>NC_133537.1:105728665-115728665 GCF_048544455.1 Silene latifolia | reverse complement strand
GACTAACAGCTTGTTCGTCTAAGCAAGGTGCTTGACGAGCTTTGACGGTAGGAACCATTTCTGGAGGAATGGAGTAGCAATCGTAAAAGATCTCGATTCCGGCTAGCTTCCTTTCGAGATAGTGCCAAGGTTCGGGAAATCCGTGAAAGAGTTCTAGACTTCCTTCCTTAACGAAGTATCCGTTTAGGGTAGGGAGATAGGGTCGCATTTGGACTCCTACGTACTTACAGTTTTGAACTTGAGCGAGCATTTCGAGAACTTCCTCTTTGGTGGGTTTGCACCCTAGTCCAAGTGGTATCCTTTTTTAGTTGCCTTCCTTGTATGGTGCGAAGGTGTTTCTTCGGATAGGGTTTAAAGGCATTCCAGGGAAGTATCCCTGGGATTTGAGTATGTGGTTGACCACCAAGTTGGAGTAGGGATCATAGTATAAGGGTGCCAATTCACTTTCTATGACGCTTATGCTTTGGAAGCCCCCAAGCTCACATACTGGATCCGCAAGGACTTGATTGTTTACTTCTTTTCGATTATTGCCTTGATGGGTGACAAAGTGATCGTCACCACTTTGCCATTTAGTGGGATCTTGATCTTTTGATGAAGGGAGGATGTCACAGCTTTGGAAGCGTGAATCCAAGGCCTTCCTAGAAGTATGTTGAAGGAAGCTTCAATGTCCACTATTTGGAAGTTTACCTTTCGCTCAATTGGCCATGTGACTATGGTTAGGTTAACGAGTCCTACTACCTTTCGTCGTGTACCATCATATGCGCGAACACCTTGATTGGTAGGGGTCCAATCCGACTCTTTCATGCCTAATTTGTATGCCGTTTTGAGGGGTATGACGTTGACCGCGGAGCCATCATCAACCAAGCTCATTGGCACATTCTTCTTTAGACAAATGACGGTGATGTAGAGAGCCAAGTTGTGACTAGCGCCAAAGGGTGGCAAATCTTCGTCTGAGAAAGTAATAGGATTACTTAGCTTCGGTGATTCTTGGAAGACCAAGTTGACTACATCTTCGGGTGTGGAGTTATGGGCTACACTTAGCTTTGCCAAAGCTTGCAGTAAAACTTAACGATGTGGGAAAGAGCTTGCTACTAGTTGCCAGACTGAAAGATCAGCCTTTGTCTTCGGTAATTGCTTGAGCAAATGATCAGTGGAATCATCTTCGTTATCATTTGGTGTGACAACATTGGTTGGACCATTTTGAGTAGTATTTTGATATGGACGGCCCGAACGAGTTAGGTGGTCCACATCTTGGTCTTCACCATTTTGGACTATTTCTTTGACTAGGGAGTTTTCAATGAGATACTCGTCTTCGTCATCATCGGCCCATACTCCATTGATTGTAGCTAGTTACCTCATTCTTATGATCTCGTCTTCTAGTCGTGTGATTTGGTCGACTAGTTTATCAACCACGGCGACTATTTCTTGCATAGTAGCATTTTGAGAGAAGACTAGTGGCACATGCTCTTTAGGTGTCGCGTTGGGGTCGTGTAAAGTTGTCACCACATTTTCCAATTCCCAAACTTGCCTATCCACACTCCTTGCCCATGTGATGAAGTCGGAAATGGTAGGGGAGATGGCAGAGTAGAACCCTTCATTCTCAATTGCGTGGATCTCATCTTCAATTGGAGAAATGAGGTGTGAACAATCTAAAGTAGATTCTTCACTTGTGATCACTAGAATCCCAAGAGGGTTCTGAGTGTTGTTGGGTTTACCTCCCGGCGGTATTGGTAGTCGACCATCCTCAATCATGTCTTGAAGCACATTTTTCAATTTGTAGCATTTTTCTGTGTCATGCCCCTTGCCCCTATGGTATTCACAGTACGAGTTCTCGTCCCAGAATTTGGATTTCTTTTCAGGTTCGGGAGTAGGTCCTATGGGTTGGAGTTTGCCTGGCTTCATTAACTTCTTAAGAGCGTTGGAGTAAGTGTCCCCAAGATTTGTGAATTTCCTTGGTGGGGTACTTTTCTTGGATGGCTCGAGAAGGTTAACTTCATCAGTCTTGCTAGTGGAGCCGTAAGAACGACTAGTTGAGCCTTGGTATCCTCGACCTACCGTTTTGGACAAGAGCCCTTTACGGATGTCATATTCAATCCTTGTTCCTAGTACTGTTAAGTCCGTGAAATTTTTGATGTTTTGGTATCTCAAATGATTGGCATAGATGGGTTTGAGATTGTCCACGAACTTCTCCACAAGGGTAGCCTCATCCGGGCGTTCAACTAGTTGGGTACTAGTCTTCCTCCACCTACTTAGGAAGTCGGTGAATCCATCTTTGTCATTTTGGGTAAGAACCTCTAGAGTGCGCATGTTAACTTGGATCTCGGCATTATCCGCATATTTCTTAGAAAACTCGATTGCGGCATCTTCCCAAGTGGCGATCTTCTTGTGTTCTAAAGAGTAGAACCATTGCTTTGGGATGGTATCAAGAGATGAAGGAAAGATCCTTAAGAACATCTCGGGTTTGATGCCTTTGATAGACATGTAATCCTTGAAGGCACGGATGTGGTTCAAAGGGTTTTCGTGCCCCTTGAATTTAGGGATATCCGTCATGTTGAAATTGGTTGGCAATTTGGAATTGACGGCCTCATACTTGTGATTATTCTCCCTATAAATGTCATCCCCTTTAAGATACATCAATTGCTCCTCTAAGTATTGGAGTGTTTTCTCAGCTGCAGTCACACCCATGGGAGGGCTGTCATCCCTAAAGTCGTTCACGAAGTCATCAACGATTTCACTTTCTCGAGGAGGGATCCTCGTTTCTACGGCGTAGATCCGGCCTTCGATGGTGTCGAGGCGATCATACACTTGATCTTGGGTAACTTGGATTTGAGCTAGTGCGGCTAGGATTCGATCATTACCATCTTGAAGTTGATTGAAGTTTGCGTCACTTGTTTCAGGCATCTTGAAAACTGGATAAGAGATCGACGACGAATCAAAACACGATCGACCATTCTAACACACTTACTAAGAGAAGAAATTATTTGACTCGTGAAGTGGGTTTGTGCCACTTGTGTTGAGTGAACTTTGAAGAAAAGACAAAGTTTAGAAATGTGTATCCTAGTCAACTATAGTGTAGTTGTAGGAGTGGACTCGAAGTGAGGTTTTGAAATGGGCTTAGGCCCTAATTTTGACTCGACAAACGGACAAAGTTTTGACTGGGTTTTGCGCTAATCAATGGCCTCTTTTTCGAAATTTTCATTTAAAAAACGGGTTTTGATTTTTTTATAAAAAAACCGTCATGGTTTTGTTTAGAAATGGTGATCATGTAAGGTACAAACATTTATACAAGTATTATAACGGGATGCTGAGTGCATTTAAAAGGGTTTTGGCTTAAAGGGTGGGTTGCCATACCGAACAATCAAACCCGAAGTCTGTGGAGAGGCTCGTACCAAACAGGAGTAAGGCCGATTCCTAGTCCATTTCCTCAAGTAGTGAAGGTCCTTGATACAAACAAGAGTAAGCATCATGGTATGGATGACGTCAATCGCTATCCATCCTTAGGCCCAAATAAGAATTAGGACCGTTTAGACTGGACGATTGGTCGAATGGGTTGGGTTGGGCTTAGGAAGGCCAAATGAAACGATCTAGGAAGACCGAGTTATGAAAATCGACAATTGTCTTGTACAAACTATTCCCTAACCTTTTTCAAGTTTCACCCTTGGCTACATGTAAGTGTATTATCCCCAGCGGAGTCGCCAAACTGTGGACAATGGGCCCACGGGGGCGCTTTGGAGAGAGAACAAGCGTTTGCATTTTGTGGAGTCGCCACCAATTTTTATGGGAAATTGGAACCGTTCGAATACCTCGTGTCATGTCAAGACACAAAGTAGAGACATGAACACCAAGCAATCGTTACCCTTAGCATTCTATGTCTAGAATGACTCTCGTGGATATGCCAATGAACACGGATGTTCACAGAGATCTGGAGTAAGGGGTGAGGGTACGTATTAGGAAGCTCTTTTGATAGAACACCTAATCCCGCCCGCCTCGATAGCGGCCTCTACTAATGTGATCGTGGACGATGTCGTCACTCATCCAATCAAACACATTTATAATACTCAACATACAACTATTTAGCGGTAAGTTGAGGTCGATCCATGGGACGGTGTGCTTTGGGTTCTAAGTCTATCTATCTCAATTTATGCTAGTGTCACGATTTGGTTTGGATTGTAGTTGTGTTCTAGGCTAATGCAAACAATAAGGTAAATCAAGCAATAAAAGGAAAGATGTAAACAAATGATTAAAAGTGCTAGGATGTCATGGGGTCATAGGGGATTCATGGTTTTGATCATACAAACATGTTTACAATTATATGCAAGCAATTAATGTTGTGGAGGAACCGAGTTGGTTTATGTCTTACGGTTCATAGGAAGGGTTGGGTCCCGGAGCCGAATCGATTAGATTGTACAACACCTACAAGTCGACTTACTTTCCTCCTATTCAACTTCTATGCATGGTCTAACAAGACTCGAGTTGGTTTATATCTTACAAGTCGAGTTGAGTAGATAAGAGATGGTTGTAAATGCAAGGATTCATAGGCTTGGCATTTCATCAAACATAACATGTGCATAAAGTTGACATCACAACAAGCAAGCAATTTAATCATGTGAACATATTAGATTAAGCATGAATCAATCCCCATGTTTGTTTCCCTTAATTACCCACTAATCCTAGCTAAGGGACTACTCACTCTTTATCAAGTTTAACATGCTAACAAGGTTGTCAATCCTATTAACAAGGTAAAACATGATGAACAAGTAAGAAAGATTAACAATAATTAAAACAAGGATTAAGAGAGTTATACCTATGGAGATTCCAAAATAATAATGCAAAGAATAATAGAAGAAATTGATGATTGATGGAAGGTTGTCAATCTCCCAATAATAACCCAATAATCTTCAATTACCCAATAATAAACTTGAATAATAAACTTGAACAATAATTAAGGAGAGATTAATGTGTAATTTGTGTGGAAAGATTGAGATTAATCTATTCTAATCTACTCCTAATCTAATCTAAGAAAGCTTGATTTAATCTAATAAAACTTGGTTCTAATCTAATAAAACTTGATGATTTGATTATTACAAATGGGGTATTTATAGTGGAAATTAGGTGGATGCATTAGGGTTAACTAAGGGCTAAACTAGTAATTACACTTTTGAGATTTGAGCAAGGAGGAGCTGGTATTTTTCGAAGGAAGGGCTTCTTTCTTTGTAGCTTGGAGAAGACGAAATTTCGCTGTACTGGAATCCGTGCGTATTGGAGTCGGGACGGGTGGATTCTGCTGATGGAAGACGAGCGGATTCGATGAAATCCAGGCGGATTCTGGCGGGGCAATCCGAGCGTCTTTGAAGGAAATCCGCTCGGATTCTGTTGTGAGGAGACGGGCGGATTGGAGACAATCCGCTCGGATTGTTCTTCAGCAATGATTCTTCTTCTTTTCTTCCCTTTTGTTCACTTCCATTTCATTCTTGTGGGATTGATCTTTAGTCCTTGGTTCCCCTTCATACTAGCCCATCTAGTATAATCAATAAGCTTCCAAATATGCACGAAAGACGGGAATTTCCGCCTTATTATCTCCTTTTCTACAAAACATATGAAATGTGATAGAAAAGCAAATAGGAAGGTTTTGACGGATAAAATGGCCAAAGAATGTTATAATAGTATGCAAAATAGGCTTAATTAGGGGACTAAATGTGCGCAAATAATGTTCACATCAAATATCCCCAAACCGAACCTTTACTCGTCCCGAGTAAAGAGGTGACAAAAACTAGACCTTTATTTAAACTAGCCTAATAATATAACCGATATGAGACAATTAGCGGGTCTCACTCCGCCCCTTCAACTCACAACAAGACAACCATGAGGTAGGATGCCTTCTTGCAAGGCAAGGTGGGTCTTGCCAAAATGGCGATACATCCAAACATTAAAGCACACAAAACAAGTAATGGATGCATCTACAAAAGAATAGCCACTTTCCTCATCTAAGTGGCGGAAATTATCTACAAGGGAAGTAATTCAAGGGCACACAATCTTTCATAGATGCAATTTCTTCAAACTACTAAGCCTAGAAGGATAGCAATAAATCACCTCCAAGTTGTGTCAAGCTAGGGTACCTTTGTCCTCAATCGTTAAATGCTTTTGTCAAGAGTAGACTCCCTATGGTGTTAGAAACACTGGAGGATCGCGGAATTCCCCCTCTTGCCTAGACAAGAAGAAGGGCCGTCCCCTCTCTATCATGCACAAAAATGGATACGGTAGAAAAGGGATCGATAGTATTTGAGTTTCATTTTGGGAGTTTGCTTTCATTGTTGTTTTTCCCCCCAATTTATTGTGGCATATAACATTTGAGAACACTTTCTTTTTGCCATTTCTTTTTGATTTTTGGCATTTCAACACTTGACAACTTTCAACTTTTCTTTGCATTTCTTTTGAACATTTTCAAAGTCACCCCATATGTAGTGAGGGTGGCTTATATTTGAAGCTTTAGAAGTTCTATTTTTGCTCCTCTTTTCATTTGATGCATTTTTGCAAACTTTCTTTCACTTTTCATTTCATTGAACTCAAATTGATTTCTTTTTGTGCCCATTCCCTTTGATGACAAAAATGTGGTAGAACATGGATGAATGATGAATGGATGCATGGTTTCAAGGGTCACCTTGGAATAAACGGTAGCCAAGGAGTTATCACACCACAAGGTACTCTTGACTAGGCCTTAATCCATGGGTCAAGGGATACTAGCATGACACATCCTAGGGTGTTTTACAAGTATTCTAACAAGCAAAGTCTTAAGAAGAAAAATCATCTACTAGGGCCTATATACACTTGTCAAGCTTCCCAAGTAGACGGTTTCGCAAAATTTTTCTAACATGCAACTACATGCCATGATGCAACTAACATATAAACATCCTAATGCATATGATTCTACCAACTAATATGCCAAATAAACTAAATGCAAGTCCTAAGTTCACATTGTTATACCGCATCAATCAAAATAAAGCCACATAGTCATTAACATAAAGAAGAAAAAGGAGATTGGAAAGATCATACCATGCGGTCTTCAATATCCTCATGTCTCGGATGTGGCGTAGTCAATCAATGTGAAAAAGGATGAACAAACACAATATATACAAAACAATATATACAAGTCTACACTACAAAGGAAATGAACTTGTTTTTGGATTTTTCAATTTTTCAAATTTTTATGGTTTTTGTTTTTATGAAATTAAAAGACATTTTTTTGTGATTTTTCGAAATTTTTCAATTTTTATGCATTTTTGGAATATAAATTCCCATCCCCCACTTTATTTTGGACATTGTCCTCAATGTACATGTAGGAGTAGGAATAAAAAGGAAATACATGTTTTTGGATTTTTTGATTTTATGGAAATTGAAGTACAAATGCAATGATATGATATGAATGAATGCATGCTCTAACTAAATGCAATTCTATATGACATATATAACAAATGAATGCAATCTAAACTATACTATATGATGCATGATTTCTATTAAACTATGGTCACCTATGATCAAACCTCCCCAAACCGATTTAAACACTATTTCTAGTGTAGAATTGAATAGGTTCGGCCATTAGTAACTATGCATGAATTCTAATCTATATGCAACTATCTACATGAATTATATTACAATGCAACTATACTATGAACTAACTAATGTAAATGCAATGTGAAATATAATACAAATGCATGCAAAAGCTATACTAAATGCAATGTATATACAAAAGAGAGAGAGGGAGAGATGGGTATCATACAAATGGAAGTGGTGAAGTAGGCCTCTTTCACTCGTCATCCTCATCTTGATCATAGCCATAACCATGAGAGCTTCCGGCTTGATCATATCCGGGTGCTTGGCCCCAATATCCTCCTTGGTCAAATCCTCCTCCTTGACCCGAGTACCCTCCACCTTGGCTAGAATGCCCTCTGTCTTCTCGACCCCAAGCTTGGTCCCCATAATTTGGGAACAAGAGCTCCGGTTGTGCCCAATAGGGCTTAGGACCATCGGGGTCAATATACCCTTGTTGAGCCATGTTATAGTATTAGGGGTAGAGGGCCAAGTAGTTGTCTTCCCTCCCTTTATGCACCCCAAGGTCCACTCTATTCATGAGTGCCATCAAATCATTAATGCCCGGGTACCGGGATTGCCGAAATTCGGTATATGGAGTAGGGTATGGCGGGATAGGTACGTAGGAAGGTGGGCGAATAGGTATTCCCGGCCCTCCACGAGGTGGTTGACGATGTGGCTCTTCCCTTTGAGGGGGATTATCAAGAAATTGGATATCAAGGAGGTAGCTTGGTGGAGGAGAGTATGGACTCAATCTTGGGTCAATGCCCGGTATCTTCCATCCTTCAAGGATCATTGAAGTGCATCCCTTGGTGTGCCACTCCACACTCCCATCTCGAGTGTAGTTACACCATCGGTGACTGTGGAAGATGGTGTGCTCATCAATCAAAGTCCTCCCCTCAAGAGGAGTATAGGTTCCTCGGGTATTGAACCCGGGACAAAGGTGGTGTGCCAAAATGGTAATTAGACCTCCCATCACGAAGGTTTTGAGTTGGGTGGTCCCTTGAGCAAAATCATGGAACCTAGTAAGTATCTCAAGTGGCGTATTAAAGTTATAACGCCTCACCGCTCGAACATTCAAATAGGACTCAAGAAAAGTTAAGTCGATGAGAGTACACCTATCTTGTTCGTACCTCCCATTGATGCAACCGGCTACAAAGCGTTCGGTGAATCGAATCACCGGATGTTGGATGGCAAAGGTATAGCAACGCTTTATATGGGTAAAGTCCTCCCGGAGATAGCCTTCCAAAGAAAGTCCACACCAAAATTATCGGGCTTTTCGGTATAGTCGGTGGGTACTTCAAGACCGAAAACATAGGCAAATTCCTCAAGAGAAAGAATATGGTCTAGGTTGCATAACCTAAACTCCATGCCCATATTGTTGTGGGTATCCGCCACAATGCGAAGGCTACTCAAGAATTCAAGGGTGAGACTAAGGTAAGTCTCTTCATGGGCATGGAAAAGTTTCCCAATGCCAAGGCCATTAAAGAACATCTCGGTAGGGTACCTTATCTTAAGGATTTACAACACCCTAGTGTCTACAAATTGAGTAGGTTCGTACTTCTTACCTAGTAGCTCGACAAATTTTTGGCGGTGGTCGTCGGATTGAAAGAGCACCTCTTGAAAGCGGTTGAGTTGTTCAATGCCTCCCATCATTAAGGGTTGGGAGCCCCTTGGTAGTACTACCTCTCGTGGTGTTGAAGAGGTTGATCCCTTGCGCTTCTTTCCGAATGATTCAACCAATTTCTTGGCCTTTCCTTTGGTGTTCATCAATGGTGCCATTTGGATGTTGGTGATGGGGGTGTTTTTGAGGATGGGATGGTGATTTTGAGGATTGAGATGAGTGTTTTAGGGTTTGGTAAGGTGAGGAAATGAGGGAGAAAGGGGGGTGATTATATAGAAGACGTAGGGAATCCGAACGGATAAGGTTGGATCAAACCCGTTTTATCCGGAGGAACAGAACAATCCGAGCGGATTTCTTTCGGGACGGGCGGATTGTCAAAGAAAAAGACGGGCGTCTTTGCTAGAATCCGCTCGGATTCAAACACAGCAAACTTCCTCGGCTGAGAAGTGGGAAAAGTCGGGCGTATTGTGCCTAGGACGCGCGGCTTGATCGGGACGGGCGGATTGTGAACAATCCGCACGGATTTTGTCACAGCTTAAAATCTTGTTTCTGGATGACACACGGGACGGGCGTCCCGTGAAGAAGACGGACGTATTGTCCAGGACGGGCGGATTTTCTTGAATCCGCACGGATTCTCCTTCAGTTTTAGCCTTTTTCTTTTCCGTGGGTCTTGGTCGGGCGTCCTCCTCTCGATCCGGGCGTCTTTTGTTTCTTTCCCTCTTTTTCTTCCTTTTTTCGTGAAATAACGCACCCCTTCTCACCAATTTTCTCTTTTTCCTTATCTTTTTCTGAAATTTGCTCATGAAACATGTAAGATGACTCTCTCTCTTCTCTCTCATGCAAGAAATTAAATGCAAATGGAAATGTACAATATTATACAAAATAAAGGGGTCCAAGAAATATCTTACAAATGGTGGTTTGAGATAGGACTCCACCAAACTATTTCAATTTTAATTTCTTATCCATAGAGCTCAAAGCTCTTAATAAAAGATCAAAAGCTTGTGAACAAGCTCCAAATAAGCACAAGTATGGGTTGCTCAATTTGAATACGAAATTTGGCCAAGGGAGCTTGTAGAACGTTCTTTTTCTTGCCTTCTCCTTAGCGTTAGAGTTTTCCCGATGCTTCAAATAGGTAAACCCATGATTCTTGTCAACACTAAGCATGAAGTGTGGTTCATTTTCATCCGTGGACTTCCACTTACCAACTTCTTCTTCAATTTTGGTGATGATGATAGCATTTCGATTTTTCAATCCTTCCAAGGTAGGAGGAGAATTTTCATGACTTTGATGATTGGAAACCATAGGAGTTGAGATTGCGGGTGCCAAATCTTCACAAGTAGCCTCACGAGCAATTTTCTCTTTGAGCTTTTTCACCAAGTAGCTCTTGTAAGAAACTTTGGCCTTTTGAAGAAGGTATATCATATCCTCTTCAATGATCATTGGCTCCAAGATAGGTGCCAAGTGGTCTTCATGAAGGATAAAGGAAGGACGTTCTTCTTCATGATAGGGTATCTCAAATGCCTCAAGGATAGGCTCCTCAAGCAAGGTGATATTGTGAGTCCCACCTCTAGGCTCATCATCATTGTTGCTATCTTCACGTGAATCATAAATGGGGGCTTCAGGTAACTCCTTTTTCAACACCTCAATGTCCATATCAAAAGACACACCCTTATACTCACAAAGGTTAAGAGTATTTGGATTGCTCAACCTCATGTCTTCTTCATTGAACACAACACTTTCATAATCACAAGAGCTCAAGGAACGTGGCTCCTCCCACTTCTCATTTTCCATGTCAAAGGTCACTACTTCAAATTCGCATTTATGCTCAATGTCCAAAGAACGGTGGTGAGTGATTGCTTGGGATTCTTTTAATTGGGCAATTTGAATCCTCAATTCCTCTCTTTGGATAACAATGTCTTTAAGAACATTATCTTCTTTTTGACTCTCTTCTAGCATTTGTTTGAAGAAGTTTTGTTGATCGCCCATCATTTGGAGAATCATGTTTTGAATGGGTTCATCTTTTTGTTGTGGGTAGGTGTGAAAGTGGTTGTATTATGGCAATTGAAGTTCATTGTGAAATGGGTATTGGGGTGGGTGGTTGTTGTTGATATTGGGTGTGGTGATTTTGGTGGGAAAAATTGGGGTAGTAGTTAGGATTTTCATTGTATGAGTAGCAAGGTAGATTTGTGTTGACTTGCTCCTCAAACTCCCCATACCCATAGTCATACTCAAAAGATCCACCACATACTCCATATGTCAAGTCTTGAGCCATCATAGCTAAGACAAGGAAACAACTACAAGCATGGAAACTACACAAAAACGGTAAGAACAATCCTTGAGGAACAAGTTCCTCAAGGTGAAAGCACAATTAAAATAGACAAACAAGTAAGAACTTAATCACATAGCACCATCCCCGGCAACGGCGCCATTTTGATCGTGGACGATGTCGTCACTCATCCAATCAAACACATTTATAATACTCAACATACAACTAGTTAGCGGTAAGTCGAGGTCGATCCATGGGACGGTGTGCTTTGGGTTCTAAGTCTATCTATCTCAATTTATGCTAGTGTCACGATTTGGTTTGGATTGTAGTTGTGTTCTAGGCTAATGCAAACAATAAGGTAAATCAAGCAATAAAAGGAAAGATGTAAACAAATGATTAAAAGTGCTAGGATGTCATGCGGTCATAGGGGATTCATGGTTTTGATCATACAAACATGTTTACAATTATATGCAAGCAATTAATGTTGTGGAGGAACCGAGTTGGTTTATGTCTTACGGTTCATAGGAAGGGTTGGGTCCCGGAGCCGAATCGATTAGATTGTACAACACCTACAAGTCGACTTACTTTCCTCCTATTCAACTTCTATGCATGGTCTAACAAGACTCGAGTTGGTTTATATCTTACAAGTCGAGTTGAGTAGATAAGAGATGGTTGTAAATGCAAGGATTCATAGGCTTGGCATTTCATCAAACATAACATGTGCATAAAGTTGACATCACAACAAGCAAGCAATTTAATCATGTGAACATATTAGATTAAGCATGAATCAATCCCCATGTTTGTTTCCCTTAATTACCCACTAATCCTAGCTAAGAGACTACTCACTCTTTATCAAGTTTAACATGCTAACAAGGTTGTCAATCATATTAACAAGGTAAAACATGATGAACAAGTAAGAAAGATTAACAATAATTAAAACAAGGATTAAGAGAGTTATACCTATGGAGATTCCAAAATAATAATGCAAAGAATAATAGAAGAAATTGATGATTGATGGAAGGTTGTCAATCTTCCAATAATAACCCAATAATCTTCAATTACCCAATAATAAACTTGAATAATAAACTTGAACAATAATTAAGGAGAGATTAATGTGTAATTTGTGTGGAAAGATTGAGATTAATCTATTCTAATCTACTCCTAATCTAATCTAAGAAAGCTTGATTTAATCTAATAAAACTTGGTTCTAATCTAATAAAACTTGATGATTTGATTATTATAAATGGGGTATTTATATTGGAAATTAGGTGGATGCATTAGGGTTAACTAAGGGCTAAACTAGTAATTACACTTTTGAGATTTGAGCAAGGAGGAGCCGGTATTTTTCGAAGGAAGGGCTTCTTTCTTTGTAGCTTGGAGAAGACGAAATTTCGTTGTACTGGAATCCGTGCGTATTGGAGTCGGGACGGGCGGATTCTGCTGATGGAAGACGAGCGGATTCGATGAAATCCGGGCGGATTCTGGCGGGGCAATCCGAGCGTCTTTGAAGGAAATCCGCTCGGATTGTGTTGTGAGGAGACGGGCGGATTGGAGACAATCCGCTCGGATTGTTCTTCAGCAATGATTCTTCTTCTTTTCTTCCCTTTTGTTCACTTCCATTTCATTCTTGTGGGATTGATCTTTAGTCCTTGCTTCCCCTTCATACTAGCCCATCTAGTATCATCAATAAGCTTCCAAATATGCACGAAAGACGGGAATTTCCGCCTTATTATCTCCTTTTCTACAAAACATATGAAATGTGATAGAAAAGCAAATAGGAAGGTTTTGACGGATAAAATGGCCAAAGAATGTTATAATAGTATGCAAAATAGGCTCAATTAGGGGACTAAATGTGCGCAAATAATGTTCACATCATAATGATTAGGGACATCATCTATACTTGATATATCGTCGATTATATGCATGCAATGCAACATCCAAGTTTTAATCCTAGCATGTGAAGAATAGACTAAGTCGGTTAACACGTAATTTAGCATACAATTAATGTCGAAGTAGGATTTAATGCTCAATTACATGTGAAGGCATTCAAATGATACAAGAAATATGATAAATATAATAAAAATACAACAATGAAAAATTACAATAATTACAATGGATTCAACGATTTATGTCGAAAATACCTTTAAAACGGTTAATTTGAGAAAAAGAATAAAAGAAAGAATTAACGAACAAATCAGTAGGTGATAATACGGTTAATAGTTAATTATACGTAAACTAATTAAACTAGGTCAAGCAACAACGGAGTTCAGAAACATAATTCAACCTGGAACAAGCGCAGCAGGACTGCGCCCTTTGGAATAGGCGCAGCAGTTGCTGCGTCTGTTCCAAGGGTGAGTTCTGGCTGTGAAGCCGGAACTGCAAATCGTTAATGTAAATTGGTGATTCTAATGGTTAATTAATATACTTACTCGGATGAAAGTGATTAACAGATTATTTACATGTGAATGAGGGTCATAAAAGCAATAAAACATGGATGAGACGGATTAAAGGCGGATTATTTACATGAATGAAAGATTGATTAGTGACATAGGTGAACTAAATAGGTTAGACATGACAAATTAACGACAAATTAATGACGAATAGACAGATGGAAATATATCAAATGTCGAATCCCAGAAACTCAATATGAACAAATCGAATTTCTACAACCCGGATTGAGTTTAATGACGAAAACCCGCAAATATTGGATTATAAGGGATTTAAGCCGAATTTAATGATGGATTAAACGTGTTAATGATGAACAATGATACAGGTGAAATTATTATGCTATTGTATGTCAAAGAATTAGCAAAAACAAACGAAACAAATAGAACGAACGAATTACAGAGGACGAAGGAAGAAGAAAGGAAGCAGAACAATGGCGCGCCTCACGAAGAGGCGCAAAGCAGAATCGCGCTCCTTCGAAGAGGCGCAGCAGTTGCTGCGTCCTTTCTCGACGGTCTGTCTTCTGGAAATCCGTAAAAGGGTTTTAAACACGGTTTTAGAAATCGGTTTTAACAAGTATTTTCGACATAAACCTTACATTAATGATACAAAAGGTACATAACAATGAATAAAATAGGGATTTACACCCTCAGACTTACATGTTTGACGAAACGAGATGAACTAAGTTATCGATTAGTGATGCTCGACTCGAATGTAGACGAAAGTGCCCTCGTAAGAGGAAAACAATTAGATTAATTAAGTTGATTAGTTGTGGAGTTGGTCAAATTGGTCGGTCATGCAAACGAGGCTGGTACTCAGAAGGATCCGAGCTTACGTGGTCGAATGTTCAAGCACGTAGACGCCAAAAAGTGTGGACAGCGGGGGCCCACGGGGGCGCTTGGGAGAGAGAACAAGCGTTTGCATTTTGTGGAGTCGCCACCAATTTTTATGGGAAATTGGAACCGTTCGAATACCTCGTGTCATGTCAAGACACAAAGTAGAGACATGAACACTAAGCAATCGTTACCTTAGCATTCTATGTCTAGAATGACTCTCGTGGATGCCAATGAACACGGATGTTCACAGAGATCTGGAGTAAGGGGTGAGGGTACGTATTAGGAAGCTCTTTTGATCGAACACCTAATCCCGCCCGCTTCGATACACTACTACATATACAGGCTATAACAACGGCTAAAAACCGTTGTTATATAAAATAGCGGACGTTGTTAAAGCGTCCGTTGTAAAAGGTTTTAACAACGGTTGGTTTTCTTAAGCAACCCGTTGTTAAAACTATTAACAACGGTTTTAAGTATCAAAACCCGTTGTGGAAAGTGTGACTAAATTTTGGTGGGAAAGTTATAACAACGATTAATTTACAAGGAACCGTCGTTATAACTAAAGACAACGGGTTGTATCTACATAACTGTTGTTGTTTGTTTTTACAAAATAAAAAAAAAATTAAATATTACTAGATGCATGCATAATTACGGGGCCCGTTATAATTCCGATGCATGCATTATTACTGCCATCCCTGTACTGTGCATATGAATGGACAATATATGGAATGAGAAGGGTTTACATTAGATTTGAAGCAGGGAGATATGATGATTATGGCACAACTTCCTAAACATGCATATATTATATTAATTAAAAAATAACTCAAAGGACACATTACTTAGTATAAATACATACATTATCTCAACCACCATTCCATTATCTCACTATCTTCAAACCCTAACTGCTAAAACAATCTCCAACCCCTAATTAATCTTTCAAACAACTCCAAAGTTCATCAACAAAATGAACGATTACATCCTTAAAACTCTTACTATGACCGAGAACAACAACAGCTTCATCCGCCGGTTGCTCCACATCGAGGACAGTTTTAGGAGCTATCTTGTAGATGCTCAAGCCGTACTCAAGGACGCCAAAAGAAATGGCTTGACAGAGCAGCAGTTGTTGCAGCTATATGACGATATAGCAACTGCTGAACGAAACCTCCAAATAGCTAAGGAGGAGAGGAGGGATATCATAGAAGAGAAAAAGACTCTCTATGAAAATATAGGAATTGCATTTTTAGAAATGTAATTCTTTTTTTAATTTATGTATTTATATATATATTATATATATATATATATTATATATATATATATATATTAATGAATTATTAATTAAGTTTATCATGCATTCCTCTCTATTATCTTGCTTCTTCTTTGTTTTATTTTATTTAATTTATTTTACGAGCTAATTAAGCGAATAATAACATAATAATGATCGATAAAAACCCATCATATATACATGCAAATGAAATAATTAAAAAAAGAAAACAATGACGATGAAAGACGATGAAACCAACAGTGACGGCGAGATTTACCTGATAATTAGAGAAAGTAAGAGACGATGAAACCAACAGTGACGGCGAGATGATAAAGCGACGATGAGAAAGAGAGAAAGAGAGAAAGAGACGATGAGAAAGTGTGTTTGCTGTGTTTGTGTTTGTGTTTGTCTATGTTTGTGTTTGTGTTAGGTTATGTATGTGTTTTGTGGCTGTAGCTGATCTGTGTTTGTGTGGTTTATAGTATTGAAATTATTGACAACGGTTGTTCAACAACAACCGTTGTTAAATAAGTTTTAACAACGGTTATAAATCAACAACCGTTGTCAAATAAGTATTAACAACGGGTTTAAAAATACCCGTTGTGATTACTTTTCACTAACTTTGCGCCAATTTTGCGCCAAATTATTAACAACGGTTGTGCAAATTTAACCCGTTGTTAAAACTTATAACAACGGTTATATAACCATACCCGTTGTAATTAAGTTTACTAAAAATCGCGCCATACATTCTACAACGTCTATTGTGATTTTCGTGCATAAACGTTGTTAAAGGGGCGTTGTAGTTGCCTGGATTTGTAGTAGTGATAGCGGCCTCTACTAATGATTAGGGACATCATCTATATTTGATATATCGTCGATTATATGCATGCAATGCAACATCCAAGTTTTAATCCTAACATGTGAAGATTAACTAAGTCGGTGAACAATTAATTTTGCATACAATTGGGTCGAAGTAGGGTTTAATGCTCAATTACATGTGAAGGCATACAAATGATACAAAAAATATGATAAATAAAATAAACAAAATTACAATAATGAAAATTACAATAATTACATTGGGTTCAATGACTTATGTCGAAAATACCTCTAAAACGGATAATTTGAGAAAAAAGAGTAAAAGAAAGAATCAACGAACAAGTCAGTAGGCGATAATACGGTTAATAGTCAATTATACGTAAACTAATTAAACTAGGTCAAGCAACAACGGAGTTCAGAGACATAATTCAACCTGGAACAGCGCAAGCAGATCGCGCCCTGAAGAGGCGCAGAGATGTGCGTCTGTTCAAGGGTGAGTTCTCGGCGTGAGCCGAACGCAAATCGTTAATGTAAATTGGTGATTTTAATGGATAATTAATATATTTACTCGGATGAAAGTGATTAATAGGTTATTTACATGTGATTAATGGTCATGAAAGCGATAAACATGGATGAGACGGATGCAAACGGATTATTTACATGAATGAACGATTGATTAGTGACATAGGTGAACCAAATAGGTTAAACAAGATGAATTAACGACAAATTAATGACGAATACAAAAAAAGACAGATGAAAATATTTCAAAGATCGAATTCCAGAAACCCGATATGAACAAATCGAATTCCTACAATCCGGGTTGAGTTTAATGACGAAAACCCGCAAATATGAGATTATAAGGGATTTAAGTCGGATTTAATGATGAATTATATACTAATGAATGATAAACTATGTACATGTGAAATTATTATGCTATTGTATCGAAGAATTAAAGAAAACAAACGAAAACAAACAAAGAACGAAGGAAGAAGAAAGGAAGCAGGAACTGTGGCAGCCTCACGAAGAGGCGCAGCAGGTATTGCGCTCCTTCGAAGAGGCGCAGCAGTTGCTGCGTCCTTTCTTGACGGTTTGTCTTCTGGAAATTCGTAAAAAGGGGTTTTGAAGCACGGTTTTAGAAATCGGTCTTAAAGAGGTGTTTTCGACATAAACCTTACTTTAATGATGATACAAAAAGTAAAGAACAATAAATAAAGAAGGATTTACACCCTCAGACTTACATGTTTGACGAAACGAGAAGAACTAAGTTATCGATTAGTGATGCTCGACTCGAATGTAGACGAAAGTGCCCTCGTAAGAGGAAAAACGATTAGCTTAATTAAGTTGATTGATGTGGAGTTGGTCAAATTGGTCGGTCATACAAACGAGGCTGGTACTCAGAAGGATTTGAGCTTACGTGGTCGAATGTTCAAGTACGTAGACGCCAAAAAGTAAGAACAAAGGTCTAGAATGCAAAGGGAGAAGAGAAGGGCGGAAACTCGCGTGAGAAATATGTGGAGCGAAGGCTCCTATTTATACTAATCACGTGAAGGAATAGGGTTTTCGGAGAGACTTTGGAAGTGAATCTCGGAAAGATATGAAAAAGATACGAAAAATACGCAGAAAAGGACCTGGGAAGAGGAGCAGCAGTCACTGCGTCTCTTGGAAGAGGAGCAGCAGTCACTGCGTCTCTTGGAAGAGGCGCAGCACCTGCTGCGTCTATTCCCAAGTGGTTTCCTCCTGCGGAAGAAAGATTTCCGTGTTTAAGTTATGGAAGGACGGAATAATTTGGTTTTCCTTAATATTTTGTATGAATATTACGGGAAATTGTTTACCAAAGAATAAAGATTGTGAAATATTTATAAAATATGGAATAGAAATATCCGGAACATTCCAGAACATTCTGACTCGGGATTTTACGATTATCAGAAAATGGAGACGGTTTTAGGCCCGGACTCCAAATGTACTCTAATTAATGTCAAAACGACCGTATCGGCGCGTAGATGACAACTAAGAGGTAGACATTAGTGTTTGAGCAATCACATGGCGATAAACTTACGAACTGTCACAAATCATTCCGCGTACCAAACATGCGGCCCAATCATCACCGGGTGGTTTGCGAGAGGTGCAGGAATGAGGTATCTACAAAAAGTAAGAACAAAGATCTAGAATGCAAAGGGAGAAGAGAAGGGCGGACACTCGCGTGAGAAATATGAGGAGCGAAGGCTCCTATTTATACTAATCACGTGAAGGAATAGGGTTTTCGGAGAGACTTTGGAAGTGAATCTCGGAAAGATATGAAAAAGATACGAGAAATACGCAAAAAGGACCTGGGAAGAGGCGCAGCAGTCACTGCGTCTCTTGGAAAAGGCGCAGCACCTGCTGCGTCTGTTCCCAAGTGGTTTCCTCCTGCAGAAGAAAGATTTCCGTGTTTAAGTTATGGAATGACGGAATAATTTGGTTTTCCTTAATATTTTGTATGAATATTACGGGAAATTGTTTACCAAAGAATAAAAGATTGTGAAATATTTATAAAATATGGAATAGAAATATCCTGAACATTCCAGAACATTCCGACTCGGGATTTAACGGTTGTCAGAAAATGAAGACGGTTTTAGGCCCAGACTCCAATTGTACTCTAATTACTGTCAAAACGACCGTATCGGCGCGTAGATGACAACTAAGAGGTAGAAATAAGTGTTTGAGCAATCACTTGACGATAAACTTACGAACTGTCACAAATCGTTTCGCGTACCAAACATGCGGCCCAATCATCACCGGGTGGTTTGCGAGAGGTGCAGAAATGAGGTATCTACAGAGTTGGCTCTTGCCTCTGAACTCTTCTCGTTTTGACGTAGGGTTTCAAACTAGGATTTTAATTAACTATTATTCTTATTATCGCCATAACTCAACATATTTTCCATATAAATCATATTTTCCATATTCTCTATTGTATTTCATTATTTCTTTATTTTCCTAATTTTATTTTATTTCCTTATTTTCTAATTTCTTTATTTTCCAAATTTTCTTATTTTTTCCAATTTTCTTATTTTTCCCAATTTCCAATTTTCTTTTAATTTCCTATTTTCTTTTATCTCTTTTATTTCTTTCCTAAAATCTTTTGGCATGTTTATGACATAAATCGTTTGTCACTTGTAATTTATTTCTTTGTAATTTATTTATTTTATATTTATTTTGTATGATTTATTTACGTGTTCTTCACATGTAATTAATCTAAACCCTACTTCGACATTAATGAGTGCTAATTAATTGTTCACCGACTTAGTTTAATTCACATGCTAGGATTAAAACGTTGGATGTTGCATTGCATGCATATAATCAACAACATATCAAGTATGAATAACTTCCCTAATCATTAGTAGAGGCCGCTATCGAGGCGGGCGGGATTAGGCGTTCATTAAAAGGACTTCCTAATACGTTCCCTCACCCCTTACTCCAGATCTTTGTGAACATCCGTGTTCATTGGCATCCACGAGAGTCATTCTAGACATAGAATGCTAAGGGTAACGAGTTCTTAGTGTTCATGTCACTACTTTGTGTCTTGACATGACGCGAAGTATTCGAACGGTTTCCAATTTTCCACAATAAATTGGTGGCGACTCCACAAATGCAAACGCTTATCCCAAGCGCTCCCGTGGGCCCCCCGTGTCCACAGTTTGGTGACTCCGCTGGGGAATAATACACTTACGTGTTGCCAAGGGTGAAACTTGTACAAGGTTAGGGAATAGTTTATATGAGCCAGTTGTCGGTTTTCATTTCTCGATCTTCTTAGATCGTTTTATTCGGCCTTTCTATGCCCAACCCAACCCATTCGACCAATCGTCCCATCTGGACGGTCCAAATTCTTATCTGGGCCTAAGAATGGATAGCGATTGACGTCAACCATACCATGATCCTTACTCATGTTTGTATCAAGGGCTTTCACTACTCAAGGAAATGGACTAGGAACCGACCTTACTCATGTTTGGCACAGACCTCTCCACAGACCCGGGTTTGATTGCTCGGTATGGCAACCTGTGGACAAGGCCTTCGGGAACTGCGTCCGCGGGATCCACACTAGGCATAATCGACTCGAGGTTCTTTCGAATCGAATTAAGACAAATTAGAGTCGCCACCAAGTTTTTTGGGAACTTGGAACCGTTCAAGTCAACTTTACACCTTTCATCGAAAAGCATAAAGCCAATCGACTACGAGTGATTAAAGATAAAGACTTGTACCCTATATCACTCGATTTGAATGACTCTCGTAATCCAATGGTATTTAGACGGATCCACAAACCATAGATCTTGAGTAAGGGGTGAGGGTACGTGTTAGGAAGCCCATAAGGACACCTAACCCCACCCGTCAATAACGGCCTCTACTAAGTCAAGTATCGGATTTCAAACAAGGTCATAGCTACTACGATATATGATATGCAAACATCGTTTTCAAAACCCTAACATGTGAAGTTTCTATGTCGATTTAGATGCAACTAAACTAACTTTGTCAAAGTTGTAATTTAGCATGTGGGTTGATTGATCTAACAACATACAAAGCAAACAAGGCTTAAGGGGAATGGGGGAGCCGTTGGGATCTATCGTATTACAACCCAGGCATTTCATGCCGACACAACGATAAATTAAAGATACAACTCGATCTAAAATACAACGCTATACACAAAACCGTACACGACACATGGCCATTCGGCCTAGGAAAACGTGCACAAAGGGGGTGGCCCACGGCTTACATGACTCACGGCATTGGATCACTCCTCGTAATGCGTGCTTTCGCTTAATCTTATCGAATTAGACATTGGGTCACACACCAAAGCATGCATTAGCATAAATCGGGCCATGTTGCTTTAAACAACATGCGATTTACTACGCTCTTACATGCATTGGGGCGCAACCATCTAACCAAACAAGACTAAGGTTTTTGAAGAAGTTTTGACTCGATAAAAGTAAAACGAACTTGAAAATTACAACTCGATGAACAAACTATAAATTACAAGCTACGAAACGACAAAGAACAAATGATATAAAACAAACGAGACAAGAAGGGACGCGGCCACCCTCACGGCCTAAAGCCACGTCCACCCTAGTTCCTCGGTTAGATTCATTAGGTTAGATAGATTTGCAAAGCGATGCGGGACGCACATTAGAAAACGATGATAAAATAGGTAAGAAAGCTTCGCCTAAAATCGAGTGCTCTACACGGCCTAAAGGGTCGAATTAGGTCAAGTTCGCTAATTAATTTAACTCATCGGGTGTTAATAAGAATGTGCTAATAACGCACTCTTATACTAGCGAGAAATTATGTGAAAGAGAGGGATGCATTCAATTAAGTTACAGAATTGTTAATCGGTTTTAATGCTTGTGTCGAAGCCACCTAACGTGTCTAATTAGGTTATTAAATTGATCTAATGTCATCTAAATGAGTTATATGTTAACAACCAGAGGTCATATTAACATGTAAATGGTCCAGGGGTAGGTCGAATCACACGAGAGAAGAGAGGGGTCAAAAGCGAAGAACGAAGTCAGAAATCGTTTTATAAATGCCCTACCTTGAACACGAGGATATGTAAATGAGACGGGGGTGTACGACCGACTGATGTAGCGGTTTCTTTCCCATCTCAAGTCAACGCGGGTGTTCATGGTGGTACTTTAACTCATACTCGGACTAAACTAGTTTCATAGTTAATAAGAACAAACGATAAACAAAAACGATAAACAAACAAAAACGAACTATAAAAAAACAAACATAAAAAACGAAATAAAAGGGAGAAAGAGGAGGATTTGATGCACCCTCAACCTACATGTATCGTTGACACCGTCTTGGGTCGTAATCGATCGTAGATTTTATCTCGAGAGGCCGTCGTCGACGAAGAAACAAAGCAAACAACACGTTTTTTGCAAATCTGGACAGCAACTTTCAAACAGCGATTTCTCTCTCGTTTCACGGTGAAAATTCGATTTAAAAGATGTTTTGAAAACTAGAAAGAGAGGAGAACAGAGATCTTAAAACAATCCCTGCTCTTTTTGAGTTATTAGGCACGAAAAACGAGCACAAACAGAACTGGACAGACAGGGAAAAGCCGCGAAAACAGAGTATATAACACTCTGTTTTTCGAGGGAATTCGTGTACTCTCAAGGGCAATTTGGCTCGTGAATCTTTGTCTAATGTGTAGATGGATGTTGTATGGTTAATTTGGAACAAGAAACTCGAATTTTGATGGAGGTTTGAAGGGAGAACGAACGGTTTCAAAGAGGACACACAAACTGATTCTCAGTTTGTATGTCGGTTTTGTCTAGGGTTTTTGGGAGGCAATTAGGGTTTGTTTCTGGAGCTTAAAGCTTGTAAGTGAAGGTAGTATGTATGGAGAACTTAGAGTAATGAATGTATGGTGAAGGGAGGGTATTTATAAGGAGTTAAAGTAGGGTAAAAGGGGGGAGAGGCAGACGGACTCGGTTTGCACATAGCTGCTGTCCAGCAGCTTTTGTGAGGGTTTGAGAGGCTTTGTGACGGGTTTTCTAGGTGGTTAAGGTAAGGTAATATGGGTAGGATACTAGGGTATGGGTTAGGGTTAATGGGCACGGGTTTTGGTGGTGTTTGGAGCGGGTTTTGGGCTCGGGATTTGGCACGCAAAACAGGGGGGCTGCTCGTGTTTTTGCGGGCTGTTGGGGGGTGTTTGGGATGGGATTTGGGCCGTGGTTATGGGGTTCGAACTGGGGTTGGATGGGTAGAGTCTTAGGTTGGTTAGCGTACTCGAGATTCGTGCCAACTCGTAAAGAAAACGGGCTCAAAAACCGAGCTATAATCGAGCTCCAAAACGCGTGGTTAAAACGAGTTTTCGATTTTCAAATTCGATTTTTCAAATCAATTAACACATTAAAATAAATGATTTTTCAAATCAAATACACTCATAAAATGATTTTTCAAATCAATTATTTATTTTATTTTCAATAAAATAAACTTGAGAAAATAAATTCAAAATAAAGTAAAATGAATTCACCTTAAAAAAGCTTTAATTTAAATATCATTTAAATTAATAAAATACTCCGTCGACAACGCTCATTCTACATCGTAAAACGAACCCAAATAATGACAATGACAACTAATAAATACATGTGTCCTATCATCATCGGGTGTTTGTCGGGTTTTCTATAAATTCCAATATCGACGGATACGGGTATCTACAGAGCCCCCACTTTGACCGAGGCTTGGACAAGGCGAAAGTCAAAGTATACCCCAGGTCCCTCTCGACCTGAGGATTCTTCGGGTCGTTTATAGTCCATTAGACTTGCGTATATAAGCTCGCCAGCCATAAGAAGAGATCATACCTCAAACTTCGTCGGGGATTGACTCTTGCTTCTGTTGTGTCAAATTATCGTCATTGGTCGTCGACCCACAAATTGCATATATGGTGGATTGAGCCTTATCCTTAGGCGCCTACGTATCCGTTTCTGACGGAATCAAACCCGCGTCGTAGTTCGGCAACTCGCGACACATGCCCAAAGTTTATCATCTCACGCGTATGTCCAAAATTCATCATCTCACGACATTTGCCCAAAACTTATCATTCTCGGGCGCTTGTCCGAATGGGACGGGACTTTCCAAGGAGGTTGCCGCCACTTTCATTATTTGCTTTCAGCTACGGAATTCTTCCATTTCATACTCTTGTATTGAATTGAATTCTGAGTGGATGTCATCCATTTCATCTTGATAATGGTCTCTGAAGCCAACGGCTTCGAGCCCCTGATTCTAGAATGGCTCTAAAGTCGAAGACTTTAGAGCCCCCAGTTGAAGCATATCCTGCTATAATTGAAACACAAAACGTACTAGCAATAATCATCACATAAGCACATTTGGATCATCGATCTTAAAATTGGATCATTTGAAATACTGGGTCATCGATCCGAAAATTGAATTTGAAAATTTTGAATAATTGGGCCGTCGACCCGAAGTTTAATTTTGACATCACTTGGAATATTGGGCCATCGACCCTTCGAAAATTGAATTTGAAAATTTTGAATAATTGGGCCATCGACCCAAAAAGATTCTACTACTTGGATCATCTATCCACAATTCGCAAAAAGTTTTTGGAATTTTGAAATTTTGAAATTTTGAATTTTTTGAAATCGAACCTTAATGGGTGAGCATAAAACACGACTCAGACACTCTGTATGACCTGTAAACCACGTGGGCGTAGCCCGCTACCGTAAAACAAAAAAAGAAAATAAAACCCTAAGTGTGCACGGGTTTTAATTCAAAAATGGACTTGCTGGGAGTAGAAATGTAAATTGGTCACTTTGGTGCCAAAACATGCGATGAATGAGCGAAAATCCGACGCATCGTGCTAAAGACTGGTGTGAACCGGGGCGAGCCTAGGAGGCGCGCGACCCGAGGCCCACACGGCCAAAAAAAACGCCACCCTAGGGGTTTCACCCTAGGTGTTTCCTTCCCTTATACTTTCTATATATAAGGAAGATTGCACTGCATAATTTTATTCTGCTTTCCCAAACTGGTGCAAACGACATAAATCATTATGAATAATTTAGTGAGTGCTATGCGAGCATGGGAAACAGACTTCACTGTTGCAGAAAGACAAGAATTAAAGACCGCTCAACTGGCGCAATTACTTCCCTTACGCCAGATCCGCCTTCAACCTGCTTTGCTAGAACACTGCCTTAGCTATTGGGATCCTCGTAACCATGTCTTTGCTTTTCCTGAGGGGAGATCTGCCCTTTACCGGAAGAGTTTTCTGCCCTTGGAGGATGGGATGCTGAGGCCATACCGGCTATACCAAAATTTCATTCGGGGTGGCGTAGAATATATCTAGACTGTCTTGGCCTCTCCAGGACAGAGTCTGAGGATATAGTTACTGGTGACGAAGTCAACCTTCTTGCTATTCATCGGAAATTTTGCATCTTGCGAAACAAGATTTCATCGCAACGCATCGCAGAGAGCATTTGGATTGATCATGTTACATCTTTATGTCTTCGAAGGTAGAATGAACAGGACAACTTGTGTAGGACAAGTGAAGCTCATGTCTATCGTGTCTCAGATGGAGACGGGACATAATCCGTCCTGGATTATTCTTGCTGAAACCATTAGGGGTTTAGATGCTAAGAAAATGAACCTTGGTGCTGATTGGTCGGGATGCTCCCGTCTATTGCAGGTAACAAAATCTATCCTCTTGATTTCGTGTTCTTGATTTTTAACACAATTCTTGTGTTATTGCCACGATTTATCTATATTTTGCCACGATTTCTGCCACAATTCTGTGTTTCTGCCCCGATTTTGTTGCATTCTGCCACGATTTTGCTGCATTCTGCCACGATTTTGCTGCATTCTGCCACGATTTTGCTTCATTCTCTTTTTTTCGTTCTTTTTTTTCTTTTTTTCTTTCGTTTTTCTTTCTCTTCTTTTTTTTTCGTTCTTTTTCTTTCTCTTCTTTTTTTTTCGTTCTTTTTTTTTTTTTTTTCGTTTTCTTTTTTTTTCACGTTTTTTTTTCTCTTTTTTTTTTTGCAGGTGTGGCTTTGTGAGAGATTTTGGCTCTTTGCCCCGCCGCGTGAGCCAAACTCGTACCTCGCCCGTATGCTGACTATGCGTGCTAAGCGGTATGAAGACGAGCATCAAAATGACCTTGCTTATTGGCGAAACAAAATGACAGAAGGAGGAGGTCGCCCTCTTTGCTGGTTTATGCCTTGGGTTCGCCTCAAATCTTTTACTATCCTTCCGGAAGATGATAAGACCAGACGGTTGCAATTATTGGGTTTGGAAAGGTCTATACACATTTACCCCGACCGCGTCCTGCGTCAGATGGGCCGTAGACAAGTAATTCCCAAGTGCGAGGCTGTTCTGGGACGAGCAAGAGAGCTACATCCCGCTATTTGTGATGACTGGCTCGAAAGATGGCACCAAAGGTGTATTTGGTACGTATCTGCGCGCCCTCAGACTACCTGGGTATCCCCGTCTTATACTAAGTGGCTTAATGAGAAAACTGATTCAGGCAAGGATTTGTGTCGGAAGGATGAGCTTGTCGACATCAAATATTATGACAAAGGCAGAAGCAGTCGCGACTTCTTCGCTAACGATCTTTCGTCTGCATCTGGACCTAAAACTAAGACCGAGAAGACTCCTAAGACTGACTCACAGGCGACAGGTGTGTGGAAACGGTTGGGTTTAAAGGCACACTCGGGCTCAGCCTTGGAAGGAAGACTTGGTCCTCGCTTGAGTGTAAAAGATAGGCTGGGCCCTCGGGAGGAAATGATGATCCCTCCTAAGAAGCGCGCCAGACAGAACACGACTACCCCTCCTCCGCAGGAGCCTTGGTCAAGTGACCCAAAAGGCAAAGGGAAAAGGAAGATGTAGGAGCCTTCGACTCCAATCTATTATTTAATACTACTACTTATTATTTGTTGCTGGCTTTTTTTTTTTTTTTTTGAAGGTTGTAATGGGCATCGCCCGATTTAAAAAAGACTTACTATTTATTAAAATTCCCAGTTTCTGCATAAAATTTCATTTTATTAAAGGAAGGGTCGGTTGTACTCTTATAAAGAGCTGCCTACGTATCTGTTATCAACAGAATCAAACCGAGCTCGTAGTTCCACAAAACAAAATGCGCTATAAACATGAGTCTATAATGCACAAAAAGCAGCGAAGCAAAAGTGCCGCGGCTTAGACTCGCTTGCAAGCACTGCAATTCAAAATTTTATTTTGCGACATTGAGAATGAGTTCTAAGGATAGTATTTCTTCAGTTGATCCAAATTCGTCGGATTTGCAAAGTCGTTTCCATCTAGATCTGTTAGTCTGACTGCGCCTCCCGATAGTATTTTCTTTACTGTAAGGACCGCCCCGGTTCGGCTTGAATTTTCCCCTCGGGTCGATTGGTAGTAAAGCGCGGACAGATTTTAGGACCAAATCCCCATCCTTTATTCCTCGAGGCTTCACCTTCTTGTTAAATGCCCTTTGTATCCTTTTCTGATAGAGTTGAACATAGTGTAGCACATTTAACCGTCGCTCGTCGAGCATGACCAAGGAATCATACCTAGCCTGCAGCCAGTCAGCTTCAGGGACCTGACTTTCTAACATGATCCTTAAAGAAGGTATCTCTAATTCGATAGGCTGGACTGCTTCCATCCCATATGTTAAATAGAACGGAGTTGCTCCAGTGGTTGTGCGAATAGACGTCCTGTATCCCCATAGTGCGAACGGTATCTTCTCTGGCCATTCGCGATAATTGTCGGTCATTTTCCTGAGAATCACAGTGATTGTCTTCTTGGCGGCTTCCACCGCGCCATTTGTTTAAGGTCGATAAGGTGACGACTTGTGGTGCTTGATTTTATACTTTTCAAGTATCATAGCAGTTTCAGCCTGGAAGTGAGTGCCATGGTCGCTAATGAACTCATGCGGCACCCCGTATCTGCAAATGATTTCATTCTGAATGAACTTTGCTACCTGCTTCGCTTGTAGTACTTTGTATGATTTCACTTCTACCCACTTCGTGAAGTAATCGATGGCGACTAGCATGAAACAGTGCCCACCTGTTCCAGATGGGTTGACCTTTCCAATAATGTCGATTCCCCATGTTGAGAAAGGCCACGGTGATGTCAAAGTATACAACAGTGATGGTGGCACATGTTGTATGTTCGCAAATATTTGGCAATTATGGCAATGTCTGACATATTCGCGACAATCTGTCTCCATCGTGGTCCAATAATACCCTAATCTCATGATTTTACGCACTAGCATATGGGCGTTCATGTGTGGGCCACACTCCCCGTCAAGGACTTCTCCCATGACTCTTTTTGCAGTTGGTGAGTCTATGCATCGCAGAAGGATATTTTGCGCGGTCTTCTTGTACAATTGTCCATCATTGGTTCTAATGAACTGAGCGGCTAGCATTCGAATAGCGCGCTTTCCGCGGCTATCCATGTCGGGTGGATTCTCTCCTGATTCTTTAAATTTTAGAATAGCATGATACCAAGGTTCAGCCTCGGTTTCTTCTGTGTCTCCGATTACATTAACGTAAGCAGGTGATGATCTTCGTTCGACACATATTGGCATAGTATCCATATGATCGGTATGTTGATCGGGAGCTAGCTTTGATAGTGCATCAAAGAAACCGGTTTTCATCTCTGGGGAGGTGCACGTATTTGACATCGGCGAACAACTTTTCTAGTTCCTCGATTTTCGCTTGGTACGGAGCCAGGCTATCACTTCGGGTTTTCCACGTCCCGGCCACTTGATTGATCACTAGTGACGAGTCCCCATGTACTACAAGCTTTTTGATGCCTAACTCGAGAGCACTGTGCAAACCGAGTAGGCACGCTTCGTATTCGGCCGCGTTATTAGTAACATTAAAGTCCAACTTGATTGAAATGGGAACATGTTCACCTTCTGGTGAAATGAGTAGCACTCCTATCCCATAACCCCTGCAGTTCGATGCTCCATCGAAATAGAGGTCCCACGTATCATTGTCTATATGAACGATATCTTCGTCGGGGAACGACCACGTATCTACAACCTCAGTTTCTTCTATCGGGTTATCTGCCAGGAAGTCTGCAACCGCCCTTCCCTTTATCACTTTCAGCGGTACGTATTTTAGATCAAATTCGGAAAGCATTAAAGTCCATCTCGACACCCTTCCGTTTAGAACGGGTTTTTCAAACAAGTATTTGATTGGGTCCATCTTCGAGTGGATGCAGACACTATGACTGAGCATGTAGTGTCGTAACTTCTTTGTCGTCCATACTAAAGCCAAACATGTCTTCTCGAGCTGAGTATACTTGATTTCCAAGAACTTTTTACTAATGTAGTAAATTGCTCTTTCCTCTTTATCGACTATCTGTGCCAGCATTGCCCCCATTGCAAAAGATCCGAATCGTAAGATACAACAAAGTGGTAACCCACCGTTGGCAAGGGGCCGAGCACGGGAGGGGAAGATAGTATTTCTTTGATCTTATCGAACGCGGCTTGACAGTGATCATCCCATACGACGTGTTCCCCGACTTTCAACTTCTTAAAAATTGGCTCGCATATCATAGTTAGCCTTGCCACGAACCGGCTTATATACTGGATTCTTCCTAGGAAACCTCGAATTTCCTTCTCGGTTTTCGGGTGAGGCATTTCTATTATGGCCTTTATTTTTGAGGGGTCCACCTCGATGCCACGGTGGCTAACGATGTGACCCAACAGTTTGCCGGATGTGACTCCGAATGCGCACTTTTGGGGATTCAACCTCATGTTATACTTGCGCAATCGTTCAAAGAATTTGCGTAGTGTACCAAGGTGGCCATCACGCTCCTTTGACTTGACAATCATGTCGTCAACATAAACCTCGACTTCCTTATACATCAAATCATGTAACAAGGTTGTCGCGGTCCTTTGGTATGTAGCCCCTGCGTTTATCAACCCATAAGGCATTACTGTGTAGCAATAGGTTCCCCATTGCATTCTGAACGCAGTCTTATGCATGTCTTCTTTCGCCATCTTGATCTGATTATAACCGCGATCCGTCCATAAAGGATAATAACGCGTGATTTGCCGTGTTGTCAACCAGGATGTCGATGTGAGGTAATGGGAAATCGTCCTTCGGACTTGCCTTGTTTAGATCCCTAAGTCGACACAAACCCGAACTTTACCATCTTTCTTTGGCACGGTACGACGTTAGCCACCCACCGAGTATTCGACACCTTGATGAACCCAGCTTTGAGTTGCTTGTCGATTTCTTCCTTGACTTTCAAAGACCAATCTGTGTGCATTTTGCGTAGCTTCTACTTGACTGGCTTATACCCCGGCTTGATTGGGATCCTGTGCTCCGCAATTTCTCTATCAATGCCTGGCATGTCTTTGTAGGACCACGCAAAAACATCTTTGAACTCATGTAACAACCCAATGAACCCTTGTCTCTCGGTGGGACTTAAAGTAGTTCCTATTTTAAGCTCCTGTGGTTCTAAGGTTGTACCTACATTGATGGTTTCGGTATCTTCAATGATCGAAGTTTTCTGTTCGTACTCTTCCAACCCTTTTATCAACTGTAGAGGTGGTTCCATTTCTTCTTCTTCTTCTTCGACCAACTGTTCATCCTCGACCTCAGTCTCAATGTCATTATTAAAACAATCATTTTCAAAGTTTGAATTGCAATGTAAGTGAGACAAGTCGTAAGCAAACTGGTTCTTATTATTATTGATTTGGAATTGCGCGAAATGCGCTAACATTTGAGCCAACTAGTCGGAGCTCAGTGGCGAGATAGGGGTATTCGGGACAGGCCCCGGAATACCACCATTAGGAAAGGGTGCATAGGAAGGGAACGCTAGGGGAGGGGTATTTTCAACACCTGACTCCTTAGACTCAATCTTAGGACCTAACTCAGACTCAGACTCAGACTCAGAATCGGTAACATCATCTGGCTTGAACATCTCTCCTTCTCCCGTTGTCAACTTGAAAAGAAGTCCCTTGTTGTCAGTCCACTTGATTGTTTTCCGCCATCCCGTGTTGGTCCTAAGAGGATCTACATCGGTGATGAGGGTAGATGGGTCGAACCGCTCGCTTCTCAGGATCATGCTTACCAAATCTTCGTTTGGTATTGGTGATTTCTTCTCTTCACCGAAAAGAAGACCCATAGCTTTCTCGTCATTTATTGGATCCGGTTGAGTCCCTACTGGCATCACAGTCAGAATATCTTCAGGGATGTAGTAGCAGTCTTGGAATACTTCGATTCCCGGGACCATAAGGTTTTTCTTTGGGTCAAAGATAGGTTCGGGGAAGTCCGTGCAGGGAAGTTCTTCCCCAGCTCTCACGAAATGACCGTTTAAGGTTAGGTGATACGATCCCATTTTAATATCTCGATCTTCGATCGTTCTTCCCCTCTTTTCCAGCAGATCTTTCCCAGTGGGCTCATATCCAAGCCCGAAGGTTACTCCTTTGGCTACTGGCGGTTTCAACTCGAATGTACCCTCCTTTCTAGGGTATAAAGAGAAACCGAAGTACTTCCCAGTCTTGAGAACCACTTCGCAGGAATGACTTCCTGTGTATAGATCCATATTCTCTGTTTCGGAGTTCAGCTCAATCATGTTGACAATCTCGAAACCACATGCGTCATTGGCGGCTTCGACCCTTACTTCAGAAGTAATGTCTCCTCCTGCCACAGTAATTGGCGTGGCGTCGATAGTGATGGTTCCACCGTTGAGTGGGACCTTGATCGTTCGATGCAGCGTTGATGTTACGGCCCTTGTAGCGTGGATCCAAGGCCTTCCCAACAATAAGTTGAAGGATGAGCAAATGTCAATTACTTGGCAACTTATTTTCTTTTCCACTTGCCTCGTCTGTACTACTAGATCGACAAGTCCACTTACTCGACGCACAGTGCCATCGAATGCCCGAACTGTCTGTGTAGTGGGAATGAAGTCATTCTTCTCCAGGTCCAGAATATGCGCTGTTTTCAAAGGGAGTACGTTGACAGCCGATCCGTCGTCAACCAAAGTCATAGGGATATGCTTGTTGAGACACACGGTAGCAACATATAGGGCTAGGTTATGTCGGGGCCCAAACGGTGGTAGATCTTCGTCGGAAAATGTCACGGCGTTGGTAATCTGTGGCCGATTCTGGGCGATGTGAGTGACCATGTCAGCAGGAGTAGTATTTGACGACACGGTCATGTTCATCAAGGCTTGCAACAAAGCCTGACGATGTTCGAAAGAGCTCAAGATAAGTTGCCAGATAGACACGTCGGCCTTAGTCTTTTGGAGTTTCTTGATGAGGGAAGCCTCGGAGGTCGACCCTTCACCAAGAACTTCGACCACTACCGGCTCCTTGGGAGGTGTCTTGCTCGGGATATCCTTAGCTTTCTCCACACGGTACGGGCGCCCTGATCTAGTCAGATGGTTTGACTCTAAGGCATGTTGCCTCACTTTTAAGATTTCTTCTTGGGTGTGAGGGATTGTCGCACCTTTGACGAGGTAAACATCATCTTCGTCATCAGCCCAAACGCCATTGATTCCATTTTCGCTTCGGAGTATGTAAGGAGTGCAATCAACAACAAAATCCCCGAATGTAATCTCGTTTCTCGAGCTTGGTAGGAATTCGGAGCAATCCACGAATATTCTTCCGATGAAAACCCCTTTTAGATGACATGGGCGAATCAAGTGAGAGTAATCAACACTATCTTCGGTAGAGACAAAGTTAGTGTGGTCCCCAAAGGGGTTGGTGACGTTGTTGGGCTTTATGGCCGGGATTGGGAGCGTCCCGTTCTCAATCATGTCTTGAATTTCGTGCTAGGCCTAAAGCACCTTTCGATGATCGTGTCCCTTCCCTTGATGAAAGGCACAGTAGGCATTTGGTTTGTACCATTTGCCTTGTTGTTCAGCAGGTGGATCCGGAGTTGGACCAACGGGCTTCAACTTTCCTTGGGCCATGAGCCTTTGGAAAGCGTAGGCGTAAGTGCACCCAATGTCGGTGAATACCCTCGGAGCTTGGCGCGGAGGCCTTTTTGACTGTCCATCTAAGAGATTGACAGTTTCAACAAAGTGGCCCGCTGCTGGTGCTTTTGCTTTAGATGACGAGGCCCCTTGGTATCCTTTTGGCTTCTCAGCTTCAGCCATTCGGACATCATCCTCTACCTTTATCCCGATTCTTATCAATTCTTTGAAAGAACCAAAATTCTGGTATTTCAGAGCATTACGGTAAACAGGTCGTAAATTCTTCACGAACTTATCTACCATTTCAACTTCATCAGGCTTCTTAGCTAGTTTCACGCTTTCAGCGCGCCATCTTGCGAGGAATTCAGTAAAACCCTCTTTTAACTTCTGTGTCATTACTTCCAAAGTCCTTATGTTGGTTTGAATCTCAACATTGTCAGCATAGTGCTTACAGAACTCCACCATAATATCTTCGAAAGTGGGGAAGTTCTTAAGGTCAAGATTGTAGAACCACGCCTTCGGGTGTTCATCCAGAGATTGAGCAAAAATTTCGAGAGCATGTCGGGTACTCCCTTCAGTGCTAAGTACCCTTTATAGGCCTTAACATGGTGGGCTGGATCTTCGGTGCCCTTGAACTTTGGGATGTCAGTGAGTACCATGTTCGTGGGCAACTTGTCCTAAACCGGGGCATAGGCCCTAGCATTTTCATAGTGGATGTTCTTCCCCTGGGAGAGTTTCAAACGGTCTTCAATGAACTTGAACCGTTTCTCCAGATCAGTCAGAGGTGGGGTAGATAGAGGGGAATCTTCACCCAGCTTAGATTCGATTGCATCCATTCGGGTCATCATGAGGTTCACGGCCTCAGTGAGCTTGTTGACAGCATCTTCCATTGCTTGACGTCGGGTTTTGGGCGGCCTTTCTACAAGAAAACCCCGAACCGAGTCAATATTTAAAGTAAGAGCCCCTGCACACTTAAGGACACGACACCAACTTGACTCAAACAAAGACTCGACTTGAGACGGATTAACCAAAGGTTCGACTCACGGTTGGATTTAGACCTCGATTCATTTTAGACTCGACAAAACGACATGACTCGAGCTGTCATAGCTCGATTCTAAACTGAACTCGGTGTGACTAAACCCGTGATTGGACCAACATAGTCCTTAGGTTCGAGTGAAACGTCCTAAAGGGCCTAGCTTGGACGTTTCTGAGGACTATCCTAGACCAAATGGTCGACCAACATGACTCAAAGCCCAAGAGGTGAGCTTGGGTGACCCAACAGGGTCGTGTTCTAGACTCTTGGAACGAAAAAACGCCTGGCCTAACACGGCCATGATCCGGACACGACTCGACGCATTTCATGCTTGGTTAAGGTTCGAGAAATATTTTGGATTTGAATTTGAAAAAAAAACGAAGGATCAATTTGAAAATGAGATTTGAAATGGGCAGCATGCCGGCTATAAAAGCTTATTTTGGCCGAAAATTCTAGTCCTATTTGGGCAGCATGCCGGCTATAAAAGCTTATTTTGGCCGAAAATTCTAGTCCTATTTGGGCAGCATTCCGCGTTTTGAAAATCACGTTATTTGAAAGTAAGTTGTTCAAAAGTTCGGTTTTGAAATTGACATGGAAATTTTGAAAAGACTCGGGAAAAAACACCTTGCACATTGTCATTCTCATGTCATAAGGATATATGCTCCTAGACATCTCTAAGTCTCGGCAAGTCTTCTACAAGAAGGTCTATGCCCTCCATCCTTTTGCGGTCTTATAGAGCAAGGGCCTTTAGGTAGAGTACCTAGAAGAGCATCCCCACCATCAAGAACCACGCGAGGCGGAGCGGAAGCAAGCAATATGCGAGTTCCTGGCATAGTGGGACGTCGCCCCCCACGCATCACAAAGAAACGCTGGGACGGCCCGGGAAAATCCTTAAGGGTTTATGCATGAATCGTAGCACTATGAGTAATGTTTTACTTTCCAATACTTTCTTTTCAAGTTTCACCTCGGAGGAAAAGACCCTAGAAACAAAGTGTAACTAGTCCTCTTGTCCCCAGTGAGTCGCCAAATCGTGGACAAGGCCCTCGGGAATCGCTGCGTCCCCGCGGGATCCACACTAGGCATAATCGACTCGAGGTTCTTTCGAAACGAATTAAGACAAATTAGAGTCGCCACCAAGTTTTTTGGGAACTTGGAACCGTTCAAGTCAACTTTACACCTTTCATCGAAAAGCATAAAGCCAATCGACTACGAGTGATTAAAGATAAAGACTTGTACCCTATATCACTCGATTTGAATGACTCTCGTAATCCAATGGTATTTAGACGGATCCACAAACCACAGATCTTGAGTAAGGGGTGAGGGTACGTGTTAGGAAGCCCATAAGGACACCTAACCCCGCCCGTCAATAACGGCCTCTACTAAGTCAAGTATCGGATTTCAAACAAGGTCATAGCTACTACGATATATGATATGCAAACATCATTTTCAAAACCCTAACATGTGAAGTTTCTATGTCGATTTAGATGCAACTAAACTAACTTTGTCAAAGTTGTAATTTAGCATGTGGGTTGATTGATCTAACAACATACAAAGCAAACAAGGCTTAAGGGGAATGGGGGAGCCGTTGGGATCTATTCTATTACAACCCAGGCATTTAATGCCGACACAACGATAAATTAAAGATACAACTCGATCTAAAATACAACGCTATACACAAAACCGTACACGACACATGGCCATTCGGCCTAGGAAAACGTGCACAAAGGGGGTGGCCCACGGCTTACATGACTCACGGCATTGGGTCACTCCTCGTAATGCGTGCTTTCGCTTAATCTTATCGAATTAGACATTGGGTCACACACCAAAGCATGCATTAGCATAAATCAGGCCATGTTGCTTTAAACAACATGCGATTTACTACGCTCTTACATGCATTGGGGCACAACCATCTAACCAAACAAGACTAAGGTTTTTGAAGAAGTTTTGACTCGATAAAAGTAAAACGAACTTGAAAATTACAACTCGATGAACAAACTATAAATTACAAGCTACGAAACGACAAAGAACAAATGATATAAAACAAACGAGACAAGAAGGGACGCGGCCACCCTCACGGCCTAAAGCCACGTCCACCCTAGTTCCTAGGTTAGATTCATTAGGTTAGATAGATTTGCAAAGCGATGCGGGACGCACATTAGAAAACGATGATAAAATAGGTAAGAAAGCTTCGCCTAAAATCGAGTGCTCTACACGGCCTAAAGGGTCGAATTAGGTCAAGTTCGCTAATTAATTTAACTCATCGAGTGTTAATAAGAAGGTGCTAATCACGCACTCTTATACTAGCGAGAAATTATGTGAAAGAGAGGGATGCATTCAATTAAGTTACAGAATTGTTAACCGGTTTTAATGCTTGTGTCGAAGCCACCTAACGTGTCTAATTAGGTTATTAAATTGATCTAATGTCATCTAAATGAGTTATATGTTAACAATCAGAGGTCATATTAACATGTAAATGGTCCAGGGGTAGGTCGAATCACACGAGAGAAGAGAGGGGTCAAAAGCGAAGAACGAAGTCTGAAATCGTTTTATTAATGCCCTACCTTGAACACGAGGATATGTAAATGAGACGGGGGTGTACGACCGACTGATGTAGCGGTTTCTTTCCCATCTCAAGTCAACGCGGGTGTTCATGGTGGTACTTTAACTTATACTCGGACTAAACTAGTTTCATAGTTAATAAGAACAAACGATAAACAAAAACGATAAACAAACAAAAACGAACTATAAAAAAACAAACATAAAAAACGAAATAAAAGGGAGAAAGAGGAGGATTTGATGCACCCTCAACCTACATGTATCGTTGACACCGTCTTGGGTCGTAATCGATCGTAGATTTTATCTCGAGAGGCCGTCGTCGACGAAGAAACAAAGCAAACAACACGTTTTTTGCAAATCTGGACAGCAACTTTCAAACAGCGATTTCTCTCTCGTTTCACGGTGAAAATTCAATTTAAAAGATGTTTTGAAAACTAGAAAGAGAGGAGAACAGAGATCTTAAAACAATCCCTGCTCGTTTTGAGTTATTGGGCACGAAAAACGAGCACAAACAGAACTGGACAGACAGGGAAAAGCCGCGAAAACAGAGTATATAACACTCTGTTTTTCGAGGGAATTCGTGTACTCTCAAGGGCAATTTGGCTCGTAAATCTTTTTCTAATGTGTAGATGGATGTTGTATGGTTAATTTGGAACAAGAAACTCGAATTTTTATGGAGGTTTGAAGGGAGAACGAACGGTTTCAAAGAGGACACACAAACTGATTCTCAGTTTGTATGTCGGTTTTGTCTAGGGTTTTTGGGAGGCAATTAGGGTTTGTTTCTGGAGCTTAAAGCTTGTAAGTGAAGGTAGTATGTATGGAGAACTTAGAGTAATGAATGTATGGTGAAGGGAGGGTATTTATAAGGAGTTAAAGTAGGGTAAAAGGGGGGGAGGCAGACGGGCTCGGTTACCACATAGCTGCTGTCCAGCAGCTTTTGTGAGGGTTTGAGAGGCTTTGTGACGGGTTTTCTTGGTGGTTAAGGTAAGGTAATATGGGTAGGATACTAGGGTATTGGTTAGGGTTAATGGGCACGGGTTTTGGTGGTGTTTGGTGCGGGTTTTGGGCTCGGGATTTGGCACGCAAAACAGGGGGGCTGCTCGTGTTTTTGCGGGCTGTTGGGGGGTGTTTGGGATGGGATTTGGGCCGTGGTTATGGGGTTCGAACTGGGGTTGGATGGGTAGAGGCTTAGGTTGGTTAGCGTACTCGAGATTCGTGCCAACTCGTAAAGAAAACGGGCTCAAAAACCGAGCTATAATCGAGCTCCAAAACGCGTGGTTAAAACGAGTTTTCGATTTTCAAATTCGATTTTTCAAATCAATTAACACATTAAAATAAATGATTTTTCAAATCAAATACACTCATAAAATGATTTTTCAAATCAATTATTTATTTTATTTTCAATAAAATAAACTTGAGAAAATAAATTCAAAATAAAGTAAAATGAATTCACCTTAAAAAAGCTTTAATTTAAATATCATTTAAATTAATAAAATACTCCGTCGACAACGCTCATTCTACATCGTAAAACGAACTCAAATAATGACAATGACAACTAATAAATACATGTGTCCTATCATCATCGGGTGTTTGTCGGGTTTTCTATAAATTCCAATATCGACGGATACGGGTTTTCTATAAAGCCACCCTTTTAAGCCAAAACCTTCTAAATGAACTCAGCATACCATTATAATGCCTGTATAAATGCCTGTATCATATGTGATCACCATTTTCTTTTAAACGAAACCATGACGAATTTTGTAAAATCAAAATAAAAACCTTTTAAGGATGTAAACCCTTTTCGAAAATAGCCTAAAATAGCGCAAAATAAGCCCAAACTATGTCCAAATGTCAAGTCAAACTTCGGGCCTCAAACCCATTTAAAAAAAACAAACAAAAAAAAACGTAAAAAAAAATCCAAAAAAAAAACGTTTTAAACCAAAGTATTTTCAAATGTAAATATGTAAATTCAATTGGGCTAAGTTAGAGTCAAAGTTCAAACCGACTATGTCCTAGTCAGAACTTTGTCGAGTCATAAACCCGTCTTCCTTTACATTTTGGGTCTTTTCAAATTCAAGTCAAGTCTTAAGGCATCACGCCGTCATTTTGGACCCCCATACCCCGATTCAGTTAGGATCTAAACATTTTCGACACCTCGTGTCACACGTTCCGAGGCTCAACGCGCGTGTCTCAATGGGCCTCATATTTGAGTCTAAACTACAGCAGTCTTCTTAACACCTATAAGCAAACCTCAAGTCTAGAATCAACACGTGTCATCAATCCCGTCAATCCAGTCAACCATATAAATGTCACTTTGTCAAAGTCAACACTCGAGTTTAAAATTAAAGTCAAGCACCGTGAATTCAAACACGAGAAGTCGCTCACTACATTTCACGAATTCACGAGTCAGGTCTAGATCTGTCGTCTCATCCTTGTTATTACTTTTCCCTTCCTTTGTTTGTTGCCTTAGTATGCGTGATCCCATGTCGAATCAAGTTGTAATGCGCATCATTTCTGTTGAGTAGGAATCCAGCAAGTTCCGTTAGTCAGCAAAGTCACGAAGCAGCTCAAGCCACAATCACCATGTCTCTCCAAGATGTTTATGCCATGGTCCTGCGAGTTCAAGCTACAGTGGAAAATTTGAGCATTCGCGTCCTCACCCTTGAAAATGGAATGGTGGAAAAGAACACGCCACCTAGAGAAACCTCTAGTCTAGGTTGTCCAAAGCTTACCTCTTGCAATAACCATCATCCTAGAAAGCCGAAAACAGTTGAAAGGAAACCTGGGAGGCATCAAAGGGTGCTTACCGATTTAGGCATGTCCTATGTCGATGCTTTGAAGAGACTCTCTGCCCAAGGCATGCTACATCCAATAGGTCCGACTCTGGATCCACCTTTAGAGAAGCAAGTGAACTTCTGGAAGGGCAACAAATACTGCTTATATCACCAAGGTAGAAGTCATGATATTGAAGAGTGTTTTCTCTTGAAACACACCATCCAAGATATGATCGAAGATGGCAAGCTTCCTAAGCCACCTTCAGTCACGCAATCCAAGAAAATCGACTCTCTTGGGTCTAATATCATTAAACATGACGAAGAATCATCACTAGACTGTTCTCATCTCCTCAATCCTCGTGATGACGAAGAGATCAACGTGCTCGAAGACGATGATATCCAAAGTGGAATGCTCATGCTTTCCATTGCCTTCAACAATAAATTTTCCAAAATAGAGGGAGCTATTGATACCCTAAACTCTCGACTTTCCAACATAGAGAATCAGTTTGCTGAAATGGGTAAGAAACTTGAGGCCCAACCCCTCAAGATGAAAAGTGTCCAGACAAACCCTCAACTTGACAGTCCTAAAGCAACAAATGAGCATCTTATCTCTAGTTCTTCTCATCCAAGAATCAAAATCAACAAAGGCAACCTCATGAAGACTTCGTCAAAGAAACCTAACAACCCTCGTGGGTCATTCACAAATCTAGGCATACCTTATGCCTTAGCCTTGAACAAATTATCCTCTTTAGCTCTTCTTCAACCTATAGGACCTACACCGGATCCAGAAAAGAAGTCTAGGTTCTGGGATGAGAATGCTTATTGCCAATATCACAGGGGCAGGGGACATGATACTGAGGTGTGCCATAAGTTCAAGCACGTGATCCAAGATATGATTGAAAGCGGGAAATTTTCCCTCTCAACCTTTAACTCACACGGCAAGTTAGGCAATCCTCATGGATATGCCACTGATCACGAAACTTTTCTTGACTATTATCCTTCCAGTGTTCCCAATGATGAGGACGCGGTGCTCAAATGGGTGAATGCTCAAAGCCAGACGCCGAAGCCAGTTGCTGGAAGAGTAGATGTTCAAGCGTGGGCCGATGATTATGAGTCTAGATCTAAGATCGAGTCAAAGTCCGGGTCCGAGTCCGAGTCCTAGGCTTTCTTTCCCATAATTGTTCTAGTATCTTTCTTTGTGTCCATTTCCATTTCTAGTGACAACCTGGGGGGCTGCCCCATGAGTCACATGTCTTCTCGAGTCTGTGTTAAATACATTCATTACTCGTTTAAATAAAAGTACACTTTTTTCAATCCACTTATATTCTTCTTTTCCTTTACCTTTTTCTGTGACAACAAGAATTGATTTGAGACATTTTTAAAATGAACGACAACACACGCCAAGTCAATGTAAGTGCACTTAGTTGATGTTCCATTCCGAGTTGTAGAGGACCCGAAACTCCGTGTCCATTTTCTTACCTATTCCATGTCTGGCAACAGAAACCTTGCTATAACCCCAGTTTAGGACGAGCCTATCTCAAGAGATTCTAGGACGAATCCAGACCATCTCCCTATTTGACGATCCATGACGGAAAGTAAGCCCATTCCCCACAATATACAACCCCTGTTACTAAAGACCAACCCGTTTCATACCAAAGGTGCTAGTCTGACCCAAATCCATGGTAATAAGAAAATTCAAGACAATACGAGCCATGATCAAAGACAAAGGCTTAATCAAGAGAAATGACCAAGATCAATATCCAAGACAAAAGAGTCAAAATAAGAACAAGGCTCAATCAAGCAAGCCATATCAATATCCAAAGTCAAAGTTATCTTCAAAAACCTGAATCAAGTATCTGAGCAAAAAGCAAAGATATATTCTAGACCAAGAATCTGAGTCTGAATCAAGACATCGATGAAGATGGTCAGCTAGCACCCTCACTTATCCTTTCACACATCACACATCCTAAGTCCTTCTCGAGACCGTTACAGGGAGATAGTTAGGAAATTTGAGAATCCTCTCAAGCTCGTCAAGTATACCCATCCTTTAGGGCCAAGACATGAAAACTTGATCCCGCATTAATTAACCTACCTTTATGTGCTCAGGCTACATCAAGCCAAGAGACTCCATTTCCAAGTCATATTACAAGTCATAATCCCATCAAGCCTTAACTCCACAAAATCAAGCTCCAGAGATTTGTTTCATCAAAGCCTCTTATTACCGAGCTCCACATTCCAAATATCCAATCCAGTTTCACCTTGACCCAGACACGGAGTCTTCAAATACTTTGCTACCTAGGACGGGACATACCCAATTCATCCTTAGGGTCCACTAAGTGTGCTCACATGACAAGGATATTTTTTTTACAAACTTAATTATACCCCTTTGGTCTATGATCAGAGGGAGTTATCTCAAATCAATTCGTCGAGTCACCAAAGGAATATACTCGCCTGACCCGTGCACTTTAAGGTCCTGACAACATAGCTTAGGCACAAACCTCTGAACTACGAGCATGGTTTGATTCACCTCTTCAGGTGGATACGTAGGCAGTCCTTTCTTACACAAGAAGGATACAACCACAACATCCAAATAAAAATTAACCAAACCTCAGAACTACGAGCATGGTTTGATTTCACCTCTTCAGGTGGATACGTAGGCAGTCCTTTCTTACACAAGAAGGATATAACCACAACACCCAAATAAAATTAACCAAACCTCAGAACTACGATCTGGTTTGATTTCACTTCACGTGAATACGTAGGCAGTCCTCAAGGATACAACCATCCTAACTTTCAACCTCAATTATCAATTATCAACCTCAATTATCAACCATCCCAAATTAACAACTTTCAACCACCTCAATTATCAACTTTCACCCTCAATTAACATCCCTTCCACAACCAAATTTTCCACTATATTGACGGCTCCTTCTTGTCGCTCAGTCTTCTTTTTTTACCAAATTCCAGAGCCACCTTCTCATCCTGGGGGCTTCTCTTCCGAGATGCCACCCTTCCTTTACTCCTCTCTCATTTGAGTCAAGCTAGTACTCGGTCCAGGCGATGACAAAGGTTTTAGATCGATTCTCCAAGTTATCGTGCCTCAAAAGGAGTCTCTTTTTCAGCAAGACGATGTCAAAAGACATCCAAGTAGATAGCTGATCCATGGCTCATGCCTTGCCTTTATATGTCGTTGTCATTTTTGCAATTTTTCTACCTTTGGAACTGATACGCATTGTCACCCACACTTGGCTAGGGATTGTGCATACTTAGGCAAAGTCTGTCAAGGGCATCCGCTGTGTCGCGTCAAATCTAAGTCAGTGTTGCGTCAGACTATCGTCTTGCATCCTAGTGAGTCGATGTCGTGTCAAGTCCTGTGACTAAAGCTCGTTGAATATGCATAACGCATTACAAACAAAATATTTTTCTTTGAGCAAGTTCTAAATAACTTTTATAAAGAAACAAATTTTGCAAAACTTATGTGCTTCCTCATTTGGGATCCATGTGCTAATTGTTTATGTGCTTATATGCTATCTGCTAATTGCCTATTAGATTGCGTTCTTGTGTGGCTACTAACCATGCAGGTAAGTATTAGAAGCAGTGCTCGCTCCAACTAAGGGCTTCGCTCAAGTATACATTCTTCCCATGACGATCGAGATGTTCCTAATCGTCAATATATTCCCCAGCGAGAGTTCATGACAGCCGATTGCACTTCTCGAGAGACGGAATTTGTTTGAAAGCAGATACATGCAGATTTCCCAGAAATGATTCAATCCAGATAGAGTCATTCCCCAGCAAGAGTTCGCTTGAAACCGACACAAGCAGATTCCCCAGCAGTTTCTACCGACGTCCTGCTACCCTCAATATTATTGTTTCCTCACGGAGTCCAGCAAAGGCGTCGTTCTCCAGAAGTTCCCAAACCAGCACCTCCTTCCTTAGGTTCGTAAACCCAAAGTTAGGATTATTACCCTTAGATTCTTAGATCTCAAAATGGCTTCCTTTAGGTTCATAAGCCTTTAAGCTCCCACACCAACGACCTTAGGTTCATAAACCCATAAATTCTTTTGAAGTTCCCATACCACATAAAGCTTGGATGCATGTGTCCGAAACCAAAATTAATATCCCAATAGCTCCGAAACTAACCCTTACACTAATGGAAAAACCCCCTATTGCGTCAGTTGCAGATGGCCTTTTGCGTCAGTTTTGGACTGACGTATATCGAGGGGTCTTATTTGTTAGAAAATATTAATCTCATTATTCAACATATTCATATATGTTACATTTTAATTTAGTCATAAAATTAAAACTAGATCTTATGCATGCAAACTAAAATAGACAAGTGAAGAAATCGTCATTCTTACTATAGTAGTTTCGGATTTAGGGCACAAGTGAGTTCTCCTTCTCACTTGTTCTTGAGCTTTCCTTATATGGAAGAACAAATATTCAAGCTTATAATCCCTCCCAAAGATGTATACCCAAGATAACCTCTTAAAAGATAAATATTATTTGAACTAGAACAATATTAATCTTAATAAAAATTGACCCAAAATATTATTTTGGTCTCTTGCTTTTTCGGTCAAGAGATGAGGGAAGAAGGAGTAATTTTTCTCTCTAAAATTTCTATAAGTTTTAGATGTTGAAAAAGAATGAATGTTACACTCTTGTCATTATAGTGTATATTAGGAAAAATAGAGGAAAAAACCCTTGGTCTTTTCTCTAGGAAAACCGGGTATAGGGGGTGGCAAGGGCAAATGCATGACCAAGATGCTCTTCACAAAAGCAACTAGGTGTGCATGGCTATCAATTAAGTTAATGATTATGCTTCTTATATATATTATAAAACATAATACAAACCTCAACCCACCCCATTATTTCGGTACATATATTGTAAAATGGAAAGTCCATTTTACAATTTATTTGTCAATTTGTCACATGTAACATGTTCCATGACATTATGTGTATAAAATGTATTTTTAACAATTAAAAATCAACATATTAATAAAATATGTCACTTATAAAACTAACCTAGTAATTCATAATTACTTGTACCGTAATGGGTTCCCGAGTCATAAATTACAACATTCTGTATTTATAATAATTTATTCATTCCGTTTCAACTGTTTCCGTAAACAATAATTTCATCCAAGTAATAAAACAATTCGATAACTTAGACCGTATCTTATTTAATCAAATTACAATGAGACACGTAAATATTACTTCCAAAATCGTCCGTCAATTTTAAGTAATTTAATTAACTCGTATCGACATACGATCAATTAAATAATCAATTAAGAGTGTTACCCTTTAGGTATGACCTAAGGGGACCAACTGATCACCACCGTCGCACGACAGTAATGTCAAACTCTAGTCAGCCAATCATTACCGATATGTGTGGACCAGTTGACAGTAAAATATTACTTCCCACATGTATTCTTTAAATGAGACTTAAACATGTGATCATCATGATCGACAGTTGTGATCGCATTATTGTCGGAGGACACATATTCCAACAATCTCCCACTTGTCCTCGACAAGTGTGCGTCACCAATTCTTTTGTCCTATTACTATCTCCCACTCAATGCAAGGTGTCTTTCAGGTCGTACTTGCAAGTGATCATATCTAGAGTGGTTTCCTCGATCTGGAGAATAACTGATTGACCGAAATTATCCACCATGGATGCCTTCCGAGCGTGGCCACGCATTTCCAGTTCATTACTCCTCGAGTGGCCCTGAGATATTGTTATAACCCTGACAAGGGGTGGAAAATTCCTAATGCACTTATTCCCTTCGACTAGCTACAGCCATCATAACCCAAAATATGTCCATTTGACCCCATTTACGAAGGTCGTAGTAACATAAATCAAAGTTAATCTGTAACTGTACCACCTTAGGCGAATAGTCTATAGTCAAAAGAATTGACTCATTAGAATACTATAGTAGCTCTCACCACGACTAGGCTATATAAATTTGCCAGAACTCTATAAGCGGTCATAAGGCCCGACAAAGTGTTCCTAACAGTCTGCCTATGTGATCGACTAGTCATCTCACATGACTCCATGGCACTTGAACTTGCCATCAATCACATCACACTCTAGTCACTTCGAGACGTCACCTCATGTAAGTGACTATGGGCGAATACAATGCTAATCCGTGTTCACTTTAACGGGGTTCAATTGTCTCTACAACCCATTTGGATGTAATAAGGTATAAGGTGAGTTAATAATAACTCAAACGACGAATTTCGACATCCCATTCGGGTAGTCAATACCATATTACAACCTTGTGATGTATATCGTAAGTGTGTAAACACTAGTCGATTTGCAATAGAAGTTTAACATACCATGTGTCCATGTGTTCATACTTCTTGTGTTGCTTTTTCCTTTATATTCATGTTATCTCTCATAGCATGAACCTTACCAAGTGCACGTCTAGGTTCCCAACCTAGGTTTAGGTTCTTTATCTTGAAAGAACTTTCTTGTTGTTTATCACATAACCAACGAATTATGGTGGATGATATAACTTGCACTGGTCAAGTGTTCTACCAACTCGCAATACACTAGGTATACGTTTTGTAGGGTCTTGCAACAATTTGTCAAGATGATTAGCCTAGCACTTCTCATAAGTCCTAGCATATTAGAAAATACTGGTTTTGAGTAACTTCTTACTATAACAAGTATATTTTCAAACTTCTTATTTCTCCTTTTAGCTTGAATAGCTTAGGATTTTCATAAATCCTTACGTGTGTTTGAACTTCAATATGTGCAACTTCTTGTCACATAACAGAGTGTTCTAACCAACACTAGAATAGCTCATTAGTTGTCCTCGAGAATTCATGACGATTCTTCTATGGCTTGCCAATGACTCATCATGCTCTTATGCATATGATTCATTATTGGACATGTGCATGATTATTCTAATGGCAGAAACATTAGTAATTTTAATCATGTGATCAACCATTTTTAGGTTCAATGAATGACCATGACAGCTTATGGTAATTCCATTTTCATCGATATGAATAACCTACGTTTCTCGTTGATTTGATGTGTATATCTCAATACCTATCCAACATCCCATGATGTGATTGGATTTATCATAGTCCATTTTCATCCAGAATTGAAAACTCAAACACTTCTTTGTGAAAGATAGTACTAGCTCGTCATTCTCAATGAGTAATGAGTTATTAATTTTACAAGATGATTGTTCCCACTAAATTCTATGTCTTCACATGATAATTTCAAACTCCCACTCAATTCCACATGTTTCGCAATTGACTACTCAATCGAAACATTTCATGAATTGAAATACATTTTGCTTTGCCAAGTTATTAAGATTAAAACCATATATGTTCCCAGCATATCCTTTCAAAATACCTATTTAGAAAAGGTTTCAATCTTAAACTTATGGAAAAAGATTTTTAATCTCTAACTCATTCATTTTATAATGATGCGTAACAATGTCATTATTTAAATGTGAATTTCATTTAATACACGTCCTTCTCAAAATACCCTTTTCCGGAAGGAGGTTTAACCATTTTTTTTTTTTTGATGACGAGGGGGTTGAATCCCCCCCGGGCCCATGCATTCCCGCACCACCACATGGACCATGTATGCCATCCCCTTCGGGGGCTGCAGTGGCCAAGTGATCATCACCCCAGCTGGTAGTCGAACCATTTCATTTTCATAATGAGGTTAAGTAATGACACTAGCATGGTTAACAATTAACTTAGCTCTTATAGATATCGGCATATCTTTCTTTGCAACTTTTAGTCATAAATCTCATTTATTTTCAAGGATGCAACTTTGTTTCATTTAGGCTCTTAAGTAAATATCAATATTGAAACTCTTGGTCAAATGTTGTTCATAAACTAGCCAAATCTCTTGTTAAGACTTTTCTTTAGTCATTTTCTTTCAAAATTTTCTTTTGGTCTCCTCGTGTAGTTATCTTAAGAACATATTCTTTTGATTACTTCACTTGGTCTCTTTTGTCATGTAGATCTCATCTATTCGAGACCATAGATCTCATCTATTCGTGTATACTTTCTATTTAGGTATACAAATCATCCTTTCTTTCGTAGATCTCATTTACTCAAGTATACAAATTATCTTTGTATTCTTTGTGTCTTCATTTTTCTCCCACTCTATCTTTAGAATAAATACACTAGATATTCAAAGATAGCTTATGAGACACAAATAATGATTTTGAAGTATAAGGAGGACTATCTCATAGATTGACTAATAGTTTTAGATTTGATGAGTGTACTTGGTAATTGACATTCCTTTAGGAGAATTCATCAACTCAACATCACTTTATAATTGATCATACACAAGGTTTAAGCTTGTGGACATATAATGAATCCCATCATTATAATTGTCTATTGGATCACTTTAAGTAGATGATCATATGTTTTTATGTGCAAGCATATAAAGACGAATTTTTAGAACAAAGAAATACGATAAAAGGGGTGACTTGGGTTGCAAACCAAGCCACCATTATCCAAAATACAACCATTGTTTAGAAAGGATCCAAAATTCATTTCCATGTCAAACACGAAAATCAAAATAGTTCTAAAAATCCGAAACATAACTTAAAATAAGACAATAATAAAAAGCCAAGCTTCATTGGAAGCTACTCCTAGCTCCTTCATGATTTCTCAAGCTTGCTTTTCTTTTCCTTGTCTTTGCTTGGAGGAGGCCCTATTTACAATAAAAAGGGGATACATTATCACAACTTTGTATCAAAATACCATAGTTGAATTAGAAACATAAAATAAAGGATAGTCATTTACCTACTGGAGTGATCTTTCCAGCTTTGATGTCACCAAGATACTTGGAACAATTCCTTTTCCAATGTCCAACACCATTACAATAATGGCATTTATCAAGAGGACACTTCTTGGTCTTGGAAGTGCTAGCTTCAAAAGTCTTAGCCTTGGTGGACATGGGAGCTTGCCTCTTACCCTTTTTCCCATTCTTTTTGAATTTCCCTTTGCTCTTGGTGCTTATATTAAGCACATCCTTAGGTGGCTTAACATTTAACCCCATGTCTCTTTCGACTTGCACAAGTAACCTGTGCAACTCTTCAAGAGACACGTCCTTGTCTTTCATGTTAAAATTCACCCGAAATTGAACATACGCTTTGACTTTGGATAAGGAGTGTAGAATCCTATCTACAATGAGCTCTTTGGGGATTTCAACTTTTTGAATCTTCAAAGTCTCGACTAGCTCCAACACTTTGAGCACGTGAGGGCTAACCTTTTGGCCCTCCTTGAAATCGAGATCAAAGAATGCCGAGGCTGCCTCATATTGGACGATCCTCGGAGTTTGTGAAAACATTGTCACAAGTTTGGAATAGATTTCATTAGCGGTGCCCATTTTAAAGGCTCTCCTTTGGAGATCCGCCTCCATCGCAAAAATCAACACATTTTTCATTGCAGCGGATTCTTTGTGGTAAGCCTCATATGCTTCCCTAGTGGCGGCACTCGACCTAGCATTAGGTTCGGGTGGAGAGGCCTCGGTGAGGTAACGAAGCTTGTCGTCCCCTTGGGCGGCTAATTTGAGTTGGGCATCCCAATCGGAGAAATTTGACCCATTCTTTTCAAGTTTACAACGATCCATGAAGGATCGGAGCCATGAAGCATTAGTGAGAGGTGCGGCCATTTGTTATGAGAAATAAAAGTGGTCTACAAAACGAAAATAGAAGGAATAAAACATTTGTCGTTTTCACAATAATAATAATACTTGTAAATTTTATTTAAACAAGTTTTATTGCATTTATCTAGTGACCTCTACCCAACTTGATAAATGATTCCAAGACCCAAATTCATATTAACTTGGGCACGGGGTAGCCGATTCATCCCTTATCAATATAACTCGGTGGATTAACTCTTTAATCGATTATACTTTTAGAACTCTTGGTCGATAAATTACACTAATATTTATCTATAGCCCGGAACACATACGACTACGGTCACGAATACTTCCGTTGAGCTCAATCCAAATTTCAAATAAATGTGTCCATGATCCAAATTCACATTAACTTGGGCACGGGGTAGCCGATTCATCCCTCATCAACATGAATTCGGTGGATAGATATTTATCACCCACTTCCCCTACGTAACAAGGTTTGTACCCTGGGGTGGCCGAGTGCACTCCCTCGCGAAATAGGTTTTCATGGTTTCTACTTTTTGGTAAGGCTAAGTCTCAATTGTTTATTTTAGCGACAGGTCATGTCAATTTATTATCTATCACGTTTTAAGTGAACTAAAGCGGTGAACTACGATAATTGTAATTGACACGGTCGATAAACTCGATAAAATGATGATGCATGTTTTAGTTATGGCGATTTAGCGATGCATGCAACATATAAATAAAATGCAAAGCATAAATAAAATTCTAGTATGGCCTTCCTAAAATAGTAAATCTAATAAACTATTACAAATTCGGAAACCAACTCCTTTGGTCCCTTGAACTTCGATCTTGGCACGCATTTCAAGGCAATACTTTCTTTAATGAATCGCCTTCTCGAGTGGCACCGTCTTCAAGGAACTCCGGAATAAATAAATTACATAATAAATTACATAATTTCCTATTATATATTTGTAATTAAAAATAAAAATAAATCTATTAAATTACAAAACAGTGATACACATTTACAAATAGAAAAAAAGAGGACATTTGCCCAAAACAAGGATTGACAATTCCAAGATCCTTGGTTTAGCTAATGGGAATATTAACTCTTCCGGGAACCAATAACGCGTAAACCATGTCAAATCTCTTTACAGGATCAACAGCAAAAGCTTCATCGGCCCTTCCCTTTCTCGAGATGGGCGAGTGCGTTAGCCAGGCGCCAACTCCCAGTTCTTTCTCTTCTTTCTTTGCCTTAGGTAGGGACTGAACTTCCTTCTAACTCTCCCCCTTCCTTTTTTTTCTCAACTTTCCACCAGCTTCGGTTTCAACTGGCCCGGGACTGCCCTCCCAGTCGAGGAGGGCCCTACTAACTACTACTTACTTTGCAGCGCTTACTGAGGCGGGAGCATATTGATTCCTCGTCCTATTTCGCACTTTCCCCGGAACTAGACTCGTTGACAGTCGCCCCACCACATGTCCTTCATCTGAGCGTGTCGTGGAATGGGAACGAGTGTAGTATACGAAACGAGGGGAGGTTAGAGTGGGATGTTGCGAGTGCCTCTTTCATATCCGCTTGGGCCCCGGTTCTCTTCCCCTGCCCGAGAGATAACGACCGTAACGGATGTCAGCTCAATCCGAAGGAAATTATGCGGGATAGATGCTCTTCCTTTTCCTTGAAAGTTAAGGCTAGCCAGTGCAGCCGGAGCCGAAGTGATACACCTCTTCACGGACTCCCTGCCGTCCCCCATGCTCTTACGGTCCGCTTACCGTTTTAAAGTCCGGTTCACTAAGAAAATCAGGTCATGCCGAAAAAACACGGCCAATCCACGTGGCCTGCTTGACGAACGTCAGCGACGCCCTTTTAGCGGTTGAAGAAAGAAACTGTTCTTGAAAGCCAGTGAATACTAGAGCCAGTAAAACGGTAGCTACTAAAGCGTAAACTGCTCGTTTTTGCTTCCCCGCTAGATCGAGCACGCGACGCGCATAGTCTTAAGCCTAAGAACGGGAAAGAAGAGTGAAATTGAGTTATTATATTAAATTAAGAAAAGAATTTTTTTTATTTTCTCATAGGGCTCATTCCTGCTGCTAATGAGTCTCCCTTCTTAACGTGGTACAAAAGTTTACAACCGAATCGATATTCCCATACATTTCGGGTAATACCAATTAAAACTAAGGTCATACTAAGTAAAATTACATAATTCAAAAATTACATAAAATTAAAAATGACAATCATAAATAAAATGCAGCATTATAATATGTATGAACATGCCCAATTTAATGCTAAATCGCCTTTAAGGAGCCAATATCGTATATTAATCGATTTTTACGGATTTGCGTGATTTAACCCCTTAAAATCACAATAATTACATAAATTCATATTTATGTACAAATTAATTACCCTAACCATCTTAGGACTCAAAATTAGTCTCCACTAACATATTGACAATAATTAACTTATATTTCTTAATATTGTTCATAAATTGGACTCAAAATACAAAATTTTGCCATAAACTTCAAATTAAATCATAAAAATTTCAAATAAATTCAAAATTTGAAATTTAAACTTATGAACATTATGGAAAAATACCATGAGACTCATAATGCTCAAAAACATAGGTTAAAAATTTCGAAAATTTATCGAGAAAAACAATGTTCCTTAGTCATAAAGTATGTTTTATCATTTTTTTACTAATTAAAGTCACTATTTATGTGATTTTTCATCAAAAATTCATAAATCATGCATAAAGACTTCATTATAGCCAAATATTTACACACATCTTGTAAAATTGCATGTGACAACATACTAAATTTCTATGACCAGATTCGAAATATAACTCATACTAACCTATTTTCCCATTTAAATACGATTTTAACTTGAACAATCCATATTTCGAGCATAACATCTCATTTTATTATGAAAGTTTACAGGCCATCAGTAGATAATATATGTGAAAACATATCCAAAAAACACTGGAAAAATCGAAGTTTAGCTATTTTTAGTCCAAAAATGACATTTTTATCATAAAAATCACATTTTAATGCCATTATTATATAAAATGAACAATAAAATCCATAAATAAACCAAAATATCCTAAATACATTTTAGGACCATAAACTTTAACATGCAAATAAATTTCGTGATATTTCATAATAAACACAAATTTATAAGTTTTATTTGTTAATCGTATAACTCGGAAAAACAATAACCGATTTGCATGCAAACAACCTAAGGCTCATGATACCGCTTGTTAGAAAATATTAATCTCATTATTCAACATATTCATATATGTTACATTTTAATTTAGTCATAAAATTAAAACTAGATCTTATGCTTGCAAACTAAAATAGACAAGTGAAGAAATCGTCATTCTTACTATAGTAGTTTCGGATTTAGGGCACAAGTGAGTTCTTCTTCTCACTTATTCTTGAGCTTTCCTTATATGGAAGAACAAAGATTCAAGCTTAGAATCTCTCCCAAAGATGTATACCCAAGATTATCTCTTAAAAGATAAATATTATTTGAACTAGAACAATATTAATCTTAATAAAAATTGACCCAAAATATTATTTTGGTCTCTTGGTTTTTCGGTCAAGAGAGGAGGGAAGAAGGGGTAATTTTTCTCTCTAAAATTTCTATAAGTTTTAGATGTTGAAAAAGAATGAATGTTACACTCTTGTCATTATAATGTATATTAGGAAAAATAGAGGAAAAAACCCTTGGTCTTTTCTCTAGGAAAACCGGGTATAGGGGGGTGGCAAGGGTCAATGCATGACCAAGATGCTCTTCACAAAAGCAACTAGGTGTGCATGGCTATCAATTAGGTTAATGATTATGCTTCTTATATATATTATAAAACATAATACAAACCCCAACCCACCCCATTATTTCGGTACATATATTGTAAAATGGAAAGTCCATTTTATAATTTATTTGTCAATTTGTCACATGTAACATGTTCCATGACATTATGTGTATAAAATGTATTTTTAACAATTAAAAATTAACATATTAATAAAATATGTCACTTATAAAATTAACCTAGTAATTCATAATTACTTGTACCGTAATGGGTTCCCGAGTCATGAATTACAACATTCTGTATTTATAATAATTTATTCATTCTGTTTCAATTGTTTCCGTAAACAATAATTTCATCCAAGTAATAAAACAATTCGATCACTTAGACCGTATCTTATTTAATCAAATTACAATGAGACACGTAAATATTACTTCCAAAATCGTCCGTCAATTTTAAGTAATTTAATTAACTCGTATCGACATACGATCAATTAAATAATCAATTAAGAGTGTTACCCTTTCGGTATGACCTAAGGGGATCAACTGATCACCACCGTTTAACGAGCACGAAATGTCAAACTCTAGTCAGCCAATCATTACCGATATGTATGGACCAGTTGACAGTAAAATATTACTTTCCACATGTATTCTTAAAATGAGACTTAAACATGTGATCATAAAATGAGACTTAAACATGTGATCATCATGATCGACAGTTGTGATCGCATTATTGTCGGAGGACACATATTCCAACAGTATTTACTATGCGTCAGTTGTGGAACTGACGCAAAAAGTCTTAACATTTGCGTCAGTTATAATATAAGAACCGACGCAAAAAGGTGTCATTTGAGACGCAGTTATAACAACTGAATTGACGCAATAGATTGTTACAATCGACGCAAATAGTTGTTATTTGCGTCAGTTCCTCACAAAACCGACGCATTTGCTCTTTTTTTTGCGTCAGTTATACCACAAACTGATGCAAGTGATAATTTTTTTAGCGCCAATTTATTTAACCATTTGCATCATTTGCTATCATAAACTGATGCAAATGATGAAATTATAGTTTTTTAATATACAAAAAATTGCTACCGAATTTTCGGAAACACCTCCGCTTAAAACTGACAATTCGAGTACAAAAACAAAACTTGAAAACCTGTAACAAGAAATCCAACCAACCACCAATATATTACATGTAAAGCAACATCACATTTTCTTCAATCCAACGACGTCCCAAATACAATCCAATGTATACAAAATCTCACAAATGTCTTAGTTACTAAGCTAATTAATCTATACTAAATGTTCTCTAAACATCTACTAGCCAAATTTATATTGCTGATTAACATGGTTGAAAAATGAATGTGTGGACGTGATGTGTTATGAAGATCAAGAATATAAAACCCTTGTTCACACACCCCTCTTCAATGGATCGGGGACTGTTTAAAGCTAAAGTCGACATCTCTTCAAATGTAGTATCAGTGCTTGCTTTGTGCAAACAAACAGTATTTTGAAGAGCCTCGACGTGAGAAATTTGCAAGGTCTTTGAAGGCATCACCTTTTTCTTTAACTCAATAATAGCCTGTGAGATGGATTTAGCAAATAGCAAGGTACAACAAAAGACCGTGCAAAGAAAAGAACATGTCCAAAAAAGAATGAATAACACAATAAATATTAAAAAGAAGAAGTGAACTACTTAGCATCAAACCTTCTATAAACAAAAGAAACCTTCTATCATTGCATCTATATTGTACCATCTACTTATACATTGATTTCATAATGATTTTTTTTTTTGCTACTTTTTGAACATTCTGAACTAAGTCTCATTCTTTTCAGTTCTCAATTAATTAAGACTAGTTATAAACACGAGAGAAATAGATGCTCAGAAAAAATACACCAAGAAGCAGTTTTTCCTACTTGATTGATTAGTGTATTATCAAACGTTAGTTACGTACTAAACTAACATTATACCCATCAACGACCAAGGGGAACTAAGCAAGTACTTCACATACGTCATAGATGAATACAAGAAAACTTCATTAATATAAAAACACGTGGATATTACTTTGAAAACATTAGGTACACTTTATGTGGAGCAAAGAAACATAATCAATAACAAACCTACAGATATGAAAAATAATAACAAACCACACATCCGGTTCAGCACATCAAAGCCAAATGAGAATAAGATAAAAAAGATGTAGGGGATTAAGTAATTAGTTCTTGACTTACCGTTAACTCAGCAAAGCCCACCAATTTTGAGCAATATCAATGTCTAAGAGTTTCTGGCAGTTTAACCTGTAATGTAAATTAATTGAGCATGTCTAAGGTTGAGAAAATCAAACTAATATCAAAATGGTGTACATTTCACAGGATGAGTATCAAACTATCAGTATAAATCAAAAACAAAATTTAACTGTCACCTTACTTAACATCAAAGATAACTCGATTAATGTGGGAGTAAATCGCTTGTGATCGATCCTACATAAAATCCATTAATATCATTAATAGTGATATTAATATAAGATGATAAGTTTGGCTAGATAGTTTTGATACTCAAATCCCATATTACATCCCCAATACCAAGACTGAGAGTAAGCACCAGCGGGAGAAAAGGCAATTTATTTTTTGATACTCAAAGATCTTTCTTAAATAGAAATACCGTTAATAACGAATTAAAGATATCACTACCATTGACTCTGAAGATATTCTCTCTTAAAGCGAGCCTTGTGTAAAGGAACAATAGCCAAGCATAACAAATTAAGATAGATAAAAGGTTATTCATTGACTCACAGAAGAACTTCAATTAAGTTACAAGGGTATATTAATACATAACACAAACCTCAATAGACAGTCCAGAGAGAATGTGTGTTTTAGACATTCTTGTCTTGGTTATACTTCCTAGCCAAGGCCATCAGAGAGGGCTTAATGATTCCACCACGCAGCCTTAGAACAAGATGCATAGTTGACTCTACGGAAAACAATTAACAATTTAAAGTTCAACATGTGGTTCGAAAAGGAGGAGTGGGACTACAGACATGAACTGAGACATAAAAATGCGATATATGATCTCAACTCAATAATATACATGATACATGAAATAAGCAGGATATTGAAAGAACAAACCCTTCTGAATGTTGTAATCAGCAAGGTAATATCTCCATAAAAATGCGATATATGATCTCCTCAAGCTGCTTCCGGGCAAAATTGATGACGCCATAAACACCACCAACCAACCAGGTGAAGCCTTGAAACCGGCTTCATGTACATGGATTTACAGTTGAACAAAAAGGAATGCAGTAACTCAGCGTAAATACATAAAAATCACTCCAATATTCCATTTATATTGTCCCATCTAACATTAGTGGATAGCCCATAACTAATTTAATCGATATTCTCTCGTGATAAACATAGCCAATAGGTAAAATTTTCAAAAATGATGCTATATATTTCAGCATACAATGGAGATATTACCTTCCAAATGGGCACCCAGTCCTTCCAAAACAGTAGGATTAACGCGAACAACACATAAAGCAACGTCAAGAGCTGATTGCAGGAGTAATTTTACCTCTCTTTGAACGAGATCAACAAGATGCCCCTGTTAATTTAAATTTAAGTAAGTTGTTGACATAATATAGATTCCATGTGTAGAAGATAAGAGGTAAATGCAGCAAACTGCAAACCTGATCCGGTCGCCATGGTGCAGACCCAGAGTCGTCAATTCCACCGGCAGAAAGGGTTGCTACCGACACGGGGCCGATGGTTTGACTGAGGCCATACTCGGCTATAGCTTTGTACGCTATGTCAGTTGCTTACCATAAATTGAGCCATGATTTGTTATTAGAACACTCAATAATTAGTAACACAAATTAACATTGGAAAAAGAAAACCCTAATTTTCAGCATCAAAATACCATAATTTTACTTTAACTATTACCTCTATTGAAACCCTAACTAATAGAACAAATTAATTAAGAAATCAAACTAATTCAGCAACAATTAAAATAGATTAATTAAAGGAGTAGGGAGAACCTGAAGGAGAGACGACGGTGTTGGTGGTGACGCGATGGCAATGGCGATGGTGATGCACGACAGTGGTGGTCACTAAAAAAAGACCGAAGGGAAGAAGGAGAAGGGGAAGGGAGAAAAAGGAGCAGAGAAAGGAGGAGAAGGGAAGGGAGAAGCAACGACGACTGAGTGTAAAGGGGAAGAATAGATTTTTGGGCACAAATAATTGAGTGAGTCGTGGGTAGTGAGTGTATAATAGTTGGTTTTTTAATTAATATCATTTGCATCAGCTTTAGGTACAACTGATGCAAAAAGGCAATATTAAATAAGTCAGTTTAGTAATATAACTGATGTATTTGATCAAATACATCGGTTTTGCTGAGAACCGACGCATTATAGTAAGTTTTTTCCAAAAACCGACGCATTAAGCTTTCCCGCCAAAAGTGAGTACTTTTTGCGTCGTGTTTTTTAAAACCGACGTAATTCAATTGACGCAATAGAGGTTTTTTCTACTAGTGTTAGGATCCCATCTCCTTTTAGGTTCATAAACAAGTTGTAGATACCTCATTTCTGCACCTCCCGCGAGCCACCCGGTGATGATTGGGCCGCATGTTTGGTACGCGGAACGATTTATGACAGTTCGTAAGTTTATCATCAAGTGATAGCTCAAACACTTGTGTCAACCTCATAGTCGTCATCTACGCGTCGATACGGTCGTTTTGACAGTAATTAGAGTACATTTGGAGTCTGGGTCAAAAACCGTCTTCACTTTCTAATAACCGTTTTAAAATGCCGAGTTAGAATATTCTGGAATGTTCCGGATGTTTCTATTCCATATTTTCAATCTTTTAATCTCTTTGTCAAATTATATCCCGGAAACATTATATAAAATATTAAGGAAATTGAGATCAAACCGCAATTCCATAATAGAAACGCGAAAATCTTTCTTCCGCAGGAGGAAACCACTTGGGAAAGGACGCAGCAGGTGTTGTACCTCTTCCAAGAGACGCAGTGGCTGCTGCGCCTCTTCCCCAGTTCCTTTCTGCGTATTTTCAAATCTTTTCGAGATTCACTTCCAAAGTTTCTCCGAAACCCTAATTCCTTCGTGTGATTAGTATAAATAGAGACCTTCGGTCCTCATATTTCTCACGCGAGTGTCCGCCCTTCTCTTCTCCCTTTGCATTCTAAGACCACGCTCTTGCTTTTTGGCGTCTACGTGCTTGTACTTTCGACCACGTAAGCTCGGATCCTTCTGAGTACCAGCCTCGTTTTGCATGACCGACCAATTTGACCAACTCCACATCAATCAACTTAATGAACTTTGTTTAATTTCCTCTTAGAGGGCACTTTCATCGTACATTCGAGTCGAGCATCACTAAACGTTAACTTAGTCAATCTCGTTTCGTCAAACATGTAAGTCTGAGGGTGTAAATCCCATCTTTTATTATTATTCTTATTTTTGTAATCATTATTGTAAGGTTTACGTCGAAAACATATTCAAAACCGAATTATAAAACCTTGTTTCAAACCCTTTTTTCCGGATTAACAGGAGTCAAACGTCGAGAAAGGACGCGGCAACTGCTGCGCCTCTTCGAAGGGACGCAGCACCTGCTGCACCTCTTCCTGAGGCTGCCGCAGTTCCTGTTTCCTTTCTTCTTCCTTCGTCTTTTGTTCGTCTGTTTGTTTTGTTTTGTCTTTGTTTGTTCTTGTTTTATTGACACGATAATTCTAATATAATATCTTTAACATGTAATTCGTTAATATTTAATTCGTCTTTTAAATCCCGACTTAAATCCCTCATAATTCATATTTGCGGGTTTTCGTCATTGAAATCAATTCGGGTTTTTAGAGGTTCGATTCATCAATATTGAGTCTCTGGAATTCATCATTGGTATATTTTCATCTGTTTATTATCATTGTCATCATTAGTTTAGCATTAATAACCTAATTAATCTAACTAGTTTGTTAATTTGTATCATTAATCCCGTAATTAACCTAATTGATTTGTCCTAATTAATTTTTATCCATGTTTTATTGTTTTTATGACCCAATCATATGTAAATAATATGTTAAATCACTTCTATCCGAGCCAAATATTATTATCGATCATTTAAATCATCAATGAATATTAACGATTTGCAATTCCGGCTTCACAACCAGAACTGAACTCGGGAACAGACGCAGTAACTGCTGCGCCTCTTCCAAAGGACGCAACTCTGTTGCGCCTGTTCCGGGTTGACTCTTGTCTCTGAACTTCCGTTGTAGCTTTGACCTAGTTTATTAATTACGTATTAATTAACTATTACCCATATTATCACCACTAATCTGTTCGTTTATTTGTTTATTCTTTCTTTTCTCAAATTATCCGTTTTGAATGTATTTTCGAAGTAAATCAATTAATCCAATGTAATTATTGTAATTTTCGATTATTGTATTTATTTCTTTATCATATTGTTTGTATGCTCTCACATGCAATTAATCTAAATCTCTACCTCGATATTAATGCATGTTAAATTACATGTTCACCGACTTAGTTAATTTTCATATGCTAGGATTAATCTAATGGATGTTGCATAGCATGCATATAACCTTCAACATATCGAGTATAGACGATTTTCCCTACTCATTAGTAGAGGCCGCTATCGAGGCGGGCGGGATTCGGTGTTTGATCAAAAGAACTTCCTAATACGTACCCTCACCCCTTACTCCAGATCTCTGTGACATCCGTGTTCATTGGCATCCACGAGAGTCATTCTAGACATAGAATGCTAAGGGTAATGAGTTCTTGGTGTTCATGTCACTACTTTGTGTCTTGACATGACACGAGTTATTCGAACGGTTTCCAATTTTCCACAATAAATTGGTGGCGACTCCACAAATGCAAAGCTTGCTCGCTTTCTACCCGAGCGACCCCCGTGGGCCTGCGTCCACAGTTTGGCGACTCCGCTGGGGATTAATATACTTACGTGTAGCTAGGGTGAAACTTGAACAAGGTTAGGGAATAGTTTGTACGAGACTGTTGTTGGTTTTCATAACTCGGTCTTCCTAGACCGTTTATTCGGCCTTCCTAAGGCCCAACCCAACCCGTTCGACCAATCGTCCCGTCTAGACGGTCCAAATTCTTATTTGGGCCTAAGGATGGATAGCGATTGACATCAATCATACCATGGTACTTACTCTTGTTTGTATCAAGGACTTTCACTACTTGAGGAAATGAACTAGGAATCGGCCTTACTCCTGTTTGGTACGAGCCTCTCCACAGACCCCGGGTTTGATTGTTCGGGGTGGCAACCCACCCTTTATACCAAAACCCTTTTTAAATGCACTCAGCATCCCGTTATAATGCCTGTATAAATGCTTGTATTATACGTAATCACCATTTTCAAAATCAAACCATGACGAATTTTGTAAAAATCAAAACCTCTTTCAAAACATAAAATTTTCGAAAATGGGCCAATATTAGCGCAAAACTAGTCGAAACTCTGTCCAATTGTCGAGTCAAAATTCGGGCCTCAAAGCCCATTTCAAAACCTCACTTCGAGTCCACTCCTACAACTACACTATAGTTGACTAGGACAAACATTTCCAAACCTTGTCATTTCTTCAAACCTCACTTGACACAAGTGGCACACTCCCACTTCACAAGTCAAACCTTTTCTTTAAGTAAGTGTGCTAGAATGGTCGATCGTGTTTTGATTCGTCGTCGATCTCTTATCCAGTTTTCAAGATGCCTGGAACTAGTCACGCAAGTGTCAATGGACAACCACCGAATGGTAATGATCTAATCCTAGCCGCGCTCGCTCGTCTCCAAACTAGCCAAGACCAAGTGAATAACAGCCTCAACACGATCAAGGGCCGAATGGTTGCCGTAGAAACTAGGTTGCCTCCTACAGAAAATGAAATACTTCATGATTTTGTGAATGAATTCGCGAATGAAAATACTCCACCTTTTGTGGGAGCACAAGAGGTCAACCCTCCCGTAGATCCGACTGCAGCTGAGAAACGACTCCAATACTTGGAGGAACAACTAATGTATCTCAAAGGGGATGATATCTATAGGGAAAACAATCGCAAGTATGAGGCGGTGAGTTCCAAATTGCCAACCAACTTCAACATGACGGATATCCCGAAATTCAAGGGGCATGAAAACCCTTTGAACCACATCCGTGCTTTCAAGGATTACATGTCTATCAAAGGCATTAAACCCGAGATGTTCTTAAGGATCTTTCCTTCATCTCTTGACACCATCCCGAAACAATGGTTTTATTCTCTAGAGCACAAGAAGATTGCCACCTGGGATGATGCCACGATCGAGTTTGCTAAGCAATATGCGGATAATGCTGAGATCTAAGTCAATATGCGCACTTTAGAGGTTCTTCCTCAAAATGATAAAGAAGGCTTCACCGACTTCCTAAGTAGGTGGAGGAAGACTAGTACCCAACTTATCGAAGGTCCGGATGAAGCTACCCTCGTGGAGAAATTCGTGGACAATTTAAAGCCCATTTATGCAAATCATATGAGGTACCAAAACATTAAGACCTTCAAGGACTTAACCGTACTAGGAACAAGGATCGAAGATGACATCCGTAAAGGACTCTTGTCCAAAACGGTAGGTCGTGGATATCAACGTTCAACAAGTCGTTCTTACGGCTCTAGTAGCAAGACTGATGAGGTTAACCTTCTCGAACCATCAAAGAAGAGTGTCCCACAAAGAAAGTTCACAAATATTGGGGATACATACTTCAATGCTCTGAAGAGATTGATGAAACAGGGTAAGCATCAACCCATAGGCCCTACACGTGAACTAGAAAAGAAATCTAAGTCCTGGGACGAGAATTCGTACTGCGAATATCATAGAGGTAAGGGACACGATACAGAAAAATGTTACAAGCTAAAACATGTACTTCAAGACATGATTGAAGACGGTCGCCTACCAATACCGCCTGGAGGCAAGCCTAACAATACTCAGAATCCTCTTGGAATTCTGATGATTACAAGTGAAGAATCTACCTTAGATTGTTCACACCTCATTTCTCCAGTCGAAGATGAGATCTCTGCAATAGAAGAAGAAGGGAACTACACTACCATTTCCCCTATCATCACCGACTTTATAGCATGGGCAAAGAGTATGAATAGGCAAGTCTCAGAATTAGAAAGTGGTATGGCAACCCTACGTGATCCAAGTGCAACACCCAAAGAACGTGCACCACTAAATCTCTCTCGAAATGCTACAATGCAAGAAGTAGTAGCCGTGGTTGATGAATTAATCGACCAAATCATCCAATTGGAGGCCGAAATCATGAGGTTGAGAGAGCTTGCTACTGTCAATGGAGTATGGGCCGACGATGATGAAGATGAATACCTCACCGAACACTACCTAGTTAAAGTCAGTGAGGAAATAGTCCAAAACAATGAGGACCAAGATATAGACCACCTTACTCGTTCAGGGCGTCCATACCAAAATGTTTCTCAAAATGGTCCCATAGCAAATGGTCCAATCACCAATACCAACGTTGTCACACCGAATGATAACGAAGATACCTCTACTGACCATTTGCTAAAGCAACTACAGAAGACAAAGGCTGATCTTTCAGTCTGGCAACTAGTTGCAAGCTCGTTCCTACATCGCCAAGCTTTACTGCAAGCCTTGACCAAACTAAATGTGGCACATAACTCCACACCCGATGACGTGGTCAACTTGGTCTTCCAAGAGTCACCTAAGCTAAGTAACCTTGTTACTTTCTTGGATGAAGATTTACCACCTTTTGGCGCTAATCACAACTTGGCTCTTTACATCACTGTCAGTTGCTTGAAGAAGAATGTGCCAATGACTTTGGTAGATAATGGCTCGGCAGTCAACGTCATACCATTAAAAACGGCATACAAATTAGGCATGAAAGAGTCGGATTGGACCCCTACCAACCAAGTTGTTCACGCATATGATGGTACACGACGAAAAGTGGTAGGACTAGTTAACCTTACCATAGCCACAGGGCCGATTGAACGAAAGGTTAACTTCCAAATAGTGGACATTGAAGCATCCTTTAATATACTTCTGGGAAGACCTTGGATTCACGCGTCCAAAGCGGTAACATCCACCCTTCACCAGAAAATCAAAATCCCACTAGATGGTAAAGTGGTGACGATCACTTCGTCACCCATCAAAACGTTAATAGAAAAGAGGTCGAGTAACCAAGTACTCGTGGATCCAGTATATGAACTTGGGGGCTTCCATAGCATAAATGTTATAGAAAGCGAGTTGGAACCCTTATACTTCAATCCCTACTCTAATTTAGTGGTCAACCACATACTCAAATCTCAGGGATACTTCCCGGGAATGCCTTTGAATCCTATCCGAAGAAGCACCTTTGCACCCTACAAAGAAGGCAACTCACAAAGGATACCACTCGGGTTAGGGTACAAACCCATTAAAGAAGAGGTCCTCGAAATGCTCACTTAATTTCAAAACCGCAAGAACGTGGGAATCCAAATGCGACCCTACCCTAAATAGATACTTCGTTAGGGAGGGGAGTCAAGAACTCTTTCACGGGTTTCCCGAACCTTGACACTATCTCGAAAGGAAGTTGGCTGGAATCGAGATCTTTCACGATTTCTACTTTATTCCCACAGAAACGGCTCCTACCGTCAAGACTCATCAAGCACCTTGCTTAGACGAACAAGCTGTTAGCCTACTATTTGGGGAAGATCGATTTGTTAGAGCCGCGCAGGATGAGATCATTACCATGATACTTCAAGACGATCACTTCAATCCTACAGCATTGATCACAGAAACCAGTTCGAATCAACAAAAAGGATGGAGAAAGTCGATCAAGTGGACAAACAACCAAGGAAGACTCTTCAAGCTCACCACTGGAGAAAGAGAGATGTTCAAAGTAGAACCAGAAGACGATGAATTCGAGTCAGAGTCAGAGTCGAAGTCAGATTCGGAGTCTAGAGAAGTCCCTAGAGAGTCTCCTCCTTAGTATCAAGTAGTAATAGTAGTTCGGGAAATGTCCCAACGACTGTCCCTTTACCGCCACTGACTACCGAACAGTTGACTTCTTTGTTTCAACTTTTCTCGAATTTTAATATGAATAAATCAGGTTATGCTTACTCTTTGTGTTATTCTGAATGCAATTCTGTTTACGATGATAATGAGGATGACCCAGACCCATACTCAATCGAAATACGTCTCTACATAGCCAAAGAAATACTATAAGAGGGGGAAGGGGGACCAGTTATAGAAAACACTAAACCCATCAACGTAGGAACCGAACTAGAACCCCAAGAACTTAGGATAGGGACGACCTTGAGCCCCGCTGAAAGGGCCAACTTCGTAGACCTCCTACATGAGTTCAAAGACGTTTTTGCTTGGTCCTACAAAGACATGCCAGGGATCGACAGGGATATCGCAGAGCACAGAATCTCAATCAAACCAGGTTTCAAGCCCGTAAAATAGAAGCTTCGTCGAATGAGGACAGAGTGGGCACCTAAGATCAAAGAAGAAGTCGATAAGCAATTCAAAGCCGGGTTCATCAAAGTTTCCGAGTATTCAGTCTGGGTAGCCAACATAGTACCCGTACCCAAAAAGGATGGGAGAATCCGTGTTTGTGTTGATTTCAGAGACTTAAACAAAGCAAGTCCCAAGGATGACTTTCCTCTACCACATATCGACAAATTGGTGGATAATACAGCAGATCATGCGTTGCTATCCTTCATGGATGGATACGCGGGATATAATCAGATCAAGATGGCCATAGAAGATATGCACAAGACCGCCTTCGTAACTCAATGGGGTACCTATTGCTACACGGTTATGCCGTTTGGGTTAATCAATGCCGGAGCTACATATCAACGCTCCGCAACTAGACTATTATATGACATGATGCATAAAGAAGTTGAGGTTTACGTAGATGATATGATCGTCAAGTCCAAAGATAGAGAGGGGCACATTGCGAACCTTCGCAAATTCTTCTCAAGATTACGAAAGTACAACATGAGGCTCAATCCACAGAAGTGCATTTGGAGTAACATCCGACAAACTCCTGGGATATGTCGTTAGCCAACGAGGGATAGAAATAGACCCTTCCAATATCAAAGCTCTAATCTAAATGCCGCAACCTCAAACAGAGAAGGATGTTAGAGGATTATTCGGTAAGGTGCAGTACATAAGTCGATTCACATCGAAACTCACCATGATCTGTGAACCTATCTTCAAAAAGCTAAAGAAACCAGATCACACCATGTGGGATGATGACTATCAAAAGGCATTCGACCGAATCAAGGAGATACTAGCCAAGCCACCAGTGCTCATGCCGCCCCAACGAGATCAACCTCTTGGTTTATATCTCACGGTAACTGAAACAGCCATGGGTGTCATGCTGGCCCAAACGGTAGGAAAAGAAGAAAGGGCTATCTACTACCTTAGAAAGAAGTTCTTGGAATACGGGTGCAAATACACACCACTCGAGAAGACATGCCTCGCTGTTGTGTGGGCAACGAAGAAGCTACGCCATTACATGCTCAGCTACTCCGTAAAAATATACTCCAAAATGGATCCTGTCAAATACCTCTTCGAGGAACCCGTCCTCAACGGACGCCTAGCAAGATGGACTTTGATGCTCTCAGAGTTCGATCTCAAGTATGTACCTCTGAAAGTTATAAAAGGGCGCGCCGTTGCCGAGTTTTTCGTAGAAAATCCCATCAACGACTCACAAACAATAGACACCTAGTCGTTTCCGGATGAGGATATACTCCAAACAAATGTAGACTCCTGGGACCTCTATTTTGATGGAGCGTCGAACTTAAGAGGATTCGAAATAGGAGTGTTTATCATTTCTCCTGGAGGTGAGCATACACCACTCTCTGTCAAACTCGACTTCGAGGTGACAAATAATGCGGCAGAATATGAGGCTTGCCTCATTGGACTACAAGCAGCGGTAGGTCTAGGCATCAAAAATCTTCGGGTACATGGAGATTCATCTTTGATCATCAACCAAATTACGGGATCTTGGAAAATTCGGAGTGAAAGCCTAGCATCGTATCAAGCCAGGATAGACCAAGTTCCCCAATTCTTCGATCAAGTAACCTACCTACACCTACCTCGAGAAGAGAATCAATTTACAGATGCTCTTGCAAAACTTGCATCATTGATTAATATGCCGGATAATATAGTAAAAATGCCGTTATGCATCGAATGACGGTCAGAACCGGCTTATGTGCACCAAATTACAGATGAAGAAGAAAACCCAGAGGAACCTTGGTTCCAAGCGATCCTGAATTTCAAACTCAACGGCACCTATCCACCGGATATGGAGAAGAGGGGAAAATGTGCTATACGCTTACTAGCTTCCCAATACGTCCTCATGCAAGGAGAATTATATAAAAGAACACCTCTTGGTGTAATCCTGCGTTGCCTTGATCATTCACATGCACTGAAAGTGATGAAAGAAGTACACGATGGAGAATGTGGCCCTCACATGAGTGGACCAATGATGGCAAAGAAAATCACGCGTTTAGGGTATTATTGGACCACTATGGAATCCGATTGCATCAAGTACGTCAGACATTGTCATAACTGCCAAATCTTCGGGAATGTGCAACATGTCCCCCCTTCATTACTCTACACCATGACATCTCCTTGGCCATTTTCTGCTTGGGGAATCGACAAGATCACCCCAGCCGGAACAGGAGGTCACTGTTTCATTTTGGTGGCTATCGACTATTTCACCAAATGGGTAGAAGCGGATTCTTATACTAGTCTCACAGCCAAGAACGTGACAAAATTCATACAAACTAATATCATCTGTCGATACGGTTGCCCACATGAGATCATCACTGACAATGGATCCCATTTCCAAGCTGAGACTGAGCAATTGCTAGCCAAGTACAAGATCAAGCATCACCATTCCTCGCCATATAGACCACAAACTAATGGTGCGGTAGAGGCAGCAAACAAAAATGTTGTCACAATCCTCAAGAAAATGATTGACAACTATCGAGATTGGCCAAGCAAGATACCACTTGCCTTATGTGGATATCGCACATCTGTTAGGGCACCCACTGGGGCCACCCCTTTCTATTTGACCTACGGCATGGAAGTCGTGCAACCAGTCGAGCTCGAAATACCATCCTTGTGAATTCTACTCGAAAGTCAAATCCCAGAAGCCGATTGGAAGAGGGACAGATATGAAGAACTCATCCTCCTGGATAAACGTAGATTGTGCGCATTACATAATATGCAAACGTATCAGTCACGTATCAAACGAGCCTTCAACAAAAGGGTTAAGCCAAGGAACATCAAAGAAGGAGACCTGGTTCTCAAATCAGTTAGAGCTCTTTTACCTGTCGACCCATGGGGAAAGTTTAAACCCAACTGGGCCGGACCATTTCTGGTCAAATCCATACTCCCGGGGGGTGCAGTTAGGATCACAGACTTATATGGGAATGAATTTGCCAACCCAACAAACCTCGACCAAATGAAACGTTACTATGCCTAGAATAGGAACAAACGCGCCTCGCGTAACCTCACATGTCGCTCCCGTGGCACGGAATATAAACGGCCCCTGGCCAGCTGAAATAAAGCTAATGTCACCTTGCTCTTGTATTTTGACAGATCATCATCCTCATATCCTCAAATAAACTGAATTGTGCTTTAAGAGTAAGTAAAGCTCATGCGTATTTTCTAGTTCATTACAAGCTCTTGCTTAGAACAATTATTCTTTACATTTACTTGAACTACGCGCAAGGGTTTGATTTCATTTTTTAAATGAATACGTAGGCAATCCTTCACAGGATACAACCCATTATTTAAAAAAAAAAATGTAAATAGAAGGACATTTGCATATGCATTTGGAATTCGACAAGAATAATAAAAGAAAATCACAACGGTTTCATAACCAATTAACCTTTTTATTTCTTTCCATAATAATAATAATACGCCACATAATAAAATAAATGCTAAAATAAATAGGCTAGGATTCTAAAACCCCACCATATTACAAACAATAATAATAATAATAAATAATATCAAAGACTTAGGCTATTCTTCCATTTTCCCTTTGCCTTTGTCATTTTTATCATATTTCTTGTCTCGACCACGAGCCGGATGCTCCTGCGCTATCTCAGACCTAATCACCAACTGTCTCTCTCTTGTGGTCTAGCCTTGCCATTCTTATCTACCATCTTTTCCACGGCAGGAGAAGTCTTCGGTTACTTCGATGGATGAACAACTCGAAATCCGGCTTCTTCCTCTCCCTCGGTCAAGTGCTTCTCTTTCTCCTTCTCTACATCACGAACCTTATAGTCAACAGGTTCATGTTTCCTTAGTCTCTCTCGCTCCTCAGGAGTAGTAGATTTCCTCCACTGCAAGTAGGAATCTGATACCTATAGTGCACTAACAGAAGAGTTTAGGAACCACACGTTTCTTAAAGCCCATTTGATGGCCCACTCTCTTCGGCTCTCAGTAGTAAGCGCCATGGCAGTCTGAGGAACAGTATCAAGCTTCAGAATAGTCTGCTTCAATCCAACCTGCCTCATCAGCCTCTCTGGGAAGATGCATATCATGAATTCCAAGCTAGGAATACGCACCGATCGGGTAGGATCCAAGGACGATACTCCAGTAACAGACTTAAGATGCCACCATGGTACGATCCATCTAATCAAGGGACCATTCTCGCTCTTCAGCTTGTTCTCCCAGTAGTTGCAGACTCGAGTAAAGTCCACCATGTAAAGCCTGGTCCTCATTGCAATTGAGCGAGCATGATAAGCAGGAACATTAACTGGGGTCTCGATCAATCGAAGACGCTCCATAAGCCAAACCTACCAAAGCAGGTCGTGGTTGGCTTTCCTGTTATCTAACCCTAACAGGATCTCTCCTAAACATAGGCAAGCTGGGCTCCTACGCAGCTCCATCTGCTCAACTAGGCTCAAATAGCGAGGGTCACCTCTCATATCCTCATCAACATGCCCTTGAAGGACATAAACATGCAATAGGCAAAACCCGAATGCCCTCCGCCTCGCAACATAGGAGATAGTAGGATCTGCCCTATTTATGAATCGATCAATAAAATCCAGCATTCGGACTCCTTTTGAGGTCACAAGACGGTCAACCTCAGCTCTTGTCAATCCAAGCAAATCCCTGAATTTGTTCTTATACCCCTGAGAAGTAGAGGATATAGCAGGTAAATATTCCGGGTCCCAACCACCAATTGCAGCAATTTCTTCAAGGAATGGGCAGATATCGCCTCCAGGAAAGGCAAATACGTGATAATTCGGGTCCCAATACTCAAGACAAGCATCCAAGAACGGTTTGACAACCTTAATTAGCTTCAAGCTCAAAATTGATCCAAAGTTGTAGGCACCCATATCATGTTTCTCCACATTTGAGAACTCGTTTGTCCATTCTTTGAGACGGATTTCTAAATTATTCATGATGTATGATTAATTAGAGAGTTTTATGTAATAAAACGAATAAAGACGGAAGAATTATGTGAATAAAACCTCCATCGACGTCTATATTTATACTAAAAGTTGTTTCCTAAAATCTGTCAGGACGGACACACTGAGGAAAGGGCGCAGCACTTGCTGCGCCTCTTCAAAGGGACGCAGCTCCTGTTGCGCCTCTTCCTCAGCTGTATTTCTGTGATTTTCCGCGTTGGATATTTCCTAATTCTTTAAGGCATAATTCCTTATTCGTATGGGTTATTATTTTTTGGTAATTCGGTCAAATTACCATGTTTCGAATTTCCTAATTCCATGGGCACACATTTCGAGGCGACATCGGCATTCTCGTCATTTCAGCACACTTATCCATTTCTTTTTAATTTTCTTTTTTGTGGAATCATTTCACCAATTTAATAATTCATTTTCCAACTTAGCCAGTTCTTTTAATTTTTCTTTCTTGGGGAATCATTTCACAACCGTTTCATTTCAAACTTATATGTTTCTATTTTCTTTTTTTTAGGGGGTAACCCTCCCTACCGTCCAGTCATTTTTGATAAAATCTTTTTTGCATTTTCTCTAGTTTTTTTGTCTCGCGCTAATTTAGGCCATGTGTACAAATATATGTTTTATGTGCAATTTCTGTGTAAATTTCGGCAGTACGACGGCATAAACCGTCATCTACCAAACCTGTTCAAAGCTAACCTGCAGGTACAAACATACAACAGCAGCGAAGGCGCTCAGGTCATCGTATATACAACCAAAAGGAATATGTACACCAAACTGGGGGCTCGAGCCCGAAACAAAGTGTATAAAGTGCAAAATGAAGGTCCTAAAATGTACAAAAGTGTGTGAAGTACAGCCAACAACAAAAACAACAAAAAAAGCAACAAACTACTGCGGACCTCTAGCTCCCTCAGCAGGCGAGCCGTCTCCTCTCGGGACTGGGCTAGCTGTCGCTCCAAGTCACGCTCCCTCTGTAAACGACAAGAATTGGCTCATGTCAATCATTTCAAACATAAAGAAAATTCAAAAATGAAGTAAACGGAAGGCTCACACCTGACGTCCTCGACCGCCAGCAAGTGCCTCGATGGCAGTAGCCCGTAGCCGGTTGGCTACCCTCCACAAAGCCACAAACCGGGATGGCGCAACCTACATTTCAATAAACAAGGATTCTCAATGATTGGATAAGTTTAAACAAGTGTATTCTTATACAAAAGCTGATTAAGTTGGGGAACATACCCTCCGAATCAGATGCTGCCACTCGTCTAGGCCAGCATCTCTCACCGCCACGTCAAAGTCACGAAGCTCGGAGATCGTCGTCATCCCCGTCGCATCAGTGTACTCGAGGGTCTCGGGGTACACTGGGGGCTCGATGCCCACCACCTCAATCTCCTGCAAAAATTCAAATGGTTTCCATTAATTGATGATCATTCATCATGTTTTCAAGACAATCGAAAGAAGAATTAAGCACTTACCACAACTGGTCAGTACGCCAACCTCCGGTAGAGGAACGCCGAGTAGTCCTCACCAGGAAGAAGGAGGGCGTCGCCACCGACGTCTGCCAAGTCTGCCTCCCTCTCAGCATCGGAAGGCTCCCTGAACATCGTCCGAGGAGGATCGATGGGGACCGTCAAGACATCACGAGAACACTGACGAGTCAAACGCTCGCCCAAGTACCACACGGGACCCATTGACGTCCTCAGCAGCAACCGGCTCGAGCTCCTGGGTCAAAGGACCTCAGCCACAAAAGGAGGAACGCCAGTGTAGTCCACCCAAGGCCTGGGAACCCACTATAAAAAGTAAACAAGAGGTCATTCTTATGATCAGTTCTAAAAGAAAGCAATGAAGAAGCAAACAAAGAAAGGTGAGTTGAAAGTACTCACGCCCTCCAACTGCAGAGCGTCCACGTCCCGCCAACAGACGTCGTGAAACGAACGCTGGCTCTTCGTGCGACACATCACCCAATCCCTCACAACGGGATAGGCTCTCTCCACTGGCTCCGTCCTCTTCGGCGCGAGACTCGGATAGTAGGAGTACACACACGCCTGCAAGACAAGATAATCAATAACGATCTTTCGTGATTCGAAAAGGAAATGATCTTTTATGATACGAAATGAAGGTTTATACCTCCAGCAACAGTCTAGGGCCAACAGTGGCAGGAGAAGTCCCCTTCTCCATCAGCTCCGGACGAACCATCACCCTCATATAGCGAATGAGGACCGCAAAACCAGCAGTGACCCAGTCCCAACGGCCTAGGTCACTTAAGTCAGGAAGGAAGGGAAGAAGCTTCGTCGACAGCCTCTCTCCCTTGTCTCCAAGATAGATTGAAGACAAGAACCACCAGAGCCACAAACGAGCTCTTTGCTCTGCAGTGCAAGGAGGAGGAGCCGTCTCCCTCCCATCAATCACCACCATCGACGATCTCTTCCCAGCAAAGTAATCCCGGACGTAGGAACTAGGCACCAACCCGGGAACCGCAGCAGCCTTCGGCATCAGGTTCCAACCAATCAAGCTCCTAGCCTCGTCCGAGTCCACTCTCATGGCTGCCTCCGGCCACACCACATCCTCGGTCCCGCACGGCAAGCCAGAAATCATGTCGTAATCCTCCAACGTGACCCCAACCTCGCCAAAAGGCATGTGAAAGGTAGAGGTCGTGTCCCAAAACCGATCAAGGAAAGCTCGAACCAGGCTAAGGTTAGCCCGAATCTTCCTTCCCTTGATGTCCCTCCAAGCTCGTACCAAGGCACCAAACACTCCCCGCTCGATGATGGTCCGCTCCTCCGGCGACAACCTCCCGTAAAACTCCATCATCGTCGTGTAGCCCAAGAAAAACCTGATGTTCCCGGCCTCCTATTTTGATTCGAAGCAAGAGCTATCTTTAGCTCGAATGAAAGAGAAAAGAAATAGCAAATAAGAATAAATGAAAGAGTGATGAGTTCAAATTACCAAGCTCTTCATCGTCCTATAGGACAGGTGACCCTCTGCAGCCCAGATGAGGTGTCTGCTGTCCCAACTCTCAGCCCACTCGGGTGCTCCCCTCAGCTGATGACCACCCCGTCCGATGTTGGCCCGCCTCGGGGCCTCCTCCTCCTCAACAACCTCCTCCTCGACGACCTCGTCCTCAGCAGCTGCCACGGCAGCAGTAAAAGACTGCTCTAACGCCTCCTCGAGTGTACGAGAAGGGTTAAGAGCCGTGTCCACATCCATGGGACCCCTCCCTGATGTAGAAGCATCGTCGCCTGCAAAATTAAAGTGAATTTAGGCCGCGTCAAATGACGACGAGCCCTAGTTAGGGGATTTTCGAGCTTTCAAAGCTCCGCAATCGCTCTTTTCTCGCCATCTTTGGCCGTTTTCCCAAAAACCCGACCACTCATGTGGTAATATGGGTCAAGTTAAGTCTAAATTGAAGCCTAGTCACGGGTTCGAGTCGGAATTTCGACAGCATTTCGTTATTACGATGATTATGCCCTTGAAAAGTGTCCTGAAAAAGCCGTCTCAAATCGAAAATCCGATATGGTAGGGAGTTTATCCATCATGAAAGGATTCTAAATATCAAGTTTCATCACAAATGGGCAATCCTAAGGCTATTTTCGATGGAATTTACGGTTCAGCTGTGAGACCGTCTCAATTTCGCTCAAACGCTCAAAACTCAATGAAAATTCAAAATGAACACATGGTTATGATCTTTATACTACCAATTATCCATTTACAAAGTCAATTTTACAAGGCAAAATCGTTTGGGGGAATAGCCCCAAATTTTCGACATTTTTAGGGCTGGAAACCCTAATTTGTCGGTCCAAATTGTTCAAATATGGAAGACTAATGTAAAGATAATACACATACCTCGACTAGTCATGGTAAATGCAAGTTTTTGATCAAATTTTAGCGAGAAATGGTTGGAATTTGAGAGAGTATTAGAAGGAATTATGTTTCGAAATTCTGAATAAAACACGACTTTTATCGGGTTTTCACCCAGACAAAGCCACATCCAGGAAAAGACGCAGCAGGTGCTGCACCTCTTCGAAGAGATGCAGCTCTTGCTGCGCCTCTTCCTCAGTTTCCCTCCAAATTAATTTTTGAAGATTCGTTATAAGTTCGTTATTCGTGGGCCCATCTTTGGTGCGCCCCTTCCTCAGTACCATATATCATATATTTGGTCCGTTTGATGTTTATTCTTCGCCCGGACCCGCATTTTCAAGCCAACTGCAAACTATTGCGGTACGCCATCAAGACCTCGCTTACCACAACAAGCGAGTACCCTCTGACAGGTGTTTCGACACACCTCTATTCTGTTCCCCCAGCAAGAGTTCTGGACAGACAATTGTCCCTCTCAACACGTGGAGATCAGTCCCGATTATGTTCCCCCAGCGAGAGTTCTGGACGGCCAGTCGTCCCTCTCAACACGTGGAGATAAACATCAACCTCAAGGTTTGCCGAAGTTTGTTTGAATACCGACCCGAGCAGATTTCCCCGGCAGTTCCTGCCGACGTCCTGCTGCCTCTTCGATTTCACGTTTTGCCTTCCCTTGGAATCTCAAGGAATCTCAGGTATGGTCTCTTCTTATGGCTGGTGAGCATCCTTACGTAGTCTAATGAACTTTAAATGACCCTCCCCGGAAGTCGACAGACTCTAAAATATTCCCGACGACAGGTCCTTGGCTCAGACCCCTTGAGCCGCCTCGCGTCGCCATAGACGTCAAGTTGTAATCTTCGATTGACCTGATGGCTATACTTTGACTTTCGCCTTGTCCAAGCCTCAGTCAAAGTGGGGGCTCTGTAGATACATCATTTCTGCACCTCCCGCAAGCCACCCGGTGATGATTGGGCCGCATGTTTGGTACGCGGAACGATTTATGACAGTTCGTAAGTTTATCATCAAGTGATAGCTCAAACACTTGTGTCAACCTTATAGTCGTCATCTACGCGTCGATACGGTCGTTTTGACAGTAATTAGAGTACATTTGGAGTCCGGGTCAAAAACCGTCTTCATTTTCTAATAAATGTTTTAAAATGCCGAGTCAGAATATTCTGGAATGTTCCGGATGTTTCTATTCCATATTTTCAATCTTTTAATCTCTTTGGCAAATTATATCCCAGAAATATTATATAAAATATTAAGGAAATTGAGATCAAACCGCAATTCCATAATAAAAACGCGGAAATCTTTCTTCCGCAGGAGGAAACCACTTGGGAAAGGACGCAACAGGTGCTGCACCTCTTCCAAGAGACGCAGTGGCTGCTGCGCCTCTTCCCCAGTTCCTTTATGCGTATTTTAAAATCTTTTCGATATTCACTTCCAAAGTTTCTCCGAAACCCTAATTCCTTCGTGTGATTAGTATAAATAGAGACCTTCGGTCCTCATATTTCTCACGCGAGTGTCCGCCCTTCTCTTCTCCCTTTGCATTCTAAGACCACGCTCTTGCTTTTTGGCGTCTACGTGCTTGAACTTTCGACCACGTAAGCTCAGATCCTTCTTAGTACCAGCCTCGTTTTGCATGACCAACTCCACATCAATCAACTTAATCAACTTTGTTTAATTTCCTCTTAGAGGGCACTTTCATCGTACATTCGAGTCGAGCATCACTAAACGTTAACTTAGTCAATCTCGTTTCGTCAAACATGTAAGTCTGAGGGTGTAAATCCCATCTTTAATTATTGTTCTTATATTTGTAATCATTATTATAAGGTTTACGTCGAAAACATATTCAAAACCGATTTATAAAACCTTGTTTCAAACCCTTTTTACGGATTAACAGGAGACAAATGTCGAGAAAGGACGCAGCAACTGTTGCGCCTCTTCGAAGGGACGCAGTACCTGCTACGTCGCTTCCTGAGGCTGTCGCAGTTCCTGCTTCCTTTCTTCTTCCTTCGTCTTTTGTTCGTCTGTTTGTTTTGTTTTGTCTTTGTTTGTTCATGTTTTATTGACACGATAATTCTAGTATAATATCTTTAACATGTAATTCGTTAATATTTAATTCGTCTTTTAAATCCCGACTTAAATCCATCATAATTCATATTTGCGGGTTTTCGTCATTGAAATCAATTCGAGTTTTTAGAGGTTCGATTCATCAATATTGAGTCTCTGGAATTCATCATTGGTATATTTTCATCTGTTTATTATCATTGCCATCATTAGTTTAGCATTAATAACCTAAGTAATCTAACTAGTTTGTTAATTTGTATCATTAATCCCGTAATTAACCTAATTGATTTGTCCTAATTAATTTTTATCCTGTTTTATTGTTTTTATGACCCAATCATATGTAAATAATATGTTAAATCACTTCTATTCGAGTCAAATATTATTATCGATCATTTAAATCACCAATGAATATTAACGATTTGCAATTCCGGCTTCACAACCAGAACTCAACTCGGGAACAGACGCAGCAACTGCTGCGCCTCTTCCCAAGGACGCAACTCTGTTGCGCCTGTTCCGGGTTGAGTCCTGTCTCTGAACTTCCGTTGTAGCTTTGACCTAGTTTATTAATTACGTATTAATTAACTATTACCCGTATTATCACCATTAATCTGTTCGTTTATTTGTTTATTCTTTCTTTTCTCAAATTATCCGTTTTGAATGTATTTTCGACGTAAATAAATTAATCCAATGTAATTATTGTAATTTTCGATTATTGTATTTATTTCTTTATCATATTGTTTGTATGCTCTCACATGCAATTAATCTAAATCTCTACCTCGACATTAATGCATGTTAAATTACATGTTCACCGACTTAGTTAATTTTCATATGCTAGGATTAATCTAATGGATGTTGCATAGCATGCATATAACCTTCAACATATCGAGTATAGACGATTTCCCTAATCATTAGTAGAGGCCGCTATCGAGGCGGGCGGGATTAGGTGTTCAATCAAAAGAACTTCCTAATACGTACCCTCACCCCTTACTCCAGATCTCTGTGAACATCCATGTTCATTGGCATCCACGAGAGTCATTCTAGACATAGAATGCTAAGGATAACGAGTTCTTGGTGTTCATGTCACTACTTTGTGTCTTGACATGACACGAGGTATTAGAACGGTTTTCAATTTTCCATAATAAATTGGTGGCGACTCCACAAATGCAAAGCTTGCTCGCTTTCTACCCGAGCGACCCCCGTGGGCCCGCGTACACACAAGTGTTTTATGTTCATACACCCTTAGGATACCATCTCCTTTTAGGTTCATAAGCCTGCCCTTTTAGGTTCATACACCCCAACTTCCCTAGAGTTCATACACTTCTAGCATTTCTATCCTTTAGGATCACATTCCCTTAGAGTTCCTACACCCAAACCATGTTTACCCCTTAGGTTGAACTTATATTTGGCCTCCTTCTCCTTGATGTTTTCCTTTAGGGTCCCACTCCCCTAGCACAACCTTTATATATCCTTTAGGTCCTAGCCTTAGCTCTTACGCTTACCCATAGCTCTTACGCGCTTTCGGAAGCATTTCGAGAAAGAAGTCTCAGGTATGGTTTCTTCTTATGGCTGGCGAGCTTCCTTACGCAGTCTAATGGACTTTAAATGACCCTCTCCGATAGTCGACAGACTCTAAAATGTTCCCGACGACAGGTCATTGGCTCAGACCCCTTGAGCCGCCTCGAGTCGCCATAGTCGTCAGGTTGTAATCTTCGATTGACCTGATGGCTATACTTTGACTTTCGCCTTGTCGAAGCCTCAGTCAAAGTGGGGGCTCTGTAGATACCTCATTTCTGCACCTCCCCCAAGCCACCCGGTGATGATTGGGCCGCATGTTTGGTACACGGAATGATTTATGACAATTCGTAGGTTTATCGTCAAGTGATAGCTCAAATACTTGTGTCTAGCCCTTGGTCGTCATCTACGTGCCGTTACGGTCGTTTTGACAGTAATTAGAGTACATTTGGAGTCCGGGTCAAAAATCTTCTTCATTTTCTAATAAACCGTTTAAAATGCCGAGTCGGAATGTTCTGGAATGTTCCGAATATTTCTATTCCATAATTTTAATCTTTTAATCTTTTGGCAAAACATATCCCGAAATTATATTTTAAACAATAAGGAAGTCGAGATCTACCGCAATTCCATAACAGAAACGCGGAAAATCTTTCTTCCGCAGGAGAAAACTCCTGGGGAAAGGACGCAGCACCTGCTGCGCCTCTTCCAAGAGCCGCAGTGGCTGCTGCGCCTCTTCCCCAGCTCCTTTCTGCGTATTTAAAGATCTTTTCGAGATTTGTTTCCAAAGTTTTACCGAAACCCTAATTCCTCCGTGTGATTAGTATAAATGGGGACCTTCCGTTCTTCATATTTCTCACGCGAGTGTCCGCCCTTCTCTTCTCCCTTTGCATTCTAAGACCGTGCTCTTTGCTTATTGGCGTCTACGTGCTTGAACTTTCGACCACGTAAGCTCGGATCCTTCTGAGTACTAGCCTCGTTTTGCATGACCGACCAATTTGACCAACTCCACTCAATCAACTTAATCAATTTAATTTAATTCCTCTTACGAGGGCACTTTCATCATACATTCGAGACGAGCAATCACTAATCGTTAACTTAGTCAATCTCGTTTCGTCAAACATGTAAGTCTGAGGGTGTAAATTCCATGTTTTATTATTATATTTTATTTTTGTATAAATTATTGTAAGGTTTACGTCGAAAGCATGTTTAAAACCGATTTGCAAAACCCTTTATCAAACCTATTTTTACAGATTAACAGAAGACAGACGTCGAGAAGAAACGCAGCAATTGGTGCGCCTCTTCAAAGAATCGCAGCATCTGCTGCGCCTCTTCCTGAGGCTGCCGTAGTTCCTGCTTTTCTTCTTCTTCCTCGTCTTTCTGTTAATTCGTCTTCTTTCGTTGTCCTTTCTTATTTTCTTCTTTTTCATTCGTATATAATAATTATAATCATAACATGTATAATTATCGTCTTTAATCCCGACTTAAATCCCTTATAATCAATATTTGCGGGTTTTCGTCATCTTATTCAAACCCGGATTTAAGAGGCTTGGTTCATTCATATCAAGTCTCTTGAATTCGTCTTTGATGCATGTTTTAAATTTGTTTTCTTCACCAATTCGTAATCTTTTGTTTCCCTATCTAACTTCAAGTTTGTATATAAACCCGTTTTCGACATCGTAAATTATATCTAACTTGTAATAATTCATTTTAAATTATTTCCTTTCACTTTATGACGATCCCAGATGCATGTAAATCAATTAATCACTTCTACTCGAGTTACCAATCAATAAATCAATGTAAATTAACCAACGAACATTAACAAACCGCGAGTCTGACTTTCACGGTCAGAACCCAACTCAAGAACAGACGCATGAATTGCCGCGCCTCTTCCAGAGGACGCATCAGATGCTGCGCTTGTTCTGAGTTGGCTCCTGCCTCTGAACTCTTCTCGTTTTGATGTAGGGTTTCTAACTAGGATTTTAATTAACTATTATTCTTATTATCGCCATAACTCAACATATTTTCCATATAAATCATATTTTCCATATTCTCTATTTTATTTCTTTATTTTCCTAATTTTATTTTATTTCCTTATTTTCCAATTTCTTTATTTTCCAAATTTCCTTATTTTTTCCAATTTTCTTATTTTTCCCAATTTCCAATTTTCTTTTAATTTCCTATTTTCTTTTATTTCTTTCCTAAAATCTTTTGGCATATTTATGACATACATCGTTTGTCACTTGTAATTTATTTCTTTGTAATTTCTTTATTTTATATTTATTTTGTATGATTTATTTACTTGTTCTTCACATGTAATTAATCTAAATCCTACTTCGACATTAATGAGTGCTAATTAATTGTTCAGCGACTTAGTTTAATTCACATGCTAGGATTAAAACGTTGGATGTTGCATTGCATGCATATAGTCGACAACATATCAAGTATGAATAACTTCCCTAATCATTAGTAGAGGCCACTATCGAGGCGGGCGGGATTAGGTGTTCATTAAAAGGACTTCCTAATACGTACCCTCACCCCTTTACTCCAGATCTCTGTGAACATCCGTGTTCATTGGCATCCACGAGAGTCATTCTAGACATAGAATGCTAAGGGTAACGAGTTCTTAGTGTTCATGTCACTACTTTGTGTCTTGACATGACGCGAAGTATTCGAACGGTTTTCAATTTTCCACAATAAATTGGTGGCGACTCCACAAATGCAAACGCTTGTTTTCCCAAGCGCCCCCGTGGGCCCCCCGTGTCCACACGTAGCTGCTGAAATGCTACTGAAAAAATAGCATATTCAGCAGGTGCTGGAACCTGCTAAAATCCAATTTTTTTTTTAAATAAATATACAATAAAACGATAACGGTTTTGAGAAAACCGTTGTCTAACATTCATTGACAACGGTATTTTTTAAATACCAAACCGTTGACATATTTTTCCTCCAATGGTAATTAATACTTGCCGCCAAAAATAAAGATAACGAAAGAGAACCGTTGTCATAAATGTTGAACTTACAACGGTTTTTGTGTTACAAAAACCGTTGTAAGTTTTTTCCCTCCATTGGAGAATGATAATGAAATAAAACTGTTGTCATACGTAATATTTAATAACGGTTTTGTTCAGGAAAAACCGTTGTCATTATCAGGTTAGGCAACGGTTGTGGATCTGTTCTTAAACATTAACGGTTTTCATTCTATAAAACCGTTGCCAGTATCATTTTTGACAACGGATTTTAACCATTGTCTTAATTTTGACTACGGTTATCTCAAACCGTTTTCCCATTTTTACAATGGTTCCGTATTTTTCAAATCTGTGGTCAGTAACTACCAACGGTAGGTTTTATAACAGTTATGTGTTTTTGTTTTAAAACGCTATTGGACCTTATTTAACCGTTGTTAGAGGAGTTAATTGGCGTAGTGCAACTACAATCCAAACCAACTACTCAAAAGCAGAACAAGAGTATCAAAACTACTATAGACAACTTAAAACTCGTTAGGTGAAAGACCGCTCCAAGCGTCCAAACCGCCAACATGAAACAATTCAACCTGTCAATCCACTGCTCCCCGTATGACCGGAAATATCATATGGTTCACTACAAATTTTGAAAATATTACAAGGTCAGTCTCAACAATACAAATGTTCACGATAAGATACGAGTATATGAATATGAAATGCAAGGATGAAATGCATGAATCACAAGTCTCCTCCAACCACAACTCTACATACACTTAAACCCGGTGACGGCATCGCAACACCGCCACCAACAACCAGACCGCAGTCCGAAAAGGGTACCCATATCGCAATACGGTGTACCGAGCCCGGGCACTAACCAGGCCCCTGCTAGATTCGTGACGCCACACGAATCCCCCCTCCTCAAGTTATAAATGTGCATGTCATCCTTGGCGTGGAGCGACCCGGGCGTGAGACGATCTCCCAAACCGCCTCACGTCTCCTCAGTACCACAACACAATCACAACTCCACCAATTCTTCACCAACATCCGCATGGAACCAATATGCCAAGTAAGCCACTTTCACATTTAACATTAACCTCAAATATGCCATGAATACATGTACCAACAATTACTCTAACTCTTCAAGACACAATTCCTCATTATCATGTTATAATGCAATTTCAAAAACAATATGAGACCAACAACTATTACCCATTATCATGTTATAATACAATCCCAATAATAACATGAGACTAACAACAATTACCCGTTCTCATGTTATAATGCAATTCCAACAATTATAACATATGTAAACATCCATATTATTGAAATCGAGTAGGGAAAACCCTACTTTTTAGCAAATCTTCACCAACAAGCACAAAGACAAGAAGTCCTCCTCTATGGAGTCTCCTCTTATAAGTAATTAAGCAATTCCTATCACAAACATGTCCTACAACCATATAATACTTATAATCCCTTATTACAACTATTTAATTGCTCAATTTCCCAATTAAACACTAAAAAGACAAAACTCCCAATTTCCCCCAAATTCTGGGGTTTGGTCAATAATTAATTGAAATAGAAGTATGAATAGTAACTTACAAATGAAAATAAACAAGAAAAGGATCAAACTTGGTGCACAAATCCTTCAAATCCAAGGTTAGTCTTCTTGTTACGGTTTTTGGGAAGGTTCTAGAGAGTTTTGAGAGGTTTATGTTTGTTTTAGAGAGAGAAAGTTACTGTTCACGGGTATATATATAGCAACACGGAACCAAAATCCGCATTTCTAGGTATGAATCGAAGCACTCTGTCGAGTGCTCGGAAGCACTCGGTCTAGTGCATCGGTTAGTTAGCCGAGTGCCATCTAAACAGGACCTGGGTTAAACCTAGAAGGTACTCGATCACTATAGCTCGGTCGAGTACTTAAGGGGGTAGATTGTAACATTTTGTTATAATTCACCCGTAGTTGATGAGTACTTACGTCATGAGACTTGAGAGACGATGACCTATATAAGGAGTTGTAAGAATACCAAAGGAAATCCTACAGTGTAGTGGGTGTATGGCGAGTACGTTGAACTCTAGATCTAGGTACCGTGAGGATAACTTTTGAGGATGAGCGAACTTCGGGGACAAAATTCATTTTAATGGGGGAAGATTATAATACCCGCCCTTGTTGGGACCTATACCCCTCCCGAATAGAGCAATTGGCTTGGACAAGGGTACACGAGTCATCGAGTAATGAACCTTTGCGCATAAGATCCAACATAGGAGGAGGTCGAGGAGCAAACTAGGACAAGTGGAGCCACTCGACCGAGTAGACCCGAGACTCGACCAAGTCGAAAACTACAGGCACGGAAACATATATATATATATATATATATATATATATATATATATATATATATATATATATATATATATATATATATATATATATATTTAGGGCCGAGGGGTCATTTTATTCTTCTCTTTTCAGACCTTTGACTCCCTAGAAACCCTAAAAGCCTCTCAAACACCTATCTACCTAATCTCTCTCAATAATCTCACTTCCATGAACGTCAATTGGAGATTTGGCAAAAGTTGACTTCTATTAGCAAAGGATTCTCTTATATGTCGATTCTAACCTTCGTGGGTAAGTTCTTTAATTCTCTTAAGAGGGTTTTTATGGATTCTTGATAAATTAGTAAAGTTAATGATTGAAATTAGTTGAATTGATAATAGAGTATGCAATGACATATGTAAGTGATGAATGATATGCGACTTATCGATTATGTGACTTGGCTATAAAAAGGTAGGACTTTCTTTACTCAATCCTTGGGATTATGTGTTTATATGATGTTCATGAGTTATTAACGAGATTATGACAATGTTCTTGGGTATAATATGGTAATAAATGATATGTGATATTGATCATGGCATTTCGAATTGAGTTGAACCGGTACGGGTAACCGGGATCTTTAGGCACCGTCGTACACGGAGGCCCGCCCGTTGAATCTCCTCTTGTGGGCCCGCCACAATATGGATGTGCACATTTATGATCCGGGGGGAGTTTTAGTGGTCAGATACGTTCGCCGTGTGAGTTGAGTACCACTTGTTGCCGTGTGATTAGTAGCACGCTTGTTATGTTGCCGTGTGATTTGTAGCACGCATGTATGTCAATCATTCCATGGTTGTTATATGGTTTGCATTACTTGAGAGTTTGGTGGAATATGATTGTGTCGGCTTTATGGATGTTGTCACTATGGAGGTATTACTTGATGTATTGATTATCCCTACTCAACCATGTGGTTGACTTGTTTGTTTCTCGAGTCAAATCGTTTTCAATTATCTACCGTGATGCATATGATATTTCCGATCATATGGTGAGTAGTGATGTGATAGGTATGTTATGTACGTGATGCCAACTTGGGGAGTATGTACCGGATTGGTTGCGACACGACGACTCGTTGGATAATGAGTTAGATGCATGTACTAGAACATGGTAGTCTCATTCTTACATGTATATATGTTGTAATTAACCGATCTTTTTATATTTTTATTCATCATATAATTGTCGGTTAAACTTATATTATCGGTCTTGATTCACTATACCTCGGAAAACCGAGATGGTAGCCCTCCCGTTATCTCGGATTAGTCTAGTTGGAGGCATTCGGGAAAACGGGGAAGTTACAGTGATGATGGGAGATGATGTACATAGAGTAAATTGTGGGTTTAGGTGTACGTAGTTATGGTGCTAAGACGCAACTTCTTGTTTACTTGTTTTCCCCTTATTGTACGTGAATTATTAGGTAGGGAATATGACAACGGCGCAAATTTGGTAGTGTATTTCGTTGAATGAATATGAATTACTTTTCCCTTTCTTGCTTGTCTTGTTTTATAGCGAACAAACCCTAATAGGCTCTTTAGGGTTTCATCCGATTGCTTTATTTCTCAAGATAGGGGTTTAGTCTTCACGAGTCCAGCTGTCGTCAGACTCTATTTGCCCAATTACTTGTATTTCCTCCTCTTGCGATACAAGAGCCTGACTCCCCCATGTTATTGGTCCGTTTTCTCCTTTAACTATCCTCTCGACCCGTGCCACGTAACTCATGCCAAATAGTGTAATTTTGGCCCAAATAACTATGAACTATAATCATCATCTAAACCTAAGTAGAAGACAAACTTACCTAATCAAAGATGCTTAAAAGGATTTGAAGAGGAATGACGAAATTGAAGTTTATGAACTTAAACATAATCAAGTAGAGCGAGAATTTCAGAATAAAAATGTAGGTATCAAGTAAATGGCAAAACGATTCACTCAAGTATTTTTCACTAAAGATGAGAAAAGGGAGAGCAAGTGATAATTTACCAAAAAAAATATACTCCGTAATTACATAAAATTGTTTATCATTGCTTTTTTTCTTCTGCAAATATGAGACCATTGTTTATAATAATACTTGGAGAGAAAATTATGAATGATAAGAAAGTAAGGTCGTGAATGTGAGGACTAGACTGAGATGAGCGACGAGAAAATCATAAATAAAGATGTTTTAGGTGAGTAATGTTCAAATTCCAAGCGTTCTTCTGTCTTTTCCGCCCCTACGATTCTCTGTCCTGTCATTGAAAGCCTCACATGCAACCCAGGGATGGCTCCCCTTGCCCTCGCCCCTTCCCCCATCCCTGGTAGAAATCTACCTTTTGGTTTTGGCTTTTGGTCGAGTGGTTTAGCTCTTGTTTGTTGTTATGTTTTTTGGAATTGTGTTTTGGGTCGTGTTCGAGTTCCACTTCTCCCTGCCCCTTCCCCTCCGGATGGTCCCTTGTCCGGGTTGTGTTCGTGTCTGTTGCCGTGTCCTTTATGGTTGATCTAGTTGCATGTAGGTCGATGGTCCTGGGGAGTTTTGTGTGGTGTCGGGTCTTGTTTTTTGGTGTTTGTGGTGACAGTTTGTTCGGTTTCGTCGGATTGGGGTTCGGTTGGTCCGTTGGTTCCGTCTCTGTCTTCGGTCTGTGGTCTTGGGTGGGGTTGGTTGTTTTGTGATGGGTGTGGTATGGTGGTGTTGGGCTGCTGGGTTTTGTTGGGCGATGTTGTTGGTTCGGATCGGATGCGGTGGGATCCAATTTTTTTATGTTGAAGTCGTGTTTGTGGAGTTGTTTTGCTTTGTTGTTCCATTTAATAAACACCTGGTGGTTTTGGTGGTTTGGGGTGTCCTGTCCCCTTCCCCTTCCCCACGGGTTAGTTTCTACGACTAGTGTTTTGTATCGGGTCTGTGTTGAGCCTAGATCTCTGCGGTCTCCAGAGTTGATTTTGGTTAGGGGGATGTCCAAGTGGTTTGTTCCTGTTGTACCCACCTTTCTGCTCGATTTTCTTGGATATGAGGTTCTTGTCAGCGGGGGTTGTGTTCCAAAGTGTAGAAGATTACTCTCCTTTGGAGTCAGATTTCAGTGGTCTGCATTCCGCCTTTTCTTTCTACGTCCCTGTGGCGTAAGTGCACTTTGTTCTCTCTCGTTGGGTCAAGGGGCTCGTGGGTTTCAAGCTAACGTGTATCACAGTGAAGGAGATTAATCTCCAAGACGCTTTATTGGGTCTTGTAGTAGGTATTTCTCTGAAGTTGTATCAACTAAGACGAGTAAGGAAAAATTTATGGGGGTTCGTTGGTTCCCAGAGGAAGATTATCATAGCCAAGGAGATGAATCTTCGAGACTCTTTTTTGGGCCTTGTTGCAGGTATTTCTCCGAAGCTTCATCAATCAAGACTAGCAAAGATGAGTGTTTTCCTATGGCCAGCGCTACTCGTCCATTAAAGATTGTTGAGTATGTTGAGTTTGAAGTTCATATTCAGACATCCGTCGTACGCCATCAACACGTTATAGATAACCGATGCGATTACCTGTATTAGTAGTACTTTGGGGTTTTATGTTGTAGTTATAGGTATGGCCTACTAGGTTGTACCACTAGAATGTAAAACACTTTCTTTACCGCTGCCAAAAAAAAAAAAAAAAAGATATAGCGTCGGAACTAAACTTATATGAGGTATATTCCTTTTGTCAATCTGATTCGTCTCATGTTACAAAAATGAAGTTTATGTCGATGACTCGATGAGGACATTGATCAAAGAGTGACAACATGGTAGGTTGGTTTTGGCGTCAATGGTCATCAAATAAAATATAGGCTGAGACAACTCTTCAAAGTGAAGCTATTAGGATCAAAGAATGCACTTTTCCAGGCAACTCGAGACTGTTCACCCAGTTCAACAAGTGCTAGGAATGGAAGAAAAAGCATAATGGCATTGAAGGTGTTGTTGCAGCTATAATAATATTACATAGTTCTCTCTTACAGTGTCTTTCGATTAATTTTATTATATGCTCCTTGAATACGAAAAAGAACTTCAATAACCGTAGCATACACAATGAGGTCGGACCATTTTTGATTAAAAAAAGTTGGACCCCCTGAAAACGTGATGAACGATAAAGAAGAAAACTAATTCTCCGCGTCAACTCCCAGTCGAATATTATTACCACACAACAGATATTGCCTTAACAAAGGCACAAACATGGCATATAGGAGGAAATAGAGGACATCGCTTGCTGCTTTGTTAAAGAATGATCTATTGACATTGCCTCAATTCTCCACGAGTAAAGGAAACATGAATTGCTTCTCCAATGTCATATGATATCAGATCATGCTAAACATAAAGTACAAAAGAATAATAAAGTCGAGCATACAGCACATCTGAGAAGCATATATCAATAAGAGCTATCCATGAAATTAACCAGGAGTTCCTGTACCATAACTCTGTCAGGCATTCTTCCGGCAGCGCCATATATAGGGGCAAGTCCCCCATTGACTGGACCTGGGTTTGCTTTTACCTGAAAAATAAATAAAAAAAAAAAAAAAAAAATGTACCTATTAAATATTGTGACAGAATATTGGTCAACTATTGTTTAATTAGAGAGTCAAATAGGGATAATATAGATAAAAAATGACAGAAGTGTGTTGGTACTAGATTTTAAGAACTTACAGTTTGTACAGACTCTTGTAAATCCCTAAGGAAGTCATCAATCACGGAGACATGCTGAAGGGTCACACACATATGCAGGCTGGAACATAAAAGACAATCCGATGAGATAAAAGTCACAGTGCATGAATTCAGGTAGTGGAAAAAGCCTTAAATTGGTTTCAGACCTGTTGGGTCGCTGCAAGGCGTTGAGATGCCAGCCTTTAGATGACATCATGTCATTAACTTCAAATATGTCAAGAACATCGGACCCAAATGCCACAATTGTCATATCAGGTTTCCCAACGATAAACAACTCGGGAATATCATTTATTCTGAAGGAAGAAGTTCATGTTGTGAGCTTAAGTCGACAAAAATGGAGCAGGGACAAAAAAGTGAGAAACAGTACAAACCCTTCTTGAATCTTCTTTGATACTTCCATGATCTGTCTTGTGTTCTCCAAGTACCCTATTTACATGAAAGAAAATCATTTATCACAAAATTGAAAACATGAGAAGAATTCAAAGCTAAAATGTGCGAAAGATAGGCATATTTGAATCTTCTTTGATACTTCAATATTTGTCTTGTTTTCTCGAAGTACCTTCTTAGTTCTTACATACCAAGGAAATCATTTATCAATCACAAGAAACGGAAAATGACAAAATTTAAAAGCTAAAATTTTACATATTCAAACCTTTTTCTCCCAAAGTCATCATTGCGGCCCATGCACCAGCAATCAAACCCCCAGGTCTACTCCCAGCAATGGTTGGCGATACATAAAGGCCACCAGACCATTCGGTTACTGCAATATTAATGGATACACACTCAAAAGTTTAAAATTAAAGCAAAAGGGGTACGCATAATTTCTAATGTTGATACTGCCTGTCACAGGGGAAAAAAAAGAAATATCACTTTCCCTGAAGACTTCAAAGTATGGTTTTGGTTTCAGAGGAATCCTTACCTTGATATGCACTGAATATAATTATTCCGAGCATTCAGATTAGTTAGGGTTCTACTTCTAATGCTTAACAAAGGGGGCTCAACAATAAGGGACGAACTCACTAACATGTTTAAACAAACTGAACTTTAGATTTCAGCATAAATTGAAAAGATACATGAAGAATGGAGACTCACCGGCAACAAATTGATGCTGTTGATGTGCGCAACAAGTTCACAAGCATGAAATTGCAGATAGAAGCACAAGTTAGTTTTCTCCCTTTGAAAAATCAACGGATACAAAAAATTGAAGGGAAGGGAAAGTGGGGTGAGCAAGAATAGGCAAAATGTGTCTTCCATATACTCATCTGTCCACGAATAAACTTCCTCGTTTGTTTTGCACAAAACTAAGGGACATAATTACATGTCGATAAAAAGCATGTTGATCAAATATATAGGATAACAAACCATAATGACAAATAATGTACAAACAGTGCAATATTCTAAGTGAGAAGTGTTTTCATGGGCACCCAAAAATGGAAACCATGAAGTTTACTGAGCCTGAAACACTCAGAAAAGCCAGGGAAGGAGGCAAATCAGAAAATGGGAAGGAAAAATGACAGACGCATATAAACATCTATTCCTGTAAATAGGCGCCAGTATATCATTCATTCCAAATAGGAAGATATGTGAATAGCTACCTATCAAACAGAAGGTCCAAGTTGAACAGAAAAAAGAAGGAAATGGGATTCAGTTGCAACCAAAAGGAGGCAATTATTACCTTCCTGATTTCATGGTTACGGTACAAGACAACACTGGTTCCTTTGGGAGCCAACCCATACTTGTGCACGTCAACGGATATTGAGGTCACCCCTGAGACAGAAAAGTCAAAGGGTGGAATTGGATACCTGAAAAAATAAAAAACTTAATAAGAGATGAACAAATTGAAACCTCACAAAAAGTAATAAACATTCAGAGATTGATATCACTGGCGAAAAATAAGCAAGAATTTGATAAATTAGTAAAACATTCAGACACAGATATCCAAACTTGCAATTCCGATATACTGATTATGACAAGCCTTACTGATACGAATAGCGGAAGTTTAACGAACTTTAACAAACTTGAAACTTGTCAAGTGATAAGCGTGACAATCTAACAGAAAATAACGAACACAAAACGGGATATTTGCTCGGATTAGACCTATAATCCGAACAATGGTGATTGATATCCAAGACCTATTGAAAAACAATCGAGTTAATGACTGAAAACGTGTCAAAACAATAACCAAGTTTGGAATGAGACTCGTCGATCCGAAGTAAACAATTGCAACGCAAAAGTTTCTGTTTTTCTTATTAAACTTTATAAAAATAACATACAATTCCTACTTAAATAGCTATCGTCTTCTTAACGGACAAGACTCCTATATAAAATATAAATATAAAATAAATAAAATACTAAAACTTAATCAATAATCTAACAACCAATTAAATCTAATCTTTCGATTAGTTTTATTCCGTCCTAACTACTGCTAATTGCATCAGCTACTCCTAATTCGAACCCAACTCTCTTGCTCACCCGTGTTCGATCCACGTCCTTGCACTAAATTAATTAATACGCCATCAGAATCGTATCACTTACCCAAGTTTGCGGGCAAAAGGCAGAACGAACCCACCAAGACAGAGATCTACATGCAAGCACACACCAAATCTCATTGCTATTCGGCCAAGCTCCTGTTAACAGCAACATAGTATCAATTTGTACTTATAACCAATTCCACTCTACTGATAAATAATTTACATACTTCGATTGGGTCAATTATTCCATGCGGGAACCCTGGTGCGGATCCTACAATCTGTAGAAGGCATTTAGTATTAGTTAAAATGACTGACAAGGGAGGAAAACATTCAAAACCAGAGTGTTATAAAGCTACAACTACAGCAACAACAACAACAATATTACCCCTGTGCGCAGTCCTCGCACTGATGCATGGTTTGGGGTTTGATCAACCATCCTTACAAATCGTTTGTAAACTAGATTTCCAGTTTTTTATATCATTCAGTAGCGTTTGAAAATCCAACCTGTTCAGCAAACCCAATCCGAAACCTAACCATGCAACACTACCCCCACCAATGGCAGGGTGGGATGAGATGGTCGGATGTTTGCAAACTTACCCCTATATTAACAAAACATAGAGGCTGTTTTATAGTGTCCCATAATAAAAACTGAGTCGGGATCACTGAGGACACTACTTTACAATGAAAAGAAGCAAATGTAGTAGTTCATTGAGCCATTTAATTTTATTATATCAATATTGGGAGCCAGTAAACACCGAATCTTTGACTCCATTGAAAAAGGAAACAACGTTACTGAGTTGCTTAAGGGAAAAAATATACACATTAATACGGAGTAGACCCAAGTGCGGCCAGTAGTCTCAAAAGAGTACCATGATAGTATTTTTGTTGATACACCGTCTAATTGCTTTTACATCTGCCTGAAACTTATTGTCAACAGGAACACGCCTCAGTTTTATTTTAAAGTATTGGGCAGCCTTGTCGTACGCTGAGTGAGCAGATACTGGGATAATCCTACGCATGAAGAAAATGTTATTAAGAGGAAAGAAGAAAACTTTTGTTCAATGGCTTATATAAATTTATAAAACTTTGACGGTGTGAGATCGTACAGACTTACATTTCCGGTTTAGTAATTCCCTTCTTGGCTCTCATATAGTCGCGTGAAGATTTTACAGCTAATAATATACTCTCAGTTCCACCTGATGTCATATTTCCACAGATTTGCCCACCAGAAACCTTTGATTTACTGCCGAGTAGTGTAGCTGTCATTGCAACAACTTCAGACTCATATCTAGCAATGCTTTGGAAGACATCCATATGTAATGGGTTTGTATGCGCAAACCTAGCAATGAGTGTGAATACAATGATAAATTCGAGCTCAGGAATAGAACAATGTAGCAACTTAAGGTGTACAACAACAAAATAGAATAGAATCTAATAGTAAAAACTCATCAGCCTTATCCACGTCATTCATAAGTAAGGAGTTACGTGATGTCCTGTTCCTTATGCAGGTACTCAGTACTCTCAACTATACTCGATGACCCATAAATAATTTTAGCTTTTTATTTGGATTAATAAACTATTGATAGTCTTGAATTTTTGAATCAAGTAAATCTCAGAAATTCCAAATGTAACAGCAATTGAAACTCCGAGAACCCTCAAACAAGTTTACCAGAATGTCCATTGATTTAGAATATCATTTAAACTGAAGTTTTGAAGTACGGTGCACGGAGTGAAATGAAAATCGCTAACCAAGGCTTCAATGCCGATTACGCAAGATTTTCTAGCCAAAACATAAACACCTAAGTCAGACTTAGATTGTTAAATAATGTTCAAACAAAGCATTTAAATTCCCAAATTCAATGCTAAACAGTCGCCAAAGAAAGTGTACGAGGTAAGGCCAAGCGAGAAATCAAACTCATTATTGATTGCTTCAGCTTACTACTAACATTGAACATGCCTCATTTATTAAGGAAAAGTGACCTTCAGACTCAGTTCCTCCAATATACCTGCACCAAAGAAACATACTTGCTTTTAAGTTCCATAGTTTGAAACAAACTCAATTAAGAGTATAAAAGAACAACAGTTACAAATATTTGGAACCAATTCTTCAGCTAAAAACCACAACTTCCCATATTATGATCTAGATCCATGGGCATCACCTAGAGTCTTCGAAGTTTCGCACACAGGTCCCCTTCATCCTAGATTATTGTCCCCATTTGACTTTGGTTGTTAACCGCTTAGCCAATGTCAATTTTGACCATTAATTTCTCCTAATATATTCAGAGATTGAACGTAAAAATTTTCATGTTTGATTTATCAAAGCAACTATTTTCATATTATCATTTACAAAAAGTTGCAAATTGAGTATTGTTGGAATTTGACACTTAATTGTGTAACTTAGCTTTTTAAGTTATATTAGTTTATGTTTATTACATGTTAAATGTCATTAAACTAAGAGGGAGTTATAGTGAGCATATGCATTAGTTGCTAAGGGAAGTTTGAAGTCACGTAAGTCGTATAAGTAGACTTATGTACAATGTGTTATATTGTGTAGTCTTGTGCTCTCATTGAGAGGTACAAGGTCTCACCATATGAAGTAATTCTCTCACATCCTTCCCCACAATTATAAAAATGTATCACTCCAATTTATATAAATGATCTATGTTTATGACTTTTGGGTCCATGATACTTCCACTGCCCAAATTTTAACAAGTATATTGTGATAATATGCCAAATATGCATCATTTAACCGCTAAAGTCAAATGGGGACAATATAAATGGTCTAAAGAGAGTGGTAAGCAATATTCTTCAAAGCTACCTAAAGATTAATTCTAATGTGTAAAATGCAAGCAAATTGTTTTGCGTTGTTCTTCTCCCCTTAGCTACATAAGGCTACATTTTACCAGTGCAATATATAATAATGGTATGAACATACACTGTACCAGAGCATTTGCCTTGCCATGCCACGTCATTTTTTTTCTCCTCTTTCATTAGTTGAATCACTTCAGGACCTAAGCCATTAGTCGGCAGCTCGGACCTCCAACCATCTCTTTTTGATTTGTTGCTTGATTGCATCTTATCTACGACCTGGACATCACGATGAGACAACAAAGCCTTGATTGTGTTAACAAGGGTCTCTCATTCGCATGATGTTTAAGGAACAAGGCACGGAAAAAAGACAACACATCTACTCTTACTCAAGAAGAAAGTCAAGAAACATATTCCCTGCTTCCCCAAGATTTGTATCGACGGTGAGATAGACTATGTCTATCATATTATCAATTTCAGTATAAGAAAAAAATAAAGAGAGGATTTTACAGACACAGTAATTACAGCATCAGATTTCTCATTATCAGATCAGTATGAGCATTGACAGGCGATTAAGAAGCTGCTCAGTGATTTCCTTCATTCGGTACTTAAATCAGTCTCTGAGTAAAGCGTGCCTTACTAAAGCTTCATAGCAACAATGAGAACCGTAATAAATTTTCAAGTAGTCTGCCTGAGTTCCTCATTCTGACCCAACTTACCAGCCCCCACATATGATATGTTAAATAACTCACAAATTGCAATATCTGATGTCACAATTGAAACATTGCAAGTGAGAAAAATCAGTTAATTGAGATATGACTAATTGACTATACGAGAGGACAAGATAGATCAGTGTAGCCATGTCGGGGCGTATAATATAATATACGTCACTGAAGTAATAGCACTTTTTGAAGGTGAACCTATGCAAAAACGACTAGACCACTAGTAGTGTCACTTGCAATCACCATACAAATCCATCTATTTGTGATAGACTCAAAGATAAATTATTCTTTTGGATTGAACAACAACATTAGCTCAGTAGCTCAAGAGCACCCGCAAATTGTAGGCCAAAAGGGGGTCAGCTGAATGCAGCGTTGTGCCCTTACCCGTTACCCCTGTGGCTCTGTCTTAGCGACAAAAAGAGGCACATAAACTCTTAAAGATTGGGTTTCCCTGACCCCCTTACCCAACTTTTAGTGGGGTCCTCTTAAGACTTAAAAATGGGTCATTTGGGTCTAGGTCGGTTCAAATTTGTTTGGTCTGGTCATTGTTGGTGTAACACACTTCATGTCGGTTGTTCTAATTCAGATGTTCTCTTCTCAAATCATTTGGAGTATATGTCACCTTCGCCCAAGTCATTTTTTGGTCATCATTTACTTGTCAGGTAATTTTGGGTCGTAACTAAAGTTCAGATCCGGCTGGGACAATTCAGGTTTCACGTCAGATTCTGGTGGAAGGATAGGCTTTGCCAAGTCTATTCTTTATAGGCACCGGGTAATGATGAATGACTAACCTCGGTAACATCATTTACAAAATAACATAAAGTTGTGGATTTGTCGTAGTCACATAACAATACAAAAAAGCGTCCCCGTGTCCTCTGAACTGAGACTAAAAAAACTCCGGGACCGGGTAAAGTCATCGGCATCAATCATCTTATGTATGAATCACCAATTTGAAATGAGCTACTGAATATTGATCCACAAAATCTCATGTACTAGACAACTAGGTAGGTTAAGTAATCAATTCAAAGTATTCAATTATTAAGTTCAGAACCATATCATACAGAAACCACAAACTTGTTAAAAATTAAATCAGTAGCATTTAATGTACGCCGTAACATTTAAAATTCATAAATACTTCTATACAACAGTTGTGCCAAATAAAAGGGTACCTTTTGTTTTTCAGCATCAAGGTACCTATTTACTCCAGGAACCAACCTACACAATTCACAACCAATAATAACATGCTTGCGTATTTTGAAAAACGTATACAATCAAATGGAACGGACGATATAGTAATTACTTACTTGATGGTATACATGAAGGAAGCAATTAGAGAAGCCTTAAGACCATTTTCGCAGACAGTATTAAAAAGAGAGTGAATAATTCTTGCAATTAAAATTGAAAGAATAGGAGAAATAACCAAAACAAGTGGCTCATACTGAGATAAAAGTGAATTAGAAGAAGCTCTAAATTGATTGAATAAAGATGAAATTTGAGATATTTTCGCCATTTTTGTGATCATAAGATTACTAAGATTGCAAGTGACAATTATCGAGTACAAATGTTGACCCAACTTAACCAGGTTGCTTAAGGTTGTCTGCTTATCTTGACTGTTACTTCCGTCTTAAAACAATCTCTTAATTTGGGTTTCAGATACATTGAACCGGGATTTTATAACAATATGGTCCTCTAATGCTCTTATTCGATCAGGGATTAAGCTAAGCACAGGCTGATCAACTATGACTGGGGACAAGCCTTTTTAAAAAGAAAAATATATGCAATAACATTTGTCAAAAAAATAATCATTATTAGAAATATATTCAAGATTACAGATTTGGTCCTAGGTAGAATTTGAACCTAATTTCGTCCATGTATCCAATACTGTCCAATTATAGAGTAAGAATATTTCCATCGAGTGACATAAGTTTTTTTTAAGAGGTTTATTTTTTTGGAAAATGATAATATACAGCCATAAGCCGTATTTAAGGTTTCAAAAAAAGAAACAAAATTTAAGTCAAACATTAATAATATTAATATACGCGTAAATTTTGTCTTACATTTTTACTTTAATTCCATTTTAGAAAATGCATTTTATTCTTGTAAGTTTTAAGTCCACTTTAGAAAATGCAATTAATTCTTAGTTACAACCATTATTTACATTCCTAATGGCTGTATTTATCAATTCCCTTTGTTATTTAAGTACGCATTTTATTTATTTGTAAGTTTTATTTCCACTTATGTTAAATTCATTCGATTTTTCTCGTCTCCTATTTGGCTCTCTGGCTCCTATTTCTTTCTGTCTCGCAACCACCTTTCCTAACCATCATATTACAAAAATCGTACTATAAAAAGAAATGTTTAAGAAAAAAATAAGGAACTACTTCGAAACAAGAATTGATGTCAATATGTGATTTATTTATTTTTAAATTTGAAAAAAAAAATGAAAGTTGGAATGAGATGAAAATATAAATTTACATGGTCTTTCTTAACTAAAAATGATCACATCATTGTGATACCAATAAGATTTATTTATTTTTTAACATTAATAGATTTTGGTGATTTTTTTTTCCCTAAAATGGGTCTCAAGTCCAAACAAATAAACAAAATGTTCCCAAAGAAGAAAACGCTCCAATCTATACAAGATTTCAGGCCAATATCTTGTTGCACTACTGTTTATAAGACAATTAGTAAGATTTTATCCACAAGACTTAAAGCCATAATCCTTCATTAGTGGGAGAGGAGCAGGCAGCTTTTGTGCATGATAGAAGCATCTTTGAAAATATCATGCTTTCACAAGCACTAGTGAAGGGATATGACAGGAAGCACATCTCTCCAAGGTGTTTGATAAAAGTTGATATTCGCAAACCTTTTGATACTTTGCAATGGGACTTCATTGATAACATGCTCCATTCCTTGAATTTTCCACCTGAGTTCATCAAATGGATTCTTGGTTGTATAACTGCTCATGATTCTCCTTAAAATTAATGGTGAGGTAAGGGTTTCTTCAAAGGCCAAAGTGGGGTGAGGCAGGGTGATCCTTTATCACCTTTCGTGTTTATCCTAAGCAAGGAAATTCTATCCAGATATCTTGGGAAGATTTGCAATGCTCCTAATGTTTCCTATCTCTCCAGGTGTTCAAGATTGAACTTAACACACCTGGTTTTTGCTGATGATCTTATGGTCTTCATGAGAGGAGATTTGCCCTCTATTCAAATTGTGAAGGATACTCTGGGTAGCTTTGCTACATGGTCTGACCTTAATGCTAATCCATAAAAAACAGAGATTTATTTTGGAAGAGTCAGTAGTCAGGTAAAGCAACTTATTATCATACAAACAGACTTTACAGAAGGTCATTTCCCCTTTAGATACTTGGGTATGCCACTGAACTCTACCAGGCTATCTAAGGAAATGTATAGTGCTGTTTTGACTAAATTACAGCTATGTGTAGGGCACTGGTCCACTAAAACCCTAACATATGCAGGTAGGATACAACTCCCGAACTCTGTAACTTTTGGCATTGATACTTTCTGGTGTGCCTGTATTCTACTCCTAAAAGGGATAATAAAAGCTATAAACATGTTTTGGAAGAACTATTTTTGGGATATACAAGTTGATAGTAGAAGAATAGTGCACATGAGTTGGAAGGAAATATGTTATCCATGGTTGGAGGGTGGTTTTAATGTAAAAAAGCTCTTATCATGGAATAGGGCCATGCTGTCAAAATTGATATGGCAATTAATGAATACATATGGTGAGCTATGGAGGAGATGGATCCAATCCTATATTCTCCATACATGCAGCATCTTGACAATCCAGTATAAAGACTGTAATACTACGATTTTATGAGTCTGTGGGTACTCTATCGAGTGGGGTTTACTCTGTCGAGTAAGTATGTTTGGAATACGAAACAGTAGTCTGCCTGTAGGGTACTCGATCGAGTAGCCTTGGCACTCGATCGAGTAAGTGGCACTCGATCGAGTACGAGACTTACTCGATCGAGTAGGTCGGTTATCGGGTGTTATTTGACGGGTTTTGTTGATAAGGCGTATTAATATATAATGCTTTTTGTCATCTTTCTTAAACACTTTTACAAACCTAATTCACTGATTAAAAGAGAATTCAAGTTACGTTGCTTTATTCTTCCGCTTTATTGACAAATCTCGGAGCCAGAGGTGTCGGATTCCTTTGTTCTTTATACCATTGTGATCCTTGCGTCAAGGGTAAGTTCTACGTACCATTTTTATAACATTTGACTGATTTTGGTTAAACCCTAATTTGGGAATTGGGGGTTTTGTGATTATATTGTTGTGGTAGTGATTGTATGAACATGTGTATAGGAGGAGGATTCGTAGAAGAACGGGTTTGAGACAGCTGCTAGATCGTCTGAATTGTGATTACTTTCCAGGTAGAGTTTCCCTACTCGGTATTAATTACATAATGTGTGGTGATTGTGCTGTAGTTAGTGATTGTTGATTGATTCAGACGGTTGAGATTTCGTATTGTTGATTGATTCAGACGGTTGTTGATTTTGTGTTATGATTACTGTTTATCTGTCTGTGGTCTTCGGGGTGCGTCCTTGGCTGAGTGGAATCACTTGCGGGAGTGGCTTCACGCCCTTGATTCGCCTTCTGTGGAACCCGCCACAGAAGGGATGTGCACATTAATGAACATGGGTTTATCGCTCGATGGAGATGAGCGGGGCTTAGGTGGGAATGGCTGCGGTCCCCCGTCCCCCACTCGTGATGTGGAGTACCTGTTGCGATGGGTACTCTGGCAGGACTACACACTTTAGTGTGTAGTCAGTTATGAGGAGATTGATTACGGAGTTGGGGTTGATGTGACGATTGAGCTGTTTGACATTTGTCTTATTGTGATTTATGTTGTGTAATTAGTAATCGACCCCGTTGTTTGTTCCACGAAAACGTGGTGATCCATTCGGGGATGGTGAGCAGTTGTTGAGCAGGTTTGATATGATGCTTTTGGGATAGCTGGGATGAGTCACCACGAGGCAGTTTAGAGTCTTCTGCTGTTATACTTTAGTTGTTGAGACATTTGGATTTTGAGAACTTGTATTGTACTTTATTAGTTTTGGATTTGAACATGTAATCACTTTAAACCGTATTTCTAGTTAAATTATGTTTCTTCATTGTCATTTGATTATCATTGCCTCGGAAAACCGAGATGGTGATGTTCCTATACCTGAGTGGTCCTGGTAGGCACTTGGAGTATAGGGGTGTCACAAAGTGGTATCAGAGCGACGATCCTAAAACCTGTAACCAATGAACCTAATGAACATAGGGATTCAAATTAAAATGAACCCGAGGTAGAAGTTGTAGGAGCTAATGCAAAGGCTTGGGAGACGTCCTAAAGTCGCGAACTCGCCCTGCAATTTTGAACCGGTCACATGGGGTACGTGTCGGGATCGTATGTGTTGTCTTTTGGTTTGTGTATGTATATAGTGGCATGTGGTGTGAATTGATGGATGTTGAATGTGGAGAATTGGAGGTGTGAAATAAGGGTTGAAAGATATGAGATTTATATGTTGCATTGGATGAAAAGCATGTTGTTTGTTTATGATGTGGCATATTGGTAATATGAAGTAGATCGTTTTGTTGATATATAAAGAGTTGCGTATATATGCATGCGTAGTTGTTGTTATTATGTTGAAAGTATAGAAGTGGTATATAATGTTGGGAAAGTAAGATGAACATGCGGGTAATGTTTACTAGTCAGCATGGCTCGATCGAGTGGGTCTGACTCGATCGAGTGGGTAGTTTAAGTTTTCTAGGCAGAAGCGTGTTTTTGGGTACTCGATCGAGTGGGGTCAGCTCGATCGAGTGGGTTAGAGGCTCAATCGAGTATGTGTTAGAAAAGTTTCTGGTCAGGTTCTGGAGTCGAGGCACTCGATCGAGTAGGTTGGGCACTCGATCGAGTGGCCTCAACTCGATCGAGTAGGTTTTGGTACTCGATCGAGTGGGTTCTATACAGGTCGTGTGCGTGTTTTGGGTTATAGTATGCATATTTATATCTACCTTTCCTTATATAGTTGTAAGATGCCGCTGAAAAGAAACGTCTTATATGCTAGAGCTGAGAGTATGACCGTCGATGATATAGTAAAGATGTTGGAGCACCAAGATGCTCTTACGGAAGCTTTGAAGAGAGTGGGAAAGGATAAGGAGGTTGATTACTCCAAGATCAGTATCCACATATCTAGGTTCAGTCCGAAAGAGTATAAGGGAATCGGGGCGCCAATTCTGCTGGATAATTGGCACAGAGAGATGGAGAATATCCTGGAATTAATTGTCCGGATGAGTTGAAAATGGAACAAGCTGCGTTCTACTTGAGCGAAGCGGCAGGTGAGTGGTGGGATAAGGTCAAGATGAGTGCTAGGGAGATGTATATGAAGCAGGGATTACCTGCAATACCTTGGGATGAGTTCAGGAAAGCTATGATCCGTGAGTTTGTGCCGGAGCATGTGAGGAGTAAGCTGAGGGAAGAGTTTGATGAGTTTAAGATGACATCTAACATGACGGTGGCTGAGTATTACCGCCAGTTTAATGAGAAGTCCAGATATGCTGAGGACATGAGGTTGAGTGAAGAGAATCTAGCTTTGAGGTTTGAGAAGGGGTTGACCCCCAAGATTATGGAGAAGCTACCAGTGGGAGTCCTTACAAATGTTAAGGAAGTTTATGAGAGAGCTGGGAGGGCTGAGAGGCTGGTGGAGATGACCAGGGAGAGGGGTGCTGAGAAGAGGAAGACTGAGAGCGAGGGTGGCGGTCAATCCAACTATAAGAAGGGTAACCACACTCAGGCGAGAGCATATTCATCTGGCTCGGGGTTTAGTGCTGGGGCTTCATATGGGCGTGGCCGTGGGAGTGGTAGCAGTAACTGGGGGATGACCTGTTTTAACTGTGGCGGTGTGGGCCACAAGAGACATGAGTGCACCTGTGCGGTGAGTGGGGGTTTCCAGAGACCGTTACATGGGAGCTTTTCACCGGGTCTTACATAGAGTTATGCGAGTAACAGACCGGTTGGGTCATGGAACAACATGGGAGGTCAGAACAACAATGGTGGGGGTAACCGCAATGGCGGTAATTCTTATCAGAAACCAGCTACGAACACCAACAACAACCAGGGGTCGGCTGCTAAGCCGGCTATCTCAACTAATCTTGTCCGGGAGGTGGGCGGAAGACCGATGGCAAGTCATTTATGATGGAGAAGAAAGGAGCTGAGGATGATGCTCACGTTATCACTGGTACTTTTCTTGTTAATGGTGTTTATACCTTTGTTTTGTTTGATTCGGGAGCCTCACAATCGTTTGTATCTTCTAGTCATGTTAAACAGTTGGGTTTGAGTGAGTATGAGTCAGTAAGAGAGGAAGTTATTATACCTTCGGGTGAGTCTGTATCGTGTGGGAGGTTGTATAGAGGTGTATCCATGATAGTTGGGCAAGTTGATCTACCTGTAGACTTGCTAGAGTTTCCTTTAGATGGTTTTGTGATGATAGTCGGGATGGATTGGTTGGGAAAGTACAAGGCTAAGATAGATTGTCATCAAAAGAAAGTTTCTCTAAGAGGTCCTAAGGGGATTAGTGTATCTTATCGTGGGTTTGTTGTCAAACCCAAAGTTAAGTTGATTGCAGCAGTGACCTTGAAGTCCTATCTGAGGAAGGGGTGCCCATTGATCTTGTGCCATGTGAGGGATCACAGAGTGGAGAGTCCGACAGTTGAGCAGATACCAGTTGTGGGAGAGTTTCCAGATGTCTTTCCATAGGAGATTCCGGGGTTGCCACCGAAGAGGGGGATATATTTCAGTGTTGAGCTGAAACCAGGGACGGGGCCAATCTCTAAGGCACCGTACCGTATGGGTCCTAAGGAGTTGGAGGAGCTAAGGAAGTAGTTAGATGATCTGATTGAGAGGGGATACATTAGACCTAGTGTATCACCATGGGGAGCACCAGTGTTGTTTGTGAAAAAGAAAGATGGGAGCCTGAGGTTATGCATAGATTACAGGGAGCTGAACAGAGTGACGGTGAAGAACAAGTATCCTTTGCCAAGGATAGATGACCTGTTTGATCATTTGAGTGGTGCAGCAGTGTTTTCTAAGATTGATTTGAGGTCGGGGTACCATCAGGTGAAGATTAGAGAGGAGGACATACCAAAGACAGCTTTCACGTCGAGGTATGGCCATTATGAGTATGTGGTGATGCCGTTTAGGTTATCTAATGCACCAGTTGTGTTTATGCATTTGATGAACCGAGTCTTTAGTCAGTTCTTGGACAAGTTTGTGGTGGTTTTCATAGATGACATCTTAGTCTTTTCTAAGACTAAGGAGGAGCATGAGGAGCATCTGAGGATTGTGTTGCAGACCTTGAGGGAACATGAGTTGTATGCAAAATTCTCCAAGTGTGAATTCTGGTTAGAGGAGGTTGCTTTTCTGGGGCATGTGATTTCAAAGAAAGAGGTAGCTGTGGATCCTGCGAAGGTTGAAGCAGTTACCAAGTGGGAAGCACCAAAGAATGTAGCCAAGATCAGGAGTTTCTTGGGTTTAGATAGGTATTATCGACGGTTCGTGAAATATTTCTCCAAGATTGCTAGGCCTATGACAGCTTTGATGAGGAAAGAGAACATGTTTCGTTGGGATGAAAGTTGTGAGACAGCGTTCCAAACATTAAAGGAGCGTTTGACCACAGCTCCAATCTTAGCATTGCCTGAAGGGAGTGAGAACTTTGAGGTGTATACGGATGCTTCAAAGAATGGGTTGGGTTGTGTGTTGATGCAAAATGGGAAAGTGATTGCCTATGCTTCTAGGCAAGTGATTGCCTATGCTTCTAGGCAATTGAAGCCTTATGAGGAGAATTATCCTACACATGATCTGGAATTGGGTGCAATTGTGTTTGCTCTTAAGATTTGGAGACATTACCTATATGGAGTGACCTTTAAGGTATTTTCAGATCACAAGAGTCTCAAGTACATCTTCACTCAAAAGAAGTTGAACATGAGACAGAGGAGGTGGATGGAGTTGATTTGCGATTATGACATGGATATTATCTACCATGAAGGGAAAGCCAATGTGGTTACAGATGCTTTGAGCAGGAAGAGTGTGCATTCTTTGTGCACAAATATATCTTTGATGAGATTGAGAGATGAGGTGGGGAATTTCGGGATACATATGATCCAGAAAGGGGATGCTATGGGAGATTTGACAATGCAGCCTGATCTTTATGATGATATTCGCGGTAAACAGGTGTTGGATCCCAAGATGGTGGAGTGGAGAGCTGGAGTAAATAAAGGGACGGTGTCTAGATTCTCTATTCATACAGATGGTAGTTTGAGGTTTTGATGGGAGGTGGTGTGTCCCTAATGATGAGGAGCTGAAAAAGATGATCATGACAGAGGCTCATTGTACACCATACTCAGTACATCCAGGTGGTGACAAGCTATACAAGGATTTGAAGAAGACTTTCTGGTGGCCCGGGATGAAGAAAGAAACAACTGAGTTTGTGGCTCGTTGTTTGACATGTCAAAGAGTAAAAGGGGAGCAGCGACGACCACAAGGTAAGATTCAGTCTTTAGAGGTACCTGAGTGGAAGTGGAAGTCCATTTCTATGGATTTTATCATGGGTTTACCGAAGAGTCAACAGGGTAACAACATGATATGGGTTATAGTGGATCGACTGACCAAGTCGGCTCATTTTGTGCCAATGAAAGATACATGGACTAAGGCACAATTAGCTATGGCTTATAGGAAGAATGTGCTGAGATTGCATGGGGTGCCTAAAGATATAGTGTCTGACAGAGATTCGAGATTTATCTCACGGTTTTGGAAAGAGTTGCAGGAGTCTTTGGGAACTACATTGAAGATAAATACAACATTTCATCCTCCGACAGATGGCCAGACCGAGAGGACCATCAAGACTCTAGAGGATATATTGCGAGCTTGTGTTATGGATTTTGGTGGTAGCTGGGAACAGAGGTTAGATTTGATTGAGTTTTCTTACAACAACAGCTATCACACCAGTATTGGCATGGCGCCATTTGAGGCTTTATATGGGAGGAGATGTAGGAGTCCGATTTGACGACAGTGCTGAGGTAGTGGTTTTAGGACCAGAGATGGTACATGAGATGGTAGAGCAGATTAAGATGATCAGACAAAAGATGAGAGCGGCCCAGGATCGACAAAAGAGTTATGCTGATCTACATCGCAGGGATATAGAGTTTCAGGTTGGGGACATGGTTCTTTTGAAAGTGTCTCCTATGCGTGGGGTCGTGAGATTTGGTAAGAAAGGGAAGCTGAGTCAGAAGTTCATAGGACCGTATGAGATCTTAGACCGTGTTGGAGAGGTTGCTTATCGGTTGGCTTTACCGTCTGCTTTGGATAGGGTACATAATGTGTTTCATGTGTCTCAGCTGCGGAAGTATGTTAGTGACCCGTCACATGTGCTAGAGGTGGAGAACATAGAGCTGGATGAGTCATTGTCTTATCTTGAGGTGCCTAAACAGATCCTTGACCGGAAGGTTAGGAAGACTAGACATGGTGAGACAGTGTTGCTTAAGGTTCTTTGGTCTAATCATGAGGTTGAGGAGGCTACATGGGAGGCGGAGGAGGCCATGAGAGAGCGCTACCCGTCTCTTTTTGATCAGATATGTATGGTTACGGGGACGTAACCTTGTTTCTTTTAGGGGGGTAGGAGATGGTCGCGAAGTGTTTTTACATGTTTTTTATGTTGATTTTGATATAGTTAGTAGCTGTTTGAGTCGGGTTGAGTTTGGTTTGGTGAGTATGTTTTGGCGTTTTATGTTGAGTTTTGTTTTGTTGTTGTGTCGGGAGAGTGTTAGTGTGTTTTTGTTTTGTTGTGGTTTGAACTTCGGGGATGAAGTTCTTTTTAAGGAGGGAAGACTGTAATACTACTGTTTTATGAGTCTGTGGGTACTCTATCGAGTGGGGTTTACTCTGTCGAGTAAATATGTTTGGAATACGAAACAGTAGTCTGCCTGTAGGGTACTCGATCGAGTAGCCTTGGCACTCGATCGAGTAAGTGGCACTCTATCGAGTACGAGACTTACTCGATCGAGTAGGTCGGTTATCGGGTGTTATTTGACGGGTTTTGTTAATAAGGCGGATTAATATATAATGCTTTTCGTCATCTTTCTTAAACACTTTTACAAACCTAATTCACTGATTAAAAGAGAATTCAAGTTACGTTGCTTTATTCTTCCGCTTTATTGACAAATCCCGGAGCTAGAGGCGTCGGATTCCTTTGTTCTTTATACCATTGTGATCCTTGCGTCAAGGGTAAGTTCTACGTACCATTTTTATAGCATTTGACTGATTTTGGTTAAACCCTAATTTGGGAATTGGGGGTTTTGTGATTATATTGTTGTGGTAGTGATTGTATGAATATGTGTATAGGAGGAGGATTCGTAGAAGAGCGGTTTTGAGACAGCTGCTAGATCGTTTGAATTGTGATTGCTTTCCAGGTAGGGTTTTCCTACTCGGTGTTAATTACATAATGTGTGGTGATTGTGTTGTAGTTAGTGATTGTTGATTGATTCAGACGGTTGAGATTTCGTATTGTTGATTGATTCAGACGGTTGTTGATTTTGTGTTGTGATTACTGTTTATCTGTCTGTGGTCTTCGGGGTGCATCCCTAGCTGAGTGGAGTCACTTGCGGGACTGGCTTCAAGCCCTTGATTCGCCTTCTGTGGAACCCGCCATAGAAGGGATGTGCACATTAATGAACATGGGTTTATCGCTCGATGGAGATGAGCGGGGCTTAGGTGGGAACGGCTGCGGTCCCCCACTGGCGGTGTGGAGTACCTGTTGCGATGGGTACTCTGGCAGGACTACACACTTTAGTGTGTACTTAGTTATGAGGAGATTGATTACGGAGTTGGGGTTGATGTGACGATTGAGCTGTTTGACATTTAGCTTATTGTGATTTATGTTGTGTAATTAGTACTGACTCCGTTGTTTGTTTTGTAAAACTGTGGTGATCCATTCGGGGATGGTGAGCAGTTGTTGAGCAGGTTTGATAGGATGCTTTTGGGATAGCTAGGATAAGTCACCACGAGGCAGTTTAGAGTCTTCCGCTGTTATAATTTAGTTGTTGAGACATTTGGATTTTGAGAACTTGTATTGTACTTTATTAGTTTTGGATTTGAACATGTAATCACTTTAAACCGTATTGCTAGTTAAATTATGTTTCTTCATTGTCATTTGATTATCATTGCCTCGGGAAACCGAGATGGTGATGTTCCTATACCTGAGTGGTCCTGGTAAGACACTTGGAGTATGGGGGTGTCACAAAGACAGTTTTCTTGATTGCTTTATGAGCATTCTCAAGGTTAGGGACTACTGGGTTACTAAGCATGGGGACAGTGCACCTGCTAAAGTTTTTGAGTGTGTTATGCGCAACAAACTCTCTGTTTCCAAGGCTTATGACCTTCTCAGAGAACATGCTAGTGTAATTGGATGGGGAAATGGATTACTAAGGAGAGAAGTCATCTCATGCCATCTAATTATTGTTATCTTGATTGCTAAAAAAAAATTAGCAACTATTGACAACATATTTCCGAAAGGCATGATCATAATCAACAGATGTTGCTTTTGCAAAAACCACATGAAGGATCATCATCATCATCTTTTTTTTTTAGGTGTTCATACTTTGGCAAGGTGTGGTCAATGTTCTTAAAATGGATGGGGATAAGGGGGAGAGGGGATAGTTATACCTCTGCTCCGCATTGGGTTCTTCTTCAAAAGCATAGGAAACATTGGAAAGTCAGGTGGTATAAGTGTAGCCTTGCAGCTACTGTTATTAGCTCTGGAGAGAACGAAATGGCAGGTTATTTGTTGAGCATGACTGACACGCCTAAAATGTCGCACTTAAAGACGGCCAAATTAACAATTTATATACCACTAAACACACTAATTAGCACTAATTATAAACTAGTATAATAGCAAGCTAGGGATCGAACCCAAGAGAAGATGGGTTTTGCAATAGTGAAATTAAAAGAGTACTTAGAACAATTGTGACAACAATAACAACAAGTAAATAAAAAGGGGGGGGGGGGGGGGGTTTGAGTTGAGTTTTCAATTGTAACCAAAGCAAGGGAATTCAAACAAGAGTGTAGAACAAGCAAACAACCAAGAATTTAAGATGGAAATTAATCAATATTAGGGAAGACTTAACCCGACTCAAAGCTAGGCACTTTAATTGACAAAATCCTTCAATTAATCCTTCAATTATATATTATCACCCTATTGTGAAGATAAATCTTCTAAATCTCCTTAATAATGGCCAAATGACAAGGAAATCACACTTAATCAAATAACCCAACTTATCAATTCTACCAAGTAGAAATCACATACATTGGACAAATTAATAAGAAGATATGAGCACAAGAGATTCAATAGGGGTAATTAGACACAATAAAATCACAATTAATGCCCAATTACAAGTTAATCCTTTACTTGCTAATTAAGCCAAGAAGAAATCACATTCATTAACTTAATAACAAGGTGTTGCAAAGATGAGATTACAAGGAAATCACACTTAATAATCTCAACAACAATAAATTAAGGAACTTGATTAATTAAGCAACAAGGAAATCACACTTAATTACTCAACATAAACAAGGATTCCAAAATTCAATCAATAAACACAAAAGGATTAACAATGATAATTAAAGTTAAAGAAGGATTAAAGGATCTTACAACCAAAGTTTAAGCCTTGAGCCGGATTAAGATTGGAGATTAGTTCTCCATAATTAGATCTAATACCCAATTTAAAGATAAAATTCCCAAATTACAACCTTGATTAATAAAAGTGACAAAAGGTGATATCCAACCTAATTGCAAAACATTGTATTTATAACATCCCGTAACCTAAAACTTATGGGCTTAACAAAAGACAGGCCCGTAATACAAACGCTAATCAAAAACTGTCAAACCCAGAAAAATCGCACCGTGCGAGTTCTGAGTCTGGAAAACTCGCACGGTGCGAGTTTGCTCCTGTAGTTCGCCTTTCTTTCTTGATTCCTTTGCTCCTTTGGAAGGCCTCCTTGGTGCGTTTCTTCAAGCCTATCCTTGGCTCTTCCTCGGACATTCCTCTTCTATCTATTGGCTTCTTGATCTCCACTTGAACCATGCTAAATGGCAAAGCACTCGGAATTGGTCAAACAATGTAAAAATCGTCACAAACCACCCCTAAATGTTACCAAATGAGCTCAAAATAGTGCCAATAAGTAGTAGAAATGGAAGCTCATCAAACACCCCACACTTAGCCCTTTGCTCGTCCCGAGCAAACTAGAATAAAACTACTCACCACCTAGGCCAAGAAGTATGGGCACTCCTAATCCCCTCTCTTCACCTCACTTCTTCCTTCTTATATCCTCCCTCAACTAAGCTCATGGTCACTTTCCTTCATAGCTCCAATAAGTGACTAAGTGACCCAAATTCCACCTATTCGAACCTCTCTTCCCTCACTCCCCCTCCTTGTGTCATCCCTCAACTAAGATGGTCCTAAGTCCACCAATTCATCCATACATCCTTCCCAAAACTCAACACCTCCTCCTTATTACTCCCCCTTATCACTCCACTTGGTAATACAAGGCTACCATGGTCACTAAAGCTTCTCCTTCCAATCAATTTGGCAACCTCAAACACCTCCATTCTTCAACAATTCACAACAACTCCACAACTCATCAATCAAAACACAACTTCCCAACAAAATACAATACAAGTCAACACAATCCCCATGCTTCAAGTATACCAAGCACTAGTAACAAAGTAAGCTTCCAAATCCCCCTCCTAGTCTTGGCATATCACTATCCTACCCTTCCGGCCTTCTAGAGCTCCACCACTTATGTCACCAACTTCAATGGAAATAGTCAAGTATGTGACATGATTTCAAGGCTTCAAAGAGGTCACATGATTTTTTAATTTTTCCTAATTCTCTCATTTTGCCTAAACCGCCCTTTCGGGTTTTCGGTTTAGCTCTTTTCCTCACCTCTACTCTCGTGGCTCGCACTCTTTTCTTCATTTTGCCCGGAGCGCCCTTTCGGGTTTTCACTCCGACCTCGGCCACTTTCCCATTTTTGCCTAGGATGCCCTTTCGGGTTTTCATCCTAGCCGGGTTTTCTTTTCTTTCTTTTTCTTTTCGTTTTTTTTTTTTTTTTTTTTTTTTTTTTTTTTTTTGAATTGAAATACAATGCATGGAATTGAAATATATCACAAAATATACATGATACCAACTCATGCCCACCCCACACATTGATCTTCACTTTGTCCCCAAAGTGTGAGGTGAACACCCTAAACTCACTCAAGAGTGTGAGCTTGAGGCACCTCCAAAGTCGGGAGGTCCTCCTCTTCTTCTTGCTTCTCTTCTACTTCTCATCCTAGCCCTTTCGGCTCTTGTTTCCGCAACCCGAGTCGCACTATACCCTTAGTATTGGGTGGGGAATTGTTGCATGAATTGAGCGTTCATCGCGGCCACCATATCAAAAGTTGCATTTGAAGTATAACGCAACTCATCCAAATCTTCTTGATAATGGTGGTAGCGGTTTTCGGTGATTCCCCACCGAGCATTCTCCGTTAATTGCATTTGGGAGAGGGTAGATTCAATGCTTGAGACTCGGTTGGTAATGTTGGTTTGCCATGATTGAAAACCCGGGTAGTCGAATTGGTGGCCCGGAAAAGGATATTGTGGTTGTTGTTGTTGTTGTTGTTGCATATGGGGAGGAGTGAAATGTGGCTCATCATAGGGGGCATTAGGCATGGGTTCATCAAATGGTGCATCACTATGAGGCATGTCACCAAAAGTTAAAGCCCCCCCACTTGCGGTTGCTCTCCTCCCTCGTCCTCTTCCGGTTCAACTACTTGGGCTCTATCAACCCAAAGGTACACAAAATCATCATCGGGGGGCATGTAGAAATCTTTCGCACTCCCCCAACCCAAAGGTGGTGAGTCGGAGGGACGGGGTAGATACATGTAGTGCTTGGAATTTAGTCCACCCATGCACCAAATGACCAAGGGAGCGGTCTTGTCAACCACCTCAATCACTTTTGAGTGCTTCAAGTAATGATAGTCTATGAGACCACTACCATCGAGAGGGTAAGCATTGGGTGGAAATGACACACCCGTCTTTTGCACGATTAACTCGATCATACCACCAATAAAAATGGTACCCTTGGGGTTCTTTTGAAGTTCAAGGCACCCACTTATAAACAATTCCACCCAATCCGGTACTCCCCTCCCTTCCGGGGTCATTGACCAAAGAATTTGTATTTGATGGTATTGCATTTTGGTGGGTTCGGTCATGACCAAGAAATTTATGTTGATGTGACGGCTAAGGAGGCGTAGGACCGGGTTGGGTATGGTGGTGTTCTTTGAGTTCCCGTGGCGTAAGTCACCCGTCATATCGTTCCAAAAAGTACTCATCAATGCTTTATCAAGTTTTTCCTTCACGGGGGCCTTGGTGATATGTAAGGCCTCACGAACCTCATCATATGTCAATGTATGGGTGAGGCGGCATGCCCGGAATTTGATTCCCGGGACCTTGTCCCTCCCCAATTTTACTTTTTCCAACGATGACAAAAACTCATAGGTGACACCCCTTCGGGTGGGTGCGGCAACATGAATATAGGCCTCAAGTCCGACCTTTTCTAAAAGCATACGAGTTATGGGAAGCATTCCCAACTCGATAAGAAGGTTTTCATCAAGGAATTTTGTTTGTGCCACGGTAGACACCGAGGCAAACTTCCTCCAATTTGAGAGGGCCTTGTCTCGGAGGCCCTCCTTTCCCGAATACTCACTTTCATCATAATCCGCGGCTCCCTTGGATCCTTTCGAGGAGGAAGCCGCAGTTTCTTTTCCTTTTCCCATAGTAGAACAAGTAGAATCTCAGAAAAACACAATTTTTTGAACAAAATTTTGGGTGAGGCAATTAATCAAACACCTAATATGCACTACAAAATTTGTTGTGCTAATTAGTTATTTGCTAGAAAAGAACACCTCACAAATTAAAAGGTTGTTTTAAGGACGATAACAACACAAAAACACAACTAAATTTCGAATTGGTAGAACACAAATTCGAATTTTAGTAGCCGGAATTGACAAGGAGAAGAATAAGGTGTTATACCTCCCTTTGATCCTTGCTTGGGTTGTTTTGTGAAGAATGCTAACCCAAATAGCTCAAATCCGTCCCTTAAAACCAATTTGCAAACCCAAATCTTCAACTTCTTCAATTCGTCCAAACCCTAGCTCGCAATTGATGATGATTCCTCGGATTTTTGCAATTTACCTTACCCAAATTGATGTTGGGCGATGAAAGTTGATGAAACTTGAAGGTAAATTGATTGATTTGGGTGATTTGAGAAGGATTTTGATGGTGGAATTTAGGGGTTTAGGGTTAGTGAGGAAGAGAGAGGTTGAATGTTGAATGAATTGGGGAAGAACAAGTGAATATGTCGTGCGAATTTTAGCTGAAAACCGCACTTCCTCAGAAACTCGCACGGTGCGAGTTATGGCTTCAAGAAAGTCGCACCGTGCGACTTTGCTGCTGTATGTTGATTTTTTTGTTGCTTAATTCTTCACTTTAGCCAATCCTTTTACCCATCATTCTTCCTTCCTTTCTTCACATATGCCCTTGAGTTGATATCCTAACACTAAAACACACATTAAACCATTCTAATATGCCAAAAACATTAATGAAAATGCAAATGATTTAATTTATTATGCAAGAAGTAAAGGATGTAAGGAATTGAAACATGAGAAATGCAATATGAACAATGCAAAATGACAAATGCAATATAAACAATGCAATGCGGAATTTTAAATATGCAAGGGAAAGAAATATTTACAAACTTTTGCCGTTTATTTAACGTCGATGGCTCGACAAAGTTGCACTTTCATCAATTTGAGTAGATTGGATCAACAAGATGAAGTGTCTCCACTTCACCTACTTCAATTCCTTCATGATAATGCTTTAGCCTTTGCCCATTCACTTTCAAAACTTTCCCGGATTTCAAGCATTTGATTTCAATTGCTCCATATGGGAAGACACGAACCACTTCATATGGTCCCATCCACCTAGACCTCAATTTCCCGGAGAAAAGTCTAAGTCGATTTTGGAAAAGTAAGACTTTCTCTCCCACTTGGAACACTCTTCTTGAAATCATATTATCATGCCATGCTCTTGTTCTTGCCTTGTAAATGGAAGCATTCTCATAAGCATCATTCCGGATTTCTTCCAACTCTTGTAGTTGAAGTTTCCTATGAAGTCCCGCTTCATCCAATTGCAAATTGAAGGATTTTACCGCCCAATAGGCTCGATGCTCAACCTCCACGGGTAGATGACATGATTTCCCAAAAAGTAAGCGGTAAGGTGACATCCCGATTGGCGTTTTGTAAGCCGTGCGATAGGCCCACAAGGCATCATCTAACCTCAAGCTCCAATCCTTGCGGTCGGGATTCACCGTCTTCTCAAGGATAGCCTTAATCTCCCTATTAGAAACCTCGGCTTGACCGTTGGTTTGAGGGTGATAGGCGGTTGAGACTTTATGAAGTACCCCATACTTTTTGAGAAGAGCTCCAATGGCTTTGTTGCAAAAGTGAGTACCCCGGTCGCTTATCAAAGCTTTTGGAAAACCAAATCGAGAAAAGATGTTGGTTTTGATGAATTCTCCAACCACCTTTGCATCATCGGTCTTGGTGGCCTTAGCCTCCACCCACTTGGAGACATAATCCACCGCCAAAAGTATATAAACATTACCACAAGAAGCGGGAAATGGTCCCATGAAGTCAATACCCCACACATCAAATATTTCACAATAGATCACGGGTGTTTGGGGCATTTCTCCTCTTTTTGAAATATTACCAACTCTTTGGCATCTATCGCATGTCTTCACCATGGCATGAGTATCTCGGAATAATGTGGGCCAAAAGAAACCGCTTTCCAACACCTTTCTAGCCGTTTTCTTGGCTCCAAAATGCCCGCCACAAGCATATTCGTGACTAAACCGGAGAATTGACATGATTTCGGTGTCCGGCACACACCTCCTTATCACTTGATCGGCACAAAATTTCCACAAATAAGGATCATCCCAAACATAGTACTTGGAATCACTCTTGATTTTGTCTCTTTGATGTCGAGTCAAACCCGGTGGAAATTTGCCCAAGACTAAGTAATTCACGATATGTGCATACCAAGGTTCGGTAGACATCAAGGCAAGAAGGGCTTCATCCGGGAAGGTCTCCTTTATTGAGCTTTGTGGTACCAAGGAGTCTTCTTGGATGATTCTACTAAGATGATCCGCCACCGTGTTGGTGGAGCCTTTCTTGTCCTTGAGTTCAACGTCAAACTCACTCAAGAGTAGTACCCATCTCATCAAACGGGGCTTGGATTCTTTCTTTGAGACAAGATGCCTCAAAGCGGCATGATCCGTGAAGATGATGACCTTGGCTCCAAGAATATAAGATCGGAATTTCTCTAAGGCAAACACCACCGCAAGAAATTATTTCTCGGTAGTTGTATAGTTCCTTTGAGCTTCATTCATCATTGTCGATGCATATTGAATAACATGAGGTGCTCTTCCCACCCTTTGGCCAAGTACCGCGCCAAGGGCATAATTGCTTGCATCCGACATGATCTCAAACGGTTCATTCCAATTGGGAGGTTGAATTATAGGTGCCGAAATAAGCTTCTCCTTGAGCATATCAAAAGCTCCCTTGCATTCTTCACTCATGACAAATTCACAATCCTTTTGAAGTAGCTTGCATAGAGGAGCGGCGATCTTGGAGAAATCCTTAATGAAACGCCGGTAGAACCCGGCATGACCTAGAAAAGACCTCACTTCACGCACATTAGTAGGATAAGGCAAGGTGCGAATGGAATCGACCTTTGCCTTATCAACCTCAATTCCCCTAGAGGAAACAACATGTCCCAAGACTATTCCTTCATCAACCATGAAATGACATTTCTCATGGTTGAGAACGAGGTTGGTATCAATACACCTCTTTAAGACCCAAGTAAGATGACTCAAACAATCCTCAAAAGATTGACCATGGACGGTAAAATCATCCATGAATACCTCAATAAAGTCCTCAACATGGTCCGAAAAGATACTCATTATACACCTTTGGAACGTCCCCGGGGCATTGCAAAGGCCAAAGGGCATCTTTCTATAGGCAAACGTTCCAAAGGGGCATGTGAAGGTTGTTTTTGTTTGGTCCTCGGGTGCGATTGGGATTTGAAAATACCCCGAGTAGCCATCCAAAAAGCAATAAAAGGCCTTTCCCGCTAACCTCTCCAACATTTGATCCATGAAGGGAAGCGGGAAATGATCTTTTCGGGTCACGGCATTGAGCCTACGGTAGTCGATACATACCCTCCACCCATTTTGAACTCGAGTGGGGGTCAAAACACCTTCATCATTCTCGACTACCGTTAGCCCGGATTTCTTTGGGACAACTTGGGTTGGACTAACCCATTGACTATCGGATATAGGATAGATCATACCTACATGAAGGAGCTTGAGTACCTCTTTCTTCACAACATCCATCATTGGAGGATTCAAACGTCTTTGTGGTTGTCTAACGGGCTTTGCTTCATCTTCAAGAAGAATTCGGTGCATGCATAAGGTGGGACTAATGCCTTTGATGTCGGCCATTGTCCACCCAATTGCTTCCTTGTGTTGCTTAAGAACTCGGATGAGAGCCTCTTCTTGCTCCTTAGTAAGCTTGCTTGAAATAATTACTGGTAAAGTTTCTTCATTTCCTAGAAATGCATACTTCAAGTGGCTTGGTAAGGGCTTCAATTCAACAAAGAGGAGGCTTGACAATAGAGGGAACAGGTTTCTCCTTTGGTAGCTCTTCTAACAATTTGGAAGAAAGGAAGAAAAGTTCGTGGACAGAGGAAAACTCGCACGGTGCGAGTTCGCTCTGGAAACTCGCACGGTGCGAGTTCCCCGCTGTTTTCCTGATTTCTTCCTTTTCTTCCCATTCTTCCATTGGGGGATTTTCCTCTAGGTCCTTGATTGTTTCCTGCAAATCACAAGACAAAGCATACCCCGTATCCTCTCCAACCAATCCATTAGTCAAAACAACATTTAATGGATCAACTTTGCACAATTCATACACGGTTTGCACAATTGGCTTAAAAATTTCAAGAAAACACAAAGATGAAGTCTCGGATGGGTATTTCATGGCCTCATGTATGCTATACTCAATCTTTTCCCCCTCAAATTCCATTGTGAGGCGGCCACTAGATACATCAATCTTGGTGTTAGAAGTTCTCATGAAAGGCCTTCCCAATAGAATGGGAGTGGAGCCTTTCTCGGGTTCCATTTCAATCACATAGAAGTCGGGGGAAAAGCATTCCCCCACCTTCACCAAGACATCCTCCACAACCCCTTTAGGATAGATATTGGACCTATCGGCCAAAGAAATGACCGTACGAGTCGGTTTCAAAGGTCCTAACTTAAGTGACTCATAAAGGTAGTTGGGCAAGACATTAATGGATGCACCTAAATCAAGCATAGCATGTTGACAATCCAAATCACCAATTTTACAAGGGATGGTGAACATGCCCGGGTCACTACATTTTTGTGGCAACCGTTTTTGAAACATTGCCGACACATGTTCACTAGCCCTTACCTTTTTCATGCTCTTAGCCTTGTTGGTCCTCTTAGTAGTGCACAACTCTTTCAAAAATTTTGCATTCTTGGGTACACTACTAAGAAGATCAAGAAGAGGAATGTTTACCTCTACTTTACGAAAGATATCATAAAGGCTTGAAGTCTTCTTGTCAACCATCCTTGTATCATTCAAAGCACTTGGAAATGGAGCTTGTGGCTCATATTCCTAAGAGGTTCATGTACCCTTACTTGTTGGGGTGAAGATGCTTCCCCTTGTTCCACTACCACTTCAATTTCATCTTCAACCACATCTTCCACTTCATGAACAATAGGAAGTGGTCTTGTCTTCTTAGGAGCTTTGGGTGCCTCTTCCAACTCTCTACCATTCCTCAAAGAGATCGCTTTTGCTTGTTCCTTGTTCGGTGGAGGAATGGTGTGAGAAGGGAGACTCCCTCCTTGGTTGGGTTGGGAATTGAGTGTAGTGAGGATTTGACCAACTTGGGTCTCAAGGTTAACAAACCTAGAGTCGGTGAGTCGGTTTTGTTGAAGCACGGCATTTTGAAATTCCTTGGTATTTTGTAGCAAGGCTTGGTTCTCTTTTTGCATTGTCATTTGACTCATAGCAAGTGTTTTCATCATTTCTTCCAAGGAATTTTGAGATTGGTTTTGATTTTGATTTGGCTTTTGAAATGAAGAGTTTGAAGCCCCTTTTTTATTTTGATTTTGGTTTTGATTTTGGTTTCCACCCCACCCCATATTTGGATGAGATCTCCAACCTTCATTGTAAGTGTTAGAATAGGGGTCAAACTTCCTAAAACCAATAGCCTTCACCGCTTCAATTGCTTCCTCCGTTTGCAAAGATGGACACCCATCGGTGGGATGAGTTGGGTCATTACAAAGACCACAAAATTTCACATGAGAAGTACTCCCACCACCTTTTGTAAGTTCCTTCACCAAATTAGTGAGAAAGTCAACTTTCTCCTCCATATGGTTTGAACCTTGCCTTGAAGAGAATGTTCCACTTGTCTTCTTAATTCTCCTCCCAAAATTCCTAGAGCTTCCTACCAACCTTTCAATCAACTCATTTGCTTCTTGGACCGACATGTATTCAATTCCACCTTGGGTGGCGGCTTTAATCATCCTAGCATCATCCTCAAGTAAGCCACCACAAAAGTTCAAGAGAAGGTCGTGGTCGGTATACCCATGGTATGGGCAACTAGCAAGAAGTTGTTTAAACCTCTCCCAATACTCATACAAGTTCTCTCCATCCAATTGCTCAACATTACTTATTTCTTTCTTCAATTGAGATGAGAGACTAGCGGGAAAATACTTTTCTAAGAAAGCCCTCTTCATTTGATTCCAAGTGGTGATGCTCCCGGTAGGGAGATAATAAAGCCAATCATTTGCCGCGTCCTTGAGTGAGAAAGGGAAGGCCCTTAGTTGAAGTTGCTCATCGGTAACCCCATTAGGCTTCATGCTTGAGCAAACAACATGAAATTTGTTGAGATGCTTGTTGGGATCTTCCGTGCTAAGCCCATGGAATTGGGGCAATTGGTGAATTAGCCCGGACTTCAACTCAAAGGTGGCATTTTCCGCCAAGGCCGGAAAGGAGATACACAAGGGCACTTGTGTGAGATCCGGGGCGGTAAGTTCCTTAATGGTTCTAGGCCTCGGTGGCCTCTCTCCATCACCATTTGGTTGTTCCTCCATGATGATTTGAATGGGTATGGGTTGTTCAAAAGGGATGTTGTTATCTTCTCTTTGGTCTTGTTGAAAACCGGGATCAATTTCTTCAATAACCGGGTTGTCTCTTCTAATACCTCCTCCTATCCAAGCAAGTGATCTTTGAATCTCCGGGTCGAAAGGAAAAAGTGGTTCTCTTGAATTCCTAGTATTGACCATAAACAATTCTACACAAGTGCACACAATCAAAAGGTTCACAAAAGTAACGAACAAGACACTATCAACAAGAAACAAAGACTAACTAACACAACTATCCTAAAAACACAAATAACAAACACTAGCAAAACCGTTACCTTCCCTAAGAACGCGCCAAAATTTGACACGCCTAAAATGTCGCACTTAAAGACGGCCAAATTAACAATTTATATACCACTAAACACACTAATTAGCACTAATTATAAACTAGTATAATAGCAAGCTAGGGATCGAACCCAAGAGAAGATGGGTTTTGCAATAGTGAAATTAAAAGAGTACTTAGAACAATTGTGACAACAATAACAACAAGTAAATAAAAAGGGGGGGGGGGGGGGTTGAGTTGAGTTTTCAATTGTAACCAAAGCTAGGGAATTCAAACAAGAGTGTAGAACAAGCAAACAACCAAGAATTTAAGATGGAAATTAATCAATATTAGGGAAGACTTAACCCGACTCAAAGCTAGGCACTTTAATTGACAAAATCCTTCAATTAATCCTTCAATTATATATTATCACCCTATTGTGAAGATAAATCTTCTAAATCTCCTTAATAATGGCCAAATGACAAGGAAATCACACTTAATCAAATAACCCAACTTATCAATTCTACCAAGTAGAAATCACATACATTGGACAAATTAATAAGAAGATATGAGCACAAGAGATTCAATAGGGGTAATTAGACACAATGAAATCACAATTAATGCCCAATTACAAGTTAATCCTTTACTTGCTAATTAAGCCAAGAAGAAATCACATTCATTAACTTAATAACAAGGTGTTGCAAAGATGAGATTACAAGGAAATCACACTTAATAATCTCAACAACAATAAATTAAGGAACTTGATTAATTAAGCAACAAGGAAATCACACTTAATTACTCAACATAAACAAGGATTCCAAAATTCAATCAATAAACACAAAAGGATTAACAATGATAATTAAAGTTAAAGAAGGATTAAAGGATCTTACAACCAAAGTTTAAGCCTTGAGCCGGATTAAGATTGGAGATTAGTTCTCCATAATTAGATCTAATACCCAATTTAAAGATGAAATTCCCAAATTACAACCTTGATTAATAAAAGTGACAAAAGGTGATATCCAACCTAATTGCAAAACATTGTATTTATAACATCCCGTAACCTAAAACTTATGGGCTTAACAAAAGACAGGCCCGTAATACAAACGCTAATCAAAAACTGTCAAACCCAGAAAAATCGCACCGTGCGAGTTCTGAGTCTGGAAAACTCGCACGGTGCGAGTTTGCTCCTGTAGTTCGCCTTTCTTTCTTGATTCCTTTGCTCCTTTGGAAGGCCTCCTTGGTGCGTTTCTTCAAGCCTATCCTTGGCTCTTCCTCGGACATTCCTCTTCTATCTATTGGCTTCTTGATCTCCACTTGAACCATGCTAAATGGCAAAGCACTCGGAATTGGTCAAACAATGTAAAAATCGTCACAAACCACCCCTAAATGTTACCAAATGAGCTCAAAATAGTGCCAATAAGTAGTAGAAATGGGAGCTCATCAATGACCAATCAGAAGAGCATGTCTTTCAACTGATCAAAGCAACGGTTATGGTCAACATCTCTAATCTGATTCCCCCTGTGTTTAGGCAACAAATTTTTGATGTGCCGGATTAGACTAATTGTATAGGCTTCAAAAACGTGCATGCTTTGTATAGAGGCTATTGTTTGTAACGAACTTACATAACTTTTATTCCCCCTTTGAGGATGAATTAAAGAAAAATTTCTTGCAAAACAAAAATAACAAAATGAGTTTTGTTTTAATGTAATTACCTAAAATGGGTCCACGTCATCACCGCAATTAGGCTCGGATTCAAGTCACTCTCCTTCTAAGCGGCCATATCTTGGTTGTCACTTAATAGGAGGTGAAAATTCATTTATGCTATTTTAACCCAAATCGCTCAGCAGACCAGCGAATTGAGATAAAATCGTTCAAGGGACAACTGCCTGAATTCAAAATCTCATGATTTTTTGGGGCCAAAAATTCTTCTGAGTTGCGCAGAATGAGCGACTTGAGCTGAAATCACTGGCCCTCTGAGCGCTTAAAGACCACTAAATTGGGTTTTAATTAAACTAACGGATTGATTTAGGTGGTTTTTTAGCATTAATCGAGCAAGGAAATTTTAGGGTTACGAACTGTTTTTTTTTTTGGGAAATGAGTGAAATGAGGGGGGAAGGGGTGCCTGCTCAAAAATAGGCTACGCATTAAGTCGCTGAGCGATTTGGCCTAAGTCGCTCTTCCACCGAGCGACCTTAATCCTGAATGTAGCAGCGTCAAAACCGAGCCTACATGAACCTATTTGGGGTAATTAGTTTCAAAGTCACCCCATCGCGGTAGTATGTGAAAGTAGCAATAGTAGCTGGGACATTAGGTTAATCGTGAAAGTAGCAGCGAGTGTAAAGAAAGTAATAAAAATAACAACGATAGTACTGAAAGTAACAATAGTAATAACAAAAATAGTAAAAGTAGCATTAGTAACAATAAGATTAGTGAATGTATCTCATAATTTGGGTTATAATTTTATTTTAATCTTGATTTTAAGAAAATGTATAATAATAGCAGAATGAGTAATTAAAGTAGTAACAACATGCGTAGTGAAAGTAGTATTAACATGAGTAGTAAATGTGTCTCATAATTTGGTTGATAAATTTTATTATAATCATAATTTTAAGAAATGTCATACTAAAATGTATTAAAATTGATAAGTGTATGAATTAGACAGATCAACGAAATTATATTTTCATACAAAATAAGTTTAAATGCTAAATTTCGGCCGCTCGAACAGGGGCGAAAACTAAAACTAGTAACTACTTGTGGCCAGGTTAGGTGAGTTTTGATCAATTATTCGACATTGACTGAAACTTACGCGATTGCGAATCTTATATTTTTTTTTATTTCTCTCAAGCTTTTCTCTCGGATTTTATAATACCTCACACAACTGTATGAGGGTATCATTGTGTATTGTGAGGGTCGAACCTAAAGGACGGTAATTATGATTTTAGGACGATTTAGTGGACTCTAGTTTAGTTCTAGCAAATTGCCTTGATTGATTAAGAAACTAAGCTATTACAACTAGTGAAGCTAATGTAGTGGAATGAATAACGATTTACTCAAATTACGGGGGACTAGGGTATTCGGGTTCACTTATGTAGACAAGGGTTAATTTATAACTTAATAATAAAAGTCCCAAAGTAAAGGTTAGTCAAGCTCTCACTGAAAATACCCAAAACCAAAATTATCATACAATCGAAGCATATACAAGTCAAGGATTTCACAAACACTTCGTATACATAATATAAAAGACAAATTACCCAATGATTTCTTATTATTCTAAGCCTATAATCAACCCTTAGTTATGTACACAAGACCCCCTCTACCCGAATGAATCTACTCACCCCCCATGTTCATGATGATGAAAACAATAAATGGAGAACACGACACATAACTAGCTTCAAGAGACATGATGCAAACTCATAGATGATTAATAACAAAACAAGATGTAAAAACAAAATAGAACAACTAATAAGGAAAGTAGTTATACCAATAGATGAAAATGCAAGGAACTTGGATTAATATGAAGGTGAATGTCTTCTATCTTCTTACAACCCAATAACAACTACTACTAATAATAATGATTCAATTAAGATAGATCTATACTAACTTATGAAGTAATTAAGCAATTATTAAGAAAAGATAAGTGCTTTGATTAAGGAAGGATTACAATAAGCTAAGGGTTTCTCTCTATCTAGGATGTGTGTCTAAAATGAACTTAACGTGCGGTATTTATAGTGTTCACCAAAATTAGGTCTTTTTGAGAGAAGGAGAGAAATGTTGTCAGATGCTCCCGGCCGGTCAACCGACCACCTGTCTGTTGACCGGTCTGGACGCTTATTCACTTGTGCATTGAAGACTTGATGATAATGTAGTGGGAGTCGGGTGCCCGGCCGCCGTGTATTGGACCGGCGCCGAGAGCTTTGCTAATTAGCTCAAACTTCTTCAAAATTAATCTTTGTGTATTCTGCTTCATCTCCTCCTTCTTCCATGCTAACCATCCACATATATCTTTTGCTTGTCCCTTTCTTCATTTTCAGTCAAATACCTACAATATGAGACAAAAACTCGTAGTACAAAAATAAGGTACAAAATGCAAGCAAGAGGTCGATAAATCGCAACAAATAGGGTCAAAATGCATGGTAAAGATAAGGGGAAAAATGGTATAAAATAGACATATATCAATAATAAAAGAAAAGAAATTCTGAAATATTTTTCCGCCAATCCCCCTTTACTACTAAGAGAATTAAAATTCTCAACCAAACTCCATCTACTTATATAAGGAAACAAATGAGATTTTTCCATTAAACTATTATCTTTTTTTTTAAAGCATGATTTTTTCATTAAATTATAAATTATAATTATAATGTTTTAATCAAAATAAAATAAAAGGGTATAAAATCATAAAATACATAATTGCTAATTTTCCTTAGAAAATGATTTGATGCATACTTACAGGGTATAAAACAATAAAATCTATCTATATATATTTATAAAAGAGGCTTTTTTCGAGCGATTCTAGAGCGTCCACATCATCAAAATTTAATTTAGGAAAGTATCATAAATAATATTTTCTGATATAAAAAATAAAGTAAAAATTCTTTTAATTATTATAATATATATATTTCCTAAATTATATTCAAGGGATTTTTCTAATTTTTACATAAAAACTTTTTACATTTCATTTGAAGAAAAAAGTATCGTTAAAAAAATTATGAAAATAGTATAATTAGATTCGTGGTAAAAAAATGTTATCATTAGAGTATAGATTTCATATTATTTGCACATATTAAAGATGATATACTTCTTAGTATTTTATATGTTCCACATTGAACATATATAAATAATAAAATTGTCCCACATTGAAAGATTAACATAAGGTGGGGTGATCCTATGATTATAAATAGAAGGCATCCTTGGAATTTATTTATCAACCAAAAATATTTTGAGTCTCTCAAGTATTGTCTTAGAGAGTTCTTAAGAGTTTTATCATTATCTTCACAATTTGATATAAAAAATAATGTGGAGAATATTTTAATTATTATAATAATATTTCCTATATTAAAATGGGTTATAATGTTTTAATTATTCAACTTAATGAGAATGAGAATATAAAAATGAGTTAGGTATGATTTCATTACAATAGGACCAACACTCACTGAATATTAGTCAAACAATTAAGCGGACAACAGTTGAAGAAATTCAAGTATAACAAAGAGTTCATGGTTCAACTACCATCTTAGCTGTAGGAACTGCCAACACACTCATAATAAAATGCTACAAAAATATTTTTCTAAAAGACCCATAAGCCATAACGGCTTATGTAGTCTTAATACCAAATTTATTTGTATTTTATTATCACGAATTTTTATTTGAGGCGGAATTATCCGTCTTCAATCTTTTTTGTTTAAATAGATACTTAAATTAAAAGACTTACAAACAGAGTTTATACATCAATTAAGGGGGAGTACGAGGCCTGACTCCAAAGAACAAATCGTTATTAAATCAAGTTGAAAGTCGAACTAAGTGCGAAAAAGATAATGTACTTCTTAGTATGTTATATGTCACACATTGAAAAATAATGTAGATGTGGTGAACATACTACGTATAAATAGTAGAAAAAGTGGGGTCATTCTATTATAAATAGTAGAATTGTCCCACATCGAAAGATTAACATAATGTATAGTGATCCTATTATTATAAATAGTAGAATTGTCCCACATCGAAAGATTAACATAATGTGGAGTAATTCTATGATTATAAATATGAGTCATCCTTTGAGCTTAAATATCAACCAAAAATTTTTTGAGTCTCTTAAGTATTGTCTTAGATAGTTCTTATAAGAGTTTGTATTATTACCTCCACAATAGTGAAATTTATTTGAATTATACTTTTGATTTTGGTGGTTTCACAATTATATAATTATATATAGTTATATCATCTCCTTTTCTACTTAAATTTAGTAGTTTAGCAATAAGTTATTTATTTTGTATTTTTTAAGCTGAATTTTTTAATAACGAACATACATCAGTAGTATACTTATTATATAAGAGACTTTAAGAGTAACGTTACATAATTTTAATTTTTCATGTTTTAACATTTTTTTCATCTAGAGAGTCCAACCCTTAAAAACTACTTAATATTTATAAGAAAAAAATGTTAATTTTATACGTAAGAAAAACTTTGGACTTTAGATAAGATTAGTTTGTTAGCAATAAGATAAAATTGCACAAATGTTCCCTATTTACGTGCAAAAAACTTTGAACTCTATATAAAATTAGTTTGTTAGTATTTGCTCATTATTAATCGGATTGGATGTTGAACGTACGAATATTAACATATAGTATTTGCTCATATTATTAAATATAACTACTACTTCCTCCATTTTTATATGATCTACCCATTTGCTTTTGGCTCAACAACCAAGGAAAGACAATTAGTTGCAACATTTGTGTTTAATTAGAAAATAAAGTACTTGAGGGTCATGCTTAACCTTCCCACTCAATATTACCCGGTTTTTGATAAAGAGAGAGGGAAAACAAGTTGGAGGGAAATTGGGTGGGAAAATATTTTTTCATGAAATTTCAAATCTCCCACCAAAAACATCAAGTCAAAGAAATTAGACTACATCAAGTGTATAGATTACTGATTAGTTCAACTTACAACCACTACATTTCTCTCAACACAAATTACACTTCCAACTAAAACAACAAAAAATTACACTTATGAGAAACTTTCAATAATTACAATTACTTCTTCACTAAAATTACAGTTCCAACTATTTTCATTATGAAAAAACCTAATCTGACAGATGATGAGAGGCATAGGGTGGTCTGCTTGCTGTTTGAGAGCTGCAAAAACGGGACACTTGCACATGGGAAAATGAATGAAGTGGCCAGCATGTTCAATGTGACAAGGAAATCCATTTTCACTATATACACAACAGCAAAATAACAGATGGTAAATGAAGTGCCTATAATGTGAGGAGTAAGATAAGGGGAAAGAAGGGGAAAGAAAGGATACCTTGTCCATTAGAGGCCATAATGGCACTTGATGTGTCAAAGAGAATAACATTGAAAAGGTTGGGCAAGGCAATAGGGCATGCACCATCTACCTGCCATAGATGGGTAAAAGAAAGGCTTATTAAGTCTCACACAAGCTCAATACATCCAGCTTTAAGTGAAGACCACAAGCACATAAGGTTACATTTTGTAATGAGTAAATTAGTCTTTGATAGGCTATTGAGGCGTGTAATGTTCAAGGATATGAGTACTATCATTCACATTGATGAAAAATGGTTTTATATGACCAATCCAAAGTGTAGATACTACATTGGCAGCAATGAAGCTCTTCCTTATAGAAGTTGTAAAAGCAAGAGATACATAACAAAAATCACGTTCTTAGCAGCAGTTTCAAGGCCAACATACAAAGAAAATGGAGAAGTTTTGTTTGATGGAAAGCTTGGTATATGGCCCTTTACTTAACAAGAACCAGCAAAAAGAAAAAGTAAGAATAGGGAGGCTGGTACAATAGTCACAAAACCAGTTGAATCTATCACAAAGGCAGTCACAAAAGAAGTATTGATCAACTTAGTGATACCAGCCATTAAAGAAAAATGGCCAGCGTCTGCGTCAAAGAATATAAGTATTCAATAGGATAATGCTAAGCCTCATATAAGTGGTAAAGACAAAGATTTCATGGAGGCGGCCAATTCAGATGGATTTAACATCAAGTTAACACAACAACCAGCAAACTCACCTGACTTGAACATTTTAGATTTAGGTTTCTTTAGATCAATTCAATCTATTCAAGATGAAAACCAAAGAAAGACAAATTGAACAGTTGGTGCAAAATGTAACTGAAGCATATGAAGCAGAGACAGCTGAAACACTAGACAATGTTTGGCTAAGTTTACAAGCTTGTATGGTGGAAATTATGCAAAACAGAGGCCACAATAACTACCCACTACCACATCTAGCAAAGGCTGCACAAAGAAGGCAAGGAACACTACCAAGAGATTTAACAGTTAATGAAGAATTGGTGAAGGACTGCATTCAATTTTTAATAACTTGTGGACTGATAGGTGAATTAGATCAATTAATGTTAGATGTAGGCATCTAACTCCCATTTTGAACAACCTTGGTTGTTGTTTGAATGAGAAACTCTCATCAAAACTGTTTTAGGCGTGACCATTTATCAATCAAACATCAGAATCTACATGTTTTTAATTTAGTTATTGAGCTTTGTAAGACTCCATTTTGGTGACATATGAACTATGTAAGCAATCAGTTTGTAATGGCAAGTTAATGACATTTTAAGTTCAGTGATGAATTCCTTCTTACTCTCAGCAAGCACATTTTCGTCATTGAGTAACTGACCACATATAAGTGACTCATCAAGAAGAAACAAAACATGGAACCTCAAGAATTAAAATAAACAGAGTAACTCAACATGTATTGCCTCTTGGTGGCAGCAAATATGGGTCAACCTAATAATAAGGGTAACTCAACATGGCTACATCTAATGGTGACATTAGTAGCAACAAACATGGAGCCCTTACTTTAGGGTCATATGATGAGTGAAGGAGTAACAAACATTTACCTCTCAGTCCAGTAATGACTTCGCTAAGGTATGGATACATCATATGGAAATGGAGGAAGTACATATAAGCAATGTTACCAACAGAAATAACCAACACCCACAGAAGGTATCCAACACCTAAACAAAACAGCTAACCCACGAGAACAACAAAGTTACCAACACCTCATTACAAACATCAAAACAAAACAAAACTCCCCAACAAATCGTCAGAATAACCCATCATAATCAATAAAAATAGAAGAAGTACCAATGAAACTCCCCAACTAACCATCAGAATAACCCATCAGAACTCCCCAACAAACATAAAATGAACACCCCAAATAAAACAGAACAATTCATCAACAAAGAAAACAGAACAATTCAACTAACAAAAATGAACAATTCATCAATAAAAAAAAAACAGAACAACTAAACAAACAATTAAATAAAGAATATAAGTAGAAGAAGTAGAAATGAACCTCCCTTTGTTAGCATTTTTCCTCCTTATTTGTCGCCTTTTCTAAGTACTTGTCACAAAACTTCTTGGATTTCTTTGATTTTGGCGACAAATCAACGGAATTAAAACTTCCCACAGAAATTTCCTTCTTCTCAACAACATCGTCTCCATTAATATAAGCCATAGCTTCAAAGAAAAATAAAAAAAAGCATTAAGCACCATAATAATTAAATCGAAGAATATTCTAAACATCAAAACCAAATCACAAAATATAAACCGTCAAAACCAAAGATTTACCTGCAGTTTCTTCCTTTTTACGCTTCTTTTCTAAAAAATTGTCACAGAACTTATGGAATCTCAATGATTTTGGTGAATAAGAACCAGATCTTTCCATTTACAGATAAAGCGGGTTTCGATCAACACATGTAGCAACATCATCAACAAACTTACCATGTTTGTCATCAAAATATGGGACTTCCTCAATCAAAGAATCAGGAACAACAGTATTTTCATTCGCGTAAAACGCGGATGTAACCTCTGTGTCATCTTCAACATCAGAATTAAGTAGTGACCCATAACCCGAATATGTATCAGGGGCCACATGACCAATTCCTGGTAAATATAAACAGTGATCTAGAGATTCATGGTACGAAGTCTTAGATTTGGGAAGTATTTTGTGATTTTTTGAAGACATATAAGCAAATAATGTGACAGAAGGAGATTAATTTGGAAGAAATATGAAGAAGAAGACGGAAATTTGGAGAGAAGACAAGAGGTTGACAGGAGGAGATCTAGAGAGAGGAGAAGGAATGAGAAACGGCGCAGAATGAGATAGGATATCTAGGGTTTTTTTTGGAAAATTCTAGAGAGCACTTATGATGATAGAGAGGGAGAGGAGAGGATGAGCGTTGAATGTGTTAGGGGGGGGGGGGGGGGAGAGGGTATCAATATTTTCTGGTGGGAAATGAAAAAAGGGATGGAGTAATTAGATAAATAGATTAGGTTAATAGAGATTAGATGGAAATTAGATGGGTTAAGCAGTGGCATTTTTTGTAAATATGCATTGCTAATAAGGATTGTTTGGTCATTTGTTATACCCAAAAATAGAAAGAAAGCAAATGGGTAGATCATAGTGGGTGGACCCAATATGGAAAATGGGTAGATCTTATGGAAATGGAGGAAGTATTAGATATAATGAGTAGCAATTGTCCGTATTTCGGGATTCGGGTTGGATGTCGAGTTACGTGTGAAAAAGATTGTGTATTTCTTAGTATGTTATTTGTTCCACATTGAAAAATAATAGAGGTGTAGTGAATATACTACGTATAAATAGTAGAATTGCCCCACATTGAAAGATTAGCATAAGGTAGGATGATCTTATGATTATAAATAAAAGTCATCCTTGAAACTTGAGAATCAACCCAAAATCTTTTGAGTCACTTAACTATTGTGAAAAAGAGCTCTTAAGAGTTTCTATTATTAACGGTTAAAATTAAAATTTAACAAACTATAATTTTGTTGTCACTAAATTGTATGTTTACTTATAGTGGCCAAAAACATAGATGAGTTTATCTTTTATGCCTTTACGGTGGAATGATAGCAATAAGATGATCATAGGAGTATACATTACATGTGCTTTGTGAAAGAAAGAACATAAAAATGTACTATGTGTATCAGTAATTAGAAGATTAATTATTATTCTTATGTAAGACGGTTTTATTAATTGAACAAAAAAATTTGAAATGACTAATTTAAAAGCATGACATGTATAAGTAAATTGTCCATATTTGAAGGGTAGGTATATGGTTCAAACAAAATATATACTCCCTCCGTCCTAGTCAATAATTTACATTTGCTTTATTCCCCCTCACAAAATACAGCAAATGTAAACTATTCATTAATTTCACACCTGTCTTTATATTAATCATAAGGGCTATCAAAGTGTCCCGATTCCCTTACACTGATGATTAGCTTAATAAATTTTGCTAGAATTCGAGATAACAAAGCTTTAGAGGCTACTTAATGTTAGAATCAAATACGTATCAAGAGATCATAAGGGATTAGGATATTTTTTTTTTTAGAATTATGTGACACCCGGATTTGAACTTCGAAATACCTATTCGATAATGTTCTATAACTTAGTTTTAAAATAATCAAGGTCATTAATCCGTACGAAGTACAGGCTTTCAAACTAGTAAACTAATATTATTAGCTTCGTGAAAAAAATTATTAAGATAATTTAAGAAAAGTTATAAATTGAAATCATTAACTTTGTGATAAAAAAACATTTTTGATATACTCTTTTTTTATTATTATTTTTAAAGTTTAATTTTTTTCCTCATATCAAAATACAACGAGATAAATATGAAAATATTGAGGTATAAATTTGGAATCTATAAATATTATTAAAAGGGTAAACCTTAAAAGCCACGTAGAAAATGCAACCTTGCATTACTAAATACCACCTTGCATTACCAAAATTTCACGTCACCAATCCTCCATGTAGTATGTCATGTTTAATTAAGAGGGTAATTCTTAAGAGGGTAATTCATGTCCGTATAATGATCCATTTCAAACGATATACAAATTAAAAAATATTTACACAAAAAATAAATTAGCATAACAAACATTAAATTTTGGCCTTTTTAATTTCTAGATAAATTAAAATATAATTAAAAATCAAAATTCATACTAAATTTTAAATTTCTATGTTTATTCTTAGAATATTTTAAGTAACAAATAAATATCACATAATTCTAATATTACGCCGTTTATGAAATAATAAAGAATTTGTAAATATTAAGGGCAAATAATAACATACTTAACATTAAACATTGACATTTTGATTTTTAAAACTATAATTGGTTATACGAAAAATAAAATTTACTTCACTCTAATTTTAAATTATTTGTATGTGCAACTCTTTCTTAAATATTATTGCAATAAACTTGCTCAGTTTCATTAAATTGAATAAATATGTAAATCTATAAATATGATTTATAAATCAAAAGGGAAGACAAAATATCTACCATTTTTTAGTTCGTAAGATAACTTCCTAAACAATTCTCATGCAATGTGGATTTTGTAAAAAAAAAAAAAAGTAAATCTTTTATATTTCATTTCTCATTACTCTATATTTATGTCTATATTAAATTTGCTAATAATGAAAATGAATGCTCAAAAGTCATAAAACATTTATACATATTTATGTATATATTGAATTTGGTAATAAAAAACAAAAGTCATAAAAGACATCCTCATTTGACTATAAATGTTTGATGGAAGGCAACATTTGTGCGCCGAAATTCCCAAGCGAATATTTTTTTTACCCCTATCGCCAAAAGATTTATATATATGTGTCAATAATCTTTCTTATCATTGTATCAACACTAAGGTAAGTGTACTAAGGTTTTAAATTAATAATTTATTTTTTTATTTTTAATTTCCACTGGTTATGAAGTAATCTTCACATTTTTAACCTTCACATATATGTTGTTTGTACTCATTTAGGGGCTATCAAGATTTGTGGAGTTGTGCTATTCATAGGTAAATATACTTACATTTTTGTGATTCAATACCCTATTTTTTACATTATTTAAAGGAAAACTTAAATTAATAACAATAAGGTTAATATTACATAAATCAAATTCCACCATTTTTTTTATTAATCACTCAGTGAATTTTTTTTAGGGATAGTTCATTGGAGAAAAAAGAGAGTATTTGAAGAAGAGAAATACTAGAATTGCTTAAACAAATATTCCCTCGATTCCACTCAATACTATGTTATAAACTAACTACAAAATTGACTACATGATTGTGAATGACTAATTGTTTTTAGGTTCATAAATAAAATTTAGTATTTCAGAAACTTTCAAATGCATGTTTTATTTGGGTATGTGTTTCTTTTTTATTCATCATTTTTCCTTTGAAAAATAGCTCTCATAGAATGAAATTGGAGTTGCGAGGATCTCAATCTCATTAACAAGTTGGACAAAAAAATTCTATTGACATAGATAATGGCTAAATGGAAATTCTTATCTAATATTTATGCCACATGTCATATTATCTAATGCATATGTCTTATAACACATAAGAGATTGCAATGAGATTTGTAATAGGCTATTATTTAACTCATTTTATCATTTATGCAAAAATATAAAATTTAGAATTTTTGACAAATTGGTATAGATGATATAGTAAGACTAGCATTTATTAAAATTCATAATTATGCTACTATATGATTTATGACAATTAAAATATTGAGAAGATAAAAAAAACCTTATAATTCTATATGTTTTAAGCTCCTTACATTGTGAGATTTATTATTCTCAAAAAAAGAAGAAAAAAAAGAGAAATAATTCAACATTATGCATTAATTTGCCCTTTCGTTTTTGCTTACTAACTTTATCTGCCGGAAGACAAAGCGACGTTCAAACTTTTACATAGAAAATTTAGTACAAAATCTATACAATCTAATAAAACAACAACATTAAGCATTTAATTTTTTTTTTACATGGTGTCATGAATTACTGGACTCATTGAAAGGTAACTTTTTTTTAAAACTGCATGTTTTTAGTATATTAATCAAAATAACAACTAAAATACAATATATAGTTTTGAAAATAAACCAAAATTGTCAAAGAAATAAGGCATTAACCAACTAACTTTTATGTATTTTAAGACTATATCTTTTAAATGGATCAACTAATTGCTCAGGCAAATATAAACAATACGATAAAAATAACAAAACTAAAACAGATAAACCCGTGAATCTCACGGGTCACAAACCTAGTTAATAAGTAATAAACTAAAAATTAAAAACTCCATAAATACCGTGTATTTATTGCGCGGGATGTATACTAGTTTGTATTAAGCTAAGTAAGAAAACTATGATAATTAAGTGCATTAAATAAGGAAACTAATGAGAATTTGTTTAATTAACCTATTATCTATTCATTAAAATTAACTTTTTAAATAATAAACTATAGTATTTTCATTACTCTAAATTATAATTTTTTTTATTAAAATAAAATTAATATAAAACTACAAATTGCTATATATTTCATATACTCCCTCCAATTTCCTATTATCTCCCCTCTTTCCTTTTTCACACAAGTTTGATTATCTTCCCTCTTTTCTTTTTTGGTAAGTTTCATTCATTTTTTGTTTTTATTATTTTCACTCCTAAAAATCAACAATTCCCACTACTTTATTCATTCTTTTATTCATTATTCATTCTTTATTATTTTCTCTCTCCTACAAACTTTACAATTTATTATATTTACCAATACTTTATTCCCAAAGATGCTAGATGTACACGCGGTGTACAAGGGCTTTGTACACTGACTAATAATAATATGACACATGGCAAGACCAATAAAGATTCCATTTTTTGTTTGGAGGGAAACTAGGAGGGAAAATTTTACTCTATTGGAAGGAAAAATTTGGTTAGGAGGGAAACTTTCATTGAGAATATAAAAAATATTTATGTTAAAATATTGTACTATGTAATATATAAAATATTATATACAAAATGAGTTTTATTGTATATTATCATTATATTATATTAAAACACAATTTATATAATTCCTCCAACCTTAAAATTGATAAAAACATTACTCCGTCGTAACTAGTTCCTCCCACCAGGAAACACCTCCGAGCACCGACCTCTGGCCGTCGATCATCAACTACTGACCACCAATCTCCGACCTCCGACCTCAGCCCACCGATCATCGACTACTGACCTCCGACCTCAGCCCATCGTTAGGCGTATTGTGTGGTTTGAGATTTGGCGAATCGACTTTTGGTCATCACTTATACAATTTAGAAAGGTGAATATGTGGGTCATCAAAATTTACCATATGTTTCATGTATTAATTCATCGTTGTCGGCTAACACAACTCTAATTTCAAGTAATGTTTAATTCATCGTGTATCCGAGTTCTAAATTTACAATTCAGAAAGGTGGATTTTTACAATTCAAATTCATGGTTGTACTAAGTTATGAGCTTTTTTATATTGTTATTGGTGGGGTCATTTGGCGTTGATGGCCTGATGGGTGAGTTCGGAGGAGCAGAGAAGCTGGGCTCATCTCGGTACCGCGACAAGATAGTAAGAATGGTGCGTTGATCAAATGTCGAGTTCGTGATCGACGGTGGTGAATTTGGTGGGTGATGATGTGGTTATGGTAGAGGAGATCTATGAAGTAAATATATATGGTTGATGGTGATGGAGGAGTGAATTGAACTTGCAAGATTCAAGGAACGAGCAGGTGGTTGCTCGATTACAGGCTGTTGCGTCGGAGTAGAGAAGACGAACATGAATGAATGATGATTACGGAGGACGATGATGTCCATTAATGGTGCCGGTGAGATGCAACGAGGATGATGGGGGTTGAATTGTTTATTGTTGATATCGGGATTGATGCGAATTGGTGATGAGGAGTGGGATGGATTTGGTGGATGACGGGGTTTGTGATTGTAGTCGTGGAGAGGAGCGGATGATGGTTTGTTGATGTTGTTGCTTCTGCCGGTGATGGTGAATTACGGAACAGCAGTTCAGGTGAGATGCAGGGGAAGATGTCGAGTTCGGCCGTTCGGGTGGTTGATTGTGGAAATGGTGAGTCGATGGTGACCTCGGTGGTGATGGAGATGGCTTGAGCTGGCCGTATGTGAATGGAGGGTGATGACGGGTTGAAAGAGCAGCTTGGTTGTGGTTGTCGATGGTGAAGCTATATGAAATGGTGATGAAATGTGGGATTTAGTTTGTGGAAGTCAAGAGTTGACTTTGACTTTGTCAACTTTTCTTCATTTTCTTCACTCGATTACTTAAACCCGTCTTGCTCATTTGCCTCACTATTTTCCGACTTTATTATCAACTTAAACTCAAATCTTAGCTTTATTATTCCGCCTCACCTATAAACCATAATTAATAAAATAATAAAATAATAGTAATATTATATAAAACCGACTAATTTTTTTTTTTTGATAAAATGTAAGTATATATATATATATATATATATATATATATATATATATATATAAACGGTCACCACTGTGCACAGGCGGATATATGCCGGGTAGACAAATATCTCATCTGTACCATACAATTATCCCAACATCAGTCCACAACACATAGGCCCATAAAGGGATAAAAAAAGCAAACTAAACAAGGGAACACAAACAAACTGAACCTGATTACAACATCAAACATCAGATTCAGACCAAAGAGCCTTAATCCCTTCAACTCCCACAACAACATAAACCCGTCTTCATCAGACAAAAATCGTCTCTTTTCCTATTAAATCTGAGCATTGATGAGTTTCCCCATCCAAATCACCTCTTGTCTACTGTACTTTCCTCCTTTTCTTCCTTCAATCCGCTTCTTGATACCATGAACAATCTCATGAGCCAGCCATAGAGGACGAATCAAGGTAAGATCGTGTTTACTTTTGTTACGTTGCCTCTAGATGTGATAAATACAGGAGTTAATTGTTGCATTCAGTATATCTATCTGTATTTTGGGACCTGATCTAGCAATTCTCCAGTTCAGGATATCCCACGAGGGAAGACTGATGCCAATCCAAGCTCCGACATGCAAAATGGTCTCCTGACTATACGAACACTCAAAGAAGAGGTGCTCCTTACTTTCAGAGGCGATACCACATATACAACAGGTATCATTCTCAGTTATCCCCAATTTGTATAATTTATCTTTAATATTCATATTACCATGGTGATAAATCAAAGCTAAGAAGCTATGTTTAGGGATGTTCCAGTTGTTCCATACCATCTCATGCCATAGGACTTCATTCCCTTTGATATGAAAAAAATCATATCCTTGGGCTATAGTGTACTGGGTCCATAGCTGTTGTTGATAGGCACTTTGATATAAATACTTGACTTGACACACCTTCCTCCAATACCAGGAGGAATAGGTAGTTGGGGTATAGGTGTGCCAATCAGCACCCTTAAGATAGGTGTAATTTACCCATTTGACCCATAGTAGGTTAGCTTTAGTGTAAATCCACCACACAAGCTTCCCTAAAGCTTCCTGATTCCACAGAGAGTCATTTTTCAGACCCAAACCCCCTTCCTTCTTAGGCCTGCAGGCCTGGTCCCAAGCCACCAGAGGTGACCTCATAAAATAAACTCCTCCATCCCATAGAAAATTTCTACATATCCTTTCAATATTATTGATACAGCCTACAAGCAGAATAAACATCTGAGCCCAATAATTATGGAAGGTCTTTGGGACAGACCTAACCAAAACTAATCTCCCAGCATAGGAGAGCTTTCTGGCTCCAAGAGTTTTGATTCTGTTGGTAATCTTATCTATCAGAGGTTTGCAGTCCCTGATAGAGAGCCTGGTAGTCTTAATAGGTACCCCCAAGTATCTGAAAGAAGGTTTTCCCTCAACCAAACCAGAAACTGACTAATTATTAAATATAACTAATATGACTAGTTATTATAAATTAGTAATTAAATGAACTAATTAAACAATTAAGCACGCAAAATCGAGTCAAAATAAGATAATATGACAGGTCTAAATCGTCCTAAATTAGGACGATATCACGAGTCCACTACATCATCAATTCACACCTCCCTCATTCATCCATTAGTAGTCCACCACATCATCAATCCACACCCCCCACTTTTGCTCATTAATAAAAAGACACATCACCAACTTAATTAACAACATATGTATTTGACTTCATTTTGTCATTTCTACTTAGTTAAATTATATTAATTTTAGCTTAGTAGTCCACCACATCATCAATCCACACCTCATATTCTAATCAATTATATACATTTGATTAAAATATAACTCAGATATATCTACTTAGTTAAGTTAATATAAGTTTAGTTTAATTAAGTAAAATTAAGTATACTTCTGATTGATAGTCGAATACTTAAGTTAATCTTGATTTGAATGTGTATTGATTAAATCTATCATTCGATTCAGTTCAGCTGAGCTCCATTAAGTTTAATTCATTTCAGTTCAGCTCTTTTCAGCCAAAAAGAATAGGGCCTAAGTTCAGTTCAATTTAGCTCAGCTCTTTTCAGCCAAAAACAACAGAGCCTAATAGTTAAGTGACTTAAATACAATTAAATTTAACTTAATTAAGTTTAGTTTAATTCAATTTCGTTAAACTAACTATGGTTAAGTTAAGTTAAGTTATTTTTATTTAACTTTAATTTAGGTAATTTTAATCAAATTAACTTTATTTAAAGTAAGTTTATAACTTTAGATAAATAATATTTAATTAATAAGCTTGATTAAGTTAATAGTATGGGTCAAGTGATTTTCAAATAATAGTATTTGTAAAAGATTTAGCAGTATATAGTTTTATAATTATTTATATTTTAATTAAAATATTATAATTTAAAGTTTAGTGAACATTTTACAAATTGATGAAAAAATTTATTTTAATGATTATATATCATTTAATATAATGAAGTAAGTTATAATTATTAATTTTCTCATTTAATAGCTTCTTTATTTAAAAAGATGCTTTTTGTAGGGAAAATTGGTGAATGTACTTATTCTTTTAGTAGATAGGGGATTATTGTATTTAGTTAACTTTTGAGTCAATTTTAGATTATCTTTAAGTTAAGGTAATTTTAATCAAATTGACTATATTTAAAGTAAGTTTATAACTTTAGATAAATACATAGCAATATTTAACTAAGTTTGATTAAGTTATTTACAAAGTCATTTCTTTACAAATTAATTCTTACTTCAATTCAGTTCCATTCAATTTAGTTCGGTACAACTTTATTAAGGCTTTGTTTGCTTGGACATAATTTCAGCTCATTTCGGTTTAGTTCAGTTCTGGTTCATTCAGTTGAGCTCAGTTCAGGTTCTATCATTTCAATTCAGTCTAACTCCTGCTACTACTTCTCTTATTGATCAACTTAGTTGACTTGAATTCAGTCAAACATATTGATCGTAGAGAATCGTATAGGATTGATGGTAGGATCGTTCAGATTCGTAAAAGTCATAAGCTAGGTTCAATTATAAGTAACTTTAGCTAACTTAGTTTACATTAAGTTTTGTTATGTTAAGTTATGTTTAATTAGTTTTATACAGATCATTGTTTATTATCATATTAACTAAATTAGTATCATACATTCTTCTCTCGTATCATGCCCATAAAAATTGTATCACTACATAGTGTCCGCCACGTCATTAATCCGCGCCGCTGCCTTCCCTCCATTAGGAGTCTGCCACGTCAGTAATCCACACCTTTCCCTTTCGCCCAATAATAGTCCATCATATCATCAATCCACACTGTAATACCCCGTATTTTTATATAATCGATTAAACGGATATTATTATATATTAATTATTACGTATTTTTATATTACTAATTATGTCGGGATAATTGTTGAGTCGATAATTACGCTAAGCTATCGTAAGTTTATTGAGACGGGTTTTATATAGAATTCGAAAGGTGAGCTAACCCAGTTGAGTTGGCCCAATAACTGTCCAGCCCAATTAACCCTAAACCCTAAACCTAATTAACCTAAACACTACCCAAACCCCTCCCTCAACCCGCCTCCCTCACGCCTCCCTCCTTTCATCAGCTCCAACTTCACCCTCACGCATAGAGAGAGAGAGAGAGAGAGTGAGCCTAGGTGGTGACGGCGCAGCAAGTAAGGCCTTAAGCCGTTTGTCGACAACAGTGGGTGGCCCTGGTGGCGGTAGTGACGGCAGGAAAAAGGTAAGAGCAACCCTTCTCCTTTGTTTTCGCATTTATGTCGGGTTTTGAGTGGTTGCGTGTCTGATAGGGGCATTGCTGGTGGTTGTTGACGGGGTATATGGGTAGGGTGGTTAGTGACGAGTGTAGTGGTGGTGGTTAGGGTGGTTATAGGTGGTGTTAGTGGTTGTGCAAGGCGGCATCGACAGGGGGGTAGTAAACGTGTTTAAGCAGGGGTTTTCAGGCGGTTTAGATGGTTAGGTTGGGGTGGCACCACCGTGGACTCGGGGAGGTCGAAATGGTGGTGCCACGTGTCGGGTTCGTGGGCGACGGCGAGCAGGATCGTGGTGGTGTGGCAGGTTATAGGTGTTGGCTGCGGTGGTAGTAAGGAGAGAACAGAGGGTGTTTGGTGAGGCTTGCGGTGAACCAGGCCAAATGGCGACCCTGGTTCGACTCACGGCTGCCGTGGCAATCGACCAGGCTGGTGGTGGTTGTTGGTGGTGGGGTCGAAGTGGGGAGCATGGTTGGTGGTTGTCGTGGTGGTGTAGGTGGCGCGTGAATGGTGGGGGTGAGAGTGAAGGCGTGGGTTGTGTTTAATCGGGTTATTCAAATTGTTTTGAGTTTTGAAACGGGTTTGTCGGAGATTTAATCGTTATATTTCGTAATGGGTCGTATTCTTAATTAATTAATTAATTTAATTCCGAGTTATTTAAATAATTAAAGACGGGTTTAAGTCGGGTCGTTGAGTTGTTCAATATTTGATTCGGGTTTTCTTAAGCGTATAATTCGTTTAATCTTTATTTATCATATTAGTTATTTAACTTAAATTCCCGAGTCTTTTAAAATAATTCAAGTCGGGTTTTGAGTCGGGTTTGTTAAAAGAGAAAAGTTACTATATCGGGAAAGTTTCCATTTTGAGAAATTCTACTTTAGTAACCTTCTATTTTGGGAAGTTGGGTCAAATACTAATCGGGTTATTTTAGTTATCAGTTGGGCATAAGTTTGGTGTCGGGATTGTATTTCGGGAAAGTTTCTATTTTGGGAGATTTCTATATTTAGTAGTTAGTAATTATAAATATTATAATTGTTTTAAGTGACGGATTCGTGAAGGATCGATAATCAGATTCGTTGCTTTATTTTCTGGACTGCTTGAACTAGTTAATTGGATTTGCTGGCACTTTGAGGTAGGGAAATACACTTGACCTATTATCGTTGTTGTTGAATTGTGTTGACTTGATTCGTGGTTGTTGATTTACGTTATGATTCATATACGGAAGGTGATTGATCAATTGATCGTGTTGAGTTTGTTATCACAACATTCGGTAGCTGGCATGATTTCATTCATTAATATATATATTGTGTTGCATTAATTTCTGTTGAGCATTTCATATGCATTGGAGTTGGAGGATGGTGTAGGAGAGACGATGTTGAGATACGATGTGAGTTGTGATAAGGCCCAGGGGGTTCTCGCAGACTTGCCTTGGTGTCCTCAACATGCGAAATGGATCGGCTACGGTCGATATATATAGTCTACCGGGATCGGTATGGTCAGTTGTCCGGTATGAGATATGAGATATGAGTTGAGATGGAGATGGAGGTGACGGAGGAGCATGCATATCATATTTTGTTGTTTTATTGTTTTCCCTACTCAACCTCGTGGTTGACCATGTGTATTCGTGAACACCTGTGATGACCCAAATATTGGCGAGCAGACTTGACAGGTTAAGAGATAGAACGGGAGCTGGATGGGCGTGAGACACTGGATCAGACGACTTAGTAGCTAGATCATCATCTAGAAGACTTTCACTTTTATTTATGTTAGTTCTTGTAATTTGACGTAAAGAGGTTTTGTAATAATTCAGTTAAAAATAATTATATAAATTGCCTTGGAGTTTAATTTGTTATTCACTACCTCGGGAAACCGAGATGGTAACAGTCCAGTTTATTAGGGAATGTCTTGACAAAGGCTTCTTTTATGAACCGGGGTGTTACACACACCTTCCCTTGGACCTTCCACCCATTTAATAATAACATTAAGTTAACTAATTTTATTAAGTTAAATTTAGTCTATCATGTTTCATTATCTTAACTTTAGTTAAATTAGCTTTAATTAAGGTAATTGTAATCAAATGAACTTTATTTAAAGTAAGTTTATAACTTTAGATAAATAATATTAAATTAAGTTTGATTAAGTTAATTACAAAGTCATCTCTACACAAATTAATTCTTACTTTAGTTCAACTTTATTCAGTTCACTTCAGTTCAACTTTATTAAGACTCTGTGTTTTAGGATATAATTTCAGCTCATTTCGGTTCAGTTCAGTTTCATTCAGTTGAGCCCAGTTCAAGTTCATTCAATTCAATTCAGTCTAACTCATGCTACTACTTCTCTTATTGATCAACTTAATTAAGTTAACTTTAATAAATTCAAGAACAACCAAGTTCAATGTTGTTAAAACGCGATTTAGATCGTAAAATTGTACGATCCTATGATCCAAAAAGTGGAAAACAATACAAGTCATTGTAAGATCGTTTTGGTGGAAATATCGGGTAGGATCACATATTGATCATACAGAATCGTATACGGTCGATGATAAGATCGTACAAGTCTTATTTATTTGTGTTCTAATTTTGTGAGGTTGTTGTTTCTGTGTACTTACAACTCTAATTTAAAAGGATATGTAATAATTAATATATAAGATGTAAGTTATATTAACTTAAACCATATACTTATATTAATGTATGAGTACTCATGTTTAATTAGTATCATACACATCATTGTTCCTTATCACATTGATTAAATTAGTATCATAAATTCGTCTCTCGTATTATGTACATAAAAATTGTATCATTGCAAAGTTAGAGTGTCTGCCACGTCATTAATCCGCGCCACCGCCTCTCCTCCAATAGGAATCCGCCATTTCAGCAATCCATATATCAACCTTTTGCCCGTTAGTAGTCCACCATGTCATCAATCCACCTCCCCTCCCCTCCACCCATTTAATAACAACATTATGTTAATTAATTTAAATTTAGTTAAGTCTATGGAAGAAGAGATTTGGTATTCAGACCCGCCTTAGTTATAACCTATATTTATATTTTATTTGTATGGATTAAATTTACATTTACTTGTGTATTCATATATTTATTTACCACTTATAATATATTTTTATGATACTTTTACGATTTCTAGGTTTAATTTAAGGCGTTTTGATTTTTAGGTTTGGTTTATTTTAGGGTTTTAGTGTTTCTATGTTTGGTTTATTTTAGGATTGGGTGTTTTTAGGGTTTTAGTGTTTTTAGGTTTGGTTTATTTTAGGGTTGATTGTTTTTAGGGTTTGTTTTATTGTTTTTAGGTTTGGTTTATTTTAGGGTTGGTTGTTTTTAGGGTTTGTTTTACTGTTTCTATGTTTGGTTTATTTTAGGATTGGGTGTTTTTAAGGTTTTAGTATTTTTAGGTTTGGTTTATTTTAGGGTTGGGTCTCGGTGGTTTTTTTAAGGGTTTCTAGGGTATATACTTAACTAAACTAAAGTTACTTCTAAGAGCAACTACACCAGACTCGTCAGGAGTGAGGACTTTATTTAATATATTTAGTTAAATTAAGTTATTGTATAATACGGGTATATAACATTAGTTTTAGACAAAATAACGATATTACGTTTCGGATGCGTATTATGGAAACTCATATCAACTTTATCTCGTAAATAGTATGACGCCGTAATGTGGAAATACTTATACGTGTAACTTTATTGAATCACTTATTATATCTAAATTATGTTTATTGACTTAATGAAGTTTAGGTTCTTCAAATATAAGTACGTTAAATTTAGTTATTAACTTTGATTATATTTGAATAATGATGTTAAGTTATTAACTCTAGTTAACTAAGTTTATTTAACTCTAATTAAGTAAAATTTAGTCAAGTCCAAGTAAAGTTAATTATATTAAGTTTAATGAAGTTTTGATAAATTATGTTATGTTAAATTTAATTACGTTTAGTTTGAATTTTATGAATAAAATTAGTTTTGATAAATTATGTTATGTTAAATTTGCTACATGCTCGTTCCTATTATCATTACATTTTGACGACGTTATATCATACCTATAAAATTTGTAATATTTTCAACTGATCGTTCATATCATGTTGATAATATTATATTCATTCATATTTTCGTCGATGGGTATGTAAGTAACGTTAGTATTATTTCACATTATTTTTGAGTTAAGTTATGTTTGATTAAGTTAGGTTAATAGGTTTACCCTAGTTAAAGTTTTATGCTATGTTTTTTTTAAACTTGAATTAAGCTAGTTTTAATCATATTATACTCAATTAAGTTCATTTTTAATTAATTAAATAATATTAATTAGTAACACTTGATTAAACAATATGGAGTTGAGCGTGAGTTAAAGAGTAGTATTTTGGTCGCATTTTACCCCTCATTTTATGTTATTCCGACTCGATTTTGCGTACTTAATTGGTTAAATAGCTCATTTTAATTACTAATTTATAATAATTAGTCGTCTTGGTTAGATTTAATAATTAGTCGGGTTTTTACATGATATTAGTACTACTACTACTACTATTATTATTATTATTATTATTATTATTATTATTATTATTATTATTATTATTATTATTATTATTTGATGACGAGGGGGTTGAATCCCCCTGGGCCCATGCATTCCCGCACCACCACATGGATCATGTAAGCCACCCCATTCGGGGACTGCAGTGGCCAAGTGATCATCGCCCGAGCTGGTAGTCGAACCCGGGACCTCTCAACTCCTGCATTTCTGCAAGTTTCAAGGTTTAACCCGGTTACCACTGGAATAACACCGCTTATTATTATTATTATAATTATTATTATTATTATTATTATTATTATTATTATTATTATTATTATTATTATTATTATTATTATTATTATTATTATTATTATTATTATTATTATTATTATTATTATTATTATTATTATTATTATTATTATTATTATTATTATTATTTTATTAATATAATGCGTAGGTGAGACGGAATATTGAGACGAGTTCAGGCGGGTCAAATGAAGAAATTATTGAATCAATTGAAAGTGAAGACATGTTGATTTTGTTCTTGCAATCTACCATTATCACCATGGCTACTCATCATCAAATCCATCGACACACAAATGCAACCACCAATATTTCTCCTGACAATCGCCGCTCCGTCGTGATCGATAACCACCACAACTCCTCATCCATCTCACACAAGCCACCATATCGGAGCTCGACATCAGCCCACTATGAGCTGTGAGCACTACCTCGGACACCACGGTTCAACTTCTCGGCTAGCCACAACAATCACCAATTCAACAACTCACCTCACTTCACCAATCAAACACCAGCCGGATCTCCTCTTCTCGAGTCCACGCTTGCTGTGTATCTCCTGCATCTCGGCTCGATGCCGAATCGAGTTACAACTGCCTAACTTCATTCTATCAACCAACCATCACACATCGCCTGAAACTAACCACCACTTATTAATAAACCGATGGAGACCGTCATCTTCGCACTTGCTACACCCATCTCGCCTCCACCAAATTCGTACTCCATTCAACGCACCACCACTGCAGCACGACCACCACGAAACATTGCTAACCAGCGATTGACGTCCTTCAACCACCGCAGCCCGACAAAACCTGTAAATTTTATTTTTATTTTGTTATAATTATATACTATGACAAACACCACCACCAACTACTACTATCCTCTTTTAAACCCATCGGACACCACTGAAACCAACACCTTCACCACCACCATCGAACCCCTCATACCAACCGATACCGCCAACACCACCAGCGACGAAACTGATGTCGTCGGTGATTTGAATGAACTATGGTGGTTTCTTTAGTGGATCTGAAATCGTTAATAATGAGTGAGGAGTAGGGACGGGTTGGTGGGGAGGCGGAAAGGAGATCGAGATAGGGGAAAAAGCGGCATGGTGGTGACGTGTTGCTCCGCTGGTGGGTGCAGTGGTGGTCGGAAGATGGCCGGACGGTGGTGGAGGGAGATATGGGTGGGATAAAAAAATGAGAGAAGAGATTGAAAGGGTAAACTAATAAAAATAAATATTCATAAAATAAAATATAATTTTTTTTAAAAAAAATAGATAGACTAATAAAAATAAATGACCCACCAACTTCTTCAAATTTGAGTTTCAAATTCAAAATATTTCAATTTAGGTACTAAAATTAAACATTGAAAAAGATTTCATATGGTCCCTACACCTTTTCACGTGGCATGTTACTATAGGCCTGTGTACAAAGGGGCTTGTACACCCCGTGTACATGTAGCATTTTCGCTTTATTCCTCTTTATTCCCCTTTCTTAATTTTTGTGCCCAAAAGAAAGAGGAAGATATTAGGTGAAGAGTCTATCGATCTGAAATACTCAAGAGAGGGGGGGGGGTGAATTGAGGATTTAAAACTTTTGAAAGCTTTTTCGATTGTGTGAAGATAATTGATTATTTAAAGTTGATTGATTCAACTTTAACCAATCAACTAATGAACAAATAAAACCAAACGAATGAAAGAGAGGAGACACACGGTTTTTGAAGTGGTTTAGTTTCACAAATCAAAACCTACGTCCACTATTCTCGATTAATAAATTTAGTACCTTTCTACGGATTACAAATTTACTAACCCAACTCGTACAACTAACTCTAGATGTAACTCAATGAATACCGTTAAATACTCGAGTGACTAACTTATGCTAATAAGAAAACACTAATGATTCTCGTAAAGGTTCACGTTAATGAACAAGTAAGAAATCTATTGAGCATTATTATCTTATAACGATAACTTAACAAATGAATGTACGAGTTTTAAAATACACGACCTTTTGAAAATAGCAAATCGGTTTTCTGCTTGAAATACACGGTTTTGCTCTTTTAAAAATAAAATCAATTTTATGCTTGAGGTCTCTGATTTCAATGTTGCAAAAGCAAAGTATTTATAGGAAGGAAAGAGGAAGGCTACTCGGTTTCATGAAACCCTAATGGCCGAAAATAAGAGATATGTAAACAAATCATATCTTCTATCATTTATTTCCTTAAAGCCTAAAAGATAATAAGGAATATTCCAAAAGATAGAATACAATTTATTTTATTATTATCTTTTCCATAAATTCTAAGATATGATATGATTTTCTATAACAAGAATATCTTTTATCATAAAGAATTATATCAAGTAAGATATAAGAGATATGTAAAGATATTCCTTACAGAATAAAATCTTTACAAAATATACCTTAGGTCATACGAGATATCACGGCTCATGTGCCTCGTGACTCGTGTAAACCCTAGCTCAATATTGGGTAAAATTTAGGTTTTAGGAGTAGCTATTTGAAAACCCTAATTAGTAGCATGGTCCAACTCATAAGTTGACCCAAAACAACTACTAACCAACGTTTAACATAAAATCAAACTCCGCATTAAACCGGACTTTATTAATAAATACTTTTACTAAACATTTAAAACAAACTTAAACAATTTTCAAAAACAATTTCGAAACAATGTATGTCGTGTAAAATAAACTCAACATCTCAATGTTATAGTAGAAGAGCTATAATATTGAGCTCTTTTACTAGTAATGTTATAGCTGCAAAGCTATAACTTTACCAATACAAGAAATTCACTCTTAGTTACCATTACGAGACAATCACCTATACTATTCTAATCTTCATAGGAGATCTTCGAGTATAGGCTACTTCATCATCCAAGCTTGATTAATCTTTAGACGGACTTGGTCTTCTCATAATACTTGAATGAATCTTCAGATAACTTGATCTTCAATTGAGGCTTGACCACCATATACTTCCACCACAATTCTCTTTGTTGCTTGTAATAAATAAGTCTAATCTAAAATACTTAAACAAATGATTACGCACAACGAGTATATAAATTATAAAGCACCTTGACATCATTAAAACATAAACATATTAACTATATGGTTCAACAAATTCCCCCTTTTTGATGATGGCAAGTCCCTAAAATTGTGACTAAGTATATAGTTCCCCCTCAATATAATACCGTCATCTTAATAATAAAGATCAACGCAAGATCAAGACGATTGACATAAAATCGAAACTTAAGGACTTTAAGAGACAATCGGTCTTGACAAGGAGCAAGCGTAGGTAGATGCTTACCATAGACGTTCTTTCCCCCTCTTGACATCATCGAAAAGTTAAGAACAAATATAAAATGACTATAATAATATAAGACGAGACAAGAGATAAAAACGATATAAAGAACAAATAAACCACACATAAACATAAGCATCTAGAAGATTAATTATCATAAAAACTTAAGAAAACATGTTTGATGCCAAGGGGACGAATAAACAACATGTTTAGAGAGGTACTTGGGCCATAAACCACAAGTACATGCCAAAATGGGCCGAATTAAGTTTGCAAAATACACCACTAAACTGATAAAAGATACTAAAAATAGAAAGAGCTAAATGAGGCAAGGCGAGGCAAGGTCAAATGTTACGGGTTTTGTACGGGTTCACACAGTCGGGACGAGTGCGATGTTCCAAGGCACCAAGACGGTCAAACGAACTCCTCACGAGTTGAGCAAGACTTTGAAGACTACGTTCAAAGTTGAGAACCTTCAATGACAACGCCTTTGTGGCCTCCAAAGTGAGCGATTGATCACTTGTCATAGCCTTCCCATGCATTACCAACGCACCTCCTTGACTCGTAAGGAAGGTAAGACGATCTCCATGTGGGAACACTTCCCCACAGATGGCCTTCAACTCCCTCTCAAAATCCGACAACCTCTTATCTACCTCATCCATCCAAGCATAAACCCGAGTAGAATCCAAACCCGACTCCAAAGACCGTGATGGTCCAACTTGCGATAAAACCGTAGCCAAGGTAGTGGATTGTTCCTCGAATTTTTCCATCAAATTAGTCATAAAACTTTCCATCTTAGCATCCATAGCTCCCAAACCCGTATCATTAGGAGCCTTCTCAACATCTTTTACAAGAACCGATTCGGGTCCATGAACCACAAGACCCATAAGCTTAATCAACCAGTCACACATGCAATCTTTAGCACTCACACCGTAACTATCCCTTCCCACAACTTGTTTTACCTCTAAAAACCGTGACACCCACATCCCATATGAAAGATCGATTGTTGTGCAAAATTTCTCTTTCGTAACCGTGTGACTTGTTTGGACAATACGGTTTAGTACAAGACTCGCTAAATTGACCTTTTGACCTTCCAACCACGAGTAAACAATTATCGCCTCATAACTTAAAACTTTGTCCCTTCCTCCTCTTCTCGACACGATGGTGGTCCAAAGAAAATTGAGAAGGAACTTAATTTTGGCCGAGAGAGGATGGACAACAATATTACCACCATCCGACCCGACTTCCTCAAAGTACTTTTTAATTACCAATTCCTTTTCACCAACAACATTAGACCACTCAAGACTCGGATTAATATCAATTCCGTCATTAGGAACCGAAAAAGCGGAGCAAAAATCCGAAACAGAGACCGTCACATCTACACCATTGACAGTCGCATGCAAGACCCCTTTCTTAATTTTCACACTAGCGAAAAACTGAACAACCTCCACAGGATAAATTGGACCCGAAAACTGACTAACATGACTCCATTCTTGAAAATCAAGAAAATCAATGAAAAACTTAAGAGCCAGAATAGTATTCAACCAAGACTTAGGATAGTACCTTCCACCATGGATTGAGTAAGGCAAGACACGGGAAACAAGAACACTCTCATCATGTGTCAAACAGACTCTGTTTATGCCTTCTCTTGTTGCATTTTTTGAGACATCTCAGAGTAGAGTCCTCGAAACACCATTCCTAACTATAAATTTGGGTTCATCAACATCATTCCCCTCATCGACAACTACTTTGTTCTTTCCCTTAAAAAGACGGCGCCTTTTTCCCTCGGACATCGTATCGTCTCGACCGTGAAACAGAGGTGAGGACGATTGTGGGTGTGGTGAAGGAAAATTAGGAAAATTAGGATTATGAGATGGTAGTGGTGATGGAGGATTGTTGGAGTTTCGGTGTTGTTGATGTCGGGTTAAAGGACGGGTTTTTGCATGGTGAGTATTCATGGTGATGGTGATGGTTGAGTAAAGATGGAGATGGTAAGATTTTAAGAAGATTTTTAGAAAAGAGTAAAAGTGAGCAAGTGGGGTGGAGAACACGGCATCAAGGAGTAATTATAGTCTAGGTCTAGGTCTTTGGCAAGTGGCATAGGTGTTTTGGTAAGTATCAAATTAATGTTAAGTGATAAGATATGGTAAATAATATGATAAGGTAAATAATATGAATTGTATTAGGAATAGAAGTGTAGGACGTGTGATATTGTGGAGCTATTTAGGATCAATTTGGAAAGTAAAAGATATGGTGTATCTTATATTTTATAAAAGAATAAAGTTTGCATGCTAACAAAATTCTAAATAACAAATAGAATATATATGATAAATATTTTCTTATAAATGAAATTATTCATGCAACGCAATATACGGACACAGTCATTCAATCTTAACTTTAACTAGTCAGTCATTAGGAAATTAAACACATACAGAAGCTTAGGTACCACTGATTAAACCAATTTCCAACCGTAAAGTCTCAAATCGTTCTCTAGCTAATGATTTTGTCAATATGTCTGCCCATTGTTTTTTAGTACTACAAAATTCGAGTTTTATATTCCCTTTTTCAACATAGTCACGTATAAAATGGTGTCTAATTTCAATGTGTTTGGTATGTGACTGCTGTGCGGGATTTTTAGAAATAATAATAGCACTCGTATTATCACACAAAATAGGAATACAACCTACATCAATACCATAATCACGTAATTATTGCTTAAGCCATAACAATTGAGTACATACCAGTCCTGCAGCGATATATTCGGCTTCAGCAGTTGAGAGGGCAACCGAATTTTGCTTCTTTGAACCCCACGTAATGATGCAAGGTCCAACGAATGTGGCAACGCCTGACGTGCTTTTTATGTCTAGAGAACATCATGCGTAGTCGGCATCAGAATAACCAACTAGGTCAAAATTACACTCCATTGGATACCATAAATAGAGCTTAGCCGTGCCAATAAGATATCGTAGAATTCTTTTTACAGCTGTCATATGCGACTCTTTGGGAGATGATTGATATCTAGCACACACGCATACGCTAAACATGATATCCAATGACTTGCAGTTAAATATAGCAATGACTCTACCATCCCACGGTAAGTTGTTTCATCAACTGGTTTACCGTCTTCATCTAATGTCAACTTTTTATCTGCAACCATCGGAGTAGGCATAGCATGAGAATTTTCCATTCCAAACTTGCGAATCAATTCCTTGATATAATTTTGTTGATGGATTTTAATGCCTTCATCAGTTTGTTGTATTTGCAGACCTAAGAAGAATTTCAATTTTCCCATCATACTCATCTCGAACTCCGAAGTCATCAACTCAGAAAAATATTTGCACAGGCTTCGGTTGGTTGATCCAAAGATGATATCATCAACGTAGAGTTGAACAACCAAAAGGTCAGAACCCTCGGATTTTAGGAATAAAGTTTTATCAACAGATCCTCTACTGAATCCACTGTCAAGTAGAAACTTTGATAATCTGTCATACCACGCCCTTGGTGCTTGCTTTAATCCATATAAGGTTTTGTCTAATTTAAAGACGTGGTCTTCAAATTTATTATTCTTAAATCCAGGGGGTTGTTCTACGAAGACTTCTTGTAGATACCCATTTAGAAATGTTGTCTTGACATCCATTTGGAAGAGTTTCATTCCCTTATGAGATGCGAATGCTATAAGAAGTCTAATAGCTTCAAGACGAGCAACAGGTGCAAAAGTCTCGTCATAATCTATTCCTTCTTGTTGATTATAACCTTGGACCACCAATCTTGCTTTATTTCGAACAATGACTCCGGCATCATCTAGCTTATTTCTAAATACCCATCTTGTTCCAATGACAGATCGAACCTTGGGTCTAGGAACTAAGTGCCAAACTTTGTTCCTTTCAAACTGTTGAAGTTCTTCTTGCATAGCTATAATCCAATCTGATTCTGCAAGAGCTTCATTGATATTTGTTGGTTTGATCATGGATAGGAATGAGTAGAAAGAGCAGAAGTTATTCAAGGATCGTCTTGTTTGAACACCCTTCTTAATATTCCCAAGAATATTGTCCATTGGGCGTGAGCTCTTGTATTTCCATTTGGTTGAAGTACTTGGCTCTTCATCATTATTTAAACTTGAACCAACTTCATTTGGCTTAGAATTGGAGGAAGTTTCCCCTGAATCCAATCCAGGTGTTGTATTAGAGCCGTTTATAACTTCGAACTCTACGCCTCGATTTGGACTCAATGTTATAATAACATCACCTATAACATTAGTTTGGGAGTCCTTATTTTGAGTCAATGTTATAGTATCATCAACTATAACTTTGGTTTTCTCCTTTTTATCTTTTGAGGAACGATCAAGTTCATCACTTGTTCCTTCAATCTCATTGTCCTTCAATTCCAATTCCGGGGGATCGTCTCTAGAAAGACGAAAGTCGGATTCATCCAAGTCTTCTTCCTCATCCTGTAAGGGCTTATCAAACACGTTATCTTCATCAAAAATAACGTGGACGCTTTCTTCAATACAGAGAGTTCTCTTATTGAAAACTTTGTAAGCCTTGCTATTATTTGAGTATCCTATAAAGATGGCCTCATCACTCCTAGGGTCGAATTTACTTAACCGGTTTTTACCGTTATTGTGAACAAAACATTTACTCCCAAAGCAACGAAGATGGGAGATATTAGGTTTTCGACCTCTAGGGAGTTCATAAGGAGTTTTCTTAAGAGTTGGTCTAATCATAGCACGATTATGGATATAGCAAGAAGTACTAATGGCTTCAGCCCAAAAGTTACGAGGTAAATCACTACACAAAAGCATCTTACGAGCCATATCTTCCAATGTTCTATTCATACGTTCAATGATACCGTTTTGTTGAGGAGTTCCTGGGGCAGAAAAATTATGCCCTACACCATTAACTCTACAATATTCTTTAAAAGCTTGATTGTCAAAGTCGGTGCCATGATCCGTACGAATAGATACGAGATTAGTCTTATATTTATTTTGAACACGTTTCATAAGACAATCAAATTCATCAAATATTTCATCCTTTGAATGAAGAAAGATAGGCCATACTTACCTTGAATAATCATCTACAAGAACAAAGACATACCTAGATCCTCCTCTACTCCTTACCTTCATAGGACCACATATATCCATGTGTACTAGTTCCAAGGCTTGATTAGTGCTTACCACTCTTTTAGGTTTAAATGATGATCTTACTTGTTTGCATCTAGCACATGTCACACATCTTTTCTTGGTCGAACTTGATCTTAGGTAACCCTTCAACTAAGTCCCACTTCTTGAGTTTGTTCAAGGTTAGTGAGCTAATGTGACCAAACCGTTTATGCCACAAACAGGGATCATCAAGTATAACTTTCATGCATGAAAAAGAGTTAGTAGGCACAACATTTAAATCTACCATATATACATTCCTTTTCCTGTGGCCTTCTAGAATAACATTGCTAGTTCCTTCAATAATAATGCGACAACTATCAGTATGGAAAACAACTTTGTTACCTTTGTCGCATAGTTGAGATATACTAAGTAAGTTATGCTTTAGACCATCCACTAGATAGACATCACTGATCGCGTGTGACTTAGAAATTCCAATTTTGCCAACGCCGATCACTTTTCCCTTTTTGTTGTCCCCAAACGTCACCTTTCCTCCGTTGAAGGGCTTGAGTGAACGGAATAGATTCTTATCTCCGGTCATGTGTCTTGAGCATCCACTATCAAGATACCATTGATTGTTTTCTTTCACTACTTCCTGCAGAATGGATTAGATACAGTTTTTAGGTACCCAAGCTAAGTTGGGTCCCTTATGATTAGTTACTCTATATACTAAATCCTTTCGTACCCAAACTTGCCTAATGATTGATTTTCTAGAACTTGGATTATTTTGTTTAGGAGGAGTTCTAGGTTTAGGGTTTTCACTTGGTCTAGGAATCTCTTTAGACCTATCATGACTGTTTCCCTTGTGAACAGGTTTATTTGGTTTAGGCCGACAAGGGTTTTGTGAAGTGCTAGGTTTCTTGGTGTAGTCAAAAGCCATGTCGTAGAACCAACGAAAGTTATTGTTCCATTCTTCGTTAGGTTCATATATGGGGGATTCAGCATCCTCGACAGTTGTGTCAACAGTTTTAGCATGGTCGGTATTTTTCCATATATCATGAGCCTTTTTGACACAATTGCTTTAGATGTGACTCCTATGACCACAGTAATTGCAAATCAGATATTCTAGAAGATCAACATACTTCCTTTTTCTGAAATCCAAGTCCGAAGGTGTTGATTTGCATTTAGCGTGATCTCTACGGCTGTAGCACTCAGGTCCTAACCCCATCTTTATATTATTATCAGATTGTTCGGTTAGGAAGTTTAGGACTTTTGTGCTACCCTCCCACTTATCATGGACTTTCCTAGCGTGTAAGAGTAGATCCTTTAGGGTTTTGATCTCTTCTTGACATTTCGTGTGATCTACATCATTATCCATCTTAAAGTTATCACGAAAGTCTTGGAATCGTTCGTTAAGAACGAATAAAACGTCTGAATGTTTTTTTTTTGGAAGAAATTAGCTTCTCATTAAAAATAAGAAAGAGACTCTTACAAAGTACAGCCACTAAGCAAGCTTACAAGATTACTATGAAATCAAAGAAGCTACCATCTCCTCTAGTAAACTATCAGTAACATTAGAAAATAATCTAACAGAGACATAAAACTTAATGTGTTTGACTAACTGCTCAACATCTAGAAGAACCATTAAACAGCCGTCTATTTCTCTCCTTCCAGATCAAATACACCACGGCAGCTGCACTACAGCGTGCCCATTTCTTCCTCCAACCGCGTCCTTTGTACTTAGCAAGACGAAGGAGTTCTTACCTAAGACACAAAGGACTTCTGGTAATGCCAAGCCAAAGTAGAATATGCTGCAAGACTGAGTTAGAGAAGGGACAAATGAAAAGAGATGGGATATACTTTCCAAAGCTGCACAACACAAACTGCACCTGTTTACCATGATCAATCCTCTTTTCATCAAATTATCCACCGTGGGAAGACCATTTTGAACAGCCATTCTCACAATGACAGCATGCCGAGGCATTACAACACTATCCATGAGAGGCTTAGCCCATCTCAAAGTTGGATGCTGGCCATGAAAAGCAGAGTAGACCTGAGACATTATAAGCTTACCAGATTTGGTCCATAATTGCAAATGTGCTTGAGCAAAGATCAATGGAACCATTCTGACAAATAAATTCATCCCTCGTGGCCAAGAGAGCTTTCCAAACTGTTGTAGAACTGCAACCTGGCTGCACTCTCCAACAGTCATCTCTTTGGAAATAGTAATTCTGACACCATTGCACCCAGACTGATTGGGTATCATGGCAGAGTCTCCAAAACATCTTTAGCATAAGAGATTTATTCCAGCTAAGAATCTCCCGAATGTCAAAATCACCCTGAGCTCTAGTCCTGCAAACTTTCTGCCATGAAAAGAAAACCATACGCCTGGTACGCTTCTCGATAGTTCCGAGAAACCCCCTACAAAGCTTATCAATATCCAACATAACCCCTTTTGGCAGGAGAAAACTAGCGGACACTTAAACTCTCAATACCAAAAACAACAGAGTTGAGAAGCTGCACTTTCCCAAAGATAAGACAAAAAGTATTAGACCAAAGGCTTTATTTTCCCAAAGAATCTTTTGCAAAGAAAGAATGGTACATATCCCTAGTCAACCTAGAGGAGTGGAGGGGAACACCCAGGTATTTAAAGGGGAGAGCTCCTCTAAATAATCGGTCTCATTAAGGATCATGGATTTAACCTCCTGTGACACTCCACCAAAATAAATGTTAGTTTTTGATGGGTTAGGTTGGAGACCGAATAATACTCGTGTATTTAAAACGTCTAAATGTTGTTTCTTAACATTGATCATTTCGATCTTAGATTCCTTTAATTGCTTTGTGAGAGAATCTATCTCTTTCTTTTGGTCTAAGATCACTGCTTCATTAGATGTGACCTTAGTCTCCAAAAGTTCTCTGGCTTTTTTAAGTTCTAAAGTTATAGCTTCATTAAATATAACTTTGGCTTGGAGGTGCTTAATATTAAGCTTTAGGTCTGAAGTTATAGCTTCATTAGCTATAACTTTGGACTCTAATTCCTTGTTTTCAGCCATAGTAAAATCTAATGTTGTTTCTTTCTCAGCTATAACCTTATATTTTAACTTCTTAGCTTTGGCCTTCAGAGTATGATTCTCTTCTGCAATATCAAGAATCTGTTCCTTTAGATCTTTTAACTCCAGGTCCTGTTCGTGACACTTATCGAGGAATTGCTCAAAGAATTCAATTAAAGCACTTTTAGACAATTTCTTAACACGTTTTTTAAGTTCAAGATAACTTACCTCTTCATCGTCATCTTCGTCTGATTCTCCGAGAAAATAATAGTTTGAGTGAGAGTTGGTGCTTTTATCGTCGCTATCGGAGATTAGGTCAAGACTGACGCTGCTAAGACAAAGGTTGGCTACTTCGTCATCTTCAGATCCCTCGTCATCTTCTGAGTCAAGGTCTCCCTAGCACGAAGCCATCATAACTTGTTTGAACTCTCACTTTGTCTTCTCGCGTTTTGCCTTGTCCTTGATCTTCTTCCATGATGGACAATCCTTGATCATATGATCGGATTCTCCACACTTGAAGCAACCTCTGTTTGCGAAAGATGACTTTGATTCTGTAATTTTCTTGTTGGACGACTTCTTCTTGTTGTTGTTGTTGTTGTAAGATGATTTTGTTTGTTTGTTTCGAAAAATTCTATTTTTGAAATGGCGTGCAAACAAGACAGTTTCATCTTCTATGTCGGATCGACATCCTCACTTTTTAATGCCATACTCTTATTTCTGCTAGGTTCAGCGTCATCTTTGTTTAGAGTAATTTCATGGGCCATGAGAGCACCAATGCGTTCTTGGTAGGAAAGGTTTTCAAGATCTCGTGATTCCTCCATTGCTGTGACTTTGGCACGCCACTTTTTAGTCAGGCTCCTAAGAACCTTCCTTGAAATGTCCTCGGTACTGAACTTCCTACCTAGGTTTTTCAGTTCGTTTATAATGCTTGAAAACCTTGCGGACATACTATCCAAAGACTCGTTAGGCTCCACTATAAACAACTCATATTTCTGCATTAGCAAATCTATACGGTGCTTCCTAACAATGGAAGTACCTTCATATACTAGTTCAAACCCATCCCATATCTCCTTGGCCGTTGAACACGAAGAGAACCGATCGAACTCTGTAGAGGTCATGCCGTTTTGCAATAGACTTATTGCTTTAGAGTTCTTTTCGGCTTTCTTGTAGTCAGCCTCGACATAGTCGTCTTCCTTCTTCTCATAGGTAGTGCCTTCTTCGGATGCAACTAGTATTTTGTGCGGTCCGTTTTGGATAATCATCCAGCACTCCCAATCATGACCTTTCACATAGTGAGTCACAGACCTGTCTTTGAGCCCGTGTAGCTGCACAGGGCCCCCAAAATTTCGGCCCAAAATCGGAAGTAAAGTTATAATTTTAGTTAGCGCATGAAGGGACATTATAAAGCAATTTGTGTCAGTGGTATGCTTATTAACTTTCATGCCAAAGGTACGAGGTTCGATTTCCCACCTACCACTATTTTTCATTTTCGTTATACATTTAAGAGTAGGCCCCACTTAATTTAAACATTTTTTTCTTTTTTACATCTTAAAATTCAAACCAACTTAATATAATTTTCATCACATAAAATTTACTTAAAAAAGGCCTCAAAAATATTGGGGACGACTTTTATCTTTGTTTGGCTGACGAACTATATCAAAATTTATGTTTGTTAATACATTGAAATTTTGAGTTTTGATTCTGGTCGGTAAATTAAAATTTAGGATTACGACAAAACAAGAAATTTCGTTTCTAAACAATTATAAGGGCCCCATATTTAAATTTCGCACAAGGCCTCGAAATCTCCAAGGCGGCCTAGTGAGTCATCATGTTTTTCCATAGCCCGTAATTCTTCCCATCAAACACGGGACATGATGCGTGTATTTTATATAAGGTTTTTACCTCATTTTTACACGCATTTCTGCATTATTTATGTAGCATCTGGCTACAACTACCCCCGAATATACTACTTTGGTTCGTTTTATGTAAATTGCAGGAATAAACCAAAGAGGAGCTAAATTGAGCCTAAATTCGTCTCATTTGCATGCATTTATGGAGAACAAGGAGCCGGAGCTTGGAATCTAACACTTTGAAGACGCGGGAGCTGGTTTCAGAAGGTGTTATAATGTCTACGTGCCAAAATAGCTCGATCGACTACTTTTCTAGTCGATCGAATACTTTACTTACTGAAGGTTACTCGATCGAGCAGTTCGAGTATTCAAACGAGAAGACTTTGCAAGGAGATACTCGATCGAGTGGTTTATTTCCACTCGATCAAGGGGTTTGGCGTTCAGTTGCTCGATCGAGTGGTTTATTTCCACTCGATCGAGTGATTTAGCCTGTAATAGAGTTTTTCCGCCTATTTTCGTATGGGCTTTTGTAATTAAGCTATGGATTAGGTTTGGAGAAGGAATTTCGTATGCTACAAATACAGTAGACTGCGTAACTCCCCTCATTCACTTTTACTCTATAATTTCCTACTGTTCTTCCCTTTCTCCTTTCCTCTACACTTTGCTACTCGGATTTGGATTTGCGATTGGTATTATTATTCCTCCTTAAATTCCTTAATCATAATTACTGTTATTTTGCTATCTTTCTTTATTGTCTTCATCATTACTCTATTTCAATCCTCACTAGTTTTGCTATCATGTTTAATTCCTATTATCTACATGTTGTTGTTGTTAGTTCAATAATGATGCATAGCTAATTCCCTTTTGCTAAGACTAAAGGGGATCCATGATTATGAAGGGATAGTAATCGATTTATTAGGTTAATGTTGGTGTAGTCCTTGTTGTTAATTGTTGCATTTATTCGTATCTCTGTCTAATTGAGTCGACGCAATTAGACATTTAAATCATAGTAGACCTTGACCTGGACCAAAAGGTTGAAAGGGGTGAGACTAGTAGCGAACAATAGGGCGCTATAGTGAGGGCGAGAGCTAAGCTATTTGTGCTTTAGGGCGAATTGAGACCGAAAGGAGATATTCACTACTCCTTAGACCATACTTGCATTGACCTGAGACCTAGATTACTTGACCAAATGATCATGGTGAACCGTCTGTCTTAGCTGCTTTCTTTATTTGATTAATTCCTATTCTCTTACTCTTTCTTCTATTCTTATCATTAGTTTAGAACAATACAATTAAAACCCCCCAATTTGGTTACTGTGACGAATTTAGACAAAGCTGACATTTTCCCATCTCCCTGTGGAGATCGATCCGACTTCCCTAGCTATATTAGTTAGAGCCAGTTGGTTATTTTTGATAGGTATACGACTGCCCTGTCAAATTTTGGCGCCGTTGCCGGGGAGGTGGCGCAATTTTGTTGCTTTATTTAAGTTTGTTTCTCGTCTCAAGGAATTTATTCCTTGAGACTGATCTCATTTCTGCAAAGTTTTTGATTAGTTTTGCAGGTTTTCTGTTTTGCTTTGTAAATTCTATTTGCCAGAATGCCGAATATAGCCAGCCATTCAGAGCCGAATGTGGATTCCCTTCCAAAAGGTTTCTTACTACCCATTACTGATTCGGGAACCTTTGGAATCCACCCATCTTACATATAGCTGGTCGAGAGAAATCTCTTTAGGGGGTACCTGAAGAAGATCCATGCAGGCATATAGAGCTGTTTACGGAGTATTGCTCTACCATTCCTCTTGCTGCTGGGGTGACACAGGATAAGGTGAAGGGAGCTCTTTTTCCCTTTTCTTTAGCTGATGATGCCCGTGAATGGTTGAGAGATCTAGATAGGGAGGCATCATGTGTAACCGACTGGAGTTCCCTTGTTTTGGCCTTTTACAGGCGATATTTCCCACCGCAACGCACTAATGCCTTGAGAGCTCAGATTACTTATTTTGAGCAACTACCTACTGAATATTTGGATGGGGCGTGGGCGAGGTTCAAGAAGCTCGTCCGTTCTGTGCCTCACCATGGTCTCAAACGTTGGTTCCTTTGTACTCAGTTCTACAACGGGTTATATCGAAACCAAAGAGCTATTCTAGATAGTGTAGCTAAGGGGAGATTCACGAAGAATGTTGAAGATGATCAAGGGTGGCGCCTTATTGAAGAGATGGCCATTCATGTTTCAGAATATGGAAATCCCCGAGGTAGTGAGCAAGTTAACGAGTTGGCTACAGCTGCAGTGGAAAGTCCTAGCAAAAGTCTAGGTAAAGTGGAGATTACGAAAGTCTGTGAGTGAAATCTCACAGTTTGTTCAATTACGAGCATGTGGAGCTATGTGGTAGATGTGGCATGGAAGGGCATGACCCTATTAAGTGTCTGGCGAGTATAGAGCGCGTCCTTGCTTATAAGAAATACAAGCAAGGAGTTCATTTTTCTCAACTGTATGAAGAAATGAAGAATGTTTCCACTCTTTCTACGCCATCGCCGCAACCGATTTCTCCTTCTGCAAATGAGCAAATTGCCGAACTGAAATCCTTGATGTTGAATTTAACACAACAGTTTGGGGAGAAGTGCAATAGGAATGAAACCGTCATAGTTGAGTTGAGAGAACAAGTCGCGCAGTTAACACTCGCGAAAGACCAAGCCAACCTTCTACCGACATGCGATCCAGTTAGTGCAACGAATCTCCAAGTTGGCCTTACTCATGAGGGGCCAAAAGTACCGAAGACGGGGTTTTGACAAACCAAGATACTCCGAAAGATGATATGGATGAGTTTTTGGACGAAATCCTTGTTGTGTGTTGCCCAGACACTCGATCGAGTGAACAATCTACTCGATCGAGCGAAATAATTCATCCCATCACTCGATCGAGTGATAATTATGGTCGATCGAGTAGTGCCCAAATTGCTGATGGTCGATCGAGTGATATTCTTACTCGATCGAGTAAAATTGATGAGGAAATCACTCGATCGAGTGATAAGAATGATCGATCGAGTAAACCTGAAAAAGAGATCACTCGATCGAGTGAAGAAAGTGATCGATCGAGTAAAAGCCAATATGAAAACACTCGATCGAGTGGTAAAAGTGCTCGATCGAGCACCAGAAGCAGCGGAGACCCTATTTTACTATCTAATTCCGCTACCGTGTCATCTTCCCCTGTGTGGAGACGCTCGCGATCGATAAAGGTAAAGAGAAAGTCGCGGGTCCACTCATTGCTACCAGTACCCTTTCCAGGTCGTCCGAAGGGCGCGAAGATCGAGCGACAAAGACGGTAGGTTTGTGGACGTTGTGAAGAACCTTCGTGTAATCGTCCCTTTTACCGAACTTGTTACCCAGGTACCTACTTACGCTAAGTTTATGAAAGATATTATGACGCGTAAGAGAGAGCTAAGTGAATTTGAGACGGTTTCATTTATGGAAGAGTCTAGTAATTTACTTTTAAATAAGGCTCCCCTAAAATGAAAGACCCGGTAGCTTCTCTATTACCCGTATTATAGGCAATGTGGTTATTGATAAGGCTCTTTGTGATTTAGGAGCCGTCACGTGTCATGCCCCTATCTATCTGCAAGAAATTGAATATGAGTCATATTAAAGTGACTATTACCCTACAGATGGCTGATAGATCCGTTAGGAGACCCTTAGGTGTCTTAGAGGACGTGCACTGCGTGAAAATAGGCAAGCTCTTTATACCAAAGGATTTCATTGTTTTAGATATAGCCGAGGACACCCGGCCCCAATTATCTTAGGAAGACCATTCCTTTGTACAATCTGTCATTATTGATGTCAAACAAGGGCGTTTGACTCTTGCAGTAGGGGATGACGCGATTACTTTCAGTCTGCCTAGTACTTTGGCTCGGCCAATGATATAGGATACTTGTTATTCGGTTGATATTATTGATGAGTCTATTTACGACTTCTGGTCGGGTTCTTTCATGAAGGACCCACTAGAAGCTCTTATGCTTTTGGATGAGTGTGCAGATAGCCCAGATGACGATGACGCTGTGTTGGATTTGCTTATAGATGATTTAGATGAGCGTGAACTCACCGACGCTGAGGGAGAGCAAGTGGAACAGATGATCAGTACTCTCTGCTCCATTGAGGTAAAGGTACCGGAGCATAAGCCTCTCCCTTCTCATCTAAAATATGTTTTCTTAGACGATACTGAGCAATATCCAGTCATTGTTAGTGCTAAGCTTGATAATGATCAGCTGACGTCCTTGTTAGCTGTGCTTAAGAAAAACAGGAAAGCATTGGGTTATTCATTGGACGATATCAAGGGGATTAGTCCCGATATTTGTATGCACAGGATAGAGCTGGAGGAAGATCACAAACCTTGCGAGACAGGTCGTGCCGATCGAACCAGAAGATGCAAGATGTTGTGATGGCTGAGGTAATGAAGCTGCTCGACGCAGGTATTATCTATTCTGTTGGTCATTCTAAATGGGTGAGTCCAGTGCAGGTAGCCCCGAAGAAAAGAGGGACTACTGTGGTTAAGAATGATAAGAATGAGTTAATACCCACTCGAGTAGTGACTGGTTGGCGGATGTGTATAGATTACAGACAACTTAATGCCGCCACCAAGAAAGATCACTTTCCCCTTCCTTTTATTGATCAAATGGTAGAAAGGTTAGCTTCTCTCAAGTTTTTCTGCTATTTAGACGGGTATTCTGGGTTCTTTCAGATCTCTATCCACCCAGACGATCAAGCTAAGACTACATTTACTTGTCCTCAGGGCATGTTTGCTTATCGCAGGATGCCTTTTGGTTTATGTAATGCCCCTGCCACCTTCCAAAGGTGCATGATGGGGATATTTTCAGAGTATATTGAGTCTATTATGGAAGTTTTCATGGACGATTTCAGTGTTTATGGAAGTGATTTTTCTAACTGTCTGTCTAACCTTGATAAAGTGTTGCAGCGCTGCATTGAGGTTAATCTCGTGCTTAACTGGGAGAAGTGCCATTTCATGGTCAACGAGGGAGTTGTCTTAGGGCACTTAGTTTTTGATAGGGGAATAGAGGTTGATAAAGCAAAGGTGGAAGTGATTCAACAATTACCATCTCCTGTTAATGTTAAGAGGGTGAGGAGTTTCCTTGGCCACGCCGGCTTCTATCGCCGGTTTATCAAGGATTTCTCAAAAATTGCTAAACCACTTACACAACTGCTACTTAAGGATGCCCCTTTTGTGTTTACTTGATGAGTGTCTTTCTCGCTTTCACAGTTAAAACAGGCTTTAGTCTCTGCGCCGATCATACAGCCTCCCAACTGGGACTTGCCGTTTGAGATAATGTGTGATGCTAGTGACTATGCACTAGGAGCGGTGCTAGGCCAACGGAAAGACAAAGCTTTGAATGCAATCTACTATGCGAGCCGAACTCTGGATGAGGCTCAAGTGAAGTACACTACCACTGAAAAAGAGCGGCTAGCTGTAGTTTATGCCTTAAAGAAATTTCGTTCCTATTTGATTGGGTCAGAAGTTACTGTTTTTACTGACCATGCAGCTTTGAGGCATCTCCTTGCCAAGAAGGAGGCTAAACCACGGCTATTGAGATGGATACTCCTCCTTCAGGAGTTTGATTTGCAGATTAAGGATAAGAAAGGAGATGAGAACGTTGTAGCTGATCATCTGTCGCGACTGACGCGACAGGAAGGGGAAGATTCTCTACCTATTGATGACTCTTTCCCTGATGATACTTTATTTGCTGGTTTATCGTCTATTGTTAACCAAGAGCTTTGGTATGCAGATATAGCTAACTTCGTTGTCAGTGGCAAGCTGCCGCCTGACCTTTCTCATCGCCAGAGGAAGAGAAGCGTTTTACGTATAACGCTAAGCAGTATTTTTGGGACGATCCTTATTTATTTATGGAATGTGCAGACGGCCTCTACAGACGGTGTATTCTACAGTGGGAGGCCAAAGTAGTCCTGGAAGGCTATCACTCCTCTTCCTATGGTGGTCACCACGGTCCATCGCTCACCGTGGCTAAGGTACTTCAGTCTGGTTTTTACTGGCCTTCTTTGTTTGCTGATGCTAAGTCTTTTGTTTCAGCTTGTGATGCTTGCCAACGATAAGGGAACATTTCAAAGAGACATGAGATGCCACAAAATGGTATCTTAGAGGTTGAGGTTTTCGATGTCTGGGGCATTGACTTCCAAGGACCGTTCCGTCTAGTAAATGTAACGGTACATTTTAGTGGTCAGAGATTATGTGTCGATATGGGTTGAGGCAATTGCCTCACCTCATTGTGATGCCAAGACCATGATAAAAATGTTTAAAAAGGTCATATTTCCCCGATTTGGTGTCCCTAGGGTCGTCATTAGTGATGGGGAATGCACTTTAAAGAAAAGAAACTAACTTCTAATGCCTAAAGTTGGTGTCCAACACCGGCGTGGTTTGGGGTATCATCCCCAAACTAGTGGCCAGGTTGAGGTCTCTAATCGCGAGCCGAAAGAGATCTTGTCTAAGGTAGTTTCTAAATCACGAAACTGAGTCTTAAATTAGAGGACACATTATGGGCCTACTGAATCGCTTTAAGACACCAATTGGTGCATCACCTTATAGGCTAGTCTATGGGAAATCATGTCACTTACCTGTTGAATTGGAATGTAAGGCTTGGTGGGCAATTCGTGAGCTTAACTTTGATCCTAAGTTGTGTGGTCAGAATCGTCTTTTGCAGCTAGATGAGTTGGAAGAATTTAGGCTTAATGCCTATGATAGCTCGCGCATTTATAAGGAAAAGACGAAGAGATGGCATGACAAAAGAATTCTACCTTGGGAGTTTCATGTTGGGCAAAAGGTGTTGTTGTTTAATGCCCGATTGCGATTATTTCCTGGCAAGCTGAAGTCCAGGTGGAGTGGTCCTTATACGGTGACAGCTGTTACCAAATTTGGATCCGTGGAGCTCGAAGATTCCGAAGGAAGTAGGTTCAAGGTGAATGGGCAATATGTGAAGCATTATCACGAGGCAAATGTAGCAGACAATCGTGTTGAAGTCTTGTACTTCGACGAGCTAGATGCGCCAGTTAATTGATGCCAGAAAGGTCGTGCGGGACCTCATAAACCTGCGCTCTCCGAGAGGCAGCCCAGACTGTTTTATTGTATTTTTGTTGAACTTTTTATTTTTCTTTAGCTTTATGTTGAACTTTAGACACTGTTTTACGCACTCTATATACTCTCCTTGTCTTTCATGCGTGTTCTGCAGGTTACAGCACTCGATCGAGTAGTTTTCTTACTCGATCGAGCACTTTTGAAGTAATATTCACTCGATCGAGTGATATATGTACTCGATCGACCAGCCGCATAATCACGTTTACTCGATCGAGTGATTCTTTTACTTGATCGAGTCCTTCCAGACACCAGTTCACTCGATCGAGTTATTCCTAACTACTCGATCGAGTAGTTACGTCTTCCAGCTGCTACTTTACGTCTATGGAGCTACAGCTTGACTTTCTTTGACCTCCCATGTTCATGGTCGGTTTGGGGAGGTCCCTCTTCACGATGTTCTGTAAGTATTCCGACTCCACTTATCCTTTTCTCCCCAGTTTGCATTTCTTTCCCTATTTTTGGTACAATGAGGGCATTGTACGGTTTGGTTTGGGGAGGTGTGCATCCATATCTGTGTCTGCATGTTTTCTTGCATTTTCGCTTGCTTGCACGTTTCATTATTTTCGCATGCATTGTCGTTTTTAATTCAAAAAATCACATAAAATTCAAAAATGTTCACGTTTAATTTGAGTCGGAACGTTTGAACATTGACGCTACATTGAATCCTTACCTTAGCCTTGCATTTTCTTGACATTTAGTTGGCATGATTATGTGCATGATCTACGAGTTTTTGTTTCTCTCTTATCTGAACAAATAGACTTGACTCACATATCGGCAAGCTACATTACATTCTGAGGTTAGAGCTTTATAAACTGGTGACATTCATGACCGGTTTCATTTAGGATGTGAGTAGTACTCTCTTTAAGACATGTAACATCAATTTGGATAAGCATGAGTCTAGTCTTCTTAATACCTGTATGCATTCGGTCTGTGGATGGTGACACATGTTAGGAGAGGCAGTTCCCTTTTATTTCATTCTACCCATGTGCCCCACATAGCCAAATTGCCTTTTTGTCCTATTAGCTACTATCTATAATATTTTCTACCCTAGCCGAGCTAGTAATGAGTAGCTGTTTGGAATGCTTTACTGCAGTTTGGTTATTTTTATTTGAATTCAGAAGATGGTGGAAGAATTGGAGGGAATGAAAGAAAAAATGATAGATGAAAAGAAAAAAAAAAAAAAAAAAGAGAAGAAGAGAATGAAAAAAAATGGAATATGAAAAAGAAAAAGAAAGAAAAATCACGTGCGAAAAGGAAAATTGAGAAATTGTACGGATGATTCTCACTCCCACGTTTTACTTATATCTTATGGGGAGTTGACAAGTATTGGTGTTTCGCGAGTTTAGTGCATAGAATTTGCACTGTTTTGCTTTTTTATATTGAGTACGAAGTTGGGATGCAGTTCATATTTGGATTCGTTGTTGCTAGCCTGGCTACTAACCCCACATATCCAAATTCATCTTAGCCCCTTCTTACCCATTACCTCACTTACCCAAATGTAAGTCCTCGGCATGTGTCTTGGTCATTAGTATGGTTGGAATGCATATGTACGGTTGTAGAGACTTTATTCATGTTAACTGCATGCATGTTCTTATAGGTCGAGTTAGGTGAGTGTCTTTACTTCTTTCTATCTTTCACATATATACTCACCTTGTGCCTAATTTTGAGTGATGAGCGACCTGTGAGAGTCCGATATCTTTTGAGTCCTGCAAGGTCGACGGTTCAGTAAGTTTGAAACATTGATTTAACTCGTTTGCACTTATCGTTTGCCACTTTGTTAGTTGTTGCATTAAACTGGTTTTGGTGGGTGATTTGTAGCTGATGTATTGGTCCCGTTCCACTGTTTATTCTTAGTTGCATTCATAGTTTGCTTGGGGACAAGCAAAGGTTTGGTTTGGGGAGATTTGATGCGTGTATTTTATATAAGGTATTTACCTCATTTTTACACGCATTTCTGCATTATTTATGTAGCATCTGGCTACAAATACCCCCGAATATACTACTTTGGTTCGTTTTATGTAAATTGCTGGAATAAACCAAAGAGGAGCTAAATCGAGCCTAAATTCGTCTCATTTGCATGCATTTATGGAGAGAAAGGAGCCGGAGCTTGGAATCTAACACTTTGAAGACGCGTGAGCTGGTTTCGGAAGGTGTTATAATGTCTACGTGCCAAAATAGCTCGATCGACTACTTTTCTAGTCGATCGAATGCTTTACTTACTGAAGGTTACTCGATCGAGCAGTTCGAGTATTCAAACGAGAAGACTTTGCAAGGAGATACTCGATCGAGTGGTTTATTTCCACTCGATCGAGGGGTTTGACGTTCAGTTGCTTGATCGAGTGGTTTATTTCCACTCGATCGAGTGATTTAGCCTGTAATAGAGTTTTTCCGCCTATTTTCGTATGGGCTTTTGTAATTAAGCTATGGATTAGGTTTGGAGAAGGAATTTCGTATGCTACTAATACAGTAGACTGCGTAACTCCCCTCATTCACTTTTACTCTATAATTTCCTACTGTTGTTCCCTTTCTCCTTTCCTCTAACCTTTGCTACTCGGATTTGGATTTGCGATTGGTATTATTATTCCTCCTTAAATTCCTTAATCATAATTACTGTTATTTTGCTATCTTTCTTTTATTGTCTTCATCATTACTCTATTTCAATCCTCCCTAGTTTTGCTATCATGTTTAATTCCTATTATCTACATGTTGTTGTTGTTAGTTCAATAATGATGTATAACTAATTCCCTTTTGCTAAGACTAAAGGGGATCCATGATTATGAAGGGATAGTAATCGATTTATTAGGTTAATGTTGGTGTAGTCCTTGTTGTTAATTGCTTTGCATTTATCTCAGATCTGTTTAATTGAGTCGACGCAATTAGGCATTTAAATCATAGTAGACCTTGACCTGGACCGAAAGGTTGGAAGGGGTGAGACTAGTAGCGAACAATAGGGCACTATAGTGAGGGCGAGAGCTAAGCTATTTGTGCTTTAGGGCGAATTGAGACCGAAAGGAGATATTCACTACTCCTTAGACCATACTTGCATTGACCTGAGACCTAGATTACTTGACCGAATGATCATGGTGAACCGTCTGTCTTAGCTACTTTCTTTATTTGATTAATCCCTATTCTCTTACTCTTTCTTCTATTCCTATCATTAGTTTAGAACAATACAATTAAAACCCCCAATTTGGTTACCGTGACGAACTTAGACAAAGCCGACATTTTCCCATCTCCCCGTGGAGATCGAATTCGACTTCCCTAGCTATATTAGTTAGAGCAAGTTGGTTATTTTTCATAGGTATACGACTGCCTTGTCAGGACACTTGAGGTATTTGGAATCCATTTATCACGTGATAGGCAGCGAAATATAAAACGATAAGATAAATAAGAAAAAGATAGATCAGCCTCTTTGCGGTTAGGCAATCAAGAGCACGAGGTTCTGATACCAATTGAAGAGTCTATCGATCCGAAATACTCAAGAGGGGGAGGGGGTGAATTGAGGATTTAAAAATTTTGAAAGCTTTTTCGATTGTGTGAAGATAATTGATTATTTAAAGTTTATTGATTAAACTTTAACCAATCAACTAATGAACAAAAAAAAAACGAATGAAAGCGAGGAGACACACGGTTTTTGAAGTGGTTCAGTTTCACAAATCGAAACCTACGTCCACTATTCTCGATTAATAAATTTAGTACCTTTCTACGGATTACAAATTTACTAACCCAACTCGTACAACTAACTCTAGTTGTAACTCAATGAGTACCGTTAAATACTCGAGTGACTAACTTACGCTAATAAGAAAGCACTAATGATTCTTGCAAAGGTTCACGCTAACACTACTACAAATGAGCACTTGGGCCACGGCTAAATTCGTGGCGCAAGTGCTAAATTTCCGTGGCTAAATCATTTTGCCACGGGAATACCTTCCGTGGCGCAAGTGGCCGTGGGAAAGAGATAGCCACGGGAAAAACAAGAACGTGGCTATTATTGAATTTTTGGCCACGGACTGTCTCGTGGCTAATAACTCCCGTGGCCAAAGATATTTCCCGTGGCGAAAAAATAATTCCCGTGGCAAACAATATATATGAAAATTAAACAAATAAATCGTAAAATAATTTATTTATTTTTCACAATGGGTATTTTATCATATACGGAACCGTGACAATCTAGGTAATTGGTTCGCTAGTTAAATTGATTCATTTGAACGTTATTTCGTTTCATGAGTCATGCATTTGTGAGCATCAGAGAGGCTTCCCAGGAGGTCACCCATCCCAACACTACTCTCACCTGAGCACGCTTAACCGTAGAGTTCTTTTGATGTGCCACCGAAATTGAATGTTTCCTTGTTGATATAATTAGCACTTTGAATCCTTTTAAGTTTATTTTTTTTATTTCAAATCGTACCTTTAGTACTATTTAATTACATAAATATTACGTGTTTTACAAATTTTTGCGGGAAAAACATTATTTGGCCGAAACAACTAAATTTTCGACATTAACCTCTTGATTAATGATTTTGACATCATTTTTTTTTTGCCGAAGTCAGTAAAACATTTTCTCCAAAAAGTAAAATTAATTGTGTTTTCCTAACTTTATTTTATTTATTTTGTTGATCGACATACTTATTTTCATTTCTCATGTACTCAATTTTTCGTATATTTTTCTACGCAAATTATACTGTATAACCGTCGTACCTGCGATATGAAAAATGAGACCATTTTTTGGTAAAATAATGACCGCTTTTTATAACTAAAGGTCTTTTTTCCCAAAGTGATCACTATTAACCAAAAAGTAGTCACTTTTTTACCCAAAAAACACGAAAAAGACTATTGTACAAAAAGAATCGCTTATTTTCCTAAACCGATTTCTCTTTGTTATGATTTATCGTTTTTTTCTCAAATTTTCACATTATTTGCTCATGTGACTTTATATTATTATAATTTATATGTTTTTCCGTGTGATGCGCTCATTATCAGTGAAAAAAAATTTCCAAATTTTTTTTCTCAACAACTTAAATTTTACGTAAATTTGTCATGGTACCCTCGAATTTTGATAGATTACATATGGTACCCTTTTTTAAAGTTTTTATATATGGTACTCCTGTATTTACGTTTTTCACCCCGAAATACCCTTTGACAAACTTTCGTCATAACGCCGCTACTCATATGCCTTGCGACGCCTTTTTTTATTATCTAATACACTATCAATTCATCATCAAATAATACCTAAATCATTATTTTATCTAATAAACTAACATTTAGTACCTAAATAATATAACAATAACAACATAACATACTCAATTACACATCAAATTACTTATAGGAGTAACGACGTTATGACGGAATTTCCCCAAAGAGTATTCTGGGAATGAAAAAGATAAACATAAGGGCAACATATGTAGAAACTTAAAATAATGGGTACCATGTGTAATCTGGCAAAGTTCGAGGGTACCATGGGAAATTTCCGTAATTTTATATCAAATTCAAATTTTTCTATAAATATCATACAAATAAAGTTGGAAATCAAATTTTGAATGAAACAGTTTAACAATATATTAATTTTAGATTTCTCAAAGATAGATGGTAAATAAGGTGTCGTTCGGTTGCCTCATTAAAAGTGGGTGAATTGGAAATTCACGTGAATTGAAAAAATGGGGGTCGTTTGTTTGCCCAAAATCACGTGAATAGCATTTTCCTAGGAGTTTCCGATTCCTCCATTATGGAGGAGTTTAATTACCTAGCCCCCCTAGGTAATTGGAAACTCCCGCATGAATCCAACTCCCGCATGCCAACCAAACAAGTTTTGGACAATTCACGTGAATTGACCAATTCACGTGTTTTGAAAAATCACGGGAAATTAATTCCCGTATAGCAACCAAACGAGGCCTAACTTTTTTATTCAATTTTATATGCTATATCTTTAAATGTGATACGATCATTTAAGATTGTTATTCAAGATTATAAAGTTTAATTTAAATAAGTAAAAGAAATTCACGACTTTAATAAACAGAGTTATATATTAAAACAAAATTTTTAAATTATCAATATTTTGAAAAACCTACAAAACATAAATATGATTTGGAAAAAAAATCAAAAACTTTTCTTAGCTTGCATATAAGTTTATAAAATTTTAAAATTTCTTATTAAAATAAATAAAACAATAAAATAATTTAATTAAATTAATCAAAGTGTTTCTAAAATTTTATATTCAAATATATTTTCATAATATTATATTTGATTAAATTTCATTCAGATTTAAGTTGAAAAAGATACTCGTCACGGGTGTTTGTTTGTTCGTGGCTAAAAAATTATTTGCCATGGAACAATTCGTGACTAAATAAAATTTTGCCATGGGAGTGACATGGCCCGTGGCTAAAATGATTATTTTCCACGGGTGTAGCCTAATTCGTGGCGGAAGTGACTTTTTGCCACGGGAAAAGTTATCCCGTGGCATAAATTTTTTTCCAAAATAATGAATAAGTTTTTCCCGTGGCTAAGCAAATTTTAGCCACGAATTATGAATTCCCGTGGCATAATTCGTGGCGCAAGTGATGATTTGTTGTACTGTAATGAATAAGTAAGAAATCTATTGAGCACTATTATCTTATAACGATAACTTAACAAATGAATACACGAGTTTTAAAATACACGACCTTTTGAAAATAGCAAATCGGTTTTCTGCTTGAAATACACGGTTTTGCTCTTTTAAAAATAAAATCAATTTTATGCTTGAGGTCTCTGATTTAAATGTTGCAAAAGCAAAGTATTTATAGGAAGAAAAGAGCAAGGCTACTCGGTTTCATGAAACCCTAATGGCCGAAAATAAGAGATATGTAAATAAATCATATCTTCTATTATTTCTTTCCTTAAAGCCTAAAAGATAATAAGGAATATTCCAAAAGATAGAATACAATTTGTTTTATTATCATCTTTTCCATAAATTCTAAGATATGATATGATTTTCTATAACAAGAATATCTTTTATCATAAACAACCATATCAAGTAAGATATAAGAGATATGTAAAGATATTCCTTACAGAATAAAATCTTTACAAAATATACCTTAGGTCATACGAGATATCACGACTCATATGCCTCGTGACTCGTGTAAACTCTAGCTCAATATTGGGTTAGAATTTAGGTTTTAGGAGTAGCTATATGAAAACCCTAATTAGTAGCATGGTCCAAGTCATAAGTTGACCCAAAACAACTACTAGCCAACGTTTAACATAAAACCAAACTCCGCATTAAACCGGGCTTTATTAATAAATACTTTTACTAAACATTTAAAACAAACTTAAACAATTTTCAAAAACAATTTCGAAACAATGTATGTCGTGTAAAATAAACTCAGCATCTCAATGTTATAATAGAAGAGCTTTACTATTGAGCTCTTTTACTAGTAATGTTATAGCTGCAAAGCTATAACTTTATCAATACAAGAAATTCACTCTTAGTTACCATTACGAGATAATCACATATACTATTCTAATCTTCATAGGAGATCTTCGAGTATAGGCTACTTCATCATCCAAGCTTGATTAATCTTTAGACGGACTTGGTCTTCTCAAAATACTTGAATGAATCTTCAGATAACTTGATCTTCAATTGAGGCTTGACCACCATATACTTCCACCACAATTCTCTTTGTTGCTTGTAATAAATAAGCCTAATCTAAAAGACTTAAACAAACGATTATGCGCAACGAGTATATAAATTATAAAGCACCTTGACATCATCAAAACATAAACATATTAACTATATGGTTCAACATTAGAAAATTGGAGGGAGTATGTTGTTATATCGAATGATTTGACGATACTTCATATTAAACAGATCGTAAACTACTATTATTAGTATCGTGGCAATAATTCTTTAAAAAAATTGAAAAAATGTATAAATTGAAATCATTAGCTTTGTTGTAGAAAAATATTTTCATTAAAATACCAAAAAGGCTACACATACACGAGGTGTATGAAAAAATCATACACAACCAATGACTTCGCGACATGTGGCAAACTAGGGTTAATATCTATTGGTTAGTGTAGGGTTAGGTTAGTAATTTTAGATGTGTGGTTAACTTGTTAAATTACTCTAATTAAATCATCAGGTCAAAACTTGAAAATGTTATTGAAGAGACTCGAACCCATGACCTCCTGATCCACATCCACTTGCTATTACCATTGTGACGCATCCACCTCTTTGTTAAATTTGTAAATCTTTTGTTATATGTATGTGTAAAATCCGAATTAAAATAATATTTACCTATAATAACTATTAAATATATACTTTTAGTTTAAAAATTCAATGTAATGTATTTGCTTAGTTAGTTAAATGTATTACAAAAAAATTGAACAAAATATTATATTTACTTATAGTAATTATTATCTGTACATGTAATTTACATTTAATTAGGTTTGCTGCCCGGCTTCGCCCGGGCTACCTCTATTTACCATTTAAATTTTATTGTGTATAAAATATAATTGCGTTAGATTTTTTCAACACATACATTTCCGATTTATAATATATTGTTCTATGCTATATCTTGAAATTACGATGAGATGCCAAATTTATCAACAAATTATGAGACACATTCACTTATTCTCCCGCTGTTGATATTATTACTTCCACGACATCTCCCTTGTTAATACTATTACGTTCACTACTACTTCGCTTACTGTTGTATCTTTGACTATTCTTGCTATTTTTATAGTTAAATTCACTATTATCATTAATTTTAGGCCGATTTGCATATTACTACCTATTAAAGTCAATTTTTTTTTAAATTACTACCTAATATAACTAATTATGCAACTTACTACCTACAACCCCACAACTAACTTCATCCTACTATTAAATTGACGGAAAATGGGACTATGTAACATTTTAGTCATCTGAGCATACTACTCTTAATGTCTAATGACTATTATGCCCTTACTTAATACTACCCTGACATTAACTCATTCTAACTCTCACTCTCATCATTTTAACCTAAATTACCCAGATTTACTATCTTTTTACCTTCTTCATCAAATTCCTCTAGCTTGCACCATTGCTGACCCATCGTTCGTCTTTAATTCATCTTCCATTTCTTTATTTTTTATGCTGTTTAGTTTTTGTATTTCTTAATTTGGTACCATAATTTCATAGTGAGTATGCTTATTTGTAAAATTTGGGGGTTTTTGCGTGTTGCATAATTTCAATTGGAAAACCGGGGGTTTTTTTCATACTTGATGTTGTGGATTAATCACCTTTATTTCGTCTTTAATTCTCGAAAATGTTGTAGATTAATTATTTATTTCGTTTTTAATTCTTGAAAATTGTGTCTTTAATTTTTAATTTTATTTTATGAAAGTGGAAGGATAGAAAAAAGAGAATAAGCAAGATTGAGAGGAGAGAATCTGAAAGAAAGATAAAGCTCAAATTACCAATGGAAGATGAAATGAAGACGATGAATGAGAAAGAAAGGAATTGATAGATAATAAGAGAAGAGGAGTTGCATTAGAAAGGGTAGATTGGGTATAAATTATGTTTTGAAATAAAAGATGGGGATGTATGGCTCACTCAGGCCATTTTTTGAGAATTATTACTTATTTCCGGCAAGCAGGTAGTAGGATTTGTGTTATTGCAACTTTGTGGGTAGTAACTCGAATAATTAAGTATATATGGTAGTAAAATACAAATTTCTGACTATATTAGGTAGTAATTTGACATTTATCCTTAATTTTATCAAGCTTATACACGGAGTATTTAAATAAATAAAATATTTTCTTAAACCGAATTGTTAGCTAGTTTTTCATACTTTCTCCGTTGTTTTTACTGTAACTTTTATAAGATTTGTTTCACTACTGTTAGTTTCACTACTCCCGCCATCATTATTTTTTTTTACTACTCCCACATTTAATACTGTTAATTTTAGTACTCTAATTCTTGCTACTATGACTTTCACTATTCTGGCTTTTATTATTGTTACTCTTACCACTCAAATCAGTCAAATGTGCGATTACTATCATATTTACTACATCAACTATTGCTACAATTATTTTCACTATTTATTGAGTTATTTCTAGTTACACAATTTTATCAGGCTTATATATTTAAATAAATTTATCAAATATTTGTTAAATCTTTTTCTTGCTTAATTTTATCATATTAAATTTTATATTAGTTTATTATCTAAATGTATTAGAGTATATTTAAATAAATACGAAATATTATACTAAAATAATATTAATCTAATACTCCGTATGAAATATTAGACTAAAATAAGTATTATATGGACCTATATTATACATTTAATTAGACCTGTCAAATTCTGGCTCGACCCAATCCGACCCGTTTTTCCAGGGTAAAGACCCTAAACTTTCGACCCGAACTCGAAATGACCCGTTATTTTAGGGTCGAGACCCTACCCGTACGGATCGACCTGTTGGGTCGAAGATAAATCAGTAATTTTATTAAAATATTAATATTTATATATTATATTTGAAAAAATAGGTAAAAAATTACTTTTTTTATTACTTTAAAAAAAATACAACTAAAAAGTCAAATTTATATAACTTTTATAATATTTGATAACAAAATAATTATTAAAAAAACTTTATTTTAATAATTATGTCAATATAATTAATGTGAACATTGAATATGATTAAAATATTAATTTAAAATATTTTTACATTTTTAAAAAAATATTTTTTTGATTAAAAAAATCGTTAAAAAAAGGCGTTATTACCATAAGTAAAAATATTTTGGAGATACATTAAATGTAACTATATGTAAAAATAATAATTACCATAAGTAAATAAAATATTTTGTTCAATTTTTTTCAAGTACATTAACTAACTCAAAGAAATACATTACATTGAATATAAACTAAAAGTATATATTTAATAATTATTATAGGTAAATATTATTTTAACTCAGATTTTACACATACATATAACAAAAGATCTGCAAATTTAACAAAGAGATGGATGTGTCATAATACTAATAGCAAGTATATGTGAACCAAGAGGTCATGGGATCGAGATTTATCAACAACATTTTGGAGTTTTGACACTTTCTTACTCTAATTAACTAGCATAAGTAAAAACTTAACTACACATGTAAAATTACTAACCTAACCCTAAACTAACCACCTAAGGTTAAGTCACAATTGCCACATGTCACGCTCTAATTAGTCGTGTATGGAAATTTCCACACACCTCGTGTATGTGTATCAACTTCCTTAAAATACATACTAAAAATCTAAAACTCTATATATACCATATATGTATTACACGAGATTTATACTAATTCTACAATACATGAATATAGGCGTTCAAATATCTGATGAACTACCACAACTTTCGTAGGGAAAAAAATACCCATCCTCACTATCTTATAATCAATTAATTTTTCTATTTCCCCACAACTACTACATTTTCTTTCTGTCACTCTCATCCTCTTATATATCTCTCTCATGTCCATTGTTATTGTTTCTACTTTCATTTTTATTATGTTAAGTGGGCCCTCGCTTTTAACAAATAATTCAAGAGTAAATGTATGATAAATGATTATAATAAGTAGGTTTTCCTTAAGATGAATATATTTGTTTAAGAATAAAACGAATCAAGTATTACACTATTACCTTCTTTTTATAGATGAGAGTAATCTTTTGTTAATTTCAATGGATTATGTTTTTGTCTTATGTCTAATATTTAACCCGTCTTAAGATTAAGACGGATATGTCTCTTTAAATGACAAGTGGTGGATTATAAGATAGGATTGACTAATGAGTAATCCGAAATAATTAATTCAACCGGCTTGACTTAGAATAACAAACGCAAAGAAGCAAAGGCTATAGGTTAAGTTGGCGGGTAAGTCTCTACGCCAGAAATTCCAAGTTGAAGTACTAACTGACAATAACCAAAGAATCAATGACTGGCTCCAAGATAACAACTCCGTCACAATCAAATTACTCCTTATTAATAGTTTTCACTAAAGAATACCAGCTAATTAATCTGGAATATAGTTTACACGCAAGCAGCATCATCATTACGAGAATATATGCAGGAGTTTGCTATATTCCGCCCTTAGTTTTACCCATTCCGCCCATAGTATTATTACCTTATTGCCTTTGAGTTATTAAAACTCCTTTATACATTACTAGTTTTAAATCCATGCAAATTGCACGGGGTTGCAGATTCAAGTGTTGTTATTTTTGAAGAATTTAAAGAATAATGACTGAGTTTTAACTAAAGTCGTCTTTAAGATTTTTGATTTTTATTATGTATATGATTGATATGGATAGAACACCCATGCTTCAAAACACAATGCATACTTATCATATCTAATGGAGATATTGATAAATTCGGCCAAATAATTGTTTTTTTAGGCGGGACAATGCATTTTAAGGTAAATTTTGTAGTTTTAATTATCATAGTTGCTTCGGGTCCAAAGCATGTCATCACTCGATCATGACAGGTTTGGGCCTACCGATAAGCCTATGTAATTAGCTCTCCCCAAGCCTGATCGATATATTTAGGCCACTTTATACTCTTTCCTATTCACCATTTTCTTCCCTATTTCCTTAAACGGATTATTCACGTTTTCTTCCCTATTTCCTTTTTGGGTTTGATTTGTGTGGTCCAAATTCAATAGCATGTGGGGTAGTGTATTTTGTGTGGTCCAAAATCAATTTCTTATTTCTCTTGTGCAAAAAAGAAAAGGGAAGAAAATGGTGAATAGGAGGAAGTATGTCTTACCCCCCAAAATTAATCTTGCCCGACTCAGATCACCTATAATTCGAATGACTTTGTTATTTTAATTCATATTAAAAAATCTTACCAAATTACATAAATTAAGCATGTTACGTAAATTATTATATAAAAATATGATTTGATTGGTATTCTAACTTTATATCATTAAATAATAAATTAATTATTAAAATAAATGAACATAATAATATTATTAATATAAAATATGATTTAATTTTATAAAGTACTCGTATGTTTTTTCTACCGACAAATGATAAAATGAAAAAACGTTATAAACTTTTCTCCGACCGTTTTTTTTTTTACCCTAACCCGATTCAAGACTCGTATTGATTTAATTTTATAAAGTACTCCGTATGTTTTTTTGCACGAACGTCATAAACTTTTCTCTCGACCCGTTTTTGACCCTAACCCGGTTCAAGATTCGTATTTGACCCGACTCGTTTGAATTGACAGGTCTAATCATAGGTAATAGCTATGCATTATAATAAACTACTTAATAGATCGAAGGTGTCTTATTATAGTGATTAAGAGGGAGGTATCGTGATAATAAATCACAGGTTCAAATTTCCGTCTCTCATATAATGTACAGACCTAATGTCTCATTTGACCAAAAAAATAATAATAATAATTAACAGTCTAGTCAAACGAAGTGTATGACAATTGCCAACCATGTAAATAGTCGAAATTGCGTAAATTTACATGCCCTTGTAAACACAAATGGGCTAGATAACACAATCCAAAGTTGTCCATTATAAAACCTTTCACCCATTAAATAATTAACACCCCTTATATAATACTCCCATTCCCATCGAACGCATGACCTACTCTTATCTAGTATCTACCATTCTACCTTTCACTCGCCGCCTCACCCTCTTCAACTTTATGTTTACCCAATTTAGTTCACCGCCTCTCACTCCTTCCATCATCTTCATCCATTTTCATCATACTCTCCTCTTTAATCATTCTATTCACTCTAAATTTACTAAATTCACTATTACATATTTTCCTTCATATTATAGTATTTAAAGTTGTGTTCAATATCAATCTTAGTATTTTTGTTGATTTTAATCACCCAAAATTAATAATTTTTGTAAGTATATTATTATTTTAAATTCAATATTACCAATGCTTTTAGATTTTTGTTCCAAGCAAATACTCATTTTAAATTAATTTCTGTTTTAGAAGCATTTTTTTCACTTTTATTTTGCGTTTTTTATAATCATATTTTTATTTGAGTTATTTTTAGTAATTTTTCCAATTTTTGGTCCACGTTTTTTTTATAATCACTAAGATTAGTCCACGTTTTTGGTTGCATTAACAGATGTGGCACTTGAGGTATAATTCATTATAAATTTTTTTTTTGTACTTTATTATTATTGTTGTTATTGTAATTTATTATTGTGTAAAAGTTTAGACTGAACTATTCTTGATTTAAATTATTTATTAATATTTACGTATAAAACCTAAGCGTAAATATTTACGTACAAAATGGTTTTTTTTATAAACTAAATCCATATTTTTTTGCGGCAGGTCTGACCTTTATTGTTATTTTTTTTTAAAAAAAGTTGAATGTGGTGGCGTGGACGAAGGAGGAGGGGTTAAATGTTATTCTATTTATTAAGATAAGATTGGTATATTAATAAACGATAATTAATAACAACGATAATTAATAACCAAAAACGATTAAATTAAAAACAAAAATGACGATTAGAAATGAAATTTTTTGAAACGGGGATACCTTTATGCCCGGGTGTCCGATTTTGACGAATTTTTTATTCAAATCGCATAACTTTATGAGACGAATACAATGGTAAAAAAATGGAAAGTGCGCCCATTCGTTTGAAAAACACGAACTGACCTAGGTCGGTTCATGTGATTTACACAAACTGGCCTAGGCCAGTTCATGTGGATAAGCTGGTTCGTGTAAACCACATGAATCGGCCTAGGTCAATTCATGTGTTTTACATGAATGAACCATTTCAAAAAAAAAAAAAAAATTTTTATCTATTGCGTTCGTCTCGTCGAAATAAGCGATCTGGAAAAAAAATTGTCGAAAACGGACACTCGAGCACAAAGTTATGGACGCTTAAAATTTTTTGTTCTTAATAGTCAGTCAATTTTTATCCGAATTTATATCGTCATTATTTATCGTTTATGTTATCAATCATGTTTAACATAGGGAAAAAAGTTCATTAATTCGTTAGTTCAATATTATGTTTTTGTTAATTCACCGGTAATTAATACGATAATTCATATAAAATTTAAGGCCTTGTTTGGTTGCCATGCGGGAATTAATTTCCCATGATTTTACAAAATCATGAATTTGTCAATTCATGTGAATTGCCCAAAATTTGTTTGGTTGACATCCTGGAGTTGAATTGACACAGGAGTTTCCAATTACCTAGGGGGCGCTAGGTAATTAAACTCCTCTATTATGGAAGAGTTGGAGATTCATGGGAAAAAGAAAATCTCATGAATTGGGGTAATCAAACATCTCCATTTTTTCAAATCATGGAATTTTCCAATTCAAACATCTTTATGGGGGCAACCAAACGAGGCCAAAGTTTCCGTCACTTATTTACAATTAATCGATACAAATTAATGTTATAAATATATTATAGAGAGAAGGGTAAAGTTGAAAAGTTAAAATGAAAAATAGGGGTGGAATATAATAATTTTGTATTCAGTATCACCAAAAACATTCTAGAGGCCCTCTCTTAAATAAAAAAAGTAAGTAAGAAAGAAAGAAAAGAAAAAGAAAAAACCATTCAAGACTCTAGAGGCCCATACGGTGATGCATATAGAAAATTCACAGTGAATTATGCCCTATATGTTTTGGCTGATAGGAGTTCAATTGTACTGAATTAAACCGAGTGGAGTTTAACTGAGTTGAATTAAAGTTAAATTAAAAGTTAATTTTTGACGAGATGGACTGAACATAGCTGAATTGAATTATATGCAGCTGAAATAAACTAAACTGAATTGAACTGAATAAAACTTAACTGAGCTGAATTAAAGTTAAAGTAAGAGTTAATTTTTGAAGAGATGGACTGAACAGAGCTGAATTGAATTGTATGAAGCTGAACTGTGGCTAGACTTGTCGTGAGCCTCAAAATTCACAATTTATAATCCATTACAAACTCTAACAATAGCAAGGGTAAGTAGGGGTCGATCCCACAAGGAAGGTCGATGTTTAACGTTTGTTTGTGCAAATAATTCTAATGTAACCAATTTGGGGGTGTTTGTGGTTTTGAGTTTGTAATACCCGTACCTTTTGGGACCCACAATTGTACCTTGGGATGCGTGAGAGTACCATTAGACGAGATAAGATATACTCGAGAGTGAAAGTATGACCGTACACCAGACTAGACCTAGTATGGCTATAGTGGACCGGGTAAAGCGTTTATCCGATCGAGTGGGTGTCACTAGATCGAGTGAGTGGCACTCGACCGAGTGAGTGACACTCGATCGAGTGGACTCACACTTGTTTGAGTGGCACTGGATAAGAATACGGGATAAGAAATCTCAAACTCTTATCCTTATTCATTCTATCTTCTTCCTTCTCACTCCAAATCCTCTCCCTTTTCTCTAAACCCACCACAAACACAATTCCATGGGATTCAAGCTTGCTCTAGGGAATTGTTCACCTTATTTTTCATCCTTTCCACCTTGTAAGTCAAGATCTAACCTTTCTTATCTTGTAGAAAACCCTAACTTTTGGGGGTTTTGATTTGGGTAATTAATTAGTAATTACTATGTGTAATATGGGTAATTAGTGGGTAATAATAAGGGGTTTTGTATTGTATAAAAGTGTAGGATGTATTGTGATAGTATTACATGGTTTGTATAGGAATAAGACGGTCTTGCGAGACGGAATCATATGGGATCCGAGTAGCTTGTGAAGAATGTTAAAAGGTAGGTTTATCCTACTTGATTTTAATGTTTAGTGTACATATTTGTGTGTCTTTCATCATTATTGCATGTGTGAGTCGATTTGTACATCATGTTGGTATTTGAGGAATTGTTATTCATAACATGTTGGGATTGAGTTCATGATTGGTCATATATTTGGTGCTGTATTCCATTTTTCATGTGTGGTTATTGTTGTTATATTGGAGGCCAGTCGTTGGTGGTGGTACTTTATTGTTGAGGAGACGTAAGACGGTTGGGAGACCGTCTTACGCTTGAGTTGCCTCTTGGAGCTTGCCACTTCAAGAGGGATGTGCAGATTAATAGCTTGAGTTCGGAGGGACTTGTGTGGTTGAGGCACGACGTCTGGCAGGGGATCCAGTTGGCTTCCGGACCCGATACGTCTGGGCGTGTCCCAGTACCTTATGTTGAGATGCGGTGTCGTGGGCGTGTCCCTGACATCGGTGGTTATGAGTACGTCTTAGAGTGTCCCGGTAACGACATGGTCATTGTATAATTGTATCTCGTTCATATTATTAGCATGTTGCATATTTAATTATCATGTTGTGTTTCATATTTATGTATTGAAACTGACGTGTTGTGTGTCTGTGTAATTGTCACCTATTTCCGGGATGGCCTGTGTCGATCCATATGATATTTCTGATCATATGGGGAGCAGGTTGAGTACAGGTTGTTTGGTGTTACGCGGGAGATGGGACGAGCCTTAGACTTGGAGCCGAGTGTCATTTCATTAGTAGAGTGTAGTAGTCATGAGTTGTATCTTTTATTTCATTTATCCATTTATGGTTATGTAATCCACTAAATAATTTATTTATGTTAATCGTTTCTTAATTGTAACTCCGATTTCACCCCCTCGGGAAACCAAGATAGTAACATCTCCCAATTACCTTGGCCCGGTAAGAAGGGGGTGTTACAAAGTGGTATCAAAGTGACGATTTTGGAACCTAAATAAATGAACCAAAATGAATCTAAGTGTTTCTAATAAAATGAACCCGACATGAGTACAATAGGAGAATGGTTTTGGATGAGTGGGCGCCCTCATATCAAAACTATTGCCTATTGTCTCAGTTGGTCACTACGCGGGTGGTTACGAGTATGGGTGAACGCTATGTGGAAAGTTGTATGGTTGCATGAATATGTGATTAGTATCAAGTTTCTTGTATGATATAATTCTTCCCATGATGTATGAATTTGTATGGAAGTTGAATGCTTGGATCGGTGTGAGTAGAATGTTTGAAATGGTTAACATGTGTTGGTATACGAATAATGATTTCGCTCTTTGAAATTTCACGGTGTGTTAACCGAATGCCTACTAGTGTTATCGATAGTGTGTGATTAATAATGGTTGTTGGTAGGGTAGCTACTAGTGCTACGGTAGTGTACCAAAGACGGTAAGTAGGATGACGTATGGACCAACTCGGGTGAGTCACCGATAGCCGGTGGACTCCCGAACCTTCAGTTTGTGTTGTAGGGACTTCACCATTTTAATTCGACTTGAAATTTCAAGCCGTAAGAAATCACTCAACCGAGTACGAGTCCATACTCGACCGAGTACCGTGCACTCGACCGAGTGAACCTTGCCACTCGATCGAGTGGACTAGTTTCCAGAAGCTGGAAATATTTTGGAAACTAGGGCACTCGACCGAGTGAACTCGGCCACTCGACCGAGTGAAAATCCACTCGACCGAGTGAAAATCCACTCGACCGAGTGAAAATCCACTCGACCGAGTGAAAATCCACTCGACCGAGTGAACTCACCCCTCGACCGAGTGAGGGCTGTGGCTGGGATTTTACACGGGTTTAACCCTTCCCTCATTTCTTATCTTCTTCATACCTTATTTTCACCTCACCCCTTTAACATCAAAATTCCTCCAAAATTAATTCCAAAACTCCATTTTTGTCATTTGTTACTTGAGTCAAGCCTTCTACTTCATTTTTCTGTCTCAAATCTCTTCCTAATTAGCAATGTAAGTAAACCATCTTTCCTCTTGTTTTCTCCATCTTAATTTGTTTAGATTTACATTAACTTGTTCAAGATTTGTCAATTATTTACATGTTTTTGCTTAATTCATAGTAGTAAATAGCTACCTACACCATTGTTGTTAAATATCAAATTTTTATGTCAATTTTGCCACCTAAAATGAAGAACACGAAAATGGTGTTTTGAGTTTATAAATTTATTTTGGTGCTTGTTGTCGGGTTTAATTGAACAACAAAGGCTTAACCTTTGCTGTTATTGATGGATCTTGTTTCGTATGTTAAAATTTCGTCTTAAAACTCCGTCTTAAATTTTTCGAAATATAGGGAGGTCATGCCCAAATTTTGATTATTCATGTGCAAAACTTAGTTTATTTGCCTTATAAGACTATCATTTTTGTTAGTAATGTGGTGTATTGTCTCAAAACGAAACAAATTTCGTCTTAAGATTGGGTAAATTTTCGAAAATCCTCCTAATTACCCATGAATAAATTTTAATTTATGTCTTAAAAATGGTTTAAGTATGTTGTTAAGCTATGAATTTGATGGTTATTGTTATACTATGGGGCAAACTAAGAAATTTTCGTCCTAAAAGTGTGACCAATTTCTCAAAATTTGGTGCTAACCATGTCAAAATTTTGATTTTTATGCACACTACATGTATTACTTACTCATGGTTACCGTAAATCTCCAACTGATGATGTTTGGGGAAACTTTACATCGAATTCTTTTTTCCGTTTTTAAAGGCCTTAAAGTGTCGGAAATAAGCACTATACTTAGCCGGATTTTAATTATGTCAAGTCAATCTTTGTATTAATTGTTTCTTAATAATCTAAATTTGGGTTGTCATAGCATGTACACTCTTATGTTGGAATTTTCCGTCTTAAAAATTTCAAGATTTTCGAGATAAATGACCATTATGCTAGGGGTTTAGTATAATATTTCATTGTTGAGTCGAGTTTGAGCAAAATTGGATGATGAATAAGAGTAACGCATGTGATTAAAGTATGTTTTGAAGTCATATTATCTCACAAGAATTTCGATTTTTCGGAAAATGTGTAGCATGAGAAAATTTTCGGTGTGGTTAAAATACAAATGGAACTATGCTAAAATTTCTTTTAAGTTGTCACTTATCAATTTAAGAAGTTGGAGAAAATTTTCATTCATATCCAAAGTTGGCTTCAAATTCTTACCTTTCCTCTTCTATATCTTGTTGTGTGGTTTCATTTTGTAGCATGTCAAGGAATACAAGGAGCACCCACGGAAAGAATACCCGTCAACACCAACCCCAACCCCAACCGGAAGCACCACCCACCTTTATTCTCCCGGGATACCCGAGAATAGCCTTTGAGAGTGAAGCCCATAAAAATGCCTTCTTAGCCTATACCCAACGAAGAATGAATGCCCCTAGATGTGTGCCGGAAGATACCTTAGTAGCTTGGGGATAGAAGAAGAGGTGCATGATATTTTTAGGGTACTTGGAATGGAGGGGTTATATAACTTAGCGGAAATAAGTTACCGAAACCTCACCCTAGAATTTTAGAGCTCTTTTGTCTACGACATGAGGGATCATTCCGTGAGCTTCCGTCTTAAAAACACTTCCTTCAACCTATCAAGTGATACCTTTGCAGAGTGTTTAGGTGTGGTGATGTGACTCTTAATTGCGCACATTTGGTCCCCTAATTGAACCTATTTTACATACTAATATAGCATTTCATGGCCATTTTATCCGTCAATTCCTTCCTATTTTGCTTTCCTATTGCATTTTATATGCCTTGTAGGAAAGGAGATAATGAGGCGGAATCCCCGTCTCTCGTGCATATTCGGAAGCTTGTTAACGATCTTGGATGGACTAGTATAAAGAGGAGGCAAGAATGATGACCAAGGATGTAGGAATAAAGAGTATATAGAAGGATCATAGGCTTAAAAGCAAGAAAAAGGAAAACTGCAGCTCAACCCGCTCGGGTCAAGAACAACCCGCTCGAGTTGTTCCTTAACCCGCTCGGGTCAATCTCAACCCGCTCGAGTTGCAGCTCAGGACGCGCATATTTCACTCGGGATGAGCGGATCCCCTTACAGGACCAAGCGTGCTTCAGGCCAGGACGCGCGAATTTCTTTGGGAGTTGTTTATCAATCCGCGCATGTCCCTCGGGACTTGAAAAGCTCTATTCAACACTTAAAAATGTTATTTACTAATCTATGTGGACATGGGCCACGGGGGCGCTTGGGACAAGCGTTTGCATTTGTGGAGTCGCCACCAATTTTTATGGGAAATTGGAACCGTTCGAATACCTCGCATCATGTCAAGACACAAAGTAGTGATATAAACACTAATAACTCGTTAACCTTAGCATTCTATGTCTAGAATGACTCTCGTGGATGCCAATGAACATGGATGTTCACAGAGATCTGGAGTAAGGGGTGAGGGTACGTATTAGGAAGTCCTTTTACTGAACACCTAATCTCGCCCGCCTCGATAGCGGCCTCTACTAATGAGTAGGGAAATCGTTCGTATTTGATATGGTGTCGATTATATGCATGCAACGCAACATCCACAGATTAATCCTAGCACGTGAATTAAACTACGTCGGTGAACGAATAATTAGCACTTATTAATGTCGAATTAGAGTTCAGAATTGATTACATGTGAAAAACAAATAAATACATCATCCATAATAAATACAATAAATAAATAGCGATAATTAAAATTACAAGGAATTACAATGATTTAGATGATTTACGTCAAAAATACACTTAAGACGGACGATTTGAGGAAAATAAAGGAATATAAATAAGGTTGGAAAATATGGACAGATTAAGGGTGATATTACGGCTAATAGTCAATTAATTACGTAATTAAAGGAATTAAGTCAAAGCAAGAACGGAAATTCAGAGACAGAATTCATCCCGGAACAGGCGCAGCATTGTTGCGTCCCTTGGAAGAGGCGCAGCTTTCACTGCGTCTGTTCCTGAGGTGAGTTCTGGCTGTGAAGTCAGAACTGCGAGCAGTTAGCATTCGTTGATGTGTTTAATGATTGATTATCAATATTTGACTCGAGTGAAAGTGAGTTAGCATATTAATTACATATGAAGTCGTCATAAAAGCGATAATCACGAATTAAAACGGGTTAAAACGGATTAAAAGCGAATTAAAACGAGCTAAAACTAATTAGGTTTATATACCAATACGGAAACGATTTTGAAAGGCGTAATAAACTAGAAATAAGCGATGAAAATATGTACAAAGGACGAATTCCAGAAGCTTTATATGAACAAATCGAGTCTCTAAAATCCGAGTTTGATTTAATGACGAAAACCCGCAAATATTGATTATAAGGGATTTAAGTCGTAATAAAACGTGACAATTAAAAAGAATGTATTAAAATTTATTTATGTATGAAGAAAAAGAATGAAAATAAGAAAGTAAAACAAAAGAATGAAATCAACAGAGAATCGAGGAAGAAGAAGAAGAGCAGAAACAACGGCAGCTCCTGGAAGAGGCGCAACAGATGCTGCGACTCTTCGAAGAGGCGCAACTGTTGCTGCGTTTCTTCTCGACGTCTGGTTACTCCTAATCCGTAAAAAAGGTTTAATAATAGGGTTTTAGAAGTCGGTTTTAAACATACTTTTGACGTAGATCTTACAATAATTAGTACAAAAACAAAATATAATAAAAAGATGGGATTTACACCCTCAGACTTACATGTTTGACGAAACGAGATTGACTAAGTTAACGTTTAGTGATTGCTCGACTCGAATGTATGTAGAAAGTGCCCTTATTAGAGGATTTAGATTAAATTGATTGATGTGTAGTGGTCAAATTGGTCGGTCATGCAACGTGACTGGAACTCAGAATGATCTGGGCTTACGTGGTCGATTGATCAAGCACGTAGGCGTCGAAAGCTTAGACCACGGTCTTAGAATGCAAAGGGAGAAGAGAAGGGCGGACACTCGTGTGAAACATATGTGGAACGAAGGTCCCTATTTATACAAAAAATGTGAAGAGTTATGGAATGACTCAAACTTTGGAAACAAATCACAGAAAAAATCTGAAAACAGGCAGAAACGACCTGGGGAAGAGGCGCAACAGCTGCTGCGATCCTTCGAAGAGGCGCAGCATCTGCTGCGTCATTTCCCCAGAGGTTTCCTCCTGCGGAAGAAGGAATTCCGCATTTCTTTTAGGGAATTGCGGTGGATCTCTACTTCCTTATTTCATAAAATAAGATTTATGGGATATATTTTAGCAAAATATATAAAATTAATTTATGGAATAAATATCCGGAAGATTCTAGGACATTCCGACTCAGCATTTTAAACGGGTTCTTAGAAAATGAAGCGGTTTTTGACCCGGACTCCAAATGAACTCTAATTACTGTCAAAACGACCGTATCGGTGCGTAGATGACGACCAAGGGGTAGACACAAGTATTTCAACTATCACTTGACTGTAAACTTACGAACTGTCATAAATCGTTCCGCGTACCAAAGATGCGGCCCAATCATCACTGGGTGGTTGGCGGAAGGTGTAGAAATGAGGTATCTACAGAGCCCCCACTTTGAGTGAGGCTTGGACAAGGCGAAAGTCAAAGTATAGCCATCAGGTCAATCGAAGATTACAACCTGACGACTATGGCGAACGCGAGGTGGCTCAAGGGGTCTGAACCAAGGACCTGTCATCGGGAACATTTTAGAGTCTATCGACTTCTGGGGAGGGTCGTTCAAAGTCCATTAGACTACGTAAGAAGGCTCGCCAGGCATAAGAAGAAATCATACCATAGGTTTCTTTCCCGAGATGTTTCTGCGTAGGAGCTAAGGTCAGCGTAGGAGCTAAGGGTAAGACTTAAAAGATATATATAAGGATTGTGCTAGGGTGTGGTGCCCTAAAGGAAAACATCGATGGGAAGGCGGCCTAAGGGAAGGTGGGTATGAGAACTTCTGGAGAACGACACCTTTCCCGAACTCCATGAGGAAACAAATAATATTGGGGACAACAGGACATCGGTAGAAACTGCTGGGGGAATTTGCTTGCGTCGGTCTCAAGCGAACTCTCGTCGGGGAATACGTTGATGATTCTGTCTAGATTGAATCATTTCCTGGGAAATCTGCTTGTGTCTGCTTCCAAACAAACTCCATCTCTCGAGAAGTGCAATCGATTGTCATGAACTCTCGATGGGAAAATAAAGTATCGATGAAGGTGCGTCTTAAAACACCGTCAAAGAGATTTGACTGATAATAGCGCGTCCTAAGCACCGGAAATCCGCTCGTTGTTGCAAGCGAGATCCTTGCTTTGGAGATAAAATACTACAACGGTTTCGCGATCCGCTTTAGAAAAATATACGGGTCCGGACAAAAATAAATGCCTAATAGACCAAATATATGATATAAGGCGTCGGAGAAGAGGCGCACCAAATATGGGCCCACAAATAACAAACTTATAACGAACTTTTGAAAATTGAGTGGAAGGAAGTCAGGGAAGAGGCGCAAAGAAGAGCCGTGGCTCTTGGAAGAGGCGCAACAGGTGCTGCATCTTTTCCTGGGCTTGTCCCTGTCTAAGTAAAAACTCGATAAACCGTGTATTATTTCATAATTAACAAAACACAAATCCTTCAATACTCTCTCAAATTCCAACTAATTTCCGTTAAAATTTGATCAATCCATTCCATTAATCATGACTAATCGAGGTATGTATCACATTCTTGCTTTTAATTCTTGTTTTTGATCAATTAGAGCCGAAAAAATTTGGGTTTCCCCTCCCCTTTATGTCGAAAATTTGGGGGGTTTTGCCCTTAATGAATTTGTTTGATAAAATTGACATTAGAAATGGATAATTCGCAATGTTGGGAACATAACCAGGTATTCTTTTTGAATTTTCGTCAAGTATTGAGCATTTGAGCGAAATTGAGACGTTTCTCGATTATTTCGAAAATTGCTTCTAAAATGCCTTTAGGATTGTCCATTTTTTGATGAAATTTGGTTTTCTGGAACCCTTGTGTAATGGGTGAACTTCCTACCATGTCGGATTTTTGATTTGTGACGACTTTTTCAGGACACTTTTCTAGGGCATAATCACTATTATAGCGAAATGCTGCTGAAATTTTGACTCAAACCCGCAACTAGGCTTGGACTTAGACTTGACTTGACCCAATATTCCACATGAGTGGTCGGGTTTCGAAATAAATGGTCAAGGATGGCGAGAAAAGGCCACTTTTAGGGCTTGAAAATACTCGAAATGACCTCATCAAGGCTCGTCGCTGGACGCAGCCTAATTTACTTTAATTTTGCAGGTGACATTCCTTCTACGTTGGGGAGGGCTCCCATGGACGTAGACGTAGACTTCGACCCTTCTCTCGCTCTTGTATGGGGTGAGAGAGAGGAGGTGGTTTAGGAGGAGGTTGAGGAGGTCCCGAGGCAGACCAACGTGGGACGTGGTGGTCGCCAGTTAGTAGGTGCACCCGAGTGGGCCGAGAAATGGGATGGTAGACATCTCATTTTGGCAGCAGAGAGCCACGTGTTCTACAGGACGGCGAGGCGCTTGGTAAATTTTGAACTTGTCATTTCTTATTTACCTTCCTTACTCATTTATCGTTTCATTTCTTACTTGCCTTATGCTGAAGATAGCGTTTGCTTTGAATTGATGCAGGATGCTCGGAACACGAGGTCCTTTTCCGGCTACATGATGATGATAGACGCCTTCGAGAGACTGTCGGAGGAGGAGAAGGCCATCATCGAGTTGGGAGCCTTCAGAGCTTTCGTGGGAGCGTGGAGGGCGATCAGGGAAAGGAAGATTTAGGCTAACCTTTGCCTGATTCGAGCTTTCCTTGATCGGTATTGGGACATGACCTCGACCTTTCATATGCCTTTTGGAGAGGTCGGGGTAACTCTGGAGGACTACGGCATGATCTCTGGTCTGCCGTGTGGAGAGGAGGCTTTGGTGTGGCCGTTGATGGCCATGAGAGTGGACTCAGCCGAGGCGAGGAGGCTGATCAGCTGGAACCTGGCGGAGGGTGCTGCCAGCGTTCCCAGGCTGGTGCCGAGTTCTTACATCAGGGACTACTTTGCGGGTAGGACCCCGGCGACGGTGGTGATGGATGGGAGGAAGGTGGCTCTTCCTGCTTGTACTGCGGAGCAGAGGGCTCGTTTGTGGCTGTGGTGGTTCTTGTCTTCGATTTACCTCGGAGACAAGGGGGAAAGGCTGTTGACGAAGCTTCTTCCTTTTATGTCTGACTTAAGTAGCCTGGGTCGGTGGGACTGGGTTACTCCTGGCTTTGCGGTCCTCACTCGCTATATGAGGGCCATGGTACGTCCTGAGCTGATGGAGAAGGGGACTTCTCCTGCTACTGTCGGTCCTGGACTCTTGTTGGTGGTATGAACCTTCACTCATGTATTTATAAAAGATCATTACTTCTTTATTTATATCTATTTCTATCGAATTATGAAAGATCATAAATAATTATCTTTGTTTACAGGCGTGGGTGTACTCCTACTTTCCCAGTTTCACGCCCAAGAGGATGGAGCCTATGCCGAGGGCGTACCTGGTTCTGAGGGACTGGGTAGTGTGTCGTAGGAAGAGCCAATGCTCTTCTTACTATATTTGTCGACGGGGCGTGAATGTCCTGAAGTTGGAGAACGTAAGTACTTTTTACTACCTTTCCTTTACTTATGTTTATTTTAGAAGCGATCATAGGAATGACCCCTTTCCCTACTTGCTTAGAGCCGATCATAGGAATGACCCCTCGTTTGCTTGTTTTAGTGGGTGCCTAGACCCTGGGTGGACTACCCCGACGCTCCAGTCTTCGTGGCCGAGGTCCTTCGGCCTAGGAGCTCGAGTGGGTTGTTGCTGAGGACGTCCATGGGACCTGTGTGGTACTTGGGCGAGCAATTGACTCGTCAGTGCTCTCGTGACACTTTCACGGTTCCCATCGATCCTCCACGGACAATGTTTATGGAGCCTTCTGACGCAGAGAGAGAGGCTGACTTGGCGAACGCTAGCGGTGACACCCTTCTCCTTCCTGGGGAGGAGTACTCTGAGTTCGTTCACCGGAGGTTGGCGTTCTGGCCGATCGTGGTAAGTATCTCACTTTTCCGCTTTTGAATTTATTTGACAAATGACGAATGATCGTCCAATAAAAAGTTATTTGAAACTCGTAGGAGATCGAGGTGGCAGGCGTCGAGCCCCCAGCTTATCCAGAGACGCTCGAGTACACTGACGCGGCGGGTTTTACGACGATCTCGGAGATTCGCGACTTCGGCGAGGAGGTGACGGACGCTGGCCTAGGAGAGTGGCAACACTTAGTGAGGAGGGTAAGCCCCCAGTTTTGACTGTCTTTATTGTTTTTTATTTCATAAGAACGCGTTCGTTCCTTTTGAACCTTCTTTGTATTCGAATGCAGGTGGCACCCTCTCGACGTGGCGGCTGGGAGGACGGCCAACCGGCTGCGAGCCACGACCATCGAGGCACTTGCAGGTGGCCGAGGACGACAGGTATGAACCTCTCATTCTCTTACTTATTGCATTTCATTGATATTTCGAATTTTTATTGCAATTTCCCGCATTTATGTTTTGAAATGATTGAAATGAGGCATTTCTCCTTCATTTATATGCAGAGAGAGCGTGACCTAGAGTGCGGTGGCGCAGATCGAGAGGACACAGCTCGTTTGTTGAGGGAGTTGGAGGTTAGGGACGCTGAGATTGCTGCTCTCGAGGCGACCGTAGCTGATCTGAGTGGCGACCAGGACTAGTTGCTTTCCCTTTTTGTTGTTGTCTTGTATACATTTTGTACATTTTGGACTTCATTTTGGATTTTTCTCGGACCTGTTTTGGGGGAGAGCCCCCAGTTTGATGTATATATCATATTTTGGTTGTATATATGATGGCCTGAGTGCCTTTGTTACTGGTTGTTTGCTGTTCATGCAGGTTAGCTTAAAAACAGGTTTGGTAGGTGGCGGTTTATGCCGTCATGCTGCCAAAATTTACATAGAATTTACACATAGAACACGTAGCATATAGATGGCGTAAATTGGCGCAAAACGAGAAAAGTAAAAAAAGTGCCCAAAAATGAGCAAAACTGACAAAAATGTGCAAAAATGCGTAGAAATGAGCAAAAATGCATAGAAATGAGCAAAACAAAAATGACCGGACGGTAGGGAGGGCTACCCCCTAAAAAACTCTTAAAAAGAAATGTATAAGTGTGAAAAGTATTGAAAACGAGGAGTGAAATGATTCCTCTAAAAAAAAATGAGTAAGGGTGCTCGTTTGGCGAAAATGCCGAGTTCGTCTCGAAAAACGAACCCGAAAAATTAGGAAACATAAAACATGGTAATTTGGCGGAATTACCAAAATAATACTATATAGGAATAGGAAATTATAGCAAAAACAAATTAGGAAAGATCCAAATCTGAAAATCACGGAAAACGACACAGGGAAGAGGCGCGGCAAGAAGAGTCGCGACTCTTCGAAGAGGCGCAACAGATTCTGCGCCATTTCCCCAGCTTATCAGACCTCGACAGAAATTAGGAAATAACGATTAGTATAAATAGAGACTTCGGTGAAGCTTTTTATTCACACAATTCCTTCATCTTTATTCCGTTTATTACACAAAAACTCCCACATCTTCATAAAAATTTCAAAATTATGGATGCTTTTGAAAACCGTCTCAAGGAGTGGACAAACGAGTTCATGAATTTTGAAAAACATGACATGGGTGCTTTTAATTTGGGATCGATGTTGAGTCTCAAATTAGTGAAAATTGTGAAGCCTTTCTTGGATGCCTGTCTTGAGTATTGGGACCCAAATTTTCATGTGTTTGCCTTTCCTGGAGGCGATATTTGTCCTTTCCCTGAAGAAATAGCTGCTATTGGAGGATGGGACCCGGAGAATGCACCCGCTATACCGCTTAGCTCTCAAGGGTATAAAAGTAAATTTAGAGACTTGCTCGGATTGACCAAGGTTGAGGTGGACCGTCTCGTGACCTCGAAAGGAGTCCGTATGTTTGACTTTATTGACCGATTTATAAATAGGGAGGACCCTTCTATTTCTTATGTTGTGAGGCGCAGAGCCTTCGGGTTTTGTCTACTTCACTGCTATGTCCTTCAATGGCATGTTGACAAGGAGATGAGAGGGGATCCTCGTTTTCTGAGCCTAGTGGAACAAATGGAGCTGTGCAAGTGCCCAGCATGCCTAGTTTTAGGAGAGACCATTTTTGGTTTGGATAACAGAAAGGCCAACCGTGAGCTTCCTTATTTGGGAAGTCCCATCATTCTACAGGTAAGAACCCACTTTCTTTCTTTTTCATATATGCCAACTGCTTTTTTTCTTGACGTTTGTTTTTTCGTTTTTTTCTTTTGGTTGATGGGTATTAATTCCCGTCTTTCTTTGCACGTTTGGCTGATGGAGCGGCTGCGATTGATCGAGCCCCCAGTTAATGTTCCAGGATATCATGCTCAATCGATTGCAATGAGAACTAGGCTCTACATGGTGGACTTTACTCGGGTTTGTAATTACTGGGAAAATAAATTGAAGAATGAAGGAGGTCCTTTGATCCGAGTGATCGTGCCGTGGTGGCATCTCAGGTCAGTCACTGGAGTCTCATATTTGGACCTGACACGGTCAGTTCGTATTCCTGGCTTGGAATTCATGATTTGCATTTATCCGGAGAGGTTAATGAGGCAAGTGGGCCTTAAGCAGAAGATTCCGAAGCTGGACACCATCCCTCAAACTGCATTGGCGCATACTACAGAGATTTGTCGGGAATGGGCAATTAGGTGGGCTCAGAGGAACATGTGGTTCATACCGTTCTGTTGGCTTCTTATGGGTATCGACTCATACTTGCAATGGAGGAAGGCTGGTTCTCTGAAGAGCGCGTGAAATTGAGGAAACACGAGCACATTGACTACAAGATTCGTGAGGTATCAAAGAAGAACCAGAAGTACTTGACTGAGGAGGAAGAAGAGGCCGGATTCCGAGTCGTTCATCCGTCGAAGAAACCGAAGACCGCTTCTGCCGTAGAGATGGTGATGGATCGAAATGGCAAGGCTAGACCGCGGGAGAGACCTTTGGTGATTAGGTCGGAGATAGCACAAGAGCGCCCGACTCATGGTCGAGACAAGAAGTATGACAAGGGTGACAAAGGCAAAGGGAAAATGGAAGAATAGCCTTAGTCGTTTATTATAGTATTTATTTATTATTGTTTAAGTTGTAATATACGGCGGGGTTTTTAAAATCCTAGCATAGCATTCATTTTCAGCATTTTATATTATTTGAAATATTATTATTACTATTTATGGAACAAATGAATAAAAGATTAATTAGTTAAGAAACTATTATGATTTCCTTTTATTATTCTTGTCGAATTTCAAATGCAAATGTCCTTCTATTTACATTAAATAAAAAAAATGGGTTGTATCCAGTGAAGGATTGCCTACATATTCATTAAAAAATGAAATCAAACCCTGTGCGTAGTTCGAATAAATGTAAAAGAATAATTGTTCGAAGCAAGAGCTTGTAATGAACTTTTTAGAAAATAAAATGAACTTTTTAGAAAATAAGCATGAGCTTTACTTATTCCTAAAATACAATTCAATTTATTTGATGATGTGAGGATGTCGAAATGTCAAAACGCAAGAGCATGGTGACATGAGCTTTCTTTCAGCGGGCCAAGGGCCATTTTTATTTCGTGTCGCATGAGCGGCACGTGAGCATTTACGCGAGGCGCGTTTCCTATCCTGTACTAAGGGTAATAGCGTTTTAGTTGGTCGAGGTTAGTTGGGTTAGCAAATTCATTCCCATCTAGGCCTGTAATCCTAACCGCACCCCCCCGAGAGTATGAACTTAACTAGGAAAGGTCCGGCCCAGTTGGGTTTAAACTCTCCACGTGGATCGACAAGTAGGAGAGCTCTGACTGATTTGAGGACCAAGTCTCCTTCATTGATGTTCATGGGCTTAACCCATTTATTAAAGGCTCGTTTGATATGTGCCTGATATGTTTGCACAATATGTAGTGCTCGCAACCTTCGTTCATCCAAGAGGATGAGTTCTTCATAACGATCCCTATTCCATTCAGCTTCTGGAATTTGGTTTTCATGCAAGATGTGTAAAGACGGGATTTCTCGTTCGACAGGTTGCACAACTTCCATGCCATAGGTCAGAAAGAAAGGAGTAGCCCCAGTGGGCATCCTAACTGATGTGCGATAACCCCATAGCGCGAAAGGTATTTTGCTAGGCCAATCTCGATAATTGTCGATCATTTTTTTGAGGATCATGACGACATTCTTGTTAGCTGCCTCTACCGCGCCATTAGTTTGAGGTCTATAAGGCGAGGAATGGTGGTGCTTGATTTTGTATTTGACTAGCAATTGTGCAGCTTAGGCTTGGAAATGTGACCCATTGTCACTGATGATCTCATGTGGACAACCGTATCGATAGATGATATTGGTTTGTATGAACTTTGCCACATGTTTAGCCGTAAGAGCAGTATAGGATGCTGCCTCGACCCATTTGGTAAAATAGTCGATAGCTACCAAAATGAAACAGTGACCTCCTGTTCCAGGTGGAGTGATCTTTCCAATGATATCGATTCTCCAAGCAGAAAACGGCCAAGGAGATGTCATGGTGTAAAGCATTGAGGGAGGGACATGTTACACATTCCCGAAGATTTAGCAATTATGGCAATGTCTGACGTATTTAATACAATCTGACTCCATTGTCGTCCAGTAGTATCCTAGACGCGTGATTTTATTTGCCATCATGGGTCCACTTATAGGAGGACCGCATTCTCCATCGTGAACTTCTTCCATCACTTTTTGTGCCTGTGAATGATCGAGGCAACGCAAAACTACACCAAGAGGTGTTCGTTTGTACAATTCTCCTTGCATGAGAAGGTATTGAGAGGCTAGTAGGCGTATGGCGCGTTGTCCCCTCTTATCCATATCTGGCGTATATGTACCATTAAGCTTGAAGTTTAGGATGGCTTGGAGCCAAGGTTCCTCTAGACTTCCTTCTTCATCTGTAATTTGGTGTACATAGGCTGGTTCTGACCATCGTTCGATGCATAAAGGCATATCTACCATATTGTCTGGCATATTAATCAAGGATGCAAGTTTTGCAAGAGCGTCTGCAAATTGATTCTCTTCACGAGGTAGGTGTAGATAGGTGACTTGATCGAAGAATTGGGCAACTTGATCTATCCTAGCCTGATAGGGTGCTAGACTTTCACTTTGAATTTTCCAAGATCCCGTAATTTGGTTGATGATCAAGGAGGAGTCTCCTTGAACTCGAAGGTTCTTGATGCCTAAACTTACTGCTGCTTTTAGACCAATGAGGCAAGTTTCATATTCTGCTGCATTATTTGTCACCTCGAAGTCGAGTTTGACAAAAAGTGGTGTATGCTCGCCTTCAGGAGAAATGAGTATCACTCCTATTCCAAATCCCCTTACATTTGATGCTCCATCAAAATAAAGATCCCAAGAGTCTACACTGGTATGTAGGATATCCTCGTTTGGAAATGACCACATGTCTATTGCTTGGGTGTCATTGATAGGATTATCTGCGAAGAATTCGGCAACGGCGCGTCCCTTTATGACCTTCAGAGGTACGTATTTGAGGTCGAACTCTGAAAGCATTAGGGTCCATCTTGCCAAACGTCCGTTGAGAACGGGTTTCTCGAAGAGGTATTTGACGGGATCTATTTTAGAATACATCTTGACAGAGTAACTAAGCATGTAGTGGCGTAGCTTCTTTGTTGCCCACACAAGAGCGAGGCATGTCTTTTTGAGAGGTGTGTACTTGCACTCGTATTCTATGAACTTCTTACTAAGGTAGTAGATAGCTCTTTCTTCTTTTCCAATAGTTTGTGCGAGCATAGCCCCCATGGTCAAGCTTTTTGATTCTTGTGAGATATAAACCAAGAGGTTGACCTCTTTGAGGTGGCATTAGCACTCGTGGCTTAGCCAGTATCTCCTTAATTCTGTCAAACGCCTTTTGACAGCCGTCGTCCCATAAGGTATGATCTGTTTTCTTGAGCTTTTTGAAAATGGGTTCGCAGATCATAGTAAGTTTCGATATGAATCGGCATATATATCTTTGTACTTTGCCCGAAATCCTCTAACCTATTTCTCTATTTGGGGTTGTGGCATTTCGATTAGAGCTTTGATCTTGGACGGATCAATTTCTATTCCTCTCTAACGACGACATATCCCGAAGCTTGCACAGCGTTACCCGAATGTGTTGGGGGTGGTGTCCTCTGATTAGTGCAATGACATATAAATCTCTAAAAGGATCAAAGGGTATACTTTTGTATTATTATCCGTTGGTCCACGTTTATCAATAACGGTTGGCTTGCTAGATAAGTTTGACGTTATTGTCATACGGATGGCGGTGATCAACTGGTCCCTAAAAGTCACACCTATAGGATACGTTTGAGAGATGTGACATGATGAAAATACGATCATGTTGATGCCTAATATGACTAAGCGATTAGTCGGAGTTATTGACTAATAATTAGTCAAACGCGATGTTGAGATAATTATTTAATACGGATTAAATAATAATGGCTAAAGTGAATTAAGCAGTTAATTCGTAAATTGAATATAAACGATTATATTTAATTAATGTATATTGAATTTAATTAATTATACAATATTGTCATTATCGGACAAGTATTAATATATCGACTAATTCATGTCACTAGTCGATGTTTTATTATCCGATCACGAGTGACGATTTATAATTAAAAACCCGTTATATACATTTTAGCGAAATGAGTCGGACCACGAATTAAAATAAGGAGAAAATGGAAAGCCCACTCTCTCCCTATGTCACGGTTTGGCCGAACCAAAGAGAACAAAAGGAGAGTCTCTCTCTCCTTTTGACCTAAGCATTTTTCATTTGCACAAAAATTAGGGTTTTGGAGGCATTCTCTCTGAAACTCTAGATCTCACATCTAAAAACCTCACAAAAGCTCTCTCAAGATTGCAAGGCAATCGAGAGCAATTCTAGCACAAGGGGCATAGTCTCGGACGATCTTGGGTGCAACGATTAGGAGGAAATCTATATTGATTTACTTCATTCATTAGGCCGAATTGCACAAAGGACCCGAGGTTGATCTTATTCTCTTATCGTTTTCTCTTGTTTTTCGTTTATGACAATTATTCACATGTTAAATTTGCGTTATAATCCTTAATTTTAAGGGAATTTTACGGATATTTCCTACAAGTGGTATCAGAGCGAGGCCACGTAAATTTTTCATTGTGATTTTCATTAAACGATTTGAATCGATAATTTTTTTGCATAGAAAACCGTGCGGCGAAAATTTTTACACGGCATTTTTTGTTTTTTGTGCTTTGAAAACCGTGACATGTATATACACGGCTGATCTGTTTTGCTTTTCAATTTGTTCTTTGCATATTGTTATTTTAAACGATAATCATAGCAATATGTTAAAGTATTGTCAATTGGAGTTTTAATTTAATACGGATTATATCAAAATTGCAATTGGTTTTTTGTTCAATTGTTGTTCTTGGATGCCGCGCTGAAAATTGAGCCGCTGAAAATTTTTTTGCTCTCTTTGCTCACGGCATAAACCGCTGGAAAATAAAATAAAAAAAAAAAATTTTTTTGTTTTTTTCCTTCTTTTGGCCGAGCTGAATTTTTTTTGTGTTCGAAATTTTTCTCTTTTGGCCATAACATGTAATTATACGGATGTTGTACACTCGCTTGATAGAGAAACGGTTCACTCACGTACCATTTAGTTATTTTAAAGCAATTTAAAGTAACGGATTATCATGAATTAAAATTAAGTTGATAGAAGCGGTTTTGTCACATAATTTTAATTGTTAAAAGGTGGTTTAGATAAATTTAACATAATTACGGAATTATGTCACGAATAATTTTGTTTTAGTTGATGCATTTTTATTTATCGTTACTTTTGAATGCCTTGAATGTTTTATTACGTATTTATTTATAATTTTACAAACGGTTGTAACTTAGTGTGGCCTTAGTAGAACGTGTTACCGTAATGATGGAACACGGTCTTGGTTGTATTTTGAGATCTCGAATCTCCGTTTTGGTTTTTTCTTTGTAATTACAGTTTTAATTTAGAATGTAAATAGGTTTATATTTTGTAAATTTTTAAATTGTAATTTTGAGAAGACCAAAGATGGAGATCGGATGCTCACTCCCGCTGCATGGATAAAGATGGAACATCAAGACAAGCTTCTCGGGTCCAACGGTGGATTCCAAAGTTGTATTATGTTCTTTTTACTAGGATAGGCCACACTAGGACTTTTATTTACGTTTTGCATTCTTTTATATTTTATCGTAACGATTATTTACATCATATTCCGCCTAAAACCAAACCACCTAATAATTGCATGAAAACTGACTCATATAGAGGTTACGCGTTAGTTTTCTATGATATACAGATATCACACGTTATTATAAGCCATCACCTAAATTAATTCATTCACGTAATGCTAGTTTTTCGTTCACTTAAAATGAATTGAAACTAAGTTGATGGGATCTTCCTCGTATAACCAAAAAAAATTGAGAATAGTCTTTATAGGTCAAACTCCAATGAATCCCTTCTTCGTCGGTAGGCATAATATGACCCCTTCTACGTCAGATAAGTTGGATTTGATTGACCTATTTTATCTCAACACTATGGTCACTCGTACGATCCTGTGATTATGGTGGACAATAGATAGGATTTACGGAAATCTATCGACCAAGAGTTCTAACGGTAGAACTAGCTAAACAGTTGGCTTATCAATTTACGGAAATTGAGTCTTGGGATCATTTGTATAATTCTTGAGGTAGATCGATTATACAAGTGCAATGAGTCTACACGTTAAAAATGAATTTTAAATAGACTTAAATCACCACGATGAGTTGCTTATTTCGTTTTGTTTTTCCTTTCTTTTTCAGTGTAGATCACGATCATTTAAACCGCTTATAACATAATGGTGGCGTCTTGACGACCCAATGCCAAGTGCCACATTGGACCGTGAGTCCGGCCGGATCTTCATGAATCGGATGAATCGATCTACTCGGCAAGAATGACGGATCAAACTTCACGGACTGGGAGGCGGCATTACGGAATGATGCCATTGCTGACGGGAAGCTCAGATATCTGACTGAGCCCATCCCGCCAAACCCAGGCCCCACGGCTAGAGCTAACGAGATCGCCACGTATAGCGATTTCGTCATGGAAGCGGTGCGATTAAAAACGTACTCATTTTTGCAATGGAATCCAATTTGCAGAAACGCTTCATAGCCCAAGGTGCGAACAAGATTTTCACCACGCTCACTAAGGAATTCTCGAAAGCACCGAGAATCGTGACCTATGAGCATACCTGTCGCTTATTTGAGGCGAAACTCCAGAAGGGCCAACCAGTTAGCCCACACATTCTCAGCATGATTGAGAATGTCAAGAAACTGGAGGCACTTGATTGTAAGATCAGTGAGAACATCGTGATTGACCGCATGCTTCATTCACTCCACGATGGTTTTGCGCTCTTTAGAGCCAATTACTATATGAATGATTTAAAGAAAAGTCCTCATGCACTACACTCCCTTCTCGTACATGGCACCGAGAAGGACATTAAGTTTAGTGGGAGCACAAAAGGATGTTCTCGTTGTGTCAAACAAGGGCAAGGGTAAGGGCAAAGCTCAGGCAGACCTAGCAGTAGGCAAACCGGAGTTTAAGAAGTCGGGATCAGGTAAGAGTGGGCCGGGTGAGTCGAGCACCTCATCAGGCGCGACAAAGAGCAAGACCGGTAACATGGAATGCCATCATTGCCACAAGACTGGGCATTGGAGGCGTAAATGTCCTGTATACCATGAGGACATAAAAGCAGGTCGTGTTAACCCTGTTGGTATGTCTTCTTCTTCTTCTTCTTCTTTTATTCATATGATTGAGATTAACCACGCAAGTTACGGAACTTGGGTACTAGATACTGGTTGTGGTTCTCATCTGTGCAATCATGTGCAGGGCCTCCGAAACATCGAACCCCTCGTAAAGGGTGAGGTGGACCTGCGTGTCGGGAATGGAGCACGAGTGGCTGCCGTCTCGAGGGGAACATATGTGATCCAGCTTCCTAGCGGATTTGAGTTATTTTTATATAACTGCTATTATGTACCCAGTCTTTCTAAAAACATTATTTCAGTTTCTGCACTTGACAAACTTGGTTTTTCATTTGTAATAGAGAATAATAGCTGCATTTTCTCATTACACGATATGATTTATGGCAAGGCAGTCTCCATGAACGGAATTTATGTTTTAGATCAGACCACCGAAATATTGCACGTAATGAATAAGAAGTTAAAGGTTGGTGACAAAGATCAAACTTATCTATGGCACTGCCGTATGGGACACATTAATGAGAAACGCGTTAAGCAGCTCATACAGAATGGAGCTATCTCGGCCTTTGATTTTCAATCATTTGGCACGTGTGAATCATGTCTCATTGGCAAGATGACTCGAATTTCCTTCAAAGGTGTTGGAATGCGCGCTGCTGACCTATTTGGACTCATACATACGGATGTGTGTGGACCTATGTCAATCACCGCACGAGAAGGCTATAGGTATTTCATCACTTTCACGGATGATTTGAGTAGATATGGCTATGTCTACTTAATGAAGCATAAAAGTGAGTCCTTTGAGAAATTCAAAGAATACCAGAATCGGGTACAGAACCAACTGGGTAGAAAGATTAAAACACTACGATCAGACCGTGGTGGCGAGTATCTTTCTCACGAGTTTGATCAACACCTTAAGGATCGTGGGATTGCCTTACGATTAACTCCACCGAACACCTCAATTGAATGGTGTGTCCGAACGGAGAAATCGAACACTACTTGATATGGTTCGATCCATGATGAGTCACACCGTGTTGCCTGATTCATTGTGGGGTTATGCTCTTCTGTCAGATGCTCTAATACTTAACCGAAGTCCGTCTAAAGCTGTTGACAAGACTCCATATGAACTATGGAAGGGAACGGTCCCTAACTTGTCCTTTATACGGGTTTGGGGCTGCGAGGCTTATGTCAAGTGGAGACACGAGGATAAGCTTGGCCCGCGATCGGTCAAGACATACTTTATAGGTTATCCTAAAGGAACACTTGGTCATTACTTCTATTCGCCAACCGAACAACGTGTATTTGTTGCGGCTAGTGCGACATTCTTAGAGAAGGAATTTCTCGAGAATGCGAAGAGTAATAGAACCTTCGAGCTATCGGAGATTCCAGAACCAAATACCGAGCAACCATTGGAGGAACCGGTTCCTTCAATCCCTACTGCGTTAATATTCTGAGGAACCTAGGAGGTCGGGAAGAGTCTCTATTCCTCCGGATAGATACATTGGTATGGTCGAGGAACATGACATAGATGACATTCTGCTCTTAACGAGTAGTGAACCCGCAACCTATAAAGGTGCCATGACTAGTTCCGACTCAAAGCTATGGCTTGAGGCCATGCAATCCGAGATGGACTCCATGTATGAGAACAACGTATGGGATCTTGTTGACTTATCTGCTAAGGTTCGTCCCCTTCAATGCAAATGGCTTTACAAGATAAAGCATTCTGTGGAAGGTCAACAAGATATCTATAAAGCACGACTAGTTGCTAAAGGTTTCACCCAAGTGCCAGGTTTGCACTACGATGAAATTTTTGCACCCGTAGTCATCTTTGCGTTCCATTCGGATTATCTTAGCGATTGCCGCTTTTCATGACTATGAAATTTGGCAGATGGATGTGAAAACCGCCTTCTTAAACGGTTATTTGGAGGAAGAGTTGTACATGGTACAACCCGAAGGTTTCATCGATCCTGAACATCCTAAGAAAGTGTGCAATCTTAAGCTTTCCATTTATGGACTTAAGCAAGCTTCTCGGAGTTGGAATCATCGTTTCGACCAAGTGATAAAAGAAAATGGATTTACTCGATCGGCCGAGGAACCATGTCTATATATCAAGTCGAGTGGGAGTAAGATTGTCTTCCTAATATTGTATGTTGATGACATACTCCTGATTGGGAATGACATACCTCTCTTAACTTCGGTAAAAGTATGGTTGAAGAACCATTTCCAGATGAAAGATCTGGGCGAGGCACAAAGAATTTTGGGCATCCGTATCTATCGAGATAGATCACGTCGGAAGTTATCTCTCAGTCAGGAGTCTTATATAGACAAGATCCTAGAGAGATTCAAAGATGACTAACTCCAAAAGGGTTTCTTCCTATGGCTCCGAGAGGTGCATTTGAGCAAGTCTCGGGCACCCGAGACACCGGAAGAGAAAGAGCGCATGACACGGATTCCTTATGCCTCGGCTATAGGATCAATCATGTATGCCATGATATGCACACGTCCGGACGTGGCATATGCATTGAGTATGACAAGTCGATTCCAACAGCATCCAGGTGAATCACATTGGATGGCTGTCAAGAACATTCTTAAGTACCTACGGAGGACTAAAGATTGGACATTGACTTACGGAGGCGATCAAAAGCTATGCGCAACCGGTTACGCAGATGCTAGCTTCCAAACGGATCGAGATGACTCGAAATCTCGATGTCTGGATTCGTTTTACTCTTAATGGCGCCGCAGATCACCGGAAGAGTTCCAAACAAAGTGTTACAAAGAGATTCTACGACTGAGTCCGAGTACTATGTCGCGTCTGAAGCTGCAAAGGAAGCGATATGGATGCGTCAATTCTTACAAGGACTATCTGTAGTGCCTAGTTCGAATGACCCGATCACCATCTATTGCGACAATAGAGGTGCCATCTTCCAGGCTAAGGAGCCTAAGTCTAGCAACAAGTCTAGACATGTATAACGGAAAGCTCATCTAATCCGAGATTACGTGGAGCAAAAGGAGGTAGTGATAGAAAATATTGCTACAGATGATAATATAGCAGATCCTCTCACTAAACCATTACGACAAGATAAGCATGAAGGGCATGTTAATTCCATGGGAATTAAACGTGTTCCTGAGTTGTAGTACTATTTTATGGATTAGATTCATTTTCTTGTGTACTCTATACGACATCATCGTTTTGATATTTATATATTTTTTTTTCATGTGAAGTTGTACGACATTTTTGAACACCACAAAGTGAACTGAACAAACATTATATTTTGGTCCTTAATTGCCCACGTGAGCTGATAACTCTGGCAATTATTTTGTGACGTTGGTTGATGGTGGGTTCAACGAGCCATAAGTCAAACGGTTGACTGACCAATCACAGAGGCGAGTTATACGGATATCTCGTAGGACACAATTGTGACAACGACGTGGAGTCCTAAATGTTTTATAACATTCGGTGCCAGGTCGTGGATAGGACCTCCATGGTGATCCTAAGAGTCGATTCTTTTGACTATCGACTGTCTCTTGAGATTAAGGCAGATTTTGGGTGACTTTGGTTTCTTTCTCACGGTCATCCGTAACAGGGGGCCAAGTAGATTTTTTCTGGGTCATTTCATGCTGTGCTTAGATCGGCAGGAGTCGAGTTGAAGGAAATATTCAGCCTTTATCAGGTACTTGATATTTCTCAGGGCCACTCGAGGAGTCAGAATCGAAATGCATGGCCATGCTCGAATACGGATTCGTTTTATCAGTTAAGTTACTCTCTAGTCGGGGAAACCACTCTTGATACAGATCGATTGTAAAATACGACCTTTGCGGATACGGATCTGCAAATTGTTTTACATTGAGTGGGAGAAATTTTAAATGGATATGAGAATCGGTTATCGCACATACACTTGTACGGACAAGTGGGAGTTTGTTGGAGCTGGTGTCCTCCAGTTAGTGCGGATAACGTTATTGCACGTACACTTGTACGGACAAGTGGGAGCTTGTTGGGGCTGGTGTCCTCTACAGTTAGTGCAATGACATATAAATCTCTAAAAGAATCAAAGGGTATACTTTTGTATTATTATCAGTTGGTCCACGTTTATCAATAACGGTTGGCTTGCTCACTACTACAAATACAGGCAACCACAACGGCCCTTTAACAACGCTTATTCACGAAAATCATCAAAACACGTTGTAGAATTTATTCCGCGAATTTTACCAAACTTAATTACAACGGTTATGTGTTGTTAGCCGTTGTTATTTGTTTTAACAACGGGTCATACTTAAACAACCGTTGTTAATGAAAAAACTAATAACAACGGTTAAATTTTAACCGTTGTTAATGGTTTGGCGCCAAATCAGTGAAAAGTAATCACAACGGTTATATTAGAACCCGTTTTTAATACTTTTTAACAACGGTTGTAATCTCAATAACCGTTGTTATTAATATTATGAAAATCTTAAGAACAACATATTGCTTTATTCTCGCTATACGCTACAAACACAAACACAAGCTAATCTTTGCTACTATATCATCCTCCATTCCTCCCTGATCGTCTCTCTGTCTTCATCTCCGTCACTGTTGTCACGTCTTCTCTCCCTCATCGCGCGTGTTTATCAATCAGGTATATATATATGTTTCTTAGCAACGCTTATTATAACTAGATATAGGATTTTTTGGGTTATTATCTAATTTGTTGATAATTTAGCTTAATTGCTTTCCTGAATTTCGTTTATTTGTTTGCCTATTATTGTATTTTCTGAATTAGTTGCCTATTATTACGAATGTAGAATAATGACTCGAACTTGGATGATTGATGCAAATATGAGTGACCGCACCTACAAGGATGGTTTAGCTGAATTTTATGAATTCGTTTCGAACAATTTGAATGGTTCTTCTAGTATTGCATGTCCTTGTGAAAGATGTGGTAATATTAGCTATATGGCTTTTCCGGACGTTAAAATACACCTAGAAAAGTGGAGATTTAGTCGATCCTATACACTTTGGATTTTTCATGGGGAATCATTAGAGGAAGAGAATAACTCTGAAGAAGATGATGTTGATGTACACGAAAGGCTAACTGATGATCCTGAGTTTGCCGAGTTTTTTGAGTTGGAAGAGTTGGAAGTAGAGAAGTTGAATGTTGGGTCTATAGATAATGAAGAGAATGATGATGAGTCCATTGCTTTTGAAGATGTAGGTGATGACACTAGTAATTGGGATGACCTTAACAACATGTATGAGAAGTTGTGTGAGTCTGAAGCACCTCTTTATCCTGGTTGTAAGTTCACAAAAATGTCGGCTGTGGTGAAGTTGTATAATATCAAGGGGGCAAATGGGGTGAGTGACACGTGTTTCACTAGTTTTTTAGCCTTAATAAAGGAGTTGCTTTCTGATGGTAATGTTCTACCCGTTAAGACATATGAGGCGAAAAAACTAATAAGAGGAGTGGGTATGAAATATGAGAAAATACATGCATGTCCAAATGATTGCATATTGTATCGGAAATTATATCAAAACTTAACCAATTGCCCTAAATGTTTGGAGTGGCGTTATAAGGATAAGGAAGGGATCCGGCTAAGGTGTTGTGGTATTTTCCATTGATACCAAGAGTCATAAGGATTTATGCGAATCCAGATGATGCAAAAATGTTAACTTGGCATGAAACAGGAAGAATAAATGATGGAAAGCTAAGACACCCGGCAGATGGTAAGCAATGGAAATCGTTCGACGCTAAGTATCCCGAGTTCGGCAATGAACCTAGAAACTTACGTCTAGCGCTGTCCACTGATGGAATGAACCCACACGGAAACATGAGTAGCCAACATAGTACTTGGCCAGTAGTGTTGGCTATTTATAACTTACCTCCATATGTGTGCATGAAAAGAAAGTATTTGATGTTGTCGTTGTTAATTTCCGGCCCTAAACAACCTGGAAATGATATAGATGTATATTTGGAACCTCTTCTAGATGATTTGCGATTGTTGTGGGATAGTGGGATAGAAGTATTTGATGCATATAAGAACGAAACTTTCAATTTGAGAGCGATGTTATTGTGTACAATAACTGACTATCCGGCTTATGGCGACCTTTCTGGGCACACAGTTCATGGGAAAGAGGCTTGTCCATTGTGTGGGGAGGATATCGAGTCTGAATACTTGAAGTCTTCTCGTAAGTATGTGTATATGGGAAATAGGAGGTTCTTGTCTCATGACCATTGTTATCGCAAGATGCAGAAAGCATTCAATGGAAGACAAGATCTTCGTCAACCTCCTAGAATTTTGAGTAGGCATGAAGTTTATCGAAAGTAAAGCATATTGAGATAGATTATGGGAAGAAGAGCGGCTCTAAATTGTCTACTCGTGGGTATAAGAAAAGATCCATATTTTTTGATAAACTTCCATATTGGCCTGACACGGAGGTCGAGCATTGCCTCGATTTCATGCACATTGAGAAAAATGTCTGTGATAATATTATCAATACCCTTCAATGTTCCCGTAAAACAAAGGATAACGCCGCAGCTAGGGAAGATATGAAAATGATGGGTATTAGGCTAGAGTTGGCACCACAGAAGAGAGGTAATCGTACATTTTTACCGCCAGCAGATTTTACCCTTTCACGGAATGAGAGAAAAGAGTTCTGTGCATGCTTGAATGGAATTAAAGTGCCACATGGTTATTCGTCGAACATCAAAAGCCTAGTGTCGATGCAAGACCTAAAACTCACCGGGTTAAAGTCACATGATTGTCACACTTTGATGCAACAATTACTACCTGTGGCTATTCGTTCCATTTTACCTGAAAAGGTAAGATATGCTATAACTAGATTCTGTCTCTTCTTCCAGTCCATATGCGAGAAAGTCATCGATCCCGATGACGCGATTCATTGCGGGACCTCGTTGTAACCTCTCTTTGTCCGTTGGAAATGTATTTTCCACCCTCTTTCTTCACTATCATGATTCATCTGACCATTCACTTGGTTAGGGAGATTTTGTACCTTGGGCCCGTGTACTTGAGATACCAGTATCCTTTCGAAAGATTGATGAAAGTCTACAAGGACTATACATCTAATCGGTATCGTCCGGAAGGTTGTATTGCTGAACGCGCTATTTTAGACGAAGCTCTTTCATATTGTTACGCTCATCTCTCCCCTGAGGAGTTGATTGGCGTTCCTAAGAATCGTCATAGTGACTGGATGACCGGAAAAGGTATTAGGGGCCGGGTTGAAAAAATTATGACACGTGAAATGTTGCATTTAGCACACATGTATGTGCTAAACAACGAAGATGAGGTGCAACCTTATATTCAACAACACAAAGATGAGCTCAAATACGATCACCAAAACAAGACCGAGAAGTGGATTGCGAACGAGCATACGAAGACGTTTCCCGAGTGGTTTAGGAATATTGTCTTACGATTAATACTGATCAAACTGGTGATGACATCTCTCCTAGGTTACTACGTCTTGGTTTAGGTCCAAATGCCAGGGTCACCTTTTACAACAGTTTTGCCATTAATGGATATACTTTTTACACCCGCGAGCAAGATGAGGTGAGCACAATGCAAAATAGTGGTGTGAGTTCTGAATTTGAGGCAATGCACTTTGCTACTTCAAAAGATAAAAAGCCTATTTGGGGAAAATGCCTTTATTATGGTGTTATTCAAGAAATATTGGTACTAGATTACATTGATTTCACACTGCCTTTGTTTCGATGTAACCGGGTTGATAACAACATCCATTGTGTCCGAAAGGATAAGATGGGATTTACGTTGGTCAATCTGGTAAGGTTGGCAATAATAAGGATGATCCTTTCATAATGGCATCCCAAGCTAAACAAGTGTTCTATGTCACCGATCCTATGGATAAGAAGTGGTCTATTGTACTGTCTATAAGGAAAAGAAGGAGTAGTCCATCCGATAATGATGATGATGATCGGAAGTCGTTTTTGAGGGAATGGATCGAGTCTACCACTCGTATCTTATTTCGACGATGTTGACACTGATCATGAGGACACCGAAAGCATCTATATGCGTGATGACCATGGTGAAGGTATTTGGGTTAACGAAGAAACTATGACATCCAAGAAACGTCCCCCGATCCTGAGATAGTTCATCGGGACACATACATATATGCATGCATCTTTGGTGTAAGTTGTCTTATTTTCTTGATCTTATTATTAGATGTGGATCTTTGGTGTTGAAATTGCTGAATAATGTATTGTTACAGGTTTGGACTGTAAAGGAATTACAGTAATTTTTTTAAAAAAAAAGAGGTTCAACAATAACAACGGTTATATTTAAATTACCCGTTGTTAATACTTTCAACAACGGGTGTAGTACCTCTACCCGTTGTCAATTATTTTTTTGACGTATTTCATTTTGGCGCAAATTTGGTGAAAATATATTACAACGGGTATATGTTACCCGTTGTAATAAACTTTTGACAACGGTTGACTTTTATTGACCCGTTGTTATTAACATATAACAACGGTTCTTCTTTGAGCACCCGTTGTTAATAGTCTTAATAAAAAACTAATATAGAAACCCATCCAGCATGCCATATACAAACTAACACACACAACATTATTACTCCAACCGTTGGTATCCTGTGTTAATCCTTCTCTCTTCCTCGCTTTTTACATTCTCGTCGCCCGATTTCCGAAACCCGATTCCGTTGCCTTCCCTTATCATCCTGCTCGTTCTCTTTATCATCATCATCAACAGGTATGTTCACTTTAATTTTGTGTTTCGTCATTAGGGTTTTAAGACGATCATCTTGTTTCTTTTTTCATGCATTTGTTTGTTTTTCGTCTTCTTTGTTATCTTTATCATCCCGCATCATCTACTTTACTCCTCTTATCAGGGTTTAGGATTTTAGAAGCTCAATCTGTTGTTTTAAGTTTTCATTCCTATTAGGGTTTAGGGTTTTAGATAATACTCTGCATGTACGTTGTTAAGTTGTTCATATCCAGCTATATCATTCATATTTGGTTTTTAGGATTATCATGGGTGAAAAACGTAAAACAAGTCAAAAGAATAATGAGCCTGGTGATAATAAGCCTGGTGAGAGGGGTGCTACGAAGTGCAAGAAAGTCCTTGCACTATAGCCGCTAAAAGCAGTAGTTCGAAATAACATGGAGTGAGAAGGGTTTCCTCTTGGTCCAAATGCGGGTCTTTTCTCCGATTGGATTGGTGCTTGCACAAGACAGTTTGTGCCTATCTATTTAGAGGATGTTAAAATTTTGAATCCAAAATTGGCGGAGTTATACTTGGCTCGTATAAAGGAAGGCTTTATTATACCCGATGAAAGTCATGATGAGTATTTAATGCATAAGGCGGTGATGTCCACAGGGCGGTGGAAGTGTGGCGTTGCTAGGGATTGGTTGTATGTGGACAAGGCAACGGGGAGATGCGTAAGAGCCCACCGGAAAACAAGTGTCCCACCATCAAGCGGGAAGAATGGGATCTTTTCAAAAAGATGAGAACTACGAGAAATTTCGAGTTAAATATCCTCTCCTTTTAACGATTTACCTATCATTTTTTTAATTAATGAGTCCTTTATATAATCTTTTTATTATCTCATCTACTTGCGCTTTTATATAATTATTTGAAGGCCGTTAGCAGAAGAAATCGTGCTAACATTTCATGCAAGAAGGGGAAATTCTATGGTTCTCGAGGCGATTCTGAGAAAGATAGAAGAGGACCTCGTAAGTAGCATGCATTATTGCCCTGTTAGACTTTATTTTTTTAATCACACTTGGACTTGCATTGATACACATTTACGTGTATAAATGTTACCATGTTAATGTGTAGGTGGCAAAGGGAGTGAAAGAGGTGGATCGGCATGTAACTTATAAAGAAGGGCACACGCCTAAAGGATCCCGTCGTCGCGACAAATATGATCAGGAAGTTTTGGCCAACATAGTAAGCATTATTTTATTCAGACGAGTTCATTACTAACTTTATTATTTTAGTCACAAATATAATTTGAAGTTTATTTAAGATATTATAGGATAAAGTAGTGAAAGAGGTAGAAGAAGGGAAATTCACTCCCGGTGGTCGTAATGACGTTCTTGCTAGAGCGATCGGCCGACCCGAACATCCAGGTCGTTTGAGGGGCGTCCGTTACGGTTGGAGTAACGAAATATTATGGGAAAACTGCGCCGGATAAAGAAGAAAAGGAAGACTAAGTCTCGAGAACGCCGACATGGTAACATTTATTCTATTATTTTCATTTAAGTTCAATTCACATGTTATTGTTGGGATAAAAATTGCGACACATTACATTCTTGGCAAGCAACTTGATTAATGGCATCCGTACTACTAAAGCTGAATGCTGGAGGTAAGCTTTCCGAAGAAGAAGTGAAGATGATGGAGGATGTCATTTCTAAAGGGGGTAATAATAAGGTACAACAGATTGGTGAAGAGGCCGCTACTACCTTGGCAATACATGAGAAGGAAGTATCGGTCAACGAGATTCGAAAGATCGGTACCTAATAATGCTTCTGAAGTTGTAACAACTAAAGCCGATCAGGTACCTAATATACTTCCTTATTTTTCTTTTGTTTTTTTTTTTTGGGTAAGATCGGGGTGTGTTCACTTTGCCAACTTCGACATGGTGCCATTGAATTGGTTAATTTTATTAGGTAAATAATGGGTCCGAAAAGGAGATGCAACTTGATGAGAAGACGGTGATGGAAAACAAGATACATCCCCTTCAAGTCAGTTCCTGTTTTCATAAGGTATGCATGAAGTGTTTAATTAGTTAAATTTATATGAATGCTTTGAAGTTTGTGCAAAAATCGGCCGAGAGACGAAAAGCGTTTTTGCAAAATCTTTTGAATGCTGAAGCGTTTTTGCAAAGATATATATAATAATGTATATGTATGTGTATATTCTTCAGGCCGTAAACAATAGGCCAGTTATTCTTGCTGACCCTAATAGAATCGAAAAGCCACCTGTGCGTGTTGGCCGGGGTCTCGTAGAAAACAAACCTGCAGCAGCGGAAACTGTAGTTCATGGCGAAAAACTTTTGCCGAATCATAGAATAGTAGAGATAACTACAGTCAATCCAGGCTATGAAAAATTTCCACTGCCTGTCCCAGTTCGTGACGACATTACCATTCTGGGAGATGCGCTTGGAAGTTTCATCCAATGGCCTGATACTCACATCTACTTGGCGAAGATATCTCCGCCGCCTCCGCCGAGCAATGAAAAGCGATTGGGGTTAGAAGAAATACCTTTATATATATATATATGTGTTACATTTTTAATTGTTGAATGTTTTTATATGTTAAATTTATATGTTATTTTTTTTTTGTAGGGAACAAAAAAGGCGGCTTTGGCGGATAAGCCTAAGTCCACAGACATGCCAACAACCTCGACTTCACAACAACTTGATGAGGTATGTATTTAATTAACTTCTCCATTTTTTTAAAAATTAACCTCGCCCCTTTATTTATATTTTGTCTGTATTTATAAAAAGCATGGTAATTTTGTGTAGGGGACAAAAAAGACTGATAAGCCTAAGTCCCCAGTCTTACCTGCTACTACTACCTCATCATTGAAAGAGCAAGTTGACGAGGTATTTAATTAAGTACGCTTTTATTTTTATTACTCCAACTAGGATATGTTACCTTTGGATTTATTATTATTTTAATTATCTATACTACATGTGTAGGCTGGTAGTAGTAGCACCACATCAAAGACTCATTATTTCCTAGTGAAAGTTAGGAGTATAAACTCCACAAAATATAAAGGGAAGGATTACATGCAAAAAGTAAGAACGGGGACGATGATGAGATCAGATGAGGAGGCTGGCCATCGCATAGCCTCCGAGCAACGATAATTATTCCGCTCGAGGAGGATATTCTAGGGGCTGAGCGCCATGCATCCATATCATGGGATCTGCTAGCCGTATGGGCTGGACTAGACCAGATTGATGTCCAACACATATTTGTTTGGATGAAGTAAGTTTCTTAATAAATAATTTCATAGTCTAATATTCTGACTACTAGGTAGATAGTGTTTTAAATACCGGAATTAATACCGTAATAATGTAGGATATTGCAAACCGAGTGATCCCCGAGAAGAATATTCCATCTGATCAATACGGATTCATGTGCCCCTTTGTTTTATCTTTATTTATTCCGGATTTCACGTTCGAACAACGGGTAGATTATATTGCTCAGCAATTGGCGACAACCAAGAAGCTGATTTTTGGCATTTATAATGAAAAAGGGTAATAAACAAATTAATATTACGTTTCCCCCTACAATTGCATTTTCATAACTAATATATGTACTTGTTAATAATGATGATGTCTCTTGATGTAGGACTCATTGGGTGCTAGCAGCCATCATGCCGAAACAAAGAAAAAGTTTTACGGTTGGACTCTTTACATCATCAACCAAGCGAGACTTTTAAGCACTTGATTAAAATGTAAGTTTATAATACTGATTTATTTATAATAACATTTTCAATTTTTATTTATAGAAAAAAGCTCGTTCATATTTTTGCCCCTAAAAAAATTAGTTTTACGCCTCCTTTTTTTTTTTTTTAAAAAAAGGGCCTTTAAGAAGAAAAGAGCAAACGAGGAGGATCAACCCACGAACGATTCGATGTTGGCCCCGATTTTTTTTTTTACGATAACAGGGGTACGTGCTCAAATACAATAACATTAAGTGCAAAATCTGTGTTTAATACTAATACAATACCTAAAGTTCAAGATTCTGATGTGAGCCTTCTCTCGTCTATTTTTTTTATGTAATAATAGGCCCCTCGCCAGCCAGATAGCATACAATGTGGATACTACGCTTGTCGGTTCATGTTGGAGATTATTAGGCGAAGATATCTCGTTATTCCAGAAAGGGTTAGTAATAATTTAAACATGTGTTTATTACTTTTTTTTTAAATTAGAGCTAATAATGTTGTCTTGCAATTGCTGCTATATATACCATGATGTTGCTAATGTTGTCTTGCTTGCTGCTATATATACCATAATGTATTCTCTTTGTTTTTTCCGATATGTAATCAACCAGTCACAACGGATTGAGCAATACTCAAGTATAGATATAGACGAGGTAAGAGACATGTGGGGCAACTACGTCTTAGAATATATATAGATAGAAATGCATGATACTATACTCACAGTTTAGATCGACTTATTAGTAATTTTTTGTTGAAGTTAGGGAATGATTAATTAGTTCATGTAAATTCAACTCCTTGTAATTATGTATATATATATATATGATCTTTGCTTTTTGTATGTGGTTGAATTGAATCTATTGAGTTCGATGAACCCAAATGATTTATCTTTGGTGCTTTGGTATATGGTGCTTTCTTGATATATGCGGGTTTTGAATGGCATGAAACAAATTTAATTTTTCAGAACATTAGGTGTACGTAATAAAAACGGTTACTAAAAAAAAACCGTTGTGAATACCTTTCACAACGGTTAATAAAACTAACACCGTTGTGAATGACATTTACAAATACCCGCGCATAATATTCAACAACAGGTTTTAATCAAAGAACCGTTGTTAAAAGTATTCACAATTTTGGAGGTAAAATTACAACAACGGGTATTAAACAAAGAACCGTTGTTACTAACAATTTCAACAACGGGTATGTAACATAAACCCGTTGTCAAAAGACTTCATAATTTTGGAGGGAAAGTTACAACAACGGTTATACATACGACAACCGTTGTTATATTATTCCCTCCAAAATTTTGAAACACTTTCCACAACGGAGAACACCCAACAACAACGGCTTTTAACCGTGGTGAATACTTTAGACAACGGTTTCACTAAATAAGCAAACCGTTGTAAATACCTTCTACAACGGCCGCATTAACAACGTCCGCTTTTTTATTTTACAACGGTTTTTACCCGTTGTTATAGGTTGTATCTGTAGTAGTGGCTAGAAAATTTTGACGTTATTGTCATACAGATGGCGGTGATCAACTGGTCCCTAAAAGTCACACCTATAAGATACGTTTGAGAGATGTGACAGTATGAAAATACAGTCATGTTGATGCCTAATATGACTAAGCAGTTAGTCGGAGTTATTGACTAATAATTAGTCAAACGCGATGTTGAGATAATTATTTAATACGGATTAAATAATAATGGCTAAAGTGAATTAAGCAGTTAATTCGTAAATTGAATATAAACGATTATATTTAATTAATGTATATTGAATTTAATTAATTATACAATATTGTCATTATCGGACAAGTATTAATATATCGACTAATTCATGTCACTAGTCGATGTTTTATTATCCGATCACGAGTGACGATTTATAATTAAAAACCCGTCATATACATTTTAGCGAAATGAGTCGGACCACGAATTAAAATAAGGAGAAAGTGGAAAGCCCACTCTCTCCCTATGTCACGGTTTGGCCGAACCAAAGAGAACAAAAGGAGAGTCTTTCTCTCCTTTTGACCTAAGCATTTTTCATTTGCACAAAAATTAGGGTTTTGGAGGCATTCTCTCTGAAACTCTAGATCTCACATCGAAAAACCTCACAAAAGCTCTCTCAATATTGCAAGGCAATCGGAGAGCAATTTCTAGCACAAGGGGCATAGTCTCAGGCGATCTTGGGTGCAACGATTAGGAGGAAATCTATATTGATTTCTGTTCATTAGGCCGAATTGCACAAAGGACCCGAGGTTGATCTTATTCTCTTATCGTTTTCTCTTGTTTTTCGTTTATGACAATTTTTCACATGTTAAATTTGCGTTATAATCCTTAATTTAAAGGGAATTTTACGGATATTTCCCTACAGAATGCACACTTCTGAGGATTGAGCCTCATGTTGTACTTGCGCAATCTTAGGAAGAACTTGCGAAGGTTATCAATATGCCCCTTCCTATCTTTGGACTTGACAATCATATCATCGACGTACACTTCTACTTCTTTATGCATCATGTCATGTAGCAATGTGGTCGCAGTGCGTTGATATGTAGCTCCAACATTGATTAGCCCGAATGGCATAACAATATAACAATATGTGCCCTATTGACTAACGAAGGCTGTCTTATGCATGTCTTCTATGGCCATTTTGATCTGATTATACCTTGCATACCCGTCCATGAAAGATAACAATGCGTGATCCGCTGTATTGTCTACCAATATATCGATGCGTGGTAAAGGGAAGCCGTCTTTGGGATTTGCTTTGTTTAAGTCTCTGAAATCAACACAAACTCGGATTCGCCCATCTTTTTTGGGTATGGGGACTATGTTAGCCATCTAGTCCGAATACTCGGAAACTTTGATGAACCCGGCTTTGAATTGTTTATCGACTTCTTCTTTGATTTTAAGAGCCCATTCGGACCTCATCCGACGAAGCTTCCATTTTACGGATTTGAAACCTGGCTTGATTGGAATTCGATGTTCTGCAATATCCCTGTCGATTCCTGGCATGTCTTTGTAAGACCAAGCGAAAACGTCCTTGAACTCGTGTAGGAGGTCGATGAAATTGGCCCTTTCAGTTGGGTTTAAGGTCGTCCCTATCCTAAGTTTTTGGGGTTCTAGTTCGGTTCTTACGTTGATGGGTTCGGTGTTTTCTATAACTGGTGCCCCTTCCCCCTCTTGTAGTATCTCTTTAACTATGTAGGGAGGTAATTCGATCGAGTCTGGGTCAGGATCATCCTCATTATCATCGTAAATAGAATTACATTCAGAATAACACAAAGAGTAAGCAGAATCTGATTTATTCATATTAAATTTTGATAATAGTTGAAACAAAGAAGCCATCTGTTCAGTAGTCAGTGGCGGTAAAGGGACAGCTGCTGCGACATTTCCCAAGCTACTGTTACTACTTGATGCTATGCTAGGAGAAACAAGGGGATAGGGAGTGACGACAGAAGAAGACTCTCTAGCGACTTCTCTAGACTCAGACTCTGATTCTGACTCCGACTCCGACTCTGACTCGAATTCGTTGTCTTCAGGTTCTTCTTTGAATATCTCTCCTTCTCAAGTGGTGACTTTGAAGAGCTTTCCTTTGTTTTTAGTCCACTTGATTGACTTTCTCCATCCTTTCTGCTGATTTGAACTGGTTTCGGTGATCAATGCTGTGGGGTTGAAATGGTCATCTTGATGTATCATGGAAATGATCTTATCCTGTGCTGCCCTGACGAATCGGTCTTCCCCAAATAGGAGGCTAACAACTTGTTCGTCTAAACAAGGTGTTTGACGAGTTTTGACGGTAGGAACCGTTTCTGGAGGGATGAAGTAGCAATCGTGGAAGACCTCGATTCCAGCTAGTTGCATTCCTTTGTAGTGCCAAGGTTCGGGAAACCCGTGAAAGTACTCCTGACTCCCTTCTCTAACGAAGTATCCATTTAGTGTGGGGAGGTAGGGTCGCATTTGGATTCCTTTATCCTTACGGTTTTGGAATTGGGTGAGCATTTCTAAGGCTTATTCTTTTGTGGGCTTGTATCCTAAACCTAGTGGTATTCTTTGAGAGTTTCCTTCCTTTTAAGGTGCGAAGGTATTTTTCTTGGCAGGATTTAATGGCATTCCCGGGAAGTATCCCTGGGACTTGAGTATGTGGTTGACCACTAAATTGGAGTATGGGTTGAAGTATAGAGGCGCCAGCTCGCTTTCTACAAGGTTTTGTTAGTTATTTAGACCAAATTAATACTCATCTTATGATATCAAAATTACAAGTTAATTTTAGTGGTCTAAATCTACATGCATGCAAAGAAAAGTATTAAAGAGATGGTATAAAACCATCTTAAGACAAAAATTCCTTACATTGTTATAAGGCAAAATGGGCACAACTCAAGGACTCCTTCTTTGAAGTTGTTCTTGAGCTAATGCAATAAGGATGATCCTCCAACACCTTAATTACCAAAGTAGGTAATCTCCTAAGGTGGCACCCAAGATTAACCCAAAATACTACTAAAATACTAACTAGGTAAATGTAGTAGTAACCTTGTTTATTTGTATTTTTGATGTACTAATTATATTATTACTTTGATAATATTATTAATTTATTTTATATGTGTTTTAAATGTTTTAAGATGAACAAAATAAGAAGAAAAATGGTATTTAAAAGCTCCAAGTGAGCCTTCTAAAACAACAAGAAAAGACCAATTTTTCTTTCAATTTTTCCAACAACGAAAAATGGTGGAGTTTGGTGGTATTTATAGGGGGGGGCTATTAATTAATAAATTCTAATCATTTATTATTTAAACATCACATAATTAAATAATAAATCTCCTTGTCCCGAGTTCGTAACCCGTCATCAAATAATACATTTATGTGACTAACTAAAAGTGAAATAATACAAGGAATTAATTATCTCGTATCTCATACAAATAGTTAATTTATTCTATTTGGGCGTCATCCTATAGATGTGACGTAAAGGGATCGGTGATCACCGCCGTCACACGACGTAAATGTTAAACTCTAGTCAGCCAATCATTACCGATTAACGATGACCAACTGGCAAATAAAAAGATAAATCCCTGATATTCCTTTTACGAAATTTAATATGTAAACGCACTCATTGTGGAGGACACTACTCCAACATGTTTATGCTCTGAAAGCCCCCAAGCTCATATACTGGATCTGTGACTACTTGGTTACTTGACATTTTCTCTATTACTGCCTTGATAGGTGACGAAGTGATCGTCACTACTTTGCTATCTAGAGGAATCTTAATCTTCTGGTGGAAGGTGGATATTACCGCTTTGGAAGCGTGAATCCAAGGTCTTCCCAGAAGTATATTGAATGATACTTCGATATCCACTATTCGAAAATTAACCTTTCGCTCGATTGGCCTTGTGGTTATAGTGAGATTGATTAGTCATATTACTTTACGTCATGTTCCATCGTATGCTCGAACACCTTGGTTGGTAGGAGTCCAATCCGATTCTTTCATGCCTAATTTGTATGTAGTTTTTAGTGGTATGACGTTGACTGCAGAGCCATCATCCACCAAAGTCATTGGTACGTTCTTCTTTAAGCATATGACTGTAATGTATAGACCTAGGTTATGATCAAGGCGCCAAGGGAGGAAAATCTTCCTCTCGAGAAAGTAACTGGGTTACTTAGTTTAACTGAATCTTGGAAGACCAAGTTGACTACGTCGTCAGGTGTAGAGTTGTGTGCCACGTTCAGTTTAGCTAATGCTTGCAGTAAAGCTTGGCGATGAGGAAATGAACTCGCAACTAGTTGCCAGACTGAAAGATTAGCCTTTGTCTATTGCAGTTGTTTTAGCAAATGGTCAATAGACGTATCTTCGCCATCATTTGGAGTGATGACATTGGTGTTAGTAACTGGACCATTAGCTGTAGGACCATTCTGAGAGACATTTTGATATGGACACTTTGAGCGAGTAAGGTGGTCTATATCTTGGTCCTCGCTAGCCTTGACTATATCCTCACCAGATTTGACTAAATAGTGTTTTTTGAGGTATTCATCTTCATCGTCATCGGCCCATATTCCGTTGACGATACTGAGCTCTCTCAACCTGATGATCTCGGCTTCTAGACTGATTATTTGGTCGACTAGATTGTCAACTACCGTGATTACCTCTTGCATTGTAGACTCTTGAGATAGACTAGGGGTTAGTGACACGTTTTCTCTAGGTATGGTGTCGGGATTGCGTAGAGATGCCACTATAGCTTCCAACTCTGAAACTTGCCTCGTCACACTCTTTGCCCATGCGATGAAATCGGCAATGGTAGGAGAAATGGTGGAATAGCTCCCCTCATCTTCTAGTGCATGAATCTCATCCTCGGCTGGAGAATTGAGGTGTGAACAATCCAAGGTGGATTCTTTATCCGTGATCATCAGAACTCCAAGAGGATTCTGAGTGTTGTTAGGCTTACCTCCGGGAGGTATGGGTAAACGACCATCTCGATCATATCCTGAAAGACATGTTTCAATTTAAAACATTTCTCTGTATCGTGTCCCTTACCCCTATGATATTCGCAGTATGCACTCTCATCTCAGAACTTAGACTTCTTTTATGGGTCGGGTGTAGGTCCTATGGGTTGGAGCTTACCTTGTTTCATCAATCTTTTCAGAGCGTTGGAGTATGAATCACCAATGTTTGTGAACTTCCTTTGTGAGCTATTCTTCTTAGATGATTCGACAAGGTTAACCTCATCAGTCTTGCTAGTAGAGCCATAAGAACGACTCGTCGAACCTTGATATCCACGACCTACCGTTTTGGACAAGAGTCCGTTACGGATGTCATCTTCAATTCTTGTCCCTAGCATAGTCAAATCTTTGAAAGACTTTATGTTTTGGTACCTCAAGTGGTTTGCATAAATAGGTCTCAGGTTATCCACGACCTTTTCCACAAGAGTGGCTTCGTCTAGACGTTCAACAAGTTGTGTGCTAGTCTTCCTCCACCTACTTAGGAAGTAGGTGAAGCCTTCTTTTTCATTTTGGGTAAGAACCTCTAGAGTGCGCATGTTGACTTGGATCTCAGCATTATCCGCGTACTGCTTAGTGAATTCAATTGCGGCATCATCCCAGGTGGCAATCTTCTTGTGTTCCAAAGAGTAAAACCATTTCTTGGGAATGGTGTCGAGAGATGAAGGAAAGATCCTTAGGAACATCTCAGGTTTGATGCCTTTGATAGACATGTAATCTTTGAAGGCACGAATGTGGTTTAACGGGTTTTCATGCCCCTTGAACTTCGGGATGTCAGTCATGTTGAAGTTGGTTGGTAATTGAGCATTTACTGCCTCATACTTACGATTATTCTCCCTGTAGATGTCATCTCCCTTAAGGTACATTAGTTGCTCCTCCAAGTATTGGAGTCGTTTTTCAGCTTCAGTAGGACCTAGTGGAGGGTTGGTTTCTTGTTGTCTAAAAAAAGGTGGAATGTCATCATGCACGCTCGCATTAGGAACATCGTTCCCTGCAGGAGGAAGCCTAGTTTCTACAGCAACAATTCGGCCTTCAATAGCATTGAGGCGAGCATAAGCTTGGTCTTGGCTTGTTTGGAGACGGACGAGCGCAGCCAGGATTAGATCATTACCATTTTGGGGTTGTCCATTAACACTTGCGTGACTAGTTCCAGGCATCTTGGAAACTGGGAATAAGAGATCGATGACGAATTAAAACACGATCGACCATTTTAGCACACTTACTCGAAAAAGACTCAACTTGTGAAGTGGGAGTGTGCCACTGTGTTAAGTGAGGTTTGAAAATGACAACATTTTGAAATGTTTGTCCTAAGCAACTGTAGTGTAGTTGTAGGACTGCTGACTCGAAGCGAGGTTTTGAAATGGGTTTTGAGGCCCGAATTTTGACTGGACATTCGGACAGAGTTTTGACTCATTTTGCGCTATTTTAGGCCATCTTTGAAAATGTTTATGTTTTAAAAAGGATTTTTATTTTACGAAAATTTCGTCATGGTTTTGTTTACAAAATGGCGATCACATATGATACAAACATTCATACATGCATTATAACGGTATGCTGAGTGCATTTATAAGGGTTTTGGCTTAAAAGGTGGGTTGCCATACCAAGCAATCAAACCCTGGTCTGTGGAGAGGTCCGTGCCAAACATGAGTAAGGTCGGTTCCTAGTCCATTTCCTCGAGTAGTGAAAGCCCTTGATACAAACATGATTATGATTTACGGTATGGTTGACGTCAATCGCTATCTATCCTTAGGCCCAGATAAGAATTTGGACCATCCAGACGGGACGATTGGTCGAATGGGTTGGGTTGGGCCTAAGCAGGCCGAATAAAACGACTTAAGAAGGTCGAGTAATGAAAACCGACAACTATCTCATATAAACTATTCCCTAACCTAGTTCAAGTTTCACCCTGGGTAACACGTAAGTGTATTGTCCCCAGCAGAGTCGCCAAACTGTGGACATAGGCCACGGGGGCGCTTGGGACAAGCGTTTGCATTTGTGGAGTCACCACCAATTTTTATGGAAAAATGGAACCGTTCGAATACCTCGCGTCATGTCAAGACACAAAGTAGTGACATGAACACTAAGAACTCATTACCCTTTGCTTTCTGATGCCAATGAACACGGATGTTTACAGATATCTGGAGTAAGGGGTGAGGGTACATATTAGGAAGTCCTTTTACTGAACACCTAATCCCGCCTGCCTCGATAGCGGCCTCTACTAATGATTAGGGAAATCGTTCGTATTTGATATGCTGTCCATTATATGCATGCAATGCAACATCCACAGATTAATCCTAGCATGTGAATTAAACTACGTCGGTGAATGAATAATTAGCACTTATTAATGTCGAATTAGAGTTTAGAATTGATTACAAGTGAAAAACAAATAAATACATCATCCATAATAAATACAATAAATAAATAGTGATAATTAAAATTAAAAGGAATTACAATGATTTAGATGATTTACGTCAAAAATACACTTAAGACGGACGATTTGAGGAAAATACAGGAATATAAATAAGGTTGAAAAATATGGACAAATTAGGGGTGATATTACGGCTAATAGTCAATTAATTACGTAATTAAAGGAATTAAGTCAAAGCAAGAACGGAAATTCAGAGACAAAATTCATCCCGGAATAGGCGCAGCATTGTTGCGTCCCTTGGAAGAGGCGCAGCTTTCACTGCGTCTGTTCCTGAGGTGAGTTCTGGCTGTGAAGTCAGAACTGTGAGCAGTTAGCATTCGTTGATGTGTTTAATGATTGATTATCGATATTTCACTCAAGTGAAAGTGAGTTAGCATATTAATTACATATAAAGTCGTCATAAAAGCGATAATCACGAATTAAAATGGGTCAAAACGGGTTAAAAGCGAATTAAAATGAGCTAAAACTAATTAGGTTTATATACGAATACGGAAACGATTTTGAAAGGCGTAATAAACTGGAAATAAGCGACGAAAATATGTACAATGGACGAATTCCAGAAGCTTGATATGAACAAATCGAGTCTCTAAAATTCGAGTTTGATTTAATGACGAAAACCCGCAAATATTGATTATAAGGGATTTAAGTCGTAATAAAATGTGACAATTAAAAAGAATGTATTAAAATTTATTTATGTATGAAGAAAAAGAAAGAAAATAAGAAAGTAAAACAAAAGAACGAAATCAACAGAGAACCGAGGAAGAAGAAGAAGAGCAGAAACAGCGGCATCCTCTGAAGTGGCGCAACAGATGCTCCGACTCTTCGAAGAGGCGCAGCTGTTGCTGCATTTCTTCTCGACGTCTGGTTACTGCTAATCCGTAAAAACGGTTTAATAATAGGGTTTTAGAAGTCGGTTTTAAACATACTTTTGACGTAGATCTTACAATAATTAGTACAAAAATAAAATACAATAAAAAGATGGGATTTACACCCTCAGACTTACATGTTTGACGAAACGAGATTGACTAAGTTAATGTTTAGTGATTGCTCGACTCGAATGTATGTAGAAAGTGCCCTCGTTAGAGGATTTAGATTAAATTGATTGATGTGTAGTGGTCAAATTGGTCAGTCATGCAATGTGACTGGAACTCAGAATGATCTGAGCTTACGTGGTCGATTGATCAAGCACGTAGACGTCGAAAGCTTAGAGCACGGTCTTAGAATGCAAAGGGAGAACAGAAGGGCGGACACTTGCGTGAAAAATATGTGGAACGAAGGTCCCTATTTATACTAAAAAATGTGAAGAGTTATGGAATGACTCAAACTTTGGAAATAAATCACGGAAAAAATCTGAAAATAGGCAGAAACGAGCTGAGGAAGAGGCGCAGTAGCTGCTGCAATCCTTCGAAGAGGCGTAGCATCTGCTGCGTCATTTCCACAGAGGTTTCCTCCTGCGGAAGAAAGAATTCTGCGTTTCTTTTAGGGAATTGCGGTGGATCTCTACTTCCTTATTTCGTAAAATAAGATTTATGGGATATATTTTACCAAAAGATATAAAATTAATTTATGGAATAAATATCCAGAAGATTCAAGGACATTTCGACTCGGCATTTTAAACGGTTTCTTAGAAAATGAAGCGGTTTTTGACCCGGACTCCAAATGAACTCTAATTACTGTCAAAACGACCGTATTGGTGCATAGATGACGACCAAGGGGTACACACAAGTATTTGAGCTATCACTTGACGATAAAATTACGAGCTATTATAAATCATTCCGCGTACCAAACATGCGGCCCAATCATCACTAGGTGGTTGGCAGAAGGTATAGAAATGAGGTATCTACAATCAACCCTTTCTTAACCTAATGATGTACCACTATATATTATAATAATCAAGAGACTAATCTTCCTTAGATTAGATTAAGCTCTCATTAAGAGTTGATTAGAATAGATTATCCTTTAATCATTCCACAAAATTACACATTAATCTTTCCTTAATTGTTGTTCAAGTTTATTATTGGGTAATTCAAGTTTATTATTGGGTAGTTGAAGATTATTGGGTTATTATTGGAGAATTGACAACTCTTCATCAATCAATCAATCAAGTTTTCTTCTATTATTCTTTCCTTTCAAATTGTTCATCTTAAGTTTGGTATAATTCCTTTACTCTTTACTCTTTATTGCTTATTTCTTCACTCTTTTATCATGTTTATACTTATTGTGATGATTGACACCATTGATAACATGTTTTCCATGATAATAAGTGAGTAATTACTTAACTAGGATTAATGGGGGATTAGGGGAACTATAACATACGGGTAGATCCATACTTAATCTAATATGGTATCTTATGATTGCTTGCTTGTTGTAATGTCAACCTATGCACATGTTATGTTTGATGAAATGCTAGACTATGAAATCTTGCATTTTTTGCCCATCTCTTATCTATTCAACAAGACTTGTAAGATATAAACCAATTTGAGTCTTGTTAGACCATGCATAGAAGTGAATAGAAAGAAAGTAAGTCGACTTGTAGGTGTTGTACAGTCTAGACGACTCGGCTCCGGGACCCAAATCTTCATATGAACCGTAAGAAATAAACTAACTCGGTTCCTCTATAATAATAATTGCTTGCAACTATGGAAACATGTTTGTATGATCGCCACCATTAATCCCCTATGGACCCATGACATCCTAGTACTTTTAATCATTTGTTTACATCCTTTCATTTGTTGCTTGCATTGCCTTTTTATTGCTTTCATTAATTTAGAATCATCAACCCATTTCAATTGTGACAACCCTTAAGTGCAACCATAATTAGATTGAACAATTTGAGTACCCCCGTCTCGTGGATCGACCCCGACTTGCTTGCTATGCTAGTAGTTGGGTATAAATGTGTTTGAGGGCGTACAACGACACGTTCCATCAAAATGGCGCCGTTGCCGGGGACGATGTTGTGTATTTGAATTGTTCTTTTGTCTAGTTTTAGTTGTGCTTCTTCTTCTTGAGTTTTATTGTACTTGTTCTATTTGATATGATCAACATGTCTACTATCACTTGAGGAGGTGTCATGCTTTCTAAATTCATCATCCGGTTATTAGAGTGTGGCATCAATTTATTGCGGGGACTATCCATGGTAGGAGTGATACGAGAAGTATGAGTCAACTTGACATGACTTTTCTCGAGTCATATTTGAATGTCCAAGGTTTGCCAAAGTACAACTTTAATCCCGCACTTGAATTACTTGTCTGGTTTTGAAATCTAGCAAGGGGTACGACAAAGTCAAAGGGAATTGAGATGGGTGGTCTTGTGACTAGAATGGCCAATGTATTATGTTCGGGGTTAATGATGATGAGAGTTATGTAGCTCTACCCGGAGACACTTTGATTCATGAGAAGGCTATATTTAGGCATCACAAATGGTGCAAGTATAATTATTCGGGAAGCATTGATTGGTACACCAAGAGAAGCACTACATTCACCCTTCCTTGTTGGGACCTTCCTCCTACCGAGCCTAGGTCGAGCTACGTTGCACCTATGCCGAGCTACCTCCTCCCCATTGAGAGGATTGTGGCTCCACCACCTAGGAGACATGAGGAGGCACCTTCTACTCCTTCCCATGCACCATCACCATCGCAAGGTCCAAGCCTTGGATTTCCACCATTCCTTCATGGTGTTCGACCCTCTTATGCGGTGATACCACCTTATCCCCATGTCTACCGACCCTACTCACCTCCTCCTCCTCCTCTTGGCACCCCGCCATCGGCCATGGATATCTTGATGGGTATGATGAGCAACATGGACTTTAGGATCCACCAAGGGCAAGAAGACAACTATTTGGCCCTTTATCCTCAATACTACCATATGGCGCAACAAGGGTTTATTGATCCAAATGGTCCTGGCCTTCTTGGGTGAAACCTCACCTTGTGTTTCCAAACCAAGGCATGAATGAAAATGATCAAAGAGGAGGAGAGGAAGAAGAAGAAAGTGAAGATAATGATAGCCTTAATGATGGGGCTTTGATTGAGATCGTGATTGTAAGAGCCTTTCTTTCCTTATCTGTCATGTATAGTTGCATTTATGTAGTTACCTCATGATTAAACCCCTTTCTTCCTACATTAGCAATAGTGTTTAAAATCGGTTTGGGGAGGTTAAATCATGAAGTGACATATATCTTAGTTGATCATTTAGAATATACTTGCATTTGTAAAATATTTCATATCACCCTTGCATATTAGTTAGTTCATATAGTATAGCTTGCATTGTAATATATCTCACATGTCTCATATAGTTAGTTGCATATAGTTAAATTTGCATTCATGTATAGCCACTAATGACCAAACCTCATTTCTCCTACACTAGAAATAGTGCTTAAATCGGTTTGGGGAGGTTTGATCATAGGTGAGAACATGCATCATTTAGTGTAGTTTATATTGCATTCATTCGTTATATATATCATATAGAATTGCATTTAGTTAGAGCATGCATTCACTCATATCATTGCATTTAATTCCATTAAACTTTAAAAATCCAAAAACATGTATTTCTTTTTCATTCCTACTCCTACATGTACATTGAGTACAATGTCCAAAATAAAGTGGGGGATGAGAATTTATATTCCAAAATACAAAAAAAAAATTGAAAAATTTCGAAAAAAACCCAAAAAATATGTTCTTTCATTTCATTAAAACAAAATCCATAAAAATTTGAAAATTTCAAAAACCAAAAACATGTTATTTAATTTAGTAGTGTAGAATTGTATATACTTGTGTTCTTGTTCTCTTCTCACATAGATACAACACTATATTTGAAGCATTATCAAGGGAATGTGAAGACCGCTTGGTATGATCGTTCTAATCCCTATTTCCCTTCCATTTCTTTTCATTATTCATATGAGGAGGATGGGCTTACATGTCAAGGAGGATGTTGTGCATTTTGTTGTGGCAGTTTGTGTACCTATGTGTTGTTAGGAGTTGCATCTAGATTATATGGCATACTAGTTGATAGAAGCATATGCATTAGAATTGTATATATGTTAGTTGCATCATGGCATGTAGTTGCATGGTTAGAAATTTTTTTGAAAATGCCTATTTGGGAAACTTGACAAGTGTATATAAGGCCCTTGTAGATAATTTTTCTCCTTGAGACTTTGTTTGCTAGAATACCCTCAAGACACCCTAGGACGTGTCATACTAGTAACATTTGACCCATGGACTAAGGCCTAGTCAAGAGTACCTTGTGGTGTGATAACTCCTTGGCTACCGTTTATTCCAAGGTGACCTTTGAAGCCATGCAACCGTTCTTACACTTCTATCATCATATTTTGCCAACAAAAAGGGAATGGGCACAAAAATCATCAAATTGAGTTCAAGTACAAAACCAAAATCAAAAAGTTCGCAAAAATTGCATCAATGAAAAGAGGAGCAAAAATAGACACCTATGCTTTAATAAAAGTACCCTTTCTACAAAATGGGGTTAATTTGAAAAATGTTCAAAAATGCAAAGATTGAAAAATTTGTTAAGTTACCCTTTCTACAAAATGGGGTTAATTTGAAAAATGTTCAAAAATGCAAAGATTGAAAAATTTGTTAAGTATCAAAATGCCAAACATAAAAAATGGCAAAGAAATGTTCTTAAAAAGTCAAATGCCACAAGAAATTGGGGGGAAAAACAAATGAAAAAGCAAACTACAAATGTGAAACTCAAAACATCTTGATCCCTTTTATCCATTGATCTCATTTTTGTTGCATGGTGGAGAGGGGACGACCCTTCTTCTTGTCCAGGCAAGATGGGGAATTCCGCGATCCTACAGTGTTTCTAACACCATAGGGAGCATACTCTTGACAAAAACATTTAGCGATTGAGGATAAAAGTACCCTAGTTTGACACAACTTGGAGGCTATTTGTTGGTATCCTTTTAGGCTTAGTAACTTGGAGAAACAATATCTATAATGGAGTGTGTACCCTTAAATTGCTTCCTTTGTAGATGATTTCCGCCACTTAGATGAGGAAAGTGACTATTCTTTTGTAGATGCATCCATTACTTGTTTTGTGTGCTTAATGCTTGGATGTATCGCTATTTTAGCAAGCCCCACCTTGCCTTGCAAGAAGGCATCTTACCTCATAGATGTCTTATTGTGAGTTGAAGGGGTGAAGTGAGACCCGCTAATTGTCTCACATCGGTTATATTATCAGGATAGTTTAAATAAAGGTCTAGTTCTAGTCACCTCTTTACTCGAGACGAGTAAAGGTTCGGTTTGGGGATGTTTGATGTGACTCTTAATTGCACACATTTAGTCCCCTAATTGAACCTATTTTTCATACTAATATAGCATTTCATGGCCATTTTATCCGACAATTCCTTCCTTTTTTGCTTTCCTATTGCATTTTATATGCCTTGTAGGAAAGAAGATAATGAGGCGGAATCCCCGTCTCTCGTGCATATTCAGAAGCTTGTTGACGATCTTGGATAGACTAGTATGAAGAGGAGGCAAGAATGATGACCAAGGATGTAGGAATAAAGAGTATATAGAAGGATCATAGGCTTAAAAGTAAGAAAAAGGGAAACTGCATCTCAACTCGCTCGGGTCAAGAACAACCCGCTTGAGTTGTTCTTTAACCCGCTCGGGTCAATCTCAATCCACTCAAGTTGAAGCTCAGGACGCATATATTTTACTCGGGATGAGGGCATACAACGACACGTTCCATCATGTGGGGAAGAGGACCGACTTCACCATTGACGAGGTAGATAAGGAGATGAAAGCCACCAAATACATTGACCTCTGTACGGGAAACCAACACACCGATATGAGCGCAATAAAATTGAATGATGTTGAGCACCCCATCCTAAAGATCTTTCTCTGCACCTTGACCAATATACTTTACAAGAGGAAGGATTCTAGTAAGCTAAACTCCGCCGAGGTGCTACTCTTGAGCTCTTACCTCAACCCCTTCTATGAAAAGCGATTCTACTTTAGTCCTGTGACCATGGTGAGCTTGGCCTTTGAGAGGATGACCAAGTCCGACAAATGTTCCTTTGATTGCGGTGCTTTGGTGACTAGGTTAGCTAAGAACCTATTAGGCTATGGCCTGGGAGATATTGATAGGCCGATGAGTACCAAGGTGGCCTACTTTGACATCCCCTACATGAAGGGTATGTTTTGGCTCGTGGATTGGAAGGATAAGGTTGGCTATTCATGGAAGGTAAATGTGGACTTGGACATTAAGCTTCCCGCGCCGGGGAGTTTGCCCGAGAGCACCCATTTGCCCGAGAGGACCCTACCTCGTCCTTCGGCCCGGACTTATCTCATTCCGAGTGAGCTTACTTATACCCTTTGTGATGAGGAGGTAGAACGAGCTCGGACACCGCCACTCCTTCCCGACCCTCCTAAGACTTCTCTACATGCCACATCACCCTCCTATGTGCCCATGCCTTCACCACCACATGATCACCCTAGGCATTCTACATATGCTCTGTCATCTTCCCATATGCACGTGCCCTCGCCACTTCATGATCCTCCTAGGCACTCCATGCATATGCCATCATACACCAGAGGATATACCCAACAGCCGCCGACCTATGAGCACTAATACCCTATGGCAGACCTTATTGAGCTGGTGAACCACTCCTTATTCCTAAGGGACATGCATGAGTTCACTTACAACCAAGGTATAAGACCCACTCAACGCCCTAGCTTTTGGTCCGGGGACGGGAACACTTCGGAGGTCTTCAAAGCTTATGGTATCCAACCCTTGGATTGGGGTACTAGAGTCCCTCATGGTGATAGACACTTGCTTGGTCCTTGGGCGGGACCTCACTATGCCATTGGGAGCTTCTTTGGCGATGCTTATCAAGGAGGTGGAAGTGGTGCCTCCCAAGAGGGTGGGGGTGGTCTTTACCATGGGAGTGGGAGTGGAGGAGGAGCGTCGGGTTAGACATCGGGACTTATAGAGTATGAGGGCGACTATACTAATGCAATAGTGGAGGATGCGGCAACGGATACCTCCGGAGAAACAAGGAGCGAGGAGCTTAACGCCCGAAGAGGAGTGTCGCCGGAAAACAATGACGGGGCCATAGTCCGATGGGTTAAGAGGCTTGGTAAGAGGAGAAAGTCCTCTTCTAAGTATTGTTTGTTTAAGTGAACTTGTTTGACATTTGTGTCGGTTTGACACTTGAACTATTTATTTGTATGTTGTAATTATGGCCATAAGGCCTAGAATTTGCTTATTTTAGGATGTTTGATGGTGTGGTAATCACCATCGGAACTTATTTGCACTTAGGGAGGAAAATATGCAAGTTAGTAAGCAAGTATGCTCGAAAAGCGTCTGCTTAGTGGACACTCGATCGAGTGCCTGCTTCACTAGATCGAGTGCCCATCTACTCGACCGAGTGGCCATTCTGTAACAACCCGGATTATAAAACTAAGGAAAAACTTATATAAACTAAATATCAGAGTACGATACTGATAAAAGGGTCAAGGTGGGGGAAACACCTGGCCAATCCGGTTCCCTACTAAATCCAAAACCAAACTAATACATTATTCAAAGGGTTTTTAAAACTTAAAGCAAACTCCTATTTATTATTAAGCTCGCTTCGCACATTCCCTAAGCAAGCATCAACTAGTCAGCTCAGTCGGGAGTAACTAGATGCTCTCCCAGTCATGTTTACAACAATTGAATATAACCAACACTCAATAACAATTGAAATACATAAACAGTAAACATGTGAGATCATCTATACTCATGAAAATCAAGCTCAGACTTACTACTCATGACATTCATAACACTAGATGGATGAGACTATATGAACTTAGACCATATGCAACCACTAGACCATGGACACCTAGAAACCAAAGTAGACACGATTCATAGCACATAAGGCACAAAGCTAGCAACAAAGCATAGCGAATAGAGCGAACGCCGCTAGAACATTTAACTGATGAACTAGCAGATGGAACGTTTAACTGACGAACCATCGGTTGTGAAGTATTTAACTGATACTCCACGGTACTATGTATAGCGTATCACCACTGCCTATATGCCTAAGACCTGGCCAGACCTCTCGATGCATTAACTGTACACCGAACGACACTCGGGACCCAGAACGTTTAACTGACGAATCTGGCCACCCCCGAACATAGACCAATAAACCTCCGAAGAGCAGCTCTTGATTCATTCCGATAGTATTTAACTGATACTACCGTCATCTATTCGACTTAGCCAACAAACAAATATGCACAGTTTAACTGACTGCACACGACATGCGGGAACCACATCATGACTCAACTCAGAAGAACAGTTTAACTGACTGTCCTACCAACATATGAATAAGAGTAACCAACGACACATTCACACATTGTCATATAGTAACTGAACACAACACAACATGTGAGGCAAGCATAAACAACCAAGGTTATAGTAACCTTAGTCATAACATGAACTATGGATGCGAGGTTATAGTAACCTCTACTATAACTTCAACATATATAACTTGAAGTTATACTTACCTCAACTATAACCTTGACATGAAACTCAAAGTTATACTAGTTCAACCATAACCTTGAGCCATAAATCTCAGGGCACGTTAGTTCCAGCTATAACCTTAACTCGCACTTCAATGTTATAGTAGAGTCAGCTATAACCTTGAATTCATATTTCCAAGGTTATAACTCAAACATCCATTACTTGAGCAACAACCCAAAGTTGTACTAACTTCAGCTATAACACTTGAATCATCAACAAGGTTATACTAGCTTTTGCTATAACTTTGGAGAGCACCCTTGGCCCCCTTTCATGCCGCCACTAGGGTTTATTCGTAAACCCTAATTGCGCTCATGACACCCATAATTTAATGCATAAGCAACATATGATATATAATTAATGCATAAAAACATATACAAACATGCGAAACATATTTAATCATGATAACAAATAATCAAACATGTACCAATCATGCAAAACAATTATTAAATCATATTGATTACATCGATTGGCATAAACACAATTAAAAGAAAACACCTAATTACCTTATTAAGCAAATAATCCTAAAGATCGTCTTCAACGATATAAACGTCCTCTCCAGGAGCAACTTCCACGCCTTTATGAATCATCACGTGCCAAAGATAACGAATCTAATAAATATACTAACTATTTATATAAAAACTATAAAATTATAAAAACTACGCGAAACATAAAAACCTACGAAGAAGATAGATAAATCCAAGAAGTAGGATCGATCTAAGAGCGAAAGATGATGAAGGAAGGAGGAAAAGGTGCGGCACAAAACCCTAGGAAGGGTGGAGGCACACGGCACAAGGGAGGAAGAGAGGAGGAGAGAATTAGGTTTAGGGTTTTGAGAATTATGAGAAAGGAAAAGCAAGGGTTTGATTTCCCTTCTTATTTATAGAGAAGCTCATGGGTTTATTCTAAGCTTAGGCCCAAAACTCACCCATCTACACCAAGAAACACGTGAGACCCAAGGAAGGAGCGGGTCTTCACCATTTTCGAGCCCAACGAGCCCAAAAGACAAGAGACGGATATTTTCCTGGAAAATAAAATATAAAATATGGGAAAATAAAATTAAAGAATTATTTTATGGAAATTAGGGGTGTTACAATCCAACCCCCTAAAAAGAAGTTTCGTCCTCGAAACTTGATAAGAGAACTACCTCACTCGAAAAGATGTGGATGCTTCTCTCGCATAGACGCTTCGGTTTCCCAAGTCTCTTGCTCGAACTTCTGACTCCTCCATAGAACCCGAACCAAAGGTACAACCTTATTCCTTAACCTCTTCTCCTGATGTTCCAAAATGCGAACAAGACATTCCTCATAAGTCAGGTTAGGCACAACCTCGATAACAACAACATGTAGAACATGAGAAGGATCACTGCGATAACGACGCAACTGCGACACATGGAACACATCGTGAACCTTCGGCAAATTCGGAGGTAAAGCCTACCTATAGGCTACCTCGCCAACTCTCTTGAGCACCTCATACGGTCCAATGTACTTAGGACTAAGCTTGCCCTTAAGTCCAAATCTCTTAACACCTTTCATCGGTGAAACCTTAAGAAAATCCTTGTCGCCAACCTCAAACTCAATCGGCCAACGCCGCAAGTCTGCATACGTCTTCTGTCGATCCTGGGTTGCCTTAAGTTTCTCGCGGATCAACCTCACTTGCTCAATCGATTCTTGAACCAACTCTGGGCCAAGAACGAAAGCCTCACTAGAATCTTCCCAACACAAAGGACTATGACACTTCCTTCCATAAAGTGCCTCAAACGGAGCCATCTGAATACTAGCTTGGTAACTGTTATTGTAGGAGAACTCCACAAGCGGTAAACTCTTCTCCCAACTAACTTGCAACTCCAAGGCACACGCTCGCAACATATCCTCAAGCGTCTGAATCGTACGCATAGTCTGACCATCAGTTGCAGCGTGAAAAGCCGTACTCATCTTAAGCTCACTGCCCAAAGCCAGCTGAATCTTTTTCCAAAGCTGAGAACAAAACCTTGGATCACGGTCAGAGATGATATCCTTAGGAACCCCATGAAGATGAATGATCTCACGCTGATAAGCATTCGCTAGTTCCTCGAGACTCCATATCTCCTTCATCGGAATGAAATGCGCGACCTTAGTCAAACGATCAACCACGACCCAAATCGCATTCATTCCCCTCGGCGACCTCAGCAAACCCATGATGAAGTCCATCGAAATCGAATCCCATTTCCATGTGGGAATCTCCAAAGGTTGTAGTAGACCACCAGGTCTCTGATGTTCGAACTTAACTTTCTGACAAACCAAGTAACAGCTCACAAACTCGGCGATCTCTTTCTTCAAACCCGGCCACCAAAATTTTAGCTTCAGATCCTTGTACATCTTATCACCACCAGGATGAACCGAATAGGGAGTACTATGAGCCTCTTTGAGGATCTTACATTTTAAGACCTCACAGCTAGGCACACACCAACGAACTTGGAATCGTAGACCATCATCAGGTCCAACGTCGAAGTCTCTGGCGCGCCTTTCGCTTATAGCGACTCGAACTCCTTCTAAGTATTCATCCTCTCTTTGCTTAACTCGGATCTCATGAAGGATCTCGGGTTCAACAACCATCGCACTCAAATCTAAAGTACCAGGAAGAACTACCTCAAGGCTCATCTTCTGGAACTCTCAACTTAAGTCATCAGGTAACACCAACACAGATCTCATAGCATGATACACCTTGCGACTCAAACCGTCGGCAACCACGTTTGCCTTACCCTCATGATACTGCAGCTCAATCTTGTTGTCATTAAATAGCTCCAACCAACGTCTATGTTTCATATTAAGATCCCTCTGAGTGAAGATATACTTCAAGCTCTTATGATCCGTATAAAAGTTGCAAGAGACTCCATACAAGTAGTGTCGCCACAGCTTAAGTGCAAACACCACTGCTGCTAACTCAAGATCGTGAGTCGGATAGTTCGTCTCGTGAACATTAAACTGACGGGAAGAATAAGCCACAACCTTACTCTTCTGCATCAAGACACGACCCAGCCCAAACTTCGACGCATCGCAGAAAACGTCGAACTCAACACCCTCTTCTGGTAGAGTCAACACAGGAGCGGTAGTCAACCTTTTCTTCAACTCCTAAAAAGCAGCTTCACAAGCCTCAGTCCAAATGAACTTGGATTCCTTCTTCATTAACTGAGTCATCGGCCTCACGATCTTGGAGAAATCATGAACAAACCGACTAGAATACCCAGGTAAACCAAGGAAACTCCGTACCTCGTTCACATTCTTTGGACTCTCCCAATCGACCACGGCTCGAATCTTCGACGGATCGACCATAACTCCATCGCCAGATATCACATGACCTAAGAAGGTAACTTCCCTTAGCCAAAACTCGTACTTTGAGAACTTAGCATACCACTTATGCTTACGCAGAGTCTCCAATATAACATGAAGATGACGCTCATGCTCAGCCTCGTCTCTCGAGTAAATCAGTATGTCGTCTATGAACACCACGACACACTTATCCAAATACTCGCTGAAAGTGCGGTTCATCTGATCCATAAAAACAGCAGGTGCGTTCGTCAACCCAAACGGCATCACCACGAACTCATAGTGGCCATACCCCGAACGAAAAGCAGTCTTAGGAATATCCTCATTCGTAACTGGAATCTGATGGTAACCAAACCTCAGATCGATCTTAGAGAACACACTAGCACCACGGAGTTGATCAAACAAGTCCTCGATCCTCGGCAAAGGGTACTTATTCCTGATAGTAACCTTGTTCAGCTCATGGTAGTCAATGCACAACTACATACTACCATCCTTCTTCTTGACGAACAAAACAAGCGCACCCCACGGCGAAGCACTCAGTCGGATAAAACCCTTATTGATCATCTCCTCAAGTTGCTTCTTGAGTTCCTGTAACTCAGCTGGTGCCATACGATAAGGAGCTTTCGAAATGGGACCGCCCGGTAGCACTCAATCAAGAACTCTACATCCCGCTCGGGAGGAATACCGGGTAGATCCTCGGAAAGACATCGGGAAACTCCCTAACCACAGGGATATCCTCTAACTTAGGCTCAACTGAAACACCATGAACACTGCACAGATAGATCTGATGACCCTTTCTACCCATGTTAACCATCTTCAAAGCAGAAACCCACTTGACCGTAGGTGTAACCCTAACACCCAGCACGATCTTCTGATCATGACACAGGAACCTAGCGTCATAGCGATATAACCAATCCATACCCAAAATCACATCAAACTCCCCGAGTTTGAATTGGACGAGATCGGCAGGAAGGATCGCCCCTGCGATACTGACAGGTACGTCCTTGGAAAGAACGGAGCAAGAAATAATCTCACCCGTAGGAAGGGATATAGAGGTATGAACGGATGATGAGGAAAAGAGTCCAGCACGAACGGAAAAGGATTCGGATACGAAAGACATTGATGCACCCGTATAAAAAAGAACAAAAGCAGATAAAGAATGAACGAAAAAGGTACCCGTAACCACATTTGGATTAGCATCTGCCTCAGCACGGCTCATAACGAACACACGACCAGTCTTCGGAGCATCAACCTTTGGCGCTTCCATCTTTGGTTTCTGGGGACAATCAACAGATTTGTGTCCCGGAGCCTTGCAAGTGAAGCAAGTGATCGGATCGCCGGTAGTACAGTACTTACCTGGGTGGTAAGCCTTTCCACACTTGAAGCAAACCATGTCCTTCTTAGCTTGACCTTGATCACGCGGAGCATATGGACGAGCCTCATACTTCTGTTTCTTCTGGGATGCATTGGGAGCAACATAAGGTCTCTTCACGAACTTACTCTTCGCACTCCCCTCAGCCTCGGTAGCAAGAACTGAATCGTATATGCTAAGAGCACGATCATAAGCCTGCTGGAAAGAAGTCGAAGGAATACCAGACATAGCAAACTTGGTGCGTGTATCGAGGCCTGAAAGACAAATTTACGAGGCTTTTGGAGCAAAGTATCCGTTGAAGCAGTCGATCGACTGATGCCCTTAGTCGATCGACCAGAGCACGATTCCTAAATCAAATCAAAAGCTACTGTACAGCGAAGCTTGGTCGATCGACTGGTCCTAGTGGTCGATCGACCACACAGTGACTCTGACGCAAATTAAAGACGATAGTTAGAAGCCCAATTGTAATTAGGTTTTTAGGAATAAGAGTCACGCTATACTCCTATATAACGTGAACCTATGTTTCAGAACAGGCATCGAATTTTGAGGATTCAATATCGAGTTTTTAGCATCAAATTTCATAGATTAGAATTTAGTTAATGAACATTCAATACAATTAGCTTTATTTTCGTCAATAAAGTTCGTGCTTTCGGATTCTTCTTCCTGCTTTCATTCGGTAATTTTGATTCCTTGATTTCAGTTTGCTTTTATTCATTCATAGATTAAGATTGCATAGAGTAGTTTCCCAAAGCCTTATTTCGTTTATGCATCTTATTTGCTTAGTTTATCTAACCATGCATCCAATTTCGTTAATTGTTAATTTCGTTGTTGTTATAAATTTTATCATGAGTAGCTAAACCCTTCGTGCTAAGATGTAGGGGACCTGTAGTGTAGGCGGCGTAGATTTCATAGACCTGATTCGTGTCTTGGTCGATCGACTGATGTCAATAATCGGTCGACTGAGCCCGTTGGTCGATCGACCGGCTTAGATGGTCGATCGACCGCTTCACGTAAGATCAGCTCCATTTTAATTGATTAATTTGCTTAATTCGATAAATCGAGTGCACGCGACTAGTTGAATACTTAGTAATTGACCGACCCATTAGATGATAGGGGAGGGAATTAGACTACCAATTGAAACGACTAAATTATACTGAGATCGAAAGATAGGTAAAATTTAGGCTTTTAAGAATCACTTTTCAGGGCGAGAGTCAGTACTAATGATACTTAGGGACCCGTAGCTAGATCGAAAGATGCTACCTGTTAAGAATGGACCGAGAGAACTTCTTATTTTCCCGTCTTATGTGATTATTTCAGACTTACCTAGGATACTGCCGTCGAAACTACAGTGAACCGACCATCTTAGCATCCTTTTTAATATTTGATTTCATCTATTTTCTTTAATTTCTCATTTATTTGATTTAGTTTAGTTTTAATTTTATTGCCTTTAGTTATAGAATCATTCAAATCAAACCCCCCAAAACTGTTACTTTAGACTTAAATTAGACAACTTTAAATTGCTTGCCTCCTTGTGGTTCGACCCTGACTGCCACTATCTATAGTAGTAGTTTGGATTATAAATTTTATTTTTGATACTCTACGACGGTATCACACCCCCCATTTTTTTATGAGTCCTACCACTTAGAGTTTTCATACCACCAATTTGAGACCATTCATGATAATAATTTATGCACTAATGGTTATTTTTATGGTCTTAAGCATGATGCTCCATCTCTTGCTGACGAGTGGAGTACGGTGGTTCTGTTTGAAATCTCTCATGGGCAATTTAATAAGATTAATCCTTTCTTGCCTTTGATCTTTCATGCTTATATCTTATCAATTGCTTACATATGATTGTGTATTGCTCATGCGCAGGAATATGATTAATTTCTAAGGGCGTTGACATTCTTTTTAGAGGACAATGGATATTCATTTCAGGAAATCTCTTTTATTTGTTTTTGTTTTAAATTTTTTGCAAATTATATGTTTTCATAGATTTAGAAATAAAATTACTAGACTTGACGGTGTTTTGTGATTTATAGATGAAGGAAGAAGAAAAGGAGGCTCAAAGAAGAAATGCACGCTTCCCAATGCAAGAAACCCCATTCGGGGTCGTAGCTTTCAACAACGGAGGAGCTAAAAGAAATACGGACAATGTTAGTTTACATTTCACACAACCCATTAGATTTAACCTTTTGTCTTGCTTTTTATGTGCTTTGAACCGTTTTTTCAGTTATTTTAGTTGGATTACATGTTGGCACATTGAGGACAATGTTGTGTTTAGCTTGGGGGGGATTACATTTGCATTGTAGTGTAATTTGCATTTAGAAAAATCTGAAAATTTTGAGAAAATTGTGTGTTTTTGCTTGCTTATAGCCTACTTTTCCTCTTGCTTATCCTAATGATAGCTTATATGCTAATGATTTATTCTTATTTGATTGGATAATTAACACATAGGGATGTCTTGACATAGTAGGTGGGAGATGGAAAAAGGAACCGAATAGGCTTGATCTTGACTATTGGCAAGCCACAAAATTGGTAAAGTAGAACCTCCTTAGACCGATGCATCCATATCCGGTCTCTCTTAGGTGAGTTAGGTCTCCTTATGGTGTGTGTTTCATCAAAACGCACAAGTATGGTCTTAATTTCATCTCTTTATAAGCATGCATTTATTTGTTGTTAGCATTTTGGAGCCATTCACATGATTAAATTTGCCTTTTTGAACCCCTTCACAAAATTTATCCTTAGCTACATATAAAAATTGCCTACCTTGTTGAGTTAGTAGCTTTGATTAGTTGTGGTTGGGTGTTCATTTGGGATTTGTTCTATCTTGAAATATCATCGTGAACTTGGTCTTAATGCTCTTGGAGAAAAGAAGTGAAAAAGAAAAAAGAATTGAAAAGAAATAAAAGAAAAGAAAAATGAAAAAAATGATGAAAAAAATGATGGAAAAAGAAAGAAGAGAAAAGATGAGAAAGAAAAAGCATGAAATGAAAAAAAAAAGAGAAGCATGGTTTTTATTATGAAAAGAAGAAGAAGTTGGTGTAAGAAGCTCTCATGTCTTATTCATATATTTTGGAGAGCATTCTTATGATTTGTATCGGAATTTTTAGGAATAGTTTTGGGAATTGAGCATCCTTGCATATGGTTGTTACTAGCTTGACTTAGCTCCATATACCATAAATCATTTGTTCCCTTTTCTTACCCATTACTTATTTGCCTTCTTCTTACCCATATGGCTTCTTTTCCATGCTTGCATTTGAATGTTTTGACTTGTGGTTTTGAAATGATTACCATATTAGATTGCGGGCACATTTTCATGAGTCGAGGATAGGTGAGTATTTTCACACAAAATGTCCTTTCACATACAAATGAATTTGAGTGCATCGTGAGAGTACATTAGTCAAAAGATCATGCAAGAGCTTAAAGATTCGTTCAAAGTCTTCCATGCTACGCCGTTATGTAAATCTCATCCATGTTTTTGCATTATTCATTATGCCCATGTTGTCTCCGGTTTTGAATCATTATGCTTAGCTTCTTTTAGGATATTGCAATTGATGGGATATGGTTTCTTGCTTAGGGACAAACAAGAGTTTAGCTTGGGGAAGTTTGATAAGTCTATTTTATATAGACTCTATCTCCTTATTTTGGCTCAAATTTATATGATTATTGCACTAACCTTAGTGATTTTTTTAGTTAATATTGTATTCTAGTTGTCATTGCATATTTTGTCACATTTTGTAGGAAGTTGAGCTTTTATAAGCTTATTCCATCACTTGTGCAAATAACTAGAATCAAGGCTAAGTGTGGAAGCAAGATGTTGTAGATACCTCATTTTTGCACCTCCCGCAAGCCACCCGGTGATGATTGGGCCGCATGTTTGGTACGCGGAACGATTTATAACAGTTTGTAAGTTTATCATCAAGTGATAGCTCAAATACTTGTGTCTACCCCTTGGTCGTCATCTATGCGCCGATACGGTCGTTTTGACAGTAATTAGAGCTCATTTGGAGTCCGGGTCAAAAACCGCTTCATTTTCTAATAAACCGTTTTAAAATGCCGAATCGGAATGTCCTAGATTATTCCGGATATTTTTATTCCATAATTCAATTTTATATTTTTTGGTGAAATATATCCCGAAAATCTTATTTTAGGGAATAAGGAAGTTGAGATCCACCGCAATTCCATAAAGGAAACGCGGAAATCTTTCTTCCGCAGGAGGAAACCTCTGGGGAAAGGACGCATCACCTGCTGCGCCTCTTCGAAGGATCCCAGCAAGCTGCTGCGCCTTTTCCCCAGCTCTTTTCTACGTATTTTCAGATTTTTCCGTGATTTCTTTCCAAAGTTTGAGTCATTCCATAACTCTCTATATTTTTCTAGTATAAATAGGGACCTTCGTTCCACATATTTTTCACGCGAGTGTCCGCCCTTCTCTTCTCCCTTTGCATTCTAAGACCGTGCTCTAAGCTTTTGACGTCTACATGCTTGATCAATCGACCACGTAAGCTCAGATCATTCTGAGTACCAGTCACGTTGCATGACCGACCAATTTGACCACTACACAATCAATTAATCAATCTTTTAAAATCTTTTTTCAAGGGCACTTTCATATTTGCATAGATCGAGTCGAGTTACCACTAAAAGCCGATTTAGTTAAATCTCTTTTTTTTGGTGAAATGTGAAATATATTAGAAATATATAGAGTTACCGATTACAAGTTCACCAAGTACATCAAACCGAAAAAAACATTACCTACTAGCATACACACTCAAATCATACTAGTCCATGGCAACCACTTCATCTGTTGAAACTTAGTCCCCCATGTAATGTTTTTACCCCGCAGCTGAACATCAGTCTTCACCCTAGCAATAAGCACCTCAGGTTTAGGTACCAAAAGATCAATCCTGCAAAGGTTACGAGCTTGCCAGATATGATATATCATTGCAAGTATAGCAGCAAAGACAATGTGTTTCTTCATCAATGATCTGCATCTCCACTGTAAACTCCAACCAATAATATCATCAGCAGGCATATTAACACCTAGCCAGCATTTCAGCAAACTAATTTAGTTAAATCTCGCGACGCTAACATGTAAGTCTGAGGATGTAAAGTCCCATTTTATTTATTGTACTTTTATTATGTATTTATTAATATAAATTTACGTTAAAAGCATGCTCGAAACCAATTTTAAAACCTCTTTTATAAACTGTTTTTGCGAAACAGTGGAAATCAGACGTTGAGAAGAAACGCAGCAGCAGCTGCGCCTCTTCGAAGGATCGCAGCATCTGCTGCGCCTCTTCTAGAGGCTGCCGCTGCTCCTGCTCTTCTTCTTCTTCCTCGGGTTTCTATGTTTTTCATTCCTTTTTTCTATTTTCTCTCTTATTTTTCTTCTTTCTTCGTATTTTCAGTACATAGGCCATGTTTTAATAAATTCTCTTAAAATTATTAACATTTAATTAGGTTTAAATCCCTTATAATCAATATTTGCAGGTTTTCGTCACTAATTCAAACCCGGATTTTAGAAACTCGATTTGTCCATATCCAGTTTCTGGAATTCACCCTTTGTACATATTTTCATATTATGTTTTGTTTCGTTCTTATTTCATCTTTTAAACCAAGTTTTGTAAATAAATCAATTCCCACATCGCAAATAATATCTAACTTATAATAATTTATTTTAAATTGTTTTCTTTCACTTTATGACGATCCCAGATGCATGTAAATCAATTAATCACTTCTACTCGAGTTACCAATCAATAAATCAATGTCAATTAACCAACGAATATTAAGAACCCACGAGTATGACTTTCACAGTCAGAATCCAACTGGAGAACAGACGCAGGAAGTGCTGCGCCTCTTCCAGAGGACGCAGCAGATGCTGCGCCTGTTCTGAGTTGGCTTCTGCCTATGAACTCTTCTCGTTTTGACGTAGGGTTTCTAATTAGAATTCTAGTCAACTATTATTCTTATTAACACCATAATTCGACATATTTTCCATGTAATTCATATTTTCCATATTCTTTATTTATTTATTTATTTATTTATTTTTATTTTCCTAATTTATTTTATTTCCTATTTTATTTTAATTTCCTTATTTAAATCAATTTCCAACTTCCTTATTTTTCCAATTTTCTAATTTTTCTTATTTCATTTATTCTTTTCTTTTATTTCAAAAACTCTTTTGGGCATGTTTATGATGCAAATTCAAATATCCATTGTAATTTATTTCTTATTCCTTTGTAATATTTCTTATTATCTTGTATGATTTATTTGCTTGTCATTCACATGTAATGAATCTAAGGCTATGTTCTTTTGGACTTAATTTCAGTTCTAATAAGTTCAGTTCAGTTCAGTTCAGCTCCATTCAGTTCAGTTCAGTCCAGCTTCATTTAGTTCAGTTCAGTTCAATTCAGTTCAGTTCAGTTCATACTAGTTTATTTCAACATTACTATTATTATTCTTATTGATATCATTATTATTATTATTATTATTTTATTAATGTATTTACTATAGTTATTATTATATTATTTTTTATTTATTATATTACTATTATATTTATTAATAAATAATTCATATTTTTTATATTATTATATTTATATTTAATAAATTTTTTATTATTATTATTATCATCATCATTATTATATTATATTATATTTATTATTTTATTAATATATTAATTATTATTAATATTATTCATAAAATATTTATTATTATTATTATTATATTTAATATTATTATCTTAATAAGTTATTATATTATATTTATTATTATATTAATATACTCATTATTATTAATATTATTAATCACATATTTATTATTATTATTATTATTATTATATTTATTCTTATTATATTAATAAGTTATTATATTAGACCTATTATTATTATATTATTATTTATTTTTTAGTTGTTATTATTAATATATTATATTATTATTATTATATTTATTATTATATTACTATTTTATTTCTTTATAAATCTTATTAGATTATTATTATTAGATTATATTAATATATTATTATTATTATTATTAATGAATAATATTATAATAATATTTATTATTATTATTATTATTATTGCTATTATTTTTATTATAATATTTATTATTAGTATTATTATTATTAATATAATATTTTTATTATTATTTTAGTTCAGTTCAGTTCAGTTCAGTTCAGTTCAGTTCAGATCAGTTCAGTTCAGTTCAGTTCAGTTCAGCTCCATTAAGTTCAGTTCAGTTCAGCTCTATTAAGTTCAGTTCAGTTCAGTTCAGACAATTCCAGTCCAAAAAAACAGGGCCTAACTTCCAACTTCGACCACATTGTTTGCTAATTATTTGTTCACCGACTTAGTTAATTCTCACATGCTAGGATTAATCTATTGTTTGTTGCATTGCATGCATTACATCGACAACATATCAAGTACGAACGATTTCCCTAATCATTAGTAGAGGCCGCTATCGAGGCGGGCGGGATTAGGTGTTCAGTAAAAGGACTTCCTAATACGTACCCTCACCCCTTACTCCAGATCTCTGTGAACATCCGTGTTCATTGGCATCCACGAGAGTCATTCTAGACATAGAATGCTAAGGATAACGAGTTCTTAGTGTTCATGTCATTACTTTGTGTCTTGACATGACATGAGGTATTCAAACGGTTCCAATTTCCCATAAATATTGGTGGCGACTCCACAAATGCAAGCGCTTGTTCCCAAGCGCCCTTGTGGCCCATGTCCACACATTCGAGTTGAGCAATCACTAAAACGTTAACTTAGTTAATCTCGTTTCGTCAAACATGTAAGTCTGAGGGTGTAAATCCCATCTTTATTATTGTATTTTATTTTTGTACCAATTAATGTAAGATTTATGTCAAAAGTATGCTTAAAACCGATTTCTAAAACCCTTTTATCAAACCGTTTTTACGGATTAACAGTAGGCAGACGTCGAGAAGAAATGCAGCAACTGTTGCGCCTCTTCGAAGAGTCGCAGCATCTGCTGCGCCTCTTCCACAGGCTGCCGCAGTTCCTGCCTTTCTTCTTCTTCCTCGCTTCTCTGTAAATTCGTTCTTTTTCCTTTGTTTTCATGTTTTCTTCTCTTTTCTTCATACATAATAACTTTAATTAATACATATTCTTAATAAATATTACGCTTTAATTCCGACTTAAATCCCTTATAATTGATATTTGTGGGTTTTCATCATTAAATCAAACCCGTATTTTTAGAGACTCGATTCGTTCATATCAAGTTTCTGGAGTTCGCCTTTGTACATATTTTTACCATTTATTCCCAGTTTATTTAACTCGTTTCCATTTTCGTAATAAACCTAATCAATTTTTAATTAGTTCTAACTAGTTTTAATTAGTTATAATCCCGTCTATAATTAGTTCTAATTCGTTTTAAGCCGTTTTTATCGCTTTTATGACGATTTCATATGTTAATAATACGCTAAATCACTTTCATCTGAGTCAAATATCAATAATCAACCATTAAATACCCCAACGAACATTAACAACACGCGGTTCTGATTTCACAGCCAGAACTCACCTCCGGAATAGACGCAGTGACCACTGCGCCTCTTCCAAGGGGCGCAGCATTGCTGCGCCTGTTCCTGGGTTGATTTCTGTCTCTGAACTTACGTTCTTGCTTTGACCTTAATCCTTAATTACGTATTAATCGACTATTATTTGTAATACCACCTCCTAATCTGTCTATATTTTATTTTCCTTTTATTTTCTCAAATTGTTCGTCTTAAACATATTTTTGACTTAAATCAACTAAATCATTGTAATTTATTGCAATTTTCATTATCGTTATTTATTTATCGTGTTATTTTGTATGATTTATTTACTCGTTCTCACATGTAATTAATTCTAAACTCTAATTCGACGTTATTGAGTGCTAAATTATATGTTCACCGACATAGTCTAATCTCACATGCTAGGACCAAAACGTTGGATGTTGCATTGCATGCATATAATTGACAACATATCAAATATGAACGATTTCCCTAATCATTAGTAGAGGCCGCTATCGAGGCGGGCGGGATTAGGTGTTTAATAAAAGTACTTCCTAATACGTACCCTCACCCCTTACTCCAGATCTCTGTGAACATCCGTGTTCATTGGCAGCCACGAGAGTCATTCTAGACATAGAATGCTAAGGGTAACGAGTTCTTAGTGTTCATGTCACTACTTTGTGTCTTGAAATGACACGAGGTATTCGAACGGTTCCAATTTCCCATAAAAATTGGTGGCGACTCCACAAATGCAAACGCTTGTTTCCCAAGCGCCCTCGTGGCCCGTGTCCACAGTTTGGCGCCTCAGCTGGTGAGTAATACACTTAGGTGTTACCAAGGGTGAAACTTGAACAAGGTTAGGGAATAGTTTATACGAGATAGTTGTCAGTTTTCATTACTCAACCTTCTTAGGTCGTTTCATTCGGCCTTCCTAGGCCCAACCCAACCCATTTGACCAATCGTCCCGTCTGGACAGTCCAAATTCTTATCTGGGCCTTAGGATAGATAGCAATTGACGTCAACCATACCGTGATGCTTACTCATGTTTGTATCAAGAGCTTTCACTTCTCGAGGAAATGGACTAGGAACCGACCTTACTCTTGTTTGGCACGGACTTCTCCACAGACTAGGGTTTGATTGCTTGGTATGGCAACCTACCTTTTAAGCCAAAACCCTACTATATGCACTTAGCATGTCGTTATAATGCCTGTATGAATGCTTGTATCATATGTGATCACCATTTTGTAAATAAAACCATGACGAAATTTCTGTAAAATCAAAAACCATTTCAAAATGTAAACATTTTCAAAAATGGCCTAAATAGCGCAAAATGAGTCGAAACTCTGTCCAAATCTCCAGTCAAAATTCTGGCCTCAAAACCCATTTCAAAACCTCACTTCGAGTCAGCACTCCTACAACTACACTACAGTTGCCTAGGACAAACATTTCAAGACTCTGTCATTTTCAAACCTCAGTTAACACAGTGGCACACTCCCACTTTACAAGTTGAGTCTTTTCTTTGAGCAAGTGTGCTAGAATGGTCGATCGTGTTTTGATTCGTCGTCAATCTCTTATCCAGTTTCCAAGATACCTGAAACTAGTACCACAAGTGCTAGTGGTCAACCCCCAAATGACAATGATCAAATCCTAGCTGCGCTCGTCCATCTCCAAGCAAGCCAAGACCAAGCTTATGATCGCCTCAACGCTATTGAAGGCCGAATTGTTGCTGTGGAAACTAGACTCCCTCCTGCAGAAGACGATATTCCTAGCGAGATCGTGCATGACAATCTTCCACCCTTTGTTGGACAACAAGAAATCAACCCTCCAATAGATCCTTCTGAAGCTGAAAAGCGACTCCAATACTTGGAGGAGCAACTAATGTACCTTAAAGGAGATGACATCTACAGGGAGAATAATCGCAAGTATGAGGCCGTGAATGCTCAATTGCCAACCAACTTTAACATGACTGACATCCCAAAGTTCAAGGGGCATGAAAACCCTTTGAACCACATTCGTGATTTCAAAGACTACATATCTATCAAAGACATCAAACCTGAGATATTCTTAAGGATCTTTCCTTCATCTCTCGACATCATTCCTAAGCAATGGTTCTACTCTTTGGAGCACAAGAAGATTGCCACTTGGGATGATGCTGCAATTGAATTCACTAAGCAATACGCGGATAATGCTGAGATCCAAGTCAACATGCGCACTCTAGAGGCTCTTACCCAAAATGAAAAAGAAGGCTTCACCGACTTCCTAAGTAGGTGGAGGAAGACTAGCACACAACTTGTTGAACGTCCAGATGAAGCTACCCTTGTGAAAAAGTTCGTGGATAATTTGAGACCCATTTATGCAAACCACTTGAGGTACCTAAACATTAAGACCTTCAAAGATCTGACTGTGTTAGGGACAAGAATTGAAGATGACATCCGTAAAGGGCTCTTGTCCAAAACGGTAGGTCGTGGATATCAAGGTTCAACAAGTCATTCTTATGGCTCAACTAGAAAGACTGATGAGATTAACCTTATCGAATCATCAAAGAAGAATAACCCGCAAAGGAAGTTCACAAACATTGGCGATACATACTCAAATGCTCTGAAAAGGTTGATGAAACAGGGTAAGCTCCAACCCATATGACCTACACCCGACCCAGAAAAGAAATCAAAGTTCTGGGTTGAGAATGCATACTGCGAATATCATAGAGGCATGGGACACGATACAGAAAAATGTTTCAAGCTAAAGCATGTCTTTCAGGATATGATCGAAGATGGTCGTCTACCCATACCTCCTGGAGGTAAGCCCAACAATACTCAGAATCCTTTTGGAGTTCTGATGATTACAGATGAAGAATTCACCTTGGATTGTTCATACCTCATTTCTCCAATCGAAGATGAGATTAATGTATTAGAAGGTGAGGGGAGTTATTCCACCATTTCTCCTACCATTGCCAATTTTATTGCATGGGCAAAGAGTGTGAGTAGGCAAGTTTCAGAACTAGAAGAGCTAGTAGCATCCCTCAGCAATCCAAGCACCATACCCAAGGAGAGCATGCCACTAAATCTATCTCAAGACTCTACAATGCAAGAGGTAGTCGTCGTGGTTGACATTTTGGTCGACCAAATAATCAGTTTAGAAGACGAGATCATCAGGTTAAGAGAGCTTACTATCGTCAATGGAATATGGGCCGATGACGATGAAGATGAATACCTCACAGAACACTACCTAGTCAAAGCTAGTGACGATATAGTCAAAATTTGTGAAGATCAAGATATAGACCACCTTATCGTTCAGGACGTCCATATCAAAATATTTCTCAGAATGGTCCTATAGCTAATGGTCCAGTTACTAACGCCAACGTCATCACACCAAATGATGGTGAAGATACATCTACTGACTGCTTGCTAAAGCAACTACAGAAGACGAAGGCTGATCTTTCAGTCTGGCAACTAGTGGCAAGTTCATTTCCTCATCGCCAAGCTTTACTGCAAGCCTTGGTTAAATTAAACATGGCACACAACTCTACGCCTGACGACGTAGTCAACTTGGTCTTCCAAGATTCAGCTAAACTAAGTAACCCAGTTACTTTTTCAGATGAGGATTTGCCTCCTTTCGGCGCCAGTCACAACCTAGCTCTGTACATTACCGTCACATGCTTATAGAATAACGTGCCAATGACTTTGGTAGATGATGGCTCCGCAGTCAATGTCATACCATTGAAAACAGCATACAAATTGGGCATGAAAGAATTAGATTGGACTCCTACCAACCAAGGTGTTCGAGCATACGATGGAACACGACGTAAAGTAGTAGGACTAGTCAACCTCACTATAGCCACAAGGCCGATTGAGCGAAAGGTTAACTTTCAAATAGTGGATATCGAAGTATCATTCAATATACTTCTGGGAAGGCCTTGTATTCACGCTTCCAAAGCAGTAACATCCACCTTGTACCAGAAGATTAAGATTCTACTAGATGGCAAAGTAGTGACGATCACTTCGTCACCTATCAAAGCTGTAATAGAGAAACTGTCAAACAACCAAGTAGTCACAGATCCAGTATACGAACTTGGGGGATTTCATAGCATAAACCTTGTAGAGAGCGAACTGGCACCTCTATACTTCGATCCATACTCCAATTTAGTGGTCAACCACATACTCAAGTCTCAGGGATACTTCCCGGGAATGCCACTGAATCCTGCCAAGAAAAATACCTTTGCACCTTACAAAGAGGGAAACTCTCAAAGGATACCATTGGGATTGGGATATGAACCCACGAAAGAAGAAGCTTTGGAGATCCTCACTCAGTTTCAAAACCGTAAAAACAATGGGATCCAAATGCGACCATATCTCCCTACCCTAAACGGATACTTCGTTAGAGAAGGGAATCAGGAATATTTTCACGGGTTTCCCGAACCGTGGCATTATAAAGGAATGCAATTAGCTGTAATCGAGGTCTTCCACGATTTCTACTTCATCCCTTCAGAAACGGTTCCTACCGTCAAGACTCGTCAAGCACCTTGCTTAGATGAACAGGCTGTTAGCCTTCTGTTTGGAGAGGACCGATTCGTTAGGGCGGCACATGATGAGATCATTACCATGATACTTCAGGATGACCATTTCAACCCCACAGTGTTAATCACCGAAACCAGTTCGAATCAGCAGAAAGGATGGAGAAAGTCGATCAAGTGGACGAACAAGCAAGGAAAGATCTTCAAAGTCACCACTGGAGAAGGAGAGATGTTCAAAGGAGAACCAGAAGACAACGAATTCGAGTCAGAGTCGGAGTCAAAGTCGGAATCAGAGTCAAAGTCGGAAACAGAGTCTCCTCCTATCGTCACTCCCAATCCCTTTGTTTCTCCTAGCATAGCGTCGAGTAGTAACAGTAGCTCGGGAAATGTCCCAGCAGCTGTCCCTTTACCGCCACTGACTACTGAACAGATGGCTTCTTTGTTTCAACTCTTTTCAAAATTTAATATGAATAAATCAGATTCTGTTTACTCTTTGTGTTATTCTTAATGCAATTCTATTTACGATAATAATGAGGATGAACCTGGCCCAGACTCAGTTGAATTACCTCCCTACATAGTTAAAGAAATATTACAAGAGGGGGAAGGGGCACCAGTTATAGAGAACACCGAAGCCATCAATGTAGGAACCGAACTAGAACCCTAAGAACTTAGGATAGGGACGACCTTAAACCCAACTGAAAGGGCCAATTTCATAGACCTTCTACACGAGTTCAAGGACGTTTTCGCTTGGTCCTACAAAGACATGCCAGAAATCGACAGCGATATTGCAGAACATCGAATTCCAATCAAACCAGGTTTCAAACCTGTAAAGCAGAAGCTTCGTCGAATGAGGATCGAATGGGCTCTTAAAATCAAAGAAGAAGTCGATAAACAATTCAAAGCCGGGTTCATCAAGGTTTCCGAGTATTCCGACTGGGTGGCTAACATAGTCCCCATACCCAAAAAGGATGAGTAAATCCGAGTTTGTGTTGATTTCAGAGACTTAAACAAAGCAAGTCCCAAGGACGACTTCCCTCTACCACACATCGACATATTGGTAGATAATACAGCAGATCACGCGTTGTTATCCTTCATGGTTGGATATGCAGGGTATAATATGATCAAAATGGCCATAGAAGACATGCATAAGACAACCTTTGTCACTCAATGGGGCACTTATTGCTATACAGTTATGCCATTTGGGCTAATCAATGCTGGAGCTACATATCAACGAACTGCAACAACCTTGCTACATGACATGATGCATAAATAAGTAGAAGTATACGTCGATGATATGATTGTCAAGTTCAAAGATAGGAAGGGGCACATTGATAACCTCCGCAAATTCTTCTTAAGACTGCGAAAATACAACATGAGGCTCAATCCTCATAAGTGTGCATTCGGGTGACATCAGGTAAACTCCTAGGATATGTCGTCAGTCAAAGAGGAATAGAAATCGATCCATCCAAGATCAAGGCTCTAATCGAAATGCCACAACCTCAAACAGAGAAGAAGGTTAGAGGATTTCTAGGCAAGGTGCAATATATAAGCCTTTTCATATCAAAGCTCACTATGATCTGCGAACCCATTTTCAAAAAGCTCAAGAAAACAGATCACACCATATGGGACGATGACTGCCAAAAGGCGTTTGACAGAATTAAGGAGATAGTAGCCAAGCCACCAGTGCTCATGCCTCCTCAACGAGATCAACCTCTTGGTTTATATCTCATAGTGACCGAAACAGCCATGGGGGCTATGCTCGCACAAACTGTGGGGAAAGAAGAAAGAGCTATCTAATACCTTAGTAAGAAGTTCTTGGAGTATGAGTGCTAGTACACACCTCTCGAAAAGACATGCCTCGCTCTTGTGTGGGCAACAAAGAAGCTACGCCATTACATGCATAGATACTCTGTCAAGGTGTATTCCAAAATGGATCCCATCAGGTACCTCTCCGAGAAACCCGTTCTCAACGGACGATTGGCAAGATGGACCTTGATGCTCTCAGAGTTCGATCTCAAATATGTACCTCTGAAGGTTATAAAGGGGCGCGATGTTGCCGAATTCTTCGCAGATAATCCTATCAACGACACCCAAGCAATAGACACGTGGTCATTTCTAGATGAGGACATATTACAAACTAGTGTAGACTCATGGGACCTTTATTTTGATGGAGCATCGAATTTAAGAGGATTTGGAATAGGAGTGTTGCTCATTTCTCCTGAAGGTGAGCATACACCACTCTCTGTCAAACTCCACTTCGAGGTGACAAATAACGCAGTAGAATATGAAGCTTGCCTCATTGGGCTACAAGTAGTAGTAAGTTTAGGCATCAAGAATCTTAGAGTTCACAGAGACTTATCCTTGATCATCAACCAGATTACTGGATCTTGGAAAATTCGAAGTGAAAGTCTAACGCCCTATCAGGCTAGGATAGATCAGGTTGCCCAATTCTTCGAGCAGGTCACTTATCTACACCTACCTCGCGAAGAGAATCAATTTGCAGACACTCTTGCAAAACTTGTATCTTTGATTAATATGCCAGATAACATGGTAGAAATGCCTTTATGCATCAAACGACGGTCAGAACCAGCCTACATACACCAAATTACAGATGAGGAAGAAAATCCAGGAGAACCTTGGTTTCAAGCCATTCTAAACTTCAAGCTCAATGGTACATATCCACCAGATATGGATAAGAGGGGATAACGTGCTATACGCCTACTAGCCATTCAATACCTCCTCATGCAGGGAGAATTGTACAAAAGAACACCTCTTGGTGTAGTCTTGCGTTGCCTTGATCATTCACAGGCACAAAAAGTGATAGAAGAAGTTCATGATGGAGAATGTGGTCCTCACATGAGTGGACCAATGATGGCAAAGAAAATTACGCGTCTAGGATATTACTGGACCACGATAGAGTCGGACTATATCAAATACGTCAGACATTGCCATAACTGCCAAATCTTCGGGAATGTGCAACACGTCCCCCCTTCACTACTTTAAACCATGACATCATTGGGGAATCGACATCATTAGGAAAATCACTCCAGCCGGAACAGGAGGTCACTGTTTCATTTTGGTAGTTATCGACTATTTTACCAAATGGGTCGAAGCGGCATCTTACACTAGTCTCACCGCCAAGAACGTGGCAAAGTTCATACAAACCAATATCATCTGTCGATATGGTTGCCCACATGAGATCATCAGTGACAATAGATCACATTTCCAGGCTGAGACTGAGCAATTGCTAGCCAAATACAAGATCAAAGACCACCATTCCTCGCCTTACAGACCTCAAACTAATGGCGCGGTAGAGGCAGCTAACAATAATGTCGTCACTATCCTCAAGAAAATGATCGACAATTATTGCGATTGGCCCAGCAAGATACCATTCGCATTATGGGGTTATCGCACATTGGTTAGGACGCCCACTGGGGCTACTCCTTTCTATTTGATTTACGGCATGGAAGCTGTACAACCAGTTGAACTAGAAATCCCGTCTTTACACATTTTGCTTGAAAGTCAAATTCCAGAAGCCGATTGGAAGAGAGATAGATATGAAGAACTCATCCTCTTGGATGAACGAAGGTTGCGCGCATTGCATAATGTGCAAACATATCAGGCACGTATCAAACGAGCCTTCAATAAATAGGTTAAGCCCAGAAACATCAAAGAAGGAGACTTGGTGCTCAAATCAGTCAGAGCTCTCCTACCTGTCGATCCAAGAGGAAAGTTTAAACCCAACTGGGCCGGACCTTTCTTAGTTAAGTCCATACTCTCGGGGGGTGCGGTTAGGATTACAGACCTAAATGGGAATGAATTTGCTAACCCAACTAATCTTGACCAACTAAAACGATATTATGCCTAACATAGGACAAGAAACGTGCCTCGCGTAACACCTCCGTGCTGCTCATGCGACACGAAATAAAAATGGCCCCTGGCCCGATGAAATGAAGCTTATGTCACTTTGCTCTTGCATTTTGACATTTTTACATCCTCACGTCATCAAATAAATTGAATTGTATTTTAGGAGTAAGTAAAGCTCATGCTTATTTTCTAGTTCGCACAAGCTCTTGCTTAGAACGATTATTCTTTTACATTTATTCGAACTACGCGCAAGGGTTTGATTTCAATTTTTTACAACCCAGTTATTTTAAAAAAATGTAAATAGAAGGACATTTGCATTGGCATTTGCAATTCGACAAGAATAATAAGAGAAAATCACAATAGTTTCTTAACTAATTAATCTTTTATTCATTTGTTCCATAAATAATAATAATATGCCAAATAATATTGAAAATAAATGCTAGGCTAGGATTCTAAAAACCCCGCCGTTTATTACAAATAATAATAATAAATAGTACTACGACTAAGGCAACTCTTCCATCTTCCCTTTGCCTTTGTCATTTCTATCATACTTCTTGTCTCGACCACGAGTCGGGCGCTCTTGTGCTATCTCCGACCTAATAACTAAGGTCTCTCTTGCGGTCTAGTCTTACCGTTTCGATCCACCATCATTTCTATAGCAGGAGCAGTCTTCGGTTTCTTCGACGGATGAACGACTCAGAATCCGGCATCTTCCTCCTCTTCAGTCAAGTATTTCTGGTTCTTCTTTGCTACTTCGCGAATCTTGTAGTCAACAGGCTCATGCTTCCTCAATTTCTCACGCTTTTCGGGAGTGCTAGCCTTCCTCCATTGCAAGTATGAATCAAATACCCATAAGGAGCCAATAGGAGAGAGTATGAACCACATGTTCCTTTGAGCCCACTTGAGGGCCCACTCTTGGCGAATCTCCGTAGTGTGTGCCGATGCAGTCTGAGGAACGGTGTCAAGCTTCGGGATCTTCTGCTTAAGGCCCACTTGCCTCATCAATCTCTCCGGAAAGATGCAAATCATGAATTCCAAGCCAGGGATGCGAACTGACCGAGTCGAGTCTAAAGATGAAACTTCGGTGACTGACCTGAGATGCCACCATAGCACAATCCACCGGATCAAGGGACCTCCTTCATTCTTCAGCTTATTCTCCCAATAGTTGCAAACCCGAGTGAAGTCCACCATGTAGAGCCTAGTTCTCATCGCAATTGATCGAGCATGGTATCCTTGCACATTAACTGGGAGCTCGATCAACCGCAGACGCTCCATAAGCCAAACCTGCAAAGAAGAAGAGAATTAATCCCACATGGTCAACCGAGAAAAAAAAAACGAAAAAAAAGAAAAAAAAAAGAAAAAATACGAAAAAAAAATAGAAGATGAAAAAACGGTTGGCACATGTATAAAAAAGGGAAAGGCGGGTTCTTACCTGCAAAATGATGGGACTTCCCAAATAAGGAAACTCGCGGTTGGCTTTTCTGTTGTCCAACCCCAGAATGATCTCTCCTAAACAAAGACATGTTGGGCTCTTACGCAGCTCCATTTGCTCCACTAAGCTCAAGAAACGAGGATCCCCTCTCATCTCCTCGTCAACATACCCTTGAAGGACATAACAATGCAAAAGGCAAAACCCGAACGCCATGCGTCTCGCAACATAGGAAATAGAACGGTCTTCCCTATTTATAAATAGGTCAATGAAGTCAAACATACGGACTCCTTTTGAGGTCGCAAGACGGTCAACCTCAGACTTGGTCAGTCCAAGCAAGTCTCTGAATTTACTTTTATACCCTTGAGAGCTAAAAGGTATAGCGGGTGCATTTTCTAGGTCCCATCCTCCAATAGCAACTATTTCCTCCGGGAAAGGACAAATATCGCCTCCAGGAAAGGCAAATACATGGAAATTAGGGTCCCAATATTCAAGACAAGCATCCAAGAAAGGTTTCACAATTTTCACCAATTTGAGACTCAAGATTGATCCCAAATTAAATGCACCCATGTCATGCTTCTCCACATTTGTAAACTCATTTGTCCACTCCTTGAGACGGTTTTCAAAGGCATCCATAATTTTGAAATTTTTTATGAAGATAGGAGAGTTTTTTATGAGATAAACGGAAGAAAGATGGAGGAATTATGTGAATAAAAGCTTCCCCGACATCTCTATTTATACTAAAAGCCGTTTCCTAATTTCCGTCAAGGTCTTACCAGCTGGGGAAAGGGCACGACACCTGCTGCACCTCTTCGAAGAGTCGCAGCTCTTGCTGCGCCTCTTCCCCAGACTGATTTCCTTGATTTTCAGCTTTGGATCTTTCCTAATTTATTTTGGCTATAATTTCCTATTCCTATAGGTTATTATTTTGGTAATTCCGTCAAATCACCAAATTTTATATTTCCCAATTATTTTCGAGTTCGCTTCTCGAGACGAAGTCGACATTTTCGCCAAACGCGCACACTTACCCATTTCATTTTATTTTCTTTTTTTATGGGAATCATTTCACTCCTCATTTCATACTTATACATTTCTTTTTAATTTTTTTTAGGGGGTAGCCCTCCCTACCGTCCGGTCATATTGCTCATTTTTGGGCACTTTTTGAAAATGTTCGCTCATTTCTGGGCATTTTTTGCATTTTTTACGGTCATTTTTGCTCATTTAGGGGCACGTTTTTGCTTTTTTCTCATTTCGCGCTAATTTAAGTCACGTGTATATCGTATGTTTTATGTGCAAATTCTGTGTAAATTTCGGCAGCATGACGGCATAAACCTGTTAGTTATTTAGACCAAATAAGACTATCTTAGTGATAATAAAATTACATACTAATTTTAGTATGTGGTCTAAATCTACATGCATGCAAACAAAACCAACATAAAGACAGTTTAAAACCATTTAAAAGTAATTTCCTTACATTGTTGATGGTAAAATTTGGGCACAACTCAAGGACTCCTTCCTTGATGTTGTTCTTGAGCTTATAAAATAAAGATGATCCTCCAACACCTTAAATTACCAAAATAGGTAATCTCCTAAGGTAAACACCCAAGACTAACCCAAAATAATTACTACAAATAATATAGACTAGATATTATTTGAGTATATATATATATATATATATATGTGTGTGTGTGTGTGTGTGTGTGTGTGTGTGTGTGTGTCTGTATATTTGATGTACTAATTAATATTATTACTTTGATTATATTATTAGTTAATTTATATGTGTTTTTATACAAAAGGATGAACAAAATAAGAAGGAAAATTTGGTCCTGAAGTGAAGAGTAGTACCCGGCCAAATGAAGCAACCAAGACTAAATTTTCCTTCAAATATTTTCAACCTAATAAATGGAGTAACATTATGAGTATTTATAGACAATTGAGAGACAAAACAAAGTGGAAATTTGCCACTTAAAAGACACATGTAATGTCTTAATAAAACCGGTCCAAGTGGACAAAATTGGGTCCATTTCGGTTTTTGACATTTGCCCCACAAATGCTTATAAGTCTTATATTTAATTATCTTACATAATTAAATATTAATTTAATTATTTAACACTTAAATAATACAAATTAACTACTAATGACTACTTAACTATTAAGTAATCATAAGACCATTTTATCAACATACAATGTGTCAATATTACCCCATTTAGCTAATTTTACAACCTCTTGTAAATTAAAATAGCTAATTAATTTCACCTCAAAACATATACACATATCGCATAAAATTAATTAATTAACAATTAATTAATAAATTCAAATTTATTTATTTATTAATTAATTATCACATAATTAAATAAAAAATCTCCTTGGCCCGAGTTCGTAACCCGTCATCAAATAATACATTTACGCGACTAATTAAAAGTCAAATAATACAAGGAATTAATTATCTCGTATCTCATACAAACAATTAATTCATTCTTTTTTGGCACCATCCTATACGTGTGACCTAAAGGGATCAGCCGATCACCGCCATCACACGACATCAATGTCAAACTCTAGTCAGCCAATCATTACCGATTAACGATGACCAGCTGACAAATAAATAATTAAATCCCTGATATTCCTTTAACGAGATTACCCTTTTTAGGTTTAGGCTTGGTAGAGCAATTCGCAATTGCTTTACCTTTGCTTTACCTGTACGAGCTTCTTACCTGCGTTCCTCTTAAACTGCTTCTTCCCCTTCACGTTAATCGCAAGTACATCCCTCCTCGTACTCCCACTCAATCCCATGTCCTTCTCTGCTTGCACAAGCAGAGAATGGAACTCATGTAAACTTTTTCTCATGTTCTTCATATTATAACTTACCCGAAATTGGGTAAATCCCTTGACGTGAGAGAGAGAGAGTGGAGCACTCGGTCCACCACTAGTTCGTCGGGGATCTTACATCCCAACCCCTCTAAAGTTTCCACGTACTCAATTATTTTAAGTACGTGTGAACTTACAGGTTGACCATCTTTGAGGGTAGCCTCAAAGAAATGAACTGCGGTGTCATACTGAATTATCCTCGGGGCTTGAGAAAACATAGTAGAAAGCCTCGAGAATACTTCATGTGCATCGCGAAACTTGACACATTGCCTTTGTAAAGTAGGATCCATTGAAAAATTAAAACATTTTTTACTGCAGCGGATTCCTTTTGATAATTAGAATAAGCCTCCCTTACATCGACAGTGGCCCTAGAACTAGGCGGAGGGGGAGAGAGATCGAAAAGGTAGCGTAATTTGCCATCACCGTCGGATTTTAAAACATATTTGTCCATGAACGAACGAAGCCATGAATCTCTAGCTATAGTGACGGTTTCACTAGTAGCAGCCATCGTGATTACTACAAAGGAAATGAAAGGAAAGATTAACATATATCGTCTAAATATTTTAACTTGTGAAACTATTTTAACAAGTTCCCATTTATATAATGATCTCCCACTGAATTATATAAATGATTCCAAGATCCAATTTTATATAAACACGGGCACGGTGGACCGATTCAACCCATATTTATATAAATTTGGTGAGTCAACAATTTTGACTGATTCTACTATTAGAACTCTTGGTTGACAGATTTTCTTAAAATCTATCTTTTAGCTCCAGAAATAATTATGGGCACGGTGGACCGATTCAACCCATAATTATTCTGTTGAGTCCAACCAATTTTCACACGTAATAACTTTTATTACCCTACCTACCCAACGTAAAAAGAGTGTACCTCGGTGATCCGAACCTACCTCTAATGAAGAAGGGATTCATAGGGGCTATTATTTGGTAAGGCTAATCTCAATTTTCAAACAAAGGTGAGAGATCTTATCAATTTAATTGTCTATAACTTTTAAGTGAACAAAATTGGTGAATGCTAGACAATTAAATCGATAACAACAAAATAAAACATGTAGTGACGATTTGGCATGAATGCATATAAAAATTAAAACAATCAAGTCCTAATATGGCCACCTAGTTAATCTAATTAACTTAAACTATTACACTTCGGAAACCAACTCCTTGGTCCCTTGAGTCTTCATAAAATTGGCCTCCTTCTTTAGGATTTCGGAACGCCTTTCCGAAAACGCGGTCTTCATGAAAACTCTGTCTTTAGATGCTTCATCTAACTACTAATAATTAAATTACATAACAATTTCCTATCATATAATCTGTAATAAAACTAAAATAAAAACTATTAATTAATTACAAATTGGGCGATACGAAATCGCAATTAATTACAAAACAAGTCGATATTCCCTTACATTACGGGAAATACCAACTTCTACCTATGGCCATATTAGGAAAAAATTACATAACTAAAATACTAAAAACCATTCATCCAAATGAATAATAAAAATGCATTATGTAAAATGACATGCCAAATCGTCTAACTTACCAACAACGATCATTTGAGCTTGCTTTGACGGAATTTTTACCATTAAAATTCCATAATCACTTCTTAAAACACTTTTAAGATATACATATCATACTAATCTGGTCTAATATCAAAATAATTATTCTCACTAATTATCTTGAATTTATATGGGATTAAAACTTAAATTATAACAAAAAGACATAATAATTCACAATTATTATGGAAAAATTCCATTTAATAAAAATATTTATGGAAAAATAAATTTGAAGGTTTTGTACATTCTGGTCTTTCACCAAAATGACATGAATATAAAAATTTTTGGTTTTGAAATTTATTTAAAACAATTTCACAATTTTCTCGGTAAAACGGCAATTTTTACGTTTTAATTCTAAATCAAATCAAAAAAAATTGAAACGACTTTGAAATAAAATTTTGTACATTTTAGAACAATTTCCAGGAGCTAAAAATCAAGAAATTTAGAGCACAAAAATTAAATCAATATTTATTTGTAAAATAATCATTATTTACCAATTTTTATCAAATAAAAATCAATAAACTACATAAATTAATCACATTAATTTAAAGTTTCTATTTTTATCATAAATAGAACATGCATGTAGTTAGTTCTAAATAAATACGCATAAAATTAACATGCGACATAGTTTAATTAACTCTTATCTAATTTTAGTGTATTTTTAATCAATTTTATGCCATTTTAAGTCATAAAAAGTGAATAAATATTACAAAAATCAAATTTTCGTCCTATATCATTTTAATACAAGATTATTTACATGCAAGACCATATTATGTGATAAAACTAATTTTAACTACATAATATCAAATTTTATTAATTTACCTCATAAATTACTAAAATCGTCTTAACACTACATGCATGTATGTAACAATGCTCTGATACCACTTGTTAGTTACTTAGACCAAATAAGACTATCTTAGTGATAATAAAATTACATACTAATTTTATTATGTGGTCTAAATCTACATGCATGCAAACAAAATCAACATAAAGATGGTTTAAAACCATTTAAAAAGTAATTTCCTTACATTGTTGATGGTAAAATTTGGGCACAACTCAAGGACTCCTTCCTTGATGTTGTTCTTGAGCTTATAAAATAAAGATGATCCTCCAACACCTTAAATTACCAAAATAGGTAATCTCCTAAGGTAAACACCCAAGACTAACCCAAAATAATTACTACAAATAATATAGACTAGATATTATTTGAGTATATATATATATATATATATATATATATATATATATATATATATATATATATATATATATATATATATATATATATATATATTTATATATGTATATTTAATGTACTAATTAATATTATTACTTTGATAATATTATTAGTTAATTTATATGTGTTTTTATACAAAAGGATGAAGAAAATAAGAAGGAAAAATTGGTCCTGGAGTGAAGAGTAGTACCCGGCCAAATGAAGCAACCAAGACCAAATTTTCCTTCAAATTTTTTCAACCTAATAAATGGTTAACATTATGAGTATTTATAGACAAGTGGGAGACCAACTAAAGTGGAAAATTTCCACTTAAAAGAAACATGTAATGTCTTTATAAAACCGGTCCAAGTAGACAAAATTGGGTCCATTTCGGTTTTCGACATTTGCTCCACAAATGCTTATAAGTCTTATATTTAATTATCTTACATAATTAAACATTAATTTAATTATTTAACACTTAAATAATACAAATTAACAACTAATGACTACTTAACTATTAAGTAGTCATAAGATCATTTTATCAACATACAATGTGTCAATATTACCCCATTTAGCTAATTTTACAACCTCTTGTAAATTAAAATAGCTAATTAATTCCACCTCAAAACATATACACATATCGCATAAAATTAATTAATTAATAAATTCAAATTTATTTATTTATTAATTAATTATCACATAATTAAATAATAAATCTCCTTGGCCCGAGTTCGTAACCCGTCATCAAATAATACATTTACGCGAGTAATTAAAAGTCAAATAATACAAGGAATTAATTATCTCGTATCTTATACAAACAATTAATTCATTCTTTTTGGGCGTCATCCTATAGGTGTGACCTAAAGGGATCAGCTGATCACCGCCGTCACACGACAGCAATGTCAAACTCTAGTCAGCCAATCATTACCGATTAACGATGACCAGCTGACAAATAAATAATTAAATCCCTGATATTCCTTTAACGAGATTTAATATGTAAACGCACTTATTGTGGAGGACACTACTCCAACAAAACCGTCGTCTACCAAACCTGTTTTCTAAGCTAACTTGCAGGAACAACAAACAACCAGCAGCAAAGGCACTCAGGCCATCATATATACAACCAAAAGGCAATATGTACATCAATCTGGGGGCTCTCGCCCAAAACAGGTCCGAAAAGTCCAAAAGAAAATCCAAAATGTACAATTATATACAAGACGATCAACAACAAAGAAAGGGAAAAGCAGCTACTCCTGGTCGCCACTCAGCTCAGCTACGGTCGCCTCGAGGGCAGCGATCTCAGCATCCCTGACCTCCAACTCCCTCAACAGGCGAGATGTCTCCTCCTGGGACTACGCCAGCTCGCGCTCCAGGTCACGCTCCCTCTGCAAATGATAAAGAAGTGCCTCATTTCAATCATTTCATTCAACTATTTCAAAGCAAAGCGCGAGAAATTGCAACAAAATTCAAAGTAAAGAGAATGAGAGGTTCATACTTGTCGTTCTCGGCCACCCGCAATTGCCTCGATGGGCGTGGCCCGCAGCCGGTTGGCCACCCTCCACAACGCCACATGCTGAGACGGCGCCACCTGCATTTCAATAAACAAAAGATTTTTAAAAAGAACGAATGCATTCTTATGCAATAAGCAAATGTATTCTTATGCAATAAAGATAGCGAAAGACAACCGAAGCTGCGGGCTCACCCTCCTCAATAATTGCTGCCACTCCTCCAGGCCAGCATCTGTCACCTCCTCGCCGAAGTCACGGATCTCGGAGATCGTCGTCATCCCCGCCGCATCGGTGTACTCAAGGGTCTCTGGGTACGCTGGAGGCTCGACGCCTGCCACCTCGATCTCCTGCGAAGTTCAAATGAATGCTTCATTCGACGATCATTCGTCAGATTGTCAAAAAAATTCAAAAAAGGGAAAGTAAAATACTTACCACGATCGACCAGTACGCCAACCTCTGGCGAACAAACAGAGAGTACTCCTCACCAGGAAGGAGAAGGGCGTCACCGCCAACGTCCGCCAAGTCAGCCTCTCTCTCGGCGTCCGAAGGCTCCCTAAGCATCGTCCATGGAGGATCGATGGGAACCGTAAAAGTGTCACGAGAGCACTGACGAGTCAAACGCTCGCCCAGGTACTACACTGGTCCCATGGACGTCCACAGCAGCAACCGACTCGAGCTCCTGGGTCGAAGGACCTCAGTCACGAAGGCCGGAGCGTCGGGGTAGTCCACCCAAGGTCTGGGCACCCACTAAAACAAGCAAACGAAAGGTCATTCCTATGATCGGCTCTAATAAAAAAAGGGGGTCATTCATATGATTGCTCCTAAATAAAAACAATAATGAAGAAAAGTGATCAAAGGTACTTACGTCGCTCAACTTCAGGGCATTCACGCCCCGTCTACAAACGTCGTAAGAAGAGCGCTGGCTCTTCGTACGGCACACCACCCAGTCCCTCACGACAGGGTAAGCCCTCGGCTCAGGCTCCGTCCTCTTGGGCGCGAAGCCCGGAAAGTAGGAGTACACCCACGCCTGCAAAACAAGATAATCGATAATGATCTTTCACAATTCGATAGAAATGGAAATAACGATCTTTCATGATGTGTAATAAAGGTTCATACCTCCAACAGCAGTCCAGGACCGACAATAGCAGGAGAAATCCCTTTCTCCATCAGCTCGGGACGAACCATGGCCCTCATGTAGCGAGTGAGGACTGCAAAGCCAGGAGTGACCCAGTCCTACCGACCTAGGTCACTCAAGTCAGAAAGAAACGGAAGAAGCTTCGTCGACAGCCTCTCCCCCTTGTCTCTGAGGTAAAGCAAAGACAAGAACAACCAGAGCCACAAACGAGCCCTCTGCTCCGCAGTACAAGCGGGAAGAGCCACCTTCCTCCCATCCATCATCACCATCGTCGGGGTCCTACCCACAAAGTAGTCCCTGACGTAAGTACTCGGCACCAACCCGGGAACGGTAGCAGCACCCGCTGTCAGGTTCCAGCCGATCAGTCTCCTCTCCACACGGCAGACCAGAGATCATGTCGTAGTCCTCAATATGGACCCCGACCTCTCCAAAAGGCATGTGAAAGGTCGAGGTCGTGTCCCAGTACCGATCGAGGAAAACTCAAATCAGGCAAAGGTTAGCCCGAGTCTTCCTCTCCTTGATCGCCCTCCATGCTCCCACCAAAGCTCCAAAGGCTCCCAGCTCGATGATGGCCTTCTCCTCCTCCGTCAGTCTCTCGTAAGCCTCCATCATCGTCGTGTAGCCCGAGAAGGACCTCATGTTCCTGGCCTCCTGTATCAATTCGACGCAAAGCTATCTTTAGCACAAGACTAACGCGAAATTAAACGGCAAGTGAATAAGGAAGGAGATGACAAGTTCGACACTTACCAAACTCCTCGCCGCCTTTAAGACAGGTGGCTCTCCGCTGCCCAAATGATATGTCTTCCATCCCATTTCTCAGCCCACTCAGGTGCCCCCGCTAGCTGGCGACCACCACGTCCTACGTTGGCCCGCCTCGGGACCTCCTCAACCTCCTCCTCAACAACCTCATCGACCACCTCCTCGAGAGTGAGAGAAGCATCGAAGTAGAAGTCTACGTCCATAGGAGCCCTCCCTGACGTAGAGGCAACGTCACCTGCAAAATTAGTGTAAATTAGGCCGCGTCAAATGACGAATAGCCTCGGTCAAGGTAGTTTCAAGCCTTTTGAGCCCCGAAAATGGCCTTTTCTCGCCATCTTTGGCCATTTATCTCGAAACCCGACTACTTATGGGATAAATTGGGTCAAGTCAAGTCTATGTTTGAGCCTAGTCACGGGTTTGAGTCGAAATTTCGGCAACATTTCGCTATAATAGCGATTATGCCCTAAGAAAAGTGTTCTGAAAAAGCCGTCACAAATCAAAAATCTGACATGGTAGGAAGTTTACCCATTACACAAGGGTTCCAAAAACCAAATTTCATCGAAAATGGACAATCCTAAGGCCATTTTCGAAGCAATTTTCGAAACAGCTGAGAAACCGTCTCAATTTCGCTCAAATGCTCAATACTTGACGAAAATTCAAAAAGAATACATGGTTATGTTCCTAACATTTCCAATTATCTATTGCTAATATCAATTTTATAAGACAAATCCATTTGCGGAAAAAGCCCCAAATTTTCGATATTTTGGGTCGAAAAACCCTAATTTATTTTCGATCAAAATCAAGCAAATACAAGAATTAAAGCAAGGATAAGACACATACCTCTATTGGTCATAATTAATGGCACGATTTGATCAAATTTTGATGGATAATGGTTGGAATTTGTGAGAATTTTAATAAGATTTGTGTTTTGTTATTATGAAATGAAACACGGTATTCTGTCGAGTTTTACCCAGACAGGGACGAGCTCGGGAAAGGACGCAGCACCTGCTGCGCCTCTTCCAAGAGTCGTAGCTCTTGCTGCGCCTCTTCCCCAGCTCCCCTCCAGCTCAAATTTCAAAAGTTCGTTACAAGTTAGTTGTTTGTGGGCCCATCTTTGGTGCGCCTCTTCTCCAACACCATATATCATATATTTGGTCTATTGGACACTTATTTTTTGTCCGGACCCGTACTTTGTCAAGCAGACTGCGAACCGTCGCAGTATTTTATCTTCAAGCAGAATGTGAACCGTTGCAGTATTTTATCAGCCCGCGTTTATATCTTCAAGCAGACTGCGAACCGTTGCAGTATTTTATCCTTCATCAGAACTTCGCTTGCAGCAACGAGCGGATTTCGCCTTTATCAATACCTTTTATCCACCGAGCGTTCATGACGACCGATTGCACTTCTCGAGAAATGGAGTTTGTTTGGAAGCAGACACGAGCAGATTCCCAGAAATGATTTAATCCAGACAGAATCATCAGCAAATTCCCCGACGAGAGTTCGCTTGAGACCGACGCAAGCAGATATCCCCCAGCAGTTCCTACCAACGCCCTGCTGTCCTCCATTTTATTCATTCAAAGAAAGAAGTCTCAGGTATGATTTCTTCTTATGGCTGGCGAGCCTCCTTACGTAGTCTAATGGAATTTAAACGACCCTTCCCAATAGTCGACAGACTCTAAAATGTTCCCGACGACAGGTCCTTGGCTCAGACCCCTTGAGCCGCCTCGTGTCGCCATAGTCGTCAGGTTGTAATATTCGATTGACCTGATGGCTATACTTTGACTTTTGCCTTGTCCAAGCCTTAGTCAAAGTGGGGGCTCTGTAGATACCTCATTTCTGCACCTCCCGCAAGCCACCCGGTGAAGATTGGGCCGCATGTTTGGTATGCGGAATGATTTATGACAGTTCGTAAGTTTATCGTCAAGTGATAGCTCAAATACTTGTGTCTACACCTTGGTCGTCATCTACATGCCAATACGGGCGTTTTGACAGTAATTAGAGTTCATTTGGAGTCCAGGTCAAAAACCGCTTCATTTTCTAATAAACCGTTTTAAAATCCCGAGTCAGAATGTCCTAGATTATTCCGGATATTTTTATTACATAATTCAATTTTATATCTTTTGGTAAAATATATCCCCAAAATCTTATTTTAGGGAATAAGGAAGTTGAGATCCACCGCAATTCCATAAAGAAAACGCGGAAATCTTTCTTCCACATGAGGAAAGCTCTAGGGAAAGGACGCAGCACCTGCTGCGCCTCTTCGAAGGATCGCAGCAGCTGATGCGCCTCTTCCCCAGCTCTTTTCTGCATATTTTCAGATTTTTCCGTGATTTCTTTCCAAAGTTTGAGTCATTCCATAACCCTCCATATTTTTCTAATATAAATAGGGACCTTCGTTCCACATAGTTTTTACGCGAGTGTCCGCCCTTCTCTTCTCCCTTTGCATTCTAAGACCGTGCTCTAAGCTTTTGACGTCTATATGCTTGATCAATCAACCACGTAAGCTCAGATCATTCTGAGTACCAGTCACGTTGCATGACCGACCAATTTGACCAACTACACATCAATTAATCAATCAATTTAATCTAAATCCTCTTACGAGGGCACTTTCATCATACATTCGAGTCGAGCAATCACTAAAACGTTAACTTAGTTAATCTCGTTTCGTCAAACATGTAAGTCTGAGGGTGTAAATCTCATCTTTATTATTGTATTTTACTAGTTTTCTTGCTCGTGCGTTGCACGGATACTAAAATAAGTTGCAATTATAGTGTCTTGCACTACTTATTGTAATTGTAAAACTCTCATGGTGCATCTAATGTTTGATATAGTAATTAGTAACGCCATGTTTGGAGAAGTAGTAGAGAACAACAAAATGTCTTAATCATCAAGACCTTGTTGGGTTGGGAAATGAGAGAGGAACAAAAGCATGCAAAATTCCTTGTTTGGTTAGCAAATAAGATATGAGATCAATGGTGGAGGAATGGAGGGATCCAATTAGTACACTCGAGACGATATAATAGAGCAACATGTAGTTAGAATCATTCTCATAATGAAAAAAAATAACTCGATTAAAAGTTAGTGATATAATATTAACATGACATATATTCCCTTCAATCCATTCCAATGTCCTCACTTTCTATATTTGTACAATCCAATCAATTGTTCCGCGTCCTTGGTAAATTAGATGACATAGTTAACTGTCGTTTTATATTTCTGGTATATACAATGATTTTTTTTGTAACTATCTTATTAAAACTCCACATTATGACATCTTTTTATAAAAACTCCTAATTAATTCCAATAATACCCCCACAAAAAAAGTCATTTCACATTAAAATTTATGCCAGGACCCAAGGGAGCATTGGATTGGAGGAAAGAGTATAACATTTGATTGTTTAGTTTTGTGCATAACAAAGAAAAAAAATTGAGTTTATGTACATGATCTTTCAAAGGTTTTCAGCCTATATTTATATTACTTGTATAGTTCTTATTTACATATAATACACTTTCAAAATAAAATTTATCTATTTACCTTCTTCCATCATTACCTCAATCAACCCACCTTTTTCCATATCAAAACCCTTTCCACCCAACTAATCAGCCTAACCCATGAGAATCATCTTTATCATTGAAGAACCAACTTAGCCCCGCTTATAAAGACCTTTTTCTATCTCCTAAATCACACTTGTAAACGTCCGAGAGTAATCGTACCCGCCGAGACTACACTCTTCCCCTTCCCCAAAGCCCGCCTCCACCCCTCGTAAAAATAAAAATATCCACTATAAAATCAACCCTCGCCCTATTAGATCCATGTGCCACCCGTAAAGAATAGTTTTAACATGCAAGAAAAAGGAATACGGAATACAAACTATCTTTATATAATATAACTATGATTAATACCACTTTTTTTTAATACATTTAGGGGTGTTTGGTTGGAGTTATTGGAATGGATTAGAATGTGTTAGAATGGATTTGGTCGATTCCAAAGTTTAGTTTGATTATCTTGGAATGGAGTTAGAATCAATTATAATCTAACTCCATTCCAATCCGTTAAAATCTCATACCCGCCTGATCTTCACCAAGGTCTTAAGCTCCATTCATTTAGTATACATTCTTATGGGTTGTTTGGTTCAAGGTGAATGAATGTAATGGAATGGAGTATAATAGAATAGAATTATAGAGGTATGGGATCCAAAATCTATTGCTTTCTAAAATTATTTGGTTCATTCTAAATTTGTAAAGGAAAGGAATAGAGTTTGATATCAAAGGAGGAATATTGGTATGAAATTTCAAGGGGTTGAAATGAAGTTAGAAATCCATGGGTATCTAACTCCATTTCATAATACACCAACCAGACACTGGAATGGAGCAATTTCATTTCATTCCATTTCAGAAGATCCAACCAAACACCCCTTAAAAAGAACCAAACAGCCATAAGAAGCTAAGGTAAGGGATTTAGAATCGATACTTCCATGGTATCATACTCCATCCTATTCCATTCCAACATTTTGAACTAAACAACCCCTCATGGAATTTGTTTTATACTCAAATTTATAAACCTATATCACACTTGTACACTAATCAATTACTCCCTCCAATCCAATCCAATGTACTCATTTACTTTTTGGAGCTCTGACTGTTAATTCATTAAAAAAATATAAATTTTTGAAAGAGAAAACTAAAATATTTAGTTTTTCTATAAAATATCTTTCGTAAAATTATATTTTTGATAAAAACAACTTTATGTATAAAGAAAGAAAAATATTGTTAAATGTCACTTCGAGACTACCCAAAAATAAATGGGTACATAGGATTAGGTTAGAGGGAGTATTAGCTGGGGAGGAAACAAATCCAGACATCGCATATTCGTTCCTTTAAATATTTGGTTATTGCACAAAGGTTCGAGTATAAGCAATAACTTGACGTTAATGGTTGTGATTACAAAGTTGTGTTTCGGGAAAGCATTAATTAAATATTTCATAATATTTATAGACTTTTTATGCGCGAGACTATAAAGTTGTAATATTAGTCATGTGTAGTATCCTCTAAGTCATTAATATCATAAGTTTAATAAAAATATATAAATAATGAGATGAAAGGAATATCATTCCACAAAAATATACTCGATCATAATATTAATATTGAAAATAGTGGCAAATTAGTTTTGAGGGTTACGTGAGACAAATCTAATGCGGTCTTATATAAAATGGATATATGCATTTTTAGTTGGTTGTACAGTAAGTTAGGGGTTATTTGTTTGCCAATATTGATAGGATATCGCACACCTATGCAAAGATAATATTTATACCCTAGACAACAAATAAATGTAGTACTTAGGGGTCGAACCCAAAGGAGATGGGAGTTATTAATTAATTGTTATGGATTGAATTTTACCTTGGTAGATTATCAATTGATTGATTGGGTTCAAGTGATGTAATGATAAAACAATAATAAAGAAAATGACTAGGGAGGTCGGGTCACGCATGCTAATTATGTAAATGCTCATGTCAAGCTAGGAAGTTGATTTTATGATAAATGTTTAGGCTTAAAGACACCCACCTTACGATATTAGTGTCAACCATAGACCGGGTCCTAGAGAAACTCTCCTCCATGACTAGGTCGTCCTACTACACATGCTTAGTCTAATTCAATTCTGTGCCTCTCGACTTTAGAACAAATGAACAAACTTAATCGATGAATAAGGCCTTTAAACATAGATTAAACATTATGGTGCAAATATGTGATAGAAACAATTATACAATATTAACTTATCCTTATTTTGACAATTACATATTACTTAATCATGCATGGCTTCCTTTATTCCCTAGACAAATGTAACTACTTAAACATGATGAAAATGTAAACTACACTAATGACAAATGAAATGATGAACGTAATGAAAATATGAAAAGGAATACCTTGCAATGGAAATGGAAATGGAACTTGGAAGAACAATACTTGAAATGTAAATTGTAAATGAACTTGAATGGAAATTATATTATAAATTGAAATGCTTAAGGGAAATGTAAACAAACTAAGGTAAACTAAAGTTAATCTAAGCTAAGCTACTACTAATATATAGAGAGAATTTTAGATGGAAAAATATGTGTGTAGGTTGTGTGAAAGTCGTCCCTCGAGGCCTCTATTTATAGGAGATCATAAGGGAAACGTATGCATTTGATGGAGCATTGAGCACACCCATGGACTGTTTAACCCCGATCGAGGATGCCAACCCCGATCGGGGTCGTATGTTTCTCGCTTGTTTCTCTTCAATTGTGAATGGTATCCAATGCTTATGATTTAATGCTTGATTAATCACCCGATTAATCACACTTTGGCATCCCAACCTCCTCAAAGCATCCAATGTAGCATCCAATATTTAGCATCTTATGTTTGCATTTTGTGGACTTTGCATTTGGGCTTGACTTCCATTAGACTTTTTTGTGCATTTATTCATTTAATCCATCACTTTTGCTTATGCAAGTCCATGCATTATCTTCATGCTAGTCCATCTCACTTCTTTGTTAGCCAAGCTTCTAGTTTACTTGCAAATGCGTAGGATTAAGCTCTTAAAAGCTCTTACACCTACAAAACATGACAAAACATACAAATAGAACTAGAAAGCAAATATTAGCTCAATATCACTAAGGTTAGTGCATAATGACATGTAAATTAGAGCTAAAATATGGGAATAAAATGTATATAAATTAGACTTATCAAATATAAAAATATGTGAAGAAATAGAAGTTTCTATAAATTAAAAAATAAAATGAAAGTCTGTGAATCAATAGATATTCAACTTTTTCACTATTTTATGTAAATTAGAGTAATAGATTTTTATATATCTCTTATAATATAATATAAATGTAAACAATATAATAAAGTAACAATAAATGTCAAAATGTTTTGAAGGGTGATAATTTTAAAATTGGTGGGAGAAATATATATATATCATTAACAAAAAAAAAACTTTGTATTACCCATAATTAAACATGACATTAGCAATAACAACAGGTGTAGGAGTATATTCAGCGTTCATTTTGATCATTACATAAATAAATTCCTTGTACACCGTATTGTGCATGCACGTTTGTCATAACTTAATTCGGCCTCTAGGCCTCTTAATACGTCCATTTTTTGTATTGTTAGTCAGTTACAAATATTTTATGTTGTGAGTTATCCTATTTGTTATTCCGAATAAAATTGAAGAGTACGAATATATCTAAGGTTTTTTTTTCAAATTATATTAAATTTTCATATTAGAGAACAATCTTCTAATTGTAATATGAAAAGTTGGAAAAAGTTAATAATGTAAAAAATAGGTGTAAAAATATTAAAAAATAATTTCCTAATTCTAATAGGAAAATTGTAATTACTTAATTATTTCCTAATTCTAATAGGAAAATTGTAAATAATTAATTATCTCCTAATTTTAATAGAAAAATTGTAAGTAAGTGTCTCGAAAAAAAGCATCTTTTAGTTATATATTTTGAATATTGATTTTTGTACCAATTAATGTAAGATTTACGTCAAAAGTATGCTTAAAACCGATTTCTAAAACCCTTTTATCAACCGTTTTTACGGATTAACAGTAGGCAGACGTCGAGAAGAAACGTAGCATCTGTTGCGCTTCTTCCAGAGGCTGCCGCCGTCCCTGCCTTTCTTCTTCTTCCTCGCTTCTCTGTTAATTCGTTCTTTTTCCTTTGTTTCCTTTGTTTTCTTTTCTTTTCTACATACATAATAACTTTAATACATATTCTTAATAAATATTACGCTTTAATTCCGACTTAAATCCCTTATAATTGATATTTGCGGGTTTTCGTCATTAAATCAAACCCGGATTTTTAGAGACTCGATTCGTTCATATCAAGTTTCTGGAGTTCGCCTTTGTACATATTTTTACCGTTTATTTCCAGTTTGTTTAACTCGTTTCCGTTTTCGTAATAAACCTAATCAATTTGTAATTAGTTCTAACTAGTTTTAATTAGTTATAATCCCGTCTATAATTAGTTCTAATCCGTTTTAAGTCATTTTTATCGCTTTTATGACCATTTCATTTGTTAATAATACGCTAAATCACTTTCATCCGAGTCAAATATCAATAATCAACCATTAAATATCCCCAACGAACATTAACAACACGCAGTTCAGACTTCACAGCCAGAACTCAACTCCGGAACAGATGCAGTGACCACTGCGCCTCTTCCAAGGGGCGCAGCATTGCTGCGCCTGTTCCTAGGTTGATTATTGTCTCTGAACTTCCGTTCTTGCTTTGAACTTAATCCTTACTTACGTATTAATCGACTATTAGTCGTAATATCACCTCCTAATCTGTCTATATTTTATTTTCCTTTCATTTTCTCAAATTGTCCGTCTTAAACATATTTTTGACGTAAATCAACTAAATCATTGTAATTTATTGTAATTTTCATTATCGTTATTTATTTATCATGTTATTTTGTATGATTTATTTACTCGTTCTCACATGTAATTAATTCGAAACCCTAATTTGACGTTAATGAGTACTAAATTATATGTTCACCGACATAGTCTAATCTCACATGCTAGGACCAAAACGTTGGATGTTGCATTGCATGCATATAATTGACAACATATCAAATATGAACGATTTCCTTAATCATTAGTAGAGCCGCTATCGAGGCGGGCAGGATTAGGTGTTCAATAAAAGTACTTCCTAATACGTACCCTCACCCCTTACTCCAGTTCTCTGTGAATATCCGTGTTCATTAGCATCCACGAGAGTCATTCTAGACATAGAATGCTAAGGGTAACGAGTTCTTAGTGTTCATGTCACGACTTTGTTTCTTGACATGACACGAGGTATTCGAACGGTTCCAATTTGCAATAAAAATTGGTGGCGACTCCACAAATGCAAACGCTTGTTTCCCAAGCGCCCCCGTGGCCCGTGTCCACAGATGTACCATGGTAGGATATTATAGAAATGACAAGTCCAAGCATGAAGAATTGTGAAGTGGGTTGATGCACAAATGAAATCGCAAATGGAGCCCAAATTAAAAAGTCTACACAAACTCAACATGGGATGCTCAACTTTGGATGCTCATGAGATGCTAAATTGTGTGTTTAACCGGAGGCTTAAAGATGGGATTAATCGCTCACATTGAATCCCCTTGGCAATTACTCAAGAATTGAAGGAAAATTAAGAGTGTGCTTAGGATGCCATTTTGGATTCCATATGAGCATTCAACCGGAAGAATTAAGGAGCATAAAGACATAGCATTGGATTCCTTTGTAAATTTTACTCCCTTATTCTTATATAAAGGGTGTTGATCAACACACACTTCACACACTTCTTACACACCTTTTTCCACACATTTTCCTCATAGAATTCTCTCTAAACTTCAGTAGTTAGATTAGCTTAGTGAAGTTTAGTTTTTATTAGTTTGTTATCATTTCCTTTAAGTATTACAAATTACAATTTCATTTCCAAGTTATTTCCTTTTGCATTGTTCTTCAATTCCAATTCCATTTTCATTGTTGAGGTAATTTATTTCTAATATTATTTCTTTATCATTATGTTTATCATTTTGTTCATCATTAGCTTAATTTACATAATGCAAGAGTAGTTGATACGTGCTTTTTATATAGCCTATTTCAGCACGTATTTCTATGCATTTTTATACTGTTTTTATAGTATTTTGCCCCGAATTGGCTACTTTGGTTCGTTTTGTCTATTTTGTAGAAATGAACGTGAAAGTAGTGGAATCGTACTCTTTTTCGTCCTTTTTGCATGCATTTAGAGGAGACGGGATTTTTCCAGAGTGAGATACTGCGTTTGGAAGAGTGTTGGCACGCATTACGAGGCAGTCGGTGACGGACTTGAGCTGATTTGAAGATAAAGAACTTGATCGAGCAGTTTCACCACTTGATCGAGTGGTTTTTACGTCCCAGGATGGTCGATCGAGTAGAATTCTACTCGATCCTTAGCTGCAGAAAGACGAGTTACTCGATCGTGTAACTTTCTACTCGATCGAGTAGATTTGCTGAGGTGTTTGCTCGATCGAGTGGTTTTAATCCACTCGATCGAGTAGTTTCGCTGTTTTGGGCTTTAAAACAGCCCGTGTTATGTTTATTTCGCTAAACTAAATTACTTTGCTATTTAAGCACTCTTTACTAGGTCATTAGGATCTATCTTTTTCCATTATCTAAACTTTCGACTGTAAAATTTGTTACGTTGCTTTTCTCTTCACTGTAACCTTGCTCTCGGATTGTTGTCACTCGGATTTTGTGTTCTTTACGCCGGAATTCGCTTGATTGTAATTCCTTTCTTCTCTCTTATTAATAATTAATCATTGTTTGCTTTAATTTCTTGTTTACTCCATTTAATTCCTTTGCCCTAATTTCTCTTTTATGCAATTTACTTATTAGTTCATTATGTCTACTAATGGAATTTTATCTGCTGTTATTTTAATTAGCGACATGAGTAGCTAAACCCCTTTCATGTTAGGATTAGGGGATCTGTGGTAGGAATGTGACGATGTAGTAGATGAATTGATTATAAGACTCTGTCACCATAGCAATTTAATTGTATTTATTCGACTTAGTTGAGTGCACACTTCTGAGTTAACCTTTAATCTGGCTAAAATTAATCCTAGATCGAAAGATTGGACTAAATAGGCCTGCTATGAACAGTAGACTACCCTGACGGGAATGAAAATTAAGTTAGTGGTATTTTAGGATAGAAAGTGGACCGAAAGGACCTTTCAACATCCGTCTTACATTAATTCGTCTGAGTCATTTACAGCTGAGTCACTGGACTACCGTAGTGAACCGAAATCCTGACATGTCCCTCTCTATCTGATAGTTTTATCCTTATTTCTTGCTTTTACTGCTCTTACCCTTTATCTCTCTTTCCTTTAAAACTCGTAGTTTAGATAACAATTCAAACAACCCCCCCATTTGTGACCAAATAGACGGACTACTACAGATATCTTGCCTCCCTGTGGAGATCGACCTGACTTCCCTAGCTATATAGTTAGTTTATTTAGTTTATTTTGACAGGTACACGACAGACGTGTCAAATTTTGGCGCCGTTGCCGGGTAGGCAAATGCCCTATTTTTTTTCGTTCCGTTTATTTTATCCGTCTCAGGGAATTTCTATTCCTTGAGGCCGTTCTTATTCATTTTATTTCAGTTTTGTTTATACCCAGGTCAGACAGGTTTGAATTAGTTTCAGTTGATTCAGAGCCAGAGAGACTGTTCAGGCATAGACTCCGTCTGCAGAGAAAATCACGAAAGGAAGACTTGAGTACTTTCGAGCCAGAGCTACATCACTCTCTTTTCGAAGACAGTCCGATTTCTACAGTAAAGATGCCAAAGCTTTCAAGTCATTCAGTGCCTAAAGCATCCTCTATTCCGAAAGGTTTCAATCTCCAGACTGAGGATGGGAATACATTCAACATCCGTCCTTCTTATATCAATTTGGTAGAGAGGAATATCTATAGAGGTGTGGCAGGTGAAGATCCGAGGAAGCATATGGAGACCTTTACCGATTACTGTTCTACTATCCCCACCACTAAGGGGGTAACTCAAGACAAGATTAAGGAGATTCTATTTCCTTTCTCTTTAGTTGATTCAGCCAGGGAGTGGCTGACTGACTTGGACCGCACAGCTGCTGGGGTTACAGATTGGGAGTCTCTTGCTCTTGCCTTTTACAAGAGATATTTTCCTCCACAGCGCACCAATATGCTGAGGGCCAAGATTACCAGTTTCAGACAGGCTCCCGATGAAATTTTTTATGAAGCATGGTCACGATTCAAGAAGTTGGTGAGGTCTATTCCTCACCATGGTTTTGACCCATGGTTTCTAGCTAATCAGTTCTACAATGGGTTGTATGACGACCAAAGAGCCATACTTGATGCGGCATCTAGTGGAAGATTCCAGGAAAACACCGATGATGATAAGGGATGGTCCCTTATTGAGGAGATGGCAAATCACAGTGCTGAGTATGGTAACCCAAGGGATGGGATTAGAACAGTTCATGTAGTTAATAAGCAGGTTTTGGCTCAACTGGAGACCATGAATGCTAGATTTGACAAGTTGGAGCTACAAGCTGTTGGGGAGCCTCAGACGGTCCATGTTCTTACTAGAGGAGAGACCGTTTCTTGTGAGAGATGTGGGAGTAATAATGGCCACACTGCTATTGGCTGTCTTGTAGAGAAGGAACAAGTCCTTGCCTTTCAGCAATATAGGCAAGGAGGAGGTTCCTATTACAATAATCAAGGGGCAGTCCACCCCAATTTGAGGTGGACTAGTCAAAATGTGCTTAATCCTACTCCTCCTCCGCACCAGCAGCAACCTTATGTTCCTCCACATAAGAATCAACAAGGCTTTCAAAAGCCTCCTTCCTTTACTCCTCCTAACCATGGTGCATCATCTTCCGGTGGGGTGAGTGAAATTGGTGAGCTTAAGTCTATGTTGCAAGCTTTTACAAAGAAGTTTCAGCTGAGTGATCAACAGAAAGATGCGTCCATAAAGGCACTTGAAACTCAAGTTGCCCAACTAGCTATGAACCAATCTTCAAGAAAGCAGGGTCAATTACCGACTCAAAATGAGAAGAATCTACATGAGACGGTAAACTTGATAAATCTGAGAAGCGGTCGTTCTTATGAGGGACCGGAAATACAAAAATCAGACCCAAGGAGAGCTGTAACTGATGGTGAACAGTGTTCTGGCGAAGAAAGTGATCTCACAGCAAAGCAAGTGCCCGATCGTCTGGTTTCAGGTGGTCGATCGAGCATATTTGGTGAAGAAAGTGGTCGATCGAGTGGTTTTTCCACTGGATCGAGTGAACAGGAAGAGCAGACTGGTCGATCGAGTAGTTTTTCTGCTCGATCGAGTGAAGAGCAAAATGGAGTTACTCGATCGAGTGAAAATTTTACTCGATCGAGTGATATTGACGAAGATTCTACTCGATCGAATGGGTATATTGGTCGATCGAGTAGTTTTGATGACGGGAAGCTTATTCGAGAGCCTGCTAGTGCTCGTTGAAGCGATAAATCACCGGAAAGACCTCGTTCGAGAGGTAAGAAGCGTCCAAAGGATAAAGAACTTGCTCCGGAAGATACATTGGAAGAGAGAAACAAGGGACTCGAGATACCTATCACGGTTCCCTTCCCCAGGCGTCTGCAGAATTCTAAGGCCAGTCAACAATTCGGCAAATTTGTCGAACTTCTGAAAAGCTTGGAAGTCACTGTGCCGTTCACTGAGTTGCTGACAAAGGTACCCTCTTATCTTAAGTTTATGAAGGAAATTTAATCGCGTAAGAGGAGTATTAGCGATAGTGAGACCGTAGCTTTGACTGAGGTGGGGTCAGCCCTATTTCAAAATAAGTTACCTCCTAAGCAGTCGGACCCGGGTAGTTTTTCAATTCCGTGTCATATTGGTACCTATTTGATTGATAACGCGCTATGCGATTTAGGCGCTAGCGTGAGTGTCTTACCGTTGTCTCTGGCTAAGAGACTTGGTTTGACAAAGCTGAGTTGCACCAACATGATAGTCCAGATAGCCGACCGTAGTATATCACGGCCACTAGGTATAGTAGAAGACGTACCTGTGAGGATCGGGAGGTTCTTTATTCCCGTTGATTTCGTTGTCTTAGACATCCCCGAAGATGCACACACCCCTATTATTTTAGGGAGACCATTTTTGTCTCTCTGCTCGTGCGATTATCGACGTCGGGAAAGACTTTGACCTTTCGGGTAGGAGATGAGGAGCTGATTTTCATCGCTAAGTCCCGGAGGGCTCCCATGCAAGCTCAGTCTTGCAATGCTCTCTCTTCTATTGACCCTATTATTGACACTCCAGTTGAAAATTTGGAGTATTGTGCTGCAATTGTTACCCCTCCGCCTCAGACTGAGAGCAAAAAGGAGGAAAGTTTGTCTGTTTTCCTTGCTGCAGGTACAAATGAAAGCAATGAAGGAGCAAGGACGAGGAAAGTTCGCGCTTATGTGGATGTGAACTACTCCCCTCCTACCGTTTCAAATGATAATTCATGCTCATGGAAGTTGAAGAGGACAATCAACGTTGCTGAAATGACGTCCTCCAATCGAGCCCTTCAAGGGGCTACTGAATTGCATTAGGAATTGAGCGGGGAAATGCCCCGTGTAACACTTTCTAATAAATAATTTTTGAATTTTCCGTTGAATTTGTTTTAATGCTTTTATTAGGACAATTAGTTTACAGACAGTTTTTAGCGTAGATTTAAGACTATATACTGTTCTTCTGCGTATTTGGTATTTTGGGATATTTTTGCACGTGTTCTTATGCAGGTTTGGGGAAGTTTTACGCATTCCAAAGGAAGAAATGATGAAATTCAAGAGCTTACGCGAGAAAAGAGCTCGATCGAGTACTTTTTGTACTCGATCGAGTGAAAATATGGTCGATCGAGTGCTTCATCTGGTCGATCGAGTAAAGCAATAAAGGGGACTTCTCGATCGAGTAGAATTCTACTCGATCGAGTAACAGGATCATCAAAAGTCCTCGATCGAGTGGTTTAAAACCACTCGATCGAGTAAAATGCACAGGACGCAGGGAGTTTCTTTTAAACTCTTTACTTTTGTTTCTATTTTCATTTTTCCCTAATTTTCGTCTCCCTCTTCCCTATTTGCGACAAAAACTCCCCCAAATCCCCATTTTTTCTTGCTCAATCACCAAATCCGCCTCCTACAATCTATTGCTTGCTAATTAATCTTTCAAAACCCCTTAATTTCCCCCTTGATTGTGCTCGTTTTCACGGTTTTAAAGAAGGGCTAGGGTTTGCAATTTTTTCGAACAAAAATCGCCTCTTTTGCTTGTTTATTTGAAGATTATTTGCAATTTGTAGGTTGTATTCATCAAGTAAGTGATTCCTCTACCTTCTTTGCATTTTGATTTCATTATTTTTGCAATTTTTTTGAGGTAAATTGGAATTAGGGTTTCGAATTTGTTGGGACGGTCGAATTTTTCGACTTTACTTACCTTTGTCTGGCCTTTCTTGTCTTACTTGATGATCTATCCCCTTTCCTCGCTGTTGTTGCATGATTAATTCGATTATTGCGCAAAATTTCGCGAATAGGGCTGTTTCAGTCGAGCTTTCCGACTGTCAGACGAGTTTATATGCTGCCATGATTTAATTAACCTCAGTTGTTGTTAATTGTTGTTGTCATTACCTGCTATCCCGTCCCCTACTGCTGTTTACACGGTGTTTTTCGAAATTTTTGAGGAATTGTTAGGAATTGTATGCTGTAAGTCGAAATTTTCGACTGGTAGGGGTTCCACATGTTGTTTCTGCTGGTTTTTCGTGCTGATTTTAGCCACTATTAGCCGCGGCTTCTTATCATACCCCCTACCCTTTGTTTACAGGATGGATTCTAGCTCTTTACCCTCTACTAGTTCGTCCTCTAGTCCGTCTCTGTCTGAGACAATGGCCCCTGATGTTGCCACTGTCTCCACTTTAGTGACTACCGCAGCCCTAGTGTTCCTAGTTTCAGCTGCAGGTACAGTTTTTGCTCCAGCTAGCTCTGCTGCTAGCTCAGTTCAGGCTGCCTCTTCCTCTACGGTCACCACCACTGCTAGCACTGCTGCTAGTTCTTCTTCAGTGGTGGCCATAACAGCCACTACTCCTACACCAGCCATTGCTTTTACTTACATGGGTGGACTCGCTTGTGTGCACTTGCTCGAGCAGCCTTGGTCCCTCACTCCGTCACCGCACGGGCTACTACTTCGGGTTCCGGGCGGGGTCGTGATGATCTCGTTCTCGCCAGCCCCAGCCACCTCTACTTCTCTTCGCTTCAATCGCTTCTACTTACAGCATCCACGGTCCGAGGGGACACTTCCCTCGACTCTCACGCAGACTACCCGCAGGTACATTTTGTTAACGCTTTACATCGTAAGAAATTTTATGACCTGCTAGGCTGTGTGCATGTTCCTTCCCGATTTCTAGAGAAATCGGCACTTGTGAGACTCGACATTTACGAGTCGGTTTGTCACTTACTACGGGGCACGGGGATGGCCGGGCTCATCACTATGAGCGGCCGTACTTTTCTGGAGCTGAGCCTCGAGTTTCTCAGCTCCTTTACCTTCTCCTCAGGGGCACACGATGCTGACCCCTCTAGTTCTTCAGTGTCCTTCCGGTTGTTTAACCGGACTTTTCCGATGACCTTAGGGGAGTTTGGTAGGTTACTTGGCCTTACCTCTACGGGCGCGATTGCCGCCCCTAGGAGGGTCTTCCGTCAGCTTTGGAGGACCCTGTCCCACACCACTTTTCAGGAGCGAAAGCTCTAACAGGTCCACCTCCCCGCTGTCCGTTGTTTTCTTAGATTGATAGGGAGCACTATTTTCGGCCGAAAGGAGCCGAACAACATCACAAACACTGAGCTCTCCATCCTGGGCGGTTACCTGAACATCGACTGTGAGGGTCCTTTTACTCTCAACATAGCTTACTTGACCGCCCAGTAACTTCAGAGCCAGGGGAAGAAGGAGACGGGAACCATTGCCTGCGGTGGCATATCCACCATTCTTGCCCGTTCCCTCATCCCCGTTTGGCCTCGTGACTTACAGTACCTCCAGGGAGAGAGGCTACTGAGTCTGGATGCCATGCTTTCTCAGCATTGGCTTACCCCAGACTACCAGACATGGAAGATAGACGGCTTCCTGTCTGTCGACTTACCTTATGAGACTCTCCCCCGTCTAGAGCCCCTTCCTACTGTTGCTAGGGGCGCCCGCCTGCCACCACTGCCTGACCTTCACCTTCCACGCCGACCACCTCCCACTGCACCCGCCGCCAAGAAGAGGCGTCTTGAGACCGGAGAGGGGTCCACACCTTCAGGGAGTGCCCAGCCTTCCACGGCTACTCCCGCTCCGACCCCTACTCCCACTACTACTACCACTCCTACTCCACTCCCACTGACCAGACACAGACTCAGCCGGACCTACCGGCTACTTTCGTACCACCTCCTCCCTTTGTGGCGCCCGCGGTCCCGGACCAAGGGGGCGCTGTTTACGGTTTGTTGCTTGAGGTTGCAGAGCGTCAGGCTCGTATGGAGAGGGACTTGGCTCTTGCCTTGCACCCTCTATACGAGTACCACTTGTGGCGACGCCGTCCGATCCCAGAGGGTTGGCCACACCCTTCCTTCTACAGGTACCCACCTGAGGGGTACCCGGTGTCTGAGGAGGAGGAGGACGAGAACGAGGACGGGGACGAGGACCCGGAGGTGGCAGTGGAGAGAGCTCGAGCTGAGGAGCAGAGGAGGAGAGAGACCCAGAGTTTAGGGTGGAGGACGTCCGTGACAGCGACGACGACGACGACGAGTAGCTACTGGTCTACTCACTTCCCTAGTTTTCGGGCTGGTTTGGGGAAGTTCGTATTTTGTATGTATCTCTTACTCTTTTATTTTTGTCTCCTTTTTATTTATTGTTTTTATTTTATTTTGGTTGTATATTCCCGTTCCCCCGTATATATCTGCTGGTGTATACTGGAGGACAACGAGGGCGTTGTCCGTTTTGGTTTGGGGAGGGTATTGCATCCTTTTGAGTCTGCATTTGCATCTGTTTTTGCATTCACGTTTATTTTTCAGCTTTGCATTGTTGTTTATTTTCATAAAAATCAAAAATAAAAAAAAATTAGAAAATTTCAAAAAAATCAAAAAAATTCACGTTTACTTTTGCATATAGGTTGAGTCGGAACGGTAGATTTCCATGATGATAATGCACTATAACTTGTCTTTTTGCTTGAGCCTTGCACTTCTTTTGATAGTTATTAGCTTTGTCATACGCATAGTCTACGAGTTTCTGTTCAAATATAGCTGACTGTTTAGACTTGACCTGATAAATTGGCAAACTACTTGAAAATTCTTAGTTTTAGAGCCATAACTGGTGACATTCATGACCAGTTCATTAGGAATTGAGAGTAGTACTCCTTGCATAGCATGTTCATCATTTTTGCACTTTTATGACATTCAATTTCTCGTCAAATGCACATATTCGGTTTGTGGTTGGTGTCACATGCAGGGAGGTGCTTGCAAACTTCCCTTTCCTTATATTTTTCACCCATTTAGCTCCACATTAGCCAAAACTTGCCTTTTTGACTCATTAGCTACATTCCAAATTAAGCCTGCCTAGTCAAGCTAGTTAGTATGTTCTTTTGGGTATGAGTTTTCATCTGCAGTCTGGCCCGTATCTCTTTTGTATGGAGTTGTTGGAAAATAGAGGAAGGAGGGAAAAGAAGGAAAAAAAAGAATTAAGAAAAGAAAAGAAAAAAAAAGACGTGAAAGAAAGAAAGAAAAAAAAATGAAAAAAAAAGAAGCTGAAAACGTGAGAAAAGAAGAGAAAAAAAAGAAAGTTTGGAAAAAAAAAAGTTGTTTTGTTTCAGTTAGTTATTTCAGACGGTGTTTAAAGAAGGGAAGTTGGTGACCGTCTGACTTCTCCGTTTTATCCCATTATTTTTGAGGAGATTGTGTTTGAGTTTAGTGAGTTTTGTGCCAAATGAAGGGCACCTGTACTTAGTTTTTCAGTCAGTGTAGATTCGGATGGTTTTTATTATGGTCCTGTTAGGAACTAGCTTGACGCTTTTACCTCCACATTACCATAACATATTTTGCCTTTCTCACCTGAACTTCACTATTCCCAAATTATTTGTAAGCACTCGGCTGTGACGGACATTATTGGTTGGAGTGTGTGCATTAGTACTTGAATTGTCTTTCATTTTTGTTGCATACATGCTATGTAGGTCGCAGTTAGGTGAGTGACTGTCTTTTCTTCTCTCTTTTACATATAACATTCACCCTTTGCTTCATGAGAGAAGAGTGACCACGAGAGAGTCCGATTTTATTGGTCTTGCAAGGTCGATAGGTTGGCTATATTTCTGAACAGCTTATAATTCGTTTGCGTATTGACTGCTTAGCTTTAACTGTTAATCTTTGTTGCATTAAATTGGTTCAAGTAGACAAGTTAAGCTAGCTCTGAGTTATCATTTCCGTTCCATTAGTTGCATTTTAGTTTACTCGAGGACGAGTAAAGGTTCGGTTTGGGGAGATTTGATACGTGCGTTTTATATAGCCTTTTAGCCTATTTCAGCACGTATTTCTATGCAATTTTATACTGTTTTTATAGTATTTTGCCCCGAATTGGCTACTTTGGTTCGTTTTGTCTATTTTGTAGAAATGAACGCGAAAGTAGTGGAATCGTACTCTTTTTCGTCCTTTTTGCATGCATTTAGAGGAGACGGGATTTTTCCAGAGTGAGATACTGCGTTTGGAAGAGTGTTGGCACGCATTACGAGGCAGTCGGTGACGGACTTGAGCTGATTTGAAGATAAAGAACTCGATCGAGCCGTTTCACCACTCGATCGAGTGGTTTTTACGTCCCAGGATGGTCGATCGAGTAGAATTCTACTCGATCCTTAGCTGCAGAAAGACGAGTTACTCGATCGAGTAACTTTCTACTCGATCGAGTAGATTTGCTGAGGTGTTTGCTCGATCGAGTGGTTTTAATCCACTCGATCGAGTGGTTTCGCTGTTTTGGGTTTAAAACAGCCCGTGTTATGTTTATTTCGCTAAACTTAATTACTTTGCTATTTAAGCACGCTTTACTAGGTCATTAGGATCTATCTTTTTCCATTATCTAAACTTTCGACTGTAAACTTTGTTACGTTGCTTTTCTCTTCACTGTAACCTTGCTCTCGGATTGTTGTCACTCGGATTTTGTGTTCTTTACGCCGGAATTCGCTTGATTGTAATTCCTTTCTTCTCTCTTATTAATAATTAATCATTGTTTGCTTTAATTTCTTGTTTACTCCATTTAATTCCTTTGCCCTAATTTCTCTTTTATGCAATTTACTTATTAGTTCATTATGTCTACTGCTGGAATTTTATCTGCTGTTAGTTTAATTAGCGACATGAGTAGCTAAACCCCTTTCATGTTGGGATTAGGGGATCTGTGGTAGGAATGTGACGATGTATTAGATGAATTAGATGAATTGATTATAAGACTCTGTCACCATAGCAATTTAATTGTATTTATTCGACTTAGTTGAGTGCACACTTCTGAGTCAACCTTTAATCTGGCTAAAATTAATCCTAGATCGAAAGATTGGACTAAATAGGCCTGCTATGAACAGTAGACTACCCTGACGAGAATGAAAATTAAGTTAGTGGTATTTTAGGATAGAAAGTGGACCGAAAGGACCTTTCAACATGCGTCTTACATTAATTCGTCTGAGTCATTTACAGCTGAGTCACTGGACTACCGTAGTGAACCGAAATCCTGACATGTCCCTCTCTATCTGATAGTTTTATCCTTATTTCTTGTTTTTACTGCTCTTACCCTTTATCTCTCTTTCCTTTAAAACTCGTAGTTTAGATAACAATTCAAACGCCCCCCCCCCCCCCCATTTGTGACCAAATAGACGGACTACTACAGATATCTTGCCTCCCTGTGGAGATCGACCTGACTTCCCTAGCTATATAGTTAGTTTAGTTAGTTTATTTTTGACAGGTACACGATAGACGTGTCAGTAGTATATCTTGTCTAGGGGATAAAGGGAGCCATGCATAAAAAGTATTTGTAACATGATAAATTAGGATGCTTAGTGATCACATAATAGTTTCTATAACATGCTTGTACCTTATTGTTAATATTTGATTATTGGCCACTGGCCATTGTCTTAGATTAAATTTGTTAATTCGTTTTTATAAGTCAAGAGGCATGAAAATTAATCAGACTAAGTATGTTTTAGTAGACGACCTAGCAATATCGAGAGATTGTTAGGACCCGTTCTATGATTGGCACTAATATTGAGAGGTGGGTGTCTTTAAGCCTAAACAATTATCATTACTATCTAATCCGAGTTTGACATAAAGCATTTACATATATTTGCATGTATGACCCGACTTCCCTAGACTCTTTCTTTATTATTGTTTTTACATCAACATAAATCAAATCAATCAATCAACCGCATCGACTCAAGATAAAATTCACTCTATAACAACTAATTAATAACTAACGTCTCTATGTAGATTCAACCCCTACGTACTACATTCATTTGTGTCTAGGGTATTTATTTTTGCATAGGTGTGCGATAGTCTATCACTTTCTCTTGGTTAGCGTCAGAGATCAAGGCAGTAGGGTTGAACTGGTTGTTTTTAAGAGAAATGTTTATGATGTCCTCGTAGTTGAGGTGCTTGATGTTGTCTTCTCCAAAAAGGAGGCTTGCAGCTTGCCCGTCTAGGCAGGGGGTCGATTTAGACTTGATCGATACAGCATTGGTGTTGTTGTCAGGGATGAAGTAGCAGTCTTGAAAGACTTCTATACCCGATGCTTGACCTTTGTTATGGGGTCGTAGATTTTCTCAGGAAAACCGTCGTAAAGTTCGGACTCTCCTTCGAGGATGAAATATTCGTTGGGGGTCAAGTGATATAGGCGGAGGATAATTCCTTGCTTTTTCCGCTTCCTCACGAGGAGACCCATCTCCCGGATGTCTTCATCGGTCGGCTCGTAGCCTAGTCCGAAAGAGATGTTGGGGACCTTGGCCTGTTTCAGGGGAGGCAAGGTGCTTTTCAGTGGGTTAAGAGGCATGCCCGGGAAATACTCTTGGCGCATCAAGATGCGGTTGATCGTGAGGTTTGAGAACGGATCACAATCAAAAGGTGTTGGTTCGTCGGTTGGGGCATTCACGGCTTGGAATCTCCACATCTCGTTGTCGATCTCCTCAGTGACTTGAGAGGCTATCCCCTTTTTCATGACAGCTTTGTTTGGGGATGCAGGAATTGTGATTGTTTTCTCGTCGAAGGGGACCCTAATTTTCTGCTGAAGGGTAGATATAACGGCTTTGGCAGCATGGATCCAAGGGCGCCTTAGAAGCATGTTGAATGATGCGTCGATGTCGACTACTTGGAAACTGGCTTGTCTCTCCAAGGGTCCAATTGTGATGGTTAGGGTGATAAGACCTGCGACCTTACGACGAGTGTCGTCATAGGCGTGAACTCCTTGATTGGTTGGGACTAGGTCAACTTCTTTGATCCCTAGTTTATGAGCTGTTTTGAGAGGAATGACGTTGACTGCAGATCCGTCATCCACCAAGACCATGGGTATTCTCTTTTTTAAGCATTGCACGGTGATGTATAGGGCCAAGTTGTAGTTGGCTCCAAAGAGAGGGATATCCTCGTCAGAGAAGATGATGGGTTGTTCAGGTCAGGGATGTCCCTGGTCATATGGGCTATCACTTCTTCGGGTGAGGAGGTGAAAGGTAACGTCAGCTTCCCCAAGGCTTGAAGCAAAGCCTGTCGGTGCTCAAAGGATGTGGCGATTATTTGCCAGATGGATATCTCAGCCTTGGCCTTCTGATGTTGTTTGAGGATTGAGTTCTCGGAAACCCTAGGTTGAATGTCAACGTCTAGGACGATTTGTCATTGCTTGCTGACGGATTGTTTGTTGTGTTGTTTGGGTTCTGGTAAACGCCTTCAGATCGAGTAAGGTGATCAATCTCTTTGGTTTGCTTGCCCTTCCTGAGATAATATAGACGTCATCTACGTCATCTCTCCAAATGCCATTGATTTCAGGGTCGCGAGTGTACCTTGAAGGGGTATTCCTCGAAGGATAGTTCTTGTGAGGGAAGTTTTTATGTGGGTAGTTTTTGTGAAAGTGATTATTATGAGGTTGATTATTGTGATTTATGTTGTGAGGTGCGTGCCAGAATGGTCGCAGAAGTAGTCCATTTTGGAATTGGGAGTTTTGGGTGTTTAAGGGACCCTCCCTTGGACGTGTTTGTTGGAATATGTGTCCTACGACAATAATGCGATCACAACTGTGGATCATGATGATCACATGTTTAAATCTCATTTTAAGAATACACGTGGAAAGTAATATTTTACTGTCAACTGGTCCACACATATCGGTAATGATTGGCTGACTAGAGTTTGACATTACTCTCGTGCGACGGTGGTGATCAGTTGATCCCCTTAGGTCATACCTAAAGGGTAACACTCTTAATTGATTATTTAATTGATCGTATGTCGATACGGGTTAATTAAATTGCTTAAAATTGACGGACGATTTTGTGAGTATTATTGACGTGTCTTATTGTAATTCGATAAAATAAAGATACGGTCTAAGTAATCAAATTGTTTTATTACTTGGATAAAATTATTGTTTACGAAACAATTGAAACAGAATGAATAATTTATTATAAATACAAGCCGTTGTGATTTATAATTGATAAACCATTTTTGGTACAAGTAATTATGAATTACTAAGTCGATTTTGTACATGACGTATTTTTATTAATACGTTGATTTTTAATATGTTAAAAATACATTACATTGTGACATGTCATGTAACATGTAACATATGACAAATTGACAAATGACAAAATATAAAATGGACCTCCCATTTTATGTAAGTCTAAAAATAAGGAGGGAGTATTAGGTTTAAATTATGTTAATTATGTTTAAGTGGAAAGCATAATCATAAAACCTAATTCATAGCCATGCACACCTAGTTGCTTTTGTGAAGAGTATCTTGGTCATGCATTGGCCCTTGCCACCCCCCCCCCCCCCCCCATACCCGGTTTTCAAAGGGCAATTATAGAGAGTTTTTCTCTCTAATTTTTCATTCACAACTTAAATTATTTTCTAGTGTAAGAAAATAAAAACTCTCTCTAATTTTATGAAAGCTTAGAGAGATAAAATCTCTCAATATTCATCCTCTCTTGGCCGAAATTTCAAGAGGACAAAAACAAATATTTTGGGTCAATTTTAGTAAGATTATTATTATTCTAGATCAAGTAATATTAATCTATTAAGAGGTTATCTTGGGTATTCATCTTTGGGAGGGATTCTAAGCTTGAATCTTTGTTCATCCGTATAAGGAAAGCACAAGAACAAGTAAGAAGGAGATCTTACTTGTGCCCTTTAATCCGAAACTCCCATAGTAAGAAAGACGATTTCTTCTCTATCTCTAATTATGTTTGCATGCATAAGATCTAGATTTAATTTTATGACTAAATTAAATGTCACATATATGAATATGTAAATTAATGAGATTAATAATTTCTAACAAGCGATATCATGAGCCTTAGGTTGTTAGCATGCAAATCGGTTATTGTTTTTCCGAGTTATAAGATTAACAAACAAAACTTATAAATTTGTGTTTATTATGAAATATCACGAAATTTATTTGCATATTAAAGTTTCTGGTCCTAAAATGTATTTAGGACTTTTTGGTTTATTTATGGATTTTATTGTTCATTTTATATAATAATGGCATTAAAATGTGATTTTTATGATAAAAATGTCATTTTTGGACTAAAAATAGCTAAACTTCGATTTTTTTAGTGGTTTATGGATATGTTTTCACATATATTATCTATTGATGGCCTGTAAAGTTTCATAATAAAATGAGTTGTTATGCTCGAAATATGGATTTTTCAAGTTAAAATCGTATTTAAATGGGAAAATAGGTTAATATGAGTTATATTTCGAATCTGGTCATGGAAATTTAGTATGTTGTTACATGAAATTTTACAAGATGTGTGTAAAATATTTGGCTATAATGAAGGCTTTATGCATGATTTAGGAATTTTTGATGAAAAATCACATAAATAGTAACTTTAATTAGTAAAAATGCTAAAACATACTTCATGACTAAGGAAAAACGTCACATATTGAATTTTATCATATATTTCAGATCTAAAAGTGAAAAGCTAATAAAAATAATTTTTCTCATATTTTTATGGTAATAATTGATAAATCCAATAAACCGCAACATTGTTTTTCTCGATAATTTTCGAAATTTTTAACCTAAGTTTTGAACATTATGAGTGTCATGGTATTTTTCCAGAATGTTCATGAGTTTAAATTTCAAATTTCAAATTTATTTGAAATTTTTATGATTTAATTTGAAGTTTATGACATAACTTTGTATTTTAGGTCCATTCATGAACAATATTAAGAAATCTAGGTTAATTATTGTCAAAAGTTAGTGGAGACTAATTTTGAGTCCTAAGTTGGTTAGGGTAATTAACTTGTACATAAATATGAATTTATGTAATTATTGTGATTTTAAAAGGTTAAATCACGCAAATCCGTAAAACCGATTAATATACGATATTGGCTCCTTAAAGGCGATTTAGCATAAAATTGGGCATGTTCATACATATTATAATGCTGCATTTTATTTATGATTGTCATATTTGAATTTTATGTAATTTTTGAATTATGTAATTTTACTTAGTATGACCTTAGTTTTTTAATTGATATTACCCGAAATGTATGGGAATATCGATTCGGTTGTAATTTATTGTGATCTCGTATCATTGTTTTGTAATTTAATAGATTTATTTTTATTTTTAATTACAAATGTATAATAGGAAATTATGTAATTTATTATGTAATTTATTTATTCCGGAGTTCCTTGAAGACGGTGCCACACGAGAAGGCGATCCATTAAAGAAAGTGTTGCCTTGAAATGCGTGTCAAGACCGAAGTTCAAGGGACCAAAGGAGTTGGTTTCCGAATTTGTAATAGTTTCTTAGATTTACTATTTTAGGAAGGTCATACTAGGATTTTATTGATGCTTTGCATTTTATTTATATGTTGCATGCATCGCTAAATCGCCATAACTAAACATGCATTTTAATCGAGTTTATCGACCGTGTCAATTACAATTATCGTATTTCACCGCTTTAATTCACTTAAAACGTGATAGATAATAAATTGACATGACCTCTCGCTAAAATAAACAATTGAGACTTAGCCTTACCAAAAAGTAGAAACCATGAAAACCTATTTCGTAAGGGAGTGCGCTCGGCCACACCGGGGTACAAACCTTGTTACGTAGGGGAAGTGGGTGATAAATGTCTATCCACCGAATTCATGTTGATAAGGGATGAATCGACTACCCCGTGCCCAAGTTAATGTGAATTTGGATCATGGACACATTTATTTGAAATTTGGATTGATCTCAACGGAAGTATTCGTGACCGTAGTCGCATGTGTTCCGGGCTATAGATAAATATTAGAGTAATTTTATCGACAGAGAGTTCTAAAAGTAGAATCGATTAAAGAGTTAATCCATCGAGTTATATTGATGAGGGATGAATCGGCTACCCCGTGCCCAAGTTAATATGAATTTGGATCTCGAAATCATTTATAATAGTTGGGTAGAGGTCGCTATATAAATGCTCATATCTTGTTAAAATATTTACAAGTATGATTTAAAAAGACAAATGTTAATATTTCCTTTTCCTCAATACTTGTAGTTCATTACAATGAATCCATCAAACGCTACTACACCGATTACCATTGAGTCTTGCCACAATGTTTTTGACGACGTTTGCTTCAACAATGATTTTGACACTACTAGAGAACTTCATTTTGGGATAGGTTCGGATGGAAACCTAAACTTCATCACTTCTTCTAAACCTCCTACTACTACAAGATCTCTTGTGAGCCCCTCTCAAGAAGACCGCCTCATAAAATCTATAGGATCTTTGTCTTTGGAAGAGAAAGATGCCGAAACTAGTGGGAGCTCAAGCAATAAAGTTCTTGCTTCCAAGGGCAAAAAGTTCAAGAAGAAGGGAAAGAAAGGGAATAACTTCAAGCAAGTTGAAGATGAGTGCCATTATTGCTATGGCATGAGACATTGGCTTAGGAATTGTCCCGTATATTTGCGAATTATAAGGGAAGGAATCATCGTTCCAAAAGGTAAAATTCCTAAGGAAATTTATGTTATTGATGTAAATTATACTTCCACTACGACATGGGTAATGGATACCGGTTGTGGTTCTCACCTTTGTATTCATTTACAGGGGTTAAGAGACGTGAAGAGGCTTAGAAAAGGAGATGTGGATCTACGCCTTGGAAATGAAGCTCGAGTAGCGGCCGAATCCAAAGGAACTTATGTATTAGCTTTGCCCAATGGAATTGAGTTGTATTTACATAATTGTTTTTATGTGCCTACACTTTCTAAAAACATTATTTAAATCGCGATGTTGGACATGGACGGTTTTTGTTTTGACATTAAAAACAATCGTTGTACTATCTCAAGGAACGATTTGGTTATAGGCCAAGCTCCTTCCATTAATGGCATTTACATTTTAGAAACCTCGAATCCGACTAATGACATCTACAACATTCAATCAAAGAAACTCAAATCAAGTGATCCAAATGAATCGTTCATTTGGCATTGTCGATTAGGTCACGTAAACGAAAATCGCATCAAAAGATTAATTTCGACTAATGTGATTACACCATTTGATTACCAATCATATGGAACATGCGAATATTGCCTTCTTGGCAAAATGACTCGTAATCCTTTTAGTGGTAAAGGAACTCGAGCAAGTGAACTATTGGGACTCATACGTACCGATGTGTGTGGACCAATGAGTATCACCGCTCGAGGAAACTATGACTACTTCATAACCTTCACCGATGACTTGAGTAGATATGGGTATATCTATTTAATGAAGCATAAAAGTGAAGCTTTTGAGAAATTCAAGGAATTTCAAAATGAAGTACAGAACCAATTGAACAAAAAGATAAAAACACTACGATCCGATCGAGGTGGAGAATATCTTAGCCATAAATTCGATTCACACTTGAAAGGTTGTGGTATTATATCACAACTCTCTCCACCCCTAACACCACAACTCAATGGTGTTGCTGAAAGGAGAAATCGAACCCTACTTGATATGGTTCGATCCATGATGAGTCAAACCGAGTTACCGAACTCGTTTTGGGGATTTGCAATCCAAACTGCAATTATATCTTTGAATAATAGTCCCACAAAGGCAACCGAAAAGACTCCATTTGAGATATTGAAAGGAAGAGTTCCTAATCTATCCTACATGAAGATTTGGGGATGTAATGCTTACGTCAAGGCAAAGACCGACAACAAGCTTGCCCCAAGATCTGAAAAATGCATCTTTGTAGGTTACCCCGTGACCTCTCGAGGATATTACTTCTACAAGCCTCAAGAAAAAAAAGTGTTTGTGTCTTGCGAGGCTGTCTTCTTAGAAAGAGAATTTATTTCTAAGAGACAGAGTGGGAGAAATTTTGAACTTGATGAAGTTCAAGAGCCACAAACCGAGGTAGAGACGCAAGAAGATGTTCCTTCGTCGTCTAGCGCGGTTGTCCCTCCTCCTCTTAGAAGAACGGGCTGAGTTATTCGCCATCCCGATCGATATGTGGGACTTATCGAAGAAGATGGAACACTCGATGTGTTGCTTTTAGAAAGTGACGAGCCCGCCACCTACGAGGCCGCAATCTCTAGTCCAAATTCCTCCTTATGGCTTGAAGTCATGAAGTCCGAGATGGATTCTATGCATGAAAACCAAGTTTGGAACTTGGTGGATTTGCCTAAAGGGGCAAGACCTCTTTAATTCAAATGAATTTTCAAGGTCAAGAATGGCATAGAAGGACATGATGATATCTACAAAGCTAGGCTAGTGGCAAAAGGATTTACCCAAGTCCAAGGTCTTCATTATGATGAAACCTTCACCCCTGTAGCCATGCTAAGATCCATACGGATTTTGTTAGCAATTGCCGCATTTCATGATTATGAAATATGGCAAATGGATGTCAAAACCGCTTTTCTAAATGGGCATTTAGAAGAGGAGGTGTACATGATACAACCCGAAGGTTTTGTTGATTCTAAAAATCCTAACAAAATATCCAAACTTAAGAGATCCATTTATGGACTTAAGCAAGCATCAAGAAGTTGGAATCATCGATTCGATCATGTGATAAAAGAGAATGGTTTCACTCAAAGTGTTGAGGAACCATGTTTATACATGAAATTTAGTGGGAGCAATGTTGTCTTCCTAATCTTGTATGTCGATGACATACTACTCATTGGAAATGACATTCCAATGTTGTCTTCTGTTAAGAAGTGGTTAGGTAACCATTTCCAAATGAAGGATTTAGGAGAGGCACAATGCATATTAGGTATCCGGATCCATAGAGATAGATCCAAGAGGATATTGGCACTAAGTCAACAATCTTATGTTGATAAAATTCTTCGACGTTTCAGCATGGACAAATCAAAAAGGGGATTGGTACCTATGGTAACTGGGACAATATTGAGCAAGTCTTAATCGCCCTCCGAACCCCATGATGTTGAATGCATGAAGTTGATCCCTTATGCTTCCATTGTTGGATCAATCATGTATGCCATGATATGCACACGTCCTGATGTCTCGTATGCCTTGAGCATGACGAGTAGATATCAAGGAAATCCAGGTGAGAGTCACTGGATAGCCGTCAAGAACATCCTTAAGTACTTGAGAAGAACTAAGGATTCTATCTTAGTGTTTGGAGGAGACACCGAGCTCCGTGTTAATGGTTACACGGACTCAAGTTTCCAAACGGATAGAGATGACATGAAATCATAAGCTGGTTTCGTTTTCATGCTCAATGGTGGTGTTGTTAGCTGGAGAAGCTTCAAGGAAGCTATGACTACGGATTCAACAATGGAGGCTGAGTACATTGCAGCATCAGAAGCTGCCAAGGAAGCTGTATGGATCAGGCAATTCACGGAAGGTCTAAGAGTAGTACCTACCGCCAATGATCCCATCACTCTCTATTGCGATAATAGTGGGACTATCTTCCAAGCTAAAGAGCCAAAGTCTAGTAATAGATCTAGACATGAACTTAGAAAATATCATGTAATTAGAGATTTCATTAAAAGAAAGGAAATTTCGATATGTAAGGTTGGGACGGATGACAACATAGCTGATCCGCTCACCAAGCCTTTATCGCAGGCTAAACACAATGGACATATGGTGTCCATGGGTCTTAAACGTGTACCTAGTTTGTGTTAGATTTTGAAATGAAATTAAAAGTGTTGTTTTTGTTCATGTTCATAATCACATTTGTCTTTTATCTTTTCTTTATACATTGTTACATCCAAACGGGCTGTAGTGACAATTGAACCGCGTTAAAGTGAACACGGATTAACATAGTATTCGCCCATAGTCACTTGTAAGAGGTGACGTCTCGAAGTGACTAGAGTGTGATGCGATTGATGGCAAGTTCAAGTGCCATGGAGTCATGTGAGATGACTAGTCGATCACATAGTGAATTTATTAGGAACACTTTGTCGGGCCTTATGACCGCTTATAGAGTTCTGGAAAATTTATATAGCCTGGTCGTGGCGAGAGCTACTATAGTATTCTAATGAGTCGATTCTTTTGACTAAAGACTGTTCACCTAAGGTGGCACAGTTACAGATTAACTTTGATTTATGTTACTACGACCTTCGTAAATGGGGTCAAATGGGCATATTTTGGGTTATGATGGCTGTGGCTAGTCGAAGGGAATACGTGCGATAGGAATTGTCCACCCCTTGTCAGGGTTATAACAATATCTCAGGGCCACTCGAGGAGAAATGAACTGGAAATGCGTGGCCACGCTCGGAAGGTATCTATGGTAGATAATTCCGGTCAATCAGTTATTCTCCAGATCGGGGAAACCACTCTCGATATGATCACTTGCAAGTACGACCTGAAAGACACCTTGCATTGAGTGGGAGATAGTAATAGGACAAAAGAATTGGTGACGCACACTTGTCGACGACAAGTGGGAAATTGTTGGAATATGTGTCCTCCGACAATAATGCAATCACAACTGTCGATCATGATGATCACATGTATAAATCTCATTTTAAGAATACACGTGGGAAGTAATATTTTACTGTCAACTGGTCCACACATATCGGTAATTATTAGCTGACTAGAGTTTGACATTACTGTCGTGCGACGGTGGTGATCAGTTGATCCCCTTAGGTCATACCTAAAGGGTAACACTCTTAAATGTTTATTTAATTGATCGTATGTCGATACGGGTTAATTAAATTGCTTAAAATTGACGGACGATTTTGTGAGTATTATTGACGTGTCTTATTGTAATTCGATTAAATAAAGATACGGTCTAAGTAATCAAATTTTTTTATTACTTGGATAAAATTATTGTTTCCGAAACAATTGAAACTGAATGAATAATTTATTATAAATACAAGATGTTGTGATTTATAATTGATAAACCATTTTTCGTACAAGTAATTATGAATTACTAAGTCGATTTTGTACATGACGTATTTTTATTAATACGTTGATTTTTAATATGTTAAAAATACATTACATTGTGACATGTCATGTAACATGTAACATATGACAAATTGACAAATGACAAAATATAAAATGGACCTCCCATTTATGTAAGTGCCGAAAATAAGGATGGAGTATTAGGTTTAAATTATGTTAATTATGTTTAAGTGGAAAGCATAATCATAAAACCTAATTCATAGCCATGCACACCTAGTTGCTTTTGTGAAGAGTATCTTGGTCATGCATTGGCCCTTGCCACCCCCCCCCCCCATACCCGGTTTTCAAAGGGCAATTATAGAGAGTTTTTCTCTCTAATTTTTCATTCACAACTTAAATTATTTTCTAGTGTAAGAAAATAAAAACTCTCTCTAATTTTATGAAAGCTTAGAGAAATAAAATCTCTCAATATTCATCCTCTCTTGGCCGAAATTTCAAGAGGACAAAAACAAATATTTTGGGTCAATTTTAGTAAGATTATTATTATTATTCAAGATCAAGTAATATTAATTTATTAAGAGGTTATCTTGGGTATTCATCTTTGGGAGGGATTCTAAGCTTGAATCTTTGTTCATCCATATAAGGAAAGCTCAAGAACAAGTAAGAAGGAGATCCTACTTGTGCCCTTTAATCCGAAACTCCCATAGTAAGAAAGACGATTTCTTCTCTATTTCTAATTATGTTTGCATGCATAAGATCTAGATTTAATTTTATGACTAATTTAAATGTCACATATATGAATATGTAAATTAATGAGATTAATAATTTCTAACAGTGTTGTAGGTGTTGGTGGGTTGAATATTAGTCGGTGGTAAGCATCCTCGAGTCGGGTGATCCTCTCCGAGAGACTAGCTATGATTTTCTTGATTTGCTGAAACATCGCGAGCATGGATACGACGCTGAACATGAACATCCCGTCCGGGGTGTCCTTTCCTAAGGCATTGATCTCGTCCTTAATAGGCAAGATGAGATGCGAGCAATCAAGAGTTGGTTCATCATCTGAAATGGCGTGAATTCCCAAAGGGTTTGTTTTGTTGTTTGGTTTTGCTGGCGAAGGTAAGGGTAGTTCTCCTTTCTCGATCATGTCTTGGATAACGTGCTTCAGCTTGAAGCAAGTTTCTGTGGCATGGCCCTTGCCTTGGTGATATTGGCAATAGGCGTTAGGGTTCTTAAAACGGGTTTTCTTTGCTTCAGGCGGATCCGGAGTGGGCCCGATTGGTTGCAGTTTCCCTTGTTCCACGAGCCTCTTCAGGGCGCTAGCGTAGGGTCGATCCTAAGTTGGTGAATGTCCTTTGGGGACGTTCGGCTTTCTTTACAGTTGGCTCGAGGAGGTTGACCTCGTCAATTTTGTTTGCTTGACCATATGGACGAGATCCAGTTGATGTAGACCCCTGATAGCCTCTACCCATGGTTTTGGCCTAGATGCCCTTTCGAAGGTCATCATCAATACGGGTCTCGAGGATCTGCAAATCCTAGAAGGTTTTGATGTTCTGGTACCTTAGCAGGTTGGCATAAACCGGACGGAGATTGTTGACGAATTTCTCCACCAAGGTTGATTCACTTGGTTTGCTGATCAATTGGGTGCTCACCCTTCTCCAGCGGGTTAGGAATTCAGTGAATCCTTCGTTGTTATTTTGGGTTAGGACCTCGATGGTGCGGGTGTTGGCCTAAACTGACATTGTCGGGGTATTTCTTAGCGAATTCGACGGCTCTTCATCCCAAGTTGTGATGCACTTTGTGTCGAGGGAATAGTACCATTGACGGGGAATTGATTCCAACGACGATGGAAAGATCCAGGTAAAGAGCTCTTGTTTGACCCCTTTGATAGACATGTAATCCTTGAAGGCCCGGATGTGATTGAGTGGGTCCTCCACTCCTTTGAACTTAGGCACATCAGTCAAGGTGAAGTTGTCAGGTAGTTGATCACCGACGGGCACGAACCTTTGGTTGTTTTCGAGGTTAATGTTGTTCCCACAAGCCAAGAGTTGCTCTTCCAAGAGTTTACGCCTTTTTCTCAGTTTCAGTTAGTGGTGGAGTGTTTTGCTCTCCAGTTTCCTTGCCTTCCAGAGTGTTGATACGAGTCTCGACACGGTCTAGAGTGACCTTAAGGGCTGTGAGCAGGCTGGCTAGCTGAGCAATTGTGAGATCTCTATTGTTGTCATCGTTGTTGTTGTTGGACGAAGTTGAAGATGGGGCCATGGTTCCGACGCAGAAAATACCTCACGTTACATCCCAATCCGACATAGTTTAACGACTAAAGACAGACATCACAAAGGACGGAAAGTCACTTTGGACTCGATGAGACAAGGGCAACCGTGTGGGGTGCCTCGGTGCTAACTTGATTAATGGTGCGGCGGTGTTAACTAGACTTTGACTTGCGTTCAACGTGATGGCGTGACACCGTCGAACAAGTCTCGAGGTGAGAGGACTTATAAGTAAAGACCCATAAGTACGTTTGCTTTGACTCGGTAGACACGAGTTGGAATTGGAGTGGTGGACTAAAATTTTCGAAAATGAAAATTTTCAAAAAGATACATTTGTTGCTTTATGGACGGCTTTCGAAGAGTAAGGATCTTCAAAGAGTCGACCAGTTGAAAAGGGTTGAAATTGTGGTGGTCTCGAGAACGGTGTGTCGTCCTCGGGATTTAGAAAGTCCTCGAAAATGGTGTGTCATTTTCGGGTTTTGAAAGGGCCATTATGTCGGCGTAAAAGTCCATTATGTCGGCGCAAAACGGTTAAAAATCCGTGTTTCAAAATTGCAATTAAGACGACATGAAAAGGTGCTTTTGTTGAAACGGTTGTAAAAACCGGGTTTGAAAATCGTCATTACGAAGGCATGAAAAAGGTTTGCAACAGTCGGCAAAAGACCGAGGTTTGAAATGGCCATTACGACGGCGCAAAAATGTATTCTTGTTGAAACGTTTGTAAAAACCGGGTTTGAAAATCATCATTACGACGGCATGAAAAAGGTTTGCAACGGTCGGCGAAAGACCGAGGTTTGAAATGACCATTATGACGGCGCAAAAAGGTATTCTTGTTGAAACGGTTTGTAAAAACCGGGTTTGAAAATCGTCATTACGACGGCATGAAATGGGTTTGCAATTGTCGGCGAAAGACCGAGGTTTGAAGTGGCCATTATGACGGCGTAAAAAGGTGTTTTGAAAGTTTGAAAATGACACGGAAGGACTTATGATCACATAGTACATAAGCACTCATAATTGATTATATTATGCATAATGCTGATACGGGTTTTGGCTTAATAAGGGTGGTTACACACTAAGCTATCAATCCCCAATTTTCGAGAGGTATGCTAATCGAACAAACTGTGTAAGGTTGGTGCCCTAACCTCGTGCACGTGGGAAGTGAATGTTCTTTGGCGAAACAAAATGGTGTAACGCCAATGGTATGCTAGACGAAATCAAGATTCAAAACACGGGGATGAGAAAACTCACGCCGACAAGATGAGCCAATTGGTCGATAAAGGTTGTGGGCCCGGACAAGGAACCCGACTTATGACCGTAATATCAACTAATGCACTTTAACTAAGACCTCGTTCATGTTTCACCATCTAGGGATCGCAAAGACGCAAGTGTCCTAGTTCTCCCCAGCGGAGTCGCCAATTTGTGGACATGGGCCACTTGCGCGCCAAGCCAATCCGTGGACGTACAGCATTCGGAAAGCCACGCTCGGTGACGTAGAAATGCTTTCGACCGGATCGCTTTAGATCGGTCGGTTTCGTCTCGGTGAAGGTCTCGAAACCATGCAGAGATGTTCGAAGTCACCACCAAGCAATTATGGGATGCCTGGAAACCGTTCAAATCCACTTTGTACCTTGGTCAAACGAAGCAAAACTTGGTGCTTCACATAGGTACTAAAGATAAGGAATCGTCTCTCTTTAGCATCCCATCGCTAGAATGACTCTCGTTCACCCTGTATAAGGTCATCCACTATCCAAAGTTTCTGAGTAAGAGGTGAGGGTACGTATTGGGAAGTCCTTTAATCGAACACCCAATCCCGCCCATGGTAGCGGCCTCTACTTATCGATCTTGGTTAGTTAAGTAAAAAAGTTGATAAAATGGGTTAAATACATGAATGCGCATCCACAAGTTTAAACCTAACATGTGATATTTGCTATGTCGGTTGTTTATCCAAGTATCAAGTAATCGATTTCGAGTTGGATTTAATGTTGATTTGCATGCAAGACGAAAATTAAACATCCATTTACCAAGTTAGGTCTGTGGTGCTTAACACGATCCATTTGTCTTAAAAAGGGTTTTAGAATGCAAAGTGTAAAATGCAAACTCATCAATCTAATCCGTCCTGTATTCGGGTTAACCGAAGTCGGGATCGTCCTAGACGAGTGCTGGAAATAAGACAAGAGCAGTGCCAGGTAGCCATTTGAGGCGCGAGCCATCAGGCGATGCAAGGAAGCCTGTCCAGACTTGAAATGTAGAAAGCAGGAGCTGCCTTGCGGAGCGAGCCATCAGGCGACCTATACAGCCTCTCTTGGTTGTTAAAAATGTTTTTAAAATCAATTCTAAAAGGGTGTTAAAACCCTCTTTTGTTGAAAAGGTCGTTAAGACCGTTTTTGTGCTAATATGAAGAACGGGACTCGGAAAAATCATCATTGTCTTGATAATATTCGATGTCGGGTTTGGTTTTGCAAGCTTGACATGAATAGTTTTGTGAAAAGGGTGTAAAAATGCTTGATATGAACTAATTATATTCAGTTCATTGCTTTGTAATTAAAGTGTAAAAAACGCTTGATATGACCTAATTATATTAAGTTCATTGCTTTATAATTAGTCAAAGCTTATCATCGTACTCAGGTTAAACCGACATGGTATGTAGAACCAAGGATGATTACCTATGTATAACTAATGTGGTTTTTGTAAATGTAAACAAATGAAAAGATGGACTTTAAAATACTATTAAAAATGTGATTAACCAAATATTATCACCGGGTCACGGATTAAATCGTCATGGCATGAAAAGCCAAGGGTGAATATAATTCAGGGTTAAAAATGTTTGTTGTGAAAATGGTTTGAAATATTTGAAATGGTAAAAACCAATTGCAAATAAGAAATGAAAATAGAGGAAAGATGAACTCAAACACATTTGAGTTCTGACTTGGAGTGCCATAAGAGGTGTGAGGCACCTCGTTGTAACTAGGAGCTTCTGCCTTAGGTCAAAATTCGGTTTTGGCTCGATCAATCCGTATTTTGGATCATGTTATGCATGTTTTATCATGTTAAAGTCATAAAAACAGATAAAAAGAACATGAAAGAACAGGATTAATTACACCCTCATACTTACATACTAGGTTGCTTGACGAGAAATCGACAGTGTAAAAACTCTTGAGTCGGAAAACTCGATTTAAAACCGTTTTTGTAAAATATGGAGTGTTGCTTTGCTTTAGTGGTGGTGTAGTTGGTCGAAGTGGTAAGTCAAGTGATTTAATGCACGATGACGGTACCAAACAATGTGTAAGGCTCGTATTTTCAATCGGTAGGTAAAAAATGCGTGTCGTTTGTTGACTCGGGAAGTCGAGGTCTAGAATTTTAAGGGAGAAAAGAAGGGGCGGACTCTCGCGTACCTTCAAATGGTGACATTTGAGGGGTATTTATAGAGAATTTGTGTGGTATTGTGCGTTTTAGGGGACGGGGCTGTAAAAGCTGCTTGAAGAGGCGCATGCATGTCCGCGGGTCCTCGAGTTGTCTTGTCACTATCACGCATTTGGATTTGTGGTTTGTTCTATCCTAGGTTTTGTAGGATATGATTGTACTTGACCATCAAGTATACTGTGTATACTTAGCATGGAAGCATTGTGTGAGGTTTTGTTTTTTGTGTTTGACTCGTCGTTGGAGTCGGGATTTGAATTTTGAATCGGTTTTTGGTCCGGTGTCGGTTTTGACTCTAGTTAGTGTTATTGCGACCCCGTCGTCGTGCATAAAACACTCCAGGTATTTTTGAAATGTTTTGAAAATGTTTTCATTTTCGAAATCATTTTTTAGTTTTCCGACGCGTAGTTATATAAATTGTTAATCAAACGTAGCGATTCCTAAGCATGTTGTAGGCTGATAATCATCGGGTGTTTGTTAGGGATTCAACAGATATCGGGTATCTACAATGACTCGAACCCAAAATGTGAGCTTAGGTGACCCGAATGGATCGTGTCCTGGACTCTTGTGACGTGACAACGGTTGACCTTACGTGGCCAAGACACTACTCAAGACTCGATACATCTCATGCTCGGTTATGATTCGGGAATGGAATTGGATTGATTTGAAAATGGATATTTGAAAATCATGTCAGCTTAAAAAAACATCATTTTGAGCCGAAATTCTAAACTTATTTTGACAGAGCTTCGCTTCGTAAATGTTCTTTTTTCAAAAGATAGCAAGTTCAAAAAGTTCAGGATTGAAAATGGAGTTGAGAATTTTCGAAAAATGATGGGCTAAAATCGGACCAAAATTTCGAAATAGACGGGCTTGAAAACCACTTGAATTTTTTCAAAAAAAAACAACCTTTTTGACTAATTTTTTTGAAATGGTTCAAAGCAAAAACCGACTCAGAAAACACAATAAGTCATTTGCATTATGGATGCTATGCATGAGCCTAGATTCTTCTAAGTCTTGGTCGGTCTTCTAAAATGGGTCTATGCCAATGATCCCACTCCGTTAGGGAACGGCAAACCCACCATACACACTGTGTAATATGGCAAGTAAACAGTTGCTAACCTCGGCGGAACCACCTTGACTTTTAAGTCGGGCATAATGGACGTCATTTTCCTACCTTGAGATCAACCCAAGAGAGAAAATGGTCCTCCTAAAGTCTCGTTGGTTTATGCATGCCAAACGAAAAAAAAAAACATGTGCTAGATAATCCTAGTAGCCATCATTTTCCTTTTCGAGTTTCACAGTCCCCAGCGGATTCGCCAAATTGTGGACAAGGGAAATTCATCCACACAATGTTTCTTTTTAAAAAATACATTTTTTACATTTTAAAAGAGTCGCAACTAAATTTTTAAATGGAATTTAGAAACCAATTTTAGAGATTTCAGATTCATGTGAGATTACGTGTTAGAAAGTTTAAATAATTTCATTAAAGAAACACCCAACCCCGCCCGTTACAATAACGGCCTCTACTACGGAAAAAGGATGGCTATTTTGGTTATGAGCACATGTGAGAAATGCAACCGTTGTGTTAATTCTTAACATATGAATTGAGTTTCTAAGTCGTTTTAATGCATATAACTCGTCGAGTTATTTAGCATGTGAGTTCATTCGAAAATAGAGAACGCAAACAAAGAGGGGTAGAAAGGCTTACGCTTAGCATAAGATAGATGAGCAAACGTTAGTGGTTAACGCATAAAAACAAGTAGAAAACAACCTACGACACACGACGTGGTACACGGCCTTAGGCCTCGGAAAACGTGCATTTTGGGGGACGGCTCACGGCCTAAATCGGCCTTGGGTCGTTCCTCGTATTGCGTGCACATCGCTCAATTTTATAGAATTAGACGTTATCAAAGTCTAACTAAATAAAATCAAGGTTTTATTAAAAACACCTGACTCGAAAAATAAATAAGTTAAAACTAACTAATTCTAAGTTAGCCAAATTGACTTATAAAATGAGTTAGACAAAATAGCAAATTAAATACGATCTATTAATTAAATCGAATTTAAAATGTTAACAAATTAATGACGACCACTATTTATGAAAATAGGATCGTCAAAAATTAAAGTTTAAAAGAGGAAAAAAAACAGAAAAAACGGACGAGAAGACTCGTGTTGCTCAACACGGCTTTCAAGGCATACTCGGGTAAAAAATTATCCATTTTTATTCATTGAGTGTAAACGTAAGGATGATAAGCATGCATTTCTGTACTAACGAGATATTAGTGAAAAAAAGATGGATTCAATTAGAATTAGAGAAGTTGTAAATTTCATTTACATGTTAGTTAGTTCATTTTATGTCCTAAAATGTCTAATGAATTAGAAGATTTGACAAGTTAGAATAAATCGTCGATTTAAACGAGTTATTTAGCAAGTCTTGCCTCGAGAATCGTGTCACGATTATGGTTAATAAAAATAAAAAAAGAGAGCCAAAGGCCGAGCAACAAAACGTGACATACAATGAGCATGAAAGACCATTTCACGAATCGATATAAACTTATTTTAATTAATTGCCCTCTTTCAACACGAGGATATGTAAACAAGCAAGATATATCGATCACTTCAGATGAAGTAAGCCTTTTAAACTCAAGTCAACACGGGTGTCGGAATGGTACTTTAACTCATACTCAAACTATCCTAGTTTCGTTTAGCAAAAAGTAAGACGATCTTATACTCACATAAAATAATGATATAAAGCAATAAAAACATAAATAAAAGGGAGAAGGAGGGAGATATTATATGCACCCTCAACCTATATATATCGTTGATAAAGTCTTGTGTCGTAATCAATAGTAGATCTTGTCTCGAGGGGCCGCCGTCGACGAATACAAATTGCTTTTCAAACACGTTTTTCAAACTCAAACACCGTTTTTCAAACTTGAATTGCGACTTCGTTTCTCAACGAAAATTTGATTTGAAATATGTTTTGGAATCGTGGAAGAGTTTATATTTAAGATATGTAAACAAACAGGGGTTGTTTTGATTTTATTGGCACTGAAATCAAGGCAAAACAGGGCTTGGCCGCGCAGGAAGAGACGCGAAAAACAAAGTGTAGAACACTCGTTGTTTCGTGCCAATATGAGGCTTGCTTTGGGTTTGATTTCGAGTATGGTTGCTTCTGTGTTGATGTTTGATGTGTGTAGGATGAAGGGTGTTGCTAGTTGTAGATACCCAGTATCTGCTGAGACTCCAACAAACACCCGATGATTATCGGACTACAACATGTTTTGGAATCGCGGCGTTTGATCGACAGTTTGTGTACAACTTTACGTCGGAAAACTTAAAACGATTTCGAAAATAAAACATCTCAAAACATTTCAAAAATACCTGGAGTGTTTAATGCACGGCGACGGGGTTGCAATGACACTAACTAGAGTCAAAACCGACACCGGACCAAAAACCGACTCAAAAATTCAAATCCCGACTCCAACAACGAGTCAACCACCAAAAACAAACATTTCAAACCTTCTACCTTAAGTTTTCCCGGATTCATGAATGGTCAAGTACCAAACATGTGACTACAAAACCTAGGATAGAACAAATCATGATTGCGTTTGTTGTGAAAGTGACAACACAGCTCGAAGACCCGCGACGTGGCTCGGGCCTCTTTGAGCAGCCCAGGTGGCCACGTCGCTCAAAACTCACACAACCACTCATTATCCTATAAATACCCCTCAAATGCCACCCATTTGAGACTTACGCGAGTGTCCGCCCCCTCTTTTCTCCCTTAAAATTCTCGACTCGACTTCTTAAGTTACAACCCGACGCGTATTTACGACCTACCGATCGTAAACACGAGCCTTACACATTGTTTGGTACCGTCATCGTGCATTAAACCACTTGACCAACCACTTCGACCATTACACCATCACTTAACTTTTAAAACACTCTTTTACTTACCAAAACGGTTTTAAACCGAGTTTTTTCCGATCAAACGAGTTGTTACACTTACGTCGGTCACTCGCCATAACCAAACATGTAAGTATGAGGGTGTAAAAATCCTCTTTTATTATGTTTTCATTTGTTTCATGACTCTAACATAGTAAAACATGCATAACATGAACCAAAACATGGAATAAACGAGCCAAAACTGATTTTTGGTCTGAAGCAGAAGCCCCTTAGGTCGCCAACTAGCCCGCGCCTAAATGGGGTACTCAGACTAGAGATCAACCGTGTTTGTTCTCGTCATTTCCCTTAATCCAGTTTTCATATTTGTAATCGGTTTTCACCATTTCAAATATTTTCGAACCATTGTTATTTTATTTCACATGTTTTAACCATAAAGCATTTTTCACCCTTGGTTCTTCATAACATGACGGTTAAATCCGTGTTTCGGTGATAATATTTGGTTAACGACATTTAGATGGTATTTTAAAGCCTTTTATTTCATTTCTTTACATTTTCAAACAAACATATTAGTCACCAACACAAAGTCATCCTTGGTTCTACATACCATGCCGGATTTTAACCCGGGTACGATGATAAGTACCGACTAATTACATTCAAATGGACTTAAAACAATTAGTCCATAATCATTTTCAAAACTATTCAAGTCAAGTTTGTCAAACCGAACCCGACACCGAATATTATCAAAACAATGATGATTATTCGAGTCTAGTTCTTCAAATCAACAAATGCGGTCTAAACGACCCCCTTCAAATCAAACCTGGTTCAAATACCCATTTTCAACACGTTTTATAACGTTTTCTAAAAGGTCAGAACACGACACATAAACCGTGGGCTAACCCGCGCCTAAACAGGCTCTCCATTTCTCATTTTCAAAACTAGAGGGAGGCCCCTTACACCGCCGGCTGGCTCGCGCCTCATATAGCCGTCTGGTACAGGACCTGTTCCCTTCCAGCAATAGTCTAGGACGATCCCGACTCCGGTTAACCCGGATATAGGACGGATCAGATGACTATTTGACTATCGAAAACCATATTTGCAAAATGCCTTACTAAGACAAATGGATCATGTTATGCACCCTAAACCTAATACGGTAAATGGATGTTTAATTTCCGTCTTGCATGCAAAACAACTTTTAATCCAACTCGACATCTTATACTTGATACTTGGATTAAATCAACCGACTTAGAAAGCTCTCACATGTTAGGTTTAAATCATTGGATGCGCATTCATGCATTTAAACCGTTTTATCAACTTTTGTATTCAACCAACCAAGATCGATCAGTAGAGGCCGCTAAACGCGGGCGGGATTAGGTGTCTGATTAAAGGGCTTCCCAATACGTACCTTCACCTCTTACTCAGAAACTTTGGATAGTGGATGACCTTATCCAGGGCATACGAGAGTCATTCTAGAGATAGGATGCTAAAGAGGGACGATTTCCTTATCTTTAGTACCTATGTCAAACGCTGCTTTGTGCTTCGATTTGACCGAGTTATAAAGTGTAATTCAAACGGGTTCCAGGCATCCCACAAATGTTTGGTGGCGACTCCGAACATCTCTAATCGTTTCGAGACCCTTACCGAGACGAAATCGACCGATCTAAAACGATCCGGTCGAAAGCATTTTTACGCCGCCGAGCGTGGCTTTCAAAAGACCGCTGCATGTCCACAGATTAGCTTGGCGTGCAGGTGGCCCGTGACTATGGACCGGTAGGTGGCCCAAATCCACAGACCGAGACGTGGCCCATGTCCACAGATTGGTGACTCTGCTGGGGAAAACTAGGACACTTACGTCTTTGTGATCCCTAGATGGTGAGACTCGAATGAGGTCTTGGTTGGAATGCATTAATTGATATTACGGTCACGGTCGGGTTTCCTTGTTCGGGCCCACAACCTAACCCTTTTCGACCAATTGGCTCGTTTCGTCGGCGTGAGTTTTCTCATCCCCGCGTTTCAAATCCCAATTGAGTCGAGCATACCGTTGACGTCACACTTTCGAGCACGAGGCTAGGGCACCCTCCTTACACATTTTTTTTGGATTGGTATCCCTCTCGCAAATCGGGGTTTGATTGCTTGGTGTGTAACCCACCCTTTTAAGCCAAAACCCGTGTCATCATAATGCATAATATAATGAAACTGTGAGTGCTTATGTGCTATCTGATCATAAGTCCTTCCGTGTCATTTTCAAAAACACCTCTTTGCCCCGTTATAACGGCCATTTCAAACCTCGGTCTTTCGCCGACCGATGCACGCCTTTCTAGGCCGTCGAAATGACAATTTTCGAACCCGGTTTTGTATAACCATTTCAACACGCCTTTCTAGGCCGTCGTAATGACGATTTTTCGAACCCGGTTTTAATAACCTTTAAACACGCCTTTCTAGGCCGTCTTAATGACGATTTTCAAACCTGGTTTTGTATAACCATTTCAAAATCACCTTTTTACGCCGTTATAATCGCCGCGTCTAGACACGGATTTTAACCCGTTTCGCTCCGACAATGGCTTTCTTTCAAAACCCGAGAAAAGCACACACCCTTTTCTTGAGACACTTTCGAGATCCCGAGGACCATACACAATCCCCGAGACCTCTTCAAACATTTCAAACTCGATTTTCAAAACATACAATTTTGAATTTCAAAACCGACTTGGGAAACGATGCACTGTTTTCCGAGCCGACTCAAACTCAAACCGTCTTTTGCAAATAAATTTAAGACAACCCTTTTCAACTGATCGACTTGCGAAGATTTCTATCTTCGGAAGCCGCCCATTAAAAGCGACAAATGAATCTTTTTGAAAATTTCTATTTTCGAAAACTTCGGTCCACCATTCAAATTCCGCCTCGTGTCTATCGAGTCAAAGCAAACGTACTTATGGGTCTTTACTTATGATTCGTCTCACCACGAGACCCGTCCTATGGCGTCGCGCCGTCATGGTTGGACTCGTGTCAAAGGTTCGGTCAAACACCGTCACGTCATAAATCGAGTCAGCACCGAGGGACCACACACGGTCGTCCCGTCTTGTTGAGTCTGTCTTTGTCTCGTCCTCTGCGTTGTCTGCGTTTAGTCTTGGAACCGTGTCAGATTGAGTTGTAATGTGAGCCGTTTTTCTGCCTCAGAGCCATGGCCCCGTCTTCAGCTTCGTCCAACAACAACAATGATAACAACAGAGATGTCACAACTGATCGGCTAGCCACCACCTTACCGCTCTTAAGGTCACCCTGGATCGCGTCGAGACCCGTATCGACGCCCTGGAGAACAAGGAAACTGGGGAACATAATACCCCACCTCTGACTGAAACTGAGAAGAGGCTGAAACTCTTGGAAGAACAGCTCCTGGCCCGGAGTAACAATATCCATCTTGAGAACAACCGAAGGTTCGAGCCTGTCGGGGACCAATTATCTGACAACTTCACCCTGACTGATGTGCCTAAGTTCAAGGGAGTGGAGGACCCACTCAACCATATCCGTGCTTTCAAGGACTACATGGCCATTAAGGGGGTCAAACAGGAGCTCTTTACCCGGATCTTCCCATCCTCTTTGGAGCCGATTCCTCGCCAATGGTACTACTCTTTGGACCCGAAAAACCTTACTACTTGGGATGAGATCGCAGTTGAGTTTTCTAAGCAGTATGCCGACAACGTCGAAATCCAGGCCAACACCCGCACTCTGGAGGTGTTAACCCAAAACGACAAGGAAGGGTTCACTAAGTTCCTGACCCGCTGGAGGAGGGTGAGTACTCAATTGGTTAGTAAGCCGAGTGAATCAACTCTGGTGGAAAAATTTGTCAACAATCTCCGCCCGGTTTATGCCAACCTACTGAGGTATCAGAATATCAAAACTTTTCAAGATCTGCAGATTCTGGGGACACGTATTGAGGACGACCTCCGAAAGGGTCTCCTAGCAAAGACCACTGGTAGGTGTTACCAGGGATCCACCTCAACCGGATCTCGCCCTTACGGTCAGACAAATAAGATTGATGAGGTCAACCTCGTCGAACCATCTGCCAAGAAAACTGAGCGCCCCCAGAGAGTGTTCACCAACATGGGGTCGACTTATGCAAGTGCCCGGAAAAGGCTCACGGACCAGGGGAAGCTACAACCGATCGGACCCACCCCGGATCCGACCGACGCCAAGAAGTCCCGATTTTGGAACCCCAACGCCTACTGCCAGTATCATCGAGGGAAGGGGCATGATACCGAAAATTGCTTCAAACTCAAGCACCTCATTCAAGACATGATTGAGAAGGGAGAATTTGCCTATACCCCCACCAACTAAGCCGAACAACAAGACGAATCCTTTGGGAATTCACGCCATCTCTGACGATGAGCCGACCCTAGACTGCTCTCACCTCATCCTGCCGACTGACGACGAGGTGAATGCTTTGGAAAAGGATCCTTCAGACGGAGTGTTTGTGTTTAGTGCTGCCACCATGCTCACTATGTTTCAACAAGTTGAAGAGGCCATAGCCAGCCTCTCTGAAAGAATCACCCGACTCGACGACGCCTACCGTCGACTCATCTTCAATCCCCCAACACCGCGCCCAAGGGAGAATTCCCCAGGTATTCAAAACTACCCACCCCAGGATGGATTGCTCCCGCGACCATTCTGGCATAGACCTCACGAAAATCACCTTCAAAATAACTACCCTCAAAATAACTACCCCCATAAAAATCGCCCTCACAAAAATATTCCCGACAAGAACTACCCACCGAGGAATACCCCTCCAAGATATCCTCGAGACTCTAAAATTAACGGCATATGGAGGGATGATGTTGAGGATGTCTATATCCTCCCAGGGAAGGAGAAGCGGACGAAGGAAATCGGACATCTCACCCGATCCGGACGTCCCTATCAAAATCCGAACAATCCAACGGTCGTTTCAACAACGAATGACTAAATCGTCCCAGAGGCGGACATTCAACCAAAGGCCCCCGAGAACTCAATCTTGAAACAGCTCCAGAAAGCAAAAGCCGAAATCTCAATTTGGCAACTGATCGCAACGTCTTTTGAGCATCGACAGGCCTTGCTGCAGGCCTTGGGAAAATTAATCGTGCCCTCCACCTCTTCCCCAGAAGAAATAGTGGCGCACATGACGAGAGACGCTCCTGATCTAAACAAACCGGTCGTCTTCTCCGACGAGGATATCCGTCCGTTCGGAGCCAATCATAACCTGGTCATGTACATCACCGTACAATGCCTCCAGAAAAATATACCAATGGTCCTCGTGGATGACGGTTTCGCCGTGAATGTCATTCCTCTCAAAACTGCCCACAGGCTGGGTATCAAGGAATCTGATTTGATCCCAACGAATCAAGGAGTACGCGCCTACGATGGCACTCGTTGCAAGGTCGCTGGGCTTGTCACTTTGACCATCGCAACCGGACCCTTAGAAAGACAAACCAGTTTTCAAGTGGTTGACATCGACGCGTCCTTCAACATGCTCCTGGGACGTCCCTGGATTCACGTCGTCAAGGCGGTCACATCAACGCTCCACCAAAAGATCAGGGTCCCCTTCAATGGGAAAACAATCACGATTCCCGCTTCCCCAATCAAAGCAGTTATGAGAAGGGGGATAGCCTCCCAAGCCATTGAGGAGGACGACAATGAAATGTGGGGTTTCCAAGCCGTAAACGCCATAACTGATGAATCGGCAACCTCTGAGTGTGACCCGTTCACCAACCTCACGGTAAACCGTATTATGATGCGCCAGGGTTACTTCCAGGATTTACCGCTCAATCCACTAAAGGACCCTTTGCCTCCCTTGAAACAGGCTAAGGTCCCCAACATTCCCTTTGGGATGGGGTACGAACCTACTGACCAAGATATCCGGGTGTGGGCATGGGCCACGTCTCGGTCTGTGGATTTGGAGCCGCCTACCGGTCCGCGGTCACGGGCCACCTGCACGCCAAGCCAATCTGTGGACATGCAGCGGTCTTTTGAAAGCCACGCTCGGCGACGTAAAGGTGCTTTCGACCGAATCATTTTAGATCGGTCGGTTTCGTCTCGGTAAGGGTCTCGAAACGATTAGAGATGTTCGGAGTCGCCACCAAGCATTTGTGGGATGCCTAGAGCCCGTTTGAAATCCACTTTATACCTCAGTCAAATCGAAGCACAAAGCAGCGTTTAACATAGGTACTAAAGATAAGGAAATCATCCCTCTTTAGCATCCTATCTCTAGAATGACTCTCGTACGCCCTGGATAAGGTCGTCCACTATCCAAAGTTTCTGAGTAAGAGGTTAAGGTATGTATTGGGAAGCCCTTTAATCAGACACCCAATCCCTCCCGCGTTTAGCGGCCTCTACTGATCGATCTTGGTTGGTTGAATGCAAAAGTTGATAAAACGGTTTAAATGCATGAATGCGCATCCAATGATTTAAACCTAACATGTGAGAGCTTTCTAAGTCGGTTGATTTAATCCAAGTATCAAGTATAAGATGTCGAGTTTGATTAATGGTTGATTTGCATGCAAGACGGAAATTAAACATCCATTTACCGTATTAGGTTTAGGGTGCATAACATGATCCATTTGTCTTAGTAAGGCATTTTGCAAATATGGTTTTGAATAATTGAATAGTCATCTGATCCGTCCTATATCCAGGTTAACCGGAGTCGGGATCGTCCTAGACTAATGCTGGAAGGAAACAGGCCCTGTACTAGACGGCTATAAGAGGCACGAGCCAGCCGGCGGTGTAAGGGGCCTCCCTCTGGTTTTGAAAAGGAAAAATGAGGAGCCTGCTTGAGGCGCGGGTTAGCCAATGGTTGTATGCCGTGTTCTGACTGTTTAGAAAACGTTATAAAACGTGTTGAAAAAGGGTATTTGAACCCGATTTGATTTTGAAAGGGTCGTTTAGACCGTATTTGTTGATTCGAAGAACTAGACCCGAACAATCATCATTATTTGATAATATTCGGTGCCGGGTTCGATTTGACAAACTTGACATGAATAGTTTTGACAAATGATTGTGGACTAATTGTTTTAAGTCCATTTCGAATGTAATTAGTCGATACTCGTTATCGTACCCGGGTTAAAATCCGGCATGGTATGTAGAACCAAGGATGGTTTTGCGTTGGTGACTAATAGGTTTGCTAGAAAATGTGAGGAAATGAAATAAAAGGCTTTAAAATACCTTCTAAATGTCATTAACCAAATATTATCACCGAAACACGGATTTAACCGCCATGGTATGAGGAACCAAGGGTGAAAAATGCTTTATGGTTAAAACATGTGAAATGAAACAAAAGGTTTCGAAAATACTTGAAATGGTAAAAACCGATTACAAATATGAAAAATGGATTAAGGGAAATGACGAGAACAAACACGGTTGATCTCTGGTCTGAGTACCTCATTTAGGCGCGAGCCTGTTGGCGACCTAAGGGGCTTCTGCCTCAGACCAAAAATCAGTTTTGGCTCGTTTATTCCATGTTTTGGCTCATGTTATGCATGTTTTAGCATGTTAGAGTCGTGAAACAAATGAAAACATAATGAAAGAGGATTTTTACACCCTCATACTTACATGTTTGGTTATGGCGAGTGACCGACGTAAGTGTAACAACTTGTTTGATCGGAAAAAACTCGGTTTAAAACCGTTTTGGTAAGTAAAAAGAGTTTTTTAAAAGTTTAGTGATGGTGTAGTGGTCGAAGTGGTAGGTCAAGTGGTTTAATGCAAGATGACGGTACCAAACAATGTGTAAGGCTCGTGTTTACGATCGGTAGGTCGTAAATACGCGTCGGATTGTGACTTTAGAAGTCGAGTCGAGAATTTTAAGGGAGAAAAGAGGGGGCGGACACTCGCGTATCTCTCAAATGGGTGGCATTTGAGGGGTATTTATAGGAGAATGAGTGGTTGTGTGAGTTTTGAGCGACGTGGCTACTTGGGCTGCTCAAAGAGGCGCGAGCCACGTCGCGGGTCTTCGAGCTGTGTTGTCGCTTTCACAACAAACGCAATCATGATTTGTTCTATCCTAGGTTTTGTAGTCACATGTTTGGTACTTGACCAACATGAATCCGGGAAAACTTAGCATAGAAGGCTTTGAGATATTTTGTTTTTGTGGTTGACTCGGTTTGACTCGTTGTTGGAGTCGGGATTTGAATTTTCGAGTCGGTTTTTGGTCCGGTGTCGGTTTTGAATCTAGTTAGTGTCATTGCGACCCCGTCGCCGTGCATTAAACACTCCAGGTATTTTTGAAATGTTTTGAAATGTTTTATTTTCAAAATCGTTTTAAGTTTTCCGACGTAAAGTTGTACACAAACTGTCGATCAAACGCCGCGATTCCAAAGCATGTTGTAGTCCGATAATCATCGGGTGTTTGTTGGAGTCTCGTGAATCTACGGTATCTCAGAGCCCCCACTTTGACTGAGGCTTGGACAGGGCGAAAGTCAAAGTAGAGCCCCCAGGTCAATCAAAGATTACAACCTGAAGACCCAAGCGACGTCGAGGCGGCTCGAAAGGATTCGGGCCAAGGACCTGCCGTCGGGAAGGGCGACGCCAAGGCGACTCGAGGGTACGAGTCAAGAGCCTGTCGTCGGGAACAGTTTAGAGTCTGTCGACTATCCGTGCTGGTCGTTTAAAGTCCGTTAGACTACGTACGAAGGCTCGCCAGCCATTAGAAGGAGTCATACCTGAGGCATCTTCGGATATGTCCTTGCATGTTTGCGGACAAAGGCTCGCCAGCCATGGTGCGTATGTGAGGAGGGCTCGCCAGCCGCGATACGTTGTAAGGCTCGCCAGCCGAGATAAGGAAATGTACCCGAGGCATCTTCGGGATGTGTCCTTGAAAGGTTGCGGACAAAGGCTCGCCAGCCATGGTGCGTATGTGAGGATGGCTCGCCAGCCGCGATGCGTTGTAAGGCTCGCCAGCCGAGACAAGGAAATGCACCCGAGGTATCTTCGGGATGTATCCTTCAAAGGTTGCGGACAAAGGCTCGCCAGCCATGGTGCGTATGTGAGGAGGGCTCGCCAGCCGTGATGTGTTGTAAGGCTCGCCAGCCGAGACAAGGAAATGTACCCGAGGCATCTTCGGGATCTGTCCTTGAAGGGTTGTGGACAAAGGCTCGCCAGCCATGGTGCGTATGTGAGGAGGGCTCGCCAGCCGAGACAAGGAAATGTACCCGAGGCATCTTCGGGATGTGTCCTTGAAAGGTTGCAGACAAAGGCTCGCCAGCCATGGTGCGTATATGAGGAGGGCTCGCCAGCCGCGATGCGTTGTAAGGCTCGCCAGCCGTGATAAGGAAATGTACCCGAGGCATCTTCGGGATGTGTCCTTGAAAGGTTGCGGACAAAGGCTCGCCAGCCATGGTGCGTATGTGAGGAGCGCCCGCCAGCCGCGATGCGTTGTAAGGCTCGCCAGCCGAGACAAGGAAATGTACCCGAGGCATCTTCGGGATCTGTCCTTGAAGGGTTGCGGACAAAGGCTCGCCAGCCAAATGTAACGGTCGGTTAATGGACCAGGGGAATAGCCGCGTCGAATGGGCTTATTTTGAAAGTAGCGAACTCGTGATGTCGCTGGGGAAATAGTGAATTTGGATTTTCACTATCACCGTTTTTGGAATGAGTGGGATCCACGAGGAAGCCCCCTGCTGGTATTTGAAGGAATAGTGAATTTGAAATTTTCACAATTCGTCGGCTTGAATTTGCAGTGGCGGTTTTGATCGCCGTTTGTTCTAATTTTGAAGGAAAATAGCAAATTTGAGTTTGCTATAGCGTTTGAAGTGACGGTTTATGTGCCGCCGTTGACATTTGAAAGAAATAGTGAATTTGGAATCTTCACCATTGATTGAAGTGACGGTTTATGTGCCGCCGTTGACATTTGAAAGAAATAGTGAATTTGGAATCTTCACCATTGATTGAAGTGACGGTTTATTTGCCGCCGTTGACATGTGTGGTGAAAATAGTGGAATTCAAATCCCAACTACTATTTTGAAAATGACGGTTTTAATTGCCGTCGTCTAAAATTTGGAGAAATAGCGGTTTTTGAATTTTCGCCATTATTTTTGAAATTGGAGGAAAATAGCGATTTTGAATTTTCGCTATTATTTTTGAAGTTGGCGGTTTTGATCGCCGTTTGCTTGAAATTTTGAAAATAGCGAATTTAGATTTTCACTATTTGGTTTTGTTTGTTTTCGAGAAAATGACGACATTTAATATCCTCAACGAAAACTTTGGAGTTTGTTATGGGAAATTGGGCCAAAGCCCAAATTTCGCTGAAAAAGCAAAGGGGAGGCCTGGTTTAGGCGTGAGCCATCTGGCGATAGAAGTCGGCTTCCCTTTTTTCTGTTAAAAAGACGCGAGGTTGAGCTGCGGATGATTATTCATCTTCAACCTCAAAAATCTCGAAAAATTGCCATTGAAGGACCTTCTTGTGTGCTCTCACTTGTGCCATCGCCAACAAATGTCATCTCAAGGTATGTATTTCTTCTTGAATCCTTTCAAATTTGTTGATTGTTAGCTTGATTGAATTAGGGCGAATTTTCCCCTAAAAATCGAATTGGGCGTTTTTGATTGAGCCGATTTTGAGTGAAATTGATGTTTGCATTAGGTTAGAGACTTGTTTTGGAGTATAGGGGTGCTTTTAGTTTGCATTTTGGTCCCCGTTCCTACTCCCTATGCTCGAAAAACGTGAATGAGGCGAGAAACCGTCTCATTTCACAATGCCAAGTTTATTTTCTTGGGTAGTGGGTCCCACTAGGTTGCATTGTAGTTGGGAAAACCCGTATTTGCCATTTAAGGACCTTCGTTGGATGTTTGTGGGCAAAATTCGATTTTTGCCTTTTGCGACGGTTTTACGTCTGACAAAATAAGCGCCTGTTTGGGCTTGAATTGAGTCAGTTTGCCTTGAAATGGACCTTATTGGTATCTTAGGTCACCTTGAGGCGTGATAGAATCACGTTTGCCTTTTTGCGGTCGTCTTTGGATTTTTGACCGGTTTAGGCTCAAATTAGCGTATGAATTGCCTTTTTGAACCGTAGAAAAATCCCCATTGTGTCGGGAATGTAAAATCCCCATTGTGTCGGGAATGTATTTTGGGGTTGTTGGCGGACCTTGTATGGGTCTTGAAATGCCGTTTTGTGGTTTTGACTCGTCTTTTGCTTGAAAAGAGGGGCGAGTCGTTTTTGCGTGTTTTTTTTGTGAATGGTTTGGGGCGGGATTGCCCCTTGTTTTTGTATTGCAGGTTGTGTTTTTTTGTTTTTGGATTTATCCATTTCATGCCGTCGTAATGCCGAAATTTCGGCTGACGTATTTTGTTTGTTGTTTTTTTTTATCGCAGGGTATCGTCTGGGACCTATGGGGTCCGTCGTTGAAGCTTTGGAGGAGGAAGTCGACCCTGGAGGGGGAAAGACGACTGTTTTTTGTTACAGGCTTGGTTGTGTTTCTGCCTGGCGGCCTTTGTCCGACCAATGATCGGGTATCGATCGTTGGTCGTTGCCTGCGGATGTCTGGACGTCCGATGAGTGGGGTTCAGTACGAGTGTGTTATCCCACGTTGTCCCTTTCGGTCGTTGTTGAATTCAGCTGAGTAGGGTTCCACATCGGGGTAGTATTTGTTGTCCTGATCCCTTTTCATCCTCGAATTCTGACGATTGGAGGTCAATGTCGGGGTAACGCGCTGAGCTACGAGCCTCGATCATCGCGTCGTCCAAAATCTGCCAGGCACCATTTTTCTTTTTGTCGTGGAGCAGGAACGAGGTGTTACCGTCATGGTAACCACCTCTGCTTCCGCTGTTGCTCCTCTGTTTCCCCTGTTGCTCTCTTTCTTTTTCGTTTGAGAGGATAGAGAGTGCTTAGTTCGGTAGGTGGCGGATAGCCCCCAGTTCGTTGTCTTAGGCCAGCGTCTGTATGATAGACGTTTGTTTTAGGCCAATGTCTGTATGATAGACGTTTGTTTTAGGCCAGTGTCTGTATGATAGACGTTTGTTTTAGGCCAGTGTCTGTATGATAGACGTTTGTTTATGTATTTTGCGTAAGGCGGTTTGTATATATGTGTTTTTGGATTATGGTTTATTTTGTGATTTTTGGCTTTTCTGTCGGTTGTTGATTCTCCTGTTGCTTTGCACCAGTTCCTGCATCGTTAGTGTAGAAAACAGGCAGCAGATAGCACATACGCATAAACGCAAACACGTAAAAAAAAGCATTTGGTTGAAAACACGTAAAGCATTTGTTTGAAAACACGTAAAGCATTTGTTTGAAATCAAAATTAACCAAGATAACTTGAAGTTAAAATTTGAAATTTTGAAAATTCCGTGACAAATCGTCGCGTTTGGAATTCAAAAGGAATTGATTTGAGAATTTGAGCAATTAACTCGTGTCGTGAATTAAATTGCATCGAAATTTTTGAAAATTGACTCGAAAAATATAAAACTCAAACCGTCACGAAAGAATTTTAGAAAAGGATTTTTGCGAGTATGTTTGGTTTTTGATGTCAAGACTCGAATTTGTGAGTGCTTGAATTTTTGAGGAAAATTGATGTCGTGTTATCAATTTTCAATTTTGATTTTTGCCGGAAAGTGCGAAAAAGCGAAAAGCGAAAAATTTTCGGCGTTTTGACTGACATGGAAACGATCCATCGCGGATCGGGGCGACTAGCCCTTTCCCCCTTCAAAAAAAGAAAGAAAAATCCGTATGTTTATAGCTGCGTCATGGAAAACGCGTCGGATTTCGTAAAACGCGAAAACAAGGAAATGTGAGTGTGAGGAAACACAAAATTTCCTGAATCATCCCGAAGAGGCACGAGGTTTCTGGCGGGAGGTTTGAGGTGTCAGGAGAAAACACATGTTGAAAGAGACAAGTCAACAGCGGGAATCCTGGAGAAGCCTCAAAGAGGCGCGAGCAGCTTGGCGATGAAAGCCAGCTCTCCTCTTTTTCTGAAAAATGCGCTGATCGTTTTGTATAAATAGGGACGTTTGCGCTTCATTGTTTCATCATCCGAAACACAAAAACATCTCCACAAAACCTCTTCTTCTTCCACAAAAATATTTCATGGATGCTTTTGAGAATGCATTGCGACAATGGTGTCGGGATTTGTCGCCTCCCGAGAAGTATCAACTCGATTGCATGGGAGTTGGTCAATTGTTGGTGCTTCGTCAAGTCAAGGTGCAACCTTCGTTTCTTGAAGCATGTTCTCGGTTTTGGGATTCGAAACATCATGTTTTCGTTTTCCCGAAAGGTGAAATTTGTCCTCTTGCCGAAGAAATTGGAGCCATTTATGGGTGGTCGGGTTGTGTTCTGGTGCTTCCTCCGACTCGGTTGTGCTACAAGGAGAAATTCCGTTCCATGTTGGGCTTGTCAACAAGCCAAGTCAACTTTCTTCTTGCTCCACATGGTGTGGATATGTTGGCTCTTATTAACATCTTTTCAAACCGACTAGATGCTAATGTCTCAGAGGTGGCTAGGAGAAGGGCTCTTGCATTTTGCCTTGTCCATGTGTACCTCTTTGTTGATGTCTTGAAGAAGGAGGGGCCGAAATGCCATGGTAGCATGACCCTTATCCATGTGATTGAGCAAATGGAGCATGGTAGAGATCCATCATGGTTGGTGCTTGGAGAGATTATCCAAGTTTTGGACAAGGAAGGTTCTTGTGGAGAAGCTCCCTCTTTTGGATCGCCAAGGATCCTCCAAGTGTGGCTATTGGAGAGGCTAAGGTATGTAGAGCCTCCGGTTAATCCTTCTTCTTATTCCTTCCGTCATCTCACCATGAGGAAGAAGTTGTACCCGGATAGTTTTGCTTCCACCGAGGCCTATTGGGCCGCAAGATTGGCGGAGGAGGGTGGTCCTCATATCCGTTGGGTGGTGTCGTGGTGGCACTTGAGGTCCTTCACGGGGTTGCCCGCTTCGGGTGCTAGTCCTCGTTCTTTGATGGTGGTGGGTTTGAAGGTTGTTTCCTTCATATATCCCGAAAGGCTCTTGAGGCAAATGGGGCGTCAACAAAAGGTGCCCGCTCAAGATACTCTTGTTCAAGAGAATGTGTTCCGGAACTCCGAGCTTGTGGAATTCTTTGAAAGGTGGTGGGCCACTCGGCCGCTTTGGGAGGTGCCAAACCCCGCTGCCACGACATGGGTGACTCCCGCTTATGTCAAGTGGTCACGTGCTCCGTCTTTGGAAGAGAGATCCAAATTCCGTAAGAACGAGGTCGTCGATTTGAAGTACCGAGAGGTTGGCAAGGCCAACCGCGCCTTCTTTGAGGAGTATGTTGATGGAGCTACTCCCGATGTGATGAGACCACCGAAGAGGAGGAGTTCCGGCCCCAAGAATATGGTGGGCCGTGCATTGGCTCGTCTTGGGTCGAATATGGGGTCTTGTGCTAGACTGGAGGCCGTCGCCGTCCTAGATCCGTTGAGGATCCGTTCCGAGGAAGAAGTCCATGCTAGGCGGGCCAACAAGAAGAACAAGGGGAAGATGTACCCCGAGCGAAAAGGCAAGGGTAGAATGGAAGAGTGAAGACCTCCATTACCCACTTTATTACTATGTTGTATTATTGTTGTGAGTTTTTATTATGTTGTACTAGCTAGTTATTGTGTGTTTTGTGCTAGTTTTATTATGTGAGGTGTGTTAGTGGACACCTTAGCTTTGACAAGTTGTAGACTCATCGAGCGTTGTTTGTTGAAATTGTAATCCTTCCCATTATTAATTAAATAAGAGGATTGCCCGTGTCGGAAATTGTGAACGCTTGTTTCTTCCATCCATTTTGGTGAAGGCAATTCAATTTGAATCGTCCTAAACAATTGCGCTTGGGAAAGTGGTATTTTGTGGAAAGGGAGAAAGGCTCATTTTTGTATTTTTGTGGGAAAGGGAATGGTTTTCCCTTTCTCTTTTTTGATGGGGATATTTTTTGATTGTGGGAATGGTTGTATCCTTCTTGTGTAAGAAAGGACTGCCTAAGTATTCACCTGAAGAGGTGAAATCAAACCATGATCGTATTTCGAAATGTTTTGTGAATTTGAATGGGTTTTGTGGTTGTATCCCTCAGGCATAAGAGGGACTGCCTACGTATCCACCTGAAGAGGTGAAATCAAACCATGCTCGTAGTTTAGGGGGATTGGTTTTTCTAGTGCAAATGGACGTTGCCTTTGACGGGTCAAAGGAAATTTGAAACGGGCAAAGTGCCGCAGCTTAGACTCGATAAAACATGCAATTTCAAATCAGAACGTATTGAGGAACTTGACTTGAAAAGGGTTGAGGTCGATGCTAGTTGTAAAACTAGGCTAGGTTGTTGGTTGATAGGGTTCAAGGGTAGTATTTCTTGAGTTGGTCTAGGTTGGTCGGGTTTGTAAAGTCCTCCCCGTCTAGGTCACTCAGTCTCATTGCGCCCCCCGAAAGTATTTTCTTGACCAGGTATGGGCCGGCCCAGTTGGGTTTGAATTTTCTCCTCGGATCGACGGGTAATGGTGCTCGGAGTGACTTGAGGACCAAGTCGCCCTACCGGATGTTTTGGGGTTTAACCTTCTTGTTGAATGCCCGTTGTATACGTCATTGGTATAGCTGGACGTTGTGCAAGGCGTTGAGTCACCGTTCGTTTAGAAGAATGAGTTATTCGTACCTTCGACGGGTCCATTCCGCCTCAGGGACTTGACTCTCCAGTAGGATGCGTAGAGAAGGGACCTCTAACTCTACCGGTTGAATCGCCTCCATACCGTATGCTAGGTAGAAGGGTGTGGCGCTTGTCGGTGTTCGAATGGAGGTTTGGTATCCCCAGAGTGCGAATGGGAGTTTGCTCGGCCAATCGCGGTAGTTGTCTTGCATTTTCTTAATAATGGTAACAAGAGTTTTGTTCGCTGCCTCCACCGCTCCGTTGGTTTGGGGGCGGTAGGGGGATGATCGATGTCGCTTGATTTTTTACTTGTCTAGCAAGGCTTGAGTTTCCGCCCGGAAGTGAGAGCCTTGATCGCTGATGATTTAATGGGGTACCTCATATCGACAGATGATGTTGTTTTGAATGAATTTGGCCACTTGTTTGGCGGTCAAGACTGTATATGACTGCGCTTCCACCCATTTGGTGAAGTAGTCGATGGCGACGAGGACGAAGCAATGCCCCTTGGTGCCTATCGGGTTGACTTTCCCGATGATGTTGATGCCCCAGGTTGAGAATGGCCAGAGTGATGTCATGGTGTATAAAAGGAACGGTGGTATGTGTTGTATGTTGGCGAAGATTTGGCAATTGTGGCAATGTTTGACATAGTTACGGCAATCGGCTTCCATGGTTGTCCAGTAGTAACCTAGCCGCATGATTTTCCGTGTAAGCATCATTGCACTCATGTGAGGGCCACATTCTCCGTCGTGAACCTCTCCCATGACCTTCTTGGCTTTGTGATGGTCAATGCAAAGGAGGAGAATTCCTTGGCGTGTTCTTTTGTAGAGTTGATTTTGGTTTATCACGAATTGTGATGCAAGTAAACGGATGGCTCTTTGTCCTCTTTGATCAGAGTTGGGAGGAAATTCGTTTTTGGTTTTGTAATTGAGGATGGCTTGGTACCAAGGTTCATCATGGCTTTCCTCGTCGTCGATAATGGCACAAATGTGAGCTGGCTCGCTCCGTCTTTCGACACATAGGGGCATCGATGTCATGTCGTCAGGTATGTTGACGAGCGCGGCAAGTTTTGCCAGGGCATCAGCAAATTGATTTTCCTCTCGCGGCAAGTGGAAGTAGTCGATTTGGTCAAAGAACTCGGCCTCTTGACTGATCTTCGCTTGGTAGGGAGCTAAGCTGTCAGATCGGATTTTCCATGATCCGGACACGTGATTGATGATGAGTGAGGAATCGCCGTGGACCCTCAATCTCTTGATGCCAAGTGTGATGGCTGCTTGTAGGCCGATGAGACATGCTTCATATTCAGCGGCATTGTTGGTGACGGCGAAGTCTAGCTTGATCAAGATTGGAACATGTTCTCCCTCTGGTGATATTAGAAGGATTCCTACCCCGAAGCCTCTCAGATTAGATGCACCATCAAAGTATAGGTCTCATGCGTCGGAGTCAGCACCAAGGATGTCTTCGTCAGGAAGTGACCATGTGTCGGTCATTAGATCCTCGTTGACGGGATTTTCTGCTAGGAAATCAGCGACTGCTCTTCCCTTGATAACCTTGAAGGGTACAAACTTGAGGTCAAATTCGAACAGCATGAGTGTCCATCTAGATAGCCTTCCGTTTAGTACGGGTTTTGCGAAGATGTATTTAACCGGGTCCATCTTGGAGTAGATGTGGACCCACTAGCTGAGCATGTAATGCCGCAGCTTCTTTGTTGACCATACTAGGGCAAGGCATGTCTTTTCCAGTTGGGTATACCTCGTCTCGTACTCAATGGAACTTTTTGCTGATGTAGTAGATGGCTCGCTCCTCGTTGCCAACTATTTGTGCGAGCATTGCTCCCATGGTTGTTGATGTGGCTAAAGTCGTATCACCAAACCAAAGTAAATCTATCTCAGGACTAACAAGAATAGCTAGTAGTAAGACAGGTATCGAATCCACAGGGAGGCGGTGAAAGCTAAGTCTGTAAATATTTAAGCTGTCTAAAGTAACCGATTTCTGGGGGTTTGTTTTGTTTTGATTCTAATAAACTAATTGCAGGAAATTAAATGAAGGTTTTAACTATAATATTAAGAATCTAGGATTTACGGTTCACTAGGTCAATCAGTCGGGGATTATCAATCAATTGCTAAATCTATCAAGTTGTTTAAGGTCATAAGATCGGTCGACTCAAGTATGCCCTTTAGATCGATTCTAACATGCGGTCGCTATAATTAGATACAGTCTATTTGATTATCGCAGCCTATATTAATTCTAACCCGGTCGGCGATAGGATCAATTCGCTACACTAATTAATAACTCATGCGTCAAGTTGATTAACTAGAAGAAGTACAATAATCAAACAACAACTTTAACGATATCAATAGCAATTAATCGATTTTCCCTTTTTAATTAACCTAGATCCCCTTCATCCTAGATGAGGGAATTAGCTACTCATAATGATAACAACAACAATAACGATTAAGAATGAAAACATGATTGAAAGCATAAAACAATAATTAATGAACATAAAACAATCAACGATTAATTAATGAGGAAATATTAGTACCATACAAGGGAAAGATTAGGGTTCTAAGAGAGTTTTCCAGTAGTATCCAAGTAAAATAAAGTGTAGTCTAACAATAAAACACGAGTTTCTAATTTAGAACAAAAGATAATCGTTTTAGGAAAATCCGGAAATAAGCCCGCCAGAGAGGATGCTCGATCGAGCCAGAGGTGACTCGATCGAGGACAGCTGCTCGATCGAGCCAGTGGTGACTCGATCGAGGAACCATCTTCACAGACTTTTTCTCCTCATCTTTCTCTTCTAGCCTTCGTGCTTCCTCGTTTCTCGTGCCATGCTTCGTGTATTCTTCTATGCCGTCTCCGCCATGCTAATCTTAGCTTGATCATACTCATAACGAGTCATTTCTGCATCAAAACACAAAATAGCGGCAGTATCGACAATTCATTGAAATAAGGCATATAAATGATAAAATAGGCATGAAACGGTATGTAAAATGGTATAAAGGGAGCTATAAAAGTATATATGAAAGTGATACATAAAAATCCCCCAAACCAAACCTTTGCTTGTCCTCAAGCAAAGCAATCAGGCCAAACAAAGAACAGCAAACATATGGTGAATGAATAACTCAGAGCAAATGTCTAGGCACATACAAGTCTCAGCTGTCCATATCTATAACAAAGTAATGACCAAAGTTGTGCTAATAAAACAAATTCAAAAGCACGGGTAATAGACTAACGCAGCTCTTACTCAAGATGTGACATGATACCGAGACTCAGCCAAATACTTTTCAACCTTGCAAGACAATTTTGTCGGATTCTCGCGGTTTCAATCATGCACTCATAAGGGGTGAGATATGTGTAAGATAGAAAGAAGTAAGACTCTCACTCGACTTATGAAATATGCATGCAATCTAATGTGATAAGAGATTCTCCAACTAATACGCATTCACAAAACAGACCAAGTACATGTATCAAGGACATAAAGGTGGTAAAGTGGCATGGGTATAGAAGTGGCTTGTGCAAAAGCACGTATGGATATGTGAGGCTCAGACGGTAGTCGCAGCGCTAGACCAATAGCCAAATCTAATAAGAAATAAAACAAACATCCAACTGGAGAAATAATCTCAACTTTGACAACATATGAGAGAAATGTAAAGGCTCTCCAAATGTGCATTAGACTCCAGTAATTACCACACACAACCTCCTAACAAAACTGAATGAAGCAAACATTTTTCTCTTCTTTTCTCTTCTGAATCCTTTTTTCGAAACTTTTTTCATCTCTTTTTTTTTCTTTTTTTTCCTTTTCTTTCTTTTCGAGACTTTCTTTTTTTCTTTTTTCTTTGCTTCATAATACTTCTCTTTTTCAACATAAGAGGTCACACAATTGCTACAAAAAGATAGCTACTACCCACATGACAATAAAAGTCCCAACCCAACCAAAGTAGCTATAACAATAAGGACTCAAACAACTGCGACTGTCCCGAAAAAGGTAGGCAAATTCTGGAATGTAGCTAAGAAATAAAATATAAAATGGCTACATGGTTCAAACGGGCTAACAAAAACTGGGTAATGTACGGCATATTTGAACAAAAAGAACCGCCTATCCTCATGTACTTAATCATATGAATGCGCAAAAGCTAAGAAACTAATGTCACAATTATGCAGTTTGATATTACATATTCCACAAGGAGACCACACTCATCAGCCTAAATAACAATGAGACCGGTTTATTAATGTTCCCGGCCTAGGAAGCTCTAAAGACCTCAGAAATTTAAGTGGTTTACCAACAAAATAAAGTCAAGTCTACTCGGCATAAGGCATATTGTGACGGTCAAGACTTGAGTAAAGAGCTTTGTTCATCTTAGCTAACAAGTCAAAACAATGTACATGGACAACTAAATGAGACTCAAATGCAAAGACAAAGCAAATTATCATCATTGCTATACAATTCACCAAGACTCGACTCAAAATAAATAAAAATAAGTAAAAACATGTTTTTGGATTTTATAATTTTTCCATTTTTTTTTTGAATTTTTTTATTTTTTTCACACAACAATAAATAAAAGCACACAACAGAAATAAACACACTCCCCCAAACCTAAATGTCACAGTGTCCTCATTGTGACGCCTACAACACAGCAGTCACACAGAAATCCAGCAACCTATGGGACACTACTAATAAAGGGAAGAAGGAAATGCAATAAAAACAAAACAAGAAAGATAATACCAGCTGTAGTGCAGAAGCCTCCCCCAAACCAGCTAGAAAGAGGGGGATGTAGTAACCAGCTGTCACTACTGGGCTTCATCAGTATCATCAAAATCATCAATCTCGGCATAAAGGGACATCAACTCAGGATCAGGAACGGCACTGCGGCCACGACCACGGGTGGCTCTCCTAGTACGGCCTCTACCACGGCCACCTCCTCCTGGAACAGCAGCAGTGGAAGTAGAAGCATGAAACTGACCAAAGGGTCCTCTCTGGGAGCAAGGGACACCGGCGTCCTCCGCAAAAACAGCAGTAGCCTGAGGGGGGCGGACTGGAGTGTAAAAGGGACGGCCCAAGGCACCATAGGCTATACTAAACTGTCCAAACTCCGTAGGAGTGACTCCATATAGATGGAAAACGCGGCTATCATCACCAGGAGTGGTATAATAGGTAGGTGTCACACCCCAATACTGGCTCCCTGGAGCAAGAGACATGGCCTCCATCTGTTCCCACATCCTCCTCTCTGTCAAAGCAGTGTTGATGCCCGTATGCATCCTCACTTTTCGTTCAATAACTGGATCAAAATGGTAACCTGAAGCATAGCCCGAAACAGGATAGGCTGAAGGAGGTGGAGGAGGAGCAGGCTGAAACGAGCCAGGCAGATGGGTAGTGGGTGGACGACGTCTCCGGCGCCCGCCGGTGGTGGTAGTAGTACTCGACCTAGGAAAAGTGACCAGAAGGTCCTCAGGAATCAGATAAGTAACGGGTGGGGGTCGCTCCACAGCCGTACTCTCCTCAAGGGGGTCGACAGCAGGTAAACGGGCGCAAGGTAGAAGCATGTAAGACTCGCCCGGGCCTCCAAAGAATGGTCCTTCCCATTCTTGATGTCAATATAAGAAATCTCATAACGGAGGTGGTCATCATCAACAAGTGGCTCATAGTCATCCATGGGCTCGTATGGGTCATCACCCTCAAAATCACAAACAGCCCTAGCTATCTTGGTGACAAGATCACCACAGTCAAGGTTCCCATACCTCCCAACCATCCTATCAAAAGCCGAGCACACAAGAGCAGGGGGAGAGAATTGGAATGTCTCCTCCCGATAAGGATTCAAGTAACTAGCATGGATTAAGACCTCAATAGTGGAGGTCTTGCTCTTGTCGTGCCGGCCATACAACAAATAGCTTAAATACCTCAAGAACATACGAAGACAAACGTGTTGGACGTCCAACAAAGCCATAGCACTGACATCCGCATCCGCATAACCGGTAAACAATGGAAAATAACGAACAGCGGACAGCCCACCAACACCATACAAGTCTCCGTCAGTATGCTTATCTATTCCCAGAATTTCAGACAGACGGTCAAAGGTTAAGGACCGTTCAACATTAAGCAAGCGAAACTTGATAAGATGATCACTGGGAAAGTAAGTAAATGAGCTCGAGAAATTCGAGAGTTAAAGCAGGGTAAGATAATTCGTGGAGCGTGAAAAGACCCTGTAACCCTATCTCATTGAACATGCCATACATAATGTCATCAATCTTCAATGTGCGCAAAATTTTCCTATCAACACATCGAGTGGCACTCATAGATTTAGTTAACAGATACTCAAACCTGTCCTTTTGTGCTTTGTCATGGAATTCGATGAATGGGTAATCGTCCAAAGGAGACAAATCGTCCTCCGAAGACACAACTTCTTCGGGAATCACCTCGGGTTGCTGAACCGGGGCTCTCCTTTCTCGAGTCCTCTTATTTCCTTGCCTAGAAGTCGACATTATCTACATAAAATCAAGTAAACAATAAAACTTCAACCATAGCATATGGCAATCCCGGTTTTTGGCATAAATGGGTCAAAAAAATCAATTTTTAAGACTCAAAATCACAATGAAAGCATCCAAAAACTTAGGGGAACATGAGTATGTATCAAATAATGAAGAATCCAAGCATAAGAACACAATTTCTAACCAATTTAATGCATAATTTCTACCCGGATTTTGAAGAACCCTAATTCCCAAATTAGCAAATTAGGCATGAATTTCAACAATTAAGGGGCTAGAAAGCAAGGAAATAGCAATTGTATACTAGCAATGGAAGATTTAATACAATAAACTCAAGTTATAAGCAAGAAATTTCAGATTTGTGCGAGACAAATTAGACAAATGCGGGACTTACCTGAGCAATAAAAGCAAGGAATTGCGAAAATAAGCACAAGGAAGTGATGTAAACAAGTAATAAGCAATTAAACACAAGTGTTAAGTGAGATATGATGATGATTTATGATGAATATAGAGAGAAAGAGTGATAGAGGAGGAAGAATGCAGGAAAAAGGGGCGAAATAAGAAGAAGGAAGTTGAAAGAAGTAAGGGCAAATAAACACAAAACCGGTAAAAACAAAACGCGGAACCGGGTTTATTTTGGATCCTCGATCGAGTCGCGCCTGGCTCGATCGAGGAACCAATTTTCTGACTACCCAACTTTCGTTTTAAACTTTTTTAAATTGCTGCGTAGGTGCCTCGATCGAGTCGCTGCTAGCTCGATCAAGCTGGCTGGATCCTCGATCGAGTCGCTCCTGGCTCGATCGAGGAAGTTGGGTTGGCTTCTTTTTCTCGTCATTTGTTACTCATAGCTTCAAATCCCGTCAAAATTCCTACAAAAGATACTTGAAAGCATATCAAGCACCCTCTCCTCATCTCTCAAAGTTCAAGGAAACATAAAAGCAATAACAAAAACTTAATTTTAAATCCTAATTACAAACTAATAATTTACAAAATCCGAGCTGCCTCTCGGTAGCGCTGGTTTTTGCGGTCCCGCATGACCGTAATTCTTCATCATTGAGAAGAATCAATGGCAAAGAGGTCTAAAGCCTCTATTACCCCGACATACGTTCCTTTATGGTAGATCTTCAATCGTTGCCCATTCACTTTGAAGACTTCCCCTTTGTCAGTTTGTAGTGTAACTGACCCAAACTTGTTCACATCAGCTACAGTGAACGGTCCAGACCATCTACTCTTCAGCTTACCTGGAAACAAACGCAAACGAGAGTTAAATAAGAGAACTTTCTCACCAACATGAAATTCCCTTGGCAAAATATGCTTGTCATGCCACTTCTTCGTTCGCTCCTTATACACTCGAGCACTATCATAGGCATGCAGTCAAAACTCATCAAGCTCATTCAACTGCATCAGTCGTTTCTCACCCGCCAGTGAGGGATCCATATTCAGCTCCTTTATGGCCCACATAGCCTTATACTCGAGCTCCACAGGTAAATGGCAAGACTTACCATAGACTAGTCGGTACGGTGATGCTCCAATCGGGGTCTTGAATGCAGTACGGTAAGCCCACAAAGTGTCATCGAGCTTCCGACTCCAATCCTTTCTGTTCTTGCTTACTACCTTTTCCAAGATTTGTTTCAGCTCTCTGTTGAAAATCTCTACTTGTCCACTGGTTTGAGGATGGTATGCCAATCCTCTGCGGTGTGTAATGCCATATTTCTTCATGAGAGAATTAAGATGACGCTCATTGAAATGATTGCCTCCATCACTGATCACTGCGCGAGGCACTCCAAACAGTGGAAAGATAATCTTCTGAAACATATTAACAACAGATTTAGCATCACGGGTGGGAGTGGCAATTGCCTCCACCCACTTAGAAACATAATCTACAGCTACTAAAATATACTGATTCCCATGAGAAGTAGGGAATGGCCCTTGGTAATCAATGCCCCAAACATCAAAAATCTCCACTTGGAAAATTCCAGTTTGAGGCATCTCATGCCTTTGCGAGATATTGCCCGTCCTTTGACATGCATCACAAGAACGGACAAAAGTAGTAGCATCTTTTAAGATAGTAGGCCAATAAAAACCCGATTGCATTACCGTAGCAAATGTCCTAGAAGGACCATGATGACCTCCATAAGAAGAAGAGTGACAATGAGAAAGGATGGCACGTACCTCACCTTCTGGAATGCATCGTCTGTAGATACCATCTGCGCACTCTCGGAACAGATATGGGTCGTCCCAGAAATATCGCTTCACGTCATGCAAAAACCTCTTCTTCTGCTGATAAGAAAGATCAGGAGGAAGCATACCTCCTACCAAATAATTGGCATAATCTGCAAACCATGGAGTATTTGCAGCTACAGCTAACAGTTGGTCATCTGGAAAAGAGTCATCAATGGGCAAGATCTCTCTTCCTGCAAATCTCAGCCTAGATAAATGATCTGCAACAACATTTTCAGCACCAGACTTATCACGGATTTCTAAATCAAATTCTTGCAACAATAAAATCCATCTAATAAGCCTGGGCTTAGCCTCTTGTTTGGTTAAAAGATATTTCAACGCTGCATGGTCAGTATGAACAATAACTTTAGAACCAACAAGATAAGCTCTAAATTTGTCTAAAGAATAGACAACTGCAAGAAGCTCCTTCTCCGTAGTAGCATAGTTAATTTGTGCATCATCTAGAGTCTTGCTTGCATAGTAGATGGCATGTAACACCTTGTCCTTTCGCTGCCCCAAAACAGCTCCAACTGCATAGTCACTGGCATCGCACATAATCTCAAAAGGAAGACTCCAATCTGGAGATCGGATAGTAGGGGTTGAGATAAGAGCTTGTTTAATCCTTTCAAAGGACTTAGCACATTCGTCAGTAAACACAAAAGGTGTATCTTTATGGAGTAGCCGGGTTAGAGGTTGAGCAATTTTAGAAAAATCCTTAATAAAGCGGCGATAAAACCCTGCATGACCAAGGAAACTACCCACACTTTTAACATTAACCGGGTACGAGAGTTGCTCAATTACCTCAACCTTAGCTTTGTCCACTTGAATACCCTTACCTTACACCAAGTGACCGAGTACCACCCCTTCAGTAACCATGAAGTGGCACTTCTCCCAGTTGAGAACAAGGTTGCTCTCCTCACAGCGCTGCAAAACCTTAGTCAAGTTTCTCAAGCAAATATCAAAATCAGTACCATATACACTGAAATCATCCATAAAGACCTCCATAATAGACTCTATGTAATTAGAAAATATGGCCATCATACAACGCTGAAAGGTAGCAGGAGCGTTACATAAACCAAAGGGCATCCTCCTATAAGCAAATACACCATATGGACATGTGAAAGTGGTCTTTTTCTGATCGTCAGGATGTATGGGTATCTGAAAGAAACCGGAGTAGCCATCTAGGTAACAGAAATAACTATGACACGCTAATCTCTCTAACATTTGGTCAATGTATGGAAGTGGGAAATGGTCCTTTTTAGTGGTCGCGCGTGTTCAACTTCCTATAGTCAATGCTCATCCTCCATCCTGTGACAAGTCTAATAGCAATCAATTCATTCTTATCATTTTTCACTACTGTAGTACCTCCCTTCTTAGGTACAACTTGGACAGGACTGGCCCATTTAGAATCAGATATAGAGAAAATAATACCAGCATCAAGTAATTTTTGTACCTCTTTTCTTACCACCTCCTGCATTGGAGGATTTAGTCGTCTCTGACCTTGTGCACTAGGCTTGTGGCCTTCTTCCAGATGAATTCGGTGCATGCAAAAATCAGGACTAATACCTTTGAGATCATCAATGCTATACCCAATTGCCTTTTTATGAGTTCTCAAAACAGTCAACAAAGCAGATAGTTGACCTTCAGTTAGGCTAGCATTGACAATCACTGGGTTCATTTCACAGTCATCAAGAAATTCATATTTGAGATGAGAGGGAAGAGGTTTTAATTCAGGTTTCTTTACCTCAGTTACCTTAGGTGTGACACCCAAACTATATACCTTCTGATGTGGGCATTCCTCTCCAGTTAGAAGCTTCTCAATCCGATGAACTTCTGGACTCCATGAACCCGTCTGATCAGCTGGATCAGAAACCAGGGCAATCTCCAGAGGATCCCTGTCCAAACACATAGGAAGACACTCATCAATAGTAAAATCAACAACATCTATACTATGACAAGTCTCTTCTATCATGGGGTTTTTCAATGCTTTTTCCAAGTTAAATATAATCGTATCATCCCCCACAGCTAAGGTCAATCTCCCTTGCCTAACATCTATAACCGCCCCCACAGTATGTAAGAACGGTCTGCCCAAGATGATAGCGATTTGGTTGTCTTCAGCCATGTCCATGACAACAAAATCAACGGGGATGTAAAACTTCCCAATACGAACGGGAACATCCTCCAACACCCCCAGTTGGTGCTTAACTGATCTATCGGCCATCTGCAGTGTCATATTAGTAACTGTCAACGGACCAGTATTTAATTTCCTACAGACAGAATACGACATAACGCTGACACTAGCTCCTAAATCGCAAAGAGCTTTACCAATAGAAAGATGACCAATATGACAAGGGATAGAAAAACTTCCTGGATCCTTCAATTTGGGTGGTGTATTAATTGGCAACATGGCACTGCACTTCTGAGTGTAAGCAATAGTTTCCACCGCATCAAAGGATCTCTTCCTTGTCAAAATCTCCTTCATGAATTTTGCATAAGCCGGCACTTGAGTAATTAATTCAGTAAAAGGGACACTTACCTGTAGATTCTTCACGACCTCCATAAACTTACCGAACTGCTTATCCAACTTGGATTTTTGTTGTCGATGAGGAAAAGGTAGTGCAATGGTTATGGGCTCGGCTTGCTTGACCTTAGAAACAACTTTTGAAACACCGTCAGCTGTCAATTTTGGTTCCTCGATCGAGCCAGGGGTGACTCGATCGAGCTGGGTGGATCCTCGATCGAGTCGCTTGTGACTCGATCGAGGAACCTTTGCAGGTTCAGCTCCTTCGTCTTTTTTACTTTTATCGTCAGCTCGTGTTTCAATTTCGTCAGATTCTTTCTTATCATCACTAAGCTCCAAATTACCCAATCCTTTGGGATGCATATAAGGGACCTCATCAACAATAATGGGCACGTCTTTCTCAAGGCTTTGTAGGTCAGGATTCACATAAGAAGTACCGCTCCTCAGCTGAATAACATTAGCTTGCTCATGAGCTTGTTTACCTTGAGGAGGAAGACCTACGGCCTGTTTTGATGGGTTTTGAAGTGCCATCTGAGCCACTTGATTATCTAGCATCTTGTTATGGGCAATCACTCGAGAAATTTGAGCCGTCTGTCGCACGCATTGACAAAGTTTGTTGCAAAAGATTGAGTAACTCTGCCATCTCATTGTTCGGAGCTTGTTGAGGAATTTGTTGAGGAGTTTGCTGAGGAGGCTGTTGATATTGATTGTTGAACTGCTGGCCTCCTTGATTTTGCCTTTGATACCCCCCTTGTTGTTGATTACCGCGATTGTTGGGAGGGATGTAAGTATTCTTTTGCGGTTGTGACTGCTGCGGGTTTTGCACATTCTGACTAGACCATTGAAGGAACGGATGTTCCTTCATTCTTTCATTGTAAAAGTTGGAGAAAGGTGTACCTTGTGCACCTTGTCTGTAAGCCTGAAAGGCGTTAACCTGCTCAAATGTGCTCATACAATCAGCTGGACCATGACCATCTAAACTGCATCTAGCACAAGTCTCCTCTACTTGCTGACTCATGGCATGAACTCTCTCCTTACTACCCAATGATTGGGTAGTCTTTATCTCAGCAATCTGGGCAGAAATAGTCTCCAGCTGTACTGCCAGGGCACTATCAACACCGGTACCTCGCGTGCTTCCCCTAGGATTTCCATACCTTGCGGTATGGGTAGCAATTTGATCAATCAACTTCCACGCGTCACCATCATTGGTGTTATCTTGAAACCTCCAATTAGCTGAAGAATCCAAAAGGGCACGATGATCGTCAAACAACCCGTTATAAAACTGGTTGCAAAGGAACCACTTCGGGAAACCACGATGGGGAACTGATCGAACTAAACGCTTGAAGCGAGTCCAAGCTTCATTTAAATCTTCAGTAGCTCCTTGCTTGAAACTAGTAATTTGATTCCTCAGAGCATTAGTCTTTTGAGGTGGGAAGTACCTCTTGTAGAAAGCAAGAGCCAATGAATTCCAGTCTGTAACCCCCTCTGTATAAATATCCATATCTCTCAACCACTCAGCAGCTCCATCTTTCAGGGAGAAAGGAAAGAGCACCTGCTTAACCTGGTCTTGTGTCACTCCAGCTGTTAATGGGATAGAACAATAGTAAGTGACAAATTTCTCCATATGTGTCGCAGGATCCTCAGCAGCTGTCCCTCCAAACATATTTCGTTCCACCAAATTGATATAAGATGGCCGAATCTCAAAAGTTCCATTGGTAGTAGTGGGCAGCTTAAATCCTTGTGGAATAGAATCTAAGGTCGGCTCAGAGTGACTGGCTAGAGTAGGCATGATGGGAGTTTTGGGAATATCAGTCGTCCTCTTCCTCTTCGTAGGACCGATCGGCTGTCTCTGTTGAGCTCGCCGTTTCGACGTCAAGTATACTCAAGTCTTCTACTTGACCCACTTCTTGATTAAATTTCCGTCTATAGCGAAAAGTCTTCTCTGGTTCAGGATCAAAAGGAATAATCTCGGACCTATTAGACCTGGGCATAAACGGAACTAACAAGAAAAGTGTGAGAACGGTCTCAAGGAACTGGGTTCACTGAGACAAAAAGACAAAATAAACACAAACAGACTAAACAATTGTTGCCTCCCCGGCAACGGCGCCAAATTTGATGTGGCTAAAGTCGTATCACCAAACCAAAGTAAATCTATCTCAGGACTAACAAGAATAGCTAGTAGTAAGACAGGTATCGAATCCACAAGGAGGCGGTGAAAGCTAAGTCTGTAAATATTTAAGCTGTCTAAAGTAACCGATTTCTGGGGGTTTGTTTTGTTTTGATTCTAATAAACTAATTGCAGGAAATTAAATGAAGGTTTTAACGATAATATTAAGAATCTAGGATTTACGGTTCACTAGGTCAATCAGTCGGGGATTATCAATCAATTGCTAAATCTATCAAGTTGTTTAAGGTCATAAGATCGGTCGACTCAATTATGCCCTTTAGATCGATTCTAACATGCGGTCGCTATAATTAGATACGGTCTATTTGATTATCGCAGCCTATATTAATTCTAACTCGGTCGGTGATAGGATCAATTCGCTACACTAATTAATAACTCATGCCTCAAGTTGATTAACTAGAAGAAGTACAATAATCAAACAACAACTTTAACGATATCAATAGCAATTAATCGATTTTCCCTTTTTAATTAACCTAGATCCCCTTCATCCTAGATGAGGGAATTAGCTACTCATAATGATAACAACAACAATAACGATTAAGAATGAAAACATGATTGAAAGCATAAAACAATAATTAATGAACATAAACAATCAACGATTAATTAATGAGGAAAGATTAGTACCATACAAGGGAAAGATTAGGGTTCTAAGAGAGTTTTCCAGTAGTATCCAAGTAAAATAAAGCGTAGTCTAATAATAAAACACGAGTTTCTAATTTATAACAAAAGATAATCGTTTTAGGAAAATCCGGAAATAAGCCCGCCAGAGAGGATGCTCGATCGAGCCAGAGGTGACTCGATCAAGGACAGTTGCTCGATCGAGCCAGTGGTGACTCGATCGAGGAACCATCTTCACAGACTTTTTCTCCTCATCTTTCTCTTATAGCCTTCGTGCTTCCTCGTTTCTCGTGCCATGCTTCGTATATTCTTCTATGTCGTCTCCGCCATGCTAATCTTAGCTTGATCATACTCATAATGAGTCATTTCTGCATCAAAACACAAAATAGCGACAGTATCGACAATTCATTGAAATAAGGCATATAAATGATAAAATAGGCACGAAACGGTATGTAAAATGGTATAAAGGGAGCTATAAAAGTATATATGAAAGTGATACATCAGCTGTGTCAGTAAAAGACAGTTATAGGGATAGAGGAATCCCTGGTTGGGGTGGCATGAGGACATGAGGTTTGGATAGGATTTCCTTTATCCTGTCGAATGCCTTCTGACAGTCGTCGTCCCAATCGGTGTGATCGGAGGCACGAAGCTTCTTGAATATTGGTTCACAGATCATAGTGAGCTTGGCAATGAACCGGCTGATGTATTGAACCCGACCGAGAAATCCCCGAATCTCCTTCTCGTTCCTAGGCCAAGGCATTTGGTGAAGGGCTTTGATTTTGGTTGGATCAATCTCAATGCCTCTTTTGCTAACGACATGTCCCAAGAGTTTTCCGGAGGTGAACCCGAATGCACACTTCTGAGGATTTAGTCTCATGTTATATTTCCGCAGACGAGCGAAGAATTTTCGGAGGGCACTGATGTGGCCATCCCGTTCTTTTCATTTGACGATCATGTCATCGACATATACCTCTACCTCCTGTGCATCATATCATGTAGGAGAGTGGTAGCGGTTCTTTGATAGGTTGCTCCGGCATTGATGAGGCTGAAAGGCATGACCGTGTAGTAATATGTACCCCACTGTGTAGTGAACGCAGTTTTGTGCATGTCTTCCTCAGCCATTTTAATCTGGTTGTACCCAGCATACCCATCCATGAATGATAGGAGAGCATGTTCGGCGGTATTGTCCACTAGAATGTCAACATGTGGCAAAGGGAAGTCGTCCTTTGGACTCGCCTTGTTCAGATCCCTGAAGTCGACGCAAACCCGAATTCTTCCGTCTTTCTTTGTTACCGGCACAATGTTGGCCACCTAATCTGAGTATTCAGACACTTTGATGAACTTTGCCTTGAACTGTTTGTCCACCTCTTCCTTGAATTTTAGGGCCCACTCAGGACGCATCCGGCGTAGCTTCTGTTTCACAGGCTTAGCCCCGGGTTTAATGGGTATCCGGTGCTCTGCAATTTCTCTGTCAACCCAGGCATATCTCTGTAAGACTAGGCGAATACGTCCTTGTATTCGTGGAGGAGGTCCATGAACTGTTGTCTTTCCGAGGGGTCCAGGGTTGTCCTTATCCTAAGTTCTTGAGGTGTGTTGTCGGTTCCTACGTTAATAGGCTCGGTTTCCTCAATGATGGGGGTTCTGGTTTCCCGCTTGTCAAGTTCTTTGGCTAAGTGAGGTGGGTAGTCACTCAAGTCAAATTCCTCATAATCATTCAGAATCGCATTGCAGTTAAATTGAGACGAGTCATAAGTAAACTTAGCGTTCATTAAGTTGACACGTGCGAATAGCTCGGAAAGGACAAACATCTCGTGGTCAGTCAGAGGCGCACAACAGAGGAAGTGGCCCTTGGAACAGGCTCCAGGTTGTCACCTTTCATTGGAGTGGGGGTGACCTTAGTAGACTCAGCCTCTGAATCAGCCACGACTTTGTGATAAAATAGTGGGAAGGGGACCTTGACTGGGACATCAGGAGTGTTAGGAGCTATGACAGACTCTGACTCCGACTAAGACTCAGATCCTTCTTCACTTCCCTTCTTGAACATAGGGCCTTCTCCAGTTGTTATCTTGAGAATGCGGCCTTGACGATCGGTCCATTTGATGGTTTTCCTCCAGCCTCGGGTAGCTTTATCCGGGTCAGTATCGGAGATCAAGGCGGTTGGATCAAACTGGTTATCTTTCAGGGCGATGTTGATAATGTCCTCATAGTCGAGGTGCTTGATGTTATGTTCCCCAAATAGGAGTATGACAGCTTGTCCGTCAAGGCATGGTGACGGCTTGGACTCAGTTGATGCAGCTTCGATGTTGTCAGGGATAAAGTAGCAGTCCTGGAAGACTTCCACTCCCGGGTATCTAGCCTTTGCCACAGAGTCATAGATCGGCTCTGGAAAGCCGTGGTAGAGTTCGGACTCTCCCTCGGGGACAAAGTATCCGTTGAGAGTCAGGTGGTAGGGACGGAGGATGACTCCGTGCTTCTTGCGTTTTCGGATTAGGAGGTTCATCTCCCGAGTATCTTCGTCATTAGGTTCGTATCCCAGCCCAAAGGGAATGTTAGGGACCTTAGCCTGTTTCAAGGGAGGCAATGGGTCCTTTAGTGGATTGAGCGGCAAACCCGGAAAATAACCTTGACGTATCATGATACGGTTGATCGTGAAGTTGGTGAACGGGTCACCCTCAGAGGTTGAGAATTCATCAGTTATGGCGTTCACGGCTTGGAAACCCCACATTTCATTATCGTCCTCCTCAATGGCTTGGAAGGCTACCCCTCTTCTCATAACTGCTTTGATTGGGGAAGCGGGGATCGTGATTATTTTCCCGTTGAAGGGGACCCTGATCTTTTAGTGGAGCGTTGATGTGACTGCCTTGACGGCGTGAATCCAGGGACGTCCCAGGAGCATGTTGAAGGACGCGTCGATGTCGGCCACTTGAAAACTGGTTTGTCTTTCCAATGGCCCTGTTGGGACGGTCAAAGTGACTAGCCCAGCGACCTTGTGACGAGTGCCGTCGTAGGCACATACTCCTTGATTCGTTGGGATTAAATCAGATTCCTTGATACCCAGCCTGTGGGCAGTTTTGAGAGGAATGACATTCACGGCGGAACCGTCATCCACGAGGACCATTGGTATATTCTTTTGGAGGCATTGTACGGTGATGTACAGGGCCAAGTTATGATTGGCTCCGAATAGGGGAATGTCCTCGTCGGAGAAGACGACCGGGTTACTCAGATCAGGGGCGTCTCTCGTCATGTGTGCCACTATTTCTTCTGGGGAAGAGGTGGAGGGCACGGTTAATTTTCCCAAGGCCTGCAGCAAGGCCTGTCGATGCTCATAAGACGTTGCGATCAGTTGCCAAATTGAGATTTCGGCTTTTGCTTTCTGGAGCTATTTCAGGATTGAGTTCTCGGGGGCCTTTTGCTGAGTGTTCACCTCTGGGACGATTTGGTCATTCGTTGTTGGAACGACCATTGAGTTGCTCAGATTTTGATAGGGACGTCCGGATCGGTTGAGATGTCCGATTTCGTTCGTCCGCTTTTCCTTCCCTGGGAGGATATAGACATCCTCAACATCATCCCGCCATATGCCGTTAATTTTAGGGTCTCGGGGATACCTTGGAGGGGTATTCCTCGGTGGGTAATTCTTGTGGGGAATATTTTTGTGAGGGCGATTTTTGTGGGGGTAGTTATTTTGAGGGTAGTTATTTTGAGGGTGGTTATTTTGAGGGTGATTTTCGTGACGCCTATGCCAGAATGGTCGCGGGAGCAATCCATCCTGGGGTGGGTAGTTTTGAATGCTTGGGGAATTCTCCCTCGGACGCGGTGTTGGGGGATTGAAGATGAGTCGACGGTAGGCGTCGTCGAGTCGGGTGATTCTCTCAGAGAGGATGGCTATGGCCTCCTCAACCTGCTGAAACATAGTGAGCATGGTGGCAGCACTGAATACGAACACTCCGTCTGAAGGATCCTTTTCTAGAACATTTACCTCATCGTCAATTAGCAAGATGAGATGAGAGCAGTCTAGGGTCGGCTCATCGTCAGAGATGGCGTGAATTCCCAAGGGATTCGTTTTGTTGTTCGGATTAGTTGGTGGGGGTATAGGCAAATCTCCCTTCTCAATCATGTCCTGAATGAGGTGCTTGAGTTTGAAGCAATTTTCGGTATCATGCCCTTTCCCTCGATGATACTGGCAGTAGGCGTTGGGGTTCCAAAATCGGGATTTCTTGGCGTCGGCCGGGTCCGGGATGGGCCCAATCGGTTGTAATTTCCCTTGGTCCATGAGCCTTTTCAAGGCACTTGCATAAGTCGATCCTATGTTGGCGAACACTCTCTGGGGGCGTTCAGTTTTCTTGGCAGATGGTTCGACGAGGTTAACCTCATCAATCTTGTTTGTCTGACCGTAAGGGCGGGATTCGGTTGAGGTGGATCCTTGATAACCCCTGCCAGTGGTCTTTGCTAAGACACCCTTTCGGAGGTCGTCCTCAATACGTGTCCCAAGAATCTGCAGATCCTGAAAAGTTTTGATATTCTGATACCTCAGTAGGTTGGCATAAACCGGGCGGAGGTTGTTGACAAACTTCTCGACCAGAGTTGATTCACTCGGCTTACTGACCAATTGAGTACTCACCCTCCTCCAGCGGGTTAGGAACTCAGTGAACCCTTCCTTGTCGTTTTGGGTTAACACCTCGAGAGTACGGGTGTTGGCATGGATTTTGACGTTGTCGGCATACTGTTTGGCAAACTCAACTGCGATCTCATCCCAAGTAGTAAGGTTTTTCGGGTCCAAGGAGTAGTACCATTGGCGAGGAATCGGCTCCAAAGAGGATGGGAAGATCCGGGTAAAAAGCTCATGTTTGACCCCTTTAATGGCCATGTAGTCTTTGAAAGCACGGATATGGTTGAGTGGGTCCTCCACTCCCTTGAACTTAGGCACATCAGTCAGGGTGAAGTTGTCATGTAACTGGTCCCCAACAGGCTCGAACCTTCGGTTGTTTTCAAGATGGATGTTGTTACCCCGGGCTAGGAGCTGTTCTTCCAAGAGTTTCAGCCTCTTCTCAGTTTCAGTCAGAGGTGGGGTATTATGTTCCCCAGTTTCCTTGTTCTCCAGGGCGTCGATACGGGTCTCGACGCGATCCAGAGTGACCTTAAGAGCGGTAAGCAGGCTAGCTAGCTGATCAGTTGTGACATCTCTGTTGTTATCATTGTTGTTGTGGTTGAAAGACGAAGTTGAAGACGGGGCCATGGCTCTGAGGCAGAAAAACGGCTCACATTACAACTCAATCCGACACGGTTCCAAGACTAAACGCAGACAACACAAAGGACGAGACAAAGATCGAGACAAAGATCGACTCAACAAGACGGGGTGACCGTGTGTGGTCCCTCGGTGCTCACTCGATTTATGACGTGACGGTGTTTGACCGAACCTTTAACACGAGTCCAACATGACGGCGTGACGCCATTGGAGGGGTCTCGTGGTGAGATGACTCATAAGTAAAGAACCATAAGTACGTTTGCTTTGACTCGATAGACACGAGGCGGAATTGGAATGGTGGACTGAAGTTTTCGAAAATAGAAATTTCCAAAAAGATTCATTTGTCGCTTTAATGGGCGGCTTCCGAAGATAAAGATCTCCGCAAGTCGATCAGTTGAAAAGGGTTTGTCTTAAGTTTATTTGCAAAAGACGGTTTGAGTTTGAGTCGGCTCGGAAAACAGTGTGTTGCTTCCCAAGACGGTTTTGAAATTCAAAGTTGTATGTTTTGAAAATCGAGTTTGAAATGTTTGAAAAGGTCTCGATGACGGTGCATGGTCCTCGGGATCCCGAAAGTGTCTCGAGAAAAGGGTGTGTGCTTTTCTCGAGTTTTGAGAGAGATCCATTGTCGGCGCGAAACGGGTTAAAATCCGTGTCTAGACGCGGCGATTATAACGGCGTAAAAAGATGGTTTGAAATGGTTATCCAAAACCGGGTTTGAAAATCGTCATTACGACGGCCTAGAAAGGCGTGTTGAAATGGTTATACAAAACCGGGTTTGAAAATCGTCATTACGACGGCCTAGAAAGGCGTGTTGAAATGGTTATACAAAACCGGGTTTGAAAATCGTCATTACGACGGCCTAGAAAGGCGTGTTGAAATGGTTATACAAAACCGGGTTTGAAAATCGTCATTACGACGGCCTAGAAAGGCGTGTTGAAATGGTTATACAAAACCGGGTTTGAAAATCGTCATTACGACGGCCTAGAAAGGCGTGTTGGAAATGGTTATACAAAACCGGGTTTGAAAATCGTCATTACGACGGCCTAGAAAGGTGTGTTGAAATGGTTATACAAAACCGGGTCTGAAAATCGTCATTACGACGGCCTAGAAAGGCGTGTTGAAATGGTTATACAAAACCGGGTTTGAAAATCGTCATTACGACGGCCTAGAAAGCCGTGAATCGGTCGGCGAAAGACCGAGTTTTGAAATGGCCAATATAACGGCGCGAAAAGGGTGTTTTTTGAAAGTTTGAAAATGACACGGAAGGACTTATGATCAGATAGCACATAAGCACTCACAGTTCATTATATTATGCATAATGCTGACACGGGTTTTGGCTTAAAAGGGTGGGTTACACACCAAGCAATCAAACCCCGATTTGCGGGAGGGATACCAATCCAAACAAAATGTGTAAGGAGGGTGCCCTAGCCTCGTGCTCGAAAGTGATGAAAGCTCTTTGACGAAACAGAAATGTGTAACGTCAATGGTATGTTTGACTCAATCGGGATTCGGAACGCGGGGATGAGAAAACTCACGCCGACGAAACGAGCCAATTAGTCGAAAATGGTTAGGTTGTGGGCCCGGACAAGGAAACCCGACCGTGACCGTAATATCAATTAATGCATTCCAACCAAGACCTCGTTCGAGTCTCACCATCTAGGGATCACAAAGACGTAAGTGTCCTAGTTTTCCCCAGCGGAGTCGCCAATCTGTGGGCATGGGCCACGTCTCGGTCTGTGGATTTGGGGCCGCCTACCGGTCCGCGGTCGCGGGCCACCTGCACGCCAAGCCAATCTGTGGACATGTAGCGGTCTTTTGAAAGCCACACTCGGCGGCGTAAAGGTGCTTTCGACCGGATCGTTTTAGATCGGTCGGTTTCGTCTCGGTAAGGGTCTCGAAACGATTAGAGATGTCCGGAGTCGCCACCAAGCATTTGTGGGATGCCTGGAACCCGTTCGAATTCCACTTTATACCTCGGTCAAATCGAAGCACAAAGCAGCGTTTGACATAGGTACTAAAGATAAGGAAATCGTCCCTCTTTAGCATCCTATCTCTAGAATGACTCTCGTACGCCCTGGATAAGGTCGTCCACTATCCAAAGTTTCTGAGTAAGAGGTGAAGGTACGTATTGGGAAGCCCTTTAATCAGACACCCAATCCCGCCCGCGTTAGCGGCCTCTACTGATCGATCTTGGTTGGTTGAATGCAAAAGTTGATAAAACGGTTTAAATGCATGAATGCGCATCCAATGATTTAAACCTAACATGTGAGAGCTTTCTAAGTCGGTTGATTTAATCCAAGTATCAAGTATAAGATGTCGAGTTGGATTAATGGTTGATTTGCATGCAAGACGGAAATTAAACATCCATTTACCGTATTAGGTTTAGAGTGCATAACATGATCCATTTGTCTTAGTAAGGCATTTTACAAATATGGATTTGAATAATTGAATAGTCATCTGATCCGTCCTATATCCGGGTTAACCGGAGTCGGGATCGCCCTAGACTAATGCTGGAAGGAAACAGGCCCTGTACTAGACGGCTATAAGAGGCGCAAGCCAGCCGGCGGTGTAAGGGGCCTCCCTCTGGTTTTGAAAATGAGAAATGAGGAGCCTGCTTGAGGCGGGGGTTAGCCAACGGTTGTATGCCGTGTTCTGACTGTTTAGAAAACGTTATAAAACGTGTTGAAAATGGGTATTTGAACCCGGTTTGATTTTGAAAGGGTCGTTTAGACCGTATTTGTTGATTCGAAGAACTAGACCCGAACAATCATCATTATTTGATAATATTCGGTGTCGGGTTCGATTTGACAAACTTGACATGAATAGTTTTGACAAATGATTGTGGACTAATTGTTTTAATTCCATTTCGAATGTAATTAGTCGATACTCGTCATCGTACCCGGGTTAAAATCCGGCATGGTATGTAGAACCAAGGATGATTTTGCGTTGGTGACTAATAGGTTTGCTTGAAAATGTGAGGAAATGAAATAAAAAGCTTTAAAATACCTTCTAAAGTTATTAACCAAATATTATCACCGAAACACAGATTTAACCGCCATGGTATGAGGAACCAAGGGTGAAAAATGCTTTATGGTTAAAACATGTGAAATGAAACAAAAGGTTTCGAAAATACTTGAAATGGTAAAAACCGATTACAAATATGAAAAATGGATTAAGGTAAAGGACGAGAACAAACACGGTTGATCTCTGGTCTGAGTACCCCATTTAGGCGCGAGCCTGTTGGCGACCTAAGGGGCTTCTGCCTCAGACCAAAAATCAGTTTTGGCTCGTTTATTCCATGTTTTGGCTCATGTTATGCATGTTTTAGCATGTTAGAGTCATGAAACAAATGAAAACATAATAAAAGAGGATTTTTACACCCTTATACTTACATGTTTGGTTATGGCGAGTGACCGACGTAAGTGTAACAACTTGTTTGATAGGAAAAAAACTCGGTTTAAAACTGTTTTGGTAAGTGAAAAGAGTGTTTTAAAAGTTTAGTGATGGTGTAGTGGTCGAAGTGGTAGGTCAAGTGGTTTAATGCACGATGACGGTACCAAAAAATGTGTAAGGCTCGTGTTTACGATCGGTAGGTCGTAAATACACGTCGGATTGTGACTTTAGAAGTCGAGTCGAGAATTTTAAGGGAGAAAAGAGGGGGCGGACACTCGCGTAGCTCTCAAATGGGTGGCATTTGAGGGGTATTTATAGGAGAATGAGTGGTGGTGTGAGTTTTGAGCGACGTGGCCAACTAGGCTGCTCAAAGAGGCGCGAGCCACGTCGCGGGTCTTCGAGCTGTGTTGTCGCTTTCACAACAAACACAAACATGATTTGTTCTATCCTAGGTTTTGTAGTCACATGTTTGGTACTTCACCAACATGAATCCGGGAAAACTTAGCATAGAAGGCTTTGAGATATTTTGTTTTTATGGTTGACTCGGTTTGACTCGTTGTTGGAGTCGGGATTTGAATTTTCGAGTCGGGTTTTGGTCCGGTGTCGGTTTTGACTCTATTTAGTGTCATTGTGACCCCGTCGCCGTGCATTAAACACTCCAGGTATTTTTGAAATGTTTTGAAATGTTTTATTTTCGAAATCGTTTTAAGTTTTCCGACGTAAAGTTGTACACAAACTGTCGATCAAATGCCGCGATTCCAAAGCATGTCATAGTCCGATAATCATCGGGTGTTTGTTGGAGTCTCAGCAAATACCAGGTATCTACACCGGGAGATGAACCTCCTAATCCGAAAACGAAAGAAGCTCGGAGTTATCCTCCGTCCCTACCATCTGACTCTCAACGGATACTTTGTCCCCGAGGGAGAGTCCGAGCTCTACCACGGCTTTCCGGAACCAATCTATGACTCTGTGGCCAAGGCTAGGTACCCGGGAGTGGAAGTCTTCCAGGACTGCTACTTTATCCCCGAAAACATCGAAGCTGCATCAACTAAGTCCAAGCCGTCACCATGCCTTGACGGACAAGCTGTCACCCCCCTCTTTGGGGAAGATAACATTAAGCACCTCGACTATGAGGACATCATCAACATCGCCCTGAAGGACAATCAATTTGATCCAACCGCCTTGATCTCCGATACTGACCCGGAGAAAGCTACCCAAGGCTGGAGGAAGACCGTCAAGTGGACCGATCGCCAGGGCCGCATTCTCAAGATAACAACTGGAGAAGACCCTATGTTCAAGGAGGGAAGTGAAGGAGGATTTGAGTCTGAGTCTGAGTCGGAGTCGGAGTCGGAGTCAGAGTCTGTCATGGCTCCTAACACTCCTGATGTCCCAGTCAAGGTCCCCTTCCCACTATTTTATCACAAAGTCGTGGCTGATTCAGAGGCTGAGTCTACTAGGGTCACCCCCACTCCCATGAAAGGTGACAACCTGGCGCCTGTTCCAGAGGCCACTTCCTCTGTTGTGTCGCCTCTTGACTGACTGCGAGATGTCTGTCCTTTCCGAGCTTTTCGCTCGTGTCAACTTAATGAACGCTAAGTTTGCTTATGACTCGTCTCAATTTAACTACAATGGCAATTCTGAATGACTATCAGGAATTTGACTTGAGTGACTACCCACCTCACTTAGCCAAAGAACTTGACAAACGGGAAACCAGAACCCCCATCATTGAGGAAACCGAACCTATTAACGTAGGAACCGATAACACACCTCAAGAACTTAGGATAGGGACAACCCTGGACCCCTCGGAAAGACAGCAGTTCATTGACCTCCTCCACGAATACAAGGACGTGTTCGCCTGGTCTTACAAAGACATGCCTGGGATTGACAGTAAAATTGCAGAGCACCGGATACCCATTAAACCCGGAGCTAAACCTGTAAAACAGAAGCTACGCCGGATGCATCCCGAATGGGCCCTGAAAATCAAAGAAGAAGTGGACAAACAGTTCAAGGCTGGGTTCATCAAAGTGTCTGAATACTCTGACTGGGTGGCCAACATTGTGCCCGTACCAAAGAAAGACGGAAGAATTCGGGTTTGCGTCGACTTCAGGGATCTGAACAAGGCAAGTCCAAAAGATGACTTCCCTTTGCCACATGTTGACATTCTGGTGGACAACACCGCCGAACATGCTCTCCTATCATTCATGGACGGGTATGCCGGGTACAACCAGATTAAAATGGCTGAGGAAGACATGCACAAAACTACGTTCACTACACAGTGGGGTACATATTGCTACACGGTCATGCCTTTCGGCCTCATCAACGCCGGAGCAACCTATCAAAGAACCGCTACCACTCTCCTACATGATATGATGCACAAGGAGGTAGAGGTATATATCGATGACATGATTGTCAAATCAAAAGAATGGGACGGCCACATCAATGCCCTCCGGAAATTCTTCGCTCGTCTGCGAAAGTATAACATGAGACTAAATCCTCAGAAGTGTGCATTCGGGGTCACCTCCGGAAAACTCTTGGGACATGTCGTCAGTAAAAGAGGCATTGATATTGATCCAACCAAAATCAAAGCCTTTCAACAAATGCCTCGGCCTAGGAACGAGAAAGAGATTCGGGGATTTCTCGGTCAGGTTCAATACATCAGCCGGTTCATTGCCAAGCTTACTATGATTTGTGAACCGATATTCAAGAAGCTTCGTGCCTCCGATCACACCGATTGGGACGACGACTGTCAGAAAGCCTTCGACAGGATAAAGGAAATCCTATCTAAACCTCCTGTCCTCATGCCACCTCAACCGGGGATTCCTCTATCTCTATACCTGACTGTTACCAAGACAGCCATGGGAGAAATGCTAGCACAAACAGTTGGCAACGAAGAGCGAGCCATCTACTACATCAGCAAAAGTTCATTGAGTACGAGACGAGGTATACCCAACTAGAAAAGACATGCCTTGCCCTAGTATGGTCAACAAAGAAGCTGCGGCATTACATGCTCAGCTACACGGTCCACATCTACTCCAAGATGGACCCGGTTATATACATCTTCGAAAAACCCGTACTAAACGGAAGGCTATCTAGATGGACACTCATGCTGTCCGAGTTTGACCTCAAGTTCGTACCCCTCAAGGTTATCAAGGGAAGAGCAGTTGCCGACTCCCTAGCAGAAAATCCCGTCAACGAGGATCTAACGACCGACACATGGTCACTCCCTGACGAAGACATCCTTTGTGCCGACTCCGACGCATGGGACCTATACTTTGATGGTGCATCTAATCTGAGAGGCTTCGGGGTAGGAATCCTTCTAATATCACCAGAGGGAGAACATGTTCCGATCTCGGTCAAGCTAGACTTCCCCGTCACCAACAATGCCGTTGAATATGAAGCATGTCTCATCGGCCTACAAGCAGCCATCACACTTGGCATCAAGAGACTGAGGGTCCACGGCGATTCCTCACTCATCATCAATTAGGTATCCGGATCATGGAAAATCCGATCTGACAGCTTAGCTCCTTACCAAGCGAAGATCAGTCAGGAGACGGAATTCTTCGACCAAATCGACTACTTCCACTTGCCACGAGAGGAAAATCAATTTGCTGATGCCCTGGCAAAACTTGCCGCGCCCGTCAACATACCTGACGACATGACGTCAATGCCCCTATGTGTCGAGAGAAGGAGCAAGCCTGCTCACATTTGTGTCGTTATCGACGACGAGAAAAGCCATGATGAACCTTGGTACCAAGCCATCCTCAATTACAAAACCAAAAACGAATTTCCTCCTAACTCTGATCAAAGAGGACAAAGAACCATCCGTTACTTGCATCACAATTCGTGGTAAACCAAAATAAACTCTACAAAAGAACACCCCAAAGCATTCTCCTCCTTTGCATTGACCATCACAAAGCCAACCAACCTAGACCAACTCAAGAAATACTACCCTTGAACCATAGCAACCAACGATCTAAGCCTAGTTTTACAACTAGCAACGACCTCAACCCTTTTCAAGTCAAGTTCCTCAATGTGTTCTGATTTGAAATTGCATGTTTTATCGAGTCTAAGCTGCGGCACCTTGCCCGTTTCAAATGTCCTTTGATCTGTCAAAGGCAACATCCATTTGCACTAAAACAACAAAACCCCTGAACTACGAGCATGGTTTGATTTCACCTTTTCAGGTGGATACGTAGGCAGTCCCTCTTATGCCTGAGGGATACAACCACAAAACCCAATCAAATTAACAAAACCCCTGAACTACGAGCATGGTTTGATTCACCTCTTCAGGTGGATACGTAGGTAGTCCCTCTTATGCCTGAGGGATACAACCACAAAACCCAATCAAATTCACAAAACCCCTGAACTACGAGCATGGTTTGATTTCACCTCTTCAGGTGGATACGTAGGCAGTCCCTCTTATGCCTGAGGGATACAACCACAAAACCCAATCAAATTCACAAATCATTTCGAACTACGATCATGGTTTGATTTCACCTCTTCAGGTGAATACGTAGGCAGTCCTTTCTTACACAAGAAGGATACAACCATTCCCACAATAAAAAAAAAAATAACATTACCCACACACGAAAAACATCCCCATTAAAAAAAGAGAAAGGGAAAACCATTCCCTTTTTCCACAAAAATACAAAATGAGCCTTTCTCCCTTTCCACAAAATACCACTTTCCCAAGTGCAATTGTTTAGGATGATTCAAATCGAATTGCCTTTATCAAATGGATGGAAGAAACAAGCGTTCACGATTTTCGACACGAGCAATCCTCTTATTTAAATAATAATGGAAGGGATTACAGTTTCAACAACAAATAAAGCTCGACGAGTCTTCAACTTGTCAAAGCTAAGGTGTCAACTAATACACCTCACATAGTAAAACTAGCACAAAACACACAATAACTAGCTAGTACAACATAATAAAAAACTCACAACAATAATACAACATAATAATAAAGTGGGTAATGGAGGTCTTCACTCTTCCATTCTACCCTTGCCTTTTCCCTCGGGGTACATCTTCCCCTTGTTCTTCTTGTTGGCCCGCCTAGCATGGATTTCCTCCTCGAAACGGATCCTAAACGGATCTAAGACGGCGACGGCCTCCGGTCTAGCACAAGACCCCATGTTCGACCCAAAAAGAGCCAATGCACGGCCCACCATATTCTTGGGACCTGAACTCCTCCTCTTCGGTGGTCTCATCACATCAGGGGTAGCTCCATCAACATACTCCTCAAAGAAGGCACGGTTGGCCTTGCCAACCTCTTGGTACTTCAAATCGACAACCTCGTCCTTACGAAATTTGGATCTCTCCTCCAAGGACGGATGACGTGACCACTTGACATAAGCGGGAGTCACCCATGTCGTAGCAACGGGGTTTGACACCTCCCAAAGCGGCCAAGTGGCCCACCACCTTTCGAAGAATTCCACAAGCTCGGAGTTCCGGAAAACATTCTCTTGGACAAGAGTATCTTGAGCGGGCACCTTTTGTTGACGCCCCATTTGCCTCATGAGCCTTTCGGGATATATGAAGGAAACAACCTTCAAACCCACCACCATCAAAGAACGAGGACTAGCACCCGAAGCAGGCAACCTCGTGAAGGATCTCAAGTGTCACCACGGCACCACCCAACGGATATGAGGACCACCCTCCTCCGCCAATCTTGCGGCCCAATAGGCCTCGGTGGAAGCAAAACTATCCGGGTACAACTTCTTCCTCATAGTGAGGTGACGGAAGGAGTAAGAAGAAGGATTAACCGGAGGCTCTACATACCTTAGCCTCTCCAATAGCCATACTTGGAGGATCCTTGGGGATCCAAAAGAGGGAGATTGTCCACAAGAGCCTTTCTTGTCCAAAGCTTGGATAATCTCTCCAAGCACCAACCATGATGGATCTCTACCATGCTCCATTTGCTCAATCACATGAATAAGGGTCATGCTGCCATGGCATCTCGGCCCCTCCTTCTTCAAGACATCAACAAAGAGGTACACATGGACAAGGCAAAATGCAAGAGCCCTTCTCCTAGCCACCTCCGAGACATTAGCATCTAATCGGTTTGAAAAGATGTTGATAAGAGCCAACATATCCACACCATGTGGAGCAAGAAGAAAGTTGATTTAGCTTGTTGAAAAGCCAAACATGGAACGGAATTTCTCCTTGTAGCACAACCGAGTCAGAGGAAGCACCGAAGAACAACCCGGCCACCCACCAATGGCTCCAACTTCTTCGGCAAGAGGACAAAGCTCGCCTTTCGGGAAAACGAAAACATGGTGTTTCTGATCCGGACGATGTCGTCACTCATCCAATCAAACACATTTATAATACTCAACAAACTACTAGTTAGCGGTAAGTCGAGGTCGATCCATGGGACGGTGTGCTTTGGGTTCTAAGTCTATCTATCTCAATTTATGCTAGTGTCACGATTTGGTTAGGTTTGTAGTTGTGTCTAAACTAATGCAAGCAATATAATAAAACAAGCAATAAAAGGAAAGATGTAAACAAATGGTTAAAAGTGCTAGGATATCATGGGGTCATAGGGGATTCATGGTGTTGATCATACAAACATGTTTACAAGGTTGAAAGCGATTAATGTTGTGGAGGAACCGAGTTGGGTTATATCTTACGGTTCTTAGGAAGGGTTGGGTCCCGGAGCCGAATCGATTAGATTGTACAACACCTACAAGTCGACTTACTTTCCTCCTAATCAACTTCTATGCATGGTCTAACAAGACTCGAGTTGGTTTATATCTTACAAGTCAAGTTGAGTAGATAAGAGATGGTTGTAAATGCAAGGATTCATAGGCTTAGCATTTCATCAAACATAACATGTGCATAAAGTTGACATCACAACAAGCAAGCAATTTAATCATGTGAACATATTAGATTAAGCATGAATCAATCCCATGTTGGTTTCCCTTAATTACCCACTAATCCTAGCTAAAGGACTACTCACTCATTATCAAGTTTAACATGTTAATAAGGGTGTCAATCATCACAACAAGTATAAACATGATAATAGAATGAAGAAATGAACAATAAAGATTAAAGAGTAAAGGAATTATACCAACTTAAGATGATCCAAATAATAAAGCAAAGAATAATAGAAGAACTTGATGATTGATGGAAGGTTGTCAATCTCCCAATAATAACCCAATAATCTTCAATTACCCAATAATGAACTTGAATAATAAACTTGAACAATAATTATGGAAAGATTAATGTGTAATTTGTGGAAAGATTAAAGAGTAATCTATTCTAATCTACTCCTAATCTAATCTAAGGAAGGATTTTTCTAGCTAAAAAAGATGTTCTAAAGGATTATTACAAATGGGGTATTTATAGTGGAAATTAGGTGGATGCATTAGGGTTAACTAAGGGCTAAACTAGTAATTACACTTTTGAGATTTGAGCAGGGAGAAGCCGGTATTTCTTGAAGGAAGGGCTTCTTTCTTTGTAGCTTGGAGAAGACGAAATTGTGCTGTGGAAGAATCCGGGCGTATTGTGGTCGGGACGGGCGGATTCTGGTGGGGCAAGACGAGCGGATTTGATGGATTCCGGGCGGATTCTGGTGGGGCAATCCGAGCGGATTCAAAGCAAGACGCTCGGATTGTGTAGTGAGGAGACGGGCGGATTGGAGACAATCCGCTCGGATTGTTCTTCAGCAGTGATTCTCCTTCTTTTCTTCCCTTTTGCTCATTCCCATTTTATTCTTGCGGGATTGGACTTTAGTCTTTGCTTCCTCTTCATACTAGTCCATCTAGTATCGTCAAGTAGCTTCCAAATACGCAGGCAAGACGAGGATTTCCGCCTTATCATCTCCTTTTCTACAAAACATATGAAATGCGATAGAAAAGCAAATAGGAAGATTTTGACGGATAAAATGGCCATAGAATGTTATAATAGTATGCAAAATAGGCTCAATTAGGGGACTAAATGTGCGCAAATAATGTTCACATCAAATATCCCCAAACCGAACCTTTACTCGTCCCGAGTAAAGAGGTGACTAAAACTAGACCTTTATTTAAACTAACCTAATAACATAACCGATATGAGACAATTAGCGGGTCTCACTCCGCCCCTTCAACTCACAACAAGACAACCATGAGGTAGGATGCCTTCTTGCAAGGCAAGGTGGGTCTTGCCAAAATGGCGACACATCCAATCATTAAGCACACAAAATCAAGTAATGGATGCATCTACAAAAGAATAGCCACTTTCCTCATCTAAGTGGCGGAAATTATCTACAAGGGAAGCAATTCAAGGGTACACACTCCTTCATAGATGCAATTTCTTCAAACTACTAAGCCTAGAAGGATACCAATAAATCACCTCCAAGTTGTGTCAAGCTAGGGTACCTTTGTCCTCAATCGTTAAATGCTTTTGTCAAGAGAAGACTCCCTATGGTGTTACAAACACTGGAGGATCGCGGAATTCCCCCTCTTGCCTAGACAAGAAGAAGGGTCGTCCCCTCTCTACCATGCACAAAAATGGATACGATGGATAAAGGGATCAATAAAATTTGAGTTTCATTTGGGAGTTTGCTTTTGTTTTTGTTTTCCCCCCAATTTCTTGTGGCATATAACATTTGAGAACACTTTCTTTTTGCCATTTCTTTTTGATTTTTGGCATTTCAACACTTGACAACTTTCAACTTTTCTTTGCATTTCTTTTTGAACATTTTCAAAGTCACCCCATATGTAGGGAGGGTGCCTTATTTTTGAAGCTTTAGGAGTCTATTTTTGCTCCTCTTTTCTTTTGATGCATTTTGCAAACTTTCTTTCACTTTTCATTTCATTGAACTCAAATTGATTTCTTTTTGTGCCCATTCCCTTTGATGACAAAAATGCGGTAGAACATGGATGATGGATGCATGGATGCATGGTTTCAAGGGTCACCTTGGAATAAACGGTAGCCAAGGAGTTATCACACCACAAGGTACTCTTGACTAGGCCTTAATCCATGGGTCAAAGGATACTAGCATGACACATCCTAGGGTGTTTTACAAGTATTCTAACAAGCAAAGTCTTAAGAAGAAAAAGCATCTACTAGGGCCTATATACACTTGTCAAGCTTCCCAAGTGGACGGTTTCGCAAAATTTTTCTAACATGCAGACTACATGCCATGATGCAACTAACATATATACATCCTAATGCAAATGATTCTACCAACTAATATGCCATATAAACTAAATGCAAGTCCTAAGTTCACATTGTTTTTACCGCATCAATCAAAATAAAGCCACATAGTCATTAACATAAAGAGGAAAAAGGAGATTGGAAAGATCATACCATGCGGTCTTCAATATCCTCATGTCTCGGATGTGGCGTAGTCAATCAATGTGAAAAAGGATGAACAAACACAATATATACAAAACAATATATACAAGTCTACACTACAAAGGAAATGAACTTGTTTTTGGATTTTTCAATTTTTCAATTTTTTTATGGTTTTTGTTTTTATGAAATTAAAAGACATATTTTTGTGATTTTTCGAAATTTTTCAATTTTTATGCATTTTTGGAATATAAATTCCCATCCCCCACTTTATTTTGGACATTGTCCTCAATGTACATGTAGGAGTAGGAATGAAAAAGAAATACATGTTTTTGGATTTTTGATTTTTTTGAAATAAAGTACAAATGCAATGATATGGTATGAATGAATGCATGCTCTAACTAAATGCAATTCTATATGACATATATAACAAATGAATGCAATCTAAACTATACTATATGATGCATGATTTCTAGTAAATAATGGTCACCTATGATCAAACCTCCCCAAACCGATTTAAACACTATTTCTAGTGTAGAAATGAATAGGTTTGGCCATTAGTGACAATGCGTGAATTCTAATCTATATGCAACTATCTACACGAATTATGTGAGATATAATACAATGCAAACTATACTATGTGAACTAACTAATGTAAATGCAATATGAAATATAATACAAATGCAAGCTGAATGTATATGCAAGGTCAAGGGAAAGGGTATCTTACAAATGGTGGTTTGAGATAGGACTCCACCAAACTAGTTCAAATTGTAGAAATTCTTGTCCATAGAGCTCAAGGCTCTTAGTAGAAGATCAAAAGCTTGTGAACAAGCTCCAAACAAGCACAAGTATGGGTTGCTCAATTTGAATATGAAATTTGGCCAAGGAAGCTTGTAGAATGCTCTTTTTCTTGGCTTCTCCTTAGCGTTAGAGCTTTTCCGATGCTTCAAATATATACACCCATGATTCTTGTTAAGACTAAGCATGAAGTGTGGTTCATTTTCATCCGTGGACTTCCACTTACCAACTTCTTCTTCAATTTTGGTGATGACGATAGCATTTGAATTTATCAATCCTTCATGAGTAGAAGGAGAATTTTCATGACTTTGATGATCGGATACCATAGGAGTTGAAATCATGGGTGCCAAATCTTCACAAGTAGCCTCACGAGCAATTTTCTCTTTAAGCTTTTTTACCAAATAGCTCTTGTAAGAAACTTTGGCCTTTTGAAGAAGGTCTAACATATCCTCTTCAATGATCATTGGCTCCATGATAGGTGCCAAGTGGTCTTCATGAATGATAAAGGAAGGACGTTCTTCTTCATGATAGGGTATCTCAAATGCCTCAAGGATAGGCTCCTCAAGCAAGGTGATATTGTGAGTCCCTCCTCTAGGCTCATCATCATTGTTGCTATCCTCACGTGAATCATAAATGGGGGCTTCACTTAGCTCTTTTTCCAACACCTCAACGTTCACATCAAAAGACACACCCTCATACTCACAAAGGTTAAGAGTATTTGGTTTGCTGAACCTCATGTCTTCTTCATCGAACACAACACTTTCATAGTCACAAGAGCTCAAGGAACTTGGCTCTTCCCACTTTTCATCTTCCATGTCAAATGTCACTACTTCAAACTCGCATTTATGCTCAATATCCAAAGAACGGTGGTGAGTGTTTGCTTGGAATTCTTTTAATTGGGCAATTTGAATCCTCAACTCCTCTCTTTGGATAACAATGTCTTTAAGAACATTATCTTCTTTTCGGCTCTCTTCTAGCATTTGTTTGAAGAAGTTTTGTTGATCTCCCATCGTTTGGAGAATCATGTTTTGAATGGGTTCATCTTTTTGTTGTGGGTATGTGTGAAAGTGGTTGTATTGTGGCAATTGAAGTTCATTGTGAAATGGGTATCGGGTGGGTGGTTGTTGTTGATATTGGGTGTGGCAATTTTGGTGGGAAAAATTGGGGTAGTGGTTAGGATTTTCGTTGTACAAATAATAAGGTAGGTTTGTGTTGACTTGCTCCTCAAACTCCCCATACCCATAGTCATACTCAAAAGATCCACCACATACTCCATGTACCAAGTCTTGGGTCATCATAGTTAAGACAAGGAAAAAACTACAACATGGAAACTACACAAAAATGGTAAGAACAATCCTTGAGGAACAAGTTCTCAAGGTGAAAGCAAAATCAAAATAGACAAACAAGTAAGAACTTAATCACATAGCACCGTCCCCGGTAACGGCGCCATTTTGATCCGGACGATGTCGTCACTCATCCAATCAAACACATTTATAATACTCAACAAACTACTAGTTAGCGGTAAGTCGAGGTCGATCCATGGGACGGTGTGCTTTGGGTTCTAAGTCTATCTATCTCAATTTATGCTAGTGTCACGATTTGGTTGGGTTTGTAGTTGTGTCTAAACTAATGCAAGCAATATAATAAAACAAGCAATAAAAGGAAAGATGTAAACAAATGGTTAAAAGTGCTAGGATATCATGGGGTCATAGGGGATTCATGGTGTTGATCATACAAACATGTTTACAAGGTTGCAAGCGATTAATGTTGTGGAGGAACCGAGTTGGGTTATATCTTACGGTTCTTAGGAAGGGTTGGGTCCCGGAGCCGAATCGATTAGATTGTACAACACCTACAAGTCGACTTACTTTCCTCCTAATCAACTTCTATGCATGGTCTAACAAGACTCGAGTTGGTTTATATCTTACAAGTCAAGTTGAGTAGATAAGAGATGGTTGTAAATGCAAGGATTCATTGGCTTAGCATTTCATCAAACATAACATGTGCATAAAGTTGACATCACAACAAGCAAGCAATTTAATCATGTGAACATATTAGATTAAGCATGAATCAATCCCATGTTGGTTTCCCTTAATTACCCACTAATCCTAGCTAAAGGACTACTCACTCATTATCAAGTTTAACATGTTAATAAGGGTGTCAATCATCACAACAAGTATAAACATGATAATAGAATGAAGAAATGAACAATAAAGATTAAAGAGTAAAGGAATTATACCAACTTAAGATGATCCAAATAATAAAGCAAAGAATAATAGAAGAACTTGATGATTGATGGAAGGTTGTCAATCTCCCAATAATAACCCAATAATCTTCAATTACCCAATAATGAACTTGAATAATAAACTTGAACAATAATTATGGAAAGATTAATGTGTAATTTGTGGAAAGATTAAAGAGTAATCTATTCTAATCTACTCCTAATCTAATCTAAGGAAGGATTTTTCTAGCTAAAAAAGATGTTCTAAAGGATTATTACAAATGGGGTATTTATAGTGGAAATTAGGTGGATGCATTAGGGTTAACTAAGGGCTAAACTAGTAATTACACTTTTGAGATTTGAGCAGGGAGAAGCCGGTATTTCTTGAAGGAAGGGCTTCTTTCTTTGTAGCTTGGAGAAGACGAAATTGTGCTGTGGAAGAATCCGGGCGTATTGTGGTCGGGACGGGCGGATTCTGGTGGGGCAAGACGAGCGGATTTGATGGATTCCGGGCGGATTCTGGTGGGGCAATCCGAGCGGATTCAAAGCAAGACGCTCGGATTGTGTAGTGAGGAGACGGGCGGATTGGAGACAATCCGCTCGGATTGTTCTTCAGCAGTGATTCTCCTTCTTTTCTTCCCTTTTGCTCATTCCCATTTTATTCTTGCGGGATTGGACTTTAGTCTTTGCTTCCTCTTCATACTAGTCCATCTAGTATCGTCAAGTAGCTTCCAAATACGCAGGCAAGACGGGGATTTCCGCCTTATCATCTCCTTTTCTACAAAACATATGAAATGCGATAGAAAAGCAAATAGGAAGATTTTGACGGATAAAATGGCCATAGAATGTTATAATAGTATGCAAAATAGGCTCAATTAGGGGACTAAATGTGCGCAAATAATGTTCACATCAGTTTCGAATCCCAAAACCGAGAACATGCTTCAAGAAACGAAGGTTGCACCTTGACTTGACGAAGCACCAACAATTGACCAACTCCCATGCTAACGAGTTGATGCTTTTTGGGAGGCGACAAATCCCGACACCATTGTCGCAATGCGTTCTCAAAAGCATCCATGAAATATTTTTGTGGAAGAAGAAGAGGTTTTGTAGAGATGATTTTGTGTTTCGGATGATGAAACAATGAAGCGCAAACGTCCCTATTTATACAAAATGATCAGCGCATTTTTCATAAAAAGGGGAGAGCCGGCTTCCATCGCCAGGCTGCTCGCGCCTCTTTGAGGTTTCTCCAGGATTCCCGCTGTTGACTTGTCTCTTTCAACTTGTGCTTTCTCTTGACACCTCAAACCTCCCGCCATGAAGCTCGCGCCTCTTTGGGATGATCCGGAACATTTTGTGTTTCCTCACACTCATATTTCCTTGGTTTCGCGTTTTACGAAATTCGACACGGTTTCCATGACGCAGCTTTAAACATACGGATTTTTCTTTCTTTTTTTAAAGGAGGGAAGGGCTAGTCGCCCCGATCCGCGATGGATCGTTTTCATGTCAGTCGAAATTCCAAAAAAAATTCGCTTTTTCGCGTTTTAAAATCAAAATCGAAGATTGATAACACGACATCAATTTTCCTCAAAAATTCAAGCACTCACAAATTCGAGTCTTGACCTCAAAAAACCAAATATACTCGCAAAAATCCTTTTCTAAAATTCTTTCCCTGACGGTTTGAGTTTGAATTTTTCAAGTCAATTTCAATAATTTCGATGCAATTTAATTCACGACACGAGTTAATTGCTCAAATTTTCAAATCATTTCCTTTTGAATTCCGAACGTGACGATTCGTCACGGAATTTTCAAAATACATTTCAAATTTCAAATTTTAACTTCAAGTCATCTTGGTTAATTTTGGTTTTCAATCAAATGCTTCTACGTGTTTGCGTTTATGTATATGTGCTATCTGTTGCCTGTTTTCTACACTAACGATGCAGGAACTGGTGCAAAGCAAAAGGAGAATCAAACAGCCGACAGCGCTCCTCCGAAACACAACACAAGAAAGCCAAAAATCACAAAATAAGCCACAATCCAAAAACACATATATACAAACCGCCTTACGCAAAATACATCAACAAACGTCTATCATACAGACACTGGCCTAAAACAAACGTCTATCATACAGACACTGGCCTAAAACAAACGTCTATCATATAGACACTGGCCTAAGACAACGAACTGGGGCTATCCGCCACCTACCGAACTAAGCACTCCCTACCCTTCCGATCAGAAAAGAAAGGGAGTAACATGGGAAACAGAGGAGCAACAGGGAAAGCAGAGGAGGTTACCATGACGATAACCCCGCGTTCCTCCTCCATAACAAAAAAGAAGACAGTGTCTTGCAGACTTCGGATAATGAGGAGGCCAAGAACCGTAATGCGATGCACCACCCTGGTACTGAATCCCACTCATCAGCCACCCTGTCTATGAGCCACAACGAAAAGGACAAGCCTACCATATCAGCCGCCTCTCCTCCTTTACGGAAGCATCCTCCACCACCACCTCGAATACGGTAGCCTCCTCGGCCGCTACAGCCCCTCCAGGATCGACTTCCTCCTCCAAAGCCTCAACGGCGGACCCCATAGGTCCCAGACGATACCCTGCGATCAAAAAGCAACAACAAACAAAAAACGTCAGCCGAAATTTCGGCATTATGACGGCATGAAAAGGATAAATCCAAAAACAAAAAACAACCTGCAATGCAAAAACAAGGGCAATCCCGCCCAAAATCCAACCAAACAAAACGATTCAGAAAAACACAAAAATGACTCGCCCATCTTTTCAAGCAAAAGACGAGTCAAAGTCACAAAAACGGCACTTTAAGACCCCTACAAGGTCCGCCAACAACCCAAAATACATTCCCGACACAATGGGGATTTTTCTACGGTTCAAAAAGGCAATCCATACGCTAATTTGAGCCTAAACCGGTCAAATTTTCAAAACGACCGCAAAAAGGCAAACGTGATTTTATCACGCTTCAAGGTGACCTAAATTACCAATAAGGTCCAATTCAAGGCAAACTGACTCAATTCAAGCCCAAAAAGACGCTTATTTGGTCAGACGTAAGACCGTCGCAAAAGGCAAAAATCCAATTTTGCCCACAAGCATCCAACGAAGGTCCTTAAATGGCAAATTGTAGATACCTCATTTCTGCACCTCTCGCAAACCACCCGGTGATGATTGGGCCGCATGTTTGCTACGCGGAACGATTTGTGACAGTTCGTAAGTTTATCGTCAAGTGATTGCTCAAATACTAATGTCTATCTCTTAGTTGTCATCTACGTGCCGATACGGTCGTTTTGACAGTAATTAGAGTACATTTGGAGTCTGGGCCTAAAAACCGTCTTCATTTTCTGATAACCGTTAAATCCCGAGTCAGAATGTTCTGGAATGTTCCGGATATTTCTATTCCATATTTTATAAATATTTCACAATCTTTATCCTTTGGTAAACAATTTCCCGTAATATTCACATAAAATATTAAGGAAAACCAAATTATTCCGTCCTTCCATAACTTAAACACGGAAATCTTTCTTCCGCAGAGGAAACCACTTGGGAAACGTGAAGCGGCGGTGTTGCGCCTCTTCCAAGAGACGCAGTGGGCTGCGCGCCTCTTCCCAGTCCTTTTCGTAATTTTCGTATCTTTTTCATATCTTTCCGAGATTCACTTCCAAAGACTCTCTGAAACCCTAATTCCTTCACGTGATTAGTATAAATAGGAGCCTTCACTCCTCATATTTCTCACGCGAGTGTCCGCCCTTCTCTTCTCCCTTTGCATTCTAGACCTTTGTTCTTACTTTTTGGCGTCTACGTGCTTGAACATTTGACCACGTAAGCTCGGATCCTTCGAGTACCAGCCTCGTTTGCATGACCGACCAATTTGACCAACTCCACAATCAATCAACTTAATTAATCAAATCGTTTTCCTCTTACGAGGGCACTTTCTTTACATTTGTGCCGAGCATCACTAATCGATATCTTAGTTCATCTCGTTTCGTCAAACATGTAAGTCTGAGGGTGTAAATATCTCTTTTATTATTGTTATTTACTTTTTGTATCATGAATGTAAGGTTTACGTCGAAAATACCTCTTAAAACCAATTTCTAAAACCGTGCTTTAAAACCCCTTTTTACGGATTTCCAGAAGACAAACCGTCGAGAAAGGACGCAGCAACTGCTGTGCCTCTTAGAAGGAGCGCAGTTCCTGCTGCGCCTCTTCGTGAGGGCCGCATGAGCCTCGCTTCCTTTCTTCTTCCTTCGTCCTCTGTAATTCGTTCTTTTCTTATTTGTTTTCGTTTGTTTCCGTTAATTCTTTTGACATAATAACTTGTTAATTTCACATGTTTATCATTCATCATTAACATGTTTTAATTCATCGTTAAATTCGACTTAAATCCCAAGTAATCCGATATTTGCGGGTTTCCGTCATTAAACTCAATCCGGGTTGTAGGAATCCGATTTGCTCATATCGGGTTTCTGGAATTCGACCTTTGATATATTTTCATCTGTTCATTGTCATATTCATCGCATGTTCGTCATTAATTTGTCATCAATTCGTCATGTTTAGTTTATTTTGTTCACCCATGTCACTAATCAATCATTCTTTCATGTAATTAATTTGTTTGCATCCGTCTCATCCATGTTTTATTGCTTTTATGACCAATAATCATATGTAAATAACCTATTAATAACTTCCATCCGAGTAACTATGTTAATCAATCATTAAATTAACCCACGAACATTAACGATTTGCGATTTAAACTTCACAACCCGAGAACTCACCCTTGGAACAGACGCAAAGAATCGATGCGCCTCTTCCAAAGGGCGCGATCTCTTGCTTTGTTCGAGATGATTTCTGTCTCTGAACTCCGTTGTTGCTTGACCTAGTTTAATTAGCTTACGTATAATTGACTATTATCCGTATTATCGCTTTCTGACTTTTTCGTTAATTCATTCTTTTATTTCTTTTTCCAAATTATCCGTTTAAAAGGTATTTTCGACATAAATCGCCTAATCCATTGTAATTCGTGTAATTTTCATTATCGTAATTTTCCTATTGTATTTATCATTGAATTTTGTATCATTTGTATGTTTTCACATGTAATTGAGCATTAAATCCTACTTCGACAGTAATTGTTTGCTAATTACGTGTTTACCGACTTAGTATTAATTCTCACATGTTAGGATTAAAACTTGGATGTTGCATTGCATGCATATAATCGACGATATATCGAGTATAGATGATGTCCCTAATCATTAGTAGAGGCCGCTATCGAGGCGGGCGGGATTAGGTGTTCGATCAAAAGAGCTTCCTAATACGTACCCTCACCCTTACTCCAGATCTCTGTGAACATCCGTGTTCATTGGCATCCACGAGAGTCATTCTAGACATAGAATGCTAAGGGTAACGGTTGCTTAGTGTTCATGTCTCTACTTTGTGTCTTGACATGACACCAGGTATTCGAACGGTTCCAATTTCCCATAAAAATTGGTGGCGACTCCAACAAAAATGCAAACGCTTGTTCTCTTCCTCCCAAGCGCCCCCGTGGGCCCCCCGCTGTCCACAGTTTGGTGACTCCGCTGGGGATAATACACTTACGTGTAGCCAAGGGTAAAACTTGAACAAGGTTAGGGAATAGTTTATACAAGACAATTGTCGGTTTTCATAACTCGGTCTTCCTAGACCGTTTCATTCGGCCTTCCTAGGCCCAACCCAACCCATTCGACCAATTGTCCCGTCTAAACGGTCCTAATTCTTATTTGGGCCTAAGGATGGATAGCGATTGACGTCATCCATACCATGATGCTTACTCTTGTTTGTATCAAGGGCCTTCACTACTTGAGGAAATGGACTAGGAATCGGCCTTACTCTTGTTTGGTACGAGCCTCTCCACAGACTTCGAGTTTGATGGTTCGGTATGGCAACCCACCCTTTAAACCAAAACCCTTTTAAATGCACTCAACATCCCGTTATAATGCTTGTATAAATGTTTGTACCTTACGTGATCACCATTTCTAAACGAAACCATGACGATTTTTGTAAAAATCAAAATCCTTTTTTTTAATCAAAATTTCGAAAAAGGCCATTTGATTAGCGCAAAACCCAATCGAAACTCTGTCCATTTGTCGAGTCAAAATCTGGGTCACAAGCCCATTTCAAAACCTCACTTCGAGTCCACTCCTACAACTACACTATAGTTGACTAGGATACACATTTTCAAAATTCTTGTCCTTTCTTCAAAGCTCACTCAACACAAGTGGCACACACCCACTTTAAGAGTCAAAACCTTTCTTCTTTTAGCAAGTGTGTTAGTTTGGTCGATCGTGTTTTGATTCGTCATTGATCTCTTATCCAGTTTTTCAAGATGCCTGGATCCAGCGAAACAAACCTCCACCAACTTCAAGATGGTAATGATCGAATCCTAGCCGCGCTAGCCCAAATCCAAGTTACCCAAGACCAAGTCCATGATCGCCTTGAGATCATCGAGGGCCGGATCTATGCCGTAGAGGGGAGGTTGCCTCCTCATGAAAGTGAAGTAATAGGTGACTCCGCGGATGAATCCAGGGATGAAAATCCTCCCATGGGACTAACTGTAGCCGAGAAAAGACTCCAATACTTAGAGGAGCAATTGATGTACCTTAAAGGGGATAACATTTATAGGGAGAATAACCGCAAGTATGAGGCCGTCAATTCCAAATTGCCAACCAACTTCAATATGACGGATATCCCTAAATTCAAGGTGCGCGAAAACCCTTTGAACCACATACGTGCCTTCAAGGATTACATGTCTATCAAAGACATCAAACCCGAGATGTTCTTAAGGCTCTTTCCTTCATCTCTTGACACTATCCCGAAGCAATGGTTCTACTCCTTAGAACACAAGAAGGTCGCTACTTGGGAAGATGCCGTAATCGAGTTTGCTAAGCAATATGCGGATAATGCCGAGATCCAAGTTAACATGCGCACTCTAGAGGTTCTTACCCAAAATGACAAAGAAGGATTCACCAACTTCCTAAGTAGGTGGAGGAAGACTAGTACCCAACTAGTTGAACGCCCGGATGAGGCTACCCTTATGGAGAAGTTTGTGGATAATCTCAAACCCATTTATGCCAACCATTTGAGATACCAAAACATCAAGACTTTCAAGGACTTAACCGTACTAGGGACAAGGATTGAAGATGACATCCGTAAAGGGCTCTTGTCCAAAACGGTAGGTCGAGGATATCAAGGCTCAACAAGTCGTTCATACGGCTCCACTAGCAATACCGATGAAATTAACCTTCTCGAGCCATCCAAGAAAAGTACCCCACCAAGGAAATTCACAAATCTTGGGGACACTTACTCCAACGCTCTAAAAAGGTTAATGAAGCAAGGCAAACTTCAACCCATTGGACCTACTCCAGAACCCGAAAGGAAATCCAAGTTCTGGGACGAGAGCTCGTACTGTGAATACCATAGGGGCAAAGGGCATGACACAGAGAAATGCTACAAATTGAAAAATGTGCTTCAAGACATGATTGAAGATGGCCGACTACCAATACCGCCGGGAGGTAAACCCAACAACACTCAGAATCCTCTTGGAGTTCTAGTGATTACAAGTGACGAATCTACCTTAGATTGTTCACACCTCATTTCTCCAATTGAAGATGAAATCCATGCAATCGAGAATAAAGGGTTCTACTCTACTATCTCCCCTACCATTTCCGACTTCATCACATGGGCAAGGAGTGTGGATAGACAAGTTTGGGAATTATAAAATTTGGTGACAACTTTACGTGATCCCAACGCAACACCCAAGGCGCATGTGCCACTAATCTTCTCTCAAAACGCTACTATGCAAGAAATAGTCGCCGTGGTTGATAGACTAGTCAACCAAATCATACGACTAGAATATGAAATCATGAGAATGAGGGAACTAGCTACAATTAATGGAGTTTGGGCCGACGATGATGAGGACGAGTATCTCATTGAGAACTCCCTAGTCAAGGAAATAGTCCAAAATGGTGAAGACCAAGATGTGGACCACCTAACTCGTTCGGGACGTCCATATCAAAGCACTACTCAAAATGGTCCAATCAACGTTGTCACACCAAATGATAACGAAGAGGACTCCACTGACCATTTGCTCAAGCAATTACAGAAGACAAAGGCTGATCTTTCAGTCTGGCAATTGGTAGCGAGCTCATTCCCACATCGCCAAGCTTTACTGCAAGCTTTGGCCAAACCAAATGTAGCACATAACTCAACACCCGAAGATGTAGTCAACTTGGTCTTCCAAGAATCACCAAAGCTAAGTAATCCTATTACTTTCTCAGACGAAGATTTGCCACCTTTTGGCGCTAGTCACAATTTAGCTCTTTACATCACCGTTATTTGTCTAAAGAAGAATGTGCCAATGACCTTGGTAGATGATGGCTCTGCGGTCAACGTCATACCCCTCTAAACGGCATACGAATTAGGCATGAAAGAGTCGGATTGGACCCCTACCAATCAAGGTGTGCGTGCATACGATGGTACACGACGAAAGGTGGTAGGACTTGTTAACCTAAACCATAGCCACAGGGCCAATTGAGCGAAAGGTTAACTTCCAAATAGTGGACATCGAAGCTTCCTTCAACATACTCCTAGGAAGACCTTGGATTCACGCTTCCAAAGCGGTAACATCCACCCTTCATCAAAAGATCAAGATCCCACTAAATGGCAAAGTGGTAACGATCACTTCGTCACCCATCAAGGCAATAATCGAAAAGAAGTCGAACAATCAAGTCCTTGCAGATCCCGTATACGAACTTGGGGGCTTCCAAAGCATAAGTGTCATAGAAAGCGAATTGGCACCCTTATACTATGATCCCTACTCCAACTTGGTGGTCAACCACATACTCAAAACCCAGGGATACTTCCCTGGAATGCCTTTGAACCCTACCCGAAGAAACACCTTCGCACCATACAAGGAAGGCAACTCAAAGAGGATACCACTTGGACTAGGGTACAAACCCACCAAAGAAGAGGTTGTCGAGATGCTCGCTCAAGTCCAAAACCGTAAGCATGTAGGAGTTCAAATGCGACCCTATCTCCCTACCCTAAATGGGTACTTTGTTGAAGAAGGAAGTCTAGAACTCTTTCACGGCTTTCCCGAGCCTTGGCATTATCTCGAGAGGAAGCTAGCTGGAATCGAGATCTTTCACGATTGCTACTTTATCCCTCCAGAAACGGTTCCTACCGTCAAAACCCGTCAAGCACCTTGCTTAGACGAACAAGCTGTTAGTCTATTGTTCGGAGAAGATCGATTTGTTAGGGCCAGCAGATGAGATCATTACCATGATACTTCAAGACGATCGCTTCAACCCCACCGCGTTAATCACGAAACCAACGCAAGTCGGCGAGAAAGGATGGAGAAAATCAATCAAGTGGACCAACAATCAAGGAAGACTCTTCAAGCTCACCACTGGAGAAGGAGAGATGTTCAAAGGAGAACCAGAAGACGATGAATTCGAGTCAGAGTCGGAGTTAGAGTCGGAGTCTAGAGAAGTCATTAGGGAGTCTCCTCCTGTCGTCATCCCCATTCCCTCTGTTTCTCCTAACTTAGCCTCGAGTAGTCACAGTAGTTCGGGAAATTTCCCAACCACTGTCCCTTTGCCGCCACTGACCATGGATCAGATGGCTTCTTTGTTTCAACTTTACTCAAACCTTAATATGAATAAATCAGGTTCTGCTTACTCTTTGTGTTATCTTGAGTGCAATTCTGTTTACGATGATACTGAGGATGACCAAGACCCAGACTCAATCGAAATACCTCCCTACATAGCCAAAGAAATACTACAGGAAGGGGAAGGGGGACCAGTAATAGAGGACACCGAACCCATCAACGTAGGAACCGAACTAGAACCCCAAGAACTTAGGATAGGGACTACCTTGAGCTCTACTGAAAGAGCCGATTTCATAGACCTCCTAAACGAGTTCAAGGACGTTTTCGCTTGGTCCTACAAAGACATGCCAAGGATCGACAGGGATATCGCCGAACATAGAATCCCGATTAAGCCAGGTTTCAAACCCAGAAATGTAGCTTCGACGAATGAGAACGGAATGGGCTCTCAAAATTAAGGAAGAAGTTGACAAGCAATTCAAAGCCGGGTTCATCAAAGTTTCCGAGTATTCTGACTGGGTAGCCAACATAGTACCTGTACCCAAAAAGGATGGGAGAATCCGGGTTTGTGTTGATTTTAGGGACTTAAACAAAGCCAGTCCTAAAGATGACTTTCCTCTACCACACATCGATATATTGGTGGACAATACTGCAGACCACGCATTACTATCCTTCATGGATGGGTACGCGGGTTATAACCAAATCAAGATGGCCATAGAAGACATGCATAAGACCGCCTTCGTCACTCAATGGGGAACCTATTGCTATACGGTCATGCCGTTTGGATTGATCAACGCCGGAGCTACATATCAACGCACCGCAACTACACTCTTACATGACATGATGCACAAAGAAGTTGAGGTATACGTAGACGACATGATTGTCAAATCCAAGGATAGAGAAGGGCATATTGCGAACCTTCGCAAATTTTTCGCAAGGCTACGAAAATACAACATGAGGCTCAATCCTCAGAAATGCACATTCGGAGTAACATCTGGCAAACTCCTGGGATACGTCGTTAGCCAACGAGGTATAGAAATAGACCCTTCCAAGATCAAGGCTCTGATCGAAATGCCACAACCTCAAACAGAAAAAGAAGTCAGAGGATTCCTGGGAAAAGTGCAATATATAAGTCGATTCATATCGAAACTCACCATGATTTGCGAGCCTATCTTCAAGAAGCTCAAGAAAACAGACCACACCATGTTGGATGATGATTGTCAAAAGGCATTCGACCGAATCAAAGAAATATTGGCTAAACCACCAGTGCTCATGCCACCTCAACGAGATCAACCTCTTGGTTTATATCTCACAGTAACGAAAACAGCCATGGGTGTCATGCTAGCTCAGACCGTAGGAAGTGAAGAAAAAGTTATCTACTACCTTAGTAAGAAGTTCTTGGAGTACGAGTGCAAATACTCACAACTCGAAAAGACATGCCTCGCTCTTGTGTGGGCGACGAAGAAGCTACGCCATTACATGCTTAGCTACTCCGTCAAAATATACTCCAAAATGGATCCAAATCAAATACCTCTTGAGAAACCCGTCCTCAACGGACGCCTAGCAAGATGGACTTTGATGCTCTCAGAATTTGACCTCAAATACGTGCCTCTAAAAGTTATAAAAGGGCGCGCCGTTGCCGAATTCTTCGCAGAAAATCCCATCAATGATGCACAAACAATAGACACTTGGTCATTTCCGGACGAGGATATACTCCAAACTGATGTAGACTCCTGGGATCTTTACTTTGATGGGGCATCAAACTTAAGAGGATTTGGAATAGGAGTGTTGCTCATTTCTCCTGAAGGCGAGCACACACCAATCGTCAAAACTCGACTTCGAGGTGACAAACAATCTTTGTCGAATCTGAAGCTTGTCTCATCGGATTACAAGCGGTAGTGAGCTTAGGCATTAAAAACCTCCGAGTACATGGGGATTCATCACTGATCATCAATCAAGTTACAGGATCTTGGAAAATTCGAAGCGAAAGCCTAGCACCTTATCAAGCCAGAATAAACCAAGTTGCCCAATTCTTTGATCACGTGACATATCTACACCTACCTCGGGAAGAAAATCAATTCGCAGATGCTCTTGCAAAACTTGCATCTTTGATTAATATTCCAGATGACATGATGGAAATGCCTTTGTGCATCGAACGACGGTCAGAGCCGGCTTATGTACACCAAATCACCGATGAAGAGGAAATCGCACAGGAACCCTGGTTCCAAGCAATCCTGAATTTCAAGCTCAACGGTACCTATCCACCCGATATGGACAAGAAGGGACAACATGCTATACGCCTACTAGCTTCCCAATACGTTCTCATGCAAGGAGAGTTGTACAAAATAACACCTCTAGGTGTAATCCTACGTTGCCTTGATCATTCACAGGCACGAAAGGTGATGGAAGAAGTCCACGATGGAGAATGCGGTCCTCACATGAGTGGGCCCATGATGGCAAAGAAAATCACACGTCTGGGGTATTATTGGACCACAATGGAATCCGATTGCATCAAATACGTAAGACATTGCCACAATTGCCAAATCTTCGGGAATGTACAACACGTCCCTCCTTCATTGCTCTATACGATGACATCTACTTGGCCATTTTCTGCTTGGGGAATCGACATAATCGGGAAGATAACCCCAGCTGGAACAGGAGGTCACTGTTTCATCCTAGTGGCAATCGACTATTTCACCAAATGGGTAGAAGCGGCTTCCTACACTAGTCTAATGGCTAAAAATGTGGCAAAGTTCATACAAAACAACATCATTTGTCGATACGGTTGCCAACATGAGATCATTAGTGATAATGGATCACATTTCCAAGCTGAGACTGAGCAATTTCTAGCCAAATACAAGATTAGGCATCACCACTCTTCGCCCTATAGACCACAGACTAACGGCGCGGTAGAGGCAGCAAATAAGAACGTTGTCACAATTCTCAAGAAAATGATTGACAACTATCGAGATTGGCCGAGCAAGATACCCTTTGCTTTATGGGGATATCGTATATCTGTTAGGACACCCACTGGGGCTACCCCTTTCTATTTGACTTACGGCATGGAAGTTGTATAACCAGTCGAGCTAAAGATACCATCCTTGCGTATTCTACTCGAAAGTCAAATCCCAGAAGCCGATTGGAAGAGGGATAGATATGAAGAACGCATCCTCCTAGATGAACGTAGGCTACGCGCCTTGCATAATGTCCAAACATATCAAGCACGTATCAAACGAGCTTTCAACAAAAGGGTTAGGCCAAGAAACATCAAGGAAGGAGACTTAGTACTCAAATCGGTTAGAGCTCTTCTACCTGTTGACCCACGGGGAAAATTCAAACCTAATTGGGTCGGACCATTTTTAGTCAAGTCCATACTTCCAGGGGGTGCGGTTAGAATCATAGACCTAGACGGGAATAAGTTTTCCAACCCAACAAACCTCGACCAACTAAAACGGTACTATTCCTAGAATTGGAACAAAAAACGCGCCTCGTATAACCTCCCGTGTCGCTCTTGCGGCACTAAATAAACGGCCCCTGGCCAAGCTGAAATAAGCTAATGTCACTTTGCTCTTGCACTTTGACAATTTTTGTCGTCCTCATATCATCAAATAAACTAAATTTGCACCTTCAGAGTAAGCAAAAGCTCATGCTTATTTTCTAAGTTCACTGCAAGCTCTTGCTTAGAACAATTATTCTTTTACATTTACTCGAACTACGCGCAAGGGTTTGATTTCATTTTTTTAAGTGAATACGTAGGCAATCCTTTACAGGATACAACCCACTATTTAAAAAAATGTAAATAGAAGGACATTTGCATTGCATTTGGAATTCGACAAGAATAATAAATAGAAAATCACAACGGTTTCATAACCATCTAACCTTTTTTATTTCATTCATTTTCTAATAGTAATAGTACGCTACATAATAAAAATAGAATAGACTAGGATTCTAAAAACCCCACCTTCGTGAGAACGGTGAGAACCAATCCCTACCATTCAATTTTGATCTAAGGGACAAGATTTAACATCATCCTAAAGGTTAAGCTTTAATATTACACACAATCCACCCAAAAGTCAATGAACAAAAAGTCAACACTGGTCAAGGGTGGCTGACTGCCAGTCAAGGGTGGTCAACGCCGGTAGTCAACGCCAGTCAATGGTCAAGGGTGGTCGCCGGTGGTCAACGCCGGTCAATGGTGGCCGCCGGTGGCTGGTAAGGTTGTTGACTGCCGGTCAAGGGTGGTCGTCGGTGGCTGGTAAGGCGGAGGGTCAACGGTGGTTGAAGGTGGTCAACAGCCACCAATGGTCAATGATGATCAACAATTTCAAACTTCAAAAATGTTGTTGATGGGGATTGAACCCACAACCTCTTGGTTGAGATGCACTTACTTTTACCACTGTGACACATGCATCTTGTTGTTATTTTTGTATCTCTTTTAATATATATCTTTGTTCAGACCTGAGTTAAAACAATATGTACCTCTAATAAGTATTAAATGTACTTCCAGTTTATATTTAATGTACATTCCTTATAAAATCAATGTACATGATGAGTTAGTTAAGTGTACTTGATAAAAATTGAACAACATATTTTATGTACTTATGTTAATTATTCTTTGTATCTACACTTTATATTTAATATACCTCCAATATATATAATGTGTCCCCGATGAGTAAGTGAAATAAAGTTAATAAACAATTGTAGTAAATATGATATGTAGTTATAATTATTAAAATGTACATTTATTATATATTTCATGCCCCTTCTATATTATTAAAATGTACTTGAATAATTATTGAAACATGCCTTGTAACTAATTAAGATATACATGGTATGTAACTTTAATATTTATTATATGTACGTATAATATATATTTAATGTGCCTCTTATATAAATAATATGTACATAATAAAAAATCGAGTCATAATTGATAATTAATTAAAATAAATATGATATGTAACTTTAATAAGTATTATATGGACTTATATTATAAATTTAATGTACCTCTCATATACATAAAATGTAAATGATTTATTCATCCGTGCAAGATAATTAATTAAAATAAACATGATATGAATCTATAATCATTAATAAATGTACCTATTGTAGATATATTTAATGTACCTTCTAAACAAATTAAAGGTACTTGATGATTTGTTGAAACGTGATTGATAAATAATTTAAATAAACATAAATACTTTGATATGTACCCATAGTTATTATAAGATGTACCTATATCATATGGTCAATGTACACCTTACATATATATATATGATGAACATAACGAATTAATGATATGAATTTAATAGATAATTTAAATATACATGACATGTCATATAAGAATATATTATGTACCTCCAATGAAAATAAAATGTACCTTCGGCATAAATATATTGTACGTATATTTTTCATTAAAATAATATAACCTATAACAAATGTAGATTTTATAATAATTATGTAAATAATAAGTACAAATTATCATAAGTACATATGATATTTTGTTCAATCTTTATCAAATATATTTAACTAACTAAGCATTACATTGATTTTATACTGAATGTACATTGTATATAAGTTAGAAGTACATTTAATAATTATTATAGGTACATACTGTTTTAACTCAGGTCTTAACATACACACATATATCAAAAGAGATACAAAAATAGCAACAAGATGCTTGTGGCACAGTGGTAATAACAAGCGCATTTCAACCAAGAGGTCATGGGTTCAAGCCTCACTAACAACCTTTTTGAACTTTCACTAAGTGGTTTATCATCTTTGACTACTGGCCGCTAACCACCGCTGACCGACCGCCGGCCACCGCTAACCACTACCAGCCACCACCGTTGACCGACCACCATTGACCGTTGACTGAATTTGTCCGGTCGTTGACCTCCCTTGACCGGTGGCGTTGACTTTTCCGACGGGTCACTAAGTTTGTCCGGACGTTGACCTTTCTTGACCGGCGGCCAAACCACCGTTGTTGACCGCCATTGACCGATGGCGTTGACTTTTCCGGCGGTCAATGTCGGTCAATGGATTGGGTTGTATAGGTGGTTGTATAATAGAGTTAATCACAACCCTTAGATTAGATTTAGTGAAGTTAAATCTAATGGTTGAAAAGTGTTCTCACCGTTCTGACCTAAAGGGTTGTTCTCATATGATCCCAAATCTAATAATAATAATAATAATAATAATAATAATAATAATAATAATAATAATAATAATAATAATAATAATAATAATAATAATAATAATAATAATAATAATAATAATTCTCGGTATCTCAGGATGCGGGGGCTCGGGTGGCCGCTTACATTTTTACTAGACTTAGCTTTGCTATTGCTAAGGGTGTGGGAGCTCAGATTGTATCTCGGCTCCCCACCAATTTCATGTAAACTTTTATTTTTATTTTAATGAAAGTTGCGCGCACCTCCTTAATAATAAAAAAAAAAAAAAAAAAAAAAAATAATAATAATAATAATAATAATAATAATAATAATAATAATAATAATAATAATAATAATAATAATAATAATAATAATAATAATAATAATAATAATAATAATAATAAATAATATATAAAGACTCGGGCTATTCTTCCATCTTCCCTTTGCCCTTGTCATTCTTGTCATATTTCTTGTCACGACCTCGAGCCGGACGCTCATGTGCCACTTCGGACCTAATCACCAAAGGTCTTTCTCGAGGCCTAGACTTCCCATTCTTGCCAATCACCATCTCTACGACAGGAGAAGTCTTCGGTTTCTTCGAAGGATGAACAACTCGAAACCCGGCTTCCTCCTCTCCCTCAGTCAAATGCTTCTCTTTCTCTTTCTCCACCTCGCGCACCTTGTGGTCAACGGGTTCGCGCTTCCTCAATCTCTCGCGCTCTTCTGGAGTAGTAGCTTTCCTCCATCGCAGATAAGAATCTGACACCCATAAGGCATTAGCAGAAGAGTTCAAGAACCATACATTTCTTTGAGCCCATTTAATGGCCCACTCCCTTCGGCTCTCGTAGTCGGCGCCACGGCGATCTGCGAGACAAGATCAAGCTTCGGATTGTCTGTTTTAGTCCAACTTGTCTCATCACCTTTCCGGAAAATGCACACCATAAATTCCGGCCGGGAATGCGCACGGGCCGAGTAGGATCCAAAGAAGACACTCCAAAGGATGATTTGAGATGCCACCACGGCACAATCCACCTAATCAACGGGCCATGGTCACTCTTCAGTTTGTTCTCCCAATAATTGCAGACTCGGGTGAAATCCACCATGTAAAGCCTGGTCCTCATGGCAATTGAATGAGCATGATAAGAAGGAACATGAACTGGGGGCTCGATCAATCGAAGCCGTTCCATAAGCCAAACCTACCAAAAGCGGGTATTAGACATCAAAAAAACAAACAAACAAACAAACCAAAAAAAAAAAAACGAAAAACGAAAAAAAAAAAAAGGAAAAGAAAAAGAAAGAAATGATCTTTTACCTGCAGAATGACGGGACTTCCCAAATACAGTAGGTCACGATTGGCTCTCCTATTATCCAAGCCCAACAGGATCTCTCCTAAACATAAACAAGCTGGGCTCCTGCGCAACTCCATTTGCTCAACAAGGCCCAGAAGACGGGGATCACCTCTCAAGTCTTCATCAACACGCCCTTGGAAGACATACACATGCAACAAGCAAAACCCAAATGCCCTTCGCCTGGCAACATAAGAAATGGTGGGGTCAGCCCTGTTAATAAATCGGTCAATGAAGTCCAACATTCGCACTCCCTTCGAGGTCACTAGACGGTCCACCTCGAGTCTAGTCAACCCAAGCAAGTCTCTAAATTTGCTCTTGTACCCTTGTGAAGTAGAAGGAATGGCGGGCAAGTGTTCGGGTCCCACCCACCAATCGCAAAGAAATTTCTTCAGAAATGGGCAAATATCGCCTCCAGGGAACGCAAAAACATGGTAATTCGGGTCCCAATAATCGAGACAAGCATCCAAGAACGGTTTGACAACCTTGATAAGCTTCAAACTCAGCAGTGATCCAAGATTATAGGCGCCCATATCATATTTCTCCACGTTGGAAAATTCGTTGGTCCATTCTTTTACGCGAACCTCTAAAGTATTCATGACGAAGGATTATTTTGAGAGTTTTATGTAATAAGACGAAGAAGAGACGGAAGAATTGTGTGAATAAAAGCTCCATCGACGTCTCTATTTATACTAATTTCTGTTTCCAAAAATCCGCCAGAACAGAACAACAACTGGGAACAAAGCAGACACCTGCTGCGCCTCTTCAAAGGGACGCAGCTCATGCTTTGCGCCTCTTCCTCAACTTAACTTCGTGATTTTCCGTTGGATCTTTCCTAATTCCATGACGAATAATTTCCTATTCCTACGGGTTATTATTTTGGTAAATACGTGGAGGTTACCATATTTCGGGTTTCCTAACTTCCGCGGGCACGCATTTCGAGACGACATCGACATTTTCGTCATTTTACCACACTCGTACAAATTCATTTTAGGAAATAATTCTCATTTGGATATAATTCATTTTAAGAAATAATTCTCATTATAATTCATTTCAAAATTTAAATTTATTTCATTTATTTCATTTCTTTTTTTAATCATCTCATTTCTAACTTATAGATTTATATTTTTTCTTTTTTTAGGGGGTAACCCTCCCTACCGTCCGGTCATTTCCGGCAAAATTTTTGCATTTTTGCATTCTTTTGAGTCACTCGTTTTGCGCTAATCAAGGTCATATGTATGTTTTGCGTGATTTCTATATAAATTTCGGCGGCATAACGGCGTAAACCGTCATCTACCAAACCTGTTCAAAGCTAACCTGCAGATACAAGCAGCACAGCCCAGCAACAAAGGCACTCAGACCATCTCATATACAACCAAAAAGGGGAAATGTACAACAAACTGGGGGCTCGAGCCCCAAACAAAGTCCAGAATGTTCAAAATGAAGGTCCAAAATGTACAATTGTGCAAAATACAGCCAACAAACAAACAAAAACTAAAACAAAACTACTGTTGGTCGCCCTCCAGCTCTGCAACCCTTGCCGCAAGAGCAGCAATCTCGGCGTCTCGAACCTCGAGCTCCCTCAATAAGCGAGTTGTCTACTCCCGAGACTGGGTCAGCTCTCGCTCCAACTCGCGGTCCCCCTGTAACACAACAAAATTGGCTCATGTCAAGCAATCACAAGAAAAGTTGGAAATCAAAAGTCAAAAATAAAACAGGCACAAGGTTCATACCTGACGACCTTGGCCACCGACAAGTGCCTCGACGGCAGTAGCTCGCAGCCGGTTGGCCACCCTCCATAACGCCACGAACCGAGACGGTGCAACCTGCATTTTCAAAAGGAAGTCCTCAATAATTGAATAAACTCAATCAAATGTGTTCTTACACAAAAATCACACAAAATTAGAGGTTTACCCTCCGAATCGATGATCTTTGCCGATCGTCCGAGCCAAGATCTGTCACACGCCACGTCAAAGTGGCGTAGCTCGGAGATCGTCGTCCTCCCGGTCGCATCAGTGTACTCGAGGGTCTCGGGGTACTCAGGGGGCTCGATGCCCGCCGCCTCAACCTCCTGCAAAACCAAATGTTTCTCATTAATCGGTGATCTTTCATCGTAGTTTCAAAAAATCAAGTAAAGAAGAAGAGTAAAGATGCTCACCACTACCGGCCAGTATGCCAACCTCCTGTAGAGGAACGCCTAGTATTCCTCGCCAGGAAGAAGGAGGGCGTCACCACTAGCGCCAGCCAAGTCCGCCTCCCTCTCAGCCTCAGAAGGCTCCCTGAACATCGTCCTAGGAGGATCAACGGGAACCGTCAACACGTCCCGACAGCACTGACGAGCCAAGCGCTCGCCCAAGTACCACACAGGACCCATCGACGTCCTCAACAAAGAGCTGGCTCGAGCTCCTAGGTCGAAGGACCTCAGCCACAAAAGGAGGCGCGTCAGCGTACTCCGCCCAAGGCCTGGGCACCCACTGGGACAAGATAAACAAAGGAATCATTCTTATGATCAATTTAAAGGCAATATAGAGGCAAGTGAATATAATTGAAATGCTTACGTTGTCTAGCTGAAGAGCGTTCACGTCCCGCCGGTAGACACCGTGAGAAGAACACTTGCTCTTCGTCCTGCACATCACCCAATCCCTCACCACGGGATAGGCCTTCTCCAGCGGCTCCGTCCTCTTGGGCGCGAGGCCCGGAAAGTAGGAGTACACCCACGCCTGTAAAGCAAGATAGTCAATAACGATCTTTCGTGTTTGGATAAAGAAAGGAATTGATTTTGGTCTAAATGAAGGTTCATACCTCCAGTAGTAGTCCAGGTCCGACAGCGCCAGGAGAAGCCCCCTTCTCCATCAACTCCGGACGAACCATGGCCCTCATGAAGCGGATAAGGACCGCAAAATCAGCAGTGACCCAGTCCCAACGCCCTAGGGAGCTCAGGTCAGAAAGGAAGGGAAGAAGCTTCGTCGATAGCCTCTCTCCCTTGTCTCCGAGGTAGATCGAAGACAGAAACCACCACAGCCACAAACGAACCCTCTGCTCAGCTATACAGGGAGGAGGAGCCGTCTCCCTCCCGTCAATCGTCACCAGCGCCGGGATCTTTCCCGCAAAGTAGTCTCGAACGTAGGAGCTGGGCACCAAACCCGGATCTGTGGACAGCCCTCTCGCGACAAGTTCCAGCCGATCAACCTCCTAGCCTCGGCCGAGTCCACCCTCATGGCGCCTCTCCGCCACTCCACGACCTCGATCCCCGCACGGCACTGAGAAATCAAGCCGTAGTCCTCCAGAGTGACTCCCACCTCACCAAAAGGCATGTGAAACGTGGAAGTCGCATCCCAGAATCGGTCCAAGAAAGCGCGGACCAGGCTAAGGTTAGCCCGCAGCGTCCTCTTCGCGATATCCCTCCAGGCCTGCACCAAGGCACTGAACGCTCCACGCTCGATCATGGCGCGCTCCTCCGCCGACAGCCGCTCGTAGCACTTCATCGCTGTCGTGTAACCCGAGAATGACCTGATGTTCTCAGCCTCCTATTATGATTTGAACAAAAGCTATCTTTAGTTTTTGAAAAAAAATCGGAAGAGATATGAACAAATGAATGAAAGAAGATGGGTGATGAGTAGTGAATTCCTATTTACCAAGCTCTTAACCGTCTTGTAGGACAGATGACCCTCTGCGGCCCACAGCAAGTGCCTACTCTCCCAGGTCTCAGCCCACGCGGGTGCTCCCCTCAGCTGACGACCTCCTCGTCCAACGTTGGCCCGTCTCGGGGCCTCCTCCTCCTCAACGGCCTCCTCCTCATGGACCTCGTCCCCAGCAGCCCATCACCGCGGCGGTGAAGGCCTGCTCTAAAGCCTCCTCGATCACAGCAATGTCTATCTCCATGGGAGTCCTCCCAGAAGTAGAAGCCTCATCACCTGCAACATTAAAGCGAATTTAGGCCGCGTCACGTGACGACGAGCCTTGGTTAAGGGATTTTCGAGCCTTTGGAAGCCCTGAAACCGCTCTTTTCTCGTCATCTTTGGCCATATTCTCACAAACCCGATCGCTCATGTGGTAATTTGGGTCAAGTCAAGCCTAATTTGAAGCCTAGTCTTGGGTTCAAGTCGAAATTTCGGCAGCATTTCGTTATAACAGTGATTATGCCCTAGAAAAGTGTCCTGAAAAAGCCGTCACAAACCAAAATTCCGAGATGGTAGGAAGTTTACCCATCATCCAAGGATCCCAAATATCAAGTTTCATCGCAAATGGACAATACTAAGGCTATTTTCGAAACAATTTACGGTTTAGCTGTGAAACCGTCTCAAATTCACTCAAATGCTCAAAACTCAACGAAAATTCGAAACAAATACATGGTTATGTTCCTTATACTACCAATTACCCGTTTCTAATGTCAATTTCACAAGGAAAATGCATTTGGGGGAAAAGCCCCAAATTTTCGATTAATTGGGTCATAAACCCTAATTTTTTCGATCCAAAATTGGACAAATACAGAAGATTAATGCAAGAATGAAGCACATACCTCGATTAGTCATGATTAATGCAAGCTTTTGGATCAACCCTTGGTGGAAATGGTTAGGATTTGAGAGAGAAAGAGAGGATTTATGTTTCGAACAAATGAACACAACCCCTCTGTTTATCGCGTTTTTACGCAGAAAATACACCTTGGGGAACAGACGCAGCAGGTGTTGCGCCTCTTCCAAGAGACGCAACTCTTGCCGTGCCTCTTCCTGATGTTCCCTCCATACGAGTTTTCAAAAATTCGTTACGAGTTCGTTATTTGTAGGCCCATCTTTGGTGCGCCTCTTCCCCGATGCTGTTTTATCCTTTTGGTCCGTTTGACGATTATCTTTCGTTCCGGCCCGCATTTTCCAAGCCAGCAGCAGACTATTGCATATTATTTATTGCTTCCAAGACCCTTGCTTGTCGCAACGAGCATTTATTCCTTCACAGGTGTTTCGGCACGCCTTCACTATATTTCCCCAACGAGAGTAAGCGGATATACTTTCCCTCTCGAGACATAGAGATTAATTCCCGATCATGTTCCCCAACGAGATTAAGCGGATATACTTTCCCTCTCGAGACATGGAGGTCAACATCAACCCCTGTTCCTTTCCGAAGTTTGATCGAAGCTGAACGCGAACGGATTTCTCCCAGCAGTTCCCGCCTGTGTCCTGCTACTCACAGTATTTCTTGCTTCCCCTCGGAGTGCGACGAAGGTGTCGTTCTCTATAAGTTCCCAAACCAATAGAGTTCCTACACTCAAACCTTGATTACCCTTTAGTTTAAACTTATATTCGGGCCTCCTTCCCACCGATGCTTTCCTTTAGGGCCCCACACCCTAGCACAACCCTCATATATCTTTTAGGTCTTAACCTTAGCTCCTATGCACCTCCGGAAGCATCTCGAGAAAGAAGTCTCAGGTATGGTCTCTTCTTATGGCTGGCGAGCCTCCTTACGTAGTCTAATGGACTTTAAACGACCCTCCCCGATAGTCGACAGATTCTAAAATGTTCCCGACGACAGGTCCTTGGCTCGACCCCTTGAGCGCCTCGCGTCGCCATAGTCGTCAGGTTGTAATCTTCGATTGACCTGATGGCTATACTTTGACTTTCGCCTTGTCCAAGCCTCAGTCAAAGTGGGGGCTCTGTAGATACCTCATTTCTGCACCTCTCGCAAACCACCCGGTGATGATTGGGCCGCATGTTTGCTACGCGGAACGATTTGTGACAGTTCGTAAGTTTATCGACAAGTGATTGCTCAAATACTAATGTCTATCGCTTAGTTGTCATCTACGTGCCGATACGGTCGTTTTGACAGTAATTAGAGTACATTTGGAGTCCGGGCCTAAAAACCGTCTTCATTTTCTGATAACCGTTAAATCCCGAGTCAGAATGTTCTGGAATGTTCCGGATATTTCTATTCCATATTTTATAAATATTTCACAATCTTTATCCTTTGGTAAACAATTTCCCGTAATATTCACATAAAATATTAAGGAAAACCAAATTATTCCGTCCTTCCATAACTTAAACACGGAAATCTTTCTTCCGCAGAGGAAAACCACTTGGGAACGTAAGCGGCGGTGTTGCGCCTCTTCCAAGAGACGCAGCATCGCTTGCGCCTCTTCCCAGGTCCTTTTCTGCGTAATTTTCGTATCTTTTTCATATCTTTCCGAGATTCACTTCCAAAGACTCTCTGAAACCCTAATTCCTTCACGTGATTAGTATAAATAGGAGCCTTCACTCCTCATATTTCTCACGCGAGTGTCCGCCCTTCTCTTCTCCCTTTGCATTCTAGACCTTTGTTCTTACTTTTTGGCGTCTACGTGCTTGAACATTTGACCACATAAGCTCGGATACTTCTGAGTACCAGCCTCGTTTGCATGACCGACCAATTTGACCAACTCCACAATCAATCAACTTAATTAATCAAATCGTTTTCCTCTTACGAGGGCACTTTCTTTACATTTGTGCCGAGCATCACTAATCGATATCTTAGTTCATCTCGTTTCGTCAAACATGTAAGTCTGAGGGTGTAAATCTCTCTTTTATTATTGTTATTTACTTTTTGTATCATGAATGTAAGGTTTACGTCGAAAATACCTCTTAAAACCAATTTCTAAAACCGTGCTTTAAAACCCCTTTTTACGGATTTCCAGAAGACAAACCGTCGAGAAAGGACGCAGCAACTGCTGTGCCTCTTAGAAGGAGCGCAGTTCCTGCTGCGCCTCTTCGTGAGGCTGCCGCAGTTCCTGCTTCCTTTCTTCTTCCTTCGTCCTCTGTAATTCGTTCTTTTCTTATTTGTTTTCGTTTGTTTCCGTTAATTCTTTTGACATAATAACTTGTTAATTTCACATGTTTATCATTCATCATTAACATGTTTTAATTCATCGTTAAATTCGACTTAAATCCCAAGTAATCCGATATTTGCGGGTTTCCATCATTAAACTCAATCCGGGTTGTAGGAATCTGATTTGCTCATATCGGGTTTCTGGAATTCGACCTTTGATATATTTTCATCTGTTCATTGTCATATTCATCGCATGTTCGTCATTAATTTGTCATCAATTCGTCATGTTTAGTTTATTTTGTTCACCCATGTCACTAATCAATCATTCTTTCATGTAATTAATTCGTTTGCATCCGTCTCATCCATGTTTTATTGCTTTTATGACCAATAATCATATGTAAATAACCTATTAATCACTTCCATCCGAGTAAATATGTTAATCAATCATTAAATTAACCCACGAACATTAACGATTTGCGATTCGGCTTCACGCCCCAGAACTCACCCTTTGAAACAGACGCAAGAATCGCCGCGCGCCTCTTCCAAAGGGCGCAGTCCTGCTGCGCCTGTTCCAGGATGATTTCTGTCTCTGAACTCCGTTGTTGCTTGACCTAGTTTAATTATCTTACGTATAATTGACTATTATCCGTATTATCGCCTTCTGACTTGTTCGTTAATTGATTCTTTTATTTCTTTTTCCAAATTATCCGTTTAAAAGGTATTTTCGACATAAATCGCCTAATCCATTGTAATTAGTGTAATTTTCATTATCGTAATTTTCCTATTGTATTTATCATTGAATTTTGTATCATTTGTATGTTTTCACATGTAATTGAGTATTAAATCCTACTTCGACATTAATTGTTTGCTAATTACGTGTTTACCGACTTAGTATTAATTCTCACATGTTAGGATTAAAACTTGGATGTTTCATTACATGCATATAATTGACGATATATTGAGTATAGATGATGTCCCTAATCATTAGTAGAGGCCGCTATCGAGGCGGGCAGGATTAGGTGTTCGATCAAAAGAGCTTCCTAATACGTACCCTCACCCCTTACTCCAGATCTCTGTGAACATCCGTGTTCATTGGCATCCACGAGAGTCATTCTAGACATAGAATGCTAAGGGTAACGATTGTTTAGTGTTCATGTCTCTACTTTGTGCCTTGACATGACACGAGGTATTCGAACGGTTCCAATTTCCCATAAAAATTGGTGGCGACTCCAACGAAAATGCAAACGCTTGTTCTCTTCCTCCCAAGCGCCCCCGTGGGCCCCCCGCTGTCCACACAAATACGGGTTTTCCCAACTACAATGCAACCTAGTGGGACCCATTACCCAAGAAAATAAACTTGGCATTGCAAAATGAGACGGTTTCTCACCTCACTCACATTTTTCGAGCATAGGGAGAGGGAACGGGGACCAAAATGCAAACTAAAAGCACCCCTATACTCCTAAACAGGTTTCTAACCTAATGCAAGCATCAATTTCACTCGAAATGGGCTCAATCAAAAACGCCCAATTCGATTTTTAGGGCAAAATTCGCCCTAATTCAATCAAGCTAAAGATCAACAAATTTGAATGGATTCAAGAGGAAATACTTACCTTGAGATGACATTGTTGATGAAGGCAAGAAGTCGAACAAGCAAGAAGGACTAACAATGGCGGATTTGGCTTTGTTTTGTCGAAGAGAAGGAAGATGAGGTTATGAATGATATGCGGCCTGACCTCGCGTCTTTTACAGAAAATAGGGAAGCCCCTTTGGTTCGCCAGGTGGCTCGCGCCTAAAGCAGGCCTCCCCCTTGCTCTTTCAGCGGATTTTGGGCTTTAGCCCAATTTTCCGTGACAAACTTCAAACTTTCATTTGACGATATTAAAGGTCGTCATTTTTCTCAAAAACGAATAGTGAAAATTTAAATTCACTATTTTCGAGAATTTTCAAGCAAACGGCAATCAAAACCGGCAATCTCAAAAATAATGGTGAAATCAAAATTCACCATTTTCCTTCAAAATTTCAAAAATAATGGCGAAAATTCAAAAACCGCTATTTCTCCAAATTTTAAGCGGCGGCACATAATCCGTCACTTCAATCAATAGTGAAGATTCCAAATTCACTATTTCCATCAAATGTCAACGGCGGCACATAAACCGTCACTTCCAAATTCACTATTTCCATCAAATGTCAACGGCGGCACATAAACCGTCACTTCAATCAATAGTGAAGATTCCAAATTCCCTATTTCTTTCAAATGTCAACGGCGGCATATAAACCGTCATTTCAAACGCAATAGCAGATTTAAAATTTGCTATTTTCCTTCAAAATTCAAACAAACGGCGATCAAAACCGCCACTTCAAGTTCAAAGAAGAACGACGAATGGTGAAGATGCCAAATTCACTATTCTTTCAAACACCAGCAGGGGGATTCCTCGCGGAACCCGCTCATTTCAAAAACAGTGATAGTGGGAATCCATACTCACTATTTCCCCAGCGACATCACGAGTTCGCTAGTTTCAAAACAAGCCCATTTGACGCGGCTACTCCCATGGTCCATTAACCGACCGTACCTTTGGCTGGCGAGCCTTTGTCCGCAACCTTTCAAGGACAGATCCCGAAGATGACTCGGGTACATTTCCTTACCATGGCTGGCGAGCCTTTGTCCGCAACCTTTCAAGGACAGATCCCGAAGATGCCTCGGGTACATTTCCTTACCATGGCTGGTGAGCCTTTGTCCGCAACCTTTCAAGGACAGATCCCGAAGATGCCTCGTGTACATTTCCTTACCATTGGCTGGCGAGCCTTTTTCCGCAAGCATTCGAGGATACATCCCAAAGATGCCTCGGGTACATTTCCTTACCATGGCTGGCGAGCCTTTGTCCGCAAGCATTCAAGGATACATCCCGAATATGCCTCGGGTACATTTCCTTACCATTGGCTGGCGAGCCTTTGTCCGCAAGCATTCAAGGATATATCCCGAAGATGCCTCGGGTACATTTCCTTACCATTGGCTGGAGAGCCTTTGTCCGCAAGCATTCGAGGATACATCCCGAAGATGCCTCGGGTACATTTCCTTACCATTGGCTGGCGAGCCTTTGTCCGCAAGCATTCGAGGACAGATCCCGAAGATGCCTCGGGTACATTTCCTTACCATGGCTGGCGAGCCTTTGTCCGCAACCTTTCAAAGACAGATCCCGAAGATGCCTCGAATACATTTCCTTACCATTGGCTGGCGAGCCTTTGTCCGCAAACGTGCAAGGACATATCCGAAGATGCCTCAGGTATGACTCCTTCTTATGGCTGGCGAGCCTTTGTACATAGTCTAACGGACTCTAAACGACCCACACGGATAGTCGACAGACTCTAAACTGTTCCCGACGACAGGTCCTTGACTCGTACCCTCGAGTCGCCTTGGCGTTGCCCTTCCCGACGGCGGGTCCTTGGCCCGAATCCTTTCGAGCCGCCTCGACGTCGCTTGGGTCTCCAGGTTGTAATCTTCGATTGACCTGGGGGCTCTACTTTGACTTTTGCCCTGTCCAAGCCTCAGTCAAAGTGGGGGCTCTTTAGATACTTTGTATCTGCTGAGACTCCAAAAAACACCCGATGATTATCGGACTACAACATGTTTTGGAATCGCGGCGTTTGATCGACAGTTTGTGTACAACTTTACGTCGGAAAACTTAAAACGATTTCGAAAATAAAACATCTCAAAACATTTCAAAAATACCTGGAGTGTTTAATGCACGGCGACGGGGTCGCAATGACACTAACTAGAGTCAAAACCGACACCGGACTAAAAACCGACTCAAAAATTCAAATCCCGACTCCAACAACGAGTCAAACCGAGTCAACCACCAAAAACAAACATTTCAAACCTTCTACCTTAAGTTTTCCCGGATTCATGAATGGTCAAGTACCAAACCCAGAATAGAACAAATCATGATTGCGTTTGTTGTGAAAGTGACAACACAGCTCGAAGACCCGCGACGTGGCTCGCGCCTCTTTGAGCAGCCCAGGTGGCCACGTCGCTCAAAACTCACACAACCACTCATTCTCCTATAAATACCCCTCAAATTCCACTCATTTGAGACTTACGCGAGTGTCCACCCCCTCTTTTCTCCCTTAAAATTCTCGACTCGACTTCTTAAGTCACAACCCGACGCGTATTTACGACCTACCGGTCGTAAACACGTGCCTTACACATTGTTTGGTACCGCCATCATGCATTAAACCACTTGACCGACCACTTCGACCATTACACCATCACTAAACTTCTAAAACACTCTTTTACTTACCAAAACGGTTTTAAACCGAGTTTTTTCCGATCAAACGAGTTGTTACACTTACGTCGGTCACTCGCCATAACCAAACATGTAAGTATGAGGGTGTAAAAATCCTCTTTTATTATGTTTTCATTTGTTTCATGACTCTAACATACTAAAACATGCATAACATGAACCAAAACATGGAATAAACGAGCCAAACCTGATTTTTGGTCTGAGGCAGAAGCCCCTTAGGTCGCAAACTAGCCCGCGCCTAAATGGGGTACACAGACCAGAGATCAACCGTGTTTGTTCTCATCATTTCCCTTAATCCATTTTTCATATTTGTAATCGGTTTTCACCATTTCAAATATTTTCGAACCATTGTTATTTTATTTCACATGTTTTAACCATAAAGCATTTTTCACCCTTGGTTCTTCATACCATGACGGTTAAATCCGTGTTTCGGTGATAATATTTGGTTAACGACATTTAGAAGGTATTTTAAAGCCTTTTATATCATTTCTTTACATTTTCAAACAAACATATTAGTCACCAACACAAAGTCATCCTTGGTTCTACATACCATGCCGGATTTTAACCCGGATACCATGATGAGTACCGACTAATTACATTCAAATGGACTTAAAACAATTAGTCCATAATCATTTTCAAAACTAATCATGTCAAGTTTTTCAAACCGAACCCGACACCGAATATTATCAAAACAATGATGATTATTCGAGTCTAGTTCTTCAAATCAACAAATGCGGTCTAAACGACCCCCTTCAAATCAAACCGGGTTCAAATACCCATTTTCAACACGTTTTATAACGTTTTCTAAAAAGTCAGAACACGGCACATAAACCGTGGGCTAACCCGCGCCTAAACAGGCTCTTCATTTCTCTTTTTCAAAACCAGAGGGAGGCCCCTTACACCGCCGGCTGGCTCGCGCCTCATATAGCCGTCTGGTACAGGACCTGTTCCCTTCCAGCATTAGTCTAGGACGATCTCAACTCCGGTTAACCCGGATATAGGACGGATCAGATGACTATTTGACTATCCAAAACCATATTTGCAAAATGCCTTACTAAGACAAATGGATCATGTTATGCAACCTAAACCTAATACGGTAAATGGATGTTTAATTTCCGTCTTGCATGCAAATCAACCTTTAATCCAACTCGACATCTTATACTTGACACTTTGATTAAATCAACCGACTTAGAAAGCTCTCACATGTTAGGTTTAAATCATTGGATGCGCATTCATGCATTTAAACCGTTTTATCAACTTTTGCATTCAACCAACCAAGATCGATTAGTAGAGGCCGCTAAACGCGGGCGGGATTGGGTGTCTGATTGAAGGGCTTCCTAATACGTACCTTCACCTCTTACTCAGAAACTTTGGATAGTGGACGACGTTATCCAGGGCGTACGAGAGTCATTCTAGAGATAGGATGCTAAAGAGGGACGATTTCCTTATCTTTAGTACCTATGTCAAACGCTGCTTTGTGCTTCGATTTGACCAAGGTATAAAGTGGAATTCGAACGGGTTCCAGGCATCCCACAAATGCTTGGTGGCGACTCCGAACATCTTTAATCGTTTCGAGACCCTTACCGAGATGAAACCGACCGATCTAAAACGATCCGGTCGAAAGCATTTTTACGCCGCCGAGCGTGGCTTTCAAAAGACCGCTGCATGTCCACAGATTGGCTTGGCGTGCAGGTGGCCCATGACTACGGACCGGTAGGTGGCCCAAATCCACAGACTGAGATGTGGCCCATGTCCATACTAGTATCTTGTTATGGTTATTTGATTAGGGTTCGAAATGAAGGAGAGTAGGAGGTATATAATCTAAATATAAAGAATGTATGTAGGGTTTGTGAGTCGGTTTCTTGGAAAGGGACTTAGGGCACGGCTGAAATGGAAATGTGGAAGGTTCTAGAAGGAAGTTTTTTAGGGAAGGAGTCATAGAAATATCTAGACTAAGCTTGGAAGAGAAGAAATGGGTTTAGAAGTCGAAATGGGCTAAAGGGAGCTCGTTTCGCATAATTGCTGTCCAGCAGCTATTTTGTGAAGTTTCTGAGGGTTTCGAGGGGTTTTCTTGGAGCTTAAGGAAGGGATACGAGTCAAGGATAGATGAGTATGGGTTGTGGTTAATGGAAACGGGTTTAGGTGGTGTTTGAAGCGGGTTTGGTGTGGGTTTTGGGCTCGGGAAAAACAGAGTGCGAGAAGAGTGTTGGGCAGTGTTTGTGTCGAGTTTTCAGCTGGGTTAAGGAGATGACTTAGGTGGGTTTATGGGATTCGAACATGGGGCTATAGGATAAAGAATATGGGTCGAAATTTGCCTTTAGATTTGAGTTCAATTCGAGCTTAAATCGAGCTCGAAATCGCGTATAAAACAGTCTTAAAAATCGAGTGTTTCAAATACGATTTATAAAACAAATAAATTAAACTCAAAATGATTTATCAAATCAAATTGAATAAATCTACATAAAATGTTTACTTCATTTTCAATAAAATAAACTTGAAAAATAAACTCAAATTAAAACAATAAAATGAATTTATTTAAAAAAAACATTAATTTAAATTTAATTTAAATTAAAAATATTCATTGACGAGGCCCATTCTACATCGTAAAACGAGTTACAAATAGTGACAATGCCAACTGAAGAATACATGTCGTCCTATCATCATCGGGTGTTTGCCGGGATTTCTATAAATATCAATATCGACATATACGGGTATCTACAGACCTCGATTGTAGATTTGTCACTTTGGAGGTCGCGATTTATCTAGGTTCTGCTGATGTACTCCTGCACTAATCATAGCTGGAGGTACATGAGCTCTAACTTGGGCATCAATTAATTCCGCTCATCATCATCAACCTTAGCATAACTGATGTAAAATAATCACGATTTTATTGTTTGTTTTAGAATAATAAAGTTGTAGTGGAATAAATTGTGTTTTTGTGTGATTTTTGTATGTAGAGTAACGAAAAAAGTAAATATATGACGTGAATAAACTCTCCTTCCTCACAATAAATTTGAAGATATACACGAATGGTGGCTCTCGCCTCATAAGGATCGAATCACACTAAACTCTCAACCTCGCAAGGAAGAAATAAAGAACTTATAACTCGCAAGCAATAAGCACACAACAAAAAAATCTTGTATTAATTCTCAAACTCCCTTGTTAAACTGATTATAAAGACCCTTATTTATAATACTCACTATTACCATTAACCAACAAGACAATAATTTGTAAATAAAACAATAATTACCTTATTTAGGATTATGAAAGTAAATAAACTCTCCTACACTAATTAGGAAACTCTCCTATACTAATTAGGAAAATAAAAACAAACTGAATCGAATTAGGAAACTAATAATAAGACTCGATTTAGGGAAGTAAACTTGAGTTAGTTCGTCACCCGCGTAGAAGTTGGACAGCTCGACTTAAAACGATCTTATCTCCTTCGTTTCTTAGCCAAATAAGACGTATGACCATTTGTTGGAAAGCTAAATTCATGTACTTTCATCTCAAATAGGTATCACACCAAAATTAACCATAATTTAGGAGATATTTAGCTTTTAAACAAAGTGAACGAAACTGAAATGTTAAGAGTGATTTGAGCTTGCGTTTTCAACATATACCCATGTCCCTCTTGTATCATTCTACCCTTCTTCAAAAAGATTCGTCCTCGAATCTTCAAATCTTGAAGTATAGGATCCGTCTTTATGTCCATCAAGATCAAATACAAATCTGGAAAACCTGTATGTAAGAACACCTAAGAAAAACAAAAAACTTATTTTTGCACACCTTTAAGCTCTCCTTGAGTTCATCATCTTCAATGTATTCTTCAAGTTTTTTAGTTTTAGTTGACTCATCAAAGTATTGATGACCTACATAGTATTCTGTGACCCTCTTTTGCCATCTTGTCTTGTGCCTTCCACCCCACCACCTTCCTTGCACAAGATTATCGAAATCAGGCTAAAATGAATCAACAATGTCACCATAGTTCAAGAAACAAAAGTTCCCAACAACATCTCTACATAACTTCTCATCGATGGACTTTGCAAGTGGAGATTGACGACGCTCTTCTTCTTGAAAATCAATCGCATACAAGTTCATAAATTTTGTAACTTTAAAGCAAACAACATTCAGTTGCTCATCATCGCTGTAATAGTCATATATTGGTGGTAAATCGAGATTTAAATCAGAATTACCTTCTACCAGAGTACCTTCAAAAAATATTGAACCCTCAAATATCTTTCTATAACCAAGAATGTGTAGATCAACTTCATCTTGGTAGTGTTCCATCTTTTTACCAATAACTAAGAAGTGTATTTAAACCTGACTCTGATACCAAATTGATATAAAATAATCACGATTTTATTGTTTGTTTTAGAATAATAAAGTTGCAGCGGAATAAATTGTGTTTTTGTTAGATTTTTGTATATAGATTAACGAAAAAAGTATAGATGTGATATGAATAAACTCTCCTTCCACGCAAGAAATTCGAAGATATACACGAATGATGGTTTTCACCTTGCAAGGATCGAATCACACTAAAATCTCAACCTCGCAAGGAAGAAATAAAGAACTTATAACTCGTAAGCAATAAGCACACAATAAGAAACTCTTGTATTAATTCTTAAAGTCCCTTGTTAAACTGATTACAAGGACTTTTATTTATAGTAATCAATATTACCATAAACCAGCAAGATAATAATTTGTAAATAAAACTACTACCTTATTCAGGATTAGGAAAGTAAATAAACTCTCCTACACTAATTAGGAAACTCTCATATACTAATTAGGAAAATAATAACAAACTGACTCGAATTAGGAAACTAATAATAAGACTCGATTTAGGAAAGTAAACTTGAGTTAGTTCGTCACCCGCGTAGAAGTTAGACAACTTAACTTAAAACGATCATATCTCCTTCGTTACTTAACCAAATAAGGCGTATGACCACTTGTTGGAAACGCTAACTTCATGTACTTTCATCTCAAATAGGTATCACACCAGAATTCGCCATAGTTTAGGAGATATTTAGCTTTTAAACCAAGTGAACGAAACTGAAATGTCAAGAGTGACTTGAGCTTGAATTTTCAACACATACCCATGTCCCTTCTAAATCAATAACATCTATCGCCATCGTTATACTTCACTAAAGCATGATTATGTACTCCGACGGGACCTATAAAGTAACCATTACGGAGGTTCGACTTGTATTTCAACAACTTTCATCTTAAATTGCAATTACACCACCCGAACGATGTGTTCTCTCTGATTAACTTGTCTGCATCCTTATTCTTGGGGTGCTCTCCCACCTCTACGACATACAAAATAATATAGACGAAGAGACCTGTTACGACCCCGTAACTTGTTGCTCTATCTCTTCAAACCAAAACCAAGTCGAAGTATGATCCGAAATGCCCAATTAAATGCTTCTTTAACTGAAGTTAATCTTCTGCCAGTTATAAAATACTTCGAGTAATCGACATTGTTGCCCGGCGTAATCCTACACGAAGTACAAAGCGTAAACGTATTAGCCTAATTGTATTTAAAAATAATAAATTGGACATGAACAATACATGTCCCACCCTAGGCTTGGACATGTACAAGTCCAGACGTTCAACGATACACATCCAAGCCTAGAGTGAGACGTGTACTATTCACGTCTAGACCTAAGTCCGGACATGAATGTACACGTCCAACTCTAGGCTTGGATGTGTATTATACATGTCTTTCATTTTTTTAACGCAATTTAATTCGAAACAAAATAATTTAAATCCGCAGACATACCTCTCTGTCATCGTTGGTTGGGCGATCGTTGTTTATGTCATTGTTGTTTGCGTCATCGTTCGACATTATCAAAACTGTTTTTAACGTTAATTGGTGGTTACGAATCGACGTAGGGCTTGATTTGTTAATTTATGTTAATTGGTAGTTATAAATTTGTATGATTACGTTTTCATCATGATGAAAACCGTTTTTTTTTTAAAAAAAATTTGAAGTGAAGTGCATTAGAAAGAGATTAGAAAGAAATTGAAAGATTATGAAAGGCGCAAAGTTGAAAACTCATTAAATATTACTCTCCTCTCTCCATTACCTTCCATTACTTCTCAACAGCTAAAATTTTGTTCCAGAACGATCCAACGGTTAAATGTTTTAATGAGGTGAAAATAATATAATGATTATCCAACCTGCTAAACGTCGTCGACAAATTACTAAATATCGTCGACAATTTGTAATGACTTTCCTAATCTAACTCTAAACCTCCCATATATTATTAACATCTTTTTTTCAAGTACGACATTTCCGTCACCACCGCTTCAATTCCGCCACCAAATTCAAGGAATTGACGACAAGTAATCTAAACTAGTTTAATATTTTTAAAATTTGTAATTAGTTAGTAGATTTAGGTGGTTTAGAATAGAATCGTTATTGTTAGAACGGATTAGCGATTATCGATTATCGCGCCAAAAATTAATCTAAGTCGGAAAATGATTTTTTTTACCAAAAAAAAAATTCCGGACGAAAAACATTTTCGTCCAGACCTAGGTCCAAACAAAAAAATTCTTTATCCAGACGGAAATTTTTTTCGCCCGGATTTTTTTTTTCTAAAATATTTTTTTTCTCCTGGACGAAAATATTTTTCGTCTGGACGAAATTTTTTTCCGCATGGACGAATAATTTCTTCATCCAGGCCCTTTTTCGACATATTTTTTTAAAAAAAAATTATTAATTTCCGTCTTAAACTAGTTTTGGGCGCGGGGATCGATAATCGCTAATCCGTTCTACTCTAATCCGTTCGTCAAATCATAAACTTGAACCGTAAACATATCTCTTGAACATTATTACTAACTTGATCGTTGTTACCGTCATTAGTCTATATGTTTAAAACCGTTTATACGAAAAGTTCGTAAATTAAATTACGATTTTTTTCTCATAATCCGTCTTTTTTTTGTTTTAGAAACATTAGAGAGAGACAAGGGGGAGTTAATGGGAGACAATATTGGAAAGATGTGTTAATTGTCGACGTTAATCAATATATATATATATATATATATATATATATATATATATATATATATATATATATATATATATATATATATATATATCGATCTGTCTTTAATGAATTAAGTTACGAACCGTATTTAACTACTAATACCCCTCACTGTGTAATTTTTTTTAACCACAACTGTCACTCACAATCCCCCATTAGACTCCCGATAATAGCAAGGACGACTTCTCTCTCATCACCGACCACCGCTCCCCGACGGCGACATCACCGACCACCGCTCGCGACGGCGACGGTGGCGACTTGATCTCCCATTGCCTTCCGACGGTGACGTTTCTGTCCTGCCGTAACCCTAATTTCTTCATTTTTATGTTGTTTATGTTTCAGCTGATTTCTCTTTTTTTATTTTTGATCTTTATTAAGCTTCAAAAGTTGATTATTGAAGCTCAAACGTATATAATTAATGTTTTAATTGCTATGATTATCTGTTGTGTTATGTTGTCATGTGTTTTGAGAGGATGCGATTGATTTTTCTGGTTGTTGTCCTGGTCTGAGTTCTGTTGAGTGGTATGCTCAGTTGTGCTGTGTTTTATTGGTGTATTTTTAAGTCTAGCTACACATCTCTTACATACAGGATACGCATGCTTCTTCTATAGGATCCACACAACTGTTTCATTTATGCAGTAGCAGTAGCTTGTGCATGTCCCTCCATTTTTTTTAAATGTTCGCTATTTTGTGCTGGGTGATAATTCAGAAGAGTCTCACGTTTTGGGCTAAATCCACAATTAGGATGCTATCTTAGGTCTTTGTTATTCTGGATACACATTTGTCACTTACGGGATACACATGCTTCTTTTACTGGATACACAAATTGCTTCATGTATCCGGTAGTATTAGCCTATGTATCTTCTAATATTAGCATGTGTTGCTGTGTTCATAGCTGTACTTTACCTCTAGATATAGATCTCTTACTAGCAGTGACTGACAAAGTGACAATATCTCTTTTAAAAATGGATGGAACTATTTTAATGTTCGCGATTTTTTGTGCTGGGTCATAATTCGGAAGAGTCTCACGTTTTTGGGCTAAGTCCACAATTAGGATGCCATCTTAGGTCTTTTGGTATTCTGGATACACATTTGTCACTTACGGAATACACACGATACTTTTACTGGATACACAAATTTTTTCATGTATCTGGTAGCATTAGCCTGTGTGTCTTCCAATATTAGCATGTGTTGCTGTGTTCATAGCTGTACTTTTACCTCTACGTATACATCTCTTGCCTACAACATACACATGCTACTTCTATAGGATACACATGCTACTTCTATAGGATACACATTTGTCACTTATGGAATACACATGTGGGGGAGTTGTGTCGAAACAGAATTAAATTTCATCTTAGTTATTTTCAGTTTATTTTTTTGTAACTAATTTTCTTTTTTTTCCTAACTTGCTAAAAATGTAGGTCCATATAATTTATTCTTAATTAAGTCTACATAATCATCTATGGAAAATTGGTGCAATGGGTGTGTTTTAAATATTCTAGCAGAAGATAAAGAACAGTTTATTAGAAATTATGTCCCTGAAAAGCAAAATGGAATGGAGTTTTCATTTGATCCGTTAAAGAAAGTTACCCTCAATGGCACAAGTTGTGAAGCACAATTTGATGTTTTCAATAATCAACATTTAATGAATGAGATCTTCACACGACTTGATTTGTACGAAGATAAGGCAAATATGGCAATGGTTTGTAGAAATTGGTGTCAACTCTTTCTCATACATCGAAATGCACCTCGTGTTGACATGGCATTCTTGGGGTCTTTAGTACTAAATGATTTGAATGGGGTACGGATTGCTCGTAGGGGTCCTAACATCCTTTATCAAAGCTACAAATGTTTTTTAACGGACAATATGTTAGCGAAGTTCATCCTCCATTTTCACCAGGCAAAAAATGAAAGTCCTAATATGCATCTTAACATTCCTAATGATATTGCAATTGGCGAAGTGTTGTTGTTGCTTAGAGCTCTGCCATCTGAGACAAGAAGCACAGCAATTTCCATTGCTGCATATTTGCTAATTACTCGTGAAAATTTCTCTTTTTTTTATTTCCCTTTCCCGCTCGACATATAGCCCAAGCTAGTTTATGTGTAAATTTTCTCTTTTTTTTTTAGTAGTTATTATGTATAATTATATAGTTGTTAAAAACTTTTGTATAATTATGTACTTCTTTTGTATAATTTGTAGTAAGTTGTTTAACATTTTGCGTACCCTCTATTTGTATTATAATTTTTTACTTTTGTATCCAATATTAGCATCAATCTTCTAGTTTAATCACGGTCTCACAGAGGGTTCACCCTAAAGTGTTTCACGTTGTAATTTTATGATTTCTGTCCCGTCTTTTGATCTTTTTTCTGCTTGATAGATGATACATAGCTCTTATTGCTTAGGTAGATTCATCTTTACAGTAGTTAGATACTTACGTCTAGCACGCTATATTCACTATTTAAAGTTTGATACGTGTGTCTGTCAAATGTCATTGTCTCACTTTCTTACATATTAATTCATAAGCGAAAATCTGTTAGCAATATTCTGTGCATTGTTTTGTAGATACATGAATTGATTCATGTATCTGTTAGCTACATTATATTTATGTATTTGTTAGCATAGATACACATCTGTCATTCACTGAATACACACGGTCTTTCTACCGGACACACAAATTGACTTATGTCTTCACTGATTATATACATAGCTTGATAGATGCACCTGCTTTAGTAGCTAGATGCATCTGATTTAATAGGTAGATACATGTCCTTACTTTATATAGATACATTTGCATTTGTTCTAGTATGCACCTGCTTTAATAGCTAGATACGTATCCTTATTTTAATCAAATGGGTTAATTATTCTGTTAGGTTACAAATGGATAAGTTGATGATATATGATGGTGGTGCAAGTACAAGCAAACAAAACCAGAATGCTATTACTAAGAGAAGTCTCTCTAAGAAAGTTGGTAAAAGGAATAGGAAAGAAGATGATGATTTTGGGCAGTGTTATTTGAGAACACGGATGTCACCTAAAATGTGCATTACATTTATCAACAGCAATTTGAGTGTAAAACAAGTAGCCGATATAAAGGACATGGGTTTTGGTGGCCTTCTTAATCTCCAGACAGATATGGTTCCAGGTGCTCTTGCTCATTGGCTTGTTACCAGATTCAACACATCGTCATGTTCCTATATGAAAGGGCAACTTCAAATAACGGATGAAGATGTTCATTTATCACTTGGTATTCCAATGGGTTCAAATGATGTCATGATAGCTTCCTCAACAGATAGGAGTGTTGATTTCATTGAGTTTAAGAGTAGATGGTTGACACAATTCAATAACAAAGATCCCACAAAGGTTGATGTTAAGGACATACTATTGCTACTTATAGGCCAAAGAGACGGTGGGGAAGAGTTTAAAAGAAATTTTATTGTATTCATCGTCTCAGCATTTTTAATGGGCGTAAAAGGAACTTGTGCCAGCTTGCGTGTGTTGAAGTGTCTGCAAGATATTTCAGCTGTCTCATCATTTAACTGGTGTAAATTCACTCGACAGCAGTTTATTGAAGCTGTTAAAAATTGGAAAAGTTTTGAAAATGATAACTTTGCAGGGCCTATCATGGTGTTTGTGTTTATCTATCTTGATAGAGTATCCTTTAGTTACTTTTCAGTTCCTCGAGTTTTCCCAACAATAGCTTCATGGACGAAGGAAATGATTCAATCTAGGCTTAAGGAGGAGATGAAGGATGGGTTTGGTACTGGAGGTGTTCTATGTCGTATTGTCAAGGGTACAGTTCAAGAAGTAAATTTCAGTATTTCAACACAATCAGATATGTCTGAGGCTTCCATTCAACAAGCAGAGACTACTGAGGATCCAAAGGTTACTGACAACCTGACGGTTAATGAGGATCAAAAGTCTACTGAGACAGTGGCGAAGGACAGTAAACAGAGCAGTATTTTTTCCGTAAAGAAATTGGCAGAAGATGCAAACATTCTTGCTCTTGCTTATTCTAGCTTCTCAAAGTCGCTGGCAGAAGCTAAAATGAATTATCCAGAGTGTAAGATTGTACAACAAATGGCTCAAATGGCCTCTGCTATAAGTGATTGTAGCTATTCGTCAGATCCTACACCAAATGGATTGAATATTCTTAGAAACAAAGTTGAAAAGCCTGAGATAGTGGAAGATAAGGGAGCTGACATGGTGAAAGAGAAAGGGGCTGAGAAAGTGAAAGAGGATGGAGCTGAGAAAGTGAATGGTGCTGGTTGTAATGAAGATGATAGTGAGGAGCAGGATCCACTTACTAAGTTTGGGAAACTGAAATTTGAAAGTGAGGATGAGTTGTGGGCAGCTTTTGTTAAATTAGAGATTGCTTTGGGAAAACGGCCAGCAAATCAGACAAGTAAGGTTAAGGAAAAAGCAACTCGTGTAATGGCTCCCGATCCTGTTGCCGTCAAGACCAAGGAAAAGTTAGTTTCTCCTATTATTTTGGACTCTGAGTCGCAAGAGTTTGAGCCACTAAATTTTGAGAAAAAAGCAAAATCGTCATCATTTGTTCGTCGGTCTCCACGGATTAATTACCCCTCTCCTCCAAAGTTTACACCTCCTTCCCTTCCATTGGATAAGGATTTTACCCCACCTTCATTTACATTACTTAGTTCAGAATCACAATCACAAGGAGATGAGTTTAAAAGTTAATGTGAAAAGGTCAGTAGATATTGGAGATGGAATTGAAGTTGTAGAACCGCTTGTTGTTGAACCCCTTTCTTCATTGCCACCAAAAGAACCAGCCCCCATTACGAGAGGAATGCTTAAGAGAAAGAGAGTTGAGACTCAATTTTTTAGATCTCCTTTCCTTCAGAGAAGTATTCTAGTTGATGGGAGTTTGAATAAATTTGAAAAAGATGTATTGGAATTTGTATTTTCAGAGTCAGCTTAAGAAAGGTATGAATTTTTTAACAATGTGTATGAATTTGTGTTACTTACTTGTTTTTAATTTGATGAATTTGTGTTACTAGCTTTTATGTATACCTGTTTTATCCAGTGAGATTATATTCCAATGTGAGCAACACAAACTTAGTCGGGCAGATTTGAAGACAATAGTGACAGGTGATAGAATCCCTAAATCTCTCATATACGCTTGGTGTTTCATTTTGAACAAAGGTGAAACACGCAGAGCTGCCAGTTCACCATATAGGGTGTATCTTCCGAAAACAGATGACGAAGTAACTTCTATAACTATCTCATGTTATTTTCGAAATTAGTCATGTGTATCTCTTCTGCATTCATACTCACTGCATTGCTATTTTTTTTTTTTTTTTTTTTTTATGAGCAGGATCCTCGTACTGCTACTTATACTGCCGGCATTGATCTAAATTTTGAAGGAGCAAATCTTGTAAGTGTATATTGGGTTTTAGTGTACGTTAGGTTTTTTCATTAATATTTATTAATTATTGTGCCCAGTTTCCTATTATTTTTATCATGTGGTACTTATTTTTGTTTTTTGCAAACATGGAATGTGCAGATATTTGTTCCAATAATATCGGAGACGCCTTTTGTGTTTTGTTTTAACTTCATAACAATGAAGCTGGAGATTCTACATGTCATGAAGCCAAAATCTATCAACTATGCAACACTGATTCAGCCTACAGTATGTGATGATGGCTAATATGTTTTCATCATTCGTTTTTTTATTCTGTTTTTTTGGGTTTCCTATTAATTTGGTTTGTCTAAACTAATTTGTTAAATGCAGATACAATTTGTTATGAATTGCTTGGTCCAAAACAAGATTGCGTCTATAGAAGATGTCAAGGGGATAGTGACAGAGGAGCATGTTGGAGTAAGTGTCCCCGACAATAATGCGATCACAATTGTCGATCATATTGATCACATGTTTAAATCTCATTTTAAGAATACGTAAGGGATGATTCAATTATATAGTCAACTGACCAACATTAATCGGTAACGATTGGCTTGCTAGAGTTTGACGTTACTGTCGTGGGACAGTGGTGGTCAGTTGATCCCTTAAGGTCACACCTAAAGGATGATGCCCTTATCTATAAAGTTGATTAATTGTATGATGATGCAAGTTGATCAATTCCTTAAAATTGAACAATTCGATTTGTGAGAGAGAATGATTATCTTATTGTAATGGGATTAAATAAGATTTATTTTAGTAATAGAATGCTTTGTTACTAAAATTGTTTATTGTTTGAGAAACAATAGAGATAAGGATGAATGGTCAATTATAATTACAAGATATTGTGAATTATAATTACATGACCCATTTTATTTATATGATCAAGTATCATTAGTCAATTTATTGAATATAATTTAATTAATTCATGAAATGATATTTATGTGATAAATATGCATTAAATTAATTAATAATATGTATAATACTACATGTGACATATTGTGTGACAAATGACAAATTGACAAAATAAAATGGTAGTCCATTTTATGGTACATGGACCGAAATAATGAGAGTAATGGGTGTTAGTGGGTGAATTATTTTATGAGATAAAATAAGCTAATGATGCCTAGTCTGCATCTAGCCTTACATGCCTAAGGTTTTGATAAGAACAAAAGGAAAAGAAAAAGGACAAGAGGTTGCTCTTTTTCTCCTTGGAACCGTGACACCTCTAGGATCATTAGAGGATTTTTATTCACTTCTCATTTTACATACTTGTCCATTCAAAACACATGTAAAAAGTTGATGCATTACTCTCTCTCTCATGTTCATCTTTTCTTTCATCAAAAATATGAGTTTTTGATTCAAATTGTTCCAAAAAGATTACTAAAATTATTAATGTAATATATGAGTGTTAGTAATCAATTTTAAGGTAAACTACTAAACTAATATCTAGGTAATATTATTTAGTGGGGATAAGGGATAGTCTTGGGTGCAATCAAGAGGAGAATCTCTACTTTGGGATTTTTGGAGGATCATCCATATATATTGGAAAGCTCAAGAACTAACAAGAAGGAGATCTTGTTGGTGCCCATTTGACCGAAATTTATTTGGTGAGAAATTGATTTTCTTATCTCTTTTTGTTTTAGTTTGCATGCATAAGATTTATAATTAATTTTATGACTAAATTAATTAAAACATATATGAATATGTTAAGTAATGAGATATTGATTTCTAACCAGCGGTATCAAGAGCACAAGGTTGTTTGCATGCAAATCGGTTATAGTTTTTCCGAGTTATACGATTAACATACAAAACTTATAAATTTGTGTTTATTATGATATATCACGAAATTTATTATGCATGTTAAAGTTTCTGGTCCTAAAATATTTTAGGATATTTTGGTTTAATTTATGGATTTTATTGTTCATTTTAAATAATATGGGCATTAAAATGTGATTTTTATGATAAAAATGTCATTTTTGGACGAAAATTAGCTAAACTTTGAATTTTTCAGTGGTTTTTGGATATGTTTTCACATATATTAGTTTTAGATGATCTGGAAATTTTCATAATTTTATGAGTTCTTATGCTCGAAATATGGATTTTTCATGTTAAAAATCGGATTTAGATGAAAAATAGATTAATATGAGATAAACTTCGAATCTGGTCATAGAAATTTAGTATGTTGTCACATGCAATTTTACAAGATGTGTGTAAAATAATAGGCTATAATGAAGTCTTCATGCATGATTTATGGATTTTTGATGAAAAATAGCATAAATAGTGACTTAATTAGTGAATAATTGCTAAAACATACTTCATGACTAAGGAAAAACGTCACATGTTGCATTTTATTATCTTTTTCAGATCTAAAATTGAAAAGTTGATGGGTATAACTTTTTCTCATGTTTTTATGATTTTAATTGATAAATCCGATAAACCGCAACATAGTTTTTCCGATAATTTTTCGAAATTTTAACCTAAAATTTTTTGAACATTATGATTGTCATGGTATTTTTCAAGAATGTTCATGAGTTTAAATTTCGAATTTTGAACATTGTGATTTTAAAAGGTTGAATCAAGCAAATCCGTAAAAACCGTTTAAATATATGATATTGGCTCCTTAAAGGCGATTTAGCATAAAATTGGGCATGTTCATACATATTATAATGCTGCATTTTATTTATGAGTGTCATAATTTATTTTTATGTAATTTTTGAATTATGTAATTTTTACTTAGTATGGCCTTAGTTTTTAATTGGTATTACCCGAAATATATGCGAATATCGATTCGGTTGTAATTTATTGTGATCTCGTATCACCGTTTTGTAATTTAATAGATTTATTTTATTTTAATTACAAATGTATAATAGGAAATTATGTAATTTGTTATGTAATTTATTTATTTCGGAGTTCCTTGAAGACGGTGTCACTCAAGAAGGAAATCCATTAAAGACGGTGTTACCTCGAGATGCGTGCCTCAACCGAAGTTCAAGGGACCAATGGAGTTGGTTTCCGAATATGTAATAGTTAATTATATTTTCTATTTTAGGAAGGCCATACTAGGATTTAATTTATGCCTTGCATTTTATTTATATGTTGCATGCATCGCTAAATCGCCATAACTAAAACATGCATTGTCATTTTAATCGAGTTTATCGACCGTGTCAATTATAATTATCGTAGTTCACCGCTTTAGTTCACTTAAAACGTGATAGATAATAAATTGACATGACCTCTCGCTAAAAATAAACAATTGAGACATAGCCTTACCAAAAAGTAGAAACCATGAAGTACCGGTTTCGCGAGGAGTTGTGAAACTGTTACCGTAAGACAAACCTTGTTACGTTGATGAAGTGGGTGATAAATGTCTATCCACCGAATTTATGTTAATGAAGGTATTTGACACCGTGCCCTAAGTTGATATGAGTTTGGATCATGGACACATTTATTCGAAATTTTGGGTTGAACTCAACGAAAGTATTCACGACGATTTCCGGATGTGTTTCGGGCTAGAGATAAAATATTAATGTAATTTTATCGACCAAGAGTTCTAAAAGTAGAATCGATTAAAAAGTTAATCCACCAAGTTATATTAATAAAGGGTATTTCGGCACACCGTGCCCCAAGTTAATATGAATTTGGATCTTGGAATCATTTATCATAGTTGGGTAGAGGTCACTATGTAAATGCTTTACTTGTTATTTACAAGTATTATTATAACGATAAATGTTTTGTTTTCATTATTCCGTTATCATATTGTTCTATTTCTTTACCACAATTCATATACGATATCATTTCGATTTTTGATTCAAATCTCCATTAAAACATCGTAACTAAAGACAAATATGAATTTGCTTCTAAAACCTCAAATGAACCATTGCTAAGGATCTCTTGTAAAGAGTATAGATTAAAGTTATTCATTATCAAACAGGTTTTTTGATTCTTGACTAACACATCTACTTACAATGGATTGTTTTTCATATACTTAATTGAATTAAGTACCTTGAAGCGATAAATTGTTTTGGTAATTAGATTTGTCAGAATTCGTAATTGACCAAAATAACGCAACCACTTCAATGAAAGTTTTAAGACTAAAACGATTGTATTGAAGAGTAATCTTCATAAGATTCAACTTTGCTTCTCTAAGTAAAGACTCTTTGAAATGAGTGGGAGCATTCTCTTAAACCGTTAAGAAAAGAATGAGGTTCAAGAAGTAAAGATTATAATGGAATTGATACAAGGTAATGTTAAAAGTAAAGTTGTTGAGAATAGCGATACTAAACCTATCAATCCCGACCGATAAAGATTCCACTGTCTTAAATGTTGGACACTAGAAAGGAAACTACCCTAAATTATTGAAGAATCAACAAGTTAGTTGTGGGACATCTAATGGGACCTTCTTCTTTAAATATTTATTTGATTAAACATAAATTTTGCTAGTACTACTTCGTCAATATTAGAAACCAGTGGAGGTTTTCATCATTGTATTCGACACATAAGATGATTAGAATATGACGACTAGCAAGAATAATGTCGAGAGATAGAGTAATTGTGTACTCAATCTAGTTTTTGGATTTAAAGTTGTACTTAATTGTGACTATTAAGTGCATAAACTCTAAATAAGAATATAAACTTGTTAAGATACAAAAGAGGTTTCACTTTTGTGACCCTATACACCACGATTTGATGTATGGCTAGCCCATTATCAAGGTGAGTATATTCTAAACCAAACTAGAATAATATATCATGTAGATGATGTAAGACTCAAATTGGTAACCCAAGATTAAACCTTAAATTTTGGAATGATGAACGCAAAGAGTTATCGAGTACTCTTGAAACCATTAGATTGTTAATGGTATATGCGTATCTTGTATTCAAAGCAAGATGTCTCGTGCCTTTTGGTTAAAAAGGAGATCGAGGTTGTAAATCATTGATCCAAAATAGGTTGATCATTTTCTTTTACCAACGATTTAGGTTGACACTAATGTGTTCACTTAATAAGGTAAATAGAGAAATCTTTGAATAAGTTCAAAAGTTCAAAGAAGCACGATTTAGTCGTGATGGGATTATCAAAGTGAAGACTTTGATATAAGCCAAAGGAAATGTGATATAGTATCACAAGTTAATCTCTCTTAGCACGCATTATGGAATAATGTGTGATTAGATAAGAAATCAAACGCTATTCGATATATTTTGAACTTCAATCAAGTTACTTTGAGTTATTTGATCCTTTTGGGGATTTTATCATTTTGTCTAAATTATTTTTTCCACTAAATCTAAAACGAATCATAAGAGATATGAAATGGTAGGGTACCATGTATGTAAGTTTTCACAAGAAACAAATGCTCATTTTTCCCTTTCAATTATCACGAGTACGATGGGTTTGCGGCTCGTGAAGCTGTCTTTCTAAAATACAAGTTTATTTCTAGAAGATAGAGTGGGAGAAATTATTCAAGAGCCACAAAGAATGCCATAGAGAATGTTATGTCGCAAGAAACTGGTCTTTCTTGACTACATGAGACGTTTTGTGTAAGATGTTGTTTCTTTAAAACCTAGGAGGTTAAATTCGTCACTTGTTGAAAATGATGAATTCATGCTACTTTTATGAAAGTAAAGAGCTTATAACTTACAAAAGAAATCGTTTGATTCAAGTTGATTACTTCTAGAAAGTAATGAACATATGACTTACATGAGAGTGTTTAAAGTCACAACTCAATACAAGGCTTAGAGCCATAAAAATCCGAAATAAAAAGGCTTGATTAGTGACAAAGGGTTTTGCACTAATAAAGAGAGATTTCAAAGCTTGATTGGTAGCAAAGGGTTTTGCACTAGTTGAAATGCTTAAGTCTATTTGTATCTTCTTAGGGATTGTGTTTCATTATGATGATATACATATAGCAAATGAATTTAAAACCCACTTCTTCAATTAGAAGGTATGTATTCAATACATGTCTTGAGTTTTGTAGATTCTTGCAATCTTAAGATAATGTGAAACTTAAGAGAGAATCTTAAGTAGGACATCAGTGAGTTGGAATCAATGTTTTGATCATGTTATAAAACTTTTCTCGATAAGTCGAGAAGTTGTGTTTATACATGGAGTTTAGTGGGAGTTACGGAATTTTTAATTAGTCTTATATGTGGATGGCATATTGATCATTGAGAATGATTTAAGACTTTTGGAGTATTATAATACATCTTTAATATTCGGATTTATGAAGATAAATCTACATGATATTAGCGTCAAATAAGAAGTCTTATGTTTATAAGATTCATGACTAGTTCAATCAAGTTGAACATATTTGATTGATTCCATTAAAACCCGCTGCCGAATCAATTAAATAGGAAATGATGTATAACACTTCATATACTTTGAGTATGATGGATTGTTTCAAAATCGAAATTTAAGTAGCCATATTGATTACCCTTAAGTGCTTGCAGAAGCATTAAGGATGTAAAGCAAAGTGTTTTTGATGCAATTTTGTGTAAGGGTGTTACACAAGTGACAATTGACAATTGAGATTGCGCATGGTTTCCGATAAAACCATAATCAAAACACATTAGGATGGTTAAGATACCATAGTAGGCTATGTTATTTAAGAAATAGATTTTCTAGAATCGTTCTAGGGAATAAAGAACAATGAAAAATATTTATAACGAAAATTGAGTACACTTGCAATCATGAGATGTGCAAGAGGATGAGTCCCGCACACTGTGAAAACAGTGGGAGCTATTCTTAGGCTAGAGGGTCTATGTCTTGGTTGGATCTCGACAAGTACTCAGAAAGTTTTGTAATGCAAATGTATACATTACAAAGGAAAACGAGTATGTAGTAAGGTTGAGTAAGGTACAAGAAGTTGATAAAACCCACTAACCAAAGCCTTCTCATAGGCTTAACATGATGAGTCATGTCATTTCAATTAAATTGAGATGAACAACTACATTCAAGATCAAATTAGATTATAGAATATGAAATAGTAATCAGGCATTGACTATTCATATGTGATAATCGCATTTGTCGTTCGAGTTTTTACTTTAAAAACTCTTTTCTTATACTTTGTTACATCCAAACGGGTTGTAGAGACAATATTGAACCCCGTTAAAGTGAACCCGGATTAACATGGTATTCGCCCATAGTCACTTATATGAGGTGACGTCTCGAAGTGACTAGAGTATGATGCGATTGCTGGCAAGTTCAAGTGCTATAGAGTCATGTGAGATGACTAGTCGATCACATAGGCAGACTGTTAGGAATACTTTGTCGGGCAGTGACTGCTTATAGAGTTCTGGCAAATTTATATAGCTTGGTCGTGGCGAGAGCTACTATAGTATTCTAATGAGTCAATTCTTTTGACTAAAGACTGTTCGCCTAAGGTGGCACAGTTTCAGATTAACTTTGATTTGTGTTACTACGACCTTCGTAAATGGGGTCAAATGGGCATATTTTGGGTTATGATGGCTGTGGCTAGTCGAAGGGAATAAGTGCGATAGGAATTGTCCATCCCTTTGTCAGGGTTAAAACAATATCTCAGGGCCACTCGAGGAGCAATGAACTGGAAATGCGTGGCCACGCTCGGATGCTATCTATGGTAGATAACTCCAGTCAATCAGTTATTCTCCAGATCGAGGAAACCACTCTCGATATGATTACTTGCAAGTACGACCCGAAAGACACCTTGCATTGAGTGGGAGATAGTAATAGGACAAGAGAATTGGTGACGCACACTTGTCGAGGACAAGTGGGAGATTGTTGGAGTAAGTGTCCCCGACAATAATGCGATCATAATTGTCGATCATATTGATCACATGTTTAAATCTCATTTTAAGAATACGTAAGGGATGATTCAATTATATAGTCAACTGACCAACATTAATCGGTAACGATTGGCTTGCTAGAGTTTGACGTTACTGTCGTGGGACAGTGGTGGTCAGTTGATCCCTTAAGGTCACACCTAAAGGATGATGCCCTTATCTATAAAGTTGATTAATTGTATGATGATGCAAGTTGATCAATTCTTAATGTATGAGGTAGTTGAGTCTCTTAATGTATGAGGTAGTCTAAGCTTATTGGTTCTACTTTTGTAAGATTTGCCTTTTATTCCCTATATGGATGAATATATGGCTTGCTTTTCTTGCAAAAAAAAAAAAAAAAAAAGTTGATCAATTCTTTAAAATTGAACAATTCGATTTGTGAGAGAGAATGATTATCTTATTGTAATGGGATTAAATAAGATTTATTTTAGTAATAGAATGCTTTGTTACTAAAATTGTTTATTGTTTGAGAAACAATAGAGATAAGGATGAATGGTCAATTATAATTACAAGATATTGTGAATTATAATTACATGACCCATTTTATTTATATGATCAAGTATCATTAGTCAATTTATTGAATATAATTTAATTAATTCATGAAATGATATTTATGTGATAAATATGCATTAAATTAATTAATAATATGTATCATACTACATGTGACATATTGTATGACAAATGACAAATTGACAAAATAAAATGGTAGTCCATTTTATGGTACATGGACCGAAATAATGAGAGTAATGGGTGTTAGTGGGTGAATTATTTTATGAGATAAAATAAGCTAATGATGCCTAGTCTGCATCTAGCCTTACATGCCTAAGGTTTTGATAAGAACAAAAGGAAAAGAAAAAGGACAAGAGGTTGCTCTTTTTCTCCTTGGAACCGTGACACCTCTAGGATCATTAGAGGATTTTTATTCACTTCTCATTTTACATACTTGTCCATTCAAAACACATGCAAAAAGTTGATGCATTACTCTCTCTCTCTCATGTTCATCTTTTCTTTCATCAAAAATATGAGTTTTTGATTCAAATTGTTCCAAAAAGATTACTAAAATTATTAATGTAATATATGAGTGTTAGTAATCAATTTTAAGGTAAACTACTAAACTAATATCTAGCTAATATTATTTAGTGGGGATAATGGATAGTCTTGGGTGCAATCAAGAGGAGAATATCTACTTTGGGATTTTTGGAGGATCATCCGTATATATTGGAAAGCTCAAGAACTAACAAGAAGGAGATCTTGTTGGTGCCCATTTGACCGAAATTTATTTGGTGAGAAATTGATTTTCTTATCTCTTTTTGTTTTAGTTTGCATGCATAAGATTTATAATTAATTTTATGACTAAATTAATTAAAACATATATGAATATGTTAAGTAATGAGATATTGATTTCTAACAGAGCATATTCCGAAATCAAATTTGGGTGATGGAGTTGATTGTGGAATTTATCTCATGCGTTTGTTGGAGAAGTACAAAGGCACTAGAAAGGGTTTTCCTTTGGGTCTAAACGATGTAAGTTGTGATTCATATAGAATATAATAAACTCAGTGTGTGGGGTTTATTTACTTGGTTGCATTGCTTTAAATTGCTAGGTACATACATCTAGCTAGCTATATACACTTCAAAATAGAACATAAGTCGACTCAAGACAGAGTCTATATACATCTAATGGTTAACATATGTTTCAATTTCTTTTGTAGCACAATCAACTTAAACTTTTTGCTGCAAGAGTTTGCTCTGAAATTTGTTGTTTCAATGGTAATCAACTGAAGGATAAAGTCTTATCACAAGCTGGATCTTCGTGTTTGGATGTGAGGTATCCTTTTATTCCTTCATTAAATATAAGCAGAAAACATCTCAATCAAGTTGTACTTATCAGAAGCTGCATTTTTCTGTTTAGTACTCAATAGTTGGCGATAAACTTAATTGTTTGATTTGACACTGATTTTCTAGGTTTAAAGCAGTGGACCAAGAGTTCCAAAATAAATGACAGTCACAACATCAACGTCAACGTCAACTTACGGATACAGGCGCTTGGTGTTGTTATGAGGCGGGGTAAAGACGTCGAGTAAGTTGTTAAATTGATAACATATTTGTACAATTCTCATTGTTTGATGCACTTTGTTCTAATTATTTTCATATGTAGTTTAAATGAGACTCTTGTGCAAACTGAGTGGATGGGAGTGTGCCGAAAAGCAATGCAAAGTTTGCAAAATCGTCGTTGGGCAATGGATTTGGTAAGTATGTAGAGATTTTATTTTTATTTTTTTATATTTATACTGATGTATGTGTGACAATTTTAGAATATGATGCTTTATTTGTAGGTGCTTGATATGTATGGTGTGATGTGCACATATGATAGAAATGATATTCTCTACTTGCCATCAACAGTGCAAGTACTTTTTGTTCATATTCAAAATGCACCTTGCTGATATTTTAGTAGTCCATATCTAACCCATTTTTTTTTTAAAATATCTAGTTTGCTAAGCCGTCCTTAAGTCCTAAGAATGGAAACGTTGTCTGGTGTCTTCATCTAAAGATGCACTACAAGCCTAAAAATGGAGCAACTATTGATAAGGTAAATTTTTTAAATGGAATTTATGCGAACCTACTTTTTTTTTTTATTGAAGTGTCTATTGTTCGTGTAACCTCCACTTTTGTTTGGTGTATTTGTGTCCATTTTCGGAACGAAGTCAACTTTGTGTTTGACAATTCTTTTTTGACTTTCTTTATTTTTGTAGATTTTTTTCACGATTGGCAAAAATGGTAATCATTGGTTAGCTTGTGTGTCGGACTTGAAGAAGCAGGAAAACTATATTTTGGATTCATGCAAGCCAAATACAAAAAATATAGATGAAATGGAGGCATATACTTCTTATGTGGAGGATATTGTATGGACTTTTTACTCGTGTTTGTTATAATTATGCTTCTGGTATTATCAGTTATCTTTTTGAATAAAGCTATTAATATTTTGATGATTGTTTGTCATTCAAAGGTATTCCATGTTTCAAATCAGTTTGACCACCACAATGGTTACAAACATCTAAAGAGCATCATCTTGTTTCCTTCTATTATTGTGAATGTACCTCGGCAAGAAGAAAACACGTAAGTTTTTTAAATTGCATAAATTCTCATCTACTTGATTAACATATTATCGACTGTCTCTATAACAGATTGCGTTTTTCAATCGCACAATCGTATTTGTGTGTAGTTTTGATTGCAGACTATATGTTATGAAGTTTTTGGAAGGCGCATTAGTAGATCAGAATTTATGGGAGGACAAGAACTACTTCAAAGTGAGTTTCATGGAATTAATAGCTATTTCTTTATATATTGAAAAATTTGGTTGAGATAATGTTGGTCGCCCTAAATGCAACATGTTGGTTGAAAGTCTTTGTTGGAAAAAAGTAATGCCTAGCCAACATGTTGATTTTAATTTTCATTTCACTTGTTTCTAACTAAATCTGTACCATTTTATTTTGCGGAATATCATTGGTTATCGTCGTCAAATTATGTTGAAACTATTAAAATGGGAGAAAAATACTCTGAAGGTAAAATACACAGCTTTATTACAATAGTTACACTTATTTAAACTGCTGGATACACATCTTTATGAGACTAGTTACACGTCTCCTTTGTTGTGTATTAAATGTTGTCGATACAACTCATAGTTTTTACCTTCAAGGGTCTGCATTGGATACACATCTCCCGTGTTATAGATACAGATCTCCTGCTGCGTAGATACACACAGGGGCATGTTATCTGAAAGACCCTTTGTGTGGAGGACGGTGGATTTGGAATTTAAAGCAGATACGCATATCCTGTTTCTGGATACATATCTGCTACTGTGTAGATACACATACGACATGTGTATGTTTCAAGACCCTAGGGGTTATAGTTGCATTTACTTAAACGGCTGGATACATATCTATGTGAGACCAGTTACATGCCTCTTTGCTGTGAATCAAGACTACGTAGTTGTTGAGACTAACAATGTTTTGTTAGGAGTGTCTATTCCTCGTGGTTATAGTGCACGCCGAAAGTACACTTCCTAGGGTTCATCTTTATTTGACCTTCAAGGCACTATTGTTTTGCCTGGACAAAAGGAGAGGAGGTGAAAAAATAATGTTCTGCCCAGTTTTGTGATCCTTAATAGTCAGTTTGTGATAAGGAGTCGTGGAAAGGATGAGTTTGATGGGAAACAACTCTATCAACAGTGTCGGCAACGAACAATTGCAAGACAGACTTCCTTCTCTATTAAATCCTATCTCTTCTCCCCATCAAAACAGCTGGTAGCACCTTCGTCCTGTCTCACCATTGGCGATATCTATGTACACTATCACGACATTATCACATCTTACTCTGGTAGATATGAGAAATTCTTGACTACCATAGACCATATAGTCAGCCAGCTCCCGTTGCTGAAGCTTCACACTTTCCTTTTTGGTTTAAGTGGTCCTTTTTTCAATGGTCCAGCCGAACTCTGTCAGTCTCGTTTACAATCATGGCTTCCGTTGTTTTGCTCTAGAAATCCGGAGCAAATCTTGATAGAACATTATTCACTCTTTTTCCCTGCTTGTTTATTTGAAACTCAGTCTTTAGTGGAGTTGAAATTAAATAAGGGGGTGTTTGGTTCGAAGGGAAGGAATGGAATAGAGAGTGGATACACATCTTCTGTTTTCTAGATACGCATCTGCCAGTGAGTAGATACACATATGGCATGTGTTAGGTTTATTTTTTATTTTGCTGATTTATTAAAGTAACTTAATGTCACTTTTTCATGTGTTTTTTGTCATGTCAGTTGCTAGGGTCTTTTTAAGGAGATAGATGAACTCAAGTTTTCTGGATTTTATGTGTTTTCTTATGGTGGTATTTTGTAATTCAGTTTGTTCATTGTCTTTTTTGAACATTGTTAAATTCACAATATGTTATTGAAATTCAGAATATGAGATTTTTTTTTCGTTCCTCAGTGGGTAACTGCCACTGATGAGTGTAAATTTCTTGAGCAAATGGTTTAGGGTGAAGATTGGAGATTCTCGATTTTCTGTAAGAGTGAATCTTGCTCAATGTTTATATAAGTGCATGTTTTAGAGTGTATGTCCATTTGAATTTAGCTATCTTTTTAGCTAGCCAACATACTTCTTCAATAGCTGTAAAATGCTTTGATTCAGCTCACCATGCTCCAAACTCTTGGATACTATCGAGCAGTGTTAAAAGTTAGTTTTTGTGAGACAGTTGAACATTCAAGTTTAGAGCTCAATGTTTCAACTGTCAAGTAAGCTGAACATGCTACTTTCAAGTAAGCTGAACATGCTACTGACAAGTAGATGTAGATAGTGTGAATGTGTGTGGTTGACATGCTTGGAGAGGGTGATCTACAGTAGTCCAAATATACATTACACTAGGCAAACCATTTTTTATTGAATAAATCGGAGTAATAAAGAACACGATGATTATTAAATTGAATACTTATTAGAATATAATTTCGTGTCACGGTATTACGGACCTAGGGAGTATAATTAACTAAAATTTTGCTAGGATGCTGCGTTGATACTTATTCTACCTGGAATATCCAATGATTTAATCCAAGTTCCTCAAAAATAGAAAACTAGGAACTTCTATTATTGTCCAACATGATAATCCTTCGAAGTCTTCAATACTACAAGTTTTCAATTGTAAGCAAACCAACAAGACAATCCTTCTACAATTTAGAGTTATATATTACATACTTTTTTACTAGTTTTTACATACTACTAAGTCCACAAAGAATAATCTTTTGTTAGTGGCTTACACTTTTACTCACCAAATCAAACTGAAATAACTTTTGAGTAGTTCAACTGCGGCAATCACTTTTGACTGATTCGACTCGGGCAATTTCTACTATCGTGATGAGTCATTTCACCACATGCACGACAATTCCTAAGAGGCTTTGCATTTTCTTGTACTGCTTTTTCCTTGCTTGAAGTGATGCGTCTTCCCGATCCCTTATTCTTGCATTTTTCTGGTGGTAGAACACTAGCTTGAGGAATTTTTGACCCAATAAGCATCTCAATTTCACTTTCTTGTTTTTGACTTCCCACGTTTAATCGAAATAATCAATTTCTCATTGAAACTATGAAGAAGTTCAAGCAGCTCATCACCAAGTTTCTCATTATCCTCAACAAGCGAAACCGAAGTAAATACTTCCGACCACAATTCACTTACCTTGCTTTGGTGGTTTTCTATCGACATACAATCAGCTAGGAGTGTTGTCCCAACAACATTAAAAATAGGGCGGCAGGTTGCATTTTTGCTCCATCTGTCAAATAGATACTCCCTTGGTATTTCATCAAACCCTTTATCCTTCAACACCCACAGAACATGCTTGCAAAGTAATCCGATTCTTTCAAACATTTTACACGAGCAAGAAAACTTGTTACCAGTCAAATCAACTGTGTATACCTTGTTTTTCTCACGGTCTATTATTGAAATATGGTCATTGTAGTCTTCAGTCATCCTCGGTGAAAGACCACAACTAAAACAAGCAGCTTGGAGTTCTTGTTGGAATTCATAAAACAGAGTTGTTGTGTAGAATTCAGCAGTTTTTTTTCCAAAAGCAGAGGTGTTGATAATTTTGGAGAAGAGTTTTTATCATCCGTTGTGACCTTTGAATATTTCCATCGCTGAGCATCCATAGCTGATTGGAAACGCATCCAAAACTCGACAAGAGTAAGGTGCGGGTTAGTGAAATTCCCAAAGAAGCTATTTTCAGATTCTGACCTTGATGTTGTGCGCATAATCCCGCCAAGATATATGTCTCTAAAGTAGGCGGGAATCCAAGTTGCACGAATGTCAAACATTGACTTCAGCCATTCATGATCAGAAAGCTCATACGTGGAAAGAATCACCTTCCATCTCAATTCAAATTCTTCTGTATCAATCTCTCCATCCCAAACTATAGAATTTATTTCCTTCAAAAAGTTAGTGTTTTGGCAAATTGATGGACCGACTTTGTCTGGCAGCTTTTTCATTATATGCCACATGCATAATCGGTGTTGTGTTTTGTCACCAAACACATCTTTTACAGCTTGATTGATGCCTTGGCATTGGTCAGTTATTATTGTAGAAGGATAACAATCACCCATAGCCTTTACAAAGTTGTCAAACAACCACGTAAATGATTCTCCATCTTCCTTTCTTAACAAACCACCCGCAAAAGTGACACAGCTTTTATGGTTGTCCACACCCGTGAAAGGGCAAAACACCATTTTATATTCATTGAAGTTATAAGTAGCATCAAAAGAGACGGCTTCACCAAAAAGGGCATAGTTTTTAATTGAGATTGGATCTGCCCAAAACACCTTACTTAGTCTCTTCTGATCATCCGCATCAAAGTCGAAATAAAATGATGGAGACATAGCCTTCTTTTGCATGAAAGTCTCAAGTAACATCTCAGCATCATATTCCTTGATGTACTTCTTAACATCCCTTGAAATGTTTTTAAAATCTTCTAAAGATGCCCCAACATTTTTGTACCCTTTTACATATTCTTTGAACATTCTAAATGAATCCACCGGACCATGATTAACTTTTGAATTATCCATGATCATTTTCTTGTGAAAGAGATTCAAATTTCTAGATGGTTTCAAATGAACCATTGTTGATGGTGTAACCATAACATGTGTGTGAACCTCGACAAAATCATAAATTTCATATTCACCACTATCCATTCTCCTAAAACTAACCTTAGCTTCACATCCTGTTCTGGTAACAGTCCTCTTCCTTTTAGTTCCCTTATTCCTACTTTTGCCTTCTTTATTACACACACAACGTTTGTGTGTAATAATCCCTTTAACCAATTTTGTTGAATCTAACCTTGGAACAAACCCACAAACTTTGGCATATTTGTTGTAAAAAGCAATGTCATCTTCCAAATTTGGAAATACCATGCCATTCATTGGTTTAACATGTTCTGGACAACTCGGGAATCCGAAAATTATATGTTCAGAACCAACTTGGGGTTTCTACAAGACAATCAACAAAAAGATTGTTATTAATGTGAAACCAATTTTTATTAGCTAGTACAATAATGAGCAAGATACAATTTTTTTACCTGGTGCATCAATCAATGGAACTACACAAGCAATGTCATTGTCTGCACAGGAAATGCACAAGAAGTTATGCATAGTGAGAGATACACATCACTAGCATATTAGATACACCAGTTCATGTATTAAGATACATCTTTTTTAAATTCCAAAATAATGAATATGAAGGTGCATTTATTGTACCTGGTGCATAAGTCAAGGGAAGCGGTATATCAGTACTACCTGAAGCATGGACATTAATAGCAGGTATACTATCTGCAAACATACACATCTCAATCAAATTAGGTACTCTAGTTGTTGTGTCAGAATATATGTTTTTTAGATACAGACCTTTCACTAGCTAGGTACACTCTGTTAGCTACATAGATACACTTCTGTTACTTGCTCAATAAGCAAAACCAAAAAGACAATAAATCATAACTAGCTGGAAAAAAAATTCTGCCCAGGTACATATCTTCATTAGGCTAGATGCACATGTTCAGTTCTCTAATACATACTATTTAGAAATAGAAATTTACCTAGCTGGAAAAATGTACCTAACAAGTTAAAGAGGTGTATCTTGTCTAAGGTCACATTTTCTGACATCTCATGTTAATTCGGTAATAAACATATACATGAATGGATTCATGACTCAATTCATGTATCTACCAAACCATAGATACATTTATACAACTTTCTATATACACACAATATTTTAATTGAAGGAAAATCAGTGATGTGTACCTATAACTTCTTCTATGACTGAATCGTCCTCTCTTCCGTTATCTGTTACAATACAATTAAAAATAAAAAGTATTAGCATACCTAAAGCAATTTCAGCAATGGATCCCTAATTCAATTAATTTTTCTAGGGTTCCCAAAAATGTATTTGGGAGAACAACAATAATCACGAAATTATGAGTACCTGAAGGAGGAGAACATGACGAAATTATCACCATCCTAAAATTAGTAACAAAACATTAATTAAGTCACCATCAAAAACTAAAAACACGATTTGCAATCAAAAATCGTAAACCCTAATTTTTTCAAATTTCAATTGTTCAAAACCTAATTTTTGATTTTTCAATTGTTTATGTGAAACTTACCTTCGATGAGCAGCAATGGAGTTGAAGGTTCGATATAGAGGTGCAGCAATGGAGTAAAGTTACTGGAGAAGGAGATGGAGGAGTTTGATTTTTCGAATATTTTTGGTTAGTTTTTTATGACAGTTTAAGTTAAGACGCGCGTGTAGTCTCATTAAGGTAGGTTCGTACGGTTCGTACATTAAGCTGGTTCGTACCTGATCCCGCCCATATATATATATATATATATATATATATATATATATATAAGAGGCTTTTTTCAGGCAATTCTAGAGACTCCAAATTTTTGAAAACACGATTTTTATTTTTAATAATAAACTCAGCTGAAAATAATTATTTTTGAGCTAATAAAATAAGAGATATAGTAAATTACAAAAAAGATTGAGTTTTATTTTTAAATCCTACATAAGATAAATTACTTTCGAATCTCCAACATACCTCAATAAAATAATTAATGCCAAATAACTATAATCACTATTAAAAAAATTTAAGCGATAAAGTTTGTAATTGTATTAGTGGAAAAGATAAGTTTTCAATTTTGCACTGATATAGTTTTACGCCTAGGCATATATTTCAATTAATAATATTAACTAATTAATAAATGCATTAAATAAATTATCAAACATAAAATAATATATAAGAATAAAATAAAAGTTTGATTATGATTATAAGGGGTAGTATAGGTATTCAATACCAATTTGTTTATATATGGGAGACTTGCTCCCACCGTTGGCAAATTGCATGTATAAATATCTCCTAATTGGTACCCAAGACACTCCGTATAACATTAGCTGTTTTTTTTTTTTTCGTTTTGTATGTATGTGCGCAGTATAGTTAACATTATTTTGTATTGTCTTTTATTGCTCATTTTTATCTACAGTTTAGTTATGAACTTAAATTATTGTATTATTTCATATATAGAACTAATGGTATTGCTCTGCTTTTCTTTTTAGGGAGGAGTACTAACAATTCGGAGTGATATATTTATAATGCTCGTCATTCATATGATTCTTCAAACAAGATCATATACAAAGGTAAATAGTACAGTGATAATTTAAGCCTTTGACTATATTACTCTTTATCAAAGCCGATTTTACTCTCTCAATCTTAATTCACTTATTTTGATTGTGCGGTATGCTTTGCGCATAATGTATGTCAATGCCTTGCTATTAGAAAATCTAGCTTTGAGCAAATTGCACAAATAAAACATTATTTTGCTAATATATTAAATCTTGATGAGTTAATAAAGTTAAGCAAATTATAAAGCTTGCTAATCATGGGCGCGTTCCATTCCCAATTATTTGAAAATATGATTTTTATGATTTTAAATCTATTGAAAACAAGTATTTTATGAGTGCAAGACATACATCATTCATATCTTTCCGAAGTTGCTTAATTGTTCATGCACTTAATTATTTTCATGAATTTCTACTAATCTACATGCTATATTTTCCATGCACAGATATTATCGAGAAACTAATATGACGAATTCAAGTTGGCATATATTTATGGAGTACGAGCAAACAATAATTTACTCCACATCTTCTCTTTTTATAAATTCCAATATACGTTAGGCATTTAAGTTGTTTTAGCTGTCCTATCTTTTTTAGTTAGTTCATCGTCATTTAATATAAGTCAGATTTGTTTAGTATATGTCATAACTTTCGTTTTAAACTAATTCCGAGTCTATGTTTGATAAACTAATTTCGAGTCGTATAATTAAATGTTGAGATTTTGAGCGGTATTAGATAGTCCTGTCTTTCCAAATTACTTAATTTTTTAACGATATTAGTATACTTCTATAGAACATAGGAATTTGATTGGAAATTGTTTTAATAATAACTGGTTTTTCTTAAGGCACATGACTTCGCTAAGATGGTAAGAATGAATGTATCTTCCTATTTCTCATTATTTTTTGGGTGCGCTTCTATTTCTCATTATTAAATCTTAAATAATATTATTTAGAACATAACAATTTAAGTAGGAAATACTAAACCTATAAATAAATAGATATTATTATGTGATTTTGAACATTGTACAATTTGACTCGCACAAAAAAAAAACATTGTACAATTTGATTACAATCATAAAGCAACTCAAACGAGGCACACCGCATTTGACAGGGGGATATAACATCATGATATATTAATATACAAAGTACTGTATTTGATTATATAGAACTTAAAACTCCCTAACGCATGTTATTATTATATAAACCTCTTATTTTTATCAACACATTGACACACCAAATTAACTACGGAGCATCTTCTATCAACAATGAAGATAAAATTTATGCGTGCTAATTAGAAGGCGAAAATGCAATTCACTCATATACGTTGAATCAAGATACGCTTCTGTAATTCAGATTATAATTTTTGATTATTTACATGAAACCCATTCAATTTTTAGTTAGAAAATAAGAGAATTATACCCCTATTAAAAACATAGGATTATATCGAGAGTCCAAGTTCTACGAACTGCTTTCGAGCGATATTAAAGAAAATAAGTGAATTATACCCCTTACCAAACTTTGCAAGGCCATATAAATGATAAGCATTGAAGTAGTCTATATTTATACCATTTTCTATTTTGACGAAATAAAACATTAGATTGACGAGAATTTAAAAATTGAATATATATACTTTTTATCGAAGAGATATGCGCTACGGAGTACTATAACCATTATTATTATACGAAATAGTGTGATTATTCAAATTAAAAGATAAATTCATAAAAAGATACGAGCTTAACTTCGTAGAATTGACCACATATGAGATAAATTAAACATAAATACTGAATTCTAAGAGTGAATGGATGATTTAATACGATTTTTAGGTCTCTAATCAGTTGGTAAATGGGACTAATTATCGTAATTATGGAAAATATAAATTATAAAATAAGACGGTCTCATATCTTAAGACTGTCCATTTTTATAAAAAGTTAATTCAATTAGTGCTAAAAATAAATGAATTCAGTTTTTGTATGGGACCGACTTACAAGAAAAGTGTCTCACTACAAAATTATTGTTCCAAGAAAATCTTAGCTTTATCTGTTCTAAGAAATAACACCCCTCCCAAGTTTTGATGCTATTACTTTAAGAACAATCCACCTAATATATACTATTAAATATTTTATTTGTTTAATTCAATTTAGTGAGAAAGGGTTATAGGATAGATGGTTCAAATTTTTTATACAATAGGTGTTAATTATATACAAGCACATTCTATAGAAAATTACATATATGCCCGTGCCTCGCACAGACATTAAATCTAGTTAGTAAAATTATCGACGATATTTAACACGATCATTGATCATCTGGTACTTTTGAAGTAATATTGAAAGGCTCCATACTCTCTAAATCCGATCGCCCAAGTCCCAACTCGGGGAGGTCCAACACAAAACACACGGCCCAGAAAAGTACAACAAAGGGGGGAGAGAGAGAGAAATGCCGGTTGTCCAAGTCTCTGAATTTCCACCCAAAAAAGTTTGGAACTTTGACTCTTAAACCATACCAAACAACTTAGCTTTCTAATTCTGTTTAGGGTTTTTGATAATCATGTCTCTCCCTCTTGGAAAACTCACTATCCTCATTGGCGCAGGTTATTTGCTTTTTCCTCATTTTTCATTTGATTATGTACTCAATTTGCTTTTTTCTCATTTTTCACCGGTATGGATTTGGTTAATTTTTAGTCATGGAGCTTATTGTTATTGCACTTTGATGAGAATTAATGATCTGGGTCGTATTGCCCACATTGGCGTTTTGCCCTAGATTATTGTGAGACCGTCTCATACGATAATTGGTGATTATATAGCTACATATACACCTACCTAGTAATGATGCTTCAGATGATGTTACCAGTTAGTTTTACTTTATGCTTATCATCTGTTCATCTCTACTGTTATTTTGCCTATGCTAGCCGGGCAAAGTTTAAGTGTATTTGAAGGTTTAGGTTCGATCAACTGAGTGCTCATGTCAATGCTCGATCTAAAAAGTGTCCGGCATTGAGGTAAATTTGAAGGGAGCAGAGAGAGAAATTCATGGTTGCCTAATAAGGGCCAAGGTTAAGATTATTGGTAGTCTTGAGACAAGACTTTGGCAAGTCGTCTTGGCAAGTCTTAAGACAAGACTCATTCAAGACTACCAATTATCTACCGAAGTCTTAATAAAGTCTTAAGTTCAGTCTTGGAAATCCAAGACTCAACTTAAGACTTTGGGTGAGTCTTGACCCCACTTTCAAAAGAAATTATCCAATGAGTGGATTCCATGAGTCATTTCTTTTTGTAAAAAAAAGAAGTGAAGTAGAAAACTAGAGCCTGAGGTGAGTCTGACGGATAATGTATAAAGTTTGAGGTGAGTCTGAACAATAAAGAATTAATAAAAGTTTGTGGAAAGCTGAGATGGCAGTCTTAAGACTTGGAAGAGTCTTAATGATAATCTTACCTAAAATTTGTGGTGGATGTAGGTCATCAAAATTGATGTTTTTTTTTTGAGCTCCTCTTTGTAGTTTTTGTATTTATCGTGGGCTCGTGGCAAATGTTGAGATGGAGTATTGTAGATGAACATAGGAGTATAGGAGGCTTAAAAATGATGAAAGCATCGTGCTATTTATTTTATACAAATAAGGGAGTGCGTAATAGGATTTTAGAATCACGGTCCCTTCTGAGGTGCATTATACACCACAATTACATTTGCTCTAAGATTTCTCGGATTTGAAATCCACCTATTCTGAAAGAGTCTAAGCAGCCTTGTACTCATCTTTCAGTGTCCACCCTCAAGAGCTGCGTCCCTCTATTTGTTGTAGACGTTGATGCTTAAAAGGGGGCATGGTATTGTAACACATAAAAAACTTTACTCTTGTTGCAGGAGTAGTAGGTTCAATCTTGGCTAAAGAAGGGCGTATGCCGAGTGTGTCTGATGTTTTCTCAGGCGCGTTAAAGGTGCATATCTTTAACCAAACTGCAATTCATTCTCAAACTTTTAGGCATTAGTCTCTCTGTATTCACATTGCCATGGGAGTTGAACCATGTCATTAACTTTCATTTTTATTCCTGGTATTGTAATTCACAGCTGCTGTTTTATCTCTTTTTACCTACTATAAATTTATGACTGTGTCTTAAATGGTCTGCCTGGTATATCCTCTACAACAACATAACAACATTATTACACGCTAAGGAGGGGTCAATTTACACCTCTCCCTTGTGTTTACAACACATAATTTTTGCTACCCCACAATATAATTATGATAGAAAGAAGCACAGTTTTGGTATTTTTTCTTTGAAGGCTACTTTCTTGAGAACCTGGTATTATGTCTTTTTTTTTTTTTTTTTTTCCAGTGTTCACTTATCAGTTATCACGTATTCATGTTTGCGGTCTCATCTGTTGCAGATTGCTCTAAAGCCTCTAAAGCAAAGTGATTCAAAGCCTACAACAAGCAAGCCAAGAAATGATGCCTTAATTACTCAGGTTTTTATTCTAATCTTACATTCTTCTATTGTCTTACTAGTTTCTCTGCAAAATCAGCCTGTTCTTTCTCTTAATCCTGACATCACTTTCAGGATTTGGACCTCAGTCACGTAGATGTTGTTCTTTCTCGAAATTTTTTTGGTAGGAGGAATGTACTCTAAGCAAGTGAATGATTTAGAAATAGATTCTTATTTGGGTTACGGGCCATTCTGGTAAACTGTATTTTATTAATTCCTCTTTTCTAAACCTGTTCTGTAGCCCCTTCTCTTGCTGATTTTCTCTTCAATCGTTTCAAGCGTGTATTTATGCTAGGCGAGTGAACTTTTAGAGTAGTTTTTAGTTAAGAAACCCAAGCTAGTTGTTTTCTGTGTGTTGCTGTACTTTCTTGAGTGGTTTACCCACAATTCGAAGCTTTTCAATCTGATTTTTACTCGAGCTTCTATCTTTATCAATCATACAATCGATGAATTATATGTCTTATGATAAATTTTGGTTTTGATTAGCTACTGTATGTCTACATTGTGAATTTTGTAGGTGAATAGTTTAAGACAAGAATTGCAGCTGCTTGCATCCAGCAGACCAGTGACTATTGTGACTTCAAGAGGAACAGGTGTTTAATTTTTAATCTTCTCTTTTGTATTTTGTTTGGTGCAACTTCGTATGATATCCCCCATTCCTGCTGGGACTAAGATTCAGCTGTTTTTCTCCTCTTTTTCATAAGCATGAGAGGGTAACAGTTAGAAGGAGGCCAGGGAGAAAGTCATTTATGCACTGAACATACCATAGTCTCATGTGGTGATACCCAAATAAAAAAAGGAGATATTTACAGCTTTAGCTCTTCAGCTACCTTGAGCCCTTACAACACGTGATTTCAACTAGTCGACAACTTTGTAGACCAACATTGGAAATCCTGACTGAGAGAAGTAATAGCGTGAGAAAAATTTATGACTCCTATCCACTAGACACAAGTAGTTAAAGGAACCACCTCTTAAACTTCAGCATTCCTTTTTCATAGTTCTTTTCCAAACCGTAGGCATCTTTGGCTTTTAACTTTATAAAGAAGACTAGCTAAAATCCCAAAGGAGCTAAGGATAAGTGTCCTAGCCCACTCTCATAGGTGCCTTGAAGAGAAAGTGACATAAGTCTATGCTTCAAGATTTGAAAAGAAAAATAAAGAAATGTATGCTTGACGTTATGCTTAGACGTAAAGATTTTGCATCTCAACACTCTCAAATCTCAGCACATCTCTCATTTCAAAGACTCATGGAGTTTTCAATGTATTTATTTTGTAGGTGGCAGTCGAGTTGGTGTAATCATTGTGATTGTAGTTCTTGGCTATGGATATGTGTGGTGGAAGGTACTCTACTTGACTAGGGCTTTTAGAACAATTGATTTTTCTTTTCTCATTCTCCATTGCGTTTCTTCTTCAGGAATATAACCTCCGTGTCTGTTTCCATTTACCATAACAGATTCTGAGCTTAGTAGAGATGTAAATGTCTACCTTATAAAGAGCCTTATGATTCCATATATGACTGTCGTACCCCAGATTTTGTCTATGTTGAACATCTGTGAACAATACAAAATTATTGTTTAGGCCATAATTAGCTGGAGCAGTGTTCAAGAAAGTATAGATTATTTTTTTTGTTATATCTTTGGCTAAAGTTAAAGTAGCTGCTTTTCCGGATCACTTTTCCTAGCACTGGTATGCACATTTAGCAACCTCCTGACAACATTTAATTTGTTGGTTTCAGTGGTTTCCTGTTTTTTTTTTTTTTGGTCATCTCTCTTGACAAGATGAGGCTGATATCATTGCCAATATTTGTCTGCATGATTTTTTTGTTTTGAATCTTTACAATTCTCCTTGGAAGGAGTGCTATATTCTGCATTGGGTTGGTATGAGGGGCTAAGAGGTGTCAGCTTCATGTCCAAGCTCCCGTTTTAGGATGGCCCTCAGATTGTCTTGTGCCACACTAGCTCTTCAGTCAAATTAGGTTGATGACTTTGACTAGCAAGATCTGAAGTTTCTAGAGTGTAAAGCTATCATTTTTTTTTCACAAGTAGTAGTCCATTTTATTCATTGTCATTTCCGATGGAGCCTATCACTTAGGGGGCGTTTGGTTAGAGAAAGGAAAAGGGAAAGAAAATTAGAAAGGGTAAGAGGGAGAAAGGTAAGTGATTACCTAAAACTTGACTAGTTGTTTGGTTACATCAAGAAAATGAAGTGTGGTGGGTTGTGGTTTGTTTTGGTGTGCAGGTGGTGGTTTAGGTGGGGTGGTTGTGGTGGTGGCGGTGGCATTGTGGTGGTGGCGGTGGCATTGTGGTGGTGGTGGTGGCAGTGGGGTGGTTGTGGTGGTGGTGATGGTGGTGGTGGCGTCATGGTGGTTGTGGCGGTGGTGTTGTGGTGGTGGTTTATGTGGGGTGGCTGTGGTGGTGGTGGTGGTGGCGGCGATGGCGTCTTGATGGTGACTGGTGTGGTGGGAGTCGCAAGTGTGGTGGTAGGTAAATAAGGTGGTTGAAGGGTAACAAGGGTAATGAAATCTCATACCTTGGGGTGTGGGGGGTAAGGAATTAGATGGATTGAGGGGTAAGGAAGGGAATTTCATTCTCTTTGTTTGTGTCAAACAAACACCAACAAAAGAAATCAATAACTTTGTTTCCCTTTCCCTTTCTTATAGACCTCCAACCAAACTCCCCCTTATTATTTTTGGTTATGAAATGGGATAAGGTACAAAGACTTATTAAACCAGCTACTCTTCTTTCTACTGGATTAAATGTGATTCTTGACGTAATTTTCATTATGGGTCATCCTAAAACAACCTTTTGTGTTGTAAGATAGTGATAAGGTTGCATGCACCATACCCCTCTTATCCCGCCGTTTGTGGGAGCCCTTGATGTGCTTTGGTAATGTTGTTGTTTTAGTCTAACTTATTAAATGGTAAAAAGAAAAGTGAATTCAAGTACAAACAACACCATAAATTAACAAACCCACAAAGCCATTAGAAAAGCTATTTCACTACAAAAGAAAGGCTAATAGATTCCAGACTATATAAAAGCTCGATCAACACCAACTCCATATTATGATAGTTATCATTTAATACAGCATGAGAATCCGAGACAATAAAATACCAGAGTCATCTTAAGATAAAAACACTTCCATGATCCTAATTCATCTGTATAGCTATCATTATGCGTTTATGTGGGCTTGTGGCTGATTTTGTTGATTTAAGTACATGATAAAATGTTTCATATTTCTTTTCATGAGAATGTGTTGTTTCTTTTCCTAAATTCTCTTCCGATTCTCGTCTTTCAGTGGTTTAAATAAACATGCGATACTGACATGGATGAAGCTTATATGTTTGCCAGATAACCATTTTCCCTCCCCTCGTATTTTCATGTTGTTCTCATCTTATTCTAGTCTAAGTGCTCTTTAATCTTACATATTGCAAAGCTGAAGTGGCTGGGCTCATGCTAACTCACTCACATTTTTGTTAGGGTTGGAAACTTCCTAATTTCATGTTTGCCACCAAGCGAGGCCTGAAAGATGCCTGCAATTCTGTGTCTGCTGAGCTTGATAAAGTTTTCCGCTCCGTCAAGGTTGGTTTGATCACCCGTTGTGGTTATGAATCTTTTTTTTTTTTTTTTTTTTTTTTTTTTTTTTTTTTCAAAATTCTGTTTTGTAAATCGCTGTAACTGTTGAAAGTTGTTCTCTGACTTGGCATACAAGTCTGATTTCTTCTCATTACTATATTTATTTAATTTTATACTGATATGGCCGTCTCCCAATTATGAGTGATCAATCTATCTCTCACTTGAATGATTCTTAGGATATAAACTTTCATTGTGAATAGAGAATTAAAAGTTCCTAGTTCTTTATCTTTCCTGGTTAAGCTTTGTGATTACTGAAGATTGATGCATCGTGCATGACTAACTGTAATGAAGGGCAATAAATGTTGACAGTAGATGACACTGGTAAAAGAAGTATCAGGCTTGATGATAAACGAGTCGACAAGAAATGCATCAAAATGTGTCAATGAACATGTGTCGTCAACAACTTTTTTGTCCTTGGGTTCTCTCTCTATGGAATTTCTTGTTGTGTATGTCACTCTTATAATCTTAAATGCTCAATGGAGCCAAAGGGTCACTATTTTTTGTTATTGTTGTTGTCTGGAGTATGATGGATTAAGTAGAATGACGCATGAAACTACCCGTGATTGTGTTTTCAAGTAACCAATGTGATTTATGATCTTAGTTTGAGCGCAACAGTGTCGATTTGATGAGACACGAGGCAAAGGCACATGCTTTTTTACGCAAGGCGCACTTTTTTTTTTACAAGCCTTTCAACTAGTTCTATACCCTCACAAATATTAAGGGTGTGATTGGATACAAAAATGGAGGGAAAAGGAGGGGAGGGAAAGGGAGGAAAGGGAAGGAGAGAGGGAATGGGACAAGTAGTCTTCCCTCCATATCTTTTCTATGTCGGTGGGATTTTGATTAGCCTTGGAGGAGGGAAAATAGACCCCTCCATTTACCTCCTACCCTGTTTGTTAAGCAAACAAGGGGCTTCTTCCTATTTCCCTCCCTTTGCCTCCAATTCCCCCAATCCAAACAATACCTGAAGGGAAGAAAATATTATTCAGCGTATGTCATACGAAGTAATAGTTTCCACACTGTGTTGTCTTTTCTTTTTAATGAGAGCTGCTAGCACAGATGCCAAAATCTATAGCATAGCCACGAGGTAGGTCATCTGAGAAGAGATATGCACATGGATTGCAGATTTGCGGGACATGAAAATTACACAAGGATGGTTAGATAAACTACCCTCTTCTAATATGCAGTAAGATGTGAATATATCAGTAAATTATCCCAGAATCTTGTCTTGTTAAATAAAATACTACCAGAACATAGTCAAGTATATAGCTCAAGATACATCAAGACTCAAGAGGGACATAGATAAAGAAGAGGAACAGAGATGAACATTACAGATATTAGAAAAGGCAAAACGAAAAACAGGGAAGAGAAGATTAAAAAAATGAGAAGAATATAGATGAGTTGAAATGAAGAACAGAGAAGGTAGGAGAGAAGAGAAGACGAAAAAAGAGAGACAGATTTGAGGAAAAGGAAGATAAACATACGAGAAACAGGCCTTTGACAGAATGTAAGTGTAACTCTGTTGTGTAGAAGAGAAACGACAAGAAATAATTTAGTTAAGCACATAGCTGGATCATCCGGATGTAAATTAAAAAAAAACAACAAATTACTCAAGACGCACCTCAAGCCAAGTGGCACGTGCCTTTGTGTGTGGCTTTTAGACACATCTCGCCTAGTCACTGAAATGTTATTGATCACGTCTCGCAACTAGGTGCGCCTAGTTTACTGTTTTTTATCTCCTGGTTTCACGTGCATTCCTTGCTGCAGCTCACCAGGAAAAAATTATCTTCCACACTTGACGAGTCAAGTTGCAAATACGATGAAATTGTCGCTTCTACCCTAATCACTAAAGATGAGGTATAGTTTCGTAACTGCCATTCTGTAATGTCGTTTCTTTCTTGAAGTTACAAGTTCTCTGGAATAGCAGAAGTGGCTGTATTTGTTTTGAAACTCCAATGCAGTCCTTGTTTATATTTATAATTTTGATGACAAATGTATAAAAACATCTTTAGTTCTGCGGAAAAGCAAGAACCGGCTGTATTTATTATTACTTTTTTAATGTGGAATGGGTGCCCAATCATTTGATATGGTCCTTTCTTTTTTATAAAATGCAGGAGATTAACATCCAGAAATGTTCGCTACTGCACAGTAGTTAGGATTTTGTGCTTTTGCAGAACAATCTGAACCCAGAATTTTTAAAATAGTGCACTAAATCTCGTTAACTTTTAAAATAATTTAAGGCTTCCACCTATAACTAGGTAAGGGGATTCAATCATCCTAGAATTTACGCATAAATTTACTACTTTAGTCTTACACATAACTCTCATCCTCTCCTTTAGCTCTGGATAATGCTGTGTACATTTAGCCTCGTGGAATCTGAGTGGGATCTTAAAACCTTGATTAAATATTAATTATGTTGATTCATTTCATGCTGTCTCGCTAAACTCTCTATATATTTACAGGTTACTGATGTTTGTGGAAAGGTGTCCAAATTCAGTGTTGATGTCCAAGCTGTCCATAATCAAATCCGGACGCTGGTGACTTACAGTTCCATAACTTCTTTTCTGCGAGTAAAGTAATATATCAAGCCCCAATCCCCCTTTTCTCTGACTAGCATTTTTTGTATGCCAGGAGACAAAGATGGGCAAAATACAAACAAAGCAGGTGCAATTATAGATCTTTTAAACTTGAAGACTTTATCTACAAGACTACAAAGCATAATTGCATGTAAAAACATTTGATTTTATTTGACAATTGTTGGTAACAACTCTCAGGATGTGACAAAGGAAGGAGTTGCGAGACTGTTACTTTGTACCCTCGATGCAGACAATAAATTAAATGATCTTATTCAGGCATGACTCCGTTATGTCTCCTATATTTTGGGAGTTAATTGTTTTTTTTTTCCTTTTCTTTGTGTTGTTTAGTACCAGTGAGCTTTTCATTTAATAGGATGTGAATCTTATCTCTGGTATTGCAGGACCCTTCATGTAGTGCTTCTAGGCCTGCTCTTGAACATACACGAGTTGCAGTTTGCTCAAGGGTAAATAATTTGAAGTAGTTATGTAATTCATGTTCCTTTTTCCATAGATCAAACTACGGTGTGCATTTAATCTCCTTACCTTTTTCCATAGGCGAGAGCCGTAAATTAATGCGTAAATTCTGCAGTAGATTAACATCCAGAAATGTTCGCTACTGCACAATATTTATGATTCTGTGCTTTTGCGGAACAATCTGAACCTGGAACTTTTTAAATAATGTACTAAATCTTATTATTTACCATGACATGGCAGAGTATGTCTTTGCCTACTGCTTTGCCCTTGGAGCTACCCTCCCCTCCAGCTTCCGATGGATCTTGTGAGGTATGCTTTTGTATGTTCACAAAGTCAGAATGGCCATGTTTTACATCATAATAGTGGAGCTTTCTTACATGCTCTCTACCTCATTTTTTGATATGTACATGGCTAGTGTCTTGGTCAACACATGTATGGTAAAAGGGCCACTTCTATAGGGAGCTTGCTCTGTTTTTTTTCCCTTTCCATGGACCACGAATGGAGAGCAAGCTAGTGTGAGCCCCCAAATCTCTTTTATTCCATGTTCCATGGCTATTGTCTTTAATTTACTAATCAATTCACAATGATCCAACATCCAACCTTAGTTTAAAAAAGCGCGCCTGAGGCGCGCCTAGGCGCAACGCGCAGTGAGGCGCCAACCAAATCGCATCAGACACTGAGGCGCATGGAGTGCAAAAGGCACACCTAAGGCGCAACTAGTGAGGCGCACACGAGGTGCATTAGTGTGTAATTCCATTTTTTTTTTCAAAATTCTTTTATTTTACCCTTCTTTTCTCCCCCTTATCCTTAATTTTCACTTTTAAAAACATGTTAGCCCTCTTTAAAACAAAAAAAAGGGACTATTCTTGCATAAAATTTGATTGTAAAATATGGATGTTCTTTTGAAAATCAGTGCGCCTCGTGTGCAAAAGACGTGCGCCTTCGCCTCTCGCCTTGCACCTTAGCCCCTTGGGACCCCATCGCCTCAGTGCGCCTTGCGCTTTCTCAAACTAAGCATCCGACTAAGTGTTGTACCATGTGGGAGCTCCTCCCTTCATCAGCTTCCTTGGCTTTCTTTTAACGTCCATTCTTTGGACATTTGCAATCTATATACTCCCTTCATTTCATAGGGATCTTTACACTTTTAATTTCCCCTCGCATAATTTGAAAAGTGTAAAGAACTCACTGAAATGAACGTAATAATAACAGAGGTAAAAGTGATTCAAATTGCATATTACCCGAACTAGATATATTACTCAAAAGATGTATAGTACTATATTAAATAAGGGACCTTTGGACCTTTATTAGTAGGATGTTCGATCTTGTCATGAATCTTTGTATTGTTTCGAAAGTATTCTCTTATCTTGTTTTGCAAAATAATCTTTTTTCACAACCTTACTAGGAGTCCCTGGAGCTCACTTTGTTTTGCCTCGGTTGAAACTACCAAATAACTTCTCAAGCTCCACAACTTTCTCGAGACGGTGGCAGTAATTTACCCTTTTCTTGCTAAAAAAAACCCTATTTTCAGTGGGATATTCTGTTGCTTCTCTCAATGTCTTTCAATTGAAAGAGGTTCATTGAGTTTGAGAAAGATGTGGAATTTGAGAAGATATTTGGTAATTGTAAACGAGACAAAAAAGCTACTAATGAAATGTAGATAGTAGACAAAAAGGACTTTATTTTAACAGAAAAATCTCGGCATTCGTGACAAGCTGGTTCGTGAAGTTGATATTATTGTGTAGATAGTAGAGTACATTCACAACTATATATAGATTCAGGATGTGCTACTAATGATGTACACATTTGGAGTAATAATATAAAATTGAAGCACTCCTTAAGTCCTAAGGCTCTTATATAAATTGCAACTGTTCAATCCATAGACAATGCAAGAAAGGAATGACTTAAGGAGCTTCAAGATTGTATAACACTCAGCTGGATTATTATGAATCCAGAAGGTAGGTTAATGGAGAGCTTCTCCTGGAGTACATGTCCAGAAAGTTGTACTGTGCAAGAAAAAAGAATAAAAAAAAAGAAGAAAAGCTCTTTCTGTTCTCCAACAATGAAGAGCTTCTATTGTACATGTTCTCCAATTTTCTCCATGGAGGACATAGGATAGCAAGAGAGCGTGGGTAAAAAATGCCTTTTCTTGCTCTCTAACGATGGAGAACACCGTGGTGGAAAACTTTTATTTTATGTAGTACGACTGTTAGACCTTTGAGTTTCATGATGTTGTCGACTGGTTCCAATACATTGAATGTCTTGCAGGAATATCGCGGAGTTATGGGGGCTGCAGAAAATGGAGACAGTGCTAGTGTCTCCAACGGAGAATGTGTATCAGAAACCACAGAAATTCTTGCCATCCCTGATCAGACCCGTAGCCAGCCAGCAAGAAGTCCCGGTTTTCTTTCTCGTACGATTAGTGCCACTCTGAATTTCAAGTTCTAATACATAATATGGACCGATACAATTGTCGACTTCCATCTGGATATCTACATTTTCCGGGAACGCATTGGCTCGACTTACAATGAATGCGCTGAGGGTGTCTAAATTTTGTAGACATGCAAAAATGACTAGGTTTAGGATTGTTGATCTTGTACAATATCAAATATCAGCAAGTGCGCGAGGCAGCATTAATATCTGAAGTACGAAGAGAAGAGGCTTGTATTTATGGTGTAACCTCAGCTTTGTTTAGTTTTTACTCCCGTCAAACTGATAGGTAGACAGTGGAAAAAGGCAACAAGATAGTTGATATCGCTAATCACGCTGTCGATGCTATTGTGGGTTTATGGTTGGCCCACAAAGAAAAGCTTTTACTCTCAGCTGTTACTGCTTTACAAATTGACAAAACAATAGCTAAGCATCCAATTTATTAAAATTGATTCTGACCAGCCACCACAACCGTGATTATTGTTGTATGATATAGACTCAAATGTAAGATTAAGCCTGAGTAAGTGTGTATTCTTGGTTTTACATGAACGACTGTCAAGTATATTTTCATTCTGGAGGAAGAATGTAATAAAGATTGCAACTCATAATCGGCTGCTCGAATGCTTACTGTGAAAGCGACTGTTTTCTGGAAATTTATCGAATTTGCTTAGTACATCAAATTCACAACCAAACGGCCAAACTTATGAACGCTAATATTCTCTTCAATAGTCTGGGCGTCTACAATGGAGGATCCAATCCAGGAACAATAGCGATTAGCTTTCACATCTCTAGGTTTCTAGAGTATATACACTATTAATGCAGTTTTCAGCATTACCTCGACTGTGTGACCAATTCCATGAACACAAATGTTGTCGTTAAATAGCTTATTTGTAACTCTTGGGATATTGAAAGTTATTCTTGTCCTGTTGTCTGTCAAATTTTCAAGGCATTTAAATAGAAAGTCTTGAATCTACGACCAAATCCAGGATTACTATTTCTGCAATCATATTTTTAAGGTATGTACAACGAAGAATCTCAACTCCATGAGCAAAACCCAGGAACATTAATGTTTTTTTTTTTTTTTTGCAGCTGTAAAGAGAAATGTTTACATATAAATTGTACGACTCAGAGAGTCCTACATACATACAACATTATTTAAAGTAAAATTACAACTTCCTGTTAAACTAGTATGGTAGATGAGATGTCGGTTAACTGCAACATGTTGGTGGAGTGCGGTAGCTTGTACTTGAACTTTATCATGCACGACATCTACATGGCACGAGACTCCCAAAGACCATAGAAACATTTGCTCTAATAAGTGACGGGAACAAGATGCACTTACGCCACAAGAACGCAGAAAGGGAAAGGCGAAAACAAGCCAAACAGACTTGCCTCCAAAGGAGAAAGATCTCCTACATCTTGAAGAACCAACCTGACAGACCAAAGACCAATAACCAAAGTCGCCGCACCAGCAGACGGACCAACACACAAATTGCTCCTCAACCAAACACCTGGTCATAAACACCATAGGGAACCATCCTACGATGCATCCAACATAGACCGGACACAACCTCATCCCGTCATTATTCTTATGATAGATTATTATTAAGAACAACAAAAGGAACAAAAGACAAATAAACACAAGCATGGACGATAATGAGAAGCAGACCACCGAATCCAACCAAACCCAACACCACTTCCGACCCAACTTGGACCTACCCGATCACACCTCAAACGGGACAATACCACACCAACTTTGACCCACCCCATTCAAAGAAAACCACAGACCCAACCAAACTCACCATGGCAGACGCAGAGCCTGCCCACACCAAAGGACACGACCACCATTGACACCCAAACGAAAACCCAAGAACACATACCTTACCAGCAACCTTACATGCAACCAGACTTAAACACGAAGGCCCAAACAAATAGCATAAAAACGCCCAAAATGGATTCGATAGGTGGGGGAAGGGGCGAGGGGGAGGGAAACACCATATCGATCCACAGAGCAAAACCACATAAATCACAACAACTCAAAACTGATGGATTATGTCCATCCTAAGGACCCTATAAGTGGGGGAGGGGGCGAGGGACACCATATCGACCCAAAGAAAACACCACATAAACCACCAAGACTCGAAAAAGACGGGTTAAACCCATCCCAAGGACAGACGGAAACCAAACAGACAAGGGCGAGGGGACGGGGACCACACCCTAGGATTGCATGCAAGACTGGCCAAGGAAGAGGCGAGGAATAGGAGAACGATCGGGACAAAGGCAGACAACCTCCACCAACCAGCGAAGACGGAGACAGATCAATAGGAAGCCAAAGAAACGAACAAAAGTAGGGTAAAAATTGGGAGTGATAAGAAAGGGAGGTGAGATCAATTGCCGGAGATGGGTCAAGGGATGACCCCATCTTCGGCGACAAGAGTAGAAGAAGATGAGGGGACAGAGGGTGGAAGGCGAAGGCGGTGGCTCAAGGAGTATTAGGTTTAGGGGTTTTTGTTTTTAGAGAGAAGGGAGAATCATAAAAGCATGTTAATATCCGACATAGAAGCTTTGTCATCACATTTCCAGTACAAAAAATATTAGACCAAACCCTTTTTATTGCAGGAGCTTATTTGGTACCGCTCGGGATATTATAAACTATTTATGGCTAGATAATAAATCCCTTGTTTCATTTAGAAAAGCTTAGATTAAAAATTCAGTCTAGTTGTAGTTCTCAATAGCAAAGGCCTTCTCCAATCTAGACAAGATTCCGATGGAGAGTTAGCATTCGAAAACAATATTCGTTGCTTATACTATTAGACATATAAAATTATGAACATTTGAGTCGATTTCAAAATTGTGGATAGTAATGGACCATATTGTTTCTATGCTTATATCGTTTCCTTCATCATCTCCTTAACATTTTCCACGGGTAAAGTGAAAAAGAACAAGTATCAATAGTCTTTTCATACTATAAAATTAAAGGCTAAAATAATAAACAAATTATTCAAAATCAGAAAATGTAAATTACATTTTGGGCTAAAAGTTGGGGTACAAGTATAACCGTACAACCACAACGATGATTAGCAAATACATATAGGTATAGCAGAAGCAATGAAGCATGCTGATGGATATTCACTAGAAATTAATTGATTAATTTAAACTAGATAAATAGCACAATAGTCGGTTTGGCCGAGTGGTTAAGGCGTGTGCCTGCTAAGTACATGGGGTTTCCCCGCGAGAGTTTGAATCTCTCAGGTGACGGTTTTTTTCAAAATTATTTGACCTCTTTTTAAAAAAAAAATTATTTCACCTTTTTAAAAAAAAAATTTATTTGACCTGTTCCTCTCATTAAGCTTTGTTAATTGTTAGCTTTATGACAAACTAGCTTAGGACTTTGCACAAACATGTATATAAATTGTATACATAGATACTCTCTCCGTCATGGTCATTTGTTGTCCTTTATTTGGCCCAAAGATCAAGAAGAGGGGAGGAGGCCAATTGTAATATAATAAGTGGACCAAATTGAGTTTGAAAGATGACATTGCTTATCAAATGCAATCCTAAAATAGAAAGGACAACAATTGACTGAGACAACCTAAAATGAAAAAAGACAACAAATGACCGGGACAGAGGAGTAAGTTTTTAAATTTTAAATATTTATAACATTATTTGATTTTGAATATTCATATTATATAAAGTAAATGTCTTCCCATATATTACATGAGAATTATGTACTCACACATACAATTACAACGAAAATACTTATGGGGGTTTGGAATGGAATCAGTGACGTAGCCACTGCTGGGTCAGACTGGGTCGTGGCCCGGGGTAAGACTAGAGTAGGCAATGGGCCGTCTTTGGCGGCCCGTCTTCACCCACCGTCTTTCCCCAAAATTGGCCCGGCCCAAGCACGGATATTGGGCTCCTCGGGCCGTGCCGTGCCAGGCCCCACCGATCAAACCTACGCCACGCCCGCTCAAGGCACGACCATTTTTCGTGCTTTCGGGCGTGCCCGGCCCATGGGCTTTTCGTGCCTTGTCAGTGGGCCGCCCATGTGCTTTAATATTTTTTTTATTTAAATAAAAAAGTTATATAATTGATATATTTTTAGTACTTTTTGTTTAATAAATGATGATTAATGGTTTAAATATATATTTTATTAAATATTAGTGTACTTTTAGTTTAATAAATGATGATTAATGGCTTAAATATATATTTTGTTAAATGTTCTCAGTACTTTTATTTAATAAATAATAATAAACGGGCCATTCTTCGTGCCGGGCCGTGCCAAGCCCGTCGTGCCTGGTGCGTGCGGGCTCCACCGTGCTTTGCCGTGTCCGTGCCTGTAAAAGCACGATTTTTGATGAAAATCGCGTCGGAGCCCGTCCAAAGCCCATTCGTGCCGTGCCCGTGCTTCCTCGATTTTCTCGTCGGGCCGTGCCGTGCCGTGTTGTGGGCCGTGCCTGGCCGTGCCGCCCACAGGCCCGCGGCCCTTTATGCCAACTCTAGGTAAGACTATAGATTCATCTATAAAATGTAATGAATGTTCAATCGTTAGTATAATAGTGGCCCATTGGTTTGAGTAATGGTAGCCAAGAATTCTCATTTGTTCAGCAAGCTTAGTGTTCGAATCTTGCTTTCAACATTTTTTTTTTGTGAAATTTCTTTATTTTGTTTGGATATCTCTAACATTTTCCTTTTTTTAAAAAAAAAATCTTTATTTTGTTTGGATATGTATCATTAATTCATACGTGTAGTATTAATAAACAAATTAAACAATTGCTAGTATATCATTATAGTTCATTAAAAACTTTTAAAGTTAAATGATACAATAATTCTTTTTGTTAATGGAGTTTAGTGATTAAAACTTGGGTAAAATTCGATCTAGGTTCAAGCCTCTTCAAGAGCAAAATCTTGTGGAGCATTCTTGGCTTGAGTTCATGCCTAATAGACTTCACCCAGTGCGCACCGAAGATAGCAGCTGCGGGTTCCTTTGTCATAAAAAAAAAAAAAAAAACTTCATCAAATATTATTGTGGGGAATATTCTTTTTTTTTTTCTTTTTTTTTTTCGTTTCATTAAACAAAACTATATTATTAATGTTTCAATTGACGAATTAAATCTCACACCGTTAGTTATTATAAAACCGTAATATAATAATATGTGGTATGTTTTTTTTTTTTTTTTGGTCAATCGAAGCACGCACTTAGTCGCATTACAATAGAGGGGAGAGAGGATTCGAACCTGAGACCTATTGTCCATAATACCTCTGTCTTAACCACTAGATTAAGACATCTTCGGTTATGTGGTATGTTTTGCATAAATTCGGCCCATGTTACATTTTCAGCCTGGCTACGTCCCTGAATGGAATTAAACCAAACGAGCCCTTAGTTATTTTACAACTTTAAGGGTCCGTTTGGATTGAAAGAATTGGAGAGAAGGGGAGGGGAGGGAAAGGGAGGAATTCAATTTCCTTTGTTTGGATAAAAAATATGGGAGAAAGAAAATTGAAGGGGAGAGAAATGAGAGGACTTATTTTCCCTCCTATAGAACAAACTATAATCTTTCCAAGGGTGGCATGATTTAGAAAGAAAACATTATTTGGATTCTAATTATACCACCAGCATCCTTCAATCCTCCATCCATTCTTCATCTCCCTCCTTCCTCCCTTTCCATTTTCCTTCATATTTTTTGTTATCCAAACACCCACATCCCATTTGCTCTCCCCTTCTCCCCCCCCTCACTTCACCTCCCCTCACTCCCCCTCCCCTCCCCTTCCCTCCTAAAATTGTATCCAAACGGACCCTAAAGAATCCTAACCCATTATACAATAATTTTGTACAAAAATGGAAATTTTATCTCTACAAATTTTATTTATTTCACTCCCTAATAGAAATCTAATATTTCCTAAAGAGAAAAAAGAAAACGTCTCGATCAATAAAAACTTACCTATGATTAGGGGAAATGTATTAAGTGTTTAGTCATCAAACTTGATCTTCACCTACCTATAAAAGAACATTACCATGAAAAAATTATCTTTCTAATTAAGGAAATTAATTATCTTTCTAATCAAGGAAATTAATTTACGTGGCAGTCACACCTTACTTTATAAAATCATGTCAAAATAGGTGTTTTACCCAAAACATTTTATTTGTTTCATTGCTCGTTTCTTTCACAAACTATACTATGGCAAGAGGGGTACGATATCTTTATTTCTTACTATCTCCGATTCTTTAGAATTGTGCCACTTTTTTACATTTGTGAGGAATATTTTAATAAAATAGGAGGGAGTATAACTCCATAAAAAATGCACTAATAGGATTTTTTATTTTCATAATTATTAAGGTGATTAATAATCTTCTTAATCTTTTATGGTTTAATTTTTACTTAAACAGAATAATAGAGAAGGTGGAGGTGGAGGTGGAGCTGAAGGTGGTAACCAAAAAACGATTGTGCTCAGTGTTTATTTGCATTGTCTTGAATGTGCGAAACCTATAGTCAAATGTCTTCAAGATTTCCCAGGTATTCTTCTTAACATTCTTCTTGCATGACTTATTACTCCGTCATAAATCATAAGCAAGACTTACTCGGGGATTTTTATTTCCGTATATGAAATTTGGGAGCTTATTCTTACTACTTACTAGAATGAGAATGAGGGATATTTGTGTTCGCTAAGAGCTTGAGTTGTCTACAGTACTAGAATTTGGGCTGATATTATTATGCAATGTGTTTTGTAGTACTCCGTAGTTAGCAAACTCAACTGTTTATGCTATTTTTATTGTCGGACATCCGAAACATTCTTTATAAACTCGTCCAACAAGAAATTGTAATATTTGACCAAACGCATTATTGATTCATACGAGTATAATTAACCTCAGATGAACTACTTATTATCGTTTTAGCTAGTTGACATTTGCCGATTATCTTTAGATTCAAGAGTGTTGAATGTAGAAGATGGCCCCTTAATTAAAGATTTATTATTTCACATAAAAGATTATTATTTTGGTTGTGACTTTTGAATTAGGCGTACGAGAGGTTAATACTAATTTCAAAGCACATACGGTAACTATTAAGGGGAGCAAGGAGATAGACCCTAAAAAGCTTGCTGAGAGACTACAAAAGAAACGTAATAAATTGGTTGAGATTATCTCCCCAACACAGAAGGAAATGAATGCTTCGCAACCTAAGAAATCCCAGGTACTAAAAACTATATATCTTTTTGTTGATCACAAACGGTTTTTCTAACCTGTGCTCTAAGGGCACACATTAAATAAACATACAAGGAAAGATTCGTAACATTATTTCATGAGAAATTAAAAGATAAATCCATTGTTGCCTTTTTTTACAGAAATATCTTGATAATCTTTTCTTGTATAACTTATTAGAGCACGCGGTTGAAAAACCGTTCCTCTTCCCATAAAGTTTGGTTAACTATTGAAATTAATGTTTAATTGGTGGTGATGCAGCCTAAAATAATTCGAGTAATTCTTAGCATCTACATCCATTGTGAGAATTGTGGGAAGAACATCGTGCAAAACATACTAAAGATGGCAGGTATACCCCATTACTCAATTTTTGTAACCCCGCATTTTCGGTTTCATTTTTCTCGTTTTTTGTAATTGACCACTAGGTTAAAACCTCTTCTATAGGGTACAATATCTACTACCTCTAAAGAATTCTAAGAATGATAATAATATTGTCAAAGGTGCATTTTGAGCTCATCATATTTATCTAAATTAGAGTATCTAAGACATTATTTGGCATTGAAAATTATAGGTGTGCAGTCGGTAGAAATGAATATGAAAAATTTACAAATGATTGTGAAAGGAGAGTTTGAACCTCAAAAACTTGTAGAATATGTTGATAAGAAGATGGGAAAACAATCATCAATTGTGAAAACTATAAGTGAAGGTAAACAAGAACAAGAACAAGAACAACAACAAGGCCAGCAACAGCAACAACAACGCGGTAACAAGAAAAACAAAAACACAAGTTCTGAAGGACATGGTGCCTTCGATAGCCCACAAGAGCTTAACTTTTTGTACATGTCTCAGATATTTAGCGACGAGAATTCTCAGGCGTGCACAATTATGTGATGAAACAGTTATTCTTGTGTAGGATTTTGTATATATGCTTTGCATAATCAGGTAAAAATAAATGAGCAAAGTTAGCAATAGCGATTGCCCTTCTTATAAATATGAAAAGAGATTGCGCTCCTTAAAAATGAATTTGAAAACTTTGATTGAAATTGCATTACTAGTTTGTCATCCTTACAATTTTGAAATTAGGTTTTTCATTTCCTCTAAATTACAAATGTTTGACTAATGGTAAGGCGTCACCTGGTAATAACGTAATTTCAAATCTCTCTCATTTTATTGAATAGTGTCAATAATCGTAATCCCATAAATGGGTTTGTTATATGTTATTGATATATATATATATATATATATATATATATATATATATATATATATATATATATATATATATATATATATATATATATATATATATATAAGTGAAGCGTCCCATGAGTCTAAAGATCTTAGATGAGTCAAAGATATCAATAAGAACCGTTGGATCAACAAGATCCAACAGCCCTCATTCTTCCACGTCACCCTCTATCAATCTGCAAAATTATAAAACTAAACACTTCCTCTTTCACGTCTCATTATTGTCATAAATTTTATCTCTCTACAAGTATTCTCTCCCCCCCTCTCTCTCTAAACACCATAGTCATCAATTATTCAACAAAAAAACAGACGATCTAATTCCTTTAACCGCCTTTTTTTTTTCCAAAAAACATTAAAAATCAAACAAAATTTTTATTAAAATCAAGCGAAGATCTTCAAAAAAGTTTAGTTAAGATTATATTAGATCGGTTTATCGCATAAAGAAGAGGTATAAATCGCTCTCAATTTTCGTTATATTTTTACAAAAATTTCGTTGTGATTTATGTTATTTCAGGTTGTTGTTGTTGTTGTTGTTGATGATTGTTATTGTTGTTGTGGTTGTTGTTGATTTTATTGATGATATGAAGAAACTATTAATTGATTTAGGGTTAATGTTTTGCTCAAACTGATTAATTGATTTTTCGCCAAAAAATTAGGTTTAATTTGCATGTTGCTTTTGTTGATCATGAATTATATAAATAAACTGTCAATTGATTGTATATATATTCACTTTTTCGAACATAGAAATTGAGAAATTAATTCTAGTTTTTGTTTTCTTAGTTATTAAATTCTGTGATACTTCATGTTCTAATTTTCGCCTAAAAATTAGGGTTAACGATTTATAAAAACTGAGTAATTAATGTACGCTTTTGTGTTTGCGTGGGATTGATTAATTTGTAATAGCGTTCGTAATATTACTACTGCATGACAGAACTGTAACGATTTCATAAAATCCTCAACTCTTCTTACTGTAATAGCGTTTCTGTAACATTACTACTGCATGACAGAAACTGAACTTGAAATACTGTTACAATATTGTATATTTGATGTTATTGGTTTTTTCTCATTAAATTTGATGGTATAACAATTGTCATAAACTCACAAATAATGTTACTGTAATATTGTTACTGTAAAATTATGAATAATGATGGACCACAAGCTTCGCATAAGTTTTAGTTATTAATAGTCGAATATTTTGTTTTTAATGTCAGAATATTTGAAGAAGAAAGTTTGAGAAATCAACCAATACAAAAAAGGCGCGCAAAGAGAAGATATATACAAAATGGAGTAAGACTCTGGCTAATCGGTCATGAAGATAGGTGTGAAGAAGGCAATGTTAATGAAGTTGAAATCCTAGTTGAGGCTGTTAACATTATTGTCATATTTTGATGTGTGATTATGATGTATACTTCTTGTAAACTTTTCACATTAATACGATGTGATATTGCAAATCATTTTAGTGGATCAACTGGGCTAGTCTGTTTTCACTTGATTTTTTATTATTGAAGTAATTAAAGTTTGGTCTTTTAACACTGTATCCGTATTATCTTTATGAATGAATGATGTTACAGTAATACAATTCTCAGATCAATGTTACTGATAACATTGTCACTTTTAAAATACGAAACATACAACTTTTTCATTACATTTTTGAACTACTTTATACACCGTTTGATATAATACACAAACTAAATAATAATTATTGTAACATTGTTGTCATGTTAGTTTAATGAATTAATGTTTTTACAGTAACATTGTTACAGTAATATTGATATACCATTGAAAAATTAAATATAATCGAAGATGTTACAATGAACACAGTAACTTTGATTAATGACCGATATTCTTTGTAACACTATTGTTGTGACGTGGCGAGAATAAGGATTGGTTGTATTGGAATTAGGAGGAACGTCATAAAGTTATCTAATAAACTAATAAAGCAATAAAGTGGTGTTGACCATACAACAAATAACACAACAATAATGGTAAAAGTGTTCACTATCATTCCAACTTCAATAACATTGCTTTCTTCATGCCTATCTCCATGATTGATTATTCAACGTCTTGCTTTTTTTTTGTATATATTGTATCCTTGTGCGCCTTTTTTTTGTGTTGGTTGATTTCTCAAACCTTCTTCTTTCTTCAATTCTTCTGACAACCAAAACAAAACATTCGACAATTACTAGATAAACCATATGCGACAAGTAAAAATATTACAAAGAACATCATTACAAAAGAACATCATTACAAGAACATCATTACGAAAGAACATCATTGCGAGTTTATGACAATGTTAAACCATCATATTTAATTGAAAAAAATCACATAACATCAAATATACAATGTTGTAAGGATATTTTAAGTTCAATTACATCATCATGCGTTTTAATGTTCTTAACGCTATTACGAATAAAGTTTCGTTGATTTTTTACGAAAACTAATTGAATCCTCACATTTACCGCAATTTCACGAAAACAAATCCAGGTATGAATTTAATAATGTGAAAACCTTAATTTTTTTTACAAACATTTATAACACAAATAATAAACGGTAAATAATATAAAATGATGTTATACCACAAAATAATCCATAAAATCGCAAATTAACACATAAATCAATTACAACAAAGCATGAGAAAACGAAAGATTGTTAGTTTCACCATGACATAGCCCTAACGTTTCAGAAATAGTTTGAATACAACATATAATCGACATTAATAGTATGAACAATCAACAATAACAATTTTTAAATTAACTAGAAAGCGTAGAACTAACCTGGAAATCGATTGAAGGTAATCGAACGAAAAATGCGATTTCAGCTGAAAGATCTAAATCGAGGTTTGATTAAGTTGTTTAAATCGATTGAATAGATTCAATCCCGAATGACTAGAATCATGAATTAACTGAATTGATTGAACTAATTAAATTGCTTATTGCTTGAGTTTCTAAAATTGATGAGATTAATTAAACGTGAATTGTTGAAAATTGGAAACCTAGAATTTGGGGATCTGTAGAAGAAGACGATTTAGAGAGAGATGGGAGGAAGAGAGATAAAGTGATATTGGGTTATGATCTTTGTTAGGTTAGATTTTTAAGTTTATATAGTATGAGCTAGATTAATCTCACCATTCATTTGTTTAAAATCGAATGGTTGAGATTAAAATGCTAGACTCACCTAAGATACCTAGACTCACTTGATGCAATTTCTATATATATATATATATATATATATATATATATATATATATATATATATATATATATATATATATATATATATATATATATATATATATATATATATATATATATATATATATATATATATATATATATAGTTAGAGATACAACTTATAACCTAAATACAAGGCTATAAACAAGGATACAATATTCTAACTAAGGATAGAATACAACTATATTAGGAGACTAAATATTCACATAATATTTACAGAATATTATGTTGACTGACACACCCCCGCAGTTGGAGCAGTATGCGGAAGGACGTTCAAACTTGTACGAAACCGAGTAAACAAGTGACGAGGCAAGCCTTTAGTGAATATATCGGCATATTGATATTCCAAAGGCACATAAAGGACACGAACTTCTCCAATTTTGACTTTGTCGCGCACAAAATGTATGTCTATTTCAACATGTTTGGTACGTTGATGTTGGACGGGGTTTCCCGAAAGATAGACCGCTGAAATATTATCATAGAATACAATAGTAGACCGCTTGAGTGGCATGTGTAATTCGAGCAGGAGGTTGCGTAGCCAGCTAGTATCAGCGACAACGTTAGCAACACCACGGTATTTGACTTTGGCACTAGATTTGGAAATTGTAGCTTGCCGTTTCGAAGACCAGGACACAAAATTATCACCGAGAAACACACAGTACCCGGATGTCGAACGACATGAGTCGGGGCAGCCGGCCCGCTATCGTCGGAATAAGCAGTGAGATCATGTGACCGAGAGGGACGCAATGTGAGATCGTGGTCAAGAGTGCCCTGATTATAACGGATAATCCGTTTTAAAAATTGAAGATGTGGCGCTCGTGGATCATGCATAAAAAGACAGACCTGTTATACCGCGTATGCTATGTCGGGACGAGTAATGGTAAGGTATTGAAGAGCACCGGCTAAACTGCGATATAACGCGGGGTCCTCAACTGAGGGACCTGATGTGGCACTCAATTTCGATCCGGGGTCTGACGGAGTCGTGCTTGGCTTGCAGGTGGTCATATTAGCAGGTTTAACAATATCCTTGGCAGATTGAGTTTGAGATAAAAATAAACCATGAGAAGTCCGACTAACCTTTATACCCAAGAAGTGATGCAACGCCCCAAGATCGGTCATAGCAAATTCAGTAGAGAGTCGGTCAATAATTGACCGAAGAAGGGCAGAAGTGGATGCGGTTACGACGATATCATCGACATAGAGTAGCAGGTAGGCAGTGGCTTTGGCCGTTTTGTGTATGATCAATGAGGAATCACACACTTTTAGTGAACCCTTGAGACATAATGAACGTGGAAAACCGATGATACCAGGCCCGATGAGCCTGCTTGAGACCATAAAGTGACTTACGGAGTTTACACACGTTATGAGGAGCATAGGGGTCCACAAAACCCGGGGGTTGATGCATATATACCGTTTCTTCTAAATTCCCGTGTAAGAAGGCGTTTTTAACATCCAATTGATGAATAGGCCATGATTTTGAGATGGTTAGACTGAGTAAGGTGCGAATGGTGGTGGGTTTTATCACAGGACTGAAAGTTTCATCACAGTCGAAGCCAATTTGTTGGGTCTTGCCATTGGCGACAAGACGAGCTTTGTATCGTTGAAGAGAGCCATCTGCATGAAATTTATGTCGTAACAAACACATACAACGAATAATAGACGCATCGTTAGGGCGAGGGACCAAGTCCCAAGTATGATTGTTCCGTAATGCGGTAAATTCTTCTTGCATAGCTAGTTTTCAGTTACGGTCCTCAAGGGCAATTTTGGGCGATTTTGGAAGGGGTGAGATCGTGGTGGATGTTTTAAGAGCCTTGGGTTTGAAGATGCCATTCATGGCGCGGGTAGACATGGAGTGGGTGGGGATAGGTGGGGGTAGGGGTGGTCGTGGTGGTGGTGAGAGTGGCGGAGAGGGGGCGGAAGCTAGATGTGAGGGTGAGCTGGTGTCATTGGGATGAGGGGAAGGGGATTGGACAAGAGTGGTGACAGGGGTTGTCACGGGTGATGTGTGTTGGCTGGAGGGAGGGGAACGAGGAGAGGTGGGTGTTTGTGGTGTGTTGTCGGGGATGGCAAGGCTGGGTTTAGTGAGGGAGTGGACAAGCAGGGGGTTATCATCATCAGGTGGAGTGTTAAGGAAGGTGTAAGTGTGAGGAGTACCCGCAAAAGGAAAACAATGTTCATTGAAAATCACCTGACGAGAGATTAAGACACGGTCCGTGGACAGATAAAGACAGCGATAACCACGCTGATTTGGAGGGTAACCGATAAACACACATTTGACAGAACGAGGGGAGAGTTTGTGGGGCATGGTAGCTGACATATTGGGGTAGCAGGCGCACCCGAATACACGAAGATGGTCATATGATGGGTGTTTGAGATAAAGGGCGGAAGTTGGAGTTTGGAATTGAAGTGTGGACGTGGGGAGAATATTATGTAGGTGAGTGGCTGAATGTAGAGCATCGACCCAATACTCGGGTGGTACTGAGCCGTGATGTAGGAGGACGAACATGGTTGCATTTAGGCATTTGATCATATGCTCGGATTTGCTATTTTGTGGCGATGTGTGAGGACATGAAAACCGAAATGTAAAGCCATTTTTGTAGGCAAATTCTTGAAATTTATTGTTGTCAAACTCGTGACCCATATCACATTGGAAGGTTTTAATTTTACGATTGAATTGGGTAAGAACGAATTGATTAAATTGAAGAAATTTTTCAAATACTTGTGATTTAAAATTGAGGGGATAAACCCAAACAAACTGGGTGAAATTGTCGACTAAAACCATGTAATATTTAAACCCAGATTTGCTTAAAATTGGTGACGTTCAAAGATTGCTATGGATTATATCGAATGGGGCAATAGTTTGTGAATACGAGTCCTGAAAAGGGAGTCTAGTACTTTTGCTAATCTGACAGGAAGAGCAAACTTGAGAATCAAAATGTTTATTACAATCAGTGTTTTTATTACACTTTAACAAACGCAAAATGGAAGCCCCGGGATGACCGAGACGAGAATGCCATGTGTCGTGGCTATGGGCGAGAAGAGCTTGAGGCGGAGAGAAGATAGGGCTGGGCTGCTTGGGCGGCAAATGGGTGGATACGGGATAGAGCTCGCCATTACTATCACTCCGGAAAATCATTGTCCCAGTTAGAATATCCTTCACAGAAAAACCAAACGGATTAAATTCAACACTTACGTTATTGTCTTTGGTGAATTGGCGCACAGAAATTAGATTCTTAATTATTTTTGGTGTGTGAAGGACTTGGTGAAGGTGTAAGGTACGGGTATTGGTTTCGACGGTGGAAGTACCAGAGCTTGTAACTGGAATACTATTGCCGTTTCCGACATAAATGGAACGAATATTACTCGTATTAAACGGAGCAGAAATCATACCTGGGTCAGAAGTCAAATGCGACGATGCGCCCGTATCCATGTACCATGGGTCGACATTCTTTTGAACTGATAGAGCTTGAAAGGCCTGAGCCAGATCAGTGGGTTGTGGAGCCTCGGTATCCATAACATATGCTTGGCCGTGAGTGCGGGATGAGGTGCCACGATGATAAGATGGGGGCCGTTGCTGAGGGGCAGCGTACGGTAGCCACGGCTGAGCCCAGCCTGGATAGGTTGGGTAAGGGCAGGGTGGAGGACTCCAAGGGGATGGCCACGCCATCGGGGGAGTCCACTGGAGAGGCATGGCAGCAGGGGTAGCCGGAGCAGAAGCAGAGGAATCTTTGTTTTGGCGATTTGTTCCCTGTCGAGTATTGCCATTGTTATTAGAATTATTATTATTATTATTACGACGATGATACATGTTGTTATTGGATGACTGACGGGGAGGACCAGAGGTGGCCAGTGGAGGTGGGTCAACCCAGGCGTCAGCGGAGGAGGCAGCGGGAGCAGCGAGTGCAGTGGCCGTGTCTTCACGACCAGATTTGCGATGAACTTTGAGTTCAAGCATATTCCGAGCAGTTTTAAAATTGGGTAATGTCTGATTGATGTAAGATGCCACGCACGAGATGAATCACGAGCCGACGATCAGTGACGGGGGCATCTATATCTTTGAGCATTCCGGCAAGTTCGCGGAGGCGTTGGCAGTAGGCCTCGAGCGATGGCATATTGGCGAGACGAAGAGCGTTAAACTCTTGTTCGAGAGCAGCGGCGCGAGCCCCCTTGTTGTTGTTGAAGATGTTTTCAAAGCGAACCCAAGCCTGACGGGCAGTAGATTCATCTTCAAGAACACGCGGGAGAAGATCGTCGCTGAGTGTACCGTAAATCCATTGAAGTATGTGTGCATCGACTTCATACCAAGACTCATAAGATTCGTCCGTTTGGGCAGGAGCAGGTGTACCGTCGATGTGCGACAACACCTTATATCCCCGGGCATGAAGTTTAAATAAACGAACCCACGACGCATACGTAACCTTTGTGCCATCGAGGACACGGATCTTATGCTGGATATTAGATGGTAAACACTGGATGCAAGCCGGGTTTAGGAGGAGGTACGACATCGTTGGTCATGGTTATGGCGTGAGGCTATTTCGAAAAATAGGACTCGATGTGCACAGGTCAGGAATCGAAGAAGATAAATCGAAATTCTACCTTATTCACTGATACCATATCAATAATCGTAATCCCTTGAATGGGTTTGTTATATGTTATTGATACATATAGTTAGAGATACAACTTATAACCTAAATACAAGGCTATAAACAAGGATACAATATTCTATCCAAGGATAAAATACAACTATATTAGGAGACTAAATATTCACATAATATTTACAGAATATTATGTTGACTGACAAATAGGACACTTATATAGTTATACTAGCTTAGTACCCGTGCAAAAATGCACGGGCATATATAAATAACATATATAATTAAGCTTTTAAAAATTAATATTTATGCAATTATATCAGTTTGAATATACAATTAGAATAAACAATGAGAACTTTTACACAAAAATCAACCCAAATAAAATGTCAAATACAGAGTACAAAGAACAATTATAAGTTCTTTAATAAACATTCGTCTAGATCAAGTTTCTTCACTCATAATTTGAATAGTGAAAAAAAATTAAAATACAAAGGGAGTTAAAGTGAATATACTTTGTTTTTCTTTTTGAAGTTATTATACACCTCACCCGTACTTGCGAAAACATACTCCATTACTTATATTCTTATATGCCATATAACATGACATGCGTACACATGTGTCTTATATATTTGATATCCGTGCATTCTAGCCACAATACCTACACCTTTAGGTTAGAACATATCGGTTATTTCAAATGTATACTTGCATGTTGAATCTATTATCCACTGTTGAGAAAGAGTGATACACGGTTATAGCGACACGCAACTGTATTTTTCTTTGTGATAATGTTTTTCCAGTGCACAAATGATAATCTGTAGTTAATAACTTAAATGTCCCAAATGACACAATATACTAAATATAGTTTAAAATTTTCATTGTCGTACTCTCTCTGTTTCAATATTTTGTTTAGACTTAAGAATAAAATCTTCTTTATAAAACAAACAACCACAAAGCTGAGTTGTCAGCCTGTGATTGAAAATTCATTATCTTATTTTCTTTAAATAAGTGTCCCACCCATGTTCTCCATGACTTTATCCATCTTTTATATTTCTCGGTCCATTTTTATGCGGAGAAGAAGAATCATCTTTTAACTTGAATGAAATAATTATTAAATAATCTTTATTATTGGCTTAAGTATGATATAATTTATACAATCAACAGTAAAAAATACAATTTCCAAATCTAATACTCTGCATATATTAAACTAAAAAAAGAAATACATTATAAAATCTAACTAAGTAATTCTTAATTTAAATTTAACAATAACTAATTATTTAGTAAATTGCTTACAGTAGAACATTGTTTTGGTAAGATTTTACCGACTAAAGATTTGTGAGTCAATGCGGCTATTCCAATTAAAATACGATATTAAAGGCTTAAGTAGATCGGTAGTAATAACATAGCGAGAACGAAAGTAAACAACTAGTACGAAAGAAAGATAAACGAAAAAGAAAGAGAGACAAACGACACAAGCAAAATGGCGACGCGGGAAACCCAAAATGTGGGAAAAACCGCGGGGGGAATGGTATCCCACCAATGATCCACTAGTAGTAATAGTATCCGAGGGTGAACCTAGTTGGAACGATCAGGAGGTACAGCAGTGATCTCCAAATGACTAAGTACAAATGATACGAACGATGTACAAATTTCTAAGTGTGTTAATGATATTAATGGTTGCAGGTGGTAAATGATATTTCTTCGAGTGGAGTCAATGATGAATGCCTTGAATCTGATGTTGGTTGCTCTTTTATAGCCCTCCTTTGAATTGTCGCACATGCTCCCTACTTATGCTCAACCATACGCTCCACTCCCTATGAAATAGGAAGTGGTTGCTGACTTTGTCAAAGCTTTTGCTGATCACTGCAATGTTCCTGCTGACCATTTCAACGTTCCTGCTGACTTTTTGTTACTTAATTCAAATGTGGCCTTTGTATCACTTGAATGTCTAGGTTCATCCCCCTTTGTTCTTCCTTGCATCTAGCAGCCTGCTGCCTTATCGTTGATCCGTGTGCCTTTATTTTATCCAATTGCGAGTTGCCACGTCATGATGAGAATGAGAGGGTATTTTTACCCATACGATTACCCCAAGCAACTGACAAGTTCTATTCTTGCTCGATGGATGCTGGGAGTTGCTTCCCTCCTGACGCTGCATGTAGTGGTGATGTCATAGCGTGACATCAGCCCACTTGCATTCTTATCCACTGAGTCTGACCGTTAGAGGTCTAGTCAGTCATTTCCTCTCAATAACTCCCCACGTCTCCTTTCCCTCGATCCCCCAAACCCAACTCCCTCCCTTAGCTCCCCTCTGTTAACTCCCTCTCTTAACTCCTTTTGGTTATAAATACACCTCTCCCCCTCCCATTTCCTTTATTCCCGTTCTTATTAACCCCTTTCCCTAAAAAACCTTTACTCTCCCTCCCCTCTTATAAGATCTCCCTATCCACCAGGTAAACTCCTTACTTTCTTCCCTCTCTCTTAATTTTTTCACCTCTAAACTTCGCAATCATGGTAAAAAAGGCTATCCGCCGCACCGCTCCTCCTCATTCTCCCCGTGGGGGTCCATCTGCTGCTGCTCTCTCTTCCTTCCGATCCTCTGGGATCCTCGCAGATCACTATCTGTGTGATTCCAGCTTTGCTGACACCCCCCTCGAGGAGGTGAGAGAGAGAGGTTTGGCCTTGGGCAGGAGGTCGAGATTCACATTCCTCAGCCTGGGGAGGCGCCGAATGCCCATAATCCCGGTTGGGTATGCCTGTACGAGTACCCTTTTACCTAGGGTTTGTCTTTTCCCTTCTCTCCTTTGGTACAAATGATCTTGCATCACTACAGGTTGGCGATCTGTAAGCTTGCGCTTCATGCATGGCGCATTCTGGTTTCGCTCTGCATCTTCGCTGAGGATCACGCTCTGGGAATTGGTCTGGGTGACCTCGCCCTTCTCTATACTTTCAGGCCCTTTGTTGCCGGGCTCATCACCTTGAGGTCCTGCGATACCAGCAACCCTAGTGTGATCCTTCCTCCCAAAGTGAGGGATGAAGGCTGGAATACGAACTTCATCTTTGTTAAGATTGACTCTCTTACCCCCCCCCCCCCGAGTACTTATTTGACAAGTAGGGGGCCTCTAAGGTAATTTTAGTTTCTGGGTGTTTGTCGTTTTTCTTTTATATGAATGTTCTTACTGGTGTACTGCTGCAGGTTTGAAGCAGCCAGTTCCCTCGAGAGATCACAGCGTAATTAGCCGTTTATTTGCTCTTCCTGTTGCGACTCGTTCTTACCCTGGTGTACTTTCTTCCCCTATTGGTGCATCTGCCTCCGAACCTCTTGACATTGGTGAAGGAGAGCAAGAGGAGGAAGAAGAGAGAGAAGAAGAGAAGGAAGAGGAGGAAGTGGAAGAAGAAGAAGAGGAAGTTGGTACCTCCACCAGTCAGCAAGAACCCCCAGCTGCCGAGTTCCAAATGTCGTCTAGTAAGGCTTTGTTTTTTATAGGTTTTCATTCTTGCTATATGATCATTTACGTTTATGTTCTAACTGTGTTCCTGTACTAGGGAATACTCATGTTTCCTCTCTCTCCCTGCTGGATAGAAAGTGGAAGCAAGTTGCTTCTGCCTCCTCCGGTCCTTCTCCCAGGAAGAGGTCATCGCTCCCTGCTGAAAAGGAGCCGGTTAACACGCCTGACCTTATTGAGATTGCTCCTCTGGCCGCAGTGGCTCCTAGGCCCCCTCTGCCCAATACTTCCACCGTAATCCGCCTTCCCAAGGGGTGTGGCTCCAGTGGGGTGCCTCTCTGGCCTCACATGGAACAACTCCTGCTCCCTGCTGCTGCCCATTCCCTGGGAAATACCCCTCTTCCTACAGTACTAGATGAAGCTCCTGGACGCGCCCCGCAGGTATTTTTTTAATTCCCTTTATGCTTCATTGATCTATTTTGTTCGTGCTGCTGACTGTTCTTCTTGCAGGTCTTGCAGGACGGCCTATTCCTGCGCAAGGAGGTTGCCAGATTGGTGAGGGAGGTGAACAAACTCAACGTCAACCTGGGGAAGGTGGAGGCAGATCTGGCGCTGGCTAGGAGGGAGAAGGTGGTGACCCAAAAGAAGCTAGCTGAGGAGAAGGCAGCCGCCCAGAAGCAGCTGGATGCTGAGAGGAGGGCGGCAGAGGGGGCTTATGGAAGAGGCTCACAAGGAGGTGGAGCTGTTGAAGCATCTGCTCTTGGACTCTACATTGGTTTCCGCCTGGGAAACAAAGATCAAATGCATCAAGGAGTTTGAGGTGGGTGAACACTCCAACTGGGACCTTGTTGAGGAGGAACGGCGGTTTAATGCTGCATATCCAATCAAGCCGGACTTCAGCCTCATCAACGACTTGCTGGGTAGTGATGAAGGAGAGACCAGTGCTAGAACTGAACAACCAGCTGTCGTGTCGGTCGAGGAGGCTAGGGAGGATGCCCTTGTTGCCCAGGGAGGGGAAGGTTCATCTAGGGGAGAGGCTTTTGCGGAGCCCAACATCCCTGTAGATGTTCCTGCTGACGCCGCCCCGGATTCTGCTGCTGCTGCCTAGTTTAGGCATTTAAATTTAGTTTTTTTTTTATCTTGATGTTTTGTTGGGCACCCTGTGTGGTGGCCCATTGTAATTCAACTCTTGGTGCCTAGTAGTTTTGGGCACCTTTTAGTACTCTTTTGTTTTTTGCCTCGTAGGAGGGGCAAAAATACTTACTTTTCAAGTTCCCCCTGCTGAGGGGTGTTTATGAAATTTCCGTTTTGTTCCTTCTGTTGTTTTGCTAGCAATTTTTTTGTTCTTTTTGTTTGTGTGCCGACTTCGTACTTGTTGAGGTGTCTATGGTGGTTCAGGGAGCTTTCTGTCCATCAGGATGCCCGAATCCCTCTGTTTCGACCACGCGCACATTGGGTACTTCCTGCAGGAGGAACAATTTGCTAGTTCTTATTCATCAGTTAGCCTACTAGGACATTGCCTTAATATTCAACTTACCATATCCACATTCAATCCAAAAACAATGATAAACCTAAAAATGGAAGCAATTTCATTAATCCAAAATAATATAGGGAGCACAAAGTGTGTTCCCCCAGAGTTTTACAACAACTTAAAATAGAGTTTCATTTTGGCCTTTTGAAATACTAAGTACGCCGCTTCCACATTTTGCTCCTTGTGACACCTGCTGAAGTTGACACCAAGGGAAAATAAGAAAAAAGGGTTTTGACTCAAAGGATTTGAAAGATACGTTGTAAGTTATCATTTCCTTAGTAGTACCTGCTGAATTCAGGAGACTTAGCACGTGCGTACTGAACGAAAGACCTTGCCCGGTGACTTAGTTGTTCCTACTGTCAAAAGAGATGTTACTGTTAGACCAATGCAGGTGGTACAGTCAGGCGGTACGAAACAAAATGATTAGTTCTTTGTGTATGTACCTTATGAGAGAGTGAGCTGTGGCTCCAGCAAGTGGGTTTTGGGGTTGTTCCCCTTCAAGCGATAGCTGTTCTAAGGTTTTCGGAGTACTGAATGCTAGGATTCAAGGGTCCTGGGATGTACCTGTTGGAGGTGGAACTTCTGGGTCCTGCGCCTGAAACCTCTGACATAATACTTTTTAAGGTGAATGATGTTCCAGGATCTAGGGACAACTTCCCCATCCATAGTCTCCAACTTGTATGCCCCATTTTCCACGATGCCTTCTATGCGGTAGGGACCTTCCCAGTTGTAGGCGAACTTTTCTGCACTTTGATTCTTGGTGTTTGGGAATACTTTCCTGAGTACCAGGTCCCCTACATGCAGCGTTCTCAGCCTCACGTTTTTGTTGTAACTCCTGGCAGCTGTCTGCTTGTAGGCTACCATCCTGATTTGGGCGCTGGTCCTTAGCTCATCAATGGTATCCAGGCTGCTGGCCATTTCTACCTGGTTCCTCTCTTCGGTGGCATTGGCATATCGATGCGTCGGTACTTGTACCTCGGAGGGAATAACTGCCTCGGCCCCATATACCAGACTGAATGGTGTTTGACCAGTTGCCACTTTGGGGGTAGTTCTATCAGACCATAACACGAAGGGGAGCTCATCTGCCCAGTTGGCTTCTATCTCCTCCAGCCTTCTTTTCAGGCTGCTCATGACTATCTTGTTGCTGGATTCTGCCTGACCGTTGGACTGTGGATTCCTAGGAGTGGACTTAAACAGCTTGATGTTCCACCTGGCGCAGTAGTCTTCCGTTCTGTTGGATATGAATTGTGACCTGTTATCACATATGATTTCTGAAGGGATTCCATATCTGCTGACTATGTTCCTCTTTATGAAAGATATCACATGCTTCTCCAGGATCTGAGGGAAAGCTTCTGCCTCTGTCCATTTAGAGAAGTAATCCGTCATTGCCAGCATGTACCTCCTGTTTCCAGAAGCATGGGGTAATGGTCCCATAATGTCCATTTCCCATTTCATAAAAGGCCAAGGCGAGATGATCGGATGCATATGCTCTACTGGCTGGTGGCTGACAGGAGCGTGCCTTTGACATTCTTTGCATTTCTTGACGTAATCTATGGTGTCCTTCCTTATGGTAGGCCATAAGTAACCCTGCCTTAGTGTCTTGTTGGACAGGCTCCTGCCCCCTGTATGATTTTCACAATCACCACCGTGGATATCACACATTACTGCCTGTGCCTCCTGTATGCTTAAGCACCTCAGGTAGGGTCCTGCCAAGGACTTCCTAAATAGGATACCATCAATGAGTACGAATCTGGAGGATTTCATTTTGAAGCTCCTGGCGTCTTTCTGGTCAGGTGGTAATACCTCATCACGTAGCCAACTAATGTAAGGCTTGCGCCAACCATCAATCTCTTTCTGGGGTGTGGCAGTACACAGTATCCCTGCTTCGTATGTCCACTGGGTGGTTGTGTGGACAATGGGCTCACGGGGGCGCTTGGGAGAGAACAAGCATTTGCATTTGTGGAGTCGCCACCAATTTATTGTGGAAAATTGGAAACCGTTTGAATACCTCGTGCCATCTCAAGACACAAAGTAGTGACATGAACACCAAGAACTCGTTACCCTTAGCATTCTATGTCTAGAATGACTCTCGTGGATGCCAATAAACACGGATGTTCACAGAGATCTGGAGTAAGGGGTGAGGGTACGTATTAGGAAGCTCTTTTGATCGAACACCTAATCCCGCCCGCCTCGATAGCGGCCTCTACTAATGATTAGGGAAAATCTTCTATACTCGATATATTGTCGATTATATGCATGATGCAACATCCAACGTTTTTATCCTAACATGTGAAGAATTAGACGAAGTCGATGAACAAGTAATTTAACATGCATTTGGGACAAAGTCGGGATTTAAGATTGATTACATGTGAAAGCATACAAGCAATAAAAAGTACAATGACAAATATGATGTAGGGTGATGTCGTCGGGTTACATCCAATCAAACACATTTATAATACTCAACATACAACTAGTTAGTGGTAAGTCGAGGTCGATCCATGGGACGGTGGTTACTCAAATTATTCAATCTAATTATGGTTGTGCTTGGGGTTGTCACAATTGTAATGGGTTGATGATTCTAATCTAATAGATGCAATGAACAAGCAACAAAAGGAAAGATGTAAACAATTGATTAAAAATGCTAGGATATCATGGGGTCATAGGGGATTCATGGGAATTGATCATACAAACATGTTCTCAAATTATAAGCAAGCAATTATTGTTGTGATGGATTGAGTTGGGTTATATCTTACAATCCTAGGAAAGTTTGTGTCTCGGAGCCGAATCGATTAGATTGTACAACACCTACAAGTCGACTTAGTCTTCCCTACTCAACAACATGCATGGTCTAATGAGACTCGAGTTGGTTTATGTCTTACAAGTCTCATTGAAAAGGTAGGTGATGGGTAAAAAATGCAAGGATTCATAGGCTCGCATTTCATCAAACATAACATGTGCATGAGTTGAAATCAAAACAAGCAAGCAAATAAACCATGAAAGCATATTAATTTAAGCATGAATCATTCTCCATGTTGGTTTCCCCTAATTACCCATTAATCCTAGCTAAGTAACTACTCACTCATGATCAAGTTTAACATGTTAATAAGGTTGTCAATCATACTAACAAAGCCAAACATGATGAACAAAGATTAACAATAATTAAAACAAGGATTAAGAGAATTATACCTATGGAGATTCCAAAATAATAATGCAAAGAATAATAGAAGAACTTGATGATTGATGGAAGGTTGTCAATCTCCCAATAAACCCAATAATCTTCTAATTACCCAATAATAAACTTGAATTACTCAATAATAAACTTGAACAATGATTAAAGGAAAGATTAATGTGTAATTTGTGGAAAGATTAAATGATAATCTATTCTAATCTACTACTAATCTAATCTAAGGAAGGATTGAATTATCCTAATGAAAACTTGATGGTTTGATTATTACAAATGGGGTATATATAATGGGGATTAGGTGTAAGAATTAGGGTTAACTAAGGGCTAAATTAGTAATTACACTTTTGAGTTTAGAGCAGGGAGACGCCGGTATTTTTCGAAGGAAGGACATCTTTCTTTGAAGCTTGAAGAAACGGATTTGTGCTGGACTGGAATCCGTGCGTATTGGTGTCGGGACGGGCGGATTGTAGCAGGGGAAGACGGGCGGATTTGGGTGAAGACAGGCGGATTCTGGAGATTCTGCCCGGGCGTCTTTGGGGGAAGACGGGCGTCTTGTGGTTCACGTAGCAAGGAAAAACTTCCTGTCCAGGAATACGCCCGTCCCGAGCGAAATATGGGCGTCCTGGGCTTCAACCCGAGCGGGTTGAGCTGTATCTTGAGCTCGGATTGTAAAACGGACGTCATTTTCTCATCCGGACTCCTATTGGAGTGATTCAAAAGCCTAGATCACTTGTTTTTTCGACGCCGTTCCATCTAGCATATTTTCAGAGCCAAAGGAGCAACCCTTGGTTCTGTTTTGGAGCGATTTCTTCTTGTAATGCCTTCCTTCTCGTCATTCTTACTTTTAACCCTTTGATCCTTCTATATACACTTTATTCTTACGTCTTTGGTCATCATTCTTGCCTCCTCTTCATACTAGTCCATCTAATATCATCAATAAGCTTCCAAATATGCACGAAAGACGGGAATTTCCACCTTATTATCTCCTTTTCTACAAAACATATGAAATGCGATAGAAAAGCAAATAGGAAGGTTTTGACGGATAAAATGGCCATGAAATGCTATAATAGTATGCAAAATAGGCTCAATTAGGAGACTAAATGTGCGCAAATAATGGTCACATCAAATATCCCCAAACCGAACCTTTACTCGTCCCGAGTAAAGAGGTGACAAAAACTAGATCTTTATTTAAACTAGCCTACTAATATAGCCGATATGAGACAATTAGCGGGTATCACTCCGCCCCTTCAACTCACAACAAGACAACCATGAGGTAGGATGCCTTCTTGCAAGGCAAGGTGGGTCTTGCCAAAATGGCGACACATCCAAACATTAAGCACACAAAATCAAATAATGGATGCATCTACAAAAGAATAGCCACCTTCCTCATCTAAGTGGCGGAAATTATCTACAAGGGAAGCAATTCAAGGGTACACATTGTTGGAATATGTGTCCTCCGACAATAATGCGATCACGACTGTTGATCATGATGATCACATGTTTAAGTCTCATTAAAGTGAATACAATTGGGAAGTAATATTGTTCTCACAATCGGTCAACATATATCGGTAATGATTGGGTGACTAGAGTTTGACATTATCTTGTCGTGTGACGGTGGTGATCAGTTGACCCCCTAGGTCATACCTAAAGGGCAATACTCTTAATTGATTATTTAATTAATCGTATAATGTTACGAGTTAATTAAATTACTTGAAAATTGACGGACGATTTTGGAAGTAAAATTTACGTATCCTGTTGAAATGTGATTAAATAAGATACGGTCTGAGTAATTGAATTGTATCATTACTCGGATGAAATAATTGTTTAATGTAACAATTAAATTGAATGAATTGTTATAAATACAATCAGTTGTGATTTATAAATTGGTAAAATTTTGGCACAAGTAAATATGAAATTACTAAATCAATTTTTGTATGTGACGTATTTTTATTAATACGTTGATTTTTAATATGTTAAAAATACATAACAAATATATGTGACATGTGACATGTAACATATAGACAATTGACAAAAATAATATGGAATCCATATTATAGAATGGGCCGAAAATTAGAAGGGTTTGTACTAATTATATGTTGCTTGTAATTAGTGGAAAACACAATGATTAAAAGGAAACCTAGCCATGCAAGCCTATTGTTCCTTGTGAAGAACAATTTCTCCATGCATTGGCTCACCCTAAAGCTCCTCTTACACGGTTTTGGGGAAGCAAATTTCATCATTGTTTTTCTTATAATTTTACCCAATAATATACAAAATGTTGTAGATTATTATTTCATTCTATTCCATCATCAAATATAGAGATTTCTAGTGAGATAAAATCCTCTCTTCTTCTCTCTTAAAAACCGAAACAAATAAGTGTTTTATAAAAGTTTTGGTTCAATTTTCTACCTTTGATTAATATTATTGATACGTGCATTTTATATAGTCTTTTTAGCCTATTTTATGCACGTATTTCTATGCTTTTATCGTGGTTTTATGCTACGAAATGCCCCGAATATGCTACTTTGGTGTATTTTGTCTTAATTGCAGGAATGGACCAATAAGTAGTGGAAACAAGCCTAAAACATGTCCCTACGCATGCATTTAGGAGATGAGTTGAGTCGGAGCTTGGAAAATACTATTTTGAGATGCGCATTGGAGTAAGGAAGTTAGGCGAGCTAAGAGAGTGCTTCAATTTGCTAGTTCCTGCTTGTAAGAGCCATATCTCGAGTTCTACAACAGTTATTAAGGTGATTCCAGTTGGAGGTGAAAGCTTATCCTCTTAGCTTTCCAACGCCACCAACCACGCCTTATTTGTCCAAGTAACGAGGAAATGGCAGCCGTTTGAAGTTCAGTGCGCGAAGCAGGAATTACGCGCTGAGAAGTGCTCGATCGAGAGCCAATTTGCTCCATCGAGAGCTACCTATTCTTGATCGAGTGATTTAAGGGAAAGAAGTCCTCGATCGAGAGGAATTGTTCTCGATCGAGAGGAATGCTAAGGAATATCACTCGATCGAGAGCCTTAAGTGCTCGATCGAGTGGATTTTGCTACGGGCTGGGCTTTTTAGGTTTAATTCCGTCATTAGGTTTAATAAACCTTATTTTCTTATAAATAAGGAGTCAGTTTGTCATTGTAAACACTCTTCTCTTCTTCTTTATCGCTCACACTTCACTACTCTCTTTTCTCCTCTCTTATTTGTTCCAATACACTGTTACCTTGTTCTCTTAATTCCGGATCATTAAATCAGTAACTTATTTCTTCCCTTTTCTTTCTTCCATTTTCTTTTATTGCTTTTATTGTTTCTCCTTTTAGTTGCCATGTCTTATGTTATTAGATTAGCAATTGCTAGTGTAGTACCCCGAGCCATGTGTAGCTAATTTCCCCTAGTATGTTAGGATTAGGGAAGCCGTGGTAGCATGCTTTAATTGTATTAAATAGATTAGCCCTGCGATAAGAATTGTATTAGGCAATTTAATTATTATCCGGTCGAATGAATGCATGCAGGAGACCATAAATCTAGTTAACCCCGACCTAGATCGAAAGATTGGAAGGGAAGGCTTGCTTAATTACAATAGGGTATAGCAGTGAGGGCGAAAGTTAAGCTGTTTACGCTCTAGGGCGGTTTAAGGACCGAAAGGTGACGACCATAGCTCTTCTTATCAATAGTCTAATCGCCTTAGTATTCTCGATAATATAAGATCTGATAGCTGCCACGGTAGACCGACTCCTAGCATACTTCCTTTCTCTTATTGTTAATTTCCCTCATCTTTTTCCCTCGCTTTAGTCTCTAGTTAGTTTACAATCAATTCAAAACCCCCAATTGTGACATTTAGACAGATAAATAGACAAATAGATAGTACACCGCCTCCCTGTGGAGATCGACCCTACTTACCGCTGACTTCTGTTAGTTGTACTTAGGTATTTATTTTTGGTACGAAACGACAGTATCAATTATAACTAGTATTTGTAATATTAATTATATTAAGAGGAGCCTTGGGTATAATACATAGGGAGAGATCTTACACTTAGATCTTTGTTCTTCCATTAGAAAAGCTCAAGAACAAGAAGAGAAAGGTGATCTCTCTTGTGCCCTAATAGCCGAAATCTACTATGTAAGGACATGATTTCTCCTCTATTTATATTATTGTTTGCATGCATAAGATCCGTAATTAATTTTATGACAAATTATTTAGACATATAAGAGTATGTTAACATGTATATGAATCTACATTTCCTTCAATCGGTATCAGAGCCAGGTTGTTTGCATGCAAATTGGTTAAAAGTTTTTCCGAGTTATATGAATAACAAAATAAAACTTGTAAAATTTGTGTTATTATGATATATCACGAAATTATTACATGCATGTTAATATTTCTGGTCCTAAAGTGTTTTAGGATATTTTGGTTAATTTTTCGGATTTTTATTGTTAATAATTTACAATAATGGCATTTAAATGTGATTTTATGAGTAAAAATGTCATTTTTGGTCTAAAAATAGCTATACTTCGAATTTTCACTTGGTTTTTGGATATGTTGTTACATATATTATTTTGAGATAACCTGTAAATTTTCATAATTTTTGGACTTGTTATGCTCGAAAAATGAATTTTTCATTATTAAATTCGGATTTAAGTGAAAAATAGGTTAATATGAGTTAAATTTCGAATCTGGTCATAGAAAATTAATATGTTGTCACATGCAATTTTATAAGATGTGTGTAAAATTATTGGCTATAAAGAAGTCTTTTTGCATGATTTATGAATTTTTGAAGAAAAATAGCATAAATAGTGACATTATTAGTGGAAAATTGATAAAACATAATCAATGACTTAGGAAAAACGTCTAATGTTTCATTTTATTATATTTTTCAGATCTAAAATTGAAAAGTTAATGAAAATAATTTTTCCATGTTCTTATGATTATTTTATTAAAAATCGATAAACCGCAACATTGTTTTTCCGAAAAAATTTCGAAATTTTTAACCTAAGATTTTGAACATTATGAGTGTCATGGAATTTTTCCAGAATGTTCATGAATTTAAATTTCAAATTTTGAATTTATTTGAAATTTTTAGATTTATTTGAAGTTTAATGGCTTATTTTTGTAATTTTTGGTCCATTTATGAACAATTTTATATATAAAGGTTAATTATGGTCAAATTATTAGTGAAGACTATATTTTGAGTCCTAAGAGGTTAGGGTAATTAACTTATGCATAAATATGAGTTTATGTATTTTTGTGATTATAAAATGTTGAAATCACGCAAATCCGTAAAAACCGAGTAATATACGATATTGGCTAATTAAAAGGCGATTTAGCATAAAAAATTGAGCATGTTCATACATATTATAATGCTGCATTTTCTTTATGATTGTCATAATTTTAATTTATGTAATTTTGAATTATGTAATTTTACTTAGTATGGCCTTAGATTTTAATTGGTATTTCCCGAAATGTATGGGAATATCGATTCGGTTGTAATTTTATTGTGATCTCGTATCACCGTTTTGTAATTTAATAGATTTATTTTATTTTAGTTACAAATGTATAATAGGAAATTATGTAATTTATTATGTAATTTTATTCATTCCGGAGTTCCTAAAGACGGATTTCTTCAAGAATGACGATACATAAAGACGGTGTTACATCGAGATGCGTGCCACAACCGAAGTTCAAGGGACCAATGGAGTTGGTTTCCGAATATGTAATAGAATAATAGTTTTTCTATTTTAGGAAAGGCCATACTAGGATTTATTTACTTTTATGCTTGCATTTTATTTTATGTCACATGCATCGCTAAATCGCCATAACTAAACATGCATTGTCTTCTTTTATCGAGTTTATCGACCGTGTCAATTCGAATTATCGTAGTTCACCGCTTTAGTTCACTTAAAACATGATAGATAATAAATTGACATGACCTCTCGCTAAAACAATTAATTGAGACATAGCCTTACCAAATAGTAGAAACCATGAAAACCTATTTCGCGAGGGAGTGCACTCGGCCCTACGGGGGTACAAACCTTGTTACGTAGGGGAAGTGGGTGATGAGTGTTAATCCACCGAGTTCATGTTAATGAGGGTTTCATCGGCCATACCGTGCCCAAGTTGATGTGGATTTGGATAATGGACACATTTATTCGAAATTTGGATTGAGCTCAACGGAAGTATTCGCGACCGTAGTTGCATGTGTTCCGGGCTATAGATAATTATTAGAGTAATTTTATCGACCAAGAGTTCTAAAAGTAGAATCGATTAAAATGTTAATCCACCGAGTTATATTGATAAAGGTTTCATCGGCCATACCGTGCCTAAGTCGATATGAATTTGGGTCTTGGAATCATTTATTCTAGTTAGGTAGAGGTCACTAGAAAAATGCATATAACTTGTTTAAGTCATACTTTTTACAAGTATTATTAAAACGACAATTGTTTTACTCCTTATATCTTGTTTTGTAGACCACTTCTTATTCATAACAAATGGCAACACCAACTCCTAATGCTACACCACTCGCTACTTCATCTTGGCTCCGATCCTTTATGGATCGATGTAAACTTGAAAAGAATGGGTCAAATTTCTCCGAGTGGGATGCCCAACTCAAATTAGCCGCCGAGGGTGACGACAAGCTTCGTTACCTTACCGAGGCCTCTCCACCCGAACCATCCACTAGGTCCACCGCGGCCACTAGGGAAGCCTATGAGGCTTACCAAAAGGAGTCCGCCGCAATGAAAAATGTCTTAATATTTGCGATGGAGGCGGAACTCCAAAGGAGAGCCTTTAAAATGGGCAATGCTAATGAGATTTACTCCAAACTTGTGACCATGTTTTCACAAACTCCGCGGATCGTCCAATATGAGGCGGCCGCGGCATTCTTTGATCTCAACTTTAAAGAGGGCCAAAAGGTTAGCCCTCATGTGCTCAAACTCATGGAGCTTGTCGAGACCTTGAAGATTCAAAAGGTTGAAATCCCCAAAGAACTCATTGTAGATAGGATTCTACACTCCTTGTCTAAGGTTAAGGCATATGTGCAATTCCGGGTGAATTTCAACATGCAAGACAAGGATGTGTCTCTTGAGGAGTTGCACAAGTTACTTGTGCAAGCCGAGAGGGACATGGGGTTAAATGTGAACCCTCCCAAGGATGTGCTTAACATAAGCACAAAGAGTAAGGGGAAGTTCAAGAAGAATGGGAAAAAGGGTAAAAAGCAAGCTCCCACATTCACCAAAGCTAAGTCTTGTGAAGCTAGCACCTCCAAAGTCAAGAAGGGTCCTCTTGATAAGTGCCATTATTGTAATGGCATGGGACATTGGAAAAGAAATTGTTCCAAATACCTTGGTGATATCAAAGCTGGAAAGATCACTCCAGTAGGTAAATGACTAACCTTCTTTTATGTTTCTAAATTCAACTATGGTATTATGATGCAAAGTTGTGATAATGTATCTCCCTTTTTATTGTAAATAGGGCCTCCACCAAGCAAAGACAAAGGAAAAGAAAAGCAAGCATAAGAAACCATGAAGAAGCTAAGGATAGCTTTTATGGAGCTTTGTTTTTCATTGTCTTATTTTAAGTTATGTTTTGAATTTTAGAACTTTAAGTTTCCGTGTTCGACATGGAAAAGTATTTTGGATAATGGTTTGTATTTTGGATGATAGTGACTTGGTTTGCAACCCAAGTCACCTTTTTATCATTTATCCTTTATGTTCTAAAATTTCATCTTTAAATGCTTGCGTTTTGAAACATAAGATTATTCACTTAAAAGTGATCCAATAGACAATTATAATGACGGGTTTCATTATATGTCCACATGCTTAAGGCTTGTGTATGATCATTTATGAAGCGATTTTGAGTCTATGAACTCTCTTAAAGGAATGTCAATCACCAAGAACTCATATGAAATCAATAACTATTAGTCTATCTATGAGATAGTTCTCCTTATACTTCAACATCATTAATTTGTGTCTCATATGCTATCTTTGAATGTCTAGTGTATTCATTCTAAAGATAGAGTGGGAGAAAAATGAGGACACAAGGCAAGATAAAATTGTGTACTTGTGTAAATGTAGATCTACACAAGAGAAAATGATTTGAATAAAGGTATAACTATTTACATAGTATGCCGAATAGATGAGATCTATGGTCTCAAGTTAGTTCTATATAACTAACTATGGTCTCAAGTTAGTTCTATATAACTAATGAGACCAAGTGTAGTAATCATAAGAGTAAAATTCTCAAAATAACTACACGAGGAGACCAAAAGAAGTTTTGGATAAAAATGACTAATGTAAAGTCTTAACAAGTTTTGACTAAGTTCTATATGATAAATTTTGACCAAATAGTTTCAATCATGAGTTTTACTTAAGAGCCTAAATGAATCAAAGTAACATACTAGTTATGATCAAGATTAAGTTGCAAAGATTGATATTCCGATATCTTCAATAGCCAACATTTTAACCACGCAAATGTCATTGCTTAACCTTGCTAGGAAATGGTTAATCCTCCTTCCGAAAGAGTATTCCGAAGGACGTATTCTAGATATTGTTTATATTTGAATAATGACATTACTACACATCATTATGACATGAGTGTGTTAGAGATTTAAAAATCTCTTTCCGTAAGGTTGAGATGAGACCACTTCAAAATAGGCTTTTTGAAAGGATATGATGGGAACATATATGGTTTATCCTAGTAACTTGGCAAAGCAACTTATATTTATATCTTTGACAAATTTCGATTGAGAAGTCAATTTCGAAATATGTTGAATTGAGTGGGAGTTAGGAAATTCTCATGTGAAGACATGGAATTTAGTGGGAGCTATCATCCTTGAATGTATAAAACTCATTACTCATTAAAGAATGACGAGCTAATACCTTCTTTCATAAAGAAGCTTTTGAGTTTTCAATTCTGGATGAAAATGGACAATGATGAATCCAATTACATCATGGGATGTTGGATTAGTATTAAAGAGATACACATCGTATCAACATATACATAGGATATTCATATGAATGAAAATGGAATTACCATTAGCAGTCATGGTAGTTCATTGAACCTGAGAACGGTTGATCTCATGATTATCAATAACTAATGTTTCCGCCATTAGAATAATCATGTACATGTCCAATTTTGAATCATATGCATAAAGACAAGATGATTGGTTGGTGAGCCATAATAGAAACGTCATGAATTCTCAAGTAGAATCCGATGAGCGATTTCAGTGCTTGTCGGAATGTTCCATTATGTGATAAGAGGTTGCACATTTTGTAGAAGATCCGAGCACATATAAGGATTTATGAGAATCCCAAATCTTTCAAATTTGAAAAGAGAAATGAGAAGTTTTGGAAAGATGGTTGGTTGAATAAGAAGTTATTCAAAGATAATCTTTCCTAGTTAAGCTAGGACTTGTGAGAAGTACTAAGCTAATAATCTTGTCAATTGTTACAAGATTCTACAAAACATATACCTAGTGCATTGTGTGTGGATGAAGTACTTGATCGGTGCAAGTTGTATTATTCATCGCAAATTCGTTCGTTATGAGATGATCGATAAGAAAGTTCTTTCAAGTTAAAGAACCGAAAACCAAGGTTGGGAACCTTGATGTGTACTTGGTAAGATTCATGCTATGAGAGAGAATATGAATATGAAGGAAAATGCAAGTGTAAGAAGTTTGAACACATGGACACATGGGATGTTAAACTTCTATTGCAATCAATGAGTGTTTACACTTATGATATACATCACAAGGTTGTAATATGATATTGACTGCCCAAGTGTGATGTCGACATTTGTCGTTTGAGTTATTATTAACTCACCTTTGTACATTGTTATATCCAAACGGGTTGTAGAGACAATTGAACCCCGTTAAAGTGAACATGGATTAACATTGTTTTGCCCATAGTTACTTATATGAGGTGACATCTCGAAGTGACTAGAGTGTGAGGCGATTGATGGCAAGTTCAAGTGCCATACAGTCATGTGAGATGACTAGTCGATCACATAGGCAGACTGTTAGGAACATTTTGTCGGGCCTAATGACCGCTTATAGAGTTCTGGCAAGTTTATAGAGCCTGGTCGTGGCGAGAGCTACTATAGTATTCAAATGAGTCGATTCTTTTGACTAAAGACTATTCTCCTAAGATGGCACAGTTTCAGATTAACTTTGATTTGTGTTACTACGACCTTCGTAAATGGGGTCAAATGGGCATATTTTGGGTTATGATGGCTGTGGCTAGTCGAAGGGAATGAGTGCGATAGGAATTGTCCACCCCTTGTCAGGGTTATAACAATATCTCAGGGCCACTCGAGGAGTAATGAACTGGAAATGCGTGGCCACGCTCGGAAAGTATCTATGACAGATAAGTCCGGTCAATCAGTTATTCTCCAGATCGAGGAAACCACTCTCGATATGATCACTTGCAAGTACGACCTGAAAGACACCTTGCATTGAGTGGGAGATAGTAATAGGACAAGAGAATTGGTGACGCACACTTGTCGAGGACAAGTGGGAGATTGTTGGAATATGTGTCCTCCGACAATAATGCGATCACGACTTGTGGACAGCGGGCCGCCCACGGGGGCGCTTGGCGAAGGGGCTCGAAAACAAGCGTTTGCATTTTGTAAGGAGTCGCCACCAATTTTTATGGGAAATTGGAACCGTTCGAATACCTCGTGTCATGTCAAGACACAAAGTAGTGACATGAACACTAAGCAATCGTTACCCTTAGCATTCTATGTCTAGAATGACTCTCGTGGATGCCAATGAACACGGGTGCTCACGGAGATCTGGAGTAAGGGGTGAGGGTACGTATTAGGAAGCTCTTTTGATCAAACACCTAATCCCGCCCGCCTCGATAGCGGCCTCTACTAATGATTAGGGAAGTTATTCGTACTCGATATATCGTCGGCTATATGCATGCAATGCAACATCCATTAGATTAATCCTAGCATGTGAGAATTAGACTAAGTCGGTGGACAACTAATTTAGCAAACAATTGATGTCGAAATTGGATTTAATGTTCATTTACATGTGAGAGACATACAAACAATGAAAGGAATACAATAACTATAAATTACAATAATGAAAATTACAATAATTACATTGGATTAGGCGATTTATGTCGAAAATACCTTTAAAACGGAAAATTTGAGAAAAAGGAATAAAAGAATAAAACACGACGGATCGAAGGTGATAATACGATACTAGTTGGATAATACGCAACCCGATTAATCTAGGTCAAAGCGAAAAAGGAGTTCGGGACAGAATTCACCACTGAACAAAGCGCAAAGAGACCTGCGCCCTTTGGAAGAGGCGCAAATATTCTTTGCGTCTGTTCCAAGGGTGAGTTCTCGGCTGTGAATGGCCGAACGCAAAACCGTTAATGTCAATTGATGATTTTAATGGTTGATTACGATATTAGACTCGGATGAAAGTGATTAATGAATTATTTACATATGATTAAGGTCATAAAACAGTAAAACATGGATGAGACGGATTAATTATGTGAAGGGTCGATGTTAATGAATGATTAATTAAACTAACTAACTAAACGAATTACACTAAACATGATGAATTGACGATGAATTAATGAACAAACAGGTGAAAATATATCAACGATGAATCCCAGAAACTCAATATGAACGAATTGAATTCCTAAAACTCGAATTGAATTTAATGACGAAAACCCGCAAATATTGATCATTAGGGATTTGAGTCGGATTTATGACGATTTAAACATGTTAATGGTGATGGCTAATGTACATATGAATTATTAAACTATCATGTGAACGAATTAACAGACTAACAAAACAAAAGAAATAAATTTGATACGAATTACAGAGGACGGAGGAAGAAGAAAAGAAGCAGGAACTGCGGCAGCCTCACGAAGAGGCGCAGCAGGTGCCGCGCTCCTTCGAAGAGGCGCGATGGTTGCTGCGTCTTTTCTCGACGCCTCATCTCTGGAAATCCGCAAAAAGGTTTTAAAGACGGTTTTAGAAATCGGTTTTAATGAGATGCTTTCGACATAAACCTTACAATTGCTATACAATAATAAAAATACAATAAATAAAAGAGAGATTAATACACCCTCAGACTTACATGTTGACGGAACGAGAAGAACTAAGAAGATCGATTAGTGAATGCTCGACGCGAATGCAAGGAAAGAGTGCCCTCGTAAGAGGAAAACGATTTAACAAGTTGATTAATTAGATTGATTGAGTGTAGTGGTCAAATTGGTCGGTCATGCAACGGAGAGGCTGGTACCCGGAAAGATCCGAGCTTACGTGGTCGGAAGTCCAAGCACGTAGGCGCCAATTAGTAAGAACGAAGTCTAGAATGCAAAGGGAGAAGAGAAGGGCGGACACTCGCGTGAGAAATATGAGGAACGAAAGCTCCTATTTATACTAATCACGTGAAAGAATAGGGTTTCGGAGACTCTTTGGAAGTGAATCTCGGAAAGATATAAAAAGATACGTAAATCATGCAAAGAAGGGCACGGGAAGGGGCGCAGCAGAACCATCGCGTCTCTTGGAAGAGGCGCAAAGACTCTGCTGTGTCTATTCCCGGAGGTTTCCTCCGCTAAGAAAGATTTCCGCATTTGAGTTATGGTAGGACGGAAATAATTCGATTATCTTTTGAATATTACGGGATAAAATTTGCCAAAAGATAAAATTTGAGAAATATGGAATAGAAATATCCGGAATATTCCGAACATTCGACTCGGGATTTAACAAACTATCGAAAAATGGAGACGGTTTTTGACCCTGGACTCAAATGTACTCTAATTATCAAAAACGACCGTATCGGTACGTAGATGACAACTAAGAGGTTGACATTAATATTTGAGCAATCACTTGACGATAATCTTACGAACTGTCACTAATCGTTCCGCGTATCAAACATGCGGCCCAATCATCACCGGGTGGTTTGCGAGGGGTGCAGAAACGAGGTGTCTACAGAGCCCCCACTTTGACTGAGGCTTGGACAAGGCGAAAGTCAAAGTATAGCCATCAGGTCAATCGAAGATTACAACCTGACGACTATGGCGACGCGAGGCGGCTCAAGGGGTCTGAGCCAAGGACCTATCGTCGGGAACATTTTAGAGTCTGTCGACTATCGGGGAGGGTCGTTTAAAGTCCATTAGACTACGTAAGGAGGCTCGCCAGCCATAAGAAGAGATCATACCTGAGATTTCCTCGAACTTTGCGGGGAAATAAGAGAGATATTGAAAACAGCAGGACGTCGGTAGAAACTGCTGGGGATCCGCTTGCGTCGGTCTCAAGCGAACTCTGGCGGAATTTGGAGGTCGAATCTGCTTGCGTTGGCCTCAAGCGGACTCGGGGTTGGAGAATATGCCGACGACTAGGAACATCTTGATCGTCGTAGGGGAAACCTTGAGTGAGCAGTATTGCAAATACTACTGCGCCGGGGATAGACGACTAGGAACATCTTGATCGTCGTAGAAAGAAAGTCTTGAGTGAGCGATCTTTAAATACTCTCTACCGGACATAAAAATTGAGCAATATCACAAATATCTTTTTGCGCGGGATAAAATGAATTCGGACAATACTGCAAAATACTGTCGCTACCGATAAAACGTGGGCCGGAACGAAAGAAAATCGTCGAAACGGACCAAAAGAACATAATAGCATTGAAGAAGAGGCGCACCAAAGATGGGCCCACGAATAACGAACTCATAACGGATTTTTGAAAACCCGCAAGGAGGGAACAAAGGAAGAGGCGCAGCAAGAGAGCTCGCGTCTCTTGGAAGAGGCGCAGACTGCTTTGCGTCTGTTCCCCAATTTGGCAATTCTGCGTAAAAAACGCGAAATCAGAAGGTTTATGTTCATTTTATTCGAAACATAAATCACTCCATTCTCTCTCAAATCTTCACCATTTTCGTCGAGGTTGGATTCAAAAGCTTGCTTAAAATATGACTAATCGAGGTATGTGCTTTAATCTTGCATTAATCTTCCATATTTGTCGAATTTTGAACCGCGAACATTAGGGTTTTCGACCCTTTCGATCGAAAATTTGGGGCTTTTCCCCCAAATGGATTTGTCTTGCCAAATTGATACTAGAAATGGATAATAGGTAATGTTAGGAACATAACCATGTATTTACTTTGAATTTTCATCGAGTTTTGAGCCCTTGAGCGAATTTTGAGACGGTTTCACAGCTGGATCGTAAATTGCTTCGAAAATGGCCTTAGGATTGCCCATTTGTGATGAAACTTGATATTTGGGACCCTTGGATGATGGGTAAACTTTCTACCATCTTGGAATTTTGGTTTGTGACAACTTTTTCAGGACACTTCTAGGGCATAACCGCCATTATAGCGAAATGCTGCCGAATTTTCGACTCGAACCCGAGACTAGGCTTTGACTCGGACTTGACTTGACTCAATTCATCACATGAGTGATTGAATTGGTGGGAATATGGCCAAGGATGGCCAGAAATGGGGAATTCCGGGGCCTTGAAGGCTCGAAAACTTCTTATTAAAGGCTTGTCGTCATGGGACGCGGCCTGGATTTGCTTTAATGTTTGCAGGTGACGATGCTTCTACTTCTGGGAGAGATCCCATGGACATAGACGCCGCTGTTGTTGAGGAGGCGCTAGAGCAGGCCTTCACCGCCGGTGATGGGCTGCTGCGACGAGGTTCCCGAGGAGGAGGTCGAGGAGGAGGAGATTCCGAGACGGGCCCACCTCGGACGAGGGGGTCGTCAGCTGAGAGGAGCCCCCGCGTGGGCCGAGACCTGGGAGAGTAGGCACCTTGTGTGGGCTGCAGAGGGTCACTTGTCCTACAGGACGGTGAAGAGCTTGGTAAATAGGAATTCCCTAACTCATTACCTATCCTTTTCTATTTTTGTTCAAATTCCTTTCAAATTTGCTCAAAACTAAAGATAGCTTTATTTCAAATCATAATAGGAGGCCGGGAACATCCGGTCATTCTCGGGGTATACGACGATGGAGCACTACGAGCGGTACTGTCGGAGGAGGAGAGGGCCATGATCGAGCGCGGAGCGTTCGGTCCTCCTGGTTCGGTCCGGAGGGATATCGTGAAGAGGAAGTTGCGGGCCAACCTTAGCCTGGTCCGCGCTTTCTTGGATCGATTTTGGGATACGACTTCCACGTTTCACCTGCCTTTTGGTGAGGTGGGAGTCACCTTGGAGGACTACGGCATGATTTCTCTGTCCGGTGCGGGACTGAGGAGATGGTGTGGCCGGAGACTGGCATGAGGGCGGATTCGGCCGAGGCGAGGAGGTTGATCGGCTGGAACCTGTCGCCGAAGGCTGTTGCGGTGCCGGGTTTGGTACCCAGTACCTATGTTCGAGATTACTTTGCGGGGAAGACCCCGACTTCGGTGGTGATCGATGGGAGGGAGACGACTCCTCCTCCTTGTACAGCTGAGCAGAGGGCTCGTCTGTGGCTTTGGTGGTTCTTGTCTTCGATTTACCTCGGAGACAAGGGTGAGAGGCTGTCGACGAAGCTTCTCCCCTTTCTTTCTGACCTGAGTTCCCTAGGGCGTTGGGACTGGGTCATCACTTTTGGTTTTTGCGGTCCTCATCCGCTTTATGAGGGCCATGGTTCGTCCGGAGTTGATGGAGAAGGGGACTTCTCCTGGCGCTGTCGGACCTGGGCTACTATTGGAGGTATGAACCTTCCTTTAGACCAAAGTAAATTCCTTTCTTTTATCGAAAGATCATCATTGACTATTCTGTTTTGCAGGCGTGGGTGTACTCTTACTTTCCGGACCTCGCGCCCAAGAGGACGGAGCCGTTGGAGAGGGCCTACCCCGTGGTGAGGGATTGGGTCATGTGCCGGACGAAGAGTAAGCGTTCTTCTCACAATGTCTACCGGCGGGACGTGAACGCCCTTCAGCTGAGCAGCGTGAGTATTCCACTCGTATCTTCTTATACTTTGTTTTAAATTGATCATAGGAATGACCTTTGCCTTTATATTGTCGCAGTGGGTGCCCAGGCCCTGAGCGGAGTACGCTGGAGCGCCTCCTTTTGTTGCTGAGGTCCTTCGACCTAGGAGCTCGAGTCGGCTGCTGTTGTGGACGTCGATGGGTCCTGTGTGGTATCTGGGCGAGCGGTTAGCTCGTCAGTGCTTTCGGGGCGCGTTGACGGTTCCCGTCGATCCTCCTAGGACGATGTTTAGGGAGCCTTCTGAGGCTGAGAGGGAGGCGGACTTGGCTGGTGCTAGTGGCGACGACCTTCTTCTCCCTGACGAGGATTACTCGGCATTCCTTTACGGGAGGTTGGCGTACTGGCCAGTAGTGGTGAGTATCTTTTGTTTTCTTGTTGGATCTTGATTTTCGAGAATCACGACGAAAGATCATCGATTAACGAGAGCCATTTGTCTTTGCGGGAGGTTGAGGCGGCGGCATCGAGCCCCCGTAGTACCCCGAGACCCTCGAGTACACCGACGCCACGGGAGGACGACGATCTCCGAGCTGCGTGACTTTGACGTGGCTATGACGGATGCTGGCCTAGATGACTGGCAGCATCTGATTCGGAGGGTGAGTTCCCATTTTGCATAGTTTTCGTGTAAGAACACATTTGATTGAATTTGTTCAATTTTGCTGAGAATTTTTTTTTGAAATGCAGGTCGCGCCATCTCGGTTCGTGGCATTATGGAGGGTGGCCAACCGGCTGCGAGCTACCGCCATCGAGGCACTTGTCGGTGGTCGGGGTCGTCAGGTACGAATCTCATTTGTTTTCTTTTGATCTTTGGTTTTTCAGTTTTGTTTGGATTGATTGACATGAGCCAATTTATTATTGTCCACAGGCTGATCGTGAGCTGGAGCGAGAGTTAACCCGGTCTCGGGATGAGACGGCTCGTTTGTCGAGGGAGCTCGAGTTTCGGGACGCCGAGATTGCCGCTCTTATGGCGAGGGTTGCCGAGCTGGAGGGTGCACAGCAGTAGTCTGGGTGGTTTTGATTTTGAACATTTTTGGACTTTGTTTTGGGGCGGAAGCCCCCAGTTTACTTGGATTTTTGGACCTGTTTGGAGCGAAGCCCCCAGTTGTACATTTGGACTTGTTTTGGGGCGAAGCCCCCAGTTTGCTTGTACATTTGCTTTTTTTGTTGTATATACGACGGCCTGAGTGCCTTTTGCTGTTGGGTTGTGTTGGTTGTACCTGCAGGTTAGCTTTTGAACAGGTTTGGTAGACAACGGTTTATGCCGTCATGCTGCCGAAATTTACACAGGAAAAATCACGCAACACATACATTTTATATACACATAGGGCCTTTAATTAGCGCAAAATGAGACTCGAAGGGACGTGAAAATGCAAAAATTTTGCCGGAAAATGACCGGACGGTAGGGAGGGTTACCCCCGAAAAAAAAAGAAAAAGAGAAATCTGTAAGTTAGAAAATGGAAAAGGAAATTAAGAAAATGAAATGACTAAGTAAATGTTGAAAAAAAAAGGAATTAAAATGAAAACTAAATATAAAAGTGTGAGAAAAATGGCGGAAAATGTCGATGTCGCCTCGAAATGCGCGTCCGCGGATTAAGGAAACCTGAAGCATGGTAAATTTCTCGGATTTACCAAAATAAAATCCCGTAGGAATAGGAAATTATTCGTTTATAGAATTAGGAAAGATCCAAACGCGGAAATCACGAAGTGAGGTCAGAAGAGGCGCAGCATGAGTGCGTCCCTTTGAAGAGGCGCAGGGTGCCGCGCCTGTTCCTGCAGTCGGTTACGACGGATTTTTGGAAACAGCAATTAGTATAAATAGAAGCGTCGACGAAGCTTTAAATCATATAATTCTTCCGTCTCTCCTTCGTCGATTCACACATAAAAAACTCCCAATAAACTTTCAAGAGAAAATTATCATTATGAATACTTTGGAGATTCGCTTGAAGGAATGGACTAATGAGTTTTCGAACATTGAGAAGCACGATATGGGTGCTTATAACCTTGGGTCTTTATTGAGTTTGAAACTCATTAAGGTTGTGAGACCGTTCTTGGATGCTTATCTTGATTATTGGGATCCAAATTATCATGTTTTTGCGTTCCCAGGAGGTGATATTTGTCCTTTTCCGGAGGAAATTGCTGCTATTGGCGGGTGGGACCCTGAACATCTACCTGCCATCCCTTCTACTGCTCAAGGGTATAAGAGCAAGTTTAGAGATTTGCTTGGACTTACTAGACTGGAGGTGGATCGCTTAGTTACCCCGAAAGGCGTGAGGATGTTAGATTTTATAGACCGATTCATCAACAGGGCCGACCCTACTGTCTCTTATGTTGCTAGGAGGAGAGCATTTGGCTTCTGTTTGCTGCATGTATATGTCTTCCAGGGACATGTTGATGAAGATTTGAGAGGCGATCCTCGTCTTCTGGGTCTTATTGAGCAAATGGAGCTGCGCAGGAGCCCAGCTTGTCTATGCCTAGGGGAGATCATTTTGGGTTTGGATAATAGGAAATCCAACCGTGATCTGCCGTTCTTGGGAAGTCCCGTTATCCTACAGGTAAAAGACACCTTTCTTCTTCTTTTTTTTTTTTTTTTTTTTTTTTTTTGCGGTGTCTAATACCCGTTTTTTGGTAGGTTTGGCTTATGGAACTACTCCGATTGCTAGAGCCCCCAGTTCATGCACTTTCCTATCATGCCCGTATGATTTCGATGAGGACACGGCCGTACATGGTGGACTTCACCCGGGTCTGCGACTATTGGAAGAACAAGCTGAAGACTGATGATGGCCCGTTGATCAGGTGGGTCGTTCCGTGGTGGCACCTCAAGTCTGTCACTGGGGTGTCTTCTTTGGATCCTACTAGGTCCGTGCGCATTCCTGGATTGGAGTTTATGATATGCATCTTCCCTGAGAGATTGATGAGGCAAGTCGGGTTGAAGCAGATGATCCCTAGGCTTGACACCGTTCCGCAGACTGCTATGGCGCTTACTACAGAGAGCCGAAGAGAGTGGTCTATGAAATGGGCCCAAAGAAACATGTGGTTCTTGAACTTCTCCTCCAATGCCTTGTGGGTGTCGGACTCTTATCTGAAGTGGAGGAAGGCTGCAACTTCGGAAGAGCGCGAAAGACTGAGGAAGCGCGAGCCCGTTGACTACAAGGTGCGAGAGGGAGAGAAAGAGAAGGAGAAGCATCTGACAGAAGGAGAAGAAGAAGCCGGGTTCCAAGTCATTCATCCTTCGAAGAAATCGAAGACTACTCCTGTCGCAGAGGTGGTGGTTGGCAAGAATGGAAGAGTCAGGCCTCGAGAAAGACCGTTGGTGATTAGGTCTGAAGTGGTGCAAGAGCGCCCGGCTCGAGGTCGTGACAAGAAATATGACAAGAACGACAAGGGCAAGGGAAAGATGGAGGAATAGCCCAAGTTTTATTTATTATTTAATTATTATTATTATCGTTGTAATAAGAAAGGAGGGATTTTTAGAATCCTAGCCTAATCTATTTTTATTATTTATCGTATTATTATTATGAGAAATTGAATGAAATAAAAAGGTTAAATGGTTATGAAACCGTTGTGATTTTCTTTAATTATTCTTGTCGAATTTCAAATGCAATGCAAATGTCCTTCTATTTACATTTTAAATATAATGGTGGGTTGAATCCCGTGAAGGATTGCCTACGTATTCACTTAGAGAAAGCGAAATCAAACCCTTGCGCGTAGTTCGAGTAAATGTAAAAGAATAATTGTTCGAAGCAAGAGCTTGTAATGAACATAGAAAATAAGCATGAGCTTTTGCTTACTCGGGAGGTGCGAATTTAGTTTGTTTGATGATATGAGGATGACAAGTTTGCCAAGATGCAAGAGCATAGTGACATTCAAATGGGCCAGGGGCCGTTTATTTAGTGCCACAAGAGCGACACTTAGGTTTACGCGAGGCGCGTTTTTATCCTATTCTAGGCATAGTATCGTTTCAGTTGGTCGAGATTTGTGGGGTTTGAAAACTCGTTCCCATCTAGGTCTGTGATTCTAACCGCACCCCCTGGGAGTATGGATTTGACTAGATATGGTCCGGCCCAGTTAGGTTTGAATTTTCCCCTCGGGTCGATTGTAAAAAAAGAGCTCTAACCGATTTGAGTACTAAGTCTCCTTCTTTGACGTTTCTTGGCCTAACCCTTTTGTTGAAAGCTCGTTTGATACGTGCTTGATATGTTTGGACATTATGTAAGGCACGTAGCCTACGTTCATCCAGGAGGATGAGTTCTTCGTATCTATCTTTCTTCCAATCGGCCTCCGGGATTTGACTTTCTAGCAGAATACGCAAGGATGGTATTTCGAGCTCGACTGGTTGTACGGCTTCCATGCCGTAAGTCAAATAGAAAGGAGTAGCCCCAGTGGGCGTCCTAACGGATGTTCGATACCCCCACAAAGCTCAGGGTATTTTGCTTGGCCAATCTCTATAATTGTCAGTCATTTTCTTGAGGATTGTGACGACATTTTTGTTAGCCGCCTCTACCGCGCCGTTAGTCTGTGGTCGATAGGGCGAGGAGTGATGATGCTTGATCTTGTACTTGGCTAGCAATTGTTCGGTTTCGGCTTGGAAGTGGGACCCATTATCGCTAATGATTTCATGTGGGCAACCATATCGGCAGATGATGTTGTTTTGTATGAATTTGGCTACATTTTTGGCCGTAAGAGCGGTGTAGGAAGCCGCTTCTACCCACTTGGTGAAGTAGTCGATTGCCACTAAGATGAAACAGTGACCTCCTGTTCCGGCTGGGGTTATTTTCCCAATTATGTCAATTCCCCATGCAGAGAATGGCCAAGGAGATGTCATCGTATAGAGCAACGAAGGAGGGACATGTTGTACGTTCCCGAAGATTTGACAGTTGTGGCAATGTCTCACATATTTGATGCAATCAGATTCCATTGTGGTCCAATAGTACCCTAGACGTGTGATTTTCTTTGCCATCATAGGTCCACTCATGTGAGGACCGCATTCTCCGTCGTGGACTTCTTCCATCACTTTTCGTGCCTGTGAATGATCAAGGCAACGTAGGACTACACCAAGAGGTGTTCTTTTGTACAATTCTCCTTGCATTAGGATGTATTGGGAAGCTAATAGGCGTATAGCGCGTTGTCCCCTTTTGTCCATGTCTGGTGGATAGGTGCCATTGAGCTTGAAATTCAGGATTGCTTAGAACCAGGGTTCCTGTGCGATTTCTTCTTCATTGGTAATTTGATGGACATAAGCCGGCTCCGACCGTCGTTCGATACATAAAGGCATTTCCATCATGTAATCTGGCATGTTTATCAAAGATGCAAGTTTCGCAAGAGCGTCTGCAAATTGATTTTCTTCTCGAGGTAGGTGTAAGTAGGTTACATGATCAAAGAATTGAGCGACTTGGTCTATCCTAGCCTGATAGGGTGCTAGGCTTTCACTTCGGATTTTCCAGGATCCTGTAACTTGGTTGATGATCAGTGATGAATCTCCGTGCACTCGGAGGTTTTTGATGCCTAAGCTTACTGCTGCTTGTAGTCCAATTAGACAAGCCTCATACTCTGCGGCGTTGTTCGTCACCTCGAAGTCGAGTTTGACAGCAATCGGTGTATGCTCACCTTCAGGAGAAATGAGCAACACTCCTATCCCAAATCCTCTTAGGTTTGATGCTCCATCAAAGTATAGGTCCCAGGAGTCTACATCTGTTTGAAGTATATCCTCGTCGGGAAATGACCAAGTATCTATGGTTTGTGCGTCGTTGATGGGATTTTCTGCGAAGAATTCGGCGACGGCGCGACCCTTTATAACTTTCAGTGGCACATATTTGAGGTCAAATTCCGAGAGCATCATGGTCCATCTTGCCAGGCGTCCGTTGAGGACGGGTTTCTCGAAGAGTTATTTGACTGGATCCATTTTGGAGAATATCTTGACGGAGTAGCTAAGCATGTAGTGACGTAGCTTCTTCGTTGCCCATACAAGAGCGAGGCATGTCTTTTCGAGTTGTGAGTACTTGCACTCGTATTCCAAGAACTTCTTACTTAGGTAGTAAATAGCTCTTTCTTCACTTCCTACGGTTTGAGCTAACATGGCGCCCATGGCGGTTTCGGTTACCGTGAGATACAAACCAAGAGGTTGATCTTGTTGTGGTGGCATGAGCACTGGTGGTTTAGCCAATATCTCCTTGATTCTGTCGAACGCCTTTTGACAATCGTCGTCCCACATGGTGTGGTCTGTTTTCTTGAGTTTCTTGAAGATAGGCTCGCAAATCATCGTAAGTTTCGATATGAATCGACTTATGTATTGCACTTTTCCCAGAATCCCCCGACTTCCTTTTCTCGTTTGAGGTTGTGGCATTTCGATCAGAGCTTTGATTTTGGAAGGATCTATTTCTATGCCTCGTTGGCTAACGACGTATCCTAGGAGTTTGCCGGATGTCACCCCAAATGTGCACTTTTGAGGGTTGAGTCTCATGTTGTACTTCCGTAGCCTTGCGAAGAACTTGCGAAGGTTCGCAATATGTCCCTCTCTTTCCTTGGATTTGACGATCATGTCATCTACATATACCTCGACTTCTTTATGCATCATGTCATGTAGGAGTGTAGTCGCGGTGCGTTGGTATGTAGCTCCGGCGTTGATCAATCCGAACGGCATTACTGTATAGCAATAGGTTCCCCATTGGGTGACGAACGCAGTCTTATGCATGTCTTCCATGGCCATTTTGATTTGGTTATAACCCGCATATCCATCCATGAAGGATAGTAATGCGTGGTCTGCAGTATTGTCCACTAATATGTCGATGTGAGGTAGAGGGAAGTCATCTTTTGGACTCGCTTTGTTCAAGTCCCTAAAGTCAACACAAACTCGGATTCTCCCATCCTTTTTGGGTACGGGTACTATGTTAGCTACCCAAATCAGTACTCGAAACTTTGATGAACCCGGCTTTGAATTGTTTGTCAACTTCTTCCTTAATCTTTAGAGCCCACTGTTCTCATTCGTCGAAGCTTCGCTTTCACGGGTTTGAAACCTGGTTTAATCAGAATCCTATGTTCGGCGATGTCCCTGTCGATCCCTGGCATGTCTTTGTAGGACCAAGCGAAAACGTCTTTGAATTCATTTAGGAGGTCTATGAAATCGGCCCGTTCGGTAGAGCTCAAGGTAGTCCCTATCCTAAGTTCTTTGGGTTCTAGTTCGGTTCCTACATTGATGGGTTCGGTATCCTCAATTACAGGTCCCCCTTCCCCTTCCCCTTCCTGTAGTATTTCTTTGGCTACGTAGGGAGGTATTTCGGTCAAGTCCGGGTCTTGGTCATCCTCGGTATCATCATAAACAGAATGCACTCAAGATAACGCAAAGAGTAACCTCTCGATTTATTCATATTAAGATTTGAGTAAAGTTGAAACAAAGAAGCCAACTGATCCATGGTCAGTGGCGGTAAAGGGACAGTAATTGGGGCATTTCCCGAACTACTGTGGCTACTTGAAAATAAGCTAGGAGAAATGAAGGGAGTGGGGATGACGACAGGAGTAGACTCTCTAATGACTTCTCTAGACTTTGACTCGACTCCGACTCCGACTGCGATTCGATTCGAACTCGTCGTCTTCTCGTTCTTCTTTGAACATCTCTCCTTCTCCAGTGGTGAGCTTGAAGAGTCTTCCCTGATTGTCGGTCCATTTGATTGATTTTCTCCATCCTTTCTCACTGCTTTGTGTCGATTTCTGTGATCAATGCGGTGGGGTTGAAGCGATCGTCTTGAAGTATCGTAGTAATGATCTCATCCTGCGCGGCCTTAACAAATCGGTCCTCTCCAAACAAAAGGCTAACAGCTTGTTCGTCTAAGCAAGGTGCTTGACGGGTTTTGACGGTAGGAACCGTTTCTGGAGGGATGAAGTAGCAATCGTGAAAGATCTCGATTCCGGCTAACTTCCTCTCGAGGTAATGCCAAGGTTCGGGAAATCCATGAAAGAGTTCCGAACTTCCTTCTTGAACGAAGTATCCATTCAAGGTAGGGAGATATGGCCTCATTTGGACTCCTACATACTTGCGATTTTGGACTTGGGCAAGCATTTCGAGAACTTCTTCTGTTGTGGGTTTGTACCCTAGTCTAAGTGGTATTCTCGATGAGTTGCCTTTCTTGTATGGCGCGAAGGTGTTCTTCCGAGTCGGGTTCAAAGGCATTCCATGGAAGTATCCCTGATTTTTGAGTATGTGGTTGACCACCAAGTTGGAATAGGGATTATAGTACAAGGGTGCCAACTCACTTTCTATGACATTTACACTTTGGAAGCCCCCAAGTTCGTAGACGGGATCCGCAAGGACTTGATTATTTGATTGCTTCTCGATTATGGCCTTGATGGGTGACGAAGTGATCGTCACAACTTTGCCATTTAGTGGGATCTTGATCTTTTGATGAAGGGTGGATGTTACCGCTTTGGAAGCATGAATCCAAGGCCTTCCCAGAAGTATATTGAATGAAGCTTCGATGTCCACTATTTGGAAGTTAACCTTTCGTTCGATTGGTCCCGTTGCTATGGTTAGGTTAGCAAGTCCTACCACTTTTCGTCGTGTACCGTCATATGCACGCACACCTTGATTTGTAGGGGTCCAGTCCGACTCTTTCATGCCTAGTTTGTATGCCGTTTTGAGGGGTATGACGTTGACATGGAGCCATCATCTACCAAGGTCATTGGCACATTTTTCTTTAGACAGATGACAGTGATGTATAGAGCAAGGTTGTGACTGGCGCCGAAAGGTGGCAAATCTTCGTCTGAGAAAGTAATAGGATTACTTAGCTTGGGTGATTCTTGGAAGACCAAGTTGACTACATCTTCAGGAGTAGAGTTATGCGCTACATTCAATTTGGCCAAAGCTTGCAGTAAAGCTTGGCGATGCGGAAATGAGCTTGCCACTAGTTGCCAGACTGAAAGATCGGCCTTGGTTTTCTGTAATTGCTTGAGCAAATGATCAGTGGGGTCATCTTCGTTGTCATTTGGTGTGATGACGTTGGTTGGACCGTTTTGAGTGGTGCTTTGATATGGGCGACCCGAACGAGTTAGGTGGTCCACATCTTGGTCTTCACCGTTTTGGACTATTTCCTTTACCAAAGAGTTTTCAATGAGGTATTCGTCTTCATCATCATCGGCCCAAACCCCATTAATTGCGGCTAGTTCCCTTATTCTCATGATGTCACTTTCGAGTTGTATGATTTGATCGACTAGCTTGTCGACCACGGCGACTACTTCTTGCATAGTGGCATTTTGAGAGAAGGTCAATGGTATGCGCTCCTTAGGTGTTGCATTGGGATTGCGCAAGACCATTACCATGTTTTCTAGTTCCCACACTTGTCTATCTACACTCCTTGCCCATGCGATGAAGTCGGAGATGGTAGGGGAGATGGTAGAGTAGAGTCTTTCTTTCTCAATTGCATGAATTTCACTTTCGGTGGGATAAATGAGGTGTGAGCAATCTAAGGTAGATTCGTCACTTGTAATCACTAGAACTCCAAGAGGATTCTGAGTGTTGTTGGGCTTACCTCCTGGCGGGATTGGAAGTCGGCCATCCTCAATCATATCTTGTAGCACATGTTTCAATTTGTAGCATTTTTCTGTGTCATGCCCCTTGCCCCTATGGTATTCATAGTAGGAATTTTCATCCCAGAATTTGGACTTCCTTTCAGGTTCGGGAGTAGGTCCAATGGGTTGGAGTTTGCCTTGCTTCATTAGCCTTTTTAGAGCGTTGGAGTACGTATCTCCAAGGTTTGTGAACTTCCTTGGTGGGCTAGTTTTCTTGGATGGCTCGAGAAGGTTAACTTCGTCGGTCTTGCTAGTGGAGCCGTATGAACGACTTGTGGACCCTTGGTATCCTCGACCCACCGTTTTGGACAAGAGTCCTTTACGGATGTCGTCTTCAATTCGTGTCCCTAACACGGTTAAGTCTTTGAAGGTCTTGATGTTTTGATATCTCAAATGGTTGGCATATATGGGCTTGAGATTGTCCACGAACTTCTCCACAAGAGTGGCCTCATCCGGGCGTTCAACTAGTTGAGTACTAGTCTTCCTCCACCTACTTAGGAAGTCGGTGAATCCTTCCTTGTCATTTTGGGTAAGAACCTCTAGAGTGCGCATGTTGACTTGGATCTCAGCATTATCCGCATATTGTTTTGAGAACTCGATGGCGGCGTCCTCCCAAGTGGCGACCTTTTTGTGATCTAAAGTGTAGAACCATTGCTTTGGGATGGTGTCAAGAGATGAAGGAAAGATCCTTAAGAACATCTCGGGTTTGATGCCTTTGATAGACATGTAGTCCTTGAAGGCGCGGATGTGGTTCAAAGGGTTCTCATGTCCTTTAAACTTAGGGATATCCGTCATGCTAAAGTTAGTGGGCAATTTGGAATTGACGGCTTCATATTTACGATTGTTCTCCCTGTAAATGTCATCCCCCTTAAGGTACATCAATTGCTCCTCTAGGTATTGGAGTCTTTTCTCACCAAGGTTGTCCCTAGGATAGGATTTTCATCTTTAGACTCGTCATCGGAAAATTGTAGCACTCCACCTTTGGGGGGAGGTAGCTTTCCCTCCACATCAAAGATACGGCCTTCGATAAGCTCAAGGCGGTCATAGGTTTGTTCTTGAGTGATTTGCATTTGGGCTATCGCGGCTAGGATTCGATCATTACTTTCTTGAATTTGCTGGAGGTTCGTTTCATCACTTGACCCAGGCATCTTGGAAACTGGATAAGAGATCGGCGACGAATCAAAACACGATCGACCATTCCATCACACTTGCTAAAAGAGGAAAGACTTGACTCGTGAAGTGGGTGTGTGCCACTTGTGTTAAGTGAGTTTTGAAGAAAGACAAGGTCTTTGAAAATGTGTGTCCTAGTCAACTGTAGTGTAGTTGTAGGAGTGGACTCGAGGTGAGGTTTGAAATGGGCTTGTGGCCCGAATTTTGACACGACAAACGGACAGAGTTTTGACCGGACTTTGTGCTAATTAAAGGCCCTATTTCGAAATTCTTGATTGAAAACGGGTTTTGATTTTTTGAAAATTCGTCATGGTTTTGTTTAGAAATGGTGATCACATAAGGTTTACACATTTATACAAGCATTATAACGGGATGCTGAGTGCATTTAGAAGGGTTTTGGTTTAAAGGGTGGGTTGCCATACCGAACCATCAAACCCGAAGTCTGTGGAGAGGCTCGTGCCAAACAAGAGTAAGGCCGATTCCTAGTCCATTTCCTCAAGTAGTGAAGGCCTTTGATACAAACAAGAGTAAGCATCATGGTATGGATGACGTCAATCGCTATCCATCTTTAGGCCCAAATAAGAATTAGGACCGTTTAGACGGGACGATTGGTCGAATGGGTTGGGTTGGGCCTAGGAAGGCCGAATAAAACGATCTAGGAAGACCGAGTTATGAAAACCGACAATTGTCTTGTACAAACTTATTCCCTAACCTTGTTCAAGTTTCACCCTTGGCTACACGTAAGTGTATTATCCCGAGCGGAGTCGCCAAACTGTGGACAGCGGGCCGCCCACGGGGGCGCTTGGCGAAGGGGCTCGAAAACAAGCGTTTGCATTTTGTAAGGAGTCGCCACCAATTTTTATGGGAAATTGGAACCGTTCGAATACCTCGTGTCATGTCAAGACACAAAGTAGTGACATGAACACTAAGCAATCGTTACCCTTAGCATTCTATGTCTAGAATGACTCTCGTGGATGCCAATGAACACGGGTGCTCACGGAGATCCGGAGTAAGGGGTGAGGGTACGTATTAGGAAGCTCTTTTGATCGAACACCTAATCCCGCCCGCCTCGATAGCGGCCTCTACTAATGATTAGGGAAGTTATTTGTACTCGATATATCGTCGGCTATATGCATGCAATGCAACATCCATTAGATTAATCCTAGCATGTGAGAATTAGACTAAGTCGGTGGACAACTAATTTAGCAAACAATTGATGTCGAAATTGGATTTAATGTTCATTTACATGTGAGAGACATACAAACAATGAAAGGAATACAATAACTATAAATTACAATAATGAAAATTACAATAATTACATTGGATTAGGCGATTTATGTCGAAAATACCTTTAAAACGGAAAATTTGAGAAAAAGGAATAAAAGAATAAAACACGACAGATCAGAAGGTGATAATACAGATACTAGTTGGATAATACGCAACCTGATTAATCTAGGTCAAAGCAGAAAAGGAGTTCAGGGACAGAATTCACCCTGGAACAGGCGCAGCAGGCACTGCGCCCTTTGGAAGAGGCGCAGCAGTTGCTGCGTCTGTTCCAAGGGTGAGTTCTGGCTGTGAAGCCGGAACTGCAAACCGTTAATGTCAATTGATGATTTTAATGGTTGATTACGATATTAGACTCGGATGAAAGTGATTAATGAATTATTTACATATGATTAAGGTCATAAAACAGTAAAACATGGATGAGACGGATTAATTATGTGAAGGGTCGATGTTAATGAATGATTAATTAAACTAACTAACTAAACGAATTACACTAAACATGATGAATTGACGATGAATTAATGAACAAACAGGTGAAAATATATCAACGATGAATCCCAGAAACTCAATATGAACGAATTGAATTCCTAAAACTCGAATTGAATTTAATGACGAAAACCCGCAAATATTGATCATTAGGGATTTGAGTCGGATTTATGACGATTTAAACATGTTAATGGTGATGGCTAATGTACATATGAATTATTAAACTATCATGTGAACGAATTAACAGACTAACAAAACAAAAGAAATAAATTTGATACGAATTACAGAGGACGGAGGAAGAAGAAAAGAAGCAGGAACTGCGGCAGCCTCACGAAGAGGCGCAGCAGGTGCCGCGCTCCTTCGAAGAGGCGCAGTGGTTGCTGCGTCTTTTCTCGACGTCTGTCTACTGGAAATCCGCAAAAAAGGTTTTAAAGACGGTTTTAGAAATCGGTTTTAATGAGATGCTTTCGACATAAACCTTACAATTGCTATACAATAATAAAAATACAATAAATAAAAGAGAGATTAATACACCCTCAGACTTACATGTTGACGGAACGAGAAGAACTAAGAAGATCGATTAGTGAATGCTCGACGCGAATGCAAGGAAAGAGTGCCCTCGTAAGAGGAAAACGATTTAACAAGTTGATTAATTAGATTGATTGAGTGTAGTGGTCAAATTGGTCGGTCATGCAACGGAGAGGCTGGTACCCGGAAAGATCCGAGCTTACGTGGTCGGAAGTCCAAGCACGTAGGCGCCAATTAGTAAGAACGAAGTCTAGAATGCAAAGGGAGAAGAGAAGGGCGGACACTCGCGTGAGAAATATGAGGAACGAAAGCTCCTATTTATACTAATCACGTGAAAGAATAGGGTTTCGGAGACTCTTTGGAAGTGAATCTCGGAAAGATATAAAAAAGATACGTAAATCATGCAAAGAAGGGCCTGGGAAGGGGCGCAAAGCCCACTCGCGTCTCTTGGAAGAGGCGCAAAGACTGGCCTGCGTCTATTCCCAGGAGGTTTCCTCCTGCTTAAGAAAGATTTCCGCGTTTGAGTTATGGTAGGACGGAAATAATTCGATTATCTTTTGAATATTACGGGATAAAATTTGCCAAAAGATAAAATTTGAGAAATATGGAATAGAAATATCCGGAATATTCCAGAACATTCCGACTCGGGATTTAACAAATATCGAAAAAAATGGAGACGGTTTTTGACCCGGACTCGAATGTACTCTAATTATCAAAAACGACCGTATCGGTACGTAGATGACAACTAAGAGGTTGACATTAATATTTGAGCAATCACTTGACGATAATCTTACGAACTGTCACTAATCGTTCCGCGTATCAAACATGCGGCCCAATCATCACCGGGTGGTTTGCGAGGGGTGCAGAAACGAGGTGTCTACACGACTGTTGATCATGATGATCACATGTTTAAGTCTCATTAAAATGAATACAATTGGGAAGTAATATTGTTACTGTCAACTGGTCAACATATATCGGTAATGATTGGCTGACTAGAGTTTGACATTACTGTCGTGTGACGGTGGTGATCAGTTGACCCCCTAGGTCATACCTAAAGGGCAATACTCTTAATTGATTATTTAATTAATCGTATAATGTTACGAGTTAATTAAATTACTTGAAAATTGACGGACGATTTTGGAAGTAAAATTTACGTATCATGTTGAAATGTGATTAAATAAGATACGGTCTGAGTAATTGAATTGTATCATTACTCGGATGAAATAATTGTTTAATGTAACAATTAAATTGAATGAATTGTTATAAATACAATCAGTTGTGATTTATAAATTGGTAAAATTTTGGCACAAGTAAATATGAAATTACTAAGTCAATTTTTGTATGTGACGTATTTTTATTAATACGTTGATTTTTAATATGTTAAAAATACATAACAAATATATGTGACATGTGACATGTAACATATAGACAATTGACAAAAATAATATGGAATCCATATTATAGAATGGGCCGAAAATTAGAAGGGTTTGTACTAATTATATGTTGCTTGTAATTAGTGGAAAACACAATGATTAAAAGGAAACCTAGCCATGCAAGCCTATTGTTCCTTGTGAAGAACAATTTCTCCATGCATTGGCTCACCCTAAAGCTCCTCTTACACGGTTTTGGGGAAGCAAATTTCATCATTGTTTTTCTTATAATTTTACCCAATAATATACAAAATGTTGTAGATTATTATTTCATTCTATTCCATCATCAAATATAGAGATTTCTAGTGAGATAAAATCCTCTCTTCTTCTCTCTTAAAAACCGAAATAAATAAGTGTTTTATAAAAGTTTTGGTTCAATTTTCTACCTTTGATTAATATTATAACTAGTATTTGTAATATTAATTATATTAAGAGGAGCCTTGGGTATAATACATAGGGAGAGATCTTACACTTAGATCTTTGTTCTTCCATTGGAAAAGCTCAAGAACAAGAAGAGAAAGGTGATCTCTCTTGTGCCCTAATAGCCGAAATCTACTATGTAAGGACATGATTTCTCCTCTATTTATATTATTGTTTGCATGCATAAGATCCGTAATTAATTTTATGACAAATTATTTAGACATATAAGAGTATGTTAACATGTATATGAATCTACATTTCCTTCACACATTCCTTCATAGATGCAATTTTTTCAAACTTCTAAGCCTAGAAGGATACCAATAAATCACCTCCAAGTTGTGTCAAGCTAGGGTACCTTTGTCCTCAATCGTTAAATGCTTTTGTCAAGAGTAGACTCCCTATGGTGTTAGAAACACTGGAGGATCGCGAAATTCCCCCTCTTGCCTAGACAAGAAGAAGGGTCGTCCCCTCTCTACCATGCACAAAAATGGGTACGATGGATAAAGGGATCAATAGATATTTGAGTTTCACTTTGGGAGTTTGCTTTTGTTTTTGTTTTTCCCCCCAATTTCATGCGGCATATAACATTTGAGAACACTTTCTTGCCATTTCTTTTTGATTTTAGGCATTTCAACACTTGACAACTTTTTGCATTTCTTTTGAACATTTTCAAAGTCACCCCATATGTAGTGAGGGTGGCTTATATTTGAAGCTTTAGGAGTTCTATTTTTGCTCCTCTTTTCATTTGACGCATTTTTGCAAACTTTCTTTCACTTTTCATTTCATTGAACTCAAATCAATTTCTTTTTGTGCTCATTCCCTTTGATGACAAAAATGTGGTAGAACATGGATGATGGATGGATGCATGGTTTCAAGGGTCACCTTGGAATAAACGGTAGCCAAGGAGTTATCACACCACAAGGTACTCTAGACTAGGCCTTAATCCATGGGTCAAAGGATACTAGTATGACACATCCTAGGATGTTTTACAAGTATTCTAACAAGCAAAGTCTTAAGAAGAAAAAGTATCTACTAGGGCCTATATACACTTGTCAAGCTTCCCAAGTAGACGGTTTCGCAAAATTTTTCTAACATGCAACTACATGCCATGATGCAACTAGCATATAAACATCGTAATGCAAATGATTCTACCAACTAATATGCCATATAAACTAAATGCAACTCCTAACAACACATAGATACACAAACCGCAACAACAAAATACACCACATTCTCCTTGACATGTAAGCCCATCCTCCTCATATGAATAATGAAAAAGAAATGGAAGGGAAATAGAGATTAGAGCGATCATACCAAGCGGTCTTCATTTTCCCTTGCTAATGCCTCAAATGTAGTGTTGTATTTATGTGAGAAGAGAACAAAAGCACAAGTATATACAATTCTACACTACTAAATTAAAGAACATGTTTTTGGTTTTTTCAAATTTTCAAATTTTTATGGATTTTTGTTTTATGAAATTAAAAGACATATTTTTGTGATTTTTCGAAATTTTTCAATTTTTATGCATTTTTGGAATATAAATTCTCATCCCCCACTTTATTTTGGACATTGTCCTCAATGTACATGTAGGAGTAGGAATAAAAAGAAAATACATGTTTTTGGATTTTTGATTTTTTTGAAATAAAGTACAAATGCAATGATATGATATGAATGAATGCATGCTCTAACTAAATGCAATTCTATATGACATATATAACAAATGAATGCAATCTAAACTATACTAAATGATGCATGATTTCTATTAAGCTATGGTCACCTATGATCAAACCTCCCCAAACCGATTTAAACACTATTTCTAGTGTAGAAATGAATAGGTTTGACCATTAGTGACTATGCATGAATTCTAATCTATATGCAACTAACTACATGAATCATGTGAGATATAATACAATGCAAACTATATTATATGAACTAACTAATGTAAATGTAAATGCAATAAGAAATATAATACAAATGTAAGCCTAAACTATATGATATATGTATGTCGCTTCATGGTTTAACCTCCCCAAACCGATTTTAAACACTATTGCTAATGTAGGAAGAAAGGGGTTTAATCATGAGGCAAATACATAAATGCAACTATACATGAGAGATAGGGAAAGAAAAGGGTTCTTACAATCATTGTAGGAGATGAAGATGGTAGATATGAAGCATATATAGCCATGACACGAGCCAAATGAGAGAAAAAGATGAATTTTAGCCTGAACCCGCTCCAGATAGATCTGACCCGCTCGGGTTGTGGGTGAACCCGCTCCAGACAAATTCAACCCGCTCGGGTTGGCAGCAAAGACGGGCGTCTTTCTTAAAATCCGCTCGGATTCTTGGGCAGGAACTTTTCTTTCTTTTCTTGTCCTCCAATCCGCTCAGATTTGTCTCGGGATGCGCATTTTTTTTTTTTTTTTTTTTTTTTTTTTTTTTTTTCCAACACCTTTCTCTTGATAACACATTTACTCATAAGCCCAAATTTTCCATTTTCTTCATTTCTTTACATTTTTCATCTTCTCATTTTTATGAATTTCCTTCAAAAACTCAATTAAAATATGAGATCCCTCCCTTTCATCTCTCATGCAATTTATTGAATGAATGCAAAACTATACTAAATGCATATATACAAATTAATGGTTATTAAGGAACTCCATCAAACCAAGGATTATCAATAAACAATTTCATGGAAAATCATCACTAGCACTCAAAGCACGTAGAAGTCGGTCAAATTCTTGGGAGTGGGACATGAATAGGCATGCATAGCAACACAAGATTATGCAATTGAAAAATGCCCACGTAAAAGACCGAACAAGCATATCAAGAGCATCATGACAAAAATCATAAGAGAAATGATGGATGGAAGAAACATGAAATGGGTAGTTGGTTGACAATTCACTCAACTCTTCCTCCAAATAGTCAAAATCACCACATTCAATGCAAGTACTCTCATTATCATCCAAGGTGATTTTAAGGGTGTCTATTTGGGGTTCCCAAATGTCCTCATCATATTCCTCATCCCAACAAGGTCCATTATCAAAGGGGTTGTCATAGCAAGGCTCACCAAGCTCAACACAATTGTCTCCCTCAAATATGTCATCCTCAAAGGGTGAGTTTTCACTCAAGCTCTCATCCATATCACTCTCACTTTGCCCATTAACATCAAATTCCATGGAGATTGAGTTCATTGAAACACAAGAAGAGTAGGATGACGGCATCCAAGCATTAGTTTCACAATCAAGAATGTACTCCTCCTCCTCATCACTCTCCTCATCTAGCACTCCATCTTCCCAAGGTGGGGTAATTTTGTGGGCATAGTGTGTTGGCTCAAGGTTATATGAAGGTTTCTCATCCTCACAAGTCTCATTTTCATAGTTTTCCTCAATGAAGTTTTGAAATGTGGCTTTTATTGCTTCCATACCTTCCTTGGCACTCTCAAATATGTCATGTATAGTTTGCTTGAGACAATGAATGGTCATGAACTCAACAAATTCCCAAAATTCCTCACAACTCATCTCACATATCCTACCACCACTCAAGTGAAATGCCAAGTTGCGGGTTTCAAGGTTCATGCCATTATAAACAACACAACATGCTTCACAATTTGAAAGATTAAAACCATGATGCCAAGCATGAGTCATATAATCTTCAAATCTTGCAACATATTTACCAAATGATTCATTTTCATATTGCCAAAAAGTGAATGTAGACATGTTGAGCATGTGATAAAGAACAAGTATAATAAAATTCAAGAAAAAGAATCACAACTAAACTTAGACAAAAGAACAATTCAAATAAACAACACCGTCCCCGACAACGGCGCCATTTTGATGTAGGGTGATGTCGTCGGGTCACATCCAATCAAACACATTTATAATACTCAACATGAAACTAGTTAGTGGTAAGTCGAGGTCGATCCATGGGACGGTGGTTACTCAAATTATTCAATCTAATTAGGTTGTGCTTGGGGTTGTCACAATTGTAATGGGTTGATGATTCTAATCTAATAGATGCAATGAACAAGCAACAAAAGGAAAGATGTAAACAATTGATTAAAAATGCTAGGATATCATGGGGTCATAGGGGATTTATGGGAATTGATCATACAAACATGTTCTCAAATTATAAGCAAGCAATTATTGTTGTGATGGATTGAGTTGGGTTATATCTTACAATCCTAGGAAAGTTTGGGTCCCGGAGCCGAATCGATTAGATTGTACAACACCTACAAGTCGACTTAGTCTTCCCTACTCAACAACATGCATGGTCTAATGAGACTCGAGTTGGTTTATGTCTTACAAGTCTCATTGAAAAGGTAGGTGATGGGTAAAAAATGCAAGGATTCATAGGCTCGCATTTCATCAAACATAACATGTGCATGAGTTGAAATCAAAACAAGCAAGCAAATAAACCATGAAAGCATATTAATTTAAGCATGAATCATTCTCCATGTTGGTTTCCCCTAATTACCCATTAATCCTAGCTAAGTAACTACTCACTCATGATCAAGTTTAACATGTTAATAAGGTTGTCAATCATACTAACAAAGCCAAACATGATGAACAAGTAAGAAAGATTAACAATAATTAAAACAAGGATTAAGAGAATTATACCTATGGAGATTCCAAAATAATAATGCAAAGAATAATAGAAGAACTTGATGATTGATGGAAGGTTGTCAATCTCCCAATAAACCCAATAATCTTCTAATTACCCAAGAATAAACTTGAATTACTCAATAATAAACTTGAACAATGATTAAAGGAAAGATTAATGTGTAATTTGTGGAAAGATTAAATGATAAATCTATTCTAATCTACTACTAATCTAATCTAAGGAAGGATTGAATTATCCTAATGAAAACTTGATGGTTTGATTATTACAAATGTGGTATATATAATGGGGATTAGGTGTAAGAATTAGGGTTAACTAAGGGCTAAATTAGTAATTACACTTTTGAGTTTAGAGCAGGGAGACGCCGGTATTTTTCGAAGGAAGGGCATCTTTCTTTGAAGCTTGAAGAAACGGATTTGTGCTGGACTGGAATCCGTGCGTATTGGTGTCGGGACGGGCGGATTGTAGCAGGGGAAGACGGGCGGATTTGGGTGAAGACGGGCGGATTCTGAAGATTCTGCCCGGGCGTCTTTGGGGGAAGACGGGCGTCTTGTGGTTCACGTAGCAAGGGAAAACTTCCTGTCCAGGAATACGCCCGTCCCGAGCGAAATATGGGCGTCCTGGGCTTCAACCCGAGCGGGTTGAATTTGACTCGAGCGGGTTGATCTGTATCTTGAGCTCGGATTGTAAAACGGACGTCATTTTCTCATCCGGACTCCTATTGGAGTGATTCAAAAGCCTAGATCACTTGTTTTTTTGATGCCGTTCCATCTAGCATATTTTCAGAGCCAAAGGAGCAACCCTTGGTTCGGTTTTCGAGCGATTTCTTCTTGTAATGCCTTCCCTCTCGTCATTCTTACTTTTAACCCTTTGATCCTTCTATATACACTTTATTCCTACGTCTTTGGTCCGTCTGTTCCTTTTCTCAGTTCTGGCTGTGAAGCCGGAATTGTAAATTGTTAATGTTTGTTGGTGATTTTAATGATTGATTAGTATTATTTGACTCGGATGAAAGTGATTAGCAGGTTATTTACATATGATTGATGGTCATGAAAGCGATAAACATGGATGAAAACTAAATTAGGATGAATTATTTACATGATTTATAAGGATTAATTACAAATTAACAAACTAAACTAATTAATCAAACTAAACAGATTATTAATGATGAATTAATGACGGATTAATGATGAATATGATAATAAACAGGTGAGAATATATCAAAGATCGAACTCCAGAAACCCAATATGAATGAATCGAATTTCTACATCCCGGATTTGACTTTAATGACGAAAACCCGCAAATATTAGTTACTTGGGATTTGAGTCGGGAATTTAATGACGAATTATATGTTAATGATGATGAACAATATGTATGTTAAATTATTATGCTATTATATCAAGGAATCGAAGAACAAACGAAAACAAATAAAAACAAACGAATTGACAAAGGACGAAGGAAGAAGAAAGGAAGCAGAAACTGCGGCAGCCTCACGAAGAGGCGCAGCAGGTACTGCGCTCCTTCGAAGAGGCGCAGCAGTTGCTGCGTCCTTTCTCGACGGTTGTCCTCTGATAATCCGTAAAAAGGGTTTTAAACAATGGTTTTAGAAACCGGTTTTAATTGTATTTTCGACATAAACCTTACATTATGATTACAATGAATAAATAACAATAAATAAAAGAGATATTTACACCCTCAGACTTACATGTTTGATGAAACGAGATGAACTAAGTTAATGTTTTAGTGATGCTCGACTCGAATGTAACGAAAGTGCCCTCGTAAGAGGAAAACGAGTAAGATTGATTAAAGTTGATTATGGTGGAGTTGGTCAAATTGGTCGGTCATGCAAAACGAGGCTGGTACTCAGAAAGATCCGAGCTTACGTGGTCGAAAGTTCAAGCACATAGACGCCAAAAAGTAAGAACGTGGTCTAGAATGCAAAGAGAGAAGAGAAGGGCAGACACTCGCGTGAGAAATATGAGGAGCGAAGGCTCCTATATATACTAATCACGTGAAGGAAGTAGGGTTTTTCGGAGAGACTTTGGAAGTGAATCTCGAAAAGATATGAAAAGATACGAAAAAATACGCAGAAAAGGACTTGGGAAGAGGTGCAGCAGGCACTGCGTCTCTTGGAAGAGGCGCAACACCTGCTGCATCTATTCCCAAGTGGTTTCCTCCCGTGGAAGAAAGATTTCCGTGTTAGTTTATGGAATTAACGGAATAATTTGGTTTTCCTTAATATTTTGTGTGAATATTACGGGAAATTGTTTACCAAAGACTAAAAGATTTATAAAATATGGAATAGAAATATTCGGAACATTCCAGAACATTCCGACTCGGCATTTTAATGGTTGTCAGAAAATGAAGACGGTTTTAGGCCCGGACTCCAAATGTACTCTAATTACTGTCAAAACGACCGTATCGGCGCGTAGATGACAATTAAGAGGTAGACATAAATGTTTGAGCGATGACTTGACGATAAACTTATGAACTGTCACAAATCGTTCCGCGTACCAAACATGCGGCCCAATCATCACCGGGTGGTTTGCAGGAGGTGCAGAAATGAGGTATCTACAGGTTGCAGCCTTACTGGCGTTCTGCTGTTCATTCTGACGTACGGCAGGTTTCATGACATGTATGAATGGTATAGTACCCACTGCCCTTGGAGTGAAGGCTGCTCCTAGGGTGGCAAGAGCATCCACTTCAACATTCTGATCTCTTGGTATATGTTGGATGTGGAAGGAGGCAAAGCGGAGCTTGAGCTCCTTCGCCACGTCCAGGTAGGCTATCATTTTAGGATCCCTGGTCGTGTATACGTTATTCACATGGTTTACGATCAGTTGGGAGTCACTATACACCTCGATGTGGCTGATTTGCAATTCTAAGTCTAATTGGAGTCCTAAGATTAGGGCCTCGTATTCAGCCTCGTTATTCGTTGCTTTGAACTCGCACCGTACTGCCTGTATTATCTGTTCCCCCTGAGGTGATTTCAGGACCAGCCCTACCCCTACTCCTTTCGTATTGGATGCCCCATCAACATGTAACTCCCATACCTGCTCCCCTTTGGCCTCACTTAGGGTCAAGATTTTACCGTCGGCTTGTTCTTGAAGTGTGGGACTAAAGTCTGACACAAAGTCAGCTAGGGCTTGGGACTTTATGGCTGTTCGGGGTTCAAATTTTAGGTCGTACCCACTCAGGTGGACAGACCACTTAACCATTCTCCCTGACAGTTCGGGTTTCCTCATTATGGTTCTCAGGGGGTAGTTGGTTACGACTGAAATTGTATGTGACTCAAAATAGGGACGCAATTTGTACGAAGCAGTAACAAGTGCTAAAACGAGTTTTTCTAGAGATGTGTACCTGGTCTCTGCAGGTAACAGAGACTTGCTTATATAGTATACTGGTTTTGCATACCTTCGTGCTCTCGTACCAGTACAACACTTACAGCCTCCTCTATCACTGATAGATACAAGTACATCGGTTCTCCCTGTTCTGGCTTGGGGAGAAGAGGAGGGGTGCTTAGGTACTGCTTGAGCTCCCCAAACGCCTTTTCATGGTCCTGCGTCCACTCAAACTTCTGGCTCTTCCTCAGGATGTCATAGAACAATTGACACCTGTCTGAGGACCTTGATATGAACCGATTTAGGGCTGCTACCCGACCTGTGAGCCTCTGTATGTCCTTTGGCTTCTGAGGAGATTCTAATTGAAATACTGCTTTGATTTGCTCCGTGCTGGCCTCTATCCCTCTCCGCGTCACCAAATACCCCAGGAATTTCCCAGAGGAGACTCCAAAAGTGCATTTCAGGGAGTTAGCTTCATATGGTATTTTCTGAGGATCGAGAAGGTATTCTCCAGGTGGGACATATGTTGTTCTGCCTTCTCGGATTTGACTACCATATTGTCAATATAGACTTCCATTGTTCTCCCTATCTACTCCTTGAACATTCTGTTCACCAGGCGCTGATAGGTGGAACCAGCATTCTTGAGGCCAAAGGGCATCACATTGTAGCAGTACAAGCCTCTGTCGGATCTGAAGGTCCGTTTTCTCCGATCCTTAGGGTCCATTTTTATCCGGTGGTACCCACTCCGGGCGTCAAGGAAGGTAAGTAGCTCATGCCTGCGTCGTAGCGTCTACCATGGAATCAATGTGCGGCAGGGGGAACGGGTCTTTTGGGCAAGCTTTGTTAAGATCTGTGAAATCGACACATACTCTCCACTTGTTGTTCTTCTTGGGTACAACCACAAAATTCGAGAGCCATTCTGGGTAGTTAACTTACCTGATCTTGCTTGCTGCCACGAGGTTGTCTACCTCCGGGTTTATCACCTCGTTCCTTTCAGGAACAAATTTCCGCCTTTTCTGCTGGACTGGAGGAAAGCTGGGGTCTACATTTAACCGGTGTGTAATTACACTTGGATCTATGTCAATCATATCGCTATGGGACCAGGCGAAATAATCCATGTTAGTACGTATAAATTCAATTATCTGCTCACGGATGTTACCTGCACGATCAGCTCCTACCAAAGATCGTTCTTGCTTTGGAAACGTGGGTCCGAGTAATTACTTCGTCGAGTTCCTCCCGGGAGGTGCGATATACTCCCTCTGGACGCACAGTTTCTGTAATTGCTATGCTTTGGACCAGCTGCGGTGGGTTTCAGAGCGTAGGGAACTTCAGGCTCTGATGGTACGTTGATGGTACCGCTTTCATTTCATGGATCCAAGGCCTTCCAAGTATCACGTTATAAGTTGACAGACCATCAATGACCAAGTACCGCACCTGTTTGTTCATACCCCCTACAAAGGTAGGTACCACTATTTCTCCAAGGGACTGTTTAGTTTCTCCGCTGAAACCTACCAAGGGTACTGCCTTCTTCACCAAGTCTTTCTCGCTGAACCCCATGTTCTTCAAGGTTTTCAGCATTATCAGGTTCACAGAGCTTCCTGTATCTACCAATATCTTTTTAACAAGGCAATTCCTTATGGAAAGGGTAATGATCAAGGCGTCATGGTGGTGTTCTGCCTCATCAGGTACGTCTGCCTCGTCGAATGAGATTGCTAGTAGATCCTGTCTGCTGACCCTGAGGGAGAACTCTGACTTATCTCCTTTAGTCTCGGTTACATAGCGCTTTTCTGCTGAATAAGTGAGACCACATATCTCCGATCCACCTGTGATGACGTTCACTACCTTTAAGTAAGGTGGAGGTGGGGATGGTTGGGTCTGGTCAGCAGTATTGACCTTTCCAGATTTCGTCCCCTTGGGGAGCAGGTGATCCAAGCATCCAGCACTGTAGAGGTGCTTTACTTCCTTTGGTAGTACTACACAATCTTCTGTATTGTGGCCAATATCGTTGTGGTATTCACACCTTTTGCTGGCATCTCTTCTGTCGTTCTCCCTGGGAGTAGGCTTCTTGGGCCATCTGGCCCTCTGCCCTAGCTCCCTGATTGCCTTCATTACCCTAACAAATCCCGTGGTGAACCCATACTCGCTGAGCTTAGGTGGAGCCTCGGTGCTCTCTGTTTTTCCTGAGACTTTGTTCAATGTGCTCTTGCTGTAGGGTTTGGCTCTTTCATTCGTTTTCTCTATTGTGATTTTTATGCTGGATGCCTCTGTTCTATAGAGGTCCCTTCTATCCTCATCCTCCTCTAGGCGATAAGTAGCCTCTGCCATCTGCTTGACTTCCTCAAAGGTGGCACATGGATGCTTGGTGAGATCCTTGTACAAATCAGAGTCGCGATGCAGTCCCCTTTTGAAGGCGTTGACTGTCGTTGTAGCGTCGCACCTAGGGATAGATATTTTTTCCACATTGAATCTGGCGAGATAATCCCCGGTGGACTGCTCGAACCTCTGGACGATCCGGTATAGATCACTGGATAATTTTTCTGGCTTGCGATCGCTTGAATGGCGATTGAAAACGTTTACTAACCTGCGAAGGCTGGAAATGGACTTGTTGGGAAGGTTAATGAACCACTGGAGTGCGGCTCCTGACAAGGTGGAACCGAATCCTTTGCACATACATGCCTCTTTTTCAGGCCCTGTTGCTGTAACGACCATCATTTTCTATTTGTACTGGTTGATGTGCTTCAGCAGATCCTCTGTTCCATCATACAACGTCATTGTTGGTGTGGTGAACCCCTTTGACATGCTGACAAGGGCAATGCTGTCCACGAAGGGGGAATCCGCATAGCACTCCGGGGTTGCTACCTCCATGGGACGTGGTAACCCTAGAACCTTGCTGAGTAAGGACCTGATATCCTGCAACTGTTGTTCTACATGGCTTCCTACCCCCATACCCTGGTTGTGGGGTACTGAGTAAATCCCGTATGGATTTGGTGTTCCTTCTGTCATGTAAGGAAGTACCATGTAGCTTCCAGGTAATGGTGTTAAGTTCACAATAGGCCTGAACTGACTGTCTGGAGTATATGGCATATAAGAGCATATCCCGGGATATGCGTTTCCTGCTGACTGTTCCCCTGGATTGCTCCTTGGTACCACTGGCGTACTGCTGGTTGTTGATATGGCATCTGGAGTCAGTGCTCCTAATCCCACATGATTGAGTACCATGGAGTATGTTTGTGGCACCCTTGGTGGTGGTGGAACCCCTGGTGGTGGGATCGTACCTTGGGTGGCCGCCGTTCCTGCTGGATATACTTGCTCGGGTGGCGTGGTTACCCCTGGTGACAGCATATCCATATCAAGCCTGGTTACTAGATTTTGCGGCATTAGCCTCCATGAGTACTCCCTGATATTCCCCTGGCCGAGTGTTAACCTGGCCATTTGCTGGGTCGTTCCCAGGGGTGACACTGCATCTATCTTCTCCTGCAAGGACTTGTTGTCCCTTTGTAACCCTATCACCGCCTGCTGCAAGGATGTCATCCCTTGGAGGAACTGCTGTACCGGATCCGGTTGTGATGCTCCTGGGAGACAGGCTCCTATCAGGTGTCCTGGTGATCCTGGGCGCTGCAGACTTCCATCCTTATTAGACTTTAGCACAGGATTAATAAGTGGTGATTTGCCAGCCTTCCCTGCTCCCAGATCTGTGATTTTGGGGGAGTAAGGAGGCTTTGTCGATTCTTGGGGCTGAGCCTGGCCTGCAGTCACTCTGGTGGTAGGGACCGCCGTTGTTGGAACACCAGAGGTTGCTGGCGTCGCCCCTACTACTGGAGTTTGCGCTGATGTACTCATCGGATCTGATACGTTCTGATTATATCCAATGACATGATCAACTATAGAGATGTTAGGATATTTCGAAAAGAGGTATTTTAACCAAGATTTAACCACAAGGCCTCACGGTGGGCGCCAAATTGTTTTGGTAAGATTTTACCGACTAAAGATTTGTGAGTCATTGCGGCTATTCCAATTAAAATACGATATTAAAGGCTTAAGTAGAACGGTAGTAAGAACATAGCGAGAACGAAAGTAAACAACTAGTACGAAAGAAAGATAAACAAAAAAGAAAGAGAGACAAACGACACAAGCAAAATGGTGACGCGGGAAACCCAAAATGTGGGGAAAACCGCGGGGGGAATGGTATCCCACCAATGATCCACTAGTAGTAATAGTATCCGAGGGTGAACCTAGCTGGAACGATCAGGAGGTACAACAGTGATCTCCAAATGACTAAGTACAAATGATACGAACGATGTACAAATTTCTAAGTGTGTTAATGATATTAATTGTTGGAGGTGGTGAATGATATTTCTTCGAGTGGAGTCAATGATGAATGCCTTGAATCTGATGTTTGTTGCTCTTTTATAGCCCTCCTTTGAATCGTCGCACATGCTCTCTACTTATGCTCAACCATACGCTCCACTCCCTATGAAATAGAAAGTGGTTGCTGACTTTGTCAAAGCTTTTGCTGATCACTGCAATGTTCCTGCTGACCATTTCAACGTTCCTGCTGGCTATTTGTTACTTAATTCAAACGTGGTCTTTGTATCACTTGAATGTCTAGGTTCAACCCCCTTTGTTCTTCCTTGCGTCTAGCAGCCTGCTGCCTTGTCGTTGATCCGTGTGCCTTATTTTATCCAATTGCGAGTTGCCACGTCATGATGAGAATGAAAAGGTATTTTTACCCATACAAACGTAAACTCAAACTTCAATTAAAAAATAAATAAAAATAAAAATTTATAAATTTATAAATACAAATATAATAATTGATTTACAAATATGGCATACTTATGTGCCATTATACCTTAGAACAACGGGTCTAACCCTATCAAAATTGCACGGAAGATATATATATATATATATATATATATATATATATATATATATATATATATATATATATATATATATATATATATATATATATATGCGGCCATGCGGGTATATGAAATTATTGGAAGTGAGATACGGTATGTGTAATTGCTTTATAGTACTTGAAACCACTTATTAATCAATTCACTAACTGATAATATATGGGGAAAACTTTTTGCAGTGAAGATAAATAAAATGAGGGGAAGAGAATGATGAATATGGTTTAATTATGATCAAGAGTGAAAGAAGAATCTGGTCAAATTTGTGATGGTGAGGCAGGGGCTGAGTGAATTGTAAATATGTGTTTTTCGGTTATTTATAAGCTGGGTCAAATAGGGTTTGTAATGGGTAAAGATATGAAATACCCGGTCCATTATTAAACTAACATATACTATTAGCCCATTTAATTTACGAGAATGAAGAGTTAATGTTGATTACTTGGTGCATCAGTTGGAGATGCAAGTCCCTACTTAAAAAACAGATTGTTATGGCGTCAATCATGGCTTTGATTTATCACTTATGGAATGCAAGGAATGTTTGTAGGTTGGAAGCCAGGATCGAAGCTCCCTGGTCAATTGTTAAGAGAATCAAAGAGGAAATTTGTGCAAGGTGTAGAAGCAAGCCATGGGCATTTGAACCGCAGCAGGATACTGTCCAAGTCTAGTTGATTGTTTTGTTTTTGCTTGCTTAAACATGTAGTGGTGATCAGTGTAAAACTTTGGCTTTTAAGCCTTAATTTAATATATTTTTTCACATTTCACCAAAAAAAAAAATTTACGAGAATGCATATATATGTAGATTTGTCAAGCGGGTTGGGTCCGGGGTCTGGCCATACGAGTCAGGTCAAAATATGAGTCGGGTCGAATATGAGTCGTTTCAAATATGGGTCACATGTCACAGGTCAGTTAGGGTCAGAATATGCGTAAAAAAATAGTTTCTACCGCTTTTTTTCATGAGTTTTATTACAAAGTAAAATTTATCGCTTAAATCACCATATCTTTACTTGGAAAGTTATGTATAAACTCTTAAATTACTAATGGAATTTATAATTCAAAACTAAAGTATCAAATATGACTGAGTTTAGAATTTGTTTACTTTTTATAGCTCTTAATACTAACAACGTTTTAATTAGCATACTTGTGCAATTTGCACGGGTTTGTTATAGTCCAATTTTTCGTTATCAGCTATTCATATGATGGATTTGAATATTAACAATTTGACTAAACAGTCTTAAATGTGCACGGGTCCAAACCCTCATTCGGAGCCGTTTGACTCATTAACATTTTTAAATAAAAGAAAAATGGTTCAAAATTTTCATTTTAAACATGCACGAGTCAAATCTCTCATTTTGTCATGTCCACGGGTTTATTTTTTGAGTAAATAAAAAACGGGTCAAACAATCTTCACAGATTTGCAATTATTGGAACCCATGTTATTTCACTAATTTTGTGTTAATTTTCATTCGAATAATTTGAGTTTTTTGAAGGCCCTAAGTAACAAGACTGAGTAGAAGCTAGAAACTGACAACTACTCGACCAATTACACTAGCATATCATATAGCTATACAAATGAAACTTATAATTCAAAATTAAACATAATACTTTTTAAAAAGCGGTAACTAATTTTTATAAAACTTAATATTTTACAATTTTTTATAATTACAACTCAAAAAGAGCATGCCCATGCAATTTGCACGGGTTTAAGGCTAGTATTTAAATAAATGAATGAAACAAAAGGAATATATAATACAATATTAGTAATAATAAGTTAGGAGTTCACTTTCAAAAAGAAAAATAATAAGCTACGGAGTATTTCACATAATTGAATATGACTTGTATTACCAATGTCATCAATCTCAATTGTTAGACTTTCGTTGGCCAATTACAATCGGGTTTGCTAAAGATCGCCCCTATGTTTACTCATATCGCCCCTAAAGATCTTTTTGCCCTTGAATAATACAAACCCACAAACTTGTTTGTATATTATTTATTCTCGAGTTTCGTATCTATATCTATCTATCTATATAAAAGTATAATAGAAGAACAACTACCCATTAAACTGTACACGTGTCGTCGTCTTATTAAAAATTTTCCCGCCTAAGAATCTATGTCCTACTAAACCCTAACTAGATCATTTCCGTACCATTTCTTCCGCCGTCGTGCTCTCTCTCATCTCTCAAATTCATAATCTCTACCCAAATCAATATCAATGCATCCTCTTCATTGCTGTTAGAATATAAAACGAATTAAGGAACTTGTGTCATCACTTTTGGTTGAGATGGTTCTTGACGTGAGTATCAGGCGCAGTGGCCAACTAAAAAAGGTCACGGGTTCAAATCCCACCCCCTCTATTCTAAAGTGGATAATCAGCATTATCAATTCACTCCGTTATCTCTTTATCTTAACTTTTTGTGTATTTATCTATTATAGATTTCACTTAGTTCTCACTTTTCGATTTAATGAAGGTTTTTCACCCCCGATTTTTCATTTTATACATGCGTCTGAATCAATGAAGGTGTTTAGCCTGATGGCATAGACAAGCAAGGTATGAAAGGTTACATTTGTGGTCAAAATAGGATTGCACATGTCCCAAAGTTGAACATGGTAGTTGCATTGCAGAATCTCTCTTTTCTTGCCTTTGAGTCACAGTGTAACTACCGAGTATATCATACACTATATTCCCTCCATTCAACTCCACTTTACAAGTTTCTTTTATCACGTTTGCCAACGCAGCTTTTACACGATAAATATCATTAGCTGCGTATTTGCAAAAATTATAAAAGTTAGATATTTTTAATGTATTTTTAAAGACGAATCAAATAAGATCGCACATGAATATATTTTCACTTATGTATCGAGAGAAAATTGAAGTTGAATGTCCGCTTATAAATAGTGCGCAAAATAGAAAGTTGCAAAGTGGAGTTGAATGGAGGGAATATCACTTTGCTAATACTTCGTAGTATTTATGAACATCAAAACTCACTTAACTGCATACCTGCTGATCAGGTAGCAAAGAAGATGTCAATTGTTGAAATTCTCACCCATGTACGCACATAAGAAATCAAAGGAAATACTTAATACATGACGCTTTTCGACTTTTCAAATAATATGGGATTGGAGTGACATAGTAGAATGAAAATGGAGTAATCAAGTTGTCTGATTATTTAGCAAAGTAGGTTGTATTGGAGTGACATAGTGGGATGAAAATGGAATGGAGTAGTATACAGGCTAACAATCTAGGCAATAGTCCAGCTAAGTCGAGATCTTATTTCTTTCCTCTCTTTAGCAATTGGTCTTTTTTCTTGGTAAATAATCCATCCATTCTTACAGCTGTCAGTCATAATCCCGCAATATTTTCTGCAATATGACTACAGATGTACGGAGTATCTGATCTCTTAATTCCATTCCTTTTTACTAGGAGTAACAATCTTTGCTAGGTATCATCACTTGGGACAGTTATATTTACTTATATTCCCTCCATCCCAATAAATAATTTACTTTTGCTTTATTTCCACCTCACTAAATAAAGAAAATGCAAATAATTCACTAAAACAAAGAGAGTATTACTCACTAGAATGCATTTATAAATTAAAATTTTCAATATAGATTTGCAAATAAAGCTATTGTAGTCATCTAATTTGCAGTAAATGAATACTCTTACCGTTTATTTATTACATGGTTTTATTAATTTATATTAGGTATTAGTGAGTATCAAGGCTTAACACTTTATATCTGTATGTTCATCGTCTTAACTCTTGGGACATACAAACAACTCTTCCACCTCAGTAATGTAATTTTTTTTAAATCAATCCACTTACAATGTTTTCTCAATGTTTTTTATATGAAGCTCTGATGTTCTAACAACTACTCTTATGGGCTTATTTCATTTCGTTGTAATTAACTTAAAACGCACTCATATTTACATAGCTTGAGTCATTTGAGTCGTTTGAAATGTGTGGAAGATCTAATGTTACGTGAAAAAGAGTGCCGGTTTTATCACCGCCTTTAATTGATACATTTTCAGTCGCTGGACCATTTACTTGGAATATAGAATGTATAATGCTTACTCTTAAGATATCATTGTCTTTCTCTTTTATTTTACAAGCATATCTTTGCATTTATATTTAATGAGTGCGTTAGACAATTATGCAACAATTTTTTGGTCCTAAAGTGCTACATAATGTATCTTTTTTAATGAATTTATAGTCTGCCATCCTTTTTGGGTTGTATATTTATCTTGATGATTTTTGGTAATGTTTGCAAATGATTTTGATATAGTGGTGACCGGTGATGTTCCATTAACTTTTTGGTTAGAATCATGGTGACTCTGAAGAACAAAGGATGCTCATAAGTGCAATCATCTTACATTCACCATGGTGTAGCCTATGTAGCCAGCACAAAAGAATGTGAAACCTTTCTGACTGGTCCAAAATCTTATGAGCAAGAGACTTTAAAGTCATAAAAGTCGATTATCAATCACCTTGATAACACGATTTGTGTGCAGAAAGCTATTTAGGAGTTAAATCCATTCGAGTTTTTTGGTAATTTTTAGTTTCTCATAAGTTATTTATGTAGTATTGGTAAGGTAATTGTTGTATAAGGCTCTTCTTTTAGAATTACTCCGTCATAAATAGCCATAATTGTTACAATTTTTCAATATAAGTCGCCGTAGTGTTGCATCATCTCTTGCAAATTCCTCCTCATTTTTTCCCCATTTTCCAGCTTTCCTTTCCTTCCATAACTTAGCACATGAATTCTCATTTCTTACAATATCAACATGATATCGATCAATCATAGTACAGGGATTAGATGATTGAGGCATGCATAATAGCTTTATCGCTATTACTACATGTACCAAATGAAGATGCGAGACAAAGACGCAAACATGATATTTAATATGGAGTATGAGTATACATATTACGAGACAAGGGCATGAGCAAGTCATTTTGAATAGGGGTGTTATGTGATAACTTTGAAAGATGAAAAGTTATTTAATATAGTCATTTAAATATTCGTTATCATACATAGTTAGAGGATTTAATATAAATGTACTATTGTACTATTGCAAACAATTTTTGCATTTTTCATTATAATTGTTGTTTTGATTTAAAAATGAATATGTATTTATCTAATGTAGACTAATTGTGAAAAATTTTATACACTCAAATACTAAAATGATATAAACATAAAATTGTACAAGCTTATTTATATATGTCCGTGCAATTTTGCACGGGTTTTAAACTAGTTTTATTAAAAACCGCTTCAAAAATAATTTTTTTTTTCAAAATCATAAATAAAAAACATCACTCCCCTTTTTAGACAACAACCCAACCTCAGTAACAACAACCCAACATCACTCCTTTTTTTTTTTCAAATTCAAATTTTAAAAACCGTTTCAACATCAATAATAACGAAGACCAAACCGCTTCAAACGGAATTCTCCTTCATTCCTCCCAAACTAAAAGAAGGTATGTTTTTTAATTTATTTTTGTAACCCAATTAAATTGGTTTGGTTAGTATAGATTTTTGTATAGGTTGATTTAGGTATAGATTTGTGATGAATAGAGCCAAATTAGGTTGTTTGTTTGTGATTTGTTGTGTCTGACTGAATGCGAAGAAAAAAAAAGACAAACAGCGAAATGGGGGAAGGTGGAGGTGTGTGGACAATGGGCCCATGGGGGCGCTTGGGAGAGAACAAGCGTTTGCATTTGTGGAGTCGCCACCAATTTATTGTGGAAAATTGGAAACCGTTCGAATACCTCGTGCCATGTCAAGACACAAAGTAGTGACATGAACACCAAGAACTCGTTACCCTTAGCATTCTATGTCTAGAATGACTCTCATGGATGCCAATGAACACGGATGTTCAAAGAGATCTGGAGTAAGGGGTGAGGGTACGTATTAGGAAGCTCTTTTGATCGAACACCTAATCCCGCCCGCCTCGATAGCGGCCTCTACTAATGATTAGGGAAGTTATCTATACTCGATATATTGTCGATTATATGCATGCAATGCAACATCCAACGTTTTAATCCTAGCATGTGAGAATTAACTAAGTCGGTGAACACGTAATTTAACATACAATTGGGTCAAAGTCGTGATTTAAGATTGATTACATGTGAAAGCATACAAGCAATAAAAAGTACAATGATAAATACAATAAAGGAAAATTACAATAATGAAAATTACAATAATTACATCGGGTTTAATGATTTATGTCGAAAATACATCTAAAACGGATAATTTGGAAAAGAAAGAATAAACAAATTAACGAACAAGAATTAAGGCGATAATACGAATAATAGTTAATTAATTACGTAATTAAATAAACTAGGTCGAGGCAAAATGGGAGTTCGAGACGTAAGTCGGCCGAACAGCGCAGTGAGCTACGCCCTCGGAAGAGGCGCAACGATTCTTGCGTCTTTCCTTTGGCTTGGCCGATTACGTATGTGAAGCGGAATTGCGAATTGTTAATGTTCGTTGGTGATTTTAAAGATTGATTAGTATTATTTGACTCGGATGAAAGTGATTATCAGATTATTTACATGCGATTAACGGTCATGAAGACGATAAACATGGATGAAAACTAAATTAGGATGAATTATTTACATGATTTATAAGGATTAATTACAAATTAACAAACTAAACTAATTAATCAAACTAAACAGATTATTAACGATGAATTAAGAACGGATTAATGATGAATATGATAATAAACAGGTGAGAATATATCAAAGATCGAATTCCAAAAACCCAATATGAATGAATCGAAATTCTACAACCCGGATTTGACTTTAATGACGAAAACCCGCAAATATTAGTTACTTGGGATTTGAGTCGGGAATTTATGATGAATTATATTTTAATGATGATGAACAATATATATGTTAAATTATTATGCTATTATATCAAGGAATCGAAGAACAATCGAAAACAAATAAAAACAAACGAATTGACAAAGGACGAAGGAAGAAGAAGGGAAGCAGGAACTGCGGCAGCCTCACGAAGAGGCGCAGCAGGTACTGCGCTCCTTTGAAGAGGCGCAGCAGTTGCTGCGTCCTTTCTCGACGGTTGTCCTCTGATAATCCGTAAAAAGGGTTTAAAGCATGGTTTTATAAATCGGTTTTAATTGTATTTTCGACATAAACCTTACAATATGATTACAATAAATAAATAACAATAAATAAAAGAGAGATTTACACCCTCAGACTTACATGTTTGATGAAACGAGATGAACTAAGTTAACGTTTAGTGATGCTTGACTCGAATCTAACGAAAGTGCCCTCGTAAGAGGAAAACGATTAAGATTGATTAAGTTGATTATGGTGGAGCTGGTCAAATTGGTCAGTCATGCAAAACGAGGCTGGTACTCAGAAAGATCCGAGCTTACGTGGTCGAAAGTTCAAGCACGTAGACGCCAAAAAGTAAGAACATGGTCTAGAATGCAAAGGGAGAAGAGAAGGGCAGACACTCGCGTGAGAAATATGAGGAGCGAAGGATCTTATTTATATTAATCACGTGAATGAAGTAGGGTTTTCGGAGAGACTTTGGAAGTGAATCTCTAAAAGATATGAAAAGATACGAAAAATACGCAGAAAAGGACTTGGGAAGAGGCGCAGCAGGCACTGCGTCTCTTGGAAGAGGCGCAACACCTGCTGCATCTATTCCCAAGTGGTTTCCTCCTGCGGAAGAAAGATTTCCGTGTTTAGTTTATGGAATTAACGGAATAATTTGGTTTTCCTTAATATTTTGTGTGAATATTACGGGAAATTATTTACCAAAGGTTAAAAGATTTATAAAATATGGAATAGAAATATCCGAAACATTCCAGAACATTCCGACTCGGCATTTTAATGGTTGTCAGAAAATGAAGACGGTTTTAGGCCCGGACTCTAAATGTACTCTAATTACTGTCAAAACGACCGTATCGGCGCGTAGATGACAATTAAGAGGTAGACATAAATGTTTGAGCGATCACTTGACGATAAACTTACGAACTGTCACAAATCATTCCGTGTACCAAACATGCGGCCCAATCATCACCGGGTTGTTTGCGGGAGGTGCAGAAATGAGGTATTTACAGAGCCCCCACTTTGACTGAGGCTTGGACAAGGAAAAAGTCAAAGTATAGCCATTAGGTCAATTGAAGATTACAACCTGACGACTATGGCGACGCGAGGCGGCTCAAGGGGTCTGAACCAAGGACCTGTCGTCGGCAACATTTTAGAGTCTGTTGACTATCAGGGAGGGTCGTTTAAAGTCCATTAGACTAAGTAAGGAAGCTCGCCAGCCATAAGAAGAGACCACACCTGAGATACCCCTGGGTGAAACGGGATTGAAGATGCTTCGGCAAAACTCTTTGGTCTGAAGATTACTTGGTGTCTGAAGGCATTATGGGTCACAGGGATTCTGAAGAAACTTCTTAACACTTCCGAAGGCTAACTCTGAAGGCTGTCTTGCACTAAAGGAAAGGCTGAAGGAAGGATTATCCTGAAGGTTATCTAAAAGGGGGTTGTCTGAAGGATTAAGGTAAGTTTCTGAAAGATCTGAAGGGTTTATTCTGAAAAAAGGGTTACCTAAGAGATATGAAGGTTTGCCTGGGGAATAAAACGATGATTTTGAGGAAGACAGCAGGACACAGTCTGGAACTGCTGGGAGAAATCTATTTGTGTTCAGCTTCAAACAAACTTCGGAAGAATTTGGGGTCGATGTTGATCTCCATGTCTCGAGAGGAAGTGACTGTCAGTCGTGAATTCTCGCTGGGGAACTTAATCGGGAACTGATCTTCATGTCTCGAGAGGGAAAGTCTATCCGTGTACTCTCGCTGAGAGAACTTAATAAAGGCGTGTCGAAACACTTGTCAAAGAAGGAATGCTCGTTGTGACAAGCTAGGTCTTGGGTAAGAAAATAAGGCGATAATTTGTTGTTGGCTTGGAGGATGTGGATCCGGGTTAAGAACATACGTCAAACGGACCAAATACATGATGTAGCATCAAGGAAGAGGCGCACCAAGGATGGGCGCACAAAATTAACGAACTCATAACAAATTTTTGAAAACTCATATGAAGGAAAGCTGAGGAAAAGGCGCAGCAAGAGCTGCGTCCCTTGGAAGAGGCCCAGCGCCTGCTGCGTCTATTCCTGGGCGTGTCTTTTCTGCGTAAAAACCCGATGAAACAGGGGTTTCATTTCATATATTCGAAACACAAAATTTCAATTACTCTCTCAAATTCCAACCATTTCCGTCAAAATTTGATCCAAAAGCTTGCATTTTCCATGACTAATCGAGGTATGTGTATCAATCTTGCGTTTATCTTCTGTATTTGCTCGAATGGGGTCGACAAAATTAGGGTTTTCGACCCTAATTAGTCGAAAATTTGGGGCTTTTCCCCCAAATGATTTTGCCTTGCAAAATTGACTCTGTAAACGGCCAATTGGTATTATAAGGATCATAAACATGTATTTGTTTCGAATTTTCGTTGAGTTTTGAGCATTTGAGTGAAATTGAGACGGTTTCACAGCTAAACCGTAAATTGCTTCGAAAATGGCCTTAGGATTGCCCATTTGTGACGAAACTTGATATTTGGAATCCTTGTGTGATGGGTAAACTTACTACCATCTCGGAATTTTGGTTTGTGACGGCTTTTCAGGGCACTTTTTAGGGCATAATCGCCGTTATAACGAAATGCTGCTGAAATTCCGACTCGAACCCATGACTAGGCTTCAACTTAGGCTTGACTCGACCCAAATTATCACATAAGTGGACGGGTTTGTGGAAAATTGCCAAAGATGGCAAGAAAAGAGCGATTTCGGAGCTCCGAAAACTCGAAAATCCCCTAATCAAGGCTTGTCGTTACTTGACGCGGCATAAATTTGCTTTAATTTTGCAGGTGACGAGGCTTCTACGTCTGGGAGGGCTCCCATGGACATAGACACTGCTGTTGACCCTTCTCAGGTGCTTGAGGAGGCGTTAGAGGAGGCTTTCACCGCTGCGGTGATGGCTGCTGAGGACGAGGTCCAGGAGGAGGAGGCTGTTGAGGAGGAGGAGGCCCCGAGACAGGCCAACGTTGGACGAGGTGGTCGCCAGTTGAGGGGAGCACCTGCGTGGGCTAAGACCTGGGACAGTAGGCACTTGCTCTGAGCTGCGGAGGGTCACCTGTCCTACAGGATGGTGAAGAGCTTGGTAAATAGGATTCATAACTCTTCATTCATCTTCTTTTCATTTCTGTTTGTCATTCCTTTTCTCCTTCATTTGAGCTAACGATAGCTTTTGCTTCAAATCAACATAGGAGGCCGGGAACATCAGGTCGTTCTCGGACTACACGACAACGATGGGGTGCTACGAGAGGCTGTCAGCTGAGGAGCGGGCCATGATTGAGCGGGGAGCGTTCGGCGCCTTGGTGCAGGCCTGGAGGGACATTGCGAAGAGGAAGCTTCGGACACGACCTCCACATTTCACATGCCTTTTGGTGAGATGGGGGTCACGTTGGAGGACTACGGCATGATTTCTGGTCTGCCGTGTGGGACTGAGGTGGTGGAGTGGCCAGAGACGGCCATGAGGGTTGACTCGGCGGAGGCCAGGAGGCTGATCGGCTGGAATTTGGCGCCAAAGGCGGCTGCGGTACCTGGCTTGGTGCCTAGTTCTTACGTGTGGGACTACTTCGCGGGGAAGACCCCGACGTTGGTGGTGATCGAGTGGAGGGAGACGGCTCCTCCTCCCTGCACTGCAGAGTAGAGAGTCCGCTTGTGGCTCTGGTGGTTTCTGTCTTCGATTTACCTCGGAGACAAGGGCGAGAGGCTTTCGACGAAGCTTCTTTCCTTCCTTTCTGACCTGAGCTCCCTAGGTCATTGGGACTGGGTCACTGCTGGTTTTGCGGTCCTCATCCGCTTCATGAGGGCCATGGTTCGTCCGGAGTTGATGGAGAAGGGGACTTTTCCTGCTGTTGTCGGCCCTGGACTGCTGCTGGAGGTATGAACCTTCATTTCTTCTCATGAAAGATCATCTCTTTTTCTTGTCAAATTATGAAAGATCGTTGCTGATTATCTTGATTTACAGGCGTGGGTGTACTCCTACTTTCCGGGCCTCGCGCCCAAGAGGACGGAGCCGGTGGTGAAGGCCTATCCCGTCGTGAGGGATTAGGTGATGTGCCGCACGAGGAGTCGGAGTTCCTTTCACGACGTCTGTCGGTAGGAGGTGAACGCTCTTCAGTTGGACGGCGTGAGTATTTTACTTTACATTTGTCTGTCTTACTTTCTCTTTCTTTTAGAACTGATCATAAGAATGACCCTTCGTTTGCTTTTCTAGTTGGTGCCTAGGCCTTGGGAGGAGTACGCTGGCGCTCCTCTTTTCGTGGCTGAGGTCCTTCGACCTAGGAGTTCGAGCCGGCTGCTGTTGAGGACGTCGATGGGTCCTGTGTGGTACTTGGGCGAGCGCTTGGCTCGGCAGTGCTCTCGGGATGTCTTGACGGTTCCCATCGATCCTCCTCGGACGATGTTTAGGGAGCCTTCTGAGGCTGAGAAGGAGACTGACTTGGCTGGCGTTGGTGGCGACGCCCTCCTTCTTCCTGGTGAGGACTACTCGGTGTTCCTCTACGAGAGGTTGGCGTACTGGCCGGTTGTGGTAAGTGCTTTGCCCTCTTTCATTCTTGATTTTTTGAGCATATGATGAAAGATCATCGGTTAATGGAAATAATCTGACTTTTCAGGAGGTCGAGGCGGCGGGCATCGAGCCCCTGAGTACCCCGAGACCCTTGAGTACACTGTCACGATGGGGATGACGACGATCTCCGAGCTACGTGACTTTGACGTGGCGGTGAGAAATGCTGGCCTAGACGAGTGGCAGCATCTGATTCGGAGGGCGAGTCTTCTAGCCTGTATAGTTTTCGTGTAAGAACACGTTTGCTCACATTTGCTCCATTGCTAAACATTTTTCCTTTTGAAATGCAGGTCGCGCCATCCCGGTTCGTGGCTTTGTGGAGGGTAGCCAACCGGCTGCGGGCTAACGCCGTCGAGGCACTCGCTGGTGGCCGAGGACGTCAGGTATGAACCTTTCGTTTACTTTATTTTTGAGTTTTCTAATTTTCCTTTATGCTTGAAATGATTGACATGAGTCAGTTTTGTTGTTTGCAGAGGGAGCGCGAGCTGGAGCGAGAGCTTGCCCAGTCCCGAGAGGAGACGGCTCGCTTGCTGAGGGAGCTCGAGGTTCGTGACGCCGAGGTTGCTGCTCTCGAGGCGAGAGTTGCTGAGCTAGACGACGATGAGCAGTAGCTTCCGCGTTGCTTCTTGTTTTTGGCTGTATTTTGTACATTTATACATTTTGGACATTTGGATTTTTTCTTGGGGCTCGAGCCCCCAGTTTGGTGTACATATCCTTTTTTTGGTTGTATATATAATGGCCTGAGTGCCTTTGCTGCTGGGTTGTTTTGTTTGTACCTGCAGGTTAGCTTTGAACAGGTTTGGTAGATGACGGTTTACGCTGTCATGCTGCCGAAATTTACACAGAAATCATATAGACGTATATTTGTACATATTGCCTAAATTAGCGCAAAACAATGACTCGAAAATGCAAAAAGTATGACCAGAAATGAAAATGCAAAAATTTGGTCGGAAATGGCAAAATGCAAAAATGTGGTCGGAAATGACCGGACGGTAGGGTGGGTTACCCCTAAAAAAAGAAAAAATAAAAACATATAAGTTTGAAATGGAAAAAAGGAAAAGAGAAATGTAAAGTTCGAAAAAATGATATAAAGAATAAATGAAATTAAATTGGTGAAATGATTCCCGAAAAAAAGAAAATTAAAAAGAAATGTATAAGTGTGCTAAAATGGCGAAAATGTCGATATCGTCTCGAGGTGCGTGCCCGGGAAATTAGGAAACACGAAATATGGTAACCTGACGCATTTACCAAAATAATAACCCGTATGAATAGGAAATTATTCGTTGAGGAATTTAGGAAAGATCCAACGCGGAAAATCGCAGAAAAAGAGCTGAGGAAGAGGCGCATCAGGAGCTGCGTCCCTTCGAAGAGGCGCAGCACCTGCTGCGCCTGTTCCTCAGTGCGTCCGTTCTGACGGATCTTGGGAAACAGCTTTTAGTATAAATAGAGACGTCTTAGGAGGTTTTATTCACATAATTCTTCCGTCTTTCTTCGTCTTATTACACAAAAACTCCCAAACTAAGCCTACATCATGAATACTCTGGAAATTCGTCTAAAAGAGTGGACAAATGGGTTCTCTAGTGTGGAGAAGTATGACATGGGTGCTTATAATTTTGGAGCACTTTTGAGCTTGAAATTGATCAAGGTAGTCAAACCGTTTCTCGATGCTTGTCTTGACTATTGGGACCCTAATCATCACGTATTTGCCTTTCCTGGAGGAGACATTTGCCCATTTCCTGAGGAGATTGCCGTGATTGGTGGTTGGGATCCGGAACATTTGCCTGCTATTCCCTCCACTTCTCAAGGGTATAAGAATAAGTTTAGAGACTTGCTTGGATTGGCCAGAGTTGATGTTGACCGTCTTGTGACCTCTAAAGGAGTGCGAATGTTGGATTTCATCGATCGCTTCATCAACAAGGCTGATCCTACTGTTTCTTATGTTGCAAGGCGAAGGGCATTCGGGTTTTGCCTACTTCATGTATATGTCCTTCAAGGGCATGTTGATGAGGACATGAGGGGCGACCCTCGTCTTTTGAGTCTGGTTGAGCAAATGGAGCTGCGCAGGAGCCCAGCTTGCCTGTGTTTAGGAGAGATCCTATTGGGCTTGGATCACAGGAAAGCCAACCGCGACCTACCGTATTCGGGAAGTCCCATTATTGTGCAGGTACAAGAGTATTTTTCTTCTTTTTTTCGTTTCTCTCTTTTTTTTCGTTTTTATTTCTTTTTTTTTTTTTTGTTTTTTTCGTTTTTTCTAATACCCGCTTTTGGTAGGTCTGGCTTATGGAGCGTCTTCGATTGATCGAGCCCCCAGTTAATGTTCCTTCTTACCATACTCGTTCGATTGCAATGAGGACCAGGCTTTACATGGTGGACTTCACTCGAGTGCGCAACTATTGGGAAAACAAGTTGAAAAGTGAAGATGGCCCCTTAATTAGATGGATCGCACCATGGTGGCACCTCAAATCTGTTACTGGAGTATCTTCCCTTGATCCTATCCGAGCTGTTCGCATTACCGGCTTGGAGTTTATGATATGCATCTTCCCTGAGAGGTTGATGAGGCAGGTTGGATTGAAGCAGATGATCCCGAAGCTTGACACTGTCCCGCAGACTGCCGCGACGCTTACTACGGAGAGTCGAAGAGAGTGGGCCATCAAATGGGCTCAGAGGAACATTTGGTTCTTGAACTCTTCTGTCAGTGCTCTATGGGTGTCAGATTCCTATATGCGGTGGAGGAAGGCTGCTACTCTGGAGGAACGCGAGAGACTGAGGAAGCGTGAACCAATTGACTACAAGGTTCGCGAGGTGGAAAAGGAGAAGGAGAAGCACCTGACCGAGGGAGAGGAAGAAGCCGGGTTTCGAGTTGTTCATCCTTCGAAGAAACCGAAGACTTCTCCTACCGTCGAGATGGTGGTTGGCAAGAATGGCAAAGCGAGACCACGAGAGAGACCATTGGTGATTAGGTCGGAAGTAGCGCAGGAGCGTCCGGCTCGAGGTCGCGACAAGAAGTATGATAAAAATGACAAAGGCAAAGGGAAAATGGAAGAGTAGCCTATGTCTTTTATTATTAATATTTATTATTATTATTGGACTAAGAAGGTGGGGTTTTTAGAATCCTAGCCTATTTATTTTTATTATGATTTTATTATGTAACGTATTATTATTATGAAATGAAATAAAAGAGGTTAAATGGTTATGAAACCGTTGTGGTTTTCTTTTCATTATTCTTGTCGAATTTCAAATGCATTTGCAAATGTCCTTCTATTTACATTTAAAGCGATTAAGTGGGTTGTATCCCATGAAGGATTGCCTACGTATTCATTAAAAAATGAAATCAAACCCTTGCGCGTAGTTCGAGTAAATGTAAAAGAATAATTGTTCTAAGCAAGAGCTTGTAATGAACTTTAGAAAATAAGCATGTGCTTTACTTACTCTGAAAATGTAATTTAGTTTATTTGATGATATGAGAATGACAAATTGTCAGAATGCAAGAGTAAGATGACATTAGCTTGATTCAGCTTGGCCAGGGGCCGTTTATTTCGTGCCGCAAGAGCAACACGTGAGGTTACGCGAGGCGCGTTTTTGCTCCTATTCTAGGCATAGTAATGTTTTAATTGGTCAAGGTTTGTTGGGTTGATAAATTCGTTCCCGTCTAGGTCTGTGATCCTAACCGCACCCCCTGGAAGTATGGACTTGACTAGGAATGGCCCGGCCTAATTGGGTTTGAATTTTCCTCGTGGATCGACAGGTAAAAGAGCCCTAATGGATTTGAGGACCAAATCTCCTTCCTTGATGTTCCTTGGCTTAACCCTTTTGTTGAAGGCTCGTTTGATACGCGCCTGATATGTCTGCATATTATGTAATGCACGTAACCTTCGTTCATCTAGGAGGATGAGTTCTTCGTATCTGTCCCCCTTCCATTCGGCTTCGGGTATTTGACTTTCGAGTAAAATACGCAAGGATGGTATTTCTAGCTCGACTGGTTGTACGACTTCCATGCCGTAGGTCAAATAGAAAGGAGTAGCCCCAGTGGGCGTCCTAACGGATGTACGGTATCCCCATAAAGCAAAGGGTATCTTGCTCGGCCAATCTCTATAGTTGTCAATCATTTTCTTGAGAATTGTGACAACTTTTTTGTTCGCTGCCTCTACCGCGCCATTGGTTTGTGGTCTATATGGCGAGGAGTGGTGGTGCTTGATTTTGTACTTGGCTAGCAATTGTTCAGTCTCAGCTTGGAAATGTGATCCATTGTCACTGATGATCTTATGTGGGCAACCATATCGACAGAGGATATTGGTTTGTATGAACTTTGCCACATTCTTGGCTGTAAGACTGGTGTAGGAAGCCGCTTCTACCCACTTAGTGAAGTAATCGATTGCTACTAGGATGAAACAGTGACCTCCTGTTCTAGCTGGAGTGATCTTGCCGATGATGTCTATTCCCAGGCAGAAAATGGCCAGGGAGATGTCATGGTGTAAAGCAATGAGGGAGGAACATGTTGCACATTCCCGAAGATTTGGCAATTATGGCAATGTCTCACATATTTGATGCAATCAGACTTCATCGTGATCTTCTTTGCCATCATGGGTCCACTCATGTGAGGGCCACATTCTCCGTCATGGACTTCTTCCATCACTTTTCGTGCCTGTGAATGATCAAGACAATGTAGGATTACACCAAGAGGTGTTCTTTTGTATATCTCTCCTTGCATGAGGACGTATTGGGAAGCTAGTAAGCGGATAGCGCATTGTCCCCTTTTGTCCATTTCTGGTGGATAGGTGCCGTTGAGTTTGAAGTTTAGGATTGCTTGGAACCAGGGTTCCTCCGCAATTTCCTCTTCATCGGTGATTTGGTGCACATAAGCTGGCTCTGATCGTCGTTCGATGCATAAAGGCATTTCTACCATACTATCCGGCATGTTAATCAAAGATGTGAGTTTTGCAAGAGCATCCGCAAATTAATTTTCTTCTAGAGGTAGATGTAAGTAGGTTACTTGATCGAAGAATTGGGCTACGAGGGGAGTGAGAATGACGACAGGAGGAGATTCTCTAGGAACTTCTCTAGACTCCGACTCTGACTCCGACTCTGACTCTGACATGAATTCATCGTCTTCTGGTTCTCCTTTGAACATCTCTCCTTCTTCCGTAGTGAGCTTGAAGAGTTTTCCTTGGTTGTTTGTCCACTTGATCGATTTTCTCCATCCTTGCTGCTGATTGGTGTTGATTTCTGTGATTAATGCGGTAGGGTTGAAGTTATCATCTTGAAGTATCATAGTAATGATCTCGTCCTGCGCGGCTCTAACAAATCGATCTTCTCCAAATAGTAGACTCACAGCTTGTTCGTCTAGGCAAGGTGCTGGACGAGTCTTGACGGTAGGAACCGTTTCTGGAGGAATGAAGTAGCAATCGTGAAAGATCTCGATTCCGGCTAGCTTCCTTTCGAGATAATGCCAAGGTTCGGGAAATCCATGAAAGAATTCTTGACTTCCTTCCCTAACGAAGTATCCATTTAGGGTAGGGAGGTAGGGTCGCATTTGAATTCCCACATTCTTACGGTTTTGAATTTGAGCGAGCATCTCGAGGACTTCCTCTTTGGTGGGTTTGTATCCTAATCCAAGGGGTATTCTTTGTGAATTACCCTCCTTGTAGGGGGCAATGGTGCTCCTTCGGATAGGATTTAAAGGCATTCCCGGGAAGTATCCCTGGGTTTTGAGTATGTGGTTGACCACTAGGTTAGAGTAGGGATTGAAGTATAATGGTGCCAATTCGCTCTTTATGACGTTTATGATGTGAAAGCCCCCAAGTTCATGTACTTGATCTGTAAGGACTTGATTGCTTGACTTCTTTTCGATGATTGCCTTGATGGGCGACGAAGTGATCGTCACCACCTTATCATTTAGTGGGATTTTGTTTCTCTGGTGTAGTGTGGATGTTATCGCTTTAGAAGCGTGAATCCAGGGTCTTCCCAAAAGTATGTTGAAGGATGCCTCGATGTCCACTATTTGAAAATTGACCTTTCGTTCAATTGGCTCTGTGGCTATGGTTAGGTCAACAAGTCCCACCACCTTTCGTCGTGTACCATTATATGCGCGAACACCTTGATTGGTAGGAGTCCAATCTAATTCTTTCATGCCCAATTTATATGCCGTTTTCAAGGGTATGACGTTGACCGCGGAGCCATCATTTACTAAGGTCATTGGCACATTCTTCTTTAAGCAAATGACGGTGATATAAAGAGCCAAGTTATGACTAGCGCCGAAGGGTGGCAAGTCCTCATCCGAGAAAGTAATAGGATTACTTAGCTTTGGTGATTCTTGGAAGACCAAGTTGACCACGTCGTCGGGTGTGGAGTTATATGCCACATTTAGTTTGGCCAAAGCTTGCAGCAAAGCTTGGCGATGTGGGAATGAGCTTGACACTAGTTGTCATACTGAAAGATCAGCCTTTGTCTTTTGTAGTTGACACGTCTGTCGTGTACCTGTCAAAAATAAACTAACTCGACTAACTATATAGCTAGGGAAGTCAGGTCGATCTCCACAGGGAGGCAAGATATCTGTAGAAGTCCGTCTATTTGGTCACAAATGGGGGGGGGGGGGGGGTTGTTTGAATTTTTATCTAAGCTACGAGTTTTAATGGAAAGAGAAATAAAGGGCGAGAGCAATAAAGGCAGGAAATGAGTTTAAACTATCAGATAAAGAGGGACATGTCAGGATTTCGGTTCACTACGGTAGTCCAGTGACTCAGCTGTAAATGACTCAGACGAATTAATGTAAGACGGATGTTGAAAGGTCCTTACCGTCCACTTTCTATCCTAAAATACCACTAACTTAACTTCCATTCTCGTCAGGGTAGTCTACTGTTCATAGCAGGCCTATTTAGTCCAATCTTTCGATCTAGGATTAATTTTAGCCAGATTAAAGGTTAACTTAGAAGTGTGCACTCAACTAAGTCGATAAATACAATTAAAATGCTATGGTGACAGAGTCTCGTAATTATTTCGTCTGTTTCATTTACTACATCGTCACAATCCTACCGCAGATCCGCTAATCCCAACATGAGAGGGGTTTAGCTACTCATATCGCTAATTAAACTAACAGCAGATAGATTTCCAGCAGTAAACATAATGAAATAACAAGTAAAAAGCATAAAGAGAAATTAGGGCAAAGGAGTAAAGGTAACAGAACAAGAGATTAAAGCAAACAAAAGATTAATTATTGATAAAGGAAGAGAAAGAATTACAATCGATGCGAATCCGGCGCAAAGAACACAAATTCCAAGCAAAAGCAATCCCGAAATAAAGTTACAGTAGAGAAGAATAAAGTACGCAGTAAAAGTTTGATAGGAACTAAGTAGTAAAATAAATCTGATACTAATAACCTAACTAATGTCGGTTTAAATAGCAAAGTAAATGAGTTTTTGCGGAATTAAACATAACACGGGCTGTTTAAAGCCCATAAATAGCGAAACCACTCAATCGAGTGGATTACAACCACTCGATCGAGCAAACACCTCAGCAAATCTACTCGATCGAGTAACTGGCCTTTCTGCAAGATAAGGATCGAGTGGAAAACCACTCGATCGACTACCAGAGGACGTAAAAACCACTCGATCGAGTGGTAAAACAGCTCGATCGATTTATTTAACTTCAAATCAGCTCAAGTCCGTCATCGAATGCCTCGTTATCCATGCCATGACGCTTCCAAATGCAGTATCTCACTCTGGAACAATCCCGTCTCCTCTAAATGCATGCAAAAAGGACGAAAAAGAGTACGATTCCAGTACTTTCGCGTTCATTTCTAAAAAATGGACAAAACGAACCAAAGTAGCCAATTCGGGGCAAAATACCATAAAAACAGTATAAAAAAGCATAGAAATACGTGCTGAAATAGGCTAAAAAGACTATATATTAGGCACGTATCAAATCTCCCCAAACCGAACCTTTACTCGTCCTCGAGTGAACTCAAAACTAAACTAATGGAACGGAAATGATAACTCAGAGCTAGCTTAACTTGTCTACTTGAACCAATTTAATGCAACAAAAACTAACAAAGAAAAGCTAAGCGACAATACGCAAACGAATTATAAGTCGTTCGTAAATATAGCCAACCTATCGACCTTGCAAGACCAACAAAATCGGACTCTCTCGTGGTCACTCTTCTCTCATGAAGCAAAGGTGAATGATATATGTAAAAGAGGTACGAAAAGACAGTCACTCACCTAACTGCGACCTACATAGCATGCATGCAACAAAAATGAAAGACAATTCAAGTACTAATGCACACACTCCAACCGATAATGTCCGTCACAGCCGAGGGCTTACAAATAATTTGGGAATAGTGAGGTTCAGGTGAGAAATAGCAAAACATGTTATGGAAATGTGGAGGTAAAAGCGTTAAGCTAGTTCCTAACAGGACCATAATAAACCATCCGAATCTCAACTGACTGAAAAAACTAAGTACAAGTGCCCCTTCATTTGGCACATAACTCACTAAACTCAAACACAATCTCCTCAAAAAGTATGGGATAAAACGGAGGAGTCAGACGGTCACAAACTTCCCTTTTTTAATACCGTCTGAAAGAACTAACTCAAATAAAACAAACCCTTTTTTTTTTAAACTTCCTTTTTTTCTTTTCCTTCATGTCTCACGTCTTTCCAGCTTCTCTTTTTTTCTTTTTTTTTTTCATTTTTTTTTTCTTTTTTTTATGTCTCTTTTTTTTTCTTATTTTTTCCAATTCTTATTTTTTCTTATTCCTCCTTCCTCAATTCTTACACCAACTCCAAACAAGAAATACGGGCCAAAATGCAACGGAAAATCATACCACAAAAGAATCATACTAACTAGCTTGACTAGGCAGGCTTAGTTTAGGATGTAGCTAATGGGTCAAAAGGGCAAGTTTTGGCTAATGTGGAGCTAAATGGGTGAAAAACATAAGGAAAGGGAAATTTGCAAGCACCTCCCTGCATGTGACACCAACCACAAACTCGAATATGTGCATTTGACGAGAAATTGAATGTCATAAATGTACAAAAATGATGAACATGCTATGCAAGGAGTACTACTCTCAATTCCTAATGAACTGGTCATGAATGTCACCAGTTATGGCTCTAAAACTCAGAATTTTTCAAGTAGTTTGCCAATTTATCAGGTCAAGTTTAGACAGTCGGCTATACTTGAACAGAAACTCGTAGACTATGCGTATGACAAAGCTAATAACCATCAAAAGAAGTGCAAGGCTCAAGCAAAAAGACAAGTTATAGTGCATTATCATCACGGAAATCTACCGTTCCGACTCAACCTATATGCAAAAATAAACGTGAATATATTTTTTTTGAATTTTTGAAATTTTCTAATTTTTTTGGATTTTTTGATTTTTAATGAAAACAAACAACAATGCAAGTTGAAAAATAAACGTGAATGCAAAACAAATGCAAATGCAGACTCAAAAGGATGCAATACCCTCCCCAAACCTAAATGGACAACGCCCTCGTTGTCCTCCAGCATACACCAGCAGATATATACGGGGGAACAGGAATATACAACCAATAAGAAAATAAAAACAATAAATAAAAGGAGACAAAATAAAAGAGTAGAAGATACATACAAAATACGAACTTCCCAAAACCAGCCAGAAAACTGGGGAAGTGAGTAGACCAGTAACTACTCGTCGTCGTCGTCGTCACTGCTCTTGCGGATCTCCTCCGCCCTGAACTCCGGGTCTCTCTCCTCCTCTGCTCCTCAGCACGAGCTCTCTCCACTGCCACCTCTGGGTCCTCCTCCTCCTCCTCGTCGTTGACTCGGTGCCCGTCGGTGGGTACCTGTAGAAGGAAGGGTGTGGCCAACCCTCTGGAATCAGATGGTGTCGCCTCAAGTGGTACTCGTACAGAGGGTGCAAAGCTAAAGCCATGTCCCTCTCCATACGAGCCTGACGCTCTGAAATCGCATGCAACAAACCGTAAACGGCGCCCCCTTGGTCCGGGACCGCGGGCGCCACAAAGGGAGGAGGTAGTACGAAAGTAGCCGGTAATACCGGCTCAGTCTGTGTCTGGTCAGTGGGAGTAGGGGTTGGAGTGGTAGTAGTAGTGAGAGTAGGGGTCGGATCGGGAGTAGCCGTGGAAGGCTGGGTACTCCCTGAAGGTGTGGACCCCTCTCCAGTCTCAAGACGCCGCTTTTTAGTGGCGGGTGCAGTGGGAGGTGGTCGTGGTCGGAGTGGAAGGTGAAGGTTAGGCAGTGACGGCAAACGGTGGCCCCTAGCAACAGTGGGCGAGGGCTCAAGATGGGGGAGAGTGTCACAAGGTAAGTCAACAGACAAGGAGCCGTCTATCTTCCAAGTCTGGTAGTCTGGGGTCAGCCAATGGTGAGAATGCATGGCCTCCAGACTCAGTAGTCTGGGGTCAGCCAATGGTGAGAATGCATGGCCTCCAGACTCAGTAGCCTCTCTCCCTTGAGGTACTGCAAGTTACGCGGCCAGTCGGGGAAAAGAGAACGGGCAAGAATGATGGCTATGCCACCGCAGGCAATGGTTCCCGTCTCCTTCAGCCCCTGGCTTTGAAGGTACTGGGCGGTCAAGTAGGCAATGTTGAAGGTAAAAGGACCTCCACAGTCAATGTTTAGGTAATCGCCCAGGATGGAGAGCTAGGTGTTGGTCATGTTGTTCGGCTCCTTTCGGCCGAAAATAGTGCTCCCCATCAGTCTAAGGAAAACACGGACAGGGGGAAGGTGGACCTGATGGAGCTTTCGCTCCTGGTAGGTGGTCTGAGCTAAAGTCCGCCACAGCTGGCGGTGGACCTTCCTAGGGGCAACAGTCACGCCCGTAGAGGAAAGGCCAAGTAACCTACCAAACTCCGCTAAGGTCATCGGAAAAGTCCGGTTAAATAACCGGAAGGACACTGAAGAACAATTGGGGTCAGTCTCGTAAGCCCCCGAGGAGAGGTAAAGGAGCTGAGAAACTTGAGGCTCAGCTCCAGAAAAGTGCGGCCGCTCATAGTGATGAGCCCAGCCATCCCCGTGCCCCGAAGTAAGTCACAAACTGACTCGTAAATACCGAGTCTCTCAAGTGCCGATTTCTCTAGAAATCGGGAAGGTACATGCACACAGCGTACTAAATGATAAAATTTCTTGCGATGTAAAACATTAACGAAATGTACATGTGGGTAGTCTGGGTGAGGGTCGAGGGAAGTGTCCCCTCGGACCGTGATCGTGCCCAGTAAGTAGAAGCGAGGAAGCGAAACAACGGTGGGAAGTGCTCGGAGCGGAAGTAGAGGTGACTAGAGCTGGCGTAGCTCGGAACTGTCTACCACCCCGGCCTCTGGAACTCAAAGTAGAAGCCCGTGAAGCGACGGTGTGAGGAACCGGGTCGCTCTGGCAAGCATTGATCGGCAACGGCGAGTCCGCCACAGTGTAAAAGTAGAGGTCAAAAGTGCGGGTAGTGGTAGTGGCTCTTTGTGGTCACCACTGAAGAGGGACTAGCAGCAGTGCTAGCTGTGGTGGTGACCGTAGAGGAAGTGGCAGCGTGAACTGAGCTGGCAGCTTGGCTAGCTGGAGCAAAAACTGTCCCTGCAGCTGAAACTAGAAACACTGGGGCTGCAGTAGTGACTAAGGCGGAGGCAGTGGCAACAACAGGGGCCACTGTCTCACTCAAAGACGGACTAGAGGTGGTACTGGTAGAAGGCAAAGTACTAGACTCCATCCTGTAAGCAAAGGGTAGGGGGTATTATAAGAAAATAATGGCTAACAGGGCTGAAACAGCACGAAATCAGCATGTGACAGCATAAGAACTCCCCTACTAGTCGAAAATATCCGACCTACAGCACATAATGCCCAACAATTCCTCTAACAAAATTGAAACGCAGCATGTAAATGGCGACGAGGGGGGCATAACAGTCAACAATAATAGCATATAAGCAATACTGAGGTGAATTAAGCCATGGAAGCAAGTAAACCCGTCTGTCAGTCAAGAATTTCGACTGAAACAACCCTAATCGCAAAGATTCGCGCAACATTCGAATGGAAGCATGTTAGGCATGTTAAACATTCTACAAACAGAAACATTATCGCAACAAGGAAGCTAGCTTAGACAAATGACAGCAGCAAAAACCCGTCTGACAGTCGAAATTTTCGACTGTCCTGAGTCCAAATCGCAAAAATTCATGTAGAATTTGAATTAAGCATGCAACAACAGCGAGGAAGGGGAATTTGATCATCAAGCAAGATAATTAAGGGCATACAATGACAAATTAAGTCGAAAAATTCGACTAAACAGAAACTTCGAACCCTAATTTTAATTTTTACCTCATAAAATTCGAGATAATCGAAATTAAAACGCAAAGAGGTTATAGAGATCACTTACTTGATGGCAAAGATCCTACAAATGCAATTAATCTTCAAGTAAACAAGCAAGAAAAGGCGATTTTCGTTCGAAAAAAATCGCAAACCCTAACCCGCCTTTAAGACCGTGTAAATGAGCACAAGTAAAGGGGAATTTTTGGGGCTTTGACAGATTAGAATGCAAACAAGAGATTGTAGGAGGTGGATTTGGTAATTGGGCAAGAAAATATGGGATTTGGGGATGAATTTGATCGTAATAAGGGAAGGGGTTAGTCGAAATTAGGGATAAAATGAAATTAGAAACAAAACACAAGAGTTTAAGGAAAAAACTCCCCGCGTCCTATTCATTTTCACTCGATCGAGTGGTTTTAAACCACTCGATCGAGCACTTTGATGCTTCATCTGCTCGATCGAGTAGAAATCTACTCGATCGAGAAATCCCACTTTATGCTTTACTCGATCGACCTGAAAAAGTGCTCGATCGACCAAATTTTTACTCGATCGAGTACAAAAAGTACTCGATCGAGCTCTTTTCTCGCGTAAGCTCTTGAATTTCGTCTTTTCTTCCTTGGAATGCGTAAAAACTTCCCCAAACCTGCATAAGAACACGTGCAAAAATATCCCAAAATACCAAAACGCATAAGAACAGTCTATAGTCTTAAATCTACGCTAAAAGAAGTCTATAAACTAATTGTCCTAATTAAAAGCAATAAAATAAATTCAACGGAAAATTCAAAATTATCTATTACAAAGTGTTACACGGGGCATTTCCCCGTTTAATTCCCAATGCAATTCAGTAGCCCCTTGAAGGGCTCCCGATCGGAGGACGTCACCTCGGAACATTGACTTGTCCTCTTCAACTTCCATGAGCATGAATTATCATTTGAAACGGTAGGAGGGGAGTAGTTCACATCCACGTAAGCGCGAACTTTCCTCGTCCTTGCTCCTTTATCACCATCTTTAGCATCCTTACTCTCAATTTGATTGATAGCAGTTGCACAACACCCTTTGACAGCTCCTTCGTTGCTTTCATCTGTACCTGCAGCAAGGAAAACAGATGAACTTTCCTCCTTCTTGCTCTCAGTCTGAGGCGGAGGGATAACAATTGCAGCACAATACTCCAAATTTTCAACTGGAGTATCAATAATAGGGTCAATAGAAGAGAGAGCATTGCAAGGCTGAGCCTGCATGGGAGCCCTCCGGGACTTAGACTGATTAAAAATCAGCTCTTCGTCCCCTATCTGAAAGGTCAAAGTCTTCCCCCTGACGTCAATAACTGCACGAGCAGTAGAAAAAAATGGTCTCCCTAAAATAATAGGGGTGTGTGCATCTTCGGGGATGTCTAAGACAACAAAATCAACGGGAATAAAGAACCTCCCGATCCTTACAGGTACGTCTTCTACTATATCTAGTGGCCGTGATATACTACGGTCGGCCATCTGGACTGTCATGTTAGTGCAACTCAGCTTTGTCAAACCAAGTCTCTTGGCCAGAGACAGCGGTAAGACACTTACGCTAGCGCCTAAATCGCATAGCGCATTATCAATCAAATAGTTACCGATATGACACGGAATTGAAAAACTACCCGGTCCGATCGCTTAGGAGGTAACTTATTTTGAAATAGGGCCCACCCCACCTCGACCAAAGCTACGGTCTTACTATCACTAATGGTCCTCTTACGACTCAAAATTTCTTTCATAAACTTAAGATAAGAGGGTACCTTTGTCAGCAATTCGGTGAATGGCACAGTGACTTCCAAGCTTTTCAGAAGTTCAACAAATTTGCCGAATTGTTGATTGGCCTTTGTATTCTGCAGACGCCTCGGAAAGGGAACTGTAATAGGTATCTCAAGTCCTTTGTTTCTCTCTTCCAATGTATCTTCCGGAGCAAGTTCTGTATCCTTTGGACGCTTCTTACCTCTCGAACGAGGTCTTTCCGGTGATTTATCGCTTAAACGAGCACTAGCAGGCTCTCGAATAAGCTTCCCGTCATCAAAACTACTCGATCGACCAATATACCCATTCGATCGAGCAGTTTCCTCATCAATGTCAGTCGATCGAGTAAAATTTCCACTCGAACGATCAACTCCACTTTGCTCTTCATTCGATCGAGTAGAAAAACTACTCGATCGACCATTCTGCATTTCCTGTTCACTCGATCGAGTGGTATTTTCACTCGATCGACCACTTTCGTCCCTAAATCTGCTCGATCGACCACCTGAAACCAGTCGATCGAGCACTTTCTTTGCCGTGAGCTCATTTTCTTCGCCAGAACACTGTTCACCTTCATTTACAGCTCTCCTTGGGTCTGATTTCTGCATTTCTGGTCCCTCATATGAACGACCGCTTCTCAGATTGATGAAATTTACCGTCTCGTGTGGATTCTTCTCATTTTGAGTCGGTAATTGACCCTGCTTTCTTGTGGACTGATTAGTGGCTAATTGGGCAACTTGAGTTTCAAGTGCCTTTATGGATGCATCTTTCTCGCTGATCACTCAATTGCCACCGCGTGAAGGCTTGCAACATAGACTTAAGCTCACCAATTTCGCTCACCCCACCTAAGATGATGCACCATGGTTAGGAGGAGTAAAAGAAGGAGGCTTTTGAAAGCCTTGTTGATTGTTGTGTGGAGGGACATAAGGTCGCCTTGGTGCGGAGGAGGTGTAGGATTGAGCACATTCGACTAGTCCACCTCGATTGGGATGGATCGCCTTGATTATTGTAATAGGAACCTCCTCCTTGCCTATATTGCTGAAAGGCAAGGACTTGTTCCTTCTCTACAAGACAGCCAACAACAGAGTGGCCATCATTACCTCCACATCTCTCACATGAAACAGTCTCTCCCCTAGTAAGAACATGAACCGTCTGAGGCTCCCCAGCAGCTTGTAACTCCAACTTGTCGAACCTAGCATTCATGGTCTCCAGCTGAGCTAAAACCTGCTTATCAACTGCATGAACTGTCCTAATCCCATCCCTCGGGTTTCCATACTCAGCACTGTGATTCGCCATCTCTTCAATAAGAGACCATCCCTTATCGTCATCTGTATTCTCCTGGAATCTTCCACTAGATGCCGCATCAAGTATGGCTCTCTGGTCGTCATTGTAGAACTGATTAGCTAGAAACCATGGGTCAAAACCATGGTGAGGGATAGACCTCACAAACGTCTTCAATCGCGACCATGCCTCATAGAAACTTTCATCGGGAGCCTGTCTGAAACTAGTAATCTTGGCCCTCAGCAAATTGGTGCGTTGTGGAGGGAAATATCTCTTGTAAAATGCAAGAGCAAGAGACTCCCAATCTGTAACCCCATCAGCTGTGCGGTCCAAGTCAGTCAGCCACTCCCTGGCTGAGAAAGGAAATAGAACTTCCTTAATCTTATCTTGAGTTACCCCCTTAGTGGCGGGGATAGTAGAACAGTAATCGGTAAAGGTCTCCATATGCTTCCTCGGATCTTCACCAGCCACACCTCTATAAATGTTTCTCTCCACCAGATTGATATAAGAAGGACGGATATCAAAGGTGTTCCCATCCTCAGTCTGGTGATTGAAACCTTTGGGAATAGAAGAGGCTTTAGGCACTGAATGACTAGAGAGTTTAGGCATCCTTACTATAGAAATCGGACTATCTTCCTCGAAAAGAGAATGATGTACCTCCGGCTCGAAAGTACTCAAGTCTTCCTTTCGTGATTTCCTTATCAGACGGAATCTATGCCTGAATAATCTCTCTGCTCTGAATCAGCTGAAACTAATTCACACCTGTCTGACCTGGGCATAAACAACACTGAAAAGAAATGAATAAGAACTGCCTCAAGGAATAAAAATTCCCTGAGACGGATAAAATAAACGGAACGAAAACAAATGGGGCAATTGCCTCCCCGGCAACGGCGCCAAAATTTGACACGTCTGTCGTGTACCTGTCAAAAATAAACTAACTCGACTAACTATATAGTTAGGGAAGTCAGGTCGATCTCCACAGGGAGGCAAGATATCTGTAGAAGTCCGTCTATTTGGTCACAAATGGGGGGGGGGGGGGGTTGTTTGAATTTTTATCTAAGCTACGAGTTTTAATGGAAAGAGAAATAAAGGGCGAGAGCAATAAAGGCAGGAAATGAGTTTAACCTATCAGATAAAGAGGGACATGTTAGGATTTCGGTTCACTACGGTAGTCCAGTGACTCAGCTGTAAATGACTCAGACGAATTAATGTAAGACGGATGTTGAAAGGTCCTTACGGTCCACTTTCTATCCTAAAATACCATTAACTTAACTTCCATTCTCGTCAGGGTAGTCTACTGTTCATAGCAGGCCTATTTAGTCCAATCTTTCGATCTAGGATTAATTTTAGCCAGATTAAAGGTTAACTTAGAAGTGTGCAGTCAACTAAGTCGATAAATACAATTAAAATGCTATGGTGACAGAGTCTCGTAATTATTTCGTCTGTTTCATTTACTACATCATCACAATCCTACCACAGATCCCTTAATCCCAACATGAGAGGGGTTTAGCTACTCATATCGCTAATTAAACTAACAGCAGACAGATTTCCAGCAGTAAACATAATGAAATAACAAGTAAAAAGCATAAAGAGAAATTAGGGCAAAGGAGTAAAGGTAACGGAACAAGAGATTAAAGCAAACAAAAGATTAATTATTGATAAAGGAAGAGAAAGAATTACAATCGATGCGAATCTGGCGTAAAGAACACAAATTCCAAGCGAAAGCAATCCCGAAATAAAGTTACATGAGAGAAGAATGAAGTACGCAGTAAAAGTTTGATAGGAACTAAGTAGTAAAATAAATCTGATACTAATAACCTAACTAATGTCGGTTTAAATAGCAAAGTAAATGAGTTTTTGCGGAATTAAACATAACACGGGCTGTTTAAAGCCCATAAATAGCGAAACAACTCGATCGAGTGGATTAAAACCACTCGATCGAGCAAACACCTCAGCAAATCTACTCGATTGAGTAGAAAGTTACTCGATCGAGTAACTGGCCTTTCTGCAAGATAAGGATCGAGTGGAAAACCACTCGATCGACCACCAGAGGACGTAAAAACCACTCGATCGAGTGGTGAAACAGCTCGATCGAGTTTTTAACTTCAAATCAGCTCAAGTCCGTCACCGAATGCCTCGTAATCCGTGCCATGACGCTTCCAAATACAGTATCTCACTCTGGAACAATCCCGTCTCCTCTAAATGCATGCAAAAAGGACGAAAAAGTGTACGATTCCACTACTTTCGCGTTCATTTCTACAAAATGGACAAAACGAACCAAAGTAGCCAATTCGGGGCAAAATACCATAAAAACAGTATGAAAAATCATAGAAATACGTGCTGAAATAGGCTAAAAAGACTATATATTAGGCACGTATCAGTAGTTGCTTTAGTAGATGGTCGGTAGAGCCTTCTTCATTGTCATTTGGTGCGACTACAATGGTTGGACTATTTGCTATGGGACCATTTTGAGAAGTATCTTGGTATGGGCGCCTCGAACGAGTAAGGTGATCTACATCTTGATCTTCACAATTCTGGACTATTTCCTCACTGATTTTAACTAAGTAGTGTTCAGTGAGATACAGATCTTCGTCATCGTCAGCCCATATTCCATTGATGGTAGCAAGTTCCCTTATTCTTATGATTTCAGCTTCTAATTGGATAATCTGGTCGACTAGTTCATCAACCATGGCTACTACTTCTTGCATTGTAGTGTTTCGAGAGAAAACTAGTGGTGCACGTTTTCTAGATATGGCGTTGGGGCCACGTAAGGTTGCCACTGCACTCTCTAGTTCCAAGACTTATCTCTCCACACTTTTTGCCCATGCGATGAAATCAGTGATAGTTGGGGAAATGGTGGAGTAGTTTCCTTCATTTTCTATTGCATGAACTTCATCTTCGACTGGGGAGATGAGATGTGAACAATCTATGGTAGATTCTTCATTTGTAATCACTAGAACTCCAAGAGGATTCTTAGTGTTGTTAGGCTTACCTCCAGGTGGTATTGGTAGGCGGCCGTCTTCAATCATGTCTTGAAGTACATTTTTCAATATGTAGCATTTCTCTGTATCATGTCCCTTACCTCTATGGTATTCGTAGTACGAATTCTCATCCCAGAACTTGGATTTCTTTTCTGGTTCGAGCGTAGGGCCTATGGGTTGAAGTTTCCCGAGCTTTATCAATCTTTTCAGAGCGTTGGAATATGTGTCCCCTAGATTTGTGAATTTCTTGGAGGGGTACTCTTTTTAGATGGCTCAAGGAGGTTAACTTCATCAGTCTTGCTAGTAGAGCCGTAAGAACGACTTGTTGATCCTTGATATCCACGACCTATCGTTTTGGACAAGAGCCCTTTACGAATGTCATCTTCGATCCTTGTCCCTAGTACGGTCAAATCTTTGAAAGTCTTGATGTTTTGATACCTCAAATGATTTGCATAGATGGGTTTTAGATTGTCTACGAATTTCTCCACAAGGGTAGCCTCATCCGGACGTTCAACAAGTTGAGTACTAGTCTTCCTCCACCGACTTAGGAAATCGGTGAAACCTTCTTTGTCATTTTGGGTAAGAACCTCTAAGGTGCGCATGTTGACTTGGATTTCAGCATTATCCGCATATTGTTTAGCAAACTCGATTGCGGCATCGTCCCAAGTAGCGATTTTCTTGTGATCTAGCGAATAGAACCATTGCTTTGGGATGGTGTCAAGAGATGAAGGAAAGATCCTTAAGAACATCTCGGGTTTAATGCCTTTGATAGACATGTAATCCTTGAAGGCACGGATATGGTTCAAAGGGTTTTCAAGCCCCTTGAATTTAGGGATATCCGTCATGTTGAAGTTGATTGGCAACTTGGAACTCACGGCCTCATACTTGCTATTATTCTCCCTATAAATGTCATCCCCTTTAAGATACATCAATTGCTCCTCTAAGTATTGGAGTCGTTTCTCAGCTGCAGTTATACCCATGGGAGGGTTCTCATCCCCGAAGTCATTCACGAAGTCATCAACGATTTCACTTTCTCGAGGAGGCATCCTCGTTTCTACGGCATATATTCGGCCCTCAATGGTGTCAAGGCGATCATACACTTGGTCTTGAGTAACTTGGAGACGAGCTAGCGTGGTTAGGATTTGATCATTACTATCTTGTAGTTGATTGAAGTTCACGTCGCTTGTTCCAGGCATCTTTGGAAACTGGATAAGAGATCGACGATGAATTAAAACACGATCGACCACTCTAGCACACTTACTTGAAAAGAAATGTTTTGACTCATGAAGTGGGAGTGTGCCACTTGTGTCAGTGAGCTTTGAGGAAATGACAAAAATTTGAAAAATGTTGGTCCTAGTAAACTTTAGTGTAGTTGTAGGAGTGGACTCGAAGTGAGGTTTTGAAACGGGTTTTGAGGCCCGAATTTTGACTCGACAATTGGACAGAGTTTCGGCTTGTTTTGCGCTAATATTAGGCCCAAATTCGAAATTTTACATGTTAAAGAAGGATTTTGAATTTTACAAAAAAAAAAAAAATCGTCATGGTTTCGTTTAGAAAAGGGTGATCACGTATGGTACAAACAATATACAAGCATTATAACGGGATGCTGAATGCATTTTAAATGGGTTTTGGTTTAAAGGGTGGATTGCCATACCGAACAATCAAACCCGATGTCTGTGGAGAGGCTCATACCAAACAAGAGTAAGGCCGATTCCTAGTCCATTTCCTAAAGTAGTGAAAGTCCTTGATACAAACAAGAGTAAGCACCATGGTATGGATGACGTCAATCGCTATCCATCCTTAGGCCCAAATAGGAATTAGGACCGTTTAGACGGGATGATTGGTCGAATGGGTTGGGTTGGGCCTAGGAAGGCCGAATAAACGATCTAGGAAGACCGAGTTATGAAAACCGATAATTGTCTTGTACAAACTATTCCCTAACCTTGTTCAAGTTTCACCCTTTTGGCTACACGTAAGTGTATTATCCCCAGCTTAGTCGCCAAACTGTGGACAATGGGCCCACGGGGGCGCTTGGGAGAGAACAAGCGTTTGCATTTGTGGAGTCGCCACCAATTTTTGTGGAAAATTGGAAACCGTTCGAATACCTCGTGCCATGTCAAGACACAAAGTAGTGACATGGACACCAAGAACTCGTTACCCTTAGAATTCTATGTCTAGAATGACTCTCGTGGATGCCAATGAACACGGATGTTCACAGAGATCTGGAGTAAGGGGTGAGGGTACGTATTAGGAAGCTCTTTTGATCGAACACCTAATCCCGCCCGCCTCGATAGCGGCCCCTACTAATGATTAGGAAAGTTATCTATACTTGATATATTGTCGATTATATGCATGCAATGCAACATCCAACATTTTAATATTAACTAAGTCGGTGAACACGTAATTTAACATACAATTGGGTCAAAGTCGGGATTTAAGATTGATTACATGTGAAAGCATACAAGCAATAAAAAGTACAATGATAAATACAATAAAGGAAAATTACAATAATGAAAATTACAATAATTACATCGGGTTTAATGATTTATGTCGAAAATACATCTAAAACGGATAATTTGGAAAAGAAAGAAAAAACAAATTAACGAACATGAATTAAGGCGATAATATGAATAATAGTTAATTAATTACGTAATTAAATAAACTAGGTCGAGGCAAAACGGGAGTTCAGAGACAGAAGTCAGTCAGGAACAGGCGCAACAGAGCTGCGCCCTCTGGAAGAGGCGCAACAGTTGCTGCGTCTGTTCCATGGCTCAGTTCTGGCTGTGAAGCCGGAATTGCGAATTGTTAATGTTCGTTGGTGATTTTAAAGATTGATTAGTATTATTTGACTCGGATGAAAGTGATTATCAGATTATTTACATGCGATTAACGGTCATGAAGACGATAAACATGGATGAAAACTAAATTAGGATGAATTATTTACATGATTTATAAGGATTAATTACAAATTAACAAACTAAACTAATTAATCAAACTAAACAGATTATTAATGATGAATTAACGACGGATTAATGATGAATATGATAATAAACAGGTGAGAATATATCAAAGATCGAATTCCAAAAACCCAATATGAATGAATCGAAATTCTACAACCCGGATTTGACTTTAATGACGAAAACCCGCAAATATTAGTTACTTGGGATTTGAGTCGGGAATTTATGATGAATTATATGTTAATGATGATGAACAATATATATGTTAAATTATTATGCTATTATATCAAGGAATCGAAGAAAAAACGAAAACAAATAAAAACAAACGAATTGACAAAGGACGAAGGAAGAAGAAAGGAAGCAGAAACTGCGGCAGCTTCACGAAGAGGCGCAGCAGGTACTGCGCTCTATTTGGGCTAAAAATAGCATAATAAGGAAGACCCACTTAATAAAATAAAATGCTAGGGGAGGAGTAATAAGGAGGAAGGAAGCCCGAAATTGGTAGAAGGGGGAAACGGGCTAAAGGAAGATCAGGAGCCCATCATAGAAGGCGTCCGAATTAAGGAAAGACAAGTTAGGGAGAAGTTAGGGAGATCAGGGAGAATTAGGGAAGGCGGCCAAGTATGGAAAGAGTTCTCATAGAAATTATATTCCCTTTCCATAACCAAAGTAGGACATATCTAGGGTTCTCACCCTATAAATAGCCAAGGAAGCAAATCAAGAAGGACATTCACATTCAAGAACACATCAACACACGATATTAGCATATTGTTATCAAATATACATCCGTTCAAGATCTTGCAGGCCAGACGCCTAGTGCCATCAGGATTAGCCTTGCACCTCAATTGTAATCATCCTCCTATTCAAGTATAGTGCAATAATTGGCAGGGTACCGTCCTCCCGCGGTTGTGCCCACCTTGGGTTTTCCGCGTCACCAAATCTCACGTGTCAATTTACTTTATGCGCTCTATTTATTAAACATACAAACGATCATACAATCAACCAACGAGTAAGACCGCATTGACCTTAATCAACTCGGTAAAGAATACCTAAACAGTTTGGCGCCCACCGTGGGGCATTGTGGTCGTCAATCGTTGATACTCTAAATACACAATGGATAAGCAAGCATCGAAAGCCGTGTCAGGGAGCAGACAACCATCGCCACCACCGCCCTCTACTCAAAACCCAACATCAACGGTGGCTATACAGGCTTCCGGACACACCCCAAGAATCATACCGACAACAAAAACTTCTCTACCTCCTAGGACTCCTGCTGTCGCGACCCAAGCCAGATTAGATAAAGGAACGGCAAGTTCAGGCCTCACCACGCCACCAAGTCCCACACAAATCTTACTCACTGGCGTAGAAAATCTTCAGAAAGCTATGGAAAACATGAAAGAAGACCAGAAGAATGCTGAAGCTGAAACAAGAAAGAGGGACAGAGAGCTCTGGGCACAGATAGAAATTTTGAAGCAGCAATCTGCCACCCCAGCAAGCAGAGCAGACGAGGGAAGGTCTCGACAAGTAGATCCGACGCAGGGGCATCGGCAAACAGAATCCGCTCGACGATACCGACCGAATCGGTAACCAGTGTTGGATATGTCCACAATACCATCGATGGAAGAATAACCCCACAAGGGTCGGGATACCTCATGCCGGATAACGCCCGCGGCTAGTCAGATGGAAGCACGAGCAGTAGCATCCCCGTCGCAGTCCCGCCACAATCGATCAGACACCTGGAGTAGGATCCGAGTCAAACCAACAAATGGATTGGCAACAAGGGACAATCGTTAGAACAACTCCTCTAGCAAATGAACACATCGTAACCTTCAAGAGCTCGGATCGAGGCAATACATTGAACCAAAGAGGCAAATGACAAAGGACCCCGCATTCAGCAAAGATAACAAATCGCCAGATTGAGTTAAAAGAAATACGAGCAGGTCCCAGGATTGCCACCCCCACTCGAGAAAGCGGCATTAGACAAAATATGCCGACTCATCGTTCGTGGACACCATATCCATCACAACCATGCCAAAGGGATTCACAAATCCAAATATGCCTCTCTTCGACGGCACAATGATCCCTTTGATCATATAAGCCAAGATAAAGAAAATGATGACAAGAATAAATCGTAGGGCAAGTCAAGGAGGCTTGCATGTGCAAAGGGTTTGGGTCCACCCTAACAGACCTGACTTCGATGGTTTGTGAGCCTCGCCTAACAGACGATATCTACATTTGCCGAATTGGTGAACGCATTTACTCAACAATTCGCAAGCAGCAGAAAACCACAAAAACACGTAGGACATCTGTACAGAATCGTCCAGGGGGTAGGAGAGAGCATTGGAGAATACAATACTAGGTTCAACAATGAGAAGGTAGCAGTACGAGAGTGCGATGTCTCGACAGCAGTAGAAGCCTTCAGAAGAGGCCTCCACCAAGGACTCCGACCCGCATAAAGCAAAACTAACTATGCATCCCCGCGCACGCTTTCGAGGCAAAGTCTAAAGGCACCGCCGCAATCAGATTGGAGGAAGATATTCTAGCCAGAGCCAGCTTACTAAGCACGCCAAGTATTTCTAGTACCTCAGCTATGGAGAAATCAGGAAGAAAGCAAACCACCAACAAAAAGGATGAGAGGTACAGACCATGTGGAAGGGGAGTCAACAGAATCGAGGAAAATCATCAACTCCCCACTCTGGCAGAGTACGGATTCACTAAAGGTATCGGGGGAATCTTGAAGGCACTCAGGGAGATGGGAGATGGAGTCAGGTGGCCCAACCCACCAGTAGGAGAGCAAGCATGGAGAAAGGATAGCAAGAAGAAGTGTGAGTTCCACCGTGATATTGGGCACAACACTGAGGATTGCTACACATTACGAAGAGAGATCAAGCGCCTGTACGAACAAGGAAAGCTGAGCCACCTATTACCACGTGGGGGCAAGCAGCAAGATAAGGTAGGCTCCGCCAAGCCTGCAGATCCACCCACATGCACCAAAATCATAAACGTGATAACAAAGTGCGCTCGACTTAAGTGGACCGACATACTCAGCTAAAAGACGTGCCACCGAGATCAAAGGAGACAGCCAGCCAATTCTTGCAGATTTCTCACAAAGACCTACCAGGCCGGTCAGCTTTGATGAAGGAGATACATATGACGAGCGAGAACATCACGACGCACTTATTATCACCTTATCAATGCCAATTACACAGTCAGGAAGGTCTTGGTAGATACAGGAAGCTCGGTCAATCTAATCATGCTGAAAACTATAGAAAACATGGGATTCAGCGAGAAGGATTTGCAAAAGAAGACTATTCCACTAGTAGGCTTCAGTGGAGAAACAACCAGCTCATTAGGCGAGATAGTCATCCCAACCTATGTGGGAGGAGTCAACAAGCAAGTAAGGTACCTGGTTATAGACGGCCCCTCCACCTACAACGTCATCTTGGGAAGACCATGGTTGCACCAGATGAAAGCAGTCCCCTCAACATATCACCAGTGCATAAAGTTCCCCACGCCATGGGGAATAGAGACAATAAGAGGAGATCAAGAGGAAGCTAGAGGCTGCTATAAGAAGGCACTTAAGTGCACTGCCAGCCCTCCCGCATAGCAATTAAAGAAGCAGCCTATCCAGGACGAATACATCGAACCCCCAGCAGAAGAGCTGGATCAAATCAACCTGGACAAGCTGCACCCAGAAAGAACCGTGCTCATTGGAGCAGATGCACAGAAGCTTAAGACAAAGAACTAGTCAAGTTATTACAGGATAACATGGATTGTTTTGCGTGGTCACATGATGACATGATAGGAATAGATCCGTCCATCATAACGCATAAGCTTAGTGTGGACCCAAAGTGTAAACCTATCCAGCAGAGAAGAAGAAAGTTTGCAGCGGAAATAAACAAGGTGATCAACCAAGAGGTAGATAGTCTGCTGGCAGCAAAGAAAATAAGAGAAGTAAAATATCCAGAATGGCTGTCTAACGTAGTGGTGGTGCCAAAGAAGAATGGAAAGTGGAGAGTATGTGTGGACTTCACCGACCTCAACAAAGCATGCCCTAAAGATCCATTCTCGCTGCCTCATATTGATGCAATGGTGGACGCAACAGCTGGGCATGCGATGCTGACATTCCTGGACGCATGGAGTGGGTACAATCAGATTAAGATGGATCCTGCAGATCAAGAGAAGACGACATTCATGTCCGAAAGAGGAATATATTGCTACAACGTCATGCCATTCGGCCTAAAGAACGCATGCTTCACATATCAAAGGCTGGATAACCGGATGTTCAAAGAAAAGATAGGAAGAACAATGGAGGTGTATATTGATGACATGGTGGTAAAATCAGAGAAGGCCAAAGATCACATGCGGCATCTGGCAGAAACATTCAGCACCCTCAAGGAATACAAAATGAAGCTAAACCCATCTAAATGCACCTTCGGAGTATCTTCTGGCAAATTCCTAGGCTATATTGTAACTCAAAGAGGGATAGAAGCCAACATCGAGCAGATAAAAGCTGTCTTATAACTAGAATCACCTGAAAAGCCTAAGGATGTTCAAAGACTAGCTGGAAAGGTAGCAGCCCTGAACAGGTTCATTTCAAGATCTTTAGATAAATGTAGGCTGTTTTACGACATACTAAGGAAAAGCCAGAAGTTTGAATGGACCTCGAGCACGAGTAAGCCTTCGAGAGTCAAGCACTACCTCGGCAGCCCGCCGCTCGTCGGGGCTGCCAAAGCCAGGGGAACCACTATTCCTATACCTGGCCGTCACGGAGGTGGCAGTGAGTGCTGTCCTGGTCAGAGAGCAGGAAAAAGAGCAGAAGCCAGTATACTACGTGAGTAAGTCTGTGCTGCCGGCAGAGACCAGGTACACATCCCTTTAAAAATTAGTGCTAGCATTGCTAGTAGCATCTCGCAAACTGCGCCCCTATTTTGAATCCCACATCATACATGTCATGACCAATTACCCGCTAAAATCTATCATGAGGAAGCCTGAACTGTCAGGCAGAATGTCAAAATGGTCTGTGCACCTCAGTGAGTACGATATCTAGTATGACCCCGGAACAGCAATCAAATCACAACCACTATCCGACTTCGTGTCAGACTTCAGCCCAGCCATCCAGAATCTGGCAGATACAGAGATCCTCACCCTAGAAGGAATCAAGGAGACAAAAGTCTGGCAGATGCATATTGACGGAGCCTCCAACCAAAGGAAATTCACACATTCACATTCAAGAACACATCAACACACGACATTAGCATATTGTTATCAAATATACATCCGTTCAAGATCTTGCAGGCCAGACGCCTAGTGCCAGCAGGATTAGCCTTGCACCTCAATTGTAATCATCCTCCTATTCAAGTATAGTGCAATAATTGGCAGGGTACCGTCCCTCCCGCGGTTGTTCCCACCTTGGGTTTTCCGCGTCACCAAATCTCACGTGTTAATTTACTTTATGCGCTCTATTTATTAAACATACGAACGATCATACAATCAACCAACGAGTAAGACCGCATTGACCTTAATCAACTCGGTAAAAAATACCTAAACACGCTCCTTCGAAGAGGCGCAGCAGTTGCTGCGTCCTTTCTCGACGGTTGTCCTCTGATAATCCGTAAAAAGGGTTTAAAGCATGGTTTTATAAATCGGTTTAAATTGTATTTTCGACATAAACCTTACAATATGATTACAATAAATAAATTACAATAAATAAAAGAGAGATTTACACCCTCAGATTTACATGTTTGACGAAACGAGATGAACTAAGTTAACGTTTAGTGATGCTCGACTCGAATGTAACAAAAGTGCCCTCGTAAGAGGAAAACGATTAAGATTGATTAAGTTGATTATGGTGGAGTTGGTCAAATTGGTCAGTCATGCAAAACGAGGCTGGTACTCAGAAAGATCCGAGCTTACGTGGTCGAAAGTTCAAGCACGTAGACGCCAAAAAGTAAGAATGTGGTCTAGAATGCAAAGGGAGAAGAGAAGGGCGGACACTCGCGTTAGAAATATGAAGAGCGAAGGCTCTTATTTATACAAATCACGTGAAGGAAGTAGGGTTTTCGGAGAGACTTTGGAAGTGAATCTCGAAAAGATATGCAAAGATACGAAAAATACGCATAAAAGGACTTGGGAAGAGGCGCAGCAGGCACTGCGTCTCTTGGAAGAGGTACAGCATCTGCTGCGTCTATTTCCAAGTGGTTTCCTCCTGCGGAAGACAAATTTCCGTGTTTAGTTTATGGAATTAACGGAATAATTTGGTTTTCCTTAATATTTTGTGTGAATATTACGGGAAATTGTTTACCAAAGACTAAAAGATTTATAAAATATGGAATAGAAATATCCGGAACATTCCAGAACATTCCGACTCGGCATTTTAATGGTTGTCAGAAAATGAAGACGGTTTTAGGCCCGGACTCCAAATGTACTCTAATTACTGTCAAAACGACCGTATCGGCGCGTAGATGACAATTAAGAGGTAGACATAAATGTTTGAGCGATCACTTGACGATAAACTTACGAACTGTCACAAATCGTTCCGCGTACCAAACATGCGGCCTAATCATCACCGGGTGGTTTGCGGGAGGTGTAGAAATGAGGTATCTACAAAGTGGTGCATTCATGTGAAATACACGAAACCACCTGCGCCAATTCGTGTGAAATACACGAAACTGCCTGGGCCATTTCGTGTAAATCACACGAGACAGCCTGGGCTATTTCGTGTATTTCACACGAATGGATCTGGGTAGTTTCGTGTGATTTACACGAATGGACCTGGGCTATTTCGTGTATTTCACACGAATGGACCTGGGCATTTTCGTGTATTTCACACGAATGGACCTTTTTTTTATTATTTTTTTTTAATTATGCGATTAATTTTTTTTATTTCGTATATTACGTTTTTTATTTTTAATTTTACGTTTGAATTAGTCATATTACATTTGAATTAGTTTTATATTTTTAATATTACGTTTAAATTAGTATTATATTTGTAATTTTACATAATTAAATTGTTCGTTAATGCAGATGGCCGATGGTGATGAACGTCGAAACAAACTTCATGCTTCTGCTCGCCGGAAAACAATTACTTTCAAGATGGGTAATACTAGTTTTGGGTCAAAAGAAGTTTCTATTCCTTCTGAGACAGATTTTTATGAAGGTGGCGAGTACGAGCAATATCAGAGAGACCATGAGGAAGAGATAAGAAATTATAAGGGGTCGAAAAATGAGGAAGAGGAAGATGAGGAGCCAGGAAATGAGGTGACGGAAAATGAGGCGGCGGGAAATCAGGAGACGGGAAATGTGGAGGCGGGAAATGTAGAGGCTACTTCTGCTTTACGTGTTAGGTGGGGGATCCATGGTAGATTTGAGGTCTATGGTGAGGGGTCTAGCACTTCGATTCCTAAGCCGCGGAGGAAAGTAAGGGCTAGAGGGAAAGATACTAGTTGGATATTGACTGGGCCAGCACCGGGAGGACCATTAGTGCCGGATGTGATTCCGAGTTTTGGTGGTCACATATCTTACCTTTTGTGGAGTCAACCTCAGTCGGAGCGTTTGTTGACTAAATATACTAGAGAGCGATCTTTGGCCGAGCTTCGTTCATGGAATTTGTCGGGGCCAGCTCGGAAGTTAGTTGAGGATTCGGGGATTATTCATTTGCCTAACATCATGCATAAACATTTGAACATGCCATTATTGTGTGCTTTTATTGAGAGGTGGCAGCCAGACACCAACACTTTCCACATGCCATGTGGTGAGATGACGATATTATTACATGATGTGCAGGAGATTCTTGGGATCGAGATTGATGGATTTCCTTGTAGCATACCTGATGCTGATATGGCACATTTGATACTTGGCGTGTCGGAGTTGTTGGGTATGACTGAGGCGCAGTTGGGAGGTCAGTGGGGACCTGATAAGGATGCAAAGATTTACAAGGGAAATTTGATTTTACAAAAAGCTTTGAAAGATTTGGTCAAGGAGACAAGCGGAGAATGGTATCGGAGGCTCAGGGTTACTTGATGATTTTATTGAGTTCGACGTTATTTGTTGATAAATCGAGTGATAGAGTGCGAGCTAACACTTTCCCAATGCTTAGAGATGTTGGTAGTATTGCTGGGCGTGCTTGGGGTGCCGACACACTTGCTTATCTATATAGAAAAATGGGGATCGATGTAACACCCCCTCATACCAAGGTACCTTACCAAGGACTAACCTAGCATGAAAGGCTGTTACCATATCGGTTGCCCGAGGTTAGTATATCAAAGCAAGAATCCAAAACACATTTATTAAAGTACGATAGAGTAAAGTTTACATCATCTCAAAGAAAACCCAAAAATAAAGTATTGTTATGAAATCACCAACTACAAACGATACTAGAACTCTTTACAATGGAAGTTAAGCTTGTGTGGTGACTCCCCATGACTGCCCCAAAGCTAAACGACTGCACAACCTGTCACAATCTGCTCACCATCCCCGAATGGATCACCACAGATTTTACGAAACAACAACGGGGTCAGTTACTAAATAATTAAATTAAGACAAGTACAATAAGCAACCAACTGATCATCTCGTCCTCCGGTCTCCCGATCTCACACAGTAACCGACTACACACCGAAGTGTGTAGCCCTGCCAGATTATCCATCGCAATAGGTAATCCACGCCACCAATGAGGGGCCGCAGCCAATCCCCACCTAAGTCCCGCTCATCAACGAGCGATATCCCTGTCCCTTTATGTACACATCCCCTCCCGTGACGGGTTCCACGGAGGGCGAACTAGTGTGTTGATGGACAAGAGTTGGTCGTAACACATCCAATCAAACACATTTATATTCTCAACAAAATAACTAGTTAGTGATTAAGTCAAGGTCGATCCATGGGACGGTGTGCTTTGGGTTCTAAGTCTATCTATCTCAATTTATGCTAGTGTCACAATTTGTTTGGGTTTGTAGTTGTATTCTAGACAAATACAAGCAATAAAGTAAAACAACCAATAAAAGGAAGGATGTAAACAAATGGTTAAAAGTACTAGGATATCATGGGTTCATAGGGGATTCATGGGAGTTAACCATACAAACATGTTCACAAAGTTGCAAGCAATTAATGTTGTAAAGGAACCGAGTTGGTGTATGTCTTACGGTTCTTAGGAAGAGTTGGGTCCCGGAGCCGAATCGATTAGATTGTAGAACACCTACAAGTCGAATTACTTTCCCCCTAATCACTTCTATGCAAGGTCTTACTAGACTCGAGTTGGTTTATATCTTACAAGTCAAGTTGAGTAGATAAGATATGGTTGTAAATGCAAGGATTCATAGGCTTAGCATTTCATCAAACATAACATATGCATAGGTTGACATCACAACAAGCAAGCAAATTAATTATGGAAACATATTGGATTAAGCATGATTATTTCTCATGTTTAATTCCCTTAATTACCCACTAATCCTAGTTAAGGAGACTACTCACCCATTATCATGGAAAACATGTCATTAATGGTGTCAATCATCACAACAAGTGTAAACATGATAAGCGCTTTAAGGAAATAAACAATAAAGAGTAAAGAGTAAAGGCATGATACCAAACTTGAGATGATCTAAATAGTAAAGCAAAAATAAAATAAGAGAACTTGATTGATTGATGAAGGGTTGTCAATCCTCTAATAATAACCCAATAATCTTCAATTACCCAAAAGTAAGAAACTTGAATAATAATTAAGGAAATATTAATGAGTAATTTTGTGGAAAGATTAAAGGATAATCTATTCTAATCTACTCCTAATCTAATCTAAGAGAATTTTCTAATGTGGAAGCCCCTCCTTGATTATTACAAAAATGGGGTATATATAGTAGTGCATCATTAGGTTAAATAAGGCTAAATTAGTAATTAACAATTCTAAGTTCTAAGTAGGGAAATGCAAGTATTCTCGAGGAGATGAGCATATTGCTGAAGTTGCCACGGTCCGCTCGTGCAAAGGGGGAAGACGCTCGGATTGTGGGCAGAGGAGACGAGCGGCTTGACAGTCGAGACGCTCGGATTGCTTGAGGTGGCGACGAGCGTCTTGAAGCTAGGACGCTCGGATTGTTTTTCAGAGTGCTTTAGATTCTTCCTCTCGCATACTTCTTATTCTTGCATTGTTGATCTTAGTTCTTGCCTCTCCTTCCATACTCGTTCAACCAATATCATCAATAACCTTTCAAATAAGCACAAGAGATGGGAATTTCCGCCTAATTGTCTTCTTTCCTACAATACAAACATAATGCAATAGGAAAGAAAAATAGAAGGCATTTGACGGATAAAATGGCTATGGAACGCTATAGTAATATGCAAAATAGGCTCAATTAAGGGACTAAATGTGCGCAAATATGAGTCACATCAAATATCCCCAAACCGAACCTTTACTCGTCCCGAGTAAAGAGGTGACTAAAACTAAACCTTTAGTTAAACTATCCTAATATTATAGCCGATGTGAGACAATTAGCGGGTCTCACTCCGCCCCTTCAACTCACAACAAGACAACCATGAGGTAGGATGCCTTCTTGCAAGGCAAGGTGGGGCTTACCAAAATGGCGACACATCCAAGCATTAAAGCACACAAAATCAAGTAATGGATGCATGTACAAAAGAATAGCCACTTTCCTCATCTAAATGGCGGAAATTATCTAAAGGGGAAGCAATTCAAGGGTACATACTCCATTATAGATACGGTTTCTTCAAACTACTAAGCCTAGAAGGATACCAATAAATCACCTCCAAGTTGTGTCAAGCTAGGGTACCTTTGTCCTCAATTGTTAAATGCTTTCGTCAAGAGTAGACTCCCTATGGTGTTAGAAACACTGAAGGATCGCGGAATTCCCCTTCTTGCCTAGGCAAGAAGAAGGGTCGTCCCCTCTCTACCATGCACAAAAGTGGATACGATGGAAAAGGGATCAGTAGAATTTGAGTTTCATATGGGAGTTTGTTTTTGTTGTTGTTTTCCCCCCAATTTCTTGTGGCATTTGACATTTTGAGAACATTTCTTTTGCCATTTCTTTGATGTTTGGCATTTCAATACTTGACAATTTTCAACTTTTTGCATTTTCTTTTGAACATTTTCAAAGCTACCCCATTTGTAGGGAGGGTGCTTATATTTGGAGCATAGGAGTCTATTTTTGCTCCTCTTTTCATTTGATTCAATTCGCGCAAACTTTTTTCACTTTTCATTTCATTTCTTGAACTCAAATTTGAACAATTTTTTGTGCCCATTCCCTTTGATGACAAAATGTGGTAGAATATGGATGATGGTTGTATGGTTTCAAGGGTCACCTTGGAATAAACGGTAGCCAAGGAGTTATCACGCCACAAAGTATTCTTTACTAGGCCTTAATCCATGGGTCATAGGATACTAGCATGACACATCCTAGGGTGTTTTACAAGCATTCTAATGAGAAAAGTCTTAAGAAGAAAAAGTATCTACAAGGGCCTTATATACATTTGTCAAAATTCCCAAATAGATGCTTTCACAAAATTTTTCCTAAATGCAACTACATGCCATGATGCAACTAACATATATACATCTTAATGCATATGCTTCTACCAACTAGCATGCCAAATAAACTATATGCAATCCTATAATCACATTGGTTCATACCGCATCAATCAAAAATAGCCACATTGTCATTAACGTAAAGAGGAAAAAGGAGATTGGAAAGATCATACCATGCGGTCTTCTATATCCTCATGTCTCGGATGTGGCGTAGTCGATCAATGTGAAAAGGATGAACAAAAACAATGTATACAAAACAATATATATACAAGACTACACTACAAAGGAAATGAACATGTTTTTGAGTTTTTCAAATTTTCAAATTTTTATGGTTTTTATGTTTATGAAACAAAAAGACATATTTTTGTATTTTTCGAAATTTTTCAATTTTTATCATTTTTGGATATAAATTTCCATCCCCCACTTTATTTTGGACATTGTCCTCAATGTACATGTAGGAGTAGGAATGAAAAAGAAATACATGTTTTTGGATTTTTAAAGTTTTATGGAAATTGAAGTACAAATGCAATGATATGATATGAATGATTGCATGCTCTAACTAAATGCAATTCTATATGACATATATAACAAATGAATGCAATCTAAACTATATTAGATGATGCATGATTAGGTCACCTATGATCAAACCTCCCCAAACCGATTTAAGCAATATTTCTAGTGTAGAAAAGAATAGGATTGATCATTAGTGATTGTGCATGAATTCTAGTCTATATGCAACTAACTACATGCAACATTGAGATATATTACAATACAAACTATACCATATGAACTAACTAATGTAAATGCAAGCTAAATGTATATGTATATAACTAAATGCAAGGTAATGTAATGCAAAGTCAAAGTAAAGGGTATGTTACAAATGGTGGTTTGAGGGAGGACTCCACCAAACTCATTCCTTGTTGCCATGGTTATTGATGTTGTCCATGTTGCATAATGCTCTCAATAACCGGTCAAAGGCTTGAGCATAATCCTCAAATAAGCATGAATACGGTTTGTTCCAATTCAATATGAAGCTTGGCCAAGAGATCTTGACACTTACTCTCTCATTCACCTTGCCCTTAGCACTTGAATATTTGCAATTCTTTAAATTAATAAGCCCATTATTCTTGTTAACATGAGGAATGAAGTATGGCTCCTTTTCATCCGGAGACTTCCACTTAACACCTTCTCTTCTAAGTTTGGTGATGATGATAACATTTGGATTTATCAATCCTTCAAGAGTAGAAGGAGAATTCTCATGGCATTGATGACGGGGTACCTTTGGAGTTGAAATTGTGGGTACCAAATCTCCACAAGCACGTTCATTTGCAAGTTTGTTCTTGAGCTTTTCCACCAAGTACTCTTTATATGATGTTTTGACCTTTTGGAGAAGGTCCACCATATCATCTCCAACAATCATAGGTTCCATGGTGGGTGCGAAAAGGTCTTCATGGTCAATAGGAAAGAGACATTCATCTTCCTCATGGAAGCATACCTCAAACTTCTCAAGGATGGGGTCCTCAAGTGAGGCAATATCACAACTCCATTCCTCTTCTTCATTCCATAAGTCCTTGCAAGACACATATTCTGCATAAGCTTCTTCCATAGGCTTGTCATCATCGCTATCTCCATATGAATCATAAATGGGGGCTTCACTCCTCTTCATTAACTCTTTCTCCAACACCTTAATGTCCACATCAAAAGTCAGACCCTCATACTCACAAAGGTTAAGAGTATTTGGCTTACTCAACCTCATATCTTCTTCATTAAATACCACACTTTCATATTCGCAAGAGCTCAAAGAGATTGGCTCTCCCCACTTCTCATCTTCCATATCAAAGGTCATTCCTTCAAACTCGCATTCATGGACATGATCTAAGGAATGGTGAGGGGTAGTTATTTGGGCTTCCTTCATTTGGGCAATTTGAATCTCCAACTCCTCACCTTGGGTAACAATGCCTTGAAGAACATTGTCCCTATTTTGGCTCTCCTCTAGCATTTGTTTGAAGAAGTTTTGTTGATCTCACATCATTTGGAGAATCACATTTTGAATGGGTTCATCTTCTTGTTGTGGGTGGGTGTGAAAGTGGTTGTATTGTGGCAATTGAAATTCATCATGAAGTGGGTATTGGGTGGGTGGTTGTTGTGGATATTGGATGTGGTGATTTTGGTGGGAAAATTTGGGGTAGTAGTTAGGATTTTCATTGGACGAATAATGAGGTAGGTTTGTGTTGACTTGCTTCTCAAACTCCCCATACCCATGGTCATACTCAAAGAATCTACCACATACTCCATATGTCAAGTCTTGAGCCATCATAGCTAAGACAAGGAAACAACTACAACCAAGGAAACTACACAAAAACGGTAAGAACGAACCTCGAGGAACAAGTTCCTCAAGCTTAAAGCACAAATAAAAATAGACAAACAAGTAAGAACTTAATCACATAACACGGTCCCCGGCAATGGCGCCATTTTGATGATCAAGAGTTGGTCGTCACACATCCAATCAAACACATTTATATTCTCAACAAAACAACTAGTTAGTGGTTAAGTCGAGGTCGATCCATGGGACGGTGTGCTTTGGGTTCTAAGTCTATCTATCTCAATTTATGCTAGTGTCACAATTTTTTTGGGTATGTAGTTGTATTCTAGACTAATACAAGCAATAAAGTAAAACAAGCAATAAAAGGAAGGATGTAAACAAATGATTAAAAGTACTAGGATATCATGGGTTCATATGGGATTCATGGGAGTTAACCATACAAACGTGTTCACAAAGTTTCAAGCAATTAATGTTGTAAAGGAACCGAGTTGGTGTATGTCTTACGGTTCTTAGGAAAAGTTGGGTCCCGGAGCCGAATCGATTAGATTGTACAACACCTACAAGTCGACTTACTTTCCTCCTAATCAATTCTATGCAAGGTCTAACTAGACTCGAGTTGGTTTATATCTTACAAGTCAAGTTGAGTAGATAAGAGATGGTTGTAAATGCAAGGATTCATAGGCTTAGCATTTCATCAAACATAACATGTGCATAGGTTGACATTACAACAAGCAAGCAAATTAATTATGGAAACATATTGAATTAAGCATGATTATTCCCCATGTTTACTTCCATTAATTACCCACTAATCCTAGTTAAGGAGACTACTCACCCATTATCATGGGAAATATGTCATTAATGGTGTCAATCATCACAACAAGTGTAAACATGATAAGGGCTTTAAGGAAATAAACAATAAAGAGTAAAGAGTAAAGGAATGATACCAAACTTGAGATGATCCAAATAGTAAAGCAAAAATAAAAGAAGAGAACTTGATTGATTGATGAAGGGTTGTCAATCCTCCAATAATAACCCAATAATCTTCAATTACCCAAAAGTAAGAAACTTGAACAATAATTAAGGAAAGATTAATGTGTAATTTTGTGAAAAGATTAAAGGATAATCTATTCTAATCTACTCCTAATCTAATCTAAGAGGATTTTCTAATGGGGAAGGCCCCCCTTGATTATTACAAAAATGGGGTATATATAGTTGTGCATCATTAGGTTAAATAACGCTAAATTAGTAATTAACAATTCTAAGTTCTAAGTAGGGAAATGCAAGTATTCTCGAGGAGATGAGCATATTGCTGAAGTTGCCACGATCCGCTCGTGCAAAGGGGGAAGACGCTCGGATTGTGGGAAGAGGAGACGAGCGGCTTGACAGTCAGGACGCTCAGATTGCTTGAGGTGGTGACGAGCGTCTTAAAGCTAAGACGCTCAGATTGTTCTTCAGAGTGCTTTAGCTTCTTCCTCTCGCATACTTCTTATTCTTGCATTGTTGATCTTAGTTCTTGCCTCTCCTTCCATACTCATTCAACCAATATCATCAATAACCTTTTAAATAAGCACAAGAGATGGGAATTTCCGCCTAATTGTCTTCTTTCCTACAAAACAAACATAATGCAATAGGAAAGCAAAATAGAAGGCATTTGACGGATAAAATGGTTGTGGAACGCTATAGTAATATGCAAAATAGGCTCAATTAAGGGACTAAATGTGCGCAAATATGAGTCACATCAGGTGTGAAGCAACTCCCGCAAGTGACTCCACCACAATCATCACAACACCAAGACGATCACCACACCAACACCACACCAACACTCCAACGATGATCAACAGACAAACAAACGTACGCAAAACAACGAAATCTCAAATCAATTAAACAGGAACTGAGGAGGGAAACCCTACCTTAGCACGACTGCAAGCAACACAAGAAAGCGATCTAGAACAGCTCCTCTATGAAGTCTTCGCCTAACAACAATCACTACATGCAAAAACCCCATTTTCCCCAATTCATAATTAAAGCCAAAACCCTAAAATATGTATCAATGAATTATGGCGATAAGGACTTACCGATGATAAAACAAAGGATGAATGCACTTGTTACGATCACACACACAGTAAGGAGCGATTTGGAGAGGATTAGAGCGTCGTTAAGTGATTAGGTTTTGTAAAAGCGTAATTAGAAACTGATTTACGTTTATATATAACTCTAATCATTTCCAAATCAAACCGCGGAAATAACACTCGACGGACCGGATACTTGGTCGAGTATAGAGCATACTCGGCCGAGTACCCTCTATTCGGTCGAGTATTCCACATACTCGGCCAAGTGTTCCTGGGTAGTAGCCAAACAGGATACACGACACACTTTACTTGACCGAGTAGGCTATACTCGGCCGAGTACCAACCTAGGAAAACCGTAGTATTACAGTCTTCCCCCCTTAAAAAGAACTTCGTCCCCAAAGTTCACACTCTACATATGCACTCTACAACCAAACACGACCAGCAAACTCCTAACACAACACACCAAACAAACTAAACATAGACATAGTAACGCAAAACGTCATGAAACATTCCTAAAACACTACTAATACATTACTAAAGTGACTCAAACTAACCCAAAACACACATGCGACCATCTCCTACCCCCCTAAAAAGACAACGGTTACGTTCCCATAACCGACCATACCTGATAAAAAAGATTAGGAAAACGCTCTCTCATAGCCTCCTCGGGTTCCCATGTGGCCTCTTCCACATTATGATTAGACCAAAGCACCTTGAGTAAGACGGTATCTCCATTCCTGGTCTTGCGCACTTTGCGATCTAGTATCTCCTTAGGAACCTCGGCATAGGACAAGGACTCATCAAGCTCTATGTTCTCAACCTCTAGCACATGTGATGGGTTACTCACATACTTCCGGAGCTGTGAAACATGGAAGACATTGTGGAATCGATCCAAAGCTGGTGGTAAAGCTAACTTGTAGGCTACCTCACCTACACGATCCAAAATCTCATATGGACCGATAAACTTCTGGCTCAACTTACCCTTCTTCCCAAACCTCATCACTCCATGCATTGGTGACACTTTCAAAAGGACCTTGTCACCCACTGCGAACTCGATGTCCCTGCGGTGCAAGTCGGCATAACTCTTCTGACGATCTTGAGCTGCTTTCATCTTTTGACGAATTAACCGAACTTGTTCGACCATGTCCTGTACGAATTAACCGAACTTCCGGCTATACAAAGCCTCGAAAGGTGCCATCCGATACTAGTATGGTAACTGTTGTTGTACGAAAACTCGATCAAATCCAGTCTGTCCTCCTAACTTCCCCCAAACTCCATGGCACAAGCTCTCAACATGTCCTCCAAGGTCTTGATAGTCCTCTCACTCTGACCATCTGTTGCAGGATGAAAAGCTGTACTCATCTTCAAGGTTGTACCCATCAAATCCTGCAGTTCTTGCCAAAAGTTGGATATAAACCTTACATCTCGGTCGGATACTATATCCTTAGGTATACCATGTAACCGAACCACATGTTTCCTGTAACCCAAGGCCAGCTGCATCTTAGTCCAGGTATACTTCATAGGAACGAAGTGAGCTGACTTTGTTAACCGGTCGACAATCACCCAGATCATATTGTTACCTTGCTGTGTCCTAGGTAACCCCACAATAATGTCCATAGAGATCGACACCCACTTCCAATCATGTACCTCTAAAGATTGAATCTTACCCTGTGGTCTCCGCTGCTCACCCTTGACCCTCTGGCAGGTCAAACATCTAGCCACGAACTCGGCCACATCCCTCTTCATATTAGGCCACCAAAAAGTCTTCTTGAGATCTTTATATAGCTTGTCACCTCCTGGGTGAACCGAATAAGGAGTGCAATGAGCCTCTGTAAGGATTACCCTCCTCAACTCTGCATCATCAGGAACGCACCATCTCCCATCAAAGCGAACACTCCCGTCTGTGTGGGTAGAAAACCTGGAGACTGTGCCACTCTCCACTCTAGACTTCCACTCTTGGATCTTAGGATCAAGCTCTTGCTTACTCTTGATGTTCTCATACAAATCCTGCTCGATTGTCAAATCTCCGATGGCATCCCCTTTCCTAATCATATAGATCCCCATCTTGGACATCTCATCCCTCATCTTCAGCAAAGACATAGCTGTACACAGCGAATGAACGCTCTTCCTACTCAAAGCATTTGCAACGACGTTAGCCTTACCCTCGTGATAGATGATCTTCATATCGTAGTCTCCGATCAGCTCCATCCATCGTCTCTGTCGCATGTTAAGCTCTTTTTGAGTGTAGATATACTTCAGACTCATATGATCTGAAAACCCCTTAAAGGTTGCCCCGTAAAGGTAGTGCCTCCAAATCTTAAGAGCAAAGACAACTGCACCCAGGTCCAAATCATGAGTAGGATAGTTATCCTCATATGGCTTCAGCTGCCATGAAGCATAAACTATAACCTTCCCATCCTGCATCAGCACACAACCCAAACCATTCTTTGAAGCATCGGTATATACTTCAAAGTTCTCACATCCCTCTGACAAAGCTAGAATAGGAGGTGTGGTCAAACGCTCCTTTAAGGTTTGGAACGCCGTCTCAAAACTCTCATCCCATACAAATCTGGTCTCTTTCCTCATCAAGGCTGTCATAGGCCGTGCTATTGCAGAAAAGTCTTTCACGAACCTCCTGTAGTACCCAGCTAGACCTAAGAAACTCCGAATCTCAGCAATACTCTTCGGTGATTCCCACTTGGTCACTGCCTCAATCTTGCTAGAGTCCACAGACACACCCTTCTTAGATATCACATGACCCAGAAAAGCCACCTCCTCTAACCAGAACTCGCACTTAGATAGCTTGGCATAAAGTTGGTTGTCCCTCAAAGTCTGCAAAACTTGCCTCAAGTGCTTCTCGTGCTCCTCCTTAGTCTTGGAGTAGACTAAGATGTTATTAATGAAGACAACCACGAACTTGTCCAAGAACAGACTAAAGATCCGATTCATCAAATCCATGAAAGCTGCTGGTGCATTTGTCAAACCAAAGGCATTACCACATACTCATACTGACCATAACGGGACCAGAAAGCTGTCTTGGGAATATCCTCATCTGCTATCCTCAACTGGTGGTAACCTGACCATAGATCGATCTTAGAGAACACCCCTGCTCCACTTAGTTGGTCAAATAGATCGTCAATCCTAGGCAAAGGATACTTGTTCTTCACTGAGACACGGTTAAGCTCCCTGTAGTCGATACATAGCCTCATGCTCCCATCTTTCTTCTTTACAAACAAAACTGGGACTCCCCATGGCGACACACTTTGCCTTATATACCCCTTGTCTAATAGATCATGTAACTGTTTCTTCAACTCTGCCAGTTCTTTAGGTGCCATACGGTATGGTGCTTTAGATATAGGACCTGTTTCCGGTTTAAGCTCCACGTTGAAGACGATATCTCTCTTTGGCGGTAACCCCGGTATCTCTTCTGGAAAGACATCACTAAACTCTCCCACCATAGGTATATCAGAAGCTGTCAGTGGCTCCACCTGGCGATCTCTCACTTGACAAAGAATCAAGGGACACTTTTTCCTCAAACATGACTTTAGAGTCATCACCGCGATGAACTTATACTTAGGCCTCTCAACAAACCCCTTGTAAGACACCCGTATACCCTTAGGACCCTTTAAAGACACTTTCTTTTACCGACAATCTATCTTCGCATCATACTTACCCAACCAGTCCATCCCGACGATAACCTCAAACCCATCCTTAGGAAACTCTAGCAAGTTAACCGGTAAGTCTACCCCTCTAACCAACATGGACACGCTCCTATACAACTTAACACATGACACCGACTCCCCAGAAGGTATAAACACATCATCTTTTACAAGTTCAAACTCCCCCAAACCCATCGACAAGGCATGACTCCTAGACACAAAAGAGTGTGTTGCCCCCGAGTAAAACAAAACAAAAGACGGTGTATTATGAACAAGAAAGGTACCGGTAACTACATGTGCATCGTTCTCAGCTTCCTACTTGTCCATCATGAAGAGCTTCCTACTGCTTTTATGACCTCCTCCTTGGACCGAGGCGTTAGAAGTACTCGGCTTAACTGCCGGATTTTGGGTGACACTGTTGTTCGGTCATTGGTAGGATCCTCCACTGTTATAGTTAAAACCGCCATTGTTGTTCTGTCCCCCACGGTTACTCCACGACCCAGATGGCCTGTTGCTAGCAAAACTCTGACTCGGACCCTGTGAGAAATTCCCATGGAAAGCTCCCGAGCCTCTTCCAGTTCGAGCACTCGTACAGTCACGTCTTTTGTGGCCTATGCCACCACAGTTGTAGCAAGAAAGGTTAGAGTTGTCACTCACACTCCGTCCACCACCCCTACTCCAAGCTCGCGATCCTCCAGAAAACCCAGCTCCACCTGAAAAAGCTCTAGCCTGATTGAAGTTGCCCTTCTTGTTACCTGACTGATTGTTATTCCCACTCTTTGCTTTCCTCTTCTCAGCGGCAGTTCTCTCAGTAGCTTCCTTAGAGAGATCTACCAACCTCTCAGCTTATCCAACCCTCAAGTACACATCTTTAAGATCGGTGATAACCCCAGCTGGTAAGCGGTTCATGATCTTGGGTGCCAAACCCCTCTCAAAACGAAGAGCCAAACCTCTTTGCCCTAACTGCATGTCTTCCGCATAGCGAGATAGCTCAAGGAACCGGTGATAGTACTCGGTGACTGTCATGTCCTCAGTCATGGTAAAGGAATCGAACTCAGACCTCAACTTGTGACGGATATGCTCCGGCACAAACTGTTCCCTCATAGCGCTATTCAAGGCCGACCATGGTATAGCCCCTAGACCCTCAGCCTGGTAGTAAGCTCTGGCGTCTTCTTTGACGTTCTGCCACCATACATCAGCCTCACCCCTCAGGTAGTACACTAACTGCTCGACAACTAACTATGGAAGACACTTAACAACCTCCATAAGGCTCTCCATCTCACGATGCCAATTTTCTAGCAACTTTGGTTCCCCGATGCCCTCATAAGTAGGTGGGTTAAAGCGAGCGATGATAATGCTCAGGTGGGTAACATCCACCGGTTTCTCTGCCCCCGTACCCATATTCTTAAGAGCTTCAAGGAGTGCCTCTTGTTGCTCGATCATACGGGCTATATCATCAATAGACATCTTAGATGCCTGGATTTGCACGGTAGTCCTCTTTGGCGGCATTTTGAGCTGATAAGAAGCAAAGAAACGTAAGCACAATAGCCTACGGCTCAAAATGTAAACGACCCTCCGCCAAAGAAGCACTAGGCTGAGTATGTAGCGATACTCGGTCGAGTAAGTACTACTCGGTCGAGTATCACTGATACTCGGTCGAGTAATCCACTCCAGTAGCCAACGTCAAAAACACAAGGATCACACTCGGTCGAGTATAATCAGTACTCGGCCGAGTGTGCCCTACTCGGTCGAGTATGCTAAGATACTCAGTCGAGTAGACACAACCAGTAGCCACTGCTACTCACTGCTAAACAACAATCGGTCGAGTGCTTGGTTACTCGGCCGAGTACCCCCTACTCGGTTGAGTACCTGCCTTGCTCGGCTGAGTCAAGTAAAAAACGAGCTATGATATCCGCAAACATATGCTATACATGCTTTTCTACCCAAAATACATGCAACACATCATTAATCTTTAAAAGCCACGTAATATACACGTAACATGCCAACATATTCCATACTAAAATCCAAATCAACAAATCTCGCCAGATTTCCACATGTTTCCACATACCACTTCTCCTACCGCATCATCCAATCATTCATGTTCCAAGTATCACACACATACATTGACTTGACACACAACAATTTCCCCTGGTGACCGGTTTGAGATCGTAAGGGCCTTAGTGCGACTTCGGGACGTCTCCCAAGTCTTTGCGGTAGCTCCAAACAACTCTCTCCGGGTTCATTTTATTTAAACGCCCTAAGTTCATTGGGTTCATTAGTTTTAGGTGCCGGAATCGTCGGATCTGATACCACTTTGTAACACCCCCTCATACCAAGGTACCTTACCAAGGACTACCCTAGCATGAAAGGTGGTTACCATCTCGGTTGCCCGAGGTTAGTGATATGTTCATTTTATATATACTTTTACCCCTCATTTTAGCTCGGTTTCTATTATTTATCATACTTTTAATTAGTATATATTTGAGCTAATCTTGTGTTCTAGGTGTATTGTTGTGTTTGTTACAGTTTTGTAGGAATCTAAGCATTTAGAGGCTTTTTCCTATGATTTTATACACCAAGTTCACTAAGCTAAACAAGACCAAGTATTGGACTAAGTGTGTAAAGTTGCTTGGGTTTTGCATGAATATTTAGTGGATTGAAGTAAGAAATTACAAATGAAGCCAAGTGTAAAGTCAAGCCCAAAATAAAGGTCCATATTAAGGTGCAAGCATTGGATGCCAAGAAGCTTAGGATGCTAGGAATTTAGAGCATTACCGGGTGATTAAGGAGCATTAAAACACGAGCATAGAGATTCCTCAAGTAATTAACCAAGGAATTAAGGCAATTAATCAGAAAACACACGACTCCGATCGGGGCCGCCCAACCCCGATCGGGGCCGCATGCTCATTGATTTCTTATGTTTCCTCTTCCTCTCCTATAAATAGGAGAGGTATTCCAAGGCTTAGGATATATCATTTTTCACGTCTAAGTTTACTTACAATAGCCTCAAGCATTATATTTTCTGTCATTAGTTTTCTCATTTTAATTTACAAGTTGTTAAGCATTCCATTAGTTAACCTTTCAACATTTGTACTACAAACTATTGTTCAAGCATTTGATATTCAAGCATTTGGTTATTGTTATTTGTTCTTCCATATAAGTTCTCTTCCATTGAGGTATTTCTAATTCTAAGTTTGTAATTTCACATTACTAATTTAGTTACCACATAATTTATAATTAAGTACTTCATTTTACATTAGCATTATTCCTTTTACATGTTATATCATCTAATCCATATAAATCATACAACCATGTTTAGCATTTCTTATAATTTAGTTTGCAATTTACATTTTAGTATGAGTAGCTAAATTTCCTAGTCTAAAGGCTAGGGGATCCATGCAAAATCAAATATATAACATGTTTAAATAGGTTGATAATAGTATTGTTCAATTGTTTCCATCACATGTTTGTATTGTTATGTTTAATCTTTGGTTATCGGACGTAATCGCAGATTAAGTTTGTTCATTCGTTCTAAAGTTGAGAGGCACGGAATTGAATTAGACTAAGCATGTGTGGTAGGACGGCCTAGTCATGGACGAGAGTTTCTCTAGGACCCGGTCTATGGTTGATACTAATGCCGTAAGGTGGGTATCTTTAAGCCTAAACAATTGACAAAATTATTAGTACCGAATTTGCCATGTTCATATGTTTACCTTTATATGAGTGACCTGAACCCTTTAGACTCTCTTTTATTATATAATTTACATCATAATTTTTATTAATCATCAACCAAACAAACCAAACCCAAATGGAAGTCGACCTTGATAAAAATCTACCCATAGCAATTCACGACGTAATTCCCGTTTCCTTGTGTTCGACCCCTATTACTACATTAACTTGTGTCTAGGGAAATTATCTTTGAATAGGTACGCGATAAGCCTATCAAATTTTGGAGCCGTTGCCGGGGAAACAGTTTTATTGCATTTTGAATTGTCGATTTTTATCTTGTTTTCCTTTGTCTTGTGGAACACTTATTCCTTGAGACCGTTACTTATCACTTCTCTAGAAATTGTTGTCTTATGCCCAGGTCCTCACGCAAGGGATAATTGCTTTCACCGGATTCTGATCCCGAGAGAACCTTTAGGACAAGACGACGGTTTTGGAAGGAAGTAAAAGAGGCCTCTTTTCCCGTACAAGCCGAAACTGCTAGAAAGTCTTATTTAGACTATCTATAAGCCCTTGAAGAGGAGGAGGTTTCAAGTTTATCATCTCCACCACCACCACCATCTACTACCAAAAAGATGGTGAAACTTTCCGATCACTCAAAGCCTACCGCGGCCATGCTTCCGGCCGGTATCACAACCACTCAAATCACCGCGCCGGACTTCGAGATCAAACCGACTTTCATTAGCCTTGTGGAGAGAAAGCAATTTGGGGAAAGTCCTTTGGAGGATCCCAATTTGCATGTGCAAAACTTTTGTGACTATTGCTTCATGATCCGTCAAACGGGCGTCACTCAAGCCCAAATAAGGGAAATACTTTTCCCTTTCTCTTTGAAGGACAAGGCCAAGCTTTGGATCAATAGCCTTGACCGCACTACCATGGGAATCACCAATTGGGATACTTTGGCTATAGCCTTCAATCAAAAGTTTTTTCCACCGGAGAAAACTCAAACTTTGAGGAGCCAAATTACCGGATTCCGTCAACAAGCCTTGAGAGCTTATATGAGGCTTGGGAGAGGTACAAAGAGCTTCAAAGACAAAGCCTACATCATGAGCTAGATGATTGGTTTCTAGCAATAACATTCTATAATGGATGTTGTGTCGAGTCCCGAAGGATTCGATTCCGCCAACAATGGGCGGTTTGATCAAATTGACACCGACCTTGCTCATGCCACGATCAAATCTATGGCGGTCCATGATTCACAATATGTCAGTTCCCGAGTTGTGCCATCCAAAGGTAAAGAAGAATCCTCTAACAACTCCGTTTTGCTAGCTCAAATTGCCTTGCTCAAACAACAATTGGCAGAAAGGGATGCTAGAGATTCCATTCAACAAGTCAATGCTATGTCTTCAGCAAGCCAAATCGTTGTGTGTGATGGTTGCGGAGGTGCGGGTCATTATGCCGCTCATTGCCAAGCTCCTATTGAAGAGGTAAATGCCTTTCTAGCTTTAAGACAAAATGCTTATCCACCGGGTACATTCTCAAACACATATAACCCAAATTCAAGATTTCACCCGAATATGTCTTATAGAAGCAACAATGTGCTAAATCCTCAACCACAACCCCCACCACAACAAAATGCCTATGTCCCTCAACAACAAAAATATTACCCCTCCATCGGGTTATCAAAATCAACAAAGGCCCCCACAAAACAATTTCGAACAAAATCAAGCTCCACCACAAAATGCCCAACAAAACAACCAAGAACGAGGTAAGCTTGAGGGCTTTATAGTCCGTTTGCAAAAGGAATTGTTGGCTCAAATTCAAAAGAATGAGCCAGCTCAAAATACCGCAATTAAGATGTTGGAGCAACAAATGGCTCAATTGGCCTCATCTAGCTCCTCAAGGAAATCGGGTCAACTACCCCCTCAAGGTGAGCAACCACATGCTACCCTTAATGCTATCTCCTTAAGAAGTGGTACAAAATATGATGGGCCATCCATGCCCAAAGAAGATGAGGAGGTGCTTGTTGAGTTGGAGATCTCTCCAAATGATAAGGAAAATGAAGAAATTCCCAAGAAAGTGGATGATCCACTTGTTGTTGAGAAAGTCAAGGAAGTGGAGGATGCTCCTCTAAAGAAAGATATTGAAGCAAAGTTTCCGGAAAAAGTCAAAGTGCCATTCCCTCATAGATTGGCAAAGCATCAAAAGAATTCTCAATTCGGTAAATTCATGGAAGTTGTGAAGAATCTCCAGGTAACCGTTCCTTTTACCGAATTAATCACTCAAATTCCATCTTACACTAAGTTCATGAAAGACATTTTAACTAAGAAGAGAACTTTTGATGAGGTTGAAACAATAGCTCTCACCGCCGAGGTGAGTGCTCTTTTGCAAAACAAGTCCCCTCCTAAGTTAAAAGATCCCGGTAGCTTTTCTATTCCATGCACAATTGGCACCTACCAAATTGACAAAGCTTTATGCAAGTTAGGTGCTAGTGTGAGTATAATACCTTACTCTATTTGTGCTAAGCTTAATATGGGAGTCTTAAAATGCACTAGTGTCACATTGCAAATGGCGAACCGTTCTATAAAACGCCCTTTGGGAGTTTTGGAGGATGTTCCCGTTAAAGTTGGTAAGTTTTTCATTCCGGTTGATTTTATTGTTCTTGACATGGCCGAGGATGCCCAAATCCCAATCATTTTGGGAAGACCATTTTGACACACCGCGGGTGCGTTAATTGATGTCAAGAACGGTAAAATTACATTGGAAGTGGGTGACGATAAGGTCACATATAATTTGAATAGTGCCATGAAGAGTCCAATGATAGAAGAGTCTTGTTATTCTATTGACATTTTGGATGTTGTTGACATCGTTATAGAAGACTCTACACCTCGATCTTTATCTAAAGATCCCTTGGAGGCACTCTTGCTCTTAGAATCATTTGCAGGTAATGATGAGATTGGAAATGAGGAGATTGATGCTTTGGAGCAAGAATTGGATGGAGAGGAGCTATCGTTGGAGGAGAGATCACACTTTATAGGCTTGGTTGCTACACCTCAAGATCTTGAGGTACAAAAACCCGAGCTTAAGCCCCTTCCTTCCAATATGAGGTATGCTTTTCTAGATGATGAGGGGATGTGTCCGGTAATCGTTAGTGCTAAATTAGATGAGAGTCAATTGGCTAAATTGCTTCATGTCTTAAGGTCTCACAAGAAATCCATTGGCTATAAACTTGATGATTTAAAAGGAATTAGTCCCGAATTTTGCATGCACCGAATTAATCTTGAGGAAGATCATAAACCATATGTCCAAGGTTAAAGACGACTAAATCCTAACATGCAAGAAGTGGTAAAAAAGGAAGTGCTTAAATTGTTAGATGCGGGAATTATCTATGCAATTTCCGATTCTAAATGGGTGAGTCCGGTCCAAGTGGTTCCTAAGAAAGGAGGAACCACCATAGTAAAAAATGATAAAAATGAGTTAATTCCAACTAGAATTGTGACGTGTTGGAGAATGTGCATTGACTATAGGAGGCTAAATCTAGCCACCAAGAAAGACCACTACCCATTACCTTTTATTGACCAAATGTTGGAAAGGTTGGCATGTCACAAATATTTTTGCTACCTAGATGGTTATTCCGGGTTCTTTCAAATACCCATTCACCCGGATGACCAAGAGAAGACCACGTTTACATGTCCCTATGGTACATTTACCTACCGTAGCATGCCTTTTGGTCTTTATAATGCCCCCGCCACTTTCCAACGTTGCATGATAAGCATATTTTCCAACTACATTGAGTCTATCGTGGAGGTGTTTATGGATGATTTTAGTGTCTATGGTTCTTCTTTTGATGCTTGTTTGACTAACTTGTCCAAAGTTTTGAAGCGTTGTGAAGAAGTTGATTTGGTGTTGAATTGGTGTTGAATTGGGAAAAGTGCCACTTCATGGAAAATGAAGGTGTGGTGCTTGGTCATATTGTTTCGAAAAGAGGAATTGAAGTGGACCGTGCTAAGGTATAAGTTATTGAGCAACTACCCCCACCGGTAAATGTGAAGAGTGTAAGGAGTTTCTTAGGCCATGCGGGTTTCTACCACCGTTTTATTAAAGATTTTTCTAAGATTGCCAAACCCCTTACGGAGCTTCTTTTAAAAGATTCTCCCTTTGTGTTTACTAACGATTGTCTTGAGTCTTTTAATAGGATCAAGAAGGCTTTGATTTCCACACCTATCATCCAATCACCGGATTGGAACTTGCCATTCGAGCTCATGTGTGATGCAAGTGACTATGCAGTAGGTGCCGTGCTAGGACAAAGAAAGGATAAGGTTCTCCATGCTATCTACTACGCTAGCAAAACCTTGGATGCGGCTCAAATTAACTATGTCACGACGGAGAAAGAGCTACTTGCCATTGTCTATGCCTTAGACAAATTCCGTTCTTACTTGATCGGTTCCAAAGTCATTGTTCATAACGATCATGCCGCATTGAAGCATCTCCTAGCCAAACAAGAAGCTAAGACAAGGCATTGAAGCATCTCATGCCGATCACTTATCCCGATTGAAGTTCCATGATGGAGGTATTGAATTACCTATCGATGATTCCTTCGCCGACGATGTTCTAATGATGTTGGAAGCCAATACTCCTTGGTATGCCGACATATCCAACTACCTAGTTGGAAGAGAGTTGCCACCTGACCTTTCATATCAACAAAGGAAGAAGTTCTTACATGATGCCAAGTTCTTCCTATGGGATGATCCACATTTGTTCAAACATTGCTCCGATGGACTATTCCAGAGATGTATCCCACATTGGGATGTGAAAGGGGTGCTAGAAGGATGCCATTATTCTTGTAATACCCGCCCTTTTAGAGACCCTTTGACCAGCGTTCACTAACCTTGGGAGCGGTAATAGTTCTTAGATGTGCGTGCCAAAGCTATCTTGGGTTATGAGTTATGGGTGGTACTCGATAGAGTAGAGGCTACTCGATTGAGTAGCGTGGTTACTCGATCGAGTAGGGGGTCACTCGATCGAGTATGTGGGATACTCGATCGAGTACCGGGTTTTCAGCGAGGGTTTTTAATCGCGCTTTGTTAAATCCACAAATCATTTCCGCCTCATTCCTTCAATCCTTTAGTTGCCTCTTTCCCTTCCCTTCACCATAAACCTCCATGGAAGCCTTTTGAATGTTCTTGTGCCTTAGGAGAGCGTAACTCGAGTCGGCTAGCGGTCTTTTGCCGGGTTTCTCCTTGTAGGTATGTCGTCATCATCATCCGTATCCTTGTCTTTGCAGTTAGGGTTTGCTTGATAGTAATAGATGATTGTGTTGTGGTTATAGGCATTGCTTGATTGCTGGATATGTCGTATGTTGGCATGGATTGGTTGCAGTTGCTTAAAGGTAGGTTCGCCTACTCAGTTCTGTAGATAGTCTAGTGTGTCGATTGTTGTGTCGTTGTTGTTGTGTTGTGGTTGTGTTTGTGTGGCAGCGTATATACGGTTGTTGGTCGTGTTGTATTGCAGCGGTTGTTGATTGTGATTGTTTGTCTCTGGTTCTCGAGATGCGTTCTCGGCTGAGTGGAGTCACTTGCGGGAGTGGCTTTACGCCCTAGTTTCGCCCTTCGTGGAACCCGCCATGGAAGGGGATGTGCACATTAATGGGACAGGGTTATCGCTCGGTATGATGAGCGGGGCTTAGGTGGGAACGGCTGCGGTCCCCCACTGGCAGGGCTGGTCCAGTGGACAGTCGGTGACGGAGATTGATTGGAGTGGGTGTGATTGTGTGTGTGACTAATTGTGTTGTGTTGTATTGTTAGATGTCGTTGGTTTTGTCATGTCTTATCTCAGTACTGACCTTTTGTGGTTGTTTTGTTGTTTTACGTATCTGCCGTGATCCCTTATGGTGAGCAGTCTGTCTTAGCAGGTGTTGATGTCGTTGATAGCTGGAGTCCGGGCAGGGATGAGTCTTCACGAGATTTGATAGTAATAGCGAGTAGCCTTTGAGTTGTATCTTTTACTATGTCTGTTGGTTTTAAATCACTTGTAATATAACATAATCGTTCTTTTATCGACATTTGATTATTACTGACCTCGGGCAACCGAGATGGTAATGCCCTTATATGCTAAGGAAGGCCTAGTTAAGGCTCCTCTGGATATGGGGCTGTTACAAAGTGGTATCAGAGCGACGATTTTGGAACCTGTAACCAATGAAAATAATGAACGTAGCGAGTCTAATAAAATGAACTTGGTGTATGTATAATGGGAGCCCCGCTGATGCTAGATTTTGGGTGAGTAGGCGCCCTCATTTCAAAATCTTGGCCCCATGGTACTTAAGCCAGTCACAGGGTATGGGAATGTGGAATCCGTGTGTATATATGTGTTGTGTATGTTAGTTATGTCGGAGTTAATTGTGGTCGAGTCTTTGTTAACATAGAGATGAGCATAGTGGTTGCGATTGGATGGTGTATAGTGAGGAATTGGCATGATTAGTGAGCTTATACGATGATTATGAGAAACGTGACAAGAGTTTATTTGATAGAAATGCGTGAAAATGTGAAAGTGTATGCCGTAATATGAAGGTGATCATGTTAGTGGTTGCTTCAGGTTGTGAATAACGGTAATTATGTGCGAGTTTATAAGCCTTACCGTCATTACAATGATGATAGTTATAGAATTATTGAGTTATAATATGAGACATAGCATATAGTAATGCATATGCCTTATTAAGTGGTTGCAACTTTCCGCTGCGTGACGATCGATTTATGTAGAATGATTTGCTTATGATTGAATTTGGAACATGATAGACCCTAATTTGCCATGTAGAGTATGCATTTATATGACATATGAAAGGATGATTAACGTTAATTATATGTTTCATGTTGATGTGAACACGAGCTTGGTAGTAATGTGGTAAGACAAGTTTAAGTGTGGTATGATGACGTGATTATGCTTTTGAATAACTCGGTAGCAGGTAACCCGAGTTGGGTAATTGTTGTAGTGTATAAGGACATAAAACTTATTTATTGAGACGATATGGTATGCTTGAGTAATAATGGTAATGCGTGATCGAGCATGATAACCAGTGACGAATCCGAACTTAGTTTGGAATCGACACGCGATATTGTTTTTGCAGGAATCTTCAATCTACTTCGTATTTCTGACCGTGTACCTAACTTTACTTGACCGAGTGCGAGTTCTTACTAGACCGAGTAGACCTCACTCGATCTAGTTAGGAAGCTATGACGTCGGGATGTGGAAATTTTCTGCAGATACTCGACGAAATAGCGCCTACTCGATCGAGTAGAGGGCACTCGATCGAGTATCCTAGACACTCGATCGAGTATCCTAGACACTCGATCGAGTAGGTTACTGTACAGTGATTCTTACGGGTTTCTTAAAACCCCTATTCTTCCTTATCCCTCTCATTCTTCCTTCTTATTTAGAACCCTAAGCCTGAATCCCTCTCAAAAGCTTTCATAATCTTGTGTTGTTGGTGATTATTTTGGTTGTTTCTTCTTATTTGTTTGCATTCTTTTATTTTTCTACTTAATCAAGGTATGATTTCTTCCCTATTTACATGTTTTTATGCCTTAAAATTTGTTGGGATGATGGTATATCTGAAATTTTCGATTCATATGGACAGATTATTGCTTTTAAATTGTTGTAATATGCTTCACATGCTTTCCTTTCATGAATGTTGGTGACTAATTGCTGTAGAAATAGGCTAGAGATTGCCAAAATGGGGCCGAAATTTTCTAGGGTTACCAAAATCAAAATTCATTTTAGGTTGTTTTTACATGTTATATGATGAAATTGAACACTATATATGGTACATATAATGTTGAAGGATGAATTTTGGCGATTTTCACTCTAAAAGTTGCCTTAAAACTCCGTCTTAAAAGTGCCCCAAATTGAAATTCGTCTTCTATATTTGAAAATGTGGTATTGAATGTGAATGTTTAGGTAAGGGATAAACTTCAATATGATAGTGGTAATGTTAATTGATAGTGAATATGTCAAAATCGTTACAGCTGTAGAGACCGTCTGACAAGTCTAATTGAGTTGTTTTGTTTCTAATATTGAAGGTTGATGATGATATGTTCTAAATTACTTCTCTATGAGCATGTACAACTATCTCACATCTTATTAAAGTATATGTATAGAATAGCATTTGAATCATGCTAAGATGTTAGAATTGATTGAGTAAACCATGTATATCATGCTAAACTTTTCACAACTAAAGAATATGAGTTGCTACAAACTGAATTTGCATTTCAAAATTGGGAACTTGTTGGTGACGTGTGTACCTAGCTTCGCATTCAAAGTTCAATTGTGTGAATTATGTGCTTTACATGTCTATACAAGTTTGATTTAAGTTATATGCTGAAACAGATGCCGAGACTGAACATAGGGACCCGACAAAGCAAAAGGGGGAGGGCTTCACAGCCTGAGACTGGGGAAGGGAGTGGACCCGTGGTACCCGCGGTACCGGAGTACCCTTCTGTAGTGTTTGTAGATTTTAAACAGAGAGAGCGTTTTGTGGTTTGCAAAAACGCAAAATGAGGCCAACGAGGTGTGTAGATACCACACTTTTGGAGGATTTGGGAATAGAAACGGATGTCCGTCACATATTTGAGACCTTGGGCTTTACGGGGTTGTACCGGCTGAGGAAACATTCCTACCCTTTTCTTACTTTGGAGTTTATGAGCTCCTTTAGTTATGACCCAGCTGCCCAAACCGTTGAGTTTCGGTTGATGAACACAAGTTTCTTGCTTACTATGGACCTTTTCGCTTCTCACCTTGGGTTGGCCAAGCCTCCCAAGGATTCTATCAACGATATTCTGCTGAGTGCGGTGTCTCGCGCCTAATGCCTTGTCTTACCGAAAGCGACTCCACCTCAAGCAACATGCTGATTAATGATGTTCAGCATGTTATATTGAGGATCTTTCTTCGTTCTCTTTCGAACCTCCTTTATGATAGACCGGATATCAGTAAACTGAACAATCATGAGGTGTTGCTTCTGATGTCTTACCTCAACCCGGAGCGGACCGAGAGGGTGGTCTTTAATGCTCCTTCCATCGTCTGCGCTAGCCTTGCTTTGATGGCTACTGCCACTTCCCGATACTTGAGCTGTGGCGCTATCGCCACTCGGTTAGCTGAAAAGCTAACCTCCTTTGAGGCTTCTTCCGAGTATGTCCCTTTGGCTACACCGGTGCCCATCATGGACCGTGACTACTACCTCGACCTGAAATGGTTGAGAACTTTAGCTGATGGCAGCCTTGCTTGGAGGGTGTGGGGCATGAGCTGGATGAAGATTCCGGCTCCTGAGCACCTCCCACCGACAGAGCCGTTAGACCCGGTGGTCATAGCTGTGGACTCCGATGAGGAGGAGGAGGGTGATGACGTTCCTCTACAGTTGAGGACGTACCTCATTGATGACACGATTCTCCAGGTGATGCCCGAGCCGAAGAAGGGGGAGAACGCGGCGGTAGTGGAGGAGAGGCCCAGGTTAGGGAGGGGACCCCATCGAGTGAGGGAGAGGACCGCTGAGACTAGACCGCGGCCGGTAGCACCACCACAGCAGCACCCTTTTCCATGCTACCCCTACCTTGACACCCCGGAGACGCGATCGAGTTACTTGGCAGAGAGAGTGTCATCTACCTTGACACTCAGGAATATGCACGAGATGACGTACACTCAGGGGATTGGGACAGAGGGACCGCATCCGGTATGGTGGAGTGGAGTTGGGGACTATAGTGGAGTTTTCCACTCTTACGGGGTGGATCAGTCAGCTTGGGGGACGCCTCAGTCCTTTGTCTTTGGCGGCTTGACCCCGTGGTACGTGAGTCCTGGAGCTGGAGCGGGGGTTGATGCGGGTATTGGGTCATCTAGAGCGGGCACATCAGGAGGCGATGGTGGTGGTGATGAGGTGATGGAGGAGGAGCAGCAGCAGCAGCAGGAGTGATACTCCTATTTCTTTATCCTTATTATGATCGTTGATGTTGGATATTAGTAGTTGTTGGTTGTTAGAACTTTTATCTTGGAATTGTATGGTTGGACATAAGGCCAGAGTTATTAGCTTGGTTTGATTGCAGGGTTTTGTGAGTCGGGAAGTCATCCCGACTCAAGTTAGGTGACGATTATGTATATATATATATATGAGGGTTATGATAGGATTTTCCATGAATTTGACCTGTAGGTACTCCACAGAGTACCTCATACTCGGTCGAGTAGCTACAGGTGTGGCTGAATTGAGGCATTCTGATCTCAGGGCTACTCGATCGAGTAGCCAAGACACTCGATCGAGTAGCGGGCACTCGATCGAGTACCCCTACATACTCGATCGAGTAACACTGTTACAAGAACTTTTCGAAATTAAAATTGTTTCATTGTTATATAATTGGATGTTTGATGTTTAGCATGGTTAGTGATGCTTAGTAACACCTTTGAACCGTTAATGTCATATGTTAGAAGTCGCGCTTGGGTTTTATATGCATATTTGTAACAAGTAGTGAAGTGGCGATTGTTTCTTGTTGCTTTAATATTACATCTGCCATATTTACTATCTATTCATCCGAGTTACATATTTGATTGGTGAGTAATGTCTATAATAAATAATATGGTTTTAATTTATGTCACGATACAAGTAATAAGTAACGTGTGTGATAATTTGGTGGTGAACTTCGGGGACGAAGTTCCTTTTTGAGGGGAAGAGTAATGTCGCAAATAAAAAGACTGATTTTGAGATTATGTTGTTGTTCGTTTATAATGTTTTGTTGATTATTTACAAAGTTTTCTATTACTTTGGTCACATTGATTGTATGAAGTTGTAATTGGTTACTTTAGTTCGTTGAGTAGTTCATGCGTCGAAGTGGAAGTTGATAGTCGTGGTGCCATGTGTCGTAATAGAATCGCGTTGTTGAGTAACATGGTGGTATATTCGTGCGGCATGAAGTTGATATGAGATATGTTTCGTGTTGATAGTTGTTACTAGTGAGTGGGGTAATCTCATATATGATGGGTGATCGTTGGTTATGCTGGTTCATATTGCGAGGTCGGTGTTTTAGATGATAGTTTGTAAGAGCCGATATACATATACATATACATAGAGTGTTAGACAGTGATGATGATGACATGGGGGATGGCATTTCAGGGGAATAGTGACCTGTGTCGAAGGGGTAGTGATGTCGTTGTGTTTCCGTGTCTTGTGCTTTGAGTTAGGTGAGTTGAACTTCGGGGACGAAGTTCTTTTTAAGGGGGGAAGACTATAATACCCGCCCTTTTAGAGACCCTTTGACCAGCGTTGACTAACCTTGGGAGCGGTAATAGTTCTTAGATATGCGTGCCAAAGCTATCTTGGGTTATGAGTTATGGGTGGTACTCGATAGAGTAGAGGCTAATCGATCGAGTAGCGTGGTTACTCGATCGAGTAGGTTGTCACTCGATCGAGTATGTGTGATACTCGATCGAGTACCGGGTTTTCAGCGAGGGTTTTTAATCGCGCTTCGTTAAATCCGCAAATCATTTCCGCCTCATTCCTTCAATCCTTTAGTCGCCTCTTTCCCTTCCCTTCACCATAAAACCTCCATGGAAGCCTTTTGAAGGTTCTTGTGCCTTAGGAGAGCGTAACTCGAGTCGGGTAGCGGTCTTTTGCCGGGTTTCTCCTTGTAGGTATGTCGTCATCATCATCCGTATCCTTGTCTTTGCAGTTAGGGTTTGCTTGATAGTAATAGATAATTGTGTTGTGGTTATAGGCATTGCTTTATTGCTGGATATGTCGTATGTTGGCATGGATTGGTTGCAGTTGCTTAAAGGTAGGTTCGCCTACTCAGTTCTGTAGATAGTCTAGTGTGTCGATTGTTGTGTCGTTGTTGTTGTGTTGTGGTTGTGTTTGTGTGGCAGCGTATATACGGTTGTTGGTCGTGTTGTATTACAGCGGTTGTTGATTGTGATTGTTTGTCTCTGGTTCTCGAGATGCGTTCTCGGTTGAGTGGAGTCACTTGCGGGAGTGGCTTCACGCCCTAGTTTCGCCCTTCATGGAACCCGCCACGAAAGGGGATGTGCACATTAATGGGACAGGGTTATTGCTCGGTATGATGAGCGGGGCTTAGGTGGGAACGGCTGCGGTCCCCCACTGGCAGGGCTGGTCCAATGGACAGTCGGTGACGGAGATTGATTGGAGTGGGTGTGATTGTGTGTGTGACTAATTGTGTTGTGTTGTATTGCTAGATGTCGTTGGTTTTGTCATGTCTTATCTCAGTACTGACCTTGTGTGGTTGTTTTGTTGTTTTACGTGTCTGCCGTGAGCCCTTATGGTGAGCAGTCTGTCTTAGCAGGTGTTGATGTCGTTGATAGCTGGAGTCCGGGCAGGGATGAGTCTTCACGAGATTTGATAGTAATAGCGAGTAGCCTTTGAGTTGTATCTTTTACTATGTCTGTTGGTTTTAAATCACTTGTAATATAACATAATCGTTCTTTTATCGACATTTGATTATTACTGACCTCGGGCAACCGAGATGGTAATGCCCTTATATACTAAGGAAGGCTTAGTTAAGGCTCCTCTGGATATGAGGGTGTTACAATTCTCCTTATGGTGGTCATCATGGACCATCCAAGACCGTTGTAAAGGTGTTGCAATCCGGCTTCTATTGGCCAACCATGTTCCAAGATGATAAGAATTTTGTGATGGCTTGTGATGCTTGCCAAAGGACGGGCTCTATATCAAGGAGGCATGAGATGCCTCTAAATGGTATCTTGGAAGTAGAGGTGTTCGATGTTTGGGGAATAGATTATCAAGGACCGTTTCCTTCCTCAAAAGGGAATCGGTATATTTTGGTTGCCGTTGATTATGTCTCTAAATGGGTAGAGGCAATTGCTACTCCAACCAATGATACTCGCACCGTGATTAACTTATTCAAGAAGATCATATTTCCAAGGTTCGGTGTTCCAAGAGCTATCATTAGTGATCGTGGTACTCATTTCGGTGAGAAACAACTTGATGCTTTGTTGGAAAAGTATGGAGTCTATCATAGAAGAGGCTTGGCTTATCACCCACAAACTAGTGGCCAAGTGGAGGTTTCCAACCGTGAGATCAAGTCCATACTTGAGAAAGTTGTTGCCAAATCACGAAAGGATTGGAGTATGAAGCTCGATGACACCTTACGGGCCTACCATACCGCGTTTAAGACACCTATTGGTACCTCGCCATATAGGTTGGTCTATGGAAAGGCGTGCCATCTTCCCGTTGAGATGGAACAAAAGGCTTTTTGGGCAATTAAGGAGCTTAACATGGACCCGAAATTGAGTGGAGAGAAGCGGTTATTGCAACTCAATGAACTTGATGAATTTCGTTTGCAAGCTTATGAGAGCTCCCGTCTCTATAAAAAGAAAACAAAAAGATGGCATGACAAGAAGATCTTGAACAAGGAATTTCAAATTGGTGATAAGGTCTTGTTATTCAATTCCCATTACAAGCTATTTCCGGGAAAATTACGATCACGGTGGACCGGTCCACATACCGTCACAAATGTCAACAAGTTCGGTTCCGTTGAAGTGATGACCACCAAGGGCGAAAAATTCAAAGCAAACGGTCATCGTTTGAAGAACTACCATAAGAATGTGATCGTTGGTGTGATAGAGGAAATGACCGTTCAACCTCTACTAAAGAAAGCTTAAACCGACTCAAGCTTTTTCGTCGTGCGGGACGTTTAACCAGCGCTTCTTGGGAGGCAACCCAAGCTTTTTATTGCTTTTATTTATTTTTGTTTTTAATTTTCTGCAATTTATTGTTTTTCGTAGATTAGTAATAAAATACTCGACTTGACGATGTTTCTTTTTGTGATTTTTAGGTGAAAATGAAGAAAGGAGAATTTGGAGTGAATTTGACACGCTTCCCCATGCAAGAACCCCGTTCGGGGACGTGGTTTTCGAAAAAAAAAAGAATTTACTTCCGTATGCAAGCAAGTCAATGCGGGAAGAGGCAGTCAACCCCGATCGGGGTCGTGGTTCTGTGACTTTTGTGTTGCTATTTGACGGGTAAGTAAAAAAAAAAAAAAAAAGAGGAAATTTTTTCTCTCATTCTCACAAACCCGACGGTACCTTACTCTCATCTATCTCCATTATTTTCTCACTTCTTCATCTAAAATCACAAGGAAACCTCAATTTCTTCATTGATTTGCAAGATTCATTCACCTATTAACATCAGTTTGGTAAGTTTTCTTCTCTTTTCTCTTTAATTCATCCATTTCAATCAATTAATTGGATTATGCAAACCCTAACTCAATTAGGGGGAATTCGATTTTGTGCTTTTTAGTGCTAGAAATTGATTGTAGAATGCTTATTACATGTTTGTAGTGTGAATTAGTTCATACTATTATGCCTATTAGGATTAATTTTGGTTTGCCTTAAGATGAATTTTTGTCTTCAATTTCAGAAAAATGGCACCAAGAAGACCTCATACCCAAGGTGCTTCTAAGAGAAGGAGAGGTGAGGCGGAATCCTCCCATGCTGCGGAGGATGTCCAAATGGAAGAAGTCCCGGAGTGGCAAGACCCGGATTTTCCGGGCGTGATCTTCAATTCACAAGCTCAATACAACAATTGGGTCATCTTGAAGAGCAAAGGTATGAAACCAACAAAATTTATCAACCAAGCTTCTTTAAACAACATTGGAATTGAGAAAAATGTGAAAGCTTTGTTTAAGAATCTTGGTATGAAGCATTGTTACACAATGAATTATAAGACCTTCCCCGAACTCACCCTTGAGTTCTTGAGCTCTTTCGAGTTTCATAGGTCTAGGAAACTCGGTTTTGTTGTTTTTGTTACCTTTCGCTTGTTTAACGAAGACCATAGAATGGACTTAGCGGACTTTGCCGCTATCTTTCAATTGCCTCACAAGGACTTACCCATCGAATCACCCGATGATTATAACCCCGTTTTGACTTGGGATGCAATCTCTCACTTGCCTTTTCCTGGTTAGGATCATACCCCTTATCAATTTATTCATTATCCCGACATAAGGATTTGGCAAAGGTTTATGGGATGGACCTTTTTTGGGAGAAATGAACCTCACTCGGTCAGGAAGATTGAGGTAGAAATTTTGGGTGCTTTCTTGAATGTTAATGGTGATGAGAAATGGGGAATCAATATCCCCTACCACTTTGCGGTCCACTTGACCAAACAATGTAATGTCAAGAATAGTTGTATTGTCTTAGGAGGTTTGATCACTAAGATTGCACACCACTTATGTAGGTTTAACCAAGAGAATACCAATTTGAGACCATTGCTTGAGTCTAGGGAAAAAGGAATTGGGCTTGATTATGAATATTTTCTTTCTTGTAATTGGTTTAGGGATGCTTACCCTAACATGGTTTGGAAGATAGGTAGGCAAGACTCCATTCGTCTACCCGAAGAAAAGAAATAAATTAAGGCTTTGGTTCACACTAAGCCTCATCGTGGAAGTGACCCCTTTACTAGACCTACCTACCATTTAGACCTACGAGGTGAGCCGCCTACCATGGTTGAGAGGCGTGCGGGAGGTCAACCCTCTCAAGCACGTCACTCCACCTCTAGCATTGAGTCACCATCTAGCATAGAAATGATGAATATGATGCGGGAAATGAACTTAGGTTTAAATCAAATTCGTGATGACCAACGACTTGCATTACATCCTATTTATGATCATTTTGCTAGGCAAGGAGTTGTCCAACCCGAGGGGCCACACCCTTCATTCTATACTTATCCTCCGGGTGTATTTCCTCCTCCTTCCCCTATTCCCCCTCCCCCTCCTAACAATGATGCAGGCACATTTGCTACATGTGGACAGCGGGGGGCCCACGGGGGCGCTTGGGAGGAAGAGAACAAGCGTTTGCATTTTTGTTGGAGTCGCCACCAATTTTTATGGGAAATTGGAACCGTTCGAATACCTCGTGCCATGTCAAGACACAAAGTAGAGACATGAACACTAAGCAATCGTTACCCTTAGCATTCTATGTCTAGAATGACTCTCGTGGATGCCAATGAACACGGGTGTTCACGGAGATCTGGAGTAAGGGGTGAGGGTACGTATTAGGAAGCTCTTTTGATCGAACACCTAATCCCGCCCGCCTCGATAGCGGCCTCTACTAATGATTAGGGACATCATCTATACTCGATATATCGTCGGCTATATGCATGCAATGCAACATCCAAGTTTTAATCCTAGCATGTGAGAATTAACTAAGTCGGTGAACAATTAGTTTAACATACAATTGGGTCGAAGTAGGGATTTAATGTTCAATTACATGTGAAAACATACAAATGATACAAAATACAAGGATAAACACAATAAGAAAATTACAATAATGAAAATTACAATAATTACATTGGGATAGGCGATTTATGTCGAAAATACCTTTAAAACAGATAGTTTGGAAAAACGAATAAAGGAATAAATCTACGAACAAGACAGAAGGTGATAATATGAATAATAGTCAATTATACGTAAGCTAATAAACTAAGTCAAGGCAACAATGGAGTTCAGAGGCAGAATTCAACCCGGAACAGGTGCAGCAGAACTGCGTCCTTTGGAATAGGCGCAAGATTCTTGCGTCTGTTCTGACTCACCATTCGGCCGTGAAGCGGAATTGCGTGTTGTTCATACTCGTCGGTAAATTTAATGATTGATTAAATTATTTACTCGGATGAAAGTAATTAATAGGTTAATTACATGTGATTAAGGGGTCATAAAACAATAAAACATGGATGAAACGGAATATTACGAAATAATTGCATGAATGAATGATTGATTAGTGACATAGGTGAACGAAATAAACTAAACATGATGAATTGCCGACGAACATGCGATGAATATGACAATAAACAGATGAAAATATGCCAAATGTCGAATTCCAAAAACTCAATATGAACAAATCGAATTTCTACAACCCGGATTGAATTTAATGACGAAAACCAGCAGATATGAGATTATAAGGGATTTAAGTCGAATTCAATGATGAATTATACACTAATGAATGATGAACAATATACATATGAGATTATCATGCTATTATAACAAAGAATTAAAGAAAACAAACGAAAACAAATAAAAACATACGAATTACAGAGGACGAAGGAAGAAGAAAGGAAGCGAGAACTGCGGCGGCCCACACGAAGAGGCGCGTGAGACACTGCGTTCCTTCAAAGAGGCGCGGCGATTCTTTGCGTCCTTTCTCGACGGTTAGTCTTCTGGAAATCCGAAAAAAGGGTTTTAACAAAGAGTTTTAGAAATCGATTTTAAGAGGTGTTTTCGACATAAACCTTACATGAGTGATTATAAAAAGATAAATAACAATAGATAAAAGAAGGATTTACACCCTCAGACTTACATGTTGACGAAACGAGATGAACTAAGATATCGATTAGTGATGCTCGATGCGAATGTAAAGAAAGTGCCCTCGTAAGAGGAAAACGATTAGATTAATTAAGTTGATTGATGTGTAGTTGGTCAAATTGGTCGGTCATGCAAACGAGACTGGTACTCAGAAGGATCCGAGCTTACGTGGTCGAAAGTTCAAGCACGTAGGCGCCAAAAAGTAAGAACAAAGGTCTAGAATGCAAAGGGAGAAGAGAAGGGCGGACACTTGCGTGAGAAATATGAGGAGCGGAGGCTCCTATTTATACTACTCACGTGAAGGAATAGGGTTTCGGAGAGTCTGTGGAAGCGAATCTCGGAAAGATATGCAAAAGATACGAAAATTACGCAGAAAAGGACCTGGGAAGAGGCGCAGCAGCCACTGCGTCTCTTGGAAGAGGCGCAGCACCTGCTGCGTCTGTTCCCAAGTGGTTTCCTCCTGCGGAAGAAAGATTTCCGTGTTTAAGTTATGGTAGGACGGAATAATTTGGTTTTCCTTAATATTTTATGTGAATATTACGGGAAATTGTTCACCAAAGGATAAAGATTGTGAAATATTTATAAAATATGGGATAGAAATATCCGGAACATTCCAGAACATTCTTACTCGGGATTTAACGGTTATTAGAAAATGAAGACGGTTTTAGGCCCGGACTCCAAATGTACTCTAATTACTGTCAAAACGACCGTATCGGCACGTAGATGAGAACTAAGAGGTAGACATTAGTATTTGAGCAATCACTTGACGATAAACTTACGAACTGTCATAAATCGTTCCGCGTACCAAACATGCGACCCAATCATCACCGGGTGGTTTGCGAGAGGTGCAGAAATGAGGTATCTACAGAGCCCCCACTTTGACTGAGGCTTGGACAAGGCGAAAGTCAAAGTATAGCCATCAGGTCAATCAAAGATTACAACCTGACGACTATGGCGACGCGAGGCGGCTCAAGGGGTCTGAACCAAGGACCTGCCGTCGGGAACATTTTAGAGTCTGTCGACTATCGGGGAGGGTCGTTTAAAGTCCATTAGACTACGTAAGGAGGCTCGCCAGCCATAAGAAGAGACCATACCTGGAACTTCTTGAGAGATGCTTCCGGAGGTGCATAGGAGCTAAGGTCAAGCATGGGAGCTAAATAAGGCGAGTAGCAGGACGCAGGCGGGAACTGCTGAGAGAAAACTACTTGGGTAGTCTTCGAGAAGTAATTGCGAGTAGCAGGACACAGGCGGGAACTGCTGAGAGAAAACTGCTTGGGTAGTCTTCGAGAAATAATTACGAATAGCAGGACACAGGCGGCAACTGCTGAGAAAAAACAAGGTTGATCTCCATGTCGGTCGTGAACTCTCGTATGGGGAACATAATCGGGAATTTTATCTCTGTGCCTTGAGAGGGAAAGTATATCCGCTTACTCTCGCTTGGGGGCAAGATAATGAAGAGAAGGCGTGTCGAAACACCTGTCGAGAAATACTTGCTCGTAGCGACAAGCAAAGTCTTGGAAGCAATTAATAACGTATAATATTCTGCTGCTGGCTTAGAAAATGCGGGCCGGAACGAAAGAAAATCGTCAAACGGATCAAAAGGATAAAATAGCATCGGGGAAGAGGCGCACCAAGGATGGGCCCACAAATAATGAACTCGTAACGAATTTTTAAAAACTTGTATGGAGGGAACACAAGGAAGAGGCGCAGCAAGAGCTGCGTCTCTTGGAAGAGGCGCAGCGCCTACTGCGTCTATTCCCCAAAGTGTTTTTTCTGCGTAAAAACGCGATAATCGGAAGGGTTTGTGTTCATTTGTTCGAAACATAATTCACACATTTCTCTCTCAAATCTTCACCATTTCTGCCAAGGTTTGATCCAAAAGCTTGAATTAATCATGACTAATCGAGGTATGTGCTTCCTTCTTGCATTAATCTTCCGTATTGGCTTAATTTTGGATCGAAAAAATAGGGTTTTCAACCCAATTTGATCGAAAATTTGGGGCTTTTCCCCCCAAATGCATTTGCCTTGTGAATTTAGCATTAGAAACGGATAATTGGTAGTATAAGGAACACAACCATGTACTTTTTCAAATTTTCGTTCAGTTTTTGAGCATTTGAGTGAATTTGAGACGGTTTCACAGCTGAACCGTAAATTGCTTCGAAAATAGCCTTAGGATTGTCCATTTGCGATGAAACTTGATATTTGGGATCCTTGGATGATGAGTAAACTTCCTATCATCTCGGAATTTTGGTTTGTGACAACTCTTTCAGGACACTTTTATAGGGCATAATCGCCATTATAACGAAATGCTGCCGAAATTTCGACTTGAACCCGGAACTAGGCTTAAAATTAGGCCTGACTTGACCCAAATTACCACATGAGTGATATGGTTTGTGAGAATATGGCCAAAGATGGCGAGAAAAGAGCGATTTCAGGGCTTCCGAGGGCTCAAAATCCCTTAACTAAGGCTCGTCGTCGCGTGACGCGGCCTAAATTTGCTTTAATGTTGCAGGTGATGAGGCTTCTACTTCTGGGAGGACTCCCATGGAGATAGACATTGCTACTGTTGAGGAGGCTTTAGAGCAGGCCTTCACCGCCGCAGTGATGGCTGCTGGGGACGAGATCCATGAGGAGGAGGCTGTTGAGGAGGAGGAGGCTCCGAGACGGGCCAACGTTGGGCGAGGAGGTCGTCAGCTGAGAGGAGCTCCTGCGTGGGCCGAGACCAGGAGATTAGGCACTTGCTTGTGGGGCTGGAGGGGTCACCCGTCCTGCAGACGGTGAAGAGCTTGGTAAATAGGAATTCACTACTCATTATTCATGTCTTTTCGTTCATTTGTTCATATCTCTTCCAATTTTCTTTCAAAAAACTAAAGATAGCTTTTGTTTCAAATCCCAATAGGAGGCCGGGAACATCAGGTCGTTCTCGGGCTACACGACAGCGATGGAGTGCTACGAGCGACTGTCGGCGGAGGAGCGCGCCATGATCGAGCGCAGAGCGTTCGGTGCCTTGGTGCAGGCCTGGAGGGATATCGCGAAGAGGAAGCTGCGGGCTAACCTTAGCCTGGTCCGCACTTTCTTGGACCGATTCTGGGATACGACTTCCACGTTTCACATGCCTTTTGGTGAGGTGGGAGTCACTCCGGAGGACTACGACATGATTTCTTGTCTGCCGTGTGGGTCTGAGGCTGTGGAGTGGCCGGAGACTGCCATGAGGGTGGACTCGGCCGAGGCTAGGTGGTTGATCGGCTGGAACTTATCGCCGAGGGTCATCCACGATCTGCGGGTTTGGTGCCCAGCTCCTACGTTCGAGACTACTTTGTGGGAAAGATCCCGGCGCTGGTGACGATTGACGGGAGGGAGACGGCTCCTCCTCCCTGTACAGCTGAGCAAAGGGTCCGTTTGTGGCTCTGGTGGTTTCTGTCTTCGATTTACCTCGGAGACAAGGGAGAGAGGCTGTCGACGAAGCTTCTTCCCTTCCTTTCTAACCTGAGCTCCCTAGGGCGTTGGGACTGGGTCACTGCTGGTTTTGCGGTCCTCATCCGCTTCATGAGGGCCATGGTTCGTCCGGAGTTGATGGAGAAGGGGACTTCTCCTGGCGCTGTCGGACCTGGACTACTGTTGGAGGTATGGACCTTAATTTAGACCCACATTAATTCCTTTCTTTTGCAAATCACGAAAGATCATTATTGACTATCTTGCTTTACAGGCGTGGGTGTACTCCTACTTTCCGGGCCTCGCGCCCAAGAGGACGGAGCCGCTGGAGAAGGCCTATCCCGTGGTGAGGGATTGGGTGATGTGCAGGACGGAGAGCAAGCGTTCTTCTCATGGTGTCTACCGGCGGGACGTGAACGCTCTTCAGCTAGACAACGTAAGCATTTCACTTACGTTCCTTTGCTTCTATATTGCTTTCAAATTGATCATGAGAATGATTCCTTTGTTTCTCTTGTTCCGGTGGGTGCCCAGGCCTTGGGCAGAGTACGCTGACACGCCTCCTTTTGTTGCTGAGGTCCTTCGACCTAGGAGCTCGAGCCGGCTGCTGTTGAGGACGTCGATAGGTCCTGTGTGGTACTTGGGCGAGCGTTTGGCTAGTCAGTGCTATCGGGACGTGTTGACGGTTCCTGTCGATCCTCCCAGGACGATGTTCAGGGAGCCTTCTGAGGCTGAGTGGGAGGCGGACTTGGTTGGCGCTAGTGGTGACACCCTCCTTCTTCCTGGCGAGGACTACTCGGTGTTCCTCTACGGGAGGTTGGCGTACTGGCCGGTAGTGGTGAGTATCTTTACTCTTCTTCTTTACTTGATTTTTCGAGAACTATGATGAAAGATCATCGATTAATGAAAAATATTTGGTTTTGCAGGAGGTTGAGGCGGCGGGCATCGAGCCCCCAGAGTACCTCGAGACCCTCGAGTACACTGACGCGACCGGGAGGACGACGATCTCCGAGCTACGCGACTTTGACGTGGCTGTGACGGATGCTGGCCTGGACGACTGGCAGCATCTGATTCGGAGGGTAAACCTCTAATTTTGTGTGATTTTTGTGTAAGAACACATTTGATTGAGTTTATTCAATTATTGAGAACTTCTTTTTGAAAATGCGGGTTGCGCCGTCTCAGTTCGTGGCGTTATGGAGGGTGGCCAACCGGCTGCGAGTTACTGCCGTCGGGGCGCTTGTCGGTGGTCGAGGCCGTCAGGTATGAACCTTGTGCCTATTTCATTTTCGAATTTCGATTTTCCAACTTTTCTTGAAACGATTGCTTGGAATGATTGACATGAGCCAATCTTGTTGTTTACGGGGGGACCGCGAGCTGGAGCGAGAGTTGACCCAGTCTCGGGAGGAGACAGCTCGCTTGTTGAGGGAGCTCGAGGTTCGAGACACCGAGATTGTCGCTCTTGCGGCGAGGGTTGCAGAGCTGGAGGGCGACCAACAGTTGTTTTGTTTTAGTTTTTCTTTGTTTGTTGGCTGTATTTTGCACATTTGTACATTTGGACCTTCATTTTGAACATTCCGGACTTTGTTTTGGGGCTCGAGCCCCCAGTTTGCTGTACATTTCCCTTTTTTGGTTGTATATAAGATGGCCATGTGCCTTTGTTTCTTTGGGTTGCGTTGCTTGTGCTGCGCAGTTAGCTTTGAACAGGTTTGGCAGATGACGGTTTACGCCGTCATGCCGCCGAAATTTACATAGAAATTACGCAAAACACATTTGTATATATACATATGGCCTTGATTAGCGCAAAACGAATGGCTCAAAAGAATGCAAAAATTTTGCCGGAAATGACCGGACGGTAGGGAGGGTTACCCCCTAAAAAAAGAAAAAAATAGAAATCTATAAGTTAGAAATGAGATAATTAAAAGAATGAAAATAAATGGAACAAATTTAAATTTAGAGTTTATTTCCTAAAATGAATTATAAAAATGAAAATTATTTCCTGAAATGAAATATATTAAAAAAATGAAAATTATTTCCTAAAATGAAAATGTACAAGTGTGCGAAAATGACGAAAATGTCGATGTCGTCTCGGAAAGCGTGCCCGCGGAAGTTAGGAAACCCGAAATATGGTAACTTTCACGTATTTACCAAAATAATATCCCGTAGGAATAGGAAATTATGCGTCATGGAATTAGGAAAGATCCAACGCGGAAAAATCACAGAAGTTAAGCTGAGGAAGAGGCGCAGCATGAGCTGCGTCCCTTTGAAGAGGCGCAGCGGGTCAGTCTTTGCGCTGTTCCCAAGTTGTTCTGTTCTGGCGGATTTTTGGAAACAGAAATTAGTATAAATAGAGACGTCGATGGAGCTTTTATTCACACAATTCTTCCGTCTCTTCTTCGCCTTATTGCATAAAATTCTCAAAAATAATCCTTCATCATGAATACTTTGAAGGTTCGCGTGAAAGAATGGACCAACGAATTTTCAAACATGGAGAAATATGATATGGGCGCCTATAATCTTGGATCATTGTTGAGTTTAAAGCTCATCAAGGTTGTTAAACCGTTCTTGGATGCTTGTCTTGACTATTGGGACCCGAATTACCATGTTTTTGCGTTCCCTGGAGGCGATATTTGCCCATTTCCTGAAGAAATTGCTGCTATTGGTGGGTGGGACCCTGAACACTTGCCCACCATTCCTTCTACTTCGCAAGGGTACAAGAGCAAATTTAGAGACTTGCTTGGGTTGACTAGACTCGAGGTGGACCGTTTAGTGACCTCGAAGGGAGTGCGAATGTTGGACTTCATTGACCGATTTATTAACAGGGCTGACCCCACCGTTTCTCATGTTGCCAGGCACAGGGCATTTGGGTTTTGCTTGTTTCATGTGTATGTCTTCCAAGGGCATGTTGATGAAGACTTGAGAGGTGATCCCCGTCTTCTGGGCCTTGTTGAGCAATTGGAGCTGCGCAGGAGCCCAACTTGTTTATGCTTAGGAGAGATCCTTTTGGGTTTGGATAATAGGAAAGCCAATCGTGACCTACCGTATTTGGGAAGTCCCGTCATTCTACAGGTAAAAGAGCATTTTCTCTCTTTTTTTTGTTTTTGTTCGTTTTTTTTTCTTCTTTTTATTCGTTTTTTTTTTCTTCTTTTTTTTCGTTTTTTTTCTTTTTTTTTTTCGATGTCTAATACCCGCTTCTCGTAGGTTTGGCTTATGGAACGGCTTCGATTGATCGAGCCCCCAGTTCATGTTCCTTCCTATTATGCTCGTTCAATTGCGATGAGGACCAGACTTTACATGGTGGATTTCACCCGACTCTGCAATTATTGGGAGAACAAACTGAAGAGTGATGATGGCCCGTTGATTAGGTGGATTGTGCCGTGGTGGCATCTCAAATCTGTCACTGGAGTGTCTTCTTTGGATCCTACTCGGTCCGTGCGCATTCCTGGCTTGGAATTTATGCTGTGCATTTTCCCGGAAAGGCTGATAAGACAAGTTGGACTAAAACAGACGATCCCGAAGCTTGACACCGTCCCGCAGACTGCTGTGGCGCTTACTACAGAGAGCCGAAGGGAGTGGGCCATTAAATGGGCTCAAAGAAATGTATGGTTCTTGAACTCTTCTGCGAATGCCTTATGGGTGTCAGATTCTTATATACGATGGAGGAAAGCTACTACTCCGGAAGAGCGCGAGAGATTGAGAAAGCGCGAGCCCGTTGACTACAAGGTGCGCGAGGTGGAGAAAGAGAAAGAAAAGCATTTGACTGAGGTAGAGGAAGAAGCCGGGTTTCGAGTTGTTCATCCTTCGAAGAAACCGAAGACTTCTCCTGTCGTAGAGATGGTGATTGGAAAAAATGGGAAGTCTAGGCCTCGAGAAAGACCGTTAGTGATTAGGTCCGAAGTGGCGCAAGAGCGTCCGACTCGAGGTCGTGACAAGAAATATGACAAGAATGACAAGGGCAAAGGGAAGATGGAGGAATAGCCCAAGTCTTTATTTATTATTTATTATTATTGTTGTTGTAATAAAAGGTGGGGTTTTTAGAATCCTAGCCTATTTTTATTATGTAGCGTATTATTACTATTAGAAAATGAATGAAATAAAAAAGGTTAAATGGTTGTGAAACCGTTGTGATTTTCTATTTATTATTCTTGTCGAATTCAAAATGCAATGCAAATGTCCTTCTATTTACATTTTAAAAAATAGTGGGTTGTATCCTGTGACGGATTGCCTACGTATTCACTTAAAAAAATGAAATCAAACCCTTGCGCGTAGTTCGAGTAAATGTAAAAGAATAATTGTTCTAAGCAAGAGCTTGTAGTGAACTTAGAAAAATAAGCATGAGCTTTTGCTTACTCTGAAGGTGCGAATTTAGTTTATTTGATGATATGAGGATGACAAAAATTGCCAAAGTGCAAGAGCAAAGTGACATTAGCTTATTTCAGCTTGACCAGGGGCCGTTTATTTAGTGCCACAAGAGCGATACGTGAGGTTACGCGAGGCGCGTTTTTTGTTCCTATTCTAGGCATAGTACCGTTTTAGTTGGTCGAGGTTTGTTGGGTTGGAAAACTCATTCCCGTCTAGGTCTGTGATTCTAACCGCACCCCCTGGAAGTATGGATTTGACTAGAAATGGTCCGGCCCAATTAGGTTTGAATTTTCCCCGTGGGTCAACAGATAGAAGAGCTCTAACCGATTTGAGTACTAAGTCTCCTTCTTTGATGTTTCTTGGCTTAGCCCTTTTGTTGAAAGCTCGTTTAATACGTGCTAAATATGTTTGGACATTATGCAAAGCGCGTAGCCTACGTTCATCCAGGAGGATGAGTTCTTCATACCTATCCCTCTTCCAATCGGCTTCTGGGATTTGACTTTCGAGTAGAATACGCAAGGATGGTATCTCTAGCTCGACTGGTTGTACAGCTTCCATGCCGTAGGTCAAATAGAAAGGAGTAGCCCCAGTGGGCGTCCTAACAGATGTACGATATCCCCACAAAGCAAAGGGTATCTTGCTTGGCCAATCTCGATAGTTGTCAATCATCTTCTTGAGAATTGTGACAACGTTCTTGTTTGCTGCCTCTACCGCGCCATTAGTCTGTGGCCTATAGGGCGAAGAGTGGTGATGCCTAATTTTATACTTGGCTAGCAATTGCTCAGTCTCAGCTTGGAAATGTGATCCGTTATCGCTAATGATCTCATGTGGGCAACCGTATCGACAGATGATGTTGTTTTGTATGAACTTTGCCACATTTTTAGCCGTGAGACTAGTGTAGGAAGCCGCTTCTACCCATTTGGTGAAATAGTCGATTGCCACTAGGGTGAAACAGTGACCTCCTGTTCCTACCGGGTTATTTTCCCGATTATGTCAATTCCCCAAGCAGAAAATGGCCAAGGTGAGGTCATCGTATAGAGCAATGAAGGAGGGACGTGTTTTATATTCCCGAAGATTTGGCAATTGCGGCAATGTCTTACGTATTTGATGCAATCGGATTCCATTGTGGTCCAATAATATCCTAAACGTGTGATTTTCTTTGCCATCATGGGCCCACTCATGTGAGGACCGCATTCTCCATCGTGGACTTCTTCCATCACCTTTCGTGCCTGTGAATGATCAAGGCAACGTAGGATTACACCAAGAGGTGTTCTTTTGTATAACTCTCCTTGCATGAGAACGTATTGGGAAGCTAGTAGGTGTATAGCACGTTGTCCCCTCTTGTCCATATCGGGTGGATAGGTACCATTGAGCTTAAAATTTAGGATTGCTTGGAACCAGGGTTCCTGCGCGATTTCCTCTTCATCGGTGATTTGGTGTACATAAGCCGGCTCTGACCGTCGTTCGATGCACAAAGGCATTTCCACAATGTCATCTGGCATATTAATCAAAGATGCAAGTTTTGCAAGAGCATCTGCAAATTGATTTTCTTCCCGAGGTAGGTGTAGATATGTCACGTGATCAAAGAATTGGGCAACTTGGTCTATTCTGGCTTGATAGGGTGCTAGGCTTTCGCTTCGAATCTTCCAAGATCCTGTAACTTGGTTGATGATCAGTGATGAATCCCCATGTACTCGGAGGTTTTTAATGCCCAAGATTACTGCCGCTTGTAATCCGATTAGACAAGCTTCGTATTCGGCAGCATTATTTGTCACCTCGAAGTCGAGTTTGACAGCGATTGGTGTATGCTCACCTTCAGGAGAAATAAGCAACACTCCAATTCCAAATCCTCTTAAATTTGATGCCCCATCAAAGTAAAGGTCCCAGGAGTCTACATCAGTTTGGAGTATATCCTCATCCGGAAATGACCAAGTATCTATTGTTTGTGCATCATTGATGGGATTTTCTGCGAAGAATTCGGCAACGGCACGACCTTTTATTACTTTCAGAGGCACGTATTTGAGATCAAATTCTGAGAGCATCAAAGTCCATCTTTCTAGGCGTCCATTGAGGACGGGTTTTTCGAAGAGGTATTTGACTGGATCCATTTTGGAGTATATTTTGACGGAGTAGCTAAGCATGTAATGGCGTAGCTTCTTCATCGCCCACGCAAGAGGGAGGCACGTCTTTTCGAGTTGTGAGTATTTGCACTCGTACTCCAAGAACTTCTTACTAAGGTAGTAGATAGCCCTTTCTTCACTTCCTACGGTCTGAGCTAGCATGGCACCCATGGTCATTTTTTGATTCTTGTGAGATATAAACCAAGAGGTTGATCTCGTTGAGGTGGCATGAGCACTGGTGGTTTAGCCAGTATTTCTTTGATTCGGTCGAATGTCTTTTGACAATCATCATCCCACATGGTGTGGTCTGTTTTCTTGAGCTTCTTGAAGATAGGCTCGCAAATCATGGTGAGTTTCGATATGAATCGACTTATATATTGCACTTTTCCCAGGAATCCTCTGACTTCTTTTTCTGTTTGAGATTGTGGCATCTCGATCAGAGCCTTGATCTTGGAAGGGTCTATTTCTACACCTCGTTGGCTAACGACGTATCCCAGGAGTTTGACAGATGTTACTCCGAATGTGCATTTCTGAGGATTGAGCCTCATGTTGTTCTTTCTTAGCCTTGTGAAAAATTTGCGAAGGTTCGCAATATGCCCCTCTCTTTCCTTGGATTTGACAATCATGTCAACTACATATACATCAACTTCTTTGTGCATCATATCATGTAAGAGTGTAGTTGCGGTGCGTTGATATGTAGCTCTGGCGTTGATCAATCCAAATGGCATGACCGTATAACAATAGGTTCCCCATTGAGTGACAAAGGCGGTCTTATGCATGTCTTCTATGGCCATCTTGATTTGGTTATAACCCGAGTACCCATCCATGAAGGATAGTAATGCGTGGTCTGCAGTATTGTCCACCAATATGTCGATGTGTGGTAGAGGGAAGTCATCTTTGGGGCTTGCTTTGTTTAAGTCCCTAAAATCAACGCAAACACGGATTCTCCCATCCTTTTTGGGTACAGGTACTATGTTGGCTACCCAGTCAGAATACTCGGAAACTTTGATGAACCTGGCTTTGAACTGCTTGTCAACTTCTTCTTTAATCTTGAGAGCCCATTCCGTCCTCATTCGTCGAAGCTTCTGTTTTACATGTTTGAAACCTGGCTTAATCGGGATTCTATGTTCAGCGATATCCCTGTCGATCCCTGGCATGTCTTTGTAGGACCAAGCGAAAACGTCTTTGAACTCGTTTAGGAGGTCTATGAAATCGGCCCTTTCGGTAGAGCTCAAGGTAGTCCCTATCCTAAGTTCTTGGGGTTCTAGTTCGGTTCCTACGTTGATGGGTTCGGTGTCCTCTATTACTGGTCCCCCTTCCCCTTCCTGTAGTATTTCTTTGGCTATGTAAGGAGGTATTTCGATCGAGTCCGGGTCTGGTCATCCTCGGTATCATCGTAAATGAAATTGCACTCAAGATAACACAAAGAGTAAAGCGAACCCGATTTATTTATGTTAAGGTTTGAGTAAAGTTGAAACAAAGAAGCCATCGATCCATGGTCGGTGGCGGCAAAGGGACATGGTTGGGACATTTCCCGAACTACTGTGACTACTCGAGGCTAAGCTAGGAGAAACAAAGGGAGTGGGGATGACGACAGGAGGAGACTCTCTAATGACTTCTCTAGACTCCGACTCTGACTCCGACTCCGACTCCGACTCGAACTCATCGTCTTCTGGTTCTCCTTTGAACATCTCTCCTTCTCCAGTGGTGAGCTTGAAGAGTCTTCCTTGATTGTTGGTCCACTTGATTGATTTTCTCCATCCTTTCTGCTGACTTGCGTTGGTTTCTGTGATTAACGCGGTGGGGTTGAAGCGATCGTCTTGAAGTATCATGGTAATGATCTCATCCTGCGCGGCCCTAACAAATCGATCCTCTCCGAACAATAGACTAACAGCTTGTTCGTCTAAGCAAGGTGCTTGACGGGTTTTGACGGTAGGAACCGTTTCTGGAGGGATGAAGTAGCAATCGTGAAAGATCTCGATTCCGGCTAGCTTCTTTTCGAGATAATGCCAAGGCTCGGGAAATCCGTGAAAGAGTTTTAGACTTCCTTCCTTAACAAAGTACCCATTTAGGGTAGGGAGATAGGGTCGCATTTGGACTCCTACATGCTTACGGTTTTGGACTTGAACGAGCATTTCGAGAACCTCTTCTTTTGTGGGTTTGTACCCTAGTCCAAGTGGTATCCTTTTTGAGTTGCCTTCCTTGTATGGTGCGAAGGTGTTTCTTCGAGTAGGGTTCAAAGGCATTCCAGGGAAGTATCCCTGGGTTTTGAGTATGTGGTTGACCACCAAGTTGGAGTAGGGATCATAGTATAAGGGTGCCAATTCGCTTTCTATGACACTTATGCTTTGGAAGCCCCCAAGTTCATATACTTGATCTGCAAGGACTTGATTGTTCGACTGCTTTTCGATTATTGCCTTGATGAGTGACGAAGTGATCGTCACTACTTTGCCATTTAGTGGGATCTTGATCTTCTGATGAAGGGTGGATGTTACCGCTTTGGAAGCGTGAATCCAAGGTCTTCCTAGGAGTATGTTGAAGGAAGCTTCGATGTTCACTATTTGGAAATTAACCTTTTGCTCAATTGGCCCTGTGGCTATGGTTAGGCTAGCAAGTCCTACAACCTTTCGTCGTGTACCATCATATGCACGCACACCCTGATTGGTAGGGGTCCAATTCGATTCTTTCATGCCTAACTTGTATGCCGTTTTGAGGGGTATGACGTTGATCGCGGAGCCATCATCTACCAAGGTCATTGGCACATTTTTCTTTAGACAAATGACAGTGATGTAAAGAGCTAAGTTGTGACTAGCGCCAAAAGGCGGCAAATCTTCGTCTGAGAAAGTAATATGATTACTTAGCTTCGGTGATTCTTGGAAGACCAAGTTGACTACATCTTCGGGTGTCGAGTTATGTGCTACATTTAGTTTGGTCAAAGCTTGCAGTAAAGCTTGGCGATGTGGGAATGAGCTTGCTACTAATTGCCAGACTGAAAGATCAGCCTTTGTCTTCTGTAATTGCTTGAGCAAATGGTCAGTGGAGTCTTCTTCGTTATCATTTAGTGTGATAACATTGGTTGGACCATTTTGAGTAGTGTTTTGATATGGACATCCCGAACGAGTTAGGTGGTCCACATCTTGGTCTTCACCATTTTGGACTATTTCTTTGACTAGGGAGTTCTCAATGAGATACTCGTCCTCATCGTCGTTGGCCCAAACTCCATTGATTGTAGCTAGTTCCCTCATTCTCATGATTTCATCTTCTAGTCGTATGATTTGGTCGACTAGTTTATCAACCACGGCGACTATTTCTTGCATAGTAGCATTTTGAGAGAAGGTTAGTGGCACATGCTCCTTGGGTGTTGCGTTGGGATCACGTAAAGTTGTTACCACATTTTCTAATTCCCAAACTTGCCTATCCATACTCCTTGCCCATGTGATGAAGTCAGCAATGGTAGGGGAGATAGTAGAGTATAACCCCTCACTCTCGATTGCATGGATTTCGTCTTCAATTGGAGAAATGAGGTGTGAACAATCTAAGGTAGATTCATCACTTGTAATCACTAGAACTCCAAGAGGATTCTGAGTGTTGTTAGGTTTGCCTCCCGGCGGTATTGGTAGTCGACCATCTTCAATCATGTCTTGACGCACATTTTTCAACTTGTAGCATTTTTCTGTGTCATGCCCCTTACCCCTATGGTATTCACAGTACGAGTTCTCGTCCCAGAATTTGGATTTCCTTTCGGGTTCCGGAGTAGGTCCAATGGGTTGAAGTTTGCCTTGCTTAATTAACCTTTTTAGAGCGTTGGAGTAAGTGTCCCCAAGATTTGTGAATTTCCTTGGTGGAGTACTCTTCTTGGATGGCTCGAGAAGGTTAACTTCATCGGTCTTGCTAGTGGAGCCGTATGAACGACTTGTTGAGCCTTGATATCCTCGGCCTACCGTTTTGGACAAGAGTCCTTTACAGATGTCATCTTCAATCCTTGTCCCTAGTATAGTTAAGTCCTTGAAAGTCTTGATGTTTTGGTATCTCAAATGATTGGCATAGATGGGTTTGAGATTGTCCACAAACTTCTCCACAAGGGTAGCCTCATCCGGGCGCTCAACTAGTTGGGTACTAGTCTTCCTCCACCTACTTAGGAAGTCGATGAATCCTTCTTTGTCATTTTGGGTAAGAACCTCTAGAGTGCGCATGTTAACTTGGATCTCGGCATTATCCGCATATTGCTTAGAAAACTCGATCGCGGCATCTTCCCAAGTAGCGACCTTCTGGTGCTCTAAGGAGTAGAACTATTGCTTCGGGATGGTGTCAAGAGATGAAGGAAAGATCCTTAAGAACAACTCGGGTTTGATGCCTTTGATAGACATGTAATCTTTGAAGGCACGGATGTGGTTCAAAGGGTTTTCGTGCCCCTTGAATTTAGGGATATCCGTCATGTTGAAGTTGGTTGGCAATTTGGAATTGACGACCTCGTACTTATGATTATTCTCCCTATAAATATCATCCCCTTTAAGGTACATCAATTGCTCCTCTAAGTATTGGAGTCTTTTCTCGGCTACAGTTAGTCCTATGGGAGGATTTTCATCCCTGGATTCATCCGCGGAGTCACCTATTACTTCACTTTCATGAGGAGGCAACCTCCCCTCTACGGCATAGATCCGGCCCTCGATGATTTCAAGGCGATCATGGACTTGGTCTTGGGTGACTTGGATTTGGGCTAGCGCGGCTAAGATTCGATCATTACCATCTTGAAGTTGGTGGAGGTTTGTTTCGCTGGATCCAAGCATCTTGAAAACTGGATAAGAGACCGATGACGAATCAAAACACGATTGACCAACCTAACACACTTGCTAAAAGAAGAAATGTTTTGACTCGTAAAGTGGGTTTGTGCCACTTGTGTTGAGTGAGCTTTGAAGAAAGACAAGGATTTTGAAAATGTGTATCCTAGTCAACTATAGTGTAGTTGTAGGAGTGGACTCGAAGTGAGGTTTTGAAATGGGCTTGTGACCCGGATTTTGACTCGACAAATGGACAGAGTTTTGACTGGGTTTTGCGCTAATCAAATGGCCTTTTTCGAAATTTTGATTAAAAAGAAGGATTTTGATTTTTACAAAAATCGTCATGGTTTCGTTTAGAAATAGTGATCACGTAAGGTACAAACATTTATACAAGCATTATAACGGGATGCTGAGTGCATTTAAAAGGGTGGGTTGCCATACCGAACCATCAAACCCGAAGTCTGTGGAGAGGCTCGTACCAAACAAGATTAAGGCCGATTCCTAGTCCATTTCCTCAAGTAGTGAAGGCCCTTGATACAAACAAGAGTAAGCATCATGGTATGGATGACGTCAATCGCTATCCATCCTTAGGCCCAAATAAGAATTAGGACCGTTTAGACGGGACGATTGGTTGAATGGGTTGGGTTGGGCCTAGGAAGGCCGAATAAAACGGTCTAGGAAGACCGAGTTATGAAAACCGACAATTGTCTTGTACAAAATATTTCCTAACCTTGTTCAAGTTTCACCCTTTTGGCTACACGTAAGTGTATTATCCCCAGCGGAGTCGCCAAACTATGGACAGCGGGGGGCCCACGGGGGCGCTTGGGGGGAAGAGAACAAGCGTTTGCATTTTTGTTGGAGTCGCCACCAATTTTTATGGGAAATTGGAACCGTTCGAATACCTCGTGCCATGTCAAGACACAAAGTAGAGACATGAACACTAAGCAATCGTTACCCTTAGCATTCTATGTCTAGAATGACTCTCGTGGATGCCAATGAACACGGGTGTTCACGGAGATCTGGAGTAAGGGGTGAGGGTACGTATTAGGAAGCTCTTTTGATCGAACACCTAATCCCGCCCGCCTCGATAGCGGCCTCTACTAATGATTAGGGACATCATCTATACTCGATATATCGTCGTCTATATGCATGCAATGCAACATCCAAGTTTTAATCCTAGCATGTGAGAATTAACTAAGTCGGTGAACAATTAGTTTAACATACAATTGGGTCGAAGTAGGGATTTAATGTTCAATTACATGTGAAAACATACAAATGATACAAAATACAAGGATAAACACAATAAGAAAATTACAATAATGAAAATTACAATAATTACATTGGGATAGGCGATTTATGTCGAAAATACCTTTAAAACGGATAGTTTGGAAAAACGAATAAAGGAATAAATCTACGAACAAGACAGAAGGTGATAATACGAATAATAGTCAATTATACGTAAGCTAATAAACTAAGTCAAGGCAACAATGGAGTTCAGAGGCAGAATTCAACCCGGAACATGTGCAGCAGAACTGCGTCCTTTGGAATAGACGCAACAGTTGATGCGTCTGTTCCTGACCTGAATTCTGGCTGTGAAGCCGGAATTGCGTGTTGTTAATACTCGTCGGTAAATTTAATGATTGATTAAATTATTTACTCGGATGAAAGTGATTAATAGGTTAATTACATGTGATTAAGGGGTCATAAAACAATAAAACATGGATGAAACGGAATATTACGAATTAATTGCATGAATGAATGATTGATTAGTGACATGGGTGAACGAAATAAACTAAACATGATGAATTGACGACGAACATGCGATGAATATGACAATAAACCGATGAAAATATGCCAAAGGTCGAATTCCAGAAACTCAATATGAACAAATCGAATTTCTACAACCCGGATTGAATTTAATGACGAAAACCCGCAAATATGAGAATATAAGGGATTTAAGTCGAATTCAACGATGAATTATACACTAATGAATGATGAACAATATACATATGAGATTATCATGCTATTATAACAAAGAATTAAAGAAAACAAACGAAAACAAATAAAAACATACGAATTACAGAGGACGAAGGAAGAAGAAAGGAAGCAGGAACTGCAGTAGCCTCACGAAGAGGCACAGCAGACACTGCGCTCCTTCGAAGAGGCGCAGCAGTTGCTGCGTCCTTTCTCGACGGTTAGTCTTCTGGAAATCCGAAAAAAAGGGTTTTAACAAAGAGTTTTAGAAATCGATTTTAAGAGGTGTTTTCGACATAAACCTTACATGAGTAATTACAAAAAGATAAATAACAATAGATAAAAGAAGGATTTACACCCTTAGACTTACATGTTGACGAAACGAGATGAACTAAGATATCGATTAGTGATGCTCGACGCGAATGTAAAGAAAGTGCCCTTGTAAGAGGAAAATGATTAGATTAATTAAGTTGATTGATGTGTAGTTGGTCAAATTGGTCGGTCATGCAAACGAGGCTGGCACTCAGAAGGATCCGAGCTTACGTGGTCGAAAGTTCAAGCACGTAGACGCCAAAAAGTAAGAACAAAAGTCTAGAATGCAAAGGGAGAAGAGAAGGGCGGACACTCGCGTGAGAAATATGAGGAGCGGAGGCTCCTATTTATACTACTCACGTGAAGGAATAGGGTTTCGAAGAGTCTTTGGAAGCGAATCTCGGAAAGATATGCAAAAGATATGAAAATTACGCAGAAAAGGACCTGGGAAGAGGCGCAGCAGCCACTGCGTCTCTTGGAAGAGGCGCAGCACCTGCTGCGTCTGTTCCCAAGTGGTTTCCTCCTGCGGAAGAAAGATTTCCGTGTTTAAGTTATGGTAGACGGAATAATTTGGTTTTCCTTAATATTTTATGTGAATATTACGGGAAATTGTTCACCAAAGGATAAAAGATTGTGAAATATTTATAAAATATGGGATAAAAATATCCGGAACATTCCAGAACATTCTGACTCGGGATTTAACAGTTATTAGAAAATGAAGACGGTTTTAGGCCCGGACTCCAAATGTACTCTAATTACTGTCAAAACGACCGTATCGGCACGTAGATGAAACCTAAGAGGTAGACATTAGTATTTGAGCAATCACTTGACGATAAACTTACGAACTGTCACAAATCGTTCCGCGTACCAAACATGCGGCCCAATCATCACCGGGTGGTTTGCGAGAGGTGCAGAAATGAGGTATCTACACTACATATGAACCTGGTCCGGATTTTTGTGGTTCGGATTATGGTGTTGAGGCATTAAATGGAGGATATGGTGGATATGATGGCTATGGTGGGATTAGTAGCTATGGTGATGGTCTTGGTAGTGTCCAAGATATTGGTGAGTATGTCACTCCTCTTCAAGAGGATGATTCAAGTGGAAGTGGCCACCAAGGTGAATCAAGTGGTAGTGGTAAGAAGAAGAAGAAAGGGAGGAAGGGGTTCAATTTTTGGCCCTTTTCTTAGTTGATTGATGAAGAAATCCCCCAAATTCATTCTAGCTTGGGAGGGATTAGCAAGTCGAGTAAGTTTTTAATTGCTTTGCATTTTAGTTTAGATCTTGCAACCAATTAAACATATCCTCTAGTCCTTCTTGTTTTGTGCTTTGAGCCATTTTTATTGTTTGATTGGGTAATTTGAATTATTGGCACATTGAGGACAATGTGATGTTTAGCTTGGGGGGAGATTGCATTTGCATATAGTGTAGTTTTTCATGTATTGTAGAAAATTTGAAAATTTTTTGAGAGAAATTTTTGCTTTGTGCTTGCTTGTAGCCTACTTTCCTCTTTGCTTATCCTAATAATGGCTTGTTGCTAATGATTTATTCTTTCATGATGGGATATTAGCTACATGGGGATGTCTTGACATAGTAGGTGGGAGATGGAGAATGAACCGAATAGGCTTGATCTTGACTTGTGGCAAGCTACAAAATGGTAAGGTAGAGCCTCTTTTTGACCGATGCATCCATATCCGGTCTCTCTTAGGTGAGTGTAGGTGTCTCCTTATAATGTGTGTTTCATCAAAATGCACAAGTATGGTTCTCATGTCATTTCTTGGTTAGCATGCATTCATTTGTTATAGCATTTTGGAGCCATTCACATGATATTTTAGCCTTTTTGTCCCCTTCACAAAATTTATCCCTAGCTACATCATTGAAATTGCCTACCCTTGTTGAGCTAGTAGCTTAGTTGGATAGTGTTTGGGTGCTCATTGGGATAGGTTTATTGTTTGAAGTCATGTGAGCTTGGTCTTAATGCTCAAAAAGAAAAAAAATGGAAAAGAAAAAAAATGAGAATGAAAAAAAAAAATTGAAAAAAAATGGAAAAATGAAGAAAGAAAAATGAATGAATGAGAAAAAACATGAAAAAAAAGAAGTATGCATTGAAAAGGCAAAAAAAAAGAAGAAAAGATGTGAGAAATTCTCAAGCATTATTCATATTATTTTGGAGAATTTTCTTATGGTTTGAATTGCAAAATTGGGTTAGTATTGGGATTGAGCGTCCTTGCATTTTGGTAGTTGCTAGCTCGACTTAGCTCCACATTACCATAACACTTTTGTTCCCCTTTCTTACCCATGTTTATTCGCCTTCTTCTTACCCATTTAGCTTCTTTATCATGCTTACATTTGATTATCTTTGCTTGCTAGTTTTGACATGTTTACCATATTAGATTGCGGGCACATTGTTATAAGTTGAGGATAGTTGAATGATCATTCATAAAATTGTCCATTCACATATAAAAGAGTTTGAGTGTCCCGTGAGAGTCCATAAGTCACAAGATCATGCAAGAGCTTAAAGGTTCATTTCAAAGTTTTCTATGCTACGCCGTCATGTAAATCTCATCCATGTTTTGCTTTGTCCCTTGGCCATGTTGATTCGGGTTTCTAAATCATTATGCTTGGCTTGTTTGGGATATTGCAATTGATGGGATTTGGTTTCTTGCTTGGGGACAAGCAAGGGTTTAGCTTGGGGGAGTTTGATATGTTCATTTTATATATACTTTTACCCCTCATTTTAGCTCGGTTTCTATTATTTATCATACTTTAATTAGTATATATTTGAGCTAATCTTGTGTTCTAGGTGTATTGTTGTGTTTGTTACGGTTTTGTAGGAATCTAAGCATTTAGAGGCTTTTTCCTATGATTTTATACACCAAGTTCACTAAGCTAAACAAGACCAAGTATTGGACAAATTGTGTAAAGTTGCTTGGGTTTTGCATGAAGATTTAGTGGATTGAAGTAAGAAATTACAAATGAAGCCAAGTGTAACGTCAAGCCCAAAATAAAGGTCCATATTAAGGTGCAAGCATTGGATGCCAAGAAGCTTAGGATGCTAGGAATTTAGAGCATTACCGGGTGATTAAGGAGCATTAAAACACGAGCATAGAGATTCGTCAAGTAATTAACCAAGGAATTAAGACAATTAATCAGAAAACACACGACCCCGATTGGGGCCGCATGCTCATTGATTTCTTACGTTTCCTCTTCTTCTCCTATAAATAGGAGAGGTATTCCAAGGCTTAGGATATATCATTTTTCACATCTAAGTTTACTTACAATAGCCTCAAGCATTATATTTTCTCTCATTAGTTTTCTCATTTTAATTTACAAGTTGTTAAGCATTCCATTAATTAATCTTTCAACATTTGTACTACAAACTATTGTTCAAGCATTTGATATTCAAGCATTTGGTTATTGTTATTTGTTCTTCCATATAAGTTCTCTTCCATTGAGGTATTTCTAATTCTAAGTTTGTAATTTTATATTACTAATTTAGTTACCACATAATTTATAATTAAGTACTTCATTTTACATTAGCATTATTCCTTTTACATGTTATATCATCTAATCCATATAAATCATACAACCATGTTTAGCATTTCTTATAATTTAGTTTGCAATTTACATTTTAGTATGAGTAGCTAAATTTCCTAGTCTAAAGGTTAGGGGAGCCATGCAAAATCAAATATATAACATGTTTAAATAGGTTGATAATAATATTTTTCAATTGTTTCCATCACATGTTTGTATTGTTACGTTTAATCTTTGGTTATCGGCCGTAATTGTAGATTAAGTTTGTTCATTCGTTCTAAAGTCGAAAGGCACGGAATTGAATTAGACTAAGCATGTGTGGTAGGACGACCTAGTCATGGACGAGAGTTTCTCTAGGACCCGGTCTATGGTTGATACTAATGCCGTAAGGTAGGTGCCTCTAAGCCTAAACAATTGACAAAATTATTAGTACCGAATTTACCATGTTCATATGTTTACCTTTGTATGAGTGACCCGAACCCTTTAGACTCTCTTTTATTATATAATTTACATCATAATTTTTATTAATCATCAACCAAACAAACCAAACCCAAATCGAAGTCGACCTTGATAAAAATCTTCCCATAGAAATTCACGACGTAATTCCCGTTTCCTTGTGTTCGACCCCTATTACTACAATAATTTGTGTCTAGAGAAATTATCTTTGCATAGGTACGCGATAAGCCTATCAGTTAGTATATCAAAAGCAACAATCCAAAACACATTTATTAAAGTACGATAGAGTAAAGTTTACATCATCTCAAAGAAATCCCAAAAATAAAGTACTGTTATGAAATCAACAACTACAAACGATACTAGAACTCTTGACATTGGAAATTAAGCTTGTGTGGTGACTCCCCATGACTGCCCCAAAGCTAAACGACTTCCACCAGCTGTCACAATCTGCTCACCATCCCCGAATGGATCACCACAAGTTTTACAAAACAACAACGGGGTCAGTTACTGAATAATTAAATTAAGACAGGTACAATAAGCAACCAGCTGATCATCCTCCTCCTCCGGTCTCCCGATCTCATACAGTAACCGACTACACACCGAATTGTGTAGCCCTGCCAGATTACCCATCGCAATAGGTAATCAACGCCGCCAGTGGGGGACCGCAACCAATCCCCACCTAAGTCCCGCTCATCAACGAGCGATATACCTATCCCTTAATGTGCACATCCCCTCCCGTGACGGGTTCCACGGAGGGCGAATTAGGGTGTGAAGCCACTCCCGCAAGTGACTCAACCACAATCATCATAACACCAACACCATCACTACACCAATACCACACCAACACTCCAACGATGATCAGCAGACAAACAAACGTACGCAAAACAACGAAATCTCAAATCAATTAAACAGGAACTGAGTAGGGAAACCCTACCTTAGCACAACTGCAAGAAACACAAGAATGCGATCTAGAACGGCTCCTCTATGAAGTCTTTGCCTAACAACAATCACATAACAACAATTACTACATGCAAAAACCTCATTTTCCCCAATTCATAATTAAAGCCAAAACCCTAAAATATGTATCAATGAATTATGGCGATAAGGACTTACCGACGATAAAACAAAGGATGAATGCACTTGTTACGATCACACACACACAGTAAGGAGAGATTTGGAGAGGATTAGAGCGTCGTTGAGTGATTAGGTTTTGTAAAATCGTAATTAGAAACTGATTTACGTTTATCTATAACTCTAATCATTTCCAAATCAAACCGCGAAAATAACACTCGACGGACCGGATACTCGGTCGAGTATAGAGCATACTCGGCCGAGTACCCTCTACTCAGTCGAGTATTCCACATACTCGGCCGAGTGTTCCTGGGCAGTAGCCAAACAGGATACACGACATACTTTACTCGACCGAGTAGGCCATACTCGGCCGAGTACCAACCTAGGAAAACCGTAGTATTACAATCGCGACGAGGTCTGATTGTAGAGGTTTGTGCGGTTATATGACCTTGTTGTAGTCTTGGATCTTTGAGTACTTCCCGGCATTTTGGCCAATGGCTACGTTGGCGGCCGCTCCGGGTGCACCCAGGGCTATGTTGTGGTCTACTAGTACGGTTCCACAACGTGAGGCTGGGAGAGCTTTGGTTTCATATCGTGAACAGCTGGATATGATGCCGAGTGAGTCGGTAGCTTGGAGACCGTACCCTCACCATCCGAAGACCGAGCACCCGCGTAGTGTTTACCACGGTTTGTTGAGATTTATTGATATTGTTGAGCCATACCAGCCAGATCGATGTCTTCGAAAGTTTGGGTACATGCAGGTCATCCCGACCCCTATGGCACGACCTTACAAGGTTTACCATCCTGTGAAGTCCATTGCCTATGATGTGCAGTATGACGGTGCATATTTAGATTACACATGGAATAATTAGAAGATTCACATTGATACCGTCGTTTTAGTATCAAAAATAAATACCTAAAACAACTAACAGAAGTTAGTGGAAGTAGGGTCGATCTCCACAGGGAGGCGGTCACTATCTACTCGTTATTCAGTCTGTCTATGGTCACAAAGTAGGGGGGTTTGTATTGTTTAAACTAAACTAAAAACAGAATTAAAAGTAGTGAGAGAGATAAAGATGTGGTCAAATGAGAGAAGAGAGTGGTGGGATTGTCGGTTCACCATGGTTTCCTAAGAATGCAAAACTAGCGTCAAAGGTCGGCATAAATTCGATCTGCAGGGTAGTGAAAAGGTCCTTCCGGTCCGCTATTCACCCTAAAACATTACTAACTTAGCTTCCGCCCTCATTAGAATGCTCTAATGTTAACTGCAAGTCTTACCCCTTCCAATCTTCTGATCCAGGTCAAGGTGTACCAAAGTTAATAGCTAAATGCGTCGACTCAAGTAGCTAATTACAGTTAATAGCAGTGATTAACAACACAGTCCAAATTCAGCCAAACCTAATCATCTAATCTCAATACTTCCTAGTCACCATGGCTCCCTTATACCCTAGCACAAGGGATCTAGCTACTCATGATAGTAAATAAAGCATTAACGAAGGACAAACCAAGAGTAAACATGGTAAAGAGAGAGATAAGAAAAGGAGAATTGAAATAAATATAGAAAGTAAAGAGAAATTACAGAGGTTTTAAATCCGGCAAAACAATAGCAGAGTAACGTCCAACAAGAATAGAAAAGTGTTTTTGAGATGTGGAAGAGAGATATCAGGAGAGATATCAGGAGAGGAGAGAGACTAAACCTAATGACGTCTTTCCTATTTATAGGAAAGACAAATATTAAACCTAAAACACGAAATTAATGCTAAAAAGCCCGCGTCCAACAACTAAATACTCGATCGAGGACTTTCATATCACTCGATCGAACAAATCCAAGCTAAAACCTCTCGATCGAAGACTTTAGGTACTCGATCGAACACTTATAAAAAAGGCACCATTCGATCGAGTAGAAAAAGGACTCGATCGAACAAGATAGTACTCGATCGAGTACTTTCCAGCGCACAATTCCTGCTTCGCGCACTGAACTTCAAACGGCCGCCATTTCTTCGTTACTTGGGCAAATAGAGCGTTTCTGGTGGCGGTGGAAAGCTAACAGGACAAGATTTCATCTCCAATTATAGTCACTTGAAAATAAGTTGTAGAACTCAAGATATGGCTCTTTGAAGTAGGCATTAGCGATATAAAATTCTTCCTTTGCTCGCCTAGCTATCTTACTTTTTTGCGTATCTCAAAATAGTAGTCTCCAAGCTCCGAATAAACTCATTTCCTAAATGCATGCATAGGGAAATGTTTTAGGCTTGATTATGCTCCTCTCTGGTTCATACCTGCAAATAATACAAGAGAAACCAAAGTAGACAATTCGGGGGACATTTGTAGCTAAACACTACTAAATATACATAGAGATGCGTGCAAATTTGATACAAAAAGTCTATATAAAATGCACGCATCAAACTTCCCCAAACCAAACCTTTGCTTATCCCCAAGCAAAATAAACGCAACTAACTAATGGAACGGAATAGAAAACTCAGAGCTAGCTACAAATCGTCCACCTAAATCATTTTAGTGCAATGAAATCAACACTATAGCAATATTGTCAATGCAAACGAGTTGTAAGATGTTTATAATAAAGCTGAACCGTCGACCTTGCACGACCTTTGATGATGGACTCTCAGGGGTCACTGTTCTCTCATGAAGCAAAGGGTAAGCAATTAAATGTAAGAGAGAAAGAATAAGAAGTCGCTCACCTAGACTACGACTCACATAAACATGCATGCAACTAATATGATAGACAATTCTAGCTACCGTACACATACATTCCAACCAAACAAGGTCCGTCACAGCCGAGGGCTTACAAAAGTTATGGGAAAGTGAGGCTATAGGTAAGAAAAGGCAAAGCGAGTATGGAAAATGTGGAGGTAAAGCATCAAGCTAGCACCTACACAATACCATATAACAACATCCAATTCCTAACCAATTATAAAATCAAACTCAAATACCCTTCATATGGCACAAAAACTCACTCAACCAACACAAAAACTCCTCATAAAATAGTGATAAAGCGTAGGAGTGAAACTGTCAACCACCAAACATTTTTTCCTTCTTTCCTTATCACGGTTTTTTTTTTTTCTTATTCACGTTTTTTTTCCTTTTTTTTTTAGTTTCAATTCTTTCTTTTCTTTTCATCCTCCTTCTTTCTTTCATAAATTACCAACTCCAAGTCATCAAATACAAGCCAAATTTGGCATAGTAAATTATATACCGCAAAACAACCACTAAACTAGCTTGACAAGGCAGGCTAAATTTGGATGTAGTTAAGGGTCAAAAGGCAAATTTGGTTAATGTGGAGTTTATGGGTAAAAATGGAAGAAAAGGAAATGTAAGCATCTCCCTGCATGTGACACCAACCACTAACCCGAATGTATGTAGGCAAAAAGCCATTGAATTTCATATACGTGCAAATTAATGATACATGCTATGCAAGAGTAACTACTCACAGTCCTATATGAAACTGGTCATAAATGACACCAGTTTATACGGCTCTAAAACTTAGAATATATGAGTAGGTTGCCAAAATTTCAGGTCAAGTCTATTCGTTCAGCTAAATTAGAACAAAAACTTGTAGGTTATGCTAAAGACTATGCTAAGAGATGCTAATTATGCAAGGCTTAGGTTAATAGACAAAGTGTAGTGCAATTTCCTCGTTGAAAACTACCGTTCCGACTCAACCTATATGCTAAAATAAACGTGAAATTTTTGACTTTCTATTTTTTAAGGGATTTTCGTGTGTTTTTTTTGAATAAAATAGCAGTGCATACCGAATATAAACGTGCAAACAGAAATACAATAAAAACAATATGCAGACACAGATATGGATGCATATACCCTCCCCAAACTGAACTGTACAATGCCCTCATTGTACTCATCAGCTAACAGCAGCAGCAAATATGGGAAAGGGAAAATGCAAACTGAAGAAGATAAGTAAAGAATAGGAGTTAAGAAACTCACAAGATAGTGCGAAATAGACGGACCTCCCCAAACCAGTTAGCAACAAGGGAGGTTATAGCTAGCAGCATCGGATCAGCTAAATTCGCGGAAAGAATGCAGATGTACCTGCAATTACGCTAATAGCAACCAAAAATACCACCAAAACCAAGTCTAAAATTTTTCACAGTCTAAAGTCGAGAAAGCTAATTATTAAGCACACAAGAAAAACTGAAATGTTTAAAAATCCAAACAAAAAGTTTTAAACTCCGGGTTGCCTCCCGGTCAGCGCTAGTTTCAGACAGGTCCCAGCTCGACCTTCCTTTCTTCATCCGCCAACAAAAATTAATGGCCCACAACTAGGCTTCTGACTCGATGCAGTCGCTTCAGCATCCATCAGCTTTACTTCCGGCCTCCACAGCACAACAACGGAAAAACAACGGCTCTTTACAGCATCATAAACGTCACTATTAACATTCTCTCGCGCCTTCTTCTTACTCGAGATAGATCCTTCAAATCCTTCTCCCGGGTCTTCTAACCTGTCAAGACCTGTATAAGAAGAAACACGACGACATTCCTCCAACTTGCTCCCAAACTGGGGCGGAGGCGTTAAATCAACAGTAGTAAATGATTTAACGGAAGCAATAGAAAGAATCTTATCGGAATCAACTAAAGGAATAGCAATACCTCTAGTCGGATAGGATTGGTCTTCATTTACCTTCTTAACGTCATACGGAATAGGCATGAATGACGAATCAACACTGTCCATAGCTAATAAATTCGATCGAAAGCTTTCTTCACCCAAACTGCTTGATTGAACAGACTCTGTGACTGTTTGATCGAGGTCTTTTTCCTCAGCAACGCTCGATCGAACAGTCTCTGTAACTGTTCGATCGAGGTCCTCCTCGAATAAACTGTTCGTTCGAATAAAAGAATATGTTCGATCGAGCTCCTCCTCAAATAAGTCATTCGATCGAATACTGAAACTAACTTGATCGAATTTTTCATACGGAACAGCATTGAAGTCTTCGTTTAATGCTTCATTTTCGACAATATCATCAATTTCCGAGTCATACATATCAGCATCTTGCTCGGCAGCTACTTGAGCCAAATGAAACTCAAGTCTCTTGATAGAAGCATCTTTAAATCTCTCAGATTCTTGCACACAAAATGCAAGTGTATGTACTAACGACTTCAATTCAGCTAACTCTTCTTTGTTGATAGTAGAGGGAGGAACTTGTTGTTGCGACGGTAAGGAATATGAAGGCTTTTGAAAGCCTCGTTGCTGATAAGGATGTGGCAGCACATAGTAATTCTGCGGCGAAAATGGAGAATAGTTTGGGTAACCTCCACTTTGATAAGCATAATGACCTTGCCTATATTGCCGATAGGCATAGACTCGGTCATTCTCCGTAAAACAAATAGCAGCATTGTGCCTCGCAGCACCACATCTCTCACAAAACACCACCTGTCGCGCCATGGGATGGAACATAGGTGGAGGATCAAAGGTACTCAAGCCTTCCCTTTGATGATCTTTTTCCAAAATCCTGTTTAGCTAGACCTGTAAGACCTATCAAAACAACACTAGAGGAAAAAGATAAGAACTGCCTCAAGGAATAAATTCCTTGAGGCTAAAGACAAACTTAAAATAAAACAAGCAAAAAGCGTCGCCTCCCCGGCAACGGCGTCCAAATTTGATACCGTCGTTTTAGTATAAAAAATAAATACCTAAAACAACTAACAGAAGTTAGTGGAAGTAAGGTCGATCTCCACAGGGAGGCGGTCACTATCTACTCGTTATTCAGTCTGTCTACGGTCACAAAGTAGGGGGTTTGTGTTGTTTAAACTAAACTAAAAACAGAATTAAAAGTAGTGAGAGAGATAAAGATGTGGTCAAATGAGAGAAGAGAATGCTAGGATTGTCGGTTCACCATGATTTCCTAAGAATGCAAAACTAGCGTCAAAGGTAGGCATAAATTCGGTCTACGGGGTAGTGAAAAGGTCCTTCCGGTCCGCTATTCACCCTAAAACATTACTAACTTAGCTTCCGCCCTCATTAGAATGCTCTAATGTTCACTTCAGGTCTTACCCCTTCCAATCTTCCGATCCAGGTCAAGGTGTACCAAAGTTAATAGCTAAATGCGTCGACTCAAGTAGCTAATTACGCTTAATAGCGATGATTAACAACACGGTCAAATTCACCAAACCTAATCATCTAATCTCAATACTTCCTAGTCACCATGGCTCCCCTATACCCTAGCACAAGGGATCTAGCTACTCATGATAGTAAATAAAGCATTAAAGAAGGACAAACCAAGAGTAAACATGGTAAAGAGAGAGATAAGCAAAGGAGAATTGAAATAAATAGAGAAAGTAAAGAAAAATTACAGAGGTTTTGAATCCGGCAAAATAATAGCAGAGTGACGTCCAACAAGAATAGAAAAGTGTTTTTGAGATGTGGAAGAGAGATATCAGTAGAGAAGAAGGAGGGGAGAGAGACTAAACCTAATGACGTCTTTCCTATTTATAGGAAAGACAAATATTAAACCTAAAACACGAAATTAATGCTAAAAAGCCCGCGTCCAACAACTAAATACTCGATTGAGGACTTTCATATCACTCGATCGAACAAATCCAATCTAAAACCTCTCGATCGAAGACTTTAGGTACTCAATCGAACACTTATAAAAAAAGGCACCATTCGATCGAGTAGAAAAAGGACTCGATCGAACAAGATAGTACACGATCGAGTACTTTCCAGCGCACAATTCCTGCTCCGCGCACTGAACTTCAAACGGTCGCCATTTCTTCGGTACTTGGGCAAACAGAGCGTTTCCGGTGGTGTTGGAAATCTAACAGGACAAGATTTCATCTCCAAGGGAATCACTTGAAAATCCGTTGTAGAACTCGAGATATGACTCTTCAAAGTAGGCACTAGTGATATGAAATTCTTCCTTTGCTCGCCTAGCTATCTTACTTATTTGCGCATCTCAAAATAGTAGTCTCCAAGCTCCGAATCAACTCATTTCCTAAATGCATGAATAAGGACATGTTTTAGGCTTGATTATTCTCCTCTCTGGTTCATACCTGCAAATAATACAAGAGAAACCAAAGTAGACAATTCGGGGGACATTTGTAGCTAAACACTACTAAATATGCATAGAGATGCGTGCAAATATGATACAAAAAGTCTATATAAAATGCACGCATCACACATGGCACATTTGGATAGGGTGTCAATACCCACTCACCCACCACATTTCTATGGGGTAGGATATATGTAGTGGTTTGTCTCACATTCGCATCCTTACGTAATGAACGTTCCTCGGGAAGCTGATCAATTGCCCGTGGCGAGGTCCCACTTTCCGACTACGGTAACTATATTTAATTTTATTTAGTAATTCGTACATTTATTTTTTTGTGTATACTTTTAATATATTTGTTGTCGTACTTTTCAGGTTGGACAGTCTCTTATTCAGAGGTTCTCGCAGTTCGAGAATATCGAAGACCCTGCAGTGACCGCAGAATTCATGGAGTTTATAAGGAACGTTCATCCTCAGATGCGTGCATACACTGGTCGACCCCCGGTTGTGGAGGGTAGTAGGGGGAGATTCAGACGATCTGGAGGACGTGGTAGGAGCCGGGGAAATGAAGGGAGGGATCTCCATGATCAGGAGGTCGAGTCGGGACGAGGCAGAGGTCAAGGCGGCGATGATGTCCAAAGGTAGTCGAGATCAGAGCCTACAACTAGTAGGCGTACTTATTAGATGTTGTTGGACTTTTAGTTGTTATTTTGTTGGACTACTTGTCATTTTGTTGGACTTTTAGTTTTTATGTTGTTGGACTTGTGGTTTTTATTTTGTTGGACTTGTAATTTTTTTTTTTTTGTTGGACTTGTAATTTTTATTTTGTTGGACTTTTTGTTTAACTTAATTAAAAATTACAACGTTACTTAAAAGATAGTTTAAGTTCATTATGTCAAATTTCTAAAATATTACAATAACTAAGCAAACGGGTTCCACATAATACCCGAAAATACAAATTGCCACCACAAATCAAGTCTTTCAGTATGAATGTTTTCATAATAGGCGACGTCTTCATGCCGATTATTGTACCAGTGATTGCTGATGGGAGGCATGGCACAATCATCATCCATGCGTAAACGCACAAAATGATCACCTGTAAAAAGAATCCATAGAATACCATACGGGGCCCTGACTCCTGGAACTGGTCGTAGAGGTAGGTACGTACTAGAACCAAACCATACACGATCACCGCTTAGGTTACTTCCCACAGTCACGAGACATATTGTCCAATTGAACAATGTTGCAAAAGCATGCAAATCCAAGGCTTCCATCCAATTCGGCTTTCGACATGGTTTATGATGAGCCCATTTGATTCGTCTACAAGCACTGTTTCGCTCACCGTAGTAGACAGTGACATAGATTAACTGTTTCAACTCCACCAACAACTGTTGTCACATCTCGAGATAATTTCTTTGATTTCCTATTTTTGCATGCGACATAACCCGAAAACCACAATGACCATCACCCTCCGGGTCAAAAGCTCCTAAAAAACCATCAATGATCACCTCAGGCATACAATGCTGATAATCGAAAAGACCTACGTCTGTTACATTGTCATAATTAAGCTCAAGGGGGGGGGGGGATCCATCACCTACATTCAATATAAAGTGCAGAATTAAGTGTAAATATTAACATTAAAAAATAGTTACGTAAATATTAACATTAAAAATTAACGGGTTTTTCTCATTTGTACCCTCGTGTTTTTACGTTTTCTCACTTGTACCCTCACCTATTTTTAATCCCCACATATACCCCTGTATTTTCTCACTTATTCTCAATTATAACCTTACAAGAAATTTCTGTCAATTGAACCGTTAGTTTTAACGGTTGTGCGAATTTGGATATCAAATTCATATACAGAAATCAGAGTAGTTCCATTTCCAATATCACAACTAGCAACTGGAACACAATAGGAAGGCATAGACCACTCTTGATCCAAACATCAACTTTATAATTGGGATGAATCTCAACTTTCCCAATTAAATACCACTCCAAATTTTAGCAGAGAAAAACATCCAATTTCACGCTATGATTGAGCTAAATAAGCCGCTAAGTTGGCTCGACATTTTCAAAAAGACTCGAAATAGCAAAATTCAAGTTATAACAACCCAAAAGCCGAAATCAAATTCAACATAGGATGGCCTTATCCGACGATTAATTCAAATATAGATAAGTAGTAGCAGGATCTTGAATTTGATTAGAAATTCGAATGCAATTTAAAACTTAGCTACCAGAAAATTGCCCCAAATTTGTAATATAGTGGAACATAATGAACCCAGAAATTCCTCCAATTTAAACTTAAAAAAACTCCGGATATTTCATTGAAAATGGTCTCACATCACTCAAATATGGTGTGGTGTAAAGATTGGAGAAATTGGTACATTAGTTATGGTGGATAATTGGTTGTTGCGTGGTTCTAATTAAGGGCATGTGGTATTCGATATAGAGGATGAAGGAAGGAGATGAAGTGGTGTCATGATAGAGACTAGAGAATGAAGATGACTGATAGACGAACTGACGGACAAAATGACGGAAAAAGATTGTAAGGTTATGTTTGAGAATAATTGAGAAGTAGAGGGGTATAGATGGGGATTACAGAAATACAGGGGTATAACTAAGAAAACGCAAAAACACAGGGGTACAAATGAGAAAAACCCAAAATTAACTAAATAAAAATATAAATAAAAACTATTATTAAAAATTGAAATTAACTAAATATTAACATTAAAAATTAACTAAATATAAATATAAACAAAAACTATTATTAAAAATTGAAATTAACTAAATATAAACATTAAAAATTAACATACCTCCACCGTTACTTGTTGTCGTACTCGGGTAACTACGTCTGGAATGTTCGAAAGCAGATTTATTACGGGTATTGGACTTCCTTGGACGACCACGTCGTGTATCTATTATTTCAGGTTCCTCAACAACCTCGTCCTTAGGAAACAACTTAGTGAACAATGACTCAATTACATCTCTTTGGACCGAATGGTGGGAAGCCCGAACTTTATCGAAAAGGTCCTCCATCACATCATTATGGCGAGAACGCCGATGACTAGAATCCCTGTAGGCTAACCGTGACCAAAATACATGTAAATCATTTGGATGAATTCTATTACCTTCGTGGAAAACTGTATGTAACCGACAAGCACACAATAGCTTATGGGTGGTCTATAATGTGCAACCATAATTCTCCTCCAAATAATAACCCAAATCAGTCCCACGATTATATTCCACTAATATTGCTTCAAAGGCGGTCGCCGAAACTCTTCCACTCAACTTTGAAAATATATTCCCATAATACATATTAGTAACAACCGTCTTGCTTATAGAATCTTCCAGCGTTTTACGAATTTCAATATGTTGCCCGTGAATGATAACATCAGCCCGTTGCCATATACTGTAAAGAGTAAGTTCAGCTGATCCTAACCACATCTTCAATTGAGCATGAGCGAACTCAACTCTAGACGTAGTTGTGTTACCAAAATGAAGCACCAAATTAGTAAAACATTTGCCAAACATATGGATTTTATGCCACCAAGTCAACTCAAGAAAACTGATAAGTGCAGGATGACCACAATATTTTTTCTGCAACTCATTCCACTCCATGGTACATTCATCAAACGTTTTAGCTTTAACAACTTTCTTCCAAGCGTCGTGTGCTAACGCTTTCCCAAAATTACCATTCCTTTCCATGTTCGTTGCTCTAGCCTTAATTGCAGTGTATACGTGAAATAAGCACAAAAAATGATGGGAAGTAGGAAATACAGCAGGAAGTGCACCAATTAGACCACGCTCGTGATCCGTAACTATGACTGTTGGCCTCACACCTGGTTCCAACAATGACTCTAACCTTCTCAAAACCCAATTATACCCTTCGGTACCCTCGTTCTCAATTAACGCGTAACCTATCAACAAACTTTTTCCAACAGGTGTAATGCCTACACATTGAACCAATATAAGACCGTACTTATTTGTCTTGTAGGTGGAGTCGATTAGAATAACATTTTGCCACGCTTTAAACATCTGCACCGCCTCTCGATGAGTAAACCAAGCATGTGTAAGTTTTTTTGTTAGAGGATTTTTGATGGACTCACTAAGGTAGTTAGCTTCGTTCGCTAAATGCAACATATATTCCATACTATTTCTCCCATCTCTATCCTTTGCACTCAATCGGGCATTCTCATTATAAATTTATTTCAGAATCAGAGGCGGTTGATCAGGATACCGAAGCGTAAAAGCATTTCTAACCATCCCTGGTTTCACATGAGACTGCCGATACTGCTTAATCAATTCTTTCTGTTCTTCAGTAAATTTCGCTCTACGTCTATGACCTTCTAGAAACTTTCCAAACTTGTGATCGTGAACCCCGCACTACGGAACAACAACCCACACACCTTCACCTTTTTTTTATCACTCTTACTGCAAATGGACACATAAATTTTTTGGTCTTCGATTTTCTTTGCGGTTTCTCGGGATCCTTAGCCTTGCTATTATAAGATCCGTATCGCTCACATTTCACTATTTTATACGGAGGACTTTTTTCTATGTGATACTTAGCCTTTACCAAATGAAAGCCTAACCCATATGTAACTTCATCACAACGATCAAATGCTTCTTCAAGTATTTTAAACGGATGCTCAAATACAAACATATCACTGTAATCTACATTCTCTTCACCGGGATCTTCAAAATTTCCATAATTAAATCCATTAACCGTTTTTTATTTAAAAAAAAACAAAAAAAAAATGGTCCATTCGTGGGAAATACACGAAATAACCCGGGCCAATTCGTCTGAAATACACGAAATAACCTGGGCCATTTCGTGTAAATCACATAAAACAACCTGGGCCATTTTGTGTAATTTACACGAATGAGCCTGGGTCATTTCGTGAATTTTGGGTTCTTTCGTGAATCTCACCCGAAAACGTAATTTCTGGAAAATCGAAAATGTGTCGAAAAAAAACTTAACATGTACGAAAATGCGTATAATACCTCATTGTCTTGCGTGTTTTCATTGTGTTGCATATTTTCAGCTTCTTTCTCGTAATTTCCCGTGTTACTACCATCTCCATAACCACTTCCTTCACCGTTACCGTAACTATAATGTTGATCGTTATACCGATAATGTTGTTCGGCATTCCAATCGTTTTGAAATCGATTTCCATCATTATTGTACGAATTATTATTATTGTACGAATTAAAGAGATAATTAAAAAAAGGATTACCGTCACTCATATAAAATTTTCCGAAAAAAATAAAATTTTAGAGAGTTAAAGTAGAGAGAAGGGCAAACTTGGAAAAAGAAATGAATTTAGGGGCGAGATGAGTATTTTAGGGGCGATCTTTAGTAATTTTGATTACTTTGTAGGGAATTAAATACTCCTTGCATAGCATAACAAAGATAACAATTACTTTATCACACTTGTCGACGCACGTTTTGCAACGTAAATATATTTAGTTACATATTATTAAAAATTAAAAAAAATTGATATTTTTATAGCATTCATGACGATGAACCAAACAAGATCTCACATGATTATATTTTGTCTTATAGATTAAGAATAATATCAAAGATTTTCTACGATCATGGTAGTGCCAAAAAAGCAAGTGTTACCTTTGGGGTGGGCATGGAGGAAATAATAAACTTATTTCATATTTGGGTCTAATAGGAATATTTATAATAGTTGGGCCTCAACCATAACCTTAAGGTTTTGGTTGAGTTGGTTCATCTATCATGGTATCAGAGCCAGTGTGACCGAAGGTCACAGGTTCAAATCCTGGCAACCTCAAAACCCCTCAAAAACACAAAGTGGAAACCCAACACACGGTATGGGGGAGCCGGTGCACAACTAACCACTCTTCAAGCCCAACGGGCATTTGAGTGAGGGAGCGTAATAGGAATATTTATAATAATTGGGCCTCAACCATAACCTTAAGGTTTTGGTTGAGATGGTTCATCTATCAGGGTCTTTACATACTCTCGTGACAGCATTGTTGCGGAGTATTATGGGCTCTATACTGCCTTAGCTTGCAATCATATTGATGCTTGTCTCCTTCCAAATTATGTGAAAATCGATATTTATGACCGGTTTCTTGGCGGCCTTCTTTAATAAATAAAAAAGTGAAGAACAAATTCTTATGTTAAGAGTCAATATTTATATGATGTTTTTATTCGTTTTAAAAGAGAGTAAAAAATACTTCGTATGTTTTACCCGACACTTCCTTTGTTTTTATATACCATATTCGTTCCGATCATTTGTTTACTTATTTCTTTTTGGGGTATTTCAGATAATTGTTACCTTTCTATTTTGGGAATGCTTTAGATTAATTGATCTTCCATACTCCATTTGGTTCACTTGTTATCAAATAACTGTCCATCTCTTCTTCCCTTGGTATTATTTGTGCCAAAATAAAAGGTAAACAAATGATCAGGATGGAGAGAGTATGTCAATTTTATATTTCATAGCAATTACTTGTTTCTTCATGATATTTCAAAATTTAAATATTATGATTTGTCTACTCATATAAAAATGTTTTGCAATGAATTTCTAATTATTTATAATGTCTGGACAATATTTTAGCAAAACTTAAAGTCAAAGATTCAACTTGAGAACTAAAAACGTTATATAAAGAAAACAGAGTCAATATAATGCTACTATTACTTTTTAAAAAGATTACTTATGTATGGTAGTTTTACCGCAAATTAAAATGAAAAAAAATTATATGGTGCGTATTAAGAATAAAAATACTGCGATTCGTGAATTAAATACGTGGAAGGATAAAAATGAAAAAGTGAATGCCAAATTGGATCAACTTTTCGAGACTGTGTCACGCAATAGTTACCATTTTTGTAAAGGAAGTTCAATATTATGTCAATAATATTATCGTACATTCTTTCCAGAATGAGTTTTAGTGGGCCAATTACTTGCCTTTCTTATTTATTTAGTTAATAACTAGTTTTGATACCCGTGCATTGCACAGCTTAGTTAAAAGTACACACAACATAAGCAAAGTGTTGGAAACGTGAACGCAGTAAAGAGAATGAAGGAGAATAGAAGTTCTCTTGTGTTTTATTAATTAGCATAAGCCTATTTATAATACAAGTAGGTGATAATAGAATAATTTGTTACCAAAACTTCCTACTAGAAATAAGGAGCAAATCACTCAACAGGAGCTAAAATCGGAACTATAATATTGTGCATTGACTAGCACAATATTATCGTCTAATACCCCCCTCAAACTGGAGCATGGAGATCAACAATGCCCAGTTTGCGGAGTAAGTAGTGAAACTGTCGGACTCCTAGAGGCTTCGTAAAGATATCAGCAACTTGCTCGGTGGTAGGAACATGCAAAGGTGTGACCAGGCCGTCTGTAATAGCGTCGCGAACGAAATGACAATCAATCTCGATATGTTTGGTCCGCTCATGGAAAACTGGATTTTGAGCCAAGTGTATGGCAGATTGGCTATCGCAAAATAACTTCATAGGTGCGGAAATGGGTACATCGAGATTAGCAAGCAAACCCTTAAGCCATTTTAGTTCACATACAATTGCCGCCATAGAACGATATTCGGCCTCAGCGGAAGATAGAGATACCGTATGTTGTTTCTTGGTCTTCCATGAAATGGGAGAGTCGCCAAGAAAAACAAACCAACCGGTAACGGAACGTCGTTTAAGGGCACATGTGCCCCAATCCGAGTCGCACCACCCTGAAATAGTTAGAGAACTGTTGGACCAAAACAAACGCCTTGGCCAGGACTTCCTTTAAGATAACGAACCACTCACATAGCAGCGTCCATATGTGCGGTCCGTGGCTTAGTAAGAAACTGCGAGAGAACATGGACGGAGAAAGTCAAGTCGGGTCGCGTGACGGCCAAATAAACAAGTCGACCAATGAGACGTCGATATCGTTCGGGATCATCCAAATAAGGGCTATCGGTCACGCCCAGCTTGTGATCCGGGTCCATTGGGGTGGAGGCGGGCTTTGCACCCAAGAGACCCGTTTCTGTGATAATATCAAGAGTATATTTCTTTTGATTAAGGAAAATGTCGTCTGCATTTCGAGCTACCTCTATACCAAGGAAATATTTAAGGGAGCCCAGATCCTTCATTTTAAAACACCGATTTAAATATGCTTTGAAGATGGAGATGGCTGCAGAATCATTCCCCGCAATGACTAAATCATCCACATAGATCAAAACATGGAGACGGACATCTTTCATAGAATATGTTAAAAGAGAATAATCGGAATAAGATTGCCGAAACCCGAAATGACGAAGTGCACTAGCTAACTTGGCAAACCAACATCGAGGGGCCTGACGGAGGCCATAAAGGGACTTCTTCAAACGACAAACTTTGCCCTCATGACCACGACCAAAACCTGGAGGCAGCTTCATGTACACTTCTTCATTCAAATCGCCATGTAAGAAGGCATTATGGACATCCATTTGAGGTAATTCTCATTTCTTAACAGCGGCAACGGCTAAGAAAGTGCGAATAGTTACCATCTTAACCACTGGGGCAAATGTCTCGCCATAATCGAGTCCCTCGACTTGGTGATTACCAAACACAACAAGACGGGCCTTTAATCTCTCAATCGAACCGTCGGACTTGTATTTTATCTTATAAACCCATCGACACCCGAGAGCTTTCTTATTAGGTGGCAAGTCGGTTAGCTCCCATGTATCGTTGGATTCGAGGGCATATATTTCTTCTTTCATGGCGGTACACCAACCAGCATCTGTAATTGCAACTTTAAAGGACGGGGGTTCGACACCCGTAGTAATAGCAGCAAGAAAATGCTTATGACGAGAAGAAAATTTAGTGCAATTTACAAAGTTAGCTAATTCATAAGGCGTACCTGAGGGAGATGACGGAGATGGAGGTGAGTCGGGGGGAGATGGACTGTTAATAGAATCTAGAACATAGCCTTGCAAGCGGGAATTTGGAATCTTTAACCGATGTCCACGGCCAATGTTTTCGCTGGAAGAAGGGATAGAACCCGGGTCTTGTGCTGTACCGGCATTAGAGGGAGGTGGGTCGTTTGGGGGCTCATTGTCCGGGGTAATGGGCGTAGTGTCGGACACGATTTCCGAGGGCTGCGAGGTGGTGGAAGTGACGGGTTCAGCAACTTCAGGTTCGTCAAGAACCGATAGGGGATCATGCTCATGGGTGGAAGCAGGTATGGAGCTAGAGGACATATAGTGAAATGAATCTTCATGAAATTCAACATCACGAGAAATGAGAATAGAGCCTGTCTCAATGTCATAAACCTTCCAACCTCGTTTATTGTGAGGATACCCAAGAAAAATACATTTTCGACTGCGAGGTTCAAATTTATCACCGCGAGTCTGTTGATTATGAGTAAAGCAGATGCAGCCAAAAACTCTCATATTTTGATAAGAGGGGGACTTATCGAATAAAATTTCATATGGTGTTTTATGACTGAGAATTTTGGAAGGAGTACGATTAATCAAATAGGCAGCTGTAAGAACGCACTCACCCCTAAAATGCTTCGGAAGTCGCCCCTAAAATAACAAAGCTCGTGCAACATTTAAAATATGCCGGGGTTTACGTTCGACACGTCCATTTTGTTGGGGCGTGCCAACGCATGACGTTTGAAACTGAATACCCTGTTGTAAAAAATATTCGGCCATGTGATTAAATTCCGTGCCATGTCACTCCGCACCACTTTCACCTGTTTTGAAAATTGTGTTTGAACCATTGACAGAAATTGCATTAACACACTTGTGACTTCTGTTTTAGCAAGAAGTAAATAAACCCAAACCGAACGAGGACAATCGTCCATAATAGTGAGAAAATATTTAGCACCACAAGTAGAGAGAGTCCGATACGGACCCCAAAGGTCACAATGCATCAAAGTAAAAATGTTCGATGCAATATTCTCACTTAAATTGAAACTAGCACGAGTTTGTTTGGCTAGGTGACAGACATCACACACCAAGCTTTTATTAACGGAAATAGAAGGAGCTAAAGGTAAAAATTTAACCACATTGCCTCCCGGATGACCAAGCCGTCGATGCCATAGTTCATAAGACCCAAGGGTTTCAACCGTGTGCACCATAGCAGTCGAGCCCGTTGAAGACAATAAAAACAGTCCATCCCGAAGCTCACCAACTCCAATCATCTTCCTCGAGGAACGGTCCTGTATAAGGCAACAATCTTTAGTAAATTGCAATAAATAATCATTATCAGCTGTTAGTTGAGAGACGGAAATTAAAATGCAAGCCAAATGAGGGACAAATAAAACCCGTCGTAATGTGATAAAATCATCGAGACGAATGGTGCCCATTTTTGAAGCCATGATTCCTTTGCCATTAGGTAACCCCACAGGACGAGGGGGGATTACCATGCTGTCCATAAACAATGATAGGTCTCCTGTGACATGGTTAGACGCACCGGTATCGATAATCCAAGAAATAGACATACCCGAAAGACGATCAGGCGGGATGATATGAAGTGCATTAGCATGGACTGTTCCAGCAGCAGTAGAAGACGCACCAGACCCGGCAGAACCCGAGCCATTGCCCGCTGCTCGACCCGTACCCGGCTGTTTGCTGCGGCGTAATTCAGCTATGGTGCATGGTCGACTACCCCACCAGTCCGGAAAATTGCCACTCTTAATAAAACAAGAATTGAGATCATGGCCATAGATGTCACAGTGATAACAAAACAGTTTACGTCGTTCCGCCTTTTCTTTCTCACGCAAAGCCTTCCACTCGGCAGGGGTCCGAGATGCACCAGGAACCGCAAACGCAACAACATCCGTCACATCCGCGGGGGTAACATTCTGGAGCAGGCGTTCTGCCTGAAGAGCGGCATGATAACCGCGATTAAGGGACGGTAATGGGACAAGTTGGAATTGTTGATTACGGAGAGGTCCATACAAGCTACGGTCTAACCCCATAAAAAAACTGATGAAGTCGTTCATTATCAAGTCTTTTAATGGCTTTTGCGGAAATATCACAGGTGCATTTACCACATTCACAGGCAAAAGGAGGTTCGTGAACGGAAATCGCGTCCCAAAGAGATTTTAATTTGCCATAATATTGAGTGACAGACATACCTTTCGTTTGTCGACAGTCGTCGAGTTCGGATTTCAAGTTATGAATGGACGTACCATCGAATACAGCAAAGCGCTCCGCCATATCATTCCACATGACAGAGGCGTCTTCTACATAAGGGACACTTTCGAGGACAGATGGGTCGATCGTTGCGCGAAGCCATGAGACGATCGTACAATGGACTACTTCCCATTGCCCTAGGAGAAACTCATCAGTAGGTTTCTTGACCGTGCCATCACAAAAACCGAATTTTCGACGCGATTCTAATGACATCCGCATTGAGCGGCTCCAATCATCGTAATTTCGATGATTTAAAAGTATGGTAGACAATTTGAGGCTCGGTAAATCCCCTGAACCGAGACAGAAAGATGAGAGAGGGTCAATTTTTGGAACGGAAGTATCCGTCGTTTGAGAATTGCCTCCACCAGACATGGCAAGGAGGAAAAAAATGATGAATTTAATTAGGGTTTAGGTTTGGCACGATACCATGTTGGAAACGTGAACGCAGTAAAGAGAAGGAAGGAGAATAGAAGTTCTCTTGTGTTTTATTAATTAGCATAAGCCTATTTATAATACAAGTAGGTGATAATAGAATAATTTGTTACCAAAACTTCCTACTAGAAATAAGGAGCAAATCACTCAACAGGAGCTAAAATCGGAACAATAATATTGCTCATTGACTAGCACAATATTATCGTCTAATACAAAGTTATCGAGTTTTTATACTTACTCTGTGGGAAATAATCTGTATACTTCCCTTAATTTAGAAGGATTATAACGATTTAACAATGATGATCAATGGTCATAAACAAAATACATAAACAAAGTATAAAGGATTTAGAATTAACCTTCGGTCCTAGCAAAATTGGCCTAAGAACAATATCAAAATTGATATTCGCCTATTAGTTGCACCCAAGACGATATGAGATATGCCCTTTGATTATGCTAGAAATCGATCTAAAATTTTTTGTAAAATTTAGTTGTTTTGTGTTCTTGTGATGAGAGAGAGGAGGCAAGGTCAAGAAAAAGCATTAGGGTAGAAATAATTCTCTACCTTTTCTTTTTATACAGACCGAAATTTTGGAGTCAATTAGGAAAGAAAAGTCTTTCCTAATTTCGGCCAAACTGACCGAAATAAGGAGATTATTCTCCTTATTTTTGGTCTTTCCAAAAATATATAAAGTGTGTTGAATTGTCATCTAGTGAGGATCGAACCCATGACCTCTTGGTTTGTGTACCCTCACTATTACCACTATGACACATTCATCTTGTTGATATTAAACATAACTGATTATATTTAATTACGAATTAACAGATTAATTCGTCCAAGCTAACATTAAATATATTTAACTAAATATAACTTATTATATTTAATTTACGAATTGACAGTTAATTCGTCTCAACTTAATATTATTTAATTTTATTAAATAATTATCTCATCAACACATTGACTAACTTTTTAGTCATTTTGGGCATCAATGTGATTATATTTCTATAACCACATTTCTCAAACACGTCCTATAGGTGTGACCTTTAGGGACCAGTTGATCACCGCCATCTGTATGATAATAACGTCAAACTTTCTAGCAAGCCAACCGTTATTAGGTAAACGTTAATCAACTGATTAAATATACGAAGTATACTCTTGTGAACCTGTAAGAGATTTACAAATGTTATCACACTAATTTGTGGAGGACACAAGCTCCAACAAACTCCCACTTGTCCTCACAAGTGTATGTGCGATAACCGATTCTCATATCCTATAAAATTTCTCCCACTCAATGTAAAACAATTTGCAAATCCGAATTCACAAAGGTCGTATTTTACAAGCGATTAATATCAAGAGTGGTTTCCCGACTAGTGAGTAACTTAACGATAAACAAATCAACATTCGAGCATGGCCATGCATTTCGATTACAACTCCTCGAGTGGCCCCGAGAAATAACTATACCGATAAGGGTTGGATATTTTCCTCAACTCGAATCCTGCGATGTAAGCACAAAGATGAAATGACCCGAGAAAAAATATACTTAGCCTCCGATTCACGGCAGACCGTGAGAAAGAAACCAAAGTCACCCAAAAACTGCCTTAATCTCAAGAGACAGTCGATAGTCAAAAGAATCGACTCTAGGAACACAATGGATGTCCTATCCACGACCTGGCACCGAATGTTTATTAAACATTTAGGACTCCATTACGTTGTCACAAAAAGTTGTCCTACGAGGTATCGTCATAATCTCGCATCTGTGATCGATCAGTCAACCGTTTGACTTATGGCTCGTTGAACCCACCATCAATCGACTGCACAATATAATAGCCGGAGTTATCAGCTCACATTGGCGATTACGGACCAAAACAAATATAATGTAATTCAGTTCACTTTGTGGCGTTCAATGTTGTCAGTACAATCCACATGAAAACAAAATATTATATATTAAACGATGAAGTTATAAATAGTATATGAAAACGATAATGTATCAAATTCATAATCAAGTACCATAACTCAGGAACACGTTTAATTCCCATGGAAATAACGTGCCCTACATGCTTATCATAATTCAACGATTCAGTAGTAGAATATGCTACAACACACTAAGAGTGAAGACGAACCAGAACTGAGATCTGTTTGGAAGCTAGCATCTGCGTAACCGGTTGCGCATAGCTTAGTATCTCCTCCATAAGTCAATACCCAATCCATAGTCCTCCGTAGGTACCTGGATTCTTTTGGTACCGACTCGTCATACTCTATGCATATGTCATGTCTGGACATGTGCATATCATGGCATACATGATCGATCCTATTGCAGATGCATAAAGAATACGACTCATGCGTTCAACCCCTTCAGGCGTCGTGGGTGACTGAGACTTACTCAATTGCATCCCAGACGTCATTGGAAGGTTCCCCTTCTTGGAGTTGGTCATGCTGAACCTCTCAATAATCTTATCCAAATAAGACTCCTGACTAAGTGATAACGTCCGTCGTGATCTATCTCGGTAGATACGGATTCCCAAAATGCCCTGTGCCTCACCCAGATCTTTCATCTGGAAATGGTTCTTCAACCATTCTTTAACCGAAGGTAGGAGAGGAATGTCATTCCTAATCAAGAGTATCTCATCGACATACAATATCAAGAATACAATCTTGCTCCCACTCGACTTGATATCAAGCATGGTTCTTCGACCAATCGAGTGAAACCATACTCTTTTATCACTTGGTCGAAACGATGATTCCAACTCCGAGAAGCTTGCTTAAATCCATAAATTGAACGCTTAAGTTTGCATACTTTCTTAGGAAGTTTAGGATCTATGAAACCTTCGGGTTGCACCATGTACAACTCTTCCTCCAAATAACCGTTTAAGAAGGCGGTTTTCACATCCATTTGCCAAATCTCATAATCATGAAATGCGGCAATCGCTAAGATTATCCGAATGGAACGTAACATGACTACAGGTGCAAAAATCTCATCATAATGCAATCCTTGCACTTGAGTGAAACCTTTTGCCACAAGTCGTGCCTTATAGATATCTGGTTTCGCGTCTACAGAACGCTTTATTTTGTAAAGCCATTTGCACTGTAGAGGATTTACCTTATTAGGTAAATCAACTAGATCCCATACGTTATTCTCATACATGGAGTCCATCTCGGATTGCATGGCTTCGAGCCATAGCTTTGAGTCGGAACAGGCCATAGCACCTTTATAGGTTGCGGGTTCATTACTTTCTAGAAGTAAAATATCATTCTCCTCGACCATACCAATGTATCTCGTCCCCCTGAGGATGAGAGTCTCTACCCGACCTCCTAGGTTCCTCGGGAATATTAACCGTATCATCGGTTGGAGGTACAAACTTCCTCCATCTCTTCCTCGGTTGTTGGTTCTGGAATCTCCGACAGCTCGAAGGTTCTATTACTCGACTTGTTCTCGAGAAATTCTTTCTCTAATAACGTCGCACTAGCAGCAACAAAAACTCGATGTTCGGTAGGCGAATAGAAGTAATGACCAAATGTTCCTTTTGGATAACCTATAAAGTATGTCTTGACCGATCGCGGGCCGAGCTTATCCTCGTGTCTCCACTTGACATAAGCCTCGTAGCCCCAAACCCGAATAAAGGACAAGTTAGGGACCGTTCCCTTCCACATTTCATATGGAGTCTTGTCGACAGCTTTAGACGGACTTCGGTTAAGTATAAGAGTGGCTGACAAAAGAGCATAACCCCATAATGAATCAGGCACTACCGTGCGACTCATCATGGATCGAACCATATCAAGTAAGGTTCGATTTCTCCGTTCGGACACACCATTCAATTGAGGTGTTCCAGGTGGAGTTAACTGCAAAACGATTCCACAGTCTTTCAGGTGTTGATCAAACTCATTTGAAAGATATTCGCCACCCCGATCTGAACGGAGTGCTTTAATCTTTCTACCCAGTTGGTTCTGTACCCTATTCTGGTATTCTTTGAATTTCTCAAAGGACTCACTTTTATGCTTCATTAAGTAGACATATCCGTATCTAATCAAGTCGTCTGTGAAAGTGATAAAATATCTATAGCCATCTCTAGCGGTAATTGACATAGGTCCACATACGTCCGTATGTATGAGTCCTAATAGGTCACTAGCGCGCATTCCAACACCTTTGAAAGAAATTCGAGTCATCTTGCCAATGAGACATGATTCACACGTGCCATATGTAGAAAATCCGAATGTGGGAATAGTCCCATTTTCGACGAGTTTCTTCACGCGTTTCTCATTTATGTGTCCCATTCGACAATGCCATAGATAGGTTTGATCTTTGTCACCAACCTTTAATTTCTTATTATTCATGTGTAATACTTCCATGGTTTGATCTAAGATATAAATTCCATTCATGGAAACTGCTTTGCCATAAATCATTTCATTAAAAGAGAAAATACAACTATTATCCTTTATTGAAAATGTAAAACCGTCTTTAGCAAGTACGGAAACATAAATAATATTCTTAGATAAACTGGGTGCATAGTAACAGTTATTTAAAGATAACTCAAAACCACTAGGGAGTTGGATTACATATGTTCCCTTCGAGGCGGAAGAACTCGTGCTCCATTCCCGACTCGCGGTCCACATCACCTTTTTCGAGAGGTATGATGTTCTTTGGGCCCTGCAAATGATTACACAGATGAGAACCACAACCAGTATCTAGTACCCAAGTTCTGAAACTTGCATGGTTAATCTCAATCATATGAAAATAAGATGACATACCAATAGGAACGACGCGGCCTGCCTTGATGTCCTCACGGTAGACGGGACAGTTCCTCCTCCAATGTCCAGTCTTGTGACAATGGTGGCACTCTATGTCACTGCCCTTGCTCTTTGTCTTACCCTGTGAGCCACTAGTCTCATCAGGCGCACTCTTACCATTTCCTGGCTTCTTAAACTTTGGCTTACCTACAGCTAGGTCGCCATGAGCCTTGCCCTTACCTTTACCTTTGTTGTAAATCGTCAGAACATCCTGCTTCACGCTCCCACTCAATTTCATATCCTTCTCGGTCTGTACGAGAAGGGAGTGTAGCTCATGAGGACTCCTTTTCAAGTCATTCATATAGTAGTTCGCCCTGAAAAGGGCAAAACCATCGTGAAGAGAATGAAGCATTCGGTCAATGACAATACTCTCACTGATTTTACAATTCAGTGCCTCCAGTTTCTCGACATTCTCAATCATGTGAAGAATGTGTGGGCTAACCGGTTGGCCCTTCTGGAGTTTCGCATCAAAGAAGCGACAGGTATGCTCATATGTAACGATTCTCGGTGCCTTTGAGAACTCGTTAGTGAGCGTGGTGAAAATCTTGTTTGCACCTTGGGCAATGAAGCGTCTCTGCAAATTCGTTTCCATTGCAAAGATGAGTACGTTCTTTATCGCACCCACTTCCATAACGAAATCACTATAAGCGAGTGACTCGTTGACTCCTGCATTTGGGCTTGGGTTGACCGGTATTGGCTCGCTTAAATACCCGAGCTTACCGTCGCCAGATGGCACATTCCGTAGTGCCGCCTCCCGATCCGCAAAATTGGATCCATCATTCTTCGATCCGAGTGGACTGATTCATTTGGTCCATGAACATTTTAAGCCAGGACGAACGATCTAGTGTGGCACTAGGCATTGGGATTGCGTTATTTCCAGCCATTTGTTGTAACAGTATTATTGATAATAAACGTGTTCTACACTGCGAAAGAAGAATAAAATAATAAGCATGTGCATCGTTTTTATTTTAAGTCTAATGAACTAATGTCATAACGCGAAGACTCAAAACATTTATACAATGGACCACGCTCAAGAATTATATAAATGACCCCAAGACTCAATTCTCTGTAAACTGATAAGCTAACCTTTTAGCTAATTCTAACGTTAGAATTCTTGGTCGATAAATTTCTGTAAATACTATCTTTAGTCCATCATAATCACGAGAAACTCTTCGGACTATGATGTTGAGGTAAACTAAGTCAACACAACTACTTACCCAACGTAGAAGGGGTCATATTAGGCCTACCGACGAAGAAGGGATTCATAGATGTTTGCCCTTATAAAGACTAATCTCAATTTCCGTTTTAGAGGAAGATCCCATCAACTTTATTTAAATTCATTTAAGTGAACTATAATCTAGCATGCGAGAATGATTAAACTAAAGTGATGGCTTAAAGTCTTGACATCTGCATGTCCATGAAAACTAACATACAACTTATATGAGTCAATTTTCATGCATTTTAGTAGTAGGTGGTTTGGTTTTAGGCGGAAAATGATGCATAAACTAACATGTGAATGAAACGCAATAATAATGAAAAACGTAAAAAAAAACAGTAAAAGTTCTAGTGTGGCCTATCCTATCAAAATGAACAATAAATACAAGTTTGGAATCCATCCTAGGACCCGAGAAGCCTGTCTTGATGTTCCATCTTGATCCATGTAGCGGGAGTGAGCTTGAATCTTCATCTTTAGTCTTCTTTGAAATTACAATAAATAAAATTACATAATTGACCTATTTATTACATTCTAATTTCAAAACCCAAAACTAAAATAAAGGAGATTCGAGATCTCATAATTACATAAAAATCATGTTTCCTTCATTACGAAAACATAATTTGACTAAGGCCACACTAAGTATTACAAATTACAACCGATTGCAAAATTAAATACGTAAAAAAAAATCCATTCATTCGATTCATTCAACAAAATTAAAAGCATCAACTAAAATAAATTAAACATACATTACACAATTCTTTAATTATGTTGATTAATTTATCCAAACCACCTATTTAAATTAAATTAAGTGACAATTCCGCAATTTAATCACATTAATTTCATTCTTAATCCATATTAAACTTGTAATATGAATTCTATCCGTCAAAATTTTAAACTGCTTTAAAATAACTCGGTATCATTTAAATTGTGAACCGATTCACAATAACTAATTGGCCAAAATAAAAAAAATAAAAAACAAAATCCAATTGTTATTTTGGTCTCGGCTAAAAAAAACAATTTTTTTTTTTTTATAAATCAGCAGCTCACGGCTAAAAAAAACAGCCAATAAATAATTTTTTTTTTCCGGAAATAAGGCAAAAACAAGGAAAGAAAAACTTTTCTTTTTCTTTTAGATTCGGCAAAAAGAAAAAAAATTACCCAAAAACAGTTTTTTTTTTTTTTTTTTTTATGAACACTGTTCACGGTGAACAGTACCGAACGAAAAAAAAAACAACAACAACGGCAAAAATAAAAATAAAAATAAAACAACCGTCACAAAAAAAACTTGCGGCAAGAATTGCCCTAAAACAAAACCGATGAAGAAAATGTTTACAGTTGCCATATAGAACGTGATTTAGCAAGTGAATTAATGAACATGATTAATCTTATATGCTAAAACTATATAGCAAAAACAAGTTCTTGTCTCATCGACATGATTATTCCATTAACAATTTAATTTAATCCGAATTAAATCAAGGTATCTACAAATTCATTTTATTATCATCTTAACATATTAAAACAATAATTCATATAATAATTCATATGAATCAAATGGAAATAAATCATCAACAAAGGAAAAACAGGTCGAAAAAAAAACTTCTCTCGGCACAAAAAAAATTCAGCCGAAAACCCTAAAATTTTTTTTTTTGGAAATCCCCATTGTTTACATACATATTTTATGAAAATCATCAAAAATAAAATCGTGGCCTAATGCTCTGATACCACTTGTGGGAAATAATCTGTATACTTCCCTTAATTTAGAAGGATTATAACGATTTAACAATGATGATCAATGGTCATAAACAAAATACATAAACAAAGTATAAAGGATTTAGAATTAACCTTCGGTCCTAGCAAAATTGGCCTAAGAACAATATCAAAATTGATATTCGCCTATTAGTTGCACCCAAGACGATATGAGATATGCCCTTTGATTATGCTAGAAATCGATCTAAAATTTTCTGTAAAATTTAGTTGTTTTGTGTTCTTGTGATGAGAGAGAGAAGGCAAGGTCAAGAAAAAGCATTAGGGTAGAAATAATTCTCTACCTTTTATTTTTATACAGACCGAAATTTTGGAGTCAATTAGGAAAGAAAAGTCTTTCCTACTTTTGGCCCAACTGACCGAAATAAGGAGATTATTCTCCTTATTTTTGGTCTTTCCAAAAATATATAAAGTGTGTTGAATTGTCATCTAGTGAGGATCGAACCCATGACCTCTTGGTTTGTGTACCCTCACTATTACAACTATGACACATTCATCTTGTTGATATTAAACATAACTGATTATATTTAATTACGAATTAACAGATTAATTCGTCCAAGCTAACATTAAATATATTTAACTAAATATAACTTATTATATTTAATATACGAATTGACAGTTAATTCGTCTCAACTTAATATTATTTAATTTTATTAAATAATTATCTCATCAACACATTGACTAACTTTTTAGTCATTTTGGGCATCAATGTGATTATATTTCTATAACCACATTTCTCAAACACGTCCTATAGGTGTGACCTTAAGGGACCAGTTGATCACCGTCATCTGTATGATAATAACGTCAAACTTTCTAGCAAGCCAACCGTTATTAGGTAAACGTTAATCAACTGATTAAATATACGAAGTATACTCTTGTGAACCTGTAAGAGATTTACAAATGTTATCACACTAATTTGTGGAGGACACAAGCTCCAACATACTCCACTTTTGTATATTTTTGTATATAAGAGTAATAAAATGAAATGCGTACTCATTTGAAAGCTCTTTACATACAAAATTATAATTTGTTAAAAAATTAAAGTCAAGTCATATAAGTTATGGTTATATATATCATGCGAATACACATAATAACATTAATAAGACTACAAAATATAAGAATACATATAGCAAATTAGCAACCCATATTTGCCGGTGATCGAATTATGTAGAAATACCAGATCTCCAGAAGACGTTTTCTTAAGAAATTTAGCCCTCAAAACTCCACACTTCTTAACCACAGCTTGACTATTATTTGGTGAAAGTAAGATTTGGCACAGTTACAACTTCAACTTCCAATCTAAAGATATAATTATGGAAAAGGCTTCTTATTTTCCTCAAACTGAACAATGGGCCAAAAAAATTTATGTAATTCTTGTGTGAAACGGTTCAATTATATAATGTATAATTCATGTATTAGCATTAAATGAATAATTCTTTTTAATAAAAGTGGATCGTATATCACATGGTGAGACCGTCTTATTCTTAAATTTGTGAATTTTTTTTTGAAAAGAATAGTGGCAATTGCTACACTGAACATGAAAACACAATAGTGGAACAGTTACAAAGCTAGCAACAAAAATTCATAATTACTCCGTAGTAAGGAGTAATTTTTTAGGGTCAATTAATTTTTACAACCTTATAAATATCAGTTTTCAAAAATTACTACCTTATAAAACAAACTCCTAAAATTACTACCTTCCTAAGCATTAATGCATACAAATTACTACCAATTACCTTTTCCGGTCACTTATAAGAGAATATTCCGTCAATATTTAAAATTTCCCTCTAGAACTTAAAAATTCTGACCAAATTACCCCTCTTCTTATTTCTACTTCTTTTACCCTTCTTCTTCACATGCTTGTTTATTTTCTTCCACCATACCCTCAATTAACATACCATATTGAAAGGTTAGTTATCCTCCTCCTTTCTTCTTTACTTTCATTGTATTAATTGCTTACTTTATGTTGACTAATAATAGATTTGGAGGTTTGTGATGTTTCCAATAAAATTAGGGTTCTTAATTTTTAGTTTTTGATTGCTTTGTAGTTTGTAAAGAAAAATGTCACAATGCTCATTGAATAATGATAATTGCCATCCAAGCAAGGGGTATGCTTTTGTGGGAATCCCATTGTTATTCGCACCGCTTGGACTCATGTCAATCCGGGTATAGACGCTTTGAGACTTGCGTCTTATCTAACCCTAGCAAGAAGGGAAAAGGATGCAACTATTTTTGCTGGGTTGATCGAATTCAGTATGATTGGCAAAGAGATATCATCAATGAGCTTGTGATGGAAAATAAATTGCTTAAGGGTGTGTTTGGATTGAGGGATTTGGAGGGAGAAGAAAGGGAGGGAGGGTAGGGGATTTAAAATCCCTTGTTTGGATAGCAAATGAGGGAGGGATATGGAGGGTGAGAGATTTGGAGGGATCCAATTTCCCTCCTCCAAGTTTAATCAAAATCTCTCCACAATAGGCGGCAAGATTTGGAGGAAAATTGTATCCAAACACCCACAACCTATTCCTTCTCCCCTTCCCTTCTCTCCCTTTCCCTTTCCTCCTTCCCCCTCTCCTCCCCTTCCCCCCACTTTTGTTATCCAAACACACCCTAAAAGTGAACTTGAGATTATGAAAAATGAAATCAGACAACAAAGGGAAGAGAAGAAGCAATCTGATTGCAATTTCATTTTATTCTTGAAAAGTTTAACCATTGTTTTAAGTATTGTTGTTTGCATAATTACAATGGGTATGTATAAGTTGAATAATAAGCAATCTGTTTACATAACTAAGAGTAGTGTGTTTACTAAGTAATTTCTTTTGGTAAGGTGTGTTTTTACTTTTTACTGAGTATGAGAAGAGAATAATCCATTTAATTGTAGGGGTGTTTTTGTCAGCTAACATAAAAACAGACTAGAAAAGATAATTGATAGCAATTTGTATGCAGTAATGCTTAGTAAGGTAGTAATTTTAGGAGTTTGTTTTATAAGGTAGTAACTTTTGAAAACTGTTATTTATAAGGCTGTAAAAATTAATTGTCTCAATTTTTTACTAAGTCGCATTTCAATAAGATTCAAGAAACATGAAATCTATAATTGTTGATCCTCCTTGGGGTCCTGATTTTCCTATCTTCAATGTTGCCTAGTGTCAAGAAACATGCATAAGCAATAAAATAAACATGCATAAGCGTAAAATCTCGCAACCGGGGAGGAAATTGTGTTAGCAATTAATAGAGATGGAATGATTTATCATGGGAAACCAACAGCAGTTTTGAATTGTGACCCTCCCAACCCGCCCAATAATTGCAGCTCTAGGTAAGCTCTTTGCCCTATCATTTACCAAGTAGTAAGTATATGCAAGCTTTTAGAGAAATTCCTTCCCTGCATCATTACAAGTTTTCTCATTATTAAATTAGGAGGCCATTGAAAGAATTCGTTTGGCATAATCACTTAGACATCGCCTTTCACATCTCAGCTTGAGGTTTGCCAGTACAAAATTTGAAGTGTCAATCTTCACTGGCGTGCTTTAACACAAATTTGGGCATAGCAGCTTGAACACTTAGAATAATCTCCAACCTCACCCGCTGCGCAGAAGGGTAGATGACACGACTTCAATAACAATGGGGTGTTCCTTTATTCAGTCTCTACTATTCCTTTTCCTGTCATAAAATCACAGAGTATAAGAACTCACAACCTATTTATTCCTACTCCTAGCTTTAACAATCGTATTATCATCATCATTTAACAAAGTTGCGGGAGCATCATTATATTATTTGAAAATGAAAACTCAATAATTACTATAACACCAGCCTCTTTGCCTAAGTATGAACACCAAGATGAGTAGAACAGGCATTGTCCTAGTACTAGCCTCAAATGTGATAGTACATACCTAGTGGCCTCGAGCAAGATTCATAAGGACGGGACTGAGGAACAATCTAATTTGTATCCAACTAATAATTCCAGCAACATCTACAACTGAATCAATACCTCGTAAAAAACACTATAAATTACAACTTTCAAAAGGATAATAAAATAATTGGGACATCAAACTCTATTATAATCAATTAACACCAACCATTCATAACTTCGGTGAGTAGTGAGGAAGTAGTAGAGAGTTTGAATATATAGTCAGAAATCATAGAGGGAGAAATTTTACTATGTAAGAGTCATATATCAAATTATCAATAATATTTTGAATTGAAAGTGGAAAAAGAGGGTAAAGAAGAAGGAGATGCCCAATAGTTAGTTTCAATTTTGGACAGTTTCTGGAATTATTAGGCTTGTGCTAGATGGTGTCGGAATGCTTGTTGAATAGCTTCGGTTGTTTGGCACAGTTTGGCGGGGCCAAACACAAATTTGGGTATTGGAATTCCGTGTTTGCCGTGGTAATACACGTGAGCTTCCATTTGCGCTGAAAGAAAGAAAAGACAGGAAATCAAAATCGAGGAATAGATTAACCAAATAGAAATTCGAAGGAAGAAAAACGGGGAAAATGAAAATGAAAAGCTTCAATTGTCAATTATAAGGATTAAGAACCTGGAAAAGACACGAAACGGGATTAGTAAAAGTTTAATAAAAATGAAATTTCCAACTCTCATATACTCGTATTCATATGAAGTTAGGTGATGAATTAAAACGTAAAATTGAATTTGGGAAAGATAAAAGGGCATGAGAGAAGTGGACAAATGATGAGGAAGATGAAGTTGAAAGAGGCTGGGGTAATGAAGAGTGAGGAGGTGCTAATTGGGGTCTTTAATGATGGTAATGAGGGGAACAGGAAGAAGCTTTTAGTTAAACGAAAAACGCCAAAAGCAGGGCAAGTAGGTTTGTATTTGTGCTGGTGACGTGGCGGTATGGCTTGAGGGGATTTCTGACGTGGCGAGAATAATATATGGGAAGTTTGTCTTTTTATAATATTTATAGATTTACCATAAATCCATAATACCGTCCTTAACTGACTGCTTGTGTTTAGTATCAAAAAGAAATGCTTGACGGGAAAACATTAAATATGAGAGTGTCACGTGTCTAGCGGTTCTTCTATTATAATTATATATAGATATATAGATAGATGTTAAACTCAATTGGATTATAAGAAGCTAATTCTCAACAATTAATACAATAAATTGAACTTTCTACTTTTCTCTTTGATGTACTCTTTTCAATCTAATCTGTTGGTAACATTGACTTTTGGATGTTTTCAAGGCAATATTTTGACTATATCTTTCTTTATTTATACACGATTTTTACAAAAATGTAATTTTCTAAAAGACTTTTCTCACAACAAATCGAAATATGTTACCAATAGATTGGATTGGAGGGAATACTATATGTGGTCATTATATTTCTGATCGCATATCACACATTTTTTTTGTATGAACAACTCTTTTTTTTTTTTTTTGCCTCCTATTTTTTCTTGTGACGAAAAGTAATTTGTGACACTTCACACCCACTTCCCTTTTAAACTTTATTTTAACCGAGCCTTGTGAGCTTGTGACACATTACAATTATGAATTTGCGTTTTTTTTTGCAATGTGAACAATTAACACTTCATGGACAATCATATTCATAAAACTGGATTAACTAATGGTTAAGGAGCATGCTACAAGTTAATCATGGAAGCTTTGGAAGGAAGTAAAAAAAAACCTTAAGAACATTGATAATTGGATGTGTCACTATGAAGCTTTGAGATAAGTAGGTCCTCTTTATTGTATCAAGTAAAGGAAACACCCTTAATCCTTAACAAAGTCAAAACAACAATTAACATCAAAAAAAAAGAAAAAAGGAAAAAGCATCAAGAATCACCTTTACTAATTGAGGGATATTTTTCAAAGTTTGATTTTTTGTTCAGCCAAACTAATTTCAAGAGTTACACTAATTGATTGAGAACAACTGTCTTCTAGATAAAATTCAAGAGTTACACTAATTAAAGAAATATATAAAATTCAAAAAGAGTTCAACTAGAAGGTTTATTTGATGTCTACATAAAACCAGCTAATTCCTAAATTTAAACGCCACTTACCTTTAATTTCCAATAATCATTAAATGATCCTAACTTTGGAGTCATACTCGCAAAATATCCGCAACAACGGCGCTAAAATCGTATGCTACCAAAGATAAGATTTATAACACTTGTGACCTTAAACTAAATAATACTATAGGGTAATAAGGATTTATCTAAAAGAAAGACGATGTAATTAAAGTATAAATAGTAAAGATTAAGGTAACTAAAAGATGGGGGTTTTATGATTGATTAACTAAATTAATTTACTAGCAAGACAAAGCAATAATTAATTGAGATAAATTCAAATGATTAAAGGACCCGGGTTAACAAACATCAACTATTAACAAACCAACTGATCATCGATTGTCTTCAATTACTCTTAAGAACTCTATTATGGAAATATGAGTTTCCTTCTTCCTGTTAAGGTTAGTCAACTAAATCGAAACGCGATAATAGAGGACCCTAATTATTGAACAATCAAAGTCATGCGTCTAGATTTAATTCAACAAGAGCATTAACAATCAAAGGAAGCAATAAAGATAACGATCTTTAACACACGCGGTTAACGATTTGAATTATATATCTAATCTCTACTTAGTCCTAATAAAGATGAAACGCATACAAATCATTCCCGAAAATGACTCCACTCAACCGAGGACACACCTCGCAAACATCGACAAATAACAACAATTCCAACAACCAAGAAAGATAATGCCAACAACGATACTAATCATGCCAGTACCACAACAAACCATCTAAAATCAATTAAACAGGCAACTGAGTAGGGAAACCCTACCTTTTGCAATCCAAGTACACACAAGCAGTCAATAGCAATTCTCTATGACACCGTCACCTACACACAATAATCACATACCATCACTATAAACCATTCCCCAAAATTAACCCAAATTAGGGGTTGCACAAATTCTAACAATAACAATGATAAACTAATTAGGAATACTAGAGACTTACTAACACAGACGACATAGATAACGAGATCCAAAAGCTCACAATCGATCAACCTTGGCTTAGGATAAGATGAGGATGATTAGAGAAGTTTAGAGCGTTGTTAGGTTTTGTAAAATAATGATTTAGAACTGATTAGAAACTGCTCAACACGCTATTTATACTTCTCTAATCATTTTAATCAAAACCGCGGAAATAACCGGTCAGACCGGTTACTCGGCCGAGTACCTGGGGTACTCGGCCGAGTATCACACTACTCGGCCGAGTGTTCCTGGGCAGTAAAACTGACCAAAAAACACACGACACACTACTCGGCCGAGTGTTCCTGGGCAGTAAAACTGACCAGAAAACACACGACACACTACTCGGCCAAGTTCCTCTATTCGGCCGTATAAACTAAACTCAGAAAACCGTGGTATTAGAGTCTTCCCTATTTAAAAATGAATTTCGTCCCCGAAGTTCACACCCATACCTACATGGCAAGCACACAAACCACTCCACCAACCATCACCACACAACTCTCATCCTCCATCCTCGACACTACTCACCCAACAACGCCTAACGCCTACCTAAAAGCGCAGCTCACAGTATAGCATCAACCATAGAGTAGCCCACATAACCCCATAACTCTATCGAATACCAACAACACAAGGGCCGCCAACTTTGTCTTACTTACATACCGCTCACTAGCAAATTCAATATCACCACCATCTACCAAGCGAGTTGTTACATTCTACCACCCTTATAATGAACTTCGTCCTCGAAGTTTACTCACACTCATAAACGTCACCACCCAAAACAGTCAACACTATTGTAACCATATTTACCCACAACCTTACTCCATAACCATACATATAAAATACATACTACTACAGGCATAATCTTTACCTTTCATAATATCAACCACAAGTCCATCCTTTAATCCACATCAAGACTCAACACTTCCCAAATATTCCACCGTACGCATAACCATTAAACTCTCTTTGTCGCATCCTACTCCTCTTAAGATAAATGTTACGTCCTCGTAACCCAACTTGTACTAGATCCTTAGCTATTCCTTCCCCTTATCACCATCTCATGTCACTGATAATCGACTATAACCTTAACACCGATAACCATTCCCAGTTCCAAGACTCTCTCTCTCTAATTCCATACTTCTAATCATTCCGCACACCACCTAACATATATCACAAAATCCCTAACATAACCACAACCACAACTCTCCCACATTACCGCACAACCACATTTTTTTCTATTCACGTACTTATCCCCACCACCTAACTCACGACCCAAAATTGTTACACACCCACTTGATCCTCAAATTCCCCTTTTTATTCTCATCAAACTCCCCATAACTTAACATGATACTAATTTCCAAACACTTCATACTTACTGCTCTGATAAAAGACTATGAACCAACTGCAACTTCCAGCTCAGTACCCACATGTTTGGCTAATTACTTGCCACAACTATGTCAACAAAAGTCTCATCTAACATAAGATCGAAAGTGTTCCAACCACCTGCCACAACTATGTTTCTTCAACAAGTTATCACTGTAGCTATGGCAACATCGACCACATGTGCAACTCTGTTCTATATTATACTCTTGTCTCACCCACAAGTCAAAATTACAGGAAACAATAGTAAACAGAACAACAATCTATATGCACATACTAGACTGACATAATCTTTCAAAAGTTCATCTCACAAGTACCCCACCTACTCCACCACAACCGATGACAGCATCGCAACACCGCCACCAACAGCCGCACCGCAGCGCAAAAGTACCCGCATCGCAACACGGAGTACCGTGCCCGGATCGCAACCCGGAACACAACAACCACATTACAAATAAAAGTGTCCCGACACAACGATCATCTCATGACTCATCCAACCACGCAACATGTTATATGGAATAACCAGATAACAACGTTATGAATATCATACCATACTACTACTCATGAGGTTAGAACCTCACCCAATTCCCTTACACACATCATAGACCCATAAAAAAAATCTAACTAGCCAATCCTGATCATGTAAGTTACCTCTTGATAATGGATATCTCTCACCCGAGCTTAACTCAGTTGCCCTTCATAACATATCCTCCCATCCACACAATTATCACCACCCGACAAACGTAACCATATCATAAGTACCCAACTACTAGCAAACACCTCTTATATACACATTTTATACTCCCTCACAACCATACATACCAATCAGGCCTCCACAAAATCAACCTCTTTAGAATGACTAACTTCCCTATTTAACATCATCCTTAACCACTAGTGACAACACTATGACACCACCATCTTTCATATAACTACTCTTTTACTATCACCTCTAAATATAACAATTCATTTCCTCTATTTGGTTATCATCCCAAATAACGAACATTAAATCCATCTACAAAAATTACCTCAACAACTATTCAAATTTTATCCTTGATTATATCGTCACCTAGCTCACCACCATAGTCTCATACCATGCAAATACTGTACCAACTTCCTACTCCTTTAATTTCTCAAAACTCATGACTAACAAGTCGTCCCGCAGTTTATATATATCCCTTAACTCACACCCTCATGATAGTACCACACAATTCTATGATTCCTTACTTTAGTGTCCCTTAATTCTTGTGAACATCCACTCAACTTACCATCATCCTTCTCTTCCCATTACTTCCAAAAATCAAATTCCATTAGCCTATATCATTTTCTTTCATTCATTTCTTATCAACAATCCCTCATATCATGTTTCTCACTCATACTCCCCACCGATAGATCCACCCACTCAATGATTTCTCCTTAATTGATTACATCTTCTTTTGGTAATTCTAGAAAACCAAGATTCACTTCATCCCGTGACCTCCCAAATGATTATACACTAGGCTCACCAAATGACCTCCCAAATGATTACATCATTTTTTTTACAACCTTCCATTACACATCTCCTCACCCACCATCGTCATAATCATCTCTCTCCAGAAATCACTATATATCCCAAATTACCATAATTTTCACATCCTTCATTTCAAACTTTTATTTCTCACATTCCTCGAATTTACATTACTACTCTCATCATCACTTGACCATATACGGTCATCACTACACCACTTAAGCCAACGACTAATTCACTCACCATAGCGCACAAAATGTGCTCCTTTTCTAAATAACTTGTCAACTTCGCTTATTCTTTCCAATATCCATCACAATCATGTGTACCCATATCCTCCCTACCAAACATATATCCTTCATAAGCTGGTATTCTCCACATCATATTATCTGGTAACTTATGTAACTAGACCGTCATATATGTAAAAGAATGCTTTATGACCCAAAACATACGTGTATACAAATAACCTACGACTCAAAACAAATGTAAGCACATAGCCGCCGACTCAAAATGACCGCCTAAGAGGTACTCGATTGAGTATATGACGTACTCGGTCGAGTACAGGACACTCGGTCGAGTAACTATACCATTCGATAGATTTCTCGACTCCAGAAGCTGACCCAATTTATCACAGAAATATTACTCGGTCGAATACGGGTTACTCGGCCGAATACGCAAGTTACTCGGCCGAGTTCTGGCACAGTTCTCAGCAATGTCCAGTTTTCGTAAAACAGTCATATCTCACTCGTTACTTGGTCGTTTTGGACGTATGACCTATTGTTAGAATCGTAAGAAGACAAGATATCACCTCAAATTTGAATAACAGTAATATCATTTCTAGAACTCCACTTATGACAGTTTTAAGACAGCCCTTCCATAATCGGTCTTCATACAAATCAATTTTTCTTAACAAAACAACTTAAACATGAATAAGGCAAACAATAGCAACTCAATACTTCTAAAAACAACTACATAGGTGAACTTTTATCATACCCACATGTAAATTAAACACAACATTCATATACTACACATGCTAGAAGTCACGTTCATCCTTTCTTACCACATTCATGCTCATTCTTCCAAACAGAATAATACGCATCGCATTTCATTAAAAATGAAATTCAAACCAAACATATCACAATTCAGTACTATTCACATTGTTCCTCCACTCACCCATGCCAATCATATTACTCGTCAAAATCACCACATTAGTCCACATACCCATATTAATGCACGTAGACTACCACATAGTACAATTTCAACATCACTTCCAACAAATATACACATAAACCACTCTATTCATACACATATAAACACACACACACACACACACACACACACACACACACACACACACACACACACACACACACACACACACACACACACACACACACACACACACACACACACACACACACACACACACACACACACACACACACACACATGCAACAATCCCCTTGACATGTCCCGTAGTGACCGGCTCGAAGTTGTAAAGGTAATATTGCGGTTTCGAGACGTCTCTCAAACCTTTGCAGTAGCTCCAAACAATTCTTAACCAGGTTCATTTTAATTAGACACCCTAAGTTCATTTTGTTCATTGCATTTAGGTTCCAAAATCGTCGCCCTGATACCACTTTGTAACACCCCATATACCAAGGTGCCTTACCAAGAACCACCCTAGCATATAAAGGTGTTACCATCCCGGTTACCCGAGGTAAGTATATCAATAGTGACCATCAAAGAACTATTATATAACTGTAAAGTTAGGTTATTACATTGTCTCAAAACTGTAAACCAAAGTATAAAGAATGTAACCAACTACAACTCATAAAGTATCCAAAAGACTACGATAGCGGAAGCTAAGACTCTAGGTGATGACATCCCATCCTCGATCCCGCGGCTAGAATAAGCTCATCACCTGTCAATATCTACTCACCATCTCCAAATGGATCACCATAATTTTACAAAACACAACGGGGTCAGTTCACTGAATAATCAAGATAAGCTAATCGCGAGAAACAACCAAGACAAGAACTATGCAACCATTCTTCAACTCCAATCATATCTCATATCCGGCTACACACTTAAGTGTGTAGCCCTGCCAGATTACCCACAGTAATAGGTAATCCATACCGCCAGTGGGGGACCGCAGCCTTGCCCACCTAAGCCCCACTCATCGCAACGAGCAACAACCCATGTCCATTAATGTGCACACCCCCCCTTTGTGACGGGAATCACAAGGGGCAAATCATGGGCATGAAGCCATTCCCGAAAATGACTCCACTCAGCCAAGGACGCACCTCGCAAACATCGACAAATAACAACAATTCCAACAACCGAGAAAGATAATGCCAACAACGATACTAATCATGCTAATACCACAATAAACCATCTTAAACCAATTAAACAGGCAACTGAGTAGGGAAACCCTACCTTTTGCAATCCAAGCACACACAAGCAGTCAATAACAATTCTCCATGACACCGTCACCTACACACAATAATCACATACCATCACTATAAACCATTCCCCCAAAGTAACCCAAATTAGGGTTTGCACAAATTCTAACAATAACAATGATAAACTAATTAAGAATACTAGAGACTTACTAACACAGACGACATGAATAACGAGATCCAAAAGCTCACAATCGATCAACCCTGGCTTAGGAAAATATGAAGACGATTAGAGAAGTTTAGAGCGTCGTTAGGTTTTGTAAAATAATGATTTAGAACTAATTAGAAACTTCTCAACACGCTATTTATACTTCTTTAATCATTTTAATCAAAACCACGGAAATAACTCATCAGACCGGTTACTCGGTGGGGGTACTCGGCCGAGTACGCCCTACTCGGCCGAGTATCACACTACTCGGTCGAGTACTCTTGGGCAATAACCTGACCAGAAAACACACGACACACTACTCGGCCGAGTTCCCCCTATTCGGCCGAGTAAACCAAACTCAGAAAACCACGGTATTACATATATGATGGTTGCGGGACATGGAAGGGAATCGAGTCATCATGCTCTCTATCTAGTTGCAGTTGTCACTCACGCTTAGTAGTTCTTTCAGTTGTTTATGTTGTAATCCTTATCACGTTGGTTTATGTTGTAAAGGATATTTAATAAACTTTTTGTATTTTTTATTTGATCTACTTACCTCGGGCAACCGAGACGGCAACACTTTTATATGCTGGGGTGGTCCTTGGTAACGCACCTTGGTATATGGGGGTGTTACATTAACCAGACATGTTTATCGTACTTATCCCAAGGTTCTTTGCTCAATTCTCATTACTTCCTCACGTGCCGTACTCTTTCTTTCCTTAATTTCAGAATTATTACATTCACTCCCCCTAAAAGAGAACTTCGTCCCGAAGTTCAACTGTCAAACTTTATAATGTGCTCTCATACGCTCGTTACCAAATTCCACAAATGACCATGTTACGGGTTCATCACTCTTTCTTACTTATTGCAAATTCGTAATAAAATCTCATATAATCATAGTTCTATCGATATAACTTCCACTTTACCAGTCCTCAAAGGTCAAAGCACAAAGTCAAACCCACGGTTCCAATCTCTAACCCCTTAAATAACTCCCAACTTGTGTTGGTTATATTTATACATATCTATCACACGGTATGACTCGTATATATTACATCAAATACCATACACTCAATCTATACACATCAAATCACAAATATGCGGACTCCCTGAAACAATCAAATAATGCAAAAATTACTCGTTATGTGACTCAATCATTTTCAATATTTCCATTTTCGCACGCCATGCCGCACATACCGCGTCATATCCACCACATGATCACACATATGTTTCCACATCAGTTTCCGTCCATTATAAATACTTCCGTTATTAGTGTCATATGACTCCGATTAAGCATCAAAGATTACTATGCGACACGCACATCATGACAAAACTTCACACAATATGGACAGAGTTATCATGACAAAATGAACTCATGGCAATTAACGTGCACCACACACAACTGTCATATCATTTTTATCATCTAATTACTCATGTTAAATTAACAATTTTCATTTAAATTTCATTTTTAAGTAGCAAAAGCCACATAATATGGTCAAACATAAACAATGCATAAGGTCTCACCCATGTGAGGTCATCATGTTTATCTGACACAAACCAGCCAATATAAACCGTGAAAGTAAGGGTATACACCCAATATTTGGTCGAGTATTGACAAAACAAGAGTCAAAACGGATCACTCAGTCGAGTCTAGAAGGCCACTCGGCCGAGTAGGCAGCACTCGGTCGAGTGCAGGGTGCACGCGGTCGAGTGTCGCCTGGGCAAAAGGTTTTCGTTCCCAAACTCGTTTCCAAGCTTTCCTATTTCATCATACAAATGCTAATAGACTCTGATGGTGACTAATACCCTATCAAATAACCGAATTTAAAACAAAATCTTGGCCTTAAGGCCATCATTACTACACAATTAAGATAAAATGTTCGAGACACACTACCGACACAAACATGCTATTTCATAGTTCTTTTTGCAACCGTCACATCTCCTCCCCCACCACCGGTGACGGTATCACCATGCCGTCACCAACAACCGGACCGTAGTGTGACACAATAGTCAATAGTCATATTGGTATACATAAAACCTTATACTATGTTGTGAACATGACCCTAGAAACCCATTATTCTCAACGGATAATAACAACATCACCTCTCAAATGGGCACTATAACAAGATCACGATGTACACCATGGACGCTTCACTTAACGATTGGGAGGCGAATTTACAAACAACATCTAAACTACCACTCATAGGGTCTGAGTCTCACCCAACTACTATATAACACAAGTGATCACATCTCTTATCAACATGATTAAACCCACGCGCATTACGTAGCACACTCTTACTTTAATAACCACGAAAACCAAGCTTGGTAAAACCAACTCCACATTATATATCCCAATTATTAAAACTCAAACTCATCCCTCCTACGTCACGGCCAACAACATGACCTTCTCACGAGGGTTCACCCGAAACTTGTAACAAATTCCTTATTGAGTGTTGTATTATAAAACTTGAAAAATCCCTAACTCGTCTCTCGTTCTAATGCTCTATCCCAAATTCCGGTCTCATAAATCTTCGTCACCATCTATTCGATCCATACCATTTCTTAAGTCCAATCTGACACCCCAACCACTATTAGCAACTCATGCTATCACTCTCCTTTTTAAACTCTTCGTTACCTCACTATTCCCTCATCATTCCACAAATCCCGACTCAAACATATGCTAACCAAAGTACTCGAGTCCTAACTATGAGTCCGAACAACCGCTAAATATCCAACCTTGGTCGCACTCCGCCCATCCTCTATAGATTGTCTCTCATGATCAACTTACTCAACTCAAAGCTTTGTATATGCCACATACCTTCATAGTGCTCCCGATTTCCAGACTTGATGACTTTACCGAATTCCACGCATCTTGTAGGAGACATATGCCTAAGGGCTAGGGTGAGAAAATCATCCTTTCGGGCTCACACAAACTATATGCATGGAAATCCAGGGGGTTCAATCACCGGAGGTACCACCTGCTCTTGGCAAGCATCTCTTGCTTGGCTGCTTCTCGCATTACTTGATGGCCTCGACATGCCACATGACTCATTTTACATGTCAAATCCCGGGTGGGGTGATGAGATTAAGACGATCCGGAACAGATACGGAAGAGGTAAGAATAAAAAAATTTTTGGAATGGATAGAAATTTTCCCCAACACTTTAAATCAGAATCCAACACTTGAAAATAAATCCTTGACTTACTTAGACACAAGTTTTCCGGGAAAAGGAGTTGTGGTGAAATAATGCTATCACTTAATTCCAATTAAATGATGATAAACATTTATAAATCTTGACACCATTACTTCTAGTGAATATAATGATCAAATCGTTTGGTATACTCCTACATTTTCGATATTTTTGAGAAACTTTTAGGAAAATTTTATAACTCGAATCAACACCACACATTACTAGCTGATGCGTGCATTTTATATAGGCATTTTATACTTCATTTGCACGCACTCCTATGCATATTTAGTAGTGTTTAGCTACAAATGTCCCCCGAATAGTCTACTTTGGTTTGTCTTGTATTATTTGCAGGTATGAATCGAAAACGAGCATAATCAAGCTTAATACATGTCCCTATGCATGCATTAAGGAGATGAGTTGAGTCGGAGCTTTGAGACTACTATTTTGGGATGCGCATAGAAGTAAGGAATCTAGGCGAGCAAAGAAAGAGCTTCAAATTACTAGTTCCTACTTTGAAGAGCCATATCTCTAGTTCTAAAATGGATTTTCAAGTAATTCTAATTTCAGATAAAGTCTTGTCCTCTTAGCTTTCCAACGCCACCGGAAACGCTCGATTTTCCCAAGTAACGAAGAAATGGCGGCCGTTTGAAGTTCAGTGCGCGAAGCAGGAATTCTGCGCTGGAAAGTACTCGATCGAGTACTATCTTGTTCGATCGAGTGCCTAATGTCCTCGATCGAAGGGTCCCTCTTTGATAGTGTTCGATCGAGTGCCTTATGACCTTGATCGAGAGGTTTTAGCTTGGATTTGTTCGATCGAGGATATGAAAGTGTTCGATCGAGTGCTTTTCTATGGACGCGGGATTTTTATCTTAATATCGTGTCTTAGGTTTAATAAATATCTCTCCTATAAATAGGAGAGACGTGATTAGGTTTAAAAACTCTTTTATCTCTCTCTTTTTCTCTTTTTTTTTTTCAACCGGATACTGTTGAATGTTCCTTTGCTCTTCCTTCCAGATCTGAACTTTTGTAATCTCTCGTTCCCTTTATTCTAAGTATTATTTCACTTCCTTTGATCTTTATATTATGTTTACCATTTCTCTATCTCTCTCTATGGTTTTAATTACTATTATGCTTAGCTAATTCTCTAATGCTAGGATTAGAGGAGTCATGGTAGTATAGCAATGATGCGATAGTTGGTTTATGAGATTTAATGTGAGAATTGTTTCATTAACAATATAAATATAATCGTTTGGTTGAATGCATGCAACTGAATTAGTTAATTTGGTTAAGTTCAGTCCTAGATTGGAAGATTGGAATGAATAGACTTGTTATGAACAATAGACTACACTAGTGAGGGCGGAAGCTACGCTAGTTGTATTTAGGGCGGATAGCGGACCGGAAGGACCTTTCCTTTACCCTCCTCATATTAGATCGACTTACCTACCATTAGCTGACTTGTGCATCTATCGTGATAACCCGACATCCTGGCATCTCCCTCTTTATTTTTTCTTTACCCTTGCTTTTATTAGTTTAGTTTATTCAACTCAAACCCCCCATCTTGTGACCTTAGACAGACCGAATAACGAGTAGATAGTGACCGCCTCCCTGTGGAGTTCGACCCTACTTTCACTAGCTTATGTTAGTTGTTTTAGGTATTTATTTTTGGTACTAAACGAAAGGTATCAAATTTTGGCGCCGTTGTAGAGGAGGAAACTATTTTATTTACTTGTTTCTTTTTGTCTGTCTTTAGCCTCAAGGAATTTATTCCTTGGGGCAGTTCTTATCTTTTCCCTTAGTGTTGTTTTAATAGGTCCTATAGGTCCTACCTAGGCAGATCTAGGTAAAAGATCATCAAAGGGAAGGCTTGAGTACCTTTGATCTTGCACCTATGTTCCATCCCATGGCGCGCAGCAGGTGGTGCACTGTGAGAGATGTGGTGTTGCTGGGCACAATGCTGTTATTTGCTTGACAGGGAACGACGAAGTCTATACGTTTAGGTAGCATAGACAAGCTATTCAATCCTTTGCATATGTGCCGCCACATCCGCTTGATCAATGAGGCTATCAAAAGCCTCCATTCGTTTGGCCACCGCAACAACAAGCTCCTCCTCTTGATAAACAGAAAGCAGAGATTGCTGAATTGAAATCTTTAATTAAGGCACTTGCTCTTAAACTGCAAGAAGATGATAGATTTATGGACACCCAAATCAATGAACTTGAGTCTCAAATAGCTCAGTTAGCTGTCGAGTCGAACTTTAGTCGCTCAGAGAAGGTACACGCTACCTACACCGAAAGCAGTCTTTCCTATGAAGGACCTGGATTGTCTATTGACGACAATGATGTGTATGACTTGGAATACAAAGATCTATCTGAAAACGAGGCATTACTTGAAGATTTCTGCACTATACAACAACAAACACTCGATCGAACTGGTTATAGTGTTCGATTGAGTGAAATATCTGAGGAAATGTTCGATCGAACAGAGTTATCCACTTGATCGAACAGTTATTACGAGGAAGACCTCGATCGAGCAGTTCTGTTTGTTCGATCGAGTAATAATCATGAGGAAAGTCTTCGATTGAGTACACTCTTTGTTCGATAGAACATATTGGCCACGGAGAGCAATGATATGTCATCTAGGTCCCTTTTGGATGGCGATTTTGAAGAAGACAATGGTTATGGTGAATCCCCAATTTGGAAAGCCGAGTTGGACGCTCAAGAGGCTACAATATACGGGATAGAATCCACAAAGAAGTGGAATGAGAAGGTAGCTGAGTCCGGGAATGTTGCTAGCACGGTAGAGGTAATACATTCTTTTGTCAATGATTCCGAAGTTAGGAGCGACCGACTAGAGGTAATTAAAGATAACTTTATGATTATTGCTATGACTAATAGTAAATTACCTCATATGACCTATGCTTTATGTTTCAATATTCCGCCCCCTCCCAGTTGGGCAAATAATCTAATAATGTTTCACCATATTTGTCATCGGAAATTTGTTTGGCTGAGACGGTACTTTAGTTTGCTTTCATATGCTCCTTTTCTATTTTGGTGCTACTTATGCCTTTGTATAGCACATGCATAGATTTATGATATTATGCTAAGAGCTTTGAGTTGCTTTGATTGTGACTAACTCGAGCAGCTGGATGAAGAAAAGAAGGTCGAGCTGGGACTTGTCTGAAACTAGTGCTGTCCGGGAGGCAACCCGAAGTTTAAATTTTTAGTTGATTTGCATTTCAGTTTTGTGTGTGTAATAATTGGTTTTCGAACCATAGAGTCTGAACAATTTAGGCTTGGTTTTGGTCGTATTTGTGGTCGCTTTTTGCGTCTTTTGCAGGTGTTTTACTGACGCCTAGGAATTCACGCAATAGGGAGCTCTCAATCTAGCAGTTTTCTACTCGATCGAGTGCTTGAGCCCTTCGATCGCATTACTCTTCTCGATCGAGCAACCACAGATAATGGCCATTCGATCGAGTCCTTTTGTTTCTCGATCGAAAGCTTTTGCAGCCCAGTGTACTCGATCGAGTCCTATACCTTCTCGATCGAGTACCATCGAGTTTGCTTGATTTGATTCGTTTCTATTGCATTTCGATTGAGCTATTAGCGACCTCCCATGTTGCTGGCTGGTTTGGGGAGGTCCCTACTTCGCGTATTTTTGTGAGTTTTCCACAGCTTCACTCTCTCCTTTTTAGTTTGCATTTCCTTTCCCTATTTTTGAGTAAAATGAGGGCATTGTACAGTTTGGTTTGGGGAGGTTATGCATCCATATCTGTGTCTGCATATCGCTTTTATTGCATTTATGTTATCACGTTTAATTTCTGTATGCATTGTTGTTTATTTTTATAAAATTCAAAAATCTTTAGCCTTGCAGTAAATTGATATCTTTAGCTTTGTCTTCTGCATATCTACGAGTTAATGTTAAAATTTAGCTGAACAAATAGACTTGACCTGAAATTTTGGCAACCTACTTATAATTTCTAAGATTTTGAGCTTTATAAACTGGTGTCTTTTATGACCAGTTTCATGTATGATTGTCAGTAGTTACTCCTTGCATAGCATGTATCATTAATTTGCACATATATGAAATTCGATTGCTTTTTGCCTACATACATTCGGGTTAGTGGTTGGTGTCACATGTAGGAAGGTGCTTACAATTCCCTTTTCTTCCCTTTTACCCATTAACTCCACATTTAGCCAAATTTGCCTTTTGACCCTTAACTACATCCCAAATTTAGCCTGCCTTGTCAAGCTAGTTTAGTGTTTGTTTTTGCAGTATATTGTTTATTGTGACAATTTGGTTTGTTTTGTAAAGACGGGAGTTGGTAGAAGAGAAAGAAGGAAAATGAAAAAAAATAGAAACCAAGAAAAAGAAAAAGAAAAAAAAAACAGAAAAAAGAAAAGGAAAAGAAATGAAAAAAGAGATTGAATAAAAGTCGGTTTTTACTCCTATGCATTATTTTATATCTTACGAGGAGTATTTATTTCGTTAGTGAGTCTGTGTGCCGAAATAAGGGGCACTTGTGCTTATTTTTGATGGATTCGGAATCGGATATTGGTTCACTTGGTTTTGTAAGGTAGCTAGCTTGACTATTAACCTCACAATCCCATAAATATTTTACCTTTTCTTACCCGTTGCATCACTTTGCCATACTTTTGTAAGCCCTTGGCTGTGACAGACCTTGTTTGGTTGGAATGTGTGTACGGTAGCTAGAATTGTCTATCACATTAGCTGCATGCATGCTTATGTGGGTCGTAGTTTAGGTGAGCGATTATATTTCTTTCTCTCCTACATTTATATGCTTACCCTTTGCTTCATGAGAGAAGAGTAACCTGTGAGAGTCCATTATCAAAGGTCTTGCAAGGTCGACTGTTCAGCTTTATTATAAACATCTCATAACTCGTTTGCATTTGACTGTTTTGCTATAAGTATTAGTGCTTGCATTAAATCGGTTTAAGTGGACAATTTGTAGCTAGCTCTGAGTTTTCTTTTTTGTTCCACTAGTTTTGCATATAGTTTGGTTGGGGACAAGCAAATGTTTGGTTTGGGGAAGTTTGATGCGTGCATTATATATAGGCATTTTGTACTTCATTTGCACTCATTTCTATGCATATTTAGTAGTGTTTAGCTACAAATGTCCCCCGAATAGTCTACTTTGGTTGCCTTGTATTATTTGCAGGTATGGACCGGAAATGAGCATAATCAAGCTTAATACATGTCCCTATGCATGCATTAAGGATATGAGTTGAGTCGGAGCTTGGAGACTACTATTTTGGGATGCGCATAGAAGTAAGGAATCTAGACGAGCAAAAGAAGAGCTTCAAATAGCCATATCTCGAGTTATACAACATATTTTCAAGTGATACTAATTGGATGAAAGCTTGACCTCTTATCTTTCCAAAGCCACTGGAAACGCTCTGTTTGCCCAAGTAACGAAGAAATGGCGGCCGTTTAAAGTTCAGTGCGCGAAGCAGGAATTTTGCGCTGGAAAGTACTCGATCGAGTACTATCTTGTTCGATCGAGTGCCTAATGTCCTTGATCGAATTGTCCCTTTTTGATAGTGTTCGATCAAGTGTATAATGTCCCCGATCGAGAGGTTTTAGCTTGGATTTGTTCTATCGAGTGATATGAAAGTGTTCGATCGATTGCTTTTCTATGGACGCGGGATTTTTATCTTAATATCGTGTCTTAGGTTTAATAAATATCTCTCCTATAAATAGGTGAGACGTGATTAGGTTTAAAAATTCTTTTTTCTCTCTTTTTTTTTTTTACAACCGGATACTATTGAATGTTACTTTCCTTTTCCTTCCAGATCTGAACTTTTGTAATCTCTCTTTCCCTTTATTCTAAGTATTATTTCACTTCCTTTGATCTTTATATTATGTTTACCATTTCTCTATCTCTCTCTATGGTTCTAATAACTATTATGCTTAGCTAATTCTCTAATGCTAGGATTAGGGGAATCATGGTAGTATAGCGATAGTTGGTTTAGGAAATTTAATGTGAGAATTGTTTCATTAACAATACAAATATAATCGTTTGGTTGAATGCATGCAACTGAATTAGTTAATTTGGTTAAGTTCAGTCCTAGATCGGAAGATTGGAATGAATAGACCTATTATGAACAATAGACTACACTAGTGAGGGCGGAAGCTAAGCTAGTTGTATTTAGGGCGGATAGCGGATCGGAAGGACCCTTCCTTTACCCTTCTCACATTAGATCGGCTGACCTACCTTTAGCTAACTTGTGCATCTATCGTGATAACCCGACATCCTGGCATCTCCTTCTTTATTTTCTCTTTACCCTTGTTTTTATTAGTTTAGTTTATTCAACTCAAACCCCCCATCTTGTGACCTTAGATAGACCGAATAACGAGTAGATAGTGACCGGCCCTCTGTCGAGATCGACCCTACTTCCACTAGCTTCTGTTAGTTGTTTTAGGTATTTATTTTTGGTACTAAACGACAGGTATCACTAGCGAAATGAGAGGGTCAAAAGACAATCCAAATAGTGACTAACACTACAAGAAAACGCGACAAGGGCAACTAAAGAAGGCGACTAATTGCACTCGCCCTTATAAATTTAGCGACTGAGAACAGTCGCCCGCACTTGGTAGCAAGTTCTAGTCGCTTTTGGCGACGGGTCATAGTCGCCAAAATTGGCGACTGTTTTTTTTTAAGCGGGCGACTGAAAACAGTCGCCAAATTGGCGACTGGTTTTCCACTTCAGTCGCCAAATTGGCGACTGTTTTTAGTCGCCATGTGACTTTTCTAACTGAGGAATTGGCGACCGTTTTCAGTCGCCAAATTGGTGACCTTTTTCAGTCGCCAATCTGTCGCCATGTCCAATTTCATATCAGGAGGTTGGCGACTGAAAACGGTCGCCAATTGTACATTTTCAGTCGCCAATTTTACATGTTTTTTTTGTAGAAAATTCATTTTTGACCTAGTCAAATACGTAAAAACCTGCAAAGAAAACCAACAACACCAGCATACAACACAAGGAAAGCCAAACACGTCAAGCTTTTATACATAAAATCAAGTTTCATACACAAGTACGAGTTTTGGTGCTTGTCTAAGTAATTAACATCATCCGGCAATAATGTTTTCTCTAATAAGCTAACTACATAACTGGGAAACTTGCTCCCGCTCCTCTACCACTTCTATAATTAGGATCTCTAGGATACCTTTCTTGCGGGTGCCACACACTGTTGCAATTGGCAAAATAGGAGTTCATTCTTTCCATTTCCTCCTTCATCCTCCTTATTTCTTCATCTCACTCGGCGTCCCGCTTATCTTTGGCGGCTAGTTGAGATTGGAGCTGACTTATGATACCCGGGGCATAAGTTTGTTGTTGGGAGTAGGGCCCTCTTCTTGTTGGAGGATCGTAGTAAAGCTCTTTTGCCGTTCCGATTCCGTACACATATCCTCTTTGGAACCCCTTAACAAGATCAAACCATATCTCATTGTCGGCAATGTCGGGGTTGTTCTTCTTTCGGACAAGAAATCGATTCTACAAAATTGATAAAACGTTAATGGTTAGAGGTTACTTGTCTAAAAATTGATAAAACATATAATTAATACATTAAGAAATTAAATTTTTTACACTTACATATAATTCTTGATCTTTTGCCTTCGTGAAGATCAACTTGCCTTTGCTTGTCTTCTTGGCGTAGGTCTCAACAAAGAGATCTACAACCGAGGGCATCTTGTCCTTATTCTTCTTGGCCTTCCTGGAAAAAAAAAATCCAGGAGATGTTACTAAAACAATTAAACAAGACAATTCATCAAGTTAATTCATAAGAGGCTAGCTAAGACTAAGAATTAAATATAATAACTAAGACTAAATTACAAGACTATTAAATTAAAAGCTAAGACTAAGAACTTACACTTGACAACACTCGATCGTGGAAACATTGAGACCCTCCATAATGAGTAGGCTCAACTTCCGCGTCCTTTTCTCCTCCTCTCTTGTTGATCTTTGCCCGGGCTAACGCTTCCTTGAACTCAGGATTGTTCCGATACTTGGTTAATTCCTCATATGACGTACCTATAATCAATGAAAATATCAACAATTAATATAGATTCAAAATATGTAAAGAATTTTAACTAAATACGACTATTAAAAGGAACTAAATACCTTTCATGAAAGTTGGTGCCTTCTTCCTCCTAGACACCTTATACATGTTGTCCCTTAGCCTCTTCTTGCCAATGTCATTATTCTTTTGCCAAATTAGGCGCTCAAGGACAGTTGGCCAATAGAATAGACGCTACAAAAAAAAAAAAAACTCATGAGAAACAAATCAATAATTAGAAAATTAGAAAAAATAAAATTATATCTAATATATATAGAAAGTACATACCCGGAAGTTGTTGAACCACATTTCCTTATCTTCATCACTAGCTTTAGTCCAACAAGTGATGCCATGCGTCATGTTCTATTGAGTGCTAGAAGTCACGCCATGAACGACCGTTTGACTCTTACACCTGAAATCAAACATGTTAAAAACATAATTATATGAAAAAAAATCATTTATTACTAAAAAAAGTCATTTATTACTAAGTAAAAAAAGTCATTTATTACTAAGTAAAAAAAGTCATTTATTACTAAATAAAAAACTACAAATTAGGGTGAATAAAAACTTACCAAAGGCCCGTCGGATCAAGGATCATCCTGCCGTCTGTATGGCGGGGTATAGTGATCTCCTCCTCCTCCTCCTCCTCCTCCTCCTCCCCCTCCTCCTCACTCAACTCTTCCAAAGAACGGTCAACGTCCTCCTCCTGCTCTCTCACAGAGCTACTACCCCCACTGGAGCCGCCTCACTGCCTACCTCCTCCACGAGCCATGTGAAATACAATTGCAGAAAAATTGTTATAAAATGAAAAAAAATAGAACCTAAACATATATAAAAGAAGAAGATAAAATACTAATAATTGTTTGCAAATTTTGATATGTAAATTTTCAATACCTCCTCTTACTCATCATCATCATCATCATCATCATCATCATCATCATCATCATCAACATTATCATCAGCCTCATCATCATGTTCTTCTTCCTCCTCCCCCTCCTCATCATCCTCTTCTTCTTCCTCCTCTTCTATCTCACCCCCTCCTCATCATTCTCTTCTTCTTCATCCTCTTCTAACTCCTCCTCCGCTTCTATCTCATTTGCGTAAATAATTTCATGATCAACCGGGGATAAAATTGCTTCTGATACAACTTCTTCTTGGAAAAATGGTGTATCAACTTCTGATCGTGCCTTTGTTTTAAAGACCGCCCACCATTGCTTTTGTTGTCTATCATTACTTGTTCTCGGAAAAGATGCAAAATAAACTTGATGAGCTTGTTTTGCAAGTATAAATGGGTCATATTTAGAGTAGGTTCGAGTATAATTCACTTCCACGAGTTTGTAACGATCATGTACTCTCGTTCCAGCTACGGAATTATCCCTCCATTGACACTTGAATAAGACAGTTTTATAACCTCGATCACGCCCATTATAGCACAACTCAAAGATATCCTCTAATATACTGTAATATTCATTGGCATCAAGAGAATAAATAGTAACGCCATAGTTGCATCTAGCCTTACTTTTCCCGTAGTCGAATGTTTGAAACTTAAACCCATTAACTGAATATCGATTCCACGTAACAACCTTACGAGAAGAATCCAAAGCCAAGCTTTATATCACATCATCTTGGATATTTAGCTCAAATACATGCTTCCGAAACCAGGCTGGAAATTGATCCTCATGTTTACTCCAAACATCGTCTCTGTTCACATTAGGGTGTTCTTTAATGAAATATGTCAGAAATTGCGCTTCATATGGCTCCAAAACCTCACAATTAGATAGCACATAAAGGTGAGCACGGTTATACTCCTTGTCATCCAGAAATCTTGTTCCCTCAGCTGACGAACATCCTTCATCATCTTGCATTTGGAAACACTTGGGTATACTTGTGTCTAGTTCATCCGTTTCACCAATATTCAAGTTGTTTGCTTTGGTATCGATGTGTTTTTCAAAGTAAAGAGAAAAAAAATTGGCAATCTCTTCCGTTAGGTAGGCATTGCATATAGAACCCTCCACACGAGCTTTATTACCAATTTTTTTTCTTAACATGATTAAGAAACCTTTCGAAAGGATACATCCATCTATATTGGACGGGTCCACCAACTTTAGCTTCATATGAACAAATGGACAGGTAGATGCTCCATTGAATTGAAAAAAGAAGGCGAAAATATCATCTCAAGTTTACACAAAATTTCTGGTATTTGGTCTTCTAGACGAATCATGTCGTCAATCGATATCATGGAGGAACATAAATCTCTAAAAATTGACTTATTTCTATAACTGCATTCCAAACGGTAGTCGGGAGTAAATTTTTCATAGCCACGGGTAATAAGCACTCCATGAAAACATGACAATCATGACTTCTCAACCCTTTCAACTTCAAGTCCTTCATATCAACACAAGGGCCCAAATCGGAGGCATATCTATCGGGAAACTTTAAGTTTCCTATCCAATCGCACAATACCTTTCTTTGAGGTTTGTCAAGAGCAAATATGGCTTTTGGTTTAGCCCCATCCTTACGAATGGGAAGTTTAGGACGATCACAAAATTTCTTCAATTCTATTCTTGAATTAATATTATCACGTGTTTTTCCTTTTACATCCATAATCGTATGAATAAGTAGCTCAAAGAAGTTCTTCTCTATGTGCATCACATCCAAATTGTGTCGGATCAACATTGTTTTCCAGTAGGGAAGCTCCTAAAAAATACTTCTTTTAAACAAACCATTCTTTTTCTTTTTCAACTCTTTAAACTCTTCTTTAGTCCCATCGATAGTGGATGGCAAATCACGTACAACCTCCCATACCTCATCCCCTGGGAGTCGATCCGGAGCATCGTCACGCACCTCCTTATCTTTTAAGAAAGCTTTCTTGTTCCTTCTATGGAGATGTCCATCCGGTAATAAGCATCTATGGCAATCAAACCAACTAATCTTTTTGGAATTAGGAAGATAAAATGATTTGCTCTTATCCATGCAATAAGGGCACGCCTTTTGCCCCACGGTTGCCCATCCTGATAGCATACCGTATATGGGAAAATCATTTATAGTCCATAACAGTGAAGTTCTTAGTTGGAAAATTTGCTTGTTGGACACATCAAATGTTTCCACACCAACTTCCCATAAATGCTTCAGTCTTCCACCAATGGTTGTAAATAAACTTCCAGATGGTTTTTTTGGGTTATCAGGACCGGGAATAAGTATTGAGAGGGAAATAAATTGTCTTTTCAAACAAAGCCAAGGAGGTAAGTTGTACGGCGTGATTATTACGGGCCAGCACGAGTAAGATCTACCAAACTAACCAAAAGGCTCAAACCCATCCGTACACAAGCGAAGTCTCACATTGCGAGATTCCTCGGCAAAATCAGGATATAACCTATCGAAATGCTTCCACTCCTCTCTGTCACTCGGATGACACATCTTTCCTGGTGTACGGGGGTTTTCTTTGTGCCATCTCATTTGGCTGGCAATATTTTTCATGGCATACATTCTTTGAAGTCTTGGAGCTAGGGGAAAATAAATTAATGAGTTTAATGATATTGGTTTGTATCTCTTTCCACTCCTCTTATTATCCTTCTTCCCCTTCAAAACAATATTTCCCTCACTTGTCTCATATCTATCCCTTTGACATTTCTTACATTTGTCAAGCAAAGCATCATCTTTCCAAAAAAGCATACATCCTTTAGGAGATGATGCATCAATGTTTTCATGTGGAAGCTGAAGACCTTTAACCACTTTCTTGGTATTGTAGAAATTTCGAGTCATAACGTTATTATCGGGTATAACATCCTCAACCAATGTAGCAATACTATAAACGGCTTTAAACGACATATTAAACTCACATTTTAAAGTAACTATCATGGATGCAACTTGTAACAATGTTATTCTGCTCCCCTCATATAAGTTTTTTTCGGAAGCACTTAGCATGTCAAAAAAGGCTTTTGCTTTTAGGTTTGGTGGTTCTTCCTCAATCATTGGTACACGGTCATTATTAATGAAAGCATTAGAATCAAAGGCATCAAGTACCATATCTCTATATGGGTTATCATTTTGTTGGATTTGAGGCTGTTTGGGATCGGGAGAATATTTTTCTCCATGAGAGATCCAATTGTAATAGTTTGGAAAAAAAAACCATTTGTAATAAGATGCACTTCTACTTCAATGTCAAGTAAATATTTTAAGTTTTTGTATTTAGTACAAGGACACCTAAGTTTATGTTGTTCCAAATCATATGAATCTTGACATCTAGCAAATTCAATAAATCCACGAACTCCCTTTACAAATCTAGCGATAGGACGTTTCTTCTTATCTACTCTTTCTTCGTACATCCAGGTACGTTCATATCTCTTCATTTTAATCTAGACAATATATAAACCAACAAACTAACCATTTTCAATAATATTTCAACGAAAAGTTCTAACTTTAAAATTGTACCAACTTATCACATTATCGTACTTCAACAATAGTTATCTCATCCTCCATATTATACTAACTTTAAGACTTCAATTGGGTCCTTATCACTCCAACCTAAACCTATCAATGTATGTTTCAAGTCACTAGCAAACACACATTTGTGATTTATTAATGAGGAGAAAAATTCGTCAGCAATTCCCCTTAGTTCTCAAAATACACAATGTGGAATAAATTTATATTCCACATATGTATTCAGAGAACATTAAAGGACTTGAAACTTGCAAAGACAGTCCCAAAATGGGGACTATTCAAGAATTGCTCCTAATGAGTAATTCTTGAACGGATACTAGGTCAATATTAAACAAGTTGTCAAAAATGTAAATAAAATTTTGAAAACTGCAATTTATTAGTCATGCTCATTCTAACTCAATTTCGTCAATTAGATGATTAAAACATATCATAATCCATACGAATCAAGGCAAATTTGTGTTATAGTTAAAGTATGAAAAATATTGACAATACTAACATTATTCTAATCAACAACTAACTAAACTCTATTCCAAGATCATAATCAATAACATTGCTAAAACTACACTAACATTAACAATAACTTACTACCTTCAACAATACCAACACTATACTACCTTCAACAATACTAACACAATACTAACACTATACTACCTTCAATATTACTAAAACTAAGTTACTACCTTCAATAATACTAATATTATCAAGATAACCTGCACATTGTCAATTACATCCCCTAATCACATGACATTAGCAATTTAACAAAACTCCCAATTTCTAACCCTAACTACAATTAATTTACAAAAATGCTAATTAAATTACAACTACATACTTAATAGGTATCACAAATGTTATTAAAACCATCATAACAATCTAATTACAAATAAAAAAAATAAAATAAGGATTTAACTAATTAAATCAAATTGAGTCAAAAACAAACCTTTAGAAAAAAAGTAGAAGAGTGAGTGAAACTCCAGTGTTGGATGGTGAAGTGGCGCCTGCGGTGGACGGTTTGCCTCTCCGGTGGTGGGTGGTGGTTTCGACGGGTGTGAAGGAGTCTGGCGTTTTTTTTTAATACAAATGACGAGTGAAGGGAGGGAGATGAAACCAAGTCTATAATCAGTGAATTGGCGACCGTTATCCGTCGCCAATTTGGAGACTGTTTTCCGTCGCCAAATTGGATATTTTGCCGCCGCCCTTGGATTTCATACGGATATTGGGATAAGATTCCCTAGTCACCAAATTGGCGATTGTTTTCGGTCGCCCGCTTTTTTTTCTGGCGCCAAATTGGCGACTATGAATATAGTCGCCTTTAGCAGATATTCTTGTAGTGTAAGCATGGGAATATATTCCAGGTACCCTAGTTACCCAAATTTTGAAACTTTTGAGTGCCTTAAGATGGAAAATTATTCTCAATATACGGTTTCACAAGGCATTGTAGTGAAAGATTAACACTATATGGGACAAGTAACCCGTGTTAAGTTGATCAAAATCAAACCTTGGGCTTGCTTATCATAAAAATTTTGTTTAAGAACGAATTTGATTTAAACCGTTTTATAACAATACCCATAAGTTTGTAGCTTAATAACCTAGTTAAACCTTATTTAAACTGTAGAAATTTAAAATTTGTCCACACATCCATATGGTTCAAAACCTTTGGGTCACATAAGAAGATGAAAATTTGTTTTTATGACAAGGTATCATATCACTAACGAGGATAGTAGTCTTATAAAGAAAAGTAATCAAGTTTTACCCATGAAAAATCAAAATTTGGGCATGAACATTCTATATTTCGAAATTTTAAGACGAAGTTTTAAGACGCAATTTTTACATATAAACAAGATCCAACAATAACAACAATGGTTAGGCCTTTGTTGTTCAATTAAACTCAACAACAAGCATATAATCCCATTATTGACTCAAGAATACCAAATTTTCGAGTTCGTCAATGGTGAGTAAGATTTCAACATAAAATTTTTGATTTTTGACCACATCAATGATGTAAAAAGTTCATTACTACCATGAATTAAACAAAATCATGCAATTAATTGGTAAAACTTGAACAAATATGTGTAGAACTAACAAAATCAATTTGGGGGAAAAAATGGAGAAGATGAACACACTTACATGGTCAATTAGAGAAGAAGGATGAAGAAAAGTGGAGTAGCAAAGTGAAATCCAAATAACAAATCACAAAAATGGAGCTTTGGAATTATTTTTAGATAAATTTTGATGTTGCTGTTATAAGGTTTGAGGTAGAAATGAAGATGATAAGGTAAAGAAAAAATAAATTTTACACGAGTTTCTCAGCCGTCAGACTCACTCGGTCGAGTGCAGCTCTACTCGATCGAGTGACATGGTTACTCGATCGAATGACCATTTTCCATAAGTTTACCAGTTTCTGGAATTTGCCCACTCGGTCGAGTGACTGGTACACTCGGTCGGGTACTACCTTACTCGGCCGAGTGTGGCCCTGTACTCACTCGAGTAATCCTCTACGGCTTTCAATTCTCGATTAAATTGAACTATGGTTTCCCTACAACACAAAGAAGGATTCGGGAGTCCACCGAGACCCATCCCAAGTTAGCATCGTACGGCATCATACTCACCGTCTTTGACACATTACCTTCATACTCATAACTACTCTACCAATAATCATTATCATTCATGCTTTAACGATAGCAATAACAAGTTCAAACACGCATACGATATCTACATGCCAAGATTCAGGACTAATGTCCCTCATGCATACACACACAAAACAATCCTTCCCGAAACGTGTTGTACACATAGTTCTTTCACCCGACTTCCACAAGTTATCACATCCCATGTCATATAAAACGTACACTATAAGAATGCATCCTTTACCATAACATACCTGCAACCATAACACGATTCACATAGCGTTATCCATACTCATAACTACCCACGTAAGGACCAACTGAGATAATAGGCACTAGTTTTCATATGAGGGCATCTACTCACCCAAAATCGATCTCATATTGTACTAATGTCGGGTTCATTTTATTAGACACACCTAGGTTCATTTTGGTTCATTGGTTTAGGTTCCAAAATCGGCGCTCTGATACCACTTTGTAACACCCCTCTCTTACCCGACCAAGGTAATGGAAGGATGTTACCATCTCGGTTTCCCAAGGCGGTAAAATCGGAGTTGCAATTAAGAAACAATTAAATATAAATAAAGTATTTAGTGAATTACATAACCATAAATGAATAAATGTGAACTATAAAACTGGACTACCATTTATGTCATCTAACAACTATCCATGTACTCGACTCCAAGTCCAAGGCTCTTCCCGTCTCCCACGTGACATCAAAACAACCTGTACTTAATCTGCTCCCCATATGATTGGAAATATCATATGGATCGACATAGGGCACCCAAGAAATAGGTGACAATTACATAGACACACAACACGTTAGTTTCAATAATTAAACTTACGAGACAACATGATAGGTAAATATGCAATATGCCAATAATATGAATGAGACACGATTATACCATCACCACGCCAGTACCAGGACGCCCCCAAGATGTACCCACAACCACCGGTGCCACGGATATGTTGGAGTATGTGTCCTCGACAATAATGCGATCACATGTTTAAATCTCATATTAAGAATACATAAGGGAATGCAACATTTTATTGTCAACTGATCCACATTAATCGGTAATGATTGGCTGACTAGAGTTTGACATTACTGTCGTGCGACGGTGGTGATCAGTTGATCCCTTAAGGTCATACCTCTAGGGAAACATTCTTAATTGATAAATTGATTAACTGTATGATGGTACAAGTTAATTAATTCCTTAAAATTGAACAAATAATTTTGTGAGTGATAGTACGTATCTTATTGTAATTTGATTAAATAAGATTCGTGTTAAGTAATTAAATTGTTTTATTACTTAATGTTTATTTATTGTTTATGAAACAATTAAAATAAGAATGAATTGGTTATTATAAATACAAGTAGTTGTGATTTATAATCAAATGACCCATTTTAAGTTATGGTAATTGTGAATTACTAGTTAATTTTTGTAGGGTTATTTCATAACAATAATCCATTCTATTGGTAGTCTGTAATAATCGTTCCATCCTATAAATAATCTCAATTAAATCCAACCTAAACACCATAGTTTATAATAACGAACCGGCTGATATTTTATAATGTTTATGTGAATCAAATAAACCAAGTTCTTGATTCATCACTTGAAAATATTACACATAAACTTCACATATACCAGATAGGTTGTCCAAAAACTATCAAGTATTCCAACATAAACTTCAAAAAAGGTCAGTTGGTTCGTTATTAGAAGATATGATACTTAGGTTGGATTTAATTGGGATTATTGATAGGTTGGAGTGATTATTGCAGACCGCCAATATGATGGATTATTGTTATGAAATAACCCATTTTTGTATGTGACTTATTTTGTTTATATAATGATTTTTAATTTGTTAAAAATGCATTATTTAAATGACATATCTAGTAACATGTCTAATTTGTCACACAATACAATTCAACAAATTGACAAAGTTAAAATGGATACATTTTACATATGTAAACCGTGTAAATGGAAGAGGATGGATTATTTGTGCCTAAATTAGTTTAATTAGTGGGTAACATGATAATTACCTACTAATAGAGTTGCATACCTATTGTTCTTGTGAAGAGCAAATTAAAAAGCTATTGGACACTCTTCCCCCTCTAACCACCCGACCACCCTAGAGGAAAAGAGAGAGTTTTTCTCTTCTTATTTTTACTCTAATTCATTCACATAATTCACTACTTGTGTATTGACTTATCTCACTACTTTTGTTGTTGAACAAAAATTATAAGAACTCACATAAATCCTCTAATATTATTCTATCTATACTAGAAGTAGTATATACAAAATATTAGTAATTTTAAGGGCACAAATATTAATTCTAGTAATCAAATTAATATTTGTATTAAGGAGGTTTTCTTGGTACAATCCTTGAGGAGAGATTCTAAATTGAATCTTGTTCATCCATTTGGAAAGCTCAAGAACTAAATAAGGTAGGAGACCTTACTAGTGCCCTAATAGCCGAAAATACATATGTAAGGGACCGATTTTCTTCACTCTTGTTTTTATATTGCATGCATAAGATCCTTAAGTTTTTATGACTAAATTTTTTAAGTAAAATATGTGATATGTAAAATATGATTTCCTACAAGTGGTATCAGATCAACACGGTTGTTGATTGCAAAATCGGGTTAGTTTTTCCGAGTTAATTTATTAACAAATAAAACTTGTTATTTAGGATTTATGAAGATAAATCATGAAATAATTTTGCATGTTAAAAATTTCTGGTCCTAAATAGATTTTAGGTCATATGAGACGATTTATGGATTTTTATTGTTCATTTTATATATTATTGGCATTAAAATGTGATTTTTATGAGAAAAATGTCATTTTTGGACGAAAAATAGCAATACTTCGAACTTTTCAGTGGTTTTTGGATATTGTTTCACATATATTATCCACTGATGTCATGTTAAATCTCGTGAATAACTAAGTTATTTTGCATGAAATATGGATTTTATAATTTTAAATTGAATTTAAAGGATTTATTAGGTTAATATGAGTTAAATTTCGAATATGGTCATGGAAATTTTATATGTTATCACATGCATTTTTACTCAGTGTGTGTAAAAATCCTAGACCTTTTATACTTATTATGCATGATTTATGAATTTTTGAGTAAAAATTAAATAAATAGTGACTTAAATTAAACTAATAATGCTAAAACATATTTCATGACTATAGAAAAACATCATAGGTTGCATTTTATCCCACATTTCAGATATAAAAGTGAAAAGTCAATTAAAATTATATTTCTCATATTTTAATGGTCTTGGTTGTGAAAACCGATAAACCGTAACGATGCTTTTCTCAAAATATTTTCGAAAATTTTAACCTAAGTTTTGAATATTATGAGTGTCATGGTATTTTTTCCAGAATGTTCATGAGTTTAAATTTCAACTTTTGGAATTATTTGAAATTTTTATAATTTAATTTGGAGTTTATAATATAATATTGTTTTTTTGGTCCATAATGAACAATATTAAAGAATCAAGTTGGATTATTGTCAAAGTATTAGTGAAGACTAAGTTTTGAGTCCTAAGATGGTTAGGGTAATTAACTTGAACATAAATATGGATTTATGAGACATTTTGTGATTTTAACAAGCTTATAATCACGTAAATCCATAAAACCGATAAAATATACGATATTAGCTCTTTAAAGGCGATTTGGCATAAAATTAAGCATATTCATACATATTATAATGCTGCATTTTATTTATGATTGTCATAATTTTATTTTATATAATTTTTGAATTATGTAATTTTACTTAGTATGACCTTAGTTTTTAATTGATATTACTCGAAATGCATGGGAATATCGATTCGGTTGTAATTGTTGTGATCTCGTATTACCGTTTTGTAATTTAATAGATTTATTTTTGTTTTTATTACAAATGTATAATAGGAAATTATGTAATTTTATTTATTATTTGTAATTTCCCGGAGTTTCCAAGAAGACGGTGTTACCTCAAGATGCGTGCCAAGACTGAAGTTCAAGGGACCAAAGGAGTTGATTTCCGAGTTTGTAATATTTTATTAGATTTAATATTTTAGGAGGGCCATACTAGGACTTTATAAATATGCTTTGCTTTTCTTTATATGTTTGCATTCATCGCTAAATCGCCATAACTAAACATGCATTTTTATTTAATCGAGTCCTCGACCGTGTCAATTATAATTATCGAAGTTCACCGCTTTAGTTCACTTAAAACATGATAGATAATAAATTGACATGACCTTTCGCTAAAATAATAATTGAGATATAGCCTTACCAAATAGTAGAACCCATGAAGTACCAATTTCATAAGGGAGTTAAGCCGGCTTCACTGTAATACAAACCTTGTTACGTTGGCGAAGTGGGGTAGTAAGATGTTATTACATCGAAATTTGGATTGAGCTCAACGGAAGTATTCGTGACCGTAGTCTCATGTGTTCCGGGCTAAAGATAAATATTAGAGTAATTTTATCGACCGAGAGTTCTAGAAGTAGAATCGATTCAGTAGTTAATCTACCAAGTTATATTGATAAGGGATGAATCGGCTCACCGTGCCCGAATTAATATGAATTTGGATCTCGGGATCATTTATAATAGTTGGGTAGAGGTCACTATATAAATGTTTAAAATTTGTTTAAAAATGTTTGCAAATTTTATTAGATGACAAATGTTAATGTTTCCTTTACCTTCATTTTGTAGTTGATTTATATCACAATGGCTCCATCACAAGCAACAACACCAATTACCATTGAGTCATGTCACAAATTATTTGACGAAATTTGCTCCAACCACCAACTCAATACTACTAGAGAACTTCATTTTGGGATCGGTTCTGATGGAAAGCTCAATTTCATCACTTCCTCCATAACTCCCACTATAACTAGGCCTTGTGTGAATGCGTCTCGGGTAGACCATGTCACCAAGTCTATGAAATCCCTTTCTTTGGAAGAAAGAGATGCCGAAGTAAGTGGGAGTTCTAGCAAGCAAGTTCTTGCTACAAAAGGAAAATGGTTCAAGAGGAAGGGAAGAAAAAGGAGAAAATTCAACGATGGGGCTAGTGGGACTAGTAGAGGAGCCAAAGTTGATCATGAATGCCATTATTGTCATGGCATGGGACATTGGATGAGAAATTGCCCTATATATTTGGGAAATATAAGGGATGGACTTGTCATTCCACTTGGTAAAATTCCTTCTGAGATTTATGTTATTGATGTAAATTTCACTTCCACCACAACATGGGTACTAGATACTGGCTGTGGTTCTCACCTTTGTAATCATTTACAGGGGCTAATAAATGTGGAAAGGCTGAGCAAAGGCGATGTTGATCTCCGACTTGGGAATGGAGCTAGGGTAGCGGCCGCGTCCAAGGGTACTTATGTACTTGTTCTACCGAATGGATTTGAATTGTATTTGCATAATTGTTTTTATGTACCTACTCCATCCAAGAACATCATTTCAATTGCTATGTTAGACATAGAAGGTTTTGATTTTGCCATTAAAAACAATTGTTGTACTATTTCTAGAAATGACTTGGTTATAGGCCGAGGTTCATCTATTAATGGCATTTATGTTCTAGAGACACCAAATCCAAGAAAAGACATCTATAATATACAATCAAAGAAACTCAAGTCAAGTGATCCAAATGAATCGTACATTTGGCATTGTCGATTGGGTCATATCAAAGAGTCGCATTAAAAGATTAGTTTCCACTAATGTTATTAAACCATTCGATTTTCAATCATATGGTGTATGCGAATCTTGTCTCCTAGGTAAAATGACTCATAACCCTTTTAGTGGTAAAGGGACTCGAGCTAGTGAACTATTGGGACTTATACACACCGATGTATGTGGACCAATGACCATCACTGCTAGGGGAAACTATGACTACTTCATAACCTTCACCGATGATTTAAGTAGATATGGGTATATCTACTTAATGAAGTATAAAAGTGAAGCTTTTGAGAAATTTAAAGAATTTCAAATTGAAGTAGAAAACCAATTGAACAAAAGGGTAAAGGCACTACGATCCGATCGTAGTGGAGAATATCTAAGTAATGAATTTGATTCACACTTGAAAGATTGTGGCATTGTGTCACAACTTACTCCACCGGGTACACCACAACTTAATGGTGTTGCCGAAAGGAGAAATCGAACCCTACTAGATATGGTTCGATCCATGATGAGTCAAACCGAGTTACCCGACTCGTTTTGGGGATTTGCAATCCAAACTGCAATCAAATTCTTGAATAATAGTCCAACAAAGGCAACCGAAAAGACTCCATATGAAATGTGGAAGGGAAGGGTTCCTAATATATCCTATATGAATATTTGGGGATGTAATGCTTACGTCAAGGCAAAAACCGACAACAAGCTTGCCCCACGATCCGAAAAATGTATCTTTATGGGTTACCCCATTACCTCCCGAGGATATTACTTCTACAAACCTCAAGAAAACAAAGTGTTTGTGTCTAGTGAGGCTGTCTTCTTAGAAAACGATTTTATTTCTAATAGACAGAGTGGGAGAAATTTTGAACTTGATGAAGTTCAAGAACCACAAACCGAAGTAGAGACGCAAGAAGATGTTCCTTCGTCGTCTAATCCTGTTGTTAATCCACAAATAACGAGGTCAGGTCGAATTTCAAGACATCCTGATAGATACGTTGGACTTATCCAAGAGGATGGAAGTCTTGATGTGTTACTTCTTGAAAGTGACGAACCGACCACCTACAAAGCTGCAATCTCTAGTCCAAATTCAGCTTTATGGCTTGAAGCCATGAAATCCGAAATTAGTTCTATGCATGAAAATCAAGTTTGGAACTTGGTAGATTTGCCTGAAGGGGTGAGACATCTTCAGTGTAAATGGATCTTCAAAATAAAGAATGACATAGAAGGACATGATGATGTATACAAAGCTAGGTTAGTTGCAAAGGGTTTTACCCAAGTTCAGGGTCTTCATTATGATGAAACCTTTGCACCTGTAGCCATGCTAAGATCCATTCGGATATTGTTAGCGATTGCCGCATTTCACGACTATGAAATTTGGCAAATGGATGTAAAAACCGCTTTTCTAAATGGGCATTTAGAAGAGGAGGTGTACATGATGTAACCTGAAGGTTTTATAGATCTCAAAAATCCTAACAAGGTGTGCAAGCTTAAGAGATCCATTTATGGTCTTAAACAAGCATCTAGAAGCTGGAATCATCGATTCAATCATGTTATAAGAGAAAATGGTTTTACTCGAAGTGTTGAGGAACCATGTTTATACATGAACTTCAGTAGGAGCAATGTTGCGTTCCTAATATTGTATGTGGATGACATACTACTCATTGGAAATGACATTCCAATGTTGTCCTCCGTCAAGGAGTATTTGGGAAGTCATTTCCAAATGAAGGATTTAGGAGAAGCACAACGCATACTTGGTATCCGGATCTATAGAGATAGAACCAAAAGGGTATTGGCATTAAGTCAAGAATCTTACATTGACAATATTCTTCGACGCTTCAGCATGGATAAGTCTAAGAGAGGCTTAATTCCTATGGGTAGTGGAATCTTTTTGAGCAAGTCTCAATCTCCTTTCGAACCCGAAGATGTTGAGCGCATGAAATAGATTCCCTATGCTTCCGCTATTGGATCAATCATGTATGCCATGATATGCACTCGACCAGATGTCTCATATGCTCTAAGTATGACAAGTATATTTCAATAGAATCCAGGTGAGAGTCACTGGATAGCTGTAAAGAATATCCTTAAATACTTGCGAATGACTAAGGATTCTATCTTAGTGTTTGGAGGAGACTCCGAGTTGTGTGTTAAGGGTTACACAGACTCGAGCTTTCAAACAGATAGAGATGACATGAAATCACAAGCTTGTTTTGTATTTATGCTCAATGGTGGTGACGTCAGCTGGAGAAGCTTCAAAGAAGCTGTGATTGCGGATTCTACCACGGAGGCTAAGTACGTTGCGCCATCAGAAGCTGCCAAGGAAGCTGTATGGATAAGGCAATTCATGGAAGGGCTAAGAGTAGTTCCTACCGCCAAGGATCCTATCACTCTCTATTATGACAACAATGGATCTATCTTCCAAGCTAGAGAACCAAAGTCTAGTAATAAATCTAGACATGTACTCAGAAAGTTTCATATCATTAGAGATTTTATTGAAAGAAAGGAAATAGCGATTTGTAAGGTTGGGACGGATGATAACTTAGCTGATCCGCTCACCAAGCCTTTATCGCAGGCGAAACAAGATGGACATGGTGTATCCATGGGGCTTAGACGTATGCCCAGTTTGTACTTGATGTGACCATAATTAGAGCATATTTAGTCCCTGAATTAGCCTTGTTCCCATGCTTTTTAGTGCATATTTGGGTCATTTATTGTCTTTAGTTCTTTGTTTTGCATTTTCTTTGAGGTTTTGTGTCCTTGGTAAGAAAGGAGTGCAAACCTTGCATTTTCATGGCAAAACGAGACTAAATTGATTAAATTCAATGACCAAGCATCAAGGAGAGACAAGATTAGAAGACCTTTGTACATACTTTAGTAGATGGGCAATGATGAGGAAAGATCCTTGCATCCCCGAGGAAATCCCCAAGGATTTTATGAAGAAAAGGGAAGAAAAGAAGAAGAAATGTGACTGTCCAGCAATCCGTGCGGATTGTCCTGAAGACGCCCGTCCTCCACCTCCACAATCCGAGCGTCTTCACTCCAAGACGCCCGGGCAGCAGCAACCAGAAGACGCCCGTCTTCTCCCAAAGACGCCCGGGTAGCAACTCACGAATCCGGCCGTCCCGTGCCTAAGACGCACGGATTCCAAGACAGCACAACTTCGTTTCTTCAAGCTTCAAGAAAGATGCCCATCCTTCCAAAAATACCAGCGTTTCCTTAAGTAGGGACTTAATCGTCATTTAAGCCCTTAGTTAACCCTAATTCCTACACCTAATCCCCACTATAAATACCCCATTAGTCTAATTAGAAGAGCATGTTCTTCTTAGCAATCTCTAGTGTAGTTAATATCAATCAAATCTCTCTTTAATTTTGTAATCGACAATTAATCAAGTTTTAATATAAGTTTTATTTCCTTAATCTCTCTTTCGTTCATCCTTTATTTTGGGTAATTGAAGATTATTTGGGTTATTATTGGGAGATTGACAACCTCTCAATCAAGCATCAAGTACTTCTTTTATTCTTATCTTTATTATTGGAATCATTAGTAGGAATAATTCTCTTAATCCCTTTTTCATTATTGCTAATTACTTTCATTTATTCATCATGTTTCACTTTGTTGGTATGATTGACAACCTTGCTAGCATGATCAACATGATAATGAGTGAGTAGTCACTTAGCTAGGGTTAATGGGTAATTAGGGGAAACCAACATGGGGAATGATTCATGCTTAAATTAATATGCTTTCATGGTTTGTTTGCTTGCTTGTTATGATCTCAACTCATGCACATGTTATGTTTGATGAAATGCGAGCCTATGAATCCTTGCATTTTTTACCCATCACCTATCTTTTCAATGAGACTTTTAAGACATAAACCAACTCGAGTCTCATTAGACCAAGCATGTTGTTGAGTAGGGAAGACTAAGTCGACTTCTAGGTGTTGTACAATCTAATCGATTCGGCTCCGGGACCCAAACTTTCCTAGGATTGTAAGATATAACCCAACTCAATCCATCACAACAATAATTTCTTGCTTATAATTTGAGAACATGTTTGTATGATCAATTCCCATGAATCCCCTATGACCCCATGATACCCTAGTGCTTTTTATCAATTGTTTACAACACTTTTCAATTCATCTTGCTTGTTTACCTTCATTACTATTTAGTTTAGTGACCTTCTACATCAACCCAAATTGTGACACCCCTAAGACACCACTAGTTGCAATAGAAATCTCATCTCAATTCCCGTCCCTTGGGATCCAACCTTTACTTGCCTCTTTACTAATTGTAGAGTTGTTTGTGAAGCTATAAATTGTGTTTTGGTCTAGGTGCTCCTAACGAAAAGTTACCGAAAAGATTCACTCCGACCAAAAATGGCGCCGTTGCCGGGGACGGAGTTAACTTGATTTAGATTTTCTTATATTGTTGTTAGTTGTGTCTTTCTTTGCCTTGAGGAAGTAAGACCCCTCAAGGTTTGTTCTAATTGTTTTCGAGTTGTTTGATATTTTGCATGTCTAGATGGTCACAAGGTGACTTGTTACCCTTTGATCGTGAAATTGAAAGAACTTTGACAACCAATAGAAGACTTGCTAGGAGAAATTTGAGAGGTATTGGTGAGGTTGTAGATATTCAACCAACTATTGAGTTCATCAACCCTTTTGCAAGAGAAGGTGAGGAGAACCCAACACAAAATCAACCCACAATGCCTAAGTTTTCATCACATTCCGTACCCACCGAGGAGAACCTACCCAATGGTACTCCCACACCACAACATCTAACCGGAAATTTCATTGCCAAATCCGCATTTATTCAATTAGTCGAAAGAAGCCAATTTGGGGGGATGCCTAGTGAAGACCCTCACTCTCATATGGAGGCTTTTTGCGATTATTGTGATGTGATTTCTCAAACCGGTGTAACTCAAGACCAAATTCGATGGGTCTTATTTCCTTTTTTTCTAATTGGCACCGTGAAACAATGGTTGAAGAGCCTTGATAAGGCCACTCTCGGAATTGTTTCTTGGAAGAAATTGGCTCTAGCTTTCTACAAAAAGTTCTACCCACCGGAAAATACTAACATGCTAAGAGCTCAAATTACGGGTTTTAAGCAAAGGGATGAAGAATCTTTGTATGAAGCTTGGGAGCGGTTCAAAGGAATTTGTCGCTCATGTCCTCACCATGGACTTAGCGAGTGGTTCTTGGTACAACAATTTTGGAACGGTCTATATGAAGATTCAAGGAACATTCTCAACATGGGATCAAATGGAATGTTCACCGAAGTTGATGACAATCAAACTTGGAACAAAATTGAGGAAATGGCGGTCCATAACTCACAATATAGTAGACCTCGCAAGGCTACTAGAGGAGGAAAGCATGAAGTGGACTCCGTTACTCAATTGGGTGCTCAACTTAGTGCTCACATTGATACCATCAATTTGAAGTTTGAAAAGGCTATGGCTAGACTTGAAGAAGCCTCAAAATCACCAAAGCATCATGTTAATGCCATGACGGCACCTTCATCAATCCCAAGTGGGATATGTGAGAATTGTGGAACTTTGGGACATGACCCAAGTGAATGTAGGGGAACAATTGAACAAGTGAATGCTTTTCAAGCATACAAGAGTGGTACCCCTTATTCCAACTATTACAATGAAAATACCAAATTCCATCCAAATCTCTCATACAAAAGCCAAAATGTTCAAAACCCTCAAACAACATACACCCCACCTCCCATGAGAAACCAAAATCAAAGACCCTTTTACAACCAAAACCAAGGTTACCAAAATCAATCTCCATACAATCAACAAAATGACCAAGGTTTTGATGTTCAAAAAGCGGTCCTTCAAATGCAAAAGAATCAACAAGAGTTTTTCACTCAAATGCAAAAGGATAGTCAAGCAAAGGAAACCACCATCAACAACATCCTAGCTCACACCAAAATGTTGGAAACTCAATTGACTCAACTAGCATCTTCAAGCTCACAAAGACAAAAGGGGCAATTACCACCTCAAAGTAATCCCCTAAGACATGAAACGGTTAGTGCCATTCACTTGAGAAGTGGTACAAGGTATGAAGCACCGAAGAAGCAAGTTGAGGATAAAGTTGTGGAAGCTAGTGACAAGGAAGAAATTATGCAAAACTCCAGGGATGGAGAACCATCAAAAGAAGAAATTTCAAAGAAAAATGAAGATAAGGTCAAGGAGAAGGAGCCCATTATGATTAGACTTCCTTTTCCAAGTCGTCAAGCCAAGCCCAAATTTGATGGCCAACTTGGAAAATTTATGGAAATTTTGAATAATTTAGAAGTCTCAATTCCTTTCACGGAATTAATCAATCACGTACCGGCCTATGCGAAATACATGAAAGACATCCTCACAAAGAAGAAGTCGATCCAGAAACTTGAGACTATCGCCTTCACTAAGGTGAGCAGTGCAATACTTCAAGGGAGTTCACCTCCAAAACTCAAGGATCCGGGAAGCTTCTCAATACCGTGTACCATTGGCGACACCACGATCAACAAAGCCTTATGTGATCTAGGGGCTAGTGTGAGTGTTATGCCGTACTCGGTGAGTAAAAGGTTGGGGATGGGAGAGCTTAAATGCACCAATATCACACTCCAAATGGCCGATAGATCGACGAAGACACCATTAGGGATATGGGAAGATGTTCCGTTTAATTGGGAAATTTTTCATCCCGGTGGACTTTGTCATTGTTGATATGGAAGAAGACTCCAACATTCCAATCATTCTAGGAAGACCTTTCTTACACACCGCGGGTGCGGTGATTGATGTGAAACATGGAGAGCTCACTCTAGAAGTGGGAGATGAGAGTATAACTTTCAATCTTGACAAGACCGTAGGAGCTCCCCGTTTGCATGAACCATGTTTTATGATTGATCATTATAGCCGGAAGGATGATAGGCAGAAGTCGGAACTCCAATGGAAGAAGAGAATTGAAGATGCTCCATTCAAAGAGAAAGTGAATTGTAACAAAGAGAGCTTGAAAAGCTCACCAAAGTCAAGCAATGAAGAAGATGGCCCCATTGGCCTAGAAAAGAAAATGGGAGAATTGTCTCTATCAACTCAAGAGATCTTTAGTGATCAAGTAGATGAAGTGTGTGGTCTTTGGGACGTTGAGTTTGAAGGGATTTTCAATCCCTATATTGGTAATGCTATCGATCAAGACCGACAACAAGGGCAAAGATCTATTGAAGATCTTTATCATGACAATGAACGAGCTTTTGATTACTTCTTCAAGGTGTTGAGCAACATCAACAACACCTTGGACATGCCCCCATGACATCTCACTAAGGATGAGAGTTTGGTGGAGTCCTCCCTAAACCACCATTTGTAAATATTTCTAACTCCCTAACTCACATTTTAATTTTTGAATTACATTTTTGTCATTTTTTTTTGGATTTTTGTGCCTTGATCAAGATAATTATCATTTTTGAGAGAAGTGAGGGAGGGACTAATGATTTCAATTCATGTGTAGTGCTTTAGCTTAGTGTGGGGATAGCAATTGCCTAGGCTATCCATGCCTTAGTAGTGCCCCCACAATGAAGAACACGAGATTTTGAAGAATGAAAAAATGACAAGGGATATGCAAGTACACGGATGGAACTGAATCCGGGTAAAAGGGGCAGAATCCGAGCGTTTTCAAGAGAACCCGCCCGTCTTCAGGCAACCCGGGCGTCTTTGTCAGAATCCGCCCGTCCTTCATGAGCTGAATTTTTGAAATTTTGGGACTGTTAGCAAATCCGGGCGTCCTGCAAAAGAATCCGCCCGTCCTCAAAAAGACGCCCGTCCTGCAAGAAAAGACGCCCGTCTTTTTGGCTGAGAAAAACAAGAAAATCCCTGGAAAGGAATCCGCCCGGCTTCACTGAAAGACGCCCGTCCCGCAGTTGAACAATCCGAGCGTCTTTGCTAAAAGACGCCCGTCTTTAGGCGACGATTTCCCAACCCAGAACAGACAGAATCCGGGCGTCCCGAAGGAAAGCCGCCCGTCTTCTCCCTGCATTTCAAATATTTCGGGTCTTTTATAAACCCCCTCCCACATTCATTTCTTCATTCCTTCATTCAAAACACTACCCATAAACCCCAAAAAACTCAAAACCCTCATCCTCTCCATCACAAAAACAAGATTTCCTCAACCACATTCATCAAAATCAAATCAAAACATCCTTTTAACAAAAATTAATCACTCCTCTTTCAACAAAAATCAAACCAAGCACAAAATCTTCAACCTTTGAGTCGATTTTTGATTTTATAAAGGCAAAACCTTTCATCTTAAAATCGATTTGGGTACACTTGAAAATTGAAGATTTTCACTCTTTTCTTGGTTCAAGCATCAATGGCAAGGACAAAAGGAGCAACAAAGGCACCAAAGGCAAAGGCACTCTCAACAAGACAAAAGAGTCTTCAAGCAAAGAATGCCTCATTGGCTATGGTGGTAGCTAGCTTAAACTTGGAAGTGCAACAAGAACAACCTCCCTTGGAAGCAACAACATCTACTACTCCGAAAATTGCTCAACTTTCGAACTATCCGGAGGTAATTTTCATTTCCAAATCCCATAGGGAAACTTTTGCCAAGTTTGCTAGAAAATCCTTTCTATCCACCAAGTTTATTTGTGAAGATGCCTTAGATAAGTTGGGTGTCCTTGAGCAAACTAGAGCCTTCTTTAAAGCCATGGGGTTGGAGAAATTGTTTACAACAAAAGAATTGACATACCCCTCCCTTACCTTAGAATTCTTGAGTTCTTTGAAAGTTACAAAGGTAGAGACCATGGAAAACATCGAGTTCCGCCTAGCTAATGTTAGTAGGCGCATATCCTTTGAGGAAATGAGTAAAGCTTTGGGTCTTGATGATTCACATAGTTATTTCAAGAATGCTGGCAAGTATGACCCCGCTCCTCTTTGGGAGGCGATTTCCGGAAGGAAATTTGAGAACTATCATGCTAGTCGCGCTCTATTAGTCCACCATCCGGGCATTAGAGTGTGGCACAAGGTCATAGGGAACACCATCATTGCAAGAAAAGACACCAACCACTTTACCAAACTCGATTTTGTTCTTCTTGAGTCGCCTTAAACATTGGAAGGGAATTCACCAAGCCTTTCAACTCTCTAAGGCTTTTGGTGGATAGATGGCTAAATGTTGATTGTGGGAAGCAAGACACTACCGTTATTGTAAATGGAGGTCTAGTCACTCTTTTGGCTAAATACTTTGATCCGAACTTCAACAAGGATAGCAAGTATGTGGCGAAAAAGGGTGTTCATCTCATTGATTTGGATACTATGATAAACAAATACAAGTGGGTCTCTCATAACCCTCTTGACACCAAGTATGGGTGGCTCACTAGTGAGGCTAGATCTTTTACTTTGCCTTCGAAGATTTGTCGTTTAAGTGTCCATCGGACCAACTATCTCCTTCCCCTCTCAAAAGAGGCCGAATACATTATCCGACAACAAAGGGATGAAATTGAAATGCCCTCCTCTTCCATTGTCACACCACCCTATCCTTTCAAGTACCAAGAGTTCAAACCCGAAGGTGTTGAAGCAAGCAAAGATTTTATGACTCTTCTTATGCAAGAGATGCACAAGCAAGCTTTTAAGGATCGGGAAGATGCTTACTTAGCCCAATATCCACCCATCCTTCATTTAGCTAGGCAAGGACTCCTTGATCCTTCATGTCCTTTGCCTAGTTGGGCGGATAGGGAAGTCTTCTTTCTGAGTGCATCTAGGGATGAGAGTCCGGGTGACGATGAGGTTGTCGGTGATGCGGTTGTTGATGGCATTGATGAAGACGCTAGTGAAGAAGAAGAAGAAGAAGAAGAGGATGATGAACAAAGTGAACAAGAAAGTGAAGAGGGAAGTGGTGATGAGTCCACTTCTATTGAGGAAGATGATGATAGTGATGATATGATGGAAGATTAGCAAGCTTTGGAGGCTCCTACCCTCTTGAGGTTTGTCTATTTCTCTCTTTGTTTTATTTATTTATCTTGATCATGATTGAAGTAGTCCTAGCAACATAGAGGACTAACATCTCGGCCCCATTGAGGTGTTCTTATTTTATTGTTCCCACTTTTGAAAATCCAAAATGACAAATTTAGTTTCTTGCATTGCATTGTGTGTGCATGAACTACACCCAACCTTAGGACATTAGCAATAATGTCTAACTCGGTTTGGGGAAGTACATACATACACAACGGGAGGTAATCTAAATTATCCTCTCCGTCATAAACAAAAACCATGCATCATGTAGTGTAGATTAGTATAGCTTGCATTTAGTGTAGAATTCATGCATCATGCTTGCATGATTTCCCATCATTTTGGCCATTGAGGACAATGCCCATATTAGTGTGGGGATGAGGAATTCTAACTTAACTTTTATTCAAAAATCCAAAAAAATTGAAAATTTCAAAAAAACCATAAAAATTTGAAAAATTAAAAAACCAAAAACATGTTCATTTCCTTTGTAGTGTAGTCGTGTATATATTATTGTATATATTGTGTTTGTTTTACCCTTGTTCACATTGATTGACTACGCCACATCCGAGACATGAGGATATTGAAGACCGCATGGTATGATCTTTCCAATCTCCTTTTTCCTCTTTATGTTAATGACTATGTGGCTTTATTTTGATTGATGCGGTATAACAATGTGAACTTAGGACTTGCATCTAGTTTATATGTCATATTAGTTGGTAGAATCATTTGCATTAGGATGTTTATATGTTAGTTGCATCATGGCATGTAGTTTTCATGTTAGAAAAATTTTGCGAAACCGTCTACTTGGGAAGCTTGACAAGTGTATATAGGCCCTAGTAGATGCTTTTCTTCTTAAGACTTCGCTTGTTAGAATACTTGTAAAACACCCTAGGATGTGTCATGCTAGTATCCTTTGACCCATGGATTAAGGCCTAGTCAAGAGTACCTTGTGGTGTGATAACTCCTTGGCTACCGTTTATTCCAAGGTGACCCTTGAAACCATGCATCCATCCATCCATCATCCATGTTCTACCACATTTTTGTCATCAAAGGGAATGGGCACAAAAAGAAATCAATTTGAGTTCAATGAAATAAAAAGTGAAAGAAAGTTTGCAAAGAACTGCATCAAATGAAAAGAGGAGCAAAAATAGAACTCCTAAAGCTTCAAATATAAGCCACCCTCACTCCATATGAGGTGACTTTGAAAATGTTCAGAAAGAAATGCAAAAAGTTGAAAAGTTGTCAAGTGTTGAAATGCCAAAAATCAAAAAGAAATGGCAAGAAAGTGTTCTCAAATGTTATATGCCACATGAAATTGGGAGGAAAAACAAAAATGAAAGCAAACTCCCAAAGTAAAACTCAAATATCTATTGATCCCTTTATCCACCGTATCCATTTTTGTGCATGGTAGAGAGGGGACGATCCTTCTTCTTGTCTAGGCAAGAGGGGGAATTCCGCGATCCTCCAGTGTTTCTAACACCATAGGGAGTCAACTCTTGACAAAAGCATTTAACGATTGAGGACAAAGGTACCCTAGCTTGACACAACTTGGAGGTGGTTTATTGGTATCCTTCTAGGCTTAGTAGTTTGAAGAAATTGCATCTATGAAGGAGTGTGTACCCTTGAATTGCTTCCCTTGTAGGTAATTTCCGCCACTTAGATGGGGAAAGTGGCTATTCTTTTGTAGATGCATCCATTATTTGTTTTTGTGTGCTTAATGTTTGGATGTGTCGCCATTTTGTCAAGACCCACCTTGCCTTGCAAGAAGGCATCCTACCTCATGGTTGTCTTGTTGTGAGTTGAAGGGGCGGAGTGAGACCCGCTAATTGTCTCGTATCGGCTATGTTATTAGGTTAGTTTAAAATAATGGTCCTAGTCTTTGTCACCTCTTTACTCGGGACGAGCAAATGTTCGGTTTGGGAATATTTGATGTGACCATAATTAGAGCATATTTAGTCCCCGAATTAGCCTTGTTCCCATGCTTTTTAGTGCACATTTGGGTCATTTATTGTCTTTAGTTCTTTGTTTTGCATTTTCTTTGAGGTTTTGTGTCCTTGGTAGGAAAGGAGTGCAAACCTTGCATTTTCATGGCAAAACGAGACTAAATTGATAGAATTCAATGACCAAGCATCAAGGAGAGACAAGATTAGAAGGCCTTTGTAGATACTTTAGTAGATGGGCAATGATGAGGAAAGATCCTTGCATCCCCGAGGAAATCCCCAAGGATTTTATGAAGAAAAGGGTAGAAATGAAGAAGAAATGTGACTGTCCAGCAATCCGTGCGGATTGTCCTGAAGACGCCCGTCCTCCACCTCCACAATCCGAGCGTCTTCACTCCAAGACGCCCGGGCAGCAGCAACCAGAAGACGCCCGTCTTCTCCCAAAGACGCCCGGCAGCAACTCACGAATCCGGCAGTCCTGTGCCTAAGACGCACGAATTCCAAGACAGCACAACTTCGTTTCTTCAAGCTTCAAGAAAGATGCCCATCCTTCCAAAAATACCGGCGTTTCCTTAAGTAGGGACTTAATCGTCATTTAAGCCCTTAGTTAACCCTAATTCCTACACCTAATCCCTACTATAAATACCCCATTAGTCTAATTAGAAGAGTATGTTCTTCTTAGCAATCTCTAGTGTAGTTAATATCAATCAAATCTCTCTTTAATTTTGTAATCAACAATTAATCAAGTTTTAATACAAGTTTTATTTCTTTAATCTCTCTTTCGTTCATCCTTTATTTGGGTAATTGAAGATTATTTGGGTTATTATTGGGAGATTGACAACCTCTCAATCAAGCATCAAGTACTTCCTTTATTCTTAGCTTTATTATTGGAATCATTAGTAGGTATAATTCTCTTAATCCCTCTTTAACTATTGCTAATTACTTTCATTTATTCATCATGTTTCACTTTGTTGGCATGATTGACAACCTTGCTAGCATGATCAACATGATAATGAGTGAGTAGTCACTTAGCTAGGGTTAATGGGTAATTAGGGGAAACCAACATGGGGAATGATTCATGCTTAAATTAATATGCTTTCATGGTTTGTTTGCTTGCTTGTTATGATCTCAACTCATGCACATGTTATGTTTGATGAAATGCGAGCCTATGAATCCTTGCATTTTTTACCCATCATCTATCTTTTCAATGAGACTTGTAAGACATAAACCAACTCGAGTCTCATTAGACCATGCATGTTGTTGAGTAGGGAAGACTAAGTCGACTTGTAGGTGTTGTACAATCTAATCGATTCGGCTCCGGGACCCAAACTTTCCTAGGATTGTAAGATATAACCCAACTCAATCCATCACAACAATAATTGCTTGCTTATAATTTGAGAACATGTTTGTATGATCAATTCCCATGAATCCCCTATGACCCTATGATACCCTAGTGCTTTTTATCAATTGTTTACAACACTTTTCAATTCATCTTGCTTGTTTACCTTCATTACTATTTAGTTTAGTGACCTTCTACATCAACCCAAATTGTGACACCCCTAAGACACCACTAGTTGCAATAGAAATCTCATCTCAATTCCCGTCCCTTGGGATCCGACCTTTACTTGCCTCTTTACTAATTGCAGAGTTGTTTGTGAAGCTATAAATTGTGTTTTGGTCTAGGTGCTCCTAACGACAAGTTACCGAAAAGATTCACTCCGACCAGTACTAGACTATTTGATATGAAATAAAATTTTGTTTTATTTGTTCATATAGAATAATTGCATTTGTCTTTTAATTTTGATTTGAATTTTATTACTTTGTCATAACTAAATGGGTTGTTGAGACAATGTTGAACCCCATTAAAGTGAACTAGATTGATATAGTAATAGCCCATAGTTACTTACATGAGGTGACGTCTCGAAGTAATTAGAGTGTGATGCGGTTGATGACAAGTTCAAATGCCATAGAGTCATAAGAGATGACTAGCCGATCACATAGGCAGACTGTGGGGACACTCTGCCGGGCTTATGACCGCTTATAGAGTTCTGGCAAATTTTATAGCCTGGTCGTAGCGAGAGCTACTATGGTATTCTTATGAGTCAATTCTTTGACTAATGACTGTTCGCCTAAGATGGTACAGTTTCAGAATGACTTTGATTTATGTTCGGCGACCTTCGTAATTGGGGTCTGATGGGCATGTTTTGGGTCATGATGAGCTGTGGCTAATCGAAGGGAAGAGTGCAATAGGAATTGTCCATCCCCGTCAGGGTTATCTTATATCTCAAGGCCACTCGAGGAGTAATGAACTGGAAATGCGTGGCCACGCTCGGAAGGTATCTATTGCAGATAACTCCGGTTAGACAGTTGTTCTCCAGATCGAGGAAACCACTCACGATATGATCAAATACAAGTACGACCTGCAAGACACCTAGCATTGAGTGGGAGATAGTAATCGGACAAGAGAATTGGTGACACACACTTGTCGCGGACAAGTGAGAGATTGTTGGAGTATGTGTCCTCGACAATAATGCGATCACATGTTTATATCTCATATTAAGAATACATAAGGGAATGCAACATTTTATTGTCAATTGATCCACATTAATCGGTAATGATTGGCTGACTAGAGTTTGACATTACTGTCGTGCGACGGTGGTGATCAGTTGATCCCTTAAGGTCATACCTCTAGGGGAAACATTCTTAATTGATAAATTGATTAACTGTATGATGATACAAGTTAATTAATTCCTTAAAATTGAACAAATGATTTTGTGAGTGATAGTACATATCTTATTGTAATTTGATTAAATAAGATTTGTGTTAAGTAATTAAATTGTTTTATTACTTAATGTTTATTTATTGTTTATGAAACAATTAAAATAAGAATGAATTGGTTATTATAAATACAAGTAGTTGTGATTTATAATTAAATGACCCATTTTAAGTTATGGTAATTGTGAATTACTAGTTAATTTTTGTATGTGACTTATTTTGTTTATATAATGATTTTTAATTTGTTAAAAATGCATTATTTAAATGACATGTCTAGTAATAGGTCCAATTTGTCACACAATACAATTCAACAAATTGACAAAGTTAAAATGGATCCATTTTACATATGTAAACCGTGTAAATGGAAGAGGATGGATTATTTGTGCCTAAATAAGTTTAATTAGTGGGTAACATGATAATTACCTACTAATAGGGTTGCATACCTATTGTTCTTGTGAAGAGCAAATTAAAAAGCTATTGGGCACTCTTCTCCCTCCAACCACTCGACCACCCTAGAGGAAAAGAGAGAGTTTTTCTCTTCTTATTTTTACTCTAATTCATTCACATAATTCACTACTTGTGTATTGACTTATCTCACTACTTTTGTTGTTGAACAAAAATTATAAGAACTCACATAAATCCTCTAATATTATTCTATGTATACTAGAAGTAGTATATACAAAATATTAGTAATTTTAAGGGCACAAATATTAATTCTAGTAATCAAATTAATATTTGTATCAAGGAGGTTTTCTTGGTACAATCCTTGAGGAGAGATTCTAAATTGAATCTTGTTCATCCATTTGGAAAGCTCAAGAACTAAGTAAGGTAGGAGACCTTACTAGTGCCCTAATAGCCGAAAATACATATGTAAGGGACCGATTTTCTTCACTTTTTTTTTATATTGCATGCATAAGATCCTTAAGTTTTTATGACTAAAACTTTTAACTAAAATATGTGTTATGTAAAATATGATTTTCTACAGGATACGCCCATGACACCACACCTCACAATAAGGTATCGGGACACGCCCAGACGTACCGGGTCCGAAAGCCAACTGGATCCCCTGCCAGATGTCGTGCCATAACCACACGAGTCCCTCCGTACTCAAGTCATAAATGTGCACATCCCTCTTAGAATGGGAAGCTCCAAGAGGCGACTCAAGCGTAAGATGGTCTCCCAACCGTCTTACGTCTCCTCAACAACCAATTACAACCACCAAGAATCTCCACTGTGGACAATCACACATCTATCACAATATGCACATAGATGGCAAGCATAAAGCTTCCTCATTAATTACTGTTCCAGGTGTAATTCCGGAGCAGGATTGTGACCACTTGAGCTTGTAGAATGATGTCGTTGCTCGTCTCTTCCTTTCACTCTTTCCTGTAAGGATGAACAAACTGAGGGCTCGGCTTGGGGCCGAGCGTACTCACTCCGACGCTCAAGTCAGTAAACTTAGAGAGATAAGTTGTATGTTTAACTTGGCAAAGTATATTGTAGAGAGATAAGGGAGTTCTATACCAGATTTTCCAGTGGGTTTCTCAATGAGAGATGTGGAGTATTTATAGACTTTCACCTTTTGTCACGTAGTGGCCAAGTGGCGTAGCAGGTGGAAAGACTGTCTTACCCTCGGCCGAGGGACCCATGACAGGCCGGCAGGCCTGGTTGACTCCATGCCGAGGGGATTGGATGCGAGTACACGGATATGCCTCTCGGCCGGCTAGTTACCGAGCCGAGACCCAAGTGACAGGCCGACAGGCTTTGTCGGTTAGGCCGTTTTTCTTTTCACTTGTTGTCTTTTAGCTTTGACCTTGGTCAATATGTTGACTTGGTCAGCGGGTGCAGAATATGCCCAATCAATTTGCCCCCAGCGTAGTCTATGCCGTGGTATGGACCTTCGATGCGTGTTGAGCGTATTCTGCGCATGTCGAACTTCTTCCTCGGCTTGGTCCTGTTCAGGCCGTACCATATCCCCCTCCACATTGTTGTGTAATGGACATCGAATGTGGAAAAGGAAATGGCGCTGGCCGAGACCAAGGTTGGGAGTGCCGTGTGCTTTTGATTGCCCCCGGCTGGTGCTGCCAAGCTTGGTTGATCAGCTGGCCGTTGGCAAGTAGATACCAAGGAGCGTGTCGAAGAAGATGGGTCACTGTATGTCGATTGACATTCTGCGGCTGCATGCTTGACATGTGGCCTGGTGTTGATTGGTGGATGCTTCATGGGCTTTGCTCTGATTGGTCCACTGAATGGGCTTTGCTCTATAAATAGAGCAGTATGCCCCTCATTTTGCTGCGCAAACTTCTTTTTCAAGAAAACTTTTCTCTCTCTAGTTTTCGAAGAGTTTTCTCTCTCTAATTTTCGAAGCGTTTACTCGGCGTAACACTTTCTTTCAAGGTAAAAACAAATTCTTCCCCAACTTTTATTTGTTAAGTATTCATTGCCACCATGTCTGCTGCTGACGCTGCGCCTAGTACCCCAACCCCGGGGGACGAACCGCCGCGTCCCGCTGAATAGGAGCCACTGGTTGTCTCCCCGGTAGGGTTCGGGGGTCGCAAGTCGTCTTCTCCTGAAATCGATGAGAAATATCTCGAGGATTTTGATGATGAGGAGGAGGAAGAGACCCAATCTGATTCAGAGAGGCCGCATTACTTGTGGCACGGCGAAGCCTGCTCGATTAAACCTGAGCCCTTTTGGACGAACAAGTTCGCTTGTGCCTCCGGGCCTGAACTTTTCGAAGACCACTACAACTTCGGCAGGGGGTATAGAATTATTGTCCCTGTGGGTGATCAGGCAGTCTGTTGCCCTCCCGAAGGTTGTATAGGCGTGTATATTAGACATCTGGAGTATGGGCTCCGTTTTCCTCTTAATAAACACGTCTCGGCCATAATCAAAGCCATGAATGTCGCCGTGGCACAACTGCACCCGTTGGCCATTAGGACGATTATTGGCTTCGTATGGTTTTGTCTCTTTAAGGGGGAGGCCCCAACGGTGAACCTTTTCCGCCGGCTCCACCATCTTCGGCTGTCTACCCAAGGCGTCATGGGGTGGTACAGCTTGCAGACCGAGCCGGGTTACGTGACCGTCTCCAAGCTGACATCCTGCAAAGACTGGAAGGGGCGGTGGGTATATGTCGAGGTTCCGGAGGACTATCCACTACCCCGGCCCTTCCAGTGCCGCGTCAATTTGCGCTGTGAGAGTCAGGGGGAGCATGAAAGATATGTCTCCCGTAATAAGATTAACATGGACGCCAAGAAGGTTTATCTTAATGGCGATGAAGTACGGGCAATGAGCATGTTCGAGGCTGAGAAGGATGGCACGCTGAAGGGATGGATGCCTCCGACGCAGATCGTCCTTCAAGACGAGCCGCTTTGTCACGTCGGCCTCATACCGGCCCTCAGCCAGGGTGAGTGGGGTCGGTATGAGGCCCCCCTTTGCTTTTATGCTTCGATATTTGGGCCTCGGTTTACTTCTTTCGCTTAACTCCTGCTTTGTTTCTTGAAGATCGATTTGGCCGGGATCTCTCTGACTTCATCCTAAGCAAGTTGGGACTTGACCAGGACAGGAGAATTGTTGAACTGCACCCTAAGGCCGCGTCGCGTGATCGCAAGCAGGCCCCGCACGAACTCATGGAGCAGGCGTTGAAAGCAATGGACGTGGGGGCGACTCAAGCAGAGATTGGCGGTAACGTGCCGCGCCGGAGACCAAAAGCAACGTCTTCGGCGGCTACGACGTCAACTCCAACTCGATCTCCAATCCCCATAGTCCAAAAAGATAAGTAGGTCGTCAATGTTGACAAGGACCTTACCATTCTTGAGAGTCCTCCTCCTTCACATAAGAGGAGAGAAACAACGCCTGCTTTGTTGTTACCGAGGCAGGGAAAGAGAAGGGGTCAGCCGACCCTCCATCCAAGAAGGCTAGGACTGGTACGGATCTAACCCATGGCTCGGATTTAGCAGGTTCCTTATGCATTCCTGATGACAGGCTTTCTGATATGTCGATGAATGTTGACATGGACGCTTTGTCTGGGTTTTTTCTAGATCAGCCGTCGCCAGCTGTTGCTTTCACCGAACGGCAATTGGAGAAGCAGCCTGTGCAGATGGGCGACAAAAATGTCGCCGTCGACACCTCGTCCAATAAGGCTTCCTTCGTTCAGCTCAGGGCGGACGACATGAGGTTGGCCAAAAGGCTGGTGAAGTGGGCTGACGTTGCCGGCACTCATCTTATCGAGCAAGAAAAGCTCGTGGCTCAAACTGCCCCTACGCTCAAACGACTTAGGCTTGAGCTTGCCGCTTCTAGGGAGGAGGCCGAGAAGGCGAAGCAGGACTTCCTCGCTGAGCGAAAGCTTAAGGAGGACGCTGAGAAGGTGGTCCTGGCCGAGAGAGCGAAGGTTGAGTCCGCGTTGGCTGATGCCGCTAAGTTGCGGGAGGAGAGAAATAAACTTGAGGGCGGTTATAAGGCCATGGTTGAGCAGAGGGAAAGATAGAAGACCCTGCATTTGGCCGAGGCGAAGGAACATAAGGGCACAAAGGCTATCCTTGCTCAGAGGGAGAAGGATATTGAGCTGCTGAAAACCGTCATCATCCCTGAAATGTGTGCCCGGTACCGGGACCAAGCTGAAGATGCTACAAGGGATGCGATTAAGGAGCTCCTTCCTGAAGGCACTTTTCCGTGGCAATATTTTGACAAACTTCTGGATGAGAAGGCGGCTGCTGAGGAGGCCAAGGCCGCGGCCGAGGCGAAGGCGGCGAAGGCGCTCAGGAAGCTGCGGCCAAGGCGGCCCATGATGCTAAGGTGAAGGAGGCTAGAGAGGAGGCTGAGAAGGCAAAGGCACGTGAAGCTGCCAAGGCGTCCTCTGGGCCGTCCCTCGACGGTGATGCTGCTGCTGCTGCCGGTGGCGAGCGGCAACAAGCATAGGGAGACGGGCGGTCGTCACCAGACTCACCTGGCCCTTCGGATAGCTTCAACTGTTCAGGGGCCAACTTTTGAGCCTTTCCTCCTGATGTGACCATAATTGGCGCATATTTAGCCCCCGAATTAGCCTTGTTTCCATGCTTTTAGTGCTTATTTGGGTCATTTCTTATCTTTAGTTCTTTGTTTCGCATATTCTTTGAGATTTTGATCCCTTGGTAGGAAAGGAGTAAGAATCTTGCATTTTCATGGCAAAACGAGACTAAATTGATCAAATTCAATGACCAAGCATCAAGGAGAGACAAGATTAGAAGGCCTTTGTACATATCATAGTAGAAGAGCAATGTTGAGGAAAGATCCTTGAGTCCCCAAGGAAATCCCCAAGGAATTTATGAAGAAAAGGGAAGAAAAGAAGAAGTTACTATGCTGACTGACAATCCGAGCGGATTGTCAACAATCCGCCCGTCCAGCCCCTTTACAATCCGAGCGTCCCGTGCCAGAATCCGCTCGGATTCCCCCTCAACAATCCGTCCGGATTCCCCAGAATCCGCTCGGATTCCACCGCCCAAATCCGTCCGTCCCGACTTTATTCCGCCCGGATTTCTTCACAGCCCGGATTGTCTTCTTCAAGCTACGAAAAGAGAAGCCCTTCTCTCAGAAAATACCGGGTCCTCCTTGCTCAACTTAAAAAGTGTAATTACTAGTTTAGCCCTTAGTTAACCCTAATGCATCCTCCCTAATTTTCACTATAAATACCCCATTAGGCTAATTAGAGGAGCATGTTCTTCTTATCAATAATTAGTGTAGTTAATATCAATCAAATCTCTCTTCAATATTGTAATCAAGTATTAATCAAGTTTTAATCCAAGTTTTAGTTCTTTAATCTCTCTTTTGTTCATCCTTTATTTTGGGTAATTGAAGATTATTTGGGTTATTATTGGGAGATTGACAACCTCTCAATCTAGCATTCAAGTACTTCTATTATTCTTGCTTTATTATTGGAATCATTAACAGGTATAACCTCTTAATCCCTTTTTAATTATTGTTAATTACTTTCATTTATTCATCATGTTTCATATTGTTAGTATGATTGACAACCTTGCTAGCATGATCAACATGATAATGAGTGAGTAGTCTCTTAGCTAGGGTTAATGGGTGATTAGGGAAAACCAACATGGGGAATGATTCATGCTTAAATTAATATGCTTTCATGTTTTATTTGCTTGCTTGTTTTGATCTCAACTCATGCACATGTTATATTTGATGAAATGTTAAGCCTATGAATCCTTGCATTTACTATCATCTCCTATCTTTTCAATGAGACTTGTAAGACATAACCCAACTCGAGTCTCATTAGACCATGCATGTTGTTGAGTAGGGAAGATTAAGTCGACTTGTAGGTGTTGTACAATCTAATCGATTCGGCTCCGGGACCCAAACTTTCCTAGGATTGTAAGATATAACCCAACTCAATCCATCACAACAATAATTGCTTGCTTATAATTTGAGAACATGTTTGTATGATCATATCCCATGATTCCCCTATGATCCCATGACACCCTAGTGCCTTTAATCAATTGTTTGCACCCCTTTTTATTCATCTTGCTTGTTTATTTTCATTGTTATTCTAGTTTAGTAACCTTCTACATCAACCCAATTTGTGACACCCCTTAGACACCACTAGTTACAATAGAAATCTCATTTCAACTCCCGTCCCTTGGGATCCGACCTTTACTTGCCTCTTTACTAATTGTAGAGTTGCTTGTTAAGCTATAAATTGTGTTTTGATTCGACCATGACCAACGACCACATCTTAATTTGTGAACACTTAGCGGGATCGCATCAAAAATGGCGCCGTTGCCAGGGACGATGTTTGTTTGACTTAGATTTCCTTTTTTTTATTAGTTGTGTCTTTCTTCGCCTTGAGGAAGTAAAACCCCTCAAGGTTTGTTTTAATCATTTTTCGAGTTATTTGATATTTTGCGATATGGATTTCATAGACTGTTTTATAGAGGACCACTTGAGTATCCCTTACTTCAAGGATCCCATGCAAGCATTAGAAGCCTTAGAAGCAAGTAAGGCTAAGAGTATGTATTGGGAGTTGGAGGTGGATCTCTTTGAGGCCGCTCTAGCTAACAAGGAACTTACTCATGCACAATCCGAGTTGGTGCATAATATTCTAGTAGAAGCATGTCAACATATAGAGGATGAGCAATCCATCCTAGAGGATATTTTGCAAACTCAAGAGCAAGAAGAACCCATCATGGGATTTGAATATGATGAGGTTGATGAAAGTGAAGTTGAGTATGCTATGAGAATGGAATGTCTAATGGAGATGGAGCAAATTCTCAATGAAACTCCAAAGGAAGAAAGTAAGGTACAAACTCCTATTTTGAAACCCCTTCCCCCAAATTTGAAATATGCTTACCTTGATGAATCAAAGACCAAACCCGTGATTGTTAATGATAGACTTGATGATGACCAATTGGGAAAATTGCTTGATGTGTTGAAACAACATGAGAAGGCTATAGGTTATAGTCTAGATGACCTTAAGGGGATAAGTCCCGACTTTTGCATGCATAGAATTCATCTAGAGGACGACCATAGACCTACCATTCAACCCCAAAGAAGATTGAACCCCCACATGCAAGAAGTTGTCAAAGGAGAGGTCATGAAATTACTTGATGCGGGAATCATATATCCCATATCGGATTCTTTGTGGGTTAGCCCCGTTCAAGTGGTACCTAAGAAAGGAGGTACCACGGTAGTGACAAATGAAAAGAATGAATTAATACCCACAAGAATGATCACCGGTTGGCGTATGTGCATTGACTACCGGAAATTAAACTCCGCAACAAGAAAAGATCACTTCCCCTTGCCATTCATTGACCAAATGCTTGAGAGGTTAGCCTCTAACAAATTCTTTTGTTACCTTGACGGGTATTCGGGATTCTTCCAAATCCCTATACACCCGGATGACCAACATAAGACCACCTTCACATGCCCTTATGGCACTTTTGCATATAGGAGGATGCCTTTTGGATTATGTAATGCCCCCGCCACTTTCCAAAGATGCATGATGAGTGTCTTCTCCGATTACTTAGAGACCATAATGGAAGTTTTTATGGATGATTTTAGTGTTTATGGAAAGGACTTTGACTCATGCTTGCATAATCTTTCTCTTGTATTGCAAAAATGTGAAGATGTTAGCCTTGTTTTAAATTGGGAAAAGTGTCTTTTCATGGTCAATGAAGGAATTGTTTTGGGTCACTTGATTTCGGAAAAGGGCATCGAGGTCGATAAAGCTAAAGTTGAGGTGATAGAGAAACTCCCACCTCCCGTGAATGTTAGAGGGGTGAGAAGTTTTCTCGGTCACGCGGGTTTTTATCGTCGTTTCATAAAAGATTTTTCGAAAATAGCAAAACCCCTCACTCAACTTTTGCTTAAAGATGCCCAATTCCAATTCTTGACGAGTGTGTTGAAGCTTTTAATAGAATCAAAGAAGCATTAATCTCGGCACCAATCATTCAACCCCCGAATTGGGAGTTACCCTTCGAGATTATGTGTGATGCTAGCAACTACGCCGTTGGAGCGGTTCTTGGCCAACGGGTAGGGAGAGCTCTTCATGCCATCTATTACATAAGCAAAACCCTCGACCCTTCTCAAGTGAATTATGATACAACCGAAAAGGAGCTTCTTGCCATTGTATATGCTTTGGATAAATTCCGTTCCTACTTGCTTGGATCCAAGGTGATTGTATTTTCGGATCACCGTGCTCTTCGACATCTCTTGATAAAGAAGGAGGCAAAACCAAGATTGTTGAGATGGATTTTGCTTCTTCAAGAATTTGACTTGGAAATAAGAGACAAGAAAGGAGCCGAGAATGTAGTGGCGGATCACTTGTCAAGGATCCGGTTTCATGATGAGAATGGAGAAACCCCGATCAATGACTCATTTCCCGACGATATTTTGATGGCTATTCAAACACAACTTGAAAGGCACATCACCCCATGGTTTGCCGATTATGCCAATTATATTGTTGGAAAAGTGCTCCCTCCAAACTTGAACCACAACCAAAGGAAGAGATTCCTATTCGAAGTGAAGAGGTACTTTTGGGATGACCCAAACCTCTACAAGGAGTGTAGTGATGGGCTTTACCGGAGATGCATCCCTCAATGGGAAATCCAAGGAATCTTGGAAGGATGTCATTCATCACCCTACGGTGGGCACCATGGAGCAAGAAGAACCGTTGCAAAAATCCTCCAATCGGGCTTCTATTGGCCTACAATGTTTCAAGATACAAGAGAATTCATCATTCATTGCGATGCTTGTCAAAGAACGGGGAATATATCTTCGAGGAACGAAATGCCACAAAGAGGCATCCTAGAGGTAGAAATCTTCGATGTTTGGGGAATTGACTACCAAGGGCCCTTTGTGACATCCAATGGGAATAAGTACATCCTTGTGGCCGTCGATTATGTTTCAAAGTGGGTGGAGGCAATTGCCACCCCAAATGATGATGCGAAAACGGTCACCAAGCTTTTCAAGAAGATAATTTTCCCAAGATTTGGAGTTCCTAGAGCAATCATTAGTGATGGAGGAACACATTTCCATGAGAAGAAGCTTGCATCCCTTTTGACCAAATATGGTGTTCAACATCGAACCGGCTTGGGATACCATCCTCAAACAAGTGGTCAAGTGGAAATTTCAAATAGAGAGATCAAGCAAATCCTTGAAAAAGTTGTGAACAAGACTCGGAAAGATTGGAGCACAAAGCTTGATGATGCTCTTTGGGCTTATAGGACGGCCTACAAAACTCCCATAGGAGCCTCCCCCTACAAGCTTGTATATGGAAAAGCATGTCATTTGCCAATCGAATTGGAGTACAAAGCTTATTAGGCAATCCGAGCACTCAATCTTGATCTCAAATTGAGCGGTCAAAGGAGGATGATTCAAATCCAAGAGTTGGAAGAATTCCGACTACAATCCTATGAGAATGCAAAGATTTACAAAGAAAGAACAAAATTGCTTCATGACAAAAGAATTCGACAAAAGGCCTTGCACAAGGGAGACAAAGTCCTTCTATTCAACTCCCGCTACCGAGTCTTTCCGGGAAAGTTGAACTCTAGATGGATGGGTCCCTATGTGATAACCGAAGTTGGAAAATATGGAGATTTCGAACTCAAGGCGGAAGATGGAAGCAAATTCAAGGTAAATGGTCAAAGGTTGAAGCCCTACTATGAAGGAGCGTTTGTTGGAGAGGTCGAGGCTACCTACCTCGGGCCTCCTCCCCCTTGAAAGGACCATCTAAGGGAGAGTTTGGTGGAGTCCTCCCTAAACCACCATTTGTAAATATACTAACCCTCTAACTTGTATTTATTTATTGCCTTTGTTTTAATAAGTAGCATAGACTCTTTTCATGAGCGTAAGTGAGGGAGGGTCACTAATGAGTTTTTGAATGAAGGAAGGAAAAAATACCCAAGTGTGGGGATGCATTTAAGAAAGGAGGAGAAGTCAAAACTCGCAGCCAGAATCCGTGCGGATTCCAGAGAATCCGGCCGTCTTGTCAGAATCCGGGCGTATAGGGGAGAAACCGTACGTCCAGCTGCGCTGAGAAATTGAAGATTTCTGGACTGAGGTCGAATCCGAGCGTCCTGTAAAGAATACGCCCGTCTTGGAGAATCCGGCCGGATTTGAAGAAAGACGCCCGTCTTTCTACCTGTGCATTTCAAGAAAAATCTCTGTACTGGAATCCGCCCGTCTTCTCAAGAAGACGCCCGTCCGACCTTGAAAGAATCCGAGCGTCTTATGCTCTGGACGCCCGTCTTGTGGCGTCAAAATTTTGGGATTTTCCTCTGTGGCAAAATCCGAGTGGATTGTGAAGAATCCGCCCGTCCCGTGAAGCAAGAATCCGAGCGTCTTCACCTTGAATCCGCTCGTCTTCTCACAGCGTCTTGACCCGACTTTTCCTAATTAAAATACCCCCCCACCACACATACTTTGACACATCACTATTCCTTCCACTTACCCTATAAAACCCACCTCCTTATGCCTCCCATACATATCCAAATCACTCTCTTTACCCTCAAAATTAAAAATCCCCAATTTTCTAGGGTTTCCAATACTCAATCAACAAGGAACATCCTTAGCAATCTTCAAATCAAAAGAACCCAACAAAAGAAGCAAGAATGGCACCAAGGAGATCCTCCTTTAGAAGTGCAAGAAGACCAAGGATGGTGGGAAGTTCCTCTACCTCACATCTCAACACCATTAGAAGGGAACATGTGGAGATTGTAGATCTCACAAGGCTCGATGATTTCTCGAATGTAGAATTCCTTGATGATGTGCAGCGATTGGTCTTCCACCGACTCTTAAGTAAGAATATTCTTCCCACTAAATTTCTTTGTCATGCTACCTTAAGAAAGCTTGGGATTTTTCACCAAGTAGAAGCACTTTTTGAGGTTTTTGGTCTTTCAACTCTCTTTCGCATGTATGAACCAACCTATCGGTCCCTTGTGCTAGAATTCTTAAGCTTTTTGAAGATTACAACCGTAAACAAAGTGATATGCATAGAGTTTAGGTTGGAAAACGTCTCTAGGATGATGACCCTTGTCGAGTTTGCCAATGTGTTCGGACTTGATGTTTCGCCTACCCGAACATCAAAGCCCAAAAAGTATAATGTTGCACCATTGTGGAGGGCCATGACGGGCCGAGATTTCATTCTTACCAAAGAGTGTCTTGCTTTTCACATCCAAAACCCGATCTTAAGGCTTACATATCGATTTCTTTCGGGTACTCTTTTCGCCCGCCGAGATCCGGCCATTGTCAACCAATTGGACCTTGTATTTATGGAATCATACCTTAACATTCAAGGGAGAGATAGGTATCACTTCAATGCACCTCTAGTTTTGCTAGAAAAGTGGGCAAGGTTTAGAAATGGGGATGATGATGGAATGAAGCACATAGTGAATGGTGGACTCATAACTAGACTTGCAAAACACTTTAACCCAAGGTTCAATGAGAACAATGAGTACACTCCACTTACGGGGGGAACGAGAATTAATGAAGATCTACTTGTCGTCCAACACCATTGGATAACCCTTGAGGGGGTTGATAAGCGGATAAAGTGGTTGACAAAAGGGAGCGATCCACTCTATCTCCCAATAACCGATCTACCACGGGTCTCCCCAAGAAGAGGAAGCTTGTCCCCAATGCCCTCCTACCTCATCCCAAGTCAAACAAGGCAAACTCCACCACCACAAAATCCACCACCACAACAACAAGAACAACAAACTCAAAATGAGAAGATAAAAGTGCCTCCTTACCCCTTTCCCTACCAACCATATAACCATCCAAATCCCTTCATCCTCCCCCGTGACGACTTTGTCACGGGAATTTTGCAAGATTTACACTACCGTCAATATGAGACCTCCGTGGACACTTATTATGCTCTTTACCCCCAATACTATGAGATGGCTCAAAAAGGACGGATTAGTGAGGAAGGAGCTTTCCCCTCATGGGCTCAAATGGAATTGCTCTTTCCCAACTCGGAGAAGGCCAATGAAGGGGCGAACGGTCGCAAAGGGGAGGAGAGTGGCGATTCTTGTGGAGGTGATACGGTGAAGCTTTAGAGTGAGGAAGATGAATTCATGGATCCAAGTTTAAGTGATGCTTCAAAGGATATTTGGGATAGCGATATAGAGGGAGATGATGCGGATGCCTAGGAGACTACTTCATCACTAGGTGGAGCAAGCATGAGCGGCCACCTAAGTTCAAGTGAAGTTCTCTCATCTCTCCTCTTTATCTTTATTTTTCATGAAAATAAGTTTGTGTCTTGTACTCTTTGTATTCTATTTCATTTTGATCATTGTTGATTTAGTCCTAGCAACATCAAAGGACTCACACCTCGGTACCATTGAGGTGTTCTTATCTTATTGTTCCCATTTGTAAAATCCAAAATGACAAATTAGCTTCATGCATAGCATAGTGTGTGCATGAACTATACCCATCCTTGGACATTAGCAATAGTGTCTCACTCGTTTTGGGGAAGTTAATGCATACGCAACGGGAGGTAATCTAAATTATCCTCTCCGTCATAACAAAAACCATGCATCATGTAGTGTAGCTTAGTGTAGATTGCATTTAGTATAGAAATCATGCATCATCTTTGCATAATTTCCATCATTTTGGCCATTGAGGACAATGCCCATATTAGTGTGGGGATGGGAATTCTAACATTTAACTCTTATTCAAAAAACCCATAAAAATTGAAAAATCTCAAAAATCATAAAAATTGAAAAAATTGAAAACCCAAAAACAAGTTCATTTCCTTTGTATATATTGTCTTGTATATATTGTGTTTGTTTTATCCTTGTTCACATTGATTGACTACGCCACATCCGAGACATGAGGATATTGAAGACCGCATGGTATGATCTTTCCAATCTCCTTTTTCCTCTTTATGTTAATGACTATGTGGCTTTATTTTGATTGATGCGGTATAACAATGTGAATCTAGGACTTGCATTTAGATTATATGTCATATTAGTTGGTAGAATCATTTGCATTAGTATGTTTATATGTAGTTGCATCATGGCATGTAGTTTGCATATTAGAAAATTTTGCGAAACCGTCTATTTGGGAAGCTTGACAAATGTATATAGGCCCTAGTAGATGCTTTTTCTTCTTAAGACTTTGCTTGTTAGAATGCTTGTAAAACACCCTAGGATGTGTCATGCTAGTATCCTTTGACCCATGGTTTAAGGCCGAGTCAAGAGTACCTTGTGGTGTGATAACTCCTTGGCTACCGTTTATTCCAAGGTGACCCTTGAAACCATGCACCCATACATCCATCATCCATGTTCTACCATACATTTTGTCAAAAAGGGAATGGGCACAAAAAGAAATCAATTTGAGTTCAATGAAATGAAAAGTGAAAGAAAGTTTGCAAAAATGCATCAAAAGAAAAGAGGAGCAAAAATAGAACTCCTAAGCTTCAAATACAAGGCACCCTCGTTACTAATTGGGGTGACTTTGAAAATGTTCAAAAAGAAATGCAAAAAAGTTGTCAAGTATTGAAATGCCAAAAATCAAAAAGAAATGGCAAAGAAAGTGTTCTCAAATGTCAAATGCCACAAGAAATTGGGGGGGAAAAAAAAAACAAAAGCAAACTCCCAAAGTGAAACTCAAATATCTATCGATCCCTTTATCCATCATATCCATTTTTGTGCATGGTAGAGAGGGGACGACCCTTCTTCTTGTCTAGGCAAGAGGGGGAATTCCGCGATCCTCCAGTGTTTCTAACACCATAGGGAGTCTACTCTTGACAAAAGCATTTAACGATTGAGGACAAAGGTACCCTAGCTTGACACAACTTGGAGGTGATTTATTGGTATCCTTCTAGGCTTAGTAGTTTGAACAAATTGCATCTATGAAGGATTGTGTACCCTTGAATTGCTTCCCTTGTAGATAATTTCCGCCACTTGATGAGGGAGTGGCTATTCTTTTTGTAGATGCATCCATTATGTGTTTTTGTGTGCTTAATGTTTGGATGTGTCGCCATTTTGGCAAGACCCACCTTGCCTTGCAAGAAGGCATCCTACCTCATGGTTATCTTGTTGTGAGTTGAAGGGGCGGAGTGAGACCCGCTAATTGTCTCATATCGGCTATATTATTAGGATAGGTTAGTATTGGTCCTAGTCTTTGTCACCTCTTTACTCGGGACGAGCAAAGGTTCGGTTTGGGGATATTTGATGTGACCATAATTGGCGCATATTTAGCCCCCGAATTAGCCTTGTTTCCATGCTTTTTAGTGCTTATTTGGGTCATTTCTTATCTTTAGTTCTTTGTTTCGCATATTCTTTGAGATTTTGATCCCTTGGTAGGAAAGGAGTAAGAATCTTGCATTTTCATGGCAAAACGAGACTAAATTGATCAAATTCAATGACCAAGCATCAAGGAGAGACAATATTAGAAGGCCTTTGTACATATCATAGTAGAAGAGCAATGTTGAGGAAAGATCCTTGAGTCCCTAAGGAAATCCCCAAGGAATTTATGAAGAAAAGGGAAGAAAAGAAGAAGTTACTATGCTGACGACAATCCGAGCGGATTGTCAACAATCCGCCCGTCCGCCCCGTACAATCCGAGCGTCCGTGCGAAATCCGCTCGGATTCCCCCTCAACAATCCGTCCGGATTCCTCTGAATCCGCTCGGATTCCACCGCCCAAATCCGTCCGTCCCGACCTTATTCCGCCCGGATTTCTTCACAAAGACGGATTGTCTTCTTCAAGCTACGAAAAGAGAAGCCCTTCTCTCAGAAAATACCGGGTCCTCCTTGCTCAACTTAAAAAGTGTAATTACTAGTTTAGCCCTTAGTTAACCCTAATGCATCCTCCCTAATTTTCACTATAAATACCCCATTAGGCTAATTAGAGGAGCATGTTCTTCTTATCAATAATTAGTGTAGTTAATATCAATCAAATCTCTCTTCAATATTGTAATCAAGTATTAATCAAGTTTTAATCCAAGTTTTAGTTCTTTAATCTCTCTTTTGTTCATCCTTTATTTTGGGTAATTGAAGATTATTTGGGTTATTATTGGGAGATTGACAACCTCTCAATCTAGCATTCAAGTACTTCTATTATTCTTGCTTTATTATTGGAATCATTAGTAGGTATAATCTCTTAATCCCTTTTTAATTATTGTTAATTACTTTCATTTATTCATCATGTTTCATATTGTTAGTATGATTGACAACCTTGCTAGCATGATCAACATGATAATGAGTGAGTAGTCTCTTAGCTAGGGTTAATGGGTGATTAGGGGAAACCAACATGGGGAATGATTCATGCTTAAATTAATATGCTTTCATGTTTTATTTGCTTGCTTGTTTTGATCTCAACTCATGCACATGTTATATTTGATGAAATGCTAAGCCTATGAATCCTTGCATTTACTATCATCTCCTATCTTTTCAATGAGACTTGTAAGACATAACCCAACTCGAGTCTCATTAGACCATGCATGTTGTTGAGTAGGGAAGATTAAGTCGACTTGTAGGTGTTGTACAATCTAATCGATTCGGCTCCGGGACCCAAACTTTCCTAGGATTGTAAGATATAACCCAACTCAATCCATCACAACAATAATTGCTTGCTTATAATTTGAGAACATGTTTGTATGATCATATCCCATGATTCCCCTATGATCCCATGACACCCTAGTGCCTTTAATCAATTGTTTGCACCCCTTTTTATTCATCTTGCTTGTTTATTTTAATTGTTATTCTAGTTTAGTAACCTTCTACATCAACCCAATTTGTGACACCCCTTAGACACCACTAGTTACAATAGAAATCTCATTTCAACTCCCGTCCCTTGGGATCCGACCTTTACTTGCCTCTTTACTAATTGTAGAGTTGCTTGTCAAGCTATAAATTGTGTTTTGATTCGACCGTGACCAACGACCACATCTTAATTTGTGAACACTTAGCGGGATCGCATCACCTCCCTGCCATCCTTTTGGCGCTTCATGTCTTAATGTTGTAATTTTTGTTGTTCCTTCTTTTTTTGTTAAACTTTGGTAGGTTGAGCTTAGGCTATCCCTATGGGGACGGCCGTCGACTTTATTTTGTCTCACTTGTAAACATTTTCAATGAAGTTTGTTTATTTACCTTTGGCTTGGCCGAGGCTTTGATCTCATCCTCCATTCAGTTGTCTTCTTACGTTTTTAAACATATTGAGCGCTTTTTTCGTTTTACCTTCGGCTTGGCCGAGGCAATTAGATTGCGTATCTCAACTGTACTTAAACGTTTTTAGCATATTGGTCGTGCCCTCTGCTGCACCTGAACAGGCCGAGGTAATAAGATTCACGTTTCCCAATTTGCTCAGCAACATGTTGGCATGTCGGTCGCTTCCTCCTCCGCTCTCGGTCTGGCCGAGGCGGTCAGATTTGCGCTTCCCAACTGCTGTTGTAAACATGTTAGCATATCGGTCGTTTCCCCCGTCACTCCCGGCTTTGGACGAGGCAATCGAGGTTACGGCTCGACTGCATTCGTATCTATAGACATATTGATCGCTTCCTCTACCGCTCCCGGATTGGCCGAGGCAGTCAGATTTGCATTTCTCAACTGTACTTATACGTTCTTAAGCATGTTGGTCGCTTTCGCGAGTATCAACTGCATTTGTAGTGACTGCCCGGCTTTGGCCGTGGCGTCTACTTTGGTACGACTACGGAGGGGACAAGCATTTCGATGGAAAACTTGGATCATTCTTCATAAGATATAATCACGCGTTGGGGTGCCCGCAACAGTCTAACACCTCCGCCGCTATACGAAATATTTCCTAAGGTTGTCTGTGTTCCAATGGCTCATTAGAGGCACACCCCATCCATGTCCACAGGTATGTCCCCTGGCCCCATTTCTTCAACCACCCTGTAGGGTCCCTCCCAGTTGGCCGTCATCTTACCATGGATGTTTCCTTTGTTGGTTGCGGCCGACTTTCAAAGGACTAGATCTCCTACTCTCAAGTCCCTTTTGTGGACCCTACGGTTGTAGGCTCTTCTCATTCGGTTTTGATATACTGCCAAGTTGAGCCATGCCGTATCTCGACTTTCTTCGACCAGGTCTAGGGAGGCTCTCAGGCCTTCTTCATTTTCGACTGGGTTAAAGGTTTGCGTTCTGAATGTCGGCACCGCTGCTTTCAATTGCGGGACGGCCTCGGACCCATATACTAGGTGGAATGGACTGCCACTGTTGCTTCTTTCTCCGTGGTTCGAAGGGACCACGGACGCCGGTAGTTCATCACCCCATCTTCCCTTTAGATCTTCAACCTTCTTCTTCAACCCGTTCAGTATTGTTTTATTAGCTGCCTCCGCCTGCCCGTTGCTCTGAGGGTGGCAGATGGAGGAGTATGCAAATTTGATACCTAGCTCTTCCAACCAATTCATCACCATGTCGCTCCAAAACTCTCGGCCGTGGTCAAATACAATGACTTGGGGTAACCCAAAATGAGTTATGATGTTCTCCCAAATCACCTTTCTTACGGCCGCCGTGGTCTTGGCAGGTACCGCGACAGCCTCGACCCATTTGGTGAAGTAGTCAATGACGACAATCAGGTACTTCCTTCCTCTGGAGGCCGTCGGAAATGGTCCTAATAAATCCATCCCCCACTGTGCAAATGGTAGGGGATTAAGTACTGGTTGCAGGTCTCGGGAAGGTGCATGTATTACCGGAGCATGCATCTGACAATTCTTGCACTTCTTGATTTTTGCCCTGGAATCTTTCAGCATGGTAGGCCAGAAGTAGCCGGCTCGGAGAGCTTTGTGGGCTAGCGTTCTCGCCCCCATGTGATGTTCGCAGATGCCTTCATGAATCTCTGCCAGTATAAGCTCCGCGTCGGCTGGGCCAACACATTTCAAGAGTGGTCTTATTACGGACCTTCTGTACAATTCTCCTTCGAACACTAAGTACCTTGCAGCGATCCTTCTTATCTTCTGAGACATACTGCGGTCCTCCGACAACTCTTTTGTCAGCTTGTATTTCATTATCGGAGTCATCCACGTCGTCTCGGCTTCGGTGTCGCCCACCATGCCGACGGTCTTAGTGATGCTTTTAGCATTTCTGATATCCACCAGCACGGTTCGACTGACATTTTTGATGCTTGAACTGGCAAGTTTTGAGAGAGCGTCGGCTCGGTTGTTCTCAGACCTGGGGATGCACTGTATTTGGAAAGATTTCAATTTTGAGGTGTCAGCTTTTACCCTCTCCAGGTACCTTACCATCCCATCGTCTCGAGTCTCATACTCTCCTCGGATTTGATTAGTCACTAAGAGCGAGTCTGTTTTCAACACAATATGCTCCGCCCCGGCAGCTCTAGCTAACTCGACTCCAGTTATCACCGCCTCATATTCGGATTCGTTATTTGAGGCCGAGAAGGTAAACTTCAAGGCGTACTCAAACGCGTTTCCGTTAGGGGCGATGATAAGGATGCCGCTCTGAGTGTTCGCCGTGGAGGACCCGTCGGTATACACTTCCCACACGTCGGGATGTGATTCTTCTTGATACGTGCACTCGGCCAGGAAGTCTGCAAGCGCTTGCCCCTTTATCGAAGGCCTCGGCTTGTACTGAATGCCAAAGCCGGAGAGCTCCACTGCGCATTTGATAAGTCTGCCGGATTTTTCGAATTTTTCTAATGCTTTCTCCAATGGCTGGTCGGTTAAGACCGTCACGGGATGTGCGTCGAAGTAGGGTTTCAGCTTCCTTGTGGCAACGACGACGGCGAGGGCTGCCTTTTCGATTAGTGGGTAATTTCTTTCGGCGGCCAGCAGTGTATGGCTGATAAAGTAAATTGGGTATTGCTGCTTATTTTCTTCCCTGACGATTACGGCACTGACCGTGGCCGAGGTAACAACTAAGTATAGATATAGCGTCTCCCCCAGCGCCGGCCTGGATAGGGTCGGCAGTGTCAGAAGGTGGGCTTTCAGTTGCCTGAAAGCCGTGCTCTGTTCCTCCCCCCAGCTAAAGTTTTTATTCCCCTTCAACACTTTAAAGAACGGAGTGCTCTTGTCTGCCGACCGAGAGATGAAGCGGGCAAGAGCCGCCATCCTTCTGGTCAGCGTCATAACCTCTTTTCGATTTCTCGGCTCCGGTAGGTCTAGTATTGCTTTGACTTTCTCCGGATTGGCATCAATTCCCCTGGCGCTGACAAGCACGCCGAGGAACTTGCCGCCCGACACCGGGTTACATTTCTTTGGGTTAAGCTTCATTTTATATTTCCTTAGTGAACAAAATGTCTCGCCTAAATCGGCTAAGTGCTCGCTGTCAGACTTGCTTTTTACAATAGCATCGTCGACGTAAGCCTCGATGTTTCGCCCTTTTTGATTTTGGAACACTTTGTCCACCAACCTAGTGTAAATTGCGCCAGCATTCTTCAAACCGAACAGCATCATTTTATACATGAATGTGCCGTGACTGGTGATGAATGCGCATTTAGGCATATCTTCCTCGGCCATAAATACCTGATGATACCCTGAGAAGGCGTCTAGCAGGCTTAGCATAGTGTTGCTTGCCGTGGCGTCAATTAAACCATCTATTCGAGGCAAGGGATATCAATCTTTAGGGCACGCTTTATTAAGATTGGTAAAATCAACACACATCCTCCACGCCCCTGACGATTTCCTCACCATTACAACATTTGCTAGCCACTCAGGGTAAGTACAAGGCATGATAAAGCCCGCCGCTAATAATTTGTCTATTTCAGCTTTGATGGCCTCATCCTTCTCGGCCGAGGAGTTCCTCATCTTCTGCTTGACCGGCCGAGCGGTGGAGAGTACGTTCAGCTTGTGAACGATCACCTCCCGGCTCACGCCTGGCATCTCGGCAGCTGAGTATGCGATGACATCTTTGTTCTTCCTCAGTAGGTCTAGGAGATCAGCCCTGAATTTTGGCTCCAGGTTGACACCGACAGTTACGGTGCGCCCTGGGTCAATTTCCACTTCCTCGGTCTCGGCTCCTTCCACCATGCCGACATTAGTATTCATCGGTTCGCCCTCCTGCTGCAAGGATGGGCTCTTTCCCTTTCTCCGATTTCTTCGCCACTTTGAGGGATTGCATGTTGCACCCCCTGGCAGACACTTGGATATTGACTATTTCATCTTTCTCGTCCTTTGAGATGAGCTTTTGTGCTTCCCCCCGGTCCGAGACGTACATCAATGTCAGGGCCCGGATGGACATCACTGCATCGGCCTCGCTCAAAGTGACCCGGCCTATGAGAACATTGTAGGCAGACGAACCATCGATAACCACAAACTCAGATAAAACATTTTTAGCCGCATCCCCTTGGCGAACATCACCGGCGATCGATTGACCCCGGGGTACCAGGCCGGCCCCGAGAAGTCAGATAGCGGGTTAATGCGAGGGCTCGGTCTCCAATCTTCAGACCGAGATTAAGAAAGCACTCCCTGAACATGATGTTCGTGTAGGCGCCTGTGTCAATCAGGCACCTTTTGACCAAGTGGTTGGCTATATCCATGTGGACTACAAGCGGGTCGCTGTGCGGGGCGACGACTCCCTCGTAGTCCTTCTTTCCAATGGTTATATCGGGGATGGTGGAAACGGGGATCGCTGTTTTAGGCACAAAGTTGATGGCTTGGTATAACTCATTTAGGTGCCGTTTGTGCCCATTAGCTGACCCACCGTTCTCGTTTCCCCCGATGACAACCTGGATTACTCCCATCCGTTGGAAAACTGATTTTCTATTCGCCCCGTCGGCGCTTGCTCCTGGGCCTCCAGCTACATACTTGCTGAGGCCCCCTTTCGGATTAGCTCTTCGATGGTGTTCCTTAGATGTCGACAGTTGTCAGTTTTATGGCCGGTGTGGCCGTGGTACTCGCAAAACTGGCTTGTGTCACCGTTCCCCCTCGCCTTGGGGGGCCTTGCCCACTTCTGTCCATCATTGTTGCTTAGGGTAAAGACCTCGGCTGAGATGCGACCAGGGGGGTGAGACTACTGTACCGCTTCTGGTAGTATGGTCTCGAACTCCCCCAGGCGCCCGCCGAGTGCTGTTTCCTATTAGATCTCTCAGGCCGTGACCTATTCCCGTCACGGCGACCTTCATCTATGTTGTCCCGGCGGCTCTTCCTCTCTGGGTGCCCAGCTTCACTTTGGCCTACCCAGGTTTTATGATAGTCCTCCACCTTTACGGCTCGGTCGGCCATCTTTCTGGCGGAGTCTAAGTTGAGGTCTTCGCACTTGATCAGCTCGTTTTTGAACTCGACTTTCGGGAGGCCTTTCATCAGCGCGAATGCCGCCAGTTCGATGTTCAGCTCACGGATCTGCTGATCCTTAGCGTCGAATCTTTTCACGTAGCTTTGGAGGGACTTGTCCTCCCCCTGTCGGATAGTTAGGAGATATGATGTTTCCACGGCCCTTCTCTTGTTGCAAGCATACTGGGCTATGAAATTGTCTCTCAGGTCGGCATAACAGTATACCGAGCCATTAGGTAGCCCCTTGTACCAACTCTGAGCCATCCCATGCAGGGTCGTTGGGAAGACTCGGCACCACACCTCATCAGGCTTCTCCCATACCGACATGTACGACTCGAAAGCCTCGGCATGGTCGGTCGGGTCGCTATCCCCTTTGTATGATAAGGGCGGCAGCTTCAGCTTAGTCGGTACAGGGATCTCGAGGACATAGGTGCAGGGGGTTTGTCGACCACGTGTCGAATGACACGCGGCGATCGGCTCCTCGCAACCTTAGTCCGGCTTCTCTCCCTCTGGCGGGAAGGGCTTCTTGTCCGACTTTGGTGAGTCGGACTTCTTTCATTCCTTCGGGGCTGGCCTCGTTGTTGCCGCGGCGACGCTGTCCTCCCGCGAGTGGGGGAAGGACTCAGGTCTGCCACTGGCACCACGGGCTCTGCTGGCGTTCTAGCACGCCCAGCTCCTTGTATCGCTCCGGACAAGTTGTTCGGGGTCACTCTATGGGCCCTTGTCACCTGTGGGTGCGCTGCCGTCCTTGTCATCGTGACAGGGGTAACCGGCGTACTACCCATCAGGTCCAGGAATAGCTTTAATTTGGCCGCATCGACCACATGTCCCATGACAGTGACTTGGTCGGTAGGCAGCGGTGTTTCTGGCTCTTTCGGCATCCCGGGCGCCGTGTCAGTGACCCGGCCGGTGGGGGACTGCCCGATCTCAGAATTACGGAACGTGTCATCCTGGAAGAATGCAGTTCCTTCACTCCCAGTTTCTTGTTGCTTTGTGTAGATACCCGTATCTGTCGATAATGGAATTTATAGAGAACCCGACAAACACCCGATGATGATAGGACACATGTATTCTTTAGTTGTCATTGTCATTATTTGAGCTCGTTTTACGATGTGGAATGAGCGTTACCGACGGAGTATTTTATTAATTTAAATGATATTTAAATTAAAGCTTTTTTTAAGTGAATTCATTTTATTGTTTTAATTTGAATTTATTTCCTTAAATTTATTTTATTGAAAATAAAATATATTTTTTTGATTTGAAAAATCATTCATTTTAAATGTGCTATTCGATTTGAAAAAATCGAATTTAAAAATTTAAAACTCGTTTCAACCACGCGTTTTGGAGCTCGTTTATAGTTCGGTTTTTAAGCCCGTTTTCTTTACGAGTTGGCACGAATCTCGAGTACACTAACTAACCTAGGCCTCTACCCATTCAACCCCAGTTTGAACCCCCATATCCACACCCAAATCTCGTTCTAAACACTCCCCAACACAACCCAATTCCTTCCTTTACTCGTGTTTGTATAGCCCATCGAAAGCCCTTCTAAACCGACTCAAACTTGGTCCAAACCCGCAACCCATCACCACCAACCCACGCTCCACATTACCCACAACAACCCAGCACCTAGAACACCACAAAACCCATCCAATTCCCATCCCAAATACTCCACAAACAACCCGCTACACAAGCAGCCCCCCCTCCCCCCTGTTTTGCGTGCTTAAACCCGAGCCTAAAACCCGCTCCAAACAGCTACCAAACCCGTGCCCATTAACCCTACACCATACCCTAGTATCCTACCCATATTACCTTAGCTTAACCACCAAGAAAACCCCAATAAAAACCCTAAAAACCCCACGAATTAGCTGATGGACAGCAGCTATGCGAAACAGGCCCGACTGCTTGTTGCCCTACTTCTACCCTTCGAAACTCCTTATAAATACCCCCCCTTCACCATACATTCATTCCTCTAAATTCTCCACACAACATACTGCAAATAACAACCATCAATCGTCCAAAAAAAACCCTAAACTAAAGCCGTGACAGCCGCTCGAAAACAGGGACACAAATCGTGTTTTTGAGTTTCTGTCGTGGTCTTTGGCCTTGATTCTCGTGCACAAATCCTATTAAAACTTCTGGTTTGTTTCCATATTCACAAAATTAAGTCTTTCTAGTTTCCAAAACATCTTTCGGTTTGAAAAATCGTTGAGAAACGAAGTCGTGGTGAGCGATTGAAAATTGCTGCTCAAGTCTGCCTTTTGAACGTGTTTGTTTCGTGATTTCAAAATTCAATTTCAATTGTCTTCGTCGACGACGGCCCCTCGAGATAAAATCTACGATCGATTACGACCCAAGACGGTGTCAACGATATATGTAGGTTGAGGGTGCATTAAAACTCCCTTCTCTCCTTTTTATTTCGTTTTTTTATTGTTTATTTACTAACCATTGTCTAACATCGTCTAACTAATATCGAAACTAGAATAGTTTGAGTATGAGTTAAAGTACCATTCCGGCACCCGCGTTGACTTGAGATGGGAAAGAAATCCGCCATATCGGTCGGTCGTACACCCCGTCTCATTTACATATCCTCGTGTTGGAATAGGGCAATTTAATAAATCGAGTTTATTTAATTTACGTGTATTTATTTTTAACCATATAAAAGTTGATTTTTTTATGATTTTCCAGACCTATAATTTGTAATTTTAATTTAGGTAGATTTTCGTAATTTATTGCATTGATTTAGTATTTATTTTGTAATTAGCAATGTATTAATTCAAAATCCGCGCAGTGCACGGGTCAATTCTAACATATTTCGAAAATTTCAGATCCGTGCAGTGCACGGGTTTGTCCAGGTTTTGTGTTTTAATTTGCTTCCTTGTTTGACTTTGTTTGATTAATCCTTAGTTTAATTAGTTTATGTTTTAGATTTTAATTTACTTTATTTATAATTTATATTGTATGTATGAGCTAACCACTAATGTTTGTTAATACATCTTATTCTAAGCGTAAGCCTTCCTATCCCTCTCTTTGGATGTGTTTTTCTAGTTTAATCAATGAACCTCACATGCTAAACCACTTCGACGAAGTTAAATGCATTTTAAACGACTTAGAATGAAATTCGCATGATAGGATTTAAATTCAATGGTTGCATACGCATGTGATATCTTTTCGAAATAGGCATCTTTCACCTGGTAGAGACCGTTATTGCAACGGGCGGGGTTGGGTGTTGTTTTAATGAAATTAAATTAACTTCCTAACACGTAAAGTCACACGAATTCAAATCTCTAAAATTGGTTTCTAAATTCCATTTAAAAATTTAGTGGCGACTCTTTTAAAATTAAAAATGTTTTGAAAAAGCATTTGAGTGGAGCGTTTTTCCATGGTCCACAATTTGGCGACTCCGCTGGGGACATTGAAACTTGAAAAGTGTAAGATGGTTATTAGGATTGTTGTCACATTTTTTTTTATGTTAATCATGCATAAACCCCCGAGACTTTAGGCGGGCCAAAGAATCTCTTGGGTTAATTCCAGGGGAGGATATTGATGTCCACTATGTCCGATTTAAGTATCAAGGTGATTTCGTGGAGGTAGGCAGCTGCATACGAGGCATATTGCTACGGGCATATGACGGTATGTGGACTCCCCGACAAAGCGGTTTCACTGGCATAGACCCATTTTAGAGGACTGGCCGAGACTTAGAAGAGTCTAGTTCATGCATTGCATCCCTAAAATGCGAATGATTACATTCTATGTGAATCCCGGGTCATGTTTTCAAAATAGCATTTTCAAATCCATCTTCTTTTTTCTTTCGAAAATTTGATTCTTTTTCAAGTCCATTTCTTTTCGAAAATTTCGGCCCTCTATTTCGAAATTTTGAACCTTCTTTCAAGACGAAGTGCTGCCCATTTTAAAAATCAATTCAATCCTTCTCGATTTCAAATTTCGATGAACTGTATCCCAGGTCCAACCCAAACCTAGAATAGAGTTTGAGTCAATGGGGTCGGGTTAGTCGAGTTGGGCTTTTGCTTGCTCGATATAGGCGAGCTAGTCCACCCTTAGGCTCGAGTGAGACTTTGATTGGTTAGAACACTTGTCAAGTGAGTCACCTAAACCGATCTTTGGGTCTGAGTCATGAAAGTCGACCATTTGGTCCAAGTCAGTCCACCAAAACATCCCCACTAGGCCACCTAGGGCGTTTGTCACAAAGCCTAAGAGCCATGTCTGGTTTGAACACGGGTTTGTCATGTCGGATTTATGATCACGTTGAGTCTAAAACCCAAGCCACGTGTGTATCACGGTTAGGACCCGTTCCAACGAGCCAGAATAGTTCATTCGTAGGATCCATGTCAAGTTATAGCCAGTTTTTAGGTTTGAAAAACCGTCCCTAGTCGTGTATGACCAAAACCGAGGGGGCCCAATTGCTCGCTCTCCGGGTCTAAGCCCAATATCGAGTCGCATGGAGTCCGTCATGTTGTGATGAGTCGAGTCCTGTTTGTGCAGGGGATTTTGATTCGATAACTGATACTCGCTCGGGATTTTATTGTAGAAAGGCCACTACAAACAAGAAGTATGACTACCGCAGAGGCATCAAGGCATTAACGACACTTTGGTCGCAATGATGGAACGCTTGACGGCTGTGGAAGCCAAGATCGCGGTGGAAGCTCCCATACCACCGCCCCCGGAAACTGAATTCGAAAAGAGGTTCCGACTAATAGAGGAACAGTTGAAGCTATCTCGAGGGGAAAATGTGCATTATGAGAATGCCAGAGGGTACATGCCGATCCAGGACAAGCTACCAACCAATTTTGTCCTAACTGATATCCCAAAGTTCAAAGGGACGGAAGATCCATTGCAACATATCCGTTACTACAAGGAGTACCTTGCGTTGAAAGGGGTACCTGCTGAGATGTTGCCCCACATTTTTGCTCAATCCCTAGGAGAACACCCGAAGGCGTGGTTCTACAGCCTTGAGCTTAAGAATTTCCCCACTTTCGAAGATATAGCGGTGGAGTTCTGCAAACACTTTGCTGATAACGCCGAGATTCAGACTACTGTGCGCACACTCGAGGTGATGACACAAAAGGATAAGGAGGGATTTACTGAATTCCTCAACCGCTGGCGCGCTGAAAGCGTGAAGTTGGCCAAAAGGCCAGAGGAGACTGAAATGGTAGATAAGTTCATCAAAAATCTTCGACCTGTCTACCGTGACGCTATCAAATATCAACATTTCGGCTCATTCAAGGACCTTATTCGAGTCGGAAGAAAAATTGAGGACGACGTTCGTTCTCTCCGAGGCTGAAAAGCCAAAAGGGTATCAGGGTGCCTCCTCTTCCAAAGCTAAGGCATCCAGTTCTGCCAATCATATCCAAGCCATCGGTCTTTTGGGAGGAGCTCCTAAGGGATCGCAACGCCATGGGCCAAGAACGTTCACTGACATCGGATGTACCTGCGCATACGCCCTCCAAAGGCTCTCGGCCCAAGGGAAACTGAACCCAATTGGTCCAACTCCGGACCCGCCTGCGGATCGACAGGGTAAATGGTATAAGCCCAATGCCTACTGTGCTTATCATCAAGGAAAAGGTCATGATACCGAAAATTGTTACCGTCTTAAACATGAAATCCAAGACATGATCGAGAATGGGTCGCTCCCCATCCCCACCGTCCGACCTAACAACCTGAACAATCCTTTTGGCGACCATGCCAATGCAGTATTCGTCGAAGACAATACCGATGTATCTCACTTAATCCAACCCATCTGCCGTCTCACTGGGTTTTTCGTGGGGAAGGTCTATGTAAGCTGCTCTGAGTATATCCCTCAAGCTAAGAACGAAGTTCGAATTGGGGATTTTGCTATCGATTGCACACCATACATTCTCCGAAGCGAGAATGAAATTAATGGGGTCTGGGCTGACGATGAAGACGATATCTATCTCACCGAAGGTGCGATTATTCCCCGAACTCAGGAAGAAATTTCTAAATTGAGGAAAGATGTCCTCGAATCTAATCATTTGACTCGATCGGGACGTCCCTATCGTGTCGAGAAGGCAAACCATGTCTCTATCTTTGGAGACAGTCCAAGTAAGACACCCACCAAGGAGGCCACCTCAGTCCGGGCTCTTGGTGAAGGGTCGACCTCAGAGGCCTCCCTCATCAAGCAATAACAAAAGACTAAGGCAGATGTCTCCATCTGGGAATTAATGTTTAGCTCGTTTGAACACCGACAAGCTCTGCTTCAAGCCTTAATGAATATGACCGTGTCACCGCACACTACTCCAGATGACGTGGTCTCATTTGTTGCTCAAAACCAACCTCGGCTCACTAATGCCGTAACTTTTTCTGATGAAGACCTGCCCTCATTTGGGCCACAACATTGTCTCGCTATGTACATCACGGTAGAATGTCGTCATAAGCGACTCCCAATGACCCTTGTCGACGACGGGTCTGCAGTTAATGTTCTCCCACTACGGACCGCTTTCATTTTGGGACTCGAGAAAAGCGACTTCGCACCCACTATGCAAACGGTTCGGGCTTTCGATGGCACAGTGCGTCGAGTGTCCGGACTCGTCACTTTAAGCGTGAATGTGGGAAAGGTGGAGCGCAAGGTCAATTTCCAAGTGATAGATGTTGCCTCATCTTTCAACATTTTGCTCGGGAGACCATGGATTCACACAGCTGGAGCCGTGTCTTCTACCCTCCATCGCAAGATTAAAATCCCTCTCAAGGGAGAGGTAGTGACCATCAATGCAACTCCTATAATTGTGACGGGAGGAGATGATACTTCCGAAGTACAAACTGATAATACCGCCTTGGAGTCTTGTGGTTTTGAGGTAGTAAACGCAATTGAGTCCACTTTCGAGGCACCGAATATGGACTTATATACAGGAAGCCATGTTTGTAAAACAATTTTCAAGACCGGAAAGTACTTCGGGTACTCCATGTACCTCCGAAGGGAAAACGCATTCCAATTGAAGTCGCCAGTGCCTAAGGGGACAAGATACGGGCTTGGGTATGAGCCAACTAAAAAAGACTCCCTGAGAAAGAGAGTCTCGATCGAAGACCGAGATATCAAGATGGGGCCGTACTTGCTAACTCTAAACGGCCACTTTGTGAAAGCCGGGGAGGAAATGCCGAGTTTAGACTTCCCCGAACCACTGTTCAACTCAAAGGCCAACAAGCTGGTCCCCCGAATCGAAGTATTCCGTGATTGTGTCTATATTCCCGAAGACATTATGGCAGTAGCTACAATAAAGAAGGAGTCTGTTCCGATCGAAGATGGGAAAGCTATGGGTCTCCTCTTTGGAGAGGAAAAGAAGCCGGAAATACCAAACGAAGTCTTGGTAAACATGATCGTAAGGAGTGATCGTTTCGATCCATCTACCCTCATTACTGATGTAGATCCTCAGAGGAATACATCTGGATGGCGGAAAACCATGAAATGGGCCGACAACAAGGGTTCGCTTTTCAAGATGACCATTGGAGAAGGGCAAATGTTCAAGCCTGATGACGATTCTGAGTCTGAGTCTGAGTCCGAGTCTGAGTCTGACATAAGTCCTAAGGCTAAGTCTAGGGTTTTAGGTGTCGAAGATACCCCTTCCCCAGTCTTTCCTTTTCCTGTACCTCCCCTTAGTGTTGGTATTCCGGGGCCTGTCCCGAATACTGCTCCTATCTCGCCACTGACCTCTGATCAGTTGGCCCAAATGTTAACGCAATTTGCGCAGTTTCAAATCAATAATAAGATGAATCAGTTTGCTTACGACTTGTCTCATTTATATTGCGATTCAATTGATTGTTTTAATAACGTTGAGAATGAGGTCAAGGATAGACAGGTGGTAGAAGAAGAGGAGGAGGTGGAACCGCCTCCCCAGTTAGTAAAAGGGTTGGAAGAATATGACCAAAGAAGCTCGGTAATCGAAGATACCGAAGTTGTTAATGTGGGGACTACCTTAGAACCTCAGGAGCTTAAGATAGGAACAACCTTAGATCCCGCAGAAAGGAAGGGGTTTGTTGAATTGTTGAATGAATTCAAAGATGTATTTGCTTGGTCCTACAAAGATATGCCGGGTATTGATAGGGAAATTGCAGAGCACAAGATTCCGATCAAGCCAGGGTTCAAACCAGTAAAGAAGAAGCCACGTAGAATGCGTACCGAGTGGTCTTTGAAAGTCAAAGAAGAGATTGATAAACAGTTCAAGGCCGGGTTCATCAAAGTATCGGAATACTCAGATTGGATAGCTAATGTGGTGCTGGTGCCAAAGAAAGACGGAAAGGTTCGGGTCTGTGTTGATTTTCGTGATCTAAATAAGGCTAGTCCAAAGGACGACTTTCCGTTACCTCACATTGACATCTTGGTTGACAATACCGCTAACCATGCATTATTATCCTTTATGGATGGGTACGCCGGTTACAACCAGATAAAAATGGCCAAGGAAGATATGCACAAGACTGCTTTCACAACACCATGGGGCACTTATTGCTACACAGTGATGCCATTTGGATTAATAAATACAGGCGCGACTTACCAGAGAACAACAACGACGTTGTTGCATGATATGATTCATAAGGAAGTAGAGGTCTACGTCGATGACATGATCGTAAAATCGAAGGAACGTAATAACCATTTAATGGCATTACGAAAATTCTTCGAGAGGTTGAGAAAGTATAATATGAGATTAAACCCACAGAAGTGCGCGTTCGGGGTCACCTCTGGCAAGCTTTTGGGTCATATCGTTAGCCACCGTGGCATCGAAATCGACCCATCAAAGATTAAAGCCATTATGGAAATGCCCCATCCTAAAACCGAGAAAGAAATTCGAGGTTTCTTAGGCCGAGTGCAATACATAAGTCGTTTCGTCTCAAAATTAACTATGATCTGCGAACCAATTTTTGAGAAATTGAAAGTTGGGGAGCATATTATGTGGGATGACCAATGCCAAACCGCGTTTGATAAGATAAAGGAAGTGTTATCTTCTCCGCCAGTTCTCAGTCCGCCTGTAGCCGGCTTGCCTCTATCACTGTATTTAACAGTTATAGATACCGCGATGGGAGCAATGCTGGCACAAACCGTTGACAAAGAAGAAAGAGCAATTTACTACCTTAGTAAAATGTTCTTGGAGTATGAATCAAAGTATACAGCATTAGAAAAGACATGCCTAGCTTTAGTCTGGGCAACGAAGAAGCTACGTCACTATATGCTCAGCTACAGTGTGAGTATATATTCCAGAATGGACCCCATCAAGTACTTGTTTGAAAAACCGGTGCTAAACGGCAGAATGTCAAGATGGACCCTCATGCTATCGGAATTCGATCTCAAATATGTGCCGCTGAAAGCGATAAAAGGAAAGGTCATTGCCGATTTCCTGGCCGATAATCCAGTCGAAGAAACTGACATTGTTGACACTTAGTCGTTCCCAGATGAGGATATTGTCCATGTCGAAGATGATGCATGGGATCTATATTTCGATGGGGCTTCGAATAACATGGGATGCGGAATAGGTGTCCTTATCATTTCACCGAGAGGAGAGCACGTACCAGTTTCGATCAAATTAGACTTCTTGCCGTCACAAATAACGCCGCGGAATACGAAGCATGCCTACTTGGTTTGCAGAGCGCTAACAAGTTAGGAGTCATGAAGTTGACAGTACACGGGGATTCCTCCTTGGTCATCAATCAAGTGACGGGGTCATGGAAGATCAAAAGTAGCAGCCTGGCACCCTACCAGGCTAAGATAGAAGAGCTAGAAAAACTCTTCGAAGAGGTACGATACGTGTACCTCCCAAGGGAGGAAAATCGATTCGGCGCCGACGCATCAAAACCGCGCAGCGTTGATAAACATCCCTGATCATATGGATAGCATGTCATTGTGTGTTGAACGAAGGTCTTCACCAGCTTATATAAATGCTGTCGATGATGGAGAGAAAAGCGAAGCCGAACCTTGGTATGCATCCATTGTGAGATTCAAAGAAGCAGGAGAATACCCTGCAGACCTCGATACACGTGGAAAGCGTGCATTGCGAATGTTATCCGCCCAATTCGTTAAAACTAACGATGGACAATTGTATAAGAAGACAGCACAGGGTGTCCTGTTGCGATGCGTCGACAGGACAACGTCAGAAAAGGTCATGGAAGAAGTCCACGACGGGGAATGTGGGCCGCATATGAACTCCCACATGCTAGTTCGGAAGATCATGAGGTTAGGATACTATTGGACAACAATGGAAACAGACTGTCGCAGATATGTCCGGCATTGTCACAATTGCCAAATATTTGCGAATATTCAACATGTACCACCTTCTATGCTATACACCATGACGTCACCTTGGCCTTTCTCAACCTGGGGAATCGACATCATCGGAAAAGTAAACCCTTCTGGAACAGGAGGGCATTGTTATATCCTAGTCTCTATTGATTACTTTACCAAGTAGGTAGAGGCCAAGTCTTACAAAGTGCTAAATGCAAAGCAAGTAGCCAAGTTTATTCAGAATGACATCATCTCTCGGTACGGAGTGCCGCACGAGTTCATCAGTGTTCATGGAACTCACTTTCAAGCTGAGACAGCCGTTATACTTGAAAAGTATAGAATCAAGCATCATAAATCATCTCCATATCGACCTCAGACAAATGGAGCAGTGGAGGCCGCTAACAAAACGGTGGCTACTATATTGAGAAAGATGTCTAACAATTACAAGGAGTGGCCGGAGAAGATACCCTTCGCGTTGTGGAGATATAGAACATCCATCAGAACAGCCACAGGGGCAACCCCGTACTATCTAGTTTACGGGATGGAAGCAGTATAACCAGTCGAATCGAAGTACCCTCCTGCGCATCTTGCTCGAAAGCCAGTCCCTAAGCGGATTGGGTCCAAGCCAGATATGATTCGTTGGTGTTACTTGATGAGCGTCGTTTGAATGCATTTTATCATGTTCAGCTCTATCAGAAAAGGATAGAGCGGGCTTTTAACAAGAAGGTGAAGCCCAGGGGAATTAATGAAGGCGATTTAGTTCTCAAATCAGTAAGGGCTCTATTACCAGTCGATCCAAGAGGGAAGTTTAAGCCTAATTGGGCCGGTCCTTATCTCGTGAAGAAGATACTCACAGGAGGCGCGGTACGTTTGACAGATTTGGATGGAAATGATTTCTCGAATCCAACGAATTTGGATCAGTTGAAGAAGTACTATCCTTAAGACCTCACTCTCAAAGTTATGAAATAACACTTGAATCGTGATGTATTTGAATAAGTTTTAAGTTTTGCATTTGTTTCCGCTGCCTGAAATGTTTTATGAGAGAACTACGACCTCGGTTTGATTCTGTTGAAAAGCAGATACGTAGGCAACCCTTGAAAAGGGTACAACCACAATAAAAATGAAATATTCAATGCAGAAACTGAGGATTTCTAATAAATAATACGTGTCTTTTATTTTGATAAATCCGGGCGACGCCCATTACAAATCAAACTAACAGGAAAGCAAATAAAAGCATAATAGTAATACTAAATAATAGAGCCGTAACTACCGCCTATCTTTAGTTGGGTCGCGTGTCCCGTCACTACGAGACGATGTCTCACCCATCATCATTCTTGCCCGTTTCTTCGGGGGGACCACGCTGTCTTCTCGCGGGCCCAATCTCTTTTACGCTTGGTCGAGGGCCAAGTCTCTCTGCAAGTGTCGGAACGTCACCACTTGTAGTACCCAGTCGGTCCCACATGCTAGGAGCACCAGGTTTAGCCCTAGGGTTCTCGTCAGGCCTAGTCTCGGTCTCAGTCGGGCCCGGAATCGGCCCAGTAAAGAATTGTCGATTTTTTAACCCCCTGTCATGCTTCTCCCGATCAATGACATCATCTTTCTGTAGTTTCTTCCTTGCATTAAGGCCCGGCTCTGTAGTCCATTTGAGATATGAAGGAGAAACCCAAGTTGACTCGCGTGGCTCGGGAATGCGCCACACGGTCCTTCGGCGCCACGCGTGGAGCCAAGTATGACATCTACCCTGAGAAATAACAAAAGCAGGATCCCGCGAAGCCTCCGTCGCAGGGACAATTTGTTGACGACCGAATTGACGGAGCACTCGGTCCGGGTAAAAATAGACAGGGTGATCCAAGCCCAACAAAGTGACATACCGTGTATGATCAGTATCTGCGAGCCCGGTAAGTGAGCTCAAATGAAGCCATGGTAAGGACCAGCGAATGTGAGACCCTGTTCCGCTAATCGGATATTTCGCCAGTAATCGGATCCTTGCTCAGAACTGTAGCGCCGTCGCCGATTAGTGAGACTTCTGACATGATAATCTTCTGTTTTCAACGGCGGATCAATCAAACCAAGACGCTCACTGAGCCATACCTGTTAGACAGTCAGAAAAGGCAGATAAAAAAAAAAAAAAAAAAAAAAAAAAAAAAAAAAAAGAAAAAGGACGAAAAAAAAAAACGAAAAAGAAACGAAGAAAAAGAAAAAGAGACGAAGAAAAAAAAAGAAAAAGGACGAAAAAAAAAAAAAAAAAACGAAAAAAAAAGAAAAAGAGACGAAGAAAAGAGAAAAAAAGGAAAAAAGAGAAGAAAGACAAACTTGCAGTAGACGGGTTGATCCCATGAATACAGCATCCGGATTGGCTTTTTGTGCATCCAAGCTTTTAATAATCTCAGCTAGTATAATTCATGCAGGATTAGCACCATTCTCCATTTGCTCCACGACTCGGATTAGTCTAGCTTGGCTGCGATAAGATGGAATTTCTATCGCCCCCTCGAAACAATAAAGATGCAATAGAATGAGGCCAAAGGCGCGGCGTCGATAAATGATCGGTATATCTGGGTCATTCGCACGCCGGAATTTATGCACTAGCGCAAGCAGGTCCACCTTCCCACCATCGACGATGGTACGGGCTTCATCACGCAACAAGTTTAGATATTCGCGGTACTTTCGGGTCCAGTTGGACACAAAGTCGGGAACCACAGGCTCTTGCGTGGTCCTCCATCCTCCCAGGACGGTAAATTCTTCAGGAAGGGGACAGATTTCTCCCTCCGGAAAAGCAAAGACATGATGCTCGGGATCCCACACTCTCAGGCACTCTTTAAGAAATGCAGGTTGAATCATGACTTGCCTCAGGAAAATAATTTGTTGAATTCCCGCCGCATTCAGATTTTGGATTTCTAAACCCCTGAGTTATGTCGCCCATCCCTTCACGGTCCCAAACAGGGAATTCATGACTAGTTTTTTTTCTATGAAAGATATTCTTTTAAGCAGAGAGATTTCTGTTTGAGAAATTATGGGAAATCTCAACCCTTAGCCCTTCCTTATATATGAAAAGAGATGAGGAATTTTGGAAGTATAATTCCTTTAGGTTTTGGAAACCTAAATCTTCTAGGAAATTTGGAAACTTGGAAGCCTACTAGCTTTAGGAAGTTTGGTAGCTTTTTGAAATAAGAAAGCAAGTCCCATACCTCCCCTATTTCGGCCGTGTAGGGCCCGTGTGGCGCGCCAAGTGGGCCCCATCCGTCCCGGGTTTTGTTCGCTCATTTCTCTTGCGGAATTTGTCATAGTTCGTGCACCGAAGTGACTAATTTACAATCTCATCCCCTGCGCGTCCCGTGTTGAATTAACATCCCGTACACATTTACGGATTTTTTTGGGTTACGCCCACATTGGTTACGGGTCAGAAAGTCCGAGTCTTTTCGTCAAAAGGTCGCGTCTACCCGTCGCTTTCACTCCGGAAATTTGAAATAAACTTCTGCGATTATTTTTTGAAAATAAAATTGGGTTTTGATTTGAAAAATCATTTAACTCCAGAAATTTGAAATAATTTTTCGCAATTAATTTTATTGAAAATAAAATTATGTGTTAATTCGAAAAATCATTTGGATCTAGAAAACTGAAATGAATTCTCGCCTCGAAGAGGCCAATCATTTTCGAGATATTCAAAGTTCGGGTCAATGACCCACCTTTTCTAAGCAATGTTCATGTCTGCGGGTCGATAACCCATTTTCCTTTTCTTTCAACTGGGGGCTCTGTCGCCGTCGGCTCCAGAGACCCATCAAAATCCGGTCGAGGACCATTTCAATTATCGAAATGTCGCTACGTGAATCGCGTGCTATATATTATGATTAAATTTGCAGAATATGCTCCAACTGGGGGCTCTGTCGCCGTCGGCTCCAGAGACCACCACAAAACAGACAGGATGGCATCCTCCTAACAAAGATCGACAACAGAATGCTACGGAAATGACATTTCCCCAACAGAAACGTCAGTTTCAGTGAATCGTTCTCCCTAGCAGAACAGCGAAATTGATAAGCAAAGCGCAAGTTTTGTCTTTACTCACATGAACAATAAGATATTGGCATACGAGCCGAAGCAGCAGAAAGCTACAGGCCATCGAGCCGAACTACGACGCGGGTTTGATTCCGTCAGAAACGGATACGTAGGCGCCCGAGGATAAGGCTCAACCCACCATATATGCAATTTATGGGTCGATGACTAACGATGATAATTTGACACAACAGAAGCAAGAGTCAATCCCCGACGAAGTTTCAGGTATGATCTCTTCTTATGGTCAAGTAGCTTACATACGCAAGTCTAATGGACTCTAAACGACCCGTAGAATCCTCAGGTCGAGAGGGACCTGGGGTATACTTTGACTTTCGCCTTGTCCAAGCCTCAGTCAAAGTGGGGGCTCTGTAGATACCCGTATCCGTCGATATTGGAATTTATAGAGAACCCGACAAACACCCGATGATGATAGGACACATGTATTCTTTAGTTGTCATTGTCATTATTTGGGCTCGTTTTACGATGTGGAATGAGCGTTGTCGATGGAGTATTTTATTAATTTAAATGATATTTAAATTAAAGCTTTTTTTAAGTGAATTCATTTTATTGTTTTAATTTGAATTTATTTCCTTAAATTTATTTTATTGAAAATAAAATATATTTTTTTGATTTGAAAAATCATTCATTTTAAATGTGCTATTCGATTTGAAAAAATCGAATTTAAAAATTTAAAACTCGTTTCAACCACGCGTTTTGGAGCTCGTTTATAGCTCGGTTTTTAAGCCCGTTTTCTTTACGAGTTGCACGAATCTCGAGTACACTAACCAACCTAGGCCTCTACCCATTCAACCCCAGTTCTAACCCCCATATCCACACCCAAATCTCGTTCTAAACACTCCCCAACACAGCCCAATTCCTTCCTTTACTCGTGTTTGTATAGCCCATCGAAAGCCCTTCTAAACCGACTCAAACTTGGTCCAAACCCGCAACCCATCACCACCAACCCAGCACCTAGAACACCACAAAACCCATCCAATTCCCGTCCCAAATACTCCACAAACAACCCGCAACACAAGCAGCCCCCCCCCCCTGTTTTGCGTGTTCAAACCCGAGCCTAAAACCCGCTCCAAACAGCTACCAAACCCGTGCCCATTAACCCTACACCATACCCTACTATCCTACCCATATTACCTTAGCTTAACCACTAAGAAAACCCCCATACAAACCATAAAAACCCCACGAATTAGCTGATGGACAGCAGCTATGCGAAACAGGCCCGACTGCTTGTTGCCCTACTTCTACCCTTCGAAACTCCTTATAAATACCCCCCCTTCACCATACATTCATTCCTCTAAGTTCTCCACACAACATACTACAAATAACAACCATCAATCGTCCAAAAAAACCCTAAACTAAAGCCGTGACAGCCGCTCGAAAACAGGGACACAAATGGTGTTTTTGAGTTTCTGTCGTGGTCTTTGGCCTTGATTCTCGTGAACAAATCCTATTAAAACTTCTGGTTTATTTCCATATTCACAAAATTCAGTCTTTCTAGTTTCCAAAACATCTTTCGGTTTGAAAAATCGTTGAGAAACGAAGTCGTGGTGAGCAATTGAAAATCGCTGCTCAAGTCTGCCTTTTGACCGTGTTTGTTTCGTGATTTCAAAATTCAATTTCAATTGTCTTCGTCGACGACGGCCCCTCGAGATAAAATCTACGATCGATTACGACCCAAGACGGTGTCAACGATACATGTAGGTTGAGGGTGCATTAAAACTCCCTTCTCTCCTTTTTATTTCGTTTTTTTATTGTTTATTTACTAACCATTGTCTAACATCGTCTAACTAATATCGAAACTAGAATAGTTTGAGTATGAGTTAAAGTACCATTCCGGCACCCTCGTTGACTTGAGATGGGAAAGAAATCCGCCATATCGGTCGGTCGTACACCCCGTCTCATTTACATATCCTCGTGTTGGAATAGGGCAATTTAATAAATCGAGTTTATTTAATTTACGTGTATTTATTTTTAACCATATAAAAGTTGATTTTTTATGATTTTCCAAACCTATAATTTGTAATTTTAATATAGGTAGATTTTCGTAATTTATTGCATTGATTTAGTATTTATTTTGTAATTAGCAATGTATTAATTCAAAACCCGCGCAGTGCACGGGTCAATTCTGACATATTTCGAAAATTTCAGATCCGTGCAGTGCACGGGTTTGTCCAGGTTTTGTGTTTTAATTTGCTTCCTTGTTTGACTTTGTTTGATTAATCCTTAGTTTAATTAGTTTATGTTTTAGATTTTAATTTACTTTATTTATAATTTATATTGTATGTATGAGCTAACCACTAATGTTTGTTAATACAACTTATGCTAAGCGTAAGCCTTCCTATCCCTCTCTTTGGATGTGTTTTTCTAGTTTAATCAATGAACCTCACATGCTAAACCACTTCGACGAAGTTAAATGCATTTTAAACGACTTAGAATGAAATTCGCATGATAGGATTTAAATTCAATGGTTGCATACGCATGTGATATCTTTCCGAAATAGCCATCTTTCACCTAGTAGAGACCGTTATTGCAACGGGCGGGGTTGGGTGTTGTTTTAATGAAATTAAATTAACTTCTTAACACGTAAAGTCACACGAATTCAAATCTCTAAAATTGATTTCTAAATTCCAATTAAAAATTTAGTGGCGACTCTTTTAAAATTAAAAATGTTTTGAAAAAGCATTTGAGTGGAGCGTTTTTCCATGGTCCACACTTTGACATCTTCTTAGCTCGCTGAATGGTTTTTTTTTTTTTTTTTTTTTTTTTGGTAATGTAGGTGACTAGCTTTTAGGACGTATTCCCCACAGACGGCGCCAATTGTTCCGTGTGTAATTCCGGAGCAGGATTGTGACCACTTGAGCTTGTAGAATGATGTCGTTGCTCGTCTCTTCCTTTCACTCTTTCCTGTAAGGATGAACAAACTGAGGGCTCGGCTTGGGGCCGAGCGTACTCACTCCGACGCTCAAGTCAGTAAACTTAGAGAGATAAGTTGTATGTTTAACTTGGCAAAGTATATTGTAGAGAGATAAGGGAGTTCTATACCAGATTTTCCAGTGGGTTTCTCAATGAGAGATGTGGAGTATTTATAGACTTTCGCCTTTTGTCACGTAGTGGCCAAGTGGCGTAGCAGGTGGAAAGACTGTCTTACCCTCGGCCGAGGGACCCATGACAGGCCGGCAGGCCTGGTTGACTCCATGCCGAGGGGATTGGATGCGAGTACACGGATATGCCTCTCGGCCGGCTAGTTGCCGAGCCGAGACCCAAGTGACAGGCCGATAGGCTTTGTCGGTTAGGCCGTTATTCTTTTGACTTGTTGTCTTTTAGCTTTGACCTTGGTCAATATGTTGACTTGGTCAGCGGGTGCAGAATATGCCCCATCAATTACAATTACCAACATGCCTCATGATACCATTTCCATATTAACATGCTATTATGCAGTTCGATTAACAATATAAGACCAATGCTAATGACCCATCACCATGCTTCAAGAAAGTCCCACCAATGTCATGAAACCAACATCAATTACCTATTAATCATATTAAATGCAACACATCGATAATGACACATGCAAAGACTTTTATTATTGAAACTGAGTAGGATTAACCTATCTTTTAGCATACTCTATAACCAAACCGGCATAAGCAAGATCTGTTTTATACGACTGTCTCATAAAACCGTCTCATCCTACAATAGCACATAATAACTATCATAATTCATCCTACACTATTATACAACACAAATGCCCTTATTACTACCCACCAATTACCCATATTACATACAGTATGAAGAAACCCAATTTGATTAGTTAATGTTGATGATGCCTTAAGACAAATTAATCTTATTGTTTAATTAATTGTGTGCCTCTTATGTTTTAACCATGTAGCATGAAGTTTCAATTATCAATTCAAGGCTATCAAGAAAGTCATCAAGAAGATCAAAGATGAAGATTGTCAATAGTGTTAAAGTCATGTGTTGTAAGGAGATCTTTAACTCGAATTTATGTCTAGGTGCAAAAACAACAGTTCAGTCAACTGTTACTTATGACTCGTCCTTCAAAGAATTATTTCGAAAATATTTGAACTATTGTTAAAATGCTTTCAATGTTCACAAATAGTTTTCTGAAAATGTTTTGATGTCTTTGAAGAAAATAGAGCTTATAATGTCTTGCTAAAGAGTTTGCTTGCACAATAAGACACTTTCTATAAATGGATTGTTTGCTTTTTACATTTATGGAAATGTTTATTGTTCCCATAAACACAACCATTTATGCTTATTTCTTGATGGAAAACCCAACCCATATTTGTGTGTACACTAACCTGATTTCTTGCTTGAGTATACACCGGTTTCTTGAGGAAGAATACTCGGTTTACTTGGAGAATAATTTCGGTGACTTGTGCATGTTGCCCAAGCAAACTATTTACATTTTTAACACTTGGACTAATGGTGTGTGAGATGTTTTAATGTGTAAAGTATACTACTTGGACATTATAAATACCTTGCTTAATTCATTTTCACAAGTGTGCAACAAATGAGTTTTAAACCAAAAAAGACTTAAGCTTTGTCGAGTAAATTAACTTTGCAAAATCGTGTATCATTTTCAAATCATTGAGTCACATTGATGTGACTCGTATTTACACACATTTAGCCCCCTAGCTAGCCTCGTTCCTATGCTTTCTAGCATGCATTAGGGTCATTTCTTATCTTTAGCTTCCTATTATGCATATTCTCTGAGGTTTTGTGCCCTTGGTAGGAGAGGAGTGCTTGCCTTGCTTAAACGGGGCAAAACGAAGCTAAATTGATCGCATATAACGGCCAAGCAACAAGAAGGAGACCTATACTAAAGGCCTAAGTCAATAAAACAAGTAAATGGGCAATGATGAAGGACCCCCTATAACTCCTCAAGGATCCCCACGAGTCAAGGGGTAGCCAAATGAAAGAAGAAGCAAAACTGCCCTTCAGGACGAGCGTACCAGAAGAAGGACGAACATCCCAATAAGAAGGACAGGCGTCCCCAAGCCAGGACGAGCATCCCACAGAATAGGATGAGCATCCATCAGCGGAAGGTCGTGCGTCCCATGCCAGGACTTGCAAGGCGTTGGACTTCATTTAAGGGGCTTAATCGTCATTTAAGCCTTTAGTTAACCTAATACTTGTACTTAGTATAAATACTCCCTTGTAATAAGAGATTAGCAACAAGTTATTTAGTAGATTAAAACAATTCTATTAGAGATTATACATCAATTAGCTTAATTATACTTTAATCCTTCCTTAATTATTATTTAAGAATTATTAGATCTAGTTGGATAATTGAAGATTATTTGGGTTTATTGGAGAAATGACAACTCTTTATCATCAATCAAGTGTTCTTCTATTATTCTTTCCTTTCCAATTGTTAATCTTAATATTGGTACAATTTCTTTACTCTTTACTTAATCCTTGTTTATTGTTTTGCACTTCTATCATGTTTATACTTGTTAAGATGATTGACACCAATATTAACATGTTTTCCATGATAATGAGTGAGTAGTTCCCTAACTAGAGTTAGTGGGGGATTAGGGGAGTTAATCATGGGGTAGATCTTTACTTAATAAGTTCATATGAATGCTTCTTTGTTGTAGTTTCAACTTATGCACATGTTATGCTTGATGAAATGCTTGATTGACAACCTAGCATGATTCTCTTATCCTTTCAACAAGAGTTGTAAGACATAGGGAGAACTAAGTTGATGTAGGTGTTGTAAAGTTGTGACCGACTTGGCTCCGAGACCTAAAACTCCCTAGGAATGGAAAGATATAAACTAACTCGATTCCATTACAACAATAATTGCTTGCATCTATGTAACTTATTTATGTGATCTCATCATGATTCCCCTATGAATCCATGACACCCTAGTGCCTTTAATCAATTATTTACAAACTCTATTTTCTTACCTTGCTTTGCTTTCATTTATTTTGTTCTCCTTTGTTAAGTAGTTTAGATTGCAAATCTCAATCTCAACCCAAATTGTGACACTAAGACATAGCTATTTACAACCGATAAGTCAATATAATACCCATCCCTTGGGATCCGACCTTTACTTACCACTCTACTAAGAGTAGTTTGTTGAGAATATAAATATTGTTTGAGAGCATATAAGACACGTGGCATCAAATGGCGCCATTTCCGGGGACGGTGTTCAACTGAGTTGTTATCATTTGTTGTTTTAGTTGTGTCTTATTAACCTTGGGGAAGTCAAACTCCTCAAGGTTGTTTTAATTATTTTCTAGTTGTTTTATTTTTGCATGTCTAGGAGATCACAAGGTGATCTTTTGCCTATTGATCCCGAAATCGAGAGAATTTTGACAAATATTAGAAGAATCGTTAGAGGTACTTCAACAATTGTGGGTATTGAAGAACTTGTGGACATTGGTATCATCCAAACGGATAGTGTTTAGTTTACCAACCCTTTTGAAAGACAAGGAGAGGGTAACCCAATTCCAAACCAACCACAAAATCAACCTACAATGTGTAAATTCTCATCTCATTCCGTACCAACCGAGGAGAACCTACCCAATGGTACTCTAACACCACCCCACTTGACCGGTAATTTCACTGCCAAATCCGCATTCATACAATTAGTCGAACAAAGTCAATTTGGAGGGATGCCTAGTGAGGATCCTCATCTACACATGGAGACTTTTTGTGACTATTGTGATGCAATTTCCCAAATGGGGGTAACACAAGATCAAATTCGATGGGTTTTGTTTACTTTTTCCTTGATCGGAACCGCAAAGCAATGGTTGAAGAGCCTAGACAAGACCACTCTTGGAATTGATTCATGGAAGAAGTTAGCACTTCCCTTTTACAAGAAGTTTTACCCTCCAGAGAAAACCAACATGTTAAGAGCCTAAATCAACGGGTTCAAGCAAAGAGATGAAGAGTCTCTATATGACGCATGGGAAAGATTCAAAGATACAATTTTGGAATAGATTGTATGAAGACTCAAGGAATGTGCTCAACATGGGCTCTAATGGAAGATTCACCGAGGTAGATGATAACCAAACTTGGGTCAAAATAGAGAAGATGGAGGTTCACAACTCTCAATATAGTAGGCCAAGAAAAGCTACTAGGGGAGGGAGACATGAAGTTGACTCCGTCACACAATTGAGTGGCGATTTGGGTGCCCAATTATGCTCCCATATTGACACAATGAACTTGAAATTTGACAAGGCCTTAGCCAAAATGAATGAAGCCTCTCAATCACCCAAGCAACACCAACAAGTCAATGTCATGGTGTCAACACCTTCTATTCCAAATGGAGTATGTGAGAATTGTGGAACTTTGGGACATGAGCAACAAGAGTGTAGGGGAACAAATGAGCAAGTTAATGCTTTCCAAGCATACAAGAATGGCACCTCTTACTCCAACTTTTACAATGAAAACACCAAATTTCACCCAAACTTCTCATATAAAAGCCAAAATGTTCAAAATCCTCAACCAACATACACGGTACACCCCACCTCCAATGAGAAATCCTACTCAAAGACCCTTTTTCAACCAAAACCAAGAATTCCAAAACCAACCCTCTTACAATCAATCCAATGACCAAGCTTTTGATGTTCAAAAGGCAGTCCTTCAAATGTAAAAGAGCCAACAAGACTTTTTCATTCAAATGCAAAGAGATAGCCAAGCCAAAGACACTACCATCAACAATATCCTTGCCCATACCAAGATGTTGGAAACACAAATGACCCAATTGGCCTCTTCGAGTTCCCAAAGGCAAAAAGGACAATTACCTCCCCAAGGTAATCCTCCTACAAGGCATGAAACCATCAATGCCATTCACTCGAGGAGTGGTACACGATATGAGGGACCTATAGAGCCGATTGAAGAGGATGTTATTGTGGAAAGTGTCAAGCCAAGAGATGTGATGGAACCATTGAGGAGAAATCCTAGGGTAGTGGAACCAACTACCAATGAATCATTAAAGAAGAGAAATGAAGAGAAGGCCAAAGAGGTTGAAAAAGAACCTATTGTGATTAGACTTCCGTTTCCATGTCGCCAAGCCAAGCCTTAGCTTGATGAGAAACTTGGGATGTTCTTGGAGATTGTGAAGAACCTAGAGGTTTCCATCCCATTTACGGAGTTGATCAACCATGTGCCGGCCTATGCAAAATACATGAAAGACATCTTTACCAAGAAGAAGTCCATTAGGAAGTTGGAAACTATCGCATTCACAAAGACAAGTAGTGCAATACTTCAAGGAAATTCCCCACCTAAGCTCAAAGATCCGGGAAGTTTCTCCATTCCATGTACCATCGGTGACACCACAATCAACAAAGCACTATGTGATCTAGGTGCAAGTGTGAGTGTCATGTCGTACTCGGTATGTGAAAGGCTAGTGGTTGGAGAACTTAAGTTCACTAATATGACTCTAGAAATGGCGGACTGAACAATAAAGAAACCACTTGGGGTATGGGAAGATGTACCCGTGAGAATTGGAAAGTTTTTTTATACCGCTGGACTTTGTTCTCGTTGACATGGAGGAAGATTCCAATATACCGATCATTCTAGGAAGACCGTTCTTACACACCACCGGAGCGGTGATTGATGTAAAGCACGAGATGCTCACACTTAAAGTTGGTAATGAAACAATCACCTTTAATCTTGATAAGACTATGAGAGATCCCAACTTGCACGAACCATGCTTTATGGTTGATCATTATAGCCGGGACGGTGAGAAGAAGAAAGTGGAATCCCCCTTCAAAGGTCAAGTCAAAGAGGAAAATCGTAACAAGGAGGGCAAGGAAACACCGCCCAATTGGAAGAAAGAAGTGGATGATATTAAAGTGGCTCTATTCGGAGAGCATGGGATTTTTCATAACAAGAATGAGAGCTTGAAAATTTCACCCGTCATGACAAGTGTCAATGAAGGCCTCATTGGCCATGATATCAAGAAAGAGGAGTTTCTCTTGCCAACTCATAATCCTCTCAACATGGGGGAAGAAGCAAAGGAAGTATATGGTCTATGGGATGATGAGTTCGGCGGATTGATTAATCCTTACATTGGAAATGCTATGACCCTAGATCAAGGCTTTGTAGCCCCTTATCACCACAACATTTACTCGGGTTCCTACACTAATGGAATCAACTATGTACCGAGGTCTACACAAGACCTCTACCATGAAAATGAGCAAGCCTTCGATTACTTCTATAAGGCGTTGAGCAACATCAACAACGCCCTTGCTTTGCCCCCTTGACATCTCTCAAAATGAAGGAGAGTTTGGTGGAGTCCTCTATAAACCACCATTTGTAAATATGATAACCTCTTAACTTGCATTTCATTTAATTTGTGCATTCCGTTATTTTCGCATTGCATCTTATATGCTTTGTTATAGGAATTTTGTGACATGAGAACAAGTGAGGGAGGGTTTTTAATTATGTTTGCAATGTGTAGTGTATAATGATCAAGTGTGGGGAAGCAATTGCCTAGGCTAGTCAAGCCTATGGAGTGCAACAAAATGATGGAAAAATGGGAAATGAAGGATAAAAAATATCTGAAATGGGATCCCCACGAGTTGACCTTAGCTCGTGGGGTTTGGAGCAAAGAAACGAAGAATTGCACAGCAGCCTGCTCGAGCTGGAACCAGGACGAGCGTCCCAGTGCTCAGCCTGCTCGTCCTCAAGGCCGGACGGGCGTCCCCAAAGAGCAATGAAAAATCCTAAAGCACAATCCGCCCGTCCCCAACCCAAGACGCACGTCCCCACCTGCTATTTCGATTAAATCACGCGACTCACCCTTCAACTCCTCATTTCTATCTCCCCCATTCACAAATACAAACATATTTCCCTCACTACAACACTTAACCAAATCATCAAAAACCCACAATACTCAACCAAATTCATCAACAATCATTTCAAAGTTGCTCAAATTCAATTTAAATCACTCCTTTGTCAACATTTAGACCTTCAAACATCAAAATCTTCCCAAAATTGTTATGCTTTTTATTTGTAATAGCTCTCCAAGTGTACGAATAAACGATGTAGCTTGCAAAGGTCGAACCCAAGGGGACAGAATTATGGCTCTAAGATTGTTTGCTTAAGCTACTAGTTTAGTTTGATAATAGGAAGTGGGTTGATTTAAGCTAACTAAGAAACTAGACTAAAACAATAGAAAGACAACTAGAAGCTTAAGATGGTATAAGATGATAATTAAGAGAACTAGGATATCGGGTTCACTCATTTAGGGAAGAGGGGACAAGAGCATAGAAAGGTAAAGCCAAAGAACATATGCAAGAGGAAGACTCGATCTCTCGATGTGAGACTAACCCGTAAATAAGATTGATTAAGCTCTCACTTAATTAACCCAACCTTGATTTTAACATGTGTTTCCTAATTACTAGTCAAGCTCTCACCCAACAAGTAGAAAGATAGATTAAATGCTCAAATTCTCACTCAAGCAATCTCACAAACACCTTGTGTGCATGATAAAATCAATAAGCATAAACTCAATAGATCCATTCTTCCTATGTCTTGATCCTCCCCTACAATTCTACAAGAGACCCCACCTTAATCCTAGTAAGGCACTACTCACACATACTTGTAATAACAAACATAAAAGATGAAGACTTTGGCATGAAACAAGTAGAGGAAATCATGTTTATAAGATAAACTAATCAAGTAACTCAAAATGTAAACAATTAAAAGATGAACAATAATAAGGGAAGAATTATACCAAATGGAAGACAAAGTTGCGATCTTGGATTAAAAAGAAGAATAATCTTCACCAATCTTCAATTTACAATCCAATACTAAATGTAAACAATCGAGAACAACTAATTCTAAGCTAATTTATCAAGTAATTAAGGTTTGATTAAGGAAAGATTAAAGCTTGCTTAAGAGAGTTTGCATAAAATTAGGGAAATAATTTCAGATCTAGGGTTGTGTGTACAAATGATTAAGGGAGGGGGTATTTATAGTTTACACAGAAATTAGGTTGGAAATTACAAGCAAGGTCAAAATGCGGAAGGGGAGTCCCAGCCGGTGGACCGGCCGCCAGTAGTCTGCCTGGCTGGGAGTTCTCTGTAAGAATTAAGGGGAAATCAGGTCATCAGGTGTGCTTGGCACCACCGGCTGGGTTTCTTGACTTTTGTCCCTCTTTTTGCACTCCCTGCCGGCTTACCCGGTTGGGAGTTCTCTGTAACATTTGCTTTTTTCTTCCTTCTTCTTGTACTCCCAGCTGACTGATCGGCTGACCGGCTACCGGTGGCCTGCCCGGCTGGGAGTCCCAGCTGGCTGACCGGCTGCCGGCCTATCGGCTGGGAACCTCTTCTCAGCTTTTCATCCTCTTTTCTTCATGCTTAGCTTCTCGAACCGTCTCCCTTGCTCCGATTCCTCTATTTCCGCCCCAAATCCTGCAAGACGGACATAATATCATAGACTAGTGAACCGGGGTACAAAATGCAAGGTAAGATACACAAAACCGACTCAAATGGAGTCGAAATGCATGAAAATAAAGAGGATAAATGGTGTAAATAAATCATATATCAAACCTCCCCACACTTGATCATTACTCGTCCCCGAGTAAGTAAGTGAGCAAAAATGAGACCCTTATTCAACTATAGTCTAACTATACTAATAATATCCGATGGAAGGTAAGTAACGGGCGTCCTCCGTCCTTTCAACTCATAATGAAATGCAATAAGGTATACGCTCCTTTGCAAGGCAAGTGGGGGCTTGCGGAAAAACTAGACACATCCAAGATTCAAGCACATAATCAAGCATAAGATGCATCAATCAAAAAGTCAACCGCTTTCCTCATCTAAGCGAAGGGTTTTGTTTTGCAAAACCAAAGGTTTCCGTCGGGAGATACTCACATAGTCTTAGCGGGGTGTCAACCCCATAGTGATAGCCCAAGCAACCTCAATATGACAACCAATTGCCTAGGAAACAAATTCAAAGGCGGTAAAGGGGGAAACAAAGCCTAACCTTCAAGATTGACATGACAACTCAAGATTCGACCAAATTGACCCATGACTAAGAGGACCTAGACTACCAACTCCTCGCGGTTTTCACTTGTCACTCATTTGAAGAACGGGTGATTTTTGTGCCAAAAAGTAACCAAAATAACTCAACTACTCGACTTGCGAGACATGCCCGCAATCTAACATGGAATCTCCTCCTACATGACCATACATAAGGTGCAAAAACGGAAGTGTACATAAAGGGAAACAAGGATTATAATGGGGCTAGGTGATGGGCTGAAACGGGATTAGTGCAAGCACCGTATTGGATAATGTGGAGCTACAAATCAAGAAGTTGCCAAAATTTCATTTCTTCCTAACTCATTACAACAAATGAATGAATAAAAAAGGATATGATATTAGTTGCCTAAATCACACAAAAACTTGAAAAACTGGCTCATTTGGAAAAAGATCCTTTGTCCCTTTATTTCGCAACGCCTTTTTCTACTCCCTTAATGACGCCTAAGGAGTGTTGCACGACTTTTCCTCATCAATATAACACAAATACATGGGAAGTAATTTTGTTCTTTTCAAATTTTGTTCTTTTCTATTTTTTTTTTTTCAAAACCTCATTATTCAAAACAAGCCAAATGAAGGCTATCATTCCGACTCAAATAGATTGTGCACATCCACTAAACCAAGACTAAAATCCCCTTCTTCATACTCCCACAAACTCATAGAGATCAAGGTCGGTTGTTTTTGGGTTGTAGTTAGTATAGTAGGTATGCCAAATGGAAGGTTAAGGCTCAAAAGGGGTAAGCAAAATCGGTCCTAGTCTAAAGGGTCGAAAATTAGGCTTATTTCGCAATGTGAGGCTAAAAAATGATATGCGGCAAATTGTTTCAAATTATGCACACAAATGAACGTCTCATGGTCAAAAAGGAAAGGACGCCACGCTTATGCGTCATGATGTGACATGCCACGCAAGGAGCCTACTCACAACCTAAGGGAGACCGGGTATGGATGTACCGGTCCCAAGGAGGCTCTAAATATGACATGTAAGTGGCTATGTCGAAGTCTAGGCTTAGCCTATAGTCTTTGGTCTCACAGGTGGTTAATACTCTCCGGTCAAGCCTCATTTCCCGGGTATTTGCAAGCAAATACCCTAACAAGGAGGTCACGAGGTGCAAGCCACTAGGAGGGGGAAAACACGACCAAGACAATATCATCATAAAGGGTATTATGCTCCCTTCCTAGACCACATTTTGTTCAAAAATTTGTAAACAAACTCAGTGCAACAAGAAGGAAACACAACACATATATACATATGTAACGAATGCATGCGAGAAATGGAAATAACATGAATGGAAAGATGCAACAAATGTCTAACTCCTAGCAGCACATCAACACAAAACCAACAGTTCCTCAAGGGAACATCCTCAGCAGCAAAATCCCATACTCCTCCATATATATAACGATAAAGGAAAAGAATAGTAAAGGAAAAAAAGATACGAACGGTTATACCAAGCGGTCTTCTAGTCTCCTTTTGCTTCAAATGTTCTGTATGTGATTGTGCCACTTGTTAGACAAACATATATATACAATGCAATATTTTTTTTGATTTTTCTATTTTTTTTGAAATTTTTGAGATTTTATCAAATGTACAAATTTATTTACAAATGTGCAATATATACAAATATATACGAAGTAGATATTTCCATCCCCACACTTGAGATTTACATTATACTCAATAGAATAAAGTATAGGGAGAGAATCGAAAATGAAAGACATATTTTTGTATTTTTCGAAATTGTCAAAATGAAAAACGTATTTTTGGTATTTTTATGATTTTTTGAAAGCAAATAACTTGTTTTTGGTTTTTTTTTTTGGCCTCCTTCCCACACTTATTATATACAACATCCAGTGACGGATGAAGTGTGGATAGGAGGCATTTTGAAAAGGTAAAACATATTTTTGTGAGAGTTTTCAATTTTTCATTTTTTTGTATTTTTGTATTTTTGAATAAAATGCAATGCATGCGTTAACTAAATGCACAAATTGAAATACGATGCAAGCTACCCTATATGAATACAATCCTATATGTGACGATTTTTACAAATATTTAAATTTAATGCAACTATATGACATACAATTCTACATATTTTACAACTAACTAAATGCATACAAAAATGAAATATAAATGGGAGATTTGGATTAGAGGGATCATACGTGGCATTTGGATCGAAAGGGAGTGAGGATGGCCGTCATTACTAGGCCTCCTTGGTTTCGGTGTCCACACCGTCATCATCATCATCATCATCATCATTCCCGGTACCAAACTCGGATTCAAGGATAAAATCATCCGTGTTCATGGCCATTGGGCCACCCGTATCAAACCCCTCGACCATCAAGTCGATGTCCACCTCCCATCCCACCCCCGAGCCACTAGCATCAACTCCTCCACCGAATATGGAAGGGGCTCCCCCGAATCATTGGGTGTCATGCCCTTCCCCTTGAGTAAAGGCCGGAGTGGGGAAGACCGGAGCACTAAAATAATCCGGGCGCATTTTGATGTCGCCGTAGACAAAAGTGTCGTCAATAGAATGCCCACCATCCGGAGCAAGGTAATAGGAAGGGGGATGGCCGGATGGGTGCTTGTATTACCTCCTCATATAATCCTCGTACACGAGGAATTGCCCGATCGATTGGTCAAAGTAGAGGCGGTCCATTCTTTATTGCAAACCAAGCCTCTCACTTGCGGCCGTTTGCATTCCAAATTTCATGTTCTCCATGAATTCTATAAGTTGAGGATGGAGCGGGAGTGGTTGGGGAGTTTCGCTTGAAGATCTTTCCCCTTGTTGGAACAGTCCGGGGAAGAAAGAACAGGTAGGCATGCTGTACCGCAAAGCGGGTTGGGCGGTGACCGGGCGCTCACGTGCATAGAGGAGGTTGGGTTTTGGGTTTTGGGTTTTGGGTTTTGGGTTTTGGGTTTGGGTGGTGGAAGTGTCTTCATCCTACTCAATCTCAAGCAAATAGTGCGATGAATTCGGCACCACTTTCATTTTGTCCGGGTTGGGAAGTATAATAGAATTCTTATCCACTCCGTTCACCTGGATTTAGCAATAGTTTTGTTTGTCCCGGGGGTTGTTCTTTATCCAATTGAGGATATATTTGATATAATCCTTGGTGATCATAGTCTCCCCAGAAATGAAATTCATGCCATTCAAATTCAATTTTCGTATAAGGCGCTTGACAAGGTGGGTGATGAGGCAACCCATGACAATTAGGGTCGATTGCCCCGGTGAATTACTTAATCGGTGAAGGTGGAGGGCCATATGGTGATCCACACAAATTTTGAAGGTTGAAGGGTTGGAACAAAGGTAGGAGCCGAGAATTTCCAACTCCTCCGTCCGAAAGTTGTGATTTTCATCTCGCCCCAAAACAGTCAAACCCATGTATCTACGCCAAATTCGGATGACGGCATTATGACAAGTGTTTGCCACAATCTTCACCCTCGGGTTGTCATCAAGGCCGGTTATAGCCTTCCAAAGGATTCCGTGATCCAAATTTCCAGGCGCTTTGTGAGGTGGGCTCGGGTCTAGCCTAAAATGTGCGGCAAAGGTCGGTAAGGTAAATGAGAAGTCTTTGATCATAAGACGGAAGTGCAAGAATGCGACCTTTTGATTTTGACGGTGCTTATCTATCCTAAGGGAACTAAGAAATTCCCGTGTAAGTCTAGAATAAGTCTTCTCATGTAAATCATTCATTTGTTTCATTCCAACTCCATCAAATAATTCAAGGGTGACACGATCTAACCCTAATTCTCTCATAGATTGGCGATCAATAAATCGAGTCGGGTGAAGGGGACGTGGTTAGAAAAGCAGAAACTTAACTTTCATGGTGACGGAACTGAATTGGAGTACCGGAAAGGTCGGATCGGGACTCATGTCACTAGCCGCGGCTGCCGCTAGTTCGGCTTGTTGAAGCGCCAAATCACCCTTTCGGACACTCTTCTTTGGTGCCATGGTTGATTGAATGAGAGGGTTAGGGAAAGGGAGGGAGTTGGTGATGGATTGCTGGTGTTTGGTGGAGTTTTGAGGGAGAAAGTGGTTTAGAGGGAGAAGATGTTGCGGTTTTGTGTTTGCTTTTGTGTGATTTTTGGTGTTTTAATCCCGTCAAAGTACTCCCAACTGGTCCAAGGACTGGCCACCGGTGCCCCGGCTGGGAGTACGTGTATTTTCAGAAAATTTTCAAAAATGGTCAGAAAACTCCCAGCCGGTCTAAGGACCAGCCGCCGGTGCCCCGGCTGGGAGTACACCTCAAACCCCTTTTCTTCTTAAATGATCTCCCAGCCGGTGGACCGGCTGTCGGCCGACCGGCTCACACCCCCATCTGATGCGTATACGTCATTTGTCACTATTTGTTTAGTAGTTTACCTTAAAATTGATTACTAATACTCATATATTACACTAATAATATTAGTAATATTTTATGAACAATTTGAATCAAAATCTCATGTTTTGATAAAGAAGAAGATGAATGTAAGAGAGGTTTTTGCATGTTGCATATTTTGAGAATATGTTAGAGAAAAATAAGAACAACAAAAGCTCTTGCACACACCTAAGTGGTCCGACCCTATGCTCTTTTAAGAGCATATTTCACTTCTCAAAAAACCTCATGCAAATGCTTTATTGATAGTGTCTTATAAGGTAGAGACAACATGCCAAGTGTTGTTGTTGTCATAAGCTTTTTAGACAAAATAGAAGACTTAGGACAAGTGTCCTATAACCTTCCAAAAATCGGTGCCTATGCTCTTATTATGGTCCATTTTTGTCTTATAATATTTGTCCCAAAAATGCTTATAAGTCTTATATTTAATTATCTCACATAATTAAATATTAATTTGATCATACAAAAATTATGTGTCAAATTAATAAACATATATTCACTCAACTTATTGAGTAATATTTTATCATTATATCAACATATAATGGGTCCCATAATAGCTAGTTAGTTAAATTTACAACCTCTTGTAAATGTAAATAACTAATTACCTCTACCTCGAAACATTTATAAAACCTCAACATAATTTAGTGAATTAACATATTAATCCACTAAATATGATCTTATTTAATCACATTACAATAAGATAAATATATTCTCTCTCACAAATGAATTGTTCAATTTTAAGGAATTGATTAACTCGTATCGTCATACAATTAATCAACTTTATAGATAAGGGCATCATCCTTTAGGTGTGACCTTAAGGGATCAACTGACCACCACCGTCCCACGACAGTAACGTCAAACTCTAGCAAGCCAATCGTTACCGATTAATGTTGATCAGTTGACTATATAATTGAATCATCCCTTAGGTATTCTTTATATGAGATTTAATTATGATATTAAATCATGTGATCGCACTATTGTTGAGGACACATTTCCCAACAATCTCCCACTTGTCCTCGACAAGTGTGTGTCACCAATTCTCATGTCCTATTACAATCTCCCACTCAATGCAAGGTGTCTTGCAGGTCGTACTTACATTTGATCATATCTTGAGTGGTTTTCTCGATCTGGAGTTTAACTGTCTGTCCGGAATTATCTATCAGAGATACCTTCCGAGCGTGGCCACGCATTTCCAGTTAACTACTCCTCGAGTGGCCTTGAGATTTGAAACAACCCTAACAAGGGGTGGACAATTCCTATCGCCCTATTTCCTTCATTCAGCCACCGTTCATCATAACCCAAAATATACCCAGTTTGACCTCATTTACGAAATCGTAGAGTATAAATCAAAGCTAATCAGAAGTTGTGCCAACTTGGGCGAATAGTCTCTAGTCAAAAGAATTGACTCATAAGAATACTATAGTAGCTCTTGCCACGACCAGGCTTTATGAATTACCAGAACTCTATAAGCGGTCACTGCCCGACAGATTATCCCATACAGTCTGCCTATGTGATCGACAAGTCATCCCATATGACTCTATGGCACTTGAACTTGCCATCAATCGAATCACACTCTAGTCACTTAGAGACGTCACCTCATATAAGTAACTAGGGGCGAATACCTTGTCAATCCAGTTCACTTTAATGGGGTTCAATTTGTCTCTACAACCCATTCGGATACGACATGGTAACAGGTGAGTTTAATAAAACTCAAACGATAAATGTGATTATCACATATGAATAATCAATACACTATTACTACTTCATATTCTATAATCTTTATTGTATTATTAACACTAGTTAAAATGCAATACAAGCTTGGTAAGTGGATATACCTGATATCCATATATTCCAACTTTATTAATTGTTGTTTCCTTCCATTCAATATCATCTCTAATGACATGAATCCAAGTAAATGTCCAAACATCTTACTAGACTTGGGCTCTTTAACTTGAAAGACGCTCCCACTGTTATCGCATAACTTGTGATAAAGTCATTTGTAGAGGGATTCACCCTTAATCCCTACGTTGACCATTTTATCGCAACTTACTTAGAATCCTTTTGTAGAATTTGCAATGCGCGAAACTAAAACACCTTTCTTAATCTCTTACTCCTTTGTCAATAAGACATCCTAGGATTATAACAAATCCCTATAAGTTTGAAAACTAAAGTTTGTGCAACCCTTCAACACGTAACTTAGTTTGTCATCCAAATATATGAACGAATCCTTAATTCTTCTCAAGAATCTTAAGGATGTTCTTTAAGGCTTTCACAAGCCATAATGTGGGAATTATCCCTTTTATTGACTTGTTATGCTCTCAGCATATATCACCCCATGGCATGTGCGTCTGTTGGCATACATGATCATTCTAATGGCGGAAACATTAGCAATCGATTTCATGCGATCAACAACTTAATAGGTTCAGTGAACGACTATGATTCCATCATAGTAATTCCACTTTCATCATCATGAATAAGCCATTCAACCTTGTTGATGTTACAACAGATACGAAAGATCTTATCCTCAAAAGACTCTTAACATTATGCCAATATACTCTCACATAGATTCGATAATCTAAAGTATATTGCACCTTTTCCTAGTCTCCCAATCACTCTTGCCAGAAGAGAGCATTGGTATATTATTCTCAATAAGTAATATATTTTCAATATATAAGACATGGAAAAAATGATTCTGGCTCCCACTTAACTTCATGTATAATCATGATACTTCAATCATGTGAATGAAACCATTCACTATTATCACATGAATGAAAAGTATAATCCTTTAATGCTAGCTTAAGACCATCTTGTGATCACTTAAGATAGCTATGTACGCATAATATATTAAGATTCTTAGATCTTCATCTAAGGTTTTGTGTTTCAAACATATCCTTCTCTAAATTCCCATTTTAAAAAAGCGAATTTTTAATTTTATTTGCCATTCTTCATTAAAATGAAATGCGGCAATTCCTCACATAATTAATCTTGATCAACATCTTCATATAAATCTTTATGCATTTGAGTACTCTGAAGCTCTATTTACCTTTAAAGAAACCCTCGCTTTTAAAGTAAATATACTCTTGAGTAACAATTTTCGGATTGTAATGCAATGACTCGTATGTAACATGGTCGATTTGGAATAAGGTCATAATACCATTACTTTCACAAAAGCAATATTTTAACAAATAAGACATGTGCGCTAAACTCCCACTGAACTATACTCCCATTCTAACTTTATAGATTATAGTTTTATTACTTTCACAAAGTAACACTTTAACTATAAGTCATGTTTGTTACGATTTACTCTCACTCTATCTCTTAGAAATACTTCTATCTTCTTAAGAGATAGCTTTGTGAGTTACAAACATATACTAGAGTATTAGGAGTTTACTTTGACTGTGAATTAGCTTTCAAAATGCCATCCTAACATGGCAGCTTGATAATATACGAGTCTTATCCATGTCATCTGTTTAATAGACTCTCTATTCTAGGTATCTCATGGATGACCATCCGTTTAGAATTACTTATCCGTATTGGATTGCAAATTCCCAAAATTGAGTTCATCAACTCAAACCGACTCATATTAGTTTGATCTTATGGGTAGTGACACTAGGTGATAATCCATCTTTAATAAATCAAATTTATTACTTAGATCTTTGCCACTACGGTTGGATCTCAATGCTTAGAACTTTATTCAATTGGTTCTCTACGTCATTTAGAAATTTCTCAAATATCTCAAATGCTTCACTTTATATTTGATTAAGTAAATATACCTATATCTACTTGAATCATTGTTAAAAGTGACGAAGTAGTCATATATCCCCTTGCGGTGATGCATATTTATAACACATACATCGGCATGTATTAGTCCCAACAAATCACTTGCTCGTGTTCCTTTACCACTAAAGGAAGTGCAAATCCTTTTGCGAAGGAGACAAGATTCGCATATTCCATATGACTGAAAATCAAATGGCTCAATAAACCTAGTCGACACTAGCCTTTAATGCGTTTCTCTTTTACGCAACCAAATTGAAAAATCAAATGTACAAATCATTTGGATTACTAGTTATGAGTCTTTTGGATCGTATTATGTAGATATCATTGCTTGAGTTGGAAGTGTCTAAAACATGAATATCATTAAGCTAAGTGACATTGCTCACATCCATGTCTATTTTAAACAAAATACAACAATTGTCTTTGATGGCAAAATATAGATCTTTTCATGTCTCACATAGAAATGGAAATAATGATTTAGACTAAGTGGATACATAATAATAATTATGTAAATTATAACTCAAAGCTATTAGCAAAAACAAGTACATAAATTTCCCTTGAAGTGGCGGCTACCCGAGCTCCATTTCATTGTCGGCGATCCACATCACCCTTGTTTAGCTTTTCCACATTTCCAAGTCCCACTTGGAGTAATAAGTCTAACTTTAATATCTTCCAAATACTTGGGGAAATTTCGCTTCCAATGGCCCATGACATTACAATAATGACATTCGTCATAGGATTTGGCACCCTTCTTGGTCTTGGTCTTGGTAGTCCCACTATCCACTTCCAATTTATAATCACGTTTGGGTTTCTCGCCCATTTTTGCCTTCCCATTATAAATACCAACACTCCTTTCATTTGCAAGGACACTCTTGCTAGAACTCCCACTAAATTTAACATTTTTCATTGTTTCTTCAAACAAGGATGCCTTGGGTTTTGTAAGTTTTTCTTCACAAGATTTTCTTTCCAAGGTGGTGGGCAATAATATTGGAGTGGGTGGAGTGGAGGTGGTAAAGAAGCAAAAATTTCCATCCTGGCCAATGCTAATGCGTAATTCTCTAATCGTATCATTGTCATACTCGGAGCATTTTTCATCAAATGATTCAAGCCATGTATCAACGGTGATTGGTGTAGGAGTATAAGATGAATTCATTGCGTATTATTTAACTATAAAAACGGAAATGAAGGAAATAATTAACATCTATCGTTTTAATAACACTCGTAAATTTAACTACAAGTATTGCATTTATATAGTGACCTCCACTCAACTACATAAATGATTCCGAGATCCAAATTCATATCAACTCGGGCACGGTGAGCCGATTCATCCCTTATTAATATAACTCGGTGGATTAACACTTTAATCGATTCTACTTTTAGAACTCTCGGTCGATAAAAATTACTCTAATTTACATCTTTAGCTGGAACACATGCGACTACGGTCAACAATACTTCCGTTGAGCTCAATCCAAATTTCGATGTAATAACATTTTACTACCCCACTTCGCCAACGTAACAAGGTTTGTATTACGGTGAAGCCGGACTAACTCCCTTATGAAATTGGTACTTCATGGGTTTCTACTATTTGGTAAGGCTATATCTCAATTATTATAGGTGAGAGGTCTTGTCAATTTATTATCTATCACGTTTTAAGTGAACTAAAGCGGTGAACTATGATAATTATAATTGACACGGTCGATGACTCGATATGATATGCATGTATTGTTATGGCGATTTGGCAATGCATGCAACATATTAAAAGAAATGCAAAGCAATAAATAAAATTCCTAGTATGGCCTTCCTAAAATAGAAAATCAAATAATCTATTACATATTCGGAAACCAACTCCTTTGGTCCCTTGAATCTTCAAGTGGCACGCCTCCCAAGACACCGTCTTTGTCGGATCACCTCTCCGAATGGCACCGTCTTTGAAGATGCTCCATAATTACAAATAATAATAAAAATACAAAGCTATTCCTATTATACATTTGTAAAATGGAAAAACTAATGAAATAAAAATAAAAGTGATACGAGATCACATTAAATTACAACCGAATCAATATTCCCTTTCATTACGGGTAATATTGATTAAACTAAGGCCATACTAAGATAAAATTACATAATTCAAAATTATATAAATAAAAGACATTCAACAATTAAAATATGCAGCATTATAATATGTATGTATCATGCCAAATGATGTGCCAAATCGCCCTATTTAACTTATGTCGTACATATAACCCAGTTTTATGGAAATGCGTGATAATAACCTTTTAAAATCACTAATTAACACTTAAATCACATCTAAGTTCAAGTTAATTATCCTAACACTTTTTAGGACTCAAAAATTAGTCATCACTCAATTTTTGACAATAATTCAACTTGATTTAATTTTATGCTCATTTTTGACCTTAAAATCATAATATTAATGAAATAAATCCAAATTAATTTATAAAAATTTCAAAATTTAAATTTTAAATTTTTGAACATTCAGGAATAATTCCATGACACTCATAATGTCAAAAATCATGGTTAAAATTTTGGAATTAATTTTGAGAAAATATAGTTGCATTTTATCATTTTTATCTCATAAAATACTTAAAGTATCCGAAAATTAATCCAAGAATTTTTACAACTTTAGATCTAATTAGTGGGATATTAATGCAACTTAAAATAATTTTCTCAAGCCATGCAATACATTTTAGCTAATTTAGCTAAAATAGTTCTATTTATGCCATTTTTACTCTAAAAATCCATAAATCATGCTAAAATAGATCTTTTAATCTAGAAATTTATATACTCTCTGTAAATTATGCATGTGACATCATATTAAAAGATCATGGCTTAATTCGAGATTCAACTATTTTTTTAACCATTTTACCTCTTTTAATCCATTTTTATCTCATAAAAATCATAAATCATGCAATATTAGTCAAATTAACTCGACCTTTTACACACAACTTGTAAAATATGCATGTGAGGTCATATAAACTTTCTAAGGTCATAAACTTAGTTAACTATTTTTAGCATTTTAATTCCCATTGTAGTCATAAAAATGTAATAAAATGACCAAAAATCATTAAAATGAGCAATAAATTTCCATAAATCATAAAAATGACCTAAAAAAATTTTAGGACCAGAATATATAACATGCATGGTGATTTCGTGGCTTATACTAATAAATCACAAATTTTTAGTTTTATATGTTAACCTTTTAACTCGGAAAAACAATAACCGATTATGCATGCAACATCCTTATGCTCCGATACCACTTGTTAGGTTCATATACCTATTATTAGACTCCTCTAATAGTGAACTAATTAACTTGTTAATTATATGTTCTTTAGATCTAGTGCATGCATAACAAAATAAAAGATTTATAAGAAAACAATGTCCCTTACATTGCTAATTTCGGTTTTATGGGCACAAGTAAGGTCTCCTACCTTCACTTGTTCTTGAGCTATGATGAGTATAAGGATGATCCTCCAAAGACCTCAAGTATAGAAGTCACTCCTCTTGATTGCACCCAGGATTATCCCTTATCCCCACTAAATAATATTTGCTAGATATTTGTTTAGTAGTTTACCTTAAAATTGATTACTAATACTCATATATTACACTAATAATAGTAGTAATCTTTTATGAACAATTTGAATCAAAATCTCATGTTTTGATAAAGAAGAAGATGAATGTAAGAGAGGTTTTTGCATGTTGCATATTTTGAGAATATGTTAGAGAAAAATAAGAACAACAAAAGCTCTTGCACACACCTAAGTGGTCCAGCCCTATGCTCTTTTAAGAGCATATTTCACTTCTCAAAAAACCTCATGCAAATGCTTTATTGATAGTGTCTTATAAGGTAGAGACAACATGCCAAGTGTTGTTGTTGTCATAAGCTTTTTAGACAAAATAGAAGACTTAGGACAAGTGTCCTATAACCTCCCAAAAATCGGTGCCTATGCTCTTATTATGGTCCATTTTTGTCTTATAATATTTGTCCCACAAATGCTTATAAGTCTTATATTTAATTATCTCACATAATTAAATATTAATTTGATCATACAACAATTATGTGTCAAATTAATAAACATATATTCACTCAACTTATTGAGTAATATTTTATCATTATATCAACATATAATGGGTCCCATAATAGCTAGTTAGTTAAATTTACAACCTCTTGTAAATGTAAATAACTAATTACCTCTACCTCGAAACATTTATAAAACCTCAACATAATTTAGTGAATTAACATATTAATCCACTAAATATGATCTTATTTAAGAACATTACAATAAGATAAATATATTCTCTCTCACAAATGAATTGCTCAATTTTAAGGAATTGATTAACTCGTATCGTCATACAATTAATCAACTTTATAGATAAGGGCATCATCCTTTAGGTGTGACCTTAAGGGATCAACTGACCACCACCGTCCCACGACAGTAACGTCAAACTCTAGCAAGCCAATCGTTACCGATTAATGTTGATCAGTTGACTATATAATTGAATCATCCCTTACGTATTCTTTATATGAGATTTAATTATGATATTAAATCATGTGATCGCACTATTGTTGAGGACACATTTCCCAACAGACCCATCATAGCTTTTCCTAAAAAATTTCTTTGAATTTAGGCAGAAACTTCCCAGCCGGTACATGCACCGGCGGCCGGTGGGCAGGCTGGGAGTACATTACTTCGTGTTTTATTCATTTTCATTCAATTTTAAAAACCTCTTCTTCAACTGGCCTTGAATTTCTTGTTTTCCTCTTTCTTAGCCGATTCATCAAGTCGCGATTCGGCCAATTGATGGTTATGCTCTTGTTCGCCATTGAGTTCCGGTCTTCTACATAATGACATCCCGTTATCAGTCCAACTTGGTAAGTATAAATGTTCCAAACGTCCCATTACCTATCTAAATACATGCTATGTACAAATGGTGGTTCTTGTGGAACTCCACCAAACCATTTCTTGTTCATGATTGAAATTACTCATCCCCCAAGGATGGGGGTTCTTCCAACTCAATTTCACCTTGGGTCTCAATAGGTTGACCCTCATAGAAGAATTTCACTCGTTGCCCGTTCACTTTGAAGCACTCACCCTTGTTGTTCTTCAATTCAAAGGAGACATAGGGAAACACGGTCACTACCTCAAAGGGTCCCGACCATCGGGATCTCAACTTCCCGGGGAACAATTGAAATCGGGAGTTGAAGAGTAAGACCTTGTCTCCCACGCCTATTTTTTTTTCTTGTGGTCTTGAAATCTTGTCATTGCTTAGTCCACTCCTTGTAGAGTTTGGCATTTTCATAAGCATCCAACCTCAACTCATCTAGCTCATTGAGTTTGAAGAACCGCTTGTCTCCCGCAACATCTAAGTCATAGTTAAGCTCCTTTAGAGCCCATCTTTCCCGGTGTTCCAACTAGAGAGGTAGATGATAAGACTTGCCAAATACCAAGTGATAGGGAGTAGTGCCTATCGGGGTCTTGTAGGCGGTCCTTAGAGCCCATAGCACATCATTGAGTTTGGTACTCCAATCCTTCCTAGTCCTATTCACCACGTGCTCTAGAATAGCCTTGATTTACCGATTTGATACCTCCACTTGCCTATTGGTTTGGGGGTGGTAGGCAAGAGCTACTTTATGTCAGACGCCGTATTTCTTGAGCAAAGCATAAATGGTGCGGTTGATGAAGTGTGACCCACCATCGCTTATGACGGCCCGAGGTACTCCAAAGCGAGGGAATATGTACTCCTTGAAAAGGTTGGAAACCACTCGTGAATCATTAGTAGGGGCGGCGATTGCTTCTATCCTTATAGATACGTAGTCCACCGCAACCAAAATACATTGGTTGCTAAATGATGGCGGAAACGGGCCCATAAAGTCCACACCCCATACGTCAAAGAGTTCAACTTCCAAGATATTGTTCAAAGGCATCTCATCTCGCCTCCCAATGTTACCTCTTCTTTAGCAAGAATCAAATGAGTGGACTAAAGCATAAGCATCCTTAAATAGAGAGGGCCAATAAAATCCACAATGAAGGACCCGATCTTGGGTCCTAGAGGTGGACAAATGGCCTTCATAGGTCATAGCATGGCAAGCTCTAAGGATTGCTTTCCCTTCTTCATGAGTGACACATCTTCTATAAATTCCATCATTGCATCTCCTAAATAAGAAGGGATCTTCCAACACATACCTCTTTGACTCATATCTCAACTTCTTCCTAGCTTGGTTATCAAGTTCTTCAGGAATAAAGCTAGAGCTCAAGTAGTTAGCAATATCCGCATACTAAGGGTCGGTGTGCGTGATAGCTAAGATAGAGTCATTGGGTAGCCACTCACCAATGGGAATCCCGTCATCAAAATCTCCCCGAGCTTCTTTAGTCAACTTTGATAAGTGATCCGCAACAAGATTTTCGGATCCCGATTTATCCTTGATTGGGACATCGAACTCTTTTAACAATAATACCCAACGGATCAACCTCGGCTTAGCATCCTTCTTGACCATAAGTTGCTTGATAGCGGTGTGGTCCGTGTAGACAATGACTTTGGAATATAGGAGGTAAGGCCGGAACTTCTCAAAAGCATACACCACCACCAACATTTCTTTCTCTGTAGTAGTGTAATTGCATTGAGCATTGTCCAAGGTCTTGCTTATATAGGCTATCACATGGAGTTTCTTGTCTTGTCTTTGACTCAAGACTGCCCCTAATGCAAAGTCACTTGCATCACACATGAACTCGAAGAGAAGGTCCCAATTGGGTGGTTGCACTATTGGAGCCGTAGTCAAGGCTTGCTTGAGCCTACAAAAACTCTCAACACAAGATTCATCAAATATGAAGGGAGTGTCCTTGTCAATAAGGGAGGTGAAGGGTTTGGCATTTTTTGCAAAATCTTTGATAAACCGTCGATAAAACCCCGCATAACCCAAGAAACTCCTCACACCCATGACATTGGTGGTTGGGGGAAGTTTCTCAATCACCTCAAATTTGGCCTTGTCCACTTGGATCCCTTTCTTAGAAATGACATGACCAAGAACCACTCCCTCTTGCACCATGAAATGGCATTTTTCCCAATTCAACTTAAGGTTGTATTTGATGCATGTTTGGAGCACTTGGGAGAGGTTCTTCAAAAAATCATCAAATGAAGTTCCATGGACACTAAAGTCGTCCATAAACACCTCCATAGACTTTTTAATATAATTGGAAAAGATAGACATCATAGCCCGTTGGAATGTCCCGGTAGCATTGCAATGTCCAAACAGCATTCTCCGATATACGAAGACGCTGTAAGGACAAGTAAAGGTAGTCTTTGCTTGATCATCCGGGTGTATGGGTATTTGAAAGAACCCGGAGTACCCGTCAAGAAAGCAAAAATACTCATGGTTTGCAAGTCTCTCGAGCATTTGATCGATGAATGGCAATGTAAAGTGATCTTTGATTGAGGCAGAATTGAGTTTTTGATAATCAATACACATCCTCCATCCCGTTACCGGTCGGGTGGAGATGATTTTACCTCCTCATTCTCAACCACGGTCATACCGTCCTTTTGGGGACAATTTGGACCGCGCTTACCCAATCGCTTCCCGAGATGGAGTATATAATCCCGGCCTCAAGCAACTTATCAACTTCCTTCCTTACCAACTCCTTCAATTTCTCATTCAACCTCCTCATAGTTTTAGCGGAAGGAGTGAATCCATCCTTAAGTGTGATGCGGTCCATGCATATTCGAGGATCGATTCGCGTGAGATCATCAAGGCTATACCCAGTGGCTTTCTTGTTTTCTTTAAGGATATTGAAAAAGTTTTTCCTTTTGAGATGCCACTAGGTTCGCATTGGTGATAACGGGGAAGGATTTTGCCTCATTAAGGAAGGCATACTCAAGGGAGGGGCTAAAGGTTTGAGATCTAACTTTGGAGGGTTCTTACCCTCATCTTCATCAAGAATTGGTGGTAAAGCTTCATAATATTCTTCCAAATGCTCCCCTGAGCATTTATCCTTTGCATCTTCAATTGCTCTTTTCTTACTTCTTCTTGTACTCCCAGCCGGCTGACCGGCTGCCGGTGGCCTGCCCGGCTGGGAGTTCGCTGTAACTTTTACACCTTTTTTTCTTGGCTAAGTGTAGGGGGAGTCCCAGCCGGCTAACCGGCTTCTGGCCTACCGGCTAGGAAACTCTTCTCAGCTTTCCATCCTCGTCTCTTCATGCTTAGCTTCTCGAACCGTTTCCCTTGCTCCGATTCCTCTATTTTCACCCCAAATCCTGCAAGACGGACATAATATCATAGACTAGGGAATCGGGGTACAAAATGCAAGGTAAGATACACAAAACCGACTCAAATGGAGTCGAAATGCATGAAAATAAAGAGGAGAAGTGGTCTAAATAAATCATATATCAAAAATCAAACAAAAATTTATAGGGTTAGGACAATATCGAAAATCCCCAAATTGATTGAGAAATTGATTGAAGTTGGAAGAAAGGAAGAACATTCAAGCATATCAAAGGTTTGTTAACGTCAATTAAAAGGAGGAATCATCATGGCAAGAAAAAGGGAAACACTAAAGCATCAAAATCCCAAAATCTATCAAAGAGACAAAAAGTTCTAGAATCCAAGGCATTGGTGGTGGTGGAACAAGCAAGAGTGCAAGCAAGGGAGCCTATTGAGTCCATTGAGGAGGTTGCTACTACAACACCGGAGGTCGAGCAACTCAAGGACTATCCGGAGGTAACTTTTCTTTCTAATGAGCATAAAATTGCATTCGAATCCCTTAGGAAAAAAAAAGTCATTGGCACCAAGTTTGTTTGCCAAGATACTTTAGGAAAGTTGGGAGTGCTTGATCAAACTAGAGCATTCTTTGAGTCTATGGGGTTATCTACCTTATTTGAAATGAATGAATTGACTTACCCCTCCCTCACTTTGGAATTCATTAGTTCTTTGAGGGAGTATAAGGTAGAGACTCGAAGATATGTTGAGTTTCGGCTTGAGAACCAAAGTAGGCGAATGATTAAGGCTCATTTAGGTAAGGTACTTGGGCCCCGTGACCATTGGGATTTCTTCAATAAACCTATAAATTTTGATGCCAAACCGCTATGGAAGGCGATTTCCGGACGAGAATTGACCACATTTAGGAAGTGGAATGTCTTGTATATTCACCATCCGGGTATTCGGTATTGGCATTGATCTATAGCCAACACCTTAATAACAAGAAAAGAAGCAAATCACATGACCAAACTTGACCTTGACTACTTAGTGTCTAACATGAATGTTCGTGGGAAGTCCAAGAATGATTACAACATTCTCCAATTGTTGTTGGAGAGGTGGATAGACATCAAAGAAGGAAAAGAAAAGATGGCTTTTATTGTTAATGGTGGCTTGATAACAAAGTTGGCCAAACACTTTAACCTAAATTTCAATGAAAACAAAGCTTACAAGCCGGTTAAAAGTGGTCATCTCCTTGATGTGAGCATGCTAATTCACAAATTCCATTAGGTGAAACATGATAACTCCACCCCAGGATATGAATGGATAATCAAGGGAGCCGACTCTATTATCTTGCCACGAAAAATTTGCCGCATTTCCACTCACCGAAACAACTATCTTATCCCCGTCTCCAAACTTTCCAAGACCATCATCAACGAACAACAAAATCAAAATGAAGACCCCTCCTCCATAGTTATACCGTCTTACTCTTTTGCCTTTGAAGAATTCACAACCAATGGCCAAATGTTATGGAAGGCAATGATTACTTGACCAAGTTAATGAAGCATATACATAAGGAGGCTTACAAGGATCGGGTGAATGCCTAATATGCCCAATATCCACCACTATTTCACCTTTCTAGGCAAGGACTTCTTGACCCTAAGAGTCCTTTGCCGAATTGAGTGGATAGAAAGGTATTCTTTTCTTAATCCTCCTAAGATGAAGAAAGGGAAATCCGGGTTGCTAGGAGTGAGGAGCATGTTGATGATGAGAATGGGGAAAGTAGTAAAGCAAGCAATGAAGACAATGAGCAAAGTTCAAGTGAAGATGATGATGGTGATGCCTCCGGATCCTTGGAGGATGATGATGATGATGATGATGTCACGATGAGTGATAATTGATTGTTGAACAAGCATGAAGGAGGACGACACAATTAAGGAGTTGATGGCTTCTATAGCATCTCATCCTATACCATTGTGAGTCTCATACCCCTCCTTTTGCATTGTTTTTTTATCTCATGATTACATAACTTGTATAACATGTAGTAGAGAGTCATTTTTGGACTTTTTGATGGCTAAGAGTTTTTTAGTCCTAGTAACATCAAAGAGCTCACACCTCGGCAACATTGAGGTCACTATTTTTTTGCTCCCACCATGAAGAATCCAAAATGACAAGTTACTTTTTATGCATTGCATTGCATGCCTTATGAATAAACTTCCCAATTTTTGCACTAGAAATAGTGTTCAGTTTGGTATGGGGAAGTTCATTCATAAGTAACCGTAGTTAATTCAAATTAGCTCTCCAACCTAATAGAAAGCATGCATCATATAGCATAGTTTAGTTTGCATCATGTGTAACATATATCTTGTAGTATGCATTTAGTATAGAATGCATTTGCATTTGCATACATTTCCTATCGTTTTGTCCATTGAGGATAATGTCCACACTAGTGTGGGGATGGGGAATTCAAACACCTAACCTTTTTTATAAAAATGATAAAAATTGAAAAATTTGAAAAAATTCCAAAAACATGTTCTTTCTTTGTAGCATAGAATTGTATATACATGTTTGTTTGACACTCTTATCAGATGGGGATGAATACGCCACATTCGAAGCATAAGGGATAAAGAAGACCACATGGTATGATCTTTCCAAAAATCTCCTTCTCCCTTTCTTATATGTTAATGACAACGTGGCTACTTTTTGTTGATGCGGTATGAACCTATGTGATCTTAGGAGTTTCATATAGTTTATATGGCATAATAGTTGAAAGAAGCATGTTCATTAGAGTTTTATATCTGTTAGTTGCATCATGACATATAGTTGCATGGTAGAAAAATTTGTGAAAATGCCTAATTGGGAAGCTTGACAAGTGTATATAAGACCATTGTAGATTATTTTTCTCCTTGAGACTTTGTTTAGTAGAATACCCTCGAGACACCTTAGGATATGTCATACTAGTATCTTTTGTCCCATGGTCTAAAGCCTAGTCAAGGGCTTGCATGTGAGTCATCTATTCAACCTTATGATGTGATATGGACTTGATCAACTTATCTAGGGGACCTTGATTGACTTGGTGGTTTGACAACCCAAAAACACTTTTCATTAATAAGTTTGAAATGCTCATTTCAAAAGTTCTGTGACGTGGAATCATTTTAATTGCCAAAGAAACCTCAAATATTTTGAATTGTTGAATTGCCGAGAAATTTGATGGAGGCGTACCACTTCAATGTTCTTTGGTGAGGAATCCATTGAATTGGCCCCCCACACGGTTGTGAATTCAACCGCCCAAAGACAAAGTGACTATCACCCCGAAAGCTATTGTCTAGAGGTTAACCGGTTGCCTAATAAGCGATTTGCGAAAGCAAAGGACACTAGCAAATGAGGGACAATCCCCATCTTAAAGTTTTGAAATGTGAAATGCGGAAGTTGAAATGAGGTCAAATTTTGAATGATAGTCAAATCAACTACTTTTGTTTTAATTGACTTAATCACTTCATTCCCAAAAAACCTTTTTGTTATGCTACCTTGTTGAGCTTGGGACGATCGTTGGCCTTTACACTTGTAGAGAATCCGAGATTTTTCAAGTTATATTCCACTAACATTATAAGGATGATCCTTCCACCTCATCTGATCGCCCTTGACGAAAGCATTTAGCAATTGTGGACGAAAGTAGCCTAGTTTAACACAACTTGGAGGTGACTTGTTTGTATCCTCTTAGACTTAGTAACTTGGAGAACTAATATCTATAATGGAATGTGTACCCTTAAATTGCTTCCCTTTTAAATGATTTCCGCCACTTAGATGAGGAGAGTGGCTATTCTTTTGTAGATGCATCCTTTGACGTGTTTTGTGTGCTTAATGTTTGGATGCATCGCCATTTTGGCAATCCCTACCTTGCCTTGCAAGAACGCATCTTACCTCATAGATGTCTTGTTGTGAGTTGAAGGGGCGGAGTGAGACCCGTTAATTGTCTCACATTGGCTATGTTATTAGAGTAGTATAAATATAGGTCACAGTTTTAGTCACCTCTTTACTCGGGACGAGCAAAGGTTCGGTTTGGGGATATTTGATGTGACTCGTATTTACACACATTTAGCCCCTGAACTAGCCCCATTCCCATGCTTTCTAGCATGCATTAGGGTTGTTTCTTATCTTTAGCTTCCTATGATGCATATTCTATGAGGTTCTGTGCCCTTGGTAGGAGAGGAGTGCTAACCTTGCTTAAACGGGGCAAAACAGAGCTAAATTGATAGCATCTAACGGCCAAGGGACAAGGAGGAGACCAATACTAAAGGCCTAAGTCAATAAAACAAGTAAATGCACAATGATGATAGACCCCCATGACTCCTCAAGGATTCCCACGAGTCAAGGGGCAGCCAAATGAAAGAAAGAGCAAAACTGCCCTCCAGGACGGGCGTCCCAGAAGAAGGACGGGCATCCCAATGAGAAGGGCGGGCGTCCTCAAGGTAGGACGAGCGTCCAACGGAGTAGGATGAACATCTATCAGAGGAAGGTCGTGCGTCCCATGCCAGGACTTGCAAGGCATTGGACTTCATTTAAGGGGCTTAATCGTTTCCATGCTTTCTAGTACTTATTAGGGTCGTTTTTATCTTATGTTCCCTATTTTGCACATTCTATGAGGTTTTAGTGCCCTTTGTAGGGGAGGATGCTAAGCCTTGCGCGTATGGAAGTAAAAGCAGAGCTAAATTGATCGCACCTAACGACCAAGCAACAAAGAGGATACCAATACTAGAGGCCTAAGTTAACAAACCAAGTAAAATGGGCAATGATGAAGACCCCCACGACTCCTCAATGATCCCCACGGATCTTGAGGTAGTCAAGAAGAAGAGAAGCCAAGTTGTGCAACAATCCGGGCGTCCCGACCTCAAGTCGGGCGACCTAAGGCTAAATCCGGGCGTCCCAACGACAGGACGGGCGAATCCTCAAGCAGCACGAGTGTCCAACATAGGCGGGTCGTGGGACTCCTCATGGGACTTGCAAGGCGTTAATCTTCATCTTAGGGGCTTAATCGTCCTTGTAAGAATTGACGCATCCATATAGCTTCCTTAGCTGCCTCCGAAGAGGCATAGTACTCGGATTCAATAGTAGAATCTGCTACAACACTCTGTTTGGAACTCTTCTAGCTGACTGCAGCACCATTAAGAGTGAAGACGAACCCGGACTGAGATTTTGAATCATCTCGATCCATTTGGAAGCTAGCATCTGCGTAACCGATTGCGCATAGCTTAGTATCTCCTCCATAAGTCAATACCCAATCCTTAGTCCTCCGTAGGTACTTGAGGATATTTTTAACAGCTATCCAGTGTGTTTCACCTGGATTGCCTTGGTACCGACTCGTCATACTCAATGCATATGCCACGTCTGGACGTGTGCATATCATGGCATACATGATCGATCCTATTGCAGATGCATAAGGAATACGACTCATGCGTTCAACCCCTTCAGGCGTCGTGGGTGACTGAGACTTGCTCAACTGCATCCCAGACGTCATTGGAAGGTTCCCCTTCTTGGAGTTGGTCATGCTGAACCTCTCAAGAATCTTATCCAAATAATACTCCTGACTAAGTGATAACGCCCGTCGTGATCTATCTCGGTAGATACGGATTCCCAAAATGCGCTGTGCCTCACCCAGATCTTTCATCTGGAAATGGTTCTTCAACCATCCTTTAACCGAAGATAAGAGAGGAATGTCATTCCCAATCAAGAGTATGTCATCGACATACAATATCAAGAATACAATCTTGCTCCCACTCGACTTGATATATAAGCATGGATCCTCGACCGATCGAGTGAAACCATACTCTTTTATCACCTGGTCCAAACGATGATTCCAACTCTGAGAAGCTTGCTTAAGTCCATAAATGGAACGCATAAGCTTGCATACTTTCTTAGGATGTTCAGGATCTATGAAACCCTCGGGTTGCACCATGTACAACTTTTCCTCCAAATAACCGTTTAAGAAGACGGTTTTCACATCCATTTGCCAAATTTCATAATCATGAAAAGCAGCAATCGCTAAGATTATCCGAATGGAACGTAGCATGACTACAGGTGAAAAAATCTCATCATAATGCAATCCGTGCACTTGAGTGAAACCTTTTGCCACAAGTCGTGCCTTATAGGTATCTGGTTGCGCGTCTACAGAATGCTTTATTTTGTAAAGCCATTTGCACTGTAGAGGTTTTACCTTATTAGGTAAATCAACTAGATCCCATACGTTATTCTCATACATGGAGTCCATCTCGGATTGCATGGCTTCGAGCCAAGCTTTGAGTCGGAACAGGCCATATCACCTTTATAGGTTGCGGGTTCATTACTCTCTAGGAGTAAAACGTCATTCTCCTCGACCATACCAATGTATCTGTCCGGAGGATTAGAGACTCTACCCGACCTCCTGGGTTCCTCAGGAATATTAACCATATCAACAGTTGGAGGAACAACTTCCTCCATCCATTCCTCGGTTGTTTGTTCTGGAATCTCCGACAGCTCGAAGGTTCTATTACTCGTCTTGTTCTCGAGAAATTCTTTCTCTAAGAACGTCGCACTTGCCGCAACAAAAACTCGATGTTCGGTAGGCGAATAGAAGTAATGACCAAATGTTCCTTTTGGATAACCTATAAAGTATGTCTTGACCGATCGCGGGCCGAGCTTATCCTCGTGTCTCCACTTGACATAAGCCTCGCAGCCCCAAACCCGAATAAAGGACAAGTTGGGGACCGTTCCCTTCCATATTTCATATGGAGTCTTGTCGACAGCTTTAGTCGGACTTCGGTTAGGTATAAGAGCAGCTGACAAAAGAGCAAAACCCCATAATGAATCAGGCACTACGGTGTGACTCATCATGGATCGAACCATATCAAGTAAGGTTTGATTTATCCGTTCGGACACACCATTCAATTGAGGTGTTCCAGGTGGAGTTAACTGCAAAACGATTCCACAGTCTTTAAGGTGTTGATCAAACTCATTTGAAAGATATTCGCCACCCCGATCTGAACGGAGTGCTATAACCTTTCTACCCAGTTGGCTTTGTACCCTGTTCTGGTATTCCTTGAATTTCTCAAAGGACTCACTTTTATGCTTCATTAAGTAGACATATCCGTATCTACTTAAATCGTCCGTGAAAGTGATAAAATATCTATAGCCATCTTTAGCGGTAATTGACATAGGTCCACATACGCCTGTATGTATGAGTCCTAATAGGTCACTAGCGCGCATCCCAACACCTTTGAAGGAAATTCGAGTCATCTTGCCAATGAGACATGATTCACACGTGCCATATGTAGAAAATCCGAATGTGGGAATAGTCCCATTTTCGACGAGTTTCTTTAAGCGTTTCTCATTTATGTGTCCCATTCGACAATGCCATAGATAGGTTTGATCTTTGTCACCAACCTTTAATTTCTTATTATTCACGTGTAATACTTCCGTGGTTTGATCTAAGATGTAAATTCCATTCATGGAAACTGCTTTGCCATAAATCATTTCATTGAAAGAGAAAATACAGCTATTATCCTTTATTGAAAATGCAAAACCGTCTTTAGCAAGTACGGAAACTGAAATAATGTTCTTAGACAAACTGGGTACATAGTAACAGTTATATAAAAATAACTCAAAACCACTATGGAGTTGGATTACGTATGTTCCCTTCAAGACTGCAGAAACTCGTGCTCCATTCCCGACTCGCAGGTCCACATCACCTTTTTCGAGAGGTATGATGTTCTTTAGGCGCTGCAAATGATTACACAGATGAGAACCACAACCAGTATCAAGTACCCAAGTTCCGAAACTTGCATGGTTAATCTCAATCATATGACTATAAGATGACATACCAACAGGAACGACGCGGCCTGCTTTGATGTCCTCACGGTACACGGGACAGTTCCTCCTCCAATGTCCAGTCTTGTGACAATGGTGGCACTCAATGTCACCGCCCTTGCTCTTTGCCTTGCCCTGTGAGCCACTAGTCTCACCAGGCGCACTCTTACCGTTTCCTGGCTTTTTAAACTTTGGCTTACCTACAGCTAGGTCGCCATGAGCCTTGCCCTTACCTTTACCCTTGTTGTAAATCGTGAGAACATCCTGCTTCATGCTCCCACTCAATTTCATATCCTTCTCGGTCTGTACAAGAAGGGAATGTAGCTCATGAGGACTCTTTTTCAAGTCATTCATGTAGTAGTTCGCCCTGAAAAAGGGCAAAACCATCGTGAAGAGAATGAAGCATTCGGTCTATGACAATGCTCTCACTGATTTTACAATCAAGTGCCTCCAGCTTCTCGACATTCTCAATCATGTGAAGAATGTGTGGGCTAACCGGTTGGCCCTTCTGGAGTTTCGCATCAAAGAAGCGACAGGTATGCTCATAAGTAACGATTCTCGGTGCCTTTGAGAACTCGTTAGTGAGTGTGGTGAAAATCTTGTTTGCACCCTGAGCAATGAAGCGTCTCTGCAAATTGGTTTCCATTGCAAAGATGAGTACGTTCTTTATCGCACCCGCTTCCATAACGAAGTCACTATAAGCAATTGACTCGTTGACTCCTGCATTGGGACCTGGGTTGACCGGTATTGGCTCAGTTAAGTAATTGAGCTTACCGTCAGCAATGGCAGCATTCCGTAGTGCCGCCTCCCAGTCCGCAAAGTTGGACCCATCATTCTTCAGTCGAGTGGACTGATTCATGTGGTCCATGAAAGCTTTCAGCCAGGACTCGCGTCCAATTGTGGCACTAGGCATTGGGATTACGTTATTTCCAGCCATTTAGTTGTAACAGTATTATGAAAATATACGTGTTCTACACTGCGAGAAGAAGAATAAAATAATAAGCATGTGCATCGTTTATAATTTTTAAGTCTAATGAACTACTGTCATAACGCGAAGACTCAAAACATTTATACAATTTACCTCCCTCAAGAATTATATAAATGATCCCAAGACTCAATTATCTGCAAATTGATAAGCTAACCTTTTAGCTAATTCTACCGTTCGAATTCTTGGTCGATAAATTTCTGTAAATACTATCTTTAGTCCATCATAATCACGAGAAACTCTTTGGACTATGATGTTGAGGTAAACCAAGTCAACACAACTACTTACCCAACGTAGAAGGGGTCATATTATGCCTACCGACGAAGAAGGGATTCATAGTTGTTTGCCCTTATAAAGACTAGTCTCAATTTCCGTTTTAGAGGAAGATCCCATCAACTTTATTTTAATTCATTTTAAGTGAACTAATATCTAGCATGCGTGAATGAATAAACTAAGATGATGGCTTAATAAACATGTGACATCTGTATGTCTATGAAAACTAACATACAATCTATATGAGTCAATTTTCATGCATTTTAGTAGTAGGTGGTTTGGTTTTAGGCGGAAAATGATGCATAAACTATCATGTGAAAGAAGAGCAATATGAATGAAAACGTAAAACAATAAAAGTCCTAGTGTGGCCTATCCTATCAAAATGAACATTAAATACAAGTTTGGAATCCATCCTTGGACCCGAGAAGCTTGTCTTGATGTTCCATCTTGATCCATGTAGCGGGAGTGAGCTCCAATCTCCATCTTTAGTCTTCTTTTGAAAAATACAATAAATAAAATTTACATAATAAACCTATTTATTACATTCTAATTTCAAAACCCAAAACTAAAGAAAAATAAAGGAGATTCGAGATCTCATAATTACATAAAAATTATGTTTCCTTCATTACGAAAACATAATTAACTAAGGCCACACTAAGTATTACAAATTACAACTGATTGCAAAAAAATACGTAAATAAATTCATTCAACGATTCATTCAACAAAAATAAAATGCATCAACTAAAAATAAATTAAACATACATGACACAATTCCTTAATTATGTTGATTAATTTTATCCAAACCACCTATTTAAATCAAATTAAGTGACAATTCCTCAATTAATCACATTAAATTTAATCTTAATTTATATTAAACTTGTAATATGAATTTAATCCATCAATATTTTAAACTGCTTTAAAATAATTTGGCATCTTAAAATTGTGAACAGTTTCACAACAATTAATCATACATTGTAAAGGTAATGTATAATTAATATTGGCCAAAAAAAACAAAAACAAAATCCCTTTTTTTTATATGTCTCGGCTAATCAAGGAAAAACAAAAAAAGTTTTTTTTTTTTCTAAGAATAACAAAGAAAAAAAAAAAAAAAAGCAGCCCTTTTCTTATTTTGTACACGGTTTTATCTCGTAAAACTCAAACAAGACAAATTTTTTTTTTTTTTTTAAATCATCCTCTGTGAACAGAACCACGTGAACAAAAGAATGAGAAAAAAAATTTCTTTTCTCGGATGCTTTTCAAATCGGCATAAACAAAAAAAAAGCAAAAAATTTTAATCGGTTTTTCAGAGAAACCGAAAAAAAAAAAACAGAATTTTTTTTTAATAATACTTGTTCATCGGTGAACAGTAACGGAAACGAAAAAAAAAATTCCACGGCTCAAAAAAAATTCCAGCCGATTATATTTTTTTCGCAAACCCTAATTATTGTTTACAAACAATTTTATGAAAATCATCAAAATTAAAATTCGTGGTCTTGGCTCTGATACCACTTGTGGGATTTATCTGTATGCATCCCTTTAAAAATAAGGATTATAACGAATAATAAAGTGATGATTACGAGTCATAAAACTAAATTGCATAAACAATAGCATAAAGGATTAAGAAACAACCTTCGGTCCTAGCTTTTATGGCCTATGAACAATATCGCAATGATATTCTCCTATCAGTTGCACCCAAGACGATATGAGAAATGCCCTTTGATTATGATAGAATCGATCCAAAAATTAACTGATTAATTTTTAGGTATTTTTGTGTTTTTCGTAGAGATGAGAGGCAAAGATTACGTTAGAATGAATTAGGGTAGAAAAAAAAAACTCCGTACTCCTCTTATTTGCACCGAATTGAGGAAGTCCTAGGGGAGATCTTTTTCTCCTTATTTCGGCCCATCTAATACCGAAATAATAAGGAGTAATATCTCCTTATTTTCGGTTTTGGCAAAAATGTATAAATGTGTTAAATATAAATTGTCATCTAGTGAGAATCGAACCCATAACCTCTTGGTTTGAGTACCCTCACTATTACCACTATGACACATTCATCTTGTTGATATTAAATATAACCAATTACATTTAATTACGAATTGACATATTAATTCGTCCAAGCTAACATTACATACATTTAATTAAATATAACTTATTATATTCAATTTACGAATTGACAGTTAATTCGTCTCAACTAATATTATTTAATAATAATTGTCTCATCAACACATTGACTAACTGTTTAGTCATATAAGGCATCAATGTGATTATATTTCTATAACCACATCTCTCAAACACATCCTATAGGTGTGACCTTTAGGGACCAGTTTATCACCGCCATCTGTATGATAATAACGTCAAACTTTCTAGCAAGCCAACCGTTATTAGGTAATCGTTAATCAACTGATTAAAATACGAAGTATACCCTTGTGAACCTGTAAGAGGTTTACAAAAGTTATCACACTAATTTGTGGAGGACACAAGCTCCAACACCAAGGCCGTCACTTCAACCCTTCATCATAAAATCAGGGTCCCTTTCAACGGGAAATCAATCACAATTCCTGCATCCCCGATCAAGGCTATCATGAAAAAGGGAATAGCCTCTTAAGTCATTGAGGAGGACGACAACGAAATGTGGGGATTCCAAGCTATGAATGCCCTAACCGATGAATCAACGCCCTTTGATTGTGACCCGTTCTCGAACCTCACAGTCAACCGCATCTTGATGCGCCAGGGTTATTTCCCGGGCCTACCTCTCAACCCGCTAAAGAGCACCTTGCCTCCCATGAAACAAACAAGGTCCCCAACATCCCCTTCGGGCTAGGCTATGAACCAACCGACGAAAACATCAAGGAAATGGGACTTCTAGTAAGGAAACGCAAAAAGCACGGAGTCATCCTCTGCCCCCTATCACTTGACTCTCAATGGCTACTTCGTCCCCGAGGGAGAGTCCGAGCTTTACAACGGCTTTTCCGAGGGAATTTACGACCCCGTTGCAAAGGTCAAACGCCCGGGCGTAGAGGTCTTTCAAGACTGCTACCTTATCCCTGACAACACCAAAGCTACGTCAACCAAATCTGAATCAACCCCTTGTCTTGACGGGCAAGCCGTGAGTCTCCTCTTCAGAGAAGACAACATCAAACACCTCGACTATAAGGACATCATCACCATCGCTCTCAAAGACAACCAGTTCGATCCCACTGCCTTAATCTCTTATGCTGACCCAGAGAAAGTTACACAAGGCTGGAGGAAAACTGTCAAGTGGACCGATCGTTAAGGCCGCATTCTCAAGATCACAATTGGAGAAGGCTCAATGTTCAAAGAGGGAAGTGAAGACGAAAAGAAGTCCGAGTCTGAGTCTGAGTCTGTCTTAGCTCCTAGCGCTCCCGACACCCCAGTCAAAGTCCTATTTCCACTGTTTTTTTACAAACTTGTGGCTGCCTCAGAGTCTGAGTCAACTAGGGTCAGTCAACTAGGGTCATCCCCACTTCCGCGGAAGGTAGCAACCTGGAGCTTGTTGTAGGGGCCACCTCCTATATAGTGTCGCCTCTGACTGCCCATAAGATGTCTGTCTTATCCAAGCTTTTCGCTCAGGTCGATTTAATGAACGCTAAGTTTGCTTACGACACGTGTCAATTTAACTGCAATACAATTCTGAACAAATATGAGGAATTTAACTTGATTGACTACCCACCTCACCTAGCCAAAGAACTTGACAAATGAGAGGGTAGGACACCCATCATTGAGGAGACCGGGCCCATCAATGTAGGGACCGACAAAGCACCTCAAGAACTTAGGATAGGGACCACCCTTGACCCCTTGGAAAGACAGGAATTCATCGACCTCTTACACGAATATAAGGACGTATTCGCATGGTCCTACAAAGACATGCCTGGGATCGAAAGAGAGATTGCAGAGCACAGGATACCCATTAAACCCGGAGCTAAACCCGTGAAAAAGAAGTTGAGCCGTATGCGCCCCGAGTGGGCCCTGAAAATCAAGGAAGAGGTAGACAAACAATTTAAAGCCGAATTCATCAAAGTTTCCGAATACTCTGACTGGGGAGCCAACATAGTCCCCGTACCCAAGAAAGTCGGAAGAATTCGGGTTTGCGTCGACTTCAGAGACCTGAATAAAGCAAGTCCAAAAGACGACTTCCCTCTGCCACATGTTGACATCTTGGTGGATAAACCGCCGAGCACGCCTCTTATCATTCATGGACGGGTATGCTAGGTAGAACCAGATCAAAATGGCTGAGGAAGACATGCACAAGACTGCATTCACTACACAGTAGGGTACATATTACTACACTATCATACCCTTCGGTCTAATCAACGCCGGAGCAACCTACTAAAGAACCGCCACCACTCTCCTACACGACATGATACATAAGGAGGTGGAGGTATATGTCGATGGTATGATCGTCAAATCAAAAGAGCGAGACGGCCACATCAGCACCCTTCAAAAATTCTTCGCTCGCTTCCGAAAATACATCATGAGACTAAATCCTCATAAGTGTGCATTCGGGGTCCCCTCCGGAAAACACTTGGGACACGTCGTCAGCAAAAGGGGAATCAAAATTGATCCTACCAAAATCAAGGCTCTCTAACAAATGCCTGAGCCTAAGAACGAGAAGGAGATTCGGGGATTTCTCGGTCAAGTCCAATACATCAGTCGCTTCTTAGCCAAGCTCACTATGATTTGTGAACCAATCTTCAAAAAGCTTCGTGCCTACGATCACACCGATTAGGACGACGACTGTCAAAAGGCCTTCGACAGGATAAAGGAAATCCTATCCAAGCCTCTTGTCCTCTTGCCACCTCAGCAGGGAATTCCTTTATCCATATACCTGACTGTCACTGATACAGCCATGGGAGCAACGCTAGCACAAACAGTCGACGGCGAAGAACGAGCCATCTACTACATTAGCAAAAAGTTCATCGAATACAAAACAAGATACACGGTTTGGTTGACAAATAAGTTACGACATTATATGCTCAACTACACGGTTCACATCTACTCCAAGATGGACCCGGTCAAATACATCTTTGAAAAGCCCGTACTAAACGGAAAGCTTTCTAGGTGGACACTCATGCTATCCGAATTTGACCTCAAATTCGTACCCCTTAAGGTTATTAAGGGAAGGGTAGTCGCCGATTTCCTAGCAGAAAATCCCGTCAACGAGGATCCAACGACCGACACATGGTCACTTCCTGATGAAGACATCCTTTGTGCCGACACCGACGCATGGGACCTATACTTTGATGGTGCATCAAACCTAAGAGGCTTCGGGGTAGGAATCCTTCTAATATCACCAGAAGGGGAACACATTCCGATCTCAGTCAAGCTAGACTTCGCCGTCACCAACAATGCCGCCGAATATGAAGCATGCCTCATCGATTTACATGCAGCCATAACTCTGGGCATCAAAAGGTTGAGGGTCCATGGTGAATCCTCACTCATCATCAATCAAGTGTCCGGATCATGGAAAATCAGAAGCGACAGCTTAGCACCCTACCAAGTAAAAATCAATCAGGAGGCCGAATTCTTCGACCAGGTCGACTACTTCCACTTGCCACGGGAGGAAAATCAATTTGTTGATGCCCTAGAAAAACTTATCGCGCTCGTCAACATACCCGACGACATCACATCGATGCCCCTATGTGTCGAGAAAAGGAGCAAGCCAGCTCACGTCTGCACCATTAACAAGGACGAGGAAAACCATGTCGAACCTTGATACCAAGCCATCCTCAACTACAAAACCAAAAACGAATTCCCTTGCAACTCCGATACAAGAGGACAAAGAGCCATCTGTTTGCTTGCATCACGATTCGTGATAAACCAAGAACAACTATACAAAAGAACACCCCAGGGGATTCTTCTCCTTTGCATTGATCACCATAAAGCCAAAAAAGTCATGGGAGAGGTCCATGACGGAGAATGCGGCCCTCACATGAGCGCAATGATGCTAGCTCGAAAAATCATGCGGTTAGGCTACTATTGGACCACCATGGAAGCCGATTACAGAAACTACATCAAACATTGCCACAATTGCCAAACCTTCACCAACATACAACACATACCACCATCCCTTTTATATACCATGACATCACCCTGGCCTTTCTCGACTTGGGGCATCGACATCATTGGAAAAGTCAACCCGATAGGCACTAAAGGGCATTCCTTCATCCTCATCGCAATCGACCACTTCACCAAATGGGTGGAAGCGCAGTCCTATACAGTCTTGACCGCCAAACAAGTGGCCAAGTTCATCCAGGACAACATCATCTATACATATAGGGTACCCCATGAAATCATCAGCGACCAAGGCTCCCACTTTCGGTCGGAAGCACAAGCCTAGCTGGACAAATACAAAATAAAACGGCATTGATCATCCCCCTATCGTCCCCAAACCAACGGAGCGTTAAAGGCAACAAACAAAACTCTTGTCACCATCATAAAAAAGATGCAAGACAATTACCGTGATTGGCTGAGCAAACTCTCATTCGCACTCTGGGATACCGATGTGGGAAATAATCTGTATACTTCCCTTATTATTAAGGATTATAACGAATATAATGATGACGATCACTAGTCATAAAATTAAAATACATAAACAAAATATAGGATTCAGAAATAACCTTCGGTCCTAGCAAATACGGCCTAAGAACAATATCAAAGTAGATATTCGCCTATCAGTTGCACCCAAGACGATATGAGATATGCCCTATTGATAATGCTAGAATCGATCTAAAATTTTCTGTAAAATTTAGTTATTTTGTGTTTTTCTTCTGATGAGAGAGGAGGCTAGGTCAAAAAAAGAATTAGAGTAGAATAATGATCTCCCTTTTTCTTCTTATGGTGACCGAAATATGGGAGTGAATTAGGGAAATATAATCTTCCCTAATTCGGCCCATATAACCGAAATAAGGAGTGTAATCTCCTTATTTTTGGTCTTTCAAAAAATGTATAAAATGTGTTAAATTGTCATCTAGTGAGGATCGAACCCATGACCTCTTGGTTTGTGTACCCTCACTATTACCACTATGACACATTCATCTTGTTAATATTAAATATAACTGATTACATTTAATTACGAATTAACAGATTAATTCGTCCAAGCTAACATTACATACATTTAATTAAATATAACTTATTATATTCAATTTACGAATTGACAGTTAAATCGTCTCAACTAATATTATTTAATCTTCATTAAATAATTGTCTCATCAACACATTGACTAACTGTTTAGTCATATTGGGCATCAATGTGATTATATTTCTATAACCACATTTCTCAAACACATCCTATAGGTGTGACCCTTAGGGACCAGTTGATCACCGCCATCTGTATGATAATAACGTCAAACTTTCTAGCAAGCCAACCATTATTAGGTAAACGTTAATCAACTGATTAAATATACGAAGTATACCCTTGTGAACCTGTAAGAGATTTACAAATGTTATCACACTAATTTGTGGAGGACACAAGCTCCAACAACCGAACCTCCATTTGAACTCCAGAAGGAGCAACACCCTTCTACCTAGCATACGGTATGGAGGCAGTACAACCAGTAGAGTTGGAGGTCCCATCTCTACGCATTCTACTGGAAAGCCAAGTCCCTGAGGCGGAGTGGACCCGTCGAAGGTTCGAACAACTCACACTCTTAGACGAACGGCGACTCAACGCCTTACACAACGTCCAGCTATACCAACGACGTATAAAACGGGCATTCAACAAAAAAGTCAAACCCAGAAAATCAAAGAAGGTGACTTGGTCCTCAAGTCGGTTCGAGCACCATTTCCCGTCTATCCGAGGGGGAAATTCAAACTTAATTGGGGCGGCCAATACTTGGTTAAGAAAATCCTTTCGGGGGCGCAGTGAGATTGAGTGACCTAGACGGGGAGGATTTCACAAACTCGACCAACCTAGACCAACTCGAGAAATACTACCCTTGAACCCTAGTAACCACAAACCTTACCCTAGTTTTACAACTACTGATCACAATATCCCTTTCAAGTCAATTCCTCAAAGCATTCTGATTTGAAATTGCATGTTTTATCGAGTCTAAGTTATGGCGCCTTGCCATCTTTCAAGCAGCCTTTGATCTGTCAAAGGCAACATCCATTTGCACTCAAACAAAAACAACTGAACTACAAGCACGGTTTGATTTCACCTCTTCAAGTGGATACGTAGGCAGTCCTTTCTTACACAAGAAGGATACAACCATCCCAAAAAAAAAAAACAATCACCCATACCAACTTCAAAAAAAGGGGGGGGGGGGGGAATGCATTCCCTTTTCTAAAAAAAAAAAAAAGTCTTTCTCCCTTCCAACAAAAATCCCCTTTCACAGGTGCAATGTTTAGGATAATTCAAACTGAATTGCCTTTACAAGATGGATGGAAGAAACTACAAGCGTTCACAACTTTTTAACACAAGCAATCCTCTTATTTAATTAATAATGAGAAGGATTACAAACTTGACAACAAATAAAGCTAAGCAAGTGCACAACTTGCTAAGCTAAAGTGTCGACTAAGACATCTTACATAATAATACTAGCACAAAAACACACCATACATAGCTAGTACAACATAATAAAAAACACACAAACACTATTACGACATAATAGTAAAACGGGTAATGGAGGTCTTCACTCTTCCATTCTACCCTTGCCTTTTCCCTTGGGGTACATCTTCCCTTTGCTCTTCTTGTTAGCCCGCTTAGCATGGATTTATTCTTCGGAACGGATCCTCAACGGATCCACAACGGCAACAGCATCCGGTCTCCTACAAGACCCCATACTCGGTCCGAGCCGAGCCCACACACGGCCCACAATCTCTTTGGGACCCAAGCTCCTCCTCTTTGGTGCCTACACCATGTCCAAGCTAATGTCATCGGCAAAGTCGTCAAAAAAGGCATGGCTGGCCTTGCTGACCTCCCTATAATTCAAGTCGACAACTTCGTCTTTGCGGAACTTGGACCTTTCTTCCAAGGTTTAAGCTCTTGACCACTTGACATAAGCAGGAGTCACCCATGTCGTGGAAACGGGGTTTTGTACCTCCCAAGTCGGCCGAGTGACCCACCACCTCTCAAAGATCTTCACAAGCTCGGAGTTCCGGAAAACACTCTCTTGGACGAGAGTATCTTGAGTGGGCACCTTTTGTTGGCGGCCCATTTGCCTCATAAGTCTCTTGGGATAAATGAAGGAAGCAACCTTCAAACCCACCACCATCAAGGAACAAGAACAAGCGCCCGAAGTGGACAACCCCGTGAAGGACCTCAAGCGCCACGACGGCATCACCCAACGGATATGAGGACCACCCTCCTCCACCAATCGCGAGGTCCAATAGGCCTCGGTGGATGCAAAGCTATCTGAATACAACTTCTTCCTCATAGTAAGGTGATAAAAGGAGTAAGAAGAAGCATCAACTGGACGTTCTACATACCTTAGCCTCTCCATGAGCCACACTTGGAGGATCCTTAGGGATCCAAACGAAAGAGATTCTCCATAAGAGCCCTTCTTGTCCAAAGCTTGGATGATCTCGCCAAGCACCAACCACGACGGATCCCACCCATGCTCCATTTTCTCAGCCACATGCACAAGGGTCATGCTACCATAGCATCTTGACCCCTCCTTCTTCAAGGCATCAACAAGGAGGTACGCATGCACTAGTCAAAAGGCAAGAGCCCATCTCCTAGCCACCTCCGAGACATTAACATCCAATCGGTTTGAGAAGATGTTGATTGGAGTCAACATATCCACACCATGGGGAGCAAGGAGAAAGTTCACTTGGCTCATCAACAAGCCCAACATAGAACGAAACTTCTCCTTGTAGCACAATCGAGTCGGAGGAAGCAACGGAATACAACACGGCCACCCTCTAATGGCATCCACTTCTTCGGCAAGAGGGCAAATTTCACCTTTCATGAAAAAGAAAACATGATATGGTTGATCATGCTTCAAAGAATGAGGATTACACCTTAACTTGACGAAGCACCAACAATTAACCAACTCCCATTACAACGAGTTGATACTTCTCGAGAAGCAATAAATCCCGACACGAATGTTGCAACCTATTTTCGAAAGCATCCAGGATTTTTTTGTGGAAGAAGAAGAGAAGGTTTTCGTAGCGATGTTTTTCGTGTTTCGGATGATGAAACAATGAAGCACAAACGTCCCTATTTATATAAAACAATCAGCACTTTTTTCCGAAAAAAGGGGAAGCCACTTTGTATCGCCCAGAGGCTCACGCCTCTTTGGTGATTCTGAGAACCCGCACCTTGACTTGTCCCTGTCAAGCTGTGTTTCTTTCAGACATATTGTTTTTCTCGCCTTAAGCCTCGCTCCTATTCAGGCCTATCCGGAAAGTTTTGTATTTTCTCACACTCATATTTCTTTGGATTCGTGTTTTACGAAATTCGACACGGTTTCCATGACGCAACTTTAAACATATGGGTTTTTTTCTCCTTTTTTTGAAGGGGGGAGGGCTAGTCGCCTCGATCCGCGACGGATCGTTTCCATGTCTGTCAAAAATTCCGAAATTTTTTCGACTTTTCCACAAAAATCAAAATTGATAACACAACGTCAATTTTTCTCAAAATTCAAACTCTTGCAAATCCGAGTTTTTGATCTCACAAAAATATCAAATTTAACACACTCGCAGAATCTCTTTTGAAATTCATTCATGGCGGTTTGATTTTTCTTTTTCGAGTTGCAAATCAATTTTGGCAAAATTCGGTGCAATTTAATTCAAACACGAATTAATTTCTCGAAATTTCAAAACAATTTTATTTGAAAAATCCAAACGTGACGACCTGTCACGGAATTTTCAAAATTTCTTTTCGATTCCAATTTTAACTTCGAGTCATCGTGGTTATTTTTGTTTTCAACAATTGCTTTTGCGTGTTCACGTGTATACATATGTGCTACCTGTTGCCTGTTTGCTACACTAACGATGCAGGAACAAAAGCCGAAGCAAATGGGGAATCAGCCGTTGACCGTGCTTCTCCGAAATACAACACAAAAAAGCCAAACACAAACAAACTACAAACCAAAAACACATGTACACAAACCGGCTCAAGCAAAATATACATATATACAGGCGAAGGTCCAAAACAAGGACGAACGACTACAACTACTCAACGCCTCCCAGTGGGCTAGCCTCGGTGTCACGAGGAGTCGCTGGCAAACCAGACACCACCTCCTGCTCTGGCTCCCTCTCAGGAGAACTCTCCAACGTCTCCTCCTCTATCATGACAAAAAGCTCCTCCGCCTCGGCCAACCGAGCCCTGAGAGAAACAATCTCCACGTCCCAGCTCCGCAACCCGTTCTCACGACGCCTCAACTCCTGATCCCGGGTGGTGAGTCCCAGCTCCTATGCCTGGCTCGTCGACCTCGCCGTTAAGATCTAAAGGTGAAATGCAATAGAAAAACACACAAAACAACCAACAAAAAGCACCTGCACAAGTCGAGACTCTCTCGCAGCCAGGTCACCAGCAAGTGCTCTCCACCGGTTAGCCATCTGACACAAAGCCTGATGATAACGATCGACACCTACAACAAAAACCTTTCAATAAACAAGACATGAGGCAAAATATAAACAAGAAGGAGACCTCAAACTAGAAGCTCACCCTCAAAACTATCAGCCTCCACTCCATGCCAACATCGGTCACCTCAGGAACCGCAGGCGCTGGCAGACGCAACTGTAGCTCCTCACCACTCGGTCCGTAGAAAGTGGTATGTGCCGTGAAAGCTGGGGGCTGGGTCCTCATGAGGTCGTCAACACCCTTGGTCGGACTAAATCTTTTCGGTAACTTGTCGTTAGGATCACCTAGACCAAAACATAATTTATAGCTTCACAAACAACTCTACAATTAGTAAAGAGGCAAGTAAAGGTCGGATCCCAAGGGACGGGAATTGAAATGAGATTTCTATTGAAACTAGTGATGTCTTAGGGGTGTCACAATTTGGGTTGATGTAGAAGGTCACTAAACTAAATAGCAATGAAAGTAAACAAGCGAGATGAATTAAAAAGGGTGTAAACAATTGATAAAAAGCACTAGGGTGTCATGGGGTCATAGGGGATTCATGGGAATTGATCATACAAACACGTTCTATTATAAGCAAGAAATTATTGTTGTGATGGATTGAGTTAGGTTATATCTTACAATCCTAGGAAAGTTTGGGTCCCGGAGCCGAATCGATTAGATTGTACAACACCTACAAGTCGACTTAGTCTTTCCTACTCAACAACATGCATGGTCTAATGAGACTCGAGTTGGTTTATGTCTTACAAGTCTCATTGAAAAGATAGGTGATGGGTAAAAAATGCAAGGATTCATAGGCTCGCATTTCATCAAACATAATATGTGCATGAGTTGAGATCAAAACAAGCAAGCAAATAAACCATGAAAGCATATTAATTTAAGCATGAATCATTCCCCATGTTGGTTTCCCCTAATTACCCATTAACCCTAGCTATGGAACTACTCACTCATTATCATGTTGAACATGCTAGCAAGGTTGTCAATCATACCAACAAAGTGAAACATGATGATCAAATGAAAGTAATTAGCAATAATTAAAAAGGGATTAAGAGAATTATACCTACTAATGATTCCAATAATAAAGCAAAGAATAAAAGAAGTACTTGATGCTTGATTGAGAGGTTGTCAATCTCCCAATAATAACCCAAATAATCTTCAATTACCCAAAATAAAGGATGAACAAAAGAGAGATTAAGGAAATAAAACTTGTATTAAAACTTGATTAATTGTTGATTACAAAACTAAAGAGAGATTTGATTGATATTAACTACTCTAAGAATTGATAAGAAGAACATGCTCTTCCAATTAGACTAATGGGGTATTTATAGTGGGGATTAGTTGTAGGAATTAGGGTTAACTAAGGGTTTAAATGACGATTAAGTCCTTACTTAGGGAAACGCCGGTATTTTCTGAAGGATGGGCATCTTTCTTGAAGTTTGAAGAAACGAATTTGCGCTGTCTTGGAATCCGTGCGTCTTAGGCTCGGGACGGCCGGATTCCTGTGTCTCTGCCCGGGCGTCTTTGGGAGAAGACGGGCGTCTTCTGGGGTTGCTGCCCGCGCGTCTTGTAAGGAAGATGCACGGATTGTGAAGGTGGAGGACGGGCGTCTTCTAGGGAAGACGCACGGGTTGTCATGCAGCGTGCTTTTTTCTTCTTTTCTTCCCTCTTCTTCATAAAATTCTTGGGGATTTCCTCGGGGACGCAAGGATCTTTCCTCATCATTGCCCATCTACTATAATATGTACAAAGGCCTTCTAATCTTGTCTCTCCTTGATGCTTGGTCATTGAATTCAATCAATTTAGTCTCGTTTTGCCATGAAAATGCAAGGTTTGCACTCCTTTCCTACCAAGGACACAAAACCTCAAAGAATATGCAAAACAAAGAACTAAAGACAATAAATGTCCCAAATATGCACTAAAAAGCATGGGAACAAGGCTAATTCGGGGACTAAATATGCTCTAATTATGGTCACATCAAATATCCCCAAACCAAACCTTTGCTCGTCCCGAGTAAAGAGGTGACAAAGACTAGGACCATTATTTAAACTAACCTAATAACATAGCCGATATGAGACAATTAGCGGGTCTCACTCCGCCCCCTTCAACTCACAACAAGACAACCATGAGGTAGGATGCCTTCTTGTAAGGCAAGGTGGGGCTTGCCAAAATGGCGACACATCCAAGCATTAAGCACACAAAATCAAGTAATGGATGCATCTACAAAAGAATAGCCACTTTCCTCATCTAAGTGGCGGAAATTATCTACAAGGGAAGCAATTCAAGGATACACACTCCTTCATAGATGCAATTTGTTCAAACTACTAAGCCTAGAAGGATACCAATAAATCACCTCCAAATTGTCTCAAGCTAGGGTACCTTTGTCCTCAATCGTTAAATGCTTTTGTCAAGAGTAGACTCCCTATGGTGTTAGAAACACTGGAGGATCGAGGAATTCCCCCTCTTGCCTAGACAAGAAGAAGGGTCGTCCCCTCTCTACCATGCATAAAAATGGATACGATGGATAAAGGGATCGATAGACATTTGAGTTTCACTTTGGGAGTTTGCTTTTGTTGTTTTCCACCCCAATTTCTTGTGGCATATAACATTTGAGAACAGTTTCTTGCCATTTCCTTTTGATTTTTGGAATTTCAACACTTGACAACTTTCTTTGCATTTCTTTTGAACATTTTCAAAGTCACCCCATATGTAGTGAGGGTGGCTTATATTTGAAGCTTTAGGAGTTCTATTTTTGCTCCTCTTTTCATTTGATGCATTTTTGCAAACTTTCTTTCACTTTTCATTTCATTGAACTCAAATTGATTTCTTTTTGTGCCCATTCCCTTTGATGACAAAAATGTGCTAGAACATCGATGATGGATGGATGGATGCATGGTTTCAAGGGTCACCTTGGAATAAACGGTAGCCAAGGAGTTATCACACCACAAGGTACTCTTGACTAGGCCTTAATCCATGGGTCAAAGGATACTAGCATCTGTAGATACCTCATTTCTGCACCTCTCGCAAACCACCCGGTGATGATTGGGCCGCATGTTTGGTACGCGGAACGATTTGTGACAATTCGTAAGATTATCGTCAAGTGATTGCTCAAATATTAATATCTACCTCTTAGTTGTCATCTACGTGCCGATACGGTCGTTTTGACAGTAATTAGAGTACATTTGGAGTCCGGGCTTAAAACCGTCTTCATTTTCTGATAACCGTTAAATCCCGAGTCAGAATGTTCTGGAATGTTCCGGATATTTCTATTCCATATTTCACAATCTTTATCTTTTGGTAAACAATTTCTCGTAATATTCACATAAGATATTAAGGAAAACCGAATTATTTCCGTCCTACCATAACTCAAACACGGAAATCTTTCTTCCGCAGAGGAAACCCTTGGGAACAGACGCAGCAGTCTGCGCGCTCTTCCAAGAGACGCGATTCTTCTTGTGCCTCTTCCCAGGCCCTTTCTCGCGTATTTCTCGTATCTTTTTCATATCTTTCCGAGATTCACTTCCAAAGAGTCTCCGAAACCCTAATTCCTCCACGTGATTAGTATAAATAGGAGCCTTCGCTCCTCATATTTCTCACGCGAGTGTCCGCCCTTCTCTTCTCCCTTTTCATTCTAGACTTTGTTCTTACTTTTTGGCGTCTACGTGCTTGAACTTTCGACCACGTAAGCTCGGATCCTTCTGAGTACCAGCCTCGTTTGCATGACCGACCAATTTGACCAACTCCACATCAATCAACTTAATTAATCTAATCGTTTTCCTCTTACGAGGGCACTTTCTTTGCATTCGCGTCGAGCATCACTAATCGATATCTTAGTCCTTCTCGTTTCGTCAACATGTAAGTCTGAGGGTGTAATCTCTCTTTTATTTATTGTGTTTATTTCTTGTAATCGTCAATGTAAGGTTTATGTCGAAAATACCTCGTTAAAACCGATTTCTAAAACCATGCTTTAAAACCTTTTTTTTCGGATTTCCAGTAGACAGACGTCGAGAAAGGACGCAGCAACTGCTGCGCCTCTTCGTGAGGCTGCCGCAGTTCCTGCTTCCTTTCTTCTTCCTTCGTCCTCTGTAAATTCGTTCGTTATTTGATTTTTATTTGTTAATTCTTCATCGCAATAGCACATTAATTTCATATGTATATTAATCATCATCATTAACATGTTTAATTCGTCATTAAATTTCGACTTAAATCCCTTATAATCTCATATTTGCGGGTTTTTCGTCATTAAATTCAATTCGGGTTATAGGAATTCGATTTGTTCATATCGTGTTTCTGGAATTCAACCGTTGATATAGTTTTCACCTGTCTATTATGTTATTCGTCATTAATCCATCGTGTTTAACTTAGTCCATTGATTTAATTTAGCTTGTTAATATCTTTCACTCCTGTAATTAATCCATCTTATGTTAATTCGTTTAATTCCGTCTCATCCATGTTTATCGTTTTTATGACCATCAATCATATGTAAATAACCTATTAATCACTTTCATCCGAGTAAATAATTTAATCAATCATTAAATTCACCAACGAGTATTAACAACACGCAATTCCGGCTTCACAGCCAGAATTCAAAGTCAGAATGACGCAAAAGAATCGCTGCGCTATTCCAAAGGACGCACTCTGCTTGCTTTGTTCGGTTGAATTCTGTCCCTGAACTCCGTTTTCTGCCTTGACGTAATATAATTAGTTTACGTATTAACTAACTATTATTTGTATTATCACCTTCTGTTTTGATCGTTTATTCATTCTTTTATTCTTTTTCTCAAATTATCCGTTTTAAAGGTATTTTCGACATAAATCGCCTATTCCATTGTAATTATTGTAATTTTCATTATTGCAATTTTGTTTATTATGTTTATCATATTTCTTGTATCATTTGTATGTTTTCACATGTAATTGAGCATTAAATCCTACTTCGACCTTAATTGTATGTTAAATTAATTGTTCACCGACTTAGCCTAATCTTCACATGCTAGGATCAAAACTTGGATGTTGCATTGCATGCATATAATCGACGATATATCAAGTACGAATAACTTCCCTAATCATTAGTAGAGGCCGCTATCGAGGCGGGCGGGATTAGGTGTTCGATCAAAAGAGCTTCCTAATACGTACCCTCACCCCTTACTCCAGATATCTGTGAACACCCGTGTTCATTGGCATCCACGAGAGTCATTCTAGACATAGAATGCTAAGGGTAACGATTGCTTAGTGTTCATGTCACTACTTTGTGTCTTGACATGACACGAGGTATTCGAACGGTTCCAATTTCCCATAAAAATTGGTGGCGACTCCATACAAAAATGCAAACACTTGTTTCTCTTTTCCTCCCAATCGCCCCCGTGGGCCTCCGCTGTCCACAGTTTGGCGACTCCACTGGGGATAATACACTTACGTGTAGCAAGGGTGAAACTTGAACAAGGTTAGGGAATAGTTTGTACAAGACAATTGTCGGTTTTCATAACTCGATCTTCCTAGATCGTTTTATTCGGCCTTCCTAGGCCCAACCCAACCCATTCGACCAATCGTCCCGTCTAAACGGTCCTAATTCTTATTTGGGCCTAAGGATGGATAGCGATTGACGTCATCCATACCATGATGCTTACTCTTGTTTGTATCAAGGGCCTTCACTACTTGAGGAAATAGACTAGGAATCGGCCTTACTCTTGTTTGGTACGAGCCTCTCCACAGACTTCGGGTTTGATGGTTCGGTATGGCAACCCACCCTTTAAACCAAAACCCTTTTAAATGCACTCAGCATCCCGTTATAATGCTTGTATAAATGTTTGTACCTTACGTGATCACCACTTCTAAACAAAACCATGACGATCTTTCAAAAATCAAAACCCATTTTCAACCAAAATTTCGAAATAGGCTTTCAATTAGCGCAAAATCCGGTCAAAACTCTGTCCGTTTGTCGTGTCAAAATTCGGGCCACAAGCCCATTTTCAAAACCTCACTTCGAGTCCACTCCTACAACTACACTATAGTTGACTAGGACACACATTTTCAAAAACCTTGTCTTTCTTCAAAACTCACTCAACACAAGTGGCACACACCCACTTCACGAGTCAAAACATTTCTTTCTTTTAGCGAGTGTGTTAGAATGGTCAATCGTGTTTTGATTCATCGCCGATCTCTTATCCAGTTTTCAAGATGCCTAGATCCAGCGAAACAAATCTCCACCAACTTCAAGATGGTAATGATCGAATCCTAGCCACGCTAGCCCAAATGCAAGTTACCCAAGATCAAGTCTATGACCGCCTTGAGCTCATCGAAGGCCGTATCTATGCCGTAGAGGGAAGGTTGCCTCCTCATGAAAGTGAAGTAATAAGTGACTCTGATAATGAATCCAAGGATGAAAACCCTCTCATGGGGATGACTGTAGCTGAGAAAAGACTCCAATACTTAGAGGAGCAATTGATGTACCTTAAGGGGGATGACATTTATAGGGAAAACAATCGCAAGTATGAGGCCGTCAATTCCAAATTGCCAACCAACTTCAATATGACGGATATCCCTAAGTTCAAGGGACATGAGAACCCTTTGAACCACATCCGTGCCTTCAAGGATTACATGTCTATCAAAGGCATCAAACCCGAGATGTTCTTAAGGATATTTCCTTCATCTCTTGACACCATCCCGAAGCAATGGTTCTATTCTTTAGATCACAAGAAGGTCGCTACTTGGGAAGATGCCGCAATCGAGTTCTCTAAACAATATGCGGATAATGCCGAGATCCAAGTAAACATGCGTACTCTAGAGGTTCTTACCCAAAATGACAAAGAAGGATTCACCGATTTCCTAAGTAGGTGGAGGAAGACTAGCACCCAACTAGTTGAATGCCCGGATGAAGCTACCCTTGTGGAGAAGTTTGTGGATAATCTCAAACCCATCTATGCCAATCATTTAAGATACCAAAACATCAAATCTTTCAAGGACTTAACCGTACTAGGGACAAGGATTGAAGATGACATCCGAAAAGGACTCTTGTCCAAAACGGTAGGTCGAGGATATCAAGGGTCCACAAGTCGTTCATACGGCTCTACTAGCAAGACTGACGAAGTTAACCTTCTCGAGCCATCCAAGAAAAGCACCCCACCAAGGAAATTCACATATCTTGGGGACACTTACTCCAACGCTCTAAAAAGGTTAATGAAGCAAGGTAAACTCCAACCCATCGGACCTACTCCTGAACCCGAAAGGAAATCCAAATTCTGGGATGAGAACTCGTACTGTGAATACCATAGGGGCAAGGGGCACGACACAGAAAAATGCTACAAGTTGAAAAACGTGCTTCAAGACATGATTGAAGATGGTCGACTACCAATACCACCGGGAGGTAAGCCCAACAACACTGAGAATCCTCTTGGAGTTCTAGTGATCACAAGTGATGAATCTACCTTAGATTGCTCACACCTCATTTCTCCATGCGAAAATGAAATTTATGCAATCGAGAATGAAGGGCTCTACTCTACTATCTCCCCTACCATTTCCGACTTCATCACATGGGCAAGGAGTGTGGATAGACAAGTTTGGGAATTAGAAAACATGGTGACAACTCTACATGATCCCAACTCAACACCCGAAGAACATGTGCCACTAATCTTCTCTCAAAATGCTACTATGCAAGAAGTAGTCACCGTGGTTGATAAACTAGTTGATCAAATCATACGACTAGAGGGTGGTATCATGAGAATGAGGGAACTAACTGCAATCAATGGAGTTTGGGCCGACGATGATGATACGTGCCTAATTTATAGTCTTTTCAGCCTATTTCAGCACGTATTTCTATGCATTTTCATACTATTTTTATGGTATTTTGCCCCGAATTGGCTACTTTGGTTCGTTTTGTCCTTTTTGTAGAAATGAACGCAAGAGTAGTGAAATCAAGCTTTTTACCGTCCATTTAGCATGCATTTGGAGGAAGAGTGAATTTGGAGCGGGAATGTAGCTATTTTGAGATGCGCAAAGAAGAAAGATAGCTAGGCGAGCAAAGGAAGAACTTCAAATTGCTAGTGCCTACTTTGGAGAGCCATATATCGAGTTCTACAACTGATATTCAAGTTATTCCAATTGGAGATGCAATTTTGTCCTCTTAGCTTTCCAATGCCACCGGAATCACCCTGTTTGACAAAGTAACGAAGAAATGGCAGCCGTTTGAAGTTCAATGCGCAAAGCAAGAAATGTGCGCTGGAATCTACTCGATCGAGTAGATTTATGCTCGATCGAGTACTAGCTACAGCGAGAAGGATATTGTCGAGTATAATTAGATTTTATCTTATGCTTATCTTATATTTAGTTAATAATAATGATACTACTTAGTATAAATAAGAGTAGTTTAGACCTAATAGCACATGATTCATTCCCTGGAGTCAGTAGAGGGGACGGACGACTGCCTTGCTCTTCATTTCTATTAATTCCGGATCTATTTCTACTGTAACTTTTTTTCCTTGTTTTCCCTCTTTATTTTATGTTAATGTTTATTGTTCTTAATTCCTTTATTCTCGTTCTCCCTTTACCCATGTCTAGCTAAATACTCTTGCTAGGATTAGGTGATTCATTAGACTAATGTTAATTGCTAATTAGGTTTATAGATCTGTCGTTGTAGTTGTAGTCTATGTTGTTAATCGCTGCTTTAATTGTATCCTGCTAGTTGAGTCAACACAATTAGCCTTTTAATATTGGTAAACCTTAACCTGGACCGAAAGGTTGGAATAGGTGAGACCTGCAGTGAACAATAGGATGCTTTAGTGAGGGCGAAAGTTAAGCTAATAGCATTTTAGGGCGAATTGAGACCGAAAGGAGATATTCATTGCCCCTTAGACCGACACATCGACTGATCTGTGACCTTACCTGCAATTAACTGACGTTTATTGATGACCCGAAATCCTAGTTTCCCTTCTCTTTCTGTTAATTTCTTCTATTTTTATCTCTCTTTCCTTAGTCTCTTTAGTTCAAACCCCCCAGAAAATTCATAGACTGAGATAAGACACTTAGAACTCCCTACCTCCCTGCGGATCGACCCTTACTACCGCTTGCTAGTTGTAGTTTGGAATTTATAAATATTATTTTTGGTACTCACTTCGACAGGTATCAAATTTTGGCGCCGTTGCCGGGGAGGCAGCGTAGTTTTATTTGTTTTTATTTAGTTTATTTCTTGTCTCAAGGAGCTTCGGTTCCTTGAGACCGTTATTATGTCTTTCGTTCTTCTCTTTCCACAGGAAGAGAACGAAATTTTTGGTACTTATTTAGCCAGGTTTATGGAGTGGCTCGAGCCCAGACGAGATGCATTTTCTGAACTCCAATTGTGCTGGACTATCTTCCGGGGTATGAATGACCCTACGCGAGCATACCTAGAATCTATTGGTAAGTGGGATTTCGAAGGAATCCCCGTAAATGAGGTATTAGAATTCTTTGATTGGTTTGCTGCTGAATCTCTTAAACCCAACTTTTCTCTTCATGTTGACTCAAATGAGGGGGTGGGTGAGACCTTAGAAACCAATCTAGGAAGTGCTGACGGAAACATAGAGGAGACCACTAGCGTGGTTGACAATCCTTTTTATGAGGATAGTTTAGAACCCCTTTATAATTCTTGCACTGATAGCGAGGACGATTGGGAGGACCTCTTTCAGAACCTCCAAATCGACGAGTCTAGCGATAAGGAGAGTGAGGAGGAAAATTTTGATAGTCTTGAGGTCATATGGGATAATTATGACAATGTAGATGAGCCTATTATAGAGGACCCGATTGACCCAATTGACTTTACAGCCCCTTGCATCTGGGATGAATATCCACCTTCTCTTTTAGCCGGCCAGATTCCTTCACCTCACAGTTCTTACCCGTATGAGCATTTAAATTCTACTCGCATTGTTTTTGGGTTGAATGCTATTGAGCTCCTTCATTTACCACCTGCGGTTAATTTGAGCTTTTATATTCTGCCCTTAGCTGGAGGGCAGAATTATTTTGTGAATGATTTTAGGAGCTGTCATAGGAAATTTGTTAGGCTTAAATGTTATTATATTTCAAATTCCTATGCTATTACTATATTAAGGTACCAAATTTTGGCGCGTAGGCAGCGCTAGTTTTAGTTGTCTTTAATTTTAGTCTTTCTTTCTTTAGTTTCAGGGAACTTCGGTTCCTTGAGACCGTTCTCATGTTTCATGTTCTAAGTTTTCCACAGGAAGAGAATGAAATCTTTGGTGCTTATTTAGCCAGACTTTGGGAGTTTATTGAGCCCAGACAGGATGCCTTTACTGATCTCCAAATATGCTGCACTATTGTCCGGCATATGAATGACCCTACGCGAGCATACCTCGAGTCCATAGGTAAGTGGGATTTCGAAGGAATCCCCGTAATTGAGGTATTAGAATTCTTTAATTGGTTTGCTACTGAATCTCTTAAACCTACTTTTTCTCTTCATGTTGACTCAGATGAGGGGGTGGGTGAGACCTTAGAAACCAATCTAGGAAATGCTGACGGAGACATAGAGGAGACCATTAGCGTGGTTGACAATCCTTTTTATGAGGATAGTCTAGAACCCCTTTATGATTCTTGTAATGTTAGTGAGAACGATTTGGAGGCTCTCTTTGAGAACCTCCATCTTGACGAGTCTAGCGATGAGGAGAGTGATAGTCTAGAGGCTAAATGGGATACTTATGATGATATCGATGATGAGCCTATTTTAGGAGACCCCATTGACCCATTTGACTTTGCTATCCCATGCATTTGGGACGATTATCCACCTTCTCCCTTAGTTGACCAGACTCCTCCACCTCACATTTCATACCCGTCAGAGTATTTTAGTTCTACTCGCGTTAATTTTGAGTTGAATGCACCTGAGTTCGTTAATTCTCCACCTGTGGTTAACTTGAGCTTTTATATTTTGCTCTTAGCTGGAGGGCAGAATTATTTTGTGAACAATTTTAGGAGCTGTCATAGGAAATTTGTTAAGCTTAAATGTTTTTGCATTTTGATTTCCTATGTTATTTCTATCTTATGGTGCTACTTACAGTTTTGTGTAGCACATGCGCAGCTATTTGATAGGTTGCTGCGAGCCTTGAGTTGTTTTGACTGGGCTCCATTAGAGTAAGCTGCTGAACAAAAAGAGGTCGAGCTGGGACCTGTCTGAAGCTAGCGCTACCCGGGAGGCAACCCGGAGATTTGACTTTACATTTTTATTTTATTTCAGTTGTAATAAATGGTTTTTATACCATAAACTATCTCAGTATGCTTGTCTTGTTAGTTTGCGGCTGTTTTATTTGCGTTTTGCAGGAATTACATCGAGGATCACTCGATCGAGTAGTTTTTCTACTCGATCGAGTACTTTGTCGATGGATTCACTCGATCGAGTGAAATTTTTACTCGATCGACCACCTGCAAATAGAGAACCACTCGATCGACTGTTTTTCCCTTCGATCGAGCAGTTTTGAGCGCCCATTCTACTCGATTGACTACTGTTCGACTACTATCAAGTGCTTTTGACTTGGATTAGCTTCCTGAGACGGTTTTTCGGGCCTTTAGCAACCTCCCATGTTCATGGTCGGTTTGGGGAGGTCCCTTTATTCGCGCTATCTTGTGAGTTTTCCGCATTTACTCTCTTTCTCTTTCAGTTTGCATTTTCTTTCCATGTTTTGGTACAATGGGGGCATTGTACGGGTTGGTTTGGGGAGGTTATGCATCCATATTTGTGTCTGCATATTGTTTTTATTGCATTTCAGTTATGACATTTAATTTATGTTTGCATTGTTGTTTATTTTCATTTAAAAATCAAAAATCCAAAAAAAAAAAATAGAAAATTTCAAAAATTCAAAAAATTTCACGTTTATTTTTGCATATAGGTTGAGTCGGAACGGTAGATTTCCATGATGACAATGCACTATAACTTGTCAATTTACTTGAGCCTTGCACTTTATTGATAGTTTTTAGCTTTGTCATACGCATAATCTACGAATTTCTCAAATATAAGTTTACTGTTTAGACTCGACCTATAAATTGGCAAACTACTTAAAAATTCGAGTTTTTAGAGCCATAAATCGGTGACATTCATGACCAGTTCATTAGGAATTTTGAGTAGTACTCCTTGCATAGCATGTTCGTCTATTTTGCACATTTATGACATTCAATTTCTCGTCAAATGCACATATTCGGGTTTGTGGTTGGTGCCACATGCAAGGAGGTGCTTGCAAATTTCCCTTTCCTTATATTTTTCACCCAATTAGCTCCACATTAGCCAAAACTTGCCTTTTTGACCCATTAGCTACATTCCAAACTAAGCCTGCCTAGTCAAGCTAGTTAGTATGTCTTTTGTGGTATGAGTTTTCGTCTGCAGTTTGGCCGTATCTCTTTTGTATGGGGTTGTTGGAAAATAAAGGAAGGGAGTATGAAAAAAAAAGTATTGAAAAAGAAAAAAAAGGAGAAGAAAACGTGGAAAAGAAGAAAAAAAATGAAAAAAAAAGGGGGGGCTGGAACGTGAACAGAAAAAAAAAAAAAAAAGAAAGAAAAAGAAGTTTGAAAAAAAGAGTTGTTTTGTTTCAGTTGGTTTATTCAGACGGTATTAAAAAGGGGAATTTTGTGACCGTCTGACTCCTCCGTTTTATCCCATATCTTTTTGAGGAGATTGTGTTTGAGTTTAGTGAGCATTGTGCCGAATGAAGGGCACCTGTACTTAGTCTTTCAGTCAGTTTAGATTAGGATGGTTCCATTATGGTCCTGTTAGGAACTAGCTTGACGCTTTTACCTCCACATTTCCATAACATGTTTTGCCTTTCTCACCTGAACCTCACTATTCCCAAATTATTTGTAAGCCCTCGGCTGACGGACATTATTGGTTGGAGTGTGTGCATTAATGCTTGAATTGTCTTTCATTTTTGTTGCATGCATGCTATGTAGGTCGCAGTTAGGTGAGTGACTGTCTTTTCTTCCCTCTTTTACATATAATATTCACCCTTTGCTTCATGAGAGAAGAGTGACCACGAGAGAGTCCGATTTTGTTGGTCTTGCAAGGTCGATAGGTCGGCTATATTTCTGAACAGCTTATAATTCGTTTGCGTATTGACTGCTTAGCTTTAATCACTTTTTGTTGCATTAAAATGGTTCAAGTAGACAAGTTAAGCTAGCTCTGAGTTATTTTTCCGTTTCATTAGTGTATAGTTTTGAGTTTACTCGAGGGCGAGTAAAGGTTTTGTTTGGGGATATTTGATACGTGCCTAATGTATAGTCTTTTCAGCCTATTTCAGCACGTATTTCTATGCATTTTCATACTATTTTTATGGTATTTTGCCCCGAATTGGCTACTTTGGTTCGTTTTGTCCTTTTTGTAGAAATGACCGCAAGAGTAGTGAAATCAAGCTTTTTACCGTCCATTTAGCATGCATTTGGAGGAAGAGTGAATTTGGAGCTGGAATGTAGCTATTTTGAGATGCGCAAAGAAGAAAGATAGCTAGGCGAGCAAAGGAAGAACTTCAAATTACTAGTGCCTACTTTGGAGAGCCATATCTCGAGTTCTACAACTGATATTCAGGTTATTCCAACTGGAGATGAATGTTTGTCCTCTTAGCTTTCCAATGCCACCGGAATCACTCTTTTTGACCAAGTAACGAAGAAATGGCAGCCGTTTGAAGTTCAATGCGCAAAGCAGGAAATGTGCGCTGGAATCTACTCGATCGAGTAGATTTATGCTCGATCGAGTACTAGCTACAGCGAGAAGGATATTGTCGAGTATAATTAGATTTTATCTTATGCTTATCTTATATTTAGTTAATAATAATGATACTACTTAGTATAAATAAGAGTAGTTTAGACCTAATAGCACATAATTCATTCCCTGGAGTCAGTAGAGGGGACGGACGATTGCCTTGCTCTTCATTTCTATTAATTCTGGATCTATTTCTACTGTAACTTTTTTCCCTTGTTTTCCCTCTTTATTTTATGTTAATGTTTATTGTTCTTAATTCCTTTATTCTCGTTCTCCCTTTACCCATGTCTAGCTAAATACTCTTGCTAGGATTAGGTGATTCATTAGACTAATGTTAATTGCTAATTAGGTTTATAGATCCGCATCGTTGTAGTTGTAGTCTATGTTGTTAATCGCGCTTTAATCGTATCCCGCTAGTTGAGTCGACACAATTAGCCTTTTAATATTGGTAAACCTTGACCTGGACCGAAAGGTTGGAATAGGTGAGACCTGCAGTGAACAATAGGATGCTTTAGTGAGGGCGAAAGTTAAGCTAATAGCATTTTAGGGCGAATTGAGACCGAAAGGAGATATTCATTGCCCCTTAGACCGACACATCGACTGATCTGTGACCTTACCTGCAATTAACTGACGTTTATTGATGACCCGAAATCCTAGTTTCCCTTCTCTTTCTGTTAATTTCTTCTATTTTTATCTCTCTTTCCTTAGTCTCTTTAGTTCAAACCCCCCAGAAAATTCATAGACTGAGATAAGACACTTAGAACTCCCTACCTCCCTGCGGATCGACCCTTACTACCGCTTGCTAGTTGTAGTTTGGAATTTATAAATATTATTTTTGGTACTCACTTCGACAGGTATCAGATGACGAGGACGAGTATCTGGCTGAAAACTCCCTAGTTAAAGAAATAGTCCAAAATGGTGAAGACCAAGATGTGGACCACCTAACTCGTTCGGGTCGTCCATATCAAAGCACTACTCAAAATGGTCCAACCAACGTCATCACACCAAGTGACAACGAAGATGACTCCATTGATCATTTGCTCAAGACAAAGGTTGATCTTTCAGTCTGCCAATTAGTAGCAAACTCATTCCCACATCGCCAAGCTTTACTGCAAGCTTTGGCCAAACTAAATGTAGCACATAATTCCACTCCTGAAGATGTAGTCAACTTGGTCTTCCAAGACTCACCGAAGCTAAGTAATCCTATTACTTTCTCGGACGAAGATTTGCCACCTTTTGGCGCTAGTCACAACCTTGCTCTATACATCACTGTCATTTGTCTAAAGAAGAATGTGCCAATGACCTTGGTAGACGATGGCTCTGCAGTCAACGTCATACCCCTCAAAACGGCATACAAGTTAGGCATGAAAGAGTCGGATTGAACCCCTACCAATCAAGGTGTGCGTGCGTATGATGGTACACGACGAAAGGTGGTAGGACTTGTTAACCTAACCATAGCCACAGGGCCAATCGAACGAAAGGTTAACTTCCAAATAGTGGACATCGAAGCTTCCTTCAACATACTTCTGGGGAGGCCGTGGATTCACGCTTCCAAAGCGGTAACATCCACCCTTCATCAAAAGATGAAGATCCCACTAAATGGCAAAGTAGTGACGATCACTTCGTCACCCATCAAGGCAATAATCGAAAAACAGTCGAACAACCAAGTCCTTGCGGATCCCGTATATGAACTAGAGGGCTTCCAAAGCGTGAGCGTCATAGAAAGTGAGTTGGCACCCTTACACTATGATCCCTACTCCAACTTGGTGGTCAACCACATACTCAAAACCCAGGGATACTTCCCTGGAATGCCTTTAAACCCTACTCGAAGAAACACCTTCGCACCATACAAGGAAGGCAACTCAAAGAGGATACCACTTGGACTAGGGTACAAACCCACAAAAGAGGAGGTTCTCGAAATGCTTGCCCAAGTCCAAAACCGTAAGCACGTAGGAGTCCAAATGCGGCCCTATCTCCCTACTTTAAATGGGTACTTTCTTCAAGAAGGAAGTCTAGAACTCTTTCACGGATTTCCCGAACCTTGGCATTATCTCGAGAGGAAGCTAGCCGGAATCGAGATCTTTCACGATTGCTACTTTATCCCTCCAGAAACAGTTCATACCGTCAAAAACCGTCAAGCACCTTGCTTAGACGAACAAGCTGTTAGCCTATTGTTTGGAGAAGATCGATTCGTTAGGGCCGCGCAGGATGAGATCATTACCATGATACTTTAAGACGATCGCTTCAACCCCACCGCGTTAATCACAGAAACCAACGCAAGACAGCAGAAAGGATGGAGAAAATCAATCAAATGGACCAACAATCAAGGAAGACTCTTCAAGCTCACCACTGGAGAAGGAGAGATGTTCAAAGGAGAACCAGAAGACGATGAGTTCGAGTCGGAGTCGGAGTCAGAGTCGGAGTCTAGAGGAGTCATTAGAGAGTCTACTCCTGTCGTCATCCCCACTCCCTTTGTTTCTCCTAGCTTAGCCTCGAGTAGTCACGAGTTCGGGAAATGCCCCAACCACTGTCCCTTTGCCGCCACTGACCATGGATCAGTTGGCTTCTTTGTTTCAACTTTACTCAAATTTTAATATGAATAAATCAGGTTCTGCTTACTCTCTGCGTTATCTTGAGTGCAATTCTGTTTACGATTATACTGAGGATGACCAAGACCCGGACTCGATCGAAATACCTCCCTACGTAGCCAAAGAAATACTACATGAAGGGGAAGGGGGACCAGTAATAGAGGACACCGAACCCATCAATGTAGGAACCGAACTAGAACCCCAAGAACTTAGGATAGGGACTACCTTGAGCTCTACCGAAAGGGCCGATTTCATAGACCTCCTAAATGAATTCAAAGACGTTTTCGCTTGGTCCTACAAAGACATGCCAGGGATTGACAGGGATATCGCCGAACATAGGATTCCGATTAAGCCAGGTTTCAAACCACCAGAAAATGAAGCTTCGACGAATGAGAACAGAATGGGCTCTAAAGATCAAGGAAGAAGTTGACAAACAATTCAAAGCCGGGTTCATCAAAGTTTCCGAGTATTTTGACTGGGTAGCTAACATAGTACCCGTACCCAAAAAGGATGGAAGAATCCGTGTTTGTGTTGACTTTAGGGACTTAAACAAAGCAAGTCCAAAAGATGACTTCTCTCTACCTCACATCGACATATTGGTGGACAATACTGCAGACCACGCGTTACTATCCTTCATGGATGGGTATGCGGGTTATAATCAAATCAAAATGGCCACGGAAGATATGCATAAGACCGCCTTTGTCACCCAATGGGGAACCTATTGTTATACGGTAATGCCGTTTGGATTGATCAACGCCGGAGCTACATATCAACGCACCGCAACTACACTCCTACATGACATGATGCACAAAGAAGTTGAGGTATACGTAGATGACATGATTGTCAAATCCAAGGAAAGAGAGCGACATATTGCGAACCTTCGCAAGTTCTTCGCAAGGCTACGAAAGTACAACATGAGGCTCAATCCTCAGAAATGCACATTCGGGGTAACATCTGGCAAACTCATGGGATACGTTGTTAGCCAACGAGTTATAGAAATAGATCCTTCCAAAATCAAAGCTCTGATCGAAATGCCACAACCTCAAACAGAAAAAGAAGTCAGAGGATTCCTGGTAAAAGTACAATATATAAGTCGATTCATATCGAAAGTTACGATGATTTGTGAGCCTATCTTCAAGAAGCTCAAGAAAACGGACCACACCATGTGGGACGATGATTGTCAAAAGGCATTTGACCGAATCAAGGAGATATTGGCTAAACCACCAGTGCTCATGCCACCACAACGAGATCAACCTCTTGGTTTATATCTCACAAGAATCAAACGCCATGGGTGCCATGCTTTGGCTCAAATCGTAGGAAGTGAAGAAAGAGTTATCTACTATCTTAGTAAGAAGTTCTTGGAGTACGAGTGCAAATACTCACAACTCGAAAAGACATGCCTCGCTCTTGTGTGGGCAACGAAGAAGCTACGCCATTACATGCTTAGCTACTCCGTCAAAATATACTCCAAAATGGATCCAGTCAAATACCTCTTCGAGAAACCCGTCCTCAACGGACGTCTAGCAAGATGGACCCCGATGCTCTCGATTCGACCTCAAATACTACGTGTCACCGAAAGTTATAAAAGGTCGCGCCGTCGCCGGATTTTTCGCAGAAAATCCTATCAATGACGCACAAACAATAGATACTTGGTCATTTCCAGGACGGGATATACTCCAAACTGATGTAGACTCCTGGGATCTGTACTTTGATGGAGCATCAAACTTAAGAGGATTCGGAATAGGAGTGTTGCTCATTTCTCCCGAAGGCGAGCATACACCAATTGTTTGTCAAACTCGACTTCGAGGTGACAAACAATGTTTGCGAGAATCGAAGCTTGTCTCATTGGACTACAAGCGGCAGTGAGCTTAGGCATTAAAAACCTCCGATTACATGGGGATTCATCACTGATCATCAACCAAGTTACAGGATCTTGGAAAATCCGAAGCGAAAGCCTCGCACCTTATCAGGCTAGATAGACCAAGTCGCTCAATTCTTTGATCACGTAACCTACCTACACCTACCTCGGGAAGAAAATCAATTTGCAGACGCTTTTGCGAAACTCGCATCTCTGATTAATATGCCGGATCACATGATGGAAATGCCTTTGTGCATCGAACGACGGTCAGAGCCGGCTTATGTCCACCAAATCACCGATGAAGAAGAGATCGCGCAGGAACCCTGGTTCCAAGCAATCCTGAATTTTAAGCTTAATGGTACCTATCCATCGGATATGGACAAGAGGGGACAACGTGCTATACGCCTACTAGCTTCCCAATACGTTCTCATGCAAGAAGAATTATACAAAAGAACACCTCTTGGTGTAGTCCTACGTTGCCTTGATCATTCACAGGCACGAAAGGTGATGGAAGAAGTCCACGACGGAGAATGCGGTCCTCACATGAGTGGGCCTATGATGACAAAGAAAATCACACGTCTGGGGTATTATTGGACCACAATGGAATCCGATTGCATCAAATACGTAAGACATTGTCACAATTGCCAAATCTTCGGGAATGTACAACATGTCCCTCCTTCATTACTCTATACAATGACATCCCCTTGGCCATTTTCTGCATGGGGAATTGACATAATCGGAAGATAACCCCAAATTTAACAACAGAGGTCACTGTTTCATTCTAGTAGCAATTGACTATTTCACCAAATGGGTAGAAGCGGCTTCCTACACTAGTCTTATAGCTAAAAATGTGGCAAAATTCATACAAAACAACATCATCTGTCGATATGGCTGCCCACATGAAATCATTAGTGATAATGGATCACACTTCCAAGCTGAGACCGAGCAATTGCTAGCCAAATACAAGGTTAAGCATCACCACTCTTCGCCATATAGGCCACAGACTAACGGCGCGGTAGAGGCGGCAAACAAGAATGTTGTCACGATTCTCAAGAAAATGATTGACAACTATAGAGATTGGCCAAGCAAGATACCCTTTGCTTTGTGGGGGTATCGTACATCTGTTAGGACGCCCACTGGGGCTACTCCTTTCTATTTGACATACGGCATGGAAGCTGTACAACCAGTTGAGCTAGAAATACCATCCTTGCGTATTTTACTAGAAAGTCAAATCCCGGAAGTCGATTGGAAGAGGGATAGATATGAAGAACTCATCCTCCTGGATGAACGTAGGCTACGCGCCTTGCATAATGTCCAAACAAATCAAGCATGTATCAAACGAGCTTTCAACAAAAGGGTTAGGCCAAGAAACATCAAATAAGGAGACTTAGTACTTAAATCGGTTAGAGCTCTTTTACCTGTTGACCCACGGGGAAAATTCAAACCTAATTGGGCCGGACCATTTTTAGTCAAATCCATACTCCCATTGGGTGCGGTTAGAATCACAGACCTAGACGGGAATGAGTTTTCAAACCCAACAAACCTTGACCAACTAAAACGATACTATGCCTAGAATAAGAACGAAAACGCGTCTCGCGTAACCCCACGTGTCGCTCTTGTGGCACTAAATAAACGGCCCCTGGCCAAGCTGAAATAAACTAATGTCACTGTGCTCTTGCATTTTGACAAATTTGTCATCCTCATATCATCAAATAAACTAAATTCGCACCTTCAGAGTAAGCAAAAGCTCATGCTTATTTTCTCAGTTCATTACAAGCTCTTGCTTAGAACAATTATTCTTTTACATTTACTCGAACTATGCGCAAGGGTTTGATTTCATTTTTTTAAGTGAATACGTAGGCAATCCTTCACAGGATTCAACCCGTTATATCTAAAATGTAAATAGAAGGATATTTGCATTGCATTTGAAATTCGACAAGAATAATAAATAGAAAATCACAACGGTTTCATAACCATTTAACCTTTTTATTTCATTCATTTTCTGATAATAATAGTACGCTACATAATAAAAATAGAATAGGCTAGGATTCTAAAAACCCCACCTTTTTTATTACAACAATAAATAATAATAATAATCAAATAATAAATAAAGACTCGGGCTATTCCTCCATCTTCCCCTTGCCCTTGTCGTTCTTGTCATATTTCTTGTCACGACCTCGAGCCGGACGCTCTTGCGCCACTTCAGACCTAATCACCAACGGTCTTTCTCGAGGCCTAGACTTTTCATTCTTGCCAATCACCATTTCCGCGACAGGAGTAGTCTTCGGTTTCTTCGGAAGGATGAACAACTTGAAACCCGGCTTCTTCTTCTCCCTCTGTCAGGTGCTTCTCTTTCTCTTTCTCTACCTCGCGCACCTTGTAGTCAACGGGCTCGCGCTTCCTCAGTCTCTCGCGCTCTTCCGGAGTAGTAGCCTTTCTCCATCTCAGATAAGAATCCGACACCCACAAGGCATTGGCAGAGAAATTCAAGAACCACATGTTTCTTTGGGACCATTTAATGGCCCACTCTCTTCGGCTCTCTGTAGTAAGCGCCATAGCGGTCTGCGGGACGGTGTCAAGCCTCGGGATCGTCTGTTTCAGCCCAACTTGTCTCATCAGCCTTTCCGGGAAGATGCACACCATAAACTCCAATCCAGGAATGCGCACGGACCTAATGGGATCCAAAGAAGACACTCCAGTGACGAATTTGAGGTGCCACCACGGTACGACCCACCTAATCAACGGGCCATCGTCGCTCTTCAACTTGTTCTTCCAATAATCACAGACCCGAGTGAAGTCCACCATGTACAACCTCGTCCTCATCGCAATCGAGCGGGCATGATAGGAAAGCACATGAACTGGGGGCTCGATGAATCGGAGCCGTTCCATAAGCCAAACCTACCAAAAGCGGGTATTAGAAAAAAAAAAAAAAAAAAAAAAAAAAAAAAAAAAAAAGACACGTCTTTTACCTGTAGAAGGACGGGTCTTCCCAAATACGGTAGATCGCGGTTGGATTTCCTACTATCCAAGCCCAAAATAATCTCTCCTAAGCATAAGCAAGTGGGCTCTGCGCGACTCCATCTGCTCAACAAGGCCCAGAAGACGGGGATAACCTCTCAAGTCTTCATCAACATGCCCTTGGAAGACATACACATGCAACAAGCAAAAGCCAAATGCCCTCCGCCTAGCAACATGAGAAACGGTGGGGTCGGCTCTGTTGATGAATCGATCTATGAAGTCCAACATTCTCATGCCTTTCGAGGTAACTAGACGGTCCACCTCAAGTCTAGTCAATCCAAGCAAGTCTCTAAATTTGCTCTTGTACCCTTGCGAAGTAGAAGGAATGGCAGGCAAATGTTCGGGATCCCACCCACCAATAGCAGCAATTTCTTCAGGAAATGGGCAAATATCACCTCCAGGGAACGCAAAAACATGGTAATTCGGGTCCCAATAGTCAAGGCAAGCATACAAGAACGGTTTAACAACCTTGATGAGTTTTAAACTCAACAAAGACCCAAAATTATAAGCACCCATATCATGCTTCTCCATATTCGAAAATTCGTTGGTCCATTCCTTCAAGTGGATCTCCAAAGTATTCATGACGAAAGAATTTATTTTGAGAATTTTATGTAAGTAGACGAAGAAGAGACGGAAGAATTATGTGAATAAAAGCTCCATCGACGTCTCTATTTATACTAATTTCTGTTTCCAAAAATCCGCCAGAGCAGAACACCTTGGGAACAGGCGCAGCACCTGCTGCGCCTCTTCAAAGGGACGCAGCTCATGTTGCGCCTCTTCCTCAGCTTCACTTCTGTGATTTCCGCGTTGGATCTTTCCTAATTCCATGACGAATAATTTCCTATTCCTACGGGTTATTATTTTGGTAAATACGAGAAGATTACCATGTTTCAGGTTTCCTAATTTCGCGGGCACGTATTTCGAGGCGACATCGACATTTTTGCCATTTTATCACACTTGTATATTTTCATTTTAGGAAATAATTTTCATTTTAATTCATCATTTTAGAGAATAATTTTCGTTTTAATATTTCTCATTTAATTCATTTATTTTACCGAATCTCAACATTTCTATATTAATTTCAATTTCTTAATTTCATTTCTACATTTCTAACTTATATATTTCTTCTTTTTTTCTTTTTTAGGGGGTAACCCTCCCTACCGTCCGGTCATTTCCGGCAAAATTTTTGCATTCTTTTGAGTCACTCGTTTTGCGCTAATTAAGGCCATATGTATATATAAATGTATGCTTTGCGTGTTTTCTATGTAAATTTCGGCAGCATGACGGCGTAAACCGTCATCTACCAAACCTGTTCAAAACTAACCTGCAGATACAAGCAACACAACCCAGTAGCAAAGGCACTCAGGCCGTCGTATATACACCAAACAAAGGAAATGTGCAACAAACGGGGGGCTCGAGCCCCAAACAAAGTCAAAAAATGTTCAAAATCAATGTCCAAATGTACAAAATACGGCAAAAAGCTACACAAAACTACTGTTGGGCGCCCTCCAACTCTGCAACTCTCGCCGCAAGAACGGCGATCTCGGCGTCCCGAACCTCGAGCTCCCTCAACAAGCAAGCTGTCTCCTCCCGAGACTGGGTCAACTCTCGCTCCAGCTCGCGGTCACCCTGTAAACAATAAATTGGCTCATATCAATCGATTCAAGCAAAATCGGAAAATCAAAAATCAAAAATGAAATAGGCGTAAGGTTCATACCGGACGACCTCGACCGCCGACAAGTGCCTCGACGGCAGTAGCTCGCAGCCGGTTGGTCACCCTCCATAGCGCCACGAACCGAGACGGCGCAACCTGCATTTTCAAAAATAAATTCTCAACAATTGAACAAACTCAATCAAATGTGTTCTTACACAAAAGTTATACAAGTTAGAGGCTCACCCTCCGAATCGAGATCTTCGCCAATCGTCCCAGGCCGATCCGTCACAGCTACGTCAAAGTCACGCAGCTCGGAGATCGTCGTCCTCCCGGTCGCGTCAGTGTACTCGAGGGTCTCGGGGTACTCTGGGGGCTCGATGCCCGCCGCCTCGACCTCCTAGAAAGTCAAATGGTTCTTACTAATCGATGATCTTTCATCATAATTCTCAAAATCAAATCAAGAGGAAAATAAAAGATGCTCACCACTACCGGCCCGTACGCCAACCCCCCGTAGAGGAACGCCGAGTAGTCCTCGCCAGGTAGAAGGAGGGCGTCACCACTGGCACCAGCCAAGTCCGCCTCCCTCTCAGCCTCAGAAGGCTCCCTAAACATCGTCCTGGGAGGATCGACAGGAACCGTCAACACGTCCCGAGAACACTGACGAGCCAAGCGCTCGCCCAAGTACCACACAGGACCCATCGACGTCCTCAACAGCAGTCGGCTCAGGCTCCTAGGCCGAAGGACCTCAGCCACGAAAGGAGGCGCTCCAGCGTACTCCGCCCAAGGTCTGGGCACCCACTGTGACAAGATAAAAAAGGATCATTCCTATGATCAATTAAAAGTAAATATAAGAAGCACGAGTGAATATAAGTGAGATACTCACGCTGTCCAGCTGAAGAGCGTTCACATCCCGCCGGTAGACATTGTGAGAAGAATGCTTGCTCTTCGTCCGGCACATCACCCAATCCCTCACCACGGGATAGGCCTTCTCCAGCGGCTCCGTCCTCTTGGGCGCGAGGCTCGGGAAGTAGGAGTACACCCACGCCTGTAAAGCAAAATAACCAATGACGATCTTTCGTGATTTGATAAAGAAAGGGAATTTACTTTGGTCTAAAGGAAGGTTCATACCTCCAACAAAGTCCAGTCTGCGGACCAGGAGAAGTCCCCTTCTCCATCAACTCCGGACGAACCATGGCCCTCATGAAGTGAATGAGGACCGTAAAACCAGCAGTGACCCAGTCCCAACGCCCTAGGGAACTCAGGTTAGAAAGGAAGGGAAGAAGCTTCATCGACAGCCTCTCGCCCTTGTCTACGAGGTAAATCGAAGACAGAAACCACCAGAGCCACAAACGAGCCCTCTGCTCATCTGTACAGGGAGGAGGAGCCGTCTCCCTCCCGTCAATCGTCACCAGCGCCGGGGTCTTTCCCGCAAAGTAGTCTCGAACGTAGGAACTGGGTATCAAACCCGGATCGTGAACGGCCTTCGGCGACAAGTTCCAGTCGATCAATCTCCTCGCCTCGGCCGAGTCCACCCTTATGGCAGTCTCTGGCCACTCCACCTCCTCGGTCCCGCACGGCAGACCAGAAATCATGCCGTAGTCCTCCAGAGTGACTCCCACCTCACCGAAAGGCATGTGGAATGTGGAAGTCGTATCCCAGAATCGGTCCAAGAAAGCGCGGACCAGGCTAAGGTTAGCCCGCAGCTTCCTCTTCGCGATGTCCCTCCAGACCTGCACCAAAGGACCGAACGCTCCACGCTCGATCATGGCCCGCTCCTCCGCCGACAGCCGCTCGTAGTGCTCCATCGCTGTCGTGTAACCCGAGAACGACCTGATGTTCCCGGCCTCCTATTGTGATTTGAAACAAAAGCTATCTTTAGTTTTGAATAAAATTTGAAAGGAATTTGAACAAATGAATGAAAAAGGAAGAGTAATGAGTAGTGAATTCCTATTTACCAAACTCTTCACCGTCCTGTAGGACAGGTGACCCTCTGCAGCCCACAGCAGGTGCCTGCTCTCCCAAGTCTCAGCCCACGCAGGAGCTCCTCTCTGCTGACGACCTCCTCGTCCGACGTTGGCCCGTCTCGGGGCCTCCTCCTCCTCGACAGCCTCCTCCTCATGGACCTCGTCCCCAGCAGCCATCACCGCGGCGATGAAGGCCTGCTCTAAAGCCTCCTCGACAGTAGCAACGTCTATCTCCATGGGAGCTCTCCCAGAAGTAGAAGCCTCATCACCTGCAACATTAAAGCAAATTTAGGCCGCGTCGCGTGACGACAAGCCTTGGTTAAGGGATTTTCGAGCCTTCAAAGCCCTGAAATCGCTCTTTTCTCGCCATCCTTGGCCATGTTCCCACCAACCCGATCACTCATGTGGTAATTTGGGTCAAGTCAAGCCTTATTTGAAGCCTGGTTCCGGATTCGAGCCGAAATTTCGGCAGCATTTCGTTATAACAAGCAATTATGCCCTAGAAAAGTGTCCTGAAAAAGCTGTCACAAACCAAAATTCCGAGATGGTAGAAAGTTTACTCATCTTTCAAGGATCCCAAATATCAAGTTTCATCGCAAATGGGCAATCCTAAGGCTATTTTCGAAGCAATTTACGGTTTAGCAGTGAAACCGTCTCAAATTTCACTCAAAGGCTCAAAACTCAACAAAAATTCGAGACAAATACATGGTTATGTTCCTCATATTACCTATTATCCATTTCTAATGTCAATTTGACAAGGCAAATGCGTTTGGGGGAAAAGCCCCAAAATTTCGATCAAATGGGTCATAAACCCTAATTTTTTCGGCTCAAAATTGAGTAAATGTAGACGATTAATGCAAGAATGAGACACATACCTTGATTAGTCATGATTAATGCAAGCTTTTGGATCAAACCTTGGCAGAAATGGTGAAGATTTGAGAGAGAAATTATGTGATTTGTGTTTCGAAATAATGAACATAAACCTCTTATTATAGCGTTTTTACGCAGAAATAACACTTTGGGGAATAGACGCAGCAGGCGCTGCGCCTCTTCCAAGAGACGCAGCTCTTGCTGCGCCTCTTCCTTGTGTTCCCTCCATACGGATTTTCAAAAAGTCGTTATGAATTCGTTATTTGTGGGCCCATCTTTGGTGCGCCTCTTCCCCGATGCTATTTTATTCTTTTGGTCCGTTTGACGATTTTCTTTCGTTCCGGCCCGCATTTCCAAGCCGAGTGCATCGTCGCACATTATTTATTCCTTCCAAGACCTTTTGCCTGTCGCAACGAGCATTTATTCCTTCACAGAATTCGACACACCTTCATTATGTCTCCAGCGAGAGTAAGCGGATATACTTTCCCTCTCATGACAAGAAGAATAATTCCCAATCATGTCTCCAGCGAGAGTAAGCGGACGTACTGTCCCTCTCAAGACGTGAGGATTAACATCTACCTAAGCGATTTCCCCTCGGCGGTTCCCGCTTTGTGTCCTGCTACTCGCAATTGTTTCTCGAAGACTACCCAAGCAGTTTTCTCTCAGCAGCTCCCGCCTGTGTCATGCTACTCACAATATTTCGTGTTTCCCCGCGGAGTTCGACAAAGGTGTCGTTCTCCAGAAGTTCCCAAACCAATAGAGTTCCTATACCCAAGCTTTAGTTACCCTTAAGTTGAATTTATATTTGGCCTCCTTCCCGTCAATGCTTTCCTTTAGGGCCCCATACCCTAGCACAATCCTTATATATCTTATAGGTCTTAACCTTAGCTCCTATGCACCCCGGAAGCATCTCGAGAAGAAGTCTTAGGTATGATCTCTTGTTATGGCTGGCGAGCTTCCTTACGTAGTCTAATGGACTTTAAACGACCCTCCCCAATAGTCGACAGACTCTAAAATGTTCCCGACGACAGGTCCTTGGTTCAGACCCCTTGAGCCGCCTCGCGTCGCCATAGTCGTCAGGTTGTAATCTTCGATTGACCTGATGGCTATACTTTGACTTTCGCCTTGTCCAAGCCTCGGTCAAAGCGGGGCTCAGAGATACCTCATTTCGCACCTCTCGCAAACCACCCGGTGATGATTGGGCCGCATGTTTGGTACGCGGAACGATTTGTGGCAATTCGTAAGATTATCGTCAAGTGATTGCTCAAATATTAATATCTACCTCTTAGTTGTCATCTACGTGCCGATACGGTCGTTTTGACAGTAATTAGAGTACATTTGGAGTCCGGGCCTAAAACCGTCTTCATTTTCTGATAACCGTTAAATCCCGAGTCAGAATGTTCTGGAATGTTCCGGATATTTCTATTCCATATTTCACAATCTTTATCTTTTGGTAAACAATTTCCCGTAATATTCACATAAGATATTAAGGAAAACCGAATTATTTCCGTCCTACCATAACTCAAACACGGAAATCTTTCTTCCGCAGGAGGAAACCCCTTGGGAACAGACGCAGAGTCTTTGCGCCTCTTCCAAGAGACGCGATTCTTCTTTGCGCGCCTCTTCCCAGGCCCTTTTATGCGTATTTCTCGTATCTTTTTCATATCTTTCCGAGATTCACTTCCAAAGAGTCTCCGAAACCCTAATTCCTCCACGTGATTAGTATAAATAGGAGCCTTCGCTCCTCATATTTCTCACGCGAGTGTCCGCCCTTCTCTTCTCCCTTTGCATTCTAGACTTTGTTCTTACTTTTTGGCATCTACGTGCTTGAACTTTCGACCACGTAAGCTCGGATCCTTCTGAGTACCAGCCTGGTTTGCATGACCGACCAATTTGACCAACTCCACATCAATCAACTTAATTAATCTAATCGTTTTCCTCTTACGAGGGCACTTTCTTTGCATTCGCGTCGAGCATCACTAATCGATATCTTAGTCCTTCTCGTTTCGTCAACATGTAAGTCTGAGGGTGTAATCTCTCTTTTATTTATTGTGTTTATTTCTTGTAATCGTCAATGTAAGGTTTATGTCGAAAATACCTCGTTAAAACCGATTTCTAAAACCATGCTTTAAAACCTTTTTTTTCGGATTTCCAGTAGACAGACGTCGAGAAAGGACGCAGCAACTGCTGCGCCTCTTCGTGAGGCTGCCGCAGTTCCTGCTTCCTTTCTCCTTCCTTCGTCCTCTGTAAATTCGTTCGTTATTTGATTTGTATTTGTTAATTCTTCATCGCAATAGCACATTAATTTCATATGTATATTAATCATCATCATTAACATGTTTAATTCGTCATTAAATTTCGACTTAAATCCCTTATAATCTCATATTTGCGGGTTTTTCGTCATTAAATTCAATCTGGGTTATAGGAATTCGATTTGTTCATATCGTGTTTCTGGAATTCGACCGTTGATATAGTTTTCACCTGTCTATTATGTTATTCATCAATAATTCATCGTGTTTAACTTAGTCCATTGATTTAATTTAGCTTGTTAATATCTTTCACTCTTGTAATTAATCCATCTTATGTTAATTCGTTTAATTCCGTCTCATCCATGTTTATCGTTTTTATGACCATCAATCATATGTAAATAACCTATTAATCACTTTCATCCGAGTAAATAATTTAATCAATCATTAAATTCACCAACGAGTATTAACAACACGCAATTAAAACTTCACGACCCGAATTGGTCGAAACAGAATGACGCAAAGAATCGCCGCTGCGCCTCTTCCAAAGGACGCACTCTGCACTTTTATTCCGGTTTAATTAAATCCCTCGAACTCCGTTTTCTGCCTTGACGTAATATAATTAGTTTACGTATTAACTAACTATTATTTGTATTATCACCTTCTGTTTTGATCGTTGATTCATTCTTTTATTCTTTTTCTCAAATTATCCGTTTTAAAGGTATTTTCGACATAAATCGCCTATTCCATTGTAATTATTGTAATTTTCATTATTGCAATTTTTTTTATTATGTTTATCATATTTCTTGTATCATTTGTATGTTTTCACATGTAATTGAGCATTAAATCCTACTTCGACCTTAATTGTATGTTAAATTAAGTGTTCACCGACTTAGCCTAATCTTCACATGCTAGGATCAAAACTTGGATGTTGCATTGCATGCATATAATCGACGATATATCAAGTACGAATAACTTCCCTAATCATTAGTAGAGGCCGCTATCGAGGCGGGCGGGATTAGGTGTTCGATCAAAAGAGCTTCCTAATACGTACCCTCACCCCTTACTCCAGATATCTGTGAACACCCGTGTTCATTGGCATCCACGAGAGTCATTCTAGACATAGAATGCTAAGGGTAACGATTTCTTAGTGTTCATGTCACTACTTTGTGTCTTGACATGACACGAGGTATTCGAACGGTTCCAATTTCCCATAAAAATTGGTGGCGACTCCATACAAAAATGCAAACGCTTGTTTCTCTTTTCCTCCCAAGCGCCCCCGTGGGCCCCCGCTGTCCACAGCATGACACATCCTAGGGTCTTTTACAAGTATTCTAACAAGCAAAGTCTTAAGAATAAAAAGCATCTACTAGGGCCTATATACACTTGTCAAGCTTCCCAAGTAGACGGTTTCACAAAATTTTCTAACATGCAACTACATGCCATGATGCAACTAGCCTTTATACATCCTAATGCAAATGATTCTACCAACTAATATGACATATAAACTAAATGCAAGTCCTAAGTTCACATTGTTTATACCGCATCAATCAAAATAAAGCCACATAGTCATTAACATAAATAGGAAGAAGGAGATTGGAAATATCATACCATGCGGTCTTCATGATCCTTATGTCTCGGATGTGGCGTAGTCGATTAATGTGAACAAGGATAAAACAAACACAATATATACAATATATACATGACTAAACTACAAAGGAAATGAACTTATTTTTGGTTTTCAATCTTTCAAATTTTTATGGTTTTTTCGAAATTTTTCAATTTTTTTGGATTTTTGAATAAAAGTTAAGTTAGAATTCCCCATCCCCACACTAATATGGGCATTGTCCTCAATGGCCAAAATGATGGGAAATCATGCAAGCATGATGCATGAATTCTACACTAAATGCAAGCTACACTAATCTACACTACATGATGCATGGGTTTTTGTTTATGACGGAGAGGATAATTTAGATTACCTCCCGTTGTGTATGCATGTACTTCCCCAAACCGAGTTAGACATTATTGCTAATGTCCTAAGGTTGGGTGTAGTTCATGCACACATGATGCAATGCATGAAACTAAATTTATCATTTTGGATTTTCAAAAAGGTGGGAACAATAAAATGAGAACACCTCAATGGGGCCGAGGTGTTAGTCCTCTATGTTGCTAGGACTACTCCAACAATGATCAAGATAAATAAATAAAACAAAGAGAGAAATAGACAAACCTCAAGAGGGTAGGAGCCTCCAAAGCTTGCTAATCTTCCATCATATCATCACTATCATCATCTTCCTCAATAGAAGTGGACTCATCACCACTTCCTTCTTCACTTTGTTGTTCACTTTGTTCATCATCCTCTTCTTCTTCTTCACTAGCCTCTTCATCATCATTATCCTCATCAACCGCATCACCAACAACCTCATTGTCACCCGGACTCTCAACCCTAGATGCACTCGGAAAGAAGACTTCCCTATCCGCCCAACTAGGCAAAGGACATGAAGGATCAAGTAGTCCTTGCCTAGCTAAATGAAGGAGGGGTGGATATTGGGCTAAGTAAGCATATTTCTGATCCTTGAAGGCTTGCTTGTGCATCTCTTGCATAAGAAGAGTCATATAATCATTTTTTGCTTCAACACCTTCCGGTTTGAACTCTTGGTACTCGAAAGGATAGGGTGGTGTGACAATGGAAGAGGAGGGCATTTCAATTTCACCCTTTTGTTGTCGGATAATGTATTCGGCCTCTTTTGAAAGGGGTAGGAGATAGTTGGTCCGGTGGACACTTAAACGACAAATCTTCAAAGGCAAAGTAAAAGATCTAGCCTCACTAGTGAGCCACCCATACTTGGTGTCAATAGGGTTATGAGAGACCCACTTTTACTTGTTTATCATAGTTTCAATATCAATGAGATGACCACCCTTCTTCGCCACATACTTGCTATCCTTGTTGAAGTTCGGATCAAAGTATTTAGCCAAAAGAATGACTAGACCTCCATTCACAATAACGGTAGTGCCTTGCTTCCCACAATCAACATTTAGCCATCTATCCACCAAAAGCCTTCGAGAGTTGAAAGGCTTGGTGAATTCCCTTCCAATGTTCAAGGCTGACTCAAGAAGAACAAAATCGAGTTTGGTAAAGTGGTTGGTGTCTTTTCTTGCAATGATGGCGTTTCCTATGACCTTGTGCCATACTCTAATGCCCGGATGGTGGACTAATAGAGCGCGACTAGCATGATAGTTCTCAAATTTCCTTCCGGAAATCGCCTCCCAAAGAGGGTCGGGGTCATACTTGCCAACATTCTTGAAATAACTCGGTGAATCACTAAGACCTAATGCTTTACCCATTTCCTCAAAGGAAATACGCCTACTAATATTAGCTAGGCGGAACTCGATGTTTTCCATGGTCTCTACCTTATTGACTTTCAAAGAACTCAAGAATTCTAAGGTAAGGGAGGGGTATGTCAATTCTTTTGTTGTAAACAATTTCTCCAACCCCATGGCTTTAAAGAAGGCTCTAGTTTGCTCAAGGACACCCAACTTATCTAAGGCATCTTCACAAATAAACTTGGTGGATAGAAATGATTTTCTAGCAAACTTGGCAAAAGTGTCCCTATAGGATTTGGAAATGAAAATTACCTCCGGATAGTTCGAAAGTTGAGCAATTTCCGGAGTAGTAGATGTTGTTGCTTCCATGGGAGGTTGTTCTTGTTGCACTTCCAAGTTTGAGCTAGCCACCACCATAGCCAATGAGGCTTTCTTTACTTGAAGACTCTTTTGTCTTGTTGAGAGTGCCTTTGCCTTTGGTGCCTTTGTTGCTCATTTTGTCCTTACCATTTATGCTTGAACCAAGAAAAGAGTGAAAATCTTCAATTTTCAAGTGTACCCAAATCGATTTAAAGATGAAAGGCTTTGCCTTTATAAATTCAAAAATCGACTCAAAGGTTGAAGATTTTGTGCTTGGTTTTGATTTTTGTTGAAAGAGGAGTGATTAATTTTTCTTAAAAGGATGTTTTGATTTGATTTTGATGAATGTGTTTGAGGAAATCTTGTTTTTGTGATGGAGAGGATGAGGGTTTTGAGTTTTTGGGGTTTATGGGTAGTGTTATGAATGAAGGAATGAAGAAATGAATATGGGAGGGGGTTTATAATGAATCCGAAATATTTGGAATGCAGGGGGAAGACGGGCGGCTTTCCTTTGGGACGCCCGGATTCTGTCTGCATGGGCTTCAGGAATTCTCGCCTAAAGACGGGCGGATTGCAGCAAAGACGGACGGATTTGAAAATTCGGGACGGGCGTCTTTCAGAGAAGACGGGCGGATTCCTTTCCAGGGATTTTTCTTGTTTTTCTCAACCAAAAAGACGGGCGTCTTCTCTAGCAGGACTGGCGTCTTTTTGAGGACGGGCGGATTGTATGCAGGACGCCCGGATTTGCTAACAGTCCCAAAATTTCAAAAATTCAGCTCATGAAGGACGGGCGGATTCGGACCAATACGCCCGTGTTGCCTGAAGACGGCCGTCTTCCCATGAAAACGCTCGGATTCTTCCCCTTTTACCCGGATTCAGTTCCATCCGTGTACCTTGCATATCCCTTGTCATTTTTTTTCATCCTTCAAATCTCGTGTTCTTCATTGTGGGGGCACTACTAAGGCATGAATAGCCTAGGCAATTGCTATCCCCACACTAAGCTAAAGCACTACACATCAATTGAATCATTAGTCCCTCCCTCACTTCTCTCAAAAATGATAATTATCTTGATCAAGGCACAAAAATCCAAAAATGACAAAAAATGCAAATTAAGAATTAAAATGCGAGTTAGGGAGTTAGAAATATTTACAAATGGTGGTTTAGGGAGGACTCCACCAAACTCTCATTCTTGATGAGATGTCAAGGGGGCATGTCCAAGGTGTTGTTGATGTTGCTCAACACCTTGAAAAAGTAATCAAAAGCTTGTTCATTGTCGTGATAAAGTTCTTCAATAGATCTTTGCCCTTGTTGTCGGTCTTGATCGATAGCATTACCAATATAGGGATTGAAAATCCCTTCAAACTCATCGTCCCAAAGACCACACACTTCATGTACTTGATCACTAAAGATCTCTTGAGTTGATAGAGACAACTCTCCCATTATCTTGTCTTGGCCAATGAGGCCATCTTCTTCATTACTTGACTTTGGTGAGCTTTGCAAGTTATCTTTGTTACAATTCACTTGCTCTTTGAATGGAGCATCTTCAATTTTCTTCTTCCATTGAAGTTCCGACTTCTTCCTATCATCCTTCCGGCTATAATGATCAATCATAAAACATGGTTCATGTAAACGGGGAGCTCTCATAGTCTTGTCAAGATTGAAAGTTATGCTCTCATCTCCCTCTTCTAATGTAAGCTCTCCATGTTTCACATCAATCACCGCACCTGCGGTGTGTAAGAAAGGTCTTCCTAGAATGATTGGAAGGTTGGAATCTTCTTCCATATCAACAATGACAAAGTCCACCGGGATGAAAATTTCCCAATTCGCACGGGAACATCTTCCCATATCCCTAATGGTGTCTTCGTCGATCTATCGGCCATTTGGAGTGTAATATTGGTGCATTTAAGCTCTCCCATCCCCAAACTTTTACTCACCGAGTACGGCATAACACTCACACTAGCCCCTAGATCACATAAGGCTTTGTTGATCGTAGTGTCGCCAATGGTACACGGTATTGAGAAGCTTCCCGGATCCTTGAGTTTTGGAGGTGAACTCCCTTGAAGTATTGCACTACTCACCTTAGTGAAGGCGATAGTCTCAAGCTTCCGGATCGACTTCTTCTTTGTGAGGATGTCTTTCATGTATTTCTCATAGGCCGGCACGTGATTGATTAATTCCGTGAAAGGAATTGAGACTTCCAAATTCTTCACAATTTCCATAAATTTTCCAAGTTGGTCATCAAATTTGGGCTTGGCTTGATGACTCGGAAAAGGAAGTCTAATCACAATGGGCTCCTTCTCCTTGACCTTGTCTTCATTTTTCTTTGAAATTTCTTCTTTTGATGATTCTCCATCCTTGGAGTTTTGCACAATTTCTTCCTTATCACTAGCTTCCACAACCTCATTCTCAACTTGCTTCTTCGGTGCTTCATACCTTGTACCACTTCTCGAGTGAATGGCACTAACCGTTTCATGTCTTGGGGGATTACTTTGAGGTGGTAATTTCCCCTTTTGTCTTTGTGAGCTTGAAGATGCTAGTTGAGTCAATTGGGTTTCCAACATTTTGGTGTGAGCTAGAATGTTGTTGATGGTGGTGTCCTTTGCTTGACTATCTTTTTGCATTTGAGTGAAAAATTCTTGTTGATTCTTTTGCATTTGAAGGACCGCTTTTTGAACATAAAAACCTTGGTCATTTTGTTGATTGTATGGAGATTGATTTTGGTAACCTTGGTTTTGGTTGTAAAAGGGTCTTTGATTTTGGTTTCTCATGGGAGGTGGGGTGTATGTTGTTTGAGGGTTTTGAACATTTTGGCTTTTGTATGAGAGATTTGGATGGAATTTGGTGTTTTCATTGTAATAGTTGGAATAAGGGGTAGCACTCTTGTATGCTTGGAAAGCATTCACTTGTTCATTTGTTCCCCTACATTCACTTGGGTCATGTCCCAAAGTTCCACAATTATCACATATCCCACTTGGGATTGATGAAGATGCCGTCATGGCATTAACATGATGCTTTGGTGATTTTGAGGCTTCTTCAAGTCTAGCCATAGCTTTTTCAAACTTCAAATTGATTGTATCAATGTGAGCACTAAGTTGAGCACCCAATTGAGTAACGGAGTCCACTTCATGCTTTCCTCCTCTAGTAGCCTTGCGAGGTCTACTATATTGTGAGTTATAGACCGCCATTTCCTCAATTTTGTTCCAAGTTTGATTGTCATCAACTTCGGTGAACATTCCATTTGATCCCATGTTGAGAATGTTCCTTGAATCTTCATATAGACCGTTCCAAAATTGTTGTACCAAGAACCACTCGCTAAGTCCATGATGAGGACATGAGCGACAAATTCCTTTGAACCGCTCCCAAGCTTCATACAAAGATTCTTCATCCCTTTGCTTAAAACCCGTAATTTGAGCTCTTAGCATGTTAGTCTTTTCCGGTGGGTAGAATTTTTTGTAGAAAGCTAGAGCCAACTTCTTCCAAGAATCAATTCCGAGAGTGGCCTTATCAAGGCCCTTCAACCATTGTTTTGCAGTGCCAATTAGAGAAAAAGGAAATAAGACCCATCGAATTTGGTCTTGAGTTACACCGGTTTGAGAAATCGCATCACAATAGTCACAAAAGGTTTCCATATGAGAATGAGGGTCTTCACTAGGCATCCCCCCAAATTGGCTTCTTTCGAGTAATTGGATAAATGCGGATTTAGCAATAAAATTTCCGGTTAGATGTTGTGGTGTGGGAGTACCATTGGGTAGGTTCTTCTGGTGGGTACGGAATGTGATGAAAACTTAGGTATTGTGGGTTGATTTTGTGTTGTATTTTGTGTTGGGTTCTCCTCACCTTCTCTTGCAAAAGGGTTGATGAACTCAATAGTTGGTAGAATATCTACAACGTCACCAATACCTCTCAAATTTCTCCTAGCAAGTCTTCTATTGGTTGTCAAAATTCTTTCAATTTCACGATCAAAAGGTAACAAGTCACCTTGTGACCTTCTAGACATGCAAAATATCAAACAACTCGAAAACAATTAGAACAAACCTTGAGGAGTTTTACTTCCTCAAGGCAAAGAAAGAAACAATTAATAACAATATAAGAAAATCTAAATCAAGTTAACACCGTCCCCGGCAACGGTGCCATTTTTGGTTGGCCTAAATCTTTTCGGTAACTTGTCGTTAGGAGCACCTAGACCAAAACACAATTTATAGCTTCACAAACAACTCTACAATTAGTAAAGAGGCAAGTAAAGGTCGGATCCCAAGGGACGGGAATTGAAATGAGATTTCTATTGAAACTAGTGGTGTCTTAGAGGTGTCACAATTTGGGTTGATGTAGAAGGTCACTAAACTAAATAGCAATGAAAGTAAACAAGCGAGATGAATTAAAAAGGGTGTAAACAATTGGTAAAAAGCACTAGGGTATCATGGGGTCATAGGGGATTCCTGAGAATTGATCATACAAACACGTTCTCAAATTATAAGCAAGCAATTATTGTTGTGATGGATTGAGTTGGGTTATATCTTACAATCCTAGGAAAGTTTGGGTCCCGGAGCCGAATCGATTAGATTGTACAACACCTACAAGTCGACTTAGTCTTTCCTACTCAACAACATGCATGGTCTAATGAGACTCGAGTTGGTTTATGTCTTACAAGTCTCATTGAAAAGATAGGTGATGGGTAAAAAATGCAAGGATTCATAGGCTCGCATTTCATCAAACATAATATGTGCATGAGTTGAGATCAAAACAAGCAAGCAAATAAACCATGAAAGCATATTAATTTAAGCATGAATCATTCCCCATGTTGGTTTCCCCTATTTACCCATTAACCCTAGCTATGGAACTACTCATTCATTATCATGTTGAACATGCTAGCAAGGTTGTCAATCATACCAGCAAAGTGAAACATGATGATCAAATGAAAGTAATTAGCAATAATTAAAAAGGGATTAAGAGAATTATACCTACTAATGATTCCAATAATAAAGCAAAGAATAAAAGAAGTACTTGATGCTTGATTGAGAAGTTGTCAATCTCCCAATAATAACCCAAATAATCTTCAATTACCCAAAATAAAGGATGAACAAAAGAGAGATTAAGGAAATAAAACTTGTATTAAAACTTGATTAATTGTTGATTACAAAACTAAAGAGAGATTTGATTGATATTAACTACTCTAAGAATTGATAAGAAGAACATGCTCTTCTAAATAGACTAATGGGGTATTTATAGTGGGGATTAGTTGTAGGAATTAGGGTTAACTAAAGGTTTAAATGACGATTAAGTCCCTACTTAGGGAAACGCCGGTATTTTCTGAAGGATGGGCATCTTTCTTGAAGTTTGAAGAAACGAATTTGCGTTGTATTGGAATCCGTGCGTCTTAGGCTCAGGACGGCCGGATTCCTGTGTCTCTGCCCGGACGTCTTTGGAGAAGACGGGCGTCTTCTGGGGTTGCTGCTCGGGCGTCTTGTAAGGAAGACGCGCGGATTGTGAAGGTGGAGGATGGGCGTCTTCTAGGGAAGACGCACGGGTTGTCATGCAGCGTGCTTTCTTCCTCTTTTCTTCCCTCTTCTTCATAAAATCCTTGGGTATTTCCTCGGGGATGCAAGGATCTTTCCTCATCATTGCCCATCTACTATAATATGTACAAAGGCCTTCTAATCTTGTCTCTCCTTGATGCTTGGTCATTGAATTCAATCAGTTTAGTCTCATTTTGCCATGAAAATGCAAGGTGTGCTTAAATCCTTGGGTATTTCCTCGGGTATTTATAGTGGGGATTAGGTGTAGGAATTAGGGTTAACTAAGGGCTTAAATGACGATTAAGTCCCTACTTAAGGAAACGCCGGTATTTTTGGAAGGATGGGCATCTTTCTTGAAGCTTGAAGAAACGAAGTTGTGCTGTCTTGGAATTCGTGCGTCTTAGGCACAGGACTGCCGGATTCGTGAGTTGCTGCCGGGCGTCTTTGGGAGAAGACGGGCGTCTTCTCGTTCTTTGCCGGGCGTCTTGGAGTGAAGACGCTCGGATTGTGGAGGTGGAGGACGGGCGTCTTCAGGACAATCCGCACGGATTGCTGGACAGTCACATTTCTTCTTCTTTTCTACCCTTTTCTTCATAAAATCCTTGGGGATTTCCTCGGGGATGCAAGGATCTTTCCTCATCATTGCCCATCTACTAGAGTATCTACAAAGGCCTTCTAATCTTGTCTCTCCTTGATGCTTGGTCATTGAATTCTATCAATTTAGTCTCGTTTTGCCATGAAAATGCAAGGTTTGCACTCTTTTCCTACCAAGGACACAAAACCTCAAAGAATATGCAAAACAAAGAACTAAAGACAATAAATGACCCAAATATGCACTAAAAAGCATGGGAACAAGGCTAATTCGGGGACTAAATATGCTCTAATTATGGTCACATCAACCCTACAACAGGAAACTGTGTCGAAGGTAACAAATCCTTCCACCCAAAAGCAAAAATGACAATAAGCAAGAACAAAGGGAAACATACTTCGATCGGGTACCAAGCAAGCCTCAACAAACGGAAAGTATCGAAGTCGGCCTCACGCAACAATAACTCCTCACCTCCACGACCGTGAATATGCTCCTCAACCTCGTCAGGTGTCGACTCCTGGAACAACACCCTAAGCGGATCGACCGGTACCACAAAGGTCTCACTGAAACACTGACGAGCTAAACGCTCGCCAAGGTACCAAACCGGCTCGATCGCCGTCTCAAGGTACAAACGCTGGCAACTGCGAGGTTGCAAGCGCTCCCTGACAAAAGCCGGCACGTCCGTGTAGTGCTCCCAAGGCCACCCAACAAACTGCACTCATGGCAAAACTAATCAAATAACTGAGAGCTTTCTAGGTAATTAACTGGGAGCTTTCTAAGCTGCCTAGTCATCCTATCTCTACCATTTTTAAAAAACAAAAGAGATAAGAAACAAGGACTTACGTCACCAACCCGAAGGGCGTTCACCCGACGACTGCAGTCCTCATAAGTCGACTTGGTGGACTTATTCCAAGCCACCGTCCAACCCTTCACAGCCGCGTAAACCAAAGACACGTCACCCGCCGTCTTCGGGCGCAAAGAAAGAAACTAAGCGAATAACCAAGCATGTAACATAAAACACAGCAACCACAAATCAGCCAATTTTTCAAAAAATTGCAGAAACAAAAAATCAAAATCAAAAACCACAAAACTCTGGTACCTCCAAGATGAGGCTGAGACCAACCAAAATGAGAGAACTCCCATCTTCCATCGTCTTCCGACGAACAGCGGCGTGCAAGTAACGGGTAAAATGGGCCAGAGCCGGCGTCACCCAGTCATACCGACCAGAGCGTCTAGGTCGGCAAGCAAAGGAAGTACCTTGGTCGATAAGCGCTCACCCTTGTCGCCAAAGTACGTGGTACCAAAAAAATACAACAACCACAACCGCGCCTCCTGCGCGTCAGCCCTAGCCTCAGCCTCTGAACCCCCTTGCGGCTCCGGAACGAAGCAAGACACCCTCACCTTGAAGTGGTCCCTCACATAGGAGTTCGCTATCAGGAAAGGGGTAATGTCGGTCGGCGCAGGCAAAAACATCGTCGATCAAGCCCGTGATCACGGCAGAAAACACTTTCTCCGGCGTCTCCGGGAACTGGACCGGCGTCTCGCCGCAAATTCGGGCCCGGTATCATGGCAAAGTCCTCCAAAGTGATACCGACTACCCCAAACTCCATATGGAACGATGACGTCGTGTTCCAGTAGCGGTCCAACATGGCACGAATTAAACACAGGTTCGATCTAATCGAAGCCCCGTGAATCTCGCGCCAGGCAACAACCAGCGGCCTCATAGCCGACCTCTCTATCAACACCCTCGAACCAGCCCGGAGAACGTCATAAAAAACCATGCAAGTCGGGAAGCCTGAGAAAGTCCTCATAGGAGCAATCTCCTGAAACTGGGAATCAAACAAAGTCAGAACGCCTATTCAGGCCTGAAATAACAAAGAGCGACAAAAGCTCAACAAAGCAGCAAACTCACCAGACCCTCGTGTGCACGGTAAGAGATGTCAGTGTCAAGCCGCAACACCAGCTGACTACCGTCAAAACCCTCAGCCCAAGCAGGTGCCGCCCGCAGGTTCAGCCCCCGAGGAGCCTGAACCCGCCTAGCCTCCCACTATCGACAAAGGTGCATCCGCCTCCGTCTCTACTCTCCTCCTCTTCGCACCGCGAGACTGCACGGTATGACGAGGACCCCTATCGACAAGCCGCACAACCTTCTCGAGCCTCTGTCTAGGGACCCGAGGACCCCTCCTGGTGGTAACCCTCCTCCCAGGGGTGCCAGCCTCGGACCCTGTCCGAGACCTCTCAACACCAAAATCCCCAATAACGGGCTCCTCTACAGGCCCCGCGGCTCTCTCAGCACCACCTGCCCCAGCAGCAGGCTCCTCCCGAGCACATACGGCTCCCTCGGCTATAACAGCCTCAGCAGTGGGCTCTTCATGAGAAGCGTCGTCCACCACTACCTCGCCTCCCCCCCCCCCCCCCACCCGAGTACTAACCGGTCCAGACCCGAACAAAAGCTCCAAGGCCTCGGCCACGGACCCAGTGGGTCAGAAGCCCCGGAACACTCACCTGAAATCAGGGCAAAACAACGCCAGCCGAAATTTCGGAATTACGACGACACAAAATGGTCAAAATCCAAAAAAAAACACCTGCAAATACAGAACAAAAACAAACGCAAACCCGCCCAAACCCATCAAGCAAAACATTTCACAAAAATCGCACAAAAAACGACTTGCCATTCTTTTCATGCAAAAGACGAGTCAAAACAACGACAAATTACAAAAACCACCCAACACCTCGGACCCACACAAGGTCCATCAAAATATGCAACAAAAATTCCCGACACAATTGGCCATTTTTCACAGCTCAAAAAAGGAATTTTACGCCAATTTGGGCAGTAACAGGTCAAAATTCAAAATACGACCATAACAAAACAACGTGATTTGACCACGTCTCAAAGTGGCCTAAACTACCGTTAAGGTCCATTTCAAAGTAAAACACCTCAGTTTGAGCCCAAACAGACGCTTATTTCGTCAGCATAAGACCGTCTGGCAAAGGCAAAATTCGAAATTTTGTCCCTAAATGCCCAACGAAGGTCCAACATGGCAAAGACGGTCTTCCCCGACTACAATACAACCTAGTGGGGCACACAACTCAAGCAAACAAACACAACATTGTGAAATATGATGATCTTTCGTCTCATTCGCGGTTTTTGCTCCTAGGGAGCGGGAATGGGGACCAAAATGCAAACTAAAAGCACCCTGATACCCCTAAACAGGTTTTTAACCTGAATCAATCATCAATTTCACTCGAAAATGGGGCAAACAAAAACGCCCAATTCAATTTCAAGGGGGTTAGGGTTTCGCCCTAATTCAATTAAAAAAAAAGACAAACAAATTCAAATGGATTCAAGAGGATTTACGTACCTTGAGATGACATGATGTTTGAGGCATGAACACAAGCGAGAAAACGAGGTCGAAATGGCGATTTTGTTGGGTTTTTGCGTGTTTTAATGAAGAAGACGAAGTGTATGAGGAGCTAGCCTTCCTCGCGTCTTTTTACAGAAAAAAGAGGAGGCGCCTTGTATCGCAAAACGGCTCGCGCCTCTTTGAGGTGTTCCCTGCTTTTTCAGCGAAATTTTGGGCTTTCGCCCAATTTCCACATACACCCGCTATTTTTCTGAAATGGCTGAATTAAAAACCGTCATTTTTCAAACAAACACAAAATAGCAAAATTCAAAGTCGTTATTTTCAAAATTTTCAAACGACATAATTAAAAACCGTCAATTTTCAAACAAATACAGAATAGTGAAATTCAAAGTCGCTATTGTCAGAAAACTCAAACGACGGAATTAAAAGCCGTCACTTCCTCACAAAAGCAAAGTAGCGAAATTCAAATTCGTTATTTTCACAAAACTCAAACGACAGAAATAAAAACCGCCACCTGTCAAGAAAATGAAATAGCAAAATCCAAATTCGTTATTTCCACAATTTCAAACGATGGCATTAAAAGCCGTCACCTTTTCAAACAAAAAAAACAAAATAGTGAAGTCCAAATTCACTATTTATCACAAATTTCAAATCACAAGAAGACGGAATTTAAAAACCGTTATCTCCTAAACAAACATCAAATGGCGGAATTCACATTCGCTATTTCTACAAACTCCGAACAACGGCAGTAAAAACTGTTATCCCTTCTCGAAATTCGAAATTACAAATGACGATAACAGAGACCGCCGTCCACAGGAACCGGGCTCAAACTACAAAAGCCTATCTTTTTCCGGCGTCACAAACATCCAATATAAACACCGAAAATCTCCAACAGGATATCGGAGACCTCCCCACGGAGCCCACTAACTCAACAACCTCTCGAAATAAGCCAGTCCAACACGGCTATTCCCCACAGTCGGTCATTCGACCTTCAACATGGCTATCGAGCCTCAAAACGCACCTTCAACATGGTTGGCGAGCCTCAAAACGCACCTTCAACATGGCTGGCGAGCCTCAAAACGTACCCTCAACGCGGCTGGCGAGCCCCATCATATACGCAACATGGGTGGAGAGCCTTCGCGCGCAAACAAGAAATAATTCAAGGACATATCCCGAAGATGCCTTAGGTATAACTCGTTCCTATGGCTGGCGAGCCTTTATACGTAGTCCAACGGACTTTAAACGACCCCTACGGACACTCGACAGACTCTAAACGGTTCCCGATGACAGGTCTGTGACTCGTATCCCCAGGTCGCCTTGGCGTCGCCCTTCCCGACGGCAGGTCTTTGGCCCGAATTCTTCCGAGCTGCCTTGACGTTGCTTCGGTCTCCGCCTTGTAATCTTCGATTGACCTGGGGGATATACTTTGACTTTTGCCCTGTCCAAGCCTCAGTCAAAGTGGGGAATCGCTACATTTAATCGACAATTTGTATAACTATACGTCGGAAAACTCAAAATGATTTCGAAAACAAAACATTTTCAAAACTTTTCAAAAGTACCTGGAGTGTTTTATGCACGACAACGGGGTCGCAATGAGTTTAACTAAACTCAAAACCGACACCGGACCAAAAAGTGACTCAAAATTCAAATCCCGACTCCAACAACGAGTCAAACCGAGTCAAACACAAAAAACAACCATCACAAAGCTTTCGTGTTAAATATACCCGGTATACTTGAATGGTCAAGTGCAACAATCATGACATCCAAAACCTAGGATAGAACAAATCATGACTTCAAGTGCGTGATAGTGACAAGACAGCTCGAAGACCCGCGAAATGGCTCGCGCCTCTTCCAGTAGCCCAGGTGGCCACGTCTCTCAATACGCACATAACCACAAAATCCTCTATAAATACCCCTCAAATACCACCATTTAAAGGTACGCGAGTGTCCGCCTCCTCATTTCTCCCTTAAAATTCTAGACTCGACTTCTTAAGTCACAAACCGACACGTATTTTCGACCTGCCGATCGGAAATACAAGCCATACACATTTTTGGTACCGTCATCGTGCATTAAATCAATTGACCGACCATCTCGACCAACTACACAATCACTAAACAAAAGAAACACTATTTACATTCCTAAAACGGTTTTCAATTGAGTTTTACGACCTAACAAGTTTTTGTACTTTCGTCGATTTCTCGCCTTCGACCTAGCATATAAGTATGAGGGTGTAATTAATCCTCTTCTTTTATATCTTTTTATCTAGTTTTTATGACCTTAACATGCTAAAACATGCAAAACATGGTCCAAAATACGGATCGAATGAGCCAAAACCGAGTTCTGACCTGAAACAGAAGCCTCTAGTCACAACTAAGTAGCTCGCGCCTCAATGGGTTGTCCAGGGCAGAACTCAAACGTGTTTGAGTTCGTTATTTCCATTTTCATTTCATTTTTACAATCGGTTTTTACCATTCCAAATCATTTTTATGATGAATATTTTTAACCATAAATTGTGTTCACCCTTGGTTCCTCATACAATGCAGTTTAATCCGTCTTTCGGTGATAATATTTGGTTAATTATTTTTAAAAGGTATTTTAAAACCTTTTATTCATTTGTTTACATTTCAAAAACAACCATATTAGTCATACATGCATAATCATCCCTGGTTCCATATACCATGTCGGTTTCAATCCGAGTACGATGATAAACATTGACTAATTACAAACAATGAACTTAACACAATTGGTTCATAATAAACATTTTTCAAAACTGTCCATGCCAAGCTTGCAAAACTGAACCCGACATCCAATATCGTCAATACATTGATGATTATTCAAGTCTCGTTCTTCATATTGGCATAAAAGCGGTCTAAACGACCTTTCCAACAAAGACGGGTTCAAATACCCTTTTACAAACATTTTCAACAACCAGGAGACACCCATTTGGGTCGTCTGTTGCCTCGCACCTAAAGAGGCTCACTGATTTCCAGTTTTCAAACCTGGACAGTTCACCTTGCATCGCCCTAAGGTTCGCACCTTTATAGGCTGCCTGATGTAGTTCCTGTTTCCTTTCAACAACTGTCTAGGATGATCCCGACTTTGATTAACCCGAATATAAGACGGATCAGATTGACAAATCCGCGTCTTACTTTGTATTTGCAAAACGCCTTTCTAAGACAAATGGATCACGTTATGCACCATAAACCTAACTCGGTAAATGGATGTTTAATTTCCGCCTTGCATGCAAATTAACATTAAATCCAACTTGACATCAATTACTTGATATTTGGATAAATAACCGACATAGCAAATTTCACAATTTAGGTTAAAACTTGTGTATGCGCATTCATGCATTTTTCCGTTTTATCAACTTTTGCATTCAACCAACCAAGATCAATCAGTAAAGGCCGCTACCGCGGGCGGGATTGGGTGTCCGATTAAAAGGCTTCCCAATACGTACCTTCACCTCTTCCTCACAAACTTTGGATAGTGGACGGCCTTATCCGGGGCGAACGAGAGTCATTCTAGATGTAATACTACGGTTTTTCTAAGTCTGTTACTCGGCCGAATATAACTTACTCGGCAGAGTAAGTACATCGTGTAATTCTGGTCAGGCTACTGTCCAGGAATACTCGGCCGAGTATGGAAATACTCGACCGAGTAGGAGATACTCGGCCGAGTACACTGTATACTCGACCGAGTATCCGGTCTGACAAAGATTATTTCCGCGGTTTGATTAGAGACAATTAGAGTTATAAATTAAAACTTACTATTTCACTTTTTACGTTTGACAAAACCTAAAACATTCTACGTAACTCTAATCCTCTCTAATCTCTCCCAAGGTCGTTGATGGTTCGTGACTCCTTGTTCATTTCTCTCTTGCGTCGATTTCTTTGGTAAGTCTCCAGTACTTTGTAATCAGTTAATAGGTTGTATTTTAGGGTTTTGCCCTACTTATTGATTTGGGTTAATTTGGGGAAATGGTTTATAGTGATGGTATGTGATTATTGTGTGTAGGTGACAGTGTCATGGAGAATTTCTATTGATTGCTTGTGTGTGCTTGGATTGCGAAAAGGTAGGGTTTCCCTACTCACTTTACTGTTTAATTGATTTAAGATTATGTGGTAATTGTTTGTACGATTGATATTGTGATTATCTGCTGTTGTTATATTGGCGTTTGGTGTTGGTGTGATGATGGTTGTTGGTGATGTTTGTGAGGCGCGTCCTCGGCTGAGTAGAGTCATTTGCGGGAGTGGTTTCACGCCCTAGTTTTGCCCTCTGTAGAACCCACCACATGAGGGGATATGCACATTAATGAACAGGGTTATCGCTCATTGATGAGCGGGGATTTGGTGGGCAAGACTGTAGTCCCCCACCGGCAGGGCTACACACTTCAGTGTGTAGTCAGTTACGAGATGTGATTGGGAGTTGGAGATGGATTGTGGAAAAGCTGCTTATCTTCATCGTACTTTGTCTTATTTTAATTATGCAGTGAACTGGCCCCGTTGTAGTTTTGTAAAATCTGTGGTGATCCATTCAGGGATGGTGAGCAAATTGTGACAGGTGACGATGGTCTTGAGCTATGGGGACGAGATGGGGAGTCATCACTTCGAGTGTAGCTATTTAGCTCTCAGTTGTTGAGATTAGTAAACACTTGTTTTGATTTGGTTTTAGAACTATGTAACTTTAACTTATATATACTTTAATATATGTTTTTGGATGGTTACTTTTGATATACTAATCTTGGGAAACCGAGATGGTAACAGTCTCTCATGCTAGGGTGGTCCTGGTAAGGCACCTTGGTATGTGGGGGTGTTACAAAGTGGTATCAGAGCCAGGTTTCTGGAACCTAAAACCAATGAACCTAATGAACAAAGGGAGTCTAAATAAAATGAACCCGGGGAGAGTTGTTTTGAGCTACCGCAAAGACTTGGGAGATGTCCCGGAGTCACATTGAGGCCCTTACAACTTGAGCCGGTCACGATGGGGTGTCAAGGGATTGTTATCTGTTGTATGTCGTTATGTGTATGTTGGTGAAGTATATTTTTGGGTTGAATGGAAGTGATTGGAGTATATGTAATGTGATGTGGGGTATGTCTATATGATCATGATGATGTTAATGTTTGGTTTATTGGTAGTAGCATGTGATTAAGGTCATGCGTCTATATATATGAATGTCGTATTTAATTTACATATGAGTATGATAAAAGCTCACCTTTGTACTGGTTTTTAGAAGTATTGAGTTGTTAATGTTTGCCTTATTCATGTTCAAGTTGTTTTGTTTAGAAAATTTGATTTGTATGAAGAACAATTATGAAAGGGCTGTCTTAAAACTGTCATAAGTCACATTTTATACATGATATTGCTGTAATTCCAGTTGGAGGTTATATCTTGTCCTCTTACAATTCTAACGATAGGTCACAAGCCCAAAATGACCAAGTAACGAGTGAGATATGACTGTTTTACGAAAACTGGACGTTGCTGAGAACTGTACCGGTACTCGATCGAGTAGGCCCTACACGACCGAGTATCTTTCATACTCGACCGAGTGACCCATTGTTCGGCCGAGTAATCTTTTCGTGATAATTCTGTTCAGCTTCTGGAGTCGTGAACTCGGCCGAGTACGTCATACACTCGACCGAGTATCTCTTTGGGCAGTTGTTTGTGTCGGCGGCTACATTTTTACATATGTTTTGAGCCGTAAGTTATGTTCACATGTATGTTTTGGGTCTTAAAATATTCTTTTACATATATATGTGACGGTCTTGATACCTAAGTTACCAGATGCCATGATGTGAGGAATGCCGGTTTATGAGGGATCTGTGTTGGGTAGGGAGGACATGAGTTATATGTGGTTGTGAGGGTTAGTGGAAAAGGAAAGGAAAGATTGATGAGCTTATCGAGACAGGGAGCATGTTTTGTGAGATATGGTGAATGATATAGTCGTGTGTTGAGTAACATAAAAGTAAGTGTATATGGACAAGGGTGATGTAAGTGTAAAGGAACGTGAAAATGCAAAGATTGAGATGAGGGATGCGAATAGTGGCAAATTGAGATGTGTAAGGATTTGTAAAGGGAGACAGTTAGGATTGATTTGGTTAAGGATATAGGTGATGGAAGGTCGTTATAGAGGGATGGAAATGAATGGTGTATAATGAGATCAAGTTATGCCGCAATGTGTAGATAGTGGCCGAGTTTGGAAATTTGGATTATCAGGAGGTGAGCCTATTGTGTAATACGAAAGGGAGATATGAAAGGGAGATACAACCAGTTGAAGAGTAACCATTAGTTATGTGGACTTGATGGTGACAAGTGTGATTGAGTAGTATGAGGGGAGAGGATCAGTGATAAGAAAGAATGAGAAGATATTGATATGAATTAATGGAATTTGAGTTGTGGAGCAACAAGAAGGTACTCGGATTACTAAAGAGTTAGGTAGAAGAAGGAAGGAGATGAATTATTAATTGGAAGTAAGTTGGGGGAACGTTGACCAAAGTTATGGGACATGAAAGTAAGGAATCATGGAGATGTCCAATAGCATCATGAGAGGGTGTGAGTTAATGGTTATATAGGAGTCCAGGATGACATGTTAGCCATGAGTTTTGACGTATTAAGGGAATAAGAAGCTGGTAGAGTCTTTGCACGATATGAGATTTTGGTGGAGAGGTAGGTGACGATACAATAAAGGATAGAATTAGAAATAATGTTGAGGTAAATTTTGTTGATGGATTTGATATTCGTTATTTGGGATGATAACCAAAGAGAGGAAATGAATTGTTATATTTAGAAGTGATAGTAAGAGAATAGTTGCATGAAAGATGGTGGTATCGTAATGTTGTCACTAGTGGTTAAGGATGATGTTAAGTAGGGAAGTTAGCTGTTCTAAAGAGGTTGATTTTATGGAAGCCTGATTGGTATGTATGGACGTGAGGGAGTATAAGATGTGGATATAGGAGATGTTTGCTAGTAGTTGGGTACTTATGATATGGTTACGTTCGCCGGGTGGTGATAATTGTGTGGATGGGAGGATATGTTATGAAAGGCATCTGAGTTATGTTCGGATGAGAGATATTCATTATTTAGTGGTAACTTACATGATCAGGATTGGCTAGTTAGATTAGATTATAGGTCTATGATGTGTGTAAATATTTGTGTGAGGTTCTGACCTCACTAGTAATGGTATGGTGTGATGGTTATAAGCTGTTATATGAGTGTTCTGCATCATATGTTGTTTACGATAACCTAATAGGATAGTATTCAAAGAGTGGTAATTTGGGTGATCTGGAATGGCTAGTTATACTTGTATGTGTATGTATGATATCTGTAAATGATAGTGTGAGATTCCGGCCTCATAAGTAATAGTATGGATAAGATTCATAAGGTTATTATCTGTTTATTCCGTGTTATATGTTGTGTTGTGATCTAGAAAAGCGATCTTAAGGGAGTTTTCTTGACAAGGAATCGGTACTGTGTCAGTGTTTATGGAATTGTATAAGTTGCGATGATTATCAATGTGGTTGTTGTGCCTCGGGTGGCGATCCAGGCACGGTACTTCATGTTGTGATACGAGTATTTTCGCGCTGTGCGGTGCGGCTGTTGGCGGCGGTGTTGTAATGCCGTCATCAGTCGTGGTGGAGTAGGCGGGATACGGATGAGAGGAACTTTTGAAAGAATATATCAGTTATATAGATTGTTGTCTGTTTACTGTTGTTTCCTGTCAGTGTCGGTCTAGGCATATAAGGTGTTGTTTTGTTTATTAATGTTTCTTATCGGTTTCGGCTTGGGAGTGAGGGTAGAGTATGATATGGAAGGAAGTTGCATATGTTTCCGTTGTTATCATGGTATAGTGATATTCTGTTTATGGGACACAATGGTGAGAAGTTGTAGGGTACTCTCGATCTTGTTGTAGATGAGGCATTGGTTGGCATAGTTGTGGCAAGAGTTTTCTGGAGTGTGTGTGCGCTGAGCTGGAAGCGGCAAGTGGTTCGTAATGTTTATTGGGAACTAGTGTTATGTTAAGTTATGGACGAGTCTTAAGGTAATAAACAGGAGAACTTGAGGATCTAGTGTTAGTGTGTGTAACAATTGTGGATCGCGAGTTATGATTGTGGGGATAAGTGCAGGTATAAAGAAGTATGTCATTTGTGGTAATGGTTATGCTGGACTTTGTGGTATAAGTTAGGTGGTGTGCCAAATGAATTGAGGTATGAGAACAGCTAGAGTAAGAGAATATTGGATATAGGAATGGATGTAGGAAGGTGTTAAGGCTATAGGCGGATATCATTGATATGCGGTGGTGATGAGGATAATTAGAAGATATAGATAAGATCTAGTATTAGTGAGTTACGAGGACGTAACATTTGTTTTAAGAGGATTAGGATGCAACAAAGAGAGTTTGATGGTTGTACATATTGTAGTAATTGGAAGTTTGAGAGTTAGTGTAGAATAAAGGATGGATTTGTGTTGTGGTTGATTTTATCACAGGTACAGGTGATGGCAGTGAGTATGGTGTTTATGAGTGTAAGTAAACTTCGATAGTGTTGGTGGATTGGGTGATGATGTTTATGTGTATGAGTAAACTTCGAGGATGAAGTTCGTTTTAAGGGTGGTAGAATGTAACATTCCGTCTTGATGTTGATCGTGTTCGGTGGATTGTCTTGGTATTGAGTTTCCTAGGGAGCGTTATGGAAGTAAACCAGAGTTGGCAACACTTATGTTATGGGTATTCGATAGTATTATGGAGTTAGTATCGAGAGGCTATACTGTAGTTGAGACGATATCGTGAGCCGTGTTGTGGAAGTAAGCATGGTTGGTGGAGTTAGTTTTAGGTGTTCATGTTTAATAGTAAGGTTGGAACTTCGGGGACGAAGTTCATTTTAAGGAGGGAAGACTGTAATACTACGGTTTTTCTAAGTCTGTTACTCAGCCGAATATGACTTACTCGGCCGAGTAAGTGCGTCGTGTATTTCTGGTCAGGCTACTGTCCAGGAATACTCGACCGAGTATACTGTATACTCGACCGAGTATCCGGTCTAACGGAGATTATTTCCGCGGTTTGATTAAAGACGATTAGAGTTATAAATTAAGATTTACTGTTTCACTTTTTACATTTGACAAAACCTAAAACATTCTACGTAACTCTAATCCTCTCTAATCTCTCCCAAGATCGTTGATGGTTCGTGAGTCCTTGTTCATTTCTCTCTTGTGTCGATTTCTTCGGTAAGTCTCTAGTACTTTGTAATCAGTTAATAGGTTGTCTTTTAGGGTTTTGCCCTAATTATTGATTTGGGTTAATTTGGGGGAATGGTTTATAGTGATGGTATGTGATTATTGTGTGTAGGTGACAGTGTCATGGAGAATTTCTATTGATTGCTTGTGTGTGCTTGGATTGCGAAAAGGTAGGGATTCCCTACTCAGCTTACTGTTTAATTGATTTAAGATTATGTGGTAATTATTTGTACGATTGATATTGTGATTATCTGCTGTTGTTGGATTGGAGTTTGGTGTTGGTGTGATGATGGTTGTTGGTGATGTTCGCGAGGCGCGTCCTCGGCTGAGTAGAGTCACTTGCGGGAGTGGCTTCACGCCCTAGTTTCGCCCTCTGTGGAACCCGCCACAGGAGGGGATGTGCACATTAATGAACAGGGTTATCGCTCGTTAATGAGCGGGAATTTGGTGGGCAAGGTTGTGGTCCCCCACTGGTAAGGCTACATACTTTAGTGTGTAGTCAGTTATGAGATGTGATTGGGAGTTGGAGATGGATTGTTGAACAGCTGCTTATCTTCATTGTACTTTGTCTTATTTTAATTATGCAGTGAACTGACCACGTTGTTGTTTTGTAAAATCTGTGGTGATCCATTCGGGGATGGTCAGCAGATTGTGACAGGTAACGATGGTCTTTAGCTATGGGAACGAGATGGGGAGTCATCACTTCGAGTCTAGCTTTCGCTGTTACGAGTTTAGCTGTTTAGCTCTTAGTTGTTGAGATTAGTAAACACTTGTTTTGATTTGGTTTTGGAACTATGTAACTTTAACTTATATATACTTTAATATATGTTTTGGGATGGTTACTTTTGATATACTAGCCTCGGGAAACCGAGATGGTAACAGTCTCTTGTGCTAGGGTGGTCCTGGTAAGGTACATTGGTATGTGGGGGTGTTACACTTGAGATAGGATGCTAAAGAGGGACGACTCCCTATCTTTAGTACTGTTTTGTGTGGATTTTGCACAAGGCGAAATCAGGTCAGGGTAGAGTTGTGTAAGGTTAACTAGCTCTAGGTAGTCTGTTGGTCATGTCGGCAGGGTACAATAAAAAGCTTTAAATGAAATAACAACAATAATAATAAGACAAGTAATTTTGTACGTGGAAAAACCTTAAATGGGAAAAAACCTCGGGCACCAAGCCAGGAGAGGATTTCACTATGTAATTTGGGAGAATAATTATATGATAATAACAATCTTTGTATTTCTCTAAGTATTGTTGGAGCTTGTGTCCTCCACAAATTAGTGTGATAACATTTGTAAATCTCTTACATGTTCACAAGGGTATACTTCGTATTTTAATCAGTTGATTAACGATTACCTAATAACGGTTGGCTTGCTAGAAAGTTTGAAGTTATTATCATACAGATGGCGGTGATCAACTGGTCCCTAAAGGTCACACCTATAGGATGTGTTTGAGAGATGTGGTTATGGAAATGTAATCACATTGTTGTCTTATATGATTAAACAGTTAGTCAATGTGTTGATGAGACAATTATTTAGTGAAGATTAAATAATATTAGTTGAGACGAATTAACTGTCAATTCGTAAATTGAATATAATAAGTTATATTTAATTAAATGTATGTAATGTTAGCTTGGACGAATTAATATGTTAATTCGTACTTAAATGTAATAAGTTATATTTAATCAACAAGATGAATGTGTCATAGTGGTAATAGTGAGGGTACTCAAACCAAGAGGTTGTGGGATCGATCCTCACTAGATGATAATTTATATTTAACACATTTTATACATTTTTGGAAACCAAAAATAAGGAATTAAAACTCCTTATTATCTCGGTATATGGGCCGAAATTAGGAGATGAGAAATCTCCCTATGGACTTCTCTTTTTCGGTTATAAGAAGAGGAGAAGGGAGAATTTTTCTAACCTAATATTCTTTTTCCCAATTCTTGCCTCCTCTCATCGGAAAAACACAAAAAACCTAAAATTAATCAGTTAATTTTTGGATCGATTCTAGCAAAATCAAAGGGCATTTCTCGGAGCATCTTGGGTGCAACTAATAGGCGAATATCATTGCGATATTGTTCTTAGGCCAAATTTGCTAGGACCGAAGGTTGTTTCTTAATCCTTTACTTTTGTTTATGTAACTTAAATTTTATGACTAGTGATCATCTTCATAAAATTCGTTATAATCCTTGAATTTAAAGGGATGCATACGGATAAATCCCACAAGTGGTATCAGAGCTGAGGCCACGAATTTTATTTTGATGATTTTCATAAAATGAATTTGAACAAAGGGTTTATGAATCGGAAAAAAAGAAAAAAAAAATTACACGGCTGGAATTTTTTTTTGCCGATTGAAATTTTTTTTCTGCCGTGTTTATTGTTCTTGGTTTGATGCGATATTTCCATTTCAATTTTTCATATTGTTGATTAATCAGTTAATATAAACATATGATAAATTGGTAGTTTTTGATTTAATGAAGATTAAGTTAAATTGTAAATGGAATCGTTATGTCGATGATATAAAAATTTGTTTTTGCTATATAGTTTTTGGCATATTCGATTAATCATGTTTTATTAATTCATATGCTAATCATGTTCTAATAGCAACCATAAACGATTTTCTTCATCGAATTTTTGTTTTAGGGCAATTTTTGCCGCAAAAGAGAAATAAAAGAGGCATTAGGGTTCTTCTTTTATTTGAGCCGAAAATTTTTTTTCACTGTTTCGGTTACTGTTCACAGTGGCCAGTTTTTTTTTTTAAAAAAAAAAAAAAGAATTGTGTTGTTTCGGTTTTTACAGAAAAACCGAGTTTAAATGGAAAATAAAACGGGCTGTTTTTTTGTTTTTGCCATTTTGCCGAAAAAAAAAGTTTTTTTTGTTTATTTCTGTTATGCCGAGGGCAAAGAAAAAAAAATTTCTGTTTTTTTTCTTCTTGTTTTTGGCCAATAATTATTAATTATACATTACATTTACAATGTATGATTAATTATTGTGAAACGATTCACAAATTTTAAGATACCTAATTATTTTAAAGCAGTTTAAAATATTGATGGATTAAATTCATATTACAAGTTTAATATGAATTAAGATTAAATTTATAATGAGTAATTGAGGAATTGTCACTTAATTTAATCAATGAAATAGGTGGTTTTGAAAATTAATCTACATAATTAAAGAATTATGTCTTGCATATTTAATTTTTTTTTTGTTGATGTTTTTCTTCTGTTGAATGAATCGTTGAATGAATTTATTTACGTATTTTTGCAATCGGTTGTAATTTGTAATACTTAGTGTGGCCTTAGTCAAATTATGTTTTCGTAATGAAAGAAACATAATTTTAATGTAATATGAGATCTCGAATCTCCTTTATTTTTCTTTAGTTTTTGGGTTTTGAAATTAGAATGTAATAAATAGGTTTATTATGTAATTTATTTATTGTAATTTTCAAAGAAGACTAAAGATGGAGATTGGAGCTCACTCCCGCTACATGGATCAAGATGGAACATCGAGACAAGCTTCTCGGGTCCAAGGATGGATTCCAAATTTGTATTTAATGTTCATTTTGATAGGATAGGCCACACTAGGACCTTTTATTGTTTTTACGTTTTTCATTCCTATTGCTTTTCATTCACATGATAGTTTATGCATCATTTTCCGCCTAAACCAAACCACCTACTACTAAAATGCATGAAAATTGACTCATATAGATTGTATGTTAGTTTTCATAGACATACAGATGTCACATGTTTATTAAGCCATCATCTTAGTTTATTCATTCACGCATGCTAGATATTAGTTCACTTAAAATGAATTAAAATAAAGTTGATGGGATCTTCCTCTAAAACGGAAATTGAGACTAGTCTTTATAAGGGCAAAAAACTATGAATCCCTTCTTCGTCGGTAGGCATAATATGACCCCTTCTACGTTGGGTAAGTAGTTTGTGTTGACTTAGTTTATCTCAACATTATAGTCCGAAGAGTTTCTCGTGATTATAATGGACTAAAGATAGAATTTACAGAAATTTATCGACCAAGAATTCTAAAGGTAGAATTAGCCAAGAGGTGAGCTTATCAATTTACAGAAATTGAGTCTTGGGATCATTTATATAATTCTCGAGGAAGGACAATTGTATAAATGCATCAGTCTTCGCGTTATAACAGTATTGCATTAGACTTAAAAATCAAATCGATGCATAGGCTTATCATTCATTCTTCTTTTCGCAGTGTAGAACACGTTTACATTACTGTTACAACAAATGGCTGGAAATAACGAAATCCCAATGCCTAGTGCCACACTTGATCGCGAGTCCTGGCTTAAAGTTTTTATGGACCAAATAAATCAGTTCACACGTCTGAAAAATGACGGGTCCAACTTTTGGGATCGGGAGGCGGCACTACGGAATGCTTGCCATTGCTTTGACGGTAAGCTCGTGTACTTAATCGAGCCAATACCGGTAAACCCAGGCCCTAATGCAGGAGTCAACGAGTCACTCGCTTATAGTGACTTCGTTATGGAAGCGGGTGCGATAAAGAACGTACTCATCTTTGCAATGGAAACCAATTTGCAGAGACACTTCATTGCCCAAGGTGCGAACAAGATTTTCACCACGCTCACTAACGAGTTCTCAAAAGCACCGAGAATCGTTACATATGAGCATACCTGTCGCTTCTTTGATGCGAAACTCCAGAAGGGCCAACCGGTTAGCCCACACATTCTTCACATGATTGAAAATGTCGAGAAGCTGGAGGCACTTGATTGCAAAATCAGTGAGAGCATAGTCATTGACCGTATGCTTCATTCTCTTCACGGTGGTTTTGCCCTTTTCAGGGCGAACTACTACATGAATGACTTAAAGAAAAGTCCTCATGAGCTACACTCACTTCTCGTACAGACCGAGAAGGATATGAAATTGAGTGGGAGTATGAAGCAGGATGTTCTCATGATTTCCAACAAGAAAGGTAAGGGCAAAGCTCCAGGCGACCGAACTGTAGGTAAGCCAAAATTCAAGAAGCCAGGAAACGGTAAGAGTCGGCCCGGTGAGACTAGTGGCTCACAGGGCAAGGCAAAGAGCAAGGGCGGTGACATTGAGTGCCACCATTGTCACAAGACTGGACATTGGAGGAGGAACTGTCCCGTGTACCGTGAGGACATTAAAGCAGGCCGCGTCGTTCCTGTTGGTATGTCATCTTATATTCATATGATTGAGATTAACCATGCAAGTTTCGGAACTTGGGTACTTGATACTGGTTGTGATTCTCATCTGTGTAATTATTTGCAGGACCTAAAGAACATCATACCTCTCGTAAAGGGTGATGTGGACCTGCGAGTCGGGAATGGAGCACGAGTTGTTGCAGTCTCGAAGGGAACATACGTAATCCAACTCCCTAGTGGTTTTGAGTTATTTTTATATAACTGTTACTATGTACCCAGTTTGTCTAAGAACATTATTTCTGTTTCCGTACTTGCTAAAGACGGTTTTACATTTTCAATAAAGGATAATAGCTGTATTTTCCCTTTCAATGAAATGATTTATGGCAAAGCAGTTTCCATGAATGGAATTTACATCTTAGATCAAACCACGGTAGTATTACACATGAATAATAAGAAATTAAAGGTTGGTGACAAAGATCAAACCTATCTATGGCATTGTCGAATGGGACACATAAATGAGAAACGTGTAAAGAAACTCGTCGATAATGGGACTATTCCCTCATTCGAATTTTCTACATATGGCACGTGTGGATCATGTCTCATTGGCAAAATGACTTGAATATCCTTCAAAGGTGTTGGAATGCGCGCTAGTGACCTATTAGGACTCATACATACTGATGTTTGTGGACCTATGTCAATTACCGCTAGAGATGGCTATAGATATTTTATCACTTTCACGGACGATTTGAGTAGATATGGATATATCTACTTAATGAAGCATAAAAGTGAGTCCTTTGAGAAATTCAAGGAATACCAGAACAGGGTTGAAAACCAACTGGGTAGAAAGGTTAAAGCACTCCATTCAGATCAGGGTGGCGAATATCTTTCAAATGAGTTTGATCAACACCTTAAAGACTGTGGAATCATTCTACAGTTAACTCCACCTGGAACACCTCAATTAAATGGTGTGTCCGAACGGAGAAATCGGACCTTACCTGATATGGTTTGATCCATGATGAGTCACACGGTAGTGCCTGATTCATTATGGGGTTTTGCTCTTTTGTCAGCTGCTCTTATTCTTAACCGAAGTCCGACTAAAGCTGTCGACAAGACTCTATATGAAATGTGGAGGGGAACGGTCCCTAACTTGTCCTTTATTCGGGTTTGGGGCTGCGAGGCTTATGTCAAGTGGAGACACGAGGATAAGCTCGGCCCGTGATCGGTCAAGACATAATTTATAGGTTATCCAAAAGGAACATTTGGTCATTACTTCTATTCGCCTACCGAACATCGAGTTTTTGTTGCGGCTAGTGCGACGTTCTTAGAGAAAGAATTTCTCGAGAACAAGACAAGTAATAGAACCTTCGAGCTATCGGAGATTCCAGAACCAACAACCGAGGAACAGATGGAGGAAGTAGTTCCTCCAACTGATGATACGGTTAACATTCCTGAGGAACCTAGGAGGTCGGGTAGAGTCTCTCATCCTCCGGTCAGATACATTGGTATGGTCGAGGAGAATGACGTTTTACTCCTAGAGAGTAATGAACCCGCTACCTATAAAGGTGCCATGACCAGTTCCGACTCAAAGCTATGGCTCGAAGCCATGCAATCCGAGATGGACTCCATGTATGAGAATAACGTATGGGATCTAATTGATTTACCTAACAAGGTAAAACCTCTACAGTGCAAGTGGCTTTACAAAATAAAGTGTTCTGTAGACGCGCAACCAGATACCTATAAGGCACGACTAGTGGCAAAAGGTTTCACTCAAGTGCACGGATTGCATTATGATGAGATTTTTGCACCTGTAGTCATGCTACATTCTATTCGGACAATCTTAGCGATTGCCGCCTTTCATGACTATGAAATTTGGCAAATGGATGTAAAAACCGCCTTCTTAAACGGTTATTTCGAGGAAGAGTTGTACATGGTGCAACCCGAAGGTTTCATAGATCCTGAACATCCTAAGAAAGTATGCAAGCTTAAGCGTTCCATTTATGGACTTAAGCAAGCTTCTCGGAGTTGGAATCATCGTTTCGACGAGGTGATAAAAGAGTATGGTTTCACTCGATCGGTCGAGGAACCATGCTTATATACCAAGTCGAGTGGGAGCAAGATTGTATTCTTAATATTGTATGTCGATGACATACTCTTGATTGGGAATGACATTCCTCTCCTATCTTCGGTTAAAGGATGGTTGAAGAACCATTTCCAGATGAAAGATCTGGGTGAGGCACAACGCATTTTGGGAATCCGTATCTACCGAGATAGATCACGACGGACGTTATCACTTAGTCAGGAGTCTTATTTGGATAAGATTCTTGAGAGGTTCAGCATGACCAACTCCAAGAAGGGGAGCCTTCCAATGACGTCTGGGATGCAGTTGAGCAAGTCTCAGTCACCCACGATGCCTGAAGGGATTGAGCGCATGAGTCGTATTCCTTATGCATTAGCTATAGGATCAATCATGTATGCCATGATATGCACACGTCCAGACGTGGCATATGCATTGAGTATGACGAGTCGGTACCAAAATAATCCATGTACCTACGGAGGACTAAGGATTGGTTATTGACTTATGGAGGAGATACTAAGCTATGCGCAACCGGGTACGCAGATGCCAGCTTCCAAACGGATCGAGTTGATTCTAAATCTCAGTCCGTGTTCGTCTTCACTCGTAATGGTGCTGCGGTCAGCTGGAATAGTTCCAAACAGGAAGTTGTAGCAGATTCTACTACTGAGCCATTGAAATATGATAAGCATGGAGGGCACGTTATTTCCATGAGAATTAAACGTGTACATGAGTTATAGTAGTTGATTATGAATTCGATACGTTATCTTTGTCATAAACTATTTATAACTTCATCATTTTTATAATATTTTGTTTTTCATGTGGATTGTACTGACAACATTGAACGCCACAAAGTGAACTGAATTACATTATATTTGTTTTGGTCCGTAATCGCCTACATGAACTGATAAATCTGGCGATTATATTGTGCAGTCGATTGATGGTGGGTTCAACGAGCCATAAGTCAAACGGTTGACTGATCGATCACAGATGCGAGATTATAATGATACCTCGTAGGACAAATTTTTGTGACAACGTAATGGAGTCCTAAATGTTTAAAAACATTCGGTGCCAGGTCGTGGATAGGACATCCATTGTGTTCCTAGAGTCGATTCTTTTGACTATCGATTGTCTCTTGAGATTAAGGCGTTTTGGGTGCCTTTGGTTTCTTTCTCACGGTCTGCACGTGAATCGGAGGCTAAGTAGATTTTTTCTCTGGTCATTTCATACTGTGCTTACATCTGCAGGATTCGAGTTGAGGAAAATATCCAACCCTTATCAGGTATAGTTATTTCTCAGGGCCACTCGAGGAGTTGTAACTGAAATGCATGGCCATGCTCGAATGATGATTCGTTTATCAGTTAAGTTACTCTCTAGTCGGGGAAACCACTCTTGATACAGATCGCTTGTAAAATACGACCTTTGTGAATACGGAATTTGCAAATTGTTTTACATTGAGTGGGAGAAATTTTAGGATATGAAAATCGGTTATCGCACATACACTTGTGAGGACAAGTGGGAGTTTGTTGGAGCTTGTGTCCTCCACAAATTAGTGTGATAACATTTGTAAATCTCTTACTGGTTCACAAGGGTATACTTCGTATTTTAATCAGTTGATTAACGATTACCTAATAACGGTTGGCTTGCTAGAAAGTTTGACGTTATTATCATACAGATAGCGGTGATCAACAGGTCCCTAAAGGTCACACCTATAGGATGTGTTTGAGAGATGTGTTTATGGAAATGTAATCACGTTGATGCCTTATATGACTAAACAGTTAGTCAATGTGTTGATGAGACAATTATTTAATGAAGATTAAATAATATTAGTTGAGACGAATTAACTGTCAATTCGTAAATTGAATATAATAAGTTATATTTAATTAAATGTATGTAATGTTAGCTTGGACGAATTAATATGTTAATTCGTACTTAAATGTAATCAGTTATATTTAATCAACAAGATGAATGTGTCATAGTGGTAATAGTGAGGGTACTCAAACCAAGAGGTTGTGGGATCGATCCTCACTAGATGACAATTTATATTTAACACATTTTATACATTTTTGGAAACCGAAAATAAGGAATTAAAACTCCTTATTATCTCGGTATATGGGCCGAAATTAGGAGATGAGAAATCTCCATATGGACTTCTCTTTTTCGGTTATAAGAAGAGGAGAAGGGACAATTTTTCTAACCTAATATTCTTTTTCCCAATTCTTGCCTCCTCTCATCGGAAAAACACAAAAAACCTAAAATTAATCAGTTAATTTTTGGATCGATTCTAGCAAAATCAAAGGGCATTTCTCGGAGCATCTTGGGTGCAACTAATAGGCGAATATCATTGCGATATTGTTCTTAGGCCAAATTTGCTAGGACCGAAGGTTGTTTCTTAATCCTTTACTTTTGTTTATGTAATTTAAATTTTATGACTAGTGATCATCTTCATAAAATTCGTTATAATCCTAGAATTTAAAGGGATGCATACGGATAAATCCCACAAGTATGGTGTATGCTTCTTCTTGCGTATGAATGATATATCTTCTAAAATCTTCAAAGTGTTCCTTATATAGTCTCCTTCCCTGAACGGCTGCTTGATCCGGTATTAAAGTCAGAATATTCTCCATAATTGCCAGTAATAATTGCTAATTATTCCTCCCTTAATTACTGCATTTACTGCGCAATCTTCACACTTAATGATGCGTATATAATTCCTTTATTATACGCGGATATGGTCTAATATCGTCCTGATATTTTGACCGTTGTACTTTCCATGGCCTGGCACCTATCTTCATGTGTCCTGATAGCCTAACACCCTGACAGCCTGGCAGTCAGGTTCAGGTGAGACACTCATCAGGAAGGTCTGCGGATTTCCAGGCCTAACAATTGCCCCTTATCTCCTCATTTTCAGTGTGCCAGGACGAAAAAATGAGGAGATAACTTTATTATTGGTAAGATTACCCAACGGTTAAGTTTTCCTGATAAGAATCCTGTAACGGCTATTTTACTGCCATTGCTGACGCGTGTTTTTTTACTGCAACTTCCTTAATGATTATCCACTTCCTTTGCGGCTGAAACCCTAATATTCTTCACTATAAATACCCGTGTGCTTCATTAAGTTGAACTCATCAACGAAATTTCTTCTCATCTTCTCTCTTTAACAATCTTTTTCTTCAGTTTTCTTAATTTCCAACTTCCTTAATCTTTAATCAATCTTCCATAATCTTTTAAATAATGGCTGCAAAGAAAAAATCTACCAGGGCAGCGGTTCCTGCAACTCCTCCTCCTCAGAATCCTGAGGAAATTTCTTCTGAAACCTTGCCTGCTTCTTCTGCTGCTCCATCTCCCACAGTAAATAAACCGAGTGATCCTCCATTGGAGATGATCTCAATATCTCATGGTGATTTCCAATTCAAGCCTACGAAGGCTTTAAATGAGGATCAGTCTCCTGCAAACCGTTTGAAGCCTGAGTTCGAGAAGATTTTGAAGGATAAGGGGATCATCCCTGCTGATACTAAGGTCTGGATCCCTGAGAATTCTCCTATCAGAGCTGACTGGGCTTGTCCTGGTTGGTTCTGCATCCATGACTGGGCTTTCAGGGCAGGCTCCTTTTTCTCCTCTTATGGTTGAGGTTATTAAGAAAATCGGTGTTCCATCTTATCAATTAATGCCAATGGTGTGGAAGGTTGTATGTTCTATTGAGAACCTCTGTAAGAAACACAATATCTCTTTTTCTCTTGACGATTTGAAGACTGTTATCTTTGTTAAAACAAACATCCTGGCCGTATAAGTTTTAAGGTCAGGGCGTCTACTACTCCTCTTCTGAGTAATTTGGACAGCGGCCATGATAAAGGCTGGGCTGCTGGATATATGTTTGTCAGGACCAATTATGTGGGTCCTGACCTGGCGTATTTAAATCATGAAGCTTGCGTTGCTGGTGAGTCTTTTTGGTTTCCTTTTTTTGTCCTGCATGTTTTATTTGTTAGTAAGAAAATAAAATGAAAATTATAATAAGTCATACCTCTTATGTGTGCGATTGATGATCAAGTTCTTGAAACCGAGTATCCAACTCCCAATGTTTCTTCTTTCCTTGCTATTCCTCCTTTGGAGAGGTCCCGCCTCTCTTTGTGGGGTTGGTCACCTTCCTCGTTTGAAGGCCGACGGTGCTCCCGGGCGGCTAAGGCTTTAGGGGCTCGCTAGTGCCACTACATCGGGCGATAAGTTTATCTTAATTTTTCCTTTCTCTTTGCTTTTAGTTTTCGACAATGTTTGGTTTATATTGTCGATACAAGATTTCGTGTTGCGACCACCGGGTCATCTATTCGCCTTGCCGGGTTTGGTATGGTGACCTCTCGGCAGTGGCCAAGATTAAAGAGGAAGGTCCCCAGGGAAGCGGGGATCTTGGTCATTATTGACTTGACCGAATAGTCGATCTTTGCCAAGGTCACTGTTGCACTGTTGCCCTATTTGAAACAAGTTCGCACCCAAAAAAGGAGAATTGAAGATGTTGATGTTTACGCCCGGTCATGGAGGTGAGAGCCGGGTTGGATAATATGGAGGTCTGCTAGGGTGAAGATCGGGGATTATCTTTGCTTCTAAATCGGATGTTATGCTCACCCTTGACCTGTTGAGACTGCTACTCGGCGATCGCTTGATGGATCATTCGATCGATCTCTTGGTCGCGCCTTGTCTGCTTGTGAGGGAGGTAGGTTTGCACAATTTCTATATGTGTTTTGTTTTGGTAGTTTTCTATTCTTTGGTATAAATTGCTCATATTTTTCTCTGTTTTGATCGGTCTGCAACTTTGTCTCCATAATGCCTATCGTGGCTACTTCTTTGGTAGCCTGAATTGATCTGATGAGATCAGATTATGATAGGCTAAAGTCTGAGCTGGATTTTGCACGTGCCGACTGGGCGCTAAAAGCTGCGACTTGACAAGGGTGCGGTGCCGAGAGGATCTTGCTAAGATCAAGCGATTTCGAGCAAACGGCTGTTGCAGGAGGCCTTGGACAGAAATGAGGAGCTCACCCAAGAGAGGGATGACTTGGAGTTTAAACTGGATGATGCTTCTCTCTACTTCTATATCAAAGGAAGGGCGGCCGCTATGTCGGAGCCTGTCGAGGCCAGGGCCAAATGGGATCCTGCAGCTGAGATGGCTTTTGCTGCTTCAAAGTACCCTGACCTGCACAATTTGGAGAATGAACATGAGGTCGACTCCCCAGGGGAGCAGGACGTTGAGGCTGACCTGGCTAAGAGTGGGGAGCAGGTTGTTGATGCTGCTGCTTCTAAGGAGAAGCAGTAAAAAAAAAATTCAGTTGATATTTTGGCCCATCCAGGGGGGTGTCCCTGGACAAACATTATTTTTATTTTCCTGTTTTGGGTCAGGGGGACTCTCCCTGGCCTTTATGAATATTTTGGCGCCTTTGCCCCAGGGGGTAAAGGTTTTTTATTGATATAGATATGGTGGCCTTCTTTTGGCTGATTTCACTTTTGACTTTGCTTGATTTGTGAGTTTCATCCTGTTGGGCCTGTCAAATATTTCGTTTGAATGACCTGCACATTATTCTGCTTGAATAACCTGCACATTATTTTCGTTTTAATTTGTCATGATTATTTCAACCAAGTATAGTTTTTTGCTATAATGGTTGAAGGGGTGGGAAATCCGGCCTGTCAGGAGGGCTTATGTCCCCTGCCTAGCTGGAGGGCTTGGTATTTGGCATGTCAAGAGGGCATTTAGACTGATGGTCGGGATAAAACACCCTTGCACTTGTCTTGCTGCGTCCAGCCGGTTGTAATCCGTGGCAGTAAACCTACTCAGGTCAGGCAATTATTTCATGCCTGATTGGTCTAGACTCTTTACTGTATCTGGTGGTGGTTACCAACTCGTCAGGCACAGTTAAGTGCAGAATTTTTGTTTCAGGAATGTACAGTAGAGTAGCCCTCAATCCTGAATATTTATGCATATAATCTTTTATTGTGTATAATTGTTCAGGATTCAAAGAGTAAATAGATGGGTTAGTTGAACAGGTATAAAATATAGACAAGGCATGTAAAACACGTAGTTCATCACATAACATGTTGGGTTGAGTAGTGATTGAATTTATACCTGATTGCAGCCTGATCTTTACATATGGAATAATTTTAAATGAGTTACATTCCAGGATCTTGGGATCATTTCCCCTTCTAGTGTTTGGAGCCTATATGCTCCTTGTCCAACAATTGAATCAATTAAGTAAGGGCCTTCCCATGTGGGAGCCAGTTTGCCTGCTGATTTTTCTTTTTTATTTGGAAATACCTTACGTAAGACCAGGTCTCCTTCTTTAAAGACCCTGACCCTGACGTTTTTATTGTAAGTCCTGGCGACTTCTTGCTGATATGATGTCATCCTGATTTTGACAGCGTCTCTTAATTCTTCTGTCAGGACCAGATTGTCTTGCATCAGGTCTTTGTTTGCTTCAACGTTGTTCAGGCTGCATCTGGATGTTGGTACTCGTACTTCCGCAGGGATGACAGCTTCACAGCCATACACCAGGGAGTAAGGTGTTTGGCCTGTTGCAGTTATTGGAGTTGTCCTGTCTGCCCATAGTACCAATGGAAGTTCTTCAGCTCATCTGCCTCGTCTTCTTTTCAGCTTCTTTTTTAGGCAGCTTATGACTACCTTGTTGCTTGACTCCGCCTGGCCATTAGCTTTTGGATATCCAGGGGTCGATGTTACCAGGTTGATATTCCATTCTTGGCAAAATGATTGGGTCCTTTTCCCCACGAACTGAGTTCCGTTGTCACATACTATTTCTGATGGGACTCCATATCTGCAAATAATGTTCGTCCTGATAAAAGATATTACATCTTTTTCGGTTACTTGCCTGAAAGAGTCAGCCTCAATCCATTTGGAGAAGTAATCGGTCATAGTTAACATGAAGACTTTTTGTCCTGGAGCTACAGGCAGTTTTCCCACAATGTCCATGCCCCATTTTATGAATGGCCAGGGTGCGGAAATTGAATGAAGGAGTTCAAATGGCTGATGTATGATTGGTGTGTGAATTTGGCAGGCTTCGCATTTTGAAGAGTATTCCAGGCAGTCAGCCCTCAGTGTAGGCCAGTAATAGCCTGTCCTGAGAACTTTGCTTGCCAAGCTCTTTCCTCCTTTGTGGTTTCCACAATGTCCATCATGTATTTCTTGAAGTACTAGTTTGGCTTCGTCAGGCTCCAAGCATCTCAGGTAGGGTCCAGCCTGCGATCTCTTGAACAGGGTGTTATTGATGATAGCACAAGTTGAAGCTCTAATTTTAAAAGCCCTTGCCTCATGTCTTCCCTGAGGTAGTATTCCTCGGAGAAACCAATCATAATAGGGTTTAGTCCAAGAGTTATTGTCCTGACTGACAGGATTGACCTGTTCAGGCTTGCTGATGGTTGGCTCTAATAAGTGCACAATTGGTATTTTGTCGAAAACAGTGGGGGTGAAATTTGAACCTAGGCTGGCCAGCATCATCACCGGTATTCGAGTCTCTTGATATTTGATCTATGTCAAATAAAGCAAATTTAGCGGTAAGGTTTTTTGCATATTCTAAATACGAAATCATTTTTGCATTCTTAGCCGTATAAATTCCCTTTATTTGATTGGCAATTAAGAGTGAATCAGGTTTTACCTTTAGATTTTGAACACCGAGGTCTAGATATACCTTTAAGCCTGCTATCAGGGCTTCATATTTTGCTTCATTGTTGGTAGCTTTGAACTCACAGCTTACAGCCTGAGCTATCACGTCTCCCTGTGGTGATTTAAGTACTAGTCCTAACCCTGTCCCCCTGGCGTTGGATGCCCCATCTATGAATAGGGTCCATTCTTAGTCTAGGGTTTTATTTTCTAGTTGGTTGACCTCTTTTATTAGGTCTGGTTCCAGGTTAGGGCTAAAATCAGCCACAAAGTCTGCTAGGGCCTGCGATTTGATCGCTGCCCTGGGTTCAAAAGAGATGTCATATGTGCTAATCTGTACTGACCATTTGGCCATCCTGCCTGAAAGTTCAGGCTTACGCAGGACAGATTTTATGGGTAGGTTGGTCTTGACTATAATGGGGTGACTTTCAAAATAGGGTCTCAACTTAGTACATGACATAATTAAAGCTAGAACGTATTTTTCAAGTAGTCCATACCTTAACTCAGCATCTAGCAGGCTTTTACTTACATAGTAGATTGGATGTTGCTGCCCGTCTTGTTCTTTCACCAGGATTGCGCTGACTGCTGTGTCAGTGATAGATAGGTATACTGATATAGGTTCTTCCTTTTCTGGCTTAGCCAGTAAGGGTGGAGATGACAAATAGGATTTTAGATCCTGAAAAGCTGCCTCATGCTCATCCGTCCACTGGAATTGTTTATTTTTCCTGAGGAGGTTATAGAATATTTTGCATCTCTCAGAGGATCTCGATATGAAGCGGTTCAGGGCAGCTACCCGGCCTGTCAATTTTTGGATATCCTTGACAGACTTGGGTGACTGTAGTTCCAAGATAGCCTTTATCTGTTCAGGGCTAGCCTCTATGCCTCTCTTTGTGACCATATATCCAAGAAATTTGCCTGCAGAGACTCCAAAGTGGCACTTTGTAGGGTTTAGCTTCATGTTATATTTTTCTAATATCTCAAATGCTATTTCTAGATGTTTCACATGATCTTCTGCATTCTTGGATTTCACCACCATGTCATCTATGTATACTTCCATGATGTCACCTATCTGGTCTTTAAACATCATGTTGACCAGGCGCTGGTACGTTGCCCCTGCATTCTTCAGGCCGAAAGGCATGGCGGTGTAACAGTATATGCCTCGGACTGTAATGAATGCAGTACTCTCCTGGTCAGTAGGGTGCATCTTTATCTGATTGAATCCGCTGGAAGCATCCATGAATGTTAGCATTTCGTGGCCTGCTGTGGCGTCTACCATGGCATCAATATGAGACAGGGGGAATGGATCTTTAGGGCAGACTTTGTTCAGGTTAGTGTAGTCTACACAGACTCTCCACTTCCCGTTCTTTTTCTGCACAACAACTACGTTAGCCAGCCATTCAGGGTACATTAATTCCCTGATCATCCCCATATCCAAGAGTTTTTCTACTTCCTCATTTATTATGGTGTTTCTTTCAGCTACAAACTTGCGCCTTTCTGCTGTACAGGCTTAAAAGATGGGTCAACATTGAGCTTATGAGTAATTATATCAGCACTAATTCCAGTCATATCAAAATGTGACCAAGCAAACCAAGATGATTTATTTTTAAGGAATTTTACCAGTTCAGGTCTGACACTATCCGGTGCGTCAGATCCTATCAAAACATACCTGTCAGGGTACTCAGGGTCTAGGATTACCTGATTTGTTTCCATTTCTGGCGGTGCCACATAAGTGCTCCTGACAGGGTACTGTAATTACTATGCCAGAGACTTACCTGCCTTGGAAGGTTTCAAGGCTGCTGTGTAGCATTCCTGGGTTGTCTTGTGATCCCCTTTGATTGTGGCTATGCCCCAGTCAGTTGGTATCTTGATACACTGGTGATAGGTTGAAGGTACGGCCTTGACATTGTGAATCCAGGGTCTGCCCAGGATAGCATTGTAGGATGACAGGCAGTCAAGGACTCCAAATTTCTCATAGGATGGGTTGGGAGGTGGATTTCTCCTAAGGTGCTCCTGGTTTCACCGCTGAATCCTACTAGGACGTTGGATTTCTTGATGATTTGATCCTCGTTTATCTTCATGGCTTTCAGTACATCAAGCATGATCAGGTTCATTGAGCTGCCTCCATCTACCAGGATCCTTCTTACCGTGGCTGTTCCAATCTGCATAGAAATGACCAGGCCATCATGATGAACATCAGGAATGCCCACCAGGTCACAATCATTGAAAGTGATTGTTGGGACAAGATCCGGCTTGCAGGGTGACACAGTCCTTGGTGTCCTGGCTATCTTCTTTGCTTCTGAACTTGTCGGCCGCAAATCTCCGAACCGCCGGATATGAATTTTACTTCATAGATTGGTGGTGGTGGAGGGAGACTACGATCCTGCTTGTGCTCCTGATTTTCCTTATCCTGGTTTGCGTTCCTGCCCTTCGTCTTGATCAGGTCTTTTAAGTACCCTGATTTTAACAGGTAGGCTACTTCCTTCCTCAGGGTGAAACAATCATCCGTGGTGTGTCCAATATCCATGTGAAATTCGCACCATTTTGAATTGTCTCTCCTAAGATTTGGATTTTCTGACTTCCTGGGCCATCTAACAGCTGATCCCATTTTGTCGAGTCTCTGGATCAATCCTGCAATATCAACACTGAAGTTATGTTCAGAGATAGGTGGATAAACTTTAACCTTACCTTGATACTCATGGGTCAGGTTAACTTCTGACTGATCTGGCCTGGAATATGGGGAAGGTCTATAATTATTCCCCTTGTTGCTTTTCATGTTGCTTCTTTCATGATCCTTTGGTCTACTGGGTGATCCGAGTTTGTAGCTTTTATCTTCTTCCAGCCTGATGAAAGCAAGAGTCTTGGCCTGAACATCTTCGAAAGTGTGGCAGGGATACTTAGTGAGTTCGTTGTATAAGTCACTGTATGGTAGTAACCCCTGTCTGAATGCCTCCACTGCTGTCCCAACGTCACACCTGGGTATAGACACTTTCTCTTTGTTGAATCTTGCAAGAAATGTCCTGAGAGTTTCATCAGGCTTCTGTGTAACTCGGTAAAGGTCACTGGATCGTTTCTCCAACTCCCCGCCGCTTGCAAAACTGGTTGAAACTATTGATCGAGGTTGGCAAAGGAATGGATCTTGCCAGGTTGGCGGGTTGATGTACCATTGCGGGCGGGGCCGGTCGGTCGTCCCAAATCCCTTGCACATGCATACTTGTCTGAACTCGCTGGGAATAGATGCAGCCAGCATTTTCTGCTTGTAAAGAGCCACGTGATTCTGTGGATCTGTGGTTCCATCATAGACTCTCATGGATGGAATTGTGAACTTTTTTGGTAGGTCTACTTTTGTTATTTCGTCTATGAAAGGCGAATCTGCATAGCTATCAGGGGCAGCTTCTTCCATGCTGGCAGGTACTCCTGGTATCTTATAGAATTTTTCGTTGAGTTTCTTGATCTCCTGAACTACTGCCATCATGATGGCTGCTGCAGATTCATCAGGTTTTTCTTTATCATCATCTTTTGGTTCATCATCACCATCTACGCTAATGACTTTAGGAATACTTGGGCTCCCAAAACTGGAAAAATCAATGTTCTTAATGATTGATGAAAACGAGGTTCCTGGTTGGAATCTAGAGCCTGCCCCTTGGGTTTTTTCCAATTTTTGCTTTAGGGCTGACTCAGATTCTTTCAATTGCAGAATTTCTGCTTCAGTTTGAGCCACTTTTTTCTTTTAGGCTTTCCAACTCAGCGATTTTTTTGAGAGCTGCATTCAATTGTTCTTCAACGGTGGGTTGGGCCATTTTTGTAGGTTTTTGAGTTTTTGTAAGATAAGAAAAAGGGATTTAAAGAGCTAGATGCCCCACGGTGGGCGCCAATTATTTTGTGTGGATTTTGCACAAGGCGAAATCAGGTCAGGGTAGAGTTGTGTAAGGTTAACTAGCTCTAGGTAGTCTGTTGGTCAGGTCGTCAGGGTACAATAATAAGCTGTAAATGAAATAACAACAATAATAATAAGACAAGTAATTTTGTACGTGGAAAACCCTTAAATGGGAAAAAACCAGGGGCACCAAGCCAGGAGAGGATTTCACTATGTAATTTGGGAGAATAATTATATGATAATAACAATCTTTGTATTTCTCTAAGTATGGTGTATGCTTCTTCTTGCGTATGAATGATATATCTTCTAAAATCTTCAAAGTGTTCCTTATATAGTCTCCTTCCCTGAACGGCTGCTTGATCCGGTATTAAAGGCGGAATATTCTCCATAATTGCCAGTAATAATTACTAATTATTCCTCCCTTAATTACTGCATTTACTGCACAATCTTCACACTTAATGCTGCGTATATAATTCCTTTATTATACGCGGATATGGTTTAATATCGTCCTGATATTTTGACCGTTGTCATTTCCATGGCCTGGCGCATATCTTCATGTGTCCTGATAGCCTGACACCTTGACAGCCTGGCAGTCAGGTTCAGGTGAGACACTCATCAGGAAGGTCTGCGGATTTCCAGGCCTAACAAGTACCTATGTCAAACACCGCTTTTTTGCCTTGGTTGACCTAGGTATAAAGTGGATTCGAACATTTTCCAAGCATCCCACAATTGTTTGGTGGCGACTCCGAACATCTCTAATATCGTTTCGAGACCCTTGCCGAGACGAAACTGGCCAATCTAAAACGATCCGGTCTAAAGCATTTAATATGCCACAGAGCGTGGCTTTCAAGACAGTTATACGTCCATAGATTGGCTTGGCGTATAGGTAGGCTCATGTCCACACATTAACATTTCAAAGAACCCAATACAACACTTAAGGACTAAGCATATTGACATAAGACATCATTTCTTACGTGATCATGTGGAACAAGGTCAAATTCGTCTTAAATTTTGTAGAACGGAAAATCAAATAGCCGACATTTTTACAAAACCGGTTGAAAGAGAACAATCGTAAAACTTCGGTTAGAAATTGGTTTGTTGGATTCCGCGTAAAAATTTCATGACGACTTGCCCTATATGATTGACTAGAGTAGATGTTTACATGTTTTTTATAAGTGATTATGTGTTAATTTTACTCAATGAATTAGATGATTAATTTGCATGTAAATCTAATGGGTAAGTATATTGTTCACATGGAGCCACTCAATTACCATCATTATCCATCATATCACACTTTACCTATTTCCCATGCAAAGAGCCGCCCAAACCTACCCTTAGCCGGCTACACTACACCTCCACCTCAACCAATCCAATAAATGAAAACACTATTCACCTCCACCTCATTTACTACATGTAAAATTTTTAATATTTAAATGATGAATCCACTTTTTACTTTCCAAATTTTCAAAAAACTCCATCTTTCCCAAATATTTACCAAAACCGTCAAAAGCCTACCCCTCCCAACCGTTACTTTTACCTTCACTATAAAAGTAATTCCTCCAAAATCAAATAAACCTAAAGCCTTGAAGGAAATCCGAGACTCTTGTAAATCGAAAGCTTCATCGATTGAATCACATACCGAAAGTCTTTGTTCCCAATTTGTTCAAAATCAAAAACCACCAAAGAAACCTAGAGTCTTTGTACCAAAAGCCCAAATGCCGAGAAGGAAATCAGTTGCTAATCGCCCTAAAACAGCTTCCGAAGCTAGGAGATTTTCAAGTCGGGTTTTCAATCAGAAATTCGATTTGAATATGCCACATGCAACCGAAACCAAGGGTGAAGACGGTAGCTCAAGGGTTGTTGATGAAGTTAATGATGATGGTACTCCAATATTTCAAGAAGTTGAGGAAGTTGATGTTGTTGTTGATAAGGAAAAAGAAAAAGAAAAGGAGGATGTTGGTGAGGATGTCGAAATTGAAGAAGAGAAAAATGAAAAAGAAGGAGAGGAAAATGAGAAAAGCATGGAAAAATAAAAAGAAAAGATTGTTGAAAAATCAATTGAAAAAGGTGAAGAAAAAGAAAAGAGTGTTGAGAAATCGGTTGAGAAGAGTGATGGGAAATCAAAATCAAAATCAAAATCAAAATCAAAAGAAAGTGTGAGTAGTGATGTGATGTTGAAGGATATGGTAGTATCTCGAAGGAGAAAGGGAAAAGGGAAAACCGTGTGTGAGGCAAAGGTTGTGGAAACGGAGGTTGATAAGGAAAAATTGAATGCCGTCTTTGAGGATTACGAGTTGTTCAAAGAAGAATCCGTTACCAAACCGAAAGGCAACGCTAAGAGATTTCTCACTCGGTTGACCTCAAGAAAGACAAAAGTGGAGGAAATGGCAAAGGAAGTTGATGATGAATCTAATATTGCTATGATTTCTATTGAGCAACCTCTCGATGAGAACAAGACCAAGGCACTCGAGATTCTTCGTGATTATCGCTTTCCAAAGGTGATCTTTGATTGTTGCAAGCATGTCATTCAAGGAAACTTTAAGTCGGGCCGCCGCTATGAATTCGAATGGTATGATTCCTCCTTTGCTTTTAAGTTCTTTAAAGATACAATTCATACACAAAAGTGAGAGAGTCTTCTTATCTCTATAATCGAGTTTATTTAACGGAGATTGTTCAATTCTATACTACGGTCAAAGTCGATGTCCAATCGGGTAGTCTTACCGTCGTAATCAGTAACAAACCCTTGTTTCTAAATGTTGAGAATGTCGGGAATATGCTCGGTATCCCTATAACTGGGTTGTCTTCTTTCCCAAAGGGTGGTTGGCCGACTATAGATGGTATAATTTCCTTGACCGTCAAAAAGTTCTTATGTCCCAAAGCCTCATCCCCCATCACACTTAAGGCTAGAGAAATCAAAATAAACCATCGGTTCTTTTTAAATTTCATATATATAACCTTGATCTCATGCAATGAGAGCCGGGGAGTGTGTGGTGTGCTAGACATGTGGTTGATCTTTCATCTTGCTAAACACCGTCAAATTAACCTACCCACTTTGATGTTCTTTCACATTGATCATCTTGCTAAGATAGTAGAAAAGCGTAAGGTTGATAGTACCACCGTGTTGGCGTATGGGATGTGGTTATCGGATATTCTTGAAAGAATGGACTTTGTTTACTCGACAAGTTTCGGTGTTGATCACATGTGTGACACTATGACCTCGGGAGTTTTGTCGCAAATGTACTTGAAAATTGAAGATGATAAACTTGCTCGTATTTGGTCGGGTATGAAGGCTACGGATGTTGCCTCCTCCTCCTCTATGAACTCGTCTTCTTTGACACGTCTCACCAAGGATGTAAGAGCTTGGTGGATTTCCAACATGCTCAAATGGGTGAGATTGCGGGTCTTCGTTTGGAAGTGACGGGTTTGCGTAAAGAACTCAAGAAGGTAAAGGGCCAAAATGACGAACTTATTGAAATGGTTCACAGGTTGGTGGGCGAAGAAGAAACCGAAGAAGTGGATGATTAATTTCTTGCTCAAAACCGTGCCAAGCCTATCTTTCGCCAAGCCTTTTGCCATAACCATGCCTAATGCCTAATCAAAACAAAGCCTTTCTAATCTCCTTTTTGCCTTGGCTTTATGTTTGTGATATTATTTGCTAATGTTGGTTATGTTGTTAATTGTTGAACAATTTGTTTTGTATAACTCTAATCCTTGTTTAAACTATGTGTTCTTCCTACTTGATGATGTCAAGAGGGGGAAGTTGTTTAAAATTGCAGGTGGTGATTCAACAACTCTTAGGCTTGCGTTCACCGTAATTATGTTAACTTGGCGATTAAATGTTCTACTTAGGCTAATTAAAAATTTGACCAAATTTAAACGACCATGTATACATGCATCTTATTTTGATCATGTTTTGACTTGTTAACCTTGACCATGGATTAAGGGGGAATGACACACTCAATTTTATTTGTCTTGTCATTGTCAAAGGGAGAAATTGAAGAAACCCAATTTGATTAGTTAATGTTGATGATGCCTTAAGACAAATTAATCTTATTGTTTATTTAATTGTGTGCCTGTTAAGTTTTAACCATGTAGCATGAAGTTTCAATTATCAATTCAAGGTTATCAAGAAAGTCATCAAGAAGATCAAAGATGAAGGTTGTCAATAGTGTTAAAGTCATGTGTTGTAAGGAGATCTTTAACTCGAATTTATGCCTAGGTGCAAAAACAACAGTTCAGTCAACTGTTACTTATGACTCGCCCTTCAAAGAATTATTTCGAAAATATTTGAACTATTATTAAAATGCTTTCAATGTTCACAAATAGTTTTCAGAAAATGCTTTGATGTCTTTGAAGAAATAGAGCTTACAATGTCTTGCTAAAGAGTTTGCTTGCACAATAAGACACTTTCTATAAATGGGTTGTTTGCTTTTTACATTTATGGAAATGTTTATGGTTCCCATAAACACAACCATTTATGCTTGTTTCTTGATGGAAAACCCAACCCATATTTGTGTCTTCACTAACCTGATTTTTTACTTGAGTATACACCCGTTTCTTGAGGAAGAATACTCGGTTTACTTGGAGAAGAATTTCGGTGACTTGTGCATGTTGCCCAAGCAAACTATTTACATTATTTTTATCACTTGGACTAATGGTGTGTGAGGTATTTTAATGTGTAAAGTATACTACTTGGACATTATAAATACCTTGCTTAATTCATTTTTACAAGTGTGCAACAAACGAGTTTTAAACCGAAAAAGACTTAAGCTTTATCGAGTAAATTACCTTTGTAAAATCGTTTATCATTTTCAAATCATTGAGTCACATTTTGCAAGTTTGTTTTTCTTTGAGTCTTTTATTGAGTTTGTTGTGTTGCACCTAGTCATTTAATCGAGTTTGAGGATCCCCTGTTTGTACTTAAACTTTATCTCCTCCGGTCAATTGTACGAACAACATTGAGATAAGTGGAGTCTTGTAACAACCGGGTAGAACCAAACCAAAGTCTTAGGATAGAGTTATCTTAAGCACGAAGTCTTCGAAGCGGAGTAGCTTTTGAGCATGGAGTCTTTCGATGGAGTAGCCCAAAACAAAAGTCTTATTGTGGAGTAGCTTTAAGCATGGAGTCCTTCGGCGGAGTAGCCCAAATCAAAAGTCTTGGAAGCGGAGTAGCTTTTAAGCAATAGCAACCGGATTAGGTTGGGGAGTTGTTTTATTATTCGGGGTGGTCTTAGTTTGTATGATTTTACTTCTAAGACGTTTAATAAAATAGCGCTGGATGTAGGTCGCGGAGTAGTGACTGAACCAGTTTTAAAAACATCGTTTGTCGTGTCTATTTCGTTTTATTTCCGCTGCCACATAAACTCACGTTTTAACTTCAGAAACAACAGTTGAGTACACTGTGACTTCTGTTTTCTGAATCGTTGTTGATTACTTCTAACTCTATAGTTCTTAGTATCAAATTCTCCTTTCATCTAAGTGTTGTCTAAAGTGTTTAAGAGTTTTAAAAGAAGCTTTCATTAAGCTTAAATTTTTAAATAGACACCTAATTCACCCCCTCCTCCACTTAGGTGTTCTCGCCCTTGACTCTTCACACTAATTACTAATTAATTACCCAACCCAAAACCCTCAAAAGTTAGGGTTCATACTAAACATAAAAGGGAGGTTTTAGAGAGAAGGGAGAGGATTTGGAGTGAGAATGAAGAAGATAGAATGAATGAGGATAAGGGTTTAAGATTTCCTTATCTCGTATTCTGACCCAACGTCACTCGATCGAGTGACGAGTCCACTCAATCGAGTGTCACTCACTCGATCGAGTGCCTAGTCCACTCGATCGAGAGATCCTGACATTCACTCGGTCGAGTACAATGCAGTTCTCAACAATGACAAGTTTTTTTAAAACAGTCATATCTCACTCGTTTCTTGGTCATTTTGGGCGTGTGACCTACCGTTGGAATTATAAGATAACAAACTATCATGTCCAATTGGAATCACATCAATACCATGTCTAGATATCATGTTTTGGCAGTTTTAAGATGACCCTTCAATAGGCGGACATTATAACAACTCCACTAAGTCTATTATAGGTTATACTCGATTCACTTTATAGTTATACTTCACTCCCGAGTAGACTCATCAAACCCGAGGGTCCTCTCACGAATCCCAAGGTTCCTTTGCGGGTCCCAAAATATCCAGGTATTACATATGCACACTCTGAATGGGGGATGATACATATGAGTATTGCATGTGGAGTTTGTAAGTTGAGTTACGGTCAGTGAGCTTTTTATATATGTACAATCTGTTGGTCCGTATGACATGTAATACCCCGTATTTTGATATTAATTTATGAAAATAATTTACGTAATTTAATAATTGATTAAAGGCATTTCTAATAATAATAATAATTATAAATAAGACATTAATTAAATAATTAAATAAGTATCCAAGTCGGGAATTAGGCTTAGCTAGTAATTGGACTTTGGGTCGTGTGCCATAGTTATATGGACCGAAATTTATTAACCTAGTATGAGCATGGTCGGGAATTGTTTCGGGATTTAATATAAATAATAATAACGAAATACTAAAATATAAATAAAGGTAAAAGGTAATAATAATTATATCAATGATAATATTAATAATAATAAATGTAGTAATAATAATAGAATTAGTAAAGTAGTAAGTGGAAGTCCTACCTATGGTAAGAATAAATATGTAATAATATTAATTATATTAGTTATTCCTATAATAATTGGAATAAGGAAATAGTTCTTAGTTTCCTAATCAATGTCATATGCTCTCTAATTCGGGACTAAAAATACACAATAATCTGAGAAATAATTTATAAAATAAGAAGGAAGAAATCTAAAGGAAAGAAGAAAGGAATTAAGGAAGAGAAAAGCAAAAGGATTAATTTTTATTCTCGCCTCAAGGTAATATTTTAGACCGTCTTATGTATACACTTTACCATATTATAACTCGATAACTAGACCACCTTATGACTTGCTTTGACCGTGACCCTGGTCGTGGACCACCAGGTGGTTGACCGGACCTTCGTTTGACCACCGTTGACCGTCAGAGGTGGAGTAATTAGTGGGTTTTTGTTGGGTGGTTTGTGGTGTTAAAACCGTGAGTCTTGCACGATTTAGACCTTTGTCTCGCTTGACTTGAGACCAGACCTGGGTTGGCTGGGTCATGGGTGGGTAGTCGACCCTAGCGACGGGGTTGGGATGGCTATAGGTGGTGGTTTGGGTGGTGTCTCGCCGGAAAATCGCGTGAGGGAAGAGTGTGTTGTTGTTGTTGTTGTGGGTGTGGTTGTGGTTGTCGTGGGTAGAGTAACTAGGACACGGTGGTTGGCTGCAAATGGTTGTTTTGGGTCAGGGGGAATTGCAGTTGGTGCTGGTGGCCGTGAGGGTGGTTAAGGGTGAAGGTGTTGTTGGTGTTGTTGTGTCGGGTTTTCGGTATTGTTGTGTAGTGGTTAGGGCAGGTTAGTGTGGTCGTGTGTGGTGGACACTGGGGTGGCAGTGGTAAGGTAGTGCTGGTGGCGGAGGGAGCTGACAGTGGAGGCATTTGGTGGAGGTATGGGTGTCGGGTTGGTGGTGGTTTAAGGGGTGTTTTTGGTTAGTGTTGAACACGAGAGGAGTGTGTCGTGAGTTTTATGGGTGGGTTTTGGGTTTTGACTTATTTGATGTTGGGCGGGTTTTTCTTGGGTGACTCGGGTTTGTAATTGAATCGGGTTTTAATATTATAACCCTTTAACAATAATAAATAAATAAATAAATAATGGGATTAATTAATATAATTTATAAATTAGTAATTAATAGTGGAAGGTAATAATTAATAATGGATGTAAAATTATAATATTTTTGATTAGGTGACGATTGTAAAGAAATTATAATCGGGTAGAATTTCTTTAATTATTTGGATTGCTTGAGCTGCTTAATTGGAATAGCTTGACAGGTAGGGATTATCCTCTTCAGCTTATATTTGTGTGATCGTTAATTTTTTTATATATACGTGGTTGAATTATATATTGTGATTTTGATTACAGATGTGGAATTAAGGACATGGAGTTGGGTTGTTTATGACTACTGGTGATTATCGTATTTTGATTGAAGGGACCGAACTGCTAGTCCTTGTGAGTTATTTATTGAAGGGACCGATATACCGCTAATCCTTGGTTATTATTTGAAGGGACCGGTAGTAGTTGTGGGCGAACTTCGGGACGAAGTTCATTTTAAGGGGGGAAGACTGTAATACCCCGTATTTTGATATTAATTTATGAAAATAACTTACGTAATTTAATAATTGATTAAAGGCATTTCTAATAATAATAATAATTACAAATAAGAAGTTAATTAAATAATTAAATAAGTATCCAAGTCGGGAATTAGGCTTAGCTAGTAATTGAGCTTTGGGTCGTGTGCCATAGTTATATGGACCGAAATTTATTAACCTAGTATGAGCATGGTCGGGAATTATTTCGGGATTTAATATAAATAATAATAACGAAATAATAAAATATAAATAAAGGTAAAAGGTAATAATAATTATATCAATGATAATATTAATAATAATAAATGTAATAATAATAATAGAATTAGTAAAGTAGTAAGTGGAAGTCCTACCTATGGTAAGAATAAATATGTAATAATATTAGTTATATTAGTTATTCCAATAATAATTGGAATAAGGAAATAGTTCTTAGTTTCCTAATCAATATCATATGCTCTCTAATTCGGGACTATAAATATACAATAATCTGAGAAATAATTTATAAAATAAGAAGGAAGAAATCTAAAGGAAAGAAGAAAGGAATTAAGGAAGAGAAAAGCAAAAGGATTAATTTTTATTCTCGCCTCAAGGTAATATTTTAGACCGTCTTATGTATACACTTTACCATATTATAACTCGATAACTAGACTACCTTATGACTTGCTTTGACCGTGACCCTGGCCGTGGACCACCAGGTGGTTGACCGGACCTTCGTTTGACCACCGTTGACCGTCAGGGGTGGAGTAATTAGTGGGTTTTCGTTGGGTGGTTTGTGGTGTTAAAACCGTGAGTCTTGCATGATTTAGACCTTTGTCTCCCTTGACTTGAGACCAGACCTGGGTTGGCTGGGTCTTGGGTGGTTAGTCGACCCTAGTGACGAGGTTGGGATGGCTATAGGTGGTGGTTTGGGTGGTGTCTCGCCGAAAAATCGCGTGAGGGAAGCGTGTGTTATTGTTGTGGGTGTGGTTGTCGTGGGTGTTGTGGGTAGAGTAACTAGGACACGGTGGTTGGCTGCGAATGGTTGTGTCGGGTCAGGGGGAATTGCAGTTGGTGCTGGTGGCCGTGAGGGTGGTTAAGGGTGAAGGTGTTGTTGGTGTTGTTGTTGTGTCGGGTTTTCGGTATTGTTGTGTAGTGGTTAGGGCAGGTTAGTGTGGTCGTGTGTGGTGGATACTGGCGGTGGCAGTGGTATGGTAGTGCTGGTGGCGGAGGGAGCTGACAATGGAGGCATTTGGTGGAGGTATGGGTGTCGGGTTGGTGGTGGTTTAAGGGGTGTTTTTGGTTAGTGTTGAACACGAGAGGAGTGTGTCGTGAGTTTTATGGGTGGGTTTTGTGTTTTGACTTATTTGATATTGGACGGGTTTTTCTTGGGTGACTCGGGTTTGTAATTGAATCGGGTTTTAATATTGTAACCCCTTAACAATAATAAATAAATAAATAATGGGATTAATTAATATAATTTATAAATTAGTAATTAATAGTGGAAGGTAATAATAAATAATGGATGTAAAATTATAATATTTTTGATTAGGTGACGATTGTGAAGAAATTATAATCGGGTAGAATTTTTTTAATTATTTGGATTGCTTGAGCTGCTTAATTGGAATCGCTTGCAAGGTAGGGATTATCCTACTCAGCTTATATTTGTGTGATCGTTAATTTTTTTATATATATGTGGTTGAATTATATATTGTGATTTTGATTACAGATGTGGAATTAAGGACATGGAGTTGGGTTGTTTATGAGTACTGGTGATTATCGTATTTTGATTGAAGGTACTGAACTGCTAGTCCTTGTGAGTTATTTATTGAAGGGACCGATATAGCGCTAATCCTTGGTTATTATTTGAAGGGACTGGTCTGAGCATCCGCTAGTCCTTGTGGCGTCAGTTGATTACTGGCCGCCCCTCAGAGTCTCTTCTCTAGTAGGCTCGCTACTAGGGAGATGTGCACATTCGGAGCTGAGGAAGCGTTAAGACGAAGTTTGGAAGGAGTAGTGGTGATTGGAGTATAACATGGATGGTTGAAGGTTATGGGTGTTACCATAACATGCGTTTATCTTGACTGATTTGGATTTATTATTATTGTACGTTGTTTAGTTAGTCCCTACTCAACCTCGTGGTTGACTGTGTATTCGTGAACACCTGCGGTGAACCATAATGGGGAGCAGATTTGACAGGTACTAAAGATTAGCTGACTTTGGAGCTATGGGATGCGTGAGGACTTGGCCAATCTACCTAGAAGTCTAGACCACATAAAATATTTAATCACTATATTCATTTCCGCTGCGAGTTGTAATTATTTTATATAAAGTTTTAATTGGTTGAGTTGTAATGAACTTGTAATCGCTAAGTTTTAATGTAAAGTACATTGGTGAGTTGGACTTTGTTATTCACTACCTCGGGAAACCGAGATGGTAACAGTCCTATTTATTTGGGAATGTCTAGCTAATGGCTTCTGAATAAATGGGGGTGTTACAAAGTGGTATAAGATCAAAACGATCCTCAGGCCTAACCAATGAATAATAATGAAATTAGGATGTGTCTAAATAAATTGAACCCGGGTAGAAACTGTTAGGAGCCCCTCTTAATACCATTAGGAAAGCGCGCTTAATTCGTACCTTGGCCCTTCCAGTTTTGAACCGGAACCTTGAGAAAATACTTGAGAGTGTGGGGTAATAAATATAGTATATTTCTCTTAGGAATTTTGTTTGTCTTGGTTGCATATTGTTGTCATTGATGATTGCGGTTACGGGGGCGTAACTTTTTCCTTACGGAGGAGGGATGTAACATGATTTATTTTAAGCATTGTTATAAGCATGTTGATATGGGGAAAGTATGTTGGCATGTATGTGGAAGGTGTGAATATGATTAAACATGTAAAGTATTAATTACTGTGTGGACTTGTGAAGAATGTGATTTTGGTTGATTTCCCGAAATTTTTACCCTTGCTTATTTTGGCCGCCATTTACTGCCTGTTTAAAGTTCTATTACGAGATTTTTATGTGTGATACCCTTGTGAGTTAGCTTTCATATGCCACTAGTTTCGTATTCAAATAATATACATTTTAGTAGGAATAAATATTTTAGCGGATAGTGGTCGAAATATTCCTGTACAGTGATGTTTCCGCGCCATGTTTTTGTAAAATTTGTTGTTTAAAAACTACTTATTGATTAGGCATGATTCCAACTCCACTGTTTATACTATTCGTGTATGTTTCTAAATTGATAAGCCACGTTACAAGAAAATATTTTAACAATTTATATTAATTGTTACAAGTTGCCCTAAGTTTCTGACAAGTTGCTGTAAAATTTCTGCTTCGACCAAATAATTTGTAAAATGCATTATAAATTAACCTTATGAGTTTTTGAGTTGATTCTTTTTCTCATGGTTTACTAACTCTCTGTATTTTCTAAAAATTATATGTTCTCAATAAGTAATTATGTTATTATGTATTAATGATTTTAGAAGTTATAACATGTTTTCCTAACCTTGAAAAAGTACAAGTTTTGTTTCTTATCTCTTGCACATTGATATTTTGATGTTGTGAATTATGTGAAGTAAGATGACATGCCTAGTGATATGCGGAATATGTTTCCCTAAGCCTAAATATTTATATTAGTTGCATCCATGTTTAAGTTAGATATCATTATTAAGAAAAGACTAAACAATTATGTGTTTTTTGTTATAGATTATTATTTATCTTGGCAATGTATTCGTCGGTAGTTAAATAAAGTAGTTGAGTTTAAATAAAGTTAGTTCGAGTATACTGTATGTTGTGGTTTGCTATTTAGAACTAAATCAAAGATTTTGTTATTCATTTAGCCATTAATGGGTGTTGTGTTGGAAATAATAGTTGTCTTATGTTACAATGTGTGTTTCATGTGTTGGTGACATTACAACAATGGTTTGGTTGTTCCTATTGTTTGTTATTCCGAACTTCGAGGACGAAGTTTATTTTTAGGGGGAATGAATGTAGTAGTACAAATATTTTGAGTTATTATTTGTATACCTTGTGATATGATTGATGCGGGTGATAATCGTAAATGGATAATTGTGTTGGATTGTAGTCGTTATGAGAAATTTTATAAGTGTTCTGGTAGTAGTTGTGGGTGAACTTCGGGACGAAGTTCATTTTAAGGGGGGGGAGACTGTAATACCCCGTATTTTGATATTAATTTATGAAAATAACTTACGTAATTCAATAATTGATTAAAGGCATTTCTAATAATAATAATAATTACAAATAAGACGTTAATTAAATAATTAAATAAGTATCCAAGTCGGGAATTAGTAGGCTTAGCTAGTAATTGAGCTTTGGGTCGTGTGTCATAGTTATATGGACCGAAATTTATTAACCTAGTATGAGCATGGTCGGGAATTATTTCGGGATTTAATATAAATAATAATAATAACGAAATACTAAAATATAAATAAAGGTAAAAGGTAATAATAATTATATCAATGATAATATTAATAATAATAAATGTAATAATAATAATAATATAATTAGTAAAGTAGTAAGTGGAAGTCCTACCTATGGTAAGAATAAATATGTAATAATATTAATTATATTAGTTATTCCTATAATAATTGGAATAAGGAAATAGTTCTTAGTTTCCTAATCAATGTCATATGCTCTCTAATTCGGGACTATAAATACAGAATAATCTGATAAATAATTTATAAAATAAGAAGAAAGAAATCTAAAGGAAAGAAGAAAGGAATTAAGGAAGAGAAAAGCAAAAGGATTAATTTTTATTCTCGCCTCAAGGTAATATTTTAGACCGTCTTATGTATACACTTTACTATATTATAACTCGAAAACTAGACCACCTTATGACTTGCTTTGACCGTGACCCTGGCCGTGGACCACCAGGTGGTTGACCGGACCTTCGTTAGACCACCGTTGACCGTCAGGGGTGGAGTAATTAGTGGGTTTTCGTTGGGTGGTTTGTGGTGTTAAAACCGTGAGTCTTGCACGATTTAGACCTTTCTCTCGCTTGACTTGAGACCAGACCTGGGTTGGCTGGGTCATGGGGTGGTTAGTCGACCCTAGTGACGGGGTTGGGATGGTTATAGGTGGTGGTTTGGGTGGTGTCTCACCGGAAAATCGCGTGAGGGAAGAGTGTGTTGTTGTTGTTGTTGTGGGTGTGGTTGTCGTGGGTGTAGTGGGTAGAGTAACTAGGACACGGTGGTTGGCTGCGAATGGTTGTGTCGGGTCAGGATGAATTGCAGTTGGTGCTGGTGGCCGTGAGGGTGGTTAAGGGTGAAGGTGTTGTTGGTGTTGTTGTGTCGGGTTTTCGGTATTGTTGTGTGGTGGTTAGGGCAGGTTAGTGTGGTCGTGTGTTGTGGATACTGGCGGTGGCAGTGGTAAGGTAGTGCTGGTGGCGGAGGGAGCTGACAGTGGAGGCATTTGGTGGAGGTATGGGTGTCTGGTTGGTGGTGGTTTAAGGGGTGTTTTTGGTTAGCGTTGAACACGAGAGGAGTGTGTCGTGAGTTTTATGGCTGGGTTTTTGGTTTTGACTTATTTGATGTTGGACGGGTTTTTCTTGGGTGACTCGGGTTTGTAATTGAATCGGGTTTTAATATTGTAACCCTTTAACAATAATAAATAAATAAATAAATAATGGGACCGATCTGAGCAACCGCTAGTCCTTGTGGCGTCAGTTGATCACTGGCCGCTCCTCAGAGTCTCTTCTCTAGTAGGCTCGCTGTAACACCCGCGAATTTTCCATTTTGACGTTTTAAATTTATTAAACCGTTTAATCCCTTTATTATATATTTTTGAATTACTCAATTAAACTAATTTTATGTCAAACACGGTTTTTATAAACGTATTATATAAAAGCTCATTTTATAAAAATACGTACGATTAAATTATATTTTTAAGGCACGATTTATATAATAATTTATGTATACATACTTTTGGTTGGACGATAATAATAACCATAATGATAATAATAATATTTTCCGTCTTAATTTCCGTCTAACTTTAGACCGTCACATTTCCACTAGTAAGACTATTCTTAATCTCGACCTATCAAAATTTCGACAACACTCATACACCTACTCACTCACACCCCACATTTATTATTATTATTATGTACTAATACTATTATTATTATTATTAATATTATATATTATTATTATGTACTAATACTATTATTTTTATTATTATTCTTTGTTGTTGTTGTTGATGCGCCAACCCCACACCCCCTCTTTTATTTTCTCCTTCTTCTTTTGGTTTCACCTGCACCAAACAAAACAACAACAACAATCAACTGAGCCGTACTCACCATTTTGGCCGACACTCAAACCTCAGATCCCGGCCCATTTCCCGATCAAATTCCGTAATTTTTGTACCATTCTCTTCTCCTTTCCTTCCTCCTCCTTTAAAGGTAAGAAAGTCTCCTTTTTGTAGTGGTTTCGTCTTTCGCCGTCTTATAAAAGTGTCGTCTTTTAGCTTCTTTATTCCGTTTTCTTGCCCTTTTATGAAGGATTCGAAGACCCGGGGTGAGGCTCGTGCCTTGTGGACCATTTATTCGAAGAATAAGGGGCGTTTAAGGTAATACGATTCTACCGATCCTATTATTAATATTATTATTCGGGGTTGTATGAAATATGTGCAATTTGTTGTTAATTTATGTGGTCAATGTATTAAAATTTCAGTTTAAGTGATCGGTTAAGATGAAATATTATTGTGTGTATATATATTAGTACTCATACGATTTATGTCACAAATCTTATTCTTTTTGTGAGATGGAATGAGGGTGTATAGCTTATATTACAAAGATGGCTAGGAGATACTCTTTTGGGATTGATTCAATATTTGAGACAGTATGAACAAAGTTGGTACGTATAATTATGAATTGGAATGAAGAACATGGTGTTCGTGCGTATTCGCTGCAAAGTAAACATTGTTTGGGAAACTTGGATCGTCAACCATTTGGAGTAAAGTATATGAATGGAATATATATGATTGTTCTACGGGATTCGAGATAATATAACATAGGATTTGACTGAGGTATGGGAATCGTAATTTTAATTTGGTAGCTGGTGCATTCATTTGTATTATATTGTTAATTGTAGTTTCCTTTGATCGAGACTCGTGGGTGAGTAGCTTGGAGCCTTGCACTCTAAGTGTTGAGCATGGTTCATTATTGAACTTTTGACAATATCGATATTGAAATTGAGATGGAAATCTGGTTACTATGGAGTAATATTTTATAGGACGGAGTAATGAGAGAGATGGGGTAGAGAGTTGAGATTGAATTAATTTTTGGGACGAGAGTGACTTTTATAAGGTTGGCCTAGCAGCGGCCTGGCCGTGGCCTAGGCAGTGGCCTGGCCGTGGCCTAGGCAGTGGCCTGGCTAAGTCGCGAGTTTGGGCCGTATCTATAAATTATTTTGACGCTAGTTTGGTTTATTTAAAATATAATTAAATTAATTTCCGTCTCATATTTTATATAACGATAATTCGTTAATATCGTCCTTTCACATAATTATTTTAGGTGACTCATATGTGGTTGAAGATGAAGAGTAATTTTGGGTTTTAGAAGCTTTCTCAAGTTTATTGCTTGTCTCTTTGCTAGCGTAAGGTAACTATTCCGAGTTACTCGACGAATAAATGTCACATTCTTTGCTTTTTGTATGATTTTGTGAATGTTATATTTAGTATAAGTAGCATTTGGGTAATTTTATGAAATGAGTAATGTTAGTAGTAAATATAGTGTTGATGGTAAAATTATTCTTATGATGGTAGTTGTAATGTTTTGTTGATTGTGCCTAAAACTGAGCCTTAGTCCCTTTGACTGATGCGATGTCAGTTAATTGAGTGATTGGTCACCAATTTGACCTGCACTGCCGCAGGGCTGGGGTTGCGGGTAAAAATTCGGTTGAATGATTTAGATAATCGGCCTTTTTCTTGTTTTAGGCCATTTATCAAGCTTTAGTTCACATGTATAGCTTATTGAATTTAAATAGCTTCTTATTTTGTAGTAATGGCCCTAGATTCCCCTAAAGCCTTTAATATTATTAAAATTGCTAGAATTGGAAGTTAGTATTGAATTCTTATTGAGGACACTGTTGGATTTGTATGCTGAGTAGACTATTATATAGCCTTTCACATGATAGAATGTTAGAATTCATGTTGGTAAGTGGGACTTTTTGCCCTCTTATGGTTAAGTGGGTGTCTTAGTTGACTTGTGTGGTGAGTCGTGTGTGGTGTGGGCTAAAGTATTCAAGTCAGGACTAGTGGGACTAGGTCCTAGGTGAGTATTTCGGCCTTCATCATAGATAGGTCTTTATAGTCTCCGACGAGTATATGTTCACCGCTTGATAGCTTTTGTGTTCTGACTAGTGGATTTATATCCAAGTTGGGGCATGACCTCGGTACTTATTTTGATAGTATGGGGTCAGCTTAAGTACTAGCCAACCCTTCGGTGGTGTCCTTAGGGTACTCACTTCACTTTGTTTTAAAAAAAGTTGTGGGTCTTGGGTGCGGTGGTGTGTATCCGCATGTCTAGGTCTGCGCAGATTTTAGGTTAGGGTTGTGTTGTCTCTTGGCCATGTTTTCTTAATAGTAACCGCTGAGCCAAGATACCGGTTCGATTACCTTCCCTACCTCGTGGTATAGACTCGAGTTACAAAGTGACTATTGACGGTGCTAAGAACTTATGCCTGTCTTTGATATATTGCCCTTTCTTGTATGGTGATTCTATGAATCATAGAAGGTGAGATGCAAGCCGGCTATGGTTGATAGAGTTTGGATTCATGGATGTTATGTGATTCACATGATAGTGTAGTATGAGTCGGTCTAGTATTCACGTGCTAGGACTATGTGTTGTTATATTGTTGTTCACATGATAAGCACGATTGTCTAGCATCTATATGCTAAGGCTATGTGTTATTCATATTCATATTCTTACGTTTACATGTTATATTAATTATGACATTTCGTGGCTGGGAGAACTCGGAGTTACTCCCCACTGACTGTGGCTTTCGTATTTGTATAAAATGCGAATGACAGGTAGGTGATGCATATATGGGGTACATGGACGAGCTAGCGAGCAAAGTAACCTTGGGACCTAGACTGGTTTTATTTCATTGTGACCCTTAAACCTTTTTTATGTCACATACATTTTAGGGACATATGTCTCCCTTTCTCATATTTGGTTTGTATAACTTTCTTTTCGCGACTTTAGCGATGTTTCATTCTTGAGATTTATTTTGGACCTTGCATGTTTGACACCTTCCCTTTTGGATATCTTTATAACAGGTTCAGGTTTTAAAAATTACAGGTTTTTACCCAATTGAACCTATTACAAACATATCCTGTCAGTTTTTCTGTAGAATTACGTGTTTACTTTTCCGCTTTAATTGAGGGTGTCAAAGTTGGTATCAGAGCATATTTGCTCCCGACGCACGTTTGTGCACCCCAATATAAATAACTTGACCTTAAAATAATAAACTTGAGAGATGGGTAAGATGGGTAGATTTAGGATCTTATGTTGTAGTCTCTTTGTGTTTGCTCTTTGTTAGGTACTAACCTGTTTGTTGATTGTCATTTAATAATTGTTGCGTTCTTGGATCAATGACCGTGAGATTATCTATAACTAATGGAGTTATTACCCTTATTATAAAAAAAAAAAATTTGAACTAAAGGTTTTGAAAATATTTTAATGTTTTTCACTAGTTTTAACGTCAATTATTGTTAAAGCTTGTTATTGGAGACGTCTGATAATTAGTTTTATCATTTGTTGGTGTAAAAATATATTTTTATGTCTTTGAATTGGAATATTGATGTTCTTGAGTGATCGCCAAGAGTATCTCCGTTCCATTGAAAGGACACTTATATTTTACGAAGATCAAGATTTAGTGCCTTTTGCTGAGGATTGAAGAATTGTTCAACCTTTGAAGAATGCTTCTACTTCCTTGAAGATGTTTCTCGTTCTTTTTGTATCTCACCTTATTCTTAATCTCTTGGTGCCTATCCTTCTTCTAAACTCTCTATTCTTCTTCCTAGGAAGTTACATTTGTATCCTCTTAACTTGTCCTTTCACCCTTGCTAATCCTCCCTTAACGCCTTTTAGATATTTCTCTTTCTTTTGTGGGGTGTTAACCTTGGTTGGATAATTTGGTTTGTGGAGTTGTTTCTGGTTGACCTATAACCCCGGTTTTGAGAAGTTGTGATATTGGAAGGACTTAGGTAGTGAGGTGAGACGTACTTGGGGATTCTTATACCTAACCCCTTGGTAATGTGAGTATAAGTGATAGGTGGAATTATGTGTGTTAGGAATGAGTTGCCTATGTAATTAAAAGTTATAGAACTTGGCTTTGTTGTTTATGTTTGGGGATTTGAAGGCTTAGTAGGTTGAGCGTCGTCACCCTAGGAGTAAACATGAGATAAGTTTAGAATATGAATTTGGAAGAAAACCCATTTTTAGATGTTAACAATCCCGTATAGATTGGGAAGGTGATTTGGTCGTTTTGTCATGAAGGTACAATACCCTAATAGGCGTTTCCTTGTTGTCTAATTTCCCTTTCTCCTTGATCATGAGCGTTATCGTTCATACCTCCTTTCCTCGCTTCATCTTGCTCCTCCTTTAAGTTTGACACTCGTATCTGGTGAAACTCTATCTTTGACATCCTTGTAAATTTGACTTCAATTCTTATCCCTAGGAAGTTCGTCATACCTCTTTTGTTGGTTAAGCTTGAACCCTCTTAGCATACTTGTATCTATGATGTCTAACTTACTTTTCATTTCACACAATTTCTAAATATTTCAAACTACTATTTTTGGTTCGTTGTTAAAAATTTATGTTACCATTACAAAATTTTCCCTACTTTTAAAGATTTGGAAATGAAAATTTGATTTAATTCCATAATTGTTCTTTGAGTATAGACTTCTTTATCATGGTTTTGAGTTGCTAAACCTGAGATTTTTGTAAATTTTATCCAATTTCTATTCACTTTGATCTAGTATGATGCCTTTGTCAAAGTTTAATATTATATTTCTGGAATTTAACTCCCCTTTTATTTATTTAAAGGTGAAACCTTTATTTCCATTTTGGCTTATGCAAAAGAAAATTTGGGTGGACTACCTTTTCTTTGGATTTTAACGTTAATCGGACGTTATTAGAGACGTTTAATAGCTTGTTCTACTCTTGTCGACGAGTGATTTTCGGTTTTAAATTTGTCTCTGACTTGGAAAGTTAGCGTTCTTGTGTGCACGACAAGGGCAATTTCGTTCCATGAATGAGACTTATATTTTTGAAAACTCTTCATTAATATTTTTGAAGGTATTTTAATTTTTGATTTATATAATGATTTGCCTTTTGACCTTATCTTTGATTTGGAATGTGATGTTCTTGAATACGTAACGAGAACACTTTCGTTCCCTTGATGAGAATCTGGTTCTGTCGGAAAATTTTATTTGAAACTTTTGAAAGAATTTTTATTCTTACGATAAGTGACCTTTTAAATGTTTTAGTTACCGATTTCAATCCCAGTTTCATTTTCATAACCTTTCATTTCTACTTTCAAGTTTCGAGGACGAAACTTTTTAAAAAGTGGGGTGATTGTAACACCCGCGAATTTTCCATTTTGACGTTTTAAATTTATTAAACCGTTTAATCCCTTTATTATATATTTTTGAATTACTCAATTAAACTAATTTTATGTCAAACACGGTTTTTATAAACGTATTATATAAAAGCTCATTTTATAAAAATACGTACGATTAAATTATATTTTTAAGGCACGATTTATATAATAATTTATGTATACATACTTTTGGTTGGACGATAATAATAACCATAATGATAATAATAATATTTTCCGTCTTAATTTCCGTCTAACTTTAGACCGTCACATTTCCACTAGTAAGACTATTCTTAATCTCGACCTATCAAAATTTCGACAACACTCATACACCTACTCACTCACACCCCACATTTATTATTATTATTATGTACTATTACTATTATTATTATTATTAATATTATATATTATTATTATGTACTAATACTATTATTTTTATTATTATTCTTTGTTGTTGTTGTTGATGCGCCAACCCCACACCCCCTCTTTTATTTTCTCCTTCTTCTTTTGGTTTCACCTCCGCACCAAACAAAACAACAAAGAACAATCAACCGAGCCGTACTCACCATTTTGGCCGACACTCAAACCTCAGATCCCGGCCTATTTCCCGATCAAATTCCGTAATTTTTGTACCATTCTCTTCCCCTTTCCTTCCTCCTCCTTTAAAGGTAAGAAAGTCTCCTTTTTGTAGTGGTTTCGTCTTTCGCCGTCTTATAAAAGTGTCGTCTTTTAGCTTCTTTATTCCGTTTTCTTGCCCTTTTATGAAGGATTCGAAGACCCGGGGTGAGGCTCGTGCCTTGTGGACCATTTATTCGAAGAATAAGGGGCGTTTAAGGTAATACGATTCTACCGATCCTATTATTAATATTATTATTCGGGGTTGTATGAAATATGTGCAATTTGTTGTTAATTTATGTGGTCAATGTATTAAAATTTCAGTTTAAGTGATCGGTTAAGATGAAATATTATTGTGTGTATATATATTAGTACTCATACGATTTATGTCACAAATCTTATTCTTTTTGTGAGATGGAATGAGGGTGTATAGCTTATATTACAAAGATGGCTAGGAGATACTCTTTTGGGATTGATTCAATATTTGAGACAGTATGAACAAAGTTGGTACGTATAATTATGAATTGGAATGAAGAACATGGTGTTCGTGCGTATTCGCTGCAAAGTAAACATTGTTTGGGAAACTTGGATCGTCAACCATTTGGAGTAAAGTATATGAATGGAATATATGTGATTGTTCTACTGGGATTCAGATAATATAACATAGGATTTGACTGAGGTATGGGAATCGTAATTTTAATTTGGTAGCTGGTGCATTCATTTGTATTATATTGTTAATTGTAGTTTCCTTTGATCGAGACTCGTGGGTGAGTAGCTTGGAGCCTTGCACTCTAAGTGTTGAGCATGGTTCATTATTGAACTTTTGACAATATCGATATTGAAATTGAGATGGAAATCTGGTTACTATGGAGTAATATTTTATAGGACGGAGTAATGAGAGAGATGGGGTAGAGAGTTGAGATTGAATTAATTTTTGGGACGAGAGTGACTTTTATAAGGTTGGCCTAGCAGCGGCCTGGCCGTGGCCTAGGCAGTGGCCTGGCCGTGGCCTAGGCAGTGGCCTGGCTAAGTCGCGAGTTTGGGCCGTATCTATAAATTATTTTGACGCTAGTTTGGTTTATTTAAAATATAATTAAATTAATTTCCGTCTCATATTTTATATAACGATAATTCGTTAATATCGTCCTTTCACATAATTATTTTAGGTGACTCATATGTGGTTGAAGATGAAGAGTAATTTTGGGTTTTAGAAGCTTTCTCAAGTTTATTGCTTGTCTCTTTGATAGCGTAAGGTAACTATTCCGAGTTACTCGACGAATAAATGTCACATTCTTTGCTTTTTGTATGATTTTGTGAATGTTATATTTAGTATAAGTAGCATTTGGGTAATTTTATGAAATGAGTAATGTTAGTAGTAAATATAGTGTTGATGGTAAAATTATTCTTATGATGGTAGTTGTAATGTTTTGTTGATTGTGCCGAAAACTGAGCCTTAGTCCCTTTGACTGATGCGATGTCAGTTAATTGAGTGATTGGTCAGCCGCAATTTGACCCGTACCTGTCGCAGGGCTGGGGTTGCGGGTAAAAATTCGGTTGAATGATTTAGATAATCGGCCTTTTTCTTGTTTTAGGCCATTTATCAAGCTTTAGTTCACATGTATAGCTTATTGAATTTAAATAGCTTCTTATTTTGTAGTAATGGCCCTAGATTCCCCTAAAGCCTTTAATATTATTAAAATTGCTAGAATTGGAAGTTAGTATTGAATTCTTATTGAGGACACTGTTTGATTTGTATGCTGAGTAGACTATTATATAGCCTTTCACATGATAGAATGTTAGAATTCATGTTGGTAAGTGGGACTTTTTGCCCTCTTATGGTTAAGTGGGTGTCTTAGTTGACTTGTGTGGTGAGTCGTGTGTGGTGTGGGCTAAAGTATTCAAGTCGGGACTAGGCGGGACTAGGTCCTAGGTGAGTACTTCGGCCTTCATCATAGATAGGTCTTTATAGTCTCTGACGAGTATATGTTCACTGCTTGATAGCCTTTGTGTTCCTGACTAGTGGATTTATATCCAAGTTGGGGCATGACCTCAGGTACTTATTTTGATAGTATGGGGTCAGCTTAAGTACTAGCCAACCCTTCGGTGGTGTCCTTAGGGTACTCACTTCACTTTGTTTTAAAAAAAGTTGTGGGTCTTGGGTGCGGTGGTGTGTATCCGCATGTCTAGGTCTCTTGTGACTTTTAGGCTAGGGTTGTGTTGTCTCTTGGCCATGTTTTCTTAATAGTAACCACCGAGCCAAGATACCGGGTTCGATTACCTTCCCTACCTCGTGGTATAGACTCGAGTTACAAAGTGACTATTGACGGTGCTAAGAACTTATGCCTATCTTTGATATATTGCCCTTTCTTGTATGGTGATTCTATGAATCATAGAAGGTGAGATGCAAGCCGGCTATGGTTGATAGAGTTTGGATTCCTGAATGTTATGTGATTCACATGATAGTGTAGTATGAGTCGGTCTAGTATTCACGTGCTAGGACTATGTGTTGTTATATTGTTGTTCACATGATAAGCACGATTGTCTAGCATCTATATGCTAAGGCTATGTGTTATTCATATTCATATTCTTACGTTTACATGTTATATTAATTATGACATTTCGTGGCTGGGAGAACTCGGAGTTACTCCCCACTGACCGTGGCTTTCGTATTTGTATAAAATGCGAATGACAGGTAGGTGATGCATATATGGGGTACATGGACGAGCTAGCGAGCAAAGTAACCTTGGGACCTAGACTGGTTTTATTTCATTGTGACCCTTAAACCTTTTTTATGTCACATACATTTTAGGGACATATGTCTCCCTTTCTCATATTTGGTTTGTATAACTTTCTTTTCGCGACTTTAGCGATGTTTCATTCTTGAGATTTATTTTGGACCTTGCATGTTTGACACCTTCCCTTTTGGATATCTTTATAACAGGTTCAGGTTTTAAAAATTACAGGTTTTTACCCAATTGAACCTATTACAAACATATCCTGTCAGTTTTTCTGTAGAATTACGTGTTTACTTTTCCGCTTTAATTGAGGGTGTCAAACTCGCTACTAGAGAGATGTGCACATTCGGAGCTGAGGAAGCGTTAAGACGGAGTTTGGAAGGAGTAGTGGTGATTGGAGTATAACATGGATGGTTGAAGGTTATGGGTGTTACCATAACATGCGTTTATCTTGACCGAGTTAGATTTATTATTATTGTACGTTGTTTAGTTAGTCCCTATTCAACCTCGTGGTGGACTGTGTATTCGTGAACACCTGCGGTGAACCATAATGAGGAGCAGATTTGACAGGTACTAAAGATTAGCTGACTTGGGAGCTATGGGATGCATGAGGACTTGGCCAATCTACCTAGAAGTCTAGACCACATAGAATATTTAATCACTATATTCATTTCCGCTGCGAGTTGTAATTATTTTATATAGAGTTTTAATTGGTTGAGTTGTAATGAACTTGTAATCACTAAGTTTTAATGTAAATTACTTTGGTGAATTGGACTTTGTTATTCACTACCTCGGGAGACCGAGATGGTAACATTCCTATTTATTTGGGAATGTCTAGCTAAAGACTCCAGAATAAATGGGGGTGTTATATGAAATGTTTATCTTTTATAATTGTTAGAGTGGTTTTGCCTTTACTTAACCTTCTGGTTGACGGATACTACTTTTATCCATCCTTTTGTCTCTGTTTTGTTGGGCTTGTTATGACCATTGCGGTTCTCACCCTTATATGTGAGCAGTCCTCACATGCACATGATTGGACGTCGTTGATTGTTGGTTGTTTGTACGGGATGGCTGAGTTTAGTTTGGCTTTTAGTTTCACTACCTTAACTCGATTTAGCAATAAAGGATTTCTAGATAATTCACATTATTTCAGTTTGTTTTTTAAAGACTTCCTTTGTATTATATACCATTTAGTTTGAACTTGGAATTATGTAACTCTTAATAACTTAAGTTAACTTGGTTGTTCAGTTGAGGTTGTTTAAATTGGTTTCAGCGTCACGGATTATTCTCTGTTGGTGACACACTCAATCGTCACGGATTATTCTCTGTTGGTGACACACTCAATTATCCTGGATTGTTTTGTTTAGGCACTTGGACAATCAAGGGTGTTACACATCCATCTTTAATGCCACCATAAAAACAACCTTGTAAACAACCACGGCCCTAAAATTAACATCCCCCCCCCCCCTTCCAAATTAATTGGGAAATCTTGGGGTTTGGAAAAAGGGACGATTGATGACGAATGAGGGATGACATACGACGACGGTGGTCGGCAACTAGAAGGATGAACGAGCTCTGTGGTAAGGAGGATGCACGAGGTTGGTCGTGCCTCTGCTTATATCTAAAAAAACAAAGTGAGCAAGGTAGGGGAAGAGGAGGCGGGAGTGTGGGTGGCGTGAACGGTGGTGTATTGACATTGTGGTCCTGGTAGTGAACGGTGGTGGAGGTTTGGGGTATGGTGGTTCTAGTGTGATATAGGTGTCGATTATGATGGTTATGGTGTAGGTTTAAGTGATGGTTGTTAATGGAGTGATTAGTGTTCTTTGAAAAAAAAGATAGGTCTCACATGAGCACTTTTAGCTAATTTTATAGGGGAAATATTATCTAACTGCAGCATAAGAAGTTGGGGCAATAGTAAAGCTTATAGTGGATTAAAATGATGTTTGAATTATATGGAGAACATGACAGCGTGGATTATCGCGGTTAAATAATCTTAAAAATTTCGCATGTGAGATACGAGTATTTAGTAACAATTGTATTCGTAATTACTATCTTTTCATTAGTTACCCATTAAGTGTATCAAAACTAGACCATCGAGTAAGACTCGTGGAGTGGCTAGTGCACTAGACCATCGAGTAAGACTCGTTGTCCGAGGCGTGATGCATGGTGAAAAACTTTTATCGATGGCAAAAAAAATTTCTTCTCACCATGCACCAAGCCTCGGATAGTGGGTCTTACACGATGACCGAGTGCACCAGTCGCTGTAGTCAGCGATGCTCACAACCGTCATAGAAGGTGCAGCAATAAACACTCAGGTTAGATCATATTGGACAGGTCGCTTCGATTACTGGTCAAGTTCGGATCCTCAACTCAAGTATCGAAACGAATACAGGCCAAGTTAATTAATGTACGCTGAACTGAGCTTTCTAAAATCTCCAAACATGATGTCACATTATTGTTGCATATCTTTGTCCACTTGTAATTAAATTATTAGAGACTAGTTTGTTACATGGGACTATGGGAGGGTGTGAGGAAAAACTTGTTATCATACAGATTAACACAAATACGCAGTTATATACTTATATCGACTCATTAATAAAGCCTTTTTATCATTATAATCTTACTCGTCTCAAAACCGGAAAGAAATGGAATACAATTTCGAATTCAAAATTCAATGAACCAATTTCATTCTCTTTTAATTGTCGAGACATTATTATGAAACGATCAAACAATCCTAATTTTGTTCTAAAACGAAACTATTTTATGAGATGGAAAACCAATAATAACTTAAACAACAATTCTCTTGTACGACGGTATTTTCCGTGTTTTTTGTTAATAAAAATATCCCTTTTTTTTGTTATATAGTGACCTCTTTTTGGTAAATAGTGAACATTTTGAAAAAAATGTCATTTATAGTCATTAAATATGGTCACTATTTACCCAATATCGGTCATCGTATAGTAGAATTTGCGTAACTTTAATTCGAAGGATCCAAACTCTTTGCCCCTTTGGAAACAAAAACACACAAAGGAGTGTTAGAACTTTTTTTTTTTTTTTTTGAAATTGTCATCTCATTAATAATCAACTAAGCGTAGGTTACAATGAAGATAACAAATAGACAAAGGAAAATCAAGATTGCTAACGTAAAAAATACATTCAAAATAACTATCTAAATATCGTAATGGCTGCTACCGCTCCAAAATCATAAATTTCTTGAATCTATGAATAATCGATGTCTTTGCATCCTTCTTGATGGAGGGAAACAGTGTAGCCGTCTTGATGTATTCATCCACGAAACAAATCTGATAATCTCCCCGTCGATTAAAACTTATTATATTGATAACAATCCCACGAAAAAATGGAAAAACCCCGAAAGAAGGGACGGAACAACAGATCTCACCAAAAGGGAGACAATTATTGAAAATAAGATAGATTTGCATAATATTAGTTGTTTAAGAAAGCTTTTGTGGGGCTTACCATCGATGGATGATCGATGGAAGCCCCCGAATAATAATGGAGGCTAGGTTTTTAGAGAGGGTTTTTTTTGGAGAATTTTTATTTTTTTCTCCTATTGAGTATAAGGAGTGTTAGAACTTTGAAGTAGCATAAATTCTCATTATAGACGGAAGATATCCGTCTATAGATATAAACGGGTCAAATACCCACCCATTTTAAGCATAAGACAAGCAACAAGTTGCATGTTGGAGCCCAAAAATGTCACCACTTTAAACATATTTGACCCGTCTTTTATTTTAGACGGATATATCCGTCTATTGTGAGACTAATTGTAGAAGTAGAGTTGGCCAAATGAACGAGTCAATTGGGCCCGACCTGGCACGGGCTGGATTCGGGTTCCAATTTTTAAACCTGGCCCGCCCTTTGGCCTGCTAATTTAGGAAAAAAATAAAAAACAAAAAAAACAAAAAACTAGTAAGGCCCGACCCCTTTTCACGGGCCAATTGTTAACCCGACCCGGCTTGAATCCGCCCCAAGCCCTGGCCAGCTCTAGTTAGAAGTTAGAACTTAGAAGTTTCAAGTTTGAACAGAGAAGAAACTGCCTCCTTGACAATTATGACAAATACCCTCTCCTTATTTTCGTCAATCATACACCAACATCAAGGCCATCAGCTTTCAACCCCCAGTCCCCCATAAACCCTTCCTTCAAATTTAACCCCCTTCTTTTTCAAAAACTCACCCAAAAAAAAAAACCCTCAAAATTCATAAATCACCCTTCAAAAAATGGCCTGTTTCATGAATCATCTTGAAACTCAACAACAACATCATCAACAACAACAAGAAAAGCCATACTTGCTAAATCTCAAAGAACCAGAACTTGTAAACCCAAATCCCATACAAGTTGAAAACTTTGATGAGAAACCCACAAACAACATCAAAAAACCAAACCCACCAAAAAGAAAATCAAACAAAGACAGACACAAAAAAGTTGATGGGAGAGGTCGAAGAATTAGGATGCCAGCTCTTTGTGCTGCTAGAATTTTCCAATTAACTAAAGAATTAGGTCATAAATCTGATGGTGAAACTATTCAATGGCTTTTACAACAATCTGAAAATGCCATTATTGCTACTACTGGAACTGGTACCATCCCTGCTTCCTTCTTATCCGGTTCCGGCTCGTCGGTTTCTGAACAGAGTAGCTCTGTTTCTGCACCAATTTCCGGGTCCGGGACTTGGAACTTGTTTGGTAGTAATCATTTGCCTCCGGGTTCGTGGGGATACGGGTTCAATTCGGGTCAAGATGCCGGGTTTTCGAACACGAAAATGGAAGTGTCAAATTTGAACATGGGTTTGGTGGGTTTTGGAGAGTATGGGAATAGTAGAGATAATTTGGAGTTGGGTTTATCACAAGATATTTTGAATTATGGTGCTATTAATCAATTTTATGAACAGATTAGGAATAATAGCAGATCAAATGTTGGCATTAACAATGATCATCATCAGCAAAAGAAAGTTCCTGATCATGCAGCAAGTTGAAGTGGGAATTTTTTTATACGAAGTATATTATTATTAAAAAATGAAGCTTTTTTAGGTTGATTTGTGAGTTTATTGTAATCATATTAGTGGTAGAAAATTGAGATAACGTCACTCAGTTATATTAAATTTGGTCATAGACTAATAGGTCTTACCAATTCTTAGTACCGCAAGATGGCGCTCTATTATTCTTAGTTAAGTGGTAACTGGTAACTAAGTTTAAGTTTAAATCATGTTTTTTCTCTTTAGTTTCATCTTTTGTATTCTTGAAGAGATTTAATGCTTTGTATCAGCAGTTTTGAGTGGCAGACAAAAGAGGAAGTTACAAGTTTGAACTTTGAAACTTTGAGATATTTGAGTTTGCACCTTTGTTTTCATATGTTTCTTTTTCTGTTGAATTCAAAAATTTGAACTTTTAAAAATAGTGTTCACACATATAGCGAGTGACTTAGAATTAGGGATGGCAATGGGTAGGGTTTGGATAGGGTTCACCTAGACCCGGACCCGACCCGATATTTTCCCTTTGGACCCGTACCCGACCCAGCCCCGCAAGGGTCTAAAATTTGAGGACCCATACCCGGACCCTATGGGTAAGGGTAGGGCTGGCCTCACCCGCATGGTCCGAGTTTAAACACTTTAAGAATAAGATTAACAAATGTACTAAATTCCGCAATCGGCCCTCAAGGTGGGCGAATAACCTGTTTCCGAGTACTTTGCTTGCCATGCTTCTTCCACCTTTATGATTTCCACAAGATCCTTCATGGATTTCGATAATATCTCGCTCAACTTCTTATGGCTCCAGCATCCGAGGTATGGCCCAACCTGCGATTTCTTAAAAAGCACGTTGTTAATAATAGTATATGAAGCGACTTTTATTTTTAGTGCTCTCGGCATCTTGCTTATTTAGGGGAAGGATTCCTGTTGTAGCCATCATAGTAAGGTTTTGTCCAAAAATTGGCAACATAAATTGGGAAACTTTCATCTTGTTTATTTATTGCAAGTTCTAATAAATGTACAATGGGTATTTTGTCGAAGTCAAGGGACTGTTGGATCCTAGGCCGGCTAAGGCGTCGGCCAGGTATTCAAGTCCCTGGGAATTTGGTCAATATTAAAATTGCGGAATTTTGATTTTAAAATTTGAACAATTTCCAAATAAAGCATCATTTTTGAGTATTTTGCGAGATATATTCCGTTTACTTGGTTGGAAATAAGAAGGGAATCGGTACGTACCTTTAGGTTTTGCACACCAAGGTCAATACATACCTTTAATCCAAATATTAAGGCTTCATATTCGCCTCATTGTTGGTAGCCTCAAATGCACACTTATAGCTGTACTATTTTATCCCCACTGTGCGATTTTAGTACTACCCCAGGCTGTGCCCTCATGTTGGCTGCACCATCGACAAATAGGGTCCATTCTAGGTCCGTTTGGTCATTTGATCGGTTTATTTACTTCTTTTATTAGGTCGGGTTCTAGGGTTGGACTAAAATCAGCCACAAAGTCCGATAGTGCTTGTGATTTAATTGTTGTCCTTGCTCAAATGTTATGTTGTATGTGCTCAAATTTGGATGACTATTTGCACATTCGTCCAGGACAATTACGGCTTCCTAAGTACGGACTTGATAGGAAGGTTGGTTCGACTATTATAGGGTGGCTTTCAAAGTATGGTCTTAATTTTGTGCAACTCATAATTAAAGCTAAAACATAATTTTCAAGTAGGCCATACCGATCTCTCGCATCCGAGTAGGCTTTTACTTACGTAATAGATGTGGTGTTGTTGTCCGTCCGCTTCTCGACCAAGACCGCACCGACAAAGAAGTTTTTACTGATCGATGTATACTTGTCAGGGGTTCATCTTTGACTTGGTTTTGCCAAAAAGAGAGGAGAGGATAGATATGTTTTCGGTCTTCAAAGGCACTGATGATCGGGGTCCATTGAAAGTCCTTGTTTTCCTTAGCAGGTTTATAGAATAATTTGCACCTCTCGATGATCTTGAAAATGAATCTGCATTGGGCCGCTATTCTTCCAAATCGGCTTTTGTATGTCTTTGACCGTCTTTGGTGGTTCTAGCTCCAGGATAGCTTTGATCTGTTCTGGGCTGGCTTCTATTCCTCTTTTTGTCACCATATAGCCCAAGAATTTGCCTGTTGAGACTCCAAAGTGGCATTTTTGTGGGTTGAGCTTCATATTGAATTTCTCCGATTTTTGAAAGGCTATTTCCAAGTCTTTGACGTGATCTTCTGCCTTTTTTTGACTTGACTACCATGTCATCTATGTAGACTTCCATGGTATCTCCTATTTGGTCTTTGAACATCATGTTGACTAGCCTTTGATAGGTTGCACCCGCATTCTTTAATCCAAATGGCATAGCAAAGATAACAATATATACCTCTTTCAAGAATGAAAGTCGTGCTTTCGATCTGCGGTGCATCTTTATTTGATTGAATCACTGGAGGCATCCATAAATGTTAACATTTCGTGGCCGCAGCGGGGCATCCACCATTGCATCGATGTGTGGCAGGGGAAATGGATCTTTTGGGCAGGCTTTGTTTAGGTCGGTGTAGTCTACACAGACTCTCCATTTGCCATTTTTCTTTTGGACGACTACTACGTTTGCAAGCCAGTTAGGGTACATTACTTCCCTGATCATTCCCATGTCCAGTAGTTTGTCAACTTCTTGGTTGATGATTTCATGCCTCTCTGCAGACAAATTTTCTTCTCTTTTCTTTGTACAGGCTTAAAGGATTTGTCAATATTCAACTTATGAGTTATAACATCGGATCTATACCAAATACCATATCAAAATGTGACCAAGCAAAACAAGACATTTTAGTTTTGAGAAAGCTGACCAGATTGGGTCTGACCGAGTCTGGTGCATCTGACCCTACAAGTACTTTCCTGTCAGGGAATTCTGGGTCCAATATGACCTCTCATGTTTCCATCTGTGATTGCGCTATATATTCTTCCCTGATAAGTGACTTTAATTGCTATGCAAGGGACTTACCTGACTTTGAGGGTTTCAAAGCCTGAGTGTAACATTCCTGAGCCGTCCTCTGTTCTCCCCTGATGGTGGTTATCCCCCATTCTGTTGGAATTTTCACACATTGATGGTATGTTGATGGGATTGCTTTGACATTGTGGATCCATGGTCTGCCCAGGATTAAGTTATATGAGGATAGGCAATCCATTACTCCAAATCTTTCATATGAAGCCACGCCTTCCACATAGGTTGGCAGGCTGATTTCTCTCAGGGTGTTCTTTGTTTCTCCGCTGAATCCAACCAGGACGCTGGATTTCTTGATGATCTTTCCTTCATCTATCTTCATAGCTTTCGGACGTGAAGCATCACCGTTGATTGAACGCCTCCGTCTATCAGGATTCTTGATACCTTAGCTGTGCCAATTTGCATGGTGATTACCAAGCTGTCATGGTGTAGATCTGATATTCCCTGCAGGTCCGAGTCATCAAAAGTAATAGCGGGCAATGAATTGGACCTGGAAGGGGGCTGAAGTCTGGATTCCCTGGATATTCTTTTGGCGGTGAAATGAGCTGGTCGGACCACGATTTCGATCCTCCATTTATGAACTTGACTTCATAGATGGGGGGAGGAGGAGGAGGATCTCTGCCATTCCCTGAATCTCTCTTGTTTTGTCCTTCATCTTTGTTCTTTGGCTGCTGGATTAAGTCTTTCAAATAGCCTTTCTTTAGAAGATATGCCACCTGTTTCCTGAGTTGGATGCATTCTTCTGTGGTGTGCCCGATGTCCTGATGGAAGTCACACCATCTCGTTGGGTCTTTCCTGGGGTTGTCGGACTTCTTAGGCCATCTGACCGTATCTCCCAGGCTTTCCAAGCGTTTGATTAATCCTGCAGTATTAATAGAGAACTTATATTCAGGAATAGTTGGAAGGCTAGAAAGGTTACCTTTATGTTCTTGTGCCATGTTGACTTCAGATCGTTCAGGCCTGGAATAGGGTGCTGATCTGGGGTTGCCTCCTTTCTGGTAGGAGCTTTTCCTGTTAGTGTGTCCATAACCTTGCTTCCCCCTGGATGAATTAGTCCTGAAGTTGAGATCTTCCTCCAATCTGACATGTTCTAAGGCGATGGATTGAACAGTGGCAAAGGTTGGGCAGGCTTTCTTGGTTAAGTTTGCATAGGTGTCGCTATCAAGCAGGACTCCTTGCCTGAAGGCTTCTACTGCTGTTTCTTCATCACACCTGGGAATGGCCACCTTCTCTTTGACAAATCTGGCCAGGAATTCTTTGAGAGATTCTTCAGGAAGTTGCTTTACCCTGAACAGTTCTTTGGTCTCTTGGCCATATCTCTGCTGCTTGCGAATTGTTGATTGAAGGCATTGATCAATTCTGCAAAATTCTTGATACCTCCATTTGGGAGATTAATGAACCATTGTAATGCTGCTCCGGTCAGGGTTGTACCAAAGCCTTTGCACATGCAGACCTGACTGATTTCACTGGGTATTGAGGCAGCCAACATCTTCTGTTTGAATATAGCAATGTGATTTTGTGAATCAGAGGTTCCATCATAAGTTCTCATGGATGGGACGGTGAATTTCTTGGGGAGATCGATCTTTGCAATTTCATCTGCAAAGGGCGAGTCAAAACAAAGCTATCAATTTCTACTTCACCACGAGTGGTCCGTACTCCGGGTATATTTTCTATTTTGTTGTGGAGTTTTTGGATTTCTGAAGCATAGCCATCATTATTGCTTTGCTTGATTTTGTTTGTTTCATCATTGGAAATGATTGGGGTACCGGATAATGTATCCTTCTCCGGGGTTCCAAAATTGGAAAAGTCTATGTTTTTGATAATGGATGAGAATGGGGTTCCTGGTTCGAATCTGGTCTTGGAGCCCGGCCCGATTTTCCAATTTTTCCTCGTGGCTAGACTCAGATTCCTTCAGCCTATAGATTTCTGCTTCTGCCTGGGCTGCCTTCTCCTGGATTGTCTCCAATTCCTTGATCTTGGCCAGGGCAGCCGCTAGTTGTTGTTCTGGGGTTAGTTCTACCATTTTTATGTGTAAATGTTAAATGGAAAATGATAAAGGGAATTTTATTGATTGAAGAACTAGATGCCCCACGGTGGGCGCCAATTGTTTTAGCAGGATTTTCCCTGAATGGGTCCGGCTTGATTAAAGAATAATTTGGGTATCTAGTTCTATAGGTTTGGACTATTGTGAATGAATAACAAGGAAAGACTAAGTATAAAGAATAATGTTTATATTACTTTGATAAGCTAAATACAAATTTGTGTAAATAATTGGATATTCGGGAAATGTGGGATAAATTATCAAGTAACTCAATGAATCATGAATGAATTTACAAACGTCAGTTTACAATATTTATAATCATACAAATATGAACGTTGTACTGATCTCCAACGTCCTGCCCTTTTGTCGGAGTTGTTACCGGATTAATAGGGCACATTCCCTATTAATTCGGTTGACTCGTTCTTCTTTGATTGATCCTTAGCTTTTTCTCCTCTTGCACGTCTAGGTTCATGGGTGATATAGTCTCATAATTAGACTTGGTCTTCCTTGAGAATAGGACATGAATATTCATCTTTATATAACTGTTTTGCTGCTCTTTAGTTTAATCCTACCGCTTAGGTGTCTTTGCCAGCTATTCCGTGCTTTACCATCAGGCCTTCCTTCTGGGATTAAGTAGCATATTCATCCTGTAATACTCTTCATCTACCAAATAATGATTAGATTTGTCCGGTCTTTGTTTGCCTTAATCAGCCTTGTAAGGTCAGGCCAGGTTAGAGTCAGACCAGGCTAAACTGGGCCTAACATGGTCTATAATATTAAAAAAAAAAAAAGGATTTTCTACAAGGTAACCCCGTCTTTTCTCAAATCCTACGAGGTAACCCTGCCTTTTTATTCAACACACATGGTAACCCTGTACTCTATATAAACTTATTAGCGTGACCTCTACTTTCCATTCCGTCAAATTGTGACGTTAAGTTGATGATTTGGCAAATTTTTCATGTTGACATGACACTTACTAGACAATTATTAATGAGTAAGCAATGATATGGAAACTCAAATAGAAAAAAAACACTTAGCCACTCCCTTTCATTACGATCAAAACACAAATAATATTTCACATGCTCCTCTATCTCTCCAAAAATCCCCTCTTACTTCTCATATCCAGGTTTCTGAACCCAAAAAAATTCATCATCTGCTGCTTCCATCCTTATTCTTTTAGGTATAAATCATTATTCCATTTTTAATTTCGTTTCCAAATTCCAATTAATAGTGTATTGAGTAATTCGTATTAGTCTGATTTTATTCTTTGTTAATTGTTGTTATACTTGGCCAAGATGAGGACTTTTAACTCAATAAGATTTGTATTTGGATGAAGAAGGATCTTATGGAAATCTTGTTGGGAAGAAAATTAATTAACATTTGTGTTGTCGTAAAAGAGAAAAATCCTTTGACAAAAAAAAAAAGAGAAAAATCCTTGTGTTTTTTTGTGATGGATGCAAATGTACTGAATTTAATCTCAGCTCTGCCAATATAAAATGGCGGTTCACATACTTTTGTTGCTTGATTGGTTTACCTTTCATTTAGCAGAAATGTTCATTTACTTTGAATACTGTATAAAGTTTGGAAATCAAAAGGAAGACGGAGATGAAGAATTGTGGAAAATGAGAAATTGAGGTTGAAAATATAGAAGGAAATGAGGATGTGAGAGAAATGGGTTAAATTAGAGGGAAAATAAAATGAACAAGAGAGGAAATTAAAAGGGAGTTATTAATAAGGGGGTTTCTATGTCAGCATATAAAATTATCCAAATCATTATATTTAACAGATCAATTTGATGGAAGGTAAAGTAGAGGTCACGCTAAAAAGTCTTTATACAGTACAAGGTTAGCACGTGTGTTGAATAGAAAGGCAAGGTTACCACGTAGAATTTGAAAGAACACGGGGTTACCTTGTAGAAAATCCCAAAAAAAAAAATTATACTACTTTAACATTATGAGTTTATTAATCTGCCGTTAATGGTGGTTGTCGGTCGCCGGCTATTAGAGGGGTGGTTGTCAGTCGCGTATCAGTGCTGTGGTGCTGGTTTTCTTGTGTCAGTGGTGGTATTGTCAGTGGTTGTGTTTTATCACTTTATGGGATGAGGGAAGATAAAGATACTTTAGTTGGGTTTCTACAGTCTGTCAGTATGAATTCAAAAAACTTGTAATTTTGATTTATTTTTCTTTAATAAAGGGTCTAAGGGTCGGGTATGGGTCTCATAACTTAGACCCGGACCCGAAATATTTTCTTAAGACCCATACCCGACCCATACCCATTGGGTCTGAAAAAATGAGACCCATACCCGACCCATTAGGGTCCGACCCTCAGGGTCTGGGTCGGGTCCCCGACCCACTGCCATCCCTACTTAGAACGTTTTTCCATCTGGCATCATCATTCCCCCTCTATTTCACCAAAAAAATCTAGGATAAGACGGTGTATGTGATGGTCTTTTTCTATAAAAATTCATTCATTTATTGCTAATAAAAGAGTGATTTTTATATAAATGAACCGTTTTACGAATTGAAGCAGATGTTTCTTTTTGTGTTGAATTTAGCAAGTAAAGTTGTTTGTAACATAGAACAAGGTAAGTGCGTCAAAGTTTGATTAAACTAGACTGTGAAGTATGTACATGTACTATTTTTATTTATTTATTTATGGATGCAAAAATAGACTAAGGGCATCAACAATAGAGGTTTGTCAACAAAGATTTGTGTACTTTTTAGAGGTTTGTTGACAAACCTCTCTATTGTTGGGAATGGGGGTTGAGGTTCATATATGAGAATGGTTACAATTTTGTATACAAGTTTGTGTTTTTCGTTGTGAGTGATAATGGACCCATATAGTATACTTTTATGAGGTTTGTCTATATTTAAGAGGTTTGTCTATTGTTGTATTGAGGTTTGTTGTTAGAAAGGTTTGTATGTTGAGTGATGTGGCATTAGACAAACCTCATTTGGGGTTTGTCTATTGCTAATGCCCTAAGAAGGCAGCAACTTTTACTCCAAAATGGATCCTCTCCATTTTTTTCTCTCCATTTCCTCTCTTAAACTCATTTAATAATATTTTTTCCACCAAACCTTATTATCCCTTTATTTTTACTCATTAATTTTGAGCCGTTCGATAATGTCAGAATATGATACAGACCACCAAAAGAAAATGGCCTCTCCTCTCCATTTCTTTTTAGGAAATGGAGAGAAACCCTCCTCCTTTTACTCTATGTAAAAACGAGGACGAATTTGAAATGTAGAGACAAAAGAGTACTGATTGCTTTGACTCTGACACTGCTGACTACTTCTATAATCCAAAAATAAGAGTTACAGTACAACTTACAACTGACCTTGTTTGTACGAAACTTGAAAAAGGTTTAATGTCTTTGAGGAAACTTTATGATTATTTTTAAAGGCTGAATTCTTGTTTAAGACGGTGATATTCATCTTAAGTTTAAGACAAGTTAAATATACTTATGTGAGATTAATAAGACAAAAGGAGAATGCATGTGAAAAAAAGCAAAAGACTAGCTGATTTTGTACTCGGCAACTCTTTAATCTGGTTTAGTGAATAGATTATTTAGTTTGTACTCACATGCTTCAAACTTACGTTGTTATACTATCGAGTTTAACAAAACATTTAAGTTGACGTCTGCTTGGTGAACAATTTGTGCCTAGAGGTAGCATATGGGTGGGTAAGTTTGAGTACGAGTTTACTCGTGTCCGCAGTTGGATTATATATCAAATTCTGAGTTCCGACTGTGTCACATTCAAATGGTGACTTGACTGAGTTTGGTTAGGATTGTGCTCGTGCCGAGTCATCATTTGCATGTTTGGTTCATGTCCGGGGCGGATTCAGGATCCAAATGTACGGTGGGCTAGAAAAGTCAATGATAATTTTTTCTTTTTAAAATGATATAGAAACTTTGGAGTTTGTAATCACACACGTTTTACCCTAAACTGCAGCATTTTGTTTACGGTTTTATTGCAATTGTTATTGTGATCTAACCCATGTTTGTTACGGCGCCGCTTGGATAAGAAGTTTCTTTCTCTTATCTTTGTTTGTTTATTTATGCTAGAATAACAAAATGGACTCACATGTTTAAATCACTTGACGAAGTTATGTGCATTTAAACCACTAAAATTGTTTTCACATGTTAGTGTTTAAAATGAATGGATGCATACGACAAATACTAGTTCAGTTAATATTGGCTATTCTTTGACATTAGTAGAGGCCGTTGTTTACAACGGGCGGGGTTGGGTGTTTGAACGAGCTTCCTAACACGTAATTTCATACGAATCCTTTTTCTCTAAAACGGTTTCTGTGTTTTCCTTAAAATTCGGTGGCGACTCTTTGTGTTTGAAAACCCCCTGTGGATACATCAAATTCTCACATCCACATTTTGGTGACTCTGTTGGGGACTAGTGTAACTCGAAAAGTTAAATAGTGGCCAATAAATTGAATTAGTATTTGTCAACATATTTCATGCATAAACCCAATTGAGACTTTAAGGATCGGGCCATCTCCCCCTCGGGTCGATTTCAAGATAAAGAGATGACATCCACTGCGCCTGGTTTAAATATCAAGGTGGTCTCTACTGATTCTTCAAGTACTTGTTCTACCATAAGCTACGGGCTTATGGGGGGCTTAACTTCTTAGCTGAAGTGGGATCATTGGCATAAACCCAATTTAGAAGACCGACCGAGAATTAGTTGAGTCTAGGATTCATGCATTCATGCTTTGAAGAGTCTATCACGGTCGAAATACTCGAGAGGAGGGGGGGGGGGGGTGAATTGAGTATTTAAAAAAACTTATGCCCGCTTTTTATTTTATATCAATCCAATTAATTACTTAAAGTTTATTGATTAAACTTTAACTAATTAACTAAGTGATTATGAACGTAATAAAATGAACAAAAAAGAAAACTGCAAAGACACACGATATTTAAAGTGGTTCAGCTTCACACGTCGAAGCCTACGTCCACTATTCTCGATTAATAATTTTAGTACCTTTCTCCGGATTACAAAATTATCAACCCAACTCGTATAGCTAACTCTAGTTATAACTCAATTTGAATATCACTAGATATTCGATTTTGACTATCTTAAGTTACTAAGAAAGCACTTGATTGTTCTTCTAAGTGTTCACACAATTTGAACGAGTAAGAAACAATATTAAGTACTATTATCTTATAACGTAACCTTAAGAATAATATGCAAATTAAGAGCACGACTTTTCGTAAAAGATTTTCAAATGCAAAACAATAAAATACTTGATTAAAAATAAACTCAAATTGTTTGCAAGGAATTTTTATACTTCGAAAAGCTTATTTGAATTTATGAATATCACAAGTATATATAGTAGAGAAGAGACACTAGGGTTTTGATCGAAACCCTAGAAGTGTCGTGAGGCAAGGTAAGTTGTTCTACAAGAACCAAATCTTATCTTTCCTTAATTTAATCTACTAGATATTTTGATTAAGTCAAATAAGGTAAATCTAATATATTTGATAAGATATAAGAACATCGTATGGCAATATAGAATAGATTTAACCTAACAAGAAATACTCAAATAGGGAGCAAGGTCGGCCACCACACGGCTCAAGCCCACCTTGGCCGAAACCCTAGGTCAAAACATCAAGGAGTAGATTAGGGTTAGGTTTAGATAATTTAGCAAACCCTAGGTAGCATGACGACTCATAAGTCGTTTTACTAACCAATAGGATAATGAAAATTATTCATTCTAAACAAACCAAATTAAGTCTCTATCATATATACACATGATTTCGAAACATATTTGAAGAAATTTATCTTTTGAAAAATTATTTTAAAACTATTTAAAATCGTGCCTTCAAATGCAACCCAAAGTTATATTACAAATAGTTATAACTTTAAGTTTGGCAAGGAAAGTTATAGGTGAAATAGCTATAACTTTACCTTCCCAATATGTCTTCTTAAGATATCGTTATTAGATGAAGACCTATACTAGCTAATCTTCCTGGAGATATTCAGTGATAGGATCTTGTATGAACCTTGATCATAAGCTCTTCATATTGAGCTAGTTATAGACTTGATCGAGCCTTTTGCTTGAATGATCATCATACTTGAAACTTGTTACAGTTACTATGACGCTTTAAGAATCTTCAATGTTATAGCTCAAGCTGCTATAACATTACTTGAACAATGCTTCACAAATCATCAATGTTATAGCCAAAGTTGCTATAACATTACTAGCTAAACTTGTAAACTGAAGTCAATCTATTAAAGACTAAACAAACGATTACGAGCAAGAGTATATATAACACGAAGCACAAACTTGTCATTATCAAAACTCAATCATATATCTATATGGTCCAGCATGCTTGTATGCGAATGACTACTTGCTACGTGAATCCCGTGTCAAGTCTTTTTTCTTTTTTTTGAAAACCACGTTTTTTTTATAAAAAAAACCCCACTTTGTTTTTCGAAATTTGAGTCGTGTTCAAACCCAATTTTTTCGAAAATCCTTGGTCCATTTTTCAAACCCGAACTTTTGAACTTACCTCTTTTGAAAAAAGAATGTTTTAAGTTGGAATGCTGCCCAATTAAGATTAGAATTTTGACCAAAATAAGCCTTTTATAGCCGGCATGCTGCCCATTTAAAAGCTCATTTTCATTTAATCCTCTTCTATTTTTAAAATTCAAATGAACCATGTTCCGAACTTAACCCAAACCTAGAATAGAGTTTGAGTCAGTCGGGTCAAGTTTAGCCTTGTTAGGCTTACGTTTGTTTGTGTTTAGTCATGTCTAGTCTAGTCTAAGGTTCAAGTGAACCATGTATTGTCTAGAACACGACCCAGTTGGGTCACCCAAGCTCACTATTGGGTCCGAATCATGCCTGTCGACCAAGTGGTCCGAGTCAGAGTACAAAAAAAACGTCCATTAGGCCACACTAGGCGTTTTTCACGAGTCCATGGACCATGTTTGGTTCAACCACGGGTCAGTCACACCGAGTCGATGTCAAGTCTAAGTTTGTGAAGTCGGTTTGAGTCAATTAGTAGCCCTTGTTAGGTCTAAGACCCCCTCCACACGTGAGACCCTTCGCAAATGAGCCACTTAGTTCATTTCCTGGGTCTAAGCCTGTCATTGAGTCATGTCTGAGACAATGGTCAAATCCGTGAGTCGAGTCTTTAACTGTGCAGGTGGTTTTTGTTCACGTATTGATTAGTTTGGGGTTTTTCTTATAGAAAGGCCACCTATGACCAGAGAGAAAGCAATGGAAGCTCTAGTGACTAAGATGAATGATACTTTGGAACAAGTGATGGCTCCTTTGATTGTTATTGAGACCAAGCTCGTCGTGGAAGAACCAGTGACCCCTCCACCTACTGAATTCGGGAAAAGGCTTAAGTTGGTTGAAGACCAGATGAAGCTCTCCGGAGGAGAGAACATCCACTTCGAAAATACTAGGACCTATGCTCCGGTTTTGGACAAGTTACCTACCAATCTTGTGCTCACAGACATTCCCAAGTTTAAGGGCACAGAAGACCCATTTCATCATGTTAAGTCCTACAAGGAATACTTGGCACTAAGGGGAGTACCTGCTGATATGCTTACCCAAATCTTTGCCCAATCTTTAGAAGAACACCCGAAGGCGTGGTTCTATAATCTTGAGCTTAAGAACTTCCCTACATTCAAAGATATCACAGTGGAGTTCTGTAAGCACTATGCCGATAATGTTGAAATCCGGACCAACATGAGAACACTAGAGGTTATGACGCAAAAGGAAAATGAGGGATTTACTGATTTCCTTGCAAGGTGGCGTGCTGAAAGTGTGAAGTTGGCTAAGAAGCCAGATGAAACCGAAATGGTTGATAGGTTCGTGAAGAATGTTCGACCCACCTATCGAAATGAAATCAAGTATCAAAACTTTGGCTCGTTTAAGGAACTTATTCGAGTCGGGATAAGAATCGAGGCCGATTTGGAAAAATGAGACAGAAAAGCCTAAGGGATACGAAGGTGCCTCATCATCTAAGGCAAAGACCCCGGCTTCTACCAATCATATTCAAGCAATTAGTTTCTCGGGAGGAACTCCTAGGAAACCGCAACGCACTGGGCCAAGAGCATTCACTGATATAGGGTGTACTTACGCATATGCCCTTGAAGGACTTACGGCCTAAGGGAAACTGAGTCCTATTGGTCCCTCTCAAGAACCACCGTTGGAACAACGGAAAAGGTCCCATAACTCTGAAGCTTATTGTGCCTTCCACCGAGGCAAAGGTCATGATACGGAAAATTGTTACCGTCTCAAACATGAAATTCAAGATATGATCGAGAATGGAACGCTCCCGATTCCAACTATTAAGCCTAACAATATAACCAACCCATTTGATGATCACGCAAATGGGATATTTGTCGAAGAAAATATCGATTTAACCTACTTGATTCAGCCAGTCTGCCGTCTTAATGGGTTCTTTGTGGGGAAGGAATTCATCGATTGTTCGAAGTACCTTCCAAGTTTAAGTAAGGAGATTCGAGTCGGGGACTTTGCTATTGATCGTACCCAACATATCCTCCGGAGTGCCACAGAGATTAATGGCATTTGGAATGATAATGAAGATGATGTGTACATGGCTAAAGGTACGACTACCCCACACATTCGGGATGAAATCACGAAGTCGAGAAATGAACGATTCGATCCATCTACCCTCATTACCGATGTAGATCCTCAGAGGACTACCGCGGGGTGGAGGAAAACTGTCAAATGGACCGACAATAGAGGGTTGCTCTTCAAGTTGATAAATCGGAGAAGGAGAAATGTTTATGCTAGATGATGATTCCGAGTCCGAGTCTCGATGAGAGTCCAAGGATTAAGTCTAAGGAGTCGGTGTTGAAGCCACCCCTCCCCGTCTTTTCTTTCGTTATACCCTCTCCTAGTTCTGTATTCGGGGCTGTCTTGGATACCTCTTGTTCCACCACCACCTCGATCGGTTGGCCCAAATGTTAGCGCATTTTGCATAATTTCAAATCAATAATAATATGAACCAGTTTGCTTACGACTTATTTTATTTACATTGCAATTCAATTTTTGAAAATAATTATTTTAGTAGTGACATTGAGAATGAGGCCGAAAGCGAACAGTTTGAAGAAGAGGAGGAGGTGGAACCACCTCCACAATTGGTTAAAGGGTTGGAGGAATACGACCCGAGAGAAGCTCGGTAATCGAAGATACCGAAACCATTAATGTTGGAACCATAGAAGAACCACGGGAACTTAAGATAGGAACTACCTTAGATCCCGCAGAGAAACAGGGGTTTGTCGATCTTCTGGGAGAGTTCAAAGATGTGTTTCCATGGTCTTACAGAGACATGCCGGGAATTGATAGGGAAATTGCAGAGCATAAAATCCCGATCAACCCTACGGTTTAAACCGTGCGAAGCTACGCAGAATGCGTTCAGAGTGGTCTTTAAAGGTCAAAGAAGAAATTGATAAACAGTTCAAAGCCGGGTTCATCAAGGTGTCATATTATTCGGTTTGGGTCGCCAATGTAGTGCCAGTGCCGAGAAAGGATGGTAAAGTTCGCGTGTGCGTGGACTTTCGGGATCTGAACAAAGCTAGTCCGAAGGACAACTTTCCGTTACCTCACATCGATATCTTGGTTGACAATACCGTAAATTATGCATTACTGTTCTTCATGGATAGATATGCAGGTTACAATCAGATAAAAATGGCTGAGGAAGATATGCATAAGACAACGTTTATGTCACAATGGGGAACCTATTGTTACACAAAGTAATGCCTTTCGGTTTGGTAAATGCCGGGCGACGTACCACGTAATAGAATAAGCAGCGACGTTGCTACATGATATGATGCACAAATAAGTTGAAGTTTATGTCGATGACATGATACTCAAGTCAATAGAACGTAGTGGCCATCTTGGGGCGCTACGAAAATTCTTTGAAAGATTGCGAAAGTACAACATGAGACTGAATCCGCAGAAGTGTGCTTTCGAGGTCACCTCTGGCAACCTTTTGGGCCACATCGTTAGCCATCGTGGTATCGAAGTCGACCCATCAAAGATCAAAGCCATTTGAAAATGCCCCATCCCGAAACCAAGAAAGAAATTCGAGGTTTCCTGGGAAGATTTCAATACATAAGCCGTTTCGTCGCGAAGTTGACGATGATTTGTGAACAGATCTTTAAGAAACTGAAGCTCGGAGAGCACGTTATGTGGGATGACCAGTGTCAGGCCGCATTCGATAAAATAAAGGAAGTGTTATCTTCTCCACCAGTTTTAAGCCCACCAAAGTAGCGGGCTGCCGTTATCATTGTATCTAACTCATTACGGATACGGTGATGGGGGCTATGTTAGCCCAAACAATTGACAAAGAAGAAAGAGCTATTTACTACATCAGTAAAAAGTTCTTAGACTATGAAGTAAAGTATAAACCTCTTGAAAAGATGTGTTTTGCCCTAGTCTAGGCAACGAAGAAATCAAGACATTACATGCTTAGCTACAGTGTGAGTGTCTACTCCAAGAAGGATCCGATCAAGTACTTGTTTGAAAAACCAAGCAAATGGAAGAATGTCGAGATTGACCGTCATGTTATCAGAGTTCGATCTCAAATATGTACCTTTGAAAGTAATCAAGGGAAGGGCGGTTCCCGATTTCCTCGCCGACAATCCAATCGAAGTAACAGAAGTCATCGACACTTGGTCATTTCCCGACGAAGACATGGTACACGTCCAGAATGACGCATGGGATTTGTATTTCGATGGAGCATCGAACTACATGGGATATGGAGTGGGAATTCTTCTTATCTCGACAATAGGTGAACACGTGCCCGTGTCCATCAAGCTAGATTTCAATGTCACGAAAAATGCCACTGAATATGAAGCATGTTTGCTTGGTTTACGCAGTGCTCTAGACTTAGGTGTGAAGAAATTGTTAGTACATGGAGACTCGTCTCTTGTGATCAATCAAGTGGGTGGGTCATAGAAAATTAAGAGCCAAAGTTTGGCCCTATATCAAACTAGAATCGAAGAATTGGAAAAGTACTTCGAGGATATTCAATATGTTCACCTCCGAGAGAGGAAAATCGGTTTGCGATCGTTGTCCAAGCTAGTCGCCTTGATCAACATTCCCGACCACATAGATAGTATGCCAATATGTGTCGAACGAAGATCATTGCCTGCCTATGTTAATGCAATCGATGACGCTGAGGAAGGTGAAACCGAACCTTGGTACACATCCATTTTGAAATACAAGGAAACAGGAGAGTATCCTCCCGACCTTGACACGCGTGGGAAGCGCGCTCTGCGAATGTTATCCGATCAATTCATCAGGACCGATGATGGGCAATTGTACAAGAAGACGGCTCAAGGTGTTCTATTGTGATGCATTGATAAACCGACAACTGAAAAGGTTATGGAGGAAGTCCATGACGGAGAATGTGGGACACACATGAATGCCCGTATGTTAGTCCGTAAAATCATAAGGCTTGGTTATTATTGGACAACGATGGAAACAGATTGTTGAAAAGGCTCGTCGTGGAAGAACCAGTGACCCCTCCACCCTACCGAATTCGGAAAAGGCTTAAGTTGGTTGAAGACCAGATGAAGCTCTCCGGAGGAGAGAACATCCACTTCGAAAATACTAGGACCTATGCTCCGGTTTTGGACAAGTTACCTACCAATCTTGTGCTCACAGACATTCCCAAGTTTAAGGGCACAGAAGACCCATTTCATCATGTTAAGTCCTACAAGGAATACTTGGCACTAAGGGGAGTACCTGCTGATATGCTTACCCAAATCTTTGCCCAATCTTTAGAAGAACACCCGAAGGCGTGGTTCTATAATCTTGAGCTTAAGAACTTCCCTACATTCAAAGATATCACGGTGGAGTTACTCAAAGCACTATGCCGATAATGTTGAAATCCGGACCAACATGAGAACACTAGAGGTTATGACGCAAAAGGAAAATGAGGGATTTACTGATTTCCTTGCAAGGTGGCGTGCTGAAAGTGTGAAGTTGGCTAAGAAGCCAGATGAAACCGAAATGGTTGATAGGTTCGTGAAGAATGTTCGACCCACCTATCGAAATGAAATCAAGTATCAAAACTTTGGCTCGTTTAAGGAACTTATTCGAGTCGGGATAAGAATCGAGGCTGATTTACGGAAAAATGAGACAGAAAAGCCTAAGGGATACGAAGGTGCCTCATCATCTAAGGCAAAGACCCCGGCTTCTACCAATCATATTCAAGCAATTAGTTTCTCGGGAGGAACTCCTAGGAAACCGCAACGCACTGGGCCAAGAGCATTCACTGATATAGGGTGTACTTACGCATATGCCCTTGAAGGACTTACGGCCTAAGGGAAACTGAGTCCTATTGGTCCTACTGAAGAACCACCGTTGGAACAACGGAAAAGGTCCCATAACTCTGAAGCTTATTGTGCCTTCCACCGAGGCAAAGGTCATGATACGGAAAATTGTTACCGTCTCAAACATGAAATTCAAGATATGATCGAGAATGGAACGCTCCCGATTCCAACTATTAAGCCTAACAATATAACCAACCCATTTGATGATCACGCAAATGGGATATTTGTCGAAGAAAATATCGATTTAACCTACTTGATTCAGCCAGTCTGCCGTCTTAATGGGTTCTTTGTGGGGAAGGAATTCATCGATTGTTCGAAGTACCTTCCAAGTTTAAGTAAGGAGATTCGAGTCGGGGACTTTGCTATTGACTGTACCTAACATATCCTCCGGAGTGCCACAGAGATTAATGGCATTTGGAATGATAATGAAGATGATGTGTACATGGCTAAAGGTACGACTACCCCACACATTCAGGATGAAATCCTGAAGTCGAGAAATGAACGATTCGATCCATCTACCCTCATTACCGATGTAGATCCTCAGAGGACTACCGCGGGGTGGAGGAAAACTGTCAAATGGACCGACAATAGAGGGTTGCTCTTCAAGTTGATAACTGGAGAAGGAGAAATGTTTATGCTAGATGATGATTCCGAGTCTGAGTCTGATGAGAGTCCAAGGATTAAGTCTAAGGAGTCAGGTGTTGAAGCCACCCCCTCCCCAGTCTTTTCTTTCGTTATACCCTCTCCTAGTTCTGGTATTCTGGGGCCTGTCTTGGATACCTCTGTCGTTCCACCACTGACCTCTGATCAGTTGGCCCAAATGTTAGCGCATTTTGCATAATTTCAAATCAATAATAATATGAACCAGTTTGCTTACGACTTATTTTATTTACATTGCAATTCAATTTTTGAAAATAATTATTTTAGTAGTGACATTGAGAATGAGGCCGAAAGCGAACAGTTTGAAGAAGAGGAGGAGGTGGAACCACCTCCGCAATTGGTTAAAGGGTTGAAGGAATACGACCAGAGAAGCTCGGTAATCGAAGATACCGAAACCATTAATGTTGGAACCATAGAAGAACCACGGGAACTTAAGATAGGAACTACCTTAGATCCCGCAGAGAAACAGGGGTTTGTCGATCTTCTGGGAGAGTTCAAAGATGTGTTTCCATGGTCTTACAGAGACATGCCGGGAATTGATAGGGAAATTGCAGAGCATAAAATCCCGATCAACCCTACGGTTTAAACCGGTAAAGCAGAAGCTACGCAGAATGCGTTCAGAGTGGTCTTTAAAGGTCAAAGAAGAAATTGATAAACAGTTCAAAGCCGGGTTCATCAAGGTGTCATATTATTCGGTTTGGGTCGCCAATGTAGTGCCAGTGCCGAGAAAGGATGGTAAAGTTCGCGTGTGCGTGGACTTTCGGGATCTGAACAAAGCTAGTCCGAAGGACAACTTTCCGTTACCTCACATCGATATCTTGGTTGACAATACCGTAAATTATGCATTACATTCTTCATGGATAGATATGCAGTGTTACAATCGAGATAAAAATGGTGAGGAAGATATGCATAAGACAACATTTACGTCACAATGGGGAACCTATTGTTACACAGTAATGCCTTTCGGTTTGGTAAATGCCGGGGCGACGTACCACAGAATAGCAACGACGTTGCTACATGATATGATGCACAAATAAGTTGAAGTTTATGTCGATGACATGATACTCAAGTCAATAGAACGTAGTGGCCATCTTGGGGCGCTACGAAAATTCTTTGAAAGATTGCGAAAGTACAACATGAGACTGAATCCGCAGAAGTGTGCTTTCGAGGTCACCTCTGGCAACCTTTTGGGCCACATCGTTAGCCATCGTGGTATCGAAGTCGACCCATCAAAGATCAAAGCCATTTGAAAATGCCCCATCCCGAAACCAAGAAAGAAATTCGAGGTTTCCTGGGAAGATTTCAATACATAAGCCGTTTCGTCGCGAAGTTGACGATGATTTGTGAACAGATCTTTAAGAAACTGAAGCTCGGAGAGCACGTTATGTGGGATGACCAGTGTCAGGCCGCATTCGATAAAATAAAGGAAGTGTTATCTTCTCCACCAGTTTTAAGCCCACCGAGGCGGGCTGCCGTTATCATTGTATCTAACTGATTACGGATACGGTGATGGGGGCTATGTTAGCCCAAACAATTGACAAAGAAGAAAGAGCTATTTACTACATCAGTAAAAAGTTCTTAGACTATGAAGTAAAGTATAAACCTCTTGAAAAGATGTGTTTTGCCCTAGTCTAGGCAACGAAGAAATCAAGACATTACATGCTTAGCTACAGTGTGAGTGTCTACTCCAAGAAGGATCCGATCAAGTACTTGTTTGAAAAACCAGTGCTAAATGGAAGAATGTCGAGATTGACCGTCATGTTATCAGAGTTCGATCTCAAATATGTACCTTTGAAAGTAATCAAGGGAAGGGCGGTTCCCGATTTCCTCGCCGACAATCCAATCGAAATGTAACAAGTCATCGACACTTGGTCATTTCCCCGACGAAGACATGGTACACGTCCCGAAATGACGCATGGGATTTGTATTTCGATGGAGCATCGAACTACATGGGATATGGAGTGGGAATTCTTCTTATCTCGACAATAGGTGAACACGTGCCCGTGTCCATCAAGCTAGATTTCAATGTCACGAAAAATGCCACTGAATATGAAGCATGTTTGCTTGGTTTACGCAGTGCTCTAGACTTAGGTGTGAAGAAATTGTTAGTACATGGAGACTCGTCTCTTGTGATCAATCAAGTGGGTGGGTCATAGAAAATTAAGAGCCAAAGTTTGGCCCTATATCAAACCAGAATCGAAGAATTGGAAAAGTACTTTGAGGATATTCAATATGTTCACCTCCCGAGAGAGGAAAATCGGTTTGCGGATCGTTGTCCAAGCTAGTTTGCCTTGATCAACATTCCCGACCACATAGATAGTATGCCAATATGTGTCGAACGAAGATCATTGCCTGCCTATGTTAATGCAATCGATGACGCTGAGGAAGGTGAAACCGAACCTTGGTACACATCCATTTTGAAATACAAGGAAACAGGAGAGTATCCTCCCGACCTTGACACGCGTGGGAAGCGCGCTCTGCGAATGTTATCCGATCAATTCATCAGGACCGATGATGGGCAATTGTACAAGAAGACGGCTCAAGGTGTTCTATTGTGATGCATTGATAAACCGACAACTGAAAAGGTTATGGAGGAAGTCCATGACGGAGAATGTGGGACACACATGAATGCCCGTATGTTAGTCCGTAAAATCATAAGGCTTGGTTATTATTGGACAACGATGGAAACAGATTGTTGAAAAGGCTCGTCGTGGAAGAACCAGTGACCCCTCCACCTACTGAATTCGGGAAAAGGCTTAAGTTGGTTGAAGACTGATGAAGCTCTCCGGAGGAGAGAACATCCACTTCGAAAATACTAGGACCTATGCTCCGGTTTTGGACAAGTTACCTACCAATCTTGTGCTCACAGACATTCCCAAGTTTAAGGGCACAGAAGACCCATTTCATCATGTTAAGTCCTACAAGGAATACTTGGCACTAAGGGGAGTACTGCGATATGCTTACCCAAATCTTTGCCCAATCTTTAGAAGAACACCCGAAGGCGTGGTTCTATAATCTTGAGCTTAAGAACTTCCCTACATTCAAAGATATCACAGTGGAGTTCTGTAAGCACTATGCCGATAATGTTGAAATCCGGACCAACATGAGAACACTAGAGGTTATGACGCAAAAGGAAAATGAGGGATTTACTGATTTCCTTGCAAGGTGGCGTGCTGAAAGTGTGAAGTTGGCTAAGAAGCCAGATGAAACCGAAATGGTTGATAGGTTCGTGAAGAATGTTCGACCCACCTATCGAAATGAAATCAAGTATCAAAACTTTGGCTCGTTTAAGGAACTTATTCGAGTCGGGATAAGAATCGAGGCTGATTTCTGGAAAAATGAGACAGAAAAGCCTAAGGGATACGAAGGTGCCTCATCATCTAAGGCAAAGACCCCGGCTTCTACCAATCATATTCAAGCAATTAGTTTCTCGGGAGGAACTCCTAGGAAACCGCAACGCACTGGGCCAAGAGCATTCACTGATATAGGGTGTACTTACGCATATGCCCTTGAAGGACTTACGGCCTAAGGGAAACTGAGTCCTATTGGTCCTACTGAAGAACCACCGTTGGAACAACGGAAAAGGTCCCATAACTCTGAAGCTTATTGTGCCTTCCACCGAGGCAAAGGTCATGATACGGAAAATTGTTACCGTCTCAAACATGAAATTCAAGATATGATCGAGAATGGAACGCTCCCGATTCCAACTATTAAGCCTAACAATATAACCAACCCATTTGATGATCACGCAAATGGGATATTTGTCGAAGAAAATATCGATTTAACCTACTTGATTCAGCCAGTCTGCCGTCTTAATGGGTTCTTTGTGGGGAAGGAATTCATCGATTGTTCGAAGTACCTTCCAAGTTTAAGTAAGGAGATTCGAGTCGGGGACTTTGCTATTGACTGTACCCAACATATCCTCCGGAGTGCCACAGAGATTAATGGCATTTGGAATGATAATGAAGATGATGTGTACATGGCTAAAGGTACGACTACCCCACACATTCGGGATGAAATCACGAAGTCGAAAATGAACGATTCGATCCATCTACCCTCATTACCGATGTAGATCCTCAGAGGACTACCGCGGGGTGGAGGAAAACTGTCAAATGGACCGACAATAGAGGGTTGCTCTTCAAGTTGATAACTGGAGAAGGAGAAATGTTTATGCTAGATGATGATTCCGAGTCTGAGTCTGATGAGAGTCCAAGGATTAAGTCTAAGGAGTCAGGTGTTGAAGCCACCCCCTCCCCAGTCTTTTCTTTCGTTATACCCTCTCCTAGTTCTGGTATTCTGGGGCCTGTCTTGGATACCTCTGTCGTTCCACCACTGACCTCTGATCAGTTGGCCCAAATGTTAGCGCATTTTGCATAATTTCAAATCAATAATAATATGAACCAGTTTGCTTACGACTTATTTTATTTACATTGCAATTCAATTTTTGAAAATAATTATTTTAGTAGTGACATTGAGAATGAGGCCGAAAGCGAACAGTTTGAAGAAGAGGAGGAGGTGGAACCACCTCCGCAATTGGTTAAAGGGTTGGAGGAATACGACCAGAGAAGCTCGGTAATCGAAGATACCGAAACCATTAATGTTGGAACCATAGAAGAACCACGGGAACTTAAGATAGGAACTACCTTAGATCCCGCAGAGAAACAGGGGTTTGTCGATCTTCTGGGAGAGTTCAAAGATGTGTTTCCATGGTCTTACAGAGACATGCCGGGAATTGATAGGGAAATTGCAGAGCATAAAATCCCGATCAACCCTACGGTTTAAACCGGTAAAGCAGAAGCTACGCAGAATGCGTTCAGAGTGGTCTTTAAAGGTCAAAGAAGAAATTGATAAACAGTTCAAAGCCGGGTTCATCAAGGTGTCATATTATTCGGTTTGGGTCGCCAATGTAGTGCCAGTGCCGAGAAAGGATGGTAAAGTTCGCGTGTGCGTGGACTTTCGGGATCTGAACAAAGCTAGTCCGAAGGACAACTTTCCGTTACCTCACATCGATATCTTGGTTGACAATACCGTAAATTATGCATTACTGTTCTTCATGGATAGATATGCAGGTTACAATCAGATAAAAATGGCTGAGGAAGATATGCATAAGACAACGTTTATGTCACAATGGGGAACCTATTGTTACACAGTAATGCCTTTCGGTTTGGTAAATGCCGGGGCGACGTACCACAGAATAGCAACGACGTTGCTACATGATATGATGCACAAATAAGTTGAAGTTTATGTCGATGACATGATACTCAAGTCAATAGAACGTAGTGGCCATCTTGGGGCGCTACGAAAATTCTTTGAAAGATTGCGAAAGTACAACATGAGACTGAATCCGCAGAAGTGTGCTTTCGAGGTCACCTCTGGCAACCTTTTGGGCCACATCGTTAGCCATCGTGGTATCGAAGTCGACCCATCAAAGATCAAAGCCATTTGAAAATGCCCCATCCCGAAACCAAGAAAGAAATTCGAGGTTTCCTGGGAAGATTTCAATACATAAGCCGTTTCGTCGCGAAGTTGACGATGATTTGTGAACAGATCTTTAAGAAACTGAAGCTCGGAGAGCACGTTATGTGGGATGACCAGTGTCAGGCCGCATTCGATAAAATAAAGGAAGTGTTATCTTCTCCACCAGTTTTAAGCCCACCAGTAGCCGGGCTGCCGTTATCATTGTATCTAACTGTTACGGATACAGTGATGGGGGCTATGTTAGCCCAAACAGTTGACAAAGAAGAAAGAGCTATTTACTACATCAGTAAAAAGTTCTTAGACTATGAAGTAAAGTATAAACCTCTTGAAAAGATGTGTTTTGCCCTAGTCTAGGCAACGAAGAAATCAAGACATTACATGCTTAGCTACAGTGTGAGTGTCTACTCCAAGAAGGATCCGATCAAGTACTTGTTTGAAAAACCAGTGCTAAATGGAAGAATGTCGAGATTGACCGTCATGTTATCAGAGTTCGATCTCAAATATGTACCTTTGAAAGTAATCAAGGGAAGGGCGGTTCCCGATTTCCTCGCCGACAATCCAATCGAAGTAACAGAAGTCATCGACACTTGGTCATTTCCCGACGAAGACATGGTACACGTCCAGAATGACGCATGGGATTTGTATTTCGATGGAGCATCGAACTACATGGGATATGGAGTGGGAATTCTTCTTATCTCGACAATAGGTGAACACGTGCCCGTGTCCATCAAGCTAGATTTCAATGTCACGAAAAATGCCACTTGAATATGAAGCATGTTTGCTTGGTTTACGCAAAGGCTCTAGACTTAGGTGTGAAGAAATTGTTAGTACATGGAGACTCGTCTCTTGTGATCAATCAAGTGGGTGGGTCATAGAAAATTAAGAGCCAAAGTTTGGCCCTATATCAAACCAGAATCGAAGAATTGGAAAAGTACTTCGAGGATATTCAATATGTTCACCTCCCGAGAGAGGAAAATCAGTTTGCAGATGCGTTGTCCAAGCTAGCTGCCTTGATCAACATTCCCGACCACATAGATAGTATGCCAATATGTGTCGAACGAAGATCATTGCCTGCCTATGTTAATGCAATCGATGACGCTGAGGAAGGTGAAACCGAACCTTGGTACACATCCATTTTGAAATACAAGGAAACAGGAGAGTATCCTCCCGACCTTGACACGCGTGGGAAGCGCGCTCTGCGAATGTTATCCGATCAATTCATCAGGACCGATGATGGGCAATTGTACAAGAAGACGGCTCAAGGTGTTCTATTGTGATGCATTGATAAACCGACAACTGAAAAGGTTATGGAGGAAGTCCATGACGGAGAATGTGGGACACACATGAATGCCCGTATGTTAGTCCGTAAAATCATAAGGCTTGGTTATTATTGGACAACGATGGAAACAGATTGTTGAAAAGGCTCGTCGTGGAAGAACCAGTGACCCCTCCACCTACTGAATTCGGGAAAAGGCTTAAGTTGGTTGAAGACCAGATGAAGCTCTCCGGAGGAGAGAACATCCACTTCGAAAATACTAGGACCTATGCTCCGGTTTTGGACAAGTTACCTACCAATCTTGTGCTCACAGACATTCCCAAGTTTAAGGGCACAGAAGACCCATTTCATCATGTTAAGTCCTACAAGGAATACTTGGCACTAAGAGGAGTACCTGCTGATATGCTTACCCAAATCTTTGCCCAATCTTTAGAAGAACACCCGAAGGCGTGGTTCTATAATCTTGAGCTTAAGAACTTCCCTACATTCAAAGATATCACAGTGGAGTTCTGTAAGCACTATGCCGATAATGTTGAAATCCGGACCAACATGAGAACACTAGAGGTTATGACGCAAAAGGAAAATGAGGGATTTACTGATTTCCTTGCAAGGTGGCGTGCTGAAAGTGTGAAGTTGGCTAAGAAGCCAGATGAAACCGAAATGGTTGATAGGTTCGTGAAGAATGTTCGACCCACCTATCGAAATGAAATCAAGTATCAAAACTTTGGCTCGTTTAAGGAACTTATTCGAGTCGGGATAAGAATCGAGGCTGATTTCTGGAAAAATGAGACATAAAAGCCTAAGGGATACGAAGGTGCCTCATCATCTAAGGCAAAGACCCCGGCTTCTACCAATCATATTCAAGCAATTAGTTTCTCGGGAGGAACTCCTAGGAAACCGCAACGCACTGGGCCAAGAGCATTCACTGATATAGGGTGTACTTACGCATATGCCCTTGAAGGACTTACGGCCTAAGGGAAACTGAGTCCTATTGGTCCTACTGAAGAACCACCGTTGGAACAACGGAAAAGGTCCCATAACTCTGAAGCTTATTGTGCCTTCCACCGAGGCAAAGGTCATGATACGGAAAATTGTTACCGTCTCAAACATGAAATTCAAGATATGATCGAGAATGGAACGCTCCCGATTCCAACTATTAAGCCTAACAATATAACCAACCCATTTGATGATCACGCAAATGGGATATTTGTCGAAGAAAATATCGATTTAACCTACTTGATTCAGCCAGTCTGCCGTCTTAATGGGTTCTTTGTGGGGAAGGAATTCATCGATTGTTCGAAGTACCTTCCAAGTTTAAGTAAGGAGATTCGAGTCGGGGACTTTGCTATTGACTGTACCCAACATATCCTCCGGAGTGCCACAGAGATTAATGGCATTTGGAATGATAATGAAGATGATGTGTACATGGCTAAAGGTACGACTACCCCACACATTCAGGATGAAATCCTGAAGTCGAGAAATGAACGATTCGATCCATCTACCCTCATTACCGATGTAGATCCTCAGAGGACTACCGCGGGGTGGAGGAAAACTGTCAAATGGACCGACAATAGAGGGTTGCTCTTCAAGTTGATAACTGGAGAAGGAGAAATGTTTATGCTAGATGATGATTCCGAGTCTGAGTCTGATGAGAGTCCAAGGATTAAGTCTAAGGAGTCAGGTGTTGAAGCCACCCCCTCCCCAGTCTTTTCTTTCGTTATACCCTCTCCTAGTTCTGGTATTCTGGGGCCTGTCTTGGATACCTCTGTCGTTCCACCACTGACCTCTGATCAGTTGGCCCAAATGTTAGCGCATTTTGCATAATTTCAAATCAATAATAATATGAACCAGTTTGCTTACGACTTATTTTATTTACATTGCAATTCAATTTTTGAAAATAATTATTTTAGTAGTGACATTGAGAATGAGGCCGAAAGCGAACAGTTTGAAGAAGAGGAGGAGGTGGAACCACCTCCGCAATTGGTTAAAGGGTTGGAGGAATACGACCAGAGCTCGGAATCGAAGATACCGAAACCATTAATGTTGGAACCATAGAAGAACCACGGGAACTTAAGATAGGAACTACCTTAGATCCCGCAGAGAAACAGAGGTTTGTCGATCTTCCGGAGAGTTCAAAGATGTGTTTCCATGGTCTTACAGAGACATGCCGGGAATTGATAGGGAAATTGCAGAGCATAAAATCCCGATCAACCCTACGGTTTAAACCGGTAAAGCAGAAGCTACGCAGAATGCGTTCAGAGTGGTCTTTAAAGGTCAAGAAGAAATTGATAAACGATTCAAAGCCGGGTTCATCAAGGTGTCATATTATTCGGTTTGGGTCGCCAATGTAGTGCCAGTGCCGAGAAAGGATGGTAAAGTTCGCGTGTGCGTGGACTTTCGGGATCTGAACAAAGCTAGTCCGAAGGACAACTTTCCGTTACCTCACATCGATATCTTGGTTGACAATACCGTAAATTATGCATTACTGTTCTTCATGGATAGATATGCGAGTTACAATCGATAAAAATGGTGAGGAAGATATGCATAAGACAACATTTACGTCACAATGGGGAACCTATTGTTACACGGTAATGCCTTTCGGTTTGGTAAATGCCGGGGCGACGTACCACAGAATAGCAACGACGTTGCTACATGATATGATGCACAAATAAGTTGAAGTTTATGTCGATGACATGATACTCAAGTCAATAGAACGTAGTGGCCATCTTGGGGCGCTACGAAAATTCTTTGAAAGATTGCGAAAGTACAACATGAGACTGAATCCGCAGAAGTGTGCTTTCGAGGTCACCTCTGGCAACCTTTTGGGCCACATCGTTAGCCATCGTGGTATCGAAGTCGACCCATCAAAGATCAAAGCCATTTGAAAATGCCCCATCCCGAAACCAAGAAAGAAATTCGAGGTTTCCTGGGAAGATTTCAATACATAAGCCGTTTCGTCGCGAAGTTGACGATGATTTGTGAACAGATCTTTAAGAAACCGAAGCTCGGAGAGCACGTTATGTGGGATGACCAATGTCAGGCCGCATTCGATAAAATAAAGGAAGTGTTATCTTCTCCACGGTTTTAAGCCCACCAAAGAGCTGCCGTTATCATTGTATCTAACTGTTACGGATACAGTGATGGGGGCTATGTTAGCCCAAACAGTTGACAAAGAAGAAAGAGCTATTTACTACATCAGTAAAAAGTTCTTAGACTATGAAGTAAAGTATAAACCTCTTGAAAAGATGTGTTTTGCCCTAGTCTAGGCAACGAAGAAATCAAGACATTACATGCTTAGCTACAGTGTGAGTGTCTACTCCAAGAAGGATCCGATCAAGTACTTGTTTGAAAAACCAGTGCTAAATGGAAGAATGTCGAGATTGACCGTCATGTTATCAGAGTTCGATCTCAAATATGTACCTTTGAAAGTAATCAAGGGAAGGGCGGTTCCCGATTTCCTCGCCGACAATCCAATCGAAGTAACAGAAGTCATCGACACTTGGTCATTTCCCGACGAAGACATGGTACACGTCCAGAATGACGCATGGGATTTGTATTTCGATGGAGCATCGAACTACATGGGATATGGAGTGGGAATTCTTCTTATCTCGACAATAGGTGAACACGTGCCCGTGTCCATCAAGCTAGATTTCAATGTCACGAAAAATGCCACTGAATATGAAGCATGTTTGCTTGGTTTACGCAGTGCTCTAGACTTAGGTGTGAAGAAATTGTTAGTACATGGAGACTCGTCTCTTGTGATCAATCAAGTGGGTGGGTCATAGAAAATTAAGAGCCAAAGTTTGGCCCTATATCAAACCAGAATCGAAGAATTGGAAAAGTACTTCGAGGATATTCAATATGTTCACCTCCCGAGAGAGGAAAATCAGTTTGCAGATGCGTTGTCCAAGCTAGCTGCCTTGATCAACATTCCCGACCACATAGATAGTATGCCAATATGTGTCGAACGAAGATCATTGCCTGCCTATGTTAATGCAATCGATGACGCTGAGGAAGGTGAAACCGAACCTTGGTACACATCCATTTTGAAATACAAGGAAACAGGAGAGTATCCTCCCGACCTTGACACGCGTGGGAAGCGCGCTCTGCGAATGTTATCCGATCAATTCATCAGGACCGATGATGGGCAATTGTACAAGAAGACGGCTCAAGGTGTTCTATTGTGATGCATTGATAAACCGACAACTGAAAAGGTTATGGAGGAAGTCCATGACGGAGAATGTGGGACACACATGAATGCCCGTATGTTAGTCCGTAAAATCATAAGGCTTGGTTATTATTGGACAACGATGGAAACAGATTGTTGAAAATATGTCCGACACTGTCATAATTGTCAGATATTCGCAAATGTGAAGCATGTGGCACCTTCTATGTTATACACCATGACGTCACCATGGCCATTTTCAACAAGGGGAATCGACATCATTGGAAAAGTAAACCTATCAGGAACTGTAGGGCACTGTTTTATCCTAGTTGCAATTGACTACTTCACGAAGTGGGTAGAGGCTAAGTCTTATAAAGTGCTAAAAGCGAAGCAAGCAACATAGTTCATTCAGAATGATATCATTTGCCGGTACAGAGTACCACACGAGTTCATCATGTTGGAGCTTGTGTCCTCCACAAATTAGTGTGATAACATTTGTAAATCTCTAACAGGTTCACAAGGGTATACTTCGTATTTTAATCAGTTGATTAACGATTACCTAATAACGGTTGGCTTGCTAGAAATTTTGACGTTATTATCATACAGATGGCGGTGATCAACTGGTCCCTAAAGGTCACACCTATAGGATGTGTTTGAGAGATGTGGTTATAGAAATATGATCACATTGATGCCTAATATGACTAAACAGTTAGTCAATGTGTTGATGAGACAATTATTTAATGAAGATTAAATAATATTAGTTGAGACAATTAATCAATTCGTAAATTGAATATAATAAGTTATATTTAATTAAATGTATGTAATGTTAGCTTGGACGAATTAATCTGTTAATTCGTAATTAAATGTAATCGGTTATATTTAATATCAACAAGATGAATGTGTCATAGTGGTAATAGTGAGGGTACACAAACCAAGAGGTCATGGGTTCGATCCTCACTAGATGACAATTTAACACATTTTATACATTTTTGGAATAACCGAAAATAAGGAAATTGTACTCCTTATTTCGGTGAAATGGGCCGAGAATTAATTGAATATGATCTACCCTAATTACTTCCTAATACACGGTTTATAGGGGTGAGGGAGAAAATTATTCTAACCTAATTTTTTCTACTCATTCTCTTGCCTCCTCTCATCGAAAGAAACACAAACAAAACCTAAAAATTAATCTGTTAATTTTTGGATTGATTCTAGCATAATCAAAGGGTATTTCTCGGAGCATCTTGGGTGCAACTAATAGGCGAATATCATTGCGATATTGTTCTTAGGCCGAATTTGCTAGGACCAAAGGTTGTTTCTTCATCCTCTTCAATTTTGTTTATGCAATTTTATTTTATGACTAGTGATCATCTTTATAAAATTCGTTATAATCCTTTAAATTAAAGGGATGCATACAGATAAATCCCACAAGTGGTATCAGAGCCAAGGCCACGAATTTTATTTTGATGATTTTCATAAAATTGTTTGTAAATAATTATTAGGGTTTGCGAAGAAAAAAATATAATCGGCTGTTTTTTTTAGCCGTGGAATTTTTTTTCTTTCTATTTCTGTACTGTTCACGGATGAACAGTAATTTTTTTTTTTTAAAAAAAAAATTCTGTTTTTTTTTTCTTTTCGGTTTTTCCTGAAAAACCGATTAAAGTTTTTTTTTGCGGCTGTTTTTGTTTATGCCGATTTGAAAAGCATCCGAATTTTTTTTTTTGTCACTGTTCACGTCACTGTTACTGATCACAGGGCATATTATAAAAAAAAAATTTGATTGTTTTGTTTCGGTTTTTACAGAAAAACCGTGTTTAAAGAAAAGTAACGGGTTTTTTTTTCTGTTTTGCCGAGAAAAGAAAAAAAATTTATTCTTGTTCACGTCTCGATTCTTGTTCACATCCAGCAGCATTATAAAAAAAAAAAAAAAAAATTCTGTTTTTTTTCCCTTTCGGTTTTTGCTGAAAAACCGAGGAAACGTCTTTTTAATGGGTTGTTTCGGTTTTTTACCGAGATAATTTTCAAAAGAATTTTTTTTTTGTTTTTTGGCAAATTAATTATTGTGAAGCGGTTCATAATTAATAGATACCTAATTATTTTAAAGAAGTTTAAAATATTGATGGATTAAATTCATATTACAAGTTTAATGTGAATTAAGATTGAAATTAATGTGATTAATTGAGGAATTGTCACTTAATTTGATTTAAATAGGTGGTTTGGATAAATTAATCAACGTAATTAAGGAATTGTGTCATGTATGTTTAATTTATTTTTAGTTGATGCATTTTATTTTAGTTGAATGAATCGATTGAATGAATTTAATTTACGTATTTTTGCAATCAGTTGTAATTTGTAATACTTAGTGTGGCCTTAGTTAATTATGTTTTCGTAATGAAGGAAACATAATTTTTATGTAATTATGAGATCTCGAATCTCCTTTATTTTTCTTTAGTTTTGGGTTTTGAAATTAGGATGTAATAAATAGGTTTATTATGTAAATTTTATTTATTGTATTTTTCAAAAGAAGACTAAAGATGGAGATTGGAGCTCACTCCCGCTACATGGATCAAGATGGAACATCAAGACAAGCTTCTCGGGTCCAAGGATGGATTCCAAACTTGTATTTAATGTTTATTTTGATAGGATAGGCCACACTAGGACTTTTATTGTTTTACGTTTACATTCATTTTGTTTTTCATTCACATGTTAGTTTATACATCATATTCCGCTTAAAACCAAACCACCTACTACTAAAATGCATGAAAATTGACTCATATAGGTTGTATGTTAGTTTTCATGGACATACAGATGTCACAGTCTTATTAAGCCATCACCTTAGTTTATTCATTCTCGCATGCTAGATATTCGTTCACTTAAAATGAATTAAAATAAAGTTGATGGGATCTTCCTCTAAAACGGAAATTGAGACTAGTCTTTATAAGGGCAAACAACTATAAATCCCTTCTTCGTCGGTAGGCATAATATGACCCCTTCTACGTTGGGTAAGTAGTTGTGTTGACTCGCTTATAGTGACTTCGTTCTGGAAGCGGGTGCGATAAAGAACGTACTCATCTTTGCAATGGAAACCAATTTGCAGAGACGCTTCATTGCTCAGGGTGCAAACAAGATTTTCACCACGCTCACTAACGAGTTCTCAAAGGCACCGAGAATCGTTACTTATGAGCATACCTGTCGCTTCTTTGATGCAAAACTCCAGAAGGGCCAACCGGTTAGCCCACACATTCTTCACATGATTGAGAATGTCGAGAAGCTGGAGGCACTTGATTGTAAAATCAGTGAGAGCATTGTCATAGACCGAATGCTTCATTCTCTTCACGATGGTTTTGCCCTTTTTAGGGCGAACTACTACATGAATGACTTGAAAAAGAGTCCTCATGAGCTACACTCCCTTCTCGTACAGACCGAGAAGGATATGAAATTGAGTGGGAGCATGAAGCAGGATGTTCTCACGATTTACAACAAGGGTAAAGGTAAGGGCAAGGCTTATGGCGACCTAGCTGTAGGTAAGACAAAGTTTAAAAAGCTAGGAAACGGTAAGAGTGCGCCTGGTGAGACTAGTGGCTCACAGGGCAAGGCAAAGAGCAAGAGCGGTGACATTGAGTGCCACCATTGTCACAAGACTGGACATTGGAGGAGGAACTGTCCCGTGTACCGTGAGGACATCAAAGCGGTGCGTCGTTCTGTTGGTATGTCATCTTATATTCATATGATTGAGATTAACCATGCAAGTTTCGGAACTTGGGTACTAGATACTGGTTGTGGTTCTCATCTGTGTAATCATTTGCAGGGTCTAAAGAACATCATACCTCTCGAAAAAGGTGATGTGGACCTGCGAGTCAGGAATGGAGCACGAGTTGTTGCTGTCTCGAAGGGAACATACGTAATCCAACTCCCTAGTGGTTTTGAGTTATTTTTATATAACTGTTACTATGTACCCAGTTTGTCTAAGAACATTATTTCAGTTTCCGTACTTGCTAAAGACGGTTTTGCATTTTCAGTAAAGGATAATAGCTGTATTTTCTCTTTCAATGAAATGATTTATGGCAAAGCGATTTCCATGAATGGAATTTACATCTTAGACCAAACCACAGAAGTATTACACGTGAATAATAAGAAAATAAAGGTTGGTGACAAAGATCAAACCTATCTATGGCATTGTCGAATGGGACACATAAATGAAAAACGCGTGAAGAAACTCGTCGATAATGGGACTATTCCCGCATTCGATTTTTCTACATATGGCACGTGTGAATCATGTCTCATTGGCAAGATGACTCGAATTTCCTTCAAAGGTGTTGGAATGCGCGCTAGTGACCTATTAGGACTCATACATACTGATGTTTGTGGACCTATGTCAATTACCGCTAGAGATGGCTATAGATATTTTATCACTTTCACGGACGATTTAAGTAGATACGGATATGTCTACTTAATGAAGCATAAAAGTGAGTCCTTTGAGAAATTCAAGGAATACCAGAACAGGGTACAGAACCAACTGGGTAGAAAGGTTAAAGCACTCCGTTCAGATCGGGGTGGCGAATATCTTTCAAATGAGTTTGATCAACACCTTAAAGACTGTGGAATCGTTGTACAGTTAACTCCACCTGGAACACCTCAATTAAATGGTGTGTCCGAACGGAGAAATCGAACCTTACTTGATATGGTTCGATCCATGATTAGTCACACGGTAGTGCCTGATTCATTATGAGGTTTTGCTCTTTTGTCAGCTGCTCTTATACTTAACCGAAGTTCGTCTAAAGCTGTCGACAAGACTCCATATGAAATGTGGAAGGGAACGGTCCCTAACTTGTCCTTTATTCGGGTTTGGGGCTGCGAGGCTTATGTCAAGTGGAGACACGAGGATAAGCTCGGCCCGCGATCGGTCAAGACATACTTTATAGGTTATCCAAAAGGAACATTTGGTCATTACTTCTATTCGCCCACCGAACATCGAGTTTTTGTTTTGGCTAGTGCGACGTTCTTAGAGAAAGAATTTCTCGAGAACAAGACGAGTAATAGAACCTTTGAGCTATCGGAGATTCCAGAACCAACAACCGAGGAACGGATGGAGGAAGTTGTTCCTCCAACTGATGACACGGTTCATATTCCTGAGGAAACTAGGAGGTCGGGTAGAGTCTCTCATCCTCCAGACAGATACATTGGTATGGTCGAGGAGAATGACGTTTTACTCCTAGAAAGTAATGAACCCGCTACCTATAAAGGTGTTATGACCTGTTCCGACTCAAAGCTATGGCTCGAAGCCATGCAATTCGAGATGGACTCCATGTATGAGAATGACGTATGGGATCTAGTTGATTTACCTAATAAGGTAAAACCTCTACAATGTAAATGGCTTTACAAAATAAAGCGTTTTGTAGACGCGCAACCAGATACCTATAAGGCATGACTTGTGGCAAAAGGTTTCACTCAAGTGCACGGATTGCATTATGATGAGATTTTTGCACCTGTAGTCATGCTACGTTCCATTCGGATAATCTTAGCGATTGCCGCATTTCATGATTATGAAATTTGGCAAATGGATGTGAAATCCGCCTTCTTAAATGGTTATTTGGAGGAAGAGTTGTACATGGTGCAACCCGAAGGTTTCATAGATCCTGAACATCCTAAGAAAGTATGCAAGCTTAAGCGTTCCATTTATGGACTTAAGCAGGCTTCTCGGAGTTGGAATCATCGTTTTGACCAGGTGATAAAAGAGTATGGTTTCACTCGATCGGTCGAGGAACCATGCTTATATATCAAGTCGAGTGGGAGCAAGATTGTATTCTTGATATTGTATGTCGATGACATACTCTTGATTGGGAATGACATTCCTCTCCTATCTTCGGTTAAAGGATGGTTGAAGAACCATTTCCAGATGAATGATCTGGGTGAGGCACAGCGCATTTTGGAAATCCGTATCTACCGAGATAGATCACGACGGACGTTATCACTTAGTCAGGAGTCTTATTTAGATAAGATTCTTGAGAAGTTCAGCAAGACCAACTCCAAGAAGGGGAACCTTCCAATGACGACTGGGATGCAGTTGAGCAAGTCTCAGTCACCCACGACGCCTGAAGGGGTTGAACGCATGAGTCATATTCCTTATGCATCTGCAATAGGATCGATCATGTATGAAATGATATGCACACGTCCAGGCGTGGCATATGCATTGAGTATGACGAGTCGGTACCAAGGCAATCCAGGCGAAACACACTGGATAGCTGTTAAAAACATCCTCAAGTACCTACGGAGGACTAAGGATTGGGTATTGAATTATGGAGGAGATACTAAGCTATGCGCAATCGATTCTGTGAGATGCTAGTTTCCAAACGGATCGAGATGATTCAAAATCTCAGTCCGGGTTCGTCTTCACTCTTAATGGTGTTGCGGTCAACTGGAAGAGTTCCAGACAGAGTGTTGTAGCAGATTCTACTACTGAATCGTTGAATTATGATAACCATGTAGGGCACGTTATTTCAATGGGAATTAAACGTGTTCTTGAGTTGTAATAGTTGATTATGGATTTGATACATTATCGTTTCATATACTATTTATAATTTCATCGTTTTAATATATAATATTTTGTTTTTCATGTGGATTGTACTGACAACATTGAACGCCACAAAGTGAACTGAATTACATTATATTTGTTTGGTCCGTAATCGCCAATGTGAGCTGATAACTCCGGTTATTATATTGTGCAGTCGATTGATGGTGGGTTCAACGAGCCATAAGTCAAGCAGTTGACTGATCGATCACAGATGCGAGATTATAACGATACCTCGTAGGACAAATTTTTGTGACAACGTAATGGAGTCCTAAATATTTAAAAACATTCGGTGCCGGGTCGTGGATTGGACGTCCATTGTGTTCCTAGAGTCGATTCTTTTGACTATCGATCTGTCTCTTGAGATTAAGGCGCTTTTGGGTGACTTTGGTTTCTTTCTCACGATCTGCCGTAAATGGAGGCTAAGTAGATTTTTTCTGGGTCATTTCATCTTGTGCTTACATCTGCAGGATTCGAGTTGAGGAAAATATCCAACCTTTATCGGTATAGTTATTTCTCACGACCACTCGAGGAGTTGTAACTGAAATGCATGGCCATGCTCGAATGATGAATTCGTTTATCAATTAAGTTACTCTCTAGTCGGGGAAACCACTCTTGATGCAGATCACTTGTAAAATACGACCTTTGTGAATACGGAATTTGCAAATTGTTTTACATTGAGTGGGAGAAATTTTAGGATATGAGAATCAGTTATCGCACATACACTTGTGAGGACAAGTGGGAGTTTGTTGGAGCTTGTGTCCTCCACAAATTAGTGTGATAACATTTGTAAATCTCTTACAGGTTCACAAGGGTATACTTCGTATTTTAATCAGTTGATTAACGATTACCTAATAACGGTTGGCTTGCTAGAAAGTTTGACGTTATTATCATACAGATGGCGGTGATCAACTGGTCCCTAAAGGTCACACCTATAGGATGTGTTTGAGTGATGTGGTTATAGAAATATGATCACATTGATGCCTAATATGACTAAACAGTTAGTCAATGTGTTGATGAGACAATTATTTAATGAAGATTAAATAATATTAGTTGAGACGAATTAATCACAATTCGTAAATTGAATATAATAAGTTATATTTAATTAAATGTATGTAATGTTAGCTTGGACGAATTAATCTGTTAATTCGTAATTAAATGTAATCGGTTATATTTAATATCAACAAGATGAATGTGTCATAGTGGTAATAGTGAGGGTACACAAACCAAGAGGTCATGGGTTCGATCCTCACTAGATGACAATTTAACACATTTTATACATTTTTGGAATAACCGAAAATAAGGAAATTGTACTCCTTATTTCGGTGAAATGGGCCGAGAATTAATTGAATATGATCTACCCTAATTACTTCCTAATACATGGTTTATAGGGGTGAGGGAGAACATTATTCTAACCTAATTTTTTCTACTCATTCTCTTGCCTCCTCTCATCGAAAGAAACACAAACAAAACCTAAAAATTAATCTGTTAATTTTTGGATCGATTCTAGCATAATCAAAGGGTATTTCTCGGAGCATCTTGGGTGCAACCAATAGGCGAATATCATTGCGATATTGTTCTTAGGCCGAATTTGCTAGGACCAAAGGTTGTTTCTTCTTCCTCTTCAATTTTGTTTATGCAATTTTATTTTATGACTAGTGATCATCTTTATAAAATTCGTTATAATCCTTTAAATTAAAGGGATGCATACAGATAAATCCCACACTTCAGCGATCACGGAACTCATTTTCAGGCTGAGACTGCAGCTATACTTGAAAAGTATAAAATCAAACATCACAAGTCATCACCATACGACCACAGACGAATGGTGCGGTAGAGGCTGCTAATAAAACAGTTACAGTCATTTTGAGGAAGATGTCTGACAACTATAGGGAGTGGCCAGAAAAGATACCGTTTGCGTTATGGGGGTATAGAACTTTGATCAGAACAGCCACGGAAGCAACCCTGTATTACTTGGTTTATGTAATAGAAGCAGATCAACCAGTTGAGCTGGAAGTACCATCCCTTCGAATCCTACTCGAGAGCCAGGTTCCGGAAGTGGATTGGGTTTAAGCCAGATATGACTCACTTATTATGCTTGATGAGCGGCGTTTGAATGTGTTGTATCATGTCCAACTCTATTAGAAGAGGATAGAGAGAGCTTTTAATAAGAAGGTGAAATCACGAGAGATTAACGAAGGAGATTTAGTTCTCAAGTCAGTTAGAGTTGTGTTACCAATTGACCCTAGGGGTAAGTTCAAACCAAATTGGGCAGGCCCATATTTGGTGAAAAAGATATTGATAGGAGGTGCTGTTTGGTCGACAGATTTGGATGGGAACGACTTCACAAATCCGACGAATTTGGACCAGTTGAAGAAATACTATCCTTAAGGATTCATTCTCAAATGTTACGAACTAATGTTTGAATTGCATATGTATTTGGAATAAGTTTTAAGCCGTTGCCATTTGCTGACGCTGCAAAATCACTTTTACGGGAGAACTACAAACAGATACGTAGGCAACTCTTTGTTAAGAGTTCAACCGGACCAATGTAACAAAAAAATGAATTTTCGAATGTAGAAACTGGGGATTTTAATAAATAGTAATAGAGTTTTATTCATTTATTCTAATTCCGGGCGAAGCCCATTACACACATTCTAAGAAAGGAAAGCACACATAACGATAATAGTAATGGAAAATAATACGAGTTGAAAACTAAAGTTTGCCTTTGCCCTTGTCATCACGTTCGCACGGCCCATCTCGAAGAGATGAAGCCTCACTTATCATCACTTTGGCCCTTTTCTTGGGAGGAATGGATCTTTCTTCTTGAGGGCCCAGTCTGTCCTTCACGCTCGGTCAAGGACCAATCCTGTCTGAAGTGTCAAACCCGTGTCAACCCTTGGACCTAGCCGTTTCCATACATTTGAAACCATAGGTTCAGTCTTAGAATCCTTGTCAGTCGAAGACTCAGGCTCAGATGAAATCGGGGTCGAGCCAGCGAAGAATGCCTGGTTCTTTAGCTTTTCGTTGTGATATTTCCAGTCTACGACATCATCTTTGCATAGTTTCGCTCTAGCTCCGATCGAGGTCTCGGTAGTCCACTTCAAGTAAGAACGGGAGACCCAGGTAGTAGGGAATGGTTCGAGAATGTGCCAAAGGGTCCTGTGGTACCATGCGTGGAGCCAAGACTGGCATTTGGCGTGTGAAACACTAAAGCTGCAGCCCCGAGTGGCTTCGATGGCAGGTACTGTTTGTTGACGGCCGAATTGTCGAAGTACTCGGTCAAGATAAATATAGACAGAACGTTCTAAGCCCAACAAAGTGATATGCCTTGTTCTATCGGTGTCAGGTAGTCCTGTAAGTGAAGGTAATTTGAGCCAAGGAAGAGCCCAACGAACATGGGCTCCGATGCCTGAATATAGTTCCTTGCGCCATCGGTCTGTGGTTAGGTCCAATACACACTTTGGCCGGCGAGATACAAATCCTCGCGCATGATACTTGGCAGGACTTGCTGGTTGACTTATTAGGCCAAGTCTTTCGAAGAGCCACACCTGGCAGTGAAAGATAGGTTAGCGCAACAAAATGAGTAAAAGTCCGCTGAAAAGAAAGAAGGCGGAGGCAAAAAAAAAAAAAGAAAAGACAAAAAGGAAAAAAGAAAAGAAAACAAATGAAAAGAAAAGAAAAAAAGAAACGAAAAAGCAAAAGCAAAAGAAAGAAAAGAAAGAAATGAACACCTGCAGAAGACGGGTCGATCCAGTATAAGCAGCAGTAGGGTCGGCCTTTCGAGCATCTAACCCTCGGATAGTCTCGGCCGGAATGATCCAAGCGGGGTTTGAACGGGCCTCCATTTTTTCTACGACTTCAATGAGTCTAGCATCACCTCGACAAGACGGGACCTCCATTCTACCTTCAAAGCAATAGAGATGTAACAAGACAAGCCCGAAGGCGCGCCGACGGTACCTAGTTGGAACGGCCGGGTCATAAGCAGTTCAAAATCGGTGAACCAAGACGAGTAGGTTCACTCGTTCTCCATCAACAATGTCACGGGCCTCGTCATCTGACAAGCCCAAGTATTCGCGGTATTTTCTAGTCCAATTCTGCTGAAAGTCGGGAACTGCGGGCTCTTGTGTGATTTGCCATCCTCCTAGGACGGTGAACTCTTCGGGAAGTGGACAGATTTCTCCTTCCATAAAAGCAAAGACATGGTGGGTAGGATCCCACATCTTGAGGCACTCATCTAGAAAAGCAATTCGGGGCACGACTTGCTTAAGTGGAAGGTTTTGTTGAATGCCGGCATCAATCAGGACCTGTGTTTCTAGCTTCTTGAATTGAATGGCCCATATCTTCATGACTCCGTGTAGAGGAATCATGATTTGAAGATTAGTATAGAAAGGAATAGAATTGAGAGATATGATTTTCTCTCGACCTTAATCCCCTTCTATAGGAAAAATAAGGGAGGTATTCCAATTAAAATTAGGAAATTTTTCCATATCAGAATTAGGAAAGCTCCTTGGTTGGCTTTTGGGAAGCCGTGCACAGCTAGGGCAACGTTCCCTTCGTCGTTTCTTAGTTGATTCCCACTTCAGGATTCAAATGTTTCTGTAGTGGTTTGCATTATTTTTTGAGACGGATAGCTAATTTACATTTCTACGCCCCCCACCCCACCCCCCAACTAGTCAATGTTCGAATTTAAACCCATACACACTTACGGATTTTTTTACTTGTAGGTAGCGCCCTATGCCCTCTCCATGTTTGTTTGCGGGTCAGATGTTCAAGTCAGGCCGTGTCTACCCGTCCAATCCAAAATGTTGAAAATGTGAAATTTCAAAAATGATTTGAAGTTTTCAAAATGTCGAGCTTCGAAGAAGCTCCGTGTTTACGGGTTGGTTAACCCGTTTTAAAAGATATGCAAAGATCGAGTAGGTAACCCATTTCTTTTCAAATGTTTACGTTTCGGGTCAAAGGCCCATTCAATCAAATTTTTCGGGTCGAAGGCCCAGTCAATCAACGTTTTCGGGCTGAAGGCCCAGTCAATCAAAGTTTTCGGGTTAAAGGCCCATTCAATTGATGTTTTCGGGCTGAAGACCCATTCAATCAAAGCTTTAAAATGTCACGGGAATTACATGTTATTGAATTATTGTGATATATGCATGTATGCTCCAACCGGGGGCTCTATAGTCGGAGACTTTAGAACCCATCGCAACAGGGGGCTCTGAAGCCGTTAGCTTCAGAGACCATCGCAACTGGGGGCTCTGAAGCCGTTAGCTTCAAAGACTATTGATACCCGTCGTTTAGTACCAAAAATAAATACCTAAAACAACTAACAGAAGCTAGTGGAAGTAAGGTCTATCTCCACAGGGAGCCGGTCACTATCTACTTGTCAATTCAGTCAGTCTAAGGTCACAAAACGGGGAATTTGAGTATTTGAACTAAACTAATAAAAGCAAGGGTTGATATAAAATAAAGAGAAAGATGCCAGGATGTCAGGTTATCATGGTATTACATAAATCAGCTAAAGGAAGGTCAGTCGATCTGATGTGAGAAGGGTAAGGGAAAGGTCCTTCCGGTCTGCTATCCGCCCTAAAATACAACTAGCTTAGCTTCCACCCTTACTAGTGTAGTCTATTGCTCATAAAAGGTCTATTCATTCCAATCTTTCGATCTAGGTCTGAACTTAACCAGATTAACTAATTCAGTTGCATGCATTCAACCAAACGTTTATAGTTATATTGTCAATGAAACAATTCTCACATTAAATCTCCTAAACCAACTATCACATCATTGCTATACTACCATGACTCCCCTAATCCTAACATTAAGGGATTAGCTAAGCATAACAAATAAAACAAGAGCGATAAATAAGACAAGAACAAGCATGATGAAGAAATAATAAAAGGGAATTAATATAAAAGAGAGAGAAAGGTTACAAAGAATTAGATCCGGAAAAATAGCTGAGCAAAACAACCGTCTGAAAGAGGGTCCAAAAGAAGAGAGAAAAGACAGATCAAAAGAGAGTTTTTAAACCTAATGACGTCCTTCCTATTTATAGGAAAGATAATTATTTGACCTAAGATACGATATTAAGATAAAAATCCCACGTCCATAGAAAATTACTCGATCGAAGACTTTAGAACTCCTCGATCGAGTAACTCCTAGCAAAAACCTCTCGATCAAGAACTTTAGGTACTCGATCGAACACTATCAAAAAGGCACCATTCGATCGAGGGGTTTAGGTACTCGATCGAACAAAATAGTACTCGATCGAGTACTTTCCAGCGCACAATTTCTGCTTCGCGTACTGAATTTCAAACGGCCGTCATTTCTTTGTTACTTGGGCAAACAGAGCGTTTCCGGTGGTGTTGGAAAGCTAAGAGGATAAGCTTTCATATACACTTATAATCACTTGAAAATCAGTTGTATAACTCGAGATATGGCTCTTCAAAATAGGCACTGGTAATTTGAAGCTCTTCCTTTGCTCGCCTAACTTCCTTACTTCTATGCGCATCTCAAAATAGTAGTCTCCAAGCTCCGACTCAAGTCATCTCCTAAATGAATGCGTAAGGACATGTATTAAGCTTGATTATGCTTCTCTTTGGTGCATTCCTGCAAATAAGACAAGAGAAACCAAAGTAGACAATTCGGGGGACATTTGTAGCTAAACACTACCAAATATGAATAGAGATGCGTGTAAATGAAGTACAAAATGCCTATATAAAATGCACGCATCAAATCTCCCCAAACCAAACCTTTGCTTCTTCCCAAGCAAACTATATGCAAAACTAATGGAACAGAAAAGAAAACTCAGAGCTAGCTACAAATTGTCCACTTAAACTGTTTTAATGCAAGCAAACTAATACCTATAGCAAAAGCGTCAAATGCAAACGAGTTATAGGATTTTTATAACAAGGCTGAACCATCGACCTTGCAAGACCTTTGATAATGGACTCTCACGGGTCGCTCTTCTCTCATGAAGCAAAGGGTAAGCAATTAATCGTAAGAGAAGAAGAAAATAGTCGCTCACCTAAACTACGACCCATATAAACATGCATGCAACTAATATGATAGACAATTCTAGCTACCGTACACATACATTCCAACCAAACAAGGTCCGTCACAGCCGAGGGCTTACGAAAGTATGGCAAAGTGAGGTAATGGGTAAGAAGAGGCAAAACATTTTTGGGAATGTGGAGGTATAGGCGGCCAAGCTAGTACCTAAACAATGCCGAATGGCAACATCCATTTCTCATCCATCAGAAATAAGCACAAATGCCCTTGATTGGAATAAAAACTCACCAAACCGAATAGTATCAACTCCTCAAAACATAGAAATAAAGCATAGGAGTAAAACCGACTTTATTCAATCTTTTTCATTCTTCTATTCACGGTTTTCTGATTTTTTTTTTTTTTTTTTTCAACTTTTTTGTTTCATAATTATCATCCTCCTTCCTCTATAAATTACCAACTCCAAGTAATGCAATACAAACAAACTTGGCATAATAAATTATAAACCGTAAAACATACACTAACTAACTTGACGAGTTAGACTAAATATGGATGTAGTTAAGGGTCAACAGGCAAATTTGGCTAATGTGGAGTTAAATGGGTAAAAATGAAAGAAAAGGAAATGTAAGCACCTCCCTGCATGTGACACCAACCACTAACGCGAATGTATGCAGGCGAAAAGCAATTGAATTTCATATACATGCAAATTAATGATACATGTTATGCAAGGAGTATACTACTCACAATCCTACATGAAACCGGTCACAAATGACACCAGTTTATAAGGCTCTAAATCTTAGAAATTATAAGTAGTTTGCCAAAATTTTCAGGTCAAGTCTATTTGTTCAGCTAAATTTTAACATTAACTCGTAGATATGCAGAAGACAAAGCTAAAGATATTAATTTATGCAAGGCTAAAGCAAAAGGACAAATTATAGTGCAATTTCATCATTAAAATCTACCGTTCTGACTCAACCTATATGCAAAAGTAAACGTGATTTTTTTTTTGAGTTTTTAGAGATTTTTCTATTTCTATGATATTTTTGAATTTTATAAAAAATAAACAACAATGCGTACAGAAATTAAACGTGATAACAAAAATGCAGACACAGATATGGATGCATAACCTCCCTAAACCAAACCGTACAATGCCCTCATTGTACCCAAAAGCAGGGAAAGGAAATGCAAACTAAAAAGGAGAGAGTGAAGCTGCGGAAAACTCACAAGAATATGCGAAGTAGGGACCTCCCTAAACCAGCCAGCAACAAGGGAGGTCGCAAACAGCTCTATATCAGCGTCATTAGAAGGAAATTCAAACAAATCTACCCGATAGTACTTCGATCAAGAGGATATAGTACTCGATCGAGTACATTGGGCTGCATAAGCTATCGATCGAGGGAAGGGAATTGCTCGATCGAGATGGTAGTTTCTGTGGATGCTCGATCGAAAACCTGCAAAAGACGCGAATAGCAACCACAAATACAACCAAAAACCAAGCCTAAATTGTTCACAGTCTATGGTTTGAAAACCATTTATTACACACACAACAAAAGCTGAAATGTAAATCAACTAAAAATTTAAACTCCGGGATGCCTCCCGGACAGCGCTAGTTTCAGACAGGTTCCAGCTTGATCATCTTTTCTTCATCCAGTTGCTCCAGTTAGGCATAATCAAAGCAACTCAAAGTTCTTAGCATGAGATCATAAACCTGCGCATGTGCTACACAAGAGCATAAGTAGCACCAAAATAGAAAAGGAGCATATAAGAGCAATCTGTAGTACCGTCTCAGCCTAACAAATTTTCGATGACAAATATGGTGAAACATTATTAGCTTATTTGCCCAACTGGGAGGAGGTGGAGTATTGAAACATAAAGCAGAAGTCATATGAGGTAATTTATTTTTAGTCATAGCAATAATCATGAAGTTATCTCTACTTAGCTCAGGTCGATCGCTCTTAACGTCGGAATCATTGAAAAAGAATATATTACCTCTTCCGTGCTAAGAACATTCCCTGACTCAGCTGCCTTCTCGTTCCCTTTCTTTGTGGGTTCTATCCCGTATATTGCAGCCTCTAGAGCGTCCAACTCGGCTTTCCAGATGGGGGATTCACCATATCCATTGTCTTCTTCAAAATCGTCATCTGAAAGGAACCCAGATGACATATCATTGCTCTCCGTGGCCCAAGTCTTCGATCGAGCGAAAATGGAACTCGATCGAATACCCTCCTCCTGAATATTACTCGATCGAACAAACAGATCTGCTCGATTAAGGTCTTCCTCATAATAGATGTTCGATCGAGTAGTGTAATCCATTCGATCGATCGCTTCCTCATATAATCCACTCGATCGAACACTGTAATTAGTTCGATCGAGTGTTTGTTGCTATACAGTGCAGAAGTCTTCGTATGATGCTTCGTTTTCAGATAGATCTTCGTACTCCGAGTCATACAAATCATTATTGTCGATAGGCAACTCAGATCCTTCATAGGAAAGACCACTCTCGGTGTAGGTAGCGTATACATTCTCCGCGTGCCTAAGGTTCGTCTCAGCAGCTAACTGAGCTATTTGAGACTCAAGCTCATTGATTTGAGCATCCGCAAATCTATCATCTTCTTGTAGTTGAAGTACGAGTGCCTTCACCAAAGACATCAATTCAGAAATCTCTTCTTTCTGTTTATCAAGAGGAAGAGCTTGTTGTTGCGATGGCCAAACGAATGGAGGCTTTTGATAGCCTCGTTTATGAAGCGGATGTGGCGGCACATATGCAAAGGGTTGACTAGCTTATCTACGTTGCCTAAACGCATAGACTTCGTCGTTCTCCGCTAAACAAATAATATCATTGTGTCGAGCAGCACCACATCTCTCACAGTGGACCACCTGTTGCGCTGTGGGATGGAACATAGTTGGAAAATCAAAGGTACTCAAGCCTTCCCTTTGATGATCTTTTACCTAGATCTGTCTAGGTAGGACCTATAAAACCTATCAAAACAGCAATAGAAGAAAAGATAAGAACTGCCTCAAGGAATAAATTCCTTGAAGCTAAAAACAGGCAAAAAGAGACAAGTAAATAAAATAGATGCCTCCCCGGCAACGGCGCCAAAATTTGATACCTGTCGTTTAGTACCAAAAATAAATACCTAAAACAACTAACAGAAGCTAGTGGAAGTAGGGTCGATCTCCACAGGGAGTCGGTCACTATCTACTTGTCAATTCAGTCTGTCTAAGGTCACAAAACGGGGGATTTGAGTATTTGTACTAAACTAATAAAAGCAAGGTTTGAGAGAAAATAAAGAGAAAGATGCCAGGATGTCGGGTTATCATGGTATTACACAAATCAGCTAAAGGTAGGTCAGTCGATCTGATATGAGAAGGGTAAGGAAAAGGTCCTTCCGGTCCGCTATCCACCCTAAAATACAACTATCTTAGCTTCCACCCTCACTAGTGTAGTCTATTGCTCATAACAGGTCTATTCATTCCAATCTTTCGATCTAGGTCTAAACTTAACCAGATTAACTAATTCAGTTGCATGCATTCAACCAAACGATTATAGTTATATTGTCAATGAAACAATTCTCAGATTAAATCTCCTAAACCTGTTGGAAATCATATTTTAAATATCACATATTTTGGTTTAAAGTTTTAGTCATAAAACTTAAAGATCTTATGCATGCAAAACAAATGCAAGAGTAAGGAAAAAACAATTCCTTACATGTGAGTATTTCGGATATTTTGGGCACAAGTGAAGTCTCCTACCTCACTTGTTCTTGAGCTGTCCATATGTTAGGATGATCCTCCAAAGACCTCAAGTATAGAAGTCACTCCTCTTGATTGCACCCAAGATTATCCCTTATCCCCACTAAATAATATTAGCTAGATATTAGTTTAGTAGTTTACCTTAAAATTGATTACTAATACTCATATATTACATTAATAATATTAGTAATTTCTATGAACAATTTGAATCAAAAATATCATGTTTTGATGAAGGAGAAATGAATATGTGAAAGAGAAAATGCATGTGAATAAATGAACATGCATAGAGAGATGAATAAAGAACAAAACTTGTCCTTGTAGTGTGTAGGGTACACGATTTTTGGAGAGTTGGAGGACCAATATATGGTCTTTCACTTTTTCTTTTATTCTTCTCAAAACCTTAGGCATGTAAGGCTAGTGTAGTGTAGACTTATTATTTAAATTATATCACATAAAATAATATAAGCACAACCCACTACATACTCCTCCAATTCGGTCCATCTACTTAAAATGGACTACCATTTTATTTTGTCAATTTGTCATTTGTCACACAATATGTCACATGTAGTATGCTACATGTTATTAATTAATTTTAATGCACATTTATCACATAAATATCATTTTATAAATTAATTAAATTACATTCAACAAATTGACTAGTGATACTTGATCACATAAATAAAATGGGTCATTTAATTATAATTCACAACATCTTGTAATTATAATTAACCATTCATTATCATCTCTATTGTTTAACAAACAATAAACAATTTTAGTAATAAAATATTTCAATTACTAAAATAAATCTTATTTAATCCCATTATAATAAGATATCAATATTCTCTCTCTCAAATTGAATTGTTCAATTTTAAAGAATTGATTAACTTGTATCGTCATACAATTAATCAACTTTATAGATTAGGGCATCATCCTTTAGGTGTGACCTTAAGGGATCAACTGACCACCACTGTCCCACGACAGTAACGTCAAACTCTAGCAAGCCAATCGTTACCGATTGATGTTGATCAGTTGACTATATAATGAATCATCCCTTACGTATTCTTAAAAATGAGATTTAAACATGTGATCATCATGATCGACAATTGTGATCGCATTATTGTCGGGGACACTCCAACAATCTCCCACTTGTCCTCGACAAGTGTGCGTCACCAATTCTCTTGTCCTATTACTATCTCCCACTCAATGCAAGGTGTCTTTCAGGTCGTACTTGCAAGTGATCATATCAAGAGTAGTTTCCTCGATCTGGATAATAACTGATTTGACCGGAATTATCTACCATAGATACCTTCCGAGCGTGGCCACGCATTTCCAGTTCATTACTCCTCGAGTGGCCCTGAGATATTGTTTTGACCCTGACAAGGGGGTGGACAATTCCTATCGCACTATTCCCTTCATCTAGCCACAGCCATCATAACCCAAAATATGCCCATTTGACCCCATTTACGAAGGTCGTAGTAACATAAATCAAAGTTAATCTAAAACCGTGCCACCTTAGGCAAACAGTCTTTAGTCAAAATAATCGACTCATTTGAATAGTATAGTAGCTCTCGCAATGACCAGGCTTTATAAATTTGCCAGAACTCTATAAGCGGTCACTGCCCGACAGAGTGTTCCCAACAGTCTGCCTATGTGATCGACTAGTCATCTCACATGACTTGATGGCACTTGAACTTGTCATCAATCGCATCACACTCTAGTCACTTCGAGACGTCACCTCATACAAGTGACTATGGGCAAATACCATGTTAATCCGGGTTCACTTTAACGGGGTTCAACATTGTCATACAACCCGTTTGGATGTAACAAAGTACAAGAAAAGAGTTTTTAAAGTAAAAACTCGAACGACAAATGCGATTATCACATATGAATAGTCAATGCCTGATTACTATTTTATATTTTATAATCTAATTTGATCTTGTATGTAGTTGTTCATTTCAATTCAATTGAAATGACATGACTCATCATGTTTAGCCTATGATTAGGCCTTGCTAAGTAGGTTTTAGCAACTCCCTGCTCAACCTTGCTACATGTTTTCCTTTCGTAATGTATACATTTGTATTACAAAACTTTCTGAGTACGTGTCTAGATCCAATCTAGACATAGGCTTTCTAGCCTTAGAATAGCTCCCACTGTTTTCACTGTGTGCGGGATCCATCCTTTTGCACATCTCATGATTGCAAGTGTACTCAATTTCCGTTGTAAATATTTCTCATTGTTCTTTATTGCCTAGAACGATTCTAGAAAATCTATTTCTTAAATAACATAGCAACAATGGTATCTTAACCATCCTAATATGTTTTGATTTTGGTTTTGTCGGAAACCATGCGCAATCTCAATTGTCAATTGTCATTTGTGTAACACCCTTATACAAAATTGCATCAAAAACACTTTGTTTTACATCCTTAATGCTTCTGCAAGCACTTAAGGGTAATCTTTATGGCTTACTTGGTAACTATTACTTAAATTCGATTTGAAACAATTCATCATACTCAAAGTATATGAAGTGTTATACATCATTTCCTATTTAATTGATTCGGCAGCGGAAGCAAATGGAATCAATCAAATATGTTCAATCTTGATTAAACTAGTCATGAATCTTATCAACATAAGACTTCTTATTTGACGTTAATATCATGTGGATTTATCTCCATAAATCTGGATATTAAAGATGTATTATTTTTTTCCAAGTCTTAAATCATTCGCAATGATCAATGTGTCATCCACATATAAGACTACTAAAAATTTCCGTAACTCCCACTAAACTTCATGTATAAACACAACTTCTCGGCTTATCGGGAAAATTTTTATACCATGACCAAATCATTGATTCCAACTCATTTATGTCCTACTCAAGACCATCTCTTAAGTTGCACTTTATCTTAGGATTGCAAAAACTCATAACATGTATCGAATACATTTCTTCTTTGAAGAAGTGGGTTTTTGGATTCACTCGCTGTATATCTCATCATAATGAAATACAATCCTTAGACTTAAGCTTCTCAACTAGTGCAAAACCCTTTGCTACCAATCAAGCTTTGAAATATCTCTTTATTAGTGCAAAACCCTTTGACACTAATCAAGCATTTTATTTCGGATTTTCATGGCTCTAAGCCTTGTATTGAGTTGTGACTTAAACATTCTCATGTAAGTCATATGTTCATTACTTTCCAGAAGTAATTAACTTGAATCAAACAATTTCTTTGTAAGTTGTAAGCTCTTTACTTTCTTAAAAGTAACATGAATTCATCATTTTCAACAAGTGATGACTTTAACCTCCTAGGTTTTGAAGAAACAACGTCTTACACAAAACGTACAAAACGTCTCATGTAGCCAAGAAAGACCAGTTTCTTGCGACATACAATTCTTTTGTGGCTATTGAATAATTTCTCCCACTCTGTCTTCTAGAAATAAACTTGTATTCTAAAAAGACAGCTTCACGAGCCGCAAACCCATTGTACTCGTGATTATAGTAAGGATTTGTTTCTTTTGAAAACTTACAAACATGGTACCCTACCATTTCATATCTCATATGATTCGTTTTAGATTTAGTGGAAAAACAATTTAGACAAAATGATAAAATCTCCAAAAGTATCAAGTAACTCAAAGTAACTTGATTGAAGTCCAAACCATATCGAATAGCGTTTGATTTCTTATCCAACCACACATTATTCCATAATGTGTGTTAAGAGAGATTAACTTGTGATACTATATCACATTTCATTTGGCTTATATCGAAGTCTTCACTTTGATAATCCCATCATGACTAGATCGTGATTCTTTGAACTCTTTGAACTTCTTCAAAGATTTCTCTATTTACCTTATTAAGCAAACACATTAGCGTCAACTTAAATCGTTGGTAAAAGAAAATGATCAACCTATTTTGGATCAATGATTTACAACCTCGATCTCCTTTTAAACCAAAAGGGACGAGACATCTTGCTTTGAATACAAGATACGCATATACCATAAGATCTAATGGTTTCAAGATTACTCGATAACTCTTTGCATTCATCATTCCAGAATCTAAGGTTTAATCTTGGGTTACCAATTTGAGTCTTGCATCATCTTCATGATATATCATTCTAGTTTGGTTTAGAATATAATCACCTTGATAATGGGCTAGCCATACATCAAATCATGGTGCATAGGGTCACAAAAGTGAAACCTCTTTTGTATCTTAACAAGTTTATATTCTTATTTGGAGTTTATGCACTTAATAGTCACAATTAAGTACAACTTTAAACTCAAAAACTAGATTGAGTACACAATAACTCTATCTCTCAACATCATTGTTGCTAGTCGTCATATTCTAATCATCCTATGTATCAAATGCAATGATGAAAACTTCCACTGGTTTCTAATATTGACGAAGTAGTACTAGCAAAATTTATGTCAATCAAATAAACATTTAAAGAAGAAAGTCCCATTAGATGTCCCACAACTAACTTGTTGATTCTTCAATAATTTGGGGTAGTTTCCTTTCTAGCATCCAACAATTAAGGCAATGGAAACTTTATCGGTCGGGATTGATAGGTTTAGTATCGTTATTCTCAATAACTTTACTTTTAACATTACCTTGTATCAATTCCATCTTAATTTTACTTCTTTGAACTTCGTCCTTTTCTTAACGGTTTAAGAGAATGCTCCCACTCATTTCAATGAGTCTTTGCTTAGAGAAGCAAAATTGAATTTCATGAAGACTACTCTTCAATTCATTTGTTTAGTCTTAAAACTTTCATTGAAGTGGTTGCGGTATTTTGGTCAATTTTGATTTCATACAAATCTAGTTACCAAAATGATGTAACGTTTCAAAGTGCTTAACTCAATTAAGCATATGAGAAACAATTCATTGTAAGTAGATATGTTAGTCAAGAATCAAAAACCCTTTTGATCATGAATAACTTTTATCTATACTCTTCACAAGAGATCCTTCCAATGGATAACACGAGGTTTTAGAAGAAAATTTATATTTGTCTTTAGTTACGATGTTTTAATGGAGATTTGAATTAAAAACGAAATGATATCGTATATAAATTGAGGTAAAGCAATAGAACAATATGATAACGGAATAGTGGAAAACTTAACATTCATCGTTTTATTAATACTTGTAAATAACAAGTAAAGCATTTATATAGTGACCTCTACCCAACTATGATAAATGATTCCAAGATCCAAATTCATATTAACTTGGGCATGGGGTAGCCGATTCATCCCTCATTAATATAACTCGGTGGATTAACTCTTTAATCGATTCTACTTTTAGAACTCTCGGTCGATAAAATTACTCTAATATTTATCTATAGCCCGGAACACATGCGACTACGGTCACGAATACTTCCGTTGAGCTCAATCCAAATTTCAAATAAATGTGTCCATGATCCAAATTCACATTAACTTGGGCACGGGGTAGCCGATTCATCCCTTATCAACATGAATTCGGTGGATAGACATTTATCACCCACTTCCCCTACGTAACAAGGTTTGTACCCCGGTGTGGCCGAGCGCACTCCCTTATGAAATAGGTTTTCATGGTTTCTACTTTTTGGTAAGGCTAAGTCTCAATTGTTTATTTTAGCGAGAGGTCATGTCAATTTATTATCTATCACGTTTTAAGTGAACTAAAGCGGTGAACTACGATAATTGTAATTGACACGGTCGATAAACTCGATTAAAATGCATGTTTAGTTATGACGATTTAGCGATGCATGCAACATATAAATAAAATGCAAAGCATAAAAATAAAATCCTAGTATGGCCTTCCTAAAATAGTAAATCTAATAAACTATTACAAAATCGGAAACCAACTCCTTTGGTCCCTTGAACTTCGGTCTTGGCACGCATTTCAAGGCAACACTTTCTTTAATGGATCACCTTCTTGAGTAGCACCGTCTTCAAGGTACTCCGGAATAAATAAATTACATAATTTCCTATTATACATTTGTAATTAAAAATAAAAATAAATATATTAAATTACAAAACGGTGATACGAGATCACAATAAATTTCAACCGAATCGATATTCCCATACATTTCGGATAATATCAATTAAAAACTAAGGCCATACTAAGTAAAATTACATAATTCAAAAATTACATAAAATTAAAATATGACAATCATAAATAAAATGCAGCATTATAATATGTATGAACATGCCAAATTTTATGCTAAATCGCCTTTAAGGAGCCAATATCATATATTAATCGGTTTTTACGGATTTGCGTGATTTAACCTTTTAAAATCACAATAATTACATAAAATCAAATTTATGTACAAGTTAATTACCCTAACCATCTTAGAACTCAAAATTAGTCTCCACTAACATTTGACAATAACTAACCTAGATTTCTTAATATAGTTCATGAATGGACCTAAAATACAAAATTATGTCATAAACTTCAAATTAAATCATAAAAATTTCAAATAATTTCAAAATTTGAAATTTAAATTCATGAACATTCTGGAAAAATACTATGACACTCATAATGTTCAAAACTTAGGTTAAAAATTTCGAAAATTTATCGAGAAAAACAATGTTGCGGTTTATCGATTTTAACAATTATGACCATAAAAATATGAGAAAAATTATTTTCATCAACTTTTCACTTTTAGATCTGAAATATACAATAAAATGCAACATGTGACGTTTTTCCTTAGTCATGAAGTATGTTTTAGCATTTTTACTAATTAAAGTCACTATTTATGTGATTTTTCATCAAAACTTCATAAATCATGCATAAAGACTTCATTATAGCCAAATATTTTACACACCTCTTGTAAAATTTCATGTGACAACATAATAAATTTCCATGACCAGACTCGAAATATTACTCATATTAACCTATTTACCCATTTAAATACGATTTTAACTTGAAAAATCCATATTTCAAGCAAAACAACTCATTTTATTATGACAATTTACAGGCCATCAGTAGATAATATATGTGAAAACATATCCAAAAACCACTGAAAAATTCAAAGTTTAGCTATTTTTCGTCCAAAAATGATATTTTTATCATAAAAATCACATTTTAATGCCAATAATATATAAAATGAACAATAAAAATCCATAAATCAACCAAAATGTCCTAAAAGTCACTTAGGACCCGAAACTTTTAACATGTAAAATTAGTTCATGATTTATCTTCATAAATCCTAAATAACAAGTTTTATATGTTAATTAATATAACTCGGAAAAACTAACCCGATCTTGCATGCAACAACCATAATACTCTAATACTACTTGTTGGAAATCATATTTTAAATATCACATATTTTGGTGTAAAGTTTTAGTCATAAAACTTAAAGATCTTATGCATGCAAAACAAATGCAAGAGTAAGGAGAAAAACGATTCCTTACATGTGAGTATTTCGGATATTTTGGGCACAAGTGAAGTCTCCTACCTCACTTGTTCTTGAGCTTTCCATATGTTAAGATGATCCTTCAAAGACCTCAAGTATAAAAGCCACTCCTCTTGATTGCACCCAAGATTATCCCTTATCCCCACTAAATAATATTAGCTAGATATTAGTTTAGTAGTTTACCTTAAAATTGATTACTAATACTCATATATTACATTAATAATATTAGTAATTTCTATGAACAATTTGAATCAAAAATCTCATGTTTTGATGAAGGAGAAATGAATATGTGAAAGAGAAAATGCATGTGAATAAATGAACATGCATAGAGAAATGAATAAAGAACAAAACTTGTCCTTGTAGTGTGTAGGGTACACGGTTTTTGGAGGGTTGGAGGACCAATATATGGTCCTTCACTTTTTCTTTTGTTCTTCTCAAAACCTTAGGCATGTAAGGCTAGTGTAGTGTAGACTTATTATTTAAATTCTATCACATAAAATAATATAAGCACAACCCACTACATACTCCTCCAATTCGGTCCACCTACTTAAAATGGACTACCATTTTATTTTATCAATTTGTCATTTGTCACACAATATGTCACATGTAGTATGCTACATGTTATTAATTAATTTTAATGCACATTTATCACATAAATATCATTTTATAAATTAATTAAATTACATTCAACAAATTGACTAGTGATACTTGATCACATAAATAAAATGGGTCATTTAATTATAATTCACAACATCTTGTAATTATAATTAACCATTCATTATCATCTCTATTGTTTCACAAACAATAAACAATTTTAGTAATAAAATATTTCAATTACTAAAATAAATCTTATTTAATCCCATTATAATAAGATATCAATATTCTCTCTCTCAAATTGAATTGTTCAATTTTAAGGAATTGATTAACTTGTATCGTCATGCAATTAATCAACTTTACAGATTAGAGCATCATCCTTTAGGTGTGACCTTAAGGGATCAACTGACTACCACCATCCCACGACAGTAACGTCAAACTCTAGCAAGCCAATCGTTACCGATTAATGTTGATCAGTTGACTATATAATGAATCATCCCTTACGTATTCTTAAAAATGAGATTTAAACATGTGATCATCATGATCGACAATCGTGATCGCATTATTATCGGGAACACTCCAACAAAACCAACTATCGCATCATTGCTATACTACCATGACTCCCCTAATCCTAACATTAAGGGATTAAGTAAGCATAACAAATAAAACAAGAGCGAGAAATAAGGCAAGAACAAGCATGATGAAGAAATAAGCAAAAGAGAATTAATATAAAAGAGAGAAAAAGGTTACAAAGAATTAGATCCGGAAAAATAGCAGAGCAAAACAACTGTCTGAAAGAGGGTCCAAAAGAAGAGAGAAAAGAGAGATCAAAAGAGAGTTTTTAAACCTAATGACGTCCTTCCTATTTATAGGAAAGATGATTATTTGACCTAAGATACGATATTAAGATAAAAATCTCACGTCCATAGAAAAGTACTCGATCGAAGACTTTAGAACTCCTCGATCGAGTAACTCCTAGCAAAAATCTCTCGATCGAGGACTTTAGGTACTCGATCAACACTATCAAAAAGCCACCATTAGATCGAGGGGTTTAGGTACTCGATCGAACAAGATAGTACTCGATCGAGTACTTTCCAGCGCACAATTCCTGCTTCGCGCACTAAATTTCAAACGGCCGCCATTTCTTCGTTACTTGGGCAAAAAAAGCGTTTCCGGTTGCGTTGGAAAGCTAAGAGGACAGGATTTCATCTCCAATTGGAATCGCTTGAAAATCAGTTGTATAAATAGAGATATGGCTCTTCAAATTAGGCACTTGTAATTTGAAGCTCTTCCTTTGCTCGCCTAGCTTCCTTACTTCTATGCGCATCTTAAAATAGTAGTCTCCAAGCTCCAACTCAAGTCAGCTCCTAAATGCATGCGTAAAGACATGTATTAAGCTTGATTCCGCTTCTCTTTGGTTCATTCCTGCAAATAAGACAACAGAAACCAAAGTAGACAATTCGGGGGACATTTGTAGCTAAGCACTACTAAATATGCATAGAGATGCGTGCAAATGAAGTACAAAACGCCTATATAAAATGCACGCATCAACTATCACAACTGGGGGCTCTGAAGCTGTTATAAACCCCACTCGGTCGAGTCATGCTCACGATTACACTACCCGCATGCTTTTATTCTATAACTTTACGTAAACAATATCATGAATACGCAACATCACATCCCCTAACCACATGTTACTAATATAACAATATTATAAAATCCACTTTCGTCACATAAACATGCTCTTAATCATAGAATTCATACTCTTATGCAACATTTATTTCACCTTTTTCTAACCAAATCATCCATTCAACCATACACTTCATCCACATATGCATATGAAACAACAGTAACAAATACGATCCCATGACACCCCATATTGACCGGTCAAAAATGCAAGGGCAAGTTCGCGACTTTAGGACGTCTCCCAAGGTTTTGCATAACCTCCTAACAACTCCTACCCGGGGTCATTTTAATTTGACTCTCTACATTCATTATATTATTGGTTACAGGTTCCAAAATCGTTGCTCTGATACCACTTTGTAACACCCTCATACACCAAGGTGCTTTACCAAGACCACCCTAATACATGGAGATGCTACCATATCGGTTACCCGAGGTATAGTAATCAAAGGAGACCATCAAGAAACGTACTTTAAGTATAAAAGTTTAATATGCATACATCATAACCAAAACTGAAATGTAAAATACAATGTCTCAAACTGAAAACCAACTAAAGTAAAACTGTCTTAACAAAACACAGCGGAAGACTAAAGACTCTGACATGTGATGACTCCATCCCCAGCTAGATCCCGCGCGTACTCCAAAGAAATACCTGTTAATCAACTGTTCACCATCCCCGAATGGATCACCACAATTTTCAAAACATTTAAACGGGGTCAGTTAGTGCATAAACAAAATAAGCAATCAACGACATCCAATTACACAAACACAATTCTCCAACTCCGTCTCATCACCAATCATCTGACTACACACTAAAGTGTGTAGCCCTGGCAGAAAATCCATCGCAACAGATTGTAGATACCTGTATCTATCGATATTGGAATTTATAGAGAACCCGCCAGCCACCCGATGATGATAGGACACATGTACTCTTAAATGACGTGCTCGTGATACGGATATGTCATATGGATGTTAAGCAAGGTTATGTCGACGGTTTCAGTTAATTGAAATTTTTATTTAAATTGACATTTTAAATGTTTTGAAATAAATGGTTATTTGTCTTTACATTTTGGTTTTGAAAATTTATGAAATAAATATTTTTTTTTATTTCATTTATTTAATATTTTAATCATCTATGGAATAAATGTAATTTATTTCATTCGATTTGAATGTAATTCGAGTCGAGAGTTTTTATTTACGATTTATCGTTATAAATTGTTTTTAAAGGCTTTTAATTGATTTTGGTTTAAAAATCAAGTTTGCTTATTTTTATTTTTTGGTTTAAAAAGATCAAATGTGATTTTGTGACGGTTTTTATTTATCGGTTTATTTAATTCGAAGTTTCGAGTTTTTAAAACGGTTTTAAAACCCGTTTTCGAAGTGTTTTACGAAGCAATTTGTGATGCGATTTGGGCCAAGTTTTGGCATGAATTTCAAGGCAACCTCCAACCCATTTCCTTCCTCCATAACCCAGCTTTCCAACGCCACCAAAGACAGCTCAAAACACCTTCCAAAGCCTCACCAAAACTCGTCCCAAAGCAGCTCATCCACCATCCCGCACCCCTGTTTTGAGCAGCCCAAAATCGACACCAAACACCCATATTTAACCACCTAGCCACATCCTAGCCATGCCCCATCTATAGCCCATTAGTCCTAAACCATTACTTATCTTAGCCAACCCCAAAACCAAGCCAAACGAGCCACAAGTAAAGCAAACCCGAGCCCATCCCGTGCTCGGTTTTTGCGAGCACGTGGAGCTCGTTTCTAAACCATTACGCATCTTAACCACCTAGCCACGTCCTAGCCATGCCCCATCCATAGCCCATTAGTCCCTTCACCGACACTCCTAGCCTTGCCCATCAAGCAAGAGAGATCCCATATCTCCATACTTGCCATTGCTAGCCAAAAAAGATTGAAAAAGAAAGAGAAATCGAGTTGCACAAGGAAGTTACGAAAACTAAGTTTTTTCACTTTCCTATTCTCTAACCGATTTAAAACCCTAATACCTAGCTATATAAGCTTCCTTTACCACATTAGAAAGGAGGACACAAAATTGATATATCAGAGACCATAAAGCACGCGAGCCATACCCTCAAGCATTGATAAAAATTCAAGGAAGATATTCATCTTCTTCCTTGAGCACGAACCCGCAAAACAGAGCACACACGGCTACCCTTCAAAAATCGCTTCGAAACCCATCCAAATCTCCATTACAATTCACCAAATTTTACATAAACAATCTAGGTAGTGCCCTAGATTGATTCGCGTCTTAAAGAAACACCCTTGGTAACGTTTTGAGCGTTAAATTGCTCGATACTTTACCTTGCGCAGTTTTCAGAAGTTTCTGACCAGCACTCTTTTGCTTCATTTTTAATTTTTTTAATGCATTTTTGGTTTGGTTTCTTGCCAAAGTTTAAAACTTTGTCATTCAAGGATTCCAAAACATCTTTCGGTTTGAAAAATCGTTAAGAATTGAAGACGTGGTGATCGTTTGAAGTTCGCTGCGCAAAACTCGTTTTACACGTGAAGCGTGTTGGTTAATTCAAAGCTTGATTTTGATTGTTGATTTGAAAACCGCCGTAGACATAGCAAGAAGCTTGCATCCGAGATACATATAAGCCGAAGGTGACAAATACTCTCTTTTTCCTTTTTAATTATTATCTTTTGTCGCTTTTAATTTAATTATCGTATTAATTATGTAATTGTAACGGTAATTATTTTATTGTTGATTATTATGGAGGAGAACGGGATTATTATTGTTGTTGAATGCCGATGGATGGCTTTTTAATTGTCTGGATTAATTTATGTTAGGAATTAGACGGTTTGTATTGTTATATAAATTGTTTTCACATGTTTATCGTTAATTATGCTAGATTTATTCTCGTATGTTTAGATCTATATTTAATTTAATGTTCACGTTTTAAATCTGAAATTATAACATGCTTTTTATGTTTAATTAGTATGTTTATAATTAAAGTTTGCATCTTTGACATTGTTGTTGTTAATTTATGATTAATTGGATTAAATAATGAAATTGTTTAATTCAAATTCGTATGTTAACATGATTTATGAGATGTATGCATGAACATCAAGTTTGCTTGCTTAAATTAGATTATGCATGTTTGTATGATTTAATTTGATCGTTTATTCACATGTTAATTTGATTAATTAGGTTTGATTAATTAGAATTGCATGAAATCGCATGAATTAGAATTGTTTGTGTCGATTTGTTTGTCTCACATGTATGCCGTGTGTTCGTCTCGTGTGGCACGGTTTTCTAGGCTAAGAATTAGTCTAATTTATGTATGTTTAACATGACTCACATGATTAGATAAGTATGTTTAGATTTAAATGTTTTAATTATGAATTAATTGAAACCGTTAGCATGTTTGTTCGATTATCATCTTGTTTGTTTTCATCGTTGATTTGTGTCGTATAGGGTACCCTTAGGCACGGTTTTCTAGGCTGTTTTAGATTAAGAATTAGTCCTCTAATTTGCCTTGTTCATATGCCAATCGTTTGTGAAACAATTGTTTGATTTAGATGCATGTTTGCTTCTTTTTAATTTGCATATGATTATGTCATCACAAGTCACTTGTTTGAAACCCGACTTCACTTAGAATAGGTCATGTATGCACCCATGGTAGGCAAAGAGGGCCATGGGTTTGGTTCGGCGAAGAGGTCTTTGTTTCGTTGCTTAGGTGTTTGTTAATGCCTTGTTTGTTTACGGTTTTATTGCAATTGTTATTGTGATCTAACCCATGTTTGTCACAGCGCCACTTGAGTAATAATTTTCTTTCTCTTATCTTTGTTTGTTTATTTATACTAGAATAGCTAAATGGACTCAGGTGTTTAAATCACTTGACGAAGTTATGTGCATTTAAACCACTAGAATTGTTTTCATATGTCAGGGGTTAAAATGAATGGATGCATACGATAAATACCAGTTCAGTTAATATTGGTCATTGTTTGACATTAGTAGAGGCCGTTTTTTACAACGGGCGGGATTGGGTGTTTGAACGAGCTTCCCAACACGTAGTTTCACACGAATCATTTTTCTCTAAAAAGGTTTCTGCGTTTTCCTTAAAATTCGGTGGCGACTCTTTGTGTTTGAAAAACCCCTGTGGATACATCATATTCCCATATCCACACAGATATTCCACACCGCCAGTGGGGACCGCAGCCGTACCACCTAAGCCCCGCTAAACACCATAGAGCGAATAACCCATGTCCATTAATGTGCACACCTCCTTGTGATAGGAACTTCAAGGGGCGAATCAAGGGCGTGAAGCCACTCCCGCAAGTGACTCCACTCAGGCGAGGGTGCACCTTGCGAATCATAGACAAACAAACAACCAATCCACAATACCAATGTAAACATGCCAATTCCAATTAAGGATAACAATAATCATGCCAACCAAACAATCATGTCATCTTAAATTATTTACGCAGTCAACTGAGTAGGGAAACCCTACCTGAAATGGAGTCACCAACAATTAATGCAGCGGATAAAAACGTCTCCTCTACGAAATCACCTCCTATAATCAATAATCACATAATCACAAATCTATCACATAATACTCCCAAATCACCCAATTAGGGTTTAAATAACTTTAACTATTTTACATAAAAACAGTATAGAAACCTTACCCACAAGATGACGATCACAAAGGTGTGACGAACTCAGAAATCCGACAATCCTAACCTTGATTTGATAGCAAAGAGAGAAGAAGATTGCACGTCGTTTTGTTTTTCTTTTGTAAAAGGTTAAGAAACAAAGGGTAAAAGTAAAAAGAACTGTCTAAGATAACTTTAAATACCTCTTCACGTATTACTATCAAACCCGGCCGAAAAACCATAAAACATGACTTACTCGATCGAGTAACTAACGTACTCGATCGAGTACCCGCTACTCGATCGAGTTGCCCCTACTCGATCGAGTAACTACGAAGTAGAACACTTCTAGCACGCGTCAAAGACGTACTTAACAAAGTAAGTCTTACTCGATAGAGTACCCAACAACGCAAATATCTGAGGTATTACACTAATAATTGATAAATAAAGCTATCTGAGGGACTTACCATAGATTAATGGTCAATGAAAAGTGGAAACCCCATAGTTGATTGATGGAGGCCAGGGTGTTTTAGAGAGGAAAAGGAGATGAGAGAAAGTTTGTATAATTGGATTATTAATCTTCTTAATATCGTATTTAGTTATATGACCAATTTAGATAGGCCTGTTTTACCATTGAATTGTGTTGTCTACTCAGTAACTTTTAAGTGTAGCAAAGTTGATTGATACGAGTGATACAAAATATCACATTTAAAACAAGTAGTCGGTAGTTTAATTCTTGTCTTTTAAGGCTAGAAAAAGCTAAAATTGAGAGAGTAACTTATTGAAACAATTGGACAAAAACTCTACAAATGATAGAAGGTGTTAATATATTAAGCGAACTTGTTAGCGAAAATCCATTGAAGCATTGTGTTGCTTATGATCGACATTAGTCCAGTCTATAATGTTACATGTAATTTGTGTGAGAGCCATTGTTTGAATTTCTAGGTTTTGAGCAAGTTTATGTTAAATAACAGGCGTGTGAGTCAGGTTACAGTTTTGATTACCTCCGTTAAGTTAATTTGAATTACGAAATGAACATGAATTTGGTTAAAATATTCATAAATTCTCCAATAGAACCGTCTTATACCACAGGATGAGTCCAATAGAATGCATTAGCCCAACAAAAAGATTTAAGAAGAAAAATAAAAAGAGAACACATAGAACTCTCGCTTAAGTTCCCATCAGCAAAAGTTGAAAGTCTACATCGTCTACTCTGCCACCAATATCTCGCCTCCCACCACCTCTACAACAACCACCCGCCATCGCTGGCGTCCCGCTCACCCTCCACTACTTTTGCGCTGCTTCATCTTCCCACTACCGCAAATCTATTAAAACAGAATGAAGAAAATATTTCGAAATTCACGTTGACGTTGATCATTAACAAGCAGGTTAAGAATTTGATTTCGTGATCTATATTCTCATTGGGGGTCTTTTTATCACTAATCAATGATAGGAATAAATAAAATAGTTGGGCCTCAACCATCACTTTAAGGTTTTGGTTGAATTGGATCATCTATCATGGTATGAGAGTCAGCTTGACCAAAGGTCACGGGTTCGAATCCTGAAAATCCTAATAACTCACGAAGTGGAATTTTAGCACATGGTATGGAGGAGTCTGTGCACTAACCACTCTTCAACCCCCAATGGGCATTCGAGTGAGGGGCGTGATAAGAATAAATATACTTCCTCCATTCAACTCCACTCTACCACTTTCCATAAAAAACAAGTAAAATGACCCTTTTATCCTCATGGCAAACAATTATTTACACAAAATGCCACTAGTTGGCCCACATAATTACACACTTTATGGACAAATTAATCATCCATCCCATTTTCCATTGTACTTTTATTACTACTTTATTATTTTCTTAACATTTGTGCAAATTGTACTATGGTAGAATGGAGTTGAATGGAGGAAGTAATAGTTAGGCATCAACCATCACCTTAAGGTTTTGGATGAGTTGGTTCATCTATCAATCCAAACACTTTTTTTTTTGACAGCAGTAAAGAAAGGTAAACCTACATAAAGTTCGGGCATACAATGCCCTTATTACACTCGTAAGTAAACTTTATAATGATAGAATTATAAAAAACTAACAAAAGACAATGTCGGGAATTAAAATCAGGTTGGTGGAGTACGAAAAAGTTGGGGCGAGCCTCCTTATCCACGTCTTGCAAGCATCTAAAATATCCTGAAAACCCCCGATGCGAGTGAGTAGCGGAGTAACGATATCGCGGTGTACTTACGCCACAAGAGCGTAGAAAAGAAAGGTGGATAACAGACAACAAGCTGCTTCCGATGGAGCATAGACTCTTACACCAAGACAAACAAACTCGACTATCACAGGACCAGCGGATCAACAAACCCAGCATGCACACAAACCACATCAAGGAAAACCTCGCATCCAATCTTCTGTCCATTTTTGCTTTTAAGCAACGTCTACCGACGGATCCAACCCGAACCAGACACCAATCTTCCTTAAGAATGACCAAACCCCCAGGGATACCGGGACAGGACACCCGAGACATCCTTGAAGAGCCAGCTATCACCAAAAACCCAAGGATACAGGGACAGGACACCCAAAACATCCTTGAATGAACGGTTAAAATTATTTGGACTAACATAAAACAACTTAAAGAAATTTTAAACACCATAAGTTTGAAAAAGTGACCACCGCATCCGACCAATCCAACACAACTACCAGGCCCCTACACAACCCAACCGTGACTACTTCACATACCCATAGAGAAATTTCAACCGCAGACTCAAGACAAAAGGTCAGACGGACCCAACGACCACAACACGACCACCGAAACTGGTCGATCAGACAAAGGGACCACACGAAAGCCTAGACCAAACCACAATTCTCAAAAGCAGCCTCCCGAGACCACAGCCTGACATGCAACAAGACCAACAAAGTCCAACAAAGAAACTGACCCGACACCCGAAAACATCAACCTAACACCGGACTAGTGATAAACTGCAACAGACAGGGCAGAGAACCGATAGGTGGGGGAAATGGGGGGATCACCAATCGGTCCCAAACTGCAACTGACACAAGGGTCTCACCAGACAACGGACCAATTGGTGGGGGAAATGGGGGGATCACCAATCGGTCCCAAAACAGACCCGAAAAGCAAGCTTAAAGACAAAACACAACAAAAGCTTGCCTGACACCAACAACACCACAATCGATCTCCAAGACAGTAGAAAACCATGGACAAAGGGCCTTACCAGAGGGTGGGGAAAGGGGCGAGGGGAAGGGGTAACACCCCCTGACCAAGGATGCATGCAAGACCGGCGCAAACAAGGCAGAGAATCGGAAGAAAGGGAGGCCATGTGGATCAACAAGCCCGATCATTACAACCAAACGGTCAATCAACACGGTCGTTCATCAGAAAGCACGATTGAAAGAGAGCCTCTGGAGGAAGAAGAATGGGAAGAGTCGATTTCACCGGAGATAAGCCCAGTGAAGAGCCCATCTCCGGCGAAAGGTCAGGGGAGGATAAGGGAGGTAGTGTGTGGAATGGGGAGGCGGCGGATCAAGGTCTAGCTTTAGGGTTTGTTTTTGTGTAGAGAGAAGGGAGAGCAAACTAGAGAGAGATTGGAAATGTATGTGTGCTTATTGAAATAATTATTCAATCCAAACACTTAGCTTGATAAGTAATAACTTTAATTTCAAAACTCACAATTGTAATTGGAAAATTTATGAAAACCAAATCTTTATTGTTTCTCCGCTTTTTTTTTCTGTGGTTTCTTTTTGTAAACTAGTATCATTAGTTTAATTTGCGGAGAAGTGCTAAATAAGCCCTATACGTTTGACACTATGTGCAAATTAGTCCCATAACTTTCCACTAGTGCTAATTGACCCCATTAGTTATACCCCATATGCAATTAAGTCCAATTGGAGATATTCCGGTAAATTTCTCGCCGGAAAACAATTACATGGCACCGGAAAACTTACTATGATTAAATTAAATAAAAAAATGATTGGGCTAAATCATACATATGATGCGAAAAGTTCCTCTTCTTTCACTGGATCAAATTGAGCTCTTTCCAAGACAAATCAGACAAATTCATATTGTTCCTTTTTTTTCATCGGATCTTATGAAGTAAACGAATGCATGCAAGATTCAGTATTTTAAGAACAACAAAATACGACAACCATGTTGATACTACTGTTGAAGGAAAGAAGTCAGGAAGTGAAGGACAGTAAGAAGAAAGATGAAAAACAAGAGCAAGAGCAATAAAGAGAGCTCTACTAAAAGACATAATGTAGCAAATCCATGTTGTTCATCTAATCATCTCACTAGAAAGAGAGATAAGGGAAAGTAACGAGATAAGTGACTAAGCGGCAGGGAATTTGGTAGTGATAATTTCAAATTTTTTAATTTAGTTTAATCCTAGTCAGTTTTCCGGTAACATGTAATTTTTTTCCGGCGAAAAATTTACCTGAATATCTCTAATTGGGCTTAATTGCACATGAGCTATAACTAATGGAGTCAATTTGCACTTGTAGAAAGTTATGTGGCTAATTTGCACATAGTATCAAACGTATGGAGCTTATTTGCCACTTCCCCGGTGTAATTTGTAATAATTTTATCTTCAAAACTTCTAATTTTAATTTGGGAAAAATTTTCATGAAATAAGGTACGTCTTTATCGTGGCTCCTTTTGATTTATTTTGTAAAACAGGATTTTAGATTGATAACCAGTAACTTTGGTTTGACAATGTAGTATTTTAAGAGGTTTCTTTGTTTTTTAAGTACCCTAAGATTTTTAGTTTAATGACCGTTATAGTTTGACAACTTGCCGTTTTAAGTTAAAAACTTGTAACCTAGAGACTAATATCTCCAGGGAGGAGCTACGCAGGATCGATGAATCGGTCGCATGAGCCCAATTGTTGATACAAAATCAGAAATGGAGAATTTAGGGCATTGATAGATGGCTTTGAGGTGGTGGGGTGTGGCGTAGTGAAGGACTGAACGCGTTGGAGAACGAATAAGAAGTATTAGAGAGGGTGATAAAGATGTCAAAAGGAGTTTGGGCTTATTTATATAGGGTTGTAACTTGTAAGGTAGATTCTTCTTATTCAATGAAGTTGAATCATAGTCCATTTATTATATATTATTTTGGGGTTTGAGGAGTTTGGGTTCTTTAGGGGCGAGGCTACATGAGTCGATTTGTTCTTCTCGGCTACTCTTCTATAGGACCGTTCTATAACATAGGACGGACCAATTAATAAATAGCCCAAAAAAATTTTGAATGAAGAAAACGTCACTGAAGTCCCGGGTTCGACTACCAATTGGGACGATGATCACTTGGCCACTGCAGCCCCCGAAGGGATGGCTTACATGGTCCATGTGGTGGAGCGGGAATGCATGGATCCGGGGGATTCAACCCCTCGTCATCAAAAAAAAAAAAGGAAAGAAAACGGAGTGAGCAAGAAACTGAAATTAATCAGCAAAAAAAAAAAAAAAAAAAAAAAAAAAAAAAAAAAAAAAAAAAAAAACTAAACTAAAGCAATGGAACGTGGACAAAGAAGTAGTTATTTCTATGGCTTTTTTTTTGGTGCATTACGGCTTTAATCTTAATGAATCTGCTCATTTGAATCATTAGGGTAAGCCAGAATCCTAAAATTCTCAATCAATCACAAATTTTTAAATTTCTTTTGTACTTAATTAAAAAATCAAATCTTATTTTATATCACTATGATTTGATTTGCATAAAAGCTATATATAAGTATAAAACTTATGTTTAGTTTGATTTTACTTCAACTTTATACCCCAAAGTTAAACCATGTACGATTAATATTTTGTAATTTGTAGTAGCTACTAGCTACTCTCAATGTTCTGGGTTTCCAGTATAAATGTTTGAAGCTTTGAGCTTTGGATTAATATCTTGAGTTATTACTATGAAGATTTGGGTAGCGGATTACAGTGACGAGCAACAACTTGAGTTAATGAGTTTTACAATATTTTGTTTGAGTTTTTAACTTAAAACTGTTGGTTGTGAATATAAATATATGAGATTCAAGACAAGCAAACCGTGCTCATTCTACGTTTGTAAAGCTTAGTATAGAGGGCATAGATCAATTTCTTTCATAACTAACTTTGTCTTTGATAAATGTTATTTAATTTGCAAAGTTTGTCACAAGTTAGCTTATTCTAAATTTTTAAAGTTGATAAGTAAGATTTTAATTTCAAAACTAGTAGTTTTATACCTAGAACTTCACATTATAAATATGCAAGTTAAAGGTTTTAGTGTATTAAAGTTCAAAGTATTTAAGTGTAAAATCAATGTTATCTAACAAAAACTATTAGCAAATCCAATTATAAACCATGCCGTTTTCAAGTTAGAACACGCACATAGCATATGTACCTTGAAGACCAACGTTTTTAGAATTAAAACCTTATGTTCTAGAAGCCTTAAGTTTCAACTTTCTGTAGAAAAAATATCTTTAATCAAGTTCATATAAATTAAAGAAGATACGAAGTACAAGTTTCTGAACTCTACATGTACTACATAACCAATATTCTTGACATCTACGGAGTAGTTCATACAGAGAACATGAAAGTGTCAATCACCTAGGATTGTGAAGAAACCAAAGTTTCACATATGAGGGTTGTCCCACATTGATAAAAGAGGAGAAAAATTGCCACTTTATAAGGCAAGGGGTTACTCCCTCTATTGCCAATTGGTTTTAGAGTAGAACTCTCTTGAGCCTGCGTTGTGGACTTTTTCTCTTCCGTTTGGGTATGGGCGCGTGGCCTAAGGATACAATTGTACTAATACATATTTTGATCCCGAGCTCCAGTAGCCTTTGAGAATTGAGATCAATAAACTTCGTCAGCAAATATATGTTGACATTCGACTCGTAAGGTACTTGTGGTTGACATCTTCTTGCTTAACTTTGGCCGTCAACCAACTATGCGTTATCCTAAACATTTAATTTATACAAACATTTTAGCTAAATGTAAATTCAGGTGTGGACTAAATTGATGAAAATCTTGTAGGATTCATAAACCTATTATTAGACATTTCTAATAACTATTTTAAATTTAGTTTAGTCATAAACTAACTAGATCTTATGCATGCATAACAAAAGGGACAAAGTAAGAAGAAATCTATCGACTTATAAAGGAGTGCCGCACGGTTATACTAATTGGTCTTCTACCAAATTAGTCTTCATAAAAACCGAGTGCTCCAAGGATGAATTTAGAACCAATGGTAGGATCTACTCCTCAAGGAATTGTACCAAGATAATCACCCTTAATACATATACTAATTTAGTTACTAGAAATTTAGTATTTTTTTTTGATTAAAGATGGGTAGAAACCCGAGACCTACAGCGAGTAGGGTCTCAAAACAAACAACAACAAGACCTAAGAGAACAAATACAACAAAGGCAAACACCGGAGATACACACAGTAAAAAATCACGAAGACTGCATTGTACCATCCATTGCCCCTTCCATGCTCTGGTAACAACCCAATTACGTATCCATTCCTAGTGCACGACCAATTGGGTGATTTATATTCGCATCAATTCTCATCACCCCACTAGAATCTCATTGTCGGTAGAGTGTGCAATATCCGTCCTCTGCTCAAATCAAAAGTTCAAATAAGCTGGTCCAATTCGTCCCAAATCTGCTAGCCTGTCGACTTCATGACATACATTGCAGTTCACTCTTCCCAAAACGGTCCTTGGAACAAGAATGCTTCATCGAATCTCGCCCGGGCAGGCCCGAGTACTTGACACCCACCGGAATAATTTTATCGAGTCGCCCGAATCCGAAAACTACCACATCAAACCCAAGCTTACACCAACTAATGACGCTGAAAAAATGAGCTTTCTCTTCAAGTGAATCATTGAACACAGCTTTTCCTGCAAGACATACCTCTCCTCCATATTCACCTTGTAATATTTCCGCTTTTTGTTTCACCTCTCTTTGAAATGTTGCATGTATTTCACCTACTATTTCTTTCAATCTATGCTCATCACAAATACACGACCACCATGAAATTATCGACTAACAACTCCTGAATCGAAAAAATTCCTCCAATAGCCTCCTCCCACCATCATTCCAACAAGGGGGCAAAAACAGGAACCAAAATCCTCTGAGAAAACCAAAGACCCCACATCAGTACAATACCACTCCCCTATACACAAAACACACCTCAACAAATCTCAACAAATCCACAGACCTCAGCTTGGCTCCACTGCACCCCCATCAAGGATTTGTCTATCATACATTCACATCCTCACAGCAGCAACTATTCCCCTACTCCCCATTCCTCTGACATTCCATGCTAAACACCTCCTACCCATTGCTAGCTAATTCAAAAGTTCATCAATAGACAAAGGAGGACCAACACCTAATCCCAATCTTCTACCCAACTCCCTAGATTTTCTCTCTTCTTCAATTGCCTCCGAATCAAAATCATCCTCAGACCAATCCTCAATAGCATCAGCCTGGCTGACACCAACAAACTCATTTACAAAAGTCTTCTTTGATTTTTTGTTGTTTTTTTCTTTGGTTTCATCCGGTCATTGGGAATGGAAGAGAGTTTATTTTTCCTTTTTGATTTTTTTACTTGTCTTGCTTTTAAAATTTTTTGGAACCCTGGTGGACAATCATCATCGGAATCTGAAAGGTTTTTTGGGTTTCCAACATCTGCCTTGGCAATCTTCCTATTTGAAATTATTTCCCTTTCCTCATTAATGTCGTAGGTTACATTCCCTACCCGTGTGATCGTCTTTTCAGATTCTACAGTTTCCAGAATCATCTCCTGGGTAGCTCCCCCACCAACCACGTTATCACTGCCCAAGCTCTCAGCCTGATCGTCCCTAGCCATACTATCCCTCACTGACTCAGGAACAAAGCTCAAGTTGTTACTTTTCTCTGACAAAGTATCATCCCACTGGTTTGAGGAAAGCAAAATATTTGGGCCCGGGTTTTTAACAAAGCAAGTGGTCAGATTGGAGCCCTCCCTGACATAGATAGACTTCCCAATGCTTTGTTCATCAATACTCAAATACAGAACCTCCGAGATGTAGGACATAATCTTTGTATCTATCATTAGCCGACACAGCACGAAACTAGCAGGACTCTCAAAATTATCTTCACAACACACCAACACACCAAACTTCGTTGCAATTTTCTCACACGTCTCTCGTGACCACACTTGCGGAGGGATTCCCCAAACTTCAATCCAGACTCGTCTAGTATCCCCTTGTTGATAGATATCCCAAAGGTAAATATTTGTAAAATATTGCATAAGCGGTTGGTCTTGCAGTGAAAGTGCATGTTCCATGTCTTCCTTTTCCACAAAAGTGATAACGAATTTGTAGGGGCCAAGGTCGCGTACCTTAGATATGGATAACCATTGACTAGTTAGTGCATTTGAAAGAACCTCTACGGATCTGGACACTTCACTTTCTCCAATCAAGCTCCTTTCGAGCTCCTCAACAATGCCTTTATTAACCTGGACCTTCACAAATTTATCCTCCTTAATCGGAGCAAAACTATCCTGAGACTGCAACGGCTGCCGTCTTGGGGTTTCAGCCACCCAAGTTTCCATGTTCTTGCCTCTATTAATATCCGATCTCTTACCTTTTCTTCCCTCAAAATCATTGTTCAGCTTTTTGAATCGAGCTTCCCTCACAAAGACTCGTGAGTAGTCAATCCACCTTCCATTCATTTGCCTAATTGCCTCAAATGCGTTTCTCGGGCTAGACATCTTCACAAATCCAAAAGCCTTTGGATTTATAGCCCTCTTTTTCCTAGAGATAAACACATCGCGAACTACTCCGAACTTTTCAAAAATCGATCTGATCTTTTCTGGTGTAGATCTTCGGTTTATGTTGTCCACAAAGATGGAAATTACTTCATCTTTCCTTCTCCATACTTTGTTTTTCCAGAATCTTCTCGTTGATCTCCGGCTATTTGAATAATCGCCAATTAGACTTCGATTTGGATAAAAATGGCGATGATTGAGCCATTGTCTTCTTCGATTAAACCCAGAATCAAGCCTCCAATCGCCTCCCATAGGTAGCTCCCGGAACCCAGACCACCCTCCGGATTACTTTTATCTTTTCTTACTAGAAATTTAGTATATGTTCCTTTAAAAGTTTACTGAATATAAAATTATTATTACTACTAGTAATGTGATGTTTATATTAGTATTTCTATGATGTTTTATTTTGCATCTCAAACCAATTTTAGAGAGCTAATGAAGAGAAAAATATTAGAATGAATTTACCATAAGAAAACAAATTCTTATGGTAAAGAGTGGAGAAGGGGGCCGGGTGGTCTTGGGAAGGAAGGCCAATCCTTGCTTATATTTTCTCACAATTGTTCTTCACAAGAAAACCTAAAGTGAGTATTCCCAAACCAATGCTTAATAGGGTTGTCTCAAGCATTTAAGCCAAAAGCACAATTGTCCCCCACTCATGGGAAAAACCGGTTTCCTCATGTAAAATGGGATTTCATTTTAAGTTTGTATTTTGTCAATTTTAATTTGTGACATATGTGACATGTTACTAGAAATGTGACTATGTAATGCATTTTTAACTTATTAAAAATCATTACATACAAAATAAATCACATACAATAACACAAATAGCAATACATGATTACATATACTTAAAATGGACCATTTAATTATAATTTACAACACCTTGTAATTATAATACATTATTCATTCTATTTATAATTGTTTCAATAAACAATAATAAAGTTTCAGTAATAAAACATATTTTCGATTTTAAAAGATTAATTAACTTGTATCATTATATAATTAATTAATTGATCAATTAAGAGTGTTACGCTAGAGGTATGACCTTAAGGGATCAACTGATCACCACCGTCATACGACAGTAATGTCAAACTCTAGTCAACCAACCATTACTGATTAATGTGGATCAGTTGACAATAAAATATAACAGTCCCTCATGCATTCTTATTATGAGATTTAAACATGTGATCGCATAATTGTCGAGGAAACATCCTCTAACAAATCCTAAGCCATACAAAACTAATACCACAATTATACTTAGGTCCTGTTTGTTAATCAGCAGATTAATAATAACAAAAGCAGATTGGTCAAGCAGATTATAAATGACAAATTGAATTGACAGGTTTGACTAATATGTTTTAATTTAATAAAGATGTTTTTTCAAAAATAAGCTCCAAATACAAAGAAATTAACAAAATGGGGCGACTTTGAAAGAAATTACCAAAAATGGGTCCACGTAGGATAGGTATAGACGAAGCTGAGCCATGGAATAAGTCGCTTAGCGGCTGAGGGACCAGAGGTTAAGTCGCTCTCCCCCTCAGCGACCTTAGTAACTTGTAAATAAGTAGAAAAATAGGTTTTCAGAAGCATGTGCTACCATGGAGGAGACAAGTTTGATTGAACCTCATAATAAAGATATTATTCACAAGCGGGAAGACGTTACGCAGTCTCTAGCAATTAACAAAAATGGTAAGCGTTTTGTCGTTGACTCTTTGGATGCAAGAGATGTTCGGGTAAAGAAATTGTTTGTTTCTTCTCTCCACAATCAGCAAGTTGTTTCTTCTCCCCAATATCAAGTAACTGGAATGGTGGAGAATGTAACATCCCGGCCCAAACCGGGCCGGGAGCGGTTACATATGATATCTCACCAGGCTGTGTACATTGCCCACATGTCAACACGGGTCCTTTATAGCGCAGTTTGTCCTCACTCATGCGCATCCCGGGAGCCTTCCCAGGAGGTCACCCATCCTAAGACTACTCCCAGCCAAACACGCTTAACTGTGGAGTTCTTTTTGCATGGATGACCATAAAAGAAAGTGCACTTTGTTGATATGAGTAGTACCTCCAATCCCTTTAAGCACTAGTCATTTAAGCTTATCACTAAACCTCTTCAATTAACGTGGGGTGTGATCAGGCTAAAGTCGTATCACCAATATCAAAATAAATCTATCTCAGTACTAGCAAAATAGCTAGTGGTAAGACAGGTATCGAATCCACAAGGAGGCGGTAATAATCAGTTTGTTAAAATTTAGATCGTCTGAAGGTAACCGTCTTGGGGGTTTTGGTTTGTTTGTTTAACTATCAACTAAATAGTGAGTAAATTAAAGGTGTATAACAATAATATTAAAGGTCTAGGATTTCCGTTTCACTAGGTCAATTATATGGAGTTTCTTAATCAATTGCTAGGTCAATCGAATTATCTAAGGTCACAAGATTAATTAATTCTATTATGTCCTTTAGATCAAATCTAACATGCAATCGCTATTATTAGACACAATCTATTCGATTATCGCAGCCTATATTAATTCTAACCCTGTCGGTGAAAGTATTAATTCGCTACACTAATTATCAATTCAGGCCTAAATCAATTAATTAGAATAAGAACAATAATCAAACGATAATTCTTGCGATATTACTAGCAATCAATCAATATTCCCCTTTATAATTTACCTAGATCCCCTTCATCCTAGATGAGGGATTTAGCTACTCATATTGGATCTAACAATAACAATAATTATAATTGAAAACATGATTAAAGATGTGAAATAACAACAAGTAATTGAAAGTATAAAACTTGAATGAATTAATTAACGAAGAATGATTAATACCGTAGTAATCAACAAGGAAAGATTAAGAACAAAGTATCAAAGCTAGAACAAGTTTTTCAGCCGTCCGAAAGTAAATAAAAGCGTAACCTAATAAATCCTACGAGTTTTGAATTTATATTACAAAATACGTGTTTTAGGAAATTACGGAAATTAATCCGTCAAAATAGGATCCTCGATCGAGCCTCGGGTCACTCGATCGAGCCTCAGTGCACTCGATCGAGGAACCAGCTTCACAGCTCGTTCTCTTCTTTCCTTCACTTTTTATCTTCAAGTTCCCTCGTTTCTCGTGCCATGCTTCGTGTATTCCACTATGTCATAACCACAATGCTCATTTAGCTCGATTTACCTCATAATGCGTCATTTCTGCATTAAAACATAAAACAGCGGCAATATCGATAATTCACTATAAAAGGCATATAAATGACATAAAAGGTACGGAAACGGTATATAAAACATCATGAAAGTAGTTATAAAAGTGTATATAAAAGTGATACATCAAACTCCCCCAAACCAAACCTTTGCTTATCCTCAAGCAAAGCAATCAAACCATACAAAAGACTAACATATAAATGGTGAATGAATAACTCAGAGCAAATGTCTAGGCACATACAAATCCCAGCTATCCATATCTATAACAAAGTAATGACGATAAATTATGCCGATAAAACAAATTCAAAGGCACGGGTAATAGATTAACGCAGCTCAACTCAAGATGTAACATGATACCGAGACTCAGCCAAATACTTTTCAACCTTGCAAGACAATTTAGTTGGATTCTCGCGGTTTCACTCATGCACTCATAAGAGGTGAGATATATGTAAGAAAGAAAGAATAAAGACACTCACTCAACTTATGAAATATGCATGCAATCTATTGTGATAGTAATTTCTCCAACTAGTACGCATTCACAACACAGACCAAGTACATGTATCAAGGACAAAATGGTGGCAAATAGGCAAGGGTATAGAAGTGGCTTGTACAAAAGCACGTATGGATATGTGAGGCTAAGACGGTAATCGCAGCGCTAAACCAATAACCAAATCTAATAATAAATATTACAACCATACAACTAGAGAAATCATCTCAACTTTGACAACATATGAGAGAATATAAAGACTCTCCAAAAGTGCATTAGACTCTAGTATTTACCACTTATGATCTCCTAACAAAACTGATGAAACAATTCTTTTTTTTCTTTTCTTCTTTCTTTTCCTTTCTTTTTTCATTTCGGAATTTTCGATTTTTTTCCTCTTTTTTTTTTCTTTTTTTTTTCTTTTCTTTCTCTGCTTCATAATACTCTTATTTTTTCAACATAGGAGATCAACACAATTGCTACCAAAATTAAAGCTACAACCCTCATGACATAAGTGTCCCAATCCCAACCAATGTAGCTAAAATAACAAAAGACCCAAGCAACTGCGACTGTCCCGAAAAGGTATGCAAAATCTAGAATGTAGCTATGAAATAGGATATGAAATGGCTACATGGTTCAAACGGGCTAACAAAAATAAGGTGATGTATGGCATATTTGAATAAGAATCGTCTTTCCTCATGTACTTAATCATATGAATGCACAAAAAGCTAAAAAACTAATGTCACACTTATGCAGTTTGATATTACATAGTCCACAAGGAGACCACACTCTTTAGCCTAAATAACAAATGGGACCAGTTTATTAATGTTCCTGGCCCAGGAAACTCTAAAGGTCTTAAAAATTTAAGTGGTTTACCAACAAAATATAGTAAAATTTACTCGGCATAACGCATATTATGACGGTCAAGACTTGAGTTAAGAGCTTTGTTTATCATAGCTAACATGTCAAAACAATGTACATGGCTAACTTAATGGGATTCAAATGCAAAGACAAAGCAAATTATCATCATTGCTAAACAATTCACCAAGACTCGACTAAAATAAATAAAAAAATGTTTTTATATTTTATAAATTTTTCAATTTTTATGGATTTTTTTTTTCACACACAACAATAAATAAAACACACAACAGAAATAAATACTCTCCCCCAAACCTAAATGTCACAGTGTCCTCATTGTGACGCCTACAACATAGCAATCACACAGAAAATCCAGCAACCTATAGGACACCACTAACAAAGGGAAGAAGGAAAATAAGAAATACAATAAAATACAAACAAAGAAAGATAGTACCAGCTGTGTAGCAAAAGCTCCCCCAAACCAGCTGGAAAGTGAGGGATGTAGTGACCAGCTGTCACTACTGCGCTCCATCATCATCAAGGTTGGCTTCATTAAAGCCATCAATCTCCTCAAACATGGCCAACAACTCAGGGTTCTGAACTCGACCCCCAAGGCCTCTAGCACGGCCAGCTCGTCTACCACGGCCTCTAGTACAGCCACCTCCAGGAAAAGCTGCTGCAGCAGAAGTAGAAGCTGCAAACTAGCCAAAAGGCCCTCTCTGCGAAACATGGACCACCAACATCCTCTGAAAAAATACTGGTAGGCTGGTGGGGACGTACAGGAGTATAAAAGGGATGACCTAGAGCGCCATACTCTGTACTAAACTGCCCAAACTCTGCAGGGGTCACACCGTAGAGGTGGAAAACACGGCTATCATCACCAGGAGTGGTGTAGAAACTCGGAGAAGTACTTGTGTACTGAACCCCCCTAGAAATAGTAACGGCCTCCATCTTCACCTACAAACGCCGCTGTATCAAGGCGGTGTTCATACCCTGATGTACCCTCACCTCTCTCTTAAGGACTGGGTCAAAGTGGTAACCAAAGGAGGGAAAGGATGGAGAAGGAGGAGGAGGAGGACGGGGCTGGTAAGAACCAGGCAAGTGAGTGGCAGGCTGACGACGCCGACGACGCCCACTAATAGTAGTAGTAGTAGTAGTACTAGAACCAGGTAGAGTAACCAGAAGCTCATCTGGAATCAGATAGGTGACAGGTGCAGGTCTCAATATAGCCCCACTCTCCTCAAGAGGCGCAATAGCTGGCAAACGATCATTAGGCAAAAGTATATAGAATTGACCACGCACTTTCAAATAGTGATATGTCCCACCAAGAACATCAATATAAGAAATATCATAGCGTAGATGATCATCATCCACCAAAGGCTCAGGGTCATCCATAGGCTCATAGGGATCATTTCCCTCAAAATCACAAAGAACCCTAGCAATTCTAGTAACAATGGCACCGCAATCCAAATCTGCATATCTCCCAGGCATGTGGTCAAGGGCCTGGCAAATGAGTGCGGGGGGAGAAAACTGGAAAGTAGCTTCCTGAAAGGGGTTAAGGTAGCTAGCCAAAATCAAGACCTCTAAGGAAGAGGCCTTACTCCTATCATGTCTCCCATACAACAGATAACTCAAATACCGCAAGAAAAGCCTAAGACAAACATGTTGGACGTCAAGTAAAGACATGCAACTCACATCTGCATCTGCAAAACCCGTAAACAATGGAAAATATCAGACAGCAGACAACCCAATACCATTATACAAGTCACCAGTAGTATGCTTATCTATGCCTAAAATCTCAGAAAGACGGTCAAAAGTTAAAGACCGTTCAACATTAAGTAACCTGAAACGGATTAAATGGTCCCTCGGAAAATAGGCATAATAACTCAAAAACTAAAGAGTTAAGGCACGATAAGATAGTTCGTGCAAAAGAAAGAGACCCTGCAACCCAACCTCAACAAACATGCCAAACATGATATCATCAATTTTGAAAGTTCGCAAAATTTTGCGATCAACACACCAAGTAGGATTCATAGTTTTAGACATCAATAACACAAATCTGTCCCGTTGTTCCTTGTCCCGAAACTCAATAAAAGGGAATTCGTCGATCGGTAGTAATTCATCATCTTGTTGGAATATGTGTCCTCCGACAATAATGCGATCACAACTGTCGATCATGATGATCACATGTTTAAATCTCATTTTAAGAATACATGTGGGATGTAATTGTGGACATGGCCCACCTGCGTATGCCCAGCCGATCTGTGGACAATGGTAGCGGTCTTTTTGAAAGCCACGCTGGGCGGCGTAAAAATGCTTTCGACCGGATCGTTTTAGATCGGTCGGTTTCGTCTCGGTAAGGGTCTCGAAACGAGTAGAGATGTTCGGATTCGCCACCAAGCATTTGTGGGATGCCTGGAACCCGTTCGAAATCCACTTTATACCTCGGTCAAATCGAAGCACAAAGCAGCGTTTGACATAGGTACTAAAGATAAGGAAATCGTCCCTCTTTAGCATCCTATCTCTAGAATTACTCTCGTACGCCCTGGACAAGGTCGTCCACTATCCAAAGTTTTTGAGTAAGAGGTGAAGGTACGTATTGGGAAGCCCTTTAATCAGACACGCAATCCCGCCCGCGTTTAGCGGCCTTTACTGATCGATCTTGGTTGGTTGAATGCAAAAGTTGATAAAACGGTTTAAATGCATGAATGCGCATCCAATGATTTAAACCTAACATGTGAGAGCTTTCTAAGTCGGTTGATTTAATCCAAGTATCAAGTATAATATGTCGAGTTGGATTAATGCTTGATTTGCATGCAAAACAGAAATTAAACATCCATTTACCGTATTAGGTTTAGGGTGCATAACATGATCCATTTGTCTTAGTATGGCATTTTGCAAATGTGGTTTGAATAATCGAATAGTCATCTGATCCGTCCAATATCCGGGTTAACCGGAGTCGGGATCGTCCTGGACTAATCTTTGGAAGGGAACAGCCCTGTGCTGCATTTGCTATAAGAGGCGCGAGCCAGCCGGCGGTGTAAGGAGCCTCCCTCTAGTTTTGAAAATGAGAAGGAAAAGGCCTGCTTGAGGCGCGGGTTAGCCAACGGTTGTACGCCGTGTTCTGATTGTTTAGAAAACGTTATAAAACGTGTTTAAAATGGGTTTTTGAACCCCGTTTGATTTTGAAAGGGTCGTTTAGACCGCATTTGTTGATTTGAAGAACTAGACTCGAATAATCATCATTATTTGATAATATTCGGTGTCGGGTTCGATTTGACAAACTTGACATGAATAGTTTTGAAAATGATCATGGACTAATTGTTTTAAGTCCATTTTGAATGTAATTAGTCGATACTCATCATCGTACCCGGGTTAAAATCCGGCATGGTATGTAGAACCAAGGATGACTTCGTGTTGGTGACTAATATGTTTGTTTGAAAATGTAAAGAAATGAAATAAAAGGCTTTAAAATACCTTTTAAATGTCATTAACCAAATATTATCACTGAAACACGGATTTAACCGTCATGGTATGAAGAACCAAGGGTGAAAAATGTTTTATGGTTAAAACATGTGAAATGAAACAAAAAGGTTTCGAAAATACTTGAAATGGTAAAAACCGATTACAAATATGAAAAATGGATTGAGGGAAATGACGAGAACAAACACGGTTGATCTCTGGTCTGAGTACCCCATTTAGTCGCGAGCCATTTGGCGACCTAAGGGGCTTCTGCCTCAGACCAAAAATCAATTTTGGCTCGTTTATTCCATGTTTTGGTTCATGTTATGCATGTTTTAGCATGTTAGAGTCATAAAACAAATGAAAACACAATAAAAGAGGATTTTTACACCCTCATACTTATATGTTTGGTTATGGCGAGTGACCGACGTAATTGTAACAACTTGTTTGATCGGAAAAAACTCGGTTTAAAACCGTTTTGGTAAGTAAAAAGAGTGTTTTTAAAAGTTTATTGATGGTGTAGTGGTCGAAGTGGTAGGTCAAGTGGTTTAATGCACGATGACGGTACCAAACAATGTGTAAGGCTCGTTTTTACGATCGGTAGGTCGTAAACACGCGTCGGATTGTGACTTTAGAAGTCGAGTCGAGAATTTTAAGGGAGAAAAAAGGGGGCGGACACTCGCGTAAGTCTCAAATGGGTGGCATTTGAGGGGTATTTATAGGAGAATGAGTGGTTGTGTGAGTTTTGAGCGACGTGGCCACCTGGGCTGCTCAAAGTGGCGCGAGCCACGTCGCGGGTCTTCGAGCTGTGTTGTCGCTTTCACAACAAACGCAATCATGATTTGTTCTATCCTAGGTTTTGTAGTCACATGTTTGGTACTTGACCAACATGAATCCGGGAAAACTTAGCATAGAAGGCTTTGAGATATTTTGTTTTTGTGTTTGACTCGGTTTGACTCGTTGTTGGAGTCGGGATTTGAATTTTCGAGTCGATTTTTGGTCCTAGTGCTTGGTTTTGACTCTAGTTAGTGTCATCGCGACCCCGTCGCCGTGCATTAAACACTCCAGATATTTTTGAAATGTTTTGAAATGTTTTGTTTTCGAAATCGTTTTAAGTTTTCCGACGTAAAGTTGTACACAAACTGTCGATCAAACGCTGCGATCCCAAAACATGTTGTAGTCCGATAATCATCGAGTGTTTGTTGGAGTCTCAGCAGATACTGGGTATCTACAGAGCCCCCACTTTGACTGAGGCTTGGACAGGGCGAAAGTCAAAGTAGAGTCCCCAGGTCAATCGAAGATTACAACCTGAAGACCCAAGCGACGTCGAGGCGGCTCGAAAGGATTCGGGCCAAGGACCTGCCGTCGGGAAGGGCGACGCCAAGGCGAATCGAGGGTACGAGTCAAAGGACCTATCGTCGGGAACATTTTAAAGTCTGTCGACTGTCCGTGCGGGTCGTTTAAAGTCCATTAGACTACGTGCAAAGGCTCGCCAGCCATAAGAAGGAGTCATACCTGAGGCATCTTCGGATATGTCCTTGCATGGTTGCGGATAAATGCTCGCCAGCTGCGGTGCGTATGTGAGGAGGGCTCGCCAGCCGCGGTGCGTTGTAAGGCTCGCCAGCCGAGACAAGGAAATGTACCCGAGGCATCTTCGGGATGTGTCATTGAAAGGTTGCGGACAAAGGCTCGCCAGCCATGGTGCGTATGTGAGGAGGGCTCGCCAGCCGCGATGCATTGTAAGGCTCGCCAGCCGAGACAAGGAAATGTACCCGAGGCATCTTCGGGATGTGTCCTTCAGAGGTTGCGGACAAAGGCTCGCCAGCCATGGTGCGTATGTGAGGAGGGCTCGCCAGCCGCGATGCGTTGTAAGGCTTGCCAGCCGGGACAAGGAAATGTACCCGAGGCATCTTCGGGATGTGTCCTTGAAAGGTTGCGGACAAAGGCTCACCAGCCATGGTGCGTATGTAAGGAGGGCTCGCCAGCCGAGACAAGGAAATGTACCCGAGGCATCTTCGGGATGTGTCCTTGAAAGGTTGCGGACAAAGGTTCGCCAGCCATGGTGTGTATGTGAGGAGGGCTCGCCAGCCGCGATGCGTTGTAAGGCTTGCCAGCCGGGACAAGGAGATGTACCCGAGGCATCTTCGGGATGTGTCCTTGAATGGTTGCGGACAAAGGCTCGCCAGCCATGGTGCGTATGTGAGGAGGGCTCACCAGCCGCGATGCGTTGTAAGGCTCGCCAGCCGGGACAAGGAAATGTACCCGAGGCATCTTCGGGATGTGTCCTTGAAAGGTCGCGGACAAAGGCTCGCCAGCCATATGATAAGGTCGGTTGATGGACCATGGGAGTAGCCGCGTCAAATGGGCTTGCTTTGAAAATAGCGAACTCGTGATGTCGCTGGGGAAATAGTGGGTATGGATTCTCATTACCACTATTTTTTGGAATGAGTGGGTTCCGCGAGGAAGCCCCCTGCTGGTATTTGAAGGGATAGTGGCGGTTTTGATCGCCGTTTGTTCTGATTTTGAAGGAAAATAGCGAATTCGAGTTTGCTATAGCGTTTGAAGTGACGGTTTATGTGCCGCCGTTGACATGTGGTGAAAATAGTGAATTTGGAATCTTCACCATTAATTGAGGTGACGGTTTGTGTGCCGCCGTTGACATGTGATGGAAATAGTGAATTTGGAATCTTCACTATTGATCGAAGTGACGGTTTATGTGCCGCCGTTGACATTTGAAAGAAATAGTGAATTTGGAATCTTCACTATTGATTGAAGTGGCGGTTTATGTGCCGCCGTTGACATTTCAAAGAAATAGTGAATTTGGAATCTTCACTATTGATTGAAGTGACGGTTTATGTGCCGCCGTTGCTTGAAAAATAGCGGTTTTTGAATTTTCGCTGTTATTCTTGAAGTTGGAGGAAAATAGCGATTTTGAATTTTCGCTATTATTTTTGAAGTTGGCGGTTTCGATCGCCGTTTTGCTTGATGTTGTTGAAAATAGCGAATTTGAATTTTCACTATTTGGTTTTGTTTGTTTTTCGAGGAAATGACGACATTCAATATCGTCAACGAAAATTCGAATTTGTTGTGGGGAATTGGGCCAAAGCCCAATTTTTGCTGAAAAAGCAAAGGGGAGGCCTGGTTTAGGCGCGAGCCATCTGGCGATAGAAGCCGGCTTCCCTATTTTCTGTTAAAAAGACGCGAGGTTGAGCTGCGGATGATTAGCTTGATTAAATTAGGGCGAAATTTTGCACTAAAAATCGAATTGGACGTTTTTGATTGAGCCAATTTCGAGTGAAATTGATGTTTGCATTAGGTTAGAAACCTGTTTAGGAGTATAGGGGTGCTTTTAGTTTGCATTTTGGTCCCCGTTCCCGCTCCCTATGCTCGAAAAACGTGAGTGAGGCGAGAAACCGTCTCATTTCACAATGCCAAGTTTATTTGCTCGGGTAGTGGGTCCCACTAGGTTGCATTGTAGTTGGGAAAACCCGTATTTGCCATTTAAGGACCTTCGTTGGATGCTTGTGGGCAAAATTGGGTTTTACCTTTTGCGACGGTCTTACGTCTGACAAAATAAGCGCCTGTTTAGGCTTGAATTGAGTCAGTTTGCCTTGAAATGGACCTTATTGGTATTTTAGGTCACCTTGGGGAGTGATAAAATCACGTTTGCCTTTTGGCGGTCGTTTTTGAATTTTGACCGGTTTGGGCTCAAATTAGCGTATGAATTGCCTTTTTGAGCCGTAGAAAAATACCCCATTGTGTCGGGAATGTATTTTGGGGTTGTTAGCAGACCTTGTATGGGTCTTGAAATGCCGTTTTTGTGGTTTTGACTCGTCTTTTGCTTGAAAAGAGGGGCGAGTCGTTTTTTGTATTTTTTTGTGAATGGTTTGGGGCGGGATTGCCCCTTGTTTTTGTATTGCAGGTTGTGTTTTTTTGTTTTTGGATTTATCCATTTCATGCCGTCGTAATGCCGAAATTTCGGCTGACGTTTTTTTGTTTGTTGTTTTTTTTTTTTTTTTTTATCGCAGGGTATCGTCTGGGACCTATGGGGTCCGTCATTGAGGCTTTGGAGGAGGAAGTTGATCCTGGAGGGGGAAAGATGACTTTTTTTGTTACAGGCTTGGTTGTGTTTCTGCCTGGCGGCCTTTGTCTGGCCAATGATCGGGTATCGATCGTTGGTCGTTGCCTGCGGAGGTCTGGACGTAAGATGAGTGGGGTTCAGTACGAGTGTATTATCCCACGTTGTCGCTTTCGGTCGTTGTTGAATTCAGCTGAGTGGGGTTCAACATCGGCGTAGTATCCGTTGTCCTGATCCCTTTTCATCCTCGAATTCTGACTATTGGAGGCCAACGTCGGGGTAGCGCGCTGAGCTACGAGCCTCGATCATCGCGTCGTCCAAAATCTGCCAGGCACCATGTTTCTTTTTGTCGTGGAGCAGGAACGAGGTGTTACCGTCATGGTAACCACCTCTGCTTCCGCTGTTGCTCCCTTGTTCCCCATGTTGCTCTCTTTCTTTTCCGTTTGAGAGGAAGGGTAGGGAGTGCTTAGTTCGGTAGGTGGCGGATAGCCACCAGTTCGTTGTCTTAGGCCAGTGTCTGTATGATAGACGTTTATATTTTGCGTAAGGCGGTTTGTATTTATGTGTTTTTGGACTGTAGTTTGTTTTGTGATTGTTGGCTTTTTTTGTGTTGTGTTTTGGAGGAGCGCTGTCGGCTGTTGATTCTCCTTTTGCTTTGCACCAGTTCCTGCATCGTTAGCTGTAGAAAATAGGCAACAGATAGCACATACGCAAAAACGTAAACATGTAAAAGCATTTGATTGAAAAAAGCAAAAATTAACCAAGATGACTTGAAGTTAAAATTTGAAATTTTGAAATGAATTTTGAAAATTCCGTGACAAATCGTCACGTTCGGAATTCAAAGGAATTGCTGAAAATTTGAGCAATTAACTCGTGTCGTGAATTAAATTACATCGAAATTTTGAAAATTGACTCGAAAAAATATAAAACTCAAACCGTCAGGAAAGAATTTTAGAAAAGGATTTTTACGAGTATATTTGGCTTTTGATGTCAAGACTCGAATTTGTGAGCGCTTGAATTTTTTAGGGAAATTGATGTCGTGTTATCAATTTTCGATTTTGATTTTTGCCGGAAAATTGCGAAAAAGCGAAAAAAAATTCATAATTTCGACTGACATGGAAACGATCCATCGCGGATCAGGGCGACTAGCCCTTCCCCCCTTAAAAAAAGAAAGAAAAATCCGTATGTTTAAAGCTGCGTCATGGAAACCGTGTCGAATTTCGTAAAACGCGAAAACAAAGAAATGTGAGTGTGAAGAAACACAAAATTTCCCGGAATCATCCCGAAGAGGCGCGAGGTTCCTGGCGGGAGGTTTGAGGTGTCAGGAGAAAACACTGTTGGAATATGTGTCCTCCGACAATAATGCGATCACGACTGTTGATCATGATGATCACATATTTAAATCTCATTATAAAGAATACAATTGGGAAGTAATATTGTTCTTTGTCAACAATGGTCAACATATATCGGTAATGATTGGCTGACTAGAGTTTGATATTACTGTCGTGCGACGGTGGTGATCAGTTGACCCCCTAGGTCATACCTATAGGGCAACACTCTTAATTGATTATTTAATTAATCATATAATGTTATGAGTTAATTAAATTACTTGAAAATTGACGGACGATTTTGGAAGTAAAATTTACGTATCAAATTAAAATGTGATTATATGAGGTACGGTCTGAGTAATTGAATCGTATCATTACTCGGATGAAATAATTGTTTAAGGTAACAATTAAATTTGAATGAATTATTATGAATACGATTTATAAATTGGTAAAAAATTTTGGTACAAGTAATTATGATATTACTAAGTCGATTTTTGTATGTGACGTATTTTTAATAATACGTTGTTTTTAATATGTTAAAAATACATAACAAATTTATGTTACATGTGACATGTTACATATTGAGAAATTGACAAAAATAATATGGACTCCATATTATGATTGTACCGAAATTAATGGGGTATTGGGTTAATATTGTGTTGATTAATTTATTAAGTAAACACAATGATTACCTAATTGTCTAGCCATGCAACCCTATTAACATTGTTAAGAGCAACAATTTCATGCATTGGCTCACCCAAAAAGCCCCCTTACCACCCGGTTTTTGAGAAGAGAAAACCATCATGGTTTTCTCATATTTTTACCTAATAATATACAAAATGTTTTGTATCATTATTCATTCATTCACTCATCCAAAATACAATTTCTAGAGAGAATAAAATCCTCCTCTTCTTCTCTCTAAAAACCGAAATATTTAAGTGTTTATAAATATTTTGATTCAATTTTCTAGTAATTAATATTATACTAGTTCATGTAATATTAATTATATTAAGGGTAAGCTTTGGGTATTATTCCTTAGGAGAGATCCTACAATTGGATCTTGTTCTTCCATTATAGGAAAGCTCAAGAACAAAAGAAAAGGAGATTTCTTTTGTGCCCATAAAACCGACACTTCCATTGTAAGAACATGATTTCTTCTCTATTATGTTAATTTGTTTGCATGCATAAAATCCGTATTTATTTTATGACAAATTAATTTTAACATATATGAGTATGTTAGTATGTATAAAGATATACTATTTCTTCAATTGGTATCAGAGCCACGGTTGTTTGCATGCAAATCGGTTAAAAGTTTTTCCGAGTTATAAGAATAACATATAAAACTTGAAAAATTTGTTTTATTATGAGATATCACGAAATTAATCCATGCATGTTAATATTTCTGGTCCTAAAATGTTTTAGGATATTTTGGTTAATTTTTCGGATTTTTATTGTTCATATTTTACAATAATGACATTTAAATATGATTTTATGAGTAAAAATGTCATTTTTGGTCTAAAATTAGCTATACTTCGAATTTTCCATTGATTTTTGGATATGTTGTCACATACATTATTTTGAGATAACCTGTAAATTTTCATAATTTTTGGACTTGTTGTGCTCGAAAAATGAATTTTTCATTATTAAATTCGGATTTAAGTGAAAAATAGGTTAATATGAGTTAAATTTCGAATCTGGTCATATAAAATTAATATGTTGTCACATGCAATTTTACAAGATGTGTGTAAAATAATTGGCTATAAAGAAGTCTTTTTGCATGATTTATGGATTTTTGAAGAAAAATAGCATAAATAGTGACATTATTAGTGGAAAATTAATAAAACATAATCTATGACTTAGGAAAAACGTCTAATGTTTCATTTTATTATCTTTTTCAGATCTAAAATTGAAAATTTAATGAAAATAATTTTTCCATGTTTTTATGATTATTTTATTAAAAATCGATAAACCGCAACATTGTTTTTCCGGAAAAATTTCAAAATTTTTAACCTAAGATTTTTAACATTATGAGTGTCATGGTAATTTTCCAGAATGTTCATGAGTTTAAATTTCAAATTTCAAATTTATTTGAAATTTTGTGATTTATTTGAAGTTTAATAGCTTATTTTTGTAATTTTTGGTCCATTTATGAACAACTTTGTAAATATGGGTTAATTATGGTCAAATTATTAGTGAAAACTAAATTTTGAGTCCTAAGAGGTTAGGGTAATTAACTTATGCATAAATATGAGTTTATGTATTTTTGTGATTATAAAATGTTGAAATCACGCAAATCCGTAAAAACCGAGTAATATACGATATTGGCTAATTAAAGGCGATTTAGCATAAAATTGAGCATGTTCATACATATTATAATGCTGCATTTTCTTTATGATTGTCATAATTTTAATTTATGTAATTTTTGAATTATGTAATTTTACTTAGTATGGCCTTAGTTTTAATTGGTATTTCCCGAAATGTATGGGAATATCGATTCGGTTGTAATTTTTATTGTGATCTCGTATCACCGTTTTGTAATTTAATAGATTTATTTTATTTTAGTTACAAATGTATAATAGGAAATTATGTAATTTATTATGTAATTTTATTCATTCCGGAGTTCCCAAAGACGGATTTCTTCAAGAATGGCGATACATAAAGACGGTGTTACCTCGAGATGCGTGCCACAACCGAAGTTCAAGGGACCAATGGAGTTGGTTTCCGAATATGTAATAGTTAAATATTTTTTTCTATTTTAGGAAAGGCCATACTAGGATTTATTTATTTATTTTTATGCTTGCATTTTATTTTATGTCACATGCGTCGCTAAATCGCCATAACTAAAACATGCATTGTCATCTTTATCGTGTTTATCGACCGTGTCAATTCGAATTATCGTAGTTCACCGCTTTAGTTCACTTAAAACGTGATAGATAATAAATTGACATGACCTCTCGCTAAAACAATTAATTGAGACATAGCCTTACCAAATAGTAGAAACCATGAAAACCTATTTCGCGAGGGAGTGCACTCGGCTACCCCGGGGTACAAACCTTGTTACGTAGGGGAAGTGGGTGATAAATGTCTATCCACCGAATTCATGTTGATGAGGGTTGCATCGGCTACCCCGTGCCCAAGTTGATGTGGGTTTGGATAATGGACACATTTATTCGAAATTTGGATTGAACTCAACAAAAGTTATTGATAAGGGTTGCATCGGCTACCACGTGCCCTTGTTGATGTGTTTTGGGCTATAGATAAACATTAGAGTAATTTTATCGACCAAGAGTTCTAAAAGTAGAATCGATTAAAAGGTTAATCCACCGAGTTATATTGATAAAGGTTGCATCGGCTACCCCGTGCCTAAGTTGATATGAATTTGGGTCTTGGAATCATTTATCTAGTTGGGTAGAGGTCACTAGAAAAATGCATAAAACTTATTTAAATCATACATTTTTACGAGTATTATTAAAACGACAATTGTTTTACTCCTTATATTTTGTTTTGTAGACCACTTCTTTTTCCATAACAAATGGCAACACCAACACCAACTCCTAATGCCACACCTCTCGCTAGTTCGTCATGGCTCCGATCCTTTATGGATCGATGTAAACTTGAAAAGAATGGGTCAAATTTCTCCGAATGGGATGCCCAACTCAAATTAGCCGCCGAAGGTGACGACAAGCTTCGTTACCTTACCGAGGCCTCTCCACCCGAACCCTCAACTAGGTCCACCGCGGCCACTAGGGAAGCATATGAGGCTTACCAAAAGGAGTCCGCCGCAATGAAAAATGTCTTGATATTTGCGATGGAGGCGGACCTCCAAAGGAGAGCCTTTAAAATGGGCAATGCTAATGAGATTTACTCCAAACTTGTGACCATGTTTTCACAAACTCCGCGGATCGTCCAATATGAGGCGGCCGCGGCATTCTTTGATCTCGACTTCAAAGAGGGCCAAAAGGTTAGCCCTCATGTGCTCAAACTCATGGAGCTTGTCGAGACCTTGAAAATTCAAAAGGTTGAAATCCCCAAAGAACTCATCGTAGATAGGATTCTACACTCCTTGTCCAAAGTCAAGGCATATGTGCAATTCCGGGTGAATTTCAACATGCAAGACAAGGATGTGTCTCTCGAAGAATTGCATAAGTTACTTGTGCAAGCCGAAAGGGACATGGGGTTAAATGTGAACCCTTCCAAGGATGTGCTTAACATAAGCACTAAGAGTAAAGGGAAGTTCAAGAAGAATGGGAGAAAGGGCAAGAAGCTAGCTCCCACTTTCACCAAAGCTAAGTCTTGTGAAGCTAGCACCTCAAAAGTCAAGAAGGGTCCTCTTGACAAATGCCATAATTGTAATGGCATGGGACATTGGAAAAGAAATTGTTCCAAATACCTTGGTGATATCAAAGCTGGAAAGATCACTCCAGTAGGTAAATGACTATCCTTCTTTTATGTTTCTAATTCAACTATGGTAATATGATGCAAAGTTGTGATAATGTATCTCCCTTTTTATTGTAAATAGGGCCTCCACCAAGCAAAGACAAGGGAAAGGAAAAGCAAGCATGAGAAACCATGAAGAAGCTAAGGATAGCTTTTATGGAGCTTTGCTTTTCATTGTCTTATTTTAAGTTGTGTTTTGGATTTTTAGAACTTTAAGTTTCCGTGTTCGACATGGAAAGGTATTTTGGATAATGGTTTGTATTTTGGATGATGGTGACTTGGTTTGCAACCCAAGTCACCCGTTTTATCATTTATCCTTTTATGTTCTAAAATTCATCTTTAAATGCTTGCACTTTGAAACATAAGATTAGTCACTTAAAGTGATCTAATAGACAAATATAATGACGGGTTTCATTATATGTCCACATGCTTAAGGCTTGTGTATGATCATTTACAAAGCGATTTTGAGTCTATGAACTCTCTTGAAGGAATGTCGACCACCAAGTACACATATGAAATCAAGAACTATTAGTCTATCTATGAGATAGTTCTCCTTATACTCCAACATCATTAATTTGTGTCTCATATGCTATCTTTGAATCTATAGTGTATTTATTCTAAAGATAGAGTGGGAGAAACATGAGGACACAACACACAAGGCAAGATAAAATTGTGTACTTAAGTAAATGAAGATCTACGTAAGAGAGAATGATTTGAATGAGGTGTATCTATTTACATAGTATGCCGAATAGATGAGATCTATGGTCTCAAGTTAGTTCTATATGACTAAAGAGACCAAGTGAAGTAATCATAAGAGTATATTCTCAAGATTACTACACGAGGAGACCAAAAGAAAGTTTTGGAAGAAAAATGACTAATGTAAAGTCTTAACAAGTTTTTGACTAAGTTTATGAAACATTTGACCAATAGTTTCAACCTTGAGATTTACTTAAGAGCCTAAATGAATCATAGTTACATACTAAGTTATGATCGAGTTGCATAGATCGATATACCGATATCTTCAATGGCCAAAGTTTTAACCAAACAAATGTCATTGCTTAACCTCACTATGAAATGGTTAAACCTCCTTCCAAAAGGGTATTTGCGAAGGACGTATTCTAGATATTGTTTATATTTGAATAATGACATTACTACACATCATTATGACATGAGTGTGTTGGAGATTTAAAATCTCTTTCCGTAAGGTTAAAATGAGACCACTTCAAAATAGGTATTTTGAAAGGATATGATGGAACATATATGGTTTTATCCTAATAACTTGGCAATGCAGTTTATATTTCAATTCTTAATAAAGTTTCGATTGAGAAGTCAATTTCGAAATGTGTGAAATTGAGTGGGAGTTAGGAAATTCTCATGTGAAGACATGGAATTTAGTGGGAGCTATCATCCTTTGAATGTTTACAACTCATCACTCATTAAAGAATGACGAGCTAATGCCTTCCTTCATAAAGAAGTATTTGAGTTTTCAATTCTGGATGAAAATGGACAATGATGAATCCAATTACATCAAGGGATGTTGGATTAGTATTAAGAGATACACATCGTATCAACATTCATATAGGTTATTCATGTAGATGAAAATGAAATTGCCATTAGCAGTCTTGGTCGTTCATTGAACCTATGAACGGTTGATCTCATGATTATTAGTAACTAATGTTTCCGCCATTAGAATAATCATGTACATGTCCAATTATGAATCATATGCATAAGAGCATGATGATTGATTGGTGAGCCATAATAGAACGTCATGAATTCTCAAGTAGAATCCGATGAGCGATTTGAGTGTTTGACGGAATGCTCTATAGTGTGTCAAGAGGTTGCACATATTATAGAAAATCCGAGCACATATGAGGATCTATGAGAATCCCAATTCTTTCAAGCCTAGAAAGAGAAATGAGAAGTTTTGGAAAGATGCTTGGTTGAATAAGAGGTTATTCAAGATAATCTTTCCTAGTTAAGCTAGGACTTGTGAGAAGTGCTAAGCTAATAATCTTGACAAATTGTTACAAGATTCTACAAAACATATACCTAGTGCATTGTGTGTGGATGGAATACTTGATCAGTACAAGTTATTTCATTCATCACAAAGTCGTTCGTTATGTGATAGTCGATAAGAAAGTTCTTTCAAGATAAAGAACCGAAACCAAGGTCGGGAACCTTGATGTGTACTTGGTGAGATTCATGCTATGAGAAAGAACATGAATGTAAAGGAAATTGCAAGTGTAAGAAGTTTGAACACATGGACACATGGGATGTTAAACTTCTATTGCAATCAATAAGTGTTTACACTTATGATATACATCACAAGGTTGTAATATGATATTGACTGCCCGAGTGTGATGTCGACATTTGTCGTTTGAGTAATTGTTAACTCACCTTGCACTTTGTTATGTCCAAACGGGTTGTAGAGACAATTGAACCCCGTTAAAGTGAACATGGATTAACATTGTAATTGCCCATAGTTACTTATATGACGTGACGTCTCGAAGTGACTAGAGTGTGATGCGATTGATGGCAAGTTCAAGTGCCATAGAGTCATGTGAGATGACTAGTCGATCACATAGGCAGACTGTTAGGAACATTTTGTCGGGCCTAATGACCGCTTATAGAGTTCTGGCAAATTTATATAGCCTGGTCGTGGCGAGAGCTGCTATAGTATTCAAATGAGTCGATTCTTTTGACTAAAGACTATTAACCTAAGATGGCACGATTTGGATTAACTTTGATTTGTGTTACTACGACCTTCGTAAATGGGGTCAAATGGGCATATTTTGGGTTATGATGGTTGTGGCTAGTCGAAGGGAATGAGTGCGATAGGAATTGTCCACCCCTAGTCAGGGTTATAACAATATCTCAGGGCCACTCGAGGAGTAATGAACTGGAAATGCGTGGCCACGCTCGGAAAGTATCTATGATAGATAAGTCCGGTCAATCAGTTATTCTCCAGATCGAGGAAACCACTCTCGATATGATCACTTGCAAGTACGACCTGAAAGACACCTTGCATTGAGTGGGAGATAGTAATAGGACAAGAGAATTGGTGACGCACACTTGTCGAGGACAAGTGGGAGATTGTTGGAATATGTGTCCTCCGACAATAATGCGATCACGACTGTTGATCATGATGATCACATGTTTACATCTCATTATAAAGAATACAATTGGGAAGTAATATTGTTACTGTCAACTGGTCAACATATATCGGTAATGATTGGCTGACTAGAGTTTGACATTACTGTCGTGCGACGGTGGTGATCAGTTGACCCCCTAGGTCATACCTATAGGGCAACACTCTTAATTGATTATTTAACTAATCGTATAGTGTTACGAGTTAATTAAATTACTTGAAAATTGACGGACGATTTTGGAAGTAAAATTTACGTATCAAATTAAAATGTGATTATATGAGGTACGGTCTGAGTAATTGAATCGTATCATTACTCGGATGAAATAATTGTTTAAGGTAACAATTAAATTTGAATGAATTATTATGAATACGATTTATAAATTGGTAAAAAAATTTGGTACAAGTAATTATGATATTACTAAGTCGATTTTTGTATGTGACGTATTTTTAATAATACGTTGTTTTTAATATGTTAAAAATACATAACAAATTTATGTTACATGTGACATGTTACATATTGAGAAATTGACAAAAATAATATGGACTCCATATTATGATTGTACCGAAATTAATGGGGTATTGGGTTAATATTGTGTTGATTAATTTATTAAGTAAACACAATGATTACCTAATTGTCTAGCCATGCAACCCTATTAACATTGTTAAGAGCAACAATTTCATGCATTGGCTCACCCAAAAAGCCCCCCTACCACCCGGTTTTTGAGAAGAGAAAACCATCATGGTTTTCTCATATTTTTACCTAATAATATACAAAATGTTTTGTATCATTATTCATTCATTCACTCATCCAAAATACAATTTCTAGAGAGAATAAAATCCTCCTCTTCTTCTCTCTAAAAACTGAAATATTTAAGTGTTTATAAATATTTTGATTCAATTTTCTACTAATTAATATTATACTAGTTCATGTAATATTAATTATATTAAGGGTAAGCTTTGGGTATTATTCCTTAGGAGAGATCCTACACTTGGATCTTGTTCTTCCATTATAGGAAAGCTCAAGAACAAAAGAAAAGGAGATTTCTTTTGTACCCATAAAACCGACACTTCCATTGTAAGAACATGATTTCTTCTCTATTATGTTAATTTGTTTGCATGCATAAAATCCGTATTTATTTTATGACAAATTAATTTTAACATATATGAGTATGTTAGTATGTATAAAGATCTACTATTCCTTCAAACACATGTTGAAAGAGACAAGTCAACAACGGGAATTCTGGAGGAGCCTCAAAGAGGCGCAAGCGTCTTGGCGATGGAAGCCGGCTCTCCTCTTTTTCTGAAAAATGCGCTGATCATTTTGTATAAATAGGGACGTTTGCGCTTCATTGTTTCATCATCTGAAACACAAAATCATCTCTACAAAACCTCCTCTTCTTCCATAAAAATATTTCATGGATGCTTTCGAGAACGCCTTGCGACAATGGTGCCGGGATTTGTCGCCTCCCGAGAAGTATCAACTCGATTGTATGGGAGTTGGTCAATTGTTGGTGCTTCGTCAAGTCAAGGTGCAACCTTCGTTTCTTGAAGCATGTTCTCGGTTTTGGGATTCGAAACATCATGTTTTCGTTTTCCCGAAAGGTGAAATTTGTCCTCTCGCCGAAGAAGTTGGAGTCATTGGTGGGTGGCCGGTTTGTGCTCCGGTGCTTCCTCCGACTCGGTTGTGCTACAAGGAGAAATTCCGTTCTATGTTGGGCTTATCAACAAGCCAAATCAACTTTCTTCTTGCTCCACATGGTGTGGATATGTTGGCTCTTATCAACATCTTCTCGAATCGGTTAGATGCTAATGTCTCGGAGGTTGCTAGGAGAAGGGCTCTTGCATTTTGCCTTGTCCATGTGTACCTCTCTGTTGATGTCTTGAAGAAGGAGGGGCCAAGATGTCATGGTAGCATGAACCTTATCCATGTGATTGAGCAAATGGAGCATGGTAGAGATCCATCATGGTTGGTGCTTGGAGAGATTATCCAACCTTTAGACAAGGAAGGCTCTTGTGGAGAAGCTCCCTCTTTTGGATCGCCAAGGATCCTCCAAGTGTGGCTATCGGAGAGGCTAAGGTATGTAGAGCCTCCGGTTAATCCTTCTTCTTACTCCTTCCGTCACCTCACTATGAGGAAGAAGTTGTACCCGGATAGTTTTGCTTCCACCGAGGCCTATTGGGCCGCAAGATTGGCGGAGGAGGGTGGTCCTCATATCCGTAGGGTGGTGCCGTGGTGGCACTTGAGGTCCTTCACGGGGTTGCCCGCTTCGGGTGCTAGTCCTCGTTCTTTGATGGCGGTGGGTTTGAAGGTTGTTTCCTTCATATATCCCGAAAGGCTCATGAGGCAAATGGGGCGTCAACAAAAGGTGCCCGCACAAGATACTCTTGTCCAAGAGAATGTGTTCCGGAACTCCGAGCTTGTGGAATTCTTTGAAAGGTGGTGGGCCACTCGGCCGCTTTGGGAGGTGCCAAACCCCGCTGCCACGACATGGGTGACTCCCGCTTATGTCAAGTGGTCACGTGCTCCGTCCTTGGAAGAGAGATCCAAATTTCGTAAGGACGAGGTTGTCGACTTGAAGTACCGAGAGGTTGGCAAGGCCAACCGTGCTTTCTTTGAGGAGTATGTTGATGGAGCTACCCCCGATGTGATGAGACCACCGAAGAGGAGGAGTTCCGGCCCCAAGAATATGGTGGGCCATGCATTGGCTCGTCTTGGGTCAAATATGGGGTCTTGTGCTAGACCGGAGGCCGTTGCCGTCTTAGATCCATTGAGGATCCGTTCTGAGGAGGAAACCCATGCTAGGCGGGCCAACAAGAAGCACAAGGGGAAGATGTACCCCGAAGGAAAAGGCAAGGGTAGAATGGAAGAGTGAAGATGTAACACCCCCATATTCAGAGGAGCCTTAACTAGGCCTTCCTTAGCATATAAAGGCATTACCATCTCGGTTGCCCGAGGACAGTAATAATCAAACGTCGATAAAAGAACTATTGTGTTATATTACAAGTGATTTAAAACCAACTAAAGATACAAACGATACAACTCAAGGACTACTCGCTACAACTATCAAATCTCGTGAAGACTCATCCCTGCCCGGACTCCAGCTATCCACGATATCAACACCTGCTAAGCCAGACTGCTCACCATAAGGGATCACGGCAGACACATAAACAACAAGACAACTACACAAAGTCAGTACTGAGATAAAACACAACAAAGCCAACAACAACTGACAACACAATGTAACACAACCAGCCACACACAAGCACACCCACACCGATCAATCTCCGTCACCGACTATCCACTGGACCAGCCCTGCCAGTGGGAGACCGCAGCCGTACCCACCAAATCCTCGCTCATCATACCTAGCGATAACCCTGTCCCATTAATGTGCACATCCCCTTCCGTGGCGGGTTCCACGAAGGGCGAAACTAGGGCGTGAAGCCACTCCCGCAAGTGACTCTACTCAGCCGAGAACGCATCTCGAGAAACAGAGACAAAAATCACAATTACAATACAACAGCAACAACCGTCTGAATCAATCAACAAAGACACCACAATCGACACACAAGCCTGTCTACAGAAACTGAGTAGGCGAACCTACCTTTAAGCAACTGCAACCACTCCATGCCAACATATGACATATCCAGCAACCAAGCAAAGCCTATAACCACAACACAATCATCTATTACTACCAAGCAAACCCTAATCGTAAAGACAAGGACAAGGATGATGATGACGACATACCTATGAGGAGAAACCCAGCAAAAGACCGCTACCCGACTCAAGTGACACTCTCCTAGGGCACAAGAACCTTCAAAGGGCTTCCATAGGGGTTTTAAGGTGAAGGGAAGGGAAAGAGACGACCAAAGGATAGGAGGAATGAGGCGGAAATTGATTTGCGGATTTAACAAAACGCGATTAAAAACCCTCGCTGAAAACTCGATACTCGATCGAGTACCCCACATACTCGATCGAGTGACCCCCTACTCGATCGAGTGACCTAGCTACTCGATCGAGTAGCCCCTACTCTATCGAGTACCACTCTTAACACGTAACCCGAGATAGTTTTGGCACGCACTTCTAAGACTATTCCCGCTCCCAAGGTCAGTCAACGCTGGTCAAAGGGTCTCTAAAAGGGCGGGTATTACAGTCTTCCCCCCTTAAAAAGAACTTCGTCCCCGAAGTTCAGCTCACCTATCTCACCGCACAAGATACGGGAAAAACACGACATCACAATTCTTCCTACTCAAGTCATTACTCCCCGGAAATACCATCCCCCATGTCATCATCATCACCATCTAACGCTCTATTCAAATCGACTCTTACAACTATCTGTGGACAGCGGGCCGCCCACGGGGGCGCTTGGGTTAGAAAAGAGGAACAAGCGTTTGCATTTTTGTATGGAGTCGCCACCAATTTTTATGGGAAATTGGAACCGTTCGAATACCTCGTGTCATGTCAAGACACAAAGTAGAGACATGAACACTAAGCAATCGTTACCCTTAGCATTCTATGTCTAGAATGACTCTCGCGGATGCCAATGAACACGGGTGCTCACGGAGATCTGGAGTAAGGGGTGAGGGTACGTATTAGGAAGCTCTTTTGATCGAACACCTAATCCCGCCCGCCTCGATAGCGGCCTCTACTAATGATTAGGGAAGTTGTCTATACTCGATATATCGTCGGCTATATGCATGCAATGCAACATCCAAGTCTTAATCCTAGCATATGAGAATTAATACTAAGTCGGTAAACACGTAATTAGCGTACAATTAAGGTCGAAGTTGGATTTAATGCTCAATTACATGTGAAAACATACAAATGATAAAAGAAATACAATAATTATAAATTACAATAATGAAAATTACAATAATTACAATGGAATAGGCAATTTATGTCGAAAATACCTTTAAAACGGATAATTTGAGAAAAAAGAATAAAAGATAGAAAGAAAGAATCAAATAAATTAACGAACAGGAATTAGCGTGATATTACGGTTAATAGTTAGTTAATATGTAAACTAATTGCACTACGTCAAGGCAGAAACGGAGTTCAGGGACAGAACTCAGCCAGGAACAGGCGCAACAGAGCTGCGTCCTTTGGAATAGGCGCAGCAGACGCTGCGTCTGTTCCTTGGCTCAGTTCTGGCTGTGAAGCCGTAATTGCAAGCCGTTAATGTCGATTGGTAATTTTAACGATTGATTGGTATTACTTACTCGGATGGAAGTGATTAACATGTTATGTAACATATGAATGGGTCGTGAAAACAGTAAAATATGAATGAGACGGAATTGAACGAATTAACATAAGATGGGTTAATGATAGAAGTGAAAAATATTAATGAGTCAAACAAATTAAATCAATTAACTAAGTTAAATACAAATGACGAATATGCGATGAACACAACAAAAGACAGGTGAAAACTATATCAAAGACGAATTCCAGAAACCCAATATTGATGAATTGAATCTCTACAACCCGGAATTCAATTCAATGGCGAAAACCCGCAAATATTGGATTATTTGGGATTTAAGTCGGATTTATGATGGATAAAACATGCTAATGATGATGATTATAATATACATGTGACTTATATGCTATGATGATGAAGAATTAACAAACAAACGAAACAAATGAAAGGATTTGACGAATAACAGAGGACGAACGAAGAAGAAAGGAAGCGAATCTGCGGCGGCCTCACGAAGAGGCGCAGCAGAATCTGCGCTCCTTCAAGAGGCGCAGGCGATTCTTCGCGTCCTTTCTCGACGGTTATCTACTGGAAATCCGTAAAATGAGGTTTTTAAAGCATGGTTTTAGAAATCGGTTTTAATGGTATTTTCGACGTAAACCTTACAATTGATGATGATACAATAAAATAAAATAAAATAAAAGAGAGATTATACACCCTCAGACTTACATGTTGACGAAACGAGAAGGACTAAGATATCGATTAGTGATGCTCGACGCGAATGCAAAGAAAGTGCCCTCGTAAGAGGAAAACGATTAATTAATTAAGTTGATTGATGTGTAGTTGGTCAAATTGGTCGGTCATGCAAACGGGGAGGCTGGTACTCAGAAGGATCCGAGCTTACGTGGTCGAAAGTTCAAGCACGTAGACGCCAAAAAGTAAGAACATAGTCTAGAATGCAAAGGGAGAAGAGAAGGGCGGACACTCGCGTGAGAAATATGAGGAGCGAAGGCTCCTATTTATACTAATCACGTGGAGGAATTAGGGTTTCGAAGACTCTTTGGAAGTGAATCTCGGAAAGATATGAAAAAGATACGAGAAACATGCGAGAAAGGACACTGGAAGAGGCGCAGCGACTGCGTCTCTTGGAAGAGGCGCGGCAGACTGCGTCTGTTCCCAAGGGTTTCCTCCTGAGAAGAAAGATTTCCGTGTTTGAGTTATGGTAGGACGGAAATAATCCGGTTTTCCTTAATATCTTATGTGAATATTACGGGAAATTGTTTACTAAAAGATAAAATTTATGAAATATGGAATAGAAATATCCTAACATTCCAACCTTCGACTCGGGATTTAACGGTTATCAGAAAATGGAGACGGTTTTAGGCCTGGACTCCGAATGTACTCTAATTACTGTCAAAACGACCGTATCGGCACGTAGATGACAACTAAGAGGTAGACATTAATATTTGAGCAATCACTTGACGATAATCTTACGAATTGTCACAAATCGTTCCGCGTACCAAACATGCGGCCCAATCATCACCGGGTGGTTTGCGAGAGGTGCGAAATGAGGTATCTCTGAGCCCCCACTTTGACCGAGGCTTGGACAAGGCGAAAGTCAAAGTATAGCCATCAGGTCAATCGAAGATTACAACATGACGACTATGGCGACGCGAGGCGGCTCAAGGGGTCTGAGCCAAGGACCTGTCGTCGGGAACATTTTAGAGTCTGTCGACTATCGGGGAGGGTCGTTTAAAGTCCATTAGACTACGTAAGGAGGCTCGCCAGCCATAAGAAGAGACCATACCTAAGACTTCTTTCTCGAGATGTTTCCGGAGTTGCGTAGGAGCTAAGGGTAAGACCTAAAAGATATATAAGGATTTATGCTAGGGTGTGGGGCCCTAAAGGAAAGCATCGACGGGAAGGAGGTCAAATATAAGTTTAACCTAAGGGGTAACCAAAGTTTGGGTGTAAGAACTCTAAGAAAAGGTGATCCTAAAGGATGTGATCCTAAAGGGATATGATCCTAAAGGGAAAAGGTGATCCTAAAGGAATATGATCCTAAAAGGCATAAGTATGTGAACTCTAGGGAGTTTGGGAACTTAAAAGAAGCTAGGTGTGTGAACCTGGGTATATGAACCTAAAAGGACGGCTGGTATGGGAACTTTAAAGGCTTATGAACCTAAGAGGAATTGGGATCCTAGGGTTAAGTTTAGGAACTACTGGGTTACTAATACTTATTTTAAACGCGTGCATTTAAGCTTTCTGAGGTATGAGAACTCCAAAAGGATTTATGGGTTTATGAACCTAAGGACGTTGGTGTGGGAGCTTAAAGGTTTATGAACCTAAAGGAGGCCATTTTGGGATCTAAGAATCTAAGGGTAAGAATCCTAACTTTGGGTCTACGAACCTAAGGAAGAAGGCTTTGGTTTGGGAACAAGAAAAATTGCGAGTAGCAGGACACAGGCGGGAACTGCTGAGAGAAAACTGCTTGGGTAGTCTTCGAGAAATATTGTAAGTAGCAGGACACAGGCGGGAACTGCTGAGGAGAAAACTGCTTGGGTAGTCTTCGAACAAACTTCGATAAGTCTTGGGGTTGATGTTGATCTCCATGTCTCGAGAGGAAATGACTGTCGGTCGTGAACTCTCGTTGGGGAACATAATCGGGAATTTATTTCCATTGAGAGAGATTGTCTATCCGCTTACTCTCGCTTGGGGAAATATAATGAAGGCGTGTCGAAACACCTGTCGGGAAATACTCGCTCGTTGTGACAAGCGAGGTCTTGGTAAAGTACTGCTTCTAATACTTACCTGCATGGTTAATAGCCACACAAGAATGCAATCTAATATATGCACGTAAGCAATTATCACATGGACCTGGAATAAAGAAACACATAGGTTTGCAAAAGTTGTTGTTTATAAAAGTCGTTTAAAACTTGCTCAAAGAAATTTGTCGTTTGTAATGCGTTATGCATATTCAATGGGCTTTAGACACGTGACTGACGCAACGTAGACCTTATGCGGACATGAAAATATAGACTTAACTTGGACTGACGCGACACATGGATGACTTCGACAGACTTTGTTTAAGTATGCGCAACCCCTAGCCAAATGTGGGTGATAACGCATATCAGTTCCAAAGGTATAAGAATTGCAAGAATGATGAAGGCATATAAAGGCAAGGCATGAGCCGTGGGCAGCTGTCTACTAGGACTTCTTTCACCATCGTTTGCTGTAAAAGAGATCCCTCTTGAGGCACAATAACTTCGAGAATCGATCTAAGATCTTTGCCATTGTCCGGACCGAGTACTATCTTGACTCAAAGGAATAAAGGAAGGGTGGCATCTCGAAAGACTAGCCCCCAGGATGAGAAGATGACTCTGGACTTTGGTAAAAAGAGGCTGGGCGATAATAAGGAGCCCCCAGTATAGAAGTGTTGTTTGTGGAAGGGATGTTAATTGAGGTTGGAAGGTTGAAAATTGTGATGGTTGATGATTGAGGTTGTGTCCTTGAGGACTGCCTACGTATTCACGTGAAGTGAAATCAAACCAGATCGTAGTTCAGGTTTGGTTAATTTTGTTTGGGTGTTATGGTTGTATCCTTCTTGTGTAAGAAAGGACTGCGTACGTATCCACCTGAAAAGGTGAAATCAAACCATGCTCGTAGTTCAAGTGTGTGCCTAAGCTTATGTTGTTAGGACCTTAAAGTGCAGGGGTCACAAGGGTAATATTCCTTTAGTGACTCGAAGAATCGATTTGAGCTAACTCCCTCTGATCATAGACCAAAGAGGTATAACTTATTTTGTAAAATTTCCTTGTTATGTGAACACACTTAGTGGACCCTAAGGATGAATTGGGTATGTCCTCTTCTAGGTAGTAAAGTATTTGAAGACTCCGTGTCTGGGTCAAGGCGAAACTGGATTGGATGTTTGGAATATGGAGCTCGGTAATAAGAGGCTTTGATGAGCAAATCTCTGGAGCTTGATTTTGTGGTGTTAAGGCTTTATGGGGTTACGGCTTGTAACGTGGCTTGGAAATGGAGTCTCTTGGCTTGATTTAGCCTGAGCACATAAAGGGGGGTTAAAATGTCGTGGGTTCAAGTTTCCATGTCTTGGCCCTAAAGGATGGGTATGCTTGACGAGCTTGAGAGGATTCTCAAAATTCCTAACCATCTCTCCGTAACGGTCTCGAGAAGGACTTAGGGTGTGTATTGTATGAAAGGCTAAGTGAGGGTGCTAGATGACCATCTTCATCGATGTCTTGATGAAATTCAGCATTATTCTGTTTGTCACTTGGATTTTGCGTACTCGTTCTTGATTCAGACTCAGATTCTTGGTCTAGAATATATCTCGGATTTTTGCTCCGATTTTTTATCAGGTTTTTGAGGATGACTTTAACTTTGGATATTGACACTGACTCGCTTGATTGAGCCTTGTTCTTTTGACTCTTTTGTCTTGGATTACGGGTATAACTACGGCCTTGGATATTGATCTTGGGTATTTCTCTTGATTGAGCCTTTTGTCTTTGATCGTGGCTCGTATTATCTTGGATTTGATTGCTACCATGGATTTGGGTCACACTAGCACCTTTGGGTGTGAAACGGGTTGGTCTTTAGTAACACGGGTTGTTTATTGTGGGGAATGGGCTTGCCTTCCGTCATGGATCGTTAACAAGGGAGATGGTCTGGATTCGTCCTAGAATCTCTTCAGACAGGCTCGTCTAAACTGGGGTTATATTGTGGTTTCTATTGCCAGACATGGAATAGATAAAGAAAATGAACACGGAGTTTCAGGTCCTCTACAACTTGGAATGGAACATCATCTAAGTGCACTCACATTGACTGTCATGTGTTGTTGTTCATTTTAAAATGTCTCAAATCGCTTCTTGTTGTCACAGGAAAAGGGTAAAGGAAGAGACGGGATGGAATATGTGGATCAAAAATTATACCTTTATTGAAATGAATGATAAATGTATTTAACATAGACATGAGAAGACATATGACTCGTGGGACAGCCCCCAGGTTGTCACTAGGAATGAAAATGGACACGAAGAAAGATAATAGAACAATTGGGGAAAGAAAGCCTAAGACTCGGACTCGGACCCGGACTTTGACGCGATCTTAGATCTGGACTCGTAATCATCGGCCCACGCTTGAACGTTTACTCTTCCAGCAACTGGCTTCGGCATCTGGCTTTGAGCATTCATCCATTTGAGCACCACGTCCTCATTATTGGGAACACTGGAAGGATAACAGTCAAGAAGAGTTTCTTGATAAGTGGTATATCCATGAGGATTGCCTAAGCTACCTTGTAGGTTAAAAGTTGAGGGGGACAACTTCCCACTTTCAATCATATCTTGGACTATATGCTTCAAACAAAAGCACGCTTCTGTATCATGTCCCCTACCACGATGATATTGGCAATATGCATTACTGTCCCATCTAGGTAGTATGTTTTCAGGGTCTGGAGTTGGACCGATTAGGTGTAATTTGCCCTGTGATACTAACATTTGTAGTGCCGCCGCATAAGTAATGCTAAGGTTAGCGAATGCTCTAGGAGCCCGTCTCGGTCTTCTGGGTGGAGCTTCCATGAGTTTAGCCCTATCACACTTAATGTCAGCTTGAGCAAAGGTCGATTCATGGTACTTGCCGTTCTCGATATTATCCTGGATGATATTCTTTAGTTTGTAACAATTCTCGGTGTCATGTCCCATTCCTCTATGGTATTGACAATACGAATTGCCATCCCAAAACTTAGACTTCCTTTCCGGATCTGGGGTAGGCCCTATTGGTTCAAGAAGACCTAGAGTGGATAATTTGTTTAAGGCTAGGTCATACGGTATGCCTAAACTTGTGAATGACCTGGGGGAGTTTTTTGACAAAGGCTCCATGAGGTTGACTTTGTTGATTTTGATGCTTGGATTAGAAGAACTAAAGATACATTGCTCAGTTTTTGCTTTAGGACTATTAGGTTGAGGGTTTGTCTGGAAACTTTTCATCTTGAAAGGTTAGGCATCAAGCTTCTTACCCATTTCAGCAAACTGGTTCTCTATGTTGGAAAGTCGAGAGTTTAGGATATCAATGGCTCCTTCTATTTTGGAGAATTTATTGTTGAAGGCCATGGAAAGCATGAGCATTCCATTTTGGATATCTTCGTCTTCAAGAACATTGATCTCTTCGTCATCATGATGATTGAGGAGATGATGGCAATCCAGGAATGATTCTTCATCATGTTTGATGATATTAGACCCAAGAGGGTCGATCTTCTTGGATTTCTTGGCATAAGGTGGCTTAGGAAGCTTGCCCTCTTCGATCATATCTTCGATGGTGTGTTTCAAGAGAAAACACTCTTCAATATCATGGCCTCTACCTTGGTGATATAGGCAATATTTGTTGCCCTTCCAGAGGTTCATCTGTTTCTCCAAAGGTGGATCCGGAGTCGGCCCTATTGGATGTAACATGCCTTGGGCAGAAAGTCTCTTCAAAGCATCGGCATAAGACATGCCTAAATCGGTAAGCACCCTTTGATGCCTCCCAGGTTTCTTTTCAGCGGTTTTCGGCTTTCTAGGACGATGGTTATTGCAAGAGATAAGCTTTGGACGACCTAGACTAGAGGTTTCTCTAGGTGGCGTGTTCTTTTCCACCATTCCATTTTCAAGGGTGAGGATGCGAATGCTCAAATTTTCCACTGTAGCTTGAACTCGTAGGACCATGGCATAAACGTCTTGGAGAGATACGGTGATTGTGGCTTGAACCGCTTCGTGACCTTGCTGATTGACAGAACTTGCTGGATTCCTACTCGACAGAAATGACGCGCATTACAACTCGGTTCGACATGGGATTACGCATACTAAGGCAACAAACAAAGGAAGGGACAAGATGACACATCTAGACTTGACTTGTGAACTCATGAAATGTCGTGAGCAACTTCTCGTGTTTGAATTCACGGTGCTTGACGTTAATTTTAGACTCGAGTGTCGACTTTGACGAAGTGATCCTTATATAATTGACCTTATTGACGGGATTGAAGACACGTGTTGATTCTGGACTCGATGTTTGCATATAGGTGTTAAGAGGACTGTTGTAGTTTAGACTCAAATATGAGGCCCATTGAGACTCGTGTGTTGAGCCTCGGAACGTGTGACTCGAGTGTTTAGATCCTAACTGAATTGGGGTAGGGGCTCCAAAATGACGGCGTGACGCCTTAGGACTTGACTTGAAGACCCAAAAAAGTAAAGGAAAACGGTTTATGACTCGACAGAGTTCCGACTAGGACATAGTCGGTTTGAACTTTGACTCTAACTTAGCCCAATTGAATTTACATATTTACATTTACATTGTTTGAAAATACTTTGGATAAAACGTTTTTATTTTGTTTTGTTTTTTTTTACGTTTTTTTTTTGGACCTTTTTTTTCGATTTTTTGTTTTTTTGTTGTTGTTTTGTATTTAGTTTTGAAATGGGTTTTAAGCCCGAAGTTTGACTCGATATTTGGACAGAGTTTTGACTCATTTTGCGTTATTTTGAAGGCCCTTTTTTCGAAATTTTGATTAAAGAAAAGGGTTATGATTTTTGCAAAATCGTCATGGTTTTGTTTAGAAAATGGTGATCACATATGATACAAACATTATACAAGCATTATAACGGGATGCGGAGTGCATTTAAAAGGGTTTTGGTTAAAAGGCTGGGTTGCCATACCGAACCATCAAACCCGAAGTCTGTGGAGAGGCTCGTGCCAAACAAGAGTAAGGCCGATTCCTAGTCCATTTCCTCAAGTAGTGAAAGTCCTTGATACAAACAAGAGTAAGTACCATGGTATGGATGACGTCAATCGCTATCCATCCTTAGGCCCAAATAAGAATTAGGACCGTTTAGACGGGACGATTGGTCGAATGGGTTGGGTTGGGCCTAGGAAGGCCGAATGAAACGATCTAGGAAGACCGAGTTATGAAAACCGACAATTGTCTTGTACAAACTATTCCCTAACCTTGTTCAAGTTTCACCCTTGCTACACGTAAGTGTATTATCCCCAGCGGAGTTGCCAAACTGTGGACAGCGGGCCGCCCATGGGGGCGCTTGGGTTGGAAAAGAGGAACAAGCGTTTGCATTTTTGTATGGAGTCGCCACCAATTTTTATGTGAAATTGGAACCGTTCGAATACCTCATGTCATGTCAAGACACAAAGTAGAGACATGAACACTAAGCAATCGTTACCCTTAGCATTCTATGTTTAGAATGACTCTCGCGGATGCCAATGAACACGGGTGCTCACGGAGATCTGGAGTAAGGGGTGAGGTTACGTATTAGGAAGCTCTTTTGATCGAACACCTAATCCCGCCCGCCTCGATAGCGGCCTCTACTAATGATTAGGGAAGTTGTCTATACTCAATATATCGTCGGCTATATGCATGCAATGCAACATCCAAGTCTTAATCCTAGCATATGAGAATTAATACTAAGTCGGTAAACACGTAATTAGCATACAATTAAGGTCGAAGTTGGATTTAATGCTCAATTACATGTGAAAGCATACAAATGATAAAAGAAATACAATAATTATAAATTACAATAATGAAAATTACAATAATTACAATGGAATAGGCGATTTATGTCGAAAATACCTTTAAAACGGATAATTTGAGAAAAAAGAATAAAAGAAAGAAAGAAAGAATCCAATAAATTAACGAACATGAATTAGCGTGATATTACGGTTAATAGTTAGTTAATATGTAAACTAATTACACTACGTCAAGGCAGAAACGGAGTTCAGGGACAGAACTCAGCCAGGAACAGGCGCAGCAGAGCTGCGTCCTTTGGAATAGGCGCAGCAGACGCTGCGTCTGTTCCTTGGCTCAGTTCTGGCTGTGAAGCCGTAATTGCAAGTCGTTAATGTCGATTGGTAATTTTAACGATTGATTGGTATTACTTACTCGGATGGAAGTGATTAACATGTTATGTAACATATGAATGGGTCGTGAAAACAGTAAAATATGAATGAGACGGAATTGAACGAATTAACATAAGATGGGTTAATGATAGAAGTGAAAAATATTAATGAGTCAAACAAATTAGATCAATTAACTAAGTTAAATACAAATGACGAATATGCGATGAACACAACAAAAGACAGGTGAAAACTATATCAAAGACGAATTCCAGAAACCCAATATTGATGAATTGAATCTCTACAACCCGGAATTCAATTCAATGGCGAAAACCCGCAAATATTGGATTATTTGGGATTTAAGTCGGATTTATGATGGATAAAACATGCTAATGATGATGATTATAATATACATGTGACTTATATGCTATGATGATGAAGAATTAACAAACAAACGAAACAAATGAAAGGATTTGACGAATAACGAGAGGGCGAAGAAGAAGAAAGGAAGCGAGAATGCGCGGCCTCACGAAGAGGCGCGGCGAGAATCTGCGCTCCTTCAAGAGGCGCGGCGATTCTTTGCGTCCTTTCTCGACGGTTATCTACTGGAAATCCGTAAAAAGAGGTTTTTAAAGCATGGTTTTAGAAATCGGTTTTAATGGTATTTTCGACGTAAACCTTACAATTGATGATGATACAATAAAATACAATAAAATAAAAGAGAGATTATACACCCTCAGACTTACATGTTGACGAAACGAGAAGGACTAAGATATCGATTAGTGATGCTCGACGCGAATGCAAAGAAAGTGCCCTCGTAAGAGGAAAACGATTAATTAATTAAGTTGATTGATGTGTAGTTGGTCAAATTGGTCGGTCATGCAAACGGGGAGGCTGGTACTCAGAAGGATCCGAGCTTACGTGGTCGAAAGTTCAAGCACGTAGACGCCAAAAAGTAAGAACAAAGTCTAGAATGCAAAGGGAGAAGAGAAGGGCGGACACTCGCGTGAGAAATATGAGGAGCGAAGGCTCCTATTTATACTAATCACGTGGAGGAATTAGGGTTTCGGAGACTCTTTGGAAGTGAATCTCGGAAAGATATGAAAAAGATACGAGAAACATGCAGAAAAGACCTGGGAAGAGGCGCAGCAGCCACTGCGTCTCTTGGAAGAGGCGCAGCACCTGCTGCGTCTGTTCCCAAGGGGTTTCCTCCTGCAGAAGAAAGATTTCCGTGTTTGAGTTATGGTAGGACGGAAATAATCCGGTTTTCCTTAATATCTTATGTGAATATTACGGGAAATTGTTTACTAAAAGATAAAATTTATGAAATATGGAATAGAAATATCCGGAACATTCCAGAACATTCTGACTCGGGATTTAACGGTTATCAGAAAATGGAGACGGTTTTAGGCCCGGACTCCGAATGTACTCTAATTACTGTCAAAACGACCGTATCGGCACGTAAATGACAACTAAGAGGTAGACATTAATATTTGAGCAATCACTTGACAATAATCTTACGAATTGTCACAAATCGTTCCGCGTACCAAACATGCGGCCCAATCATCACCGGGTGGTTTGCGAGAGGTGCAGAAATGAGGTATCTACACTATCATACAAACATTATCATCATCAACTGTCACTCTATATGTATACATCAACTCTTACAAACTATCATATATAAAACACCAACCTCGCAATACGAACCAGCACAAACAACCACCACCCATCATATGATAACAACTATCAACCCGAAACATATCTCATATCAACTTCAGGCTGCACAACTAATACCACCATGTTATTTAACAACGTGATTCTATTACGACACATTGCACCACAACTATCTCTTTATGACCATCCTTTAAAACATACTATCACATTCACTTCAATGAACTAAAGTAGCCACTTACACTTCATATAAGCAATGTGATCAAAGTACTAGAAAATTTTGTAATTAGACAACAAAGTATTATAAACGAACAACTACATAAATTCAAAATGAGCCTTTTTATTTTGCGACATTACTCTTCCCCTCTAAAAAGGAACTTCGTCCCCGAAGTTCACCAGCAAAATTACCACACATATTACCTATTACTTGCATCGTAACATAAATTAGAACCATATTATTTATTATGGACATTACTCACTAAGCATATACTCGTTAAATTAGAAATCATACGCAAACCACCGGAATAACTAGCCGCCATCGATAAAGTATGTTAATATCGTATGCACAAGCGTATGAAAAAATGTAGCTCCGGCGAATAGATCGTAATATGGCGGATGTAATATTAAAGCAACAAGAAACCATCACCACTTCACTATTTGTTACGAATATGCATATAAAACTCAAGCACGACTTCTAACATACGAAATTAACGGTTCAAAGGTGTTACTACGCACTAATAACTACGTTAAACATCAAACTTGCAATTATAGAACAATTGAACACTTTTAATTTTCGAAAACCTCCTGTAACAGTGCTACTCGATCGAGTATGTAGCGGTACTCGATCGAGTGCCATGCTACTCGATCGAGTGTCTTGGCTACTCGAACGAGTAGCCCAAAGATCAGAACACTTTATTTCTTTCTTTCCTGCAGCTACTCGATAGAGTACGGGGTACTCTGTCGAGTACCTACAGGCCAAAATGCCTTATAAAACCTGTCATAAACCAACACATATATACATAGCCGTCACATAACTTGAGTCGGGATGACTTTTCGACCCCCAAAATCAATCCTGCAACAGAGTCAACTAGCAAATCCGGCCTTATGGCCAACAATACAAGTCCATAATCAAAGTTTCGATGAAAACAACTACCAATATCTAACCACACTACCAACATCTACTACCAACGACCATAAACAAAGATAGAAACAAGGAGCATCACTCCTCCTCCTGCTGCTGCTCAACCATCACCTCATCACCACCACCGCCTCCAGACGTACCCGCTCCCGATGAACCAATGCCCGCATCCACTCATGCTCCGGCTCCCGGACTCACATACCATGGGGTCAAGCCACCGTAAGCAAAGGACTGAGGTGTCCCCCACGTCGACTGATCCACCCCATAAGGGTGAAAAACTCCACTATAGTCCCCAACTCCACTCCACCAAACCGGATGCGGTCCCTCGGTCCCTATCCCCTGAGTGTACGCCATCTCGTGCATGTTCTTGAGTGTCAAAGTAGATGACACTCTCTCTGCCAAGTAGCTAGATCGCGTCTCCGGGGTGTCGAGGTAAGGGTAGCATGGAAAAGGATGTTGTTCTTTGTTGTGTGTCTTTGCCGGCCGTGGCCTAGTCTCCGCGGTCCTCTCCCTCACTCGACGGGGTCCTCTCCCCAACCTGGGCCTCTCCACCACCACCACCGACGCATTCTCGCCCTTCTTCGGCTCGGGCATCACCTCGAGAATCGCATCATCGATGAGGTAGGTCTGCAACTGTCGGGGCACGTCATCATCCTCCTTCTCCTCGTCGGAGTCAACAACTGTCACCACCGGCTCTAACGGCTCGGTCGGTGGAAGGTGCTCAGGAGCCGGAATCCCCATCCAACTCACGCCCCATACCCTCCAAGCTAGGCTACCGTCAGCCAAAGTTCTCAACCACTTCAGGTCGAGATAGTAGTCACGGTCCATAGTAGGCACTGGGGTAGCCATAGGCACATACTCCGGAGAAGCCTCAAAGGAGGTTAGCTCTTCAGCTAACCGAGTGGCGATAGCGTCACAACTCAAGTACCGGGAAGAGGCGGTAGCCATCAAGGCAAGGGCAAAGAGCACAGGACGATGGAAGGAGCATTAAAGACCACTTTCCCCCCCGCTCCGGGTTGAGGTAAGACATCAAAAGCAAAACCTCATGGTTGTTCAAACTTACTAATGTCCGGTCTATCATACAGGAGGTTCGAAAGAGAACGGAGAAAGACCCTCAAGGTAGCATGCTGAACGTCATTTATCAACATGTTACTTGAGGTGGGAGCTGGCTTTCCAGTCAGACAAGGCATTAGGCGGCAGACACCGCAATCAGCAGGAATATTAGTGATAAAGTCCTTGGGAGGCTTGGCCAACCCAAGGTGAGAAGCAAAAAGGTCCATAGTCAACAGAAAACTGGTGTTCATCAACCTAAACTCAACGGTTTGGGCAGCGGGGTCATAGTTAAAGGAGCTCATAAACTCCAAAGTAAGGAATGGATAGGAATGTTTCCTCAGCCTATACAAACCCGTAAAGCCCAAAGTCTCAAATATATGACGGACATCCGTCTCTATTCCCAAATCCTCCAACAGTGTAGTATCTATACACCTCGTCGGTCTCATTTTGCGTTTTTGCAAAACTACAAAACGCTCTCGCTGTTTGAAATCTACAAACACAACGAGGGGGTACTCCGGAACTGCGGGTACCACGGGTCCACTCCCTTCCCCAATCTCAGGTTGTGTAACCCTCCCCCGTTTACTCTGACGGGTCCCTACGTTCGGTCTCGGCATCTGTTTCAGTATATAACTTTAAACAATCTTGCATAAACATGTAAAGCATATACTTCACGTAATTTGGATTTTATATACTCAGCTAAGTACACCAACTCATCAACAAGTTCGACATGTGAAGCACATAATTCATGCCATTAACTTTGAATACTCAGCTAGGTACACACATTCACCAACAGTTTCCCCAATTTGATATATAAACTCAATTTGTAGCTACTCATAAACCATAGTTGTAAAAAAAAAATATCATGGTGAATACACATGCTCAACATCTTCTAACATCCTAGCATGATTCTAAGGTTACTCCATACACACTCCTAATAACATGTGAGGCATTCGTACTAACTCATGGAAAAGTAATTTAGGACATATTATCATCATCTTCAATATTAGAAACAAATAACTCGATTAAACTTGTCGACGGTCTCTCAAATTGTAATTATTTTGACATATTCTTCATGAATTAACATCACTACTATCATATTGAAGTTCAACCTTTAGTTAAACAGTCATATACAACCCCAATTTTCAGATATAACAAACGAATTTCCACTTGGGGCACTTTTAAGACGGAGTTTTAAGGCAACTTTTTAGGGTGATAATCATCAAAATTCACTCTTCAACATGATATAAACAATATATAGTACTCAATTCCATCATCAAATCATTTTAAAACAATCAAAATTCAATTTCGAATTTTGTAAACCCTAGAAATTTCGGTTTCAATTTGGCAATTTCTAGTCTATTTTACAGCAATTAATCACCAATAATCAAGAGAGGGGAACATGTGAATCATATTACAACAATTAAAAGCAACAAATTGATCATATGAATCGAAATTTTCAGGTTATACACTCATCCTCAACAAATTTAAGGCATAAAAACATGTAAATAAGGAATAAATCATACCTTGATTAAGTAGAAAAGTAAAGAAACGAAATCAAACATAGAAAACAACCCCAAGAATCACCACCAACACAAGATGAGGAAAGCTTTTGAGAGGAAATTTTAGGCTTAGGGTTCGAATTATAGGGAAAGAATGAGAAGAATTAGAAAGAATAGGGTTTTAAGAAACCCGTAAGATTCGTTGTACAGTAACCTACTCGATCGAGTGTCTAGGGTACTCGATCGAGTACCACCCTACTCGATCGAGTAGGCGCTATTTCATCGAGTATCTGCAAAAATTTTTCCACATCCCGACGTCATAGCTTCCTAACTAGATCGAGTGAGGTCTACTCGGTCTAGTAAACACTCGCACTCGGATAAGTATGGTTAAGTACTCGGTCAGAAGTACGGAGTAAATCGAAGATTCTGCGCAAAAACAACATCGCATGTCGATTCCAAACTAAGTTCGGAATTCGGCACTAATTATCACGCTCGTTCACGCATTACCATTATTACTCAAGCATAACGTATCGTCTCAACAAATAAGGTTTATTCCACCTTACGCTACACAAATTACCCAACTCGGTTTACCTGCTACCGAGTCACTCATGAGCTTAATCACGTAATCTTATCATACTTAAAACTTGTCTTAACACATTACTACTAAGCTCGAGTTCATATCGACATGAAACATATAATTAACATTAATTCATTCTTTCACATATCATAGAAATGCATACTCTTCATAACAAATTGATCTATCATGTTGCAAATTCAATCATAAGCAAATCATCTTACATAAATCGTTATTAGTCACGCAGCGGAAAAATTTCAACCACTCAACCAGGCATATATGCATTACTATATGCTATGTTTCATATTATAACTCAACAATTCTATAACCATACCGTTATTAACAATCCTGAAGCAAATACCAACACGATTACTATTCATACCATAGCATACACTTTCACATTTTACCACTCTATCAACCACACCCTTGCCACGTTTCTCATACTCATCGTATAAACCCACTAATCATGCCAATACTTCACTAAGCACCATCCGAATGCAACTACTATACCCACCTCTATGTTAGCAAAGACTCAACCTCAAATGATTCCGACATAACTAACATACACATCACATATATACACACGGACTCCACATTCCCATACCCTGTGACTGGCATAAGTACTATGGGGCCAAGATTTTGAAATGAGGGCGCCTACTCACCCAAAATCTAGCATCAACAGGGCTCCCATTATACCTACACCAGGTTCATTTTATTAGACTCACTACGTTCATTAAATTCATTTGTTACAGGTTCCAAAATCGTCGCTCTGATACCACTTTGTAACACCCCCATATTCAGCGGAGCCTTAACTAGGCCTTCCTTAGCATATAAGGGCATTACCATCTCGGTTGCCCGAGGACAGTAATAATCAAACGTCGATAAAAGAACTATTGTGTTATATTACAAGTGATTTAAAACCAACTAAAGATACAAACGATACAACTCAAGGACTACTCGCTACAACTATCAAATCTCGTGAAGACTCATCCCTGCCCGGACTCCAGCTATCCACGATATCAACACCTGCTAAGACAGACTGCTCACCATAAGGGATCACGGCAGACACATAAACAACAAGACAACCACACAAAGTCAGTACTAAGATAAAACACAACAAAGCCAAAAACCACTGACAACACAATGTAACACAACCAGCCACACACAAGCACACCCACACCGATCAATCTCCGTCACCGACTGTCCACTGGACCAGCCCTGCCAGTGGGGGACCGCAGCCGTACCCACCAAATCCCCGCTCATCATACCGAGCGATAACCCTGTCCCATTAATGTGCACATCCCCTTCCGTGGCGGGTTCCACGAAGGGCGAAACTAGGGCGTGATGCCACTCCCGGCAAAGTAACTCCACTCAGCCGAGAACGCATCTCAAGAACCAGAGACAACAATCACAATTACAATACAACAACAACAACCGTCTGAATCAATCAACAAAGACACCACAATCGACACACAAGCTTGTCTACAGAAACTGAGTAGGCGAACCTACCTTTAAGCAACTGCAACCACTCCATGCCAACATATGACATATCCAGCAACCAAGCAAAGCCTATAACGACAACACAATCATCTATTACTACCAATCAAATCCTAATCGTAAAGACAAGGACAAGGATGATGATGACGACATACCTATGAGGAGAAACCCAGCAAAAGACCGCTACCCGACTCAAGTGACGCTCTCCTAGGGCACAAGAACCTTCAAAGGGCTTCCATGGGGGTTTTAAGGTGAAGGGAAGGGAAAGAGGCGACCAAAGGATAGGAGGAATGAGGCAAAAATTGATTTGCGGATTTAACAAAACGCGATTAAAAACCCTCGCTGAAAACTCGATACTCGATCGAGTACCCCACATACTCGATCGAGTGACCCCCTACTCGATCGAGTGACCTAGCTACTCGATCGAGTAGCCCCTGCTCTATCGAGTACCACTATTAACACGTAACCCGAGATAGTTTTGTCACTCACTTCTAAGACTATTCCCGCTCCCAAGGTCAGTCAACGCTGGTCAAAGGGTCTCTAAAAGGGCGGGTATTACAGAAGACCTCCATTACCCGCTTTATTATTATGTTGTATTATTGTTGTGAGTTTTTATTATGTTGTACTAGCTAGTTACTGTGTGTTTTATGCTAGTTTTATTATGTGAGGTGTGTTAGTGGACACCTTAGCTTTGACAAGTTGTAGACTCGTCGAGCTTTATTTGTTGTTGAAATTGTAATCCCTCCCATTATTAATTAAATAAGAGGATTACTCGTGTATAAAGTTGTGAACGCTTGTTTCTTCCATCCATTGGTAAAGGCAATTCGATTTGAATCGTCCTAAACGTTTGCACTTGGGAAAGTGTTATTTTGTGGAAAGGGAGAAAGGCTCATTTTTGTATTTTTGTGGAAAAGGGAGTGGTTTTCCCTATCTTCTTTTTTGATGGGGATTTTTGTATGGGGATGATTGTATTTGATTGTGGGGATGGTTGTATCCTTCTTGTGTAAGAAAGGACTGCCTACGTATCCACTTGAAGAGGTGAAATCAAACCATGATCGTAGTTCGAAATGTTTTGTGAATTCGAATTGGGTTTTGTGGTTGTATCCCTCGAGGCATAAGAGGGTCCGCCACGTATTCACCTGAAGAGGTGAAATCAAACCATGCTCGTAGTTCAGGGGGGTTGTTTTTGGTAGTGCAAATGGACGTTGCCTTTGATGGATCAAAGGACATTTGAAACGGGCTAGGTGCCGCAGCTTAGACTCGATAAAACATGCAATTTCAAATCAGAACGTATTGAGGAACTTGACTTGAAAAGGGTTGAGGTCGACGCTAGTTGCAAAACTAGGCTAGGTTGTTGGTTGATAGGGTTCAAGGGTAGTATTTCTTGAGTTGGTCTAGGTTGTTCGGGTTTGTAAAGTCCTCCCCGTCTAGGTCACTCAGTCTCACTGCGCCCCCCAAAAGTATTTTCTTGACCAGGTATGGCCCGGCCCAGTTATTTAACAACTAATACCACCATGTTATTAGTACCACCATGTTATTTAACAACGTGATTCTATTACGACACATTGCACCACAACTATCTCTTTATGACCATCCTTTAAAACATACTATCACATTCACTTCAATGAACTAAAGTAACCACTTACACTTCATATAAGCAATGTGATCAAAGTACTAGAAAATTTTGTAATTAGACAACAAAGTATTATAAACGAACAACTACATAAATTCAAAATGAGCCTTTTTATTTTGCGACATTACTCTTCCCCTCTAAAAAGGAACTTCGTCCCCGAAGTTCACCAGCAAAATTACCACACATATTACCTATTACTTGCATCGTAACATAAATTAGAACCATATTATTTATTATGGACATTACTCACTAAGCATATACTCGTTAAATTAGAAATCATACGCAAACCACCTAATAACTAGCCGCCATCGATAAAGTATGTTAATATCGTATGCACAAGCGTATGAAAAAATGTAGCTCCGGCGAATAGATCGTAATATGGCGGATGTAATATTAAAGCAACAAGAAACCATCACCACTTCACTATTTGTTACGAATATGCATATAAAACTCAAGCACGACTTCTAACATACGAAATTAACGGTTCAAAGGTGTTACTACGCACTAATAACTACGTTAAACATCAAACTTGCAATTATAGAACAATTGAACACTTTTAATTTTCGAAAACCTCCTGTAACAGTGCTACTCGATCGAGTATGTAGCGGTACTCGATCGAGTGCCATGCTACTCGATCGAGTGTCTTGGCTACTCGAACGAGTAGCCCAAAGACCAGAACACTTTATTTCTTTCTTTCCTGCAGCTACTCGATAGAGTACGGGGTACTCTGTCGAGTACCTACAGGCCAAAATGCCTTATAAAACCTGTCATAAACCAGCACATATATACATAGCCGTCACATAACTTGAGTCGGGATGACTTTCCGACCCCCAAAATCAATCCTGCAACAGAGTCAACTAGCAAATCCGGCCTTATGGCCAACAATACAAGTCCATAATCAAAGTTTCGATGAAAACAACTACCAATATCTAACCACACTACCAACATCTACTACCAACGACCATAAACAAAGATAGAAACAAGGAGCATCACTCCTCCTCCTGCTGCTGCTCAACCATCACCTCATCACCACCACCGCCTCCAGACGTACCCGCTCCCGATGAACCAATGCCCGCATCCACTCATGCTCCGGCTCCCGGACTCACATACCATGGGGTCAAGCCACCGTAAGCAAAGGACTGAGGTGTCCCCCACGTCGACTGATCCACCTCATAAGGGTGAAAAACTCCACTATAGTCCCCAACTCCACTCCACCAAACCGGATGCGGTCCCTCGGTCCCTATCCCCTGAGTGTACGCCATCTCGTGCATGTTCTTGAGTGTCAAAGTAGATGACACTCTCTCTGCCAAGTAGCTAGATCGCGTCTCCGGGGTGTCGAGGTAAGGGTAGCATGGAAAAGGATGTTGTTGCTGTTGTGGTGCTGCCGGCCGTGGCCTAGTCTCCGCGGTCCTCTCCCTCACTCGACGGGGTCCTCTCCCCAACCTGGGCCTCTCCACCACCACCACCGACGCATTCTCGCCCTTCTTCGGCTCGGGCATCACCTCGAGAATCGCATCATCGATGAGGTAGGTCTGCAACTGTCGGGGCACGTCATCATCCTCCTTCTCCTCGTCGGAGTCAACAGCTGTCACCACCGGCTCTAGCGGCTCGGTCGGTGGAAGGTGCTCAGGAGCCGGAATCCCCATCCAACTCACGCCCCATACCCTCCAAGCTAGGCTACCGTCAGCCAAAGTTCTCAACCACTTCAGGTCGAGATAGTAGTCACGGTCCATAGTAGGCACTGGGGTAGCCATAGGCACATACTCCGGAGAAGCCTCAAAGGAGGTTAGCTCTTCAGCTAACCGAGTGGCGATAGCGCCACAACTCAAGTACCGGGAAGAGGCAGTAGCCATCAAGGCAAGGGCAGCACAGACGATGGAAGGAGCATTAAAGACCACTTTCCTGGCCCGCTCCGGGTTGAGGTAAGACATCAAAAGCAAAACCTCATGGTTGTTCAGCTTACTAATGTCCGGTCTATCATACAGGAGGTTCGAAAGAGAACGGAGAAAGACCCTCAAGGTAGCATGCTGAACGTCATTTATCAACATGTTACTTGAGGTGGGAGCTGGCTTTTCAGTCAGACAAGGCATTAGGCGGCAGACACCGCACTCAGCAGGAATATCAGTGATAAAGTCCTTGGGAGGCTTGGCCAACCCAAGGTGAGAAGCAAAAAGGTCCATAGTCAACGAAAAACGGTGTTCATCAACCTAAACTCAACGGTTTGGGCAAAATGGGGTCATAGTTAAAGGAGCTCATAATCTCCAAAGTAAGGAATGGATAGAAATGTTTCCTCAGCCTATACAAACCCGTAAAGCCCAAAGTCTCAAATATATGACGGACATCCGTCTCTATTCCCAAATCCTCCAACAGTGTAGTATCTATACACCTTGTCGGTCTCATTTTGCGTTTTTGCAAAACTACAAAACGCTCTCGCTGTTTGAAATCTACAAACACAACAGAAGGGTACTCCGGAACTGCGGGTACCACGGGTCCACTCCCTTCCCCAATCTCAGGTTGTGTAACCCTCCCCCGTTTACTCTGACGGGTCCCTACGTTCGGTCTCGGCATCTGTTTCAGTATATAACTTTAAACAATCTTGCATAAACATGTAAAGCATATACTTCACGTAATTTGGATTTTATATACTCAGCTAAGTACACCAACTCATCAACAAGTTCGACATGTGAAGCACATAATTCATGCCATTAACTTTGAATACTCAGCTAGGTACACACATTCACCAACAGTTTCCCCAATTTGATATATAAACTCAGTTTGTAGCTACTCATAAACCATAGTTGTAAAAAAAAAATATCATGGTGAATACACATGCTCAACATCTTCTAACATCCTAGCATGATTCTAAGGTTACTCCATACACACTCCTAATAACATGTGAGGCATTCGTACTAACTCATGGAAAAGTAATTTAGGACATATTATCATCATCTTCAATATTAGAAACAAATAACTCGATTAAACTTGTCGACGGTCTCTACAAAATGTAATTATTTTGACATATTCTTCATGAATTAACATCACTACTATCATATTGAAGTTCAACCTTTATTTAAACAAATCATATACAACCCCAATTTTCAGATATAACAAACGAATTTCCACTTGGGGCACTTTTAAGACGGAGTTTTAAGGCAACTTTTTAGGGTGATAATCATCAAAATTCACTCTTCAACATGATATAAACAATATATAGTACTCAATTCCATCATCAAATCATTTTAAAACAATCAAAATTCAATTTCGAATTTTGTAAACCCTAGAAATTTCGGTTTCAATTTGGCAATTTCTAGTCTATTTTACAGCAATTAATCACCAATAATCAAGAGAGGGGAACATGTGAATCATATTACAACAATTAAAAGCAACAAATTGATCATATGAATCGAAATTTTCAGGTTATACACTCATCCTCAACAAATTTAAGGCATAAAAACATGTAAATAAGGAATAAATCATACCTTGATTAAGTAGAAAAGTAAAGAAACGAAATCAAACAGAGAAAACAACCCCAAGAATCACCACCAACACAAGATGAGGAAAGCTTTTGAGAGGAAATTTTAGGCTTAGGGTTCGAATTATAGGGAAAGAATGAGAAGAATTAGAAAGAATAGGGGTTTTAAGAAACCCGTAAGATTCGTTGTACAGTAACCTACTCGATCGAGTGTCTAGGGTACTCGATCGAGTACCACCCTACTCGATCGAGTAGGCGCTATTTCATCGAGTATCTGCAGAAATGTTTTCCACATCCCGACGTCATAGCTTCATAACTAGATCGAGTGAGGTCTACTCGGTCTAATAAACACTCGCACTCGGTCAAGTATGGTTAAGTACTCGGTCAGAAGTACGGAGTAAATCGAAGATTCCTGCAAAAACAACATCGCATGTCGATTCCAAACTAAGTTCGGAATTCGGCACTAATTATCACGCTCGTTCACGCATTACCATTATTACTCAAGCATAACGTATCGTCTCAACAAATAAGGTTTATTCCACCTTACGCTACACAAATTACCCAACTCGGTTTACCTGCTACCGAGTCACTCATAAGCTTAATCACGTAATCTTATCATACTTAAAACTTGTCTTAACACATTACTACTAAGCTCGAGTTCATATCGACATGAAACATATAATTAACATTAATTCATTCTTTCACATATCATAGAAATGCATACTCTTCATAACAAATTGATCTATCATGTTGCAAATTCAATCATAAGCAAATCATCTTACATAAATCGTTATTAGTCACGCAGCGGAAAAATTTCAACCACTCAACCAGGCATATATGCATTACTATATGCTATGTTTCATATTATAACTCAACAATTCTATAACCATACCGTTATTAACAATCCCTCAAAGCAAATACCAACACGATTACTATTCATACCATAGCATACACTTTCACATTTTACCACTCTATCAACCACACCCTTGCCACGTTTCTCATACTCATCGTATAAACCCACTAATCATGCCAATACTTCACTAAGCACCATCCGAATGCAACTACTATACCCACCTCTATGTTAGCAAAGACTCAACCTCAAATGATTCCGACATAACTAACATACACATCACATATATACACACGGACTCCACATTCCCATACCCTGTGACTGGCATAAGTACTATGGGGCCAAGATTTTGAAATGAGGGCGCCTACTCACCCAAAATCTAGCATCAACAGGGCTCCCATTATACCTACACCAGGTTCATTTTATTAGACTCACTACGTTCATTAAGTTCATTTGTTACAGGTTCCAAAATCGTCGCTCTGATACCACTTTGTAACACCCCCATATTCAGCGGAGCCTTAACTAGGCCTTCCTTAGCATATAAGGGCATTACCATCTCGGTTGCCCGAGGACAGTAATAATCAAACGTCGATAAAAGAACTATTGTGTTATATTACAAGTGATTTAAAACCAACTAAAGATACAAACGATACAACTCAAGGACTACTCGCTACAACTATCAAATCTCGTGAAGACTCATCCCTGCCCGGACTCCAGCTATCCACGATATCAACACCTGCTAAGACAGACTGCTCACCATAAGGGATCACGGCAGACACATAAACAACAAGACAACCACACAAAGTCAGTACTAAGATAAAACACAACAAAGCCAAAAACCACTGACAACACAATGTAACACAACCAGCCACACACAAGCACACCCACACCAATCAATCTCCGTCACCGACTGTCCACTGGACCAGCCCTGCCAGTGGGGGACCGCAGCCGTACCCACCAAATCCCCGCTCATCATACCGAGCGATAACCCTGTCCCATTAATGTGCACATCCCCTTCCGTGGCGGGTTCCACGAAGGGCGAAACTAGGGCGTGATGCCACTCCAGCAAGTAACTCCACTCAGTCGAGAACGCATCTCAAGAACCAGAGACAACAATCACAATTACAATACAACAACAACAACCGTCTGAATCAATCAACAAAGACACCACAATCGACACACAAGCTTGTCTACAGAAACTGAGTAGGCGAACCTACCTTTAAGCAACTGCAACCACTCCATGCCAACATATGACATATCCAGCAACCAAGCAAAGCCTATAACGACAACACAATCATCTATTACTACCAATCAAATCCTAATCGTAAAGACAAGGACAAGGATGATGATGACGACATACCTATGAGGAGAAACCCAGCAAAAGACCGCTACCCGACTCAAGTGACGCTCTCCTAGGGCACAAGAACCTTCAAAGGGCTTCCATGGGGGTTTTAAGGTGAAGGGAAGGGAAAGAGGCGACCAAAGGATAGGAGGAATGAGGCAAAAATTGATTTGCGGATTTAACAAAACGCGATTAAAAACCCTCGCTGAAAACTCGATACTCGATCGAGTACCCCACATACTCGATCGAGTGACCCCCTACTCGATCGAGTGACCTAGCTACTCGATCGAGTAGCCCCTGCTCTATCGAGTACCACTATTAACACGTAACCCGAGATAGTTTTGGCACTCACTTCTAAGACTATTCCCGCTCCCAAGGTCAGTCAACGCTGGTCAAAGGGTCTCTAAAAGGGCGGGTATTACAGAAGACCTCCATTACCCGCTTTATTATTATGTTGTATTATTGTTGTGAGTTTTTATTATGTTGTACTAGCTAGTTACTGTGTGTTTTGTGCTAGTTTTATTATGTGAGGTGTGTTAGTGGACACCTTAGCTTTGACAAGTTGTAGACTCGTCGAGCTTTATTTGTTGTTGAAATTGTAATCCCTCCCATTATTAATTAAATAAGAGGATTACTCGTGTATAAAGTTGTGAACGCTTGTTTCTTCCATCCATTGGTAAAGGCAATTCGATTTGAATCGTCCTAAACGTTTGCACTTGGGAAAGTGTTATTTTGTGGAAAGGGAGAAAGGCTCATTTTTGTATTTTTGTGGAAAAGGGAGTGGTTTTCCCTATCTTCTTTTTTGATGGGGATTTTTGTATGGGGATGATTGTATTTGATTGTGGGGATGGTTGTATCCTTCTTGTGTAAGAAAGGACTGCCTACGTATCCACTTGAAGAGGTGAAATCAAACCATGATCGTAGTTCGAAATGTTTTGTGAATTCGAATTGGGTTTTGTGGTTGTATCCCTCAGGCATAAGAGGGTCTGCCTACGTATTCACCTGAAGAGGTGAAATCAAACCATGCTCGTAGTTCAGGGGGGTTGTTTTTCGTAGTGCAAATGGACGTTGCCTTTGATGGATCAAAGGACATTTGAAACGGGCTAGGTGCCGCAGCTTAGACTCGATAAAACATGCAATTTCAAATCAGAACGTATTGAGGAACTTGACTTGAAAAGGGTTGAGGTCGACGCTAGTTGCAAAACTAGGCTAGGTTGTTGGTTGATAGGGTTCAAGGGTAGTATTTCTTGAGTTGGTCTAGGTTGTTCGGGTTTGTAAAGTCCTCCCCGTCTAGGTCACTCAGTCTCACTGCGCCCCCCAAAAGTATTTTCTTGACCAGGTATGGCCCGGCCCAGTTATTTAACAACTAATACCACCATGTTATTAGTACCACCATGTTATTTAACAACGTGATTCTATTACGACACATTGCACCACAACTATCTCTTTATGACCATCCTTTAAAACATACTATCACATTCACTTCAATGAACTAAAGTAACCACTTACACTTCATATAAGCAATGTGATCAAAGTACTAGAAAATTTTGTAATTAGACAACAAAGTATTATAAACGAACAACTACATAAATTCAAAATGAGCCTTTTTATTTTGCGACATTACTCTTCCCCTCTAAAAGGAACTTCGTCCCCGAAGTTCACCACCAAAATTACCACACATATTACCTATTACTTGCATCGTAACATAAATTAGAACCATATTATTTATTATGGACATTACTCACTAAGCATATACTCGTTAAATTAGAAATCATACGCAAACCACCGGAATAACTAGCCGCCATCGATAAAGTATGTTAATATCGTATGCACAAGCGTATGAAAAAATGTAGCTCCGGCGAATAGATCGTAATATGGCGGATGTAATATTAAAGCAACAAGAAACCATCACCACTTCACTATTTGTTACGAATATGCATATAAAACTCAAGCACGACTTCTAACATACGAAATTAACGGTTCAAAGGTGTTACTACGCACTAATAACTACGTTAAACATCAAACTTGCAATTATAGAACAATTGAACACTTTTAATTTTCGAAAACCTCCTGTAACAGTGCTACTCGATCGAGTATGTAGCGGTACTCGATCGAGTGCCATGCTACTCGATCGAGTGTCTTGGCTACTCGAACGAGTAGCCCAAAGACCAGAACACTTTATTTCTTTCTTTCCTGCAGCTACTCGATAGAGTACGGGGTACTCTGTCGAGTACCTACAGGCCAAAATGCCTTATAAAACCTGTCATAAACCAGCACATATATACATAGCCGTCACATAACTTGAGTCGGGATGACTTTCCGACCCCCAAAATCAATCCTGCAACAGAGTCAACTAGCAAATCCGGCCTTATGGCCAACAATACAAGTCCATAATCAAAGTTTCGATGAAAACAACTACCAATATCTAACCACACTACCAACATCTACTACCAACGACCATAAACAAAGATAGAAACAAGGAGCATCACTCCTCCTCCTGCTGCTGCTCAACCATCACCTCATCACCACCACCGCCTCCAGACGTACCCGCTCCCGATGAACCAATGCCCGCATCCACTCATGCTCCGGCTCCCGGACTCACATACCATGGGGTCAAGCCACCGTAAGCAAAGGACTGAGGTGTCCCCCACGTCGATCCGATCCACCTCATAAGGGTGAAAAACTCCACTATAGTCCCCAACTCCACTCCACCAAACCGGATGCGGTCCCTCGGTCCCTATCCCCTGAGTGTACGCCATCTCGTGCATGTTCTTGAGTGTCAAAGTAGATGACACTCTCTCTGCCAAGTAGCTAGATCGCGTCTCCGGGGTGTCGAGGTAAGGGTAGCATGGAAAAGGATGTTGTTCTTTGTTGTGGTCTTTGCCGCCGTGGCCTAGTCTCCGCGGTCCTCTCCCTCACTCGACGGGGTCCTCTCCCCAACCTGGGCCTCTCCACCACCACCACCGACGCATTCTCGCCCTTCTTCGGCTCGGGCATCACCTCGAGAATCGCATCATCGATGAGGTAGGTCTGCAACTGTCGGGGCACGTCATCATCCTCCTTCTCCTCGTCGGAGTCAACAGCTGTCACCACCGGCTCTAACGGCTCGGTCGGTGGAAGGTGCTCAGGAGCCGGAATCCCCATCCAACTCACGCCCCATACCCTCCAAGCTAGGCTACCGTCAGCCAAAGTTCTCAACCACTTCAGGTCGAGATAGTAGTCACGGTCCATAGTAGGCACTGGGGTAGCCATAGGCACATACTCCGGAGAAGCCTCAAAGGAGGTTAGCTCTTCAGCTAACCGAGTGGCGATAGCGCCACAACTCAAGTACCGGGAAGAGGCAGTAGCCATCAAGGCAAGGGCAGCACAGACGATGGAAGGAGCATTAAAGACCACTTTCCTGGCCCGCTCCGGGTTGAGGTAAGACATCAAAAGCAAAACCTCATGGTTGTTCAGCTTACTAATGTCCGGTCTATCATACAGGAGGTTCGAAAGAGAACGGAGAAAGACCCTCAAGGTAGCATGCTGAACGTCATTTATCAACATGTTACTTGAGGTGGGAGCTGGCTTTTCAGTCAGACAAGGCATTAGGCGGCAGACACCGCACTCAGCAGGAATATCAGTGATAAAGTCCTTGGGAGGCTTGGCCAACCCAAGGTGAGAAGCAAAAAGGTCCATAGTCAACAGAAAACTGGTGTTCATCAACCTAAACTCAACGGTTTGGGCAGCGGGGTCATAGTTAAAGGAGCTCATAATCTCCAAAGTAAGGAATGGATAGGAATGTTTCCTCAGCCTATACAAACCCGTAAAGCCCAAAGTCTCAAATATATGACGGACATCCGTCTCTATTCCCAAATCCTCCAACAGTGTAGTATCTATACACCTTGTCGGTCTCATTTTGCGTTTTTGCAAAACTACAAAACGCTCTCGCTGTTTGAAATCTACAAACACAACAGAAGGGTACTCCGGAACTGCGGGTACCACGGGTCCACTCCCTTCCCCAATCTCAGGTTGTGTAACCCTCCCCCGTTTACTCTGACGGGTCCCTACGTTCGGTCTCGGCATCCTTTTGAAGATATAACTTTAAACAATCTTGCATAAACATGTAAAGCATATACTTCACGTAATTTGGATTTTATATACTCATTAAGTACACCAACTCATCAACAAGTTCGACATGTGAAGCACATAATTCATGCCATTAACTTTGAATACTCAGCTAGGTACACACATTCACCAACAGTTTCCCCAATTTGATATATAAACTCAGTTTGTAGCTACTCATAAACCATAGTTGTAAAAAAAAAATATCATGGTGAATACACATGCTCAACATCTTCTAACATCCTAGCATGATTCTAAGGTTACTCCATACACACTCCTAATAACATGTGAGGCATTCGTACTAACTCATGGAAAAGTAATTTAGGACATATTATCATCATCTTCAATATTAGAAACAAATAACTCAGTTAAACTTGTCGACGGTCTCTACAAATTGTAATTATTTTGACATATTCTTCATGAATTAACATCACTACTATCATATTGAAGTTCAACCTTTATTTAAACAAATCATATACAACCCCAATTTTCAGATATAACAAACGAATTTCCACTTGGGGCACTTTTAAGACGGAGTTTTAAGGCAACTTTTTAGGGTGATAATCATCAAAATTCACTCTTCAACATGATATAAACAATATATAGTACTCAATTCCATCATCAAATCATTTTAAAACAATCAAAATTCAATTTCGAATTTTGTAAACCCTAGAAATTTCGGTTTCAATTTGGCAATTTCTAGTCTATTTTACAGCAATTAATCACCAATAATCAAGAGAGGGGAACATGTGAATCATATTACAACAATTAAAAGCAACAAATTGATCATATGAATCGAAATTTTCAGGTTATACACTCATCCTCAACAAATTTAAGGCATAAAAACATGTAAATAAGGAATAAATCATACCTTGATTAAGTAGAAAAGTAAAGAAACGAAATCAAACAGAGAAAACAACCCCAAGAATCACCACCAACACAAGATGAGGAAAGCTTTTGAGAGGAAATTTTAGGCTTAGGGTTCGAATTATAGGGAAAGAATGAGAAGAATTAGAAAGAATAGGGGTTTTAAGAAACCCGTAAGATTCGCTGTACAGTAACCTACTCGATCGAGTGTCTAGGGTACTCGATCGAGTACCACCCTACTCGATCGAGTAGGCGCTATTTCATCGAGTATCTGCAGAAATTTTTCCACATCCCGACGTCATAGCTTCCTAACTAGATCGAGTGAGGTCTACTCGGTCTAGTAAACACTCGCACTCGGATAAGTATGGTTAAGTACTCGGTCAGAAGTACGGAGTAAATCGAAGATTCCTGCAAAAACAACATCGCATGTCGATTCCAAACTAAGTTCGGAATTCGGCACTAATTATCACGCTCGTTCACGCATTACCATTATTACTCAAGCATAACGTATCGTCTCAACAAATAAGGTTTATTCCACCTTACGCTACACAAATTACCCAACTCGGTTTACCTGCTACCGAGTCACTCATGAGCTTAATCACGTAATCTTATCATACTTAAAACTTGTCTTAACACATTACTACTAAGCTCGAGTTCATATCGACATGAAACATATAATTAACATTAATTCATTCTTTCACATATCATAGAAATGCATACTCTTCATAACAAATTGATCTATCATGTTGCAAATTCAATCATAAGCAAATCATCTTACATAAATCGTTACACTACTACAGATACAGCCTATAACAACGGGTAAAAACCGTTGTAAAATAAAAAAGCGGACGTTGTTAAAGCGGCCGTTGTAGAAGGTATTTACAACGGTTTGCTTATTTAGTGGAACCGTTGTCTAAATTATTCACAACGGTTAAAAGCCGTTGTTATTGGATGCTCTCCGTTGTGGAAAGTGTTTCAAAATTTTGGAGGGAATTATATAACAACGGTTGTCGTATGTATAACCGTTGTTGTAACTTTCCCTCCAAAATTGTGAAGTCTTTTGACAACGGGTTTATGTTACATACCCGTTGTTGAAATTGTTAGTAACAGCGGTTCTTTGTTTAATACCCGTTGTTGTAATTTTACCTCCAAAATTGGGAATACTTTTAACAACGGTTCTTTGATTAAAACCTGTTGTTGAATATTATGCGCGGGTATTTGTAAATGTCATTCACAACGGTGTTAGTTTTATTAACCGTTGTGAAAGGTATTCACAACGGTTTTTTTTTTGTAACCGTTTTTATTACGTACACCTAATGTTCTGAAAAATTAAATTTGTTTCATGCCATTCAAAACCTGCATATATCAAAGAAAGACTATATACCAAAGACTAAAGATAAATCATAGCCGGGTTCATCGAACTCAATAGATTCAATTCAACCACAACAAAAAAGATCACATATATATATATATATATATATATATATATATATATATATATATATATATATATATATATATATATATATATATATATATATATATATATATATATATATATATATATATATATATATATATATATATAATTACAAGGAGTTGAATTTACATGAACTAATTAATCATTCCCTAACTTCAACAAAAAATTACTAATAAGTGATCTAAACTCGTGAGTATAGTATCATGCATTTCTATCTATATATATTCTAAGACGTAGTTGCCCCACATGTCTCTTACCTCGTCTATATCTATACTTGAGTATTGCTCAATCTGTTGTGACTGTTGATTACATACTCATGAAAAAACAAAGAGAATACATTATGGTATATATAGCAGAAAGCAAGACAACATTAGCAACATCATGGTATATATAGCAAAGAATTGCAAGACAACATTAGCTCTAATTTAAAAAAAGTAATAAACACATGTTTAAATTATTACTAACCCTTTCTGGAATAACGAGATATCTTCGCCTAATAATCTCCAACATGAACCGACAAGCGTAGTATCCACATTGTATGCTATCCGGCTCGGCGCGAGGGCCTATTATTACATAAAAAAAACAGACGAGAGAAGGCTCACATCTGAATCTTGAACTTTAGGTATTGTATTAGTATTAAACACAGATTTTGCACTTAATGTTATTGTATTTGAGCACGTACCCGTTATCGTAATAAAATCGGGGCCAACATCGAATCGTTCGTGGGTTGATCCTCCTCGTTTGCTCTTTTCTTCTTAAAGGCCCTTTTTTTAAAAAATAAAAAAGGAGGCGGAAACTAATTTTTTTAGGGGCAAAAATATGAACGAGCTTTTTTCTATAAATAAAAATTGAAAATGTTATTATAAATAAATCAGTATTATAAACTTACATTTTAATCAAGTGCTTAAAAGTCTCGCTTGGTTGATGATGTAAAGAGTCCAACCAGAAAACTTTTTTCTTTGTCGGCATGATGGCTGCTAGCACCCAATGAGTCCTACATCAAGAGACATCATCATTATTAACAAGTACATATATTAGTTATGAAAATGCAATTGTAGGGGGAAACGTAATATTAATTTGTTTATTACCCTTTTTCATTATAAGCGCCAAAAATCAGCTTCTTGGTTGTCGTCAATTGCTGAGCAATATAATCTACCCGTTGTTCGAACGAGAAATCCGGAATAAATAAAGATAAAACATAGGGGCACAGGAATCCGTATTGATCAGATGGAATATTCGTCTCGGGGATCACTCTCAATTGCAATATCCTACATTATTATGGTATTAATTCCGGTATTTAAAACACTATCTACCTAGTAGTCGAATATTAGACTATGAAATTATTTATTAAGAAACTTACTTCATCCAAACAAATATGTGTGCTATATCAATCTGGTCTAGTCCAGCCCATACGGCTAGCGATCCCATGATATAAGCGCTTGGCGCTCGACCCCTAGAATATCCTCCTCGAGCGGAATAATTATCGCTTGCTCGGAGGCTATGCGATGGCCAGCCTCCTCATACTGCCTCATCATCGTCCCCGTTCTTACTTTTTGCATGTAATCCTTCCCTTTATATTTTGTGGAGTTTATACTCCTAACTTTCACGACCGGGAAAGAATGAGTCTTTGATGTGGTGCTACTACCACCAGCCTACACATGTAGTATAGATAATTAAAATAATAAAAAATCCAAAGGTAACATATCCTAGTTGGAGTAATAAAAGTAAAAGCGTACTTAATTAAATACCTCGTCAACCCGCTCTTTCAATGATGAGGTAGTAGTAGCAGGTAAGACTGGGGACTTAGGCTTATCCGTCTTTTTTGTCCCCTACACAAAATTACCATGCTTTTTATAAATACGTACAAAATATAAATAAATGGGCGAGGTTAATTTTTAAAAAATGGAGAAGTTAATTAAATACATACCTCATCAAGTTGTTGTGAAGTCGAGGTCGTTGGCATGTCTGTGGACTTAGGCTTATCCGCCAAAGCCGCCTTTTTTGTTCCCTACAAAAAAAAAATAACATATAAATTTAACATATAAAAACATTCAACAATTAAAAATGTAACACATATATATATATAAAGGTATTTCTTCTAACCCCAACCGCTTTCCGCTTGCTCAAAGGAGGCGGCGGAGATATCTTCGCCAAGTAGATGTGAGTATCAAAGCCATTGGATGAAACTTCCAAGCGCATCTCCCGAATGGTAATGTCGTCACGAATCGGGACAGGCAAGTGGAAATTTTTCATGGCCTGGATTGACTTTGTAGTTATCTCTACTATTCTATGATTCGGCAAAAGTTTTTCGCCATGAACTACGCTTTCCGCTGCTGCAGATTTGTTTTCTACGAGACCCGGCCAACACGCACGGGTGGCTTTTCGATTCTATTAGGGTCGAGCAAGAATAACGGCCTCTTGTTTACGGCCTGAAGAATATACACATACATACATTATTATATCTTTGCAAAAACGCTTCAAAGATTCAAAAGATTTTGCAAAAACGCTTTCGTCTCAGCCGATTTTTGCACAAACTTCAAAGATTCATATAAATTTAACTAATTAAACACTTCATGCATACCTTATCGAAAACAGGAACCGACTTGAAGGGGATGTATCTTTTTTTCCATCACCGTCTTCTCATCAAGTTGCATCTCCTTTTGGACCCATTATTTACCTAATAAAATTAACCAATTCAATGGCACCATGTCGAAAGTTGGCGGTGAACACACCCCCGATCTTACCCAAAAAAAAAACAAAAGAAAAATAAGGAAGTATTAGGTACCTGATCGGCTTTAGTTGTTACAACTTCAGAAGCATTATTAGGTACCTGATCTTTCTGAATCTCGTTGACCGATACTTCCTTCTCATGTATTGCCAAGGTAGTAGCGGCCTCTTCACCAATCTGTTGTACCTTATTATTACCCCTTTAGAAATGACATCCTCCATCATCTTCACTTCTTCTTCGAAAGCTTACCTCCAGATTCACTTTAGTAGTACGGATGCCATTAATCAAGTCGCTTGCCAAGAATGTAATGTGTCGGCAATTTTTATCCCAACAATAACATGTGAATTGAACTTAAATGAAAATAATAGAATAAATGTTACCATGTCGCGTTCTCGAGACTTAGTCTTCCTTTTCTTCTTTATCGGGGCAGTTGTCCCATAATATTTCGTTACTCCAACCTGTAACGGACGCCCCTCAAACGACCTGGATGTTCGGGTCGGCCGATCGCTCTAGCAAGAACGTCATTACGACCACCGGGAGTGAATTTCCTTCTTCTACCTCTTTCAATACGTTATCCTATAATATATTAAATAAACTTCAAATTATATTTGTGACTAAAATAATAAAGTTAGTAATGAACTCGTCTTAATAAAATAATGCTTACTATGTTGGCCAAAACTTCCTCATCGTATTTGTCATGCGACGACCGGGATCCTTTAGGCGTGTGCCCATGTTTATAAGTTACATGCCGATCCACCTCTTTCACTCCCTTTGCCACCTACACATTAACATGGTAACATTTATACACGTAAATGTGTATCAATGCAAGTCCAAGTGTGATTAAAAAAATAAAGTCTCACGGGGCAATAATGCATGCTACTTACGAGGTCCTCTTCTATCTTTCTCAGAACCGCCTCGAGAACCATAGAATTTCCCCTTCTTGCATGAAATGTTAGCACGATTTCTTTTGCTAACGGCCTTCAAATAATTATATAAAAGCGCAAGTAGATGAGATAATAAAAAGATTATAGAAAGGACTCATTAATTAAAAAAATGATAGGTAAATCGTTAAAAGGCGAGGATATTTAACCTGAAACTTCTCAGTAGTTCTCATTTTTTTTGAAAAGATCCCATTCTTCCTGCTTGATGGTGGGACACTTGTTTTCCGGTGGGCTCTTACGCATCTCCCCCGTTGCCTTGTCCACATACAACCAATCCCTAGCAACGCCACACTTCCACTGCCTGTGGACATCCGCTGCCTTATGCATTAAATACTCATCATGGCTTTTATCGGGTATAATAAAGCCTTCCTTTACACGAGCCAAGTATAACTCCGCCAATTTTGGATTCAAAGTTCTAACATCATCTAAATGGATAGGCACAAACTGTCTTGTGCAAGCACCAATCCAACTGGAGAAAAGACCCGCATTTGGACCAGTAGGGAAACCCATCTCACTCCATGTTATTTCGAACGGCTGTTTAGCGGCTATAGCTGCAAGGACTCTCTTGCACTTCGTAGCACCCCTCTCACCAGGCTTATTATCACCAGGCTCATTATTCTTGTGACTTCTTTTACGTTTTTCACCCATGATAATCCTAAAACCCAAATATGAATGATATATGAAATGAACAACTTAACAACGTACATGCAGAGTATTATCTAAAACCCTAAACCCTAATAGGAATGAAAATTTAAAACAACAGATTGAGCTTCTAAAATCCTAAACCCTGATAAGAGGAGTAAAGTAGATGATGCGGGATGATAAAGATAACAAAGAAAACGAAAAACAAACAGATGCATGAAAAAGAAACAAGATGATCGTCTTAAAACCCTAATGACGAAACACAAAATTAAAGTGAACATACCTGTTGATGATGATGATAAAGAGAACGAGCAGGATGATAAGGGAAGGCAACGGAATCGGCTTTAAATCCGGGCGGCGCAACGGCGACGAGAATGTAAAAAGCGAGGAAGAGAGAAGAATTAACACAGGATACCAACGGTTGGAGTAATAATGTTGTGTGTGTTTGTGTATGGCATGCTCGATGGGTTTCTATATTAGTTTTTTATTAAGACAAACTATTAACAACGGGTGCTCAACGAAGAACCGTTGTTATATGTTAATAACAACGGGTCAATAAAAGTAAACCGTTGTCAAAGGTTTATTACAACGGGTAAAATATACCCGTTGTAATATATTTTCACCAAATTTGCGCCAAAATGAAATATGTCAAAAAAAATAATTGACAACGGGTAGAGGTACTACACCCGTTGTTGAAAGTATTAACAACGGGTAATTTAAATATAACCGTTGTTATTGTTGAACCTCTTTTTTTAAAAAAATTATCAGAATTCCATTACAAATCCAAACTCAGTAACAATACATACCGCAACATTATTCAGCAATTTTAACACCAAAGATCCACATCTAATAATAAGATCAAGAAAATAAGACAACTTACACCAAAGATGCATGCATACTTTGTGTCCGATGAACTATCTCAGGATCGGGGACGTTTCTTGGATGTCATAGTTTCTTCGTTAACCCAAATACCTTCACCATGGTCATCACGCATATAGATGCTTTCAGTGTCCTCATAATCAGTGTCAACATCGTCGAAATAAGATACAGTGGTAGACTGATCCATTCCCTCAAAAACGACATCCTGATCATCATCATCATTATCGGATGGACTACTCCTTCTTTTCCTTATGACAGACAATGTACCACTTCTTATCCATAGGATCGGTGACATAGAACACTTGTTTAGCTTGGGATGCCATTATGAAAGGATCATCCTTATTATTGCCAACCTTACCCAGATTGACCAACGTAAATCCCATCTTATCCTTTCGGACACAATGGATGTTGTTATCAACCCAGTTACATCGAAACAAAGGCATTGTGAAATCAATGTAATCTAGTACCAATATTTCTTGAATAACACCATAATAAAGGCATTTTCCCCAAATAGGCTTTTTATCTTTTGAAGTAGCAAAGTGCATTGCCTCAAATTCAGAACTCACACCACTATTTTGCATTGTGCTCACCTCATCTTGCTCGCGGGTGTAAAAAGTATATCCATTAATGGCAAAACTGTTGTAAAAGGTGACCCTGGCATTTGGACCTAAACCAAGACGTAGTAACCTAGGAGAGATGTCATCACTAGTTTGATCAAGATAATCGTAAGACAATATTCCTAAACCACTCTTGAAACGTCTTCGTATGCTCGTTCGCAATCCACTTCTCGGTCTTGTTTTGGTGATCGTATTTGAGCTCATCTTTGTGTTGTTGAATATAAGGTTGCACCTCATCTTCGTTGTTTAGCACATACATGTGTGCTAAATGCAACATTTCACGTGTCACAATTTTTTCAACCCGCCCCTAATACCTTTTCCGGTCATCCAGTCACTATGACGATTCTTAGGAACGCCAATCAACTCCTTCGGGGAGAGATGAGCGTAACAATATGAAAGAGCTTCGTCTAAAATAGCGCGTTCAGCAATACAACCTTCTGGACGATACCGATTAGATGTATAGTCCTTGTAGACTTTCATCAATCTTTCGAAAGGATACTGGTATCTCAAGTACACGGCCCAAGGTACAAAATCTCCCTAACCAAGTGAATGGTCAGATGAATCATGATAGTGAAGAAAGAGGGTGGAAAATACATTTCCAACCGACAAAGAGAGGTTACAACGAGGTCCCGCAATGAATCCGCGTCATCGGGATCGATGACTTTCTCGCATATGGACTGGAAGAAGAGACAGAATCTAGTTATAGCATATCTTACCTTTTCAGGTAAAATGGAACGAATAGCCACAGTAGTAAATTGTTGCATCAAAGTGTGACAATCATGTGACTTTAACCCGGTGAGTTTTAGGTCTTGCATCGACACTAGGCTTTTGATGTTCGACGAATAACCATGTGGCACTTTAATTCCATTCAAGCATGCACAAAACTCTTTTCTCTCATTCCGTGAAAGGGTAAAAGCTCGCCGGTAAAAAATGTACGATTACCTCTCTTCTGTGGTGCCAACTCTAGCCTAATACCCATCATTTTCATATCTTCCCTAGCTGCGCGTTATCCTTTGTTTTACCAGGAACATTCGAAGGGTATTGATAATATTATCACAGACATTTTTCTCAATGTGCATGAAATCGAGGCAATGCCCGACCTCCAGTCGTGCCAATATGGAAGTTTATCAAAAAATATGGATCTTTTCTTATACCCACGAGTAGACAATTTAGAGCCGCTCTTCTTCCCATAATCTATCTCAATATGCTTTACTTTCCGATAAACTTCATGCCCACTCAAAATTCTAGGAGGTTGACGAAGTTCTTGTCTTCCATTGAATGCTTTCTGCATCTTGCGATAACAATGGTCATGAGACAAGAACCTCCTATTTCCCATATACACATACTTACGAGAAGACTTCAAGTATTCAGACTCGATATCCTCCCCACACAATGGACAAGCCTCTTTCCCATGAACTGTGTGCCCATAAAGGTCGCCATAAGCCGGATAGTCAGTTATTGTACACAATAACATCGCTCTCAAATTGAAAGTTTCGTTCTTATATGCATCAAATACTTCTATCCCACTATCCCACAACAATCGCAAATCATCTAGAAGAGGTTCCAAATATACATCTATATCATTTCCAGGTTGTTTAGGGCCGGAAATTAACAACGACAACATCAAATACTTTCTTTTCATGCACACATATGGAGGTAAGTTATAAATAGCCAACACTACTGGCCAAGTACTATGTTGGCTACTCATGTTTCCGTGTGGGTTCATTCCATCAGTGGACAGCGCTAGACGTAAGTTTCTAGGTTCATTGCCGAACTCGGGATACTTAGCGTCGAACGATTTCCATTGCTTACCATCTGCCGGGTGTCTTAGCTTTCCATCATTTATTCTTCCCGTTTCATGCCAAGTTAACATTTTTGCATCATCGGATTCGCATAAATCCTTATGACTCTTGGTATCAATGGAAAATACCACAACACCTTAGCCGGGATCCCTTCCTTATCCTTATAACGCCACTCCAAACATTTAGGGCAATTGGTTAAGTTTTGATATAATTTCCGATACAATATGCAATCATTTGGACATGCATGTATTTTCTCATATTTCATACCCACTCCTCTTATTAGTTTTTTCGCCTCATATGTCTTAACAGGTAGAACATTACCATCTGGAAGCAACTCCTTTATCAAGGCTAAAAACTAGTGAAACACGTGTCACTCACCCCATTTGCCCCCTTGATATTATACAACTTCACCACAACCGACATTTTTGTGAACTTACAACCAGGATAAAGAGGTGCTTCAGACTCACACAACTTCTCATACATGTTGTTAAGGTCATCCCAATTACTAGTGTCATCACCTACATCTTCAAAAGCAATGGACTCATCATCATTCTCTTCATTATCTATAGACCCAACATTCAACTTCTCTACTTCCAACTCTTCCAACTCAAAAACTCGGCAAACTCAGGATCATCGTTAGCCTTTCGTGTACCTCAACATCATCTTCTTCCGAGTTATTCTCTTCCTCTAATGATTCCCCATGAAAAATCCAAAGTGTATAGGATCGACTAAATCTCCACTTTTCTAGGTGTATTTTAACGTCCGGAAAAGCCATATAGCTAATATTACCACATCTTTCACAAGGACATGCAATACTAGAAGAACCTTTCAAATTGTTCAAACGAATTCATAAAATTCAAATTAAACCATCCTTGTAGGTGCGGTCACTCATATTTGCATCAATCATCCAAGTTCGAGTCATTATTCTACATTCGTAATAATAGGCAACTAATTAAGAAAATACAATAATAGGCAAACAAATAAACGAAATTCAGGAAAGCAATTAAGCTAAATTATCAACAAATTAGATAATAACCCAAAAAATCCTATATCTAGTTATAATAAGCGTTGCTAAGAAACATATATATACCTGATTGATAAACACGCGCGATGAGGGAGAGAAGACGTGACAACAGTGACGGAGATGAAGACAGAGAGACGATCAGGGAGGAATGGAGGATGATATAGTAGCAGTATTAGCTTGTGTTTGTGTTTGTAGCGTATAGCAGAATAAAGCAATATGTTGTTCTTAAGATTTTCATAATATTAATAACAACGGTTATTGAGTCTACAACCGTTGTTAAAACGTATTAAAAACGGGTTCTAATATAACCGTTGTGATTACTTTTCACTAATTTGGCGCCAAACCATTAACAACGGTTAAAATTTAACCGTTGTTATTAGTTTTTTCATTAACAACGGTTGTTTAAGTATGACCCGTTGTTAAAACCAATAACAACGGTTAACAACACATAACCGTTGTCATTAAGTTTGGTAAAATTCGCGGAATAAATTCTACAACGTGTTTTGATGATTTTCGTGAATAAGCGTTGTTAAAGGGCCGTTGTGGTTGCCTGTATTTGTAGTAGTGTTAGTCACGCAGCGGAAAAATTTCAACCACTCAACCAGGCATATATGCATTACTATATGCTATGTTTCATATTATAACTCAACAATTCTATAACCATACCGTTATTAACAATCCTGAAGCAAATACCAACACGATTACTATTCATACCATAGCATACACTTTCACATTTTACCACTCTATCAACCACACCCTTGCCACGTTTCTCATACTCATCGTATAAACCCACTAATCATGCCAATACTTCACTAAGCACCATCCGAATGCAACTACTATACCCACCTCTATGTTAGCAAAGACTCAACCTCAAATGATTCCGACATAACTAACATACACATCACATATATACACACGGACTCCACATTCCCATACCCTGTGACTGGCATAAGTACTATGGGGCCAAGATTTTGAAATGAGGGCGCCTACTCACCCAAAATCTAGCATCAACAGGGCTCCCATTATACCTACACCAGGTTCATTTTATTAGACTCACTACGTTCATTAAGTTCATTTGTTACAGGTTCCAAAATCGTCGCTCTGATACCACTTTGTAACACCCCCATATTCAGAGGAGCCTTAACTAGGCCTTCCTTAGCATATAAGGGCATTACCATCTCGGTTGCCCGAGGACAGTAATAATCAAACGTCGATAAAAGAACTATTGTGTTATATTACAAGTGATTTAAAACCAACTAAAGATACAAACGATACAACTCAAGGACTACTCGCTACAACTATCAAATCTCGTGAAGACTCATCCCTGCCCGGACTCCAGCTATCCACGATATCAACACCTGCTAAGACAGACTGCTCACCATAAGGGATCACGGCAGACACATAAACAACAAGACAACCACACAAAGTCAGTACTAAGATAAAACACAACAAAGCCAAAAACCACTGACAACACAATGTAACACAACCAGCCACACACAAGCACACCCACACCAATCAATCTCCGTCACCGACTGTCCACTGGACCAGCCCTGCCAGTGGGGGACCGCAGCCGTACCCACCAAATCCCCGCTCATCATACCGAGCGATAACCCTGTCCCATTAATGTGCACATCCCCTTCCGTGGCGGGTTCCACGAAGGGCGAAACTAGGGCGTGATGCCACTCCGAAGTAACTCCACTCGATCGAGAACGCATCTCAAGAACCATAGACAAACAATCACAATTACAATACAACAACAACAACCGTCTGAATCAATCAACAAAGACACCACAATCGACACACAAGCCTGTCTACAGAAACTGAGTAGGCGAACCTACCTTTAAGCAACTGCAACCACTCCATGCCAACATATGACATATCCAGCAACCAAGCAAAGCCTATAACGACAACACAATCATCTATTACTACCAATCAAATCCTAATCGTAAAGACAAGGACAAGGATGATGATGACGACATACCTATGAGGAGAAACCCAGCAAAAGACCGCTACCCGACTCAAGTGACGCTCTCCTAGGGCACAAGAACCTTCAAAGGGCTTCCATGGGGGTTTTAAGGTGAAGGGAAGGGAAAGAGGCGACCAAAGGATAGGAGGAATGAGGCGAAAATTGATTTGCGGATTTAACAAAACGCGATTAAAAACCCTCACTGAAAACTCGATACTCGATCGAGTACCCCACATACTCGATCGAGTGACCCCCTACTCGATCGAGTGACCTAGCTACTCGATCGAGTAGCCCCCTCTCTATCGAGTACCACTATTAACACGTAACCCGAGATAGTTTTGGCACTCACTTCTAAGACTATTCCCGCTCCCAAGGTCAGTCAACGCTGGTCAAAGGGTCTCTAAAAGGGCGGGTATTACAGAAGACCTCCATTACCCGCTTTATTATTATGTTGTATTATTGTTGTGAGTTTTTATTATGTTGTACTAGCTAGTTACTGTGTGTTTTGTGCTAGTTTTATTATGTGAGGTGTGTTAGTGGACACCTTAGCTTTGACAAGTTGTAGACTCGTCGAGCTTTATTTGTTGTTGAAATTGTAATCCCTCCCATTATTAATTAAATAAGAGGATTACTCGTGTATAAAGTTGTGAACGCTTGTTTCTTCCATCCATTGGTAAAGACAATTCGATTTGAATCGTCCTAAACGTTTGCACTTGGGAAAGTGTTATTTTGTGGAAAGGGAGAAAGGCTCATTTTTGTATTTTTGTGGAAAAGGGAGTGGTTTTCCCTTTCTTCTTTTTTGATGGGGATTTTTGTATGGGGATGATTGTATTTGATTGTGGGGATGGTTGTATCCTTCTTGTGTAAGAAAGGACTGCCTACGTATCCACTTGAAGAGGTGAAATCAAACCATGATCGTAGTTCGAAATGTTTTGTGAATTCGAATTGGGTTTTGTGGTTGTATCCCTCAGGCATAAGAGGGACTGCCTACGTATTCACCGAAGAGGTGAAATCAAACCATGCTCGTAGTTCAGGGGGGTTGTTTTTGGTAGTGCAAATGGACGTTGCCTTTGATGGATCAAAGGACATTTGAAACGGGCTAGGTGCCGCAGCTTAGACTCGATAAAACATGCAATTTCAAATCAGAACGTATTGAGGAACTTGACTTGAAAAGGGTTGAGGTCGACGCTAGTTGCAAAACTAGGCTAGGTTGTTGGTTGATAGGGTTCAAGGGTAGTATTTCTTGAGTTGGTCTAGGTTGTTCGGGTTTGTAAAGTCCTCCCCGTCTAGGTCACTCAATCTCACTGCGCCCCCCAAAAGTATTTTCTTGACCAGGTATGGCCCGGCCCAGTTGGGTTTGAATTTTCCCCTTGAATCGACGGGTAATGGTGCTCGAACTGACTTGAGGACCAAGTCGCCCTCTTGGATGTTTCTAGGTTTAACCTTTTTGTTGAATGCCCATTGTATACGTCGTTGGTATAGCTGGACGTTGTGCAAGGCATTGAGTCGCCGTTCGTATATAAGAGTGATTTGTTCGTACCTTCGACGGGTCCATTCCGCCTCAGGGACTTGACTCTCTAGTAGAATGCGTAGAGATGGGACCTCTAATTCTACCGGTTGAACCGCCTCCATACCGTATGCTAGGTAGAAGGGTGTGGCGCCTGTCGGTGTGCGAATGGAGGTTCGGTATCCCCAGAGTGCGAATGGGAGTTTGCTCGGCCAATGGCGGTAGTTGTCTTGCATTTTCTTGATAATGGTAACAAGAGTTTTGTTCGGTGCCTCCACCGCTCCGTTGGTTTGGGGACGGTAGGGGGAAGATCGATGTCGTTTGATCTTGTATTCGTCGAGCAATGCTTGAGTTTCCGCCCGGAAGTGAGAACCTTAATAGCTGATGATTTCATGGGGTACCCCATATCGGCAGATGATGTTGTTTTGAATGAATTTGGCCACTTGTTTGGCGGTCAAGACTACATATGACTGTGCTTCCACCCATTTGGTGAAGTAGTCGATGGCGACGAGGATGAAGCAATGCCCCTTGGTACCTATCGGGTTGAATTTCCCGATGATGTCGATGCCCCAGGTTGAAAATGGCCAGGGTGATGTCATGGTGTATAAAAGGGATGGCGGTATGTGTTGCATGTTGGCGAAGATTTGGCAATTGTGGCAATGTTTGACGTAGCTACAGCAATCGGCTTCCATGGTTGTCCAGTAGTAACCTAGCCGCATGATTTTCCGTGTAAGCATCATTGCACTCATGTGAGGGCCACATTCTCCGTCGTGAACCTCTCCCATGACTTTTCTGGCTTTGTGATGGTCAATGCAAAGGAGGAGAATTCCTTGGGGTGTTCTTTTGTAGAGTTGATTTTCGTTTATCACGAATTGTGATGCAAGTAAACGGATGGCTCTTTGTCCTCTTTGATCAGAGTTGGGAGGGAATTCGTTTTTGGTTTTGTAATTGAGGATGGCTTGGTACCAAGGTTCATCATGGCTTTCCTCGTCGTCGATAATGGCACAAATGTGAGCTGGCTCGCTCCTTCTCTCGACACATAGAGGGCATCGATGTCATGTCGTCAGGTATGTTGACGAGCGCGGCAAGCTTTGCCAGGGCATCAGCAAATTGATTTTCCTCTCGCGGCAAGTGGAAGTAGTCGACTTGGTCGAAGAACTCGGCCTCTTGACTGATCTTCGCTTGGTAAGGAGCTAGGGCATCGGATCGGATTTTCCATGATCCTGGATACGATTGATGATGAGTGAGGAATCGCCATGGACCCTCAATCTCTTGATGCCAAGTGTGATGGCTGCTTGTAGGCCGATGAGACATGTTTCATATTCAGCGGCATTGTTGGTGACGGCGAAGTCTAGCTTGACTGAGATCAGAACGTGTTATCCCTCTGGTGATATTAGAAGGATTTCTACCCCGAAGCCTCTCAGATTAGATGCACCATCAAAGTATAGGTCCCATGCGTCGGAGTCGGCACAAAGGATGTCTTCGTCAGGAAGTGACCATGTGTCGGTCGTTGGATCCTCGTTGACGGGATTTTCTGCTAGGAAGTTGGCGACTGCTCTTCCCTTGATAACCTTGAGGGGTACAAACTTGAGATCAAATTCAGACAGCATGAGTGTCCATCTAGACATCCTTCCGTTTAGTACGGGTTTTTCGAAGATGTATTTAACCGGGTCCATCTTGGAGTAGATGTGGACCGTGTAGCTGAGCATGTAATGCCGCAGCTTCTTTGTTGACCATACTAGGGCAAGGCATGTCTTTTCCAGTTGGGTATACCTCGTCTCGTACTCAATGAACTTTTTACTGATGTAGTAGATGGCTCGCTCCTCGTTGCCACCTGTTTGTGCTAGCATTGCGCCCATGGCTGTGTTGGTAACAGTCAGGTATAGGGATAGAGGAATCCCCGGTTGAGGTGGCATGAGGACAGGAGGTTTGGATAGGATTTCCTTTATCCCGTCGAACGCCTTCGACGATCGTCGTCCCAATCGGTGTGATCGGAGGCACGAAGCTTCTTGAATATCGGTTCACAAATCATAGTAAGCTTGGCAATGAACCGGCTGATGTATTGGACCTGACCGAGAAATCCCCGAATCTCCTTCTCATTCCTAGGCCGAGGCATTTGTTGAAGGGCTTTGATTTTGGTTGGATCAATCTCAATGCCTCTTTTGCTGACGACATGTCCTAAGAGTTTTCCGGAGGTCACCCCGAATGCACACTTCTGAGGATTTAGTCTCATGTTATACTTCTGCAGACGAGCGAAGAATTTCCAGAGGGCATTGATGTGGCCGTCCCGTTCTTTTGATTTGACGATCATGTCATCGACATATACCTCTACCTCCTTGTGCATCATATCATGTAGGAGAGTAGTAGCGGTTCTTTGATAGGTTGCCCCGGCGTTGATGAGGCCGAAAGGCATGACCGTGTAGCAATATGTACCCCACTGTGTAGTGAACGCAGTCTTGTGCATGTCTTCCTCAGCCATCATAATCTGGTTGTACCCAGCATACCCGTCCATGAGTGATAGGGGAGCATGCTCGGCAGTGTTGTCTACCAGAATGTCAACATGTGGCAAAGGGAAGTCGTCTTTTGGACTCTCCTTGTTCAGATCCCTGAAGTCGACGCAAACCCGAATTCTCCCGTCTTTCTTCGGTACCGGCACAATGTTGGCCACCCAATCCGAGTATTCAGACACTTTGATGAACCCAGCCTTGAACTGTTTGTCCACCTCTTCCTTGATTTTTAGGGCCTATTCAGGACGCATCCGGCGTAGCTTCTGCTTCATAGGTTTAGCCCCGGGTTTAATGGGTATCCGGTGCTCTGCAATTCCTCAGTCAATCCCAGGCATATCTCTATAAGACCAGGCGAACACGTCCTTGTATTCGTGAAGGAGGTCAATGAATTGTTGTCTTTCTGAGGGGTCCAGGGTTGTCCCTATCCTAAGTTCTTGAGGTGTATTGTCGGTTCCTACGTTAATAGGCTCGGTTTCCTCAATGATGGGGGTTCTGGTTTCCCGCTTGTCAAGTTCTTTGGCTAAGTGAGGTGGGTAGTCACTCAAGTCAAGTTCCTCAAGATCATTCAGAATTGCATTGCAGTTAAATTGAGACGAGTCATAAGCAAACTTAGCGTTCATTAAGTTGACACGAGCGAAAAGCTTGGAAAGGACAGACATCTCATGATCAGTCAGAGGCGACACAACAGAGGAAGTGGCTCCTGGAACAGGCTCCAGGTCGTCACCTTTCATGGGAGTGGTGGTGACCCTAGTAGACTCAGCCTTTGAATCAGCCACGACTTTGTGATAAAACAGTGGGAAGGGGACCTTGGCTGGGACATCTGGAGTGTTAGGAGCTATAACAGACTCTGACTCCGACTCAGACTCAGACTCGGATCCTTCTTCACTTCCCTCCTTGAACATAGGGCCTTCTCCAGTTTTTATCTTGAGAATGCGGCCTCGGCGATTGGTCCATTTGATGGTTTTCCTCCAGCCTTGGGTAGCTTTCTCCGGGTCAGTATCGGAGATCAAGGCGGTTGGATCAAACTGATTGTCTTTCAAGGCGATGTTGATGATGTCCTCGTAGTCGAGGTGTTTGATGTTATCTTCCCCAAAGAGGAGTGTGACAGCTTGTCCGTCAAGGCATGGTGACGGTTTGGACTCAGTTGATGCAGCTTCGATGTTGTCGGGAATAAAGTAGCAGTCCTGGAAGACTTCCACTCCCGGGTATCTAGCCCTTGCCACAGAGTCATAGATCGGCTCCGGAAAGCCGTGGTAGAGTTCAGACTCTCCCTCGGGGACAAAGTATCCGTTGAGAGTCAGGTGGTAGGGACGGAGGGTGACTCCGTGCTTCTTGCGTTTTCGGATTAGGAGGTTCATCTCCCGGATGTTTTCATTGGTAGGGTCGTATCCCTGCCCAAAGGGAATGTCGGGGACCTTAGCCTGTTTCAAGGGAGGCAATGGGTCCTTTAGTGGATTGAGCGGCAAACCCGGGAAATAACCCTGATGCATCATGATACGGTTGATCGTGAGGTTGGTGAACGGGTCACACTCAGAGGTTGCAGGTTCATCAGTTATGGCGTTTACGGCTTGGAAACCCCACATTTCATTGTCGTCCTCCTCAATGGCTTGGGAGGCCACCCCTCTTCTCATAACTGCTTTGATTGGGGAAGCGGGGATCGTGATCGTTTTCCCGTTGAAGGGGACCCTGATCTTTTGGTGGAGCGTTGATGTGACCGCCTTAACGGCGTGAATCCAGGGACGTCCCAGGAGCATGTTGAAGGACGCGTCGATGTCGACCACTTGAAAACTGGTTTGTCTTTTTAAGGGTCTGGTTACGACGGTCAAAGTGACTAGCCCAGCGACCTTGCGACGAGTGCCGTCGTAGGCGCGTACTCCCTGATTCGTTGGGATTAAATCAGATTCCTTGATGCCCAGCCTGTGGGCAGTTTTGAGAGGAATGACATTCACGGCGGAACCGTCATCCACGAGGACCATTGGTATATTCTTTTGGAGGCATTGTACGGTGATGTACAGGGCCAGGTTATGATTGGCTCCGAACAGGGGAATATCCTCGCCGGAGAAAACGACCGGGTTGCTTAGATCAGGGGCGTCTCTCATCATGTGTGCCACTATTTCTTTTGGAGAAGAGGTGGAGGGCACAGTTAATTTTCCCAAGGCCTGCAGCAAGGCATGTCGATGCTCAAAAGACGTTGCGATTAGTTGCCAAATTGAGATTTCGGCTTTTACTTTCTGGAGCTGTTTCAGGATTGAGTTCTCGGGGGCCTTTAGTTGAGTGTCCACCTCTGGGACGATTTGGTCATTCGTTGTTGGAACGGCCGTTGAGTTGCTCGGATTCTGATAGGGACGTCCGGACCGGGTGAGGTGTCCGATTTCCTTCGTCCACTTTTCCTTCCCCGGGATGACATAGACATCTTCAACATCGTCCCGCCATATGCCGTTAATTTCAGGATCTCGAGGATACCTTGTAGGGGTATTCCTCGGTGGGTAGTTCATGTGGGGAATATTTTTGTGAGGGCGATTTTTATGGGGGTAGTTATTTTGAGGGTAGTTATTTTGAAGGTGGTTATTTTGAAGGTGATTTTCGTGAGGCCTATGCCAAAATGGTCGCGGGAGCAATCCATCCTGGGGTGGGTAGTTTTGAATGCTTGGGGAATTCTCCCTCGGACGCGGTGTTGGGGGATTGAAGATGAGTCGACGGTAGGCGTCGTCGAGTCGGGTGATTCTCTCAGAGAGGCTGGCTATGGCCTCTTCAACTTGCTGAAACATAGTGAGCATGGTGGCAGCACTGAACACAAACACTCCGTCTGAAGGGTCCTTTTCCAGAACATTCACCTCGTCGTCAATTGGCAAGATAAGATGAGAGCAGTCTAGGGCCGGCTCGTCGTCAGAGATGGCGTGAATTCCCAGGGGATTCGTTTTGTTGTTCGGTTTGGTTGGTGGGGGTATGGGCAAATCTCCTTTCTCAATCATGTCCTGAATGAGGTGCTTGAGTTTGAAGCAATTTTCGGTATCATGCCCGTTCCCTCGATGATACTAGCAGTAGGCGTTGGGGTTCCAAAATCGGGATTTCTTGGTATCGGTCGGATCCGGGGTGGGTCCGATCGGTTGTAGCTTCCCTTGGTCCATGAGCCTTTTCAGGGCACTTTCATAAGTCGACCCTATGTTGGTGAACACTGTCTGGGGGCGTTCAGTTTTCTTGGCAGATGGTTCGACGAGGTTAACCTCATCAATCTTGTTTGTCTGACCGTAAGGGCGAGATCCGGTTGAGGTAGATCCCTGGTAACCCCTGCCGGTGGTCTTTGCTAAGACACCCTTTCGGAGGTCGTCCTCAGTACGTGTCCCCAGAATCTGCAGATCTTGAAAATTTTTGATATTCTGATACCTCAGCAGGTTGGCATAAACAGGGCGGAGGTTGTTGACAAATTTTTCCACCAAAGTTGATTCACTCGGCTTACTAACCTGCTGAGTACTCACCCTCCTCCAACGGGTTAGAAACTCAATGAATCCTTCCTTGTCGTTTTGGGTTAGCACCTCGAGAGTACGGATGTTGGCCTGGATTTCGACGTTGTCGGCATACTGTTTGGCAAACTCAACTGCGATCTCATCCCAAGTGGTAAGGTTTTTCGGATCCAAGGAGTAGTACCATTGGCGAGGAATCGGCTCCAGAGAGGATGGGAAGACCCGGGTAAACAGCTCCTGTTTGACCCCCTTAATGGCCATGTAGTCTTTGAAAGCACGGATGTGGTTGAGTGGATCCTCCACTCCCTTGAACTTAGGCACATCGGTCAGGGTGAAGTTGTCGGGTAACTCGGTCCCAACAGTTCAAACCTTCGGTTATTTTCAAGGTGGATATTGTTGCCCCGGGCTAGGAGCTGTTCTTCCAAGAGTTTCAGCCTCTTCTGAGTTTCAGTCAGAGGTGGGGTATTGTGTTCCCCAATTTCCTTGTTCTCCAGGGCGTCGATACGGGTCTCGACGCGATCCAGAGTGACCTTAACAAATGTAAGCGGTGGCTAGCCGATCGCTTGTGACATCTCTGTTGTTATCATTGTTGTTGTGGTTGACAGACGAAGTCGAAGACGGGGCCATGGCTCTGAGGCAGAAAAACGGCTCACATTACAACTCAATCCGACATGGTTCCAAGACTGAACGCAGTCAAGACAGAGGACGAGACAAAGACCGACTCAACAAGACGGGGCGACCGTGTGTGGTCCCTCGGTGCTGACTTGATTTATGATGTGACGGTGTTTGACCGAACCTTTGACACGAGTCCAACATGACGGCGTGACGCCATTGGACGGGTCTCATGGTGAGACGACTCATAAGTAAAGACCCATAAGTACGTTTGCTTTGACTCGATAGACACGAGGCGGAATTGGAATGGTGGACTGAAGTTTTCGAAAATAGGAATTTTCAAAAAGATTCATTTGTCGCTTTAATGGGCGGCTTCCGAAGATAGAAATCTCCGCAAGTCGATCAGTTGAAAAGGGTTGTCTTAAGTTTATTTGCAAAAGACGGTTTGAGTTTGAGTCAGCTCGGAAAACAGTGCATTGCTTCCCAAGACGGTTTTGAAATTCGAAATTGTATGTTTTGAAAATCGAGTTTGAAATGTTTGAAAAGGTCTCGGGGACGGTGCATGGTCCTCGGGATCTCGAAAGTGTCTCGAGAAAAGGGTGTGTGCTTTTCTCGGGTTTTGAAAGAGCCATTGTCGGCGCGAAACGGGTTAAAATCCGTGTCTAGACGCGGCGATTATAACGGCGTAAAAAGGTGATTTGAAACGGTTATACAAAACCAAGTTTGAAAATCGTCATTACGACGGCCTAGAAAGGCGTGTTGAAATGGTTATACAAAACCGAGTTTGAAAATCGTCATTACGACGGCCTAGAAAGGCGTGTTGAAATGGTTATACAAAACCGAGTTTGAAAATCGTCATTACGACGGCCTAGAAAGGCGATTTGAAATGGTTATACAAAACCGGGTTTGAAAATCGTCATTACGACGGCCTAGAAAGGCGTGTATCGGCCGGCGAAAGACCGAGGTTCGAAATGGCCATTATAACGGCGTAAAAAGGGTGTTTTTGAAAGTTTGAAAATAACACGGAAGGACTTATGATCAACTAGCACCTAAGCACTCACAGTTCATTATATTATGCATCATGCTGACACGGGTTTTGGCTTAAAAGGGTGGGTTACACACCAAGCAATCAAACCCCGATTTGCGAGAGGGATACCAATCCAAACAAAATGTGTAAGGAGGGTGCCCTAGCCTCGTGCTCGAAAGTGATGAAAGCTCTTTGACGAAACAGAAATGTGTGACGTCAATGGTATGCTTCACTCAATCGGGATTCGAAACGCGGGGATGAGAAAACTCAGGCCGACGAGACGAGCCAATTGGTCGAAAAGGGTTAGGTTGTGGGCCTGGACAAGGAACCCGACCGTGACCGTAATATCAATTAATGCATTCCAACCAAGACCTCGTTCGAGTCTCACCATCTAGGGATCACAAAGACGTAAGTGTCCTAGTTTTCCCCGTGAGTCGCCAACTGTGGACATGGCCCACCTGCGTATGCCCAGCCGATTTGTGGACAATGGCAGCGGTCTTTTTTGAAAGCCACGCTCGGCGGCGTAAAAATGCTTTCGACCGGATCGTTTTAGATCGGTCGGTTTCGTCTCGGTAAGGGGCTCAAAACGAGTAGTGATGTTCGGAGTCGCCACCAAGCATTTGTGGGATGCCTGAAACCCGTTCGAAATCCACTTTATACCTCGGTCAAATCGACGCACAAAGCAGCGTTTGACATAGGTACTAAAGATAAGAAAATCGTCCCTCTTTAGCATCCTATCTCTAGAATGACTCTCGTACGCCCTGGATAAGGTCGTCCACTATCCAAAGTTTCTGAGTAAGAGGTGAAGGTACGTATTGGGAAGCCCTTTAATCAGACACCCAATCCCGCCCGCGTTTAGCGGCCTCTACTGATTGATCTTGGTTGGTTGAATGCAAAAGTTGATAAAACGGTTTAAATGCATGAATGCGCATCCAATGATTTAAACCTAACATGTGAGAGCTTTCTAAGTCGGTTGATTTAATCCAAGTATCAAGTATAAGATGTCGAGTTGGATTAATGATTGATTTGCATGCAAAACGGAAATTAAACATCCATTTACCGTATTAGGTTTAGGGTGCATAACATGATCCATTTGTCTTAGTATGGCATTTTGCAAATGTGGTTTGAATAATCGAATAGTCATCTGATCCGTCCTATATCCGGGTTAACCGGAGTCGGGATCGCCCGGACTAATCTTTGAAGGGAACAGGCTCTGTACCAGACGGCTATAAGAGGCGCGAGCCAGCCGGCGGTGTAAGGAGCCTCCCTCTGGTTTTGAAAATGAGAAGGAAAAGGCCTGCTTGAGGCGCGGGTTAGCCAACGGTTGTACGCCGTGTTCTCACTATTTAGAAAACGTTATAAAACGTGTTAAAAATGGGTTTTTGAACCCGGTTTGATTTTGAAAGGGTCGTTTAGACCGCATTTGTTGATTTGAAGAACTAGACTCGAATAATCATCATTATTTGATAATATTCGGTGTCGGGTTCGATTTGACAAACTTGACATGAATAGTTTTGAAAATGATCATGGACTAATTGTTTTAAGTCCATTTTGAATGTAATTAGTCGATACTCATCATCGTACCCGGGTTAAAATCCGGCATGGTATGTTGAACCAATGATGATTTTGTGTTGGTGACTAATATGTTTGTTTGAAAATGTAAAGAAATGAAATAAAAGGCTTTAAAATACCTTTTAAATGTCATTAACCAAATATTATCACCGAAACACGGATTTAACCGTCATGGTATGAAGAACCAAGGGTGAAAAATGTTTTATGGTTAAAACATGTGAAATGAAACAAAAAGGTTTCGAAAATACTTGAAATGGTAAAAACCGATTACAAATATGAAAAATGGATTGAGGGAAATGACGAGAACAAACACGGTTGATCTCTGGTTTGAGTACCCCATTTAGGCGCGAGCCATTTGGCGACCTAAGGGGCTTCTGCCTCAGACCAAAAATCAGTTTTGGCTCGTTTATTCCATGTTTTGGTTCATGTTATGCATGTTTTAGCATGTTACAGTCATGAAATAAATGAAAACACAATAAAAGAGAATTTTTACACTCTCATACTTACATGTTTGGTTATGGCGAGTGACCGACGTAAGTGTAACAACTTGTTTGATCGGAAAAAACTCGGTTTAAAACCGTTTTGGTAAGTAAAAAGAGTGTTTTTAAAAGTTTAGTGATGGTGTAGTGGTCGAAGTGGTAGGTCAAGTGGTTTAATGCACGATGACGGTACCAAACAATGTGTAAGGCTCGTGTTTACGATCGGTAGGTCGTAAACACGCGTCGAATTGTGACTTTAGAAGTCGAGTCGAGAATTTTAAGGGAGAAAAGAGGGGGCGGACACTCGCGTAAGTCTCAAATGGGTGGCATTTGAGGGGTATTTATAGGAGAATGAGTGGTTGTGTGAGTTTTGAGCGACGTGGCCACCTGGGCTGCTCAAAGTGGCGCGAGCCACGTCGCGGGTCTTCGAGCTGTGTTGTCGCTTTCACAACAAACGCAATCATGATTTGTTCTATCCTAGGTTTTGTAGTCACATGTTTGGTACTTGACCAACATGAATCCGGGAAAACTTAGCATAGAAGGCTTTGAGATATTTTGTTTTTGTGTTTGACTCGGTTTGACTCGTTGTTGGAGTCGGGATTTGAATTTTCGAGTCGATTTTTGGTCCGGTGCCGGTTTAGACTCTAGTTAGTGTCATCGCGACCCCGTCGCCGTGCATTAAACACTCCAGGTATTTTTGAAATGTTTTGAAATGTTTTGTTTTCGTAATCGTTTTAAGTTTTCCGACGTAAAGTTGTACACAAACTGTCGATCAAACGCTGCGATCCCAAAACATGTTGTAGTCCGATAATCATCGGGTGTTTGTTGGAGTCTCAGCAGATACTGGGTTTCTACAGTAATATTTTACAGTCAACTGGTCCACACATATCGGTAATGATTGGCTGACTAGAGTTTGACATTACTATCGTGCGACGGTGGTGATCAGTTGATCCCCTTAGGTCATACCTATAGGGAAATACTCTTAATTGATTATTTAATTAATCGTATGCCGATACGAGTTAATTAAATTGCTTAAAATTGATGGATGATTTTGTGAGTAAAATTAACGTGTCTTATTGTAATTCGATTAAATTAGACACGGTCTAAGTAATTGAATTGTTTTATTACTTAGATAAAATTATTGTTTACGAAACAATTGAAATTGAAATTGAATGAATAAATTATTATAAATACAAGACGTTGTAATTTATAATTTGATAAACCATTTTGGCACAAGTAATTACGAATTACTAGTCGATTTTGTTAATGACATATTTTATGAGTATGTTGATTTTTAATGTGTTAAAAATACATTACAATTTCATAAGTCAAATAACATGTCACACATGTTACAATTGACAAATGACAAAATAAAATGGACCTTCCATTTTATCTATATGTGCCGAAATGTGGAGGGTGTTTAGGATAAAAATTGTGTTGATTATTTTAAGTGGAAAACACAATTATTACCTATAGTCTTAGCCATGCATGCCTATCTTTTCTTGGGTAGAAAAACTAGCCCATGCATTGTACACACCTCTCTCACCCACCCGGTTTTACCAAGGGAATTGAGTGTGTTTCCTCTATTATTATTCATTCACATCTTTCATATTTTTCTAGTGTAAGAAAAATGCATACTCTCTACAATCTTATGAAAATTCTAGAGAAATAAACCTCACAAATGCTCCCTCTTGACCGAAATATTCAAGAGGAAAAATACAATTTATTTTGTGTCAATTTTATAGTAAAACTTATATTATTTGGATCTCGGAATCATTTATCATAGTTGGGTAGAGGTAACTATGTAAATGCTTTACTTGTCATTTACAAGTATTAATAAAACGATAAATGTTAAGTTTTCCACTATTCCGTTATTATATTGTTCTATTTCTTTACCACAATTCATATACGATATCATTTCGATTTTAATTCAAATCTCCATTAAAACATCGTAACTAAAGACAAATATGAATTTTTCTTTTAAAAACCTCGAATTAACCATTGCTAAGGATCTCTTGTGAAAGAATATAGATTAAAGTTATTCATTATCAAACAGGTTTTTGATTCTTGACTAACACATCTACTTACAATGGATTGTTTTTCATATACTTAATTAAATTAAGTACCTTGAAGCGATAAATTGTTTTGGTAATTAGATTTGTCGGAAATCGTAATAGACCAAAATACCGCAACCACTTCAATGAAAGTTTTAAGACTAAACAAACGAATGAAGAGTAGTCTTCATGAATATAATTTTGCTTCTCAAAGCAAAGACTCATTGAAATGAGTGGGAGCATTCTCTTAAACCGTTAAGAAAAGGATACGGTTCTAAGAAGTAAAACTAGAATGGAATTGATATAAGGTAATGTTAAAAGTAACGTTATTGAGAATAACAATACTAAACCTATCAATCCCGACCGATAAAGTTTCCATTGTCTTAATTGTTGGACGCTAGAATGGAAATTACCCCAAATTTTTGAAGAATCAACAAGTTAGTTGTGGGACATCTAATGGGACCTTCTTCTTTAAATGTTTATTTAATTGACATAAATTTTGCTAGTACTACTTCATCAATATTAGAAACCAGTAGAGGTTTTCATCATTGTATTTAATACATAGGATGATTAGAATATGACGACTAGCAACTATGATGTTGAGAGATAGAGTCATTGTGTACTCAATCTAGTTTTTGGGTTTAAAGTTGTACTTAATTGTGACTATTAAGTGCATAAACTCCAAATAAGAATATAAATTTGTTAAGATACAAAAGAGGTTTCAATTTTGTGACCCTATACACCGTGATTTGATGTATGGCTAGCCCTTTATCAAGGTGATTATATTCTAAACCAAACTAGAATGACACATCATGTAGATGATGTAAGACTCAAATTGGTAACCCAGGATTAAACCTTAAATTCTAGAATGATGAACGCAAAGAGTTATCAAGTACTCTTGAAACCATTAGATCTTATGGTATATGCGTATCTTGTATTCAAAGCAAGATGTCTCGTGCCTTTTGGGTTGAAAGGGAGATCGAGGTTGTAAATCATTGATCCAGAATAGGTTGATCATTTTCTTTTACCAACGATTTAAGTTGACGCTAATGTGTTCGCTTAATAGGGTAAATAGAGAAATCTTTGATGAAGTTCAAAGAGTTCCAGGAATCACGATTTAGCCGTGATGGGATTATCAAAGTGAAGACTTTGATATAAGCGAAAGGAAATGTGATATAATATCACAAATTAAACTCTCTTAGCACGCATTATGGGATAATGTGTGGTTGTATAAAGAAATCAAATGCTATTCAATAGGGTTTGGACTTTAATCAAGTTACCTTGAGTTACTTGATCCTTTTGGGGATTTTATCATTTTGTCTAAATTATTTTTCCACTAAATCAAAAAGGAAACATATGAGATATGAAATGGTAGGGTACCATGTTTGTAAGTTTTCACAAGAAACAAATGCTCATTTTTCCCTTTTTAATTATCACGAGTACAACGGGTTTGCGGCTCGTGAAGCTGTCTTTCTAAAATACAAGTTTATTTCTAGAAGACAGAGTGGGAGAAATTATTCAAGAATGCCACAAAGAATGTTATGTCCCAATAAACTGGTCTTTCTTGGCTACATAAGACGTTTTGTGTAAAACGTTGTTTCTTCAAAACCTAGGAGGTTAAAGTCGTCACTTGTTGAAGATGATGAATTCATGTTACTTTTAAGAAAGTAAAGAGCTTACAACTTACAAAGAAATTGTTTGATTCAAGTTGATTACTTCTGGAAAGTAATGAACATATGACTTACATGAGAGTGTTTTAAGTCACAACTCAATACAAGGCTTAGAGCCATGAAAATCCGATATAAAAAGCTTGATTAGTTGCAAAGTGTTTTGCACTATTCGGATCTTCTTAGGGATTGTGTTTCATTATGATGATATACACATAGTGAGTGAATCTAAAACCCACTTTTTAAATTTGAAGGAATGTATTCAATACATGTCTTGAGTTTTGTAGATTCTTGCCATCCTAAGATAATGTGAAACTTAAGAGAGAATCTTAAGTAGGACATCAATGAGTTGGAATCAACATTTTGATCATGTGATGAAACTTTTCTCAATAAGTTGAGAAGTTATGTTTATACATGAAGATTAGTGGGAGTTATGGAAATTTTAATTAGTCTAATATATGGATGACATATTGATCATTGGGAATGATTTAAGACTTGGAGTAATATAATACATCTTTAATATCCAGATTTATGTAGATAAATCTACATGATATTAGCATCAAATAAGAAGTCTTATGTTGATAAGATTCATGATTAGTTCAATAAAGTTGAAAATATTTGATTGATTCCCTTTGCTTCCGCTGCCGAATCAATTAAATAAGTAATGATGTATAACACTTCATATACTTTGAGTATGATGAATTGTTTCAAATCGAATTTAAGTAATAGTTACCAAGTAAGCCATAAAGATTACCCTTTAGTGCTTGCAGAAGCATTAAGGAAGTAATGCAAAGTGTTTTTGATGCAATTTTGTGTAAGGGTGTTACATAAGTGACAATTGACAATTGAGATTGCGCATGGTTTCCGACAAAACCATAATCAAAACACATTAGGATGGTTAAGATACCATTATGGCTAGGTTATTTAAAAAATAGATTTTCTAGAATCGTTCTAGGCAATAAAGAACAATGAGAAATATTTACAACGGAAATTGAGTACACTTGCAATCATGTGATGTGCAAGAAGGATGAGTACCGCACACTATGGAAACAGTGGGAGCTATTTTAAGGCATGAAAGCCTGTGTCTTGATTGGATCTAGACACGTACTCAGAAAGTTTTGTAATGCAAATGTATACATTACAAAGGAAAACGAGTATGTAGTAAGGTTGAGTAAGGTACAAGAAGTTGATAAAACCTACTAACCAAAGCCTTCTCATGGGCTTAACATGATTGTCATGACATATGTCATTTCAATTGCATTGAGATGAATAACTACATATAAGATGAAAATGGATTATAAAATTATGAAGTAGTAATCAGGTATTGACTATTCATATGATAATCACATTTGTCGTTCGAGTTTTTAAATCTAAAAACACTCCTTTTATAATTTGTTACATCCAAACGGGTTGTAGAGACAATATTGAACCCCGTTAAAGTGAACCCGGATTAACATAAGTATTCGCCCATAGTCACTTATATGAGGTGACGCCTCGAAGTGACTAGAGTGTGATGCGATTGATAGCAAGTTCAAGTGCTATGGAGTCATATGAGAATGACTAGTCGATCACATAGGCAGACCGTTATGAATACTTTGTCGGGCCTTATGACCGCTTATAGAGTTCTGGCAAATTTATATAGCCTGGTCGTGGCGAGAGCTACTATAGTATTCTGATGAGTCGATTCTTTTGACTAAAGACTGTTCACCTAAGATGGCACAGTTTCAGATTAACTTTTATTTGTGTTACTACGACCTTCGTAAATGGGGTCAAATGGGCATATTTTGGGTTATGATGGCTATGGCTAGTCGAAGGGAATAAGTGCAATAGGAATTGTCCACCCCTTGCCAGGGTTATAACAATATCTCGGGGCCACTCGAGGAGTAATGAACTGGAAATGCGTGGTCACGCTCGGAAGATATCTATGGTAGATAACTCCGGTCAATCAGTTATTCTCCAGATCGAGGAAACCACTCTCGATATGATCACTTGCAAGTACGACCTGAAAGACACCTTGCATTGAGTGGGAGATAGTAATAGGACAAGAGAATTGGTGACGCACACTTGTCGAGGACAAGTGGGAGATTGTTGGAATATGTGTCCTCCGACAATAATGCGATCACAACTGTCGATCATGATGATCACATGTTTAAATCTCATTTTAAGAATACATGTGGGATGTAATATTTTACAGTCAACTGGTCCACACATATCGGTAATGATTGGCTGACTAGAGTTTGACATTACTGTCGTGCGACGGTGGTGATCAGTTGATCCCCTTAGGTCATACCTATAGGGAAATACTCTTAATTGATTATTTAATTAATCGTATGCCGATACGAGTTAATTAAATTGCTTAAAATTGACGGATGATTTTGTGAGTAAAATTAACGTGTCTTATTGTAATTCGATTAAATTAGACACGGTCTAAGTAATTGAATTGTTTTATTACTTAGATAAAATTATTGTTTACGAAACAATTGAAATTGAAATTGAATGAATAAATTATTATAAATACAAGACGTTGTAATTTATAATTTGATAAACTATTTTGGCACAAGTAATTACGAATTACTAGTCGATTTTGTTAATGACATATTTTATGAGTATGTTGATTTTTAATGTGTTAAAAATACATTACAATTTCATAAGTCAAGTAACATGTCACACATGTTACAATTGACAAATGACAAAATAAAATGGACCTCCCATTTTATCTATATGTGCCGAAATGTGGAGAGTGTTTAGGATAAAAATTGTGTTGATTATTTTAAGTGGAAAACACAATTATTACCTATAGTCTTAGCCATGCATGCCTATCTTTTCTTGGGTAGAAAAACTAGCCCATGCATTGGACACACCTCTCTCACCCAACCGGTTTTACCAAGGGAATTGAGTGTGTTTCCTCTATTATTATTCATTCACATCTTTCATATTTTTCTAGTGTAAGAAAAATGCATACTCTCTACAATCTTATGAAAATTCTAGAGAAATAAACCTCACAAATGCTCCCTCTTGACCGAAATATTCAAGAGGAAAAATACAATTTATTTTGTGTCAATTTTATAGTAAAACTTATATTATTACTAGATCATAATAATATAGAGGTTTCCTTGGGTATTCACTTTTGGGAGAGATTCTATACTTGAATCTTTGTTCATCCATTATTTGGAATGCTCAAGAACTAACAAGAAGGAGAACTTGTTGGTGCCCATAAAACCGAAATCACATAGTAAGGAAAATGATTTCTTCTTATCTTATTTATGTTTGCATGCATAAGATCAACATTTAATTTTATGACTAAATTAATTTGAAACATATATGAATATGTTAAGTAATGAGATATAGATTTCTAACACATCTTCCTCCTCGGAAGACACTACTACCTCCGGCTGACGAACGGGAGAGCGCCTCTCCCGTGGCCTTTTACTACCTTGTCCACTAGTTGACATGCCTGCAAAAGGACAAGTATACAATCACAAACCAATTTAATTGCCCAAAATAGTTCACGTTTTTAAGACCACATGAGTCGAAAAATTCGGTTTTGAGGCCGAAAATCACACATAAACCATCTAAAGGGCAAGGGAATTGCAATTATATAACAAATAGTGAAGATTCCAAGCATAAGAACACAATTCCTAACCAATTTGATGCTAAAATTGAACCCGGAATTTATGAACCCTAATTCCTAAATTAGCAATTTAGGCATTTAATTCAACAAATAAAGGGCTAATAAGCAAGGAAATAGCAATTGGATATGAGCAATGGAAGATTCAAGGCAATAAACACGAGATTTAAGCAAGAAAAATCAGAAATTTCGTACCAATATATGCAAAAAACGGGACTTAGTTTGAGCAATAAAGGCAATGAAATTCACAAATAAGCACAAAGGAGTGATTTGAATCACTAGCAACCAAATTAACACAAATTATAATTAAGATTTGATGATGATATAGAGTATTTGAGAGAGAAGAAGGAAGCACAATGGTAGAATGCACAAGAGAAAGTGACGGAATGAGGAAAGAATTAGAAATAATATGAGAAAAGAGGAGGAGAAACCAGCCGGTTCAAAACACGGAACCCGGTTCAAAGTTGGTTCCTTGATCGAGCCATCCCTCACTCGATCGAGGCACCAATTTTAGAACATGTCAAGTTTCGACATTTGAATTTTTAACTACTCCGTTGGTTCCTCGATCGAGTCTTGACGACACTCGATCGAGCACGCTGGTTCCTCGATCGAGCCTACCTGCACTCGATTGAGGAACTGGTTGGCAGCCTCTTTTTTCCGTTGAATGATAATATAAGCTTGAAAATCCGTCATTCGCTGCAAAATACTTGAAACACATTAAATTCCCCCACACTCACATCTCTCAATACTTATGCAAAAGCTTAATTAAAATACGATAATTAAATTAAAGTCCTAAATTACAAAATATTACATTGCAAATTACGAGCTGCCTCTCGGTAGCGCTGGTTTAAGCGGTCCCGCACGACCGTATTACCTCATCAGTGAGAGGAATCAGTGGCAAGGAGGTCAACGGCCTCTATTACCCCAATATGAGCACCTTCATAGTAAATTTTCAATCATTGCCCATTCACTTTGAAAGTCTCACCTTTGTCAGTTTGCAGTGTAACTGACCCAAATTTGTTCACTTCAACAACAGTGAATGGTCCAGACCATCTACTCCTTAGCTTACCTGGGAACAAACGCAAACGAGAGTTAAATAGCAATACCTTTTCACCAATATGAAATTCCCTTTGTAAAATATGCTTGTCATGCCACTTCTTCGTTCGTTCTTTGTATACTTGAGCACTATCATAGGCATGCAGTCGAAACTCATCAAGCTCATTCAACTGCATCAATCTTTTCTCACCCACCAGTGAGGGATCCATATTCAGCTCCTTTATGGCCCACATAGCCTTGTACTCAAGCTTCACAGATAAATGGCAAGATTTGCCATAAACTAAACGGTAAGGTGATGCTCCAATCGGCGTCTTGTATGCAGTACAGTAAGCCCACGGGGTGTCTTCAAGCTTCCGACTCCAATCTTTTCTATTCTTGCTCACTACCTTCTCCAAGATTTGTTTCAACTCTCTGTTGGAAATTTCCACTTGTCCACTGGTTTGAGGATGATATGCCAATCCTCTACGGTGCATAACGCCATATTTCTTCAGTAAAGAATTAAGATGACGCTCATTGAAATGTTTTCCTTCATCACTAATCACCGCGCAAGGCACTCTTAACCGTGGAAAGATAATCTTCTGAAACAACTTAACAACAGATTTAGCATCACAAGTGGGGGTGGCAATTGCCTCCACCCATTTAGAAATATAATCCACAGCTACTAATATGTATTGATTCCCATGAGAAGTAGGGAATGGCCCTTGGTAATCAATGCCCCAAACATCAAAAATCTCCACCTCTGAGATTCCAGTTTGAGGCATCTCATGCCTTTACGAAATATTACCTATTCTTTGACACGCATCACAAGAACGGACAAAAGTAGTAGCATCTTTCAGGATAGTAGGCCAAAAGAAACCCGATTGCATTACCTTAGCAAATGTACTAGAAGGACCATGATGACCACCATAAGAAGAAAAGTGACAATAAGAAAGGATGGCATGTACCTCACCTTCTAGAATACATCGTCTGTAAATACCGTCTGCGCACTCCCGGAACACGTATGGATCATCCCAGAAATACCGCTTCACATCATGCATAAATCTCTTCTTCTGCTGATAAGACAAGTCAGGAGGAAGCATACCTCCTACCAAGTAATTGGCATAATCTGCAAACCATGGAGTGTTCGCGGCTACAGCAAGAAGATGGTCATCTGGAAAAGAGTCATCAATAGGCAAAATCTCTCTTCCTGTAAATCTCAATCTAGACAAGTGATCTGCGATAACATTCTCAGCACCAGACTTATCACGAATTTCTAAATCAAATTCTTGCAATAATAAAATCCATCTAATAATTTGTGGTTTAGCTTCTTGTTTAGTTAAAAGATACTTTAATGCATGCTGCATGGTCAGTATGAACAATAACTTTAGAACCAACAAGATAAGCTCTAAATTTGTCTAAAGAATAGACAACTGCAAGAAGCTCCTTCTCCGTAATAGCATAGTTGATCTGCGCATCATCAAGAGTCTTACTTGCATAGTAAATAGCATGCAACACCTTATCTTTTCTTTACCCCAAAACAGCTCCAACTGCATAGTCACTGCATCACACATAATCTCAAAAGGGAGACTCCAATCCGGAGATCAGATTATAGGAGCTGAGACTAGAGCTTGTTTAATCCTGTCAAAAGACTTAACACACTCATCAGTAAACACAAGGTGTATCTTTATGAAGCAGCTAAATTAGAGGTTGAGCACTTTTTGAGAAATCCTTAATAAAGCGGCGATAGAACCCTGCATGACCAAAAAACTACGCACACTTTTAACATTAACCGGGTACGGGAGTTGCTCAATTACCTCAACCTTAGCTTTATCCACTTGGATACCTTTACCTGACACCAAATGACCGAGTACCGCCCCTTCAGTAACCATGAAGTGGCACTTCTCCCAATTAAGCACAAGATTGCTCTCCTCACAGCGCTGCAAAACTTTAGTCAAGTTTCTCAGGCAAACATCAAAGTCAGTACCATAAACACTGAAATCATCCATAAAAACTTCCATAATAGACTCTATGTAATCAGAAAATATGGCCATCATACACCGCTGAAAGGTAGTTGTGGCATTACATAAACCAAAGGGCATCCTCCTATAAGTAAATACACCATAAGGACATGTAAAAGTAGTCTTTCCTGATCATCAGGATGAATGGGTATCTGAAAGAAACCGGAGTAGCCATCTAGGTAACAGAAATAACTATGGCATGCTAATCTCTCTAACATTTGGTCAATATAAGGAAGTGTAAAATGGTCTTTCTTAGTAGCAATGTTCAACTTCCTATAATCGATACACATCCTCCAACCTGTAACAAGTCTAGTAGCAATTAATTCACTACAAAAAAAAGGCTCTTTGAGAGAGCATTATGCGACGGAAACAAAAAACTGTCGCAAAAATGACATTTGCGATGGAAATTGCGAGGGAACTTGTATTTGCGATGGAACTTGCGACAAAGTAGTTTGGCGGGTGTTTGGCGCCAAAACATTGCGACGGAATTTGCGATGGAATTTATTTTGCGATGGAATTCGCGATGGCTTATATTTTTTGTGATGGAATTTGCGACAGACTTTAATTTTGTGACGGAATTTGCGATGGCCTTTATTTTTGTGACGGACTTTGCGACGGATTATATTTTTGCGATGGAATTTGCGACGGATTTTATTTTTTGCGACGGAATTTGCGACGGACCTTAGTTTTTTTTCGTCCCACATCGGAAGAATTACACTCATTCCATATGTTTATAAGTGTTCTTTCATTTTGATGTATAAGAAAGAACTTGATACAAAGAGGGATTATAAGGGCCTATTTGCAAATGTGTGTAAAAATTGAACTTGATAGAAAGTATAAGTTAAAAAAAAAAAAAAAAAAAAAAAAAAAAAAAAAAAAAAAAAAAAAAAAACTTGTTATTTTAAAATTCTGTCGCAAAATCCATTGCAAAAGAAAAATGGTTTTTTGAAATTAAATTCTGTCGCAAATTCCGTCGCAGTAATAAACTCTGTCGCAAATTCCGTAGCTAAAAACTTTGTGACTACCTACTCCGTCGCAAATAACTCCATTTGCTACTAAATTGTGCGACAAACGGCATTCATCGCAAATTCCGTCGCAAATGACCCTTTAGCGACGGATTTTCACTTGTTTGCGACGGATTATTGTTGTAGCTAAAGACACATTTTTTTTTGTAGTGATTCATTTTTATCGTTCTTTACTACTGTAGTACCTCCCTTCTTAGGTACAACTTGGACAGGACTGACCCACTTAGAATTAGATATAGAGAAAATAATGTCAGCATCAAGTAATTTCTGTACCTCTTTCCTTACCACCTCCTGCATTGGAGGATTTAGTCGTCTCTGACCCTGTGCACTAGGCTTGTGGCCTTCTTCCAAGTGACTACGATGCATACAAAAGTCAGGACTAATACCTTGTAAATCATCAATGCTATACCCAATGGCCTTTTTATGAGTTCTCAAAACAGTCAACAAAGCATAAAGTTGACCTTCAGTTAGGCTAGCATTGACAATTACTGGGTTCAATTCACAGTCATCAAGAAATTCATACTTAAGATGAGAGGGAAGGGGTTTTAGTTCAGGTTTCTTTACCTCAGTTACCTTAGGTGAGACACCTAAACTGTATACCTTTTGATGTGGGCATTCCTCTCCAGTTAGCAATTTCTCAATCTCATGAACTTCTGGACTCCATGAACCCGTCTGAGCAGCTGAATCAGAAACAAGGGCAATCTCCAGAGGATCCCTGTCTAAACACATAGAAAGACACTCATCAATAGTTAAATCAACAACATCATTACTATGACAAGTTTCCTCTATCATGGGATGTTTTAAAGCCTTCTCTAAGTTAAAAATAATTGTATCATCCCCCACAGCTAAAGTCATTCTCCCTTGCCTAACATCTATATCGCCCCCGTTGTGTGAAGGAATGGTCTACCCAAGATGATAGGAATTTGGTTGCCCTCAGCCATGTCTAAGACAACAAAATCTACGGGAATGAAGAATTTCCCAATTCGAACGGGAACATCCTCCAACGCCCCCAATGGGTGTTTAACAAATCTATCAGCCATCTGCAAAGTCATATTAGTAATAGTCATTGTACCCATATTTAATTTCCTACAAATAGAATACGGCATGACACTCACGCTAGCTCCTAAATCACAAAGAGCTTTACTAATAGCAAGATGACCAATATGACAAGGGATAGAAAAACTCCCTGGATCCTTTAGCTTAGGTGGTTAATTAACTTGCAACATGGCGCTGCACTTTTGAGTATAAGCAATGGTTTCCACCGCATCAAAGGATCGTTTCCTTGTCAAAATCTCCTTCAAAAACTTCGCGTAAGCCGGCACTTGAGTAATCAATTCAGTGAAAGAAACACTTACCTGTAGGTTCTTCACTACCTCCATAAACTTACCAAACTGCTTATCGAGCTTAGATTTTTGTTGACGATGAGGAAAAGGTAGTGCAATAGTAATCGGCTCGGCTTCCTTTGCTTTAGAATCACTTTTTGAAACACTGTCATCTGCCAGGGAGGATCTTCTGTCTTGTCTGGTCGAGTCCTGATGTCACTCGATCGAGCACAAAAGTTCCTCGATCGAGCCTGGGGCCACTCGATCGAGGAACCTTAACATATTCGTCTTTTTGATTTTTTTCGCTTTTATTCTCAGCTCGTGTTCCAACTTCATCAACTTCTTGACAACGGCGGTAATATCAAAATTTGATAAGGCTAAACTCGTATCACCAATATCAAAATAAATCTATCTAAGTACTAACAAAATAGCTAGTGGTAAGACTGGTATCGAATCCACAGGGAGGCGGTAATAATCAGTTTGCTAAAATTTAGATCGTCTGGAGGTGGTAACCCTTTTCTTGGGGGTTTTGGTTTGTTTGTTTAACTATCAACTAAATAGCGAGTAAATTAAAGGTGCATAACAATAATATTAAAGGTCTAGGATTTCCGGTTCACTAGCTCAATTATATGGGGTTTCTTAATCAATTGCTAGGTCAATCGAATTATCTAAGGTCACAAGATTGATTAATTCTATTATGTCCTTTAGATCAAATCTAACATGCAATCGCTATTATTAGACACAATCTATTCGATTATTGCAGCCTATATTAATTCTAACCCTGTCGGTGAAAGTATTAATTCGCTACACTAATTATCAATTCAGGCCTAAATCAATTAATTAGAATAAGAACAATAATCAAACTATAATTCCTGCGATATTACTAGCAATCAATCAATATTCCCCTTTCTAATTTACCTAGATCCCCTTCATCCTAGATGAGGGATTTACCTACTCATATTGGATCTAACAATAACAATAATTATAATTGAAAACATGATTAAAGATGTGAAATAACAACAAGTAATTGAAAGCATAAAACTTGAATGAATTAATTAACGGAGAATGATTAATACCGTAGTAATCAACAAGGAAAGATTAAGAACAAAGTATCAAAGTTAGAACAAGTTTTTCAGCCGTCCGAAAGTAAATAAAAGCGTAACCTAATAAATCCTCCGAGTTTTGAATTTATATTACAAAATACGTGTTTTAGGAAATTACGGAAATTAATCCGTCAAAATAGGATCCTTGATCGAACCTCGGGTCACTCGATCGAGGACGATTACTCGATCGAGCCTCAGTGCACTCGATCGAGGAACTAGCTTCACAGCTCGTTTGTGACACCCCGCGATAACGCGGAAAATATAACTTATAAATTCAAGCTGAAATTAGGAAATTTTTGAAACTTTTAAAATTTAAAGCGCGAGTTCACTAAAATCTAAAACATTAATAAAGAATTCGGAAATAAAAATTAAATTATACTAACGTGATAGTCAAGGTGAGGGAAAATATATCCCTCGAATGACAAAAAAAAAAAAAGTGAGTCTAAGCAATTCTAGTAAACCGACTACAAGGCCAAAGTGCTCGCTAGCTCACACATGTCTTCACCCCATATATGCACCAACTAGTACCTGTCATTCATGTAAACATGAACGCCACAGTCAGTGGGGAGTAACTCAAGATTCTTCCAGCCACAAAATGTCGAAACGAACATAACAAAGAACTAAAACAGGTAAGACATGTAAGATACTTACAAAAGATATGAATATCAAGTTTATAATTAAACATGGCAATTAAATGAGATAGAACAAGAAAGATCAACATTAGCATAATAAAGAATCAACTATTCATGTGAGACAATTAAATAATATGAAAGACAAGAATACGGTCAGTTATACAAAAGCACGCATTCCAAGGAAATACAACATAGATATGAGATTAGAATCCGAAACTTGTGAAGCAGTTAAGTAAAGGATCAACCAATGCAAATTACAAGAATAGAAACTGTAGCTATTACTTGGAAAACCACTTGGCAAACATTTCACGGGACGTGGCTACTAATGTCACATTCATACTTATGGCTTGCATCTCACCATAAGAACGGATGGGAGCATCAATCCCGTTGATCATATCGCAACTAGAGGGCTTATAGCTCACCCCTAGTATCCGATAGGACCAAGACAGACAACACAAGGCATAACTCTAGCCTTGAAAGACAAATACCAATATCTATAACCAAGCAGGACCTTTACTACTCATATATAAATATATAATTCCCCTGGTAGGACGACAATGGTACTCCCAAGACTCAGTCCTAGTCTAAATCTGGCCAGACTCTCGGGACAGTACAGTTCCCGATTCGACATGCGGCAAAACGGTCCGCATCCTAGACTCGAAGACAGATCGGAAATCGAGAACCCACAATCGGCAGGACAGTCCGAAAGAGGTGGAAGATATGAGTTAAACCCACAATCGGCAGGACAGTCCGAAAGAGGCGTAAAGATAAGTCAAGCAATACGGCATAGCATAAAGGCATTATCCTAAGAACACGACTCAACCAAGCGATACGAATCAACTTGGAGTGAGAAAAATAGGAGAAATGAGCAATTAATGAACCAAGTAAATTATTCCATGCCAATTTATACTAATAAGCGTGAATTAGCAACTTATTTCTTAAATACTTGTCACTTGAATAAAAATGCAAATAAACGGAAATGAACCATTTATAATAAGCAAAACAAGAATTTAATTCTAAATGACTCAAATGTAAGATAAACCATTTATTACTTATAAATTATAAATAATTAAATTGGACTCATTTTAAGATGAAAACATGGCGTTCCACATAGAAATGAGATAATTAATGAATGAAGTACACACTTATAAAACATGTGAGGAATATATAATAATGGATGATATTCAACGAATTACGTTTTATAACGCACGAGACGGGATTTAAATAAATCAAACACGAATATAAACCGAGTCAACAAGGCACGCAACACGAGGCTAGGCCACGGCTCAATCATGGCCATACCTCTACACGTGACTAGGACCACAACCGCACAGCCCTAGCCACTGCCTAGGCCACTGCCTAGGCCGCTGCCTAGGACGGACAGGCAGGCCATGGCCAGGCCACTGCCCAGGCTACTGCCAGCCGCTGCTCAGGCTACTGCCAGCCGCTGCCCAGGCTACTGCCAGCCGCTGCTCAGGCTCCTGCTAGCCGCTGCTCAGGCTCCTGCCCAGCCGTGCTTAATTGAAAACCAAAGCCGGGTTTACCAATTACAACCACCATTTACCCAATTGCATAGGAGACGGAAAATTCATTGTTGGAAATATTTAATCTCATTAATTTACATATTCATATATGTTCAAATTTATTTGGTCATAAAATAAATTGTTGATCTTATGCATGCAAACTAAAACAAGAGTAGAGAAGAAATCGTCTTTCTTACTTTGGGATTTCGGATATAAGGGCACAAGTAAGATCTCCTTCTTACTTGTTCTTGATCTTCCTTATAATGGATGAACAAAGGATCCAAAATAGAATCCCTCCCAAAAGCATATACCCAAGGAAAACTCTTAATAACTAATATTATTATGATCTAGTAATAATATAAGTTTTACTATAAAATTGACACAAAAATATTGTGTATTTCCTCAAGAAAAATTTCGGCCAAGAGGAAAGATATGTGAGTTTTTATTTCTTTAAGTTTTTTCCAATATGGTAGAGAGAATTCATTTTCTAACACTAGAAAAAATATTATAGTGAAGTAGTGAATGAATATAGATAAAAATTCCTTGGCTTTTCTATGCAAAAACCGGTTGGGGAAGGAAAGGAAGCCAATGCATGCACAAATTGCTCTTCTCAAAAGCAATAGGGTTGCATGGCTATAATTAGACTATAATCATTGTGTTTTCTCTTATTAAAATAATCAACACAATTTATCCACTAATACTCCCTCCAATATTTCGGTACATACAACATAAAATGGAAGGTCCATTTTATTTTGTCATTTGTCAATTGTGACATATGTGACATGTTACTTGACATGTGAATTTGTAATGTATTTTTAACAAATTAAAAATCAACATACTCATAAAATATGTCATATACAAAATCCACTAGTAATTCGTAATCACTTGTACCAAAATGGTTTATCAAATTATAAATTACAACGTCTTGTATTTATAATAAATTATTCATTCAATTTTCAATTTTTTCGTAAACAATAATTTTATCTAAGTAATAAAACAATTCGATTACTTAGACCGTATCTCATTTAATCAAATTACAATAAGACACGTTAACTTTACTCACAAAATTACCCGTCAATTTTAAGCAATTTAATTAACTCGTATCGGCATACGATTAATTAAATAATCAATTAAGAGTATTTCCCTATAGGTATGACCTAAGGGGATCAACTGATCACCACCGTCGCACGACAGTAATGTCAAACACTAGTCAGCCAATCATTACCGATATGTGTGGACCAGTTGACTGTAAAATATTACATCCCACATGTATTCTTAAAATATGATTTAAACATGTGATCATCATGATCGACAGTTGTGATCGCATTATTGTCGGAGGACACATATTCCAACATTCATAACTTACAAATTTCCAACAAACCATTTTTTGCCCAATTGTTATCAACTCAACTAATTCCAACTAATGAATTCATGGTACAATTAAACATAAGTAATTAGCTTAGACAAGGAAATTGAGTTACACATACAACATGTAAATAATCAAATTCATACAACCAAGTAACGATAGGACTAGAAATTCCTCCAAACTAAAAATGCGACGGTCTCATACACTACAACAACAATTTACCCAATTCATAAACATACTTGAGATGGAACGAAAGTCAATAATTTACATATACCATCACCCAAATTTCAGTTCATTGGGTCCTCATTTCAGCCATGTAAAGCACTCTACTTGGCCTGCAAATTGTCGCCCAAAACAGCCTGTTTCGGGACAATTTTAAGACGGAATCCTCCATATAAACTACACCATCCATACACATAACCCACCATGTAAATACAAGGCATGAAATCACCTCAAGTAAGCATATAAAACTAATATTATTCCGACACATTCAACCATACAAATGAAAAAAGATTAAAGGTTCAAACTTCATAGTATATAAGAGCTAAACACAACATATACGGACACAATTTCGACATTATGTCGAGTAACCTATCAGTATTACCTTTTCCCCTCAACGAATACGATTCCGTCGCGAAATCACTCCGGGTCTTCAATTCCTTCATCAAAGAGCAAGAAAACGGAATAAAGAAGCCAAAAGACGACACTTTTATAAGACGGCGAAAAACGAAACCACTACAAAAAACGAGACTTTATTACCTTGAAAGAAGGAGGAAGGAAAGGGGAAGAGAATGGTACAAAAATAATGGAATTTGGTCGAGAAATGGGGGTGAAATCTGAGTTTTCAAGGTCGATTAAAAATGGCGTTTCATTGTTGTTACTGTGAGATTGTTGTTGTTTTTGCAGGTAGTACGAAAAAGAAGGAAGGGCAAATGAAGGGGGGTTGGGACATGATGATGATGATGATGATGATGATGATGATGATGATGATGATGATGATGATGATGATGATGATGATGATGATGATAATAATAATAATAATAATAATAATAATAATCATAATAAAAAAGGATCATATAATTGTAGAGTGTAAGAGGGTAGGTGAGTGCGTTGTGTTGTCGGAATCGGGTTGGTCCGAAATAAAATAGCTTTACAAGAAGAATGCGACGGTCTTTGCTAGAGGAATTATTTTTATTATTATTCTCACTATTACTACTGTCCGACAGAATATATATATTTTTATATAAACAAGCTTATAAAAATGTAACTTTTATAAAAATTATGTTTAAAACGAAATTAATGAAATTAAATAATTTAAAATATAAATAAAACAATAGAACGGTTAAATAAATTATAAATGCTAAAAATGGGAAATTCGCGGGTGTTACAATCACCCCACCTTTTAAAAAGTTTCGTCCTCGAAACTTGAAAGTAGAAATAAAAGGTCATAAAAATTAAAGCTGGACTCTTTGAAATCGGTAACCAAAACATTAAAAGGTTACTTATTGTAAGAATTAAAATTCTTTCAAAGGTTTCAAGTAAAATCTCCAACAGTACCAGATCAAAGCAACGGAAGTGTTCTCGTTGCGCATTCAAGAACATCACACTCCAAATCGAAGATAAGGTCAAATACTAAATCATTTGCATAAATCAAAAATCAAAATACTTCCAAAACATTTATAGAGAGTTTTCAAAAGTATAAGTCTCTTTCATGGAACGAAATTGCTCTTGTCGTGCACACAAGAACGCTAACTTTCCAAGTCAAAGACAAGTTTAAAACAAAAATCATTCTCCAATAAGCGTAGAACAAGTTATTAGACGCCTTTAATAACGAGACCTAACATCCCATCAACGTTAAAACCAAGAGAAAAAGATAATCCACTCAAATTTTCTTTTGCAAAAGCCAAATGAAAATTAAAAGATTCACTGTTAAACTAAAAAAGGAGTCAAATTCTTGAAAATATAACATTAAACTTTGACAAAGAATCGTAAATAAATCAAAGTTAGTTAGAAATTGAACAAAATTAAAAGTAATCTCGGGTTAGCAATCAAAGATCGTGATAAAGAAGTTTAAACTCAAAGAACAAATAGGAAACTAAATCAAAATTTTATTTTCAAACCCTTAAAATAGGCAAAGTTTTGTAAAAGTAACATAAATTTTTAACAACGAATCAAAAATGGTAGCTTGAAATGTTTAGAAATTGTATGAAATGAAAAGTAACTTAGAGATCAAAAATAGAACGTACGCTAAGAGAAACCAAACTTAACCAACAAAAGAGTTATGATGAACTCCCTAAAGGTAAGAGTCGAAGTCAAATCAACAAGGATGTCAAAGATAGAGTTTTATAGGTTACCAACATCAAATTTAAAGGAGGAGCATGATGAAGCGAGGAAGAGAGGTATGAGCAGTAACGCTTATTGTCAAAGAAGAAGGGAAATTAGACAACGAGGAAACGCCAGGTACTCAAATCTCAACCACTACATCATCCCAAACGGTTTCGAAAACTTCCTAATAAAAATCAATCTCACAACCACACTACTTCCAAGGATTTCCTCAAAACACTTATGTTACTTCATCCTAAGTTATTCCATGAAACAAGGTACTTCACTATAAGTGTGATTTCCCCACTCCAAATCCTCAAACATCTACAAACAACCTCCACGAGATCAAGGTCAAAGCTTCTAACAAAGCTATACTCATATCCAACTAGTGTCAACCATGAGTTTCTCAAAATGGTAAAACTCTCAATCAAAAATCCAAATTCAAAAGTTCTTTTGCATATTCTATCATCCCAAGGAGATCTTGTTATACTCTCAAAACCTAAAGCATAGATGGTGACATTCTCCAAGTTACGAGACAACCACCCAAAACATCTAGCTCATCTCACTTCAACATCTATCGATCCTAACTTATAATTACATCCCAAGAACTCTGGCTACTAATCCTCATTACCGCAAAGTGAATACCCAAATGAGATTCCAAAACTAGCAACAACTCTCGCCTAACATGGTTCTTATGTAATCATCACAACACTCACAAAAGTATACCGACCATGCTAACCTCAAGCTCAACTAAAACTTCCAAGTAACACTTTCATCACCAATGGCCAACAACGTCCTAGAGGTGTTTCCTCCCAAGCTCTCATCATAAACTATACTCCATGTCAAAACCCCAAGCAGCAATACTCGAGTTACCAAGTCCTCAAATTCCAAGTATAAACAACAAGGCCAAGTTCCATAATCTTAGTATCATAGGCAACTCACACTTAACACACAGAATTCCACCGATCAATCATACTCACTTTACCAAGGGACTAGGTATAAGAATCACCAAGCATGTCTCACCATACTACCTAAGTCTTTCCAACATCACAACCTCTCAAAACCAGGGTTATGGGTCAACCACAAACTAACTCCTCAAAAGTCAAATTCTTCAACCAAAGTTAACATTCCACAAAAGAAGGAGAATTATCTACAAGGCGTCAAGGGAGGATTAGCGAGGAACAAAGGACAAGTTGGGAGGATACAAGAGTAGCTTCCAAGGTAAAAGAAAAGAGAGTTTAGAAGAAGGAATAATCATCAAGAAGTAAAAGAACAAGGCAAGGTACACAAGAACGAGGAAGAGGAAATAGAAGCATTCTCCGAAGGTTGAACAAATCTTCAATTCCCGGCAATAGGCACCAAGACTTGATCTCCACATAGGTGAGCTCACGGTCATCGATCCACGAGCACAAAGATAATTGACAATCAACAAACATGTTAGAACCTACCACGAAGCATACACAAAGAGACTACCAACTTAGGTCCTTATTTCTACCCATCTCTCACTCATTATTCAAGGTCAAGTTCAAATTTAATTTGGGGTACACGTGTGTGCGTCGGGAGAAACATAGGCTCTGATACCAACTGTGACACCCCGCGATAACGCGGAAAATATAACTTATAAATTCAAGCGGAAATTAGGAAATTTTTGAAACTTCTAAAATTTAAAGCGCGGGTTCATTAAAATCTAAAACATTAATAAAGAATGCGGAAATAAAGATTAAATTATACAAACGTGATAGTGAAGGTGAGGCAAAATATATCCCTCGAATGACAAAAACAAAAAAAAAGTGAGTCTAAGCAATCCTAATAAACCGACTACAAGGCCAAAGTGCTCGCTTGCTCACACATGTATTCACCCCATATATGCACCAACTAGTACCTGTCATTCATGTAAACATGAACGCCACAGTCAGTGGAGAGTAACTCAAGGTTCTCCCAACCACAAAATGTCGAAACGAACATAACAAAGAACTAAAACAGGTAAGTCATGTAAGATACTTACAAAAGATATGAATATCAAGTTTATAATTAAATATGACAATTAAATGAGATAGAACCAGAAAGATCAACATTAGCATAATAAAGAATCAACTATTCATGTGAGACAATTAAATAATATGAAAGACAAGAATACGGTCAGTTATACAAAAGCACACATTCCAAGGAAATATAACATAGATATGAGATTAGAATCCGAATCATGTGAAGCAGATAAGTAAGGGATCAACCAATGCAAATTACAAGAATAGAAATCGTAGCCATTACTTGGAAAACCACTTAGAAAACATTTCATGGGACGTGGCTACTAATGTCACATTCATACTTATGGCTTGCATCTCACCATAAGAACGGATGGGAGCATCAATCCCGACGATCATATCGCAACTAGAGGTCTTATAGCTCACCCCTAGTATCCGATAGGACCAAGACAAATAACACATGGCATAACTCTTGCCTTGAAAGACAAATACTAATATCTATAACCAAGCAAGACCTTTACTACTCATATATAAATATATAATTCCCCTGGTAGGACGACAATGGTACTCCCAAGACTCAGTCCTAGTCTAAATCTGGCCAGACTCTCGGGAAAGTACAGTTCCCAATTCGACATGCGGCAGAACGGTCCGCATCCAAGACTCGAAGACAGATCGGAAATTGAGAACTCACAATCGGCAGGACAGTCCGAAAGAGGCGGAAGATATGAGTTAAACCCACAATCGGAAGGACAGTCCGAAAGAGGCGTAAAGATAAGTCAAGCAATACGGTATAGCATAAAGGCATTATCCTAAGAACACGACTCAACCAAGCGATACGAATCAACTTGGAGTGAGAAAAATAGGAGAAATGAGCAATTAATGAACCAAGTAAATTATTCCATGCCAATTTATACTAATAAGCGTGAATTAGCAACTTATTTCTTAAATACTTGTCACTTGAATAAAAATGCAAATAAACGGAAATGAACCATTTATAATAAGCAAAACAAGAATTTAATTCTAAATGACTCACATGTAAGATAAACCATTTATTACTTATAAAGTATAAATAATTAAATTGGACTCATTTTATGATGAAAACATGGCGTTCCACATAGTACACACTTATAAAACATGTGAGGAATATATAATAAGGGATGATATTCAACAAATTACGTTTTATAACGCACGAGACGGGATTTAAATAAATAAAACACGAATATAAACCGACTCAACAAGGCACGCAACACGAGGCTAGGCCACGACTCAACCATGGCCATACCTCTACACGTGACTAAGACCACAACCGCCCAGCCCTAGCCACGCTTTGCTAGGCCGCTGCCTTAGACAAAAGAGGCCATGGCCAAGCACGCCAGTGCTACAAGGCCATCGCCAGCCGCTGCTTTGCCAGCTCTCGCTCACCGTGCTTAATTGAAAACCAAAGACGGGTTTACCAATTACAACCACCATTTACCTAACTGCACAGAAGACGGAAAATTCATAACTTATAAATTTCCAACAAACCATTTTTTGCCCAATTGTTATCAACTCAACTAATTCCAACTAATGAATTCATGGTACAATTAAACACAAGTAATTGGCTTAGACAAGGAAATTGAGTTACTCATACAATATGTAAATAATCCGATTCATACAACCAAGTAACCATAGGACTAGAAATTCCTCCAAGCTAAAAATGCGACGGTCTCATATACTACAACAACAATTTACCCAATTCATAAACATACTTGAGACGGAACGAAAGTCAATAATTTACATATACCATCACCCAAATTTCAGTTCATTGGGTCCTCATTTCAGCCATGTAAAGCAGTCTACTTGGCCTGCAAATTCTCGCCCAAAACAGCCTGTTTCGGGACGTTTTTAAGACGAAATTCTAACCGTAAGTAAGACGGAATCCTCCATATAAACTACACCATCCATACACATAACCCACCATGTAAATACAAGGCATGAAATCACCTCAAGTAAGCATGTAAAACTAATATTATTCCGACACATTCAATCATACAAATGAAAAACGATTAAAGGTTCAAATTTTATAGTATATAAGAGCTAAACACAACATATACAAACACAATTTCGACATTATGTCGAGTAACCTATCAACGTTACCTTTTCCCCTCAACGAATACGATTCCGTCGCGAAATAACTCCGGGTTTTCAATTCCTTCATCAAAGAGCAAGTAAACGGAATAAAGAAGCTAAAAGACGACACTTTTATAAGACGGCGAAAAACAAAACCACTACAAAAACGAGACTTTATTACCTTGAAAAAAGGAGGAAGGAAAGGGGAAGAGAATGGTACAAAAATAATGGAATTTGGTCGAGAAATGGGGGAGAAATCTGAGTTTTGAAGGTCGATTAAAAATGGCAATTCATTGTTGTTACTGTGAGATTGTTGTTGTTGTTTTTGCAGGTAGTACGAAAAAGAAGGAAGGGTAAATGAAGGGGGGGTGGGGACATGAGTGACATGCTGATGGTGAGTGTGTGAGAGATAATAATAATAATAATAATAATAATAATAATAATAATAATAATAATAATAGTAATAATAATAATAGTAATAATAATAATAATAGTAATAATAATAATAATAGTAATAATAATAATAATAGTAATAATAATAATAATAGTAATAATAATAATAATAGTAATAATAATAATAATAGTAATAATAATAATAATAATAATAATAATAATAATAATAATAATAATAATAATAATAATAATAATAATAATAATAATAATAATAATAATAATAATAATAATAATAATAATAATAATAATAATAATAATAATAATAATAATAATAATAATAATAATAATAATAATAATAATAATAATAATAATAATAATAATAATAATAATAATAATAATAATAATAATAATAATAATAATAAAAAGGACTATATAATTGTAGAGTGTAAGAGGGTAGGTGAGTGCGTTGTGTTGTCGGAATCGGGTTGGTCCGAAATAAAATAGCTTTACAAGAGGAATGTGACGGTCTTTGCTAGACGGAATTATTTTTATTATTGTTCTCACTATTACTACTGTCCGACAGAATATATATTTTTTATATAAACAAGCTTATAAAAATGTAATAATAAAAAGGATTATATAATTGTAGAGTGTAAGAGGGTAGGTGAGTGCGTTGTGTTGTCGGAATCGGGTTGGTCCGAAATAAAATAGCTTTACAAGAGGAATGCGACGGTCTTTGCTAGACGGAATTATTTTTATTGTTATTCTCACTATTACTATCGTCCGAAATGAATATATATATATATATATATATATATATATATATATATATATATATATATATATATATATATATATTTATATAAACAAGCTTATAAAAATGTAACTTTTATAAAAATTATGTTAAAACGAAATTAATGAAATTAAATAATTTAAAATATAAATAAAACAATAGAACGGTTAAATAAATTATAAATGCTAAAAATGGGAAATTCGCGGGTGTTACATCGTTCTCTTCTTTCCTTCACTTCTTATCTTCAAGTTCCCTCGTTTCTCGTGCCATGCTTCTTGTATTCCACTATGCCATAACCGTAATGCTCATTTAGCTCGATTCACCTCGTACTGCGTCATTTCTGCATTAAAACATAAAACAGCGGCAATATCGACAATTCACTATAAAAGGCATGTAAATAACATAAAAGGTACGGAAACGGTATATAAAACATCATGAAAGGAGTTATAAAAGTGTATATAAAAGTGATACATCAGGGTGTTACAGAGAAGATGCTCGAGACTGTAACTTGTTCATCGTCGTTATGTTCTGGATTTGAAGAGAAAGGAAAGAAGCCTTTGTCGTATTCAGCTTCGTCTACTGGTTGCAATCCTAGTACCTCACCTATGGATTTCGATAGTAGCAGTGCGTCCGATGAGGCCTTGAAGGATACACGGGTTTGTAATTCTACCTCCTCAACTAACTCAAAATCTCCTCAGTTTCACTTCACCAACAAGAAGCCACCTCATAATACACTACATCTATCATCTCAAGATTATGATAATTTACTACATGGCACAAATTTTGGATTATACCACCCAAGGTCCGTGTCTTTTATGAGGGTCCGTACCCTCACCCCTAAAACTATCCAGATGGGAACTCCCTGTGACGAAACTCATGGGACAGCAGAAGTTCCCACCACTTCTCCTACAATGGAGAACTTTTTACACATTAGTAATGCTCAACAGACAGAAAGTGTTGTGTTTGTTAAGGAGGAAGATGAAGTACAGGTTGATAAGAAGACACGTCTTAATTCCGACTCTCCCGTTCCTACTAAGATCTCATCGGTCCGGTTTGAGTTTGCTGCTGCGAGGGATATTTCGGTTACCACAAAGAGACCTATTGTGGACCGTTATTACACTAAAGGTTGCAAGGATCGTGCTTCTGCCACTTCAAAGAAAAGATCTATAGTTTCAGCTTCTTTTTGCAGGTACACCCGCACTACTGTTACCGTTATGAAGATGTAGTGGAAGGATGTCCAGTTTATTGAGTTTGACGCTCAATATCATCCACCGTTCAAGAAAAGTCGTCGTCTTGTTTCGTCGACTGCAACTACTTGTACCGTTTCTTCTGTTACTTGGGTATCAAGTAGTTTTGGGGCTGCTAATGCCCCTTTGTTTGAACTTTAGTGTAACCTTTGTACTCGTACTAGTTTTTATTTATAAAAGTTCATCGTTCTCAAGAAAAAATAATTAGAAAAATATATAAAGAAATTGACTTTGATACAAAGTCGCTCTGTTGGGAAGGGACTATAATAGTTTTGCAAAAAAAAAAAAAAAAATTGGGTGCTGAAACTTACAGGAATCGAACACACGATCTAATTACTTAATTCCTTCCGCACTAACCAACACGTGCATGCTAAATCTTGTTATTTAAAGTCGCAAACAAATTCTAATCATATAATAAATGTTCAATGTGTAATTAATGACGTTTAACTAATGTAAGCGCTGATAATGTGCAAAGAAATTCGCTTGGCGTTGTGGTTAGAGTAGGACTGTAGTAGCCTTGTTGAGGAAGTAGCATGGGTTCTATTTCCCATTGATACATTTTTATTTTTATTGTTTTTGAAAAACTATTTGAAGTCCAGTCACTGCCCCCCAAAGCGACTTCGACTCAAGACGCTCAGCCCCTAAACGACTTGACTCAAACTCGCAGTGTCTTAATATCGACACTATTTACTTGTCACCTATGCTATGGTCGCTAGGCGGAAAGCGACTTAAATTCGAACCTAGCTTCAGTGATGACGTGGATCCATTTTGGCTAATAAGTTTCAAACTACGCCTATTTTGTTAATTTATTTCATTTTCTACCCCATTTTAAGAAAAATTTCTTTAATAAAAGTGTTTGGTAATTAGCGGATTTAAGTTAATAGATTGTGTGGACATAGGCCACAACCGGTCTGTGGATGCGGGACACCTATCAGTCTGTAGACATGGGCCACCTGCACGCCAAGCCAATCTGCGGACATGCAACGGTCTTTTGAAAGCCACGTTTGGAGGCGTAGAAAATGCTTTCGACCGAATCGTTTTAGATCAGTCGGTTTCGTCTCGGCAAAAGTCTCGAAACGATGCAGAGATGTTCAGAGTCACCACCAAGCAATTATGGGATGCTTGGAAACCGTTCGAAATCCACTTTATACCTCGGTCAATCAAGGCAAAAAGCGGTGCTTGACATAGGTACTAAAGATAAGGACTCGTCCCCCTTTAGCATCCTATCGCTAGAATGACTCTCGTACGCCCTATATAAGACCATCCACTATCCAAAGGTTCTGAGTAAGGGGTGAGGGTACGTATTGGGAAGCCCTTTTATTGGACACCTAATCCCAGCCGTTGGTTCATCGGTTTTGTTACTCGTCGTCAAAAGTTACCTAGACCAAAACAATATTTATAACTTCACAAACTACTCTACTTTTAGTAAAGATGTAAGTAAAGGTCAGATTCCAAGGGACAGGTATTGATGTAGGATTTTTGAATGCAAATGGTCGTGTCTAAGGGTTTCACAATTTGGGTTAAGGTAGGAGATCAACTAAGCTAAATAACAATGTAAGTAAAACAAGCAAGATGATTAAAATGAGATGTAAACAATTGATTAAAAGGACTAGGGTATCATGGGTTCATAGGGGATTCATGGTATTTGATCATACAAACATATTTTCTACTAGGTGCAAGCAATTATTATTGTGATGGGATCGAGTTAGTGTATATCTTATAATCCCTAGGAAGGTTTGGGTCCCGGAGCCGAATCGATTAGATTGTACAACACCTACAAGTCGACTTAATCCTCCCTATCCAACTATATGCATGGTCTAATGAGACTCGAGTTGGTTTATGTCTTACAAGTCTCATTGAAAAGGTAAGTGATGGGTAAAAAATGCAAGGATTCATAGGCTCGCATTTCATCGAACATAACATGTGCATAAGTTGAAATCACAACAAGCAAGCAAATTAATTATGAAAACATATTAGATTAAGCATGAATCAATCCCCATGTTGGTTTCCCCTAATTCCCCATTAACCCTAGTTAAGGAAACTACTCACTCATTATCAAGTTTAACATGCTAACAAGGTTGTCAATCATACTAGCAAGGCAAAGCATGATGAACAAATGAAGATGATTAACAATAATTAAAAAGGATTAAGAGAGAATTATACCTAAAGATGATTCCAAATAATAAAGCGAAGAATAATAGAAGTACTTGATGATTGATGGAAGGTTGTCAATCCTCCAAATAAACCCCAAATAATCTTCAATTACCCAAAATAAATGATGAACAATAGAGAAATTAAGTAAAGATTAAGAAATGAGATTTGTATTAATGCTAAATTAAGAGTTGATTACAAGATTAAGATGAGATTAAGAATGTATAAGAAGAACATGATAATCCAATTAGTACAATGGGGTATTTATACTAAGGATTAGGTACATAAATTAGGGTTACTAAGGGCTTAAATGACGATTAAGACCCTTAAGAAAAGTTGAGGAAGTGCTTCTCTCGAAGGAGATGCGCATATCCGTTTTCATAGTCTTCAAGAAATACGCTCGTCCCGAGCGGCTTGGCTGAGGGATGGTTTGCACTGGAGAGAAATACGAGCGGATTGGGGGTCGCGACGCTCGGATCACAAGGCCTCAAGACGAGCGTCTTGTGCACGGGACGCTCGGACTGTAGCAGGGCGACGCTCGTCCTGGACACTGCTACGCTCGGATTGCTGGGCATTCACTTTGCTTCCTTTATTTCTACAACAGTCCTCAAGGATCTTGTTGGAGATGCAAGGATCCTTTCACCATTTCCCAATCTACTTTATTATCTACATAGGCCTTCTAGTATTGTCTTCCCTTTGATGCTTGGTCATTGAATTCGATCAATTTAGCTCCATTTTGCCATGAAAATGCAAGGTTTGCACTCCTTTCCTACCAAAGGATCAAAACCTCAAAGAATATGCAAAACGGAAGACTAAAGATAGTAAATGACCCAATTATGCACTAAAAAGCATAGGAACGAGGATAATTCGAGGACTAAATATGCTCAAATATGAGTCACATCAAATATCCCCAAACCGAACCTTTGCTCATCCCGAGTAAAGAGGTGACAAAAACTAGGACCCTTATTCAAACTAACCTACTAATATAGCCGATGTGAGACAATTAGCGGGTCTCACTCCGCCCCTTCAACTCACAACAAGACAACCATGAGGTAGGATGCCTTCTTGTAAGGCAAGGTGGGGCTTGCCAAAATGGCGACACATCCAAGCATTAAAGCACACAAGATCAAGTAATGGATGCATCTACAAAAATGAATAGCCACTTTCCTCATCTAAGTGGCGAAAATTATCTAAAGGGGAAGCAATCTAAGGGTACACATTCCATTATAGATATGGTTTCTTCAAACTACTAAGCCTAGAAGGATACCAATAAATCACCTCCAAGTTGTGTCAAGTTAGGGTACCTTTGTCCTCAATCGTTAAATGCTTTCGTCAAGAGTAGACTCCCTATGGTGTTAGAAACACTGGAGGATCGCGGAATTCCCCTTCTTGCCTAGGAAAGAAAAAGGGTCGTCCCCTCTCTACCATGCACAAAAGTGGATACGATGGAAAAGGGATCAATAGAACTTTGAGTTTCATGTGGGAGTTTGCTTTTGTTGTTGTTTTCCCCCCAATTTCTTGTGGCATTTGACATTTTGAAAACATTTCTTTGCCATTTCTTTGATGTTTGGCATTTCAATACTTGACAATTTTTCAACTTTTTGCATTTTCTTTTGAACATTTTCAAAGCTACCCCATTTGTAGGGAGGGTGCTTATATTTGAAGCATATGAGTTTTTATTTTTGTTACTCCTCTTTTCTTTTTATGCAATTGCAAACTTTTTCTTTTCTTTTCATTTTTTGAACTCAAATTTTTGAACAATTTTTGTGCCCATTCCCTTTTTGATGACAAAATGTGGTAGAATATGGATGATGAATGGTTGTATGGTTTCAAGGGTCACCTTGGAATAAACGGTAGCCAAGGAGTTATCACACCACAAGGTACTCTTGACTAGGCCTTAATCCATGGGTCAAAGGATACTAGCATGACACATCCTAGGGTGTTTTACAAGTATTCTAACAAGCAAAGTCTTACGAAGAAAAAGTATCTACAAGGGCCTTATATACACTTGTTAAGCTTCCCAAATAGACGGTTTCACAAAATTTTTCTAAATGCAACTATATGTTATGATGCAACTATCATTTATACATCCTAATGCATATGCTTCTACCAACTAGTATGTCATATAAACTAAATGCAATCCTATAAACACATTGTTTATACCGCATCAATCAAAATAAAGCCACATAGTCATTAACATAAAGAGGAAAAAGAAGATTGGAAAGATCATACCATGCGGTCTTCTATATCCTCATGTCTCGGATGTGGCATAGTCGATCAATGTGAAAAAGGATAAACAAACACAATATATACAAGACTACACTATAAAGGAAATGAACATGTTTTTGAATTTTTCAATTTTTCAATTTTTTTGGATTTTGTTTTAATGAAATTAAAAGACATGTTTTTGTATTTTTCAAAATTTTTCAATTTTTATCATTTTTGTTTAAAAAGTCATGTTAGAATTTCTCATCCCCACACTAGTATGGGCATTGTCCTCAATGGCCAATACGATAGGAAATTATGCAATTTATATGAAAATGCATGATTTCTAAGCTAAATGCAAACTATATGACATATAAACAAGAGTGAATGCAAACTAAGCTATGCTATATGATGCATGAGTTTTTGTTATGGTTGGAGAGCATAATTTAGATTAGCTTCCAATGCATATGCATAAACTTCCCCAAACCAAAATAGACACTATTTCTAATGTCAAAAATTGGGGGAGTTCATGCATAAGGATGCTATGCATGAAACTACATTTGTCATTTTGGATTTTGAAAATGGGAACAATAAAAGAAACACCTCAATGTGGCCGAGGTGTGAGTCCTCCAGATGATGCTAGGATCCAAACTATGATCAAGATGCAAATTATATGAAAAACAAGAGAAATAGACAAACCTCAATTTTCGCCCATGGCGTCATCACTATCATCTCTATCATCATCACCAACTTCACTTGAATCATCATCATCAACCTCCATAGATCCGGAGTTATCATCACTTGCACTTGAACTTCCTTCTTCTTCCTCACTACCCTCTTCATCTTCTTCTTCATTCCCCTCATTTTCTTCATTTTATTCACCTTCTTGAGCACCACTCTCAACAACAACCATCTCCTCTTCACCCAAGCTACCACCTCTAGAAGCACTAGGAAATAAGGTTTACTTATCCGCCCAACTAGGCAAAGGACAAGATGGGTCAAGAAGTCCTTGCCTAGAAAGATGTAGGAGAGGTGGATATTGTGCTTTATAAGCATTGACTCTATCCTCATAAGCTTGCTTGTGCATTTCTTTCATCAAGAGAGTCAAGTAGTCATTCCCCGCCTTAACATTTTCGGGTTGAAATTCATGGTAGGTGAATGGGTAAGGTGGGGTGATAATGGAGGAGGGCTCGGCAATGTCTTACCCTTGGTGTTGTATAATAAACTCGGCTTCCTCGGAGAGTGGGAGAAGGTATTTTGGCCTATGAACATTCAATCGGCAAATCTTGCTCGGCAATGTGAAGGATTTAGCATCTTTTGTTAACCACCCAAATTTGTCATCAAGAGTATCATTCGTGACCCATTTGAATTTTTGAACCATGGTGGCTAGATCAATGATATGGCCTCCCTTAACCGGTTTATAGGTGCTATCCTTGTTGAAGTTCCGGTTGAAGTGTTTTGCCAAATAAGTTACTAAACCTCCATTAACAATAAAGGCCGTGCCCTCTTTGCCATGATCGACTTTGAGCCACCTCTCAATCAAAAGTTGAAGAATGTTGTACTTTTTGGTGAACTCACTTCCAATGTTCAAGTTCGACTCGATATAAATAAAGTCAAGTTCGGTGAAATGGTTCATGCCCTTCCTAGCAATCAAAGTATGCCCAACAACCTTGTGCCATACCCTTATGCCCGGATGATGGACAAAAAGAGCACGACAATCATGATAAGATGTAAATTCTCTCCAGGTAATAGCCTTCCATAAGGTTGCGGGATCATACTTGGTAGGTTTCTTCGTGTAAGTTGGATCATTGCTAAGGCCAAAAACATTACCGAATTCTTCAAAAGACAATTTCCTATCAGCATTCTCGAGCCAGAATTCAATGTTCCTTAGAGCCTCCACCTTGGTAACTTTCAAAGAGCTTAAGAACTCTAAGGTGAGGGATGAGTAAGTCAACTCTTGCATATTAAACAATGTACTCAATCCCATGGACTCGAAAAAGGTCTTGGTTTGTTCTAGGACACCCAATTTTGACAAAGTCTCTTGGCATATGAATTTGGTGGGTAAAGTAGATTTCTTAGCAAAGGAAACAAATTTCTCCCTATGAGAGTCGAAAGTGAAAATTACCTCTGGATAATCATCTAGTTGTTCAACAACCGGAGTAGAAGTAGTAGCTTCCATAGGAGGAATAGACTCTTGAATTTCCAACCTTGCATTTTGAACCACCAATGCCTTAGATGCTTGAATAGCTTGAAGAGCTTGTTGTCTTTTGGAAAGGTTCGTCTTTGGGGGTACCTTACTTCCACCTCTTGTTCTTGCCATGCTCCTTTATGTAGTAACACCAAAGATAAGCCTGATTTCTTCAAATTCCAATAAGACCCAAATCGATTTAGGATAGTTGAATGTTGCCTTGTATCCCAAAAATCGACTCAAACTTTGAAGATGTTGGTGTTTTAATCACTTGTTGTTGGTAAAGGAGTGATTTAATTGTGTTTTTAGGAAGTTTGGGGTTAATTTGGGTGATTTTGGTTGAGAAATTTGATGTTGGTTGATGGAGAGAATGAGGGTTTTGAGGGTTTGGAGTTGTGTTTATGTTATGAATGAGGAAATGAATTGGGAAAGAGGGGCTTTTAAGCCCGTTATATTTGAAAATCAGAGGGGGAGACGAGCGGACTAGGGTCGGGACGAGCGGATTCTGCTATTTTTGGCTTCAGGAAAAAGACGCGCTGGGACGAGCGTCTTCTGAGGAAGACGAGCGTCTTTCTAGAGCAGGACGAGTGGACTGGATTGGAGACGCTCGGATTCCTTGTCAGGGGGAAATCCCAAAATTTTTTAGTTATAAGACGAGCGGATTCCCAGTAGGACGAGCGTCCTGACTGAGACGAGCGGATTCTCTATGGGGACGCTCGGATTCTCAGTCAGAGCAAAATCATCTTTTTCCAGCTACTTCAGGACGAGCATATCCTACCCAGGGCGCTCGTGTTCTTCTCAGGACGATCGGATCCTCGTCGGGTCGCTCGGACTGTCCCTCTGCCACACGAATTCAGGTCCATCAGTGGGCATTTCGTAACCCGTGTCATTTACTCTTCATTTCTTGTGGTCTTCATTGTGGGGGCACTACGAAAGCTTGGATAGCCTAGGCAATTGCTATCCCCACACTAAGGCAAAACACTACACATCAATAAACGATTGAGTCCCTCCCTCACTTCTCTCAAAATGATGAAAATCTTGATTAAGGCATAAAAATGTAAATCCAAAATTGACAAAAATGCAATACAATAATTAAAATGCGAGTTAGGGAGTTAGAATATTTACAAGTGGTGGTTTAGGGAGGACTCCACCAAACTCTCATCCAATAATGAGATGTCAAGGGGGCATGTTCAAGGTGTTGTTGATGTTGCTCAACACCTTGAAGAAGTAGTCGAAAGCTTGTTCATTGTCATGATAAAGATCTTCAATAAACCTTTGCACTTGTTGTTCTTCATGGTGGTCTTGGGTCATAGCATTACCGATATAGGGATTGAATATCCCTTCAAACTCATCATCCCAAAGACCGCATACTTCATCTACTTGTTCTCCAATAATATCACGAGTTGTCAAGAGCAACTCTTCTTCCTTCTTGTCATTATGGCCAATGAGGCCTTCTTCTTTACTTGTCATGGGTGAGCTTTCCAAGCTCTCTTTATTTAGACTTCCTTGCTCTTTTGATGGAGCATCATCCACTTTCTTCTTCCATTGAAATACCAACTTCTTCCTATCATCTTGCCGGCTATAGTGATCAACCATAAAACACGGCTCATGCAATCGGGGAGCTCTCATTGTCTTATCAAGATTAAAAGTGATTGTTTCATCTCCCACTTCAAGGGTTAGCTCTCCATGTTTCACATCGATCACCGCTCCCGCGGTGTGTAAGAAAGGTCTTCCTAAAATGATAGGAATGTTTGAATCTTCCTCCATATCAACAATAACAAAGTCCAACGGGATGAAGAACTTGCCAATTCTTACCGGCGCATCTTCCCATACCCCTAAAGGAGTCTTCGTAGATCGATCCGCCATTTGAAGTGTGATATTAGTGCACTTGAGTTCTCCCATTCCTAGCCTCTTGCTTACCGAATATGGCATGACACTCACGCTTGCCCCAAGGTCACATAGAGCTTTGTTGATCGTGGTATCACCAATGGTGCATGGAATAGAGAAGCTTCCCGGATCCTTTAGTTTTGGAGGTGAACTTCCTTGTAGGATGGCACTACTCACTTTAGTGAAAGCAATAGTCTAAAGCTTCCGGATGGATTTCTTCTTTGTAATAATATCTTTCATATACTTAGCATAGGCCGGGACATGATTGATTAATTCCGTAAATGGAATTGAGACTTCCAAGTTCTTGACAATCTCCATAAACTTCCCAAGTTGTTCATCAAACTTAGGCTTAACTTGACGACTTGGAAATAAAAGCCGAATCACAATAGGCTCTTTCTCTTTGGCCTTTTCTTCATCCTTCTTTGAAACTTCTTGAATGGTGGGTTCTTCTTCTTTAGAGTTTTCAACAACTCTTTCCTTGTCACTAGCATTCACAACATCTTCATCAACGGGCCTCTTTGGCCCTTCATACATTGTACCACTCCTCAAATGGATGGCACTCACCGATTCTTTTCTTGGGAGATTACCTTGAGGTGGTAATTGCCCCTTTTGTCTTTGTGAACTTGAAGATGCCAATTGAGACATTTGGGTCTCCAACATCTTTGTGTGAGCTAGGATGTTGTTGATGGTGATGTCTTTTACTTGGCTATCCTTTTGCATTTGAGTGAAAAACTCTTGTTGGTTCTTTTGCATTTGGAGGACCGCTTTTTGAACATCAAAACCTTGGTCATTTGTTTGATTGTATGGAGTTTGGTTTTCATAACTTTGGTTTTGATTGTAAAAGGGTCTTTGAGCTTGGTTTCTCATTGGAGGTGGGGTGTATGTTGTTTGAGGGTTTTGAACATTTTGGCTTTTGTATGTGAGGTTGGGATGGAATTTGGTGTTTTCATTGTAATAGTTGGAATAAGGGGTACCACTCCTGTATGTTTGGAAAGCATTCACTTGTTTATTTGTTCCCCTACATTCACTTTGGTCATGTCCCAAAGTTCTACAACTCTCACATACTCCACTTGGAATTGATAAAGATGCCACCATGGCATTAACATGTTGCTTAGATTTGGAAGTTTATTCGAGCTTAGCCATAGCCTTCTCAAACTTCAAATTAATGGTATCAATATGAGCACTAAGTTGAGCACCCAATTAAGTAATAGAGTCCACTTCATGCTTTCCTCCTCTAGTAGCCTTCCGAGGTCTACTATATTGTGAGTTATGGACCGCCATTTCCTCAATCTTGTTCCATGTTTGATTATCGTCAACTTCGGTGAACATACAATTTGATCCCATGTTGAGAATATTTCCGAAGTCTTCATAAAGACCATTCCAAAATTGTTGTACCAAGAACCACTCGATAAGTCCGTGATGAGGACATGAGCGGCAAGTTCATTTGAATCTCTCCCAAGCTTCATACAAAGATTCTTCGTCCCTTTGTTTGAACCCGGTGATTTGGGCTCTTAGCATGTTAGTCTTTTCCAGAGGATAGAACTTTTTGTAGAAAGCAAGTGCCAATTTCTTCCAAGAGTCAATACCAAGAGTAGCCTTATCAAGGTTCTTTAACCATTGTTTTGCGGAACCAATCAAAGAAAAAGGAAATAAGACCCATCGAATTTGGTCTTGAGTAACTCCGGTTTGAGAAATCGCATCACAATAGTCACAAAAAGTCTCCATATGAGAATGAGGGTCTTCACTAGGCATCCCCCCAAATTGACTTCTCTCAACTAATTGTATAAATGCGGATTTTGCAATGAAATTACTGGTTAAATATTGTGGTGTGGGAGTACCATTTGGTAGGTTCTCCTCGGTTGGTACGGAATGTGATGAAAATTTAGGCATTGTGGGTTGATTTTGCGGTTGATTATGTGTTGGGTTATCCTCTCCTTCTCTTGCAAAAGGGTTGATAAACTCAATGTTATTTGGTTGAATGTCCACAATCTCACCAATACCTCTCAAAGTATTTCTAGCAAGTCTTCTATTGTTGGTCAAAATTCTTTCAATTTCAAGATCAATGGGTAACAAGTTACCTTGTGATCTCCTAGACATGCAAAATATCAAACAACTCGAAAACAATTAGAACAAACCTTGAGGAGTTTTACTTCCCCAAGGTAAGGAAAGACACAACAAAAAGCAATCAAAGAAAATCAAATCAAGTTAACAACGTCCCCGACAACGGCGACATTTTTGGTTCGTCGGTTTTGTTACTCGTCGTCAAAAGTTACCTAGACTAAAACAATATTTATAACTTCACAAATTACTCTACTTTTAGTAAAGATGTAAGTAAAGGTCGGATCCCAAGGGACGGGTATTGATGTAGGATTTTCGAATGCAAATGGTCGTGACTAAGGGTGTCACAATTTGGGTTGAGGTAGGAGATCAACTAAGCTAAATAACAATGTGAGTAAAACAAGCAAGATGATTAAAATGAGATGTAAACAATTGATTAAAAGCACTAGGGTGTCATGGATTCATAGGGGATTCATGGGATTTGATCATACAAACATATTTTCTACTAGATGCATGCAATTATTGTTGTGATGGGATCGAGTTAGTGTATATCTTACAATCTCTAGGAAGGTTTGGGTCCCGGAGTCGAATCGATTAGATTGTACAACACCTACAAGTTGACTTAATCCTCCCTATCCAACTATATGCATGGTCTAATGAGACTCGAGTTGGTTTATATCTTACAAGTCTCATTGAAAAAGTAAGTGATGGGTAAAAAATGCAAGGATTCATAGGCTCGCATTTCATCAAACATAACATGTGCATAAGTTGAAATCACAACAAGCAAGCAAATTAATTATGAAAACATATTAGATTAAGCATGAATCAATCCCCATGTTGGTTTCCCCTAATTCCCCATTAACCCTAGTTAAGGAAATTTCTCACTCATTATCAAGTTTAACATGCTAACAAGGTTGTCAATCATACTAGCAAGGCAAAACATGATGAACAAATGAAGATGATTAAAAGGATTAAGAGAGAATTATACCTAAAGATGATTCCAAATAATAAAGCGAAGAATAATAGAAGTACTTGATGATTGATGGAAAGTTGTCAATCCTCCAAATAAACCCCAAATAATCTTCCATTACCCAAAATAAATGATGAACAATAGAGAAATTAAGTAAAGATTAAGAAATGAGATTTGTATTAATGCTAAATTAAGAGTTGATTATAAGATTAAGATGAGATTAAGAATGCATAAGAAGAACATGATAATCCAATTAGTATAATGGGGTATTTATACTAAGGATTAGGTACATAAATTAGGGTTAGTTAGGGCTTAAATGACGATTAAGACCCTTAAGAAAAGTTGAGGAAGTGCTCCTCTCGAAGGAGATGCGCATAACCGTTTTCATAGTCTTCAAGAAATACGCTCGTCCCGAGCGGCTTGGCTGAAGGACGGTTTGCACTGGAGAGGATTCCGAGCGGATTGGGGATCGGGACGCTCGGATCACAAGGCCTCAAGACGAGCGTCTTGGGCACGGGACGCTCGGAATGTAGCAGGGCGACGCTCGTCCTGGGCACTGCTACGCTCGGATTGCTGGGCAGTCACTTCTCTTCCTTTCTTTCTTCAACAATCCTCAAGGATCTTGTTTGAGATGCAAGGATCCTTTCACCATTGCCCAATCTACTTTATTATCTACATAGGCATTTTAGCATTGTCTTCCCTTTGATGCTTGGTCATTGAATTCGATCAATTTAGCTTCATTTTGCCATGAAAATGCAAGGTTTGCACTCATTTCCTACCAAGGGATCAAAACCTCAAAGAATATGCAAAACGAAAGACTAAAGATAGTAAATGACCCAATTATGCACTAAAAAGCATAGGAACGAGGCTAATTCGGGGACTAAATATGCTCAAATATGAGTCACGTCACCCGTGTTAGCGGCGTCTACTGATCGATCGTGGTTGTTTAAGTGCAAGAGTTGATAAAACGGTTTAAATGCATGAATGCGCATCCAAAAGTCTTAAACTAACATGTGATGTTTTGCTAAGTCGGTTTGTTTATCCAAATATCAAGTAATTGATGTCGAGTTGGATTTAGATTGATTTGAATGTGAAAGCGAAAATTAAACATCCATTTACCAAATTCGGGTTATGGTGCTTTAACACGATCCATTTATTTGAAAAAGTGTGTTTAAAGGATAAAGTATAAAATGCAAACTCGTCAATCTGATCCGTCACGTATTCGGGTTAACCGTAATCGGGATCGTCCTAGATAAATACCAAAACGAGACAGAACAGTGCCAGGCAGCCCCATTGGGACGCGAGCCATTAAACGAGGGAACAGAGTCTGTCCAAGTTTTGAAATATGAAAACAGACGGCCTCTTGGGGCACGAGTCAGACGACGACCCAAGGGGCGTCTCCTGGTTGTTAAAAAGATTGTTTAAAACCGTATCTGTGATTAAATGATTTGCATGACTCGGAAGAATTACTATTATCTTAGTAATATTCGTTGTCGGATTTACAAGTTTGAAAATCATAGTTTACAAATAAAAATGTGAAATGCGTGTGCTTAACCGTTTTATCACCGTACTCGAATTAAATCGACATGGTATTTATTTTAACCAAGGGTGACATATGATATGGTTAAGATAAGGATAAAAATAAAATGAAATAAAAGTAAAAGTAAAATGTTTGATATGAACTAATATGTTAAGTTCATTTCTTTGTAATTAGTCAATACTAGTTGTACGAAACGCGCCGTACCCCAAGATAGTTATATCAAAGTAGTTTTAATCATTGAGCCAAAATCACTACAAGAAACCCATATTTAACCGTCTTAGAAAGGGTCAAAATGCAACTTTAGGACCACAATCCGCCATCAAGGATGTAATCAATTAAACAATTAATAAATGTGGATCCAGCCATAAGGGTGTAATCGATAAACCTGAAGGTTTTTTTTTTTTTTTTTTTTTTGAGTGATGTAATTTGGAAAAAAAGAAAAGGCCAACATTTGTATCTTTATCATGGACTGAAAAAGCTTAAATTTCGACAGTCAATATCAATAATCTTAAGTTGACATGCATAAGCCCTATTCCAATCCAATATTTAAATTTAAGTTTGAATTACATAAAAAATTGTAGTTCAAACCCAATTAAAACATCCAACTAAATGACGTGAGAATTGTAAGCCGCAATTTTGTTGCCTCCACCTCTAAATCTCTTTCTCCTATTTCTTCATGACTTCAACATTAACTTCATCATCCTCGTCTCTCGTAATAACATCATCAATATGGTTAAAAAGCTGTATAGGAGTCTATAATTGTTGTAGCATAGGAGAATCTGGAGCTAGAATTTTGCTCATATGGCTAAGGTGGTCCACCAACGAATGAGTAATCTATCTCAACATCGTGCCAGTCATAATCTACATAATCCTCAACATAGGCTAAGCTAACATAGCAAATGACATCAAGAGCATTAATTGAGAATCAGGACTAATGCAGTTTTCAGTATACTACTCCGTACTATGTAGGCAAAAAAGTTCGTTAAGTTGGGAAGGAAGTCAAAGATTGTACTTGAAATGACATAGCCGTTTAAAAAGCAGAAGGATGGGGTCTATCAGAATTTACCTTTGGACCAAAGTCGTAATATCTCCATTGCATTGAACCAACCTGTGAAGACAATAAGTGAATGACATTCATAGCATATCAACCCTACCAAAGACAGAAGAGAATCAGTCAAGACTCGAGATCACGGCTCTCTATGAATAGATTCAGCTCTACACAAGGTCATCCCAAAAATTCGGAAATTCGGAAATTTTGTGATATTTTATACTTCCTCCATTTAACTCCACTCTACCACTTTGCTTTTTCACGTTTGCCAACGCGTGTTTTACGCGGTAAATATCGTTAGCTACGTATTTGCAAAAATTATAAAAGTTAAATATTTTTAATGTACTCATAAAGACGAATTAAACAAGATCTCACATGAATATATTTTCACTTATATATTGAGAGGAAATCGAGATTGAATGTGTATTTGTGAATAGTGTAAAAAATAGAAATAGGTAGAGTGGAGTTGAATGGAGGAAGTATTATTTGATTTGATTTTAAAGGATGGTCGTGAGATGATAAGAAAAAGAGGTGAACATGGATACACTTCAACCGCATATCAAATTTCTAGTACTATGAAGTTATCACCCGCCCCGTGACTCATGTAAATCACATCTCCAATAGAGGTCAGCTGGAGAACACTGCTGGAATATACTAACCAACATAATGTTAATACGAAAAAACTTGCAAGAGGTAGTTAAACAAGCTTGAATTTTTTACGACAATGGAGAATTCAAATATGTTAGCACCCAGCCATATAATGTAACATAGTGGTATATCCCCCAGCCATAAAATTAAGGGTATATCCCCAACATTTAACATTGGGAAAAAAAAAGTCTAATGTAACTTCTAGTGATAGCATTCTCTTTCTCCCTACCTCAGGGGGCTACAAGGCAGTCTCTCCTTCCATGTCCGCAGGGTAGTCTCCTGCACCCAATTTTTTTTAAAAAAAAAAAAACTAATTATGCACTCTCTATCTCCCTCATGCCTGAAAGGCAACCTCTCGTACTCAATAAACAAAGGATGTTTAATATGAGAATCTTATTACTCTCTCACATGCGCACTCACGATGGCTTAGCTAAACAACTCCCGCTTATAACGAAAACAAAGTTTTGGTAGGTCATATATACCTTTCTTTTGGGGAGTAGATCTGTCATCCATTCATCTCGTTTTGGCAGTAGTTTCACCTCTAACTCTGCCAGCAACACATCATCCCCTTTCATAGACAAACCTGTTAATGAACAAAATAAACATTCATTTCCAAAGTTCTACCTTTCATACAGGACTGAAATAACATTGTTTTCCCGTTTGAAAGGTAATTATCCTGATTGATCTTTTTTGTATTCCTGACGTTGTGACCGCCTCCATAATGCAGCTTCACGCATCGATCGTAGTTCCACCTTTATTTCTTCTTCCTCTTCTTTCTTTTTAATGCTATCATCCTATGCTTTCCTCTAAACACAAACAGAATAACCAGTTCAAGAGTGGAAGAGATAGCAAATCACAGTGAAAAATAAATAGAAGAGAATCATGGTGTAGAAAATATGTCGAAGGCTATGCACTTATACTCCCAAATAACAAGCAGGTACACGGCCAAAGTTGGTGGATAATCTTTCAAGTATTTTGCGCACAAGGATCGCAGTATGCAGAAAAGCCACAAGGCCACATACACAAAGCGCAAATATATCTCGTCATACAGAGCGAGATAATAGAAAACAAAGAATAAAGTCTCCCATAAAAAAGGAAGGCATGTGTATTTTAGATGCTTTAAAAATGGAGGGTACTGTCGACTACTATCGCCACTACCACAACCTGTGTCTATTATTACTACTACCAGCACCATCGCAATCACACTACTAATGGGTCTACCACTACCATGCTTATTGAATTCGCCTGGTGCCCTACGAATCACGAATTGTTAAAAGCGAATTCTATCATGTTGCTTACTGAAAATACATATAACACACATTCTAAAAGAGCAAATCGTGAATTGGTAAGGACGTATTCATAGCGAATTCAGTAACCATGACCACTACTACTTTTACTACTGCATAAGGTTTGGTCTTGATTAGCTTCAACGGAGATATATACACAAAAAAAAGACTTTAAAAGAAACCCAAGTCACAAATGCGTAAATATAAAGCACATTTGGCATACTGGAAATTCAGTTTATCAAGATCCTGAAGATCTTTTAAAGCCTTGTTTAGTTTGATAAATGTTTGATGGGCTTTAAATAGAAAATTACCCAATACAAAATGAAACAACGTATGATGAGCTGAGCAATCATATGGATACGCAGTCAACAACAGTGCAATCAAAAGAGAACAAGCAAAACATTATGTTTCAAATTTTAAATTAGATAAATTTCCTTCCTAAATTAATTTGCTACGCCTTTCTATGTCAGAAGATACACGAGAGTTTAAAGCTTGTCATACCATTTAGATCACAAAAAAAAAATGATTTATGTCTATCCATAAATAAACTTCATAATTTCCTTTTTCCATTGTCCATCTGTCTGTGTCCATATTTCTACTTGTAATCCTTCCTTTTATTTGTTATTTGCTGCCATTGTGGTTTATAAGAAAGAAAACGGAATGGCCCTACTGAAAAATAAGGGAAATTACATTTCTCCCAATCCTTTCCCCCACCTTACCCTCTGAACTACCATTCCAGCATCTAAGCAAAGCTTAAAAGTAGTTTATTTGTATAAATCTTTTCAGGATTCGTGACTAAGCACTCACCCCCAATTCACAATATTCTTGCCACTTTCTCTTTCGAGATTTTCAAATGGTCTTCTCGTTTGTCTTTACTTCTAGAGTTCGCAATTTTTTGGGATAAAAATTACAAAGAACGCACTTAATTACAAAAGTTATTTGTTGACCAACCTTGGAGTCTTGTGAAAAACTCTAGTAACCAAAAACCTTACCAATTTATTCCCTCCTTCCCGTTATTTTTTTACCGAACCTAAACAAATGATTAAGACAAAGGAAGTAGTTCTTACCCCATCCTTAACCAATAACCATGGCCTCTCCTTTTCCATCTCTCTCCTTCCTCAATCAGCTGCCCAACAACGACGCTCCCATCTCCTACCTACTTAGTCAACCTTTCAACCCTCCCCCAGCTATGGATTCATAGAAAGCTCATCAAAAGCTCTCATCTAGAGTTGATCATCTCCGGGCTCGTCCATCCAGCCCGGCCCGTCCGGCCCGCTAATTAAGCGAGCTTGGTCATGGAAATTTTTAAAATTAATGGTTAATGGACATGGAAAACTCGGCCTGCTAAATTAATGGGCGGGCATGGACTAAATAAAAATGTCCGTGGACAGCCTGTTAGGCCCGCTATAATGTATTTTTACTTCCTTAAAATGATTTACCAAACTAAATAATTAATGAAGGTCCATGTAACAATCCAACACCCGATTAAATTAAGAAAGAAAAATAAAACTCAAATTATTGTATCATCAATTTGGGCAATTTATTATGCCTCAAACCAACTAACGTCAGTATGAGGACGTAATATGTAGCACAAAGACGTAGTATATTGTTCGATTTTTAGTACGCTAATACATCATTTTTAGTCCGTGTCTTCTATATTTTAAAGCGCGGCGGCCCATGGGCAAGCCCGCTAACTTATATCGGACGACTATGGACAATTTCAATAAGCATGTTATAGTGGACACAGACAGAAAAAATAGGCCCATTGGACACTTTTAATTCAGGTTGGCCCGGCCCGTGTACGGCCCAAGCCCGCAAACGATCAGGTCTACTCTCATCAAAAGCTTTGTATGTAAATGAATTCTTGCATTAAAGATAAGCAAAGTACTTTGTACTAAATGTTCATAAGACAACGAGCTAGTCTTCCTTAAAATCGTCTTAAGCTTACAACACAAACTGTAATCATTATAGCCATTATTAAAGAGTAAATCCATAACTCCGACCTTGATAATAGACTTTCTTAAGCTTATAGTTATAACTGATAATCCTCTATATACTAAATGAATAGGAAAAACTCAAAGTTTTCCCGCCTAAAACGCTTCCCCTATTTTGATATGATCTTTTATTTACTTTCCTATTTTGATGTAATTTCATATTTAGGATTTGCCTATAAAAAATTCGTTCTTTCTAGGATAATCTATAGCTAAAAGACATATGCTATTAAAAAATTATAAAACAATACGGAGTTTATTTTCGCAGTACAATTTTTACTCATTATAATACTTTTTACACCATATTTTCTATTCCTCTATCCTTGACTAAAAAAAACATCAAACCTAATTTTTTAGTGTTCTATATTTTTTTTCTCAAATCAAAATACAATAACGAGAAACGTTAAAAAATAATGAATTCTCAATTTACAATCAATAAATAATATACTACGGAGTAAATGATAAAACTCTATAAATACGTGTATGCATTGCACGGGGTCTATGCTAGTAGATAGATTAAACATTTAATTTGTGTTCCGGATCATCCACTTCTAACTCGAAGAACCTTCAAAGGGCACTATTCAACTTAATTGATAGCACAATACTAATAAAAAATCCACAGGTGTTGAGTTCTTCAACAAATGATGCATTAATCATAACACAAGTTTTATTTTATTTTTCACACACAGAAAACAACATTTAAGAACACATTAATTTCATAAAAAACCTCAAAACCAAAAAACCAAAAAACGATCCACCATTCAATTAATCGAATAACCCAACAAAAGCAAATTGTACACGCTAAAGCACCAACACAAATCCAATTAACAAAATCTGACCAATAATCATGCATTTTCAATTAAACATGGTAAAAAAATGGTCTAACCTTTTTATTTATTTGTTGTAGACTTAGTCATGTGCCCTTGAATCTTGGAAAAATGGCCATCTTCAATCACACTTCTTCTGGTAATGTAGTGTGCCCTTGAATTTCAAAAAAACGACTCGAAACGCAAGCCGAACACAACACATAAACGAGAACTAATTAGCCTAATTGCTAAACAAAATCCAAAAAACTAAGACACTGGTAATGGCATTATTTTCAGCAAAGAAGATGGGAACGACCTTGAAATCTTCAACGTGACAAATTAAACTATTGCCGCCGCCGAACTGTCCTCGGACGCTGATCCCAGTGTCTTTGGTGACATGGTTGTCACCATCATCAAAATTAGGGTTTGAGAAAAGTATAATACCTGATACTAACAAAGGATGCTTAGTTTATGATAGCTTCAAAGGAATAGGCGAAGAGGATGAAAATGAATGGCTTGGGAGGAGATGGATATGGAAATATAAAGGAGAAAGGAAGGAGATGAGAGGTGAGAGCGAGAGTTTGACGGGACGATGTTACGGCATGAGCTTATGAGACTGAGAGGGAAGATAATTGAGGTGAGAGGTAAGCACAAATAATTGAGGGGAATGAAACGCCGAGCTTTGAAGGGAAAATGAGGAAAGTAATGTGCTTGGTTACTGTTGATTGTGAATAGTAACTTGTGTTACTCATATTTTAGTACACAAAATCTCATTGAAGACAGCGATATTCGTCACAAGCTTGTGACGCATATTATTTCTTCTCATAAAATACTCATGAGAGGTGAGTGGGGGTGCCCCACCTTGTCCCCTCTCCCTTTTTGTGAGAGGTCTTCAGCTTGTGACGGGATTAGCCCGTCACAAGCAAGACGCTTTGATTTTAGTAAGGGGTGTAGATTTATCATCGTACTCGAATTAAACCGACATGATATAAAGAACCAAGGATGATTATGAATATGACTAATATGTTTGCAAATGTAAATTAATGAAAAAAACGGTAAATTAAAGAAAAGAGTGTTAAAATACTCTTTAAAAAGTTTGTCATAAGGAACCAAGGGTGATTACGATTTATGTTTAAAAAGTTTGTCACAAAAATGATTTGAAATATTTGAAATGGTAAAAACCGATTGTAAATAAGAAATGAAATAAAGAGGAAAGACGAGAACAAACACGTTTGGATTCTTACCAGAGACCCCATAAGAGGCGCGAGGTGGGTAGTTGTCTCCCGTCAAAATCCGGTTTTGGCTCATCTAACCTATATTTGAATCGTGTTGTGCATTGTTCATGTTTATAAAGTCATAAAAACAGTAAAGACACGAAATAAGCGAGTTTTTTACACCCTCAAACTTACGTGTTATGATGTTTGCGAGGTAGACGACTTTAGATGCGGTTTTCTCGTTATGCGACTACTCGCGATCAAAGAAGTTTAAAAGAGTGCCTTAAAAAAGGATTTTGTTTTGAAAATGTGTTGAAAATATGTTGTTGAAAAACATGTTGATTAATGTGTTGAGTTGGTCAAATGGGTCGGTCGAATGCACGGCGACAGTACCAAACAAAATGTGGAAGGCTTGTGTTTTTGATCGGTAGGTCGAAAACACGTGTCGATTTGTGACTTAGGAAGTCGAGTCTAGAAGTGTAAGGGTGATGTGAGGGGGCGGACGCTCGCGTGAAGATTATGCTGTGTGAAGGTGAGTATTTATAGAGAATTGTGAGGTGGTAGATCGATTGAGTTTGCTTGGAGGCTAAGGAGGACACCTAAAGAGGCGCGAGCCACCTAGTGATACAAAGGGGTGTCTTATCCTTTTCAATTTGGACGTGGCCTTTGCTCCATCTTTTGTTTGGTTGGTTTGATTTGTGGTATTCAAATAAGATGTCGTGTAATAATATGGTGTTGTTTTAACTCTAATAGTGTTGTTTTAATGCAAATTGATAGGATGTCGCAACCTAATCAAAGATAAATACCCTATATACAAATGAATGTAGTAATAGGGGTCGAACACAAGAAGACGGGAGTTGCTATATAAGTTGTTATGGGGTGAATTCTATCAAGGTCGGTTAACGATTGGTTTGGTTGGGTTTATGAAACAATAATAAAGGGAGAGTCTAGGGAGGTCGGGTCACACATGCAAATTATGTAAATGCTCAAGTTAAACATAGGAGTTGATAAAATTGTTAATTGTTTAGGCTTAAAGACAACCACCTTTCGGCCTTATTTTCAACCAAAGGTTGGGTCCTAGAGAACTCTTGTTATGTGTATGTCGTCCTACTAACACATGTTTAGTCTAATTCAATTTCGTGCCTCTCGACTTATAAAAGTGAATTAACAAATTTAATCTAAGATAGTGATCATTTATCAAAGACTAACAATACAATACAAACATGTGAAAGAAACAATGAAACGATATTATAGCATCCTAGTTCAACAATTGAAAGAACTACTTATGCATGGTTTCCCTTATTCCCTAGACAAATTAACTACTCTTGCATAATGTAAATTAAACTAATGACAAATGATAAAGTGATCATAATTAGTAAATGGAAATGACAAAGGAAGAACAAAGTAGTACTAGAAATGAGATTACCTTTGTAATGGAAATAGAACTTGAATATAGAAGAACAAATACTTGAAATGGAAATTGCAAATGAACTTGAAATGTTGAAAGGAAATTACAATAAGGAAATGCTTAAGGGAAATCTAATCTAACCTAAACTAAGAACTGAAATGAGAGTATAAAAGTGGTGTAGCAGGTCTCTAAGAAGTGTCGGATCAACACCCTTTATATAGGGGTGAAAGATGAAACGTAAACAATTAAGAGGAGGGTAACCCCGATCGGGGCCACCCCACCCCGATCAGGGTCGTGGTGATTCTCATTTTTCTCTTAAATCTGTCTTAACTTTGCACTTAATGTTGATGCAGAATCCGATGCTTGTTTCTTAATGCGTTCGTCTAAGGTATCTTAGGCATCCTTTGGCATCCAATGCATGCACGTGGCTTGGGGCTTTTATTTGGATTTCATTTGTTTACATATCCACCAACTAATATTGGTTTCCTTTTGCCCGGGTTTTTCAATTTCTTCCCAAAATGCCCTTATGCTTCCCGAAACACCTTTGCATGATCAAGACTTGCTCTTATTAGCCTCAGTAACTTGGGTAAATGCTAATTTGACGGGAAAAAGCTACTAAAAGCTTAATTTCCTACAAAATACAATGAAAACAAGCAAACACAACTAGAACACGGATTTAGCTCATTAAATCACTAACATAGTGCAAATGACATGTAAAATAGAGCTAAAATAGGGGGTTAAAATATATATATAAAATGGACCTATCAAAATTGAAGTTAGAAAACCATTTTTGAAATCATTTTTCATATCCGAGTAATGCATTAAACCGTCTCATGTATACCCAATCCACGCACGCATATCAAAAACACGTTATAGTCTAATCATCATCGGGTGGTTTTTGGAAGTTGTAGATACTGGGTATCTACAAATTGTTATATCTATATGTAAATGGTTGACAGATTCAATTTTCCTAATCTATTAAAATGAATATGCTGGGTGGAGCAGCATATTGGAAAACAGTAGATTAAAGCTCAATCTACTGTTTCAATATGCCATTTACCAAACACGTAAATTAGTAGATTGGTGAATCAAACATGCTAAAAGGCTTCAATATGTTGAAAATTCACCAATCTACTATTTACCAAACACCCTCTTAAACAACTTATGAACATCTAACAAAATTAGAATGTAGCACATAGTGTATCTTAGTCATTCCAATAATGGAAACCATCAAACAAATCAAGTAATCAACATAAGTTGTCTTTAACATCTAGTAATCTCTCATGTTTGTTATTGAGGCATGTTGACTACTTGTCATTTAATAGACCTAGCAAAATGGGCCAACAGGTCAGGTTTGGGTCAGGCCAATTCGGGTCAGGTCAGTTTGGGTCTCTCATTGATTTCAGGTTAATTCGGGTCGGGACGGGTCATTTCGGGTTTCGGGTTTAATGGTCGGGTCAGTTTCGGGTTGTTTCGGGTCGGGTTGTTTCGGGTCGGGTCATTTTCGGATCAATGAAAAATAAAGAAATAGTCATTTCAAGTCTTTTTGGTTCAATTAGAGTTATATTTTGTCGGGTCATTTTCGGGCTTGGTGATTCGGATCGGGTCATTTTCGGGTCGGGTCAATTACGGGTCAAGAAGCTCGGGTCATGTTCGGCTCGAGTCGGGTCAATTCGGGTTTTCGGGTCACATTTGGATGATGTAGTTCGGGTCACTTCGGGTCTCGGGTCAGTCTTTTCGGGTCGGGTTGATTTTGCCAGGTCTACTAGTTGATTACCAAATCTGGTAATATACATACATGTAGACCTGGCAAAATGGGTCAGACCCGAATGACCCGATCCGAAAAGGCTGACTCGATACCCGAAAGTGGCCCGAACTTGCTTGACCCGAATATGACCTGAAACCCGAATTCATCCGACCTGACCCAGATCCGACCCGTACCTTGTCTAACCCAATGTTGACCCGACCCGAGATGACCGTCCCGAAAAGACCCGAATCATAATTGACCTAATCCAAAATGACTTGATATGACTCAAAATAATCTGAAACCACACAGACGAAATCATATTAATATTCTATATATCAAAATAAAGTTCATTAGTTGTAACTGTCCCTGATTAATAGTTAAATTTGTAAAAATAATAATTATTAATCAAATTAAACTAACTAAAGTGTTTAACAATTAACTCGGAAGCGACCAAACCTAAAATGACATATACCTGAAAGTGATCCGACCCGAAATGACTCGAAAACAAGCCATCCGAAACTGACCCGAAACCCAAAATGACCCAACCTGTACCCGACCCAATCCAAAATGTGTGACAGACCCGAAACACTCGACCCAAGTTAACTCGGCCCGTACCCGACCCGATTGACCCTATTTGCCAGGTCTACGTACATGTAATCGAACAAAGAAAGTTAGTTTTCAAGCTAAAAGTGCATCAACAACGAATTAAGACTAAGGGGGCGTTTGGTACGGAAAAGGGTAAGAGAATGAAATCAAGAAAGAGAAAGAGGGGGTAAAGAATGAGATGACCCCAAATTAAACTTATTGTTTGGTTGTCTCATGAAAGGGAAAGTCGTCTATCCCATCAACCACCACACACTTTATCTCCACCATCAACAACCACCATACCTTTCCAAGGTAACCTCCTACCACCCATCCTGATTGCCCTTCCTTACCGGCGACACCTGCCTCCATCGCCGGCGGCAGAGCCTCCGTCGTCGGCGCCTTCCCTGAGTATCTTTCCCACTCATGACTCAACCACTACTCATATGCCATAAAAACACTCCTCCACCACCCTTAAAAGCACCAGATCTGGTGTTTTCGGGGTGGAGGAGGGGATTATGGTGGTGATGGGTTGTTGATTCGAGTATTGGGCACCGGCAAGGTGGCTAGGGGTTGTTGATTCGAGTATTGGGCACCGGCAATAGTGGTCTGGAGGTGTCGCGCGCAGTTTAGTGGTGTTCGACGTATGTAGCAGGTGGCGGGTCTTAATCGTGTTTGTTGTAGTACGGATTATGGTGATAATTAGGTCGTGGTGGTGTCTTGGACCGGCGACGGGTGGCAGGAAGAGGCGACCACCACTCGCGATGTTAGTCATCAGAGAGTTAGTATTGATGGCGTCGTGGTGGTCAGTGATGGTGGTGGACTGGTGGGTGGATTAGTGATAGTGGTGGTGACTGGTGAGTGAGTAAGGGGAATCAAATCTCATTCACTAGGGGGGTGAGGGGTAAGGTGATGGAAGGTTTTGAGGTAAAGGGAGGGGATCTCATTCTCTTTGTTTGTGTCAAACAAACAAACACAAAGGGAATCATCAACTTTAATTCCCTTACCCTTTCTTAAATACCCCCAACCAAACGCCCCCTAAAATCTATGTTTTCAATATAAAAGCAGTTATTAGTATAAAAACAGCAACAAACAAACATTGCGTGTATACTATACATCAGTTAAGACTTGAGACCATAGAAGATGAAGTTCTGAGCAACAAACAAACATTTCGTGTCTGCATTTAGTATTCATCTTATAACCATCAAATTAAAAACTTCAATTACCCGCATAAAATCGCAAGTCATTTGCAATAGTATCAAATGATAGTGTCCATAAAATATCTGACAATTTCCTTTAATTTTTGTAAAGTGAGAAGAATCATGTATCCAAGTTAGAGATTTGATTTTTTTAACTCTAAAGTATTTTCAATAAATATTAAGATTGTTAACTTAAAAAGCATTAGTGACTTAGTGTATACTATACGGTACGAAATGACCAACTAAAATCAAGAAGGTAGTGATACAGATAAGAAAGGGTATAGATACTCACATTTTGGCGCGGGAGTGTAGAGATACTCACATTGGAAACGAGATGCTGATGACGAAGTGATTCACCATCATTGTTTTGTAATTATGCGGTTACTAGTTTAGTAGTTTAGGACCCGTGCACGTTGCACGGGTAGGTAGAAGAGAATAATTGAATAGAAAATTTTGCATAGTACTCTTAAAATGTTAATGTAGTATAACATTGTTATCGGATTGTAAAATTTTGTGTTAAATCGTTATTTGATTAATTTATATTGATAACTGAGTTCCCGATGACGTAAAGTTAAGTGGATGTTATCTTAGGTAGAACATATTTGAAAACAAAAATGTTATCTACTCCGACAAACAAAATCAATCTATAATTTATTATCAATAGATAGTTCCCTATCAATTTATGGACTATACAACCAGTTGTATATGTTGTACGGTGTAGAATCTGAGCTTTGTGACAATGTATCCGAGCTTTATGTTAAAGAATATGAGCTTTATTAGAAAGTACTAAACTCATCGATTTACACATTAAAAATATGAACTTTAAATTAGCTCAGAAAGAATGCATATAAGCTCGGATTCTTATACCTTGGTTGTAGCATGCTTATGGTACAACTGGATGCATAATCCTATTTGTGGTTCCCCATAGCTCTTTTAAAAAATTGAAATTCTCATTTTAAACGAAAATTTTCGTTTTAAATTTAAGACGGGTCAAGTATACAATTCGTATAGTTAAGGTAAAAACAAAGTTCCTATATCTATAAAATATTATTAAAAGACATCCTAAAAAATGTCAACTAGACAAAGCCACGTAGGATGTGGGAAAGCCACATAGACATTCACATTGCCACCTCGGTTAAGATTGACACACGCCTACCCAACCATTCTCCACGCAGACATCTATACTATATAGTTAAAAGGCTACTTATACTATTTAATTTTTATTCCACATGTCATTTTTAGATTGGTTAATATTAATTAATTTTAATTTATATTGCTTACTTGATTAATGACAATTGACAACATAACATTAACTTATAAAATTAACATTTTAGTTGAATGTTTTGTAATAAAACATGTAAATGAATTGATTAAAGTTTTTCATAGTTTTTTGTTTTTTGTTTTAATTTATTTTTATATGATGAAATATTGGTTGAAAATGTTGTCTATTTTTTTTTTGGTAAAAAGTTAAACTTAACTTTCCTGAAATCGTACTACTTCAAATTTACACCTACATCTATTTATTTAAGATCGTTATACAAACCCTTTTAATTAAATATAAAATAATTTTGAAGTTTAATAATATTCTTCAAAGTAAAGGTATGACATTTTATTTCAACCACTATTTAAGATCAATAATAGTAATTTTCATTAACATTTTTTCCTATTTGTTTTACCTATTGAGCTCCTCACTAATGAATTATATTATTTAATAATACTCATAACTCAAAAATAAATTAAAAGACAAATTAAAAGATGGAAATCAATAGTTTATAATGGCTATTAAACCTACAATAGTTTAAAATCACTAATCCTCCATTTAATAACTATTACTCATGAACTTCCAAATTACAAACTATATTTCATGGTTGAATTAAAAAATTCCAAAAAAAAAAGATGTAATTTACTAAAATTCACATCAAAATTTCTTACTTTAAAATTAAAATTCCCATTTTACAATAAAAAAAATATTGGTAAATCGATTAACGTTTTTCCATAGTAATATAGCTCATAAAAGTTATACATTTATTTATTTATTTAAAATTACACAAACTTGAAAAGAAAAACAAATGAGTAGCTTAATAATATTCTTAAATGTAAAATTATGGCATTTTATATTCAACCATTATTTAAGCTCAACTCACGATAATTTTCACATAAGTCCAATGATTTTCTTAAAGGCATCGTCGAATTTTCTCACAAGTCTCTTCTAATTCCCTACCCTAGCCTAACTATTACTCCATTTAACTCTCATACTAATTTTGCAATAATTCCTACCACCATAAAGATTAGATAAAGCAACCCATTATATACAACCCTTTGAATGCTTTTGTTTTTTTCCTAATTAATATTGATGTCATTTAAAGTTTGTGAACACTAATTTTAGTGTACATCATTTAACTTTCAATCCCCTTTAGACTAAAAGAATAACACATCTGTATTATTCCCGCCCAAGTTTCCCGCTCATCTTCCCCCCATAGAGAATATTTTCTTCTAGAATATTCCCTTCTAATATATTGTAGTCAAAATATTTTAGTCAACCCATATATGGAATATTTCTACTATAAGATTCTACACAATTAATAATAATATTGCCGTCAATCACTATGCCCCATATATGGAATATTTTTTATGGTTATGTTTTATATATAAAAGTATATTTACATTAAATTAAATTCATATTCAATTTATTAAAATAATATTAATACACTAAATCTCTAGAATTAACCTTAATAAAATTACTGTGCTATAGCACGGGTTGCTATACTAGTTTAGCATTATTTAGCCTCTCCTATTTAAGATCGTCTCATTTGTTTTCCTCCAAAACAATCATTTGAGGTTGGTAAAAATTTGCAGTATTTTCTTTAACTTGAATTTGGAATGACGAATTACTAATTTGTGTATTGTTTTTTGTTGTGCTTTTGTTTTGTAGGCGGTACGAAAGGAAGACCTTGTAGTGAAGTCGTATGGTTTGCGGCTAACTCTTGATGCCATGCACACTACACATGTAAATTCACTTTTTATACAACTAACAACTTCAATATTTCAATTTGGTTTTAAAGTTTTCTAATTCGTACATAATAAAATTCTAAAATTTATGAATTTTTATTAGATGATGATCAAAAGTAAAGAATAGGAATATGTGTAAATGATGAAATAAATTCCGATTTCATATGATATTCACAAAAAAAAATCCACTATCTAAATTTTTAATTTTCCTAGAGATAACCCGTGATTTTCACGGGTAACAAAACTAGTTATTATTATCAAAAGACACGTCTTACCTATTCAAGTCGTATACTATTTAAATCGTTTAAACTTAGAACGGATATATCCGTCGTAAGGGAGACTTATTGTTTAAAAATTTTATAATTATTAAAAAAAAAGTAAAAAATAATTACAAACACACACCGACCGACTAACCCTATCACTACCAAAACTTCTCTCTCATTTGCGTAAAATTCTTATGTCCTCCGGGAGTATGGTACTCCTTACACTCAAAGGCAATCTACCAAATAGAATATTACCCCGTAATCCCAATGACACAAGAATTTTTACTCATTTGCTATCAACACTCCCATTTGATCTAAATCACCCCAAATTTTTCATATTGTTCCAAACCTGTACAACATATATTTTCAACAAAGTTATTGAAAAGTTAACAAAGTTCACACATTCCACAAATCTCACATTCCCAGTCACATTTTATCTTCATTAAGAGTGTCATTTCCATTTAGTTATAAAGAAATGATTTTATTGTCCATACATACAATCAAGTTTCGCAGAAGGGCAGTAGCAAACAGTAATTTGTTGAAATGGGTAATTATTAAAATTTTGATTTTGATTGCATGTGTTATAAATACTGAAATGTTTGAAAATGATTTCGTATTTATGTTGGAATAATGTTTGAGGATTTGAATGTTACTCACTCCTATTCTACATAACTGTCCCATTGTGAAGATGACACAAGAATTAAGAAAGTAAGTTTAGACCACACAAAACGGACAATGGGACAGTTATGTGAATAGACGGAAATAGAATTGAATTTGGACCACACAACACTTACAAAAAATGGACAATGGGACATTATTGTGAATAGACGGAAATGGACAATGAGACGATTATTTGGAATAGGAGGGAGTATGATTTATGATAGGAATAATATAATATTCGCAATATTTCAGTCATTTGTTTACCTTTTTTATTCTTTGTGAGTAGTATTTTAATTAAAAGTAAACAAATGATTGGGACGGAGGGAGTACTAAAAAGCAAATAGTTTGGTACCATAAACATTGTTTGGTGTTGATTTGATTGTGTTATTTTGATCAGATTTCGAGTATTTGGGTAAGAATATTGGAGATAATGGCTTAGAAAGATATCAGGTTATGCGTGTGTGGTTGTTTCTGATCCCGTGTTTCATAGCAAGTTTACTCAAGTTGAACTTCGGAGCCTCAATTCTAAAGTAACTATCATTACTCCCCCTCTTGATTGATTTTATATTCTTTTTATGTTATTGAATTGTTGCAATATTGTGGGTACGGGTCGGTTTGTGGGTCAAAACTGTCTAGATTTCGATAATGTTAATTTGTGTACTTGTCTTGTGTTGAAATATTGTTAAACTTTCTTGTTGATGTAGATGCATGTGTGTTTTTCAGTGTAGGATAGTTTCTGTTGTGTCTTGTGTGTTTATCTCGTTAGTTGAAGTATATTCATAAGTGAAAATCGTTAAACTCAATAAAAGGCAAACTAAGTTTATTTATTAAGAAAATAATGTGAATTACATCAGCCACTATATGTTCTCAAACACTTCTTTGTACACTACATTTTCCGTAGTGCTAAGGGTGTGACTATCATGGTCGCATATCAGAATTTTTAGTCCCTTTTTGCTAGCACAAAATCTCATTGAATACGACACGTATCCGTCACTTTAGAGTGACGGATACCATTTCCTCTCACAAATGACCCAAATAGAGGAGAGAGGGAAGCACATGGGGGTGCCCCCACCTTGTCACCCCTATCCATTTTGTGAGTGACAGTACCCGTCACTTGCTCCGACCCGTCTTCAGCAAAACTAACTGTTTTGCTAGTGACTCTAGAGATTGCAACATATAGTTGACCATGACTAAAAACCGGCCTTGGAAGATACAATCTAACATGCGAAAGTGACTATCCTTGGCTTTTGTTTATAGTCATCGCATAGCAAACCATCACCGGAAATTGTCTGCACTGGAAATTTATAGGTAGTGTATTGCTAGCAGACGGGGTTAAACTCATTCGCGGAATGAACACCTTGTGGCCTATGTTGGTTCCAGTGATAACAGTGGCTTGGATTATATGGTTTCCGAGTTGGTTGACTACCAATCTAGTACCATTGCATAACCCAGCTGACTGATCAAGGTTTCTCATAAGCATAATCGGGGTGCCAATCTTTAATGCTACTTTGTGGTTTGGAAGACCAGAGCATCTAATGGAATTCAAGAACTCAGCGGAGTATAACTCTTCTTGTTCACTCGCATATCCCTTGGCTTTGCTTATGCTATCAGAACTCAAGTATTCTTTCTCAACCCCGACCATCTTCGATAAAACATAATCATTGACCTTCACAACTATTTCGTTTGTAGGTGCTAGAATTGCCCTCTGTTGAAACTACTCCGTTACCCACATATTTTCATGCATGGATGGATATGTGCTTTCAACAATTGCCTCTATAGGATTGTTCGCCTCCTTTATTATAAGGTCATCTTCTATAGGTATAGTAGCTTCTCCGTCATTGCATTCTCCGGCATTGCCAATCTGAAAATTCTTTTACCTCATCTGCACCTGAGCTCGAGCTAGCTGATTGGAGTCGCATGTTTTTTGTGAGCTTTAAGACTGTACATGAATGCCATAGATATGATGAGTTTAATGCGGCATGCACAATATCCTGTCTACTTCCTTTAGGGACAACATGTAGGATTTGTCGAAAATCTCGTCCAAATACAACCACCTTACCACCAAATGGTTGGTCAGCATATTGCGGATTGTGAAAGCGCATTACATCTCTCAAACTTTTGTCCAAAGCTTCGACACGAAATTTATTGGTCATTGAAGCTTCATCCCAAATTATAAGCTTGGTCTAAATCAAGAGTCCAGTTAAATCAGAATCTGGTGTGATACCACTACAAATAGAATCTTCATCGACATTCAGAGGTATGCCAAACCTAGAATGTGCGGTTACCCCGCCTGGTAACAACAAAGCTCCAATTCCACTTAAAGCAACTGGAAGTACTATCTCGCCTCTAAAACGAATTGCGGCACATAGTGTTTCCCATAAGAACGTCTTACCTGTTCCACCATGACCGTAGATGAAGAAAAGACCTTCTTGGCCATTAGAAACAGCAGTCATGATGAGATCACAGATGTTCCTTTGCTCATCTGTTAAGCATGGTAGGAGTTTAGATAATTCTTCTGCCAAGTACTTCTTATCATAGCGAAGCTCTTCCGCTATAAGCTTGTTTCCACTTTCTCTCATGAAAATTTCACTTGGCACAGTCATTGATGGAAACTTATGCAAGCTACTTCAGTTTTTCTGGAGTAAGTTCTCAATTTCAATCAATGTGTAATTTTTGAGATCCTCCTCAGTAAGTTGCAAATATGATAAGAACAGTAAAATATGGTAGCACATTTTAGCATTAACAAAAGTGAAAATAAAAAGCAAGAGCATCCCTAAATCTATATTGATAACTGATGTACTACCTGGTATTTGGAAAAACCTTCGCTGTTTGTGCAGGATGTCGCCCGTCTGATAATAGGCGCAATGTTTTTCCCATACCTCCTCTGGTCTTGATACACTCTCAGAAGTTAAGAGCGTCACGAAAAGACTTATTAAGTAAGTTGTTGATCCCACCGACTTGCCTCTTCGATGCCATCAATATACTCTTTGTCGTCGTCAAGTAAACCCCGCGCATAACACGCATCCCTGAAAGAGTTGTACGAGATTCTATCAACCCTCCTTATATCTTCATAGCACGTAGGATCTCGGACGTGGTTTAACAAAGTCCTCAAATAATATCGCTCACCCGATCCAAGGGAAGCGTGATATATTCTACCAATGGAGTAGCCTTTTTGACGTGGTTTTCACTCGCGCAATTTAGATTTTCAGACAAACTTCTTTGGGAACTCAGCGTAGGTCAGATTCTTAGCTTCATCATATTTTTTATTGCATTCTATCTATGATGCAAAGATGGATTCCTCAACAGAACGCTTATCCAATATGGCATCGAGTGAGTCTGGCTCGTTGTACACAACACTTTGCTACCCTGGGAGATGGAAATTTAGTATTTCAACCGATGGTGTTCGATAGTGTATATCAAACCCAAAAATCCTCCAAGCTGCTTCACATGCTGAAATGTAACGACAATTATAATACATCTTGATCTCATCTACATCTTCTGAATCACCGGCAGAGACAGCCGCAGTAACGCGATCATTACCCTTGTTTATATATTTAAACAGATACTTAATGGATCTGGATTGATTGCACCATTCGACAATAATATGTGCATGGTATTTTAGAAGCAGAGTAGAATTGTACGGGATGACATATCCATTGCCAGCTTCAAATGTGCCCTTCACAACCTTCACGCCCTTGTCCCTTCTTCTCTACACCGGATAACCTTCTTTGTCAACGGTGGTGAGTTTTTTTGAGTTTTTTTAGAAAATGCTTTGAGCACTTTCCCTTTCCCATACACGATAATTGTCGGTTAGCATTACCGCATGGGCCGTGTATCATCAACTCTGACACAATTTGATACAAACGTGGGTTCTTCTCTTTGTCTGGAATCTCAGCAGAAATGATTTTATCAATAGACTCTGGATTTGGGAATTTATCTTCACAGTGCAAAAAGAGCAATATATGCGCATGTCGGAAGCCACGCTTTTGAAACTCTACAGTGTACATAATTGAAAAAATAACAGAGAAATATAAATCAAAATATGAATCAATTATGCAAACACTGATGCGATTGTAGATAAAATGAAAGAAATCATAGTATCAAAAGGAGCTAACCTGATTGAACTCGAACGAATAGTTTTTTATTTCTCAAATCTCTGATCAATTGATCCAATTTTATCTTAAACACCCTACATAGGATATCAGGTCTATCCTCTGGCCGCACACCAATCCTCTTAACACGCCTAGTGATCTCTGGCCATTTTGGGTTACAAGTGAATGTTATAAATAAATCAAGAAATCCAAATTCCTTGCAAGTAGCCATGACATCTTGATAATTTCCAATCATGTATCTAGCTGAACCGGTGAAAGATGAAGGGAGCACTATACGTCTTCCTCGAGCAGAAGGGTTTGTAATTCCTCGAGCAACAGGTTCTTTCAAACTTATATATTTGTCTGCTCGTAAAAATTTTTGGTTTCGACGTTTGAAATTTAACCTCTCTGTCTCAGTCATTGTGTATCCATCAACTAAAAATTGTTGGAAAAGTTTTCGTGAAATCAACAAAATGGAATGATCGTCTTTCCTTTCCATAATTTTGTATGCGAAGAACTCGCGCATGGTGAGTCTGAATCTCTATTTTTAGTCATTATTTTGATTTGAATTTTTTTTAGTCAACGAAATTGATGCATCTGTGTCCTTATGGTGAGAGTTTACATGTTGAATATCAGTGCTGCACCCATCTTCACCGAAGGGAAAGAGCAAGGGGTATTGAAGTGCAAGATAGGAAGGATGCGACTTGTTTATTCTTTGTAGCCTCCCATTTTATGTCTCGACAATTATGTCTCTCTCATCAACTGCACATCCAATATCTCCAACTATAAGAGCTGCAACTTCATTTGCAGTAAGGAGATTGTAAGTCCTCCCATCCTTTGCCCTTCTTCCTATTAGCCACAGTTTTAGGTCTTTGCAATCATCTGCGGCAAATCGATCTCTAGCCGTTCTAAATGCTTTAGCAAGGACGTTGTGCGTATCTATCATGTGTGTCAATCGTTCAATCAATTCAGCATCGAATGCATCTGGATTATTCGGGCTGCAACATTGTCATTAGTAAATTTGTTAGCTTGGAAAATTTGGCCAGTATATATTACCTTTTGGAGAACAGCTCACAGATAAGGATAAACGTTCATATAAAAAAAATAAATTGTACTATATGTAGTTACCTTATTGCACGCTGTCTATTCAAGACCTCATCCTCGGTGTCATATATATAAAGTTGGGTAAACTTTGGTGACGACCCTTCTACAGGCAGGAGGCTCCCTCTGATATGGTAATTCTGGCCACGTAATCTGAAGGTGTAAGTAGATCGGCCTCGGTTGATGGTTTTATCAATCTTTTCTCCCATAGAGGTAAAAAAAAGTATCATGTTCTACGCTCGGATGTTTTCTATAAACTGTTTCCCTTTGTCACCCTTTTTAGTGATTAAGTCCTTAAGTGTTGTTGGAGGTTCTTTGAGAGGCGGCAGTTCCACTTTGCCTTGCAAACAACATATTGAAAACCGTGGTTTAACTGATTTCCTATCTTTCCGCACCCTTTCGTCGAACCACATCATTGATCCACAGACTTCACAACTCCAAGTGGGATCTCCAATATCCCAATACTCTGAACAAATAGTTAGATAATTATTATATAGTATGATACACAAATGACTAATATAATAATTAGGGTTACATTCAAGTGAATACCTTCACCAAATGTGGGCAAGTCATCTTCTTCTTTTGCACATGTAAAATATACAAAAGGGTTAATAGGTAACTGTAGTGTGGTAGAAGTAAAAATTATTGTAGAAATAAGAACATATATGAATCAGGGATAATTTTACCTTCATCTGATTCAGCATCATCAGAGTTGTCGTCGTCGTCATCTGGTTAAATGTCTACACATTATTGTATATACAATATAGAATTATTTAATAAGGTAAGTTGATTATGGACAGGTAGTATAAAAATGTTGTAAATGGATTACCTTCATCGTTGTTACCATGTTCTCCGTCGTTATGCATAGGTATGTCGTTGGTTCCCTTGGTGTGGCAACATTCACCTATAGCATTGTGAATTAGTATATATCATTGTGCCACATCATAACAGGTCATAATGCTAATATTATAATGTTAGCGTACTAATAATATGATAATACCTTTTTCATATGTATTTCTATTTCCAGCCCCTAGATTATTTTTTATTATTTTTTATCTGAGTACCTATAAGAAGAGTTGGGGTGATGTGTACAACCATATACGAAATTGCTACCATTAAAAAAGTCACGCTATAGTGAGTATAATTTTAAGTAAATGATACAGACTAAATGTATTGTTTGTTGAACCAGGTGATTTCGCCAAGTTTCTTGATACACCCCGGATTATTTCTCTACTTTGAATGATATATTTACTAGATGCCAAAGGTGAACTCATGCAATTTGCCGTTGAATCTTTGATTGTAGATCCTAAGCCAGATTGCTGAGTTAATCCTCCCATAGAAAGTGTAATACTACGGTTTTCTATGTCTATGGGCACTCTATCGAGTGGGGCTTACTCTGTCGAGTAAGTGTGTTTTTACGCAAAACAGTAGTCTGCCTGTTGGGTACTCGATCGAGTACGTGTGACATTCGATCGAGTAAGGGTCACTCGATCGAGTAAGTCACTTACTCGATCGAGTAAGTGAGTCTTAAGGGTTATTTTAGCCGGGATTTGTTAATGACACGTGATTAATATAAAAGGCTTCCATCCTTATTCCTAATCACTTTTTCACCTTTCTAAACCTTTCAAAAGAAAAAGAAGTTACGTAGTTCTCTCTCATCACGTTATTAGCAAATCCCAAGGGTTAGGATCGTCGGATTGTCTTGTTCTTTACGCCGTTGAGATCGCCATGTCAAGGGTAAGCTTCTTGTATAATTTTTATAATGTTTTGATAAGTTTGTTTAAAACCCTAATTGGGTAGATTTGGGGGTTTTGGGAGGATTGTACTGTTTAGCTGATAATTGTATGCATATGTGTTATAGGAGGAGGATTCATAGAGGAACGGTATTGATTAGCTGTTGTGACGGTCTTGTGATTGCTATTCCAGGTAGGGTTTCCCTACTCAGTATTGTTTACATGGCTTTGTTGATGATTAATTCGTTGTTGTTGGTTTATATCATATCGGATTTTGGAATTGGTGATTGTTGATTGTATAATGTGGTTATTGTATAACTGTGTGTGGTTTGCGAGGTGCGTCCTCGGCTGAGTGGAGTCACTTATGGGAGTGGCTTCATGCCCTTAATTCGCCTTCTGTGGAACCCGCCACAGAAGGGATGTGCACATTTAGGAACTTGGGTTTATCGCTCGGATGAGATGAGTCGGGCTTAGGTGGGAACGGCTGCGGTCCCCCACTAGCGGTGTGGAATACTTGTTGCGATGAGTATTCTGGCAGGACTACACACTTTAGTGTGTAGTCAGGTGTGTGGAGTTGTGGAGGATATTGGTTGATTGGTTTGGACTGTATATTGTTTCAGCTGTATTGTTTTGTGTAATCAGCACTGACCCCGTTTAATTGTTTTAAAAACTGTGGTGATCCATTCGGGGATGGTGAGCAGTTATTGAACAGGTTTTAGTTGGCTGGCACAAGGGATAGCTGGGATGGAGTCATCACATGAGTCACTAGAGTCTTCCACTGTGTCATGAACTTATTTTACATTATTTCAGTTGGTTTGACAGTTTTGAGAAATAGTTGTATTTACTTTATCAGTTTTGGGATTTGGACTTGTATCGCTTTAAACTTATTTAATAAAGTATGTTTCTTTATTGTCTATTTGATATACATTGCCTCGGGTAACCGAGATGGTAGCATTCCCATGCCTTAAGTGGTCCTGGTAAGGCACTTGAAGTATGGGGGTGTTACAAAGTGGTATCAGAGCGATGATTTTGGAACTTGTAACTAATGAACCCAATGAACTTAGGCAGTCAAAATAAAATGAACCCGGATAGGAGTTGTTAGGAGCTAATGCAAAGACTTGGAAGACGTCCTAAATACGCGATCTCGCCCTACAACTTTGAACCGGTCACTATGGGGTGTGTCTTGAGATCGTTATGTGTTTATTTTTGTAAATTGCATATCTATATAGAAGTGTGTTGTGTGAATCGGTGGATGAATGCATGTGGAGGATAGGGGAATGTGTGGTGAAAGATGATGAGTAATGTGAATATGTATGTTGATCGTATAACGAAATTGCATGATAGATGATTTCTAATGTGGTTTATTAGAAACATGTGGAGTAGGTTGTCGTTTGTTGTATAAATATATAGTATGTATGTTTGTCATTTTGTATATAAGTATGGTTGGTTGGAAAGTGTTGAGATAAGCATGCGGGTAGAATACGAGTCAGCATGACTCGATCGAGTGGGGGGACTCGATCGAGTGGGGGGCACTCGATCGAGTAGGTGAGTGACTCGATCGAGTGGGGTGTTTTTCGTTTTTGGATAGTGTACTGTTTTTGGGCACTCGATCGAGTAGGTAGAGGAACTCGATCGAGTGGGGTCAGCTCGATCGAGTAGGTAGTGGGCTCGATCGAGTAAGGTTTTTGGTACATTCTGGCCAGGTTCTGGAGTCGAGGCACTCAATCGAGTAAGTGGGCAACTCGATCGAGTGGCCTCAATTCAGACGAGTAGGGTGTGATGCTCGATCGAGTAGGTTCTGCTCAGGTCATATACGTATTTGAGTTTTGGGATGTGTGTTCATGTTTACCTTTTCTCTTATATAGTGCAAAGATGCCGCCAAAGAGAAATGCGTTGTATGCCAAGGCTGAGAATATGAGCATTGGTGAGATAGTTAAGATGCTAGAGCACCAAGATGCTCTCACTGATGCTTTAAAGAAGTCTGGGAAAGATAAAGAGGCTGGAGTGGATTTCGCGAAGATGAGTATTAACATCGCTCGGTTTAACCCAAAAGAGTACATGGGTACATGTGCGCCAATCTTGCTTGATAATTGGCACAGAGAGATGGAGAATATACTTAATGTGGTTCATTGCCCTGAGGACTTTAGAGTGGAACAAGCTGCGTTCTACTAGAGGGACGCGGTCGGAGAGTGGTGGGAGAAGGTTAGAGAGTGCCTTGGATCTATATGTGAAACACGGGTTGTCAGCTATACCTTAGAATGAGTTCAAGAGGGCTATGCGTCGGGCGTTTGTGCCGGAACATGTCCGTAGTAAGTTGAGGGAGGAGTTTGATGATTTCAAGATGGCTCCGGACATGACCGTAGCTGAGTACTATCACAAGTTTAATGAGAAGTCTAGGTACGCAGAGGATATGAGGCTGAGTCAGGAGAACTTAACATTGAGGTTTGAGAAGGGTTTGACACCTAAGATCACGGAGAAGCTGCCTATAGGAGTCCTTACTGATGTTAGGGAGGTATATGAGCGTGCCGTGAGAGCTAAGAGGTTAGTGGAGATGGCTAAGGAGAATAGGGAGAGAGCTTCTGAGAAGAGGAAGGCTGAGAGCGAGGGTGGTGGTCAGTCTAGTTATAAGAGGGGCAACCATAACCAGGTGAGGGCTTACACTTCGGGATCGGGTTTCAGTGGTGGAGCTTCTTATGGGCGTGGCCGCGGTGGAGGTAGTAGCAGCTGGGGGTTATCTTGCTTTAACTGTGGCGGTGTGGGGCCACAAGAGACATGAGTGTACTAGTGCTGTGGGAAGGGGTTTTCAGAGGCAGTCACAGGGGAGTTTCTCTCAGGGTTCATCTCAGAGTTATGCTAGTAACAGGCCGGCTGGGTCATGGAACAATCAGGGTGGTCAGAACAACAACAACAGTGGGGCTAACCGCAATGGAGGTAATTCATATCGAGAACAAAATGACGAAACAACAACCGGGGGTCGGGCCGCTAAGCCGTCTACTTCGCCAAGATCGTCCGGGGAGGTTGACAGAAGACCAGTGGTAAGCTCTTCATGATGGAGAAGAAAGCAGCTGAGGATGATGCTCACGTTATCACGGGTACTTTTCTTGTTAATGGAGTCTTTACCTTTGTTTTGTTTGATTCGGGGACGTCACAATCTTTTGTATCATCGAGTCATGCTAAGCTTTTGGATTTGAGAGAGTTTGAGTCTGTAAAAGAGGAAGTTTTTATACCGTCGGGTGAGTCTGTATCTTTTGGGAGGTTGTAGAAGGGCGTGTCTATGATAGTTGGGCAAGTTGACCTACCAGTTGACTTGTTAGAGTTTCCTATGGATGGTTTTGAGATGATAGTTGGCATGGATTGGTTGGGTAAGTATAAAGCTGTGGACAAGGCCCTCGGGAACTGCGTCCGCGGGATCCACACCAGGCATAATCGACTCGAGGTTCTTTCGAATCGAATTAAGACATATTAGAGTCGCCACCAAGTTTTTTGGGAACTTGGAACCGTTCAAGTCAACTTTACACCTTTCATCGAAAAGCATAAAGCCAATCGACTACGAGTGATTAAAGATAAAGACTTGTACCCTATATCACTCGATTTGAATGACTCTCGTAATCCAATGGTATTTAGACGGATCCACAAACCATAGATCTTGAGTAAGGGGTGAGGGTACGTGTTGGGAAGCCCATAAGGACACCCAACCCCGCCCGTCAATAACGGCCTCTACTAAGTCAAGTGTCGGAGTTCAAACAAGGTCATAGCTACTACGATGTATGATATGCAAACGTTGTTTTAACCCTATCATGTGACAACAATTTCTATGTCGTTTAATGCATGAATACTAACTTTGTCAAAGTTGTAATTTAGCATGTGGGTTGATTGATCTAACAACATACAAAACAAAGCAAGCAAGGCTTAAGGGGGAATGGGGGAGCCGTTGGGATCTACCTATTACAAACCAGGCATTTCATGCCGACGCAACGATAAATTAAAGATACAACTCGATCTAAATACAACGCTATACACACGACGCAAAACACGGCCATTCGGCCTAGAAAACCGTGCACAAAGGGGTGACTCACGGCCTACATGACACACGGCCTTGGGTCACTCCTCGTAATGCGTGCTTTCACTTAATCTCATCGAATTAGGCATAAGGCTACGCACCAAAGCATGCATTAGCATAAACCGGGCCATGTTGCTTTAAGCAACATGCGGTTTACTACGCTCCTACAAGCATTGGGGAACAACCGTCTAACCAAACAAGACCAAGGTTTTTGAAGAGGTTTTGACTCAAAAGAAGTAAAACAAACTCGAAAATTACAACTCAGTAAACAACGATAAATTACAAGCTAACAAACGACAAAGAACGAAAGGTAAGAAATAAAGCGAGACAAAGAAAGACGTGGCTAACCCCACGGCCTAAAGCCACGGCCAAGATAAAGCCAACCTAGTTCCTAAGTTAGATTCATTGGTTAGATCGAATGATTGCGAAAAGGGATAGGAAACAAGGTAGAAAACGAGTTAAAAACGATGTCGATTGATTGTCGCGCAAGGGTGCATTCTACACGGCCTAAAGGGTCTAATTAGGTCAAATTCGCTAATTAATTTAACTCATCGAGTGTCAATAAGAAGGTGCTAATCACGCACTCTTATACTAGCGAGAAATTAGGTGAAAGAGAGAGATGCATTCAATTATTTACAGAATCGTCGATTGATTTTATAACTTACGTCGAAGCCACCTATCGTGTCTAATTAGGTTATTAAATTAAATTAAAGTTATCTAAATACGTCATAGGTTAACAATCAGAGGTTAAACTAACATGCAACGGGTCCTAGGGTCTGTCGATTTGGCCGAAACAAAAGGGGGTCGAAAACGAAGAACAAAGTTAGATGATTGTTTTATTTATGCCCTACTTTGAACACGAGGATATGTAAATGAGACGGGGGTGTACGACCGACAGATGTAGCGGTTTCTTTTCCCATCTCAAGTCAACGCGGGTGTTCATAGTGGTACTTTAACTCATACTCGGACTAACTAGTTTCATAGTTAATTTAAAACAATCGATAAACAAGCGAAAAAACAAACAAAAAAAGACAATAAAAAAAGCATAAAAAAACGAAATAAAAAGAGAAAAGAGAAGGGGATTTGATGCACCCTCAACCTACATGTATTGTTGACACCGTCTTGGGTCGTAATCGATGGTAGATTTTATCTCGAGAGGCCGTCGTCGACGAAGAACAAAGCAAACACGGGTTTTGGAAAGTTTCTGGACAGCGATTTTAAAACAGTTATATCTCCCTCGTTTCACGACGAAAATTCAATTCGAAAGATGTTTTGGAAACTAGAAAGAGAGGAGAACAAGGATCTTAAGGCAACCCCTGCTCGATTTGGGTTATTGGGCACGAAAAACGAGCACAAACAGAACTGGACAGACAAGAGTAAACCGCGAAAAACAGTGTTATTTCACTGCTTTTTTCGAGGGATCTCGTGTACTCTCAAGGGCAATTTGGCTCGTAATTCTTTGTCTAATGTGTAGATGGATGTTATGTGGTTAATTAGGAACAAGAAACTCGAATTTTTATGGAGGTTTGATGGAGGAACGAGTTGCTTTCGAAGAAGACACACAAACAGTTTTAGTTTGTGTGTCGGTTTTGTTTAGGGTTTTTGGAGGATGTTTAGGGTTTGTTTCTGAGGTTTAGAGCTTGTATGTGATGCTTGGATGTATGGAGAACTTAGAGGAATGAATGTATGGTGAAGGGGTGGTATTTATAAGGAGTTAAAATAGGTTAAAAGAGAGGGAGGGGCAATCGGGCTTGCTGAACATAGCTGCTGTCCAGCAGCTTTGAGGGGGGTTTCTAGGGTTCGTTTTGGGGGTTTTCTTGGTGATTAAGCTAGGATAATATGGGTAGGATACTAGGGTATGGGTTAGGGTTAATGGGTACGGGTCTTGGTAGTGTTTGGAGCGGGTTTGGGCTCGCGAATTGACACGCAAAAACAGGGGACTGCATTGGTGTTTTGCGGGCTGCTTGTGGCCTGTTTGGGATGAGAATTTGGGCCGCTTGTGAGGGGGTTCGAACATGGGTTGATGGGTATTGGTATAGGTTGGTTAGTGTACTCGAGATTCGTGCCAATTCGCAAAGGAAACGGGCTTAAAAACCGAGCTAAAATCGAGCTCAAAACACACGGTTAAAAACGAGTTCTTCGCTTTTAAAATCGATTTTTCAAATCAATTAATAGATTAAAATAAATGACTTTTCAAATCAAATATACTCATAAAATGATTTTTCAAATCAATTATTTATTTTATTTTCAATAAAATAAACTTGGGAAAAATAAATTCAAAATAAAGCTTTAATTTAAATATCATTTAAATTAATAAAATGAATTCACTTAAAAAAACACATTAATTTAAATATCATTTAAAATAATAAAATGAATTCCCTTCATTAATTTAAATATCATTTAAATTAATAAAATACTTCATCGACGACGCCCATTCTACCTCGTAAAACGAGCTCCAAATAATGACAATGACAACTAAAGAATACATGTGTCCTATCATCATCGGGTGTTTGTCGGGTTCTCTATAAATTCCAATATCGACGGATACGGGTATCTACAGAGCCCCCACTTTGACTGAGGCTTGGACAAGGCAAAAGTCAAAGTATACCCCAGGTCCCTTTCGACCTGAGGATTCTGCGGGTCGTTTATAGTCCATTAGACTTGCGTATATAAGCTCGCCAGCCATAAGAAGAGATCATACCTGAAACTTCGTCGGGGATTAACTCTTCCTTCTGTTGCGTCGAATTATCTTCGTTGGTCATCGACCCATAAGTTGCATAAATGGTGGGTTGAGCCTTATCCTTAGGTGCCTACGTATCCGTTTCTGACGGAATCAAACCCGCGTCGTAGTTCTAAGAATCTGCCGACACATGCCCAAAGTTTATCATCTGCTGGCGTATGTCCAAAATTCATCATCTTCTGACATTTGCCCAAAATTTATCATCTGCTGGCGCTTGTCAAAATGGGACGGGACTTTCCGAGGAGGTTGCCGTCGCTTTCATCATTTGCTTTCAGCTACGGAATTCTTCCATTTCATACTCTTGCATTGAATTGAATTCTGAGTGGATGTCATCCGTTTCATCTTGATAATGGTCTCGAAGCCAACGGCCAGAGCCCTGATTTGCAATGGCTCTAAAGTCGAAGACTTTAGAGCCCCCAGTTGAAGCATATCCTGCTATATTTGAGACACAAAAACGTACTAGCAATAATCATCACATAAGCACATTTGGATCATCGATCTTGAAATTGGATCATTTTGAAGTACTGGGTCATCGACCCGAAAGTTGAATTTGATAATTTTGAATAATTGGGCCATCGACCCGAAAATTGAATTTGAAAATTTTGAATGGTTGGGCCATCGACCCGAAAATTGAATTTGAAAATTTTGAATGATTGGGTCATCGACCCGAAAATTGAATTTGAAAGACTGGGTCATCGACCCAAATTTTGGATTTGAAATGAATCACTTGGATGCTGGGTCGTCGACCCAAAAAGTTTTTGAAATTTTGAAAGTTTTTGAAATTTTGAAGTTGAACCTTGATGGGTGAGCATGAAATGCGACTCAGACATTCTATACGACCGGTAAACAACGTGGGCGTAGCCCGCTACCGCAAAACAAAAAAGAAAATAAAACCGTAAGTGTGCACGGGCTTTAATTCAAATATGGACTTGTCGAGGGTAGAAAATGTAAATCGGCCGTTCCGGCGCCAAAATATGGCAAATGGGAATCACAAGGTCGTCGAACTTGGGACGGAGATATCGTATGGCATGGGCGTGCTCCCGAGGGCACATGGGAATCAAGATCACTTGGCATTGACAAGGTGGATTAAACTCACAGAGGAACAACGTTGGCTTCGCCCAGACACTAAACACAGGTTAATTTTATGAGAACACTTAGACATCACGTGTCACTCTTGTTGGGAACATTCTGTCACTCTTCTCCTCGCCTCCTTTCTTTTCAAAATGAGTATTCATCATTTCTTGCCACCGCCTTCTTTCTTTTCAGCGGGCTTTTACTATTTTTCTTCCACGCCTTCTTTCTTTTCAGCGGGTTTTTCATATTTTATGTTCCCAACACAAACCTACATCTATATGACTCGGCATCTTTGCCTAAACCGTTAGATAAAGCTCATTCCGAGACTTGACACTACTCATCTGAACCTATATCCTCGTCCTAGCCTACGTCGAGTGCTAAGACTGAGAAGACTCCTAAGACTGACTCACAGGCGACAGGTGTGTGGAAACGGTTGGGTTCAAAGGCACACTCGGGCTCAGCCTTAGAAGGGAGGCTTGGTCCTCGCTTGAGTGTAAAAGATAGGCTGGGCCCTCGGGAGGAAATGACGATCCCTCCTAAGAAGCGCGCTAGACAGAACACAACTACCCCTCCTCCCCAGGAGCCTCGGTCACGTGACCCAAAAGGCAAAGGGAAAAAAGAAGATGCAGGAGCCTTCGACTCCAATCTATTATTTAATACTACTACTTATTATTTGTTGCTAGCTGTTTTCTTTTTTTTTTTTCTTTTGAAGGATGTAATGGGCATCGCCCGATCTTTAATAAGACTTACTATCTATTAAAAATTCCAGTTTCTGCATAAAATTTCATTTTATTCAAGGAAGGGTCGGTTGTACTCTTTTAAAGAGCTGCCTACGTATCTGTTATCAACAGAATCAAACCGAGCTCGTAGTTCCACAAACGCGCTACAATCATCGATTTATAACGCACAAAAAGCAGCGAAGCAAAAGTGCCGCGGCCTAGACTCGCTCACGAGCACTGCAATTCAAAATTTTATTTTGTGACATTGAGAGTGAGTTCTAAGGATAGTATTTCTTCAGTTGATCCAAATTCGTCGGATTCGCAAAGTCATTTCCATCTAGATCTCACCGGTCTGCCTGACGCCTCCCGATAATATCTTCTTTACTGTAAGGACCGCCCAATTCGGCTTGAATTTTCCCCTCGGGTCGATCGGTAGTAAAGCGCGAACGGACTTTAGGACTAAATCCCCATCTTTTATTCCTCGAGGTTTCACCTTCTTGTTAAATGCCCTTTGTATCCTTTTCTGATAGAGTTGAACATGGTGTAACGCATTTAGCCGTCGCTCGTCGAGCATAACCAAGGAATCATACTGGCTTGCGCCCGATCGCCTCAGGACCCGACTTTCTAACAGATCCTTAAAGAAGGTACCTCTAATTTGATAGGCTGAATTGCCTCCATCCCATACGTTAAATAGAACGGAGTTGCTCCATGGTCGTGCGAATAGACGTTCAGATCCCCATAGTGCGAACGGTATCTTTTCCGGCCATTCGCGATAATTGTCGGTCATCTTTCTCGAGGATCACGGTGATTGTCTTGTTAGCGGCTTCCACCGCCCCATTTGTTTGAGGTCGATACGGTGACGACTTGTGGTGTTTGATTTTATACTTTTCAAGTATTACTGGCGCTTTGACACGAAGTGAGTGCCATGATCGCTAATGAGCTCATGCGGCACCCCATATCTGCAAATGATTTCATTCTGAATGAACTTTGCTACCTGCTTCGCTTGTAGAACCTTGTACGATTTCACTTCCACCCACTTCGTGAAGTAATCGATGGCGACTAACATGAAGCAATGCCCACTGTTCCGAGATGGGTTGACCTTTCCGATAATGTCGATTCCCCATGTTGATAAAGGCCATGGTGATGTCGAGTATATAACAAATGACGGTGGCACATGCTTTGTATGTTTGCGAAGATTTGGCAATTGTGGCAATGTTTGACATATTGGCGACAATCTGTCTCCATCGTTGTCCAATAATACCCTAATCTCATGATTTTACGAACCAGCATATGGGCATTCATGTGTGGGCCACATTCTCCGTCATAGACTTCTTCCATGACTCTTTTCGCAGTTGGTGAGTCTATGCATCGCAGAAGGATATTTTGCGTGGTCTTCTTGTACAATTGTCCGTCATTGGTTCTAACGAACTGAGCGGCTAGCATTCGAATAGCGCGCTTTCCGCGGTTATCCATGTCGGGTGGATACTCTCCTGATTCTTTAAATTTCAGAATAGCATGATACCAAGGTTCGGCCTCGGTTTCTTCTGTGTCTCCGATTACATTAACATAAGCAGGTGACGATCTTCGTTCGACACATATCGGCATAGTATCCATATGATCGGGTATGTTGATCGGAGCGACTAGCTTTGACAAAGTGCATCAAAAAATCTGGTTTTCGTCTGGGGAGGTGCACGTACTTGACATCGGCGAACAACTTTTCTAGTTCTTCGATTTTTGCTTGGTACGGAGCCAAGCTATCACTTCGGGTTTTCCACGTCCCGGCTACTTGATTGATCACTAGTGACGAGTCCCCATGTACTACAAGCTTTTTGATGCCTAACTCGAGAGCACTGTGCAAACCGAGTAGGCATGCTTCATATTCAGCCGCGTTATTAGTGACGTTAAAGTCCAACTTGATCGAAATAGGAACATGTTCACCTTCCGGTGAAATGAGTAGAACTCCTATCCCGTATCCCCTATAGTTCGATGCTCCATCGAAATAGAGGTCCCACGTATCATTGTCTATGTGAACGATATCTTCGTCGGGAAACGACCATGTATCCACAACCTCGCTTTCTTCTATTGGGTTATCTCGCAGAAGTCTCAAACCGCCCTTCCCTTTATCACTTTCACGGTACATATTTCAGTCGAACTCGGAAAGCATTAGAGTCCATCTTGACACCTGCTCGTTCGAATCGGTTTTTCAAACAAGTATTTGATAGGGTCCATCTTTGAGTGGATGCAAACACTATGACTGAGCATGTAGTGTCGTAACTTCTTTGTCGCCCATACTAAAGCCAAACATGTCTTTTCGAGCTGAGTATACTTGATTTCATACTCCAGGAACTTTTTACTAATGTAGTAAATCGCTCTTTCCTCTTTATCGACTATCTGCTGGCAAAGATTGCCCCCATTGCAGTATCCGTAATCGTAAGATACAACAAAAGTGGTAACCCGACCGTTGGTGGGCCGAGAACGGAGGGGAAGATAGTATTTCTTTGATCTTATCGAACGCAGCTTGGCGGTGATCATCCCATACGACGTGTTCCCCGACCTTCAATTTCTTGAAAATTGGCTCGCATATCATAGTTAGCCTTGCCACGAACCGACTTATATATTGGATTCTTCCCACGAAACCTCGAATTTCCTTCTCGGTTTTCGGGTGAGGCATTTCCATTATGGCCTTTATTTTCGATGGGTCCACCTCGATGCCACGGTGGCTGACGATGTGGCCCAACAATTTGCCGGATGTGACTCCGAATGCGCATTTTTGTGGATTCAACCTCATGTTATACTTGCGCAATCGTTCAAAGAATTTGCGTAGTGTACCAAGGTGGCCATCACGCTCCTTTGACTTGACAATCATGTCATCGACATAAACCTCGACCTCCTTGTGCATCAAATCATGTAACAATGTTGTCGCGGTCCTGGTATGTAGCCCTGCGTTTATCAACCCAAAAGGCATTACTTGTGTAGCAATAGGTTCCCCATTGCGTTAAACGCAGATCTTATGCATATCTTCTACCGCCATCTTGATCTGATTATAACCGGCGTATCCATCCATAAAGGATAGTAACGCGTGTTTTGCCGTGTTGTCCACCAGGATGTCGATGTGAGGTAATGGGAAATCGTCCTTCGGACTTGCCTTGTTTAAATCCCTAAGTCGACACAAACCCGAACTTTGCCATCTTTCTTGGGCACTGAACGACGTTAGCCACCCAAATCCGAGTATTCTCGACACCTTGATGAACCCAACTTTGAGTTGCTTGTCGATTTCTTCCTTGACTTTCAAAGACCAATCTGTGTGCATTTTGCGTAGCTTCGCTGACCGGCTTATACCCCTAAGCTTGATTGGGATCCCGTGCTCTGCAATTTCCCTATCAATGCCTGGCATGTCTTTGTAGGACCATGCGAAAACATCTTTGAACTCATGTAACAAATCAATGAACCCCTGTCTTTCGGTGGGACTTAAAGTAGTTCCTATTTTAAGCTCCTGTGGTTCTAAGGTTGTACCTACATTGATGGTTTCGGTATCTTCGATGACCGAGGTTTTCTGTTCGTACTCTTCCAACCCTTTTATCAACTGTAGAGGTGGTTCCATTTCTTCTTCTTCTTCCTCGACCAACTGTTCATCCTCGACCTCAGTCTCAATGTCATTATTAAAACAATCATTTTCAAAAATTGAATTGCAATGTAAGTAAGACGAGTCGTAAGCAAACTGGTTCATATTATTATTGATTTGAAATCGCGCGAAATGCGCTAACATTTGAGCCAACTGATCAAAACTCAGTGGCGAGATAGGGGTATTCGGGACAGGCCCCAGAATACCACCATTAGGAAAAGGTGCATAGGAAGGGAAAGCTAGGGGAGGGGTATTTTCAACACCTGACTCCTTAGACTCAATCTTAGGACCTATCTCTGACTCAGACTCGGACTCCGACTCGGACTCGAATCGGTAACATCATTTGGCTTGAACATCTCTCCTTCTCCCGTTGTCAACTTGAAAAGAAGTCCTTTGTTGTCAGTCCACTTGATTGTTTTCCGCCATCCCGTGTTGGTCCTAAGAGGATCCACATCGGTGATGAGGGTAGATGGGTCGAACCGTTCGCTTCTCAGGATCATGCTTACCAAATCTTCGTTTGGTGTTGGTGATTTCTTTTCTTCACCGAAAAGGAGACCCAAGGCTTTCTCGTCATTCATTGGATCCGGCTTGGTTTCTACTGGCATCACGGTCAGAATGTCTTCAGGGATGTAGTAGCAGTCTTGGAATACTTCGATTCCCGGGACCATAAGGTTCTTCTTTGGGTCAAAGATAGGTTCGGGGAAGTCCATGCAAGGGAGTTCTTCCCCAGCTCTCACGAAGTGACCGTTTAGAGTTAGGTGATACGGTCCCATTTTGATATCTCGATCTTCGATCGTTCTTCCCCTCTTTTCCCATAGATCTTTCTCAGTGGGCTCATATCCAAGCCCGAAGGTTACTCCTTTGGCTACGGGTGGTTTCAACTCGAAAGCCTCCTCCTTTCTAGGATATAATGAGAAACCGAAGTACTTCCCAGTCTTGAGAATTACCTCGCAGACATGGCTTCCCGTATATAGATCCATATTTTCGGAGTTCAGCTCGATCATGTTGACAATCTCGAAACCACATGCGTCATTGGTAGCTTCGACCCTTACTTCGGAAGTAATGTCTCCTCCTGCTACATGAATGGCGTGGCGTCAATGGTGACGGTTTTGCCATTGAGTGGGACCTTGATTTTTCGATGCAGCGTTGATGTTACGGCCTTCGCAGCGTGGATCCAAGGCCTTCCCAACAATAAGTTGAAGGATGAGCATATGTCAATCACTTGGCAACTTATTTTCTTTTCCACTTGCCCAGTCTGTACTACTAGATCGACAAGTCCACTCACTCGACGCACAATGCCATCGAATGCCCGAACTGTCTGCGTAGTGGGGATGAAGTCATTCTTCTCCAAGCCCAGAATATGCGCCGTTTTCAGAGGGAGTACGTTGACAGCCGATCCGTCGTCAACCAAGGTCATAGGGATATGCTTGTTGAGACACACGGTAGCAATATAGAGGGCCAGGTTATGTCGAGGCCCGAACGGCGGCAGATCTTCGTCGGAGAATGTCACACCGTTGGTAATCTGAGGCCGATTCTGGGCGATGTGGGTGACCATATCCGCAGAGTAGTATTTGACGACACGGTCATGTTCATTAAAGCTTGTAACAAAGCTTGACGATGTTCGAAAGAGCTCAGGATAAGTTGCCAGATAGATACGTCGGCCTTAGTCTTTTGGAGTTGCTTGATGAGGGAAGCCTCGGAGGTCGACCCTTCACCAAGAACTTCGACCACTGCCGGCTCCTTTTGAGGTGCCTTACTCGGGATATCCTTAGCTTTCTCCACACGATATGGGCGCCCGGATCTAGTCAAATGATTTGACTCTAGGGCATCTTGCCTCACCTTTAAGATTTCTTCTTGGGTGTGAGGAATTGTCGCACCTTTGACGAGGTAAACATCATCTTCGTCATCAGCCCAAACGCCATTGATCTCATTGCCGCTTCGGAGTATGTAAGGAGTACAATCAACAACAAAATCCCCGAATGTAATCTCGTTTCTCGAGCTTGGTAGGAATTCGGAGCAATCTACGAATATTCTTCCGACGAACACCCCTTTTAGACGACATGGGCGGATCAAGTGAGAGTAATCGACACTATCTTCGGTAGAGACAAAGTTAGTGTGGTCGCCAAATGGATTGGTGACGTTGTTGGGCTTTATGGCCGGGATTGGGAGCGTTCCGTTCTCAATCATATCTTGAATTTCGTGCTTTAGTCTAAAGCACCTTTCGATCGTGTCCCTTCCCTTGATGAAAGGCACGATAGGCATTCGGTTTATACCATTTGCCTTGTTGATCGCCAGGAGGGTCCTGAGTTGGACCAACGGGCTTCAATTTTCCTTGGGCCATGAGCCTTTGGAGAGCATAGGCGTAAGTGCACCCGATATCAGTGAATACCCTCGGAGCTTGGCGCGGAGGCCTTTTTGACTGTCCATCTAAGAGATTGACGGTGTCAACAAAATGGGCCGCTGTGGGTGCTTTTGCTTTTGATGATGAAGCCCCTTGGTATCCCTTTGGCTTCTCGGCTTGAAAGAATTCGGACATCGTCCTCTACCTTTATCCCGATCCTTATCAATTCTTTGAAAGAACCAAAATTTTGGTATTTCAGAGCATTACGGTAAACCGGTCGTAAATTCTTCACGAACTTATCTACCATTTCAACTTCATCAGGCTTTTTAGCTAACTTCACGCTTTCAGCGCCATCTTGCGAGGAATTCAAGAAAACCCTCCTTCTCCTTTTGTGTCATGACCTCCAAAGTTCTTATGTTGGTTTGAATCTCAACATTGTCAGCATAGTGCTTACAGAACTCCACCGTAATATCTTCGAAAGTGGGGAAGTTCTTGAGGTCAAGATTATAGAACCAAGCCTTTGGGTGTTCTCCCAGAGATTGGGCGAAAATTTCAGAGAGCATATCAGCAGGTACTCCCTTCAATGCCAAGTACCCTTTATAGGCCTTAACATGGTGGACTGGATCCTCAGTGCCCTTGAACTTTGGGATGTCAGTGAGTACCATGTTCGTGGGCAACTTGTCTGAATCGGGCATAGGCCCTAGCATTCTCATAGTGGATATTCTTCCCTTGGGAGAGCTTCAAACGGTCCTCGATGAACTTGAACCGTTTCTCCAAATCGATCGAGGTGGAGTAGATGAAGAGGAATCTTCAACCAACTTAGACTCGATCACATCCATTCGGGTCATCATGAGGTTCACGGCCTCCGTGAGCTTGTTGATAGCATCTTCCATTGCTTGACGTCGGGTTTTGGGCGGCCTTTCTACAAGAAAACCCCGTACTGAGTCAATATTTAAAGTAAGAGCCCCTGCACACTTAAGGACACGACCCTAACTTGACTTGAACAAAGACTCGACTTGAGATTGACTAACCAAAGGTTCAACTCACGGTTTGATTTAGACATCGGTTCATTTTAGACTCGACAAAACGACATGACTCAAACTGTCATAACTCGATTCTAAACTGGACTCGGTGTGACTAAAACCCGTGATTGGGCTAACATAGCCCAGGGTTCGAGTGAAACGTCCATAAGGCCTAGCTTGGACGTTTTTTTTTTATGGACTATTCTAGACCAAAAGGTCGACCAACATGACTCAAAGCCCAAGAGGTGAGTTTGGGTGACCCAACAAGGTCGTGTTCTAGACTCTTGGAATGAAGAAAACGTCTAGCCTAACACGGCCAGGACCCGGACACGACTCGACGCATTTCATGCTTGGTTGAGGTTCGAGAAACATTTTGGATTGATTTTGAAAAACGAAAGATCGATTTGAAAATGAGATTTGAAATGGGCAGCATGCCGGCTATAAAAAGCTCATTTTGGGCCGAAATTCTAGTCCTATTTGGGCAGCATTCCGCGTTTTGAAAATCATGCTAGGTTTGAAAGTAAGTTGTTCAAAAGTTCGGTTTTGAAAAGGACTTGGAATTTTCGAAAAAAAAGGACTCGGGAAAACACATTGCACATTGTCATTCTCATGTTATAAGGATGTATGCTCCTAGACATCTCTAAGTCTCGGCAAGTCTTCTATAAGAAGGTCTATGCCCTCCATCCTTTTGCGGTCTAATAGAGCGAGGTGTCTTAAGGTAAAGTACCTAGAAGATCGTCCCCACCCTCAAGAACCACGCGAGGCGAAGTGGAAGCGAGCAATGTGCAGCTTCCTGGCATAGTGGGACGTCGTCCCCCACGCATCACGAAGAAACGCTGGGACGGCCCGGGCAAGTCCTTAAGGGTTTATGCATGAATCGTAGCACTATGAGTAATGTTTTACTTTCCAACACTTTCTTTTCAAGTTTCACCTCGGAGGAAAAGACCCTAGAAACACAAAGTGTAACTAGTCCTCTTTTCCCCAATGAGTCGCCAAATCAGGACAAGGCCCTCGGGAACTGCGTCCGCGGGATCCACACCAGGCATAATCGACTCGAGGTTCTTTCGAATCGAATTAAGACATATTAGAGTCGCCACCAAGTTTTTTGGGAACTTGGAACCGTTCAAGTCAACTTTACACCTTTCATCGAAAAGCATAAAGCCAATCGACTACGAGTGATTAAAGATAAAGACTTGTACCCTATATCACTCGATTTGAATGACTCTCGTAATCCAATGGTATTTAGACGGATCCACAAACCATAGATCTTGAGTAAGGGGTGAGGGTACGTGTTGGGAAGCCCATAAGGACACCCAACCCCGCCCGTCAATAACGGCCTCTACTAAGTCAAGTGTCGGAGTTCAAACAAGGTCATAGCTACTACGATGTATGATATGCAAACGTTGTTTTAACCCTATCATGTGACAACAATTTCTATGTCGTTTAATGCATGAATACTAACTTTGTCAAAGTTGTAATTTAGCATGTGGGTTGATTGATCTAACAACATACAAAACAAAGCAAGCAAGGCTTAAGGGGAATGGGGGAGCCGTTGGGATCTACCTATTACAAACCAGGCATTTCATGCCGACGCAACGATAAATTAAAGATACAACTCGATCTAAATACAACGCTATACACACGACGCAAAACACGGCCATTCGGCCTAGAAAACCGTGCACAAAGGGGTGACTCACGGCCTACATGACACACGGCCTTGGGTCACTCCTCGTAATGCGTGCTTTCACTTAATCTCATCGAATTAGGCATAAGGCTACGCACCAAAGCATGCATTAGCATAAACCGGGCCATGTTGCTTTAAGCAACATGCGGTTTACTACGCTCCTACAAGCATTGGGGAACAACCGTCTAACCAAACAAGACCAAGGTTTTTGAAGAGGTTTTGACTCAAAAGAAGTAAAACAAACTCGAAAATTACAACTCGAGAAACAACGATAAATTACAAGCTAACAAACGACAAAGAACGAAAGGTAAGAAATAAAGCGAGACAAAGAAAGACGTGGCTAACCCCACGGCCTAAAGCCACGGCCAAGATAAAGCCAACCTAGTTCCTAAGTTAGATTCATTGGTTAGATCGAATGATTGCGAAAAGGGATAGGAAACAAGGTAGAAAACGAGTTAAAAACGATGTCGATTGATTGTCGCGCAAGGGTGCATTCTACACGGCCTAAAGGGTCTAATTAGGTCAAATTCGCTAATTAATTTAACTCATCGAGTGTCAATAAGAAGGTGCTAATCACGCACTCTTATACTAGCGAGAAATTAGGTGAAAGAGGGAGATGCATTCAATTATTTTACAGAATCGTCGATTGATTTTATAACTTACGTCGAAGCCACCTATCGTGTCTAATTAGGTTATTAAATTAAATTAAAGTTATCTAAATACGTCATAGGTTAACAATCAGAGGTTAAACTAACATGCAATGGGTCCTAGGGTCTGTCGATTTGGCCGAAACAAAAGGGGGTCGAAAACGAAGAACAAAGTTAGATGATTGTTTTATTTATGCCCTACTTTGAACACGAGGATATGTAAATGAGACGGGGGTGTACGACCGACAGATGTAGCGGTTTCTTTTCCCATCTCAAGTCAACGCGGGTGTTCATAGTGGTACTTTAACTCATACTCGGACTAACTAGTTTCATAGTTAATTTAAAACAATCGATAAACAAGCGAAAAAACAAACAAAAAAAGACAATAAAAAAAGCATAAAAAAACGAAATAAAAAGAGAAAAGAGAAGGGGATTTGATGCACCCTCAACCTACATGTATTGTTGACACCGTCTTGGGTCGTAATCGATGGTAGATTTTATCTCGAGAGGCCGTCGTCGACGAAGAACAAAGCAAACACGGGTTTTGGAAAGTTTCTGGACAGCGATTTTAAAACAGTGATATCTCCCTCGTTTCACGACGAAAATTCGATTCGAAAGATGTTTTGGAAACTAGAAAGAGAGGAGAACAAGGATCTTAAGGCAACCCCTGCTCGATTTGGGTTATTGGGCACGAAAAACGAGCACAAACAGAACTGGACAGACAAGAGTAAACCGCGAAAACAGAGTGTTATTTCACTCTGTTTTTCGAGGGATCTCGTGTACTCTCAAGGGCAATTTGGCTCGTAATTCTTTGTCTAATGTGTAGATGGATGTTATGTGATTAATTAGGAACAAGAAACTCGAATTTTTATGGAGGTTTGATGGAGGAACGAGTTGCTTTCGAAGAGGACACACAAACAGTTTCAGTTTGTGTGTCGGTTTTGTTTAGGGTTTTTGGAGGATGTTTAGGGTTTGTTTCTGAGGTTTAAAGCTTGTATGTGATGCTTGGATGTATGGAGAACTTAGAGGAATGAATGTATGGTGAAGGGGTGGTATTTATAAGGAGTTAAAATAGGTTAAAAGAGAGGGAGGGGCAATCGGGCTTGCTGAACATAGCTGCTGTCCAGCAGCTTTGAGGGGGGTTTCTAGGGTTCGTTTTGGGGGTTTTCTTGGTGATTAAGCTAGGATAATATGGGTAGGATACTAGGGTATGGGTTAGGGTTAATGGGTACGGGTCTTGGTAGTGTTTGGAGCGGGTTTGGGCTCGCGAATTGACACGCAAAAACAGGGGACTGCATTGGTGTTTTGCGGGCTGCTTTTGGCCTGTTTGGGATGAGAATTTGGGCCGCTTGTGAGGGGGTTCGAACATGGGTTGATGGGTATTGGTATAGGTTGGTTAGTGTACTCGAGATTCGTGCCAATTCGCAAAGGAAACGGGCTTAAAAACCGAGCTAAAATCGAGCTCAAAACACACGGTTAAAAACGAGTTCTTCGCTTTTAAAATCGATTTTTCAAATCAATTAATAGATTAAAATAAATGACTTTTCAAATCAAATATACTCATAAAATGATTTTTCAAATCAATTATTTATTTTATTTTCAATAAAATAAACTTGGGAAAAATAAATTCAAAATAAAGCTTTAATTTAAATATCATTTAAATTAATAAAATGAATTCACTTAAAAAACACATTAATTTAAATATCATTTAAAATAATAAAATGAATTCCCTTCATTAATTTAAATATCATTTAAATTAATAAAATACTTCATCGACGACGCCCATTCTACCTCGTAAAACGAGCTCCAAATAATGACAATGACAACTAAAGAATACATGTGTCCTATCATCATCGGGTGTTTGTCGGGTTCTCTATAAATTCCAATATCGACGGATACGGGTATCTACAAAAGCTAGAATAGACTGTCACCAAAAGAGAGTCTCTTTGAGAGGTCCTAAGGGAGTTAGTGTGTCTTATCGTGGGTTTGTTGTCAAACCCAAAGTCAAGTTGATTGCAGCGGTGACATTGAAGTGTTATCTGAGTAAGAGGTGTCCGTTGATCTTATGCCATGTGAGAGACCATAGTATGGTGAGTTCGACAGTGGATCAGATACCAGTGGTGGGAGAGTTTCCAGATGTTTTTCAGGATGAGATACCAGTGTTACCACCAAAAAGGGAGATAGATTTCAGTGTGGAGCTGAAACCAGGGACGGGACCAATCTCTAAGGCCCCGTAACGCATGGGTCCTAAGGAGTTGGAGGAGCTGAAGAAAAAGTTGGATGATTTGATTGATAAGGGATACATTAGACCTAGTGTATCACCGTGAGGAGCACCAGTTCTGTTTGTGAAAAAGAAAGATGGGAGTTTGAGGCTATGCATCGATTACAGAGAGTTGAACAGGGTTACAGTGAAGAATAAGTATCCTTTGCCAAGGATAGATGATTTGTTTGACCAGTCGAACGGGGCAGCAGTCTTTTCCAAGATTGATTTGAGGTCAGGTTATCATCAGGTGAAGATTCGGGATAAGGACATACCGAAGACAGCTTTTACATCGAGCTATGGTCACTATGAGTACGTTGTGATGCCGTTTGGGTTATCTAATGCACCTGTAGTGTTTATGGATTTGATGAACCGGGTCTTCAGTCAGTTTTTGGATCGGTTTGTGGTTGTCTTCATCGATGATATCTTAGTCTATTCTAAGACTAAGGAGGAGCACGAGGAGAACTTGAGGTTGGTGTTGCAGACTTTGCGTGACAATCAGCTATATGCAAAGTTATCTAAGTGTGAGTTCTGGCTCGAGGAGGTTGCCTTTCTGGGGCATGTGATTTCAAAGAAGGGTGTAGCTGTGGATCCGGCAAATATAGAGGCAGTCACTCGGTGGGAAGCACCGAAGAATGTGGCAGAGATCAGGAGTTTCTTGGGTTTGGCAGGGTACTACCGTCGGTTTGTGAAAGACTTTTCCAAGATATCCAGACCAATGACGGCGTTGATGAGGAAAGAGAACAAGTTTCGTTGGGATGAAAGTTGTGAGACGACGTTCCAAACATTGAAGGAGCATTTGACCATAGCTCTAGTCTTAGCATTACCTGAAGGGTGTGAGAACTTTGAGGTATATACAGATGCTTCAAAGAATAGTTTGGGATGTGTGTTGATGCAGAACGGGAAAGTAATTGTCTATGCTTCTAGGCAATTGAAGCCTTATGAGGAGAACTATCTGACACATGATCTGGAGTTGGGTACAGTTGTGTTTGCTCTCAAGATTTGGAGGCACTATCTTTATGGGGCGACCTTTAAGGTGTTTTCATATCACAAGAGTCTCAAGTACATCTTCACTCAAAAGGAGCTGAACATGAGACAGAGGAGGTGGATGGAGCTGATAGGGGACTATGACATGGATATTATCTACCATAAAGGGAAGGCAAACGTGGTTGCTGATGCGCTGAGTAGGAAAAGTGTGCATTCTCTATGCACATCTATGTCTTTGATGAGGTTGAGAGATGAGGTGGGGATACACATGATACAGAAAGGGGATGCCAGAGGGGACTTGACAGTGGAGCCAGATCTTTATGATGACATTCGCAGGAAACAGGCTTTAAATCCTAAGATTGAGGAGTGGAGAGCTGGAGTAGAGAAAGGGATAGTGTCTAGGTTCTCTATTCATAAAGATGGCAGTGTGACATTTGATGGGAGATGGTGTGTTCCTAATGAAGAGGAATTGAGGAAGATGATCATGACAGAGGCTCATTGCACACCATATTCGGTATATCCAGGCGGTGACACGTTATATAAAGATTTGAAGAAGACTTTCTGGTGGCCTGGGATGAAGAAGGAAACAGCTGAGTTTGTGGCTCGATGTTTGACATGTCAGAGGGTTAAGGGAGAGCAGCGATGACCACAAGGTAAGATTCGGTCTCTTGAGGTACCTGAGTGGAAATGGGAGTTTATCTCTATGGATTTTATAGTGGGTTTGCCGAGTAGTCAAAAGGGTAACAACATGATATGGGTAATAGTTGACCGTTTAACTAAGTCAGCTCACTTTGTTCCGATTAAAGATACTTGGACCAAGATACAGTTAGCTTTGGCTTATAGGAAGCATGTGGTTCATTTGCATGGGGTGCCTAAGGATATAGTGTCAGATAGAGATGCGAGGTTCATATCGCGGTTTTGGAGAGAGTTACAGGAGTTGATGGGAACTACTTTGAAGACGAGTATAGCCTTTCATCCTGCAACAGATGGACAGATAGAGAGAACCATCAAGACTTTAGAGGATATGCTGCGAGCTTGTGTAATGGAGTTTGGTGGTAGCTGGGAGGATAGATTGGATCTTATTGAGTTTTCTTATAACAACAGCTATCACACAAGTATTGGAATGGCACTGTTTGAGGCTTTGTATGGGAGGAGGTGTAGGAGTCCGATTTGCTGGGATGATAGAGCTGAAGCAGTGGCTTTAAGACCACAGATGGTACAGGAGATGGTAGAACAGGTTAAGCTGATCAGACAAAAGATGAAAGCGGCCCAAGATCGACAAAAGAGATACAGATTTACATCGTCATCACATAGAGTTTCAGGTTGGGGACAAGGTTCTTTCGAAAGTGTCTCCTATGCGTGGGGTCATGAGGTTTGGTAAGAAAGAGAAGCTAAGCCAGAAGTTTATCAAGCCATATGAGATTTTAGATCGCGTGGGTGAGGTTGCTTACCGGTTAGCGTTACCAACAGCTTTGGATATAGTGCATAATGTGTTTCATGTGTCTCAATTACGGAAGTATGTGAGTGATCCTTCACATGTGTTAGAGGTAGAGAACATAGAGTTGAATGAATCCTTGTCTTATCTTGAGGTGCCAAAACAGATTCTTGATCGCAAGGTTCGGAAATCTAGGAATGGGGAAACGGTGTTGCTTAAGGTTCTTTGGTCTAACCATGAGGTTGAGGAGGCTACTTGGGAGGCGGAAGAGGCTATGAGGGAGCGGTATCCATCTCTTTTTGATCAGGTATGTGTGGTTACGGGGACGTAACCATGTTTCTTTTAGGGGGGTAGGAGATGGCCGCATAAGGTTTTTGTATGTTTTATGTTGGTCTTAGTACAGTTAGTAGTTGCTTTGAGTCGGTTTGAGTGTTGGTTGGGAGTTTTGCTTTGAGTTTTGGTTACGTTGTTGTGTCGGAGTTGAGATAGTATGTTTTGTTTTTGTGTATGGGTTGAACTTCGGGGACGAACTTCTTTTTAAGGAGGGAAGACTGTAATACTACGGTTTTCTATGTCTATGGGTACTCTATCGAGTGGGGCTTACTCTGTCGAGTAAGTGTGTTTTTACGCAAAACAGTAGTCTGCCTGTTGGGTACTCGATCGAGTACGTGTGACACTCGATCGAGTAAGGGCGATCGAGTAAGGGCGATCGAGTAAGTGAGTCTTAAGGGTTATTTTAGCCGGGATTTGTTAATGACGCGTAATTAATATAAAAGGCTTCTGTCATTATTCCTAATCACTTTTTCACCTTTCTAAACCTTTCAAAAGAAAAAGAAGTTACGTAGTTCTCTCTCATCGCGTTATTAGCAAATCCCAAGGGCTAGGATCGTCGGATTGTCTTGTTCTTTACGCCATTGAGATCGCCGTGTCAAGAGTAAGTTTTTTGTATAATTTTTATAATGTTTTGGTAAGTTTGTTTAAAACCCTAATTAGATATATTTGGGGGTTTTGGGAGGATTGTACTGTTTAGGTGATAATTGTATGTATATGTGTTATAGGAGGAGGATTCGTAGAGGAACGGTATTGATTAGCTGCTATGACGGTCTTGTGATTGCTATTCCAGATAGGGTTTTCCTACTCAGTATTGTTTACATGGCTTTGTTGATGATTAATTCGTTGTTGGTTTATATCATATCGGATTTTAGAATTGGTGATTGTTGATTGTATAATGTGGTTGTTGTATAATTGTCTGTGGTTTGCGAAGTGCGTCCTCGGCTGAGTGAAGTCACTTGCGGGAGTGGCTTCACGCCCTTAATTCGCCTTCTGTGGAACCCGCCACAGAAGGGATGTGCACATTTAGGAACTTGGGTTTATCGCTCGGATGAGATGAGCCGGGCTTAGGTGGGAACAGCTGCGGTCCCCCACTGGCGGTGTGGAATAATTGTTGCGATGAGTATTCTGGCAGGACTACACACTTTATTGTGTAGTCAGGTGTGTGGAGTTGTGGAGGAGATTGGTTGATTGGCTTGGATTGTATATTGTTTCAGCTGTATTGTTTTGTGTAACTGGATTCTGATCCAGAGGACGGAGTTAAGTTTCTCATAACACCATTGTCTTTTAACGGGTTGCTACATTGTCTTTTGAATCAAATATAAAAAGGTACACATTTAGTATGAGTATGTCTATTTACTGATTGCCTCATAATGTTCGTAGTAAGTGACCAAATTACGTATTGGTTGTTACTTACTGTGTGAAATGTTGCACAATGTAGATCGTGGTGTTTCGAGACTTCCCATTGTTGGCGTTGAAGCATTGTGGCTGCTACTTTGTGTATTCTCTGTAGATTATCATGCCAGGTGATATAGAATAATGGTTTTAATTGCTTTGAAATCCATATATGCAAATAGACGTGAAATTACCTTGGTCCGCTGGTGTAGTTCGTTGGTGCTTTGTGTTAGTGATTCCTCGTCTAATTTGTCTGGCAACTTTTGACGATTGGTCCATTGTCTTTTAAAAATGAAGAAAGCATCCAAATGGTGCCAAGTGATGTAAAGTATGGAGTATTATGTGGTATATAAATGTGTGGACATCTACTTGTGGACACGGGGGACCCACAGGTGGCGCTTGAGAAAACAAACGTTTGCATTTGTGGAGTCGCCGCCAATTTATTGTGGAAAATTGGAAACCGTTCGAATACTTCGCGTCATGTCAAGACACAAAGTAGTGACACGAACACCAAGAACTCGTTACCCTTAGCATTTTATGTCTAGAATTACTCTCGTGGATGCCAATGAACACGGATGTTCACAGAGATCTTGAGTAAGGGTTGAGGGTACGTATTAGGAAGCTCTTTTGATCGAAAACCTAATCCCGCCCGCCTCGATAGCGGCCTCTACTAATGATTAGGGGAATCGTCTATACTTGATATGTTGTCGATTATATGCATGCAATGCAACAAACAATAAATTAGTCCTAGCATGTGAAAATTAACTATGTCGGTGAACATATAATTAGCACTTATTAGGTCGAAGTAAGGATTTAAGGTTGATTACATGTGATAGCAAACAAACGATAATAAAGAGTACAATAAACAAAAATAAACAATAATAAAAAAAAAACAATAATTACAATGGTTTAATGATTTACGTCGAAAATACATTTAAAACGGATAATTTTAGAAAAGAGAAGGAAGACAATTAAGGTTACGGACAGATTAATGGTGATATTACGATTAATAGTCGATTAATACATAAGCTTACAAGCTAGATCAAAGCAAGAAACGGAAGTTCAGAGACAGAAATCACCCCGGAACATGCGCAACAATGCTGCGTCCCTTGGAAGAGGCGCAGTGGTCACTGCGTCTGTTCCTGAGGTGAGTTCTGGCTGTGAAGCTAAAACTGCATATTGTTAATGTTCGTTGGTGAATTTAATGATCGATTATTAATGTTCGACTCAAGTAGAAGTGATTTAACGGATTATTTACATGTGAATTGTCATAAAAGCAATACAAAAACAGGTTTAAACGGATGAGAATTAATTAAAGCGAATTGAAGTGAATTATAAACTAATCACAAATTAAGTTTATTAATACAAATTAATTAGACTAATTAATTAGGTTAGATGATGATAAACAGATGAAATATACAAAAGGCGAATTCTAGAGACTTGATATGAACAAATCGAATCTCTAAAACCCAGGTTTGATTTTAATGACGAAAACCCGCAAATATCGATTACTTGGGATTTAAGTCGGATTTAAAGGTGATGAGTTTAATATGAATTATGTATTATAATTATGCGAATGGAAATATGAAGAAAATAAGACAAAATGAAACAAAAGACGCGAATCAACAAAGAACAAAGGAAGAAGAAGAAAGGCCGAAACTGCGGCAGCCTCGGGAAGAGGCGCAGCAGTTGCTGCGTTTATTCTCGACGTATGTCTTCTGTTAATCCGTGAAAATAGGTTTTGATAAAAGGTTTTATAAATCGGTTTTGAACATGCTTTCGATGTAAATCTTATATTAATTTAAACAATAATACAGATACAATAATAAAACATGGGATTTACACCCTCAGACTTACATGTTTGACGAAACGAGATTAACTAAGTTAACGATTAGTGATTGCTCGACTCGAATGTATGATGAAAGTGCCCTCGTAAGAGGAATTAAATTGAATTGATTTGATTAATTGAGTGGAGTTGGTCAAATTGGTCGGTCATGCAAAACGAGACTGGTACTCAGAAGGATCCGAGCTTACGTGGTCGAAAGTTCAAGCACGTAGACGTCAATAAGCAAAGAGAGCGGTCTTAGAATGCAAAGGGATAAGAGAAGGGCGGACACTCGCTTGAGAAATATGAGGAACGAAAGTCCCTATTTATACTAATCACACAGAGGAATTAGGGTTACGGTAAAACTTTGGAAACAAATCTCGAAAAGATCTTAAAATACGCAGAAAAGAGCTGGGGAAGAGGCGCAGCAGGTGCTGCGTCCTTTCCCCAGAAGTTTCCTCCTGCGGAAGAAAGATTTTCCGCGTTTCTGTTATGGAATTGCGGTAGATCTCAACTTCCTTATTGTTTAAAATATGATTTCAGGATATATTTTGACATAAGATGAAAAGACTAAAATTATGGAATAGAAATATCCGGAATATTCCAAAACGTTCCGACTCGACATTTCAAATGGCTTATTAGAAAATGAAGACGATTTTTGACCCCGACTCCAAATGAACTCTAATTACTGTCAAAACGACCGTAATGGCGCATAGATGACGACCAAGGGGTAGACACAAGTATTTGAGCTATCAGTTGACGATGAACTTACGAACTGTCATAAATCGTTCCGTGTACCAAACATGCGGCCCAATCATCACCGGGTGGTTTGCAGGATCTGCAGAAATGAGGTATCTACAGAGCCCCCACTTTGACTGAGGCTTGGACAAGGCGAAAGTCAAAGTATAGCCATCAGGTCAATCGAAGATTACAACCTGACGACTATGGCGACGCGAGGCGGCTCAAGGGGTCTGAGCCAAGGACCTGTCGCCGGGAACATTTTAGAGTATGTCGACTATCGGGAAGGGTCGTTTAAAGTCCATTAGATTACATAAGGAAGCTCGCCAGCCATAAGAAGAAGCCATACCTGAGACTTCCTTCTCGAGATGCTTCCGGAGGTGCGTAGGAGCTAAGGGTAAGCGTAGGAGCTAAGGCTAGGACTTAAAGGATATGTAAAGGTTGTGCTAAGGGTGTGGGACCCTAAAGGAAAACATCGGCGAGAAGGCAGCCTAAGGGTAAGCATGGTTTGGGTGTAGGAACTCTAAGAAAATATGATCCTAAGGAATTATGATCCTATCAGTGAAGGCTAGGTGTAGGAACATGGGATAGTCTGGGAACCTATGAGATAGTTGGCATGAGAACAAAGTATAATATAATATTGAAAGTAGCGGGACGTCGGTAGAAACTGCTGGGGGAATCTGCTTGTGTCGGTCTCAAACGAACTCCATATCTTGAGAAGTACAATCGACTGTCATGAACTCTTGCTGGGGAAATAATTGAGGCGTGTCGAAACACCGTCAGAGAAAACCTGCTCGTTGTTGCAAGCGAAGTCTTGATAAAGTATTGTGATAATTCACAGTCTGCTCGAAGGTAAAGTACTACGACGATTCACAGTCTGCTCGAAAACACGGGCCCGGACAAAGAATAAATATCAAACAGACCAAATATACGATATATGGTGTTGGAGAAGAGTCGCACCAAAGATGGGCCTACGAATAACGAACTTGTAACGAATTTTTGAAAATTGAATTGGAGGGAAGCTGCGGAAGAGGCGCAGTAAGAGTTGAGACTCTTGGATGAGGTGCAGCACCTGCTTCGTCCTTTCCTGGGTTCGTCCCTGTCTGAGTAAAAACTCAACAGAACCCGTGTTTATGTTATTATAACAAAACACAATTTCTTTTTAAACTCTCTCAAATTCCAACGATATTCCGTCAAGACTTGATCAAAATCTTTCATTAATCATGACTAATCGAGGTATGTGTCTTATTCTTGCTTAAACATCCGCATTTTGCTTAATTTGAATTGAAAAAATTAGGGTTTTCGACCCTAATAACTCAAAAATTTGGGGCTTTTCCCCCAAATGGATTTGTCTTGTGAAATTGATATTAGAAATGGATAATTGGTAGTGTAAGGAACATAACCGTGTATTCTTTTCGAATTTTCATTGAGTATTGAGCATTTGAGTAGAATTGAGACGATTTCTCAGCTGTTTTGTAAATTGCTTCGAAAATGGCTTTTGGATTGCCCATTTGTGTTGAAATTTGGTATTTGGGATTCTTGTATGATGGGTAAACTTCCTACCATCTCGTATTTTTTATTTGTGACGGCTTTTTCAGGACACTTTCTAGGGCATAATCATCGTTATAGCGAAATGCTGCTGAAATTTCGACTCAAACCCATTACTAGGCTCGAACTTAGACTTGACTTGACCCATTTTACCACATGAGCGGTTGGGTTTCGAAATAAATGGCCAAAGATGGCGGGAAAAGGCCATATTCGGAGTTGAAAGGCTTGGAATTCACTTTTACCGAGGCTCGTCGTCACTTGACGCGGCCTAATTTGCTCTAATTTTGCAGGTGACATCGCTTCTACATCAGGGAGGGCTCTCATGGACGTGGACACTGACTTCGACCCTTCTCTTACTTTTGAGGAGGTGTTAGAGGAGGCGTTTGCTGAGCAGGCTGCTGAGGAGGAGGCCCCGAGGCGGGCCAACGTCGGACGAGGCGGTCACCAGCTAGTGAGGGCACCTGAGTGGGCTGATAAATGGGATGGTCACCATCTCATTTGGGCAGCGGAGAGCCACCTGTCTTACAGGACGGTGAAGAGTGTGGTAAGTCTCGAGCTTGTCATTCTCTCGTCATCTTTCTTTATTTGTTTGCCGTTTAATTTCTCCTTCACTTTGAGCTGAAGATAGCTTTGCGTCGAATCAATACAGAAGGCTGGGAACATGAGGTCCTTTTCTGGCTACACGACGATGATGGAGGCCTACGAGAGACTGTCGGAGGAGGAGCAGACCATCATCGAGCTAGGAGCTTTCGGAGCCTTGGTGGGAGCGTGGAGGGAGATTAAGGGAAGGAAGCTTCGGGCTAACCTTTGCCTGATTCGATCTTTCCTTGATCGGTATTAGGACACGACCTCGACCTTTCACATGCCTTTTGGCGAGGTCGGGGTCACGTTGGAAGACTACGACATGATCTCTAGTCTGCCGTGTAGAGAGGAGGCTGTCGTGTGGCCGTCGACGGCCATGAGGGTGGACTCGGCTGAGGCCAGGAGGCTGATCGGCTGGAACATGGCGGCGAGTGCTGCTACGGTTCCCGGGTTAGTGCCGAGTACTTACGTCAGGGATTAATTTGTGGGTAAGACCCCGGCGTTGGTGACGATGGATGGGAGGGATGTGGCTCCTCCTCCTTGTACTGCGGAGCAGAGGGCTCGCCTATGGCTTTGGTGGTTTTTGTCTTCACTCTATCTTGGAGACAAAGGGGGAGAGGCTGTCGACGAATCTTCTTCCCTTCCTTTCTGACCTGAGTGGCCTAGGTCGTTGGGACTGGGTCACTCCTGGCTTTGTGGTCCTCACACGCTACATGAGGGCCATGGTTCATCCTAAGCTGCTGGAGAAGGGGACTTCTCCTGCTACCGTCGGCCCTGGACTGTTGTTGGAGGTATGAGCCTTCATTTTATATCTTGAAAATCATTGCTTTTTTATCGAATCGTTAAAGAGCGTCATCGATTGTCTTGTTTTGTAGGCGTGGTTGTACTCCTAATTTCCGGGCTTCGCGCCCAAGAGGACGGAGCCTGGACCAAGGGTTTACCCCGTAGTGCGGGACTGGGTGATGTGTCATAGGAAGAGCCGGCGTTCTTCTTACGATGTCTGTCGACGGGGCGTGAATGCCCTGAAGCTGAGTGACGTAAGTATTTTAGAATCACTTTTCCTTCATTTGTTTATTCATTGTCTCTTAGAAGCGATCATAAGAATGACCCCTTGTTCGCTTATCTTAGTGGGTGCCCAGGCCTTGGGTTGACTACCCCGATTCTCCTCCTTTTGTGGCTGAGGTCCTTCGACCTAGGAGTTCGAGTCGGTTGCTGCTGAGGACATCTATGGGTCCCGTGTGGTATCTGGGCGAGCGTTTGACTCATCAGTGCTCTCGTGATGCCTTCATGGTTCCCATCGATCCGCCTCGGACGATGTTTAGGGAGCCTTCGGACGCTGAGAGGGAGGCTGACTTGGCAGACGTTGGTGGCGACGCTATTCTCCTCCCTGGTGGGGAGTACTCTCTGTTCGTTCGTCGGAGGCTGATGTACTGGCCGATCATGGTAAGTGCTTCATTTTCCCTTTTCGAGTTGACTTGACAAAATGATGAATGATCATCAAATAAAGACTTCTTTTGAATCTTGCAGGAGGTTGAGGAGGCGAGCGTCGAGCCCCCAGCGTACCCCGAGACCCTTGAGTACACTGACGCGGCGGGGATGACGAGGATCTCCGAGCTCCGCGACTTTGGCGAGGCGGTGACAGATGCTGGCCTGGAGGAGTGGCAGCACTTGGTTAGGAGGGTAAGCCCCTGATTCAGTTTAGCTTTTGTTGTTGTATAAGAATACATTTGTTCATTTCATTGAAAATCTTTGTTTATTGAAATGCAGGTGGCGCTGTCTCGGTACATGGCGTTGTGGAGGGTGGCCAACCGGCTACGGACTACTGTCATCGAGGCACTTGCTGGTGGTCGTGGACGACAGGTATGAACCTTTCATCTACTTTGATTTCGAATTTTGTTGTACTTTTCTCGCATTTTGAAATGCATGAAATGAGGCATTTCTTTGTCATTTGCGGAGGGAGCGCGGCCTGGAGCGGAAGCTGGCACGGTCCCAGGAGGAGACGGCTCGCCTATTGAGGGAGTTGGAGGTCAGAGACGCCGAGATCGCTGCTCTCGAGGCTAGGGTCACCGAGCGAGATGGCGACCAGGAGTAGTTGTCTTTGCTTGTGTTGTCGTCGGCTGTGTTGTATACATTTTGTACATTTAGGACTTCATCTTGGATTTTTGGATTTGTTTTTGGGCATGAGCCCCTAGTTGGATGTACATATGGCATTTTGATTGTTTATATGATGGCCTGAGAGCCTTTGCTGCTGGGTTGCTTGTTTGTTCCTGCAGGTTAGCTTAAAACGGGTTTGGTAGATGATGGTTTACGCCGTCATGCTGCCGAAATTTACATAGAAATTTCACATATTGTACATATGGCTTAAACTAGCGCAAAACGAGAAAAAGACTTAAAAAATGCAAAAAATTGCCCGGAAATGAGCGGAAAAAATTGCCAAAAATGACCGGACGGTAGGGAGGGCTACCCCCTAAAAAAACGAAAAAAGAAATGTATAAGTTTGGAATGAAATGTGAAACGGGGAGTGAAATGATTCCCCCAAAAAATAAAATAAAATGAAATAGGTAAGTGTGCTTATTTAGCAAAAATATCGATGTTATCTCGAAAAGCGTGCCCGAAATTAGTAAACATAAAATATGGTAATTTGACGGAATTACCAAAATAATAACCTATAAGAATAGGAAATTATAAGCACAAAGGAATTAGGAAAGATCCAACGCGGAAAAATCACAGAAATGCTCTGAGGAAGAGGCGCAAAGACGAGTGCGATCCTTCAAGAGGCGCGACATGTCTTTGCACCATTTCCTCAGTTTGCCAGTTTTGACGGAATTTAGGAAACAACTTTTAGTGTAAATATAGACGTCGAGGGAGCTTTTATTCACATAATTCCTCTATCCTTCTTCCGTCTATTATATAAAACCCTCCTATATTCATAGAAGAAAATAGACAAATTATGGATTCCTTTGAAAACCGTCTCAAAGATTGGACAAATGAATTTACAAACGTTGAGAAGCATGATATGGGTGCTTTCAATTTGGGGTCGATTTTGAGTCTCAAATTGGTGAAGGTTGTGAACCCTTTCTTGGATGCTTGTCTTGGAAATTGGGACCCTAATTTCCATGTATTTGCCATCCCTGGAGGCGATATCTGCCATTTTCCTGAGGAAATCGCCGCAATTGGAGGATGGGACCCAGAAAATATGTCTGCTATACCCTCTAGCTCTCAAGGGTATAAAAGCAAATTTAGAGATTTGCTTGGACTGACTAAAGATGAGGTTGACCGTCTTGTGACCTCAAAAGGAGTCCGTATGCTTGATTTATTGATCGATTCATAAATAGGGAAGACCCTTCTATCTCTTATATAGCGAGACGGAGGGCATTCGGGTTTTGCCTACTGCATGGTTATGTCCTCCAAGGGTATGTTGATAAGGAAATGAGATGAGATCCTCGTTATTTGAGCTTGATTGAGCAAATGGAGGTGCGTAGAAGCCCAGCTTGTCTGTGTCTAGGAGAGGTCATTTTGGGGCTGGATAATAGAAAAGCCAACCGCGAGCTTCCTTACTTGGGAAGTCCTATCATTTTGCAGGTAAGAACCTTCATGTACAATACCAACCGTTTTTTTCTTTTTCTTTTTCTTTTTCTTTTTCTTTTTCTTTTTCTTTGTCTTTTTTTCTTTTTTCTTTTTTCTTTTTTTTTCTTTTTCGTTTTTTTTTGGTTTTTTTTGGTTGGATACTAATTCCCGTCTTTGGTAGGTCTGGCTCATGGAGCGTCTGCGGTTGATCGAGCCCCAAACTAATGTTCCAGGATATCATGCTAGGTCGATTGCAATGAGGACCAGGCTCTATATGGTGGACTTCACTCGGGTTTGCAACTATTGGGAGAACAAGTTAAAAAACGAAGTTGGTACTTTGATTAGATGGGTCGTGCCATGGTGGCATCTTAAGTCAGTCACTGGAGTGTTATCCTTAGACCCTACTCGGTCAGTACGCATTCCTGGCTTGGAATTCATGGTATGCATCTTCCCGGAGAGATTGATGAGGCAGGTGGGCCTTAAACAGAAGATTCCCAAGCTAGATACCATTCCTCAGACTGCAGTTGCACATACTACCGAGACCGTAGAGAGTGGGCCCTCAAGTGGGCTCACAGAAACATGTGGTTCCTACATTCTTCTGTTAGTTCATTGTGGGTATCGGATTCTTATTTACAATGGAGGAAGGCTACTACTCCCGAGGAGCGCGAGAGATTGAGGAAGCGTGAGCCTGTTGACTACAAGATTCGTAAGGTAGCAAAGGAGAACCAGAAGTATTTGACTGAGGGGGAGGAAGAATGTAACACCCCACGTGAATTAAAGAGGTCCAGTGATAGGCTTAAATGACTAGTGCTTAAAGGGATTGGAAGTACTACTCAAATCGACAAAGTGCACTTTCTTTTATGGTCATCCATGCGAACGAACTCCAAAGTTAAGCGTGCTTGGCTGGGAGTAGTCTTAGGATGGGTGACCTCCTGGGAAGGTTTTCGGAATGCGCATGAGTGAGGACAAAATGCGCTATAAAGGACCCGTGTTGATCTGTGGGCCATGTACACAGCCTGGTGAGCTATCATAAGTAACCGCTCCCGACCCGGTTTGGGTCGGGGTGTTACAAGTGGTATCAGAGCAACCCTGCGACCGTGTGGTGATGGGAGACAGTTGTTATACGCTCTTTCAGGCATTTGTTATACGCTCCATTGTGATCACCCACCTAGCGGGGAGGATTCTGGGTTAGCGGTTATGCTCCCAGGCGCAACGAGGATGTTGCGTTCTTCAAGTGGGGGTGATTGTAACACCCCACGTGAATTGAAGAGGTCCAGTGATAGGCTTAAATGACTAGTGCTTAAAGGGATTGGAAGTACTACTCATATCGACAAAGTGCACTTTATTTTATGGTCATCCATGCGAAAGAACTCCAAAGTTAAGCGTGCTTGGCTGGGAGTAGTCTTAGGATGGGTGACCTCCTTGGAAAGTTTCCGGGATGCGCATGAGTGAGGACAAAATGCGCTATAAAGGACCCGTGTTGATCTGTGGGCTATGTACACAGCCTGGTGAGCTATCATAAGTAACCGCTCCCGACCCGGTTTGGGTCGGGGTGTTACAAAGAAGCCGGATTCCAAGTTGTTCATCCGTCGAAGAAACCGAAGACTTCTCCTACCATCGAGATGGTGGTTGATCGAAATGGTAAGGCTAGACCACGAGAGAGACCTTTGGTGATCAGGTCTGAGATAGCACAGGAGCGCCCGGCTCGTGGTCGAGACAAGAAGTATGATAAAAATGACAAAGACAAAGGAAAGATGAAAGAGTAGCCTAAGTCGTAGTATTATTTAGGGATATTCTCTCGTGTACCCCTGAACTTTTTCATTTTCTATTGTGTACCCCTCGATTTTCATAAAAAATCTTTGACCGGCAATAATTCTCTTTTACGAGTTCAGAAAATGGTAATTTTTTTTCCAAACCAATTATCTCATCAAGGGCTTCAATTTGAAAAAAAAATTCACCGCTTTTTGAACTTGTAGCCGGTAGTTATGGTTGGTCAAACATTTTTTACCGAATAAACTTTGACCGACCATAATTCCCGACTATGAGTTGAAACGTCGGTGAATTTTTTTTCACACGGAAGACCTCTTAAAGACGGTCAATTTGAAAAAAAAGTTTATCGTATTCTGAACTTGTAGCCAAGAGTTATTGACGGTCAAAGTTTTTTGGCATGAAAAGAGGGGTATATCATAGAAAATGAAAAAGTTGAGGAGTACACGAGAGAATATACCTATTATTTATTAGTATTATTATTTGTAATAAATGGTGGGGTTTTTAGAATCCTAGCCTATTTATTTTTCAGCATTTTTATATTATGTGGCGTATTATTATTATTTATGAAAGAAATGAATAAAAGATTAATAAGTTATGAAAATATTGTGATTTCCTTTCTTTTATTATTCTTGTCGAATTTTAAATGCAAATGCAAATGTCCTTCTATTTACATTTAGAATAATGGGTTGTATCCTGCGAAGGATTGCCTACGTATTCATTTAAAAAAATGAAATCAAACCCTTGCGCGTAGTTCGAGTAAATGTGAAAGAATAATTGTTCTAAGCAAGAGCTTGTAGCGAACTAGAAATTGAGCATTAGCTTTACTTACTCGTAGAATATAATTCAATTTATATGATGATATGGGGATGACGAATTGTCAAAATGCAAGAGCAAGGTGATATGAGCTTTGTTTTAGTGGGCCAGGGGCTGTTTTTTATTTCGTGTCGCATGAGCGGCACGTGGGTGTTACGCGAGGCGTGTTTCTGTCCTATTCTAGGCATACTATCGTTTCAGTTGGTCGAGGTTAGTTGGGTTGGCAAATTCGTTCCCATCTAGGTCTGTGATTCTAATCGCACCCCTCGGGAGTATGGACTTGACCAAGAATGGTCCGGCCCAATTGGGTTTGAACTTTCCTCGTGGATCGACAGGTAGAAGAGCTCTAACTGATTTGATGACCAAATCTCTTTCTTTAATGTTTCTAGGCTTAACCCTTTTGTTGAAGGCTCGTTTAATATGTGCCTGATATGTTTGCACATTATGCAATGCGCGCAATATTCGTTCATCCAAGAGGATGAGTTCTTCATATCTATCTCTTTTCCAATCGGCTTTTGGAATTTGACTTTCGAGTAGGATGCGTAAGGATTGGATCTCTAGTTCAACTGGTTGCACAGCTTCTATGCCGTAAGTCAAATAGAAAGGAGTAGCCCCAGTGGGCGTCCTAACGGATGTGCGATATCCCCATAAGGAGAATGGTATCTTACTGGGCCAATCTCGATAATTGTCGATCATTTTCTTGAGGATTATGACAACATTCTTATTAGCTGCCTCTACCGCGCCATTGGTTTGTGGTCTGTATGGCGAAGAATGGTGGTGTTTGATCTTGTACTTGGCTAGCAATTGTCCAGTCTCAGCCTGGAAATGTGATCCATTGTCATTGATGATTTCGTATGGGCAACCATATCGACAGATGATATTGGTTTGTATGAACTTTACCACGTTTTTGGCTGTGAGACTAGTGTAAGATGTTGCTTCTACCCATTTGGTGAAATAGTCGATTGCCACCAAAATGAAACAGTGACCTCTTGTTCCGGCTGGGGTGATCTTCCCGTTGATGTCGATTCCCCAAGCAGAAAATGGCCAAGTATATGTCATGATGTAGAGTAGTGAAGGAGGGACATGTTGCACATTCCCGAAGATTTGGCAGTTGTAACAATGTCTGACATATTTGATGCAATCGGATTCCATTGTGGTCCAGTAATATCCTAGACGCGTGATTTTCTTTGCCATCATTGGTCCACTCATGTGAGGGCCACATTCTCCATCATGGACTTCTTCCATCACTTTCTGTGCCTGTGAATGATCAAAGGCAACGTAAGACTACACCAAGAGGTGTTCTTTTGTACAACTCTCCTTGCATGAGGAGATATTGAGAGGCTAGTAGGTGTATAACACGTTGCCCTCTCTTATCCATATCCGGCGAATATGTACCATTGAGCTTGAAGTTTAGAATGGCTTGAAACCAAGGCTCCCCTGGGTTTTCCTCTTCATCTGTAATTTGGTGCACATAGGCTGGTTCTGACCGTCGTTCGATGCATAAAGGCATTTCTACCATATCGTCTGGCATGTTAATCAGTGATGCAAGTTTTGCAAGAGCCTCTGCAAACTGATTTTCTGCTCGAGGTAGATGTAGATAAGTCACTTGATCAAAGAATTGGGCAACTTGGTCTATCTTGGCCTGATAGGGTGCTAGACTTTTCCTTCGAATTTTCCAAGATCCCGTAATTTGGTTGATGATCAAGGATGAATCTCCGTGAACTCGGAGATTTTTGATGCCTAAACCCACTGCTGCTTGTAGTCAAATAAGGTAAGCTTCATATTCTGCTACGTTATTTGTCACCTCGAAGTCGAATTTGACAGATAGTGGTGTATGCTCACCTTCAGGAGAAATGAGTAATATTTCTATTCCAAACCCTCTTAGATTCGATGCTCCATCAAAATAAAGGTCCCAAGAGTCTACACTTGTTTGTAGTATGTCCTCGTCTGGGAATGACCATGTGTCTACTGTTTGGGTGTCGTTGATGGGATTATCTGCGAAGAACTCGGCGCGGCACGCCCTTTTATAACCTTCAGAGGTACGTATTTGAGATCGAACTCTGAGAGCATTAAGGTCCACATTGCCAAGCGTCCATTGAGAACATGTTTTTCGAAGAGGTATTTGACAGGATCTATTTTAGAGTACACCTTGACGGAGTAGCTAAGCATGTAATTGCGTAGCTTTTTTGTTGCCCACACAAGAGCGAGGCATGTCTTTTCAAGTGGTGTGTACTTGCATTCATACTCCAAGAACTTCTTACTAAAGTAGTAGATAGCTCTTTCTTCTTTTCCGACGGTTTGTGCTAGCATAGCCCCCATGGATGTTTCGGTCACTGTGAGATATAAACCAAGAGGTTGATCTCGTTGAGGAGGCATGAGCACTGATGGTTTGGCTAGTATCTCCTTGATTTTGTCAAACGCCTTTTGACAGTCGTCATCCCATATGGTATGATCTGTTTTCTTTAGCTTTTTGAAGATGGGTTCATAGATCATGGTAAGTTTCGATATGAATCGACTTATGTATTGCACCTTGCCTAAAAATCCCCTAACCTCCTTCTATGTCTGAGGTTGTGGGATTTCCACTAGAGCTTTGATTTTGGAAGGGTCGATTTCTATTCCCCGTTGACTGACGACATATCCCAGAAGCTTGCCTGGCGTTACTCCGAATGCAAATTTCTGAGGATTAAGCCTCATGTTGTACTTTCGTAGTCCTAGGAAGAATTTGCGAAGGTTATCAATGTGCCCCTTTCTATCCTTAGACTTGACAATCATATCATCAACGTACACCTCGACTTCTTTATGCATCATGTCATGTAGGAGTGTGGTTGTAGTGCGTTTATACGTAGCTCCAGCATTGATTAGCACGAACGGCATAATAGTATAGCAATAGGTGACCCATTGAGTAACAAAGGCAGTCTTATGCATGTCTTTGTTGGGAAATGTGTCCTCAACAATAGTGCGATCACATAATTTAAATATCATTATTAAATCTCATTTTAAGAATACATGTGGGATGTAATATTTTACAGTCAACTGGTCCACACATATCGGTAATGATTGGCTGACTAGAGTTTGACATTACTGTCGTGCGACGGTGGTGATCAGTTGATCCCCTTAGGTCATACCTATAGGGAAATACTCTTAATTGATTATTTAATTAATCGTATACCGATACGAGTTAATTAAATTGCTTAAAATTGACGGATGATTTTGTGAGTATAATTTACGTATCTTATTGTAAATATGATTAAATGAGACACGGTCTAAGTAATCGAATTGTTTTATTACTTAGATGAAATCATTGTTTACAAAAACAATTGAAACGGAATGAATAAATCATTATAAATACAGAATGTTGTAATTTATAATTTGGAAACATTTTTGGTACGAGTAATTACGAATTACTAGTCAATTTTGTAAATGACATATTTTATGAGTATGTTGATTTTTAATATGATAAAAATACATTACATTGTGACATGTCATGTAACATGTTACATGTGACAAATTTGACAAATGACAAAATAAAATGGATTCTCCATTTTATGCCCAAAACCGAAAATAAAGGGGTGTGTACATAGTTTATATTGTGTTGTTTATTTTTAAATGAAAACACAATCATAACACTAGGTAGTAGGCTTGCATGCCTAATCTCTTGTGAAGAGCACAAATGAAAAGTGTTGGGCAACCTACCCAAGCATTTTTTCGGCCATCCCACAAGAAAGAGAAGAGCCCTTCTTTTTCATAATTAATTCATTCATTTTTCCACTACATAATTTTCTAGAGTAAGAAAGTTGATATTCTCTACATCTTATGAGATTTCTAGAGAAATAAACCACAAAAATACTCCCTCTTGACCGAAATTTCAAGAGTGAAAATACAATTTATATTGTGTCAATTTTATAGTAAAACTAATATTATTACTAGATCTAAATAATATTGGTTATTAAGAGATTCCTTGTGTATATGCTTTTGGGAGGGATTCTACATTTGAATCCTTGTTCATCCATTTAGGAAAGCACAAGAACAAAAGAGAAGGAGATCTCTTTTGTGCCCATATGAACCGAAATCACAATGTAAGAATAATGTTTCTTCCTTATTTTGTTTTAAAGTTTGCATGCATAAGATCACTTATTAATTTTATGACAAATTAAATTTAAACATATATGAGTATGTTAGTATATATAGATCTATATTTCCTTCAATCGGTATCAGAGCCACGGTTGTTTGCATGCAAATCGGTTAAAAGTTTTTCCGAGTTATAAGAATAACATATAAAACTTGTAAAATTTGTGTTATTATGATATATCACGAAATTAATTCATGCATGTTAATATTTCTGGTCCTAAAATGTTTTAGGATTTTTTGGTTAATTTTACGGATTTTTATTGTTCATATTATTCAATAATGGCATTTAAATATGATTTTATGAGTAAAAATGTCATTTTCGGTCTAAAATTAGCTATACTTCGAATTTTCAGTTGATTTTTGGATATGTTGTCACATATATGATTTTGAGATAACCTGTAAATTTTCATAATTTTTGGACTTGTTATGCTCGAAAAATGGATTTTTCATTATTAAATTCAGATTTAGGTGAAAAATAGGTTAATATGAGTTAAATTTCGGATCTGGTCATAGAAAATTAATATGTTGTCACATGCAATTTTACAAGATGTGTGTAAAATAATTGGTTATATAGAAGTCTTTTTGCATGATTTATGGATTTTTGAAGAAAAATAGCATAAATAGTGACATTATTAGTGTAAAATTAATAAAACATAATCTATGATTTAGGAAAAACGTCTAATGTTGCATTTTATTATCTTTTTCAGATCTAAAATTGAAAAGTTAATGAAAATTTTTTCCATGTTTTTATGATTATTTTAGTTAAAACCGATAAACCGCAACATTGTTTTTCCGGAAAAATTTCAAAATTTTTTTACCTAAGATTTTGAACATTATGAGTGTCATGGTTTTTTTCCAGAATGTTCATGAGTTTAAATTTCAAATTTTGAATTTAATTGAAATTTTGTGATTTATTTGAAGTTTATAGCTTATTTTTGTAATTTTAGTCCATTAATGAACAATTTTATAAAAATGGGTTAATTATGGTCAAATTATTAGTGAAGACTAAATTTTGAGTCCTAAGAGGTTAGGGTAATTAACTTATGCATAAATATGAATTTATGTAATTTTTTGTGATTGTAAAATGTTGAAATCACGCAAATCCGTAAAAACCGAGTAATATACGATATTGGCTAATTAAAGGCGATTTAGCATAAAATTGAGCATGTTCATACATATTATAATGCTGCATTTTCTTTATGATTGTCATAATTTTAATTTATGTAATTTTGAATTATGTAATTTTACTTAGTATGGCCTTAGATTTTAATTGGTATTTCCCGAAATGTATGGGAATATCGATTCGGTTGTAATTTTATTGTGATCTCGTATCACCGTTTTTTAATTTAATAGATTTATTTTATTTTAGTTACAAATGTATAATAGGAAATTATGTAATTTATTATGTAATTTTATTCATTCCGGAGTTCCCAAAGACGGATTTCTTCAAGAATGGCGATACATAAAGACGGTGTTACCTCGAGATGCGTGCCACAACCGAAGTTCAAGGGACCAATGGAGTTGGTTTCCGAATATGTAATAGTTAAATAGTTTTTCTATTTTAGGAAAGGCCATACTAGGATTTATTTATTTTATGCTTTGCATTTTATTTATATGTCACATGCATCGCTAAATCGCCATAACTAAAACATGCATTATCATTTTATCGAGTTTATCGACCGTGTCAATTAAAATTATCGTAGTTCACCGCTTTAGTTCACTTAAAACGTGATAGATAATAAATTGACATGACCTCTCGCTAAAACAATTAATTGAGACATAGCCTTACCAAATAGTAGAAACCATGAAAACCTATTTCGTGAGGGAGTGCACTCGGCCCTACCGGGGTACAAACCTTGTTACGTAGGGGAAGTGGGTGATAAATGTCAAATCCACCGAATTCATGTTGATGAGGGTTTCATCGGCCATACCGTGCCCAAGTTGATGTGGATTTGGATCATGGACACATTTATTCGAAATTTGGATTGAGCTCAACGGAAGTATTCGCGACCGTAGTTGCATGTGTTCCGGGCTATAGATAAATATTAGAGTATTTTTATCGACCAAGAGTTCTAAAAGTAGAATCGATTAAAGCGTTAATCCACCGAGTTATATTGATAAGGGTTTCATCGGCCATACCGTGCCCAAGTTAATATGAATTTGGGTCTTGGAATCATTTATCATAGTTGGGTAGAGGTCACTATGTAAATGCTTTACTTGTTATTTACAAGTATTAATAAAACGATAAATGTCAAGTTTTCCATTATTCCGTTATCATATTGTTCTATTTCTTTACCACAATTCATATACGATATCATTTCGATTTTGACTCAAATCTCCGTTAAAACATCGTAACTAAAGACAAAAATTTGAATTTGCTTCTAAAACCTCATATGAACCATTGCTAAGGATCTCTTGTAAAGAGTATAGATTAAAGTTATTCATTATCAAACAGGTTTTTGATTCTTGACTAACACATCTACTTACAATGGATTGTTATTCATATACTTAATTGAATTAAGTACCTTGAAGCGATAAATTGTTTTGGTAATTAGTTTTGTCCAGAATTCGTAATTGACCAAAATAACGCAACCACTTCAATGAAAGTTTTAAGACTAAAACGAACAAATGAAGAGTGATCTTCATGAATTCAATTTTGCTTCTCAAAGCAAAGACTCATTGAAATAAGTGGGAGCATTCTCTTAAACCGTTAAGATGAGGACGAGGTTAAAGAAGTAAAATTAGAATGGAATTGATACAAGGTTATGTTAAAGGTAAAGTTGTTGAGAATGACGATACTAAACCTATCAATCCCGACCGATAAAGTTTCCATTGTCTTAAATGTTGGACACGAGAAAGGAAACTACCCCAAATTATTGAAGAATCAACAAGTTAGTTGTGGGACATCTAATGGGATCTTCTTCTTTAAATGTTTATATGATTGACATAAATTTTGCTAGTACTACTTCGTCAATATTAGAAACCGGTGGTGGTTTTCATCATTATGTTTGATACATGGGATGATAAGAATATGACGACTAGCAACAATAATGTCGAGAGATAGAGTAATTGTGTACTCAATCTAGTTTTTGGATTTAACGTGGTACTTAATTGTGACTATTAAGTGCATAAACTCTAAATAAGAATATATACTTGTTACGATACAAAAGAGGTTTCACTTTTGTGACCCTATACACCACGGTTTGATGTATGGCTAGCCCATTATCAAGGTGATTATATTCTAAACCAAACTAGTATAATATATATCATGTAGATGATATAAGACCAAATTGGTAACCCAAGATTAAACCTTAAATTTTGGAATGATGAACGCAAAGAGTTATCAAGTACTCTTGAAACCATTAGATTGTTAATGGTATATGCGTATCTTGTATTCAAAGCAAGATGTCTCGTGCCTTTTGGTGGAAAAGGAGATCGAGGTTGTATATCATCGATCCAAAATAGGTTGATCATTTTCTTTTACCAACGATATAAGTTGACGCTAATATGTTCACTTAATAAGGTAAAAGGAGAAATCTTTGAAGAATTTCAAAGAGTTCAAGGAATCACGATTTAGTCGTGATGGAATTATCAAAGTGAAGACTTTGATATAAGCCAAAGGAAATGTGATATAGTATCGTAAGTTAATCTCTCTTAGCACGCATTATGAAATAATGTGTGATTAGATAAGAAATCAAACGCTATTCGATATGGTTTGGATTTCAATCAAGTTACTTTGAGTTACTTGATCCTTTTGGGGATTTTATCATTTTGTCTAAATTATTTTTCCACTAAGTCAAATCATATGAGATATGAAATGGTAAGGGTACCATGGTTGTAAGTTTTCACAAGAAACAAGCGCTCTTTTTCTTTTTCAATTATCACGAGTACGACGGGTTTGTGGCTCGTGAAGCTGTCTTTCTAAAATACAAGTTTATTTCTAGAAGACAGAGTGGGAGAAATTTTTCAAGAGCCACAAAGAAAGCCACAAAGAATGTTATGTCGCAAGAAACTGGTCTTTCTTGGTACATGAAACGTTTTGTGTAAGATGTTGTTTCTTTAACACCTAGGAGGTTAAATTCGTCACTTGTTGAAAATGATGAATTCATGCTACTTTTAAGAAAGTAAAGAGCTTATAACTTACAAAAGAAATTGTTTGATTCAAGTTGATTACTTCTAGAAAGTAATGAACATATGACTTACATAAGAGTGTTTAAGTCACAACTCAATACAAGGCTTAGAGCCATGAAAATCCGAAACGAAAGGGCTTGATTAGTGACAAAGGGTTTTGCACTAATAAAGAGATATTTCAAAGCAAGATTGGTTGCAAAGAGTTTTGCACTAATTGAAATGATTAAGTCTATTTGGATCTTCTTAGGGATTGTGTTTCATTATGAGGATATGCATACAGCAAGTGAATCTAAAACCCACTTCTTCAATAGAAGAAATGTATTCAATACATGTCATGAGTTTTATAGATTCTTGCAATCCTAAGATAATGTGAAACTTAAGAGAGGATCTTAAGTAGGACATCAATGAGTTAGAATCAACATTTTGATCATGTGGCAAAACATTTCTCGATAAGTCGAGAAGTTGTGTTTATACATGAAGTTTAGTGGGAGTTACGGAAGTTTTAATTAGTCCGATATGTGGAGACATATTGATCATTTAGAATGATTTAAGACTTTTGGAGTATTATAATACATCTTGAATATCCGGTTTTATGAAGATAAATCCACATGATATTAGCGTCAATAGGAAGTCTTACGTTGATAAGATTCATGACTAGTTCAATTAATTGAACATATTTGATTGATTCTATTTGCTTCCGCTGCCGGATCAATTAAATGAGTAATGATGTATAACACTTCATATACTTCGAGTATGATGAATTGTTTTCAAAATCGAATTTAAGTAATCTTTACAAAGTAAGCAATAAAGATTACCCTTAAGTGCTTGCAGAAGCATTAAGGCTATGATGCAAAGTGTTTATGATGCAATTTTGTGTAAGGGTGTTACACAAGTGACAATTGACAATTGAGATTGCACATGGTTTCCGACAAAACCATAATCAAAACACATTAGGATGGTTAAGATACCATTGTGGCAATGTTAATTAAGAAGTAGATTTTCTAGAATCGTTCTAGGCAATAAAGAACAATGAGAGATATTTATAACGGAAATTGAGTACACTTGCAATCATGAGATGTGCAAGAAGGATGAGTCCCGCACAATGTGAAAACAGTGGGAGCTATTCTTAGGCTAGAGGGCCTATGTCTTGATTGGATCTCGACACGTACTCAGAAAGTTTTGTAATGCAAATGTATACATTACAAAGGAAAACGAGTATGTAGTGAGGTTGAGTAAGGTACAAGAAATTGATAAAGCCTACTAACCAAAGCCTTCTCAAAGGCTAAACATGATGAGTCATGTCATTTCAATTGAATTGAAATGAACAACTATGTACAAGACCAAATTAGATTATAGAACATGAAATAGTAATCAGGCATTGACTATTCATATGTGATAATCGCATTTGTCGTTCGAGTTTTACTTTAAAACTCTTTTATTATACTTTGTTACATCCAAACGGGTTGTGGAGACAATTGAACCCCGTTAAAGTGAACACGGATTAGCATTGTATTCGCCCATAGTCACATGTATGAGGTGACGTCTCGAAGTGACTAGAGTGTTATGCGATTGATGGCAAGTTCAAGTGCCATACAGTCATGTGAGATGACTAGTCAATCACATAGGCGGATCATAGGAACACTTTGTCGGGCCTTATGACCGCTTATAGAGTTCTGGCAAATTTATATAGCCTGGTCGTGGCGAGAGCTGCTATAGTATTCTAATGAGTCGATTCTTTTGACTAAAGACTGTTCGCCTAAGATGGCACAGTTTCAGATTAACTTTGATTTGTGTTACTACGACCTTCGTAAATGGGGTCAAATGGGCATATTTTGGGTTATGATGGCTGTGGCTAGTCGAAGAGAATAAGTGCGATAGGAATTGTCCACCCCTTGTCAGGGTTATAACAATATCTCAGGGCCACTCGAGGAGTAATGAACTGGAAATGCGTGGCCACGCTCGGAAGGTATCTATGATAGATAAATCCGGTCAATCAGTTATTCTCCAGATCGAGGAAACCACTCTCGATATGATCACTTGCAAGTACGACCTGAAAGACACCTTGCATTGAGTGGGAGATAGTAATAGGACAAGAGAATTGGTGACGCACACTTGTCGAGGACAAGTGGGAGATTGTTGGGAAATGTGTCCTCAACAATAGTGCGATCACATGATTTAAATATCATTATTAAATTTCATTTTAAGAATACATGTGGGATGTAATATTTTACAGTCAACTGGTCCACACATATCGGTAATGATTGGCTGACTAGAGTTTGACATTACTGTCGTGCGACGGTGGTGATCAGTTGATCCCCTTAGGTCATACCTATAGGGAAATACTCTTAATTGATTATTTAATTAATCGTATACCGATACGAGTTAATTAAATTGCTTAAAATTGACGGATGATTTTGTGAGTATAATTTACGTATCTTATTGTAAATATGATTAAATGAGACACGGTCTAAGTAATCGAATTGTTTTATTACTTAGATGAAATCATTGTTTACAAAAACAATTGGAACGGAATGAATAAATCATTATAAATACAGAATGTTGTAATTTATAATTTGGAAACATTTTTGGTACGAGTAATTACGAATTACTAGTCAATTTTGTAAATGACATATTTTATGAGTATGTTGATTTTTAATATGATAAAAATACATTACATTGTGACATGTCATGTAACATGTTACATGTGACAAATTTGACAAATGACAAAATAAAATGGATTCTCCATTTTATGCCCAAAACCGAAAATAAAGGGGTGTGTACATAGTTTATATTGTGTTGTTTATTTTTAAATGAAAACACAATCATAACACTAGGTAGTAGGCTTGCATGCCTAGTCTCTTGTGAAGAGCACAAATGAAAAGTGTTGGGCAACCTACCCAAGCATTTTTTCGGCCATCCCACAAGAAAGAGAAGAGCCCTTCTTTTTCATAATTAATTCATTCATTTTTCCACTACATAATTTTCTAGAGTAAGAAAGTTGATATTGTCTACATCTTATGAGATTTCTAGAGAAATAAACCACAAAAATACTCCCTCTTGACCGAAATTTCAAGAGTGAAAATACAATTTATATTGTGTTAATTTTATAGTAAAACTAATATTATTACTAGATCTAAATAATATTGGTTATTAAGAGATTCCTTGGGTATATGCTTTTGGGAGGGATTCTACATTTGAATCCTTGTTCATCCATTTAGGAAAGCACAAGAACAAAAGAGAAGGAGATCTCTTTTGTGCCCATATGAACCGAAATCACAATGTAAGAATAATGTTTCTTCCTTATTTTGTTTTAAAGTTTGCATGCATAAGATCACTTATTAATTTTATGATAAATTAAACTAAAACATATATGAGTATGTTAGTATATATAGATCTATATTTCCTTCAGTCTTCTATGGCCATCTTGATCTGATTATATCCAGCGTATCCGTCCATGAAGGAAAATAACGCATGATCCGCTGTATTGTCCACCAATATGTCAATATGTGGTAGAGGAAAGTCGTCATTGGGACTCGCTTTGTTTAAGTCTCTGAAATCAACACAAACACGGATTCACCCATCCTTTTTGGGTATGGGTACTATGTTGGCCACCCAGTCTGAATACTCGGAAACTTTGATGAACCCGGCTTTGAATTGCTTATCAACTTCTTCTTTGATCTTAAGAGCCCATTCTGTCCTCATTCGACGAAGCTTCTGCTTTACAGGTTTAAAACCTGGTTTGATTAGAATTCTGTGTTCTGCAATATCCCTGTCGATCCCTGGTATGTCTTTGTATGGCCAAGCAAAAACATCTTTGAACTCGTGTAGGAGGTCTATGAAACTAGCCCTTTCGGTTGGGCTTAGGGTTGTCCCTATCCTAAATTCTTGGGGTTCTAGTTCAGTTTCTACGTTGATGGGTTCAGTGTTCTCTATAACTGGTTGGTCGTACTCACTTGGAGGTTTAGTTTTCGGTACTTGTCGTTAGGAGCACCTAGACCAAAACACAATTTATAACTTCACAAACAACTCTACAATTAGTAAAGAGGCAAGTAAAGGTCGGATCCCAAGGGACGGGAATTGAGATGAGATTTTCAATTGCAACTAGTGGTGTCTAGGGGTGTCACAATTTGGGGTTTGAAGTAGAAGATCACTAAACTAAATAACAATAAAAGTAAACAAGCAAGATGATTAAAAAGGGATGTAAACAATTGATAAAAGGCACTAGGGTGTCATGGGGTCATAGGGGATTCATGGGAATTGATCATACAAACATATTCTCAAATTATAAGCAAGCAATTATTGTTGTGATGGATCGAGTTGGTTTATATCTTACAATCCTAGGAGAGTTTGGGTCCCGGAGCCGAATCGATTAGATTGTACAACACCTACAAGTCGACTTAATCTTCCCTACTCAATTATATGCATGGTCTAATGAGACTCGAGTTGGTTTATGTCTTACAAGTCTCATTGAAAAGATAGGTGATGGGTAAAAAATGCAAAGATTCATAGGCTCGCATTTCATCAAACATAACATGTGCATAAGTTGAGATCACAACAAGCAAACAAATAAACTATGAAAACATATTAATTTAAACATGAATCATCCCCCATGTTGGTTTCCCCTAATTACCCAACCCTAGCTAAGGAAACTACTCACTCATTATCATGTTTAACATGCTAGCAAGGTTGTCAATCATACCAACAAAGTAAAACATGATGAATAAATGAAGATAATTAACAATAATTAAAAAGGAATTAAGAGAATTATACCTACTAATGATTCCAATAATAAAGCAAAGAATAATAGAAGTACTTGATGATTGATTGGAAAGTTGTCAATCTCCCAATAATAACCCAAATAATCTTCAATTACCCAAAATAAAAGATGAACAAAAGAGAGATTAAGGAAATGAGATTTGTATTAAAACTTGATTAAATGTTGATTACAAGATTAAAGGGAGATTTGATTGATATAAACTACACTAGAGATTGCTAAAAAGAACATGATAATCTAATTAGCCTAATGGGGTATTTATAGTGGGGATTAGGTACATAAATTACGGTTTACTAAGGGCTTAAATGACGATTAAGTCCTTGAGGAATCGCCGGTCTCAAGGGAGACTCCGGTCTCCTTTTTGCCGGTCTTAGAAAAATATGCGCATCCTTCATTGAACAAGTAGAAGACGGATTTAGCTGTCACACAATCCGAGCGTCCAGGGCACGGGACAGGCGGATTGTGAGTGTTTTGGACGAGCGGATTCGTGGGGTGGACGGGCGGATTGTGGTGGTTCTGGACGGGCGTCCAGCTGAGGAAGACGCTCGGATTGCATGTGCTGGACGGGCGGATTGTGGGCAATCCGCTCGGATTCTCTTACAGCTTCTTCCTTTTTTCTTTTCTTCCTTTCTCTTCATAAAATCCTTGAGGATTTCCTCGGGGATGCAAGGATCTTTTCTCATCATTGCCCATCTACTATAGTATGTACAAAGGCCTTCTAGTCTTGTCTTCTCTTTGATGCTTGGTCATTGAATTCAATCAATTTAGCTCCATTTTGCCATGAAAATGCAAGGTTTGCACTCCTTTCCTACCAAGGGATCAAAACCTCAAAGAATATGCAAAACAAAGGACTAAATACAATAAATGACCCAAATAGGCACTAAAAAGCATAGGAACAAGGCTAATTCGGGGGCTAAATATGCTCAAATTATGGTCACATCAAATATCCCCAAACTGAACCTTTGCTCGTCCCGAGTAAAGAGGTGACAAAGACTAGGACCGTTATTTAAACTAACCTAATAGCATAGCCGATATGAGACAATTAGTGGGTCTCACTCCGCCCCTTCAACTCACAACAAGACAACCATGAGGTAGGATGCCTTCTTGCAAGGCAAGGTGGGTCTTGCCAAAATGGCGACACATCCAAACATTAAAGCATACAAAATCAAGTAATGGATGCATCTACAAAAGAATAGCCACTTTCCTCATCTAAGTGGCGGAAATTATCTACAAGGGAAGCAATTTAAGGGTACACACTCCTTCATAGATGCAATTTCTTCAAACTACTAAGCCTAGAAGGATACCAATAAATCACCTCCAAGGTTTGTCAAGCTAGGGTACCTTTGTCCTCAATCGTTAAATGCTTTTGTCAAGAATAGACTCCCTATGGTGTTAGAAACACTGGAGGATCGCGGAATTCCCCCTCTTTCCTAGACAAGAAGAAGGGTCGTCCCCTCTCTACCATGCACAAAAATGGATACAATGGATAAAGGGATTGATAGATATTTGAGTTTCACTTTTTGCATTTCTTTGAAACATTTTCAAAGTCACCCCATATGTAGTGAGGGTGCCTTATATTTGAAGCTTTAGGAGTCTATTTTTGCTCCTCTTTTCATTTGATGCATTTTGCAAACTTTCTTTCACTTTTCATTTCATTGAACTCAAATCAATTTCTTTTTGTGCCCATTCCCTTTGATGACAAAAATGTGGTAGAACATGGATGATGGATGCATGGTTTCAAGGGTCACCTTGGAATAAACGGTAGCCAAGGAGTTATCACACCACAAGGTACTCTTGACTAGGCCTTAATCCATGGGTCAAAGGATACTAGAATGACACATCATAGGGTGTTTTACAAGTATTCTAACAAGCAAAGTTTTTAGAAGAAAAAGCATCTACTAGGGCCTATATACACTTGTCAAGCTTCCCAATTAGATAGTTTCGCAAAATTTTTCTAACATGCAAACTACATGCCATGATGCAACTAACACATATACATCCTAATGCAAATGATTCTACCAACTAATATGCCATATAATCTAAATGCAAGTCCTAAATTCACATTGTTTATACCGCATCAATCAAAATAAAGCCACATAGTCATTAACATAGAGAGGAAAAAGGAGATTGGAAAGATCATACCATGCGGTCTTCAATATCCTCATGTCTCGGATGTGGCGTAGTCGATCAATGTGAACAAGGATAGAACAAACACAATATATACAACAATATATATACAAGTCTATACTACAAAGGAAATGAACTTGTTTTTGGATTTTCAAATTTTTCAATTTTTTTTGGATTTTTGAATAAAAGTTAAGTTAGAATTTCCCATCCCCACACTAATATGGGCATTGTCCTCAATGGCCAAAATGATAGGAAATTATGCAAGTATGATGCATGAATTCTATACTAAATGCAAGCTATACTAATCTACACTACATGATGCATGTTTTTTTGTTTATGACGGAGAGCGTAATTTAGATTACCTCCCGTTGTGTATGCATGTACTTCCCCAAACCGAGATAGACATTATTTCTAATGTCTTAAATTATGGGGTAGTTCATGCACACAAGATGCAATGCATGAAACTAAATGTTGTCATTTTGGATTTTTCAAACGGGAACAATAAAAGAACACCTCAATGTGGCTGAGGTGTTAGTCCTCATGTTGCTAGGACTCTCCAACTATGATCAAGATAAAAATAAATAAAACAAAGAAAGAAGTAGACAAACCTCAAGAGGGTAGGAGCCTCCAAAGCTTGTTAGTCCTCCACCATATCATTGTCATCATTTTCCTCCATAGAAGCGGACTCATCACCACTTCCCTCTTCACTTCCTTGCTCACTTCCTTCATCATCTTCATTTGCCTCTTCTTCTTCATCTACCTCTTAATCAACGCCCTCATCATCAACAACCTCATCATCGACATTCTCATCTTCACCCGATCTTTCACCCCTAGATGTACTTGGAAAGAAGACTTCCCTATCCGCCCAACTAGGCAAATGATATGAAGGATCAAGTAGTCCTTGCCTAGCTAAATGAAGGAGGGGTGGATATTGGGCCAAGTATGCATCTACTCGATCATTGTAAGCTTGTTTATGCATCTCTTGCATAAGTAGAGTCATGTAGTCATTGCCCACTTCAACATCTTTGGGTTTGAACTCTTGATATTTGAATGGATAGGGTGGTGTGACAATGGAGGAGGAGGGTTCTTCAATTTCGCCCCTTTGTTGACGGATGATGTACTCGGCGCTCTTTGAGAGTGGAAGTAGGTAGTTTGTTCGATGAGCACTCAAGCGGCATATCTTGGAAGACAAAGTGAAAGATCTAGCATCATTGGTGTGCCACCCATAGTTGGTGTCAAGAGAGTTATGCTTGACTCACTTGTACTTGTTCATCATGGCGTCCATGTTAATGAGATGACCCCCTTTGATCGCCACATAGGTGTTATCCTTGTTAAAATTTGCGTCAAAGTGCTTGGCCAAGAGAGTAACTAGACCTCCATTTATGATAAAAGCGGCGCCTTCCTTACCACAATCAACATTGAGCCATCTTTCCACAAAATGCCTTAGATCATTGTAAGGCTTAGTGAATTCCCTTCCAACATTTAAGGCCGACTCAAGTAGAACACAATCGAGCTTTGTAAAGTGATTAGTGTCTTTTCTTGCAATTATAGTATTCCCGATGACCTTGTGCCACACTCTAATGCCCGGATGGTGGACTAATAGAGCGCGACAAGCATGAAAGCTCATAAATTTCTTCCCGGAGATTGCCTCCCAAAGAGGAGCGGGGTCATACTTTTCGGGCATCTTATGATAATATGGTGTATCACTAAGACCTAATGCTTTACTCAAAACATCAAAGGTGATGCGCCTATTCACATTGGCAAGACGAAACTCGATATATGTTCTAGTCCCTACCTTAGTCACTTTCAATGAAATTAAGAATTCCAAGGTAAGGGAGGGGTATGTCAATTCTCTTGTAGTAAACAATTTTCCCAACCCCATGGCTTCAAAGAAGGCCTTTGTTTGTTCAAGGACACCCAATTTGTTCAAGGCATCTTCACATATGAATTTGGTGGGTAGAATGGCTTTCTTAGCATACTTGGCAAATATATCCCTATGGGAGTTAGAAATGAAAATTACCTCCGGATAGTTTGATAATTGAGCAATTTCCGGAGTTGTTGATGTTGTTGCTTCCAAGGGAGGATCTTGTTGTTGTTGAACTTCCAAGTTTGCACTAGCAACCACCATAGCCATTGAAGCTTTCTTTGCTTGAAGGCATTGTTGCCTTTTTTAGAGTGCCTTTGCCTTGAGTGCCTTTGTTGCTCCTTTTGTTCTTGCCATTGATGATTATACCAAGAAAAGATTGAAAATCTTCAATTTCCAATTATACCCAAATTGATTTTAAGATGAAAGGATTTGCCTTTGTATTTCAAAAATCGACTCAAAGGTTGAAGATTTTGGTGCTTGGGTTGATTATTATTGTAAAAGGAGTGATTAATTGTAGTTGTAAGAAAGTTTGGATTTGATTTTGTTGAATTTGGTTGAGGAAATCTTGTTTTTGGTGATGGAGAGGATGAGGGTTTTGGGGTTTTGGGTAGTGTTTGAATGTTTGAATGAATGAATGAATGTGGGAAGGGGTATTCAAAACACCCGAAATTTCAAAACTGCAGGGGGAAGACGAGCGGATTCCTGTCGGGATGCTCAGATTCTCCTCAATTTGGCTTCAGGAAATCTCGCCTAAAGACGAGCGTCTTTCAGTGAAGACGAGCGGATTTCTGCAATTCAGGACGAGTGGATTCCCTTAAAGACGAGGGGATTCTGTTACAGCGAATTTTCTTGATCTGCACTGGCAAAAAGACGAGCGGATTCTTTCAGACGAGCGTCTTCTCAGCTGGGACGCTCGGATTCTCTAACAGACCAAAATTTTCAATTTTGCAGCTCATTTGGACGGACGGATTCTTCCATAGACGCTCGGATTCCCATAAGACGAGCGGATTACCCATAGGGACGCTCGGATTCCACCTGGTCTACCCGGATTCCGTTCCATCCGTGCACTTGCATATCCCGTGTCATTTTCATTCTTCAAATCCCGTGTTCTTCATTGTAGAGGCACTACAAAGGCATAAGTAGCCTAGGCAATTGCTATCCCCACACTAAGTTAAAGCACTACACATCAATAAAATTATTAATCCCCCCTCACTTCTCTCAAAAATGATAAATATCTTGATCAAGGCATAAAAATCCAAAAATGACAAAAATGCAATGTAAAAATTAAAATGCAAGTTAGGGAGTTAGAAATATTTACAAATGGTGGTTTGGAGAGGACTCCACCAAACTCTCATCCTTAGAGAGATGTCATGGGGGCATGTCCAAGGTGTAGTTGATGTTGCTCAACACCTTGAAGAAGTAGTCAAAAGCTTGTTCATTGTCATGATAAAGAACCTCAATAGATCTTTGCACTTGTTGTCCTTCATGTTGGTCTTGATCGATAGCATTACCAAAGTAGGGATTAAAAATCCCTTCAATCTCATCGTCCCAAAGACCGCAAACTTCATCTACTTGGTCACTAAAGATCTCTTGAGTTGATAGAGACAACTCTCCCACTTTCTTGTCTTGGCCAATGAGGCCATCTTCTTCACTTGTCATGGGTGAGCTTTTCAAGCTCTCTTTGTTACAATTCGCTTGCTCTTTGAATGGAGCATCATCGACTTTCTTCTTCCATTGGAATTCCGACTTCTTCCTATCATCCTTCCGGCTATAATGATCAACCATAAAACATGGTTCATGCAAACGGGGAGCTCTCATGGTCTTGTCAAGATTGAAAGTTATGCTTTCATCTCCCACTTCTAGAGTGAGCTCTCCATGCTTCACGTCTATCACCGCACCCGCGGTGTGCAAGAAAGGTCTACCTAGAATGATTGGAATATTGGAGTCTTCTTCCATGTCAACAATGACAAAGTCCACCAGGATGAAAAATTTCCCAACTCTTACGGGAACATCTTCCCATATCCCTAATGGTGTCTTCGTCGATCTATCGGCCATTTGGAGTGTGATATTGGTGCATTTAAGCTCTCCTATCCCTAACCTTTTACTCACCGAGTACGGCATACCACTCACACTAGCCCCTAGATCACATAAGGCTTTGTTGATCGTGGTGTCGCCAATGGTACACGGTATTGAGAAGCTTCCCGGATCTTTAAGTTTTGGAGGTGAACTCCCTTGAAGTATTGCACTACTGACCTTAGTGAAGGTGATAGTCTCAAGCTTCTGGATCGACTTCTTCTTCGTAAGGATGTATTTCATGTACTTTGCATAGGCCGACACGTGATTGATTAATTCCGTGAAAGGAATCGAGACTTCCAAATTCTTCACAATTTCCATAAATTTTCCAAGTTGGTCATCAAATTTGAGCTTGGCTTGACGACTTGGAAAAGGAAGTCTAATCAAAATGGGCTCCTTCTCCTTGGCTTTGTCTTCATTTTTCTTTGAAACTTCTTCTTTTGATGGTTCTCCATCCTTGGAGTTTTGCACAACTTCTTCTTTGTCACTAACTTCCACAACTTCATCCTCAACTTACTTCTTCGGTGCTTCATACCTCGTACCACTTCTCAAGTGAATGGCACTATCCGTTTCATGTCTTGGGGGATTACTTTGAGGTGGTAATTGCCCCTTTTGTCTTTGTGAGCTTGAAGATGCTAGTTGAGTTAATTGGGTTTCCAACATTTTGGTGTAGGCTAGGATGTTGTTGATGGTGATTTCCTTTGCTTGACTATCCTTTTGCATTTGAGTGAAAAACTCTTGTTGATTCTTTTGCATTTGGAGGACCGCTTTTTGAACATCAAAACCTTGGTCATTTTTTTGATTGTATGGAGTTTGATTTTGGTAACCTTGGTTTTGGTTGTAAAATGGTATTTGATTTTGGTTTCTCATGGGAGGTGGGGTGTATGTTGGTTGAGGGTTTTGAACATTTTGGCTTTTGTGTGAGAGATTTGGGTGGAATTTGGTGTTTTCATTGTAATAGTTTGAATAAGGGGTACCACTTTTGTATGCTTAAAAAGTATTCACTTGTTCATTTGTTCCCCTACATTCACTTTGGTCATGTCCCAAAGTTCCACAATTCTCACATATCGCACTTGGGATTGATGAAGATGCCGTCATGGCATTAACATGTTGCTTTGGTGATTTTGAGGCTTCTTCAAGTCTAGCCATAGCTTTTTCGAACTTCAAATTGATGGTATCAATGTGGGCACTAAGTTGAGCACCCAATTGAGTAATAGAGTCCACTTCATGCTTTCCTCCTCTAGTAGCCTTGCGAGGTCTACTATATTGTGAATTATAGACCGCCATTTCCTCAATCTTGTTCCAAGTTTGATTGTCGTCAAGTTGTGGACATGGCCCACCTGCGTATACCCAGCCGATCTGTGGACAATGGCAACGGTCTTTTTGAAAGACACGCTCGGCGGCGTAAAAATGCTTTCGACCGAATCGTTTTAGATCGGTCGGTTTCGTCTCGGTAAGGGTCTCGAAACGAGTAGAGATGTTCGGAGTCGCCACCAAGCATTTGTGGGATGCCTGGAACCCGTTCCAAATCCACTTTATATCTCGGTCAAATCGAAGCACAAAGCAGCGTTTGACATAGGTACTAAAGATAAGGAAATCGTCCCTCTTTAGCATCCTATCTCTAGAATGACTCTCGTACGCCCTGGATAAGGTCGTCCACTATCCAAAGTTTCTGAGTAAGAGGTGAAGGTACGTATTGGGAAGCCCTTTAATCAGACACCCAATCCCGCCCGCGTTTAGCGGCCTCTACTGATCGATCTTGGTTGGTTGAACGCAAAAGTTGATAAAACGGTTTAAATGCATGAATGCGCATCCAATGATTTAAACCTAACATGTGAGAGCTTTCTAAGTTGGTTGATTTAATCCAAGTATCAAGTATAAGATGTCGAGTTGGATTAATGATTGATTTGCATGCAAAACGGAAATTAAACATCCATTTACCGTATTAGGTTTAGGGTGCATAACATGATCCTTTTGTCTTAGTATGGCATTTTGCAAATGTGGTTTGAATAATCTAATAGTCATCTGATCCGTCCTATATCCGGGTTAACCGGTGTCGGGATCGTCCTGGACTAATGCTGGAACGGAACTGGCCCTGTACCAGACGGCTATAAGAGGCGCGAGCCAGCCGGCGGTGTAAGGAGCCTCCCTCTGGTTTTGAAAATGAGAAGGAAAAGGCCTGCTTGAGGCGCAGGTTAGCCAACGGTTGTATGCCGTGTTTTGACTGTTTAGAAAACGTTATAAAACGTGTTAAAAATGGGTTTTTGAACCCGATTTGATTTTAAAAGGGTCGTTTAGACCGCATTTGTTGATTTGAAGAACTAGACTCGAATAATCATCATCATTATTTGATAATATTTGGTGTCGGGTTCGATTTGACAAACTTGACATGAATAGTTTTGAAAATGATTATGGACTAATTGTTTTAAGTCCATTTTGAATGTAATTAGTCGATACTCATCATCGTACCCGGGTTAAAATCCGGCATGGTATGTAGAACCAAGGATGATTTCGTGTTGGTGACTAATATGTTTGTTTGAAAATGCAAAGAAATGAAATAAAAGGCTTTAAAATACCTTTTAAATGTCATTAACCAAATATTATCACCGAAACACGGATTTAACCGTCATGGTATGAAGAACCAAGGGTGAAAAATGTTTTATGGTTAAAACATGTGAAATGAAACAAAAAGGTTTCGAAAATACTTGAAATGGTAAAAACCGATTACAAATATGAAAAATGGATTAAGGGAATTGACGAGAACAAACACGGTTGATCTCTGGTCTGAGTACCCCATTTAGGCGCGAGCCATTTGGCGACCTAAGGGGCTTCTGCCTCAGACCAAAAATCAGTTTTGGCTCGTTTATTCCATGTTTTGGTTCATGTTATGCATGTTTTAGCATGTTAGAGTCATGAAACAAATGAAAACATAATAAAAGAGGAATTTTACCCCCTCATACTTACATGTTTGGTTATGGCGAGTGACCGACGTAAGTGTAACAACTTGTTTGATCGGAAAAAACTCGGTTTAAAACCGTTTTGGTAAGTAAAAAGAGTGTTTTTAAAAGTTAGTGATGGTGTAGTGGTCGAATTGGTAGGTCAAGTGGTTTAATGCAAGATGACGGTACCAAACAATGTGTAAGGCTCGTGTTTACGATCGGTAGGTCATAAATACGCGTCGGATTGTGACTTTAGAAGTCGAGTCGAGAATTTTAAGGGAGAAAAGAGGGGGCGGACACTCGCGTAACTCTCAAATGGGGGGCATTTGAGGGGTATTTATACGAGAATGAGTGGTTGTATGAGTTTTGAGCGACGTGGCCACCTGGGCTGCTCAAAGAGGCGCGAGCCACGTCGCGGGTCTTCGAGCTGTGTTGTCGCTTTTACAACAAACGCAATCATGATTTGTTCTATCCTAGGTTTTGTAGTCACATGTTTGGTACTTGACCAACATGAATCCGGGAAAACTTAGCATAGAAGGCTTTGAGATATTTTGTTTTTGTGTTTGACTCGGTTTGACTCGTTGTTGGAGTCGGGATTTGAATTTTCGAGTCGATTTTTGGTCCGGTGCCGGTTTTGACTCTAGTTAGTGTCATCGCGACCCCGTCGCCGTGCATTAAACACTCCAGGTATTTTTAAAATGTTTTGAAATGTTTTGTTTTCGAAATCGTTTTAAGTTTTCCGACGTAAAGTTGTACACAAACTGTCGATCAAACGTTGCGATCCCAAAACATGTTGTAGTCCGATAATCATCGGGTGTTTGTTGGAGTCTCAGCAGATACTGGGTATCTACAGAGCCCCCCACTTTGACTGAGGCTTGGACAGGGCAAAAGTCAAAGTAGAGTCCCCAGGTCAATCGAAGATTACAACCTGAAGATCCAAGCGACGTCGAGGCGGCTCGAAAGGATTCGGGCCAGGGACCTGCCGTCGGGAAGGGCGACGCCAATGCGACTCGAGGGTACAAGTCAAAGGACCTGTCGTCGGGAACATTTTAAAGTCTGTCGACTGTCCGTGCGGATCTTTTAAAGTCCATTAGATTACGTGCAAAGGCTCGCCAGCCATAAGAAGGAGTCATACCTGAGGCATCTTCGGATATGTCCTTGCATGGTTGCGGATAAATGCTCGCCAGCTGCGGTGCGTATGTGAAGAGGGCTCGCCAGCCGCGGTGCGTTATAAGGCTCGCCAGCCGAGATAAGGAAATGTACCCGAGGCATCTTCGGGATGTGTCCTTGAAAGGTTGTGGACAAAGGCTCGCCAGCCATGGTGCGTATGTGAGGAGGGCTCGCCAGTCGCGATGCGTTGTATGGCTCGCCAGCCGAGACAAGGAAATGTACCCGAGGCATCTTCGGGATGTGTCCTTGAGAGGTTGCGGACAAAGGCTCGCCAGCCATGGTGCGTATGTGAGGAGGGCTCGCCAGCCACGATACGTTGTAAGGCTCGCCAGCCGAGACAAGGAAATGTACCCGAGGCATCTTCGGGATGTGTCCTTGAAAGGTTGCGGACAAAGACTCGCCAGCCATGGTGCGTATGTGAGGAGGGCTCGCCAGCCGCGATGCGTTGTAAGGCTCGCCAGCCGGGACAAGGAAATGTACCCGAGGCATCTTCGGGATGTGTCCTTGAAAGGTTGCGGACAAAGGCTCGCCAGCCATGGTGCATATGTGAGGAGGGCTCGCCAGCCACGGTGCGTTGTAAGGCTCGCCAGCCGAGACAAGGAAATGTACCTGAGGCATCTTCGGGATGTGTCCTTGAAAGGTTGCGGACAAAGGCTCGCCAGCCAAATGATAAGGTCGGTTGATGGACCATGGGAGTAGCCGCGTCAAATGGGCTTGCTTTGAAAATAGCGAACTCGTGATGTCGCTGGGGAAATAGTGGGTATGGATTCTCATTACCACTATTTTTTGGAATGAGTGGGTTCCGCGAGGAAGCCCTCTGCTGGTATTTGAAGGGATAGTGAATTTGGAATCTTCACTAATGATTGAATTTGCAGTGGCGGTTTTGATCGCCGTTTGTTCTGATTTTGAAGGAAAATAGCGAATTTGAGTTTGCTATAGCGTTTGAAGTGACAGTTTATGTGCCGCCGTTGACACGTGGTGAAAATAGTGAATTTGGAATCTTCACCATTAATTGAGGTGACGGTTTGTGTGCCGCCGTTGACATGTGATGGAAATAGTGAATTTGGAATCTTCACTATTGATCGAAGTGACGGTTTATGTGCCGCCGTTGACATTTGAAAGAAATAGTGAATTTGGAATCTTCACTATTGATTGAAGTGACGGTTTATGTGCCGCCGTTGACATTTGAAAGAAATTGTGAATTTGGAATCTTCACTATTGATTGAAGTGACGGTTTATGTGCCGTCGTTGCTTGAAAAATAGCGGTTTTTGAATTTTCGCTGTTATTTTTGAAGTTGGAGGAAAGTAGAGATTTTGAATTTTCGCTATTATTTTTGAAGTTGGCGGTTTCGATCGCCGTTTTGCTTAAAGTTTTTGAAAATAACGAATTTGAATTTTCACTATTTGGTTTTGTTTGTTTTTCGTGGAAATGACGACATTCAATATCGTCAACGAAAATTCGAATTTGTTGTGGGGAATTGGGCCAAAGCCCAATTTTCGCTGAAAAAGCAAAGGGGAGGCCTGGTTTAGGCGCGAGCCATCTGGCGATAGAAGCCGGCTTCCTTATTTTCTGTTAAAAAGACGCGAGGTTGAGCTGCGGATGATCATTCATCTTCAACCTCAACAATCTCGCAAAATCGCCATTAAAGGACTTTCTAGCTTGCTTTCTCTTGTGCCATTGTCAACAAATGTCATCTCAAGGTAAGTATTCCCTCTTGAATCCTCTCAAATTTGTCGATTTTAGCTTGATTAAATTAGGGCGAAATTTTGCCCTTAAAATCGAATTGGGCGTTTTTGATTGAGCCAATTTCGAGTGAAATTGATGTTTGCATTAGGTTAGAAACCTGTTTAGGAGTATAGAGGTGCTTTTAGTTTGCATTTTGGTCCCCGTTCCCGCTCCCTATGCCCGAAAAACGTGAGTGAGGCGAGAAACCGTCTCATTTCACAATGCCAAGTTTATTTACTCGGGTAGTGGGTCCCACTAGGTTGCATTGTAGTTGGGAAAACCCGTGTTTGCCATCTAAGGACCTTCGTTGGATGCTTGTGGGCAAAATTGGGTTTTGCCTTTTGCGACGGTCTTACGTCTGACAAAATAAGCGCCTGTTTGGGCTTGAATTGAGTCAGTTTGCCTTGAAATGGACCTTATTGGTATTTTAGGTCACCTTGGGGCGTGATAAAATCACGTTTGCCTTTTTTGCGGTCGTTTTTGAATTTTGACCGGTTTGGGCTCAAATTAGCGTATGAATTTCCTTTTTGAGCCGTAGAAAAATACCCCATTGTGTCGGGAATGTAAAATCCCCATTGTGTCGGGAATGCATTTTGGGTTGTTGGCAGACCTTATGTGGGTCTTGAAATGCCGTTTTTGTGGTTTTGACTCGTCTTTTGCTTGAAAAGAGGGGCGAGTCGTTTTTGTTTGTTTGTTGTGAATGGTTTGGGGCGGGATTGCCGTTTGTTTTGTATTGCAGGTTGTGTTTTTTTTAAGTTTATCCATTTCATGCCGTCGTAATGCCGAAATTTCGGCTGACATTTTTTTGTTTGTTTTTTTTTATCGCAGGGTATCGTCTAGGACCTATGGGGTCCGTTGTTGAGGCTTTGGAGGAGAAAGTCGATCCTGGAGGGGATGTAGCGGCCGAGGAGGCTGCCGTATTCGAGGCAGAGGTGGAGGATGCTTCCGTAGAGGAGGATAGGCGGCTGATATGGCCGGTTTGTCCTTTTCGTTGTGGCTCATAGACAGGGTGGCTGATGAGTGGGGTTCAATATCGGAATGGTGCATTGCATCATGGTTCTTGGCCTCTTCATCATCCGAAGTCTGCAAGACACTGTCTTCTTTTTTGTCATGGAGCAGGAGTGGAGGGTTATCGTCATGGTACCCTCCTCTGCTTTCGCTTTTGCTCCTCTGTTTCCCATGTTGCTCTCTTTCTTTTCCGTTTAAGAGGATAGAGAGTGCTTAGTTCGGTAGGTGGCGGATAGCCCCCAGTTCGTTGTCTTAGGCCAGTGTCTGTATGATGGACGTTTGTTTTAGGCCAGTGTCTGTATGATAGACGTTTGTTTTAGGCCAGTGTCTGTATGATAGACGTTTGTTTTCGGCCAGTGTCTGTATGATAGACGTTTGTTGATATATTTTGCGTAAAGCGGCTTGTATATATGTGTTTTTGGATTGTGGTTTATTTTGTGATTTTCGGCTTTTTTGTGTTGTGTTTCGGAGGAGTGCTGTCGGCTGTTGATTCTCCTTTTGCTTTGCACCAGTTCCTGCATCGTTAGCTGTAGAAAACAGGCAACAGATAGCACATACGCAAAAACGTAAACACGTAAAAGCATTTGATTGAAAAAAAACAAAAATTAACCAAGATGACTTGAAGTTAAAATTTGAAATTTTGAAACGAATTTTGAAAATTCCGTGACAAATCGTCACGTTCGGAATTCAAAGGAATTGCTGAAAATTTGAGCAATTAACTCGTGTCGTGAATTAAATTGCATCGAAATTGACTCGAAAAAATATAAAACTCAAACCGTCAGGAAAGAATTTTAGAAAAGGATTTTTACGAGTATATTTGGCTTTTTATGTCAAGACTCGAATTTGTGAGCGCTTGAATTTTTGAGGAAAATTTATGTCGTGTTATCAATTTTCGATTTTGATTTTTGCCGGAAAATTGCGAAAAAGCGAAAAAAAATTCGGAATTTCGACTGATATGGAAACGATCCATCGCGGATCGGGGCGACTAGCCCTTCTCCCCTTAAAAAAAGAAAGAAAAATCCGTATGTTTAAAGCTGCGTCATGGAAACCGTGTCGAATTTCGTAAAACGCGAAAACAAGGAAATGTGAGTGTGAAGAAACACAAAATTTCCCGGAATCATCCCGAAGAGGCGCGAGGTTGTTGGCGGGAGGTTTGAGGTATCAGGAGAAAACACATGTTGAAAGAGACAAGTCAACAGCGGGAATCCTGGAGGAGCCTCAAAGAGGCGCGAGCGTCTTGGTGATGGAAGCCGGCTCTCCTCTTTTTCTGAAAAATGCGCTGATCATTTTGTATAAATAGGGACGTTTGCGCTTCATTGTTTCATCATCCGAAACACAAAATCATCTCTACAAAACCTCCTCTTCTTCCACAAAAATATTTCATGGATGCTTTCGAGAACGCCTTGCGACAATGGTGCCGGGATTTGTCGCCTCTCGAGAAGTATCAACTCGATTGTATGGGAGTTGGTCAATTGTTGGTGCTTCGTCAAGTTAAGGTGCAACCTTCGTTTCTTGAAGCATGTTCTCGGTTTTGGGATTCGAAACATCATGTTTTCGTTTTCCCGAAAGGTGAAATTTGTCCTCTCGCCGAAGAAGTTGGAGTCATTGGTGGGTGGCCGGGTTGTGCTCCGGTGCTTCCTCCGACTCGGTTGTGCTACAAGGACAAATTCCGTTCTATGTTGGGCTTATCAACAAGCCAAATCAACTTTCTTCTTGCTCCACATGGCGTGGATATGTTGGCTCTTATCAACATCTTCTTGAATCGGTTAGATGCTAATGTCTCGGAGGTTGCTAGGAGAAGGGCTCTTACATTTTGCCTTGTCCATGTGTATCTCTTTGTTGATATCTTGAAGAAGGAGGGGCCAAGATGTCATGGTAGCATGACCCTTATCCATGTGATTGAGCAAATGGAGCATGGTAGAGATCCATCATGGTTGGTGCTTGGAGAGATTATCCAAGCTTTGGACAAGGAAGGCTCTTGTGGAGAAGCTCCATCTTTTGGATCGCCAAGGATCCTCCAAGTGTGGCTATTGGAGAGGCTAAGGTATGTAGAGCCTCCGGTTAATCCTTCTTCTTACTCCTTCCGTCACCTCACTATGAGGAAGAAGTTGTACCCGGATAGTTTTGCTTCCACCGAGGCCTATTGGGCCGCAATATTGGCGGAGGAGGGTGGTCCTCATATCCGTTGGGTGGTGCCGTGGTGGCACTTGAGGTCCTTCACGGGGTTGCCCGCTTCGGGTGCTAGTCCTCGTTCTTTGATGGCGGTGGGTTTGAAGGTTGTTTCCTTCATATATCCCGAAAGGCTCATGAGGCAAATGGGGCGTCAACAAAAGGTGCCCGCTCAAGATACTCTTGTCCAAGAGAATGTGTTCCGGAACTCCGAGCTTGTGGAATTCTTTGAAAGGTGGTGGGCCACTCGTCCGCTTTAGGAGGTGCCAAACCCCGCTGCCACGACATGGGTGACTCCCGCTTATGTCAAGTGGTCACGTGCTTCGTCCTTGGAAGAGAGATCCAAATTTCGTAAGGATGAGGTTGTCGACTTGAAGTACCGAGAGGTTGGCAAGACCAACCGTGCTTTCTTTGAGGAGTATGTTGATGGAGCTACCCCCGATGTGATGAGACCACCGAAGAGGAGAAGTTCCGGCCCCAAGAATATGGTGGGCCGTGCATTGGCTCGTCTTGGGTCAAATATGAGGTCTTGTGCTAGACCGGAGGCCGTTGTCGTCTTAGATCCGTTGAGGATCCGTTCTGAGGAGAAAACCCATGCTAGGCGGGCCAACAAGAAGAACAAGGGGAAGATGTACCCCGAAGGAATAGGCAAGGGTAGAATGGAAGAGTGAAGACCTCCATTACCCGCTTTATTATTACGTTGTATTATTGTTGTGAGTTTTTATTATGTTGTACTAGCTAGTTATTGTGTGTTTTGTGCTAGTTTTATTATGTGAGGTGTGTTAGTGGACACCTTAGCTTTGACAAGTTGTAGACTCGTCGAGCTTTATTTGTTGTTGAAATTGTAATCCATTCCATTATTAATTAAATAAGAGGATTGCTCGTGTAGAAAGTTGTGAACGCTTGTTTCTTCCATCCATTGGTAAAGGCAATTCGATTTGAATCGTCCTAAACGTTTGCACTTGGGAAAGTGGTATTTTGTGGAAAGGGAGAAAGGCTCATTTTTGTATTTTTGTGGAAAAGAGAGTGGTTTTCCCTTTCTTCTTTTTCGATGGGGATTTTGTATGGGGATGATTGTATTTGATTGTGGGGATGGTTGTATCCTTCTTGTGTAAGAAAGGACTGCCTACGTATCCACCTGAAGAGGTGAAATCAAACCATGATCGTAGTTCGAAATGTTTTGTGAATTCGAATTGGGTTTTGTGGTTGTATCCCTCATGCATAAGAGGGACTGCCTACGTATTCACCTGAAGAGGTAAAATCAAACCATGCTCGTAGTTCAGGGGGGTCGTTTTTGGTAGTGTAAATGGGCGTTGCCTTTGACAGATCAAAGGACATTTGAAACGGGCAAGGTGCCGCAGCTTAGACTCGATAAAACATGCAATTTCAAATCAGAACGTATTGAGGAACTTGACTTGAAAAGGGTTGAGGTCGACGCTAGTTGCAAAACTAGGCTAGGTTGTTGGTTGATAGGGTCCAAAGTTAGTATTTCTTGAGTTGGTTGGGTTTGTAAAGTCCTCCCCGTCTAGGTCACTCAGTCTCACTGCGCCCCCCGAAAGTATTTTCTTGACCAGGTATGGCCCGGCCCAGTTGGGTTTGAATTTTCCCCTTGGATCGACGGGTAATGGTGCTAGAACTGACTTGAGGACCAAGTTGCCCTCTTGGATGTTTCTGGGTTTAACCTTTTTGTTGAATGCCCGTTGTATACGTCGTTGGTATAGCTGGACGTTGTGCAAGGCGTTGAGTCGCCGTTCGTCTAGAAGAGTGATTTGTTCGTACCTTCGACGGGTCCATTCCGCCTCAGGGACTTGACTCTCTATTAGGATGCGTAGAGATGGGACCTCTAACTCTACCGGTTGAACCGCCTCCATACCGTATGCTAGGTAGAAGGGTGTGGCGCCTGTCGGTGTCCGAATGGAGGCTCGGTATCCCCAGAGTACGAATGGGAGTTTGCTCGGCCAATCGGGGTAGTTGTCTTGCATTTTCTTGATAATGGTAACAAGAGTTTTGTTCGCTGCCTCCACCGCTCCGTTGGTTTGGGGACGGTAGGGGGAAGATCGATGTCGCTTGATCTTGTATTTGTCCAGCAAAGCTTGAGTTTACGCCCGGAAGTGAGAGCCTTGATCGCTGATGATTTCATGGGGTACCCCATATCGGCATATGATGTTGTTTTGAATGAATTTGGCCACTTGTTTGGCGGTCAAGACTGCATATGACTGTGCTTCCACCCATTTGGTGAAGTAGTCGATGGCGACGAGGACGAAGCAATGCCCCTTGGTGCCTATCGGGTTGACTTTCCCGATGATGTCGATCCCCAGGTTGAGAATGGCCAGGGTGATGTCATGGTATATAAAAGGGATGGTGGTATGTGTTGTATGTTGGCGAAGATTTGGCAATTGTGGCAATGTTTGACGTAGTTACGGCAATCGGCTTCCATGGTTGTCCAGTAGTAACCTAGCCGCATGATTTTCCGTGTAAGCATCATTGCACTCATGTGAGGGCCACATTCTCCGTCGTGAACCTCTCCCATGACTTTTTTGGCTTTGTGATGGTCAATGCAAAGGAGGAGAATTCCTTGGGGTGTTCTTTTGTTGAGTTGATTTTGGTTTATCACGAATTGTGATGCAAGTAAACGGATGGCTCTTTGTCCTCTTTGATCAGAGTTGGGAGGGAATTCGTTTTTGGTTTTGTAATTGAGGATGGCTTGGTACCAAGGTTCATCATGGCTTTCCTCGTCGTCGATAATGGCACAAATGTGAGCTGGCTCGCTACTTCTCTCGACAAATAGGGGCATCAATGTCATGTCGTCAGGTATGTTGACGAGCGCGGCAAGCTCTGCCAGGGCATCAGCAAATTGATTTTCCTCTCGCGGCAAGTGGAAGTAGTCGACTTGGTCGAAGAACTCGGCCTCTTGACTGATCTTCGCTTGGTAAGGAGCTAGGCTGTCAGATCGGATTTTCCATGATCCGGATACCTGATTGATGATGAGTGAGGAATCGTCATGGACCCTCAATCTCTTGATGCCAAGTGTGATGGCTGCTTGTAGGCCGATGAGACATGCTTCATATTCAGCGGCATTGTTGGTGACGGCGAAGTCTAGCTTGACCGAGATCGGAACGTGTTCTCCCTCTGGTGATATTAGAAGGATTCCTACCCCGAAGCCTCTCAGATTAGATGCACCATCAAAGTATAGGTCCCATGCGTCGGAGTCGACACAAAGGATTTCTTCGTCAGGAAGTGGCCATGTGTCGGTGGTTGGATCCTCGTTGACGGGATTTTATGCTAGGAAGTTGGCGACTGCTCTTCCCTTGATAACCTTGAGGGGTACAAACTTGAGATCAAATTCGGACAGCATGAGTGTCCATCTAGACATCCTTCCGTTTAGTACGGGTTTTTTGAAGATGTATTTAACCGGGTCCATCTTGGAGTAGATGTGGACCGTGTAGCTGAGCATGTAATGCCGCAGCTTCTTTGTTGACCATACTAGGGCAAGGCATGTCTTTTCCAGTTGGGTATACCTCGTCTCATACTCAATGAACTTTTTGCTGATGTAGTAGATGGCTCGCTTCTCGTTGCCACCTGTTTGTGCTAGCATTGCGCCCATGGCTTGTGTTATTAACATCGGGTATAGGGATAGAGGAATCCCCGGTTGAGGTGGCATGAGGACAGGAGGTTTGGATAGGATTTCCTTTATCCTGTCGAATGCCTTCTGACAGTCGTCGTCCCAATCAGTGTGATCGGAGGCACGAAGCTTCTTGAATATCGGTTCGCAAATCATAGTAAGCTTGGCAATGAATCGGCTGATGTATTGGACCTGACCGAGAAATCCCCGAATCTCCTTCTCGTTCCTAGGCCGAGGCATTTGTTGAAGGGCTTTGGTTTTGGTTGGATCAATCTCAATGCCTCTTTTGCTTACGACATGTCCTAAGAGTTTTCCGGAGGTGACCCCGAATGCACACTTCTGGGGATTTAGTCTCATGTTATACTTCCGTAGACGAGCGAAGAATTTCCGGAGGGCATTGATGTGGCCGTCCCGTTCTTTTGATTTGACGATCATGTCATCGACATATACCTCTACCTCCTTGTGCATCATATCATGTAGGAGAGTAGTAGCGGTTCTTTGATAGGTTGCCCTGGCGTTGATGAGGCCGAAAGGTATGACCGTGTAGCAATATGTACCCCACTGTGTAGTGAATGCAGTCTTGTGCATGTCTTCCTCAGCCATCTTAATCTGGTTGTACCCAGCATACCCGTCCATGAATGATAGGAGAGCATGCTCAGCAGTGTTGTCTACCAGAATGTCAACATGTGGCAAAGGGAAGTCGTATTTTGGACTCGCCTTGTTTAGATCCCTGAAGTCGACGCAAACCTGAATTCTACCGTCTTTCTTCGGTACCGGCACAATGTTGACCACCCAATCCGAGTATTCAGACACTTTGATGAACCCGGCCTTGAACTGTTTGTCCACCTCTTCCTTGATTTTTAAGGCCCATTCAGGATGCATCCGGCGTAGCTTCTGCTTCACAGGTTTAGCCCCGGGTTTAATGGGTATCCGGTGCTCTGCAATTTCTCTGTCAATCCCAGGCATATCTCTGTAAGACCAGGCGAACACGTCCTTGTATTCATGAAGGAGGTCAATGAACTGTTGTCTTTCCGAGGGGTCCAGGGTTGTCCCTATCCTAAGTTCTTGAGGTGTATTGTCGGTTCCTACGTTAATAGGCTCGGTTTCCTCAATGATGGGGGTTCTGGTTTCCCGCTTGTCAAGTTCTTTGGCTAAGTGAGGTGGGTAGTCACTCAAGTCAAGTTCCTCATGATCATTCAGAATTGCATTGCAGCTAAATTGAGACGAGTCATAAGCAAACTTAGCGTTCATTAAGTTGACACGAGTGAAAAGCTCGGAAAGGACAGACATCTCATGATCAGTCAGAGGCGACACAACAGAGGAAGTGGCCCCTGGAACAGGCTCAAGGTCGTCACCTTTCATGGGAGTGGGGGTGACCCTAGTAGACTCAGCCTCTGAATCAGCCACGACTTTGTGATAAAACAGTGGGAAGGGGACCTTGACTGGGACATCTAGAGTGTTAGGAGCTATAACGGACTCTGACTCCGCCTTAGACTCAGACTCAGATCCTTCTTCACCTCCCTCCTTGAACATAGGGCCTTCTCCAGTTGTCATCTTGAGAATGCGGCCTTGGCGATCGGTCCACTTGATGGTTTTCCTCCAGCCCTGGGTAGCTTTCTCGGGTCGATGCTCGGAGATCAAGGCGGTTGGATCAAACGATTGTCTTTCGGGCGATGTTGATGATGTCCTCATAGTCGAGGTGTTTGATGTTATCTTCCCCGAAGAGGAGTGTGACAGCTTGTCCGTCAAGGCATGGTGACGGTTTGGACTCAGTTGATGCAGCTTCGATGTTGTCGGGAATAAAGTAGCAGTCCTGGAAGACTTCCATTCCCGGGTATCTAGCCCTTGCCACAGAGTCATAGATCGGCTCCGGAAAGCCGTGGTAGAGTTCAGACTCTCCCTCGGGGACAAAGTATCTGTTGAGAGTCACGCGGTAGGGACGGAGGGTGACTCCGTGCTTCTTGCGTTTTCGGATTAGGAGGTTCATCTCCCGGATGTCTTCATTGGTAGGTTCGTATCCCAGCCCAAAGGGAATGTTGGGGACCTTAGCCTGTTTCAAGGGAGGCAATGGGTCTTTTAGTGGATTGAGCAGCAAACCCGGAAAATAACCCTGACTCATCATGATACGGTTGATCGTGAGGTTGGTGAACGGGTCACACTCAGAGGTTGAAGGTTCATCAGTTATGGCGTTTACGGCTTGGAAACCCCACATTTCATTGTCGTCCTCCTCAATGGCTTGGGAGGCCACCCCTCTTCTCATAACTGCTTTGATTGGGGAAGCGGGGATCGTGATCGTTTTCCCGTTGAAGGGGACCCTGATCTTTTGGTGGAGTGATGATGTGACCATCTTGACGGCGTGAATCCAGGGACGTCCCAGGAGCATGTTGAAGGACGCGTCGATGTCGACCACTTGAAAACTGGTTTGTCTTTCTAAGGGTCCGGTTACGACGATCAAAGTGACTAGCCCAGCGACCTTGCGACGAGTGCCGTCGTAGGCGCGTACTCCCTGATTCGTTAGGATTAAATCAGATTCCTTGATGTCCAGCCTGTGGGCAGTTTTGAGAGGAATGACATTCACGGCGGAACCGTCATCCACGAGGACCATTGGTATATTCTTTTGGAGGCATTGTACGGTGATGTACAGGGCCAGGTTATGATTGGCTCCGAACAGGCGAATATCCTCGTCGGAGAAGACGATCGGGTTGCTCATATCAGGGGCGTCTCTCGTCATCTGTGCCACTATTTCTTCTGGAGAAGAGGTGGAGGGCACAGTTAATTTTCCCAAGGCCTGCAGCAAGGCCAGTCGATGCTCAAAAGACGTTGCGATTAGTTGCCAAATTGAGATTTCGGCTTTTGCTTTCTGGAGCTGTTTCAAGATTGAGTTCTCGGGGGCCTTTGGTTGAGTGTCCACCTCCGGGACAATTTGGTCATTCGTTGTTGGAACGGCCGTTGAGTTGCTCGGATTCTGATAGGGACGTCCGGACCGGGTGAGGTGTCCGATTTCCTTCCCCGGGATGACATAGACATCTTCAACATCGTCCCGCCATATGCCGTTAATTTCAGGGTCTCGAGGATACCTTGGAGGGGTATTCCTCAGTGGGTAGTTCTTGTGGGGAATATTTTTGTGAGGGTGATTTTTATGGGGGTAATTATTTTGAGGGTAGTTATTTTGAAGGTGGTTATTTTGAATGTGATTTTCGTGAGGCCTATGCCAAAATGGTCGCGGGAGCAATCCATCTTGGGGTGGGTAGTTTTGAATGCTTGGGGAATTCTCCCTCGGACGCGGTGTTGGGGGATTGAAGATGAGTCGACGGTAGGCGTCGTCGAGTCGGGTGATTCTCTCGAGAGGGCGGCTATGGCCTCTTCAACTTCTTTGAAACATAGTGAGCATGGTGGCGATCGAACACGAACACTCCGTCTGAAGGGTCCTTTTCCAGAACATTCACCTCGTCGTCAATTGGCAAGATGAGATGAGAGCAGTCTAGGGCCGGCTCCTCGTCAGAGATGGAGTGAATTCCCATGGGATTCGTTTTGTTGTTCGGTTTGGTTGGTGGGGGTATGGGCAAATCTCCTTTCTCAATCATGTCCTGAATGAGGTGCTTGAGTTTGAAGCAATTTTCGGTATCATGCCCTTTCCCTCGATGATACTGGCAGTAGGCGTTGGGGTTCCGAAATCGGGATTTCTTGGCATCGGTCGGATCCGGGGTGGGTCTAATCGGTTGTAGCTTCCCTTGGTCCATGAGCCTTTTCAGGGCACTTGCATAAGTCGACCCTATGTTGGTGAACACTCTCTGGGGGCGTTCAGTTTTCTTGGCAGATGGTTCGACGAGGTTAACCTTATCAATCTTGTTCGTCTGACCGTAAGGGCGAGATCCGGTTGAGGTGGATCCCTGGTAACCCCTGCCGGTGGTCTTTTCTAAGACACCCTTTCGGAGGTCGTCCTCAATACGTGTTCCCAGAATCTGCAGATCTTGAAAAGTTTTGATATTCTGATACCTCAACAGGTTGGCATAAACCGAGCGGAGGTTGTTGACAAATTTTTCCACCAGAGTTGATTCACTCGGCTTACTGACCAGCTGAGTACTCACCATCCTTCCTTGTCATTTTTGGTTAGCACCTCGAGAGTACGGCTGTTGGCCTGGATTTCGACGTTGTCGGCATACTGTTTGGCAAACTCAACTGCGATCTCATCCTAAGTGGTAAGGTTTTTCGGATCCAAGGAGTAGTACTATTGGCGAGGAATCGGCTCCAAGGAGTAGTACTCAACTGCGATCTCATCCTGTTTGACCCCCTTAATAGCCATGTAGTCTTTGAAAGCACGGATGTGGTTGAGTGGGTCCTCCACTCCCTTAAACTTAGGCACATCGGTCAGGGTGAAGTTGTCGGGTAACTGGTCCCCAACAGGTTCGAACCTTCGGTTATTTTTAAGGTGGATATTGTTGGCCCGGGCTAGGAGCTGTTCTTCCAAGAGTTTCAGCCTCTTCTCAGTTTCAGTCATAGGTGGGATATTATGTTCCCCAATTTCCTTGTTCTCCAGGGCATCGATACGGGTCTCGACGCGATCCAGAGTGACCTTAAGAGCGGTAAGCAGGCTGGCTAGCTGATCAGTTGTGACATCTCTGTTGTTATCATTGTTGTTGTGGTTGACAGAGGAAGTCGAAGACGGGGCCATGGCTCTGAGGCAGAAAAATGGCTCACATTACAACTCAATCCGACATGGTTCCAAGACTGAACGTAGTCAACACAGAGGACGAGACAAAGACCGACTCAACAAGACGGGGCGACCGTGTGTGGTCCCTCGGTGCTGACTCGATTTATGACGTGACGGTGTTTGACCGAACCTTTGACACGAGTCCAACATGACGGCGTGACGCCATTGGACGGGTCTCGTGGTGAGACGACTCATAAGTAAAGACCCATAAGTACGTTTGCTTTGACTCGATAGACACGAGCGGAATTGGAATGGTGGACTAATGTTTTCGAAAATAGGAATTTTCAAAAAGATTCATTTGTCGCTTTAATGGGCGGCTTCCGAAGATAGAAATCTCCGCAAGTCGATCAGTTGAAAAGGGTTGTCTTAAGTTTATTTGCAATAGACGGTTTGAGCTTGAGTCGGCTCGGAAAACAGTGTGTTGCTTCCCAAGACGGTTTTGAAATTCGAAATTGTATGTTTTGAAAATCGAGTTTGAAATGTTTGAAAAGGTCTCGGGGACGGTGCATGGTCCTCGGGATCTCGAAAGTGTCTCGAGAAAAGGGTGTGTGCTTTTCTCGGGTTTTGAAAGAGCCATTGTCGGCGCGAAACGGGTTAAAATCCGTGTCTAGACGCGGCGACTATAACGGCGTAAAAAGGTGATTTGAAACGGTTATACAAAACCGGGTTTGAAAAATCGTCATTGTGACGGCCTAGAAAGGCGATTTGAAATGGTTATACAAAACCGAGTTTGAAAATCGTCATTACGACGGCCTAGAAAGGCGTGTTGAAATGGTTATAAAAAACCGAGTTGGAAAATCGTCATTACGACGACCTGGAAAGGCGTGTTGAAATGGTTATACAAAACCGGGTTTGAAAATCGTCATTACGACGGCTTAGAAAGGCGATTTGAAATGGTTATACAAAACCGGGTTTGAAAATCGTCATTACGACGGCCTAGACAGGCGATTTGAAATGGTTATACAAAACCGGGTTTGAAAATTGTCATTACGACGGCCTAGAAAGGCGATTTGAAATGGTTATATAAAACCGGGTTTGAAAATCGTCATTACGACGGCCTAGAAAGGCGTGTATTGGCCGGCGAAAGACCGAGGTTTGAAATGGCCATTATAACGGCGCAAAAAGGGTGTTTTTGAAAGTTTGAAAATGACACGGAAGGACTTATGATCAACTAGCACATAAGCACTCACATTTCATTATATTATGCATCATGCTGACACGGGTTTTGGCTTAAAAGGGTGGGTTACACACCAAGCAATCAAACCCCGATTTGCGAGAGGGATACCAATCCAAACAAAATGTGTAAGGAGGGTGCCCTAGCCTCGTGCTCGAAAGTGATGAAAGCTCTTTGACGAAACAGAAATGTGTGACGTCAATGGTATGCTTGACTCAATCGGGATTCGAAACGCGGGGATGAGAAAACTCACGCCGACGAGACGAGCTAATTGGTCGAAAAGGGTTAGGTTGTGGGCCTGGACAAGGAACCCGACCGTGACCGTAATATTCAATTAATGCATTCCAACCAAGACCTCGTTCGAGTCTCACCATCTAGGGATCACAAAGACGTAAGTGTCCTAGTTTTCCCCAGTGGAGTCGCCAATCTGTGGACATGGCCCACCTGCGTATGCCCAGCCGATCTGTGGACAATGGCAGCGGTCTTTTTGAAAGCCACGCTCGGCGGCGTAAAAATGCTTTCGACCGGATCGTTTTAGATCGGTCGGTTTCGTCTCGGTAAGGGTCTCGAAACGAGTAGAGATGTTCGGATTCGCCACCAAGCATTTGTGGGATACCTGGAACCCGTTCGAAATCCACTTTATACCTCGGTCAAATCGAAGCACAAAGCAGCGTTTGACATAGGTACTAAAGGTAAGGAAATCGTCCCTCTTTAGCATCCTATCTCTAGAATGACTCTCGTACGCCCTGGATAAGGTCGTCCACTATCCAAAGTTTCTGAGTAAGAGGTGAAGGTATGTATTGGGAAGCCCTTTAATTAGACACCCAATCCCGCCCGTGTTTAGCGGCCTCTACTGATTGATCTTGATTGGTTGAATGCAAAAGTTGATAAAACGGTTTAAATGCATGAATGCGCATCCAATGATTTAAACCTAACATGTGAGAGCTTTCTAAGTCGGTTTATTTAATCCAAGTATCAAGTATAAGATGTCGAGTTGGATTAATGATTGATTTGCATGCAAAACGGAAATTAAACATCCATTTACCGTATTAGGTTTAGGGTGCATAACATGATCCATTTGTCTTAGTATGGCATTTTGCAAATGTGGTTTGAATAATCGAATAGTCATCTGATCCGTCCTATATCCGGGTTAACCGGAGTCGGGATCGTCCTGGACTAATGCTGGAAGGGAACAGGCCCTGTACTAGACGGCTATAAGAGGCGCGAGCCAACCGGCGGTGTAAAGAGCCTCCCTCTGGTTTTGAAAATGAGAAGGAAAAGGCCTGCTTGAGGCGCGGGTTAGCCAACGGTTGTATGCCGTGTTCTGACTGTTTAAAAAACGTTATAAAACGTGTTAAAAATGGGTTTTTGAACCCGGTTTGATTTTGAAAGGGTCGTTTAGACCGCATTTGTTGATTTGAAGAACTAGACTCGAATAATCATCATTATTTGATAATATTCGGTGTCGGGTTCGATTTGACAAACTTGACATGAATAGTTTTGAAAATGATCATGGACTAATTGTTTTAAGTCCATTTTGAATGTAATTAGTCGATACTCATCATCGTACCCGGGTTAAAATCCGGCATGGTATGTAGAACCAAGGATGATTTCGTGTTGGTGACTAATATGTTTGTTTGAAAATGCAAAGAAATGAAATAAAAGGCTTTAAAATACCTTTTAAATATCATTAACCAAATATTATCACCGAAACACGGATTTAACCGTCATGGTATGAATAACCAAGGGTGAAAAATGTTTTATGGTTAAAACATGTGAAATGAAACAAAAAGGTTTCGAAAATACTTGAAATGGTAAAAACCGATTACAAATATGAAAAATGGATTAAGGGAAATGACGAGAACAAACACGGTTGATCTCTGGTCTGAGTACCCCATTTAGGCGCGAGCCATTTGGCGACCTAAGGGGCTTCTGCCTCAGACCAAAAATCAGTTTTGGCTCGTTTATTCCATGTTTTGGTTCATGTTATGCATGTTTTAGCATGTTAGAGTCATGAAACAAATGAAAACATAATAAAAGAGGAATTTTACACCCTCATACTTACATGTTTGGTTATGGCGAGTGACCGACGTAAGTGTAACAACTTGTTTGATCGGAAAAAACTCGGTTTAAAACCGTTTTGGTAAGTAAAAAGAGTGTTTTTAAAAGTTTAGTGATGGTGTAGTGGTCGAAGTGGTAGGTCAAGTGGTTTAATGCACGATGACGGTACCAAACAATGTGTAAGGCTCGTGTTTACGATCGATAGGTCGTAAATACGCGTCAGATTGTGACTTTAGAAGTCGAGTCGAGAATTTTAAGGGAGAAAAGAGGGGGCGGACACTCGCGTAACTCTCAAATGGGGGGCATTTGAGGGGTATTTATAGGAGAATGAGTGGTTGTGTGAGTTTTGAGCGACATGGCCACCTGGGCTGCTCAAAGAGGCGCGAGCCACGTCGCGGGTCTTCGAGCTGTGTTGTCGCTTTCACAACAAACGCAATCATGATTTGTTCTATCCTAGGTTTTATAGTCACATGTTTGGTACTTGACCAACATGAATCCGGGAAAACTTAGCATAGAAGGCTTTGAGATATTTTGTTTTTGTGTTTGACTCGGTTTGACTCATTGTTGGAGTCGGGATTTGAATTTTCGAGTCGATTTTTGGTCCGGTGCCGGTTTTGACTCTAGTTAGTGTCATCGCGACCCCGTCGCCGTGCATTAAACACTCCAGGTATTTTTGAAATGTTTTGAAATGTTTTGTTTTCGAAATCGTTTTAAGTTTTCCGACGTAAAGTTCTACACAAACTGTCGATCAAACGCTGCGATCCCAAAACATGTTATAGTCCGATAATCATCGGGTGTTTGTTGGAGTCTCAGCAGATACTGGGTATCTACACAACTTCGGTGAACATTCCATTTGATCCCATGTTGAGAATGTTTCTTGAGTCTTCGTAAAGACCGTTCCAAAATTGTTGTACCAAGAACCACTCGCTAAGTCCATGATGAGGACATGAGTGACAAATTCCTTTGAATCGCTCCCAAGCTTCATACAAGGATTCTTTATCTCTTTGCTTAAAGCCCGTAATTTGAGCTCTTAGCATGTTAGTCTTTTCCGGTGGATAGAACTTTTTGTAGAAAGCTAGAGCCAATTTCTTCCAAGAGTCAATTCCGAGAGTAGCCTTATCAAGGCCTTTCAACCATTGTTTTGCGGTGCCAATTAGAGAAAAAGGAAATAAGACCCATCGAATTTGGTCTTGAGTTACACCGGTTTGAGAAATCGCATCACAATAGTCACAAAAAGTCTCCATGTGAGAGTGAGGGTCTTCACTAGGCATCCCCCCAAATTGGCTTCTTTCGACTAATTGGATAAATGCGGATTTGGCAATGAAATTTCCGGTTAAGTGTTGTGGTGTGGGAGTACCATTGGGTAGGTTCTCCTCGGTTGGTACGGAATATGATGAAAATTTAGGCATTGTGGGTTGATTTTGTGTTGGATTTTGTGTTGGGTTCTCCTCACCTTCTCTTGCAAAAGGGTTGATGAACTCAATAGTGTTTGGTTGATTATCTACAACCTCACCAATACCTCTCAAAGTTCTCCTAGCAAGTCTTCTATTGTTTGTCAAAGTCCTTTCAATTTCGTGATCAAAGGGTAACAAGTTACCTTGTGATCTTCTAGACATGCAAAATATCAATTAACTCGAAAATAATTAGAACAAACCTTGAGGAGTTTTACTTCCCCAAGCCAAAGAAAAACACAACTAATAACAATTTAAGAAAATATAAATCAAGTTAACACCGTCCCCGGCAACAACGCCATTTTTGGTCGTACTCACTTGGAGGTTTAGTTTTCGGTACTTGTCGTTAGGAGCACCTAGACCAAAACACAATTTATAACTCCACAAACAACTCTACAATTAGTAAAGAGGCAAGTAAAGGTCGGATCCCAAGGGACGGGAATTGAGATGAGATTTTCAATTGCAACTAGTGGTGTCTAGGGGTGTCACAATTTGGGGTTTGAAGTAGAAGATCACTAAACTAAATAACAATAAAAGTAAACAAGCAAGATGATTAAAAAGGGATGTAAACAATTGATAAAAGGCACTAGGGTGTCATGGGGTCATAGGGGATTCATGGGAATTGATCATACAAACATATTCTCAAATTATAAGCAAGCAATTATTATTGTGATGGATCGAGTTTGTTTATATCTTACAATCCTAGGAAAGTTTGGGTCCCGGAGCCGAATCGATTAGACTGTACAACACCTACAAGTCGACTTAATCTTCCCTACTCAACTATATGCATGGTCTAATGAGACTCGAGTTGGTTTATGTCTTACAAGTCTCATTGAAAAGATAGGTGATGGGTAAAAAATGCAAGGATTCATAAGCTCGCATTTCATCAAACATAACACGTGCATAAGTTGAGATCACAACAAGCAAGCAAATAAACTATGAAAACATATTAATTTAAGCATGAATCATCCCCCATGTTGGTTTCCCCTAATTACCCATTAACCCTAGCTAAGGAAACTACTCACTCATTATCATGTTTAACATACTACCAAGGTTGTCAATCATACCAACAAAGTAAAACATGATGCATAAATGAAGATAATTAACAATAATTAAAAAGGGATTAAGAGAATTATACCTACTAATGATTCCAATAATAAAGCAAAGAATAATAGAAGTACTTGATGATTGATTGGAAGGTTGTCAATCTCCCAATAATTACCCAAATAATCTTCAATTACCCAAAATAAAAGATGAACAAAAGAGAGATTAAGGAAATGAGATTTGTATTAAAACTTGATTAAATGTTGATTACAAGATTAAAGGGAGATTTTATTGATATAAACTACACTAGAGATTGCTAAAAAGAACATGATAATCTAATTAGCCTAATGGGGTATTTATAGTGGGGATTAGGTACATAAATTACGGTTTACTAAGGGCTTAAATGACGATTAAGTCCTTGAGGAATCGCCGGTCTCAAGGGAGACTCCGGTCTCCTTTTTGCCGGTCTTAGAAAAATATGCGCATCCTTAATTGAACAAGTAGAAGACGGATTTAGCTGTCACACAATCCGAGCGTCCAGGGCACGGGACGGGCGGATAGCGGGTGTTTTGGAGGAGCGGATTCGCGGGGTGGATGGGCGGATTGTGGTGGTTCTGGACGGGCGTCCAGCTGAGGAAGACGCTCGGATTGCATATGCTGGACGGGCGGATTGTGGGCAATCCGCTCGGATTCTCTTACAGCTTCTTCCTTTCTTCTTTTCTTCCTTTCTCTTCATAAAATCCTTGAGGATTTCCTCGGAGATGCAAGGATTTTTTCTCATCATTGCCCATCTACTATAGTATGTACAAAGGCTTTCTAGTCTTGTCTTCTCTTTGATGATTGGTCATTAAATTCAATCAATTTAGCTCTATTTTGCCATGAAAATGCAAGGTTTGCACTCCTTTCCTACCAAGGGATTAAAACCTCAAAGAATATGCAAAACAAAGGACTAAAGACAATAAATGACCCAAATAGGCACTAAAAAGCATAGGAACAAGGCTAATTCGGGGGCTAAATATGCTCAAATTATTGTCACATCACTGGTGCCCCTTCCCCCTCTTGTAATATTTCTTTAGCTATGTAGGGAGGTAGTTCGATTAGGTCTGGGTCTGGATCATCCTCATTATTATCGTAAATAGAATTGCATTCAGAATAACACAAAGAGTAAGCAGAATCTGATTTATTCAATATTAAATTTTGAAAATAGTTGAAACAAAGAAGCCATCTGTTCAGTATTCAGTGGCGGTAGAGGGGCAGCGGTTGGGACATTTCCCAAGCTACTGTTACTACTTGATATTATGCTAGGAGAAACAAGGGGATTGGGAGTGACGACAGGAGGAGACTCTCTAGGGACTTCTCTAGACTCCGACTCCGACTCTGACTCGAATTCGTTGTCTTCTTGTTTTCCTTTGAACATCTCTCCCTCTCCAGTGGTGAGTTTGAAGAGTCTTCCTTGGTTGTTTGTCCATTTGATTGACTTTCTCCATCCTTTTTGCTGATTTGAATTGGTTTCGGTGATTAACGCGGCAGGATTGAAATGGTCATCTTGAAGTATCATGGTAATGATCTAGTCCTACGTAGCTCTAACAAATCGATCTTCTCCAAACAGAAGGCTAACGGCCTGTTCGTCTAAGCACGGTGCTTGATGAGTCTTGACGGTAGGAACCGTTTTTTAAGGAATGAAATAGCAATCGTGAAAGATCTCGATTCCAGCTAGTTGCCTTCCTTTGTAGTGCCAAGGTTCGGGAAACCCGTGAAAGTATTCTTGATTCCCTTCTCTAACAAAGTATCCATTTAGGGTAGGGAGGTAGGGTCGTATTTGGATTCCCACGTTCTTGCGGTTTTAAAACTGTGTGAGCATCTTTAGAGCTTCTTCTTTCGTGGGTTTGTATCCCAATCCTAATGGTATCCTTTGAGAGTTTCCTTCCTTATAAGGTGCGAAGGTATTTCTTCGGACAGATTGATGGCATTCCCGGAAGTATCCCGAGACTTGAGTATGTGGTTGACCACTAAATTGGAATATGGATTGAAGTATAAGGGTGCCAGTTCGCTTTCTACGAGGTTTATGCTATGGAAGCCCCCAAGTTCGTATACTGGATCTGTAACTACTTGGTTGCTTGACATCTTTTATATCACTGCCTTGATAGGTGACGAAGTGATCGTCACTACTTTGCCATCTAGTGGAATCTTGATTTTCTGGTGGAGGGTAGATGTTACCGCTTTGGAAGCGTGAATCCAAGGCCTTCCCAGAAGTATGTAGAATGATGCTTCGATATCCACTATTTGAAAGTTATCCTTTCGCTCAATCGGCCTTGTGGCTATGGTGAGGTTTACTAGTCCTACTACCTTATGTCGTGTACCGTCGTATACGCGAACACCTTGGTTGGTAGGGGTCCAATCCGACTCTTTCATGCCCAACTTATGTGTCGTTTTCAATGGTATGACGTTGACTACGGAGCCATCATCTACCAAAGTCATTGGCACATTCTTCTTTAAGCAAATGACAGTAATGTATAGAGCCAAGTTATGATTAGCACCTAAAGGTGGTAAATCCTAATCTGAGAAAGTAACTGGGTTACTTAGCTTAGTTCAATCTTGGAAGACCAAGTTGACTACGTCATCGGATGTAGAGTTATGTGCCACGTTTAACTTAGCCAAGGCTTTCAGTAGAGCTTAGCGATGTGGGAAGGAACTTGCAACTAGTTGCCAGACTGAAAGATCAGCCTTTGTCTTCTGTAATTGTTTTAGAAAGTGATCAGTAGACGTATCTTCGCCATCATTTGGCATGACGACGTTGGTGTTAGTAATTGGACCATTAGCCTAGTTTCTACCGCAACAATCCGGCTTTCAATAGCATTAAGGCGTTCATAGTTTGTTCTTGACTTGTTTAGAGATGAGCGAGCACAGCTAGGATTTGATCATTACCATTTTGGGGTTGTCCATTGACACTTGCATGACTAGTTCAAGACATCTTGGAAACTGGATAAAAGATCGACGATGAATCAAAACACGATCAACCACTCTAGCACACTTACTCAAAAAAAAGACTCGAATTGTGAAGTGGGAGTGCGCCACTTGTGTCAAGTGAGGTTTGAAAATGACAAAGTTTTGAAATGTTTGCCCTAATCAACTGTAGTGTATTTATAGGAGTGTTGACTTGAAGTGAGGTTTTGAAATGGGTTTTGAGGCCCGAATTTTGACTCGATATTTGGACAGAGGTTCGACTCATTTTGCGCTAATTTGGGCCATTTTTCGAAAATATTTACATTTTGAAAGAGGTTTTTTTTACAAAATTCGTCATGGTTTTGTTTAGAAAATCGTGATCACATATGTTACAAGCATTCAAACAGGCATTATAACGGTATGCTGAGTGCATTTAAAGGGTTTTGGCTTAAAAGGGTGGGTTGCCATACCGAGCAATCAAACCCGGGTCTGTGGAGAGGTCCGCGCCAAAAAAGAGTAAGGCCGGTTCCTAATCCATTTCCTCGAGTAGTGAAAGCCCTTGATACAAACATGAGTAAGCATCATGGTATGGTTGACGTCAATCGCTATTTATCAGTAGGCCCAGATAAGAATTTGGACCGTCCAGACGGGACGATTGGTCGAATGGGTTGGGTTGGGCCTAGGAACGCCGAAAAAAACGATCAAAGAAGATCGAGTAATGAAAACCGACAACTGTCTCATATAAAATATTCCCTAACCTTGTTCAAGTTTCACCCTTGGCAACACGTAAGTGTACTACTCCCCAGCGGAGTCGCCAAATTGTGGACACGAGGGGCCCACGGGTGGCGCTTGGGAAAACAAGCGTTTGCATTTGTGGAGTCGCCACCAATTTATTGTGGAAAATTAGAAACCGTTCGAATACTTCGCGTCATGTCAAGACACAAAGTAGTGACACGAACACCAAGAACTAGTTACCCTTAGCATTCTATGTCTAGAATGACTCTCGTGGATGCCAATGAACACGGATGTTCACAGAGATCTGGAGTAAGGGGTGAGGGTACGTATTAGGAAGCTCTTTTGATCGAACACCTAATCTTGCCCGCCTCGATAGCGGCCTCTACTAATGATTAGGGAAATCATCTATACTTGATATGTTGTCGATTATATGCATGCAATGCAACAAACAATAAATTAGTCCTAGCATGTGAAAATTAACTAAGTCCGTGAACATATAATTAGCACTTATTAGGTCGAAGTAAGGATTTAAGGTTGATTACATGTGAGAGCAAACAAACGATAATAACGAGTACAATAAACAAAAATAAAAAATAACAAAAAAAACAATAATTACAATGGTTTAATGATTTACGTCGAAAATACATTTAAAACGGATAATTTTAGAAAAGAAAAGGAAGACAATTAAGGTTACGGACAGATTAGTGGTGATATTACGATTAATATTCGATTAATACATAAGCTTACAAGCTAGGTCAAAGCAAGAAACGAAAGTTCATAGACAGAAATCACCCCGGAACAGGCGCAACAATGCTGCGTCCCTTGGAAGAGGCGCAGTGGTCACTGCGTCTGTGCCTGAGGTGAGTTCTGGCTGTGAAGTCGGAACTGCATATTGTTAATGTTTGTTGGTGAATTTAATGATCGATTATTAATGTTCGACTCTAGTAGAAGTGATTTAACGGATTATTTACATGTGAATTGGTCATAAAAGCAATAAAAAAACAGGTTTAAACGGATGAGAATTAATTAAAGCGAATTGAAGTGAATTACAAACTAATCTCAAATTAAGTTTATTAATACTAATTAATTAGGTTAGATGATGATAAACAGATGAAATATACAAAAGGCGAATTCTAGAGACTTGATATGAACAAATCGAATCTCTAAAACCCGGGTTTGATTTTAATGACGAAAACCCGCAAATATCAATTACTTGGGATTTAAGTCGGATTTAAAGGTGATGAGTTTAATATGAATTATGTATTATAATTGTGCGAATGGAAATATGAATAAAATAAGACAAAACGAAATAAAAGAGGCAAACCAACATAGAATAAAGGAAGAAGAAGAAAGGCAGAAACTGCGGCAGCTTCAGGAAGAGGCGCAGCAGATGCTGCGACTCTTCGAAGAGGCGCAACATTTGCTGCGTTTCTTCTTGACGTCTGTCTTCTGTTAATCCGTGAAAATAGGTTTTTATAAAAGGTTTTATAAATCGGTTTTGAACATGCTTTCGACGTAAATATTACATTAATTTATACAATAATAAAGATACAATAATAAAACATGGGATTTTCACCCTCAAACTTACATGTTTGACGAAACAAGATTAACTAAATTAACGATTAGTGATTGCTCGACTCGAATGTATGATGAAAGTGCCCTCGTAAGAGGAATTAAATTGAATTGATTTGATTAACTGAGTGGAGTTGGTCAAATTGGTCGGTCAAACAAAACGAGACTGGTACTCAGAAGGATCCGAGCTTACGTGGTCGAAAGTTCAAGCACGTAGACGTCAATAAGCAAAGAGCGCGGTCTTAGAATGCAAAGAGAGAAAAGAAGGGTGGACACTCGCGTGAGAAATATGAGGAACGAAAGTCCCTATTTATACTAATCACACGGAGGAATTAGGATTATGGTAAAACTTTGGAAACAAATCTCGAAAAGATCTTAAAATACGCAGAAACGAGCTGGGGAAGAGGCGCAACAACCACTGCGGCCCTTGGAAGAGGCGCAGCAGGTGCTGCGTCCTTTCCCCAAAAGTTTCCTTCTGCGGAAGAAAGATTTTCCGCGTTTCTGTTATGGAATTGCGGTAGATCTCAACTTCCTTATTGTTTAAAATATGATTTCGGGATATATTTTGCCAAAAGATGAAAAGATTAAAATTATGGAATAGAAATATCCGGAATATTCCAGAATGTTCCGACTCGACATTTCAAACGACTTATTAGAAAAGGAAGACGGTTTTTGACCCGGACTCCAAATGAACTCTAATTATTGTCAAAACGACCGTAATGGCGCATAGATGACGACCAAGGGGTAAACACAAGTATTTGAGCTATCACTTGATGATGAACTTATGAACTGTCATAAATTGTTCCGTGTACCAAACATGCGGCCCAATCATCACCGGGTGGTTTGCGGGAGGTGCAGAAATGAGTTATCTAAACTACTGTAGGGCTATAGAATATTTTTTTGTAGAGTCATATTATTCAAGAGATTAGGATCATTATATTGCCATTATATTGTAATATTTCATATTGAAATAATATCCTCATAATATTCATGAGATTTTATATGGTAATATTAGCCGTACTATCTTCAGTTCTCATTGAAATTTTAGAATGAAATAATATGGTATTGGCTTGTTTTTATAATGAAATAACATGGTCACAATATGTATCTTCGGTTCGGATGAATATCTTAGAATAAAATAATATGGTTTAGAAGTGTAGAAATTAAATATTTCAACCTCGTCATTTGTAAAGATTAGTCATAGTTATTGGATCTTTCAACCTATACGTGAAACTATTGTCAAGGGTAACATTGTACTTTTACTTTAGTCAGTGTGTTGTGGGTTATAATATACGTAGTTCTTCTTTTCTTTGTATTCGTTTTTTTGTAGGAATTCAAATCTTTTATTTTAACCGATATGATTAATTTGCTTTACTGCAAACCGCGAATAACCAAAAGATTGTGCACTAGCATTGATTGATAGTTGGTAGGGGATGTTCAGGTACGCTTTTTCCTTGAGTAGCAGCAGATTCATATCTAGCACTTTATTAATGCGATTATATGGTTCGTTTGTCCACCACTTTCTGAATTAGCATGCGATATGTACTAACATATTTTGTCAAAGGAGTACATAAATGTAAACGTAGGAATTATTCAATCTTTGGGCCTTAGAATTATTTGTATTATAGAATATAAGTGTAACGTTATAAACAATATATAGGAAACCTTATTCTCATAGTTCATAACTTTGAAATAATACCAAAAACATAATTAAAGTTTGCCAAAGTAAAATAACAGTAGTTCCTAACTTAAATAATAATAATAATAATGATACAATTGAGAGTTGAATCAGCCTTCATTGTTGTCCACATTCACAATGACATGCATCTTTGTCGTGCTCAATTGTGCTTCATCTTCAACTTGACACTTTTCTATGGTACGTTTAGCGGGTGTGATGTTCAATGTACTTGTCACAGACTCATCCTCATTGGTGCTTTGCACGGATTCCTGACATGCATTACCACATATGGTTAATATGATTGCGATCGAATTTATTTTATCAATTGTTGAGTAAATGGGCCATATCAGATATGAGTTATTACATTTTCTCTATCAGTTTGTAATATGCTTTTATCAGGTGAATCCTCTTCTAAACTAGTTTTCTGTCAAGTGTAATCATATAAAAAATGTCAGATTATATAGCTTATGGGGAAAATTTGACTTATTATTATATGGTATATTATGTAGCCAACCTCTGATGTCTTAGATGTTTAAAGAAATTTTCCAATCAGAGTAGTGTCTTTAGATAGTTTGTTAACACCATAATATTTCCACCTCTTGTTGAGGTTATACTTTTCATCGACCTTGATTTTGAACAAAAACCTTCTATTAATAAGTACATTAAGTTCATTCGAATATCTTTATGGATCCCCTTGCTGTCCAAAAACAGAACAAAATTGTATATTTATGAATTATTACAATTAATTAATTGATTATGCCATTCCTGATGTAGATTTAAGTGACGTACCTTCAGTTGACATTGGGTATCTCTCAACTGCTTTGCTAACTGTTTTATCAAATCAGTAGCATATGTATCAAACAGTATAAACGTGGCATTTCCAGTTTCGTCAACAACATTAACTCTTACTTTGTACCTATATAAGTAATATTAGAAAGTTTGTAGGGTACAAACTTAATATACGTAAATAAGCTATAATTTATATAATAAACCAAAAAAATGTTTAGGATGCGTAGAATAACGTGTATTCTAATTGAATAACAGGCTTTAAAAAAAAGATTAAAAGCACCTCAGAATCACAAATTTAGCATATCCCTCGCACTTGCCAGTACAAAGCCACTTTCCTGTGTCGTCTAACTCCACTGAAGATCTACATGTTTTGCAGCTCTCTAGATACCACTTAAAGTCGGTATCAATTACGGTAGTGGTTGCCAATGTAACAAAGTACCCCTCCTATAGTAAGACATGAAATTGACATTAAGAGTTTTGGGAGACTTTAGCTATTAAACATTTTATAAATATTTGTCTTAAAAGGGGACGTTAACATACCTCTTGAATCTCTCTAATCTCAGCAAGTGTGCGTCGAGCAGATAAATTAAGAAGCTCATTTGCAATTGTGTCGGAGTGGCTTGAAAGATGGGTTAACATGGATGACGACGGCTGAAGACCTACCTGTGTGCTTTTGAAACAACAGGTAACAAAAATATTTTGATGTAGGGTTAGCAATATTTTGATGTAGGGTTAACTTTTATGTGTGGCATAGTTAGTTAAAAGAAAACCTTCTGATGAATTCACGAACTTCGGGTATTTCGGGGTCAATTAATACCCTTGAACAAAGTGAGTTAGATAGACTGGTATCTGCAGCAATATTGATCAGTTAGTGTGAAGTATATATGATCTTATGATTAATATATATATAATACACTACCCCTGTAAGTTTTAATCTTGCCATAACGGATGATAATGATCGGTTGATATTTGTCCAAATCCCTAATACTTTCATTCAAATGTTCAGCCATCTTTTGCCATAGAGTGCATATCAATGTTTGACCACTATAGAACTAGTAAAATTGTTAGTATCCGTTCAGTATATTAAAATACATATAATGATGTGAAAGTCAAGAGTACATACTCGCAATCAAGCAACCTAATCTGCATAGATTTTAAGTCCTTTAATGACGTTTATCTGACTTTTTGAAACCACTTTACCAATAACATATGTGTGCAAAAAAAATATCGTTAGATTAACAATGGTTAGAAATTAGATATATTTATGTACACTATCTATAATTTTCATACCAACTAAATAATTTGAATCAAGTTTCTTTTGTATGATATCATTGAAAGAAACAAATTCCATGGAATTTGCAGGAATGATGACATCATTGGTTGTTGAGAATATGGTTTTTGCAGTGAACACAATTTTTTAGGGATGTTTGGTAACCCGATACTCTCCTGTCATCCGGATTACACTGAAATCGGTAATATATCGGACTTCACCTCATTGACTAATGGCTTAAATTTTGAACATCAATCTTTCGGGTATAGTAGCATGTATGTAGGTACCCTGCAAAATGTGAAACACAAATTTTAGTTAACTAATTTAATTTTATCAAGTGGGAACAAAATTAGTTATGCATAAGTATAATTGCTTACCTCAGAATCGGTGATTATAAAATCAAGGTTTGTGACTTCATTAGTTTTTGGAACGATTTGTTCCCACGAGTAGATAATCCTACCTTTGATTTTCCATAACCCTTTTTCAGGAGTGATTGCCCCAATCATATCGTGATCTACCAACGAAGACATGGATGCTAAAGATGGTCAGATGCAGTGTGTGGTATGTAAACGTAGGTTAACAACAATGATTTATTGAGCAGTATATATATAGAGAGAGATATATTGTATATGCTTAAGAGTATGCAAGCTATTTTAGGGCAGATTTCTGTATAAAATTTTAAGGATTTCGTAACTTATTTATTTTGCTGGACTATATTTTCTGAAGTAATATATGGTAAGGATATTATGAGAATTTTTTGTAATATAGATATATTAGGTGTAATGTAGATATTTTCCCCATTTGCATTGGAGTAGTACACGTACAGGGTATGTAGGTTGTAATTAAGATTCTTAAAGATATTGATGGTGATTATAATATTAGGTGATTTTGAAATATTTTCTATATTTGACAATTTAGTAATATATTGTGTACGTAGACAATATGTGGGTGTATTAGACTTCTTAATATATTTTCCATATTTATTTGTAAGTTGCTGCCACTTTAATATTATATTCAGTTTTATGCATATCCAATCATTATAGAAGCCTATTGTGAGTTAGGCGGGAAAACCTTATGTGAGGAATAACCACAAGAGGACATATGGCAAGTGGTTATTCTTTTATAAGTTAAACTAGTATTGGTGTCCGGCTTCGCCCGGGCTACCTCTACTTACCATAATTTTTTTTTATTAAATAAAATTACTTAAAGTTGCATAACCCATAAATTTATCATTAATATATTTTTCTATGCCATATCCTAAAATTACGATGAAATAAATTTTGAGACAAATCCACTACTCCCGCTATTAATATTTTACTCTTATTAATGAAACAATAGTAATAACATTTCACTACTTGCCCGTAATCATTGTTACTTTCACTACTCCCGCCGTAATTATTATTACTATCGCATTAATATTGATTATTTCACTACTCCCCTTATTTCTACTACTTTCACTAATCTCGCTGATAATATTGTTACTTTTATTATTCAAATGAGTGATTACTATCATATAACTATATCCAATGTTACTACAATTAATTTCTTTACTGACGAAATTACATTTACTACTTAGGCATGCAATTTTAAGAGGATTATATATTTATATAAATATATTACATATATGCATTAAATCAAATCGAAAGAATTATGCAATATTATATATTATGGAATCTAACTTGAATTATGTATAACTTACTTATATTATATTTTTTTATGTTAAATAATTAACATCTCTATACATCTAATAAACTATAAAGTTTAATAAAACTGCATAGATTTTATATTTAATATATAATTTTATAATGATAATAATTAATACCATAAGTGTGCATGTTTATACTAATTAATTATTTTATTTAAAGGAAATTGACCATCTTCTAGTATTCTATAAATATTTAGGAAAATTACCAAGCATCTTCTTTCTTTTAGTCTCCTTGAAATTGACAATTTTAATTAATTATTTTATTTTAAGGAAATTGACCATCTTAATTAATTATTTTATTTTAAGGAAATTCACCATGTTTTAGTCTCTTACAAATGTTTATTAAAATTACCAAGCTTCTATATAATTTAATTTTAACCCAAATTATATAATATTGGCATTGAGATCCCTTAATAAGGTCCCTCACACGGTGCTAGTGATTTAAAACTATATAGTATAATTAATTTGTATAACTTTCTTTAATTACATTGAAGTCCCTTGGTTTCTGGATTTAATTTATAGTATTGATATAGAAATATCGATAGATAGATAGATCACTCTTAAAGATAACGTCGTCCGTTTTCCGTAAGGCTGACAATTTAATTATGAAAACTAGTTTTGGTACCCGTGGAAATTACGGATTTTTTTTGTGTTTAGCTTCTCGGTTTGTTTTCATTCCGTAAGCCTGCATTGCGGTTTTGCGTTGAATCCGTTTGGGCCCTTTAGCGTGGCCCAAATTTGTTTGTGTGTTTTAGGGCTTTGTTTCTTTCCCCTTTGTGGTTTAATATGACCTCTATCCCGGTATAGTCTCTACGATGAATAAAACTGATAGCAATCACAATCATGTGTCTCAAGCACCGACAATTTCCATACATGGCTAATGAAATTATTTAATGCGGTCCCAAGAAACATAGAAGCCTAAACTACTTGAAACGGATTATCATATCGAAACCAGGTTGACGGCGTGTCAACATTTATGAAACCAACTGTGAGGGATGTTCAAATACAACCGAAGGGGACAATGTCACTATACTAAATTTGCGAAAGTTCAAGTTCTAAGTTCTACTTTTTCCCCAAGAGCAAGTTATTGCTCAATTACATCTTAAATTCTACAACAACACTATAACGGTATATCATATTAACCCAAAAAGCAGGCCAATAGATGGTACGCTACATCCATAAATGAGTAAACATCTGAAGTTCAAAAAGCCTTTTATTAGCAAAAATTGTAAAGCAAAATTGAAACTTGAGAACCAGATTCTATACCAGTAACATTTGCTTTACCATTACCGGCAGTTGACATTGCACTACTAAAACAAACTAACATTTATTAGAGAGGCTTCTCTAACCATATAATAAAACAAAAAACGAAGACTTCTCCCTCTACTTTCGGAGATTACAAAGTATCAAACCTTTATCCTTAACAGGCCTGCTAAGTAATCACTAATATTCAGCCTTCATTATCAAAATAATCTTATAAATATGAATTCAAGTCCCCAAGCAATAAGATGACACAAATCCTTGAAGATCATTCTCACATACTTTAAGAAATTGCTTACATCGGCAGTGTAAATATCCAAAATGAAGTATACTCGTGTTTGAGTTATGCGGTTATGCCATTAGGGACACCTTTCAGAAAGCAATTTAAGTAAAAAAAGTGTATCATGAAGTATTCAGTATCTTCTGACTTACATTATTCAACTAATATGTAAGCATAACAACCTAAAATTCGAACATTGTCTAGTTACAAAACTGTCTCACAAAAGCTACAATAGCGATCTACAGCCAATTCTAAACAACTCTAATACATCATTTAACGTGAATGCCTTACAAAAATATGCACTATAAGATGAAAATCAATCAGCCTTATCAATGTAATGCACTCACCAAAGAACAACCACAAGCGTACAAAGGACAACCACATAAAGGAATGCTACAAGCGTACAAAGGACAACCACAAGTTCATGGAAGGTATACCTTACACAGGTAAAATAACGCTGCTAAATTTCCAAGTAATACCGTTTAACAACTTGCAGCAACCACGTTCAAAGCAGGATGAAAATAAGGCATTGAAGGTGGGGTCAACAATATTGGAACATAATACCAACTAAATAAACTAATCAAGGACCGGAATAATCCTGCAATAGTGAAATTATTAACCCAAAAAACGGACAACGAACGGACAAACAAAAGTGTACGAAGGGTATACCTTGCAAGGGGAAAATAACGCGGCTAAATTCCGCGTAATACCGTTTAACAACCTACAGCAAACCATATTCAAGATGGGGTCAAGTTTTAAAATATGGAGTAAGTCAATTCCGTGTCAAAGTTTTCGTCAAAAACATTATAAAGAAGAACAATAGCTCAAAGAAGGAAAACCAACCGAGAATTAACTAAAAAATAGGTGCAGAAAATGGGGAATGCAATCAAACCCTAAATTAAATCATATAGTATAGCGTAACCGATATGGGGAGTCCAACAGATGATAATAATATGTAATCAACTCTTTATTTAATAACCGAAAAAAATCTGGAAATGAAAAGTTGCAAACAATAAAGGCAATAACTGACCTGTGGCGAGAATCCGTGGCCGCCACAGCCACTTGTCTTGATAGATCATAGATCCTAATTAGACACTCTAATTAAATTTCAAATTATCTCATAATTTGTGTTTTTAGGTGATCTATGTAACATGCATGCAATATAAGAGCATATTAATATAACGTTAGAGGAAATCGGATTTTCTTATATTGGTCTGATAGTGAAAATGGGCACAATCAAGATCTCCTATCTTGATTGATCTTGAGCTAGAAAGAATGGAATATCCTCCTTGTATAAATCTCCAAATAGAAGATCTCCTTCAAGAAGCACCCAAGAACAAACACCCAACAATCTAACAAATACTAACTAGATACTTGTTAAATTTTACCCTTGATAATATGTAAAATATTACTAACACTCTTAGTAAATATTTTTTATTACTAACAATCTTAGTAAATGATTTATATTAATTTTAGAGAGATAAAATTATATTTTTCACATGCAAATGTTCAAGTAAGTAAAAATGAACAAATGAAAGTGTGTTTTATGAAGGGAGGAGGCCGGCTCCTTTTGTGGGAAGAGGAGTGTGCTTTTTCCTTTTTCTTATGTCCAATGTGATGGCACATAGAATAGAGAAAAAGAAAATGGGGAAGAACAAAAAGAAAAAGTGTAATCATTTTGTTTCATGCACAATTACTCATACAATCACACGGTCCAATGCCCCATTTACGGGTCCAATTTGGTTCTTATATTTGTCGCACAAATACGTGTAATTTTACTTTAAACATCGTTTTATGTTTAAATGCTTCCCGATTAATTTTGTTCAAAACACTCCGTAAATATACGTGTACCGCTACACATATTATTTACGTACTAATATTAATCACATTAATCAATTAGTACAATTTTAGTAAATTAACGATTAATTAACTAAAACCCGTCTCATAAAATTTATTATTCAATTATTGCATAATTAAATAATAACTGCCGCGCCTCGAGTTCGCAACTCGAAATCTCTCTCTAAAAGATCGACTAACCTATTAGTCAATAAATCAAGGGACTAAATGAATTGTATCTCATACAATTAATTAGTTGTCAATTGGGGTTTGTTTCTTTAGGTGTGATCGAAAGGGGTTAGTTGATCACCACCATCATACGACAATAACATCAAACTCTAGTCAGCCAACCGTTATCGATTTACGTTAATCAACTGACGAGGATCATAAAATAAACATCCTGATGATATTCCTTTAATGAGATTTATGATGTAAACGCACTATTGTGGAGGACGCTAACTCCAATAATCTCCCACTTGTCCGACACAAGGTGTGCGGTACCAATTCTCTTGTCCGTTTTAATCTCCCACTCAATGCAAGGTGTCTTTCGGGTCGCACTTGCACATGAACATATCGCGAGTGGTTTTCTCGATCGGGAGTGTGACTACAAGACCGTAAAAATATACCATAGATTACTTCCGAGCGTGGCCACGCATTTATAGTCACAACTCCTCGAGTGGCCTTGAGATAATGTAACCCAGCGTGGATGGACAATTCCTGTATGCCATATCTATCTTTGCTCAATACAGATCACCATGACTCAGAAGATGCCCTTTGGCCTCCTTTCACGGCACAACCTAGGACAAAAACCAAAGTCACTCGGAAACTGCACTGACTTGGATAATAGTCTCCAATCAAAAGAATCGACTCCTAGGAACATCTTAGAGATACCTGCCACGACCATGCGTCTATAATAGAACTAAGGGACTCTCTAAATGGTCACTGTCCGTCAAAGTGTCACACACTCTGCCTATGTAATCGACTAGGCATCTCATATGACTTTATGGTGTTGAACCAACCATCAATCAACTTACAATCTAGTCACTCCGAGACGTCACCTCATTAAGTGACTAGGGACAAAATACAATGTTCATCTTATTCACTTGAATAGTGTTCAACATTGTCTCCACAACTTATTCAGATAAACAAGATATTATTAATTTAGTCACACTAAATAAAAGAATTCATAAAAGAATGCTTAAACAATAAATGCGATTATCATATATATAAAAAGTGATACAAAATCCAATCATTACATATCCATAATCTAAAGAAATTCTGGTACTCGTCTCAATCTCATTACGACGATATGACCATCATGCTTAGCCTTTGATAAAGGCTTGGTTAAAGGATCAGCAATATTATCGTCTGTCCCAACCTTACAAATGTCTATTTTCTTCCTTTCCACATAATCTCTAATTACATGGTATTTCCTTTCAATGTGTCTAGATTTATTACTAGACTTCAGCTCTTTGGCTTGAAAAATAGCCCCACTGTTATCACAATATAGAGTGATCGGATCTTTGGCAGAATGGACTACTCCTAGTCCCTCCATGAATTGCCGAATCCAAACAGCTTCCTTTGCAGCCTCAGGCGCTGTAAGGTACTCAGCCTCAGTTGTAGAATCCGCGGTAACACTTTGCTTGAAGCTCTTCCAGCAAACAGCTCCTCCATTTAGCATGAACACATAGCCGGATTGGGATTTCGTATCATCCCAATCGGTTTGGAAACTTGCTGGAGCATATTATTTGCAACTTACGATGATTTGAGTGGATTAAATTCAGAATAAATATGAACAATAGAAACTGAAGTTTTTGTCCATAAGAACAATAAACAAACAAGGAGAAAGATTGTTTTTGTGAGACGGTTTTTCTGATTTTAAAGAACAAGTAAATGTAAAGATATGAAAGACTTAATCTTCCTACTTAATCTAGCCACACAGGTCGAGATTAAGGTTACTCCACAAAGGTAGTAAGCTCCACGAAGGAAGACGGGTTTTTGCACAAAGCAAGGTTTTTTCCTTAATCCAATTCTGCTTTGTACAATGGAAAGAAGGCTCCTTATATAGAGCTCTACATCTAATCTTGACCCTTGAAACTAAAGCTAGCATCTAGGGCTCAAAAAGCCTTACAAAAGAAGTTAAGAAACTTTAGCAAAGTCTCCCAATGAGGACGAACTCAACAAAGATAAAACGACCCTCTTTGAAAAATTCGGACAAGTGAAAATTAAAGTAGCCTTGTCCCTTTCTGAAATGGCAAAACAATTCTTCGTCTTCTTGAGGACTGTGTGTGGCTCTCTTTTAGAATTGCCTTTGCCTTGGTAAGGACCTTCAGGGCTCCCTCAACATCCTTATTTAGATATTAGGACTCAAAAACATAGAGCAAGGAGATTGAATCAATAAAGCAAGAACAAGTTGTTTGCCCCTGGACTGTTCTGAATTCATGCACTTGTTAGAGGACCTTCTGAATTTAATTAGTATCGCTTTCCCTGGACTCCTTGGTAGCTTAGGCTCTTATTGATGAGAAAAATAAGCTGAATAAATAATTTGGATAGCGTCTTTGAAAATTCAGGCCAGCTCCTTTGATGAGTTCAGAGATTGATGCTGTCAGGATATTTAGGATTCAGTCTTGTCTTCAAAAATTTATATCTCTTGATCCAGGTTGAAATAAATGGCTTGTGATGGCTTGAATGAAAGCTAAGGATGTTAACTTCTATTCCCAAAAGGAATTAGCCCTTGAGGTGGCCTGGAACTTGAGATATAATTTTTTGACTAAGAGCAGGTCAGAAACCAACATTCAGCATCCCCCTTGCACATCTGCAGTGACTTTGAAAAATCATACCTCATAGCTTAGGAAGGTTAAAAATACCCAACATACATCAAATTAAAGCTAATGATGTTAGCTTTCTCTGCCAAAAAGAATTACTCAAAAAGAACCGCTAAATCTTGAGTTATGCAGGTTTGAATGACAACAGGTCATTTCAGAAAACAGCATTGCATTCCTGCGTGACAGTCTTTGAAGCTTCATTATGAGAAATCTACACATTAACTTCTGTTGATTCCAACTCCATAGGAAAGTAGACTTCTTCAAGATTTTATCCATATAAAGAACATAAATTTTAAGCAAGTAGAACTCTAGATATGGAGCAAACAAAATGACCATAATTCTGCAATCAAAACAGAAATGCTATGTTGATGTTCTTTGCTTTAAGTAATTTCTTTCTTGGATTGTCATTATCATTTTCCCTTTAATTGATCACAAAAATGGCATCCCCATATTTCAACTCCTGTTGCAAATCTCCTTTCTTCAAATGAATTTGCCTCAAATTCCGATTGATCAAATCCCTTAGCTCCTGCTTCAAACCCCCCAAGTTCAAAGAATTTGACCTCAAATTTGATAAACAAAATCAATATAAAGGACCTATGAACCATCATCTTTGCTTTAAGCTCATTAGTGCCCAGCCATAGGAGATTGTATACATAAAATTTGGCTCCCTTACTCAGCTGCAACTTCAGGGGTGGTTCATTGTCAATTCTACCCGGATCAAACACCAACATGATGTACCTAGGGGTAATGACAGCAACAACCAGTACACCACACCCAAACCCAAGGCTGTAACACACCTTAAGATATATCAGCTCAACTCCTTTGCTTCTTACACGCTTGGGCTCCTTCCTTACATCAAGTACCTGAATATTTGATGCATTGCATTCAGAATACTCAAGTGGTCCACGCAACAGTTCCCTTTGGTGATACACAAGTTCAAACGTTTCAGATTTTGTGGCACAATGGAATTATTGAAATGAGTGAGCCATGAAAAGGGCCTATCACAAATGGGTTTTTGCTTTGTTATTTCAGAATTATGCCCAACACTCAAGGAAAGAATATCACATATCACTTCATTATTACTGAAGTATGTGCTTGGGATAGCTCCAATGCCATATTTAAAAAGCATTTCCTTTGATTCACCCTCTTCACTATAGTCCTTAAATTTTGAATGCAATTCCGGAATATAATCTTGAGCCCAATGGCCTGACTCACGCCTCTGGACAGTTTCACAAATACCAAATGACAGTTCAGTCATGAGGGACGTTCCAGAAACTATACTCTCTTCGGGTTTCATGGAGGTAGCACCTATAGACTCCACCAAAACACCCCCCAACTTGCCCTTAAAGTCATATGTTATTGCAACAAGTAGGTCACTAGTCTTGCTGAAGTATTTAGCATAGACCTTAACCCCATTAATCAATTTTTCAGCATACATAGCTAGAACACACATCACATTAGACGACTCATTTGCCTCAATATTTATCCAACAAGCAATTTCTGAATATAAGCTACTGTAAAGATTGATTCTTTTCAGAATGCCACCTTGGTTCACTTTTTCCAACTTAGTTTTTAAATCAAGCATGAATGATTTCGTAATAAAATTGTTGTTCACAACAGATCTCAATCTTTGCTCATGTTTCATTTTACTCATCACACTATTCTTATTTGGAGGAGTAATATCATTGAACCAAAGTAGTGCATTATTTCTCAAGCATGAAACAACCAGTTCACTTTTCCTTTTTACATAAATATGGATGCTCTCAAAGGAGCACTCAACCCCATATAACCATGAAATAACAGTTCTACTGTCAACACAACAACGAAGGGGAAGATGGAACCTTTTACCTCTATCTCTAAGGACGGGAGAAGGCTTAAAGTGCGCCTCCATGTGAGTGTCAATAGGAAACATTGTTGTGAATGATTGTACTTCATCGTGGCCTTTAATCACCACATTCAAATCATCATCAAAAACAGGGGGAAGCTCGGGATTGAAGCAAACATCACTCTTCTCATGAACATAATCAGTAAACAATGAAGACACCATTTCAACAAGGAAAGGAAGGGCCTTTGTAGGTGTAAAGCTACTGACTTGATGTTACTCTAAGAAAATGAAGTCTATACTTTGTTGTGAGTAAAGAAAGGAAAACAAATTTCAGAAATCAAGTTTCCAAAATAAGGATTTCAGGAATGGTATTTGAACAAAGTGACGATTTTTTTGTGTTTAAAACCACTCAACTAAGTAACCTAGGCTCTGATAACCAATTTGGAGCATATAATTTGCAACTTACGATGATTTGAGTGGATTAAATTCAGAATAAATATGAACAATAGAAACTGAAGTTTTTGTCCATAAGAACAATAAACAAACAAGGAGAAAGATTGTTTTTGTGAGACGGTTTTTCTGATTTTAAAGAACAAGTAAATGTAAAGATATGAAAGACTTAATCTTCCTACTTAATCTAGCCACACAGGTCGAGATTAAGGTTACTCCACAAAGGTAGTAAGCTCCACGAAGGAAGACGGGTTTTTGCACAAAGCAAGGTTTTTTCCTTAATCCAATTCTGCTTTGTACAATGGAAAGAAGGCTCCTTATATAGAGCTCTACATCTAATCTTGACCCTTGAAACTAAAGCTAGCATCTAGGGCTCAAAAAGCCTTACAAAAGAAGTTAAGAAACTTTAGCAAAGTCTCCCAATGAGGACGAACTCAACAGCATAAAACAGCCTACTAAAAAATTCAGACAAGTGAAAATTAAAGTAGCCTTGTCCCTTTCCTTAAATGGCAAAACAATTACTGTCTTCTTGAGGACTGTGTGTGGCTCTCTTTTAGAATTGCCTTTGCCTTGGTAAGGACCTTCAGGGCCCCCTCAACATCCTTATTTAGATATTAGGACTCAAAAACATAGAGCAAGGAGATTGAATCAATAAAGCAAGAACAAGTTGTTTGCCCCTGGACTGTTCTGAATTCATGCACTTGTTAGAGGACCTTCTGAATTTAATTAGTATCGCTTTCCCTGGACTCCTTGGTAGCTTAGGCTCTTATTGATGAGAAAAATAAGCTGAATAAATAATTTGGATAGCGTCTTTGAAAATTCAGGCCAGCTCCTTTGATGAGTTCAGAGATTGATGCTGTCAGGATATTTAGGATTCAGTCTTGTCTTCAAAAATTTGTATCTCTTGATCCAGGTTGAAATAAATGGCTTGTGATGGCTTGAATGAAATCTAAGGATTTTAAATTCTATTCCCAAAAGGAATTAGCCCTTGAGGTGGCCTGGAACTTGAGATATAATTTTTTGACTAAGAGCAGGTCAGAAACCAACATTCAGCATCCCCCTTGCACATCTGCAGTGACTTTGAAAAATCATATCTCATAGCGTAGGAAGGTTAAAAATACCCAACATACATCAAATTAAAGCTAATGATGTTAGCTTTCTCTGACAAAAAGAATTACTCAAAAAGAACCGCTAAATCTTGAGTTATGCAGGTTTGAATGACAACAGGTCATTTCAGAAAACAGCATTGCATTCCTGCGTGACAGTCTTTGAAGCTTCATTATGAGAAATCTACACATTAACTTCTGTTGATTCCAACTCCATAGGAAAGTAGACTTCTTCAAGATTTTATCCATATAAAGAACATAAATTTTAAGCAAGTAGAACGCTAGATATGGAGCAAACAAAATGACCATAATTCTGCAATCAAAACAGAAATGCTATGTTGATGTTCTTTGCTTTAAGTAATTTCTTTCTTGGATTGTCATTATCATTTTCCCTTTAATTGATCACAAAAATGGCATCCCCATATTTCAACTCCTGTTGCACTTGCGTCCGTGTAACCTCTTACACGCAACTCAGTTTCTCCTCCAAACACTAAGAACGAATCCTTAGTCCTTCTCAAGTACTTAAGGATGTTCTTTACGGCTATCCAGTGACTCTCACCAGGCTTGGCTTGATAATGACTTATCATGCTCAAGGCATACGCAATGCCGGGACGAGTGAAAATCATAGCATACATGATAGACCCAACAGCGGAAGCATAAGGAACGGTCTTCATGTGTTCAATATCCTTAGGGGTAAAGGGAGACTGTGACTTGCTCAAAGTGATCCCTTGGCCCATAGGTAGAAATCCTCTTTTAGAGTCTTTCATATTGAACAGGTCAAGAACTTTGTCAATATAAGCTTCTTGACTAAATGTTAGTATCCTCTTGGACCTATCTCTATAGATCCGGATACCCAAGATTCGTTGTGCCTCTCCTAAGTCCTTCATCTGGAAGTGACTCCCTAGCCACTCCTTTTACGGAAGTGAGCGATAGAATGTCATTCCCGATGAGCAATATGTCATCCACATATAGGACAAGAAAATCAACCTTACTCCCACTAAACTTCATGTATAAACACGGTTCTTCAACACTTCTAGTGAAACCGTATTGTTTAATAACATGATGAAAGCAATGATTCCAACTCCGAGATGCTTGCTTAAGACCATAGATGGACTTCTTGAGCTTACACACCTTCTTAGGGTTAGATGTATCAACAAAACCTTCAGGTTGTGTCATGTACACTTCCTCTTCTTGAATCCCATTCAAGAAGGCAGTTTTGACATCCATTTGCCAAATCTCATAATCATGAAATGCGGCAACCGCTAAGATTATCCTAATAGACCAAAGAATAGCGACTGGAGTGAAGGTTTCATCATAGTGTAGACCATGAACTTGGGTGAAATCTTTTGCCACCAATCTAGCTTTGTAAACATCTATATGTTTATCCACGCCGAGCTTAATTTTATATATCCATTTACACTGAAGGGGTCGCACTCCTTCAGGTAAATCCACCAAGTCCCATACTTGGTTCTCGTACATGGAATCCATTTCGGACCTCATGGCTTCTAGCCAATGCGAGGAGTCGGGACTAGATATGGCCGATTTATAGGTAGTGGGTTCATTACTTTCCAAAAGTAATAAAACACCATCCTCTTCGATGTTGCCAAGGTAGCGGTCAGGTGGATTAGAAATCCGACTTGACTTTCTAGAACCAATTACCGTTTAAGAGGAGGAGGGAACGTTATCCTCCACGTTCTCCTCTACCTCATTCTCGGTTGGTGGCTCTCGAACTTCGTAAACTTCAAATTTTCTCCCACTCTGTCTCCTAGAAATAAACTCCTTTTCTAGGAAGACAACATCATGAACCACAAACACTTTGTTCTCGTTTTTATTGTAGAAGTAATAGCCACGTGTTTCCCTTAGATATCCTACAAAAAGACATTTGTCAAACCTGGGTGCAAGTTTATTGTCAGACTTGATCTTGACATAAGATTCGCAACCCAAAATGCGTATGAATGACAAATAAGGGACTTTCCCTGTCCATATCTCATATGGAGTCTTATCGGCCGCTTTAGTCGGGCTTCGATTTAGTGAAAATATTGCAGACAAGATGGCAAAACCCCAAAATGAATCAGGAAGCTCGGTTAGACTCATCATAGACCGAACCATATCTAATAAAGTTCGGTTTCTCCTTTCAGCTACACAATTTAATTGTGATGTGCCAGGAGGAGTCCATTGTGATACTATACCATAATATTTTAGGTGTGAATCAAATTCAGAATTTAGGTATTCACCACCACGATCGAATCGTAGGGTCTTAATCTTTTTATCCAATTGGTTCTCTACTTCATTTTGAAACTCTTTGAACTTGTCAAAAGCTTCACTCTTGTTCTTCATCAAGTAGATATACCCATATCTACTCAAATCATCAGTAAAAGTAATGAAGTAGTGAAAAACTCCTCTAGTGGTGATGGTTAATGGTCCACACACATCCGTATGTATGAAAGCCAAAACCTCACTTGCTCGTGTCCCTTTTCCCGCAAAAGGTGCACGAGTCATCTTGCCTAAAAAGCAAGACTCGCATATACCATAAGATTCGAAATCAAATGGTTTGAGCACTTTTGATGAAGCAAGTCTCTTAATGCATCTTTCGTTTATGTGACCTAAACGACAATGCCAAAGGTAGGATTCATTTGGATCACCCGTTTTGAGCTTTTTAGTTTCCACATGATAAACGTCGTCAACATCATTTAAAACATAAATTCCTCCAATTGAAATGGCATAAAAAAAATCATTCAACGAAAAAGTACAACAATTGTCCTTAATCATAAAGCAAAAGCCTTCCGCGTCTAACGCGGAAATGGAGATGATGTTCTTGGTTAAAGTTGGTACAAAATAACACTTATTTAAAAACAACTCTAAACCATTAGCTAAAGTGAGCACATAGGTCACTACGGAAACGGCCGCTACTCTAGCTCTATTGCCCATGCGGAGATCCACATCGCCTTTTGCTAGTGCTCGCACGTCCCTTAAACCCAGCAAATGATTACAAAGGTGAGAGCCACATCCGGTATCTAATACCCAAGTGGAAATGCTAGCATAATTAACGTCTATCACATAAAGAGAAGAAATCATACCAATAGGCGTCACACGCCCTCCCTTGAGGTTCTCCAAGTATTTGGGGCAACTCCTCCTATAATGCCCCTTCCCATTACAATGGAAACATTCGGCCTCAGGGAGTTTGACATTCTTTGCCTTGGGTTTTCCATTCTCAACGGCCTTCCCCTTTCCCTTGTCTTGTTTCTTTGACGATTTCTTGAATTGGGACTTCTCTTTCCCCTTTCCCTTCCTTACTCCAAGGGACATGTTCTTTAACTTCATAGTTAGAACATCCCCTTTCTCACTCCCACTAGCTTCCATATCCCTCTCCGCTTGGGTGAGGAGTGCATGAATTTCATGATAACTCTTATCCATGCCATTCATGTTATAGTTTAACCTAAAGTGGGCAAACTTGGTAGGAAGTGAGTGGAGGATACGATCCACCACAAGAGTTTTACGAATCTTACACCCTAGACGCTCTAGGATGTCAACATATTCGACCATTTTTAGTACATGGGGACCAACCTTTTGGCCCCTCTCAATCTTTGCTTCAAAGAAGCGTGCCGTCGCTTCGTATTGGCGGACTTTAGGTGTTTGTGAAAACATAGTAGTCATACGAGTGAATATCTCGTACGCATTCAAAGAAATGCATGAAAGCTTGAGATTTGGGGACATCGACCATATCAACACATTCTTGATATCATTGGACATCCTCATATAGTCATCATAGGCGGTCCGCACCACCAATGAAGCCCTTGAACCAGGCTCGATGGGAGGGGCATCGGTCAAGTAAGCGAGCACGTTGTCGGACAACGCGGCGCTTTTGATGTTGGATTCCCATTCAAGAAAGTTACTACCATCATCTTTTAAGGTACATTTGTCCATTATGGACCTTAGCCATGAATCTTTGCCTAGTGGAGTAGTCGATGGATTTGATGAAGTTGCCATTGCGAATTAAAATGCTACAACAAACAAGGAAATATTAACATTCATTGTTTTAAAATTTACTTGTGAAACATTTTTAACAAGTTTTAACATTTATATAATGATCTCCCACTAAATTATATAAATGATTCCAAGATCCGTTTTTAAACAAAAATGAGCATCGCTTGGGCGAAACATCCCATAATCGTGTAAATTCGGTAAGTCAACGTTTGACTAATTCTACCTCTAGAACTCTTGGTCAACGGATTTCCTTAAATCCATCTACTAGCCCCGGAACACAAGACCGTCTTATATCCCGTTGAGTCCAACCAAGTTTTGCGCCTGATAACCTTTTATCACCCAACTTACCCGAGGTAAAAAGCGAACACCCCACTTGGGCGAGCGTGGCTCTAATGAACAAGGGATTCATAGGTGTTACTAATTGGTAAGGCTAATCTCAATTTTAGTTATGCGAGAGATCTTGTCAATTTAGTCATAAATTCTCTATAAGTGAACTAAGTCGGTGAATGTAAATGACGTGAATTGACAACCGCGAAAATAAAATGCATGTGAATGGCGATTTTGGCATGCGCGGGAAAAATAAAAGCAAGCAAGCATATGAATAATCCGAGTATGGCCTCCTAGTTAAAAATAACTAGACTATTACATATCGGAAATCAACTCCTTGGTCCCTTGCCTCTTCATTCCCAAAGTGGCTCCTTCTTCTGGGATTTGGAACACCTTTCCAAAAATAGACTTCGTCTCGATGTAAATCCGTCTTTTGGAACGCCGGTAAAAATAACTATTACAATCAAATTACATAGCTATTCCTATTATAAATTAATTAATAAAATAAATAAAACTATTAATTAATTACAAACCGACGATACGAGATCGTATTTAAATTACAAACAAATCGTTATTCCCATACATTTCGGGTAATAACGATTAAAAATAACTAGGTCATACTAGGTACAACAAAATAAATACTTTAAATAAATGACATTCATTCATTCAAAATAAATAAATATGCTTAAAAATGCTGTAAAATGATGCCAAAATCGCTCTATCTTACAATCGTTGGTATCTTGCTCGGTTTTGTGGATTTAATCGATTTTTAACTTGTTAAAAATCAATATTTAACACTTAAATCTCATTTAAGTCCAAACTAATTGTCCAAACTATTTTAGACCTCAAAATTTAGTCCTTACTAATTTGATGATGAATAATTAGTTTGATTTGGTGTTATTTGTTAATTTAATCGGTAAAATCATATCATTTAAGTAATAAATCCAAAATAATTGAAAATATTACCAAAAAATGAAACTAAAAATTTTGAGTATTCTTAAACACTCCCAAGAACACCAAAAGGTCAAAAATATTGCCCAAAAAATTCGGATAAATTTTATGAAGAAAAAGATCTATATTTATCGGTTTTTAACCACTAAAACCAATAAACATCAAAACAAGGTGAAATTAAATTTTAAATTTCACTTTTAACTTTTAAAACATATTATTGAATGTACATAAATTTATCAAGGGCAGAAACATATATTTGAAATATATGATTAAAATAATTCACTTTTATCGATTTTTATCTCATAAAATCAATGAACATGCAAAACTTCAAACCAACCTTCGAAATTTTACATAAAATCTGTAAAAAATATGCATGAAACAATTTAAAAATTTCATGACCCGAATCAACTTTTAACTAATTTTAGTTAACTCTTAACCAAAATACGGCATTTTTGACTCGGTTTTGTACAAAAATCATTAAAAATAGCAAAATAACTTCACAAGTCACCAAATTTTACCACAAACCTTTTGAGATCAGTAGGTATGCATACCCAAAAATTTTCGTGCTAAAACCACTTTTAACACCATTTTTTATTTTTCCAAATTATCTCTAAATTTTTTTAATATGCTAAAAATCAACATGCAAATTACAAGCCTAGCTCTGATACCACTTGATAGATCATAGATCCTAATTAGACACTCTAATTAAATATCAAATTATCTCATAATTTGTGTTTTTAGGTGATCTATGTAACATGCATGCAATATAAAAGCATATTAATTTAAAGTTAGAGGAAATCGGATTTCCTTACATTGGTTTGATGGTGAAAATGAGCACAATAAAGATCTCCTATCTTGATTGATCTTGAGCTAGAAAGAATGGAAGATCCTCCTTGTACAAATCTCCAAATAGAAGATCTCCTTCAAGAAGTACCCAAGAACAAACACCCAACAATCTAACAAATACAAACTAGATACTTGTTAAATTTTACCCTTGATAATATGTAAAATATTACTAACACTCTTAGTAAATATTTTTTATTACTAACAATCTTAGTAAAGGATTTATATTAATTTTAGAGAGATAAAATTATATTTTTCACATGCAAATGTTCAAGTAAGTAAAAATGAACAAATGAAAGTGTGTTTTATGGAGGGGGGAGGCCGGCTCATTTTGTGGGAAGAGGAGTGTGCTTTTTCCTTTTTATTATGTCCAATGTGATTGCACATAGAATAGAGAAAAAGAAAATGGGGAAGAACAAAAAGCAAAAGTGTAATCATTATGTTTCGTGCACAATTACTCATACAATTACACGGTCCAATGCCCCATTTACGGGTCCAATTTGGTTCTTATATTTGTCGCACAAATACGTGTAATTTTACTTTAAACATCATTTTATGTTTAAATGCTTCCCGATTAATTTTTTTCAAAACACTCCCTAAATATACGTGTACTGCTACACATATTATTTACGTACTAATATTAATCACATTAATCAATTAGTACAATTTTAGTGAATTAACAATTAATTAACTAAAACCCGTCTCATAAAATTTATTATTTAATTATCGCATAATTAAATAATAACTGTCGCGCCTCGAGTTCGCAACTCAAAATCTCTCTCTAAAAGATCGACTAACCTATTAGTCAATAAATCAAGGGATAAAATGAATTGTATCTCATACAATTAATTAGTTGTCAATTGGGGTTTGTTCCCTTAGGTGTGACCGAAAGGGGTCAGTTGATCACTGTCGTCACACGACAATAACGTCAAACTCTAGTCAGCCAACCGTTATCGATTTACGTTAATCAACTGACAAGGATCATTCACACCATCGTAAGTCGGAGGACGGTGACGAGCAAAGCGATCAAACACTGTCGGTTGCGGATGGTTGTTGTTGTTGTTGTTGTTGTTATTGTTGTTGTTGTTGAGGTGATTAGTGAAACCTTCGGCCATAGATGCCAAAGCGGCCTCAAGTCTCCTGGTGCGATCTGCATCAGACTCACCATTTCCTTTGCGCACCATCTGCAAGAACGAAATCTCGTTATAAGTGGTAGAACCTAAGTACCACTCCAAACAACTACTCATACACTTTTCAAACATAAGAAAACCAACCAATCCTATTGGTTTCTACCCCATTTACTCTCACTCATTAACTAGGTCATTTATTTTAGTCATCAACTAAGCGAGAGTTAGGAGCGTGTTCGCTCTGATACCAACTGTAACAACCCGGATTATAAAACAAGGAAAACCTTATATAAATTAAATATCAGAGTACGATACTGATAAAAGGGTCAAGGTGGCGGAAACACCTGACCAATCCGGTTCACTACTAAATCCAAAACCAAACTAATACATTATTCAAAGGTTCTTAAAACATAAGGCAAACTCTTAATTTATTATTAAGCTCGCTTCGCATATTCCCCAAGAAAGCATCAACCAAACAGCATCAAACTGAACAACCTGAAAAGGGGGTCGACAATCAGTCGGGAGTAACTAGATGCTCTCCCAGTCATGTTTACAACAATTGAATATAACCAACAATCATTAACAATTGAAATTCAAAACTAGTAAACATGTGAGACCATCTATACTCATGCAAATCCGACATAACATGCCATTAAACGATAACATACTAAGACAATCTTATGATATGATGACAACTCCAAAGGAAACATGGGACGACACGTCACAACTTAAACCATATCATGACCACGTATGAACCATAGAGCAAACGTAACCACAAAACATGTGACCAATCCAGACCACCAAGCACAATGTATAGAATGAACGTCGTTAGAGCGATTAACGAATTGCCTCTAACTAATGGAGCAATTAACGAACTGCCTCCATTCAATGGTATGGGCCGATTAACGAACTGCACCCACAGTGGACCAATTAACGAACTGCATCCACACTATGTATAGCGTATAACCACTGCCTATATGTCTAAGACCTGGCCAGACCTCTCGGTGCAATAACTGTACACCGAACGACACACGGGGACCAGAGCGATTAACGAACTGCCTCTGACCAATCCCGAACATAGACCATAACAAATCCCCGAAGTGTAGCCTTGGCTCATTCCGATAGTATATAACTGATACTATCGTCATCTATACACCAGCCAACAAAACAAATGCACAGTATAACTGACTGTACTAACATGCGTGAACAATATCACGACTCAACCCATAAGATAGTATAACTGACCATTCTACTTATCATGTGAACAAGAGTAACCAAAGATATATGCAAACACAAGGACATAACACGTTGAACACAATACAACATATGAAACAAGTATAAGCAACCAATGTTATAGTAACTTTAGCTATAACTTTAACATTAACCATTCAATGTTATAGTAACCCTAACCATAACATAAACTCTGGATGCGAGGTTATAGTAACCTCTACCATAACTTCAACATATACGACTTGAAGTTACACTTACCTCGACTATAACCTTGACAAGAAAGACAAAGTTATACTAGTTCCGACCATAACCTTGAGCCATAAATCTCAGGGTACGTTAGTTCCAGCTATAACCTTATCTCGTACTTCAATGTTATAGTAGCTTCAGCCATAACTAGAGTAACTACCCAAAGTTGTACTAACTTCAGCTATAACACTTGAATCATCATCAAGGTTATACTAGTGTTAGTTATAACTTTGAAGAGCACCCTTTGCCGCTTATCATGCCGCCACTAGGGTTTATTCGTAAACCCTAATTACGCTCATGACACCCATAATAAACACATAACCAACATATGATATATAATTAATACATTAAAACATATACAAACATGCGAAAACATACTTACTCATGATAACAAATAATCAAACATGTACCAATCATGCAAAACAATCATTAAATCATATTAATTACATCAATTGGCATAAACACAATTAAAGGAAAACACCTAGTTACCTTATTAAGCAAATAAAACCCTAGAGATCGTCTTCAACGATATAAACGTCTTCTCCAGGTGCAGCCTCCACGCCTTTATTGAATCATCCACGTGGCAAAGATAACGAATCCAATAAATATACCAATATATATATATATATATATATATATATATATATATATATATATATATATATATATATATATATATATAAACTATAAAAACTATATATAAAAACTACGCGAAAAATAAAACTTACGAAGAAGATAGATAAATCCAAGGAGTAGGATCGATCTAAGCACGAAAGATGATGAAGGAAGGAGGAAGAAAGGAAGAACGGCATGAAACCCTAGGAAGGGGCGCCCGGCACAAAGAGGAAGAGAGGAGGAGAGAATTTAGGTTTAGAGTTTTGTGAGAATTATGAGAAAAGAAAAGCAAGGGTTTGGTTTTCCCTTATATTTATAGAGAAGCTCATGGGTTTATTCTAGGTTTAGACCCAAAACTCACCCATCTACACCAAGAACACGTGAGACCCAAGGGAGGAGCGGGTCTTCATCGTTTTTCGAGCCCAACGAGCCCAAAAGATAAGAGACGGATATTTTCCCGGAAAAAATAAAATATGAAATGTGGGAAAATAAAATTATAGAATTATATTATGGAAATTAGGGGTGTTACAATCCAACCCCCTAAAAAGAAGTTCCGTCCTCGAAACTTGATAAGAGATCTACCTCACTCGAAAAGATGTGGATGCTTCTCTCGCATAGACGCTTCGGTTTCCCAAGTCTCTTGCTCAAACTTCTGACTTCTCCACAGAACCCGAACCGAAGGTACGACCTTATTCCTTAACCTCTTCTCCTGACGTTCCAAAATGCGAACAGAACGTTCCTCATAAGTCAGGTTAGGCTCAACCTCGATAACATCAGCCTGAAGAACATGGGAAGGATCACTGCGATAACGGCGCAACTGCGACACATGGAACACATCGTGAACCTTCGACAGATTCGGAGGTAAAGCCAACCTATAGGCTACCTCGCCAACTCTCTCGAGCACCTCATACGGTCCAATGTACTTTGGACTAAGCTTGCCCTTAAGCCCAAACCTCTTAACACCTTTCATTGGCGAAACCTTAAGAAAAACCTTGTCGCCAACCTCAAACTCAATCGGCCTACGCCGCAAGTCTGCATATGTCTTCTGTCGATCCTGGGCTGCCTTAAGCTTCTCGCGGATCAACCTTACTTGCTCAATCGATTCCTGAACCAACTCTAGACCAAGAACGACAGCCTCACTAGAATAGTCCCAACACAAAGGACTACGACACTTCCTTCCATAAAGTGCCTCAAACGGAGCCATCTGAATACTAGCTTGATAACTGTTGTTGTAGGAGAACTCCACAAGCGGTAAACTCTTCTCCCAACAAACTTGGAAATCCAAAGCACAAGCTCGCAACATATCCTCGAGCATCTGAATCGTACGCTCAGTCTGACCATCAGTTGCAGCGTGAAAAGCCGTACTCATCTTAAGCTCACTGCCCAAAGCCAACTGAAGCTTTTTCCAAAACTGAGAACAAAACCTCGGAGCACGGTCGGAGATGATATCCTTAGGAACCCCATGAAGACGAATGATCTCTCGTTGATAAGCATTCGCTAGTTCCTCGAGACTCCAAGTCTCCTTCATTGTAATGAAATGCGCGACCTTAGTCAAACGATCAACCACGACCCAAATCGCATTCATTCCTCTCGGCGATCTCGGCAAACCCATAACGAAGTCCATCGAAATCGAATCCCATTTCCAGGTGGGAATCTCCAACGGTTGCAGTAGACCACCAGGTCTCTGATGTTCGAACTTGATCTTCTGACAAACTAAGCAACGACTCACAAACTCGGCGATCTCTTTCTTCATACCCGGCCACCAAAACTTTAGCTTCAGATCCTTATACATCTTATCACCACCAGGATGAACCGAATAGGGAGTACTATGAGCCTCTTTGAGAATCTTACATTTTAAGACCTCACAGCTAGGCACACACAAACGACTTTGGAATCGTAGACCATCATCAGGTCCAACGTCAAAGTATTTGGCACGTCCTTCGCTTATAGCAACTCGAACTCCTTCTAAGTATTCATCCTCTCTTTGCTTAACTCGGATCTCATGAAGGATCTCGGGTTCAGCAACCATTGTACTCAAATCCAAAGTACCAGGAAGAACTACCTCAAGGCTCATCTTCTGGAACTCTCGACTCAAGTAGTCAGGTAACACCAACACCGGTCTCATAGCATGACACACCTTGCGACTCAAGGCATCAGCAACCACGTTTGCCTTACCCTCATGATACTGCAGCTTAATCTTGTAGTCGTTAAGCAGCTCTAACCAACGTCTCTGCCTCATGTTAAGATCTCTCTGCGTGAAGATATACTTCAAGCTCTTATGGTCCGTATAAAAGTTGCAAGAGACTCCATACAAATAGTGTCGCCACAGCTTAAGTGCAAACACCACTGCTGCTAACTCAAGATCGTGAGTCGGATAGTTCATCTCGTGAACTTTCAACTATCGGGAAGCATAAGCCACAACTTTACCCTTCTGCATCAAGACACAACCCAACCCAAACTTTGACGCATCGCAGAAAACATCGAACTCAACACCCTCTTCTGGTAGAGTCAACACAGGAGCGGTAGTCAACCTCTTCTTCAACTCCTGAAAGGCAGCTTCACAAGCTTCTGTCCAAATGAACTTGGATTCCTTCTTCATTAACTGAGTCATCGATCTCGCAATCTTAGAGAAGTCATGAACAAACCGACGATAGTACCCAGCTAGACCATGGAAACTCCGAACTTCGTTCACATTCTTTGGACTTTCCCAATCGACCACGGCTCGGATCTTCGACGGATTAACCATAACTCCATCGCCAGATATCACATGACCCAAGAAGGTAACTTCCTTTAACCAAAACTCGCACTTCGAGAGCTTAGCATACCACTTCAGCTTATGCAGAATTTCCAAGATAACACGAAGGTGATTCTCGTGTTCAGCCTCATCTCTTGAGTAAATCAGTATGTCGTCTATGAACACCACGACACACTTATCCAAATACTCGCTGAAAGTGCGGTTCATCTGATCCATGAAAACGGCAGGTGCGTTCGTCAAACCAAACGGCATCACCACGAACTCATAGTGGCCATACCTTGAACGAAAAGCAGTCTTAGGAATATCCTCGTTCCTAACCGGAATCTGATGGTAACCTGACCTCAGGTCGATCTTCGAGAACACACTCTCACCACGGAGCTGGTCAAATAAATTCTCGATCCTTGGCAAAGGATACTTATTCTTGATAGTAACCTTGTTCAACTCACGGTAGTCAATGCAAAACCGCATACTACCATCCTTCTTCTTGACGAACAAAACAGGAGCACCCCACGGCGAAGCACTCGGTCGGATAAAACCCTTTTCGATCATCTCCTCAAGTTGTTTATTAAGTTCTTGTAACTCAGCTGGTGCCATACGATAAGGAGCTTTCGAAAGGGGACCAGTTCCAGGTAGCAACTCAATCGAGAACTCCACATCTCGCTCAGGAGGAATACCAGGTAGATCCTCAGGAAAGACATCGGGAAACTCCCTAACCACAGGGATATCGTCTAACGTAGGCTCAACTGAAACACCATGAACACTGCACAGATAGATCTGATGACCCTTTCTACCCATGTTAACCATTTTCAAAGCAGAAACCCACTTGACCGTAGGTGTAACCCTAACACCCTGATAAGAAACCCTCGAACTTGTGGGACTCTTAAGCATGATCTTTTGATCACGACACAGGAACCTAGCGTCATAGCGAGATAACCAATCCATACCCAAAATCACATCAAACTCTCCGAGTTTGAATTGGACGAGATCGGCAGGAAGGATCGCCCCTGCAATACTGACAGGTACGTCTTTGAAAAGAACGGAGCAAGAAACAATCTCACCCGTAGGAAGGGATATAGAGGTATGAACGGATGATGAGGAAGAGAGTCCAGCACGGACGGAAAAGGATTCGGATACGAAAGATATCGAGGCACCCGTATCAAAAAGGACAAAAGCAGATAAAGAATGAACGAGAAAGGTACCCGTAACCACATCTGGATTAGCATCTGCTTCAGCACGACTCATAACGAACACTCGTCTAGTCTTCGGAGCATCAACCTTTGGCGCTTCTGTCTTTGGTTTCTGGGGACAATCAACAGACTTGTGTCCCGGAGCCTTGCAAGTATAACATATAAGCGGAGCACCAGTAACGCAAGTCGTACCCGGGTGATACGCCTTTCCACACCGAAAACACCAGATGTTCTTTCGGGATTGATCCTGATCACGGGGAGCATACGGACGAGCCTCGAACTTCTGCTTCTTCTGGGAATCACTGGGAGCAACGTAAGGCCTCTTCACGAACTTACTCTTTGCACTTTCCTCAGCCTCAGTAGCAAGAACTGAATCATAGATACTAAGGGCACGATCGTAAACCTGCTGGAAAGAAATTGAAGGAATACCAGACATGGCAGTCCGGACTTTGGGAGCTATATTCTTCTCGTAGCGACGAGTCCTCGACACCTCGTCCATAGCCACAGAAGTAACGAATCGAGACAACTTCACGAACTTGTTGGTGTACTCCTCAACGGTCATGGAAACTTGCTGTAGACGAAGGAACTCCTGCTCCTTCTGCCAGCACATCTCTTCAGGATAAAACCTTTTCTTCAGCGCTTCAGAGAAAACAACCCAACCATATCCTGGTTGAACTTCCAGACCAGCTCTAGCAAGAGCCCACCAGTTGTCGGCCTCGTCCTTTAGATAATAGGTGGCGATATCCACCTTCTGATCCTCAGGACAACCAGTAGTGAGGAACAACTTCTCGATCTCTCGAATCCAAGCCTCCAAAGCAGTAGGATCATTCACACCATCGTAAGTCGGAGGACGGTGACGGGCAAAGCGATCAAACACTGTCGGTTGCGGATGGTTGTTGTTGTTGTTGTTGTTGTTGTTGTTATTGTTGTTGTTGTTGAGGTGATTAGTGAAACCTTCAGCCATAAATGCCAAAGCGGCCTCAAGTCTCCTGGTGCGATCTGCATCAGACTCACCATTTCCGTTGCGCACCATCTGCAAGAACGAAATCTCGTTATAAGTGGTAGAACCTAAGTACCACTCCAAACAACTACTCATACACTTTTCAAACATAAGAAAACCAACCAATCCTATTGGTTTCTACCCCATTTACTCTCACTCATTAACTAGGTCATTTATTTTAGTCATCAACTAAGCGAGAGTTAGGAGCGTGTTCGCTCTGATACCAACTGTAACAACCCGGATTATAAAACAAGGAAAACCTTATATAAATTAAATATCAGAGTACGATACTGATAAAAGGGTCAAGGTGGCGGAAACACCTGACCAATCCGGTTCGCTACTAAATCCAAAACCAAACTAATACATTATTCAAAGGTTCTTAAAACATAAGGCAAACTCTTAATTTATTGATAAGCTCGCTTTGCACATTCTCCAAGAAAGCATCAACCAAACAGCATCAAACTGAACAACCTGAAAAGGGGGTCGACAATCAGTCGGGAGTAACTAGATGCTCTCCCAGTCATGTTTACAACAATTGAATATAACCAACAATCATTAACAATTGAAATGCAAAACTAGTAAACATGTGAGACCATCTATACTCATGCAAATCCGACATAACATGCCATTAAACGATAACATACTAAGACAATCTTATGATATGATGACAACTCCAAAGGGAACATGGGACGACACGTGACAACTTAAACCATATCATGACCACGTATGAACCATAGAGCAAACGTAACCACAAAACATGTGACCAATCCAGACCACCAAGCACAATGTATAGAATGAACGTCGTTAAAGCGATTAACGAACTGCCTCTAACAAATGGAGCGATTAACGAACTGCCTCCATTCAATGGTATGGGCCGATTAACGAACTGCACCCACAGTGAACCGATTAACGAACTGCATCCACACTATGTATAGGGTATAACCACTTCCTATATGCCTAAGACCTGGACAGACCTCTCGGTGCAATAACTGTACACCGAACGACACACGGGGACCAGCGCGATTAATGAACTGCCTCTAACCAATCCCGAACATAGACCATAACAAATCCCCGAAGGGTAGCCTTGGCTCATTCCGATAGTATATAACTGATACTATCGTCATCTATACACCAGCCAACAAAACAAATGCACAGTATAACTGATTGTACTAACATGCGTGAACAACATCACGACTCAACCCATAAGATAGTATAACTGACCATCCTACTTATCATGTGAACAAGAGTAACCAAAGATATATGCAAACACAAGGACATAACACGTTGAACACAATACAACATATGAAACAAGTATAAGCAACCAATGTTATAGTAACTTTAGCTATAACTTTAACATTAACCATTCAATGTTATAGTAACCCTAACCATAACATAAACCCTGGATGCGAGGTTATAGTAACCTCTACCATAACTTCAACATATACGACTTGAAGTTACACTTACCTCGACTATAACCTTGACACGAAACACAAAGTTATACTAGTTCCGACCATAACCTTGAGCCATAAATCTCAGGGTACGTTAGTTCCAGCTATAACCTTATCTCGTACTTCAATGTTATAGTAGCTTCAGCCATAACTAGAGTAACTACCCAAAGTTGTACTAACTTCAGCTATAACACTTGAATCATCATCAAGGTTATACTAGCGTTAGCTATAACTTTGAAGAGCACCCTTGGCCGCTTATCATGCCGCCACTAGGGTTTATTCGTAAACCCTAATTACGCTCATGACACCCATAATAAACACATAACCAACATATGATATATAATTAATACATTAAAACATATACAAACATGCGAAAACATACTTACTCATGATAACAAATAATCAAACATGTACCAATCATGCAAAACAATCATTAAATCATATTAATTACATCAATTGGCATAAACACAATTAAAGGAAAACACCTAGTTACCTTATTAAGCAAATAAAACCCTAGAGATCGTCTTCAACGATATAAACGTCTTCTCCATGTGCAGTCTCCACGCCTTTATTGAATCATCCACGTGCCAAAGATAACGAATCCAATAAATATACTAATATATATATAAACTATAAAAACTATATATAAAAACTACGCGAAACATAAAACTTACGAAGAAGATAGATAAATCCAAGGAGTATGATCGATCTAAGCACGAAAGATGATGAAGGAAGGAGGAAGAAAGGAAGAACGGCACGAAACCCTAGGAAGGGGCGCGCGGCACTAGGAGGAAGAGAGGAGGAGAGAATTTAGGTTTAGGGTTTTGTGAAAATTATGAGAAAAGAAAAGCAAGGGTTTGGTTTTCCCTTATATTTATAGAGAAGCTCATGGGTTTATTCTAGGTTTAGGCCCAAAACTCACCCATCTACACCAAGAACACGTGAGACCCAAGGGAGGAGCGGGTCTTCATCGTTTTTCGAGCCCAGCGAGCCCAAAAGATAAGAGACGGATATTTTCCCGGAAAAAATAAAATATGAAATGTGGGAAAATAAAATTATAGAATTATATTATGGAAATTAGGGGTGTTACAGTTTGCGTGGCAATTGAAGCTGCTGACATTTCCTTCGATAGTGACGTGGCTTTTCTTGATCTTATGTGGCATTGTCTACGTGGCGTTAATTACACATTTTAGGGTAGCCTTTTAATTATATTTTATAAATTTGCTTTCTTATTAGGCCAACTTTCACATGACCTGGTAAGACAGTCTTATCTAACAATTTGTCTATTCTTCTTTGTGTAAGGTTTTGCACACATTAGACTTTGAATCATGTACATTTTTAGTTACGCAAATGGCAATGAGTAATTGTGAAATTAATGGGCCAGTTTTTGATTTTTTTGTTAATGGACTACGTTCACCAATCTGGAACTGCAGAGCCGAAAGCCCTAGCATTCTCAATGGACCGGAGTATAAGCACAAACATATTTCCCCAACAAACAGCTAAATTTAGAACAAAATATGACAATGTTCAAACATAAAATAAGATAGCGTCGTCATATCATACCCAATTTTGAATGTCATGATATATTTGAAAATTACTTGTGAATTTTAATTTGTGTCTTTAATTTCTCAAATTTCAAACTTACTAGTTACAAGTAAGAGTAAGTTCATTGGTTTAGCTTGGGGACTAGTAAGAATAAGAAATTGTAAGCTAACACTACTACAAATCCAGGCAACTACAACGCCCCTTTAACAATGAGTATTCACGAAAATCACAATAGACGTTGTAGAATGTATGGCGCGAATTTTACTAAAATGAATTACAACGGGTATGGTTATAAAAACCGTTGTTATAAGTTTTAACAACGGATAACACATGCACAACCGTTGTTAATAATTTGGCGCAAAATTGACGCAAAGTTAGTGAAAAGTAATCACAACGGTTACTTTTGAAACCCGTTGTTAAAACTTATTTGACAACGGGTGTTGTTTTACAACCGTTGTTAAAACTTATTTGACAACGGTTGTTGTTTAATAACCGTTGTCAATACCTTCTATACTATAAACCACACAAACACAAGTCTCTGCTCTGACCACAAAACACAAACCTTAATACACAAACACAAACACAAACAAACACAAACACAAACACAAAACACACACTTTCTCTCTTTCTCATCGTCTCTTTCTCTCTTTCTCATCGTCGCTTTATCTTCTCGCCGTCACTGTTGATTTCATCGTCTAATTATCAGGTAAATCTCGCCGTCACTGTTGGTTTCATCGTCTTTCATCGTCATTATTTTCTTTTCTAATTATTTCATTTGCATGTGTATGTGTTTTTATCGACCATTATGTTATTTCTTTAAGTATTATTCGCTTAATTAGCTAGTAAAACAAATTAAATAAACTAAAACAAAGAAGAAGCAAGATGATAGAGAGGAATGCATGATAAACATAATTAATATATATATATATATATATATATATATATATATATATATATGTATATATATATATACAAATTAAAAAAAAAAATTACATTAATAAAAATGCAATTCTTATATTTTCATAGAGGGTCTTATTCTCCTCTATGATATCCGTCCTCTCCTCCTTGGCTATTTGGAGGTTCCGTTCAGCAGTTGCTATATCGTCATATAGCTGCAACTGCTGCTGCTCTGTCAAGCCATCTTCTTTGGCGTCCTTCAGTATGGATCGAGCATCCGCAAGGTAGCTTCTGAAACTTTCCTCAATGTGGAGCAACCGGCGGATAAAACTGTTGTTGTTCTCGATCATAGTAAGAGTCTTAAGGATGATATCATTCATTTTGTTGGAGTTTGGAGTTTGTTTTGAAAGATTAAGTAGGGTTTATTTGGAGTTTGTTTTAGCAGTTAGGGTTTGGAGATGTATAGTGAGATAATGGAATGTTAGTTGAGATAATGCATGTATTTATACTAAGCAATGTGTGGTTTGAGTTGTTTTTTAATTAATATATATATTAGGAAGTTGTGCCATAATCATCATCATATCTCTCTCTGCTGCTTCAAATCTTATTACTAACCCTTCTCATTCCATATTGTCCGTTCATATGCACGGGGATGGCAGTAATAATGCATGCATCGGAATTATAACGGGCCGTAATTATGCATGCATCTAGTAATATTTAATTTAATTTTTTTTATTTTTTAAGAACAAACAACAACGGTTATTTATAAAAAACCCGTTGTCTTTAGTTATAACAATGGATTTGTATATTACAACCCGTTGTTATAACTTTCCCCCCAAAATTGAGTCACATTTTCCACAACGAGTTTTTGTACTTAAAACCGTTGTTAATAGTTTTAACAACGGGTTCCTTAAGAAAACCAACCGTTTTTAAAACTTTTTACAACGTCTGCTTTTTTATATAACAACGGTTTTTAACCGTTGTTATAGCCTGTATCTGTAGTAGTGTAATAGCTAAACTATTGGAATTGTTCATGTAGGATAACTCGACTTCATTAAGCTAGTAGCTTAAAAGACCCTACAACAAGAAAACAACTAATAGGAAACTAGTTCTTCAATTTTCTATTATTCAAGCTAGTAGGAAAGTAAGCTAAACCATTAGAGTAGTTTGTTATATCAAAAATGTTGTAGCTTAAAATATGATTTGGCAAAGTTAAGCTAGTAAAACCTAGTGTACCATTGGACTTGCTCTTACCTGCTAATAAAGAGTATTGCTTGAAACTACTAAATGACTGATTGAGCCACGATGAAACGTTAGAGTAAGTCCAATAGTAAGTTAGTTGCTACTAATTTGCACATCATATTTTGAGCTACAATAATTTTAAACTACCTAAGTACTCCAATGGTTACCTTACTTTTATACTCGTTAGAAAATTAGAAAGGTAAAAAAGTAAAACAAAACTTGAATAATGGCACATTGAACCATTATTTCGTGTTGGTATTCCTTGTTATGGGTCCATTTAAGCTACTAGCTCAAACCAAGCAAATCTATGAGAACAACTCCGATGATTAAACTAGTAGCTTGCAATTTTAAGGTACTCAAACTACACCATTGGACTTACACAATTAGTTAAATAGGTTTTGTGTTTTAACCATGGCACAAATGGCATAATATTTTGGTTATTGCAAAACATGAATTAGCCAACATGTGGTGCTATGTAACAAGGAAATACAAGTACTAAAACCATCCATATGGTGGGACTAATATTATTAACCAACTAACCATAGTCGCATCACTAAAACCACCAACAAAGGTTCATATAAGTTTGCTGGTACGACATACATGTGCTGTTGATATGAAGCATCCATTGTTGGCCGTGGCCAGATTTCATGCTAATATGTCCCTCAACTCGTCTAACAATCCCACACCAACCTTAGTAAACCTCTGCGTGGGTGGCAATTTAAGTTTCACATTGAAAAAAAAGTTGTGGGTTGCCTAGTGTTGGAAATATAGGTCATTATAGGGGTGAAGATATATTTAGAGAATATATGGTTGTGTCGTGGTATGGAGGCCACTGAATGAGAAACGAAATCGCTCCGACTACGGTACAAATCGTTATAGGCGTTGTTCCCCAAGGTCACACAACACTCCTAAAAGTTGTGTACTCAACTATTAGGAGTTGGAACTCATATGGTATGCTCAAAATTAACATAGAAAAGTAGTAAATGATATATCAAGATGTACATCTCAAATGACTACACTTCTCATATTTATAGTTGTTAATTAGCGCCATAATCACAAAGTTAGTGGCCTAGCCACCACCATAAATATGGGCCAGAAACATGGAGTTAGTGGCTATAATCATGCAAGTAGTGGAGAAAGTGTAGAGATTCTCTTACGAGGAAAATGAAAGGCTTCTCTATGATGTAATGTATTTATACAACATTACTAACCTTTGCATTACTTCCAACAATCCCCCACTAATGCAAATGATAGACAAAATTCTGAGCATACTTAAGCATTAGTATCTTTCGATTTGAACTAACACATAGTGAAATGGAACGATTCTTTCATCACCTAGAGAGTAAACGAATCTTGAAATTCTAGACTCCGGGGTAAGTTCCAAACACATATCTCACCTTAAGTTTCAAACGAGTTCCGCGATACAATTCAACAAATTTATGGCCAAATGAACCTTGAGATTCTCATGAGTGCTCTAGAGAGATAGCATAGTCTCTCATAGAAGGAGGTCAATTCTTCACACTCATGTAGGTGATTCCAACAAGTCTATCTCCATATAAACCACTCACGCATGAGCTATAGAATCATTAAGAGCTTTACTGCTCAACCTCTCAACATAGCGGTGAATCCATCAAGTCCTTCTCAATAAGACCACCCAAATAAAGGGATATGGATTCATTAAAAGCTCTAAGACTCAGCCTTTCAACATAGCGGTGAATCAATCAAGTCCTTCTCACTAGGACCACCCAAATAAAGGGATATAGATTCATTAAGAGAAATATCTAAACCTCCATCATTACGGTGATCTCATCAAGTCCGTCTCACAAGGACCACCCAATTTTAAGCTATAAGATCATTAAGAGTTATTTGCTCAACCTTCCAAAATAGTATAGTGTACATGTCATACGAATGGGATGTGTACACAAGTATGAATTATCTATGGCTTCATTAGACCACCCTTGCATAAGCAAGTTCCGGTATCCACCACAAATTCCTCAACTAATAGGCTTTTGCCCCTTTCCCCTCAACAATTCTACGACTTCTTTTCTTTCTTAGTCCATTAGCTTTAGAAATAAATATGCTCCACTCAAATTTCACAAAAATAATTTGTGAGCATATAATTCTCAATCAACTTTCTCAAATCTCAAATCTGCATAAAATGTGTAAATCTGTAAGTCATTATACACATTATTTTAGCATTATTAAGTTGATATTAGCATTATGTTAAACATAAACATTGGGCAGAACTTCATGCCCCCACAATTGAGTAGTAGCTAATAATAGCTTTACTATCAACATGCATCTACCCTGTACGGTTAATATGCCTTAACCATAAGGTTATAATAGTCTTCTCAACAGACACAAAATAAAATCGCCATAACAGATGAAAATGTAATCAACATAGATCTCATCGTGTCGTCAATCATTACCTTTTATTCGATACAATGTCTTTCTAGATATCCAACACAGTGCAATTCTCAATATTGCACCTTAGGCACTCAACCAAATGTGAATAATCATTTTTGGTAATGAGTATACAAACACAATGTACTAAATGCACAAGCTACATTGAGTCAACAATAATTATACACGTAAGACTTCTCATAATAGTCAAAACATGTTCTCTTATAATTCATAAGCATCATTGTTCTAATTAAATATAGAGTTCCACTCTAACGTCGTTTAAAAGAACAAATAATCTTCCTTGTTATTTTCTCTTTTTAATAAAATAACATAGAGAAAAATATACATAAAGTGTTTGCAATTTTAGACCCAAAATCATATTAGTATACTGAAATCTCTATATACATCATCATCATCCTATATACTAAGAGAATAAAAAATTTCAAATGTTTTCCCTCCAAAATAAATCTCGCTAAATAAGGAAACAAGTCTTTCTTCATTACTTTTTTTTTATATATAATCTTTTATTTTAATCATTATATAATCTTTTCTAAACTCTAAATTGTAATCATTTAAGGAATCTCGCTAAACTGATATAAATCTAAAAAAATATAAATTCCTAAATCTTTTATTAGTGTTATTATTATTTATATATTAGAGAATGACTTAACACATACTACCCTGTATAAAAAAACTATGAAATTATATTAGTTTTATCAATAAATTTATTTGATAAAATGATAAACTGAAATCAATAATTTTGTGGTAAAAAAATATAATACACGTGACTTCACTCAATTCTCTTGATTAATTTTCAAGTTCATTTTGTTTCTCATATGTCCAGGGGCGGAGCCAGAATATTATATTTGGGGCAGCAAAAAAATTAGCTTACTAATAAAACCTGATTCACAAACGTATAACCAAGAGTACAATGAGCCCTATATGACTATATAATGACTTAAAAATGTTGTTACATGCCAATTTTAGTGTACAATTTTCATTTCATATTATAACTCCTTTTCTGTTAGAACACACTTGGTTGATGATGCCAAGTTTCATTATGATTTAATTGTTTGCCTCTTAGTAAATGTTTAGCAAATTGAAGCATCCCATGATTGTTCAAAGAAGTTCAAGATGATCAAGATGAAGGACAAGTCAAGCATGCCCATAGTCTAGAACAAATGTTGTAAACGAGGTAGTTCAACATATTTCTTTTACGCATAAGTTATGGCAAAACCGTGCAACAGTTCCTGAGACTGTTGCACCATGGTTTCTGTTACTAACGAATGGAGAATTTTCGGGAAAATTCACAAGTGTTTGAAATTCTTTAAAAAGATTTTCTATGTTTAAAACAAACATTATTTCAAACTGAAGAACAAAAAGAACAAAAGGAATATGCTTGCACAATAATTTAAAAGATGCCAATCCCATTTGTGCAAGTTGTTTTTCATGCTAAAAATAGGTCTTATGCTTTTTCCATTTGTGGCAAAATTGTGAGTTCCCATACTTTATGGGAAACACTCCTTTGCTTTGGAAAAATGCAGCCACCTTGAGCCTCTCAAACCTGATTGTTCTTTTATATTTTTAAATGAAAATGCATGCTACAAACTTGTGGATATTAGATTAAAGTAGTGTTAAGATCCTTCTCTTACACACTACCTTTCTCTATAAATAGCCACTTTATTTTTCATTTATTGCAAGACTTTGAAAGAGCATTCATTGTAAACACTTTGCAAATCTTTTCAGCATTAAAAGCTTTGTTCTTCAATCATTTGCAAAACCGTTTTCTGTTTTTCAAAAGTCTTCAATTGTTTTTCACAGCTGTAAAATCTTCAAGTATCGGTTAATCAAGTTGCATAAATGAATATGTTCAATGATTCTCGTGTTTAGGTCTTAATTGTAATCTCCATGTTCTTAAGTGAACCACTGAGATTCTGACTCTGTAAACCGTTGAGATAGAACCTTAAGTCTTGAAGCGGAGTAGCTTTGAGCAAGAGAAAGTCTTGAAGCGGAGTAGCTTTAAGCAATTGCAACCGGACTAGGTTGGCGAGTTGTTTTTATTGTAATGGTTTAGTTAAGTTTGAGTAAATTTCTAAATAAGCAATAAAATAACGGTTGGACGTAGGCTCCGGAGTAGGAGCTGAACCAATTTTTAAACATCGTCTTGTTTGTTTATTTACTTTCACCTTCTCTTATCATTCTTCTTTTACACGTTAATCTCGCTCTCAGTGCTGTGCAACAGTCTCTCATACTGTTGCATAGACCTGCTGTACCGTTTGTGAACTTACAATCCATTAAGTTTCTCAAACTCGTATTAATAGATCTTACTTGTGTTAGTCATTAACCAAGTAAAGGAGAAAATTTTTAAAAGGTACACCTAATTCACCCCCTCCCCCTCTTAGGTGTTTATCGTTCTTAACTCTTCAATTGGTATCAGAGCCTCATGCTCTTGATATTGGTTAAAACCAAAGAGTTGATCCCATAGTTATGGACGATTCAAAACACACTAAGTATCCCATCTTCAAGGGTGAAAACTATGCCTGGTGGAAACATCGCATGGAGGACTATGTTAAAAGTACGGACTATGAATGTTGGTTGATCATTCAAAATGGTCCCCTCAAGATTGAGGTGACTAATGCCGATGGCACTAAGTCTATCAAAAGTGAGGACAAGTATGTTGAGGCCGATTATAGAAAAGTCGAGAAAAACTCTAAAGCCATGTCCATCCTTCAATATGGCATCGGTGAACAAGAGATCAACCGGATATCTGGATGTGACTCGGCAAAGGCAATTTGGGACACCCTAAATCTTGCTTATGAGGGAACGTCTCAAGTCAAAAAGTACCGTGTTGATCTTCTCATGCAACAATATGAGATGTTCAACATGGGAAAAGATGAGTCAATTAATAGTTTGTCTTCTCGTTTCTCTAGTATTGTTAATGACCTCAAGAGTCTAGGTAAAAACTTTGAATCGGAGGATTTAGTACGTAAAATCCTTCGTAGCCTATCTGAAAAATGGCAACCGAAGGTTACAGCTATTGAGGAAGCTAAAGACCTTTCTTTGCTATCCCTTGATGAACTTATGGGCTCACTCATGGCTCATGAGTTAACTCTCATGAAGCGTTCCGATGAAAGCTCCAAAGGGAAAGGACTTGCTCTTTATGCTCTCTCAAGTGATGAGAAGGATGAAGATGACGAGTTTGCAATGTTCACTAAAAACATTGTTGGCATGATTAATGGTCGAAACTCACAAAGGTCTAATAACTATACTAGCAAACGACGCTTTCCCAAAAGAATGTCTACTTCCACTGTTGGTTGCTTCAAATGTGGTGACAAAGGTCACCAAATCAAAGAATGTCCAAAGTGGAATGACATTAAGTCTAAAGAAAAGCGTGAGTTTGCTAAAAGAGAATACAAAAGCAAAGTAATGACTGCTATTTGGGGAATGTCTGATTCTGACGAGGACGATGTCCTTGAGTAAGAATTGGATGCCAAACTTAGCATCTCGTCTCAGTCAAACAATGATGTTCCAAAGTCAACAAAGAAAGAAAGTGTCAAATGTCTTATGGCTCACTCCGTGGACTCAGATTCAGATTCTGACATTGAGGTAAATAAGCTCAAGAAAAAGGTTCGATCTTTCTCTAAAGACAAAATTTGTCATCTCCTAGACCAATTCATTGATAAGTGTCGTGTCCAAAGCAATAAATTAGAGGCTATGCAAACTGAAATTGAAGACATAGCCGAAGAAAATGTTGGTCTAAAAGAATGTCTAAATGAGTTAGATCAACCTAGTTCATCATCGAGTCTTGAAAAGGAGATTAAAAGGCTCCGAAAACAGAATCTGGTTCTTGCTAAAAGAGTTGATGAATTACATGCAACAGATCAATGCAATGTTGCATCTGTGTCTAACAAGGGAGAAGAGTCCTTTGACAAAGCTGTGTCCTCACTAACCAAAGAACGTGACCAACTTTTGATTGATCTTGCAACATGTCAAAATGAAAAAGGGGAACTTGTCAAAATTGCTGAAATGCTAAATGATGAGTCAAGTCATGTTAAAAGTACTTTAGATCGAGTGCAAAATTCAAATAATGATCTTCTCGTTCAAATTGAAACTCTGAAAAAGGTTGAACAAATCCATGCAACAGATGATGCAACTGTTGCATCTGAGTCTATGAAGGAAGTTGAGACTCTCACACAACATGTGTCTTCACTAACTAAAGAACGTGACTCTCTGTTAGCTAACCTTACCTTGTGCAAAAGAGACAACAAGCAACTTGAGCAAATTGGCTTATTGCTTAGTGATGAAGTGAGACATGCTAAACATGCGTTTGACAAAGTAGGTCAGCTAAATCTTAATCATCTTGCTAAAATTGAAAAACTAACCAAAGAGCTAGATGAGGCTAAGATGTTCTATTTGAAATGGGAAGGAAGTCAGAATGTCTTGGAGTTTCTTCTAAAAGAATCTCAAGAATATGAGAACCGTGCAAAAAATGCTGGACTTGGTTTCAAATGCAACAGTTCTACGCACTGTTGCACTCGAAACCAAGACCCAAGCGTAACTGATTTTCGAAGAAGAAAGTATGTTGGCTTTCCTGAGTACATTATCTGCAATTACTGTGGTAAAACTGGTCATGAGTTTAATGGTTGTGAAAAGAGAGTCCTTGACCTAGAAATAAGTACCAAAGTGGCTAAACATGTTTGGATTAAAAAGAAACAAGTCAAGAAAGTTGTTGTCAAGAAGGAGCCCAAACTTGTTTGGGTTCCTAAACTAAACGTTTGATTTCTTATAGGCATTAGCGAAAGGCAGCAGCAATTGGTACTTAGACAGTGGATGCTCTCGTCACATGACAGGAGATGAAAACCATATCCTTTCGCTAGAAGCCTACGATGGTGGCATGGTGACTTTCGGTGACAACAAACGCGGTGAAATCATTGGTATTGGAAAAGTTGGTAAGTCAAAGTCACTATGTATCGACAAAGTGTTGCTTGTCAAAGGTTTGAAACACAATCTTCTAAGCATATCACAATTGTGTGATCGAGGTAACATCGTTGAATTTCTTGCTAGTGAATGTAGAATAATTGATGGAAAAACTAAAGAACTCATTCTTGAAGGTAAACGTGTCAAAGATGTTTACATGACTAACTTATACTCATTGTCAAGTCAAACACTATCATGCATGAGTGTCCAAAAGAATGACCCTTGGCTTTGGCATAAACGACTTGGTCATGTAAATGCTAAAACACTTAACACCCTTAAGAGGCTTGATTTAGTTGATGGCATTCCTAACATCAAATTTGAATTCAAATCACTTTGTGATGATTGTGTTAAAGGTAAACAAGTAAAATGCTCCTTTAAATCCAAAAAGATTGTTAGCACTTCCTTACCTCTTGAACTTATTCACATAGACTTATGTGGACTAATGCGTATTGTTAGTAAAGGTGGAAGTCGCTATATTTGTGTCATTGTTGATGATTTTACAAGATTTGTTTGGCTTCTTTTCTTAAGTTCTAAAGATCAAACTTTTGATGAATTCTTAATTTGGGTTAAAAAGGTCCAAAACAAATTTAGTTATAAACTTGTCTCCTTGAAATCCGACCATGGAACCGAATTTGAGAATTTATCATTTGAGTCTTATTGCAATGAGTATGGTATTAGCCACAATTTTTCGGCCGCAAGAACCCCTCAACAAAATGGGGTTGTGGAACGAATGAATCGAACTCTTGAAAATATGTCTAAGACCATGCTCATTAGCTCTAAAGTGCCAAGAAACTTTTGGGCCGAGGCCGTTAACACATCTTGTTATATCTATAATCGAGTCATGATTAGAAAAATCATTAACAAAACCCCTTATGAATTACTACGAGGAAGAAAACCTAACATCTCCCATCTAAAGTGCTTTGGTAGTAAATGCTTTGTACATAATAATGGAAAAGACAACCTATGAAAATTTGATGCTCGTAGTGATGAAGGTGTTTTTGTTGGTTATTCCGACCATAGTAAAGCTTACAAAGTTTATAACAAGAGAACCATGAAAATGGAAGAAAGCGTTCATGTAATATTTGACGAATCTAGTCTCTTTGTTTCAAATACTCAGGTTAATGATGAAGATGATGAGGAAGACGATGACTTCAAAATTGGAATGATACGTCATGACATGGATCAAGTCGTGGAAGAAGCCGAGCAACTTGAGCCATTGTTGCTTGAGGAGGTCGCCAAAATTCGGGGGGAACTAACCCTCCCTCATCTCAAAATGGAGCCAGCTCATCCAGGGGGAATGAGGAGTGCAGTGAACCAACCACTAACCAAATTGAAACCAATCCACAAACACCCTCACACAATATCCCCCATGCAACAGTCACTAACACTGTTGCATCAGAACCAAACGAAACAAATGAGGCTTCTAACACCCTTGTTCCAAAGAAATGGAAGCATCAAGGTTCCCATCCTCTTTCAAATTTAACCAGTGACCTTACCTCTGGAATCAAAACCAGATCTTCTCTCCAAAATCACTGTGCTTTCGAAGCATTCATATCACAAATTGAACCTATAAATATCACAATGGCCCTATCCGATGAATATTGGGTCACGGCTATGCAAGAAGAATTGGAGCAATTTGAGAGAAACAAGGTATGGCATCTGGTCCCTAGACCATCTCAACGTACTGTAATTGGTACGAGATGGGTCTATCGCAATAAGCTTGATGATGTTGGAGAAATCGTAAGGAATAAAGCTAGACTAGTGTTACAAGGGTTTAATCAACAAGAAGGGATTGATTACGATGAAACCTTTGCACCGGTAGCTAGGCTTGAGGCCATACGAATGCTCATAGCTTTTGCATCTCATGTTGGCATAAAACTTTTTCAAATGGATGTTAAAACCGCTTTCTTACATGGCTATCTTGAAGAAGAAGTTTTTGTCGAACAACCCCCGGGCTTTATAAACAATGAGTTCCCTAATCACGTATTTAAACTTGACAAAGCACTTTATGGTTTAAAACAGGCTCCCCGAGCCTGGTATGATAGGCTTTCCAAATTCCTATTAGAAAATGGTTTTGTACGTGGTTCGGTTGATAAGACATTGTTTATCAAGTCACAGTCAGAGGAACTGTTGCTTGTACAAGTATATGTAGATGACATTATTTTCGGTGCAACTAACAACATTCTTTACAAGTACTTTTCGGATCTTATGACTTCTGAATTTGAAATGAGCATGATGGGAGAACTTGGATTCTTCCTTGGTCTTAAAATTAAGCAAGATGAAAAAGGAACCATGATCCACCAACAAAAGTACTTAAAGGGAATGATAAGTAAGTTTGGGTTAACTAGCTCGAATCCTATGCCTACACCTATGATTGCCAAGCTTAATCTTGACAAAGACGAAAATGGTAAGAGTGTTAGTGAAAGGGTATATCGAGGTATGATCGGTTCATTGCTTTATTTAACCGCTAGTCAACCTGACATACAATTTAGTGTGTGCGTATGTGCTCGTTTCCAATCAAATCCTAAAGAATCACATTTCAAAGCCGTTAAACGGATTTTTAGGTATTTGATTGGAACGCAAGGTTTATACCTTTGGTACCCAACTCATTATGACATTGATCTTGTAGGATTTTCGGATGCGGATTATGTCGGGAGTTCGTTGGATAGAAAAAGCACCTCGGGTATTGCCACCTTCTTAGGACCGTGCCTTATCTCATGGGCATCCAAGAAACAAAATACCGTTGCTCTATCCACAGCCGAAAGTGAGTATGTAAGTGCCGCTCTTTGTTGTGCTCAAATTCTTTGGGTACGACAACAATTGCGTGATTACGGTCTTATTTTCGAAACTACTCCTATATTTTGTGATAATACAAGTGTCATTAACATCTCGAAAAATCCAATACAACATTCTAGGACAAAACACATTGACATAAGGCATCACTTTCTACGTGATCAAGTCGAAAAAGGAAATATATGTCTAACCTTTTGTAGAACAGAAAATCAAATTGCGGACATTTTTACAAAACCGTTAGAAAGGGAACAATTCGTAAAACTTCGGTTGGAAATTGGTTTGTTAGGCGACATGTGACATAAATTAAAATCATCTTTCCCATATGATTGACTAAAGATGAAATGATGTATATATGTTCTCAAGTTTAAAAATGTCTAATTTGCCATATAACAAGTGTGCCAAAAAATTGCATTGGAACTCCACATTTTGCATTTGAATTATTTTGCATTGAGCCTTGTACTTACTTTATGTCCCATCTAGCACATCCTACTCTAAGCCGCCCCCTATGCCATAATTACCCTCATTTATACTCCACCTCAACCTTTAACCACTCCCTCTTTAACACTCCAACCGTCCCTCAAACAAAACCCCCATGTAATAACCCCACTTTCCCATTTACCCACAACTCACTTCAAAATTCAAAAGTTCCCTCAACCTCTTTCATCTCCCAAAACCGTCAAAACCATCACCCACATAATGGCTCCCAAAAAATCAAATAGAAGAGAAATTCAAAACCTTAGAAATACATTCAACCCCAAATATATTGCCCAGCAAAAAATGGCCACACAATCCGCTGCAAGTGTTGAAAAATCCGACAAACCCACCCCGTCTCCTACCAAGCCGCCAACAGTCAAACCAAATGTTGCACGAAAGAAATCCATGGTTGTCAAAGGAAGAGGCCGTGGTAGAGGAGGCCGTGGTGGATTAAAACGAAGTCCACCAATCTCTTTGATGTTGGACTCAAATGTTGATGTTGATTCCGAGGAAGACGAGCCCACGCTCAAACAAATAGCAAGCAACATCCAAAAAGACAAAGAAATTGATGATGATGTGATTGATGCTACTGTTGTTGAAGAAGAAAAGGAAAATGAGGTTGTTGATGATATTGTTGAAAAAGAAAAAGAAAAAGAATCCGAAAAAGTGAATGAGAAAGATGTTGAAGAGAAAAATGAAATTGAAAAGGATGATGATAAGGAATAAAAAATGAGTGAAAAAGATGAGGAAAGAGAGAAAGAGAGCGAAATCGAAAAAGAAAAGGGAACAGTGAGCGAAAAAGATGCTGAAAAAATTGATTCCCCAAATCTAACTTCTGAAAAGGAAGTTCTTCATGAGGAAGAGACCATTCCCAACATTGAAAACATCAATGAACCCACCAATGAAGACACTGTTGCTGAGGAATTTGACCCTCTTTTTCCCGAAAAACCCAAAACAAAATCCCAAATCAAAATCACTGAACTGTTTGGTGATGATGATGATATTATCACTGAAACCCCCACCAAATCAAAGGCAAAATCTAAGGCCGGTCTCAAAAGAAAGAAGGAACCAAAGCCACAAACGGCTAAAAAGCCGAGGTACCCACGGAATAAGGAGGTGGTCCTTCCAAAGGAAGATGATGATGTTATTGAGGATAAAATTCCTCTCAATACATGCACGGAGTTGATGTTCACCACTCACGATAAGGCATTCAAGAACGAGGTCCTTGCTCATCTCAACTCTCTCGAGCTTCCGGATGACACCCTCAAGCTATGTCACGGCATGCTTACATGTTGCTTCCACAGTGGGAGACGTTACAAGAAAACATGGTATGATTCTTCCCCGACTTTTGCATTCTTCAAAGCTGCTATTTTTGGTCAGGGTTGGTTTAATCTCCTCGACAAACACTCTCCGGTTTACATGTCGGAGTTAATTCAGTCCTATGCAACAGTCAAGGTTGATGTTGCATCAGGAACTCTCTCGGCATTTATAAACCAAAAACCCTTTGTCTTGACCATTGACCAACTTGCCTCTTACCTTGAGGTTGAAGCCGTGGGTCTTACCACCTTTCCTAAGACCACTTGGGGTGATGTTGATGAAGCTATGGCTAGTGAGGTTATGAGAACCCTTCGACCCGACAATGAAAGTGGCACCACCAACATATATGCCCATGAACTTCAAGCCCCCCACCGTTTCACCTTTAACCTTGTTCACCGAGCCATCTTACCAAGCAATAACAGTAGGGGACGATGTTCTCTCCTTGAGATGCTCCTTATTCACCACATTATCAAACGTCGTCTCATCAACCTTCCCCAACTAATCTTCCACCATATCAATGAGATTGCCCCCGATCTCCAAAAGGGGAAATTTGACAAGAAAACCGTGATTCCATACGGTATGTGGTTGTCCATTGTCTTCATGAAACGGAAGACAGTCATGAAAGGTAGCCCCGGTATTGAAAAACTCAGTGATGACATGACCATGGGTTTGCTTTCTCAAATGACTTTGGCTATCAACAATGGGAAGTTGACCCGCAAGTTCTTGGGTAGAGGTAAAACTGGTGCAACAGTTAGCTCAACTGTTGAAATGGGTGTTGTTCTCGGTAAGTTGGACAAGCTCATGAACATGGTGTCCAAATTGGTTGTGGACAATGAGACTCTTAAGGAAGATGTTGCTGAGCTCAAAACCTTGAATGAAGATCTTATTGAGCGTGTGCAAGCTCTTGGTGGTCATGTGTCCGATGATGAATGAGGCATCTTTACCTACCCTTGCCTTCCTATCCTTTTGGCTCTTTGTTCTTAATTCTTATGCAAACTATGGGCTGTTTCTTTTCTCTTATTTTGAACATTTGTCTTTGGTTTAATTATGTACTAATTGAACATGTTTATGTCCTTCTCTTGATGATGTCAAGAGGGGGAAGTAGTTAAATTATGTGTTTATATGTTAACTAACAACTCTTCGGCTAACGTTCACCGTGAATTTGTCTTAGCTATGATGATTAGATGTTCTACTTAGGCCAAGCATGTTGACCCCCACTCACCTTGATCATGTTTAATTGATGTTCTTACTATTTGGTTCAAAGACCGACTCACCATGGACTTAGGGGGAACTTCACACATATTTAAAACTTGTCATCATCAAAGGGGGAATTTGTTAGAACACACTTGGTTGATGATGCCAAGTTTCATTATGATTTAATTGTTTGCCTCTTAGTAAATGTTTAGCAAATTGAAGCATCCCATGATTGTTCAAAGAAGTTCAAGATGATCAAGATGAAGGACAAGTCAAGCATGCCCATAGTCTAGAACAAATGTTGTAAACGAGGTAGTTCAACATATTTCTTTTACGCATAAGTTATGGCAAAACCGTGCAACAGTTCCTGAGACTGTTGCACCATAGTTTCTGGTACTAACGAAGGAGAATTTTCGGGAAAATTCACAAGTGTTTGAAATTATTTAAAAAGCTTTTCTGTGTTTAAAACAAACATTATTTCAAACTGAAGAACAAAAAGAACAAAAGGAATATGCTTGCACAATAATTTAAAAGATGCCAATCCCATTTGTGGAAGTTGTTTTTCATGCTAAAAATAGGTCTTATACTTTTTCCATTTGTGGCAAAATTGTGAGTTCCCATACTTTATGGGAAACACTCCTTTGCTTTGGAAAAATGCAGCCACCTTGAGCCTCTCAAACCTGATTGTTCTTTTATATTTTTAAATGAAAATGCATGCTACAAACTTTTGGATATTAGATTAAAGTAGTGTTAAGATCCTTCTCTTACACACTACCTTTCTCTATAAATAGCCACTTCATTTTTCATTTATTGCAAGACTTTGAAAGAGCATTCATTGTAAACACTTTGAAAATCTTTTCAGCATTAAAAGCTTTGTTCTTCAATCATTTGCAAAACCGTTTTCTATTTTTCAAAAGTCTTCAATTGTTTTTCAAAGCTGTAAAATCTCCAAGTATCAGTTCGCTTAACTGTTGCATAAACGAATATATTCAATGATTCTCGTGTTTAGGTCTTAATTTTAATCTATATGTTCTTAAGTGAACCACTGAGATTCTGACTCTGTAAACCGTTGAGATAGAACCTTAAGTCTTGAAGCGGAGTAGCTTTGAGCAAGAGAAAGTCTTGAAGCGGAGTAGCTTTAAGCAATTGCAACCGGAGTAGGTTGGCGAGTTGTTTTCATTGTAATGGTTTAGTTAAGTTTGAGTAAATTTCTAAACAAGCAATAAAATAACGGTTGGACGTAGGCTCCGGAGTAGGAGCTGGACCAATTTTTAAACATCGTCTTGTTTGTTTATTTACTTTCACGTTCTCTTATCATTCTTCTTTTACACGTTAATCTCGCTCTCAGTGCTGTGCAACAGTCTCTCATACTGTTGCATAGACCTGTTGTACCGTTTGTGAACTTACAATCCATTAAGTTTCTCAAACTCGTATTAATAGATCTTACTTGTGTTAGTCATTAACCAAGTAAAGGAGAAAATTTTTAAAAGGTACACCTAATTCACCCCCTCCCCCTCTTAGGTGTTTATCCTTCTTAACTCTTCATTTTCAATGTATCAATTGTGTTATCACCGATATTTCATTTTTGCAATTTAACGACTTATTTGTTGTTTTGGTTTTATATTCGGAATTACTTTTTCACATACAAACTTTATTCTTTCAAATACATTTTTTCATTAACTTTCCATATCATACCATTTTTTTCTAAATAAGGATATATACCATTACCATCTACTCCCTCCCATCCACTCTAAAGGTAACATGGCCCCACTTTTCCTCTCACAAAAAGTGGATTCATGTTACCTTTGAAGGGGATGGGAGGAAGTATTTCATAAGATACTAATGAATCATATAGAATTAGTGGATGATGTGCTACACATTTGCAATATTGAAAATTAAATTCACGCTACCATAGTAGCTGCATCGGAAAAATAACAAATTGATTTCGTGGGTATCATGCATATCATAATGCATATGTACCTTTTTATACATCAGGATTTTTAGCGGGGGAGGGAAATGCAGGAGATGGGATGCCGGACGGACTGTGGTCAATCTGGAGTCGAACCCGCGACTACAGGTAGAAAGACCAGATTTTTCACCACTGAGCCATATGACAAATAATGTATATTTATTGCGCAATTATTATCTTATTATAAATTGACTGTTCAACATTATTTGGGGTAGCAAAAATCCGTCTTCTTAACCAATTTTTCTAAGTTTGGGGTAGCGACTACCACCCCATGCTACTTAGTTGGCTCCGCCCCGTGCTCATCTCTCCTAACTAAAAGAATAAGTCTTACTTTAAGTTTTCCCGCTCAACTATTTTAGTAAGGAGTTGGCTTTATTAATTATCAATCCCCTATTTACTAAATGAATAGGCGATCTCAAAAGTTTTCCCGCCAAAATGCATATTTCTCAAATAAGGAAACTAATGATAATTAAGTGCATTTACAAAATAAGGAAACTAATTATTACAGTTTATTTTATTTAATTACTATCATTTCAATAAAATTAATCTTTTCATCAAATTATATTAATTAAAATAAAAAAAATATAAAATTATAAATTACTAAATCTTTTATTGATGGTATTATTAGATAATTGACCCATGTCCCGTATAAAAAAAAAATTGTAAATCGTTGTTATTAGTTTCATGACAAAAAATTTGAGAAAAATTTATAAATTGAAATCATAACCTTTGTTGTATAAAAATATTTTCATTAAAATACATTTCGACTCATTACTCAATTTTTTTGATTAATTTTCACTTCCAACTTTTTTTTGTCAAAACAAAAAAATGTGAACAATTATGAGCTACCTATTTTATACAAGATTTTATAAATATAAAAAACTCTATATACCGTGCATGTATTGCACGGGGTCTAAACTAGTTTGTCATTATTCTAAAAGTTAAGTCTTACATCTAATTTATATGATCTTAATATTATATCATGTATTAGACTACATATGAAACATGATTGCAGTACAACAAATCGTTACTCCGTAATTAATAACATTTCATATAAGTCGTTTTGTAATAATATATTTAATCTAAATTTTAAATATGAAAATTCATAAATTCTCCACTAAATATTTTACGTAATTTTAATTGGCATTGTCTATGAAGATATTCACAGAGAGTTTTAGCTTCTAATACTACATACAAACTTACTAATAAATATATATTCTTCAACTTCAACTTAATATCTCTTATCCATAGTGTGTAAATATTTAAATTTGCTTTAAATTTATCATCTTTATTTGCTAACCTCTCTAACATCCCTATCTAAAAAAACCGTGCATTTATGCACGGGATTTACACTAGTTCTTCTATTAGAGAACAACGAATAATCTCGATATGATGATTGTTTCACCTATATTTTCTCTTTGCAAATCCACATTTTACAAAAAGAATTTTACTTCTTACACATAAAATCATCATAATCTCATATAGTGTGGTGTAAGGCAAGTATAACATAAATAAATGAACCTTACGCAAACATTATTTATAGCCATTAGCCAACAAATTAATACTTCTACATTTGGTTCAGTTAGTCACGTATAAAACATACGATCATCAACCAAGTGGTGTTAGTTCAGTGGTAGCCGGGTTAAACCTTGAAGCTTGCAGAAATGCGGGATTTGAGAGGTCCCGGGTTCGACTACCAGCTGGGGCGATGATCACTTGGTCACTGCAGCCCCGAAAGGGGTGGCTTACATGGTCCATGTGGTGGTGCGGGAATGCATGGGCCCAGGGGGGATTCAACCCCTTCGTCATCAAAAAAAAAACATATGATCATCATTTTCTATACACCCTCACAGTCAGAGATATACATACTCTTCAAAAATTATAAGATATCAACTCCAAACTTGATGAATAATTTTATTAATTAAGTTGAAAGTCTTCCCCCACATGCTGTCATGCCATAAATTAGTAACAAACATAATCGTTCAAACAAAATATACACATTATTCATTCATTAATCATCTCAACGTTTAGATATCATATAATATACATGACAATTTATATTTTCCATAATTTAATCTTATGAAGCTTTGACAATTAATCATTTTCAATTGTTTGTCACACAAACATACCCAAGATAATATATCAAGTGAAAACAAAATATTTAACCCCACATTTGGTTCATTACCTAAGTATCAATTTTAATTCACCTCATAATCAAAACGAAATAATCAATCCAAATGTGTGAAATATTTTGCGTGATATACATATGATACACATAACAATATCTCGGGGACTCAATCATTCTAACTACTTGTCAATCAAAAATCCTGGAACAATTTCATTCACATATTCTTGAAATCAATTATCAAAGAGTAATTTTGCCAAGATTATAGACATATTTACAAAATAAAGCAGTAGCTTAATCATACGAATGATTAAGGCATATATAATTTGACCAAACCTTCATATTTATCAATTAATGGAAATAATCCAAACTATTAACTATCTGCTTAAAATAATCTCATACATTTTAACTCAGAATAAATTCAACATACCTTATTCACAAAATAGACCCACCCAATTTTTAACCTCTATTAGAAATTAGAATCAATCCTTACCTCTATCTCACTGTAGAAATTATCTAATACAAACCATTTAATTTACAGACTTCTTCAAGTATCACTCCAAATTTACAAAACCCATTTGTAATTGCTTCTCAACTGAATAACCCATCTACAAATTATCATGAACCGCTGCTTCTTTTCCAGATTAATTTAGGAACTCGGAAAACCCCAATTTTCATCGGTTTTTTTAGGTTTTGAACTCAAAAAATGGGGAAGATTTGACAAGGCTTGACTTGGGTGGTTCACGCATTAGTGGGGGAGGTCTCTAACGGCCGACGACCATGATAGCGATGGTCGTCGATGGTGACAAGTCTGGTGGTATTGGTGGGTGGCAATCGGGTCAGTCGGGTCGGGCTTAGGTCGGGTTAAGTCGGGTCGGGTCATTTCGGGTCCGGGTCATATCGGGTCAGCCTGCCCTTACAGCTCGAGTCGGTTCAGGTTTGGGTAGTTATCGGGTCGGACCATTTCGGGTCAAATGATGTATCGGATCGGGTTTGGGTTGGGTCATTATCGGGTCCGGTTACTTAATCGCATAACTACAATTTTTTACCATTAAATTTAGTTTTTAACCTATTATTTGATTTAGTTACTTCATTATTAAGTCAAACGTATCAATCTAAACACAAAATCACTTACATTTGGATCAAAATTAAGTTTAATAATTGTCGGGTCGTCAAATTAATCGGGTCAGGTCAATATCGGGTCAAGTCTGGGTCGGGTCTGGGTCATTGACAATCGGGGTGTGTCGGGTTACGGGTCGTCATCAGGTTGGGTCGGGTCAGTTTCGGGCGCAATATTTTCGAGTCCTGTCGAGTTTGCTCGGGTTTGGGTCGAGTCACTCGGGTCGGGTCAGACTTGTCAGCTCTAGGTGTGTTGGTGAATGGTACACGGAAAAGGGTAAACAATTGGTTTTCTATTTTCCAAGTGAAAAGCAATGGCATGTTGTTCAGGTTGCAAGTTATCTGGTCTATTTTAAGAATAGGATATTAAAAGTTGAGTTTATTTTCGAATTAGTTATAGTTAGGATTATTTTAAGCAGATGAGTAATAGTTTGGATTATTCTCATCAATTAACCTAATATTTTAAAGGAAAGTCTCAAGAACATACCTTAACCACAAGAATGGAATTGAGCAATAAAATTATAAATAATATCATTCTTTTATAAATCTTCATAAACTTTTAGCATACTACCATGACGTTTCTGAACATTTTAAGGATAGAAGATCAACGAATCTGCTCACGTCTTCAACTACAAAGTTATAGCCCTTCTTCTTAGCTTTCCAACGCCATATTATACGCCTCAAACAAAGGTATAGAGACCGAGTTATGGCCAAAATACCGAAGTGTTATTTCACCCACCACGGACAGAATCTTATACATGAAAACACATGTATTTGCCAATAGAAATAATTCCAGTGACAAAAATGATGAACACAACAACAATAATAGTGACAAGATTTCGTTTCTCAATTGTTGGAAATATTGGTCACTATAGGGGAGAAGATATATTGAGAGAATATATGTTGTTGAGTCATTATATGGAGGCCACTGAATGAGAAACTAAATCGCCCCGACTACGGTACAAATCGATATAGGCGTCGTTCCCCAAGGTCACACAAGACTCCTAAAAGTTGTGTACTCAACTATTATGAGTTGGAACTCATATGATATGCTCAAAATTAACATAGAGAAGTAGTAAATGATATATAAAGATGTACATCTCAAATGACTACACTTCTCATATTTATAGTGGTTAATTAACATCATAACCACAAAGTTAGTGGCCTAACCACCACCATAAACATGGGCCAAAAACATGGAGTTAGTGGCTATAATCATGCAAGTAGTGGAGAATGTGTAGAGATTCTCTTACGAGGAAAATGGAAGGCTTCTCTATGATATAATGTATTTAGACAACATTACTAGCATTTGCATTACTTCCAACACCAAGTTTATAAGAGACCTACCATATCATTAGGATGAGACTTTTTGGGATGAATCTAGGGGCGTAACCAGAAATCACTAGCTATTAGGGCTAAAATTTATGTTCTAAAAATTGGTAAAAAAAAAAAAAAAAAAAAAAAAAAAAAAAAAAAAAAAAAAGATGTTCGAAATACAAGCTTATCTACCACGGTTTGACATTATCATTAAACCATAATGCAAGTGTAGGGCATAATTAAACTTTATTCAATAAGGTTAAGTCATTTCAAACTTAAAAATTTATATCATTTTTTTCTTTTATGCATCATATTTTTATATTTGTGGTTCTCGTTGCATGAAAATGACGCAACACAATTCCGTATCTCATTAAGTTGACAAGCGGCAAATACTCTTTTCAAATTGTAGACTCTCGAAAAGACGACAATCTGAAAAAAAAAAAAAAAAAAAAAAAAAAAAAAAAAAAAAAAGAATCATCGTTTCTGATTTCGGAAATACGAGTTATGGTCACTTAAATTTTTTTGTTTAGAAAAAATAGGCATTTCGTGCAAAGTAGCAAACCTCAAGGGCAACATGTGAATTTTCCGAATAAACAAAGAATATTATTGATATCAATTGTGTAATTAATCGACTTATTATATGACATTAGGTACAAAAATAGACATAACTAATGGTGTAGGAAGGAATGAATTATACGTATTCTAGGCAACAGATAAGGATTAGTAGACCCACGCTGAGTAAAATATAAATTTAAAAAAATTTGTTTGAGTTGGGAGTGGGAGTCGAACTCCCGCTATTTAAAACTCTGCTACCTACCTTAAGGCAAACAGATCTGCCATTAGCGCAAGCTTGTTAGAATGTCCTCTTAGACTTCCTAATTTTTATTTAACTGAAAATCATATACGGCTATAGACCTAGTAAAAGAGGGCTAGTTCCGCCTCTCGAAGGATCTCATAAACAAAACCGTGCGGGCTTGGTGTTATGGTCTGGTACTTTGAGCCGGAATGTGGCGCGCACCTTTGTCTAATCTCACGACAATAATGCAAGCGAGAGCGCCAAGCACTAGTGAGGGATCACCCACTAGTGCATTCGTAATCGGTCTTGTTTGCGTGTGTCGGGATCCTAGTCTTGATCATCAATGATCGACACACACATGCTCATTAGTAAGAATGAAGGCAACAGTTCATAAGAATGCAAGCAACGAGTAAATACGAAAACTTTTGATGCGAAGCAGGTTAATTGACTCGTACCTCCCATAGAGGCAAATTTGATATGACATGTCTGGTAGCTGAAACATTGATTGTGCAGAATAGCAATACATTTTCTAAACGCCTAAAAGCGTATCTTAAACTAAAAGGCTAGCTCCAAAATTCGACACGCGGGAAGTAATCTTGGAGTACTACTAGAATATAAAAACATAAATGAAAATACATAAGTGTTTAATAAAAATCTAAGAGTTCAAAGTGAACGGGCCACTCGCATTTTCAGGGATTATGCGGCTAAATTGCGGCTCCTTACACTTGGCCTAAAGCAGATAATATCTCTATTTCCATTTTGAGGTGTATCATTCATTTGTTATCTATTTCTATTTTGGGCAAGTATTGAACAAGTGGCTAGTCTATTCAAGTGGCAATAGTTTCTTTATTTTATTGGTTTGTTTCACATGCATTTGTCTTTGTGTAAAAAGTAATAGATAACAATTCACTGAGACTGAGGGAGTAATACAATTATTATATTGTTGTTCCCAATTAATTTTGTTGGATGATCAACCGTAACTTGAAAACTATATCTTACTATTATAATATTCTTATCTTATTAGAAAATATATATTAGCTGAATAATGAAACTAGATATTTAGTAATATTGTATTTTGCAATTTAGGTAACCGCCTCATACTATAGATATGAGTCTCTTGTATTCTCGTGATTCACCAATTCATATTATCAATAATATAATTACAATTGTTCTCTCTTATATTCTCTACATGGTATCAGAGCCTTTCGGTTCTTGAGGTCTAAACAAATTTCCGTTGCCCTGCCGGTGGGGCTGATAATCTACGGCACCCACCGGCGGAATTTTTGTGATCCAGCTTACGTATAAACTTTTTTGCTTTTATTTCCTTTTTCCAATAAAAAAAAATTAGTCCTATTTCCTCTGCATCTTCTTGTTGTTATGCTTTATCTACATAAAGATACTTGAACTATGTAGAAACGGCAATCAACTACCATCACTACTATTGTTCCTTTGGTATCTCCAGCCAATGGGGACATATACTATTTTGGCTATCACTCAAAAACTGTATATCCTTGTGTACCCCTCTTAAACTTTTGTGCCTTAGCGGATACCCCTTAAAAACTGTGTGCCTTTGTGACCGTCTCTCCTAAATTTTGTGTCCTTGTGGCCACCCCTCTTAAACTTTTGTGCTCTAGTGGTCACCCCTAAAAAACTGTGTGCCCTTGTGACCACCCCTCCTAAACTCTGGCACCCTTTTGGGCCATCCCTCTTAAATTTTGTCATTACCATGGCCACCCCTTTAATCTCGGCTGCCTTACTTAGCCACCTCTTATCAGATTTGTTGTCGTTCTCCAAAGATAGCGATGCTGCCTCGTCTCCCGCCTTCGTATGCTACTGTTCAAGATTGAACTTCCGCGTTACCCGTTCATCTTGCGGGGGAATTTTAGAGATAATAATATTATATCTTACTATTATAATTTTCTTATCTTATTATTAGAAAAGATATATTAGCTGAACAAGGAAATTAGATATTTAATAATATTGTATTTTGTAATTTAGGTAACCGCCTCATATTATAAATATGAGTCTCTTGTATTCTCGTTATTCACAAATTCATATCATCAATAATATACGTAATATAATTATAATTGCTCTCTCTTATATTCTCTACACACACTACATATATATTTTAAAAAGTGAATAATTACACAGATAAGATATTTGTGATGGAGACGGTAATAACTTAAGAGTGATACTCGTGAAAATCATGGTCGTTTATCTGATTCATTAACCCAATTGCTAAATCCCGCATGTCATTTTACTAAATCCTACACAAATTACCCACTTATTCCAATTTTGCCCCTTTCATTTCACCTACCCAATAAAGAAAATTAAACCTAATTTCATCACCCTTCTCTTTCTCTCTCCTCTCCCAACCGACTAACCTCCTCTTCTGCCGCTTCAAAGGCCGTCGCAGGCCACCGACCGGCGACAATAATTAAGTCAATTACATATTTGTTCGCCCATCTGTCGCTCTTCAACAGCCACATCTCATTCGTCGAAACCGCACATACACCGTCTTCTCCAAAACTCTAACGGCGATGTCGTGCGCTGAATTCAACTCTACCTCCTTCAATAATGCGACGAACGAAGTCGTTCCGTTAACGACGTTGATTTTGAGCGATGGTCGTGTGATTTTTATTTTAATTTGAAATGTAATGTTATTTTGGCTTAATTTCTGGTTTAATTGTATTAAAATAAATTGGTGTTAAGTTAATGATCTCGTTACGGAGTAGTACATCATGATTTTGAATCTAATTTGAGGTGCTGAGTGTTCTTCAATGGCTTTGTTTTGGGACGGCGGAGGAAGGAGAGTCCGTTGGAGGAGGAAAGAGAAAGAGAAGGTGAGTGATTTTTTTTTGTCGTGTATGTGAAATGGAAGGGTAAAATTGAAATGAGCGGTAATTTTGTGTAGGATATAGTAAAATAGTGTGCGGGATTTAACACGTCCCTTCATTAAAGGCAGTGTCAAGATAGATTCCATAGAATAGGAATATAATATGCTGAAACCCATACGTAAAATAGAAGTCATCCAATAGTATAACTAAATGCAGATCTATACAAAGTCTACTCAGTATCCATATCTATTGAGAGTTTTAACCAACCAGCCGTCTCCTCCACTTCGAATCTTATAATGACACCAGCAAAGTACCTTTCCAAAGTTTAAAATATTATTCCCTAGGAGTAGCATACAATGAATGATTTAACCATCATCATGATCATATAATTAGCCAACATTTATGTGAACAAATTAATTGGTACATCATCATAAGTTAAAGAGAAATAAATAGAAGTGATGTGCCACACATCTATCTCACGGTCATCATAACTATGTATTTATAATTATAAAGAAACTAGGTTTAAATCCGTGAAAATTCACGTGATAGCTTTAAAAATTTTAATATTAATAACTACATAAACTTACTCCTTACCTAACAACTCATTTTATATAATTATAACACTAAGTTAATAGTCATGATAATGTCAATACGTAATGGCGATAAACGTAGTTATATATGTTCGAAAATGAAAGAAAAAATTAGATTTTATGAAGTATTATTTTGTTATTGTTAAGCATATTAAAATAATAATTATGTTTTTTTTATGATTGGGAAATCCTATTCATAAGATCGTACGACAAATAAATCTATCATCATTAACTAAAACTCTACATGCCCCTGAAAAATTATTTTGAAGGTGGGTGTATAAGTAATCAGTAAGGATCATTTGTCCCACTTTTGTGTCCCATTCTGTGTGCCACTCCACTCCCCTTTTGACACATCACTTATTGCAAAATAAAATATTGCAATAATTATATTAATTTGTTGATGTGTTAGAAGGTGATTGGAGTGGCACACACATTGGAACACCAAATGGGACAGAGGATCCTCACTTATAAGTAACTAGTTTTAATCCCGTCCAATTTGCACGGGTATGCTATTATAAATTTTATTATTTTCAATTTTTTTTTTTTAAGATGTATATTTTTATGCATATGTCATATTTAAAATTTTTGGTGATAAATTACATTTACAATTTAGAATTTCTTAAAGACGAACCTAATATAAACATAAAATATTTTCACTGAAAAAATATATCTAAAGAAGTTATCACCTAAAAGTATAAAATCAAAAAAATGTTATCCAAAATGTTACACAGTACAATAATAAGTAAATGATGATATTACAAATTCTGAAATTTTTGTTTGTACATAATGGCAGATGTTGTGCTACTTTCGGGACGGTCCTTCACTCAATTTTTTTTTTCTATTTTTTCTTTGTACATAAGTGTATTAGATCTGTCAAATCCTGACCGGCCAGACCTGACCCATTTTTTTTAAGGTCAAGAACCAAAAATTTCTAACACACGACACGAACCCGAAATAACTCGTTAACTTAGAGTCGAGACCCAACCCGGTCGGGTCGACCCGTTGGGTCAAAGATAAATCAAGAACTTTATTAAAATATTAATATTTATATAATAATGGATCAAGATTCGTTTGCTTCATTACGTGACTCGTGATATAAATACGTGTAATATGTTTATATGAAATAAAACACATGAAGTTAAATTTAAAATAGAAAATCATACTCCGATATGGAAGTTAGTTTTGTTACAAATTGAGATTTATAAGTTATTGTAATTTAAACACAAATGTTATATAAATAGCATATTCCTTGTATAAGATAAATCATTCCAATATAAAAATAACATTATTCTTTGTCTAATAAGAACATAAATACATATTTGGTGGTGTACTCAAAATTCAAGTACACACAAAGAATGGTAATGGGTGGTTTATGTGTGAGAACTATTTTGAAGCATAGCATAATTGGCACGCAAGTAAGTGGTGATTGGTGAATGGGAAGTTATTTTGCATTGAAATGTTGTAAAATGTACGGAAATTTGTTTTGTGTATAGAAAATGAGAGATGATGTGGTTTAATCATAAGTGTTTAAATGTTCTTGTTTTAATAGAATTAAGATATTTTGGTAAATTGATGCTCCGTATAATATAATAATTTTAGTAAAATCATGCGATTTTTGTAACAACATTGATTTGTTATCAATCGGTGTATATTTTGTACGTTATTGTTATTGTAATTTATTACTGTAGTAAAATATTAAAGTGTATTTGTATCAATTGGTTTAATTTGTTATTATTTATCGTAATATAAATTATTCATAAATCGTTATTTATTAATATTTACGTGCAACCATCGTTATTTTTTTAATATTTACGTACAAATGATAAACGTAGTCATTTACGTAAAAAAAATAAACATAGACGGTTTTTTATTAATTAATTCATTAATCTTTGCCGTGGGTCCCACACTTAATGTTTAAAAAAACCTAGATGTGGTGACGTGGCTGCACAGATTTGCACGAAATATTTCTGTATTTATAAAGATAAGATGATTACATTGACTCAAAATTGCTAATTTTAAATTAGGAGTGACTGTAGTCTGGAAATTAGAAACTTTTTTGGGGAAAGGTTAAGTATATCATTACTTCAAAAAAAATATTGTTTTTTACAACTCTTCCTATAAAAGTTCCATCAACAACCTATATAAAGAATGAAAGAATACATCAAAGAGCACATAGCCAACTCTTCCTAAAGAAATTAGAAACTTAATTCCATTTAAACTGCTCATTTTTAAATAAAGCTAATATTTAATAAAATTATAACATATTCAAATTTACCAATCTTTTTCACGCATTGATCTTTTTAATAATATTGACAAATATGGTTACTATAGTATGCATAAAATTTTCTAACATTTTCGGAAAATATTTTACCCATTTTATGTGAAAAATATTTTAATTTATTTCCTAAAAAAATAGCCAATATATATTTTTGAATTCAGCGAATCACTAATAAAATCCTTATTTTAGTTTTTTAGTAGTGTGAACATTTAAATTTGAATTTTCGAAATAAAATAGGGAATAGCATGGAAATTCTATTTTTATAATAGGTAACTTTTAATTACTCTCTAGATTTATTTATTTTCCTTATATAACTGTTTTCTCAATAAGTGACATGTCAACTTTTGATGAAAATCTATGATGCAACATTAGCAACTTGGCTATTGTATTAAAGAAATATATGATATGATATGATTAAGGAGATAACAAGACTTAACTCAAGTGTTAAGAGTTATTTTATCATAATTATGCATTTGGGAGTTCGATTCTCATCTGTGATTAGACTTTAGAGCGGGCAAAAGCTGACCCGACTCGTTTGAAACTCGACCCAATAAAACAAAAAAAATTGGATGAACCGAAACTAACCCGACCCGACCTAGCCGATAACCCATAATAGTCTATTTTTTCCAACCTCGAACTGTGACCGACTATTGACTCAACCTGATGAATGACCCGATAATAAAGAAACTAAATAATGATGTAAATAAGATCAAATTGACATTCATCTTAATTGTTTTCACTTAAAACTAGGCAAATTGGAGTATAGGACCCACTTTACCCACACAATACATCATTCATGAGTTTTAAAATGGGTCTTGGATTTCTAAGACTCATTTTAAGATTTTGCTATAGTATACTTGTTTTATCCATAATATTTTTTTTTATAAGGTAAAGAAACTAGGTTGACCATAAAAATTAACATATATCATCCATGCAAATGAGAAAGGTAAATGAAATAGAATTTTCGTTTACCACTAAGAACCATAATATAAAAGGGTACAAAGAAGGAGACTCTCATCGAGAAATGTCGTTACGTACTTTAAAACCCCTAAAAAAAGAATTAAAAAAAATCATTAAGAACAGATATGATCTTAGAAGTAATCTTATAAAATTTTAAACAACACAAAAGGAGAATAAAGAGACCCTAAAAAATCAGATTTGTTTATAAATCGAAAGTATTAAAAGCTTCAATACACATTCATAAAAAAGATAAGGTATGAGGAGGGATGTCAACGGATCTTGGATCCGGTCCAGATCCGCTAGACCCTATCCTGATGGATAGGATATGGATCCTATTATTTCGAAGCCTGTGAATCTGGATCCACTTATTTAAAAATGAGTCTGGATCTGGATATGGATCTGATTAACTATACCCGGATGACCGGATCCGACCCTATGACCCGTTTTTAATATTAAAAAAAAATCAGAAAATGAGGACCTCACCTAGAGATGGCAATGGGCCGGATCTGGATAGGGTCCAACAGGATCCAGATCCAGATCCACCGCACCAACACTGGATCCAGATCCGACCCAGATCCGGCGGATCCAAAATTACAAGATCCATATCCAGACCCTGCGGATCTAGGCCGAATATGGGTAAAATCCATGGATCCATTAAACAACAGTGGCGGAACACATCCACAGGTACTCAACGATGACATCGTACACAACAAATGTTGAAAAAAACAACAGTGGCGGAACACATCCACAGGTACTCTCCAAACCATATTGGGATAAACAATCCATTAAAACTTTGGCAATAACACCTTGTGTGTGTGGACATGGCACAAAACAAAACCTTCAAAAAAAAAACAAAATTCAAAATTTGAGGTGGCAGATTGTTTTCTGTAAAAACAGAATTAAAAAAAAACAGAATTAAAAACAAAAACAGAACAGAATTCAATAGCAACAAAACAGAACAGAATTTAAATAATTACCTTAATGTTCGGTTTCTCAAGTTCCAATTTCGGTCGATGAAATGTGAGTTGACAACCATATAGCCTTTCTTTTGATTGGAGGCTGTCCACATATCCGTTGTCACTGTAATTCTACTATCATTATTGTAGATACTTCATTTCTGCACCTCCCGCAAACCACCAGGTGATGATTGGGCCACATGTTTGGTACGCGGAACGATTTGTGACAGTTCGTAAGTTTATCGTCAAGTGATTGCTCAAATACTGATGTCTACCTCTTAATTGTCATCTACGCGCCGATACGGTTGTTTTGACAGTAATTAGAGTACATTTGGAGTCCGGGCCTAAAACCGTCTCCATTTTCTAATAACCGCTAAATCCCGAGTCAGAATGTTCTAGAATGTTCCGGATATTTCTATTCCATATTTTATAAATCTTTCACAATATTTTATACTTTGGTAAAGAATTTCCCGTAATATTCACACAAAATATTAAGGAAAATAAGAAAAATCCGTTATTTCATAAACTAAACACGAAAATCTTTCTTCCGCAGGAGGAAACCACCTGGGAACAGACGCAGCAGGTGCTGCGCCTCTTCCAAGAGACGCAGTGTCTGCTGCGCCTCTTCCCCGGTCCTTTTCTGCGTATTTTTCGTATCTTTTCATATCTTTTCGAGATTCACTTCCAAAGTTTCTCCGAAAACCCTAATTCCTCCACGTGATTAGTATAAATAGGAGCCTTCGCTCCTTATATTTCTCACGCGAGTGTCCGCCCTTCTCTTCTCCCTTTGCATTCTCGACCACGTTCTTACTTTTTGGCGTCTACGTGCTTGAACTTTCGACCACGTAAGCTCGGATCCTTCTGAGTACCAGCCTCGTTTGCATGACCGGCCAATTTGACCAACTCCACCATAATCAACTTAACTAATCTTAATCGTTTTCCTCTTACGAGGGCACTTTCGTTACATTCGAGTCGAGCATCACTAAAACGTTAACTTAGTTCATCTCGTTTCGTCAAACATGTAAGTCTGAGGGTGTATAATCCCTTCTTTATTTATTGTTATTTACCTTTTTGTATCATTAATGTAAGATTTATGTCTAAAATACTTCTTAAAACCGATTTATAAAACCCTTTGTTTAAATCCCTTTTTACGGATTATCAGAAGATGACCGTCGAGAAAGGATGCAGCAACTGCTGCGCCTCTTCGAAGGAGCGCAGTGCCTGCTGCGCCTCTTCGTGAGGCTGCCGCAGTTCCTGCTTCCTTTCTTCTTCCTTCGTCCTCTGTCAATTAGTTGTTTTTTGTTTGTTTTCGTTTGTTCTTCAATTTCTTGACATAATAGTATAATAATTTCACATGTACGTTGTTCATCGTCATTAACACATATAATTCATCATTAATTCCCGACTTAAGTCCCTTATAACCAATATTCGCGGGTTTTCGTCATTAAAATCAATCTGGGTTGTAGTGATTCGATTCTTTCATATTGAGTCTCTGGAATTCGATCTTTGGTATATTTCCGTCTGTCTATTGTCGTTAATTCGTCATTAATTCGTCATACTTAGCCTATTTAGTTCACCGATGTCATTAATCAATCTTTCATTCATGTAATTAATTCATCCACATTCGTTTCATCCATGTTTTATCGTTTTTATGACTCATTCACATGTAATTAACCTATTAATCACTTTCATCCGAGTCGAATATCATAATCAATCATTAAAATCACCAACGAATATTAACAATTTGCAGTTCCGGCTTCACAGCCAGAACTCACCTTTGGAACAGACGCAGCAACTGTTGCGCCTCTTCCAGAGGGCGCAGCTCTGCTGCGCCTGTTCCAGGTTGACTTCTGTCTCTGAACCTTTCATTCTGCTTTGACCTAGTTTAATTAGTTTACGTATTTAATTAACTATTAGTCGTATTATCGCCTAATTCCTGTTCGTTATTCCTTTATTCTTTTCTTTCTGAAATTATCCGTTTTGAAAGTATTTTCGACATAAATCATTGAATCCGATGTAATTATTGTAATTTTCATTATTGTATTTTTTATTGTATTTCTTTTATTGTACCAATTGTATGCCTTCACATGTAATTGAACTTAAATCCCTACTTCGACCTAATTGTTTGCTAATTAATTGTTCACCGACTTAGTTAATTTCTCACATGTTAGGATTAAAACTTGGATGTTGCATTGCATGCATATAATCGACGATATATCAAGTACGAATAACTTCCCTAATCATTAGTAGAGGCCGCTATCGAGGCGGGCGGGATTAGGTGTTCGATCAAAAGAGCTTCCTAATACGTACCCTCGCCCCTTACTCCAGATCTTTGTGAACATCCGTGTTCATTGGCATCCACGAGAGTCATTCTAGACATAGAATGCTAAGGGTAACGAGTTTTTGGTGTTCATGTCACTACTTTGTGTCTTGACATGGCATGAGGTATTCGAACGGTTTCCAATTTTCCACAATAAATTGGTGGCGACTCCACAAATGCAAACGCTTGTTCTCCTCCCAAGCGCCCCCGTGGGCCCGCGTCCACAGTTTGGCGACTCCGATAGGGATAATACACTTACGTGTAGCCAAAAGGGTGAAACTTGAACAAGGTTAGGGAATAGTTTGTACAAGACAATTGTTGGTTTTCATAACTCGGTCTTCCTAGACCGTTTCATTCGGCCTTCCTAGGCCCAACCCAACCCATTCGACCAATCATCCCGTCTAAACGGTCCTAATTCTTATTTGGGCCTAAGGATGGATAGCGATTGACGTCATCCATACCATGGTACTTACTCTTGTTTGTATCAAGGACTTTCACTACTTGAGGAAATGGACTAGGAACCGGCCTTACTCTTGTTTGGTACGAGCCTCTCCACAGACTTCGGGTTTGATCGTTTGGTATGGCAACCCACCCTTTAAACCAAAACTTTTTAAATGCACTCAGCATCCCGTTATAATGCTTGTATGAATGCCTGTACCTTACGTGATCACCATTTCTAAACGAAACCATGACGATTTTTGTAAAATCAAAATCCTTTTAAAATGTAAATTTCGAAAAGGCCAAAAATTAGCGCAAAACCGAGTCAAAACTCTGTCCATTTGTTGAGTCAAATTTCGGGCCCAAGCCCATTTCAAAACCTCACTTCGATTCCACTCCTACAACTACACCAAAGTTGACTAGGACCAACATTTTTCAAATCTTGTCATTTCTTCAAAAGCTCACTGACACAAGTGGCACACACCCACTTCACGAGTCAAAACATTTCTTTCTTAGTAAGTGTGTTAGAATGGTCGATCGTGTTTTGATTCATCATTGATCTCTTATCCAGTTTCCAAGATGCCTGAAACAAGCGACGCGAACTTCAATCAACTCCAAGATAGTAATGATCGAATCCTAACCGCGCTAGCTCAACTCCAAGTTACTCAAGACCAAGTGTATGATCGCCTTGACACCATCAAGGTCCGGATCTATACCGTAGAAACGAGGTTGCCTCCTCGGGAAAGTAAAGTCGTTGATGACTTCATAAATGACTTCAGGGACGAAAACCCTCCCATGGGTATGACTGCAGCTGAGAAACGACTCCAATACTTAGAAGAGCAATTGATGTATCTTAAAGGGGATGACATTTATAGGGAGAATAATCGCAAGTATGAGGCCTTGAGTTCCAAGTTGCCAACCAAATTCAACATGACGGATATCCCTAAATTCAAGAGGCACGAAAACCCTTTGAACCACATTCGTGCTTTCAAGGACTACATGTCTATCAAAGGCATCAAACCCGAGATGTTCTTAAGGATCTTTCCTTCATCTCTTGACACCATCCCAAAGCAATGGTTCTACTCTCTAGAACACAAGAAAATCGCTAGTTGGGAAGACGCCGCGATTGAGTTTGCTAAGCAATATGCGGATAATGCTGAGATCCAAGTTAACATGCGCACTTTAGAGGTTCTTACCCAAAATGACAAAGAAGGTTTCACCGACTTCCTAAGTAGGTGGAGGAAGACTAGTACCCAACTAGTTGAACGCCCGGATGAGGCTACCCTCGTGGAGAAATTCGTGGACAACCTAAAGCCCATCTATGCAAATCATTTGAGATACCAAAACATCAAAACTTTCAAAGACTTAACCGTACTAGGAACGAGGATCGAAGATGACATCCGTAAAGGGCTCTTGTCCAAAACGGTAGGTCGAGGATATCAAGGCTCAACAAGTCGTTCTTACGGCTCCACTAGCAACACCGATGAAGTTAACCTCCTCGAGCCATCTAAGAAGAGTACCCTACCAAGGAAATTTACAAATCTTGGGGACACCTACTCAAATGCTCTAAAAAGGTTAATGAAACAAGGCAAACTCCAACCCATAGGCCCTACACCCGAACCGGAAAAGAAATCCAAGTTCTGGGACGAGAACTCATACTGTGAATATCATAGGGGTAAGGGACATGACACAGAAAAATGCTACAAATTGAAGAATGTGCTTCAAGACATGATTGAGGATGGTCGACTACCAATACCGCCGGGAGATAAGCCCATCAACACTCAGAATCCTCTTGGAATTCTAGTGATCACAAGTGAAGAATCTACCTTAGATTGTTCACACCTCATTTCTCCAAACGAAAACAAGGTTCACGCGATCGAGAATGAAGGGTTCTACTCTACCATCTCCCCTACCATTACCGACTTCATCGCATGGGCAAGGAGTGTGGATAGGCAAGTTTCGGAATTGGAAAATGTGGTGACAAGTTTACATGACCCTAACGCGACACCTAAAGAACATGTGCCACTAATCTTTTCCTAAAATGCTACTATGCAAGAAGTAGTTGCCGTGGTTGACAAACTAATCGACCAAATTATACAATTAGAGGACGAGATCATGAGAATGAGGGGACTAGCTACAGTCAATGGAGTATGGGCCGATGATGATGAAGACGAGTATCTCATTGAACACTCCCTAGTCAAAGAAATAGTTCAAAATGGTGAAGACCAAGATGTGGACCACCTAACTCGTCTGGGGCGTCCATATCAAAGTACTACTCAAAATGGTCCAACCAACGTTATCACACCAAATGATAACGAAGATGACTCTACTGATCATTTGCTCAAGCAATTACAGAAGACAAAGGCTGATCTTTCAATCTGGCAACTAGTAGCAAGCTCATTCCCATATCGCCAAGCTTTACTGCAAGCTTTGGGCAAACTAAATGTAGCACATAACTCCACACTTGACGATGTAGTCAACTTGGTCTTCCAAGAATCACTGAAGCTAAGTAATCCTATTACTTTCTCAGATGAAGATTTGCCACCCTTTGGCGCTAGTCACAACTTGGCTCTTTACATCACTGTCATTTGCTTAAAGAAGAATGTGCCAATGACCTTGGTAGATGATGGCTCCGCGGTCAATGTCATACCCTTGAAAACGGCGTACAAACTAGGCATGAAAGAGTCGGATTGGACCCCTACCAATCAAGGTGTTCGCGCATATGATGGTACAAGACGAAAGTTAGTAGGACTCGTTAACCTAACCATAGCCACAGGGCCAATTGAGCGAAAGGTTAACTTCCAAATAGTGGACATTGAAGCTTCCTTCAACATACTTCTGGGAAGACCTTGGATTCACGCTTCCAAAGCGGTAACATCCACCCTTCACCAAAAGATCAAAATCCCACTAAATGGCAAAGTGGTAACGATCACTTCGTCGCCCATTAAGGCAATAATCGAAAAGAAGTCAAATAATCAAGTCCTTGCGGATCCAGTACATGAACTTGGGGGCTTTCAAAGCATAAGTGTCATAGAAAGCGAGTTGGCACCCCTATACTACGATCCCTACTCCAACTTGGTGGTCAACCACATACTTAAATCCCAGGGATACTTCCCTGGAATGCCTTTGGACCCTGTCCGAAGAAACACCTTCGCACCCTACAAGGAAGGCAACTAAAAAAGGATACCACTTGGCCTAGGATACAAACCCACTATAGAGGAAGTTCTTGAGATGCTCGCTCAAGTTCAAAGCCGTAAGCACGTAGGAGTCCAAAAGCGACCTTATCTCCCTACCCTAAATGGATACTTCGTTAGGGAAAGAAGTCAAGAACTCTTTCACGGATTTCCAGAACCTTGGCATTATCTCGAAAGGAAGCTAGCCGGAATCGAGATCTTTCACGATTGCTACTTCATTCCTCCAGAAACGGTTCCTACCGTCAAAGCACGTCAAGCACCTTGCTTAGACGAACAAGCTGTTAGCCTACTATTTGGAGAAGATCGATTTGTTAAAGCCGCGCAGGATGAGATCATTACTATGATACTTCAAGACAACCACTTCAACCCTACCGCGTTAATCACAAAAACAAACGCGAACCAGCAGAAAGGATGGAGAAAATCAATCAAGTGGACCAACAATCAAGGAAGACTCTTCAAGCTCACCACTGGAGAAGGAGAGATGTTCAAGGGAGAACCAGAAGACGATGAATTCGAGTCAGAGTTAGAGTCGGAGTCTAGAAAAGTCACTAAAGAGTATCCTCATGTCGCCATCCCCACTCCCTTTGTTTCTCCTAGCTTAGCCTCAAATAGTAACAGTAGTTCGGGAAATGTCCCAACAACTGTCCCTTTACCGCCGCTGACCACAGATCAGATGGCTTCTTTGTTTCAACTTTTCTCAAACTTTAATATGAATAAATCAGGTTCTGCTTACTCTTTGTGTTACCTTGAATGCAATTCTGTTTACGATGATACTAAGGATGACCCAGATCCAGACTCAATTGAGATACCTCCTTACGTAGCCAAGGAAATACTACAAGAGGGGGAAGAGGGACCAGTAATAGAGAACACCGAACCCATCAATGTAGGAACCGAACTAGAACCCCAAGAACTTAGGATAGGGACAACCTTGAGCTCTTCCGAAAGGACCAGTTTCATAGACCTCCTACACGAGTTTAAAGACGTTTTCGCTTGGTCCTACAAAGACAAGCCAGGAATCGACAGGGATATCACCGAACATAGAATCCCAATTAAGCCAGGTTTCAAGCCCGTGAAACAGAAGCTTCGTCGAATGAGGACAGAATGGGCTCTCAAGATTAAAGAAGAAGTCGGTAAGCAATTCAAAGCCGCGTTCATCAAAGTTTCCGAGTACTCTGACTGGGTAGCCAACATAGTACCCGTACCCAAAAAGGATGGGAGAATCCGTGTTTGTGTTGATTTTAGAGACTTAAACAAAGCAAGTCCTAAAGATGACTTTCCTCTACCACATATCGACATATTGGTGGACAATACCGCAGATCACGCGTTACTATCCTTCATGGATGGGTACGCGGTTTATAACCAAATTAAGATGGCCATAGAAGACATGCATAAGACCGCCTTTGTCACTCAATGGGGAACCTATTGCTATACGGTCATGCCGTTTGGGTTAATCAACGTCGAAGCTACATATCAACGCACCGCAACTACACTTCTACATGACATGATGCACAAAGAATTTGAGGTATACGTAGACGACATGATTGTCAAATCCAAGGATAGAGGGGCATATTGCAAACCTTCGCAAATTATTCTCAAGGCTACGAAAGTACAACATGAGGCTCAATCCTCGGAAATGCGCATTCGGAGTAACATCTGGCAAACTCCTGGGATACGTCGTTAGCCAACGAGGTATAGAAATAGACCCTTCCAAGATCAAAGCCTTGATCGAAATGCCACAACCTCAAACGGAAAAAAGAAGTCAGAGGATTCCTGGGAAAAGTGCAATATATAAGTAGATTCATATCGAAACTCACCATGATCTGTGAACGTATCTTCAAAAAGATCAAGAAAACAGATCACACCATGTGGGATGATGACTGTCAGAAGGCATTCGACCGAATCAAGGAGATATTAGCTAAACCACCCGTGCTCATGCCACCTCAACAAGATCAACCTCTTGGTTTATATCTCACAGTAACCGAAACAGCCATGGGCGCCATGCTAGCTCAAACCGTAGGAAAGGAAGAAAGGGCTATCTACTACCTTAGTAAGAAGTTCTTGGAGTTCGAGTGCAAATACTCACAACTCGAAAAGACATGCCTCGCTCTTGTGTGGGCAACGAAGAAGCTACGCCATTACATGCTTAGCTACTCCGTCAAAATATACTCCAAAATGGATCCAGTCAAATACATCTTCGAGAAACCCATTCTCAACGGACGACTAGCAAGATGGACTTTGATGCTCTCAGAGTTCGATCTCAAATATGTGCCCCTGAAGGTCATAAAAGGGCGCGCCGGTGCCGAATTCTTTGCAGAAAATCCCATCAATGATGCACAAACAATAGATACTTGGTCATTTCCAGACGAGGATATACTCCAAACCGATGCAGACTCCTGGGACCTTTACTTTGACGGAGCATCAAACTTAAGAGGATTTGGAATAGGAGTGTTTCTCATTTCTCCTGAAGGCGAGCATACACCGACCTCTGTCAAACTCGACTTCGAGGTGACAAATAACGCCACAGAATACGAAGCTTGTCTCATTGGACTACAAGCGGCAGTGAGCTTAGGCATTAAAAAACTCCGAGTGCATGGGGATTCGTCCCTGATCATCAATCAAGTTACGGGATCTTGGAAAATCCGAAGTGAAAGCCTAGCACCTTATCAAGCCAGAATAGACCAGGTTGCCCAATTCTTTGATCACGTGACCTATCTACACCTACCTCGGGAAGAAAATCAATTTGCGGATGCTCTTGCAAAACTTGCATCTTTGATTAATATGCCAGATGACATGGGGGAAATGCCTTTATGCATCGAACGACGATCAGAGCCAGCTTATGTCCACCAAATCACCGATGAAGAGGAAATCACAGAGGAACCTTGGTTCCAAGCAATCCTAAATTTCAAGCTCAACGGTACCTATCCACCGGATATGGACAAAAGGGGACAACGTGCTATACGCCTACTAGCTTCCCAATACGTTCTCATGCAAGGAGAGCTATACAAAAGAACACCTCTTGGTGTAGTCCTACGTTGCCTTGATCATTCACATGCGCGGAAAGTAATAGAAGAAGTTCATGATGGAGAATGCGGTCCTCACATGAGTGGGCCCATGATGGCAAAGAAAATCACACTCTTGGGGTATTATTGGACCACAATAGAATCCGATTGCATCAAATACGTAAGACATTGCCACAACTGCCAAATCTACGGGAATGTACAGCATGTCCCTCCTTCATTACTCTATACAATGACATCTCCTTGGCCATTTTCTGCCTGGGGAATTTATATAATCGGGAAGATAACCCCAGCCGGAGCAGGAGATCACTGTTTCATCCTCGTGGCAATTAACTATTTCACCAAATGGGTAGAAGCGGCTTCCTACACTAGTCTCACGGCTAAAAATGTGGCAAAATTCATACAAAACAACATCATCTGTCGATACGGTTGCCCACATGAGATCATTAGTGATAATGGATCGCATTTCCAAGCCAAGACTGAGCAATTGCTAGCCAAGTACAAAATTAGGCATCACCACTCTTCGCCATATAGACCACAGACTAATGGCGCGGTAGAGGCGACAAACAAGAACGTTGTCACAATTCTCAAGAAAATGATTGACAACTATCGAGATTGGCCAAGCAAAATACCCTTTGCTTTGTGGGGATATCGCACATCTGTAAGGACGCCCACTGGGGGCCACCCCTTTCTATTTGACCTATGGCATGGAAGCTGTACAGCCAGTCGAGTTAGAAATACCATTATTGCGTATCTTACTCGAAAGTCAAATCCCGGAAGCCGATTGGAAGAGGGATAGATATGAAGAACTCATCCTCCTGGATGAACGTAGGCTACGCGCATTACATAATGTCCAAACGTATCAAGCACGTATCAAACGAGCCTTCAACAAAAGGGTCAAGCCAAGGAACATCAAGGAAGGAGACTTAGTACTCAAGTCGGTTAGAGCTCTTTTACCTGTCGATCCTCGGGGAAAATTCAAACCTAATTAGGCCGGGCCATTTCTAGTCAAGTCCATACTTACAGGGGGTGCGGTTAGGATCACAAACCTAGATGGGAATGAATTTGCCAACCCGACAAACCTTGACCAACTAAAGCGGTACTATGCCTAGAATAGGAACAAAAAATGCGCCTCGCGTAACCTCACGTGTCGCTCTTGTGGCACTAAATAAACGGCTCCTAGCCAAGCTGAAATAAGCTAATGTCACTCTGCTCTTGCATTTTGACAATTTGTCATCCTCACATCATCAAATAAACTGGAATTGTATCTTAAGAGTAAGTAAAAAGCTCATGCTTATCTTCTAAGTTCATTACAAGCTCTTGCTTAGAACAATTATTCTTTTACATTTACTCGAACTACGCGCAAGGGTTTGATTTCATTTTTTAATGAAAACGTAGGCAATCCTTCACAAGATACAACCCATTAATTTCAAAATGTAAATAGAAGGACATTTGCAGTTGCATTTGGAATTCGACAAGAATAATAAATAGAAAATCATAATGGTTTCATAACCAATTAAACTCCTTTATTTCATTCAATAATAATACGTTACATAATAATAATAATAATAATAATGCAAAAAGAAAATAGGCTAGGATTCTAAAAACCCCACCTTCTTACAACAATAATAATAATAAATAATAATAAAGATTAGGGCTATTCCTCCATTTTCCCTTTGCCCTTGTCATTTTTGTCATATTTCTTGTCACGACCTCGAGCCGGACGCTCTTGCGCCACTTCGGACCTAATCACCAACGGTCTTTCTCGAGGCCTCGCCTTCCCATTCTTGCCAATCACTTTGTCCACGACAGGAGAGGTCTTCGGTTTCTTCGAAGGATGAACAACTCGAAACCCGGCTTCCTCCTCTCCCTCAGTCAGATGCTTCTCTTTCTCCTTTTCCACCTCGCGCACCTTGTAGTCAACAGGCTCGCGCTTCCTCAATCTCTCGTGCTCCTCCGGAGTAGTAGCCTTCTTCCACCGCAAATAGGAGTCCGACACCCATAAAGCACTAACAGAAGAGTTCAAAAACCACGCGTTTCTTTGAGCCCATTTAATGGACCACTCCCTTCGGCTCTCAGTAGTAAGCGCCACGGCAGTCTGCGGGACAGTGTGAAGCTTCGGGATTGTCTACTTCAGTCCAACTTGTCTCATCAGCCTCTCCGGGAAGATGCATACCATGAATTCCAAGCCAGGAATGCGCAAAGATCGGGTAGGATCCAAGGAAGATACTCCAGTGACAGATTTGAGATGCCACCATGGCACAACCCACCTAATCAAAGGGCCATCATCACTCTTTAATTTGTTTTCCCGGTAATTGCACACTCGAGTGAAGTCCACCATGTAAAGCCTGGTCCTCATTGCAATTGAGCGAGCATGATAAGAAGGAACATGAACTGGGGGCTCGATCAATCGAAGGCGCTCCATAAGCCAGACCTCCCAAAAGCAGGTGTCCAAAAAAAAAAAAGTGTTCTTTTACCTGCAAAATAACGGGACTTCCCAGATAAGGTAGGTCACGATTGGCTTTCCTGTTATCCAAACCCAATAAGATCTCTCCTAAACATAAACAGGCTGGGCTCCTACGCAGTTCCATTTGCTCAACTAGGCCCAGGAGATGGGGATCACCTCTCAAATCCTCATCAACATGCCCTTGAAGGACATATGCATGTAACAAGCAAAATCCGAATGCTCTTCGCCTAGCAACATAAGAGATGGTGGGGTCGGCCTTGTTAATGAATCGGTCAATAAAGTCCAACATTCGAACTCCTTTCGAGGTCACTAAACGGTCCACCTCAATTCTTGTCAACCCAAGCAAGTCCCTAAACTTGTTCTTATACCCTTATGAAGTAGAAGGAATAGCAGGCAAGTGCTCTGGGTCCCACCCACCGATCGCAGCAATTTCTTCAGGAAATGGGCAAATGTCACCTCCGGGAAAAGCAAAAACATGATAATTCGGGTCCCAATAATCAAGACAAGCATCAAGGAATGGTTTGACCACCTTGATAAGCTTCAAACTCAACAATGACCCAAGATTATAAGCACCCATGTCGTGTTTCTCCACGTTGGAAAACTCGTTGTTCCACTCTTTTAGACGAATCTCTAAAGTATTCATGATGAATGTTTATTTTGAGGATTTTATGTAATAAGACAAGGAAGAGACGGAAGAATTGTGTGAATAAAGCCTCTATCGACGTCTCTATTTATACTAAAATCTGTTCCTAAAATCCGGCAGGACGGAAACACCGGGGAACAGGCGCAGCACCTGCTGCGCCTCTTCAAAGAGACGCAGCTCCTGCTGCGCCTCTTCCTCAGCAATGTTTCTGTGAATTTCCACGTTGGATCTTTCCTAAATTCCTTAGCGAATAATTTCCTATTCATACGGGTTATTATTTTGGTAAATACGTCAAAGTTACCATATTTCGCGTTTCCTAATTTCGCGGGCACGCATTTCGAGGCAATATCAGCATTTTTGTCATTTTAACACACTTACATATTTCTTTCTATTTTCTTCCTTTTTAGGAAATCATTTATATAATTTTTATTTATTTCTTTTTCTTTTTTTTTTGGGAATCACTCCACCCCCGTCCTACATTACATTTCTAACTTATAGATTTCTATTTTTTTCATTTTTGGGGGGGTAACCCTCCCTACCGTCCGGTCATTTCCGGCAAATTTTTTGCATTTTTTGCATTTTTGCATTTTTGAGTCATTCGTTTTGCGCTAATTTAGGCCATACATCATCAAATGTATGTTTCACGTGATTTCTATGTAAATTTCGGCAGCATGACGGCGTAAACTGTCATCTACCAAACCTGTTCAAAGCTAACCTGCAGGTACAAACAAAGCAATCCAGCAGCAAAGGCACTCAGGCCGTCGTATATACAACCAAAAAGGGATATGTACACTAAACTGGGGGCTCGAGCCCCAAGCAAAATTCAAAATGTCCAAAATGTAGGTCCTAAAATGTACAAATGTGCAAGATACAGCCAACAAAAAAAACAAACAACAAAGCAAAACTACTGTCGGTCGCCGCCTAACTCCGCAACTCTCGCCTCGAGAGCAGCAACCTCGGCGTCGCGGACCTCGAGCTCCCTCAGCAAACGAGTTGTCTCCTCCCGAGACTGGGTCAGCTCTCGCTCCAGCTCACGCTCCCTCTGCAAACAACAATTGGCTCATGTCAATCATTTCAAGCTATCATAAGAAAATTGGAAAATTCAAAAAAAATTAAATAGGCGAAAGGTTCATACCTGACGACCTCGACCGCCGACAAGTGCCTCGACGGCAGTAGCTCACAGCCGGTTGGTCACCCTCCATAACGCCACAAATCGGGACGGCGCAACCTGCATTTTCAAAAAAAGAAGTTCTTAATAATTGGATTCAATCAAATGTGTTCTTACACAAAAATCATACAAATTAGAGGCTCACCCTCCGAATCAGATGCTGCCAATCGTCCAAGCCAGCATCCGTCACAGCCACGTCAAAGTCACGCAGCTTGGAGATCGTCGTCTTCCCGGTCACGTCAGTGTACTCGAGGGTCTCGGGGTACTCTGGGGGCTCGATGCCCGCCGCCTCAACCTCCTGCAAAGACAAAGGATTGCCATTAAATCGATGATCATTCATCATGCTTTCGAAATGGTCATAAGGAAGATAAATGCTCACCACAACCGGCCAGTACGCCAACCTCCCGTAGAAGAACGCCGAGTAGTCCTCACCAGGAAGAAGGAGGGCGTCACCACCAAAGCCAGCAAAGTCCGCCTCCCTCTCAGCCTCAGAAGGCTCTCTGAACATCGTCCTAGGAGGATCGATGGGAACCGTCAAGACATCCCGAGAACATTGACTAGCCAAGCGCTCGCCCAAGTACCACACAAGACCCATCGACGTCCTCAGCAGCAACCGGCTCAAACTCCTAGGTCTAAGGACCTCAGCCACGAAAGGAGGAGCGCCAGCGTACTCCGCCCAAGGCTTGGGCACCCACTGCGAAAAGACAAGCAAAAATCATTTTTATGATCGGTAAAAAGTAATAAAGAAGCAAAACGAATATAAGTGAGATGCTCACGCTGTCCAGCTGAAGAGCTTTCACGTCCCGCCGGTAGACACCGTGAGAGGAACGCTTGCTCCTCGTGCGACACATCACCCAATCCCTCACAACGGGATAGGCCTTCTCCAGCGGCTCCGTCCTCTTGGGCGAGAGGCTCGGAAAGTAGGAGTACACCCACGCCTGTGAAGCAAGATAGTCAATAACGATCTTTCGTAATTCGATAAAGAAAAGAAGTGATTATTAGTCCAAATGAAGGTTCATACCTCCAACAGTAGTCCAGGGCCGACAGCACCAGGAGAAGTCCCCTTCTCCATCAACTCCGGACGAACCATGGCCCTCATGAAACGGATGAGGACCGCAAAACCAAGCCAGTGACCCGTCCCGGCGTCCTGGAGCTCGGTCGAAAAGGAAAGGAAGAAGCTTCGTCGACAGCCTCTTTCCCTTGTCTCTGAGGTAGATCGAAGACAGAAACCACCAAAGCCACAAACGGGCCCACTGCTCAGCTGTACAGGGAGGAGGAGCCGTCTCTCTCCCGTCAATCACCACCCGCGTCGGGGTCTTCCCCGCAAAGTAGTCTCGGACATAAGAACTAGGCACCAAGCCAGGCACTGTAACAGCCTTCGGCGCCAAGTTCCAGCCGATCAACCTCCTAGCCTCGGCCGAGTCCACCCTCAAGGCAGTCTCCGGCCACTCCACCTCCTCAGTCCCACACGGCAGCCCAGAGATCATGTCGTAGTCCTCCAACGTGACTCTCATCTCACCAAAAGGCATGTGAAAAGTGGAAGTCGTATCCCAGAATCGGTCCAAGAAAGCGCGGACTAGGCTAAGGTTAGCCCGCAGCTTCCTCTTCGCGATATCCCTCCAAGCCTGCACCAGGACGCCGAATGTCCCCCGCTCGATCATGGCCCGCTCCTCCGCCGACAGCCTCTCGTAGCACTCCATCGCCGTCGTGTAGCCCGAGAACGATCTGATGTTCCCGGCCTCCTATTGTGATTTGAAACAAAAGCTATCTTTAGTTTGAATGAAATTGGAAAAGATATGAGCAAATGAAACGAAGAAGATGAGTGATGGGTAATGAATCCAAGATTATCAAGCTCTTCACCGTCCTATAGGACAGGTGACCCTCCGCGGCCCAAAGCAAGTGCCTGCTGTCCCAAGTCTCAGTCCACGCAGGTTCTCCCCTCAGCTGACGACCTCCTCGCCCGACGTTGGCCCGCGTCGGGGCCTCCTCCTCCTCCTCCTCCTCGAGGATCTCGTCCTCAGCAACCTCACCAGCTGCCCTAGCCGCAGCAAAAGCCTCCTCGAGAGCACGAGAAGCATCAACGGCTGTGTCAATGTCCATGGGAGCTCTCCCAGAAGTAGAAGCCTCGTCACCTGCAACGTTAAAGTAATTTTAGGCCGCGTCAAATGACGACGAACCTTGATTAGGGGATTTTCGAGTTTTAGAAGCCCCGAAGACGCTCTTTTCTCGCCATCTTTGGCCATATTCCCACAAACCCGATCACTCATGTGGTAATTTGGGTTAAGTCAAGCCTAAGTTGAAGCCTAGTCATGGGTTCGAGTCGAAATTTCGGCAGCATTTCGTTATAACGGCGATTATGCCCTAGAAAAGTGTCCTGAAAAAGCCGTCACAAACCAAAATTCCGAGATGGTAGGAAGTTTACCCATCATCCAAGGATTCCAAATATCAAGTTTCATCGCAAATGGGCAATCCTAAAACCATTTTCGAAGCAATTTACGGTTTAGCTGTGAAACCGTCTCAATTTCACTCAAATGCCCAAAACTCAACGAAAATTCGAAACAAATATATGGTTATGATCCTTATACTACCAATTAGCCATTTACAAGGTCAATTTTGCAAGGCAAGTTCATTTGGGGGAAAAGCCCCAAATTTTTGACATTTTAGGGTTGAAAACCCTAAATTTTGTCAATCCAATTCGTCCATTATAGAAGATTAATGCAAGATTGATATACATACCTCGATTAGTCATGGCGAATGCAAGCTTTTGGATCAAATTTTGGCGGAAATGGTTGAAATTTGAGAGAGAAATTGAGGATTGTGTTTCGAAACAAATGAAATAAACCCTCTGTTTCATCGCGTTTTTACGTAGGAAAGACACCCTCAGGAATAGACGCAGCAGGCGCCGCGCTTCTTCCAAGAGACGCAGCTCTTGCTGCACCTCTTCCTTAGCTTCCCTTCATACGAATTTTCAAAAATTCGTTATGAGTTCGTTATTTGTGGGCCCATCTTTGGTGCGCCTCTTCCCCGATGCCATTTTATCTTTTTTGGTCCGTTTGACGATTATTCTTCGTTCAGACCCGCGTTTCTGAGCCAACTGCAGACTACCATACATTATTTATCTCTTCCGAGACCTTGCTTGTCACAACGAGCAAGTATTCCCCGACAGGTGTTTCGACACGCCTTCATTATATTTCCCCCAGCGAGAGTAAGCGGATAGACGATCCCTCTCGAGACATGAAGATAAGTTTCTGATAAGGTTTCCCCAACGAGATTTCACGACATACAATCGTCCTTCTCGAGTTCTTCTGAAGTTTGTTTGAAGACGACCCAAGCAGATTTCTCCCAGCAGTTCCCGCCTGTGTCCTGCTACTCACGATATTTCTTGTTTCTCCGCGGAGTGTGATAAAGGTGTCGTTCTCCAGAAGTTCCTAGACCAGCAGAGTTCTTACACTCAAGCCTTAATTACCCTTCAGTTTGAAATTATATTTGGGCCTCCTTCCCATTGACGCTTTCCTTTGGGATCTCACGCCCTAGCACGATCCTTACTTATCTTTTAGGTCTTATCCTTTGGCTCTTACGCTTATCCCTTTAGCTCCTACGCAACTCTGGAAGCATCTCGATAAAGAAGTCTCAGGTATGGTCTCTTCTTATGGCTGGCGAGCTTCCTTACGTAGTCTAATGGCCTTTAAACGACCCTCCCCGATAGTCGACAGACTCTAAAATGTTCCCGACGACAGGTCCTTGGCTCGGACCCCTTGAGTCGCCTCGCGTCGCCATAGTCGTCAGGTTGTAATCTTCGATTGAACTGATGGCTATACTTTGACTTTCGCCTTGTCCAAGCCTCGGTCAAAGTGGGGGCTCAGAGATACCTCATTTCTGCACCTCCCGCAAACCACCCGGTGATGATTGGGCCGCATGTTTGGTACGCGGAACAATTTGTGACAGTTCGTAAGTTTATCGTCAAGTGATTGCTCAAATACTGATGTCTACCTCTAAATTGTCATCTACGCGCCGATACGGTCGTTTTGACAGTAATTAGAGTACATTTGGAGTCCGGGCCTAAAACCGTCTCCATTTTCTGATAACCGCTAAATCCCGAGTCAGAATGTTCTGGAATGTTCCGGATATTTCTATTCCATATTTTATAAATCTTTCACAATCTTTTATACTTTGGTAAAGAATTTCCCGTAATATTCACACAAAATATTAAGGAAAATAAGAAAAATCCGTTATTCCATAAACTAAACACGGAAATATTTCTTCCGCAGGAGGAAACCACCTGGGAACAGACGCAGCAGGTGCTGCGCCTCTTCCAAAAGATGCAGTATCTGTTGCGCCTCTTCTTAGGTCCTTTTCTGCGTATTTTTCGTATCTTTTCAAATCTTTTCGAGATTCACTTCCAAAGTTTCTCCGAAAACCCTAATTCCTCCACGTGATTAGTATAAATAGGAGCCTTTGCACCTCATATTTCTCACGCGAGTGTCCGCCCTTCTCTTCTCCCTTTGCATTCTAGACCACGTTCTTACTTTTTGGCGTCTACGTGCTTGAACTTTCGACCACGTAAGCTCGGATCCTTCTGAGTACCAGCCTCGTTTGCATGACCGACCAATTTGACCAACTCCACCATAATCAACTTAACTAATCTTAATCCTTTTCCTCTTACGAGGGCACTTTCGTTACATTCGAGTCAGGAATCACTAAAACGTTAACTTAGTTCATCTCGTTTCGTCAAACATGTATGTCTGAGGGTGTATAATCCCTTCTTTATTTATTGTTATTTACCTTTTTGTATCATTAATGTAAGATTTATGTCGAAAATACTTCTTAAAACCGATTTATAAACCCTTTGTTTAAATCCCTTTTTACGGATTATCAGAAGATGACCGTCGAGAAAGGACGCAGCAACTGCTGCGCCTCTTCGAAGGAGCGCAGTGCATGCTGCGCCTCTTCGTGAGGCTGCCGCAATTCCTGCTTCCTTTCTTCTTCCTTCGTCCTCTGTCAATTCGTTGTCTTTTGTTTGTTTTCGTTTGTTCTTCAATTTCTTGACATAATAGTATAATAATTTCACATGTATGTTGTTCATCGTCATTAACACATATAATTCATCATTAATTCCAACCTTAAATCCCTTATAACCAATATTCGCGGGTTTTCGTCATTAAAATCAATCCGGGTTGTAGTGATTCGATTCTTTCATATTGAGTCTCTGGAATTCGATCTTTGGTATATTTCCGCCTGTCTATTGTCGTTAATTCGTCATTAATTCGTCATATTTAGCCTATTTAGTTCACCGATGTCATTAATCAATCTTTCATTCATGTAATTAATTCATCCACATTCGTTTCATCCATGTTTTATCGTTTTTATGACTCATTCACATGTAATTAACCTATTAATCACTTTCATCCGAGTCGAATATCATAATCAATCATTAAAATCACCAACGAATATTAACAATTTGCAGTTCCGGCTTCACAGCCAGAACTCACCTTTGAAACAGACGTAGCAACTGCTGCGCCTCTTCCAGAGGGCGCAGCTCTGCTGCGCCTCTTCCAGGTTGACTTCTGTCTCTGAACCTTCCATTCTGCTTTGACCTAGTTTAATTAGTTTACGTATTTAATTAACTATTAATCGTATTATCGTCTAATTCCTGTTCGTTATTCCTTTATTCTTTTCTTTCTCAAATTATCCGTTTTGAAAGTATTTTCAACATAAATCGTTGAATCCGATGTAATTATTGTAATTTTCATTATTGTATTTTTTATTGTATTTCTTTTATTGTACCAATTGTATGCCTTCACATGTAATTGAACTTAAATCCCTACTTCGACCTAATTGTTTGCTAATTAATTGTTCACCGACTTAGTTAATTTCTCACATGTTAGGATTAAAACTTGGATGTTGCATTGCATGCATATAATCGACGATATATCAAGTACGAATAACTTCCCTAATCATTAGTAGAGGCCGCTATCGAGGCGGGCGGGATTAGGTGTTCGATCAAAAGAGCTTCCTAATACGTACCCTCACCCCTTACTCCAGATCTCTGTGAACATCCGTGTTCATTGGCATCCACGAGAGTCATTCTAGACATAGAATGCTAAGGGTAACGAGTTCTTGGTGTTCATGTCACTACTTTGTGTCTTGACATGGCATGAGGTATTCGAACGGTTTCCAATTTTCCACAATAAATTGGTGGCGACTCCACAAATGCAAACGCTTGTTCTCCTCCCAAGCGCCCCCGTGGGCCCGCGTCCACAATTATACTCCAACAATCGTTTAAGGGAAAGCTTATCGGCATTGTACATTTTAAAGATATCGCCTCTTAATGTGTTCCTAGATATCAACTTGAAGGAAGGGTTTAGACTCTTTGAATACTCCCTAAAACCAAAATGATCAACCATAGATAATGGATACTCATGTATCACTACCATTGTTACTAACTTACTCCTACTGAAATCTTGATCAAACTCCTTATACTTCTCTTTGAGCTCCAAAGTAGTAGTACCATCATCCTCTAATATGGTTCTTAGCTTCTTTTGACCACGAATATTTCCTAAAAATTTCATTGGGCAACTCTTCAAAAAATGTTTACGAAGATGAGAAACTCCACTACCTTCTTTGTAAGAAAGATCTTTCTTACAAGCTTTACATCTAGCTTTTCTAACATCACCCACCATTATTACATCAAAATGATCCCAAACATCTGAAGTACGTTTTTTCCCTCTTAATACAACCGCATCTGAAGGGCTACCAGGGGGTATCAGCTTGGTCATCAGAAACATCAATAAAATTTTCTTCCTCCTCAATCTCTAAATCATGTATATGCATATTAACATCGTAGTAGAGTTAAAAAGGACCTCATCATCAACTGGGTAAGAAGAAACCTTTGATTGCACACTCCGAGATTGCTCTGGATCCATTCTAATAATTAAGACGAAACAAGTAGAGGAATAATAAGAGCATAATATAACAAAAATGAACAATAGTTAAGCTGAACATGATAAACACAGTTAAATTATTCAAATAAAAAATGTTGAACACAAACACAGCAACATGCCAATCGAATTTATGATAGATTATAAGACTTCGCGCGCCCATATGAAGGAATTTATAAGCCATCAAAATTTTCAGTCAATTAAAATGAACAATAGAATTTATGAGAGTAAGATGAGCAAGAATAAAAGATAAGATCTGAAAGATTAAATTTATGGAGAAAGAATAAAAGATAAGATCAAAATATGAAGGATCCGCCATTATAAGACAACTACTTCATATGTATGATAGATTATAAGACAAATACTACATATGTATGATCAGGGGGAAACCTACATAGTAGCAAAGGGTAGCACTCGCTACCCGAAATTCCCAGAAAATGATTAAGATTATCGACTTTTGCTACCCTAATTTTTTTAAATATGCACCTTAACATAAGTGTAAAACAACATCAGAAAAATTCGCTACCCCTAAATTTTATTTCTGGGTTCTCCCCTGTGTATGATGGATTAAAAAACTCGACGAATTAAAAACTACAATTATGGATTAAAGACGTACCTCGGCGGTGAAAAGATCAGATCTTTGAGGTGCTTGGTTCGTTGCTCGTCGGAGTGAGGTGTTCAGGCGGTGTGAAAAGCTTAGATCTATGAAGGAGGTAGAAGGCGGCACATTTGAGGTAGAGAGAAGGTAAGGGTTTCAATAAGATTAGGTTTTGTTGATATAATTTGTAAAGTGGTTGTGTAATGTATTTTACCGTCTTTTTTTTAAAAAAAAAAAAATAAAAAAGGGGCGGATCCGAGGCGGATCTGGGTATGACCGACGGGATCCATATCGAGATCCATTTTCAAATACGTGGATCTATATCCAACCCATATCCACAGGGTCCGAAAAATTAGGATCCATATCCTACCCACCAGGGTCCGGATCTGCGGATCTGGACAGGGTTCAGGATCCGCTGCCATCCCTAGCCTCACCTATGCGTACAACACAAACACACCCATTTTAATTAGGTCATTTGTCCTCCTCATCCCTCAACTTCTCAAACCAACCCTCACTTAACAAACAAACCCTAAGTTCGGACGCCTAAACGCCATAAAGAAGCCCGACCGCCTAAACGCCATCAAGAAGTCCGGCCGCCTATACACCTCTCCACGACGATCGACATAGCCAACAAATATCCCATATTGCTGTTTTTTTTTTCTGTGGGCTTTTTGGCGGTTTTTAATGCTTCTAAGTTCTAACCATTGTTGGTAAATTTGCGGATTTAATTAATTAAGGGTGTTTGCTGGTTTGATTAGTAGTTATAATTGTCGCTATAATTTGATTATTGTTATTAATCAAGGGTGTTTGCTGGATTTAATTAATTAAGAAATAACCATTGTTGACCTGTAGTTGTTAATCAGATTGTTGCTTTAATGTTAGCCTTTACTTCAATGGACACGAGAATACAGTGGACTTCAAGCTACTAATCAATTTTTCTTTTTCTTTTTTTTTTATATTTTGTACATGGGACCCGCGAATAACCCGGATTCGTAGGGTCCGGATCTGGATCTAGCCAATTTGGACCAGTCGGATCTGGATCTGGGGTTCGTGTAGCAGATCTGAATTTGGATCTTATTGGACCCTGTCCAGATCAGACCTGTTGCCATCCCTAGGTATGAGCCTCATATTTTTCCTTAGACCTTTGCTCATAACAGGTTAAACTAAGCCTAATACATGTATAGGGATTACACAAATTCTCATTTTAGACGAGCAATATGGGTCAAGTACTACACGTAGGACAAAAGTAGATTGCTTTGAAAATACCAGAAGATTTGTCTCATCCATGCAAGTGGAGTGATATTTCGCCCATTGTATCCTTAAGACGGATATATTTGTTTTGAGCAAAACCTTTCGATAGGGATTATGGGATAGAGATAGACCTGGTAAACGGATCAATCGGGTTGCGGTTTAGGTCGAGTCGATCGGGTCGGTTCATTTCAAATCTGTATTTCGGGTCGGGTCGGGCGGGTCATTTCAGGATCGGAACATCTTCGGGTCGACTATTATCAAATTATGTGGATAATAATCTGTTTGCAATAATAAACACTCGAGGCGAATTATACTATGTCAAGTCAATTCGGATTCAGATCAAGTTCAAGTGTCGGGTCGTATTTGAGCCAGGTTATTCAGATCAAGTTAATTTTATCATGTCTAGGAAGAGAGATCTTGGTTTACAAAATGAAAGTGTAAAGTTAACACAAAATCTCACTTTCACTTTAGACGGACATTATCCGTCTAAAGTTATAGACGGGTTAAATATGTTAGTAATGTCACCACTTTTATAATAAGACAAGCAACAAGTAAAATGGTGAGGTTATCTTATTATGAAAATGGTGATATATTTGACCCGTTTATATCTTTAAACGGATATATCCAGTTAAAATGAGACTAATTGTAAAAGTTAAAAGGGGGAGGTGCATTAAATAAACACAAAGGATTTGGATTTTGGTGGCAGGGAATCCTACTGGATTGGGAAAGAAAATCTAGTGCCCATAATGTGATGATGCTTAAAACTCGCAAATCAAGGTTTGTTATTGTTATTTCGTAAATAATCTACTAGGATAGTTTGGTAATTATTAATAATGCCACGAATTCTCATTTAAGACAGGTAATATCTGTAAGTTTAAAATGAGTCAAGTATTATATACAGGACAAAAGTAGAATGTATTAAAAGTAACAAAAGATTTGTCTTATGCATGTAAGTAGTGTTGTTAGGATCGGGATTCTACTTTGAATTGATGGGAGGGTAAGATCGAATCGGTAGAATCGGATCGTAAAATCGTAAAATTCTACAAATTCACTAATTATAGTTTTTTTATTTGGTAAAAATATGTAATTGAAGTTCAAAGCACTTACTTATACACAAAATATTGATAATTAATGATTTTAGTATAATTTTATGAACATGTTTCAACAAATTGTACGAAATTTAGGTTTTACAATGTCATTATATAAAATATATTTTAATATGTTACTATGGAGTCGGGTCGTAGGATCGTAAGATTGTAGGATGGTATTATGATCATACCTCTAGATAGAAAATTTCAAATACATAGGATCGTAAGATTCTACAAACATGATAGAATCGTAAGAGCGGGGAGCGGGGATCGGTCAAGCATTTTTGGATCTTAAAATTGTAGAATCATAGAATCGAATCGAAACTCTGATAATAAATTAATCAATTAGTCTCACTATAGACGGATATATCCGTCTATAGTTATAAACGGGTCAAATATGCTTAAAGTTGTGACATTTTTTGGCCCCATCATGCAACTTGTTGCTTGTCTCATACTTAAAAGTGAGTGGATATTTGGCTCGTCTATAACTATAAATGGATATCTCCCGTCTATAGTGAGAATTTGTGTAAATTAATAATGCATGATACAAATGGGATGATATTTGATCCGTTTTATCCTTAAAACGGATATTAAACAAAGACCTATTGCCCTATTGGTGTAAGGCTATGTTCTTTTGAACGGAAACGGATCTGATCTGAATCGAATCAACTTATAGGATCTCGAATCGAATCGAATCGAACTTATAGGATCTCGAATCGAATCGAACTTATAAAATCGAATCAAGTGAACTTATTGGATCTGAACTGAACTGAACTTATAGGATCTAAACTGAACTTATAGGATCTGAATTGAACTTACACGATCCGAATTTAAATTAACTTAAATTAATTTAACTTTATTATTATAAAAAATTATTATTATTATTATTATTATTATTATTATTATTATTATTATTATTATCATCCTTGTTCTTCTTGTTGTTGTTATTATTATTATTATTATTGTTATTGTTATTGTTATTGTTATTGTTATTGTTATTGTTATTATTATTATTTATAAAATCGCAACTTTTGTTATTATTATTATTATTATTATTATTATTATTATTATTATTATTATTATTATTATTATTATTATTATTATTATAAAAAACGCAAATTTTTATTGAGATTAAACAAAATTTTACAAGAAATTAGTGGGCAGCAAAGAGAGAATACTTATAAGAAAATATAGTCTAAAACACAAGGTAAGATAATAACATTTTTCCGCTTTATATACATTGATTTGTTCAGACATTATACTACGATTACATTACGATAAAAAATAATGAGAAGAGTGATAATTTTGTTTTAAAAATGATAATGTATATATGTATCGAATAATTAATAATTTTAATTGTTTTTGCGTCGGTTTTAAAAATAATACTCTGTATATAAGTTTGCTAAACTGAATTTATAAGATCTGAACTGAACTTATAGGATCTGAACTGAACCGAACTTATAAAATCTGAACTGAACTGAACTTATAGGAACTGAACTGAACTGAACTTATAAGATCTGAACTGAACTGAACTTATAGGATCTGAACTGAACTTATAGGATTTGATCTGAACTGAACTGAACTTATAGGATCTGAAGTGAACTTAAATTAAGTGACTTTAAGTCCAAAAGAACAGGGCCTAAATGTTTATGGTACGTTGATATGTAATCCTTCATATTCACTCATTTTATCCCTTTTCATTTTGCAAAAAAAATAAGGAAATGATTTTGAACCATACAAAACAATTTATCCCACAAGCAATTAAATTTAGACCGCACAAAACTTACCAAAAAAGAAAAAAGGGAAGAAAATCTGACTATCGTGAAAAAGGAAAGATGGAAGAAATCTATATATATATATAAAAGAGAGTTTTTTCGAGCGATCTGAGAGCGTCCACATCATCAAAAATCAATTTAGGAAAGTATAATTTTTAATGTAAAAAATAAAGTGGAGAATCTTTTAATTATTATAATATGTATATTTCCTAAATTATATTCAAGTGATATTTCCAATTTTTATATCAACCTTTTACATTTCATTTGGCAAAAAAATATCGTTAAAAAAATTATGAAAATAATATAATTAGCTTTGTGGTAAAAAATGCTATCATTAGAGTATAGATTTCATATTCTTTGCACATATTAAAGATGGCGTACTTCGTAATACGTAAAATTGTGTACTTTTTAGTATGTTTTGTCCCACATTGGAAAATAACGTAGGTGCGGTGAATATGCTACATATAAATAGTAGAATTGTCGGTAAAAAAATTATGAAAATAATATTATTAGATTCATGGTAAGAAATGCTATCATTAGAGTATGTATAGATTTCATATAATTTGCACATATTAAAGATGGTGTATTTCATAGTATGTTATATGTCCCACATTGAAAAATAATATAGGTGTGACAAATATACTACATATAAAAAATAGAATTTTCCCACATCGAAATATAACATAAGGTGGATGATTCCATGATTATAAATAAGAGGCATCCTTGGAACTTAGGCATCAACCCAAAATTATTTGAGTATCTTAAGTACCGTCTTTGAGTGCTCTTAAAAGTTTATATCATTATATTTTCTACCTATTGATTTTATATGTCCTACATTTAAAAAATAATGTAGGTGTGGTAAATATACTACGTTTAAATAATATAATTAGAATTGTGTTAAAAAAAATTCTATCATTAGAGTATAGGTTCATATCATTTGCACATATTTTTATTATGATAAAAAAAATAGAAAACAAATGTATGAATATTAATAGATAATATAGTATTTACTTATTATTAAATCGGGTTGGATGTCGAATTAGGTTCAAAAAATATGGTGTACTTTTAAATATGTTATTCGTCTCACATTGAAAAAGAATGTAGGTGTGATAAATATATACTACGTATCAATAGTTGAATTGTCCCATATCAGAAGATTATCATAAGCTGAGGTGATCCCATGATTATAAATAGGATTTATCCTTAGAACTTAGGTATCACCCCAAATATATTAATCTCTCAAAGTATACTTATTATATAAGAGACTTTAAACATAATCTTGAATTAAATGTTAAATTTTTAAAGTTGTAACATTTTTTAGGTGGGAGAAAGAGCGATAAAATGGTCAGTATTATAACGGAAATTTTTCATGATACCCTCGAATTTTGGTAGATTACACATAATACCTCTAATTTTAAGTTTCTACATATAATACCCTTGTGTTTACTTTTTTTCATAATGCTATTACTCCTATGAGTAACTAGATGAGTAATTGAGCATGCCATGCTATTTGTGTTTTGTTATTTAGGTATTAAATGTTAGTTTATTAAATAAAATATGGATTTAGGAATTAGATAATGAAGTGTTTGTGTTATAGATAACAAAAGAAAAAGGCATCTCCAAGTCATAAGAGTAATGGGCTTATAAAGGAAGTTGTCAAATGGTATTCTGAGAAAGAAAAATGTGAACACAAGGGTACCATTTGTAGAAACTTAAAATTAGGGATACCATGTGTAATCTATCAAAGTTCAAAGTTACCATGAGAAATTTCTAATATTATAATGATATAGTTAATTATATTTTCATTTAAAAGAGAGAGATATTCGTACCAATAAAACAATAAAGGGGGAATTATTTTTAATTGTTATTTTATTGCCACGCCATCAAACTTAACGTCCATTTAATAACCTTTACATTAGGGGGTACCATGGGCAAAAAAATGGAACCTCAAGGGTACCGTAGGCAGATTTTTAAAAGTAGGGGTAACATGGAAAATCTGACAAAATTAAGGGGTACCACGGAAAATTTTCGTATCTCAATTATGAGATTTTTTTTTTGAAGAAAAACAACGTACAAATATTAATGGAGAGTACTTGATCATATTATTAAATTTAAATATAACTATTAGATATAATGAGTAGCAATTGTCCGTATTCAGTATTCGGGATCTGGTTGGATGTCGAACTAAGTGGAAAAAAGATAGTGTAATTTTGAGTATGTTATTTGTCCCACATTGAAAAATAATGCAGGTTTGATGAATATATATTACGTATAAATAGTAGAATTGTCCCACATCAGAAAAATAATTCAAGTTTGGTGAATATATTACATATAAATAATAGAATTGTCCTACATCGAAAGATTAGTATAAAGTATGATGATTATATGATTATAAATAAGAGTTAACTCACGTATATGATTATGGTGATTAAACATTAAACCCTTATAACATTTTTTTTTTGCATTATAAATAAGTTTATTACCCCGTTGCAACGCACGGGCATTCAAACTAGTGAGTGAATAGGTGAGAGTATGTCCTAATCTACGAGCGAAATAAATACTCCCTCTCATTCACAATAAACCTCCCATTTTATTTTGGCACAAATATTAAGGAAACACACTACCCCACCATATAATTAAATTTGGACCACACAAATACACAACCCCACCATACAACTAAATTTGGACCACACAAACATTTACCAAAAAAGGAAATAGGGAGGTTATTGTGAATAGACGAAAAAGGAAATAGGGAGGTTTATTGTGAATAGGAAGGAGTAATAAAGATTCTCCAAATGAGGTTTAAAGTCTAAAATTATGACGGTAAGAGTTGTTCAGTACCATTTTTTCCACGGGGTATACTGTCAAGCCGTCAATGGTTACTCAACACTTTTGACTTAACATGATGCAATGTTGACCAAGATGAGTTAATTTTTTCGGAAAATATTTGTGGTACTTATGAGTTTTGATATTTTGATTAAAATACCTAATTTTTTATCCAGAAAACTTTAACAAGCCATAGCTCGTGTTTATGAGCTCTGAAAGTGACGATTTTTTTATTTTTATTTTTCAAATTGATCATCTTTCCGAGAACTACGACTTGAAAAAGATTCTGTTCAGTTTGGAATTCGTGACCAAGAGATATGGTCACTTAAAGTTTGTTCGGTCAAAAAAAATTTGACATACAAAACTCCTAGCCACGAGATCCAAATACGACAATTTTTTTTTCAAATCGTAGCTCTCGAAAAAATGGTCGATTTGTAAAAAAATATTATCACTTTCTGAACTCGTAAACACAAGTTATGACCTCTTAAAGTTTTTCGGATCAAAAAATTTGGTATTTTGGGTAAAAATGTCAAACCTCAATGTGTCATTTTAAATTTAAAACGGATCAAATAGTAAGAATAAGATATGAGAATATATGGAGAAAAGTAAAAAAAAAATGTTTTTTATGCTAAAGTGGGATAATTCTTAATCAATTTTAATATTATGAGAAATATCTCGATGTTAAGGAAGACTAACTGGAGTTAGAGAAACAAAAAGGGTAAATAGAATTAGAATCCTCCTTTTTCCCTTAGAAAATGAAAAAAGAATAAATTTGTCTAAGATTAAGTTTTGACCATCAATTAGGTAAAAAGAAAAAATAATTAGTCTCATTATAGAAGGATATATCCGTTTAAAGTGAAAGACGAATCAAATATGCTTAAAGTGGTGACATTTTTGGGCCTCACCATGCAACTTGTTGCTTGTCTTATGCTTAAAGTGGGTGGATATTTGGTCCGTCTATAACTATAGACGGATATCTCCCATCTATAACGAGAATTTGTGAAAAAAGAAATGGATATGATTCTCACTCGAGAGAATAAGGTTAGGGGGGAAAATAAGTCTTTTGAAAGATAGTCTGATAATAGAGAAATCAGATAAAATGATTACAGGGGTCGTTTGGTTCACTACTTAGAAATGGAATGGATTGGAATGAGAAACCATAGTATGAGGTTTCAATCCATACCTTCCAAAACATGTTTGGTTCATTAGAAAAATAAACATAAAAGAATGGAGTTTGATTTTATGGGGAGAAGGTGAGTATGAGATTCCAAGGGGTTGAGTTGGAATGAGAATCCATTAAGACTCTAACTCCATTCCAAAATATCTCAGCCAAACACTAGAATAACTAGAATCCATTCCATAACATTCTAAACCTTCCGACCAAACACTCTCACAATGTCAAAAAGAAAACAAAGTCTTCATAAAGGAGGAGGATGAGAGAAAGTTGGTAGACAATTAAGTCTCATAATAGTTTTATTGTGAGACCATTTTACAATTTAACGTAAAACGATATTACAAGTAATAAAACAAGTACGAAACATGGTGAAAAATAAAATAGGTACGCTTATTATAAAAGTAGTTAACAAAATTGTAAAGAGTTACTTTGGATCACGATCAACAATAAAATAGTTAGAAAAAACACTTAAAAAGGTATAAAAGAGTCATCTTTTAATAATTTAGTGAGAGGTCATCTCTTTTAAAATTTTGTGTAATTATAATAACGTATTTTATATTAGAATGAAAATAAGTAACTAGAAGTTCAAAAAAAAAAAAAATTTGGAGGTAGATTTTAAGAATTCTGTCAAGACGAACTTAACTATTGCCTTTTTTGTTCCTACAGAGAGCACTGTTACTACGAGGTCGCAACGGTATAAATTTTTGCCAAATTCAAAACTGTAGAGGTGGCAATTGGGTCACTCGGGTCGGGTCAAATCGTGTCAGCCTACCCTGTCAAATTGAGTCAGTTCCAGGTAGGGTTGTTATCGGGTCGGGTTATTTTGAGTCAAATGATGTATCGGGTCGAGTCGGGTTTGGGGGCTCATTATAAGGTCCAATTACTTTATCGCATTACTTCAATTTTTTATAATTAAATTTAGTTTTTAACCATTATTTGGTTTAGTTACTTCATTATTAAGTCAAACGTATTAGTATAAACCATAAATCATTTTTATTTTGATCAATATTAAGCTTAATAATTGTCGGGTCATCAATTTAATCAGGTTAATATCGAGTCGGGCCATCAAGTTCGGGTTCAAGTCACTGATTATCGGATCGTGTTGGGTTACGAGTCATCATCGGCTCGATTTCGAGTTGTAAAATTTTCGGGTTTTATCAGGTCAGGGTTTGCTCAAATTCGGATTGGGTCAAACATGTCAACTCTACCGTATGGGTTTTACTAAAAGCAACAATATTTTTTTTTCTAAAAGAAGTGGAATGTTAGAAAAAAAAATCCGAAAATGATGAACATACTGAAATGGACAGACCGGAATCACCAGGTCAGCACCGGGTCAATAATGGCCCAACATATATTTTGTTTGTTACCCTAAAAGAGAAGAGAGTAGCCGCCTTTACACCACCCCAAGTAAGGTCAATTGGGGGTCAATTGGTGAAAGGTCACCTTAATCCACATTTAAGGAAAAGATTAGGGTGACTCAAGGGTTGAAAAGGTGAGAAGAGGTCAATTGGTGACCTTCACTTGCTCAAATTGACCCAAGAATTGACCTTACATGTGTCAAATTGTAATTGGTTACAATATTTAAAATCCAATAAAAAAAAAGAAAACTAATATATTAACATTAAAAGTACAAAGATGTTGTGAAATATAGAGTATGAAGAATTAGAGAGAGAAACTCAAGAGAAAGTAAGGGAGACAAAACTATCTTCCCATTCCATTATGAAAGGTATATATATACAATACAATGGAAAAGAGTTTCCATAATATAATATATTCTAGAGTATTCTAAGATATGGACATCCATATAATATTCCATAATAATATTTCATAACACTCCCCCTTGGATGTCCCTTACTGAAGAACATGCCTCGTTAAAAACCTTCCTAGAAAAACCTCGTGGGAAAAACACTAGAAAGGAAAAGAGTACAATAATCTTCAAACACGCATAATAATAGCTGTCTCGTTAAAACCTTTCCATGGAAAACCCAGTGGGACAAAACCATGGGTAAGGGAAAAGAGTACAGCGCGTGTCAACTCCCCCTGATGATTACATAACTTGATAAATCTTGAAATGAACCATGCTTTGACGTAACTTCTCGAACGTTGAATAAAATCCATTGTAGTTGATAAACTTGATATCTCGAAATCCTTGATAATTTCAATCTTCATATTTCTTTAATTCTCACAATCTGGGTGTAGTCATTTGTGATGACTCTTGGATCTTCATTTCAAATAATATTTTCCACAATAGTGATAGGGAACTTCTTGATAGATGACATAACATTATATGTTAAGAATAACTCATCTTAATAATCATAGCGTATCAATACGATTATTGTGCTACCTCGTTAAAAACCTTGCTAGGAGAATTAAAGAAATATGAAGATTGAAATTATCAAGGATTTCGAGATATCAAGTTTATCAACTTTCTAAGAATCTGGCCAGATAAATGATGTGACATCTGACATAAGACACAATAAGTGTCTCATATAAGTAAGCAAGACTCGTCAATATTCCAATAGGGAATATATTACTCTTTGAGTATTTTCATATGACCAACAATTACAATGATGACATATGCATGCTTATCACAACGAATGTTTCAATGTGCTATATATCATTTTTTCTTTTCTCATATGAAACTCTTGCATATACGAGTTTCATATTCTCACATGACTTTTCATGAGATATTCATTTTTATGAGATATTGTCATTTCTTTCAATGAATGAAATTGGCTCAATAAGGCCACATCATTAAGCTCAATTAGGCTTCTTTACTTGGCTCAATTAAGGCCGCAATGTTAGGCTTATTATAACGCCATATTCTCGATCTCTACTACAGAAAGAGTCTTTATGAGATGTCACATTCACTTCAATGAATGGATCATATCTTATTATACTGTTCAGGTTCAAGTGAACACGAATCAATTCGCAAATAAATTTGCCTTTCATAAGGACCGCTTTAAATTGAACAGCGGTTCATATACTTATAGACGTGGACTTCTGGCCACTTACACTTATACAATATAAATATATTGTATTGATGAGACGGTGTTAAATTATACACACCTTTAAAACTTTGAACTTCGGGTCAAAGTCGTAATATGAACATATCTCTCATCTTTATAAAATAGATCTTTTGAAACTTTAGGTCCAAAATTACATAGATATGTCCTTTCTCAAAAAAAAAAAACTTACTTACCACATGTATGGCACGCCAGTATCATCATATTTTAACCAGGCTAATTATGCCATTACAATCCACCATTATATGAAGATCGAATACTAATTCGTAAAAACTAAAATAAAGTGGTTTTAGCAATCCAAAATAAAGAGAGATACATGTCAATTTTGCTATTAAATTATATCACCGAAAACAGAGTATATAGAACACATCACAGGCATATATTTGGAAAAAATCTCACTAACACGAAGGCCTTGTTTTAAAGGCAATATTGTAATTTTAATTAATAGAACAATTTTTCATGTTGAAAGTAAAGTGGATTTCATCAGGACAACTCTTGACCTCTTAGTGGCATATACAGATCAACGGATTTGGTTAAAGTGAACTCCAGAATACTATTGCATAATCAAACTTAATTCATAGAAATTAAAAAACGTATGATTGTATGAATTATACTCCCTCCTATTCCGAATAAGTGTCCCATTTAGACAATGACACCAAAATTAAAGAATATAGTTAAAATTATGAAAATTATTGTATAGGGGTAAAAATATAAGAGTTAAATAATGAAAAGTATTGAATATGATGGATTAGGGGTGGTTGGGGTGATAAATAAAGAAAAGAGTCAAGGGTAGGAAAATAAAAAATCATGTCCAAATATGGCAAATGGGACAGTTATGTGAATAGACAGAAATGACAAATGGGACAGTTATTCAGAATAGGAGGGAGTATAAGATATACCTTCTTAATAAACAATTATGGAGTATAATAAAAACATACCTTAATTAAAGGAATAAATAATAAGAGCAGTTGTAAACCTCTTGATTATCATATCTTAATAATATAGGGAGATAAGACTATTAGTTCTTTTTCGTTCAGTTGGTTGAGACTCGTGCTGATAACGTGTTGTGAAATATAGAGTATGAAGAATTAGAGAGAGAAACTCAAGAGAAAGTAAGGGAGACAAAACTATCTTCCCATTCCATTATGAAAGGTATATATATACAATACAATGGAAAAGAGTTTCCATAATATAATATATTCTAGAGTATTCTAAGATATGGACATCCATATAATATTCCATAATAATATTTCATAACAAAAGAGTATGCGGTTTTTTTAATGTATGCGGCTTTTTTTAATTGCTCAAATTATGTATGCGGCTTTTTTAATTATGTATGCGGTTTTTTTTATTCTCAATGAAATCGGCTTTTCGATTATTAAATTTTAACTTTGTTATTTAATAATTTTTTTCCGAAGTGTACATCATTAAATTAATGTTTAATATATTGGAGTACTTTTATTTTTTTTAAATTACAATAAAAACTTGTGTATAATTAGTTACTCCCTCTATTTTTTTATATATGACTTTCTCACATTTCGAGACACTCCTTTCTCTCTTCAATATCTCTTAAAATATAAGACTAAATATTATGATATGTATACTCATATGAAAGAGTTTTTCGTAAGGAATTTAATGGTACCATTTTTATATTTTTTGAACAAATATATTTTTGTAAATATTAAAGGCAAAGACTTACCTCGTAAATGCAAAACGTCATATATAAAAAGGTGGAGGGAGTAGTAAATAATAATTGAAAAAAAGTAAGAGAGAGGTTTTAGTGGGGTAGAGTGTAGAAAATGATTGAAAATGTTGGAAAGTGGAAAATGATTGGATTAATTGACACAGTCACACAGGTCATGACCTTTTGCTTGAGAGGGTGAACATGAGTCAAGTTAATAAGGAGTGATTAAGAGTAAAATTCTAATTGATCCGATTAAGTCGAGTTTTTGTTTGGAGATGGTCTTAGAATAGAAAATAGAGAGATGACCTTTAATCAAAATAACTGAAAGGAGGGGGTTGAGTCAGCATTCCAGCACGTTAGTGTGTGACTAATTGACTATGGCTACCAGAGAGCTGGTCTCATGGTCTGTCATCAGCGTGAGGCCCATTCACCACACTTTGTCTCTATTTAACGTGACAAAATCTCATTATAGACTGGTCTATAATTAAAGACGGGTCAAATACAATATTACATTCCTAATAGGACAAACAATAAGTGGGCTAGTGGGGGCAAAAAATGTCACCACTTTCAAGCTATTTGATCCTTCTATAACAAGACTAGCTAATTTAATGTCACATTTGATTGCCCTTCTAAATCATGAGAGTTGGAAAATCCCATGAATTACAAAATAGAGATTTATTTGATTGCCCACTTTTTAACAACACAAATTCTTGTTTGTGATGGCACATATCCGTCACTCTTGAGTGACGGATACCATTTCACCTCACAAAGTACCCACTTTTTCTCTCTCTGCAACACTATTCATGTGGTCCCCTTTCTCCGCTAACCCATTTTGTAACCATTTTAACTCACAAAATATCCGTCACAAATGGTAACCCGTCACAAGGGAGACCAATTGTTTTAACAAAGTGTAGAAATTTAATATTCCAATGAGTTTACAACTCTTCGATTATGAAGGAGTTGGATTACCTAGGCTCCCCTAGGTAGTTGTAAACTCCTGCGGAGTTGAACTACTATATAGGTAACCAAACAGATTTGTTAAAATCTCATGAATTTCATGTGGGAACTTAATTCTCATGAATTCGATATTCCTCTGGAGTTGAATTCCAATGGGCAACCAAATGATGCCTAACTAGACCTCACAAACCGGCCAATCGGGCCAGATAATTCGAATTCAAGTTATTCGGTTTTGTAAGAATTCGGTTGGGGTCGGATCATTTCGGGTTTGAATCAACTATTATCAAGTTATTTGTGGGAAATAATCGGTTTGCAACAATAAACATTCGGGTCAGGCAATACTGGATTAGGTCAATTCGGATTCGGGTCAAATTCGGGTCTTGAGTTCGATTGTCGGGTCGGCTCAATTTTGTCAGGTCAAAATTTTAACATGTCGGTTGATCTTGTTTAAAACCGTCTTAATTTAAGACTTTTATGACCTCCTTTTATTTATTTTATTGAAAATTGTTAAATCATGCCTTTATTTTACTTAATAACGAGTTAACGACCATTGAAACTCAAAAAGGTAGGGAGTGTTTTATTATCCCAATCAATTTTTTTTTTTTTTTTTTTTTTGCATAAAATGTAAATATACTCCCTCTCTTAGTTTAAACATCATTTCCCTTTTTGGCACAAAAATTAAGACAAAAAATACGAAAAGTAAATAACAAAATGTAAATATACTCCCTCTCTTAGTTTAAATGTTGTTTCCCTTTTTGGCACAAAAATTAAAACAAAAAATATAAAAAGTAAATAAATAGACAATTTATAGGGAAGAGAACATAAAAAAGAATAAATAAAAGAATGTAAGATTTATGGGAGAGAGAAACAACAAAAGAAAAAATAAACATCATTATATATAGGGTTTTTTGATAACTGCTACCACGCTAAATCTAATTTTTACCAACTGCTACCAAAGAAATTTTTCTTTAAAAATTGCTACCAAAGTATTTGGTTCGGACGACAAATCACTACCACATTACAACCGGAGCCACAAAGATCAGATTGCAGCCATTAATTTCAAATTCTTATTTTAAGTAGTATTTTCACTTCCTTATTTACCCTTACCCTCTCCCTTATGTTCTTCTTTTAGATTTGTCAACAACTCCATTAATCATTCTTCATCTTTAATTTTCAAGTTCATCCATTTCAATTCACATTCCCTCACTCCTCAATTATTATTCTCATTCTCATTTCTTGTTCAAGTAACCTCTACTCCACTAATTTAACTCAACAACTTCTTTCTTGAATTTAACCAAAAGTTTAGTAGATCCAAACCTTAAATCATCCGCCAAATCCAATTCTTCAATAACTTTATTCAAGTACATAAGATTACCTTCAAATAATCCCAAATAATTGCTTGAATTCCAGAATTCTCAAAAAAAAAAAAAAAAGTTTGGAAAACAACCAAAAGTAGTGAAAACACAACAATGGTGGAAATCCATTGTAAATATCCTTATCTTTTTTAAAGAAACAACATTGGAATCCTTGATCTATGACTATATTGCTTTAAGAATGATGCACCTCTTCCAAAACTATTGTTCAACGTTTGCTCATCTTTCTTCAGCACAACTTCATTATCAAAAGAATCCATTGACAACATAAATAAAAACTAACAAGATTGAATAAAAGCTTGAATCTTTAACAATATTATACAAAACCCAGTTAAAAAAACCAAATTTTTGCTAAATTACCTAGAAACTTTGATTGATTTAATACTTGAGGAGTTCTCATAGTTCATAAGATTTCTATGATTTTGCCAAAGAAAAAACCAAAAATTTGATTAATGCACAGGAAAACTAGCAAAATTGAAGAAAAGGTTGAATCTTTATCAATATCCCACAAAACCCAAATGCCGTAATGAATTTTTAGTGATAGGTGTTGGTTGTTGTTTAGAGGATTTAATACAATAAAAAAAAAACAAGATAAATAGTGTACCAAGACATATTTCATAGATTTATGGAGGGAATAAGTTTCATTGAGAGGAATTTATGATTGACCAATTTAATTCTATGTAATTAGGTTTAGATTTTTAGAACAATTGATGGGTAAAATGAAGTTAGGTTGGAGAGAGAAGTGTGTGGGTAATTGAAGGAATGAATGATGAGTGTGTAAAGTAGGGGCAGTCTGGTCTAATCACGCACAATTTGGAGGTTCGTGGTCAAGTGGTAGTGATTTACTATCCGAACCTAATATATAGGTAGTAGTTTTTAAAGAAATTTTTCTTTGGTAGCAGTTGGTAAAAATGGGATTATATGTGGTAGCAGTTATCAAAAAACCCTTATATATATTAAAGAACACACTAAAACTTTTGACGTGGCGCAAGGAAATTTCAGAACACTCAATTTGGAGCTCTCTCATTAAAAGAGTAAATTTGTCCATTCACTTATATAGTCCTTTGATTTCGTGGCCAAACAACCAAATTGGTAAAAAAAAGTGAAGGTTGTTTGCCAAATTGATAAAAAAAACTACAACTTATGACAAATTGGTAAAAAAAAATGAAGAATTGTGACAAATTGACCAAAAAAACTAAAACCTTGTTTGATTTACTATTTTGACAATTAAATTTGACCAAAGTACCCTTTCGTAAATTAATGACCCAACTAAAAACACAAATCGAAAACTTAGTAAATATGGTAGTACTTGTAGTCTCAACTTAGATATAATATATTTTTTAGGATGTGCGCTCAACTCATTTTAAACCATACAAATTCTCATTTTAGATGACATAATCCGTCTTAAGTTTAAGACGGTTCAAGTATCATACCATTTATGTATATAAGACAAATATATTGCTTTCTTATACACACAAGTGTTATGTTGTTGACCGTCTTAAGTTTAAAACGGATATTGACGTCTTAAGAGAGACATACGGGTTAGATTATGAGGTATTATAAGCTACGGAGTATGAGTCATTTTGCCAAAATCAGTTATCTGGCTATGCAACATTTGAATAAAGACCATTTTGGATTTCATTATTTTTGGGGTCAAATCATTAAGATGAAGTTCGGGTAAAGTGAGATTATTTCGAAATCAGGATCATAGTTCAGATGCTAAGGACAAGTACGTCGCGGATAAAAAAAATCAAATCAGAGTCCTTGCACAGGGTAGTTTTGTCAAATTTATTTAGAATAACGGAAAATTAAGCAAGATGTAACATTTTTGGTCAATTTGTCACAATTCTTCATTTTTTTTTTGGGATATTTTACATGGTACCCCTCAATTTTTCGACTTTCTACTTGGTACCCCTACACTTTTTAAAACATACATGGTACCTCTAATTGTTGTCTTTATCACTAAGTGTACCCCTAAACTTTATTTTCCGTCAATTAAATTCAGTTTAAGGCGTTAAGTGATTACTTAGACACGTAACCAAGCTTGTCATTTGTCATCCCATGACATAAGGACTCTATTAGGCTCAATATCCATCTTTGGACGTGATAATTTGGCAAGGAATCAATAAATTTCCCGTCAAAATTTTTTTAGCCCATATATATCAATAAATATTAGGATCGAGATGGATATTGAGCCTAATAGAATCCTTATGTCATGGATAATAAATGACACGTTTGGTTACGCGTCCAAGTCATTACCTAACGCTTAAACCGAGTTTAATTGATGGAAAATAAAGTTTAGGGGTACACTTAGTGATAATGACAACAATTAGGGGTACCATGTATGTTTTAAAAAGTGTAGGGGTACCATGTAGAAAGTCGAAAAATTGAGGGGTACCATGTAGAATATCCTTTTTTTTTATCAATTTATCACAAGTTGTAGTTTTTTTTACCAATTTGGCAAACAACCTCCACTTGTTTTACCAATTACAAGGACAAAATAGTCCATCCATCATCATCTTCAATGCAATAGTTATACGTATTCCAATGAGCAGTTTACAAATACCCATATGAACAGTAAATTAGATAGCTATGCCTACCTACTTACCAAACCATAGGTCTCATTCTTTTTTCAAGAAATTGTGATTTAAATCACTGATCTATGAAATAAACAAAAAAATAAATAAAAATTTCAAAAAACTAATCGCACTAATGACATTAGTGGAATATTTCGAGTCAAATAAGATCCATCACGGTCGAAAATGACTTCAATTGTGGTCGTTGTGCGGATCAGGGGCGTCTTAAAATAAATGGAGGCCCAATGCCACACGGAAAAATGAGGCCCCAATTATGAATGTACAAGTATATTATACTTCGAAGTTTGTATTGAATTTCATTAATAAAAGCTTGTAATAGGGTGACCAAAAGCGGAGGCCCGGTTCCCACGACCGTGGTTGCCCGTGGCCTTAGACACCCCTGGTGCGGATGGCAACGATTATACAGTGAAGAGGACAAAGAAAAAGGAAAGGGCTGGCGATGGTGGAGTTGGGCTGATGCGCCGGAGAGATCTGGACCGTCGTGGGTGACTGCCGACGTCAAGTGGTAATGAGCAATGACTGCGCTTCTTTAACAAATTAGTATGGAGTTCGTCGAGTTGGCAAAATTATAGGCTTTTTGGTACAATGGAATTTGTCGATGATGACTGATGGTGATAGATGATATTATTGAAAGTGTAAAAATAGGAGAGCAGTAGATTTAGTACAAGGTAATAAACTGGAAAGTGAAAAGGTACGAGTGTGAATAAAGGTAGGTGTAAAAATGGCGGAGTAGTAGTGAATACTGATATTACTCAGGTTTGTTAATGGAGTGTGTATGTCAAATTTCTTTTTTCTTTTTCTTTTTTTTTTTCTTTTATTCAAAGGTGTGTCATACTAACAACTACGGAGTATTAACCAACTTAACAATGTTAATTGTATTTTTATTTCGCGTCCAAGGCTCGGGAATTATGAACCCATTTTAGTATCAAAATATTTTTACTTTAACAGAAAACTATATCACAAATTCTCATTTAACAGTTAAAATCGTTTAGGATATTCTATAAGGACATCCCTATATTTTTTCATATTCTATGCGGTATCCTCTTTTTTCACTAAAAAACATTGGGTGCGCGTATAATTTATGGTCACGAGTTCAAAACGCAACGATTTTTTTTTTTCAAATTGATCTCCGTTTAAAAAGATTCGATTTTAAAAAAATATTACCACTTTCGAAACTTAATGCAAGAGTCACGGTTGGTCAAACGTTTTTAACCAAATAAACTTTGACCAACTATATCTCATGGCTGCGAGTTCATTAAGTAACATTTTTTTTTTTCAAATTGACCGTCTTAACGAGATATTTTGTTTAAACAAAAAAATGTCGTTTCCAAGTTCGTGACCAAGAATTATAGACGGTCAAAGTTTTTTTTTTAACTCAAAAAGAGGGATATACCATAGAATATGAAAAAACACAGGGGTGCCAAGTAGAATATCCTAAATCATTTTAACGTTATGACGGATCAAATAGAACGAAACATTATGACGAGTCGAATTAAATGGGTAAAATAAAAGGAAAGCTTTTAGGAATGGCAAAATAATTGTCCTATCTCAATAAATAAGATATTATTTGATCCATTTTATTTATAATATGGGTCTTAAGAGATCTAAAAGATAAACATTTATATGTCGAGCGAGACTCGGGCATCAAAACTATCTATATAGATAAACCATATTACAAACATCTCACAAATTTAATAAATAGATTTAATTTCTAAAAATTTAATACAGCCCCGTGAATTTTCACCAGCCCGAATCACCTGTCCCATAAGTTTGTTCCACTTCCTGTCCCATCCACCAAAAACTGACATTTGGCAGAAAATAAAACAAAAATAAAAAAGAGTCACGTGCATCTTCATTCTTTTCTGAAGTCTCATCCATCACTCCATCTTTCTCCTCCTCTTTCTTACTGTTACATGTCAAATCTGATGGCTACCAATGTCATACTCCATGAATTGTATAATCGTTGCCGTCATTAAAGGTTAGTGAAATTCAAGTCGTATTCACCAATCAGAGCATATATCTGATCGGCGTCAATGTGACCGGGGAATAGTCGGTGGAAAGAACAGCAACGATAGTCATTATAGACATTGAGATGGTCACCATAGTTGTTGTTGCTCGGGGTTTTAGAAGACTCGGTGATTTCAAAACTGTAGAATAGTCGGAGAATTTGTTGAAGCAGCCATCGAGAGTGATGAAGCTTGGTTCAAATTGGTCGGTCCGAAGCGAAAGACATGAATATCATCTTTTCTAGTAAGTCCAATTAAATCGACGGACCCCCTCCCGGGAATAATAGCAATTAGGAAGGGTTGTCGTTTTACGATATTATCCCTTAGCGTATTCGAACGAAGTTGTTTTCTTTTCGGGTTCGGACGTTCGGTTTCAATGTAGTCATGATTACAAGCAGACTTGGGTTGTTCATGCTCGCCGAAATCGTGGTTTTTCGGAAAATTTCGATCTGCCTTTGTTGTTAGAATTGAAACTATTATACGGTTTGATCGTAGTTGCCGCCGCTGCTAATCATGGTATAATCAATGGCAGTCACGTTGGTTTCGAAACTGTAGAATAATCGAGAATGATGAATTTTTATCTTTTATCGTGGAAGATGAAGATCAATTTTAATTTGGAAGTTCCAATTTTCGGGGTCGTGATAAAAAGTACCCTTTCATGTGTGTGTGTGTGTGTGTGTGTGAGAGTGACACAGAGGGGGGGGGGGGTGATGGGGGGGAAGAAGATGGAGTGATGGACGAAGGAAGAAGATGCACACTGCACATGACTTTTTTTTTGTTTTATTTTTTTTCAGATGTCAGTTTATGGTTGGATGGGACAGGAAGTGGGACAAACTTATGGGACAGGTAATCCAGACTGAATTTTCATGGGTCTTACACTAATACTAAAACTAAAAAAAAAACAAGCGATAACAAAACCAAACTAAGCTAATAAAGGAAAGAGGGACTTCCAAACTAGGCGAGTATTAAATTTCAAACTCTAAGTAAATCACAAATTTAGGCTACACTAAGGCCCTAATCTTTCTGGCTTATTTTCAGCTCACTTCATTTCGATTCGGCTCGATTCGATTCATTCATTCAGCTCTATTCAGATTCGATTCAGCTCGATTCATTCATTCAGCTCTATTGATTCATCCAGCTCAACTCAACTCCATTCGATTCGATTCACTCAACTCACTCACTTGATTCGGCTCCACTAAATTCAGCCAATTTCAATTTTGCGAATCTTAAACTTAATAGTTTTTATTAATATTATTAATACTATATAACTATAATTATAATTATAATTATAATTTTTATTAATAATAATAATAATAATAATATATAATAATAATAATAATAATAATAATAATAATTATTATTATTATTATTATTATTATTATTATCATCATCATTTATTTATTATTAAATAATCATCCTCATTATTGTTATTATTATGAATATTATGGTTATTAAAATCAATAATATTCATATTAATATATTTAATACTATTACTATTACTATTACTATTATTATTAATATGAATATTAATTAAGAATAATATTATTAATAACATTGTTAATTTTAATATTACTATTATTAATACCTAATTATTTTTTCATATACGAACTTTACTCTTTCACATACACTTTTTCATAAAGTTCTATTTTGTACCATTTTCACCTAAAACTAAACCAAGTGAACTTTTAAATCAATATTTTTCCCTAAAACTTAATTTAATTGCTCAAATGACTTAAAACTATCGAGACGGATTCTAATTTTTCAAATAATAAATTAATTTACTTATTATAAATTATTAATATTATTTGTTGAGTTTTAATTAATCAACCAAATTTTATTTATTTGTTAAAGATGAAATTATGGTCTGTCGATTTTTATTTATCTAATTAGGATTGTTGCTGCTTCGCGGTTGTAATACTACGGTTTTATGAGCCTCTGGGTACTCTATCGAGTGGGCCTTACTCTGTTGAGTAAGGGTGTTTTACGATTTAAAACAGTTTCTGACCTGTTGGGTACTCGATCGAGTAACCTTGATACTCGATCGAGTAGGCGACACTCGATCGAGTATGTTAGCCACTCGATCGAGTAGCCGATTTACGGGGGGATGATTTGTCGGGTTTTGTTAATAATGTGATTTAATATATAAACACTCCCGTCACTTTCATAATACACTTTTACAAACCTAATTACTTTCAAAAGAGAAAACAATCTACGTTCTTCGCATCAATCGCATTATTGTCAAATCCCGGAGCTTGGAAGGTCGGAATTCACCTTTCTTTACACCTTTGTGATCCTTGCGTCGAGGGTAAGATCTACGTACTGTTTTTATGGTATTTCGTTAAAGTTAGTTAAACCCTAATTTGGGGATTTGGGGGTTTTGTTGAGTTTCTTGATTGGTAGTAATTGTATGATTGTATGTTAGGAGGAGGATTCGTAGAAGAGTCCTTTTGATAACAACTGTTGAGATCGTCTGACTGTGTTGCTTTCCAGGTAGGGCTTCCCTACTCAGTATTAGTCCCATAATGTGTTGGTGGTGATTTGTGTTTGTTGATTGTTATCATACGAGTATTGTGACGGTTGTTGGTGTTGATGGCTTTTTAGTTGTTGTGATTGTTTGTATCTGTCTGTGTTCTTCGGGGCACGTCCCTGACTGAGTGGAGTCACTTGCGGGAGTGGCTTCACGCCCATTATTCGCCTTCTGTGGAATCCGCCACAGAAGGGATGTGCACATTAATGAATTTTGGTTTATCGCTCAACGGAGATGAGCGGGGATTAGGTGGGAACGGCTGCGGTCCCCCACTGGCGGCGTGGAGTGACCTGTTGCGATGAGCACTCTGACAGGGCTACACACTTTAGTGTGTAGTCAGTATTGTGGAGTTGGTGATGGAGTTTGGAGTATATCTGTGCTGTTTGAGCTGTCTTGATTGTTGTACTGTTGGATTATGTAAATTGTGTGATTAGTACTGACCCCGTTTATTGTTTTAAAAACTGTGGTGATCCATTCGGGGATGGTGAGCAGTTGTTGAGCAGGTATGAGTCGAGTTACATGGGATAGCTGGGATGTGCCACTTTCAGATGATAGAGTCTTCCGCTGTAGCCCGAGTAGTTCATTAGACATTTCATTTAGTTGAGTAGACAGTTGGTTTTGAGAACATGTAACCGTATTTTGGTATTTGATTTTGGATTGTATCTTATTCACTAAACTTATACTATTTAAATGTTGTTTCGCTATTGTCTTATGATTATCATTGCCTCGGGGAACCGAGATGGTAACATCTTTATACCTGGGTGGTCCCGGTAAGGCACTTGGAGTATGGGGGTGTTACAAAATGGTATCAGAGCGACGATCCTGAAACCTGTAACCAATGAATCTAATGAATATAGGGATTCAATTAAAATGAACCCGGGGTAAAGGTTGTAGGAGTTAATGCAAAGGCTTGGGAGACGTCCTAAAGTCGCGAACTCGCCCTACAATTTTGAACCGGTCACATGGGGGGTATATGTCAAAGTTGTATATGGTGTTTACTAGTTTGTATGTAATGTGACGATATATGTGTTGTGAATTGTTGGATGTTGGGAGTAGAGATCGAAAATGTGATTGAAAAGTTAGTGAGGTATATATATATGTGGTTTGTATAAGAAGCATGATGGTTGTTTATTATGTGGCATTTGATAACATGAAATAGTTGTTTTGTTGATTGAACCAGGAGTTGTGTTGGATCGCATGCGTAGTTAGATTATAATGTTGAGTTTATAAAGTTGTATAGTATGTTGGGATATGAGAGATAACATGCGGGTAGTATATACGAGTCAGCATGACTCGATCGAGTAGGGGGATACTCGATCGAGTAGGTGAGGTACTCGGTCGAGTGGGTCTGACTCGATCGAGTGGGTATTTGACGTTTTTCAACCAGAATCGTGTTTTTGGGTACTCGATCGAGTATATAGGGCACTCGATCGAGTAGGGGGTCACTCGATCGAGTGGTTGTGCTACTCCGTCGAGTATGTTAGAGATCAGAAGGTCTGTTTTGGGTCTGAAGTCGGGGCACTCGATCGAGTATGGTGGGCACTCGATCGAGTAGGTTTAGGCACTCGATCGAGTGTGTTCCGGGCAGTCTGTTTTCGTGTTTTGGGGTTATAGTGCGTATGTTTATATCTACCCTTTCTTATATAGTTTCAAGATGCCGCCCAATAAAAACGCTTTGTATGCGAGAGCTGAGAACATGAACATCGATGATATCGTTAAGATGTTGGAGCATCAAGATGCTCTTACGGAGGCCTTAAAGAGAGTGGGAAAGGATAAGGAGTTTGATCACTCTAAGATCAACCTTTATATAGCGAGGTTTAACCCAAAAGAGTACAAGGGGACCGGGGAGCCAAATCTTCTTGACAATTGGCATCGTGAGATGGAGAACATACTGGACCTGGTATACTGTCCTGATGAGATGAGAGTAGAACAAGCTGCGTTCTACTTGAGGGAAGCAGCTGGTGAATGGGGGGATAAGGTGAAGGTGAGTGCTAGGGTGATGTACACGAAGCATGGTTTACCTGCTATACCTTGGGAATAGTTACAGAGGGCTATGAGGAAAGAGTTTGTACCTGAGCATGTGAGGAGTAAGCTGAGGGAGGAGTTTGATGGGTTTAGGATGACATCCGATATGTCAGTGGCTGAGTACTACAAGCAGTTTAATGAGAAGTCTAGGTATGCCGAGGACATGGGTTTGAGTAAGGAGAACCTAGCACTGAGGTTTGAGAGGGGGTTGACTCCCAAGATCATGGACAAGTTACCCGTGGGAGTCCTTACTGATGTTAAGGAAGCTTATGAGAGGGCTGGGAGAGCTGAGAGGTTGGTGGAGATGGCTCAGGAGAGAGTAGTTGAGAAGAGAAAGGCTGAGAGCGAAGGTGGTGGCCAATCTAGCCACAAGAAAGGCAACCACAATCAGGCTAGAGCGTTTTCTTCTGGGTCAGGGTTCAGTGCTGGGGCTTCCTTTGGGCGTGGCCATATGAGTGGTAGTGGTAGTTGGGGGATGCCCTGCTATGGATGTGGTGGTGTAGGCCACAAGAGACATGAGTGCACGAGTGTACCTGGAGCTTTTCAGAGATCAGCTCAGGGGAGCTATTCTCAGGGGCCGGCACAGAGTTATGCGAGCAATATATCGACTGGGTCATGGTCTAACCGGGGAGGTCAGAGCTACCAGGGTGGAGGTAACCGCAATGGTGGTAATTCCTATCAGAAACCAGCTACGAACAACAACAACAATCAGGGGTCGGGTGCTAAATCGACCACATCAGCCAGTACTGCCCTGGGAGGTGGACAGAAGACCAGTGGAAAACTGTTCATGATGGACAAGAAAGCTCGATGCACATGTTATCACTGGTACTTTTCTTGTTAACGGTATTCATACTTTTGTTTTGTTTGATTCGGGGGCGTCTCAGTCGTTTGTATCTTCGAGTCATGTTAAACGGTTGGGTTTGAGGGTATATGAGTCTGTAAGTGAGAAAGTTTTTATACCTTCGGGTGAGTCTGTATCATGTGGGAGGTTGTATAGGGATGTATCTATGATAGTTGGGCAAGTTGATCTACCTGTAGACTTGCTAGAGTTTCCTTTTGATGGTTTTGAGATGATAGTCGGGATGGATTGGTTGAGAAAGTATAAAGCTAAGATAGACTGTCATCAAAAGAAAGTGTCTTTGAGAGGTCCTAAGGGCGTTAGTGTGTCTTATCGTGGGTTTTTGGTCAAACCCAAAGTTAAGTTGATTGCAGCTGTGACCTTGAAGTCCTATCTGAGGAAGGGATGCCCTTTGATCTTGTGCTATGTGAGAGATGACCGGATAGAGAGTCCGACGGTTGGTCAGATACCAGTGGTGGGTGAGTTTGCAGATGTCTTTCTAGAGGAGATTCCGGGGTTGCCACCGAAGAGGGAGATAGATTTCACGGTTGAGTTGAAACCGGGGACGGGGCCAATTTCTAAGGCACCGTACCAGATGGGTCCTAAAGAGATGGAGGAGCTCAGGAAGCAGTTAGATGATCTGATAGAGAAGGGATACATTAGACCTAGTGTATCACCGTGGGGAGCACCAGTTCTTTTTGTGAAGAAGAAAGATGGGAGCTTGAGGTTGTGCATAGACTACAGGGAGCTGAACCGAGTGACGGTGAAGAACAAGTATCCTTTGCCAAGGATAGATGACCTGTTTGATCAGTTGAGTGGTGCATCAGGCTTTTCCAAGATTGATTTGAGGTCGGGGTACCATCAGGTGAAGATTAGAGAGGTGAACATACCAAAGACAGCTTTCACGTCGAGGTATGGCCATTATGAGTATGTGGTGATGCCGTTTTGGTTATCTAATGCACCGGCTGTATTTATGGATTTGATGAACAGAATCTTCAGACAGTTTTTGGATAAGTTTGTGGTGGTGTTTATCGATTACATCTTAGTCTACTCCAAGATTAAGGAGGAGCATGAGGAGCATCTGAGGATTGTGTTGCAGACCTTGAGGGAGCATGAGTTATATGCTAAGTTGTCCAAGTGTGAGTTCTGGTTAGAGAGAGTTGCCTTTCTTGGGCATGTGATCTCTAAGGATGGGGTAGCTGTGGATCCGGCAAAGATTGAGGCAGTGACAAAGTGGGAAGCACCAAAGAATGTTGCTGAGATCAGGAGTTTCTTGGGTTTAGCTGGATACTACAGACGGTTCGTGAAATATTTCTCCTAGATTGCTAGACCTATGACAGCTTTGATGAGAAAAGAGAACAGGTTCCGTTGGGATGAGAGTTGTGAGACGGCGTTCCAAACATTAAAGGAGCGTTTGACCACAACTCATATCTTAGCACTGCCTGAAGGGATCGAGAACTTTGAGGTTTACACGGATGCCTCAAAGAATGGGTTGGGATGTGTGTTGATGCAGAACGGTAAAGTGATTGCCTATGCTTCTAGGCAATTGAAGCCTTATGAGGAGAACTATCCTACACATGATCTAGAGTTGGGTGCAGTGGTGTTTGCTCTTAAGATTTGGAGACATTACCTTTATGGGGCGACCTTTAAGGTATTTTCTAATCACAAGAGTCTCAAGTACATCTTCACTCAAAAGGAGTTGAACATGAGACATAGGAGGTGGATGGAGCTGATTAGCGATTATGACATGGATATTATCTACCATGAAGGGAAAGTCAATGTTGTAGCAGATGCTTTGAGTAGGAAGAGTATACATTCTTTGTGTACAGCTTTATCTTTGATGAGGTTGAGAGATGAGGTGGGGAGTTTTGGGATACATATGATGCAGAGAGGGGATGCCATGGGAGATTTGACAGTGCAGCCTGATCTTTACGACGATAGTCGAGGTAAACAGGCGTTGGATCCTAAGATAGTTGAGTGGAGAGCTGGAGTAGAGAAAGGGACAGTGTCTCGATTCTCTATTCATACAGATGGTAGTTTGAGGTTTGATGGTAGGTGGTGTGTCCCTAATGATGAGGAGCTGAAAAAGACAATTATGACAGAGGCACATTGTACACCATATTCAGTACATCCAGTGGTGACAAGTCAGTACAAGGATTTAAAGAACACGTTCGGTGGCCTGGATGAAGAAAGAAACAGCTAAGTTTGTGGCCCGTTGTTTGACATGCCGAGGGTTAAAGGGGAACAAAGACGACCACAAGGTAAGATTCAGTCTTTAGAGGTACCCGAGTGGAAGTGGGAATCCATTTCTATGGATTTTATCGTGGGTTTGCCAAAGAGTCAACAGGGTAACAACATGATATGGGTAATAGTGGATCGATCGACCAAGTCACTCACTTTGTGCCAATGAAAGATACATGGACTAAGGCACAATTAGCTATGGCTTATCGGAAGAATGTGCTAAAGTTACATGGAGTCCCTAAGGACATAGTATCTGACAGAGATGCGAGATTTATCTCAAGGTTTTGGAAAGAGTTGTAGGAATCCTTGGGAACAACTTTGAAGATGAGTACGACATTTCATCCCGCGACAGACGGTCAGACTGAGAGAACAATCAAGACTCTTGAGGATATGTTGCGAGCTTGTGTGATGGACTTTGGTGGTAGCTGGGAACAAAGGTTGGATTTGATAGAGTTTCCTTACAACAACAGCTATCACATTAGTATTGGTATGGCACCGTTCGAGGCCTTATATGGGAGGAGATGTAGGAGTCCGATTTGTTGGGACGACATCTTTGAGGCAAAGGGTTCTAGGACCAGAAATGGTACATGAGATGGTTGAGCAGATTAAGATGATCAGAGAAAGGATGAGAGCGGCTTAGGATAGGCAAAAGAGTTATGCAGATCTACATCCCCGGGATATAGAGTTTCAGGTTAGGGATAAGGTCCTTCTGAAAGTGTCTCCTATGCGTGGGGTTATGAGATTTGGGAAGAAAGGCAAGCTGAGTCAGAAGTTCATAGGGCCGTATGAGATCTTAGAGCGGGTTAGAGAGGTTGCATATCGTTTGGCTTTGCCAGCTGCGTTAGAGAGGGTGCATAATGTGTTTCATGTATCTCAGCTGTGGAAGTATGTGAGTGATCCGTCACATGTGTTAGAGGCAGAGAGCTTAGAGCTAGATGAGTCTTTGTCATACCTTGAGGTGCCTAAGCAGATTCTTGACCGGAAGGTTAGGAAGACTAGGAGTGGTGAGACAGTTTTGCTTAAGATCCTTTGGTCTAACCACGAGTCTGAGGAAGCTACATGGGAGGCAGAGGAGGCCATGAGAGAGCGTTACCCTTTTCTTTTTGACCAGGTATGTATGGTTACGGGGACGTAACCTTGTTTCTTTTAGGGGGTAGGAGATGATCGCGAAGAGTTTTTAAGAGCTTTTATACCTTTTTATGTTGTGTCGGTATGTTGTTGTGGTTGAGTCGGGTTGAGTTTGGGCTAGTAACATGTTTTATGTTGAGTTTTGTTTTGGTTGTTGAGTCGGGAGTGTAGTAGTGTGTGTCTTTGTTTTGTTGTGGTTTGAACTTCGGGGACGAAGTTCTTTTTAAGGAGGGAAGACTGTAATACTACGGTTTTATGAGCCTCTGGGTACTCTATCGAGTGGGCCTTACTCTGTCGAGTAAGGGTGTTTTACGATTTAAAACAGTTTTTGACCTGTTGGGTACTCGATCGAGTATGTTAGCTACTCGATCGAGTAGCCGGTTTACGGAGGGATGATTTCTCAGGTTTTGTTAATAATGCGATTTAATATATAAACACTTTCGTCACTTTCATAATACACTTTTACAAACCTAATTACTTTCAAAAGAGAAAACAATCTACGTTCTTCGCATCAATCGCATTATTGGCAAATCCCGGAGCTTGGAAGGTCGGAATTCAGCTTTCTTTACACCTTTGTGATCCTTGCGTCGAGGGTAAGATCTACGTACTGTTTTTATGGTATTTTGTTAAAGTTAGTTAAACCCTAATTTGGGAATTTGGGGGTTTTGTTGAGTTTCTTGATTGGTAGTAATTGTATGATTGTATGTTAGGAGGAGGATTCGTAGAAGAGGCCTTTTGATAACAGCTGTTGAGATCGTCTGACTGTGTTGCTTTCCACGTAGGGTTTCCCTACTCAGTAATAGTCCTATAATGTGTTGGTGGTGATTTATGTTTGTTGATTGTTATCATACGAGTATTGTGACGGTTGTTGGTGTTGATTGCTGTTTAGTAGTTGTGATTGTTTGTATCTGTCTGTGTTCTTCGGGGCGCATCCCTGGCTGAGTGGAGTCACTTGCGGGAGTGGCTTTACGCCCATTATTCGCCTTCTGTGGAACCCGCCACAGAAGAGATGTGCACATTAATGAATTTGGGTTTATCGCTCAATGGAGATGAGCGGGGATTAGGTGGGAACGGCTGCGGTCCCCCACTGGCGGCATGGAGTGACCTGTTGCGATGGGCACTCTGGCAGGGATACACACTTTAGTGTGTAGTCAGTATTGTGGAGTTGGTGATGGAGTTTGGAGTATATCTGTGCTATTTGAGCTGTCTTGATTGTTGTACTGTTGGATTATGTAAATTGTGTGATTAGTACTGACTCCGTTTATTGTTTTAAGAACTGTGGTGATCCATTCGGGGATGGTGAGCAGTTGTTGAGCAGGTATGAGTCGAGTTACATGGGATAGCTGGGATGTGCCACTTTCAGATGATAGAGTCTTCCGCTGTAGCCTGAGTAGTTCATTAGACATTTCATTTAGTTGAGTAGACAATTGATTTTGAGAACATGTAACCGTATTTTGGTATTTGATTTTGGATTGTATCTTATTCACTAAACTTATACTATTTAAATGTTGTTTCGCTATTGTCTTATGATTATCATTGCCTCGGGGAACCGAGATGGTAACATCTTTATACCTGGGTGGTCCTGGTAAGGCACTTGGAGTATGGGGGTGTTACAGCGGTGGCTACATAATTTGTCAAATTAGGATGATAAACGGCTAGACTTTGAACATCAATCTAGAAAATTGGTGCTTCAGTATTTCACCTAATTAGATTGATGGTGAACCGTGGTTCATGGTGGCTACCTAGTTAATCACTCAAATTAATATATTACTAGTATTAATATTATTATTATTATTAATGTTCTTCTTCTTCTTCTTCTTCTTCTTTCTTCTTCTTCTTCTTCTTCTTCTTCTTCTTCTTCTTCTTCTTCTTCTTCTTCTTCTTCTTCTTCTTCTAATAATAATAATAATAATCATAATAATAATAATAATAATAATAATAAGGGTTTTTCTGACCTACATCCACTAGGCATAGGATAAGAAAACAAAAAAGGAAAGAAATAAATGTATTTCTTGTAAAGAAAAGTAAAAATAATAAAATATTGCAAGTTCCCATAAAAACATCATTTAATTATTTCCTTTTTTGTTTTCTTATCCTATGCCTAGTGGGCATAGGATAGAAAAACCGTAATAATAATAATAATAATAATAATAATAATAATAATAATAATAATAATAATAATAATAATAATAATAATAATTATTATTATTATTATTATTATTATTATTATTAATATTAATATTATTTTAGTTCAATTCAAATCTAATCACTCGATTCGATTAAATTTCGATTCGATTCACTTTATTATTTTTTTAGTTCAACACTCCATTCGATTCATTGATTCAGCTCCATTCGATTCGATTCAAATCACTCCATTCGATTCAGTTCGATTCACTCTATTCATTCGATTCGGCTTTCATTCGATTCACCTCGGCTCCATTCAGTTCAGCTCTAAAAAGCCAGAAAGAACAGGGCCTAAGACAGCCAGATGCAGATTTTCTTTCTTTGAAAGAAATGGACTTCCATTTTTTATAAATGATCTGATAAATCTTCTGCCGATTTAATAGTTGTAACCATTTGATAAAAGAATTTTTTAATCAATAGAGAGATAGAGAGAAAATTTATTAAAATATGGGTTTATTAGAATTTAGAAAGGAAATGGAGATAGGGGTGTTCACTCAGGGGTTTGGATCAGATCATTTGGTCCGGACCAGATCAGAACAAATTTTATTTGGTCCGGTCCATGGTCCACCTATTTACTTTACTTTGGTCTTCAGTCCGGTTCTGGACCAAACCGAATGGACTGTTGACCGGAACATGAACCGAACTTATATAAGAAAAGAATATGATAAATTGTAATATTATTGGTTTTATTTTATTTTCTAGTTTGTTTACATGTATATTATAAGTAATTAGTCTCATTATAGACGGATATATCCGTCTAAAGTGAAATACGAGTCAAATATGCTTAAAGTGGTGATATTTTTGGCCCCACCATGCAATTTGTTGCTTGTCGTATGCTTAAAATAGGTAGATATTTGGCCCGTATATAACTATAGACGGATATCTCCCGTCTATAATGAGAATTTGTGTATTATAAGATGTGTAACTATGTACTTAAATCTAGTAAGAAAATAATATTGATTATTTTGATCGTTACGAATTTCTGGAGTTCTAATTTTATATGCTAAACCATGTTAATGAGAATCATATTTGGTCAACTTTGGTCTGCTTCACGCATTTTTCTGGTCCATATCGGTCCAGACCAATATTAATATGGTCCGGTCATTCGTCCACCTTTTAACCCTTATTTGGTTTTCAATCCAGAGAGTTTGGTCCAATGTCGGACAAATAAGCACCCCTAAATGGAGAGAAAAAAATGGAGAAGATCCAAATTGAAGCTGGTCACCATCAAATTCTAGTATTCTCTCATATAATTAACAATAAGTCTTGCTTAAGACGAAATATTCGTTTTATTTTAAAAACGGATCCAAATACTAACACATGATAATACACACAAAACTTTTGGCATTTCCTAGGCAATTTGTCATGCTATTTGGTATCTATTTGATCCGTCTTAAGGTTTAAAACGGATACTTTTATCTTAAACAAACATTTGTGCATAAATTATTAGAGACATGTACAATAGAACCCCCATCTAAGCATACTCTTTCCTCTAAGAAGAGATCTTCTCTGTTGTGAGACTTCTATTGTGCATACTCTTGGTAAGAAAAAGATAACTTTTTCCTCTAATTTTACAGGAAAATAAATCTTGGCCCTTATGCTCATTTACTAGTCAATATATATCATGCAGATGTCTCATGTTTTCTTTTTCTTTTAAAATTCACGTCGTACCCCTAAACTTTGGCACTTAGCTTATGATACCCAATATTTTGAGTTTGTGTATATAATAGTCTTCATGTTTGATTTTCACGCACATCATATCCTTTTTATTGTTATGAAAAGTTTCAATTGTGCATAGCTCCTAAACCAAAATTCATAATCAACCAAATTTTTTCCTAAAATGATTATCTCGTCATAATCTAAGACTAGTATTGGTGCCCGGCTTCGCCCGGGTTACCTCTACTTACCATTAAATTTTTTCTCATTAAATAAAATTACTTAAAGTTGCATAACCCATAAATTTATCATTAATATATTTGATACAATGATATAAAACCGTAAACAATTGAACATCTATATCACATATTCATGTGTCATCCTACGAACATCTGCGTTCTCACATTATCAAACCTTATACCAATTGAATGGTCCACTCAAGCAAGCTGCAACATTCTTCCATGCTACACTACTTAAGACATACATAGTCAGTGCCCCGACCAAGTAATTCAACGTATATATATATCAACTTTACTCGACAACAACCCAAATTTGTGTTGACGTAACCATAAGAGTATTTCTCCATCAGCCAATTTCTTGTCTCGTCTAACACGTAATAAGCCAATGTCAACTTGTTAACAATACCCTTAATCTTTTATACAAGATTGTCAAACCATCTCGCCTTAAAAGTGAACTTAACAAAATAAAATATATAATACTCGTATTATACATATAACATAATAACAACACAATTTAAATGTCACGCCTAACAAGAGTATCCCTAACAAGAGTATATAATGATTGAGGCTTGAGGTAGGATTCACTCTTATAACTTCTAAGGCATTTTTGTTTGCCCGGGAGCCGCTGCGGGTTGTGAGCTTAACTATAATACTCTGAAGGCATCATTATATGCCTGGCTCGCCACTGCGGGTTGTGAGCCAAACTATAATCTTCTAAAGGCATTTTCGTATGCCCGACTCGCCACTGCAGGTTGTGAGCCAACTATAATCTTCTAAAAGCATTTTCGTATGCCCGGCTCGCCACTGCGGGTTGTGAGCCAACTATAATACTATGAAGGCATCTTTATATGCCCGGCTCGCCACTGCGGGTTATGAGCCAAACTATAATCCTCTAGTCTTATAACTTTGAATTTTAGCGGTTACGCTAAATAAATTATAACCTTAAACTATGAGCACTATATATCCTCAACAACACTATTAGCTAGTAACTACGGAGTACTTTAATGCCAGCGATCCTATTTACATAATGAACTCCGGAGTATATTGTATCATCAGTTACCATTTCCTAGTTCAGCTTTTAGTGACCCTTTTCTTATCAGTTTTGAAATGATCTCATACATGTTTATTATCAAAGTCTTGCAAGAGGCTTTTTATCTCTAACAATATTAGCCGAAAATCAAACCTACAAAATGACATGAAACACGACGGTCAAATAATTAATAATACTGAAAGAAAGGGAAAAATATATTCATTGGGTATAATAAAATAACCATTACATAGGTTGGCTAATTACAGGTAATTTAATTAGTTATTTGCTACACTCAATATAAATACTCTTATTAGTACCAACTTCTGAGCATTGAGCATTGTTGCCTCTGTAACTACCTTATAACCTCAATATACAATTCTACAAAAACATAGGTTATTCTAGTCTTCGACTGCTATAATGAATAGGTAAAGCAAAAAGGCTACTCTTTCTAGGTTAACAAAGCAACATATACAAAAGATCGGACAAGGAGTGAGTGAATAACTAGCGGTTAAAAAAAAATGAGACAATACATCCATCTCAATAATGATTCCAGACGATATAACTAACTCAATAACCTTGATCACTCTGGACCGTAAAAGATAACTCAGCACATAGGCCCCATAACTTAATATAATAAGAGTATCCAAATCTCAATATCAATATCATACTGTCAAATGTTCTTTAAAAGAGGCGCTGAACACTCGGAGTAACACTCCGAGCTACTCACCCGCTAATCAAGGCCAGAGAGGACCACAATTCAATTTTGATACCAAAAATATCCAAATATCAAGTCTCGATATAACCTCATCACCATTAAAGGCCAAATTATATTCTCCGTACACTATTATCAATTATTCGTACCATTGCTATTTTGTTAATAATATCCTATGAACAATTAGCCATCATCATGAGGCATACTATAGATTGACATCTCATTGATACACTTACACTTTTCTCCTTGTTATCATGAACCAACAAGCCAAATATTATCTTCCTTCAACCTTTTACTAATTAATCTTCAATATAATTACATCTAAGCCTATACATAGAAGCCATAAAACATAACTAACCCTGAATTTCTCTAGCTTAACTCATCTCACCACTAACGGTCAAAATATTATTATTACTATTGCAATTATAACAATAGTTATCATTAGGTAAAATAAATTTCACCACATAAATTCCAATTAGTTGCAGAGATTAGCACATAATCATACAACCCAAAATCGGTATTAATAGTAATAGGATTGATAGAATCGTGTTACCTTAAAAGTGATCCGAAGACGCTCGGAAAAGATTATCAACATCATTGAAATAGTGTGGAACAATAAGAAAAGGCTCCATAAAACTGACGGAAGGAAATACGGTTTGATGATGTCCTCAAATCAGATGCTATAATTTGATCGTGATTGGGAAGTTTGATCTTTGATGATCTAGATGATTATTATGATAAGGATTGTAAAACTGAAGAATGCAGGGAACAAGAGTTTGGCAGAAACAAAAATAATTGGATAAGTGGGAGGCTGATAAAGGACAATGTATTTTCTTAAAGTTCTTAGGCGGTGGAATTTAGTATAAGCGTAGAGTTTGGTCAAACGACGTAACCGACTTTATTTCATAAACAAAGCACAACTTCTCGCTTTGTTGAAAATCTTTTAATAAAAATAAAAAAAATAAAAATGTAACCAAATGATATTTGAAATTATCTTAAATATTTGAGGTATTACAACTATATAGTATACAACTCAACTACCATCTATGTCGTCAAACATCTAACTATGCAATTGGACTCCAAGTGTCCGCAGCCTGTCCCGTCTCCCGCATGGTACCAAAACCAAAAACCTGTCCTTGAACGGCTTCCCAAGTGACCGGAAATATCATATGGTTCATCACAACCCACCTCAATTAAAGTAGTTACACGCAACCAACACACGTCAGTTCCAATAATACAAATACTCATGAAATGACATGTGAATATGAATATGCAATGCAATATAAGAGTAAATCATACGGTCTCCCAAAACCACCTCACGGGTACCGGGGACATACCCAGGGTACTAAGCAACCCGGTGACGGTACCGCAGCATTGCCCACCAAACAGCCGGACCGCAGCCCGTAAAACAGGCCTCGGTAAATTCTCGTGGTACCGAGCCCGGGGGCTAACCGGACCCCTGCAAGACGTCGTGACACCCCACGAGTCCCTCTATAACTCAAGCCATTAACGTGCACGCCCCTCTTGGAGTGGGAAGCTCCAAGAGGTGAGCCAAGCTTAAGACGGTCTTCCGCCTGTCTTATGTCTCCTCAACAACCATGTATTAACACCACAACTCCACCAACGACCTCCAATATCCACCACATGTATATCACAATATGCACACAAATGCCAAGTCTGAAGCTTTTACATGAATTATGATTATCAAACATGCCTCATGATACAATTTCCGGGGTAACATAGTATAATGAAAGTCCTATTACCACATAAGACCAACACCAATGACCCCTTTATCGTGTCATGACTAAATCCACATAATGATGATACCAACAACAATCATCTACTATTCATGTTATAATGCAATATAACTACCATGTATGACCAACAACAAGAAGAAGGACATATGTAAACACATGAACAACATTCATATTACTGAAACCAAGTAGGAAAATCCTACCTTTTAGCATACTCCATAAGCTACTCGAAACAAGCAAGATCCCATCTCATAAAACCGTCTCATCCTACATGAATTACATAACAAACTTCACAATACATCCTATATACTTATATAATATAAAACCTCTTATTATCACCCTTTAATTACTCATATTACTAATAATAATTACTAATTAATAACTCCCACAACCCCCCCAAAAGTTATGGTTAAAACAAAAGAAAGAGAAAAGGTGGATTTTACTCACAAGGTGAAAGGAAGAAGAAGAAGAAGCGTACAACATCTTCAAATCCAAGCTTAGAGTCCATGGTGGAAGGTTTAGGGGAGTTTTATAGAGAGGGGAAAGGCTTTAAAGGCTTTAGAAAGAAGGTGGAAATGAGTTCGAATTAGGTGAACCATAGATCTCGTCATAGGTTATACCGTCTACAGATGAGATCAACCTGGTCGAGTGCTGAGTCTACTAGTCGTACTCGGTCGAGTTCAATCTACTCGGTCCACTGCGCATCCACTAGGTCTAGTATAGGTTACACTTGGCTGCTACATGGCCATACCTTACTTACAAGTAGCCTCTCGTCAAGCCTAATGGTCCTCTCACGCATCCCAAGGTTTCTTTATAAGTCTTAAAAGATTCGGGTATTACAATTTTACCCCCTTAAAATGAACTTCATCCCCGAAGTTCGTCTCAACTCTCCTTTCACAAACACTCCTCGAGTCTCGCAACCGACTCTTATACACTTCCCGTACTATCTCTTAGTGCCCCTTAAGGTTCTTACCGTCATCCTTACTCTTGTTATGTCAACATCAACTTCATCTCTCTTACCATGCTTCCACGTCTTCCTCTATCCATATACACTCTTTTGTACTCGTCATACTATATCATGCATGTTTGCTATCTTTCCTTAAATTCTCAATTGTTAAATCCACTCCTCCTAAAAGAGAACTTCGTCCCGAAGTTGAACGGTCAATCCTCATAAAATACTCTCGTAAGACTCATCACCGAATTTAAAAGCGCCTAAGTTCCGGGTTCACCCACCTTTTCTTTACTTTACAAACTTATAATCCAATATCGTATCATCAAAGTACCATCGATATAATTTCCACTCTACAGGTCTCCTCTAAAGTCAAAGCACAAGGTTAAACCTGAGGTTTAGTGTTCTAATTTCTTAAGCAACTCCCAACGCATGTTGGTTACTCATATATACATCTATTACGTGATATGACTCAAACATTACCACATCTATGCATGGACATCAAAAGAACGAAATATGCGGATTTTTATGAAAACAATTAAAGGATGGCACGAATGTTTCGTAATATGATTAACCATGTTATTCCGTACACATCATATCACGCATATACTGCGTCAAAACAAGTCCTCACATGTTTACACATGTTATTCCATACCCATTTTCATCCATCATCCACTTCCGTTTATTGGAATTATAAGACTCCGATCATGCATTCGACACTACCATGTGACACACATAAAATTACAGAGCATCACGTAACGCAGACATCGATATTATCTTTATTTTACAAAACAAAATCACGGTGATTACATGCATCATACTGTAGATACCTCATTTCTGCACCACCCGCAAACCACCCGGTGATGATTGGGCCGCATGTTTGGTACGCGGAACGATTTGTGACAGTTCGTAAGTTTATTGTCAAGTGATTGCTCAAACATTGATGTCTACCTCTTAATTGTCATCTACGCGCCGATACGGTCGTTTTGACAGTAATTAGAGTACATTTGGAGTCCGGGCCTAAAATTGTCTTCATTTTCTGATAACCGCTAAATCCCGAGTCAGAATGTTCTGGAATGTTCCGGATATTTCTATTCCATATTTTATAAATCTTTCACAATATTTTATTCTTTGGTAAAGTATTTCCCGTAATATTCATACAAAATATTAAGGAAAATAAGATTATCCCGTCATTCCATAAACCAAACACGGAAATCTTTCTTCCGCCGGAGGAAACCACTTGGGAACAGACGCAGCAGGTGCTGCGCCTCTTCCAAGAGACGTAGTGACTGCTGCGCCTCTTCCCAGGTCCTTTTCTGCGTGTTTTTCGTATCTTTTCATATCTTTTCGAGGTTCACTTCCAAAGTTTCTCCGAAAACCCTATTCCTCCGTGTGATTAGTATAAATAGGAGCCTTCGCTCCTCATATTTCTCACGCGAGTGTCCGCCCTTCTCTTCTCCCTTTGCATTCTAGACCACGTTCTTACTTTTTGGCGTCTACGTGCTTGAACTTTCGACCACGTAAGCTCGGATCCTTCTGAGTACCAGCCTCGTTGCATGACCGACCAATTTGACCAACTCCACAATCAATCAACTTAATTAATCTTAATCGTTTTCCTCTTACGAGGGCACTTTCGTTACATTCGAGTCGAGCATCACTAATCATAAACATAGTTCATCTCGTTTCGTCAAACATGTAAATATGAGGGTGTAAATCTCTCTTTTGTTTATTGTTATTTACTTTTTGTATCGTTAATGTAAGGTTTATGTCGAAAATACTTCTTAAAACCGATTTATAAAACCATGCTTTAAAACCCTTTTTACGGATTACCAGAAGATGACCGTCGAGAAAGGACGCAGCAACTGCTGCGCCTCTTCGAAGGGACGCAGCACTTGCTGCGCCTCTTCGTGAGGCTGCCGCAGTTCCTGCTTCCTTTCTTCTTCCTTCGTCCTCTGTCAATTCGTCTTTCGTAATTTGCTTTCGTTTGTTCTCCAATTCTTTGACATAATATCATAATAATTTCACAAGTATATTGTTTATCATCATTAATGCGTATAATTCATCGTTAATCCCGACTTAAATCCCAAGTAATCCAATATTTGCGGGTTTTCGTCATTAAAATCAATCCGGGTTGTAGAGATTCGATTCTTTCATATTGAGTTTCTGGAATTCGATCTTTGGTATATTTCCATCTGTCTATTGTCCTATTCGTCATTAATTTGTCATGTTTAACCTATTTAGTTCACCTATGTCACTAATCAATCCTTCATTCATGTAATTAATTCGTTTGCGTTCGTCTTATCCATGTTTTTTTGCTTTTATGACTCACTCGTATGTAATTAATCCATTAAATCACTTTTATCCGAGTCTAATATCATAATTAATCCTTAAATTCACCGATTAACATTAACGATTTGCAGTTCCGGCTTCACAGCCAGAACTCACCCTTGGAACAGACGCAGTCATGCTGCGCCTGTTCCAGGATGACTTTTGTCTCTGAACTTCCATTCTGCCTTGACCTAGTTTAATTAGCTTACGTATTTAATTAACTATTAATCGTATTATCGCCTAATTCCTGTTCGCTTATTCCTTTATTATTTTCTTTCTCAAATTATCCGTTTTGAAAGTATTTTCGACATAAATCATTAACCCGTTGTAATTTTCATTATTGTATTTTATTTCTTTTATCGTATCATTTGTATGTCTTCACATATAATCAATCTTAATTCCTACTTTGACATTTATTGTATGTTAAATTACGTGTTAACCGACTTAATTAAATCTTCACATGCTAGGATTAAAACTTTGATGTTGCATTGCATGCATATAATCGACAATATATCAAGTATAGACGATCTTCCCTAATCATTAATAGAGGCCGCTATTGAGGCGGGCGAGATTAGGTGTTCGATCAAAAGAGCTTCCTAATACGTACCCTCACCCCTTACTCCAGATCTCTGTGAACATCCGTGTTCATTGGCATCTGCGAGAGTCATTCTAGACATAGAATGCTATGGGTAACGAGTTCTTGGTGTTCATGTCACTACTTTGTGTCTTGACATAGCACGAGGTATTCGAACGGTTTCCAATTTTCCACAATAAATTGGTGGCGACTCCACAAATGCAATCGCTTGTTCCCAAGTGCCCCCGTGGCCCATTGTCCACAGTTTGACGACTCCACTGGGGAAAATACACTTACGTGTAGCCAAAAGGGTGAAACTTGAACAAGGTTAGGGAATAATATGTACGAGACAATTGTCGGTTTTCATAACTCGGTCTTCCTAGATCGTTTCATTCGGCCTTCCTAGGCCCAACCCAACCCATTCGACCAATCGTCCCGTCTAAACGGTCCTAATTCTTATTTGGGCCTAAGGATGGATAACGATTAACGTCATCCATACCATGGTACTTACTCTTGTTTGTATCAAGGACTTTCACTACTTGAGGAAATGAACTAGGAATCGACCTTACTCTTGTTTGGTACGAGCCTTTCCACAGACTTCGGGTTTCATTGTTCGGTATGGCAACCCACCCTTTAAACCAAAACCCTTTTAAATGCACTCAGCATCCCGTTATAATGCTTGTATAAATGTTTGTACCTTACGTGATCACCATTTCTAAACAAAACGATGACGATTTTTGTAAAATCAAATCCTTTTAAATGTAAATTTCGAAAAAGGTTAATGATTAGCGCAAAACCGAGTCAAAACTCTGTCCATTTGTCGAGTCAAATTTTGGGCCCAAGCCCATTTCAAAACCTCACTTCGAGTCCACTCCTACAACTACACTAAAGTTGACTAGGACCAATATTTTCCAAACCTTGTCATTTCTTCAAAAGCTCACTGACACAAGTGGCACACACCCACTTCATGAGTCAAAACATTTCTTTCTTAGTAAGTGCGCTAGAATGGTCGATCGTGTTTTGATTCGTCGTCGATCTCTTATCCAGTTTCCAAGATGCTTGAAACAAGCGACTTCCATCAACTCCAAGATAGTAATGATCGAATCCTAACCGCGCTAGCTCAACTCCAAGTTACTCAAGACCAAGTGTATGATCGCCTTGACACCATCGAGGGCCGGATCTATACCGTAGAAACGAGGTTGCCTCCTCGAGAAAGTGAAGTCATTGATGACTTCGTGAATGACTTCAGGGACGACAACCCTCCCATGGGTATGACTGTAGCTGAGAAACGACTCCAATACTTAGAGGAGCAATTGATGTATCTTAAAGGGGATGACATTTATAGGGAGAATAATCGCAAGTACGAGGCAGTGAGTTCCAAATTCCCAACCAACTTCAACATGACGGATATCCCTAAATTCAAGGGGCATGAGAACCCTTTGAACCACATCCGTGCTTTCAAGGACTATATGTCTATCAAAGGCATCAAACCCGAGATGTTCTTAAGGATCTTTCCTTTATCTCTTGACACCATCCCGAAGCAATGATTCTACTCTCTAGAACACAAGAAAATTGCTACTTGGGAAGACGCCGCGGTCGAGTTTGCTAAACAATATGCGGATAATGCAGCTAAACAATATGCGGATAATGCCGAAATACAAGTTAACATGCGCACTTTAGAGGTTCTTACCCAAAATGACAAAGAAGGTTTCACCGACTTCCTAAGTAGGTGGAGGAAGACTAGTACCCAACTAGTTGAACGTCCGGATGAGGCTACCCTTGTGGAGAAATTCGTGGACAACTTAAAGCCCATCTATGCCAATCATTTGAGGTACCAAAACATTAAAACTTTCAAGAACTTAACTGTACTAGGAACAAGGATCGAAGATGACACCCGTAAAGGGCTCATGTCCAAAATGGTAGGTCGAGGATATCAAGGCTCAACAAGTCGTTCTTACGGCTCCACTAGCAAGACCGATGAAGTTAACCTCCTCGAGCCATCCAAGAAGAGTGCCCCACCAAGGAAATTTACAAATCTTGGGGACACTTATTCCAATGCTCTAAAAAGGCTAATAAAACAAGGCAAACTCCAACCCATAGGACCTACGCCCGAACCTGAAAAGAAGTCCAAGTTCTGGGACGAGAACTCATACTGCGAATATCATAGGGGTAAGGGGCATGACACTGAAAAATGCTATAAATTGAAAAATGTGCTTCAAGACATGATAGAGGATGGTCGACTACCAATACCGCCGGGAGGAAAGCCCAACAACACTCAGAATCCTCTTAGAATTCTAGTGATCACAAGTGAAGAATCTACCTTAGATTGTTCACACCTCGTTTCTCCAGTCGAAGACAAGATCCACGCGATCGAGAATGAAGGGTTCTACTCTACCATTGCCGACTTCATCGCATGGGCAAGAAGTGTGAATAGGCAAGTTTGGGAATTAGAAAATGTGGTGACAACTTTACATGACCCCAATGCGACACCCAAAGAACATGCGCCATTAATCTTTTCTCAAAATGCCACTATGCAAGAAATAGTCGCCGTGGTTGATAAACTAGTCGACTAAGTCACACAATTAGAGGACGAGATCATGAGAATGAGGGAACTAGCTACAATCAATGGAGTATGGGCCGATGATGATGAAGACGAGTATCTCATTGAACACTCCCTAGTCAAGGAAATAGTCCAAAATGGTGAAGACCAAGATGTGGACCACCTAACTCGTTCGGGGCGTCCATATCAAAGCACTACTCAAAATGGTCCAACCAATGTTATCACACCAAATGATAATGAAGATGACTCTACTGATCATTTGCTCAAGCAATTACAGAAGGCAAAGGCCGATCTTTCAGTCTGGCAATTAGTAGCAAGCTCGTTCCCACATCGCCAAGCTTTGCTGCAAGCTTTGGCCAAGTTAAATGTAGCACATGACTCCACACCCGGCGATGTAGTCAACTTGGTCTTCCAAGAATCACCGAAGCTAAGTAATCCTATTGCTTTCTCAGACAAAGATTTGCCACCCTTTGGCGCTAGTCACAACTTGGCTCCGCGGTCAACGTCATACCCCTGAAAATGGCATACAAACTAGGCATGATAGAGTCGGATTGGACCCCTACCAATCAAGGTGTCCGTGCATATGATGGTACACGACGAAAGGTCGTTGGACTCGTTAACCTAACCATAGCCACAAGGTTAATTGAGCGAAAGGTTAACTTCCAAATAGTGGACATCGAAGCTTCCTTCAACATACTTCTGGGAAGACCTTGGATTCACGCTTCCAAAGCGGTAACATCCACCCTTCACCAAAAGATCAAAATTCCACTAAATGGCAAAGTGGTGACGATCACTTCGTCGCCCATCAAGGCAATAATCGAAAAGATGTCAAATAATCAAGTCCTTGCGGATCCAGTACATGAACTTGGGGGCTTTCAAAGCATAAGTGTCATAGAAAGCGAACTGGCACCCCTATACTACGATCCCTACTCCAACTTGGTGGTCAATCACATACTCAAATCCCAGGGATACTTCCCTGGAATGCCTTTGAACCCTATCCGAAGAAACACCTTCGCACCCTACAAGGAAGGCAACTAAAAAAGGATAGCTCTTGGACTAGGATACAAACCCATTAAAGAGGAAGTTCTCGAGATGCTTGCTCAAGTTTAAAACCGTAAGTACGTAGGAGTCCAAATGCGACCCTATCTCCCTACCCTAAATGGATACTTTGTTAAGGAAGGAAGTCAAGAACTCTTTCACGAATTTCCAGAACCTTGGCATTATCTCGAAAGGAAGCTAGCCGGAATCGAGATCTTTCACGATTGCTACTTCATTCCTCCAGAAACGGTTCCTACCGTCAAAGCTCGTCAAGCACCTTGCTTAGACGAACAAGCTGTTAGTCTACTATTTGGAGAGGATCGATTTGTTAGAGCCACGCAGGATGAGATCATTACTATGATACTTCAAGACAACCACTTCAACCCTACCGCGTTAATCACAGAAACAAACGCGAATAAGCAGAAAGGATGGAGAAAATCAATCAAGTGGACCAACAATCAAGGAAGACTCTTCAAGCTCACCACTGGAGAAGGAGAGATGTTCAAAGGAGAACCAAAAGACGATGAATTCGAGTCAGAGTCAGAGTCGGAGTCAGAGTCGGAGTCTAGAGAAGTCACTAAGGAATCTTCTCCTGTCGTCATCCCCATTCCCTTTGTTTCTCCTAGCTTAGTCTCAAATAGTAACAGTAGTTCGGGAAATGCCCCAACAACTGTCCCTTTACCGCCGCTGACCACAGATCAGATAGCTTCTTTGTTTCACCTTTTCTCAAACTTTAATATGAATAAATCAGGTTCGTGTGTGTTATCTTGAATGCAATTCTGTTTACGATGATACTTAGGATGACCCAGATCCAGACTCAATTGAGATACCTCCTTACGTAGCCAAGGAAATACTATAAGAGGGGGAAGGGGGGACCAGTAATAGAGAACACCGAACCCATCAATGTAAGAACCGAACTAGAACCCCAAGAACTTAGGATAAGGACTACCTTGGGCTCCACCGAGAGGGCCAGTTTCATAGACCTCCTAAACGAGTTCAAAGACGTTTTCGCTTGGTCCTACAAAGACATGCCAGGGATATCGCCGAACATAGAATCCCAATTAAGCCAGGTTTCAAGCCCGTGAAACAGAAGCTTCGTCGAATGAGGACAGAATGGGCTCTCAAGATTAAGGAATAAGTCGATAAGCAATTCAAAGCCGGGTTCATCAAAGTTTTCGAGTACTCTGACTGGGTAGCCAACATAGTACCCGTACCCAAAAAGGATGGGAGAATCCGTGTTTGTGTTGATTTTAGAGACTTAAACAAAGCAAGTCCTAAAGATGACTTTCCTCTACCACATATCGACATATTGGTGGACAATACCGCAGATCACGCGCTACTATCCTTCATGGATGGGTACGCAGGTTATAACCAAATCAAGATGGCCATAGAAGACATGCACAAGATCGCCTTTGTCACTCAATGGGGAACCTATTGCTATACGGTTATGCCGTTTGGGTTAATCAACGCCGGAGCTACATATCAACGCACCGCAACTACACTCCTACATGACATGATGCACAAAGAAGTTTAGGTGTACGTAGACGACATGATTGTTAAGTCCAAGGATAGAGAGGGGCATATTGCGAACCTTCGCAAATTCTTCTTAAGGCTACGAAAGTACAACATGAGGCTCAATCCTCAGAAGTGCACATTCGGAGTAACATCTGGCAAGCTCCTGGGATACGTCGTTAGCCAACGAGGTATTGAAATAGACCCTTCCAAAATCAAAGCTCTGATCGAAATGCCGCAACCTCAAACGGAGAAAGAAGTCAGAGGATTCCTGGGAAAAGTACAATATATAAGTCGATTCATATCGAAACTCACCATGATCTGTGAACCTATCTTCAAGAAGCTAAAGAAAACAGATCACACCATGTGGGATGATGACTGTTAGAGGGCGTTTGACCGAATCAAGGAGATATTAGCTAAACCACCCGTGCTCATGCCACCTCAACAAGATTAACCTCTTGGTTTATATCTCATAGTGACCGAAACAGCCATGGGCGCCATGCTAGCTCAAACCGTAGGAAAAGAGGAAAGGGCTATCTACTACCTTAGTAAGAAGTTCTTGGAGTACGAGTGCAAATATTCACAACTCGAAAAGACATGCCTCGCTCTTGTGTGGGCAACGAAGAAGCTACGTCATTACATGCTTAGCTACTCCGTCAAAATATACTCCAAAATGGATCCAGTCAAATACCTTTTCGAGAAACCCGTTCTCAATGGACGACTAGCAAGATGGACTTTGATGCTCGCAGAGTTCGATCTCAAGTACGTGCCCCTGAAAGTTATAAAAGGGCGCGCCGTTGCCGAATTCTTTGCAGAAAATCCCATCAATGATGCACAAACAATAGATACTTGGTCATTTCCAGACGAGGATATACTCCAAACCGATGTAGACTCCTGGGACCTTTACTTCGATGGAGCATCAAACTTAAGAGGATTTGGAATAGGAGTGTTGCTTATTTCTCCTGAAGGCGAGCCTACACCGATCTCTGTCAAACTCGACTTCGAGGTGACAAATAATCTTTGCGAGAATCTGAAGCTTGTCTCATTGGACTACAAAGCGGTAAGCTTAGGCATTAAAAACCTCCGAGTGCATGGGGATTCGTCCCTGATCATCAATCAAGTTACAGGATCTTGGAAAATCCGAAGCGAAAGCTTAGCGCCTTATCAGGCCAGAATAGACCAAGTCGCCCAATTCTTTGATCATGTGACCTATCTACACCTACCTCGGGAAGAAAATCAATTTGCGGATGCTCTTGCAAAACTCGCATATTTGATTAATATGCCAGATAACATGGTGGAAATGCCTTTATGTATCGAACTACGATCAGAGCCAGCTTACGTCCACCAAATTACCGACGAAGAAGAAGTCACAGAGGAGCCTTGGTTCCAAGCAATCCTAAATTTCAAGCTCAACGGTACCTATCCACCGGATATGGACAAAAGGGGACAACGTGCTATACGTCTACTAGCTTCCCAATACGTTCTCATGTAAGGAGAGTTATACAAAAGAACACCTCTTGGTGTAATCCTACATTGCCTTGATCATTCACATGCACGGAAAGTAATGGAAGAAGTTCATGATGGAGAATGCGGTCCTCACATGAGTGGGCCCATGATGGCAAAGAAAATCACACGTTTGGGGTATTATTGGACCACAATGGAATCCGATTGCATCAAATACGTAAGACATTGCCACAACTGCCAAATCTTCTGGAATGTACAGCATGTCCCTCCCTTATTGCTCTATACAATGACATCTCCTTGGCCATTTTCTGCCTGGGGAATTGATATAATCGGGAAGATATTCCAGCCGGAACAGGAGGTCACTGTTTTATCCTAGTGGCAATTGACTATTTCACCAAATGGGTAGAAGCAGCTTCCTACACTAGTCTCACAGCTAAAAATGTGGCAAAGTTCATACAGAACAACATCATCTGTCGATACGGTTGCCCACATGAGATCATTAGTGACAATGGATCATATTTCCAAGCCGAGACTGAGCAATTGCTAGCCAAGTACAAAATTAGGCATCACCACTCTTCACCGTATAGACCACAGACTAATGGCGCGGTAGAGGCGGCAAACAAGAACGTTGTAACAATTCTCAAGAAAATGATTAACAACTATCGAGATTGGCCAAGCAAAATACCCTTTGCTTTGTGGGGATATCGCACATCAATTAGGCCGCCCACTGGGGACACCCCTTTCTATTTGACCTATGGCATGGAAGGCATGTACGACCAGGTAGAGTTAGAAATACCATCATTGCGTATCTTACTCGAAAGTCAAATCCCGGAAGCCGATTGGAAGAGGGATAGATACGAAGAACTCATCCTCCTGGATGAACGTAGGCTACGCGCATTACATAATGTCCAAACATATCAAGCACGTATCAAACGAGCCTTCAACAAAAGGGTCAAGCCAAGAAACATCAAGGAAGGAGACTTAGTACTCAAGTCAGTTAGAGCTCTTTTTCCTGTCGATCCACGGGGAAAATTCAAACCTAATTGGGCCGGGCCATTTCTAGTCAAGTCCATACTTCCAGGGGGTGCGGTTAGGATCACAGACCTAGATGGGAATGAATTCGCCAACCCGACAAACCTTGACCAACTAAAGCGGTATTATGCCTAGCATAGGAACAAAAACGCGCCTCGCGTAACCTCATGTGTCGCTCTTGTGGCACTAAAATAAACGGCCCCCGGCCAAGCTGAAATAAGCTAATGTCACTCTGCTCTTGCATTTTGACAATTTGTCATCCTCATATCATCAAATAAACTAAATTGCACCTTAAGAGTAAGTAAAAGCTCATTCTTATCTTCTAAGTTCATTAACAAGCTCTTGCTTAGAACAATTATTCTTTTTACATTTACTCGAACTACGCGCAAGGGTTTGATTTCATTTTTAAATGAATACGTAGGCAATCCTTCACAGGATACAACCCATTAATTTCAAAATGTAAATTGAAGGACATTTGCAATTGCATTTGGAATTCGACAAGAATAATAAATAGAAAATCACAACGGTTTCATAACCAATCAACCTCTTTTATTTCATTCATTTCTAATAATAATAATAATAGTACGTTACATAATAATAATAATGCTAAAACAAAAATAAAAATAGGTTAGGATTCTAAAAACCCCACCTTCTTATTACAATAATAATAATAATAAATAATAATAAAGACTTGGGCTATTCCTCCATCTTTCCTTTGCCCTTGTCATTTTTGTCATACTTCTTGTCACGACCTCGAGCCGGACGCTCCTGCGCCACTTCGGACCTAATCACCAACGGTCTTTCTCGAGGCCTAGCCTTCCCATTCTTGTCAATCACTTTGTCCACGACAGGAGAGGTCTTCGGTTTCTTGGAAGGATGAACAACTCGAAACCCGGCTTCCTCCTCTCCCTCAGTCAGATGCTTCTCTTTCTCCTTTTCCACTTCGCGCACCTTGTAGTCAACGGGCTCGCACTTCCTCAATCTCTCACACTCCTCGGGAGTAGTAGCTTTCCTCCACCGTAGATAGGAGTCCGACACCCATAAGGCACTAACAGAAGAGTTCAAGAACCACACGTTTCTTTGAGCCCATTTAATGGCCCACTCCCTTCGGCTCTCAGTAGTAAGCGCCACGGCAGTCTGCGGGACAGTGTCAAGCTTCGGGATCATCCGCTTTAGTCCAACTTGTCTCATCAGCCTCTCCGGAAAGATGCATACCATGAATTCCAAGCCAGGAATGCGCACAGATCGGGTAGGATCCAAGGAAGATACTCCAGTTACAGATTTGAGATGCCACCACGGTACAACCCATCTAATCAAAGGGCCATCGTCACTCTTCAGTTTGTTTTCCCAGTAATTGCAGACCCAAGTGAAGTCCACCATGTAAAGCCTGGTCCTCATTGCAATCGAGCGAGCGTGATAAGAAGGAACATGAACTGGGGGCTCGATCAGTCGAAGGCGCTCCATAAGCCAGACCTACCAAAAGCGGGTATTAGAAAAAAAAAAACAAAAAAAAAAGAAAGACGAAAAAAAAAGAAGAAAAAAAGACGAAACAAAAAAAAAAACGAAAAAAGAGAAAGAAAAAAAAGAAGAAAAGTGTTCTTTTACATGCAGAATAATAGGACTTCCCAAATAAGGTAGGTCGCGATTGGCTTTCCTGTTATCCAAACCCAATAAGATCTCTCCTAAGCATAAATAAGCTGGGCTCCTGCGCAGTTCCATTTGTTCAACTAGGCCCAGGAGACGGGGATCACCTCTCAAATCTTCATCAACATGCCCTTGAAGGACATACACATGCAACAAGCAAAATCCGAATGCCCTTCGCCTGACAACATAAGAGACGGTGGGGTCGGCCTTGTTAATGAATCGGTCAATAAAGTCCAACATTCGCAATCCTTTCGAGGTCACTAGACGATCCACCTCAATTCTTGTCAATCCAAGCAAGTCTTTAAATTTGTTCTTATACCCTTGGGAAGTAGAAGGAATAGCAGGCAAGTGTTCTGGATCCCTCCCACCGATCGCGGCAATTTCTTCAGGAAATGGGCAAATGTCACCTCCGGGGAAAGCAAAGACGTGATAATTCGGGTCCCAATAATCAAGACAAGCATCTAAGAATGGTTTGACCACCTTGATAAGCTTCAAACTCAACAATGATCCAAGATTATAAGCACCCATGTCGTGTTTCTCCATGTTGGAAAACTTGTTGGTCCATTCTTTTAGGCGAATCTCTAAAGTATTCATGATGAATGTTTGTTTTGAGGAATTTATGTAATAAGACGAGGAAGAGACGGAAGAATTGTGTGAATAAAACCTCTATCGACGTCTCTATTTATACTAAAATCTGTTTCCTAAAATCCGCCAGGACAGAAACACGTGGGAACAGGCGCAGCACCTGCTGCGCCTCTTCAAAGGGACGCAGCTCCTACCGCGCCTCTTCCTCAGCATTGTTTCTGTGATTGTCCGCGTTGAATGTTTCCTAAATTCCTTAGCGAATAATTTCCTATTCATAGGGGTTATTATTTTGGTAAATACGTCAAAATTGCCATATTTCGTGTTTCCTAATTTCGCGGATGCGCATTTCGAGGCAATGTCGACATTTTCGTCATTTTAGCACACTTGTACATTTCTTTTAATTTTCTTTTCAGGAAATCATTTCACTTTCATTTCAAACTTATACGTTTTTATTGTTTTCTTTTTTTAGGGGGTAACCCTCCCTACCGTCCGGTCATTTCCGACCAATTTTTTGCATTTTTTGCATTTTCAAGTCTTTTGTTTTGCGCTAATTTAGGCCATATGTACAAATACATGCTCTATGTGATTTCTATGTAAATTTCGGCAGCATGACGGCGTAAACCGTCATCTACCAAACCTGTTCAAAACTAACCTGCAGGTACAAGCAACACAACCTAATAGCAAAGGCACTCAGGCCGTCGTATATACAACCAAAAAGGGATATGTACAGCAAACTGGGGGCTCGAGCCCCAAACAAAGTCCAAAATGTCCAAAATGTAGGTCCTAAAATGTACAAATGTGCAAGATACAGCCAATAAAAACAAACAACAACAAAACAAAAAAGCTACTGCTGGTCGCCGTCTAGCTCAGCAACTCTCGCCTCGAGAGCAGCAACCTCGGCGTCACGGACCTCGAGCTCTCTCAGCAGACGAGCTGTCTCCTCCCGAGACTTGGCAAGCTCCCGCTCCAACTCACGCTCCCTCTGCAAGCAAAAAAATTGGCTCATGTCAATCATTTCAAACAATCATAAGAAAATTCAAGAAATAGGCAAAAGGTTCATACCTGACGACCTCGACCGCCGACAAGTGCCTCGATGGCAGTAGCTCTCAGCCGGTTGGTCACCCTCCATAACGCCACAAACCGGGACGGCGCAACCTGCATTTTTAAATAAGAAGTTCTTAATAATTGGATAAATACAATCAAACGTGTTCTTACACAAGAAAATCATACAAATTAGAGGCTTACCCTCCGAATCAGATGCTGCCAATCGTCCAAGCCAGCATCCGTCACAGCTACGTCAAAGTCACACAGCTCGGAGATCGTCGTCCTCCCGGTCACGTCAGTGTACTCGAGGGTCTCGGGGTACTCTGGGGGCTCGATGCTCGCCGCCTCGATGCTCGCCGCCTCGACCTCCTGCAAAGTCAAATGATTCTCATTAATCGATGATCTTTCATCGTATTCTCAAAAATCGAAAGTAAAGAAGGATAAAGCACTTACCACAACCGGCCAATACGCCAACCTCCCGTAGAGGAACGCCGAGTAGTCCTCACCAGGTAGAAGGAGGGTGTCACCACCAACGCCAGCCAAGTCAGCCTCCCTCTTAGCCTCAGAAGGCTCCCTGAACATCGTCCTAGGAGGATCGATGGGAACCGTCAAGACATCCCGAGAACACTGACGAGCCAAGCGCTCGCCCAAGTACCACATATGACCCATCGACGTCCTCAACAATAGCCGGCTTGAGCTCCTAAGTCGAAGGACCTCAGCCACGAAAGGAGGAGCGCCAGCGTACTCTGCCCCAGGCCTGGGCACCCTCTAGGTGTTTAAATTTAGAGGATGTTCCAGTTAGAGTGGTGAAGTATTTTATTACCGTTGACTTTATCGTTATGGATATGGCCGAGGACTCCCAAGTCCCTATCATTCTAGGTAGACCGTTCCTCCACATAGCTGAGGCGGTTATAGATGTTAGGGATGACAGTCTTACACTACGAATTGGGGATGATAAAATCCCTTTTATTCTTGATAAAGCATTAAAGCATTCCAATTCAAAAGCTACATGTCATATGATTAATACGGTTGATCATACTACTGATGATTCCCTTGCTTTGTGTTTGGACAGGAATCAGTTTGACGCTCCTGCTGTTGCGTCAGGCCCATGGAGCAAGGAAGTAGATAAGATTGAGCGGCTGATTTATGGAGACGAGCTTCATCCTAAGACGGTTTATAGCCTTGAGGTAAGTGACGATTTGGAAGCTGAGCTTGATGCTTTGGAGGCTGAAATATTCAAAGATGATCCTGTCACTAAGGTAAATGGAGATGTGACCCCTCCCATTCTAGGTAAGGCCGTTTATTGTTTTCCCATGGATGCAAAGGAAGAAGATAGTGAATAATCATGTCTACCTTTCATCTTAGACTTTGAGTTTGATGAGCCCGAACATTATTTATTGTTAATTATATTTGCTTGTATTATCTTTGGTGCTACTTGTGTCTTTGTGTAGCACATGCGCAGCTTTTCAATTTACTAATGCGAGCTTTGAGTTGTTTTGACCGTGTCATGGGTGAGCACTTAGTTTAAAGTGCACAAAAGTGTTACGCTGGATGAATACTCGATCGAGCCCAGCTATACTCGATCAAGTATCCTTGTGTTTTGGGTCTGAAACGTAGTTGATGATGATGAATTTCCGCGGTTGGTCATTTTCCCCCTATTTTTGCAACTGGTTTGGGGGAACTTCTAAGTTTTTATCGGGTATTCTCTTTTCTTGTATCTACTTTTATTGTATTATCTTTAGTTATTTTCCATTCCTTTTGTTAGATGTGTCCTTTAGGTTGCTGGTAATTGGTTATGTGTGATTGCTATACTGTATGGGTCACAATGCGGACACTGTGACATTTAGGTTTAGGTGAGGAGTCTTTAATTTTGTTGTGTGATTTATTTTAGTTGTGTGATTTTATATTATATTGTGTGCATTTTAAAACAAAAATCCATAAAAATTAAAAAAAATCTCAAAATCCAAAAACATGTTTCTCCTTTGTTTTAGGTCGAGTCTTGGTGAATTGAAAAACAATGATGTTAAATTTGCATTGTTTTTGCATTTGAATCCCATATACAATTATGTACATTGTTTTGACCCGTTATTTATGAAAACAAAGCTCATAATTCAAGTCTTGACCGTATTTGACATGCCTTATGCTAATTAGATTTGACAAAATTATGCTGGTAAACTACTTAAATGCTGAGGTCTATAGAGCTTCCTAGGCAGGAACATCAATAAACTAGTCTCATTTGTCAATTAGGTTTGAGTGTGGTTCTTCTTGTGGAATGTGTATTATCAAACTACATAAGTGTGACATTAGTTTCTTAACTTTTACGCGTTCATATGATGAAGTACATGAGGATAGGCGGTGCTTACCGTTTAAATAAGTCTTGAATTACCTTTTGTTTAGCCTGTTTGAACTCTTGTAGCCGTTCTATTTCCCATCTAATAGCTACAATCCTAGAATTTGCCTACCTTATCGGAACAGTCGCAGTTACTTGTTCATCATGTCTATTTTTGCTACTATGGTTGAGATTGGGACTATTATTGTCATTTGTGGGTATAGTAAAACTTGTTAGCAATTGTGTTGTATCCCTTATGTTGGAAAAGGAAGAAAAATATGAAGCAAAAGAAAAAGAAAAGAAAGAAAGAAAAAAAAGATTTCGAAAAAAGAAGTGAAAAAGAGGGAAAAAAAAGAAGATAAAAATATATTTCATTGTCATTTGTTCAGGGAACAGAAGGTTGGTTACTAGAGTCTAATACATTGTTGGAGAGTAGTTCTTTTGGCTCTCATGTGTTGTTAAAATTGAGATGATTTTTCTAGTTGGGATAATTTACGCTTATTGTCATAGATTTGGTTTTTGGTTTAGCGTTGCGACTATCGTCTTAGCCTCACATATCCATACGTGCCTTGGTACAATCCACTTCTATGCCATTTACCCATTTGCCACCTTATTGTCCTTGATACACGTACTTTTATCTATATTGTGAATGCGTATTAATTGGAGAAATTTCTATCACATTAGATTGCATGCATGCTTCATAAGTTGAGTGAGTGTTCTACTTCTTTCTATCTTCACATATAACTCACCCTTACATACTTATAAGTGCATGAGTGAAATCCGCGAGAATCCGACTAATTTGTCTTGCAAGATCGAAAGGTATTTGGCGTTTGTTTATAGTACGGTGACATGAGACTTGAGCTACGTTTTCTATTACTCGTGCCTTTGAATTTGTTTTGTTGGCACAATTTTGGTCACTACTTTGTTATAAATATGGATAGCTTGGGATTCGTATATGCATTAAATATTAGCTCTGAGTTATTTATTCGCCATTTGTATGATTGCCTTTTGTATTGTGTGATGCTTTACTTGGGGACAAGAAAAGAAATGGTTTGGGGGAGTTTTATGAGTCATATTTATATACATTTATATGCCTCCCCTTAGTTACTTTTTATACGGTTTTCGTGCTAAATTGCATTGTTTATATGCCATTTATATTAGAATGTCGTTACTTCCGCTATTTGGCATTTAATGCAGGAATGATGCATTTATGGAGCAAAAGAATGAAATGTAGCACCACGGAGATGGCATAAAGGAATACACGAAGCATGGCACGGAAATGTAGATGTGATACCCCGAGTAAAATTTTATTATTTTGTCGATTTAAGAAAATTCTTTGTTTGAAAGGGGAAAGAATTTATATTTATTAGAGTCAAGAACGTACACAAATGAAAGGAATCCATCCCAGAGGGAGATATTGACTTAATAAAATTCGAAAGGCGTAGTAACCAAGTATAGGTAAGACCCTAAAATAAGAATAAAATAGTTCGGTTGAAATCCGACTCAATAATAACTTTACCCGTAGAATTTTTGCTAGACCTATCTCAAAGAAAGAAACCCATAATGTAAAATATCTAAGATATTTTACAACATTTTACATAGTTTATTGAAATTCGTCACATGGTCTAAATACTTAAAAAAATGATAAAAAAATGGTTGTGGTGGTTTGGATATCCACGTGTGAACCTAGGTAATGACTATTGAAATTAAGAATTTTACTTGGCAATTGACATTACCACGTACAATCATAGGGACATGTAGCCTAGGACGTTAAACCGACATAGAAAACCTATAAATTGACGTTGTTGCATGCTCATTAGAAGGAACACACACAACAAAACCACCAACAAGCTAGATAGAATATAAAGACTTGTATTCAGAGTAGTTAAACAATTGTAAGAGGTATATTTCCTACCCCTTCGTCTTAAGTTAATATAATGAGTAAGTATATTATCGTTATAATTACTCAACTGATATTATAATGTACATGAATTATTTTTTATGTGATAAAGTTATGTTATACTTGTATATTTTACGTAATGTAGTTTACGTGAGATATGACTGTGGTACTGTTTGTGTTAACAATTGACGTTATAATGCTCACGTGATAATGGTAATGTTAAAATACCATTGCTAAGATGTACATTTGGCCAATGTATCATCTGGGACATTATTATTGGAAGGGACCGGACCACATTATTATCTTATCCCGTGTACATGGATGTGAGCTCGAAGTGGGCTCGGCAATTGGCTCATACTGTTATATCTGGATAAAAAGAAAGAAAGAAAAAGAGAAAAAGAAAAAGAAAAAGAAAAAAGAGAAAAAGAGAAAAAGATTGTTGTCCTGTGTGCACGGAGGAGGGCATAGCCTAAGGGAGTCTCGGCTCCGTAATGTGGCCCTGTTCAATAATAATGACCTGAATTATATTAATTTGAGATGTAGGTTATGGGAAATATAGTCAACCTGTGGTTGGTTGACCCTTTATTTTATTAATCTTTTTCAGGTACGGGAAAGAGGGAAGGGCATGAGTGAGATTGACGCAAGAAAATAGAATGAGAATAATGTATCATAATAATATAGTCTTATCAATAAAACTTGTTACTAGTTATTTGGTTGTACTAAAGAATAATGTAAGCCTTGTATTTCTCTGTATGGGGAAATACGGCGTAACGCTCTGTAATTTCATTTTATTAATAAAATATACCATTTTGTACTCCTGTTGTTTACGAGGCGTTACAAAAGTGGTATAAGAGCTTAGGCTAAATAATGAAAAAAAAAATTATTTAATAAATTATATGGATAAAAAAAAAATTGACCGAGAGATGGGTAGACGTCCTAGGAATCACGGGTAGCTTATAGGATTTTAGCTTGTTATTTGTTTGTTAACTTATGTGATTACCTTAATTGACTAAATGATATTGTTTATGTGTCATTTTAGTATTTATTGTTAGTGCATTATTTGATATGGTCCTTGTGGACATATCTTTTTATATATGTGCACACTTTTAAGATCATAGCTTACAAAAGGAAAAAAAACAAGTATAAAGAACTACTAGATTTAGACTTACTGTCATGTCACAAGGTTAGAGACATTAGAGGATGTGTGAGAAACAGAATTTAATTCCATAAATGCAGAATGAAATAGAGTTACTATACTTTAGTCATTTAGACTCCCGAACCATGAAAAATACAATATTATAGAGGTTAATAAATTTATTTTAGTGTCAAGCATCAATGGATATAGTCCAAACTAGAGCGAGAATAGATTCACTTAACGACAACGACGTAGCAAATGTCGATGTTTTTCAATAAAGGAATGGTGAAAATGTCCGAGCGAGTTCGAGAAGATTATGATTTTTGTAGTTTATGTTAACTAAGAAGGTGTGATATATGTAGAATATAGATAAACTAGGTTAAGTAGCTTTGTCATGATTATCGAAATCTTTGACTGTAAAAGAAAAGAAAGGGGTTTGTCATATTTGTTGTGGAAAAATAAGGTTGTGCCTAACATTGTTTAGGAATGAGATGCAGGAGTTAGAAGTATAGAAAGGATGTGAATAATGCGAATTTTTATTTGATTGGTCAATATTACCGTTGGAGGCATATAAGAAAAAAAGAAAAAAAGAAATTAAGGAGGATGGAGTCAATGTAAGTACATTTATGGAGTTCGAATTTTCGAGGAATTTCTATAGTAAACACAAGGAGGAAGAATTTTAAAGTTTGGATCAGAAATATTGTGGTTTCACTCCTATATATTGAGGATGTTAGGAAAACAAAAATATTGTGGATTGAGGACATGGATGATATTATTAAGGGATTTATGGGTAATAGAGTTGTACTTAAGTCATTTGGATTATGCTAATGAGATTGACATTGGGTTACTTAGAGGTAAAAGAAAAGGATAAAAATATTTTCATGTTTTAATTTGTATTTTGAGAATGGTCTGACTTTGGGGATTGAAATTTGGAAGTTGTTGGTTGTTGATGGTAACTAGGTAGTAATTAGGTAATATGCTGGTGATGGTGAAATTTATATTATAAAGTTTTTCTTCAAAGAAAGTATAAGATTAGTGAATGCATTTTCTTTATAAGTTATTTGTGATAAAATGATAAGATCATGACATCATGTGATTACATTAATTATTTCATGGATCTATAGATCGAATAGTAGACATGAGTGAAGGTATATTGTGGGATTAGTAGTGTATTGGGCATTATTAATGTGGGTTGCTAAGGAATTGTGGATTAATGGAATATTGAGGACTAGAGTTATAATGTTTTGATTGGGGAACATTTGAATATTTCATGAAGCCCAAATTGAAAGAGCCCAGTTGAGATGAGATTGTCAGTTACCGTTTTAAAGTATCGATGTTAAAACAATATTAGCATAAGACAATATCGTAATATTTTGTAGTTGAGATGTCAACTTGGGAAAGGAGCCTAAGTGGTCCGAGAATCTCAGATCGTTTAAGAAGTCCGAGGTTCGATTTCTAATAAAAGCAAAAAAAAAAAAAAGAAAAAAAAATCCAATTTTTATCTTTTTAAACATGATTCACATGTGTAGTTTATTTATTAACAAGTTATTAAGGCGATAATAAAACTTCTAAGAATATATAAATCACTAGATTAGTAACATGATTAATAATAACGAAGAGAGGATTTCAAGCAATAGTTATTTATTTCGTAAGATAAACTATAATTATTGCAAATACCGCTACTAATACACATATTAGTATCATTAGCAAGCTAATGAGTGTCTTCACTTCTTTAAGGGACTTTGTAACGGAATTATAAAGCTCATCGGAGGAGATATCAGGTGATTTATTGGATGAATTTCCGTATGATTTATCCATAATTTAGAGAGAAGATTTTTTATGAGATTATGGATAAGAAGTAAATGAAGTGGGTGGATAAAATGGTTAATTTTTGTGGTGTTTATAGAAAAAAATATATTTAAAAAAAAAAAAGTGTTGGTGGGTACTGTACTACTGTAGCGTCAGTGGGTACTGTTGCGTCAGTGAACAGTAAGTGTCGGTGGAACCGTAAATAAGTAGACAATTTATTTATGCAGTCAATAAATTAAGTTATATAAAGTGATAATGTATATATAAAGGAAAAGGTAGAGAAAATTGGTTTGAACATAATATTCAGTTCTCCTATTCCTAGGCATAGAAGTTAAGCTATATAGTGACGCTTCTACACAGAAGTACGTTGTGTCTTGGACAAATTAGGAAATGCAGTTGGATTTTCATCTAGATAAAAGAGAAAGGAAGGTTTGCCTGAGATGAGGTAAAATAGTCGAAGTTTCTCATGGATTGTAACATAGGAGTTCAATACCCCATTTGTAGGACGTATTTGGTAGTAGAGGCACTTAGTGGTAAATATTTTATTGTTTACCTACCCCTAGTTAGACAGTTCGGGATTCAGTATGATGATAGAGGAAGTTATATTTAGTTAACTAGTATTGTATGTTTAGAAGATTTAAAAAGATACGGGATTAGAAAAAAAAAGTTTGACTTATTTTGTATGGTGAATGGTTTTATGATTGTGAGAGTACTGAGTATACCTAATAGTAAAAATTTTGAAAGAAGGAGAAAATAATATACATGTACCCTATATTAGTACACCTTTTAAGGAAGTTAGATGTGTAAAAACATTTAACAAACGTGATGGGATCATAGGAAAGTATGAGGCACTAGAATTCGTTGCAAAATGTCTAACCCGCCAGCAAGCGAAAATTGAACGTCAAAGGCAAGGACGACTTTTTACAACCTTTAAACATTCCATCACAGAAATGGGAGTCGATAGGAGTGAACTTTGTGACAACGTTGCCTTTGACACCAAAAGGAATGAATGAGATATGGGAGACTTAGATAGACTAACCAAAAGTGCACACTTTTTCACAACCGAAACCGTGGAACTCTGAATAGTTAACAAAGAAATATATAAAAGAGATTGGCAGATTACACGGAGTTCCCAAACCATTGTGTCCTATCGTGACACAAAGTTTTTAGAGAAATTTTGTAAGAGTTTCTAAAATGCTCTAGGAACTCGTTTGAACTTTAGCACTGCTTTTCACCCACAAACCGATGGACAAACATAGATGTTGAGACCCAATTTAATTAGTTAAGTGTTGATGATGCCTTAAGTCAAATTAATCTAATTGTTTATTTAATTGTGTGCCTTTTAAGTTTTAATCTTATAGCTCAAGAGATCTAATTGTCAAAGAAGATTGCACAAGGATGATCAAAGATGAAGAATGTCATAGATTGAGTCATGGTGTTATAAGAGATCATTAAATTTGGTCAATTGTCTAAGTAAAAAAAAATACAGTGTAGTCCACTCTGACTTAAGAAGACTCGTATTTGAAAGAAACATTTCTAAAATATTTTAACTTTTGAAAATGGCTTTCCAAACTTTCAACAAACCTTATACACTTCAGAAAAAAATTGGTTTGCTCATTTAAATTGAGAATGAAGCTTTTTATTTCTTTGGAAAAGAGTTTTCTTACACAAAAAGACACTTACCAAAAATGAGCTGATTACTTTACAAATTTGGCCATGTTTATGGTTCCCGTGAATACCACCAAATAAGCTCTTTATGGAACAAAAACCTAATCCATATTTTTTAGTGTGTAAGTAACAAGATTACTTGGAGAAGTAACCTATTATTGTTAGGAGTATGTGTTACAAAATTGCAGAGTCTTGAAAACAACATTTGCCCTTGATCAAGTTTCATATAATAATTATCATGCTAGTATTGAAATGACTCATTTTGAGGTTTTGTATGGGAAAAACTGTATATCCCCAAAATATTAGAGTGATATTGATGAATCAAGGGTCATTGTACCATATTTGATTCGATAACCCATGGATAAAGTGAAAACTATGCCATAGAAGATGAGAGCTGCTCAAAGTTGTAAAAGGAGTTATGATGTACTTAAGAGACGACTAGTGGAATTTCAAGTAGGTGATTTGGTTTTCCTTGAGGTCTCACCTACGACAGGGTTTAGTAAATTCGAGCAATAGAGAAAATTGAGTCCAAGATATATAGGACCATTTGAGATAGTGGAGCGAGTTGGAAATGTTGCCTATAGACTATCCCTTCCAATAGAATTTTTAGAATCCATGATGTTTTAACGTGTACTTGTACTCTTAATAAAGTATATTCCCTACCTTAGTCACATCATTAACTTACCCCAGTGCGAATTAGAGAGGACCTAACCTAAGAAGAGAAACCGGTTCAAATTTTAGACTATAAAGAGAAGGCTCTACATTACAAAGTTATTCCACTTGTAAAATTGAGACAGAGGCGACTTGGGAAACAGAACAGGAAATGCGGAGTTGATATCCTTATTTGTTGCAATAAGGTAATGATCCAAGTTTCGAGGACGAAACTTATTTTAAAGGGGGTAGAATGTGATACCCCGAGTAAAATTTTATTATTTAGTCGATTTAAGAAAATTCTTTGTTTGAAAGGGGAAAGAATTTATATTTATTAGAGTCGAGAACGTACACAAATGAAAGGAATCCATCCTAGAGGGAGATATTGACTTAATAAAATTCGAAAGGCATAGTAACCTAGTATAGGTAAGACCCTAGAATAAGAATAAAATAGTTCGGTTGAAATCCGACTCAATAATAACTTTACCCGTAGAATTTTTGCTAGACCTATCTCAAAGAAAGTAACCCATAATGTAAAATATCTAAGATATTTTACAACATTTTACATAGTTTATTGAAATTCGTCACATGGTCTAAATACTTAAAAAAATGATAAAAAAATGGTTGTGGTGGTTTGGATATCCACGTGTGAACCTAGGTAATGACTATTGAAATTAAGAATTTTACTTGCCAATTGACATTACCACGTACAATCATAGGGACATGTAGCCTAGGACGTTAAACCGACATAGAAAACCTATAAATTGACGTTGTTGCATGCTCATTTGAAGGAACACACACAACAAAACTACCAACAAGCTAGATAGAGCATAAAGACTTGTATTCAGAGTAGTTAAACAATTGTAAGAGGTATATTTCCTACCCCTTCGTCTTAAGTTAATATAATGAGTAAGTATATTATCGTTATAATTACTCAACTGATATTATAATGTACATGAATTATTTTTTATGTGATAAAGTTATGTTATACTTGTATATTTTACGTAATGTAGTTTACGTGAGATATGACTGTGGTACTGTTTGTGTTAACAATTGACGTTATAATGCTCACGTGATAATGGTAATGTTAAAATACCATTGCTAAGATGTACATTTGGCCAATGTATCATCTGGGACATTATTATTGGAAGGGACCGGACCACATTATTATCTTATCCCGTGTACATGGATGTGAGCTCTGAAGTGGGCTCGGCAATTGGCTCCGCCCTGTTATATCTGGATAAAAAGAAAGAAAGAAAAAGAGAAAAAGAAAAAGAAAAAGAAAAAAAGAGAAAAAGAGAAAAAGATTGTTGTCCTGTGTGCACGGAGGAGGGCATAGCCTAAGGGAGTCTCGGCTCCGTAATGTGGCCCTGTTCAATAATAATGACCTGAATTATATTAATTTGAGATGTAGGTTATGGGAAATATAGTCAACCTGTGGTTGGTTGACCCTTTATTTTATTAATCTTTTTCAGGTACGGGAAAGAGGGAAGGGCATGAGTGAGATTGACGCAAGAAAATAGAATGAGAATAATGTATCATAATAATATAGTCTTATCAATAAAACTTGTTACTAGTTATTTGGTTGTACTAAAGAATAATGTAAGCCTTGTATTTCTCTGTATGGGGAAATACGGCGGTAACGCTCTGTAATTTCCGCTGCTATTAATAAAATATACCATTTTGTACTCCTGTTGTTTACGAGGCGTTACAAAAGTGGTATAAGAGCTTAGGCTAAATAATGAAAAAAAAAATTATTTAATAAATTATATGGATAAAAAAAAACATAAATTGACCGAGAGATGGGTAGACGTCCTAGGAATCACGGGTAGCTTATAGGATTTTAGCTTGTTATTTGTTTGTTAACTTATGTGATTACCTTAATTGACTAAATGATATTGTTTATGTGTCATTTTAGTATTTATTGTTAGTGCATTATTTGATATGGTCCTTGTGGACATATCTTTTTATATATGTGCACACTTTTAAGATCATAGCTTACAAAAGGAAAAAAAACAAGTATAAAGAACTACTAGATTCAGACTTACTGTCATGTCACAAGGTTAGAGACATTAGAGGATGTGTGAGAAACAGAATTTAATTCCATAAATGCAGAATGAAATAGAGTTACTATACTTTAGTCATTTAGACTCCCGAACCATGAAAAATACAATATTATAGAGGTTAATAAATTTATTTTAGTGTCAAGCATCAATGGATATAGTCCAAACTAGAGCAGAATAGATTCACTTAACGACAGCGACGTAGCAAATGTCGATGTTTTTCAATAAAGGAATGGTGAAAATGTCCGAGCGAGTTCGAGAAGATTATGATTTTTGTAGTTTATGTTAACTAAGAAGGTGTGATATATGTAGAATATAGATAAACTAGGTTAAGTAGCTGTCATGATTATCGAAATCCTGACTGGTAAAAGAAAAGAAAGGGGTTTGTCATATTTGTTGTGGAAAAATAAGGTTGTGCCTAACATTGTTTAGGAATGAGATGCAGGAGTTAGAAGTATAGAAAGGATGTGAATAATGCGAATTTTTATTTGATTGGTCAATATTACCGTTGGAGGCATATAAGAAAAAAAAGAAAAAAAAAGAAATTAAGGAGGATGGAGTCAATGTAAGTACATTTATGGAGTTCGAATTTTCGAGGAATTTCTATAGTAAACACAAGGAGGAAGAATTTTAAAGTTTGGATCAGAAATATTGTGGTTTCACTCCTATATATTGAGGATGTTAGGAAAACAAAAATATTGTGGATTGAGGACATGGATGATATTATTAAGGGATTTATGGGTAATAGAGTTGTACTTAAGTCATTTGGATTATGCTAATGAGATTGACATTGGGTTACTTAGAGGTAAAAGAAAAGGATAAAAATATTTTCATGTTTTAATTTGTATTTTGAGAATGGCTGTGACTTTGGGGATTGAAATTTGGAAGTTGTTGGTTGTTGATGGTAACTAGGTAGTAATTAGGTAATATGCTGGTGATGGTGAAATTTATATTATAAAGTTTTTCTTCAAAGAAAGTATAAGATTAGTGAATGCATTTTCTTTATAAGTTATTTGTGATAAAATGATAAGATCATGACATCATGTGATTACATTAATTATTTCATGGATCTATAGATCGAATAGTAGACATGAGTGAAGGTATATTGTGGGATTAGTAGTGTATTGGGCATTATTAATGTGGGTTGCTAAGGAATTGTGGATTAATGGAATATTGAGGACTAGAGTTATAATGTTTTGATTGGGGAACATTTGAATATTTCATGAAGCCCAAATTGAAAGAGCCCAGTTGAGATGAGATTGTCAGTTACCGTTTTAAAGTATCGATGTTAAAACAATATTAGCATAAGACAATATCGTAATATTTTGTAGTTGAGATGTCAACTTGGGAAAGGAGCCTAAGTGGTCCGAGAATCTCAGATCGTTTAAGAAGTCCGAGGTTCGATTTCTAATAAAAGCAAAAAAAAAAAAAAGAAAAAAAATCCAATTTTTATCTTTTTAAACATGATTCACATGTGTAGTTTATTTATTAACAAGTTATTAAGGCGATAATAAAACTTCTAAGAATATATAAATCACTAGATTAGTAACATGATTAATAATAACGAAGAGAGGATTTCAAGCAATAGTTATTTATTTCGTAAGATAAACTATAATTATTGCAAATACCGCTACTAATACACATATTAGTATCATTAGCAAGCTAATGAGTGTCTTCACTTCTTTAAGGGACTTTGTAACGGAATTATAAAGCTCATCGGAGGAGATATCAGGTGATTTATTGGATGAATTTCCGTATGATTTATCCATAATTTAGAGAGAAGATTTTTTATGAGATTATGGATAAGAAGTAAATGAAGTGGGTGGATAAAATGGTTAATTTTTGTGGTGTTTATAGAAAAAAATATATTTAAAAAAAAAAAGTGTTGGTGGGTCTTTGTACTCTTTGGCGTCGGTGGAATCTTGTTGCGTCGATGAATGCGATGAAGTGTCGGTGGAACCGTAAATAAGTAGACAATTTATTTATGCAGTCAATAAATTAAGTTATATAAAGTGATAATGTATATATAAAGGAAAAGGTAGAAAAATTGGTTTGAACATAATATTCATTCTCTATTCCTAGGCATAGAAGTTAAGCTATATAGTGACGCTTCTACACAGAAGTACGTTGTGTCTTGGACAAATTAGGAAATGCAGTTGGATTTTCATCTAGATAAAAGAGAAAGGAAGGTTTGCCTGAGATGAGGTAAAATAGTCGAAGTTTCTCATGGATTGTAACATAGGAGTTCAATACCCCATTTGTAGGACGTATTTGGTAGTAGAGGCACTTAGTGGTAAATATTTTATTGTTTACCTACCCCTAGTTAGACAGTTCGGGATTCAGTATGATGATAGAGGAAGTTATATTTAGTTAACTAGTATTGTATGTTTAGAAGATTTAAAAAGATACGGGATTAGAAAAAAAAAGTTTGACTTATTTTGTATGGTGAATGGTTTTATGATTGTGAGAGTACTGAGTATACCTAATAGTAAAAATTTTGAAAGAAGGAGAAAATAATATACATGTACCCTATATTAGTACACCTTTTAAGGAAGTTAGATGTGTAAAAACATTTAACAAACGTGATGGGATCATAGGAAAGTATGAGGCACTAGAATTCGTTGCAAAATGTCTAACCCGCCAGCAAGCGAAAATTGAACGTCAAAGGCAAGGACGACTTTTTACAACCTTTAAACATTCCATCACAGAAATGGGAGTCGATAGGAGTGAACTTTGTGACAACGTTGCCTTTGACACCAAAAGGAATGAATGAGATATGGGAGACTTAGATAGACTAACCAAAAGTGCACACTTTTTCACAACCGAAACCGTGGAACTCTGAATAGTTAACAAAGAAATATATAAAAGAGATTGGCAGATTACACGGAGTTCCCAAACCATTGTGTCCTATCGTGACACAAAGTTTTTAGAGAAATTTTGTAAGAGTTTCTAAAATGCTCTAGGAACTCGTTTGAACTTTAGCACTGCTTTTCACCCACAAACCGATGGACAAACATAGATGTTGAGACCCAATTTAATTAGTTAAGTGTTGATGATGCCTTAAGTCAAATTAATCTAATTGTTTATTTAATTGTGTGCCTTTTAAGTTTTAATCTTATAGCTCAAGAGATCTAATTGTCAAAGAAGATTGCACAAGGATGATCAAAGATGAAGAATGTCATAGATTGAGTCATGGTGTTATAAGAGATCATTAAATTTGGTCAATTGTCTAAGTAAAAAAAAATACAGTGTAGTCCACTCTGACTTAAGAAGACTCGTATTTGAAAGAAACATTTCTAAAATATTTTAACTTTTGAAAATGGCTTTCCAAACTTTCAACAAACCTTATACACTTCAGAAAAAAATTGGTTTGCTCATTTAAATTGAGAATGAAGCTTTTTATTTCTTTGGAAAAGAGTTTTCTTACACAAAAAGACACTTACCAAAAATGAGCTGATTACTTTACAAATTTGGCCATGTTTATGGTTCCCGTGAATACCACCAAATAAGCTCTTTATGGAACAAAAACCTAATCCATATTTTTTAGTGTGTAAGTAACAAGATTACTTGGAGAAGTAACCTATTATTGTTAGGAGTATGTGTTCTGAAAATTGCAGGAGTCTTGAAAACAACATTTGCCCTTGATCAAGTTTCATATAATAATTATCATGCTAGTATTGAAATGACTCATTTTGAGGTTTTGTATGGGAAAAACTGTATATCCCCAAAATATTAGAGTGATATTGATGAATCAAGGGTCATTGTACCATATTTGATTCGATAACCCATGGATAAAGTGAAAACTATGCCATAGAAGATGAGAGCTGCTCAAAGTTGTAAAAGGAGTTATGATGTACTTAAGAGACGACTAGTGGAATTTCAAGTAGGTGATTTGGTTTTCCTTGAGGTCTCACCTACGACAGGGTTTAGTAAATTCGAGCAATAGAGAAAATTGAGTCCAAGATATATAGGACCATTTGAGATAGTGGAGCGAGTTGGAAATGTTGCCTATAGACTATCCCTTCCAATAGAATTTTTAGAATCCATGATGTTTTAACGTGTACTTGTACTCTTAATAAAGTATATTCCCTACCTTAGTCACATCATTAACTTACCCCAGTGCGAATTAGAGAGGACCTAACCTAAGAAGAGAAACCGGTTCAAATTTTAGACTATAAAGAGAAGGCTCTACATTACAAAGTTATTCCACTTGTAAAATTGAGACAGAGGCGACTTGGGAAAGCAGAATGAAATGCGGAGTTGATATCCTTATTTGTTGCAATAAGGTAATGATCCAAGTTTCGAGGACGAAACTTATTTTAAAGGGGGTAGAATGTGATACCCCGAGTAAAATTTTATTATTTAGTCGATTTAAGAAAATTCTTTGTTTGAAAGGGGAAAGAATTTATATTTATTAGAGTCGAGAACGTACACAAATGAAAGGAATCCATCCTAGAGGGAGATATTGACTTAATAAAATTCGAAAGGCATAGTAACCTAGTATAGGTAAGACCCTAGAATAAGAATAAAATAGTTCGGTTGAAATCCGACTCAATAATAACTTTACCCGTAGAATTTTTGCTAGACCTATCTCAAAGAAAGTAACCCATAATGTAAAATATCTAAGATATTTTACAACATTTTACATAGTTTATTGAAATTCGTCACATGGTCTAAATACTTAAAAAAATGATAAAAAAATGGTTGTGGTGGTTTGGATATCCACGTGTGAACCTAGGTAATGACTATTGAAATTAAGAATTTTACTTGCCAATTGACATTACCACGTACAATCATAGGGACATGTAGCCTAGGACGTTAAACCGACATAGAAAACCTATAAATTGACGTTGTTGCATGCTCATTTGAAGGAACACACACAACAAAACTACCAACAAGCTAGATAGAGCATAAAGACTTGTATTCAGAGTAGTTAAACAATTGTAAGAGGTATATTTCCTACCCCTTCGTCTTAAGTTAATATAATGAGTAAGTATATTATCGTTATAATTACTCAACTGATATTATAATGTACGTGAATTATTGTTTATGTGATAAAGTTATGTTATACTTGTATATTTGACGTAATGTAGTTTACGTGAGATATGACTGTGGTACTGTTTGTGTTAACAATTGACGTTATAATGCTCACGTGATAATGGTAATGATAAAATACCATTCCTAAGATGTACATTTGGCCAATGTATCATCTGAGACATTATTATTGGAAGGGACCGGACCACATTATTATCTTATCCCGTGTACATGGATGTGAGCTCTGAAGTGGGCTCGGCAGGGGGCTCGGCAATTGGCTCCGCCTCGTTATATCCGGATAAAATGAAAGAAAGAAAAAGAGAAAAAGAAAAAGAAAAAGAAAAAAAGAGAAAAAGAGAAAAAGATGGTTATCCTGTGTACACGGAGGAGGGCATAGCCTAAGGGAGTCTCGGCTCCGTAATGTGGCCCTGTTCAATAATAATGATCCGACTTATATTAATTTGAGTTGGAGGTTATGGGAAATATACTCAACCTGTGGTTGGTTGACCCTTTATTTTATTAATCTTTTTCAGGTACAGGAAAGAGGGAAGGGCATGAGTGAGATTGACGCAAGAAAATAGAATGAGAATAATGTGTCATAATAATATAATCTTATCAATTAGACTTGTTACTAGTTATTTGGTTGTACTAAAGAATAATGTAAGCCTTCTATTTCTCTGTATGGGGAAATACGGCGGTAACGCTCTGTAATTTCCGCTGCTATTAATAAAATATACCATTTTGTACTCCCGTGGTTTACGGGGCGTTACAGTAGAAGAATAAAGGAAGATAATTGAAGAAGATTAGACGAAGAAAAAGAGCTGAAGCATTGAGTACTCGATCGAGTATGTAACACTCCCACATACCAAGGTGCCTTACCAAGGACCACCCTAGCATGAGAAGCTGTTACCATCTCGGTTGCCCGAGGTTAGTATATCAAAAGTAACCATTCTGAAACATTTATTAAAGTATAAAGTTTAAATGATTACATTGTCTTAAAGCAAAACCAAAAGAAAGAGTATATGAAATCTCAATACAACTGAAACCAAAACAACTACTCGTAACAGCGGAATCTAGACTCGAAGTGATAACATCCCATCTCGTCCCCGTAGCTAAAGACAACCATCACCTGTCACAATCTACTCATCATCCCCGAATGGATCACCACAATTTTACAAAATAACAACGGGGTCAGTTCACTGGATAATTAAGATAAGCAATTTACAATAATAACAATAACAACAATTCCACAATCATTCTCTATTTCCAATCATATCTCAATACTGACTACACACTTAAGTGTGTAGTCCTGCCAAATTATTGCCGCGAAAGATAATCCACATTCCACACCGTCAGTGGGGGGACCGCAGCCTTGCCCACCTAAGCCCCGCTCATCGCAACGAGCAACAACCCATGTTCCTTAATGCGCACATCTCCTCTTGTGACCGGTTACACAAGGGGTGAATCAAGGGCGTGAAACCACTCCCACAAGTGACTACACTCAGCCGAGGACGCACCTCACCAACATAATCAATCCACCACAACTCCAACTATTACGAATACAATTCAACAACAATACTAATCATGCCAATTAAATCACAATCATCACATCTTAAATTAATTATGCAATCAAATGAGTAGGGAAACCCTATCTTAGCACAGATCCGATTACGAGTCAACAAGCGGAAGCTAGAATTGCTCTTCTACAAATCCTTCACCTAACAATAATCATAACAATCCAATCACAACATGTAATCATCCCCCTTTTCCCCAAATTCCAATACTAGGGTAAAACTCTAAAAGACAAAACTGACAAAAAGTATAAGGCTGGTGACTTACCGACGCATGAGAGAGCTGAACAACGACTCACGAACAAACAAAGATCTTGGAAGAGATTAGGGATGATTAGAGTACGTAAAAATATTTTAAGTTTTGGTAAAAGTGAAAAGTGAAACTGTTAAACGTAATTTATAATCATCCTTAACCAAACCGCGGAAATAATTCCCGTCAGACCGGATACTCGGTCGAGTACTGAGAGTACTCGGCCGAGTAACCCTTAATCGGCCGAGTATTACCATACTCGGCCGAGTGTTCCTAGACAGTAACCTGACCAGAAAATACACGACGCGTTACTCGGCCGAGTTAGCCCTATTCGACCAAGTAATAGAACTCAGAAAACGTGGTATTACAGTCTTCCCTCCTGAAAAGAACTTCGTCCCTGAAGTTCATACTATACTCAAAACGAAACACCCAACACAACACTAACTGATCAAAGACAATAACCACCACTACTCAAAGGTATCAACAACCCCAACTATACGTGACAAAACACTCAACTCAAACCCGGAACATGACAAAATACAACTATGTTAACCTCAACTAACCCAAAAACAAGCATGCGACCATCTCCTACTTCCTTTAAAAGACAACGGTTATGTAATACTCCTTATTTAATAATTATATAATAATAATATTTTATTGTATTATACGAGTTATGTTGAGACGAAATAATATAATCATATAATAATAATAAGATACATGTATTATACTACTCCCACCTATATATATACCCTTTATACCCTATCCACCCAACCTTATCCATTTGCAATCCACCAAAATCCACCATCAGCATTAGAGAGAAAAGAGAGAAAGAGAGAAAGGAAGAGAAAGACCCCCCCGCCTTGAGATCGTAAGATAAACCGTCTTATACTAGCCTTTATATTATTTTATTCATACCATTGACCCGTCCCGACCTTGACCCACCTCTGACCCGTCATTGACCACCATAAGGGTGGCCGTTGACCACCATAATAAGGTATGATCGAGTAGAAAAATGGGTTTTTGGGGGGTTTTGTGATGCGGGTTAGAGCTGCAATTTCGAGGGTGTTGCGAGTCGGTTTGGGTCTAGTTCTGGGCAAATCTAGGTCGAGGGAAGAGAGGGGAGTAGAGTGGTGGTTGTGGGTGGTCGTGAGGGTGGCCTGAGGTGGCGGTTTCAGAGGAAGAAAGGAAGGGTGTCGGGTTTTTGATGTTGTTTGTCGCCATTGTTGTTGTTGTGTTGACGGCTGCCGTAGTGGTGGCCACGGGTCGTTGGGTCCACCATGGTCAGGCGGTACAGTGGTGATGGTTTGTGCGTGGAGAGTGGTATGGGTGGTGTTGGTTGGTGTTTTTGCTTGGTGTGGTGGTTGGGACGTGAGGTGGGTAGCGGCTAGGGCTGACGGGCTGACCTGGCCACCGTGGATAGGTGGTAGTCACGGTGGGGAGAGTAGTGGTTGTTGATGAGTCGGGTTTTGGGATATGAATATAAGGCGAATATTTAATTAGTTGTATACGTATCAGATTAGTATATTTATACGTATTTATATATGTATTAGTTTGGTATATTTATACATATTTATATTATTATCGTATTTTAGGGAATTGGTTTTGTGAGACGGTTTTACGAGACGGGCCTAGCTTGTGTGACGGTTTGCTTATGCGGATTTGCTGTGAGGTAGGTTTATCCTACTCAGTTTCATTGTTGCACTTATTTATAAAATGAGTCTTTTATCATTCATTTGCATTGAGTGAGTCGGTAATTGGCATGTTCTATGGTATATCGTATTTGTATTGTTGTCTTGTATGTCGGAGGACATGATGGTTTGATTGGTTACTTGTTTTAGAGACGTAAGACTGTTGGGAGACCGTCTTGCGCTTAAGTCGCCTCTTGGAGCTTCCCACTTCAAGAGGGATGTGCACATTAATGGCTTGAGTTACGGAAGGAATCGTGTGGTTGAGGCACGACATTTGGCAGGGTATCCGGTTGGCTTCGGGACCCGGTACATCTGGGCGTGTCCCGGTACCTGTTTATGATTGTTGATATGTCTGGGCGTGTTCCGATACCAGTTCGGTTATCGGTATGTCTGGGCGTGTTCCGGTACTAGTGTGGTTGTCGGTATGTCTGGGCGTGTCCCGGTACCGTGGTGGTGGATGTTGAAGGCGGTTCATTCATATCATAGTCATGTTGTATGTTCACACACTCGAGTCGTGTCACACTTTATTTGTTTAATGAAACTGACGTTTGTGTGTTTGTGTCATTGTCACCTATCTCTTTTGGGGTGGCATGTGTCGATCCATATGATATCCTTTGGTCATATGGGGAGCAGCTTAAGTACAGGTTGTTTGGATAGTACGCGGAAGACGGGACGAGCTTGATGTATCACGAAACTAGTCTAGTTGGCTAGAAGAGTATAGATGTCACGAGTTGTACTTTATCCATTTGTTTACCTTTCATGTAATTCATTAAACATTACATTAATAAAATGTTCTTTGATTGAAGTTTTGAAACCCTACCTCGGGAAACCAAGATGGTAACGCTCCAATTATCTTGGCCGGATAGTTGGAGTGTTACAAAGTGGTATCAGAGCGACGATTTTGGAACCTAAAACCAATGAACCAAAAATGAACCTAGGAAGGTCTAAAATTTGATGCCCGTCATTGTGTGCACCAAAGATATTATTTATAATACCTATTAGAACTAACAGAAGCTAGTGGTAACAGGGTCGAACCACAGGGAGGCGGTGCAATTATCAGTTGTCTAGTTTTAGTCTTAAAGTAACAAATGTGGGGATTTGATTTGATTTGGTCTATAGCTAAAGGCAATAAAAGACAATAAACTAATAAACGGATGAAAACAGATATTAAAAGGGTGCTAAGACGGTCAGTTCACTATAGTTTCTGCGGCAGCAAACTAGGTAGATCTAAAACAATCACGTGAGGCAGGAAAATAAGAGGTCCTCTCGGTTCACTCTCACAGGTAGCATCTTTCGATCTCGCTACAGGTCCCTATATCACTAATACAGACTTTCGTCCTAAAAAGTGACTAAAAAGGCTAAACTAACTTATCTTTCGATCTCGTTAATCTAGTCGTCTTAATTAGGTAGGCTATCTCCCTTCCCTATCTTTCGATCTTTATTGGGTCGGTCAAATCCTAAACATTCAACTAGTCGCGTGCACTCGATTCGTCAAACATAGAAATTAAATTAATTAAAACGAAGGTAATCTCACGAGGCCAGTCGATCAACCAGGGGACCCAGTCGATCGACCATGGCGCGATTTAGGTCGTGCTATTCTAATGCCGCCTACGCTACAGATTCCCTACATCCTAGCACAGGGTATTTAGCTACTCATGATTATTACGAAAATAATAACAAGATTAATGAAATAAACTACTGAATTCATGCTTGAAATAATTGAACAAACAAATAACATAAAACGATAATTTTGGCTTTGGGAAACTAATTAGCAATTTCTATACTACGAACGATAATAAAGCAGTAAAACTGAATTTATGGAACAAAGGAATACCAGTAGAAGAATTGCAGGAAGAAGATCGGAAACACGAACGAAAGGAATTGTATTGAATGATTAAACTCGAAAACCAAACCTTAATTATTTCCTAAAACTGAATGCTAAAAACATGAATAGAAACTGAATGTTTATTCTGAATGCTAAAACTACGTTATATAGTAATACAACGTAGTTCTTATTCCAAAACCTAATGTACCATGGGCTTCTAATTTCTCGATCTTCTTATTCACGTCAGAATTAGCGGCTTGGTCGATCGACCATGCAAGGCAGTCGATCGACTGCTCTTCGCTGAATAGTAGCTACTGGAACTCGTGGGTTGGTCGATCGACTAAAGGCAGCGGTCGATCGACTGAAGTAGCTGATACTTGACTTCTAACTTCTCGTGGATTTGTCTTTTGGGCCTCGAAATGCGCACCAAGCTCCTTTCTTGAGTAAATACTTCATGTTAAATGCAATGCAAGATATTCGGGGACGGATTTAGCTCAATTTCTACTCATTTCCGCATAAATCTGCAATATTACATAAAAAATACGAAAGTAGACGAAATGGGGCAAATAGTAGCATAAACTACACAGATGAGCTCTGAAATGCGTGTAAAATGGGGTGTAAAACATCATATTTAGGACACGCATCAAACTTCCCCAAACCAAACCCTTGCTTGTCCCCAAGCAAGAACTAGACTCGATCCTAAAACCTAATGGAACAAGTTCAATCTCAGAGCGAAATGCAACCATAAAGCCTAGACCAATTTAATGCAACAACCAACAATCAATTAGCGATGTGAATCATGCAAACGAGTTATGAAGTCGTTAAAAACTGCTGAACCGTCAACTATATGGACTTATCATTATGGACTCTCACGGGTCGCTCAAATCACTCAAATAGCATAGGTGAAAATATGTAAAAGATAGAAAGAATTCATCTTGTTAGTGACACTCACCTAACTACGACCTATAAGAACATGCCTGCAATATAATATGAAAGTAATCTCTACAGCCGTACATATGCATTCCAACCGAACGGATGACCATGACACATGCCGAGGTAAATATGGATATGTGAGGCTATGGGCAAGAAGGGCTAAGACGAATTTGGATAAAAACAGAGTTAAAAGCCAAGCTAGTAACTAAGGGAACCAAATTAATAAATCATCCCAAATCCTTGCTCAAAATTCAATCGAAACGGTGCTGATAGCAAGCACAAATCCCACAATCTCCATAATTAAACAACTCCCCATAAGATACAAATGAAACATGGGAGTATAAATCACCAACTCATAAAGATTCAAACCATGTGATTTTTTGATTTTCTTTTTCTGCTGCAGTACTCAGTCGATCGACCACTTGGTTCAGTCGATCGACTGACCTCTTTTTTCGAACTCTTTTTTTCTTTTCTTTTTTTTTTTCGAATCATTTTTCTTTTCTCTTCTCTTTTTTCTTTTGTTCCTTCTTTCCTTCCTTTTCCATCTCTTCCCAACTTTATCTCAAAATGAGCATTAACTACCAAAAATGAAGTAACAATCCCAAAACGTAAACTACTAGCTTGACAAAGGCAGGCTAAATGTAGGATGTAGTTAACGGGACAAAAAGGCTATTTTTGGCAGTGTGGAGCTTATGGGTAAAATGAATAAAGGGAAACCTCTACCATATGTGTCAACAAACCACGAACCGAATGCATACAGGTATTAAGCAGATTAAGTTCATATTTATGCAAATTTATGTAACATGTCTCATAAGGAGTAACTACTCACAATCCTAGATAAACTGGTCATGAATGTCACCAGTTATAGGCTCTAAACCTCAGAAAATGATGTAGTTTGCCAAAATTTTAAGTCAAGTCTCAAGTCCAGCAAGGAATTTTAACGAAAACTCGTAGACTATGCATATATGATTCTACTAATAACATGTCAATTAGCAAGGCTTAGGCATAAACAGATGCAAATGCAGTGTCATCATTGAAATACTACCGTTCCGACTCGACCTAAATGCAAAAGTAAACGTGCAATTTTTTTAAAATTTGAAATTTTTCAATTTTTTTCGAATTTTTGGTATATGTAAGGGAAAATAAATAACAAATGCAAGACAAAAATGTAAACGTGAATGCAAGCAAATGAAATGCAACGCAAAACCCTTCCCCAAACCAAATCACATAATGTCCCCATTGTGCAAAATCATATAATGAAGAAAAAGGAAAACGGGAATTTGCGATAAAGTAACTAAATAAGACATAAAGTAAGGACTCGGAAACTCACAAGACTTTAAGCGCAGCAAAGGAAACCTCCCCAAACCAGCATGAGCTAGGAGATTTCAGTAGCCAGCAGTGCTACCATATGTACCTGAAAAGACAAACAATACCACGCATAAATCCGAGAAAGCAATGTGGAAGCGGTAATTATGTGCAAAAATTAAAAACGGAAGAAAACAGAAATATGGCGGAAAATAGAGAGGAGGGAAGACTCCCTCAATTCCGCAAAACGACCAAACACAAAGGGGAAAGGTCGTGAACAGTGCAAGAAAGAAATACAATGGTCGATTGACCATTGCAGGCAGTCGATCGACCGGAATGAACAGAAACAGAAGCTCCTGGAAGTCGCAGCTCAGTCGATCGACCATAGGGGGCAGTCATCGACTGAGAAACCCGCTGTAACTTTCTGATTTCTTCGAATTAGCTCGATAACTTGAGCTAATATGGTCTATAGTCCTGCAAACACACATAATAACGCGCCCAAAATTGCGCAAAACCCAAAGTAACGGTATAAAGTATATAAAATCCTAAGCAAACTTTTTAAAATGCGAAGTCTCGCGCACATAAAACAATAAAAAGAGAGAGTCTAAAAGCAATAAAATGTATAGTTTTTGAAAAAGCCTTAATCAACTAATAGTTGATGAAGAATGGCCACGGAATGGCCCACTTGCTCGGCTTCTGACTACTAGAGGTAGCCTCAACAGTGCTCATCTTCTCAGCTGCACTCTTCTTAGCTCCAACATCCGCAGAACTCAACGGATCAACATGTCGGACATCTTCCCACTCAATGACTCCTCAAGCTCGTCAGAATCCAAATCGGACTTCGTCACTTTGACTGGCTCCTCATCGGGCTCCTCATCAGTTCCATAGCTAAGGCATCCTAGACCACCTCTTTGAACGATTGGCTCCTTCACAGCTGGAGCAACATGTAGCTCTTTCTTCCCCAAACCAACTCCTGCAATATCCAAAACAGAAGAATCTTCCTCCAATTTGCTCCCAGTCTGGGGCGGAGGTGTCACAACAGGAATAGGAACAGAGATAGGCATATCAGGAAGTATAAAATAAGATTTCTTCTCAGAAACCGTATTGCAAGTTATCGGCCACATGGGGTCTTTCTTCTTAGCCGTCTGGGCAAAGCCAATGGAGTGTTTCCCTACTTTGAAGGTCAAAGTCCCTGAACCGACATCTATAACTGCACCAGCAGTGTGCAGAAATGGTCTACCTAGTATGATAGGTATGTGGGCGTCCTCGGGCATATCTAGTACAACGAAGTCAACAGGGAAAAAGAACTTTCCTATTTGCACGGGAATGTCCTCTAAGACTCCTATAGGCTGGACCGCAGACCGGTCAGCCATCTGTACTGTCATGTTGGTAACTGCAAACCTAGTCAATTTCAGCTTTCTAGCAAGACTCAAAGGCATCACACTAATACTGGCTCCTAGGTCACACGGGCCTTCTCAATAGGAAAGGTGCCAATATTACATGGGACGGAAAAGCTACCTGGGTCTTCTAGCTTATGGGGTGCAGTATGGGACAAATAAGAACACGACTCCTCAGTTAGTGCGACAGTATGCACAGTTTCAAGTGACTTCTTCTTAGACAAAAGTTGCTTCATAAATTTCATGTAAGAAGGCACTTGATTAACTAATTCAAGAAAAGGAACTTGTACGTTTAAGCTACGAACAACATTTTCAAATTTATTAAACGATACATGTTCCTTCGTCGGCACTAATCTCTCTGGATAGGGGGCTAAAAGTAGCAACTTAGCCCTCTCCTCTAAATCTCTCATGCCGGCGTCAGTGGATTTAGGCTGAAAATCCACGACCTTCTCTTTGTTGAAGCTCGAACTTTCTTCAGACCGTCTCAAAAATGAGCCATTAACCGTCATCGGGTCGTACTTCGGAACCGGAACTGACCCATCAGCATTTGGGTCTTGACTCAATATTTTCGGAGTAGTCGTACCCCGAAACAAGTGGTCCCTCAAGTTGTTAGGCATTGGAGGACGAAAAGAATCACCTTCAAAAGATCACTCCGATCGATCGACCGGGTTGGTCAGTCGATCGACCGACTTCTACAGACAAGAAGCTACTGCATCTCGCGGACCGTCGAGTCGATCGGGGTATATCGATCGATCGACCGATATACCTGTAATCGTCTTTTTCTTTCCACTGTTCGTTCCACTTTCTTCCACTCGGTTCCGCCTCATCTTTTTCAGCAATGTCCTCGACCATAGCGGGCCCATCAAGGGTAGACCCACTCCTCAAAGTAATGGCATTAAGGGTCTCCTTTTGATCCGTCTGAGTCAGTAAATGTCCCGGAGCTCGAGTTGTATTCTTGCTTGCCAATTGAGCAATTTGGCTCTCTAACATCTTCATCCCGGCTTCTCTAGCTTGAGACTCTTTCAGCAACAAATTCTTCAATTCGGCAAATTCGGAACCTTGGGACTCCTGCTACTGTTGAGGAACATATGGAGGCTTTTGGAACTATTGTTGCTTATGAGGGGGCACATAATTCTGCTGTTGCTGCTGCTGTGGAGGTTGAGTCGGATTCAAGACATTTTGGCTACTCCACCTCAAGTTTGGATGGACATTCGGCTCATAGTACATGTTTGTCTGCCTATAATGTTGAAAGGCAGCACAAGACTCAAAGGGATTAGGACAATTATCTGAAACATGTCCCTTAACTCCACATCTTTTGCAGACGAAAGGACCGTCTGAAACAGCATTCGCATGATAGATCCCTCCTTTTGAGGCTCCTCCCAACTCGTACTTATCAAACCTCGCCGTGAGAACCTCTAGTGCAGCTACAGAAGGAGATTCAGCACTTCTCCTTTGATTTCCCCTGGAATTCCCATACTCAGCTTTATGGGTGGCCAAATCATCAATAATTTTCCACCCCTTAGTCTCTCCAACATTCTCCTGGAACCTACCACTAGCTGCAGCATCCAGGATAGCTCTCTGATCGTCATAGAGCCCATTATAGAACTGATTGCATAGGCTCCACTTCTCAAACCCAAGGTACGGAATGGTTCGCACCAGCTTCTTAAAACGGACCCACGCCTCATGAAAATTCTCATCCGGACCCTGTTTAAAGCTCTTGATCTGAGCTCTAATGGCATTCGTCTTCGAGGCAGAGAAGTATTTCTTGTAGAATGCTAGGGCCAAGGAATTCCAGTCAGTGATCCCATTAGCAGCTCAATCCAGGTCTCTGTACCACTCTCTTACAGCATCACGAAGAGAGAATATAAACATAGTTTCCTTCACCTGGTCCTGGGTCACGCCGATTGGTGGGGGTATGGAACAACAATAATCAATGAATGTCTCTATATGCTTGGCTGCATCTTCATTTGCAGCTCCCCCGAATTGGTTTATCTCAACCAAGTTAATGTACGAAGGCTTCGGCTCGAATTTTCTGTCTTCCCCTGGTAATGCGAATCCTTTGTAAAGATTCGCAGCTGTCGGCTCAGAGTGACTGGCTATACTCGCTTCTTCAGCCATGACTGGAAAATCTGGAGATGTGACGGTCTCAGCTGAAGAAGTGGAAACGGGAGATGAATGTGGATCCTCCTCAAATAGCTCATTCTCGTAGTAACTAGACAGAGTACTCAACTCTTCCTCTGTCGGCAATACTCTAGATGATCGTCTCAACTCACGCAAAGTCTTCTCAATCTCTGGATTGAACGGTAGTAATTCACCACCCTGTGACCTGCGCATAAGAAGAAACTACAAATAGAATATGAGAATAGTTTAAGGAACAAATGTCCCTTAAACTAATAGAAAGACTAAAAATAAAACAACTAAAAAATTTTAAACAATGCCTCCCCGGCAACGGCGCAAAAATTTGATGCCCGTCGTTGTGTGCACCAAAGATAATATTTATAATTCCTATTAGAAATAACAGAAGCTAGTGGTAACAGGGTCGAACCACAGGGAGGCGGTGCAATTATCAGTTGTCTAGTTTTAGTCTTAAAGAAACAAATGTGGGGGTTTGATTTGATTTGGTCTATAGCTAAAGGCAATAAAAGACAATAAACTAATAAACGGATGAAAACAGATATTAAAAGGGTGCTAAGACGGTCAGTTCACTATAGTTTCGGCGGTAGCAAACTAGGTAGGTCTAAAAAAACTCACGTGAGACGGGAAAATAAGAGGTCCTCTCGGTCCACTCTCACAGGTAGCATCTTTCGATCTCGCTACAGGTCCCTATATCACTAATACTGACTTTCGTCCTGAAAAGTGACTAAAAAGGCTAAACTAACTTATCTTTCGATCTCGTTAATCTAGTCGTCTTAATTAGGTAGGCTATCTCCCTTCCCTATCTTTCGATCTTTATTGGGTCGGTCAAATCCTAAACATTCAACTAGTCGCGTGCACTCGATTCGTCAAACATAGAAATTAAATTAATTAAAACGAAGGTAATCTCACGAGGCCAGTCGATCGACCAGGGGACCCAGTCGATCGACCATGGCGCGATTTAGGTCGTGCTATTCTAATGCTGCCTACGCTACAGATTCCCTATATCCTAGCACAGGGTATTTAGCTACTCATGACTATTACGAAAATAACAACAAGATTAATGAAATAAACTACTGAATTCATGCTTGAAATAATTGAACAAAAAAATAACATAAAACGATAATTTTGGCTTTGGGAAACTAATTAGCAATTTCTATACTACGAACGATAATAAAGCAGTAAAACTGAATTTATGGAACAAAGGAATACCAGTAGAAGAATTGCAGGAAGAAGATCGGAAACACGAACGAAAGGAATTGTATTGAATGATTAAACTCGAAAACCAAACCTTAATTATTTCCTAAAACTGAATGCTAAAAACTTGAATAGAAACTGAATGTTTATTCTGAATGCTAAAACTACGTTATATAGGAATACAACGTAGTTCTTATTCCAAAACCTAATGTACCATGGTCTTCTAATTTCTCGATCTTCTTATTCACGTCAGAATTAGCGGCTTGGTCGATCGACCATGCAAGGCAGTCGATCGACTGCTCTTCGCTGAACAGTAGCTACTGGAACTCGTGGGTTGGTCGATCGACTAAAGGCAACGGTCGATCGACTGAGGTAGCTGATACTTGACTTCTAACTTCTCGTGGATTTGTCTTTCGGGCCTCGAAATGCGCACCAAGCTCGTTCCTTGAGTAAATACTTCACGTCAAATGCAATGCAAGATATTCGGGGACGGATTTAGCTCAATTTCTACTCATTTCCGCATAAATCTGCAATATTACATAAAAATACGAAAGTAGAAGAAATGGGGCAAATAGTAGCATAAACTACACAGATGAGCTCTGAAATGCGTGTAAAATGGGGTGTAAAACATCATATTTAGGACACGCATCAGAGGTTCTAAGTAAAATGAACCCGACATGAGTACAATAGGAGATCGGTTTTGGATGAGTAGGCGCCCTCATGCCAAAGCTAGTGCCTATCGTCTCAGTTGGTCACTACGTGGGTGGCTAGGAGTATGGGAAACGTTATGTGAATCATAATATGAATGCATATGTTTTATTGCTTTAATGAGTGTTTTATTATGGCATAAAATATGATCATTATGAAAGAGGTGTGAATACATGTGTCTTGTTACTCGTTATATGTTATCGTATGATGGAATCTTTTGTATAGAATATGATAACTTGATGGATGGATAAATGGACTCATGTGAGTAGTATATCATATATATGATTAGTGTGTGTTGATATAAGGGACGGTAGTCCCGAATCTTGTCATGTAGATATCATATGCGTATTTGAGCTTGCTAGTATCGTTGTTAAAGCATGAACGGTGATGATTGTTGGTAGAGTAGATATGATTATGAGAGTAATGTACCAAAGATATGAAAGATCATAGATCCTAAATAGACTCTCTAATTAAAAACAAATTATCTCATAATATGTCCTTTTAGTGATCTATGTAACACGCATGCTAATATAAAAGCATAAAAATAAAGATTAAGGAAAAACAATTTGCTTACATTGATTTTGATGGTAAATATGGGCACAAACTAGATCACCTATCTAGTTTGTTCTTGTGCTAATAATATATGGAAGATCCTTCTTTACCAAATCTTCAAAGAGAAGACCTCCTTCTAGTAGCACCCAAGAACAACACCCAAAATCCTAACAAATATTAACTAGATATTTGATGAGATATACCCTTGATTATATGTAAATATTACTAACACTCTTAGTAATTATTTTGATTACTAACAACTTTGTAAAAATGATTTTATTAGTTTTTAGAGAGAAAGACCAACAAAGATTTCTCATGCAAAATGCACAAGTGAAGTAGTGTCAAAATGAACAAAACTTTTGGTCTATATGGAGAGGAAAACCGGTTGAGAGGGGTAGAGTGTGGAAGTGGACTTTGCTTTATTTTGTGTCCAATTATTCATCACATGATTAAGAACAAAAGATAACTTATGGAAGAATATAAAGCAAAGTGAAATGATTATGTTTATAATCATCCACTATACTCTATTTTACATGGTCCAATGCCCCATATACGGGTCCATTTTGGTTCTTATATTTGTCGCACAAATACGTGTAAATTTTACTTTAAACATCGTTTCATGTTTAAATATTTCACGATTAACTTTGTTCAAAACACTCCGTAAATATACGTATACCGCTACACGTATTATTTACGTACTAATATTAATCACATTAATCAATTAGTACAATTTTAGTGCATTAACAATTAATTAACTAAAACCCGTCTCATAAAATTTATTATTCAATTATCGCATAATTAAATAATAACAACCGTGCCTCGAGTTCGCAACTCGAAATCTCTCTAAAAATAATCGACTAACCTATTAGTCAATAAATCAAGGGACTAAATAAATTGTATCTCATACAATTAATTAGTTGTCAATTGGGGTTCGTTCCTTTAGGTGTGACCTAAAGGGGTCAGTTGATAACCGCCGTCTCACGACAATAACGTCAAACTCTAGTCAGCCAACCATTATCGATTTACGTTAATCAACTGACGAGGATCAAATAATTAAATATCCTGATGATATTCCTTTAATGAGATTTATTATGTAAACGCACTATTGTGGAGGACACTAACTCCAACAAGATAGTGAGTGTGCGACCAAACCCAATCGAGTAGAGTAGTACTCGAGTGTGTTGACCAGTTACTCGACCGAGTGGATGAGTCACTCGACCGAGTGGACAGTTCACTCGACCGAGTGGGCCTGTCACTCGACCGAGTGGGCAAATTTAAGAAATTGGAAAACTTCTGGAAAATTTTCCACTCGATCGAGTCACCTGTCACTAGACCGAGTTGAGTTGCACTCAACCGAGTGCCCTAAGTACTCGACCGAAGGGGCCTGTTTAGCTGAGAAATTCGTGTAAAATTTTCTTTTCTACCTTATATTTTCATTTCTATGTCGGACCTCATAACTTCGGCGTCGATTTATCTTAAAATAATTCAAAGTTTTCATATTGTGATTTGTTGTTTGAATTACACTTTGCTTCTCCACTTTTGTTTATCCGTCTTCTCAAATTTTGACCGTGTATTTGAGTTCATCTTCTTCATTTTGAAATTTGAAATGGTTTTATATATGCACATGTTTATTCAAGTTTTGTCAAATAATTGCATGACCCTGTTCAATTTCATAGTAGTGATGGATTTTCTATATCATTAGAGTGGTCAAAAATCAGATTTTTACGATAATTTTTTTTCTTTCCCACCATGGATGAGCTTGGAAACCTGTGCTTTTGAGTCGATAACCGGATTTTCATGTTTGTTGTTGGGTCATGTGGAACAAGAAAAGCTTAACACTTTTGTTAATGTCGGATTTTGTCTTGTATATGAAAATTTCATCTTAAAAGTTACCTTAATCTTTGATTTTCATAGTTTAAACTTGTTTTAATCGTTTTACAAAGACTACCGTTATCCCTAGTAGTATGGTACTGTCTCTTGAAAATGAAGATTTCGTTGCAAATTTTAGCCTAAAATTTCGAACCTAGTGAGGAATATGAACAATTTATTTCCTCTTTTAGTTGCTTAAATACAACCCATTGGGTTGTATTTATCATAACCCTTAATGGTATTGTAAAACTATAATATTATTTTTGCAATTTTTTAATAAAAGGGTGTGAGTCAAAAATTTTTTACGCTCGTGACGTATTTCGTTAGTCCTTACTATTTTAATCCTCGATTACAACGTTTTGTGAAGGCTTGCATAAAAAGTTTTTCCGCCTTAAAATATTATTTTCGAGAAAGAATGATATACCTACCAGGATTTTTGACTTTTCTAAGTTATGTTTTGTACCAATCGAACAGTAATACTTTGAATTTGGCCCACCGAAGCATGTACCGTCCTATGACGGACTACCCTGTATTAAATGTTTTATTAAATTTGAGACAATTGACCTTTATGTTAAAGTTTTAATATAACATTTCGTATCTGAGTCATGTTTGAGTAAGATTTGCAGTAGAGTTGAGTTTTGAAGTTGCATTTTTTTTCCAAAGTTCATCATTTTTCAAGTGTGTTATTAGGGCAATTCTTTTGGTGTCGACCATTGATTTCCCATCCCTTCCATGTTATTCAATTTCCTATCCTAACCTTATCCATTCTGACTTATTTTAATTTCCATCATCCTTATCCATTGAGTTAACTCGGGATATCCGGGAATAGAGTTCCGTGTGAGCCCCAAAAGAGTATTTTCTCACCCTAGCCCTTAGGCATATGTTTCCGACAAGACGAGTGATTTTCGACATAGTCGTCAAGTTTGATAATTTGGGAACACTAAGACGGTAGTTGGCCCATGTAATGCTTTGAGTATGGTTAATTGATCATTAGAGACAACTAGAACGGTAGTGGAATACAATCAGAATTTGAATTCTTAGTGGTAGTGTGGACTAATAGATAGTGAATGCCATTGGAGGACAAGTGAGGATGACCTTTTGAGTACAACTCAGATGTTCTGGTTAGCATATGTTCGACTTAGAATTTGTAGAATGATGAGGGAATAATTGAGGAACTAGGGGTAAGAGAGAGCAATGACATGAGCTGATAAAAAATGTGGAGAACGTGAGATGTGACTTGAAGAATGGTGTAAATTTTGGATAAATGGTGATAACATTTAGGAATCTGGAATACGAGAGATAGAGTACTAGAGCAAGATATGAATTGAAGATTTTGCAAGTGGTAACCGTCATTCAGTGAGGAATTCATTGTAAGTTTCAAATAAACCCGTGAGAGGTGGCATAATTGTGGATTTGGTAATACCAAGTTTGGTTTTGTAGCCATGAGAGTAAGAGTGGGGCATAATATGAGCGTTAACCTAAGTACATAGGAATGATGTGTGAAAGTGGTTGTGTCGGACCCCGACCCTGAGAGTGGTAGTGTAGATGTTGCTTGTAAAGTTGCCTCCTAAATGTTATTGTAAAATGCCCACGGTGTACATCGGGATTTTGTTGTAGTGCTTGAATGAGTGATGATGTTAATGTTATCCCCTAAGAGTGATAAGTGATTAGGTCGTGTGCCTCTGAGTTGCAGTAAGTGTTGTGTTTACCGATGTGACTAGAGTGTCGCACTACGATGCAGTTGTTGGTGATGAAATAGTATGTTTGTGTTGGATGTATGCCTTGGATGTTTTGTTTTAGATGTGTAGCAATGATGGCCTCCAATTACTGTGTTTGATTCGGTTGTTTAATGGTATATGAGTCACCATCGGGATTTATTAGCATCTATGTGATGGAATAGGAAAGTTTGGAAATGGGTTTGAGAACGAAAATGTTATACCCAGGTGACACTCGACCGAGTGCACTATGCACTCAACCGAGTGGCCTCCTAATCGGCCGAGTGATCTCGTAGACTCGACCGAGTGGTCTGCTTTGGCCCTTGCTTTTGTTAGTACTAGACCTGACTGTGTGTATACCCTTAGGTTCACAGCCTATAGTGGTTGGTTTGCGTCAGATGGACATGTTGACCCCATATGAATAAAACCTTATGAATCTTTGTGTTTGACCACATTTTGTGGCTTTGCTATGTAAAAGTGAGACTTGGATGAAAGTTATTAGCATGACATGTGTAATTGGTTTACAATGTTTGTGTGACATAGTGGTCATTTGCATGATTGTGTATATGGTCTTCAATATGAGCAGAAACGTTGGTAATATATGGGAATGGATCTTGGAAACACATGTGTGATCATGTGGTATATTTGACGCGGTATATGCGTGACATGATATCCGGAAAATAGGAATGTTGAGCATAGTTGAGTCACATGACGATTAACGTTGCACTATTTTATTGTTTCATAGAGTCTGCATGTTTATGATTGATTTGCATACAGGTGCATGTATGAGATTTTATGTGATTTATATGTGTATAGTAATGATCGACTTATACCCCGAGACTTATGCGTAGGCTTAGAACCAATTGAGTTGGGAGTTGTTATGGGATTAGGGTTTCGAATTGTGGGCTGAATCTTGTACCTTGACGTTTGGGAGCCTCGTAGAGTAGGGTTATATCAATGGCATTAGGACCATATCTGATTTATTTATGGATTTTCAATAAGTAGGAGAGAACGTTGAACCCAGAACATAGTCATTTATGGAATTCAGTAATAAGTGTGTTAGACCGTATTTTGAGGTCGATAGTTGAACTTCGAGACGAAGTTCTCTTTTAGGGAGAGTGAATGTAACAATTCAGAAGTTTAGGAAAAAGGAAGTACGGAATGTGAGAAAATAGTGAGAGTTGTGAGGAAATAGTGAGAATGGAACATCGAGCTTTGGGAAGAGAGTACACATGAGAATTGAGGGAATAGTCGGAAAATGAAGAGTGAGGTGAAACTTCGGGGACGAAGTTTATTTTAAGGGGGAAGATTTTTATACTCCATATTTAATAATTATATAATAATAATATTTTATTGTATTATATGAGTTATGTTGAGACAGAATAATATAATAATAATAATAATAATAATAATAATAATAATAATAATAATAAGATACATGTATTATACTACTCCCACCTATATATATACCCCTTATACCCTATCCACCCAACCTTATCCATTTACAATCCACCAAAATCCCCCATCAACATTAGAGAGAAAAGAGAGAAAGGAAGAGAAAGATCGTCTTTTGCCCCCCGCCTTGAGATCGTAAGGTAAACCGTCTTATCCCGACCTTGACCCACCTCTGACCCGTCTTTGACCACCATAGGGGAGGCCTTTGACCACCATAATAGGGTATCACCGAGTAGAAAAATGGGTTTTTGGGGGTTTTGTGATGCGGGTTAGGGCTGCAATTTTGAGGGTGTTGCGGGTCAGTTTGGGTCTTGTTCTGGGCAAATCTTGGTCGTGGGAAGAGAAGGGAGTAGAGTGGTGGTTGTGGGTGGTCGTGAGGATGGCCGGAGGTGGCTGTTTCAGAGGAAGAAACGAAGGGTGTCGGGTTGTTGATGTTGTTTGTTGCCATTGTTGTTGTTGGGTTGACGGCTGCCGTAGGAGCTGCCGTGGTGGTGGCCACGGGTCGTTGGGTCCACCGTGGTTAGGCCAGCACAGTGGTGGTGGTGGCGGCCACGGTGGTGACGGTTTGTGCGTGGAGAGTGGTACGGGTGGTGTTCGTTGGTGTTTGTTGGTGTTGTTGCTTGGTGTGGTGGTTGGGACGTGAGGTGGGTGGCGGCTAGGGCTAATGGACTGACCTGGACACCGTGGCTAGGTGGTGGTCATGGTGGGGAGAGTAGTAGTGGTTGATGAGTCGGGTTTTGGGATAAGAATATAAGGCGAAGATTTAATTACTTGTATACGTATTAGATTAGTATATCTATACGTATTAGTTTGGTTTATTTATACATATTTGTATTATTATCGTATTTTAAGAAATGGGTTTTGTGAGACGGTTTTACGAGACAGTCCTAGCTTGTGTGACGGTTTACTTATGCGGATTTGCTGTGAGGTAGGTTTATCCTACTCAGTTTAATTGTTGCACTTATTTATAAAATGAGTCTTTTATCATTCATTTGCATTGAGTGAGTCAGTAATTGGCATGTTATATGGTATATCGTATTTGTTGTGTTATCTTGTATATCAGAGGACATGGTGGTTTGATTGGTTACTTGTTTTGGAGACGTAAGACGGTTGGGAGACCGTCTTGCACTTAAGTCGCCTTTTGGAGCTTCCCACTCCAAGAGGGATGTGCACATTAATGGCTTGAGTTACGGAAGGACTCGTGTGGTTGAGGCACGACGTCTGGCAGGGGATCCGGGAGGCTTCTGGACCCGGTACGTCTGGGCGTGTCTTGGTACCTGTTTGTGATAGTTGGTATGTCTGGGCGTGCCGTGGTACCAGTGCGATTATCGGTATGTCTGGGCATATCCCGGTACCAGTGTGGTTGTCGGTATGTCTGGGCATGTCCCGGTACTGTGGTGGTGGATGTGAACGGTGGTTCATTCATATCATAGTCATGTTGTATGTTCACACACTCGAGTCGTGTCACACTTTATTTGTTTAATGAAACTGACATTTTTGTGTTTGTGTCATTGTCACCTATCTCTTTTGGGGTGGCATGTGTCGATCCATATGATATCCTTTGGTCATATGGGGAGCAGGTTAAGTACAAGTTGTTTGGATAGTACGCAGGAGACGGGACGAGCTTGATATATCATGAGACGAGTCTAGTTGGCTAGAAGAGTATAGTTGTCACGAGTTGTACTTTATCCATTTGTTTACGTTTCATGTAATTCATTAAACATTACATTAATAAAATGTTCTTTGATTGAAGTTTTGAAACCCTACCTCGGGAAACCGAGATGGTAACGCTCCAATTATCTTGGTCGGATAGTTGGGGTGTTACAGGTTACATCCCCATTACCAAACATACCTGATCGAAAAGGTGAGGAAAACACTCTCTCATCGACTCCTCTGGTTCCCATGTGGCCTATTCCACTTTGTGATTAATCCAAAGTACCTTTAGTAAGACAGTCTCACCGTTCCTTGTCTTGCGCACTTTTCGGTCTAAGATCTCTTTGGGAACCTCTGCATAGGTTAGAGACTCATCTAACTCTATGTCCTCAACCTCAAGCACATGTGATGGATCGCTCACATACTTCCGGAGTTGCGAAACATGAAATACGTTGTGGACCCGATTAAGCGATGGTGGTAAAGCTAGCCGGTAGGCTACCTCACCTATGCATTCTAGGATCTCAGATGGGGCGATAAACTTCTGACTCAACGTCCCTTTCTTGCCAAACCTCATTACCCCTCGCATAGGTGACACTTTCAAAAGGACCTTGTCACCTACCGCGAACTCAATGTCCCTGCGGTGCAAATCCACATAACTCTTTTGGTGATCTTGAGCTACTTTCATCTTTTGACGAATCATGCGAACTTGCTCAATCATATCCTGCACCATCTATGGTCCTAAAACCATTATCTCAGCACTATCGTCCCAACAAACCGGACTCCTACACTTCCTGCCATACAAAGCCTCAAACGGCGCCATCCCATTGCTGGTGTGATAGTTGTTGTTGTATGAAAACTCAATCAAGTCCAGCCTATATTCCCAACTTCCACCAAACTCCATGGCACAAGCCCTCAACATGTCTTCCAAAGTCTTGATAGTCCTCTCAGTCTGACCATCTGTGGCAGGATGAAAAGCTGTACTCATCTTCAAGGTAGTTCCCATCAAAGCCTGGAACTCTTGCCAAAACCGTGATATAAACCTCGCATCTTGATCTGACACTATGTTCTTTGGCACCCCATGTAACCGAACCACGTGCTTCTGATAACCCAAAGCTAACTGTATCTTGGTCCAAGTATCCTTCATCGGAATGAAGTGAGCTGCTTTGTTAAACGGTCGACGATCACCCAAATCATATTGTTACCTTGCTGAGTCCTTGGTAACCCCAAGATGAAGTCTATAGATATCGACTCCCATTTCCACTCTGGCACCTCAAGTGACTGAATCTTACCTTGTGATCTGCGTTGCTCACCTTTTACTCTTTGGCAAGTTAGACACTTAGCCACGAACTCGGCCACGTCTTTCTTCATATTAGGCCACCAAAACGTTTTCTTTAAGTCCTTATAAAGCTTATCACCACCCGGGTGAACTAATTAAGGAGTACAATGAGCCTCCGTCACGATCAATCTTTTCAAGTCCGTATCACTAGGAACACACCATCTCCCATCAAAATGAACACTCCCGTCTGTGTGGATAGAAAACCTCGAAACTGTGCCATTCTCAACCTTTGACTTCCATTATTGAATCTTGTGATCAAGCTCTTGTTTCCTCTTTATGTCATCATACAAGTCCGGTTCGATAGTCAAGTCCCTGATGGCATCCCCTTTTCGAATCATATGAATTCCCATCATGGACATCTCATCCCTCAGTTTCAGCAAAGACATAGCGTACATAACGAATGTACACTCTTCCTACTCAAGGCATATGCCACCACATTAGCCTTACCCTCGTCGTAGATGATCTCCATGTCATAGTCTCCAATCAACTTCATCCACCGTCTCTGCCGCATGTTCAGCTCTTTCTGTGTGTAGATATACTTTAAACTCTTATGATCTGAAAACATCTTAAAGGTTTCCCCATAAAGATAGTGCCTCCAAATCTTTAGAGAGAAAACAACTGCACCCAGCTCCAAATCATGAGTAGGATAGTTCTCCTCATACGGCTTCAGTTGCCTCGACGCATAAGCGATAACCTTCCCATTCTGTATCAACACGCAACCCAAACCATTCTTTGAAGCATCGGTGTATAACTCAAAGTTATCTCTTCCCTCAGGTAGAGTTAAGATGGGAGCTGTGGTCAAATGCTCCTTTAAGGTTTGGAACGCCGTTTCTCAACTCTCATCCTGACGAAATCTGGTCTCTTTCTGCATCAACGTTGTCCTAGGTCTCGCGACCTTAGAAAAGTCTTTCACGAACCGCCTGTAGTAGCCAGCTAAATCCAAGAAACTCCGAATCTCAGCAACATTCTACGGTGATTCCCATGTAGTCACTGCCTCAATCTTGCTAGGATCCATAGAGACACCCTCCTTTGATATCACATGACCCAGAAAGGCAACTTTCTCCAACCAAAACTCGGACTTATATAGCTTGGCATATAACTGATTATCTCGCAGGTTTTTAGAACTAACCTCAGATGCTCCTCGTGCTCCTCCTTAGTCTTAGAGTAGACCAAGATGTCATCAATAAAGACGACCACAAACCTATCCAAGAACGGGCTGAAAATCCGGTTCATAAGATCCATGAAAACTGCTGGTTCATTCATCAATCCAAAAGGCATCACCTTGTACTCATAGTGACCATATCATGACCGAAAAGCTGTCTTAAGAATATCTTCATCTGCTATCCTCAACTGATGATAACCCAATCTCAAATCGATCTTAGAAAACACCCCTACACTACTCAACTGGTAAAAAAGATCATCAATCCTTAGCAAAGGATACCTGTTATTCACCGTGACATGATTCAGCTCCCTATAGTCGATGCATAGCCTCATACTCCTGTCTTTCTTTTCCACAAACAACACTAGTGCTTCCTACGGTGACACACTAGGCCGAATATACCCTTTGTCTAATAGGTCATTCGACTGCTTCTTCGTCTCCTCCAACTCTTTAGGCCTTATACGGTACGGTGCGTTAAATATAGGCCCCGTCCCCGGTTTGATCTCAACATTAAAGTCGATATCTCTCTTAGGTCGTAACTCCGGTATCTCATTTTAAAAACCATCACCAAACTCCCTAACCACAGGTATATCAGACGTCGACGACTTCCTCAAACATGACTTTAAAGTCATCACCGCGATAAACTTACACTTTGGTCTCACTACGAACCCCCTATATGATACCTTGACTCTCTTAGGCCCCTTTAGAGATACTCTCTTTTCTCTGCAATCTATCTTAGCATCATACTTGCCCAACCAGTCCATCCCGACGATGACCTCAAACCCATCCATAGTAAACTCTAACAAGTTGACCGATAAATCTACCTCTTCCACTAGCATTGACACATCTCTATACAACTTAGAACATGACACCGACTCCCCTGAAGGTATAAACACATTATCCTTTACCAGCTCATATTCTTCCTAACCCATAGCTAAGGCATGACTTCTAGACACAAAAGAGTGGCTTTCCCCCGAATCAAACAAGACAAAAGATGGCGTATTATGAACAAGAAAAGTACCGGTAACAACATGAGCATCGTTCTCTGCCTCTTGCTTGCCCATCATAAAGAGCTTCCTACTACTTTTCTGACCTCCACCCTGGACCGTGGTAGTCAAAGTAGTTGGCTTAGCGTTCGAGTTCCGCGTCACACTGTTGTTCGCACGCTGATATGACCCTTCATTGTTGCGGTTGTAGTCGCCATTATTGTTGTTCTACCCTCCACGATTACCCCACGACCCAGATGTCCAGTTGCTAGCAAAACTATGGCTTAGAGCCTGAGAAAAGTTCCTCTGATAAGTCCCTGGAAAGCCTCCTTCTCCTCTAGCACTGGTGCACTCATGCCTCTTATGACCCACTCAGCCGCAGTTGAAGCAGGTAAGGTTGGAGTTATCACTAGTACTCCGACCGCCTCCTCTTCCCCCAAGCCCGAGATCCCCCTACATACCCAGACTCTCCAGAAAAGGTTCTAGGTTGACTGTGATTGCCCCTCTTATGGCCCGACTGGTTGCCACTCTCACTCTCCGCCTTTCTCTTCTCTGCTTTCCATTCCTTAGCCACCTTGGCCAAGTCCACTAACCTCTCAGCATGCCCAGCTCATGCTTATACCTCTGTTATATCGGTGAGTACCCCAGATGGTAGTTTATCCATGATCTTCGGTGTCAACCCCTTTTCAAAGCGAAGAGCTAAACCTCGTTGACCCAACTGTATATCCTCTGCGTAACATGATAACTCTAGGAACCGGTGATAGTACTCTGTGACAGTCATATCATCAACCATGGTGAAAGAATCGAACTCAGCTCTCAGCTTGTGACGGATGTGCTCCGGCACAAAATGCTCCCTCATAGCGCTCTTGAAGCCTGACCACGGGATAACGTCATACCCCTGATCCTTATAGTATGCCTTAGCATCCTCCCTCACGTTCTGCCACCAGACCCCAGCCTCATTCCTTAGGTAGAACGCGACCTGTTCTACCATCATCTCTGCCGGACACTTCACGACCTCTAGAAGACTCTCCATCTCGTGGTGCCAATTATCGAGCAGCTTTGGCTCACCAGTGCCCTCATAAGTAGCAGAGTGGAAGCGAAAAATAGTGGTTCTTAGTTGGGATGAGTCCACCGGTTTCTCACCTCCCTTACCCACGCTCTTGAGTGCCTCCATGAGTGCATCTTACTGCTCAATTATACGAGCAATCTCATCCACAGTTATCCCGGTGGCTTGGATGTATGCAACTGACCTCTTTGGAAGCATTTTGAGCTGATATGACCAAGTAAACGTAAGCACATTGCCTACGGCTCAAAATAAACAAACCATCCGCCAAAGAAGTACTCGGCCGAGTACCGTGAAATACTCGGTCGAGTAAGGACTACTCGGTTGAGTACTAAGACTACTCGGCCGAGTATTCCACTCCAGTAACAAATCTTAAAAGCAAATAAACATACTCGGTCGAGTATATGTAGTACTCGCTCGAGTATGCCTCACTCGGCCGAGTACTCCTTTTACTCGGCCGAGTGATCACAACCAGTAGCTACTGCGTCGTACACACAAACGAACACTCGGTTGAGTGCTTGGTTACTCGGCCGAGTATCCCCTACTCGGTTGAGTACCCGCTTTGGACGCGGGCCCACGGGGGCGCTTGGGAAACAAGCGTTTGCATTTGTGGAGTCGTCACTAAATTATTGTGGAAAATTGGAAACCGTTCGAATACCTCGTGCCATGTCAAGACACAAAGTAGTGACAAGAACACCAAGAACTCGTTACCCTTAGCATTTTATGTCTAGAATGACTCTCGTGGATGCCAATGAACAACTATGTTCACAGAGATCTGAAGTAAGGGGTGAGGGTACGTATTAGGAAGCTCTTTTGATCGAACACCTAATCCCGCCCGCCTCGATAGCGGCCTCTACTAATGATTAGGGAAATTATCTATACTCGATATATTGTCGATTTATATGCATGAAATGCAACATCCAACGTTTTAATCCTAACATGTGAGAATTAGACTAAGTCGGTTAACACGTAATTTAATCATACAAGTGGGTCAAAGTAGGAATTTAAGTTCAATTACATGTGAAGGCACACAAGTGATACAAGAAATACAATAACGAAATTACAATAAAGAAAATACAATAATTACATCGGATTAAATGATTCATGTCGAAAGTACATTTAAAACGGATAATTTAAGAAAGAATAAATAAATAAATTAATGAACAGGAATTAGGGTGATAATACGAATAATAGTTAATTAATACGTAATTAATAAACTAGGTCAAAACAACAACGGAAGTTCAGAGACAGAAATCAACCAGGAACAGGCGCAGCAGAGCTGCGTCCCTTGGAAGAGGCGCAACACTTGCTGCGTCCGTTCCTTGGCTCAGTTCTGGCTGTGAAGCCAGAATTGCAAATCGTTAATGTTCATTGGTGATTTAATGATCGATTAATATTATTTGACTCGAATGAAAGTGATTACCAGGTTATTTATATGCGATTAATGGTCATAAAAGCAATAAACATGGACAAAACTAATTAGAACGAATTATTGTAAGATTAAAAGGTTAATTAATGAATTGAATAAACTAATTATTTAGGTTAAACAGATTATTAGCGATGAATTAACAATGGTGACGATGAATAACAGATGCAACTATGCCAAAGATCAAATTCCAGAGACTCAATATTAATGAATCGAATCTCTAAAAACCGGATTGACTTTTATGACGAAAACCCGCAAATATTGGTTATAAGGGATTTAAGTCGAATTAATTAACAATGGATTATGAATAATATATTATATGTTAGAATTATTATGCTATTATATCAAAGAACGAAGAACAAACGAATTAAAAGAAACGAATTGACAAAAGACGAAGGAAGAAAAAAGGAAGCAGGAACTGCGGCAGCCTCACGAAGAGGCGCAGCAGGTGCTGCGTCCCTTCGAAGAGGTGCAGCAGTTGCTGCGTCCTTTCTCAACGGTCATCTTCTGGTAATTCGTAAAAAAGGATTTAGAGCATAGTTTTTTAAATCGGTTTTAGAAATACTTTCGACATAAACCTTACATTATGATTACAATAGTAAAGAAGAATAAATAAAACAGGGATTATACACCCTCAGACTTACATGTTTGACGAAATGAGATGAACTAAGTATACGTTTAGTGATGCTCGACTCGAATGTAGACGAAAGTGCCCTCGTAAGAGGAAAACGAATAAGATTGATTAAAGTTGATTATGGTGGAGTTGGTCAAATTGGTTGGTCATGCAAAACGAGGATGGTACTCAGAAGGATCTGAGCTTACATGGTAGAAAGTTCAAGCACGTAGACGCCAAAAAGTAAGAACGTGGTCTAGAATGCAAAGAGAGAAGAGAAGGGCGGACACTCGCGTGAGAAATATGTGAGACCGAAGGTATCTATTTATACTAATCACGTGGAGGAAATTAGGGTTTTCGGAGAAACTTTGGAAGTGAATCTCGAAAAGATATGAAAAGATACGAAAAATACACAGAAAAGGACTTGGGAAGAGGCGCAGCAGAGTTGCGTCTCTTGGAAGAGGCGCAAAGACTGCCGCGTCCTTTCCCAAGTGGTTTCCTCTTGCGGAAGAGAGATTTCCGTGTTTTGGTTATGGAATAACGGATTAATCTTGTTTTCCTTAATATTTTGTGTGAATATTACGGGAAATTATTTGCCAAAGATTAAAAGATTGTAAAATATGGAATAGAAATATCCGGAACATTCCAGAACATTCTGACTCGGTTTTAGAAAATGAAGACGGTTTTTTGACCCGGACTCCAAATGTACTCTAATTACTGCCAAAACGACCGTATCGGCACGTAGATGACAATTAAGAGGTAGACACAAGTGTTTGAGCAATCACCTGACGATAAACTTATGAACTGTCACAAATCGTTCCGCGTACCAAACATGCGGCCCAATCATCACCGGGTGGTTTGCGGGAGGTGCAGAAATGAGGTATCTACAGAGCCCCTACTTTGACTGAGGCTTGGACAAGGCAAAAGTCAAAGTATAGCCGTCAAGTCAATCGAAGATTACAACCTGACGACTATGGCGACGCGAGGCGGCTCAAGGGGTCTGAGCCAAGGACCTGTCGTCGGGAACATTTTAGAGTCTGTCGACTTCCGGGGTGGGTCGTTTAAAGTCCATTAGATTACATAAGGAGGCTCGCCAGCCATAAGAAGAGACCATACCTGAAATTCCTTGAAACTCCATGGGAAACAAAACGCGATATTGGGAGAAGACAGCAGAACATAGTCTGGAACTGCTGGGAGAAATCTGCTTGTGGTCGGCTTCAAAAAAACTTCGGAAGAGCTTGGGGTCGATGTTGATCTCCATGTCTCGAGAGAGAATGACTGTCGGTCGTGAACTCTCGCTGGGGGAACATAATCGGGAACTGATCTCCATGTCTCGAGAGGGAATGTCTATCCGTGTACTCTAACTAGGGGAACATAATTGGGAACTGATCTCCATGTCTCGAGAGGGAATGTCTATCCGTGTACTCTCGCTGGGGGAGCAGAATAAAGGCGTGCCGAAACACCTGTCAAAGAAGAACCGCTCGTTGTAACAAGCTAAGTCTTGGCAAAAATAATATATGGCAGTTTGCAGTTGGCTTGAACATGCGGGTTCGGGCGAAGAACATACGTCAAACGGATCAAATATGTGATATGGCATCAAGGAAGAGGCGCACCAAAGATGGGCCCACGAAATAACGAACTCATAATGAATTTTTGAAAATTCGTATGAAGGGAAGCTGAGGAAGAGGCGCAGCAAGGGCTGCGTCCCTTAGAAGAGGTGCAGCACCTGCTGCGTCTATTCCTAGGCGTGTCTTTCCTGCGTAAAAACCCGATGAAACAGAGGGTTTGTTTCGTTTACTCGAAACACAATTTCTCAATTTCTCTTTCAAATTCCAACCATTTCCGTCAAAATTTGATCCAAAAGCTTGCATTAGCCATGACTAATCGAGGTATGTGTACTAATCTTGCATTTATCTTCCGTATTTGATCGAATGGGATCGACAAAATTAGGGTTTTCGACCCTAATTAGTCGAAAATTTGGGGCTTTTCCCCCAAACGATTTTTCTTTGCAAAATTAGCTTTGTAAATGGCTAATTGGTAGTATAAGGGTCATAACCATGTGTTTGTTTCGAATTTTCGTTGAGTTTTGAGCATTTGAGTGAAATTGAGACGGTTTCACAGCTAAACCGTAAATTGCTTCGAAAATAGCCTTAGGATTGCCCATTTGTGATGAAAATTGATATTTGGAATCCTTGTATGATGGGTAAACTTCCTAACATCTCGGAATTTTGATTGGTGACGGCTTTTTCAGGACACTTTCTAGGGCATTATCGCCGTTATAACGAAATGCTGTCGAAATTCCGACTCGAACCCATGACTAGGCTTCAACTTAGGCTTGACTTGACCTAAATTACGACATGAGAGGACGGGTTTGTGGGAAAAATTATCAAAGCTGGCGAGAAGAGAGCGATTTCGGAGCTCCGAAAACTCAAAAATCCCCTAATCAAGGCTTGTCGTCACTTGACGCGGCCTAAATTTACTTTAATGTTGCAGGTGACGAGGCTTCTACATCTGGGAGAGATACCATGGATGTGGACATTGCTGTTGACCCCTCTCAGGTGCTTGAGGAGGCGTTGGAGGAGGCTTTCACCGCTGCGGTGATGGCTGCTGAGGACGAGGTACTAGAGGAGGAGGTCCCGAGACGGGCCAACGTTGGACGGGTGTGTCGCCAGCTGAGGGGAGCACCTGCGTGGGCTGAGACCTGGGACAGTAGGCACCTGTTTTAGGCTGCGGAGGGTCACCTATCCTACAGGACGGTGAAGAGCTTGGTAAATCGAATTCATTGCTCTTCATTCATCTTCTTTTATTTATGTTTGCCCTTTCTTTTCTTCTTCATCTAAGCCACATATAGCTTTTGTTTCAAATCAACATAGGAGGCCGGGAACATCAGATCGTTCTCGGGCTACATGACGGAGATGGGGTGCTACGAGAGGCTGTCAGCTGAGGAGCGAGCCATGATCGAGCGGGGAGCGTTTGGCGCTTTGGTGCAGGCTTGGAGGGACATTGCGAGGAGGAAGCTTCGGGCTAACCTCAGTCTCGTCCGAGCTTTCTTGGACCGGTTCTGGGACACGACCTCCACGTTTCACGTGCCTTTTGGTGAGGTGGGGGTCACGTTAGAGGACTACGGCATGATTTCTGGTCTGCCGTGTGGGACTGAGGTGGTGGAGTGGCCGGAGACAGCCATGAGGGTTGACTCGGCGGAGGCTAGGAGGTTGATCGGCTGGAATTTGCCGCCGAAGGCGGCTGCGGTACCTGGCTGGTGCCTAGTTCTTACGTTCGAGACTACTTCGCGGGGAAGATCCCGACGTCGGTGGTGATCGATGAGAGGGAGACGGCTCCTCCTCCCTGCACTGCAGAGCAGAGGGTCCCTTTGTGGCTCTGGTGGTTTCTGTCTTTGATCTACCTCGGAGACAAGGGAGAGAGGCTTTCGACGAAGCTCCTTCCCTTTCTTTCTGACCTGAGCTCCCTAGGTCATTGGGACTGGGTCACTGCTGGTTTTGCGGTCCTCATCCGCTTCATTAGGGCCATGGTTCGTCCGGTGTTGATGGAGAAGGGGACTTCTCCTGCTTCTGTCGGCCCTGGAGTGCTGTTGGAGGTATTAACCTTCACTTCATTTCATGAAAGATCGTTTCTTTTTCTTATCGAATCACGAAAGATCGTTGTTGATTATCTTGTTTTACGGGCGTGGGTGAACTCCTACTTTCCGGGCCTCGCGCCCAAGAGGACGGAGCCGGTGGAGAAGGCCTATCCCGTTGTGAGGGATTGGGTGATATGTCGCACGAGGAGCCGGCGTTCCTTCCACGACGTCTATCGGCGGGAGGTGAACGCTCTTCAGCTGGACGGCGTGAGTATTTCACCTTGCATTTGTTGGTCTTCCATCTTTACTTTAGAACTGATCATAAGAATGACCATTCATTTGCTTTTCTAGTGGGTGCCCAGGCCCTGGGAGGAGTACGCTGGCGCTCCTCCTTTCGTGGCTGAGGTCCTTCGACCTAGGAGCTCGAGTCGGCTGGTGTTGAGGACGTCGATGGGTCCTGTGTGGTACTTGGGTGAGCGCTTGGCCCGTCAGTGCTCTCGGGACGTCTTGACGGTTCCCATCGATCCTCCTCGGACGATGTTTTAGGGAGCCTTCTGAGGCTGAGAGGGAGGCTGACCTGGCTGGCGTTGGTGGCGACGCCCTCCTTCTTCCTGGTGAGGACTACTCGGCGTTCCTCTACGGGAGGTTGGCGTACTGGCCGGTTGTGGTAAGTGCTTTATCCTCTTTCATTTTTGATTATTTGAGAATACGATGAATGATCATCAGTTAACGAAAATCATCTGATCTTGCAGGAGGTCGAGGCGGCGGGCATCGAGCCCCAGAGTACCCCGAGACCCTTGAGTACACCGACACGACGGGGATGACGACGATCTCCGAGCTACGTGACTTTGACGTGGCGGTGAGAGATGCTGGCTTGGACGAGTGGCAGCATCTGATTCGGAGGGTGAGTCTTCTAATTTGTATGATTTTGTGTAAGAACACATTTGCTCGAGTTTGCCCAATCGTTAAGAATTTTCTTTTTGAAATGCAGGTTGCGCCATCCCGGTTCGTGGCTTTATGGAGGGTAGCCAACCGGCTGTAGGCTACTGCCGTCGAGGCACTTGCTGGCGGCCGAGGACGTCAGGTATGAACCTTCCGTTTACTTCATTTTTGAATTTTCTAATCTTCCTTATGTTTGAAACGATTTGACATGAGCCAGTTCTTGTCGTTTGCAGAGGGAGCGCGAGCTGGAGCGAGAGCTTGCCCAGTCCCGGGAGGAGATGACTCGCCTGCTAAGGGAGCTCGAGGTTCGAGACGCCGAGGTTGCTGCTCTCGAGGCGAGAGTTGCCGAGCTAGAAGGCGGCCAGCACTAGATTTTTTTTGTTTTTTGTTTTTGGCTGTATTCTTGTATATTTGTACATTTTAGGACCCACATTTTGGACATTCGGACCTTGTTTTGGGGCTCGAGCCCCTGGTTTGGTGTACATATACTTTTTTGGTTGTATATATGATGGCCTGAGTGTCTTTGCTGCTGGGTTGCTTTGTTTGTACCTGCAGGTTAGCTTTGGACAGGTTTGGTAAATGACGGTTTGCGCCGTCATGCTGCCGAAATTTACATAGAAATCACATAGAACATACGTTTGTACACATGGCCTAAATTAGCGCAAAACGATGACTCAAAAATGCAAAAATTTGGCCGGAAATGAAAATGCAAAAATTTGGTCGAGAATGAAAATGCAAAAATTTGGTCGGAAATGAAAATGCAAAAATTTGATCGGAAATGACCGGACGGTAGGGAGGGTTACCCCCTAAAAAAAGAAAAAATAAAAACATATAAGTTTGAAATGTAATGTGGAAGGAGAGTGAAATGATTCCCCTAAAAGAAAATTTGAAAAGAAATGTATAAGTGTGCCAAAATGACGAAAATGTCGATATCGTCTCGAAATGCGTGCCCGTGCGATTAGGAAACACGAAATATGGCAACCTGACGTATTTACCAAAATAATAACCCGTATGAATAGGAAATTATTCGTTGAGGAATTTAGGAAAGATCCAACGCTGAAAATCACAGAAAGAAGGATGAGGAAGAGGCGCAGCAGGACCTGCGTCCCTTCGAAGAGGCGCAGCACCTGCTGCGCCTGTTCCCTAGTGCATCCGTCCTGACGGATTTTAGGAAACAACTTTTAGTATAAATAGAGACGTCGAGGGAGGTTTTATTCACATAATTCTTCCGTTTTTCTCCGTCTTATTACACAAAGCTCCCAAAATAAGGATACATCATGAATACTCTTGAAATTCATCTAAAAGAATGGACAAATGAGTTTTCTAATGTGGAGAAACATGACATGGGTGCTTATAATTTTGGATCGCTTTTGAGCTTGAAGTTGATCAAGGTAGTCAAACCATTTATAGATGCTTGTCTTGACTATTGGGACCCGAATTATCACGTGTTTGCCTTCCCTGGAGGCGACATTTTCCCATTTCCCGAGGAAATTGCTGTGATTGATGGTTGGGACCCAGAACATTTGCCTGCTATTCTCTCCACTTCTCAAGGGTATAAGAACAAGTTTAGAGACTTGCCTGGATTGGCAAGAGTTGATGTTGACCGTCTTGTGACTTCTAAAGGAGTACGAATGTTGGATTTCATCGATCGATTCATCAATAGGGCTGATCCCACTGTCTCTTATGTTGCGAGGCGAAGGGCATTCGGATTTTGCCTATTACATGTATATGTCCTTCAAGGGGATGTTGATGAGGATATGAGAGGCGACCCTCGTCTCTTGAACTTGATTGAGCAAATGGAGCTGTGCAGGAGCCCAGCTTGTCTGTGTTTAGGAGAGATCCTATTGGGCTTGGATAACAGGAAAGCCAATCGCGACCTACCTTATTTGGGGAGTCCCATTATATTGCAGGTAAATGAACTTTTTTTATTTTTTTATTTTTCGTCTTTTCGATTTTTTTTGTCTTTTTTTTTCGATTTTTTTTTGCTTCTAATACCTGCTTTTGGTAGGTCTGGCTTATGGAGCGTCTTCGATTGATCGAGCCCCCAGTTAAAGTTCCTGCTTATCATGCGCGCTCAATTGCAATGAGGACCAGGCTTTATATGGTGGACTTTACATGATTTTGCAATTACTGGGAGAACAAATTGAAGAGTGAAGATGGCCCCCTAATCAGATGGATCGTACCATGGTGGCATCTCAAATCTGTCACTGGATTATCTTCTTTGGATCCTACCCGGTCTGTTCGCATTCCCGGCCTGGAGTTTATGATATGCATCTTCCCGGAGAGGTTGATGAGGCAGGTTGGATTGAAGCAGATGATCCCGAAGCTTGACACTGTCCCGCAGACTGTTGTGGTGCTTACTACTGAGAGTCGAAGAGAATGGGCCATTAAATGGGCTCAGAGGAACATCTGGTTCTTGAATTCTCCTGTCAGTGCTCTATGGGTGTCGGATTCTTATCTGCGGTGGAGGAAAGTTGCTACTCCGGAGGAGCGCGAGAGGCTGAGGAAGCGTGAACCTGTTGACTACAAGGTTCGTGAGGTGGAAAAGGAGAAGGAGAAGCATCTGACTGAGGGAGAGGAAGAAGCCGGGTTTTGAGTTGTTCATCCTTCGAAGAAACCGAAGATTTCTCCTGCCGTCGAGATGGTGGTTGACAAGAATGGCAAAGCAAGACCACGAGAGAGACCATTGGTGATTAGGTCGGAAGTGGCCCAAGAGCGTCCGGCTCGAGGTCGGGACAAGAAGTATGATAGAAATGACAAAGGCAAAGGGGAAATGGAAAAGTAGCCCGAGTCTTTATTATTATTTATTATTATTATTGTAATAAGAAGGTGGGGTTTTTAGAATCCTAGCTTATTTATTATTATTATTATTATGTAACGTACTATTATTAGGAACGAAATAAAAAGGTTAAATGGCTATGAAACCGTTATGACTTTCTTTGCATTATTCTTGTCGAATTTCAAATGCATTCGCAAATGTCCTTCTATTTACATTTAAGATAATTAAATGGGTTGTATCCCGTGAAGGATTGCCTACTTATTCATTTAGAAAAATGAAATCAAACTCTTGCGCGTAGTTTGAGTAAATGTAAAAGAATAATTGTTCTAAGCAAGAGTTGTAATGAACTTAGAAAAAATAAGCATGAGCTTTGCTTACTCCTAAAATGCAATTTAGTTTATTTGAAGATATGAGAATGACAAATTGTCAAAATGCAAGAGCAAGATGACATTAGCTTAATCCAGCTTGGCCAGGGGCCGTTTATTTCGTGCCACAAGAGCGACACGTGAGGTTACGCGAGGCGCGTTTTTGCTCCTATTCTAGGCATAATAACGTTTCAGTTGGTCAAGGTTTGTTGGGTTGGCAAATTCGTTCCCATCTAGGTCTGTGATCCTAACCGCGCCCCCTGGAAGTATGGACTTGACTAGGAATGGCCCGGCCCAATTGGGTTTGAATTTTCCTCGTGGATCGACAGGTAAAAGAGCCCTAATTGACTTGAGGACCAAGTCTCCTTCTTTGATGTTTCTTGGCTTAACCCTTTTGTTGAAGGCTCGTTTGATACGTGCCTGATATGTTTGCACATTATGTAATGCACGTAACCTTCGTTCATCCAGGAGGATGAGTTCTTCATATCTATCCCTCTTCCACTCGGCTTCTGGGATTTGACTTTCGAGTAAAATACGTAAGGATGGTATTTCTAGTTCGACTGGTTGTACGGCTTCCATGCCGTAGGTCAAATAGAAAAGAGTAGCCCCAGTGGGCGTCCTAACAGACGTACGGTATCCCCATAAAGCAAAGGGTATCTTGCTTGGCCAATCTCTATAGTTGTCAATCATTTTCTTGAGAATCGTGACAACATTTTTGTTCGATGCCTCTACCGCGCCATTGGTTTGTAGTCTATATGGCGAGGAGTGGTGATGCTTGATTTTGTACTTGGCTAGAAATTGTTCAGTCTCAGCTTGGAAATGTGATCCATTGTCACTGATGATCTCATGTGGGCAACCATATCGACAGATAATGTTGGTTTGTATGAACTTTGCCACGTTCTGGCTGTAAGACGGTGTAGGGAAGCCGTCGCCACTTGGTGAAATAATCGATTGCTACTAGGATGAAATAAAGTGACCTCCTGTTCCGGCAGGGAGTGATCTTGCCGATGATGTCAATTCCCAAGCGAAAAATGGCCAGGAGATGTCATGGTGTAAAGCAATGAAGGAGGAACATGTTGCACATTCCCGAAGATTTGGCAATTATGGCAATGTCTTACATACTTGATGCAATCAGATTCCATCGTGGTCCAATAATACCCTAAACGTGTGATTTTCTTTGCCATCATGGGTCCACTCATGTGAGGGCCACATTCTCCATCATGTACTTCTTCCATCACTTTTCGTGCCTGTGAATGATCAAGACAGCGTAACATTACACCAAGAGGTGTACTTTTGTATAGCTCTCCTTGCATGAGAATGTATTGGGAAGATAGCAAGCGAATAGCGTGTTGTCCCCTTTTGTCCATTTCTGGTGGATAGGTGCCGTTGAGCTTGAAGTTTAGGATTGCCTGGAACCAAGGTTCCTCCGCAATTTCCTCTTAATCGGTGATTTGGTGCACATAAGATGGCTCTGATCATTGTTCGATGCATAAAGGCATTTCTACCATGCTATCCGGCATATTAATCAAAGATGCAAGTTTTGCAAGAGCAACCGCAAATTGATTTTCTTCTCGAGGTAGATGTAAGTAGGTCACTTGATCGAAGAATTGGGCTACTTGGTCTATTCTGGCTTGATAAAGTGCCAAGCTTTCGCTTCGGATTTTCCAAGATCCCGTAATTTGATTGATGATCAAAGATGAATCCCCATATACTCGAAGATTCTTGATGCCTAAACTTACTGCCGCTTGCAATCCAATAAGTCAGCTTCGTACTCTGCAGTATTATTTGTCACCTCGAAGTCGAGTTTGACAGAGGTTGGTGTATGCTCGCCTCCAGGAGAAATGAGCAACACACCTTATTCCAAATACTCTTAAGTTCGATGCTCCATCGAAATAGAGGTCCCAGGAGTCTACATCCGTTTGGAGTATATCCTCATCCGGAAACGACCAGGTGTCTATCGTTTGTGTATTATTGATGGGATTTTCTGCGAATAATTCGGCAATGGTGCCCCCTTTTATGACTTTCAAAAGAACATACTTGAGATCGAACTCTGAGAGCATCAAAGTCCATCTTGATAGACGTCCATTGAGAACGGGTTTCTCGAAGAGGTATTTGAAAGGATCCATTTCGGAGAATATTTTGACGGAGTAGCTAAGCATGTAATGGCGTAGCTTCTTCTTTGCCCACACAAGAGCGAGGCATGTCTTCTCGAGTGGAGTGTATTTGCACTCGTACTCGAAGAACTTCTTACTAAGGTAATAGATGGCTCTTTCTTCTTTTCCTACTGTTTGAGCTAGCATAGCGCCCATGGCCGTTTCAGTTAGCGTGAGATATAAACCAAGAGGTTAATCTCGTTGGGGTGGCATGAGCACTGGTGGTTTGGCTAGTATTTCCTTGATTCGATCGAAAGCCTTCTGACAGTCATCATCCCACATTGTGTGATCCGTTTTCTTTAACTTGTTGAAGATAGGTTCGCAGATCATGGTGAGTTTCGATATGAATCGACTTATGTATTGCACCTTGCCTAGGAATTCTCTAACTTCTTTCTATGTTTGAGGTTGTGGTATTTCGATTAGAGCTTTGATCTTAGAAGGGTCTATTTCTATACCTCGTTGGCTAACAACGTATCCCAGGAGTTTGCCAGATGTTACCCCGAATGCGCAATTTTGAGGATTGAGCCTCATGTTGTAGTTCCGTAGCCTTGAGAAGAATTTGCGAAGGTTCGCAATGTGTCCCTTTCTTTCTTTGGAATTGACAATTATGTCATCTACATATACCTCAACTTCTTTATGCATCATGTCATGTAAGAGCGTAGTTGCGGTGCGTTGGTATGTAGCTCCGGCATTGATTAACCCAAATGGCATAACCGTGTAGCAATAGGTTCCCCATTGAGTGACAAAGGCGGTCTTATGCATGTCTTCTAAGGCCATCTTGATCTGGTTATATCCTGCGTATCCATCCATGAAGGATAGCAATGCATGATCCGCCGTATTATCCACTAATATGTCGATATGTGGTAGAGGAAAGTCATCCTTAGGACTTGCTTTGTTTAAGTCTCTAAAGTCAACACAAACACAGATTCTCCCATCCTTTTTGGGTACGGGTACTATGTTAGCTACCCAGTCTGAGTACTCGGAAACTTTGATGAACCCGGCTTTAAATTTTTTATCGACTTTTTCTTTGATCTCGAGAGCGCATTCTGTCCTCATTCGACGAAGCTTCTGTTTCACGGGTTTAAAACCAAGCAAAAACGTCTTTGAACTCGTGTAGGAGGTCTATGAAATTGGCCCTTTCGGTGGGGCTCAAGGTTGTCCCTATCCTAAGTTCTTGGGGTTCTAGTTCAGTTCCTACGTTGATGGGTTCAGTATTCTCTATCACTGGTCCCCCTTCCCCCTCTTGTAATATTTCTTTGGCTATGTAGGGAGGTATTTCGATTGAGTCTGGGTCTGGGTCATACTCATCATCATCGTAAACAGAATTGCATTCAAGATAACACGAAGAGTAAGCAGAACCTGATTTATTCATATTAAGATTTGAGAAAAGTTGAAACAAAGAAGCCATCTGATCTGTAGTCAGTGGCGGTAAAGGGATAGCGGTTGGGACATTTCCCGAACTACTGTTGCTACTTGACACTAAGCTAGGAGAAACGAGGGGAGTGGGAATGACGACAGGAGGAGACTCTCTGGGAACTTCTCTAGACTCTGACTCCGACTCCGACTCTGACTCTGACTCCGACTCCGACTCTGACTCTGACTCGAATTCATCGTCTTCTGGTTCTCCTTTGAACATCGTTCCTTCTCCAGTAGTGAGCTTGAAGAATTTTCCTTGATTTTTTGTCCACTTGATCGATTTTCTCCATCCTTTCTGCTGAATTTTGTTGGTTTCTGTGTCCAGTGTGGCAATGATCTCATCTATGAAGCTTTTGGCGCTCTTGATTAAGGGAAGGTCTTGGAGGTAGACATCTTCCTCGCTATCTGTCCATATCCCATTGATCACCTCTTCTTTTGGGGAGATAAGATGTGAGCAATCTAAGGTAGATTCATCACTTGTAATCATCAGAACCCCAAGAGGATTCTGAGTGTTGTTAGGCTTACAATCATCAGAACCCCAAGAGGATTTTGAGTGTTGTTAGGCTTACCTCCAGGTGGTATTGGTAGGCGACCGTCTTCAATCATATCTTGAAGTACATTTTTCAGTTTGTAGCATTTTTCTGTGTCATGTCCCTTACCTCTATGGTATTCGCAATACTAATTCTCATCCCAGAACTTGGATTTCTTTTCTGGTTCGGGTTTAGGGCCTATTGGTTGAAGTTTACCGAGCTTCATCAACCTTTTCAGAGCGTTGGAATATGTGTCCCCTAGATTTCTGAATTTTCTTGGAGGGGTACTCTTCTTAGATGGTTCGAGGAGGTTAACTTCATCAGTTTTGCTAGTAGAGCCGTAAGAACGACTTGTTAAGCCTTGATATCCACGACCTATCGTTTTGGACAAGAGCCCTTTACGGATGTCATCTTCGATCCTTGTCCCTAGTACGGTTAAGTCTTTGAAGGTCTTGATGTTTTGATATCTCAAATGATTTGCATAGATGGGCTTTAGGTTGTCCATGAATTTCTCCACGAGGGTAGCTTCATCCGGACGTTCAACAAGTTGAGTACTAGTCTTCCTCCACCGACTTAGAAAGTCGGTGAAACCTTCTTTGTCATTTTGGGTAAGAACCTCTAAAGTGCGCATGTTGACTTGGATTTCAGCATTATCCGCATATTGTTTAGCAAACTCGATTGCGGCATCATTCCAGGTAGCGATTTTCTTGTGCTCTAGCGAATAGAACCATTGCTTTGGGATGGTGTCAAGAGATGAAGGAAAGATCCTTAAGAACATCTCGGGTTTAATGCCTTTGATAGACATGTAATCCTTGAAGGCACGGATATGGTTCAAAGGGTTTTCATGCCCCTTGAATTTAGGGATATCCGTCATGTTGAAGTTGGTTGGCAACTTGGAACTCACGGCCTCATATTTGCGATTATTCTCACTATAAATGTCATCCCCTTTGAGATACATCAATTGTTCCTCCAAGTATTGGAGTCGTTTCTCAGCTGCAGTCATACCTATGGGAGGGTTTTCGTCCACGAAGTTGTTCACAAATTCGTCAGACACTTCACTTTCTCGAGGAGGCATCCTTGTTTCAACGGCATATATTCGGCCCTCAATGGTGTCAAGGCGATCATACACTTGGTCTTGAGTGACTTGGAGAGGAGCTAGCGCGGCTAGGATTTGATCATTACCATTCTGGAGTTGGTTGAAGTTCGCGTCGCTTGTTTCAGGCATCTTGGAAACTGGATAAGAGATCGACGACGAATCAAAACACGATCGACCATTTTAGCACACTTACTCGAAAAGAAATGTTTTGACTTGTGAAGTGGGAGTGTGCCACTTGTGTCAATGAGTTATGAGGAAATGAAAAAGTTTGAAAAATGTTGGTCCTAGTCAACTTTAGTGTAGTTGTAGGAGTGGACTCGAAGTGAGGTTTTGAAATGGGTTTTGAGGCCCGAATTTTTGACTCGACAATTGCATAGAGTTTTGACTGATTTTGCGCTAATATTAGTGATGCGTGTCCTAAATATGATGTTTTATACCCTATTTCACACGCATTTCTGAGCTCAATTATGTAGTTTAAGCTACTATTTCCCCTATTTCCGTCTACTTTTGTGTTTTTGTGTAATATTGCAGAAATGTGAAGAATCCAGCGGAAATTGAGCCGAATCCGTCCCCGAGTACTTGGCATATTATTTGACATGAAGTATTTACTCAAGAAATGAACTTGGTTCGCATTTCAAGGCATGGAAATAGATTTATGGAGAAATTAGAAGCGGATTACCAGCTACAGTGGTCTATAGACTGACCTACGTGGTCTATAAACTGTCAGAATGCTGAACAGAGTTTGCAGGAAAGAGGGGCAGTAGATCGACTGGTCTCAGTGGTCGATCGACCACCCCACGACTCTACGCGCAAGATTTAATTAGAATTCCGAAGCCCATTGTAATTAGGTTTTAGGAATAAAGTTACGTATGACTATCTATATAACGTAACTCCTCCCTACTGCAAAAGATCATCGAATTTATTAGGGTTCATCACAATAGTTGAATTTTGATTAATTCATTAGTTTAGAATATTTTCCGTCAATAAAGTTTTCCTTTTGCATTGGGTTTGATCTTTTCTCTTCAATTCTTTACGGTATTCTTCTGTTCTTTTGTTCAGTTTCGCTGCTTTAATTCGTTCATAGTTAGAATTGCTAGTGTAGATTTCCCAAAGCCGAATTATCGTTTCATGTTAGTTAAATATTTAGTTAATTCTATTATGAATTCAGTAGCTTTATTTGTTAATCTTATTGTTGTTTTTATCATAATCATGAGTAGCTAAATTCATCGTGCTAAGATGTAGGGAATCTGTAGTGTAGGCGGCGTAGAAATTCGTAAACCTGAGTCGTGCCATGGTCGATCGACCGCCTACCCTGGTCGATCGACCGGCTCCCGTGAGATTAACTCCGTTTTAATTAATTTAATTGCTGTATTTGACGAATCGAGTGCACACGACTAGTTGAATGCTTAGGAATTGACCGACCCGATAAGATCGAAAGATAGGGGAGGGAAATAGACTACTTAATTAAGACGACTAAATTAATAAGATCGAGATATAAGTTAATTTAGACTTTTAAATCACTTTTCAGGACGAGAGTCAGTACTAGTGATATTAGGGACCCGTAGCTAGATCGAAAGATGCTACCTGTTAAGAATGGACCGAGAGGACTTCTTATTTTTCCCGTCTCACGTGATTATCTCAGAGTTACCTAGTATACTGCCGCCGAAACTACAGTGAACCAACCATCTTAGCATCCTTTTCGTATTTGATTTTATCCATTTTCATCTATTGCTTATTTATTTGTTTTAGTTCCGTTTTTATTATTGCCTTTAGTTATAGAAAATTTCAAAACAAACCCCCACACATTTGCTACTTTAGACTAAAATCCGGCAACAATTATTTGCATCGCATCTCTGTGGTTCGACCCTGACTGCCGCTATCTATAGTAGTAGTTTGGAAATTATAAATTTAACTTTGGTACTCTACGACGGTATCAAATTTTGGCGTCGTTGCCGTGGAGGCAATTGTGTAATTTTTAGTTGTTTTTATTTTAGTCTTTTTCTTAGTTTAAGGGACATCTGTTCCTTAAACTCTTCTCATATTCTACTTGTAGTTTCCTCTTATGCGCAGGTCACAGGGTGGTGTATTGAGACCATTAGATCCTGAGATCGAAAGGACTTTGCGCGAGTTGAGATGATCATCTAGAGTATTGCAGACAGAGAAAGAGCTGAGTACTATGTCCAGTTACTACGAGAACGAGCTATTTGAGGAGGATCCACCTTCATCTCCTATTTCTACTTCTTCAGCTGAGACCGTTACATCTCCAGATATGGCTGAAGAAGCAAGTATAGCCAGTCACTTCGAGCCAAAAGCCGAAAATCTCTATAAGGGATTCGCATTGCCAGCCGGGACGGAAAGGAAATTCGAACCAAAATCGTCTTACATTAACTTGGTTGAGAGAAACCAATTTGGGGGAGCTGCAAATGAAGATGCGGCTAAATATATGGAGACATTCATTGACTACTGTTGTTCCATACCCCCACCAGCAGGTGTGACCCAGGACCAGGTGAAGGAGACGATGTTCATATTCTCGCTTCGTGATGCTGCAAGGGAATGGTACCGAGAACTAGATCGAGATGCTAACAGGATTACTGATTGAAATTCGCTGGCCCTAGCATTCTATAAGAAATATTTCTCTGCGTTGAAGACCAATACGATTAAAGCTCAGATCACGAGCTTTAAACAGGGTCCTGATGAAGATTTTCATGAGGCATGGGTCCGTTTCAAGAGACTAATGCGAACCATTCCGCACCATGGGTTTGAGAAATGGTTTCTGTGCAACCAATTCAAAAATGGTCTTTATGATGATCAAAGAGCTATCCTAGATGCTGCAGCTAATGGGAGATTTCAAGAAAATAGCGGTGAGACAAAGGGGTGGAAAATCATTGATGACCTGGCCACCCATAAAGCTGAGCATGGGAATTCTAGATGAAATCAGAGAAGATCAGCTGAATCTCCTGCTGTAGCTACAATAGAAGCCCTTACTGCGAGATTCGACAAGATATATTTTGGGGGATCCCAAAAAGGAGGGATATATAAAGTTAACGCAGTTTCAGACGATCCCTTTACATGCAAAAGATGTGGAGGAGAGGGACATGTTTCGGAGTTTTGTACTAGTTCGAATAAAACATGTGCTGCCTTTCAACATTATAGGCAGACTGGCACTTATCCTGATCCTTCGAATGTCCACCCCAATTTGAGGTGGACTAACCAGAATGTCCTTAATCCGGGGCCATAGCAGTAGTAGCAGCAGAGTTATGTGCCCCCTCATAAGCAGCAGCAATATCAAAAGCCTCCCTATGTGCCTCAGCAGCAGCAATTTCAAGGTTCTGACATTTCCGAGTTGAAAAACATGGTTCAAAATTTGTCGGGATTACTGCAGAAGGAGTCTCTAGCTAGAGAGACTTCTACAAAAATGTTGGAGAGTCAAATTGCCCAATTGGCAAGCAAAAGTGCAACTCGAGCTCCGGGGCATTTACCGTCGCAGCCGGATCAAAAAGAGACTCTAAATGCGATCACTTTGAGGAGTGGGTCTACCCTTGATGGGCCCGCTATGGTCGAAGACGTTACTGAAAAAGATGAGGCGGAACCAAGCAAGAAAGAGGTCGTAGTGAACAGTAGCAAGAAAAAGACGATCAGCAGGTATGTCATTCGATCGACTGACACCCATGGTCGATCGACCACCAGCGTAACGATCATGACTGTCTTGAGGAAGCCGGTCGATCGGTAGCCTACATGGTCGATCGACCGACAAAGTCTTTGCGATCGTGAACCTTTTCGTCCTCCAATGCCGGATAACTTGAGGGACCACTTATTTCGAAATGCGACGACTCAAATTATTGAGGCAAGATCCAAATGCTGATGGGTCGATTCGGTTCCAAAGTATGACCCCCTGACGGTCAATGGTTTATTCCTGAGACGGTCTGAAGAAGGTTCGAGCTACAACAAGGACAAGGTAGTGGATTTTCAGCCTAAGTCCACTGATGCCGGTATGAGAGACTTAGAGGAGAGGGCTAAGTTGCTTCTTACAGCCTCGTACCCAGAGATATTGGTGACGACAAAGGAACAGGTATCGTTTAACAAATTTGAAAATGTTATTCGTAGTTTAAATGTGCAAGTTCCTTTCCTTGAATTAGTTAATCAAGTGCCTGCTTACACGAAATTTATGAAGCAGCTTTTGTCTAAAAATAAGTCACTTGATACTGTGCAATCTGTCGCACTAACTGAGGAGTCATGTTCCTATTTGACTCATACTGCACCTCATAAACTAGCTGACCCTGGTAGCTTTTCCGTTTCTTGTAATATTGGTACCTTCTCAATTGAGAAGGCATTATGTGATCTAGGAGCTAGTATTAGTGTTATGCCCTTGAGTCTTGCTAAGAAATTGAAATTGACTAGGTTTGTAGTTACTAACATGACAGTACAGATGGCTGATCATTCTGCGGTCCAGCCTATAGGAGTTTTAGAGGATATTCCTGTGCAAATAGGAAAGTTCTTTTTCCTAGTTAACTTCGTTGTACTAGATATACCCGAGGATGTTCACATTCCTATCATTTTGGGTAGACCATTTCTGCACACTGCTGGTGCAGTTATAGATGTTGGCTCAGGGACATTGACCTTTAAAGTAGGGAAACAGTCCATTGTTTTTGCCCAGACCGCTAAGAAGAAAGATCCTATGTGGCCAGTCACTTGTAATACGATTTCTGAGAATAAATCTTATTTTGTGCTTTCTGACATGCCTACTTTGGCACCTATGCCTACTCCTGTTGTGACACCTCCGCCCCAGATTGGGAGCAAATTGGAGGAAGATTCTTCTGTTTTAGATATTGCAGGAAATGGTTTGGGGAAGGAAGAGTTGTTCATTGCTCCAGCTGTGAAGGAGCCAATTATTCAAAGAGGCGGTCTAGGATGTCTGAGCTATGCAACTGATGAGGAGCCAGTCAGGGTGACGGAGTTCGATTTGAATTTTGAAGAGCCAGACGAGGTCATTGATTGGGAAGATGTTAGAGATGCCGATCCGTTGAGTTCTGCGGATATTGGAGTTCATAGGAGTGCAGCTGAGGAGATGAGCACTGTAGAGGCTATTTCTTGTAGCCAGAAGCCGAGCAAGTGGGCCATCCCGTGGCCATTCTTGATCAACTACTAGTTGATTGAGACTTTTTAAAAACATTTTATTGCTTTTGTTAGACCTTTTATTGTTTTGGTTTGCGCGAGACTTCGCTTTAATAAGTTTGCTTAGGATTTAAAGACTTTAGACTGTTACTTTGGGTTTTGCGCAATGTTGGGCGCGTTATTATATGTATTTGCAGGTTCATAGACCATATTAGCTCAATTTATTGAGTTAATTCGAAGCAATCAGAAACTTACAGCAGGTTTCTCAGTCGATCGACTGGCCATCTTGGTCGATCGACTGAGCCACGATTCCAGGGCCTTATGCTCCTGTCAGCCTGGTTGATCGACTGGCCTGTATGGTCTATCGACCGTGCCCCGCTACTGTACCTGTTCACGACCATTCCCCTGCTATTTTTGGTCGATTTGCGGAGTTGAGGGAGTCTTATCTCCACTTTATTTTCCGATTCATTTCTATTTTCTTCTGTTTTCTTATTTTGCTCATAATTTTGCGTTTAATAAATTGTTTTCTCGGAATTATGCGCGGTACTTTTGTTTCTTTTCAGGTACCTATGGTAGCACTGCTGGCTACTGAAACCTCCTAGCTCACGCTGGTTTGGGGAGGTTTCCCGCTGCGCTTAAAGTCTTGTGAGTTTCCGATTTTAACTTCATGTCTTGCTTAGTTATAATAACGCAAATTCCCGTTTCCCTTTTATTTCATTATATGATTTTGCACAATGGGGACATTGTGCGATTTGGTTTGGGGAAGGGTTTTGCGTTGCATTCATTCTGTTTTGCATTCACGTTTAGTTTTTGTCTTGCATTGTTTATTTCATTTCCTATATATATACAGAAATTCAAAAAAAAAAAAAGGTTGAAAAATTTCAAAAAAAAAATTCAAAAATTTTCACGTTCATTTTAGCATATAGGTTGAGTCGGAACGGTAGTATTTCAATGATGACATTGCATTTTCAGCTGTTTATGCCTAAGCCGTGCTTAATTGACATGTTATTAGTAGAATCATATATGCATAGTCTACGAGTTTTCGTTAAATTTCTTGCTGAACTTTAAACTTGACTTAGATTTTTTGCAAACTACATCATTTTCTGAGGTTTAGAGCTTATAACTGGTGACATTCATGACCGGTTTATCTAAGAATGTGAGTAGTTACTCCTTGTGAGACATGTTACATCAATTTGCATAAATATGAACTTAATCTGCTTAATACTTGTATGCATTCGGGTCCGTGGTTAGTTGACACATGTGGTAGAGGTCCCCTTTTCTCATTTTGCCCATAAGCTCCACACTGCCAAAAATAGCCTTTTTGTCCCGTTACTACATCCTACATTTAGCCTGCCCTTGTCAAGCTAGTTGTTTATGTTCTTGGGATTGTTATTTCGTTTTTGGTAGCTAATGCGCATTTTGAGATGATGTTGGGAAGATGAAAAGAAAAAAAAAAGAAGGACAAGGAAGAAGAAAAAAGAAAGAAAGAAAAAATGATTCGTAAAAAAAGAATCAGTCGATCGACCGTCCCACTTGGTCGATCGACTGCTTGCTGCAGTAGAGAAAGAAAAAAAAATCAAAATCGCATAATTCAAAGTCTTGTTAAATGGCGATTTTTGCTCCCATGTTGTACTTGTATCTTATGGGGAGTTGACTAAGTGTGGAAATTGTGAGATTCGTGCTTACTATTAGCACCGTTTCGATTGAAATCCTGAGCAAGAAGTTGGATGTTGCTATAATTTGGTTCCCTTAGTTACTAGCTTGGCTTTTGACTCTGTTTTTATCCAAATTTATCTTAGCCCTTCCTGCCCATACCTCACATATCCATATTTACCTCGGCTTGTGTCATGGTCATTTGTTTGGTTGGAATGCATATGTACGGTTGTAGAGATTATTTTCATATTAGATTGCAGGCATGTTCTTATAGGTCGTAGTTAGGTGAGTGTCACTACAAAATGAATTCTTTCTATCTTTTACATATATTCACCTGTGCTTATGTGTGATATGAGCGACCCGTGAGAGTCCATAATGATAAGTCTCTATAGTTGACGATTCAGCAGTTTTTGACGACTACATAACTCGTTTGCATGATTCATATCGCTAATTTATTGTTAGTTATTGCATTAAACTGGTTTAGGCTTTACAGTTTGCATTTCGCTCTGAGATTGAACTCGTTCCATTAGGTTTTAGGATCGAGTCTAGTTCTTGCTTGGGGACAAGCAAGGGTTTGGTTTAGGGAAGTTTGATGCGTGTCCTAAATATGATGTTTTATACCCTATTTCACACGCATTTCAGAGCTCAATTATGTAGTTTAAGCTACTATTTCCCCTATTTCCGTCTACTTTTGTGTAATATTGCAGAAATGTGAAGAATCCAGCGGAAATTGAGCCGAATCCGTCCCCGAGTACTTGGCATATTATTTGACATGAAGTATTTACTCAAGAAATGAACTTGGTGCACATTTCAAGGCCTGGAAATAGATTTATGGAGAAATTAGAAGCGGATTACCAGCTACAGTGGTCTATAGACTGACCTACGTGGTCTATAGACTGTCAGAATGCTGAACAGAGTTTGCAGGAAAGAGGGGCAGTTGATCGACTGGTCTCAGTGGTCGATCCACCACCCCACGACTCTACGCGCAAGATTTAATTAGAATTCCGAAGCCCATTGTAATTAGGTTTTAGGAATAAATTTACGTATGACTATCTATATAACGTAACTCCTCTCTACTGCAAAAGATCATCGAATTTATTAGGGTTCATCACAAAAGTTGAATTTTGATTAATTCATTAGTTTAGAATATTTTCCGTCAAAAAAGTTTTCCTTTTGCATTGGGTTTGATCTTTTCTCTTCAATTCTTTACGGTATTCTTTTGTTCTTTTGTTCAGTTTCGCTGCTTTAATTCGTTCATAGTTAGAATTGCTAGTGTAGATTTCCCAAAGCCGAATTATCGTTTCATGTTAGTTAAATATTTAGTTAATTCTATTATGAATTCAGTAGCTTTATTTGTTAATCTTATTGTTGTTTTTATCATAATCATAAGTAGCTAAATTCATCGTGCTAAGAAGTAGGGAATCTGTAGTGTAGGCGGCGTAGAAATTCGTAGACCTGAGTCGCGCCATGGTCGATCGACCGCCTACCCTGGTCGATCGACTGACTCCCGTGAGATTAACTCCGTTTTAATTAATTTAATTGCTATATTTGACGAATCGAGTGCACGCGACTAGTTGAATGCTTAGGAATTGACCGACCCGATAAGATCGAAAGATAGGGGAGGGAAATAGACTACTTAATTAAGACGACTAAATTATTAAGATTGAGAGATAAGTTAATTTAGACTTTTAAATCACTTTTCAGAACGAGAGTCAGTACTAGTGATATTAGGGACCTGTAGCTAGATCGAAAGATGCTACCTGTTAAGAATGGACCGAGAGGACTTCTTATTTTTCCCGTCTCACGTGATTATCTCAGACGTACCTAGTATACTGCCGCCGAAACTACAGTGAACCGACCATCTTAGCATCCTTTTAATATTTGATTTTATCCATTTTCATCTATTGCTTATTTATTTGTTTTAGTTCCGTTTTTATTATTGCCTTTAGTTATAGAAAAATTCAAAACAAACCCCCACACATTTGCTACTTTAGACTAAAATCAGACAAATATTAATTGCATCGCCTCTCTGTGGTTTGACCCTGACTGCCGCTATCTATAGTAGTAGTTTGGAAATTATAAATTTATCTTTGGTACTCTACGACGGTATCAATTAGGCCCAATTTCGAAAATTTTACATTTTGAAGAAGGATTTTGATTTTACAAAAAATCGTCATGGTTTGTTTTAGAAATGGTGATCACGTATGGTACAAACCTTATACAAGCATTATAACGGGATGCTGATGTTAGAATCATTAATCTCATTAATTCACATATTCATATATGAAATGATTTATTTAGTCATAAAATAAAAGTTAGATCTTATGCATGCAAACTAAAATAAGAGTAGAGAAGAATTCGTCACTTCTTACTATGATGTTTCGGATTAAAGGGCACAAGTAAGATATGCTTCTTACTTGTTCTTGAGCTTTCCTTATTATGGATGAACAAGGTTCAAATTAGAACCTCTCCCAAAAACATATACCCAAGGAATACCCTTAATAATCAATATTATTATGATCTATTAATAATATTAATCATGCTTAAATTTTGACACAAAAATAATTTGTAATTGCTCTTGAATAAATCGGTCCAAGAGGGAGTATATTTGTGGTTTTATTTCTCTAATATTTTCACAAATAGTAGAGAGAATTAATTTTCTTACACTAGAAAAAGGTAATGAATAATTGTAGAGGAAAAACCAATGGTATTTTCCTAGTGGAAAAACCGGTTTTAGGGGGAGGGTTATTAGGGAGCCAATGCATGCAAAAGATGCTCTTCACAAAAGCTTGTAGGGTTGCATGGCTAGAGATTAAGCTTAATCATTATATTTTCTCTTATTAAAATAATCAACACAATTTTTACACTAATACTCCCTCCAATTTTTCGGTACATACAAAATAAAATGGAAGGTCCATTTTATTTTGTCATTTGTCAATTGTGATATAGGTGACATGTTACTTGACATGTGAATTTGTAATGTATGTTTAACATATTAAAAATCAACATACTCATAAAATATGTCATATACAAAATCCACTAGTAATTCGTAATCACTTGTACCAAAATGGTTTATCAAATTGTAAATTACAACGTCTTGTATTTATAATAAATTATTCATTCAATTTCAATTGTTTCGTAAACAATAATTTTATCTAAGTAATAAAACAATTTGATTACTTAGACCGTATCTCATTTAATCAAATTACAATAAGACACGTTAACTTTACTCACAAAATCATCCGTCAATTTTAAGCAATTTAATTAACTCGTATCGGCATACGATTAATTAAATAATCAATTAAGAGTATTTCCCTATAGGTATGACCTAAGGGGATCAACTGATCACCACCGTCGCACGACAATGTCAAACTCTAGTCGACCAATCATTACCGATATGTGTGGACCATTGATCGTAAATATTACATCCCACATGTATTCTTAAAATGAGATTTAAACATGTGATCATCATGATCGACAGTTGTGATCGCATTATTGTCGGAGGACACATATTCCAACAATCTCCCACTTGTCCTCGACAAGTGTGCGTCACCAATTCTCTTATCCTATTACTATCTCCCACTCAATGCAAGGTGTCTTTCAGGTCATACTTGCAAGTGATCATATCGAGAGTGGTTTCCTCGATCTAGAGAATAACTGATTGACCGGAATTATCTACCATAGATACCTTCCGAGCGTGGCCACGCATTTCCAGTTCATACTCCTCGAGTGGCCCTGAGATATTGTTATAACCCTGACAAGGGGTGGACAATTCCTATCGCACTTATTCCCTTCGACTAGCCACTGCCATCATAACCCAAAATATGCCCATTTGACCTCATTTACGAAGGTCGTAGTAACATAAATCAAAGTTAATCTGAAACTGTGCCACCTTAGGCAAATAGTCTTTTGTCAAAAGAATCGACTCATTAGAATACTATAGTAGCTCTCGCCACGGCCAGGCTATATAAATTTGCCAGAACTCTATAAGCGGTCATAAGGCCCGACAAAGTGTTCCTAACAGTCTGCCTATGTGATCGACTAGTCATCTCACATGACTCTATGGCACTTGAACTTGCCATCAATCGCATCACACTCTAGTCACTTCGAGACGTCACCTCATACAAGTGACTATGGACAAATACCATGTTAATCCGGGTTCACTTTAACGGGGTTCAATATTGTCTCTACAACCCGTTTGGATGTAACAAAGTATAAAAGAGTTTTTAGATTTTAAAAACTCGAACGACAAATGTGATTATCACATATGAATAGTCAATACCTGATTACTACTTCATATTTTTATAATCCATTTCATCTTATATATAGTTGTTCATCTCAATGCAATTGAAATGACATATGACATGACTCATCATGTTAAGCCTATGATAAGGCTTTGGTTAGTAGGTTTTATCAACTTCTTGTACCTTACTACATACTCGTTTTCCTTTGTAATGTATACATTTGCATTACAAAACTTTCTGAATACGTGTCTAGATCCAATCTAGACATAGGCCCTCTAGCCTTAGAATAGCTCCCACTGTTTTCACAGTGTGCGGGACTCATCCTTCTTGCACATCTCATGATTGCAAGTGTACTCAATTTCCGTTGTAAATATCTCTCATTGTTCTTTATTGCCTAGAACGATTCTAGCAAATCTATTTCTTAAATAACATAGCCACAATGGTTCCTTAACCATCTTCACGTGTTTTGAATATGGTTTTGTCTGAAACCTTTCGCAATCTCAATTGTCATTCGTGTAACACCCTTACACAAATTAGTTAATTGCATCAAAAACACTTAAGTTTTCATCCTTAATGCTTCCTCAAGGACTTAAGAATAATCTATATGGCTACTTGGTAATTATTACTTAAATTAGATTTTGAAACAATTCATCATACTCAAAGTATATGAAGTGTTGTACATCATGACTCATTTAATTGATCCGGCAGCGTAAACAAATGAAATCAATCAAATATGTTCAACTCGATTGAACTAATCATGAATCTTATCAATATAAGACTTCTTATTTGGCGCTAATATCATGTGGATTTATCTACATAAATCTAGATATTAAAGATGTACTATATTACTCCAAGTATTAAATCATTCCCAATGATCAATATGTCATCCATATATTAGACTAATTAAAATTTCCGTAACTCCCACTAAACTCCATGTATAAACACAACTTCTCGACTTATCGAGAAACGTTTTATAACATGATGAAAACATTGATTCCAACTCATTTATGTCCTACTTAAGACCCTCTCTTAAGTTTTACATTATCTTAGGTTTGCAAGAATCTACAAAACTCAAGACATGTATTGAATACATTCCTTCTAATTGAAGAAGTGGGTTTTAGATTCCCTTGCTATATGTATATCATCATAATGAAACACAATCCCTAAGAATATCCAAATAGACTTAAGCATTTCAACTAATGCAAAACCCTTTGCCACCAATCAAGCTTTAATATCTAACAATTCACTTGGAATTTATTTCGGATTTTCATGGCTCTAAGCCTTGTATTGAGTTGTGACTTAAACACTCTCATGTAAGTCATATGTTCATTACTTTCCAGAAGTAACTTGAATCAAACAATTTCTTTGTAAGTTGTAAGCTCTTTACTTTCTTAAAAGTAACATCAATTCATCATCTTCAACAAGTGATGAATTTAACCTCCTAGGTTTCGAAGAAACAACGTCATTTAGCCAAGAAAATACAGTTTCTTGCGACATACAATTTCATACAATTTTTGACACAATTCTTTTGTGGCTCTTGAATATTTTCTCCCACTCTGTCTTCTAGAAATAAACTTGTATTCTAGAAAGACAGCTTCACGAGTCACAAACCCGTTCTACTCGTGATTATTGTAAGGAAAAATGAGCATTTGTTTCTTGTGAAAACTTACAAACATGCTACCCTACCATTTCATATCTCATATGATTCGGTTTAAATTTAGTGGGAAAATAATTCAGACAAAAATGATAAAATCCCCAAAAGGATCAAGTAACTCAAAGTAACTTTATTGAAACCCAAAACATATCGAATAGCGTTTAAATTCTTTATGCAACCACACATTATCCCATAATGCATGCTAAGAGAGATTAATTTGTGATACTATATCACATTTCCTTTGGCTTATATCAAAGTCTTCACTTTGATAATCCCATCACGACTAAATCGTGATTCCTAGAACTCTTTGAACTTCTTCAAACGATTTCTCTATTTACCTTATGAAGTGAACACATTTGCGTTAACTTAAGTCATTGGTAAAAGAAAATGATCAACCTATTTTGGATCAATGATTTACAACCTCGATCTCCTTTTCAACCAAAAGGCACGAGACATCTTGCTTTGAATACAAGATACGCATATACCATAAGATTAACAATATAATGGTTCCAAAAGTACTCGATAACTCTTTGCGTTCATCATTCCAGAATTTAAGGTTTAATCTTTGGTTACCAATTTGAGTCTTGCATCATCTACATGATATGTCATTCTAGTTTGGTTTAGAATATAATCACCTTGATAATGGGCTAGCCATAAATCAAATCGCGGTTTATTGGGTCACAAAAAGTGAAACATCTTTTGTATCTTAACAAAATTATATTCTTATTTAGGGTCCATGTACTTAATATTCCTAATTAAGGTACAACTTTAAACCCAAAACTAGATTGGGTGCACAATGACTCTATCTCTCGACATTATTTGATGCTAGTCGTCATATTATAATCATCTTATGTATCGAATATAATGATGAAAACCTCCACTGGTTTCTAATATTGACGAAGTAGCACTAGCAAAATTTATGTCAATCAAATAAACATTTAAAGAAGAAGGTCCCATTAGATGTCCCACAACTAACTTGTTAATCCTTCAATAATTTGGGGTAGTTTCCTTTCTAGCGTCCAACAATTAAGACAATGGAAACTTTATCGGTCGGGATTGATAGGTTTAGTATCGTTATTCTCAATAACTTTACTTTTAACATTACCTTGTATCAATTCCATTCTAATTTTACTTCTTTAAACCTCACCCTTTTCTTAACGGTTTAAGAGAATGCTCCCACTCTATTCAATGAGTCTTTTCTAAGAGAAGCAAAATTGAAATTCATGAAGACTACTCTTCATTCGTTTGTTTAGTCTTAAAACTTTCATTGAAGTGGTTGCGGTATTTTGGTTAATTTTGATTTCCAACAAATCTAGTTACCAAAATGATGTAACGTTTCAAAGTACTTAACTCAATTAAGCATATGAGAAACAATTCATTGTAAGTAGATATGTTAGTCAAGAATCAAAAACCCTTTTGATCACAAATAACTTTTATCTATACTCTTCACAAGAGATCCTTAGCAATGGTTCATATGAGGTTTTAGAAGCAAATTCATATTTGTCTTTAGTTACGATGTTTTAATGGAGATTTGAATCAAAAATCGAAATGATATCGTATATGAATTGTGGTAAAGAAATAGAACAATATGATAACGGAATAGTGGAAGACTTAACATTTATCGTTTTATTAATACTTGTAAATAACAAGTAAAGCATTTACATAGTGACCTCTACCCAACTATGATAAATGATTCCAAGATCCAAATTCATATTAACTTGGGCATCGGTAAAGCCGAATAAAACCCTCATCAATATAACTCGGTGGATTAACTCCTTAATCAATTCTACTTTTAAAACTCTTGGTCGATAAAATTACATTAATATTTATCTTTAACCCGAAACACATCCGGCAACCGTCGAGAATACTTTCGTTGAGTTCAACCCAAATTTTGAATAAATGTGTCCATGATCCAAATTTACATCAACTTGGGCATCGGTAAAGCCGAATAGAACCCTTATCTGTATAAATTCGGTGGATAGGCATTTATCACCCACTTCCCCTACGTAACAAGGTTTGTACCCCGGTAGGGCCGAGTGCACTCCCTCATGAAATAGGTTTTCATGGTTTCTACTTTTTGGTAAGGCTAAGTCTCAATTGTTTATTTTAGCGAGAGGTCATGTCAATTTATTATCTATCACGTTTTAAGTGAACTAAAGCGGTGAACTACGATAATTGTAATTGACACGGTCGATTTACTCGATTTAATGATAATGCATGTTTTGTTATGGCAATTTAGCGATGCATGCAACATATAAATAAAATGCAAAGCATAAATAAAATCCTAGTATGGCCTTCCTAAAATAATAAATCTAATAAACTATTACAAATTCGGAAACCAACTCCTTTGGTCCCTTGAATTTCGATCTTGGCACGCATTTCAAGGCAATATTTTCTTTAATGGATCGCTTTCTCGAATGGCACCGTCTTCAAGGAACTCCGGAATAATTAAATTACAAAATGAATTACATAATTTCCTATTATACATTTGTAATTAAAATAAAATAAATCTATTAAATTACAAAACGGTGATACGAGATCACAATAATTACAACCGAATCGATATTCCCATACATTTCTGGTAATACCAATTAAAACTAAGGCCATACTAAGTAAAATTACATAATTCAAAAATTACATAAAATTAAAATATGACAATAATAAATAAAATGCAACATTATAATATGTATGAACATGCTAAATTTTATCCTAAATCGCCTTTTAAGAGCCAATATCGTATATTAATCGGTTTTTACGGATTTGCGTGATTTAACCTTATAAAATCACAATAATTACATAAATTCATATTTATGTACAAGTTAATTACCCTAACCATCTTAGGACTCAAAATTAGTCTCCACTAACATTTTGACAATAATTAAACTTGTTTTCTTAATATTGTTCATAAATGGACCTAAAATACAAAATTATGCTATAAACTTCAAATTAAATTATAAAAATTTCAAATAAATTCAAAATTCAAACTTTAAACTCATGAACATTCTGGAAAATACCATGACACTCATAATGTTCAAAACTTAGGTTAAAATTTCATTTATCGTGAAAAACAATGTTGCGGTTTATCGATTTTAACAATTATGACCATAAAAATATGAGAAAAATTATTTTCATCAACTTTTCACTTTTAGATCTGAAATATATGATAAAATGCAACATGTAACGTTTTTCCTTAGTCATGAAGTATGTTTTAGCATTATTACTAATTATAGTCACTATTTATGTGATTTTTCATCAAACATTCATAAATCATGCATAAAGACTTCATTATAGCCAAATATTTTACACACATCTTGTACAATTTCATGTGACAACATACTAAATTTCCATGACCAGATTCGAAATATAACTCATATTAACCTATTTACCCATTTAAATACGATTTTAACTTGAAAAATCCATATTTCGAGCAATACAACTCATTTTATCATGAAAATTTACAGGCCATCAGTAGATAATATATGTGAAAACATATCCAAAAACCACTGAAAAAATCGAAGTTCAGCTATTTTTCGTCTAAAAATGACATTTTTATCATAAAAATCACATTTTAATGCCAATATTATATAAAATGAACAATAAAATCCCTAAAGAAACCAAAATGTCCTAAACTCACTTAGGACCAGAAACTTTTAACATGCAAGGTTATTTTTAGGTTTATCTTCATAAAATAAATTAATTAGTTTTGTATGTTAATCATATAACTCGGAAAAACTATAAACCGATTTGCATGCAAACAACCTAAGGCTCATGATACCGCTTGTTAGAATCATTAATCTCATTAATTTACATATTCATATATGAAATGATTTTATTTAGTCATAAAATAAAAGTTAGATCTTATGCATGCAAACTAAAACAAGAGTAGAGAAGAATTCGTCACTTCTTACTATGATGTTTCGGATTAAAGGGCACAAGTAAGATCTCCTTCTTACTTGTTCTTGAGCTTTCCTTATTATGGATGAACAAGGTTCAAATTAAAACCTCTCCCAAAAGCATATACCCAAGGAATACCCTTAATAATCAATATTATTATGATCTAGTAATAATATTAATCATGCTTAAATTATGACACAAAAATAATTTGTAATTGCTCTTGAATAAATCGGTCCAAGAGGGATTATATTTGTGGTTTTATTTCTCTAAGATTTTCACAAATTGTAGAGAGAATTAATTTTCTTACACTAGAAAATTATTAAGTAAGGTAATGAATAATTGTAGAGGAAAAACCAATGGTATTTTCCTAGTGGAAAAACCGGTTTTAGGAGGAGGGTTATTAGGGAGCCAATGCATGCAAAAGATGCTCTTCAAAAAAGCTTGTAGGGTTGCAAGGCTAGAGATTAGGCTTAATCATTATGTTTTCTCTTATTAAAATAATCAACACAATTTTTCCACTAATACTCCCTCCAATTTTTCGGTACATACAAAATAAAATGGAAGGTCCATTTTATTTTGTCATTTGTCAATTGTGACATAGGTGACATGTTACTTGACATGTGAATTTGTAATGTATTTTTAACATATTAAAAATCAACATACTCATAAAATATGTCATATACAAAATCCACTAGTAATTCGTAATCACTTGTACCAAAATGGTTTATCAAATTATAAATTACAACGTCTTGTATTTATAATAAATTATTCATTCAATTTCAATTGTTTCGTAAACAATAATTTTATCTAAGTAATAAAACAATTTGATTACTTAGACCGTATCTCATTTATTCAAATTATAATAAGACAAGTTAACTTTACTCACAAAATCATCCGTCAATTTTAAGCAATTTAATTAACTCGTATCGGCATACGATTAATTAAATAACCAATTAAGAGTATTTCCCTATAGGTATGACCTAAGGGGATCAACTGATCACCACCGTCGCACGACAGTAATGTCAAACTCTAGTCAGGCAATCATTACCGATATGTGTGGACCAGTTGACTGTAAAATATTACATCCCACATGTATTCTTAAAATGAGATTTAAACATGTGATCATCATGATCGACAGTTGTGATCGCATTATTGTCGGAGGACACATATTCCAACAGCTGAGTGCTTTTAAAAGGGTTTTGGTTTGAAGGGTGGGTTGCCATACCGAACAATCAAACCCGAAGTCTTTGGAGAGGCTCGTACCAAATAGGAGTAAGGCCGATTCCTAGTCCATTTCCTCAAGTAGTGAAAGTTCTTGATACAAACAAGAGTAAGTACCATGGTATGGATGACGTCAATCGCTATCCATCCTTAGGCCCAAATAAGAATTAGGACCGTTTAGACGGGACGATTGGTCGAATGGGTTGGGTTGGGCCTAGGAAGACCGAATGAAACGATCTAGGAAGACCGCGTTATGAAAACCGACAATTGTCTTGTACAAACTATTCCCTAACCTTGTTCAAGTTTCACCCTTTTGGCTACACGTAAGTGTATTACTCCCCAGCAGAGTCGCCAAACTGTGGACGCGGGCCCACGGGGGCGCTTGGGAAACAAGCGTTTGCATTTGTGGAGTCGCCACCAATTTATTGTGGAAAATTGGAAACCGTTCGAATACCTCGTGCCATGTCAAGACACAAAGTAGTGACATGAACACCAAGAACTCGTTACCCTTAGCATTCTATGTCTAGAATGACTCTCGTGGATGCCAATGAACACGGATGTTCACAGAAATATGGAGTAAGGGGTAAGGGTACGTATTAGGAAGCTCTTTTGATCGATCACCTAATCCCGCCCGCCTCGATAGCGGCCTCTAATAATGATTAGGGAAATTATCTATACTCGATATATTGTCGATTTATATGCATGCAATGCAACATCCAACGTTTTAATCCTAACATGTGAGAATTAGACTAAGTCGGTTAACACGTAATTTAATCATACAAGTGGGTCAAAGTAGGAATTTAAGTTCAATTACATGTGAAGGCACACAAGTGATACAAGAAATACAATAATGAAATTACAATAAAGAAAATACAATAATTACATCGGATTAAATGATTCATGTCGAAAGTACATTTAAAACAGATAATTTAAGAAAGAATAAATAAATAAATTAACGAACAGGAATTAGGGTGATAATACGAATAATAGTTAATTAATACGTAATTAATAAACTAGGTCAAAACAACAACGGATGTTCAGAGACAGAAATCAACCAGGAATAGGCGCAGCAGAGCTGCGTCCCTTAGAAGAGGCGCAGCACTTGCTGCGTCCGTTCCTTGGCTCAGTTCTGGCTGTGAAGCCGGAATTGCAAATCGTTAATGTTCATTGGTGATTTAATGATCGATTAATATTATTTGACTCGAATGAAAGTGATTAGCAGGTTATTTACATGCGATTAATGGTCATAAAAGCAATAAACATGGACAAAACTAATTAGAACGAATTATTATAAGATTAAAAGGTTAATTAATGAATTGAATAAACTAATTATTTAGGTTAAACAGATTATTAGCGATGAATTAACAATGGTGACGATGAATAACAGATGCAACTATGCCAAAGATCAAATTTCAGAGACTCAATATTAATGAATCGAATCTCTAAAACCCGGATTGACTTAATTAACAATGGATTATGAATAATATATTATATGTTAGAATTATTATGCTATTATATCAAAGAACCGAAGAATAAACGAATTAAAAGAAACGAATTGACAAAAGATGAAGGAAGAAGAAAGGAAGCAGGAACTGCGGCAACCTCACGAAGAGGCGCAGCAGGTGCTGCGTCCCTTCGAAGAGGCGCAGCAGGTGCTGCGTCCCTTCGAAGAGGCGCAGCAGGTGCTAAGTCCTTTCTCGACGGTCATCTTCTGGTAATTCGTAAAAAAGGATTTAAAGCATGGTTTTATAAATCGGTTTTAGAAATACTTTCGACATAAACCTTACATTATGATTACAATAGTAAAGAAGAATAAATAAAACAGGGATTATACACCCTCAGACTTACATGTTTGACGAAACGAGATGAACTAAGTATACGTTTAGTGATGCTCGACTCGAATGTAGACGAAAGTGCCCTCGTAAGAGGAAAATGAATAAGATTGATTAAAGTTGATTATGGTGGAGTTGGTCAAATTGGTCGGTCATGCAAAACAAGGCTGGTACTCAGAAGGATCTGAGCTTACATGGTAGAAAGTTCAAGCACGTAGACGCCAAAAAGTAAGAACGTGGTCTAGAATGCAAAGGGAGAAGAGAAGGGCGGACACTCGCGTGAGAAATATGTGAGACCGAAGGTATCTATTTATACTAATCACGTGGAGGAAATTAGGGTTTTCGGAGAAACTTTGGAAGTGAATCTCGAAACGATATGAAAAGATACAAAAAATACGCAGAAAAAGACTTGAGAAGAGGCGCATCAGGCACCGCGTCTCTTGGAAGAGGCGCAGCACCTGCTGCGTCCTTTCCCAAGTGGTTTCCTCCTGCGGAAGAAAGATTTCCGTGTTTTGGTTATGGAATAACGGACTAATCTTGTTTTCCTTAATATTTTGTGTGAATATTACGGGAAATTATTTGCCAAAGATTAAAAGATTGTAGAAAATGAAGACGATTTTTTGACCCGGACTCCAAATGTACTCTAATTACTGCCAAAACGACCGTATCGGTACGTAGATGACAATTAAGAGGTAGACAGAAGTGTTTGAGCGATCACCTGACGATAAACTTACGAAATGTCACAAATCGTTCCGCGTACCAAACATGCGGCCCAATCGTCACCGGGTGGTTTGCGGGAGGTGCAGAAATGAGGTATCTACACCCGCCCTGCTCGGCCGAATCATGCCAAAAACGAGCTAACTATAACGAGAAAACATACTTAAACATGCATACGATATATCCAACATATTACTACCCTTCCAAAGCCAAGTAATAAAACATATATCATGCTCAAATACTATCATGTTCAAGATATTCACTTCCTCATTTCATCCAACAACTTCACAAGAATCAAAGCTATAGATACAACACATATTACATCAACCACACAACGATTCCCAAGATACTCCCATGTTGACTGGCTCGAAGTTGTAAGGGACTCAATGCGACTTCGGGACGTCTCCCAAGTCTTTCCTGTAGCTCCAAACAACTCCTACCTGGGTTCATTTTATTTAGACTCCCTGTGTTCATTTGGTTCATTGGTTTTAGGTTCTAAAATCGTCTCTCTGATACCACTTTGTAACACCCCCATATACCAAGGTGCCTTACCAAGGACCACCCTAGTATGAGAAGCTGTTACCATCTCGGTTCCCCGAGGTTAGTATATCAAAATTAACCATTCTGAAACATTTATTAAAGTATAAAGTTTAAACGATTACACTGTCTCAAAGCAAAACCAAAAGAAAGAGTATATGAAATCTCACTACAATTGAAACCAAAACAACTACTCGTAACAGCGGAAGCTAGACTCGAAGTGATGACATCCCATCTCGTCCACGTGGCTAAAGACAACCATCACCTGTCACAATCTGCTCACCATCCCCGAATGGATCACCACAGTTTTACAAAACAACAAAGGGGTCAGTTCACTGTATAATTAAGATAAGCAATTTACAATAATAGCAATGACAACAATTCCACAATCATTCTCCATTTCCAATCATGTCTCAATACTGACTACACACTTAAGTGTGTAGTCCTGCCAGATTACTGTCGCGACAGATAATCCACACAGCTAGTAGGAGACCGCAGCCTTGCCCACCTAATCCCCGCTCATCGCAACGAGCAACAACCCATGTTCCTTAATGTGAACATACCCTCTTGTGGCGGGTTCCACAAGGGGCAAATCAAGGGCGTGAAGCCACTCCCGCAAATGACTCCACTCAGCCGAGGACGCACCTCACCAACATAATCAATCCACCACAACTCCAACAATTACGAAGACAATTCAACAACAATACTAATCATGCCAATTAAATCATAATCACCACATCTTAAATCAATTATGCAATCAACTGAGTAGGGAAACCCTACCTTAGCATAGATCCGATTACGAGTCAACAAGCGGAAGCTAGAATTGCTCTTCTACAAATCCTTCACCTAACAATAATCATAACAATCCAATCACTACATGTAATCATCCCCTTTTTCCCCAAATTCCAATACTAGGGTAAAACCCTAAAAGACAAAATGACAAAAGGTATAAGGCTGGCGACTTACCGACACAACCGACGCACGAGAGAGATGAACAAAGACTCACAAACAGACAAAGATCTTGGGAGAGATTAGGGATGATTAGAGTACGTAGAAATGTTTTAGGTTTTGGTAAAAGTGAAAAGTGAAAAGTGAAACTATTAAACGTAATTTATAATTCTAATCATCCTTAACCAAACCGCGGAAATAATACCCATCAGATCGGATATTCGGCTGAGTGTTCCTGGACAGTAGCCTGACCAGAAAAAACACGACGCATTACTTGGCCGAGTTAGCCCTATTCGGCCAAGTAACAGAACTCAGAAAACGTGGTATTACAGAGTAAGCATAGACTCAATTGAGTGGTGGTGTAATCGATCGAGTATGCATGGCCTCGATCGAGTATACCATATTCCGATGACTTTTCGCTCAAGTTTCCTAAATCAATTTATGTTTAGTATAAATACCCAATTCGTGCCCTATTATATTTTTATGTCTTATTTTACCCTAAAAACTCTTAGAATACTTTAGATTCAGTTTATTTACGTATTACTTCCGGATCTATACTCCCTAATTACGGTACTTATATTTCTCTAGATATTACAATTGTTTTATTATTGTTCATCTTATCATGTTCTTAATTATGCTTCCTTCTATCATTATTGTTGTTGTTAATATTAGTATGAGTAACTAATTTCATAATATAGGGTGAATGGGGATCTAGGTTGTTAGAAGGGGGTAATTAATGAATTGTTAGTTAAATTGCTTCTTTGTTGTTGTTCAGTTGATTGTTTTGAATCTAGTTGATTAGTTTCTGCAGGATTAATTAACTAGCGTTGCAACCTAGGATTTTAACCGACAGGGTTAAGACTAGTGATGCGTGTCAATTATATGACGTTTTACACCCTATTTTACACACATTTCAGAGCTCATTTATGTGGTTTAAGGCTACTATTTGCCCCATTTCGTCTACTTTCGTATTTTTATGTTATATTGCAGATTTATGCGGAAATGAGTAGATATTGAACCAAATCCGTCCCCGAGTATCTTGCATTGCAGCTGACGTGAGGTATTTGCTCAAGGAACGAGCTTGGTGCGCATTTCGAGGCCCGAAAGACAAATCCACGAGAAGTTAGAAGTCAAATATCAGCTACTTCAGTCGATCGACCGCTGCCCATAGTCGATCGACCATACCACGACTTCCAGGAGCCACTGTTCAGAGCTTACCAGTCGATCGACCGGCCTCAGTGGTCGATCGACCAAGCCGCTAATCTGCGTGAATTAATAGAACGAGGAATAGGAAGCCCATAAAGTTAGGTTTTGGCAATAAGAACTACGTTGTATTCTATATAACGTATGCTAGGTTTTGAGAACATTCATTCAGTTTTTATCAAGCTTTTAATCTAGCTTTATTATCAGAAATTCTTTAGGATTCTTTAGTTTATAATCTTTTCCATTCAATAAAAGTTACTTTGGCATTCAGGTTCTTGGATCTTTATTCTCTGCAAATTCCGTTCGGTATTCTCCTGCTCTTATTCAGTTTCATTGCTTATATTTCGTTAATAGTATAGAATTGCTAGTTAGTTTCCCGAAGCCGATTATCGTTTATTGTTATTTGTTATTTAACTATTTCAAGCATGAATCCAGTAGTTTTATTCATTAATATTGTTGTTATTTTTATCAATACCATGAGTAGCTAAATAGCTTGTGCTAGGATGTAGGGGAACTGTAGATTAGGCGGCATTAGAACAGGGGACCCTGAATCGCGCCATGGTCAATCGACTGGGTACCCTGGTCGATCGACTGGCCTCGTGAGATATGCTTCGTTTTAATTAATTCAATTTCTTTGTTTGACGAATCGAGTGCACGCGACTAGTTGAATGTTTAGGATTTGACCGACCCAATAAAGATCGAGAGATAGGGAAGGGAGATAGCCTACCTAATTAAGACGACTAGATTAACGAGATCGGAAGATAAGTTAGTTTAGCCTTTTAGTCACTTTTCAGGACGAAAGTTAGTATTAGTGATATTAGGGACTTGTAGCGAGATCGAAAGATGCTACTTGTGAGAGTGGACCGAGAGGACCTCTTATTTTCCCGTCTCACGCGTTTGATTTAGACCTAACTAGTATGCTGCCGCCGAAACTATAGTGAACCGACCATCTTAGCACCCTTTTAATTCTTGATTTCATCTACTTTTTAGTTTATTTTACTTTTATTGCCTTAGCTCTAGATCACTCAAATCAATCAACCCCCACATACTGTTACCTTAGACTGAAATTAGACAACTAATAATTACATCTGCCTCTCTGTGGTTCGACCCTGTTACCACTAGCTTCTGTTAGTTTTAATAGGTATTATAAATATTATTTTTGGTACTCACAACGACGGGTATCAAATTTTGGCGCCGTTGCCGGGGAGGCAATTGTTCTAATTTTTAGTTGTTTTATTTTAGTCTGTTTCTTAGTTTAAGGGACATTCGTTCCTTAAGCTATTCTCATATTATTTTTGTAGTTTCCTCTTATGCGCAGGTCACAGGGTGGTGAATTAGTACCGTTCAATCCTGAGATTGAGAAGACTTTGCGCGAGTTGAGACGATCATCTAGGATATTGCTTGATGAGAGGAAGAGCCGAGTACTGCGTCTAGTTACTACGAGAACGAGCTGTTCGAGGAGGATCCACCTTCATCTCCTATTTCTACTTCATCAGTTGAGACCGTCACTTCTCCAGATTTTCTAGAGATGGCTGAAGAAGCAACTATAGCAAGTCACTCTGAGCCGACAGCTGCAAATCTATACAAGGGGTTCGAATTACCGGGAGCTGATAGGAAATTCGAACCGAAGCCTTCTTATATCAACTTGGTTGAGAGAAACCAATTCGGGGGAGCTTCAAATGAAGATGCAGCCAAGCATATGGAGATATTTATTGATTATTGCTACTTTATATCCCCGCCAACCGGTGTGACCCAGGACCAGGTGAAGGAGACAATGTTTATATTCTCACTCCGTGATGCTGCAAAGGGAGTGGTATAGAGACCTGGACCGAGCTGCTAATGGGATCACCGACTGGAATTATTTGGCCTTGGCATTCTACAAGAAATATTTCTCTGCCTCTAAGACAAATGCCATTAGAGCTCAGATCACGATCTTTAAACAGGGTCCGGATGAGAACTTTCATGAGGCATGGGTCCGTTTCAAGAAGCTGGTGCGAACCATTCCGCATCATGGGTTTGAGAAGTGGAGCTTATGCAATCAGTTATACAATGGGCTCTATGACGATCAGAGAGCTATCTTGGAAGCGGCGGCTAGTGGCAGATTCCAGGAGAATATGGGAGAGACTAAGGGGTGGAAAATCATTGATGACTTGGCCACCCATAAAGCTGAGTATGGAAATTCCAGGGGAAATCAAAGGAGAGTCTGCTGAATCTCCTTCGTAGTCGCATTAGAGGCTCTCACGGCGAGATTTGATAAGTACGAGTTGGGAGGAGCTTCAAAAGGAGGGATCTACCATGTGAATGATGTTTCAAAGGCGGTCCTTTCGTCCTCGCAAAGATGTGGAGCCGAGGGACATGTTTCGACAAACTGTCCTAATCCCTTTGAGTCCCGTGGCCGCCTTTCAACACTATAGGCAGACAAACACTTACTATGAGCCGAATGTCCATCCGAATCTGAGGTGGAGCAGCCAAAATGTCTTGAATCCGACTCAACCTCCACAGCAGCAGCAGAATTATGTGCCCCCTCATAAGCAACAACATTCCAAAAGCCTCCATATGTCCTCGGCGAGCAACAAAGAATCCCAAAATTCCGAGTTTGCCGAATCAAGAACTTGTTGCTGAAGGAGTCCCAAGCTAGAGAGGTCGGGATGAAGATGTTAGAGAGCCAAATTGCCCAATTGGCTAGCAAGAATACAACTCGAGCTCCGGGACATTTACCGACTCAAACCGATCAAAAGGAGACCTTAAATGCAATCACCTTGAGGAGTGGGTCTACCCTTGATGGGCCCATTATGGTTGAGGACGTCCACCTGAAAAGGATGAGGCGGACCCAAGCAAGGAGAAGGTCATGTGACGAACAAAAACAAGAAAAAGACGATCGCAGGTATGCCAACGATCGATCGATATACCCATCGATCGATCGTCCGTGACAACCAGAAGCTACTGTTCTGTAGAAGTCGGGCGATCGATCGACCAACCTGGTCGATCGACCGACAAAGGTCTTCCGATAGTGATTATTTTCGTCCTCCGATGCCCGATAACTTGAGGGACCACTTGTTTCGGGGTACTCGCCCGAAAATATTGAGGCCGACTGATCGCCGATGGGTCCGTTCGATTCAGTACGACCCTTTGTCGATTAATGGTTCACATTTGAGACGGTCTCAAGAAGGGTCAAGCTACAACAAGGAGACGGTGGTGGATTTTCACCCAAATCCACCGATCTTTGGCATGAGAGATTTAGAGGAGAGGGCTAAGTTGCTACTTTCATTTTATCCGGAGAGATTAGTGCTTAAACGAAGGAACAGGTATCATTTAATAAGTTTGAAAATGTTATCAATAGCTTAAATGTACAAGTTCCTTTTCTTGAGTTAGTAAATCAAGTGCCTGCTTATATGAAATTCATGAAGTAACTCTTATCTAAAAAGAAGTCACTTGAAACTGTGCACACTGTCGCACTCACTGAGGAGTCATGTTCTTATTTGAGCCATACTGCACCCCTTAAGCTAGTAGACCCAAGTAGTTTTTCAGTCCCATGTAATATTGGCACCTTTCCTATTGAGAAAGCCTTATGTGACCTAGGAGCCAGTATTAGTGTGATGCCTTTGAGTCTTGCTAGGAAGTTAAAGTTGAATAGGTTTGCAGTCACGAACATGACAGCATAGATGGCTGATCGTTCTGCGGTCCAGCCAATAGGAGTCTTAGAGGACATTCCCGTGCAAATAGGGAAGTTCTTCTTCCCTGTTGACTTCGTGGTACTAGATATGCCCGAAGATGCCCACATTCCTATTATTCTAGGTAGACCATTCCTGCACACTGCTGGTGCAGTTATTGATGTTGGTTCGGGTACTTTGACCTTTAAGGTAGGGAAGCACTCCATTGTCTTTGCCCAGACAGCTAGGAAGAAAGACCTCATGTGGCCCGTCACTTGCAATACGGTTTCTAAAAAGAAATCTTATCTTATACTTCCTGATATGCCTATCTCTACCCCTACTCCTATTGTGACACCTCCGCCCTAGACTGGGAGCAAAGTGGAGGAAGATTCTTCTGTTTTAGATATTGCAGGGGCTGGTTTGGGGAAGGAAGAGCCACATGTTGCTCCAGCTGTGAAGGAGCCAATAGTTCAAAGAGGCGGCTTAGGATGCCTTAGCTATGGCACGGATGAGGAGCCCGAAGATGAGCCAGTCAAAGCAACGGAGTCTGATCTGGATTCCGACGAGTCCGAAGAGGTCATTGAATGGGAAGATGTCCGACATGCTGATCCGTTGAGTTCTGCAGATCTTTGGAGCCGAGAAGAGTGCACCGAGAAGATGAGCACTATTGAGGCTACCTCTTGTAGCCGTGGCCGACCAAGTGGGCCATTCAGTGGGCCATTCTTAATCAACTATTAGTTGATTAAGACTTTTTCAAAAACTATACACTTTATTGCTTTTGTTGAACTTTTTATTGTTTTGTGTGCGCGAGACTTCGCATTTTAAGTTTGCTTAGGATTTTTAGTACTTTATACCGTTGCCTTGGGTTTTGCGCAATTTTGGGCGCGTTATTATGTGTGTTTGCAGGTTTATAGACCATATTAGCTCAAGTTCTCGAGCTAATTCGAGGAAAACAGAAAATTACAGCAGTATTTCCAGTCGATCGACCGCCTACCCTGGTCGATCGACTGAGGTGCGACTTCCAGAGCTTCTGTTCCTGTTCATTCCGGTCGATCGACTGCCTATTATGGTCGATCGACCGTTGTCGCTGCTGTACCTGTTCACGACCTTTCCCCTGCTGTGTTTGGTCGTTTTTGCGGAATTGAGGGAGTCTTTCCTCCTCTTTATTTTCCGACATAATTTTGTTTTCTTCAATTTCTTCATCTTATGCACGTAATTACCACTCCCACATTGCTTTCTCGGTTTTATGCGTGGTATTGTTGTCTTTTTCAGTGTACCTATTAGTAGCATCTTTGCTGGCTCAAAACCTCCTAGCTCACGCTGGTTTGGGGAGGTTTCCTTTTGCTACGCTTAAAGTCTTGTGAGTCTCCATGTCTTCACTTCATGTCTTGTTTACTTAATTTTCTCGCAAAATCACGTTTGCCTTTTCTTCATTACATGACTTTGCACAATGGGGACATTGTGCGATTTGGTTTGGGGAAGGCTTTTGCGTTGCATTTCATATGTTTTTGCATTCACGTTTACATTTTGTCTTGCATTATTGTTTAATTTCTCCATATTTACAGAAAATTCAAAAAAAATAAAAATTTCAACAAAATTCAAAAAATGCACGTTTATATTAGCATATAGGTTGAGTCGGAACGGTAGTATTTTAATGATGACATTGCATTTGCATTTGTTTTATCGCCTAAGCCTTGCTAATTGACATGTTATTAGTAGAATCAATTGCATAGTCTACGAGTTTTCGTTATAATTCCTGCTGGACTTTGGACTTGACTTAGAAATTTGGCAAACTACATCATTTTCTGAGTTGTTAGAGCCTATAACTGGTGTCATCTATGACCAGTTTATCTAGGACGTGAGTAGTTACTCCTTATGAGACATGTTACATCAATATGCATAAATATGCACTTAATCTGCCTAATACCTGTGTGCATTCGGTTGTGGTTTGTTGACACATGTGGTAGAGGTCCCCTTTTTCTCATCTTACCCATAAGCTCCACACTGCCATAAATAGCCCTTTTTGTCCCCGTTTACTACATCCTACATTTAGCCTGCCCTGGTCAAGCTAGTAGTTTAGTTTTTGGGATTGTTACTACGTTTTTGGTGGCATATGCTCATTTTGAGATGAAGTTGGGAAGTTGGAAAAAGGAAAGAAAGAAAGGAACAAAGAAAAAAAAAAGAAGAAAAATGATTCGAAAAAGAAAAAGAGAGTGATGTCTTTGTTTAAAGCGGCGATCGATCATTTCTACTTGTCGATCGACCGATGCCCGAGAAGAAAAGAAATCAATTCGCATGATTCAAGTCTTTATTCAAATGGCGATTTTTGCTCCCATGTTTCATTTGTATCTTATGGGGAGTTGATTATTTCGGAGATTGTGAGTTTTGTGCTTGCTATAGCACCGTGTGGATTGAATTTTGAGCAAGAAGTGGATATTGTCATATGGTTTTGTTACGGTACTAGCTTGATCACCTGTACCCCCACATTCCCATAAATGTTTTGCCTTTCCTGCCCATTACCTCACATATCCCTTATTTACCTCGGCATGTGTCATGGTCATTTGTTCGGTTGCAATGCATATGTACGGTTGTAGAGATTACTTTCATATTATATTGCAGGCATGTTCTTATAGGTCGTAGTTAGGTGAGTGTCACTAACAAAATGAATTCTTTCTATCTTTCACATTTATTCACCTGTATTTATTGAGTGATTTGAGCGACCCGTGAGAGTCCATATTGATAAGTCTCTATAGTTGACGGTTCAGCAGTTTTTGACGACTACATAACTCGTTCGCATGATTCACTTTTCTAATTGATTGTTGGTTTTTGCATTAAATTGGTTTAGGCCTTACTTGTGCATTTCGCTCTGAGATTGAACTCGTTCCATTAGGTTTTAGGATCGAGTCTAGTTCTTGCTTGGGGACAAGCAAGGGTTTGGTTTGGGGAAGTTTGATGCGTGTCAATTATATGATGTTTTACACCCTATTTTACACGCATTTCAGAGCTCATTTATGTGGTTTAAGGCTACTATTTGCCCCATTTCGTCTACTTTCGTATTTTTATGTTATATTGCAGATTTATGCGGAAATGAGTAGATATTGAACCAAATCCGTCCCCGAGTATCTTGCATTGCATCTGACGTGAGGTATTTGCTCAAGGAACGAGCTTGGTGCGCATTTCGAGGCCCGAAAGACAAATCCACGAGAAGTTAGAAGTCAAATATCAGCTACTTCAGTCGATCGACCGCTGCCCATAGTCGATCGACCATACCACGACTTCCAGGAGCCACTGTTCAGAGCTTACCAGTCGATCGACTGGCCTCAGTGGTCGATCGACCAAGCCGCTAATCTGCGTGAATTAATAGAACGAGGAATAGGAAGCCCATAGTAGTTAGGTTTTGGCAATAAGAACTACGTTGTATTCTATATAGCGTATGCTAGGTTTTGAGAACATTCATTCAGTTTTTATCAAGCTTTTAATCTAGCTTTATTATCAGAAATTATTTAGGATTCTTTAGTTTATAATCTTTTCCATTCAATAAAAGTTACTTTGGCATTCGGGTTCTTGGATCTTTATTCTCTGCAAATTCCGTTCGGTATTCTCCTGTCTTATTCAGTTTCATTGCTTATATTTCGTTAATAGTATAGAATTGCTAGTTAGTTTCCCGAAGCCGATTATCGTTTATTGTTATTTGTTATTTAACTATTTCAAGCGTGAATCCAGTAGTTTTATTCATTAATATTGTTGTTGTTTTTATCAATACCATGAGTAGCTAAATAGCTTGTGCTAGGATGTAGGGGAACTGTAGATTAGGCGGCATTAGAATAGGGGACCCTGAATTGCGCCATGGTCGATCGACTGGGTACCCTGGTCGATCGACTGGCCTCGTGAGATATGCTTCGTTTTAATTAATTCAATTGCTTTGTTTGACGAATCGAGTGCACGCGACTAGTTGAATGTTTAGGATTTGACCGACCCAATAAAGATCGAGAGATTGGGAAGGGAGATAGCCTACCTAATTAAGACGACTAGATTAACAAGATCGGAAGATAAGTTAGTTTAGCCTTTTAGTCACTTTTCAGGACGAAAGTTAGTATTAGTGATATTAGGGACTTGTAGCGAGATCGAAAGATGCTACTTGTGAGAGTGGACCGAGAGGACCTCTTATTTTCCCGTCTCACGCGTTTGATTTAGACCTACCTAGTATGCTGCCGCCGAAACTATAGTGAACCGACCATCTTAGCACCCTTTTAATTTTTGATTTCATCTACTGTTTAGTTTATTTTACTTTTATTGCCTTAGCTATAGATCACTCAAATCAATCAACCCCCACATACTGTTACCTTAGACTGAAATTAGACAACTAATAATTACATCTGCCTCTCTGTGGTTCGACCCTGTTACCACTAGCTTCTGTTAGTTTTAATAGGTATTATAAATATTATTTTTGGTACTCACAACGACGGGTATCAACTAGTAAAGGCTACAATAACTAAATAGAATTAACTTAATGATAGCGCCCGCATGTTAAGGTAGATCTAAGGTACATATTAGAATCGACCGATCATATGACGTTAAACAACATAAGTTGCTCTATCGATTAGTTAGAAGACACCCCTGGATAACTACCTAGTGAACTTGATCCCTAGACTTTTTAATACTATTGAATTCATCTTTTATTTACATCGCGATTAGTTTTAGCAAACCAATCAAATCCTTCAAGAAAACGGTTACTTTAAGACGGACTTAAATATCAACAAACTAAAATAATTAACTCGTCTCCATGTGGATTCGGCCCTTATTACCGCTAGCTATTAGTTTGTAGTAATTTAGGTTTATTTTGATATAGGTAATATGACTTTAGCCTTATCATCACTAAAGAAAAGAATATCTCTCTACACGGGTTCAAGTAAGAGCTTAAGAGCAAGACTTCTGTGGAATTAAGTTTACTCACATCGTCACTACCAAAAAGCAAGTGGGTCATGAGATGCAAGAAGATCCTCAAGGTTGGGTGCTCCACATCATTAGCTTTTATGGCACCTACTAACACTACAAAATAAACACGGTAAACTGACGGAAAAAAACCGTCAGTACAGCCTCTTTTCCGTCAGGAACAGCCAGTCCTGACGGTTTTTCCGTCAGGGTTGAAGCGTCACTAGAAATGGTCACAGAAAACAAATTTCTGACGGTATTTCCGTCACATGGTAGCCTTCTGACGGTTATTCCGTCAAAATATCAAATTTAGGCAAGTAAACAAAACGTTGACCGATGTGACGGAAAAACCGTCAGAAATGAGACATTCTTGATGGAAATTCCGTCAGATAAGTCAACAAATTTGTTGACTTCTGTGACGGTATTTTCGTCAGGAGATGCCCCATACTGACGGTTTTTCCGTCACTTTGGTCAACAAATTGTTGACTTCTGTGACGGTTTTTCCGTCAGAAGTTACTCAATCCTGACGGTTTTTCCGTCAGGACTTATCTGGGCAGTAGCTGGAAACAACAGCTTGCTGCCCATCCACAATGCGGATTTTGCATTGTTTTTACGCACCAAACCTGCAAAAACCTGCAAAAACCAAATACAACCGTCGACCGCCAAGCGGGAATCCATTATCATGTCGACCGCATGAGCGAGAATCAAGAGTAGACAACGAAAGCATCGATAAAAAACCAAACACGATTGGAAGACCGAAGTTATTACATAAAAGCTAAAGGTCAAATTTTTACATGTCTCATAAAATAATGTCTTTTACATACCAACTAAACTACTAAAATCCATAATCATAAGTGTCCTAAGGTAGCCTTAACTAAACTGCCAACATAAGAACATAGACGACGGTACTAATAATTACCTAGAGGCTCAATAAAGTCACTACCAAAGCCATACCCGCCATCCTCATTGTCTTCTCTACGGAAAGGGCGGGCAAAACCGGAGCACGAGGGAGGGGGTTGAGATGCGCGCATCTCAGCCATTGCTTGTTTCATTTCTGCCATTTGCTGAGCTTGGAGACGGACTGTTTCTTGAGTGGCGCGCATTTGTTCCTCAAGACTTTGTCGTGCGGCTCGTTCATTGTTTATTTGGGTGGCAAATTGAGTATACTGGGTAGGAGTGTAAGAGAATGATCGACGAGTACCTTTGTTAGACGGAAGTTCATACCATTGTTCAGCCGCTACATCATCGTTCCTGAAAAATCTTCCACGATTGTCAAAACCATCAACCGCTTTGTAGAATGAACGGTACTCGTCTGGAGCCTCTCTGGGGGCATTGGTCGACTCATCTCTTCTTGATAAACGGCCTAAAAGAAAAACAAATAACGAAAAAATGATGTTATATTTAAAAATGAGGAAAATATAATAAATATTAACATTATGAATTAGAGAAATACAATAAATATTAACTTACGTCGGTCTTAGCAGCTCGAGGATTAACCCACTCCCCCTTCTTGTTTTTCTTGGTCTTTGTAAACAACTTGTATGGTGTGGCCGACTCACCCTGAAAGTAGCATAAAAACGTAAATTGATTATATTCGGCAATCAATACTTGTAACCAATTTGTGAAAAATAATAAATTTGGAGGGAGTATAATACTTACCAATTCCTTGAAAGCATCGGAGCAACTCTTACGGCCTAGAGTATGAGTGCCTAGTGCTTTCCCGTCCTTAGCACCCGACATTCTATTTGCCTTATTTGTCTTAGAATTTTTGGCAAATTCAGGGTCTTTTTCTTCTCTTTCCTTCAGATTCACCCACCAAGAGAGTGGTACCCAATCGGGTTTGTTCTTTAGATACTTGAGTCCATTAATAAGCTTGGTAATCCACCTCGTGACCTCCTTTTGCCAATCATGCTTAGGGTCATACTCTTTATCGACGGACTTCACATGTTTCTATTTCAAAAACAAGTGTTTAATTAGTAATAGAAGATGACTTTAATTAATAAAAATAAAATAAAAATTATTAACGTAAAGTAAATAATAGGTAACTTTTAAATTACCCTAAACCAATTCCACATCTTCAAACGCTGCGCTTAGCTCGCCTCACTCCATTTAGTGAAGTACTCTTCATCTGAAATGTTATTTGTGAACGACCAACTGACATATTTTTTTATGCACTTGTCATTCTGATGTGACCATAATTGGCGCATATTTAGCCCCCGAATTAGCCTTGTTTCCATGCTTTTTAGTGCTCATTTGGGTCATTTCTTATCTTTAGTTCTTTGTTTTGCATATTCTTTGAGATTTTGATCCCTTGGTAGGAAAGGAGTAAGAATCTTGCATTTTCATGGCAAAACGAGACTAAATTGATCGAATTCAATGACCAAGCATCAAGGAGAGACAAGATTAGAAGGCCTTTGTACATATCATAGTAGAAGAGCAATGTTGAGGAAAGATCCTTGAGTCCCCAAGGAAATCCCCAAGGAATTTATGAAGAAAAGGGAAGAAAAGAAGAAGTTACTATCTTTGACGACAATCCGAGCGGATTGTCAACAATCCGCCCGTCCAGCCCTTGCACAATCCGAGCGTCCGTGCACGAATCCGCTCGGATTCCCCCTCAACAATCCGTCCGGATTCCTCGAGAATCCGCTCGGATTCCACCGCCCAAATCCGTCCGTCCCGACCTTATTCCGCCCGGATTTCTTCACAAAGACGGATTGTCTTCTTCAAGCTACGAAAAGAGAAGCCCTTCTCTCAGAAAATACCGGGTCCTCCTTGCTCAACTTAAAAAGTGTAATTACTAGTTTAGCCCTTAGTTAACCCTAATGCATCCTCCCTAATTTTCACTATAAATACCCCATTAGGCTAATTAGAGGAGGATGTTCTTCTTATCAATAATTAGTGTAGTTAATATCAATCAAATCTCTCTTCAATATTGTAATCAAGTATTAATCAAGTTTTAATCCAAGTTTTAGTTCTTTAATCTCTCTTTTGTTCATCCTTTATTTTGGGTAATTGAAGATTATTTGGGTTATTATTGGGAGATTGACAACATCTCAATCTAGCATTCAAGTACTTCTATTATTCTTGCTTTGTTATTGGAATCATTAGTAGGTATAATCTCTTAATTCCTTTTTAATTATTGCTAATTACTTTCATTTATTCATCATGTTTCATATTGTTGGTATGATTGACAACCTTGCTAGCATGATCAACATGATAATGAGTGAGTAGTCTCTTAGCTAGGGTTAATGGGTGATTAGGGGAAACCAACATGGGGAATGATTCATGCTTAAATTAATATGCTTTCATGTTTTATTTGCTTGCTTGTTTTGATCTCAACTCATGCACATGTTATATTTGATGAAATGCTAAGCCTATGAATCCTTGCATTTACTATCATCTCCTATCTTTTCAATGAGACTTGTAAGACATAACCCAACTCGAGTCTCATTAGACCATGCATGTTGTTGAGTAGGGAAGATTAAGTCGACTTGTAGGTGTTGTACAATCTAATCGATTCGGCTCCGGGACCCAAACTTTCCTAGGATTGTAAGATATAACCCAACTCAATCCATCACAACAATAATTGCTTGCTTATAATTTGAGAACATGTTTGTATGATCATATCCCATGATTCCCCTATGATCCCATGACACCCTAGTGCCTTTAATCAATTGTTTACACCCCTTTAATTCATCTTGCTTGTTTATTTTCATTGTTATTCTAGTTTAGTAACCTTCTACATCAACCCAATTTGTGACACCCCTTAGACACCACTAGTTACAATAGAAATCTCATTTCAACTCCCGTCCCTTGGGATCCGACCTTTACTTGCCTCTTTACTAATTGTAGAGTTGCTTGTTAAGCTATAAATTGTGTTTTGATTCGACCGTGACCAACGACCACATCTTAATTTGTGAACACTTAGCGGGATCGCATCAAAAAATGGCGTCGTTGCCGGGGACGGTGTTTGTTTGATTTAGATTTCTTTTTATTGTTATTAGTTGTGTCTTTCTTCGCCTTGAGGAAGTAAAACTCCTCAAGGTTTGTTCTAATTGTTTTTGAGTTGTTTGATATTTTGCATGTCTAGAAGGTTACAAAGTGATTTGTAACCTTTTGACCGTGAAATCGAAAGAACCTTGACGAACAATAGGAGACTTGTTAGGAGGAATTTGAGAGGTGTTGGTGAAGTTGTTCAACCCACTAGTGAGTTTGTCAATCCTTTCGCAATAGAAGGAGAAGAAAACCCATTACACAATACCCCACAAAATCCACCTACAATGCCAAAATTCTCGTCACACTCCGTACCCACCGAGGAGAATCTACCAAATGGTACTCCTACACCGCAACATCTCACCGGAAATTTCATTGCCAAGTCCGCCTTCATCCAACTAGTTGAGAGGAGCCAATTTGGGGGGATGCCTAGTGAGGATCCTCATTCTCATATGGAAACCTTTTGCGATTATTGTGATGCTATCTCTCAAACGGGCGTGACTCAAGACCAAATTAGATGGGTCTTATTTCCTTTTTCCTTAATCGGCACCGCAAAGCAATGGTTGAAGGGCCTTGATAAGGCCACCCTTGGAATAGATTCTTGGAAGAAGTTGGCTCTAGCTTTCTACAAAAAATTCTACCCACCGGAAAAGACCAACATGCTAAGAGCTCAAATTACGGGTTTTAAGCAAAGGGATGAAGAGTCTTTGTATGAAGCTTGGGAGCGGTTCAAGGGAATTTGTCGCTCATGTCCTCACCATGGACTTAGCGAATGGTTTTTGGTGCAACAATTTTGGAATGGTCTTTATGAAGACTCAAGAAATATCCTTAATATGGGATCGAATGGGATGTTCACCGAGGTTGATGACAACCAAACTTGGAGCAAAATTGAAGAGATGGCAATCCACAATTCACAATATAGTAGGCCTCGCAAGGCTACTAGAGGAGGAAAGTATGAGGTGGACGCCGTTACTCAATTAGGTGCCCAACTAAGCTCCTATATCGATACAATCAACTTGAAGTTTGAACAAGCTATGGCTAGACTTGAGGAAAACTCAAAATCATTGAAGCATCATGTCAATGCCATGACGGCATCCTCATCAATCCCAAGTGGGATATGTGAGAATTGTGGAACTTTGGGTCATGACCCAAGTGAGTGTAGGGGAACAACCGAACAAGTGAATGCTTTCCAAGCATATAAAAGTGGTACCCCTTATTCAAATTTTTACAATGAAAACACCAAGTTCCATCCAAATCTCTCATACAAAAGCCAAAATGTTCAAAACCCTCAAACAACATACACTCCACCACCCATGAGAAACCAAAATCAAAGACCCTTTTACAATCAAAACCAAGGTTACCAAAATCAAAATCCATACAATCCCCAAAATGACCAAGGTTTTGATGTCCAAAAAGCGGTCCTCCAAATGCAAAAGAATCAACAAGAATTTTTCACCCAAATGCAAAAAGATAGCCAAGCAAAGGAAACCACCATCAACAACATTCTAGCTCACACCAAGATGTTGGAAACACAATTGACTCAACTAGCATCTTCAAGCTCACAAAGACAAAAGGGGCAATTACCACCTCAAAGTAATCCCCCAAGGCATGAAACGTTAGTGCCATTCACTTGAGAAGTGGTACAAGGTATGAAGCACCGAAGAAGCAAGTTGAGGATGAAGTTGTGGAAGCTAGTGAAAAGGAAGAAATTGTGCAAAACTCCAAAGATGGAGAATCATCAAAATAAGAAAGTTCAAAGAAAAATGAAGACAAGGCCAAAGAGAAGGAGCCCATTGTGATTAGACTTCCTTTTCCAAGTCGTCAAGCCAAGCCCAAATTTGATGATCAACTTGGAAAGTTCATGGAAATTGTGAAGAATTTAGAAGTCTCAATTCCTTTCACGGAATTAATCAATCACGTCCCGGCCTATGCGAAGTACATGAAAGATATCCTCACAAAGAAGAAGTCGATCCGGAAACTTGAGACTATCGCCTTCACTAAGGTGAGTAGTGCAATACTTCAAGGGAGTTCACCTCCAAAGTTAAAGGATCCGGGAAGCTTCTCAATACCGTGTACCATTGGCGACACGACGATCAACAAAGCCTTATGTGATCTAGGGGCTAGTGTGAGTGTCATGCCGTACTCGGTAAGTAAAAGGTTGGGGATGGGAGAGTTTAAATGCACCAACATCACACTCCAAATGGCCGATAGATCGACGAAGACACCATTAGGGATATGGGAAGATGTCCCCGTGCGAATTGGGAAGTTTTTCATCCCGGTGGACTTTGTCATTGTTGATATGGAGGAAGATTCCAACATTCCAATCATCCTAGGAAGACCTTTCCTACACACCGCCGGTCAAGGTGATTGATGTGAAACATGGTGAGCTCACTCTAGAAGTGGGAGATGAAAGCATAACTTTTAATCTTGACAAGACTATGAGAGCTCCTCGTTTACATGAGCCATGTTTCATGATTGATCATTATAGCCGAAAAGATGAAAGGAAGAAATCGGAACTCCAATGGAGGAAGAAAATTGAAGATGCTCCATTCAAAGAGCAAGTGAATTGTGACAAAGAGAGCTTGCAAAGCTCATCAAAATCAACCAAGGAAGAAGAGGATGGCCTCATTGGCCAAGAGAAGAAATTGGGAGAGTTGTCTCCATCTAAGCAAGAGATTTTCAATGATCAACTCAATGAAGTTTGTGGTCTTTGGGACGACGAATTTGAAGGGATTTTTAATCCCTACATTGGACATGCCATCGATCATGATCAACAACAAGGGCCACGGTCTATTGAGGACCTCTACCATAATAATGAACAAGCTTTTGATTACTTCTTCAAGGTGTTGAGCAACATCAACAACACCTTGAACATGCCCCCTTGACATCTCATCGAGAATGAGAGTTTGGTGGAGTCCTCCCTAAACCACCACTTGTAAATATTTCTAACTCCCTAACTTACATTTCAATTCTTGTATTGCATTTTTGTCATCTTTGGATTTTTATTTACTTTGATCAAAATAATTGTCATGTAAGAGAGAAGTGAGGGAGGGACTAACAATTTCAATTGATGTGTAGTGCTTTACCTTAGTGTGGGGATGGCAATTGCTTAGGCTATCCATGCCTTAGTAGTGCCCCCACAATGAAGAACACAAGACTTGAAAGAAAGAATGTAAGAATGATGAAGGGAATGCGCTGTGCACGGGTGGAACTGAATCCGTGTACATAGGGGAAGAATCCGAGCGGATTCCCAAGAATCCGCCCGTCTTATGCAATCCGAGCGTCCTGCAGAAAAGACGCCCGTCCTGAACTGAGCTGAATTTTGAAATTTTCTTGACTGTTAAAGAATCCGAGCAGATTTCTGAAAATCCGCCCGTCTTGGAGAATCCGTCCGTCTTGTGAGAAAGACGCCCGTCTTTGCAGCTGAGGAAAACAAGCAAATTTCTCTGGACAGAAATCCGTCCGTCTTTGAGCAAATCCGCCCGTCCCGTGTTCAGCAAATCCGAGCGGATTATACCAAATCCGCCCGTCTTTAGGCGAGCTTTTGCAAAGGTAGAAGAAGCAGAATCCGCACGGATTGAGCCTAATCCGCACGGATTGCCCCTGCAGTTTTGAAATTTTCGGCCTCTTTAAAACCCCTCCCACCTTCATTCATTCATTCATTCATAAACACTACCCACAACATCAAAACCCTCATCCTCTCCATCATAAAAACAAAAACCCTCAACAACATTCACCAAAATCAAATCAAACCATCCTTCCAACAACAAATTAATCACTCCTTCTTCAACAAAAATCAAAACCAAGAACAAAATCTTCAACCTTTGAGTCGATTTTTGTTTTCATAAAGGCAAAGCCTTTAACCTTCAAATCGATTTGGGCATACTACAAATTGAAGATTTTTCACTCTTTTCTTGGTTAAGCTCATCAATGGCAAGGACTAAGGGAGCAACAAAGGCAACAAAGGCACCAAAGGCTAAGGCACTCCAACAAAGGCAAAAGGCTCTTCAAACAAAGAAAGATTTGGCTATGGTGGTGGCAACACCAAACTTGGAAGTGCAACAACAACAACAACCTTGTATGGGACCATCAACATCTTCTACTCCGGTAATTAATCAACTTTTGCATTATCCGGAGGTAACTTTTATTTCCGATACCCATAGAAATACCTTTGTCAAGTTTGCTATGAAATCTATTCAATCCACCAAATTCATATGTAAAGATACCTTGGAAAAATTGGGTGTTCTTGAACAAACAAAAGCCTTTTTCAAGGCCATGGGGTTGAAGAAATTGTTTGAAACAAAGGAATTGACATACCCCTCCCTTGTCTTGGAATTTTTAAGTTCTTTGAAAGTCACCAAAGTTGAGAATAGAGAAAATCTCGAGTTTCGTCTAGCTAATGTTAGTAGACGCATTACCTTTACGGAATTAGGTGAAATTTTGGGTCTTAGTGATGAATCGCGTTATCTTAAGCATTATGGAAAGTATGACCCCGAGCCTCTTTGGGAGGCAATCTCCGGGAAGAAATTTGAGGATTTTCATGCATGTCGTGCTCTTTTAGTCCATCATCCGGGCATAAGAGTATGGCACAAGGTTGTGAGAAATACCATAATTGCTAGGAAAGACACCAATCATTTCACAAGACTTGATTTTATTCTCCTTGAATCGGCTTTGAATATCGGAAGAATTCATACCGAGCCCTACAATTCTTTGAGGCTCTTGGTAGATAGATGGCTTAATGTTGATAGTGGGAAGAAGGGCACGACCGTTATTGTCAATGGCGGCCTAGTCACACTCCTAGCCAAGCACTTTGATCCTAACTTCAATAAGTATAACAAGTACAAAGCAAAGGAAGGTGGCCATCTTATTGATATGCATATTATGATTCACAAGTTCAAGTGGGTTGCCCATAACCCCCTTGACACTAAGTATGGATGGTTAACTAGTGAAGCTAGATCGTTCACCTTGCCCTCGAAGATTTGTCGCCTAAGCGTCCACCGGACCAATTATCTACTTCCCCTTTCCGAAGAAGCCGAGTATATCATTCAACAACAAAAGGGTGATCTTGAAACCCCCTCCTCTTCCATTGTCATACCACCTTACCCCTTTGAGTATGAAGAGTTCAAACCGGAAGGAATTGAAATTGGGAAAGACTATGTGACTCTTCTCATGCAAGCAATGCACAAGCAAGCCCATGAAGATCGGAAAAATGCTTATTTGGCTCAATATCCACCCCTCCTACATCTAGCTAGGCAAGGACTCCTTGATCCATCTTGTCCTTTGCCTAGTTGGGCGGATAGAGAAGTCTTATTCCCGGGTGCATCTAGGGACGTGGTGGGAGACAATGAGGTTGTTGGAAATGATGAAGAAGTTGATGATAATATTGAGGAAGAAGCAAGTGAAGAAGAAAGGGATGATGAAGATGATGAAGATAAAGATGAGGAAGAAAGTGAAGAAGCAAATGACAAGGAAAGTGGCAATGTGTCCACTTCTCATGAGGGAAGTGATGATGATGATAGCATGATGGAAGATTAGCAAGCCTTGGAGACTCCTACACTCCCATGGTTTGTCTATTTCTCTCTTTGTATTTTATTTCATTTTGATCATTGTTGGTTTAGTCCTAGCCCCATCAAAGGACTCACACCTCGGTACCATTGAGGTGATCTTATTCTATTGTTCCCATTTGTAAAATCCAAAATGACAAATTAGTTTCATGCATAGCATAGTGTGTGCATAAACTATACCCATCCTTTGACATTAGCAATAGTGTCTTACTCGGTTTGGGGAAGTTAATGCATACACAACGGGAGGTAATCTAAATTATCCTCTCCGTCATAACAAAAACCATGCATCATGTAGTGTAGCTTAGTGTAGATTGCATTTAGTATAGAAATCATGCATCATCTTTGCATAATTTCCATCATTTTGGCCATTGAGGACAATGCCCATATTAGTGTGGGGATGGGAATTCTAACATTTAACTCTTATTTAAAAATCCAAAAAAATTGAAAAATTTCAAAAATCATAAAAATTTGAAAAATTGAAAACCCAAAAATATGTTTATTTCCTTTGTATATATTGTCTTGTATATATTGTGTTTGTTCTATCCTTTGTTCACATTGATCGACTACGCCACATCCGAGACATGAGGATATTGAAGACCGCATGGTATGATCTTTCCAATCTCCTTTTTCCTCTTTATGTTAATGACTATGTGGCTTTATTTTGATTGATGCGGTAAAAACAATGAGAACTTAGGACTTGCATTTAGTTTATATGTCATATTAGTTGGTAGAATCACTTGCATTAGGATGTTTATATTAGTTGCATCATGGCATGTAGTTGCATGTTAGAAATGTTTTGAAAATGCCTATTTAGGAACTTTGACAAGAGCAACTAAGCCATTATAAATACTTGTTCAACTTAAGACTTTGCCTACTAGAATGGCTGTAAAACACCCTAGATAGTGTCATACTAGTGTCTTTTGACCCATGACCCAAGGCCTAGTCAAGAGTTTGCATGTGAGTCACCTATCCAACCCCGTGATGTGATATGGACTTGGTTAACTTGTCTAGGTGACCTTGATTGACCTTGTGGTAAGGCAACCCAAAATTTTTTTCTATCAATAAGCTTGAAGTGCTCATCTCAAACAAATTTTGTCATGTGGAAGTAATGTAATGCCAAGGAAACCTCGAGTGTTATGAATTGTTGAATGTTGAGAAATTTTAAGTTGTTTTGATGGAGGTTTACCACTTCGATGTGCTTTGGTGTGGGATCCATTGAATTGGGCCCCCATACGGTTGTGAATTCGGCCGCCCAGAGACAGAGTGACTTCACCCCGAAAAGCTATTGTCTAGAGGTTAACCGGTTGCCTAATAAGCGATTGGCGAAAGCAAAGGACACTAGCCCGGAAGGGACAAACCCCATCTTAAATTTTTGAAATGTAAAAGTGAAATGAGGACAATTTTGAAATACTAGTCATATCCACCCATTGTGAATAAAGATTTGAGCATTTCATTCCCAAAAAGCCTTTTGTCAAGCCACTTGGTCGTGCTTGGGACGATCCATGACCTTTACTTTTGTAGAGAATTCGAGACTTGTCATGTCATATGCCACTAGCATCATAGGGATCATCATTCCACCACCATCCGATCGCTCTTGACGAAAGTATTTGGAAATTGAGGACAAAAGTAGTCTAGTTTAACACCATTTGGAGGTGATTTAGTGCCATCCTCTTAGACTTAGTAATTTGTTGAACTAGTATTTGTGAAGGATTACATGCTCTTAAATTTGTTCCTCTCTAGTGCCTCCGCCACTTGATGAGGGAGTGGCTATTCTTTTTGTAGATGCATCCATTATGTGTTTTTGTGTGCTTAATGTTTGGATGTGTCGCCATTTTGGCAAGACCCACCTTGCCTTGCAAGAAGGCATCCTACCTCATGGTTGTCTTGTTGTGAGTTGAAGGGGCGGAGTGAGACCCGCTAATTGTCTCATATCGGCTATATTATTAGGATAGGTTAGTATTGGTCCTAGTCTTTGTCACCTCTTTACTCGGGACGAGCATAGGTTCGGTTTGGGGATATTTGATGTGACCATAATTGGCGCATATTTAGCCCCCGAATTAGCCTTGTTTCCATGCTTTTTAGTGCTCATTTGGGTCATTTCTTATCTTTAGTTCTTTGTTTTGCATATTCTTTGAGATTTTGATCCCTTGGTAGGAAAGGAGTAAGAATCTTGCATTTTCATGGCAAAACGAGACTAAATTGATCGAATTCAATGACCAAGCATCAAGGAGAGACAAGATTAGAAGGCCTTTGTACATATCATAGTAGAAGAGCAATGTTGAGGAAAGATCCTTGAGTCCCCAAGGAAATCCCCAAGGAATTTATGAAGAAAAGGGAAGAAAAGAAGAAGTTACTATCTTTGATGACAATCCGAGCGGATTGTCAACAATCCGCTCGTCCGCCCTCCGCACAATCCGAGCGTCCCGTGCCCGAATCCGCTCGGATTCCCCCTCAACAATCCATCCGGATTCCTCAGAATCCGCTCGGATTCCACCGCCCAAATCCGTCCGTCCCGACCTTATTCCGCCCGGATTTCTTCACAAAGACGGATTGTCTTCTTCAAGCTACGAAAAGAGAAGCCCTTCTCTCAGAAAATACCGGGTCCTCCTTGCTCAACTTAAAAAGTGTAATTACTAGTTTAGCCCTTAGTTAACCCTAATGCATCCTCCCTAATTTTCACTATAAATACCCCATTAGGCTAATTAGAGGAGGATGTTCTTCTTATCAATAATTAGTGTAGTTAATATCAATCAAATCTCTCTTCAATATTGTAATCAAGTATTAATCAAGTTTTAATCCAAGTTTTAGTTCTTTAATCTCTCTTTTGTTCATCCTTTATTTTGGGTAATTGAAGATTATTTGGGTTATTATTGGGAGATTGACAACCTCTCAATCTAGCATTCAAGTACTTCTATTATTCTTGCTTTGTTATTGGAATCATTAGTAGGTATAATCTCTTAATCCCTTTTTAATTATTGCTAATTACTTTCATTTATTCATCATGTTTCATATTGTTGGTATGATTGACAACCTTGCTAGCATGATCAACATGATAATGAGTGAGTAGTCTCTTAGCTAGGGTTAATGGGTGATTAGGGGAAACCAACATGGGGAATGATTCATGCTTAAATTAATATGCTTTCATGTTTTATTTGCTTGCTTGTTTTGATCTCAACTCATGCACATGTTATATTTGATGAAATGCTAAGCCTATGAATCCTTGCATTTACTATCATCTCCTATCTTTTCAATGAGACTTGTAAGACATAACCCAACTCGAGTCTCATTAGACCATGCATGTTGTTGAGTAGGGAAGATTAAGTCGACTTGTAGGTGTTGTACAATCTAATCGATTCGGCTCCGGGACCCAAACATTCCTAGGATTGTAAGATATAACCCAACTCAATCCATCACAACAATAATTGCTTGCTTATAATTTGAGAACATGTTTGTATGATCATATCCCATGATTCCCCTATGATCCCATGACACCCTAGTGCCTTTAATCAATTGTTTACACCCCTTTAATTCATCTTGCTTGTTTATTTTCATTGTTATTCTAGTTTAGTAACCTTCTACATCAACCCAATTTGTGACACCCCTTAGACACCACTAGTTACAATAGAAATCTCATTTCAACTCCCGTCCCTTGGGATCCGACCTTTACTTGCCTCTTTACTAATTGTAGAGTTGCTTGTTAAGCTATAAATTTTGTTTTGATTCGACCGTGACCAACGACCACATCTTAATTTGTGAACACTTAGCGGGATCGCATCACATTCCACCTGAAAATTAAAACAAACATATATTGAAAATTTAAATAAAATGATTTGAATGATATATATTTCATAAAGCTAAAAATAAATTTTAGAACACTTACCATTTACCATCTGGTTTATGTTGTGATAGAATTATCTGCATATTATCCTGTTCCGGATTAAATGTCTCAACACCCTCGTCATCATCATTATCAATCTCATCGTTCTCCTCGTTACGGCGACTTCCCCCACTACTTCTCCCTATCAACTTTCGAATGAAACCTGCCATATACTAATCATAAACAACAGAAATTGTCAGTTGAATAAAAATCGTTAGTACAAATTGGAGTGTCATGAACAATATAATAAATAAATAATTAACACCGCAAATTGGTAGTCCAACAAAAATGAAAACAAAAATGAAGTGTCATGATTAAAATGCTTCAATTTGATTCAATGATTAAAATTCATACATAAAAATGATTTCATTAAAATTCATACATTAATATAGTAGAATTACAACAACTCCCATGACTCATCACTATCACTATCACTATGAATCAAAAGAGATTCATCATCATCTGAAAAAAGCATTCCGACTTCTTCCTCTTCTTCCCCATTTTCCTCTATTCTATTTTCTTCAACTTCAACTTCATTATCCTCTTCTTCTCCGACATCCCCATCATATTCCCTTTCACCCATTTCCACAACCACTTCAGTTTCATCTTCAGTTTCAGTTTCTGACTCTTCCACCAAAATTGGTGAAGATGTGTGATCATTGACAACCACATCCTCTTGGAAGACAATTTCGTCAACAGGAGCATCAACATGTGATCTTGCCTTGATTTTAAAAATCGCGGACCATTGTTGATTACCTTTCTTAGTGGTTGGATAAGGAGCATAACAAACTTGATCGACTTGAAAAGCTGCCACGAATGGGTTATGTCCACGAAACTTCTTTTTCTCATTTACATCTACAAGTCCGTATGCCTTATGGATATTAAGTCCTAGTTGAGAATTATCAAACCAATCACATTTAAACAATATCACCCTATAAACCTTTTTCTCGGTATAATAACCAAGCTCAATTACTTCATTTAGGGTTCCATAGTAGTCCAAACCTTCTGTAGAATTCACACAAACCCCATTACTTGAGGTAGCTTTCGAAAGATCAACTCCCTCCTTATAAGCTCGAAATTTATAGCCATTGATAGAATATCGTCTCCATGTCTTCACCTTGCTACAAGGAGCTAATGCTAGAGCTACTATTAAAGGGTCCTTTAATCTATAAGACTATCAATAAAACAATATGTTAATTAAGGTGTTATATATATATATATATATATATATATATATATATATATATATATATATATATATATATATATATATATATATATATATATATAGAAATATATATATAATAATAATCTCCATAACTAATTATATGGACAAAAAAAATAAATGGATTGGTATATGATAGTATGAGTCAAACGTATTACTTACTTCATTTCGTAACCATTTCGGATAACTTTTGTCATGTTTGCTCCAAACATCATCAGAGGACATGACATCAGGAAATGTGAGTTTGATATGTGTCTCAAATTTCCTATATATAGCAGGAAAATGTTTTAATTATGTATTACCTATAATTTTGATCTAATTTGATAATTAAAAATGTATTGAGTAATGATGAAATAATAACTTACTTTTCATAAGGCTCTAACAAATTCCCACAATTCCTTAGCACATAAAAATGAGAATCTTCATACTCTTTCTGACTCAAGTGCCTCTGAATACATTTCCCAGTTGTAGTTCCCATGTCAGCATTGAATAACTCGGGTAATTTCATTGAATCTATATCGTCATCGGAATTCACACCAACATCTAAATCTTTCGCTTTTGTGTCAATGTGACTTTCAAAATATAAGGAACATAAATTTTCAATTTCCTCTAACAAAAAAGAATTGCATATGGAACCCTCCACCCGAGCTTTGTTGCCAATCCTTCTTTTTATATGATTAAGAAATCTCTCAAATGGATACATCCATCGATATTGAACAGGTCCTCCAACCTTCGCTTCATAAGGTAAGTGAATTGGCAAATGCTTCATGGAATTGAAGAAAGATGGGGGAAATATCTTCTCTAACTTGCATATTATCTCCGCAATGTTATTCTCTAGACGTTCCATAGAATCAACTCTAATCGTAGAAGTACACAGGTCTCTAAAAAATTGGCTGATCTCAGTTATTGCATTCCAAGAATTAGTTGGGAGCAACTCTCTCAAGGCAACAGGGAGTAGCCGTTCCATAAAGACATGACAGTCATGACTTTTCATGGAATGCAACACCTTATTTTTATGGTCAACACACCGACTCAAATCTGAAGCATAACCATCCGGGAATTTCAATTTAGCAACCCATTCACATAGAGCCTTTTTCTCCGCAATTTCTAAAACAAACCTAGATGATATTGGCCGTTTATAACATAGTTAATTAAAGTCTAGTTTTTCCTTAGGGCCAAATTTAGTTTTACCTGGTACATCCATCATCGTGTTGATAAGTTGTTCGAAAAAGTTTTTCTCAATGTGCATAACATCTAGGTTGTGTCGAATTAACAACGTTTTCCAGTAAGAAAGTTCCCAAAGTATGCTTTGTTTCCACCAACCTTCATTCTTGTCTTTCAATCTTTTCAATTCTTGATCAGAAGCATCAACTATTTTTGGCAAATCCTTAACAGAATCTCACACTTCATCACCTGTTAATTTCGACGCGGCTATGCGATTCTCAGTTTTTCTGTTCTTTAGAAAATGCTTACAATTGTTGCGGAAAGGATGATCAGGTCTTAAGAACTCATGGTGACAATCGAACCAACAAACCTTTTTGCTATTTTTAAGCCAAAAAGATCTATGTTCTTTTTCTTGACAATAAGGACAAGCACAGTACCCACTTGTGGACCAACCGGAAAGCATGCCATATGCCAGGAAATCGTTGATCGTCCACATTAATGCAGCCTTTAATTGGAAATTTTGTTTCTTAGAAACATCGTAAGTGTACACGCCGGTTTCCCAAAGTTCTTTCAACTCTTTAATCAACGGTTGCAGGTACACATCCAAATTTGTCTTAGGGTTTTTAGGACCTGGAACGAGCAGAGATAAGAACATAAATTGTTGCTTCATACATAACCAAGGAGGTAAGTTGTATGGAGTGACAATCACAGGCCAACATGAGTAATTCCTCCCAAATTGCCCATAAGGATTAAATCCATTTGTACACAAACCAAGCCGAACATTACGAGGCTCACTTGCAAATTCTGGATGCTCTCTATCAAAATGTTTCCACGCTTCTCCATCACTTGGGTGTGCCATTGTCCCCCTTTCTCTTAATCGAGAGTTTCTATGATGCCAACTCATCTCACCTGCTATCTGCTTGGTTGCATATAATCGTTGTAACCTTGGCGCAATCGGGAAATAAGTTAACGGTGTACAAGGAATTCGCCTCCCACTTGAATTTTTTGTACTTTTATACCGAGATGCATGACACTTTGTACATTCCTCAAGATTAGCATTTTCCTCCCAAAAAAGCATGCATCCAAAGAGGGACATGCATCAATCTTCCGTGGGATAGTTGGAGTCCCTTAAGCACATTCTTAATCTCATTAAAATTGCGCGCCATGTCATTATTCTTTGGAATAATGTCATCTACGAACGACACAAACCCATTCGCGCATCTAAGTGATATGTTATTCTCACATTTGAGTGTTACCAACCTAGCTGCCGCTTGCAACAAACTCATATTACTTCCCTCATACACTGGTTGTTCGGCTTTTTCTAGCATTTTATAGAAGGAAGAAACTTGGGGGTTTGGGGTTTCATAACGCACTTCTTCATCGCTAAGGTCGTCGGGATTCAGTTGCTCCTCCAATATTTGTTCAACATTATCACGTAATGCATTTTCCACGAGCTCACGGTAAGGATTTTCACTAACTACGATACTGCTTGAACTTCCTTCGATAGGCATTTCCTCACCGTGATACGTCCATACATAGTAATTATCGGCAAAACCATTCGACCAAAGATGATCTTCAACTACTTTTTTCCCTTTAAAAGCTCTGTTATTGCATTTCTTACACGGACATCTTATTTCACCAAAATTCTTATACATACTATTTTGTTCCACGAAGTTAATAAACTCTTTCACCCCCTTTGCAAATTCACGCTTCGGTTTCTTTTTTTCGTCTAATCTTCCATACATCCATTGTCGTTCTAATCTTTTCATGTTTATATATATCTACAATTCAATTTATTTGTATATATGTTATAAAAACACAATAACAACCAAAAATAATACTCAATAAACATTATCACCAACAAATAACTATTGTCAACAAGTAGTCTTTTTTTTTTTTAATTGGGTCCTTATCACTCCAACCTAAACCCATCAATGTACGTTTCAAGTGACTAGCAAACACACACTTGTGATTTATTAATGAGGAAAAAATTTGGCAGCAATTCCCCTTAGTTCTCCAAATACACAATGTAGAATAAATAATTACTCCACATATGCTGTAACACCCGCGAATTTCCCTTTCTGACAGTTAAAATTTATTAAACCGTTTAATTATTTTGTTATATATTTTTTAATTATTTTATTTAATTAATTTTATGTCAAACACGATTTTTATAAATGTATTATATAAAAGCTCATTTTTATAAAAATACGTACGATTAAATTATATTTTTAAGGCACAATTTATACAAGAATAAATGTATACATATTTGGTCATATAATAATAATGACAGTAATGATAACAATTCCCGTCTCAACATCCGTCTAGCTATAGACCGCCACATTTCACTTTTTACCTACTTTAATCCGGACCAACCAGAGTTTGACAACACGCTCACCTACCCTCTTACACTCTACCCCTAAAATATCTCTTTTATATATGTTTATATATTATTATTATTATTATTATTATTATTATTATTATTATTATTATTATTAAATATTATTATATATTAATATTACCATTAATATTGTTGTGTTGTTCACGTGAATTCCCCACACCCTACCTCCTTCTTCTTCTTTTTGGCGAAAATGCAGCAGCAGCAACAGAGAACACAAACAACCCGTACCATCACCATTTTCGACCTTTCAAACCAAGATCTCTCCCTTATTCCTCAACCAAACTCCATTATTTTTGCACCTTTAGCTTCCTCTCTTCTTCCTCGTTCTTTTAAGGTAATAAAGTCTTGATTTTGTAGAAGTTCGAAAATACCGTCTCTTATGGCAACTCGGTTTCTGGTCTTAATCGACTCGTTTTTTTTCCTTTTTTTAAGCTGAAGACTGAAGATAGGCTCATACTTTTGGACGTTTAAGAGATTAAAGACAGGTAACGGTGATACGTTACTCGACAATTGTCGACACCTCTTGTTGTTAGGCCGTTTTATATGCTAGGTTCGTGTGTGGTATGCTTAGTCGCAGTAAAGTCTCAATCTTTATGGGGTTTAGCTTATTATTCGTCTGAAAATGGTGTCTTAGCTGGGTAAAAGTTCGCTTATTCGCGTTCTGTATGTGGTCTTAACCCGAATTGGTTTTGGGCTGCTTTAGGCGTAAGAACAGAGGGCGTTTATACTGTTTTGTGGTGGAAGTTATGGTGGTGCGAATGGTAACCGTTTGGGGATTGCTCGTGGCAGTTTTAGGCGGTCTTAATGCTGAGTGTCGAGTCGGTAAACGCAGCTTTCAAGCTGCTTTGAATGGTTTATGGAAGGTGGTAACGGTCTAGCTTGGGATAGCATAAGATGGGTATATTTAGACGGAATTTGGTCACTTGTACAGTTGGAATTATCGTCTTAATTTACGTTTCATTCATGCATATAAAACCCGTCTTAAACTTGTCCCGTGTTGGTTGTTGTTATATGGTTTTAGTGGCTGCCCAATTTAGGTGTTGTAGGAGTTGTTTTGGAGTTGGACGGGTGGCCGACCGTGAGTGACGCGCGGCCACGACCTGTTGTCTGGGGGTCGCGGGGATGGGAGTATGGTATGTCGATGTTCCTTGCCCTTTTCCTCCTCAATTTATGATTTGGTAGGGGTCATTCATTTGGGCTGCTTGTTTTGATGCCATCGGGCCATATGGAGTTATGGCTTGCCTAGTTGGGCTGAGTTTTGCTTTGGATATTGGCCCAGCTATTAAGATGGGGTGGTCTTATGGATGTTCGTTACGATTATTGAAATCCCGTCTCATGCTTTACATAACTTAACTCGTTAAATATCATTAATTTACATATTGAGTTAATTGGACTCCACATGATTATTTTGTGGTACTCATTTGATTTAGTTTGTTGGGCTCAATTGATTTTAGTAAATGGGCTAGCTAAATTTAGTAATTTGGGCTAGTCAAGGTTATAATTCGTTTTGGCGGTAAATTGGTTTAATTAAAATATGATTAATTAACCGTCTCACTTTTCATATAACATAATTAGTTAATATCGTTCATTTACTCATTTATTCTGTTGGACTTGTCACATGATTTATTTATTGGGCTTATCCTAGTCCATTCATTGGATTTCACATGATTTAATTATTGGGCTCATAAATGGGTCACTTGGACTTGGTCACATTTCATCCCGTATACTTCATATAACGTAAATTATTCATTATAGCTTATTATATTTTATTTAACCGGCATGTTAAAATTATGAAATGGAATATTTATTATTATAAGACAAGTATGAGTTATTTATTAATGAATGGTTATTTTGGTGAAGAGTCACATTCTTGATAATGCCTTGTATTGTTCTGTTGTGAGAGTCTTGGTCCTATCGGATACTAGGGGTGAGCTATAAGCCCTCTAGTTGCGATATGATCGTCGGGATTGATGTTCCCATCCGTACTCATGGTGAGATGCAAGCCATGAGTATGAATGTGACATTAATGGTCCCGTGTCATATGATGTTTGCATGATCATTCTTACTCTTATTGTGACTCAAGTGTGACGTTTTACATTGTGTGACGACTTGACTTTCCTTTTTACCCCTTTCGGACCTTTGGTTACGAGTGTGTGCCATGTTTCCGGATTGGGTTACCTTTCCTCTTTCGGACCTTTGGTTACGAGTGTGTGCCATGTTTCCGGATTGGATTATCTTTCCTCTTTCGGACCTTTGGTTACGGGTGTGTGCCATGTTTCCGGATTAGGATATCCTTCCGCCTTTCTTCGGACCTTTGGTTACGAGTGTGTGCCATGTTTCCGATTAGAGGTTACTCGACCTTTGTTTACGAGTGTGTGCCATGTTTCGAGTCTTGGATACGATTGGTATATCGTATGTCGAATCGGGTGACGTCCATCCCGAGAGTCTGGATCCAGGTTTAGACTAGGACCGTATTATGATCGTCGTCCTACCAGGAGGTTGGAGTCTAGGATGTAGTCTTGTGTGTGGTATCTCGGACATGCTTTAAAGGTAGCCTCTGAGCCGGATACTCCGTCTACACTTTGTGTCGGTTTTACACTTGTTGAGTCGTGTCAATATGAGTTAGTTGACTTGATTACCCTATTTCCCTGATTGCATATTTAATCCTAATACATCATGCCTATTCCATTAAGAAAGCGTTATGCCTGTTTCATCATGATTATCAATTATATTCTCTTGTTCTTTGTTGTTCACATATGATGCATGATTAATATGTTCTTATTAAGTGGTTGTTTACTTGCATTTCGACATATTGTGGCTGGGATAACCTTGAGTTACTCCCCACTGACTGTGGCGTTCATGTTTACATGAATGACAGGTGGTGAAGATGCATACGTGGGAAAGACGTGTGGGCTAGAGAGAACTAAACCCTTGGACCTTAGTTTCTAGTTTAGAAACCCCTTATATGTTTATTCGTGGGATATCTTTTCCCCGCTTTCTAGACTCGGGTTGTAATAACCTAAGTTTGTATATTGTTGTTTTTGTTTCATTTCATTTTTTGGCACCCGCGTGTTAATCTTTAACTAGTAATAAAAACTTTTTAAAATATCATAAATTTCCGCTTTAATTTATTAGTTATATTTTCCGCTTTATCGCGGGGTGTCACATATGCATTCAGAGAACATTAAAGGAATTGTCACCGAGCTCTTTCCTCGTTAACAAATCACAAATACATGTTTACTACCTAAGTTACTTGAAATGTACAAAGACAATCCCAAAACGGGGACTATTCAAAAATTACTCCTAATGAGTAATTTTTGAACGGGTACTAAGTCAATGTGAACATTAATTTCAATAATATTAAAAATAAAACATACAACTACTTTCTTAATAATGTCAATTAACAAAAACTAAGTAACATGACTAATTTTTCATTTTAAATATCTAATCTAATTAACATTAATTCAAATTATCATTTTAAAAACATTAACATTACACAAAATGTAACAATTCACAAAACTACTACTAATTATTACTAATTAAGCTAATTAAGCTACTACTAACTACTACACAAAATTTAACAATTCACAAAAAACTACAACAAAATGGCTTCTATCCTAATTCAACATGCATCAACACCAACTAATACTAATTAAGATAATTAAACTAATTAAACAAAAAAAATTAATTAAAAAGATATTAAAAATACCTAATTAATTTTACTAATAAGTAAAAAGGAAGGATTAGAAAGAAGGTGGAGGGGTGGATGGAACCGGCGGCGGTGGACGGCGGCGGTGGCGGCGGCGTGGCGTTAACCTATACAAATAATATAAATAAAGACAAGAAAAGGAAAAAGGAAAAGGAAAAGGAAAAACAAGAGATAAATGACAAACCTGGGGTGGTGGTGGTGGTGGTCGCGGCAGGAGAGAGTGGTGGTGGTGTGGTGGTGGTGGTCGGCGGATTTGGGGAGAATAAAGTAAAAAATCATTTTGGGGGAGAAAGTAAAATGACGATGAGAATGCTGTCGCGGTATTTAAAGAGTCTCGACGAAAATACGTCAGATTCCGCTTTTTGGAGATTATCGACGGAATTTCCGTCGATAAGTCAAACTTTTGTTTGACTTATCTGACGGAAATTCCGTCAGAACTCTCCAAAAAAGCGGAATCCTAACGGTATTTCCGTCAGGACTTTTATCTCAATTATTGCTGGTTGGGCAATAATTGAGGGGAAATAGATTGACGGAATTTCCGTCACAAACGGCATAATTCCTGACGGCTTTTCCGTCAAAATAAAATGGCGCCTTTGGTTTTTTAACGCGCCAGTATAGTATGATGTACTGTGACGGATATTCCGTCACTATGACACCCCTGACGGATTTTCCGTCACAAATCCGTCAATATTTTTAGATAACTGACGGACTTCAAATTCCGTCACATATACCGTCAGTTTTCCGCGTTTTTTTTGTAGTGTAAGGTGCGTTCTTTCCTGGGATATAAGCCTATATAGTTTGTTGCCTTCATTCCCTTTGTGGGCTCCTCTATGTGAGTCTCTTTTCGTTTTGACACTTCCAAAACCTCCGTAAATTCGTCACACTTCATATCAAAGTTGGTATTTTGAGTCTAAATGTCACCCTCTTAGCCGCCTTAAAATAGCGGAAAGAACTCAAGAACTCGAGGGTTAAATTTCGGTAACACACCTTCCCAAGGGTGTATAGGCCCTCAAACCCAAGGACTTTAAAAATATGTTCCATATGCTCCTCTATGCCCATCCGTGTCAATACCGCGGGGGTCACGCACTTAATTGGGTTCGTGGGTCTATCGGCTAGGGGCAAGGAAAGTGTTCTTTTGAGCGTCACTCTCAAACACGATACCCGGAAATCCCGGGGCTTCTATCACGGGTGGTGCCTCCGGTTCTTGGCGGAATTTCCTTCCGCGAGTGTTCCTTGATGGCCTCGACATACTACAAAATTAATTCACACAACAAGGTTCCGGATAGAAGAGATGCGAATTAAGACAAACTTTGAAACAATTTGAAATTTTCCCCATACTTCTAGTTTATTAACAACAATTTGAGTAGAAAAATTTGACATGGTCTTCTTTGAATTTTAATCAAACCAGAAGTTTACTCGAGACACAAATTTTCCGGAAAAATGAAATTTTGTGAAATTACACAACATTTTAATCCCACTATAAGCATTATATAACATTTCTAGTTGTTATCAAAACTTTTGACATAATTAACTCAAGAATGAAACATAAAAATCAAAATTTTCGGTATACTATCATACATTTCAAGAATTTGGTGATTTTTAGACAAAATTTCTAATTTAATTCAATACAATGCACCATTAACCAAGATTAGAGTCTTGTGACACAATTGCGACAAGGATTAGACATGAAAATCAAAATTTTACGTATGCATAGTACCCATTTTCGAAAATTTGGGGGACATTTTAAGATGAAATTTTCATTTTAAAACAATATATAGCATTACTAACAAAGATGGTAGTCTTCTAGAACAATTAAACCAAGCTTTAAACATGAAAGTTAAAATTTGGGCATGAATGCCATAGATTTCGAAATTTTTAGGGTACAATTATGAGACAAATTTCAAATGAAATACAATCTAGCATTAACAACAAAGGTTAGACCTTTGTTGAACAATTAAACCAATTATCAAACACAAAAATCCAATTTTTGTCTCAAGAACCATAATTTTTGACACATACAAATTTGGGAAAAATTGCAACATGAAAATTTTATTTTTGACAACAATAATGGTTTAGAAAGTTGATCACTACCATGTTAAAAAAAACATGCAAATAATTGGTAAAACTTGAAAAAGTTGGAGTAGATATAAACAAAATTAAATTAGAGAAAAATAAGAGGAAAGAGAAAATCACATACTTTACTTAATTAGTAAACATTAAGGAGAAGAAATCAATAATATATATTAAATCCAGAAATCAAGGGACTTCAATGTAATTAAGGAAAGTTATACAAATTAATTATACTATATAGTTTTAAATCAATAGCACCGTGTGATAGACCCGATTAAGGGATCTCAATGCAAATATTATATAGTTTGGGTTAAAATTAAATTATATAGAAGCTTGGTCATTTTCCTAAATATTTGTAAGAGACTAAAACATGGTCAATTTTCTTAAAATAAAATAATTAATTAAGATGGTCAATTTCCTTAAAATAAAATAATTAATTAAGATGGTCAATTTCAAGGAGATTAAGAGAAAGAAGATTGTTGGTAATTTTCCAAAATATTTATAGAAGACTAGAAGATGGTCAATTTCCTTAAAATAAAATAATTAATTAGTATAAACATGCACACTTATGGTATTAATTATTATCATCATAAAATTATATATTAAATTTAAAATCTATGCAATTTTATTAAACTTTATAGTTTATTAGATGTATAGAGATGTTAATTATTTAACATACAAAAATATAATAGGTAGGTTATAAATAATTTAAGTTAGATTCCATAATACTTCCTCCCATCCACTCCAATGGTAACATGGGGTGTTTCACATGTTTTAAGAAAAGGTGGGAAAAGGGAGGGTATTTGTGTCATACAACTAAAGTATTAAGAAAAGGTGAAAGTGATAAAGTGAAGATTAGAGGGAAAAATTAGTTTAATTTTACTGCCAACAATTCCTACAAAGTTGAGTGAAAGTACAAGTTACTTTACAAATTGGAAGAAAGTACAACTCCAAAGTTACTTTACAAATTGGAAGAAAGTACAACTCCAAATTAAACTTTCCTGCCAAAATTTCAACTTTGCGCCAAAAACCAAAAATTACAAATTTTCATTACAAATTTACAACTTGAAAGTACAAATCTCAGCATTCTTTAGCATTCTTTATACACTTCTCTGCCAACTTCCATATTCTTCCATATTCTCTGCCAAACTTCTATATTCTGCCATAACACACACAAAAAAAGCAAACATAAAATATCTTCTACAAGAATAATAAATACAATTAACATTTTAATCAAATTTCTGAAATGGGAAAGACTAACCTGAAGGACGATGAAAAGGACGGCATTGCACATTTCTTGCTTGTGAATTCTGAGAACTTGGTCCCCATGAAGGGCAAAATTTGAGAAGCTGCCCGGAAGTGGAACGTTACAAGGAAGATGGTATGGCTTTGGTGGACTCGAGCAAAGAAAAAAATAGCTGATGGTGAGATTATTCACTTGCCATCAGGCAGGTTAGGCAACACAAACAATCCAAAAATCATCATTGACAAGGAGAGACTGAAGAGCATACCAAAGAAAAATCGTGCCTCAATCGAAAAACTTGCAAAAAAACTTAAGTTGGATATGGAACTGTCCAACGTTGGGTTAAGGCGGGTATAGTAAAAAAGCATACCAATGCAATACACCCAAGCCTAACTGATTCAAACAAACTAGAAAGGCTCATATTTTCTCTTGCATCAACATTTGTTGACATGACTCAAAACAAGATCAAGTTCAAAGGCATGTCACTACAAGTTCACATGGACGAGAAATGGTTCTACATAACTAGAACAACGGAGCGATACTACATTATCCCGGAAGAGGATGTGCCATATCGAGCTTGTCAATCAAAGAGATTCATAACTAAGGTTATGTTCATGTGTGCGGTCACTAGACCCGTGTATGGGGATAATGGTGAAATGATTTTTGATGGAAAAATTGGGATTTTTCCTTTTCTAGAGGAAATACCAGCAGTGAGAAACAGCATAAATAGGCCGGCTGGCACATTAGAAACCAAGCCAACCAACTCAATAACGAAAGAAGTAATCAAAGGCTGCCTAATTCAGAAGATAATACCAGCAATCAAGGCGAAATGGCCGCAAAATGCAAGTAAAGACATATTCATTCAGCAAGATAACGCTAGACCTCACATTAAAGACTATGATCCTGAGTTTAGAGCTGCTGCCAACTCAGACGGTTTTAACATTCATTTGGTTTTTCAACCACCAAATAGTCCTGATTTAAATATCAATGACTTGGGATTTTTTAGTGCATTGCAAACTCTCCAACATGAAACGGCAGCCAACACAGTTCTTGAATTGGTAAAAAATGTGGAGGACGCTTTTGTTAAACTTCATCCAAAAAAGCAAAACTTCAATTTTCTTACTCTACAAACAATTATGGTGGAGATTATGTTAACCAAAGGGCACAACAACTTTACCATACCTCATATGAGGAAAAGGGTTTTAGAAAGACTGGGTACACTCCCAACAGATCTCATTGTTGATGAGATAATGGTGAGAGAATATTTGCAGTACTTAGATGATCAAGGACAAGGGGCTGCCCTTGATTATCTAAGACTACAGTTGACCAATTTACCTCAAATGGTGGAGGTTACAGAAGATGTTATGCAGTAGTGAAGATAGGTGATGGAAGCATGATGAAGACAAGTGGAGACGCATTATTTTGAAGAGACGCAACACTTTTTGAAAAACTGCATAAAGGAGTGAAGTATGATTGAAGGTAAATGCAGTAGGTTATTTATGCATTTTTATTTTGAACATTGAAGTCCAATGTTACAATGTTTATGAAAGAAACATTGTCAAATTGTTTAATTCCTAAACATTGTCAGATTATGCAATATGTAATGAATGTTTTTAAGTTTTTAAGTTTTCATATCAGGACTATTTGATCATATTATTCATAGTATTTGGTCATCATTGTTGACAGCAGCTACGAGGCTCTCAGGAGGGACTTGTTCCTCTCATCATTGAGCTTCGGTTGGTCATTTAGTGCCGCCTTAACCAAGATTGGGGTGGCATCTAAAATGACCAATGCTCATTTACTGCCGCCAAAACCTGCCACTAACCAGAGTGACATAAATATGATCATTGATTGGGGTGCAAAGCAATGATCATGTTTAGCCTTCTTCAATAGTTAGTGAGGGGTGACATGAAAATGGCATCCTTTTAGGAACGACTACCAACACCAACAGCTAACAAAAAAATCCCCTCATATAAAAATCATAGGGTCAGACTTATAAAATCAGAATCAGGTAAACCAGCGGCGTAAGACGAAATCAAGTACTAACAGCATACCACCAGCAACAATAGTCAATAAAGTCTCTAAAAACCAACAAATTACCAACACCAACAGCAACAACTAACCATTTAAACATCATGGGTCAGACTTATAAAATCAAAATCAGGTAAACCAGCGGCGTAAGACGAAATCAAGTACTAACAGCATACCACCAGCAACAATAGTCAATAAAGTCTCTAAAAACCAACAAATTACCAACACCAACAACAACAACTAACCATATAAAAATCATAGGGTCAGACTTATAAAATCAGAATCAGGTAAACCAGCGGCGTAAGACGAAATCAAGTACTAACAGCATACCACCAGCAACAATAGTCAATAAAATCTCTAAAAACCAACAAATTACCAACACCAACACCAACAACTCATGAACAAAACCACCTTCATAAACAAAACCAAACCAAATCAAAACACAACACATCGAAAAATAGAACCACAAATCAAAAATTACGGATGCATTGATAACCATTTCGCTTTTAAAAGAGGGAAAAGGGCACGAAACCTGGGTAGAAAACAACACATCATCTCAAATGCATCTTTATTCTTAGGAAGATCATAATCGATGAATTCGTAGTTAGGATCATCATAACCCGCAGGAACAAAGTCAAGAGTGTCAGGAACAACTTCAACAAGTACATGAGGAGCTCGAGCCGCTTCTAGTGATGCAATAAACCCAAGAGAAGGATCGGGTAAATCATCATACTCAGGAGTTTCTGGAACCTCAGTTTCAGAAGTTTCCGGAACCTCAGTTCCCAGATCATATGGATCAAACGAGTAGGGTACATGTTCATTCGAAAGAAGAGAGTCGTCATGATAACCGGAACCACAATCACAATCTGAACCACAATCAATACCATGACGATCCATCTTTATACCAGATCTGATTATTTAATTAATTGATTGATGAGAATAAGAAATTAATCGATGACAGAATAATTAGGGTTTTCGTGATTGAGATTTGAACGAGAGAAAAAGAGTTTTGACGATGAAGATGAAGATGAATTGGGCGGAATGAGTTTTGACGATGAAGATGAAGATGAATTGGGCGGAATAAACGATGAAGATGATGATTGAGAGATGGGTTGGTGGGGGATATAGGGAGTTTTGAAAGATGAAATAAAGTTGAGTGAATGGTTTTGGGTGGGATAATTAGGCAGTGGGTGGGTAGAGTAAATGGGTTTAGGTGGGTTGGTGAGTGGGTTGGTGAGTGTTTAATGTAGGTTAGTGGGTACAATTAATGAAATTAGACAATGGCATTTTCTGTTATTAAAATGTGCAAATGAGGGTAATTTGGTCAAGTTTTTTGCTAAAAAGGGAATGGGTAGTTTGGAGTGGATGGTCCGTTTATAGTAACTGTAACCTTTGGAGTGGATGGGAGGAAGTATATAATATTTTATTAAACTTTATAGTTTATTAGATGTATAGAGATGTTCATTATTTAACATACAAAAATATAATAGGTAGGTTATAAATAATTTAAGTTAGATTCCATAATATATAATATTGCATAATTCTTTCGATTTGATTTAATGCATATATGTAATATATATTTATATAAATATATAATCCACTTAAAATTGCATGCCTAAGTAGTAAAAGTAAATTCATCAGTAAAGAAAAGAATTGTAGTAACATTGGATATAGTTATATGATAGTAATCAATCATTTGAACAGTAAAAGTAACAATATTATCAGCGAGATTAGTGAAAGTGGTAAAAACAACAACGGGAGTAATGAAATAATCAATATTAATGCGGCAATAGTGAAAGTAACAATAATTACGACGGGAGTACTGAAATTATCAATATTCATGCGGCAGTAGTGACAGCAACAATAATTACGACGTGAGTAATGAAAGTAACAATGATTACGGGCCAGTAGTGAAATGTTATTACTATTGTTTCATTAATGAGAGTAAAATATTAATAGCGGGAGTAGTGAATTTGTCTCAAAATTTATTTCATCGTAATTTTAGGATTTGTCATAGAAAAATATATTAATGATAGATTTATGAGTTATGCAACTTTAAGTAATTTTATTTAATAAAAAAAAAATTTAATGGTAAGTAGAGGTAGCCCGGGTGTCACGGTCCGGTACTTTTGCCGAATCGTGGCGCGCACCCTTGCCCGGCTCAAGGCAAGATGCAAGCGACAAGGATCTTCGTACTAGTGAAGGATCGATCACTAGCACGATACTCGGGTCTCGGTAACACTCGACAGGATTACATCGAGAGCGTCAAGCACTAGTGCTTATCAAGCACTAGGCATTCGTAATCGGTCTCGGGTGTGTGAGTCGGGATCCTAGTGTCGATCCCACAAACACGGCTTGTTAGTAAAGTGAAGGCAAAGAGTCGTTCACAACAAAGCAACAACAAGCAATACGAAGGCACAAGGTAGGAAGCAGATTTTTATTCACTAGTACTTCCCGAAGAGGGAAATTTGATTATTACATCCTGGTAGCAGGAAACATTGAATGTGTAGAATAGCGATATACCTATTTATGGAAAGAAAACCTATGCTAACTATGCTAAACTAGGAAAGTATTTACTACAAATATACAAGGGAAATGAAATTACATAAGCATGAATAAAACTAAGGGTTCGAAGTGTGCGGATCATCATACTCTCCTCCATCTAATCTTGTTGCCGCCCTCGGCAACGCCATCGTCTTGAATGGTGCTTCAGTGAGACATCGTGCTTGAGCTTGGTTGTCCATGTTGTGTTGGGATTTGGCTTTTTCTGCACTCCGGCTTGTGGGCGAGCTTCTGAACACACAATGATCGGTGTCATCGTCCCTTCAAGGATAGACTAAAGCTCCTTGACATCGAAGTTGCCGAACATCATGTTCTCCAAGTCCACTCCTCGCTCCTTGTCTTCCAGGAAATTCCACTTTGCCATTGTCCGAGTAAACATCTCTTGGGGTCTCTCCAAACACTTGCTCCCATGGACCTTCCCCCTGTTTATCTTCACTGCGGTACCTGTATTCAAGGACATGTGAGATCTCCAGGACGCCGAATCAGCATTTCGGCGCGGCCCTCTGATGGTACGAGGCCTTATCTCTTGGGTCGACTGACCCGCAAACCAGGACGTCGATTCAGCATATCGACGCAACCCCCTGATGGTACGAGGCCTACTTATTTGGGCATCTCGGCCCTCATTGTCTACTCCTCGATGAGGTGGTAGACTCTCCGTTCGTCCCCCAGGCCACTTAGCAGCGTAGTTAGCCTGGGTCTTGTTCGCCCTCGGCTCCACCGAACCTTTAGGCATTCTCCACGGTCGCATCCTTTGTTTCGGCGTCGGTATCACCCTCATAGCCGAAATTCGATGCTGCCCCTTGTCTTCGTCGCCGTCTACCGTCTTCACTACGATAGACCTCATTAGTAGCATCGATCCGTCACTCGGTTTCAATACTACCAATGCTTTCTGAAAGAACTGCAACCCGAGTACTAACTGGAAGTCATCCAGCGGAACGATGGTGAAGTCGAGCTCCCATGCCCACTCACCCACTTGGACCGCGACCTTCTTAGCCACTCCTTGGACGCGTCTCAATTTCCCATTGACCGGCTTCAGGCAACTGTTAGCATCCCGCAGAACTAGCCCCAACCGATCAGCTTCCTCTTTCGTAACAAAGTTGTGGGAGGCGCCCGAGTCGATCAAGGCTCGTGCTTTCCTCCCATTCACCATCACGTCCACGTACATGAGCCCGTTGGATTTCTTGGCGCAGGAATCTTCGTACTTCCCCATCTCGCTAATCCTTTGAAGTGAGCCCATCCGTGGTTGGTCTTCACCATCACTCGAGTCTTCGACATTCTCTTGGTGATAGTCGGCCAATGCCCCATCTAGAAGTTCTTGAGCCCCCTTCGGCATCTTCTTGAACATGGCATTGAACTCCGCTTTGTTCGGACAATCGGCCATCTTGTGAGGACCCTTGCACACAAAACACGCGAACGGTTTCTTCGTTGTGGAAGCAGTTGAGTTTCCCGCCTTCTAAGTCGAGCTCGAGGGCGAGTTTGTAGTGCTCGCCGATTGGGCTTGACTTCCTTGCGAGCAGAACCGACTGTTCCCAACTGAAATGGCGCTATTTTGTGGCCTTTGTCCATTGTACCCACTTTGTGACGCACCAATATTCCCCGTTGGTGCCACAACTCTTGGTGCCTCTCGCTCCCCGTGAAAGTCGAGAAGGCGCTCCGCGGCCGATGTGGCCGAAGACAGAGTTTTGGTATTCTGCCTCATGACCTCCTGTTGTGCCCACCTCTTCAACCCGTCAATGAATTCGAATGTCCTGTCCGTCTCGGACATTTAGGTAATCTCGAGCATGCACGCTGAGAATTCCCTCACATATTCTCGGATTGATTTGGTGTGCTTGATTTCCTTCAACTTCTTCCGAGCAACAAACTCCGTGTTCTCGGGAAAGAAGTGATCCTTTAAGATCCTCTTGAAGCCGGCCCACGATGTCACCTTAATCGTGCCCGCATCGATTTCCTTGTACCTAGCCCTCCACCACATCTTGGCATCGTCGACTAGATACATGCTTGCCGTGAAAACTTCCGCGTCTTCATCGAGCCCACTTACTCGGAAGTATTGCTCCATATCGAAGATGAAGTTATCGACCGCTTTCAAATCCCTCGCCCCATCGTAGGGACGAGGTGGAGGTGCCTTCACCTTATGGCCCCCTACATATTTCCCGTCATTGGCCACCGCTTTCACGAGCGTGGCGCAAGTGTTCTCTAACATCTCGACCTTTCGGTGGAGATGATTGATCTCTTCCTCCCGATCATCGGGGATCGCAGCACTGATTGCTTGGATGCGGGTGTTCATCCCGTCCACCTTCGTCTCGAGTTCACAAACCGTCTTTTGCAACTCCTCGAGGCACGCGGCCATCCGCATAACGACGACCTCGAGTTTGGGAAGCTTGACGTCGATTGATTCCTCTAAGGCATCCACTCGATCCTCAATTGTTTCGCCCATTTTCTCGATCTCGATAAACAAATGCGGCATGCAGAAACCCGTCCGAAGACCGGGCTCTGATACCAAATGTCACGGTCCGGTACTTTTGTCGAATCGTGGCGCGCACCCTTGCCCGGCTCAAGGCAAGATGCAAGCGACAAAGATCTTCGTACTAGTGAAGGATCGCTCACTAGCACGATACTCGGGTCTCGGCAACACTCGACAGGATTGCAACGAGAGCGTCAAGCACTAGACATTCGTAATCGGTCTTGGGTGTGTAAGTCGGGATCCTAGTGTCGATCCCACAAACACGGCTTGTTAGTAAAGTGAAGGCAAAGATTCGTTCACAACAAAGCAACAACAAGCAATACGAAGGCATAAGGTAGGAAGCAGATTTTCATTCACTAGTACTCCCTAAATAGGGAAATTTGATTATTACATCCTAGTAGCAGAAAACATTGAATGTGTAGAATAGCGATATACCTATTTATGGAAAGAAAACCTATGCTAACTATGCTAAACTAGGAAAGTATTTACTACAAATATACAAGGGAAATGAAATTACATAAGCATGAATAAAACTAAGGGTTCGAAGTGTGCGGATCATCACACTGGGCGAAGCCGGGCTCCAATACTAGTGGAGTAGAAAACTTGAATCCAAGGTACAAACAACAACAATGGAGTTTTTGAAAGAATTTTAGAGAGATTTTGATATTTTTATTATAAGGAATGATGAAGAAATGAAGAAGATAAGAATAGATAAGAAGAAGTTATCTCAAGAAAATTCTGCTACCCAGAACTGTACTCGGTCGAGTGCCCATCTTCACTCACTCGAGTGCTCCCTTTTCCAGATTCTGGAAAATCTTCCACTTGGTCGTGTGTCATGGACCACTCGGTCGAGTGTCCAGTACTCGGCCTAGTGTTGGCTCGCACTCGGTTGGGTATTCGCTATGGTTTTCAATTTCTGACTAAGGTTGAAAGGCAAGGCTTTTGCAACAAAAGAGTAACGTTCAGGAGTCCACCGGCTATCGGTGACTCGTCCCGAGTTAGGTTATACATCACTACACTTATCGTCTCCAAGATATTACTTTTATACTCGTAACTAATAAACTAGCACTCATTACTAGTCACTCCCTCATGGTAACACTAACAAGCTCCAAGCACATGTATAGTATCAAAATGCCAAAGAACGACACTGAGGTCCCTCACGCACCCACACATAATATCTACTCCAAAATGTGTTTAGACACATCAATCCTTTCATCCAACTTTCACATGTTAACATACACCATGTCATAAATGGCCACACAATGCAAAAAACTTGTCAACTTGGTATAACACACATGTAATTACATCACGTTTCACATAGCATTCACCCGTACTTATAACCACCACCGCAGTTTATCGGTTACGACAATTAGGCCTAGATTTGAAATGAGGGCGCCTACTCATCCAAAGCCGGCCTTCTATTGTACTCATGTCGGGTTCATTTTATTAGACACACCTAGGTTCAGTTTGGTTCATTGGTTTAGGTTCCAAATTGTCGCTCTAATACCACTTTGTAACACCCCTACGTACCCAGCCAAGGTAATCGGGAGATGTCACCATCTCGGTTTTCCAAGGCAGTGAATTGGAACTACAATTAAGAAATATTTTATATAAATGATATATTTATTAAATTACATACGTGAATAAATGAATAAGAAATGAGAACTATATATTATACAACTCAACTACTATTTATGTCGTCTAACATCTAGATATGCAACTCGACTCCAAGTGTCTGTAGCTCGTCCCGTCTCCTGCAAGGTACCAAAACCAAAAACCTATACTCGAACTGCTTCCCATATGACCGGAAATATCATATGGTTCATCTCAGCCCACCCAATTAAAGTAGGCGGCAGTTTACACGCAACCAACACACGCTAGTTCCAATAATACAAATACTCATGAAATGACATATGAATACGAATATGCAATACAATGAAAGAGTAAATCATACGGCCTACCAAAACCACCTCACTGGTACCGGGGACACACCCAAGGTACTAAACAACCCGGTGACGGTACCGCAGCACCGCCCACCGAATAGTCGGACCACAGCTCATAAAACAGGTCTTGGGAAACACTCGTGGTACCGAGCCTGGGCGCTAACCGGACCCCTGCCAGACGTCGTGAAACCACACGAACCTCTATAAATCAAGCCATTAACGTGCACGTCTCTCTTGGAGTGGGAAGCTCCAATAGGCGACTCAAGCGTAACACGATCTTCCGCCCGTCTTACGTCTCCTCAACAACCATGTATCACCACCACAACTCCACCAACGACCTCCAATATCCACCACATGTATATCACAATATGCACACAAATGCCAAGCCTGAAGCTTTCACATGAATTATGATTATCAAACATGCCTCATAATGCAATTTCCCCGTTAACATAGTATAATGAAAGTCCTATTACCACACAAGACCAACACCAATGACCCCTTTATCGTGTCATGACTAAATCCACATAATGATGATACCAACAACAATCATCTACTTAATGCAATATAATTACCATGTATGACCAACAACAAGAACAATGACATATGTAAACACATGAACAACATTCATATTACTGAAACCGAGTAGGAAAATCCTACCTTTTATCATACTCTATAAGCTACTCGAAACAAGTAAGATCCCATCTCATAAAACCGTCTCATCCTACATGAATTACCTAACAAACATCACAATACAAATAATAATCACTAATTAATAACTCCCATAAAAACCCCTAAAAGTTAGGGTTAAAACAAAAGAAAGAGAAAAGGTGGATCTTACTCACAAGGTGAAAGGAAGAAGAAGAAGCATACAACATCTTCAAATCCAAGCTTATAGTCCATGGTGGAACGTTTAGGGGAGTTTTATAAAGAGAGGAAAGGGTTTGAAGGCTTTAGCAAGAAGGTGGAAATGAGTTAGAATTAGGTGAAATATAGATCTCGTCATAGGTTATACCGCCTACTGATGAGCTGCACCCGGTCGAGTGTTGAGTCTACTAGTCGTACTCAGTCGAGTTCAATCTACTTGGTCCACTGCGCACTCACTAGTTCTAGTATAGGTTACACTTGGCTACCGCACGGCCATACCTTACTCACAAGTAGCCTCTTGTCAAGCCTAATGGTCCTCTCATACATCCCAAGGTTTCTTTATAAGTCTCAAAAGATTCGGGTATTACAATCTTCCTCTCTTAAAATGAACTTCTCCCCGAAGTTCGTCTCAACTCTTCTTTCACAAATACTCCTCGAGTCTCGCAATCGACTTTCATACACTTCCTATACACTCTCATAGTGCCCCTTAAGGTTCTCACCATCGTCACTACTCTTGTTATGCCAATATCATCATCTCTCTTACCATGCTCCCACGTCTTCCTCTATCCATATACACTCTTTTGTACTCGTCATACTATATCATGTTTGCTATCTTTCCTTAAATTCTCAATTGTTAAATCCACTCCTTCTAAAAAAGAACTTCGTCTCGAAGTTTAACCGTCAATCCTCATAAAATACTCTCGTAATTAGACTTATCATCGAATTTTCAAATATCCAAGTTCTGGGTTCACCCACCTTTTCTTTACTTTACAAACTTATAATCCAAGTGTCTATAGTTCGTCCCATCTCCCGCAATGTACCAAAACCAAAAAGTCGTACTCGAACTGCTCCCCATATGACTGGAAATATTATATGGTTCATCACAGCCCACCCAATTAAAGCAGGCGGCAGTTTACACACAACCAACACATGTTAGTTGCAATAATACAAATACTCATGAAACGACATATGAATACGAATATGCAATGCAATATAAGAGTAAATCATATGGCCTCCCAATTCTACCTCACTGGTACCGGGTATATACCTAGGGTACTAAACAACTCGGTGACGACACTGCAGCACCGCCCACCAAACAGCTCAACCACGACCCATAAAACGGGGCTCGGGAAACACCTGTGGTACCGAGCCCGGGCGTAAACCGGACCCCTGCCAGACGTCGTCACACCACACGAGTCCCTCTATAACTCGAGCCATTAATGTTCACGTCTCTCTTCGAGTGGAAAGCTCCAAAAGATGACCCAAGCGTAAGCCAGTCTCTCGCCCGTCTTACGTCTCCACAACAACCATGTGTCACCACCACAACTCCATCAACGACCTCCAACATTCACCATAAACATGTATATCTCAATACGCACACAAATGCCAAGCATGAAGCTTTCACATGAATTACGATTATCAAACATGCATCATGATGCAATTTCCCCGTTACCATAGTATAACGAAAGTCCAATGACTAGACGAGAGCAATACTAATTACCCCCTTATCGTGTCATGACGAAATCCACAAAATAATGATACTAACAACAATCATCCACTTATCATGTTATAATGCAATCTAATTACCATGTATGACCAACAACAACAAGAATGACATATGTACACACATGAAAAACATTCATATTACCGAAACTGAGTAGGAAAATCCTACCTTTAAACATACTCCATAAGCTACTCGAAACAAGCAAGATCCCATCTCATAAAATTGTCTCATCCTACATGAATTACATAACAACCTTCACAATACATCCTATATACTTTACAAAACCTCTTTTATTATCATCCTTTAATTACTCATATTACTAATAATAATAACTAATTAATAACTCCCATAAAACCCCCTAAAAGTTAGGATTAAAACAAAAGAAAGAGAAAAGGTGGATCTTACTTACAAGGTGAAAGGAAAAAGAAGAAGAACAAGCGTAGAACATCTTCAAATCCAAGCTTAGAGTCCACGATGAAAGGTTTAGGGGAGTTTTAGAGTGATGGGAAAGGGTTTGAAGGCTTTAGAAACAAGATGGAAATGAGTTAGGGTTATGTGAAACATAGATCCGTCATAGGTTATACCGCTTAATAATCAGTTACACTCAGTCGAGTGCTGAGTCTACTCGGCCGAGTGTTACTCACTCGGCCGAGTGCCACTCACTCGATCGAGTACTAGTCGTACTCGGTCGACTTCCACCTACTCGGTCCATTGCGCACTCACTAGGTCTAGTATTGGTTACACTTGGCTACCGCATGGTCATACCTTACTCACAAGTAGCCTCTCGTCAAGCATAATGGTTTTCTCACACATCCCAAGGTTCCTTTATAAGTCTCAAAAGAACCGGGTATTACAATTGCTCTGATAACTATAAGAATTGAGGACTCGGGTGACTAAAATCAGTCGCCCAAATGTAATTGGCGATTGACAATGGTTATCCGCACGGGGTCGCAAGGTCTGGTCGCCTTTTTAGAATCGGGCGACCGATTTCAGGCACCTAAATTGGTGACCATAGAATAGTCGCCAAACTGGCCAATTCGCGACTGAAATCAGTCTCCCAGAGCTTATTTTAGTTTCCAATTTGACAACAGTTTTTTCCTTCAGTTGCCAAATTGGCAATTGATAGTAAGTCGCAAACTGAGTTTCAGTCGGCTTTTTGACTGGGAGCCATGGCTGGGTTAATGGGTGCTATGTTTTGGTGACTGAAAGTGGTGACCAAAGATACATGTCAGTCGCTAAATATATTGTTATTTTGGTAGAAAAAATTGGTTTCCTATGTCCTTAATAATTACCAAACCTGCATAAAACCGTACAAAACCAGCAACACCAACATCAACAACACCATCAACAACAACCTGAACAATACCAACTTCTCATATATAAAATAAGGCCAAATCCGAGTTACAATACCATGTTCACCAAGTTTTGAATCTAATTCAAGTTCTACAAACCAAGTGTACAGTACACCTAACTATCAATTACACGGAAAGTTATCCCCGGTCCAGTAACGCCTCCTCCAAAGGGATATCTAGGGTCTGGGAAAGGGCGAAGAAGCGGGGTTGCAAAAGAAGAAAAGAACTTTCATCATGTCGAATTTTTCTTTCATTCGCTATATGTCTTCATCCTTTGCGGCATTTGCTATCCTTTCTTCATCAAGATGGGATTGTAGTTGACTTACAATCCCCGGCATGTAGCTTTGATTGTGCATTGAAGACGACCTTGCTCTTGGGATTTCATAGAACATATTATGTGCGTTTTCGATGACATACATGGATCCCTTTTTGTACCCTTCCACCAAGTCATACCAAATCTCATTATTGATCTTTTTAGCAGGTTTGTTCTCGGTCCCACCCATATAATCCTCCTAAAAAATCAAAACATTAAAGATTAAAAGTTTTTGTTAAATAATAATATGTTATCAAAACATTGCGCCCAACCCAGTCAACACCACTGCCATCACCCGTTCCGACATCTATCTTTCGCTCTGCCATTCCTACCGCATAACCCTCTCGTTCCTTTCCCCATTCTTCGAAATGCCTACTCCACATCCAAAACAACCACCTCGAACACCAAAATTTGACTCACCAACATCCGAAACTAACTCCCACGCCTTCACCGTCATCGTCCATTTCCGCTTGTTGTCGATACTCTTTTCTTCTTAAAATGAGCTTCTTCTTTAATTTTGCGTGATCCCTAGTCACTAATTTAACCATGTTTTTTTTTTCTTTTTTTTTTTTTGCATTTTTATATAGCGTGTTCTCTCTGCACCAAAAAATATATATACTAGGTAGTATCTCGAGCTTCGCGCGGCCTGTTTTAAAATTTTATTATTATAATTGAAGAAATATAATATAATTCATACAGAGTATATAGCCTTTAATATTTTTACTTATAACTAAAAATAAATTATTTTTTCTCAAATTTAATTTTTTAGGCTTAACTTCAATGTTTTAAAATAGTATACATACAATTCTAATTAAAACTAATAAATGATAATTAATTATGCATGATAAACGTTTTATAAATAAATTTGTGACTGATTAAATATCATATTAATTAAAATAAAATTTATTCGAATAATGCAACAATCAACAATAAGTTCTCAAATTATATCATTTCACGATACTTTATGTTCCAAATCAATTAATATCTGTTCTAAATTATGTGAATATAATTTTATGTAACTTTTAATTTTTTATGTGTAATGTGTGATATTTATGTATCAAACATATATGGTCCAAAACTCCAAACTCAACTTATTTAAACGTTTTGATTGTGTCTTGCATCTGCTATGTGTCAAACATATCTATAAAAAATTAATTTGCACCTTTTGTTTTTTTTAAACAACTATATATGTTTAAGAGTTTACCTATAAATAAAATAGGTTGAACTTTCTCAAATATTTTTTTTTGAGGTTTAACTTCAAAGTATTTAAAATATAACATATAAAATATTTCACTTAAAGTAATATTTAGTTAGTCATAATCAGTATTTTATACTTGACGTAAACATATTTAATTTAAGATATTAAAGAAAAATGTAACGTGTTTTCTAATTTTTCATGTCGTTTATTATATTATTTTACTTAATAATCATTACTTTTATTTTGATTATTCAAATTCACTCGCGATCACTGTGTACATACATACTTGTACACATACTCGTTATCACACTATTTAAACCTATCAAAATCTCATATGAATTCAATTTTTCGCAATATAATTTTTTTCATTTCCACACTATAAAAACTTATCTCTTAGGTGTTTTATTTTAATTTTAATTTTTAATAAATACAATAACTCTTCCAAATATATTTTTCTTGATGGATTTAATGGTATAAGTTTTATAAATTTCTTAAAACTTTTTTTACGTAAACGTTGTGAGATACTCACTTTAATCATCTTTAAATATCAAAATATTTCAATAACTATAATGAAAATTGTACTCAATTGAAAGCATTTTTCGCAATGAAGGTAAATATTTATATTTTAGAATTTTTATCAAAATATTTTTTTAATAAATTTAGAATCTAATAACCATAATTATTTAATGTAATTTTATAGTAAAATTTATTAAATTATAATTAATGTTTTGTTGATATTTATACAACATTTATTCAGTTCATATTAAATAATTAGCTGTAATTAATGCTTGTCATTAAGGCTGTATAGGACACGTGGTGCATCCACAAATAAGTTTCAACCCAGCTTATATATATTTATTTATATATATATATATATATATATATATATATATATATATATATATATATATATATATAGAGGCAAGTTCTAATGAGTCCACCAAAAATGGTGAGTCCACTAAGTCCTAATCCTAACCATTGATCTCTAAAATTGATGGTTGAGATTTTAAAAATTTAAGATGAAAACTTTAATGTTTTAAAAATGAAACTTTAATGTATGAGTGTAACTTTATTTCTTTAAAATTATAACTTTAATATTTAAGGTCATTTTATATATAAAAATTAAAATTTATGTTACCATTTTTTATTTTAAATTTATAAAATTGATTTTTGAGTGTAATTTTATTGTTTTATGAATGAAACTTTAATGCTAAAAATTTAAACTTTAATTTTTTTAAACAATTTTTAATATAAAAAATTGAAATTATTTAATTTTACTGATTTATAAAAATAACTTTAATGTTTTACTAGTGAAACTTTAATACTAAAAATTGAAACTTTAATTTTTTTAGCCAATTTTTTATATAAAAATTTAAATTTATTTAATTTTACTGATTTATAAATGTAACTTTAATGTTTTACGAGTGAAACTTTAATGCTAAAAATTGAAACTTTAATTTATTTAGTCAATTTTTTATATAAAAATTTGAATTTATTTAATTTTACAGATTTATAAATATAACTTTAATGTTTTACGAGTAAAACTTTAATGCTAAAAAATTGAAACTTTAATATTTTTAAACAATTTCTAATTTTAAATTCTTTGTAAATATTCTAATTTTATGAATAAAACTTTAATGTTTTACACTGGCAACTTTAGTCATAGTTTTTGAAACTTTATTTGTTTTTAAGATTATAACTTTATAATAATTTGAATTTATGAAATTTAAGTCCTTAACAAATATAATAGTCCCATATCAACAAACTTTTAGTCCATAGGAGCGCAACTTTAGTCCATAAAAACGTAACTTTAGTCCATATAAACGAAACTTCAATAGTCTACGAATGAAACTTCAATGGTCTACAAATGAAACTTTAATATCTAAGTGAGATTTTATATATATGTATTTTATGTAATTTTAATAGTTGAATATGTAACTTCAATACAGATGAATTGTGTGACTTTAAACCATCCAACGTCAACCACCAACACCAACCACGAGCCCCACCACGACATCAGCACCCCACCGCCTCCATGACACCACCCAGATCCACCACCGCAAAAGGAGGAAAAAACAGAAAAAAAATCTGAAAAATAAAAATAAAAAACGACAACCACCGCCGCCAAAAACAACCACCAAACACGGCCTCCCTCCACCACAAACGACCCACAAACACAGGACCACCATCACCGTCCTCCACATACGATTCCACACACAGCCACCACACCATAGCCATCCCACCATAACTATGCCGTAAATCTGGAAAAAAAAACAAAAAAAAAAAAAAACTGAAAACCACCATCACCACCCCACTGCCACCACCCGAGCACCACACCATAACCATCACACCGTCCTCCACATACGGCACAAATCCAAAAAAAAAAAAAAAAATAAGATAGGCGGCACACCTAATAACCACCACGGCATAAATCCAAAAAAAAAAACGAGTAGAGGCGGCAACAACCACCCCGACAACATGCCAACTACCGACAAAACCACAACAAAACAACCATTACCACCCCCTATCTGCCACCGTGACAACAACCAACAAAAAAATGAGAAAAAAAGAGGAGGCCGCGGCAGTGGGTGTGGCAGGCGCGAAGGAGAGGTCGTGGTGGGCCGGCGATACGTGAATGGAGCGTGGAGGCGGCGAGGGAGTGTTGGCGTGGAGGCGGCGGAGGCAGGGGTGTGGCGGGAGCGGAGGACGTTGTGGCTGTGGGAGGTAGAGAGAGAAAGGGAGGAAGAAAGATAAGTGGGAGATGGTAAAATGAAAAATTTAGGGTTTGGTTGTTGTTTTATATAGGACCTCTGATTTGAGATTTAATCTTGACCTTTGATTTTGTTAAAATCTAATGGCCAGAATTAGGACTTATGGACTCACCTAAGGGAGGTGGACTCATTTGATCCTAATTCTATATATATATATATATATATGACATTTAAATTTTTTGTTTATAAATAAAATTAATTAATCTTTCTAAAATCTTATTTTTTTAAGGTTTAAATTCAATGTATTAAAATAAAATACATACAATTTTATTTATACGGAGTAAGTAATAAGTGATAATTAGTTTTGCATGATCAACGTTTTATAAATAATATTGTAACTAATCATATATCATATAAATTAAAATAAAATATATTCGAATAATGTAACAATCAACATTAAGTTCTTAAATTAGAATTATGCTCCCAATTAGTTAATATATGTTCAAAATTATATGAATATAATTTTAGACACTTTTCGATTTTTTATGTATACAGTGTGATATTTATGGATCAAATATATCAGGTCCAAACTAAATTTATTCGAATGTTTTGGTTGTGTCCTGCATATGTTATGTGTCAAAAATATCTATTAGAAATTTCCACATTTTTTTTGCAACAACTACAGAGTATATATAATGATGTTTAAGATTTTACCTATAAATAAAATAGGTTGAACATTATCAAATATTATTTTTTGTGGTTTAAGTTCAAAGTATTTAAAAAATACGGAGTTACATATAAATATTTAACTAAAAGTAATATCTAGTTAGCCATAATCAATGTCGTTTTATATTTGACGTATACATATTTAATTGAAAATATTAAAGAAAAATGTAATATGCTTTCTACTTTTTCATGTCGTTTATAACACTATTGTACTTAATAATCATTACTTTTGTTTTGATTATTGAAATGCACTCGTGATCACTGTGTACATACATACTCGTTATCACATTCTTTAAACCCTCTCAAAATCTCATGTGTATTTAATTTGTTGCAATATAATTTTTTCATTCTCACACTATTAAAACTTATCTTTTAGTAGTGAACTTTAACTTTTGTTTGTAATAAATACAGTGAATTTTCCAAATATATTTTTCTTAATGGATTTAATGGTCTAGGTTTTATAATTTTCTCAAAATATTTTTTACGTAAATGTAAAGCATTGTGAGACACTCACTTTAATCATTTATACATATCAAAATATTTCAATAAATATAATGAAAATTATACTCTATTGAAAGCATTTTTCGCAATAAACGCAATGATTTACATTTTAGAATTTTTGTCAAAATATTTTTTTGATAAATTTAGAATCAAACAACCGTAATTATTTGATATAATTTTCTAATAACATTTATTAAACTATAATTAATATTTTGATGAGATTTATGCTGCATTTATTACGTTCGTAATAAATGACCAGCTGTAACTAATTATGGTAATTAAGGTTGAAACGCCACGTGGCGCATCCACAGTGTTTCAACCCAGATAAGATATACAATTTTTTTCTTGAAATGTACTATTATGAAAAAATAACAATATATATTTAACAAAAATTATAATTTGTTTATTGTTTTTAATTTTTGGATGTTCATTCATTACTGGCTTTCTATAATGAGAAGGTTTTTAATGAGTAATTTGATTATCCGAATGTACGGCTGTCTAATTGTCATCTATTAGTTGCAACCACAAATGGTCTCCCATTCTCTCTTTGATCTTTGTGCCAAAAGAAAAGATAAACAAATAACCACGACAGGTAGAGTTTTTTTAATATTTTGAGGAATGCCATAAACATTCTCCTTCTAACCTTTTCCTCTCGCATTAGCATAAAGTAATGTTTACTTTCCTCGCAAAAATGTCTAGAAATTAGGTAAAATAAATATATGAATTTATAATTTTAATCATGTATCAAATGAGAAGGTCGGAAAAAAAGACTTAAAAAGAAGGTAGATAGTTTTTTCTCGATATTTTTATATGGTGGGTTAAGTTCTAAAATATTTGACCACAAAATCCAAAATAAGAATCATATCACGGAAAATTCACGCGTATCCTTTGAGGTTTGACACTTTGCACAAAATATCCAATTTTTTTATCTGAAAAACTTTGAAAGGTTATAACTTTTGTTTACGATTTTAGAAAGTGACTTTTTTTTTTTCAAATCGGTCATCATTTCGAGGATTACGATTTGGAAAAAAAGATTTGACGAGTTTGGAACTCGTGAGTGGTGACCAAGAGATTGGGTCACTCAAAATTTGTTCGGTAAAAAAATTTACATACAAAAACTCCTAGACACGGGATCCAAATATGACAAATTTTTTTTTTGTTTTAAATCGTAACTCTCGAAAAAATTATCGATTTGAATAAAAAAATCATTTTCTAAAGCTGTAAACATGAGATATGACCTCTTAAAATTTTGAAGTTTAAAAAGTTGGATAAAAGATTTTAGACAAAAGGAGGGAGTAAATCATACGAGTATCACGTGAATTTCCAGATTGTTCTTTAATTAGTTATTGTATTAGTATAGTTCCCGTGCTACAGCACGATATTTTTTAGATTTATTTTATAAAGAAACTTTCTTATTAAATTAATTGTATAAATTAACTATACTTGCAGTTTAATATTATAATGTACGGAGTACTAAATATAATCTTAGTAAGAGGTAGAAAACGAAAGTTTACTACCATCAAAGGACACTTTAAGTTAAGTTATTTTTGTCTCAAACTATTTTTACTTTACTGTTAAAAATAACACTATAATGTTATATCGTTACATGATATGACATTAAAATGAATTTAAGTGATGTAAGATCTAATTAAAATGTGTATTACCTTATAACGAAAATATGTAAAAACGGTATACTACGCGTTTAAAAAGACAATTTACAAATAATTAACTAATATTTTTATTTTTATTTTTTATTTTTAATAAAAAAAATACATAAAAATTTGTTTCATTTAGAAAATCATATTTAGAGTTTAACTGATGATGAATAATATAAAAAGGAGATTTGCGTAACTTTAAAGTGTAATGGATGAAAGATAACATTTATGGAAATGATTGTATAATAAATTAGGGATAATAATTGTTTCTTGTAAAATAGGTAAAATACAAATGTAATATTCTTTCCATGTATAATTTTAAGAGTTATTTTCTTAGCCGGGAAAACTACTAAGAATTTTTATTCTCTTAGTAGTAGGAGAATCTTGGAAAACTCTTGGCCAAACTCAAAAGCCAAACATCCATTTAATTTTTTATTTTGAAGTTGATCACAAATCTGACCACTTGTTTTTTCCTTCCCAAATCTCGTCTCTCTTTTTTCACCCACACATACTCCCTACTCTTCACCCACCACCACTCCTCTCCCTCTCTCATTTCACTCCCTAAATCAAACACATACAAAATCCATAGCCTATAAATCACACAAAAATCTTAATTTCATCATTTCTATCGCTCTTCTCATTTGATTAGTCAACTGTGATTCACGAATTGAATCTACACAATATGGATTGTTGGATGCAATCTCTCAAAGTTGACGACGAATTTCAAAAGTTCGTCCTGCGTATGAATCCACCGAGGTCCAATTTTTATATTTCTTGTTTATGTTTTCAAACCCATGATTTTTGTGCTTTAATTAAAATGGGTTTGATTCATTTTCTAAAAAGAAAATTCATTGAATTTGGTTTTTGATTGTTCTAATGATGATTTGGGTATTTCAGGGTCACGGTTGATAATAACTCCAGCCGAAATACCACATTGATTAAGGTAATTATATTTGACAATTAATATAATCAAGTGGAAGAGGGGTTATTGATTATTAGGAGTATTCAATAGTTGTCGACCCATTTTTCATTTTGGGTCAGCCCCTTTGTGTTGCTAGCACAAGGATAAGGCTGCGTATACCCGACCCCCTTACTTTGCAATTTGCGGGAGCCATTGAAAGATTGGAGTAATGTTGCGATTTTGGAATCAATTAATTTTTTTTCTATTTACTAATAATTTTAATTGACAAATTACAAAATGACAGGTCGATAGCGCAAACAAGAGGGGTAGTTTGTTGGAGGTAGTTCAGGTGTTAAATGACATGAACTTACACATCAGAAGAGCTTATATTTCATCTGATGGAGAGTGGTTTATGGACGGTAACTATTTTTTTTTTATTAAATTTTAAATTAATTAATTTATTCAGTAGTTGATTGCTTCTTAACTTGTAATTGGCGTGATTAATTGTGATGTTACATGTCAACTAATTAGATTTTATTTTATTTAGTTTTTGACTTATTGTTTTGTAGTGTTTCATGTCACGGATCAACACGGGAACAAACTTTCTGAAGATGATGTTGCAGAAAGAATTCAACAGGTTTACTTAAAGCTTTTGAAATATGTGCCCCCCCCTTTTTTTTTTCTTTTTTCTTTTTTTTTTCACGTTAAGTTCTATGAAAAACCGCTTATATTATTTAAGACGGGTAAATCCGTATTAAACTTGAGACGGGTCAAATATGCCCACGTGAGATGAATAAGACAAAAGTAGCAGTACGTCAGTGTCAATAGTTTATATTTGTTTTATTTTCTGCTGACAAAGTAAAGCAATTGAGTTTCTCTCCATTTATTCCTCTCTTCTTTTCCTTCCATTTCCTATTAATGGTCTAGATTCCGTCTCAAAACGATCTAATGGTCAGTTGAATGAATGAAAAGGTTGAGAGTGGATAATGATTAAATATTGTTCTATTAGAGGAAATGGAAGGAAATGGAGAGGATCCCCTCTCAAAGTAAAGGTAGACTATTCACGTGACAAACAGCGTACAATTAATTATGAGACCGTCTCATATATAATTGTGCCCTTTTGGGGGAAAAAATGAAAATGAAAATGAAAAAAGAAGAGATTGGGAAGATTCATGATGGACTTGGTTGTAAAAGTTATTTACTTGTCCCACTCATTTGTTTAGCTTTGTACAAAAGTTCTTTTTGAAAAAATGTAAATGTAAACAATTGATTTGGACTTGCTTAGCTAAGAAAATTCTCCGTAATTAAGCATTTATGAATTCACGAATGGGACGGAGAGCGAGGATTTCAGTATTTCACATTGAAAATGAACTCTTCATTTGAAAGTTTTCTATTCCTTATTAGTTTAAATGTTGGGTTAACGATCCGTTTTGGAGTTTGCTTCTAAGAAGTAATTGTTATGTACTTGCATTTCCATGATGCATGTAGCAAAGTCTTATTTTGAAAAATTCATAGTTAGTGCAGTGGTGGAGCCATTCCTCTCCTAATTGAGTGGTTAATTTGGTTTACCAGTCAAGATAATTAATTATTCTTAGAGGGTTGCATGTGAGCGCTTGGACTTTGTTGGATACAATTTGCTTAGTCTCGGAAGATTTCTTCTAATTAGCATAAAGTTAACTAGTGAAGTCTTATTCTTGGTGTAATCTTGGTGAAGCATAAGGCAATAGTTTCAAACAAAGTATGCGCTTAAATTCAGGCTTGTGTATGCTGTAATATTACCATAGTGACTCCTGCTTGTAGGGGGTTGGATTTATGTAGTCATGCAGCATACTTTCCGGAAAATAAATATCAAGTTTGAAAATATTAAAATATGAAAAACTAACAGTGTTGTTACTTGTTTGTAGTCACTAGGCCCAAGAACACGCAGCTTCCGGTCCAAGAGATCAGTAGGAGTCCAGTCTGCTGTGGAACACACAACTATAGAACTAACCGGAAGGGATCGTCCCGGTTTGCTCTCAGAGATCTTCGCAGTCCTTACGGACCACAAGTGTAATGTGGTGGCATCTGAGGTGTGGACCCACAATTCTCGAATGGCATCAGTTGTTTATATCACAGATGAGGCCACAGGGTTCCCAATTGACGATCCTGCTCGCCTTGCTCATATCGAACATCTTTTGCTGTCGGTGCTAATGGGGGATCGGGACAAAAGGAGTGCTAATACTGCAGTTTCTGTTGGGGGTACACATACTGAGAGGAGGTTACATCAGATGATGTATGCTGATAGAGATTATGATGTCACGAACCTTAATTGCAATGATAGTTCAGCTTACCAACCGCGTAAACCTCTGGTGTCAGTGGAAAATTGCTCGGAGAAAGGGTATACAGCTGTCAACCTGAGATGTGCAGATAGGCCTAAGCTCTTATTTGATGCTGTTTGCACATTGACAGATATGCAGTACGTGGTTTATCATGCTACAGTCATAGCTGAAGGACCTGAGGCTTATCAGGTAGTCTTCAATGCTCATGCTATTTTTTGTCACCGCTTATGAATTACTTGCCGTCTCAAGCTCACACTTGCCTTCTCAGACTTTCGCTCTTTATAATTTACTGTCTTTTAATGCTCACTTACGTTCAATATCCACTATTTTACATTACTTTTTTAATACCAATACTATTGGCGCCCTGTTCTATTCTGTGTCAGGGAGTAATCTTGAGGAAAACTTTTGTGCCATACTGTTCCATACAAATTTTTGTGTAACCTATTTAACTTTAGTACAAATCCTATTATGTGGTTTTGAGTTGAGTATACTTGTCAAAACTTTGTATGGTAGTTGATCAAAATCTTTCTTTCAACAGGAGTACTTTATTCGACACATAGATGGATGCCCCATTAGCTCAGAAGCAGAGAGGCAACGACTAATTCATTGCCTAGAGGCAGCTATTAAAAGGCGAACTTCCGAGGTAAACTTTGTGACATCCATTGTTTTAAATTTGTTATATTTTATTGTTTATGCCCCGTTAAACTTAGTGATACTGGTATAGGGGATAAGATTGGAGTTATGTAGCGAGGATAGGGTTGGGCTGCTCTCAGACGTGACCAGAATTTTCAGAGAGAATGGGCTGTCGGTGACTCGAGCTGAGGTTACTACCCGGGGATCCCAAGCTGTAAATGTATTCTATGTGATCGATTCCTCGGGGTATCCTGTAAAAAGTGAAACGATCGAAGCAGTGAGAAATGAGATAGGGAAGACGATTCTCCATGTAAAACAAGACGACTACTCAAAATCGCCGCCTCAAGAAAGTGGGGGTTTTTCACTGGGTACTCTGTTCAAATCAAGGTCGGAGAAATTCCTCTACCATTTGGGGCTCGTAAAGTCATATTCTTGAGCGAGCACCCTTCCTGTTAAAGTGTAACATCATGTACTTTGAAGGGTCAATCTGCCTGGATGAAAGAGGTTTGGAGCTGAAGCTCCTTCCTCGGTAGTCGGTCCACCACATCAACGGCGCAATGATCGACATTGTAAATAGTATTTGCAGTTTGTTTTTTTTTTTTTTTTTTTGGTGTAAACCGGGGTGTCCACCGTCGACAACAGTGTATAATCCCCTCGCCGCGCGTGCTCTCACGAAGAGGTAAACGGCTGGCCAAAGAGTTTGCTCCATTCCCATTGGCAGGGATCGAACCCCTGACCTCATGGTTAAGGGATGAGGTGGGCAACCACCACACCAAACACATTTGGTTAGTATTTGCAGTTTGTAGTACATATGTGCCTTCTGCACTCTCTTCCTTTAGTTAGGAAGGAAACTGTAATTACACATTCATCAGCGTAAGCACTAGCTTATTTCAATGCATCACTTCTTAATAATACTGTTCCTTTTAATTACTTTAGGGGGTAAAATGGTAAATGGGGACGTGTTCAAACCCTTTGGTCAGGTTACTATTGACGACCATGTTACCGAGTTAATGATGTCTGATAGCTCGTTTTCCTTCCCCAAAAATGTTTTCTACGAGACTGTTACGCAATGCTTTAGCTTGGGGATGGTCTAAAGCGCATGTGATATTTTATGTTATTGCGGATTTGAACTGAAGTGAATTTAACTGAACAAAAATCAAATACAGTGCAGTAATACTTGAGTATTTTATGTTTTGTAGGGTATTTTAGATAAACAACTGTTGTACAATACAATTATCAATTGGTCTCCCTTGTGATGGGTTACCATTTATGGCGGATATTTTGTGAGATAAAATGGTAACAAAATGGGTTAGTGGAGAAAGGGGATCACATAAATAGTATTGCAGAGAGAGAAAAAGTGGGTACTTTATGAGGTAAAATGGTATCCGTCACTCAAGAGTGACGAATATGTGCCGTCACAAACAAGAATTTGTGTACAATTATACAAGTAGTAAAAGAGGCACTTTAGAAAAGATTCTAAAAGAACACAAAATCTCATTTGTGACGGCACGTATCCGTCACTTTGGAGTGACGGATACCATTTTCCCTCACAAATGACCCAAATAGAGGAGAGAGGGAAGCACATGGGGGTGCCCCCACCTTGTCCCCCTATCCGTTTTGTGAGTGGCATTATCCGTCACTTGCTCCGACCCGTCTTCAGCAAGACTAATTGCTAAAAGAAATACCCCAGCACTCCAGCAGTCGTATTCTATAAACAATCAAATCTGGGTTATTTGGAATCCATTACTAGAATATACGACAAAGGACCACAAAATCTTCCATTAATTCAACTACTGTATAACATTTTTTTTATAAGTTTTTTGTTTTTTCATTCTAAATGAGCGCACAATGTTATGGATAAGAATCGAACCTTCATTCTTATTATTTGAGTAAGAGAGAGCTTTTACCATTTGAAGTAACTGATATGGTAAAAACCCGCATTATCTTTTAAGGTAGGTTTTTGTTTTTGTGAAAAAAAGGTAGGTTATTGTGTTTTGTCAAATCTATCTATATAATATATAAAAGAGAGTTTTTTCGAGCGATCGTCCACATCATCAAAAATTAATTTAGGAAAGTATCATAAATAATCATTTTTGATATAAAAAATAAAGTGGAGAATCTTTTAATTACTATAATATATATATTTCCTAAATTATATTCAAGTGGTATTTCCAATTTTTATATCAAACTTTTACATTTCACTTGGCAAAAAAGTATCATTAATTTTTTTTTTAAAATAATATAATTAGTTTCGTGGTAAAAAATGCTATCATTAGAGTATATATTTCATATTATTTGCACATATACTACATATAAATAGTAGAGTTGTCCCACATCGAAAGATTAGTATAAGGTGATGTGATCCTATGATTATAAATAGGAGGCATATTTAGAACTTATGTATCTACCCAAAAATTTTTGAGTCTCATAAATATTGTTTTAAAGAGCTCTTAAGATTTTCTATCATTATCTACGATATGATATAAAAAAATAAAGTGGAAATTGTTGGAAACTACCCGGGAAAGAGTTAAGAACATGAACAAGAAAATAAAAAAATACAAAACTAAAGGTTTTGCTAATGGTAGTCTCCTGACACAGTACAAAACTAAAGATTTTACTAACGGTTGTCTTCTTAATGCAATAATAGAGCGTTAATGAGTCGTTATATGCACGATGTAGAGATCCCTATCTAATGATCGAGACTAAGTGGTTTTACGTTCAAAGAAAAATAATATGTATACAATAGTGGTTTTTTTTAAGAAGAGACATGTACTTCTTTGTATGTTATATCTTTCACTTTGAAAAATAATGTAGGCATGATGAACATACTACGTCTAAATAATTAAATTATGCATCTCACATCGAAAGAATAGTATACGGTTGAGTGATTCTATAAATATAAATTGGAGGCATCCTTGAAACTTAGGTATTAACCCAAAATTTTTTGATATAAAAGATATGTACTTTTTAGTATGTTTTATGTCTCACATTGAAAAATAATGTAGGTGTGGTGAATATATTATGTATAAATAATTGAACTGTCCCATATATACACATTTTCTATATTATATTAAAGTGATATTTATAATTTTGATATAAAAACTTTATATTTTATTTGACAAAAAGTATCGTATGAAAATTATATAATTAGATTGTGACAAAAAAAATGCTATCATTAGAGTGTAGATTGTATTGTATTTTCTCATTATTAAATCGGGTTGATGTCAAAGTAGTTGCGAAAAAAAATGGTGTACTTAGTATGTTATTTGTCCTACATTGAAAAGTAATGTAAGTGTGGTGAATATACTATGTATAAATATTAGAATTGTCCCACATCGGAAGATTACCATAAGGCAGGGTGGTCTTATGATTATAAATAGAAGTCATAAGAGCATCCGCAAAGGTGAGGCTCCCCATATCTTCTCTTTCCTTTTCTTATTCGTCCACCTCATTTTCCACTAACTTTTCCATTTACCCTCCCATTTCATAATTACATTTATGCAACAATGGGGTTCCCCAATTCACACACAAAAATTTGGGAACCTCCCCAAAAGTAACACAAATTGCCTTACTTTTTTTTTGGAAGCTCCTCTAAAAACAGTGGAACCCCAAATGTTGGGGAGCTTTGTGCAACAATGAGGAGCCCCATATGAGGAGAGAGATGACATATGGGGAGGCACCTCCCCACCTTTGCGGATGCTCTAACCCAAAATCTTTTGATTCTCTTAAGTATTGTCAGAGAGAACTCTTAAAAGAGTTTGTATTACTGTCTCTACAATAATGATTTCTATTCTAAGTTAATCTTTGGAAAATCTTTTAGTTATTATAATATATACTTTGTATTTCTTATTTTATATTCAAGTGATGTTTCTAATTTTTATATAAAAACTTTTACATTTCATTTGGCAAAATAATGTCGGTAAAAAAATTATGAAAATAATATTATTAGATTCATGGTAAGAAATGTTATCATTAGAGTATATATAGATTTCACATAATTTGCACATATTAAAGATGATGTATTTCATAGTATGTTATATGTCCCACATTGAAAAATAATATAGGTGTGACAAATATACTATATATAAAAAATAGAATTTTTCCACATCGAAATATAGCATAAGGTGGATGATTATATGATTATAAATAGGAGGCATCTTTGGAACTAAGGCATCAACCCAAAATCTTTTGAGTCTCTTAAGTATTGTCTTGAAGAGCTCTTAAAAGTTTATATCATTATATTTTCTACCTATAGATTTTATATGTCCCACATTGAAAAATGATGTAGGTATGGTAAATATACTACGCTTAAATAATATAATTAGAATTGTGTTAAAAAAAATTCTATCATTAGAGTATAGGTTTATATCATTTGCACATATTTTAATTATGATAAAAAATAAATAAAAAACAAACGTATGAATATTAATAGATAATATAGTATTTGCTTATTATTAAATCGGGTTGGATGTCGAATTAGGTTCAAAAAATATGGTGTACTTTTAAATATGTTATTCGTCTCATATTGAAAAATAATGTAGGTGTGATAAATATATACTACGTATAAATAGTTGAATTGTCCCACATCAGAAGATTATCATAAGGTGAGGTGATCCCATAATTATAAATAGGATTTATCCTTGGAACTTAGGTATTACCCTAAATATATTAAATCTCTCAAAGTATACTTATTATATAAAAGACTTTAAACATAATCTTGAATTAAATGTTAAATTTTTAAAGTTGTAACATTTTTTTAGGTGGGAGAAAGAGCGATAAAATGGTCAATATTATAACGGAAATGTTTCATGATACCCTCAAATTTTGGTAGATTACACATAATACCCCTAATTTTAAGTTTCTACATATATCCTTGTGTTTACTTTTTTTCATAACGCCGTTACTCCTAGATGAGTAATTGAGCATGTCATGCTATTTGTGTTTTGTTATTTAGGTATTAAATGTTAGTTTATTACTTCCTCCATTCTCATATGATGTACCCATTTTATTAAAATACTCCACTCATATATTCAACAAATGGGTACATCATATAAGAACGGAGGAAGTAAATAAAATATGGATTTAGGAATTAGATGATGAAGTGTTTGTGTAATAGATAACAAAAGAAAAAGGCCTCACAAGTCATAGGAATAATGGCGTTATTACGGAAGTTGTCAAATGGTATTCTGGGAAAGAAAAAGGTGAACATAGGGGTACCATTTGTAGAAATTTAAAATTAGGGATACCATGTGTGATATACCAAAGTTCAAGGTTACCATGAGAAATTTCCAATATTATAATGATATAGTTAAATAAATTATCATTTAAAAGAGAGAGATATCTGTACTAATAAAACAATAAAGGGGGTATTATTTTTTAATTGTTATTTTATTACCACGCCATCAAACTTAACGTCCATTTAACAGCCTTTACATTAGGGGTACCACGGGCAAAAAAAATGGAACTTTAAGGGTACCATAGGCAGATTCTTAAAAGTAGGGGTAAACTGGAAAATCTGACAAAATTAAGGCGTAGCACGAGAAATTTCCGTATCTCAATTATGATAAAAAAAATTGAAGAAAAACAACGTACAAATATTAATGGAGAGTACTTGATCATATTATTAAATTTAAATAAAACTTTTAGATATAATGAGTAGCAATTATCCGTATTCGATATTCGGGATCTGGTTGGATGTCGAACTAAGTGTAAAAAGGATGGTGTAATTCTGAGTATGTTATTTGTCCCACATTGAAAAATAATGCAGATTTGATGAATATATACTACGTATAAATAGTAGAATTGTCCCACATCAGAAAAATAATCCAAGTTTGGTGAATATATTACTTATAAATAGTAGAATTTTCTCACATTGAAAGATTAGTATAAGTTGGGTGATTATATGATTATAAATAAGAGTTAACCCACATATATATTAATCTTTTATTTTTTTGAAAGAGATATTTTAATAATATGTAAACAAATCATTAGACATAGAATGTAAACATTAAACCCTTATAACGTTTTTTTTTGCATTATAAATAAGTTAATTACCCCGTTGCAACGGACGAGCATTCAAACTAGTTCTAAAATATAATTAAACCTAGTAATTAATTTTAAAATTACCATAATAATTTTTTTTTTAATATTGTCAAAAATACAATTTTTGTATGTGAGGGAAGAAAACATATTCCCTTTGCCCTGGTCAATTGTTGTTCTTTAATTTTAGCACAAAGACTAAGGAAAGAAGAGGAGGCCAATTATTAAATTACAAGTTGCTAAATTGAGTGTGAAAGATCAGATTGCTCATCAAATGCATTCTTAAAATAAAAAGGACAACAATTGACCGAAACATCCAAAAATGGAAGAGGACAACAAATGACCGGGACAGAGGGAGTATGTAGACCTGACATGTGACACCCCCATACTCCAAATGCCTTACCAGGACCACCTAAGGTATGAGAACGTCACCATCTCGGTTACCCGAGGCAATGATAACCAAATGACAATAAAGAAACATAATTTAAATAGCAATACGGTTTAAAGTGATTACATGATCAAAACCAAAACTGTTAAACTGAAATACAAGGTTCTCAAACGATCTACTGATAAAACTATCAAAGCTATAAAACATCGTCAGCCACAGCGAAGACTTCTAACTGCCACGTGATGACTCATCCCAGCTATCCCATACGCGTCATAACATACCTGCTCAATAACTGCTCACCATCCCCAAATGGATCACCACAGTTTTTAAAACATTTAAATGGGGTCGGTACTAATTACACAATCAAAGCCACACTGAAACAATCATACAAACAAACTCACACACAAATCCCGGTCCATCTCCAATCACCTCATAACTGACTACACACTAAAGTGTGTAGCCCTGCCAGAGTACCTATCGCAACAGATACTCCTCGCCGCCAGTGGGGGACCACAACCGTTCCCACCTAAGCCCCGCTCATCTCCATCGAGCGATAAACCCATGTTCATTAATGTGCACATCCCTTCTGTGGCGGGTTCCACAGAAGGCGAATCAAGGGCGTGATGCCACTCCCTCAAGTGACTCCACTCAGCCAGGGACGCACCCCGAAGAACACGGACAATCAAACAGTAATCACAATACAAAATTAACAACCGTCTGAATCAATCAACAATATGAAACCACAACCGTCTGAATCAACCAGCAATCACTAATTACAGCACAATCACCACACATTATGTAACTAATACTGAGTAGGGAAACCCTACCTGGAACAACAATTACCACAGACGGTCACAATCAGCTAATCAACATCGCCCTTCACTGGAATTACTTCCTATCAAACATACAATCATACAATCACAATCTAACATCAACAATACTCCCCAGAACCCCCCAAATTATCCAATTAGGGTTTTAACCAAACTCAATGAAATAACATAAAAGCTATACAAGGATCTTACCCTTGACGCGACGAACTCAACGGCGTAAAGAACACGACGATCCAACCACCTTAGCCTTTGGGATTTGCTAACGCCGCGAAGAAGGAGAACTACGTAACTCTTTTCCTCTCTTGAAAGGTTTTAGAAAAGTGAAAACTGATTAAGAAAGGATACGGAATCCTTTTATACCAATCACGCGTTATTAACAAAACCCGGCTAAAATAACCCGTAAGACCAACTTACTCGATCGAGTAAGTAATCTACTCGATCGAGTGCCCCTTACTCGATCGAGTGCCACACATACTCGATCGAGTACCCATCAGACCGACTACTGTTTCGTATTAAAACATACTTACTTGACAGAGTAAGCCTCACTCGATAGAGTACCCATAGACTCATAAAACCGTAGTATTACAGTCTTCCCTCCTTAAAAGGAACTTCGTCCCCGAAGTTCAACCCATACTAAAAAACAATCATACTAACTCGATCAAGACACAACCACGCAACTAAAAACTCAAAACAAAACTCCAACCTACAAGACATGAACTCGTAACACCAATTCCACCAACTATTCCAATATTCACAACATGGCTCACGATATCGTATCAACTACATTATATCTCTCTCGACACTAACTCCATACATTACCAACTACCGTCCACAAACGTTGCTAGTTCCGTAACATGTCATCCACTAGGAAATCCAATATCAAGACACTCATGAATATCAAACGAAATGTTACATTCTACCACCCATAAAAGGAACTTCGTCCTCGAAGTTTACTCACACTCCTAAACATCATCGTCCAACTGCCAAAACTATCGAACTCATAACCATCATCTTTCAACTGTCAACACTATCGAAATATTCTTGCACTCCTAGACATCACACTACTACAAGCACGGCCATGACCTTTAATAAAATCAATCACAACAAAGATCCATCCTTTTTGCTACACCAACACTCTTCTTCCAAATATACTACAACATGCACAACCATGAAACTCTCTTTTATCGCATCATACTCCGCTTAAGACAAATGTTACATCCTCGTAACTCACTAATACTAAATCCTAGCTATATCTTCTCATTATCCTCATCACCACCGCATGTCAAAGATAACCACCTATAATCCAAACACTCGCCATGCATATATCTAAGGCTCTCTTACTTAAACTACTCTCATTCTTCAATTCACTCGTCACACCACCTAACCTATACCTCAAAATCTTTAGCTTAACCAAAACTTCAATTGTTCCCTATTACTGCCAAAACGACATAATCCTCTATACCTGCACCTATCCCCATACTCATAACTCACGGTCCATAATTATTACATACACTCACACTAGATCCTCAAGTTCTTTTCTTTCATTACCGCAAAACTCATACATAACTTAACATGACACTAATTCCCAACCCCCTACACTCACTGTCCCAAAATCGGATTATGAACCACCTGCAGCGTCCAGATTAGTAAAACACATGTTCCACAAATCACTTGCCATGACTGTGTCTACCGATTTCTCATCTTAAGACAACGTCAAAATTACTATAACAACTTCTCACAACTGTGGCCCATCAACAGAATATTACTATAACATGACAACAACGAAAACATATACAACTCTTTTTTATCATACTCTACCCTCATTCTCAAACTGAAACTGGTAAGAAACATCAACAAAAAAAACAACAGTCTATCTGTCCAAACTGAAACTCACAGGAAACAACAACAAACAAAACAACAACTATGTATAACTGATATGTACTTTTGAGAACTCGTATCATAATCATCTCGCCTACTCCACCACAACCGGTGACGGCATCGCAACACCGCCACCTACAGCCGCACCGCTGCGCAAAAACACCCGTATCACAACACGAAATACCATGCCCGGATCACCACCCGAGGCACAACAACCACATCGATAGACATCACAACTACATACAATTCCCATAAACACTGACTTAGAATAACTTTCCGGACAATAAAACTTACTCAAGACTGCTTTACTAGATCACAACACAATATATTATACGAAATAAATAGACAAGAATCTCATGAACATCATCCATACCTTTTCACGGAATAAACATATATCATGAATACACCTACAAGTATAACTAGCCATGCCAGATCACCCAAATATCACTTTTGAACATCATTTCATTACATTATCGTATCCAACATATATTACAGAACATTCAGATAACAACTTTACGACTATCACACTATACAACTTGCCGTGAGGTTAGAACCTCACACAAACGTTTATACACATCATAGATCCATAATCACATCCAACTAGTCAATCCTGATCACGTAAGTTACCACTCGATCAAGGTTACATGTCGTCCGAGCTTAACTCATATGCCCCTCATAACATATTCCCCCACTCGCATAACCACCACCTTATGCCAAACATAACCATACCATTAATACTCAACTACTAGCAACCGCCTCCTATAACAACATCTTATACTTCCTCACAACCATGCACATCAATCGGGTCTTCTACAAAATCAACCTCTTTAAAATGGCCATCTTTCTTATTTATCATCACCATTAACCACTAGTGACAACACCTCAACACTACCATCGTTCGGATATCAAGCCTCTTACACTCAACTCTAAACATCATGGTTTCTTTCCTATCTTTGGTTAACATCCCAAATAACGAACATCAAACCCATCAAATAAATTACCTCAACATTATTTCCAATACTATCCTTAATTGTATCGTCACTCAACTCACCACCAAGATCTCATATCGTGCAAATTATTTACCCCGCTTTTTTACTTTCCTTAATTCCTCGAAACCATGATTATCATGTCGCCCTGGAACTCCTATATAACTGTTAACTCAAATCCTCATGATAGTATCATACATCTCGACGATTCCTTACTTTTATATCACATAACTCCGGTGAACATTTTCCTAGTTTACTCCCCTCATTCTTTTCTTTTTACACTCGACAAAAGCAATTAACCATTCAACTCCTTATTACTTCTACCTAACTCTTTAGTGCTCCGGTAACCTTCTCATTGCTTCAAAACTCACATCTCATTATTTCATATCGATATCATCTCACGCTTTCTTACCATAAATATTCTCTTATTATGCTATCACTCACACTTGCCACTAATCCATCCATAGAATCAACGTTTACTGTTCAAACAATTGCATCTCCCCTTTTACATCTCTGGAAATCAAAATTCATTTCATACCGTTAATTGCCCAAGGAAATCACACATTAGTTCCACCTCTTGATAATACAAATTCCCAAACCCACTCACTATCTGCAAATCCACGACGCGACATGTCTCCACTAAGTTCACTATATGCCACTCTACTCAATCCCTATAAAACGACCTTTCGTTACATATATTCTTATCCAACACAATTCCTAACCATCTCCCTCCATAATTCTTTACGCATCTCAAGTTGCTACTATCCACACCCTTCCTTTCAATCTTTTCATTCTCACGTTCCTTAGACTTACATCATGCCTTGCCCACATTCACTTACTTTTACATCATTCAACACACAATCTTATCACTCATCTCATCTCACAAAACATGCTCTATGCCTCAATAAGCCATACCGATCTTCCTTTTCTTTTTCCACTATCTATCACAACCACATATAACTCATGTCCTCCTACCGAACTCATACCCACCATAGGTGTCACTCACTACACCATAAGATTGGGTAACTTACGCATCAGGACCAACATACATGTAAAACAATGCATAAAGAAGCAAAATAACACTTTTGAATTAAACATAATATGCAACGGAAGTCAAAAGATAAGCATATGACCCAAAACAGGGGTCACTAGATCGAGTACAGGCTACTCCATCGAGTGAATAGCCTACTCGATCGAGTAGGTGAAGGTCAGAGAGACGTATAACAAATTACCAGGGCTACTCGATCGAGTAAGGGTTACTCGATCGAGTAACAAGAGGTGCACTCGATCGAGTGAGGGCCACTCGATCGAGTACCCTACGCATTTCTCAGCACTGTCCAGTTTTCGTAAAACGGTCATAACTCACTCGTTTCTTGATCGTTTTGGGCGTGTAACCTATCGTTAGAATCGTAACAGAACAAGCTATCACCTCCACTTAGAATCTCATTAAAATAATTTATACATCTCAAGTTATAACAGTTTAAAGACAACCTCTCTATAATCGAAAAACATAACTACTTGATTTTTACTTCCAAACAACTTGAACAACAACAAGGTAGACAAAAACAACTCAATACTCATAAAATAAGTATCCCTAACCACATGTTACTATCTTCAAAAGCCAAGCAACAACATCCATTATGCACATACATCATTCAACTTACCAAGCATGTATTACCTACATGTTTTTATTCTATAACTTTATGTAAACAAAATCACAAAATTATAACATCAAGTCTCCTATTCACATGTTACTAGCATAACAACATTATAAAATCTCTTCCATCATACAACATGCGTTATCATAAATCATATTATCATGCGACACTTATTCATCTTTTTCCACCAATTATTCATGCTCTTACTCAAACTTTCAGCTATATAAACTCGTACAACACTACCAACAACATATATATATATATATATATATATATATATATATATATATATATATATATATATATATATATATATATACATAACTTTATGTATAACTCAAACCAAACAAATTTTCTTTCCGTATTTCCATAATGCCATATCGTAAAACAACTATCATGCTTTCAATCAATAATGTATAACATCACCTCATTATCATCTTTCTCTACACATTCCCCATTCTCCAGATACATACATCCACCGATTTATACCACACTTTGCTACAAAGATACACAATTCACAAGATAAACACATAGCGATCCCTACTCATATCCCATGGTGACCGGTTCAAAATTGTAGGGTGAGTTCGCGACTTTAGGACGTCTCCCAAGTCTTTGCATTAGCTCCTACAACTTCTACCCCAGGTTCATTTTATTTTGACTCTCTATGTTCATTAGGTTCATTGGTTACAGGTTTCAAGATCGTCGCTCTGATACCACTTTGTGACACCCCCATACTCCAAGTGCCTTACCAGGACCACTTAAGGTATGAGAACGTCACCATCTCGGTTATCCGAGACAATGATAACCAAATGACAATAAAGAAACATAATTTAAATAGCAATACGGTTTAAAGTGATTACATGATCAAAACCATAACTGTTAAACTGAAATACAAGGTTCTCAGACGATCTACTGATATAACTATCAAAGCTATAAAACATCGTCTGACACAGCGGAAGACTTCTAACTGCCACGTGATGACTCATCCCAGCTATCCCATACGCGTCATAACATACCTGCTCAATAACTGCTCACCATCCCCGAATGGATCACCACAGTTTTTAAAACATTTAAACGGGGTCAGTAAGTATTTACACAATCAAAGCCACACTGAAACAATCATACAAACAACTCACACACAATCCCAGTCTCCATCTCCAATCACCTCATAACTGACTACACACTAAAGTGTGTAGCCCTGCCAGAGTATCCATCGCAACAGATACTCCTCGCCGCCAGTGGGGGACCGCAGCCGTTCCCACCTAAGCCCCGCTCATCTCCATCGAGCGATAAACCCATGTTCATTAATGTGCACATCCCTTATGCGGAGGGTTCCACAGAAGGTGAATCAAGGGCGTGAAGCCACTCCCGCAAGTGACTCCACTCAGTCAAGGACGCACCCCGAAGAACACAGACAATCAAACAGTAATCACAATACAAAATCAACAACTGTCTGAATCAATCAACAATATGAAACCGCAACCGTCTGAATCAACCAACAATCACTAATTACAGCACAATCACCACAAATTATGTAACTAATACTAAGTAGGGAAACCTTACCTGGAACAGCAATCACCACAGACGGTCACAATCAGGTAATCAACATCGCCCTTCACTGAAATTACTTCCTATCAAACATACAATCATACAATCACAATCTAACATCAACAATACTCCCAAAACCTCCCCAAATTACCCAATTAGGGTTTTAACCAAACTCAATGAAATAACATAAAAGCTATACAAGGATCTTACCCTTGACGCGACGAACTCAATGGCGTAAAGAACACGACGATCCGAACACCTTAGCCTTTGGGATTTGCTAACAACGCGAAGAAGGAGAACTACGTAACTCTTTTTATCTCTTGAAAGGTTTTAGAAAAGTGAAAACTGATTAAGAAAGGTGACGGAATCCTTTTATACTAATCACGCGTTATTAACAAAACCCGGCTAAAATAACCCGTAAGACCAACTTACTCGATCGAGTAAGTAATCTACTCGATCGAGTGCCCCTTACTCGATCAAGTGCCACACATACTCGATCGAGTACCCATCAGACAGACTACTGTTTCGTATTAAAACATACTTACTTGACAGAGTAAGCCCCACTCGATAGAGTACCCATAGACTCATAAAACCGTAGTATTACATGACAAACGGGTCAATCGGGTCGTGCCAGTTCGGGCCGGGTCATTTCGAGTTTCTCAGATTTTCGGGTTAGTTCGGGTCGGGCCGGGTCAGTTCAGGTTACAGGTCTGTTTCAAGTAAAGCAGGTCGGGTTATTTCGGGTCTGATAATTTTCGAGTCAATGATTTAGAGAAAAAAAGCATTTCAAGTTTTTTGGAGTTAATTAAAGTTATGTCATGTCGGATCCTTTACGGGTTGGGTCGTTTCAGGCCGGGTTTGTTACGGGTCCGTGAAAGCTCGAGTCATTTTCGGGGCGGGTTGGATCCGGATCATTTTGGGCTTCGGGTGTTATTCAGATGCGACAGTTCGGGTCGATTTTAGATCTTGGGTCAATCTTTTCGGATCGGGTTGATTTTGGCCAGTCTAGGAGTATGTATGTAAATGTTGAAGAGTCGTAGTATAATTGTGATGTGTAAGGCAGTGGCCTGGAAAAATAAAATAGATGCAGAGTCCATTTTCTCTCCATTTCCTAAAAAGAAATGGAGATTCCATTTCCCATCAACAGTACGAATCGCATTCTAACAACATCTAACGGTTCTAAATTTACGCATAAAATTAAAGGAAAAATGGGGATGAAAGAGGGAATTATTATTAAAAGGAATTGAGAGAGGAAATGGCCTCTCCATTTACTAAAAGAAATGGAGAGGATCCTAATCCCAAGTATGGATAGTTACGTCATCACGCATTTATGTTGGAAATGGATCCTCTCCATTTCTTTTCTCTCCATTTCCTCTCACAATCTCTTTAAATAATAATTTTCCCTTTCATTCTTATTTTCCTTTATCTTTATGCGTAAATTTAGAACCGTTAGATATTGTTAAAATGCGATCCGGACCATTGATAGGAACTTGCCTCTCCATTACTTTTTAAGAAATGGAGAGAAATTGGGCTCATTTATGTTTATGTTTTCTCTAAAAAACAATTTAAAAGAAAATATCATCAAGTAAGAAAGATTCATGATTAGAGAAGGAGCAGGTTAGCTATTATAAACAAATTTTCATTTAAGATGACATTATTATTATTCGTTTTAAGTCTAAGACAAATTAAGTAGTTAGATTAAAATAAAAGCATAATGCATGGAAAAAAAGCAATAAATTTGTCTTTTATACATAAATTGACGCCTGTTTTATTACTAAAACGGATACATTTGTGATTTTAGTATAATAGTCAAAAGATTTATTTGGTACTTGATGGTTGGATAACAACTTGAAGGACAAAGAGCACAATAAAGCATGTTCGACCATGGACACTATTTCTGATTATCTGATTTCACTGCTGTGTTTGTGCTCCATGTTTGTTGGTAACGGCTGCATTTTTTTCTTTTTCTAATGATTTTGATGTCTATATCAATCAATAATATATATTAAATCCAGAAATCAAGGGACTTCAATGTAATTAAAATAAGTTATACAAATTAATTATACTATATAGAATCAATAGCACCGTGTGATGAACCAACCCGATTAAGGGATCTCAATGCAAGTATTATATAGTTTGGGTTAAAATTAAATTATATAGAAGCTTGGTAATTTTCCTAAACATGATAATTTTCTTAAAATAAAATAATTAATTAAGATGGTCAATTTCCTTAAAATAAAATAATTAATTAAGATGGTCAATTTCAAGGAGACTAAAAGAAAGAAGATGCCTAGTAATTTTCCCAAATATTTATAGAAGACTAGAAGATGGTCAGTTTCCTTAAAATAAAATAATTAATTAGTATAAACATGCACACTTATGGTATTAATTATTATTACCATAAAATTATATATTAAATTTAAAATCTATGCAATTTTATTAAACTTTATAGTTTATTAGATGTATAGAGATGTTAATTAATTAACATACAAAAAAATAATAAGTAGGTTATAAATAATTCAAGTTAGATTCCATAATATATAATATTGCATAATTCTTTCGATTTGATTTAATGCATATATGTAGTATATTTATATAAATATATAATCCTCTTAAAACTGCATGTCTAAGTAGTAAAAGTAGTTTCATCAGTAAAGAAAAGAATTGTAGTAACATTGGATATAGTTATACGATAGTAATCACTCATTTGAATAGTAAACGTAACAATATTATCAACGAGATTAGTGAGAGTGGTAGAGAAACAACAACGCGAGTAGTGAAATAATCAATATTAATGCGGCAATAGTGAAAGTAATAATAATTACGGCAGAAGTAGTGAAATTATCAATATTAATGCGACAGTAGTGAAAGTAACAATGATTACGGGCAAGTAGTGAAATGTTATTACTATTGTTTCATTAATAAGAGTAAAATATTAATAGCGGGAGTAGTGAATTTGTCTCAAAATTTATTTCATCATAATTTTAGGATATGTTATAAAAAATATATTAATGATAAATTTATGGGTTATGCAACTTTAAGTAATTTTATTTAATGAAAAAAAAAATTAATGGTAAGTAGAGGTAGCCCGGGCGAAACCGGGCACCAATACTAGTTATCTCTATTCAATTTTAAGACCATCTTTATCAAAGAGTTTGGTGTTTGATCACCTATTAAAAACACCAAAAAATAAAGGAATAAAGGAAACTTGCATGATCGATTGGCAAATTTCGTCATCTGACAATCGAGTTAAAAGCATTTGCTGCCATTATAAAAGTCATATTTTTCTAAAATTGACATTATACAATACTTTTTTCTATAATCGCCATTGTAAAATTTACATTTCTTAGGTAATTGTCATTCGTAGTATTTGGTACCTGCTATTAGCGGGTTTACGAGTTACCTACAACTTTAATTATAACTCAATAGTATTTTTAGTATTGTTAGAATTTGTAGTTTTTTTTGGGTATTATTATTATTCAATTTTTAGTGTTTTTAGGTAATTGTCATTTGTAGTATTTGTTTATAACACATTGAAAATTTTACATAAATTATATTTTGAATTTATTTGACTTCTAAAACCCATTTTTTTCTTTCCGTGCATGCTACTCTATTAAAGCTCGGTGGTTCAAACTCATGGGTCATACTACTCCATTAAAGCTCGGTGGTTCAAGCTCAGTGGTGCATACTACTCGATTTTTTTCTTTCCGTGCATACTACTCCATTTTTTTTCTTTCCGTGCATATTACTCCATTAAATATCGACAATCTGAGTTCTTTATATGTGAAATTAACATTTATAAATTTAAACACGCTCATCAAGCATAATCGAACATATTTTTATATCTAATTTGTAATAATTTTACTAATATGTATAATAAAAACAATTACTCTCTCCGTCTCGATCATTTGTTATCTATTGTATTTAGCACAAAGACCAAGGAAATGCAAGTGGATGTCTAACAAAGTAACATAATATTATTATTTCATCCACTTGCACGCTACCATTTACATATAAAACTTACCAAAAGTAGAAATAGATAACAATTCACTGATACACCCAAAATGGAAATAGATAACCAATGACCGGGACAGAGGGAGTATGTTATTCTACTTTAAGCTTAATACAAGAGTAACTTTTTGTTCTATGATTTTTGTATACAATTTTCTCATTTAAAATAACTTTTAGGTTTTATTGTAAGTAATTATGTAACAACCCAGATCATAAAACAAAGGAAAAACGTAATATAAAGTAAATATCAGAGTATAATACTGATAAAAGGGTCAAGGTGGCGGAAACACCTGACCAATCCGGTTCGCTACTAAATCCAAAACCAAACTAATACATTATTCAAGGTTCTCAAAACATGAAAACAAACTCATAATTTATTATTCATCTCGCCGCACAGAACTTCCCCAGCAAGATATCATCCAAACAGCAAATCATCTGAACAATGTGAGAATGGGGGTCGACAATCAGTCGGGAGTAACTAAATTCTCTCCCAGTCATGTTTACAACAATTGAATGTAACTAATAATCAATAACAATTGAAATACATAACCAGTAAACATGTGAGACCATCTATACTCACGAAAACCCGACAACAACTTGCCATTAAATGACAACATACTAAAACAATCTTATGATATGATGACAACTTCAAATGAAACATGTGACGACACGTGACAACGTAAACCATATTATGACCAAGTGTGAACCATAGAACCAGCATAACCACAACACACATGTGAGCAATCCAGACCACCAAGCACAATGTATAGAATGAACGCCGTTAGAGCGATTAACGAACTGCCTCTAACTAATGGAGCGATTAACGATCTGCCTCCATTCAATGGTATGGGCCGATTAATGAACTGCATCCACAGTGGACCGATTAACGAACCGCATCCACACTATGTATAGTGTATAACCACTGCCCATATGCCTAAGACCTGGCCAGACCTCTCGGTGCAATAAATGTACACCAAACGACACACGGGGACCAGAGCGATTAACGAACTGCCTCTGACCAATCCCGAACATAGACCATAACAATCCCCGAAGGGTAGCGTTAGTTCATTCCGATAGTATATAACTGATACTATCGTCCTCTATACATCAGTATAACTAACTGTACCAATAATGCATGAACAACATCATGACACAACTCATGGAACAGTATAATTGAATGTCCTACTTATCATACGAACAAGAGTAAACAACAACATATGCACACATATTGTCATACAATATAACTGAACACCACATAACATATGAAACAAGTATCAACCATTTAATGTTATAGTACTCCAGCTATAACTTTAACGATAACCATTTAATGTTATAGTACTCCAGCTATAACTTTAACAATACCCTTACCTTGTAACTCAACGTTATATTAGCTCAGCTATAACATTGACTTCATTAGCCCAATGTTACATTAGCATTAGCTATAACATCGACATGTGACTTAAGTTATAGTAGTTCAGCTATAACATTGAGCCATAACCTCAAAGTTATACAGCTTCATCTATAACTTTGTCACGACCCAGAGTTGTACCAAATCAGGTATAACCTTGAGATTATAACATTGAGCCATAATCTCAAGGTTATACCAGTTCATCGATAAATCTAGGTCTTCACATAAACCACCACCAAGCCGCCACTAGGGTTTCCTTTGGGAACCCTAGTCGCACGCCCAAACACCCAAAACGGAGCATAGGCAAGATACGTTATGCAAATAAAACGATAAAACGCATACATAAACACACACACACAATTAAACATAAAAATAAATAATCAAACATGTTCTAATTACACAAGTCAATTATTTAATCATGTAAATTACATCAAGTGGCATAAACACAATTAAAGGAAAACACCTAGTTACCTTTTTAGCAATTAAAGATCACAATAAAGAAAACCTCCATGAAAGACACGATCATCAAGACTTGTCTCCAACACGTGTCAACGTCCCAAAAACCGAAATTAAAGAATACCCGAATCCAAATTCATGAAAGCTCCATAAAAGACCCTTCTTCTTCTTTACCCATAAAAATAAGAGACCTTAAAGGTAGGTCTAAAGGTCCATACAAATAATCTCCATAAAATTATTTGGAGAATAATATGTTGTAAGGATAAAAGCATGGATTATGAAAATATAATTTTCTTTCGAATTGGGAAGAAGGAAAGATGCATAACAATGGTGTCAAAGGGAGATAAGAGAACAAAAGAGAGAAATGGAGGAGGGAGGCGTGCGGCAGGAATGTCACGCATCAACAAATAAATTGACCTAGTTGCTTGGTAGGTTAAGTTCTATTTATAAGGGGATTAACTAATGGGATTTGGGTCCATTAGCTCATACAATGGATTATCTGATTACAAAATCAATTGGATATTATTAAAACGCTAGGAGAGCTTAAATAAGAAAAGTAATTATTAGATTAAAATAGTTAAATCGTACACGGACATTTTAACCCAATCAAAAGTAAGCCAAAAGGAGAAATAATAAAATAGAGAATGGATGCGATAAATACATATATTCAAAATACACCATTAATCTTCGAAATAATTAATTTAAAAAAATACTTTTATATTAAAATATTATTATAAAATACGGGGTGTTACAATCCAACTCCCTAAAAAGAAGTTTCGTGCTCGAAACTTGAAATTCAAAGATAAGATCAAAAGATTGTAAGAATTACAAGTGATCATCAGTAAAAGTCATCTTCGAATCCTAATCGCTGCGCACTCTGATCCATATCTAGACTCAAACCAAAGAAAAGTATCCCAAATCATCAATGTTATTATCAACTTCACATGCTCTACAACCTTAAAAGTCATATCAGACTCCAACCATCGCAACCCAAAATAATGGATACGCTAATTTCTTCCCATGTACTCTCTCTTATCTCTATAAGACCAGGTCGTCTTAAGACCACAACCTTTTTCACACATGCGTTACCTTTAAGCATGTGTTGACGCTCGTAAAGACCATCACATCTCATAAGCCATAATATCACTGAGTGCCTTACTTTCACCAAGTACAATCACACCTATAAGTTATATCCCACAAGGTACAACATTCCGTCTCATGAACTACTAACTTCTAGTCCTTATATTCCAAACATTCCTCCAACCACCATTAATCATCATTAAACAACATATACGCCCTCTCAAAGTTGTGAACTCATTACTATTACTCCTAATCCACATAACCCATAACAACTACTCCAATTCTCGTTTACTATTCATCACAAGATCTAATACCAGTCAAAGCCCCAAAGAGATAATCTCTAAACAAAGAATATCTTTCGAATCACAAAATTCTTTCACTCACGAGTGCCATTAAAACACTCCTACTCTAATATCCTCAAAGCGAGTAGTGCTTACTACCAATCACAACTCTTAAGCTCAAAAGGCTTAAATAAATATCACCGATTCTCGATATATATCTAATATCCAAAGTCTCAATCTCAAACCTTAAAGTCTGATTTTCACTGTCATAATTCTATCCAACCTCAATCTCATGACAAAATCATCAGTCGCACTCGCAAGACCCAAACACTTCCATTGAACACTTATGATCATGACATTTCTAAGCACCCAAGGAACCATACATCTTTTATTAAACTAGTATCTAATGTACCACAACACACTTGCCATCGATAGCGCATTTCCATCAAAGCATAATGATATCGCCATAGAAATCTTATCACATGTGCTCATATAATCACCAAAATTATAACCTCAATTTGTAATCACAGTTTACTATCCATGAACATTATCTTTACATCACAAATCCACCACAAGACTGTATGAATCTATGTCCTTCAATTAATCCCTCATACTCTAAAATAAAACATTTTTAACTCAGGTAGAACAAACGAACATCTATATATCCTCAATATAATAACACCCTCAAACCTTCTTAGCTCAGTATAAGACCTTTAATACTCATTCTCCAAAACTCTATACGTTGTCCCAATTCACACTCGTATACAACCATGTTATTAAGTTCTCAACCTCAAATAACCACACATCAATCTCGAAGTATCTAACATCGCTCGCCAAAGGATCCAAGCTTCCTCTACGAGATGATCACAAGTAGCTCTAAAGAGATTTCAAACATTTTCAAGTTACCATGAAAGAACAAATTACACTTAAACCAATAAGAAACATTTTCGTGCGAAAACACAAGGCAAAAGAACACATTTTCTTTGGGAAGTAAAAGCTTAGAGATAATTCAATGTAAAAAGGGTAATTACAAAAGTTCAAAAAGAAGGAACTAGAGTTGAAATAGAAAACAAATAGAGAGTAACGATAGATGAAACAGACGGAGGACAAAAATAAAAGAAACTTCTGGTCTGAAGGCTCAAATAGAAGAGGTATGGTTAACACGTGCAAGGATGACAAGAATAGACGACTCCAAAAACAATTTTATCTACTCGAAGACGACGCCTTAAGATAAAATAAATAAAGCAGATAACCAGAGTCATACAATTCTCGTACAATAATCACTCAGGTAACAACGTCTCGTAACATCCTTCCGTTGTATCTCCATAATACCTCAGAACCAACAAATCTATATATAATTGCTCCATATACAACAACTACATCCTCAGATTATCAACTCTCAAGATCATAAACTCTCACGACCATTAAATCTCCGGTCCTTCCATTCTCAAGAACTCCATCTAATCACACTTAATGAGTCAATCCGTAGAAATCTCTATACCCTCAAAACATTAATACCCCGATTAATTATAATCACTGTCAACATAGACGTTCACTAAGTCAACGCCGGAACACTTTAACATGTCACAAGTGTCGGAATAAGTGTCCTCCGAAAATAATGCGATCACAACTGTCGATCATGATGATCACATGTTTAAATCTCGTTTTAAGAATACATGTGGGATGTAATATTTAACAGTCAACAGGTCCACACATATCGGTAATGATTGGCTGACTAGAGTTTGACATTACTGTCGTGCGACGGTGGTGAGCAGTTGGTCCCCTTAGGTCATACCTATAGGGAAATACTCTTAATTGATTATTTAATTAATCGTATACCGATATGAGTTAATTAAATTGCTTAAAATTGACGGATGATTTTGTGAGTAAAGTTAACGTGTCTTATTGTAATTTGATTAAATGAGATACGGTCTAAGTAATCGAATCGCTTTATTACTTAGATAAAATTATTGTTTACGAAAAAATTAAAATAGAATGAATAATTATTATAAATACAAGTTGTTGTAGTTTATAATTATATGACCCATTTTGGTACAAGTAATTATGAATTACTAATTATTTTTGTATGTGACATATTTAATTATATGATGATTTTTAATATGTTAAAAATACATTATAATATAACATGTCAAGTAACATGTCACATATGTCACAATTGACAAATGGCAAAAATAAAATGGACCACCATGTTATATGGGTGACCGAAATTAGAGGGGTTTTAGGGTTGTTTTGTTTGAATTATTTTATTCTACAAACACAATCATAACCCTAGGGTATAGGCATGCATGGCTAAACATTTTGAGAAGAACAAACCTATAACTAGGGTTGCATGCTAGTCTCTTGTGAAGAGCAAAAATAAAAGGCATTGGGCATGCTACCCAAGGCCATTTTTTTCGGCCACCATGGGTAAAAAAAAAGAGTTTTCTTTTCAATATTATTCATTCATCTTTCATGATAAAATTTCTAGTGTAAGAAATTATTTTTAACTCTACATTTTTGTGAAAGATTTTAGAGATAGAAAACTCACAAAATCACTCCTCTCTTGACCGAAATATTCAAGAGAACAAATTAATATTTTTGTGTCATATTTTAAGTTAAACTTATATTTTTACTAGTTCATAAATATATAAGTTATTAAGAGATTTCCTTGGGTATTCACATTTGGGAGAGGTTCTAATTTGGACCTTTTGTTCATCCATTTTAAGAAAAACTCAAGAACTAACAAATAGGTGAATTTGTTGGTGCCCATAAAACCGAAATCATATAGTAAGAACAATGATTTCTTCTCATATCTTATTTATGTTTGCATGAATAAGATCTAGTTTTATTTTATGACTAAATAAATATTTTCATATATGAATATTTATATTAATGAGATTAATAATTCTAACAAGCGGTATCATGAGCCTTAGGTTGTTTGCATGCAAATCGGTTATTGTTTTTCCGAGTTATAAGATTAACAAACAAAACTTATAAATTTGTGTTTATTATGAAATATCACGAAATTTATTTGCATGTTAAAGTTTCTGGTCCTAAAATATATTTAGGATATTTTGGTTTATTTATGGATTTTATTGTTCATTTTATATAATAATGGCATTAAAATGTGATTTTTATGATAAAAATGTCATATTTGGACTAAAAATAGCTAAACTTCGTTATTTTTAGTGGTTTTTGGATATGTTTTCACATATATTATCTACTGATGGCCTGTAAATTTTCATGATAAAATGAGTTGTTATGCTCAAAATATGGATTTTTCAAGTTAAAATCGTATTTAAATGAGTAAATAGGTTTATATGAGTTACATTTAGAATCTGGTCATAGAAAGTTAGTATGTTGTCACATGAAAGTTTACAAGATGTGTGTAAAATATTTGGCTATAATGAAGTCTTTATGCATAATTTATGAATTTTTGATGAAAAATCACATAAATAGTGACTTTAATTAGTAAAAATGCTAAAACATACTTCATGACTAAGGAAAAACGTCACATGTTGCATTTTATAATATATTTCAGATCTAAAAGTGAAAAGTTTATAAAAATAATTTTTCTCATATTTTTATGGTGATAATTGTTAAAATCGATAAACCGCAACATTGTTTTTCTCGATAAACTTTCGAAATTTTTAACCTAAGTTTTGAATATTATGAGTGTCATATTATTTTTCCAGAATGTTCATGAGTTTAAATTTCAAATTTTGAAATTATTTGAAATTTTTATGATTTAATTTGAAGTTTATGACATAATTTTGTATTTTAGGTCCATCTATGAACAATATTAAGAAATCTAGGTTAATTATTGTCAAATGTTAGTGGATACTAATTTTGAGTCCTAATATGGTTAGGGTAATTAACTTGTACATAAATATGAGTTTATGTAATTATTGTGATTTTAAAAGGTTAAATCACGCAAATCCGTAAAAACCGATTAATATACGATATTAGCTCTTTAAAGGCGATTTAGCATTTAATTTGGTATGTTCATACATATTATAATGCTGCATTTTATTTATGATTGTCATATTTTAATTTTATGTAATTTTTGAATTATGTAATTTTACTTAGTATGGCCTTAGTTTTAATTGATATTACCCGAAATGTATGGGAATATCGATTCGGTTGTAATTTATTATAATCTCGTGTCACCGTTTTGTAATTTAATATATTTATTTTTATTTTTGATTAAAATGTATAATAGGAAATTATGTAATTTATTATGTAATTTATTTATTCCGGAGTTCCTTGAAGACGGTGCCACTCGAGAAGGCGATCCATCAAAGTATGTTGCCTTGAAATGCGTGCCAAGACTGAAGTTCAAGGGATCAAAGGAGTTGGTCTCGTAATTTGTAATAGTTTATTAGATTTACTATTTTAGGAAGGCCATACTAGGATTTTATTTATGCTTTGCATTTTATTTATATTTTGCATGCATCGCTAAATCGCCATAACTAAAACATGCATTATCATTTTATCGAGTTTATCGACCGTGTCAATTACAATTATCGTAGTTCACCGCTTTAGTTCACTTAAAATGTGATAGATAATAAATTGACATGACCTCTCGCTAAAATAAACAATTGAGACTTAGCCTTACCAAAAAGTAGAAACCATGAAAACCTATTTCATGAGGGAGTGCACTCGGCTTTACCGGGGTACAAACCTTGCTACGTAGGGGAAGTGGGTGATAAATGTCTACCCACCGAATTTATAAAGATGAGGGTTGTATTCGGCTTTACCGATGCCCAAGTTGATGTAAATTTGGATCATGGACACATTTATTCGAAATTTGGGTTGAACTCAACGAAAGTATTCTCGACGGTTGCCGGATGTGTTTCGGGCTAAAGATAAATATTAATGTAATTTTATCGACCAAGAGTTCTAAAAGTAGAATTGATTAAAGAGTTAATCCACCGAGTTATATTGATGAGGGTTGTATTCGGCTTTACCGATGCCCAAGTTAATATGAATTTGGATCTTGGAATCATTTATCATAGTTGGGTAGAGGTCACTATGTAAATGCTTTACTTGTTATTTACAAGTATTAATAAAATGATAAATGTTAAGTTTTTACTATTCCGTTATCATATTGTTCTATTCCTTTACCACAATTCATATACGATATCATTTCGATTTTTGATTCAAATCTCCATTAAAACATCGTAACTAAAGACAAAACTTGAATTTTTCTTCTAAAAACCTCGTATTATCCATTGTACGGATCTCTTGTGAAGAGTATAGATAAAAGTTATTCGTAATCAAAAGGGTTTTTGATTCTTGACTAACATATCTACTTACAATGAATTGTTTCTCATATGCTTAATTGAGTTAAGTACTTTGAAACGTTACATCATTTTGGTAACTAGATTTGTTTGAAATCAAAATTGACCAAAATACCGCAACCACTTCAATGAATGTTTTAAGACTAAAAAAAAATAGATTGAAGAGTAGTCTTCATGGAATTCAATTTTGCTTCTCTAAGCAAAGACTCATTGAAATGAGTGGGAGCATTCTCTTAAACCGTTAAGAAAAGGACGAGGTTTAAAGAAGTAAAATTAGAATGGAATTGATACAAGGTAATGTTAAAGGTAAAGTTATTGAGAATAACGATACTAAACCTATCAATCCCGACCGATAAAGTTTCCATTGTCTTAATTGTTGGACGCTAGAAAGGAAACTACCCCAAATTATTGAAGAATCAACAAGTTAGTTGTGGGACATCTAATGGGACCTTCTTCTTTCAATGTTTATTTGATTAACATAAATTTTGCTAGTACTACTTCGTCAATATTAGAAACCAGTGGAGGTTTTCATCATTGTATTCGATAAATAAGATGATTAGAATATGACGACTAGCAACAATGATGTTGAGAGATAGAGTCATTGTGTACTCAATCTAGTTTTTGGGTTTAAAGTTGTACTTAATTGTGACTATTAAGTGCATAAACTCTAAATAAGAATATAAACTTGTTAAGATACAAAAGAGGTTTCACTTTTGTGACCCTATACACCACTATTTGATGTATGGCTAGCCCATTATCAAGGTGAATATATTCTAAACCAAACTAGAATGATACATCATGTAGATGATGCAAGACTCAAATTGGTATCCCAAGATTAAACCTTAAATTTTGGAATGATGAACGCAAAGAGTTATCGAGCACTCTTGAAACCATTAGGTTGTTAATCTTATGGTATATGCGTATCTTGTATTCAAAGCAAGATGTCTTGTGCCTTTTGGTTGAAAAGGAGATCGAGGTTGTAAATCATTGATCCAAAATAGGCTGATCATTTTCTTTTACCAACGATTTAGGTTGACACTAATGTGTTCACTTAATAAGGTAAATAGAGAAATCTTTGAAGAAGTTCAAAGAGTTCCATGAATCACGATTTAGTCGTGATGGGATTATCAAAGTGAAGACTTTGATATAAGCCAAAGGAAATGTGATATAGTATCACAAATTAATCTCTCTTAGCACTTATTATGGGATAATGTGTGGTTGGATAAAGAAATCAAACTCTATTCGATATGGTTTGGACTTCAAACAAGTTACTTAGAGTTACTTGATCTTATTTTTGGGGATTTTATCATATTGTCTAAATAATTTTCCCACTTAATCTAAAACGATTCATATGAGATATGAAATGGTAGGGTACCATGCTTGTAAGTTTTCACAAGAAACAAATGCTCATTTTTCCTTACTATAATCACGAGTACAACGAGTTTGTGGCTTTGTGAAGTCGTCTTTCTAGAATACAAGTTTATTTCTAGAAGACAGAGTGGGAGAAATTATTCAAGAGCCACAAAGAATGTTATGTCGCAAGAAACTGGTCTTTCTTGGCTACATGAGACGTTTTGTGTAAGACGTTGTTTCTTCAAAACCTAGGAGGTTAAAGTCATCACTTGTTGAAGATGATGAATTAGTGTTACTTTTAGAAAGTAAAGAGCTTGCAACTTACAAAGAAATTATTTGATTCAAGTTGATTACTTCTGGAAAGTAATGAACATATGACTTACATGAGAGTGTTTAAGTCACAACTCAATACAAGTCTTAGAGCCATGAAAATCCAAAATAAATTCCAAGTGAATTGTTAGATATCAAAGCTTAATTGGTGGCAAAGGGTTTTTCCACTAGTTGAGAAGCTTAAGTCTAAGGATTGTATTTCATTATGATGAGATATATAGCGAGTGAATCCAAAAACCCACTTCTTCAAAGAAGAAATGTATTCGATACATGTTATGAGTTTTTGCAATCCTAAGATAATGTGCAACTTAAGAGATGGTCTTGAGTAGGACATCAATGAGTTGGAATCAATGATTTGATCATGGTATACAAATTTTCCCAATAAGTCGAGAAGTTGTGTTTATACATGAAGTTTAGTGGGAGTTACGAAAATTTTAGTAGTCTTATATGTGGATGACATATTGATCATTGCGAATGATTTAAGACTTTGGAGAAATATAATACATCTTTAATATCCAGATTTATGTAGATAAATCCACATGATATTAGCGTCAAATAAGAAGTCTTATGTTGATAAGATTCATGACTAGTTCAATCAAGTTGAATATATTTGATTGATTCCATTTGTTTCCGCTGCCGAATCAATTAAATAGGAAATGATGTATAACACTTCATATACTTTAAGTATGATGAATTGTTTCAAATCGAATTTAAGTAATAGTTACCAAGTAAGCCATAAAGATTACCCTTAAGTGCTTGCAGAAGCATTGAGGATGTAATGCAAAGTGTTTTTGATGCAATTTTGTGTAAGGGTGTTACACAAATGATTGACAATTGAGATTGCGCATAGTTTCCGACAAAATCATAATCAAAACACATTAGGATGGTTAAGGAACCATTATGGCTATGTTATTTAAGAAATAGATTTGCTAGAATCGTTCTAGGCAATAAAGAACAATGAGAGATATTTACAACGGAAATTGAGTACACTTGCAATCATGAGATGTGCAAGAAGGATGAGTCCCACACACTGTGAAAACAGTGGGAGCTATTCTAAGGCTAGAGAGCTTATGTCTAGATTAGATCTAGACACGTACTCAGAAAGTTTTGTAATGCAAATGTATACATTACAAAGAAAAACGAGAATGTAGTAAGGTTGAGTAAGGTACAAGAAGTTGATAAAACCTACCAACCAAAGCCTTCTCATGGGCTTAACATGATGAGTCATCTCTTATGTCATTTCAATTGCATTGAGATGAACAACTACACATAAGATGAAAATGGATTATAAAAATATGAAGTAGTAATCAGGTATTGACTGTTCATATGTAATCACATTTGTCCTTCGAGTTTTTAAATCTTAAAACTCCTTTTATACTTTGTTACATCCAAACGGGTTGTAAAGACAATATTGAACCCCGTTAAAGTGAACCCGGATTAACATGGTATTTGCCCATAGTCACTTGTATGAGGTGACGTCTCGAAGTGACTAGAGTGTGATGCGATTGATGGCAAGTTCAAGTGCCATAGAGTCATATGAGATGACTAGTCGATCACATATGCAGACTGTTAGGAACACTTTGTCAGGCCTTATGACCGCTTATAGAGTTCTGGCAAATTTATATAGCCTGGTCGTGGCGAGAGCTACTATAGTATTCTAATGAGTCGATTCTTTTGACTAAAGACTGTTCGCCTAAGGTGGCACAGTTTCAGATTAACTTTGATTTGTGTTACTACGACCTTCGTAAATGGGGTCAAATGGGCATATTTTGGGTTATGATGGCTGTGGCTAGTCGAAGGGAATAAGTGCGATAAGAATTGTCCACCCCCTTGTCAGGGTTAAAACAATATCTCAAGGCCACTCGAGGAGTAATGAACTGGAAATGCGTGGCCACGCTCGGAAGGTATCTATGGTAGATGATTCCGGTCAATCGCTTATTCTCCGGATCGAGGAAACCACTCTCGATATGATCACTTGCAAGTACGACCTGAAAGACACCTTGCATTGAGTGGGAGATAGTAATAGGACAAGAGAATTGGTGACGCACACTTGTCGAGGACAAGTGGGATTTTGTTGGAATAAGTGTCCTCCGACAATAATGCGATCACAACTGTCGATCATGATGATCACATGTTTAAATCTCATTTTAAGAATACATGTGGGATGTAATATTTTACAGTCAATTGGTCCACACATATCGGTAATGATTGGCTGACAAGAGTTTGACATTACTGTCGTGCGACGGTGGTGATCAGTTGATCCCCTTAGGTCATACCTATAGGGAAATACTCTTAATTGATTATTTAATTAATTGTAATACTCCGTATTTATAAGTCTTGGGGTACTCTATCAAGTAGCCCTTACTCTGTCGAGTAAGGGTAAGTTGCGAAATAAAATAGTTTCGACTGTTAGTACTCGATCGAGTAGTCAGCACTCGATCGAGTAAGGGGGTACTCGATCGAGTACCTTGGGTACTCGATCGAGTGTCCGGTTTTACGGGGAGTTTTCTCGGGTTTTGTTAATTATGCGATTAAGGTATTTAAGTTTCGTCGTCATTGTTTTAAATCACTTTTACAAAACCTAATTTCCTGTTTAAGAGAGAAAGCAACAAGTTCATCTTCCTAATCGCATTCTTAACAATTCCCGAGTTCGACGGTCGAGTTCTTGTCGTTGTTTATATCGTTGGGTTCCTTGCGTCGAGGGTAAGATCTACGCCCCTTTTATTGTATTTCCTTTGATTTGGTTAAACCCTAATTTAGAGATTGGGGGTTTTTATGTGTAGTATGTGATGTGTAGCCTCTATGTGTTATATGATAGGAGGAGGGTTCATGGAAGAGGCTTTTTGACTCAGCAGTAGAGACCGTCTGATTGTGTGCATACCAGGTAGGATTTCCTACTCAGTATTAGTCCCATAATGGGATATTGGTTGATGTGTTGTATTTGGTTGTTTGATATAATAATTGTACTGTGATTATGGTTGTGATCGTTGTTGATGGTTCGCGAGGCGTGGCCTCGGCTGAGTGGGGTCACTTGCGGGAGTGACTTCACGCCCTAGTTTCGCCCTTCGTGGAACCCGCCACGGAAGGGGATGTGCACATTAATGGACGGGGTTATCGCTCACTATGTGGAGCGGGGATTTGGTGGGTACGGCCGCGGTCCCCCATCTGGCGGTGGGTCCAAAGGGGATAACAAGATTGAGATGATGGGAATTGGTTGGTTGTGTGTGTGTGTGACAGACTAAAGTCGTCTCATGTATCTTATTGTTGTTATACATATTGATTGTGTGATTAGTATCGACCCCTGTTGATTTGTAAACTGCGGTGATCCATTCGGGGATGGTGAGCAGATATTGAGCAGGTATTGAGATGAGTACTGGGATAGCTGGGATGCCACGACATGATGATAGGAGTCTTCCGCTGTAGCCTTTAGTTTATTTACATTTCAGTTAGAACAATCATTTTGAAATAATGTATCGTACTTTTGGTTTGGTTTTGAGGATTGTAACTATTCGCTAAATTATTTATAATAAACGTTGTTTCTTTATTGTTGTTTGATTATCATTGCCTCGGGTAACCGAGATGGTAATGTCTTCATACCTAAGTGGTCCTGGTAAGGCACTTGGAGTATGGGGGTGTTACAAATGGTATCAGAGCGACGATCCTGAAACCTGTAACCAATGAACCTAATGAACATAGGGAGTCAATTAAAATGAACCCGGGGTAAAATTTGTAGGAGCTAGTGCAAAGGCTTGGGAGACGTCCTAAAGTCGCAGGGGTCGCCCTACAACTTTGAACCGGTCACATGGGGGAAGTGTTTGTCGAGTCGTATGTGTGTTTGGTTAACTTGTGTACGGATGTGATGGAATGTATTAATTGTTGGGTGTTGAAGTAGAAAGTTGAGCATATGAAAGAAAATGGTGATATGGGGGGAACTTGTTGATGAGATGATAACATGTTGGATGATTTACAATGTGGCATTTAATAACATGATGAAATGATCTCGTAGATAGTAGAAAAGATGCGTAGCATGTTTATTATGATATAATGTGGTTTATAAAGTTTAGCATGTTAGCATATGACGTAACATGCGGGTAGCTTTTATGAATTAGTGTTACTCGATCGAGTGGGACCGACTCGATCGGGTGGGGTTTTGCGATTTTGAGTCCGAATCGAGTTTTGGGGCACTCGATCGAGTAACTAGGGGTACTCGATCGAGTAGGGGTCACTCGATCGAGTAGCCTAGATACTCGATCGAGTAGGTAAGAGATCGAAAGGTCTTTTTGGGGTCTGAAGTTTGGGTACTCGATCGAGTACGTGGGGCACTCGATCGAGTAGCCCGTTACTCGATCGAGTGTGTTTGGGAACTCGATCGAGTGGTTTTTGGGTGGCGTGTTTTCGTGTTTTGAAGTTTAGTACGTATGTTCATATCTACCCTTTCTTATATATGTATAGTTTCAAGATGCCGCCCAAGAGAACTGCTTTGTATGCGAGAGCTGAGCTTATGACCGTGGATGACATCGTTAAGATGTTAGAGCACCAGGATGCTCTTACTGAGACCCTAAAGAAAGTGAATGAGGACAAGAATAAGGATAAGGAGAAGGAGGTTGATCATTCGAAAATCAGCCTTTACATTGCGAGGTTTAACCCGAAAGAATACAAGGGAGTTGGGGAACCTAACCTTCTTGATAGTTGGTGAGAGAGATGGAGAACATATTAGATTTGGTTCACCGTCCCGATGAGATGAGGGTGGAACAGCCGCGTTCTATCCGAGGGAGGCAAAGAAAAGTGGTGGGATTCAGTAAAAGTGAGTGCTAAGGAGATATATGCAAACCAAGGCTTACCTCGCTATACCTTGGGAGGAGTTTCGTAGGGTCGTGAGGAAGGAGTTCGTGCGGAACATGTGAGGAGTAAGATGAGAGAAGAGTTTGATGGTTTTAAGATGACTCCGAGATGTCTCGTGGGTCGAGTACTACAGTCGTTCAATGAGAAGTCTAGGTATGTTGAGGATATGGGTTTGAGTGAGGAGAATCTGGCATTGAGGTTTGAGAGGGGTTGACCCCTAAGATTATGGATAAGTTACCCGTGGGAATCCTTACCGATGTTAAGGAAGCTTATGAGAGAGCTGGGAGAGCGGAGAGGTTGGTGGAGATGGCTCAGGAGAGGTTAGGTGGTGAGAAGAGGAAGTCCGAGAGCGAGGGTGGTGGCCAATCTAATCACAAGAAAGGCAACCACAATCGATCCTAAGGGATTTTCTTCCTGGTCCGGGTTCGATCCGAGGCTTCCTTTGGGCGTGGCCGTGGAAGTGTGAGTAATAGTTGGGGAGTGACCTGCTATAGCCGTGGTGGTGTAGGCCACAAGAGACATGAGTGCACAAGTGCACCGGATCTTTCCGGAGACTCTCGCGAGCTTCACGAGCAACAGACCGGCCGGATCATAGCCAAACCGGGAAGTCGAGTTACCGTGAGTGGAGGCAACCGCAACGGCGATAATTCTTATCAGAAACCACCAGCGAACAACAACAACAATCAAGGGTCGGGTGCTAAGCCGACCACATCGCCTAGTACCTTGTCCGGGAGGTGGGCGGAAGACCAAAGGTTATTCATGATGGAGAAGAAAGCAAAATGAGGAAGATGCGCACGTTATCACCGGTACATTCCTTGTTTATGGTATTCCTACCTTTGTTTTGTTTGATTCGGGGGCTTCTCAGTCGTTTGTGTCTTCGAGTCATGTAAAACAGTTGGGTTTGAGAGTATAAGAGTCGTTTAGTGAGCAAGTTTTCATACCTTCAGGTGAGTCTGTATCGTGTGGGAGATTGTTCAGGGATGTATCTTTGATAGTTGGGCAAGTTGATTTCCCTGTAGACTTGCTAGAGTTTCCTTTTAACGGTTTTGAGATGATAGTTGGGATGGATTGGTTAGGAAAGTATAAAGCTAAGATAGACTGTCATCAAAAGAAAGTGTCTTTAAGAGGTCCTAAGGGTGTTAGTGTGTCTTATCGTGGGTTTCTAGTCAAACCCAAAGTTAAGTTGATTGCAGCTGTTACCTTGAAGTCTTATCTGAGGAAGGGATGTCCTCTGATCCTGTGCCATGTGAGAGATGATCGGATAGAGAGTCCGACAGTTGATGAGATACCAGTGGTGGGGGAGTTTGCAGATGTTTTTCCAGAGGAGATTCCGGGGTTGCCACCGGTGAGGGAGATAGATTTCACCGTTGAGTTGAAGCCAGGGACGGGGCCAATCTCTAAGGCACCGTACCGTATGGGTCCTAAGGAGATGGAGGAGCTTAGGAAGCAGTTGGATGATCTGATAGAGAAGGGATACATTAGACCAAGTGTATCGCCGTGGGGAGCACCAGTTCTTTTCGTGAAGAAGAAAGATGGGAGTTTGAGGTTATGCATAGATTACAGGGAGCTGAACCGTGTAACGATAAAGAACAAGTATCCTTTGCCAAGGATAGATGACCTGTTTGATCGCCTGAGTGGTGCAAATGCCTTTTCTAAGATTGATTTGAGGTCGGGGTACCATCGGTGAAGATTAGAGAGGTGGACATACCAAAGACAGCTTTCACGTCGAGGTATGGCCATTATGAGTATGTGGTGATGCCGTTTGGGTTGTCTAATGCGCCCGCAGTGTGTTTATGGATTTGATGAATAGAATCTTCGAGACGTTCTTGGACCAGTTTGTTGTGGTGTTTATCGATGATATCTTAGTCTACTCTAAGACTAAGGAGGAGCATGAGGAGCATCCGAGGATCGTGTTGCAGACTTTGAGGGATCATGAGTTGTATGCTAAACTGTCCAAGTGTGAGTTCGTTAGAGAAAGTTGCTTTTTTTGGGGCATGTAATCTCTAAAGATGGGGTAGTCAGTGGATCCGGCGAAGATTGAGGCCGTGACAAAGTGGGAAGCACCAAAGAATGTTGCCGAGGTTAGGAGTTTCTTGGGTTTAGCCGGATACTACGTACGCTTCTTGAAAGATTTCTCCAAGATAGCTAGACCGATGACAGCGTTGATGAGGAAAGAGAACATGTTTCGTTGGGATGAGAGTTGTGAGACGGCGTTCCAAACATTAAAGGAGCGTTTGACCACAGCTCTCCCGTCTTAGCATTGCTGAAGGGAGCGAGAACTTTGAGGTTTATACAGATGCCTCGAAGAATGGGCTGGGATGTGTGTTGATGCAGAATGGCAAAGTGATTGCCTATGCTTCTAGACAATTGAAGCCTTATGAGGAGAACTACCCTACTCATGATCTGGAGTTGGGTGCAGTGGTGTTTGCTCTCAAGATTTGGAGACATTACCTTTATGGAGCGATCTTTAAGGTATTTTCTGATCACAAGAGCCTCAAGTACATTTTCACGCAGAAGGAGTTGAACATGAGACAGAGGAGGTGGATGGAGCTGATTGGCGATTATGACATGGAAATCATCTACCATGAAGGGAAAGCCAATGTTGTAGGCGATGCTTTGAGTAGGAAGAGTGTACATTCCCCTCGTGCACTCTATCTTTGATGAGGCTGAGAGATGAGGTAGCGAGTTTTGGGATACATATGATGCAAAAAGGAGATGCCATGGGTGATATGACAGTACAGCTCGAGTTTTATGATAATATTCGGGATAAACAGGCTTTGGATCCTAAGATAGTGGAGTGGAGAGCTGGAGTAGAGAAAGGGACAGTGTCCCGATTTTCTATTCATACAGACGGTAGTTTGAGGTTTGATGGTAGGTGGTGTGTTCCTAATGACGAGGAGTTGAAAAAGACTATCATGACAGAGGCACATTGCACACCATATTCAGTTCATCCAGGTGGAGACAAGCTATACAAGGATTTGAAGAAAACGTTTTGGTGGCCTGGGATGAAGAAAGAGACAAATGAGTTTGTGTCCCGTTGTTTGACATGCCGAGAGTTAAAGGGGAACAAATGACGACCACAAGGTAAGATTCGGTCTTTAGAGGTGCCTGAGTGGAAGTGGGAATCCATTTCCATGGATTTCATTGTGGGTTTGCCAAAGAGTCAACAAGGTAACAACATGATTTGGGTGATAGTGGATCGTCCGACCAAGTCACCACTTTGTTCCAATGAAAGATACATGGACTAAGGCACAATTGGCTATGGCCTATCGAAAGAACGTGCTTAAGTTACATGGAGTCCCTAAGGACATAGTGTCTGACAGAGATGCGAGGTTTATATCGAGGTTTTGGAAGGAGTTGCAGGAATCGTTGGGAACCACTTTGAAGATGAGTACAGCATTTCATCCTGCGACAGACGGGCAGACTGAGAGAACAATTAAGACACTTGAGGATATGTTGCGAGCTTGTGTGATGGATTTTGGTGGTAGCTGGGAGCAGAGGTTGGACTTGATAGAATTCTCTTACAATAACAAAATATCACACCAAAGATAGGTATGGCACCGTTTGAGGCTTTGTATGGGAGGAGATGTAGGAGTCCAATCTGTTGGGACGATAGTGCTTTGAGGCAAAGGGTTTTAGGACCAGAGATGGTGCATGAGATGGTGGAACAGATTAAGATGACCAGAAACGGATGAGAGCAAACCCAGATCGACAAAAGAGTTATGCAGATCTACATCGTCGGGACATAGAGTTTCAAGTTGGGGACAAGGTTCTTTTGAAAGTGTCTCCTATGCGGGGGGTTATGAGATTTGGGAAGAAAGGCAAGTTAAGTCAGAAGTTTATAGGGCCTTATGAGATCTTAGAGCGAGTTGGGGAAGTTGCTTATCGTCCGGCTTTACCAAATTTGCGTTAGAGAGAGTGCATAATGTGTTTCATGTATCGCAGCTGCGGAAGTATGTGAGTGACCCGTCACATGTGTTGGAGGCAGAGAGCTTAGAGCTAGATGAGTCCTTATCATATCTTGAGGTGCCTAAGCAGATTCTAGACCGAAAGGTTAGAAAGACTAGGAGTGGTGAGACAGTTTTGCTTAAGATCCTGTGGTCTAACCACGAGACCGAGGAAGCTACATGGGAGCCAGAGGAAGCTATGAAAGAGCGTTACCCTTTCCTTTTTGATCAGGTATGTATGGTTACGGGGACGTAACCTTGTTTCCTTTAGGGGAGTAGGAGATGATCGCGAACAGTTTTTAAGAGTTTTATACCCCTTTTATATGCTGTGTCGGGATGTTTGTCGGGATGAGTTGGGTTAGTATCATGTTTTATGTGGAATTTTGTTTTGGTTGCTGAGTCGGGAAGGTTATGGGAGTACCTTTGTTTAGTAGTGGTTTGAACTTCGGGGACGAAGTTCCTTTTAAGGAGGGAAGACTATAATACTCCGTATTTATAAGTCTTGGGGTACTCTATCGAGTAGCCCTTACTCTGTCGAGTAAGGGTAAGTTGCGAAATAAAATAGTTTCTGACCTGTTGGGTACTCGATCGAGTAAGGGGGTACTCGATCGAGTACCTTGGGTACTCGATCGAGTGTCCGGTTTTACGGGGAGTTTTCTCGGGTTTTGTTAATTATGCGATTAAGGTATTTAAGTTTCGTCGTCATTGTTTTAAATCACTTTTACAAAACCTAATTTCCTGTTTAAGAGAGAAAGCAACAAGTTCATCTCTTCCTAATCGCATTCTTAACAATTCCTGAGTTCGACGGTCGCTTCTTGTCGTAGTTTATATCGTTGGGTTCCTTGCGTCGAGGGTAAGATCTACGTACCCTTTTTATTGTATTTCCTTTGATTTGGTTAAACCCTAATTTAGAGATTGGGGGTTTTTATGTGTAGTATGTGATGTGTAGCCTCTATGTGTTATATGATAGGAGGAGGGTTCATGGAAGAGGCTTTTTGACTCAAAGAGAGAGACCGTCGATTGTGTGCATACCGGTAGGATTTCTACTCGATTAGTCCCATAATGGGATATTGGTTAATGTGTTGTATTTGGTTGTTTGATATAATAATTGTACTGTGATTATGGTTGTGATCGTTGTTGATGGTTCGCGAGGCGTGGCCTCGGGCCGAGTGGGGGGGTCACTTTGGGGAGTGACTTCACGCCTAGTTTCGCCCTTCGTGGAACCCGCCACGGAAGGGGATGTGCACATTAATGGACAGGGTTATCGCTCACTATGTGGAGCGGGGATTTGGTGGGTACGGCTGCGGTCCCCCATCAGGCGGTCGGGTCCAAAGGATGATCAAGATTGAGATGATGGGAATTGGTTGGTTGTGTGTGTGTGTGTGACAGTTAAAGCTGTATGTGTATCTTATTGTTGTTATACATATTGATTGTGTGATTAGTACTTGACCCTTTGGTGTTGATTTGTAAACTGCGGTGATCCATTCGGGGATGGTGAGCAGATATTGAGCGAGTATTGAGATGAGTACTTGGGATAGCCGATGCCACGATATGATGATAGGAGTCTTCCGCTGTAGCCTTTAGTTTATTTACATTTCAGTTAGAACAGTCATTTTGAAATAATGTATCGTACTTTTGGTTTGGTTTTGAGGATTGTAACTATTCGCTAAATTATTTATAATAAACGTTGTTTCTTTATTGTTGTTTGATTATCATTGCCTCGGGTAACCGAGATGGTAATGTCTTCATACCTAAGTGGTCCTGGTAAGGCACTTGGAGTATGGGGGTGTTACATTAATCGTATGCCGATACGAGTTAATTAAATTGCTTAAAATTGACGGATGATTTTGTGAGTAAAGTTAACGTGTCTTATTGTAATTTGATTAAATGAGATACGGTCTAAGTAATCGAATCGCTTTATTACTTAGATAAAATTATTGTTTACGAAACAATTAAAATAGAATGAATAATTATTATAAATAAAAATTGTTGTAGTTTATAATTATATGACCCATTTTGGTACAAGTAATTATGAATTACTAATTGTTTTTGTATGTGACATATTTAATTATATGATGATTTTTAATATGTTAAAAATACATTATAATGTAACATGTCAAGTAACATGTCACATATGTCACAATTGACAAATGACACAAATAAAATGGACCACCATGTTATATGGGTGACTGAAATTAGAGGGGTTTTAGGGTTGTTTTGTTTGAATTATTTTATTCTACAAACACAATCATAACCCTAGGGTATAGGCATGCATGGCTAAACATTTTGAGAAGAACAAACCTATAACTAGGGTTGCATGCTAGTCTCTTGTGAAGAGCAAAAATAAAAGGCATTGGGCATGCTACCCAAGGCCATTTTTTTCGGCCACCATGGGTAAAAAGAAAAGAGTTTTCTTTTCAATATTATTCATTCATCTTTCATGATAAAATTTCTAGTGTAAGAAATTATTTTTTACTCTAAATTTTTGTGAAAGATTTTAGAGATAGAAAACTCACAAAATCACTCCTCTCTTGACCGAAATATTCAAGAGAACAAATTAATATTTTTGTGTCATATTTTAAGTTAAACTTATATTTTTACTAGTTCATAAATATATAAGTTATTAAGAGATTTCCTTGGCTATTCACATTTGGGAGAGGTTCTAATTTGGACCTTTTGTTCATCCATTTTAAGGAAAGCTCAAGAACTAACAAATAGGTGAATTTGTTGGTGCCCATAAAACCGAAATCATATAGTAAGAACAATGATTTCTTCTCATATCTTATTTATGTTTGGATGCATAAGATCTAGTTTTATTTTATGACTAAATAAATCTTTTCATATATGAATATGTATATTAATGAGATTAATAATTCTAACAACAAGTCCATAAATTACAGTCTGTCTCTGTTGGACCATATAGATATATGATTAGTTTTGCTAATGACAAGTGTGTACTTTATATTATATATACTCTTACTCTTAATCGTTTGTTTAGTCTTTAATAGATTGTTTAAAGTTTACAATTTAAGCAAGTAATGTTATAGCAACCATGGCTATAACATTGAAGATTTGTGAAGCATCGTTCAAGTAATGTTATAGCTGCTTGAGCTATAACATTGAAGATTCTTAAAGCATCATAGTAACTGAAACAAGTTTCAAGAATGATGATCACTCAAGCAAAAGACTCGATCAAGTCTATAACAAGCTCAAGATGAAGAGCTTATGATCATAAAGAGATGATCCTATCACTGAAGATCTCCAGGAAGATTAGCTAGTATAGGACATCGTCTAATAACGGTATCTTAAGAAGTAATATTGGGAAGGTAAAGTTATAGCTATTTCACCTATAACTTTACTTACCAAACTTAAGGTTATAGCCATTTCTAATATAACTTTGGGTTGCATTTTAAAGGCACGATTTGAATAATTTTAAAATATATTTTTTAAAGCTTAAATCATAAAATCTTTAAAGAAAAATGTGTTTATAGTAGAGTGAGATTTGGGACATGATTAAGTCGAATGAGTTTGAGGTTACCCTATTGATTAGTAAAACAACTTATGAGTTGTCATGCTATCTAGGGTTTTCCTTTTACTCTTATCTAAACTCTAATTATCTAACCTAATATCTTACCTAGGGTTTCGAGTTGGGTGGCCGGCCTATGAGCCGTTTTTCCTCCTTGTACAAGTTAGGGTTTGGAATAAATCTTAGTGATAATATTTGATTAGAGATTTGTTATCTCTTTTATATTATTAAGATTTATTCTTTCCTATGTTTTAGGAAATTATTGCTGTAAAGATAGAAGAATAAGATTGAGTAAATCTCAAGGATAATATTTGTTAGAGATATTCTATCTGTTTATATTATTTGATTTATTATTTCCTATCTTCTAAGATATGGTTGGATTAAATATAGGAAGATTAGATTGCTTTCTTGCTCTCTACTTCACACGAGATCCACGGATATCTAGGGTTTAGGTAAAGATCTTGGATAAATATTTGTTAGAGTTATTTTTCTCCTTATATTTATTCTATATCTTTTGCCAAGATATTATTGGATTAAAAAAAGAGAATAGATCTCTTTCTTGCCCATTAATCCACACGACACATCTAGGGTTTTGGAAAGAAACCTAGATCCCCTCTCTACTATAAATACAAGCACTTATTCATTCTTTTAAAATACTTTTCAACTTTAAGCTTTTCGAAATATAAAATTCCTTGCAAACAATTTGAGTTTAAATTCTAGTCGAGTATTTTTATTGTTTTGCAATTGAAAATCTTTTACGAAAAGTCGTGCTCTTTAATTTGCGTCTTATTTCTTAAGGCTACGTTATAAGATAATAGTACTTCATATTGTTTCCACTTGTTCAATTGTGTGAACACTTAGAGGAACAATCAAGTGCTTTCTTAGTAACTTAAGATAGTCAAAATCGAATATCTAGTGATATTCAAATCGAGTTATAGCTAGAGTTAGTTATACGAGTGGGTTGATAATTTTGTAATCCGGAGAGAGGTACTAAAATTATTAATCGAGAATAGTGGACGTAGGCTTCGACATGTGAAGCCGAACCACTTCAAATATCGTGTGTCCTTGCAATTTTCTTTATCGTTCATTTCATTACTTTTATAAATAGTTTAGTTAATTAGTTAAAGTTTAATCAATAAACTTTAAATAATTAATTATTTAGATATAAAATAAAAAGTGGGCATAAGTTTTTAAATACTCAATTCACCCCCCTCTCGAGTATTTCGACTTGGATAAACTCTTCAACTGGCATCAGAGCCTCGTGCTCTTGATTGCCTAACCGCAAAGAGGCTGATCCGTCTATCTCTCTATCATTTTATTTTATTTTATTTCCACTGCCTTACACGTGTGAAATGGATTCCAAGTATTTTAAGTGTCCTATCTTTTATGGGAAGAATTATGGACTATGGAAAAACATGATGACACACTACATAAAAGGACATGATTGGGAGTGCTAGACGATTGTTAAGAATGGACAACACAAAATTTTGGTCGGATCTTCGGAAGACACTACCTATGAGAAAAACGAAGAAGACTATATTGAGGCTGATTACAAGAAGGCAGAGAAAAACTCGAAAGCAATACGCATGTTGCAAAACGGCATGACATCTAGTGAATTCGATCGTTTTTCTTCTTGCACTTCGGCCAAGGAAATATGGGATGGTCTTGAATTGGCCTATAAAGGAACGTCCGCTGTTAGAAAATATCGTATTGACTTGCTGATTCAAAAATATGAACTTTTTAAAATGGAAAAGAATGAAACACTCGATAGCATGTCAGCACGATTTTCTACTATCATTAATGAGCTCAAAAATCTTGGTAGGAGTTTTAACTCCGAGGATATTGCTAGAAAAGTACTTAGGAGTTTGACTAAGAAATGGCGTCCTAAGGTCAGGATTATGGAAGAAGTTAGAGATCTCACCTCTCTATCTTATGCAGAACTAATTGGAGCTCTTATGGCTCATGAGCTCGTCCTGGATGACGATGAAGCCGAGTCCAGTAACAGTAAGAGCATGGCTCTACAAGCTTCTGATAAGGAAGATGTCGATGCTGAAATTGAGGATGAAACGTTTTTTTGCTAAACGATTCAATAAAAGAATTTTTAGAAACAAGTAAGCAAAATCGTTTAATAATAACAATAGGTCCTATAATAAGAAAACTTCTGAGTCTAAGAATACATTTGCTAATAGAGGATGCTTTAAATGCGGAGAATCCAGTCATATGATTAAGGATTGTCCCACATGGGAGAAAATTAAAGACAAAGCAAATCGTGAGAAGAGTAAGAAAGAGTTCAAGAAAGTAATGATGGCATCATGCTGGAGAGATCTTGACACGGAGGACGACGAAGGATCTGAAGAAGAAGAAGTTGCTAACCTATGCCTAAGCAACGTAAGCCTTGACCTATTTTCAAACAATGATAAAGATAGCGTGGACTCCTATTGCTACTTTCTAGGAGATTCAGAAGAAGAAGAAGAAGAGGTAAGCTATCTTGAACTTAAGAAATGCGTTAAGAAATTACCTAAGAATGCTCTAATTGAATACTTTGAGCAATCTCTTGATAAATGTCATGAACAAGATTTGGAGTTGAAAGATTTAAAAGAACAAATTCTCGATATTACTGAAAAGAATCATCTCCTTAAAGCCAAGGCCAAGAAGCTCAAATCTAAAGTTACAGCCAATATGGCTACAACTTCAGATGTGACAAATGTTGAGAAAAAGGTTCTTGAGTCTAAAGTTATAGCTAATGAAGCTATAACCTCAGATCTGAAACTCAACATTAAGCATCTTCAAGCCAAGGTTACAGCTAGTGAAGCTATAACCTTAGAATTGAGGAAAGTCAAAGAGCTTCTTGAGTCAAAGGCTACAACTAGAGAAGCTGTTATCTCAGATCAAAAGAAGGAAATTGACTCTCTAACTCAGCAATTGAAGGAATCTAAAACTGTTCTATTAAATACAAAAAGAATGCATACTGAGATGGTACGAGTTCTTAACGAGAGATTCCAAAACTTTCGTGACAATTATGAAGAGACTCATCCTACCAAGGTTGTTGAGTCAGACCATTCCAAATGCAATAAAGAAATCCAGTCTTTAAAAGACTTACTTTTACATGCTAGAAAGGTCCATGAAAAGTGGGAAGGTAGCACACGTGTCCTAAACTTCCTAACTGAGCAATCAGATAATAATATGAAAATGGGATTAGAACATGAGTGCTATGGTAATAGAGACCACTCTAAATGCAAATCAACTCCTTCCGAACGAGATTTCAGGAAGAGAAAATATGTCAATCTACCAGAATATTTGATTTGCAATTACTGTGGTCATACGGGTCATATCCAAGAAAATTGTGTCAAATACGTTCAGGATTTAAGAAAAGGAATCAACTTTGTTAAAGCAACTGACACTGTTTGTGACACCCCCATACTCCAAGTGCCTTACCAGGACCACTTAAGGTATGAGAACGTCACCATCTCGGTTATCCGAGGCAATGATAACCAAATGACAATGAAGAAACATAATTTAAATAACAATATAGTTTAAAATGATTACATGTTCAAAACCAAAACTGTTAAACTGAAATACAAGGTTCTCAGACGGTCTACTGATAAAACTGTCAAAACAATAAAACATCGCCTGACACAGCGGAAGACTTTTAACTGCCACGTGATGACTCATCCCAGCTATCCCATACGCGTCATAACATACCTCATCAGTAACTGCTCACCATCCCCGAATGGATCACCATAGTTTTTAAAACATTTAAACGGGGTCAGTACTAATTACACAATCAAAGCCACACTGAAACAATTATACAAACAACTCACACACAATCCCAGTCTCCATCTCCAATCACCTCATAACTAACTACACACTAAAGTGTGTAGCCCTGCCAGAGTACCCATCGTAACAGATACTCCTCGCCGCCAGTGGGGGACCGCAGCCGTTCCCACCTAAGCCCCGCTCATCTCCATTGAGCGATAAACCCATGTTAATTAATGTGCACATCCCTCCTGTGGCGGGTTCCACAGGAGGCGAATCAAGGGCGTGAAGCCACTCCCGCAAGTGACTACACTCAGCCAGGGATGCACCCCGAAGATCACAGACAGATACAACAACAATCAACGATATTAATCAACAACCGTCACAAACACCAGCAGTATACTTTAACAATAATCACAACCGTCTGAATCAATCAACAATACGAAATCACAACCGTCTGAATCAATCAACAATTACTAACTACAGCACAATCACCACACATTATGTAATTAATACCGAGTAGGGAAACCCTACCTGGAAAAGCAATCACCACAGACGATCTAGCAGCTAATCAGAATTCTCCTCTACGAATCCTCCTCCTATAACATGTATACATTCAATTACTACCACATACATATAAATCATCCAAAAACCCCCAAATCTACCCAATTAGGGTTTTAACCAAGCTCAATGAAATAACATAAAAACTATATATGGATCGTACCCTCGACACGACGAACTCAACGGTGTAAAGAACACGACGATCCGTCATCCTTAGCCTTTGGAATTTGCTAACAACGCGGAGAAGGAGAACAACATAACTCTTTTTCTCTCTTGAAAGATTTTAGAAAAGTGAAAACTGATTAAGAAAGGTGACGGAATCCTTTTATACTAATCACGCGTTATTAACAAAACCCGGCTAAAATAACCCGTAAGACCAACGTACTCGATCGAGTAAGTAATCTACTCGATCGAGTGCCCCTTACTCGATCGGGTGCCACACATACTCGATCGAGTACCCATCAGACAGACTACTATTTCATATAAAAACATACTTACTCGACAGAGTAATCCCCACTCGATAGAGTACCCATAGACTCATAAAACCGTAGTATTACAGTCTTCCCTCCTTAAAAGGAACTTCGTCCCCGAAATTCAACCCATACTAAAAAACAATCATACTAACTCGATCAAGACACAACCACGCAACTAAGAACTCAAAACAAAACTCCAACCTACAAGACATGAACTCGTAACACCAATTCCACCAACTATTCCTATATCCACAACATGGCTCACGATATCGTATCAACTACATTATATCTCTCTCGACACTAACTCCATACGTTACCAACTACCGTCCACAAGCGCTGCTAGCTCCGTAACATGTCATCCACTAGAAAATCCAATATCAAGACACTCATGAACATCAAACGGAATGTTACATTCTACCACCCTTAAAAGGAACTTCGTCCTCGAAGTTTACTCACACTCCTAAACATCATCGTCCAACTGCCAAAACTATCGAACTCATAATCATCATCATTCAACTGTCAACACTATCAAAATATTCTCGCACTCCTAGACATCACACTACTACAAACACGGCCATGACCTTTAATAAAATCAATCACAACAAAGATCCATCCTTTATGCTGCACCAACACTCTTCTTCCAAATATACTACAACATGCACAACCATGGAACTCTCTTTTATCACATCCTACTCCATTTAAGACAAATGTTACGTCCTCGTAACTCACTAATACTAAATCCTAGCTATATCTTCTCATTATCCTCATCACCACCGCATGTCAAAGATAGCCACCTATAATCTAAACACTCGCCATGCATATATCTAAGGCTCTCTTACATAAACAAATCTCATACTTCAATTCACTCGTCACACCACCTAACCTATACCTCAAAATCTTTAGCTTAACCAAAACTTCAATTGTTCCCTATTACTGCCAAAACGACATAATCCTCTATACCTGCACCTATCTCCATACTCATAACTCACGATCCATAATTATTACATACACTCACACTAGATCCTCAAGTTCTTTTCTTTCATTACCGCAAAACTCATACATAACTTAACATGACACTAATTCCCAACACCCTACACTCACTGTCCCAAAATCTGATTATGAACCACTTGCAGCGTCCAGATCAGTACAACACATGTTCCACAAATCACTTGCAATGACTGTGTCTACCGATTCCTCATCTTAAAACAAGGTCAAAATTACTATAACAACTTCTCACAACTGTGGCCCATCAACAGAATATTACTATACCATGACAACAACGAAAACATATACAACTCTCTTTTATATCATACTCTACCCTCATTCTCAAACTGAAACTGGTAAGAAACATCAACAAACAAAACAATAGTCTATCTGTCCAAACTGAAACTCACAGGAAACAACAACAAACAAAACAACAACTATGTATAACTGATATGTACTTTTGAGAACTCGTATCATAATCATCTCGCCTACTCCACCACAACCGGTGACGGCATCACAACACCGTCACCAACAGCCGCACCGCAGAGCGAAAACACCCGCATCACAACATGAAATACCATGCCCGGATCACCACCCGAGGCACAAAAACCACATCGATAGACATCATAATTACATACAATTCCCATAAACACTGACTTAGAATAACTTTCCGGACAATAAAACGTACTCAAGACTGCTTTACTAGATCACAACACAATATATTATACGAAATAAATAGACAGGAATCTCATGAACATCATCCATACCTTTTCACGGAATAAACATATATCATGAATACACCTACATGTATAACTAGCCATGCCAGATCACCCAAACTATCACTTTTGAACATCATTTAATTAGATTACCGTATCCACCATATATTACAGAACATTTAGATAACAACTTTACGACTATCACACCATACAACTTATCGTGAGGTTAGAACCTCACACAAACGTTTATACACATCATAGACCCATAATCACATCCAACTAGTCAATCCTGATCACGTAAGTTACCACTCGATCAAGGTTACCTGTCGTCTGAGCTTAACTCATATGCCCCTCATAACATATTCCCCCACTCGCATAACCACCACCTTATCCCAAACATAGCCATACCATTAATACTCAACTACTAGCAACTACCTCCTATAACAACATCTTATACTTCCTCACAACAATACACATCAATCGGGTCTTCTACAAAATCAACCTATTTAGAATGGCCATCTTTCTTATTTATCATCACCATTAATCACTAGTGACAACACCTCAACACTACCATCGTTCGGATATCAAGCTTCTTACAGTCAACTCTAAACATCATGGTTTCTTTCCTATCTTTGGTTAACATCCCAAATAACAAACATCAAACCCATCAAATAAATTACCTCAACAATATTTCCAATACTATCCTTAATTGTATCGTCACCCAACTCACCACCAAGATCTCATATCGTACAATTTATTTACCCCGCTTTTTTACTTTCCTTAATTCCTCGAAACTCATGATTATCATGTCGTCCTGGAATTCCTATATAACTGTTAACTCAAATCCTCATGATAGTATCATACATCTCGATGATTCCTTACTTTTATATCACATAACTCCGGTGAACATTTTCCTAGTTTTACTCCCCTCATTCTTTTCTTTTTACACTCGACAAAAACAGTTAACCATTCAACTCCTTATTACTTCTACCTAACTCTTTAGTGCTCCGGTAACCTTCTCATTGCCCCAAAACTCACATCTCATTATTTCATATCGATATCATCTCACGCTTTCTTACCATAGATATTCTCTTATTATGCTATCACTCACACTTGCCACTAATCCATCCATAGAATCAACGTTTACTGTTCAAACAATTGCATCTCCCTTTTTACATCCCTAGAAATCAAAATTCATTTTATACCATTAATTGCCCAAGGAAATCACACATTAGTTTCACCTCTTGATAACACAAATTCCCAAACTCACTCACTATCTGCAAATCCACGTCGCGACATATCTCCATTAAGTTCACTATATACCACTCTTCTCAATCCCTCTAAAATGACCTTTCATTACATATATTCTTAACCAACATAATTCTTAACCATCTCCCTCCATAATTCCTTACGAATCTCAAGTTACCCCCATTCGCATCCCTCATTTCAATCTTTTCGTTCTCACGTTCCATAAACTCACATCATCCCTTACCCACATTCACTTACTTTTACATTACTCAACACAAAATCATATCACTCGTCTCATCTCAGAAAACATGCTTCATGCCTCAATAAACCTTACCAATCTTCATTTTCTTTCCCACTATCTACTACAACCACATATAACTCATGTCCTCCCCATTGAACCCATAATCACCATAGGTGCCACTCTTTACATCATAAGATTGGGTAACTTACGCATCAAGACCAACATATACGTGAAATAACGCATAAATAAGCAAAAGAACACCCTTGAATTAAACATAATATGTAACGAAGTCAAAAGATAAACATATGACCCAAAACATGAGTCACTAGATCGAGTACAGGTCGCTCGATCGAGTAAGTGAGTTACTCGATCGAGTAGATGAAGGTCAGAAGCACGTAAAACAAATTACCAGGACTACTCGATCGAGTAACAAGAGGTGCACTCGATCGAGTGAGGGCCACTCGATCGAGTACCCTACGAATTTCTCAGCACTGTCCATTTTTCGTAAAACGATCATATCTCACTCGTTTCTTGGTCGTTTTGGGCGTGCGACCTATCGTTAGAATCGTAAAAGAATAAGCTATCACCTCCAATTAGAATCACATTAAAATCATTTATACATCTCAAGTTTTAACAGTTTAAAAACAACCTCTCTATAATCGAAAAACATAACTACTTGATTTTTACTTCCAAACAACTTAAACAACAACAAGGTAGACAAAAACAACTCAATACTTATAAAATCAGTATCCCTAACCACATGTTACTATCTTCAAAAGCCAAGCAACAACATCCATTATGCACATACATCATTCAACTTACCAAGCATGTATTACCTACATGTTTTTATTCTATAACTTTACGTAAACAAAATCACAAAATTATAACATCAAGTCTCCTATTCACATCTTACTAGCATAAAAACATTATAAAATCTCTTCCATCATACAACATGCTTTATCATAAATCATTTTATCATGCAACACTTATTCCTCTTTTTCCACCAATTATTCATGCTCTTACTCAAACGTTCAGCTATATAAACTCGTACAACACTACCAACAACATATATATATATATAGTAATAAGATCAAGTGAGTCCTCCTCTTACATGTGAGTCCATAAGTCCTATTATGGGCCATTGGATCTTGGAAATGGAGGGCTAAGATGAGAACAAAAAAATTAAGATTAATGCTCTAATTTTGCCATCTTCCTCTAATTTTCTTATTAACTACATTAATCCTCCTCATCTTTCATTCACAACCTCATTATCACATCTCCTCATTCTCTCTCTATATCTCACTTCTCCATATTCTCTCCAAAAAAATCAAGAAAAAAAAAACCCAAAAAACCAAACAAATAAAAAACCCAAAAAATTCAAATAAATCATTTACTCATCTTTTCTTCATTCACCATCCACCTACCACCACCAACCGGAAACCACCACAGTCGCCAACCGCCACCGCCGCCACCACCACCACCGCCGCCGCCTCGACGTCATTTTTATAATTTTTTTTTTAACTTGATGTTTGGGCGTTCTTTTTATTTTTGTTGTTGTTTTTTTCTCTCCTTATATCGTCTTGGTATATAATATTGTTTTAAATTTGTGAGTTTTTTTAATTTTAATCTTAGATCTACTAAAATAGATCAATTTCCATTGACCCGTTTTTTTTTTCATTTCCGTTTTTTTTTTTCAATTTTGATGTTTTGGTATTTTTTTTCCGGTTATTGACATTCTTACAAATTATAGTGTGATTTTAGTACTAAATCTATTAGTTATGAAATCTCAATTTTTACTTTTTTCTTGTTGATATCACTTTGTTAATATCCGTCTTGTTATATATATTTGCCAAATTTTGTATTTAAAATTTTGTCTTGGTATTGTGTGATTTAGGATCTATTAAACTTACTTGTTCGGTTAAAATTACACTTTTTCGGTTAAAATTACACTTTTGTCCGTTAAAATTACACTTTTTTCCGTTAAAATTACACTTTTTTCGGTTTAAATCATAGTTTTTTTCCTGTTAAAATTATATTTTTTAACGTTAAAATTACACATTTTTCTGTTAAAATTACACTTTTTAACGTTAAAATTACACTTTTTTTCGTTAAAATTACACTTTTTTTCCGGTTAAAATTACACTTTTTCCCGTTAAAATTACACTTTTTTCTGTTAAAATTACACTTGTCTTCATTAAAGTTACATTTATCTCTATTATTGAAGTTACACTTATCTCTACTAAGGTTACACTCTCAATGCCTAAAGTACGCTTTTGGACTAAAGCTAGAACAATTTGGACTGGAGTTACACAAATTTGGACTAAAATTACACAATTTGGACTAACTAATGGAGTTATTTGTAAATTGTAACTTACACAATTTGGACTAAAGATACACAAATTTGGACTATAGTTATACAATTTGGATTAAAATTACACTTTTATGGACTAAAATTACACTTTTTTGGACTAAAATTACACTTTTATGGACTAAAATTACACTCATAAAACGATAAAAGATATACACTATCAATGTACTAAAGTTACACTTTAGTGGACAATGATTGATATTGCACAATCTCAATGACTCAAAACAAATGAATTGGGTAACTTTGGTCCAAATTGTGTATTTTTACTCTAAATTTAGTCGTAAATAGTGTTATATTAGTTCAAACAAATTCAAATTTATTCGTAAATAGTGTATTTTCAGTCCAAAATTGTATTTTTAGTCCAAATTTAGTCGTAAATAGTGTATTTTTAGTCCAAATTTTGTATTTTCAGTCCAAAATTGTATAATTTTAGCTCAAATTTAATTGTATATATTGTATTTTAGTCCAATTTTAGTCCTAAATAAATCCATTAGTTAGTCCAAATTGTCCAAATTGTCCAAATTAGTTAGTCCAAATTATCCAAATTAGTTTGTCCAAATTAGTTAGCCCAAATTGTTCAAATAGTCCAAATTAGTCTGTCTAACTTTAGGCAAAGAGTGTAACTTTAGTCATTGAGAGGGTAATTTTAACAGAAATAAGTGTAATTTTAACAGGAAAAAGTGTAATTTTAATAAAAAAAAGTGTAATTTTAACAACAAAAAATGTAATTTTAACAGAAAAAAGTGTAATTTTAACAGAAAAAGTGTAATTGTAAAAAAAAAAAAAGTGTAATTTTAACAAAAAAAAGTGTAATTTTAACCAAAAAAAGTGTAATTTTAACATGTAGACCACCAACAAAGACACCACCACAGCACCTCACTACTACCACGTGGTATTAAGATGATAAACAAAGAACAATAGTACGTATTTAAATAATTCTAGAAATGGGCTTTGCAAATTAGTAGGCATCTTTGACTAATATAGAAGCTTTCCCTTCAATTCTTCTTTAACACACTCACTCTAAAAAGCAAGAGCACTGTGTATATTTTAGGAAGCCAAATTAGCAATCGCTAATCCTTTAAAACCGTCGGCAAAGGAATATAATACACAAGAGTTTAATTGCAAGATTACTAAAGTTAAGCCTCGGACCAGATCTGATAGTTTGAGGTTATGGGTGTGGATGTGGGCTGTTGGCGGCGGGAAAGGCAAGGGTGGCAGTGGCCGGTGGGGTTGTGCGGTGTTGTGGTGGCGGAGTGAGGTGCGGTTGTGGGTGTCGTGTTGGAATAGTGGTAATGGCGTGGGGTTGGTGGTGGTGGCCGTGGGGGCAGGTAGTGGTGGCCGGTAGGGTTAGTTGGTGGTCGTGGGTGGTGTCAGGTGTAATGTGGTTGGCTGTGTGGAGGTGGTGTCGGCTGGTGGGTGGTGGTGCGAGGTCAGTGGCGGGTAAGGGGAAGGGAACGGCGCCGGAAAAAGGAGGGGCTGCGGTGGGTTGGGTCGCCAGAGGAAGGAGGGTTGATGGTGGGTGCCGGGTTTGTGGTGAGTGAGGGGATGAGGGGATTTTATTTTGATTTTGTTTGGGTTTTTTTTGTTTGGTTTTTTTTTGTTTTGTTATTGAGAGAGAATGAGAAGAAATGAAATGTATGAAATTGAATGATTAGTGAGGGGAAGAAGGAGTGGGTAAAAAGAGAGGATTAGAATTAGGAGGTGTTTAGGAATGATTAGGGAGGGAAATTAGATAGATTCATTCCTAGTCCTCCATTGAGATGCAATCTCCTCCCTCCATCTCCTTCATCCAAAGGCCCATATGAAGACTTAGGGATTCAAAAGATATGAAGGACTTAGGAGAACTTTGCTCTCTCTCTCTCTCTCTCTCTCTCTCTCTATATATATATATATATATATATATATATATATATATATATATATATATATATATATATATATATATATATATATATATATATATACATAACTCTATGTATAACTCAAACCAAACAAATTTTCTTTCCGTATTTCCATAATGCCATATCATAAAACAACTATCATGCTTTCAATCAATAATGTATAACATCACCTCATTATCATCTTTCTCTACACATTCCCCATTCTCCAGATACATACATCCACCGATTTATAACACACTTTGATACAAAGATACACAATTCACAAGATAAACACATAGCGATACCGACTCATATCCCATGGTGACCGGTTCATAATTGTAGAGCGAGTTCGCGACTTTAGGACGTCTCCCAAGTCTTTGCATTAGCTTCTACAACTTCTACCCCGGGTTCATTTTATTTTGACTCTCTATGTTCATTAGGTTCATTGGTTACAGGTTTCAAGATCGTCTCTCTTATACCACTTTGTGACACTCCCATACTCCAAGTGCCTTACCAGGACCACTTAAGGTATGAGAACGTCACCGTCTCGGTTACCCGAGGCAATGATAACCAAATGACAATGAAGAAACATAATTGAAATAACAATATAGTTTAAAGTGATTACATGTTCAAAACCAAAACTGTTAAACTGAAATACAAGGTTCTCAGATGGTTTACTGATAAAACTGTCAAAACTATAAAACATCGTCTGACACAGCGGAAGACTTCTAACTGCCACGTGATGACTCATCCCAGCTATCCAATACGCATCATAACATACCTGCTCAGTAACTGCTCACTATCCCCGAATGGAGCACCACAGTTTTTAAAACATTTAAACGGGATCAGTACTAATTACACAATCAAAGCCACACTGAAACAATCATACAAACAGCTCACACACAATCCCAGTCTCCATCTCCAATCACCTCATAACTGACTACACACTAAAGTGTGTAGCCCTACCAGAGTACCCATCGCAACAGATACTCCTCGCCGCCAGTGGGGGACCGCATCCGTTCCCACCTAAACCTCGCTCATCTCCATTGAGCGATAAACCCATGTTCATTAATGTGCACATCCCTCCTGTGGCGGGTTTCACAGGAGACAAATCAAGGGCGTGAAGCCACTTCCGTAAGTGACTCCACTCAGCCAGGGTCGCATCCCGAAGATCACAGACAGATACAATAACAATCAACGATATTAATCAACAACCGTCACAAACACCAGCAGTATACTTTAACAATAATCACAACCGTCTGAATCAATCAACAATACGAAATCACAACCGTCTGAATCAATAAACAATCACTAACTACAGCACAATCACCACACATTATGTAATTAATAACGAGTAGGGAAACCCTACCTGGAAAAGCAATCACCACAAACGATCTAGCAGCTAATCAGAATTCTCCTCTACGAATCCTCCTCCTATAACATGTATACATTCAATCACTACCACATACATATAAATCATCCAAAAACCCCCAAATTTACCCAGTTAGGGTTTTAACCAAGCTCAATGAAATAACATAAAAACTATATAAGGATCTTACCCTCGACACGACGAACTCAACGGCGTAAAGAACACGACGATCCGACCCCTTTAGCCTTTGGGATTTGCTAACAACGCAAAGAAGGAGAACAACGTAACTCTTTTTCTCTTTTGAAAGATTTTAGAAAAGTGAAAACTGATTAAGAATGGTGACGAAATCATTTTATAATAATCACGCGTTATTAACAAAACCCAGCTAAAATAACCCATAAGACCAACGTACTCGATCGAGTAAGTAATCTACTCAATCGAGTGCCCCTTACTCGATCGAGTGCCATACATACTCGATCGAGTACCCATCAGATAGACTACTGTTTCGTATAAAAACATACTTACTTGACAGAGTAAGCCCCACTCGATAGAGTACCCATAGACTCATAAAACCGTAGTATTACACTATTTTAGAGGATAATGACTTCCCCCCATCTGAACCTAGTACGAGTGAAGAACCTAACAATGATCATCGTTGGTTCTATGATATGAGCTTTGATTATAAGAAGGCTACCGAATCGAAACAGTCACCTAAGTCTAAAGAGCGTTTCAAAACTAAAGCTCCCCCAAAACAACCTGAAAGACCACGTCATGGAGAACCCAAAACACAATCAAAGACGGTTCCCAAACAAGCCTATTCGTTTCCAAAACGGAAAAGTTTTAGACAAGTTTGGGTTAGAAAAGATTTAGTTTTTAGAGTGACTAACATCAAAGGACCCAACTTAGCTTGAGTACCTAAAAACTGTATCTAATCTTTTTGCAGGTTGTGGTGAAAGAAAACAATCTATGGTACCTTGATAGTGGATGTTCAAGGCACATGATTGGAGATGTAAATTTATTTCTTTCACTTGAACCCTTCGACTGAGGTAAAGTTACATTTGGTGACAATAAGATGGGTAAGGTTATTGGTATTGGTAAAGTTGGCATATCTTCTTCTCATGTTATTAGTGATGTTTATCTTGTTAGTGGTCTCAAGCACAATTTACTGAGTATCTCTTAATTATGTGACAAGGGAAATAAAGTTGTTTTTCATTTAGATTCTTGTCGGATAATAATTAAAGGAACAAGTAGTGTTGTGCTTGATGGACAGCGTAAAAGGAACATTTATATGATTGATTTAAATAATATTCCTACTAACTCGTTCACATGCATGAAAGTTACAACAAATGATCCTTGTCTTTGGCACAAAAGATTTGCGCACATTAGTTCAACTACTTTGAATACATTAAAGAGATGGGATTTGGTTGAAGGACTTCCCTCAATCAAATTTGATCAAGAAACTTAATGTGACTCGTGTGCTCGTTGCAAACGTGTGAGATCATCGTTCAAACCTAAGAGAATGGTAAGTACCAATGAAGCACTAGAACTCGTGCATATGGATCTATGTGGCCCAATGAAGGTAAGAAGTAGAGGCGGATCCAGGTATGTCTTCGTTCTAGTTGATGATTACTCTAGATATGTTTGGCCAATATTTCTCAATTCAAAAGATGAAACTTTCGAAAAGTTTGCAGTTTTAATGAAGCTTGCCCAAAATAAGTATAAATCAAAATTGATTTCTATTCGCACGGATCATGGCACCGAATTCGATAACCATGCCTTTATAGAATATTGTAGGGAGAATGGTGTTGGGCATAACTTCTCAGCACCACGAACCCTACAACAAAACGATGTCGTTGAGCGTATGAATAGAACATTGGAGGACATGGCACGCACTATGTTGTTATGTAGCGGTCTACCTCGTAATTTTTGGGCTAAAGCTATTAATACTGCATGCTATGTACACAATCGTGCTTTGATTAGACCAATTCTCAAGAAGACTTCTTACGAGCTTCTTAGGGGACTTAAACCCAACATATCACATCTACGTTGCTTCGGGAGCAAATGTTTTGTCCATAATAATGGTAAAAATAGATTAAGAAAATTCGATCCCAGAAGTGACGAAGCTGTATTTGCCGGCTATTCTAATCACAGTAAAGCATATAAGGTTTTTAATAAGAGAATCCTATGCATTGAAGAAAGTGTCCATGTTATTTTTTATGAGAATAATATGTTCGTTAAAGCTGAACAGGATGAGGAAGAAGGTTTGAACGAACCTGATTTACGACTATCTAGGGATGATCTTCCAGAATTGGATGAGGAAGATAAAGAAATTGAAGGCACAAATGATGAACAAGGAAGCCCTTCGAATGATAAAGGAAAGAGAACTGAGAATATAGTTGATGATACTATAACCTCTTCTCAGTCCAAGCAATTGGAAACTGAAGTTATAGCTGATGATGCTATAATATCAAATCCAAATCAAAGAACAGGATTCAAAGTTATACCTGATTCTGTTATAAGCCCAGGATTGGATTCAGGGGGAATGAGGCTTGAACCTCGATCATTCGAAGAAGGCGAGCCAAGTTCAAATGATGATGTGCCTCCTGTTTCTAAGAAATGGAGATATAAGGATTCTCATCCAATGGAAACTATTCTGGGAAGTTTAAATGAAGGGGTTAGAACTCGTAGAAAGCTTAATAACTTTTGCTCATTTTACTCCTTCCTCTCAACCATTGAGCCAACAAATATCAAAGAAGCACTTGCAGAACCAGATTGGATAGTCGCTATGCAAGAAGAGCTACAACAGTTCGAACGGAACAAAGTTTGGCATTTGCTTCCGAGACCTAAAAACCGAACTGTTATTGGTACAAGATGGGTTTTCAGAAACAAGTTGGACGATACGGGAGTTATTGTACAAAATAAAGCCAGATTGGTCGTACTAGGGTATAATCAACATAGGGTATAATCAACAAGAAGGAATTAACTACGATGAGACCTTCGCTCCCGTAGCCAGACTTGAGGCTATTAGGCTATTAATAGCTTTTGCAGCTCAAAAAGGAATTAAACTGTTTCAAATGGACGTTAAGACAACATTTCTTAACGGTTATTTGAATGAGAAGGTTTTTGTTGAGCAACCTCCAGGATTTCTCGATAGCAAGTTTCAAAACCATGTTTTCAATTAGATGAAGCTTTGTATGGTTTGAAACAAGCTCCTAGGTCTTGGTACGACAAATTGTCAAAATATCTTCTTCAAAATGGTTTTAAAAGAGGATCTGTCGACAAAACCCTATTCTTGAAATCTGAAAATTCCGATCTATTAGTTGTACAAATTTATGTTGATGATATTATTTTTGGTTCAACTAATAATCGTTTGTGTAAGTATTTTTCAGAATTGATGACCTCTGAATTCGAGATGAGCATGATAGGAGAACTCAAGTTCTTCCTTGGGCTTCAAATTCAACAAACTACTGAAGGAATTATGATACACCAACAGAAATACATCAAAGAGCTAATCAAGAAATTTGGTATGGAAAATTCTCATTCTAAGCCAACTCCTATGATTACAGACAAGAATTTGACTAAGGATGAAGACGGTAAGTCTGTCGATGAGACAACTTATCGAGGTATGATTGACTCACTTCTTTATCTAACTACAAGTCGTCCTGATATAAAGTTTAGTGTAAGCGTATGTGCTTGATTTAAATCGTTCCCTAAAGAATCGCATATGATTGCAGTTAAGAGAATACTGAAATATTTAATTGGTACATCAAAATTATATTTGTGGTATCCTCTCTAGTGTAATTTTGATCTCATAGGGTATTCAGATGCAGACTATGCAGGGTGTTCACTTTATAGAAAAAGTACTTCTGGCATAGCTACGTTTGTTGAACCTTGCATTATTACATGGGGGGCCAAAGAAGCAAAATTCCATTGCGTTATCTATAGCTGAAGCCGAGTATATTGCCGCTGGGTTGGTATGTTCTCAACTTTTATGGCTTAAGCAACAGTTATGTGATTACGGTGTTAATGTTGGATGTATTCCCATTTTATGTGATAATACGAGTACTATAATTATATCTAAGAACCCTGCGCAGCACTCGCGAACTAAGCATATAGACATTAGACACCATTTTCTACGTGACCATGTAGATAAGGGCAGCATAAGACTGGAATTTTGTAGCACAGAAAAACAATGGGCTGACATTTTCACCAAAGCATTGGCTAGAGAACGTTTTGAGATTTTACAGTTGGAAATTGGTTTAATTGGTGGCAACTAAACTTGTCACAAATATTTTACTTTCCCGTAGAACTGACTAGATTTGACAAGATTGTATGACTATGTTCGTATTTTCCGTTGTAAGTACATTCTTATATACTCCCTGCTATTCATAATAAACTTCTCCTTTTATTTTGACACAAAAATTAAGGAAATACACTAACCCACCATATAATTAAATTTGGACCACACAAATACACTATCCCACCATACAATTAAATTTGGACCACACAAACACTTACCAAAAAAGGAAATAGAGAAGTTATTATGAATAGACGGAAAAGGAAATAGGGAAGTTTATTGTGAATAGGAGGGAGTAATATTTTATTATTTTATATACTACGCCAAATCGGACCATCAATAAGGAGCGTATCACAATGGTTTAATGCATTTAATAACGACTCTTAGATTACCGTTTTCAAAATATTGGCGGAAACCTAGACCGCGCTAATAAGAATAACGGTTTCCGTCGAAAACCATTCTTATTATAATGTGACAACGCTTGTATAACAAACTGTTATCAAATACGTATAACGGTTTCCATAAACTCGTTATATAATCACCCTTATCAACGGTTGTTAGGCAACCGTTACCAGTTTAAGAGAACGGCGTTTCGAAAACCGTTACGAAATTAAGACTAGCAACGGTTTTTGGCACCCGTTGTTATGTTATAGCTACGGGTTTCTTGCAACCGTTATCATTTGCTATTATAATATAACGGTTCCTCTGTACCCGCTGTCATTTATCATTTACGGCTGAAAAATAACCGTTATATACTTTTTTCAATGTAAAATATTCAACCGATGCATGTATGATAAATAATGAACCGTTGCATGCATTGTTTTGTTTGACCGTTATTTACTATCCGTCCATTATTATATCCACACATGCATACATATTTTCCTATAAATATATCACTTTTAATGTGATCAATTAACCATATTCACCAATTCAACGTTCAATTAATCATAGCCTATAATTTAATTAAAAATATTACACTTCGATCACCATGTCGTCGTCGTCTTCTACACCCGCCGAATCACAATCAAATACGCGCTATGTCCATCCTATTACGTGTATTATACACAACCTTCCAATCAAATATGATAAAAATGGTAAGGCTTTTTCGAGAAGTTTTACTTGGATGAGAGATATGCTTCGTCAAGGTGGTTATACGAACGTTAAAAAGGTCCACCCAGCTTGGACTAAAGTTCATGGTTTTCTTGGTTACGCAATGATCGAGTTTGAAGGTTTTGGGAAGAAGCTGGAATCTTTTCGTCAAGCGAGAAAACTCCAGGCAAGATATGAGGATCATAATGCTAGGAAGAAAAATTATTATACGGATGATGCGTTACAAGCGCAATATTTATGGATTGCAACCGATTGTGACATTAATCTATTAAGAACATATCGGCACTATATTAACACTGTGCCTCGTTCATGAGACGCAGAACAAGTGCCTCTTAATAATCCACATATTGAATTCCCAATATTTATCGCAATCGCAGGGGAATTACAAGAAGATTATGTTAATTAATTATTGTTATTATTCTAATTAATGGTTTTAAAACTGCGCGTCTTTTAATTTCTTGTGATGTAGGTGTTTTTCTTGAATAATATTTGCGTGGTAGTGTATTTTATTGTCTAATTATTTATTGCAAATTACGTAGGTTTAATTTAAAATATTTGTTAATAAGTAAACCTTTACTTTAAATTAACACAAAATCTCATTATAGACGGCACATATGCGTCTACAACTAAAGATGGGCCAAATACAATACCATATTCCTAATAGGACAAGCAACAAGTGGGGTGGTGGGGGCAAAAAATGTCACCACTTTCAAGCTATTTGACCCTTCTTTAGTTATAGACGGATATATCAGTTTATAGCAAGACTAGCTGATTAAATTAATTACCAACGGTTTCGAGAAAACTTATAAATGTGACTATAAATGTTAAAGCATCCTCTACTAACATTCATTAATCAAATCACAATATTTCATCCTCATTACACAAATTTGAAACAACATGGCAATGAACCCTAATTTTATCAACAACGAAGAATGACTTACACAAACGATTGAAGATGATGGGAAGGTTCTCGCCGGGCTTCCCGCCGATCAACACCCATTAATCAAAGCATCCATTGAACATCAATGGAATTATTGGATTAAGAGGCGTGAAGCAGTCCGGCTTGTCAACAAAGCCTCATCATCATCATCATCTTCATACCCTCGTCGGCCTGTTACTCGCAACTTGGCTGCAGCCAGAGATATGTTGAGTTATACTCTTCCAACCCTATCTCCACATGCAAGTCATGTCCTTGCATATGTTCAATCTGTTATTGCAAAATATGAAGCCAATGACCCAGAAGTTAGTGGTATACCAGAGTGGCGTGATTGGTGGCAAGTTGAGAAGCACTTTTTACGCTTAACCGGGGTTGTTCCGGCTTATTATACATCTTTTGATTTATGATAATTGCTGTAATGTATTTGGTTTAAAATTAAATGAAATGATCAATTTGAAAGTGTTGAGTTATGCTTGTTTGATTTGCTTGCATTTTTTGAACTCCATAGATCATCGAGAATCAAGATCCGATTAACGCTACGTAATACTCATCAACAACGGTTCACCTGCAACCGTTGTCAATTGGTTCATCAACAACGGTTCAGCTACAACCGTTGTAAATTGGTTCAATAACAACGGTTAGCCTACAACTACAACCGTTGTAAATTTTTTTCATTAACAACGGTTCACCTACAACCGCTGTGAATCGTGACGTTCTAACTTCAACGTGCACCGTTTATTAATTGTTTGACCATACGACTCAATATATTAAAAAAATAAAAAATAAATGTAAGATATGACGATACGACTTATTATATTAAAAAATAATTAATTGTTTGACTATACGGTATTTTTTAAGCCGTGTTCCAGTTGCTAATACTTCGTATTTCTCATTATTCTTGATTTTCCCCCACTTGCTATCCCAGTTGCCTAATTGAGGAAAGAAGTTTGTACTAACTTAATACGGATTAACAAACATGGAAGATGCTTTTTTTTTTGGCGGGAAAAACTTGACACAATGAAAGATAAATGACAACGGTTAGGCACCAACCGATGTAATATAATGACAACAATTACGGGTTTATAATCAGCCGTGGTCATATTGCAAAATATAGAATACGGTTTCGCTTAACCCGTGTTTACTAGTTTCAATAAAATATTCAAACAATACACATGCAAACCTTCTCCTCGCCCACTTAAAACCCTCGAACATTGAGTTTCCCTAGAACCACTACTATTCTCCGTCGCCGTCGTCGTCGTCGTCGCCTCTGCCGTTGCCATCCCCATTGCCTCTGCCGTTGCCATCCCCGTCGCCGCCCCCTCCGTTATCGCCATACCTGAAGTAATAATAAACCCTACTCTTTCGTCTCATTAACTTAATGTCTTTATTTTCTTAGTTGTGATATTATCCCCTAATTATCTTAGGTTTATTGTGTGTTAAACAGCACCTATTATTTTAAGTATAATGTGTGTTAAACAACGTCTGCTATGTCGACTTAATGCTTAAAGTTAGTAGTTTCTAAATTTCTGGTTTAGATATGGGTGGAAAGCTGAAAAGAAATGATGGGAAAAGGTCAAACGAAGAAGATTCAGGTGATGAGAATAATTTGGAATCAGATACTGGGTGAAAAACCCATAGGGTTTCCCTAGAAGCAATAGAAAGAGGGATACCTAATAAACTTATATGGGATCCATTAACGGGGCTGCCAGATGGTGATTTTGCTGCAAATTTTGCGACTTGGATTGGTTATTGTGTAAGAGAGTATGTGCCTCTCGACTTGCCGTGTATCAATCAGTTGAGTCAAGACAAGGAAGAAAAGCTATGGAGGAGATTAAAGGTATGTATATACAATAATAAATGCAGTGAGATGAAATTATCTTAGTATTCGATATGTGCTATTAGCCGAAACTAACCAAATATGCTCACCACATATGCATGCAGCTTACACTGTCCCCCAAGAACATGATGGTTACCTTAGAAGGAAGATAGGGGAATCCTTCAGAGCATGGAAGTTAAAGGTTGCTCAGAACCACTTGTTCGACAAGAAGACCGGGCAGATAAACAAGAAACCACCAAAGAATAAGTATAAGTTTGTCAGCCAACAAGATTGGATTAACTTTATTGCTTATAGGCAGTCTGAGAAGTTTAAGGTAATTTATCTGCGACTCATTGGGATCACTTTATTAGTAATCACTTAATAAGTAATGGAATATGCTTACGTTACTCGATACAATTCATTTTATGAAGACTATAAGTAGGCAGAACCAAGAGAACATTTCAAAGAAAGAGAGCGTCTTTCATGGCTTTAGAGGTGGTTATATATTGATTAAGAAGAAGCTTGGAACTGTCAATCGTCACGACGCTTGGGTGGCCGGTCACACTCCTAAGAATGGAAAGTTATAAACTCCATATGATAAGGCCGTCAAAGAGAAAATTGTAAGTTTGAATAAATGTGTCACTCCTACCACTGATGGTCGGTTATATAATTGTGAGTTTCAATAAAATTTAGTTGCATAATGGTTTTATGTGTATGTAGAAAATCTGTGAGAAGGAGGTACAAGAAGGAAAATGAAAGCCTGAAGGACGCGATGACATTCTTGCTAGGGCAATCGGCAAAGCAGAGCATCCAGGTCGTGTGAGAGAGGTATCGCGTGTTGGTATCACTAAGTATTTTGGGAAAAATACTCGACATAATTTATATATATATATATATATATATATATATATATATATATATATATATATATATATATATATATTTCCTGAAATTATACTAATTTTAATCATATTCATTTCTACTACACAGCTACAAACAATGGCCAAGTTGATACTCAGAATGGTGGAAACGGGGGATAAGCCATCTGAAGAAGAGTTGGTTATGGTTCGACAAGTCATAAAGGAAGCAGGGGATAAGAAGAAAAAACCGGGCATGCGAAGTGAGAAAGACATGGCAAAGGATCAAGATGGGGGAGATGAAGAGGAAGTCATGAAGGCAGGGGAGAAGGACGTGGAGGTGGGAGCCGAAGACACGTTCTTATCATCTTCAATTCCGGGTTTTGATGAGGTATTAGCTACTACGACTAGTTTATAATTGCTGTATATATACTAATTAATTAAATTTATTATTTAAAGTAGTGCATGTATATATACTAATTAATTAAAAATGTGAAGGTCGTTTGCAAGAAGCCTTGTGTTCTTTACTACCAAACCTCTACCATGGCATCGAGCAGAACTGCTCTTGCTAGGGGAGTTGAGGTTGAAAGCATTGCCCCCCGTGAGGGATGGAGGGAAGTGGAAGTGACCGAGTTATATCTGGAGAAGTATGGTATTCTAATAGTACCATGTAGTGAAAAATGGCTTTTGCAAGATGTCGTGGGTTCTATTGTGCAATGGCCTGAAGAATTCATTACTGTTGACATCTCCGGGGTAGTTATGCTAAAGCGGACGCATTTTATATAATGAAAGGATTTAAATTTATTAGGGTAACCTTATCTGACATATAGTAAGTATTTGTATTTTTTCATTTTCAGGAGTTACACGAAGCCATTATAGCTGAAATTAGGACTACTACATCAACATCCAAATCACTGATTCGACTGCCTCTCCACCCAAAATTCAAGAGGTATTGATAATTTGAAAAATAGATTGTGAGTTTTTCCTTTTTTTTTGGTTATTTAAATTATATATTATGTCTCGTGTAATGTATATATTTTTTTTTCTAAATTGTAGACCGGGGTTGTACGAACACCCAACGTTGGTGTTCCTCTTAAAGATAAATAACAGACCGATGATTATAAGCAAAAACTGAGTACTCCAGCGTTCGTAGCTTGGCACCAGCTGGCTGAAAGGAAGCTAACTGTCGGGGAAGTACTCATGATTGACATCGCAGAGGATGTTATGGGTTTCGGTTTCATTATTTATATGGATGGGGAATCACTGTGTCAGTTTCTCGACCTTGACGAGTTAGATGCTATGCACATTGGAATTTGGATTAAGTAAGTTTTTTTAATTAAAACTAGGCATTTGGTTTTACGAATAGTGATGTTTATTTATATCATCAATGAAAATAACATTATTCGTTCCATTTGACGTAATAGGTACCTGTGTACACACATGGTTGAGAGGAACTATGTTTCTCATGACTACGGATTTGTATCACCTGAATTGTTCTCTCATAAGTCCTTCGGATACACATACGAAGAGTACAACGAGAAAATTGCTGAACGGTTGATGATGCCCAAAAGCCTATGGTTTGCCCCATACAATGAGAATCAGTGTGTATAGTAGTTTATTATAATGAATCACGATTCTATTCATTTATTAACACACGCTTTTATGCATGTATATAAAATAACAGTTCAATTTTCAATATTTCATAGCAAGCATTGGCTGCTAACGGTAATCAGTGTGAAAAAAGGCATAGTGTACTGGATTGACTCTTGCGGACATTCTCCCACTGATAAATTTGTAAAGATGATGACTGAGTAAGTTTACAACTTTACATTATAATGTCAATTGTTATTGTATGACCTTTGAAGACTAGGATCCTTTTAATGTCCCATCAGTATTACTGAGCCAAATGCTAATTATAATTTCCTGTATATATTTATGAACTAGGGTGTTTCAAATAATGGGAGCATCAAGTCCAACTTTTGTCAGGATAAAAGTAAGTGTATTCTTAATAATTATTCCTATCATTTAATTTATGTTTATGCGAGAGGTTGATCTAATTTAGCTTATTTGTATGTGATTAATAGTCTCCTATACAAAAACCAGGCAGCAACGACTGCGCCTTTTTCTGTTGTCGGTCCATGTGGGAGATTATCACCCGAACGTATATCGACATACCCTCACCGGTTAGTGTGTTTTAATAACTATTTCAAACGTAACTTGGGTTTAATTCTATGTAATATTTCACTTATTCTGTCTATTTTGATTAAGTATATTTTGATTTGTAGTTCCCACCTACAATCAACAACAAAGACCCAACCTATTCGAAAGAAGACCTCGATGACATGAGAAATAAGTGGGCCACTTATTTTCTTTCATTACCGGAGTGTCAATAGTTCGCTCATTATGAATGTGTGTATATATTCTGTTTATAATATTTTGATGCTGGGTTGAATATTTTGATGCTGAATTTTTAGTTTTGGTCACCCTGTTTATAATATTTTGATGATGGGTTAAATTGATCAATCTGTATAATATTCTAATGTTGCAGAATTGAAATTTTGCAATGCGCAACTGCTGAAATGCTATTTTGCAGTAGCATAAATAGCATTTTAGCGGAACCTGCTACTGCAAAAATTAGCATTTCAGCAGCTGCTGGAACTTGCTAAAATAATTTTTTTAAAAAAATATTTATAAATTCGATCACGGTTAAAAATAAAACCATGGTCAATAAATTTATTGAAAACAGTCGCATTTAAATAGAAACCCGTTGACATATTCATCCATAATATAACGGTTTAAAAATCACAAACCGTTATCGAATTCATGACATTTAAAACGGTTTAATAAGCATAAACCGTTGTCATAATTACTATTTTACAACGGCTGTGTTTCAGTAAAACCGTTGTCATAGGTTTTCGTAGAGCATTCAGACTAATACTACCACGGTTTCAATATTATAGACAACGGTTTTTGAACCATTCTTAATATTGTATTACGGTTATCTGAACCCTTTATTTACATTTCATAAAGGTTTCGCCTTTTAAACAACCGTGGTCACGAAATAACAACGGTCGATGTTATAACGGTTCCGTATTTTGTATTACAACGGTATATCACCTTATCTAACCGTTGTTGCACCGATTATTTGGCGTACTAATAAGAATATTCCGTTTGCTAGTCTGTTATATTTTGTGTTGTATACAAACCATATTTCTCGTTATTCACATATACATTCTAAGGTTTAGAGCTTCATAAACCAATGACATTCATGATTGGTTTCATTTAGGATGTGAGTAGTACTGCTTACATGGCATGTAACATCAATTGCATAAGCATGAAATTTGTCTCTTATTACCTGTATACAATCGGATTTGTGGTGGTGACACATGTGGAGAGGCGACCCTTCCTTTACGTTTTACCTACTAACCTCACATTAGCCAAATTTGCCTTGTTTTGACCCATTTATTCTACTACATTCCATATGGCCTACCCTTGTCAAGGTAGTCTTGTTGGTAAATTTGAAAGTCTTGTTGTGGTTAATTTTGTTGCTTTTGTGATGGATATTGGAAGGAAGAAGAAAAAGATGGACTGAAACAAAAAGATGAAAAAATACAAAAAAAAGGAGAAAGATGATACTATAAAAGATGGAAAAGCAAGAATCTCTTATTACTCCTATTCTTAGCATTTCCATATTACTTGAGGAGAAGTACTTGTTGATGTGAGTGAGTTTGTGCCATACTTGGCATGGTGCATAATCTTTCATGTTGGGTTGGAAAGTGGAATATGGCTACTTTTGATTGTGATCGGTGCTAGCTTGGCTTTTGACTCCACATATCCAATTTATTTTGCCCCTTCTTACCCAATTACCTCACCTCACCTTACTATTTAAGTCCTCGGCATGTGTTTTGGACCTCGCTTGGTTGGAGTGTGTATATACGGTCACTAGAGATATCTATCATGTTCGATTGCATGCATGCTTTTGTCGGTCGTAGTTAGGTGAGTGACTACTTTCCTTCTCTCTTACAAAATCTGTACTCAACTTGGTTTGTATTACACACTTTATATTTAGGGCTTTATTATGTTGAAGTCGTTCTTATGATATAATATGTGCTTTGATTAAATTTATATTTCTTGCCTCGGTTGATATCATTCTAGTCGTTTTATGTCTGTTCTCGTCTTTTCGATGATGTCAAGAGGGGGAAGAAATGACCACGACTTAAGTATTTGCCTAAGCTTGCTCCTTGTCAGAACCTTTAATCTCTTAAGGTCCTTAGATGCTATACTTTGTATATAAGTGGATTGTTCTTGCGTTCAACTAACTATGACTTTTATAGTATTATGTTGAGGGGGAACTTACACTTTTATACTCTTGCTCATAATCGTTTGTTTAGTCTTTAATTGATTGTTTAAAGTTTACAATTTAAGCAAGTAATGTTATAGCAACCATGGCTATAACATTGAAGATTTGTGAAGCATCGTTCAAGTAATGTTATCGTAGCCTGTGCTACAACATTGAAGATTCTTAAAGCGTCATAGTAACTGTAACAAGTTTCAAGAATGATGATCACTCAAGCAAAAGGCTCGATCAAGTCTATAACAAGCTCGCTTATGATCAATATAAAAAGATGATCCTATCACTGAAGATCTCCAAGAAGATTAGCTAGTATAGGACATCGTCTAATAACGGTATCTTAAGATGTAATATTGGGAAGGTAAAGTTATAGCTATTTTACCTATAACTTTACTTACCAAACTTAAGGTTATTGCCATTTCTACTATAACTATTGGTTGCATTTTAAAGGCACGATTTTAATAATTTTAAAATATATTTTTTAAAGCTTAAATCATAAAATCTTTAAAGAAAAATGTGTTTATAGTAGAGTGGGATTTGGGACATGATTAAGTCGAATGGGTTTGAGGTTATCCTATTGATTAGTAAAACAACTTATGAGTTGTCATGCTATCTAGGGTTTTCCTTCTACTCTTATCTAAACCCTAATTATCTAACCTAATATCTTACTTAGGCTTTCGAGTTGGGCGTCCGGCCTATGAGCCGTTTTTCCTCCTTGTACAAGTTAGGGTTTGGAATAAATCTTAGTGATAATATTTGATTAGAGATTTGTTATCTCTTTTATATTATTAAGATTTATTCTTTCCTATCTTTTAGGATATTATTGTTGTAAAGATAGAAGAATAAGATTGAGTAAATCTCAAGGATAATATTTGTTAGAGATATTCTATCTCTTTATATTATTTGATTTATTCTTTCCTATCTTCTAAGATATGGTTGGATTAAATATAGGAAGATTAGATTGCTTTCTTGCTCTCTACTTCACACGAGATCCATGGATATCTAGGATTTAGGTAAAGATCTTGGATAAATATTTGTTAGAGATACTTTATCTCCTTATATTTATTCTATATCTTTTGCCAAGATATTATTGGATTAAATAAAGAGAATAGATCTCTTTCTTGCCCATTAATCCACACGACACATCTAGGGTTTTGGAAAGAAATCTAGATCCCCTCTCTATTATAATACAAGCACTTATTCATTCTTTTAAAATACTTTTCAACTTTAAGCTTTTCGAAATATAAAATTCCTTGCAAACAATTTGAGTTTAAATTTTAGTCGAGTATTTTTATTGTTTTGCAATTGAAATTCTTTTACTAAAAGTCGTGCTCTTTAATTTGCGTATTATTTCTTAAGGTTACGTTATAAGATAATAGTACTTCATATTGTTTCTACTTGTTCAATTGTGTGAACACTTAGAGGAACAATCAAGTGCTTTCTTAGTAACTTAAGATAGTCAAAATCGAATATCTAGTGATATTCAAATCGAGTTATAGCTAGAGTTAGTTATACGAGTGTGTTGATAATTTTGTAATTCGGAGATAGGTACTAAAATTATTAATCGAGAATAGTGGACGTAGGCTTCGACGTGTGAAACTGAACCACTTCAAATATCGTGTGTCCTTGCAATTTTCTTTATCGTTCATTTCATTACGTTTATAAATCGTTTAATTAATTAGTTAAAGTTTAATGAATAAACTTTAAATAATTAATTATTTAGATATAAAATAAAAAGTGGGCATAAGTTTTTAAATACTCAATCCCCCCCCCCCCCTCTCTTGAGAAATACACTCATGACCCCTACTTCATGTGAAACTATGAAACCTCAATCATACATCTTTTGCCACATATCACGACCCCTCCATCATCAATAAGGATTTCCTCAAATACATAAAAGAACCTAACACCTATAATCCCAAAGGAAACATCGTCATAACAACCTCTATTCCCAAAGTAAACTTCATCTCAATAACATCTAATCCCAAAGTAAATTTCTTCGTTACTAAACTCTTAATAATAAACGCTCTTTTCTTTTATGCTTGAACATCCCTATCCACAATCATTCTTAACTTATTGTCTCAAGACCCAAACCACAAGGGGTATCAACTCCGAATTACCTCAACCAAGGACAACACCACCAAATGATCCAAAAAGGATAAAAGTACGATAAAAGTAAAGCTCGGGTTATCAGGGATTAAAAGTTTTGACCGACATATAACCAAAATGCATGACACGTAACATGCAAATGACATTTTCAAAGTTGGTCGTCTTTAAAATCAACAAAGCATGCTCGGAACAGTCATACATGAACAACACATTTTATATAATTAATGACGAAACAAAACATCAAGTCATAAACAACACAGTACATAAACTACACATTTAACCTAATTAATAACGATAAACATTAAGACATAAACAAAAAAATACAAGGAAAAAACATGTAATACAATTAATAATGATATGAAAAATTAAGGCATACACAAATAAATCCTTAATTATTTCTACCCCATTTACTCTCACTCATTTACTAAGTCATTTATTTTAGTCATCAACTAAGCGAGAGTTGGGAGCGTGTTCGCTCTGATACAAACTGTAACAACCCGGATTATAAAACAAAGGAAAAACGTAATATAAAGTAAATATCAGAGTATAATACTGATAAAAGGGTCAAGGTGGCGGAAACACCTGACCAATCCAGTTCGCTACTAAATCTAAAACCCAACTAATACATTATTCAAGGTTCTCAAAACATGAAAACAAACTCCTAATTTATTATTCATCTCACCGGACAAAACTTCCCCAGCAAGATATCATCCAAACAGCAAATCATCTGAACAACCTGAGAATGGGGGTGAACAATCAGTCGGGAGTAACTAGATGCTCTCCCAGTCATGTTTACAATAATTGCATGTAACTAATAATCAATAACAATTGAAATACATAACCAGTAAACATGTGAGACCATCTATAGTCACGAAAACCCGACAACAACTTGCCATTAAACGATAACATACTAAGACAATCTTATGATATGATGACAACTTCAAATGAAACATGTGACGACACGTGACAACGTAGACCATATTATGACCATGTGTGAACCATAGAACCAATATAACCACAACACACATGTGACCAATCCAGACCACCAAGCACAATGTATAGAATGAACGCCGTTAGAGCGATTAACGAACTGCCTCTAACTAATGGAGCTATTAACGAACTGCCTCCATTCAATGGTGGGCCGATTAACGAACTGCATCCACAGTGGACCGATTAACGAACTGCATCCGCACTATGTATAGCGTATAACCACTGCCTATATGCCTATGACCTGGCTAGACCTCTCGGTGCAATAACTGTACACCGAACAACAAACGGGGATCAGAGCGATTAACGAATTGCCTCTGATCAATCCCGAACATAGACCATAACAATCCCCGAAGGGTAGCATTAGTTCATTCCGATAGTATATAACTGATATTATCGTCATCTATACATCAGTATAACTAACTGTACCAATAATGCATGAACAACATCATGACACAACTCATGAAACAGTATAATTGAATGTCCTACTTATCATACGAACAAGAGTAAACAACAACATATGCACACATATTGTCATACAATATAACTGAACACAACATAACATATGAAACAAGTATCAACCATTCAATGTTATAGTACTCCAGCTATAACTTTAACAATACCCTTACCTTATAACTCAACGTTATATTAGCTCAGCTATAACATTGACTTCATTAGCCCAATGTTACATTAGCATTAGCTATAACATCGACATGTGACTTAAGTTATAGTAGTTCAGCTATAAGAGTGAGCCATAACCTCAAAGTTATACAGCTTCATCTATAACTTTGTCACGGCCCAGAGTTGTACCAAATCAGCTATAACATTGAGCCATAATTTAAAGGTTATACCAGTTCAGCGATAAATCTAGGTCTTCACATAAACCACCACCAAGCCACCACTAGGGTTTCCTTTGGTAACCCTAGTCACACGCCCAAACACCCAAAACGGAGCATAGGCAAGATACATTATGCAAATAAAACAATAAAACGCATACGTAAACACACACACAATTAAACATAAAAATAAACAATCAAACATGTTCTAATTACACAAGTCAATTATTTAATCATGTAAATTACATCAATTGGCATAAACACAATTAAAGGAAAACACCTAGTTACCTTTTTAGCAATTAAATATCGCAATAAAGAAAACCTCCATGAAAGACACGATCATCAAGACTTGTCTCCAACACGTGTCAACGTCCCAAAAACCGAAATTAAAGAATACCCGAATCCAAATCCATGAAAGTGCCATAAAAGACTCTTCTTCTTCTTTACCCATAAAAATAATAGACCTTAAAGGTAAGTCTAAAGGTCCATACAAATAATCTCCATAAAATTATTTGAAGAATAATATGTTGTAAGGATAAAAGCATGGATTATGAAAATATAATTTTCTTTTGAATTGGAAAGAAGGAATGATGCACAACAATGGAGTCAAAGGGAGAAAAGAGAACAAAAGAGAGAAATGGAGGAGGGAGGCGTGCGGCAAGAATCTCACGCATCAACAAATAAATTGACCTAGTTGCTTGTTAGGTTAAGTTCTATTTATAAGGGGATTAACTAATTGGCTTTTGGTCCATTAGCTCATACAATGGATTATCTGATTACAAAACTAATTGGATATTATTAAAACGCTAGGAGAGCTTAAATAAGAAAAATAATTATTAGATTGAAGTAGTTAAATCGTACACGGACATTTTAACCCAATCAAAAGTAGGCCAAAACGAAAAATAATAAAATAGAGAATGGATGCGATAAATACATATATTCAAAGTACACCATTAATCTTCGAAATAATTAATTTAATAAAATACTTTTACAATAAAATATTATTATAAAATACGGGGTGTTACAAATTACTTTTTGAAATATGGAATAAGATATGGGTTAACTTACTATAGTTGGTTAAAAGGTAATTGTTTTAGCAGGAATTCTCACTAGGATAATGTCCTGCCAGGGATGTAATTGCAGGGCAATCTAACTCAAAACAAGTAACCTGACTAGTACGACAAACTGAATAAAGAATAAATAAAAAAGTGAGACACAAGGATTTATACGTGAAAAACCCTGGGAATAAGGGAAAAAACCACAGGCACCAAGCCAGGAGGGATTATCACTATGATTTTAGGTATCCTGACAGGGAATATGTATATCAGGCGAAGAATAGAGTCTGGCTGCTTAATAATAATGCTAAGTAGTGTTTTGATTACAAATATGAGAGTAAAAACACGAGTGAATGAGTAAGTAAGCCAGTGAGCCCCTTCTTTTCTTCTTCTTTGCTATTTATAGTAGCCTTGCAACGGTCCTTTGAGGTTGGTTTAGGGTTTTCTGGTAAATAGTGAAGGAAAAGTAGATCTATATACTTAACATATTCATATATGTTTTAATTTAATTTGTCATAAAATTAACAAATGATCTTATGCATGCAAACAAATAAACAAGATGAAGAAGAAATGTTCATCTTACATTGGATTTTCGGTTTTAGGGCACAAAAGAGATCTCCTTCTCTCTTGTTCTTGAGCTTTCCTTTTGGATGAACAAAAACCCAAGTGTAGGATCTCTCCCAAGGAATTATACCCAAAGCACACTCTTAATTAAAATCAATATTATAAATACTAGTACAATATTAATTTTGTAAGAAAAATTGACCCAAAATAATTTTGGTTTTGTCTCCTAAAACCGGATAGGAGAAAGAGGAAGAAAGGAAAATATTTGTATCTCTCTAAAAATATTTTTGATGAGATGAATGAATGAAAAATTATCACGCACACATGCATATGGTGAATAATAATTTTAAGCAAAAGAACCTTTGTTCTTTTCTAGGGGAAACCGGGTAGGAGGGTGGAGGAAGGCCAATGCATGGGCTTGGTGCTCTTCCACAAGAGACACTAGGTATGCATGCCTAGTTGTAGAAAAATGATTACATCTTCCACTAATTTTAATTAACATTATAAGAATATGTTAATCACACCCAATATTTCGGTCCATATGGATAACATGGAATCCATTTTATTTTTGTCAATTGTCAATATGTCACATGTCATATGTTACATAAATTTGTTATGTATTTTTAACATATTAAAAATCAACGTATTAATAAAAATACGTCATATACAAAAATCGACTTAGTAATTCATAATTACTTGTACCAAAATATTTTACCAATTATAAATCACAACAAATTGTATTTATAATAATTCATTCAAATTCAATTGTTTCTTTAAACAATAATTTCATCTGAGTAATGATACAATTCGATTACTCAGACCGTATCTCATTTAATCATATTATAATGAAATACGTAAATATTACTTCCAAAATCGTCCGTCAATTTTAAATAAATTAATTGACCCATAACGTTATACGATCAATTAATTAATCAATTAAGAGTGTTGCCCTATAGGTATGACCTAGGGGATCAACTGATCACCACCGTCGCATCGACGAATGTCAAACTCTAGTCAGCCAATCATTACCGATATATGTTGATCAGTTGACAGTAAATATTACTTCCCAATTGTATTCTTTATAATGAGATTTAAACATGTGATCATCATGATCAACAGTCGTGATCGCATTATTGTCGGAGGACACATATTCCAACAATCTCCCACTTGTCCTCGACAAGTGTGCGTCACCAATTCTCTTGTCCTATTACTATCTCCCACTCAATGCAAGGTGTCTTTCAGGTCGTACTTGCAAGTAATCATATCGAGAGTGGTTTCCTCGATCTGGAGAATAACTGATTGACCGGATTTATCCACCATGGATACATTACGAGCGTGGCCACGCATTTCCAGTTCATTGCTCCTCGAGTGGCCCTGAGATATTTTTATAACCCTGACTAGGGGTGGACAATTCCTATCGCACTCATTCCGTTCAACTAGCCACAACCATCATAACCCAAAATATGCCCATTTGACCCCATTTACGAAGGTCGTAGTAACACAAATCAAAGTTAATCTGAAACTGTGTCATCTTAGGCGAATAGTCTTTAGTCAAAAGAATCGACTCATTTGAATACTATAGCAGCTCTCGCCACGACCAGGCTATATAAATTTGCCAGAACTCTATAAGCGGTCATAAGGCCCGACAAAATGTTCCTAACAGTCTGCCTATGTGATCAACTAGTCATCTCACATGACTCTATGGCACTTGAACTTGCCATCAATCGCATCACACTCTAGTCACTTCGAGACGTCACCTCATACAAGTGACTATGGGCAAATACTATGTTAATTCGTGTTCACTTTAACGGGGTTCAATTGTCACTACAACCCGTTTGGATGTAACAATGTATAAATTAAAGATAAAAGACAAATGTGATTGTGAACATGAACAAAAACAACACTTTTATTTCATTTCAAAATCTAGCAAAAACTTGGTACACGTTTAAGTCCCATGGACGCAACATGTCCATCATGCTTAGCCTGCGATAAAGGCTTGGTGAGCGGATTGGCTATGTTGTCATCCGTCCCAACCTTACAAATCGCAATTTCCTTTCTCTCAATGAAATCTCTTATTACATGATATTTTCTAAGTACATGTCTAGATCTATTACTAGCCTTTGGCTCCTTAGCTTGGAAGATTGTCCCACTATTATCACAATAGAGAGTGATGGGATCATTGGCGGTAGGTACTACTCTTAGACCTTCCGTGAATTGCCTGATCCACACAGCTTCCTTGGCAGCTTTTGATGCTGTAATGTACTCAGCCTCCGTTGTAGAATCCGCGGTTACAGCTTCCTTGAAGCTTCTCCAGCTAACGGCACCACCATTGAGCATGAAAACAAAACCAGCTTGTGATTTCATGTCATCTCTATCTGTTTGAAAACTTGAGTCCGTGTATCCATTAACACGCAGCTCAGTTTCTCCTCCAAACACTAGGATAGAATCCTTAGTTCTTCTTAAGTACTTAAGGATGTTCTTGACAAATCCAAAGTGACTCTCACCGGATTTCCTTGATATCTACTCGTCATGCTCAAGGCATACGAGACATCAGGACGTGTGCATATCATGGCGTACATGATTGATCCGACAGCGGAAGCATAAGGGATCGTCTTCATGCGTTCAACATCATGAGGTTCGGAGGGAGATTGAGTCTTGCTCAATATTGTCCCAGTTACCATAGGTACCAAACCCCTTTTGGATTTGTCCATGCTGAACCGTCGAAGAATCTTATCAACATAAGACTCTTGACTTAGTGCCAATATCCTCTTGGATCTATCTCTATGGATCCAGATACCTAATATGCGTTGTGCCTCTCCTAAATCCTTCATTTGGAAGTGGTTACCTAACCACTTCTTAACAGAAGACAACATTGGAATATCATTTCCAATGAGTAGTATGTCATCGACATACAAGATTAGGAACACAACATTGCTCCCACTAAATTTCATGTATAAACACGGCTCCTCAACACTTCGAGTGAAACCATTTTCCTTTATAACATGATTGAATCGATGATTCCAACTTCTAGATGCTTGCTTAAGACCATAAATGGATCTCTTAAGCTTGCACACTTTGTTAGGATTTTTAGAATCAACAAAACCTTCGGGTTGTATCATGTACACCTCCTCTTCTAAATGCCCATTTAGAAAAGCAGTTTTGACATCCATTTGCCATATTTCATAATCATGAAATGCGGCAATCGCTAACAAAATCCGTTTGGATCTTAGCATGGCTACGGGGGCGAAGGTCTCATCATAATGGAGACCTTGGACTTGGGTAAATCCTTTTGCCAATAGCCTAGCTTTATAGACATCGTCATGTCCTTCTATGCCATTCTTGATTTTGAATATCCATTTGCATTGAAGGGGTCTTGCCCCTTTAGGCAAATCTACCAAGTCCCAAACTTGGTTTTCATGCATAGAATCCATTTCGGACTTCATGGCTTCAAGCCATAAGGTGGAATTAGGACTAGAGATTGCGGTTTTGTAGGTAGCGGGTTCGTCACTTTCTATAAGAAACACATCGAGTGTTCCATCTTCTTCGATAAGTCCCACATATCGATCGGGATGGCGAATTACTTGACTCGTTCTTCTTAGTGGAGGAGGTATAACCGCGTTAGACGACGAAGGAACATCTTCTTGCGTCTCTACCTCGGTTTGTGGCTCTTGAACTTCGTCAAGTTCAAAATTTCTCCCACTCTGTCTCTTAGAAATAAAGTCTCTTTCTAAGAAGACAGCCTCGCAAGACACAAACACTTTGTTATCTTGAGGTTTGTAGAAGTAGTATTCTCGAGAATCCGAGGGGTAACCTACAAAGGTGCATTTTTCGGATCTTGGGGCAAGCTTGTGGTCATTCTTAGTTTTGACGTAAGCATCACATCCCCAAATCCTCATATAGGATATATTGGGAACTTTTCCCGTCCACATCTCATATGGAGTCTTTTCGGTGGATTTAGTGGGACTATTGTTCAAAGATCTAATTGCGGTTTGAATCGCAAATCCCCAAAACGAGTTCGGTAACTCGGTTTGACTCATCATGGATCGAACCAAATCAAGTAGGATTCGATTTCTCCTTTCGGCAACACCATTTAATTGTGGTGTTCCAGGTGGAGAAAGTTGTGATATAATACCACAATCTTTCAAGCGTGAATCGAATTCAAGGCTAAGATATTCTCCACCACGATCGGAACGTAGTGCTTTTACCTTTTTGTTCAATTGGTTCTCTACTCTGTTTTGAAATTCCTTGAATTTCTCAAACGCTTCACTCTTATGTTTCATTAAATAGACATACCCATGTCTATTTAAGTCATCGGTGAAGGTTATAAAGTAGTCATAATTACCACGAGCGGTGATACTCATTGGTCCACACACATCGGTGTGTATGAGTCCCAATAGCTCACTAGCTCGTGTCCCTTTACCACTAAAAGGATTACGAGTCATTTTGCCAAGTAGGCAATATTCGCATGTACCATATGATTGATAATCAAATGGTGTAATCACATTAGTCGAAATTAATCTTTAGATGCGATTCTCGTTTATGTGACCTAATCGACAATGCCAAATGAACGCTTCACTTGGGTCACTTGATTTGAGTTTCTTTGATTGAATGTTATAAATATCATTAGTCGGATTTGAGGTCTCTAAAATGTAAATGCCATTGATAGAGGAAGCTTGGCCTATAACCAAGTCGTTCCTAGAAAGAGTACAACGATTGTTCTTAATGACAAAACAAAAACCGTCCACGTCTAGCATGGCGATTGAAATAATGTTTTTAGAGAGTGTAGGCACATAAAAACAATTATGTAAATACAACTCAAATCCGTTAGGCAAAGCTAAAACATAAGTTCCTTTGGATTCGGCCGCTACTCGAGCTCGATTTCCAAGGCATAGATCCACATCTCCCTTGCTAAGCCTCTTCACATCTCTTAAACCCTGTAAATGATTACAAAGGTGAGAACCACAACCGGTATCTAGTACCCATGTCGTAGTGGAAGTATAATTTATATCAATAACATAAATTTCCTTAGGAATTTTACCTTTTGGAGTGATGATTCCTTCCCTTATATTTCACAAATATACGGGACAATTCCTAAGCCAATGTCCCATGTCATAGCAATAATGGCACTCATCATTAACTTGCTTGAAGTTTTTGATTTTCTTTCCCTTCTTCTTGAACTTTTTGCCCTTAGAAGCAAGAACTTGATTGCTTGAGCTCCCACTAGTTTTGGCATCTTTATCTTCCAGAGACAAAGACCCTATAGATTGTATGAGGTGGTCTTCTTGAGACGGGCTCACACGAGATCTAGTAGTAGTAGGTGGTTTAGAAGAAGTGATGAAGTTAAGGTTTCCATCCGAACCTATCCCAAAATGAAGTTCTCTAGTAGTGTCAAAATCATTGTTGGAGCAAACGTCGTCAAAAACATTGTGGTAAGACTCAATAGTTATCGGCGCGGTAGCGTTTGATGGATTCATTGTAATGAACTACAAATATGGAGGAAAAGGAAATATTAACATTTGTCTTTTTAAATCATACTTGTAAATGATTAACAAGATATGAGCATTTATATAGTGACCTCTACCCAACTATCATAAATGATTCCAAGATCCAAATTCATATTAACTTGGGCACGGTATGGCCGATGAAACCCTTATCAATATAACTCGGTGGATTAACGTTTTAATCGATTCTACTTTTAGAACTCTTGGTCGATAAAATTACTCTAATAATTATCTTTAGCCCAAAACACATCCGACAAGGGCACGGTATGGCCGATGAAACCCTTATCAAAAACTTTTGTTGAGTTCAATCCAAATTTCGAATAAATGTGTCCATGATCCAAATCCACATCAATTTAGGCACGGTATGGCCGATGAAACCCTCATCAATATGAACTCGGTGGATAGACATTTATCACCCACTTCCCCTACGTAACAAGGTTTGTACCCCGGTAGGGCCGAGTGCACTCCCTCGCGAAATAGGTTTTCATGGTTTCTACTATTTGGTAAGGCTATGTCCCAATTAATTGTTTTAGCGAGAGGTCATGTCAATTTATTATCTATCTCGTTTTAAGTGAACTAAAGGGGTGAACTACGATAGTTCTAATTGACACGGTCGATAAACTCGATGAAAGAAGATGCATGTTTTAGTTATGGCGATTTAGCGATGCATGCGACATATAAATAAAATGCAAACATAAAATAAATCCTAGTATGGCCTTCCTAAAATAGAAAAACTATTTTAACTATTACATATTCGGAAACCAACTCCATTGGTCCCTTGAACTTCGGTTGTGGCACGCATCTCGGGATAACACCGTCTTTATGTATCACCATCTTGAAGAAATCCGTCTTTGGGAACTCCGAAATGAATAAAATTACATAATAAATTACATAATTTCCTATTATACATTTGTAACTAAAATAAAATAAATCTATTAAATTACAAAACGGTGATACGAGATCACAATAAAATTACAACCGAATCGATATTCCCATACATTTCGGGAAATACCAATTAAAAACTAAGGCCATACTAAGTAAAATTACATAATTCAAAAATTACATAAATTAAAATTATGACAATCATAAAGAAAATGCAGCATTATAATATGTATGAACATGCCCAATTTATGCTAAATCGCTTTTAATTAGCCAATATCGTATATTACTCGGTTTTTACGGATTTGCGTGATTTCAACATTTTATAATCACAAAAATTACATAAATTCATATTTATGCATAAGTTAATTACCCTAACCTCTTAGGACTCAAAATTTAGTCTTTACTAATTATTTGACCATAATTAACTCATATTTCTAAAATTGTTCATTAATGGACCAAAAAAATATACAAAAATAAGCTATAAACTTCAAATAAATCACAAAAATTTCAAATAAATTCAAAATTTGAAATTTAAACTCATGAACATTCTGGAAAAAAATACCATGACACTCATAATGTTCAAAAAACTTAGGTTAAAAATTTCGAATTTTATCCGGAAAAACAATGTTGCGGTTTATCGGTTTTAACTAAAATAATCATAAAAACATGTGAAAAATTATATACATCAAATTTTCATTTTAGATCTGAAAAAGATAACAAAATGCAACATATAATGTTTTTCCTTAGTCATAGAGTATGTTTTATCAATATTTCACTAATAAAGTCACTATTCATGCTATTTTTCTTCAAAAATCCATAAATCATGCAAAAAGACTTCCCTATAGCCTATTATTTTACACACATCTTGTAAAATTGCATGTGACAACATACTAAATTTCTATGACCAGATTCGAAATTTATCTCATATTAACCTATTTTTTACCTAAATCCGAACTTAATAATGAAAAATCCATTTTTCGAGCAATAGAAGTCCAAAAATTATGAAAATTTACAGGTTATCTCAAAATAATATATGTGACAACATATCCAAAAATCACTGGAAAATACGAATTATAGCTAATTTTAGTCCGAAAATGACATTTTTACTCATAAAATCATATTTTAATGCCATTATTGTATAATATGAACAATAAAAATCCGTAAATTAACCAAAATATCCTAAAAACATTTTAGGACCAGAAATTTTAATATGAATAAATTAATTTCGTGATATATCATAATAACACAAATTATACAAGTTTTATATGTTAATCTTTATAACTCGTAAAAACTTTTAACCGATTTGCATGCAAACAACCATGGCTCTTGATACCGATTGAAGGAAAAGTAGATCTATATACTTAACATATTCATATATGTTTTAATTTAATTTGTCATAAAATTAACAAATGATCTTATGCATGCAAACAAATAAACAAGATGAAGAAGAAATGTTCATCTTACATTGGATTTTCGGTTTTAGGGCACAAAAGAGATCTCCTTCTCTCTTGTTCTTGAGCTTTCCTTTTAGATGAACAAAAACCCAAGTGTAGGATCTCTCCCAAGGAATTATACCCAAAGCACACTCTTAATTAAAATCAATATTATAAATACTAGTACAATATTAATTTTGTAAGAAAAATTGACCCAAAATAATTTTGGTTTTGTCTCCTAAAACCGGGTAGGAGAAAGAGGAAGAAAGGAAAATATTTGTATCTCTCTAAAAATATTTTTGATGAGATGAATGAATGAAAAATTATCACGCACACATGCATATGGTGAATAATAATTTTAAGCAAAAGAACCTTTGTTCTTTTCTAGGGGAAACCGGGTAGGAGGGTGGAGGAAGGCCAATGCATGGGCTTGGTGCTCTTTCACAAGAGACACTAGGTATGCATGCCTAGTTGTAGAAAAATGATTACATCTTCCACTAATTTTAATTAACATTATAAGAATATGTTAATCACACCCAATATTTCGGTCCATATGGATAACATGGAATCCATTTTATTTTTGTCAATTGTCAATATGTCACATGTCATATGTTACATAAATTTGTTATGTATTTTTAACATATTAAAAATCAACGTATTAATAAAAATACGTCATATACAAAAATCGACTTAGTAATTCATAATTACTTGTACCAAAATATTTTACCAATTATAAATCACAACAAATTGTATTTATAATAATTCATTCAAATTCAATTGTTTCTTTAAACAATAATTTCATCTGAGTAATGATACAATTCGATTACTCAGACCGTATCTCATTTAATCATATTATAATGAAATACGTAAATATTACTTCCAAAATCGTCCGTCAATTTTAAATAAATTAATTGACCCATAACGTTATACGATCAATTAATTAATCAATTAAGAGTGTTGCCCTATAGGTATGACCTAGGGGATCAACTGATCACCACCGTCGCACGACAGTAATGTCAAACTCTAGTCAGCCAATCATTACCGATATATGTTGATCAGTTGACAGTAAATATTACTTCCCAATTGTATTCTTTATAATGAGATTTAAACATGTGATCATCATGATCAACAGTCGTGATCGCATTATTGTCGGAGGACACATATTCCAACAAATAGGCCTCGTGCCCTATTTACCCCGGAGTAGTTTTGTTTACTTCAGAAGTGGTTGCCTCTTTTCCTGCTACTTTGACCGCATTAATAGTTGTTGTGGATATTGTTGAATAAGTCTTCCATGCAAATAGGAACTACTTTGAAGAGCTTTTGGTGTTGCGTGATGCCTTCGGGTTATGCTTTATCATGTGGCTTGTTGAGATGTCTCCTCAGGACTGGCTTAACGAATGCATAACCTGTCTTTCCCTCCTGGTTGGTGCCTGCTCAGGTGCTCAAATACTTTGTGTAGAATGTCTTCCGTTCTGGCTTAGCTTTGGACATTGCCTAATTCTTGTCTGATCAGGCAGGGTAATTATGGGCCCAACAATTACCCCTTATCTTCTTATCCCCAGTGGATCTGGCCAGGGATAAGGAGATAAAAATTCGAGTTAGGCAAAAAATGTATAGGAATATTTTACCGGAAAAGAGTTTGAGTTCCTTTCAAATTCTATAACGGCTAGTCTTCATAAATGAGGTAGGTTCATCAAACCCTAGGAGAGTCATGATTGGATTTGTCTACTTGTGCTATCCGTTGTATTTTGCGGCTATAAAACCTTGCACCGTTTGTTTTGATTTCACATTCCCATTCTTCAATCCTCTAAAATTTCTTTCTCTTCTATAATTCCCTTGTGAAATAAATCTTTCTCTGAAAAAATCAACTTCATATTTCAATCATAAAAAATGGTTGGAGGAAGGAGAAAGACTGCTGCGTCCAAGGCTGTTGCTGGGGTTGAACAGGCTCATGTAGTGGTTGCGTTCCAGAAATTATTCTTGAAGATGAAGTTGTGGAGATTCCTACTCCTGAAGAAATTCTGTCCATGACGTACAAGGGTGTCACTTTTGCCCCTGTAAAGTCTTTGTCTGCTTCTTTCCCTGAGGCTAATCAACTGAAGTCTTCTTTTGAGCACTATTTGAAAGGTAGGGGTCTTCTCCCTTCGGAAGCTAAAGTCTAGATCCTAAGAATGGTCCAGTCAGGGCTAATTGGTGTAGTCCTGGCTGGTTTTGTATTGAGTGGACGTTTAAAGGAGGCTGTCAGCTTCCACTTTCTCCGTTCATGGTTGAAGTTCTCAGGGCTGTCAAAGTTGCCCCTTTCCAGCTTATGCCTATGGTTTAGAAGATTGTTCACTCTGTTGAACACTTACGTACCAAATATAAGTTGGTAATTACTCTTGAGGATTTCAAGAATGTTTATCACTTGAAAAGCAATACCACTGGGCGCTTCAATTTTCGAGTCAGGGCAAAAATGACTCATCTGATTACAAATTTTGATTCAGGCGATGACAAGGGTTGGGCTACAACCTATATGTTCATCAGGGCAGATTCTGTTGCCCCTGACTTGGATTATCTCAACTATCCCGCTGTTGAGGGAGGTAAATTCTTTTCCCTGCATTCAATTCTGGTTAGAACAGTTTGTGGATTAAATTTTGAAGATAGACTTACTTGAATTGTATTTGTAGTGGCTGATTGGGCTAATAATCCTGATGCTGAGGGGTCGGCTGACCGGATTGCTGCTTTCATGGCTCTGCCTGATGAGGAGAGGGCGTGGCCTCCGTGCCTTGGGCAAGCGCCTATGCCTCGTTATAAGATGGCTAAATTGAGTACCTATAAGGCTGTTAGGGGTGCCAAAGCTTCAGGGGCTTCTTCGTCAGGCAATAAGTTTTTTCTTTTTTCTTTGTGAGTTTCATTACCTGAATACATGTTAGTATTACTGATATAGGGTTTCGTCATGTAGCTACCAGGGCTTTTGCCAGGATTGCTAGTTTTGGCCTATCTTTAGTGAAGGCAAGCGTTTCTCAGATCACATGGGAAAAATCATGGAGCAGTGAGGCTACAGGGAGTGATAGCACATTGCAGGTTCAGGCACCTACCCAACAGGCTCAATTGGTGTCTCCTCTAAAGGTTGTGGTTGATGAGCCTAGTTGTGCTGATACGAGGAAAAGGTCAGATGAGACTTTAGAGGGAGTTGGTAAGGTTAGGGAGGTTAAGGCTAGGCTTGGTGTGGTTCAATTTGCTAAGGAACAGATCCAGGCTCACTCTTTCTTGGTTGATGATCCCTATTACAAATATCAAGCCGAGGAATCGTCTGCTCGGGCATTGGCTGCTATGTATCATTCCAGGGACTGTGCTGCTAACCTGGTTACTATGCTGCAGGAGGTATGATTCTTTTTTCTTTAGTTTTATTTTGGTTGTATGTTTCTTGTTTTGTGTTGCGTTATTTGTAGTCTTCTTGTTGAATGTAAATGATATGTTGAGGGGTGCCTGTCAGCTGGAGTTTTCAAATGCTATCAAAGATACTTTGGATTGGGAGGTGCAATGCCTGAAGAAGGATGCTGAATCCCTGAAGACGGATTTAGAAGTGCTGAAAATGGAGAATGAATCTCTAAAGAAGGAAAATGAGGCAGGAAAAGGGCGGCTGGTTGTGGAGACATCAAAGTTGGGTTCTGCTCAAAATGATATGAAGTCTATCCAGGCCAAGCTTACCACCGTCCAGGAAGACTTGAAGTCTGAGAAGCAAGCTATGCAGGATCAGCTGAGGGTAAATGAGGAGCTGGCAGCTGAGAGGGACTTGGTGCAGGGTAGATTCAAGGATGCTGCCATGTATTTCTTTGGCAAGGGTCGTGTAGATGCCATGAAGGAGTATGTTGAAGTCAGGCCATACTAGAACCCTGATAAAGAGATGGCTGACCTTAATGCCACCTATCCTGACCTCTGCAAGTTGCATGCTGATGATAAAGTTGATTCTCCCCCATCCAAGGAAAAAAGTGGTGAGCCTGATGATGAAGAGGATGATGAAGAGGAGCCAACTGATGAAGGCATCAGTTCTGCTACTGCTTCCAAGGCAGGTTAACAACTTCGTTTTTAGAGTAACTGTTTTTTGGCCCATACAGGGGGGATGTTCCCTGGACAAACTATTATTAGATTTGCTGGTATTTTGTCCTACCCAGGAGGGATGTTCCCTGGGGAAACTTTGGATTTGCTGTTTTTGCCTTGACGAAATTTGAAGGTGTTTTCTTGTTCCTTTGTGTGTCTTGGTTTGATTGATTGGTACCTGTAATAATGCAATTTGAACCATTTTGTTTGGGTAATGCCTGTTAGGAGGGCTTATGGCTCTCAATCCTTTTTTAGGAAATCATGGCTTTTTGCCTGTCAGGAGGGCTTTTCTGGGTAAGAGGGGTGGTTGCCAGTCAGGAGGGCTTATGGCCCTCAGCCTGTCAGGAGGGCTTTAAGACAAGTGAACTGGTCTTTTCCACCATCATACTTGTCTTTTTGTACTGAGCTCGATTTTTTGTATGTATTTTTTGGATCTGGAAAATGCCAAGTTTTGTGAAGCACTTCTGAGATGTTGTTCAGGTTGGGTGGAGTGGCCCTCAATCCTGAATATTTGTTAAAGCCTGTGATTATAATGATCTAGATAAATTATAGAAAAAGGCGTAAAACAAGTTTTCAGGATTTTAACATAATATCATGGTAGAATTTGTACTTTTATAAGAATATAACAGGCATATATTCAAGCAAAATGGCAGTTAGCAGGAAAGCATGTATTCATAGCACAAAAAGGTCATATGATTTTATTCAGGGGTTTTTCATATAACACAAGGTCAGTAACTGAAGGAAGATACAATAACCGACACAAAAAGATATAACAACATACACACGCCACCACCTCCAATCACCCACACACCTCTGACTGCCCGAAGGTCCAGTCCTGCCGGATTACCAATCGTAACCAGTAATCCACACTGCCAGTGGGAGACTGCAGCCGTTCCTACCTAAGCCCCGCTCATCTCTTCCGAGCGATAACCCATGTTCCTTAATGTGCACATCCCCTTCTGTGGCGGGTTCCACAGAGGGCGAATCAAGGGCGTGAAGCCACTCCCGCAAGTGACTCCACTCACCCGAGGACGCACCTCGCGAACCAGTGACAAACAAACAACAACGACCAGCAACAACCAATCCACACTACTAATCAACGATACTAAAACTAATCATAGAACACAATCGACACACTAGACAACCAACAGTACTGAGTAGAAAAACCAACCTTTAGCAAACCGAAGTGATTCCGCGCACAACCATAAGACAACAAGCAATCACCATAACCACCTATAACAACCAGTATAACCATCTATTACTACTACCATAATCATAACCGAAACTAAGGAAGACGTTGATAATGATGACACATACCTATACATAGCACTCCGGCGACAAGACCGCTACCCGACTCAAGCATCCCATCCCCAAGGTGTAACCACTCTCAAAGGCCTCAAGGAGATGAACCATGATGAAGGAGAAATGATATGACAGCATCTAGGTTTAGAAGAGAAGGAGAAGAAATGATTTGGGTTTTACGATATCACGATTTATATTTCCCCGCTGGACTCACGTTACTCGATCGAGTGTCCAACTTACTCGATCGAGTGGTCTCTACTTGATCGAGTGACTAAGCTACTCGATCGAGTATCCTCCGTTAGATCGAGTTTCCAGGACTAAAAGGGTTACTACATCACAAAGTTAACTCGTAATGTTTCCAAAGGTCCATATGGGTTTCTAAGGTCAGTCAACGACGGTCAACGAGTCTTTAAAAGGACGGGTATTACAGTCTTTCCCCCTTAAAAAGAACTTCGTCCCCGAAGTTCAACTCATCCTCTCCTACGACACAAGGTGAAAAGGAACTAAGGCAATTATCAACCATCCATCCCGACAAGGACAAACACAACCATTCTTATATACTACCCATCTATGAACGCTCACTGCCCATCATCATCATCATCTACCTCAGCACACATCATTCATATGATTCCTATCAAATCATCAATATGAACTATACACGAGAACAAATTAACACAACCGTTACTTCCACCTACCACATAGGCTAATTACCTGATACAACCATTCCGTTTACCCATCCAACACTTAATCATCAACAACAATTAATTACTAATTACAATACCAATATGAAACAATGCCAATACCAATTTCGACAAAATTATCATGCTAATCAACCAACCAACCATCTTATAGTCCTTTAAACAATAAGTAAGCTAGCATTAATTCCTCAACATTGATCTTACCTCATTTATATCACTCAACACAAAGTGAAAATTCCATTACTCAGAAATGAAATACAACAATACGATGCCAACAATTACTCACACCTACTAAAAATTGCTTAAAACAATTACTCAAAATGTTATAAATTTGTCATAATTTGTTATTTTCCCATGCGACATTACTCTTCCACTCTTAAAAGGAACTTCGTCCGCGAAGTTCACCTTCAAGACGAATCACAATCATTACACAGAGACGATAACTTTTATTCGATATTGACACTACGAAATAATTGTAATATGTGTTGAGACTATCCACTAACATGGTGTTTCATTGATATTACCTAGATACAACTTTTGTATATTAAGACCATACGACAAGTGAATAACACAATTACTTAGGTGGAACATTCCATCATCCATTATTATACATGAACACCAAGGACTCTTAAGTGACATTACCCAAACATGCGCACTTGATACAACAAGTTGTAAATTCAAGACCGCAACAAGAACTAAAACCATCATTTAACATGATATACTAAGCAATTCGATGAAGTATCCCATAAACACAATCAATAATGTAAACCATACTGACAGTACATAATTGTACTAGAAACATGATGACGTGATTACCAACCATGATAATGAAACATATTCTCAACAAAGTATATATGCATGATGACCATCAACAATTTATAATGAAATCCACGACAATCAGGGCACTCGATTGAGCTAATGAGTAACTCGATCGAGTTGACGCTACTCGATCGAGTTCATCAGCTACTCGATCGAGTATGTCGAGTCCAGTAAGCAGTTCTAAATCACATGTGCAGTACCCGATCGAGTTAGGGGCACTCGATCGAGTAACTACAGGTCTAGCTACTCAATCATACTCGTTTTCATACCAAGAAAACATAATCAACGTCGGGGTTTCATCTCCGAGCCTATTCACCTGTATAACGAGTTCCAAAATCTAACCAAATACAACCTTATGGCCAAATACAAACCAAAGTATATCAAAAGTACCAACCAAGCAAGTACCAACTAACTACAAATCTATGGAAACGAATATAAAACAAAAGAAACAATCATCACTCCAAAGCCGGCTCCTCCATCTCTTCATATCTACTTCCTCCTCCGGATGTGCCAGCTCCGTCTGTATCCTCACCTGTGGTAGCTACTGTACCCGCGCCTGCTCCCACTCGCCATGGTGCCAAGGGAATGGAAGACCCCGCTGTCATGCCCGACACCCCTCCACCACACTGGGTGGGCTGCCTCGGTCCCAATGCCCTTAACATATGCCATCTCGTGTAGGTTCCGGAGCGTCAAAGTGGTAGATATCTTCTCTATGAGCTCACTCACTCGCATCTCAGGACTAAAGGACGAAGGATAGCTGGGATATTGATGCTGTGGAGGCACGGCCTACTCTGGCTGGGTCTCAGCGACTCTTTCCCTCACCCGTCTTGGACCCCTCCCCACTCTGGGTTGCCGATCCTCAGGTCTAGCCCGATCCTTCTTGGTCGGCTCCGGCATCACTCTTAAAAGGCCATCATCAATGAGGTAGGTCTGTCGGGCAGATGCCTCCTCATCGTCATCGGAGTCCGATGCAACCACAACCGCCGTCAAAGGCTCAGTCGCCGAAAGATGCTCGGGATCAGGTATCCTCATCCAACTCATACCCCATCCTCTCCAAGCCAACCCACCACCCTCCAAAGTTCTCAACCATTTCTGGTCGAGGAAGTAGTCTCGGTCCAAGGTAGGTACATATGGAGCCATGGGTGTAAGGGCCGGGGAGGCCTCAAAGGTGGTCAACCGCTCAGCTAACCGTTTGGCAATGGCACCACAACTCAAGTACCGGGTCACAGAGGTAGCCATCAAAGCTAGGCTAGCACAGAATATGGCCAAGGCACTGTAAGAAACTCTCGGGGCTCGGGCGAGGTTGAGATAGACAACTAGTAACATCACCTCATGTGAGTTCAACTTACTCACATCCTTCCGATCATAGAGCAGACAAGTTAAGGCACGAAGGAAGATCTTTAAAGTGACATGTTGAACATCATTTTACAACATGTTACTCGAAGTGGGGGCAGACTTGCCGGTAAAACAGGGCATATAATTACTAGCCCCATACTCAGTCGGGATATCCCTAAGGGATCCCTTCTCCGGTCGAGCAATGCCAAGGTGAGAGGCAAACTGATCCATAGACAAGAGAAAAGTGGTGTTCATGAGACGAAATTATACACTCTTAGCTGCCGCATCATACGTAAAAGAGCTTACGAATTCCAAGGTCAAGAAGGAGTAGGAGTGCTTCCTAAGACGATACAAACCCGTCAAACCCAAGGTCTCAAAGATATGCCTAACATCCGTCTTTACCTTAAGGTCCTCAAGAATGGTGGTGTCGATACATCTAGTAGGCTTCATATGACGTTTCTGTAACTCGACAAAGGCATCTCTTTGCTTAAAGTCCGCAAAGATAACGGTAGGGTACTCGGGCACAGGTGGAACAGTGGGTCCCTGACTCTCCTCCCCAACTTCGGGCTCAGAAGCCTTTCCCCTCTTACTCTGACGGGTGGCAGCTGCAGGTCTCGGCATCTGTTTCAACATATATTTAGGCACACAAACGAACACTTACTTGAACAAAAGAGCTTTTCAAAGTATAGTCATGGATAAAGGGACAACAATTCAAAATAGTTTTTCACAAAACAACCAACAATCCCCAAAACATACTACTCCCGTATCTCATAAAAGACGGTCTTATGGCTTCCAAAATACAAAAATTGCGGCAAAAATTAGCAAATTGGGGTATTAATCCCCTCAAAATAGCTTAACAAAAAGGTTATTATCATAAGGATTTGAGGCGAATTTCAGTTTGGGACACTTTTAAGACGGGTTTTTAAGGCAAAATTTTGGGTAAAACTAGTCAAACTCAACACCAAATATGATACCCACAACATACATTACTCAATTTTTCCTTTTTCATACTCAAAAGACAAACAAAAATTCAATTTGTAACCCAAACCCTAGAAATTTCGGTCCATATATACCCCTAAATTGGTTTGATTTTGCAACTTTTAGCATCAATAATAAACAAACTAAAGCAATCCTACCAAAATACAACAACTATAAACAGAAATCCATGAGTACAAATCGAATTTTTCAGAAAAACTAACACTTTTATATGTTTCTAAAAAGCAAATAAAAAGAGTAACATTCTTACCTTGAATGATTTGCAAATGAATAGAACGAATTAACAAGAAAAAAACAAGGAGATTAAGCACACACTTCACCAAGGTTGTTGTGAGAGAAGAGGATCTGAGAGAATTAGGGTTAGAGTGAAACGAAATAAGAAGAAGAATGAAATTGGGAAAGCATAAGAATTACGATAAAACACGGGTATAGCAGCACTTACTCGATCGAGTAAGTTGGGTACTCGATAGAGTGGCCTCTATTCTATCGAGTTGGAGCTACTCGGTCGAGTTTCCGCTGGCAGTCCCAACGTTTTCGATCTAATAACCCCACAACTAGATCGAGTAAGGTCTAATCGGTCGTGTAGGCACTCGTACTCGGTCGAGTAAGGTTAGGAACGAGGTTAAAAGTTACGAGTTCGGTTAACGGTTCCTGCAAAACCACAACTCGTGTCGATTCCAAAGTATATTTGGATCTCGTCACTGATTATTTCATCTAATTACGATACATTAACACTAACTCAAATGCAACAAAAATAGCTCATCCGAACATTACACATATTATTCCGTCCTATATTAAACATTATGCAAGACAATTCGCTATGATATCAGCTTATACATACATACAATCAACACATTACTCCACGTCTGCTTACGCATGTGCAAATTCAGTCATTCGGCATGTGACTACACTACACCAAGCATCCATTTAGCAATATAGGCACCACTTACTACTCAATCTTGCTCAAAGTCGTAAACATATCATCACAATTCTACAACAAGACATCTCATATACTATGCCGATTCGCAAGAGTACATAACAACACTCATCTATTGCATTCCACACTACTACAAATCCAGGCAACTACAACGCCCCTTTAACAACGATTATTCACGAAAATCACAATAGACGTTGTAGAATGTATGGCGCGAATTTTACTAAAATCAATTACAACGGGTATGGTTATAAATACCGTTGTTATTCGTTTTAACAACGGGTCACACATGAACAACCGTTGTTAATAATTTGGCGCAAAATTGGCGCAAAGTTAGTGAAAAGTAATCACAACGGTTATTTTTGAAACCCGTTGTTAAAACTTATTTAACAACGGGTGTTTTTTACAACCGTTGTTAAAACATATTTCACAACGATTGTTGTTTAATAACCGTTGTCAATACCTTCCATACTCTAAACCACACAAACACAAGTCTGCTGCAGCCACAAAACACAAACCTTAATACATACACAAACACAAACCAAAGAAAGAAAACAAACACAAACACAAAACACACACTTTCTCATCGTCTCTTTCTCTCTTTCTCATCGCCGCTTTATCTTCTCGCCGTTGATTTCATCGTCTCTTTACGTACGTTCTGTAATTATCAGGTTTGTTTCATCGTCATTATTTTATTTTTCTAATTATTTCATTTCCATGTATGTGTTTTTATCGACCATTAGGTTCCGTTCAGCATCTGCTAATTATTTCATTTCCATCTTCTTTGGCGTCCTTCAGTACGGATCGAGCATAGTAAGAGTCTTGAGGATGATATCATTCATTTTGTTGGAGTTTGGAGTTTGTTTTGAAAGATTAAGGAGAGGGTTAATTTATTTGGAGTTTGTTTTAGCAGTTAGGGTTTGGAGAATATATTGAGATAATGGAAATGCATGTTAGTTGAGATAATGCAATGTATTTATACTAAGCAATGTGTGCGTTGAGTTGTTTTTTAATTAATATATATGTTAGGAAGTTGTGCCATAATCAAGATCATCATATCTCTCAATACTTGCTTCAAATCTTATTGACAAGAATGGCGATAATAATAATCTGGATCTTGATGATGACTGATCTATGGAGTTGAAAAAATGGAAGCAAATCAAACAAGCATAACTCAACACTTTCAAAATGATCATTTCATTTAATTTTAAACCAAATACATTACAGAATTATCGAAATCAAAAGATGTATAATAAGCCTTAACAACCCCTTAAGCGTAAAAAGCGCTTCTCAACCTGCCACCAATCACGCCACTCGTATACCGCTAACTTCCGGGTCATTGGCTTCATATTTTGCAATAACAGATTGAATATATGCAAGGACACGACTTGCATGTGGAGATAAGGTTGGAAGAGTACAACTCAACATATCTCTGGCTGCAGCCAAGTTGCGAGTAACAGTAAACGAGGGTATGAAGATGATGATGATGATGAGGCTTTGTTGACAAGCCGGACTGCTTCACGCCTCTTAATCCAATAATTCCGTTGATGTTCAAGGGATGCTTTGATTAATGGGTGTTGATCGGCGAAGCCCTGGCGAGAACCTTCCCATCATCTTCAATCGTTTGTGTAAGCCATTCTTCATTGTTGATAAAATTAGGGTTCATTGCCATGTTGTTTCAATTAATGAATGTTAGATACTAAAGGATGCTTTAATATTTATAGCTAGTCACATTTATAAGTTTTTTCAAAACCGTTGGTAATTAATTTAAGGGATATTCTGCATGCATCGGAATTCTAACGGGCCGTAATTATACATGCATCTAGTAATATTTAATTTAATTTTTTTTTTTTATTTTTTAAGAACAAACAACAACGGTTATTTACAAACAACCCGTTGTCTTTAGTTATAACAACGGTTTTGTATATTACAACCCGTTGTTATAACTTTCCCCCCAAAATTGAGTCACACTTTCCACAACGGGTTTTTATACTTAAAACCGTTGTTAATATTTTTAACAACGGTTGCCTTAAGAAAACCAACCGTTGTTAAAACCTTTTACAACGGACGCTTTAACAACGTCCGCTTTTTTATATAACAACGGTTTTTAACCGTTGTTATAGCCTGTATCTGTAGTAGTGCCACTGTATTACATGTCAATCTATACTAACTAGAACGCATATAAAGACTCACAACTCATTACCACCATCACATTAACAAGTTCTCGTATGCCACTATTAGCACATTCACCATCTTTATCACATCCACACACACACACACACACACACACACACACACACACACACACACACACACACACACACACACACACACACACACACACACACACACACACTTCCAACAACTCTCAACCATTCACGATTCATCATTACTATATGCACGCGCTAGACATTACCATAGACTCCATCACAACTATATCTAATCTATTTACCATACACACTTATGCCCACAAATTCCGACTCGATATCCCCATACTCGGTGGCTGGCTTAAGCATATTGGGGCTATAATTTTAAAATGAGGGCGCCTTCTCAACCAAAATTAGGCAACTGTCCGGGCTCTCAACATACATACACCAGGTTCATTTTATTAGACTCACTACGTTCATTAGGATCATTAGTTACAGGTTCCAAAATCGTCGCTCTGATACCACTTTGTAACACCCCCATCTACCAAGGAGCCTTAACAAGACATTCCCCGGCAGATAAGGGGGTTACTACCTCGGTTGCCCGAGGAACAGTAATAATCAAATGTCAAAAAAAGAACAATTATATTAAATTACAAGTGATTAAAAAAATAAAAGATACATCTCGTGACAACTATCAACTATGTGAAACTATCTCTGCCATGACTCGTGGTAGACTCGTCCCTCCAAGCACCCAGCTATGATCCAGACATCAACCTGCTAAGACCGACTGCTCACCATAGTGGATCACGACAGACACAACACAAGAAGACAACACAACAACACCACACAAGGTTAGTAACTGAAGGAACATACAAGAACAGACACAACAAGACATAACAACATACACACGCCACCACCTCCAATCACCCACACACCTCTAACTGCCCGAAGGTCCAGTCCTGCCGGATTACCAATCGCAACCAGTAATCCACACCGCCAGTGGGGGACCGCAGCCGTTCCCACCTAAGCCCCACTCATCTCTTCCGAGCGATAACCCATGTTCCTTAATGTGCACATCACCTTCTATAGCGGGTTCCACAGAGGGGGAATCAAGGGCATGAAGATACTTCCGCAAGTGACTCCACTCACCCGAGGACGCACCTCGCGAACCAGTGACAAACAAACAACAACGACCAGCAACAACCAATCCACACTACTAATCAACGATACTAAAACCAATCATACAACACAATCGGCACACTAGACAACCAACAGTACTGAGAAGGAAAACCTACCTTTAGGAAACCGCAGTGATTCCGCGCACGACCATAAGATAGCAAGCAATCACCATAACCACCTATAACAACCAGTATAACCATCTATTACTAAGCTACTCTATCGAGTAGCCTCCGCTAGATCGAGTTGCCAGGACTAAAAGGGTTACTACGTCACAAAGTTAACTCGTAAGGTTTCTAAGGGTCTAGATAGGTGTCTAAGGTCAGTCAACGACGGTCAACGGGTCACTAAAAGGACGGGTATTACACTTGTATAGATTTTTATTGCATAATAAATAATTTGTATATCCATTTACAATAACATTATATAGAGTAAGGTTATATTTGGTAAATTAGCTGAAAATGTAACTAAAATTAGGGTGGGGCGGGCCAAGTTTTGTCTGAGGAAATCGAAATCGGCCCGAAGAAGGGGGCGGGTCGGACTGGGCTGCATGCGGCCGGTGACCTGAGAGGCGAGGTCCAAGTTTTATATTCAGGACCCGAATTGGCCCGGGATAGAGGGCAGGTCGGGCCGGGCACCATGCGAGCCGGACCGGGCCGGGCTAAGGGTGAGCCTAAGGCCGGGTTGGGCCGGATCGGCCCTTATGTTTGACCAGACCTAACTGAATCCTAAAAAAATAGCTGAATCCTCAAAAGGAAGCTAGAAACGTAACTGAAAATTTGGAACTAATAAGGTAGTTTCTTGCTTATATTAACTTTAAAGTGAAACCAAAATATGATAACCTATCTATTTTTTAAACAACTACGCAAGAGTAGTTTTTTAGTTGGCTTATTTAAATTTATTTCACTTAATTGACGTTAGTATAGATCCCGTGCAAATGCACAGTTTTTTTAGGCTGTAATGTGTAAGGAAATTAACATTCAGTAATTAAACTTTAAATTAAGTGTTATAGTCTACAATCAATACTATATATTAATCCCGAAACAAAGGGACTTTAATGTAATTAAAAAAACTTCTACAAATTAATTATACTATATAGTTTTAAATCAATAGCACCGTGTGATGGACCCGATTAAGGGATCTCAATGCAAATATTATATAATTTGGGTTAAAATTAAATTATATAGAAGCTTGATAATTTTTCTAAACATTTGTAAGAGACTAAAATATGGTCAATTTCCTTAAAATAAAATAATTAATTAAGATGGTCAATTTCCTTAAAACAAAATAATTAATTAAGATGGTCAATTTCAAGGAGACTAAAAGAAAGAAGATGCTTGGTAATTTGCCTAAATATTTATAGAAGACTAGAAGATGGTCAATTTCCTTAAAATAAAATAATTAATTAGTATAAACATGCACACTTATGTATTAATTATTATCATCATAAAATTATATATTAAAGTTAAAATCTATGCAATTTTATTAAACTTTATAGTTTATTAGATGTATAGAGATGTTAATTATTTAACATACAAAAATATAGTAATACGTAGGTTATAAATAATTCAAGTTAGATTCCATAATATATAATATTGCATAATTCTTTCGATTTGATTTAATGCATATATGTAATATATTTATATAAATATATAATCCTCTTAAAATTGCATGCCTAAGTAGTAAAAGTAATTTCGTCAGTAAGGAAAAGAATTGTAGTAACATTGGATATAGTTATATGATAGTAATCACTCATATGAATAGTAAAAGTAACAATATTATCAACGAGATTAGTGAAAGTAGTAGAAACAACGGGAGTAGTGAAATAATTAATATTAATGCGGCAATAGTAAAAGTAAAAATAATTACGGCGGGAGTAGTGAAAGTAACAATGATTACGGGCAAGTAGTGAAATGTTATTACTATTGTTTCATTAATAAGAGTAAAATATTAATAGCGGGAGTAGTGAATTTGTCTCAAAATTTATTTCATTGTAATTTTAGGATATGTCATAGAAAAATATATTAATGATAAATTTATGGGTTATGCAACTTTAAGTAATTTTATTTAATGAAAAAAAAAATTTAATGGTAAGTAGAGGCAGCCCGGGCGAAGCCGGACACCAATACTAGTTATTATATGTAGTAGTAAGAGGTAAAAATTACATTATTTATATTTTTGTGTTGTATTTTTAAGTGTGTGTGGTGATGTAGAAGATTCTTAAATATAATACTCTTATTTAAGATACATTTATGGTTAAAGTTCAACATAATATGAGCAAAATATATTAGTTTGACAATATATTTGTAGAATCTAACACACATAAAATATATATAGTAGTGCTAAATATTTTAATGAATATATTTTTTTCTTTACAAAGGCTCAATATTTATATAGTATTAGGCCGAATTTATAGGTGAAATGATTTGAGCGGGAAAATCTCAAGTTTTACCTATTCTTTTAGTAAATAAAGGAGGTTAATTATCAAACATTTACATACAAAATAATATCGGTCAAAATAAGCTACTTCTTGATAAAGATATATTAAGCTCTACAAAAGTGTTCTGTTATTTATTTAACATAAAATAAATTAAACAATCTACCTCTATTGTATCGTAATTTTATCGTACTTTCAAGCGGATTTGCATATCCTAGTGGTATCTCATTTTCTCATGTGAGTTATATTTTGGGACCAAATGTACAATAAAGACTTTGCAGAAATACAAGTCAAACATTAAAGTGTAGGAAATAGGACAAAGCAAAAAGGACACCTAAGAATGTGGAACCAAATCAAAGAGGGCCAAGTAAATCTAGTGGGGTTTTTGTTTAGGCAAAGCAGCTACAAAGATGGACCATTACACCAAGTTGAGAGGCGCATATGACACTAATACCATTTGTCCACTTTTATGTCTTGTAAGTTTTGTGGATCAGATTAAACACAGGATATGTGTCATTTATGTTTGAAAAAATGATTCTAACCAAATGAATTATGTGATCATCAGTAAATAAGCTTTGCGGTACCACATCTAGTACTGCATGCGCGCCTGTTTACCAAGCTAACTCGTAATGTAAACATAATAAATAGGTCAGATTCAGGTTATGTCGATATACCATTTTTTTTTTTTGATAACGAAAGGAAACTAGGTCAATTGAAATCGACCCATAACATCCTTGCGGATGAGAGCGGTAATCGGAAGTAAAAAAAACTTTCGAAACAGCCAAAGAACATAAACACATATGGGAAACAAAGGGACAAAACAATCTCGAAGGAAAGCCTTGTGAAACTTTAAAATCCCCCCAAAAAAAAAGAAAAAAAAATCTAAATTAAGGCAAGAAAAGGAGACAACCAAATCAATTCTCAATAAGTTGCAACTAAAAAAATACTCCCAATCTTCCAATAATTATCAAAGAAAGAAGGCTTAAAGATTAAGCTTCATTCCAAACCTTCAACCAACACTAAATCTGGAAAAAGCAATTAAAAAACTCAACTTACAAAAAAAAAAAAAAAAGAATCAAATGTAGCAGAAATTCATGATAGAAATCATGAAAATTAAATTATAAAAGTCCAAAGAAAGGAAGACTATTATTTAAAATCTTCCCCAAGTTAACAAGGTTTCATTATAATCCATATCATTAAAAGATAGAATCAAAAATTTTAAAAAAAATTGTTTAAATCCTTGAATTAAACCATCATTCTTAAGATAAACACAAATTCTCATTGAATACGGACGCTATCCGTCACAAGCTAAAGACGGATAGTATCCCTCTTACAAAATGCAAGTGACACTATCCATGGAGTGTTCCATTTCCCCTCACTTGACTTCCCACTTGCCTTATTGTGAGAGAAACACTATTCGTCTTCAGCTTGTGACGGATAATGTCCGTCACAAGCAAGACGCTTTGTAAGATAAATGACCTAGAGAACTCTCCTAGGCTAAATAGAGAGTAAAAAAGTCAAATCTTATAGAAGGTAAAACTCAAGAATAGATTTCTAAGAAAGAGATGAAGAAGATGGGTAAGAAAACCAACTAAGGCGTTCCAAACCAAATTCTTAGATCTCGGAATTTTTGTTCTTTTGAGAGGGCTTTCTCTCTCTACATTTATTAAATCTTGTTTTTGGACTTAAACCGTCTAAGTTGAACTGAATTTAATTGAATTTTGTATACTTGACTGAATTGAATTGAGTTGAACTTATTTGATCTGAACTCAATTAAAGTTGTCAAAACTAAATTTTTTAATAAATAATAATAATAATAATAATGGTGATAATGATAACTTCTTTAATGTTGACTGAATTTAACTAATTTGAACTAAATTTAGCCGAACTGAATTTATGAACGTAACTAAGTTGAACTTATAAAAATTGGATCTTAATCGAGTCATGTTGTGCAATATCTCTATTCTGTATGTTACACATTTGATTTATGCACATATTTTTAGATGAAAAGAGGAAATAGAGTGACAATTAAGATAAATTACCTGCGTTCCTTTTAAAAAAATTCTCAAAATAGTTAAATAACTCCATTTTTATGGCACATATTTTTGCAAAATTCTGATCTAAGGCGAGTTAAATATACCCACGGGGAATTAGACAAAAGCATATTTCATTGGGAAAAACCAAATATTTGTCTTATATACCCATATGAGATAATATATGACTCGTTTTATTATTAAGATGGATAATACTTTCGTTTTAAGGAAGACTAACCGTATATTTGTTTGCTACAGTGAAACAGTGGGATAGTTTCGTCTCTCTGTTGGTAAAAGTCAACTCATAATATAAATTAAATGAAGTCCCTTCACTTAGAATACCTTGATAGGGGCGGGATTGGCGGGCTGAGTCCGGCTGGGGAGCATGCCAGGATGGGTGAAGGTGAGCCCGAACCCACACCACGGGCTGGGATATGTGGGCTGGAGGCGAGCCAAGCCGAGGAGTGATGGCCCTGTACCGGCCCAGTTAGGCAAAAAGGGTGATAGGCCATGCAGGGCAATGTGAGCTAGGAAAGAGTGAGCCGGGGACCGGCCCAGTTGGAGGACCAGGTTGGGCAGGCTGTGGAACCGGGCTTACGAGCTAGCATGAAATGAATCTGGGTGATCGAGCCTGGCCAGTATGGGTCGGGCCAACCCACACTTGTGTCCAGGTCTACCTTCACTGCCATGTATGAAGAATGTGTAAAATCATCACATGAAATACTATTTGTACTTTAAGTCGGATTGCTTGGGTCAAGACGTCAAGTCATTTTGGTGTGAGGTTGCTTTAGGTTTTATCATTTTCGGGTCAATGGCTACAAAGCTAATCGATAAGATTTCACATAGGTCAAAACCATGAGAACTTTTATTATTTGCAATAAGGATTATTTCGAACGTTTGTATACACAAATTTGTGATCTGAAAATGAAATAACAAACACAAAAATGGTAACAAGGAATATTTTTATTAGATTTGAAATTCGGGAACAATTTTTAATGTAATCCGCTGATTCGATCTCCACGTGACTTTGATGACGATGTTGAAGGAAGGTCTCGATGACTTGGTTCTCCTCTTTGATGAGATGTTGTTTTCTTTACCTTTGATTGCACTGTTTTGGGTGCTTAACGCCGAGACTTGAAGAGGCGATCGATTTGATGGAGGAGGGTCGCTAGACTTGATCTCTATAGACAATTTGATGTCATGGAGGGCGTCGGAGTTGCTCTCCTTTGATGATTTGCTCTTCGAGATGATTTTGTCAAATTTTATATTTATTTCTCACAAGTGTACGAGGTTGTCGTGTATATGTATGGGTCGAACCAAAAGGACAGTTATTATGGCTCTAGGATTGTTTGTTTAAACTACTAGTTTAGTTCGATATTAGGAAGTGGGTTGGTTTAAGCTAACTACGGAACTAGACTAAAACAATAGAAAGAACGACTAAATGTTTAAGATGGTAAAAGATGATGATTAAGAGAACTAGGATATCGGGTTCACTCATGTAGGAAATGGGGGACAGGAGCATAGAAAGGTAAAACCAAAGAACATATGCAAGAGAAAGACTCGATCTCTCGATGTGAGACTAACCCCTAAATTAAGATTGATTAAGCCCTCACTTAATTAACCCAACCTTGATTTTAATATGTGTTTCCTAATTACTAGTCAAGCTCTCACCCAAAAAGTAGAAAGATAGTGAAGAGTTAAGAACGATAAACACCTAAGAGGGGGAGGGGGTGATTAGGTGTACCTTTTAAAAAATTTCTCTTTTACTTGGTTAATGACTAACACAAGTAAGATCTATTAAGTACGAGTTTGAGAAACTTAATGGATTGTAAGTTCACAAACGGTACAGCAGGTCTATGTAACAGTATGAGAGACTGTTGCACAGCACTGAGAGCGAGATTTAACGTATAAAAGAAGAATGATAAGAAACGTGAAAGTAAATGAACAAACAAGACGATGTTTAAAAATTGGTTCAGCTCCTACTCCGGAGCCTACGTCCAACCGTTATTTTATTGCTTGTTTAGAAATTTACTCAAACTTAACTAAACCATTACAATAAAAACAACTCGCCAACCTACTCCGGTTGCAATTGCTTAAAGCTACTCCGCTTCAAGACTTTCTCTTGCTCAAAGCTACTCCGCTTCAAGACTTAAGGTTCTATCTCAACGGTTTACAAAGTCAGAATCTCAGTGGTTCACTTAAGAACATAGAGATTACAATTAAGACCTAAACACGAGAATCATTGAACATATTCTTTATGCAACAGTTAAGCGAACTGATACTTGGAGATTTTACAGCTTTGAAAAACAATTGAAGACTTTTGAAAAACAGAAAACGGTTTTGCAAATGATTGAAGAACAAAGCTTTTAATGCTGAAAAGATTTTCAAAGTGTTTACAATGAATGCTCTTTTAAAGTCTTACAATAAATGAAAAATGAAGTGACTATTTATAGAGAAAGGTAGTGTGTAAGAGAAGGATCTTAACACTACATTAATCTAATATCCACAAGTTTGTAGTATGTATTTTCATTTAAAAATATAAAAGAACAATCAGGTTTGAGAGGCTCAAGGTGGCTGCATTTTTCCAAAGCAAAGGAGTGTTTCCCATAAAATATGGGAACTCACAATTTTGCCACAAATGGAAAAAGCATAAGACCTATTTTTAGCATGAAAAACAACTTGTACAAATGGGATTGGCATCTTTTAAATTATTGTGCAAACATATTCCTTTTGTTCTTTTTGTTCTTCAGTTTTGAAATAATGTTCCTTTTAAACATAGAAAAGCTTTTTAAAGAATTTCAAACACTTGTGAATTTTCCCGAAAATTCTTCATTCGTTAGTACCAGAAACCATGGTGCAACAGTCACAGGAACTGTTGCACGGTTTTCCATAACTTATGCGTAAAAAGAATATGTTGAACTACCTCGTTTACAACATTCGTTCTAGACTATGGGCATGCTTGACTTGTCCTTCATCTTGATCATCTTTGAACTTCTTTGATCTATCATTGGATGCTTCAATTTGCTAAGCATTAAACTAAGAGGCAAACAATTAAATCATAATGAAACTTGGCATCATCAACCAAGTGTGTTCTAACAAATTCCCCCTTTGATGATGGCAAGTTTTAAATATGTGTGAAGTTCCTCCTAAGCCCATTGTGAGTCGGTCTTTGAACCAAATAATAAGAACATCAATTAAACATGATCAAGGTGAATGAGGGTCAACATGCTTGGCCTAAGTAGAGCATCTAATCATCATAGCTAAGATAAATTCACGGTGAACGTTAGCCGAAGAGTTGTTAGTTAACACATAAACACATAGTTTAACTACTTCCCCCTCTTGACATCATCAAGAGAAGGACAGAAACATGTTCAAGTAGTACATAATTAAACCAAAGACAAATGTTCAAAATAAGAGAAAAGAAACAACCCATAATATGCATAAGAATTAAGAACAAAGAGCCAAAAGGATAGGAGGGCAAGGGTAGGTCCGGACTCCTCATTCATCATCGGACGCATGACCATCAAGAGCTTGCACACGCTCAATGAGATCTTCATTTAGAGTTTTGAGCTCAGCAACGTCTTCCTTAAGAGTCTCGTTGTCAACAACCAATTTGGACACCATGTCCATAAGCTTGTCCAACTTAGCAAGTACAACACCCATTTCAACAGTTGAGCCAACTGTTGCACCAGTTTTAGCTCTACCCGAGTACTTGCGAGTCAACTTCCCATTGTTGATAGCCAAAGTCATTAGAGAAAGCAAACTCATGGTCATGTCATTATTGAGTTTTTCAATACCGGGGCTAGCTTTCATGACTATCTTCCTTTTCATGAAGATAATGGACAACCACATACCGTATGGAATCACGGTTTTCTTGTCAAATTTCCCTTTTTGGAGGTCGGGGGCAATCTCATGGATACGGTGAAAGATGAGTTGGGGAAGGTTGATGGGATGGCGTTTGATAATGTGGTGAATAAGGAGCATCTCAAGGAGAGAGCATCGTCCCCTACTGTTGTTGCTTGGTAAAATGGCTCGGTGAACAAGGTTAAAGGTGAAACGGTGGGGGGCTTGAAGTTCATGGGCATAGATGTTGGTGGTTCCATTTTCATTGTCGGGTCGAAGGGTTCTCCTAACCTCACTAGCCATAGTTTCATCAATATCACCCCAAGTGGTCTTAGGAAAGGTAGTAAGACCCACGGCTTCAACCTCAAGGTAAGAGACAAGTTGGTCAATGGTCAAGACAAAGGGTTGTTGGTTTATGAATGCCGAAAGAGTTCCTGATGCAACATCAATCTTGACTGTTGCATAGAACTGAATTAACTCCGACATGTAAACCGGAGAGTATTTGTCGAGGAGACTAAACCAACCCTGACCAAAAATAGCAGCTTTGAAGAATGCAAAAGTCGGGGAAGAATCATACCAGGTTTTCTTGTATCGTCTCCCACTGTGGAAGCAACATGTAAGCATTCCTTGACATAGCTTGAGGGTGTCATCCAGAAGGTCGAGAGAGTTGAGATGAGCAAGAACCTCGTTCTTGAATGCCTCATCGTGAGTGGTGACCATCAACTCAGTGCACGTATTGAGAGGGATTTTATCCTCAATAACATCATCATCTTCCGTTGGAAGGACCACCTCCTTCTTCCGTGGGTACCTCGGCTTTTTAGCCGCCCTTGGCTTTGATTCCTTCTTTCGTTTGATACCCGCCTTAGATTTTGCCTTTGATTTGGTGGGAGTTTCAATGATAATATCATCATCATCATCACCAAACAGTTCGGTGATTTTGATTTGGGATTTTGTTTTGGGTTTTTCGGTGGAAAGAGGGTCAAATTCATCAGCAACCGTGTCTTCATTGGTGGGTTCATTGGTGTTTTCAATGTTGGGAATGACCTCTTCCTCATGAAGGACTTCTTTTTCTGAATTTTGATTTGGAGAATCAATTTTTTCAGCATCTTTCTCACTCACAGTTCCTTTTTCTTTTTCTAGTTCACTCTCTTTTTCTTTTTCCTCATCTTTTTTACTCATTTTTTCTTCCTTATCATCATTCTTTTCAATTTCATTTTTCTCTTCAATATCTTTCTCATTCACTTTTTCTGATTCTTTTTCTTTTTCCTCCTCAACAACATCATCAACAACCTCATTTTCCTTTTCTTCTTCAATAACAGTAGCAACAACCACATCATCATCAATCTCTTTGTCTTTGTGGATGTTGCTTGCTATTTATTTGAGCGTGGGCTCGTCTTCCTCGGAATCAACATCAACATTTGAGTCCAACATCAAGGAGATTAGTGGACTTCGTTTTAATCTACCACGGCCTCCTCTACCACGGCCTCTTCCTTTGACAACCATGGATTGTTTTCGTGCAACAGTTGGCTTAATTGTTGGAGGCTTGATAGGATACGGGGTGGGTTTGTCGGATTTTTCAATAGTTGCAGCGGATTTGGTGACCATTTTTTGCTGGGCAATGTATTTGGGGTTGAAGGAATTTCTAAGGTTTTGAATTTCTTTATTAATTGATTTTTTGGGAGCCATTATGAGGGTGATGGTTTTGACGGTTTTGGAGATGAGAGAGGTTGAGAGATTTTTGAATTTTGAAGGAGGTTTGTGGGTAAATGGGAAAGTGGGGTTATTGCATGGGGGATTTATGGAAGGTTGGTTGGTTAAAGAGGGAGTGGTTGATAGGTGAGGTGAAGTATAAATGTGGGAAATGATGATTGTATAGGGGACGGCTAGGGTATGATTAGCTTGATAGGACATAAAGTAAGTGTAAGGCTCAATGCAAATAATTCAAGTGCAAAATGTGGAGTTCCAATGCAATTTTTTCGGCACTTTTGACATATGATAGATTTTGACATTTTTAAACTTGAGAACATGTATATATCTTTCATCTCTAGTCAATCACGTGGGAAAGATAATTTTAATTCATGTTACATGTCGCCTAACAAACCAATTTCCAACCGAAGTTTTACAAATTGTTCTCTTTCTAACGGTTTTGTAAAAATGTCCGCAAGTTGATTTTCCGTTCTACAAAAGGTTAGACATATATTTCCTTTTTCGACTTGATCGCGTAAAAAATGATGCCTTATGTCAATGTGTTTCGTCCTAGAATGTTGTATTGGATTTTTCGAGATGTTAATGGCACTTGTATTATCACAAAATATGGGAGTAGTTTCGAAAATAAGACCGTAATCACGCAATTGTTGTCGTACCCAAAGAATTTGAGAACAACAAAGAGCGGCACTTACATACTCACTTTCGGCCGTGGATAGAGCAACGGTATTTTGTTTCTTGGATGCCCATGAGATGATGCACGGTCCTAAGAAGGTGGCAATACCCAAGGTGCTTTTTCTATCCAACGAGCTCCCGACATAATCCGCATCCGAAAATCCTACAAGATCAATGTCATAATGAGTTGGGTACCAAAGGTATAAACCTTGCGTTCCAATCAAATACCTAAAAATCCGTTTGACGGCTTTAAAATGTGATTCTTTAGGATTTGATTGGAAACGAGCGCATACGCACACTAAATTGTATGTCGGATCGATTAGCGGTTAAATAAAGTAATGAACCGATCATACCTCGATATACCCTTTCACTAACACTCTTACCATTTTCGTCTTTGTCAAGATTAAGCTTGGCAATCATAGGTGTAGGCATAGGATTCGAGCTAGTTAACCCAAACTTACTTATCATTTCCTTTAAGTACTTTTGTTGGTGGATCATGGTTCCTTTTTCATCTTGCTTAATTTGAAGACCAAGGAAGAATCCAAGTTCTCCCATCAGGCTCATTTCAAACTCAGAAGTCATAAGATCCGAAAAGTACTTATAAAGAACGTTGTTAGTTGCACCAAAAATAATGTTGTAGATACCTCATTTCTGCACCTCTCGCAAGCCACCCGGTGATGATTGGGCCGCATGTTTGGTACGCGGAACGATTTGTGACAGTTCGTAAGTTTATCGTCAAGTGATTGCTCAAATATTAATGTCTACCTCTTAGTTGTCATCTACGTCCCGATACGGTCGTTTGACAAGAATTAGAGTACATTCGGAGTCCGGCCTAAAACCGTCTCCATTTTCTCGATAACCGTTAAATCCCGAGTCGAATGTTCGGAATGTTCCGGATATTTCTATTCCATATTTCATAAATTTTATCTTTTGGTAAACAATTTCCCGTAATATTCACATAAGATATTAAGGAAAACCGAATTATTTCCGTCCTACCATAACTCAAACACGAAAATCTTTCTTCCGCAGAAGGAAACCCTTGGGAATGCAGATTACGAAGAGTCTTTGCGCCTCTTCCAAGAGACGCAGTGGCTGCTGCGCCTCTTCCCAGGCCCTTTTCTGCGTATTTCTCGTATCTTTTTTATATCTTTCCGAGATTCACTTCCAAAGAGTCTCCGAAACCCTAATTCCTCCACGTGATTAGTATAAATAGAGACCTTCGGTCTCACATATTTCTCACGCGAGTGTCCGCCCTTCTCTTCTCCCTTTGCATTCTAGACTTTGTTCTTACTTTTTGGCGTCTACATGCTTGAACATTCGACCACGTAAGCTCGGATCTTTCTGAGTACCAGCCTCCCCGTTTGCATGACTGACCAATTTGACCAACTCCACATCAATCAACTTAATTAACTTAATCGTTTTCCTCTTACGAGGGCACTTTCTTTGCATTCGCGTCGAGCATCACTAATCGATATCTTAGTCCTTCTCGTTTCGTCAACATGTAAGTCTGAGGGTGTATAATCCTTGTTTATTTATTGTATTTACTTTTTGTATCATCAATTGTAAGGTTTATGTCGAAAATACCATTAAAACCGATTTCTAAAACCATGCTTTAAAACCTCTTTTTACGGATTTCCAGTAGATAACCGTCGAGAAAAGGACGCAAAGAATCGCTGCGCCTCTTCGAAGGAGCGCAGTTCCTGCTGCGCCTCTTCGTGAGGCTGCCGCAGTTCCTGCTTCCTTTCTTCTTCGTTCGTCCTCTGTTATTCGTCAAAATTCTTTTACTTGTTTCGTTTGTTTCCTGTTAATTCTTTGACATAATAGTTTATCACCTCACATGTATATTATTATTCATCATCATTAACATGTTTTAATCATCACAAATCCGACTCAAATCCCTAATAATCCAATATTTGCGGGTTTTCGTCATTAAATTCAATTCCGGGTTGTAGAGATTCAATTCATCAATATTGGGTTTCTGGAATTCGTCTTTGATATAGTTTTCATCTGTTATTTGCCATATCTACCGCGTATTCATCATTAATCCATCGTATTTAACTTAATTAATTGATTTAATTTGTTTCACTTGTTAATATTTTTCACTCCTGTAATTAATCCATCATAATTCCGTATTATTTCATGTTTTGCTGTTTTCACGACCCATTCATATGTTAAATAACCTACTAATCACTTTCATCCGAGTAAATAATTTTAATTTTAATCAATCTTTAAATCACCAATTAACATTAACAACTTGCAATTCCGCTTCACAAATAGAATCGAGCGAGGAACAGACGCAAAGAATCGGGCCGCGCGCCTATTCCAAGGGACGCAGCTCTGTTGCGCCTGTTCCTGGTTGATTTCTGTCCCTGAACTCCGTTTCTGCCTTGACCTAATTTAAATTAGTTCACGTATTAATTAACTATTAACCGTATTATCACCTTCTGTTGTGTTCGTTAATTTATTCTTTTATTCGTTTTCTCAAATTATCCGTTTTAAAGGTATTTTCGACATAAATCGCCTATTCCGATGTAATTATTGTAATTTTCATTATTGTAATTTATAATTATTGTATTTCTTTTATCATTTGTATGTTTTCACATGTAATCAACATTAATTCCAACTGCGACCCAATTGTATGCTAATTACGTGTTTCACCGACTTAGTATTAATTCTCACATGCTAGGATTAAAACTTGGATGTTGCATTGCATGCATATAACTGACGGTATATCAAGTATGAATAACTTCCCTAATCATTAGTAGAGGCCGTTATCGAGGCGGGCGGGATTAGGTGTTCGATCAAAAGAGCTTCCTAATACGTACCCTCACCCCTTACTCCAGATATCTGTGAACACCCGTGTTCATTGGCATCCACGAGAGTCATTCTAGACATAGAATGCTAAGGGTAACGATTGCTTAGTGTTCATGTCACTACTTTGTGTCTTGACATGACACGAGGTATTCGAACGGTTCCAATTTCCCATAAAAATTGGTGGCGACTCCATACAAAAATGCAAACGCTTGTTCCTCTTTTCCTCCCAAGCGCCCCCGTGGGCCCCCGCTGTCCACGCTTGGCGACTCACTGGGAAAATACACTTACGTGTAGCAAGGGTGAAACTTGAACAAGGTTAGGGAATAATTTGTACAAGACAATTGTCGGTTTTCATAACCCGGTCTTCCTAGACCGTTTTATTCGGCCTTCCTAGGCCCAACCCAACCCATTCGACCAATCGTCCCATCTAAACGGTCCTAATTCTTATTTGGGCCTAAGGATGGATAGCGATTGACGTCATCCATACCATGATGCTTACTCTTGTTTGTATCAAGGGCCTTCACTACTTGAGGAAATGGACTAGGAATCGGCCTTACTCTTGTTCGGTACGAGCCTCTCCACAGACTTCGGGTTTGATGGTTCGGTATGGCAACCCACCTTTTAAACCAAAACCCTTTTAAATGCACTCAGCATCCCGTTATAATGCTTGTATAAATGTTTGTACCTTACGTGATCACCACTTCTAAACAAAACCATGACGAGTTTTCAAAAATCAAAACCCATTTTTAAGTAAAATTTCGAAATAGGCATTCAATTAGCGCAAAATCCGGTCAAAACTCTGTCCGTTTGTCGTGTCAAAATTCGGGCCACAAGCCCATTTCAAAACCTCACTTCGAGTCCACTCCTACAACTACACTACAGTTGACTAGGACACACATTTTCGAAAACCTTGTCTTTCTTCAAAGATCACTCAACACAAGTGGCACACACCCACTTCATGAGTCAAAACATTTCTTCTTTTAGCAAGTGTGTTAGAATGGTCGATCGTGTTTTGATTCGTCGCCGATCTCTTGTCCAGTTTTCAAGATGCCCGGATCAAGTGATGACACAAACCTCCACCAACTTCAAGATGGTAATGATCGAATCCTAGCCGCGCTAGCCCAAATGCAAGTTACCCAAGACCAAGTCTATGACCGCCTTGAACTCATTGAAGGCCGTATCTATGCCGTAGAGGGAAGGTTGCCCCCTCATGAAAGTGAAGTACTACGTAACTCCGATGATGAATCCAGGGATGAAAATCCTCTCGTGGGGATGACTGTAGCTGAGAAAAGACTCCAATACTTAGAGGAGCAATTGATGTACCTTAAGGGGGATGACATTTATAGGGAGAACAATCGCAAGTATGAGGCCGTCAATTCCAAATTGCCAACTAACTTCAATATGACGGATATCCCTAAATTCAAGAGACACGAGAACCCTTTGAACCACATCCGTGCCTTCAAGGATTACATGTCTATCAAAGGCATCAAACCCGAGATGTTCTTAAGGATCTTTCCTTCATCTCTTGACACTATCCCAAAGCAATGGTTCTACTCCTTAGATCACAAGAAGGTCGCTACTTGGGAAGACGCCGCAATCGAGTTCTCTAAACAATATGCGGATAATGCCGAGATCCAAGTCAACATGCGTACTCTAGAGGTTCTTACCCAAAATGACAAAGAAGGATTCACCGACTTCCTAAGTAGGTGGAGGAAGACTAGCACCCAACTAGTCGAACGCCCGGATGAGGCTACCCTTGTGGAAAAGTTTGTGGACAATCTCAAACCCATCTATGCCAATCATTTGAGATACCAAAACATCAAAACTTTCAAGGACTTAACCGTACTAGGGACAAGGATTGAAGATGACATCCGTAAAGGACTCTTGTCCAAAACGGTAGGTCGAGGATATCAAGGGTCCACAAGTCGTTCATACGGCTCTACTAGCAAGACCGATGAAGTTAACCTTCTTGAGCCATCCAAGAGAAGCACCCCACCAAGGAAATTCACAAATCTTGGGGACACTTACTCCAACGCTCTAAAAAGGTTAATGAAGCAAGGTAAACTCCAACCCATTGGACCTACTCCCGAACCCGAAAGAAAATCCAAATTCTGGGACGAGAACTCGTACTGTGAATATCATAGAGGCAAGGGGCACGACACAGAAAAATGCTATAAGTTGAAAAACGTGCTTCAAGACATGATTGAAGATGGTCGACTACCAATACCACCGGGAGGTAAGCCCAACAACACTCAGAATCCTCTTGGTGTTCTAGTGATCACAAGTGATGAATCTACCTTAGATTGCTCACACCTCATTTCTCCATGCGAAAATGAAATTTATGCAATCGAGAATGAAGGGCTCTACTCTACTATCTCCCCTACCATTTCCGACTTCATCACATGGGCAAGGAGTGTGGATAGACAAGTTTGGGAATTAGAAAATATGGTGACAGCTTTACGCGATCCCAACGCAACACCCCAAGAACATGTGCCACTAATCTTCTCTCAAAACGCTACTATGCAAGAAGTAGTCACCGTGGTTGATAAACTAGTTGACCAAATCATACGACTGGAAGGTGACATCATAAGAATGAGGGAACTAACTGCAATCAATGGAGTTTGGGCCGACGATGACGAGGACGAGTATCTCACTGAAAACTCCCTAGTCAAAGAAATAGTCCAAAATAGTGAAGACCAAGATGTGGACCACCTAACTCGTTCGGGTCGTCCATACCAAAGCACTACTCAAAATGGTCCAACCAACGTCATCACACCAAGTGACAACGAAGAGGACTCCACTGATCATTTGCTCAAGCAATTACAGAAGACAAAGGCTGATCTTTCACCGCAAATTAATAGCAAGCTCATTCCCACATCGCCAAGCTTTACTACAAGCTTTGGCCAAACTAAATGTAGCACATAACTCCACTCCTGAAGATGTAGTCAACTTGGTCTTCCAAGAATCACCGAAGCTAAGTAATCCTATTACTTTCTCGGACGAAGACTTGCCACCTTTTGGCGCTAGTCACAACCTTGCTCTATACATCACTGTCATTTGTCTAAAGAACAATGTGCCAATGACCTTGGTGGATGATGGCTCTGCAGTCAACGTCATACCCCTCAAAACGGCATACAAGTTAGGCATGAAAGAGTCGGATTGGACCCCTACCAATCAAGGTGTGCGTGCGTATGACGGTACACGACGAAAGGTGGTAGGACTTGTTAACCTAACCATAGCCACATGGCCAATCGAACGAAAGGTTAACTTCCAAATAGTGGACATCGAAGCTTCCTTCAACATACTTCTGGGAAGGCCGTGGATTCACGCTTCCAAAGCGGTAACATCCACTCTTCATAAAAAGATCAAGATCCCACTAAATGGCAAAGTAGTGACGATCACTTCGTCACCCATCAAGGCAATAATCGAAAAACAGTCAAACAATCAGATCCTTGCGGATCCCGTGTACGAACTTGGGGGCTTCCAAAGTGTAAGTGTCATAGAAAGCGAGTTGGCACCCTTATACTATAATCCCTACTCCAACTTGGTGGTCAACCACATACTCAAAACCCAGGGATACTTCCCTGGAATGCCTTTAAACCCTACTCGAAGAAACACCTTCGCACCATACAAGGAAGGCAACTCAAAGAGGATACCACTTGGACTAGGGTACAAACCCACAAAAGAGGAGGTTCTCGAAATGCTTGCCCAAGTCCAAAACCGTAAGCACGTAGGAGTCCAAATACGACCCTATCTCCCTACTTTAAATGGGTACTTTGTTCAAGAAGGAAGTCTAGAACTCTTTCACAGATTTCCCGAACCTTGGTATTATCTCGAGAGGAAGCTAGCCAGAATCGAGCTCTTTCACGATTGCTACTTTATCCCTCCAGAAACGGTTCCTACCGTCGAAACCCGTCAAGCACCTTGCTTAGACGAACAAGCTGTTAGCCTATTGTTTGGAGAAGATCGATTCGTTAGGGCCGCGCAGGATGAGATCATTACCATGATACTTCAAGACGATCGCTTCAACCCCACCGCGTTAATCACAGAAACCAACGCAAGACAGCAGAAAGGATGGAGAAAATCAATCAAATGGACCAACAATCAAGGAAGACTCTTCAAGCTCACCACTGGAGAAGGAGAGATGTTCAAAGGAGAACCAGAAGGCGATGTGTTCGAGTCGGAGTCGGAGTCAGAGTCGGAGTCTAGAGAAGTCATTAGAGAGTCTACTCTTGTCGTCATCCCCACTCCCTCTGTTTCTCCTAGCTTAGCCTCGAGTAGTCACAGTAGTTCGGGAAATGCCCCAACCACTGTCCCTTTGCCGCCACTGACCATAGATCAGTTGGCTTCTTTGTTTCAACTTTACTCAAATTTTAATATGAATAAATCAGGTTCTGCTTAATCTTTGTGTTATCTTGAGTGCAATTCTGTTTACGATGATACTGAGGATGACCAAGATCCAGACTCGATCGAAATACCTCCCTACGTAGCCAAAGAAATACTACAGGAAGGGGAAGGGGGACCAGTAATAGAGGACACCGAACCCATCAATGTAAGAACCGAATTAGAACCCCAAGAACTTAGGATAGGGACTACCTTGAGCTCTACCGAAAGGGCCGATTTCATAGACCTCCTAAATGAATTCAAAGACGTTTTCGCTTGGTCCTACAAAGACATGCCAGGGATCGACAGGGATATCGCCGAACATAGGATTCCGATCAAACCAGGTTTCAAACCTGTAAAACAGAAGCTTCGACGAATGAGAACAGAATGGGCTCTAAAGATTAAGGAAGAAGTTGACAAACAATTCAAAGCCGGGTTCATCAAAGTTTCCGAGTATTCTGACTGGGTAGCTAACATAGTACCCGTACCCAAAAAGGATGGGAGAATCCGTGTTTGTGTTGACTTTAGGGACTTAAACAAAGCAAGTCCAAAAGATGACTTCCCTCTACCTCACATCGACATATTGGTGGACAATACTGCAGACCACACATTACTATCTTTCATGGATGGGTATGCGGGTTATAACCAAATCAAGATGGCCATGGAAGATATGCATAAGACCGCATTTGTCACCCAATGGGGAACCTATTGTTACACGGTAATGCCGTTTGGATTGATCAACGCTGGAGCTACATATCAACGCACCGCAACTACACTCCTACATGACATGATGCACAAAGAAGTTGAAGTATACGTAGATGACATGATTGTCAAATCCAAGGAAAGAGAGGGATATATTGCGAACCTTCGCAAGTTCTTCGCAAGGCTACGAAAGTACAACATGAGACTCACTCCTCAGAAGTGCACATTCGGGGTAACATCTGGCAAACTCCTGGGATACGTTGTTAGCCAACGTGGTATAGAAATAGATCCTTCCAAAATCAAAGCTCTGATCGAAATGCCACAACCTCAAACAGAAAAAGAAGTCAGAGGATTCCTGGGAAAAGTACAATATATAAATCGATTCATATCGAAACTTACGATGATTTGTGAGCCTATCTTCAAGAAACTCAAGAAAACAGACCACACCATGTGGGATGATGATTGTCAAAAGGCATTCGACCGAATCAAGGAGATATTGGCTAAACCACCAGTGCTCATGCCACCACAACGAGATCAACCTCTTGGTTTATATCTCACAAGAACCGAACGGCCATGGGCGCCATGCGCTCAAACTGTAGGAAGTGAAGAAAGAGCTATCTACTATCTTAGTAAGAAGTTCTTGGAGTACGAGTACAAATACTCACAACTCGAAAAGACATGCCTCGCTCTTGTGTGGGCAACGAAGAAGCTACGCCATTACATGCTTAGCTACTCCGTCAAAATATACTCCAAAATGGATCCAACAAATACCTCTTGAGAAACCCGTCCTCAACGGACGTCTAGCAAGATGGACCCCGATGCTCTCGAATTCGACCTCAAATACTTGCCACCGAAAGTTATAAAAGGTCGCGCCGTCGCCGAATTTTTCGCATAAAATCCTATCAATGATGCACAAACAATAGATACTTGGTCATTTCCGAACGAGGATATACTCCAAACCGATGTAGACTCCTGGGACCTATACTTTGATGGAGCATCGAACTTAAGAGGATTCGGAATAGGAGTGTTGCTCATTTATCCCGAAGGAGCATACACCAATTGTCGTTAAACTCGACTTCGAGGTGACAAACAATGCTTTGCGAGAATCGAAGCTTATCTCATTGGACTACAAGCGGCAGTGAGCTTAGGCATTAAAAACCTCCGAGTACATGGGGATTCATCACTGATCATCAACCAAGTTACAGGATCTTGGAAAATCCGAAGCGAAAGCCTCGCACCTTATCAGGCTAGAATAGACCAAGTCGCTCAATTCTTTGATTACGTAACCTACCTACACCTACCTCGGGAAAAAAATCAATTTGCAGACGCTCTTGCGAAACTTACATCTCTGATTAATATGCCGGATCACATGATGGAAATGCCTTTATGCATCGAACGACGGTCAGAGCCGGCTTATGTCCACCAAATCACCGATGAAGAAGAGATCGCGCAGGAACCCTGGTTCCAAGCAATCCTGAATTTTAAGCTTAATGGTACCTATCCACCGGATATGGACAAGAGGGGACAACGTGCTATACGCCTACTAGCTTCCCAATACGTTCTCATGCAAGGAGAATTATACAAAAGAACACCTCTTGGTATAGTCCTACGTTGCCTTGATCATTCACAGGCACGAAAGGTGATGGAAGAAGTCCACGACGGAGAATGCGGTCCTCACATGAGTGGGCCTATGATGGCAAAGAAAATCACACGTCTGGGGTATTATTGGACCACAATGGAATCCGATTGCATCAAATACGTAAGACATCGCCACAATTGCCAAATCTTCGGGAATGTACAACATGTCCCTCCTTCGCTACTCTATACGATGACATCCCCTTGGCCATTCCGCATGGGGAATTGACATAATCGGGAAGATAACCCCAGCCGGAACAGGAGGTCACTGTTTCATTCTAGTAGCAATTGACTATTTCACCAAATGGGTAGAAGCGGCTTCCTACACTAGTCTTACAGCTAAAAATGTGGCAAAGTTCATACAAAACAACATCATCTGTCGATATGGTTGCCCACATGAGATCATTAGTGATAACGGATCACATTTCCAAGCTGAGACCGAGCAATTGCTAGCCAAATACAAGATTAAGCATCACCACTCTTCGCCATATAGACCACGACTAACGGCGCAGAGAGCGGCAAAACAAGAATGTTGTCACAATTCTCAAGAAAATGATTGACAACTATAGAGATTGGCCAAGCAAGATACCCTTTGCTTTGTGGGGGTATCGTACATCTGTTAGGACGCCCACTGGGGCCACCCCTTTCTATTTAACCTACGGCATGGAAGTTGTACAACCAGTCGAGCTAGAAATACCATCCTTGCGTATTTTACTAGAAAGTCAAATCCCGGAAGCCGATTGGAAGAAGGATAGATATGAAGAATTCATCCTCCTGGATGAACGTAGGCTACGCGCCTTACACAATGTCCAAACATATCAAGCACGTATCAAGCGAGCTTTCAACAAAAGGGTTAGGCCAAGAAACATCAAAGAAGGAGACTTAGTGCTCAAATCGGTTAGAGCTCTTTTACCTGTTGACCCACGGGGAAAATTCAAACCTAATTGGGCCGGACCATTTCTAGTCAAATCCATACTCCCAGGGGGTGCGGTTAGAATCACAGACCTAGACGGGAATGAGTTTTCAAACCCAACAAACCTTGACCAACTAAAACGATACTATGCCTAGAATAGGAACGAAAACGCGCCTCGCGTAACCCCACGTGTCGCTCTTATGGCACTAAATAAACGGCCCCTGGCCAAGCTGAAATAAGCTAATGTCACTGTGCTCTTGCATTTTGACAAATTTATCATCCTCGTATCATAAAATAAACAAAATTCGCACCTTCAGAGTAAGCAAAAGCTCATGCTTATTTTCTACGTTCATTACAAGCTCTTGCTTAGAACAATTATTCTTTTACATTTACTCGAACTACGCGCAAGGGTTTGATTTCACTTTTTTAAGTGAATACGTAGGCAATCCTTCACTGGATTCAACCCGTTATGTCTAAAATGTAAATAGAAGGACATTTGCATTGCATTTGAAATTCGACAAGAACAATAGATAGAAAATCACAACGGTTTCATAACCATTTAACCTTTTTTTATTCATTTTCTGATAATAATAGTACGATACATAATAAAAATAGAATGGGCTAGGATTCTAAAAACCCCACCTTTTTATTACAATAACAATAAATAATAATAATCAAATAATAAATAAAGACTCGGGCTATTCCTCCATCTTCCCCTTGCCCTTGTCATTCCTATCATATTTCTTGTCACGACCTCGAGCCGGACGCTCTTGCGCCACTTCAGACCTAATCACCAACGGTCTTTCTCGAGGCCTAGCCTTTCCATTCTTGCCAATCACCATTTCCGCGACAGGAGTAGTCTTTGGTTTCTTCGAGGGATGAACAACTTGAAACCCGGCTTCTTCTTCTCCCTCTGTCAGGTGCTTCTCTTTCTCTTTCTCTCCCTCGCGCACCTTGTAATCAACAGGCTCGCGCTTCCTCAGTCTCTCGCGCTCTTCCGGAGTAGTAGCCTTTCTCCATCTCAGATAAGAATCCGACACCCACAAGGCATTGGCAGAGAAATTCAAGAACCACAAGTTTCTTTGGGCCCATTTAATAGCCCACTCTCTTCGGCTCTCTGTAGTAAGCGCCATAGCAGTCTGCGAGACGGTGTCAAGCCTCGTGATACCGTCGTCAGGTACCAAAAATAAATACCTAAGTACTACTAACAGAAGCTAGCGGTAAGTAGGGTCGATCTCCACAGGGAGGCAAAAATGAGATTTATCTGTCTAATTTTAGTCTATGAGTAACGGGTCACAATGTGGGGGTTTGAAATGATTTACTAAAACTATTAAGAGACTAAGGAAAGAGAGATAAAAATAGAAGAAATTAACAGAAAGAGAAGGGAAACTAGGATTTCGGTCATCAATAAACGCGCTTAATTGCGGTAAGGTCACGAGATCGGTCGATGTGTCGGTCTAAGGGGCAATGAATATCTCCTTTCGGTCTCAATTCGCCCTAAAATGCTATTAGCTTAACTTTCGCCCTCACTAAAGCATCCTATTGTTCACTGCAGGTCTCACATATTCCAACCTTTCGGTCCAGGTCAAGGTTTACCAATATTAAAAGGCTAATTGTGTCGACTCAACTAGCAGGATACGATTAAAGCAAACGATTAACAACATAGACTACAACTACAACGACAGATCTATAAACCTAATTAGCAATTAACATTAGTCTAATGAATCACCTAATCCTAGCAAGAGTATTTAGCTAGACATGGGTAAAGGGAGAACGAGAATAAAGGAATTAAGAACAATAAACATTAACATAAAATAAAGAGGGAAAAGAAGGGAAAAAAGTTACACTAGAAGTAGATCCGGAATTAATAGAAATGAAGAGCAAGGCAGTCGTCCGTCCCCTCTACTGACTCTAGGGAATGAATCATGTGCTATTAGGTCTAAACTACTCTTATTTATACTAAGTAGTATCATTATTATTAACTAAATATAAGATAAGCATAAGATAAAATCTAATTATACTCGACAATATCCTTCTCGCTGTAGCTAGTACTCGATCGAGCATAAATCTACTCGATCGAGTAGATTCCAGCGCACATTTCCTGCTTTGCGCATTGAAATTCAAACGGCTGCCATTTATTTGTTACTTGGTCAAACAGGGTGATTCCGGTGGCATTGGAAAGCTAAGAGGACAAACTTTCATCTACAATTGGAATCATCTGAATATCAGTTGTAGAACTCGAGATATGGCTCTCCAAAGTAGGCACTAGCAATTTAAAGTTCTTCCTTTGCTCGCCTAGCTATCTTTCTTCTTTGCGCATCTCAAAATAGCTACATTCCCGCTCCAAATTCACTCTTCCTCCAAATGCATGATAAACGGACGGTAAAAGACTTGATTTCACTACTTTCTGGTTCATTCCTGCAAATAAGACAAAACAAACCAAAGTAGCATATTCGGGGCATTTCGTAGCATAAACTACGATAATAGCATAGAAATACGTGCATAAAAAGGCCTAAAAAGACTATATAAAATGTACGTATCAAATCTCCCCAAACCAAACCTTTACTCGTCCTCGAGTAAACTAAAATGCAACTAATGGAACGGAAATGATAACTCAGAGCTAGCTTAACTTGTCTACTTGAACCAGTTTAATGCAAACTAAAATCAACGATTCTGACTACAATGGTCAATACGCAAACGAATTATAAGATGTCCATAAATAAAGCTGACCTATCGACCTTGCAAGACCAACACAAATCGGACTCTCACGCGGTCACTCTTCTCTCATGAAACAAAGGGTGAAAGTATATGTATAATAGAGAAAGAGAAAACAGTCACTCACCTAGACTGCGACCTACATAACATGCATGCAACAAAGATGATAGACGATTCAAGTACTAATGCACACACTCCAACCAATAATGTCCGTCACAGCCGAGGGCTTACAAATAATTTGGGAATAGTGAGGTTCAGGTGAGAAAGGCAAAACATGTTATGGAAATGTGGAGGTAAAAGTGTCAAGCTAGTTCCTAACAGGACCATAATGAAGCCATCCGAATCTCAACTGACTGAAAAGCTAAGCACAAGTGCCCTTCATTTGGCACAAAACTCACTAAACTCAAACACAATCTCCTCAAAAAATATGGGATAAAAATGGAGGAGTCAGACGGTCACAAAGTTCTCTACCGTCTGAATGAACTAACTGAAACAAATCATTTTTTTTTTCAAACTTTCTTTTTCTTTTCTCACGTTCCAGCTTTCTTCATTTTCATTTTTTTTTTTCATTTTTTTTTTGTTTTTCTTCTTTCACGTCTTTCTTTTTTTTTCTTTCTTTTCCAATACTTTTTTTTTTTCTTTTCTCCTTCCTCTCTCATTTTCCTACCAACTCCAAAACAAGAAATACGGCCAAAATGCACCGGAAAGTCGTACCACAAAAGAACAAACTAACGAGCTTGACTAGGCAGGCTTAATTTGGAATGTAGCTAATGGGTCAAAAAGGCAAATTTGGCTAATTGTGGAGCTAAATGGGTGAAAAATATAAAGAAAGGGAAATTTGCAAGGCCCTCCCTGCATGTGACACCATCCGCAAACCGAATATGTGCATTTGACGAGAAATTGAATGTCATAAATGTGCAAAATGGACGAACATGCTATGCAAGGAGTACTACTCAAAATTCCTAATGAACTGGTCATGAATGTCGCCGATTAAGGCTCTAAAACTCAGAATTTTTAAGTAGTTTGCCAATTTATAGGTCAAGTCTAAATAATCGACTTATATTTGAACAGAAATTAAATAGATTATGCGTATGACAAAGCTAATAACTATTAACAGAAGTGCAAGGCTCAAGTAAAATGACAAGTTATAGTGCATTATCATCACGGAAATCTACTGTTCCGACTCAACCTATATGCAAAAATAAACGTGAATATTTTTTGAATTTTTTAATTTTTAGGGTATTTTTGAATTTTTATGGAAATAAACAACAATGCGACATAAATTAAATGTGATAACAAAATGCAATAAAAACAAGATGCGATACGTATATGGATGCAAAACCTCCCCAAACCAAACCGTACAATGCCCTCATTGTACCAAAACATGGAAAGGGAATGCAAACTAAAAGAGAAAGAGAGTAAATACGGAAAGCTCACAAGATTGCGCGAATAAGGGACCTCCCCAAACCAGCCAGCAACGTGGGATGTCACTAATAGCTCCGAAACATCGTCACAAGAAGCTAATCCAAGCAATGGGCGTCCAAAACAGCTCGATCGAGTGGAATAGTGGTCGATCGAGTAAATTTTTTTTTTTTTTTTTTTTTTTTTTTTTTTTACTCGATCGAGTAACTCGTCTTTCTGCAGCTTAAAGGTCGAGTAGAATTCCTGCAAAGATGCAATGAAAAACAGCCCGCAAACTAACTAAGCAAGCATACTGATATAGGTTTATGGTACGAAGACCATTTATTACAACTGTAATGAAATAAAATGTAAAATAAAGTCTCCGGGTTGCCTCCCGGTAGCGCTAGCTTCATCAGTCCCGCTCGACCTTCTTTTTCACCCAACTACTCCAATTGAACCCAATCAAAGCAAAACTTCAAGGCTCGCAAAGAACTTTGTCAAATAGTTTGCGCATGTGCTACACAAAACTGTAAGTAGCACCATAATATAGTAATAGCATAGGAATTTGAAATATAATTACATTTAAGCTTAACAAATTTCCTATGACACTCCTAAAATCATTCACAAAATAATTCGCGCCTCCACTAAGGGCGGAATATAAAAGCTCAAATTAACCGCAGGTGGTAAATGAAGGAGCTCAATAGCATTCAACCCAAAAACAATGCGAGTAGAATTTAAATGCTCAGACGGATAAGAATTGTGAGGTGAAGGAATCTGGCCGGCTAAAAGAGAAGGTGGATAATCATCCCAGATGCAAGGGGCTGTAAAGTCAATTGGGTCAATCGGGTCCTCTATAATAGGCTCATCTACATTGTCATAATTATCCCATATGACCTCAAGACTATCAAAATTTTCCTCCTCACTCTCCTTATCGCTAGACTCGTCGATTTGGAGGTCCTGAAAGAGGTCCTCCCAATCGTCCTCGCTATCAGTGCAAGAATCATAAAGGGGTTCTAAACTATCCTCATAAAAAGGATTGTCAACCACGCTAGTGGTCTCCTCTATGTCTCCGTCAGCACTTCCTAGATTGGTTTCTAAGGTCTCACCCACCCCCTCATTTGAGTCAACATGAAGAGAAAAGTTGGGTTTAAGAGATTCAGCAGCAAACCAATCAAAGAATTCTAATACCTCATTTACGGGGATTCCTTCGAAATCCCACTTACCAATAGATTCTAGGTATGCTCGCGTAGGGTCATTCATACCCCTAAGATAGTCCAAAGACAATTGGAGTTCAGAAAATGCATCTCGTCTGGGCTCGAGCCACTCCATAAACCTGGCTAAATAAGTACCAAAAATTTCGTTCTCTTCCTGCGGAAAGAGAAGAACGAAAGACATAATAACGGTCTCAAGGAACCGAAGCTCCTTGAGACAAGAAATAAACTAAATAAAAACAAATAAAACTACGCTGCCTCCCCGGCAACGGCGCCAAAATTTTATACCGTCGTCAGGTACCAAAAATAAATACCTAAGTACTACTAACAGAAGCTAGCGGTAAGTAGGGTCGATCTCCACAGGGAGGCAAAAATGAGATTTATCTGTCTAATTTTAGTCTATGAGTAACGGGTCACAATGTGGGGGTATGAAATGATTTACTAAAACTATTAAGAGACTAAGGAAAGAGAGATAAAAATAGAAGAAATTAACAGAAAGAGAAGGGAAACTAGGATTTTGGGTCATCAATAAACGTCAGTTAATTGCAGGTAAGGTCACAGATCAGTCGATGTGTCGGTCTAAGGGGCAATGGATATCTCCTTTCGGTCTCAATTCGCCCTAAAATGCTATTAGCTTAACTTTCGCCCTCACTAAAGCATCATATTGTTCACTGCAGGTCTCACCTATTCCAATCTTTCGGTCCAGGTCAAGGTTTACCAATATTAAAAGGCTAATTGTGTCGACTCAACTAGCAGGATACAGTTAAAGCAGCGATTAACAACATAGACTACAACTACAACGACAGATCTATAAACCTAATTAGCAATTAACATTAGTCTAATGAATCACCTAATCCTAGCAAGAGTATTTAGCTAGACATGGGTAAAGGGAGAACGAGAATAAAGGAATTAAGAACAATAAACATTAACATAAAATAAAGAGGGAAAAGAAGGGAAAAAAAGTTACGAGAAGTAGATCCGGAATTAATAGAAATGAAGAGCAAGGCAAAATCCGTCCCCTCTCGACTCCGGGAATGAATCATGTGCTATTAGGTCTAAACTACTCTTATTTATACTAAGTAGTATCATTATTATTAACTAAATATAAGATAAGCATAAGATAAAATCTAATTATACTCGACAATATCCTTCTCGCTGTAGCTAGTACTCGATCGAGCATAAATCTACTCGCACATTTCCTGCTTTGCGCATTGAACTTCAAACGGCTGCCATTTCTTAGTTACTTGGTCAAATAGGGTGATTCCGGTGGCATTGGAAAGCTAAGAGGACAAACGTTCATGTCCAATTGGAATCACCAGAATATCTGTTGTAGAACTTGAGATATGGCTCTCCAAAGTAGGCACTAGCAATTTGAAGTTCTTTCTTTGCTCGCCTAGCTATCTTTCTTCTTTGCGCATCTCAAAATAGCTACATTCCCTCTCCAAATTCACTCTTCCTCCAAATGCATGATAAACGGACAGTAAAAGACTTGATTTCACTACTTTCTGGTTCATTCCTGCAAATAAGACAAAACAAACCAAAGTAGCATATTCGGGGCATTTCGTAGCATAAACTACGATAATAGCATAGAAATACGTGCATAAAAAGGCCTAAAAAGACTATATAAAATGTACGTATCACCTCGGGATCGTCTGTTTCAGCCCAACTTGTCTCATCAGTCTTTCCGGGAAGATGCACACCATAAACTCCAATCCAGGAATGCGCACGGACCTAGTGGGATCCAAAGAAGACACTCCAGTGACAGATTTGAGGTGCCACCACGGTACGACCCACCTAATCAACGGGCCATCGTCGCTCTTCAGCTTGTTCTTCCAATAATCACAGACCCGAGTGAAGTCCACCATGTACAACCTCGTCCTCATCGCAATCGAGCGAGCATGATAGGAAAGCACATGAACTGGGGGCTCGATCAATCGGAGCCGTTCCATAAGCCAAACCTACCAAAAAGCAAGTATTAGACATCAAAAAAAAAAAGAAAAAAAACGTCTTTTACCCGCAGAAGGACGGGGCTTCCCAAATACGGTAGATCGCGGTTGGATTTCCTACTATCCAAGCCCAAAATAATCTCTCCTAAGCATAAGCAAGCTGGGCTCTGCGCGACTCCATCTCGCTCAACAAGGCCCAAAAGACGGGGATCACCTCTCAAGTCTTCATCAACATGCCCTTGGAAGACATACACATGCAACAAGCAAAAGCCAAATGCCCTCCGCCTAGCAACATGGGAAACGGTGGGGTCGGCTCTGTTGATGAATCGATCTATGAAGTCCAACATTCTCACGCCTTTCGAGGTAACTAGACGGTCCACCTCAAGTCTAGTCAATCCGAGCAAGTCTCTAAATTTGCTCTTATACCCTTGCGAAGTAGAAGGAATGGCAGGCAAATGTTCGGGATCCCATCCACCAATAGCAGCAATTTCTTCAGGAAATGGGCAAATATCACCTCCAGGGAACGCAAAAACATGGTAATTCGAGTCCCAATAGTCAAGGCAAGCATCCAAGAAAAGTTTAACAACCTTGATGAGTTTTAAACTCAACAAAGACCCAAAATTATAAGCACCCATATCATGCTTCTCCATATTCGAAAATTCGTTGGTCCATTCCTTCAAGCGGATCTCCAAAGTATTCATGATGAAAAATTTCTTTTGAGAATTTTATGTAAATAGACGAAGAAGAGACGGAAGAATTATGTGAATAAAAGCTCCACCCGCGCTTCTATTTATACTAATTTCTGTTTCCAAAAATCCGTCAGAACAGAACGCCTTGGGAACAGGCGCAGCACCTGCTACGCCTCTTCAAAGGGACGCAGCTCATGCTGCGCCTCTTCCCCAGCTTCACTTCTGTGATTTTCCGCGTTGGATCTTTCCTAATTCCATGACGAATAATTTCCTATTCCTACGGGTTATTATTTTGGTAAATACGAGAAGATTACCATGTTTCAGGTTTACTAATTTCGCGGGCACGCATTTCGAGGCGACGTCGACATTTTCCCATTTTATCACACTTGTATGTTTTCATTTTAGGAAGTAATTCTCATTTTAATTCATCATTTTAGAGAATAATTTTCGTTTTTAATATTTCTCATTTAATTCATTTTATCAAATCTCAACATTTCTATATTAATTTCAATTTCTTAATTTCATTTCTACATTTCTAACTTATAGATTTCTTTTTTTTTTTCTTTTTTTAGGGGGTAACCCTCCCTACCGTCCGGTCATTTCCGGCAAAATTTTTGCATTTTTGCATTCTTTTGAGTCACTCATTTTGCGCTAATTAAGGCCATATGTATATATAAATGTATGCTTTGCGTGTTTTCTATGTAAATTTCGGCAAAAGATGACGGCGTAAACCGTTATCTACCAAACCTGTTCAAAACTAACCTGCAGATACAAGCAACACAACCCAGCAGCAAAGGCACTCAGGCCGTCGTATATACACCAAACAAAGGAAATGTGCAGCAAACTGGGGGCTCGAGCCCCAAACAAAGTCCAAAAATGTTCAAAATCAATGTCCAAATGTGCAAGTCTACAAAAGCTACACAAGACTACTGCTGGTCGCCCTCCAACTCTGCAACCCTCGCCGCAAGAATGGCAATCTCGGCGTCCCGAACCTCGAGCTCCCTCAACAAGCGAGCTGTCTCCTCCCGAGGCTGGGTCAACTCTCGCTTCAGCTCGCGGTCACCCTGTAAACAATAAATTGGCTCATGTCAATCGATTGAAGCATAATCGGAAAATCAAAAATCAAAAATGAAATAGGCATAAGGTTCATACCTGACGACCTCGACCGCCGACAAGTGCCTCGACGGCAGTAGCTCGCAGCCAGTTGGCCACCCTCCACAACGCCACAAACCGAGACGGCGCGACCTGCATTTTCAAAAGAAATTCTCAACAATTGAACAAACTCAATTAAATGTGTTCTTACACAAAAGTTATACAAGTTAGAGGCTCACCCTCCGAATCAGATGCTGCTAGTCATCCAGGCCAGCATCCGTCACAGCTACGTCAAAGTCACGCAGCTCGGAGATCGTCGTCCTCCCAGTCGCGTCAGTGTACTCGAAAGTCTCGGGGTACTCTGGGGGCACGATGCCCGCCGCCTCGACCTCCTGCAAAGACAAATGGTTCTCGTTAATCGATGATCTTTCATCATAATTCTCAAAATCGAATCAAGAGGAAAAATAAAAGATGCTCACCACTACCGGCCAGTACGCCAACCTCCCGTAAAGGAACGCCGAGTAGTCCTCGCCAGGAAGAAGAAGGGCATCACCACTAGCACCAGCCAAGTCCGCCTCCCTCTCAGCCTCAGAAGGCTCCCTAAACATCATCCTGGGAGGATCGACGGGAACCGTCAACACGTCCCGAGAGCACTGACGAGCCAAGCGCTCGCCCAAGTACCACACAGGACCCATCGACGTCCTCAACAGCAGTCGGCTCGGGCTCCTAGGCCGAAGGACCTCAGCCACGAAAGGAGGCGCTCCCGCGTACTCTGCCCAAGGTCTGGGCACCCACTGTGACAAGATAAAAAGGATCATTCCTATGATCATTTAAAAGCAAATATAAGAAGCACGAGTGAATATAAGTGAGATACTCACGCTGTCTAGCTGAAGAGCGTTCACGTCCCGCCGGTAGACGTTGTGAGAAGAACGCTTGCTCTTCGTCCGACACATCACCCAATACCTCACCACGGGATAGGCCCTCTCCAGCGGCTCCGTCCTCCTGGGCGCGAGGCTCTGGAAGTAGGAGGACACCCACGCCTGTAAAGCAGAATAATCAATGACGATCTTTCGTGATTTGTTAAAGAAAAGGAATTAACTTTGGCCTAAGGGAAGGTTCATACCTCCAGCAGTAGTCCAGGTCCGACAGCACCAGGAGACGTCCCCTTCTCCATCAACTCCGGACGAACCATGGCCCTCATGAAGCGGATGAGGACCACAAAACCAGCAGTGACCCAGTCCCAACGCCCTAGCGAACTCAGGTCAGAAAGGAAGGGAAGAAGCTTCGTCGACAGCCTCTCGCCCTTGTCTCCGAGGTAAATCGAAGACAGAAACCACCAGAGCCACAAACGAGCCCTCTGCTCGGTCACCGGGGAGGAGGAGCCGTCTCCCTCCCGTCAATCGTCACCGGCCGGGGTTTTCCCGCAAAGTAGTCTCGAACGTAGGAACTGGTATCAAACCCGCATCGAATACCTTCGGCGACAAGTTCCAACCGATCAATCTCCTCGCCTCGGCCGAGTCCGCCCTCATGGCGCCTCTCGGCCACTCCACCTCCTCGGTCCCGCACGGCGGACGAAATCATGCCATAGTCCTCCGCAGTGACTCCCACCTCACCGAAAGGCATGTGAAACGTGGAAGTCGTATCCCGTAATCGGTCCAAGAAAGCGGACCGTGGCTAAGGTTAGCCCGCAGCTTCCTCTTCGCGATGTCCCTCCAGACCTGCACCAAAGGACCGAACGCTCCACGCTCGATCATGGCCCGCTCGTCCGCCGACAGCCGCTCATAGTGCTCCATCGCTGTCGTGTACCCCGAGAATGACCTGATGTTCCCGGCCTCCTATTGTGATTTGAAACAAAAGCTATCTTTAGTTTTGAATAGAATTTGAAAGGAATTTGAACAAATGAATGAAAGAGGATGAGTAATGAGTAGTGAATTCCTATTTTACCAAACTCTTCACCGTCCTGTAGGACAGGTGACCCTCTGCAGCCCACACCAGGTGCCTGCTCTCCCAAGTCTCAGCCCACGCAGGAGCACCTCTCAACTGACGACCTCCTCGCCCGACGTTGGCCCGTCTCGGGGCCTCCTCCTCCTCGACGGCCTCCTCCTCCTCATGGACCTCGTCCCCAGCAGCCATCACCGCAGCGGTGAAGGCCTGCTCCAAAGCCTCCTCAACAGTAGCAGCGTCTATCTCCATGGGAGCTCTCCCAGAAGTAGAAGCCTCATCACCTGCAACATTAAAGCAAATTTAGGCCGCGTCACGTGACGACAAGCCTTGATTAAGGGATTTTCGAGCCCTCGGAAGCCCTGAAATCGCTCTCCTCTTGCCATCCTTGGCCATATTCCCACCTACCCGATCACTCATGTGGTAATTTAGGTCAAGTCAAGCCTAAGGTGAAGCCTAGTTCCGGGTTCAAGTCGAAATTTCGGCAGCATTTCGTTATAACGGCGTTTATGCCCTAGAAAAGTGTCCTGAAAAAGCTATCACAAACCAAAATTCCGAGATGGTAGAAAGTTTACCCATCATTCAAGGATCCCAAATATCAAATTTCATCGCAAATGGGCAATCCTAAGACTATTTTCGAAGCAATTTACGGTTTAGCTGTGAAACCGTCTCAAATTTCACTCAAAGGCTCAAAACTCAACAAAAATTCGAGACAAATACATGGTTATGTTCCTAATACTACCTACTATCCATTTCTAATGTCAATTTGTCAAGGCAAATGCATTTGGGGGAAAAGCCCCAAAATTTCGATCAAATGGGTCATAAACCCTAATTTTTTCGGCTCAAAATTGGACAAATATGGATGATTAATGCAAGAATGAGACACATACCTCGATTAGTCATGATTAATGCAAGCTTTTGGATCAAACCTTGGCGGAAATGGTGAAGATTTGAGAGAGAAATTATGTGAATTGTGTTTCGAACAAATGAACATAAGCCTCCTGATTATCACGTTTTTACGCAGAAGGAACACTTTGGGGAATAGACGCAGCAGGCGCTGCGCCTCTTCCAAGAGACGCAGCTCTTGCTGCGCCTCTTCCCTGTGTTCCCTCCATACGGATTTTCAAAAAATTCGTTATGAGTTCGTTATTTGTGGGCCCATCTTTGGTGCGCCTCTTCCCCGATGCTATTTTATTCTTTTGGTCCGTTTGACGATTTTCTTTCGTTCCGGCCCGCATTTTCCAAGCCGCAAAGAGTCAGCCGTCGACGTTATTTATTGCTTCCAAGACCTTTTGCTTGTCGCAACGAGCATTTATTCCTTCACAGAATTCGGCACACCTTCATATGTCTCCAGCGAGAGTAAGCGGATATACTTTTCCTCTCATGACAAGAAGAATAATTCCCAATCATGTCTCCAGCGAGAGTAAGCGGACGTACTGTCCCTCTCAAGACGTGAGGATTAACATCTACCTAAGCAGATTTCCCCTCAGCAGTTCCCGCCTGTGTCCTGCTACTCGCAATTATTTCTCGAAGACTACCCAAGCAGTTTCCTCTCAGCAGCTCCCGCCTGTGTCCTGCTACCCACAATATTTCGTATTTCTCCGCGGAGTTCGACGAAGGTGTCATTCTCTAGACCAATAGAGTTCCTATACCCAACTCTTTAGGTAACCCCTTTTCAGTTAAGTCCCCTTTCAGCCTTCCCTTTAAAGAGAATTATCCTTTCAGCCTTCCCTTTAAAGAGAATTATCCCTTCAGTCCTTCTCTTTAGAGAGAGATATCCTTCAGAGTTAGCCTTCAGAAGTATTAAGAAGTAATCCCTGTGACCCCTAATGCCTTCAGACACCAAGTTATCTTCAGACCAAAGAGTTTTGCCGAAGCGTCTTCAATTCCGTTTCACCCAGGGGTATCTCAGGTATGATCTCTTCTTATGGCTGGCGAGCTTCCTTACGTAGTCTAATGGACTTTAAACGACCCTCCCCGACAGTCGACGGACTCTAAAATGTTCCCGACGACAGTCCTTGGCTCGCACCCCTTGAGCGCCTCGCGTCGCCATAGTCGTCAGGTTGTAATCTTCGATTGACCTGATGGCTATACTTTGACTTTCGCCTTGTCCAAGCCTCAGTCAAAGTGGGGGCTCTGTAGATACCTCATTTCTGCACCTCTCGCAAGCCACCCGGTGATGATTGGGCCGCATGTTTGGTACGCGGAATGATTTGTGACAGTTCGTAAGTTTATCGTCAAGTGATTGCTCAAATATTAATGTCTACCTCTTAGTTGTCATCTACGTCCCGATACGGTCGTTTTGATAAGAATTAGTGTACATTCGAGTCCGGGCCTAAAACCGTCTCTATTTTCTCGATAACCGTTAAATCCCGAGTCGAATGTTCGGAATGTTCCTGGATATTTCTATTCCATATTTCATAAATTTTATCTTTTGGTAAACAATTTCCCGTAATATTCACATAAGATATTAAGGAAAACCGAATTATTTCCGTCCTACCATAACTCAAACACGGAAATCTTTCTTCCGCAGGAGGAAACCCCTTGGGAACAGACGCAGCAGTCTGCGCCTCTTCCAAGAGACGCAGATGGGCTGCCGCGCCTCTTCCCAGCCCTTTCGCGTATTTCTCGTATCTTTTTCATATCTTTCCGAGATTCACTTCCAAAGAGTCTCCGAAACCCTAATTCCTCCACGTGATTAGTATAAATAGAGACCTTCGGTCTCACATATTTCTCACGCGAGTGTCCGCCCTTCTCTTCTCCCTTTGCATTCTAGACTTTGTTCTTACTTTTTGGCGTCTACGTGCTTGAACATTAGACCACGTAAGCTCGGATCTTTCTGAGTACCAGCCTCCCCGTTTGCATGACTGACCAATCTGACCAACTCCACATCAATCAACTTAATTAACTTAATCGTTTTCCTCTTACGAGGGCACTTTCTTTGCATTCGCGTCGAGCATCACTAATCGATATCTTAGCCCTTCTCGTTTCGTCAACATGTAAGTCTGAGGGTGTATAATCCTTGTTTATTTATTGTATTTACTTTTTGTATCATCAATTGTAAGGTTTATGTCGAAAATACCATTAAAACCGATTTCTAAAACCATGCTTTAAAACCTCTTTTTACGGATTTCCAGTAGATAACCGTCGAGAAAGGACGCAAAGAATCGCCGCCTCTTGAAGGAGCGCGATTCCTGCTGCGCCTCTTCGTGAGGCCGCCGCGCTCTGCTTCCTTTCTTCTTCGTCGTCCTCTCGTTATTCGTCAAAATTCTTTTACTTGTTTCATTTGTTTCCTGTTAATTCTTTGACATAATAGTTTATCACCTCACATGTATATTATTATTCATCATCATTAACATGTTTTAATCATAACAAATCCGACTCAAATCCCTAATAATCCAATATTTGCGGGTTTTCGTCATTAAATTCAATTCCGGGTTGTAGAGATTCAATTCATCAATATTGGGTTTCTGGAATTCGTCTTTGATATAGTTTTCATCTGTTATTTGCCACATCTACCGCGTATTCATCATTAATCCATCGTATTTAACTTAATTAATTGATTTAATTTGTTTCACTTGTTAATATTTTTCACTCCTGTAATTAATCCATCATAATTCCGTATTATTTCATGTTTTGCTGTTTTCACGACCCATTCATATGTTAAATAACCTACTAATCACTTTCATCCGAGTAAATAATTTTAATTTTAATCAATCTTTAAATCACCAATTAACATTAACAACTTGCAATTCCGGCTTCACATCTAGAACTGAGCCAAGGAACAGACGCAGCAACTGCTGCGCCTATTCCAAGGGACGCAGCTCTGCTGCGCCTGTTCCTGGTTGATTTCTGTCCCTGAACTCTGTTTCTGCCTTGACCTAATTTAAATTAGTTCACGTGTTAATTAACTATTAACCGTATTATCACCTTCTGTTGTGTTCGTTAATTTATTCTTTTATTCATTTTCTCAAATTATCCGTTTTAAAGGTATTTTCGACATAAATCACCTATTCCAATGTAATTATTGTAATTTTCATTATTGTAATTTATAATTATTGTATTTCTTTTATCATTTGTATGTTTTCACATGTAATCAACATTAATTCCAACTGCGACCCAATTGTATGCTAATTACGTGTTTCACCGACTTAGTATTAATTCTCACATGCTAGGATTAAAACTTGGATGTTGCATTGCATGCATATAACCGACGGTATATCAAGTATGAATAACTTCCCTAATCATTAGTAGAGGCCGCTATCGAGGCGGGCGGGATTAGGTGTTCGATCAAAAGAGCTTCCTAATACGTACCCTCACCCCTTACTCCAGATATCTGTGAACACCCGTGTTCATTGGCATCCACGAGAGTCATTCTAGACATAGAATGCTAAGGGTAACAATTGCTTAGTGTTCATGTCACTACTTTGTGTCTTGACATGACACGAGGTATTCGAACGGTTCCAATTTCCCATAAAAATTGGTGGCGACTCCATACAAAAATGCAAACGCTTGTTCCTCTTTTCCTCCCAAGCGCCCCCGTGGGCCCCCGCTGTCCACAAATGTCATCGACATATACTTGCACAAGCAACAGTTCCTCTGACTGTGACTTGATAAACAATGTCTTATCTACCGAACCACGTATAAAACCATTTTCTAATAGGAATTTTGAAAGCCTATCATACCAAGCTCGGGGAGCCTGTTTTAAACCATAAAGTGCTTTGTCAAGTTTAAATACGTGATTAGGGAACTCATTATTTATGAAGCCCGGAGGTTGTTCGACAAAAACTTCTTCTTCAAGATAGCCATTTAAGAAGGCGGTTTTAACGTCCATTTGAAAGAGTTTTATGCCAACATGAGATGCAAAAGCTATGAGCATTCGTATGGCCTCAAGCCTAGCTACTGGTGCAAAGGTTTCATCGTAGTTAATCCCTTCTTGTTGATTAAACCCTTGTACCACTAGTCTAGCTTTATTCCTTACGATTTCTCCAACATCATCGAGCTTATTGCGATAGACCCATCTCGTACCAATTACAGTATGTTGAGATGGTCTAAGGACCAGATGCCATACCTTGTTTCTCTCAAATTGCTCCAATTCTTCTTGCATAGCCGTGACCCAATATTCATCGGATAGTGCCATTGTGATATTTGTGGGTTCAATTTGTGATATGAATGCTTCGAAAGCACAGTGATTTTGGAGAGATGATCTAGTTTTGATTCCAGAGGTAAGATCACTGGTTACATTTGATAGAGGATGGGAACCTTGATGCTTCCATTTCTTTGGAACAAGGGTGTTAGAGGCCTCATTTGTTTCGTTTGGTTACGATGCAACAAAGTGTGATGATTGTGGGGGGAATATTGTGGGAGGGTGTTTGTGGATTGGTTTCAATTTGGTTAGTGGTTGGTTCACTGCACTCCTCATTCCCCCTGGATGAGCTGGCTCCATTTTGAGATGAGGGAGGGTTAGTTCCCCCTGAATTTTGGCCAGCCTCCTCAAGCAATAGTGGCTCCAACTGTTGCTCAGCTTCTTCCACTACTTGATCCATGTCATGACGTATCATTCCAATTTCGAAGTCATCGTCTTCCTCATCAGCTTCTGCATCATTAACCTGAGTGTTTGAAACAAAGAGACTAGATTCGTCAAATATAACATGAACGCTTTCTTCCATTTTCATGGTTCTCTTGTTATAAACTTTGTAAGCTTTACTATGGTCGGAATAACCAACAAAAACACCTTCATCATTACGAGCATCAAATTTGCCTAGGTTGTCTTTTCCATTATTATGTACAAAGCATTTACTACCAAAGCACTTTAGATGTGAGATGTTAGGTTTTATTCCTCGTAGTAATTCATAAGGAGTTTTGTTAATGATTTTTCTAATCATGACTCGATTGTAGATATAACAAGATGTGTTAACGGCCTCGGCCCAAAAGTTTCTTGGCACTTTAGAGCTAATGAGCATGGTCCTAGCCATATTTTCATGAGTTCGATTCATTCGTTCCACAACCCCATTTTGTTGAGGGGTTCTTGCGGCCGAAAAGTTGTGGCTAATACCGTACTCATTGCAATAAGACTCAAATGATAAATTCTCAAATTCGGTTCCATGGTCGGATCTCAAGGAGACAAGTTTATAACCAAATTTGTTTTGGACCTTTTTAACCCAAATTATGAATTCATCAAAAGTTTGATCTTTAGAACTTAAGAAAAGAAGCCAAACAAATCTTGTAAAATCATCAACAATGACACAAATATAGCGACTTCCACCTTTACTAACAATACGCATAGGTCCACATAAGTCTATGTGAATGAGTTCAAGAGGTAAGGAAGTGCTAACAATCTTTTTGGATTTAAAGGAGCATTTTACTTGTTTACCTTTAACACAATCGTCACAAAGTGATTTGAATTCAAATTTGATGTTAGGAATGCCATCAACTAGATCAAGCCTCTTAAGGGTATTAAGTGTTTTAGCATTTACATGACCAAGTCGTTTATGCCAAAGCCAAGGGTCATTCTTTCGGACACTCATGCATGATAGTGTTTGACTCGACAATGAATATAAGTTAGTCATGTAAACATCTTTGACACGTTTACCTTCAAGAATGAGTTCTCTAGTTTTTCCATCAATTATTCTACATTCACTAGCAAGAAATTCAACGATGTTACCTCGATCACACAATTGTGATATGCTTAGAAGATTGTGTTTTAAACCTTTGACAAGCAACACTTTGTCAACACATAGTGACTTTGACTTACCAACTTTTCCAATACCAATGATTTCACCTCGTTTGTTGTCACCAAAAGTCACCATGCCACCATCGTAGGCTTCTAGCGAAAGGAATTGGCTTTCATCTCCCGTCATATGACGAGAGCATCCACTGTCTAAGTACCAATTGCTGCTGCCTTTCGCTAATGCCTATAAGAAATCAAACGTTTAGTTTAGGAACCCAAACAAGTTTGGGTTCCTTCTTGACAACAACTTTCTTGACTTCTTTCTTTTTAATCCAAACATGTTTAGCCACTTTAGTACTTCTTTCTAGGTCAAGGACTCTCTTTTCACAACCATTGAACTCATGACCAGTTTTACCACAGTAATTACAGATAATGTACTCAGGATGGCCAGCATACTTTCTTCTTCGAAAATCAGTTACGCTTGGGTCTTGGTTTCGAGTGCAACAGTGCGTAGAACTGTTGCATTTGAAACCAAGTCCAGCATTTTTTGCACGGTTTTCATATTCTTGAGATTGTTTTAGAAGAAACTCCAAGACATTCTGACTTCCTTCCCATTTCAAATAGAACATCTTAGCCTCATCTAGCTCTTTGGTTAGTTTTTCAATTTTAGCAAGATGATTAAGATTTAGTTGACCTACTTTGTCGAACGCATGTTTAACATGTCTTACTTCATCACTAAGCAATAAGCCAATTTGCTCAAGTTGCTTGTTATATCTTTTGCACAAGGTGAGGTCAGCTAACAAAGAGTCACGTTCTTTAGTTAGTGAAGACACATGTTTTGTGAAAGTCTCAATTTCCTTCGAAGACTCAGATGCAACAGTTGCATCGTCTGTTGCATGGATTTGTTCAACCTTTTTCAGAGTTTCAATTTGAACGAGAAGATCATCATTTGAATTTTGCACTCGATCTAAAGTACTTTTAACATGACTTGACTCATCATTTAGCATTTCAGCAATTTTGACAAGATCCTCTTTTTCATTTTGACATGTTGCAAGATCAATCAAAAGTTGGTCACGTTCTTTGGTTAGTGAGGACACAGCTTTGTCAAGGGACTCTTCTCCCTTGTTAGACACAGATACAACATTGCACTGATCTGTTGCATGTATTTCATCAACTCTTTTAGCAAGAAACATATTCTTTTTTTGGAGCCTTTTAATCTCCTTTTCAAGACTCGATGATGAACTAGGTTGATCTACCTCATTTAGACATTCTTTTAAACCAACATTTTCTTCGGCTATGTCTTTAATTTCAGTTTGCATAGCCTCTAATTTATTGCTTTGGATACGACACTTATCAATGAATTGGTCTAGGAGATGACAAATTTTGTCTTTAGAGAAAGATCGAACCTTTTTCTTGAGCTTATTTATCTCAATGTCAAAATCAGAATCTGAATCCACGGAGTGAGCCATAAGACATTTGACACTTTCTTTCTTTGTTGACTTTGTAACATCATTGCTTGACTGAGACGAGATGCTAAGTTTGGCATCCAATTCTTCCTCAAGGACATCGTCCTCGTCAGAATCAGACATTCCCCAAATGGCAGTCATTACTTTGATTTTGTATTCTCTTTTAGCAAACTCACGCTTTTCTTTAGACATAATGTCATTCCACTTTGGGCATTCTTTGATTTGGTGACCTTTGTCACCACACTTGAAGCAACCAACAGTGGAAGTAGACTTTCTTTTGGGAAAGCGTCGTTTGCTAGTATAGTTATTAGACCTTTGTGAGTTTCGACCACTAATCATGACAACAATGTTTTTAGTGAACATTGCAAACTCGTCATCTTCATCCTCCTCATAACTTGAGAGAGCATAAAGAGCAAGTCCTTTCCCTTTAGAGCTTTCACCGGATCGCTTCATGAGAGTTAACTCATGAGCCATGAGTGAGCCCATAAGTTCATCAAGGGATAGCAAAGAAAGGTCTTTAGCCTCCTCAATAGCCGTAACCTTCGGTTGCCATTTTTCAGATAGGCTACGAAGGATTTTACGTACTAAATCCTTGGATTCAAAGTTTCTAACTAGACTCTTGAGGTCATTAACAATACTAGAGAAACGAGAAGACAAACTATTAATTGACTCATCTTTTCCCATGTTGAACATCTCATATTGTTGCATGAGAAGATCAACACGGTACTTTTTGACTTGTGACGTTCCTTCATAAGCAAGATTTAGGGTGTCCCAAATTTCCTTTGCCGAGTCACATCCGGATATCCGGTTGATCTCTTATTCACCGATGCCATATTGAAGGATGGACATGGCTTTAGAGTTTTTCTCGACTTTTCTATAATCGGCCTCAACATATTTGTCCTCACTTTTGATAGACTTAGTGCCATCGGCATTAGTCACCTCAATCTTGAAGGGACCATTTTGAATGATTAACCAACATTCGTAGTCCGTACTTTTAACATAGTGCTCCATGCGATGTTTCCACCAGGAATAGTTTTCTCCCTTAAAGATGGGATACTTAGTGTTTTTTGAATCGTCCATAACTATGGGATCAACTATTTGGTTTTAACCAATATCAAGAGCACGAGGCTCTGATACAAATTGAAAAGTTAAGAACAATAAACACCTAAGAGGGGGGGGGGGGTGAATTAGGTGTACCTTTTAAAAATTCTCTCTTTTACTTGGTTAATGACTAACACAAGTAAGATCTATTAAGTACGAGTTTGAGAAACTTAATGGATTGCAAGTTCACAAACGGTACAACAGGTCTATGCAACAGTATGAGAGACTGTTGCACAGCACTGAGAGCGAGATTTAACGTATAAAAGAAGAATGATAAAAAACGTGAAAGTAAATGAACAAACAAGACGATGTTTAAAAATTGGTTCAGCTCCTACTCCGGAGCCTACGTCCAACCGTTATTTTATTGCTTGTTTAGAAATTTACTCAAACTTAACTAAACCATTACAATGAAAACAACTCGCCAACCTACACCGGTTGCAATTGCTTAAAGCTACTCCGCTTCAAGACTTTCTCTTGCTCAAAGCTACTCCGCTTCAAGACTTAAGGTTCTCTCTCAACGGTTTACAGATTCAGAATCTCAGTGGTTCACTTAAGAACATAGAGATTACAATTAAGACCTAAACACGAGAATCATTGAACATATTCTTTACGCAACAGTTAAGCGAACTGATACTTGGAGATTTAACAGCTTTGAAAAACAATTGAAGACTTTTGAAAAACAGAAAACGGTTTTGCAAATGATTGAAGAACAAAGCTTTTAATGCTGAAAAGATTTGCAAAGTGTTTACAATGAATGATCTTTCAAAGTCTTACAATAAATGAAAAATGAAGTGGCTATTTATAGAGAAAGGTAGTGTGTAAGAGAAGGATCTTAACACTACATTAATCTAATATCCACAAGTTTGTAGTATGTATTTTCATTTAAAAATATAAAAGAACAATCAGGTTTGAGAGGCTCAAGGTGGCTGCATTTTTCCAAAGCAAAGGAGTGTTTCCCATAAAATATGGGAACTCACAATTTTGCCACAAATGGAAAAAGCATAAGACCTATTTTTAGCATGAAAAACAACTTGCACAAATGGGATTGACATCTTTTAAATTATTTTGCAAGCATATTCCTTTTGTTCTTTTTGTTCTTCAGTTTTGAAATAATGTTCCTTTTAAACATAGAAAAGCTTTTTAAAGAATTTCAAACACTTGTGAATTTTCCCGAAAATTCTCCATTCGTTAGTACCAGAAACCATGGTGCAACAAACACAGGAACTGTTGCACGGTTTTGCCATAACTTATGCGTAAAAAGAATATGTTGAACTACCTCGTTTACAACATTCGTACTAGACTATGGGCATGTTGACTTGTCCTTCATCTTGATCATGTTTGAATTTCTTTGATCTATCATTGAATGCTTCAATTTGCTAAGCATTAAACTAAGAGGCAAACAATTAAATCATAATGAAACTTGGCCTCATCAACCAAGTGTGTTCTAACAGATAGATTAAATGCTCAAATTCTCATTCAAGCATTCTCACAAACATCTTGTGTGCATTATAAAATCAACAAGCAAAGACTCAATAGTTTAATTCTTCCTATGTCTTAATCCTCCCCTACAATTCTACAAGAGATCCCCCTCCATCCTAGTAGGGCACAACTCACACATACTTGTAATAACATACACAAAAGATGGAGACTTTGGCATGGAATAAGTAAAGAAAATCATGTTTATAAGATAAATTAATCAAGTAACTTAAAATATAAACAATTTAAAGATGAATAATAATAAGAGAAGGATTATACCAAATGGAAGACAAAGTTGCAATCTTGGATTAAATGGAAGAATAATCTTCACCAATCTTCAATTTACAATCCAATACTAAATGTAAACAATTGAGAACAACTCATTCTAAGCTAATTTATCAAGTAATTAAGGTTTGATTGAGGAAAGATTAAAGCTTGCTTAAGAGAGTTTGCATAAAATTAGGGAAATAATTTCAGATCTAGGGTTGTCTGTCCAAATGATTAAGGGAGGGGGTATTTATAGTTTACACGGAAATTAGGTTGGAAATTACAAGCAAAGTCAAAATGTGGAAGGGAAGTCCCAGCCGGTGGACCGGCCGCGGGTGGTCTACCCGACTGGGAGTTCTCTGTAAGAATTAAGGGAAAATCAAGTCATCTGGTGTGATTGGCCGGTAGACCGGCTGCCGGTGGTCCACCGGCTTGGAGTTCACTTGACTTTTCATTTTTATGTTGACTTTCGTCCCTCTTCTTGCACTCCCAGCCGGCTGACCAGCTGCCGGTGGCTTGCCCGGCTGGGAGTTCCTTGTAACATTCGCTCTTTTCTTCCTTCTTCTTGTACTCCCAACGGGCTGATCGGCCGCTGGTGGCCTGCCCTGCTGGGAGTTCGCTGTAACGTTTCCACCCCTTTTTCCTTGGCTAAGTATAGGGGAAGTCCCAGCCGGCTGACCGGCTGCCGGCCTACCGCCTGGGAACCTCTTCTCAACTTTCCATCCTCTTCTCTTCATGCTTAGCTTCTCGAACCGTCTCCCTTGCTCCGATTCCTCTATTTCTGCCCCAAATCCTGCAAGACGGACATAATATCATAGACTAGGGAATCGGGGTACAAAATGCAAGGTAAGAAACACAAAACTGACTCAAACGGAGTCGAAATGCATGAAAATAAAGAGGAGAAATGGTGTAAATAAATCATATATCAAACCTCCCCACACTTGATCATTACTCGTCCCCGAGTAAGTAAGTGAGCAAAAATGGGACTCTTATTCAACTGTAGTCTAACTACACTAATAAAATCCGATGAAAGACAATTAACGGGCCTCCTCCGTCCCTTCAACTCACAATGAAACGCAATGAGGTATACGCTCCTTTGCAAGGCAAGTGGGGGCTTGCGAAAAACTAGACACATCCAACATTAAAGCACATAATTAAGCATAGGATGCATCAATAAAAAAGTCAACCGCTTTCCTCATCTAAGCAGAGGGTTTTGTTTTGAAAAATTAAAGGTTTTGGTCGGGAGATACCGTCTCATAGTCTTATGATGAGTCATAATTATATGCATATTTATGCCTCTCCTTAATTACTTTTGATACGGTTTCGTGTTAAATTATATTATTTACATGCCTTTTATGTTAGAACGTTGATACTTCCGCTATTTGATGTTTAGCGTAGGAATGATGCATTTGAGGAGAAAAATAATGAAATGGGCATCGCGGAATGGGCATGAAGGAATACACGAAGCATGGCACAGGAATCTATAAGATTGAAGGAAGAGAAGTTAAGAAGACAACACGAGGAAAAGAGCTGAAGATGGGTGGTTCCTCGATCAACTGAGCATAGGCTCGATCGAAGATGTTGTGTACTCGATCGAGTGACATAGGCTCGATCGAGGATCCTATTATTTCCAGAATTTTCCGTAATTTCCTTAAGTCGGTTATGTTTTACTATAAATACCCAAATCGTACCATAGTTTATTTTACGCATTATTATACCTAGTTTTGTAGAGCTACCCTAGAAAACTCTCTTAAACTCTTAGTTTAGTTTATTGTTTTTACTTCCGGATCTAGGCATTCCTTTATTACGGTATCAATCTTTCTTTAATATTTACTCAATCATTATTGTTCATCTTATTATGTTCTTAATTATTTTTTCTTATATTATTATTGTTGTTATTGTTATTAACATGAGTAGCTAAGCCTTTAATCTAGGGTAAAAGGGGATCTAGGTTGTTAGAAAAGGGTTACTTATGAATTGATTGTTAAATTGATTTTGATTGTTGTTTAATTATCGTCTTACATCTAGTTGATTAATTACTGATCAGAATTGGTTAATTAGTCTTGCATAAACTAGGATTTTCACCAACCGGGTTAAGATTAGTATAGGCCACGAGAATTGAATTAGACCGACTTAATAATAGCGATTGCATGTTAAGTTTAGATCTAAAAAGACATATTAGAATCGACCGATCATATGACTTTCAACAATATAAATTGCTTTATCAATGAATTAAACCTTACCCTTGGATGACTACCTAGTGAACCCGATCCCTAGACTCCTTTATTATTATTATTGAATTTGTCTTTATTTATCTCGCTTTTAGTCTTAGTGAATCAACCAATCAAAACCCCCTTGAATTTGTTACTTTAAGACGAATTTAGACATTAGCAAATAGATTTTTATCGCCTCCCTGTGGATTCGATACCTGACTTACCACTAGTTAGTTTTTTAGTACTAAGCTAAGATTTATTTTGATAGGCCAACGACTGAAAATAACCTTATCAAATTTGGCGCCGTTGCCGGGGAGGCAACAATTTTTCTGTTTGTTTTTGTTTATTTTTGTCTTTTGTCTCAGGGAGCATCAATTCCTTAAGACAGTTTGATATTTTCTTGTTGTTTTCGTATATGCCCAGGTCTCACAGGTTAGAGATTGTACCTTTTGATCCCGAGCCAGAGAAGACTTTTCGCTACAGACGAAAATTTCAAAGAGAAGTCAGGTGGAAGACTTGAGTACACTGGACTACGAGCGGTATACTTTCGCAGAAGATTCTTCCTTTAAAGAGGACACACTTATTTCTGCACCAGTTACTCCTACAACACTACTGATGTCGACATTAGCCAGTCACTCTGAACCCACCGTTGATTCCATTCCTAAAGGCTTTAAGCTCCCTACCACTGATAAAAGGACTTTTGAGATCAAACCTTCCTACATAAGCCTAGTAGAGAGAAATTTATTTGGAGGAAAAGCTGGAGAGGACCCCGCCAAGCACATTGACAAATTTGTTACATATTGTTGTTCTATTCCTTTGACAGCTGGGGTGACTCAAGATTAAGTGAAACAAACTCTCTTTCCTTTCTCTCTGAGAGATGATGCAGCAGAGTGGCTACGTGACTTGGATATGGAGTCTGATTCATTCACTAACTGGACTTCACTAGCTCTTGCATTCTGTAGATACCTCATTTCTGCACCTCCCGCAAACCACCCGGTGATGATTGGGCCGCATGTTTGGTATACGGAACGATTTGTGACAGTTCGTAAGTTTATCGTCAAGTGATCGCTCAAACACTTGTGTCTACCTTTTAATTGTCATCTACGTGCCGATACGGTCGTTTTGACAGTAATTAGAGTACATTTGGAGTCCGGGTCAAAAAACCGTCTTCATTTTCTAATAACCGAGTCAGAATGTTCTGGAATGATCCGGATATTTCTATTCCATATTTTCCAATCTTTTGATCTTTGGTAAAATATCTCCCGTAATATTCACACAAAATATTAAGGAAACGACATTAATCCACTATTCCATAATAGAAACGCGGAAATCTTTCTTCCGCAGGAGGAAACCACTGAGGAAAGGACGCAGCAAGTGATGCGCCTCTTCCAAGGGACGCAGTGCTTGCTGCGCCTCTTCCTCAGTCCTTTTCTGCGTATTTTTCATACCGAAAACCCTAGTTCTTTCGTTTGATTAGTATAAATAGAGACCTTTGGTCTCACATATTTCTCATGCGAGTGTCCGCCCTTCTCTTCTCCCTTTGCATTCTAGACCACGTTCTTACTTTTTGGCGTCTACGTGCTTGAACTTTCGACCACGTAAGCTCGGATCTTTCTGAGTACCAGCCTCGTTTTGCATGACCGACCAATTTGACCAACTCCACATCAATCAACATTAATCAATCTTGTTCGTTTTCCTCCTAGATGGCACTTTCGCCGTACATTCGAGTCGAGCATCACTAAACGTTAACTTAGTTCATCTCATTTCGTCAAACATGTAAGTCTGAGGGTGTAAATCCTTCTTTTGTTTATTGTTCTTTATTATCGTAATTAATATTGTAAGATTTATGTCGAAAGTATTCTTAAAACCGATTTGTAAAACCTTGTTTAAAAACCCTTTTTACGGATTATCTGAATACAACCGTCGAGAAAGGACGCAGCATTTGCTGCGCCTTTTCGAAGGGATGCGGCACCTACTGCGCCTCTTCATGAGGCTACCGCAGTTCCTGCTTCCTTTCTTCTTCCTTCGTCTTTTGTTCGTCCTTTTGTTTTTCGCTTTGTCATCAATTGTTCATTGTTTCATTAACATAACAATTTGAATATGATAATTTTGACCTGTAATTCATTAATCATCATTAATTAATTCATCTTTCAAAATCCCGGCTTAAATCCCTTATAATCCATATTTGCGAGTTTTCGTCATTAAGTCAGTTCGGGTTTTAGAGATTCGATTTACCCATATTGAATCTCTGGACTTCATCTTTGATATATTTGTATCTGTTATTTACCGTCACCATCATTAATTCATCATTAATAACTTGTTTAACCTAATTAATTTGTTTATGTTTGTTTAATTCTTTAATTAGTCTCATCTTGTAATTAATTCGTTCTAATTGTTTCATTCATGTTTTATCGTTTTCATGACCTCATTCACATGTAAATAATATGTTAAATCACTTTCATCCGAGTCAAATACCATTAATCGACCATTAAATTCACCAATGAACATTAACGAGATGCGGTCCCGACTTCACAGCCAGAACTCAACCCAGGAACAGACGCAGCGACTGCTGCGCTTGTTCCCGGTTGATTTCTGTCCCTGAACTTCCGTTTCTGCCTTGACTTAGTTATTAATTACGTGTTTAATTAACTATTAATCGTAATATCATCCATAATCTGTTCGTTTATTCATTTATTCTTTCTTTTCTAAAACCATCCGTTTTAAATGTATTTTCGACACAAATCATTTAATCTGATGTAATTATTGTAATTTTTCTTTATTGTACTTTTATTGTATTTCTTTTATTGTATTGCTTGTATGCCTTCATACGTAATTAAACTAAATCTCTACCTCGACATTAATGCATGTTAAATTACGTGTCTATGGACTTAGTTAATTCTCACATGCTAGGATTAATTTATTGGATGTTGCATTGCATGCATATAATCGACAACATATCGAGTATAGACAATTTCCCTAATCATTAGTAGAGGCCGCTATCGAGGCGGGCGGAATTAGGTGTTCGATCAAAAGAGCTTCCTAATACGTACCCTCACCCCTTACTCCAGATCTCTGTGAACATCCGTGTTCATTGGCATCCACGAGAGTCATTCTAGACATAGAATGCTAAGGGTAATGAGTGCTTAGTGTTCATGTCATTACTTTGTGTCTTGACATGACACGAGGTATTCGAACAGTTTCCAATTTTCCACAATAAATTGGTGGCGACTCCACAAATGCAAAACAAACAAAAAGGAAAAACTTGCTTCGCTTTTCGCCCCCGTGGGCCCGCGTTCACACATTCTACAAGAGGTATTTTCCACCACAGATGACTAATGCTCTTAAAAGCCAGATCACGAGTTTTAAACAAAGTCCTACTGAGGATTTTAATGAAGCCTGGGTTCGTTTCAAAAGGCTAGTTCAATCCGTCCCACATCATGGCTTCCAGATTTGGTTCCTTTGCAACCAGTTTTACAATGGGTTGTATGATGATCACAAAGCTTTGCTTGATTCAGCTACTAATGGAATAATCCAGGATAGTACTAATGACGGTAATGCTTGAAAGTTGATTGATCAGATAGCTACTCACACAGCTGAGTATGGTAACCCCAGAGGTAGTAAGAGAGGAAGTGGTACAGACAATACTATTGCGGCACAGCTGGAGGCCTTAACGGCTCAAATAGCCGAGTTGAAGACTACTTAGTCTTTGGGTAATAAGCAAGAGACAGTTCATATGGTTAATCAAGAAGTGTCCTGTGAGAGATGTGGGATAGTTGGCCACAGTGCAGCCAAGTGTATGAGTACTATTGAACAAGATCATGCCTTCCAGTCTTTCAAGTAAGGTACTCCTTATTCTAACTTCTTCCCTGAAAGGAGTTAGAATTTATTTTCTTAAGCTCCGTCGTAGAATGCTTATATCATTCCTCCAAATCGTGGTCATCATCAACCACAAGGGAACTTTGTTCGGCAAAATCAAGGAGGTCAAATGCAACCTCCTCCTTAAGCTCCAAGTAGTGAGATGGCAGAGATGAAGGATCTATTGCAACAAAGTTTAATGATTTAACAAAAGCAAACGAATCAGATTTCAGAACTAATGGCTCACAACAAGATGTTGGATACTCAAGTTACTCAAATGGCGGCTCAAAATCCTTCAAAACAGTCCGACAATCTTCCTCCGCAAGGTAAACAAGCACATGAACAAGTTACTGCTATTTCTTTGAGGAGTGGTACCACTTAAAGTCCAGATGTGCCCATTGATGAAGATGAGGTCCCTTACATGCATCCTAAGGGATTGGATAATTTGGAGCTGAATGACGATGAAAAAGAAGTTGACGAAACTGAAACATGAGATGTGAAGAAAAGCGAGAAAATAAAAAAAGATGGAACTGCAGAAGATCCTCGATCGAGTAGGCCAAGGATCGATCAAGGAACCACTGTGCTCGATCGAGTACTACATGGGCTCGATCGAGACACCCCCTCAGCTGACAAAATTTCTATTATTTCAGCTATGGCATTGGATAAAAGCAGGTTCCTCGATCAACTGCACACAAGGCTCGATCGAGTCACCCCTAAACTCGATCGATTCACCTCTGTAACTGACGATAATGCTTCCAAACGTACTTTCTAAAGAAAAGAGTCAGAACCGATCAAAATTCAATTACCTTTTCCACAAAGATTGCAGAAATCTAAACTTGAACAACAGTTTGGGAGATTCATGGAGGTAGTGAATAATCTTCAAGTAAGTGTGGCATTTACTGTATTGGTTACTCAAGTGTCGGCATATGCTAAGTTTTTGAAAGAGATCTTGTCAAAGAAGCGGTCGTTTGATGAAGTGGAGACTATCTCGTTCACTCATGAATAAAACGCCGCATTGCAAGCCAATTCTCCACCTAAGCTTAAGAATACAGGGAGTTTTTCTATTCCTTGTACTATAGGCCCTTTAACTATTGACAATGCTTTATGTGATTTAGGAGTGAGCGTTAGTGTCATGCCATATAAAATTTGTAATCAATTAAACATGACTAAGCTTAAATGTACTAATATGACTCTACAAATGGCTGACAGGTCTATTAAGCTCCTTATGGGTATCTTAGAAGATGTGCCAGTTAGAATAGGGAAATTTTTCAATCCAGTCGACTTTGTAGTGATAGATATAGCCGAGGATTCTCATGTTCCTATTATTCTAGGATGACCATTCTTGCATACCGCAGGGGCGGTTATAGATGTTAGGCATGAGAGTCTTACGTTCAATATTGGAGATGATACTATAACTTTTGGTCATGAAAAAGCATCACGTCCTCCTGATTTAAAAGCTTCTTGTCATACGATTAATGCTCTTGATCCTACTTTTGATGATTCCCTTGCTTATTGTTTTGACAGGAATCAATCTGACGCCCCTGCTGTTGCGTCATATCCATGGAAGAAGATGTAATACTACGGTTTTGTAAGTCTGTTACTCGACCGAATATGGCTTACTCGGCCGTGTTTTGAATCGTGTGTTTCTGGTTAGGTTACTGTCCAGGAATACTCGGCCGAGTATGGTAATACTCGACCGAGTAGCGGATACTCGGCCGAGTATACTCTATACTCGACCGAGTACCCGGTCTGTTACGGGTTATTTCCGCGGTTTTGAAAAAAATGATTAGCGATTATAAATAAGTCGTTGTCAGTTTCTAAAATCATTTTCTCCAAAACCTAAACTACGTTTCATTCTCCTCTAATCATCTTCATCAATTCCAAGGCAAAGGTCGTCGATTGTGGGTCTAGCATCTTATTCCGTGTCAATCACCGTAGTAAGTGTCTTATCCTTGTCGATCTATTGTTGTTCTTATAAGTTAGCAAACCCTAGGTTGGGTTAATTTGGGGGTTTAGGGTTGGTCATTGTATGTGTTGTTGATTGTTGATTATCGTTGTTGTAGGTGATGATGTGTTACTCGTTGTGCATTTCTATGATTGCCTGCGGCATAAGAGATTACGAGAAGGTAGAGTTTCCCTACTCGGTTTACTGTTAATTGATTTAAGATTATATTGTGATTGTTGTGCGATTGATATTGTGAGTATCTGCTGATTGTTGAATTAGAGTTGGGTATTGGAGTTGTGATGGTTGATGGTGATGTTCGCGAGGTGCGTCCTCGGCTGAGTGGAGTCACTTGCGGGAGTGGCTTCACGCCCTAGTTTCGCCCTCTGTGGAACCTGCCACAGGAGGCGATGTGCACATTAATGGACAGAGTTATCGCTCGTTGATGAGCGAGGGCTTAGGTTGGTATGTCTGCGGTCCCCCACTGGCAGCGCTACACACTTTAGCGTGTAGTCAGTTACTTGATGTGATTGGGAGTTGGAGGTGGATGATGATCAACTGATATCTTATCGTACTTGTCTTGTTTTGATTATGCAGTAAACTGACCCCGTTGTTGTTTTGTAAAATTTGTGGTGATCCATTCGGGGATGGTGAGCAGATTGTGACAGGTGATGATGAGTACTAGCTATGGGGACGAGATGGAGAGTCATCACTCGAGTCTAGCTTCCGCTGTCATGAGATTTATCTTTTAGTTTCAATTGTTGAACATTAGTAATCTTTATTTTGGATTTGGTTTTTGGAACATGTAATCACTAACTATTCATACTCTAATAAATGTTGTTTTGGAATGGTAACTATGATATACTAACCTCGGGCAACCGAGATGGTGACGGTCTCTCATCCTAGGATGGTCCTGGTAAGGCAACTTGGTATGTGGGGGTGTCACAAAGTGATATCAGAGCGACGATTCTGGAACCTAAAACCAATGAACCTAATGAACATAGGGAGTCGAAACAAAATGAACCCGGGGAGAGTTGTTTGGAGCTACCGCAAAGACTTGGGAGACGTCCTGAAGTTGCATTGAGGCCCTTACAATTTCTAGCCGGTCAACATGGGGTGTCTTGGGAATCGTGTGTGTTTAAAGCAATGTGTGTTGTATTTCTAGCTGTAATTTTTGTGAAGTTGTTGGATGAAATGAGAAAGTAATGTGTGTTGTACTTTTACCTTTAAGTATATGTTGGATGAAGTATATTTTTGGCTTGAATGGAAGTGATTGGTGTATATGTAATGTGATGTGGGATATGTCTATATGATCATGATGATGTTAATGTTTGGATTGTTAGTAGTAGCATGTGATTAAGGTCATGCGTCTATATATGAATGTTGTGTTTAATTTACATATGGGTATGAATAAAAGTTCACCTATGTACTGGTTTTTAGAAGTATTGAGTTGTTATTGTTTGCCTTATACATGTTCAAGTAGTTTTGTTTAGAAAATATGATTTTATGAAGATCGATTAAGGAAGGGCTGTCTTAAAACTGTCATAAATCGAGTTCTAGAAATGATATTGTTCTGATTCTAAGTTGAGGTGATATCTTGTCTTCTTACGATTCTAACGATAGGTCACACGCCCAAAATGACCAAATAATGAGTGAGATATGACTGTTTTACGAAAACTGGACGTTGCTGAGAAAAGTGTTGGTACTCGACTAAGTAGGCCATACTCGGCTGAGTATCTTTCATACTCGACCGAGTAACCTATATTCGGCCGAGTAATCTTTCTGTGATAATTCTGTTCAGCTTCTGAAGTCGTGAACTCGGCCGAGTAGTCTCATTACTCGACCGAGTGTCCTGGACTCGGTCGAGTACGGCGTGCACTCGACCAAGTATCTCTTTGGACGGTTGTTTTGAGTCGGTGGCTACATTATTACATATATTTTGAGTAGTAGGTTATGTATACATATATGTTTGGGTCTTAGAGCATTCTTTTATATATGATATGGAGAATGCCGGCTTATGAGGGATATGTGTTGGATATGGAGGACATGTGTTATATGTGGTTGTTAGGAATAGTGGAAAAAGAAAGGGGAGATGGATGAGCTAATCGAGGCAAGGAGCATGTTTTGTGAGATATGGTGAGTGATATAGTCGCGTGTTGACTAATATAAAAGTAAGTGTATATGGGCAAGGGTGATGTAAGTGTAAAGAAACGTGAGAATGAAAGATTGAAAGGAAGGATGTGAATAGTGACAACTTGAGAGGTGTAAGGATTTATGGAGGGAGATGGTTTGGATTGTGTTGGTTAAGAATATATATGTAATAAAAGGTTGTTGTAGAGGGATAGAGAAGAGGGGTATATAGTGAACTTAGATGGAGTTATGTCACGACGTGGATTTGTAGATAGTGACTGAGTTTCGGAATTTGGATTATCAAGAGGTGAGCCCAGTGTGTAATTCTTTGGGCAATTAACGGTATGAGGTTAATTGTTGGTTGTCTAGGGATACGAAAGGGGGATACAACTAATTAAAGGGTAACAGTTAGTTGTGTGGACTTGATGGTGACAAGTGTGAGTGAGTAGTATGATGAGAGATGATCAGTGATAAGAAAGAATGAGAAGATATTAATATGAATGAATGGGATTTGAGTGGTGGAGCAACAAGAAGGTAACCGGATTACTAAAGAGTTAGGTAGAAGAAGGAAAGAGATGAATTTATTAATTGGTATTATTGGATGGAAGTAAGCTGAGAGAACGTTGACCAAAGTTATGGAACATGAAAGTAAGGAATCATGGAAATGTACGATTGCATCATGGGAGGGTGTGAGTTAATGGTTATATAGGAGTTCAGGACGACATGTTAGCCGTGAGTTTCGAGGTATTAAGGGAATAAGAAGCTGGTAGAGTATTTGCACGATATGAGATTTTGGTGGAGAGTTAGGTGACGATACAATTAAGGATAGAATTAGAAAGAATGTTGAGGTAAATTTTGTTGATGGAATTGATGTTCATTATTTGGGATAATAGCCAAAGAAAGGAAACAGATTGTTATATTAAGAAGTGATAGCAAGAGAGTAGTTGCATAAAAGATGGTGGTGTCGTAGTGTTGTCACTAGTGGTTAAGGATGATCTTAAATAGGGAGATCAGTCGTTCTAAAAGGTTGATTTTGTGGAGGCCTGATTGGTATGTATGGATGTGAGGGAGTATAAGATGTGGATATAGGAGGTGTTTGCTAGTAGTTGGGTACTGATGATATGCTTACGTTCGTTGGGTGGTGATAATTGTGTGGATGGGAGGACATGTTATGAAGGGCATCTGAGTTAAGTTCGGATGAGAGATATTCATTATCAAGTGGTAACTTACGTGATCAGGATTGGTTAGTTAGATTCGATTATGGGTCCATTATGTGTGTAAATATTTGTGTGAGGTTCTGACCTCACAAGTAATGGTATGGTTTGATAGTTATGAGTCGTTATATGAGTATTCCACATCGTATGTTAAACTTGTATGTGTATATATGATATCTGTAAGTGATAGTGTGAGATTTCGGCCTCATGAGTAATAGTATGAATGATATTCATAAGGTTATTATCTATTATTCTATGTAATATATTGCGTTGTGATCTAGTTAAGCGGTTTTAAGGTAGTCTGCTGGTCAAAGAAGTTGTACTGAGTCAGTGTCTATGGGATTGTATAGGTTGCGATGACTATCGATGTGGTTGTTGTGCCTCGGATGGTGATCCGGGCACGGTATTTCGTGTGGTGATATGAGTACTTTTGCTTTGTTGTGCGGCTGTTGATGGCGGTGTTGCGATGCCGTCATCCGTTGTGGTGGAGTAGGCAGGATACTTATGAGACGAGTTTTCGAAAGTGTATACCAGTTATATAGATTGTTGTTTTGTTTACTGCTGTTTCCTGTGAGTTTCGGTCTGGACATATGGACTATTGTTTTGTTTACCGATGTTTTTTACCAGTGTTGGCTTGGGAGTGGGGATAGAGTATGATATGAAAGAGAGTTGGGTGTGTTTCCGTTGTTGTCATGATAGTAATATTCTGTTAATAGGACACAGTTGTGAGAGGTTGTTAGAGTACTTTTGATCTTGTTTTAGATGAGGCATTGGTGGACATAGTTGTGGCAAGAGAATTATGGAACAAGTGTGGTATTGAACTGGAAACTACAGGTGGTTTATAACCTTTTTATTGGGACAGTGAGTACGGAGTTTTGTGGTAATAAAGGAAATGAACTTGAGAAGCTAATGTGAGTGTGTGTAACAATTTATGGATCGTGAGTTACGATCATGGAGATGAGTGTATGTATATATAGAAGTATGTCGTTTTGCGGTAATGTTGAAGAATTTGGGTAGTGGTTATGCTGAGGATTTTATGGTATAGATTATATGGAGTGCAGAATGAATTGAGGTATGAGGACTGTTAGAGAAAGAGAGCCCTGGATATAGGAATGGTTGTAGGTGTTGAGGTTATAGTGGGTTATCGTTGACATGCGGTGCTGTTGAGGATTATTTTGGGGGTATAGCAAAGGACCTAGTATTAGTGAGTTACGAGGACGTAATATTTATCTTAAGAGGAGTAGGATGCGACAAGAGAGTTTGATGGTCATTTAGGTTGTAATTGGAAGTTTGAATGTTAGTGTAGAATAAGGATGGATTTGTGTGATGGTCGATTTTATTACAGGTAATGGCAGTGCTTGTAGTAGTATGATGTTAGGACTGTGAGTAAACTTCGATAGTGTTAATGGATTGGGTGATGATGTTTATGTGTATGAGTAAACTTCGAGGACGTAGTTGTTTTAAGGGTGGTAAAATGTAACATTCCATCTTGGTGATGATCTTGTTTGGTGGATAGTACTATGGAGTTAGTATTGAGATACTATGCTGTTGTTGAGACGATATCGTGAGCCATATTGTGGAAGTAAGCGTGGTTGGTGGAGTTAGTGTCAGATGTCCATGTTTTATAGGTTGGGTTGGAACTTCGGGGACGAAGTTATTTTTAAGGAGGGAAGACTGTAATACTACGGTTTTCTAATTCTGTTACTTGGCCGAATATGGCTTACTCGGCCAAGTTTTGCGCCGTGTGTTTCTGGTCAGGCTACTGTCCAGGAATACTCGGCCGAGTATCGTAATATTTGACCGAGTATACACTATACTCGACCGAGTACCCGGTCTGTTACGGGTTATTTCCGCGGTTTTGATTAAAATGATTAGAGATTATATATAAGTCGTTGTCAGTTTCTAAAATCATTTCCTCCAAAACCTAAACTACGTTTCATTCTCCTCTAATCATCTTCATCAATTCCAAGGCAAAGGTCGATTATGGGTTCTAGCATCTTATTCCGTGTCAATCGCCATAATAAGTGTCTTATCCTGGTCGATCTATCGTTGTTCTTATAAGTTAGCAAACCCTAGGTTGTGTGCTTTTATATCAAAAGTCCATAAAAATTAAAAAATTTCAAAATACAAAAACATGTTTTTTTTCCTTTGTTTTAGGTCGAGTCTTGGTGAATTTAATAACGATGATGTTAAATTGCATTGTTTTTGCATTTGAATCTCATATAGTTGTCCATGTACTTCATTTGGACCCGTTATTCATGGAAACAAAGCTCATCATTCGAGTCTTAACCGTATTGACATGACTTATACTAATTAGATTTCACACAATTATGTTGGTAAACTACTTAAATCTGAGGTCTATAAAGCTTCCTAGGCTAGGAACATCAATAAACTGGTCTCATTGTCAATTAGGTTTGAGTGTGGTTTCTCCTTGCGGAATGTGTAATGTGTGACATTGATTTCTTAATACTTTTATTGCTTTCATTTGACTAAGTACATGTGGATAGGCGGTTCTTACCGTTCAAATAAGCCTTACATTACCTTTTGTTTAGCCCGTTTGAACCCTTGTAGCCGTTCTATATCCTACATTTATTAGCTACAATCCAAGAATTTTCCTACATTATCGGGACAGTCGCAGTTGCTTGTTTATCATGTCTATTTTGCTATTATGGTTGGGTTGGGACTTATTGTCGTCATGTGGGTATAACAAAGTACTTTTTAGCAATTATGTTGTATCCTTGTGTTGGAAAAAGAAAAATATGAAGCAAAAGAAAAAAGAAAAAGAAAAGAAAAGAAAAGAAAAAATAAAAAGTCGAAAAAAAAGAGAATTGAAAAACGAAAAAAAGAAATTGATTGCTTCATTTGGTTTTGTTAAGGAGCAAAAGGATGGTCGTTAGAGTCCAATGCATATTTGGGGAGTACTTCATTCGCTCTCATGTGTTGTAAAGTTAAGATTATTTCTCTAAGTTGGGTTCATTTGTTATCATAGATTTGGTTTTGGTTTTTATTTAGCGCTGCGACTACCGTCTTAGCTCCACATATCCATAACGTGCTTTGGCACAAACCATTTCTATCCCTTTAACCCATTTGCCACCTTTATTGTCCTTAATATGTGTACTTTTGTCTACATATTGGATGCATGCTAGTTGGGGAAATCTCTATCACATTAGATTGCATGCATGTTTCATAAGTTGAGTGAGTGTTTCTACTTCTTTCTATCTTCACATATAACTCACCCTTACATACTTATGAGTGCATGAGTGAATCCGCGAGAATCCTACTAATTTGTCTTGCAAGATCGAAAGGCATTTGGCATTTTTCTATAGTATGGTGACATGAGACTTGAGCTACGTTTTCTATTTCCCGTACCTTTGAATTTGATTTATTGGTACACTTTGGTCATTACTTTGTTACAGATATGGATAGCTTGGGATTTGTATCTGCATCAACATTAGCTCTGAGTTATTTGTTTACCATTTGTATGATTGCCTTATGTAATGTGTGATGCTTTGCTTGAGGACAAGCAAAGAGATGGTTTGGGGGAGTTTGATGAGTCATAATTATATGCATATTTATGCCTCCCCTTAATTACTTTTGATAAGGTTTCGTGCTAAATTATATTATTTACATGCCTTTTATGTTAGAACGTTGATACTTCCTCTATTTGATGTTTAATGCAGGAATGATACATTTGAGAAGCAAAAGAATGAAATTGGTATCGCGGATTGGGCATGAAGGAATACACGAAGTATGTCACGGGAATCTATAAGAATGAAGGAAGAGAAGTTAAGAAGACAACACGAGGAAAAGAGCTGAAGATGGGTGGTTCCTTGATCAACTGAGCATAGGCCCGATCGAAGATGTTGTGTACACGATCGAGTGGCCATAGGCTCGATCGAGGATCCTATTATTTCCATAATTTTCCGCAATTTCCTTAAGTTGGCTATGTTTTACTATAAATACCCAAATCATACCCTAATTTATTTTACGCATTATTTTACCTAGTTTCGTAGAGCTACCCTAGAAAACTCTCTTAAACTCTTAGTTTAGTTTAGTTTATTGTTCTTACTTCTGGATCTAAGAATTCCTTTATTATGGTATCAATGTTTCTTTAATATTTACTCAATCATTATTGTTCATCTTATTATGTTCTTAATTATACTTTCTTATATCATTATTGTTGTTATTGTTATTAACATGAGTAGCTAAGCCTTTAATCTAGGGTGAAAGGGGATCTAGGTTGTTAGAAAAGGGTTACTTATGAATTGATTGTAAATTGCTTTTGATTGTTGTTTAATTATCGTCTTACATCTAGTTGATTAATTACTGATCAGAATTGGTTAATTAGTCTTGCATAAACTAGGATTTTCACCAACCGGATTAAGACTAGTATAGGCCACGATAATTAAATTAGACCGACTTAATAATAGCGATTGCATGTTAAGTTTAAATCTAAAAAGACATATTAGAATCGACCTATCATATGACTTTCAACAATATAAATTGCTCAATCAATGAATTAAACTTTACCCTTGAATGACTAACTAGTGAACCCGATCCCTAGACTCCTTTATTATTATTGAATTTGTCTTTATTTACCTCGCTTTAAGTCTTAGTGAATACACCAATCAAAACCTCCATGAATTTGTCACTTTAAGACGAATTTAGACACGAGCAAATAGATTATTATCGCCTCCCTGTTGATTCGATACCTGACTTACCACTAGCTATTTTGTTAGTACTAAGCTAGGATTTATTTTGATAGGCCAACGACTTATCATCTTAGAGGGGTGTCAATCCCCTAGTGATGGCTCAAGCAACCTAAATATGACAACCAATTGCCTAGGAAATATGTAACTCCCGCGAATTTCCCATTTTGACATTTAAAATTTAATAAACCGTTTAATCACTTTATTATATATTTTTGAATTATTCAATTTAATTAATTTTATGTCAAACATGATTTTTATAAAAGTAATATATAAAAGCTCATTTATATAAAAATATGTATTATTATTAAATTATATTTTTAAGACATAATTTATATAAGAATATATGTATACATATTTTTAGTCGGACAATAATAATAGTGACAATAATAATAATAATTCCCATCTTAATTTCCGTCTAACTTAGGACCGTCACATTTCTCTTGATAAGACTAGAATTAATCTGAACCAATCCGATCCCGACAACACGTACATACACACTCAACAAATATCTTATTCTATGAAACAATCTCTCACCCCCACTCACAATCCCAACCACCCAATCCCCTTTTTCTTTTTCGAAAACAAAGCAGCAAAACAACAATAACCAGCAGCACGTCAAGACGCCATTTTTGGCCGGCTTTCAACCTCCATTTCCTCCTTTATTTCTCAACCAAACTCCATTATTTTTGTACCATTAGCTTCCTCGTTCTTTTAAGGTAAGAAAGTCTTGATTTTGTAGTAGTTTCGAAAGTCGCCGTCTTATGAAAGTATTCATTTTCTAGCCTCATTATCTCGTTTTCTTGCCCTTTTATGAAGGTTTCGAAGACCCGTGTTTGGTAGAAGGTTTGCTTGAGGATTTAAAGCGTTTCCGAGGTAACGGTGATAGGTTACTCGACAATGAGTCGATATTTCCCCCTTTCTTACTCGGCTTTTCCTTATTTATCGTAAAGTTTGTCTCTTTAATGTGTTCCTCGTACATGGAGTCGATTTCGTAATGCCTGAGGTTAGTCTACATGGTTGTTATTCACGGTGTAGTTGCGTCCTGTTTTCGTCTCAACTCGTCTTCGATGTCGTGCTAATAATGCCTCGAATTGGACTGTCTTATTGCTGCTGAAACTCGTATGTCTGGGTCAGGCAGTCGATCGACTGAATATTGTTATCGATCGACCGGAGTTTGTTGTCGATCGACTGGAAATTGTTGTCGATCGACTTTTGGTGCTGGGAATGTTTTCTGTTCAGCGATTATACACGCGTTTCCCATTTCCTTTCCTCCCTTGTTCAGCGATTTTGGGTGTGGGAATTTGGTATCCGTCTTAAGCAAGTTTATATGTCCGTCTTTTGGTTCAAATGTTTGTTGATCCGGGTTTGGTCACGTTTTTGTGGTTGTTTTACGGACTATTTGGCAGCCGTGAAATCGGTTGTCGTGTGGACTGTTTTGGTACTTTTTGTAGTGCGGTTTATGTGGCCATTCGGGTCAACTTGGGCAGTCGAAATGGAGGTGTCGGGTTTTGGTCATAGTGTGGGATTCGTACTATTCTGTTGCCCTCTTGATTGACCTCTTTAACAATTTTTATGAGTATGTATATTTGGGCTCACCATATTCTTTTTATTGGGCACATTTGATTTTAGTAAATGGGTTAGCTATATTTTGTAATTTGGGCTAGTTAGGTTTAATAAGTGGGCTAGTTATACTTAGTAAGTTGGGTTTGTTATATCTATTCATTCGAGTTTGACTCGTTAATTTAATTGAACTCGTCATGATTTTATGGTCGGGCTTGTCATGATTTTATATTTGGACTTGCCGTGTTTATAAATTGTTTTGGCGCTAGTTTGGGTTTATTTAAAATATAATTAAATATATCCGTCTCGTATTTCATATAACGTAAATCGTTAATACCATTCCTCCACATATTTATTTTGTTGGATCCCTCATAATTCAATTATTGGGCTTGTTATGTTCTATTTGTTGGATTTAATATGCTATATTTGATGGATTAATCGTGTTTTACATGTTGGACCTAAATGGACTAATTTATTGGGCTTCTTATAGCTTATTTGTCGGGCTCATAAATGAGTCACTCGAGTTGGTCATATTTTATCCTGCAAATTAGTCATTGTCACTCATTATATTTTATTTATCCGGCATGATAAATTATAAAATGAAATAGTTATTTGCATAAGACAAGTATGAGATATTTATTATAAGTACTGGTAAGAGTCGTATTATAGATAATGTCTAGTATTGTTCGGTTGTGAGAGTTTAGATTCTATCGGATACTAGGGGTGAGCCAGAGGCCCTCTAGTTGCGATGTGATTCGTCGGGAGTGATGTTCCCATCCGTACTTATGGTGATGCAGGCCATAAGTATGAATGTGACATTAATCATCCCGTCCCTGAGTCTTGGTCCTATCGGATACTAGGGGTGAGCCAGAGGCCCTCTAGTTGCGATGTTATTCGTCGGGAGTGATGTTCCCATCCGTACTTACGGTGATGCAGGCCATAAGTATGAATGTGACATTAATCATCCCGTCCCTGAGTCTCGGTCCTATCGGATACTAGGGGTGAGCCATAGGCCCTCTAGTTGCGATAAGGTCATCGGGATTGATGTTCCCATCCGTACTTATGGTGAGATGCAAGCCATAAGTATGAATGTGTCATTAATAATCCCGTTCTATGTGCTTGTTTGTTGTACTTGTTTGTTGTATTTGGCCATGTTTTAAAGGTAACCGCTGAGCCAGATACTTGTTTGTTGTGCCTCGGACATGTTTTAAAGGTAACATCTTAGTCGGGCACTTGTTTGTTGTATTTGGCCATGTTTTAAAGGTAACCGCTGAGCCAGATACTTGTTTGTTGTGCCTCGGACATGTTTTAAAGGTAACCTCTGAGTCGGGCACTTGTTTGTTGTATTTGGCCATGTTTTAAAGGTATCCGCTGAGCCAGATACTTGTTTGTTGTGCCTTGGACATGTTTTAAAGGTAACCTCTGAGTCGAGCACTTGTTTGTTGTATTTGGCCATGTTTTAAAGGTAACCGCTGAGCCAGATACTTGTTTGTTGTGTCTCGGACATGTTTTAAAGGCAACCTCTGAGTCGGACACTTGTTTGTAGTATTTGGACATGTTTTAAAGGTAACCGCTGAGCCAGATACTTTATGTGTGGTGCCTCGGACATGTTTTAACGGTAACCTCTTAGTCGGGCACTTGTTTGTAGTACTTGGACATGTTTTAAAGGTAACCGCTAAGCCAGATACTTTAGAGGTCGTGCCTTGGACATGTTTTAAAGGTAACCGCTGAGCCAAGGTACTTAAGGACTTGTGTCTCGGACATGCTTTAAAGGTAGCCTCTGAGCCGGATGCTTTGCTTATTATGTGATGTTAGTAGTCCCATTTCATGTAGTGTATGGTGTTTGGTTCTCAAAGTTGGATGTATCATATGCCTTATCTATGATTGACTACGCATGTTTTGAATGTTAGTCTCATGTCTGAGTGCTTGCATCAAATAGTTATATTCATGATGTTCTAATATGCTCTTGTTTATCTGTGTTTCGACATATTGTGGCTGGGAGAACCTTGAGTTACTCCCCACTGACTGTGGTGTTCATGTTTACATGAATGACAGGTGGTGCATATGCTTACGTGGGGAAGACGTGTGGGCTAGCGAGAACTAAACACTTGGACCTTAGTTTGCTAGTTTAGAAACCCTTTATTTGTTTATTCGTAGGATATCTTTCCCCGCTTTCTTGACTTGGGTTGTAATAACCTAAGTTTGTCTATTGTTGTATTTGTTTTATCTCATTTTGGCACCCGCGTGTTGATCTTTAACTAGTAATAAAAAGTTTTTAAAATATCCTAAATTTTTGCTTTTATTTATTAGTTATATTTTCCGCTTTATCGCGGGGTGTCACAAAACAAATTCAAAGGCGGGAAAGGGGAAGACAAAGCCTTACCTTCAAGATTTACATGACACACTCAAGAGTCGACCAAGTTGACCCATGACTAAGAGGACCTAGACTACCGACTCCTCATGGTTTTCACTTGTCACTCATTTGAATAACGAGTGATTTTTGTGCCAAAAAGTAACCAAAATCACTTAACTACTCGACTCGTGAGACCTGCCCACAATGTAACGTGGAATCTCCTCCTACATGACCATATATGAGATGCAAAAACGGAAATGTGCATGAAATGAAACAAGGGTTGTAACGGGGCTAGGTGATGAGCCGAAACGGGATTGGTGCAAGCACCAAATTGGATAATGTGGAGCTACAAATCAAGAAGTTGTCAAAATTCCATTTCCTCCCAACTTATTACAACAAATGAATGAATAAAAAAGAACATGATATTAGTTGCCTAAATCACACAAAAATTTAAAAATCTAACTCATTTGGAAAAACATCATTTCCCCTTTATTTTGCAACGCCTTTTCTACTCCTTTAATGATGCCTAAGGATTTTTGCTCGGCCTTTTCTCATCAAACAAATTCAAATACATAATAAGTAAAATTCTTTTCTTTTCTTATTTTTCTATTTTTCTTTTCTTATTTTTCAAAACCTTTTTATTCGACTTCATACCAAAATACAAACCAATGTTCCGGCTCACATGAACTTAGCAAGAGTTCACCAATTAGGACACAAATACCCTTTTCATATCACTAAAACAAAATGACAACTTTCTTGATCAAGGAAGGTTGTTTATCGGATGTAGTTGGTGTTGTGGTTATGCCAAATGAAAGGCTAAGGCTCAAAAGGGTTACAAAAATTCAGTCCTAACCTAAAGGGTAAAAAATTAGGCTTATTTGGCAATGTGTGTTGGGGCTGGTGTCCTTTACAGTTAGTGCAAGGACTTATAAATCGCTAAAAGGATCAAAGGGTATACTTTTGTATTATAATCAGTTGGTCCACGTTTATCAATAACGGTTGGCTTGCTAGATAAGTTTGACGTTATTGTCATACAGATGGCGGTGATCAACTGGTCCCTAAAAGTCACACCTATAGGATACGTTTGAGAGATGTAACGGTATGAAAATACAGTCATGTTGATGCCAGAAAATTGACTAAGCAGTTAGTCCGAGTTATTTGACTAATAATTAGTCAAAATGCGATGTTGAGATATTTTATTTAATACGGATTAAATAAAATGGGCTAGGGCGAATTAAACAGTTAATTCGTAAATTAAATATAAACGGTTATATTTAATTAATGTGTATTGAATTAATTATACAATATCGTCTTTGTCGGACATGTATTAATATTTCAACTAATCCGAGTTATTAGTTGATGTTATAATAACCGATAACCGATGACGATTTATAATAAAACCGCGTCATATACATTTAGCATTTTACGAACCGGACCACGAGTTAAAATTAAAAGGAAGTGGAAGCCCACTTCCCAAGAGGGCTCACGGTTTGGCCGAGTAGAGCAAACAAAAGGAGAGCCTCTCCTCATTTGCAACCTAATCATTTTCATTTGTAAAATTATTAGGGTTTTGGGAGAACATTTCCTCTCTAAACCTAGATCTCACATCTAGCAAAACTCACAACAATTCTCTCAATATTGCAAGGCAATTAGAGAATACATTTATAGCAAAAGGGCATAGTTTCAGACGGTCTTGGGTGCAACGATTAGGAGGAAATCTCTGTTGATTTCTGTTCTTAGGCCGCATCTCAAAGGACCCGAGGTTATTTCTAATGCTTTATCGTTTTTCTCATGTTTTTCGTTTTATGACAATAATCGCATATTAAATTTACGTTATAGTCCTATAATTTAAGGGTTTTATACGAATATTACCCCACAAGTGGTATCAGAGCCAGGCCATGTAAATTTTTCTATGTGTTTTTCATCAAACGGAATTGAATCGATAAATTGTTTGCTTGAAATTCCGTGCGGCACAAATTTTTTTTGTCACGGCATTTTTTTTCTTTCTTGAAAACCGTGCGGCCTAACCTTGTTCACGGCCTGTTTTCTATTTTTTTTGCCTTGAATTGCGTGCCTCACGGTTCTTGCTAGATCAGACGATCTTTTGTTTTGTTTTCGATTTGTTCTTTGCGTATTGTTGTTTTAAACGATAATTATAACAATATGTGAAGACCATGTCAATTGTAATTTTGCTTTAATACGGATTATGTTCAATTTACAATTGGTTTTTAACAAATCGATTTTGTTTGTCTTGATGAGGCTCTCGTTTTTTTTTAGCCGCTTGAATTTTTTTTTTTTTTTTTGGCCTTTTGAGCTCTCGGCTTTTAGCTTTAAAATAAAAAAAAAAAAATTTGGTACTGTTCACGGCCAGACGCGAAAGAAGAAAAAAAAAATTTTGTTTTATTTTTTTTTTCCGGCCAAAAAATGTGTACAATACGGATTTTGTGCATTCGCTTGATAGTGAAACGGTTCACTCACGTACCATTTAGTTATTTTAAAACGATTTAAAGTAACGGATTATCACGGATTAAAATTAAGTTGATTAAAGCGGTTTTGTCACATAATTTTAATCATTAAAGGTGGTTTGGATAAATTTAACATAATTACGGAATTATGTCACGAATAAATTTAATTTAGTTGATGCATTTTATTTATCGTTATTTTGATTGTTTTGAATGCTTTTATTACGTATTTATTTATTTTTACAAACGGTTGTAACTTAGTGTGGCCTTAGTAGAACGTGTTACCGTAATGATGGAACACGGTCTTGGTTGTATTTTGAGATCTCGCATCTCCATTTTGTTTTTCTTTTATAATTACAGTTTTTATTTAGAATGTAAATAGGTTTATATTTTGTAAATTTTAATTGTAATTTTGAGAAGACCAAAGATGGAGACCGGATGCTCACTCCCGCTGCATGAAAAAGATGGAACATCAAGACAAGATTCTCGGGTTCAACGGTGGATTCCAAAGTTGTATTATGTTCTTTTTACTAGGATAGGCCACACTAGGAATTTTTATTTACGTATTGCATTCTTTTATTTATTTTCTTGTAACGATAGTATGCATTATATTCCGCCTAAAAACCAAACCACCTAATAATTGCATGAAAACTGACTCATATAGAGGTCACGCGTTAGTTTTCTTTGATATACAGATATCACACGTTTTATTTTAAGCCATCACCTAAATTAATTCATTCACGCAATGCTAGTTTTTCGTTCACTTACAATGAATTAAAATTAAGTCGATGGGATCTTCCTCGTATAAACAAAAATTGAGAACGGTCTTTATAGGTCAAACTCCAATGAATCCCTTCTTCGTCGGTAGGCATAATATGACCCCTTCTACGTCGGGTAAGTTGGAACCGATTGACCTATTTTATCTCAACACTATGGTCACTCGTACGATCCTGTGATTATGGTGGACTATAGATAGGATTTACGGAAATCTATCGACCAAGAGTTCTTACGGAAGAACTAGCTAAACAGTTGGCTTATCAATTTACGGAAATTGAGTCTTGGGATCACTTGTATTATTCTTGAGGGAGATCAATTATACAAGTGCAATGAGTCTACACGATTAAAATGAATTTTAAATAGACTTAAATCACCTCGATGAGTTGCTTATTTCGTTTTTGTTTTTCTTTCTTTTTCAGCGTAGATCACGATTTTTAAACTGCTAATAACTTAATGGCTGGCATCCTCGATGACCCAATGCCAAGTGCCACATTGGACCGTGAGTCCTGGCTTCAGATCTTCATGAATCAGATGAATTAGTCTACTAGACTGAAGAATGATGGATCAAACTTCGCGGAATGGGAGGCGGCATTACGGAATGCAGCCACTGCTGACGGGAAGCTCAAGTATCTGACTGAGCCCCTCCCGCCAGCCCCAGGCCCCACGGCTCGAGTTAACGAGGTCTCCACGTATAGCGACTTCGTCATGGAAGCGGGTGCGATTAAAAACGTACTCATTTTTGCAATGGAATCCAATTTGCAGAAACGCTTCATAGCCCAAGGTGCAAACAAGATTTTCACCACGCTCACTAAGGAATTCTCGAAAGCACCGAGAATCGTGACCTATGAGCATACCACTCGCTTCTTTGATGCGAGACTCCAAAAGGGCCAACCGGTTAGCCCACACATTCTCAGCATGATTGAGAATGTCGAGAGACTGGAGGCGCTTGATTGTAAAATCAGCGAGAACATTGTGATTGACCGCATGCTTCATTCACTCCACGATGGTTTTGCGCTCTTTAGAGCCAATTACTATATGAATGATTTGAAGAAAAGTCCCCACGAACTGCACTCCCTTCTCGTACAGACCGAGAAGGACATGAAGTTCAGTGGGAGCATGAAACAAGATGTTCTCGTTGTGACAAACAAGGGCAAGGGTAAGGGCAAAGCTCAAGCGGACCTAGCAGAGGGCAAACCGAAGTTCAAGAAGTCGTGGTCGGGTAAGAGTGGGCCTGGTGAGGCAAGTAACTCATCGGGCGCGACAAAGAGCAAGACCGAAAACATGGAATGCCATCATTGCCACAAGATTGGGCATTGGAGGCGTACATGTCCTGTTTATCATGAGGACATAAAAGCGGTCGCGTTAAACCCGTTGGTATGTCTTCTTCTTCTACTTTTATTCATATGATTGAGATTAACCACGCAAGTTACGGAACTTGGGTACTAGATACTGGTTGTGGTTCTCATCTGTGTAATCATGTGCGGGGGCTCCGAAACATCGAACCCCTCGTAAAGGGTGAGGTGGATCTGCGTGTTGGGAATGGAGCACGAGTGGCTGTCGTCTCAAGGGGAACATACGTGATCCAAATTTCCTAGAGGATTTGAGTTATTTTTATATAACTCGCTATTATGTACCCATCTTTCGAAAAACATTATTTCGGTTTACGCACTTGACAAACTTGGTTTTTCATTTGTAATAGAGAATAATTCTTGCATTTTCTCATTACACGATATGATTTATGGCAAGGCGTCTCCATGAACGGAATTTATGTTTTAGATCGGACCAACAAATATTACACGTAATGAATAAAAAGTTAAAGGTTGGTGACAAAGATCAAACGTATCTATGGCAATGCCGTATGGGACACATTAATGAGAAACGCGTAAAACAACTCATAAAGAATGGAGCTATCTCGGCCTTTGATTTTCAATCATTTGGCACGTGTGAATCATGTCTCATCGGTAAGATGACTCGAATTTCCTTCAAAGGTGTTGGAATGCGCGCTGCTGACCTATTAGGACTCATACATACGGATGTATGTGGGCCTATGTCAATCACCGCACGAGAAGGCTATAGCATCACTTTCACGGACGATTTAAGTAGATATGGCTATGTCTACTTAATGAAGCATAAAAGTGAATCCTTTGAGAAATTCAAAGAATACCGAGAATAGGTACGAACCTCTTGGGTAGAAAGATTAAAACACTGCGTTCGGATCGTGGTGGCGAGTATCTTTCTCACGAGTTTGATCAACACCTTAAGGACTGTGGGATTGCCCTACGATTAACTCCACCGGAACACCTCGGTTGAATGGTGTGTCCGAACGGAGAAATCGAACACTACTTGATATGGTTCGATCCATGATGAGTCACACCGTGTTGCCCGACTCATTGTGGGGTTATGCTCTTACTCGTCAATTGCTCTAATACTTAACCGAAGTCCGTCTAAAGTCATTGACAAGACTCCATATGAACTATGGAAGGGAACGGTCCCTAACTTGTCCTTTATACGGGTTTGGGGCTGCGAGGCTTATGTCAAGTGGAGACACGAGGATAAGCTCGGCCCGCGATCGGTCAAGACATACTTTATAGGTTACCCTAAAGGAACACTTGGTCATTACTTCTATTCGCCAACCGAACAACGTGTTTTTGTTGCGGCTAGTGCGACATTCTTAGAGAAGGAATTTCTCGAGAATGCAAAGAGTGATAGAACCTTCGACCTGTCGGAGATTCCAGAACCAAATACCGAGCAACCATTGGAGGAACCAATTCCTTCAATCCCGGCTGCGGTGAATATTCCTGAGGAACCTAGAAGGTCGGGAAGAGTCTCTATTCCTCCGGACAGATACATTGGTAAGGTCGAGGAACATGACATAGATGACATTCTACTCTTAACGAGTAGTGAACCCGCAACCTATAAAGGTGCCATGACCAATTCTGACTCAAAGCTATGGCTTGAGGCCATGCAATCCGAGATGGACTCCATGTATGAGAACAACGTATGGGATCTTGTTGACTTACCTGCTAAGGTTCGTCCCCTTCAATGCAAATGGCTTTACAAGATAAAGCATTTTGTGGAAGGTCAACAAGATATCTATAAAGCACGACTAGTTGCTAAAGGTTTCACCCAAGTGCCAGGTTTGCACTACGATGAAATTTTTGCACCCGTAGTCATGTTGCGTTCCATTCGGATTATCTTAGCGATTGCCGCTTTTCATGACTATGAAATTTGGCAGATGGATGTGAAAACCGCCTTCTTAAACGGTTATTTGGAGGAAGAGTTGTACATGGTACAACCCGAAGGTTTCATCGATCCTGAACATCCTAAGAAAGTATGCAAGCTTAAGCGTTCCATTTATGGACTTAAGCAAGCATCTCGGAGTTGGAATCATCGCTTCGACCAAGTGATTAAAGAAAATGGATTTACTCGATCGGTCGAGGAACCATGTCTTTATATCAAGTCGAGTGGGAGCAAGATTGTCTTCCTAATATTGTATGTCGATGACATACTCCTGATTGGGAATGACATACCTCTCTTAACTTCGGTGAAAGTATGGTTGAAAAACCATTTCCAGATGAAAGATCTGGGTGAGGCACAAAGAATTCTCGGCATCCGTATCTATCGAGATAGATCATGATGGATGTTATCTCTCGCGGAGTCTTACATAGACAAAATCCTAGAGAGATTCAGCATGACTAACTCCAAAAGGGGTTTCTTCCTATGGCTCCAGGGGTGCATTTGAGCAAGTCTCAGGCACCAGAGACACCGGAAGAGAAAGAGCGCATGACACGGATTCCTTATGCCTCGGCTATAGGATCAATCATGTATGCCATGATATGCACACGTCCGGACGTGGTATATGCATTGAGTATGACAAGTGGATTCCAACAAAGATCCGGGTGAATCACATTGGATGGTCACAAGAACATTCTTAAGTACCTACGGAGGACTAAAGATTAGGCATTAACTTATGGAGGCGATCAAAAGCTATGCGCAACCGGTTCTGCAGATGCTAGCTTCCAAACGGATCGAGATGACTCGAAATCTCGATCTGGATTCGTTTTTACTCTTAATGGCGCTGCGATCACCGGAAGAGTTCCAAACAAAGTGTTACAACAGATTCTACGACCGAGTCCGAGTACTATGCCGCGTCGAAGGCGCAAAGGAAGCGATATGGATGCGTCAATTCTTACAAGGACTATCTGTAGTGCCTAGTTCGAATGACCCGATCACCATCTATTGCGACAATAGAGGTGCCATCTTCCAAGCTAAGGAGCCAAAGTCTAGCAACAAGTCTAGACATGTACAACGGAAAGCTCATCTAATCCGAGATTACGTGGAGCAAAAGGAAGTAGTGATAGAAAAGATTGCTACAGATGATAACATAGCAGATCCTCTCACTAAACCATTACGACAAGATAAGCATGAAGGGCACGTTAATTCCATGGGAATTAAACGTGTTCCTAAGTTGTAGTACTCTTTTATGGATTAGATTCATTCCCTTATGTATTCTATACGACATCATCGTTTTGATATTTATATATTTTGTTTTTCATGTGGTTTTGTACGACAATTTTGAACACCACAAAGTGAACTGAACAAACATTATATTTTTGGTCCTTAATTGCCCACGTGAGCTGATAACTCAAGGTAATTATTTTGTGACGTTGGTTGATGGTGGGTTCAACGAGCCATAAGTCAAAAGGTTGACTGACCAATCACAGAGGCGATTTATACGGATATCTCGTAGGACACAATTGTGACATCGACGTGGAGTCCTAAATGTTTTATAACATTCGGTGCCCGGTCGTAGATAGGACCTCCATGGTGATCCTAAGAGTCGATTCTTTTGACTATCGACTGTCTCTTGAGACTAAGGCATTTTGGGTGACTTTGGTTTCTTTCTCACGGTCATCCGTAACAGGGGGCCAAGTAGATTTTTTTCTGGGTCATTTCATGTTGTGCTTAGATCGGAAGGAGTCGAGTTGAAGGAAATATTCAGCCTTTATCGGTACTCGATATTTCTCGGGGCCACTCGAGGAGTCAGAATCGAAATGCATGGCCATGCTCGGATACGGATTCGTTTTATCAGTTGAGTTACTCTCTAGTCGGGGAAACCACTCTAGATACGGATCGATTGTAAAATACGACCTTTGTGGATCCAGATCTGCAAATTTTTTACATTGAGTGGGAGAAATTTTAAATGAATATGAGAATCGGTTATCGCACATACACTTGTACGGACAAGTGGGAGTTTGTTGAGCCGTGTCCTCCGGTTAGTGCGGATAACGTCATTGCACATACACTTGTACGGACAAGTGGGAGCTTGTTGGGGCTGGTGTCCTTTACAGTTAGTGCAAGGACTTATAAATCTCTAAAAGGATCAAAGGGTATATTTTTGTATTATAATCAGTTGGTCCACGTTTATCAATAACGGTTGGCTTGCTAGATAAGTTTGACGTTATTGTCATACAGATGGCGGTGAACAACTGGTCCCTAAAAGTCACACCTATAGGATACGTTTGAGAGATGTGACGGTATGAAAATACAGTCATGTTGATGCCAGAAAATTGACTAAGCAGTTAGTCCGAGTTATTTGACTAATAATTAGTCAAAATGCGATGTTGAGATATTTTATTTAATACGGATTAAATAAAATGGGCTAGGGCGAATTAAATAGTTAATTCGTAAATTAAATATAAACGGTTATATTTAATTAATGTGTATTGAATTAATTATACAATATCGTCTTTGTCGGACATGTATTAATATTTCAACTAATCCGAGTTATTAGTTGATGTTAAAATAACCGATAACCGATGACGATTTATAATAAAACCGCGTCATATACATTTAGTATTTTACGAACCGGACCACGAGTTAAAATTAAAAGGAAGTGGAAGCCCACTTCCCAAGAGGGCTCACGGTTTGGCCGAGTAGAGCAAACAAAAGGAGAGCCTCTCCTCATTTGCAACCTAATCATTTTTATTTGTAAAATTATTAGGGTTTTGGGAGAACATTTCCTCTCTAAACCTAGATCTCACATCTAGCAAAACTCACAACAATTCTCTCAATATTGCAAGGCAATTAGAAAATACATTTCTAGCAAAAGGGCATAGTTTCAGACGGTCTTGGGTGCAACGATTAGGAGGAAATCTCTGTTGATTTCTGTTCTTAGGCCGCATCTCAAAGGACCCGAGGTTATTTCTAATGCTTTATCGTTTTTCTCATGTTTTTCGTTTTATGACAATAATCGCATATTAAATTTACGTTATAGTCCTATAATTTAAGGGTTTTATACGAATATTACCCCACAATGTGAGGCTAAAAAATGATAAGCAACGAATTGTTTGAAGTTATGCACACAAATGAACATCTCATGGTCAAAAAGAAAAGGACGCCATGCTTATGCGTCGTGATGTGACATGCCACGCAAGGAGCCTACTCACAACCTAAGGGAGACCGGGTATGGATGTACCGGTCCCAAGGTGGCTCTAAATCTCACATGTAAGTAGCTATGTCGAAATCTAGGCCTAGACTACGGTCTTTGGTCTCACAGGGTGGTCAATACTTTCCGGTCAAGTCTCATTTCCTGGGTACAAATACCCTAACAAGGAGGTCACAAGGTGCAAGTCACTAGGAGGGGGAAAGACACGGCCAAGACAATATCATCATAGAGGATATCATGCTCCCTTTCTAGACCACATTTTGTTCAAAAATTTATATACAAACTCAATGTAACAAGAAGGAAACACAACACATATATACATGTGAAACGAATGCATGCGAGAAATAGAAGTAACATGAATGGGAAAAATGCAACAAATGTCGATATCCTAGCAGCACATCAACACAAAACCAATAGTTCCTCAAGGGAACATCCACAGCAGCAAAATCCCATCCTCCTCCATATATAAAACAATAAAGGAAAAGAATAGTAAAGGAGAAAGAGATAAGAACGGTTGTACCAAGCGGTCTTCTAGTCTCCTTTTGCTTCAAATGTCTCGTATGCGCCTGTGCCACTCGTTAGAGACAAACATATATATATATATATATATATATATATATATATATATATATATATATATATATATATATATATATATATATAATGCAATATTTTTTTGATTTTTCTATTTTTTTGAAATTTTTGAGGTTTTATCAAATTTGCAACTTATTTATAAAAGGATATATACAATTATTGACAATATGCACAAAGTGGATATTTCCCTCCCCACACTTAAGATTTACATTGTCCTCAATGGAACAAAGTATAGGGAGAGAATCGAAAATGAAGAACATATTTTTATATTTTTTGAAATTTGCAAAATGAAAAACATATTTTTGTTATTTTTATAATTTTTTTGGAAAGCAAATAACATTTTTTTTTTGGCCCTCCTCCCCACACTTGTTATATACAACATCCAATGACGGATGAAGTGTGGTTAAGAGGTATTTTTGAAAAGGAAAAACATGTTTTTGTGTGATTTTTCGATTTTTTCCATTTTTTTATAGTTTTGAATAAAATGCAATGCATGCCTTAACTAAATGCGCGAATTGAAATGCGATGCAAGCTAGCCTATATGAATGCAATCCTATATGTGACGTATTTTACAATATTTAAAGCTAATGCAACTATATGAAATGCAACTATATGACATACAAGTCTACATATTTTACAACTAACTAAATGCATACAAAAATGAAATATGAATGGGAGATTTGGATTAAGGCGATCATACTTGGCCTTTGAATTTTATGGGAGAGAGGATGGTCGTCATTACTAGGCCTCCTTGTTGTCGGTGTCCGCACCGTTATCATCATCATCATTCCTAGTACCAAACTCGGATTCACGGAGGAAATCATCAGTGTTCATGGCCGTTGGGCCACTCATATCATACCCCTCTACCGTCAAGTCAATATCCACCTCACGTCCCGCCCCTAAACCACTAGCATCACCTCCTCCACCGAAGATGGACGGGGCTTCCCTGAACCATTGGGTGTCATGCCCCTCTCCTTGAGTAGAGGCCAGAGTGGGAAAGACCGGAGCACTAAAATAATCCGGGCGCATGTTGATGTCGCCGTAGATAAAAGTGTCGTCAGTAGGATGCCCACCATCTGGAGCAAGGTAATAGAAGGGGTGAAGGCCGGAGGGGTGCTTGTATTGCCTCCTCATATAATCATCGTAAACGGGGAATTTGGCCGATCGATTGATCAAAGTAGAGGCTGTCCATTCTTTGTTGCAAGCCGAGCCTCTCACTTGCGGCCGTTTGCATTCACAAATTCATGTTCTCCATAAATTCTATAAGTTGAGGATGGAGCGGGAGTGGTTGGGGTGTTTGGCTTGATGATCCTTCCCCTTGTTGGAACGGTCCGGGGAATAAAGGAGAGGTAGGCATGACATACCGCAAAGAGGGTTGGGCGGTGACCGGGCGCTCACGCGTATAGAGGAGGTTAGGGTTTTGGGTTTGGGTGGTGGAAGTGTCTTCATCCGCCTTAATCTCAAGCAAGTAGTGCGGTGAATTCGGCACCACTTTCATTTTGTCCGGGCTGAGGAGTGAAATTGAATTCTTATCGACTCCGTTTACCCGGATTTGCCAATAGTTTTGCCCGTCTTGGGGGTTCTTCTTTATCCAATTGAGAGTATATTGGATATAATCCTTGGTGAGCATAGTCTCCCAGGAAATGAAATTCATGCCATTCAAATTCAATTTTCGGATAAGGCGTTTGGAAAGGTGGGTAATGAGGCCACCCACGACAATTGGGGTCGATTGCCCCAGTGAATTGCTTAATTGGTGAAGGTGGAGGCCATATGGTGAGCCACACAAATTTTGAAGGTTGAAGGGTTGGAGCAAAGGTAGGAGCCGAGAATTTCCAACTCCTCCGTTCGGAAGTTGTGATTTTCATCTCGCTCGAAAACAGTCCAACCCATGTATCTATGCCAAATGTGGATGGCGGCATTATGACAAGTGTTTGCCGCTCTCTTCACCCGCGGGTTGTCATCAAGGCCGATTATAGCCTTCCAAAGAAGTCCGTGATCAAAATTTTCCCGCGCTTTGTGAGGCGGGCTCGGGTCTAGCCCAAAATGCGCGGCAAAGGTCGGTAAGGTCAATGAGAAGTCTTTGTTCATAAGATGGAAATGCAAGAATGCGACCTTTTGATTTTGACGGTGCTTATCTATCCTAAGGGAACTAAGGAATTCCCAAGTAAGTCTAGAATAAGTCTTCTCATGTAAATCGTACATTTTTTTCATTCCAACTCCATCAAATAATTCAAGGGTGACACAATCTAACCCTAAGTATCTCATAGATTGGTGATCAATAAATCGAGTCGGGTGAAGGGGACGTTGTTTGAAAAGCATAAACTTACCTTTCATGGTGACGGAAATGAATTGGAGTCCCGAAAAAGCCAGATCGGGACTCATGTCACTAGCCGCGGCCGCCACTAGTTCGGCTTTTTGAAGCGCCAAATCACCCTTTCGGACTCTCTTTTTTGGTGCCATGGTTGATTGGATGAGAAGGTTAGGGAAAGGGAGGGAGTTGGTGGTGGATTGGTGGTGTTTGGTGGAGTTTTGAGAGAGGAAGTGGTGGTTGGAGGAAAGGAGCTAAGATGTCGTGATATTGTGTTTAATTTGGGTGAATTTTTTTGTTTTAAAACCCGTCAGAGTACTCCCAGCCGGTCCAAGGACCGGCCGCCAGTGGCCCGGCTGGGAGTACAGGTATTTCAAAAAAATCTTCAAAAATGGTCAGAAAACTCCCAGCCGGTCCAAGGACCGGCCGCCGGTACCCCAGCTGAGAGTACACCTCAAACCTCTTTTCTTCTCAATTGTTCTCCCAGCCGGTGGACCGGTTGCCGGCCTACCGGATGGGAGACCCTTCACAGTATTTCTTCATATTTTTCTTTGAATTTAGGCAGAAACTTCCCAGCCGGTATATGCAGCAGCGGTTGGTGGGCAGGCTTGGAGTACACTTGCTCTAAATTCCCTTCCTTTTAATCAAAACAAAGTCAGAAACTTCCTAGCCTGTGCAAGTGTAGGCCGCCTGCCAACAGGCTGGGAGTACATTACTTCGTGTTTTCTTCATTTCTCTTCAATTTTAAAAACCTCTTCTTCAATAGGCCTTGAATTGCGTGTTTTCCTCTTTCTTAGCCAATTCATCGAGTTGGGATCAGCCAAGTGAAAGTTACGCTCTTGTTCTCTATTGAGCCCCAGTCTTCTGCACAATGACATCCCGTCATCAATCCAACTTGCCAAGTATAAGTGCTCCAAAATTCCCATTACCTATCTAAATGCATGCTATGTACAAATGGTGGTTCTTGTGGAACTCCACCAAACCATTTCTTATTCATGATTGAGATTACTCATCCCCCAAGGATGGGGGTTCTTCCAACTCGATTTCACCTGGGGTCTCGATAGGTTGACCCTCATAGAAGAATTTCACTCTTTGCTCATTCACTTCGAAGCACTCACCTTTGTTGTTTTTCAATTCAAAGGAGCCATAGGGAAACACGGTCACTATCTAAAAGGGTCCCGACCATCAAGATCTTAACTTCCCGGAAAATAATTGGAACCGGGAGTTGAAGAGTAATACCTTGTCTCTTACACCAATTTCTTTTCTTATGATCTTGGAATCGTGTCATTTCTTAGTCCGCTCCTTGTAGAGTTTGGCGTTCTCATAAGCATCCAATCTCAAATCATCTAGCTCATTGAGTTGGAGGATCCGCTTGTTTCCCGCAACATCTAAGTCATAGTTGAGTTCCTTTAGAGCCCATCTTGCCTAGTGTTCCAACTCGAGAGGTAAATGACAAGACTTGCGAAAGACCAAGCAATAGGGAGTAGTGCCTATCAGGGTCTTTTAGGCGGTCCTTAAAGCCCATAGCACATCATTGAGTTTGGTGCTCGAATCCTTCCTAGACCTATTCACCACGCGCTCTAGAATAGCCTTGATTTGTCGATTTGATACCTCCACTTGCCCGTTGGTTTGGGGGTGGTAGGCAAGAGCCACTTTATGTCGGACGCCGTATTTCTTGAGCAAAGCATAAATGGTGCGGTTGATGAAGTGTGACCCACCATCGCTTATGACGGCCCGAGGTACTCCAAAGCGAGGGAATATGTACTCCTTGAGAATTTTGGAAACCACTCGTGAATCATTCGTAGGGGCGGCGATTGCTTCTATCCACTTAGACACGTAGTCCACCACAACCAAAATATATTGGTTGCCAAATGATGACGGAAACGGCCCCATAAAGTCCAAACCCCAAACGTCAAAAAGTTCAACTTCCGAGATATTGTTCAAAGGCATCTCATCTCGCCTCCCAATGTTACCTCTTCTTTGGCAAGAATCACATGCATGAGTGGACCAAAGCATAAGCATCCTTAAATAGAGAGGGCCAATAAAATCCACAATGAAGAAACCGAGCTTGGGTTCTAGAGGTGGACAAATGGCCTCTATATGTCGTAGCATGGCAAGCTTGAAGGATTGATTGCCCTTCCTCATGAGTGAGACATCTTCTATAGATTTCATCATTGCATTTCCTATATAAGAATGGATCTTCCCACACATACCTCTTTGACTCGTATCTCAACTTCTTCCTAGCTTGGTTATCAAGTTCTTCCGGAATAAAGCTAGAGCTCAAGTAGTTAGCAATATCCGCATACCAAGGGTCGGAATGCGTGATAGATAAGATAGAGTCATCGGGTAGCCACTCACCAATGGGAATCCCGTCATCAATATCCCTAAAGTCTCTTTCGTCAACCATGACAAGTGATCCGCAACAAGATTTTCGGATCCCGGTTTGTCCTTGATTGTGACATCAAATTCTTGTAACAACAACACCCAATGAATTAACCTTGGCTTAGCATCGTTTTTGACCATAAGTTGCTTGATGGCGGCGTGATCCGTGTACGCGGTTACTTTTGAGCAAAGAAGGTATGGCCGGAATTTCTCAAAAGCTTACACCACTGCCAACATCTCTTTTTCCGTGGTGGTGTAATTACATTGAGCATTATCCAAGATCTTGCTCACATAAGCAATAACATGAAGCTTCTTGTCTTGTCTTTGACCCAAGACCGCCCTGAATGCAAAATCACTTGCATCACACATCAATTCAAATGAGAGGTCCCAATTGGGTGGTTGGACAATTGGAGCCGAAACCAAAGCTTCCTTGAGCCTACAAAATCTCTCGACACAAGATTCATCAAATATGAAGGGAGTGTCCTTGGCAATAAGTGAGGTGAGGGGTTTGGCAATTTTTGCAAAATCTTTGATAAACCGTCGATAAAACCCCTCATGACCCAAGAAACTCCTCACACCCTTGACATTGATGGGTGGGGGAAGTTTCTCAATCACGTCAACTTTTGCCTTGTCCGCTTCGATCCCTTTCTTAGAAATGACATGACCAAGAACCACTCCCTCTTGCACCATGAAATGGCATTTTTCCCAATTCAAAGGTTGTATTAGATGCAAGTTTGGAGCACTAGGGAGAGGTTCTTCAAACAATCATCAAATGAGATGCCATGGACACTAAAGTCGTCCATAAACACCTCCATAAACTTCTCAATATAGTTGGAAAGGATAGACATCATAGCCCGTTAAAATGTCCCGGGAGCATTGCAAATCCCAAATGGCATTCTCCGATATGCGAAGACACCATAAGGACAATTAAAAGTGGTTTTTGCTTGATCATCCGGGTGTATGGGTATTTGGAAGAAGCCGGAGTACCCGTCAAGAAAACAAAAATACTCATGGTTTGCAAGTCTCTCGAGCATTTGATCGATGAATGGCAATGGAAAATGATATTTGATTGAGGCGGAATTGAGCTTTCGATAATCAATACACATTCTCCATCCCGTGGCCGGTCGAGTAGAGATGAGTTCACCTTCCTCATTCGCAACCACGGTCATACTTCCCTTTTTGGGGACAATTTGAACCGGGCTTACCTAATTGCTTCCCAATATGGAGTATATAATTCCGGCCTCAAGCAACTTATCAACTTCCTTCCTCACCACCTCTTTTAATTTCTCATTCAACCTCCTCATAGGTTGAGCGGAAGAAGTGAATCCATCCTCAAGTGTGATGCGGTGCATATATATTCGAGGATCGATTCCCGTGAGATCATCAAGGCTATACCCAATGGCTCTCTTGTTTTATTTGAGGAAATTTAAAAGTTTTTACTTTTGATATGCCATTAGGTTTGCATTGATGATAATGGGGAAGGATTTTGCCTTATCAAGGAAGGCATACTCAAGGGAGGGGGGTAAAGGTTTGAGATCTACCTTTGGAGGGTTCTTACCCTCATCTTCATCGAGAATTGGTGGTAAAGCATCATAATCTTCTTCCAAATGCTCCCCCGAGCATTTATCCTTTGCATCTTTAATTGCTTCTTCTAACATGTCTACCGAATAGACACTTTCAAACATTGGTTGTGACATTGCCCCGGTCAAAGAAAATCAACCACATTTCCTCCCACTTTGAAAGTGAGCTTTCCTTCCTTAACACTTATGTTGACATCCCCGGTTGCCAAGAAAGGTCTCCCAAGGATAATAGGAGTTTGTTGGTCTTCCGGAATGTCGAACACCACAAAGTCCACCGGAATATGGAAATTGCCCACTTTAACCAGAACGTCTTGAATGACACCCATTGGTCTTTGTACCGACCTATCAACTAGTTGCAAGGTCATAGAAGTAGGTATCATATCATGCAAACCAACGTTCCTTGCAATAGGGAGCGGAAGTATGCTAACACTAGCACCAAGATCACAAAGTGCCTTCTTGATACTCACATTACCCACCATGCATGGAATAGAAAAACTACCCGGATCTTGTAGTTTTTTCTGCATGGGATTGAGTAAGACCGCACTACATTTCCCCCTAAGAGCCACTAGACCATCTCCTCTAATGCTCTTCTTCTTTGTCAAAACATCCTTCAAGAATTTGGTGTAGAGCGGCATTTGTGTCACTACCTCGTTGAAAGGTAATGAAAATTCAAGTTTCTTCAACATATCCAAGAAACTGGAGAATTTTTTCTCCTCATTCATTACTCTACTTCTATTAGGGAATGTTATTGGAGGGTTGTTGGTCTTTTCGGAGGTTGAGGCTTGCTTGGTGTTAACTACTTCATTTGATTCTTTTGCTTTCCCTTGGTCTCTTTCGACCAATCTTTCTTGGTCTCTTTCAACCACTATTTCCTCCAACACAAAGTTCTCATCATCTTCAGGGTATTCACTCACCTTCTCTTCCTTAGTGTTGTCAACTCTACTTGTGGGTGAGGGAGGTGGACTCTCCTCACCATCTTTCATCACATATCTCTTTCTCTTTGGTTCATAATCCTTATAAGGATCCTCTAAATCTTTCCCGCTCCTCAAGGTTACCACATGAGCTTGTTGGTGTGGTGGTGGTCCATCCCTAAGATGAGAACCTTAAGGAGGCAATGAATGTGGGGCTCTTTGTGAGGAAGAGTGGCTTTGGTTGGCCATATACGAGTCAAATGTCCTTTGATGTGCTTGGACATTTGTGAGCTCGGTCTTCAAGCTTTTGAATTGTTGGTCCACTTGAGCCTCTCTTCTCTCGGCCTTTGCATCCATTTCTCTTAACAATTTCTCAAGAGAGGAGGTTGGGTTTGGTGGTTCAATGTATTGGTGTTGATTTTGTGAAGGTGGGTAAGAGTTTTGTTGTTGTTGATACCCTTGTTGTTGGATGAAAGGTTGTTGAGACGGTGGGTTTTGTTGTTGATACCCTTGTTGTTGGTATCCTTGTTGTTGGTATGGAGGGTTTTGTTGTTGGTTGCGGTAATTGTCTCTTTGATGAGGTGGGATGTAATTGGGATTGTCATGTTGTATTTGACCCCGATAGTTGGAGCCTTGACCTTGATTTTGATTGTATTGTCTAGAATGATTAGGCTTTGGTGGAGGCATGTATTATAGTTGTTGATACTTAGGGTCCAATGGTTGCCCCGCATAAGAGAGTTTGAGATCTTGGTTAGGGAAGGCACGGTAGAAAGTCTCATGGCGTTGATAAGAGACCCTCGGTGCACGTTTCCCTTTGATAAGGCTAAAGTCGTATCACCTAATCAAAATAAATCTATCTTAATACTAACAAAATAGCTAGTGGTAAGATAGGTATCGAATCCACAGGGAGGCGGTAATATTCAGTTTTCTAATCTTTAATGTGTCTTAAAGGTCACAATTTCTTGGGGGGTTTGTTTGGTTGGTTTTCTAACAACTAATAGCAAGTGAATTAAAAGATGTGTAACAATAATATTAAAGAGTCTAGGATTCCGGTTCACTAGGTCAATTATATGAGGTTTATCTTAATCAATTGTTAGGCCAATCAAACTATCTAAGGTCACAAGATTGATTAATTCTATTAAGCCCTTTAGATTAAGTCTAAGATGCAATTGCTATAATTAAACACAATCTATCTGATTATCACAGCCTATATTAATTCTAACTCTGTCGGTGAAAGCATTAATTCGCTACACTAATTATAGACTCAGGCCTTAAATCTTATAATTAGAAGAAGAACAATAATCAAACGATAGTTTAAACGATATTACTAAAAATTAATTAATAATCCTCTTTCTAATCAACCTAGATCCCCTTCATCCTAGATGAATGATTTAGCTACTCATAGTGAATTGATTAACAATAATAAAGATGGATGTAAACATAATTGAAGACATGAAATAACAATAATGAATTAAAAGCATAAACCTTAAACAACAAATTATGAAGAATGATTAATACTTTAATAATTAATGAGGAAAGATTAAAGATCCAAAGTATGAAAACTTAGAGTATTTAAGCCGTACGAAAAGTAATAAATGCGTAAAAAACATAAACCCTACGAGTTTAGAATATATATTACAAACAAGACGTGTTTTAGGAAAATACGAAAATAAATCCATCAGAGAGGATCCTCGGTCGAGCCTCAACGTACTCGATCGAGCCCTCATGTACTCGATCGAGGAACCAAGTGTAACAGCTTGATTTCTTCTTATCTTCTCTTCTTATCTTCAAGTTTCCTCGTTTCTCGTGCCATGCCCCGTGTACTCCGTTATGCCATAACCGCAATGCTCATCTTTACTTGATTCACCTCGTAATGCGTCATTTCTGCATTAAAACATAAAGTAGCGGCAGTATCGACATTTCACTAATAAAGGCATATAAATGATATAATAGGCACAGAAACGGTATCAAAACAACATGAAAGGATATGAAATGGCTACAAGGTTCAAACGGGCTAACAAAACAATGTAAAGTATGGCTTATTTGAACGGTAAGAACCGCCGTTCCTCATGTACTTAATCATATGAACGCGCAAAAAGTTAAGAAACTAATGTCACACTTATGCAGTTTGATATTACACATTCCACAAGGAGACCACACTCTTTAGCCTAAATAACAATGAGACCAGTTTATTAATGTCCCTGGCCTAGGAAGCGCTATAGACCTCAGAAATTTAAGTGGTTTATGAACATAATATTGTCAAATTTACTTGGCATAAGGCATATTGTGACGGTCAAGACTTGAGTTATGAGCTTTGTTTTTCATAGCTAACATGTCAAAATAATGTACATGGATAACTTAAGCGGGATTCAAATGCAAAGACAAAGCAAATTATCATCATTGCTAAACATTTCACCAAGACTCAACCTAAAATAAATAAAAACATGTTTTTGTATTTTATAAATTTTTCAATTTTTATGGATTTTTTTTAAACACACAACATAAATAAAACACACAACTGAAAGTAAATCACACCACAGAAATAAATACTCTCCCCCAAACCTAAATGTCACAGTGTCCTCATTGTGACGCCTACAGCATAGCAATCAAACAAAAATCCAGCAACCTAAAGGACACTACTAACAAAGGGAAGAGGGAAACAAGAAATACAATAAAATAAATAAAATGAAAGATAGTACCAGCTGTATAGCAAAATCTTCCCCAAACCAGCTGGAAAGTGAAAGATGTAGTGACCAGCTGTCACTACTGCGCTCCTCCATCATCATCATCATCATCATTGCTACCATGGATGACCTCATTGTACCCATCAATCTCCTCAAACATGGCCTCCAACTCAGGATTAGGAACACGGCCACTACGGCCTCTAGCACGGCCACCTCGTCGACCACGGCCTCTAGCACGGCCGCCTCTAGGAACAGTTGCTACAGCAGAAGTAGAAGCTGCAAACTGGACAAATGGCCCTCTCTGAGAAATAGGAACCCTAACATCCTCAGGAAACACACTGGTAGGATGGTGAGGGCAAATATGAGTGTAGAATGGTCGACCCAGAGCACCATACTCCCTACTAAACTACCCATACTCCACAGGAGTAACACCATAGAGATAAAAAAACGAATATCATCACCAGGTGTAGTGTAAAACCTCGGAGTAGTGCCCGTATACTGACCTCCCCCAGAAAGAGTGATAGCATCCATCGGCTCCCATAACCACTTCTGTGTCAAAGCGGTGTTAATACCCTCATGAACCCTCACTTCCCTCTCAATAGCTGGATCGAAATGATAACCATAGTGGGAAGTAGAAGCAACAGAAGTGTAACACCCCGATTTATTAAGGAGTCTTTAGCAAGGCATTCCCTAATAAACCGGACTGTTACCATCTCGGTTTCCCGAGGTAGTGAATAACAAAGACAAAGAACCAAAGTACTTTAATTATACTTTAAATGAATACTGTTTACAAAACCGTACAAACTAAGACTTTAGTAAAACAAAATTTACCAACTCGCAGCGGAAATAAAACTTGTAAACTATGTGGATGACTAAACATGATTAAATCAAAATGGACTAGATACTAAGTCAGGCAATCCAAGCTCTCTTCCCATCCAGCTCCTATCAGTCTCTGAGGTACCTGTCAATCTGCTCCCCATTAAGGTTCACCGCAGGTGTTCACGAATACACAGGGTCAACCACGAGGTTGAGTAGGTAATACAATGCAACAAGTATATATGATATGCATGCTCCTCCATCGCCACCACCATCTCATCACAACTCATAACCCGGAACACCCAGCCATACCGATCCCCGGTAGACTTTATATCGACCGTAGCCGATCTGCCAGCTCGCAGCTGAGGACACCAGGGCAAGTCCTGCAGAACCCGCCTGGGCCTTATCACAACATCATCATCACCACACCACATCACCACAACATACATCCTCCATCTCCAATGCATATGAATGCTCAAAAGGAATTAACGCAACACAATATGTATATCACTGAACTGAACATTTATAAAATCACGCCAACTACCAAATGTTGTGATAACATATTCAATACGAACAAGTCAATCAACGGTCCACGACTTGGACATATGAAACATAACCAAGTTAACACAATTCAACAACAAATGATATTAAGTCGAATGTATTTCCCTACCTCAAAGTGCCAAAATCCAATTAAGCGGCTCAAACAAATCAAACAATAAAGCAACAGATCCGATCACAATGCTTCACAACTCCGTCACCTAATTAAAATATAATAACCACATATATAATTACTAATTGTCCGTATCATAAATTAATTATTTATAACTTATATATAAATTATTCTTTATAGATTATATAAATAAAATGATTATTTACGATGTTTATTTATATTATTTAATAATATATAACCGTCTTAATAACGAAAAGCCGTTTCAAAATATTTAATACAATGTCCTCGACAAGGCTCTTTAACCCGTGTTTTACTATGCCCTCGTAAGATCCTACCGCCACGTCGCCACCATGGTTAGCTACCCTGGTCCACGGTGGTCCCAGGTGGTCAAACCACCGGCCCCATAGGTCAACCACTAGCCCAAACACGCGTCCCCAAAACAGGTCCTCGTAAACAATTCCATACTTAGTTTTTAAAACATATGTTGACATTTCATCGAACACTTACGCGACCGTCTTAAACCACACATTTCTGCCACCACCAGTCACCACCGTCATCACCACTGACCCACGGTGGAACCACTGATGATGGGTCATCAACTCCCACCCATCAGAACCCTATGTGGTGGTCAAACCACCACGATATGACGGCGTTTTAAGACGCCTGCTCAAGCTACATTAACAACAACCACCGCCTAAATAACCACTCCCCACGGCCACCCCGTTCACCACCGCCACTGATGGTTGCCACCCTTGCCACCACCGATGCAGGGTGATCCCAAAGGTGGTCCCTACACCCTCTATGGTCCACTAACGAAGGTACTGTGGTCGTCTTAAGACGACCACGCGAATCCCCGGCAAGCTGCCCTGTTTTGCGACTTTCCGGCCACCCTGACACAAACCACCACTAGCAACCGCCACACTGTCCTCCCTTGGGTCGCCCTAACCACCCAATACCAACCCAGGTCAAGTCGTGTCGTGAAATGGGTTCGAATTGTCTCAAAACCGCCCCTGTTTCCCGTCGGGTTCAAAACTCGTGATTGCAACCACCATTTGCCACCAACGACCACCACCTAACCACCCTGATGGTCGACCCTTTCCCATAGACCGTCTTAACCCAAACCCAGGTCCTCTTAGTCACGATTTCTAGGTCGAAACCCCCAATTACCCTTTTCGAACACCCATCCCCGCAGCCACCAAAACACGGCCACAACCACCACCACCGCAGTTAACTCCGGTCAACGATGGGTCCCCGACAATCTCCGATGTCCCACGGTCACAACGGTACCCTAGGTTCGTCATCTAGCGGTCTAATTAACAAGTTACAATCGATTTAAGGCGAGTAGTTACGAGATTACCTTGTGACGGTTTAAGGCGATTTAATCGCAACTCACGCACGAACGACGTAGGTTTAGGTTTAGGGTTTTCTTTCTTTGTTTTTTTTTTCCTTTTTATAGTCTAGGTTTAATCGGATCCGACCCATTTACGAAACCCGCTCCTTTTCTAATTACTTACTATATACCCGTCTCACTTATTATTAATAATTCCCGACTCACTTGCAAAATGCTAAATAAACACGATTAATTAATTATTTAATTATTCGAATTACGTAAATTATTTATATAAATTATTGTCAAATTACGGGGTATTACAATCTTCCCCCTTAAAATGAACTTCGTCCCGAAGTTCACTCGAAATTACCCACAACGAGTCTGTACTTAGAGTCTCAACAACAACAACGTTCAAACATCACCGAATTACCCACACAAGTTTAACCAACCAAATGAACTGAAAATTCGAGCATCACATTCCACCCTCCTAAAGACAAACTTCGTCTCGAAGTTTAAACACAACCACATCCTTTCACAACGAGTTTAACACAGCAATTAGATCCTAATACCAGATAAGAATTACTAGATAAGAATACAAGATTTTACAATCCTCTCCACCTAAAAACATGGTTACGTCCTCGTAACCTTTACCAAATATCCTTGTCACATAACATTATAATCGCCATTGCGAATTTGATAACCATAGAAAAGATCACTAAACCCAAATTGAAACTCACACATCCTACAACAATTAGAATCACTACATCCGACAAAGCTTACATTATTCCAATCAATAAGGTGTCACTTCCTAAACCCAACGCAACACATTATCAAGAACTAACGACTTCTAGTAACTAGAGATACATCTGCATAGGTTGGCCCTAGATGGCAATTACTCAGTCACCTTTCGAGTCGATCTCCTCAACGAATCCATCCAATCCTTGGTACTACCGCTCCAAATATCACTACCTTCACAATCTCTACTTCATCTTCTAAGGTCTCCTCAAAACACAACTAAACTCTATTCACTCTATTTCCATGCAATCATAAACTCTCTTACCCCAATAACTCCTCTCCATTATACTTGCCAACAATCATCTATCATACCCAAAACCTTCAATCCTTATCTTTCCATATCAGACAACTCACAATCCGTATTCACAAATTAGTCTCTTAGATAACTATCCCAACCAATCTCAAAGACTAGCTCACAATTTCTACTACATCCAAACCAATATACTCCGTATATTACATCATCCTTTAACAAATTTCAAAACTTCAACAACACTTATAGATAACTAACTCATCTCACAATTCCTCCCGTCTCACAAACCAGGTAAATAAAATAATGGTTTATAAATATATATATATAGATATGCTTGCATAAAGATGATAGCACAGAAATAGATGACAATTACCACATAAGCAAATGCACGCGATTTGCAAGAGTTGACACCCATCACAAGATTAATGAACATTTACCATATAATTGAAAAAAAGTAATTACTGCAGTCCTTTCTAGTCACAACCAATTTCCATTATTACTTCTACATATATACCTAGCATGTGACCAACATTGTCAAGTAATTTAGCATGTCCGTAATGACTATCATGAACACACATCGAACTTGTGTATCAACAAAGGCAATCTCATATTAATATCCAAATTACTTGACATAATACATGGAAGCAAAATAATTAGCAACAGAAAATATATTTCAGTCGTCACTATTATTTAAGCTAGTATTTTATATTCAATCAAGATGAATAACCGTCGCGATCACTTTAGCATTTCATATCAATTTAATTGCATATATTTATTCATGAATTATTAACAACGTCATTCTTCATATTCTAACATAGCTTATAATTCAACCAAATCAAATAACACCCGGAAGGCAATAAATACAAATATAGAAACACATAATTACATGGGAAACATTTAGAACAACGTAACATATTACATTCAGAACTAACCGTGAATTTATGTACTATCCCTATGCATATTTTATTCCCTCAAGAAAACACCGATAGCAAAATTTATAAAATTAACCATAGGGAATTTAAGTTTGATTATCATGGATTAGAACGTTTAAAATTAGAAAATCGATCACTAAACATGGATTAGAAAATTTAAGATTCCAACTTCGATCAAAAACATATGTTAGGAGATTAAAAATTTTTAACACGTTCTTATCCGACTTTAATGATCATGGCAATAAAATTTTATAATTACGCATTTTCGTTCATTACAAACATCATGAGCACACGAGATACCTACAATGCTTTAAACATATGGAATACATTACAATGGAATTCATGTAACCCTCAATCACATTTAGTCCCTTAACTTTCAGATCAACACGTTAATCCAGATAAACTTTCATGTTAACAATCGTCGAGACGCTTATCTAATGTACATGTTATTATCATCTTGTAAGAACATTGTCAGGTCGGACTAATAAGACTCATGAATTATGTAGCTATTGTAAGAAAAGTTGAAATAGAACTATATTTTTAATTTAAAATTCTTGGGTTATTTCAAAAGAATTCACAATTAAATAACTTCCCAAGTAAAGCTCGAGTTATAATACTTTTCACAAAATGTAAGGAGTTTAATGCGTATAAGAAAATTAACGAGATTCAATTCATCAAGTTTAAATGTACGGCGAATTTCTCAACTTAATTTGTTCAAGCAGGGATTAAATAAAATCTTCTAAATTTCGGCCAATTTACAAAAATCGCTATTAGATACTAAAACAACAAAGTTCTCATGATTCCACGATTTGATGCATAAGTGAATTCTAATAAGCGAAGTTGAATTTAACGGAAATTGTGATTAGATGTGAAATTCTACAAATTATTTATCGAAACATCTAGCACAAAACTTTCTATCTACTGATTACTAAACATCATTATTCCTAAACCGTATATCCTATTTGCATGTAACCAACATCAAGAAAGCTAACTCAAAGAGGTGATTTCACATAAGTTCTATTTATAGGTAACAACAGAGAATAATTAGCACCACGCAAGCTTAAGAATAGAAATCAGACAGAACAATATTTCGGCACCAGGTCTACTTTTACGATAGCTCATTCTCATATAAACATATTACTCCTATCTATTCATCCTAACTGATCACTTGCCTAACTTAATACGTACTTAGGCATATATCACATTCCAACTTACTCCTTATCAGAATCATCATAAATAAAACATGCAATTCGATAACACTTTTCATGATCTCAAGAGTATTAAGCTAACATGGTTTCGGGATTCATATTCCGCATATACTTAAGCACGAATTCTATCATCAGACATTCACATATATTCAACCAATGTTCAACAATCAGGCCACAGTCTCAATATGCACATGTCACACATTTCAAGGTTTTCTCCTTATCAAATCCTTACTTATCACTAACAGGTTTCTATCACGATCACAACATCACATTGCAAGAATTAATTCTACTCGATGACAATCACTGTCCTCGTTTGGCAACAGGCACTTCTAACAATCCCATTCTCTCGTTTTCTCTCGGGTTACCTGGTCCAAAACTGAGAGGGCTAAAGAGCACGAATTAAAGGCGCCTTCTTAACCGTACTATGAGCTCCTAACAGTTTCTACCCAGGGGTTCATTTTATTTAGACACATCCTACATTCATTGGGTTCATTGGTTTAGGCCTGAGGATCGTTCGCTCTGATACCACTTTGTAACACCCCGATTTATTAAGGAGTCTTTAGCAAGGCATTCCCTAATAAACCGGACTGTTACCATCTCGGTTTCCCGAGGTAGTGAATAACAAAGACAAAGAACCAAAGTACTTTAATTATACTTTAAATGAATACTGTTTACAAAACCGTACAAACTAAGACTTTAGTAAAACAAAATTTACCAACTCGCAAATGGAAATAAAACTTGTAAACTATGTGGATGACTAAACATGATTAAATCAAAATGGACTAGATACTAAGTCAGGCAATCCAAGCTCTCTTCCCATCCAGCTCCTATCAGTCTCTGAGGTACCTGTCAATCTGCTCCCCATTAAGGTTCACCGCAGGTGTTCACGAATACACAGGGTCAACCACGAGGTTGAGTAGGTAATACAATGCAACAAGTATATATGATATGCATGCTCCTCCATCGCCACCACCATCTCATCACAACTCATAACCCGAACACCCACCATACCGATCCCCGTAGACTTTATATCGACCGTAGCCGATCTCGCCACTCGCAACTGAGGACACCAGGGCAAGTCTGCGAGAACCCGCCCGGGCCTTATCACAACATCATCATCACCACACCACATCACCACAACATACATCCTCCATCTCCAATGCATATGAATGCTCAAAAGGAATTAACGCAACACAATATGTATATCATCAACCGAACATTTATAAAATCACGCCAACTACCAAATGTTGTGATAACATATTCAATACGAACAAGTCAATCAACGGTCACAAACTTGGACATATGAAACATAACCAAGTTAACACAATTCAACAACAATGATATTAAGTCGAATGTATTTCCCTACCTCAAAGTGCCAAAAAATCCAATTAAGCGGCTCAAACAGTCAAACAATAAAGCAACAGATCTGATCACAATGCTTCACAACTCACACCTAATTAAAATATAATAACCACATATATAATTACTAATTGTCCGTATCATAAATTAATTATTTATAACTTATATATAAATTATTCTTTATAGATTATATAAATAAAATGATTATTTACGATGTTTATTTATATTATTTAATAATATATAACCGTCTCAATAACGAAAAGCCGTTTCAAAATATTTAATACAATGTCCTCGACAAGGCTCTTTAACCCGTGTTTTACTATGCCCTCGTAAGATCCTACCGCCACGTCGCCACCATGGTTAGCTACCCTGGTCCACGGTGGTCCCAGGTGGTCAAACCACCGGCCCCATAGGTCAACCACTAGCCCAAACACGCGTCCCCAAAACAGGTCCTCGTAAACAATTCCATACTTAGTTTTTAAAACATATGTTAACATTTCATCGAACACTTACGCGACCGTCTTAAACCACACATTTCTCGCCACCACCAGTCACCACCGTCATCACCACCGACCCACGGTGGAACCACCGATGATGGGTCATCAATCGCCACCCATCGGGAACCCTATGTGGTGGTCAAACCACCACGATATGACGGCGTTTTAAGACGCCTGCTCACGCTACATTAACAACAACCACCGCCTAAATAACCACTCCCCACGGCCACCCCGTTCACCACCGCCACTGGTGGTTGCCACCCTTGCCACCACCGATGCAGGGTGATCCCAAAGGTGGTCCCTACACCCTCTATGGTCCACTAACGAAGGTACTGTGGTCGTCTTAAGACGACCACGCGAATCCCCGGCAAGCTGCCCTGTTTTGCGACTTTCCGGCCACCCTGACACAAACCACCACTAGCAACCGCCACACTGTCCTCCCTTGGGTCGCCCTAACCACCCAATACCAACCCAGGTCATGTCGTGTCGTGAAATGGGTTCGAATTGTCTCAAAACCGCCCCTGTTTCCCGTCGGGTTCAAAACTCGTGATTGCAACCACCATTTGCCACCAACGACCACCACCTAACCACCCTGATGGTCGACCCTTTCCCATAGACCGTCTTAACCCAAACCCAGGTCCTATTAGTCACGATTTCTAGGTCGAAACCCCCAATTACCCTTTTCGAACACCCATCCCCGCAGCCACCAAAACACGGCCACAACCACCACCACCGCAGTTAACTCCGGTCAACGATGGGTCCCCGACAATCTCCGATGTCCCACGGTCACAACGGTACCCTAGGTTCGTCATCTAGCGGTCTAATTAACAAGTTACAATCGATTTAAGGCGAGTAGTTACGAGATTACCTTGTGACGGTTTAAGGTGACGAATCGCAACTCACGCACGAACGACGTAGGTTTAGGTTTAGGGTTTTCTTTGTTTGTTTTTTTTTTTCCTTTTTATAGTCTAGGTTTAATCGGATCCGACCCATTTACGAAACCCGCTCCTTTTCTAATTACTTACTATATACCCGTCTCGCTTATTATTAATAATTCCCGACTCACTTGCAAAATGCTAAATAAATACGATTAATTAATTATTTAATTATTCGAATTACGTAAATTATTCATATAAATTATTATCAAATTACGGGGCATTACAAGAAGGAGCAGAAGGACATGGCTGGTAATAACCAGGTAAGTGGGTAGGAGGTCTACGGCGCTGCCTACGGCGCCCTCCAGTGGTAGTTGTAGTGCTGGAACCAGGTAAAGTAACCAAGAGCTCATCCGGAATCAAATAGGTAATGGGTGCAGGTCTCTCCTGAGACTCATTCTCCTCTAGAACTGAAATAGCTGGCAACTGAGAGTTAGGAAATGGCATATAAAAGTGATCCCTCACCTTTCAGTAATGGTCTTTTCCACCAATAACATCAATGTCGGAGATACCATAACGTAGATAGTCGTCATCTTCCAAAGGCTTATGATCCTCCATAGGCTCATAAGGAGAATCTCCCTCAAAATCACACAAACGGCTTGCAATCCAAGTAATAATAGCCCCACAATCCAAATCTGCATACCTCCCAGTCATGCGGTCTAAGGCTTGGCAAACAAGGGCCGGTGGACTAAATAGGAAGGGCTCCTCTTGATAAGGGTTGAAATAGGCTCATAAGGAGCATCTCCCTCAAAATCAACACTTCTAAGGACTGAGCCTTAGACCTGTCATGCCTCCCAAATAATAAATAACTCAGGTACCTCAAAAATAGCTTAAGGCAGACATGCTGCACATCAAGCAAAGCCATAGAGCTGACATCTGCATCCGCAAAACCAGTAAACAAAGGAAAATATCGAACAACAGATAACCCAGCAACATTATATAAATCCCCATCAAAATGCTTATCTAGGCTTAGGTACTCAGAAATCTGATCAAATGTCAAAGACCACTCAACATTTAACAATCTAAATCTAATCAAGTGTTCCTTAGGGAGATAGACATAGGAACTAATAAATTCAAGAGTCAAAGCACGATAAGAGAGTTCATGCAAATGAAATAAACCTTGCAACCCAAGCTGAAAGAACATATCAAACATCTGTGTCTCAATACCCAAAGTACGCAAAATCTTTTTGTCGACACACCTAGTTGGAAGCATTGTTGTTGTAGTCATCAATTCCACAAATTTATCCCGTTGCTCCTGATTACGAAACTCAACAAAAGGAAACTCGTCTATTGGTAGTAGCTCTTCCTCCTCCTCCTCGGAAGTCTTTACTATCACCGGCTGACGAACGGGAGCGCGCCTCTCCCGTGGCCTCTTGTTACCTTGTCCACTAGTCGGCATATCTATAAAAAGACAAGTATATAATCACAAACCAATTTAATTGCCAAAACAGTCCACGTTTTTAAGACCACATGAGTCGGAAAATTCGATTTTGAGGTCGAAAATCACACATAAACCATGTAAAAGGCAAGGGAATTGCAATTATATAACAAAAAGTGAAGATTCCAAGCAAATAAACACAATTTCTAACCAATTTAATGCAAAATATCAACCCGGATTTATGAACCCTAATTCCCAAATTTTCGAAATTAGGCCTTTAATTCATCAACTAGAGGGTTAAGAAGCAAGGAAATAGCAATTGTATATAAGCAATGGAAGATTCAAGGCAATAAACATAAGATTTGAGCAATAAAAGCACAAATTTTCGGACCATAATAGAGAAAAAAAACGGGACTTACTTGTTGGAATATGAGTAATGAAATACACAAATAAACACAAAGGAGTGATTTAATCCACTAGCAAGCAATTTAGCACAAAGTAGAATGAAGATTTGATGATGATATGAAGATTTAGAGATGAGGATATGAATAGCAATGAGAGAAAAAGGAATAAAGAGTGACGTAAATAACAAGAAATTAGAACAAGTATGAGAAAGGAAGGAGGAAATAGCCGGTTGAGAAAACACGGAACCCGGTCCAGGTAGGTTCCTCGATCGAGCCTGGCCATACTTGATCGAGGCACCAAATTCCAAACTAGCCAACTCTCGACATTTGATATTTTAATTAATCTCCTAGGTTCCTCGATCGAGCCCTGCAGTCAGTTGATCGAGCAACAAGAATCCTCTATCAAGCCACTTAACACTCGATCGAGGCACCACTTCAATTCCTATTTCTCATATGTACGTTATCGTGTCATTTTAAAATCCGTCTTAAGCTGCAGAAACACTCAAAATACATTAAATTCTCTCCCTCACATCACTCAAAACAATGAAATAACATAATGGAAATACGATTAACGAAATTTAAATTCCTAAATTACAAATCATTACAATGCAAACTCCGAGCTGCCTCTCAGTAGCGCTGGTTTAAGCGGTCCCGCACGACCGTAATACCTCATCAGTAAGAGCAATTAATGGCGAAGAGGTCAACGGCCTCTATCACCCCAATATGGGCACCTTCATAGTAGATTTTCAATCGTTGCCCATTCACTTTAAAAGTCTCACCTTCGTCAGTTTGCAGTGTAACTGACCCAAATTTGTTCGCCTCAACAATTGTGAATGGTCCAGACCATCTACTCCTTAGCTTACCTGGGAACAAACGCAAACGAGTATTAAATAGCCATACCTTTTCACCAACATGGAATTCTCTTTGCAAGATATGCTTGTCATGCCACTTCTTTGTTCATTCCTTGTACACTTGAGCATTGTTATAGGCATGCAGTCGAAACTCATCAAGCTCATTCAACTGCATCAATCTTTTCTCACCCGTCAGTGATGGATCCATATTTAGCTCTTTTATGGCCCACATAGCCTTGTACTCAAGTTCCACAGGTAAATGGCAAGATTTGCCATAGACTAATTGGTAAGGTGATGCTCCAATTGGTGTCTTGTATGCAGTACGGTAAGCCCATAAGGTGTCATCAAGCTTTTGACTCCAATCTTTTCTATTCTTGCTCACTACCTTCTCCAAGATTTGTTTCAATTCTCTGTTGAAAACCTCCACTTGTCCACTAGTTTGAGGATGATATGTCAATCCTCTACGGTGTGTAACGCCATATTTCTTCAATAAAGAATTGAGATGACGTTCATTGAAGTGCTTGCCTCCATCACTAATCACCGCGCGAGGCGCTCAAAACCGTGGAAAGATGATTTTCTGAAACAACTTAACAACACATTTAGCATCACAATTGGGGGTGACAATTGCCTCCACCCATTTAGAAACATAATCTACAGCTACTAAAATATATTGATTCCCATGAGAAGTAGGGAATGGCCCTTGGTAGTCAATACCCCAAACATAAAAAATCTCCACTTCTGAGATTCCAGTTTGAGGCATCTCGTGCCTTTGTGAAATATTACCTGTTCTTTGACATGCATCACAAGAACGGACAAAAGTAGTAGCATCTTTCAAGATAGTTGGCCAAAAGAAACCCGATTGCATTACCTTAGCAAAAGTCCTAGATGGACCATGATGACCACCATAAGAAGAAGAGTGACAGTGAGAGAGAATGAAATGTACCTCACCCTCTGGAATACACCGTCTATAAATATCGTTTGCACTCTCCCGAAACAAGTATGGATCATCCCAGAAATACCGCTTCACATCATGCATGAATCTCTTCTTCTGTTGATAAGACAAGTCAGGAGGAAGAATACCTCCCATTAAGTAGTTAGCATAATCTGCAAACCATGAAGTGCTCGCAGCAATAGCTAGAAGATGGTCATCTGGAAAAGAATCATCAATAGGCAAAATCTCTCTTCCTACAAATCTCAAACGAGACAAATGATCTGCAACAACATTTTCAGCACCAGACTTATCACGAATTTCTAAATCAAATTCTTGCAATAATAAAATCCATCTAATAAGTCGTGGTTTAGCTTCTTGTTTAGTTAAAAGATACTTTAATACTGTATGGTCAGTATGAACAATAACTTTAGAACCAACAAGATAAGCTCTAAATTTGTCTAAAGCATAGACAAATGCAAGAAGCTCCTTCTCCGTAGTTGTAACAACCCGGATTATAAAACAAAGAGGAGAACTTATATAAAGTAAATATCAGAGTACGATACTGATAAAAGGGTCAAGGTGAAACACCTGACCAATCCGGTTCGCTACTAAAACCAAAACAACTAATACATTATTCAAAGGGTTCTTAAAACTTAAAAGCAAACTCCTATTTTATTATTAAGCTCGCTCAGCACATTCCCCAAGCAAGCATCAACTAGTCAGCAATAAGCGTTCAACCTGAACAACCTGAGAAGGGGGTCGACAATCAGTCGGGAGTAACTAGATGCTCTCCCAGTCATGTTTACAATAATTGAATATAACTAACAATCAATAACAATTGAAAGGCATAAACAGTAAACATGTGAGATCATCTACATTCATGAAAACCCAACACAGCTTACCATGACTTTATCGACTTTAGACGAATGCAATCATGTGAACCTAGACCATATGCAACCACTAGACCATGAACACTTACAAGACTAGTAGCGACAAACGACCCACAACAACTTAAGGCACAAAGCTAGCATTAAAGCATAGCAAATACGGTAACACACAATCCACAGAAACAGAAGGCACAAAGCTAGCAACAAAGCATAGCGAATAGAGCGAACGCCCGTTAGAGCCTATAACCACTGCCTCTAACTTGCCAGAGCGTATAACCACTGCCTCTAGCTGACGGAGCGTATAACCACTGCCTCCTGTAGATACCCAGTATCTGCTGAGACTCCAACAAACATCCGATGATTATCGGACTACAACATGTTTTGGGATCGCAGCGTTTGATCGACAGTTTGTGTACAACTTTACGTCGGAAAACTTAAAACGATTTCGAAAACAAAACATTTCAAAACATTTCAAAAATACCTGGAGTGTTTAATGCACGACGACGGGGTCGCAACGACACTAACTAGAGTCAAAACCGACACCGGACCAAAAACCGACTCGAAAATTCAAATCCCGACTCCAACAACGAGTCAAACCGAGTCAACCACAAAAACAAAATACCTTCAAAGCCTTCTATACTAAGTTTTCCCGAATTCATGAATGGTCAAGTACCAAACATGTGACTACAAAACCTAGGATAGAACAAATCATGATTGCGTTTGTTGTGATAGCGACAACACAGCTCGAAGATCCGCGACGTGGCTCGCGCCTCTTTGAGCAGCCCAGGTGGCCACGTCGCTCAAAACTCACACAACCACTCATTCTCCTATAAATACCCCTCAAATGCCACCCATTTGAGACTTATGCGAGTGTCCGCCCCCTCTTTTCTCCCTTAAAATTCTCGACTCGACTTCTAAAGTCACAATCCGACGCGTGTTTACGACCTACCGATCGTAAACACGAGCCTTACACATTTTTTGGTACCGTCATCGTGCATTAAATCACTTGTCCGACCACTTTGACCATTACACCATCACTAAACTTTTAAAACACTCTTTTACTTACCAAAACGGTTTTAAACCGAGTTGTTTCCGATCAAACGAGTTGTTACACTTACGTCGGTCACTCGCCACAACCAAACATGTAAGTATGAGGGTGTAAAAATCCTCTTTTATTATGTTTTCATTTGTTTCATGACTTTAACATGCTAAAACATGCATAACATGAACCAAAACATGGAATAAACGAGCCAAAACCGATTTTTGGTCTGAGGCAGAAGCCCTTAGGTCGCCAACAGGCTCGCGCCTAAATGGGGTACTCAGACCAGAGATCAACCGTGTTTGTTCTCGTCATTTCCCTTAATCCATTTTCATATTTGTAATCGGTTTTTACCATTTCAAGTATTTTCGAAACTTTTTGTTTCATTTCACATGTTTTAACCATAAAGCATTTTTCACCCTTGGTTCTTCATACCATGACGGTTAAATCCGTGTTTCGGTGATAATATTTGGTTAATGACATTTAAAAGGTATTTTAAAGTCTTTTATTTCATTTTCTTTACATTTTTCAAACAAACATATTAGTCACCAACACAAAGTCATCCTTGGTTATACATACCATGCCGGATTTTAACCCGGGTACGATGATGAGTACCGACTAATTACATTCAAAATGGACTTAAAACAATTAGTCCATAATCATTTTCAAAACTATTCATGTCAAGCTTGTCAAAACGAACCCGACACCAAGTATTATCAAACAATGATGACTATTCGAGTCTAGTTCTTCAAATCAACAAATGCGGTCTAAACGACCCTTTCAAAATCAAACCGGGTTCAAACACCCATTTTAAACACGTTTTATAACGTTTTCTAAAACAGTCAGAACACGGCATACAACCGTTGGCTAACCCGCGCCTCAAGCAGGCCTTTTCTTTCTCATTTTCAAAACCAGAGGGAGGCCCCTTACACCGCCGGCTGGCTCGCGTCTCTTATAGTCGTCTGGTACAGGGCCTGTTCCCTCACAGCATTAGTCCAGGACGATCCCGACTCCGGCAAACCCGGATATAGGACGGATCAGATGACTTTTCGATTATTCAAAACCACATTTGCAAAATGCCTTACTAAGACAAATGGATCATGTTATGCACCCTAAACCTAATACGGTAAATGGATGTTTAATTTCCGTCTTGCATGCAAATCAATCATTAATCCAACTCGACATCTTATACTTGATACTTGGATTAAATCAACCGACTTAGAAAGCTCTCACATGTTAGGTTTAAATCATTGGATGCGCATTCATGCATTTAAACCGTTTTATCAACTTTTGCATTCAACCAACCAAGATCGATCAGTAGAGGCCGCTAAACGCGGGCGGGATTGGGTGTCTGATTAAAGGGCTTCCCAATACGTACCTTCACCTCTTACTCAGAAACTTTGGATAGTGGACGACCTTATCCAGGGCGTACGAGAGTCATTTTAGAGATAGGATGCTAAAGAGGGACGATTTCCTTATCTTTAGTACCTATGTCAAAACGCTGCTTTGTGCTTCGATTTGACCGAGGTATAAATTGGAATTCGAACGGGTTCCAGGCATCCCACAAATTCTTGGTGACGACTCCGAATATCTCTAATCGTTTCGAGACCCTTACCGAGACGAAACCGACCGATCTAAAACGATCCGGTCGAAGGCATTTTTACGCCGCCGAGCGTGGCTTTCAAAGAGACCGCTGTGTGTCCGCAGATCGAACCGGACCCGCAGGTGGGCCATGTCCACAGATTGGCGACTCCGCTGGGGATAACTAGGACACTTACGTCTTTGTCATCCCTAGATGGTGAGACTCGAACGAGGTCTTGGTTGGAATGCATTAATTGATATTACGGTCACGGTCGGGTTCCTTGTCCGGGCCTACAACCTAACTCTTTTCGACCAATTGGCTCGTCTCGTCGGCGTGAGTTTTCTCATCCCCGCGTTTCGAATTCCGATCGAGTCAAGCATACCATTGACGTCACACATTTCTGTTTCGTCAAAGAGCTTTCATCACTTTCGAGCACGAGGCTAGGGCACCCTCCTTACACAATTTGTTTGGATTGGTATCCCTCTCGCAAATCGGGGTTTGATTTCTTGGTGTGTAACCCACCCTTTTAAGCCAAAACCCGTGTCAGCATGATGCATAATATAATGAAACTGTGAGTGCTTATGTGCTACTTGATCATAAGTCCTTCCGTGTCATTTCAAACTTTCAAAACACCATTTTGCGCCGTTATAATGGCCATTTCAAACCTCGGTCTTTCGCCGACCGATGCACGCCTTTCTAGGCCGTCGTAATGACGATTTTCAAACCTGGTTTTGTATAACCATTTCAAAGCGCCTTTCTAGGCCGTCGTAATGACGATTTTCAAACTCGGTTTTGTATAACCATTTCAACACGCCTTTCTAGGCCATCGTAATGACGATTTTCAAACCCGGTTTTGTACAACCATTTCAAAATCACCTTTTTACGTCGTTATAATCGCCGCGTCTAGACACGGATTTTAACCCGTTTCGCGCCGACAATGGCTCTTTCAAAACCCGAGAAAAGCACACATCCCTTTTCTCGAGACACTTTCGGGATCCCGAGGACCATGCACCGTCCCCGAGACCTTTTCAAACATTTCAAACTCGATTTTCAAAACATACAATTTTGAATTTCAAAACCGTCTTGGGAAGCAACACACTGTTTTCCGAGCCGACTCAAACTCAAACCGTCTTTTGCAAATAAACTTAAGACAACCCTTTTCAACTGATCGACTTGCGGAGTCTTTATCTTCGGAAGCCGCCCACTAAAGCGACAAATGAATCTTTTTGAAAATTTCTATTTTCGAAAACTTCAGTCCACCATTCCAATTCCGCCTCGTGTCTATCGAGTCAAAGCAAACGTACTTATGGGTCTTTACTTATGAGTCGTCTCACCATGAGACCCGTCCAATGGCGTCACGCCGTCATGATTTGGACTCGTGTCAAAGGTTCGGTCAAACACCGTCACGTCATAAATCGAGTCGGCACCGAGGTATCACACACGGTCACCCCGTCTTGTTGAGTCGATCTTGGTCTCGTCCTCTGTGTTGTCTGCGTTCAGTCTTGGAACCGTGTTGGATTGAGTTGTAATGTGAGCCGTTTTTCTGCCTCAGAGCCATGGCCCCGTCTTCAGCTTCGTCCAACAACAACAATGATAACAACAGTGATGTCACAACTGATCAGCTAGCGAGCCTACTTACCGCTCTTAAGGTCACCCTGGATCGCGTCGAGACCCGTATCGACGCCCTAGAGAACAAGGAAATTGGGGAACACAATACCCCACCTCTGACTAAGACGGAAAAGAGGCTGAAACTCTTGGAAGAACAACTCCTAGCCCGGGGTAACAACATCCACCTTGAAAATAACCGAAGGTTCGAACCTGTTGGGGACCAGTTACCTGATAACTTCACCCTGACTGATGTGCCTAAGTTCAAGGGAGTGGAGGACCCCACTCAACCACATCCGTGCTTTCAAAGACTACATGGCCATTAAGGGGGTCAAACAGGAACTTTTTACCAGGATCTTCCCATCCTCTTTGGAGCCGATTCTTCGCAGTTGAGTTTGCCAAACAGTATGCCGACAATGTCGAGATCCAGGCCAACACCCGTACTCTCGAGGTGTTAACCCAAAACGACAAGGAAGGATTCACTGAGTTCCTAACCCGCTGGAGGAGGGTGAGTACTCGGTTGGCCATTAAGCCGAGTGAGTCAACTCTGGTGGAAAAATTTGTCAACAACCTCCGCCCGGTTTATGCCAACCTTTGAGGTATCAAAACATCAAAACTTTTCAAGATCTGCAGATTCTGGGGAAACGTATTGAGGACGACCTCCGAAAGGGTGTCTTAGCAAAGACCACCGGCAGGGCTTATCAAGGATCCACCTCAACCGGATCTCGCCCTTGCGGTCAGACGAACAAGATTGATGAGGTTAACCTCGTCGAACCATCTGCCAAGAAAATTGAACGCCCCCAGAAAGTGTTCACCAACATAGGGTCAACTTATGCAAGTGCCCTGAAAAGGCTCATGGACCAAGGGAAGCTACAACCAATCGGGCCCGCCCCGGACCCGGCCGACGCCAAGAAATCCCGATTTTGGAACCCCAACGCCTCTTTGCCGATATCATCGAGGGAAAGGGCATGATACCGAAAATTGCTTCAAACTCAAGCACCTCATTCAAGACATGATTGAGAAGGGAGATTTGCATATACCCCCACCAACTAAGCCAAACAACAAGACGATTCCTCTGGGAATTCACGCCATCTCTGACGATGAGCCGACCCTAGACTGCTCTCATCTCATCTTGCCAATTGACAACGAGGTGAATGTTCTGGAAAAGGACCCTTCGGACGGAGTGTTCGTGTTCGATCTTTGCCACTATGCTCACTATGTTTCAAAGAAGTTGAGGAGGCCATTGCCAGCCTTTTCGAGAGAATCACCCGACTCGACGATGCCTACCGTCGACTCATCTTCAATCCCCGGACCACGTCCGAGGAGAATTCCCAAGCATTCAAAACTACCCACCCAGGATGGATTGCTCCCGCGACCATTCTGGCATAGACCCCACTAAAATCACCTTCAAAATAACCACCTTCACGAGAATTACCCTCAAAATAACTACCCTCAAAATAACTACCCTCAAAATAACTACCCTCACAAAAATCGCCCCCACAAAAATATTCCCCATTAGAATTACCCACCGAGGAATACCCCTCCAAGGTATCCTCGAGACCCTGAAATTAACGGCATATGGCGGGATGATGTTGAGGATGTCTATGTCATCCCGGGGAAGGAAAAGCGGACGAAGGAAATCGGTCATCTCACCCGGTCCGGACGCCCCTATCAAAGTCCGAGCAACCCAGCGGTCGTTCCAGCAACGAATGACCAAGTCGTCCCGGAAGCGGACACTCAACCAAAGGCTCTCGAGAACTCAATACTGAAACAACTTCAGAAAGCAAGAGCCGAGATCTCAATCTGGCAACTGATCGCAACGTCTTTTGAGCATCGACAGGCCCTGCTGCAGGCCTTGGGAAAATTAACCGTGCCCTCCACCTCTTCCCCAGAAGAAATAGTGGCACACATGACAAGAGACGCCCCTGATCTGAGTAACCCGATCGTCTTCTCCGATGAGGATATCCCCTTGTTCGGAGCCAACCATAACCTCGCCCTGTACATCACCGTGCAATGCCTCCAAAAGAACATACCAATGGTCCTCGTGGATGACGGTTCCGCCGCGAATGTCATTCCTCTCAAAACTGCCCACAGGCTGGGTATTAAGGAATCTGATTTAATCCCAACGAATCAAGGAGTACGCGCCTACGACGGCACTCGTCGCAAGGTCGCTGGGCTTATCACTCTAGCCGTCGCAACCGGGCCACTGAAAAGACAAACCAGTTTTCAGGTGGTCGACATCGACGCGTCCTTCAACATGCTCCTGGGGCGTCCCTGGATTCACGCCGTCAAAGCGGTCACATCAACTCTCCACCAAAAGATCAGGGTCCCCTTCAACGGGAAAACGATCACGATCCCTGCTTCCCAAATCAAAGCAGTTATGAGAAGAGGGGTAGCCTCCCAAGCCATTGAGGAGGACGACAATGAAATGTGGGGTTTCCATGCTGTAAACGCCATAACTGATGAGTCAACACCCTTTGATTGTGACCCGTTCGCCAACCTCACGATCAACCGTATCATGATGCGTCAGGGTTACTTCCCGGGTTTGCCGCTCAATCCACTAAAGGACCCATTGCCTCCCTTGAAACAGGCTAAGGTCCCCAACATTCCCTTTGGGCTGGGATACGAACCTACCAACGAAGATATCCAGGAGATGAACCTCCTAGTCCGAAAACGCAAGAAGCACGGAGTTATCCTCCGTCCCTACCACCTGACTCTCAACGGATACTTTATCCCCGAGGGAGAGTCTGAACTTTACCTCGGCTTTCCGGAGCCAATCTATGACTCTGTGGCCAGGGCTAGATACCCGGGAGTGGAAGTCTTCCAGGACTGCTACTTTATCCCCGACAACATCGAAGCCGCATCAACTGAGTCCAAACCGTCACCGTGCCTCGACGGACAAGCTGTCACACTACTCTTTGGGGAGGATAACATCAAACGCCTCGATTATGAAGACATCATCAACATCGCCCGGAAAGACAATCAGTTTGATCCAACCGCCTTGATCTCCGATACTGACCCGGAGAAAGCCACCCAAGGCTGCAGGAAAACCATCAAGTGGACCGACCGCCAAGGCCGCATTCTCAAGATCACAACTGGAGAAGGCCCTATGTTCAAGAAGGAAAGTGAAGAAGGATCTGAGTCTGAGTCTGAGTCGGAGTCAGAGTCTGTTATTGCTCCTAATGTGGGTTAATATCCGTATACTACCCTTTAATTGTAGGATTATAACGCAAAATTTATATGTAGTTTATAGTCATAAAACGAAAATAACAATGAAACGATAAAGATATAGAAATAACCTTCGGTCCTAGTGCAAAAGGCAATGAGAGATCAAGTTAGATCTCCTCCTAATCGTTGCACCCAAGATGTCCGAGTAATGCCCTTGTGCTAGAGAGAATCCCCTAATTGCCTTGCAATATCGAGGGGATTGTTTTGTGAGTTTTGTGTTGGATGAGAGATCCGGGATTCAGGAGGCACAATTCCCAAAACCCTAATTATTTTTGCCAAATGAATTAGGTTGGACAAGAGGAGAAAACTCTCCTTTTGTCTATGCATGTCTCGGCCAAACCGAGTGAGAGGAGCCCTAATGGGCTTTTCATTTTCTCTTCACTTAAACTCGTGGTCCGGTCCATAGCTCGCTAAGTGTATACGACGCGGTTTCATTATAAACTGTTATCGGTTATCGGAAATTAAGGCATCAACTAATAATACGGGTTAGTTGAATTATTAATACGTGTCCGACAAAACAGTATTGTATAATTATATTCAATATACATTTAATTAAATATAAAACGCTTATATTTAATTTTACGAATTAACTGGTTAATTCGCCTTTAGCCCATGATATTTAATCCGTATTAAATATAATATCTCAACATCACATTTTGACTAATTATTAGTCAAATAACTCAGACTAACTGGTTAGTCAAATTTGGCATCTATATGACTGTATTTTCATACCGTCACATCACTCAAACGTATCCTATAGGTGTGACTTTTAGGGACCAGTTGATCACCGCCATCTGTATGACAATAACGTCAAACTTATCTAGCAAGCCAACCGTTATTGATAAACGTGGATCAACTGATTATGATACAAAGTATACCCTTTGATCCTTTTTAGAGATTTATAAGTCCTTGCACTAACTGTTAAGGACACCAACCCCAACAAGCTCCCACTTGTCCGTACAAGTGTATGTGCAATGACGTTATCCGCACTAACTGGAGGACACAAGCTCCAACAAACTCCCACTTGTCCGTACAAGTGTATGTGCGATAACCGATTCTCATATTCATTTAAAATTTCTCCCACTCAATGTAAAACAATTTGCAGATCTGGATCCACAAAGGTCGTATTTTACAATCGATCTGGATCTAGAGTGGTTTCCCGACTAGAGACTAACTTAATCGATAAAACGAATCCGTATTCGAGCATGGCCATGCATTTCGATTCTGACTCCTCGAGTGGCCCTGAGAAATATCGAGTACCCGATAAAGGCTGAATATTTCCTTCAACTCGAACTCCTTCCGATCTAAGCACAGCATGAAATGACCCAGAAACAATCTACTTGGCCCCCTGTTACGGATGACCGTGAGAAAGAAACCAAAGTCACCCAAAATCTGCCTTAGTCTCAAGAGACAGTCGATAGTCAAAAGAATCGACTCTTAGGATCACCATGGAGGTCCTATCCACGACCGGCACCGAATGTTATAAAACATTTAGGACTCCACGTCGATGTCACAATTGTGTCCTACGAAATATCCGTATAAATCGCCTCGTGATTGGTCGGTCAACTTTGTTGACTTATGGCTCGTTGAACCCACCATCAACCAACGTCACAAAATAATTGCCAGAGTTATCAGCTCATATAGGCAATTTAGGACTGAAAAATATAATGTTCGTTCAGTTCACTTTGTGGTGTTCAAAATTTGTCGTACAAATCCACATGAAAAACAATATATATATAAAAATATCAAAACGATGATGTTGTATAGAGTACAAAAGGGAATGAATCTAATCCATGAAAGAGTACTACAACTTAGGAACACGTTTAATTCCCATGGAATTAACGTGCCCTTCATGCTTATCTTGTCGTAATGCTTTAGTGAGAGGATCTGCTATGTTATCATCTCGTAGCAATCTTTTCTATCACTACGCCTTTTGCTCCACGTAATCCGGATTAGATGAGCTTTCCGTTGTACATGTCTAGACTTGTTGCTAGACTTTGGCTCCTTAGCTTGGAAGATGGCACCACTATTGTCGCAATAGATGGTGATCGGGTCATTCGAACTAGGCACTACAGATAGCCCATGTAAGAATTGACGCATCCATATCGCTTCCTTTGTAGCTTCAGACGCGGCATAGTACTCGGACTCAGTCGTAGAATCTGCTGTATGTGATTTGTTTCGAACTCTTCCACTGATCGGCGCCATTAAGAGTAAAAACGAATCCAGTCCGAGATTTCGAGTCATCACGATCCGTTTGGAAGCTAGCATCTGCGTAACCGATTCGCATAGCTTTTTTTGAGAGCCTCCATAAGTCAATGCCCAATCTTTAGTCCTCCGTAGGTACTTAAGAATGTTCTTGACAAATGACCACCAATGTGATTCACCTGGATCTTTGTTGGAATCGACTTGTCATACTCAATGCATATGCCACGTGCGGACGTGTGCATATCATGGCATACATGATTGATCCTATAGCCGAAGCATAAGGAATTCGGGTCATGCGCTCTTTCTCTTCCGGTGTCTCTGGTGCCCGAGACTTGCTCAAATGCACCCCTGGAGACATAGGAAGGAACCCTTTCTTGGAGTTAGTCATGCTTGAATCTCTCTAGGACTTTGTCTATGTAAGACTCTGATCGAGAGATAGCATCCGTCGTGATCTATCTCGATAGATACGGATGCCTAGAATTCTTTGTGCCTCTCCCAGATCTTTCATCCGGAAATGGTTTTTCAACCATACTTTCACCGAAGTTAAGAGAGGTATGTCATTCCCAATCCGGAGTATGTCGTCAACATACAATATTAGGAAGACAATCTTGCTCCCACTCGACTTGATATATAGACATGGTTCCTCGACCGATCGAGTAAATCCATTTTCTTTTATCACTTGGTCGAAGCGATGATTCCAACTCCTTGATGCTTGCTTAAGTCCATAAATGGAACGCTTAAGCTTGCACACTTTCTTAGGATGTCTTTGGATCGATAAAACCTTCCTTCTGGTTGTACCATGTACAACTCTTCCTCCAAAAAGCCGTTTAAGAAGGCGGTTTTCACGTCCATTTGCCAAATTTCATAGTCATGAAAAGCGGCAATCGCTAAGATAATCCGAATGGAACGCAAAGATGACTACGGGTGCAAAAATTTCATCGTAGTGCAAACCTGGCACTTGGGTGAAACCTTTTGCAACAAGTCGTGCTTTATAGATATCTTGTTGACCTTCCACTGAATGCTTTATCTTGTAAAGCCATTTGCATTGAAGGGGACGAACCTTAGCGAGTAAGTCAACAAGATCCCATACGTTGTTCTCATACATAGAGTCCATCTCGGATTGCATGGCCTCAAGCCATAGCTTTGAGTCAGAACTAGTCATGGCACCTTTATAGGTTGCGGGTTCACTACTCGTTAAGAGTAGAACGTCATCTATATCATGTTCCTCGACCATACCAATGTATCTGTGCGGAGGAATAGAGACTCTTCCCGACCTCCTAGGTTCCTCAGGAATATTTACCGCAACCGGGATTGAAGGAATTGGTTCCTCCAATGGTTGCTCGGTGTTCGATTCGGAATCTCCGACAGTCGAAGGTTCTATCACTCTTTGCATTCTCGAGAAATTCCTTCTCTAAGAATGTCGCACTAGCCGCAACAAAAACACGTTGTTCGGTTGGCGAATAGAAGTAATGACCACGTGTTCCTTTAGGATAACCTATAAAGTATGTCTTGACCGATCGCGGGCCGAGCTTATCTTCTGGTCTCCACTTGACATAAGCCTCGCAGCCCCAAACCCGTATAAAGGACAAGTTAGGGACCGTTCCCTTCCATAGGTCATATGGAGTCTTGTCAACATGACTTTAGACGGACTTCGATTAAGTATTAGAGCGGCTGACAAAAGAGCATAACCCCATAATGAATCGGGTAAAACGTGTGACTCATCATGGATCGAACCATATCAAGTAGTGTTCGATTTCTCTCCGTTCGGACACACCATTCACCGAGGTGTTCCAGGTGGAGTTAACGTAGGGCGATCCCACGTCTTTAAGGTGTTGATCAAACTCGTGAGAAAGATACTCGCCACCACGATCCGAACGTAGTGTTTTTATCTTTCTACCAAGTAGGTTCCGTACCCTATTTTGGTATTCTTTGAATTTCTCAAAGGATTCACTTTTGTGCTTCATTAAGTAGACATAGCCATATCTACTTAAATCATCCGTGAAAGTGATGAAATACCTATAGCCTTCTCGTGCGGTGATTGACATAGGACCACATACATCCGTGTGTATGAGCCCTAATAGGTCCGCAGCGCGCATTCCAACACCTTTGAAGGAAATACGAGTCATCTTACCGATGAGACATGATTCACACGTGCCAAATGATTGAAAATCAAAGGCCGAGATAGCTCCATTTTTAATGAGCTGTTTTTTTCGCGTTTCTCATTAATGTGTCCCATACGGGAGTGCCATAGATACGTTTGATCTTTGTCACCAACCTTTAACTTTTTATTCATTACGTGTAATATTTCTATCGTCGATCTAAAACATAAATTCCGTTCATGGAGACCGCCTTGCCATAAATCATATCGTGTAAAGAGAAAATGCAAGCATTATTTTCTATTACAAATGAAAAACCAAGTTTGTCAAGTGCGGCGAAATAATGTTTTTGGAAAGACTAGGAACATAATAGCAGTCATATAATGACAACTCAAATCCGCTAGGAAGTTGGATCACATATGTCCCCTTTGAGATGGCAGCCACTCTTGCTCCATTCCCAACACGCAAGTCCACCTCACCCTTTACGAGGGGTTCGATGTTTCGGAGCCCCCGCACATGATTACACAGATGAGAACCACAACCAGGATCAAGTACCCAAGTTCCGTAACTTGCGTGGTTAATCTCAATCATATGAATAAAAGTAGAAGAGAGAGAAGACATACCAACAGGTTTAACACGACCCGCCTTTAAGTCCTCATGATAAACAGGACATGTACGCCTCCAATGCCCAGTCTTGTGGCAATGATGGCACTCCATGTTTTCATTCTTGCTCTTTGTCGTGCCTGATGAGGTGCTCGACTCACCAGGCCCACTCTTTCCTGAACCCGACTTCTTGAACTTCGGTTTACCTCTACCGCTAGGTTTGCACGAGCTTTGCCCTTACCTTTCCCTTTGTTGGACACAACGAGAACATCCTGTTTCACGCTCCCACTGAGCTTCATGTCCTTCTCGGTCTGTACGAGAAGGGAGTGCAGTTCATGTGGGGTTTTCTTCAAATCATTCATATAGTAATTCGCTCTAAATTGCGAAAAACCATCGTGGAGTGAATGAAGCATGCGGTCGATAACAATGTTCTCGCTAATGTTACAATCAAAGGTCTCCAGACTTCTCGACATTCTCAATCATGCTTTGAGAATGTGTGGGCTAACAGTTGGCCCTTTCGAGTCTCGCATCAAAGAAGCGAGTGGTATGCTCATAGGTCACGATTCTCGGTGCTTTCGAGAATTCCTTGGTGAGCGTGGTGAAAATCTTGTTTGCACCATGGGCTATGAAGCGTTTCTGCAAATTGGATTCCATTGCAAAAATGAGTACGTTTTTAATCGCACCCGCTTCCATACGAAAATCATTAAACTTGGTGATTTCAGCGACTCTGGCAGCCGTGGGACTGGGTTTGCCGGAGGGGCTCTAATAGATATTTGAGCTTCCGTCGCCGCGGCAGATTCCGTAATGCCGCCTCCCGGTCTCCGTTGGATCCATCATTCTTCAGTCGAGTAGACTGATTCATCTGATTCATGAAGATCCGAAGCCAGGACTCACGGTCCAATGTGGCACTTGGCATTGGGTTATCAGCAGAACCAGCCATTTGTTATTTGCAGTTTAAAGAACGTGATCTACACTGAAAAAGAAAGAAAAACAAAACGAAATAAGCAACTCATCGAGGTGATTTAAGTCTATTTTAAAATTCATTTTAAACATGTAGACTCTCGCACTTGCATAATTGATCTCCCTCAAGAATGATACAAGTGATCCCAAGACTCAATTTCTGTAAATTGATAAGCCAACTGTTTAGCTAATTCTTCCGTAAGAACTCTTGGTCGATAGATTTCCGTAAATCCTATCTATAGTCCACCACAGTCACAGGATCGTACGAGTGACCATAGTGTTGAGATAAAATGGGTCAATCGGTTCCAACTTACCCGACGTAGAAGGGGTCATATTATGCCTACCGACGAAGAAGGGAGTCATTGGAGTTTGACCTATAAAGACCGTTCTCAATTTTTGTTTATACGAGGAAGATCTCATCAACTAAATTATAATTCATATTAAGTGAACGAATAACTAGCGTTTGCGTGAATGAATTAATTTGGGTGATGGCTTATAATCGTGTGACATGCGAATGTCAAAGAAAACTAACTCGTGACCTCTATATGTGTCAGTTTTCATGCAATTATTAGGTGGTTTGGTTTTTAGGCGGAATATGATGCATACTATCGTTACAATAAAATAAATAAACGAATGCAATACGTAAATAAAAATTTCCTAGTGTGGCCTATCCTAGTAAAAAGAACAAAATACAACTTTGGAATCCACCGTTGGACCCGAAAAGCTTGTCTTGATGTTCCATCTTTATCCAAGTAGCGGGAGTGAGCATCCGGTCTCCATCTTTAGTCTTCTCAAGAATTACAATTTAAAATTTACAAATATAAACCTATTTACATTCTAAATAAAAAACTGTAATTAAAAGAAATAAAATGGAGATACGAGATCTCAAAATACAACCAAGACCGTGTTCCATCATTACGGTAACACGTTCTACTAAGGCCACACTAAGTTACAACCGTTTGCAAAATAATTAAATACGTAATTAAAAGGCATTCAAAACATTCAAAATATAAACAAGAACGATAAATTAAAATGCATCAACTAAAAATTAAATTTATTCGTGACATAATTCCGTAATTATGTTAAATTTTTATCCAAACCACCAAAGATAATTAAAATTACATGACAAAACCGCTTTAGTCAAGTTAATTTTAATCCGAGATAATCCGTTACAATAAATCGTTTTAAAGTAACTTTATTTTACGTGGGTGAACCGTTTCACTAATCAAGCGAGAGCATAAAAACACTTTATGCATAAAAGGCCGAAAAAAAAACAGAAAAAAAATTTTTTTTTTTTCTTCTGTACTGCTGTACGTGAACAGTACCAGTGGCCAAAAAAAAATTTTTTTTTTTTTTTAAAACCGGCTGAAAAGCCGAGAGCCTCTTAAGGCCAAAAAAAAAATTAAACGGCTAAAACGAGATCAAACAAGTGATCAAACAACAAAACGATTTGTAAAAACTCAATTGCAATTTAATCTAATCCGGATTAAAACAAAATTACAATTGACATGATCCTTACATATTGTTGTAATTATCGATTAAAACAACAATTCGCAAAGAACAAATCGTAAACAAAACAGAAAATCGTCATCAAAGCAACCGTGTAAACTTGACACGATTCCCAATGAACAAAACAGGCCAAAAAAAAAAATAAATCAGCCGAGACAAAAAAATGCCTCACGAAATTTTATGCAAAATTTTGACCGATCTTTAACATATAGCGATGAATATCGATTACATAGACAATATGCAAAGATCAAAAAGCAAACAATCATCACCGTGTAAACTAGACACGGATCCCAACACACAAAAAAACGCAGCAATTTTTTTTTTTTTTTTTTTTTTTTTTTTTAAAAATTGCCGTGACAAAAAACAGGCAGCCGTGACCAAATTTTTTTTGAACAAAATTCATCGTTTCAACAATCGTTTGATGAAAAACACATATAAAAATTTACGTGGCCTCGCTCTGATACCACTTGTGGGTTAATATCCGTATACTACCCTTTAATTGTAGGATTATAACGCAAAATTTATATGTAGTTTATAGTCATAAAACGAAAATAACAATGAAACGATAAAGATATAGAAATAACCTTCGGTCCTAGTGCAAAAGGCAATGAGAGATCAAGTTAGATCTCCTCCTAATCGTTGCACCCAAGATGTCCGAGTAATGCCCTTGTGCTAGAGAGAATCCCCTAATTGCCTTGCAATATCGAGGGGATTGTTTTGTGAGTTTTGTGTTGGATGAGAGATCCGGGATTCAGGAGGCACAATTCCCAAAACCCTAATTATTTTTGCCAAATGAATTAGGTTGGACAAGAGGAGAAAACTCTCCTTTTGTCTATGCATGTCTCGGCCAAACCGAGTGAGAGGAGCCCTAATGGGCTTTTCATTTTCTCTTCACTTAAACTCGTGGTCCGGTCCATAGCTCGCTAAGTGTATACGACGCGGTTTCATTATAAACTGTTATCGGTTATCGGAAATTAAGGCATCAACTAATAATACGGGTTAGTTGAATTATTAATACGTGTCCGACAAAACAGTATTGTATAATTATATTCAATATACATTTAATTAAATATAAAACGCTTATATTTAATTTTACGAATTAACTGGTTAATTCGCCTTTAGCCCATGATATTTAATCCGTATTAAATATAATATCTCAACATCACATTTTGACTAATTATTAGTCAAATAACTCAGACTAACTGGTTAGTCAAATTTGGCATCTATATGACTGTATTTTCATACCGTCACATCACTCAAACGTATCCTATAGGTGTGACTTTTAGGGACCAGTTGATCACCGCCATCTGTATGACAATAACGTCAAACTTATCTAGCAAGCCAACCGTTATTGATAAACGTGGATCAACTGATTATGATACAAAGTATACCCTTTGATCCTTTTTAGAGATTTATAAGTCCTTGCACTAACTGTTAAGGACACCAACCCCAACACCTAACACTCCGGAAGTCCCAGTCAAGGTCCCCTTCCCACTATTTTATCATAAAGTCGTGGCTGATTCAGAGGCTGAGTCTACTAAGGTCACCCCCACTCCCATGAAAGGTGACAACCTGGAGCCTGTTCCAGGGGCCACTTCTTCTGTCGTGTCGCCTCTGACTGACCACGAGATGTCTGTCCTTTCCGAGCTTTTCGCTCGTGTCAACTTAATGAATGCTAAGTTTGCTTATGACTCGTCTCAATTTAACTGCAATGCGATTCTGAGTGATTATGAGGAATTTGACTTGAGTGACTACCCGCCTCACTTAGCCAAAGAACTTGACAAGCGGGAAACCAGAACCCCCATCATTGAGGAAACCGAGCCTATTAACGTAGGAACCGACAATACACCTCAAGAACTTAGGATAGGGACAACCCTGGACCCCTCGGAAAGACAACAGTTCATTGACCTCCGCCACGAATACAAGGACGTATTCGCCTGGTCTTACGGAGACATGCCTGGGATTGACAGAGAAATTGCAGAGCACCGGATACCCATTAAACCCGGGGCTAAACCTGTGAAACAGAAGCTACGCCGGATGCGTCCTGAGTGGGCCCTAAAAATCAAAGAAGAGGTGGACAAACAGATCAAAGTCGGGTTCATCAAAGTATCTGAATACTCGGATTGGGTGGCCAACATTGTTCCTGTACCGAAGAAAGACGGAAGAATTCGAATTTGCGTCGACTTCAGGGATCTGAACAAGGCAAGTCCAAAGGACGACTTCCCTTTGCCGCATGTTGACATTCTGGTGGACAACACTGCCGAACATGCTCTCCTATCCTTCATGGACGGGTACGCCGGGTACAACCAGATTAAAATGGCTGAAGAAGACATGCACAAGACTGCGTTCACTACGCAGTGGGGTACATATTGCTACATAGTCATGCCTTTCGGCCTCATCAACGCCGGAGCAACCTATCATAAAACCGCTACCACTCTCCTACATGATATGATGCACAAGGAGGTAGAGGTATATATCGATGACATGATTGTCAAATCAAAAGTACGGGACGACCACATCAGTGCCCTCCGGAAATTCTTCGCTCGTCTGCGGAAATATAACATGAGACTAAATCCTCAGAAGTGTGCATTCGGGGTCATCTCCGGAAAACTCTTGGGACATGTCGTCAGCAAAAGAGGCATTGAGATTGATCAAACCAAAATCAAAGCCCTTCAACAAATGCCTCGGCCTAAGAACGAGAAAGAGATTCGGGGATTTCTCGGTCAGGTTCAATACATCAGCCGGTTCATTGCCAAGCTCACTATGATCTGTGAACCAATATTCAAGAAGCTTCGCGCCTCCGATCACACCGATTGGGACGACGACTGCCATAAAGCCTTCGACAGGATAGAGGAAATCCTATCCAAACCTCATGTCCTCATGCCACCTCAACCGGGGATTCCTCTATCCCTGTACCTGACTGTTACCAACACAGCCATGGGATCAATTCTAGCATAAACAGTTGGCAACGAGGAGCGAGCCATCTACTACATCAGCAAAAAGTTCATTGAGTACGAGACGAGGTATACCCAACTGGAAAAGACATGCCTTGCCCTAGTATGGTCAACAAAGAAGATGCGGCATTACATGCTCAGCTACTCGGTCCACATCTACTCCAAGATGGACCCAGTCAAATACATCTTCGAAAAACCCGTGCTAAACGGAAGGCTGTCTAGGTGGACACTCATGCTGTCCGAATTTGATCTCAATTTTGTACCCCTCAAGTTTATCAAGGGAAGGGCAGTCGCCGACTTCCTAGCAGAAAATCCCGTCAACGAGGATCCAACGACTGACACATGGTCACTTCCTGACGAAGACATCCTTTGTGCCGACTCCGACGCATGGGACCTATATTTTGATGGTGCATCTAATCTGAGAGGCTTCGGGGTGGGAATCCTTCTAATTTCACCAGAGGGAGAACATGTTCCGATCTCGGTCAAGCTAGACTTCGCCGTCACCAACAATCATGGAAAATCCATGGCGATTGAGGGTCCATGGCGATTCCTCACTCATCATCAATCAGGTATCCGGATCATGGAAAATCCCATCTGACATCTTAGCTCCCTACCTAGCAAAGATCAATCAAGAGGCCGAGTTCTTCGACCAAGTTGACTACTTCCACTTGCCGCGAGAGGAAAATCAATTTGTTGATGCCCTGGCAAAACTTGCCGCGCTCGTCAACATACCTGACGACATGACATCGATGCCCCTATGTGTCGAGAGAAGGAGCGAGCCAGCTCAAATTTGTGCCATTATCGAAGACGAGGAAAGCCATGATGAACCTTGGTACCAAGCCATCCTCAATTACAAAACCAAAAACGAATTCCCTCCCAACTCTGATCAAAGAGGACAAAGAGCCATCCGTTTACTTGCATCACAATTCGTGATAAACCAAAATCAACTCTACAAAAGAACACCCCAAGGAATTCTCCTCATTTGCATTGACCATCACAAAGCCAAGAAAGTCATGGGAGAGGTTCACGACGGAGAATGTGTAACACCCCCATACTCCAAGTGCCTTACCAGGACCACTCAGTTATAAGGATGCCACCATCTCGGTTACCCGAGGCATGATATTCATAAGACAATAACGAAACAACTTTAAAAGTAAATAAAGTTTAAAGTGATTACATAGCAATACCAAACTGATAAAAAGAAATACAAGATCCTCAGACGGTCTACTGCTAAAACTATCAAAGCTATAAAACATCGCCGACACAAATGAAGACTTCTAACGCCACGTGATGACTCATCCCAGGCTATCCCATACGCGTCATATCATACCGCTCAAATCTTGCTCACCACCCCGAATGGATCACCACGATTTTAAAACATTTAAACGAGGTCGGACTAATCACACAACTCAATATATATCAACAATAAGATAAAAGATGTTTAACCGTCACACACACAACCACACCAATTCCAACAATCTCAATCACCGATCGTCCCACTTTGGACCCCACCATGGGGGACCGCAACCGCACCACCAAATCCCCGCTCCTCATAATGAGCGATAACCCCGTCCATTAATGTGAACATCCCTTCGTGGCGGGTTCCACGGAAGGCGAAACTAGGGCGTGAAGCCACTCCCGCAAGTGACCCCACTCGGTAGGACACGCCTCGAGAACCATAGACAACGATCACAATCACAATCACAATACAATTACTATATCAAACAATCAATCTCAACACATCAACAATCATCCCATTATGGGACTAATACGAGTAGGAAATCCTACCGGAATGAATAACACAATCGACGGTCTCAACAGATGTATCACAAATCCTTTTCTACGAATCCTCCTCCTAACATATAATCACATAATTACTAACAATCACAAAACTAACACAAACCCCCAATCCTAAAATTAGGGTTTAACGAAACTTGACGAAATACTATAAAATTGGTATGTAGATCTTACCCTCGACGCAAGGATCACAAAGGTATAAAGAACGATGGAATCCGACCTCTCAAGCTCCGGGATTTGTCAACAACACGAATGAATGCGAAGAACGTAACTTGAATCTCCCTTTTAATGTTATTAGGTTTGTAAAAGTGTATTAAGAAAGTGACGGAAAGATTTATATATTAATCCGTGTTATTAACAAAACCCGTCGAATTATCACCCGCTAACCGAGCTACTCGATCGAGTAGCTAAGGTACTCGATCGAGTGCCCCCCTTACTCGATCGAGTATCCTAGTTACTCGATCGAGTACCCAACAGTCGAAACTATTTTAAAACGCAACTCACCCTTACTCGACAGAGTAAGGCCTACTCGATAGAGTACCCAAAGACTCATAAATACGGAGTATTACAGTCTTCCCTCCTTAAAAAGAACTTCGTCCCCGAAGTTCAACCCATACATAAAAACAAACATATTAACTCGGTCAAGACGCAACAAAGCTACTAAGAACTCAAAACAAAACCCCAACTTACAGAACATGAAACCATGAACTCTTAACACCCACTCTACCAACTATTCCTACCTCCACACCTCGCTCACGATGTCGTATCAACTACATCATAAACTCTCCCGACACTAACTCCATACATAACCAACTACATAAACATCAAACGGATCGTTACATTCTACCACCCTTAAAAGGAACTTCGTCCTCGAAGTTTACTCACACTCATAACCTCATCATCCAACTGTCAACACTATCGAAGTATTCTCGCATTCCTAACATTGAACTACTACAAGCACGTCCATGACCTTTTAACACTATCAACCACAACAAATACAAATCCATACCTTATGCTACACCAACACTCTACTTCCAAATATACTACCATATGTACAACCATCAAAATCTCTTTTATCGCATCCTACTCCTCTTAAGATAAATGTTACGTCCTCGTAACTCACTAATACTAAATCCTAGATATATCTTTTCATTATCCTCATCACCACCGCATGTCAAAGATAACCACCTAGAACCTAAACACTCGCCATGCACATATCCAAGGCTCTCTTACTTAAACAACTCTCATACTTCACTTCACTCGTCACACCACCTAACCTATACCACAAAATCCTTAACTTAATCCAAAACTTCACTTGTTCCCTATTACCGCAACATGACACACCTCTCTATATAAACTACATAAAACTCTTATCGTCAAAAGCATAACTCACGATCCACACTTGTTACGTACACTCACACTAGATCCTCAAGTTCCTTTCTTTCATTACCGCAAGACTCATACATAACTTAACACGACACTAATTACTCAACACCCTACACTCACTTTGTCTCAACAAAGAATTATGAACCACCTGCATATATCGGATCATGACTATGACTACGATGCCTCAACTTAAAACAATATCAAAATTATCAGAACAACTTCTCACAACTGTGTCCCATCAACAGAATGTCACTATACCATGACAATAACGAAAACATGTACAACTCTCTTTCATATCATACTCTACCCTCATTCCAAAATTTAACGGGTAAGAAACATCGATAACAAAACAACTGTCTATCTGTACAAATCAAACTCACACGAAGCAACATCAAACAAAACAACAATCTATGTATGATCTGGTATGAACTTTCGAAACTCGAATCATAATCATCCCGCCTACTCAACCACAAACCGTGACGGATTTTATCACAACACCGCCACCATCAGCCACACCGCAGTGCGAAAATACCCGCATCACAACACTAAATATCGTGCCCGGATCACCACCCGAGGCACCACAACCACATCGATATTCATCACAACTACATACAACTCCCATAAATACTGACTCAGAATAACTTCTCAAACAAGAAGAACTTACTCAAATCCACTTTACTAAATCATAACACAACATATTTTATGAATTAAACAGATAATAACCTCGTGAATATCATCCCCTTACCATATCACAGATTGACATGTATCATGAATACATACAAGTATAGCCAGTCATGCCGATCACTCAAATTATTACCTTTTTGAATATCATTCAATTAGATTAGCGTACTCAACATGCATTACAGAACATTCAAATAACAACTTTATGATAATCACACCATACCACGTCTTGTGAGGTCAAAACCTCACACAAACATTTATATATCACAGACCCGTAATCACATCCAACCAGTCAATCCTGATCACGTAAGTTACCAGCTGATAAAAGTTACCTCTCACCCGATCTTAACTCGTATACACCTCATAACATATTCTCCCATTCGCATATCCATCGCCCTCTGCCAAATGTAGCCACTCCATTAATGCTCAACTATTAACAACCGCCTCATATAACCACATCTTATACTCTTTCATAACCATACTTATCAATCTGGTCCCTACAAAATCAACCTCTTTAGATTTGCTGCTTTTCTAATATACCGTCACCCTTAACCACTAGTCACAAACCATAACACTACCACTGTCCGGACATCAAACCTCTTACACTCATCTCTAAACATCACGATATCTTTCCTATCTTTGGTTAACATCCCAAATAACGAACATCGAATCCATCAACAAAATTACCTCAACATTCTTCCCAATACTATTCTTAATTATGTCATCATCTAACTCTCCACCAAAATCTCATATCATGCAGATATTCTACCAACTTCTTACTCCCTTAATTCTTCAAAACTCATGATTAATCATGTTGTCCTGAAACTTCTGTATAACCATTAACTTACTTACTCCTGATAGTATCATACGTCTCGACGATTCCTTACTTTTATGTCACATAACTCCGGTGAACATTTTTCTCGACTTACTTTTATCCTTCTTTTCTCTTTATACTCAACAATACCATTTAGTAGCTCAACTCCTTATTACTTCTATCTAACCCTTTAGTGCACCAATTACCTTCTCATCGCTCCAAAACTCAAATCCCATTATTTTATATCGATATCATCTCACTCTTTCTTACCATGGATCTTCTCTTATTATGCTATCACTCACATTTGCCACTAATCTATCCATAAAATCAACGTTCACTGTTTAAACAATTGTATCTCTTTTGTACCTCTTTAGAAATCAGAATTCATTTCATACCGTTAAATGCCCAAGGAAATCCCACAGTAGTTTTATCTCTTAATAAACCAAATCTCCCAAACTCACTCACTGTGTGCAAATCTACCTCGCGACATGTCTCCATAAAGTTCACTGTTTACCACTCTTCTCAACCCCCTTTAAAATGAACTTTCACTACATATATCCATAACCTACACGACTCCTAACCATCTCCCTCCATAATTCTTTACACATCTCAAGCTGCCATCATTTGCGTCCCTCATTTCAATCTTTTCATTCTCACGTTCCATAAACTCACATCATCCCTTGCCCACATTCATTTACTTTTACATTACTCAACATACAAACATATCGCTCATCTCATCTCACAAAACATGCTCTATGTCTCAATTAAGCCATAACGATCTTTCTTTTCTTTTTCCACTATCTATCACAACCACATATAGCTCATCTCCTCCCACCAAACTCATGCTCACCAAAAGGTGTCACTCACCACCCCATAGGATGGGGTAACTTACGTATCAAGACCAACATACATGTAAAACAATGCATAAAGAAGCAAAATAACCACTTTGAATTAAACATAATATGCAACGAAGTCAAAAGATAAGCATATGACCCAAAACAGGGTCACTAGATCGAGTCTGAGCCACTCGATCGAGTAAGGGACTTACTCGATCGAGTAGGTCAAGATCAAAAGCACGTAAAACAAATCACCAGGGCTACTCGATCGAGTAACTAACGTACTCGATCGAGTTCCCCCTTACTCGATCGAGTACCAAGGATACTCGATCGAGTACCCCAATTCTCAAGACTGTCCGTTTTTAGTAAAACAGTCATAACTCACTCATTTCTTGGTCGTTTTGGGCGTGTGACCTATCGTTAGAATCGTAAAAGAACAAGCTATCACCTCCAATTGGAATCACATCAAAATCATTTATGCATATCAAGTTATAACAGTTTAAAGACAACCTCTTTATAATCGAAAAACACAACCACTTGATTTTACTTCCAAACAACTTAAACAACAACCAAGCAAACAAAACCAGTCCAAAACTCATAAAACCAGTATTCATAATCATATGTTACTATTTTCAAAAGCCAAGCAACAACATTCATCATGCACATAGGTTATTTAACTTGTCAATCACGATTTACCCACATGCTTTTATTTTATAACTTTACGTACACAATAATATAATATACGACATAAAATCCCCTATTCACATGTTACTAACATCGCAATATTATACAATCCATTACCCACATAAACATGCTCCACACATGAATTTCATATTCTTATGCAATTACTTACTTAATCTCTTCCAACTAATTCATCCATTACAGCTACACACTTCTTATAACATATACCCATGAACAATCGTGGACAAGTACATAAACTTATCATACAACTCTATGCAAACAAAATATACGTATACAACACAACATTTCTATTCACATGTTATTATTATGTCACATTATGAATCATCCATCATGTTTCTCATTCCAACCACAGTTCTATATATCTCATCAATCTTTCTTTCACATTCTCAACTTTCTACTCCAAACATCCAACAATTACACATACTTCATCACATCCACGCACAAGCTATCAAACAACGCATACGACCTTGACACACACCCCCCATGTGACCGGTTAAAAATTGTAGGGCAAGTTCGCGACTTTAGGACGTCTCCCAAGCCTTTGCATTAGCTTCTACAACCTTTACCCCGGGTTCATTTTAATTGACTCCCTAGATTCATAAGATTCATTGGTTACAGGTTTCAGGATCGTCGCTCTGATACCATTTGTAACACCCCCATACTCCAAGTGCCTTACCAGGACCACTCAGGTATAAGGATGCCACCATCTCGGTTACCCGAGGCATGATATTCATAAGACAATAACGAAACAACTTTAAAAGTAAATAAAGTTTAAAGTGATTACATAGCAATACCAAACGATAAAAAGAAATACAAGATCCTCGGACGGTCTCATTGCTAAAACTATCAAAGCTATAAAACATCGTCGACACAAATGAAGACTTCTAATCGCCACGTGATGACTCATCCCGCTATCCCATACGCGTCATATCATACTGCTCAAATCTTTGCTCACCACCCCGAATGGATCACCACAGTTTTAAAACATTTAAACGGGGTCAGTACTAATCACACAACTCAATATATATCAACAATAAGATAAGCAGACAGCTTAACCGTCACACACACAACCACACCAATTCCAACAATCTCGATCACCGATCGTCCACCTTTGGACCCGGCCCGACCCGGGGGGACCGCAGCCGTTCCCACCAAATCCCCGCTCCTCATAATGAGCGATACCCTGTCCATTAATGTGAACATCCCTTCTGTGGCGGGTTCCACGAAAGGCGAAACTAGGGCGTGAAGCCACTCCCGCAAGTGACCCCACTCGGTAGAGGACACGCCTCGAGAACCATAGACAACGATCACAATCACAATCACAATACAATTACTATATCAAACAATCAATCTCAACACATCAACAATCATCCCACTATGGGACTAATACGAGTAGGAAATCCTACCGGAACAAAGAACACAATCGACGGTCTCAACAATTTTGATCACAAATCCTTTTCTATGAATCCTCCTCCTAACATATAATCACATAATTACTAACAATCACAAAACTAACACAAACCCCCAATCCTAAAATTAGGGTTTAACGAAACTTGACGAAATAATATAAAATTGGTATGTAGATCTTACCCTCGACGCAAGGATCACAAAGGTATAAAGAACGATGGAATCCGACCTCTCAAGCTCCGGGATTTGTCAACAACACGAATGAATGCGAAGAACGTAACTTGAATCTCCCTTTTAATGTTATTAGGTTTGTAAAAGTGTATTAAGAAAGTGACGGAAAGATTTATATATTAATCCGTGTTATTAACAAAACCCGTCGAATTATCACCATTAACCGAGCTACTCGATCGAGTAGCTAAGGTACTCGATCGAGTGCCCCCTTACTCGATCGAGTATCCTAGTTACTCGATCGAGTACCCAACAGTCGAAAACTATTTTAAAACGCAACTCACCCTTACTCGACAGAGTAAGGCCTACTCGATAGAGTACCCAAAGACTCATAAATACGGAGTATTACAGTCTTCTCTCCTTAGAAAGAACTTCGTCCCCGAAGTTCAACCCATACATAAAAACAAACATACTAACTCGGTCAAGACGCAACAAAGCTACTAAGAACTCAAAACAAAACCCCAACTTACAGAACATGAAACCATGAACTCTTAACACCCACTCTACCAACTATTCCTACCTCCACACCTCGCTCACGATGTCGTATCAACTACATCATAAACTCTCCCGACACTAACTCCATACATAACCAACTACATAAACATCAAACGGAATGTTACATTCTACCACCCTTAAAAGGAACTTCGTCCTCGAAGTTTACTCACACTCATAACCTCATCATCCAACTGTCAACACTATCGAAGTATTCTCGCATTCCTAACATTGAACTACTACAAGCACGTCCATGACCTTTTAACACTATCAACCACAACAAATACAAATCCATACCTTATGCTACACCAACACTCTACTTCCAAATATACTACCATATGTACAACCATCAAAATCTCTTTTATCGCATCCTACTCCTCTTAAGATAAATGTTACGTCCTCGTAACTCACTAATACTAAATCCTAGATATATCTTTTCATTATCCTCATCACCACCGCATGTCAAAGATAACCACCTAGAACCTAAATGTAACACCCCCATACTCCGAGTGCCTCACCAGGACCACTCAGGTATGAAGACATCACCATCTCGGTTGCCCGAGGTATGATAATCAAATAGACAAAACAGAAACAACATTTATTATAAGTAGTTTAATGAATAAGTACAATCCTCGAAACCAAACTGAAAGTACAATACATTATTCCAAACTATCTGTTCTCAATCGAAATGTAAATAAATGCTAAACTACGACGGAAGACTCTATCGTCATGTCGTGGCCATCCCACTATCCCAAAGATCATCTCTATACTGTTCAATATCTCTCACCATCCCGAATGGATCACCGCGGGTTTTACAAAACAACACCGGGTCGATACTAATCACACAATCAATATAGATAACAACAATAAGACAAACAGACAAATTGAATCACACACACACACATACACCACCAACTCCCATCATCTCAACACCGATCGTCCACTGGACCCAGCCACACCGATGGGGGGACCGCAGCCGTTCCCACCTAAGCCCCGCTCATCGTACGAGCGATAACCCCGTCCATTAATGTGCACATCCCCTTTCGTGGCGGGTTCCACGAAGGGCGAAACTAGGGCGTGAGATCACTCCCGCAAGTGACCCCACTCAACCGAGAACGCATCTCGAGAACCATCAACAACACAACCACAAGCACAATTACAAACACAATCATCATATCACGCAACTAACTACAAAGACATCACCAATATCCCATTATGGGACTAATACCGAGTAGGAAATCCTACCGGAAAGCACAACACGCAGACGGTATCTACAAAAATTTGTCTCAAAACGCCTCTTCTATGAATTCTCCTCCTAACATATAACATATAAAGACTACCAATTACTTACTATTCATAAAACCCCAAATCCCAAATTAGGGTTTAACCAATCCTAGCAAAACATTATATAAATTATATTAAAAGCTTACCCTCGACGCAAGGAATCCAACGACACGAACTACGGTGCAGAACCGACTGTCGAACTCCGGAATTGTCAAGAACGCGATTAGGAAGAAGACAAGTTGCTTTCTCTCTTAAACAGGTTTTAGGTTTTGTAAAAAGTGATTTAGAACAAAGACGAATTGGTTTAAATACCTTAATCGCGTAATTAACAAAACCCGAGAAAACTCCCCCGTAAAACCGGACACTCGATCGAGTACCCAAGGTACTCGATCGAGTACCCCTACCCGATCGAGTGCCCCAAATACTCGATCGAGTGCCCAATAGGTCGAAACTATTTTATTCTCGCAACATACCCTTACTCGACAGAGTAAGGGCTACTCGATAGAGTACCCCCAAGACCATAAATACGGAGTATTACAGTCTTCCCTCCTTAAAAGGAACTTCGTCCCCGAAGTTCAAACCACTACTAAACAAAGGTACTCCCATAAGCTTCCCGACTCGAAGGTCAAAATAAACACAACGTAAAGCATGCTACTAACCCAACTTATCCCGACAAACATACCGACACAACATATAAAAGGTGTATAAAACTCTTAAAAACTCTCGCGATCATCTCCTACCCCCCTAAAAGAAACAAGGTTACGTCCCCGTAACCATACATACCTGATCAAAAAGGAAAGGGTAACGCTCTTTCATGATGTCCTCCGCCTCCCATGTAGCTTCCTCAGTCTCATGGTTAGACCAAAGGATCTTAAGCAAAACTGTCTCACCACTCCTGGTCTTTCTAACTTTTCGGTCTAGAATCTGCTTAGGCACCTCAAGGTATGATAAAGACTCATCTAGCTCTAAGCTCTCTGCCTCCAACACATGTGACGGGTCACTCACATACTTCCGCAACTGCGATACATGAAACACATTATGCACTCTCTCCAAAGCGTATATAAAGCCAAACGATAAGCCACTTCCCCAACTCGCTCTAAGATCTCATAAGGCCCTATAAACTTCTGGCTTAGCTTGCCTTTCTTCCCAAATCTCATAACTCCTCGCATAGGAGACACTTTCAGAAGAACCTTGTCCCCAACCCGAAACTCTATGTCCCGACGATGTAGATCTCGCATAACTCTTCTCGTCGATCCTGGGGTCGCTCTCATCCGTTCCCAGATCATCTTAATCTGTTCCACCATCTCATGTACCATCTCTGGTCCTAAAACCACTTTGTCTCAAAGACTATCTTCCCAACAGATCGGACTCCTACATCTCCTCCCATACAAAGCCTCAAACGGTGACATACCAATACGGTGTGATAGCCGTTGTTGTAAGAAAACTCTATCAAATCCAACCTCTGCTCCCAGCTACCACCAAAATCCATCACACAAGCTCGCAAATATCCTCAAGAGTCTTGATTGTTCTCTCGATCCGCCCATCTCTGTCGCAGGATGAAATGTCTTTGTACTCATCTTCAAAGTCGTTCCCAATGATTCCTGCAACTCTTTCCAAAACCTTGATATAAACCTCGCATCTCTGTCAGACACTATGTCCTTAGGGACTCCATGTAACTTAAGCACGTTCTTTCGATAGGCCATAGCCAATTGTGCCTTAGTCCATGTATCTTTCATTGGAACAAAGTGAGATGACTTGGTCGACGATCCACTATCACCCAAATCATGTTGTTACCTTGTTGACTCTTCGGTAAACCCACAATGAAATCCATGGAAATGGATTCCCACTTCCACTCAGGCACCTCCAAAGACTGAACCTTACCTTGTGGTCTTATCTGTTCCCCTTTAACTCTCTGGCATGTCAAACAACGGGACACAAACTCGGCTATCTCTTTCTTCATCCCGTGCCACCAAAACGTTTTCTTCAAATCCTTGTAAAGCTTGTCTCCACCGGATGAACCGAATATGGTGTGCAATGCGCTTCATTATGATTGTCTTTTTCAACTCCTCGTCATTAGGAACACACCACCTACCATCAAACCTCAAGCTACCGTCTCGTATGAATGGAAAACCGGACACTGTCCCTTTCTACTCCACTCTCCACCACTATCTTAGGATCCAAAGCCTGTTTACCTCGAATATCATCATAAAACTCCATGTGTACTGTCATATCACCCATAGCATCTCCTTTCTGCATCATATGAATCCCAAAGCTCGCTACCTCATCCCTCAGCCTCATCAAAGATAGAGTTGTACACAAGGAATGTACACTCTTTCTACTCAAGGCATCAGCAATAACATTGGCCTTTCCTTCATGGTAGATGATTTCCATGTCGTAGTCACCAATCAGCTCCATCCACCTCCTCTGCCTCATGTTCAACTCCTTCTGCGTGAAGATGTACTTGAGACTCTTGTGATCAGAAAATACCTTAAAGATTGCTCCATAAAGGTAGTGCCTCCAAATCTTGAGAGCAAACACCACTGCACCCAACTCCAGGTCATGAGTAGGGTAGTTCTCCTCATAAGGCTTCAACTGCCTAGAAGCATAGGCAATCACTTTACCATTCTGCATCAACACACATCCCAACCCATTCTTCGAGGCATCGGTATAGACCTCGAAATTCTCGCTCCCTTCAGGCAATGCCAAGACAGGAGCTGTGGTCAAACGCTCCTTTAAGGTTTGGAACGCCGTCTCACAACTCTCATCCCAACGAAACCTGTTCTCTTTCCTCATCAACGCTGTCATCGGTCTAGCTATCTTGGAGAAATCTTTCACGAACCGTCTGTAGTATCCAGCTAAACCCAAGAAACTCCTAACCTCAGCAACATTCTTCGGTGCTTCCCACTTTGTCACTGCCTCAATCTTCGCCGGATCCACGGCTACCCCATCTTTAGAGATTACATGCCCCAGAAAAGCAACTTTCTCCAACCAGAACTCACACTTGGACAGCTTAGCAAACAACTCATGATCCCTCAAAGTCTGCAACACGATCCTCAGATGCTCCTCATGCTCCTCCTTAGTCTTAGAGTAGACTAAGATATCATCGATAAACACTACTACGAACTGATCCAAGAACTGTCTGAAGATCCTATTCATCAAATCCATAAACACTGCCGGCGCATTAGACAACCCAAATGGCATCACCACATACTCATAATGGCCATACCTTGACGTGAAAGTTGTCTTCGGTATGTCCACATCTCTAATCTTCACCTGATGGTATCCCGACCTCAAATCGATCTTAGAAAAGACCGTTGCACCACTCAACTGATCAAACAGGTCATCTATCCTTGGCAAAGGATACTTGTTCTTTATCGTCACACGGTTCAGCTCCCGGTAATCTATGCATAACCTCAAAGTTCCATCCTTCTTCTTCACGAAAAGAACTGGTGCTCCCCAAGGCGATACACTTGGTCTAATGTATCCCTTCTCTATCAAATCATCCAATTGCTTCCTAAGTTCCTCCATCTCCTTAGGACCCATACGGTACGGTGCCTTAGAGATTGGCCCCGTCCCCGGCTTCAACTCAACGGTGAAATCTATCTCCTCTTCGGTGGCAACCCCTAATCTCCTCCGGAAAAACATCCGCATACTCTCCCACCACCGGTATCTCGTCAATCGCGGGCTCTCTATCCGGTCATCTCTCACATGGCACAAAATCCGAGGACATCCCTTCCTCAGATACGACTTCAAAGTGACAGATGCAATCAACTTAACTTTGGGTTTGACTAGAAACCCACGATAAGACACACTTACACCTTTAGGACCTCTAAGGGACACTCTCCTTTGATGACAGTCTATCTTAGCCTTATACTTTCCTAACCAATCCATCCCAACTATCATCTCAAAACCATTAAAAGGAAACTCTAGCAAGTCTACAGGGAAATCGACTTGCCCAACTATCAAAGATACATCTCTAAACAACCTCCCACACGATACGGACTCACCCGAAGGTATGAAAACTTGCTCCCTAACATACTCATATACTCTCAAACCCAACTGTTTTACATGACTCGAAGACACAAACGATTGAGAAGCCCCCGAATCAAACAAAACAAACGTAGGAATACCATTAACAAGGAATGTACCTGTGATAACGTGCGCATCCTCCTCACCGCCTTCTTGTCCATCATGAACAACTTGCCACATCGGTCTTCCGCCCACCTCCCCGGACAAGATTAGCTGATGCGGTCGGCTTAGCACCCGACCCTTGATTGTTGTTGTTGTTCATCGTTGTCTTCGATAAGAATTACCGCCGTTGCGGTTGCCTCCACTCGATAGCTCGACCTCCCGGTTTGGCCATGATCCACTGGTCATTTCATCGCAAAGCTCGTGCGGTGTCTCGAAAGGATCCCGGTGCGCTCGTGCACTCATGTCTCTTGTGGCCTACGCCACCACAACCAAAGCAGTCACTCCCACCGTTGCTCACACTCCCACGACCTCGCCCAAAGGAAGTTCCAAAGACTAAACCCGGACCCGAAGAAAATCCCTTAGATTGATTGTGGTTGCCTTTCTTGAAATTAGATTGGCCACCACCCTCGCTCTCCGACTTCCTCTTCTCTCCACCCGACCTTTCCCGAGCCATCTCCACTAGTCTCTCGGCTCTCCCGGCCCTCTCATACGCTTCCTTTACATCGCAAGGACTCCCACGGGTAACTTATCCATAATTTTCGTGGTTAGCCCTCTCTCAAACCTCAAAGCCGATTCTCCTCACTCAAACCCATATCCTCGATATCTGGATTTCTCATTGAACCGCCTGTAGTACTCAAATGCCCACGACATCTCACCGTCATCTTAAACTTGTCGAACTCCTCTCTCAACTTACTCCTCACATGTTCTCGTACGAACTCCTTCCTCACAAACCCTACGAAACTCCTCCCAAGGTATAGCAAACCCCCGGTTGGTATATATCTCCTTGGCACTCACTTTCACCGAATCCCACCATTTGCCACCGCCTCCCTCGGATAGAATGCAGCTGATCCACTCTCATCTCATCGGACAAATAACTAAATCTAGTATGTTCTCCATCTCCCTCAGCTAACTATCAAGATGGTTAGGCTCCTCAACTCCCTTGTACTCCTTCGGGTTAAACCTCGCAATATAGAGGCTGACTTTAGCATGGTCAACCTCCTTCTCCTTACTCTTATCCTTGTCCTCATTCACTCTCTTCGGGTCTCGGAAGAGCGTCCCGGTGTTCCAACATCTTAACGATGTCATCCGTAGTCATAACCTCAGCTCTCGCGTACAAAGCATTTCTCTTGGGCGGCATCTTGAAGCTATATAAGAAGGAATAAACATAAACACGCGTACTAAACCTCAAAACACGAAAACGCGCTGCCCAGAACCTACTCGATCGAGTATCCAAACCCACTCGATCGAGTAACGGGCTACTCGATCGAGTGCCCCCATGTACTCGATCGAGTACCCAAACTCCAGAACCAAACAGACCTTCTGATCTCTAACCCACTCGATCGAGTATCTAGGCTACTCGATCGAGTGATTTCTACTCGATCGAGTACCCTAGTTACTCGATCGAGTGCCCCAAAACTCGATTCTGGACTCAAAATCGCCAACAACCTACCCGATCGAGTCAGCCTCACTCGATCAAGTACCCCCACTACGTAAGAGCTACCCGCATATTACGTCGTATACTAACATGCTAACTTTATAAAATCACATGCTATCAGAATAAATATGCTACGCATCTATTATACTATCAACAAGATCAATTCATCATGCCATTAAAGCCACATTGTAATTCATTCAACATGTTATCATCTCACTAACATGTTCAACATATCATATCCTTTCACTTGCTCAACTTCCTATTTCAACACCAAACAATCAACACACTTCATCACTTTGTTGCACACGTTAATCAAACATACAGATAACTCGACAAACACTTTCCCCATGTGACCGGTTCAAAGTTGTAGGGCGACCCCCCGCGACTTTAGGACGTCTCCCAAGCCTTTGCACTAGCTATTACAACTTTTACCCCGGGTTCATTTTAATTGACTCCCTATGTTCATTAAGTTCATTGGTTACAGGTTTCAGGATCGTCGCTCTGATACCATTTGTAACACCCCCATACTCCGAGTGCCTTACCAGGACCACTCGGTATGAAGACATCACCATCTCGGTTGCCCGAGGTATGATAATCAAATAGACAAAACGAAAACAACATTTATTATAAGTAGTTTAATGAATAAGTACAATCCTCAAAACCAAACCAAAGTACAATACATTATTCCAAACTATCTGTTCAACTGAAATGTAAATAAATGCTAAACTACGAAAGGAAGACTCTATCGTCATGTCGTGGCCATCCCAGCTATCCCAAATCATCTCTATACTGTTCAATATCTGCTCACCATCCCCGAATGGATCACCGCAGTTTTTACAAAACAACACCGGGGTCGATTAATCACACAATCAATATAGATAACAACAATAAGACAAACAGACAAATTTGAACTATCACACACACACATACACCACCAACTCCCATCATCTCAACACCGATCGTCCACCGGACCCACCGCCATGGGGGACCGCAGCCGTTCCCACCTAAGCCCCGCTCATCGTACGAGCGATAACCCTGTCCATTAATGTGCACATCCCCTTTTGTGGCGGGTTCCACGAAGGGCGAAACTAGGGCGTGAGATCACTCCCGCAAGTGACCCCACTCAGCCGAGAACGCATCTCGAGAACCATCAACAACACAACCACAAGCACAATTACAAACACAATCATCATATCACGCAACTAACTACAGCACATCACCAATATCCCATTATGGGACTAATACTGAGTAGGAAATCCTACCTGGAAAGCACAACACGCAGACGGTATCTACAGCTGTCTCAAAACGCCTCTTCTATGAATTCTCCTCCTAACATATAACATATAAAGACTACCAATTACTTACTATTCATAAAACCCCCAAATCCCAAATTAGGGTTTAACCAATCCTAGCAAAACATTATATAAATTATATTAAAAGCTTACCCTCGACGCAAGGAATCCAACGACACGAACTACGGTACGAACTGACTGTCTGAACTCCGGGAATTGTCAAGAACGCGATTAGGAAGAACACAAGTTGCTTTCTCTCTTAAACAGGTTTTAGGTTTTGTAAAAAGTGATTTAGAACAAAGACGAATTGGTTTAAATACCTTAATCGCGTAATTAACAAAACCCGAGAAAACTCCCCCGTAAAACCGGACACTCGATCGAGTACCCAAGGTACTCGATCGAGTACCCCCCTACCCGATCGAGTGCCCCAGCTACTCGATCGAGTTCCCAACAGGTCAGAAACTATTTTATTCTGCAACATACCCTTACTCGACAGAGTAAGGGCTACTCGATAGAGTACCCCCAAGACCATAAATACGGAGTATTACACTAAACACTCGCCATGCACATATCCAAGGCTCTCTTACTTAAACAACTCTCATACTTCACTTCACTCATCACACCACCTAACCTATACCACAAAATCCTTAACTTAATCCAAAACTTCACTTGTTCCCTATTACCGCAACATGACACACCTCTCTATATAAACTACATTAAACTCTTATCGTCAAAAGCATAACTCACGATCCACACTTGTTACGTACACTCACACTAGATCCTCAAGTTCCTTTCTTTCATTACCGCAAGACTCATACATAACTTAACACGACACTAATTACTCAACACCCTACACTCACTTTGTCTCAACAAAGGATTATGAACCACCCGCATATATCGATCATGACTATGACTACGATGCCTCAACTTAAAACAATATCGAATTCATCAGAATAACTTCTCACAATCGTGTCCCATCAACGTAATGTCACTATACCATGACAATAACGAAAATATGTACAACTCTCTTTCATATCATACTCTACCCTCATTCCAAAATTTAACGGGTAAGAAACATCGATAACAAAACAACGTCTATCTCGTACAAATCAAACTCACACGAAGCAACATCAAACAAAACAACAATCTATGTATGATTGGTATGAACTTTCGAAACTCGAATCATAATCATCCCGCCTACTCAACCACAACCGTGACGGCATCACAACACCGCCACCAACAGCCACACCGCAGAGCGAAAATACCCGCATCACAACACTAAATATCGTGCCCGGATCACCACCCGAGGCACCACAACCACATCGATATTCATCACAACTACATACAACTCCCATAAATACTGACTCAGAATAACTTCTCAAACAAGAAGAACTTACTCAAATCCACTTTACTAAATCATAACACAACATATTTTATGAATTAAACAGATAATAACCTCGTGAATATCATCCCCTTACCATATCACAGATTGACATGTATCATGAATACATACAAGTATAGCCAGTCATGCCAGATCACTCAAATTATTACCTTTTTGAATATCATTCAATTAGATTAGCGTACTCAACATGCATTACAGAACATTCAAATAACAACTTTATGATAATCACACCATACCACGTCTTGTGAGGTCAAAACCTCACACAAACATTTATATATCACAGACCCGTAATCACATCCAACCAGTCAATCCTGATCACGTAAGTTACCAGCTGATAAAAGTTACCTCTCACCCGATCTTAACTCGTATACACCTCATAACATATTCTCCCATTCGCATATCCATCGCCCTCTGCCAAATGTAGCCACTCCATTAATGCTAAACTATTAACAACCGCCTCATATAACCACATCTTATACTCTTTCATAACCATACTTATCAATCTGGTCCCTACAAAATCAACCTCTTTAGATTTGCTGCTTTTCTAATATACCGTCACCCTTAACCACTAGTCACAAACCATAAAACTACCACTGTCCGGACATCAAACCTCTTACACTCATCTCTAAACATGATTCTCCAAATGATGGGAGAACAACAAAACTTCTTCAAACAAATGCTAGAAGAGAGCCAAAAAGAAGATAATGTTCTTAAAAACATTGTTATCCAAAGAGAGGAATTGAGGATTCAAATTGCCCAATTAAAAGAATTCCAAGCAATCACTCACCACCGTTCTTTGGACATTGAGCATAAATGCGAATTTTAAGCAGTGACCTTTGACATGGAAAATGAGAAGTGGAAAGAGCCAAGTTCCTTGAGCTCTTGTGACTATGAAAGTGTTGTGTTCGATGAGGAAGACATGAGGTTGAGCAATCCAAATACTCTTAACCTTTGTGAGTATGAGGGTGTGTCTTTTGCTATGAACGTTGAGGTGTTGGAAAAAGAGTTACATGAAGCCCACATTTATGATTCATGTGAAAATAGCAACAATGATGATGAACCTAGAGGAGGGACTCACAATATCACCTTGCTTGAGGAACCTATCCTTGAGGCATTTAAGATACCCTATCATGAAGAAGAACGTCCTTCCTTTATCCTTCATGAAGACCACTTGGCACCTATCTTGGAGCCAATGATCATTGAAGAGGATATGATAGACCTTCTTCAAAAAGCCAAAGTTTCTTACAAGAGCTACTTGGTGAAAAAGCTCAAAGAGAAAATTGCTCGTGAGGCTACTTGTGAAGATTTGGCACCCGCAATCTCAACTCCTAAGGTATCCAATCATCAAAGTCATGAAAATTCTCCTTCTACCTTGGAAGGATTGAAAACTCAAAATGCTATCATCATCACCAAAATTGAAGAAGAAGTTGGTAAGTGGAAGTCCACGGATGAAAATGAGCCACACTTCATGCTTAGTGTTGACAAGAATCATGGGTTTATTTATTTGAAGCATCGGGAAAGCTCTAACGCTAAGGAGAAGGCAAGAAAAAGAACATTCTACAAGCTTCCTTGGCCAAATTTCATATTCAAATTGAGCAACCCATACTTGTGCTTATTTGGAGCTTGTTCACAAGCTTTTGATCTTTTATTAAGAGCTTTAAGCTCTATGGATAAGAATTTAAAATTGAACTAGTTTGGTGGAGTCCTATCTCAAACCACCATTTGTAAGATATTTCTTGGACCCTTTATTTTGTATAAAATTGTACATTTCCATTTGCATTTAATTTCTTGCATAAGAGAGAAGAGAGAGAGAGTCATCTTACATGTTTCATGAGCAAATTTCAGAAAAAGATAAGGAAAAAGAGAAAATCGGTGAGAAGGGATGCGTTATTTCACGAAAAAAAGGAAGAAAAAGGAGGAAAAGACCAGAAGACGCCCGGATCGAGAGGAGGACGCCCGACCAAGACCCACGGAAAAGAAAAAGCTAAAACTGAAGGAGAATCCGTGCGGATTCAAGCAAATCCGCCCGTCCAGGACAATACGTCCGTCTTCTTCACGGGACGCCCGTCCCGTGTGTCATCCAGAAGCAAGATTTTGAGCTGTGAAAGAATCCGTGCGGATTGTTCATAATCCGCCCGTCCCGATCAAGCCGCGCGTCTTAGGCACAATACGCCCGACTGTTCCCACTTCTCAGCCGAGGAAGTTTGCTGTGTTTGAATCCGAGCGGATTCTAGCAAAGACGTCCGTCTTCTTCCTCGACAATCCGCCCGTCCCGACAGAAATCCGCTCGGATTGTTCTGTTCCTTCGGATAAAACGGGTCTGATCCAACCTTATCCGTTCGGATTCCCTACTCCTTCTATATAATCACCCCCTTTCTCCCTCATTTCCTCACCTTACCAAACCCTAAAACACTTATCTCAATCCTCAAAATCACCATCCCATCCTCAAAAACACCCCCATCACCAACATCCAAATGGCACCATTGACAAACACCAAAGGAAAGGCCAAGAAATTGGTTGAATCATTCGGGAAGAAGCGCAAGGGATCAACCTCTTCAACACCACGAGAGGTAGTACTACCAAGGGGCTCCCAACCCTTAATGAGGGGAGGCATTGAACAACTCAACCGCTTTCAAGAGGTGCTCTTTCAATCCGACGACCACCGCCAAAAATTTGTCGAGCTACTAGGTAAGAAGTACGAACCTACTCAATTTGTAGACACTAGGGTGTTGGAAATCCTTAAGATAAGGTACCCTACCGAGATGTTCTTTAATGGCCTTGGCATTGGGAAACTTTTCCATGCCCATGAAGAGACTTACCTTAGTCTCACCCTTGAATTCTTGAGTATCCTTCGCATTATGGCGAATACCCACAACAATGTGGGCATGGAGTTTAGGTTATGCAACCTAGACCATGTTCTTTCTCTTGAGGAATTTGCCTATGTTTTCGGTCTTGAAGTACCCACCGACTATACCGAAAAGCCCGATAATTTTGGTGTGGACTTTCTTTGGAAGGCTATCTCCGGGAGGGACTTTACCCATATAAAGCGTTGCTATACCTTTGCCATCCAACATCCGGTGATTCGATTCACCGAACGCTTTGTAGCCGGTTGCATCAATGGGAGGTACGAACAAGATAGGTGTACTCTCATCGACTTAACTTTTCTTGAGTCCTATTTGAATGTTCGAGCGGTGAGGCGTTATAACTTTAATACGCCACTTGAGATACTTACTAGGTTCCATGATTTTGCTCAAGGGACCACCCAACTCAAAACCTTCGTGATGGGAGGTCTAATTACCATCTTGGCACACCACCTTTGTCCCGGGTTCAATACCCGAGGAACCTATACTCCTCTTGAGGGGAGTACTTTGATTGATGAGCACACCATCTTCCACAGTCACCGATGGTGTAACTACACTCGAGATGGGAGTGTGGAGTGGCACACCAAGGGATGCACTTCAATGATCCTTGAAGGATGGAAGATACCGGGCATTGACCCAAGATTGAGTCCATACTCTCCTCCACCAAGCTACCTCCTTGATATCCAAATTCTTGATAATCCCCCTCAAAGGGAAGAGCCAAATCGTCAACCACCTCGTGGAGGGCCGGGAATACCTATTCGCCCACCTTCCTACGTACCTATCTCGCCATACCCTACTCCATATACCGAATTTCGGCCGGCAATCCCCGGTACCCCGGGCATTAATGATTTGATGGCACTCATGAATAGAGTGGACCTTGGGGTGCATAAAGGGAGGGAAGACAACTACTTGGCCCTCTACCCCCAATACTATAACATGGCTCAACAAGGGTATATTGACCCCGATGGTCCTAAGCCCTCTTGGGCACAACCGGAGCTCTTGTTCCCAAATTATGGGGACCAAGCTTGGGGTCGAGGAAACGGAGGGCATTCTAGCCAAGGTGGAGGGTACTCGGGTCAAGGAGGAGGATTTGACCAAGGAGGATATTGGGGCCAAGCACCCGGATTTGATCAAGCCGGAAGCTCTCATGGTTATGGCTATGATCAAGATGAGGATGACGAGTGAAAGAGGCCTACTTCACCACTTCCATTTGTATGATACCCATCTCTCCCTCTCTCTCTTTTGTATATACATTGCATTTAGTGTAGCTTTTGCATGCATTTGTATTATATTTCACATTGCATCCACTTTAGTTAGTTCATAGTATAGTTGCATTATAATATAATTCATATAGATAATTGCATGTAGATTAGAATTCATGCATAGTTACTAATGGCCAAACCTATTCCTTTTCTACACTAGAAATAGTGCTTAAATCGGTTTGGGGAGGTTTGACCATAGGTGACCATAGTTTACTAGAAATCATGCATCATATAATATAGTTTAGATTGCATTCATTAGTTATATATGTCATATAGAATTGCATTTAGTTAGAGCATGCATTCATTCATATCATATCATTGCATTTGTACTTCAATTTCCATAAAATGAAAAATCCAAAAACACGTATTTCTTTTTTATTCCTACTCCTACATGTACATTGAGGACAATGTCCAAAATAAAGTGGGGGATGGGAATTTATATTCCAAAAAATGATAAAAATTGAAAATTTTTGAAAAATCCCAAAAATATGTTTTAATTTCATAAAACAAAAACCCATAAAAATTTGAAAATTTGAAAAATCAAAAACAAGTTCATTTCCTTTGTAGTGTAGACTCGTATATATATTGTTTTGTATATATTGTGTTTGTTCATCCTTTTTCACATTGATTGACTACGCCACATCCGAGACATGAGGATCATGAAGACCGCATGGTATGATCTTTCCAATCTCCTTTTTCCTCTCTATGTTAATGACTATGTGGCTTTATTTTGATTGATGCGGTATAAACAATGCGAATTTAGGATTGCATTTAGATTATATGGCATACTAGTTGGTAGAAGCATATGCATTAGGATGTATAAATGATAGTTGCATCATGGCATGTAGTTTGCATGTTAGAAATTTTTTTGCAAAACCGTCTACTTGGGAAGCTTGACTAGTGTATATAGGCCCTAGTAGATGCTTTTTCTTCTTAAGACTTTGCTTGTTAGAATACTTGTAAAACACCCTAGGATGTGTCATGCTAGTATCCTTTGACCCATGGATTAACGCCTAGTCAAGAGTACCTTGTGGTGTGATAACTCCTTGGCTACCGTTTATTCCAAGGTGACCCTTGAAACCATGCATCCATCCATCCATCATCCATGTTCTACCACATTTTTGTCATCAAAGGGAATGGGCACAAAAAGAAATCAATTTGAGTTCAATGAAATGAAAAGTGAAAGAAAGTTTGCAAAATGCATCAAAAGAAAAGAGGAGCAAAAATAGACTCCTAAAGCTTCAAATATAAGCCACCCTCACTACATATGGGGTGACTTTGAAAATGTTCAAAAGAAATGCAAAGAAAAGTTGAAAGTTGTCAAGTATTGAAATGCCAAAAATCAAAAGAAATGGCAAGAAAGTGTTCTCAAATGTCGAATGCCACAAGAAATTGGGGGGAAAACAAAAACAAAAGCAAACTCCCAAAGTGAAAACTCAAATTCTATCGATCCATTTATCCATCGTATCCATTTTTGTGCATGGTAGAGAGGGGACGACCCTTCTTCTTGTCTAGGCAAGAGGGGGAATTCCGCGATCCTCCAGTGTTTCTAACACCATAGGAAGTCTACTCTTGACAAAAGCATTTAACGATTGAGGACAAAGGTACCCTAGCTTGACACAACTTGGAGGTGATTTATTGGTATCCTTCTAGGCTTAGTAGTTTGAAGAAATTGCATCTATGAAGGAGTGTGTACCCTTGAATTGCTTCCCTTGTAGATAATTTCCGCCACTTAGATGAGGAAAGTGGCTATTCTTTTGTAGATGCATCCATTATTTGATTTTGTGTGCTTTAATGTTTGGATGTGTCGCCATTTTGGCAAGACCCACCTTGCCTTGCAAGAAGGCATCCTACCTCATGGTTGTCTTGTTGTGAGTTGAAGGGGCGGAGTGAGACCCGCTAATTGTCTCATATCGGCTATATTAGTAGGATAGTTTAAATAAAGGTCTAGTTTTAGTCACCTCTTTACTCGGGACGAGTAAAGGTTCGGTTTGGGGATATTTGATGTGAACATTATTTGCGCACATTTAGTCCCCTAATTGAGCCTATTTTGCATACTATTATAACATTCTATGGCCATTTTACCCGTCAAAACCTTCCTATTTGTTTTTCTATCGCATTTCATATGTTTTGTAGAAAAGAAGATAATAAGGCGGAAATTCCCATCTTTCGTGCATATTTGGAAGCTTATTGATGATATTAGATGGACTAGTATGAAGAAGAGGCAAGAATGATGACCAATGATGTGGGAATAAAGAGTATATAGAAGGGTCATAAGGTTTAAAGCAAGGAGGAAAAGCAAGGAAGCCATTCATGAAGAAAATTGCTCGGAACGCAAACCAAGAGTTGCTCCTTTGGCTCTGAAAATATAATAGATGGAACGACGTCGAAAAAACAAGTGATCTAGGCTTTTGAATCACTCCAATAGGAGTCCGGATGAGAAAATGACGTCCGTTTTACAATCCGAGGTCAAACAAAGAAGCTGTTTAGGAATCCGCGCGTCCCGAGCTGAAGACGCTCGTCTTCCCTACAATCCGCTCGGATTGCTCCAAATCCGCTCGGATTCCCTCTCTTTTTGCCCGAGCGTCTTGCTCCAAATCCGCCCGTCTTCCCCTGCTACAATCTGAGCGTCCCGAGGCTAATCCGCTCGGATTCCTTTCCAGCGATTTTCGTGTTCTTCAAGCTCCGTGAAAGACTCCCTTCCTCCGAAAAATACCGGCTCCTCCCTGCTCTAAACTCAAAAGTGTAATTACTAAATTAGCCTTAGTTAACCCTAAATGCATCCACCTAATTTCCACTATAAATACCCCATTTGTAATAATCTCTTGATCAAGTTTTATTAGATTAGAATCAAGCTCTCTTAGTAGGAAATTCTCTTAGATTACATTAGGAGTAGATTAGAATAAATTAATCTCAATCTTTCCACAAATCTCACTTTAATCTCTCTTTAATTATTGTTCAAGTTTATTATTCAAGTTTATTATTGGGTAATTGAAGATTATTGGGTTATTATTGGAGGATTGACAACCTTCCATCAATCAATCAAGTTTCTTCTATTATTCTTTGCTTTATTATTTGGATCATCTCAAGTTTGGTATAATTCCTTTACTCTTTAATCTTTATTGTTCATTTCTTCATTCTATTATCATGTTTATACTTGTTGTGAGGATTGACACCATTAATGACATGTTTCCCATGATAATGAGTGAGTAGTTTCTTTAGCTAGGATTAATGGGTAATTAGGGGAAACCAACATGGGATTGATTCATGCTTAATCTAATATGTTTTCATAATCAAATTGCTTGCTTGTTGTGATGTTAACTTTATGCACATGTTATGTTTGATGAAATGCCAAGCCTATGAATCCTTGCATTTACAACCATCTCTTATCCACTCAACTTGACTTGTAAGATATAAACCAACTCGAGTCTTGTTAGACCATGCATAGAAGTTGAATAGGAGGAAAGTAAGTCGACTTGTAGGTGTTGTACAATCTAATCGATTCGGCTCCGGGACCCAACCCTTCCTATGAACCGTAAGACATAACCCAACTCGGTTCCTCCACAACACTAATTGCTTGCTTATAATTGTAAACATGTTTGTATGATCAATACCATGAATCCCCTATGACCCCATGATATCCTAGCACTTTTAATCAATTGTTTACATCTTTCCTTTTATTGCTCGTTCTACTTTATTGCTTGCATTAGTCTAGACACAACTACAAACCCCATCAATTGTGACACTAGCATAAATTGAGATAGATAGACTTAGAACCCAAAGCACACCGTCCCATGGATCGACCTCGACTTACCGCTAACTAGTTGTATGTTGAGTATTATAAATGTGTTTGATTGGATGAGTGACGACATCACCCGGATCACTAAGCTGCGGCACCTTGCCCGTTTCAAATGTCCTTTGATCCGTAAAAGGCAACGTCCATTTGCACTACAAAAACCAAACCCCCTGAACTACGAGCATGGTTTGATTTCATCTCTTCAGGTGAATACGTAGGCAGTCCCTCTTATGCCTGAGAGATACAACCACAAAACCTAATTCAAATTCACAAAACATTTCGAACTACGATCATGGTTTGATTTCACCTCTTCAGGTGGATACGTAGGCAGTCCTTTCTTACACAAGAAGGATACAACCATTCCCACAATCAAAAAACAACCATCCCCATACAAAATCCCTACATACAAACAACATCAAAAAAAAGAAAGGGAAAATCATTCCCTTTCTCACAAAATACAAAAACGAGTCTTTCTCCCTTTCCACAAAATACCACTTTCCCAAGTGCAAACGTTTAGGACGATTCAAATCGAATTGCCTTTACCAATGGATGGAAGAAACAAGCGTTCACAATTTTCGACATGGGCAATCCTCTTATTTAATTAATAATGGGAGGGATTACAATTTCAACAACAAATAAAGCACGACGAGTCTACGACTTGTCAAAGCTAAGGTGTCCACTAACACACCTCACATAGTAAAACTAGCACAAAACACACAACAACTAGCTAGTACAACATAATACAAACTCACAACAATAATACAACATAATAATAAAGTGGGTAATGGAGGTCTTCACTCTTCCATTCTACCCTTGCCTTTTCCTTCGGGGTACATCTTCCCCTTGTTCTTCTTGTTGGCCCGCCTAGCATGGACTTCCTCCTCGGAACGGATCCTCAACAGATCTAAGACGGCGACGGCCTACGATCTAGCACAAGACCCCATATTCGACCCAAGACGAGCCAATGCACGGCTCACCATATTCTTTGAGCCGGAACTCCTCCTCTTCGGTGGTCTCATCACATCGGGAGTAGCTCCATCAACATATTCCTCAAAGAAGGCACGGTTGGCCTTGCCAACCTCTCGGTACTTCAAGTCGACAACCTCGTCCTTACGAAATTTGGATCTCTCTTCCAAGGACGGAGCACGTGACCACTTGACATAAGCGGGAGTCACCCATGTCGTGGCAACGGGGTTTGGCACCTCCCAAAGCGGCCGAGCGGCCCACCACCTTTCGAAGAATTCCACAAGCTCGGAGTTCCGGAAAACATTCTCTTGGACAAGAGTATCTTGAGCGGGCACCTTTTGCTGACGCCTCATTTGCCTCATGAGCCTTTCGGGATAAATGAAGGAAACCACCTTCAAGCCCACCACCATCAAAGAACGAGGACTAGCACCCGAAGCGGGCAACCCCGTGAAGGACCTCAAGTGCCACCACGGCACCACCCAACGGATATGAGGACCACCCTCCTCCGCCAATCTTGCGGCCCAATTGGCCTCGGTGGAAGCAAAACTATCCGGGTACAACTTCTTTCTCATGGTAAGATGACGGAAGGAATAAGAAGAAGGATTAACCGGAGGCTCTACATACCTTAGCCTCTCCAATAGCCACACTTGGAGGATCCTTGGCGATCCAAAAGAGGGAGCTTCTCCACAAGAGCCTTCCTTGTCCAAAGCTTGGATAATCTCTCCAAGCACCAACCACGTTGGATCTCTACCATGCTCCATTTGCTCAATCACATGGATGAGGGTCATGCTACCATGACATCTTGGCCCCTCCTTCTTCAAGACATCAACGAAGAGGTACACGTGGACAAGGCAAAATGCAAGAGCCCTTCTCCTAGCCACCTCCGAGACATTAGCATCTAACCGATTCGAGAAGATGTTGATAAGAGCCAGCATATCCACACCATGTGGAGCAAGAAGAAAGTTGACTTGGCTTGTTGATAAGCCCAACATGGAACGGAATTTCTCCTTGTAGCACAACCGAGTCGGAGGAAGCACCAGAGCACAACCCGGCCACCCACCAATGGCTCCAACTTCTTCGGCAAGAGGACAAATTTCACCTTTCGGGAAAACGAAAACATGATGTTTCGAATCCCAAAACCGAGAACATGCTTCAAGAAACGAAGGTTGTACCTTGACTTGACGAAGCACCAACAATTGACCAACTCCCATGCAATCGAGTTGATACTTCTCGGGAGGCGACAAATCCCGGCACCATTGTCGCATTGCGTTCTCAAAAGCATCCATAAAATATTTTTGTGGAAGAAGAGGAGGTTTTGTAGAGATGTTTTTGTGTTTCGGATGCTGAAACAATGAAGCGCAAACATCCCTATTTATACAAAAATGATTAGCGCGTTTTTCAGTAAAAGAGGAGAGCCGGCTTCCATCGCCAAGACGCTCGCGCCTCTTTGAGGCTCCTCCAGGATTCCCGCTGTTGACTTGTCTCTTTCAACATGTGTTTTCTCCTGACACCTCAAACCTCCCGCCAGGAACCTCGCGTCTCTTCGGGATGATCCGGGAAATTTTGTGTTTCTTCACACTCGCATTTCCTTGTTTTCGCGTTTTACGATATCCGACACGGTTTCCATGACGCAGCTTTAAACATACGGGTTTTTCTTTCTTTTTTTTAAGGGGGGAAGGGCTAGTCGCCCCGGTACGGGATCATTCGTTTCCATGTCAGTCGAAATTCCGAAAATTTTTCGCTTTTTCGCAAAACAAAAATCAAAATCGAAAATTGATAACACGACATCAATTTTCCTCAAAAATTCAAGCACTCACAAATTCGAGTCTTGACCTCAAAAGCCAAATATACTCGCAAAAATCCTTTTCTAAAATTCTTTCCTGACGGTTTGAGTTTTATATTTTTTTTCGAGTCAATTTTCAAAATTTCGATGCAATTTAATTCACGACACGAATTAATTGCTCAAATTTTCAACAATTCCTTTTGAATTCCAAACGTGGCAATTTTGTCACGGAATTTTCAAAATTCGTTTCAAAATTTCAATTTTAACTTTAAGTCATCTTGGTTAATTTTGATTTTCAAGCAAATGTTTTACGTGATTTTCAATCAAATGCTTTTACGTGTTTACGTTTATGCGTATATGCTATCTGTTGCCTGTTTTCTACACTAACGATGCAGGAACTGGTGCAAACATCAAAAGGAGAATCAACAGCCGACAGCGCTCCTCTGAAACACAACACAAAAAAAGCCAACAAATCACAAAACAAACCACAATCCAAAAACACATATATACACCGCCTTACGCAAAATACATCAACAAACGTCTATCATACAGACACTGGCCTAAAACAAACGTCTATCATACAGACACTGGCCTAAGACAACGAACTGGGGGCTATCCGCCACCTACCGAACTAAGCACTCTCTATCCTCTCAAACGGAAAAGAAAGAGAGCAACATAGGAAACAAAGGAGCAACAGCGGAAGCAGAGGTGATTACCATGACGGTAATACCCCGTTCCTGCTCCTCGACAAAAAGGAAGACAGTGTCTTGCAGACTTCGGATAATGAGGAGGCCCAGAACCATGATGCAATGCACCATTCCGATACTGAACCCCACTCATCAGCCACCCTGTCTATGAGCCACAACGAAAAGGACAAACCGGCCATATCAGCCGCTTATCCTCCTCTACGGAAGCATCCTCCACCACCGCCTCGAATACGGCAGCCTCCTCGGCCGCTACATCCCCTCCGGGATCGACTTCCTCCTCCAAAGACTCAACAACGAACCCCATCGGTCCCAGACGATACCCTGCGATAAAAAAAAAAAACAAACAAAAAACGTGAGCCAAAATTTCGGCATTACGACGGCATGAAATGGATAAACTCAAAAAAAACAAAAAAAAACACAACCTGCAATACAAAAAACAAAGGGCAATCCCGCCCCAAACCATTCACAACAAACAAACAAAAATGACTCGCCCCTCTTTTCAAGCAAAAGACGAGTCAAAATCACAAAAACAGGCGTTTTAAGGCCCACACAAGGTCCGCCTATAACCCAAAATACATTCCCGACACAATGGGGTATTTTTCTACGGCTCAAAAAGGCAATTCATACGCTAATTTGAGCCCAAACCGGTCAAAATTCAAAAACGGCCGCAATAAGGCAAACGTGATTTTATCACGCCTCAGGGTGACCTAAAATACCAATAAGGTCCATTTCAAGGCAAACTGACTCAATTCAAGCCCAAACAGACGCTTATTTTGTCAGACGTAAGACCGTCGCAAAAGGCAAAAATTCAATTTTGCCCACAAACATCCAACGAAGGTCCTTAAATGGCAAACACGGGTTTTCCCAACTACAATGCAACCCAGTGGGACCCACTACCTAAGAAAATAAACTTGGCATTGTGAAATGAGACGGTTTCTCGCCTCATTCACGTTTTTCGAGCATAGGGAGCGGGAACGGGGATCAAAATGCAAACTAAAAGCACCCCTATACTCCTAAACAGGTTTCTAACCTAATGCAAACATCAATTTCACTCGAAATTGGCTCAATCAAAAACGCCCAATTCGATTTTTAGGGCAAAATTTCGCCCTAATTTAATCAAGCTAAAATCGACAAATTTGAAAGGATTCAAGAGGAAATACTTACCTTGAGATGACATTTGTTGGCAATGGCACGAGTGAAAGCAAGCTTGAAGGTCCTTTAATGGCGATTTTGCGGGATTTTGAGGTTGAAGATGAATATTCATCCGCAGCTCAACCTCGCGTCTTTTTAACAGAGAATAGGGAAGCCGGCTTGCATCGCCAGGTGGCTCGCGCCTAAACCAAGCCTCCCCTTTTCTTTTTCAGCGAAATTTGGGCTTTGGCCCAATTTCCCATGACAAATTCGAATTTTCATTGACGATATTGAATGTCGTCATTTCCTCGAAAAACAAACAAAACCAAATAGTGAAAATTTAAAACTCGCTATTTTCAAGCAAACGGCGATCAAAACCGCCAACTTCAAAAATAATAGCGAAATCAAAATTCACCATTTTCCTTCAAATTTTCCAAAATAATGGCGAAAATTCAAAAACCGCTATTTCAAGCAACGGCGGTCAAAACCGTCAATTTCAAAATAATAGTTGGAAATTGAATTCCACTATTTTCACCACACATGTCAACGGCGGCACATAAACCGTCACTTCAATCAATAGTGAAGATTCCAAATTCACTATTTCTGTTCAAAATGTCAACGGCGGCACATAAACCGTCACTTCAATCAATAGTGAAGATTCCAAATTCACTATTTCTGTTCAAAATGTCAACGCCGGCACATAAACCGTCACTTCAATCAATAGTGAAGATTCCAAATTCACTATTTCCATCAAAATGTCAACGGCGGCACATAAACCGTCACTTCAATCAATAGTGAAGATTCCAAATTCACTATTTCTGTCAAAATGTCAACGGCGGCACATAAACCGTCACTTCAAACGCTATAGCAAACTCAAATTTGATATTTTCCTTCAAAATTAAAACAAACGGCGATCAAAACCGCCACTGCAAATTCAAACCGAATGGTGAAAATTCCAAATTCACTATTCCTTCAAATACCAGCAAGGGGCTTCCTCGCGAAACCCGCTCATTCCAAAAATAGTGATAGTAAGAATCCATACTCACTATTTCCCCAGCGACATCATGAGTTCGCTATTCTCGAAACAAGCCCATTCGACGCAGCTACTCCCATGGTCCTTTAACCGACCATACCGCGGCTGGCGAGCCTTTGTCCGCACCCTTTTCAAGGATACATCCCGAAGATGCCTTGGGTACATTTCCTTACCTTTTCAAGGATACATCCCGAAGATGCCTCGGGTACATTTCCTTACCTTTTCAAGGATACATCCCGAAGATGCCTCGGGTACATTTCCTTACCTTTTCAAGGATACATCCCGAAGATGCCTCGGGTACATTTCCTTACCTTTTCAAGGATAAATCCCGACGATGCCTCGGGTACATTTCCTTGTCTCGGCTGGCGAGCCTTACAACGCACCGCGGCTGGCGAGCCTTACAACGCACCGCGGCTGGCGAGCCTTACAACGCACCGCGGCTGGCGAGCCTTACAACGCACCGCGGCTGGAGAGCCTTACAACGCACCGTAGCTGGCGAGCCTTACAACGCACCGCGGCTGGCGAGCCTTACAACGCACTGCGGCTGGCGAGCCCTCCTCACATACGCACCATGGCTGGCGAGCCTTTGCCCGCACCCCTTTCAAGGGTGGATCCCGAAGATGCCTCGGGTACATTTCATTGTCTCGGCTGGCAATCCTTACAACGCATTGCGGCTAGCGAGCCCTCCTCACGCACGCACCGCAGTTGGAGAGCATTTATCCGCAACCATGTAAGAACATATCCGAAGATGCCTCAGGTATGACTCCTTCTTATGGCTGGCGAGCCTTTGTACGTAGTCTAACGGAATTTAAACGACCCGCACGGACAGTCGACAGACTCTAAACTGTTCCCGACGACAGGTCCTTGACTCGTACCCTCGAGTCGCCTTGGCATCGCCCTTCCCGACGGCAGGTCCTTGGCCCGAATCCTTTCGAGCCGCCTCGACGTCGCTTGGGTCTTCAGTTTGTAATCTTCGATTGACTTGGGGACTCTACTTTGACTTTCGCCCTGTCCAAGCCTCAGTCAAAGTGGGGGCTCTTTAGATACCCAGTATCTGCTGAGACTCCAACAAACACCCGATGATTATCGGACTACAACATGTTTTGGGATCGCAGCGTTTGATCGACAGTTTGTGTACAACTTTACGTCGGAAAACTTAAAACGATTTCGAAAACAAAACATTTCAAAACATTTCAAAAATACCTGGAGTGTTTAATGCACGACGACGGGGTCGCAACGACACTAACTAGAGTCAAAACCGACACCGGACCAAAAACCGACTCGGAAATTCAAATCCCGACTCCAACAACGAGTCAAACCGAGTCAACCACAAAAACAAAATACCTTCAAAGCCTTCTATACTAAGTTTTCCCGGATTTATGAATGGTCAAGTACCAAACATGTGACTACAAAACCTAGGATAGAACAAATCATGATTGCGTTTGTTGTGATAGCGACAACATAGCTCGAAGACCCGCAACGTGGCTCGCGCCTCTTTGAGCAGCCCAGGTGGCCACGTCGCTCAAAACTCACACAACCACTCATTCTCCTATAAATACCCCTCAAATGCCACCCATTTGAGACTTACGCGAGTGTCCGCCCCCTCTTTTCTCCCTTAAAATTCTCGACTCGACTTCTAAAGTCACAATCCGACGCGTGTTTACGACCTACCGATCGTAAACACGAGCCTTACACATTGTTTGGTACCGTCATCGTGCATTAAATCACTTGTCCGACCACTTTGACCATTACACCATCACTAAACTTTTAAAACACTCTTTTACTTACCAAAACGGTTTTAAACCGAGTTTTTTCCGATCAAACGAGTTGTTACACTTACGTCGGTCACTCGCCACAACCAAACATGTAAGTATGAGGGTGTAAAAATTCTCTTTTATTATGTTTTCATTTGTTTCGTGACTTTAACATGCTAAAACATGCATAACATGAACCAAAACATGGAATAAACGAGTCAAAACCGATTTTTGGTCTGAGGCAGAAGCCCCTTAGGTCGCCAACATGCTCGCGCCTAAATGGGGTACTCAGACCAGAGATCAACCGTGTTTGTTCTCGTCATTTCCCTTAATCCATTTTCATATTTGTAATCGGTTTTTACCATTTCAAGTATTTTCGAAACCTTTTTGTTTCATTTCACATGTTTTAACCATAAAGCATTTTTCACCCTTGGTTCTTCATACCATGACGGTTAAATCCGTGTTTCGGTGATAATATTTGGTTAATGACAATTAAAAGGTATTTTAAAGGCTTTTATTTCATTTTCTTTACATTTTTCAAACAAACATATTAGTCACCAACACAAAGTCATCCTTGGTTATACATACCATGCCGGATTTTAACCCGGGTACGATGATGAGTACCGACTAATTACATTCAAAATGGACTTAAAACAATTAGTCCATAATCATTTTCAAAACTATTCATGTCAAGCTTGTCAAACCGAACCCGACACCGAATATTATCAAACAATGATGACTATTCGAGTCTAGTTCTTCAAATCAACAAATGCGGTCTAAACGACCCTTTCAAAATCAAACCGGGTTCAAACACCCATTTTCAACACGTTTTATAACGTTTTCTAAAACAGTCAGAACACGGCATACAACCGTTGGCTAACCCGCGCCTCAAGCAGGCCTTTTCTTTCTCATTTTCAAAACCAGAGGGAGGCCCCTTACACCGCCGGCGGCTCGGCTCGCCTCTTTATAGCCGTCGATCGGGCCTGTTCCCTAACAGCATTAGTCCAGGACGATCCCGACTCCGGCTAACCCGGATATAGGACGGATCAGATGACTTTTCGATTATTCAAAACCACATTTGCAAAATGCCTTACTAAGACAAATGGATCATGTTATGCACCCTAAACCTAATACGGTAAATGGATGTTTAATTTCCGTCTTGCATGCAAATCAATCATTAATCCAACTCAACATCTTATACTTGATACTTGGATTAAATCAACCGACTTAGAAAGCTCTCACATGTTAGGTTTAAATCATTGGATGCGCATTCATGCATTTAAACCGTTTTATCAACTTTTGCATTCAACCAACCAAGATCGATCAGTAGAGGCCGCTAAACGCGGGCGGGATTGGGTGTCTGATTAAAGGGCTTCCCAATACGTACCTTCACCTCTTATTCAGAAACTTTGGATAGTAGACGACCTTATCCAGGGCGTACGAGAGTCATTCTAGAGATAGGATGCTAAAGAGGGACGATTTCCTTATCTTTAGTACCTATGTCAAAACGCTGCTTTGTGCTTCGATTTGACCGAGGTATAAAGTGGAATTCGAACGGGTTCCAGGCATCCCACAAATGCTTTATGGTGACTCCGAACATCTCTAATCGTTTCGAGACCCTTACCGAGACGAAACCGACCGATCTAAAACGATCCGGTCGAAGGCATTTTTACGCCGCCGAGCGTGGCTTTTAAAGAGACCGCTGCGTATCCGCAGATCGAACCGAACCCGCAGGTGGGCCATGTACACACCTCCACGGTACTATGTATAGTGTATAACCACTGCCTATATGTCTAAGACCTGGCCAGACTATCGATGCAATAACTGTACACCGAACGACACTCGGGCAACAGAGCGTATAACCACTGCCTCTGCCCAATCCCGAACATAGACCAAATAAATCCCGCATCAACGGGTGGCTTTGGTTCATTCCGATAGCACATAACCGTAACTACCGTAATCTATTCAAACTAGCCAACAAACAAATGCACACTATAACCGACTGTACTAACATGCGTGAACAACATCACGACTCAACTCATAAGATAGTATAACTGACCATCCTACTTATCATATGAACAAGAGTAAATAAAGATATATGCAAACGCAAGGACATAACACGTTGAACACAATACAACATATGAAGCAAGTATAAGCAACCAATGTTATAGTAACTTCAGCGATAACTTTAACATTAACCATTCAATGTTATAGCAACCCCAACCATAACATAAACTCTGGATGCAAGGTTATAGTAACCTCGACTATAACTTCAACATATACGACTTGAAGTTATACTTACCAAAACTATAACTTTGACATGAAACTCAAAGTTATACTAGTTCCAACCATAACCTTGAGCCATAATCTCAGGGTACGTTAGTTCCAGCTATAACCTTAACTCGTACTTCAACGTTATAGTAGCTCCAGCCATAACTAGAGTAACCACCCAAAGTTGTATTAACTTTAGCTATAACTCATGAATCATCATCAAGGTTATACTAGCTTTAGCTATAACTTTGGAGAGCACCCTTAGCCGCCTATCATGCCGCCACTAGGGTTTATTCGTAAACTCTAATTACGCTCATGACACCCATAATTTAATGTATAAGCAATATATGATACATAATTAATGCACAAAAACATATACAAACATACGAAACATATTTAATCATGACAACAAATAATCAAACATGTACCAATCATGCAAAACAATCATTAAGTCATATTAATTACATCAATTGGCATAAACACAATTAAAAGAAAACACCTAGTTACCTTTTTAGCAATTAATGATGCGAAATAAGAATGAAAACTCCATGAAATACACGACCAACAAATCCTTGCGTCCAACACATGTCAATATCCCCGAAAGCGACATTAAAGAATGATCAAACCCATGTGCTAGAAATTGTGCTATGCAAATCCTCTTTCAAAACGCCAAAGGAAAGACATCTTCTTATTTATTAACAAAATAAGGGATCATAAAGGTAGATTTAAAGGTCCATACAAATAACCTCATAAAAATATTTCGAGAAGAATATGTTGTAAAGGTAAGAGCAAGGATTATGAAAATATAATTTGTGTATGAGTTTGAGAGAAGGAAAGATATTTAACAATGGAGTCAAAAGGAGAAAGAAGAACAAAAGAGAGAAAAAGAAGGAAGAGGCGCAGCATAATTCACGCGAGAAACAGAGAGAGCAGCTTGCCTGCATGGTTAGGTTTTGTATTTATAGAGAATTAACAAGTGGGCTTTGTGTCCATTAGCTCACACAATGGATTATCTGACTATAAATCGGATTGGACCATATTAAAACGCAAGGAGACCTTATAATAGAAAAGTAGTTATTACATTAAAATAATCAAATCGTCCCCGGACATTTTAACCCTTCCAAAAGTATATTAAAATGAGAAATAATAAATAGAGAACGAAGACGATAATAAATATAAATATTTTCAAAATACATTATTAAATCCCGAAATAATTAATTTAATAAAATAGTTTTATAATAAAATATTATTATAAAATACGGGGTGTTACAATCCAACCCCCTAAAAAGAAATTTCGTCCTCGAAACTTGAAATTCAAAGACAAGAACAAAAGAAGGTAAGAATTACAAGTGATCATCAATAAAGGTCATCTCGAAATCCTAATCGTTGCGCACTCTGATCCATATCCAAACTCAAACCAAAGAAAAGATCCTAGATCATCAATGTCGTTATCAACTTCACACACTCTACAACCTCAGAAGTCACATCAAACTCATACCATCGAAGCCTAAAATGATCATTAAGCCAACATCTAATCCTCATATTTCAAACACTCATCCAACTATCATTAACCATCATTAAACAACGTATACGACCTCTCAAAAACACATTGTTATTACTCCAAATCCACATAGCTTTTAACAAATACTTCAATTCTAGTTAACCATTCATCACAAGATCAACATTAACCAAAACTCCAAACACATAAACCCTAAACAAAGAACATCTTTCGAATGAGAAAACTCTTTCACTCACGAGTCCCATCAGAAACACTCATACTCTAATATCCTCAAAGCGAGTAGTGCTTACTACCAATCACAACTCTTAAGCTCAAAAAGATTTCAACAAATCTCGATGATTCTCGATATATATCTAGTTCCCAAAGTCATCAATCTCAAACCTCAAACTCCGACTAAACTGTCAAAATTCTATCCATCCTCAATCTCATGACAAAATCTTTAGTCACACTCGCGAAACACAATCATTTCCATTGAACACTTATAATCCCGATATATACGAAGAACCCAAGGAACCATACACCTTTAGTTAAGCTAGTATCTATTGTGCCACAACAATCTAGCCTTCGGTAACGCATTTCCATCAAAGCATAACAATATCACCATACAAATCTTATCATTTGTGCTCAAATAACTATCAAGCTTATAACCCCAATTTCTAATCTCAGTTTATTATCCATGAATATCATCTTAACATCACCAATCCACCACAAGACTGCATAAATCTATGTCCTTCAAATAAACACTCATACTCTTAAATGAAACATCTTAACCCCAGATAGAACAAACGAACATCTATATACCTTCAATGTAAAAACACCCTCAAACTTTCTTAGCTCAGAATAATACCTTTAATACTCCTTCTCCAAAATTCTATGCGTTTTCCCAATTCATACTCGCACATGCAACTATGTTATTATGTTATCAACCTCAAATAACCAAACATCAAACTCAAGGTATCTAACATCGCTCGCAAAAGGATCCAAGCTCCCACTACGAGATGATCACAAGTAGTTCTAAAGAGATTTCAAACATTTTCAAGTTACCATGAAAGAACAAATAACTTGCAAACCAGAACAATCATTTTCGTGCAATAACACAAGGCAAAAGAACACATAGCTTTAGGAAGTAAAAGCTTAGAGAGAATCAATGTGAAAAGGGTAGTTTCAAAAGTTCAAAGGAGAAGGAACTAGAGTGGAAATAAAGAACAGATAGAGAGCAATGATAGATGAAACAGACAGAGGACAAAGATAAAAGAAACTTTTGATCTGAAGGCTCAAATAGAAGAGGTATGGTTAACACGTGCAAGGATGACAAAGATAGACGAATCCAAAGACTAGTTTATCTACGCAAAGACCACACCATAAGATAAAATAATAAAGCAGATAACTAAGGACTTACAAATATCGTACAATCATCACTTAAGGTAACAAAGTCTCGTAACATCCTTTCATCGTATCTCCATAATACTTCAAGACCAACAAATCTCTATATAATTGCCCCTTTTCAATCACTATATCCTCAGATTATCAACTCTCAATATCATAAACTCTCACGAACATCAACTCTAAAGTCCTTCCACTCTCAAGAACTCCATCTAATCACACTTATAAAATCAATCCATAGCAATATCTATACCCTCAAAAGACGAACACCATGATTCATTATAATCATCGTCAATGTGGTCGTTCACTAAGGCAACACTTAACACTTTAACATTAACGTCTCACAAGTCCATAAATACAGTTCACCCATTTCAATCAATTCCTTAAAACGTAAGATCAGTATATAACTCCTTAACGGATAAATCATAAAATATGTCATAACTCACTAAATGCCAATAACGATTCTTATTCCTCAAATATAGTATTCCAATTAAAGTCGAGTATACTCTCCAAAATTCCCAACGTACTCAATCTAAACTTCACGATAACATTCAATTCAACTCTAACATTCTACTCTCGATCCATAAATAACTCGCATAACCTTTCCCTTAGCACGTGGCAAAGATCTAATAATTCTAACCATTAAGAGCATAAGCCACGATATTCCCAAATATTACCACAAGATAAATCCACCATTATGTCTCTCACTTCTTGTGAAACTATGAAACCACAATCATACATCTTATGCCACAAATCATCACCCTCTATCATCAATAAGGATTTCCTCAGGCACATAAAAGAACATAATGTCTATAATCCCAAAGGAAACAACATTATAACAATTTCTATTCCCAAAGTAACCTTCATCTCAACAACCTCTAATCCCAAACTAAACTCCTTCCTTACCAAACCCATAATAATAATAAACTCTCTTTTCTTTCATACTTAAACATCCATAACTACCACCAATCCCAACTTGTTGTCCCAAAATCCAAACCACAAGGAAATCAACCTCGAAATCACCTCAAACAAGGACAACACCACCAAATAATCCAAAAGGATGAAAGTACGATAAGAGTAAATCTCGGGTTATCAAGGGTTAAAAGTTTTGACCGCCATATAACTAAAATGCACACCACGTAACATGCAAAGGACATTTTTAAAACCGACCAACTTTAAAATCAACAAAGCATGCTCGACAAAGGCATACATGAACAACACATTTTATATAGCTAATGACAAAATAAAACATCAAGTCATAAATAACACAATACATAAACTATACATTTTATATAATTAATAACGATAAACATTAAGACATAAAAAAAAAAAAAACAAACAAATACATGAACAAAACATTTATTACACTTAATAACAATACGAAATATTAAAGCACAAACAAGCAAGTACATGAACAACACATGTAAGACAATTAATAACGATGCGAAACATTAAGGCATAAGCAAACAAGTCCTTAATTGTTTCTACCTCATTTACTCTCACTCATTTACTAAGTCATTCTATTTTAGTCATTAACTACGCGAGAGTTGGGAGCGTGTTCGCACTGATACCAACTGTAACAACCCGGATTATAAAACAAAGAGGAAAACTTATATAAAGTAAATATCAGAGTACGATACTGATAAAAGGGTCAAGGTGGCGGAAACACCTGACCAATCCGATTCGCTACTAAAACAAAAACAACTAATACATTATTCAAAGGGTTCTTAAAACTTAAAAGCAAACTCCTATTTTATTATTAAGCTCGCTCCGCACATTCCCCAAGCAAGCATCAACTAGTCAGCAACAAGCGTTCAACCTGAACAACCTGAGAAGGGGATCGACAATCAGTCGGGAGTAACTAGATGCTCTCCCAGTCATGTTTACAATAATTGAATATAACTAACAATCAATAACAATTGAAAGGCATAAACAGTAAACATGTGAGATCATCTACATTCATGAAAACCCAACACAGCTTACCATGACTTTATCGACTTTAGACGAATGCAATCATGCGAACCTAGACCATATGCAACCACTAGACCATGAACACTTACAAGACTAGTAGCGACAAACGACCCACAACAACTTAAGTCACAAAGCTAGCATTAAAGCATAGCAAATACGGTAACACACAATCCACAACAACAGAAGGCACAAAGCTAGCAACAAAGCATAGCGAATAGAGCGAACGCCCGTTAGAGCCTATAACCACTGCCTCTAACTTGCCAGAGCGTATAACCACTGCCTCCACGGTACTATGTATAGCGTATAACCACTGCCTATATGTCTAAGACCTGGCCAGACTCTTGATGCAATAACTGTACACCGAACGACACTCGGGGAACAGAGCGTATAACCACTGTCTATGCCCAATCCCGAACATAGACCAAATAAATCCCGCATAAACGGGTGGCTTTGGTTCATTCCGATAGCACATAACCGTAACTACCGTAATCTATTCAAACTAGCCAACAAACAAATGCACAGTATAACCGACTGTACTAACATGCGTGAACAACATCACGACTTAACTCATAGGATAGTATAACTGACCATCCTACTTATCATATGAACAAGAGTAAATAAAGATATATGCAAACGCAAGGACATAACACGTTGAACACAATACAACATATGAAGCAAGTATAAGCAACCAATGTTATAGTAACTTCAGCTCTAACTTTAACATTAACCATTCAATGTTATAGCAACCCTAACCATAACATAAACTCTAGATGCGAGGTTATAGTAACCTCGACTATAACTTCAACATATACGACTGGAAGTTATACTTTCCTCAACTATAACTTTGACACGAAACTCAAAGTTATACTAGTTCCAACCATAACCTTGAGCCATAATCTCAGGGTACGTTAGTTCCAGCTATAACCTTAACTCGTACTTCAACGTTATAGTAGCTCCAGCCATAACTAGAGTAACCACCCAAAGTTGTATTAACTTTAGCTATAACTCATGAATCATCATCAAGGTTATACTAGCTTTAGCTATAACTTTGGAGAGCACCCTTAGCCGCCTATCATGCCGCCACTAGGGTTTATTCGTAAACCCTAATTACGCTCATGATACCCATAATTTAATTTATAAGCAATATATGATACATAATTAATGCACAAAAACATATACAAACATACGAAACATATTTAATCATGACAACAAATAATCAAACATGTACCAATCATGCAAAACAATCATTAAGTCATATTAATTACATCAATTGGCATAAACACAATTAAAAGAAAACACCTAGTTACCTTTTTAGCAATTAATGATGCGAAATAAGAATGAAAACTCCATGAAATACACGACCAACAAATCCTTGCGTCCAACACGTGTCAATATCCCCGAAAGCGACATTAAAGAATGATCAAACCCATGTGCTAGAAATTGTGCTATGCAAATCCTCTTTTAAAACGCCAAAGGAAAGACATCTTCTTCTTTATTAACAAAATAAGGGATCATAAAGGTAGATTTAAAGGTCCATACAAATAATCCTCATAAAAATATTTCGAGAAGAATATGTTGTAAAGGTAGGAGCAAGGATTATGAAAATATAATTTGTGTATGAGTTTGAGAGAAGGAAAGATATTTAACAATGGAGTCAAAAGGAGAAAGAAGAACAAAAGAGAGAAAAAGGAGGAAGAGGCGCAATATAATTCACGCGAGAAACAAAGAGAGCAGCTTGCCTGCTTGGTTAGGGTTTTGTATTTATAGAGAATTAACAAGTGGGTTTTGGGTCCATTAACTCAGACAATGGATTATCTGACTATAAAACGGATTGGACCATATTAAAACACAAGGAGACCTTATAATAGAAAAGTAGTTATTACATTAAAATAATCAAATCGTCCCCGGACATTTTAACCCTTCCAAAAGTATATTAAAATGAGAAATAATAAATAGAGAACGAAGACGATAATAAATATAAATATTTTCAAAATTCATTATTAAATCCCGAAATAATTAATTTAATAAAATAGTTTTATAATAAAATATTATTATAAAATACGGGGTGTTACAGTAGTAGCACAGGAGATCTGCGCATCATCAAGAGTCTTACTTGCATAGTAAATAGCATGCAACACCTTATCTTTTCTTTGCCCCAAAATAGCTCTAACTGCATAGTCACTGGCATCATACATAATCTCAAAAGGTAGTCTCTAATCTGGAGGTCGGATTATAGGAGCTGAGATAAGAGCTTGTTTAATCCTGTCAAAAGACTTAACACACTCATCAGTAAACACAAAAGGTGTATCTTTATGAAGCAACTGGATTAGAGGTTGAGCAATTTTTGAAAAATCCATAATAAAGCGACGATAGAATCCTGCATGACCAAGAAAACTACGCACACTCTTAACATTAACCGGGTACGGAAGTTACTCAATTACCTAAACCTTAGCTTTATCCACTTGGATACCTTTACCTGACACCAAATGACCAAGTACCACCCCTTCAGTAACCATGAAGTGGCACTTCTCCCAGTTGAGCACAAGATGACTCTCCTCACAGCGCTGCAAAACCTTAGTCAAGTTTCTTAAGCAAACATCAAAATTAGTACCATAAACACTGAAATCATCCATAAAGACTTCCATTATAGACTCTATGTAATCAGAAAATATGGCCATCATACAACGCTGAAAAGAAGCTGGGCATTACATAAACCAAAAGGCATCCTCCTATAAGCAAATACACCATATGGACATGTGAAAGTAGTCTTTTCCTGATCGTCAGGATGAATGGGTATCTGAAAGAAACCGGAGTAGCCATCTAGGTAACAGAAATAACTATGGCATGCTAGTCTCTCTAACATCTGATCAATATATGGAAGTGGGAAGTAGTCTTTCTTAGTAGCTGTGTTTAACTTCCTATAATCAATACACATCGTCCAACCTGTGGCAAGTCTAGTAGCAATTAATTCATTCTTATCATTCCTCACTACTGTAGTACCTCCCTTCTTAGGTACAACTTGGACAACATTGACCTACTTAGAATCAGATATAGAGAAAATAATGCCAGCATCAAGTAATTTTTGTATCTCTTTCCTTACCACCTCCTGCATTGGAGGATTTAGTCGTCTCTGACCCTATGCACTGGGCTTGTGGCCTTCTTCCAAGTGAATATGATGCATACAAAAGTCAGGACTAATACCTTGTAAATCATCAATGCTATACTCAATGGCCTTTTTATGAGTTTTCAAAACGGATAACAAAGCAGAAAGTTGGCCTTCAGTTAAGCTAGCATTGACAATTACTGGGTTCATTTCACAGTCATCCAAAAATTCATACTTAAGATGAGAGGGAAGGGGTTTAAGTTCAGGTTTCTTTACCTCAGTAACCTTAGATGGGCTACCTAAGCTGTATACCTTTTGCTTAGGGCATTCTTCTTCAGTAAGCAACTTCTCAATCTCATCCACTTCTTGACTCCATGAACCCGTCTCAGTATCTGGATCAGAAACCAGGACAATCTCTAGAGGATCCCTGCTTAAACACATATCAAGACACTCATCAATAGTAAAATCAACACCATCAATACTATGACAAGTTTCTTCTATCATGGGATGTTTCAAAGCTTTTTCTAAGTTAAAAGCAATAGTATCATCCCCCACAACTAAAGTCAGTCTCCCTTAGCTAACATCTATAACCGCCCCCGCTCTGTGAAGGAATGGTCTACCCAAGATGATAGGAACTTGGTTGTCCTCAGCTATATCTAAGACAACAAAATCAACGGGAATGAAGAATTTTCCAACTCGAATAGGAACATCCTCCAAAAACCCCAATGGGTGTTTAATACATCGATCAGCCATCTGCAAAGTCATATTAGTAACAGTCATTTGACCCATATTTAATTTCTTACAAATAGAATAAGGCATGACACTAACGCTAGCTCCTAAATCACAAAGAGCTTTACTAGTAGCAAGATGACCGATGTGACAAGGGATAGAAAAAATCCCTGGATCCTTAAGCTTAGGTGGTGAATTAGCTTGCAATACGGTGCTGCACTTCTGAGTAAAAGCAACGATCTCCACCTCATCAAAAGACCTCTTCCTTGTCAATATCTCTTTCATAAACTTCGCATAAGCCGACACTTGAGTGATCAACTCAGTAAAAGGAACACTTACCTGTAAGTTCTTCACTACCTCCATAAACCTTCAAAACTGCTTGTCCAGCTTAGACTTTTGTTGACGATGCGGAAAAGGTAGTGCAATAGTAATCGGCTCGGCTTCCTTTGCTTTAGAATTGATTTTTGAAACACCGTCATCAACCGGGGGGGGGGTGCCTCGATCGAGCCTGGGTAGCGCTCGATCGAGCACCGAACTTCCTCGATCGAGTCCGGGGCTACTCGATCGAGTAACCAACACAGTTCCATATTTTTTTCTTTTTCTCGCTTTTATTCTCGTCTCATGTTTCAGTTTTGTCAACTTCTTTTTCATCGTCACTTAGCTCCAAATTACCCAATCCCTTAGGATGCATATAGGGTACCTCATCTTCATTAGTGGGCAATTCTTCTTCATTACTTGGCAATTCCGGATTTTGATATGTGGTACCGCTCCTCAATTGAATGACATTAGCTTGCTCATGAGCTTTCTTACCTTGAGGAGGAATATTTCCGGGCTGTTTTGAAGAATTATGAACCGCCATCTGAGCTACTTGTGTATCCAACATCTTATTATGGGCAATCGGCTCAGAGATTTGAGCCGTCTGCTTTTGTTGCATTGACAAGGTTTGTTGTAAGAGAGCTCTCAACTCTGCCATCTCATTATTTAGAGCTTGTTGAGGAATTTGTTGAGGAGTTTATTGAGGAAGTTGTTGATATTGATTATTAAACTGCTGACCTCCTTGATTTTGCATTTGATACCCTCCTTGTGCTTGATTACCACGGTTCTGAGGAATAGTATATGGATTTTTCTGTGATTGTTATGGCTGTGGATTTTGCACATTCTGACTAGACCATTAAAGGAAAGGATGTTCCTTCATTCTTTCATTGTAAAAGTTAGAGAAAGGTGTACCTTGCCTAAAAGATTGATAGGCATTAACTTGATCCTATGTGCTCATACACTTAGCTGCACTATGACCATCTATACCACACCGCGCATAAGACTCCTCTTGTTGACTCATAGCATGAACTACCTCTTTATTACCCAAAGATTGGGTGGTCTTCATCTCAGCGATTTGGGCAAAAATAGCCTCTAACTGCGCCGCAAGAGCGCTATCTCCACCATTCCCACGTGTACTTCCCCTAAGATTTCCATACTTAGCAGTATGGGTAGCAATCTATTCAATTAACTTCCATGTGGTAGCATCATTAGTGTTGTCCTGAAACCTCCTATTAGCTGAAGAATCTAGTAAAGCACGATGGTCGTCGTACAACCCGTTAAAACTGGTTGCAAAGAAACCACTGTTGAAAGCCATGATGGGGAATGGAACGGAGCAAACGTTTGAAGTGAATCCATGCTTCATTCAAATCTTCAGTAGCTGCTTGCTTGAAACTAGTAATTTGACTTCTCAACGCATTAGTTTTCTGGGGTGGGAAGTACCTCTTGTAGAAAGCAAGAGCTAGAGTATTCCAGTCAGTAAATCCTTCATCCTCCATATCTAAATCTCGCAACCACTCCGCAGCACCATCTTTTAGAGAAAAAGGAAAGAGCACCTATTTCACTTGATCTTATGTCACCCCAGCAGGTAAAGGGATGGAACAACAATAAGTAACGAATTTCTCCATATATTTTGCAGGGTCTTCAGTAGCTCCGCCTCCAAATAAATTTCGTTCCACCAAATTGATGTAAGACGGACGAATCTCAAAAGTTCCATTATCTGAAGTAGGGAGATTGAATCCTTTTGGGATGGAAGCCAAAGTAGGCTCGGAATGACTTGCTAAAGTAGGCATGATGGTAATCTCAGGAACTGGAATATCAAGATCAGAAATAGTGTCCTCTTCTAAGGACTGATTTTCTGAAGTAGTAGAATGCCCCGTCTCAACGTCAAGTAAACTCAAGTCTTCTACTTGACCCACTTCTTTCTGAAACTTTCGTCTGTAGCGAAAAGTCTTCTCTGGCTCAGGATCTATTGGAAGAATCTCGGACCTCGTTGACTTGGGCATACACGAAACTAACAAGAAAAGTGTGAGAACGATCTCAAGGAATAACTAGGTTCCCTGAGTCAAAAAGACAAAATTAACAAAAACAAACAAGAGAATTGTTGCCTCCCCGGCAACGGCGCCAAATTGATAAGGCTAAAGTCGTATCACCTAGTCAAAATAAATCTATCTTAGTACTAACAAAATAGCTAGTGGTAACACAGGTATCACAGGGAGGCGGTAATATTCGGTTTTCTAATATTTAAATTGTCTTAAAGGTCACAATTTCTTAGAGGGGTTTGTTTGGTTGGTTTTCTAACAACTAATAGCAAGTGAATTAAAAGATGTGTAATAATAATGTTAAAGAGTCTAGGATTCCGGTTCACTAGGTCAATTATATGGGGTTTATCTTAATCAGTTGTTAGGTCAATCAAACTATCTAAGGTCACAAGATTAATTAATTCTATTGTGCCCTTTAGATTAAGTCTAAGATGCAATCGCTATAATTAAACACAATCTATCTAATTATCGCAGCCTATACTAATTTTAACCATGTCGGTGAAAGCATTAATTCGCCACACTAATTATAGACTCAGGACTTAAATCATATAACTAGAAGAAGAACAATAATCACACGATAGTTTAAACGATATTACTAACAATTAATTAATAATCCCCTTTCTAATCAACCTAGATCCCCTTCATCCTAGATGAATGATTTAGCTACTCATAGTGAATTGATTAACAACAATAAAGATGGATGTAAACATAATTGAAGACATGAAATAATAATAATGAATTAAAAGCATAAACCTTAAACAACAAATTATGAAGAACGATTAATACCTTAATAATTAATGAGGAAAGATTAAAGATCCAAAGTATGAAAGCTTATTAGAGTATTTCGGCCGTACGAAAAGTAATAAAAGCGTAAAAAACATAAACCCTACGAGTTTAGAATATATATTACAAACAAGACGTGTTTTAGGAAAATACGGAAATAAATCCATCAGAGAGGATCCTCGATCGAGCCTCAACTTACTCGATCGAGCCCTCATGTACTCGATCGAGGAACCAAGTGTAACAGCTTGATTTCTTCTTATCTTCTCTTCTTATCTTCAAGTCTCCTCGTTTCTCGTGTCATGCCCCGTGTACTTCGTTATGCCATTGTTGGAATATGTATCCTCAACAATAGTGCGATCAAATGATTTAATATCATAATTAAATCTCATATAAAGAATACGTAAGGGATGATTCATTTATATAGTCAACTGATCAACATTAATCGGTAACGATTGGCTTGCTAGAGTTTGACGTTACTGTCGTAGGACGGTGGTGGTCAGTTGATCCCTTAAAGTCGCACCTAAAGGATGATGCCCTAATCAGTAAAGTTGGTTAATTGTATGACGATACAAGTTGTTCAATTCCTTAAAAATTGAACAATTCACTTGTGAGAGAGAATACTGATATCTTATTGTAATGGGATTAAATAAGATTTACTTTAGTAATAAAAATGCTTTATTACTAAAATTGTTTATTGTTTGAGAAACAATAGCGATAAGAATGAATGGTTAATTATAATTACAAGATGTTGTGAATTACAATTATATGACCCATTTTATTTATGTGATCAAATATCACTAGTCAATTTGTTGTATGTAATTTAATTAATTTGTAAAATGATATTTATATGATAAATATGCATTAAATTAATTAATAACATGTAACATATTACATGTGACATATTGTGTGACAATTGACAAAATAAAATGGTAGTCCATTTTATGTAAGTGGGCCGAAATGGAGGTTGTAGTGGAGTGTGGATAATATTATTTTATGTGATAAGATTAATATAATCATGCCTACAATAGTAGCCTTACAAACCTACATTATGGAGAAGAGTAAAAGAAAAAGAAGATGCCAAATTTGGGCATTTTGTTCTTGAACCCCACGGTTGCCATGCTCTTACTTGAAGAGAATTTGTTCTCTTCTTTACTCCTTAATCATTCATTCTATTCACATGCAAATACTTCTTCTCTTTCATAGTTCATTTTTCTCTAAAATTAGAGAAATCATGATCCAAATTGTTCAATCAAATTACTAATATTATTAGTGTAATATATGAGTATTAGTAATCAATTTTAAGGTAAACTACTAAACAAAAATCTAGCAAATGTTACTTAGTAGAGATAAGGGCTAATCTTGGGTGAAATCAAAAGGAGTGGCTTCTATACTTGGAGTCTTTGAAGGATCATCCTAATACTCATAATAGCTCAAGAACAAGTGAAGGTAGGAGACCTTACTTGTGCCCACAAAACCGAAATTAACAATGTAAGGGACATTGTTTTCTTATAAATCTCTTATTTTGTTATGCATGCACTAGATCTAAAGAACAAATAATTAAGAATTAATTAGTTCATTATTAGAGGAGTCTAATAATAGGTAAACAAACCTAACAGCCATAACCGCAATGCTCATCTTTACTTGATTCACCTCGTAATGCGTCATTTCTGCATTAAAACATAAAGTAGCGGCAGTATCGACGTTTCACTAATAAAGGCATATAAATAATATAGTAGGCACAGAAAAGGTATCAAAACAACATGAAAGGAGTTATAAAAGTGTATATAAAAGTGATACATCACCCTTGAAGAGGAAAGTATTCTTGTTAGTCATCTTGTAGAATAGATGAGCAATATTCGATTGTATGCCCCACACCGCCACAATATTCACAATTCATTTGGGGAGGATAGTGTCTAAGAGGAGACCTAGGTTCTTGGACATAGTAGACCTTGGAATGACTAGGTCCGACCTCATTGACATGCTTTAAGTCCCCATGTTTCTTTTCCATTTTAAACTCTTCAAACTTCTTGGTCAAGTCATCCAACTTAGCCTTGTATTCCACTTCTATTTTAGAAGGCCCTTCACTATTGTAGTCCATATCTCTAGCATAACTACTCTCCATCTCGAAATGTTTTGGATCATTTACGTGATTTGAGCGTTGTTCATGTTGTCAAAATTCCACCGGATGCCGCCACGATCATGTCCCGAAACTTTTGTTTCAAGAGTTTGGAAAAAGGTTTGGGTGGTCATCCACTTTGGGATGCCATGGTGTGGACAAGATGAGAGGAGATCTTTAAAACATTCCCAACCTTCACTTAGAGTTTTCATGGGTCTTTGTTTGAAGGTTTGAATCTCATGGCGAATTCTTGCGGTCTTAGATGGTAGGTAGAACTTATTGGTGAAAGCTTTGGACAACGCTTCCCAAGTGGCAAATGTACCCGGCTCATGAGAATTTAACCACTTCTTAGCATTGTCTTTCAAGGTGATAGGGAAAAGCATTAGGAGTATTTGCTCTTCGGTTACCCCATTGTGCTTGATTGAACCCGCTTTCTCCTTGAATGTTGTGAGATGTTGATGGGCATCCTCACTTTTCATCCCATGGTAGACATCTTGTTGCATGTAATTTATCATATGGTGTCGAAGCTCAAAGGTGTTGGGAGCAAGAGCTCCATAATCAATTGCCGAACAAGCCCGATTGGGATATTGTAATATCCCATAGGTTGATCCGCCATATCGTCGTTTACTAGGTTATTTCGTGGAGATTCGGTGGTGTTGGTATGGATGGAGTATTGAGAATGTGTTGGTGAATTTTGTAGTGAGTTGATTGGAGAGTTGTTTGGTGAAAAGGTTGTTTGGTGGGATGTGGAGAGGTGATAGGGTGGAGGAAGAGGGTAGTGTATTTGGATGCTCAATTGTGAAGGTTTGGGTGTTTGGTGGGTTAACCAAAGGTGGAGATCTTTTTATTGCCGATAGAGCTTGTCTTCTTCTTGGCCGAAACGTTTTCTCGATCTCACGATCAAGTGGGAAAAGAGGTCCGATATAGCACCTACTCATGCACTCAACAAAAGATCAAATAGTCTCAATGCAAAGATTGCACTAGGACAAAATGGAGAAACAAACAACAATTAAAAGAACTAAGCCTAGATGAAAAAACAAATAATCCTATCCAATATCACCGTCCCCGGTAACGGCGCCAAAAACTTGTTGTCAAATTTTATATTTATTCCTCACAAGTGTACGAGCTTGTCGTGTGTATGTGAGGGTCGAACCCAAAGGATGGTTATTATGACTCTAGGATTGTTTGTTTAAGATACTAGTTTAGTTCGATATTAGGAAGTGGGTTGGTTTAAGCTAACTACGGAACTGGACTAAAACAATAGAAAGAACGACAAAATGTTTAAGATGGTAAAAGACGATGATTAAGAGAACTAGAATATCAGGTTCACTCATGTAGGGAAGGGGGGACATGAGCATAGAAAGGTAAAACCAAAGAACATATGCAAGAGAAAGACTCGATCTCTCGATGTGAGACTAACCCCTAAAGTAAGATTGATTAAGCCCTCACTTAATTAACCAAACCTTGATTTTAACATGTGTTTCCTAATTACTAGTCAAGCTCTCCCCCAACAAGTAGAAAGATAGATTAAATGCTCAAATTCTCCCTCAAGCATTCTCACAAACACCTTGTGTGCATGATAAAATCAACAAGCAAAGACTCAATAGTTTCATTCTTCCTATGTCTTAATCCTCCCCTACAATTCTACAAGAGATCTCCCTCCATCCTAGTAGGGCACTACTCACACATACTTGTAATAACAAACACAAAAGATGGAGATTTTGGCATGGAATAAGTAGAGAAAATCATGTTTATAAGATAAACTAATCAAGTAACTTAAAATGTAAACAATTGAAAGTTGAACAATAATAAGAGAAGGATTATACCAAATGGAAGACAAAGTTGCAATCTTGGATTAAATAGAAGAATAATCTTCACCAATCTTCAATTTACAACCCAATACTAAATGTAAACAATTGAGAACAACTAATTCTAAGCTAATTTATCAAGTAATTAAGGTTTGATTAAGGAAAGATTAAAACTTGCTTAAGAGAGTTTGCATAAAATTAGGGAAATAATTTTAGATCTAGGGTTGTCTGTCCAAATGATTAAGGGAGGGGGTATTTATAGTTTACACGGAAATTAGGTTGGAAATTACAAGCAAAGTCAAAATGCGGAAGGGAAGTCCTAGCCGGTGGACCGGCCGCCGTTGGTCTGCCCGGCTGGGAGTTCTCTGTAAAAATTAAGGGGAAATCAAGTCATCAGGTGTGATTGGCCGGTGGACCAGCTGCCGGTGGTCCACCGGCTGGGAGTTCACTTTACTTTTCATTTTTATGTTGACTGTCGTCCTTTTTCTTGCACTCCCAGCCGGCAGACCAGCTGCCGATGGCTTGCCCGGCTGGGAGTTCCCTGTAACATTTGCTCTTTTCTTCCTTCTTCTTGTACTCCCAGCCGGCTGACCGGCCGCCGGTGGCCTACCCGGCTGGGAGTTCGCTATAACTTTTCCACCCCTTTTTCCTTGGCTAAGTATAGGGGAGTCCCAACCGGCTGACCGGCCTACCGCCTGGTCACCTCTTATCACCTTTCCATCCTCTTCTCTTCATGCTTAGCTTCTCGAACCGTCTCCCTTGCTCCGATTCCTCTATTTCCGCCCCAAATCCTGCAAGACGGACATAATATCATAGACTAGGGAATCGGGGTACAAAATGCAAGGTAAGATACACAAAACCGACTCAAATGGAGTCGAAATGCATGAAAATAAAGAGGAGAAATGGTGTAAATAAATCATATATCAGATGACTCCACGATGATTTGAAGTGCTTGGCGTCGGAACTTGAAGAATGATTTATTAAATGAAGGAGGGTCGCTTAACTGAATCTTCGTAGACGATTGATTTGATGGAGGGTCGTCAAACTTTCTCTTTTTTGATGATTTGCTCTCCTAGATGACTGCACGATGATTTGAAATGCTTCGATGTCGATCCTTGAAGACAGTTTGATCTTCTTATTTGATGGAACTTTAAAGAAGAATCTGATTTGCATAGGGAAATTGCGCATTTTCTAGACTTTAACTTTTCTCTCTATTTTTCCATCGCATATAAATGAGGATGAGTGGGCTTGGACTTGGAAATCAACTTGACTTAATTAGGTGGATTTGACCCATTTATTGAATTTTACCACTTTAATGAATCGGCTCGGATAAAATAATTGAAATGGACTACTTTAATTAAATTTCATCCATACTAATTACATACATTTTACACAAATATTTAACAGGTCAATATTTTGTCTTTTTGACATCCAATGTGGCACATATACAAAATTTCCGTGCCTACAACGTTACTCATGAATCATAGCATGGTTACATCACTTAAATGTAGAATTAGATATAGTAAAATTTCTTATCTTATAATGTATGCATTGGGTATATGATCAACTCAAATCTCGAATCATATTCGAGCTATCAATTTGATCTTCAGTGCATGTCTTCAGTCAGACTTATCAGACAAAATTGCACCAATTAAGCATGTCTACGCGCAAGTAGAGTTTCTAGTTTTCTATCACCTAATCTCACCAGTTTGTTATATTAACCTTTGCTCCTCATAGAGGTAACGATGAATCAATGACATTACTCTTCGAGCCTCACCGCTTCAGACGAGTACACGGCCTGATCTATGATTGACCTCTGTCCAATCGACCGAAAGGAAACCAAGACACGGGAGTAGAATGTTTGGCAGCCTTGTGGACGTGCTAATCTAAATTAGCTCAATAAACATTGTGACAAAACTTGATCCAGAGTCTTGGAATAACGATTCCTAGGGAATGCGCGAAAAACATCTGAAATAGCTCTCTAACGACCAGTACATCAGCCTGATACAGATAAAATAGACAGGGCTTTCTCTATATCTCTAGCCAAATGACTAAAACAAAATGCAGTAGAATATAAAGAAAAGAGCCTCTTGATTGATAGTGCCAAACCAAACTTTTTCAGAAAGGGAAAATTTGGAACTTCGACATCATACTGTTGGCAATTCACCACAATCACTGATGACAACCCTCTGCCTTGGACGGTCTCCTCTGTCAGTCTCTTGTGTTTCAATGAGCGTAACAATGTCCATACCTTCCAACACCTGTCCGAATACTACATGTCTCTGATCTAGCCACGGTGTCTGCCATTTAAAGAGAACCATCAGAACATTAGAAATAGACTTGTAAAGTATCTTGTATGGCAATTTTAAACTAATATACTGAAAACCACTCATCAGAGAACTCGCCCTGAACACAATTTATATTTTATACTCAGTAGTTACTAAAAAATCTCATTTACAAGGGACATACTATTATACTCTTACTTGGATAGCGGGTAAAGTTTTTTAGGCAAACATATACACGAAGGAAAACAATATACACGAGGGCAAAACAATTGATGCAGATTATAATATAAAACCTATGATCGGAGATCTAAATTCTCAAACATGAAGGGTTTGATGACTAGATGTTTCTTATCTAAACACCATGTCTGCTATTTAACCGGGGAGCAAAAAATACAAAAAGACGATAAATTACACGCACAGGGAGCTCATACATTTCAACAAATATATGCATTTTAGGTTTACCAATAAAGTAGTTTTGGTACTAATAGTGTTCGGACTCGTGTCATGAGTACAATCACTTCATTACTGCACCAGCTAGCTTACCTCACAAATGTCATTCTTTTGGATTATGTAAAACTGAAGCAACATGATTTGAGTCCTATAAATTTTACCTAGCGAGAATTGCCTTGGGTGTACAATTTGCAGCATGAAGGTCTAGACTCTAGATGCATGGAAAAAACCCATGCCTTATATTAATCTGCTCGATAAAGGCTTACTGATCCAACACTAATGGGGTGGAATATTATAAGGGTGTGTTTGGATAGCAAAAGTGGAGGGAAAGGGAGAGGAGCGGGAAGGAGAGAAGAGAAAGGGAGGGAAGGGAAGGGGAGGGGGGGGGGGGGGGGATGAGTGTTTGAATACAATTTCCCTCCAAATCTGGCCTATCGTGGAGAGATTTTGATTTACCTTGGATGAGGAAAAATGGATCCCTCCAAATCCCTCCCCCTTCATTTCCCTCCACCCTTATTTGTTATCTAAACACGGGATTTTAAATCCCTTACTCTCCCTCCCTTTCCTTTCCCTCCAAATCCCTCAATCTAAACACACCCTAAAGAGAATTTATTCCTAGTTGTGCCATATTTCGTGGTCCGCTTCATGACAATGCTGAGAACATTGAAAGACTGATCAGGAGTGATCCCAAATTCCCAAGTGCTGGAAGGCTGTGCACAGAAAAAAAAAAAAAAAAAAAAAAAAAAAAAAAAAAAGAAAAAAGCAGGGTTGGGGTACAGGCAGTTATATTCCGAAGGTGGAGGATTGACGGAATTCTCTCAATGATAGAAAGAGTTAAGAGTCAAGGTTGCCATGAACATTCAACTTCTGACGGAAAAATCATCAAACTCACACGTGTCCAGCAAAAGTTAATGGCTCTTAATGCCGGTCAGTCGGCCGCCATGCAAAAAACGTGACAACCCCTAGAAACCTAAAACAAAGGAAATAGGATTTTACAAGATACTACACCAAAGATGTCCCACCAACATATGTAGCTTAATATAAATCACAATGTAGAGTAGAGTCAGGATCATAAATAGCTTCCATCGTAGATTTAACTTGCCATGAACATTCAACTTCTTTTACATGCCACGACCAATTCTCTTAACTTCTCTAAGTCAGACTTACCCCTCCTATGTTTTATCCCATTTTTTAAATGCTACAAGGCCTACAACCAATTGTATCAACTGCTACAGACTTAACTTTTCATATGTAAAGGAATGCTTATGGTTATGTTATTCGACTAGCACAACACATTAACAACACTTGTCATGATTTGGACATAAAATTTAAGAATCACTGAGCTGATCTTATATTTTAACCCTTTTTAAGTTGTATATAACAGTGTCCACTTCAAGAAATATACTTAAAATAGCGGTGGAAGTTTAAAAAACACGAAAAAATGGAACAATTTCAAAATAATAGTGAAATTGAACTGAAAGTCTGAAACATAGGAGAATTAACAACCCTATTACGGGGATCACAATCAAGTAATCTCACCAAATAAAAATTTGGTAATAACCTACAAGAAAATATAGTAAATAACAGAACATATTTTCCAGATTGGTTATCCAAATGTTTTCAAGTAAATATCCACACCCGAACTAAATAACAAAAAACGTTGGACAGGATATCTGATCCAAAACCTAACTTCAGATATCCAAAATTTCGCATCGGATTTGATAATCAGATTTTTGCTCAGCTCTAGTCCCAAGTCCTAACCAAGAATACAGGATATTGCTGGTCGCTTTTGTTTTTGGGGGGTGGGGTATATTTAGTATGTAGATAAAATGCACTGTAGAATAAGTTACAGGAGGGAAAGTAACTATACAAGCGAAAGAATTAAATTTAAGACGAAGTTATACCGCGACTGTGCAAATAAAAAACTGACTCCCATTGGTGTTGGGGCCTGCATTTGCCATGCTGAGTACTCCAGGTCCAACATGGGATACTGCAGTAACATTCCAAACATTAGAGCTATCCTTAATAGATGACAAAGATTCAAAATACTAAACAGCTGAGCTAAGTATACAAAACATGAACAAATGTCAACTTACAGTTGAAGTTCTCATCCTTAAATGTACGGCCGTAGATGCTTTTACCCCCGGTCCCCTGAAACAAAGCAGTTTCTTTCAGGTGCTTGCTACACAAACTGTAACGGCTAGCACAAAGAATGGAGAAGCAAAGCAGATAAAAAGGAGACGAGGGGGTATTGGAAGGAACTTAGGGAACAAAGAAAGAGATTAGGAAGGACACAAACAAGACGTATTGATTCAGAGAGGGAAGCTTAAAGTACAAATTAATCAGTTGGCCGTATTAATAAATAGATCTATGTCATCCTCTACTGCAAGAGGAGCGAACATACTAACTCATTGTTCCAAGACTCGGGCTGGCATTAACTCATCGATACCATTTTAGCCCAGCAGTGGGTATCAAATAACCATAATCCTCGCGAGGTACAAAAGACTATAATTGAGTACACGAAACCTTACTAAACATACTCTCTTTTAATACACAAGACATAACCATATGTCATAGTAATTTATAGAAATAAGTTAAATGTAAATAACGCTGGGGCTCAGAGAACGTACATTTCCCTTATCAAAGTCTCCTCCTTGAATCATGAATTTCTGGATGACACGATGGAACGCAGAGTCTTTATAACCAAATCCCTTTTCGCCTGAAACCGTAAATTAGTTCAACATCAAGTTTTCCACATTTAATTCATAAGCAACAAAACACATGACGTCTAGTCAAGAGCCCAACCTGTGCACAAAGCTCGGAAGTTCTCAACAGTTTTAGGCACCTCATCACCATACAAGCCTATCACGATTCTCCCAACTAGCTTTCCCACCGGATTTCCAATGCTTATATCAAAATACACCTTATTCGTCACTTTTCCTTGCAATGGTATGTCTTCTGCGTTCTGCAAAGCAGACGATAAGACAGGTTACCAATATGCAGTATTACCTAGTGTCCTAGTCCACAAAAACTAATTTTCAAACACAAAAAAGGAAAATAAGAAAAACCATATTGATCTTTGAAGAACTACTTGCATTGATAATAATTCACAGAGAATTTAGCATTCTTAACTACTTCTCCCTCCATCCCCCAATCAATCAAAGGTAAACAATTGATGATGAGGATGATGATGATGTATTTTACAGCGTCAACAAACTACAGCGAAAATCATGTCACAAACTCACAATTGTGGAAACATGGAAATCTGTGTTACTCGGACACTCCGACACGTGTCGGCGTCCGACACGTGTCGGTGTTTCGGACACGGCTATTTGGGGTGAATTTTCTTGTTTTGTGGTCTAAATTGAAGTGTCGAAGTGTCGAAGTGTCGTGTGGGGACGAATCTAGGATTTATGGAATGGGGGTGACGGGTGTTCAAAAAAATTTATAGCATAAAAAAAAATCAAAATATAATTACTCGAGTAATTCATAATACAATTTACGCTAAGAGCGTGCGGGCAACAAAATGTGCGAGTTCTCTCGAGTTAAAAACTATCTAGTACATCATCATTCTCCATAAGGCGAAAAGTATATTTCTCTATAAATGTAAAAGGCCTTTCAAAGGAAAAAAAAATCAAATTCATTTTTTTTTTTGATGAAATGTAAGAATATATTAAACTAAAAAACCGTCCTAATTACATGGAAAAGACCAACCGGCGGATTGGGCCAACTCCACACTAAACATAGGCCTAGCCCAATACAAAAACACAACCAACAAAAAAACAAATACAACCCACAAATAGAGATGAACCCTATTTTCATTCAACAAAACCAACAATCTCTCACTTTTGTTACTGCCGCAGTGCCGCACTATTCCTTCATCATCCATTTGGAAAATCCTTCACCATTTCCTCTCCAAATTCATTATTCACATAATCGGCTAATTGGCAAATTGTTAATGCTTACTCATTAATTTTCTAAACCTAATTTGGCTAATTGCTTACAATCACTCAACCATAGAACCATTTCAATAATTCTAATTTTCTATCAATCTATTATCCTATGAAGAAAACATCATATTCATTATTCATATAGCCTAAATCCTCAAATAAATTGAGTATAAAGCATACTTTTTGGAGACGGAAAATTTGAGACGGTGATGACTGATGATGTCTGCCGCTTGATTGCTTGAAATATTGGAAATTAGGTATAAGGAATTTGAGAAGATTGAAATAGTGAAAGATATGGGTTGTAATTTGGTTGCTCTGTAGTCTGTATGTGCGTTTCCGTATATGATTTGCAACATCCTTTTTTTTTTTTTTTTTTTTCTATTAACTATTCTATTTTTTTTTTTCTGAAAAATAATGGGGGGTGAGGGTTCACCTTAGTTTGAGGAGGCGCAAGGCACAACGAGGCGATGAGGGGTCAAAGCGATGAGGCGCAAGGCGCAAGGCGAATGCGCACGCCTTTTGAACGCGAGGCGCATCTTTTTTTGTAAGAGCCTCTAAACTAATTCTACACACTAAGCATCACTAAAAACATAGATTCACATCATAAATATATTAAAGGGAAGAAAATTACGTTCTATATCACATATCATTCGTTAAATTAAGCGTTAAATACTTGTACCTAATTAACCATTGTATCCAAAACAGCACATAAGGCAAAAACATAAAGGCAAACTACTCTACAAGTTAAAAATTGAAAAGATAAGAGAGCAATTAAAATTACAAGCAAATGGTAGAGAGAGAAAGTCAAGAGAGGAATTAACAAGTATATAAGCAAGGAGAGAAGAAGAGGGGGAACTGAAATTATAAGAAAGAAAACATGAAAGGAAACAGATGCTTAATAACAGCAGTCAAAGCAAGAGATTTAAAAAAAAAATGTGAAGAAGAAAAAGAGAAACTTGCAGTAGAAAATTGAAAGAAGTAAACGCTGATTAGGTTGTACTTCTAAAAAATTAGGGTTAAAAGAGTGTTATTTTGTAATAAAATAAAACTTTATTAAAAAGGAGTTAGGGTCATGTGCTTGACATGTAACTATTTATGAAACAAAGCTTGTCAGCGCCTCCAGTTAAGAAGGCGCGCCTTTTTGCGCCTAGGGCATCACCTTGAGGCGCTCGCCTTTTAGGGCCTTTTGAACACAGACTCGCCTAGTTGCTGTAATGCCCTAGCATCATCGCCTACCCTCGCCTCGCACCTAGGCGCGCGCGCCTGAGGCGCGCTTTTTTAAACTAAGGGGTTCACCCCATCACCCCCTGTAAATCCGACCCTCGTGTCGTGTCGGACACCGACACGTGTCTGACACGCGACACAGCAGTTAAGTGAAGTGAAGTGTCGGAGTAACATAGTTGGAAATCACTTATCACTCCAACACAGTCAACAGAGCGTTTATGTTTCAATCTGTGGAGTACAAAAACAGTCATCAACACAAAATAATCGCAATTGAAAAGATATTCATTGAACAATTAGTTATCAACTTATTATTACTGTGTTCTGTCTCAATCATTTGTTTACCTTGTACAATATTTGTGACGGCTATTTTAATCAAAGGTAAACATTGCGACGAGGGCGTACTACTAAATAAACAAATTTAGAAAGAAAAAAAAAAAGGAAAAAAGAATAAAGACCTCAGTAGAAGCTCGAACTGAGGGAAGAATGCGACGAGGTACGCGGCGAAGTGAAGAAGGAGAAGAGCACGTGAGTGACAGGTGAGCGAACGAACCAGAAGATGACAAACAAGTCTTGGGAGCAACCATCACCGAAAACGAGGCGTTTCGGTTACCGGAGTTCGCCGGTGCAACGCCGGAAATGGAACAAATATTAACCTGAATTAAGATCGAAAATTATGAAATTAAACGCGCAAAAGCGATATTTAACAGTAAAATAAGGAGTTAATAATAATAAAATAATGATAAATGAGAAGAAAAAGGAATTTAGTACTTACTAGGGTTGCAGCAGATGTCGCCATTGATGATTGAAGGAGAAGGTTGTGTTAGGTAGAATATGCTTTGGAAATGCAGATACACTAGAATGAAAGTGAGGAAGATAAGGAGATTGTGTAATTTTGTCGTGTGAAACTGTACGTTATGGGCTGGGTCATCATTTGGTTCTTATTTGGGCTAGCGGAATAATTACTCTTGTATCGCATTGGGTTTGTTCTTTTTTTTTTTTTTTTTTCTCCCCCGAATACTAAGTCGCTATTACACAGAGAATAGCTACTCCAAGAATATCTTCACGCAAGATTGCTCGAAGCTCCATAGGAGGACTAACTAGTAGAGTAGGCTTTATATCTTCACGCATTGGGTTTGTTCATAAGATGGCGATTTCGATGTTTAAAACTACTAAATTATCCCCTCGGTTCCGGTTATTTATTTACCTTTTGGTTTTATCACAAAGAACAAGGAAAGAGTAGAGGATCAATTATTAGATGACAAGTGGACAAAATAGAGTGTGGAGGATCCAATTGCATATCAAAGGCGTTCCTAAAATATAAAGGCAAACAATTGACTGAGACACTCCAAAATGGAATAGACAAACAAATGACCAGGACGAAGGATTTAACAATTTTTAAATATTTACAATGTTATTGTAATTACCCATCAAAATAACTACGGTACTCGATCGAGTAGACTTAGGTTACTAGATCGAGCAACTCATTGTGTAAGTTAAGAAAAAGTTGTGTCGAAATAAGAAAAATTCCTTATTCGACCAACACGATTGAGCAAGCGAGACACTCGGTCGAGCAAGCTCTTTCCAATCGATCGAACAACCCATACTGGACAATAGTGTGTTTGTTTTTATATTCTTATTCTAAACTCTTTTATTAAACTCATCTAAGCCTATTCCAACCCTATATAAATCTTTAAACATTAGACCTATAGTCCTTTAAAGTCTATTTCAAGTTTTTACAAATCTCATAAATAATCTAGGGAGAAGAGAGAAAACTGATCTTGTGCAATTTGATTTGGGGTTTTTCTTATTTGCAAAGCAGATTCAAATTCTTCTCGTTGTAAGTTCTTAATTCATTCTTTAGATTGTTAATTTATATACTAATTCTCTAATTTATGTTAGTAGATTAGACTGACACTAAACCCTAGACTTGAGATTTGGGGAAGTTAGTTAATGTTAATTGAATTGGATGAACAATGTGGTGATTGTATGAAATTGTGTATTGTAGGCGACGGTTTGGTAGCGGATCGTTATTAAGTTTGCTTGCGCACCTGGAATTGAGGTAGGGAGATTCTCTACTTATCCTTTGAATCTATGTTGTTATTGCTGTCGTGTGGTGATATTTTGTTAGAATTATTCGTTATTATTCTATGATGATATTATGCTATGGTCGTGTGAGTATGTGGTGATGATAGTACGGTATTAAGGTGGTGTATTGCGATGTTGATGATAGTATGATGTTAAGGGGGTGTACTGCGATGTTGATTATAGTACGGTGTTGAGGGGGTGTACTACGATGTGGAGAAAGTTAATAGTACGGTGTCGAGGGATGTACTACATGGCTGAGACTGATGGTCGACACGAGCAAGTCGTGTGACCGGCGTTGCACGAATAATTGTTGGTTTCTATACTGTTTGTTGACAATATTGCATATATGTGAATTGTATAACTGTATTAATTATCTTTACTCAACTTTGGTTGACTGGTGTGCGTTATTGTGTAAAATCTTTTATAAACTATTTGCGGTGATCCATTTGATATTTGCGGCAAATGATGAACAGTGAGTCTTACAGGTGCCTAGTTTGTGAGCTGTGGCTTCAGATGTTAGTTGGGAATGGGGCATGACGAGTACAAGCAGTATGATTCGACCATTTGTTAGTCTTATAATGACATTAAAATCTAAGTCTTCCGATGTAATAGTTAATACAATGGATTTTGATTATTTTAAGACAATTTAATTATTAAAAAGTAAAGTATTATATTACTCTTTTATTGTGGTTTTGATATGTACTATCTCGGGAAATCGTTATGGTAACACACCTATTTAGCTGAGAATGTCTTGCTAAAGGCTCTTGCTTTAATGAGGGTGTTACAATTATGGTGTAAACTCAACTTTGACATCATGTAGAGATGAAATAAAATAGGGTTATTTAATGGGAATACTCTATACTATAATGACCCTTCTCAAAATACTCTATAGTGTCTTTTAACTAACAATACTACCGACTAATGTACCATAACTCCCATAATAGAATAGGTGAAAGGGTGACCTGCTAATCCGGTTACCTTTGTCTAAAACACATAAATTTACCTTCCTTCATTCTTTCTGCCTACCTTTATTATCCTTACCTTTATTACCTTTCTTTACCTATTCTTCTTCCCCTCATCTTATTTCCTTCTAGTGCACACAAAAATGACGCCATTATTGATCCTTCATCACCATTCCTCCTACTGCACCAATCACTTGAATGAAGGCGGACTAATGTCAACTTTGTCCTAATTTAAATGCATAATGCGACAAGTAATTCGATTATCCTGATTTTTGTTACTCTTTTTTTTTTCAAAGTTTGATTTATGTTTGGTTTATTAATTAATTTGACTTGAGTTTGATTTTTTTGATTAATTAATTGATATTCCAGGTTTAATGTGATTTATTCTGATTTAAACTGATTTCAAATTCGCCCATATTTTAGTTGATTTATTGATATTTTTTTTTGTTAATTCATTTAAAACAATTTCTTGGTTTGTTATTGAAATATTGTTGATTAATTAGGGAAATCCGTTGAACACTATGATTTTGAAATTATGGTATGGTGGCTGTTTTGAAAAGGGTGGTGAAGATCTAGTCTTTATGGGTAATACATTTGGAACTATTGGTATAGACTAGATGAGATGGTGGGGCTTACATTAGTTGAGGAAGCATTTGATTAACAGCAAGGTGAACTCTTCATTTATGAAGAGCAAAGAGAGGCTGTATAAAAAGGGGAGAGGACAGATTGAGATTTTAGATAAGTTTAAAAAAATACAATTCTCAATTTAGACGGACACTATTTATCTAAAGTTTAAACGGGTCAAATTCACACTTTAGACGGACAACAAGTGGAATGTCACCACTCTATCTTATTATATAAGTGGTGACATATTTTACCCGCCTACACTTTAAACGGATATACCGTCTAAAGTGAGACTAATTGTTAAAAAAAGGTAAGGGAAACAGAGATATGGAATGCATATGGAAGGGGATGAAGTTTGTCAAAAAAAAACAAAAAAATGGGCCCCATCGCAAAGATTACCTGTTGCATCAGGTAAAAAAGAAGCGGATTTTGTTATAAGGGAGGGAGTGCATTAGTTGGTAATATTCTTAGTTAATTCATAGTACAGAGTATTCTGATAAGGACACTCATAGTTCAAAGTATTACCATTAAATAACCCAATAAAATATTTGTAAGTACCCACTAACTTTAATAATACGATACATTTTAAAAGGAAATTTAGGAATAAATTCGTAAAGGACTGGTTCAAGGTAGACAATATTGTACTTAATTTATATACCGTGGACACAGACGCATCAGATATCCAATAAGAGGTATAGCTTCCCCACAACAATTGACACCCGAGCTCATGTTCTGATTTGGCTTTTCTACTTCCGCGTGTTTTGGGTATTATTTAAATTTGTTGGTTTTTGGGTGAAAAGAATTCTGGAGTAAGTATTTTGAACATTGATAAGCTCGTCGGCAAAATAGTTTTGGCTGCGCAAGTTAAAGGTGAGAGCTCTGCTTAGACGGTAGGGGTATGGTTTGTTTTTATCAAAGGAAAAGTAAACGGTCAAATTATCGGATTTTGAGTAGGCAGAGGTAGCCTTGAACCCCTGGAGGAGAAGGCCCTTTTTTTTTTTTTATTTTGTTGTGTTTATCTGATGATGTGATTGTTGAGATTGTCGATGAGAAAATAGCTACATGTTTTTAGGTGAAGTGAAGTGTAACTTTTGTATATAATAGATACTATAACCAAAACGTTCTTCTTAAGCAGCGTTTTCGGTTTTCGTATGTAAGAAGGTATGTCTCTCAAGGAACATCTACACTGACTTAATTTATTTTACGAGTACTTGACCTATATAATTTAAGTGTTAAGATAGTAATGAGGATGACACCTTAATTTTGTTAATTTCTTTGCCAAATTCATTTAAGACTTTTATGGAGTCGTTCGTTGTTAGTAAAGTTTCATTAGCTATAGAATAGGTAGGGTCTTCCGCTTCACACAAGAGATTTGCACCGAGTAACATCACTTAATGTTTTATACAATAGTCCAATGGGGTTTGTTGTTAAATCGGAGAGATCTAGTAAGGGTAAAGCAAAATCTAAGGTCCTCGTAAATGTGTCTACAATTGTAATACGCCCTTTTAAGTAGGAGCCTTAGCATGACATTCCCGATTAGATGGAACTGTTACCATCTCGGTAACCCGAGAAAATGAATATCGAATAAAACAATCACAAATACTTTAAATAGAAATTACTTCATAACTAATAAAAACCGTCTTAACCCAGACGTTACGTAGTTTAAACCAGCTGACAAAGCATAAGTAGGTTAAAACTGAATTATTAGATAAGTGTTTGTAATACCCACCTGTTAGGAACCCTTTAACTAGCCGTTGACTGGCCTTAGACACTTGGTAGACCCTTGAGAACCTTTCATACAATTGGACTTAGTACTTGGCGAACTTTGGAAGTGTAGACCTCGATCTAGCTTAGGCTACTCGATCAAGTAGTTTAGTAACTCGATCGAGTAGAGGCCACTCGATCGAGTAAGTCCCATACTTGATCGAGTATGGCGATTTCAGCGGTAAGTTATATATCGTGAAGTCGTAAACCCCAAACGAGTTTTTCATTTCTTTTCTTCCTAAACCTAAGCGACGACACTTTATCTCCCACCTACCATCAACCCTTGAGATCCCTTTACACTTGGAGACACCATGGGGATGGAGACTTGAGTCGAGTACCTATCTTATCGCCGGAATGCCGAGCATAGGTAAATCATCATCATCGTACTTGGGTTTCCTTGTGGTTATGTTTGTTAGTAATAGAGTTGTCCCTACTATTTGTGATAGGTTATAATGGTGGTTTCCTTGTCTTCATACGGATTATGGGGTGTTGATGCTGATTGCTAAAGGTAGGTTTTCCTATTCAGTACTGTTGATTGATTGTCATGTGTAGTTATAGTATTGTTGTTTGAGTGATAGAAATGTTGTGTTTGTGTACAGGGTGGGTCCCTGGCTGAGTGGAGTCATCATCGGTAATGGCTTCACGCCCTTGATTCTCCCCTTGTGGTTCCCGTCATAAGGGGGATGCGCACATTAATGGACATGGGTTATTCGCTCGATGGAGATGAGCGAGGCTTAGGTGGGAAAGGCTGCGGCCCCTCACTGGCGGTGTGGAATATCTGTTGCGATGGATATTCTGGCAGGCCTTTACCTTCGGGTTAGTCATATGATTGATGGATGATTGGAGTTGGAGGTGGATGTGTGTATGTTGAATCTTGTGTTGTCTGTTGTTCTTCAATTACTGACGTTGTATGGTTTTGTTTGTCTTTATTTCTTGTTATGTGTCTACCGTGATCCTTTATGGTAAGCAGTTAGTCTTAGCAGGTGTTGATATGCGAAGCTTAGCTGGGTGCATTGGAGGGACGAGTCTTTCACTGAGTCCTGACATGGAGTAGTATCACCGTAGTTGATAGCTGTTTGTTATTAGTTGTATCTTTTCTTTTAGTTGAGTAAACTTGTAATAAAATTTAAACTGTTCTTTTATTGAGGTCATGATATTTACTATTCCTCAGGCAACCGAGATGGTAATGCCCTTATCTGCTAGGGAAGGTCTTGTTAAGACTCATTGGTAGATGGGGGTGTTACAAAGTGGTATCCGAGCGACGATTTTGGAACCTGTAACCGATGAACCCTATGAACGTAGTGAGTCTAATAAAATGAACCTGGTGTATGTGTGTTGGGAGCTCCTTGAATTGCTTGATTTTGTGTGAGTAGGCACTCTCATTCCAAAATCCCAGCCCAAATATGCTTAAGCCAGCCACTTCGTATGGGAAATGGAGTCGGGAGTTTGTGTGTGCTTGTGTGGTAATATGCGATATATATGTTTAGAGATGGTGTCTTGTGTGTGAAGGATGACATGTGTATGATGCATAATTGTTCTCGTAATTATGTGGAAGTATATAGATGGGAAAAGTAGAATGTAATTGTGGACATGGCCCACCTGCGATGCCCGGCCGATCTGCGGGACGCGGCAGCGGTCTTTTTGAAAGCCACGCTCGGCGGCATAAAAATGCTTTCGACCGGATCGTTTTAGAACGGTCGGTTTCGTCTCGGCAAGGGTCTCGAAACAATGCAAGAGATGTTCGGAGTCGCCACCAAACATTTGTGGGATGCTTGGAACCCGTTTGAATCCACTTTATACCTAGGTCAACCAAGGCAAAAAGCGGTGTTTTACATAGGTACTAAAGATAAGGAATCATCCCTCTTTATCATCCTATCTCTAGAATGACTCTCGTACGCCCTGGATAAGGTCGTCCACTATCCAAAGTTTCTGAGTAAGAGGTGAAAGTACGTATTGGGAAGCCTTTTAATTGGACACCCAATCCCGCCCGCGGTAGCGGCCTCTACTGATCGATCTTGGTTGGTTAAATGCAAAAGTTGATAAAACGGGTAAATGCATGAATGCGCATCCTCAAGTTTTAAACCTAACATGTGAGCTTTCTATGTCGGTTGTTTAACCCAAGTATCAAGTATTTGATGTCAAGTTGGATTTAATGTTGATTTGCATACAAGACGGAAATTAAACATCCATTTACCGAGTTAGGTTTATGGTGCATAACGTGATCCATTTGTCTTAGTAAGGCGTTTTGCAAATACGGTGTAAAATGGGCAGATTTGTCATCTGATCCGTCCTGTATTCGGGTTAACCGAAGTCGGGATCGTCCTAAACAAGTCTTTGAAGGAAACAGGTGAGTGATCGGGCGGCCCTATATAGGCGCGAGCCATCCGGCGATGCAAACAGGCTTGTCCTGATTTGAAAATGAGAAAATGAGTGGCCTGTTTAGGCGTGGGTCAACAGACGACTGTAGGACGTCTTCTGACCATTAAAAAGGTTTGTAAAATGGTTTGAAAAGAGGGTGTTTGAACCCGTCTTGATTTGAAAAGGTCGTTTAGACCGCTTTTGTGTTGATATGAAGAACGAGACTTGAATAATTATCATTATTTTGACAATATTCGATGTCGGGTTCGGTTTTGCAAGCTTGACATGAATAGTTTTGAAAATGATTGTGAACTAATTGTTTTAAGTTCACTTGTTTGTAATTAGTGAATGTTTATTATCGTACTCGGGTTAAAATCCGACATGGTATGTAGAACCAAGGATGATTTTGTATTTATGACTAATGCATTTGTCTTGAAGATATAAAGAAATGAAATAAAAGGTTTTAAAATACCTTTTAAAATGTAATTAACCAAATATTATCACCGAAACACGGATTAAACCGTCATGGTATTAGGAACCAAGGGTGAAAAATATATTATGGTTAAAAGTTTATCATAAAAATGATTTGAAGTATTTGAAATGGTAAAAACCGATTACAAATATGAAATGAAAATAAAGGGGAAGAAGAGACCAAACACGGCTGGATTAAGGCCTGAGAGGGGCTTTAGGCGCGAGCCATGCTGCTATACAAGTAGCCCCTGCCTCGGCCAAAAATCCGATTTTGGCTAATTTATCCCATATTTGGACCATGCTATGCATGTTTTAGCATGTTATAGTCATGAAACAAAAGAAAAACATGATAGAAGAGGATTTTTACACCCTCATACTTACATGTTAGGCTTGAGACGAGAAATCGACGAAAGGGTAGAAACTTGTTTGGTCGGAAAACTCGGTTTGAAAACCGTTTTAGCAATGTAAAAGAGTGTTTTAAGTTTAGTGATGGTGTTGTTGGTCGAGATGGTCGGTCAAGTGATTTAATGCACGATGACGGTATCAAACAATGTGTAAGGCTTGTGTTTTCGATCGGTAGGTCGAAAACACGTGTTGGTTTGTGACTTGAGAAGTCGATCATAGAATTTTAAGGGAGAAATGAGGGGGCGGACACTCGCGTAAGGTGTTATGGTGTGTGAAGGTGGGTATTTATAGAGAAATAGGTGGTTGTGTGCGTTTTGAGCGACGTGGCCTCATGGGCTGCTCGAAGAGGCGCGGACCATTTCGCGGGTCTTCGAGGTGTCTTGTCACTATCACGCAATTGTAATCATGATTTGTTCTATCCTAGGTTTTGGATGAACTTGATTTGTACTTGACCATGAAGAATTCCGGGAAATACTTAACATGGAAGTCTTGAAAAGTTTTGTTTTTTCTGTTTGACTCGATTTGACTCGTTGCTGGAGTCGGGATTGGAATTTTGAGTCGATTTTTGGTCCGGTGTCGGTTTTGACTCTAGTTAGTGTCATTGAATCCCCGTCGTCATACATTAAACACTCCAGGTACTTTTGAAAAGTTTTGAAATGTGTTGTTTTCGAAATCGTTTTTAAGTTTTCCGACGTATAGTTGTACAAAACTGTCGATCAAACGCTGCGATTCCTAAGCATATTGTAGTTCGATAATCATCGGGTGTTTGTTAGAGACTCGACAGATACTGGGTATCTATAGTAATGCAAGTATACATAAGGTTATGTGGTGACATGTTAGTGATAATTAATTTGCAGGTTTGTATTGTCTATAAAATTGTATGAACATGTTGTGTGGTAGAATTTGAGATGCATAGCTACGAGTAGAATGTTGTTATTGTTATGAGTAAATATGTGAACTAAAGTACGTAATGGTAAAATTGAATCGTATGTTGTTTGAAATGCCGTAGAATAGAAATTATAATGTTTTGTTTGTGGTAATTGCGTTATATGCAAGGTAATGTGAATCGATAGTAATAGTATATAAATAACTAGTGACGAGTTCTAAGTATGCCTTAGACTCCGAACGATTTATTATTTTGCAGGAACGCCTAACTAGATTTGTAATCTTTTGTTGAGTATTTTGACTTACTCGACCGAGTACGAGGGACAACTCGACCGAGTAAGCCTTACTCGACCGAGTAGGTGAGTCACTCGACCGAGTTTGATAGAAAACAGAATCAATGCTCATTTTGCCAGCATCAAAACTCGACCAAGCATACCTCAACTCGATCGAGTAGAGGCTACTCGGTCGAGTACCTTAGATACCCGATCGAGTATCGCCGCTACAGTAACACGGGATTCTTAAAATTTTCGAGGCTTATAACCTCAACTCCTTCATTCTTTTACTTCTTATTTCATCTTTCTAAACCTAAAATCCTCTTTTAAACCTCCTTCTTTACCAAAAACTTTGGTGATTTTGTGCTTGCTCTTTCCGCATCTTCCTAAGTTCATCCACTTATTTCATTTGCAAACTTATTCGAGGTAAATTTATACCCTTTTCTTTGATTTTAAACCAATTTGAAGCATGTATTGTGTTGGATTTTCTGGAATTTCGTTTTTATAACCAAATCTTGCATTGTAATTGTTGTATTTTGATAGAAACCACCTTGAATCATTGTTATTGATGTTAGGAATTGCAAAATTAAACCTAATTATTGAGTATGTTCAACTCGGATTTTTCTAGGGTTTGCCCCAAATTTTGATTTTTGTTCATCAAATTCATTTTAAAGTGTTGAAAAGGGATAAAGGATGTTAGTAGTATCGTATTTGGTGCTTGATTTTGATTATTTTCATCAAAAATCTCGTCTTAGAACTCCGTCTTAAAGTGCACAAAGCTGAAACGTTGTCCCAATTTCACTACAATAACCGACTTATTAAGCTTGTTTTTGGTAGAAAATTCAGTCCGGTCACTTCCATAACTTGTTTAAACTTCATGTTTTGAAACCTTAAAACCATCTTTTATGAATTGTGAAGAGTAAGGGGATTGGCAAAAATCGTGTTTTATCTCAAAATTTTACATACTTTGGCAAGAAATTTATACTAGGCATCATCTTTTTCGTATATGACAATTGAAAATTTCTACTTTGAATTTGTAAAACCCGATGTGTGGCTAAACTATGTTGAAACAGATGCCGAGAACTACAACTACACGACAAAGTAAGAGGACACGCGCCGCCGAGCCAGAGGTAAGGGAAGGAAGTCAAGGACTCGTTGTCCCGCCCGTTCCTGGATTCCCTACGGTAATCTTTGCTAGCTTTAAGCAGAGAGATGCTTTTGTAGAGTTGTTGAGTCGCACCTTGAGACCCACAAGGTGCATTATACGAGTGTGTTGGAAGAGCTGAAAATAGAAGTAGATGTCCGACATATCTTTGAGATACTTGGTTTGGAGGGGTTGTACCACTTGAGAAAACATTGTTATGCCTTTTTGACCCTAAAGTTCACGAGTTCTTTCTCTTACGATGTGGCTGAAGGGATGGTAGTCTTTCAGTTGATGAACACTAGTTTCTATTTGACTCTTGACCAATTTGCCGATCACCTGAGGCTTACACAGGCTAAGAAGGGATATTATAGGGAGGTCCCGACTGAGTGTGGTGCCAGTGGCTACATGCTCTTGTTCACTTGTATATCTGCCCCCACTTCGAGTAACATGTTGATGAATGATATTTAGCATGTGACCTTAAAGATATTCCTCCGAGCCTTGACCTGTTTACTCTATGGTAGGAAAGATGTGAGTAAGCTTAACTCACATAAGATGATGTTGTTAGTTACTTACCTGAACCCCACCTGACAGGAGCGCGTTGCATATAGTGCCCCGACCATAGTGTGTGCCAGTTTGGCCTTCAGGGCCAAGTCTTCGACCCGTTACCTCAGTTGCCGTGCTATCGCCACTCGCCCAGCAGAGAGGTTGACCATTTTTGAGGCCTCTTCGGCTCTCAAACCTTTGACCCCGGTTGTCCCAACTATGGACATGGCCCGATCCGGACCATCTTCCAGTGACGGAGCCGTTGGCTGCGAGTAATCATGATTTGTTCTATCCTATGTTTTGGATGAACTTTATTTTTACTTGACCATGAAGCATTCCGGGAAATACTTCGCATGGAAGTCTTGAAATTTTTTGTTTTTTGTGTTTGACTCAATTTGACTCGTTATTGGAGTCGAGAATTGAATTTTGAGTCGGTTTTTGGTCCGGTGTCAGTTTTAACTCTAGTTAGTGTCATTGCGACCCCGTCGTCATGCATTAAACACTCCAGGTACTTTTGAAATGTTTTGTTTTCGGAATCGTTTTATGTTTTCCGACGTATAGTTGTACAAAATTGTCGATCAAACGCTGCGATTCCTAAGCATGTTGTAGTCCGATAATCATTGGGTGTTTGTCGGAGACTCGACAGATACTAGGTATCTAGAGAGCCCCCACTTTGAATGAGGCTTGGACAGGGCGAAAGTCAAAGTATAGCCCCCAGGTCAATCGAAGATTACAACCTGGAGACCGAGGCGACGTCGAGGCGGCTCGAAAGGATTCGGGCCAAGTACCTGCCATCGGGAAGGGCGACCCCAACGCGACTCGGGGGTACGAGTCAAGGACCTGTCGTCGGGAACTGTTTAGAGTCTGTCGACTGTCCGTGCGGGTCGTTTAAATTACGTTAGACTACGTATAAAGGCTCGCCAGCCATAAGAAGGAGTCATACCTGAGGCATCTTCGGGATATGTCCTTGAATCGTTTCTTGTCTACGGACAAAGGCTCGCCAGCCGTGTTGCGGATATGAAGGGGGTTGCCAGCCGCGTACGGATATGAAGGGGCTTGCCAGCCGTGTGCGGATATGAAGGGGCTCGCCAGCCGCGTCGAATGTGCGTTGTGAGGCTCGCTATCCATGTTGAATGTGTTGCATTTTGAGGCTCGCCTGTCATGTTGAATGTGTGTTGTGAGGCTCGCCAACCATATTGGATGCGCATTGTGAGGCTCGCCAGCCATATTGAATGCGCGTTGTGAGGCTTGCCAGCCATATTGAATGCGCGTTGTGAGGCTCGCCAGCCATGCTAAATGTCGATTGATCGACTGTGGGAAATAGCCGTGTTGGACGGGCCTATTTCGAGAAGTTGTTTGAGTTAGCGGGTTCCGTGAGGAGGTTTCCGATATCCTTTTGGGGAATTTCGGTGTTCATATTAAATGTTTGTGGCGCCGGAAAGGGATAGGCTCGTGAGCCTGGCTCCCGTGGTCGGCGGTGATTTTGAACCTCGAAGGGAGATGGCGGTTTTTATTGCCGTTTGTTTTGTAGACAAAGGACAAATGTGTATTCTGTCGTTTGATGTGTGTTTGAGGAGGACGATTTTAATTTCGTCCTCTCATGTTTTAAGATTTGTGAAGGGTAGTGAATTTCACTATCCCTTTTTGAAGGTTTGACGGTTTTTAATGCCGTTTGTTTGAGATTTGAAAATGTTTGTTAAAAATTTCGTGAGAATAGCGAATTTGAATTCCACTATTTTGTTTTTGTATTTGAAAGATGGCGCCTTTTAATGCTGTCATTGAAATTTGTGAAAATAGCGGATTTGAATTTCACTATTTTGTTTTTTGTATTTGGAAAATGACGGTTTTTATTGCCGTCGTTGGAGATTTGAGATTTGTGGAAATAGCGAATTTTGAATTTCGCTATTTTGTTTTTATTCGAGAAATAACGGTTTTTAATATAATGCAGTCGTTGAAGTTTTGTGGAAATAACGAATTTGAATTTCACTATTTAATTTTGAAAAATGACGGTTTTTATTGCCGTCGTTGAAATGTTGTGGAAATAGCGAATTTGAATCCCACTATTTTGTTTTTGTATTTGAAAGATGACGGTTTTTAATTTCGCCGTTGAATAATTGAAGTTTGTGTGGGAAATTGGGCCAAAGCCCAAAATTTCGTTGAATAAAGCATGGAACACCCCCATTGAGGCGCGAGCTGTTGTACGAAGGAAGGGGGCTTCCCTGTTTCCAGTAAAAGACAAAAATCTCCATTTTTGGTTTCTTTTCTTGCTTGACTTTGTGCCGTTGCTATCATGTCATCTCAAATTATGCAAATCCTCTTGAATCCATTTGAATTTTTTTGTCTTTTTGTTAAGTGAATTAGGGCGAAACCCTAAATTTTCGAAAATTGAATTGGGCGTTTTTTATTAGCCCATTTTCGAGTGAAATCGATGATTGCATTAGGTTAGAAACCTGTTTAGGAGTATAGGGGTGCTTTTAGTTTGCATTTTGATCCCCGTTCCCGCTCCCTATGCTCGAAGAATGTGAATGAGACGAGGAAACCGTCTTATTTCACAATGCCGTGTTTGTTTGCTTGAGTTGTGTGCCCCTCTAGGCTGTATTGTAGTCGGGGAAGACCGTGTTTGCCATATTGAACCTTCGTTGGGTGTTGTGGGCAAAATTTTGAGTTTTTGCCTTTTGCGACGGTCTTATGTCTGATGAAATAAGCGTCTGTTTGAGCTCAAATTGAGTCAGTTTGTCTTGAAATAGACCTTAACGGTAGTTTAGGTCACTTTGAGACGTGATTAAATCACATTGTTTTGTTGTGGTCATATTTTGAATTTTTGACCTATTTTTGCCCGAATTGGCGTAAAATTGCCTTTTTGAGCTCTGAAAAATACCCAATTGTGTTGGGAATTTTTGTTGTTTATTTTGCGGGCCTTGTGTGGGCCTTGAGGTATTGGGTGCTTTTTGAAATTTTTGTTGTTGTTTTGACTCGTTTTTTGCTTGAAAAAAAGGGCGAGTCGTTTTTGTGCGATTTTTTGTGAAGTGTTTTATTGTTTTTGTTGGTTGGGTTTGGGCGGGTTTGGGGCGGGTTTCCCCTTGTTTTGTTTTGCATTTGCAGGTGTGTTTTTTTTGGATTTATCCATTTTGTGCCGTCGTAATGCCGAAATTTCGGCTGACGTTTTTATTTTATCCTGATTGCAAGGGAGTGTTCTGGGCCCACTGGGTCCATTGCTGAGACCTTAGAGGTCTTGTTTGAGACTGGGCCGATTAGTACTCCGGCGAGTGCACCTGAGACGGTGGTAGAGGACGCTTCCGAGGAGGAGGAGCCCACCGAGGAGGCTGTTAGAGCCGAGGGAGCCATTGAGGCTTGTGAGGGGCCCGTTGTTGGGGCTGTTGGTGTTGAGGGAGCCACTAGGGCTCGGGAGGAGCCTGTTGTTGAGGCTGCTGGTGTTGGGAGGGCTCAGACAGGGTCTGAGGATGGTACCTTTGGACGGAGGTTTAGTACCACTAGGAGGAGGGGTCTTTGACCCACTAGACGGGAGCTTCAGAATGTCATTAGGGTCGTTGTGAGGCCTCCTCCCCATCGCGTGGAGTCTCGAGGGCAGAAGAGACGGAGAGCGGAGACGGAAGCGGATGACGCTTTCGTCGCAGGTTGGGATGTTAGACGGGTTATAGCTCCGCGGAGGTTGAACCTGCGAGCGGCGCCTACTTGGGCTGAGGGTTTTGGCGGTAGCCAGCTGTTGCTGCGGCTAGACACTCACATCTCCTACCGTGCACACGAGGGTTTGGTGAGTTTACTGCTTTGTTGAGCTCTTGCTGTTTTTGTTGTTTCAGACCTGAATAGGTATTCTGACGCTGTTTGTTTCTCAATTTCAGGAGATTGGTACCATGAGGACTTTCTCAGGCTTCTCGACTTGGTTGGGTTTCTACGACGTTCTCCGGGCCGGTACGAGGGCGTTCATAGAGAGGTCGGCTATGGGGCCGTTGGTGGTTGCTTGGCGTGATATTCACAGGGCTTCGATTAAGTCGAACTTGTGTCTGATCCGTGCCATATTGGACCGTTACTGGGACACGATGTTGTCGTTCCACATGGAGTTTGGGGATGTCGGTGTCACCTTAGAGGACTTTACCATGATATCGGGCCTCCCCTATGGCGAGACGCCTGTTGAGTTCCCGGAGACGCCGGAGAGAGTGTCTCCGCCGTGGTTACGGGTTTGATCGACAATGTTTTGCCTGCGCCGTCTGACATCACTCCTTACCTGATCGCGAACTCATATATGAGGGATCACTTTAGGGGGAGAGTGGTGGGCTTTGTTCCGGCGTCGTTGGCGAGTCCGGAGGCTGAGGCGCAGGCTGACGCACAGGAGGCGCGATTGTGGTTGTGGTACTTCTTGGGTACCACGTACTTTGGTGATAAGGGTGAGCGCTTGTCGACCAAGTACTTCCTTTGCTTGCTGACCTGGACGCCTTGGGTCAGTCGACTTTGGCGAGTTTTACCCGGTACCTGCATGCTGCAGTTCATCCGGAGGTGATGGGAGTTCTCCTGCTTTGGTTGGTCCCGGCCTCATCTTGGAGGTACGAGCATTTTTGTGGTTTTTTGTTGAATTTGATTTTGATTTGTGGTTTGATTTTTGGATTGGTTTTGAGTTTTGGCAATTTTCGAAACAATTGGCTGATTTGTGATTGCTGTGTTTTGTTACAGGCTTGGTTGTATGCTTACTTCGTCCCCCTGCGCCCGGGGACGACTGGTGGCGTTCCTTCGTCTTACCCCGTTGTGAGGGCTTGGACGGTGGCTTGGAAGAAGTCGACTAAGTCAACTTACGAGGACTGTAGGCGTCGAGTGAACGCCCTCCGAGTTGGTGACATAAGTTGTTGCTTCCTACCTCTTTTGTTTTGTAGAAACGGATAGAGATAAGATGACTAGGTAGCCTAGAAAGCCCCCAATTAGTTGATTAACTTTGCCTTGAGTGCAGTTTGTCGGGTTGCCTTGGGAGCACTACACATGCGTGTTGGCTGCTGTCAAGGAGCGTTTGCAACCTCGCAGCTTCAAGCATTTGTACCTTGAGACGGTGATCAAGCCGGTTTGGTACCTGGGCGAGCGTTTAGCTCGTCAGTGCTTTAGTGAGACCTTTGTGGTACCGGTTGATCCGCCTAGGGTGTTATTCTAGGAGTCGACACTCGGCGAGGTTGAGGAGCACCTTCACAGTCGCGAAGGTGAGGAGCTGTTGTTACGGGAGGTCGAATATGACACCCTCTGCTTGTCGAGGCTTGCCTGGTACCCGATTGAGGTATATTTTTCTCTGTTCTTTGTTTTCAGTGCCTCTTTTTAATAGAAGGATTTGTTACCTTCGATGCGGATCCATATTGTAGGGCGTCGACGCGTTGATGAGGACCCAGCCCCCAGTTTTCCTGACACAGACCACCTTTCAGAGGCCGTGTGGTGAGGAGCTGCAGTTGCTGATGTGACCATAATTAGCGCATATTTAGCCCCCGAATTAGCCTTGTTCCCATGCTTTTTAGTGCCTATTTGGGTCATTTCTTATCTTTAGTTCTTTGTTTTGCATATTCTTTGAGATTTTGATCCCTTGGTAGGAAAGGAGTAAGAATCTTGCATTTTCATGGCAAAACGAGGCTAAATTGATTGTATTCAATGACCAAGCATCAAGAAGAGACAAGACTAAGACTAGAAGGCCTTTGTACATATCATAGTAGAAGAACAATGTTGAGAAAGGATCCTTGCATCCCCAAGGAAATCCCCAAGGAATTTATGAAGAAAAGGGAAGAAAAGAAGAAGAATTGACGCTGACCAACAATCCGAACGGATTGCAGACAATCCGCCCGTCCAGCCAGAACAATCCGAGCGTCCCTCCTTGGAATCCGCTCGGATTCCCCCTCAACAATCCGAGCGTCCCTCTCCTGAATCCGCTCGGATTGCACCGCCCAAATCCGGCCGTCCCTCCTTGGAATCCGCTCGGATTCCCCCTCAACAATCCGAGCGTCCCTCTCCTGAATCCGCTCGGATTGCACCGCCCAAATCCGGCCGTCCCGACTCTAATCCGCCCGGATTCTGCAGACAAAGACGGATTTCATTCTTCAAGCTACGAAAAGAGAAGCCCTTCTCTAAGAAAATACCGGGTCCTCCTTGCTCAACTTAAAAAGTGTAATTACTAGTTTAGCCCTTAGTTAACCCTAATGCATCCTCCCTAATTTTCACTATAAATACCCCATTAGTCTAATTAGAAGGGCATGTTCTTTTTATCAATAATTAGTGTAGTTAATATCAATCAAATTTCTTTTCAACATTGTAATCAAGTATTAATCAAGTTTTAATCCAAGTTTTATTTCCTTAATCTCTTTTTGTTCATCCTTTATTTTGGGTAATTGAAGATTATTTGGGTTATTATTGGGAGATTGACAACCTCTCAATCTAGGATTCAAGTACTTCTATTATTCTTGCTTTATTATTGGAATCATTAGTAGGTATAATCTCTTAATCCCTTTTTAATTATTGTTAATTACTTTCATTTATTCATCATGTTTCATATTGTTGGTATGATTGACAACCTTGCTAGCATGATCAACATGATAATGAGTGAGTAGTTTCTTAGCTAGGGTTTAATGGGTGATTAGGGGAAACCATCATGGGGATGATTCATGCTTAAATCAATATGCTTTCATATCTTATTTGCTTGCTTGTTTTGATCTCAATTCATGCACATGTTATATTTGATGAAATTCTAAGCCTATGAATCCTTGCATTTACTATCATCTTCTATCCTTTCAACAAGACTTGTAAGACATAACCCAACTCGAGTCTTGTTAGACCATGCATGTGTTGAGTAGGAAAGATTAAGTCGACTTGTAGGTGTTGTACAATCTAATCGATTCGGCTCCGGGACCCAAACTTTCCTAGGATTGTAAGACATAACCCAACTCAATCCATCACAACAATAATTGCTTGCTTATAATTTGAGAACATGTTTGTATGATCATATCCCATGATTCCCCTATGAACCCATGACACCCTAGTGCTTTTAATCAATTGTTTACACCCCTTATTTTATTCATCTTGCTAGTTTACTTTCATTGTTATTTTAGTTTAGTGACCTTCTACACCAACCCAATTTGTGACACCCCTAGACACTACTAGTTACAATAGAATTCTCATTTCAATACCCGTCCCTTGGGATCCGACCTTTACTTACCTCTTTACTAATTGTAGAGTTGTTTGTGAAGTATAAATTGTGTTTTGTATCGACCATTGACCAACGACCACATCTATCTATTTGTGAACACGAAATGGCATCGATAAAAAATGGCGCCGTGCTTAGTCGGGACTGTTTAATTGATTTAAGATTTCTTTTTATTGTTATTAGTTGTGTCTTTCTTCACCTTGGGGAAGTAAAACTCCTCAAGGTTTGTTCTAATTGTTTTCGAGTTGTTTGATATTTTGCATGTCTAGAAGGTCACAAGGTGATTTGTTACCTTTTGACCGTGAAATCGAAAGAACCTTGACGAATAATAGGAGACTTGTTAGGAGGAATTTGGGAGGTGTTGGTGAAGTTGTTCAACCCACTAGTGAGTTTGTCAATCCTTTCGCAATAGAAGGAGAAGAGAACCCATTAAACAATACCACACAAAATCCACCTACAATGCCTAAATTCTCGTCACACTCCGTACCCACCGAGGAGAATCTACCAAATGGTACTCCTACACCACAACATCTAACCGGTAATTTTATTGCCAAGTCCGCCTTCATCCAACTAGTTGAGAGGAGCCAATTCGGGGGAATGCCTAGTGAGGATCCTCATTCTCATATGGAAACCTTTTGCGATTATTGTGATGCTATCTCTCAAACGGGCGTGACTCAAGACCAAATTAGATGGGTCTTATTTCCTTTTTCGTTAATCGGCACCGCGAAGCAATGGTTGAAGGGCCTTGATAAGGCCACCCTTGGAATAGATTCTTGGAAGAAGTTAGCTCTAGCTTTCTACAAAAAATTCTACCCACCGGAAAAGACTAACATGCTAAGAGCTCAAATTACGGGTTTTAAGCAAAGGGATGAAGATTCTTTGTATGAAGCTTGGGAGCGGTTCAAAGGTATTTGTCGCTCATGTCCTCACCATGGACTTAGCGAATGGTTTTTGGTGCAACAATTTTGGAATGGTTTATATGAAGATTCTAGGAACATTCTCAATATGGGATCAAATGGAATGTTCACCGAAGTTGATGACAATCAAACATGGAACAAGATTGAGGAAATGGCGATCCATAATTCACAATATAGTAGACCTCGCAAGGCTACTAGAGGAGGAAAGCATGAAGTGGACTCCGTTACTCAATTGGGTGCTCAACTTAGTGCTCACATTGACACAATCAACTTGAAGTTTGAACAAGCTATGGCTAGACTTGAGGAAAACTCAAAATCATCAAAGCATCATGTCAATGCCATGACGGCATCCTCATCAATCCCAAGTGGGATATGTGAGAATTGTGGAACTTTGGGACATGACCAAAGTGAATGTAGGGGAACAACCGAACAAGTTAATGCTTTCCAAGCTTACAAAAGTGGTACCCCTTATTCAAATTTTTACAATGAAAACACCAAATTCCATCCAAATCTCTCATACAAAAGCCAAAATGTTCAAAACCCTCAAACAACATACACTCCACCACCCATGAGAAATCAAAATCAAAGACCCTTTTACAATCAAAACCAAGGTTACCAAAATCAAAATCCATACAATCACCAAAATGACCAAGGTTTTGATGTCCAAAAAGCGGTCCTCCAAATGCAAAAGAATCAACAAGAATTTTTCACTCAAATGCAAAAAGATAGCCAAGCAAAGGACACCACCATCAACAACATTCTAGCTCACACCAAGATGTTAGAAACACAATTGACTCAACTAGCATCTTCAAGCTCACAAAGACAAAAGGGGCAATTACCACCTCAAAGTAATCCCCCTAGACATGAAACGGTTAGTGCCATTCACTTGAGAAGTGGTACAAGGTATGAAGCACCGAAGGAGCAAGTTGAGAATGAAGTTGTGAAAGCTAGTGAGAATGAAGTTGTTGTGCAAAACTCCAAAGAAGGGGAATCATCAAAAGAAGAAAGTTCAAAGAAAAATGAAGACAAGGCCAAAGAGAAGGAGCCCATTGTGATTAGACTTCCTTTTCCAAGTCGTCAAGCCAAGCCCAAATTTGATGATCAACTTGGAAAGTTCATGGAGATTGTGAAGAATTTAGAAGTCTCAATTCCTTTCACGGAATTAATCAATCACGTCTTAGCCTATGCAAAATACATGAAAGATATCCTCACAAAGAAGAAGTCGATCCTGAAACTTGAGACTATCGCCTTCACTAAGGTGAGTAGTGCAATACTTCAAGGGAGTTCACCTCCAAAGTTAAAGGATCCAGGAAGCTTCTCAATACCGTGTACCATTGGCGACACGACGATCAACAAAGCCTTATGTGATCTAGGGGCTAGTGTGAGTGTCATGCCGTACTCGGTGAGTAAAAGGTTGGGGATGGGAGAGCTTAAATGCACCAATATCACACTCCAAATTGCCGATAGATCGACGAAGACACCGTTAGGGATATGGGAAGATGTCCCCGTGCGAATTGGGAAGTTTTTCATCCCGGTGGACTTTGTCATTGTTGATATGGAGGAAGATTCCAACATTCCAATCATCTTAGGAAGACCTTTCCTACACACCGCGGGTGCGGTGATTGATGTGAAACATGGAGAGCTCACTCTAGAAGTGGAAGATGAAAGCATAACTTTTAATCTTGACAAAACCATGAGAGCTCCTCGTTTGCATGAGCCATGTTTCATGATTGATCATTATAGCCGGAAGGATGAAAGGAAGAGATCGGAACTCCAATGGAGGAAGAAAATTGAAGATGCTCCATTCAAAGAGCAAGTGAATTGTGACAAGGAGAGCTTGCAAGGCTCATCAAAATCAACCAAGGAAGAAGAAGATGGCCTCATTGGCCAAGAGAAGAAATTGGGAGAGTTGTCTCCATCTAAGCAAGAGATTTTCAATGATCAACTCAATGAAGTTTGTGGTCTTTGGGACGACGAATTTGAAGGGATTTTTAATCCCTACATTGGGCATGCCATCGATCATGATCAACAACAAGGGGCACGGTCTATTGAGGACCTCTACCATAATAATGAACAAGCTTTTGATTACTTTTTCAAGGTGTTGAGCAACATCAACAACACCTTGGACATGCCCCCTTGACATCTCATCAAGAATGAGAGTTTGGTGGAGTCCTCCCTAAACCACCACTTGTAAATATTTCTAACTCCCTAACTTACATTTCAATTTTTGTATTGCATTTTTTGTCATTTTTGGATTTTTATTTACTTTGATCAAAATAATTGTCATGTAAGAGAGAAGTGAGGGAGGGATTAACAATTTCAATTAATGTGTAGTGTTTTACCTTAGTGTGGGGATGGCAATTGCCTAGGCTATTCATGCCTTAGTAGTGCCCCCACAATGAAGAACACAAGATTTGAAAGAAAGAAAGAATGATATAGGAATGCGTTTGTGCACAGGGAAGAATCCGAGCGGATTCCTGAGAATCCGCCCGTCTTCAACAATCCGAGCGTCCTGCTGAGAAGACGCCCGTCCTGAGCTGAGCTGAAATTGAAAATTTCTTGACTGTTGAAGAATCCGAGCGGATTTCTGGAAAGACGCCCGTCTCATAGAATCCGTCCGTCTTGTGAAGAAGACGCCCGTCTTTGCAAATTGAAGAAAACAAAGAAATTTCTCGGATCAAATCCGTCCGTCCCGAAGCAAATCCGCCCGTCCCATCACGGAAGAATCCGAGCGGATTCCCCGAATCCGCCCGTCTTTCTGAGCTTCGAAAATTTTGAAGCTGCAGAATCCGCACGAATTGGGCCTAATCCGCACGGATTGCCCCTGCGTTTTCGAAAATTTCGACTTCTTTAAATACCCTCCCACCTTCATTCCTTCATTCATTCATAAACACTACCCACAACATCAAAACCCTCATCCTCTCCATCACAAAAACAAAAACCCTCAACAAAATCCACCAAAATCAAATCAAACCATCCTTCAAACAACAAATCAATCACTCCATCTTCAATAAAAATCAAAACCAAGAACAAAATCTTCAACCTTTGAGTCGATTTTTGATTTCATAAAGGCAAAGCCTTTCACCTTCAAATCGATTTGGGCATTCTACAAATTGAAGATTTTTGATTCTTTTCTTGGAAAAAGAATGCCCAAATCCAAAAGCCAAATACAAGAGCAATTTAGACGTGGGCATTCTACAAATCAATACCCGTCTTTGGGCATTCTACAAATTGAGGTGTTCTTCTTTTATTGTTCCCATTTGTAAAATCCAAAATGACAATCTAGTTTCATGCATAGCATAGTGTGTGCATGAACTATACCCATCCTTGAACATTAGCAATAGTGTCTCACTCGGTTTGGGGAAGTTAATGCATACACAACGGGAGGTAATCTAAATTATCCTCTCCGTCATAACAAAAACCATGCATCATGTAGTGTAGCTTAGTATAGAATTGCATTTAGTATAGAAATCATGCATCATCTTTGCATAATTTCCATCATTTTGGCCATTGAGGACAATGCCCATATTAGTGTGGGGATGGGAATTCTAACACTTAACTTTTATTCAAAAACCATAAAAATTTAAAATTTTCAAAAATCATAAAAATTTGAAAATTGAAAAATCCAAAAACAAGTTCATTTCCTTTGTATATATTGTCTTGTATATATTGTGTTTGTTTTATCCTTGTTCACTTTGATTGACTACGCCACATCCGAGACATGAGGATATTGAAGACCGCATGGTATGATCTTTCCAATCTCCTTTTTCCTCTTTATGTTAATGACTATGTGGCTTTATTTTGATTGATGCGGTAAAAACAATGTGAACTTAGGACTTGCATTTAGTTTATATGGCATATTAGTTGGTAGAATCATTTGCATTAGGATGTTTATATGCTAGTTGCATCATGGCATGTAGTTTGCATGTTAGAAAAATTTTGCGAAACCGTCTACTTGGGAAGCTTGACAAGTGTATATAGGCCCTAGTAGATGCTTTTTATTCTTAAGACTTTGCTTGTTAGAATGCTTGTAAAACACCCTAGGATGTGTCATGCTAGTATCCTTTGACCCATGGATTAAGGCCTAGTCAAGAGTACCTTGTGGTGTGATAACTCCTTGGCTACCGTTTATTCCAAGGTGACCCTTGAAACCATGCACCCATACATCCATCATCCATGTTCTACCGTATTTTTGTCAACAAAAGGGAATGGGCACAAAAAGAAATCAATTTGAGTTCAATAAAATGAAAAGTGAAAGAAAGTTTGCAAAAATGCATCAAATGAAAAGAGGAGCAAAAATAGACTCCAAAAGCTTCAAATACAAGGCACCCTCGTTACTAATTGGGGTGACTTTGAAAATGTTCAAAAAGAAATGCAAAAAGTTGTCAAGTATTGAAATGCCAAAAATCAAAAAGAAATGGCAAAAAGAAAGTGTTCTCAAATGTCAAATGCCACATGAAATTGGGGGAAAAAAACAAAAACAAAAGCAAACTCCCAAAATGAAACTCAAATATCTATTGATCCCTTTATCCATCGTATCCATTTTTGTGCATGGTAGAGAGGGGACGACCCTTCTTCTTGTCTAGGCAAGAGGGGGAATTCCGCGATCCTCCAGTGTTTCTAACACCATAGGGAGTCTACTCTTGACAAAAGCATTTAACGATTGAGGACAAAGGTACCCTAGCTTGACACAACTTGGAGGTGATTTATTGGTATCCTTCTAGGCTTAGTAGTTTGAACAAATTGCATCTATGAAGGATTGTGTACCCTTGAATTGCTTCCCTTGTAGATAATTTCCGCCACTTAGATGAGGAAAGTGGCTATTCTTTTTGTAGATGAATCCATTATGTGATTTTATGTGCTTTAATGTTTGGATGTGTCGCCATTTTGGCAAGACCCACCTTGCCTTGCAAGAAGGCATCCTACCTCATGGTTGTCTTGTTGTGAGTTGAAGGGGCGGAGTGAGACCCGCTAATTGTCTCATATCGGCTATTATTATTAGGATAGGTTAGTTTTGGTCCTAGTCTTTGTCACCTCTTTACTCGGGACGAGCAAAGGTTCGGTTTGGGGATATTTGATGTGACCATAATTAGCGCATATTTAGCCCCCGAATTAGCCTTGTTCCCATGCTTTTTAGTGCCTATTTGGGTCATTTCTTATCTTTAGTTCTTTGTTTTGCATATTCTTTGAGATTTTGATCCCTTGGTAGGAAAGGAGTAAGAATCTTGCATTTTCATGGCAAAACGAGGCTAAATTGATTGTATTCAATGACCAAGCATCAAGAAGAGACAAGACTAGAAGGCCTTTGTACATATCATAGTAGAAGAACAATGTTGAGAAAGGATACTTGCATCCCCAAGGAAATCCCCAAGGAATTTATGAAGAAAAGGGAAGAAAAGAAGAAGAATTGACGCTGACCAACAATCCGAACGGATTGCGGACAATCCGCCCGTCCGGCCCGAACAATCCGAGCGTCCCTCCTTGGAATCCGCTCGGATTCCCCTTCAACAATCCGAGCGTCCCTCTCCCGAATCCGCTCGGATTGCACCGCCAAATCCGGCCGTCCCGACTCTAATCCGCCTTGGATTCACGCACAAAGACGGATTTCATTCTTCAAGCTACGAAAAGAGAAGCTCTTCTCTCAGAAAATACCGGGTCCTCCTTGCTCAACTTAAAAAGTGTAATTACTAGTTTAGCCCTTAGTTAACCCTAATGCATCCTCCCTAATTTTCACTATAAATACCCCATTAGTCTAATTAGAAGGGCATGTTCTTTTTATCAATAATTAGTGTAGTTAATATCAATCAAATCTCTTTTCAACATTGTAATCAAGTATTAATCAAGTTTTAATCCAAGTTTTAGTTCTTTAATCTCTCTTTTGTTCATCCTTTATTTTGGGTAATTGAAGATTATTTGGGTTATTATTGGGAGATTGACAACCTCTCAATCTAGGATTCAAGTACTTCTATTATTCTTGCTTTATTATTAGAATCATTAGTAGGTATAATCTCTTAATCCCTTTTTAATTATTGTTAATTACTTTCATTTATTCATCATGTTTCATATTGTTGGTATGATTGACAACCTTGCTAGCATGATCAACATGATAATGAGTGAGTAGTTTCTTAGCTAGGGTTTAATGGGTGATTAGGGGAAACCATCATGGGGATGATTCATGCTTAAATCAATATGCTTTCATATCTTATTTGCTTGCTTGTTTTGATCTCAATTCATGCACATGTTATATTTGATGAAATTCTAAGCCTATGAATCCTTGCATTTACTATCATCTTCTATCCTTTCAACAAGACTTGTAAGACATAACCCAACTCGAGTCTTGTTAGACCATGCATGTGTTGAGTAGGAAAGATTAAGTCGACTTGTAGGTGTTGTACAATCTAATCGATTCGGCTCCGGGACCCAAACTTTCCTAGGATTGTAAGACATAACCCAACTCAATCCATCACAACAATAATTGCTTGCTTATAATTTGAGAACATGTTTGTATGATCATATCCCATGATTCCCCTATGAACCCATGACACCCTAGTGCTTTTAATCAATTGTTTACACCCCTTATTTTATTCATCTTGCTAGTTTACTTTCATTGTTATTTTAGTTTAGTGACCTTCTACACCAACCCAATTTGTGACACCCCTAGACACTACTAGTTACAATAGAATTCTCATTTCAATACCCGTCCCTTGGGATCCGACCTTTACTTACCTCTTTACTAATTGTAGAGTTGTTTGTGAAGTATAAATTGTGTTTTGTATCGACCATTGACTAACGACCACATCTATCTATTTGTGAACACGAAATGGCATCGATCAGTTGCACCTGCCAGAGCCTGTGGGCGCTGAGGTGACTGACGCTGGCATGACCTGGAGGTTGACAGTTCTAAGGGCGAGTTTCTGATCTGAATACTCCTCCTCGTTTATATTTTGCCTTGCATTTTGGTTGTATTGAAGGACCTTTGTGGTTATAGGTGTCGAGTGCTAGTCATCAGGATTTGTGGCGGATGGCTAACCGGTGGAGGGCGCTTGCTGGTGACTTGACTGCGAGGGAGTCCCAGCTTGCGCAGGTGCTTTTTGTAGGTTGTTTTTGTGTTGTCTTTAACGTTTAGATCTTAACGACTTGTATTGTGTTTTGTAGGGTACTGCGGATCCGGCAGAGCTTGCTCGGGTCCGTGTTGAGTTGGATGCAGCGAGGTCGATGATCGAATCACAGGTGCTGGGGATCATCAGTCGGGACCAGGAGCTGAGGCGTCGCGAGGACGGGTTGCGGAGCCGAGATGCGGAGATTGTCTCTCTTAGGGCTCAGCTAGTTGCGGCGGAGGAGCTTCGCGTCACGATGGAGTACGAGACGTTGGAGAGTTCTCCAAAGAGGGGGCCCGAGCTGGAGGTGGTGTCTGCCTTGGCCGCGACTCCTCGTGAGACCGAGACTGGCCCACCGGGAGGCGTTGAGTAGTTGTAGTTGTTTGTCTGTGTTTTGGACTTTTATTTGTACATATTTACATTTTGCGTGAGGCGGTTTGTATATATGTGTTCTTGGATTGTGGTTTATTTGGTTTCTGGCTGTTTTGTGTTGTATTTCGGAGATGCACAGTCAGCTACTAGTTCCCCTTTTGCTTTGCATTTGTTCCTGCATCGTTAGTGTAGAAAACAAGCAACAAGTAGCACGTAAACATGTAAAAGCATTTGATGAAAGCAAAAAAAATAACCACGATGACTCGAAGTTAAAATTTGAAAATTAAATTTTGAAAATTCCGCGACAGGTCGTCACGTTTGGATTTTTCAAATGAAATTGATTTGAAATTTCAAGCAATTAACTCGTGTTTGAATTAAATTGTACCGAATTTTGCTAGAAATTGATTTGTAACTCGAAAAACTAAAACTCAAACCGTCACGGGTGAATTTTAAAAGAGATTTTTGCGAGTGTATTTGATTTGATTTTTGTGAGACCAAGACTCGGATTTGCAAGAGCGTGAATTTTTGAGAAAAATTGGCGTCCTGTTATCAATTTTCGATTTTGTGGAAAATGTGAAAAAGCGAAAAAATTTCGGAATTTTTGACTGACATGGAAACGATCCGTCATGCATCGGGGCGACTAGCCCTTCCCCCCTAAAAAAAGAAGAGAAAAACCCTTATGCTTAAACCTGCGTCATTGAAACCGTGTCGAATTTTGTAAAACGCGAAAACAAGGAAATGTGAGTGTGAGAACACAAAAATTCTCAGATAGGCCCGAAGAGGCGCGAGTCCTACGGTTGGCGGATTTAGGTGTCAGGAAGAAACACAACTTGAAAGGGACAAATTAAGGTGCGGATCCTGAGAACCAGCCCAAAGAGCGCGCGAGGCCATGGGCGATGGAAGGGAGCTTCCCCTTTTTTCGGAAAAAAACGCTGATTGTTTTGTATAAATAGGGACGTATTCGGACACTTTGATGAACCCGGCTTTGAACTGCTTGTCCACCTCTTTCTTGATTTTCAGCGCATTCGGCGTAGCTTTTGTTTCACGGGTTTAGCTCTGGGTTTAATGGGTATCCCGTGCTCTGCAATCTCCATGTCGATCCCAGGCATGTCTTTATATGACCAAGCGAATACGTCCTTGTATTCGTGTAGGAGGTCGATGAACTGCTGTCTTTCCGAGGTGTCAAGGGTGGTCCCTATCCTAAGTTCTTGAGGTGTGTTGTCGATTCCTACGTTAATAGGTTCGGTCTCCTCAATGATGGGGGTCCTATCTTCTCGTTTGTCAAGTTCTTTGGCTAGGTGAGGTGGGTAGTCACTCAAGTCAAAATCGTCATATTCGTTCAGAATTGCATTGCAGTTAAATTGAAACGAGTCATAAGCAAACTTAGCGTTCATTAAGTCGACTTGAGCGAAAAGCTCGGATAGGACAAACATCTCATGGGCAGTCAGAGGCGACACAACAGAGGAGGTGGCCCCTGGAACAAGCTCCAGGTTGCTACCTTTCATGGGAGTGGGGATGACCCTAGTTGACTCGGCCTCTGAAGCAACCACAAGTTTGTGATAAAATAGAGAAAAAGGGACTTTGACTGGGGCGTCAGGAGTGCTAGGAGCTAAGACAGACTCTGACTCTGACTCTGACTCTGACTCTTCTTTACTTCCCTCTTTTAACATAGGGCCTTCTCCAGTTGTAATCTTGAGAATGCGGCCTTGACGATCGGTCCACTTGACAGTTTTCGTCCAGCCTTGTGTAGCTTTCTCTGGGTCAGTATCAGAGATTAAAGCGGTAGGATCGAACTGGTTGTCCTTTAGAGCAATGTCGATGATGTCCTCATAGCCGAGGTGCTTGATGTTGTCCTCTCCGAAGAGGAGACTGACAACTTGTCCATCGAGGCATGGGGTCGACTCAGATTTGGTTGACGCAGCTTTGGTGTTATCGGGGATAAAGTAGCAGTCTTGAAAGACTTCTACACCCGGGCGTTTGACCTTGGCCGCGAAATCATAGATTGCCTCAGGAAAGCCGTTGTAGAGCTCGGATTCTCCGTCGAGGACGAAGTATCCATTGAGAGTCAAATGGTTGGGACGGAGGATAACTCCATGCTTTTTGCGCTTCCGTATTAGGAAGTTCATTTCCTGGATGTCTTCATCGGTAGGCTCATAGCCTAGCCCGAAGGGGATGTTGGGGACCTTAGCCTGTTTCAAGGGAGGCAAGGTGCTTTTCAGCGGATTGAGAGGTAGACCCGGAAAATAACCCTGGCGCATCAGAATGCGGTTGGCTGTGAGGTTGGAGAACAGGTCACAATCAAAAGATGCTGATTCATCGTTTAGGGCATTCTTAGCTTGGAATCCCCACATTTCGTTGTCGTCTTCCTCAATGACTTGGGAGGCTATTCCCTTTTTCATGATAACCTTGATCGGGGAAGCTGGCATTGTGATCGTCTTCCCGTTGAAAGGGACCCTGATTTTCTGATGGACGGTTGAGGTGATGACCTTGACGGCGTGAATCGAGGGGCATCCTAGAAGCATGTTGAAAGAGGCGTCGATGTCGACCACCTGAAAGCTGGCTTGTCTTTCCAAGGGTCCAGTTGCAATGGTCAAGGTAATAAGCCCCGCAACCTTACGACGAGTGCCGTCATAGGCGCGTACTCCTTGATTGGTTGGGACCAAATCACCTTCTTTGATACCCAGTTTATGAGCAGTCTTGAGGGGAATGACATTAACCGCAGATCCGCCATCCACTAGAACCATAGACACACTCTTTTTGAGGCATTGTACGGTGATGTACAGGGCCAGATTATGGTTGGCTCCGAATGGAGGGATATCTTCGTCAGAGAAGATGACTGGGTTGTTCAGGTCGGGTGCATCCCTTGTCATGTGTGCCACCACTTCTTCAAGAGAGGAGGTAGAAGGAACTGTCAACTTTCCCAAGGCTTGTAGTAAAGCTTGCCGATGTTCGAAGGATGTAGCAATCAGTTGCCAAATTGAAATCTCGGCCTTTGCTTTTTGCAGTTGCATGAGGATCGAGTTTTCAGTAGCCTTGGATTGGGTGTCCACGTCTAGGACAACCTGGTCATTCGTTGTTGGAACGACTGTTAAATTATTCGGTTTTTGGTAGGGGCATTCGGACCAGGTAAGATGACCGATCTCTTTTGATTGTTTGCCCTTTCCCGGAACCATATAGATATCCTCCACGTCGTCTCTCCAGATACCATTGATTTCGGGATCTCGAGGGTACCTTGGAGGGGTATTCCTCGGTGGGTAGTTTTTGTGAGGGAAGTTTTTATGGGGGTAATTTTTGTGAGGGTAATTTTTGTGAGGTTGATTATTGTGGGGTTGATGCCAGAATGGTCGCGGGAGCAATCCTTCTTGGTGAGGGTAGTTTTAGGTATTTGGAGGACCTTCCCTCGGGCGCGGTGTTGGTGTTGGCGGGTTGAAAATCAACCGGTGGTAAGCGTGCTCAAGTCGGGTAATCCTTTCTGAGAGACTGGCTATGGCTTCCTCAACCTGTTGGAACATAGTGAGCATGGTTGCGGCGCTGAATACGAATATCATGTCCGGGGTATCCTTTTCCAAGGCATTTACCTCGTCATCAATTGGCAGGATGAGGTGCGAGCAATCCAAGGTTGGCTCGTCATCAGAGATGGCGTGGATTCCCAAGGGGTTTGTTTTGTTGTTTGGTTTTGTTGGTGGAGGTAAAGGTAATTCTCCTTTCTCGATCATGTCTTGAATGATGTGTTTCAGCTTAAAGCAGGCTTCCGTGTCATGACCCTTTCCCTGGTGATACTGGCAATAGGCATTGGGATTCCAGAAACGGGTATTCTTAGCCTCGAATGGGCCCAATTGGTTGTAGTTTCCCTTGGTCCATGAGTCTTCTTAGGGCACTGGCATAGGTTGACCCCAAGTTTATGAATACCCTTTGAGGACGCTCGAATTTCTTTGTGGTTGGTTCGAGGAGATTGACCTCATCAATTTTGTTTGTTTGACCGTAGGGGCGAGATCCGGTTGATGTGCATCCTTAATAGCCTCTACCGGTGGTTTTATCTAGGAAGCCCTTGCGGAGGTCATCTTCAATGCGGATCCCAAGGATTTGTAGGTCCTGGAACATTTTGATATTTTTATCTCAACAGGTTGGCATAAACCGGGCATAGGTTGTTGACAAATTTCTCCACTAGAGTTGATTCACTCGGCTTACTGACCAATTGAGTGCTTACCCTCCTCCAACGGGTTAGGAATTCTGTGAACCCCTCCTTATCATTCTGAGTCCGGACCTCAAGAGTGTGGGTGTTATCTTGGATTTTGACGTTGTCGGCATACTGTTTGGCAAATTCAACGGCGACTTCGTCCCAGGTAGTAAGGTTCTTTGGGTCGAGGGAATAGTACCACAGGCGGGGAACCGGTTCCAGGGATGATGGAAAGATCCGGGTGAAGAGCTCCTGTTTGACCCTCTTGATGGACATTTAATCTTTGAAGGCCCGAATGTGATTGAGTGGGTCCTCCACTCCCTTGAACTTGGGTACATCAGTCAAGGCGAAGTTGTCGGGTAGTTGATCCCCAACGAGGTTCGAATCTTTGATTGTTCTCAAGGTGGATGTTGTTACCCGGGCTAGGAGTTGTTCTTCCAAAAGCTCGAGCCTTTTCTCGGTTTCAGTCAAAGGCGGAGTGTTGTGTTCTCCGGTTTCCTTATTTTCCAGAGTGTCGATACGGGTCTCGACACGGTCCAGGGTGACCTTAAGAGCAGTGAGTAGGCTGGCTAGCTGAGTAGTTGTAACATCTCTGTTGTCGTTGTTGTTGTTGGATGAAGCTGATAACGTGGCCATGGTTCTGAGGCAGAAAAACAGCTCACATTAAATCTCAATCCGACACGGTTTAAACTGTAGATACTTCATTTCTGCACCTCCCGCAAGCCACCCGGTGATGATTGGGTTGCATGTTTGGTACGCAGAATAATTTACGACAGTTCGTAAGTTTATCGTCAAGTGATAGCTCAAATACTTGTGTCTACCCCTTGGTCGTCATCTACGCGCCATTACGGTCGTTTTGACAGTAATTAGAGTTCATTTAGAGTCCGGGTCAAAAACCGCTTCATGTACTAATAAACCGTTTAAAATGCCGAGTCGGAATGTCCTAGAATATTCCAGATATTTATTCCATAATTTAATTTTATATGTTTTTGGTAAAAAATATCCCGAAAATTTTATTTTAAGGAATAAGGAAGTCGAGATCTACCGCAATTCCATAAAAGAAACGCGGAAATCTTTCTTCCGCAGGAGGAAACCTCTAGGGAAAGGACGCAGCACCTGCTGCGCCTCTTCCAAGAGTCGCAGCAGCTGCCGCGCCTCTTCCCTAGCTCTTTTCTGCGTATTTTCAGATTTTTTTCGAGATTTGTTTCCAAAGTTTGAGTCATTCCATAATTACTCCGTGTGATTAGTATAAATAGGGACTTTCGTTTCTCAAATTTCTCACGCGAGTGTCCGCCCTTCTCTTCTCCCTTCGCATTCTAAGTCCGTGCTCTAAGCTTATTGACGTCTACGTGCTTGATCAATCGACCACGTAAGCTCGGATTCTCCTGAGTACCAGTCACGTTGCATGAACGACCAATTTGACCAACTACACCTCAATTAATCAATCAATTTAATCTAAATTCTCTTACGAGGGCACTTTCTTCATACATTCGAGTCGAGCAATCACTAATCGCTAACTTAGTTAATCTTGTTTCGTCAAACATGTAAGTCTGAGGGTGTAAAATCCCATCTTTTATTATTGTATTTTATTTTTGTACTCATTAATGTAAGGTTTACGTCAAAAGTATATTTAAAACCGATTTCTAAAACCCTTTTGTTAAACTGTTTTTACGTATTAACAGTTGGCAAACATCGAGAAGAAACGCAGCAACTGCTGCGCCTCTTCGAAGAGTCGCAGCATCTACTGCGCCTCTTCCAGAGGTTGCCGCAGTTCCTGCTTTTCTTCTTCTCCCTCGCCTCTCTGTTAATCCGTCCTCCGTCCTCTTTCTTTTTCTTATTTTCTTCTCTTTTATTCGTATATAATAATTTTAATTTATATTCTTAATAATTATCGCCTTTAATTCCGAATTAAATCCCTTATAATCAATATTTGCGGGTTTCGTCATCAAATCAAACCCGGATTTTTGGAGACTCGATTCATTAATATCAAGTTTCTGAAGTTCGCCTTTGTACATATTTTTTTACCGTTTATTTCTAGTTTACCAAGTTCTTTCAAATTCGTTTCCGTCTTCGTAATTAAACCTAATTCGTTTTAATTCGTCTTTAAACCGTTTTTGATCCGTTTTATTCGTGTTTATCGCTCTCATGACAATTTTGTATATAATTAATACATTAAATCACCTTCACCCGAGTCAAATATCCATAATCAACCATTAAATACACCAATGAACGTAAATAACCCGCAGTTCTGACTTCACAGCTAGAACTCACCTCAGGAACAGACGCAGTGACCACTGCACCTCTTCCAAGAGACGCAACATTGCTGCGCCTGTTCCGGGTTGAGTTCTGTCTCTGAACTTCCATTCTTGCTTTGACCTAATTCATTAGTTTACGTATTAATTGACTATTAATCGTAATATCACCCTTAATTTGTCCGTATTTCATAACCTAATTTATTTTCTCTTGCTTTTCTCAAATTATCCATCTTAAATATATTTTTGACGTAAATCAATCGATTCGTTGTAATTTATTGTACTTTTAATTATCGCAATTTATTTATTTATTGTATTATGTATGATTTGTTTGTTTTCACATGTAATTAATTCTAAACCCTACTTCGACATTAATGAATGCTAATTATTTGTCAACCGACTTAGTTAATTTTCACATGTTAGGATGAATCTATTGGATGTTGCATTGCATGCATATAATCGACAACATATCAACTGTAAATCACTTCCCTAATCATTAGTAGAGGCCGCTATCAAGGCGGGCGGGATTAGGTGTTCATTAAAAGGACTTCCTAATACGTACCCTCACCCCTTACTCCAGATCTCTATGAACATCCGTGTTCATTGGCATCCACGAGAGTCATTCTAGACATAGAATGCTAAGGGTAACGAGTTCTTAGTGTTCATGTCACTACTTTGTGTCTTAACATGGCACGAGATATTCGAACGGTTTCCAATTTTCCACAATAAATTGGTGGCGACTCCATAAATGCAAACGCTTGTTCCCAAGCGCCCCCGTGGGCTCGTGTCCACAGTTTGGCGACTCCGCTGGGGAGTAATACACTTACGTGTTGCCAAGGGTGAAACTTGAACAAGGTTAGGAAATTCTTATTTGGGCCTAAGGATGGATAGCGATTGATGTCAACCATACCGTGATGCTTACTCATGTTTGTATCAAGGGCTTTCACTACTCGAGGAAATGGACTAGGAACCGACCTTACTCATATTTGGCACAGACCTCTCCACAGACCAGGGTTTGATTGCTCGGTATGGCAACCCACCCTTTTAAGCCAAAACCCTTCTAAATGCACTCAACATACCGTTATAATGCCTGTATGAATGCTTGTATCATATGTGATCACCATTTTGTAAACAAAACCATGACGAAATTTTAAAATCAAAAACCTTTTTAAAATGTAAATACTTTCAAAAATGGCCTAAATTAGCGCAAAATGAGTCGAAACTCTGTCCAAATCTCCAGTGAAAATCCGGGCCTCAAAACCCATTTCAAAACCTCACTTCGAGTCAGCGCTCCTACAACTACACTACAGTTGTCTAGGACAAACATTTCAAACCTTTGTCACTTTAAAACCCACTTAACACAAGTGGCACACTCCCACTTCACAAGTCGAGTCTTTTCTTTGAGTATGGGTGCTAGAATGGTCAATTGTGTTTTGATTCGTCGTCAATCTCTTATCCAGTTTCCAAGATGCCTGAAACTAGTACCACAAGTGCTAGTGGTCAACCCCCAAATGGTAATGCTTAAATCCTAGCTGCGCTCGCTCGTCTCCAAACAAGCCAAGACCAAGTTTATGAACGCCTCAACACTATTGAAGGCCGAGTTGTTGCTGTAGAAACTAAACTCCCTCCTGCAGAAGACGATTGATGCGTTTCATTTATATGATGTTTTACACCTCATTTTACACGCATTTCAGAGCTCATTTATGTAGTTTATGCTACTATTCTCCCCATTTCCGTCTATTTTCGTGTTTTTGTACATTATTGCAGAAATGTGAAGAATCCAGCGGAAATCAAGCTAAATCCGTCCCCGAGTACCTTGCATTGCATTTGACGTGAAGTATTTACTCAAGAAATGAACTTGGTGCGCATATCGAGGCCCGAAAGATTAATTCATGAAGTTTTTGAAGCCAAGTACCAGCCACTCCAGTCGGTCGACTGACCTCCATGGTCGATCGACCAGAGCAAGAAGATCAGAGGCTACTGTTCAGCACAGACCAGTCGATCGACTGCCTTGCATGGTCGATCGACCATCATACGAGCTGATGCGCAAATTAAAGAAATAGAACGAGAATTCCAAAGCTCATTGTATATTAGGTTTAGGAATAAGTGTTACGTTATATTTCTATATAACGTAACCTGATGTTTTCAGGAGAGGCATTGAGTTTTAGTTTATCATCAGTAATTAGGGTTCTCAAGATTGTTTCGTTTCAATACAATTTACTTTTGCATTTAGTTTCTGAATTTTTGTTCTGCAATTCTTTTCTCCTGTTTTCATACGGTATTTCCGCTGTTCCATTAATCAGTTTTATTGCTTTTATTTCGTTCATAGTATAGAATTGCTAGAATAGTTTCCCGGAAGCCAAATTATCATTTTATGTTAATTGTTCGTTTAATTAATTTAAATATGAATTCGAATGTTTTAATTGTTAAGTTTATTGTTATTATTATTTCCAGTTGAGTAGCTAAACCCCTTGTGCTAGGATGTAGGGAATCTGTAGTGTAGGCGGCATTAGAATAGGGAGACCTGAAATCGCGCCATGGTCGATCGACTGGGTTCCCTGGTCGATCGACTGGCCACGTGAGATATGCTTCGTTTTAATTAATTTAATTGTCATATTTCGAATCGAGTGCACGCGACTAGTTGAATGTTTAGGAATTGACCGACCCAATAAAGATCGAAAGATAGGGACGGGAGATAGCCTACCTAATTAAGAGACTAGATTAATGAGATCGAAAGATAAGTTAATTTAGCCTTTTCAGTCACTTTTCAGGACGAAAGTTAGTATTAGTGATATTAGGGAACTGTAGTAAGATCGAAAGATGCTACCTGTAAGAATGGACCGAAAGGACTTCTTATTTTCCCGTCTCACGTGTTTGTTTTAGACCTACCTAGGATTCTGCCGCCGAAACTATAGTGAACCGACCATCTTAGCACCCTTTTAATATTTGATTTCATCCGTTTATTTGGTTTACTTTTCATTTATTGCCTTTAGTTATAGATCAACTCAAATCAAATCCCCTTCACATCTGTTACTTTAGACTTAAATAAAACAACTATTAATTGCATCGCCTCCCTGTGGTTCGACCCTAACTGCCACTAGCTATAGTAGTAGTTTAGACTATAAATATTATTTTTGGTGCACACAACGACAGGCATCAAATTTTGGCGCCGTTGCCGGGGAGGCAATTGTTTAAAATTTTTAGTTGTTTCTATTTTTAGTCTTTCTCTTGGTTTAAGGGACATCTGTTCCTTAAACTGTTCTCATATTCTACTTGTAGTTTCTTCTTATGCGCAGGTCACAGGGTGGTGAATTACTACCGTTCAATCCTGAGATTGAGAAGACTTTGCGTGAGTTGAGACGATCATCTAGAGTATTGCCGACAGAGGAAGAGCTGAGTACTTTGTCTAGTTACTACGAGAACGAGCTTTTTGAGGAGGATCCACCTTCGTCACCTATTTCTACTTCCTCCGCTGAGACTGTCACATCTCCAGACATGGCTGAAGAAGCGAGTATAGCCAGTCACTCTGAGCCAACAGCTAAGAATCTCTATAAGGGATTCGCATTACCAGGGACGGATAGAAAATTCGAGCCGAAACCGTCCTATATCAACTTGGTTGAGAGAAACCAATTCGGGGGAGCTGCGAATGGAGATGCAACCAAACATATGGAGACATTCATTGACTATTGCTGTTCCATACCCCCACCAACCGGTGTGACCCAGGACCAGGTGAAGGAGACTATGTTCATATTCTCCCTTCGTGATGCTGCAAGGGAGTGGTACAGAGACCTGGATCGTGCTGCCAACGGGATCACTGATTGGAAGTCGCTGGCCCTGACATTCTACAAGAAATATTTCTCTGCCTCGAAGACCAATGCGATTAGAGCTCAGATCACGAGCTTTAAACAGGGTCCGGATGATAATTTTCATGAGGCATGGGTCCGTTTCAAGAAGCTGGTGCGAACTATTCCGCACCATGGGTTTGAGAAAGGGAGCCTATGCAATCAATTTTATAATGGGCTTTATGACGATTAGAGGGCTATCCTGGATGCGGCAGCTAATGGTAGATTCGAGGAGAATGTTGGAGAAACTAAGGGTTGGAAAATTTTTGATGATTTGGCCACCCATAAAGCTGAGTATGGGAATTCCAGGGGAAACCAAAGGAGAAGTGCTGAATCCCCTTCTGTAGCTGCATTAGAGGCTCTTATGTCGAGATTTGATAAGTATGAGTTGGGAGGAGCTTCAAAAGGAGGGATCTATCATGTGAATGCCGTTTCAGACGGTCCTTTCGTCTGCAAGAGATGTGGAGGAGAAGGACATGTTTCGATAACCGCAAAGATTTCCTATGAGTCTTGTGCTGCTTTTCAACATTATAGGCAGACAAAGACTTATTTTGAGCCGAATGTCCATCCGAACTTGAGGTGGAGTAGCCAAAATGTCCTAAATCCGACTCCACCTCCACAGCAGCAGCATCAGAATTATGTGCCCCCTCATAAGCAGCAACAACCATATCAAAAGCCTCCGTATGTCCCTCAGCAGCAGCAGCAGTCCCAAGGCTCCGAATTTGCCGAATTGAAAAATTTGTTGCTGAAGGAGTCTCAAGCTAGAGAGGCCGGGATGAAGATGTTGGAGAGCCAAATTGCTCAATTGGCTAGCAAGAATGCAACTCGAGCTCCGGGGCATTTACCGTCGCAGACGGATCAAAAGGAGACCCTTAATGCTATTACTTTGAGGAGTGGGTCTACCCTTGATGGGCCCGCTATGGTTGAGGAAGCTACTGGAAAAGATGAGGCGGAACCAAGTAAGAAGAAGGCTGTAACGAATAATAGCAAGAAAAAGACGATCAGCAGGTATGTCAGTTGATCGACTGACATATCTAGTCGATCGACCAGTCCGCGAAGTGACACAACTACTGTTCCTGTAGAAGTCAGTCGATCGACTTACATGCATGGTCGATTGACTGACAGCGCTGCTGATATTGAGTCTTTTCGTCCTCCAATGCCAAATAACTTGAGGGGCCACTTGTTTCGGGGTACGACTACTCCGAAAATATTGAGGCAAGACTCAAATGCTGATGGGTCAGTCCCGGTTCCGAAATATGACCCGATGACGATTAATGGTTCATTTTTGAGACGGTCTGAAGAAGGGTCAAGCTACAACAAGGAGAAGGTAGTGGATTTCCAGCCTAAATCCATCGATGCCGGCATGAGAGACCTAGAGGAGAGGGCTACGTTACTTCTTTCAGCCCCCTATCCGGAGAGATTGGTGCCGACGAAGGAACATGTATCGTTTAACAAATTTGAAAATGTTATTTGTAGCTTAAATGTACAAGTTCCTTTTCTTGAGTTAGTTAATCAAGTGCCTGCTTACATGAAATTTATGAAGCAACTGTTGTCTAAAAAGAAGTCACTTGAAACTGTGCAATCTGTCGCACTAACTGAGGAGTCATGTTCTTATCTGACCCATACTGCACCTCATAAGCTAGAAGACCTAGGTAGTTTTTCAGTCCCATGTAGTATTGGCACCTTTTCTATTGAGAAGGCCTTGTGTGACCTAGGAGCCAGTATTAGTGTAATGCCCTTGAGTCTTGCTAGGAAGTTGAAATTGACTAGGTTTGCAGTCACAAACATGACAGTACAGATGGCTGATCGTTCTGCGGTCCAGCCTATAGGAGTCTTAGAAGACATTCCTGTGCAAATAGGAAAGTTCTTTTTCCCTGTTGACTTCGTTGTAGTAGATATGCCCGAGGATGCCCACATTCCTATCATTTTGGGTAGACCATTTCTGCACACTACTGGTGCAGTTATAGATGTTGGTTCAGGGACTCTGACCTTCAAAGTAGGGAAGCATTCCATTGTCTTTGCCCAGACAGCTAAGAAAAAAGACCCCATGTGGCCAGTCACTTGTAATATGGTTTCTGAAAAGAAATCCTATTTTATGCTATCTGACATGCCTGTCTCTATGCCTGTTTCTGCTATAACATCTCCGCCCTGGATTGGGAGCAAATTGGAGGAAGATTCTTCTGTTTTGGATATTGCAGGAGCTGGTTTGGGGAAGGAAGAGCCGCATGTTGATCCATCTATGAGGGAGCAAATCGTTCAAAGAGGCGGTTTAGGATGTCTTAGCTATGACACAGATGAGGAGCCTGATGAGGAGCCAGTCAAAGTGACGGAGTCCAACTTGGATTTTGATAAGCCAGAAGAGGTCGTTGCTTGAGAAGATGTTGAAGCTGTTGATCCATTGAGTTCTGTGGATGCTGGAGTTGAGAAGAGTGCAGCTGAGAAGATGAGCACTGTAGAGGCTACCTCTTGTAGCCAGAAGCCGAGCAAGTGGGCCATTCCGTGGCCATTCTTGATCAACTATTAGTTGATTGAGACTTTACAGACACTTTATTGCTTTCGTTAGAATTTTTATTGCTTTGTGTGCGCGAGACTTCGCATTTTAATAAGTTTGCTTAGGATTTTACATGCTTTAGACTGTTACTTTGGGTTTTGCGCAATTTTGGGCGCGTTATTGTGTGTATTTGCAGGTTTATAGACCATATTGGCTCAATTTATTGAGCTAATTGAAGAAATCGGAACTTACAGCAGGTATTTCAGTCGATCGACTGGCCAGTGTGGTCGATCGACTGAGCTGCGACTTCCAGGAGCTTCTATTCCTGTTCACCTTGGTCGATCGACTGGGTGATGTGGTCGATCGACCGCCCAGCGCTGCTGTACCTGTTTTCGATCATTCCCCTGCTGAGTTTGGTCGATTTGCGGAGTTGAGGGAGTCTTTTCTCCACTTTATTCTCCGACTCATTTCTGTTTTCTTCCGTTTCTTTATTTTACACATAATGTTGCGTTTCAATAATTGTTTTCTCGGTTTTACGCGCGGTAGTTTCTGTCTTTTCAGGTACTTATTGGTAGCACTGCTGGCTACTGAAACCTCCTAGCTCACGCTGGTTTGGGGAGGTTTCCTTTTGCTGCGCCTAAAGTCTTGTGAGTTTCCGAGCCCTTACTTAATGTCTTATTTAGTTATTTATCGCAAATTCCCGTTTTCCTTTTATTTCACTATATGATTTTGCACAATGGGGACATTGTGTGATTTGGTTTGGGGAAGGGTTTTGCACTGCATTTCATCTGCTTGCATTCACGTTTACATTTTTGTCTTGCATTGTTGTTCATTTTCTCTTATATATACAGAAAAACCAAAAAATTTGAAAAATCTCAAAAATTTCAAAAAATGCACGTTTATTTTAGCATATAGGTTGAGTCGGAACGGTAGTATTTCAATGATGACATTGCGTTTTCATCTGTTTTTGCCTAAGCCTTGCTTAATTGACATGTTATTAGTAGAATCATATATGCATATCTATGAGTTTTCGTTAATTTCTTGCTGGACTTGAAACTTGACTTAGATTTTTGGCAAACTACATCATTTTCTGAGATTTAGAGCTTATAACTGGTGTCATCTGTGACCAGTTTATCTAGGATTGAGAGTAGTTACTCCTTGTAAGACATGTTACATCAATATGCATAAATATGAACTTGATCTGCTTAATACCTGTATGCATTCAGATTCGTGGTTAGTTGACACATGTGGAAGAGGTCACCCCTTTATTCATTTTGCCCATAAGCTCCACACTGCCAGAAATAGCCTTTTTGTCCCGTTAACTACATCCTACATTTAGCATGCCCTTGTCAAGCTAGTAGTTTATGTTCTTGGGATTGTTACTTCATTTTTGGTTGCATATGCTCTTTTGAGGCGTTGATGGGAAGATGAAAAAGGAAGGAAAGAAAGAAGAAAAAATAGAATTGAAAAAAAAAGAGAAGAAAAATGATTCGAAAAAAGAAAAAATGCGTGCTGTACTGTAGAGGGCGGTCGGTCGACTGGCCATCTTGGTCGATCGACTGAAGCCCGAGAAGAAAAGAAAATCAAATCGCATAATTCAAAGTCTTTATTAATTGGCGATTTTTGCTCCCATGTTTCATTTGTATCTTATGGGGAGTAGATTAATTATGGAGATTGTGAGATTTGTGCTTGCTATTAGCACCCGGTTTATTGTTGAAGTTTGAGCAAGAAGTTGGATGTCGTTATAATTTGGTTCCCTTAGTTACTAGCTTGGCTTTTAACTCTATTTTTATCCAAATTTATCTTAGACTCTTCTTACCCATTACCTCACATATCCATATTTACCTCGGCATGTGTCATGGTCATCTGATTGGTTGGAATGCATATGTACGGTTGTAGAGATTATTTTCATATTAGATTGCAGGCATGTTCTTATATGTCGTAGTTAGGTGAGTGTCATTACAAAATGAATTCTTTCTATCTTTACATATACTCACCTGTATTTATTGAGTGATATGAACGACCCGTGAGAGTCCGATTTGATAAGTCTCTATAGTTGACGGTTCAGCAGGTTTTAACGACTACATAACTCGTTTGCTTGATTCATATTGCTAATTGATTGTTAGTTGTTGCATTAAATTGGTTTAGGCTATTCGGTTTGCATTTCGCTCTGAGGTTGAACTCGTTCCATTAGGTTTTAGGATCGAGTCTAGTTCTTGCTTGGGGACAAGCAAGGGTTTGGTTTGGGGAAGTTTGATGCGTGTCATTTATATGATGTTTTACACCTAATTTTACACGCATTTCAGAGCTCATTTATGTAGTTTATGCTACTATTCTCCCCATTTCCGTCTATTTTCGTGTTTTTGTACATTATTGCAGAAATGTGAAGAATCCAGCGGAAATCAAGCTAAATCCGTCCCCGAGTACCTTGCATTGCATTTGACGTGAAGTATTTGTTAGTTATTTAGACCAAATTAATACTCATCTTATGATATTAAAATTACAAATTAATTTAAAGTGGTCTAAATCTACATGCATGCAAATAAAAAGTATAAACGATGGTATTAAACCATCTTAAGACAAAAGTTCTTTACATTGCTATAAGGCAAAATATGGGCACTACAAAGGTCTCCTACCTTTATAGTTCTTGAGCTATGCAACTATGGATGATCCTCCAAGAACACCAATTACCAATATAGGTAATCTCCTTTGGTGGCACCCAAGATAAACTCAAAAATACTACTAAAATTAATAACTAGTTAATAGTAGTAGTAAACTTGTAATTGTATATTTGATGTACTAAAAATATTATTACTTTGATAATATTATTAGTAAATTTATATGTGTTTTAAGATAAAAAGATGAACAAAATAAGAAGAAAAATTGGTCTTCAAAGGGGATGATGAAACCGGTTTTGGCAACTAACAAAGACCAAGTTTTTCTTCTAATTTTTCCAACTTATGAATGAGGTGAAAAGTGGTGTATTTATAGGTAAATGTGGGAGACAAAACATAGTGGAAAACCCATATAAATAGACACATGTATGCCCTTATAAAAACCGAAACATGTGGACTACTTATGGTCCATTTCGGTTTTCGACATTTGCCCCACAAATGCTTATAAGTCTTATATTTAATTATCTTACATAATTAAATATTAATTTAATTATTTAATCCTTAAATAATATAAATTAACTACCAATGACTACTTAACTATTAAGTAATCATAAGACCATATTATCAACATACAATGTGTCAATATTAACCCATTTAGCTAATTTTACAACCTCTTGTAAAATATAATAGCTAATTGATTCTACCTCAAAACATATACACATATCGTATAAAATTAATTAATTAACAATTAATTAATAAATTCTAATCATTTATTATTTAAATATCTCATAATTAAATAATAAATCTCTTTATCCCGAGTTCGTAACCCGTCATCAAATAATACATTTATGTGACTAACTAAGGGTCAAATAATACAAGGAATTAATTATCTCGTATCTCATACAAACAATTAATTTATTCTATTTGGGCGTCATCCTATAGGTGTGACCTAAAGGGATCAGCTGATCACCGCCGTCACACGACAGTAATGTCAAACTCTAGTCAGCCAATCATTACCGATTAACGATGACCAGCTGATAAATAAATAAATAAATCCCTGATATTCCTTTTACGAGATTTATTATGTAAACGCACTTATTGTGGAGGACACTACTCCAACAATCTTCCACTTGTTCAACACGAGTGTGCGTCACCAATTCTCTTGTCCAATAATATCTCCCACTCAATGCAAGATGTCTTTCAGGTCGTTCTTGCACGTGATCATATCATAAAGTGGTTTCCTCGATCATGAGAATGACTGTCTGACCGGATAATCTACTATAGATCGCATCCGAGCGTGGCCACGCATTCATAGTCATCTCTCCTCGAGTGGCCTTGAAATAAAATATGACTTATAAGGACAATCCCGTTGACTTATCTTCTTCATTCGATACAGATCACAATGACCCAGTAAATGCTCATCGGCCTCCTTTTACGGTGCGACCTAGAACAAAAACCAAAGTCACCGGAAAACCGTACCAACTCAGACAAATAGTCACCAGTCTAAAGAATTGACTCGAAGGAATAAATAGAAATCTTCGCCACGACCTAGCAACAAAAGGAATCTATAAATGGTCACTGTCCGACAAATTGTCTCACAATATGCCTATGTAATCGACCAGTCATCACTATGACCATATGACAAATAACCCGTCATCTATCGCCTTACAATCTAGTCACTCCGAGACGTCACCTCATTAAGTAACTAGGGACAAAATACAATGTTAATCCAGTTCACTTAATAGGGTTCGACATTGTCTTTACAACCTATTTGGAGAAAACAAAGTATATAAATTCAGACATAAAACTGAATATAACGATAAATGCAACTTATCATATATGAAATAATAAATACAATATTTTGTTGGGGCTGGTGTCCTTTACAGTTAGTGCAACGACTTATAAATCTCTAAAAGGATCAAAGGGTATACTTTTGTATCATAATCAGTTGGTCCACGTTTATCAATAACGGTTGGCTTGCTAGATAAGTTTGACGTTATTGTCATACAGATGGCGGTGATCAACTGGTCCCTAAAAGTCACACCTATAGGATACGTTTGAGAGATGTGACGGTATGAAAATACAGTCATGTAGATGCCAAATTTGACTAACCAGTTAGTCTGAGTTATTTGACTAATATTTAGTCAAAATATGATGTTGAGATATTTTATTTAATACGGATTAAATAATAATGGCTAAGACGAATTAAGCGGTTAATTCGTAAAATTGAATATAAGCGTTTTATATTTAATTAAATGTATATTGAATATAATTATACAATATTGTCTTTGTCGGACATGTATTAATAATTCAACTAATCCGTGTTATTAGTTGATGTTTTAATATCCGATAACCGATGACAGTTTATAATAAACACCGCGTCGTATACATTTTAGCCTCGGACCACGAGTTAAACATAAGGAGAAAATGGAAGCCCATTTCCTCCTTGATCCACTCGGCCAAACCGAGATTAGGAGAACAAAAGGAGAGCTCCTCCTCTTGTTTAACCTAATCATTCATTTGCAAAACAAAATTAGGGTTTTGGGAAAAGTGCCTCTCGAAATTCGGATCTCTCATCCAACACAAACTCACAAAACAATCCTCTCAATATTGCAATGCAATTAGGGGATTCACTCTAGCACAAGGGCATTTCTCGGACAATCTTGGGTGCAACATTTAGGAGGAGATCTACTTTGATCTCTCATTGCCATTTTGCACTAGGACCGAAGGTTATTTCTAATCTTTATCGTTTCATTATGTTTTTCGTTTTATGACCATAATCACATGTAAATTTTGCGTTATAATCCTTATATTTAGAGGGTGTTATACGGATATAACCCTTCAAGTGGTATCAGAGCGAGGCCACGTAAATTTTTCTATGTGATTTTCATCAAACGATTTTTGAATCGATGATTTTTGTTCAAAAAAATGTCACGGTTGGAAATTTTTTTCCCTCGGCATTTAATTTAATTTTTTTTTTTGCTGCGTGCTGCGTTTTTGAGCCTTGGGATCCGTGTCAAGTTTACACGGTAATGTTTGTCTTTTGTTTTGTTTTCATTTTCGATCATTGCATATTGTATTGTAATCGATATTCATTGCAATATGTTAAAGATCGATTAAAATGATTGCATAAAATTTCGTGTGGCTAATTTTTTTAGAAAACCGTGTGGCCTTCTTGATCACGGCCTGTTTTTCTGTTTTTTTGCATCGTTATGCGTGCCACACAATTTTTGTTAGATCATTCGATCTCTTGTTTTCAATCGTTCTTCACATGTTGTAATTTTAACCGATAATTATTGCAATATGTTGAAGATGTAACAATTGTAATTTGATTTCTATACGGATTAGATTAAAATTGCAATTGTGTTTTATCAAACCGTTTTGTTTTGAACTCTTGTTGCTCTCGTTTTAGCCGATTGATTTTTTTTTTTTTGGCCTTTTTAGGCTCTCGGCTTTCAGCCTTTTAATAAAAAAAAAAAAAAAAAAAAAAGTTTCTGTACTGCTTCACGCATACGCAGAGACAGAGAAAAAATTTTTTTTTTTTTTGTTTTTTCGGCCATTTATGCATAAAACGGATTTATGCTCTCGCTTGAAAGTGAAACGGTTCACCCACGAACAATTAAATTACTTTAAAACGATTTAAAGTAACGGATTATCACGAATTAAAATTAACTTGACTAAAGCGGTTTTGTCATATAATTTTAATTATCTTTGGTGGTTTGGATAAATTTAACATAATTACGGAATTATGTCACGAACAAATTTAATTTAGTTGATGCATTTTATTTATCGTTCTTGTTTAATTTGAATGCTTTTAATTACGTATTTATTTATTTTTGCAAACGGTTGTAACTTAGTGTGGCCTTAGTAGAACGTGTTACCGTAATGATGGAACACGGTCTTGGTTGTATTTTGAGATCTCGTATCTCCATTTTTATTTCTTTTAATTACAGTTTTTATTTAGAATGTAAATAGGTTTATATTTGTAAATTTTAAATTGTAATCTTTGAGAAGACCAAAGATGGAGACCGGATGCTCACTCCCGCTACATGGATCAAGATGGAACATCAAGACAAGCTTCTCGGGTCCAACGGTGGATTCCAAAGTTGTTTTATATTTTATTTTACTAGGATAGGCCACACTAGGAATTTTTATTTACGTATTGCATTCATTTATTTATTTTATCGTAACGATAGTATGCATCATTTTCCGCCTAAAAACCAAACCACCTATTTATTGCATGAAAACTGACACATATAGAGGTCACGAGTTAGTTTTCTTTGACATTCTCATGTCACACGTTTTTAAGCCATCACCCAAATTAATTCAATCACGCAGACGCTAGTTATTCGTTCACTTAATATGAATTATAATTTAGTTGATGGGATCTTCCTCGTATAAACAAAAATTGAGAACGGTCTTTATAGGTCAAACTCCAATGAGTCCCTTCTTCGTCGGTAGGCATAATATGACCCCTTCTACGTCGGGTAAGTTGGAACCGATTGACCTATTTTTATCTCAACACTATGATCACTCGTACGATCCTGTGATTATGGTGGACTATAGATAGGATTTACAGAAATCTATCGACCAAGAGTTCTTACGGAAGAATTAGCTAAACAGTTGGCTTATCAATTTACAGAAATTGAGTCTTGGGATCACTTGTGTCATTCTTGAGGGAGATCAATTATGCAAGTGCGAGAGTCTACACGTTAAAATGAATTTTTAAATAGACTTAAATCACCTCGATGAGTTGCTTATTTCGTTTTTGTTTTTCTTTCTTTTTCAGTGTAGATTACGAACTTTTAAACTCGCTAATATCAAATGGTGGTTCTCGATAACCCAATGCCAAGTGCCACATTGGACCGTGAGTCCTGGCTTCGGATCTTCATGAATCGGATGAATCGGTCTACTCGAAGAATGATGGATCAAACTTCGCGGACTGGGAGGCGGCATTACGGAATGTCGCCGGCTGACGGGAAGCTCAAATATCTATTAGAGCCCATCCCGCAAACCCGGTCCCACGGCTAGAGTCTGCTGAAATCACCAAGTTCAATGATTTCGTATGGAAGCAAAGCGATTAAAAACGTACTCATTTTTGCAATGGAACCCAATTTGCAGAAACGCTTCATAGCCCATGGTGCGAACAAGATTTTCACCACGCTCACCAAGGAATTCTCGAAAGCACCGAGAATCGTGACCTATGAGCATACCACTCGCTTCTTTGATGCGAGACTCCAGAAGGGCCAACCGGTTAGCCCACACATTCTCAGCATGATTGAGAATGTCGAGAAGCTGGAGACCTTTGATTGTAAGATCAGCGAGAACATTGTGATCGACCGCATGCTTCACTCACTCCACGATGGTTATTCGCAATTTAGAGCGAATTACTATATGAATGATTTGAAGAAAAGTCCCCATGAATCGCACTCCTTCTCGTACATCGAGAAGGACATGAAGTTCAGTGGGAGCTTGAAACAGGATGTTCTCGTTGTGACAAACAAGGGGAAAGGTAAGGGCAAAGCTCGAGCAAACCTAGCGAGTAGGAAAACCGAAGTTCAAGAAGTCGGGTCCAGGTAAGAGTGGGCCTGGTGAGTCGAGCACCTCATCGGGCGCGACAAAGAGCAAAACCGAAACATGGAATGCCATCACGCCACAAGATCAGCATTGGAGGCGGACATGTCCTGTTTATCATGAGGACATAAAAGCGGTCGCGTTAAACCCGTTGGTATGTCTTCTTCTTCTACTTTTATTCATATGATTGAGATTAACCATGCAAGTTACTGAACTTGGGTACTAGATACTTTGTTGTGGTTCTCATCTGTGTAATCATGTGCAGGGCCTCCGAAATCTCGAGCCTCTCGTAAAGGGTGAGGTTGACCTGCGTGTTGGGAATGGAGCAAGAGTGGCTGCCGTCTCAAAGGGGACATATGTGATCCAGCTTCCTAGCGGATTTGAGTTGTCATTATATGACTGCTATTATGTACCCAGTCTTTCCAAAAACATTATTTCTGTTTCTGCACTTGACAAACTTGGTTTTTCATTTGTAATAGAGAATAATACTTGCATTTTCTCATTACACGATATGATTTATGGCAAGGCAGTCTCCATGAATGGAATTTATGTTTTAGATCAGACAACCGAAATATTACACGTAATGAATAAAAAGTTAAAGGTTGGTGACAAAGATCAAACGTATCTATGGCACTGCCGTATGGGACACATTAATGAGAAACGCGTAAAACAGCTCATTAAAAATGGAGCTATCTCGGCCTTTGATTTTCAATCATTTGGCACGTGTGAATCATGTCTCATCGGTAAGATGACTCGGATTTCCTTCAAAGGTGTTGGAATGCGCGCTGCTGACCTATTAGGGCTCATACACACGGATGTATGTGGTCCTATGTCAATCACCGCACGAGAAGGCTATAGGTATTTCATCACTTTCACGGATGATTTAAGTAGATATGGCTATGTCTACTTAATGAAGCACAAAAGTGAATCCTTTGAGAAATTCAAGGAATACCAAAATAGGGTACAGAACCTATTGGGTAGAAAGATTAAAACACTACGTTCGGATCGTGGTGGCGAGTATCTTTCTCACGAGTTTGATCAACACCTTAAAGACGTGGGATTGCCCTACGCTTAACTCCACCTGGAACACCTCAATTGAATGGTGTGTCCGAACGGAGAAATCGAACACTACTTGATATGGTTCGATCCATGATGAGTCACACCGTGTTGCCCGACTCATTATGGGGTTATGCTCTTCAATCACCGCTCTAATACTTAACAAAGTCCGTCTAAAGTCATGTTAACAAGACTCCATATGAACTATGGAAGGGAACGGTCCGTAACTTGTCCTTTATACGGGTTTGGGGCTGCGAGGCTTATGTCAAGTGGAGACACGAAGATAAGCTCGGCCCGCGATCGGTCAAGACATACTTTATAGGTTATCCTAAAGGAACACTTGGTCATTACTTCTATTCGCCAACCGAACAACGTGTTTTTGTTGCGGCTAGTGCGACATTCTTAGAGAAGGAATTTCTCGAGAATGCAAAGAGTGATAGAACCTTCGACCTGTCGGAGATTCCAGAACCAAATACCGAGCAACCATTGGAGGAATCTATTCCTTCAATCCCGGCTACGGTTAACATTCCTGAGGAACCTAGTAGGTCGGGAAGAGTCTCTATTCCTCCAGACAGATACATTGGTATGGTCGAGGAACATGACATAGATGACGTTCTACTCTTAACAAGTAGTGAACCCGCAACCTATAAAGGTGCCATGACTAGTTCTGACTCAAAGTTATGGCTTGAGGCCATGCAATCCGAGATGGACTCTATGTATGAGAACAACGTATGGGATCTTGTTGACTTACCTGCTAAGGTTCGTCCCCTTCAATGCAAATGGCTTTACAAGATAAAGCATTCTGTGGAAGGTCAACAAGATATCTACAAAGCACGACTAGTTGCTAAAGGTTTCACCCAAGTGCCAGGTTTGCACTACGATGAAATTTTCGCACCCGTAGTCATGTTGCGTTCCATTCGGATTATCTTAGCGATTGCCGTTTTTCATGACTATGAAATTTGGCAAATGGATGTGAAAACCGCCTTCTTAAACGGTTTTTTGGAGGAAGAGTTGTACATGGTACAACCCGAAGGTTTCATCGATCCACAACATCCTAAGAAAGTGTGCAAGCTTAAGCGTTCCATTTATGGACTTAAGCAAGCATCTCGGAGTTGGAATCATCGCTTCGACCAAGTGATTAAAGAAAATGGATTCACTCGATCGGTCGAGGAACCATGTCTTTATATCAAGTCGAGTGGGAGCAAGATTGTCTTCCTAATATTGTATGTCGATGACATACTCCTGATTGGGAATGACATACCTCTCTTAACTTCGGTGAAAGTATGGTTGAAAAACCATTTCCAGATGAAAGATCTGGGAGAGGCACAAAGAATTCTGGGCATCCGTATCTATCGAGATAGATCACGACGGATGCTATCTCTCGATCGGGAGTCTTACATAGACAAAGTCCTAGAGAGATTCAGCATGACTAACTCCAAGAAGGGTTCCTTCCTATGTCTCCGGGGTGCATTTGAGCAAGTCTCGGGCACCGAGACACGGAAGAGAAAGAGCGCATGGCACGGATACCTTATGCCTCGGCAATAGGATCTATCATGTATGCCATGATATGCACACGTCCGGACGTGGCATATGCATTGAGTATGACAAGTCGATTCCAACAAGCATCCGGGTGAACCACATTGGTGGTCATCAAGAACATTCTTAAGTACCTACGGAGGACTAAAGATTGGGCATTGACTTATGGAGGCGAACAAAAGCTATGTGCAACCGGTTACGCAGATGCTAGCTTCCAAACGGATCGTGATGACTCGAAATCTCGGTCTGGATTCGTTTTACTCTTAATGGCGCTGCAGATCAAATGGAAGAGTTCGAAACAAATCTGTTATTCAAAGAGATTCTACGATGAGTCCGAGTACTATGCCGCGTCTGAAGCTACAAAGGAAGCGATATGGATGCGTCAATTCTTACATGGGCTATCTGTAGTGCCTAGTTCGAATGACCCGATCACCATCTATTGCGACAATAGTGGTGCCATCTTCCAAGCTAAGGAGCCTAAGTCTAGCAACAAGTCTAGACATGTACAACGGAAAGCTCATCTAATCCGAGATTACGTGGAGCAAAAGGAAGTAGTGATAGACAAGATTGCTACCGATGATAACATAGCAGATCCTCTCACTAAAGCATTACGACAAGATAAGCATGAAGGGCATGTTAATTCCATGGGAATTAAACGTGTTCCTAAGTTGTAGTACTCTTTTATGGATTAGATTCATTCCCTTTTGTACTCTATACGACATCATCGTTTTGATATTTTATATATATATTTTGTTTTTCATGTGGATTTGTACGACAAATTTTGAACACCACAAAGTGAACTGAACAAACATTATATTTTTCAGTCCTTAATTGCCCACATGAGCTGATAACTCTGGCAATTATTTTGTGACGTTGGTTGATGGTGGGTTCAACGAGCCATAAGTCAACCAGTTGACTGACCAATCACAGAGGCGATTTATACGGATATTTCGTAGGACACAATTGTGACATCGATGTGGAGTCCTAAATGTTTTATAACATTCTGTGCCCGGTCGTGGATAGGACTTCCATGGTGATCCTAAGAGTCGATTCTTTTGACTATCGACTGCCTCTTGAGACTAAGGCAGATTTTGGGTGACTTTGGTTTCTTTCTCACGGTCATCCGTAACAGGGGGCCAAGTAGATTGTTTCTGGGTCATTTCATGCTGTGCTTAGATCGGAAGGAGTTCGAGTTGAAGGAAATATTCAGCCTTTATCAGGTACTCGATGTTTCTCAGGGCCACTCGAGGAGCTGTAACTGAAATGCATGGCCATGCTCGGATACGGATTCGTTTTATCAGTTAAGTTACTCTCTAGTCGGGGAAACCACTCTTGATCCAGATCGATTGCAAATGGCTTTTATCACTTCTGGATCGATGAAACCTTCGGGTTGTACCATGTACAACTCTTCCTCCAAAAAGCCGTTTAAGAAGGCGGTTTTCACGTCCATTTGCCAAATTTCATAGTCATGAAAGGCGGCAATCGCTAAGATAATCCGAATGGAACGCAGCATGACTACGGGTGCAAAAATCTCATCGTAGTGCAAACCTGGCACTTGGGTGAAACCTTTAGCAACTAGTTGTGCTTTGTAGATATCTTGTTGACCTTCTACAGAATGCTTTATCTTGTAAAGCCATTTGCATTGAAGGGGACGAACCTTAGCAGGTAAGTCAACAAGATCCCACACGTTGTTCTCATACATAGAGTCCATCTCGGATTGCATGGCCTCAAGCCATAGCTTTGAGTCAGAACTAGTCATGGCACCTTTATAGGTTGCGGGTTCACTACTCGTTAAGAGTAGAACGTCATCTATGTCATGTTCCTCGACCATACCAATGTATCTGTCCGGAGGAATAGAGACTCTTCCCGACCTCCTAGGTTCCTCAGGAATGTTAACCGCAGCCGGGATTGAAGGAATAGGTTCCTCCAATAGTTGCTCGGTACTTGGTTCTGGAATCTCCGACAGTTCGAAGGTTCTATCACTCTTTGCATTCTCGAGAAATTCCTTCTCTAAGAATGTCGCACTAGCCGCAACAAAAACACGTTGTTCGGTTGGCGAATAGAAGTAATGACCAAGGGTTCCTTTAGGATAACCTATAAAGTATGTCTTGACCGATCGCGGGCCGAGCTTATCCTCGTGTCTCCACTTGACATAAGCCTCGCAGCCCCAAACCCGTATAAAGGACAAGTTAGGGACCGTTCCCTTCCATAGTTCATATGGAGTCTTGTCAACAGCTTTAGACGGACTTCGGTTAAGTATTAGAGCAGCTGACAAAAGAGCATAACCCCATAATGAATCAGGTAAAACCGTGTGACTCATCATGGATCGAACCATATCAAGTAGTGTTCGATTTCTCCGTTCGGACACACCATTCAATTGAGGTGTTCCAGGTGGAGTTAACTGTAAGGCAATCCCACAGTCTTTGAGGTGTTGATCAAACTCGTGAGAAAGATACTCGCCACCACGATCCGAACGCAGTGTTTTAATCTTTCTACCCAATAGGTTCTGTACCCTATTTTGGTATTCCTTGAATTTCTCAAAGGATTCACTTTTGTGCTTCATTAAGTAGACATAGCCATATCTACTTAAATCATCCGTGAAAGTGATGAAATACCTATAGCCTTCTCGTGCGGTGATTGACATAGGACCACATACATCCGTGTGTATTAGCCCTAATAGGTCAGCAGCGCGCATTCCAACACCTTTGAAGGAAATACGAGTCATCTTACCGATGAGACATGATTCACACGTGCCAAATGATTGAAAATCAAAGGCCGAGATAGCTCCATTTTTAATGAGCTGTTTTACGCGTTTCTCATTAATGTGTCCCATACAGCGGTGCCATAGATACGTTTGATCTTTGTCACCAACCTTTAACTTTTTATTCATTACGTGTAATATTTCGTCGTCGATCTAAAACATAAATTCCGTTCATGGAGACCGCCTTGCCATAAATCATATCGTGTAAAGAGAAAATGCAAGCATTATTTTCTATTACAAATGAAAAACCAAGTTTGTCAAGTGCGAGAAACCGAAATAATGTTTTTCGAAAGACTAGGAACATAATAGCAATCATATAATGACAACTCAAATCCGCTAGGAAGCTGGATCACATATGTCCCCTTTGAGATGGCAAACTACTCTTGCTCCATTCCCAACACGCAAGTCCACCTCACCCTTTACGAGGGGTTCGATGTTTCGGAGCCCCTGCACATGATTACACAGATGAGAACCACAACCAGTATCAAGTACCCAAGTTCCGTAACTTGCGTGGTTAATCTCAATCATATGAATAAAAGTAGAAGAGAGAGAAGACATACCAACAGGTTTAACACGACCTGCCTTTAAGTCCTCATGATAAACAGGACATGTACGCCTCCAATGCCCAGTCTTGTGGCAATGATGGCACTCCATGTTTTCATTCTTGCTCTTTGTCGTGCCTGATGAGGTGCTCGACTCACCAGGCCCACTCTTACCTGAACCCGACTTCTTGAACTTCGGTTTACCTCTAGGTTTGCACGAGCTTTGCCCTTACCTTTCCCTTTGTTGGACACAACGAGAACATCCTGTTTCAAGCTCCCACTGAACTTCATGTCCTTCTCGGTCCTACGACGAAGGGAGTGCGATTCATGTGGGGTTTTCTTCAAATCATTCATATAGTAATTCGCTCTAAATTGCGAAAAACCATCGTGGAGTGAATGAAGCATGCGGTCGATAACAATGTTCTCGCTGATGTTACAATCAAAGGTCTCCAGCTTCTCGACATTCTCAATCATGCTGAGAATGTGTGGGCTAACCGGTTGGCCCTTCTGGAGTCTCGCATCAAAGAAGCGAGTGGTATGCTCATAGGTCACGATTCTCGGTGCTTTCGAGAATTCCTTGGTGAGCGTGGTGAAAATCTTGTTTGCACCATGGGCTATGAAGCGTTTCTGCAAATTGGATTCCATTGCAAAAATGAGTACGTTTTTAATCGCACCCGCTTCCATACGTAAATCATTAAACTTGGTGATTTCAAAGAGCTCTAACCGTGGGACCTGGGTTTGCCGGGAGGGGCTCTAATAGATATTTGAGCTTCCGTCGGCAAATGCGGCGCATTCCGTAATGCCGCCTCCCGGTCTCCGAAGTTTGATCCATCATTCTTCATCGAGTGGACTGATTCATCCGATTCATGAAGATCCGGCCGGACTCACGGTCCAATGTGGCACTTGGCATTGGGTTATCAGTAGAACCAGCCATTTGTTATTTGCAGTTAAAAATTCGTGATCTACACTGAAAAAGAAAGAAAAACAAAAACGAAATAACCAACTCATCGAGGTGATTTAAGTCTATTTAAAATTCATTTTAACGTGTAGACTCAATGCACTTGCATAATTGATCTCCCTCAAGAATGATACAAGTGATCCCAAGACTCAATTTCTGTAAATTGATAAGCCAACTGTTTAGCTAATTCTTCCGGAAGAACTCTTGGTCGATAGATTTCCGTAAATCCTATCTATAGTCCACCATAGTCACGGGATCGCATTTAGTGACTATAGTGTTGAGATAAAATAGGTCAATCGGTTCCAACTTACCCGACGTAGAAGGGGTCATATTATGCCTACCGACGAAGAAGGGACTCATTGGAGTTTGACCTATAAAGACCGTTCTCAATTTTTGTTTATACGAGGAAGATCCCATCAACTAAATTATAATTCATATTAAGTGAACGAATAACTAGCGTCTGCGTGAATGAATTAATTTGGGTGATGGTTTAAAAAACGTGTGACATGAGAATGTCAATGAAAACTAACTCGTGACCTCTATATGTGTCAGTTTTCATGCAATAATTAGGTGGTTTGGTTTTTAGGCGGAATATGATGCATATTATCGTTACGAAAAAAAAAAAAAAATGAATGCAATACGTAAATAAAAATTCCTAGTGTGGCCTATCCTAGTAAAATAAAACATAAAACAACTTTGGAATCCACCGTTGGACCCGAGAAGCTTGTCTTGATGTTCCATCTTGATCCATGTAGCGGGAGTGAGCATCCGGTCTCCATCTTTAGTCTTCTCAAAAATTACAATTTAAAATTTACAAATATAAACCTATTTACATTCTAAATAAAAACTGTAATTAAAAGAAATAAAAATGGAGATACGAGATCTCAAAATACAACCAAGACCGTGTTCCATCATTACGGTAACACGTTCTACTAAGGCCACACTAAGTTACAACCGTTTGCAAAATAAATAAATACGTAATAAAAAGCATTCAAAACATTCAAAATTAACAATAACGATAAATAAAATGCATCAACTAAAATTAAAATTATTCGTGACATAATTCCGTAATTATGTTAAATTTTTATCCAAACCACCAAAGATAATTAAAATTACATGACAAAACCGCTTTAGTCAAGTTAATTTTAATCCGAGATAATCCGTTACAATAAATCGTTTTAAAGTAACTTTAATTTACGTGGGTGAACCGTTTCACCATCAAGCGAGAGCATAAAAAAAACGTTTTATGCTATAAAGGCCGAAAAAAAAAAACAGAAATTTTTTTTTTCTCTGTACTGCTGTACGTGAACAGTACCAGTACCCAAAATTTTTTTTTTTTTTTAAATGCTGTAAAGAACCGAGAGCATCAAAAATCCAAAAAAAAAAATATACGGCTCAAAATCGTGAGCAACTAAAGATCAAAACAAAACGGTTTGATAAAACACAATTGCAATTTATTCTAATCCGGATTAAAACAAAATTACAATTGACATGTTCTTCACATATTGTTGTAATTATCGTTTAAAACAACAATTCGCAAAGAACAAAACGAAAACAAAACAGAAAATCGTCACAAAACAACCGTGTAAACTGGACACGGTTCCCAATGCACAAAACAGGCCGTGACATGTAGAAATGTCGAGACCAACATGCCACACGGTTTTATCAAAGTTTTATACAAAAATTATCGATTTGATAAAAACCAATTGCGATATCACCTAATCCGTATAGAAATGAAATAGCAATTGATAGATCTTTAACACATTATATTGAATATCGATTACAAAATAATATGCAAAGATCAAATCGACAACAAAAACAAAAACATGGCACGGAATTCAATAAAAATGCAGCCGTGCAAAAAAAAATTGAAAACCGTGAGGAAAAAAAAAATGCCGAGAGGTTTTATGCATCAAAAAAATATCGATCCATTTCATTTGATGAAAATCACATAGAAATATTTACGTGGCCTCGCTCTGATACCACTTGTGGGGTAATATCCGTATAATACCCTTTAATTATAGGATTATAACGCAAAATTTACATGTGATTATAGTCATAAAACGAAAAACATGATGAAACGATAAAGATTAGAAATAACCTTCGGTCCTAGTGCAAAATGGCAATGAGAGATCAAGGTAGATCTCCTCCTAAATGTTGCACCCAAGATGGTCCGAGAAAATGCCCTTGTGCTAGAGAGAATCCCCTAATTGCCTTGCAATATTGAGGGGATTGTTTTTGTGAGTTTGTGTTGGATGAGAGATCCGAGTTTCGAGAGGCACAATTCCCAAAACCCTAGTTTTCATACAAATGAAAATGATTAGGTTAGAAGGGAGGAGAAACTCCCCTTTTGTGCCCTCTCATTCGGCAAAACCGAGTGGGTCAAGGGGAAGTGGGCTTCCACTTCCTCTTAACTTTAACTCGTGGTTCGGTCCATAATGCGCTAAGTGTATATGACGCGGTTTCATTATAAACTGTCATCGGTTATCGGAAATTAAGGCATCAACTAATAATACGGGTTAGTTGAATTATTAATACGTGTCCGACAAAGACAATATTGTATAATTATATTCAATATACATTTAATTAAATATAAAACGCTTATATTCAATTTATGAATTAACTGCTTAATTCGCCTTAGCCATTATTATTTAATCCGTATTAAATAAAATATCTCAACATCACATTTTGACTAATTACTAGTCAAATCACTTAGACTAACTGGTTAGTCAAAATTGGCATCTACATGACTGTATTTTCATACCGTCACATCTCTCAAACGTATCCTATAGGTGTGACTTTTAGGGACCAGTTGATCACCGCCATCTGTATGACAATAACGTCAAACTTATCTAGCAAGCCAACCGTTATTGATAAACGTGGACCAACTGATTATGATACAAAAGTATACCCTTTGATCCTTTTAGAGATTTATAAGTCCTTGCACTAACTGTTAAGGACACCAACCCCAACACATACATGATCGATCCAACAACGGAAGCATAGGGAATCGATTTCATGCATTCAATATCCTTAGGCTCAGTAGGACACTGTGATTTACTCAAAGTGATCCCACTGCGCATAGGTAGAAAACCTCTCTTGGAGTTTTTCATATTGAATCGGTCAAGAATCTTATCGATATAGGCTTCTTGACTCAATGCTAATATCCTTTTGGATCTATCCCTATAGAGCCGGATACCCAAGATGCGCTGAGCTTCTCCCAAATCTTTCATTTGGAAGTGATTTCCCAACCACTTCTTAACAGAAGCAAGCATATCAACATCATTCCCAATGAGTAATATGTCGTCCATATAAAGAAGTAAGAAAATAACTCTACTCCCACTAAACTTCATGTATAAACATGGTTCCTCAACACTACGAGAAAAACCATTATGTTTAATAACATGATCAAAACGATGATTCCAACTCCTTGACGCTTGCTTAAGACCATAAATGGATCTCTTAAGTTTGCATACTTTGTTAGGATTTTTAGGATCCACAAAACCCTCAGGTTGTGTCATGAACACTTCCTCTTCCAGAAACCCGTTCAGGAAAGCGGTTTTGACATCCATTTGCCATATCTCATAATCATGAAATGCAGCAATCGCTAACATTATCCGAACAGATCTAAGCATAGCAACTGGTGCAAAAGTTTCATCATAGTGTAAACCATGAACCTGAGTGAAACCTTTTACAAACAATCTAGTTTTGTAGACATCTTTATGTCCATCCATGCCGATTTTAATCTTGAATATCCACTTACACTGAAGAGGTCGAACATCTTTAGGTAAGTCAACCAGGTCCCAAACCTGATTATCGTACATGGAATCCATTTCGGATTGCATGGCTTCGAGCCATAGTTTAGAGTCAGAACTCATAATAGCTGCTTTATAGGTCTTGGGTTCTCACTTTCTAAAAGTAAAACCTCATATTCACCATCTTCCTCGATAATACCAAGGTATCTATCAGGCTGGCGACTAACCCTTTCTGACCTCCTAGGTTCAGAAGGAACAATAATTGATTCAGACGTAGAAGGAACAGCTTCCTGCACTGTCACATCAGTTTGTGGCTCTTGAACTTCATCAAGTTCAAATTTTGTCCCACTCTGTCTTCTAGAAATAAACTCTTTTTCTAGAAAGACAGCTTCACGAGCCACAAACACTTTGTTCTCGTTACTATTGTAGAAGTAATATCCACAAGTTTCCTTAGGGTAGCCTACAAAAATACACTTTTCAGAACGAGGTGCAAGCTTATCGTCAGACTTACTCTTGACATAAGCATCACAACCCCATATTTTCATGTATCAAAGATTCGGGACTTTCTCTTTCCATATCTCATATGGAGTTTTGTCAGTTGCTTTAGTGGGACTTTTATTAAGTGATTGTACAGCAGATAAAATGGCAAAACCCCAGAATGACTTAGGTAACTCTGTTTGACTCATCATCGATCGAACCATATCTAATAAAGTTCGATTCCTCCTTTCAGCCACACCATTTAATTGTGGTGTGCCAGGAGGAGTTAACTGAGATACAATACCGCAGTTTATAAGGTGATCTTTAAAGTCATTGCTTAAATATTCTCCACCACGATCTGATCGTAATGCTTTAATCTTCTTTTTTAATTGGTTTTCTACTTCATTCTGAAACTCTTTGAACTTATCAAAAGCTTCACTTTTATACCTCATTAAGTAGATATACCCATATCTACTCATGTCATCGGTAAAAGTAATGAAATAGTCATAATTACCTCTAGCAGTGACTGTCATTGGGCCACAAACATCGGTATGTATTAAACCCAATAACTCACTAGCTCGAGATCCTTTTCCTAGAAAAGGTGAACGAGTCATCTTACCAAGAAGACAAGATTCACATGTACCAAATGATTCGAAATCAAAAGGTTTAATTACACCAGTCGACACTAGTCTTTTAATGCATTTCTCGTTGATGTGTCCTAATCGACAATGCCATAAATAAGATAGATCAGGATCACCTGTTTTGAGTCTTTTATTATCTAAATGATAAACATCGTTGCAAGTATCTAGAATATAAATACCATTGATTGAAATAGCTTGACTATATACAATCCCATTAAGGGAAAAAGTACAACACTTGTCTTTAATTACAAAGGAAAACCCTTCTGTGTCTAACACAGATACGGATATTATATTTCTAGATAGCGTTGGTACAAAATAACAATTATTAAGATGTAACTCCAACCCCGAAGCTAAACTAAGTACATAAGTTCCTACAGAGACGCACTACTTTAGACCCGTTTCCCATTCGGAGATCGACATCACCCTTGTTTAGCTTTCTTATGCTTTTTAGGCCCTGCAAATGATTACACAAGTGAGAACCACAACCAGTATCTAATACCCAAGTTGTATTTGAAGCATAATTTATGTCTATCATAAAAGATTCAGTTGAGAAATTACATGTCGGCTTCACAATGCCAGCTTTTATGTCATCCAGGTACTTTGTACAATTACGTCTCCAATGTCCCTTGTTATTACAATAATTACAAGTATCTTTAAGATGATTACCCTTTAGAGGTTTTTGCTTGGTAGAGCAATTCGCAATTGCTTAACCTTTGCCCTCCACCTGAACGGGCTTCTTACATGCGTTCCTCTTAAACTGCTTCTTCCCCTTCACGTTAATCGCAAGCACATCTTTCCTTGTACTCCCACTCAATCCCATGTCCTTCTCTGCTTGCACAAGCAGAGAATGGAGCTCATGTAAACTCTTTCTCATGTTTGTCATATTGTAATTTACCCTAAATTGGGTAAATCCCTTAACGTGCGAGAGAGAGTGGAGCACTCGGTCCACCACAAGTTCGTCGGAGATCTTGCATCCCAACCCCTCTAAAGTTTCCACGTACTCAATCATTTTAAGTACGTGTGAACTTACAGGTTGACCATCTTTGAGTTTAGCCTCAAAGAAACGAACAGCGGTGTCATACTGAATTATTCTCGGGGCTTGAGAAAACATAGTGGAAAGCCTCAAGAATACTTCATGTGCATCACGAAACTTGACACATTGCCTTTGTAAAGCAGGATCCATTGAAAAAATCAAAACATTTTTTATTGCAGCGGATTCCTTTTGATAATTTGAAAAAGCCTCCCTTACATCGGCAGTGGCCCTAGTACTAGGCGAAGGGGGAGAGGGATCGAGAAGGTAGCGTAATTTGCCATCACCTGCGGCAGCTAATCGAAGTTGTTCCTCCCAATCTTTAAAACTACTACCGTCGGCTTTTAATACATTTTTGTCCATAAAAGAACGTAGCCAAGAATCTCTAGCTATGGTGGCGGTTTCACTAGTAGAAGCCATCGTGATTACTACAAAGGAAATAAAGGAAAGATTAACATTTATCGTCTAGAAATATTTAACTTGTGAAACTATTTAACAAGTTCCCATTTATATAATGATCTCCCACTGAATTATATAAATGATTCCAAGATCCAATTTTTATATAAACACGGGCACGGTGGACCGATTCAACCTATATTTATATAAATTTGGTGAGTCAACATTTTGACTGATTCTACTACTAGAACTCTTGGTTGACGGATTTTCTTAAAATCTATCTTTTAGCCCCAGAATAAATATGGGCACGGTGGACCGATTCAACCCATATTTATCCCGTTGAGTCCAACCAATTTTCACGCGTAATAACTTTTATTACCCTACTTACCCAACGTAAAAAGAGTGTACCTCGGTGATCCGAACCAACCTCTAATGAAGAAGGGATTCAAAGGTGCTATTATTTGGTAAGGCTTAATCTCAATTTTAAACAATTGTGAGAGAACTTATCAATTTAATTGTCTATCACTTTTAAGTGAACAAAATTAGTGAATGCTAGACGATTAAATCGATAACAAAAAAAAAAATAAAACATGTAATGACGATTTGGCATGAATGCATAGAAGAATTAAAACAAACAAGTCCTAATATGGCCACCTAGTTAATCTAATTAACTAAAATTATTACACTTCGGAAACCAACTCCTTGGTCCCTTGAGTCTTCATAAATTGACCTCCTTCTTTAGGATTTCGGAACGCCTTTCCGAAAACACCGTCTTTCTTGAAAACTCCGTATTTAGAAGCTTCATCTAATTACTAATAATTAAATTACATAACAATACCCTATTATACAATTTGTAATAAAATTAAAATAAAACTATTAATTAATTACAAATTAGGCGATACGAAATCGCAATTAATTACAAAACAAGTCGATATTCCCTTACATTACGGGAAATACCAACTTCTACCTATGGCCATATTAGAAAAAAAAAATTACATAATTATAATTCTAAAAACCATTCATCTAAAAGAATAATAAAATGCATTATGGAAAATGACATGCCAAATCGTCTAACTTACCAACAACGATCATTTGAGCTTGCCTTGACGGAATTTTTACCAATAAAAATTCATAATCAATTCTTAAAACAATTTTAAAAAATACTCATCATACTAATCTGGCCTAATATCAAAATAATTATTCTCAACAATTATCTTGAATTTATATGGGAATTAAAACACAATTGTGACAAAAAAAGATATAATAATTCACAATTATCATACAAAAATTCCATTTAATATAAAAATTTATGGAAAAATAAATTTTAAAGCCATGAACATTCTGGTCTTACACCAAAAATACCATGCAAGTGAAAATTTTTGTTTTTAAAATTTATTTAAAACAATTTCACAATTTAATCGGTAAAGCGACAATTTTTACGATTTAATTCTAAATCAAACCATAAAAATTGAAATGACTTAAAATAAAATTTTATACATTTTAGAACATTTTCCAGGAGCTAAAAATTCAGAAATTTCAAGCCCCAAAATTAAATCAATATTTATTTACAAAATAACCATTATTTACCAATTTTTATCAAAAAAAATTCAATAAACTACCTAAATTAATCACATTAATTTAAAGTTTCTATTTTTCTCATAAATAGAACATGCATGTGGTTATTTCTAAATAAATATGCATAAAATTAACATGCAATCATTTTTAATTAACTCTTAATTAATTTTAATGCATTTTTACTCAATTTTATGCCACTTTAAGTTATAAAAAGTGGAAAAATTTAACAAAAATCAAATTTTCGTCCCATATCTTCCTAAGACCAGATTATTTACATGCAAGACTATATTATGTGATAAAACAAACTTTAGTAACATACCAATTTTAATAATTTATCTCATAAATTACTAAAATCGTCTTAAAACAACATGCATGTATTTAACAATGCTCTGATACCACTTGTTAGTTATTTAGACCAAATTAATACTCATCTTATGATATTAAAATTACTAATTAATTTAAAGTGGTCTAAATCTACATGCATGCAAATAAAAAATATAAAAGATGGTATTAAACCATCTTAAGACAAAAGTTCCTTACATTGCTATAAGGCAAAATATGGGCACTACAAAGGTCTCCTACCTTTATAGTTCTTGAGCTATGCAACTATGGATGATCCTCCAAGAACACCAATTACCAATATAGGTAATCTCCTTTGGTGGCACCCAAGATAAACCCAAAAATACTACTAAAATTAATAACTAGTTAATAGTAGTAGTAACCTTGTAATTGTATATTTGATGTACTAAAAATATTATTACTTTGATAATATTATTAGTAAATTTATATGTGTTTTAAGATAAAAAGATGAACAAAATAAGAAGAAAAATTGGTCTTCAAAGGGGATGATGAAACCGGTTTTGGCAACTAACAAAGACTAAGTTTTTCTTCTAATTTTTCCAACTTATGAATGAGGTGAAAAGTGGTGTATTTATAGGTAAATGTGGGAGACAAAACATAGTGGAAAAACCATCTAAATAGACACGTGTATGCCCTTATAAAAACCGAAACATGTGGACTACTTATGGTCCATTTCGGCTTTTGACATTTGCCCCACAAATGCTTATAAGTCTTATATTTAATTATCTTACATAATTAAATATTAATTTAATTATTTAACCCTTAAATAATATAAATTAACTACCAATGACTACTTAACTATTAAGTAATCATAAGACCATATTATCAACATATAATGTGTCAATATTAACCCATTTAGCTAATTTTACAACCTCTTGTAAAATATAATAGCTAATTGATTCTACCTCAAAACATATACACATATCGTATAAAATTAATTAATTAACAATTAATTAATAAATTCTAATCATTTATTATTTAAATATCTCATAATTAAATAATAAATCTCTTTGTCCCGAGTTCGTAACCCGTCATCAAATAATACATTTATGTGACAAACTAAGAGTCAAATAATACAAGGAATTAATTATCTCTTATCTCATACAAACAATTAATTTATTCTATTTGGGCGTCATCCTATAGGTGTGACCTAAAGGTATCAGCTGATCACCGCCGTCACACGACAGTAATGTCAAACTCTAGTCAGCCAATCATTACCGATTAACGATGACCAGCTGACTAATAAATAAATAAATCCCTGATATTCCTTTTACGAGATTTATTATGTAAACACACTTATTGTGGAGGACACTACTCCTACAGTATTTACTCAAGAAATGAACTTGGTGCGCATATCGAGGCCCGAAAGATTAATTCACGAAGTTTTTGAAGCCAAGTACCAGCTACTCCAGTCGGTCGACTGACCTCCATGGTCGATCGACCAGAGCACGAAGATCAGAGGCTACTGTTCAGCACACACCAGTCGATCGACTGCCTTGCATGGTCGATTGAGCATCATACGAGCTGATGCGCAAATTAAAGAAATAGAACGAGAATTCCAAAGCCCATTGTATATTAGGTTTAGGAATACGTGTTACGTTATATTTCTATATAACGTAACCTGATGTTTTCAGAAGAGGCATTGAGTTTTAGTTTATCATCAGTAATTAGGGTTCTCAAGATTGTTTCGTTTCAATACAATTTACTTTTGCATTCAGTTTCTGGATCTTTGTTCTGCAATTCTTTTCTCCTGTTTTCATACGGTATTTCCGCTGTTCCATTAATCAGTTTTATTGCTTTTATTTCGTTCATAGTATAGAATTGCTAGAATAGTTTCCCGGAAGCCAAATTATCATTTTATGTTAATTGTTCGTTTAATTAATTTAAATATGAATTCGAATGTTTTAATTGTTAAGTTTATTGTTATTATTATTTCCAGTATGAGTAGCTAAACCCCTTGTGCTAGGATGTAGGGAATCTGTAGTGTAGGCGGCATTAGAATAGGGAGACCTGAAATCGCGCCATGGTCGATCGACTGGGTTCCCTGGTCGATCGACTGGCCACGTGAGATATGCTTCGTTTTAATTAATTTAATTGTCATATTTGACGAATCGAGTGCACGCGACTAGTTGAATGTTTAGGAATTGACCGACCCAATAAAGATCGAAAGATAGGGATGGGAGATAGCCTACCTAATTAAGACGACTAGATTAATGAGATCGAAAGATAAGTTAATTTAGCCTTTTCAGTCACTTTTCAGGACGAAAGTTACTATTAGTGATATTAGGGACCTGTAGTAAGATCGAAAGATGCTACCTGTAAGAATGGACCGAAAGGACTTCTTATTTTCCCGTCTCACGTGTTTGTTTTAGACCTACCTAGCATTCTGCCGCCGAAACTATAGTGAACCGACCATCTTAGCACCCTTTTAATATTTGATTTCATCCATTTATTTAGTTTACTTTTCATTTATTGCCTTTAGTTATATATCAACTCAAATCAAATCCCCTTCACATCTGTTACTTTAGACTTAAATAAAACAACTATTAATTGCATCGCCTCTCTGTGGTTCGACCCTGACTGCCACTAGCTATAGTAGTAGTTTGGACTATAAATATTATTTTTGGTGCACACAACGACATGCATCAACGATATTCCTAGCGAAGTTGTGCATGATAACCTTCCACCCTTTGTTGGACAACAAGAAACCAACCCTCCAATTGGTCTTACTGAAGCTGAAAAGCGACTCCAATACTTGGAGGAGCAACTAATGTACCTTAAGGGAGATGACATCTACAGGGAGAATAATCGTAAGGATGAAGCCGTGAATGCTCAATTGCCGACCAACTTCAACATGACTGACATTCTGAAATTAAAGGGGCATGAAAACCCTTTGAGCCACATTCGTGCTTTCAAAGACTACATGTCTATCAAAGGCATCAAAACTGAGATGTTCATAAGGATCTTTCCTTCATCTCTCGATACCATTCCTAAGCAGTGGTTCTACTCTTTGGAGCACAAGAAGATTGCCACTTGGGATGACGCCGCAATTGAATTCACTAAACAATACGCGGATAATGCGGAAATCCAAGTCAACATGCGCACTCTAGAGGTTCTTACCCAAAATGAAAAAGAAGGCTTCACCGACTTCCTAAGTAGGTGGAGGAAGACTAGCACACAATTAGTTGAACGTCCGGACGAAGCTACCCTTGTGGAAAAGTTCGTGGATAACTTGAGACCCATTTATGCAAACCACTTGAGGTACCAAAACATAAAGACCTTCAAAGATCTAACCGTGCTAGGGACGAGAATTGAAGATGACATCCGTAAAGGACTCTTGTCCAAAATGGTAGGTCGTGTATATCAAGGCTCAACGAGTCGTTCTTATGGCTCTACTAGTAAGACTGACGAGGTCAACCTTCTCGAATCATCAAAGAAGAATAAACCACAAAGGAAGTTCACGAACATTGGCGATACATACTCCAATGCTCTGAAAAGGTTGATGAAACAGGGTAAGCTCCAACCAATAGGACCTACACCTGACCCAGAAAAGAAGTCCAAGTTCTGGGACGAAAATGCATACTGCGAATATCATAGAGGTAAGGGACACGATACAGAGAAATGCTTCAAGCTAAAACATGTCTTTCAGGACATGATCGAAGATGGTCGTTTACCTATACCTCCTGGAGGTAAGCCTAACAATACTCAGAATCCTCTTGGAGTTCTGATGATTACAGATGAAGAATCCACTGTGGATTGTTCACACCTCATTTCTCCAATCGAAGACAAGATTCATGCATTAGAAAATGAGGGGAGTTACTCCACCATTTCTCCTACCATCACCGATTTTATTGCATGGGCAAAGAGCGTAAGTAGGCAAGTTTCAGAACTGGAAGATGTAGTAGCATCCCTCCGCAATCCAAGCACCATACCAAAGGAGAACATGTCACTAAATCTGTCCCAAAATTCTACAATGCAAGAGGTAGTCGCCGTGGTTGACAGTCTAGTCGACCAAATAATCAGTTTAGAAGCCGAGATCATCAGATTGAGAGAGCTTACTAACGTAAACGGAATATGGGCCGATGATGATGAAGATGAATACCTCACTGAACACTATCTAGTCAAGGTTAGTGAGGATATAGTCAAAGCTAGCAAAGATCAAGATATAGACCACCTTACTTGTTCTGGGCGTCCATATCAAAATGTTTCTCAAAACGGTCCTATAGCTAATGGTCCAGTTACTAACACCAATGTCATCACACCAAATGATGGCGAAGATACATCTACTGACCACTTGCTAAAGCAACTACAGAAAACAAAGGCTGATCTTTCAGTCTGGCAACTAGTGGCAAGTTCATTTCCTCATCGCCAAGCTTTACTACAAGCCTTAGCTAAATTGAACGTGGCACACAACTCTACGCCTGACGACGTAGTCAACTTGGTCTTCCAAGATTCAGCTAAGCTAAGTAACCCAGTTACTTTCTCAGATGAGGATTTGTCTCCTTTCGGCGCCAGTCACAATCTAGCTCTGTACATTACCGTCATATGCTTAAATAAGAACGTGCCAATGACTTTGGTAGATGATGGCTCCGCAGTCAATGTCATACCACTAAAGACAGCATACAAATTGGGCATGAAAGAATCAGATTGGACTCCCACTAACCAAGGTGTTCAAGCATACGATGGAACACGACGTAAAGTGGTAGGGCTAGTCAACCTCACCATAGCCACAGGGCCGATTGAGCGAAAGGTTAACTTTCAAATAGTGGATATCGAAGCATCATTCAATATACTTCTGGGAAGGCCTTGGATTCATGCTTCCAAAGCAGTAACATCCACTTTGCACCAAAAAATCAAGATTCCCTTAGAGGGCAAAGTAGTGACGTTCACTTCGTCACCTATCAAGGCAGTAATAAAGAAGATATAAAGCAACCAAGTAGTCACAGATCCAGTATACGAGCTTGGGGGCTTTCATAGCATAAACCTTGTGGAGAGTGAACTGGCACCTCTATACTTCGATCCATACTCCAATTTAGTGGTCAACCACATACTCAAGTCTCAGGGATACTTCCCAGGAATCCCACTAAATCCTGCCAAGAAAAATACCTTTGCACCTTACAAAGAAGGAAACTCTCAAAGGATACCATTGGGATTGGGATACAAACCCACGAAAGAAGAAGCTTTCAAGATGCTAACTCAATTTCAAAATTAAAAGAACAAGGGAATCCAAATGCGACCCTACCTCCCTACCCTAAATGGATACTTTGTTAGAGAAGGGAATCAGGAGTACTTTCACAGGTTTCCCGAACCTTGGCACTATAAAGGAGTGCAACTTGCTGGAATCGTGGTCTTCCACGACTACTACTTCATTCCTTCAGAAACGGTTCCTACCGTCAAAACTTGTTAAGCACCTTGCTTAGACGAATAGGCTGTTAGTCTTCTCTTTGGGGAGGACCGATTTGTTAGAGCTGCACAGGATGAGAACATTACCATGATACTTCAGGATGACCATTTCAACCCTACAACGTTAATCACCAAAACCAGTTCGAACCAGCAGAAAGGATGGAGAAAGTCGATCAAGTGGACGAACAACCAAGAAAAGCTCTTCAAAGTCACCACTGGAGAAGCAGAGATGTTCAAAGGAGAACCTGAAGACAACGAATTCGAGTCAGAGTCGGAGTCGGAGTCGGAATCAGAGTCGGAGTCTAGAGAAGTCCCTAGAGAGTCTCCTCCTGTCGTCACTCCCAATCCCCTTGTTTCTCCTAGCATAGCATCGAGTAGTAACAGTAGCTCGGGAAAGGCCCCAACAGCTGTCCCTTTACCGCCACTGACTACTGAACAGATGGCTTCTTTTTTTCAACTCTTAAAAATTTAGTATGAATAAATCAGATTCTGCTTACTCTTTGTGTTATTCTGAATGCAATTCTATTTATGATGATAATGAGGATGATCCTGACCCAGACTCAATTGAATTACCTCCCTACATAACTAAAGAAATATTACAAGAGGGGTAAGGGGCACCAGTTATAGAGAACATCGAGCTCGTTAACGTGGGAACCGAACTAGAACTAGAACCCCAAGAGCTTAGGATAGGGACAACCTTAAACCCAACTGAAAGGGCCAATATCATAGACCTTCTACACGAGTTCAAGGACGTTTTCGCTTGGTCCTACAAAGGCATGCCAAGAATCGACAGGGATATTGCAGAACACGGAATTCCAATCAAACTAGGTTTCAAACCTGTAAAGCAGAAGCTTCGTCGAATGAGGACCGAATGGGCTCTTAAAATAAAAAAAGAAGTCGATAAACAATTCAAAGCCGGGTTCATCAAAGTTTTCTAGTATTCAGACTGGGTGGCTAACATAGTACCCGTACCCAAAAAGGATGGGCAAATCCGAGTTTGTGTTGATTTCAGAGACTTAAACAAAGAAAGTCCCAAGGACGATTTCCCTCTACCACACATCGACATATTGGTAGACAATACAGTGGACCACGCGTTGTTGTCCTTCATGGACGGGTATGCAGGTTATAATCAGATCAAAATAGCCATAGAAGACATGCATAAGAGCGCTTTCTTCACTCAATGGGGCACATATTTCTATATTGTTATGCCATTCGGGCTAATTAATGTTGGAGCTACATATCAATGAACTGCGACCACATTGCTACATGACATGATGCATAAAGAAGTAGAAGTGTACGTTGATGATATGTTTGTCAAGTCCAAAGATAGGAAAGGGTACATGACGTGACCATTATTTGAGCACATTTAGTCCCCAAATTAGCCTCGTTCCTATGCTTTTTAGTGCATATTTGGGTCATTTACTATCTTTAGTCCTTTGTTTTGCATATTCTTTGAGGTTTTGTTTCCTTGGTAGGAGAGAAGTGCAAACCTTGCATTTTCACGGCAAAATAGAGCTAAATTGATCGAATCTAATGACCAAGCATCAAAGAGAAGACAAGACTAGAAGGCCTTTGTACATATTATAGTAGATGGGCAATGATGAAGAAATCCTTGCATCCCCGACTAAATCCCGGAGGATTATTGGAAGAAGAAAAGAAGAAAAGAAAGCTGTGACGAAATCCGCCCGTCCAACTAGGCAAGACGCCCGTCCAAGACGTGAGGAATCCGAGCGTCTTTGCCATTAAGACGCCTGTCCAACTACACAACAATCCGCTCGTCCAGCCATGAAGACGCCCGTCCATCCAACAGGAAATCCGCCCGTCCCGACACCTTGGACGCTCGGATTCCCTTACAGTCCCACACGACCTTTTCTTACCTCCATGAAAGATGCGCATATTTATGAAAGACCGGCAAAAAGGAGACTCGCATCTTTTCTGAGAGGAACGATTCCTCAAGGACTTAATCATCATTTAAGCCCTTAGTAAAGCCTAATTTGTGTACCTAATCCCCACTATAAATACCCCATTAGTCTAATTAGATTAATCATGTTCTTCTTATCAATCCTTAGTGTAGTTTATATCATTCTAATCTCTTCTTAATCTTGTCATCAACTTCTAATCAAGTCTTAATACAAATCTCATTTCCTTAATATCTCTTTTGTTCATATTTTATTTTGGGTAATTGAAGATTATTTAGGTTATTATTGGGAGATTGACAACCTTCCAATCAATCATCAAGTACTTCTATTATTCTTTGCTTTATTTTGGAATCATTAGTAGGTATAATTCTTTTAATCCCTTTTTAATTATTGTTAATCATCTTCATTTATTCATCATGTTTTGCTTTGTTAATGTGATTTACAACCTTGTTAACATGTTAAACTTGATAATGAGTGAGTAGTTTCCTTAACTAGGGTTAATGGGTAGTTAGGGGAAACCAACATGGGGAATGATTCATGCTTAATTTAATATGTTTTCATAGTTTATTTGCTTGCTTGTTGTGATCTCAACTTATGTACATGTTATGTTTGATGAAATGCGAGCCTATGAATCCTTGCATTTTTTACCCATCACTTACCTTTTCAATGAGACTTGTAAGACATAAACCAACTCGAGTCTCATTAGACCATGCATATAGTTGAGTAGGGAGGATTAAGTCGACTTGTAGGTGTTGTACAATCTAATCGATTCGGCTCTGGGACCCAAACCTTCCTAGGATTGTAAGATATAAACCAACTCGATCCATCATAACAATAATTGCTTGCTTATAATTTGAGAATATGTTTGTATGATCAATTCCCATGAATCCCCTATGACCCCATGACACTCTAGTGCTTTTAATCAATTGTTTACATCTCTTTTTAATCATCTTGCTTGTTTACTTTTATTACTATTTAGTTTAGTGATCTTCTCATCTCAACCCCAAATCGTGACACCCTAGACACCGCTACTTGCAATCGAAAATCCTACATCAATACCCATCCCTTGGGATCCGACCTTTAATTGCCTCTTTACTAATAGTAGAGTTGTTTGTGAAGTTATAAATATTGTTTTGGTTTAGGTGCTCTTAACGACAAGTAACCGAAAACTAAATCTCCAAGTGAGTAAGGCCGACCAAAAATGGCGCCGTTGCCGGGGACGGTGTTAACTTGATTTGATTTTCTTAGATTGTTATTAGTTGTGTCTTTCTTTGCCTTGGGGAAGTAAAACTCCTCAAGGTTTGTTCTAATTATTTTTGAGTTGTTTGATATTTTGCATGTCTAGAAGATCACAAGGTAACTTGTTACCCATTGATCACGAAATTGAAAGGACTTTGACAAACAATAGAAGACTTGCTAGAGGTACTTTGAGAGGTATTGGTGAGGTTGTAGATATTCAACCAAATACTATTGAGTTCGTCAACCCTTTTCCAAGAGAAGGTGAGGAGAACCCAACACAAAATCTAACACAAAATCAACCCACAATGCCTAAATTTTCATCACATTCCGTACCAGCCGAGGAGAACCTACCCAATGGTACTCCCACACCACAACACTTAACTGGAAATTTCATTGCTAAATCCGCATTTATCCAATTAGTCGAAAGAAGCCAATTTGGGGGGATGCCTAGTGAAGACCCTTACTCTCACATGGAGACTTTTTGTGACTATTGTGATGCGATCTCACAAACCGGTGTAACTCAAGACCAAATTCGATGGGTCTTATTTCCTTTTTCTCTAATCGGCACCGCAAAACAATGGTTGAAAGGCCTTGATAAGGCTACTCTTGGAATTGACTCTTGGAAGAAGTTGACTCTAGCTTTCTACAAAAAATTCTACCCTCCGGAAAAGACTAACATGCTAAGAGCTCAAATTATGGGTTTTAAGCAAAGGGATGAAGAATCTTTGTATGAAGCTTGGGAGCAGTTCAAAGGAATTTGTCGCTCATGTCCTCATCATGGACTTAGCGAGTGGTTCTTGGTACAACAATTTTGGAATGGTCTTTATGAAGACTCAAGAAACATTCTCAACATGGGATCAAATGGTATGTTCACCGAAGTTGACGATAATCAAACTTGGAAAAAGATTGAGGAAATGGCGGTCCATAACTCACAATATAGTAGACCTCGCAAGGCTACTAGAGGAGGAAAGCATGAAGTGGACTCTATTACTCAATTGGTTGCTTAACTTAGTGCTCATATTGATACCATTAACTTGAAGTTTGAGAAGGCTATGGATAAACTTGAAGAAGCCTCAAAATCACCAAAGCATCATGTTAATGCCATGGTAGCATCTTCATCAATCCCAAGTGGGATATGTGAGAATTGTGGAACTTTGGGACCAAAGTGAATGTAGGGGAACAAATGAACAAGTGAATGCTTTTCAATGAAAACACCAAATTCCACCCAAATCTTTCATACAAAAGCCAAAATGTTCAAAACCCTCAACCAACATACACCCCACCTCCCATGAGAAACCAAAATCAAAGACCATTTTTCAACCAAAACCAAGGTTACCAAAATCAAACTCCATACCATCAACAAAATGACTAAGGTTTTGATGTTCAAAAAGCGGTCCTCCAAATGCAAAAGAATAAACAAGAGTTTTTCACTCAAATGCAAAAAGATAGTCAAGCAAAGGACATCACCATCAACAACATCCTAGCCCACACAAAAATGTTGGAAACTCAATTGACCCAACTAGCATCTTCAAGTTCTCAAAGACAAAAGGGGCAATTACCACCTCAAAGTAATCCCCCCAAGACATGAAACGGTTAGTGCCATTCACTTGAGGAGGGGTACGAGATATGAAGGACCAAAGAAGCAAGTTGAGGATGAAGTTGTGGAAGCTAGTGACAAAGAAGAAGTTGTGCAAACCTCCAAGGAAGGAGAACCAACAAAAGATGAAGTTTCAAGGAAAAGTGAAGAGAAGGCCAAGGAGAAAGAGCCCATTGTGATTAGACTTCTATTCCCAAGTCGTCAAGCTAAGCCTAAGTTTGATGATCAACTTGGAAAATTTATGGAAATTGTGAAGAATTTGGAAGTCTCGATTCCTTTCACGGAATTAATCAATCACGTGCCGGCCTATGCAAAGTATATGAAGGACATCCTTACGAAAAAGAAGTCGATCCGGAAGCTTGAAACTATCGCCTTCACTAAGGTGAGTAGTGCAATCCTTCAAGGGAGTTCACCTCCAAAACTTAAAGACCCGGGAAATTTCTCAATACCGTGTACCATTGGCGACACCACGATCAACAAGGCTTTGTGTGATCTAGGAGCAAGCGTGAGTGTTATGCCATATTCGTTAGTAAAAGGTTAGGGATGTGAGAGCTTAAATGTACCAACATCACACTCCAAATGGCCGATAGATCGACGAAGACACCGTTAGGGATATGGGAAGATGTTCCCGTGAGAGTTGGGAAATTTTTCATCCCGGTGGAGTTTGTCATTTTTTACATGGAAGAAGACTCCAATATTGCGATCATTCTAGGTAGACCTTTCTTGCACACCGCGGTTGCGGTGATAGATGTGAAGCACGGAGAGCTTACTCTAGAAGTGGGAGACGAGAGCATAACTTTCAATCCTGACACGACCATGAGAGCTCCCCATTTGCATGAACCATGCTTCATGGTTGATCACTATAGCCGGAAGGATGATAGGAAGTAGTCGGAATTCCAATGGAAAGAGAAAATTGATGATGCTCCATTCAACGAGCAAGAGAATAGCAACAAAGAGAGCTTGAAAAGCTCACCCATGACAAGTGAAGAAGATGGCCTCATTGGCCAAAACAAGAAAGAAGGAGAGTTGTCTCTATCAACTCAAGAAATTTTTAATGACCAAGTATACGAAGTTTACGGTCTTTGGGATTATGAGTTCGAAGGGATATTCAATCCCTACATTGGTAATGCTATGAACCAAGACCATCACGGACAACAACAAGTGGAAAGATCTATTGAGGATCTTTATCATGATAATGAACAAGCTTTAGACTACTTCTTTAAGGTGTTGAGTAACATCAACAACACCTTAAACATGCCCCCTTGACATCTCATATTGGATGAGAGTTTGGTGGAGTCCTCCCTAAACCACCATTTGTAAATATTCTAACTCCCTAACTTGCATTTCAATTTTTACATTGCATTTTTGTCATTTTTGGATTTATATTTTTGTGCCTTGATCAAGATATTTATAATTTTTGAGAGAAGTGAGGGAGGGACTTATAATTTTATTGATGAGTAGTGCTTTGACTTAGTGTGGGGATAGCAATTGCCTAGGCTATTCATGTCTTTATAGTGCCCCTACAATAAAGAACACGAGAATTGAAGAATGAAAATGCTACTGGTTATGCAGTACCCACAGATGGACCTGAATCCGTGTGGACAGGGAAGAATCCAAGCGTCTCAAAAGGGAATCCGCTCGTCTAGTATAATTCGAGCGTCCTATGTCACCAGACGCTCGTCTGGCTGAGCTGTGGAATTCAAAAAATGGTCTGTCACAGAATCCGAGCGTCCCAGTGAAGAATCCGCTCATCTGATACAAGACGCTCGTCTTACAGCAAAGGCGCTAGTCTTTCTGCTGTTGGATTTTAAAGTATCACCCTGTAACAGAATCCGAGCGTCTTCCAAAGTATACGCTCGTCTCACATTGAGGAATCCACTCGTCTTTGCTGAATGACGCTCGTCCGGTAGCGTCATTTCCTAAAGCAAAACGTGCAGAATCCGAGCATCCCAGTTCTGAATCCGCTCGTTGATATGGTCGATGTCGTCGCTCAACCAATCAAACACAATTTATAATACTCAACAAACAACTAGTTAGCGGTAAGTCGAGGTCGATCCATGGGACGGTGTGCTTTGGGTTCTAAGTCTATCTATCTCAATTTATGCTAGTGTCACAATATGTTTGGGTTTGTAGTTGTATCTAGACTATTGAAAGTGATAAGGTAGAACAAGCAATAAACTAGGAAAGATGTAAACAAATGATTAAAAGTGCTAGGATATCATGGGGTCATGGGGGAATTCATGGTGTTGATCATACAAACGTGTTTACAAGGTTGCAAGCAATTAATGTTGTGGAGGAACCGAGTTGGGTTATGTCTTACGGTTCTTAGGAAGGGTTGGGTCCCGGAGCCGAATCGATTAGATTGTACAACACCTACAAGTCGACTTACTTTCCTCCTAATCAACTTCTATGCATGGTCTAACAAGACTCGAGTTGGTTTATATCTTACAAGTCAAGTTGAGTAGATAAGAGATGGTAAAAATGCAAGGATTCATAGGCTTAGCATTTCATCAAACATAACATGTGCATAAAGTTGACATCACAACAAGCAAGCAATTTAATCATGTGAACATATTAGATTAAGCATGAATCAATCCCATGTTTGTTTCCCCCAATTACCCACTAATCCTAGCTAAGTAACTACTCACTCATCATCATGGGAAACATGTCATTAATGGTGTCAATCATCACAACAAGTATAAGCATGATAATAGAATTAAGAAATGAACAATAAAGATTAAAGAGTAAAGGAATTATACCAACTTAAGATGATTCCAAGTAATAAAGCAAGAATAAAAGAAGAAACTTGATTGATTGATGGAAGGTTGTCAATCTCCCAATAATAACCCAATAATCTTCAATTACCCAATAATAAACTTGAATAATAAACTTGAACAATAATTAAAGAGAGATTAATGTGTAATTTGTGGAAAGATTAAAGAGTAGTCTATTCTAATCTACTCCTAATCTAATCTAAAGAAGGATTTTCTACTCTAATGAAAACTTCATAAAAGAGCCCCCCCTTGATTATTTACAAATGGGGTATTTATAGTGGAAATTAGGGAGGATGCATTAGGGTTAACTAAGGGTTAAACTAGTAATTACACTTTTGAGATTTGAGCAGGGAGACTCCGGGATTGTCCGAGAGAAGGGCTTCTCTTATCGTTGCTAGAAGAATGAAAACGTGCTGTGCTTCAATCCGTGCGGATGGAAGTCGGGACGGCCGGATTCTGGTAAGGGAATCCGAGCGGATTCAGGGGAATCCGGACGGATTCTAGTGGTGTAATCCGAGCGGATTAGAGACAAGACGCTCGGATTGTGGTGATGAGACGGGCGGATTTTAGACAATCCGCTCGGATTGTTCTTCAGCAATGGTTCTTCTTCGTTTCTTCCCCTTTTTGCTCATTTCCGTTTTATTCTTTCGAGATTGGTCTTTAGTCCTTGCTTCCTCTTCATACTAGTCCATCTATTATCGTTAATAAGCTTCCAAATATGCACGAAAAGACGGGAATTTCCGCCTTATTATCTCCTTTTCTACAAAACATATGAAATGCGATAGAAAAGCAAATAGGAAGGTTTTGACGGATAAAATGGCCATAGAATGTTATAATAGTATGCAAAATAGGCTCAATTAGGGGACTAAATGTGCGCAAATAATGTTCACATCAAATATCCCCAAACCGAACCTTTACTCGTCCCGAGTAAAGAGGTGACAAAAACTAGACCTTTATTTAAACTAACCTAATAACATAGCCGATATGAGACAATTAGCGGGTCTCACTCCGCCCCTTCAACTCACAACAAGACAACCATGAGGTAGGATGCCTTCTTGCAAGGCAAGGTGGGTCTTGCCAAAATGGCGACACATCCAATCATTAAAGCACACAAAATCAAGTAATGGATGCATCTACAAAAGAATAGCCACTTTCCTCATCTAAGTGGCGGAAATTATCTACAAGGGAAGCAATTCAAGGGTACACAATCCTTCATAGATGCAATTTGTTCAAACTACTAAGCCTAGAAGGATACCAATAAATCACCTCCAAAATGTGTCAAGCTAGGGTACCTTTGTCCTCAATCGTTAAATGCTTTTGTCAAGAGTAGACTCCCTATGGCGTTAGAAACACTGGAGGATCGCGGAATTCCCCCTCTTGCCTAGACAAGAAGAAGGGTCGTCCCCTCTCTACCATGCACAAAAATGGATACGATGGATAAAGGGATCAATAGATATTTGAGTTTCACTTTGGGAGTTTGCTTTTGTTTTTGTTTTTCCCCCCCAATTTCTTGTGGCATATAACATTTGAGAACACTTTCTTTGCCATTTCTTTTTTGATTTTTGGCAATTTCAACACTTGACAACTTTTTGCATTTTCTTTTGAACATTTTCAAAGTCACCCCATATGTAGTGAGGGTGGCTTATATTTGAAGTTTTAGGAGTCTATTTTTGCTCCTCTTTTCTTTTGATGCATTTTGCAAACTTTTTCTTTCACTTTTCATTTCATTGAACTCAAATTGATTTTCTTTTTGTTTTTGTGCCCATTCTCTTTGATGACAAAAATGTGGTAGAACATGGACGATGGATGGATGCATGGTTTCAAGGGTCACCTTGGAATAAACGGTAGCCAAGGAGTTATCACACCACAAGGTACTCTTGACTAGGCCTTAATCCATGGGTCAAAGGATACTAGCATGACACATCCTAGGGTGTTTTACAAGTATTCTAACAAGCAAAGTCTTAAGAATAAAAAGCATCTGCTAGGGCCTATATACACTTGTCAAGCTTCCCAAGTAGACGGTTTTGCAAAATTTTTCTAACATGCAAACTACATGCCATGATGCAACTAATATAAACATCCTAATGCATATGATTCTACCAACTAATATGACATTTAATCTAAATGCAATCCTAAGTTCACATTGTTATACCGCATCAATCAAAATAAAGCCACATAGTCATTAACATAAAGAGGAAAAAGGAGATTGGAAAGATCATACCATGCGGTCTTCAATATCCTCATGTCTCGGATGTGGCGTAGTCAATCAATGTGAAAAAGGATGAACAAACACAATATATACAATAATATATACATGTCTACACTATAAAGGAAATGAACTTGTTTTTGGATTTTTTTAAATTTTTCAAATTTTTATGGGTTTTGCTTTTATGAAATTAAAAGACATATTTTTTGGATTTTTCGAAATTTTTCAATTTTTATGCATTTTTGGAATATAAATTCCCATCCCCCACTTTATTTTGGACATTGTCCTCAATGTACATGTAGGAGTAGGAATAAAAAGGAAAACATGTTTTTGGATTTTTGATTTTTTTTTTTTTTTTTTTTGAAATAAAGTACAAATGCAATGATATGGTATGAATGAATGCATGCTCTAACTAAATGCAATTCTATATGACATATATAACAAATGAATGCAATCTAAATTATATTATATGATGCATGATTTAAACTATGGTCACTTATGATCAAACCTCCCCAAACCGATTTAAACACTATTCCTAGTGTAGAAAAGAATAGGATTGGTCATTAGTGACTATGCATGAATTCTAGTCTATATGCAACTATCTACATGAATCATGTGAGATATATTACAATACAACTATACTATATAAACTAACTAATGTAAATGTAATATGAAATATAATACAAATGCAAGCTAAATGTATATGTAAATAACTAAATGCAAGTGGAAATGCAATGCAAAGTCAAAGAAAAGGGGTATCTTACAAATGGTGGTTTGAGATAGGACTCCACCAAACTAGTTCAAATTATAGAGGTTCTTGTCCATAGAGCTCAAGGCTCTTAGTAGAAGATCAAAAGCTTGTGAACAAGCTCCAAATAAGCATAAGTATGGTTTGCTTAACTTCAAGACGAAGCTTGGCCAAGGGACTTTGTCATTCATTCTTGTTTTCTTTCCCTTCTTGGCACTTGAATATTCACAATGCTTCAAACCAATAGGCCCATGATTCTTGTCAACACTAGGTATGAAGTATGGCTCATTTTTATCCGGAGATTTCCACTTGCCACCTTCTCCTCTAATTTTGGTGATGATGATAGCGCTTTGATTATTCAATCCTTCCAAGGTAGAAGGAGAATTTTTATAACATTGATGATCGAGCTCCTTAGAAGTTGGCATTGTGGATGCCAAATTTCCACAAGTAGCTTCACGTGTAAGTTTCTCTTTGAGCTTTTCCACCAAGTAGCTTTTGTATGATGCTTTGACCTTTTGAAGAAGGTCCACCATATCTTCTTCAACAATCATTGGCTCCATGGTAGGTGTCAAGTAGTCTTCATAGGATATAGGGAAAGGACATTCACCTTCATGATAGGATATCTCAAAGGTCTCAAGGATAGGTTCCTCAAGAAAGGTGATATTACAAGTCCATCCCTTAGGCTCGTCATCATCGCTATCTCCATAAGAATCATAAATGGGGGCTTCACTCTTCTTCACCAACTCTTTCTCCAACACCTCAACATCCACTTCAAATGACACACCCTCATACTCACAAAGTCTAAGAGTACTTGGCTTACTCAACCTCATGTCTTCATCATCAAATACCACACTTTCATACTCACAAGAGCCCAAAGAGGTTGGCTCTTCCCACTTCTCATCAAAGGTAACTCCTTCAAACTCACATTCATGGTCAATGTCCAAGGAGTGGTGGGGGGTGGTTTCTTGGGATTCTCTCATTTGGGCAATTTGAATCTCCAACTCCTCACTTTGGGCAACAATGCCTTTAAGAACATTATCTTGTTTTTGGCTCTCTTCTAGCATTTGTTTGAAGAAGTTTTGTTGATCTCCCATCATTTGGAGAATCACATTTTCAATGGGTTCATCTTCTTGTTGTGGGTAGGTGTGAAAGTGGTTGTATTGTGGCAATTGAAGTTCATTGTGAAATGGGTATTGGGTGGGTGGTTGTTGTTGATATTGGGTGTGGTGATTTTGGTGGGAAAAATTGGGGTAGTGGTTAGGATTTTCGTTGTACAAATAATAAGGTAGGTTTGTGTTGACTTGCTCCTCAAACTCCCCATACCCATAGTCATACTCAAAAGATTCACCACATACTCCATGTGCCAAGCCTTCGGTCATCATCATAACTAGGACAAAGATATAACTACAAACAAGGAAACTACAAGAAAACGGTAAAAACAATCCTTGAGGAACAAGTTCCTCAAGGTTAAAGCAAAATCAAAATAGACAAACAAGTAAGAACTTAATCACATAGCACCGTCCCCGGCAACGGCGCCATTTTGATGTGGTCGATGTCGTCGCTCAACCAATCAAACACAATTTATAATACTCAACAAACAACTAGTTAGCGGTAAGTCGAGGTCGATCCATGGGACGGTGTGCTTTGGGTTCTAAGTCTATCTATCTCAATTTATGCTAGTGTCACAATATGTTTGGGTTTGTAGTTGTATCTAGACTATTGAAAGTGATAAGGTAGAACAAGCAATAAACTAGGAAAGATGTAAACAAATGATTAAAAGTGCTAGGATATCATGGGGTCATGGGGGAATTCATGGTGTTGATCATACAAACGTGTTTACAAGGTTGCAAGCAATTAATGTTGTGGAGGAACCGAGTTGGGTTATGTCTTACGGTTCTTAGGAAGGGTTGGGTCCCGGAGCCGAATCGATTAGATTGTACAACACCTACAAGTCGACTTACTTTCCTCCTAATCAACTTCTATGCATGGTCTAACAAGACTCGAGTTGGTTTATATCTTACAAGTCAAGTTGAGTAGATAAGAGATGGTAAAAATGCAAGGATTCATAGGCTTAGCATTTCATCAAACATAACATGTGCATAAAGTTGACATCACAACAAGCAAGCAATTTAATCATGTGAACATATTAGATTAAGCATGAATCAATCCCATGTTTGTTTCCCCCAATTACCCACTAATCCTAGCTAAGTAACTACTCACTCATCATCATGGGAAACATGTCATTAATGGTGTCAATCATCACAACAAGTATAAGCATGATAATAGAATGAAGAAATGAACAATAAAGATTAAAGAGTAAAGGAATTATACCAACTTAAGATGATTCCAAGTAATAAAGCAAGAATAAAAGAAGAAACTTGATTGATTGATGGAAGGTTGTCAATCTCCCAATAATAACCCAATAATCTTCAATTACCCAATAATAAACTTGAATAATAAACTTGAACAATAATTAAAGAGAGATTAATGTGTAATTTGTGGAAAGATTAAAGAGTAGTCTATTCTAATCTACTCCTAATCTAATCTAAAGAAGGATTTTCTACTCTAATGAAAACTTCATAAAAGAGCCCCCCCCTTGATTATTTACAAATGGGGTATTTATAGTGGAAATTAGGGAGGATGCATTAGGGTTAACTAAGGGTTAAACTAGTAATTACACTTTTGAGATTTGAGCACGGAGACTCCGGGATTGTCCGAGAGAAGGGCTTCTCTTATCGTTGCTAGAAGAATGAAAACGTGCTGTGCTTCAATCCGTGCGGATGGAAGTCGGGACGGCCGGATTCTGGTAAGGGAATCCGAGCGGATTCAGGGGAATCCGGACGGATTCTAGTGGTGTAATCCGAGCGGATTAGAGACAGGACGCTCGGATTGTGGTGATGAGACGGGCGGATTTTAGACAATCCGCTCGGATTGTTCTTCAGCAATGGTTCTTCTTCGTTTCTTCCCCTTTTTGCTCATTTCCGTTTTATTCTTTCGAGATTGGTCTTTAGTCCTTGCTTCCTCTTCATACTAGTCCATCTATTATCGTCAATAAGCTTCCAAATATGCACGAAAAGACGGGAATTTCCGCTTTATTATCTCCTTTTCTACAAAACATATGAAATGCGATAGAAAAGCAAATAGGAAGGTTTTGACGGATAAAATGGCCATAGAATGTTATAATAGTATGCAAAATAGGCTCAATTAGGGGACTAAATGTGCGCAAATAATGTTCACATCACTCGTCCCTGCTGCTATTTCAAATTTAACGGGTCTTTTAAAACCCCTTCCCCTAATTCATTTTCATTTCTTCTTCATTCAAACACTACCCAAAACCCAAAAACCCCAAAAACCCCAAAAACCCTTATCCTCTACATCAACAAAACAAGATTTCCTCAACCAAATTCAACAAAATCAAATCCAAACTTCCCCACAACAAAAGTTAATCACTCCTTTTACAACAACAATTCATTCAAACATCAAAATCTTCAACCTTTGAGTCGATTTTTAAGATACAAAGCAACATTCTTTCATCTTAAATCGATTTGGGCATAACTAAAAATTGAAGGTTTCAATCTCTCTTTGGTGTAATCAACAATGACAAGATCTAAATGAGGTAACAAGGCACCCCCAAAGAAGACACTTTCAAAAAGGCAACAAACTCTTCAAGCAAAACAATTGTCAAAGGCATTGGTAGTTCATGAGGCAAGGTTGGAGGTTCAACAAGGTCCCCCTATGGAAGCTACAACATCAACAACTCCGGTCATTGAGCAACTATCTAATTATCAGGAGGTAATTTTCACTTCCGACTCTCATAGGGATAAATTTGTTCTCTTTGCTAAGAAGACCATTATGCCTACAAAATTCATTTGTGAAGATGCTTTGACAAAGTTGGGTATTCTTGAACAAACCAAAACCTTCTTTGAGGCTATGGAATTGGGTAAATTGTTTACCATGAAAGAATTGACATACCCCTCCCTCACATTGGAATTTTTGAGTTCCTTGAAAGTTACAAGGGTGGAAACTAGAACCCACATCGAGTTTCGTCTTGAAAATGTCAATAGACGCATCACTTTTGGTGAATTGAGTAAGATTTTAGGCCTTAGTGATACCCCATACTATGAAAAGATCCCCGACAAGTATGACCCCGCTCCTCTTTGGGAGGCAATTTCCGGAAAGAAATTTGTGCGTTTTCATGATTGTCGTGCTCTATTAGTCCACCATCTGGGCATTAGAGTGTGACATAAGGTCATTGGGAATACTTTGATAGCAAAAAATGGCACTAATCATCTTACCAAGCTCGATTTTGTTCTTCTTGAGTCGGCCTTGAACATAGGAAGGGAATATACTAAGCCATACAATGCTCTAAGACTTTTGGTTGAGCGATGGCTTAATGTCGATTATGGTAAAGAGGGCACCGCTTTTATTGTGAATGGAGGACTTGTTACCTATTTGGCCAAGCACTTCAACCCAAATTTCAACAAAGACAAAACTTATGTGGCGGTCAAAGGAGGTCACCTCATTGATATGGACACCATGATTCACAAGTTTAAGTGGGTCAAGCATGCTCCTCTTGACACCAAATATGGGTGGTTAACCAATGAAGCTAGATCCTGCACCTTGCCTTCAAAGATTTTCCGATTGAGTGTTCACCGACCAAACTACCTTCTTCCACTCTCCGAGGAGACCGAGTACATTATCCAACAACAAAGAGGCGAGATTGATGATCCCTCCTCCTCCATTGTCACGCCACCCTACCCATTTGAGTATCACGAGTTCAAACCCAAGGATGTCGAGGTAGGAAATGATTACATAACTCTACTCATGAGGGAAATGCACAAGCAAGCTTACAATGATAGAGTGGATGCTTACAAGGCCCAATATCCGCCCCTCCTACATCTAGCTAGGCAAGGACTTCTTGATCCATCATGTCCTTTGCCTAGTTGGGCGGATATGGAAGTTTTCTTTCCTAGCACCTCTAGTGGTGGAAGACCGGGTGGAGAGGAGAATGTTGTTGATGAGGGTGTTGATGAAGAAGGTGAAGAACAAGAGGTTCAAGTGAATGTTCAAGAAGAAGAAGCTCAAGAAGAGGAAGAAGAAGAAAGAGAGGAAGAGCAAGGAAGTGAAAGTGGGAGTGGAGATGATTCCACTTCTATAGAGGAAGATGATGATAATGATGATATGATGGAGGATTAGCAAACCTTGGAGGCTCCTACACTCTTTCACTCCTCTTATGGTTTATCTACTTCTTTTGTTTTCTTTATTGTATTTTGATCAGTTTATTGAGAAGTCCTAGCAACATGGAGGACTAACACCTTGGCTTCATTAAGGTGTTCTTTTTATTGTTCCCACATGTAAAATCCAAAATGACAATTTGTAGTTTCATGCATTGCATTCCATGTGCATGAACTACCCCGAAATTCAAGACGTTAGAAATAATGTCTATTTTGGTTTGGGGAAGTCCATGCATACGCATAGGGAGGTAATCTAAATTACGCTCTCCGCCATAACAAAAACCCATGCATCATGTAGTGTAGCTTAGTATAGTTTGCATTTAGTTTAGAAATCATGCATCATGCTTGCATAATTTCCTATCGTATTGGCCATTGAGGACAATGCTCATACTAGTGTGGGGATGGGAAATTCTAACTTGACTTTTATTCAAAAATCCAAAAAAATCAAAAAAAATTTCGAAAAATCCAAAAAAATTGAAAATTTAAAAATTCCAAAAACATGTTCATTTCCTTTGTAGCGTAGTCTTGTATATATTGTGTTTGTTCATCCTTGTTCACATTGATCAACTAAGCCACATCCGAGACATGAGGATATTGAAGACCGCATGGTATGATCTTTCCAATCTCCTTTTTCCTCTTTATGTTAATGACTATGTGGCTTTATTTCGATTGATGCTATGACACCCCGCGATAACGCGGAAAATATAACTAATAAATTAAAGCGGAAATTTGTGATATTTTAAAACTTTTTGTTATTAGTTAAAGATTAACACGCGGGTAGGGCTGAGCAACAATAGGTCCAGACCGAAAAAATGGACCGGACCGGACCGTTTGGTCTGGACCGAAACCGGACCGGATGGTAATTGGTCCGGTCCTCGGTCCACGTGTTCCCTTTGTTCGGTTTTCGGTCTTGGTCCGGTTTGGTCCGGGTATTCTCGGTCCGGACCAAAAGGACCGAATTTGAGTGAGTCACTTTTTTTGCTGGGACGTGGAGTTGTTGGACTTGGACACTTGGAGTCTCAAGTTGGACTTTCCTTGTTCTTTCAGACTTTCAGTTTCCACCTTTCCTAAGACTATACAATTTCTACTTTCCTAAAATCCTAATTCAATTATACCACTGAATATTTAGATTTTAGATCACAATTTACATGCTTAAGGAAATTTAGTTTATATATAAATACTCTTCAATGGCTCAATCCCATATTATTCGTATTGTATTGTTCATCTTCCACAACCATAAGCGCCGCTCCTATTCAAGTTCTTTGCTCTTCATAATTCGTATCCTAGATTTTCCAGGTATTATTCAATGTTAAATATTTAGTATTTTATTGTTAATTTTCTTTAGTTACAACAAATTAATGAATTATATACAATTGATTAAGTAGTGATAGTTATTTGACTAGTTTGGTAATCCGTAATTTTGCTGCTTTGTTGTGTATATTTATGTTTACATGCCTATTAATTGTTTGTGATAATAACAAAGAAGGAGATCAATTGTTTAGTTATGAAAATAGATATGGGTATTTGTATTCTTTTGTTGTTGTTGATAAAATTGATCACTTGACTGATGTTCGTGATTCGTAAAATGATAAATTAAGCATAAAGGATGTATCTTAAATCTTACTGCACGCATGATGATGATTTGTAGTAATTATTTGGATTTTGGAGTTTTTTATGCTTTTTTATTCATTACTCTATATTATGTTATTGTCTAATTGTGATTCAATGACTACGGTATTCTCTATTAGTGTACTACTCACTTTGTCTCTATTAGTGTACTACTCACAGAGGGAGTATGTCTATTAGTCTATACTCCCTAATACTCTTAGTAATTAGGTTCAATACTCATTCAGATTTTGTATATAACTAAGATATTTGTTCTCTTATAATAGATGACGCAAGGCAAACAAAGCAAAAGACGTTGTCTAACTTCCGAACAACAACAGGAATCTGGAGCTCCTCCGACAGTTGATTTGGTGGATGAAGAGATAGAAGAAGACATTGATGAAACACCTAAGCTGAAGTCGTATACACCACATCCAACAAAGAAATCAAGGCCTGGACGTCGGTATATCCTCAAAACCGCCAGAAGAAGGGCGCCATATTGGGTGGATTATGAGCTGTTTCTTGACGATAACGATAATGTAAGGGCTGAGTGTCAATATTGTGATGCGACTTTTGCTGCTGACACAGTCATTAATGGGACCAAGAACTTGAAAAAGCATTCTTCTACTTGTGAGAAGAATCCTCAAAATCAAGGCAAAGGTAAGCAAGCTCAACTAGTCTTAGAACCTATTGATGGTCAGGAAGGAGAGGCTAAACTGAAAAGTAGAATTGTGAATCATGATGATATTAGAGAGGCCATCGCTTACATGCTTGTGCTTGATGAACTTCCTTTTAGACATGTAGATAAGCCTGGTTTTATATATCTCATGTCTGTTGTGTGCCCTACATTTAAAATCCCTTCGCGTTGGACCATTGCCCGAGATTGTTTCAAGTTGTACTTGCATAAAAAGGAAAATCTCAAGGAGTTGCTACATAATTCTTGCCAACGAGTCTCTAAACGATACATGGACTTCCATTCAAAAAATTAATTATATGTGTGTCACTGCCCATTTTATAGATGATGACTGGACACTACAGAAACGCATATTAAATTTCTGTCCCATTACTAGTCATAAAGGTGAAGCAATTGGTAGAGCTCTTGAAGATAGTTTAGATGCATGGGGTATACTCGAAAAGTTATTTACTGTCACAGTTGACAATGCGAGCTCGAATGATTTAGCATGCAGTTATATGAAATCATTGGCACCACAAAAAAACTATATTAGTGATGGTAAATATCTACATATGAGGTGTATTGCACATATTTTAAATCGATTGTTTGGGATGGTTTGGAAGAGCATGTGAACCGCATTGATAAGGTTTGGTATGCGATGAAATATGTGAGAGGTTCTCCTTTAGGTTACATCTCTTTAAAGAGCAAGTAGAGAAATGCAAGATTACTTGTAAGTTGTCTTTGACTCTTGACGTTCTAACAAGATGGAACTCAACTTATGTTATGTTAAACATTGCTCTACAATACAAGGTTGTATTTGGTCGTATTAAAATTCCTTGGGATTCTCAAGATTCTGGTAAAAAAGTTGGTCCGCCGAGTATGCAAGATTGGAATAAGATAGAGAGACTTGTTACATTTCTTGAAGAGTTTTACGATTTGACAAAACGTATATCTGGTTCTTTGTATGTGACAAGCAACTCACTCTTTTTTCATATTAGTCACACTTTCAATTTGGTGAAGCAATGGATGGCGAGTAAGGATCCTGAGTTTCAAAAAATGGCAGTAGAAATGAAATCAAAATTTGACAAGTATTGGGGTAACATTGACAAGATGAATATGTTGATCTACTTGGGTGTGATCCTCGATCCAAATTTCAAGTTTTTAGGCTTACAACTTACCCTTCATTCCATGTATGGGGTTGATGATGGGGAAGTGTTGGCAAGAAAGGTTAAACAGTTTGCATATGATTTGTTTGCTGAGTATAGCCGCATCTATGCTCCTGTGACTCCTCAAAATGAAGATGCTAATATATCTACACCTGCTATTCCATCTTCCGAAGGGGGGAGTGTGGCTCTTATGAAGTCAATAAGTGAACAAATTAAGATGAAAATGAGAGGATGTGGTGGTGATGGTAGCTGTAGCTTGGTGAGAACAGAGCTTGATCGGTACTTAGATGAACAAAAGGGTGATGATGAAGAGCCTCTGATTTTAACTTGGTGGAAGGTCAACGAGCCTAGGTTTCCTATTCTTGCCCGCATGGCTCGTGATGTCTTAGCCATACCAATCTCGACAGTTGCTTCAGAGTCTGCCTTTAGTACAGGGGGGCGTACTTTAGATCAATTTCGAAGCTCTCTAACTCCTAAGGTAATGATTTTTATTCTTGTGTTGAATTTGTATGTAGTTTGTTGGTCATTATATGCTGCCAGTGCCTTCCACATTATTATTTAATATATTTTGCTACTGTTTTGGGTTAAATTTAAGACGGTGCAAGGTCTTGTATGCACACAAGATTGGATTCGAGCTGAAATACGTAAATCCAAAATTGAAGTGGAAGAAAGTCTAGAGGATTTAGAGAAGCTGGAAGAAGGTACACCTTCATATTTCAAATTGTAGTTTGTACTTTGTAGTCTCATCATATTTTATGTACTGATTTTGAATCGTGACTTATGTTTCAGATGTCGGGAAGTTACGCATGGAGGATAAATTGATCTTTGTCGATGATCCAATGGTACTATTATATTTTCAACTATTGTATATTAACAATTATATTATGGACTTTTCTTTCTTATTATCTAATATCTAACGATGTAATGTCAGATATGATATCCGTTCACAAATCACAAGAAAATTAAGGAGCAGAGTTGATAGTTGATGAAGCCTGGAAGGGATGTTGCCGTGAATCGTGATGCTGTCAGCCTGTCAAATAATAAAGAAGAGTGTTGAATTTTAATATTTAGTAATATGGTCTATACAATATTAGTCTAGATTTTTTTTACAAGTTTTGAGTGTTTTTAGATTATGTATTGGGTACTTTATAATTTATTTTATATCGGAACATTACTGTTTAGTTTCTACATATAGTTTTATATAAATATAAGATATTATGATACGAATTTAAGAATAGGTCCATTCGGTCCGGTTCCGGTTTGGTCCGGGTTTTTTTCGGTTCGGTCCGGTCCAGACCATTTGTGAATAGGTCCGGTCCTTGGTCCACTATTTTGGAGAAATTGGTCTTCGGTCCGGTTCGGTCCGGTTCTGGACCAAAGCTCACCCCTACACGCGGGTGCCAAAATGAAACGAAACAAATACATTAATAGACAAAATTAGGTTATTACAACCCAAGTCTAGAAGGCGGGGAAAAGATATCCCACGAATAAACATATAAAGGGTTTCTAAACTAGAAACTAAGGTCCAATGGTTTAGTTCTCGCTAGCCCACACGTCTTCCCCACGTAAGCATCTTCACAACCTGTCATTCATGTAAACATGAACGCCACAGTCAGTGGGGAGTAACTCAAGGTTCTCCCAGCCACAATATGTCAAAACGAACATAACAAAGAACATAAACAAACAATCATATTAGATAAGACATGGGTGAATCGAATTATAACCAAACATGGGATCATACATGTTTAAACCAACACGAATAAAAGAAATGATGGAATAAACAAGTGAGGCATAAGCAACAATAAATAAATGGAAAAGAAAGCCAAGGAAACAGACACGACCACTTAGCCACGAGCACGTATTCAAGGAGATATGACCAAAGTAACCATCTAAATAATGCAAGACATTTATCACTCTTAGACTATAATTTCCCCGGGTAGGACTACGATAATGATACGGTCCTAGTCTAAATCTGCAGATTCTCGGGTGTACATCCTGATTCGACGTAGGCCATCACAGCACACACCCAAGACTCGACTACTCATGGAGACCGAGTACCCCAATCGCCAGAACAGCACGAAAGTGGCGGAAAGACGAAGATAAGACTCACTTGCCAGCACAGCACAACTGGCCGAAAAGCCATACTTGCCAGAACAGCACAAGTAGGCCAAAACCGTACTTGCCAGAACAGCACAAGTAGGTTAAACCCGTGCTTGCCAGAACAGCAAAAGCAGGGCAAAAATGCATGTCAAGCACATACGATGGTAATATGGCATTTCTACAAGAATACGACTCTTACAAGTAATTATTTATAATAACCTTTTCATACTTGTAACATATAAATAAACATTTCATTTCATAATTATACATGCCGGTTAAATAGAATAAACAAGTACAACAAACAAGTACATGGGACGGGATTATTAATGTCACACTCATACTTATGGCTTGCATCTCACCATAAGTACGGATGGGAACATCGGTCCCGACGATCATATCGCAACTAGAGGGCCTATGGCTCACCCCTAGTGTCCGATAGGACCACGACTCACACCACCGAACAATACAAGACATTATAAAGGATATGACCCTTCACAAATAATTATTTAACAATAAATATCTCATACTTGTCTTATGCACATAAATATTTCATTTTATAATTTATCATGCCGGTTAAAAGAAATATAACAAGCGATAATGAATAATTTACGTTATATAAAATTTACGGATTAAAATGAAGATCCACACATGTAACTTCTTCATGAGCCTAATACTAAACATAAGATTGGCCCAAATCATTTAATCATATAAGTCCAAAAAAGAAGACAAATGAAGCCCAACTATTGCTTTGTGGTGAGCCCAAAATTTAATTCATCCAAGTTTGCTAAAACAACTAGGATGAAAGCATAAGGGTTACAAGGTGTACAACCGCTCCCATGAACTCGAGTCACCATCCTCTCGCACCAACCATGGGTCGTGGCTAACACCAACAGCCCACGGCCAGCCCCTGCTCAGCCACACCGCCCACACACTACCGCCACAACTCCTCTAACTAGCAAAATCAATGATGAACAACTAGGTAAAAGCACATGTATTCATATGTGTATGAGACGGAAAGTTGATAGCTTGAAAATCCTACCAACTCGAATTTTTACCACTAAAAATAAACAGCCCGAAACAGGCCCTACACACCCTGCAAAACACCACCCAAAACCAATTCACGGTTGCTAAACTCCCATAAAAAAGGCCTAGAAAAACGCATCAAATGTATCCAAGGCAAGGCAATCTAAAGCGGGAATTTCGGGTAGGCACAAGACGATATTTAAATGAAGAAATTAAGTAAGGAATTAAGTCCGAGGGACTGTTTTACCCGTCTCAAAACAGAGGCAAAACAACACCTTACAAGGCACCCATACCGTGTTGTATATGGGTCAAAACTGAAATTCAAAGCGGAGCATACCAAGTATAAATGTGACAGTATTACATGAAGGAAACAAGCAAGAGAATGGGTCCGAGGGACTGGTTTGTCCGTCCCAAAACAGAGGGCGAAATCAGTACCAGTCACGGTACCAAAAACCGAATCCCAGCAGGCTTATGACTAAGTTTCAGACGGAACCAAAAGGTAAAGGTAAGATGGAAATGAGTAGGTTTAACGTACAAATAACCCACATAGACTTCATATAAGGGGACTCAGGAAGCCACGAAAACAGAAATGGCAGCGGCGTAAACACGGACCAAGCAGTGAACACGCGGTATGAGACGAGTCAAATTATATCCCAAGCAGCTATGTAATGTGACCATCGACTCTACAAATTTACCCACATACATAAGGAAGACAAAAGAACTAAACTTTATGATAAATAAGAGTGAAAACTGAGTAGAAAGGGCAAAATATCGACTCATTGTCGAGTAACCTATCACCGTTACCTTAAATGTTCCTTATTCTTCGAATAAACGGTCCCCAAAGCTTGAGTCTTCCACCGAGTCTTCGAAACCGTCATCAAGGAGCAACAAGATGAGAGGATTGAGACAAAAATCGAAACTTTTATAAGACGGCGAAAAACGAAACCGTCACAAAAACGAGACTTTAATACCTTGAAAGATGAAGGAGGAAGTAAGGATGAGAATGGTGCAAAAATTAAGGGGAATGGTGAAGAAATGGAGGAGAAATCCGGGTTTGGAGCTCGACAAAAATGGAGGTGTATGAGCTGCTGGTTTCGTCGCTATTGTTGCTGCTGTATTATCACAATTTCAGGAAAAAAAAGGAGGAAAGGGGTAAGTGGGTGGGGATTGGTCCGCAGGAAAAAGGAGTAAGGGACAACAAAATGAAATGATATTTCATTTAAGTACAAAAGTGCGATATGTTGTCGATGCGAGATAGGTCGAGACTAGATTCGACTCATATGTGAAAAAGTGACGGTCTTTAGCTAGACGAAATAATGTCTCGAGTCTATATTAACTTAAGACGGAAACTAATATTATTACTATCACTATTATTATTGTCCGACCAAAAATATGTATACATTTGTATACATTTTTCCTCATGAATATAATTTAATAATACGTATTTTTATATAAATGAGCTTTTATATAATTCGTTTATAAAAATCGTGTTTGATATGAAATTAATTAAATTAAATAATTCAAAAGTATAAAACAAAGAAATCAAACGGTTTAATAAATTTTAAATGTCAAAATGGAAAATTCGCGGGTGTTACAATCACCCCACCTTTTAAAAAGTTTCGTCCTCGAAACTTGAAAGTAGAAATGAAAGGTTATATAAAATAAAACTGGAACTTTGGAATCGGTAACCAAAACATTTAAAAGGCTACTTATCGTAAGAATTAAAATTCTTTCAAAAGTTTCAACTAAAATCTTCCGACAGAACCAAGTCGAAAGGCAAATCATTTGTATAAATCAAAATCAAAACACTTTTAAAACATTAAGAAGGGTTTTCAAAAGTATAAGTCTCATTCATGGAACGAAATTGCTCTTGTCGTGCACACAAGAACGCTTACTTTCCAAGTCAAAGACAAATTTAAAACAAAAATCATTCGCCGACAAGCGTAGAACAAGTTATCAAACGTCTCCAATAACGAGTTCTAACACCCGATCAACGTTAAAATCAAGAGAGAAAGGTAATTCACTCAAATTTTCTTTTGCAAAAGCCAAAATAGAAATGAAGCTAAGGTTTCACTTTTAAAACTTGAAAGGGAGTCAAATTTCTGAAAATGTAATATTAAACTTTGACAAAAGGTCATAAATAGATCAAAGTTAATGGAAATTGGATAAAATTTAAAGAAATCACAGGTTTAGCTGTTAGAATTAATAATCTTATTATTTGACATATTTATATATGTTACAATTTAATTTAGTCATAAAATTAAATCTAGATCTTATGCATGCAAACATAAATAGAAATAGAAAAGAAATCGTTATTTTTACTATGGATTTTCGGATTAAAGGGCACAAGTAAGATCTCCTTCTTGTTCTTGAGCTTTCCTTATATGGAAGAACAAAGATTCAAGCTTAGAATCCCTCCCAAAGATATATACCCAAGATAACCTCTTAAAAGACAAATATTATTTGTACTAGAATAATATTAATCTTACTAAAATTGACCCAAAAATTTATTTTTGTCCTCTTGAAATTTCGGCCAAGAGAGGATGAATATTGAGAGATTTTATTTCTCTAACTTTTTATAAATTAGAGAGAATTTTAATTTTCTTACTCTAGAAAATAATTCAAGTTGTGAATGAAAATAATTAGAGAGAAAAACTCTCTATATTGGCCTTTGAAAACCGGTGGGAGGAGAGGAGAGGAGAGCTAATGCACGGGCAAGTAATTCTTCTCAAGAAAAACTAGGTTTGCATGGCTACAAGCTAGTTATAATCATTATGCTTTCCACTTAATTATTTAACACAATTTAAACATTATACTCCCTCCATTTTTTGGCACTTACATAAAATGGGAGGTCCATTTTATATTTTGACATTTGTCAATTGTCACATGTTACTAGTCATGTGAAATTGTCATGTATTTTTAACATATTAAAAATCAACGTATTAATAAAAATACGTCATGTACAAAATCGACTTAGTAATTCATAATTACTTGTACCAAAACAGTTTATCAATCATAAATCACAACGTCTTGTATTTATAATAAATTATTCATTCAGTTCCAATTGTTTCGTAAACAATAATTTTATCTAAGTAATAAAACAATTTGATTACTTAAACCGTATCTTATTCAATCGAATTACAATAAGATACGTCAATAATACTCACAAAATCGTCCGTCAATTTTAAGCAATTTAATTAACCCGTATCGACATACGATCAATTAAATAATCAATTAAGAGTGTTACCCTTTAGATATGACCTAAGGGGATCAACTGATCACCACCGTTGCACGACAGTAATGTCAAACTCTAGTCAGCCAATCATTACCGATATGTGTGGACCAGTTGACTGTAAAATATTAAATCCTACATGTATCCTTAAAATGAGATTTAAACATGTGTGATCATCATGATCAACAGTTGTGATCGCATTATTGTTGGAGGACACATATTCCAACAATCTCCCACTTGTCCTCGACAAGTGTGCGTCACCAATTCTCTTGTCCTATTACTATCTCTCACTCAATGCAAGGTGTCTTTCGAGTCGTACTTGCAAGTGATCATATCGAGAGTGGTTTCCTTAATCTGGAGAATAAATTATTGACCGGAATTATCCACCATGGATACCTTCCGAGCGTGGCCACGCATTTCCAGTTCATTACTCCTCGAGTGGCCCTGAGATATTGTTATAACCCTGACAAGAGGTGGACAATTCCTATTGCACTTATTCCCTTCGACTAGCCACAACCATCATAACCCAAAATATGCCCATTTGACCCCATTTACGAAGGTCGTAGTAACATAAATCAAAGTTAATCTGAAACTGTGCCACCTTAGGTGAACAGTCTTTAGTCAAAAGAATTGACTCATTAGAATACTATAGTAGCTCTCGCCACGACCAGGCTATATAAATTTGCCAGAACTCTATAAGCGGTCATAAGGCCCGACAAAGTGTTCCTAACAGTCTGCTTATGTGATCGACTAGTCATCTCACATGACTCCATGGCACTTGAACTTGCCATCAATCGCATCACACTCTAGTCACATCGAGACGTCACCTCATGTAAGTGACTATGGGCGAATACAATGCTAATCCGTGTTCACTTTAACGGGGTTCAATTGTCTCTACAACCCGTTTGGATGTAACAAAGTATATGGTGAGATAATAACTCAAACGACGAATGTCGACATCATATTCGGGTAGTCAATACCATATTACAACCTTGTGATATATATCGTAAGTGTGTAAACACTAGTCGATTACAATAGAAGTTTAACATACCATGTGTCCATGTGTTCATACTTCTTGTATTGCACTTTCCTTTTACATTCATGTTATCTCTCATAGCATGAACCTTACCAAGTACACATCTAGGTTCCCAACCTAGGTTAAGGTTCTTTATCTTGAAAGAACTTTCTTGTTGTTTATCACATAACCAACAAATTGTGGTGGATAATATAACTTGCACTGGTCAAGTGTTCTACCAACTCGCAATACACTAGGTATACGTTTTGTAGGGTCTTGCAACAATTGTCAAGATGATTAGCCTATCACTTCTCATAAGTCCTAGCATATTAGAAAATATTAGTTTTGAGTAACTTCTTACAATAACAAGTATCTTTTCAAACTTCTTATTTCTCCTTTTAACTTGAATAGCTTAGGATTTTCATAAATCCTTACGCGTTTTCGAACTTCAATATGTGCAACTTCTTGTCACATAACAGAGTGTTCTGTCAAACACTAGAATAGCTCATTAGTTCTCCTCGAGAATTCATGACGATTCTTCTATGGCTTGCTAATGACTCATCCTGCTCTTAAGCATATGATTCATTATTGGACATGTGCATGATTATTCTAATGGCGGAAACATTAGTAATGTTTAATCATGTGATCAACCATTCTTAGGTTCAATGAATGACCATGACTGCTTATGGTAATTCCATTTTCATTGACATGAATAACCTACGTTTCTCATTGATTTGATGTGTATATCTCAATACCTATCCAACATCCCATGATGTGATTGGATTCATCATAGTCCATTTTCATCTAGAATTGAAAACTCAAACACTTCTTTGTGAAAGATAGTACTAGCTCGTCATTCTCAATGAGTAATGAGTTATAAATTTTACAAGATTATTGCTCCCACTAAATTCCATGTCTTCACATGATAATTTCAAACTCCCACTCAATTCCACATGTTTCGCAATTGACTACTCAATCGAAACATTTCAAGAATTGAAATACATTTTGCTTTGCCAAGTTATTAAGATTAAAACCATATATGTTCCCAGCATATCCTTTCAAAATACTTATTTTGAAAAGGTTTCAGTCTTAAACTTATGGAAAGAGATTTTAATCTCTAACTCATTCATTTTTATAATGATGCGTAGAAATGTCATTATTTAAATGTGAAATTCTATTTAACACACGCCCTTCTCAAAATACCCTTTTCCGGAAGGAGGTTTAACCATTTCATTTTCATAATGAGGTTAAGTAATGACACTAGCGTGGTTAACAATTAACTTAGCTTTTGTTCCTTTGCAACTTTTAATCATAAATCTCATTTATATTCAAGGATGCAACTTTGTTTCATTTAGGCTCTTAAGTAAATATCAATATTGAAACTCTTGGTCAAATGTTGTTCATAAACTAGCCAAATCTCTTGTTAAGACTTTTCTTTAGTCGTTTTCTTTCAAAACTTTCTTTTGGTCTCCTCGTGTAGTTATCTTGATAACATATTCTTTTGATTACTTCACTTGGTCTCTATTGTCATGTAGATCTCATCTATTCGAGACCATAGATCTCATCTATTCGTGTATACTTTCTATTTAGGTATACAAATCATTCTTTCTCTCGTAGATCTCATTTACTCAAGTATACAAATTATCTTTGTATTCTTTGTGTCTTCATTTTTCTCCCACTCTATCTTTAGAATAAGTACACTAGATATTCAAAGATAGCTTATGAGACACAAATAATGATTTTGAAGTATAAGGAGGACTATCTCATAGATTGACTAATAGTTTTAGATTTGATGAGTGTACTTTGTAATTGACATTCCTTTAGGAGAGTTCATCAACTCAACATAACTTTATAATTGATCATACACAAGCCTTAAGCTTGTGGACATATAATGAATCCCATCCTTATAGTTGTCTATTGGATCACTTTAAGTAGATGATCATATGTTTCTATGTGCAAGCATATAAAGACGAATTTTTAGAACAAAGAAATACGATAGAAGGGGTGACTTGGGTTGCAAACCAAGCCACCATAATCCAAAATACAACCATTGTTTAGAAAGGATCAACCATTTCCATGCCGAACACGGAAATCAAAATAGTTCTAAAAATCCGAAACACAACTTAAAATAAGACAATAATAAAAAAGCCAAGCTTCATTGGTAGCTACTCCTAGCTCCTTGATGATTTCTCAAGCTTGCTTTTCCTTTCCCTTGTCTTTGCTTGTAGGAGGCCCTATTTACAATAAAAAGGGGATACATTATCACAACTTTGTATCAAAATACCATAGTTGAATTAGAAACATAAAAGAAAGGATAGTCATTTACCTACTGGAGTGATTTGTCCAGCTTTTATGTCACCAAGATACTTGGAACAATTCCTTTTCCAATGTCCAACACCATTACAATAATGGCATTTATCAAGAGGACCCTTCTTGGTCTTGGAAGTGCTAGCTTCAAAAGTCTTAGCCTTGGTGGACATAGGAGCTTGCCTCTTACCCTTTTTCCCATTCTTCTTGAACTTCCCCTTGCTCTTGGTGCTTATGTTAAGCACATCCTTAGGTGGGTTAACATTTAACCCCATGTCTCTTTCGGCTTGCACAAGTAACTTGTGCAACTCTTCAAGAGACACGTCCTTGTCTTGCATGTTAAAATTCACCCGGAATTGAACATATGATTTTACTTTGGATAAGGAGTGTAGAATCCTATCTACAATGAGCTCTTTGGGGATTTCAACCATTTGAAGTTTCAATGTCTCGACTAGCTCCAACAATTTGAGCACGTGAGGGCTAACCTTTTGGCCCTCCTTAAAATCGAGATCAAAGAATGCCGAGGCCGCCTCATATTGGATGATCCTCGGAGCTTGCGAAAACATTGTCACAAGTTTGGAATAGATTTCATAAGCGGTGCCCATTTTAAAGGCTCTCCTTTGGAGATCCGCCTCCATCGCAAAAATCAACACATTTTTCATTGCGGCGGACTCTTTGTGGTAAGCCTCATATGCTTCCCTAGTGCAGCACTCGACCTAGCATTAGGTTCGGGTGGAGAGGCCTCGGTGATGTAACGAAGCTTGTCGTCACCTTGGGCGGTTAATTTGAGTTGGGCATCCCAATCGGAGAAATTTGACCCATTCTTTTCAAGTTTACAACGATCCATGAAGGATCGGAGCCATGAAACATTAGTGAGAGGTGCGGCGTTGGTGTTTGGTGCGGCCATTTGTTATGAGAAATAAAAGTGGTCTACAAAACGAAAATAGAAGGAATAAAACATTTGTCGTTTTCACAATAATAATAATACTTGTAAATTTACTTTAAACAAGTTTTATTGCATTTATCTAGTGACCTCTACCCAACTAGATAAATGATTCCAAGACCCAAATTCATATCAACTTGAGGTACGGTGTGCCGAAATACCCTTTATTAACATAACTTGGTGGATTAACTCTTTAATCGATTCTACTTTTAGAACTCTTGGTCGATAAAATTACATTAATATTTATCTCTAGCCCGAAACACATCCGGAAATCGTCGTGAATACTTTCGTTGAGTTCAATCCAAATTTCGAATAAATGTGTCCATGATCCAAACTCATATTAACTTAGGGCACGGTGTGCCGAAATACCCTTTATTAACATAAATTCGGTGGATAGACATTTATCACCAACTTCCCCTACGTAGCAAGGTTTGTACCCCGGTAAGGCCGAGTGCACTCCCTCACGAAATAGATTTTCATGGTTTCTACTTTTTGGTAAGGCTAAGTCTCAATTGTTTATTTTAGCGAGAGGACATGTCAATTTTATTATCTATCACGTTTTAAGTGAACTAAAGCGGTGAACTACGATAATTGTAATTGACACGGTCGATAAACTCGATAAAATGATAATGCATGTTTTAGTTATGGCGATTTAGCGATGCATGCAACATATAAATAAAATGCAAAGCATAAATAAAATCCTAGTATGGCCTTCCTAAAATAGTAAATCTAATAAACTATTACAAATTCGGAAACCAACTCCTTTGGTCCCTTGAACTTCGGTCTTGGCACGCATTTCAAGGCAACACTTTCTTTGATGAATCGCCTTCTCGAGTGGCACCGTCTTCAAGGAACTCCGGAATAAATAAATTACATAATTTCCTATTATACATTTGTAATTAAAAAAAAAAAATCTATTAAATTACAAAACGGTGATACGAGATCACAATAAATTACAACCGAATCGATATTCCCATACATTTCGGGTAATATCAATTAAAAACTAAGGCCATACTAAGTAAAATTACATAATTCAAAAATTACATAAAATTAAAATACGACAATCATAAATAAAATGCAGCATTATAATATGTATGAACATTCCCAATTTTATGCTAAATCGCCTTTAAGGAGCCAATATCGTATATTAATTGGTTTTTACGGATTTGCGTGATTTAACCATTTAAAATCACAATAATTACATAAAATCATATTTATGTACAAGTTAATTACCTTAACCATCTTAGGACTCAAAATTAGTCTCCACTAACATTTTGACAATAATTAACCTAGATATCTTAATATTGTTCATAAATGGACCTAAAATACAAAATTATGCCATAAACTTCAAATTAAATCATAAAAATTTCACATAATTTCAAAATTTGAAATTTAAACTCAAGAACATTCTGGAGAAATACCATGACACTCATAATGTTCAAAAACTTAGGTTAAAAATTTCGAAAATTTATCGAGAAAAACAATGTTGCGGTTTATCGAATTTATCAATTATTACCATAAAAATATGAGAAAAATTATTTTTATCAACTTTTCATTTTTAGATCTAAAATATATGATAAAATGCAACATGTGACGTTTTTCTTTAGGCATGATGTATGTTTTAGCATTTTTACTAATTAAAGTCACTATTTATGTGATTTTTCATCAAAAATTCATAAATCATGCATAAAGTCTTCATTATAGCCAAATATTTTACACACATCTTGTAAAATTGCATGTGACAACATACTAAATTTCTATGACCAGATTCGAAATATAACTCATATTAACCTATTTTCCCATTTAAATACTATATTAACTTGAAAAATCCATTTTTCGAGCAAAACAACTCATTTAATTATGAAAATTTACAGGAAATCAGTAGATAATATATGTGAAAACATATCCAAAAACCACTAAAAAAATCAAAGTTTAGCTATTTTTAGTCCAAAAATGACATTTTTATCATAAAAATCACATTTTAATGCCATTATTATATAAAATGAACAATAAAATCCATAAATAAACCAAAATATCCTAAAAACATTTTAGGACCAGAAACTTTAACATGCAAATAAATTTCGTGATATGTCATAATAAACACAAATTTATAAGTTTTGTTTGTTAATCTTATAACTCGGAAAAATAATAACCGATTTGCATGCAAACAACCTAAAGCTCATGATACCGCTCGTTAGAATTAATAATCTCATTATTTGACATATTCATATATGTTACAATTTAATTTAGTCATAAAATTAAATCTAGATCTTATGCATGCAAACATAAATAGAAATAGAAAAGAAATCGTTATTCTTACTATGGATTTTCGGATTAAAGCGCACAAGTAAGATCTCCTTCTTACTTGTTCTTGAGCTTTCCTTATATGGAAGAACAAAGATTCAAGCTTAGAGTCCCTCCCAAAGATATATACCCAAGATAACCTCTTAAAAGACAAATATTATTTGTACTAGAATAATATTAATCTTACTAAAATTGACCCAAAAATTTGTTTTTGTCCTCTTGAAATTTCGGCCAAGAGAGGATGAATATTGAGAGATTTTATTTCTCTAAGCTTTTATAAATTAGAGAGAATTTTTATTTTCTTACTCTAGAAAATAATTCAAGTTGTGAATGAAAATAATTAGAGAGAAAAACTCTCTATATTGGCCTTTGAAAACCGGTGGGGGGAGAGGAGAGGAGAGCCAATGCATGGGCAAGTAATTCTTCTTAAGAAAAACTGGGTTTGCATGGCTACAAGCTAGTTATAATCATTATGCTTTCCACTTAATTATTTAACACAATTTAAACATTATACTCCCTCCATTTTTCGGCACTTACATAAAATGGGAGGTCCATTTTATATTTTGTCATTTGTCAATTGTCACATGTTATTAGTCATGTGAAATTGTCATGTATTTTTAACATATTAAAAATCAACGTATTAATAAAAATACGTCATGTACAAAATCGACTTAGTAATTCATAATTACTTGTACCAAAACAGTTTATCAATCATAAATCACAACGTCTTGTATTTATAATAAATTATTCATTCAGTTCCAATTGTTTCGTAAACAATAATTTTATCTAAGTAATAAAACAATTTGATTACTTAGACCGTATCTTATTCAATCGAATTACAATAAGATACGTCAATAATACTCACAAAATCGTCCGTCAATTTTAAGCAATTTAATTAACCCGTATCGACATACGATCAATTAAATAATCAATTAAGAGTGTTACACTTTAGGAATGACCCAAGGGGATCAACTGATCACCACCGTTGCATGACAGTAATGTCAAACTCTAGTCAGCCAATCATTACCGTTATGTGTGGACCAGTTGACTGTAAAATATTACATCCCACATGTATTCTTAAAATGAGATTTAAACATGTGATCATCATGATCAACAGTTGTGATCGCATTATTGTCGGAGGACACATATTCCAACATTAGCAATTAAAATCCTGATAAATAAGTCTATATTTCAAAGAACAAATAGGAAACTAAATCAAATTTTCATTTTCAACCCTTTTAAAATAGGTAAATTTTGTAAGAGTAATATGGATTCTTAACAACGAATCAAAAATGGTAGTTTGGAAAGTTTAGGAATTGGACAGAAGAAAAGTAACTTAGACATCATAGATACAAGTATGCTAAGAGGACTCAAATTTAACTATCAAAAGAGCTATGATGAACTTCATAGGGTAAGAATTGAAGTTAGGTCAACAAGGATGTCAAAGATGAAGTTTTTATAGGTCACTAACATCAAACTTAAGGGAGGAGCACGATGTAGCGAGAAAGAGAGGTATGAAAGGTAACGGTTATGGTCAAAGAAGAAAATGAATTAGACAACAAGGAAACGCCCGGTACTCAAACGTCGAACAACAACATCATCCTAGACGGTTCCGAAGACTTCCTAACAACAAAACTCATAATCACAACACTTTCAAGGATTTCCTCAAAACACTCATGTTACTTCATCCCAAGTCATTCCATGAAACAAGGTACTCCACAATAAGTGTGATCTCGTCACTCTAAATCCTCAAACATCCACAAACAACTTCCACAAGATCAAGGTCAAGGTTTCAAACAAAGCTATACTCATATCCAACTAGTGTCAACCACGGGTTTCTCAAAATGGTAAAACTCCCAATCAAGGATCCTCATTCCAACTCTAAATTCTCAGAAAAAGTTCCTCAAATATTCCATAAGGTTCTCATATAGGGTAAGGTAGTAACAAGTCAACCTAAAACTCCTTTCATAAAAGTCCACTCTACTACCCTCATCCACAACATCATCCCATCACCTCAAGTATTCAACACAACCTCAAGGTTTATAAAACTATAGGGTTAACAAATACTTCTCAATATTAAGTCTCTCTCAACTGAAGAACTCTCCAGAGCCAACTAATACCAAATCACATCACCAATCCGTTACGGCCATCAACATCTCAAGGTATATTCCTCCAAATCCGATATCCTAGAACTTTACTTACCATCGAGTTCTCAAGAAACAAGGTCTTAGTTGTAACAACACTTTGCCACCTCAAAGTTCCTAAAACCATAAATTGAAACTATGTTCTTTAACCTTAGTAACCAATGCAACTCACACTTGACACACAAAATCCACCAATCAACTATACTCACTCTATCAAGGATCTAGGTATAAGTACCAACAAGTATGTCTCATCACACTACCTAAGTCTTTCCAACATCAATCCTCTCAAAACCAGGTTTAAGGGTCAAACACAACAATCTCCTCAAAAGTCAAATTTTCCAACCAAGGTCGACATTCCTCAAAAGAAAGAGTACCATAAAAAGGCGTTGAGGGAGGATAAGCAAGGAACAAAGGACAAGTTAGGAGTCTAAGAGTAACTTTCAAAGTAAAACAGAAGAGAGTTTAGAAGGAGGATAAGCACCAAGAGATAAAGAATAAGGCAAGATACACAAAGAATGAGAAACATCTTCAAGGAAGTGGAAGCATTCTTTAAAGTTTGAACAAATCTTCAATCCTCAGCAATAGGCACCAAATATTGATCACCACATTGGTAAGTTTACAATCATTGATCCACGAGCATAACAATTATTAAATGAATTAACAAACATGTTAGATCCTAACAAGGAGCAAACACACTACAGACAACCACCTTAGGTCCTTAAGTCTACCCATTTCTCATTCATTATTCAAGGTCAAGTTCACATTAAATTTGGGGTACACGTGTGTGCGTCGGGAGCAAAAAAGGCTCTGATACCAACTGTGACACCCCGCGATAACGCGGAAAATATAACTAATAAATTAAAGCGGAAATTTGTGATATTTTAAAACTTTTTGTTCTTAGTTAAAGATTAACACACGGGTGCCAAAATGAAACGAAACAAATACATTAATAGACAAAATTAGGTTATTACAACTCAAGTCTAGAAGGCGGGGAAAAGATATCCCACGAATAAACATATAAAGGGTTTCTAAACTAGAAACTAAGGTCCAAGGGTTTAGTTCTCGCTAGCCCACACGTCTTCCCCACATAAGCATCTTCACAACCTGTCATTCATGTAAACATGAACGCCACAGTCAGTGGGGAGTAACTCAAGGTTCTCCCAGGCACAATATGTCGAAACGAACATAATAAAGAACATAAACAAACAATCATATTAGATAAGACATGGGTGAATCGAATTATAACCAAACATGGGATCATACGTGTTTAAACCAACAAGAATAAAAGAAATGATGGAATAAACAAGTGAGGCATAAGCAACAATAAATAAATGGAAAAGAAAGCCAAGGAAACAGACACGACCACTTAGCCACGAGCACGTATTTCAAGGAGATATGACCAAAGTAACCATCTAAATAATGCAAGACATTTATCACTCTTAGACTATAATTTCCCCGGGTAGGACTACGATAATGATACGGTCCTAGTCTAAATCTGCAGATTCTCGGGTGTACATCCCGATTCGACGTGCGCCAGCACAGCACGCACCCAAGACTCGACCACTCATGGAGACCGAGTACCCCAATCGCCAGAACAACATGAAAGTGGCGGAAAGACTAAGATAAGACTCACTTGCCAGCACAGCACAAGTGGCCCAAAAGCCACTTTTTCCAGAACAGCACAAGTAGGCCAAAACCGTACTTGCCAGAACAGCACAAGTAGGTCAAACCCGTGCTTGCCAGAACAGCACAAGCAGGGCAAAAATGCATGTCAAGCACATACGATGGTAATATGGCATTTCTACAAGAATAAGACTCTTACAAGTAATTATTTATAATAACCTTTTCATGCTTGTAACATATAAATAAACATTTCATTTCATAATTATACATGCCGGTTAAATAGAATAAACAAGTACAACAAACAAGTACATGGGACGGGATTATTAATGTCACACTCATACTTATGGCTTACATCTCACCATAAGTACGGATGGGAACATCGGTCCCGACGATCATATCGCAACTAGAGGGCCTATGGCTCACCCCTAATGTCCGATAGGACCACGACTCACACCACCGAACAATACAAGACATTATCAAGGATATGACCCTTCACAAATAATTATTTAACAATAAATATCTCATACTTGTCTTATGCACATAAATATTTCATTTTATAATTTATCATGTCGGTTAAAAGAAATATAACAAGCGATAATGAATAGTTTACGTTATATAAAATTTACGGATTAAAATGAAGATCCACACATGTAACTTCTTCATGAGCCTACTACTAAGCATAAGATTGGCCCAAATCATTTAATCATATAAGTCCAACAAAGAAGACAAATGAAGCCCAACTATTGCTTTGTGGTGAGCCCAAAATTTAATTCATCCAAGTTTGCTAAAACAACTAGGATGAAAGCATAAGGGTTACAAGGTGTACAACCGCTTCCATGAACTCGAGTCACCATCCTCTCGCACCAACCATGGGCCGTGGCTAACACCAACAGCCCACGGCCAGCCCCTGCTCAGCCACACCGCCCACACACTACCGCCACAACTCCTCTAACTAGCAAAATCAATGATGAACAACTAGGTAAAAGCACATGTATTCATATGTGTATGAGACGGAAAGTTGATAGCTTGAAAATCCTACCAACTCGAATTCTTACCACTCAAAATAAACAGCCCAAAATAGGCCCTACACACTGTGCAAAACACCACCCAAAACCAATTCACGGTTGCTAAACTCCCATAAGAAAGGCCTGGAAAAACGCAGCAAATGTGTCCAAGGCAAGGCAATCTAAAGCGGGAATTTCAGGTATGTACAAGACGATATTTAAATGAAGAAATTAAGTAAGGAATTAAGTCTAAGGGACTGTTTTACCCATCTCAAAACAGAGGCAAAACAACACCTTACAAGGCACCCATACCGTGTTGTATATGGGTCAAAACTGAAATTCAAAGCAGAGCATACCAAGTATACATGTGACAGTATTACATGAAGGAAACAAGCAAGAGAATGGGTCCGAGGGACTGGTTTGTCCGTCCCAAAACAGAGGGCGAAATTAGTACCAGTCACGGTACCAAAAACCGAATCCCAGCAGGCTTATAACTCAGTTTCAGACGGAACCAAAAGGCAAAGGTAAGATGGAAATGAGCAGGTTTAACGTACAAATAACCCACATAGACTTCATCTAAGGGGACTCAGGAAGACACGAAAACAGAAATGGCAGCGGCGTAAACACGGACCAAGCAGTGAACAATCGGTATGAGACGAGTCAAATTATATCCCAAGCAGCTATGTAATGTGACCATCGACTCTACAAATTTACCCACATACATAAGGAAGACAAAAGAACTAAACTTTACGATAAATAAGAGTGAAAACTGAGTAGAAAGGGCGAAATATCGACTCATTGTCGAGTAACCTATCACCGTTACCTTAAACGTTCCTTATTCTTCGAATAAACGGTCCCCAAAGCTTGAGTCTTCCACCGAGTCTTCGAAACCTTCATCAAGGAGCAACAAGATGAGAGGATTGAGACAAAAATTGAAACTTTTATAAGACGGCGAAAAACGAAACCGTCACAAAAACGAGACTTTAATACCTTGAAAGATGAAGGAGGAAGTAAGGATGAGAATGGTGCAAAAATTAAGGGGAATGGTGAAGAAATGGAGGAGAAATCCGGGTTTGGAGCTCGACAAAAATGGAGGTGTATGAGTTGCTGGTTTCGTCGCTATTGTTGCTGCTGTATTATCACAATTTCAGGAAAAAAAGGAGGAAAGGGGTAGGTGGGTGGGGATTGGTCCGCATGAAAAAGGAGTGAGGGACAACAAAATGAAATGATATTTCATTTAGGTACAAAAGTGAGCGATATGTTGTCGATGCGGGATAGGTCGAGACTAGATTCGACTCATATGTGAAAAAGTGACGGTCTTTAGCTAGACGGAATAATATCTCGAGTCTATATTAACTTAAGACGGAAACTAATATTATTAGTGTAACTATTATTATTGTCCGACCAAAAATATGTATACATTTATATAAATTTTGCCTCAAGAATATAATTTAATAATACGTATTTTTATAAAAATGAGCTTTTATATAATTCGTTTATAAAAATCGTGTTTGATATGAAATTAATTAAATTAAATAATTCAGAAGTATAAAACAAAGAAATCAAACGGTTTAATAAATTTTAAATGTCAAAATGGGAAATTCGCAGGTGTTACAGATGCGGTATAAACAATGTGAATTTAGGATTGCATTTAGATTATTTGGCATACTAGTTGGTACAATCATATGCATTATGATGTATAAATGTTAGTTGCATCATGGCATGTAGTTTGCATGTTAGAAAAATTTTGTGAAACCGTCTACTTGGGAAGCTTGACAAGTGTATATAGGCCCTAGTAGATGCTTTTTCTTCTTAAGACTCTGCTTGTTAGAATACTTGTAAAACACCCTAGGATGTGTCATGCTAGTATCCTTTGACCCATGGATTAAGGCCTAGTCAAGAGTACCTTGTGGTGTGATAACTCCTTGGCTACCGTTTATTCCAAGGTGACCCTTAAAACCATGCAACCATCATTCATCCATGTTCTACCATATTTTTGTCATCAAAGGGAATGGGCACAAAATGAAATTGTTCAAAAATTTGAGTTCAAAAAAAGAAAAGAAAAGAAAAAGTTTGCAAATTGCATCAAAAGAAAAGAGGAGTAACAAAAATAAAAACTCCTATGCTTCAAATATAAGGCACCCTTGTTACTAATTGGGGTGACTTTGAAAATGTTCAAAAAGAAAAATGAAAAAAGTTGAAAAGTTGTCAAGTATTGAAATGCCAAAAATCAAAAGAAATGGCAAAAAGAAAGTGTTCTCAAGTGTTATATGCCACAAGAAATTGGGGGGGAAAACAACAACAAAGCAAACTCCCAAATGAAACTCAAATACCATTGATCCCTTTTTCCATCGTATCCATTTTTGTGCATTGTAGAGAGGGAACGACCCTTCTTCTTGTCTAGGCAAGAAGGGGAATTCCGTGACCCTCCAGTGTTTCTAACACCATAGGGAGTGTATTCTTGACAAAAGCATTTAACGATTGAGGATAAAGGTACCCTAGCTTGATACAACTTGGAGGTGATTTATTGGTATCCTTCTAGGCTTAGTAGTTTGAAGAAATTGCGTCTATGAAGGAGTGTGTACCCTTGAATTGCTTCCCCTTTAGATAATTTTCGCCACTTAGATGAGGAAAGTGGCTATTCTTTTGTAGATGCATCCATTACTTGATTTTGTGTGCTTTAATGCTTGGGTGTGTCGCCATTTTGGCAAGACCCACCTTGCCTTGCAAGAAGGCATCCTACCTCATGGTTGTCTTGTTGTGAGTTGAAGGGGCGGAGTGAGACCCGCTAATTGTCTCATATCGGCTATCCTATTAGGTTAGTTTAAATAATGATCCTAGTTTTGTCACCTCTTTACTCGGGACGAGCAAAGGTTCGGTTTGGGGATATTTGATGTGACCATTATTTGAGCACATTTAGTCCCCGAATTAGCCTCGTTCCTATGCTTTTTAGTGTATATTTGGGTCATTTACTATCTTTAGTCCTTTGTTTTGCATATTCTTTGAGGTTTTGTTTCCTTGGTAGGAGAGGAGTGCAAACCTTGCATTTTCACGGCAAAATAGAGCTAAATTGACCGAATCTAATGGCAAAGCATAAAAGAGAAGAGAAGACTAAAAGGCCTTTGTACATATTATAGTAGATGGGCAATGATGAAGAAATCCTTGCATCCCCGACTAAATTCTGGAGGATTATTGGAAGAAGAAAAGAAGAAAAGAAAGTTGTGACGAAATCCGCCCGTCCAACTAGGCAAGACGCCCGTCCAAGACGTGAGGAATCCGAGCGTCTTTGCCATGAAGACGCCCGTCCAACTACACAACAATCCGCTCGTCCAGCCATGAAGACGCCCGTCCTGTTGGAATATGTGTCCTCCGACAATAATGCGATCACAACTGTTGATCATGATGATCACATGTTTAAGTCTCATTTTAAAGAATACAATTGGGAAGTATTTTTACTGTCAACTGGTCAACATATATCGGTAATGATTGGCTGACTAGAGTTTGACATTACTGTCGTGCGACGGTGGTGATCAGTTGATCCCCTAGGTCATACCTAAAAGATAATACTCTTAATTGATCATTTAATTAATCGTATAACGTTACGAGTTAATTAAAAATAATTGACGGATAATTTTGGAAGTAAATTTACGTATCTCATTATAATCTGATTAAATAAGATACGGTCTAGGTAATTGAATTGTTTCACTACTTAGATGAAATTATTGTTTAAGGAAACAATTGAAATTGAATGAATTATTATAAATACAAGTTATTGTAATTTATAATTGGTAAATTATTTTGGTACCAGTAATTGTGAATTACTAAGTCAAATTTTTGTATATGACGTATTTTCATTAATACGTTAATTTTTAATATGTTAAAAATAGATAACAATTTTATGTAACATGTGACATGTGACATATTGACAAATTGACAAAGATAAAATGGAATCCATTTTATCCTCAAATGGACCGAAATATTGGGTGTGATTAACAATTCATATAATGTTAATTAAGATTAGTGGAATATATGATTATTTCTCTACACTAGGCATGCATACCTAGTGTCTCTTGTGGAAGAGCACCAAGCCCATGCATTGGCCATTCCTCCACCCTCCTACCCGGTTTCCCCTAGAAAAGAACAAAGGGTCTTTTGCTTAAAAATTGATCATTCACTACATGCTTTAGTGTGTGATTTATTTTTATTCATTCTATCATTCAAAACATTATTTTTAGAGAGATAAAAATAATTCTTCCTTCTTCATCCTCCTCTTGACCGAAATACAAGAGGACCAAAAATATTTTTGGGTCTTTTATTTAAGTTAATATTATTCTAGTTTTGATAATACTAATTTTATTAAGGGTATATCTTGGGTATTAATCCTTGGGAGGGATACTATACTTGTATCCTCTTTGTTCATCCATTTAAGGAGAGCTCAAGAACAAGAGAGAAGGAGAACTCTCTTGTGCCCTATTGATCCGAAAATCACAATGTAAGATGATGATTTCTTCTATAAATTGTTTATAGGTTTGCATGCATAAGATCACTTATTATTTTATGACAAATTAAAATGAAACATATATGAATATGTCAAGTATATAGATCTACTTTTCCTTCAATCGGTATCAAGAGCCATGGTTGTTTGCATGCAAATCGGTTAAAAGTTTTTCCGAGTTATATGATTAACATATAAAACTTGTTAAATTTGTGTTATTATGATATATCACGAAAATCATTATGCATGTTAAAATTTCTGGTCCTAAAATGTTTTTAGGATATTTTGGTTAATTTATGGATTTTTATTGTTCATTTTACATAATAATGACATTAAAAATATGATTTTATGAATAAAATGTCATTTTCGGACTAAAATTAGCTAAACTTCGAATTTTTCAGTGACTTTTGGATATATTGTCACATATATTATTTTGAGATGACCTGTAAAATTTCATAATTTTTGGACTTCTTATGCTCGAAAAATGGATTTTTCATTATTAAAATCGATTTTAGGTGAAAAATAGGTTAATATGAGATAAATTTCGAATCTGGTCATAGAAATTTAGTATGTTGTCATATGAAATTTTACAAGATGTGTGTAAAATAATAGGCTATATTGAAGTCTTTATGCATGATTTATGATTTTTGAAAAAAAATAGCATAAATAGTGACTTAATTAGTGAAATATTAATAAAACATGCTCTACGACTAAGGAAAAACATCATATGTTGCATTTTATTATCTTTTTCTGATCTAAAATTGAAAAGTTGATGAATATAATTTTTCTCATGTTTTTTTCTGATTATTTTGTTAAAAACCGATAAACCGCAACATTGTTTTTCCGAATAAATTTCGAAATTTTTAACCTAAGTTTTTTTTTGAACATTATGAGTGTCATGATATTTTTCCAGAATGTTCATGATTTTAAATTTCAAATTTTGAATTTATTTGAAATTTTGTGATTTATTTGAAGTTTATAGCTTATTTTTATAATTTTAAGTCCATTAATGAACAATTTTTAGACATATGAGTTAATTATGGTCAAATTATTAGTGAGGACTAAATTTTGAGTCCTAAGAGGTTAGGGTAATTAACTTATGCATAAATATGAATTTATGTAATTTTTGTGATTATAAAATGTTGAAATCACGCAAATCCGTAAAAACCGAGTAATATACGGTATTGGCTATCTAAAGGCGATTTAGCATAAAATTGGGCATGTTCATACATATTATAATGCTGCATTTTCTTTATGATTGTCATATTTTTTATTTATGTAATTTTGAATTATGTAATTTTTACTTAGTATGGCCTTAGTTTTTAATTGGTATTACCCGAAATGTATGGGAATATCGATTCGGTTGTAATTTTATTGTGATCTCGTATCACCGTTTTGTAATTTAATAGATTTATTTTATTTTAGTTACAAATGTATAATAGGAAATTATGTAATTTATTATGTAATTTTATTTATTCCGGAGTTCCCAAAGACGGATTTCTTCAAGATGGCGATACATAAAGACGGTGTTACCTCGAGATGCGTGACACAACCGAAGTTCAAGGGACCAATGGAGTTGGTTTCCGAATATGTAATAGTTAATTAGATTTTCTATTTTAGGAAGGTCATACTAGGATTTATTTTATGTTTTGCATTTTATTTATATGTCACATGCATCGCTAAATCGCCATAACTAAAACATGCATCTTCTTTCATCGAGTTTATCGACCGTGTCAATTACAATTATCGTAGTTCACCGCTTTAGTTCACTTAAAACGTGATAGATAATAAATTGACATGACCTCTCGCTAAAACAAATCAATTGAGACATAGCCTTACCAAATAGTAGAAACCATGAAAACCTATTTCGCGAGGGAGTGCACTCGATTACCCCGGGGTACAAACCTTGTTACGTAGGGGAAGTGGGTGATAAATGTCTATCCACCGAATTCATGTTGATGAGGGTTTCATCGGCTACCCCGTGCCCAAGTTAATGTGGGTTTGGATCATGGACACATTTATTCGAAATTTGGATTGAACTCAACAAAAGTTTTTGATAAGGGTTTCATCGGCTACCCCGTGCCCTTGTCGGATGTGTTTTGGGCTATAGATAAATAATTAGAGTAATTTTATCGACCGAGAGTTCTAAAATTAGAATCGATTAAAATTTAGTCCACCGAGTTATATTGATAAGGGTTTCTTCGGCTACCCCGTGCCCAAGTTAATATGAATTTGGATCTCGGAATCATTTATAATAGTTGGGTAGAGGTCACTATATAAATGCTCATATCTTGTTAATCTTTTTACAAGTATGATTTAAAAAGACAAATGTTAATATTTCCTTTTCCTCCATACTTGTAGTTCATTACAATAATCCATCAAACGCTACCGCACGATAACTATTGAGTCTTACCACAATGTTTTTGACGACGTTTGCTCCAACAATGATTTCGACACTACTAGAGAACTTCATTTTGGGATAGGTTTGGATGGAAACCTTAACTTCATCACTTCTTCTAAACCACCTACTACTACTAGATCTCGTGTGAGCCCGTCTCAGGAAGACTACCTCATACAATCGATAGGGTCTTTGTCTCTGGAAGATAAAGATGCCAAAACTAGTGGGAGCTCAAGCAATCAAGTTCTTGCTTCAAAGGGCAAAAAGTTCAAGAAGAAGGGAAAGAAAATCAAAAACTTCAAGCAAGTTAATGATGAGTGCCATTATTGCTATGGCATGGGACATTGGCTTAGGAATTGTCCCGTATATTTGCGAAATATAAGGGAAGGAATCATCACTCCAAAAGGTAAAATTCCTAAGGAAATTTATGTTATTGATATAAATTATACTTCCACTACGACATGGGTACTAGATACCGGTTGTGGTTCACACCTTTGTAATCATTTACAGGGTTTAAGAGATGTGGAGAGGCTTAGCAAGGGAGATGTGGATCTACGCCTTGGAAATGGAGCTCGAGTAGCGGCCGAATCCAAAGGAACTTATGTTTTAGCTTTGCCTAATGGATTTGAGTTGTATTTACATAATTGTTTTTATGTGCCTACACTCTCTAAAAACATTATTTCAATCGCCATGCTAGACATGGACGGTTTTTGTTTTGTCATTAAGAACAATCGTTGTACTATTTCTAGGAATGATGTGGTTATAGGCCAAGCTTCTTCCATCAATGGCATTTACATTTTAGAGACCTCAAATCCAACTAATGATATTTATAACATTCAATCAAAGAAACTCAAATCAAGTGACCCAAGTGCAGCGTTCATTTGGCATTGTCGATTAGGTCACATAAACGAGAATCGCATCAAAAGATTAATTTCGACTAATGTGATTACACCATTTGATTATCAATCATATGGTACATGCGAATATTGCCTACTTGGCAAAATGACTCGTAATCCTTTTAGTGGTAAAGGGACACGAGCTAGTGAACTATTGGGACTCATACACACCGATGTGTGTGGACCAATGAGTATCACCGCTCGTGGAAATTATGACTACTTCATAACTTTGACCGATGATTTAAGTAGATATGGGTATATCTATTTAATGAAACATAAGAGTGAAGCGTTTGAGAAATTCAAGGAATTTCAAAACGAAGTAGAGAACCAATTGAACAAAAAGATTAAGGCACTACAATCCGATCGTGGTGGAGAATATCTTAGTCTAGAATTCGATTCACACTTGAAAGGTTGTGGTATTATATCACAACTTTCTCCACCCGGAACGCCACAACTCAATGGTGTTGCCGAAAGGATAAATCGAACCCTACTTGATATGGTTCGATCCATGATGAGTCAAACCGAGTTACCGAACTCGTTTTGGGGATTTGCAATCCTAACTGCAATTCTATCTTTGAATAATAGTCCCACTAAAGCCACCGAAAAGACTCCATTTGAAATGTGGAAAGGAAGAGTTCCTAATCTATCCTATATGAAAATTTGGGGATGTGATGCTTATGTCAAGGCAAAAACCGACAATAAGCTTGCCCCAAGATCCGTAAAATGCATCTTTGTAGGTTACCCTTTGACCTCTCGAGGTTACTACTTCTACAAACCTCAAGAAAACAAAGTGTTTGTGTCTTCCGAGGCTGTCTTCTTAGAAAGCCAATTTATTTCTAAGAGACAGAGTGGGAGAAATTTTGAACTTAATGAAGTTCAAGAGCCACAAACCGAGGAAGAGACGCAAGAAGATGTTCCTTCGTCGTCTAACGCGGTTGTACCTCCTCCACTAAGAAGAACGAGTCGAGTAATTCGCCATCCCGATCGATATGTGGGACTTATCGAAGAAGATGGGACACTCGATGTGTTACTTATAGAAAGTGACGAGCCCGCCACCTACAAGACTGCAATCTCTAGTCCAAATTCCTCCTTATGGCTTGAAGCCATGAAGTCCGAAATGGATTCTATGCATGAAAACCAAGTTTAGGACTTGGTAGATTTGCCTAAAGGGGCAAGACCCCTTCAATGCAAATGGATATTCAAAGTCAAGAATGGCATAGAAGGACATGACGATGTCTATAAAGCTAGGCTAGTGGCAAAAGGATTTACCCAAGTCCAAGGTCTCCATTATGATGAGACCTTCGCCCCCGTAGCCATGCTAAGATCCATACGGATTTTGTTAGCGATCACCGCATTTCATGATTATGAAATATGGCAAATGGATGTCAAAACCGCTTTTCTAAATGGGCATTTAGAAGAGGAGGTGTACATGATACAACCCGAAGGTTTTGTTGATTCTAAAAATCCTAACAAAGTGTGCAAGCTTAAGAGATCCATTTATGGTCTTAAACAAGCATCTAGAAGTTGGAATCATCGATTCAATCATGTTATAAAGGATAATGGTTTCACTCGAAATGTTGAGGAACCATGTTTATACATGAAATTTAGGGGGAGCAATGTTGTGTTCCTAATCTTGTATGTCGATGACATACTACTCATTGGAAATGACATTCCAATGTTGTCTTCTGTTAAGAAGTGGTTAGGTAACCACTTCCAAATGAAGGATTTAGGAGAAGCACAACGCATATTAGGTATCCGCATCCATAGAGATAGATCCAAGAGGATATTGGCACTAAGTCAAGAGTCTTATGTTGATAAGATTCTTCGACGATTCAGCATGGACAAATCCAAAAGGGGTTTGGTACCTATGGTAACCGGGACGATATTGAGCAAGACTCAATCTCCCTCCGAACCCCATGATGTTGAACGCATGAAGACGATCCCTTATGCTTCCGCTGTCGGATCAATCATGTACGCCATGATATGCACACGTCCTGATGTCTCGTATGCCTTGAGCATGACGAGTAGATATCAAGGAAATCCAGGTGAGAGTCACTGGATTGCTGTCAAGAACATCCTTAAGTACTTGAGAAGAACTAAGGATTCTATCTTGGTGTTTGGAGGAGACACTGAGCTACGTGTTAATGGATACACGGACTCGATTTTTCAAACAGATAGAGATGACATGAAATCGCAAGCTGGTTTCGTTTTCATGCTCAATGGTGGTGTCGTTAGCTGGAGAAGCTTCAAGGAAGCTGTGACCGCGGATTCAACAACGGAGGTCGAGTACATTGCGGATCGAAGAAGGCGCCAAGGAAGTCTGTGTGGACCGGCAATTCACGGAAGGTCTAAGAGTAGTACCTACCGCCAATGATCCCATCACTCTCTATTGTGATAATAGTGGGACAATCTTCCAAGCTAAGGAGCCAAAGTCTAGTAATAGATCTAGACATGTACTTAGAAAATATCATGTAATAAGAGATTTCATTGAGAGAAAGGAAATTGCGATTTGTAAGGTTGGGACGGATGACAACGTAGCCGATCCGCTCACCAAGCCTTTATCGCAGGCTAAGCATGATGGACATGTTGCGTCCATGGGACTTAAACGTGTACCAAATTTTTGTTAGATTTTGAAATGAAATAAAAGTGTTGTTTTTGTTCATGTTCACAATCACATTTGTCTTTTATCTTTAATTTATATATTGTTACATCCAAACGGGTTGTAGTGACAATTGAACCTCGTTAAAGTGAACACGGATTAACATAGTATTTGCCCATAGTCACTTGTATGAGGTGACGTCTCGAAGTGACTAGAGTGTGATGCGATTGATGGCAAGTTCAAGTGCCATAGAGTCATGTGAGATGACTAGTTGATCACATAGGCAGACTGTTAGGAACATTTTGTCGGGCATTATGACCGCTTATAGAGTTCTGGCAAATTTATATAGCCTGGTCGTGGCGAGAGCTGCTATAGTATTCAAATGAGTCAATTCTTTTGACTAAAGACTATTCGCCTAAGATGGCACAGTTTCAGATTAACTTTGATTTGTGTTACTACGACCTTCGTAAATGGGGTCAAATGGGCATATTTTGGGTTATGAATGTTGTGGCTAGTTGAAGGGAATGAGTGCAATAGGAATTGTCCATCCCTAGTCAGGGTTATAACAATATCTCAGGGCCACTCGAGGAGTAATGAACTGGAAATGCGTGGCCACGCTCGGAAGGTATCTATGATAGATAAATCCGGTCAATCAGTTATTCTCCAGATCAAGGAAACCACTCTCGATATGATCACTTGCAAGTACAACCTGAAAGACACCTTGCATTGAGTGGGAGATAGTAATAGGACAAGAGAATTGGTAACGCACACTTGTCGAGGACAAGTGGGAGATTGTTGGAATATGTGTCCTCCGACAATAATGCGATCGCAACTGTTGATCATGATGATCACATGTTTAAGTCTCATTTTAAAGAATACAATTGGGAAGTATTTTCTTTGTCAACCGGTCAACATATATCGGTAATGATTGGTGACTAGAGTTTGACATTACTTCGTTAGTGCGACGGTGGTGATCAGTTGATCCCCTAGGTCATACCTAAAAGATAATACTCTTAATTGATCATTTAATTAATCGTATAACGTTACGAGTTAATTAAAAATAATTGACGGATAATTTTGGAAGTAAATTTACGTATCTCATTATAATCTGATTAAATAAGATACGGTCTAGGTAATTGAATTGTTTCACTACTTAGATGAAATTATTGTTTAAGGAAACAATTGAAATTGAATGAATTATTATAAATACAAGTTATTGTAATTTATAATTGGTAAATTATTTTGGTACAAGTAATTGTGAATTACTAAGTCAAATTTTTGTATATGACGTATTTTCATTAATACGTTGATTTTTAATATGTTAAAAATACATAACAATTTTATGTAACATGTGACATGTGACATATTGACAAATTGACAAAGATAAAATGGAATCCATTTTATCCTCAAATGGACCGAAATATTGGGTGTGATTAACAATTCATATAATGTTAATTAAGATTAGTGGAATATATGATTATTTCTCTACACTAGGCATGCATACCTAGTGTCTCTTGTGGAAGAGCACCAAGCCCATGCATTGGCCATTCCTCCACCCTCCTACCCGGTTTCCCCTAGAAAAGAACAAAGGGTCTTTTGCTTAAAAATTGATCATTCACTACATGCTTTAGTGTGTGATTTATTTTTATTCATTCTATCATTCAAAACATTATTTTTAGAGAGATAAAAATAATTCTTCCTTCTTCATCCTCCTCTTGACCGAAATACAAGAGGACCAAAAAGTGAGTTTCTATTTGGGTGATTATTATTGGAATAAGTGAGTTTCTAGGAGAGTAATTGTATACATTCTCATTTTACAATATTTATCGTATTTGGGAATAATTAAGTGGAATTATAGATGGTTGAATGGTAAGTGTGTTTTGGGTTGATCTTGAGATATGTGAAGCAAGTATAATATATTTGGGCTCGAGAAAATACGATTAGTATAAGATGAAAAATCCAAATTCTATGTGGGTTTCCATTTCTTCATAAAAAAAGCTAAGGTATCCAAGTGTAAGACAAGTTGGAGCATGTCACATGGGCTTGTCCCATGTTTGGCCTACAACAAAGAAAGAAGAATTGAAGAAATACGGAATAAGGAAGAAACAAGTATTGAACAACGATTTTGACCAGCAACATGCGCGACTCGTGGTCTCAGAGGCGACTCGCCCGTATTGCAGCTACTTGAACATCAATTTCGTGCCTTATTTCATTATTTCAGCTACTACGTTGTTAGTATTTTATTATTATTATTATTATTATTATTATTATTATTATTGTTATTATTATTATTATTATTATTATTATTATTACTATTACTATTACTATTACTATCATTACTATCATTACTATTATTACTATTATTATTATTATTATTATTATTATTATTATTATTATTATTATTAGCAGTAGTAGTAGTAGTAATAGTAGTATTAGTTTAAGCAAAAAAAAGATTATTAATATTCAATAAGTCTAATTTTGGGAAAAACAATCTTGAACCCTAATTACTTTGACCTAGAAATTATGAGGAACTAATCCTCCCTTTCTTGGATCGACAGATTGAAGCTATTGACTAATTAATTATGAGATTGTTCTTTCTCTCTTTTATTTCTCAAGTATTGTTTATGTTTCTTGCTCGTATTTTATGATTATTGTTTCTTTTTGCTAATCTGATCAATTAGTTATTGTTTACCTTAATCTATTGCATGTTTAGAAATTGAATCCGTAATTGTTCAATTAATCTAGACTAAAGTATCAAACTTTACCCTAATAATTTGTATGCGTTTCATCGTTATTAGTACGAAGTAGAGACTAAATATATAATTCGAATCGTTAAGTACGTGTGTTAAAGATCGTTATATTTATTGCTTCCTTGGATTGTTAATGCTGTTGTTTGATTAAATCTAGACGCGTGGATTAGATTTTTCAATAATTAGGGTCATCTAATATCGCGTTTCGAGTTAGTTGACTATACTTAAGAGGAAGAAGGAAACCCGTATTTCCACAATAAAGTGCTTGAGAGTAATTGAATTAAAGACAATCGAAGACCAATTAGTTTGTTGATAGTGGATGTTTGTTGACCCAAGACCTTTTATCATCTAAATTAATCATCTTTATTACTTTGTCTTATTAGTCTTTAGCTTATTCAATCAACAACACCCCCCCCCCCCCCCTTGAATCCTTGATTATTGTTACTTGTACTCTTTACTTTTTTACACATTAATTACATCGCATTCCCTGTGGATTCGACACTCGACTTACCTCTACTATATAGTTAAGGTAATAGGACTTTATTACTTATTTTTTGGAGCATACAACTTTGGCTCACCAAATTTTGGCGCCGTTGCCGGGGAAGGCAATAGTTAATTTTTGTGTATTAGTGTAGAGAGTTTTAGTTAGTTAGTTTCGTATTAGTTTTACTTGATAGATAGATGACTACTAAATATTTTCCCCAATATGAGTATGAACTGTTTTATAAATATTTTAATAGACTCCATGAATATGTTATAAGATGTCGTCATCCTTATCAAACATGGGAGCTTTGTCATATAATTTATAATGGTTTGAATAAGGAGACTCTTGGTTATGTGAATTCTTTAGGTGGGGGAAATTTCTTTAATGGGTTGAGCTATGAGGAAAAGTGAGAACTTTTTCAATATTTGGCTCATGATACTAAAGAATGAGAGCTATACAATTTACTCCCTATACAACCCCAGCCCCTCTATTCTGGTGCTTTGAATTATCATGATAACTCACCTATGTCTACTGAATACATGATACGTGCTTTAATGACTGATGTGAATTCTTCTTTTACTAATGTTACACCTTCTCTATGTGAGACTAACCTAGTTAGTCAAGATTTAGAGGACCGAGTTGGACAAGTGACTAATCCCTTTACTACGCGTGTGACACAAGAAGAACTTGATTCTTATTATATTAAGTGGCAAGCTTAGCATGTTGATAAATTTCATGACCCCCTTCCCTTTGAACCTAAAGTGAACCACTCTTATAAAGAGTGTGATGATGACAGTGATGATGATGGTTTTTGGGATGAAGATAATGAGGAGGATGGTTATAATTTGACACATTCATCACCCCCTCCCTCTATTTGTATGCATGTTGACTCCTCTTGTAATATTATTTAAATGCCACTTTCTATTGATGATTGCTTGATTCATAATGATCCAAGTGATGTCTTGAGCTTAGTTGATTCTTCAAGTGTGAATGCTGAGGATGAGCAAGAGAGAGTTATGGATAGGGGGACTGAAGTGGATGAGGTAGAATTTGAGGTTCTAAGTTTTGCTGGAGATGATCATTCCATGATTGATAATTTGGGAGATATATTATCTGTTAGAGATCTTATGCCTTTAGGGAATGATATAATAATTGCGGGTTTCAAGGAGATTATCAATGAAGTAAAATTGGACGAGTTAATTGAGTTATCCCCTCAAAAAGAGGAGTCATTCACATCTCATCTTAAGAAGCTACCTGAGTTAGTTCATAAAGGTCCTTGTATCTTATCTTTCTGTTATTTGGTTTTCCTTAGACCCAGGTCATCTTTCAAGGAACCATATCGTGACAATGAAGCTCTTTTTGAACAATATAGAGGTTTGGAAAATCGCTTATATGCTTGTACCTATTTTGTTCGTGGATTGTTGCAACATATACTTTGTTGTTATTATCATTCATCTAACTTGTTTGCGAGCATGTTTGATAAACTACACAAGGCATTGAGTTGTTCCGCTTGACAAATCATTCAGTTGAAGGAGATTTTTGAAAGGTAAATTTCTAGACTCTTGCTTAAGTCGGGTGGTTTACCACTCCGCGAGATGTCGAGCCAACGACGTAAAACAACAGCGCTTCTGGGAGGCAACCCATATATTTGTGTGTGCATTTTTTGCAAAACAAAAAAAAAAAACAAAAAAAAAAACAAAAATGAAAAACGAAAATTTTTAAAAAAGAGAAAAAAAACAATCGGAACTGCCTTGATTTCTGGTGTTGGCGATATAAGAAGAGAGATATAGAAGGTTGGTTGGGTAGGATAGAGGCTATGGTGTGGTGTAGCCGCGGTGCGTTGTTGTGGGCACCTTGCTAATGGGGTTGGATGGATTGTTGATTTGGTGTAGAGGAGATTAGGATTGACCATGTGAGCTCGGAGTTGTAGAAGTATTTTATTTATGTGCAATTTGTTGCTGGCACATATGTTATTAGAGCTACTTGGTCATCTGTTAGGATTGGAGTAATATGGGGCGCTAGTCTTCTTTGGTTACTCTTATCTTTTGTTGGCCTTGTTGTTATTGTACTTTATGGAGGATGCTAATAGCCAAGTGTGGGGAGGAGGTATGGTGCGTGGATTGCTCTATTACACGCGGCGATGAGGATTGACATGTTTATTGAGTCGTCTGACTAGGGTTTGTTCTCCTTTTCCCTTTATTATGTCCTTGCAACATTGAGGACAATGTTTCATTCAAGTGTGGGGAGGGAGAATCCTTCCGATTTGTAGTCATTTGTATTGTGTGCTTTTATTTCAGTTATTTATTTCAGCAACCAAAAAAAAATATATATGAAAAAAAAAGAAAAAAAAAGAAAAAGAAAGAAAAAAAGTATCCCGGCTAGGTGAAAACCCGAAAGGGCGCCTAGACAAGATTGGGATGTGGCCGAGGACGGAGTGAAAACCCGAAAGGGCGCTCCAGGTAAAATGAAGAATCGAGTTGCGTGCCACTGAGAATAGAGTGAGGTTGAAAAAAAGATAAGCTTGAGTGAAAACCCGCAAGGGCGGGCGCTCTAGGCAAAATGAGAGATTTAGGTAAAAAGAAAAAATTTCTTCCGATGCTATTCTATCTCTCCTTGTTGTGTTGAAGACCGTATGGTAAGAGTTTCATTGCGTTTTGTTAGCTTCCTTATACTTCTGTGGATCGGTGTTGGTATGATCTTCTATATATCCTTTGAGTTTACTCGAGGACGAGTAAAGATCTAAGTGTGGGGAAGTTGATGAGACGGGTTTATTACGGTATATGCGTGTCTATTTGGATGATTATTATTGGAATAAGTGAGTTTCTAGGAGCGTAATTGTATAAATTCTCATTTTACAATATTTATCGTATTTGGGAATAATTAAGTGGCATTATAGATGGTTGAATGGTAAGTGTGTTCTTGGTTGATCTTGAGATATATGAAGCAAGTATAATATATTTGGGCTCGAGACAATACGATGAGTATAAGATGAAAAATCCAAATTCTATGTGGGTTTCCATTTCTTCATAAAAAAAGCTAAGGTATCCAAGTGTAAGACAAGTTGGAGCATGTCACATGGGCTTGTCCTATGTTTGGCCTACAACAAAGAAAGAAGAATAGAAGAAATACGGAAGAAGGAAGAAACAAGTATTGAACAACGATTTTGACCAGCAACATGCGCGACTCGTGGTCTCAGAGGCGACTCGCCCGTATTGCAGCTACTTGAACATCAATTTCGTGCCTTGTTTCATTATTTCAGCTACTACGTTGTTATTATTTTATTATTATTATTATTATTATTATTATTATTATTATTATTATTATTATTATTATTATTATTATTATTATTATTATTATTATTATTATTATTATTATTATTATTATTAGTAGTAGTAGTAGTAGTAGTAGTAGTAGTAGTATTAGTTTAAGCAAAAAAAAGATTATTAATATTCAATAAGTGTAATTTGGGGAAAAACACTCTTGAACCCTAATTACTTTTACTTAGAAATTATGAGGAACTAATCCTCCCATTCTTGGATCGACAGACTGAAGCTATTGACTAATTAATTGTGAAATTGTGTTTTCTCTCTTTTATTTCTCAAGTATTGTTTATGTCTCTTGCTCGTATTTTATGATTATTGTTTCTTTTTGCTAATCTGATCAATTAGTAATTGTTTACCCTAATCATTTGTATGCGTTTCATCGTTATTAGTACGAAGTAGAGACTAAACATATAATTCGAATCGTTAACCGCGTGTGTTAAAGATCGTTATCTTTATTGCTTCCTTGGATTGTTAATGCTGTTGTTGGATTAAATCTAGACGCGTGGATTAGATTGTTCAATAATTAGTGTCTTATAATATCGCGTTTCGAGTTAGTTGACTATACTTAAGAGGAAGAAGAAAACCCGTATTTCCACAATAAAGTGCTTGACAGTAATTGAATTAAAGATAATCGAAGACCAATTAGTTTGTTGATAGTGGATGTTTGTTGGCCCAAGACTTTTAATCATCTGAATTAATCATCTTTATTACTTTGTGTTATTAGTCATTAGCTTATTCAATCAACAACCCCCCCCCCCCCCCTCCCCCCTCCCCCCGATTATTGTTACTGGTACTCTTTACTTTTTTACACATTAATTACATCGCCTTCCCTATGGATTCGACACTCGACTTACCTCTACTATATAGTTAAGTTAATAGGACTTTATTACTTATTTTTGGGAGCATACGACTTCGGCTAACCACCTACAAGTCGACTTAGCTTCTTCCTATTCAACTATATGCATGGTCTAACAAGCCTTGAGTTAGTTTATATCTTACAAGTCTTGTTGAATAGATAAGACATTCATGCTAGATTGTCAATCAAGCAATTCATCAAGCATAACTTGTGCTTAAGTTGAAACTACAACAAGCAAGCAATCTTTTGAAAGCATATTAGATTAAGTATGGATCTACCCCCATGTTTTAATTTCCCTAATCCCCTCATTAACCCTAGCTAGAAAACTACTCACTCATGGTCATGGTAAACATGTTAATAAGGGTGTCAATCATACTAACAAGGTTAAACATGGTGAACGAGTAAAGCAATAATTTACCTAAGTAAAGGGTAAAAGAGATTATACCAATTTTAAGGATGATCCAAATAATAAGAAAATAATAATAGAAGAAAACTTGATGAATGATGAAGAGTTGTCAAGTCTTCAATAAACCCCAAATAGTCTTCAAATTACCCACCTAAATCTAAGTACACTTGAATGATTAAAGAGAGATTAAGATTTGATTAAGTTTAAATTGAGTAATTATAACTTGATTAATAAGACCTACTAAACTAGATTGGTGAATTAACTTGATTAAAACTTGATTAATACTTGGTTGTTAATCCTCTAACACAATGGGGTATTTATACTAAGTACAAGTATTAGGGTAACTAAGGGCTTAAATGACGATTAAGTCCCTAAGAAGAAGATTAACACCTTGTAAGTCCCCAAGGAGCCTCATGACCTCCCTTCACTAGATGTTCATATTGCATAGGGAGCCGCCCGGTTTGGGTGTGAGACGCTCGGTTTGAGCTTCGAGACACCCGGGTTGTTCTTGGGATGCCCGGTCTGGGTAACTAAGGGTTGTTCTCGGGCCGCTCAGGCTGCTTCTGGGACGCCCGGATTATTAATCAGCATAGTTTCCTCTTCTTTGACTGCCTTAAGATCCGTGGGGATCATTGAGGGGTCGTGGGGGTCCTCATCATTGCCCATTCTCCTCATTCTATTTACTTAGGCCTTTAGTATCGGTCTCTTCTTTGATGCTTGGTCATTAGATGCGATCCATTTAGCTCCAAATTGCTCCATAAATGCAAGGATTGCATACCTCTCTTATCAAGGACACAAAACCTCTAAGAATATGTAAAGTGGGAAGCTAAAGATAAGAAACGACCCTGATACATGCAAGAAAGCATAGGAACGAGGCTAGTTCGGGGACTAAAAGTGTGCAAAAATGAGTCACATCACACACCACTCTCTGTGTTGTTGTTGACATTTGAATCAACACCTAAGAAGATAAAATTTTCAAAAAGTCACATCTCACATTCACTAATCATGTCATGGGTTAACAACAATTCAAACGTTTAACAACAAAGAGAGTGTTACCAGGTCCACAAAACAAGTTGTAAAATTCACAAAACAAGGCCTAAGATTCACTAAATAAGGTCTGAGATTCACAAATGAAGGAAGAGAGAAGAATAGGTGATTCACAAATCAAGTCTCAGAATATTATCTTCAAGTTACACAAACGAAGCCTTAAGATTCACAAAATAAGGTCTGAGAATCACAAATAAAGAAAAAGAGCAAAATAGGTGATTCCTAACAGTTTCACAAAACAAGCTCTAGGATTCACAAACAGAAGGACAGAGATTCACAAGTTCACTTTTTGGTTCAGATTAGTTCAGTTTTAATCTTATTAGTTCATAAAACGAGGCCTACGATTCAATAAATAAGGTCTGAGATTCACAAATGAAGGAAGAGAGCATAATAGGTGATTCACAAATCAAGTCTCAGAATATTATCTTCGAGTTACACAAATTAACACTTAAGATTCACAAAATAAGGCCTGAGAATCACAAATAAAGAAAAAGGGAAAAATAGGTGATTCCTAACAGGTTCACAAAACAAGCTCTAGGTTTCACAAACACAAGGACTGAGATTCACAAGTTCACTTTTTGGTTCAGATTATTAGTTCAGTTTTAATCTTATCCAGGTTGTATGTATTAGTTATTAAGTGTCGATAATCATCAGGCGTTGCTGCTTGTTATTTTAGTTTAGTTTCGTAAACTTGTTATTTTAATTTAGTATGTTCTCTATCTAAAATAATCATGTCACGGGTTAACAACAATTCAAACGTTTAACAACAAAGATAGTGTTACCAGGTCCACAAAAGAAGGTGTAAAATTCACAAAACAAGGCCTAAGATTCACTAAATAAGGTCTGAGATTCACAAATAAATAAAAAGAATTTTGGTTCAGATTATTAGTTCACTTTTAATCCTTGGCCAAGTTGTATATATCAGGATATTTCCTTTATGTTAATAACACTTCCATTCCCAAGAACTATTAATATCTAGGACATTGAACAATCAGCAAGCATTCAATTAAGTTTTAATTATTACTCGGTAATACGAACAAGCAATGTTGACAGTTGTGCCAAATTCCAGGCCTATAAATTTCTAATTTCTGAAACATAGTATATCCCATTAACCTCTCTTCTGTAAAACATTTCAAAAATCCCTATGGCACACAATGTCTCATTTATTTGTATTCCCATATACTTGTGTTTTGGCGAATGTTCCAGGTAATATGGATCAAGGGCGGTATGTTTGTCGCGACCTCTCGAAATTGGCACATTTTTTAACGAGACAAGGTTACTATATAGAGTCTTTGGTGCCTGTTATGTGCAGGTAGACCTCTCATTTTATGGGAGTAGTACTAATTCAATTTGGCTCAGATGACGCTAGCTGCAAACAGGCTTTTAAGTTGCAGGAGAAGTTCGAGCAATTTGGGCATACCGGATCTGAATGGCTGGCTACCTATTCCCGAGTTCAGGGGCCCTTTCTGTGGGTTGCATCTAGGCTTGATTCAAATTATTTTAACTACACTCCAGTATGTAGAAGAGTCCCATATGCATCTAAACACGCAGCAAGATCACTCGCTGATGCAGATGAATGTTGCACCTATTGCTATATCAATATTGCTCTATGTGCATGGTCTCGAACAAATAAGTGCTTGATTAACTGAACAAATTGTGTTATCAGATATCATATCTTGCTTTTAGAACATTGTTTGGCGAGTTTGTTCTTAAGTGTCAATAATCATCAGGCGTTGCTGCTGACACGTCTGTTGTGTACCTGTCAAAAATAAACTAACTAAACTAACTATATAGCTAAGGAAGTCAGGTTGATCTCCACAGGGAGGCAAGATATCTGTAGTGGTCCGTCTATTTGGTCACAAAGGGGGGGGGGGTGTTTGAATTGTTATCTAAACTACGAGTTTTAAAGGAAAGAGAAATAAAGGGCAAGAGCAATAAAGGCAAGGAATAAGATTTAAACTATCAGAAAGAGAGGGACATGTCAGGATTTCGGTTCACTACGGTAGTCCAGTGACTCACCAAATGACTCGGGCATTTAATTAATGTAAGACGGATGTTGATAGGTCCTTTCGGTCCACTTTCTGTCCTAAAATACCACTAACTTAATTTTCATTCTCGTCAGGGTAGTCTACTGTTCATAGCAGGCCTATTTAGTCCAATCTTTCGATCTAGGATTAATTTTAGCCAGATTAAAGGTTAACTCAGAAGTGTGCACTCAACTAAGTCGAATAAATACAATTAAATTGCTATGGTGACAGAGCCTTGTAATTAATTCATCTAATTCATTCACTACATCGTCACATTCCTACCGCAGATCCCCTAATCCCAATATGAAGGGGTTTAGCTACTCATGTCGCTAATTAAACTAACAGCAGATAATTTTCCAGTAGTAAACATAATGAAATAATAAGTAAATTGCATAAAAGAGAAATTAGGGCAAAGGAATTAAATGGAGTAAACAAGAAATTAAAGCAAACAATGATTAATTATTAATAAGGAAAGAGAAAGGAATTACAATCCAAGCGAATTCGGCGTAAAGAACACAAAATCCGAGTGAAATAATCCCAAGAACAAAGTTACAATGAAGGGAAATAAGCAACGCAGTAAAGTTTACAGTAGAAAGTTTTTGATAATAGCAAGATAGATCCTAATGACCTAGTAAAGCGTGCTTAAATAGCAAAGTAATTAAGTTTAGCGAAATAAACATAACACGGGCTGTTTTAGAAGCCCATAACAGCAAAACCACTCGATCGAGTGGATTAAAACCACTCGATCGAGCAAAACCTCATCAGCAACTACTCGATCGAGTAGAAACTTACTCGATCGAGTAACCTGTCTTTCTACAAGCTAAGGATCGAGTGGAAAACCACTCGATCGACCACCATGGGACGTAAAAACCACTCGATCGAGTGGTAGAACTACTCGATCGAGTTCTTTGTCTTCATTTCAGCTCAAGTCTGCGCCTAAATGCCTCGTAATCCGTGCCATGACGCTTCCAAACGTAGTATCTTATTCTGGAAAAATCCCGTCTCCTCTAAATGCATGCAAAAAGGGACGAAAAAGGGTACGATTCCACTACTTTCGCGTTCATTTCTACAAAATAGGCAAAACGAACCAAAGTAGCCAATTCGGGGCAAAATACTACAAAAATAGTATAAAAATGCATAGAAATACGTGCTGAAATAGGCTAAAAAGACTATATAAAAAGCACGTATCAAATCTCCCCAAACCGAACCTTTACTCGTCCTCGAGTAAACTAAAATGCAACTAATGGAACGGAAATGATAACTCAGAGCTAGCTTAACTTGTCTACTTGAACCAATTTAATGCAACAAAAACTAACAGTTAAAGCTAAGCAGTCAATACGCAAACGAATTATAAACTGTTCAGAAATATAGCCAACCTATTGACCTTGCAAGACTAACAAAATCGGACTCTCTCGTGGTCACTCTTCTCTCATGAAGCAAAGGGTGAATGTTATATGTAAAGGAGAAAAGAAAAGGCAGTCACTCACCTAACTGCGACCTACATAGCATGCATGCAACAAAAATGAAAGACAACTCAAGTACTAATGCACACACTCCAACCAATAATGTCCGTCACAGCCGAGGGCTTACAAAAAATTTGAGAATAGTGAGGTTCAGGTGAGAAGGGCAAAACATGTTATGGAAATGTGGAGGTAAAAGCGTCAAGATAGTTCCTAACAGGACCATAATAAAAACCATCCGAATCTCAACTGACTGGAAAACTAAGTAAAAGTGCCCTTCATTTGGCACAAAGCTCACTAAACTCAAACACAATCTCCTCAAAAATATAGAATAAGAATGGAGGAGTCAGACGGTCACAAACTTCCCTTTTTTAAACACCGTCTGAAATAACTAACTGAAACGAATCAACTCTTTTTTTTCAAACTTTCTCTCTTTTTTTTCTTTTCTCACGTTCCAGCTCTTTTTTATTTTCTTTTCATTTTTCTTTTTTTTTTTTTCACTTATTTCTCCTTCCTTAATTTTCCAACAACTCCAAACACGAAAATACGGGCCAAAATGCAATCGGAAAACTCATACCCAAAAGAACATACTAACTAGCTTGACTAGGCAGGCTTAATTTGGAATGTAGCTAATGGGTCAAAAAGGCAAATTTGGCTAATGTGGAGCTAAATGGGTGAAAAATATAAAGAAAGGGAAATTTGCAAGCACCTCTCTGCATGTGACACCAACCACAAACCCGAATATGTGCATTTGACGAGAAATTGAATGTCATAAAAGTGCAAAAAAAAAAAGATGAACATGCTATGCAAGGAGTACTACTCTCAATTCCTAATGAACTGGTCATGAATGTCAACAGTTATGGCTCTAAAACTCAGAATTTTTCAAGTAGTTTGCCAATTTATCAGGTCAAGTCTAAACAGTCAGCTATATTTGAACAGAAACTCGTAGACTATGCGTATGACAAAGCTAATAACTATCAATAAAGTGCAAGGCTCAAGTAAAATGACAAGTTATAGTGCATTATCATCATGGAAATCTACCGTTCCGACTCAACCTATATGCAAAAGTAAACGTGAATTTTTTTTTTTGATTTTTTTTTGAAATTTTCTAATTTTTTTTGGATTTTTGGTTTTTGATGAAATAAACAACAATGCAAGCTGAAAAATAAACGTGAATGCAAAAACAAATGCAAATGCAGACTCAAAAGGATGCAATACCCTCCCCAAACCAAAACGGACAACGCCCTCGTTGTCCTCCAGCATACACCAGCAGATATATACAGGGAAATGGGAATATACAACCAAAAGAAAATAAAAACAATAAATATAAAGGAGACAAAATAAAAGAGTAAGAAATACATACAAAATACGAACTTCCCCAAACCAGCCAGAAAACTGGGGAAGTGAGTAGACCAGTAGCTACTCGTCGTCGTCGTCGCCGTCACTGTCATGGACGTCCTCCACCCTGAACTCCGGGTCTCTCTCCTCCTCTGCTCCTCAGCGCGAGCTATCTCCACTGCCACCTCCGGGTCCTCCTCCTCCTCCTCCTCAGACACTGGGTACCCCTCAGGTGGGTACCGGAAGAAGGAAGGGTGTGGCCAACCCTCTGGGATCGGTCGGTGTCGCCGCAAGTGGTACTCGTACAGAGGGTGTAAGGCAAGAGCCAAATCCCTCTCCATACGAGCCTGACGCTCTGCAACCTCAAGCAACAAACCGTAAACGGCGCCCCCTTGGTCCAGGACCGCGGGCGCCACAAAGGGAGGAGGTTGTAAGAAAGTAGCCGGTAGGTCCGGCTGAGTCAGTGTCTGGTCAGTGGAAGTGGGAGTAGGAGTGGTAGTAGTAGTGGGAGTAGGGGTCGGAGCGGGAGTAGCCGTGGAAGGCTGGGTGCTCCCTGAAGGTGTGGACCCCTCTCTGGTCTCAAGACGCCGCTTCTTGGCGGCGAGTGCATCAGGAGGTGGTCGGCGTGGAAGGTGAAGGTCAGGCAGTGGTGGCAGGTGGGCGTCCCTAGCAACAGTAGGAAGGGGCTCTAGACGGGGGAGAGTCTCACAAGGTAAGTCTACAGACAGGAAGCCGTCTATCTTCCATGTTTGGTAGTCTGGGGTAAGCCAATGCTGAGAAAGCATGGCATCTAGACTCAGTAACCTCTCTCCCTGGAGGTACTACAAGTCACGAGGTCAAACAGGGATGAGGGAACGGGCAAGAATGGTGGCTATGCCACCGCAGGCAATGGTTCCCGTCTTCTTCTTCCCCTGGCTCTGAAGGTACTGGGCGGTCAAGTAAGCTATGTTGAGGGTAAAGGGACCCTCACAGTCGATGTTCAGGTAACCGCCCAGGATGGAGGGCTCGGTGTTTGTGATGTTGTTCGGCTCCTTTCGGCCGAAAATAGTGCTCCCCATCAGTCTAAGGAAACAACGGACAGCGGGGAGGTGGACCTGTTGGAGCTTTCGCTCCTGAAAAGTGGTGTGGGCCAGGGTCCTCCAAAGCTGACGGAAGACCCTCCTAGGGGCGGCAATCGCGCCCGTAGAGGTAAGGCCAAGTAACCTACCAAACTCCCCTAAGGTCATCGGAAAGGTCCGGTTAAACAACCGGAAGGACACTGAAGAACTAGAGGGGTCAGCATCGTGTGCCCCTGAGAAGAAGGTAAAGGAGCTGAGAAACTCGAGGCTCAGTTCCAGAAAAGTGCGGCCACTCATAGTGATGAGCCCGGCCATCCCCATGCTACGTAGTAAGTCACAAACCGACTCGTAAATGCCGAGTCTCACAAGTGCCGTTTTCTCTAGAAAACGGGAAGGAACATGCACACAGCCTAGCAGGTTATAAAATTTCGTACGATGTAAAGCGTTAACAAAATGTACTTGCGGGTAGTCTGGGTGAGAGTCGAGGGAAGTGTCCCCTCGGACTGTGACTGTTGTAACACCCCACGTTAATTGAAGATGTCCAGTGATAGGCTTAAATGACTCGTGCTTAAAGGGATTTGAAGTACTACTCATATCAACAAAGTGCACTTTCTTTTATGGTCATCCATGCGAAAGAACTCCAAAGTTAAGCGTGCTTGGCTGGGAGTAGTCTTAGGATGGGTGACCTCCTGGGAAGGTTCCCGGGATGTGTATGAGTGAGGACAAAATGCGCTATAAAGGACCCGTGTTGATCTGTGGGCCATGTACACAGCCTGGTGAGCTATCATAAGTAACCGATCCCGACCAGGTTTGGGCCGGGGTGTTACAAGTGGTATCAGAGCAACCCTGCGACCGTGTGGTGATCGGAGGCAGTTGTTATACACTCCTGGAGGCAGTGGTTATACGCTCCATTGTGATCACACACCTAGCGGGGGAGGATTCTGGGTTAGCGGTTATGCTCCCAGGCGCAACGAGGACGTTGCGTTCTTCAAGTGGGGGTGATTGTAACACCCCACGTTAATTGAAGATGTCCAGTGATAGGCTTAAATGACTCGTGCTTAAAAAGATTTGAAGTACTACTCATATCAACAAAGTGCACTTTCTTTTATTGTCATCCATGCGAAAGAACTCCAAAGTTAAGCGTGCTTGGCTGGGAGTAGTCTTAGGATGGGTGACCTCCTGGGAAGGTTCCCGGGATGTGTATGAGTGAGGACAAAATGCGCTATAAAGGACCCGTGTTGATCTGTGGGCCATGTACACAGCCTGGTGAGCTATCATAAGTAACCGATCCCGACCAGGTTTGGGCCGGGGTGTTACAACTGTGCCAGAAGTGGAAGCAAGAAATTGAAGAAGAGAAGAGAAGTAGAGCTGGTGGGGTGGCGCAAAACGAGATCGCCCTACGACCCCGCCTGAAACCCGAAGTAGTAGCCCGTGCAGTGACGGAGTGAGGGACCAGGGCTGCTCTGAAAGCAGCTGCGGCTGCTGGTGAGTCCACCACATGAGTGAAAGCAGTGGCTGGTGTAGGAGTAGGGGCTGCTATGGCCACCACGGAAGAAGAACTAGCAGCAGTGCTAGCAGTGGTGGTGACCGTAGAGGAAGTGGCAGCCTGAACTGAGCTAGCAGAAGAGCTAGCTGGAGCGAAAACTGTACCTGCAGCTGAAACTAGGAACACTGGGGCTGCAGTAGTGACTAAGGCGGAGGCAGTGGCAACAGCAGGGGCCACCGTCTCACTCAAGGACGGGCTAGAAGCGGTACTAGTAGAAGGCAAAGTACTATACTCCATCCTGTTAACAAGGGCAGGGGATATGATAAGAAAAAAATGGCTAAACAGCGGCTAAAAACAGCAAGAACCTATCATGTGACAGCATTGCAGTCCCCAAACAGTCGAAAAAATAGACTTCAGCCCCAAAAATTCCCAAATTCCTCAAAAATTTCGAATCACAGCACGTAAATGGCGATAGGGTCAGAAAAGCAAGCGACAACAGCGACAACTAAGCACAATGGAGTCAACTAGGCTAATGACAGCATCAAGAAACATAATGACAGTCGACAATTTCGACTGTCCTGAACCTTTATCGCAAAAATCGTATAAAATTCGAATTAATCATGCAACATATTGAGGAATTGGGATTGATCATCAAGCAAGATAGACAAGGGCAAACAAAGGCAATTAAAGTCGAAAAATTCGACTAAACCAAAATTTCGAACCCTAATTCCAATTTTTCCTCATAAAATTCGAAATAACGAAATTAAAATGCAAAGAGGGAGTAGAAATCACTTACTTGATGGGAATAGACCTACAATATGCAATTAATCTTCAAGAAACAAGCAAAACAAGCTATTTTTCGAGCTCAAAACCGCAAACCCTAAATCCTCTTAAATACCGTGTAAATGAGCACGAAACAAGGGGAAAATATGGGGCTTTGAAAGATTAATAAGCAAGAAACAGATTGTAGGTGGCGGATTTGGAGATTGGGCAAGAAAAAATGGGGATTTGGGGGCGTTTTTGGTCGCAATTAGGGAAGGTTTAGACGAAATCAGGGAAAATGAATGAGAAATAAGAACAAAAGAGTTTAAGGAATAAAAACTCCCTGCGTCCTGTGCATTTTACTCGATCGAGTGGTTTTAAACCACTCGATCGAACACTGTGCTGATCCATCTACTCGATCGAGTAGATTTCTACTCGATCGAGAACTCCCATTTATTGCTTTACTCGATCGACCAGAGGAAGCACTCGATCGACCAATTTTTCACTCGATGGAGTACAAAAAGTACTCGATCGAGCTCCTTTCTCGCGTAAGCTCTTGAATTTCGTCAATTCTGCACTTGGAATGCGTGAAACTTCCCCAAACCTGCATAAAAACACGTGCAAAAATATCCCAGCACACCAAATACGCAAACAAACAGTCTATAGTCTTAAATCTATGCTAAAAATTGTCTAAGAACTAATTGTCCTAACAAAAAGCATTAAAACAAATTCAACGGAAAGTTGAAAAAATTATCTATTACAAAGTGTTACACGGGGCATTTCCCCGCTCAATTCCCAAAGCAATTTAGTAGCCCCTGGGAGGGCTCCTGACTGGAGGACGTCATCTCAGCAACGTTGACTGTCCTCTTCAACTTCCATGAGCTTGAATAATCATTTGAAACGGTAGGAGGGGAGTAGTTCACATCCACATAAGCACAAACTTTCCTCATCCTTGCTCCTCTATCACCGTCTTTAGCATCCTTACCTCCAATTTGATTAACAGCAGTCGCACAACATCCTTTGACAGCTCCTTCATTGCTTTCATCTGTACCTGCAGCAAGGAAAACAGACGAACTTTCCTCCTTTTTGCTCTCAGTCTGAGGCGGAGGGGTAACAATTGCAGCACAATACTCCAAATTTTCAACTGGAGTGTCAATAATAGGGTCAATAGAAGAGAGAGCATTGCAAGGATGAGCTTGCATGGAAGCCCTCCGGGACATAGACTGATGAAAAATAAGCTCCTCATCCCCTACCTGAAAGGTCAAAGTCTTCCCCCCGACGTCTATTACTGCACGGGCAGTAGATAAAAATGGTCTCCCTAAAATAATAGAGGTGTGTGCATCTTCGGGGATGTCTAAGACAACGAAATCAACGGGAATAAAGAACCTCCCGATCCTCACAGGTACATCCTCTACTATACCTAGTGGCCGTGATATACTACGGTCGGCCATCTGGACTGTCATGTTAGTGCAACTCAGCTTTGTCAAACCAAGTCTCTTAGCCAGAGACAGCGGTAAGACACTTACGCTAGCGCCTAAATCGCATAGCGCATTATTAATCAAATAGTTACCGATATGACACGGAATTGAAAAACTACCCGGGTCCGACTGCTTAGGAGGTAACTTATTTTGAAATAGGGCTGACCCCACCTCAGTCAAAGCTACGGTCTCACTATCACTAATACTCCTCTTAAGCGATAAAATTTCTTTCATAAACTTGAGATAAGAGGGTACCTTTGTCGACAAACTCGAAACGGCACAATGACTTCCAAGCTTTTCAGAAGTTCGACAAATTTGTCGAATTGTTGATTGGCCTTAGTATTCTGCAGACGCCTCGGAAAGGGAACCGTGATAGGTATCTCGAGTCCCTTGTTTCTCTCTTCCAATGTATCTTCCGGAGCAAGTTCTGTATCCTTTGGACGCTTCTTACCTCTCGAACGAGGTCTTTCCGGTGATTTATCGCTTAAACGAGCATTAGCAGGCTCTCGAATAAGCTTCTCGTCATCAAAACTACTCGATCGACCAATATACCCATTCGATCGAGTAGAATCTTCAATAATATCACTCGATCGAGTGAAATTTTCACTCGATCGAGTAACTCTATTTTGCTCTTCACTCGATCGAGTAGAAAAACTACTCGATCGACCAGTGCCATTTTCTTGTTCACTCGATCGAGTGCAAAAACCACTCGATCGAGCACTTTCTTGCCCAAATCTGCTCGATCGACCACCTGAAACCAGTCGATCGAGCACGTGCTTTGCCGTGAGCTCACTTTCTTCGACAGAACACTGTTCACCATTAGTTTCAGCATTCCTCGGGTCTGATTTTTGTATTTTCGGTCCCTCATAAGAACGACCGCTTCTCAGATTTATCTAGTTTACCGTCTCATGTGGATTCTTCTCATTTTGAGTCGGTAATTGACCCTGCTTTCTTGTAGATTGGTTCATGGCTAGTTGGGCAACTTGAGTTTCAAGTGCGTTTATGGACGCATCTTTCTGTTGATCACTCAGCTGAAATTGCTTTGTAAAAGCTTGCAACATAGACTTAAGCTCACCAATTTCACTCACCCCACCGGAAGAGGATGCACCATGGTTAGGAGGAGTAAAGGAAGGGGGCTTCTGAAAGCCTTGTTGATTCTTATGTGGAGGAACATAAGGCTGTCTGCAAAGTGAGGAGGAGTGTAGGATTGAGCACATTTTGACTAGTCCACCTCAAATTGGGGTGGACTGCCCCTTGATTATTGTAATAGGAACCTCCTCCTTGCCTATATTGCTGAAAGGCAAGGACTTGTTCCTTCTGTACAAGACAGCCAACAGTAGTGTGGCCATCATTACTCCCACATCTCTCATAAGAAACGGTCTCGATCTCCTCCAGTAAGAACATGGACTGTCTGAGGCTCCCCAGCAGCTTGTAACTCCAACTTGTCAAACCTAGCATTCATGGTCTCCAGCTGAGCCAAAACCTACTCATCAACTGCATGAACTGTTCTAATCCCATCCCTCGGGTTACCATACTCAGCACTGTGATTAGCCATCTCTTCAATAAGAGACCACCCCTTATCATCATCGGTGTTCTCCTGAAATCTCCCACTAGATGCCGCATCAAGTATGGCTCTTTGGTCGTCATACAACCCATTGTAGAACTGATTAGCTAGAAACCATGGGTCAAAACCATGGTGAGGGATAGACCTCACCAACTTCTTGAATCGCGACCATGCCTCATAGAAACTTTCATCGGGAGCCTGTCTGAAACTAGTAATCTTGGCCCTCAGCAGATTGGTGCGTTGTGGAGGGAAGTATCTCTTGTAAAATGCAAGAGCAAGAGACTCCCAATCAGAACCCCAAAGAGTGTGCGGTCCAAGTCAGTCAGCCACTCCCTGGTTGAATCAGCTAAAGAGAAAGGAAATAGAACCTCCTTAATCTTGTCTTGAGTTACCCCCTTAGTGGCGGGGATAGTAGAACAGTAATCGGTAAAGGTCTCCATATGCTTCCTCGGATCTTCACCTGCCACACCTCTATAAATATTTCTCTCCACCTGATTGATATAAGAAGGACGGATGTCGAATGTATTCCCATCCTCAGTCTGAAGATTGAACCCTTCGGAATAGAGGATGCTTTAGGCACTGAATGACTGGAAAGCTTAGGCATCTTTACTGTAGAATTCGGACTGTCTTCGAAAAGAGAGTGGTGTAGCTCTGGCTCGAAAGTACTCAAGTCTTCCTTTCGTGATTTCCTTTGCAGATGGAGTCTATGCCTGAATAGTCTCCCTGGCTCTGAATCAGCTGAAACTAATTCAAACCTGTCTGACCTGGGCATAAACAACACTGAAAGAAAATAATAAGAACGGCCTCAAGGAATAAAAATTCCCTGAGACGGATAAAATAAATGGAACGAAAACAAATAGGGCAATTGCCTCCCCGGCAATGGCGCCAAAATTTGACACGTCTGTCGTGTACCTGTCAAAAATAAAATAACTAAACTAACTATATAGCTAGGGAAGTCAGGTCGATCTCCACAGGCAGGCAAGATATCTGTAGTGGTCCGTCTATTTGGTCCCAAATGTGGGGGTTGTTTGAATTGTTATCTAAACTACGAGTTTTAAAGGAAAGAGAAATAAAGGGCAAGAGCAATAAAGGCAAGGAATAAGATTTAAACTATCAGAAAGAGAGGGACATGTCAGGATTTCGGTTCACTACGGTAGTCCAGTGAATCAGCTATAAATGACTCAGACGAATTAATGTAAGACGGATGTTGAAAGGTCCTTTCGGTCCACTTTCTATCCTAAAATACCACTAACTTAATTTTCATTCTCGTCAGGGTAGTCTACTGTTCATAGCAAGCCTATTTAGTCCAATCTTTCGATCTAGGATTAATTTTAGTCAGATTAAAGGTTAACTCAGAAGTGTGCACTCAACTAAGTCGAATAAATACAATTAAATTTCTATGGTGACAGAGCCTTGTAATTAATTCATATAATTCATTCACTACATCGTCACATTCCTACCGCAGATCCCCTAATCCCAACATGAAGGGGTTTAGCTACTCATGTCGCTAATTAAACTAACAGCAGATAATTTTCCAGCAGTACACATAATGAAATAATAAGTAAATTGCATAAAAGAGAAATTAGGGCAAAGGAAATAAATGGAGTAAACAAGAAATTAAAGCAAACAATGATTAATTATTAATAAGGAAAGAGAAAGTAATTACAATCCAAGCGAATCCGGCGTAAAGAACACAAAATCCGAGTGAAATAATCCCAAGAACAAAGTTATAGTGAAGGGAAATAAGCAACGCAGTAATGTTTACAGTAAAAAGTTTTTGATAATAGCAAGATAGATCCTAATGACCTAGTAATGCGTGCTTAAATAGCAAAGTAATTAAGTTTAGCGAAATAAACATAACACGGGCTATTTTAGAAGCCCATAACAGCAAAACCACTCGATCGAGTGGATTAAAACCACTCGATCGAGCAAAACCTCATCAGCAACTACTCGATCGAGTAGAAAGTTACTCGATCGAGTAACATGTCTTTCTGCAAGCTAAGGATCGAGTGGAAAACCAGTCGATCGACCACCCTGGGACGTAAAAACCACTCGATCGAGTGGTAGAACTGCTCGATCGAGTTCTTTGTCTTCATTTCAGCTCAAGTCCGCGCCTAAATGCCTCGTAATCCGTGCCATGACGCTTCCAAACGTAGTATCTTACTCTGGAAAAATCCCGTCTCCTCTAAATGCATGCAAAAAGGGACGAAAAAGGGTACGATTCCACTACTTTCGCGTTCATTTCTACAAAATAGGCAAAATGAACCAAAGTAGCCAATTCGGGGCAAAATACTACAAAAATAGTATAAAAATGCATAGAAATACGTGCTGAAATAGGCTAAAAAGACTATATAAAAAGCACGTATCAGCTGCATGTTATTTTAATTTAGTTTCATAAACTTGTTATTTTAATTTAGTTTGTTCTCTATCTAAAATAATTATGTCACTTGTGACCAAAATTCAGAATATTAGCAGCTAAGTTCACAAATCAAGCTCTAAGATTAACAGAATAGTGTCTGACATTTGCAGAATAAGGCTTGAGATTAACAGAATATGGAATAGAGCTAAAAAGATGATTTTAACCACTTACGACCACCAAGTTACATAAAATTAGCTTCTAGGAATCACAAAACAAACTTTAGAATCCACAAATTCACCTTCAAGATTCACAAACTAAAACAACAGTACAAAACAATTATTTAACATGAGATTATACAATACGTACTTCAACAAGACTATTATCAGCTTGCATTGTAATATCTACAATCTCCATAGCAATTTTTGATCTAAAGCGAGCTGCAAAATCGTCAAAAAGTTGTATGAAATCATTAGGTACAGGAAAATCACGCAATCTTGATCAAATTCGAATGTTATATTTACGAAATCGCTCAACTTGATCAAATTCAAACCTTATATCATTAATTAATGAGTGAATTGACATAATTATATGAATATATTCAATTTTCATCAAAATTAAGAAATTACCTTCTGAAATTAATCGAATAAAAATCTTCTGAATTGATCAAATCACGATATTATTGGTGTAGCTTGTTGATCGGCAAATCGCTGCAATTGGAATCTACGAACAATCGCTGCAATTGATTAGTTTGTGGAGAAGATTTGGGTATGATGGTTGCAATCGTTGTAGCTTGTCGATGAAGAAATTTGAGTTTATGTGTTTGTTTGTTTATTTTGGATATATCAAATATTTGGGCCAAAATTTCAGCCCAACTTGAATTACGCGCTAGCTAACAGTCCGCCCAAGTCTAATGAAGGAATTTAGTGAGGTCGGCCGCCTCGCCATAATTAACAACCTCACCGGATCCGCCTCTCTCTCTCTCTCTCTCTCTCTCTCTCTCTCTCTCTCTCTCCTTATATTTATTTATATATATATATATATATATATATATAATGCAATATTTTTTGAAATTTTTTGAAACTTTTCAATTTTTAGGCAATTTTGAAAATTTTCTCAAATATATATACAATTATTAACAATATACAAAAAGTGAATATTTTCCTCCCCACACTTGAAATTTATATTGTCCTCAATGGAGTAAAGTATAGGGAAAGAATAGGGAAAATAAAGAACATATTTTTGGATTTTCCAATTTTTGTAAATGAAATAACATATTTTTGTTGTTTTGAAGATTTTCTTAAAATTAAATAACTTGTTTTTGATTTTTTTTAGACCTCCTCCCCCTACTTATTATTTACAACATTCAATGATGAATGAAGCGTAGATAGGAGGCAAATTATTGGAAAGAAAATAACATGTTTTTGTATGGTTTTTCAATTTTTCTTTTATCTTTTTAAAATAAGAATGCAATGCATGTTTTTAACTAAATGCAAAATTGAAATACGATGCAATCTAGTCTATATGAATGTAATCCTATATGTGACGTATTTTACAAAAAATTAAATCTAATGCAACTAGATGAAATGCAACTAGATGGCACACATATTCTACATATATTATAACTAACTAAATACATACGGAAAGGAAATATGAATGGGAGATTTGGATTAAGGGGATCATACTTAGCATTTGGATTGGAACGGAAGTGAGGCCAACCCTCATTACTCGGTCGCCTCGGAGTCGGAGTCTAGACCGTCATCATCATCATCATCATCATCATCATCATCATCATCATCATCATCATCATCATCATCATCATCATCATCATCATTACCGCCCCCAAACTCGGCTTCACGGATAAAGTCATCCATATTCTTCAGCATAGAGGGTGCACCCGCGTCATATCCTCCACCCATCATGATAAATCCTTCCCTCCTCATGTCAAATCCTCCCCCCCAAGCCCGAGGTTCCAACATTCCCCCCTTCACCAAAGATGGAAGGGGTTCCTCCATACCATCGAGTGTCATGCCCCTCTCCTTGAGTAGTGGCCGGAGTGGGGAAGACCGGGTTGCTAAAGTAGTTTGGTCGGAGGTTGATGTCTCCATAGACAAAGGACCCGTCGGTAGAATGCCCTTCATCCGAGGCAAGGTAGTAGGAGGGGTGAAGACCAGATGGATGCTTGTATCCCCGTCTCATGAAATCATCTAGACGGGTGTAGATACCCAGTATCTGTTGAATCCCCAATAAACACCTGATGATTATCGGACTACAACATGTTTAGGAATCGCTACGTTTGATCGACAGTTTGTATAAATTACGCGTCGGAAAACTCAAAAACGATTTCGAAAAAAAAAACATTTTCAAAACATTTCAAAAGTACCTGGAGTGTTTTATGCACAGCGACGGGGTCGCAATGACACTAACTAGAGTCAAAACCGACTCAAAATTCAAATCTCGACTCCAACAACAGGTCAAACCGAGTCAAACACAAAAAACAAACATCACAAACCTTTCATGCTAAGTATACACGATATACTTGATGGTCAAGTACAACAATCATGTCCTACATAACCTAGGATAGAACAAACCACAAATTTAAATGCGTGATAGTGACAAGATAACTTGAAGACCCGCGGACATGCTCGCGCCTCTTCAGGCAGTTAAGGTGGCCACGTCGCTCAAAACGCACACAACCACACAACCCTCTATAAATACCCCTCAAATGCCACCATTTGAAGGCATGTGAGAGTCCGCCCCCTCTTTTCTCTCTTAAAATTCTAGACCTCGACTTCTCGAGTCAACAAGTGACACGTATTTTTGACCTACCGATTGAAAATACAAGCCTTAAACATTGTTTGGTACCGTCATCGTGCATTAAATCACTTGACTTACCACTTCGACCAACTACACAATCACTAAAGCACAACAATACTCCATACTTTACGAAACAGTTTTAAATCGAGCTTTCCGACGCACGAGTTTTTACACTTTGTCGATTTCTCGTCAAGCAACCTAGCATGTAAGTATGAGGGTGCAATTAATCCTCTTCTTTCATGTTCTTTTTATCTTTTGAATGACCTTAACATGCTAAAACATGAATAACATGGTCCAAAATACGGATTGATTGAGTCAAACCGAGTTTTGACCTCAAGCAGAAGCCCCTAGTCATAACTAGGTGGCCCGCGCCTCTTATGGCACCTCAGGTCAGAGCTCAAATGTGTTTGAATTTATCTTTCCTTCATTTTTATTCTTTATTTGTAATTGATTTTTACCATTTCAAATATTTTAAATCTTTTTTTATAACAAGCATTTTTAACCATAAATTGTACTCACCCTTGGCTCTTCATGCCATGACGGTTTAATCCGTGACCAGGTAATAATATTTGGTTAATTACATTTTAAAGAGTATTTTATAGCCTTTTATTCATTTGTTTACATTTGAAAAAATTATATTAGTCATACACAAATAATCATCCTTGGTTCTACATACCAGGTCGGTTTAATCCGAGTATGATGATAAACTTCAACTAGTTATAAAGCAATTAACTTAACATATGATGAGGGTCAGAACGTCGTCTATTCTTCCTATCAAACACTATTTATAATCTGAACCAACTACTCTTAGTAGAGTGGTAAGTAAAGGTCGGATCCCAAGGGACGGGTATTGTTGTAACACCCCATATTTTATAATAATATTTTATTATAAAAGTCCTTATTTAATTAATTATTTCAAAGGGTATCAATGTATTTTGGAAGTATTTATATTCTCGCCTTCGTTCTCTATTTTATTATTTCTCGTTTTGATCTATATTTGGTTGGGTTAAAATCTCCGTGAACGATTTGACTGTTTTAATTTAATAACTACTTTTCTATTATAAGCGCTCCTCACATTTTAATATGGTCCAATCCATCTTTTAATTAGATAATCCTTTGTACAAGCTTATGGACCCAAAGCCCACTTGTTAACCCTCATATAGTCTTGTATAAATACAAAACCCTAAGCTAGCAACTAGGTTGCTCTCCTTATTTTAACGTGAGACTTGCGTCGTCTCTCTTGCTCGTTCCTCTCTTTTGTTTTCTTTTCTCCCATTGACTCCATCGTTGAATATTTTTTCTTCCTCCAAACTCATACACAAATTATATTTTTCACAATCCTTGCTCTTATCTTTATAACATATTATTCTCCAAATATTTTTATGAGAATTATTTATATGGACCTTTGACCTACCTTTAAGGTCTCTTATTATAATGGTTAAAGAAGAGGACGAGTATTTTTATGGTGCTTTCATGGATTTGGATTCGGGTATTCTTAATATCGATTTAGGGGGATGTTGACACGTGTTGGAGACAAGGCTTTGTTGGTCGTTTTCTTTATGGAGATTTTCATTAATTGTTAAAAAGGTAACTAGGTGTTTCTCTTTTAATTATTTTATGCCAATTGATGTAATTAATATGATTTAATGATTGTTTTGTATGACTGGTACATGTTTGATTGTTTATTATCATGTTAATTATATTTTCGCATGTTTGTATATGTTTTAATGTATTAATTATATATCATATGTTGTTTATGCGTTAAATATAGGTGTCATGAGCGCCATTAGGGTTTATGAATCAAACCCTAATGGTGGCATGATAGGCAGCCAAGAGTGCTCTCCAAAGTTATAGCTAAAGCTAGTATAACGTTGATGATGATTCGAGTGTTATAGCTGAAGTTAGTACTACTTTGGGTTGTTACTCTAGTTATGGCTAAAACAGGTATAACCTTGGAAATATGAATCTAGGTTATAGCTGAATCTACTATAACATTGAAGAACGAGTTAAGGTTATAGCTGAGACTAACGTAACCCTGCGATTATGGCTCAAGGTTATGGTTGGAGTTGGTATAACTTTGAGTTTCGTGTCAAGGTTATGGTTGAGGTAAGTATAACTTCAGGTTGTATATGTCGAAGTATAGTTGAGGTTACTATAACCTCGCATCCGGAGTTGATGTTATGGTTAGGGTTACTATAACATTGACTATTAATACTTGTTCACGTGTTGTGTTGTGTTCAGTTATTATATGACATTATGTTTGCATATATCATTGGTTACTCTTGTTCATGTGATAAGTAGGATAGTTAGTTATACTACCCTATGAGTGGAGTCGTGATGTTATTCACTCATGTTGGTACAGTCAACTGTGTTAGGTTCATATACCTATTATTAGACTCTTCTAATAGTGAACTAATTAATTTCTTAATTATTTGTTCTTTGGATCTAGTGCATGCACAACAAAATAAGAGATTTATAAGAAAAACAATGTCCCTTACATTGTAGGTTGGTTCGAAATAATGGGCACAAATAAGGTCACCTTCCTTATTTGTTTTTGAGCTTAATATGTTGGATGATCCTCCTAAGACTCCAAGTATAGAAGACACTCCAATAAGTTGCACTCAAGATGTAAACCCAAATACTACTAAGATTATTAACTAGATAATAATAGTAGTAAACTCTTAATATAAATTACTACCTTAATAAAATCAATTACTACTAGTAGTAAATTATGATAAATTATGTGAGTTGTATTTTTGAGTTTGCATGTGTGAAGAGATAGAGAAATAGGCTAGTAATTGAGCCAAAAGATCAACTAACTCAAAACAAAAAGACACACAATGGTCTATTTAAAGACCATTATGGCCGGCCAACAAGAGCTACAAAAGAGAATCTTTTGTTCTTGTTTTATTCTCTTGTTTGATAAGGTAGAGTGTAGGAAACAATTATGTAAGATATGTCATAGAAGTGTCACAATCACACTCTATTCGAACACAAATGAACAAGACAAAAATGAGCATCTTTTGCTCTTCTTTGGCCGGCTATATGGAGCATTTTAGGTCCATTTTTGCCTTTTGTTATTTGTCCCACAAATGCTTATAAGTCATATGTTCAACTATCTTACATAATTAATTATTAATGTAATCATTAAACAATTAAATATTACAATTAATAATATAGTATTACACTCCACTTTTGAGTAGTATATTACCATTATATCAATATATAATGGGTCCTACAATTGCTAGTTAGTTAAAATTACAACTCTTTGTAACTTTAAATAACCAATTACTTCTACCTCAAAACTAATGCAACAACTCAATTAATATAGTGAATTAAACTTTTAATTACTAAAGCAAATCTTATTTAATCCAATTACAATAAGATATAATTAACTTATATAATATATTAAGGGGATTAATTAATCTGTATCAATATACAATTAATTAATATTTATGTTTGGGCTTCATCCTATAGGTGTGACCTAAAGGGATCAACTGAACACCACCATCATATGACAGTAACGTCAAACTCTAGTCAGCCAACCGTTACCGATAAATGTTGATCAGTTGATTTTAAATGAAGGATCATCCCTTATGTATTCTTGTTATGAGATGTATAATCAAATCATGTGATCGCACTATTGTTGAGGACACATATTCCAACAATCTCCCACTTGTCCGAGACAAGTGTGCGTCACCAATTCTCTTGTCCTATTACAATCTCCCACTCAATGCAAGGTGTCTCGCAGGTCGTACTTGCACTTGATCATATCTTGAGTGGTTTCCTCGATCTGGAGAGTAACTGTCTGACCGGAATTATCTACCGTAGATACCTTCCGAGCGTGGCCACGCATTTCCAGTTCACTACTCCTTGAGTGGCCTTGAGATTTCAAACAACCCTGACAAGGGGTGGACAATTCCTATTGCACTATTCCCTTTGTTTACCCACATTTCATCATAACCCAAAATATACCCATTTGACCTCATTTACGACAGTCGTAGAGCAAAAATCAAGGCAATCAGAAATTTGTGCCAACTTGGGCGAATAGTCTCTAGTCAAAAGAATTGACTCATAAGAATACTACAGCAGCTCTTGCCACGACCAGGCTTTATGAGTTACCAGAACTCTATAAGCGGTCACTGCCCGACAGAGTGTTTCACAGAGTCTGCCTATGTGATCGACTAGTCATCCCGTATGACTCTATGGCACTTGAACTTGCCATCAATCACATCACACTCTAGTCACTTCGAGACGTCACCTCATATAATTAACTAGGGGCGAATACCATGTCAATCCAGTTCATTTTAATGTTGTTCAATTTGTCTCTACAACCCATTTGGATATAACAAGGTAATGGGTGAGTTTAATAAAACTCAAAATGATAAATGCGATTATCACATATGAATAGTCAATACACTATTAGTACTCCATATCTTATAATCTTTAGTGCACCTTTTACACTAGTCGAAATGCAATGAAAGCTTGGCAAGTGGATATACCCTATATCCATATATTCCAACTTTATCAATTGCTATTTCCTTCTTTTCAATGTTATATCTAATAACATGAATTTATCTAAGTAGATGTCTAGTCTTCTTACTAGACTTGGGCTGTTTAACTTGAAAGATGCTCCCACTGTTATCACATAACTTGTGATAAAGACTTTGGTAGAGGAATCCACTTCTCATTCCATACGTTGACCATTTTATCACAATTTACTTAGATTCCTTTTGTAGAATTTGCAATGTGCGAAACTAAAACACTTTTCTAGTTTCTTACTCCTAAGTCAATAAGACATCCTAGGATTTCAAAAAAAATCCCTTTTGGTTTGGAAACTAAAGTTTATGCAACCCTTCAACACATAACTTAGTTTATCATCCAAACATATGAACGAATCCCTAATTCTTCTCAAGAATCTCAAGAATGTTCTTTAAGGCTTTCACAAGCCATATCATGGGAATTATCTTGTTATTGACTTATTATACTTTTAGCATATGATACATCATGGCATGTACGTCTGTTGGCATACATGATTATTCTAATAGCGGAAACATTAGAAATTGACTTCATGTAATCAACAACTTAATAGGTTCAGTGAACGACTTATGACTCCATCATAGTAATTCCACTTCCATCAACATGAATAACCCATTCAACCTTGTTGATGTTAAACAGATACGAAAGATCTTATCATCACAAGACTCTCAACTCTATGCCAATATTCTCTCACATAGATTCAAAATCTAGAATACTTTGTACCCTTTTCCATGTCTCCCAATCACTCGTGACAGAAAAGAGCATTGGTACATTATTCTCAATAAGTAACATGTCATCAACATATAAGACATGGAGAAATAATTCTAGCTCCCACTTAACTTCATGTATAATCATGATTCTTCAATCATGTGAATGAAACCATTCACTATTATCACATGAACGAAAAGTATAATCCTTTATTGTTTACTTAAGACCATTCTAGGATCAGTTAAGAAAGCTACGCATAAGATGTTAGGATTCTTAGATCTTCATCTAAGGTTTTGTGTTCCAAACACATCCTTATCTAAATTCCCATTTTAGAAAAGCGAATTTTTAATATCATTTGCCATTCTTTATCAAAATGAAATGCGACAATTCCTAACATAATTTATCTTGATCAACATCTTCATGTCAATCTTATGCATTTGAGTACTCTAAAGCTCTATTTACCGTTAAAGAGACCCTCGCTTTAAAGTAAATCTACTCTTGAGTAACAATTTTCGGATTGTAATGCAATGGCTCGTATGTAGGTCATAATACTATCACTTTCACAAAGCAATATTTTAACCAATAAGACATGTGCGCTAAACTCCCACTAAACTATACTCCCATTCTATCTTTATAGATTATAGTTCCACTACTTTCTCAAAGTAACACTATAAGACATGTTTGTGACAATTTAATCTACTCCCACTCTATCTCTCAGAAATACATCTATCTTCTGGAGAGATAGCTTTGTGAGTTACAAATATATATATATATGGTGGAGTATTAGGAGTTTTTCAAGACTATGCATTAGCTTTCAAAAGGCCATCCCTATCATGGCAGTTTGATTCATGTAATATGCGAGTCTGATCCATGTCATTTGTTAAATAGACTCTCTATTTTAGGTATCTACTGGTTGACCATCCGTTTTAGAATAATGTGTCCGTTTTGTATCGCAAATTCCCTAATGTATTAGTTCAATAGCTCAAAAAAACTTTATAATTGATCTTTCATAAGTAAGTTGTTACTTTTAGTAACAATGGCATAAGGAGAATCAAATTCATAGCTTATGGACATATAATGATCTAATCATCATAATTGTCTTATTTGATCAATTTTAAGTTAATAATCTAATGTTTCACTATGCAAGTAGTATATGATGATGATCTTAGAACAAATGATATGATAAAATTAATAAGTGACTTGGGTTGAAAACCAAATCACAAATATCCAAAGCACAACAATTGTTTAAAGGATACAAACAAATTTCTAAGTCACACAAGGAAATCAAAAAAGTTCTAAAAATCTCAAATACATCATAAAATTAAAGACAAAGCAAATTGAAGCCAAGCTTCCATAGATCCATCACCACGGTCGGCTACCTCTAGCTTCCCTCATGATCCTCTAAGCTTGCTTTTCTTTGCCTTTGTCCTTGCTAGGATGCCCTAATTACAATAAAAAGGGTAATCATCACAACTTGTATCAACATACCAAAGTTGAGATCGAAACATAAAAGATAGGGATAGTTATATACCTACTGGAATAACCTTTCCAGCTTTGATGTCGCCAAGGTACTTTGAACAGTTTCTTTTCCAATGCCCAACACCACAGCAATAGTGGCACTTGTCCCCGGAGGAGGCACTGTACTTGGGCTTGGAGGAACTAGCTTCACAAGCTTTATCTTTGTTCCTGTTAGGAGTTCGCTTCTTTCCCTTGTTCCCACTTTTCTTGAAAGTCCCCTTGCTCTTATGATTGACATTGAGCACATCTTTGGTAGAGCTAACATTTAGCTCCATATCCCTTTCGGCTTGCACAAGCATTTTGTGCAACTCATCAAGGGAAACTTTCTTGTCTTGCATATTAAAATTCACCCGGAATTGAACATATGCTTTGACTTTGTTGAGGGAATGAAGAATCCGATCAATCACGAGTTCTTCGGGAATCTCCACCTTATGCATCTTTAAGGTCTCAACATGCTCCATCAACTTGAGCACATGAGGGCTAACTTTTTAGCCCTCCTTAATGTTGAGATCAAAGAATGCGGAAGCCGGTTCATATTGTATGACTCGTGGAACTCGTGAAAATATGTTCACAAGTTTCATGTAGACCTCATGAGCGGTGCTAATCTTTATAGCAGTTATTTGGAGTTCGGCCTCCATTGCAAAGATCAACACATTTTTTATCGCGGCCGACTCCTTTTGGTAAACCTCATAGGATTGCCTAGCGGCGGTGGTAGACCTAGCATTAGGTTCGGCAAAAGAGGCCTCGGTAAGGTAACGAAGCTTGTCGTCATCCTCCGCGGCCAAGCCAAGTTGCGCGTCTCAATCGGCGAAATTGGACCCATTATTTTCTAACTTACAACGATCCATGAAGGATCAGAGCCATGAAACATTGGTGAGCTTGTTGGAGCTAGTGGTCGCTGATGAAATTGGAGTTGCCATTGCAATTGTGAAAACGATTTTGACTACAAAATAGGAAGTGAAGGAATTAATGAACATCTATCGTTTTGACAATACTTGTAAAATTTTTGAACAAGTTTTAGCATTTATATAGTGACCTCTACCCAACTATTATAAATGATCCCGAGATCCAAATTCATATTAACTCGGGCACGGTGAGCCGATTCATCCCTTATTAATATAACTCGGTGGATTAACCTCTTAATCGATTCTACTTTTAGAACTCTCGGTCGATAAAATTACTTTAATATTTATCTTTAGCCCGGAACACATGCGACTACGGTCACGAATCCTTCCGTTGAGCTCAATCCAAATTTCGATGTAACAACATTTTATTACCCACTTACCCAACGTAACAAGTTTAGTACCCCGGTGAGCCGAGCCTACTTCCTCATGCAATTGGGACTCATGGTTTCTGCTATTTGGTAAGGCTAATTCTCAATTATTATTTAGTGAGAGGTCTTGTCAATTTATTATCTATCACGTTTTAAGTGAACTAAAGCGGTGAACTACGATAATTATAATTGACACGGTTTATGACTCTATATGATATGCATGTGTTGTTATGGCGATTTGGCAATGCATGCAACATATTAAAAGAAATGCAAATCAATAATAAAAAATTCCTAGTATGGCCTTCCTAAAATAGAAAATCAAATAATCTATTACATATTCGGAAACCAACTCCATTGGTCCCTTGAATCTTCAAGTGGCACGCCTCCCAAGAACACCGTCTTTGTCGTGGCATCCTCTCCGAATGGCACCGTCTTGAAGCAATTCCATAATTACAAATAATAATAAAAATACAAAGCTATTCCTATTATACATTTGTAATATGGAAAAAAACTAGTAAAATAAAAGTGATACGAGATCACATTAAGTTACAACCGAATCAATATTCCCTTTCATTACGGGTAATATCGATTAAAACTAAGCCCATACTAAGATAAAATTACATAATTCAAAATTATATAAATAAAAGACATTCAACAATTGAAATATGCAGCATTATAATATGTATCTATCATGCCAAATTATGTGCCAAATCGCCCTATTTAATTTATATCGTATATATTTCCCGATTTTATGGAAATGCGTGATAATAACTTCTTAAAATCACAAATTAACCCTTAAATCACATCTAAGCTCAAGTTAATTACCCTAGCACTCTTAGGACTCAAAAATTAGTCATCACTCAATTTTTGACAATAATTCAACTTGATTTAATTTTTATGCTCATTTTTTACCTTAAAATCATAATATTTTTGAAATAAATCCAAATTAAATTACAATAATTTTAAATTTTTGAACATTCTGGAATAATTTCATGACACTCATAATATCAAAAATCATGGTTAAAATTTTCGAATAAATTTCGAAAAAATATAGTTGCAATTTATCGGTTTTATCTCATAAAACATCTAAAGTATACAAAAATTAATCTAATCAATTTTAAAACTTTATATCTGGTTAGTGGGATATTTATACAACCTAAAATATTTTTTTTATGCCATGCAATTCGTTTTAGCTATTTATGCTAAAATAGTCACTATTTATGCCATTTTTACTCTAAAAATTCATAAATCATGCTAAATGAGATTATTTTATCTCAAAAACTACATATACTCTGTAAATCATGCATGTGACAATGTAATAAAGTTTCATGACCTGGTTCGAAGTTTAACTGTTTTTAACCATTTTACTTTTTTTAATCCATTTTTATCTCATAAAAATCATAAATCATGCAATATTAATCAAATTAATACGAGATTTTACACAGAACTTGTAAAATATGCATGTGAGGTCATATAAAATCTTTAAGGTCAGAGAGTAAGTTTAACCATTTTTAGTCATTTAGCCTCCATTTATGCCATTTTTGCACTAAAAATTCATAAATCATGAAATATTAGTCACATTAATATGATATTTTACATGAGATACATAAAATATTCATGTGAGGTCATACTAAAATATCACAGCCGGTAGTGAAAGTTAACTTATTTTAGTGAATAAAAGTTCATTTTACTCATAAAAATGTAATAAAATCACTAAAAATCATTAAAATGAGCAATAAATTTCCATAAATCATAAAAATGACCTAAAAACATTTTAGAATCAGAATATATAACATGCATCATAATTTCGTGACTCGCTCTTATAAATCACAAATGTTTAGTTTTATATGTTAACATTTTAACTCGGAAAAATAATAACCGATTATGCATGCAACATCCTATGCTATAGTACCACTTGTTAGGTTCATATACCTATTATTAGACTCTTCTATTAGTGAACTAATTAACTTCTTAATTATTTGTTCTTTACATCTAGTGCATGCATAACAAAATAAGAGATTTATAAGAAAAACAATGTCCCTTACATTGCAGGTTGGTTCGAAATAATGGGCACAAATAAGGTCACCTTCCTTATTTGTTCTTGAGCTTAATATGTTGGATGATCCTCCTAAGACTCCAAGTATAGAAGACACTCCAATAAGTTGCACCCAAGATGTAAACCCAAATACTACTAAGATTATTAACTAGATAATAATAGTAGTAAACCCTTAATATAAATTACTACCTTATTAAAATCAATTACTACTACTAGTAAATTATGATGAATTATGTGAGTTGTATTTCTGAGTTTGCATGTGTGAAGAGATGGAGAAATAAGCTAGTAATTGAGCCAAAAGATCAACTAACTCAAAAAAAAGACACACAATGGTCTATTTAAAGACCATTATGGCCGGCCAACAAGAGAAACAAAAGAGAATCTTTTGTTCTTGTTTTATTCTCTTGTTTGATAAGGTAGAGTGTAGGAAATAATTATGTAAGATGTGTCATAGAAGTGTCACAATCACACTCTATTCCAACACAAATGAACAAGACAAAAATGAGCATCTTTTGCTCTTCTTTGGCCGGCTATATGGAGCTTTTTAGGTCCATTTTTGCATTTTGTTATTGGTCCCACAAATGCTTATAAGTCATATGTTCAACTATCTTACATAATTATTTATTAATGTAATCATTTAACAATTAAATATTACAATTAATAATATAATTCACACTCCACTTTTGAGTAGTATATTACTATTATATCAATATATAATGGGTCCTACAATTGCTAGTTAGTTAAAATTACAACTCTTTGTAACTTTAAATAACCAATTACCTCTACCTCAAAACTAATGCAACAACTCAATTAATATAGTGAATTAACCTTTTAACTACTAAATCAAATCTTATTTAATCCAATTAAAATAAGATATAATTAACTCACATAATATATTATGGGGATTAATTAATCTGTATCAATATACAATTAATTAATATTTATGTTTGGGCTTCATCATATAGGTGTGACTTAAAGGGATCAACTGAACACCACCATCAAATGACAGTAACGTCAAACTCCAGTCAACCAACCGTTACCGATAAATGTTTTTTTTTTGGTAAAAGGTAAGTATATTGATATCAAAACATAATTACATCATGAGTGTTCTTATAATATGAGGCATTCCAATGTACAATTTAAAAGCAAAGAGCAAAGAAAACCTAGGTACTAATCTTCTTGAGCCAATCAACATCTCGAGTAGTGAGTACACTAGTATTCCTTGCCCAAAAGCTGGCAGTCACTTCCTTAATAACTTGATAAACAACCCACTTAGGCCGGCTGACAAAATGATCCAGACGTGCTTTGTTCCTTGCTCTCCAAATAGCGTAAATAAGACCCACATGACAAGCCCTGATAATCCTTCTTTGTAGCTGACTCCATCTCCCCTCACGAGCATTCCAGTTACAGAGATCAAAAACTGGGAACTGCACTCCAAGCTGGTGTTGTAGCAGATCAACACAGCGTATACTGAAAGGACACTGATAGAACAGATGATTATGATTCTCATCAGCTCCATCACAAAGGTAACAAATAGAATCATGGCCAAAACCCATACGATGCATACGATCTTTGGTAAGAAGTCTCTGGAGTTGGACTGCCCAAACGATGAAGCACCATTTAGGGACATTAAGGGAGCTCTAACAAACATGGTGCCAAGGAACCTGAGGATTCACAAGACACAGCCATTGGGAGCCATCAGCAACAGTGTATGCTTTGTCTGATGCTAACCAACAGTCATTTGTATAGGCTTGCTTGAAAGTGGACATAGTGTGTGCAATCTTCTTCCAGGCCCAGCTGCAATCATTTGGAGGATTGTAGTTGGACCAGTGAATACCCTTCATATAAATATGATTGATCCATCGAACCCATAAGTGGTCTTTTTTGTTAGCAAGCCACCAAATATACTTACCCAATAAAGCTTTGTTCCAAAGTTTAGAGGCTCTAATGCCCAGTCCTCCCTCAGCTTTAGGACTGCAACATTTATCCCAGTGAACATTAGGAGATCTTAGGTAAGAATGTTTTCCACACCAAAGGAAATTCCTACATATATTATCTATTTTCTTCATAATACCATTGGGGATAAGGAAAATGCTAGCCCAGTAAGAATGAAGACTAGTGAGCATAGAGTTGATAAGAGCAAGCCTACCAGAATAAGATAGCTGCCTGGCACCCCAAGCTCTGATTCTCATAGTAATCATATCCACCAGCTGCATACAATCATTTTTGGACAGCTTTTTGGATGAAATAGGAACTCCTAAGTATCCGAAAGGCAAAGTTCCTTTCCTAAAACCAGATACCTGCATAATCTCAGCTATCACATCCCCTGAAACTCCATTAAAGTAAATATCTGATTTATCTCTATTAAGGCAAAGACCACTAGCATCAGAGAAAGTAGAGAAGGCACTTAGCATCCACATAATTGAGGCAGTATTCCCCTTGGAGAAGAGCAACAAGTCATCAGCAAAAAGGAGATGGTTCAGTTTCATGGGGCCACAAAGAGGGTGAAACCTAAAATCATCTTGACCACCCACCACATTCAGGATTCTTGATAGATATTCCATACATAAAGTGAAAAGAAGAGGGGACAGAGGGTCTCCTTGTCCAAGTCCTCTTTTACCATGAAAAAAACAAAAGGAATTACCATTTAAAGCCAAAGAATAAGTAGTGGAAATAACATACACCATAATTTTATCAATGAACACCTTAGGGAATTGCAGGGCAGTTAACATGTGATGCAAAAAATTCCATTCAATAGTGTCATACGCTTTTCTGAGGTCAATTTTGATCAAACACCTGGGAGAGGCAGATTTTCTATTATAAAGCCTAATCAGATCTTGACAAATTAACACATTTTCCACAATATTTCTCCCTTTGATAAACCCACCTTGATTAGGATTCACTATGTCAGGAAGCACCTCACCCAACCTAGTACACAAAAGTTTAGAAATGCATTTGTAGATAAGGTTACAACATGCTATGGGCCTAAACTCAAGTACACTAGTTGGGTTGTCCACCTTAGGTATGAGGGTAACCAGAGTAGCATTCAGTTGTTTGAGAAGCTTACCAGTATGAAAGAAGTCCACTATAGCCTCATAAACCTCAGTTCTTATAATAGACCAAGAGTCTTTAAAAAATTGTCTGGAAAAACCATCAGGTCCTGGTGCTTTAGAGGAAGGAATAGAGAAAATGCACTAATTAATTTCATCATGAGTGACAGGTTTCGGCAAAAGAGGTAAATGATGACTAGAAATAAGACTTCCTGTTCTGACAGTAGGGTAATGTACAGAAACAGTCTCTTTACTAGTCCCCAGTAAGTCATTGTAATACTCAAGAAAGGCAGCTTCAATCTGATAAGGTTCAGTCTGAAGGGATCCATGGATATCCTTAATACTGAGAACTTTATTGTGAACGTGCCTAGCTTTAATATGTCTATGGAAAAAGGCTGTATTCTCATCACCCTCTTTGAGTCACTCCACTTTCACCTTCTGCTTCAAATAGCTCAACTGAGCTTTATGAAGATGGAAATAATTCTGGGAAGCAGCTTGTTCCTGTTCTCTGATGGAAGTATCATGAGGATGGAGATGCATTTCAGTCTGAATCTTGTCTAGGAGGAATTTAGCCAACTCAGCAGCTTTCTCAATATCAGAAAATTTCTGCCTATTTGTAGATACCCGTATCCGTCGATATTGGAATTTATAGAGAACCCGACAAACACCCGATGATGATAGGACACATGTATTCTTTAGTTGTCATTGTCATTATTTGGGTTCGTTTTACGATGTAGAGTGAGCGTTGGCGACAGAGTATTTTAATTTAAATGATATTTAAATTAAAGCTTTTTTTAAGGTGAATTCATTTTACTTTATTTTGAGGCTCAAGTTATTTTATTGAAAATAAAATAAATATTTGATTTGAAAAATCATTTTATGAGTGTATTTGATTTGAAAAATCATTGATTTTAATGTGTTAATTTGATTTGAAAAATCGAATTTGAAAATCGAAAACTCGTTTTAACCACACGTTTTGGAGCTCGATTATAGCTCGGTTTTTCAGCCCGTTTTCTTTACGAGTTGGCACGAATCTCGAGTACATTAACCAACCTAGGCCTCTACCCATCCAACCCCAGTTCGAACCCCCATATCCACACCCAAATCTCGTCCCAAACATCCCCCCAACACAGCCCAATTTCTTTCCTCTACCCGTGTTTGCATAGCCCGTCGAAAGCCTTTCTAAACCGACTCAAACTTGGTCCAAACCCGCAACCCATCACCACCAATACGTGCTCCACATTACCCACAATAACCCAGCACCTAGACCACCACAAAACCCATCCAAATCCCATCCCAAATACTCCCCAAACAGCCCGCATAACAAGCAGCCCCCCCCCCTGTTTTGCGTGCTAAATCCCGAGCCTAAAACCCGCTTCAAATACCACCAAAACCCGTGCCCATTAACCCTAACCCATACCCTAGTATCCTACCCATATTACCTTAGCTTAACCACCAAGAAAACCCCCCCATACAAACCCTAAAAACCTCACAAATAGCTGATGGGCAGCAGCTATGCAAACCGAGCCCGACTACTTGTTGCCCTATCAAACCCTACTTTAACTCCCTATAAATACCCACCCTTCACCATACATTCATTCCTCTAAATTCTCCATACATACTACCGTCACTTACAAGCTTTAAACTCCAGAAAAAAACCCTAATTGCCTCTCAAAAACCGTCGACAAAACAAACATACAAAACTGAGAATCAGTTTGTGTGTCCTCTTTTGAACCCTTCGTTCAACCCTCAAACCTCCATCAAAATTCGAGTTTCTTGTTCCTAATTAACCACACAATATCCATATACATCTTAGACAAAGATTCACGAGCCAAATTGCCCTTGAGAGTACACGAATCCCCTCGAAAAACAGAGTGACATACACTCTGTTTTGCGGCTTCCGTCTGTCTGTCCAGTTCTGTTTGTGCTCGTTTTTCGTGCCCAATAATTCAAAACGAGCAGGGATTGTTTTAAGAGCTTTGTTCTCCTCTCTTTCTAGTTTTCAAAACATCTTTTAAATCTAATTTTTACCGTGAAACGAGTGAGAAATTGCAGTTTGAAAGTTGCTGTCCAGATTTGCAAAAAAACGTGTTATTGCTTTGTTCCTTCGTCGACGACGGCCTCTCGAGATAAAATCTATGATCGATTACGACCCAAGACGGTGTCAACGATACATGTAGGTTGAGGGTGCATCAAATCCTCCTCTTCTCTCTTTTATTTCGTTCTTTTTATGTTTGTTTTTATCGTTTCGTTTTATTTTGTTTATCTTTTTTTATCGTTTGATATCGTTAACTATGAAACTAGTTTAGTCCGAGTATGAGTTAAAGTACCACCATGAACACCCGCGTTGACTTGAGATGGGAAAGAAATCTACCACATCGGTCGGTCGTACACCCCGTCTCATTTACATATCCTCGTGTTCAAGGTAGGGCATTAATAAAACGATTTCTAACTTCGTTCCTCGCTTTTGATCCCTTGTTTGTTCCGACCAATTCCACCTACCCTAGGACCCGTCGCATGTTAGTTTGACCCCTGTTTGTTAACATATGATTCACTTAGACGACTTTAGATCGATTAAATAACCTAATTAGACATGTTAGGGTGCATCGACATAGCTTTAAAATTAACAAATCTATAACCTAATTGAACGCATCTCTCTTTTCACTTGATTTCTCGCTAGCATAGGAGTGCGTGATTAGCACCTTCCTATTAACACTCGATGAGTAGCGTTAATCTTGTAGCTTCGTGACCTAATTCGACCCCTTTAGGCCATGTAGAATGCACGCTCGCACGATATTTTCTTGATCGATCAACGTCGTTTTTAACTTGTTTTCTAACTCGTTTCCTAACTCGTTTCGCAATCATTTGATCTAACTAATGAACTTGACCTCGGAACTAGGGTGGCCATGGTTTGGCCGTGAGGGTGGACGATTTCTTTGTCCTTCTTGCTTCGTTTTTTTGTACCAATTGTTCTTTGTTGTTTCATTGCTTGTAATTTATAATTTGTCCATCGAGTTGTAACTTTCAAGTTTGTTTTACTTTTATCGAGTCAAAACTTCTTCAAAAAACCTTAGTCTTGTTTGGTTAGATGGTTGTGCTCCAATTCATGTAAGAGCGTAGTAAATCGCATGTTGTCTAAAGCGACATGGCCCGATTTATGCTAATGCATGCTTTGGTGTGTGGCCCTATGTCTAATTCGATAAGATTAAGTGAAAGCACGCATTACGAGGAGTGACCCAAGGCCGTGAGTCATGTAAGCCGTGGGCCACCCCCCTTGTGCACGTTTCCCTAGGCCGAATTGGCCGTGTAGTGTGTCGTGTATGGTTTTGCGTATAGCATTGTATTTAGATCGAGTTGTATCTTTAATTTCTCGTTGTATCGGCATGAATTGCTTGGGTTGTAATAGGGTAGATCCCCACGGCTCCCCCACTCCCATCAAGCCTTGTTTGTTTCGTTTATATGTTGTTAGATCAATCAACCCACATGCTAAATTACAACTTTGACAAAGTTAGTTTAGTTGCATCTAAATCGACATAGAAACTTCACATGTTAGGGTTTTGAAAACGATGTTTGCATATCATATATCGTAGTAGCTATGACCTTGTTTGAAATCCGACACTTGACTTAGTAGAGGCCGTTATTGACGGGCGGGGTTAGGTGTCCTTACGGGCTTCCTAACACGTACCCTCACCCCTTACTCAAGATCTATGGTTTGTGGATCCATCTAAATACCATTGGATTACGAGAGTCATTCAAATCGAGTGATATAGGGTACAAGTCTTTATCTTTAATCACTCGTAGTCGATTGGCTTTATGCTTTTCGATGAAAGGTGTAAAGTTGACTTGAACGGTTCCAAGTTCCCAAAAAACTTGGTGGCGACTCTAATTTGTCTTAATTCGATTCGAAAGAACCTCGAGTCGATTATGCCTAGTGTGGATCCCGCGGACGCAGTTCCCGCGGGCGTTGTCCACAGTTTGGCGACTCCGCTGGGGAAAAGAGGAGTAGTTACACTTTGTTTCTAGGGTCTTTTCCTCCGAGGTGAAACTTGAAAAGAAAGTATTGGAAAGTAAAACATTACTCATAGTGCTACGATTCATGCATAAACCCTTAAGGACTTTCCCGGGCCGTCCCAGCGTTTCTTTGTGATGCGTGGGGGGCGACGTCCCACTATGCCAGGAACTCGCACATTGCTTGCTTCCGCTCCGCCTCGTCGTGGTTCTTGATGGTGGGGATGCTCTTCTAGGTACTCTACCTAAAGGTCTTTGCTCTATAAGACCCAAAAAGGATGGAGGGCATAGACCTTCTTGTAGAAGACTTGCCGAGACTTAGACATGTCTAGGAGCATACATCCTTATAACATGAGAATGACAATGTGCGAAATGAATTTCCCGAGTCTTTTCAAAACTTTCCGTATCGATTTAAAAACCGAACTTTTGAACAACTTACTGTCAAAATAGCATGATTTTCAAAATGCGGAATGCTGCCCAAGTAGGACCAGAATTTTCGGCCAAAAATGAGCTTTTATAGCCGGCATGCTGTCCATTTTAAATCTCATTTTCAAATCGATCATTCGTTTTTTAAATTCAATCCAAAATATTTCTCGAACCTTAACCAGGCATGAAATGCGTCGAGTCGTGTCCGGGTCCTGGCCGTGTTTGGCTAGGCGTGTCTCGTCTCAAGTGTCTAGAACACGACCTTGTTGGGTCGCCCAAGCCCACTTCTTGGGATTCGAGTCGTGTTGGTCTACCTTTTGGTCTAGGATAGTCCACACAAACGTCCAAGCTAGGCCATTTAGGGCGTTTCACTTAAATCTATGGGCTATGTTGGTCCAATCACGGGTTTAGTCACACCGAGTCCAGTTTAGAATCGAGCTATGACAGCTTGAGTCATGTCGTTTTGTCGAGTCTAAAATGAATCGAGGTCTAAATCCAACCGTGAGTCGAACCTTTTGGTTAGTCAGTCTTAAGTCGAGTCTTTGCTTGAGTCAAGTTGGTGTCGTGTCCTTAAGTGTGCAGGGGCTCTTACATTTGAATATTGACTCAGTTCGGGGTTTTCTTGTAGAAAGGCTGCCAAAAACCCGACTTCAAGCAATGGAAGATGCTGTTAACAAACTCACTGAGGCCGTGAACCTCATGATGACCCGAATGGATGCAATCGAATCTAAGCTGGGTGAAGATTCCCTCCATCTACCCCACCTCTGACTGATCTGGAGAAACGGTTCAAATTCATTGAAGACCGTCTGAAACTCTCCCAGGGGAAGAACATCCACTACGAAAATGCTAGGGCCTATGCCCCAGTTCAGAATAAGTTGCCTAGAAACATGGTACTCACTGATATCCCAAAGTTTAAGGGCACAGAAGATCCAGTCCACCATGTTAAGGCCTATAAGGGGTACTTAGCACTGAAGGGAGTACCTGCTGACATGCTCTCTGAAATTTTCGCTCAGTCTCTGGATGAACACCTGAAGGCGTGGTTCTACAATCTGGACCTTAAGAACTTCCCCACTTTCGAAGATATTACGGTGGAGTTCTGTAAGCACTATGCTGACAATGTCGAGATCCAAACCAACATAAGAACATTGGAGGTGATGACACAGAAAGAAAAAGAAGGCTTTACTGAATTCCTTGCAAGATGGCGCGCTGAAAGCGTGAAATTAGCCAAGAAGCCTGACGAAGTTGAAATGGTAGATAAGTTCGTAAAGAATCTACGACCTATTTACCGCAATGCTCTGAAATACCAAAATTTTGGCTCTTTCAAAGAATTGATAAGAATCGGGATAAAGGTAGAAGATGATGTCATAAGGGCAGAGGCTGAAAAGCCGAAAGGGTACCAAGGGGCCTCATCGTCTAAGGACAAGGCCTCGAAAGACCCCATATTGATGAAGCCATCAATCTCTTAGAAGGGCAATCGAAGAAGTCGCAGCGCCAAACACCTAGGGCATTCACCGATATCGGATGCACTTATACATACGCTCTCCAAAGGCTCATAGCCCCAGGAAAGCTGAAGCCTATTGGTCCAACTCCGGACCCTCCCACTGAACAACAAGGTAAATGGTATAAACCAAATGCCTATTATGCCTTTCATCAAGGGAAAGGCCATGATACTGAAATGTGCTATCGACTGAAGCACGAACTTCAAGACATGATTGAGAGTGGAACACTCCCGATCCCAACTGTTAAACCCAATAACATCACCAATCCATTTGGCGATCACGCCAACTTTGTTTCTGTCGAAGACAATGTCGATTATTCCCATCTTATCCGCCCATGTCACTTAAAAGGGGTGTTTATCGGGAAAATATTTGTGGATTGCTTTGAATTCTTGCCAAACCCGAAGAATGAAATTCAAGTCGGGAGTCTTGCTCCAGAATGTACTCCTCTCATTAACGAAGTTAATAAAAGACAATTCGATTCACCAACCTTCATCACTGGCGTAGATCCTCAGAGGACTACCTCGGGATGGAGGCAGACCATCAAAGGGATCAAGGAGCAGAGCCGAGCATCTAAGCTGACAGCTGAACAAGAGAAAGCTCATGACCAAATTTGAAATTATGAGTCAGGATCTGTTTTCTTATTTTAGTCGAGTCGAGTCTAGGACTTTCTTTTCCTGAAGTTGAGTCGTTTGTTCCGCGATGACCTAGGGTGTGTCCTAGGAATCGTTCCATCGAGTCTGTTAAGGATTTGTCTTTCCAATAAAAAGTTCCAGTTTCGTTTCCAAATATGTCTTGTTTCCAATCCTCAATCATTCCGAAACATGATAAAACGCACAACACACTCAAAGGCATCCCTGGGGTAGAAATATGTCCCGTTTCAAAATGTAAGGTACAATAGGATTCCGTGTTTGATTCCTTTACCTATTCCATGTCTGGCGGTAGAAAACCTCCATCAGAACCAGTGCTTTTGACAAGCTTTTAGATGATTCTAGGACGAATCCGGACTAGCTCCTTGTTTTCCATATCGATGACGAAAGGCAAGCCTTTTTCCAACAAAATCATCCCATCTCGAAGAGAGAAGATATCAACCCGTTCTAACAAGGAATTGTTCGTTCTGACCCAAATTAGTTGGCGAAGCCCAGTTTTCAAGGTGTATCCATTTATGACTAAGAGAATGAATAGAAGATCATTTTCAAAGAAAAAAAGATGAAAAAGAATGAAAAAATGAAAAGAAATGAAAAATGAAAAATGAAAAAAAGATGAAAGAAAAAGAAAAAAAAAGAAAAAAGATGTTGAAGTTATTGCGGAATGCTTTTTGGTTGAATGTCGAAGTTACGGAAGCCAGAAGTCAAGTCAAGTACCCATAGTTGAAGTTCAATGGGCGAAGCCCAAAAGCTTAAGTAGTAACCTCTTTACCCTCTAAGTCCTTCTAGAGACAGTAACAAAGGGATAGTCGGGAATTTTGAGAATTATTCCACTTGTGCTGTTACACCCAACCTTTAGGGTCCAGACATGGAAATTTGAACCCACATCATTTTTCAACCCATTTGCACTCGTGGTTCATCAAACCCGAGACACCCATTCCAACCACATCAGCAGCCATAGCCCTTGGCCTTAGCACCACAAAACAAACCTTCAGAATGATGGTTAACCATTCCAACTTGTTTTTACCAAGCTCCACATCCCAAAGAATCAAAGCCTTTTGTACCAACCCTAGACACGGGATACAACGGTACCTTACAGGCTAGAATGGGATACGACATGATACCTTAGGCGAAACCTTTGAGTGTGTACACACAATCAAAATGCCATGTTTATGCACCAAGATCGAACTACGTCGGATTTGATTTCGCTCCACGCGAATACGTAGGAAGTCCTTCAGAATAAGGGATTCAATCCACCCACCATCCAAGTTGTCATCTTGGCGGTTTCTTACGGGTCTTAACCAAGTCCAAATGAAGCCACCTTTTGTTTGAGTCAGTCTTAGCACTCGATGTAGGCTAGGATGAGGATATAGGTTCGGATGAATAGTATCGAGTCTCAGAATGAGCTTTATCTAATGGTTTAGGCAAAGATGCTGAGTCACATAGATGTGGGTTTGTATTGGGAACAGAAAATATGAAAAACCCGCTGAAAAGAAAGAAGGCATGGAAGAAAAAATAGTAAAACCCGCTGAAAAGAAAGAAGGCGTGGAACAAAAAATAGTAAAAGCCCGCTGAAAAGACAGAAGGCGGTGGCAAGAAATGATGAATACTCGCTGAAAAGAAAGGAGTTGAGGAAAAGAGTGGCAGAATGTTCCCAACAAGAGTGATGTGTGATGTCCAACTGTTCTCATAAAATCAGTCTGTGTTTAGTGTCTAGGCGAGGCTAACGTTGTTGCTCTGTGATTTTAATCCACCTTGTCAATGTCAAGTGATCTTGATTCTCATGTGCCCTCGGGAGCACGCCTATGCCATACGATATCTCCGTCCCAAGTCCGACAACCTTGTGATTCCCATTTGTCATCTTTTGGGTGCGCCGGATTGGCCAATTCACATTTCTACCCCCAGCAAGTCAATATTTGAATTAAAACCCATGCACACTTACGGTTTTATTTTCCTTTTTTGTTTTACGGTAGCGGGCTACGCCTACGTTGTTTACGGGTCATACGGGGTGTCTGATGTCGTATTTCATGCTCACCCATCAAGGTTCGATTTCAAAAAAAAAATTCATAATTTCAATTTCAAAATTTCAAAATTCCAAAAAACTTTTTGCGAATTATGGATAGATGATCCAAGTAGTGGAATCTTTTCGGGTCGATGACCCCAATCTTTCGAAATTCAAAATTTCAAACTCAATTCTTGAAGGGTCGATGGCCCAACATACCAAGTGATGTCAAATTTAAACTTCGGGTCGATGCCCCAATTATTCAAAATTTTCAAATTCAATTTTCGGGTCGATGACCCAATCTTTCAAATAATCTAATTTTAAGATCGATGATCCAAATGTGCTTATGTGATGATTATTGCTAGTGCGTTTTTGTGTTTCAAATATAGCAGGATATGCTTCAATCGGGGCTCTAAAGTCTTCGACTTTAGAGCCAGCCATTACAAAGCAGGGGCTCGGCCGTTGGCTTCGAGACCATTATCAGGATGTAAAGGATGACATCCACCAATAATTCAATTCAATACAAGAGTATGAAATGGAAGAATTCCGTAGCTGAAAGCAAATGATGAAAGCGGCGGCAACCTCCTTGGAAAGTCCCGTCCCATTCGGACAAGCGCCAGCAGATGATAAATTTTGGGCAAATGTCAGCAGATGATGAATTTTGGACATACGCCAGCAGATGATAAACTTTGGGCATGTGTCGGATTGCCGAACTACGACGCGGTTTGATTCCGTCAGAAACGGATACGTAGGCGCCTAAGGATAAGGCTCAATCCACCATATATGCAATTTTATGGGTCGATGACCAACGATGACAACTTGACACAACGAAGCAAGAGTCAATCCCAACGAAGTTTCGGGTATGATCTCTTCTTATGGTCAAGAGCTTATATACGCAAGTCTAATGGACTATAAACGACCCGCAGAATCCTCAGGTCGAAAGGGACCTGGGGTATACTTTGACTTTCGCCTTGTCCAAGCCTCAGTCAAAGTGGGGGCTCTGTAGATACCCGTATCCGTCGATATTGGAATTTATAGAGAACCCGACAAACACCCGATGATGATAGGACACATGTATTCTTTAGTTGTCATTGTCATTATTTGGGTTCGTTTTACGATGTAGAGTGAGCGTTGGCGACGGAGTATTTTAATTTAAATGATATTTAAATTAAAGCTTTTTTTAAGGTGAATTCATTTTACTTTATTTTGAGGCTCAAGTTATTTTATTGAAAATAAAATAAATATTTGATTTGAAAAATCATTTTATGAGTGTATTTGATTTGAAAAATCATTGATTTTAATGTGTTAATTTGATTTGAAAAATCGAATTTGAAAATCGAAAACTCGTTTTAACCACACGTTTTGGAGCTCGATTATAGCTCGGTTTTTGAGCCCGTTTTCTATACGAGTTGGCACGAATCTCGAGTACATTAACCAACCTAGGCCTCTACCCATCCAACCCCAGTTCGAACCCCCATATCCACACCCAAATCTCGTCCCAAACATCCCCCCAACACAGCCCAATTTCTTTCCTCTACCCGTGTTTGCATAGCCCGTCGAAAGCCTTTCTAAATCGACTCAAACTTGGTCCGAACCCGCAACCCTTCACCACCAATCCGTGCTCCACATTACCCACAATAACCCAGCACCTAGACCACCACAAAACCCATCCAAATCCCGTCCCAAATACTCCCCAAACAGCCCGCATAACAAGCAGCCCCCCCTGTTTTGCGTGCTAAATCCCGAGCCCAAAACCCGCTCCAAATACCACCAAAACCCGTGCCCATTAACCCTAACCCATACCCTAGTATCCTACCCATATTACCTTAGCTTAACCACTAAGAAACCCCCCCCCCCATACAAACCCTAAAAACCTCACAAATAGCTGATGGGCAGCAGCTATGCAAACCGAGCCCGACTATTTGTTGCCCTATCAAACCCTACTTTAACTCCCTATAAATACCCACCCTTCACCATACATTCATTCCTCTAAGTTCTCCATACATACTACCGTCACTTACAAGCTTTAAACTCCAGAAAAAAACCCTAATTGCCTCTCAAAAACCGTCGACAAAACTGACATACAAAACTGAGAATCAGTTTGTGTGTCCTCTTTGGAACCCTTCGTTCAACCCTCAAACCTCCATCAAAATTCGAGTTTCTTGTTCCTAATTAACCACACAACATCCATCTACATCTTAGACAAAGATTCACGAGCCAAATTGCCCTTGAGAGTACACGAATCCCCTCGAAAAACAGAGTGACATACGCTCTGTTTTCGCGGCTTTTCCTGTCTGTCCAGTTCTGTTTCTGCTCGTTTTTCGTGCCCAATAATTCAAAACGAGCAGGGATTGTTTTAAGAGCTTTGTTCTCCTCTCTTTCTAGTTTTTAAAACATCTTTTAAATCTAATTTTCACCGTGAAATGAGTGAGAAATTGCAGTTTGAAAGTTGCTGTCCAGATTTGCAAAAAAACGTGTTATTGCTTTGTTCCTTCGTCGACGACGGCCTCTCGAGATAAAATCTACGATCGATTACGACCCAAGACGGTGTCAACGATACATGTAGGTTGAGGGTGCATCAAATCCTCCTCTTCTCTCTTTTATTTCGTTCTTTTTATGTTTGTTTTTATCGTTTCGTTTTATTTTGTTTATCTTTTTTTATCGTTTAATATCGTTAACTATGAAACTAGTTTAGTCCGAGTATGAGTTAAAGTACCACCACGAACACCCGCGTTGACTTGAGATGGGAAAGAAATCCGCCACATCGGTCGGTCGTACACCCCGTCTCATTTACATATCCTCGTGTTCAAGGTAGGGCATTAATAAAACGATTTCTAACTTCGTTCCTCGCTTTTGATCCCTCGTTTTTTCCGACCAATTCGACCTACCCTAGGACCCGTCGCATGTTAGTTTGACCCCTGTTTGTTAACATATGATTCACTTAGACGACTTTAGATCGATTAAATAACCTAATTAGACATGTTAGGGTGCATCGACATAGCTTTAAAAATCGATTAACAAATCTATAACCTAATTGAACGCATCTCTCTTTTCACTTGATTTCTCGCTAGCATAGGAGTGCGTGATTAGCACCTTACTATTAACACTCGATGAGTAGAGTTAATCTTGTAGCTTCGTGACCTAATTCGACCCCTTTAGGCCATGTAGAATGCACGCTCGCACGATATTTTCTTGATCAATCAACGTAGTTTTTAACTTGTTTTCTAACTTGTTTCCTAACTCGTTTCGCAATCATTTGATCTAACTAATGAACTTGACCTAGGAACTAGGGTGGCCGTGGTTTGGCCGTGAGGGTGGACGATTTCTTTGTCCTTCTTGCTTCGTTTTTTTGTACCAATTGTTCTTTGTTGTTTCATTGCTTGTAATTTATAATTTGTCCATCGAGTTGTAACTTTCAAGTTTGTTTTACTTTTATCGAGTCAAAACTTCTTCAAAAACCCTTAGTCTTGTTTGGTTAGATGGTTGTGCTCCAATTCATGTAAGAGCGTAGTAAATCGCATGTTGTCTAAAGCGACATGGCCCGATTTATGCTAATGCATGCTTTGGTGTGTGGCCCTATGTCTAATTCGATAAGATTAAGTGAAAGCACGCATTACGAGGAGTGACCCAAGGCCGTGAGTCATGTAAGCCGTGGGCCACCCCCCTTGTGCACGTTTCCCTAGGCCGAATTGGCCGTGTAGTGTGTCGTGTATGGTTTTGCGTATAGCATTGTATTTAGATCGAGTTGTATCTTTAATTTCTCGTTGTGTCGGCATGAATTGCCTGGGTTGTAATAGGGTAGATCCCCACGGCTCCCCCACTCCCATCAAGCCTTGTTTGTTTCGTTTATATGTTGTTAGATCAATCAACCCACATGCTAAATTACAACTTTGACAAAGTTAGTTTAGTTGCATCTAAATCGACATAGAAACTTCACATGTTAGGGTTTTGAAAACGATGTTTGCATATCATATATCGTAGTAGCTATGACCTTGTTTGAAATCCGACACTTGACTTAGTAGAGGCCGTTATTGACGGGCGGGGTTAGGTGTCCTTACGGGCTTCCTAACACGTACCCTCACCCCTTACTCAAGATCTATGGTTTGTGGATCCGTCTAAATACCATTGGATTACGAGAGTCATTCAAATCGAGTGATATAGGGTATAAGTCTTTATCTTTAATCACTCATAGTCGATTGGCTTTATGCTTTTCGATGAAAGGTGTAAAGTTGACTTGAACGGTTCCAAGTTCCCAAAAAACTTGGTGGCGACTCTAATTTGTCTTAATTCGATTCGAAAGAACCTCGAGTCGATTATGCCTAGTGTGGATCCCGCGGACGCAGTTCCCGAGGGCCTTGTCCACACTATTAAGTAATTTCAAAGGGTTCTTGAGATATTTTAGCTTGCACACAACCTGATACATTTTAACACCCTTGACTTCCTTTTGCCACTCAGATTGAATAATATTAAGGAAGTTAGGAGCTTGTCCCCACATATTAAAATATCTAAAATGAGATTTTCTGATAGCATTACCAGGCCTCCTGTAAAAAATACAGGGATTATGATCAAAACACCCCTCATTCAAGAAATAAGCATAACTATCAGGATGAAGATCCATCCAATCTTGATTGAGAAGAAAACGATCTATTCTGGAAAAAACTCTAGTATGGGGTCCTTGCTTATTGTTCCAAGTATAGAAGGAACCTTGAGCTTTTATATCCAGTAGCTCACAATAGTCAACACAGTTCCTAAAATCCACCAATTCCCTCCAAAGAACAGTACTCCCCAAACGTTCATTGAAGTGTAAAATATTGTTGAAATCCCCTCCAACACACCAAGCACCAATACATATGTCCTTGATACTAGTAAGTTGCTGCCATAAATATAGTCTATCGGTATCAGAATTTGAACCATAAACCACAGTAAACCAAAACTTCATACCATAGTGAATATCAGTGACCTCTACAGTGATTTGTTGATCAGAGCTATCCAAGAAAATGACATGAAAAAACTGAGGAAGCCAGATTGTCCAAATCCTCCCTTGTGATCAACATTTGTTGATCAACATTTACCGATAAATGTTGATCAGTTGATTTTAAATGAAGGATCATCCCTTGTGTATTCTTGTTATGAGATTTATAATCAAATCATGTGATCGCACTATTGTTGAGGACACATATTCCAATAAACTGTGCATTGGTTTGTTTGCTAGTTTGAATAGATGACGGCAGTATCAGTTATATACTATTGGAATGAACCAACGCCACCCGTTGATGAGAGATTTATTTTGGTCTGTGTTCGGAACTAGCCAGAGGCAGTGGTTATACACTCTTGTTCCCGAGTGTCGTTCGGTGTACAGTTATTGCACCGAGAGTCTGGCCAGGGCTTAAACATATAGGCAGTGGTTATACGCTATACATAGTTGATCGGTCCGTTTCGTGTTCACAATTAAAGGTGTGGTCGTTGGGTCACGTCCGAATCAAAACACAATTTATAGCTTCACAAAAAACTCTACAATTAGTAAAGAGCTAGGCAAGTAAAGGTCGGATCCCAAGGGACGGGTATTGAAATGAGATTTCTATTGCAACTAGTGGTGTCTTAGGGGTGTCACAATTTGGGTTGATGTAGAAGGTCACTAACTAAAATAGAAATGAAAATAAACAAGCAAGATGAATTAAAAGGGGTGTAAACAATTGATTAAAAAGCACTAGGGTGTCATGGGATCATAGGGGAATCATGGGAATTGATCATACAAACATGTTCTCAAATTATAAGCAAGCAATTATTGTTGTGATGGATTGAGTTGGGTTATATCTTACAATCCTAGGAAAGTTTGGGTCCCGGAACCGAATCGATTAGATTGTACAACACCTACAAGTCGACTTAATCTTCCCTACTCAACAACATGCATGGTCTAATGAGACTCGAGTTAGGTTATGTCTTACAAGTCTCATTAAAAAGATAGGAGATGGTGGTAAATGCAAGGATTCATAGGCTTGGCATTTCATCAAATATAACATGTGCATGAGTTGAGATCAAAACAAGCAAGCAAATAAAACATGAAAGCATATTAATTTAAGCATGAATTATTCCCCATGTTGGTTTCCCCTAATCACCCATTAACCCTAGCTAAGAGACTACTCACTCATTATCATGTTGATCATGCTAGCAAGGTTGTCAATCATACCAACAAAATGAAACATGATGAATAAATGAAAGTAATTAACAATAATTAAAAAGGGATTAAGAGAATTATACCTACTAATGATTCCAATAATAAAGCAAAGATAAAAGAAGTACTTGATGCTTGATTGAGAGGTTGTCAATCTCCCAATAATAACCCAAATAATCTTCAATTACTCAAAATAAAGGATGAACAAAAGAGAGATTAAGGAAATAAAACTTGTATTAGACCTTGATTAATTGTTGATTACAAAACTAAAGAGAGATTTGATTGATATTAACTACTCTAATTATTGATAAGAAGAACATACTCTTCTAATTAGACTAATGGGGTATTTATAGTGGAAATTAGGGGGATGCATTAGGGTTAACTAAGGGCTAAACTAGTAATTACACTTTTTAGATTGAGCAGGGAGGAGTCGGTATTTTCCGAAGGAAAGGCTTCTTTCTTTGTAGCTTGGAGAAGAGGAAATCGAGCTGTAGAGGAATCCGAGCGGATTAGGGTCGGGACGGGCGGATTCTGGCGATGGAACTCGAGCGGATTCAAGAGAATCCGGGCGGATTGTGGTGGCTAAACCCGAGCGTCTTGGTGGAAAACCGCACGGATTGTGCAGGTGGAGGACGGCCGGATTGTAGACAATCCGCACGGATTGTTTCTCAGCAAGACTTCTTCTTCTTTTCTTCCCTTTTCTTCATAAATTCCTTGGGGATTTCCATGGGGACTCAAGGATCCTTTCTCAACATTGCTCATCTACTATCATATATACAAAGGCCTTCTAATCTTGTCTCTCCCTGATGCTTGGTCATTAGATTCGATCAATTTAGTCTCGTTTTGCCATGAAAATGCAAGATTCTTACTCCTTTACTACCAAGGGATCAAAATCTCAAAGAATATGCAAAACAAAGAACTAAAGATAAGAAATGACCCAAATATGCACTAAAAAGCATGGGAACAAGGCTAATTCGGGGGCTAAATATGCGCTAATTATGGTCACATCAAATATCCCCAAACCGAACCTTTTCTCGTCCCGAGTAAAGAGGTGACAAAGACTAGGACCATTATTTAAACTAACCTAATAACATAGCCGATATGAGACAATTAGCGGGTCTCACTCCGCCCCCTTCAACTCACAACAAGACAACCATGAGGTAGGATGCCTTCTTGCAGGGCAAGGTGGGTCTTGCCAAAATGGCGACACATCCAAACATTAAGCACACAAAATCACATAATGGATGCATCTACAAAAGAATAGCCACTTCCTCATCAAGTGGCGGAGGCACTAAAGAGGAACAAATTTAAGAGCATGTAATCCTTCACAAATACTAGTTCAACAAATGACTAAGGCTAAGAGGATGGCATTAAATCACCTCCAAATGGTGTTAAACTAGACTACTTTCGTCCTCAATTTCCAAATGCTTTCGTCAAGAGCGATCGGATGGTGGTGGAATGATGATCCCTATGATGCTAGTAGCATATGACATGACAAGTCTCGAATTCTCTACAAAAGTAAAGGTCATGGATCGTCCCAAGCTCGACAAAGTGGCTTGACAAAAAGGTTTTTTTAGGAATGAAATGCTCAAATCTTTATACACAACGGGTGGATATGACTAGTATTCAAAATTGTCCTCATTTCACTTTCACATTTCAAAAATTTAAGATGGGGTTTGTCCCTTCCGGGCTAGTGTCCTTTGCTTTCGCCAATCGCTTATTAGGCAACCGGTTAACCTCTAGACAATAGCTTTTCGGGGTGATAGTCACTCTGTCTCTGGGTGGCCGAATTCACAACCGTGTGGGGGCCCAATTCAATGGATCCCGCACCAACGCACATCGAAGTGGTACGCCTCCATCAAAACAATTTAATTTCTCAACATTCAACAATTCATAACTTTTGAGGTTTCCTTGGCATTAAATTACTTCCACATGACAAAATTCCTTGAAATGAGCACTTCAAGCTTATTGATAGAAAATATTTTTGGGTTGCCTTACCACAAGGTCAATCAAGGTCACCTAGACAAGTTAACCAAGTCCACATCGCATCACGGGGTTGGATAGGTGACTCACATGCAAACCCTTGACTAGGCCTTGGGTAATGGGTCAAAAGATACTAGTATGACACTATCTAGGGTGTTTTACAACCATTCTAGTAGGCAAAGTCTTAAGTTGAACAAGTATTTGTAATGGCTTAGTTGCTCTTGTCAAAGTTCCTAATTAGGCATTTTTCAAAACTTTTCTAACATGCAACTACATGCCATGATGCAACTAATATAAACATCCTAATGCAAGTGATTCTATCAACTAATATGACATATAAACTAAATGCAAGTCCTAAGTTCACATTGTTATACCGCATCAATCAAAATAAAGCCACATAGTCATTAACATATCGAGGAGAAAGGAGATTGGAAAGATCTGTAGATACCCGTATCCGTCGATATTGGAATTTATAGAGAACCCGACAAACACCCGATGATGATAGGACACATGTATTTATTTAGTTGTCATTGTCATTATTTGGGTTCGTTTTACGATGTAGAATGAGCATTGTCGACGGAGTATTTTAATTTAAATGATATTTAAATTAAAGCCTTTTTTAAGGTGATTTCAATTTATTTTATTTTATTTTGAATTTATTTTCCCAAGTTTATTTTATTGAAAATAAAATAAATATTTGATTTGAAAAATCATTTTATGAGTATATTTGGTTTGAAAAATCATTTATTTTAATGTGTTAATTGATTTGAAAAATCGATTTGAAAATTGAAAAGAACTCGTTTTGAACATGTGTTTTTGAGCTCGATTTTAGCTCGGTTTTTGAGCCCGTTTTCTTTACGAATTGGCACGAATCTCGAGTACACTAACCAACCTAAGCCTCTACCCATCCACCCCAGTTCGAACCCCCTATCCACGGCCCAAATTCTCGTCCCAAACACCCCCCAAACAGCCCGCAAATACACCGAACAGCCCCCTGTTTTGCAGCTCAATCCCGAGCCCAAAACCCGCTCCAAATACCACCAAAACCCGTGCCCATTAACCCTAACCCATACCCTAATATCCTACCCATATTACCTTACCTTAATCACCAAGAAAACCCCCCATACGAACCCTAGAAAACCCCCCAAAAGCTGCTGGACAGCAGCTATGCTCAGCCGAGCCCGTCTGCCTCTCCTCCCTTTTACCCTACTTTAACTCCTTATAAATACCCACCCTTCACCATACATTCATTCCTCTAAGTGCTATATACATCCTACCTTCACTCACAAGCTTTAAACCTCAGAAACAAACCCTAATTGCCTCTCAAAAACCCTCCACAAAACCGACATCCAAACTGAAACTGTTTGTGTGTCCTCTTCGAAAACCCTTTCGTTCCTCCATCAAACCTCCGTAAAAATTCGAGTTTCTTGTTCCTAATTAACCACATAACATCCATCTACACATTAGACAAAGAATTACGAGCCAAATTGCCCTTGAGAGTACACGAAATCCCTCGAAAAACAGAGTGAAATAACACTCTGTTTTCGCGGTTTCTTCTTGTCTGTCCAGTTCTGTTTGTGCTCGTTTTTCGTGCCCAATAACCCAAAACGAGCAGGGGTTGCTTTAATATCCTTGTTCTCCTCTCTTTCTAGTTTCCAAAACATCTTTTAAATCGAATTTTCGTCGTGAAACGAGGGAGATATCACTGTTTTAAAATCGTTGTCCAGAAAGTTTCCAAAACGCGTGTTTGCTTTATTCTTCGTCGACGACGGCCTCTCGAGATAAAATCTACCATCGATTACGACCCAAGACGGTGTCAACGATACATGTAGGTTGAGGGTGCATCAAATCCTCTTCTTTCTCCCTTTTATTTCGTTTTTTTATGTTTGTTTTTTTATAGTTTGTTTTTATTCGTTTATCGTTTGTTTATCGATTGTTTAATTAACTATGAAACTAGTTTAGTCCGAGTATGAGTTAAAGTACCACCATGAACACCCGCGTTGACTTGAGATGGGAAAAGAAACCGCTACATCAGTCGGTCGTACACCCCGTCTCATTTACATATCCTCGTGTTCAAGGTAGGGCATAAATAAAACGAATTTCTAACTTCGCTTTTCACTTTTGACCCCTTTGTTATTTCGGCCAATTCGACACACCCTAGGATCCGTTGTATGTTAGTTTAACCTCTGATTGTTAACATATGACATATTTAGACGACATTAGATTAATTTAATAACCTAATTAGACATGTTAGGTGGCATCGACATAGCTTTAAAAATCGATTAACAATTCTATAACCTAATTGAATACATCTTTCTTCTCACCTAATTTCTCGCTAGTATAAGAGTGCGTGATTAGCACCTTCTTATTAACACTCGATGAGTTAAATTAATTAGCGAACTTGACCTAATTTGACCCCTTTTGAGCCGTGTAGAATACCCAATTGCAAGACCTCTTTTCAATCGATCAACGTCGTTTATAACTTGTTTTCTAACTCTTTTTCTAATCCGTTTCGCAATCATTCGATCTAACCAATGAACCTAACCTAGGAACTAGGGTGGCCTTGTCTTGGCCGTGAGGGTGGTCGTGGTTTTGGGCCGTGAGCTTGGCCGTTTTCTTTGTCTCTCTTGCTTCGTTTTTATACCTTTTTGTTCTTCGTTGTTTTGTTGCTTGTAATTTGTAATTTGTTTATCGAGTTGTAATTTTCGAGCTTGTTTTACTTTTATTGAGTCAAAGCCTCTTCAAAAAACCTTAGTCTTGTTTGGTTAGACGGTTGTGTCCCAATGCATGTGAGAGCGTAGTAAATCGCATGTTGTTTAAAGCAACATGGCCCGATTTATGCTAATGCATGCTTTGATGCGTAGCCCAATGTCTAATTCGATAAGATTAAGTGAAAGCACGCATTACGAGGAGTGACCCAAGGCCGTGTGTCATGTAGGCCGTGAGTCACCCCTTTGTGCACGGTTTTCTAGGCCGAATGGCCGTGTATTGCGTCGTGTGTATAGCGTTGTATTTAGATCGAGTTGTATCTTTAATTTATCGTTGCGTCGGCATGAAATGCCTGGTTTGTAATAGGTAGATCCCAACGGCTCCCCATTCCCCCTTAAGCCTTGTTTGCTTTGTTTTGTATGTTGTTAGATTAATCAACCCACATGCTAAATTACAATTTTGACAAAGTTAGTTTAGTTGCATCTAAAACGACATAGAAATTGTTGTCACATGATAGGGTTAAAACAACGTTTGCATATCATACATCGTAGTAGCTATGACCTTGTTTGAAATCCGATACTTGACTTAGTAGAGGCCGTTATTGACGGGCGGGGTTGGGTGTCCTTATGGGCTTCCTAACACGTACCCTCACCCCTTACTCAAGATCTATGGTTTGTGGATCCGTCTAAATACCATTGGATTACGAGAGTCATTCAAATCGAGTGATATAGGGTACAAGTCTTTATCTTTAATCACTCGTAGTCGATTGGCTTTATGCTTTTCGATGAAAGGTGTAAAGTTGACTTGAACGGTTCCAAGTTCCCAAAAAACTTGGTGGCGACTCTAATATGTCTTAATTCGATTCGAAAGAACCTCGAGTCGATTATGCCTGGTAAGGATCCCGCGGACGCAGTTCCCGAGGGCCTTGTCCACAGTTTGGCGACTCCGCTGGGGAAAAGAGGACTAGTTACACTGTGTTTCTAGGGTCTTTTCCTCCGAGGTGAAACTTGAAAAGAAAGTGTTGGAAAGTAAAACATTACTCATAGTGCTACGATTCATGCATAAACCCTTAAGGACTTGCCCGGGCCGTCCCAGCGTTTCTTCGTGATGCGTGGGGGGCGACGTCCCACTATGCCGGGAAGCTGCACATTGCTCGCTTCCACTTCGCCTCGCGTGGTTCTTGAGGGTGGGGACGATCTTCTAGGTACTTTACCTTAAGACACCTCGCTCTATTAGACCGCAAAAGGATGGAGGGCATAGACCTTCTTATAGAAGACTTGCCGAGACCTAGAGATGTCTAGGAGCATACATCCTTATAACATGAGAATGACAATGTGCAATGTGTTTTCCCGAGTCTTGTTTTTCGAAAATTCCCATGTCCCTTTCAAAACCGAACTTTTGAACAACTTACTTTCAAAAACGCGGAATGCTGCCCAAATAGGACTAGGATTTTCGGCCCAAAACAAGCTTTTATAGCCGGCATGCTGCCCATTTCAAATCTCATTTTTCAAATCGATCATTCGTTTTTCAAAATCAATCCAAAATGCCTCTCGAACCTCAACCAAGCATGAAATGCGTCGAGTCGTGTCCGGGTCCTGGCCGTGTTTGGCTAGGCCTGTTTCGTTCTAAGAGTCTAGAACACGACCTTGTTGGGTCACCCAAGCTCACCTCTTGGGCTTTGAGTCATGTTGGTCGACCAATTGGTCTAGGATAGTCCACAGAAACGCCCAAGCTAGGCCTTTTAGGGCGTTTCACTCGAACCTATGGGCTATGTTAGTCCAATCACGGGTTTAGTCACACCGAGTCCAGTTTAGAATCGAGCTATGACAACTTGAGTCATGTCGTCTTGTCGAGTCTAAAATCGAGGTCTAAATCCAACCGTGAGTCGAACCTTTGGTTAGTCAGTCCCAAGTCGAGTCTTTGTTTGAGTCAAGTAGGGGTCGTGTCCTTAAGTATGCAGGGGCTCTTACTTTAAATATTGACTCAGTACGGGGTTTTCTTGTAGAAAGGCCGCCAAAAACCCGACGTCAAGCAATGGAAGATGCTGTTAACAAGCTCACTGAGGCCGTGAACCTCATGATGACCCGAATGGATGCAATCGAATCTAAGCTGAGTGAAGATTCCCCTCCATCTACCCCACCTCTGACTGATCTGGAGAAACGGTTCAAGTTCATCGAAGACCGTTTGAAACTCTCCCAGGGGAAGAACATTCACTATGAGAATGCTAGGGCCTATGCCCCGGTTCAGGATAAGTTGCCCACGAACATGGTACTCACTGACATCCCAAAGTTCAAGGGCACCGAAGATCCAGTCCACCATGTTAAGGCCTATAAAGGGTACTTAGCACTGAAGGGAGTACCTGCTGATATGCTCTCTAAAATTTTCGCCCAATCTCTGGGTGAACACCCAAAGGCATGATTCTATAATCTTGACCTCAAGAACTTCCCCACTTTCGAAGATATTACGGTGGAGTTCTGCAAGCACTATGCTGACAATGTTGAGATTCAAACCAACATAAGGACTTTGGAAGTGATGACACAGAAGGAAAAAGAGGGATTTACTGAATTCCTCGCAAGATGGCGCGCTGAAAGCGTAAAACTAGCTAAGAAGCCTGATGAAGTCGAAATGGTAGATAAGTTCGTGAAGAATTTACGACCTGTTTACCGTAATGCTCTGAAATACCAAAATTTTGGTTCTTTCAAAGAATTGATAAGGATCGGGATAAAGGTAGAGGACGATGTCCGAATTGCCGAAGCTGAGAAGCCAAAGGGATACCAAGGGGCTTCGTCATCTAAAGCAAAAGCACCAGCAGCGGCCCACTTCGTTGAAACTGTCAATCTCTTAGATGGACAGTCAAAAAGGCCTCCGCGCCAAGCTCCGAGGGTATTCACCGATATCGGGTGCACTTACGCCTACGCTCTCCAAAGACTCATAGCCCAAGGAAAGCTGAAGCCTATTGGTCCAACTCCGGACCCTCCCGCTGATCAACAAGGTAAATGGTATAAACCAAATGCCTACTGTGCCTTTCATCAAGGGAAAGGCCATGATACTGAAAGGTGCTATCGACTGAAGCACGAAATCCAAGACATGATTGAGAACGGAACGCTCCCAATCCCAGCTGTTAAACCCAATAATATCACCAATCCATTTGCCGATCACGCTAACTTTGTTTCTGTCGAAGACAATGTCGATTATTCCCATCTTATCTGCCCATGTCACTTGAAAGGGGTATTTATCGGGAAAATATTTGTGGATTGCTTTGAATTCTTGCCAAACCCGAAGAATGAAATTCAAGTCGGGAGTCTTGATCTAGAATGTACTCCTCTCATTAACGAAGTTAATAAAAGACAATTCGATTCACCAACCTCCATCACTAGCGTAGATCCTCAGAAGACTACCTCGGGATGGAGGCAAGCCATCACAGGGATCAAGGACAAGAGCCGAGCATCTAAGTTGATAGCTGAACAAGGGAAAGCTCATGACCAGATTTGAAATTATGAGTCGGGATCTATTTTCTTATCTTAGTCAAGTCGAGTCTAGGACTTTCTTTTCCTGAAGTTGAGTCGTTTGTTCCGCGATGACCTAGGATGTGTCCTAGGAATCGTTTCTTCGAGTCTGTTAAGCATTTCTCATTCCAATAAAAAGTTGCAGTTTCAATTCCAAATATCTCTTGTTTTCAATCCTCAATCATTCCAAAACATGATAAAACGCACAACACACTCAAAGGAATTCCTGGGGTAGAAATATGTCCCGTTTCATAATGTAAGGTACACTAGGATCTCGTGTTTGATTCCTTTACCTATTCCATGTCTGGCGGTAGAAAACCTCCATCAAAACCAGTGTTTGTGACAAGTTTTTAGATGATTCTATGACAAACCCGGACTAGCTCCTTGTTTCCCCTATCGATGATGGAAGGCAAGCCTTTTCCTCATAAAATCATCCCATCTCGAAGAGAGAAGATATCAACCCGTTCTAACAAGGAATTGTTAGTTCTTACCCAAATTAGTTGGCGAAGCCCAGTTTTCAAGCTGTATCCATTTATGACTAAGAGAATGAATAGAAGATCATTTTCAAAGAGAGAAAAAAAGATGAAAAAGAATTGAAAAAATGAGAAAAAGAGGAAAATGAAAAAAAAAATGGAAAAAATGAAAAAAAAAAGAAAAATGAAAGAAAAGATGAAAGAAAAAGAAAAAAGAAAAAAAGATGTTGAAGTTATTGCGGAATGCTTTTTGGTTGAAGGTCGAAGTTACGGAAGCCAGAATTCAAGTCAAGTACCCATAGTTGAAGTTCAATGGGCGAAGCCCAAAAGATTAAGTAGTAACTTCTTTACCCCTAAGTCCTTCCTGAGACAGTTACAAGGGGATAGTCAGGAATTTTGAGAATCATTCCGCTTGTGTTGTTACACCCAACCTTTAGGGTCCAGACATGGAAATTTGAACCCACATCATTTTTCAACCCATTTGCACTCGTGGTTCATCAAACCCGAGACACCCATTCCAACCACATCAGCAGCCATAGCCCTTGGCCTTAGCACCACAAAACAAACCTTCGGAATGATGGTTAACCATTCCAACTTGTTATTACCAAGCTCCACATCCCAAAAGATCCAAGCCTTTTACACCTAACCCCAAACACGGGATTTAACGGTACCTTACAGACTAGAATGGGATACGACATGATATCTTAGGTGAAACCTTCGAGTGTGTACACACAATTAAAATGCCAAGTTTATGCACCTTGATCGAACTACGTCGGATTTGATTTCGCTCCACGCGAATACGTAGGCAGTCCTTCAGAATAAGGGATTCAATCCACCCATCATCCAAGTTGTCGTCTTGTCGGTTTCTTACGGGTCTTTACCAAGTCCAAATGAAGCCACCTTTGTTTGAGTCGGTCTTAGCACTCGATGTAGGCTAGGATAAGGATGTGGGTTCAGATGAGTAGTGTCAAGTCTCGGAATGAGCTTTATCTAACGGTTTAGGCAAAGATGCTCAGTCAGATAGATGTGGGTTTTTGTTGGGAACAGAAAATATGAAAAACCCGCTGAAAAGAAAGAAGGCGTGGAAGAAATAATAGTAAAAGCCCGCTGAAAAGAAAGAAGGCGGTGGCAAAAAATGATGAAACTCGCTGAAAAGAAAGGAGGCGAGGAGAAGAGTGGCAGAATGTTCCCCTCAAAAGTCATGTGTGATGTCTAAGTGTTCTCATAAAATCAGTCCGTGTTTAGTGTCTGGGCGAAGCCAACGTTGTTGCTCCGTGAGTTTAATCCACCTTGTCAATGCCCAGTGATCTTGATTCCCATGTGCCCTCGGGAGCACGCCCTTACCATACGAAATCTTCGTCCCAAGTCCGATGGCCTTGTGATTCCCATTTGCCATCTTTGGCGCCGGAACGGCCAATTTACATTTCTACCCCCAATAAGTCAATAATTGAATTAAAACCCGTGCACACTTACGGTTTTATTTTCTTTTTTTGTTTTACGGTAGCGGGCTACGCCCACGTTGTTTACGGGTCATACGGAGTGTCTGAGTCGTATTTCATGCTCGCCCATCAAGGTTCGATTTCAAAAAAAAATTCAAAATTTCAAAATTCCAAAAACTTTTTGCGAATTATGGATAGATGATCCAAGTAGTGGTACATTTCAAGTCAAGGTTCAAATCTCAAAGTTCAAAATCAAATTTTGGGTCGGCGACCCAACATCCAAGTGATTCATTTCAAATTCAAAATTTGGGTCGATAGCCTAATTATTCAAAATTTTCAACATGTTCAAATTTCGGGTCGATGACCCAGTCTTTCAAACTCAAATTTCGGGTCAATGACCCAACATTCCAAGTGATGTCAAATTCAAAATTCGGGTCGATAACCCAATTATTCAAAATTTTCAAATTCAATTTTCGGGTCGATGACCCAATCTTTCAAATGATCTAATTTTAGGATCGATGATCCAAATGTGCTTATGTGATGATTATTGCTAGTACGTTTTTGTGTTTCAAATGTAGCAGGATATGCTTCAACTGGGGGCTCTAAAGTCTTCGACTTTAGAGCCATCACAAATCAGGGGTTACGGCCGTTGGCTTCAGGGACCATTATCAAGATGAAAAGGATGACATCCACTCAGAATTCAATTCAATACAAGAGTATGAAATGGAAGAATTCCGTAGCTGAAAGCAAATGATGAAAGCGGCGGCAACCTTCTTGGAAAGGCCCGTCCCATTTGAGCACCTGCCAGCAGATGATAAGCTTTGGGCAAGTGTCAACAGATGATGAATTTTGGACCAACGCCAGCAGATGATAAAGTTTGGGCAAGTGTCAGCAGTGGCCGAACTACGACGCGGGTTTGATTCCGTCAGAAACGGATACGTAGGCGCCTAAGGATAAGGCTCAATCCACCATATATGCAATTTATGACACAACAGAAGCAAGAGTCAATCCCCAACGAAGTTTCAGGTATGATCTCTTCTTATGGCTGGCGAGCTTATATACGCAAGTCTAATGGACTATAAACGACCCGAAGAATCCTAAGGTCGAGAGGGACTTGGGGTATACTTTGACTTTCGCCTTGTCCAAGCCTCAGTCAAAGTGGGGGCTCTGTAGATACCCGTATCCGTCGATATTGGAATTTATAGAGAACCCGACAAACACCCGATGATGATAGGACACATGTATTTATTTAGTTGTCATTGTCATTATTTGGGTTCGTTTTACGATGTAGAATGAGCATTGTCGACGGAGTATTTTAATTTAAATGATATTTAAATTAAAGCCTTTTTTAAGGTGATTTCAATTTATTTTATTTTATTTTGAATTTATTTTCCCAAGTTTATTTTATTGAAAATAAAATAAATATTTGATTTGAAAAATCATTTTATGAGTATATTTGGTTTGAAAAATCATTTATTTTAATGTGTTAATTGATTTGAAAAATCGATTTGAAAATTGAAAAGAACTCGTTTTGAACATGTGTTTTTGAGCTCGATTTTAGCTCGGTTTTTGAGCCCGTTTTCTTTACGAATTGGCACGAATCTCGAGTACACTAACCAACCTAAGCCTCTACCCATCCACCCCAGTTCGAACCCCCTATCCACGGCCCAAATTCTCGTCCCAAACACCCCCCAAACAGCCCGCAAATACACCGAACAGCCCCCTGTTTTGCAGCTCAATCCCGAGCCCAAAACCCGCTCCAAATACCACCAAAACCCGTGCCCATTAACCCTAACCCATACCCTAATATCCTACCCATATTACCTTACCTTAATCACCAAGAAAACCCCCATACGAACCCTAGAAAACCCCCCAAAAGCTGCTGGACAGCAGCTATGCTCAGCCGAGCCCGTCTGCCTCTCCTCCCTTTTACCCTACTTTAACTCCTTATAAATACCCACCCTTCACCATACATTCATTCCTCTAAGTGCTATATACATCCTACCTTCACTCACAAGCTTTAAACCTCAGAAACAAACCCTAATTGCCTCTCAAAAACCCTCCACAAAACCGACATCCAAACTGAAACTGTTTGTGTGTCCTCTTCGAAAACCCTTTCGTTCCTCCATCAAACCTCCGTAAAAATTCGAGTTTCTTGTTCCTAATTAACCACATAACATCCATCTACACATTAGACAAAGAATTACGAGCCAAATTGCCCTTGAGAGTACACGAAATCCCTCGAAAAACAGAGTGAAATAACACTCTGTTTTCGCGGTTTCTTCTTGTCTGTCCAGTTCTGTTTGTGCTCGTTTTTCGTGCCCAATAACCCAAAACGAGCAGGGGTTGCTTTAATATCCTTGTTCTCCTCTCTTTCTAGTTTCCAAAACATCTTTTAAATCGAATTTTCGTCGTGAAACGAGGGAGATATCACTGTTTTAAAATCGTTGTCCAGAAAGTTTCCAAAACGCGTGTTTGCTTTATTCTTCGTCGACGACGGCCTCTCGAGATAAAATCTACCATCGATTACGACCCAAGACGGTGTCAACGATACATGTAGGTTGAGGGTGCATCAAATCCTCTTCTTTCTCTCTTTTATTTCGTTTTTTTATGTTTGTTTTTTTATAGTTTGTTTTTATTCGTTTATCGTTTGTTTATCGATTGTTTAATTAACTATGAAACTAGTTTAGTCCGAGTATGAGTTAAAGTACCACCATGAACACCCGCGTTGACTTGAGATGGGAAAAGAAACCGCTACATCAGTCGGTCGTACACCCCCGTCTCATTTACATATCCTCGTGTTCAAGGTAGGGCATAAATAAAACGAATTTCTAACTTCGCTTTTCACTTTTGACCCCTTTGTTATTTCGGCCAATTCGACACACCCTAGGATCCGTTGTATGTTAGTTTAACCTCTGATTGTTAACATATGACATATTTAGACGACATTAGATTAATTTAATAACCTAATTAGACATGTTAGGTGGCATCGACATAGCTTTAAAAATCGATTAACAATTCTATAACCTAATTGAATACATCTTTCTTCTCACCTAATTTCTCGCTAGTATAAGAGTGCGTGATTAGCACCTTCTTATTAACACTCGATGAGTTAAATTAATTAGCGAACTTGACCTAATTTGACCCCTTTTGAGCCGTGTAGAATACCCATTTGCAAGACCTCTTTTCAATCGATCAACGTCGTTTATAACTTGTTTTCTAACTCTTTTTCTAATCCGTTTCGCAATCATTCGATCTAACCAATGAACCTAACCTAGGAACTAGGGTGGCCTTGTCTTGGCCGTGAGGGTGGTCGTGGTTTTGGGCCGTGAGCTTGGCCGTTTTCTTTGTCTCTCTTGCTTCGTTTTTTATACCTTTTGTTCTTCGTTGTTTTGTTGCTTGTAATTTGTAATTTGTTTATCGAGTTGTAATTTTCGAGCTTGTTTTACTTTTATTGAGTCAAAGCCTCTTCAAAAAACCTTAGTCTTGTTTGGTTAGACGGTTGTGTCCCAATGCATGTGAGAGCGTAGTAAATCGCATGTTGTTTAAAGCAACATGGCCCGATTTATGCTAATGCATGCTTTGATGCGTAGCCCAATGTCTAATTCGATAAGATTAAGTGAAAGCACGCATTACGAGGAGTGACCCAAGGCCGTGTGTCATGTAGGCCGTGAGTCACCCCTTTGTGCACGGTTTTCTAGGCCGAATGGCCGTGTATTGCGTCGTGTGTATAGCGTTGTATTTAGATCGAGTTGTATCTTTAATTTATCGTTGCGTCGGCATGAAATGCCTGGTTTGTAATAGGTAGATCCCAACGGCTCCCCCATTCCCCCTTAAGCCTTGTTTGCTTTGTTTTGTATGTTGTTAGATTAATCAACCCACATGCTAAATTACAATTTTGACAAAGTTAGTTTAGTTGCATCTAAAACGACATAGAAATTGTTGTCACATGATAGGGTTAAAACAACGTTTGCATATCATACATCGTAGTAGCTATGACCTTGTTTGAAATCCGATACTTGACTTAGTAGAGGCCGTTATTGACGGGCGGGGTTGGGTGTCCTTATGGGCTTCCTAACACGTACCCTCACCCCTTACTCAAGATCTATGGTTTGTGGATCCGTCTAAATACCATTGGATTACGAGAGTCATTCAAATCGAGTGATATAGGGTACAAGTCTTTATCTTTAATCACTCGTAGTCGATTGGCTTTATGCTTTTCGATGAAAGGTGTAAAGTTGACTTGAACGGTTCCAAGTTCCCAAAAAACTTGGTGGCGACTCTAATATGTCTTAATTCGATTCGAAAGAACCTCGAGTCGATTATGCCTGGTGTGGATCCCGCGGACGCAGTTCCCGAGGGCCTTGTCCACAAGATCATACCATGCGGTCTTCATTATCCTCATGTCTCGGATGTGGCGTAGTCAATCAAATGTGAACAAGGATAGAACAAACACAATATATACAAAACAATATATACACAAGACTACAAAAGGAAATAAACATGTTTTTGGGTTTTTAATTTTCAAATTTTTATGATTTTCGAACTTTTTCAATTTTTTTGGATTTTTTGAATAAGAGTTAAATGTTAGAATTCCCATCCCCACACTAATATGGGCATTGTCCTCAATGGCCAAAATGATGGAAATTATGCAAAGATGATGCATGATTTCTACACTAAATGCAATCTACACTAAGCTACACTACATGATGCATGGTTTTTTTGTTATGACGGAGAGGATAATTTAGATTACCTCCCGTTGTGTATGCATTAACTTCCCCAAATCGAGTTAGACACTATTACTAATGTCCAAGGATGGGTGTAGTTCATGCACACACTATGCAATGCATGAAACGAATTTGTCATTTTGGATTTTGAAAATGGGAACAATAAAATGAGAACACCTCAATGGTACCGAGGTGTGAGTCCTCTATGGTGCTAGGACTACTCCAAAAATGATCAAGAAAATAATTAAAACAAAGAGAGAAATAGAGAAACCATGAGAGGGTAGGAGCCTCCAAGGCTTGCTAATCTTCCATCATATCATCACCATCATCACTTTCCTCATTAGAAGTGGTCTCATTGCCACTTCCCTCTTCATTTGCTTCTTCACCTTGCTCATCATCTTACTCACCATCCTTTTCTCCTTCTTCACTTGCTTCCTCATCAATGTTATCATCTACTTCTTCATTACCAACGACCTCATTGTCACCCGAAACGACCCTAGATGCACCCGGAAATAGGACTTCTCTATCCGCCCAACTAGGCAAAGGACATGATGGATCAAGTAGTCCTTGCCTAGCTAAGTGTAGGAGGGGTGGATATTGAGCCAAGTAAGCATTTTTCCGATCCTCAAAGGCTTGCTTGTGCATTGCTTGAATGAGAAGAGTCAAATAATCATTTCTAGCTTCAACTCCTTCCGGCTTGAACTCTTGATACTCAAAGGGGTAAGGTGGTATGACAATGGAAGAGGAGGGCATTTCAAGTTCACCCTTTTGTTGTTGGATAATATACTCGGCCTCTTTAGAAAGGGGAAGTAGATAATTGGTCCGGTGGACGCTTAGACGACAAATCTTTGAAGGCAAGGTGAACGATCTAGCTTCACTAGTGAGCCATCCATACTTGGTGTCAAGAGGGTTATGGGCAACCCACTTGTACTTGTGTATCATAGTATGCAAATCAACAAGATGACCACCCTCCTTTGCTTTATACTTGTTATCCTTGTTGAAGTTAGGATCAAAGTACTTAGCTAGGATAGTGACTAGGCCGCCATTGACAATAACGGTAGTGCCCTTCTTCCCACAATCAATGTTGAGCCATCTATCTACCAAAAGCCTCAAAGAGTTGAAAGGCTTGGTGTGTACTCTTCCAATGTTCAAAGCCGATTCAAGAAGAATAAAATCAAGTTTAGTGAAATGGTTGGTATCTTTCCTTGCAATAATGGTGTTTCCTATGACCTTGTGCCATACTCTTATGCCCGGATGGTGGACTAAAAGAGCACGACTCGCATGAAAATCCTCAAATTTCCTTCCGGAAATTGCCTCCCAAAGAGGGTCAGGGTCATACTTTCCATAATCCTTAAAATAACTCGGTTCATCACTAAGACCCAAGATTTCATCCAATTCCCTAAAGGAAATGCATCTACTAACATTAGCTAGACGAAACTCGAGGTTCTCCCTACTCTCAACTTTGGTGACTTTCAAAGAACTCAAAAATTCCAAGGTAAGGGAGGGGTATGTCAATTCTTTTGATTCAAACAATTTCTCTAACCCCATGGCTTTGAAAAAGGCTCTAGTTTGCTCAAGGACACCCAACTTACCCAAGGTGTCTTCACAAATAAATTTGGTGGATTGAAGTGATTTTCTAGCAAACTTGGCAAAAGTATCTCTATGGGTTTTGGAATTAAAGTTACCTCCGGATAATGCAAAAGTTGATCGATTTCCGGATTAGAAGATGTTGTTGCTCCCATAGAAGGTTGTTGTTGTTATTGCACTTCCAAGTTTGGGGTTGCTACCACCATAGCCAATGCTTTCTTTGCTTGAAGAGCCTTTTGCCTTTGTGAAAGTGTCTTTGGTGCCTTTGTTGCATTTGTTGCTCCCTTAGTCCTTGCCATTGATGAACTAACCAAGAAAAGAATGAAAAATCTTCAATTTGTAGTGTACCCAAATCGATTTAAAGGTGAAAGGCTTTGCCTTTATGAATTCAAAAATCGACTCAAAGGTTGAAGATTTTGTGCTTGGTTTTGATTTTTATTGAAAAAGGAGTGATTGATTTGTTGTTGAAAGGATGATTTGATTTGATTTTGGTGAATGTAGTTGAAGAATTTTGTTTTTGTGATGGAGAGGATGAGGGTTTTGATGTTTTGAAGTAGTGTTATGAATGAATGAATGAATGAATGAAGGTGGGAGGGATTTTATAAAGACCGAAAAATTCGAACTGCAGGGGCAATCCGTGCGGTTTCTGCCCAATACGGGCGGATTCTGCACTTTCTGGGTTTGATAAAACTCGCCTAAAGACGGGCGTCTTTAGAGAAGACGCTCGGATTTGCTTGATACGGGACGGGCGGATTCTTCAGAAGACGGACGGATTTCAGTCCAGGAATTTTTCTTGTTTTCCTCAGCAGAGAAGACGGGCGTCTTCTTTCCAAGACGGACGGATTTTCATAGACGGGTGGATTGCTGTTCAGGACGCCCGGATTCTCTTACAGTCAAAAATCTTTCAAAATTTCAGCTTATAGAGATGTGCGTCTTCAAACCAGTACGCTCGGATTGCATGAAGACGGGCGGATTCTCCTGAATCCGCTCGGATTCTACCCCTTTGTACCCGGATTCAGTTCCATCCGTGCACAATGCATATCCCTTATCATTCTTCCATTCTTCTTTAAATCTTGTGTTCTTCATTGTGGGGGCACTACTAAGGCATGGATAGCCTAGGCAATTGCCATCCCCACACTAAGTTAGAGCACTACACATCAATTGAAATTATTAGTCCCTCACTCACTTCTCTCTCAAACATGACAATTATCTTGATCAAAGTAAATAAAAATCCAAAGATGACAAAAATTGCAATACAAGAATTGAAATGCGAGTTAGGGAGTTAGAAATATTTACAAATGCTGGTTTAGGGAGGACTCCACCAAACTCTCATTCTTGATGAGATGTCAAGGGGGCATGTTCAAGGTGTTGTTGATGTTGCACAACACCTTGAAAAAGTAATCAAAAGCTTGTTCATTATTGTTATAGAGGTCTTCAATAGACCTTGGCCCTTGTTGTCGGTCTTGATCGATGGCATTACCAATGTAGGGATTAAAAATCCCTTCAAATTCGTCGTCCCAAAGACCACAAACTTCATTAAGTTGATCATTGAAAATCTCTTGATTTAATGGAGACAACTCTCCCAATTTCTTCTCTTGGCCAATGAGGCCATTCTCTTCTTCTTTGATTGATTTTGATGAGCTTTGCAAGCTCTCCTTGTCATAATTCACTTGCTCTTTGAATAGAGCATCTTCAATTTTCTTCTTCCATTGGAGTTCTGATTTCTTCCTCTCATCCTTTCGGCTATAATGATCAATCATGAAACATGGTTCATGCAAACGAGGAGCTCTCATAGTCTTGTCAAGATTAAAGGTTATGCTTTCATCTCCCACTTCTAGAGTGAGCTCACCATGTTTTACATCAATCACCGCACCCGCGGTGTGTAGGAAAGGTCTTCCTAGAATGATTGGAATGTTGGAATCTTCCTCCATATCAACAATGACAAAGTCCACCGGGATGAAAAACTTCCCAATTCGCACGGGGACATCTTCCCATATCCCTAATGGTGTCTTCGTAGATCTATCGGCCATTTGGAGTGTGATGTTGGTGCATTTAAGCTCTCCCATCCCCAACCTTTTACTTACCGAGTACGGCATGACACTCACACTAGCCCCTAGATCACATAAGGCTTTGTTGATCGTTGTGTCGCCAATGGTACACGGTATTGAGAAGCTTCCCGGAGCCTTTAGTTTTGGAGGTGAACTCCCTTGAAGTATTGCACTACTCACCTTAGTGAAGGCGATAATCTCAAGTTTCCGGATCGACTTCTTCTTTGTGAGTATATCTTTCATGTATTTCGCATAGGCCGGCACGTAATTTATTAATTCCGTGAAAGGAATTGAGACTTCCAAATTCTTCACAATTTCCATGAACTTTCCAAGTTGATCATCAAATTTGGGCTTGGCTTGACGACTTAGAAAAGGGAGTCTAATCACAATGGGCTCCTTCTCCTTGACCTTGTCTTCATTTTTCTTTGAACTTTCTTCTTTTGATGATTCTCCATCTTTGGAGTTTTGCACAATTTCTTCCTTATCACTAGCTTCCACAACTTCATCCTCAACTTGCTTCTTCGGTGCTTCATACCTTGTACCACTTCTCAAGTGAATGGCACTAACCGTTTCATGTCTAGGGGGATTACTTTGAGGTGGTAATTGCCCCTTTTGTCTTTGTGAGCTTGAAGATGCTAGTTGAGTCAATTGTGTTTCCAGCATCTTGGTGTGAGCTAGAATGTTGTTGATGGTGGTTTCCTTTGCTTGACTATCTTTTTGCATTTGAGTGAAAAATTCTTGTTGATTCTTTTGCATTTGGAGGACCGCTTTTTGGACATCAAAACCTTGGTCATTTTGGTGATTGTATGGATTTTGATTTTGGTAACCTTGGTTTTGATTGTAAAAGGGTCTTTGATTTTGGTTTCTCATGGGTGGTGGAGTGTATGTTGTTTGAGTGTTTTGAACATTTTGGCTTTTGTATGAGAGATTTGGATGGAATTTGGTGTTTTCATTGTAATAGTTGGAATAAGGGGTATCACTCTTGTATGCTTGGAAAGCATTCACTTGTTCATTTGTTCCCCTACATTCACTTTGGTCATGTCCCAAAGTTCCACAATTCTCACATATCCCACTTGGGATTGATGAAGATGCCGTCATGGCATTAACATGATGCTTTGGTTATTTTGAGACTTCTTCAAGTCTAGCCATAGCTTTTTCAAACTTCAAATTGATTGTGTCAATATGAGCACTAAGTTGAGCACCCAATTGAGTAACGGAGTCCACTTCATGCTTTCCTCCTCTAGTAGCCTTGCGAGGTCTACTATATTGTGAGTTATGGACCGCCATTTCCTCAATCTTGTTCCATGTTTGATTGTCATCAACTTCGGTGAACATTCCATTTGATCCCATGTTGAGAATGTTCCTTGAATCCTCATATAAACCGTTCCAAAATTGTTGTACCAAGAACCATTCGCTAAGTCCATGGTGAGGACATGAGCGACAAATTTCCTTGAACCTCTCCCAAGCTTCATACAAAGATTCTTCATCCCTTTGCTTAAAACCCGTAATTTGAGCTCTTAGCATGTTAGTCTTTTCCGGTGGGTAGAATTTTTTGTAGAAAGCTAGAGCCAACTTCTTCCAAGAATCTATTCCGAGAATGGCCTTGTCAAGGCCCTTCAACCATTGTTTTGCGGTGCCGATTAGAGAAAAAGGAAATAAGACCCATCTAATTTGGTCTTGAGTTACACTGGTTTGAGAGATTGCATCACAATAGTCGCAAAAGGTTTCCATATGAGAATGAGGGTCTTCACTAGGCATCCCCCCAAATTGGCTCCTTTCGACTAATTGGATAAAGGCGGATTTGGCAATAAAATTTCCGGTTAGATGTTGTGGTGTAGGAGTACCATTGGGTAGGTTCTCCTCGGTGGGTACGGAGTGTGACGAGAATTTAGGCATTGTAGGTTGATTTTGTGGGGTATTGTGTAATGGGTTCTCCTCTCCTTCTATTGCGAAAGGGTTGATGAACTCAATAGTGGGTTGAACAATCTCACTAATACCTCTCAAATTCCTCCTAGCAAATCTCCTATTGTTCGTCAAGGTTCTTTCGATTTCACGGTCAAAAGGTAACAAATCACCTTTTGACCTTCTAGACATGCAAAATATCAAACAACTCGAAAACAATTAGAACAAACCTTGAGGAGTTTTACTTCCCCAAGGCGAAGAAAGACACAACTAATAACAATAAAAGGAAATCTAAATCAAGTAAACACCGTCCCCGGCAACGGCGCCATTTTTGATCGGTCCGTTTCGTGTTCACAATTAAAGGTGTGGTCGTTGGGTCACGTCCGAATCAAAACACAATTTATAGCTTCACAAACAACTCTACAATTAGTAAAGAGGCAAGTAAAGGTCGGATCCCAAGGGACGGGTATTGAAATGAGATTTCTATTGCAACTAGTGGTGTCTTAGGGGTGTCACAATTTGGGTTGATGTAGAAGGTCACTAACTAAAATAGCAATGAAAATAAACAAGCAAGATGAATTAAAAGGGGTGTAAACAATTGATTAAAAAGCACAAGGGTGTCATGGGATCATAGGGGAATCATGGGAATTGATCATACAAACATGTTCTCAAATTATAAGCAAGCAATTATTGTTGTGATGGATTGAGTTGGGTTATATCTTACAATCCTAGGAAAGTTTGGGTCCCGGAGCCGAATCGATTAGATTGTACAACACCTACAAGTCGACTTAATCTTCCCTACTCAACAACATGCATGGTCTAATGAGACTCGAGTTGGGTTATGTCTTACAAGTCTCATTGAAAAGATAGGAGATGGTGGTAAATGCAAGGATTCATAGGCTTGGCATTTCATCAAATATAACATGTGCATGAGTTGAGATCAAAACAAGCAAGCAAATAAAACATGAAAGCATATTAATTTAAGCATGAATCATTCCCCATGTTAGTTTCCCCTAATCACCCATTAAACCTAGCTAAGAGACTACTCACTCATTATCATGTTGATCATGCTAGCAAGGTTGTCAATCATACCAACAAAATGAAACATGATGAATAAATGAAAGTAATTAACAATAATTAAAAAGGGATTAAGAGAATTATACCTACTAATGATTCCAATAATAAAGCAAAGATAAAAGAAGTACTTGATGCTTGATTGAGAGGTTGTCAATCTCCCAATAATAACCCAAATAATCTTCAATTACCCAAAATAAAGGATGAACAAAAGAGAGATTAAGAAAATAAAACTTGTATTAGACCTTGATTAATTGTTGATTACAAAACTAAAGAGAGATTTGATTGATATTAACTACTCTAATTATTGATAAGAAGAACATACTCTTCTAATTAGACTAATGGGGTATTTATAGTGGAAATTAGGGGGATGCATTAGGGTTAACTAAGGGCTAAACTAGTAATTAAACTTTTTAGATTGAGCAGGGAGGAGCCGGTATTTTCCGAAGGAAGGGCTTCTTTCTTTGTAGCTTGGAGAAGAGGAAATCGCGCTGTAGAGGAATCCGAGCGGATTAGGGTCGGGACGGGCGGATTCTGGCGATGGAACTCGAGCGGATTCAAGAGAATCAGGGCGGATTGTGGTGGCTAAACCCGAGCGTCTTGGTGGAAAACCGCACGGATTGTGCAGGTGGAGGACGGCCGGATTGTAGACAATCCGCACGGATTGTGTCTCAGCAAGACTTCTTCTTCTTTTCTTCCCTTTTCTTCATAAATTCCTTGGGGATTTACTTGGGGACTCAAGGATCCTTTCTCAACATTGCTCATCTACTATCATATATACAAAGGCCTTCTAATCTTGTCTCTCCTTGATGCTTGGTCATTGGATTCGATCAATTTAGTCTCGTTTTGCCATGAAAATGCAAGATTCTTACTCCTTTCCTACCAAGGGATCAAAATCTCAAAGAATATGCAAAACAAAGAACTAAAGATAAGAAATGACCCAAATATGCACTAAAAAGCATGGGAACAAGGCTAATTCGGGGGCTAAATATGCGCTAATTATGGTCACATCAATAGTACCATGGAGGTAGTGGTTATACGCTCCATAACGATGGAGGCAATGGTTATACGCTCCATTAGCTAGAGGTAGTGATTATACGCTCTAGCAAGTTAGAGGCAGTGGTTATACGCTCTAACCGGCATTCGCTCTATTCGTTATGCTTTGTTGCTAGCTTTGTGCCTTCTGTTATTGTGGATCACCATGTTCGTTATGCTTTGTTGCTAGCATTTTGCCTTAAGTTATTATGTGTTGTGTGCTACTTTTGTTGTAAGTGTACATGGTCTACTGGTTGCATATGGTCTAGGTTTGCATTATGGCTTCCGCCTAAGGTTGGTAAGGTTAAGGTTGGTAAGGTTATGATAAGTTGTGTTAAGTTTCCATGAGTATAGATGGTCTCACATGTTTACTGGTTTTGCATTTCAATTGTTATTGATTGTTGGTTATATTCAATTATTGTAAACATGACTGGGAGAGCATCTAGTTACTCCCGACTGATTGTTGACCCCCCATTCTCAGGTTAGGTTGTTCAGATTATTGCTGACTGGTTGATGTTGTTTGGGATGCATCGAGGGCGAGACGAATAATAAATTAGGAGTTTGTTTTCATGTTTTAAGAACCTAAAATAATGTAATAGTTTGGTTTTGGATTTAATAGCGAACCGGATTGGTCAGGTGCTTCCGCTACCTTGACCCCTTTTATCATTGTTATAATCTGATAATTCATTTTATATAAGTTTTACCTTTGTTTTATAATCCGGGTTGTTACAATTGTATTGATTTATCGGTTGTAGAAAGCTATGTCTTTTGTGTCACAATTTGGGTTGAGTTTGAGGTTTGCAATATAAACTACTTAACAAAGGAAATGTAAACAAATAAAAGTAAAGCAAAGCAAGCAAATGGGGTTTGTAAACAATTGATTAAAGCACTAGGGTGTCATGGGTTCATAGGGGAATCATGGTGAGATCACATAAACAAGTTTCATAGATGCAAGCAATTTACTGTTGTAGTGGAATCGAGTTAGTTTATATCTTACAATTCCTAGGAAGTTTTGGGTCTCGGAGCCGAGTCGGTCAAGACTTTACAACACCTACAAGTCGACTTAATTATTCCCATTCAACTATATGCATGGTGTAACAAACCTTGAGTTAGTTTATGTCTTACAAGTCTTGTTGAAAGGATAAGAGAATCATGCTAGGTTGTCAATCAAGCATTTCATCAAGCATAACATGTGCATAAGTTGAAACTACAACAAGCAAGCATTCATATGAACTTATTAAGTAAAGATCTACACTAGGATTAAGGGACGCTCGGGCTGAGTCTTGGGACGCTCAAGGGCCGTGCTTGGGACGCTCGTCTCAAAGATCATTTTGGCTTCTTCTTTATTTGGCTGCCTCATGATCTGTGAAGATCATTGAGGAGCCAACCCGCTTTCAACCAAAACCAAGGTTACCAAAATCAAACTCCATACAATCAACAAAATGACAAAGGTTTTGATGTTCAAAAAGCGGTCCTCGAAATGCAAAAGAATCAACAAGAGTTTTTCACTCAAATGCAAAAGGATAGCCAAGCAAAGGACATCACCATCAACAACATCCTAGCCCACACAAAAATGTTGGAAACCCAATTGACTCAACTAGCATCTTCAAACTCTCAAAGACAAAAGGGGCAATTACCACCTCAAGGTATCCCACAATATATGAAAAGGTTAGTGCCATTCACTTGAGGAGTGGTACGAGGTATAAAGGACCAGAGAAGCAAGTTGAGGATGAAGTTGTGGAAGCTAGTGACAAAGAAGAAGTTGTGCAAAACTCTAAGGAAGGAGAACCAACAAAAGAAGAAGTTTCAAAGAAAAGTGAAGAGAAGGCCAAGGAGAAAGAGCCCATTGTGATTAGACTTCCATTCCCAAGTCGTCAAGCTAAACCTAAGTTAGATGACCAACTTGAAAAATTTATGGAAATTGTGAAGAATTTGAAAGTCTCGATTCCTTTCACGGAATTAATCAATCACGTGCCGGCCTATGCAAAGTACATGAAGGACATCTTTACGAAAAAGAAGTCGATCCGGAAGCTTGAAACTATCGCCTTCACTAAGGTGAGTAGTGCAATCCTTCAAGGGAGTTCACCTCCGAAACTAAAAGATCCGGGAAGCTTCTCAATACCGTGTACCATTGGCGATATCATGATCAACAAGGCTTTGTGTGATCTAGGAGCAAGCGTGAGTGTTATGCCGTATTCGGTTAGTAAAAGGCTAGGGATGGGAGAGCTCAAATGTAACAACATCACACTCCAAATGGCCGATAGATCGACAAAGACACCATTAGGGATATGGGAATATGTTCCGGTGAGAATCGGCAAATTCTTCATCCCGGTGGACTTTGTCATTGTTGACATGGAAGAAGACTCCAATATTCCGATCATCCCCGGTAGACCTTTCTTGCACACCGCGGGTGCGGTGATAGATGTGAAGCACGGAGAGCTTACTCTAGAAGTGGGAGACGAGACCATAACTTTCAATCTTGACATGACCATGAGAGCTCCCCGTTTGCATGAACCATGCTTCATGGTTGATCACTATAGCCGGAAGGATGATAGGAAGAAGTCGGAATTCCAATGGAAAAATAAAGTTGATAATGGTCCATCAAAAGAGCAAGAGAATAGCAACAAAGAGAGCTTGAAAAGCTCACCCATGACAAGTGAAGAAGATGGCCTCATTGGCCAAAACAAGAAAGAAGGAGAGTTGTCTCTATCAACTCAAGAAATTTTTAATGATCAAGTAGACAAAGTTTGCGGTCTTTGAGATGATGAGTTCGAAGGGATATTCAATCCCTACATTGGTAATGCTATGAACCAAGACCATCACGGAGAACAACAAGTGCAAAGATATATTGAGGATCTTTATCATGACAATGAACAGGCTTTCGACTACTTCTTCAAGGTGTTGAGTAACATCAACAAAACCTTGAAAATGCCCCCTTGACATCTGACATTGGATGAGAGTTTGGTGAAGTCCTCCCTAAACCACCATTTGTAAATATTCTAACTCCCTAACTTGAATTTCAATTTTTACATTGCATTTTTGTCATTTTTGAATTTATATTTTTGTGCCTTGATCAAGATATTTATCATTTTTTAGAGAAGTGAGGGAGGGACTTATGATTTTATTGATGTGTAGTGCTTTGGCTTAGTGTGGGGATAGCAATTGCCTAGGCTATTCATGCCTTTGTAGTGCCCCCACAATGAAGAACACGAGAATTGAAGAATGAAAATGTTACGGGTTATGCAGTACCCGCGGATGGACATGAATCCGTGTGGACAAGGAGGAATCCGAGCGGCCAAGAAGAGAATCCGCTTGTCCTGAGGAATCCGAGCGTCCAATGTCACCAGACACCCGTCTGGCAGAGCTGTAAAATTCAAAAAATGGTCTGTCACAGAATCCGAGCGTCCCAATTGAGAATCCGCTCATCTGATACAAGACGGTCGTCTTACAGAGAAGACGCTCGTCTTTCTGCTCTTGAATTTTAAAGAATCACCCTGTAACAGAATCTGAGCGTCTTCCAAAGAATCTGCTCGTCTCACATTGAGGAATCCGCTCGTCTTTCCAGAAAGACGCTCGTCCTGTGGCGTCATTTCCTGAGGTAAAAACAAAGAATCCGAGCATCCTAGAATGCAATCCGCTCGTCCCCTGCTGCTATTTTAAAATTAACGGGTCTTTTAAAACCCCTTTCTCTCATTCATTTTCATTTCTTCTACATTCAAACACTACCCAAAACCCAAAAACCTTCATCCTCTACATCAACAAAACCAAATTTCCTCAACCAAATTCAACAAAATCAAATCCAAACTTCCTCACAACAAAAATTAATCACTCCTTTTGCAACAATAATTGATTCAAACACCAAAATCTTCAACCTTTGAGTCGATTTTTAAGATACAAAGCAACATTCTTTCATCTTAAATCGATTTGGGCATAACTAAAAATTGAAGATTACAATCTTTCTTTGGTGTAATCAACAATGGCAAGAACTAAATGAGGTAACAAAGCACCCCCAAAGAAGACACTTTCGAAAAGGCAACAAACTCTTCAAGCAAAACAATTGTCAAAGGCATTGGTAGTCCATGAGGCAAGGTTGGAGATTCAACAAGGCCCCCCTATGGAAGCTACAACATCCACAACTCCGGTCATTGAGCAATTATCCAATTATCCGGAGGTAATTTTCACTTCCGACTCTCATAGGGATAAATTTGTTCTCTTTGCTAAGAAGACCATTATGCCTACAAAATTTATTTGTGAAGATGCTTTGACAAAGTTGGGTGTTCTTGAACAAACCAAAACCTTCTTTGAGGCTATGGGATTGGGTAAATTGTTTACCATGAAAGAATTGACATACCCCTCCCTCACCTTGGAATTTTTGAGTTCCTTGAAAGTCACAAGGGTGAAAACTAGAACCCACATCGAGTTTCGTCTTGCAAATGTTAATAGACGCATCACTTTTGGTGAATTGAGTAAGATTTTAGGCCTTAGTGATACCTCGTACTATGAAAAGATCCCCGACAAGTATGACCCCGCTCCTCTTTGGGAGGCAATTTCCGGAAAGAATTTGTGCGCTTTCATGATTGTCGTGCTTTATTAGTCCACCACCCGGGCATTAGAGTGTGGCATAAGGTCATTGGGAATACTTTGATAGCAAGAAATGACACTAATCATCTTACCAAGCTCAATTTTGTTCTTCTTGAGTCGGCCTTGAACATAGGAAGGGAATATACTAAGCCATATAATGCTCTAAGGCTTTTGGTTGAACGATGGCTTAATGTCGATTGTGGTAAAGAAGGCACCGCTTTCATTGTGAATGGAGGACTAGTTACCTTTTTGGCCAAGCACTTTAACCCAAATTTCAACAAAGACAACACTTATGTGGCGGTTAAAGGAGGTCATCTCATGGATATGGACACCATGATTCACAAGTTTAAGTGGGACAAGCATGATCCTCTTGACACCAAATATGGGTGGTTAACCAATGAAGCTAGATCCTTCACTTTGCCTTCAAAGATTTGCCGATTGAGTGTTCACCGACCAAACTACCTTCTTCCACTCTCCAAGGAGACCGAGTATATTATTCGACAACAAAGAGATGAGATTGACGAGCCCTCCTCCTCCATTGTCACACCACCCTACCCATTTGAGTATCACGAGTTCAAACCCAAGGATGTCGAGGTAGGAAATGATTACATGACTCTACTCATGAGGGAAATGCACAAGCAAGCTTACAATGATAGAGTGGATGCTTACAAGGCCCAATATCCGCCCCTTGTACATCTAGCTAGGCAAGGACTTCTTGATCTATCATGTCCTTTACCTAGTTGGGCGGATAGGGAAGTTTTCTTTCCTAGCACCTCTAGTGGTGGAAGACCGGGTGGAGAGGAGAATGTTGATGGGGGTGTTGATTAAGAAGGTGAAGATCAAGAGGTTCAAGAGAATGTTCAAGAAGAAGAAGCTCAAGAAGAGGAAGAAGAAAGTGAGGAAGAGAAAGGAAGTGAAAGTGGGAGTGAAGATGATTCCACATCTATGGAGGAAGATGATGATAATGATGATATGATGGAGGATTAGCAAACCTTGGAGGCTCCTACATTCTTTCACCCCTCTTATGGTTTGTCTACTTCTTTAATTTTCTTTATTGTATTTTGATCATTTGTTTGTGGAGTCCTAGCAACATGGAGGACTAACACCTTGGCTCCATTGAGGTGTTCTTTTTATTGTTCCCACTTGTAAAATCCAAAATGACAATTTGTAGTTTCATAAATTGCATTCCATGTGCATGAACTACCCCGAAATTCAAGACATTAGAAATAATGTCTATTTTGGTTTGGGGAAGTCCATGCATATGCATCGGGAGGTAATTTAAATTACGCTCTCCGCCATAACAAAAACCCATGCATCATGTAGTGTAGCTTAGTATAGTTTGCATTTAGTTTAGAAATCATGCATCATGCTTGCATAATTTCTTATCGTATTGGTCATTGAGGACAATGCCCATACTAGTGCGGGGATGGGAAATTCTAACTTAACTTTTATTCAAAAAACCCAAAAAAATTAAAAAATTGAAAAAATTTCAAAAACATGTTCATTTCCTTTGTAGTGTAGTCTTGTATATATTGTTTTGTATATATTGTGTTTGTTTATCCTTTTTCACATTGATTGACTACGCCACATCCGAGACATGAGGATATTGAAGACCGCATGGTATGATCTTTCCAATCTCCTTTTTCCTCTTTATGTTAATGACTATGTGGCTTTATTTTTATTGATGCGATAAAAACAATGTGAATCTAGGATTGCATTTAGATTATTTGGCATACTAGTTGGTAGAATCATATGCATTAGGATGTATAAATGTTAGTTGCATCATGGCATGTAGTTTGCATGTTAGAAAATTTTTGTGAAACCGTCTACTTGGGAAGCTTGGAAAGTGTATATAGGCCCTAGTAGATGCTTTTTCTTCTTAAGACTTTGCTTGTTAGAATGCTTGTAAAACACCCTAGGATGTGTCATGATAGTATCCTTTGACCCATGGATTAAGGCCTAGTCAAGAGTACCTTGTGGTGTGATAACTCCTTGGCTACCGTTTATTCCAAGGTGACCCTTGAAACCATGCAACCATCATTCATCCATGTTCTACCACATTTTTGTCATCAAATGGAATGGGCACAAAAAGAAATTGTTCAAAATTTGAGTTCAAGAAATGAAAAGAAAAGAAAAGAAAAAGTTTGCAAAATGTTCAAAAGAAAAGAGGAGTAACAAAAATGAAAACTTCTATGCTTCAAAATAAGGCACCCTCGTTACTAATTGGGGTGACTTTGAAAATGTTCAAAAGAAAATGCAAAAGTTGAAAGTTGTCAAGTATTGAAATGCCAAACATCAAAAGAAATGGCAAAAATAAAGTGTTCTCAAATGTTATATGCCACAAGCAATTGGGGGGAAAAACAACAAGAAAATCAAACTCCCAAATTAAACTCAAATACTATCGATCCCTTTATCCATCGTATCCATTTTTATGCATGGTAGAGAGTGGACGACCCTTCTTCTTGTCTAGGCAAGAGGGGGAATTCCGCGATCCTCCAGTGTTTCTAACACAATAGGGAGTCTATTCTTGACAAAAGCATTTAACGATTGAGGACAAAGGTAACCTACCTTGACACAACTTGGAGGTGATTTATTGGTATCCTTCTAGGCTTAGTAGTTTGAAGAAATTGCATCTATGAAGGAGTGTGTACCCTTGAATTGCTTCCCCTTTAGATAATTTCCGTCACTTAGATGGGGAAAGTGGCTATTCTTTTGTAGATGCATCCATTACTTGATTTTGTGTGCTTTAATGATTGGATGTGTCGCCATTTTGGCAAGACCCACCTTGCCTTGCAAGAAGATATCCTACCTCATGGTTGTCTTGTTGTGAGTTGAAGGGGCGGAGTGAGACCCGCTAATTGTCTCATGTCGTCTATATTAGTAGGATAGTTTAAATAAGGGTCCTAGTTTTGTCACCTCTTTACCCGGGACGAGCAAAGGTTCGGTTTGGGGATATTTGATGTGACCATTATTTGAGCTCATTTAGTCCCTGAATTAGCCTCGTTCCTATGCTTTTTAGTGCATATTTGGGTCATTTACTATCTTTAGTCCTTTGTTTTGCATATTCTTTGAGGTTTTGTTTCCTTGGTAGGAGAGGAGTGCAAACCTTGCATTTTCATGGCAAAATAGAGCTAAATTGATCGAATCTAATGACCAAGCATCAAAGAGAAGACAAGACTAGAAGGCCTTTATACATATTATAGTAGATGAGCAATGATGAAGAAATCCTTGCAGCTCCGACTAAATCCCGGAGTATTATTGGAAGAAGAGAGGAAGAAAAGAAGGCTGGAAGAAAAGAAGAAAAGAAGGCTGGAACACAATCCGCCCGTCCAACCAGGAAAGACGCCCGTCCATCACTTCAGAAATCCGAGCGTCTTTGCCATAGAGACGCCCGTCCAACCACGCCCCAATCCGCTCGTCCAGCGTACCAATCCGCCCGTCCAGCCACCACGAAATCCGCCAGTCCCGACCCCTTGGACGCCCGGATTCTCTTACAGGCCCACACGTCCTCTTCTTCCCTCCATGAAAGATGTGCATATTTACGAAAGACCGGCAAAATGGAGACTCGGATCTTTTCTGAGAGGAGCGATTCCTCAAGGACGTAATCGTCATTTAAGCCCTTAGTAAACCCTGATTTGTGTACCTAATCCCCACTATAAATACCCCATTAGTCTAATTAGATTAACCATGTTCTTCTTATCAATCTTTAATGTAGTTTATATCATTCTAATCTCTTCTTAATCTTGTAATCAACTTCTAATCAAATATTAATACAAATCTCATTTCCTTAATTTCTCTTTTGTTCATCTTTTATTTTGGGAAATTGAAGATTATTTGGGTTATTATTGGGAGATTGACAACCTTCCAATCATTCATCAAGTACTTCTATTATTCTTAGCTTTATTTTGGAATCATTAGTAGGTATAATTCTCTTAATCCCTTTTTAATTATTGTTAATCAGCTTCATTTGTTCATCATGTTTTGCTTTGTTAATATGATTGACAACCTTGTTAACATGTTAAACTTGATAATGAGTGAGTAGTTTCCTTAACTAGGGTTAATGGGTAATTAGGGGAAACCAACATGGGGGATGATTCATGCATAAATTAATATGTTTTCATAACTTATTTGCTTGCTTGTTGTGATCTCAACTTATGCACATGTTATGTTTGATGAAATGCGAGCCTATGAATCCTTGCATTTTTTACCCATCACTTACCTTTTCAATGAGACTTGTAAGACATAAACCAACTCGAGTCTCATTAGACCATGCATATAGTTGAGTAGGGAGGATTAAGTCGACTTGTAGATGTTGTACAATCTAATCGATTCGGCTCCGGGACCCAAACCTTCCTAGGATTGTAAGATATAAACCAACTCGATCCATCACAACAATAATTGCATGCTTATAATTTGAGAATATGTTTGTATGATCAGTTCCCATGAATCCCCTATGACCCCATGACACCCTAGTGCGTTTTATCAATTGTTTACATCCCATTTTAATCATCTTGCTTTTTTACTTTTATTGCCATTTAGTTTTGTGATCTTCTCATTCAAACACAAATCGTGACACCCCTAGACACCGCTACTTGCAATCGAAAATCATACATCAATACCCGTCCCTTGGGATCCGACCTTTACTTGCCTCTTTACTAATAGTAGAGTTGTTTGTGAAGTTATAAATATTGTTTTGGTCTAGGTGCTCCTAACGACAAGTAACCGAAAATTAAGCTCCAAGTGAGTCCGACCAATATATTTACATATGATGCAAACTAAACTAAGCTGTATGATGCATGCTTTTGATTGGTCGGAGAGCTAATTTTAATTAACTCGGGTTGCCTATGAATGAACTTCCCCAAACCAAACAAAACACTATTTCTAGTGCAAAAATAGGGAAGTTTATTCACAAGGCATGCAATGCAATGCATGAAAAGTCACTTAATCGCATTTGATTCTTTATGGTGGGAGCTAAAAAAGATAGTCACCTCAATGTTTCCGAGGCGTGAGTCCTTTGATGGTGCTAGGACTCAAAAACTCTTAGCCATCAAAGAGTCCAAAATGACTCTCTAAATGCTATAAACTAAATGTTATAGAAGTTATGGAATTTATGTAAACATGAGATAAAAACAAAGCAAAAGGAGGGGTAGGAGACTCACAATGGTTGGTTGAGATGCTAATATAAGCCATCAACCGCCTAGTTGGTCGTCCTCCTTCATGCTTTGTCAACAATCAACTTTCACTCATTTCTTCATCATCATCATCATCTTCCACCATGGACCCGGAGGCTTCATCATCATCTTCTCCACTTGAACTTTGCTCATCATCATCATGGCTTGATTCATACCTTCCCCATCCACATCATCAATATCGTCCTCTCTCCTAGCTCCCCGGACATCCCTTTCTTCATCTTGAGAAGCTTGAGAAAAGAACACCTTCTTTTCCACCCAATCCGGCAAAGGACTCTTAGGATCAAGGAGTCCTTGTTGGGAAATGTGTCCTCAACAATAGTGCGATCACATGATTTAAATATCATTATTAAATCTCATTACAAGAATACGGAAGGGATGATACATAATATATATAGTCAACTGGTCCACACATATCGGTAATGATTGGCTGGCTAGAGTTTGACATTACTGTCGTGCGACGGTGGTGATCAGTTGATCCCTTGAGGTCACACCTAAAGGACGATTCCCTTAATTGAAAAGGTTAATTAATTGTATACCGATACAGATTAATTAATTCCTTAAAATTGAACAATTCATTTTGTGAGAGAGAATATTGATATCTTATTGTAATGGGATTAAATAAGATTTATTTTAGTAAATAAAATGCTTTATTGCTAAAATTGTTTATTGTTTGAGAAACAATAAAGATAAGAATGAATGGTTGATTATAATTACAAGATATTGTGAATTATAATTATATGACCCATTTTATTTATGTGATCAAGTATCACTAGTCAATTTGTTGAATGTAATTTAATTAATTTATAAAATGATATTTATGTGATAACTATGCATTTAATTAATTAGTAACATGTATCATACTACATGTGACATTTTGTGTGACAAATGACAAATTGACAAAATAAAATGGTAGTCCATTTTATGCATATATGGACCGAAATATGGAAAGAGTTAGTGGGTTTAGGTTGTTTTATTTTATTTAATAAAATGGCATGATGATGCCTACCTACAACTAGCCTTACACCTACTCTTACACATCTATTTCTTGTAAAGACAAAAAGTGAAAATAGATGCCCTATTTGTCTTTATTCCAACCGTGAAAATGAGATGGGGAAATGGAATTAATTCACTCATCATTCATTCTAATAAATCACATGCAAGTTGTTCATGTATTTTCCTCTCTTCTCTCTCTTTTATCTTCATAAAAAAGATGAGATTTTAATTGAAATTGTTCATGTAAGATTACTAAAATTATCAAAGTAATATATGAGTATTAGTAATCAAATATAAGGTAAACTACAATATAAACATCTAGTACATGTTAGTTTGTGGGATTAAGGGATTGTCTTGGGTGCTACTAATTGGAGAATCTCTACTTTAGGATTTTGTATGTTCATCCATTATTGGAAAGCTCAAGAACTAACAAGAAGGAGATCTTGTTGGTGCCCATATGATGACCGAAATTTATATGGTGAGAATATGATTTCTTCATTTAATTATTTTAGTTTGCATGCATAAGATTTGTAATTTATTTTATGACTAAATAAATTTGAAACATATAAGAATATGTTAAGAATGAGATATAGATTTCCAACAGTCCTTGCCTTGCAAGATGATAAAGTGGTGGATATTGGGCGTAATAGGCGTTCACCCGATCCTTGTAAGCTTCTCTATGGATATGCTTCATTAACTTGGTCAAATAATCATTGCCTTCCACAACATTTGGGTCATTTGTTCTAAACTCTTGAAAGGCAAAGGGATAGGTCGGTACAACAATGGAGGAGGGCACTTCAATCGGTTTTTGTTGTTGGTTGATGATGTTCTTGGTACATTTGGAGACGGGGATAAGATAGTTGTATCGGCAATTTGAAATTCGACATATTTTCCCGACAAGATAATCAAATTGGCATCCTTGATCATCCACTCATATCCTTGGGCGGAGTTGTTGTGCCTCACCCAATGGTATTTGTGGATCAAAGTACTCATGTCAAGGAGGTTTCCACCTTTAACCGGTTCGGAGGTGTTGTTTTCATTGAATGTTGGGTTAAAGTGCTTGGCCAATCTTGTTATCAAGCCTCCATTCCCAATGAAAGCCGCCTTTTCTTTACACACTTTGATATCCAACCTCTCAATTAACAATTGGAGGATATTATATTCATTCTTTGATTTCCTATGGGCATTCATTTTGGAATCCAAGTAGGTGAGGTCGAGTTCAGTCACGTGGGTAGCTTCTTTTCTAGCAATCAAGGTGTTGGAAACGGACCTATGCAAATACCGTATACCCGAATGGTGGATATACAAGGCATTGCATTCTCTAAATGTAGTCAACTCCCTTCCTGCAATTGCCTTCCAAAGGGGCTTGGCATCAAAGTTGTGGGGTTTCTTGTTGAAATCCCAAAGGTCACCAATTCCAAAAACCTTTCCGAAATCGTCCTTAATCATTCTCCCACTTTGGTTTTCAAGCCGAAATTCAACATATTTTCTAGTCTCAATCTTAAACTCCCTCAAAGAACTAATGAATTCCAAGGTTAAGGAGGGATAAGTCAATTCATTCATCTCAAATAGGGTAGATAACCCCATGGACCCGAAAAATACCTTGGTTTGGTCAAGCACTCCCAATTTATCCAAAGTATCTTGGCATACAATCTTAGTGGCAATGATTTTCTTCTTAGCAAGGGATTCAAATGAAATTCTATGCTCATTAGAAATAAAAGTTACCTCCGGATAATCCTTAAGTTGCTCAATCCCCGGTAAAGTAGTAGTAACTTCCTCAATGGCCTCAATGAATTCCCTTTCTTGCTCCCTAGCTTGTTGCACTACCACTAAAGCATTTGATGCTAGAACCTTTTGCCTTTTTGATAGAGATTGGGATTTTGATGCTTTGGTGTTACCTTTCGTTCTTGCCATAATTTGATGTCAACAAACCTGGAATATGCTTGAATGTTCTTCTCTTCTTCCAACTTCAATCAATTTCTCAATCAATTTGGGGTTTTTCGATTTTGCCTCAACCCTAGAAATTTTTGATTGATTTTGGGAAGACTTTGAAGTTTAATGGTCTAAAAGTTGAGAAAGGAGTGATTTAAATTGAAATTGATCAAGTTTGCAACGATTTTTGATGAATTTGGTTGAGTATTTTGTGATTTTGGATGATGGGTTTGATTGTTCTAGTGAGGAAATGTGTTGTGTTTGTGTTTGAGGAAGAATAGAAATGAGGATTTGAAGGTGAAAATCCGGTGTTTATGTCTAATAGCAGGGAGGCGACGCTCGAGCTGTTCTGGGGACGCCCGGATTTTGCTTCAGATTTTTTGTTTACTTCTTGGGGACGCCCGTCCTGGGAAGAGGGCGCTCGGGCTGACTTCTGGGACGCTCGTCTCGATATCAGCTCAGGCGGATTCCCTTTCATCTCCCTTTTTTTTCTTTGCTTTGCTCCAGCCCCCACGAGCCCAGGTCTGCTCGTGGGATCCCATTCCCGCGACTTTGCTTCTCCATTCCTATTCTTTCGTCATGGGGTTACACTAAAAAGGCTTGGTTAGTCTAGGCAATTGCTTCCCTACACTTGATCATCAAACGCTACACATTTCAAACACATTAAAATCCCTCCCTCACTTGCTCTCATGTCACACAAATTCTTAAAACAAAGCATATAAGATGCAATGCAAAAAAATTGAGTAATGTACAAATTAAATACAAGTTAAGAGGTTAGAATATTTACAAAGGGTGGTTTAGGGAGGACTCCACCAAACTCTCTTCCATTTGAGAGATGCCAGATGGTAAAGCAAGGGCGTTGACGCGTTGTTGATGTTGCTCAACGCCTTGTAGAAGTAATCAAAGGCTTGTTCATTCTCATGATAGAGGTCTTGTGTATACCTCGGCACATTGTTGTCTTCATTCATATAGTAGTCCGAGTCAATGTTGTGGTGACAAGATCTACAAAGCCTTGGTCTAGGGTCATAGCATTCCCAATGTAAGGGTTAACAATTCCTTCAAACTCGTCATACCATAGACCATATGCTTCCTTTGCTTCTTCCCCTATGTAGGGAGGATCATGAGTTGACAAGAGCAACTCTTCTTTGTCATGGCCAATGAGGCCTTCATTAATTCTTGTCATGATGGGTGAGCTTTGCAAGCTCTCATTCTTGTTATGAAAAATTCCATGCTTTCCGAATAGAGCAACTTTAATATCATTCACATCTTTCTTCCAATTGGCCGGTGTTTCTTTGCCCTCCTTGTTAGGATTTCCATCTTTGGCTTGACTTTTGAATGAGGATTCAACTTTCTTTTTATCAGCTTTCCAGCTATAGTGATCAACCATAAAGCATGGCTCAAACAAGTTGGAAGCTCTCATAGGCTTATCAAGATTAAAGGTGATTGTTTTATCACCAACTTCAAGTGTGAGCATCTATGTAATAACCCAAATATTTTTTTAAGAATATATTATTATTTCTCATGGTCTAATTGAAAAAAAAAAGAAAAAGGAAATTATTCTATTTTATTATTTGGTCGAAGAGATTTTATGTCACATATTTTTATTCTTTCACTCTAGTATACTTGGGCCATTAGAGCATCCGCAAAGGTGGGGAGGTGCCTCCCCATATGTCCTCTCTCTCCTCATATGGGGCTCTTCATTGTTGCACACAGCTCCCCAACATTTGGGGTTCCACTGTTTTTAGAGGAGCTCCCCAAAAAAAAAAAAGCGATTTATTATTCTTTTGGGAAGGTTCCCAAATTTTTGTGTGTGAATTGGGGAACCCCATTGTTGCATAAATGTAATTATGAAATGGGGAGGGTAAATGGAAAAGTTTAGTGAAAAATGAGGTGGACGAATAAGAAAAGGAAAGAGAAGATATGAGGAGCCTCACCTTTACGGATGCTCTTAATTCTCCTAGTCCAACATAGATATACACCTAATCTATAAACTAGCCTTATTTTGTTAAAAAGCAATCGTCACTTTCATCTTTGCATCTTCTTGTTTGTCTACCCATAAATATGCACATCTCAATCACAAATCCTCCGTCTTTTCTATCCTTTAGCTTCACTCTGTTTTGCGCACTTCATTGTTCCTCCTCTAATCCTATCATATCCCGTCAAATCAATCTTCGAAGCTTCAAAAATTTGATTTCCATCTTACATACCTTAGTTTGGCATGTGAGCCCACCACTGTCTTCTATTTTAAATTCAGATTTTCGAGTTGGTATTTCTTGGACGGGAGTTATTACTTGGGGCAAATTCTTAATAAAAGGTAACACGATTTTACCGATCTTAATATTTTTACTATTGTCCGGGGTTGTTTGATTGAGTGTTATGTGATTATTTTCTGTATTGTATTTGATTACTCAACCGATGCGATTATTTATATTACTATTATAATCTATATATATATATATATAAAAGAGAGTTTTTTCGAGCGATCTGAGAGTGTCCACATCATCAAAAATTAATTTAGGAAAGTATAATTTTTGATGTAAAAAATAAAGTAGAGAATCTTTTAATTATTATAATATGCATATTTCCTAAATTATACTCAAGTGATATTTCCAATTTTTATATCAAACTTTTACATTTCATTTGTCAAAAAAAATATCGTTAAAAAAATTATGAAAATAATATAATTAGCTTTGTGGTAAAAAATGCTATCATTAGAGTATAAATTTCATATTATTTACACATGTTAAAGGCGATGTCTTAATATGAAAAATTGTGTCTTTTTAGTATGTTTTGTCGCGTTGAAAAATAAGTAGGTGTAGTGAACATACTACATATAAATAGAAAATTGTCGCATCGAAAGATTAGTATAAGGTGGTGATTTTATAATTATAAATAGGAGATACTTTAACTTAAAAGATCAACCCAAAATCTTTTGAGTCTCTTAAGTATTGTCTTGGAGAGCTCTTAAAAGTTTATATCATTATATTTTCTACCTATAGATTTTATATGTCTCACATTGAAAAATAATATAGGTCTGGTAAATGTACTACGTTTAAATAATATAATTAGAATTGTGTTAAAAAATATTCTATTATTAAAGTATAGGTTCATATCATTTGCACATATTTTAATTATGATAAAAATAAATAAAAAACAAACATATGAATATTAATAGATAATATAGTATTTTCTCATTATTAAATCGGGTTGGATTTCGAATTAGGTTCAAAAAATATGGTGTACTTTTAAATATGTTATTCGTCTCACATTGAAAAATAATGTAGGTGTGATAAATATATACTACGTATAAATAGTTGAATTGTCCCACATCATAAGAATATCATAAGGTGAGGTGATCCCATGATTATAAATAGGATTTATCCTTGGAACTTAGGTATCACCCCAAATATATTGAATCTCTCAAAGTATACTTATTATATAAGAGACTTTAAAACATAATCTTGAATTAAATGTTAAATTTTTAAAGTTGTAACATTTTTTTAGGTGGGAGAAAGATCGATAAAACGGTCAATATTAAACTTTTACATTTCATCTGTCAAAAAAAATATCGCTAAAAAAATTATGAAAATAATATAATTAGCTTTGTGGTAAAAAAAATGCTATCATTAGAGTATAAATTTCATATTATTTGCACATATTAAAGATGGTGTACTTTTTAATATGAAAAATTGTGTACTTTTTAGTATGTTTTGTCCCATATTGAAAAATAAGTAGGTGTGGTGAACATACTACATATAAATAGTAGAATTGTCCCATATCGAAAGATTAGTATAAGGTGGCTGATTCTATAATTATAAATAGGAGGCATACTTGGAACTTAGGCATCAACCCAAAATCTTTTGAGTCTCTTAAGTATTGTCTTGGAGAGCTCTTAAAAGTTTATATCATTATATTTTCTACCTATAGATTTTATATGTCCCACATTGAAAAATAATATAGGTGTGGTAAATGTACTACGTTTAAATAATATAATTAGAATTGTGTTAAAAAAAATTCTATCATTAGAGTATAGGTTCATATCATTTGCACATATTTTAATTATGATAAAAATAAATAAAAAACAAACATATGAATATTAATAGATAATGTAGTATTTGCTTATTATTAAATCGGGTTGGATTTCGAATTATGTTCAAAAAATATGGTGTACTTTTAAATATATTATTCGTCTTACATTGAAAAATAATGTAGGTGTGATAAATATATACTACGTATAAATAGTTGAATTGTCCCACATCATAAAATTATCATAAGGTGGGGTGATCCCATGATTATAAATAGGACTTATCCTTGGAACTTAGGTATCATCCCAAATATATTGAATCTCTCAAAGTATACTTATTATATAAGAGACTTTAAACATAATCTTGAATTAAATGTTAAATTTTTAAAGTTGTAACATTTTTTAGGTGGGAGAAAGATCGATAAAATGGTCAATATTATAACGAAAATTTTTCATGGTACCCTCGAATTTTGTTAGATTACACATAATACCCCTAATTTTAAGTTTGTACATATAATACCCTCGTGTTTACTTTTTTCATAACGTCGTTACTCCTATGAGTAACTTGAGTAATTGAGCATGCCATGCTATTTGTGTTTTGTTATTTAGGTATTAAATGTTAGTTTATTAAATAAAATTTGGATTTAAGAATTAGATGATGAAGTGTTTGTGTACTAGATAACAAAAGAAAAAGGGGTCAAAAGTCATAGGAGCAATGACGTTATGACGGAAGTTGTCAAATGGTATTCTGGGAAAGAAAAAGGTGAACACAGGGGTACCATTTGTAGAAACTTAAAATTAGGGGTACCATGTATAATCTATCAAAGTTCAAGGTTACCATGAGAAATTTCCAATATTATAATGATATACTTAATTAAATTTTCATTTAAAAGAGAGAGATATCCGTACCAATAAAACAATAAAGGGGGTATTATTTTTTTAATTGTTATTTTATTGCCACGCCATTAAACTTAACGTCTATTTAACAGCCTTTACATTAGGGGGTACCATCGGCAAAAAAATGGAACTTCAAGGATACCATAGGCAGATTCTTAAAAGTAGGGGTAACATGAAAAATCTGACAAAATTAAGGGGTACCACGAGAAATTTCCGTATCTCAATTATGATAAAAAAAGAAGAAAACAACAACAAATATTAATGGAGAGTACTTGATCATATTATTAAATTTAAATATAACTATTAAATATAATGAGTAACAATTAACCGTATTCGGTATTCGGGATCTGGTTTAATGTCGAACTAAGTGCAAAAAAGATGGTGTAATTCTGAGTATGTTATTTATCCCACATTAAAAAAACAATGCAGGTTTGTTAATATACTACGTATAAATAGTAGAATTGTCCCACATCAGAAAAATAATCCAAGTCTGGTGAATATATTACTTATAAATAGTAGAATTGTACCACATCGAAAGATTAGTATAAGGTGGGATGATTATATGATTATAAATAAGAGTTAACACACGTATATATTAATCTTTTATTTTTTTTTAAAGAGATATTTTAATAATATGTAAACAAATCATTAGACATAGAATGTAAACATTAAACCTTTATGTTTTTTTTGCATTATAAATAAGTTAATTACCCCGTTGCAACGCACGGGCATTCAAACTAGTATACTGTAATTTAATGTTATCTAATTTTATGTGTGAGATGGGATTAGGGGATTTAATAATCAATTATGGATTTGGTTAGTACACAGTCGAAGGATGGGTTGTCATATATCAGAGCAATAGGTCTTGGTATAGACGGGTGGGGCGTATAAACGGGTAAAGACCTCTAATAAAATGGGTAGGGGAGACAAGGTGGGGGCACCCCCATGTGCTTTCCACTTTATGGTAAATGGGTATTTTGTGAGGGGAAATGGTATCCGTCTATACGTATAGACGGATAGTGTCCGTCTATAATGACAATTTGTGATATCAGAGATGAGTACATGTTGACTCTTTGGTAATGATGAAAGGTTAGAGGAGTTTTACGTGTAATAATGATTGTGATGGCTTGAACATGATGGTGAGTTTTACGATGCGGTTCGTATTGATGCATTTAGGCCCTGTTTTTTTGGATTTAAAGTTATTTAATTTAAGTTCAGTTCAGATCTTATAAGTCCAGTTCAGTTCAAATCCTATAAGTTCAGTTCAGTTCTGATCTTATAAGTTCAGTTCAAATTCTATAAGTTCAGTTCAGTTCAGATTCTATAAGTTCAGCTCAATTCAGATCCTATAAGTTCAGATCCTATAAATTCAGTTCAGAAGAGTTATATACGGAGTATTATTTTTAAAACCGATGCAAAAACATTTGACATTAATTATTCAATACATATATACATTATTATTTTTAAAACAAAATTATCACTTCTCTCATTGTTTTTTATCGTAATGTAATCGTAGTATAATCTATTAACAAACCAATGTATATAAAGCGGATAAATGTTATTATTTTACCTTTTGTTTTAGACTATATTTTCTTATTAATGTTCTCTCTTGGTGCCCAATAATTTCTTGTAAAAATTTTGTTTGATCTCAACAAAAATTTGCGTTTTTTTACAACAACAATAGTAATAGCAACAATAATAGCAACAACAATAACAGTAATATTAATAACAATAAAAATAATAACAATAATAATAATTTCTTGTAAAAAATTGTTTAGTCTTAATAAAAATTCGCATTTATTAAAGAAAAAATAATAACAATAACAATAACCATAACAATAATAATAGTTAAGTTAAATTAATATAATTTAAATTCGGATCTTGTAAGTTCAGTTCAGATCCTATAAGTTCAGGTCAGTTCTAATTTTATAAGTTCAGTTCAGTTCAGATCCTATAAGTTCAGTTTAGATCCTATAAGTTCAGTTCAGTTCAGATCCTATAAGTTCAGGTCAGTTCAGATCCTACAAGTTCAGTTCAGATCCAATAAGTTCAGTTCAGTTCAGTTCAGATCTTATAAATTCAGTTCAGTTCAAATCTGTTTCGGTCCAAAAGAACAGGGCCTTAGAATGTTATTTGAATCAAAATACTCGAATTATATTTTGGAGTTAGTTGCTTGTTTTTCTTACTTTCATCTAGCCACGAGGATATGGCATACGAGAATATGGTTTTTATTGTGTTTTCATTGTCGATTTCTTTTGTCCTTGACTCATGGGGACTAGCTTAGAGCATTATACTCTAAGGGTTGAGCAGTTCCTTTAATGGAATATTTGACGATATTGAAATTGAGATTGAGATTGGTTACTGGAATTGAGTTATGAGGCCGTTGTGCCATATTGTGTTTACGGTCCAGAGTAACCCTAGTTATTGAGTTATATTATGAGATTGGAATTGACATTGAGATGGATATATTGTTTCGCGGTTTACCGCCAGTTCACTCACCCCTTGTACTTGGCTTAGGGTCGACGATGAGAATACGATATCTAGTTACTTTGAAGTATTATATTATGAGACGGAGTAATGAGTTGAGATTGAGTTAACTATTGAGACGAGAGTGTATTATATTATGGAGTAAGTTTGAGTTTGAGTTTAGTTATCGGGGAATGTTTTTATTATTCTCTGTGTTTATTTTTATTTTTATGTGTCTGTGTTTCCACGCCATGACCAAAAATTATTCTGCTTATATTGATGTATTATCTGTTACTCAACTTTCCGGCTGACGGGTTTTCTCTCTTCTAGGCTACTCGTCATGGGGGTAGTTCCTTTCTGTCCTCTGGTTTATTTTCAGGTCACTTCCGCTGCAGTTCAAAAGGATTTTATTTCAAGTCAATTTTTATTGAAGGCTTTGTAAAAGTTTATTTCATTTTATATTTAATTTTGTATATTTTATTTTAAGAGACATTTTGTAAGAAGAGACTTTGTATATTAATTATAATATCTCTGTATTTCAGCGCGTTTTATATATAAAATTAGTTTTAATGTAGCCGAAAATCAGGGGTGTTACAATCTCGTGCTTTACATCAACCACCGCTCCAGCGGTGTGTAGGAATGGTCTTCCTAAAATGATTGGAATATTGGAATCTTCCTTCATATCAACAATAACAAAGTCCACCGGTATGAAAAACTTTCCAATTCTCACGGGCACATCTTCCCATACCCAAGTGGTTTCTTTGTTGATCGGTCCGCCATTTGTAGAGTCATGTTAGTGCACTTGAGTTCTCTCACTCCTAGTCTCTCACTTACCGAATATGGCATGACACTCACACTTGTACCTAGATCACATAGTGCTTTGTTGATTGTGGTGTCACCAATGGTACAGAGAATGGAGAAGCTTCCCGGATCTTTGAGCTTAGGTGAGGAATTGCCTTGAAGTATTGCACTACTTATCTTTGTGAATGCGATGGTTTACAACTTCTTAATGGACTTCTTCTTGGTAAGGATATATTTCATGTATTTTGCATAGGCCGACACATAATTGATCAACTCCGTGAATGGGATGGAAACCTCTAGGTTCTTCACAATCTCCATGAACTTTCCAAGTTGTTCATCAAGCTTGGACTTGACTTGGCGACTTGGAAACAAAAGCCTAATAACAATAGGTTCTCTTTCAACCTCTTTGGCCTTCTCATCACTTCTCTTCTTCAATGATTCATTGGTAGTTGGTTCCACTACCCTAGGATTTCTCCTAAATGGTTCCATCACATCTCTTGTCTTGACACTTTCCTCAACAATATCCTCTTCAATTGGCTCCTTAAGTCCCTCATATCGTGTATGATGTGACTCATATTTGCACACTTTTAGTCCCCGAACTAGCCTCGTTCCTATGCTTTCTTGCATGTATTAGGGTCGTTTCTTATCTTTAGCCTCCCACTTTGCATATTCTTTGAGATTTTGGGTCCTTGGTAGGAGAGGAATGCTAACCTTACATATATGAAGAAATTTGGAGCTAAATGGATCGCATCCAATGACCAAGCAACAAGGAAGAGATCGATACTAAAGGCCTAAGTAGATAGAACAAGCAGAATGGGCAATGATGAAGTACCCCACAATCCCTCAATGATCCCCAGGGATCTTGAGCAATCAAGAGAAGAGGAAGCCAAGCTGACCCATGGCCCGAGCGTCCTGAAGAGCAGACCGGGCGTCCTAAGGCTCAGCCTGAGCGTCCCACACGCAAGATAGGCGTTTCCCTATGCAGTATGAGCGTCCAATGTGAGAAGGTCGTGAGGCTCCTTAAGGACTTGTAAGGCACTAATCTTCATCTTAGGGACTTAATCGTCATTTAAGCCCTTAGTTAACCTAATTTGTACTTAGTATAAATACCCCATTGTACTACAAGTTAATCATCAAGATATTTACCAATTCCTAATCAAGTTTTATTAGTTGTAATTACACAATTCAATCTTAATCAAATGTTAATCTTTCTTTAATCATTCAAGTGGTCTTAGATTTAGTTGGGTTGTTTGAAGACTATTTGGGTTTATTGGAGAATTGACAACTCTTCATCATTCATCAAGTTTTCTTCTATTATTCTTTGTTTATTATTGGGATCATCCTAAGTTGGTACAATTCATTTTACCCTTTGCTTAATTATTGTTTATTGCTTTACTCATTCACCATGTTTAACCTTGTTAGTATGATTGTCACCCTTATTAGCATGTTTACCATGATCATGAGTGAGTAGTCACTTAGCTAGAGTTAATGGGTAATTAGGGGAATTAATCATTAGGGTAGATTCATACTTAATATAATATGTTTTCATATGATTGCTTGCTTGTTGTAGTTTCAACTTATGCACATGTTATGCTTGATGAAATGCTTGATTGACAACCTAGCATAAATTTCTTATCTATTCAACAAGACTTTTAAGATATAAACTAACTCAAGGCTTGTTAAACCATGCATATAGTTGAATAGGAAGAAACTAAGTCGATTTGTAGGTGTTGTAAAGTCTTGACCAACTCGGCTCCAGGACCCAAATCTTCCTAGGAATTGTAAGACATAAACTAACTCGATTTACTTACAATAATAATTTGCTTGCATCTATGTAAACTTGTTTGTATGATCTTCACCATGATTCCCCTATAAACCCATGACACCCTAGTGCTTTAATCAATTGTTTACAAACCCTATTTGTTTACTTGCTTTGTTTTTCCATTCATTTTCTTTTACTTGTCTAGTAGTTTAGATTGCGAACCTCAATCTCAACCCAAATTGTGACACCTTAAGACATAACTTTTCACAACCGATAAATCAATACAATACCCGTCCCTTAGGATCCGACCTTTACTTGCCACTTTACTAAGAGTAGTTAGTTGAGATTATAAATAGTGTTTTGATTAGTAAGCTTAGACGATAAAGTTTAGACCGAAAAAAAATGACGCCGTTGCCGGGGACGGTGTTCAATTGAATTGTTATCATTTGTTGTTTTTAGTTGTGTCTTTCTTAGCCTTGGGAAAGTCAAACTCCTCAAGGTAGTTTTTGATTATTTTTTAGTTGTTTGATTTTTGCATGTCTAGGAGATTACAAGGCGGTCTTTTGCCTATTGATCCCGAGATTGAAAGAACCTTGACCAACATTAGAAGAACCGTTAGAGGGACTTCAACAACTTTGGGTATTGTTGAACTTGAGGACATTGGTGTTGTCCAATCGGATAGTATTGAGTTTACCAATCCTTTTGCAATACAAGGAGAGGAAAACCCAATTCCAAACCAACCACAAAATCAACCTACAATGCCTAAATTTTCATCTCATTCCGTACCAACCGAGGAGAACCTACCAAATGGTACTCCAACACCACCCCACTTGACCGGTAATTTCGTTGCCAAATCCGCATTCATACAATTAGTTGAGAGAAGTCAATTTGGAGGGATGCCTAGTGAGGATCCTCATCTACACATGGAGACTTTTTGTGACTATTGTGATGCAATCTCTCAAACGGGGGTAACTCAAGACCAAATTCGATGGGTATTGTTTCCTTTTTCCTTTATCGGACCCGCAAAGCAATGGTTAAAGAGCCTAGACAAGGCCACTCTTGGACTTGATTCATGGAAGAAGTTAGCACTTGCCTTTCACAAGAAGTTCTATCTTCCGGAGAAGACCAATGTGTTAAGAGCCCATATCACCGGGTTCAAGCAAAGAGATGAAGAGTCTCTATATGAGGCTTGCGAGAGATTCAAAGACACATGTCACTCTTGTCCTCATCATGGACTAAGCTAGTGGTTTCTTGTTCAACAATTTTGGAATGAGATGTATGAAGATTCAAGAAATATGCTCAACATGGGTTCTAGTGGAAGATTCACCGAGGTTGATGACAACAAAACTCGGGCAAAGATAGAGGAGATGGCGGTTTAAAACTCTTAATATAGTAGGCCAAGAAAAGCTACTAGGGGAGGAAGACATGAAGTTGACTCCGTCACACAATTGAGTGTCAATTTGGGTGCCCAACTAAGCTCCCATATTGACACAATGAACTTGAAATTTTAGAAAGCCTTAGCCAAGATGAATAAAGCTTCTCAATCATCCAAGCAACATGTCAATGCCATGGTGGCAACATCTTCTATTCCAAATGGAGTGTGTGAGAATTGTGGAACTTTGGGACATGATCAACAAGAGTGTAGGGGCACAAGTGAGCAAGTGAATGCTTTCCAAGCATACAAGAATGGCACCCCTTACTCCAGCTATTACAATGAAAACACCAAATTTCACCCAAACTTCTCATACAAAAGCCAAAATGTTCAAAATACTCAACCCACATACACCCCACCTCCAATGAGAAATCCTACTCAAAGACCATACTTCAACCAAAACCAACCCACTTACAATCAATCTAATGACCAAGCTTTTGATGTTCAAAAAGCGGTCCTCCAAATGCAAACGAGCCAACAAGATTTCTTTGCTCAAATGCAAAGAGATAGCCAAGCCAAAGACACTACCATCAACAATATCCTTGCTCACACCAAGATGTTGGAAACACAATTGTCCTAATTGGCCTCTTCAAGTTCCCAAAGACAAAAAGGACAATTACCTCCTCAAGGTAATCTTCCTACAAGACATGAGACCATCAATGCCATCCACTTGAGGAGTGGCACAAGATATGAAGGACCTAAGATGCCAATTGAAGAGAATATTGTTAAGGAAACTATCAAGCAAAGTTGTAATACCCCGTACTCTTTATAATTATATAAATAATATTATATTGTATTTTATAAGCATGTTATGAGACGGAATAATAAATAATAATAATAATAATAATAATATAAATAATAATGATAATAATTAATATTAATACATGTATATATATATATATATATATATATATATATATACATATACTACACCATTATATATATATATATATATACTCCACCCTACTCCCTTATCCACTATATCCATTTGTCACAACACAATCCACCCCACATTTCTTAAGAGAGAAAAAGAGAAAAGAGAGGAAGAGAAGAGAAGAAAAAGAGACCGTCACTCCGCCTCGGGATCGTAAGGTAAGACCGACTCACACTAGTTTTATATTATTTTATTTGACCCGCCTCGACCTTGACTCACCCGAGACCACCGTTGACCACCTTGGACCACCGTTGATTGAGTATTAGAGGTTTGACCTAACTAGATCTAGGATTATAGCTGTTTTGTGCGACGGTCTTAAGACGGATTTTAACCCTTAAAACGTGATGAACTTGGGGTGGTATTAGGTGGAAGTTATCAAGGGATGTGTGGAGAGTGGAGTGGTGGTCTTAGGTGGTGGGATAGGTGGCTGTGGTGGTCAGTTTTAGGCATCAAAAGAAGGGGGGGAGCACGGGTTGTAATTGTTGTTGTTGTTGTGGTTGTTGTTGTTTGTTGTGGGTGGCTGTGGTGGTGGTTGGGCTTGGACTAGTAGGGGGCGGCTGGTGGAGGGTCAGGTAGGCACCACGGTGGTGGTGGTGGTCCACGGTGGGGACTGTGGTAGCTAATTGTTGTTGATGTCGGGTGTGTTTATTGTTGTTGGTGTCTGTTGTTGGGGTTGGGGGTTGCTGCTGGCCGTGGCCACCACGGCTGGTCGTGGTGGTCCATGGTGGCAGCGGCAGGTGGTGGCCAGAGTCGGGGTACTCGTGAGTCGGGATTTGAATAGTAGGACGAGTTATTTAGTTAATTAATTCGTATATAATTTAATTAGATTAAATTAGTTAGTAATTTATTTTATTTAATTAGGTGACGGTTTTATGAATTTGAGTTATTATTGGATCGGGTTTGCTTATGGAGCTTGCTAAAAGGTAGGTTCATCCTACTCAGTTTCGATAATGTGTCTATTTGTTAAATGAGTTGTTTGTCATTAATTGCATTTAATGAGTTGATAATTGGCATGTTATGCGGTACCTTGCTTTTATTGTGTTTGTCACGTATATTGGAGGATATTGCGGTGTTGTTTGGTTACTTGTTATATGGAGACGGAAGGCGGTTGGGAGACCGTCTTCCGCTTGAGTCGCCTATTGGGGTCTCCCATCCCAATAGGAATGTGCACATTAATGACTTGAGTCTTGGAGGGATGCGTGTGGTGAGGCACGACGTCTGGCAGGGGACCCGAGTCTCTCTTGGGCCCGGTACCACCGACGTGTTCGGAGTACCTTGTGTGAGTATGGTGTCGTGGACGTGTTCCTCGCACCAGTGGGTGTGGGTACGTCTGGGCGTGTCCCGGTACCGGCGTGACGGTTGGATAATTGTGTGTCATTCATATCATGGTCATATTGTTGACTCACGCACTTGAGTCGTGTCACACTTTCTTCTTTCGTTACTGACGTTTGTGTGTGTGTGTGTCTTTGTCACCTATCTTTGGGTGGCCTGTGTTGATCCATATGATATTCTTTGGTCATATAAGGAGCAGGTTAAGTATAGGTTTGTTTGTTGACGTGATCGGGATTCGGGCCGCACTACCGACTTTTGAGTCGGGTACATAGTCACTAGGTAGATGGCATAGTCATAGAGGAGTTGTATTTCATTTATTAGTTTACGTTTGTAATAACTAAACTTGTTATTTATTTAATAACGTTTCTTAATTGTAGTTCCAATTTCACTGCCTCGGGAAACCGAGATGGTAACGCACTAATTATCTTGGCCGGATAATCGCAGTGTTACAAAGTGGTATCAGAGCTACGATTTTGGAACCTAAACCAATGAAATAAAATGAACATAGGTGTGTCTAATAAAATGAACCCGACATGAGTACAATAGGAGGTCAGTTTTGGGTGAGAAGGATCCTTCACTTTAAAACTAGATCCTATTGTTTTGGTTGGTCACTACGTGGGTGGTTACAAGTCAGGAAACGTGAAGTGACATGTTGTGTGATTTCATGTGTGCTATGTTAAATTGGCAAGTCCTCGCATGATGTAGTTTTGTATGTGTTGACATGAGTTAATAGACTTCTTGCACGATGTAATTTTTCAAATGGTATGCGATAACATGTATGATTGGATAAAGTAATGATAAATATGACGTTTTTTGGTGTATGGTTTTTACGAATTAGTGTGTGAGGGGCACTAGCCCCGTCTTTTGGCATGTTAATATCGCATATATGGTGGAATTTCACTAATGCTATAGTTATAGCGTAATTAGTAATAGTTGTTGCTAAAGTAGTTGATAATATGAGAAGTAATCCTCAGTCAGAAATTACAAACCATAGAGAGGCATCCAGCCGAGTGCGAGCTAGTACTCGACCGAGTACCAGTCACTCGATCGAGTGAACCCTACCAGTTGACCGACTGGACCAATTTCCAGGAACTTGAAATTTTCTGGAAGTGAGTCAGTCGACCGAGTGGACGGGCACTCGACTGAGTGGACTCAGCACTCGATCGAGTGCCAAATTCTGGGTTGTGAAATTCGTTAGAATTATATTATTACTTAACTTTATCCCTTGAATTGACTAATTTCACTATGTAAGTTATGTTCTCTTTTCCTCGTATATCTTTCCAATTTGATTGTACTTAAATCTACGCTAATTACTTCAAAATTTGTCAATTAATGGCATGTTTTGTTTGATTCATTATATTAATCTTGTTTTTACATCAATTATGATGTCAAGTATGAAATTTCATGTTGAATTTTACCCGAATTTTTTTTTATGATCTCGAAAATATATGTTTCGGAGTCAATAATTTGATTTTATATTTTGTTGCTTGGTTAATTGTCTAACAAGGACCCAGGTTTAGTTGCTATTGCTAATTTTGTCGCACATTTGAAATTTTGTCTTGAAATCTTGACTACGAAATTTTAAAGCTTTGATGTTCATACTTAAGAGTAGACTTTCTGTTTTATTTTCTAGTAATGGCATGTATTGCCTTGAATCAAAATTTTATCTTAGAACGTTACCCAAAATTTTTGAAATCCCATAGTACATATGAATGATTTTTGATTTTTGGCACTCAAAACATGATCTGCTTGTTTCTCGGTACTTAGTCCTTATTGATGTTGCATTGTGTTACATTAACCTAGGAGCCTTACCTTGCAAATTGCCTTAAATTTTGACAAGTATGTTATTTATGTAATAACGCTGCGAATTGATTTTATATTCTATTCCTATATTGATTTTATATTCCATTCTTATCTAATTATGTCATAACGCTGCAAATCTTATCTAAATGACGATAAGCATGATTTTAAAATTTGGAAATTTTGTCGTAAAGCTTTTCTTGATTTAATTGAGTAATAATAAGACTTCAATTTTGTTAATAATACCATGTATTGCCCTAAATTGAGAATCTACCTTAGAATTTTGCCCAAAATTTTATATATATTTACCATAGTGTATATGATTAAATCTTAAATTTTGTATTTAAAATATAGTTCCTTTGTTTCATAGTGTTGTTTCTTTGTTAATAATGTAGTGCTTTGCTTAGATATGGGTCTCAATGTTTGCTTAACTTGAGGGTTGTATAGTTTTGATGAGTGAAGACGCGTAGACACGCGTGGTTGTGACTTAGAGAATCTGAAAAGAGAGTGAGTTGATGAGTTTACGAGGATAAATGGGTGCTAATAACGTGCGATGAATGAGTATTGTACCTTAAGAGCTATGAATGTGAAACATGTGTTTTATTGGAATCGATGTGAGTTTGTTCATTTTGTTTGATTCGAGCCATGTAGGTAGGTAAGTGCATGATGTTGTGAAAGAGAGAGTTGTTGGATGAATGAGGATGCTATTGGGCTAAATTGTGGAAATGGTGGTTAGTGACTATATTGAATTCGATAAGGTGGTGATGTAGGTATTGGAATAAGGGAATCAACTTTTGAGGAAAGAATCTTTTAGGCTAAGTGGTAATGTTTCGCTATTATGGAAGTATTATTTTGTGATTCAAGACTATTGATGTGATCTTGTGGATAGTTTATGTCGGAAATTGGGAGAATAAAAAAGTGAGTTTAGCTTACATGAGGTGTCTTGGGTTGAGTAAGATGAGTACATGAGGTAATTTATGGATGATGAGTGATGTGTAATCAAGGTTGAGTATTTGTTGATGGTTTGGACTTATGGATTGCATCTTGAAGGATGTTATAATTGAACATGTTGTTAGAATTATAGTTGACAAATAGTTGAGATTTGAATTGTGGAATAATGAGAAATAAATTGAGGTACCTAAGGGTAGAATGAGGCGATATCTTGGGTTGTTCATAGTCGGGGGAATATGCAAATTGAGTTCATGGATTGATGAGAATTGAAAAGAAGGTAACTAGATAGAATTGGAGGTGATCAATGATATTTGAGGGTACGAGATGTCTAGTAAAAGTCATAGTAATGTCTCGTGGTGAAAGTACTTAAGAGTTGTTGTATACGTGTGATATATTATTGTACCGACGTTAGTTTTTAGGGAGTATTATTGTGAAATGGAAAATTGAGAAAGTGTTAATTGAAAGTTGGTGGTATAGTTGAGAGTTTGGGATTTTAGAGGGATTTGTTGTGAAATTTGGATGAACCCTTGTAAGGAGTTCATGCTATCGATCATGAGGAGATACAGATGAGTTTAGTCATAATAATTGCAAAGGTAAAGTTGTGGATTTAGTCCTACCAATTTGGTCATCGAGGTTAAGAGATTAAGAGTATGATACATAATGCGTGTGAGTTTACTCATGTTGTTAAGAGACTTGATCACTTGCGTGGTATAGTATGGCCGATTAAGCTAAGCGCGCATGTATGACGAGTGAGATTAGTTAGTGAGATTTTTAGCCTATTGGCAGTAGTATAGAGGTTGTTTGTAAAGTTGCCTCCCAATCGTCGAGTGAAGCGCCCTCGGTGTACATTGTGATCTTGTTGTAGTGTCCATTTAAGGAACTGGAATGATGGCCTTAGGGCCAAGAGTTCATCTATTAGCATTGGGGTGATGAAATAGGAAAGTTTGGAAACGAGTTTGAGAATGAGAATCTTCTGCCCAGGTGACACTCGACCGAGTGCACCACGCACTTGATCGAGTGGCCGCCTACTCGGCCGAGTGGTCTCCTAAACTCGACCGAGTGGCCATGTACTCGGTCGAGTGACCTGCTACACTCGATCGAGTGGTCTGTCTTGACTCTTGTTTTGCCCATATTCGACTTAACATTGGGTGTATACCCTTACATCGCTGTTTATGCTAGTGGACTTGTGTTTGGATGAACATGTTAAACTTATATGGGTGATATTTTGTGAATTATTTACTTTTGATCATCTTGTGTGGCATGTTGCAATTAAATTGAAATCGTGATTCGACATGAATGGATTTGTGACAGAAATGATGTGACAATCTTGTTTGATGTGTGTTAACCGACGTGATTTATTTTATTGTGTACAAGTAAGATGAAAATGCAAGTTATGTGTCACATAGTGGTCATTGCATGATAGTAATTGTGGTCTTTTGCATAAGCGGGAGTGTTGAGAATGGATGGGAACGGATATGGAAACACGTGTGTGATCACGTGGTGGATGTGACGCGGTATATGCGTGGCATGATGTTTGAAAATAGGAATGTTGAGAATTGTTGAGTCACATAACGAGATTTTGCATTAATTGATTGTTTCCTTGAGTCCGTATATTCGTGATTGATGTGCATACACGTGAAAGTATGAAATTTGACGTGATATAGATATATAATAATAATCGAGTTATACACAGTGATAGATGCGTATGCTTATAACCGACTTGAGTTGGGAGTTAGTTATGGGGTTATAGATTGGAATCTAGGGATTGACCTGACACTTGACCTTTGGGAGGCTTGTAGAGGGGGGGGGGTGATGTGACCCATAATTGCGTTTATTTAGTCCCCTAACTAGCCTCGTTTCCATGCTTTCTAGCACTTATTAGGGTCGTTTTTATCTTATGTTCCCTACTTTGCACATTCTATGAGATTTTGTGCCCTTTGTATGGGAGGATGCTAAGCCCTGCGCATATAAAAGCCAAAGAGGAGCTAAATTGATCGCATCCAATGACCAAGCAACAAAGAGGATGCTAATACTAAAGGCCTAAGTAAATAAATCAAGTAAAATGGGCATTGACGAAGACCCACACGGCTCCTCAACGATCCCCACGGATTTAGAGGCAGTCAAGAAGAAGAGAAGCCAAGCTGTGCAGTAATCCGAGTGTCCCGACCTCAAGTCGGGCAACTCGCTGATAAATCCGGGTGTCCCGACCTCAAGTCGGGCGACTCAATGCAAAATCCGGGAGTCTCAAAGCCCAGGTCGAGTGGATCCTCAAGCAGCATAAGCGTCTATCATGAGCGGGTCGTGGGACTCCTCATAGGACTTGCAAGGCGTAAATCTTCATCTTAGGGACCTAATCGTCATTTAAGCCCTTAGTTACCCTAATACATGTACGTAGTATAAATACTCCATTGTATTAGGGGATATTTATGAAGTCATTAGAGTAGATTAGAAATTAATTAGTTTAATTACATATTAATCCTTCCTTAATTGTTATTGAAGAACTCTTAGATCTAGTATTGGGATAAGAAGATTATTTGGGTTTTATTGAAGAATTGATAACTCTTCATTCATCAATGAAGTTTTTCTTCTATCATTCCTTATTTCCATTTGTTCGTCATAAGTTTGGTACAACTCTTTTACTCTTTGCATTCATTATTGATTGTTTTCCTAATCACTCATCATGTTTGGATTTGTTAGTATGATTGACGCCCTTATTAGCAGGTTCAACACAACCATGAGTGAGTAGTCTTCTAGCTAGAGTTAATGGGGGATTAGGGGAACTATATCATGGGGGTAGATCCATACTTATGTAATATGTTATCATAAGATTGCTTGCTTGTTGTAGAGTTAACCTATGCACATGTTATGCTTGATAAAATGCTAGACTATGAAACCTTGCATTTGTTCATCTCTTATCTATTCAACAAGACTTGTAAGATATAAACTAACTCGAGTCTTGTTAGACCATGCATAGAAGTGAATAGGAATAAAGTAAGTCGACTTGTAGGTGTTGTACAGTCTAGACGACTCGGTTCCGGGACCCAAATCTTCCTATGGATCGTAAGATATAAACTAACTCGATTCCACTACAACAATAATTTGCTTGCAACTATGTAAACATGTTTATATGATCACCACCATGAAACCCCCTATGAACCCATGACACCCTAGTGCTTTCATTAATTGTTTACATCCCCTTTTATCTTTCCACTTGCTTAGTAGTTTCGACACTTATCTCAACTCAATTAATTTGTGACACCTTAAGACATAGCTACTTGAAATTGATAACTTAATTCGATACCCGTCCTTTGGGATCCGACCTTTACTTACCACTCTACTAAGAGTAGTTTGTTTAGTTATAAATATTGTTTTGGTTGGTTAACTTAGACGACAAAGTTTGGAATCGCACCAGGGGGCCCTTAAAGAGGCTTCTAGAGTATGATTAGAGCATGGAACCGGGAACATAGCCATTTGTGAAATTTAGTAACGAGCATAAGAGACCACTTTTTGAGGTTGGTAGTCGAACTTCGGGTCGAAGTTCTCTTTTAAGGGGAGTGAATGTAATAATTCGAAATTAAAGAAAGAGGAAGTACGGAACGTGGGAAAGTAAGGAGATTTGAGTAAAGAACTTTGGGATGAGTGTGATGTTTATAAAGGAACGTATACGGTTGATAGACTTGTGAGGCGATATAGAGTGCATGAGAATCGATGATGAGACTTGAGGAGACTTGAGGAAATGAGAGAGTTAGGAGAACTTCGGGGACGAAGTTCGTTTTAAGGGGGAAGACTGTAATACCCCGTACTTTTTATAATTATATAAATAATATTATATTGTATTTTACAAGCATGTTATGATACGGAATAATAAATAATAATAATAATAATATACGATAATATAAATAATAATGATAATAATTAATATTAATACATGTATCCACCCTATCCATACTCCACCCTACACCCTTATCCACCCTATCCATTTGTCACAACACAATCCACCACACATTTCTTAAGAGAGAAAAAGAGAAAAGAGAGGAAGAGAAGAGAAGAAAAGGAGACCGTCACTCGGCCTCGGGATCGTAAGGTAAGACCGACTCACACTAGTTTTATATTATTTTATTTGACCCGCCTCGACCTTGACTCACCCGAGACCACCGTTGACCACCTCGGACCACCGTTGACCGAGTATTAGATGTTTGACCGAACTAGATCTAGGATTATAGTTGTTTTGTGCGACCGTCTTAAGAAGAATTTTTAACCCTTAAAACGTGACGAACTTGGTGTGGTATTGGGTGGAAGTTGTCGAGGGATGTGTGGAGAGTGGAGTGGTGGTCGTAGGTGGTGAGATAGGTGGCTGTGGTGGTCGGTTTTATGCGTCAAAAGGGGGGAGCACGGGTTGTAATTGTTGTTGTTGTGGTTGTTGTTGTTGTTTGTTTTGGGAGGCTGTGGTGGTGGTTTGTCGTGGTGGTTGGACCCGGACCGGAGGGTGGCGGTTGGTGGGGGTCAGGTAGGGACCACAGTGGTGGTGGTGGTCCACGGTGGGGACTGTGGCAGCTAATTGTTGTTGATGTCGGGTGTGTTTATTGTTGTTGGTGTCGGTTGTTGATGTTGGGGGTGGCTGTGAGGGTTGCTACTGGCCGTGGCCACCACGGCTGGTGGTGGTGGTCCATGGTGGCAGCGGCAGCTGGTGGCTGGAGTCGGGGTAGTCGTGAGTCAGGATTTGAATAGTAAGACGAGTTATATAGTTAACTAATTCATATATAATTTAATTAGATTAGATTAGTTAGTAATTTATTTTATTTTATTATTATATTTAATTAGGTGACGGTTTTATGAAGTGCAGTTATTATTGGATCGGGTTTGCTTATGGAGCTTGATAAAAGGTAGGTTCATCCTACTCAATTTCGATAATGTGTCTATTTGTTAAATGAGTTGTTTGTCATTAATTGCATTTAATGAGTCGATAATTAGCATGTTAGTGTTGGAGTTAGTGTCCTTCACAATAGTGCGTTTACATATTAAATCTCATTAAAGGAATATCATCAGGATATTTATTATTTGATCCTCGTCAGTTGATTAACGTAAATCAATAACGGTTGGCTGACTAGAGTTTGACGTTATTGTCGTGAGACGGCGGTGATCAACTGACCCCTTTCGGTCACACCTAAAGGAACGAACCCCAATTGACAACTAATTAATTGTATGAGATACAATTTTATTTAGTCCCTTGATTTATAGACTAAAAGGTTAGTCGATCCTTTTTAGAGAGATTTCGAGTTGCGAACTCGTGGCACAACAGTTATTATTTAATTATGCGATAATTAAATTTTAAATTTTAAGAGACGGGTTTTAGTTAATTAATTGTTAATTCACTAAAATTGTACTAATTGATTAATGTGATTAATATTAGTACGTAAACAATATGTGTAGCGGTACACATATATTTACGGAGTGTTTTTAACAAAATTTAATCGGGAAGCATTTAAACATAAAAGGATGTTTAAAGTAAAATTACACGTATTTGTGCGACAAATATAAAAATCAAAATGGACCCGTAAATGGACATTTGTGACACCCCCATACTCCGAGTGCCTTACCAGGACCACTTAGGTATAAGAACGTCACCATCTCGTTTACCCAAGGCAATGATAATCAAATGACAATAACGAAACATAATTTAAATAGTAATAAAGTTTAAGTGATTACACTTCCAAATCCAAACTGATTAAAATACGATACACGTTCTCTTAAACCAATGTCTCGAAACTACTAAAAAACGACAGCGGAAGACTCTAATCAGCTCGTGGTGACACATCCCAGCTAGACCGTATGCCTCTAATCAAACCTGCTCAACAACTGCTCACCATCCCCGAATGGATCACCATAGTTTTACAAAACAAAGACGGGGTCAGTACTAATCACACAATACAATCACAAAAAGACAAGTAACAAAATAGCTCAACCGTCACATCAACCCAAACTCCATAATCAACTCCTCATCACTGACTACACATTAAAGTATGTAGCCCTGCCAGAGTACCCATCGCAACAGGTACTCCACACCGCCAGTGGGGGACCGCAGCCGTTCCCACCTAAGCCCCGCTCATCTTCATCGAGCGACAAACCCAAGTACATTAATGTGCACATCCCTTCTGTGGCGGGTTCCACAGAAGGCGAATCATGGGCGGGAAGACACTCCCGCAAGTGACTCCACTCAGCCAGGGAAGCACCCCGAAGATCACAGACAGATACAATCAACAACAATCAATAATGATAAAATCCAACAACCGTCACAATACCAACATTATACTTGTCAACAATCATAATCAAATCACCAATCCACATCATGTGACTAATACTGAGTAGGGAAAATCCTACCTGGAATGCAAACACACAGCAGACGATCTTAGCAGATGTCTCAAAACCTTTCCTCTACGAATCCTCCTCCTATCACACAATCATACAATTACTACATACACAACTAATCATAAAACCCCCAATCCCATAAATTAGGGTTTAAACAATCTTAACCAAATGCTATAAAATTGGTATGTAGGACTTACCCTTGACGCAAGGATCACAAAGACACAAAGAACAATGAAATCCGACCTCTCAAGCTCAAGGATTTGCCAATAATGCGGATGAAGAGAACAACGTAGTTTCAATCTCCTTTATGAGTGTATTAGGTTTGTAAAAGTGTTTAATAAATATGACGACATAATATATATACTAATCCGCATTATTAACAAAACCCGTCAAAACATGACTCGTCAACCGAGCTACTCGATCGAGTAACTAACGTACTCGATCAAGTGCCACTTACTCGATCGAGTGCCAAGGCTACTCGATCGAGTACCCTACAGACAGAATATTATTTGGTAAATCAAAACACCCTTACTCGACAGAGTAAGGCCCACTCGATAGTGTACCCAGAGACTCATAAAACCATAGTATTACAGTCTTCCCTCCTTAAAAAGAACTTCGTCCCCGAAGTTCAAACCACAACAAAATAAAGACATGCTAACATAATCCCGACGCAACAACAAAAACAAAACTCGATATAAAAGCTCTAACACATACTACAAACCTACTCTCAACCCGACTCAAACCACTACTAACTATACTAAAAACAACATAAAAAGATGCAAAAACTCTTAGCGATCATCTCCAACCCCCCTAAAAGAAACATGGTTACGTCCCCGTAACCATACATACCTGATAAAAAAGGAACGGATAACACTCTCTCATGGCCTCCTCCGCCTCCCATGTAGCTTCCTCAACCTCATGATTAGACTAAAGAATCTTAAGCAAGACCGTCTCACCATGTCTAGTCTTCCTAACCTTTCGGTCAGATTCTGCTTAGGCACCTCAAGATAAGACAATGACTCATCTAGCTCTATGTTCTCCACCTCTAACACAAGTGACGGATCACTCACATACTTTCGCAGCTGAGATACATGAAACACATTATGTACTTTATCCAAAGCAGACGGTAAAGCCAAACGATAAACAACCTCTCCAACCCGGTCTAAGATCTCATATGGTCTTATGAACTTCTGACTCAGCTTGCCTTTCTTACCAAATATCATGACCCCACGCATAGGATATACTTTCAGAAGAACCTTGTACCCAACCTGAAACTCTATATCCTGGCGATGTAGATCTGCATAACTCTTTTGTCTATCCTGAGCCGCTCTCATCCTCTCTCTGATCAGCTTGATCTGCTCAACCATCTCATGTACCATCTCTGGTCCTAAAACCAATGCCTCAGCACTGTCATCCCAACAGATCGGACTCCTACATCTCCTCCCATATAAAGCCTCAAATGGCGCCATGCCAATACTGGTGTGATAGCTGTTGTTGTAAGAAAACTCAATCAAATCTAACCTCTATTCCTAGCTACCACCAAAATCCATCACACAAGCTCGTAACATATCCTCAAGAGTCTTGATTGTCCTCTCTGTCTGACCATCTGTCGTAGGATGAAATGCTGTACTCATCTTCAATGTCGTTCCTAAAGACTCCTGCAACTCTTTCCAAAACCTTGAGATAAACCTCGAACCTCTGTCAGATACTATGTCTTTAGGCACCCCATGTAATCTCAGCACATTCTTCCGATAAGCCATAGCCAATTGTGCCTTAGTCTATGTATCTTTCATTGGCACAAAATGAGCTGACTTGGTCAGTCGATCCACTATAACCCATATCATGTTGTTACCCTACTGACTCTTTGGCAAACCCACGATAAAATCCATAGAAATGGACTCCCACTTCCACTCAGATACCTCTAGAGACTGAATCTTACCTTGTGGTCATCGCTGCTCCCCTTTAACTCTCTGACATGTCAAACAACGGGCCACAAACTCAGCTGTTTCTTTCTTCATCCCAGACCACCAGAAAGTCTTCTTTAAATCTTTGTACAGCTTGTCACCACCTGGATGTACCGAATATGGTGTACAATGTGCCTCTGTCATGATTGTCTTTTTCAGCTCCTCATCATTAGGGACACACCAACTCCCATCAAACCTTGAACTAATCTGTATGAATAGAGAATCTAGACACTGTCCCTTTCTCTACTCCAGCTCTCCACTCCACCATCTTGGGATCTAACTCCTGTTTACCGCGAATATCATCATAAAGATCAGGCTTCACTGTCAAATCTCCCATGGCATTCCCTTTCTGGATCACATGTATCCCAAACCTCCCAACTCCATCTCTCAACCTCATCAACGATAAAGCTGTACACAAAGAATGTACACTCTTCCCGCTCAAAGCATCTGCAACTACATTGGCCTTCCCTTCATGGTAAATAATATCCATGTCATAATCGCCAATCAACTCCATCCACCTCCTTTGTCTCATGTTCAACTCCTTTTGAGTGAAGATGTACTTGAGACTCTTGTGATCTGAAAATATCTTAAACGTCGCCCCATAAAGGTAATGTCTCCAAATCTTGAGAGCAAACACAACTGCACCCAACTCCAGATCATGTGTAGGATAATTCTCCTCATAAGGCTTCAATTGCCTAGAAGCATAGGCAATGACTTTACCGTTCTGCATCAACACACGTCCCAAACCATTCTTTGAAGCATCTGTACACACTTCAAAGTTCTCACTTCCTTCAGGCAATGCTAAGATTAGAGCTGTGGTCAAACGCTCCTTTAATGTTTGGAACGCCGTCTCACAACTCTCATCCCAACGAAACTTGTTCTCTTTCCTCATCAAAGCTGTCATAGGCCTAGAAATCTTGGATAAATCTTTCACGAACCGTCTGTAATATCCAGCCAAACCCAAGAAACTCCTGATCTCAGCTACATTCTTTGGTGCTTCCCACTTGGTAACTGCCTCAATCTTTGCAGGATCCACAGCTACCCCTTCCTTAGAAATCACATGCCCCAGAAAAGGCAACTTTCTCCAACCAGAACTCACACTTGGACAATTTGGCAAACAACTCATGCTCCCTCAAGGTCTGCAATACAATCCTGAGATGCTCCTCATACTCCTCCTTAGTCTTAGAAATGACTATGATGTCATCTATGAAAACCACCACAAACTTGTCCAAAACCCGACTAAAGACTCTGTTCATCAAATCCATAAACACAGCTGGTGCGTTAGATAACCCAAACGGCATCACTACATACTCATAATGGCCATACCTCGATGTGAAAGTTGTCTTTGGTATGTCCTCCTCTCTAATCTTCACCTGATGGTACCCCGACCTCAAATCAATATTAGAAAAGACTGCTGCACCACTCAACTGATCAAACAGGTCATCTATCCTTGGCAAAGGGTACTTCTTCTTCACCGTCACTCTGTTCAGCTCCCTGTAATCTATGCACAACCTCAAGCTCCCAACCTTCTTTTTCACAAACAGAACTGGTGCTCCCCACGGTGATACACTAGGTCTAATGTATCCCCTCTCAATCAGATCATCTAACTTCTTCCTGAGCTCCTCCAACTCCTTAGGACCCATCCGGTACAATGCCTTAGAGATTGGCCTGTGCCCGGTTTCAGCTCAACACTGAAATCTATTTCCCTCTTCGGTGGCAACCCCAGAATCTCCTCTAGAAAGACATCTGGAAACTCCCTCACAACTGGTATCTGCTCAACTGTCGGACTCTCCATCCTGTCATCTCTCACATGGCACAAGATCAACGGGCACCCCTTTCTCAGATAGGACTTCAAGATCACAGCTGCAATCAACTTAACTTTGGGTTTGACAACAAACCCACGATAAGACACACTAATGCCCTTAGGACCTCTTTGAGACACTTTCTTTTGATGACAGTCTATCTTAGCTTTGTACTTTCCTAACCAATCCATCCCGACTATCATCTCAAAACCATCTAAAGGAAACTATAGCAAGTCTACAGGTAGATCGACTTGCCTAACTATCATGGATACATCTCTATACAACCTCCCACACGATACAGACTCACCCGAAGGTATAAAGACTTCCTCCCTTACAGACTCATACTCTCTTAAACCCAACTGTTTAACATGACTCAAAGATACAAAGGACTGAGATGCCCCCGAATCAAACAAAACAAAGGTATAAACACCATTAACAAGAAAAGTACCAGTGATAACGTGAGCGTCGTCCTCAGCTGCTTTCTTCTCCATCATAAACGACTTTCCACCGGTCTTCCGCCCACCTCCCCGGACAAGATCTTGGGCCGAGGTAGTCGGCTTAGCACCCGACCCCTGATTGTTCTTGGTGTTCGTAGCTGGCTTCTGATAAGAATTACCGCCATTGCGGTTACCCCCACCGTTGTTGCTTTGGCCTCCCATGTTGTTCCATGACCCAGCCGGTTTGTTGCTCGCATAACTCTGTGCCGGCCCCTGTGAAAAACTTCCCTGTCCCGGCCTTTGGAAACCCCCACTCACCGCACTGGTGCACTCATGTCTCTTGTGGCCTACACCGCCACAGTTAAAACAGGTCATTCCCCAGCTACTACTACTATTCCCACGGCCACGCCCATAGGAAGCCCCAACACTAAACCCCGAGCCAGATGAATATGCTCTAGCCTGAGTGTGGTTGCCCTTCTTGTAGTTAGATTGGCCTCCACCCTCGCTCTCAGCCTTTCTTTTCTCAGCACCTCTCTCTTGGGTCATCTCCACCAACCTCTCAGCCCTCCCAGCTCTCTCATAAGCTTCCTTAACATCTGTAGGAACTCCCACATCTAGCTTCTCCATGATCTTGGGGTGTCAACCCCTTCTCAAATCTCAGAGCTAGGTTCTCATCACTCAACCCCATATACTCAGCATACCTAGCCTTCTCATTAAGCTGTCGGTAGTACTCAGTCACCGTCATATCAGGTGCCATATTAAACCCATCAAAATCCTCTCTCAGCTTACTCCTCACATGCTCCGGCACGAACTCTCGCCTCATAGCCTTTATAAACTCTTCCCAAGGAATAGCAGGTAACCCCTGCCTTGCATACATATCTCTAGTATTCACCTTTACCTTATCCCACCACTCTCGTGCCGCCTCCCTCAAGTAGAACCCAGCTTGTTCCACTTTCATCTCATCCGGGCAATGCACCAAATCCAGGATGTTCTCCATCTCTCTGTGCCAATTATCCAGAAGAATTGGCTCCCCGGTCCTCTTGTACTCTTTCGGGTTAAATCTCACTATGTAGAGACTAATCTTTGAATGATCCACATCTTTATCCTTCCCCACTCTCATCAACGCATATGTGAGAGCATCTTGGTGCTCGACCATCTTTACTATGTCATCGACTGATATACTCTCAGCTCTAGCATAAAAGGGCGTTTCTCTTTGGCGGCATCTTGTAACTATATAAGAAAAGGTAGATATAAACACGCATACTATAACCCAGAACACGTATATAGCCTGCACAGACCCCACTCGATCGAGTTCTAGAATCCACTCGATCGAGTTGAGGCTACTCGATCGAGTGCCCAACCTACTCGATCGAGTGTGTAACACCCCGTAATTTCGGACCGTTATTATTTTGCGGAAGTAATTTATTAATCAAGTTGAATTTAATATTAATGTATTTGAAGTAATAATAATTCAATGAAGTATAATTCTATTATATTTTGAAGTAAAGTATTTATTTAGATAGTTTCGAAATGTTTAAAAATAGTTTAAACCATGTAAAAATCTTTTATTTCGAAATAAGGGCATATCGGGAAAAATGGCAATTCTTTTGAAAATTGGGCAAACGATTTTGGAAATGGGTCATATGAGTACTCAATCTTCTTGTAATCTCGTGTTTAAGAATTTTGGCATTGTCGGAATTTGCGTTTGACAAACGGTTCTAATTATCGTCGAAACGAGCCAAAACCGACTAATAAAATTCCGCCGAAAATCCCGTCTTTCCCCCCCCCCCTCTCACGGCACCACTACTCCCTCCTTCCTTTTTGTTTTTTTTTTCTTTTCCATCTCCATCTCCCTTGAATGTTCTAAACTATTCTACACTAAAACACCATTTTTATAACAAAACCTAAGCTTTTCTAAGCTAATTTTCATCGTAATTTACTCGTTTCTACTCCAAATTTCATAAGGATTACATATTTGGAATCCTCTCTTCATTTCCAACATCCTAGTATGTATTAAATTCATTTGCCCTAAATTTATTTTTGTCCACCATTTTTAGGGTATTGATTATTAGTGCTTATAGTTGTGTTTTTATTGTTTATTTAGGTGAAGATTTAGAAGACGAGTTTGGAGACTCGTATATTGTTGAAGATAGTGGCTAGTTTGCACATTAGGGTTTGGTGTTCAAGGTGCTAGTTGCTCATTTTGTTGCTAAAGGTAACATATTTCGAGTTACTCGACGAATTAATGTCACATTCTTTGCTTTTTGTATGATTTTGTGAATGTTATTTAAGTGGTTTATTTCACATGAAAATATGTGTTAAATTCATGTCTTTTGTATGTTTAAGTTCACATATTAGTATGGAAATGAAATGGGAATGATTAATTGATGCTTAAAACGATGTTAAAATGAACAAAAACGGAGAAACGGAGAAAAGGGGGTGGCGGCCCAGCAGGCCCGGCAGGCCCACGGCAGCCTTGGGGTTGGCCCGGGTCGGCCCGTTGCTTGTTTCGCGGTTTTTCATGCGTTGTTCGTTCGTTTGGGCGTATTAATGTTATATTTAGTATAAGTAACATATGGGTAGTCTTATGAAATGAATAATGTTAGTAGTAAATATAATGTTGATGGTAAAGTTATGTTTATATTGGTAGTTGGCATATGTTAGGATAGGTTATAATATGAAATTGTAATGAATAGGCTTAAAATGAATTTTATAGCGATAATTGTAATGTTTGGTTGATTATGCCGAAAAATCGAGCCTTAGTCCCTTTGATGAATCGATGTCGATCAATTGTGTGATTGGTCGACCAGCGATTGAACCCGTACTGTCGCAGATCGGGGTTGCGGGTAAAAATTCGGTTGGATGAAAATTATTGTGAAAAATGGATAATTGGCCTTATTCTTGTTTTAGGCCATTTATTATGTTTTTAGTTCACATGTGATGTTGGTTGAATTGAATGGTTTCTTATATTGTAGAAATGGCCTTAGATTCCCTGAAACCTTTAATATTGTTAATATTGCTTGAAATGGAATTGGTATTGAATACTTCTTGCAGGTTGTTGTGTTTGTCATAGATAGGTCTTTATAGTCTTTGACGAGTATATGTTCACTGCTTAATAGCCTTTGTGTTCCTGACTTGGTGGGTTTATATCCAAGTTGGGGCATGACCTCGTTACTTATTTTGAGGGTAAGTGGTCAGCTTAAGTACTAGCCAACCCTTTGGTGGACTCCTTAGGGTACTCACTTTGTTTTAAAAAAAATTGTGGGTCTTGGGTGCGGTGGTGTGTATCCGCATGTCTAGGTCTGCGCAGATTTAGGACTAGGGTTGTGTTGTGTCTTGGCCATGTTTTGATAGAACCTCTGAGCCAAGATACCGGTTCGATTACCTTCCCTACCTCGTGGTATAGACTCGAGTTACATAGTGACTATTGACGGTGCTAAGAACTTATGCCTGTCTTTGATATATTGCCCTTTCTTGTATGGTGATTTTATGAATTGTAATAGGTGAGATGCAAGCCGGTTACAATTGATAAAGTTTGGATTACTGCTTGTTATATGTTTCACATGATAGTTTAATTTGGTCAGTTTAGTGTTCATATGTTAGAATATTCGATAATTAGTTTATTTATGATGTTGTTTACATGTTACATTACATGTTACATTAAATATGACATTTCGTGGCTGGGAGAACTCGAAGTTACTCCCCACTGAATTGTGGCTTTTGTGTTTGTATAAAATGCGATTGACAGGTTGATGATGATTAGATGGGGTACACGGACGAGCTAGTGAGCAAAAGAACCTTGGACTTAGTTTGGTTATATTTTGTAGTAAACCTTTAAACATAAGGTTGTGTTTATATTTTGGAGGGACATATGTCTCCCTCTTTTACTTTGGTTTGTATCACTTTACTCTCGCGACTTTAGCATGGTTATGTAAATTAGTTTGTTAGTATTTGCAGGTTTTGGCACTCTTCACTTGGAAATGTTTGTGAATGGTTTAGAAAAGTTTTTAAAATTACAGGTTTTATTTAGTTGAACCAATTACAAACATATCCTGTCAGTTTTTCTGTAGAATTTACGTGTTTATTTATTGCTAAAAATGAGGGTGTCACAGTTGGTATCAGAGCTTGTTGCTCCCGACGCACGTATGTGCACCCCACTTAAAATCACTTGACCTTTAAATAATAAACTTGAGAGATGGGTAGGATGGGTAGATTTAGGATTTTATGTGGTAGCCTATTTGTGATTGCTAATTGTTAGGTACTAATTAAATTTTCTCTTTTGCAAGATGGCTCCGCCAAGAAGAGTGGATGATGTTATTTTACAAGCTCTTACTCTAATCCTCCAAAACCAACAAAATCAGCAGAATCAACAAGCTCCTCCTCCTCCTCCGCCTCCTGAGGGTACTCCAGGCACCTATACTTGGGTGGCTAACCAATTAACCCGAAACAACACTCCCACTTATGGTGGAGAAATTGATCCAGTTGCTCTCGCGGGGTGGTTTCGAGAGTTAGAGAAAATCTTTTCGTTGTATGATGTTCAGAAGGAACATAAAGTGAAGCTGGCATCTCACTTCCTAGTACGAGAAGCAGATCGATGGTGGTCTATGACTGGGCCTACTGTTTCATCTGAACCGGGTTTTGACTGGGAACGTTTCAAGGAATTAGTGGAGGCTCGATTCTATCCGCAAGAACTTAAACAGCAGAAGTTGAAGGAATTCATGGAATTAAAGCAAGGAAGCCTTCCTGTTCAGGCCTTCACTGATAAATACAACGAGTTGGCTCATTATGCTACTAGATTGGTGAAGGATGACAATGAAAAAGCCTTCTTTTATCTTTAAAAGCTCTCTCCTAAAATCAAAAGCATGGTCCGACGGGACTCCACCAGCTTTGTTTCAATTTACAATGATGCTTTATGGGCTGAGAATTCACTGAAAGACATTGAAAATGAAGCTCGTGCAACCAGTTCCAGTCTTGGCAAGAGGCCTTTATATCCATCTTCTAGGCCCTATACTCCTTCACCCAGGTTTACCTCTTCTCCCTCTTACCCAAACAAGAGGAGATTTGATCCTACTATGCAAGTTAACCGGGGTGGTCAATCTTCGGCTTTTAACAACAATAAAGGTGCTAAGGACCGAGTGTGCTATAACTGCAAGAAACCAGCACATCCTGGTAAATGCTTTGTTGATCCTATCATATGCTTTTCTTGCAACAAACCGGGCCACAAGGCCAATGTTTGCCCGGAGAAGAAGGTGACGGCTCCTACTACTCCTGCTGCCCCAGAGAGGCCGAAAGGCCGGATTTTTGTCATGAGCCGAGCGGAAGCAGAGGCACACCCTGATATCATTACGGGTACATTTTCTATATTTAATGTTCCTTGTTTGGTACTATTTGATACGGGTGCCTCTTTATCTTTTATTTCAATGAAACTCTCCGATAAGTTATCACTTGAATCATCACATGAAGAAAGCACATCTATATCCTTACCCTCTGGTGATGTCTTTTCCTGTTCTAAAATCTATCCGAGAGTTCCTATTTCTATCGCGGGATCTATATTTCCAGCAAATCTTTTCCGATTTCCGCTTGAAGAATTTGATGTCATTTTGGGCATGGATTGGTTACATACTTATCATGCTCGATTTGAATGTCGGGACCAGAAAATAATTCTTACAAGCCCTTCAGGTCACCGTGTGTCTTATCAAGTGGTTAAAAGACAAACCGGTGCTAAATTAATTTCTGCTATGAAGTTTGTCAATGCGATGAAAAAGGGTCATCAAGCCTTCTTGTGTATGGTGACTCCTTCAGATTCTTCCTCTTTGCCTTCTAAAGAGAATGTTCCTGTGGTATGTGAATTTCCCGATGTTTTTCCTGATGAGCTACCGGGAATTCCTCCTGAAAGAGAAGTTGAATTTACTATTGATCTTATTCCTGGTACCGGCCCTATTGCTAAAGCTCCTTATAGGGTGGCACCGTCTGAAATGAAAGAGCTGAAGGCTCAGCTGGATGATTTGATTGCCAAAGGTTTTATCCGACCTAGCTCTTCACCTTGGGGTGCTCCTGTTCTCTTTGTAAGGAAGAAGGATGGATCTATGCGGTTATGCATAGATTATCGTGAACTTAACCGGGTTACTATCAAGAATAAATATCCTCTTCCTAGAATTGATGATCTTTTTGACCAACTCCGAGGTGCTTCCACTTTTTCTAAAATTGACCTTCGTTCGGGCTATCATCGATTCCAAATCCGAGAAGTGACATTCCTAAAACCGCCTTCGATCGAGATATGGTCATTTCGAGTTTACAGTGATGCCATTCGGATTGACCAATGCTCCAGCAGTATTCATGGATCAGATGAACCGTACTTTCAGAGAACACCTTGACAAATGCGTTGTAGTGTTCATTGATGACATCCTGATCTATTCTAAATCTGAAGAACATACCAAACACCTTCGTGCTATTTTGGAGATTCTGCGCCGTGAAAAATGGTATGCTAAATTCTCTAAATGTGAATTCTGGTTATCTAAAGTGACCTTCCTTGGGCATGTCATTTCGAAAGAGGGCGTTACGGTAGATCCTGCCAAAATTGAAGCCGTTGTTAATTGGAAAAGTCCGACCAATGTTTCTGAAATCCGTAGTTTTCTTGGCTTGGCGGGTTATTATCGGCGGTTTGTGAAGGATTTTTCAAAGATTGCTAGGCCGATGACTCAGTTGCTAAAGAAAGAGTCTAAATTTGTGTGGTCTGAGGAGTGTGAAAACGCCTTCCAGGAATTGAAAAAGAGGTTTACTACCGCTCCGGTGTTGACCTTACCTGAAGAAGGAGTGGACTTTGATGTTTACTGTGATGCTTCTAAGCATGGTATAGGTTGTGTCTTGATGCAAAAAGGGAAAGTCATTGCGTATGCCTCTCGACAGCTTAGAGTTCATGAAGTTAACTACCCGACTCATGATCTTGAATTAGCTGCGGTGGTGCATGCTTTGAGGATTTGGAGACACTACCTCATTGGAGTCCATTGCAACATCTACACCGACCACAAAAGCCTGAAATACCTTTTTACCCAGAATGATCTGAACATGAGGCAAAGAAGATGGTTGGAATTGGTGAATGACTATGATGCCGACCTAATTTATCACGAAGGAAAAGCTAATGTGGTGGCCGATGCTCTTAGCAGAAAATCCTGTCATTCTTTGAATTCTTTTCGGGAATTACCTCTTGAACTTGCTTTAGAACTTCAAAAATTGGGAATAAGTCTTGTAAAAAGGGGCTCTAATCATCTTAATGCCATGTCAGCCGAACCTGACTTCTACCGTGAGATCCGTGCTTGCCTTCCCGATGATCCTACTTTCAAATCCATTCGAGCTAAAATTCAACTTGGGCAAGCTAAGGATTGTAAGATTGATGATGATGGGTATCTTCGTTATCATGGTAGAATCTATGTTCGGAAAAATGATTTGAGAAAAAGAATTCTTGATGAAGCACACCTCTCTCCTTACTCCGTTCATCCGGGAGGTACCAAAATGTACAAAGATTTGAGGTTACAATTCTGGTGGCCTAGGATGAAGATTGAAGTTATGGAGTATGTCAGTAAATGCCTCACCTGCCAGAAAGTAAAGATAGAGCATCAAAAGCCCGGGGGTTTGCTTCAACCCTTGGATGTTCCTCTTTGGAAATGGGAGTCTATTTCCATGGATTTTGTGATGGCTTTACCCAGGACTTCCACTGGGAAGAATGCTGTTTGGGTGGTTGTGGAACGATTGACTAAGGGTGCTCGGTTTATTCCCATCAAAGAGACCTGGAGTTTAGAAGTTCTAGCTCATGTCTATGTGGATGAGGTAGTGCGCTATCATGGGGTTCCTAAAGATATAGTTTCAGATCGGGACCCTCGATTTTGTTCTCGTTTCTGGACTGCATTATAGGAGACCTTGAGTAGTAAACTATTAATGAGCACTGCTTTTCACGCCGCCACTGATGGTCAAACCGAGAGAACAATTCAAACTTTAGAGGATCTTCTTCGTGCCTGTGCCTTAGATTTCCAAACTTCCTGGGAGAAATGTTTACCTCTGGTTGAGTTCTCTTACAACAACAGCTATCAAGCCTCCATTAAAATGGCACCATATGAAGCTCTGTACGGTAGAAAATGCCGTACTCCAGTCTGTTGGGACCAAACACAAAATGTTCCAATGTTTGGACCTGATTTGGTGACCGAGTCCATTGAACAAGTTAAGATCATTCGGGAGCGGATGAAAGCCGCTCAGGACCGTCAAAAATCATATGCTGATGTCCGTCGTCGACCACTTTCTTTTGAGGTTGATGATCAAGTGTTCCTTAAAGTGTCACCTATGAAAGGGGTGAAACGGTTTGGCGTAAAAGGGAAGCTAAGCCCTAAATATATTGGACCTTTCCGGGTGATTGAAAAGATTGGTCCTGCTGCTTACCGTTTAGAATTGCCCCCAAATCTGAGCAAGGTTCACAATGTCTTCTATGTTTCTCAGTTGAGGAAGTACATTAGTGACCCTAGCCATATCATCCAAGAAGAGATTCTTGAATTGGAACCTAACTTGGCGGTTGAAGAAAGGCCAATTCGGATTCTTGAAAAAGCCAACAAGCAACTTAGGAGCAAAGTTGTTCCTCTAGTCCGAGTTCTTTGGCGTTGTGGAAATGTCGAAGAAGAGACTTGGGAGACTGAAGCTTCTATGTTAGCTAAATATCCTGAATTATTCTCGTAAGGTATTCCTTTTTCTTACTCTTTTTCCGCGTTACTAAGCCGTATTTGGTCATAATTAGTAAAGATATTATTCTTATTATAGAATTTTAAACTAAAATTTTGAAAGGCTTTTATGATTTTTAATGGTTTTAACATTAATGAGTGTTAAATCTTGTTATTGGTGACGTCCCAATAATGGGTTTTCTCATTTATTGGTGTAGAAATATTTTTATATTTTGATATGAAATGTGGATGTTCTTGTCTGATCAACAAGAGTATCACCGTTTCATTGAAAAGATACCTATATTTTTCTTATGATTATATTAATAAGATGTTGTTTACAATAATTTCTCCTTCTAAGTTTCGAGGACGAAACTTTTTAAAAGGAGGGGTGATTGTAACACCCCGTAATTTCGGACCGTTATTATTTTGCGGAAGTAATTTATTAATCAAGTTGAATTTAATATTAATGTATTTGAAGTAATAATAATTCAATGAAGCATAATTCTATTATATTTTGAAGTAAAGTATTTATTTTGATAGTTTCGAAATGTTTAAAAATATTTTAAACCATGTAAAAATCTTTTATTTCGAAATAAGGGCATATCGGGAAAAATGGCAATTCTTTTGAAAATTGGGCAAACGATTTTGGAAATGGGTCATATGAGTACTCAATATTCTTGTAATCTCGTGTTTAAGAATTTTGGCGTTGTCGGAATTTGCGTTTGACAAACGGTTCTAATTATCGTCGAAACGAGCCAAAACCGACTAATAAAATTCCGCCGAAAATCCCGTCTTTCCCCCCTTCTCACGGCACCACTACTCCCTCCTTCCTTTTTGTTTTTTTTTTCTTTTCCATCTTCATCTCCCTTGAATGTTCTAAACTATTCTACACTAAAACACCATTTTTATAACAAAACCTAAGCTTTTCTAAGCTAATTTTCATCGTAATTTACTCGTTTCTACTCCAAATTTCATAAGGATTACATATTTGGAATCCTCTATTCATTTCCAACATCCTAGTATGTATTAAATTCATTTGCCCTAATTTTATTTTTGTCCACCATTTTTAGGGTATTGATTATTAGTGCTTATAGTTGTGTTTTTATTGTTTATTTAGGTGAAGATTTAGAAGACGAGTTTGGAGACTCGTATATTGTTGAAGATAGTGGCTAGTTTGCACATTAGGGTTTGGTGTTCAAGGTGCTAGTTGCTCATTTTGTTGCTAAAGGTAACATATTTCGAGTTACTCGACGAATTAATGTCACATTCTTTGCTTTTTGTATGATTTTGTGAATGTTATTTAAGTGGTTTATTTCACATGAAAATATGTGTTAAATTAATGTCTTTTTTATGTTTAAGTTCACATATTAGTATGGAAATGAAATGGGAATGATTAATTGATGCTTAAAACGATGTTAAAATGAACAAAAACGGAGAAACGGAGAAAAGGGGTGGCGGCCAAAGAGGCCGGCAGCCCACGGCGACCTTGGGGTCGGCCCGTTGCTTGTTTCGCGGTTTTTCATGCGTTGTTCGTCGTTTCGGGCGTATTAATGTTATATTTAGTATAAGTAACATATGGGTAGTCTTATGAAATGAATAATGTTAGTAGTAAATATAATGTTGATGGTAAAGTTATGTTTATATTGGTAGTTGGCACATGTTAGGATAGGTTATAATATGAAATTGTAATGAATAGGCTTAAAATGAATTTTATAGCGATAATTGTAATGTTTGGTTGATTATGCCGAAAATCGAGCCTTAGTCCCTTTGATCAATCGATGTCGATCAATTGTGTGATTGGTCACCATGATTGAACCCGTGCACTGTCCGCAGATCGGGTTGCGGGTAAAAATTCGGTTGGATGAAAATTATTGTGAAAAATGGATAATTGGCCTTATTCTTGTTTTAGGCCATTTATTATGTTTTTAGTTCACATGTTATGTTGGTTGAATTGAATGGTTTCTTATATTGTAGAAATAGCCTTAGATTCCCTGAAACCTTTAATATTGTTAATATTGCTTGAAATGGAATTGGTATTGAATACTTCTTGCAGGTTGTTGTGTTTGTCATAGATAGGTCTTTATAGTCTTTGACGAGTATATGTTCACTGCTTAATAGCCTTTGTGTTCCTGACTTGGTGGGTTTATATCCAAGTTAGGGCATGACCTCGTTACTTATTTTGAGGGTAAGTGGTCAGCTTAAGTACTAGCCAACCCTTTGGTGGACTCCTTAGGGTACTCACTTTGTTTTAAAAAAAATTGTGGGTCTTGGGTGCGGTGGTGTGTATCCGCATGTCTAGGTCTCAAGTGATTTAGGACTAGGGTTGTGTTGTGTCTTGGCCATGTTTTGATAGAACCTCTAAGCCAAGATACCGGTTCGACTACCTTCCCTACCTCGTGGTATAGACTCGAGTTACAGAGTGACTATTGACGGTGCTAAGAACTTATGCCTGTCTTTGATATATTGCCCTTTCTTGTATGGCGATTTTATGAATTGTAATAGGTGAGATGCAAGCCGGTTACAATTGATAAAGTTTGGATTACTGCTTGTTATATGTTTCACATGATAGTTTAATTTGGTCAGTTTAGTGTTCATGTGTTAGAATATTCGATAATTAGTTTATTTATGATGTTGTTTACATGTTACATTACATGTTACATTAAATATGACATTTCGTGGCTGGGAGAACTCGAAGTTACTCCCCACTGAATTGTGGCTTTCGTGTTTGTATAAAATGCGATTGACAGGTTGATGATGATTAGATGGGGTACACGGACGAGCTAGTGAGCAAAAGAACCTTGGACTTAGTTTGGTTATATTTTGTAGTAAACCTTTAAACATAAGGTTGTGTTTATATTTTGGAGGGACATATGTCTCCCTCTTTTACTTTGGTTTGTATCACTTTACTCTCGCGACTTTAGCATGGTTATGTAAATTAGTTTGTTAGTATTTGCAGGTTTTGGCACTCTTCACTTGGAAATGTTTGTGAATGGTTTAGAAAAGTTTTTAAAATTACAGGTTTTATTTAGTTGAACCAATTACAAACATATCCTGTCAGTTTTTCTGTAGAATTTACGTGTTTATTTATTGCTAAAAATGTGGGTGTCACAGAGTGCCTCGACTCCAGAACCTAATCAGACCTCTAATCACAAGCATACTCGACCGAGCTTACCAGCCACTCGATCGAGCGTCCCCTACTCGATCGAGTGCCCCAATGTACTCGATCGAGTACCCAAAAACACGATTCTGACCAGAAAACATCAAACTACGACCTACTCGACCGAGTTACACCCACTCGATCGAGCACCTCACCTACTCGATTGAGTGCCCTCCACTCGATCGAGTCATGCAGACTCGTATACACTACCCGCATGTGCATCCTACTTCCCAACAAAATATACAGCTTTTATAATTTCAATAAAATAACCATACTACGCATACATTTCTACACAACTCCTTATAAAATCAACAAATCAATCTATTCATATTATCAAAATACCATATTATAACATACATCATGCTTTTCATCCATTTCAACGTACGAATCACACATCTTTTATCTTCTACTCTATATTTCCAATTTTCCACATTCAACATCCAACGATTCATTACACATGCCACTATGTACTCATACAAACCAAAAGACAACACATACGAACCTGACACATACCCCATGTGACCGGTTAAATATTGCAGGGCGAGTTCGCGGCTTTAGGACGTCTCCCAAGCCTTTGCATTAGCTCCTACAACTTCTACCCCGGGTTCATTTTAATTGACTCCCTATGTTCATTAGATTCATTGGTTACAGGTTTCAGGATCGTCATTCTGATACCACTTTGTGACACCCCCATACTCTGAGTGCCTTACCAGGACCACTCAGGTATAAGAACGTCACTATCTCGGTTACCCCAGGCAATGATAATCAATTGACAATAACGAAACATAATTTAAATAGTAATAAAGTTTAAGTGATTACAATTCGAAATCCAAACTGATAAAAATACGATACATGTTCTCTTAAACTAATGTCTCGAAACTACTAAAGAACGACAGCGGAAGACTCTAATCAGCTCGTGGTGACACATCCCAGCTAGCCCGTATGCCTCTAATCAAACCTGCTCAACAACTGTTCATCATCCCCGAATGGATCACCACAGTTTTACAAAATAAAGACGGGGTCAGTACTAATCACACAATACAATCACAAAAAGACAAGTAACAAAATAGCTCAACCGTCACATCAACCCAAACTCCATAATCAACTCCTCATCACTAACTACACACTAAAGTGTGTAGCCCTGCCAGAGTACTCATCGCAACAGGTACTCCACACCGCCAGTGGGGGACCGCAGCCGTTCTCACCTAAGCCCCGCTCATCTCCATCGAGCGATAAACCCAAGTCCATTATTGTGCACATCCCTTCTATGGCGGGTTCCACAGAAGGCGAATCATGGGCGTGAAGCTACTCCCGCAAGTGACTCCACTCAGCCAGGGACGCACCCCGAAGATCACAGACAGATACAATCAACAACAATCAATAATGATAAAATCCAACAACCGTCACAATACCAACATTATACTTGTCAACAATCATAATCAAATCACCAATCCATATCATGTGACTAATACTGAGTAGGGAAAACCCTACATGGAATGCAAACACACACAGCAGACGATCTTAGCAGCTGTCTCAAAACCTTTCCTCTACGAATCCTCCTCCTATCACACAATCATACAATTACTACATACACAACTAATCATAAAACCCCCAATCCCATAAATTAGGGTTTAAACAATCTTAACCAAATGCTATAAAATTGGTATGTAGGATTTACCCTTGACGCAAGGATCACAAAGACACAAAGAACAATGAAATCCGACCTCTCAAGCTCCGGGATTTGCCAATAATGCGGATGAAGAGAACAACGTAGTTTCAATCTCCTTTATGAGTGTATTAAGTTTGTAATAGTGTTTAATAAAGATGACGACATAATATATATACTAATCCGCATTATTAACAAAACCCGTCAAAACATAACCCGTCAACCGAGCTACTCGATCAAGTAACTAACGTACTCGATCGAGTGCGAAGGCTACTCGATCGAGTACCCTACAGACAGAATACTATTTCGTAAATGAAAACACCCTTACTCGACAGAGTAAGGCCCACTCGATAGAGTACCCAGAGACTCATAAAACCGTAGTATTACAACATTGGACCGTGTAAAATAGAGTGTAGTAGATGATTATAAACATAATCATTTTACTTTAATTTATATTCTTCCATAAGTTATCTTTTGTTATTTTTCATTTGATATGGGATTGGACATAAAAAAAAAAAGACCAAATCCACTCCCACACTCCACCCTCTCAACCGGTCACTTCCTCCTTTTAGACCAACAATTTGTTCATTTTTACACACTACTCACTTGTATACTTTTGCATGTGAAAATCAAATTGTTGGTTTTATCTCTCTAAAAACTAATAAAAATCATTTACTAAATTGTTAGTAAATAAAAATAAATGCTAAGTATATTAGTATTATTTACATATTATCAAGGGTAGATTTAACAAATATCTAGTTAGTATTTGTTATATTATTGGGTGCTTTGTTCTTGGGTACTACTTGAAGGAGACTTTCTCTTTGAAGGTTTTTACTAGAAGGATCATCCATTATTATTTAGCACAAGAACAATCTAGATAGGTGATCTAGATTGTGCCCATATTACCATCAAAATCAATGTAAGGAAATTGTATTTCCTTAATCTTTATTATTTATGCTTTTATATTTGCATGCATGTTACATAGATCACATAACAATGGATTATGAGATAATTTGATTTTTAATTAGAGAGTCTAATTAGGATCTATGATCTTTCAAGTACTAATATTAATGTGATTAATATTGGTACGTAAATAATATGTGTAGCGGTACACATATATTTACGGAGTATTTTGGACAAATTTATTGGGAAGCATTTAAACATAAAACGATGTTTACAGTAAAATTACACGTATTTGTGCGACAAATATAAGAACCAATATGAACCCGTAAATGAAACATTGGACCGTGTAAATGGAGTGTAAATGGATGATTATAAACATAATCATTACACGCATGACTTTGATCTATCCCATCAAACTTTTGTTCTATTTTATGCACAACGACAATTGGACATAAAATAAAGCAAAATTTCTCCCACACTCCACCCTTACCAACCGTCCTCTCCCTCCCATATAGACCAACAATTTTGTTCTTTTATTGACTACTCACTTGGCATATTTTGCATGTGGATAAAAATTTCCTTATCTCTCTAAATCTTATAACAAATCATTTTACTAAGAAGTTAGTAATCTAAAATAAATACTAAGTGTATTAGTATTATTTACATATTATCAATGGTAGATTTAACAAGTATATAGTTAATACTTGTTAAATTATTGGGTTTTGTTCTTGGGTGTATATTGAAGGGGATCTTCTAATTTGAAGATTTGTTCTAAGAGGATCATCCATCCTTTATTAGCATAAGAACAATCTAGATAGATGATTTAGATTGTGCCCATATTACCATCAAAATCAATGTAAGGAAATTGTATTTCAATAATTTTTATTTATTATGCTTTTATATTAGCATGCATGTTACATAGATCACTAAAATAACATTTTATGAGATAATTTGTTTTTAATTAGAGGGTCTAATATGGATCTATGATCTTTCAAGTGGTATCACTTGTATGACTACTATGTTTTCACAAACATCAAAAGTCCGCCAATACAAAGCGGCGGCACGCTTCTTTGAAGCAAAGCTTGAGAGGGGTCAAAAGGTTGGTCCCCATGTGCTAAAAATGGTCGAATATGTCGACATCCTAGAGCGTCTAGGGTGTAAGATTCCTAAGACTCTTGTGGTGGATCGCATGCTCCACTCACTTCCTTCCAAGTTTGCCCACTTTAGGGTAAACTATAACATGAATGGCATGGATAAGAGTTATCATAAAATTCATGCACTCCTCACCCAAGCGAAGAGGGATATGGAAGCTACTGGGAGTGAAAAAGGGGATGTTCTAACCATGAAGTTAAAGAACATGTCCCTTGGAGTTAAGAAGGGAAAGGGGAAGGAAAAGTCCCAATTCAAGAAATCGTCAAAGAAACAAGACAAGGGAAAGGGGAAAGCCGTTGAGAATGGCAAACCCAAGGCAAATAATGTCAAACTCTCCGAGGCCGAATGTTTCCATTGTAATAGGAAGGGGTATTGTAGGAGGAGTTGTCCCAAATACTTGGAGGACGTCAAGGAAGGGCGTGTGACGCCTATTGGTATGACTTCCTCTCTCTATGTAAAAGACGTTAATTATGCTTGCACTTCCACTTGGGTACTAGATACCGGATGTGGCTCTCACCTTTGTAATCATTTGTAGGGTTTAAGGGACGTGCGAGCACTAGCAAAAGGTGATGTGGATCTCCGCATAAGCAATGGAGCTAGAGTAGCGACCGTTTCCGTGGAGACCTATGTGCTCACTTTAGCTAGTGGTCTAGAGTTGTATTTAAATAAGTGTTATTTTGTACCAACTTTAACCAAGAACATCATCTCCATTTCCGCGTTAGACACGGAAGGCTTTTGTTTTATGATGTAGGATAATAGTTGTGCTTTTTCATTGAATGATGTGGTTTATGGCAAGGCCTTTTCTATTGAAGGCATTTATGTTTTAAATGATGTTAATGACGTTTATCATGTGGAAACTAAAAAGCTCAAAACGGGTGATCCAAATGAATCCTACCTTTGGCATTGTCGTTTAGGTCATATAAACGAAAGACGCATTAAGAGACTTGCTTCATCAAAAGTGCTCAAACCATTTGATTTCGAATCTTATAGTTATGCGAGTCTTTTCTTTTAGGCAAGATGACTCGTGCACTTTTTGCGTGAAAAGGGACACGAGCTAGTGAGGTTTTGGCTCTCATACATACGGATGTGTGTGGACCATTAACCATCACCGCTAGAAGAGGTTTTCACTACTTCATTACTTTTACTGATGACTTGAGTAGATATGGGTATATCTACTTGATGAAGAATAAAAGTGAAGCTTTTGACAAGTTCAAGGAGTTTCGGAATGAAGTAGAGAACCAATTGGATAAAAAGAGTAAGACCCTACGATCCGATCGTGGTGGTGAATACCTAAATTCTGAATTTGATTCACACCTAAAAGATTGTGGTATATTATCACAACGGACTCCTCCTGGCACACCACAATTAAATGTTGTGGCCGAAAGGAGAAACCGAACTTTATTAGACATGGTTCGGTCTATGATGAGTTTAATCGAGCTTCCTGATTCGTTTTGGGGTTTTGCCCTCTTGTCTGCAATATTTTCACTAAATCGAAGCCCGACTAAAGCGTCCGATAAGACTCCATATGAGATATGGACAGGGAAAGTCCCTCGTTTGTCATTTATGCGCATTTGGGGTTGCGAAGCGTATGTCAAGATCAAGTCTGACAATAAGCTTGCACCCAGGTCTGACAAATGTCTTTTTGTAGGATACCCAAGGGAACCACGTGGCTATTACTTCTACAATAAACACGATAACAAAGTGTTTGTGGCACGTGATGCTGTCTTCCTAGAAAAAGAGTTTATTTCTAGAAGACAGAGTGGGAGAAAATTTGAACTTGACGAAGTTCGAGAGCCACAAACCGAGAATGAGGTAGAGGAGAACGTGGAGGATAACGTTCCCTCCTCCTCTGAGATGGTTATCGTTTCTAGAAAGTCAAGTTGGATTTCTAATCCACCTGACCGGTACCTTGGTAACATCGAAGAGGATGGTGTTTTTTTACTTTTGGAAAGTGACGAACCCACTACCTACAAATCGGCCATGTCTAGTCCCGACTCCTCGCTTTGGCTAGAAGCCATGCGGTCCAAAATGGATTCCATGTATGAGAACCAAGTATGGGACTTGGTGGATTTACCTGAGGAAGTGCGACCCCTTCAGTGTAAATGGATATATAAAATTAAGCTCGGCGTGGATAAACATTTAGATGTTTACCAAGCTAGATTGGTGGCAAAAGGTTTCACCCAAGTTCATGGTCTACACTATAACAAAACCTTCGCTCCAGTCGCTATGCTTCGATCCATTAGGATAATCTTAGCGGTTGCCGCGTTTCATGATTATGAGATTTGGCAAATGGATGTCAAAACCGCCTTCTTGAATGAGATTCTAGAAGAGGAAGTGTACATGATACATCCTGAAGGTTTTGCGGATACATCTAACCCTAAGAAGGTGTGTAAGCTCAAGAAGTCCATCTATGGTCTTAAGCAAGCATCTCGGAGTTTGAATCATCGCTTTGATCATGTTATTAAATAATACAGTTTCACTTGAAGTGTTGAAGAACAGTGTTTATACATGAAGTTTAGTAGGAGTAAGGTTGCAATCCTTGTCCTATATGTGGATGACATATTGCTCATCAGGAATGATATTCTATCGCTCACTTCCGTTAAGAAGTGGCTAGGGAATCACTTCCAGATGGAGGACTTGGGAGAGGCACAACGAATCTTGGGTATCCGGATCTATAGAGATAGGTCCAAAAGGATACTAGCATTGAGTCAAGAAGCTTATATTGACAAAGTTCTTGACCGGTTCAATATGAAAGACTCTAAAAGAGGATTTCTACCTATGGGCCAAGGGATTACTTTGAGCAAGTCACAGTCTCCCTCTACCCATAAGGAGATTGAAAACATGAAGACCGTCCCTTATGCTTCTGCTGTTGGGTCTATCATGTATGCTATGATTTGCACACGTCCCGACGTTGCGTATGCCTTGAGCATGACAAGTCGTTATCAAGCCAAGCCTGGTGAGAGTCATTGGATAGCCGTAATGAACATCCTTAAGTACTTGAGAAGGACTAAGGATTTATTCATAGTGTTTGAAGGAGAAACTGAGTTTCGTGTAAGAGGTTACACGGACGCAAGTTTCCAAACCGATCGGGATGATATGAAATCCCAATCCGGCTATGTGTTTATGCTAAATGGAGGAGCTGTTTGCTGAAAGAGCTTCAAGCAAAGCGTTACCACGGATTTTACAACAGAGGCTGAGTACCTTGCAGCGTCTGAGGCTGCAAAGGAAGCTGTTTGGATTCGGCAATTCATGGAGGGACTAGGAGTAGTCCATTCTGCCAAAGTTCCGATCACTCTATATTGTGATAACAGTGGATCTATTTCTCTAGCCAAAGAGCCGAAGTCTAGTAACAAATATTGACACATTGAAAGGAAATACCATGTAATTAGAGATTATGTGGAAAGGAAGGAAATAAATATTTGTAAGGTTGGGACAAACAATAATATTGCTGATCCTTTAACCAAGCCTTTATTAAAGGCTAAGCATGATGGTCATGTCGTCGCAATGGGATTGAGATGAGTACCATATTTTCTTTAGATTATGGATATGTAATAATTGGATAGTGTATCTATTTTTATATATCTGATAATCGCATTCATTGTTTAAGCATTCATTTATGAATCTTTTATTTAGTGTGACTAAATTTTTAATACCTTGTTTATCTGAATAAGTTGTGGAGACAAAGTTGAACACTATTCAAGTGAATAAGATGGACATTATATTTTGTCCCTGGTCACTTAATGAGGTGACGTCTCGGAGTAACTAGTTTGTAAGTCGATTGATGGTTGTTCAACACCATGAGGTCATACGTGATGACTAGTCGATTACATAGACAGAGTGTGTGACACTTTGCCGGATAGTGACCATTTAGAGAGTCCCTTAGTTCTATTATAGACGCCTGGTCGTGGCAGGGATCTCTAAGATGTTCCTATGAGTCGATTCTTTCGACTGGAGACTATTATCTAAGTCAGTGTAGTTTCCGAATGACTTTGGTTTTTGTCCTAGGTCGTACCGTGAAAGGAGGCCAAAGGACATCTTCTGAATCATGATGATCTGTATTGGGCAAAGATAGATAGGGCATACAAGAAATGTCCACCCACGTTGGGTAACAATATCTCAAAGCCACTCGAGGAGTTGTGACTATAAATGCGTGGTCACGCTCGGAAGTAATCTGTGGGAGAAAACCACTCGCGATATGTTCATGTGCAACTGCGACCTGAAAGACACCTTGCATTGAGCGGGAGATTAAAACGGACAAGAGAATTGGTAAAGCACACCTTGTGTCGGACAAGTGGGAGATTGTTGGAGTTAGTGTCCACCACAATAGTGCGTTTACATAATAAATCTCATTAAAGGAATATCATCAGGATATTTATTATTTGATCCTCGTCAGTTGATTAACGTTAATCGATAACGGTTGGCTGACTAGAGTTTGATGTTATTGTCGTGAGACGGCCGTGATCAACTGACCCCTCTCGGTCACACCTAAAGAAACGAACCCCAATTGACAACTAATTAATTGTATGAGATACAATTTATTTAGTCCCTTTATTTATAGACTAAAAGGTTAGTCTATCCTTTTTGGAGAGATTCGAGTTACGAACTCGTGGCGCGGCAGTTATTATTTAATTATGCGATAATAAAATAATAAATTTTATGATACGGGTTTTAGTTAGTTAATTGTTAATTCACTAAAATTATACTAATTGATTAATGTGATTAATATTAGTACGTAAATCGTATGTGTAGCGGTACACAAATATTTACGGAGTGTTTTGGACAAATTTATTGGGAAGCATTTAAATGTAAAACGATGTTTAAAGTAAAATTACACGTATTTCTGCGACAAATATAAGAACCAATATGGACCCGTAAATGGGACATTGGACAGTGCAAATGGATGATTATAAACATAATCATTACACTCATGATTTTTGTCTATCCCATCAAACTTTTGTTCTATTTTATGCACAATGACAATTAGAGATAAACTTTCGAAGGTTGGTTTGAAGTTTTGCATGTTTATTGATTTTATGAGATAAAAGCCGATAAAAGTGAATTAAATTTATCATATATTTGAAACATTTGTCCCTGCCCTTGATAAATTTATGTACATTTAAAAATATGATTTAAAAGTTAAAAGTGAAATTTAAAATGTGATTTCACCTTGTTTTGATGTTTATTGGTTTTTGTGGTTAAAAACCGATAAATATCGATCTTTTTCTTCATAAAATTTATCCGAAATTTTTGGGCAATTTTTCTGACATTTTGGTGTTCTTGGGAGTGTTTCAGAATGCTTAAAATTTTTAGTTTCAATTTTTGGTAATTTTTCAATTATTTTGGATTTATTACTTAAAAGTTATGATTTTACCGATTAAATTAGCAAATATCGCCAAATCAAACTAATTATTTATCATCAAATTAGTGAGGACTAATTTTGAGGTCGAAAACAGTTTGGACAATTAGTTTGGACTTAAATGAGACTTTAGAGTTGATTATTGCTTTTTACAAGTTAAAAATCGATTAAATCCACAAAACCGAGAAAGATACCAACGATTGTAAGATAAGGCGATTTTGGCATCATTTTACAGCATTTTAAGCATATTTATTTATATTGAATGAATGATTGTCATTTATTTAAAGTATTTATTTTGTTGTACCTAGTATGGCCTAGTTTATTTTAATCGTTATTACCCGAAATGAATGGGAATAGCGATTTGTTTGTAATTTAAATACAATCTCGTATTGTCGGTTTGTAATTAATTAATAGTTTTATTTATTTTATTAATTAATGTATAATAGGAATAGCTATGTAATTTAATTGTAATAGTTATTTTACCGACGTTTCCAAAAGACGGATTTACATCGAGACAGAGTCTATTTTTGGAAAGGTCTTCCAAATCCCACAAGAAGGAGCCACTTTTGGAATGAAGAGGCAAGGGACCAAGGAGGTTGTTTCCGATATGTAATTGTCTAGTTTTTATTTACTAGGAAGCCATACTAGGATTATTCATATGCTTGCTTGCTTTTATTTTTCCGCGCATGCCAAAATCGCAATTCACATGCATTTTATTTTCGCGGTTGTCAATTAACGTCATTTACATTCACTGACTTAGTTCACTTATAGGGAATTTATGACTAAATTGACAAGATCTCACACATAACTAAAATTGAGATTAGCCTTACCAATTAGTAACCCTACGAATACCTTGTTCATTAGAGCCACGCTCGCCCAAGCGGGGTGTTTTCTTTTTACCTCGGGTAAGTAGGTGGTAAACGGTTATCACGCGCCAAAGTTGCTTGGACTCAACGGTGTATAAGACGGTCTTGTATTCCGAGGCTAGTAGATGAATTTAAGGAAATTCGTCAACCAAGAGTTCTAGAGGTAGAATTAGTCAAGCGTTGACTTACCGAATTTACAGGATTATGGGATGTTTCGCCTATGCGATGCTCATTTTTGTTTAAAAACGGATCTTGGAATCATTTATATAACTTAGTGGGAGATCGTTATATAAATGTTAAAACTTGTTAAAACATGTTTTCACAAGTAATATTTAAAACAATGAATGTTAATATTTCCTTATTTTATTGTAGCATTTTAATTCGCAATGACAACTTCATCAACTCCATCGACTACTACTGTAACAATCCGGATTATAAAACAAAGGAAAAACATACTGTAAAGTAAATATCAGAGTACGATACTGATAAAAGGGTCAAGGTGGTGGAAACACCAAGCCCAAATCCGTTCGCTACTAAATCCAAAACAAACTAATACATTATTCAAGGTTCTAAAAACATGAAAACAAACTCTTAATTTATTATTCATCTCGCCGCACAGTACTTCCCCAGCAAGATATCATCCAAACAGCAATCATCTGAACAACCTGAGAATGGTGGTCGGCAATCACTCGGGAGTAACTAGATGATCTCCCAGTCATGTTTACAACAATTGAATATAATCAACAATCAATAACAATTGAAATGTAAAACCAGTAAACATGTGAGACCATATACTCATGAAAACCCAACACAAAATTACCAAGACTTTGTCAACTTTAGACGGATGTAATTATGCAAACCAAAACCATATACAACTACTAGACCATGTACACTTATAACCAACGTAGCACACGACCCATAACAACTCAAGGCATAATGCTAGCATCAAAGCATAGCGAATACGGTAACACACAATCCACAGCAATAGAAGGAACAAAGCTAGCAATCAAGCGTAGCGAATAGAGGGAACGCCCGTTAGAGCGTATAACCACTGCTTCTAACTTGCCAGAGCATATAACCACTGCCTCTAGCTGACGCAGCGTATAACCACTGCCTCCATCAGTGTGGATCGTATAACCACTGCCTCCACGGTACTATGTATAGCGTATAACCAGTGCCTATATGTCTAAAACCTGGCCAGACTCTTGGTAAACCGAACGACACTCGGGGAACAGAGCGTATAACCACTGCCTCTACTACCCCATCTCGAACATAGACCAAATAAATCCCGCATCAACGGGTGACGTTAGTTCGTTCCGATAGTATATAACTAATACTACCATCATCTATTCAAACTAGCAAACCACAAATGCACAGTATAACTGACTGTACTAACATGCGTGAACAACATCACGACTCAACTCATAAGATAGCATAACTGACCATCCTACTTATCATATGAACAAGAGTAATCAACGTCAAATGAAACATAGCATTATATAATAACAACTGCACATCACATAACATATGAAACAAGTATATATAACCAATGTTATAGTAACTTCAGCTACAACTTTTAACATTAACCATTCAATGTTATAGTAACCATAACCATAACATGAACTCTGGATGCGAGGTTATAGTAACCTCGACTATAACTTCAACATATATCACTTGAAGTTATACTTACCTCAACTATAACCTTGACACGAAACTCAAAGTTATACTAGTTCCAACCATAACCTTGAGCCATAAATCTCAGGGTACGTTAGTTTCAGCTATAACCTTAACTCGTATCCAATCTTATATTAGATTCAGCTATAACCTGGATTCATATTTCCAAGGTTATACCTGTTTTAGCCATAACTAGAGTAACTACCCAAAGTTGTATTAACTTTAGATATAACACTTGAATCATCATCAAGGTTATACTAGCCTTAGCTAGAACTTTGGAGAGAACCCTTGGCCGCCTATCATGCCGCCACAAGGGTTTGATTCGTAAACCCTAAGTGCGCTCATGACACCCATAATAAACATGTAAACAATATACGAGACATAATTAAAACATTAAATCATATACAAACATGCGAAACATAATTAACATGATAATAAACAATCAAAACATGAACTAATCATACAAATCAATCATTAAATCACATTAATTGTATCAATTGGCATAAACACAATTAAAGAAAAACACCTAGTTACCTTTTTATCAATTAATGAAAACCGCCATAAAGAATACGACCAACAAAGTCTTGTCTCCAACACGTGTCAACATCCCGAAAAGCGATACAAAAATAAAAGCACAGACCGAAACCCTTGAAAACGCCATGAAAGGCTATTCTTGTTCTTCACCCATTAAAATAAGAGAACTTAAAGGTAGGTCTAAAGGTCCATACAAATAATCCCCATAAAATTATTTGGAGAAGAATATGTTGTAGAGGTAAGAGCAAGGATTGTGGAAATATAATTTGTGTATGAGTTTGGGAGAAGAAAAAATATTCAACAATGGAGTCAAAGGGAGAAAAGAAGAACAAAGGAGAGAAAGGGAGGAGTGGCGTCCGCGGCAGGTTTTACGTGAAAACAAAAGGATTGACCTAGTTGCTTGCTAGGTTAATTCTATTTATAAGGAGATTAGCTAATGGGCTTTGGGTCCATTAGCTCATACAATGGATTATCTGATTACAAATCGGATTGGAGCATATTAAAACGCAAGGAGACCTTATAATAGAAAAGTAGTTATTAAATTAAAGTAATAAAATTATGTACGGACATTTTAACCCAATCAAAAGTAGTCCAAAACGTGAAATAATAAAATAGAGAACGAAGGCGATAAATATAAATATTCAAAATACATTATTAAATCTCGAAATAATTAATTTAATAATATACTTTTATAATAAAATATTATTATAAAATATGGGGTGTTACCATCCAACCCCCTAAAAAGAAGTTTCGTCCGCGAAACTTGAATTTCAAAGATAAGATCAAAAGAAAGTAAGAATTACAAGTGATCATCATTAAAAGTCATCTCGGAATCCTAACCGCTGCGCACTCTGATCCATATCCAAACTCAAACCGAAGAAAAAGATATCCCAAATCCTCAAAGTTATCATAATCTTCACACACTCAACAATTTCTAAAGCCACATCAAACTCATACCATCGAAGTCCATAAAGATCATTAAGCTAACATCTAATCCTCATATTTCAAACACTTATCCAACTACCGTTAACCATCATTAAACAACATATACGCCCTCTCAAAATTACCAACTCGTTACTATTACTCCAAATCCAAATAACTTTTAACAAACACTCCAATTCTAGCTTATCATTCACCACAAGATCTGACATTAAACAAAACCCCAAATAGATAATCTCTAAACCAAAGTATCTTTCGAATGAGAAAACTCTTTCATTCATGAGTGCCATTAAAATCACTCCTACTCAAGTATCCTCAAAGCGAGTAGTGCTTACTACCACCCACAACTCTTAATCTCAAAAGGCTTTAATATAAAAACTCGATTATCCTCGATACACATTAGTATCCAAAGTCATCAATCTCAAACCTCAAAGTTTGATTATCATTGTCATAATTCTATCCAACTTCAATCTCATGACAAAATCATCAGTCGCACTCGCAAGACCCAAACATTTCCTTTGAACACTTATCATCACGACATTCCTAAGCACTCAAGGAACCACACACCTTTAGTTAAGCTAGTACCTATTGTACCGCAACACACTTGCCGTCGATAACGCATTCACATCAACACAATTAGTAATGATATCACCATACAAATCTTACCATCTGTGTCCATATAACAGCAATGCTTATAAACTCAATTTCCAATCACAGTTTACTATCACTGAATATTATCGTGACATCACAAAACTACAACAAGGCTGTAGAAATCTATGTCCTTTAATAAAACTCATACTCATATTGAAACATCTTTCACCTCAGATACAACAAACAAACATCTATGTACCCTCAAAGTAATAACATCCTCAAAACTTTCAAAGCTCATAGAAGACCTTTAATAATCCTTCTCCAAACTTTATACGTTATCCCACATCATACTCACATATAACTATGCCATTAAGTTCTCAACCTCAAATAATCAAACATCAAACTCGAAGATCTTACATCGCTCCCCAAAGGATCCAAGCTCCCACTATGAGATGATCACAAGTAACTCTAAAGAGATTTCAAACATTTTAAAGTTACCATGAAAGAATAAATAACTTCCAAATCAGGATAACACATTTCCGTGCCATATCACAAGGCAAAAGAACACATAGCTTTACGAAGTAAAAGCTTAGAGAAAAATCAATGTGAAAAGTATAATTACAAAAGTTCAAAGAAGAAGGAACTGGAGTTGAAATGAAGAACAAATAGAGAGCAAGGATAGATGAAACAGACAGAGGACAAATATAAATAGAAAATTTTGGTCTGAAGGCTCAAATAGAAGAGGTATGGCTAACACGTGCAAGGATGACAAGAATAGACAACTCCAAAAACTAGTTTATCTATGCAAAGACGACACCTTAAGATAAAATAAACAAAGCAGATAACCAGAGTCTTACAATTCTCGTACAATCATCACTCAAGGTAACATTGTTTCGTAACATCCTTTAATCACATCTCCATAAAACCTCAGGACCAATAAACCTCTATATAATTGTCCCTTTACAATCGCTACATCCTCAGATTATCAACTTTCAAGATCATAAACTCTCACGACCATCAACTCTCAAGTCCTTCCACTCTCAAGAACTCCATCTAATTACAATTAATGAATCAATCCATAATAGTCTCTATACGCTCAAAAAATGAACACCACGATACATAATCACCTTCAACATGGTTATCTACTAAGACAACGCTTTTAGAACACTTTCACATTAACATCTCACAAGTCCATAAGTTATAGTTCATCTCTTTCAATCAATCCTTTAAAACGAATGACTAGTAAATAACTCCTCAACGGATAAATCATAAGATCTTTCATAACTCATTGATAGACATTAACGATCCTGATTCCTCAATTATGGTATTCCAATCAAAGATGAGCATAGTCTCCCAAATTTCCAACATGCTCAATCTAACTCCACATTAACATTCAATTCATTTCCATTACTCTACTCTCGATCCATAAATAACTCGCATAACTTTTCCCTTAACACAAAACAAAGTTCAATAATTATCACTGTTAAGGACATAAGTCTCAACATTCCCAAATAATACCATAAGAGGGATATACCCTTTACGTCTCTCGCTCCTTACGAAACTATGAAACCACAATCATACATCTTATGGCACAAATCATCACCCTTTATCATCAATAAGGATTTCCTCAAGCACATAAAAGAACTTAACAACCACTTATCCCAAATGAGACTTCATCTTAACAACCACTATTCCTAAGGCAAACTTCATCTCAACAACCTATAATCCCAAAGTAAACTTCTTCGTTACCAAACCCATAATAATAAATGCTTTTTCCTTTCATACTTGAACATCCATGAATACTATCAATCCTAACTTATTGTCCCAAAATCCTAACCACAAGGATATCAACCTCGAAATCACCTCAAACAAGGACAACACCACCAAAAAGATCCAAAAGGATGAAAGTAAGATAAGAGTAAATCTCGGGTTATCACGGATTACAAGTTTTGACAACACATATAACCAAAATGCACAACATGTAATATGCAAAGGACATTTTCAAAATTAACCATCTTTAAAATCAACAAAGCATGCGTGAAAAAATCATATATGAAAACACATTGAATACAATTATTGACGGAACAAAACATCAAGTCATAAACAACAGAATGCATAAACTATACATTTAATACAATTAACAACAATAAACATTGAGACATAAACAAACAAATACATGAACAAAACAGTTATTACAATTAATAACGATGAGAAACATTAAGGCATAAAAAGTAAGTGCATCAACAACACATGTAATACAATTAACAAAGATATGAAACATCAAGGCATAAACAAACAAGTCCTTAATTATTTCTACCCCATTTATTCTCACTCATTTACTAGGCCATTTATTTTAGTCATCAACTAAGCGAGAGTTGGGAGCGTGTTCGCTCTGATACCAACTGTAACAATCCGGATTATAAAACAAAGGAAAAACATACTGTAAAGTAAATATCAGAGTACGATACTGATAAAAGGGTCAAGGTAGCGGAAACACCAAGCCCAAATCCGGTTCGCTACTAAATCCAAAACAAACTAATACATTATTCAAGGTTCTCAAAACATGAAAACAAACTCCTAATTTATTATTCATCTCGTCGTACAGTACTTCCCCAGCAAGATATCATCCAAACAGCAATCATCTGAACAACCTGAGAATGGGGGTCGACAATCAGTCGGGAGTAACTAGATGCTCTCCCAGTCATGTTTACAAAAATTGAATATAATCAACAATCAATAACAATTGAAATGTAAAACAAGTAAACATGTGAGACCATCTATACTCATGAAAAACCAACACAAAGTTACCAAGACTTTGTCAACTTTAGACGGATGTAATTATGCAAACCCAAACCATATACAACTACTAGACCATGTACACTTATAACCAACATAGCACACGACCCATAACAACTCAAGGCACAATGCTAGCATCAAAGCATAGCGAATACAGTAACACACAATCCACAGCAACAGAAGGCACAAAGCTAGCAATCAAGCGTAGCGAATAGAGTGAACGCCCGTTAGAGCATATAACCACTGTCTCTAACTCGCCATAGCGTATAACCACTGCCTCTAGCTGACGGAGCGTATAACCACTACCTCCATTAGTGTGGAGCGTATAACCACGGCCTCCACGGTACTATGTATAGCGTATAACCAGTGCCTATATGTCTAAGACCTGGCCAGACTCTCGGTAAACCGAACGACACTCGGGGAACAGAGCATATAACCACTGCCTCTGCTACCCCCCTGAACATAGACAAAATAAATCCCGCATCAACGGGTGATGTTAGTTCGTTCCGATAGTATATAACTGATACTAACGTCTTCTATTCAAACTAGCAAACCACAAATGCACAGTATAACTGACTGTACTAACATGCGTGAACAACATCACGACTCAACTCATAAGATACCATAACTGATCATCCTACTTATCATATGAACAAGAGTAACCAACATCAAATGAAACATAGCATTATATAATAACAACTGCACATCACATAACATATGAAACAAGTATAAACAACCAATGCTATAGTAACTTCAGCTACAACTTTAACATTAATCATTCAATGTTAACGTAACCCCAACCATAACATGAACTTTGGATGCGAGGTTATAGTAACCTCGACTATAACTTCAACATATATAACTTGAAGTTATACTTACCTCAACTATAACCTTGACACTAAACTCAAAGTTATACTAGTTCCAACCATAACCTTGAGCCATAAATCTTAGGGTACGTTAGTTTCAGCTATAACCTTAACTCGTATCCAATCTTATAGTAGATTCAGCTACAACCTGGATTCATATTTCTAATGTTACACCTGTTTCAGCCATAACTAGAGTAACTACCCAAAGTTGTATTAACTTTTGCTATAACACTTGAATCATCATCAAGGTTATACTAGCCTTAGCTACAACATTGGAGAGAACCCTTGGCCGCCTATCATGCCGCCACTAGGGTTTGATTCGTAAACCCTAATTGCGCTCATGACACCCATAATAAACATGTAAACAATATACGAGACATAATTAAAACATTAAATCATATACAAACATGCGAAACATAATTAACATGATAATAAACAATCAAAACATGTACTAATCATACAAATCAATCATTAAATCACATTAATTACATCAATTGGCATAAACACACTTAAAGGAAAACACCTAGTTACCTTTTTAGCAATTAATGAAAACCTCCATAAAGAATACGACCAACAAAGCCTTGTCTCCAACACGTGTCAACATCCCGAAAAAGGACACAGAAATAAAAGCACAGACCGAAACCCTTGAAAACGCTGTGAAAGGCTATTCTTGTTCTTCACCCATTAAAATAAGAGACCTTAAAGGTAGGTCTAAAGGTCCATACAAATAATCCCCATAAAATTATTTGGAGAAGAATATGTTGTAGAGGTAACAACAAGGATTGTGGAAATATAATTTGTGTATGAATTTGGGAGAAGAAAAGATATTCAACAATGGAGTCAAAGGGAGAAAAGAAGAACAAAGGAGAGAAAGAGAGGAGAGGCGTCCGCGGCAGGTTTTACGGGAAAACAAAAGGATTGACCTAGTTGCTTGCTAGGTTAATTCTATTTATAAGGAGATCAACTAATGAGCTTTGGGTCCATTAGCTCATATATTGGGTTATCTGATTACAAATCGGATTGGACCATATTAAAATGCAAAGAGACCTTATAATAGTAAAGTAGTTATTAAATTAAAATAATAAAATTATGCACGGACATTTTAACCCAATGAAAAGTAGTCCAAAACGTGAAATAATAAAATAGAGAACGAAGACGATAAATATAAATATTCAAAATACATTATTAAATCTCGAAATAATTAATTTAATAAATACTTTTATAATAAAATATTATTATAAAATACGAGGTGTTACAACTACACTAGGCAAAGATTCATGGCTAAGGTCCGTAATAGACAAATGTATCTTAAAAGATGATGGTAGTAACTTTGTTGAATGGGAATCCAACATCAAAAGTGCCGCGTTGTCCGAAGAACGTGCTCACTTACTTGACCGATGCCCCTCCCATCGAGCCCGGTGCAAGGGCTTCATCGGCGGTGCGGAGCTATGATGACCATGTGAGGATGTCGAATGGTATCAAAAATGTGTTAATATGGTCGATGTCCCCAAATTTCAAGCTTTCATGCATTTCCTTAAATGCGTACGAGATATTCAATCGTATGACTACTATGTTTTCACAAACACCAAAAGTTCGCCAATACGAAGCGGCGGAACGCTTCTTTAAAGTAAAGCATGAGAGGGGCCAAAAGGTTGGTCCCCATGTGCTAAAAATGGTCGAATATGTCAACATCCTAGAGCGTCTAGGGTGGAAGATTCCTAAGACTCTTGTGGTGGATCGCATCCTCCACTCACTTCCTTCCAAGTTTGCCCACTTTAGGGTAAACTATAACATGAATGGCATGGATAAGAGTTATCATGAAATTCATGCACTCCTCACCCAAGCGGAGAGGGATATGGAAGCTAGTAGGAGTGAAAAAGGGGATGTTCTAACCATGAAGTTAAAGAACATGTCCCTTGGAGTTAAGAAGGGAAAAGGGAAGGAAAAGTCCCAATTCAAGAAATCGTCAAAGAAACAAGACAAGGGAAAGGGGAAAGCCGTTGAGAATGGCAAACCCAAAGCAACGAATGTCAAACTCCCCTAGGCCGAATGTTTCCATTGTAATGGGAAGGGGCATTATAGGAGGAGTTTTTTTTTGGTGAAGGGTAAGTATATATATATATATATATATAAAATGTAATGTTTCAAGAATACAAAATATAAGCTAAACTCCTAAACAATTACACAATAGAATCAATCCACTGTTGATCAACAATACTAAGAATGCTTCTATTCCTATGCAGCAGCCGTTCTTTAATATCTCTCCAGACCTGATTCACTAACACCCTAGGTGCATTCACCTGATGGTATAAACGCGCATAGTTCCTGACCTGCCAAATTCCAGCTAGTAAACCTACATAGCAAGCACCAGCCACAACTCTCTGCAATCTACTCTTAGTTCTTGCTTTAGAAAACCAAGTGACCATATGAGCAGCAAAAAACCTGATATGAATCTTCTGTTGCATCAGCTCCATACAACGTCTACTATACTCACACAGACTGAACAAATGCTCATGATTCTCAGGGGCTATACCACAGATGAAGCAGCTATTTGCCTGAACAATACCTCTTTTCTATAGTCTGTCAAGAGTGAGTAACTTCCTGTGCTGACAAGCCCAAAAGATAAAGGAAGTTCTTAGGACATTCAAAATATTCCAAAATAAGTGTCTCCATGGTACCTTAGGTGCCTCAACTCTAAGCCAATCATAACCAGCAGCAACTGTGTATCCTTTGGGATTAGCCTGCCACTGATTGCCCAAATACCCAGCTTTAAACACATCTTTAACTTGTGCAATTTTCTTCTAAGACCAGCTACAATCAGAGGGAGGAGTATACTCCTTCCAATCACAACCTTTCATATAAACCTGGTTAATCCACTTGACCCACAAATGATCCTTTTTAGAGGCCATCCAACTGGTGTACTTCCCCAATAAAGCTTTATTCCATAGATTTGCATTTTTGATACCCAATCCACCTTCCTCTTTAGGAGTGCAACACGTTTCCCATTTGACATTAGGAGCTTTCAAGTAAGAGTCTCTGCCACCCCAAAGAAAATTCCTGCAGATAGAGTCTACCTTTTGCATAATACCAGAAGGAATGAGGAATATAGATGCCCAGTGCGAATGAAGAGTAGAGAGGACAGACCTTACCAAAATGAGTCTACCAGCATAAGACAAATGCCTGGCACCCAGAGATCTAATTCTTTGAACAATCCTTTCAATCAGCTTATGCCCCTCAAACTTGGTAATTTTTTTAGAAGAAATAGGTACTCCCAGGTACTTAAAAAGAAGAGTACCAATTCTGAATCCAGAGATGTTAACAATGTCATCCATTAACTCCTTTTTAACTCCATTGAAATACATGTCAGTCTTATCCTTGTTCAAGGAGAGCCCAGAAGTGGAAGAAAAGGTAGAGAAAGCTTTCAACATCCATATAATAGAACTATCATTGCCTTTACAGAACAATAACAGAACTTCCGCAAATAAAAGATGATTGAGCCTTAAAGGTCCACATAATGGATGGAATCTGAAATTCTCTTGTTGAGCAACCACATCTAAAATTCTTGAAAGGTATTCCATACAGAGGGTAAAAATCAAAGGGGACATAGGATCCCCTTGTCTCAACCCCCTCTTACCTTGGAAAAATCCAAATGTATTGCCATTGACGTTCAGAGAATAGGAAGGTAAAGTGACACAAGTCATAATAATATGAACAATCTTAGTAGGGAACCTCAAAGCTACTAACATTTGATGCACAAATTTCCACTCAACAGAGTCATAAGCCTTTCTAAGGTCAATTTTGATAAGACACCTAGGGGAGGCACTTTCCTGTTGTATAACCTCACAAGGTCTTGACAAATCAAAACATTTTCAACAATATTGCGGCCTTTAATAAACCCCCCCCCCCCCCCCCACTACTATGGACAATATCAGGGAGAACCTCACTCAATCTAGTACACAAAATCTTAGTGATGCACTTGTATAGAACATTGCAACAAGCAATGGGTCTATACTCAAGCACACTCACAGGATTCCTAACTTTGGGGATAAGAGTGAGAGTAGTTGTGTTTAATTGTTTCAGAAGATTACCTGAATTGAAAAAATCTAGCACAGCATTAGTGACATCATTCCCAATAACTTCCCAAGAATCCCTATAAAACTGACTTGTAAACCCATCTGGTCCAGGAGATTTTGTAGCAGAAATACTAAATATAGCCTCCTTAATTTCTTGGATAGAGACTGGCTTCAGAAGAATACTCTTGTGCTGATCAGTAACTAGCTTACCCCTCCTTACAGTAGGAATATGGACATCCAGAGTTTCATTGGTACTTCCCAAAAGATCCTGATAAAAATCTAGGAAAGCCTTCTTAATGCTATGAGGATCAGTATGACTATTCCCATTAGCATCCTTGATTTGAAGAATTTTGTTATGCAGTTGCCTTGACTTAATCTGATTATGGAAAAATCTTGTATTCTCATCACCTTCACTTAACCAGGCCACTTTTGCCTTCTGACTGAGATAGCTATGATGAGATCTACACAGGTCCCTATATTCATTAGCAGCATCTGATTCCTCTTTAAAACAACTTGATTTTGAGGATTACTATGCATCTGGCTCTGGAGATCAACTAATCTGAGCTTAGCAACTTCTACAGCCTTCTCCACATCAGTAAATCTAGCCCTATTTAATTGTTTCAGGGGCTGCTTCAAACTCCTTTGTTTAGAAATAACCTGGAACATCCAAGAACCAGTCACTTTGTTTTGCCAATTATGCTTAATAATGTCCAAAAAATGTGGATCTTGTCCCCACATATTGAAGTATCTGAAGTGAGGTCTATGTTGCCTTTCTTTTCTTCTATAACAAATACTGGGGTTATGATCAAACAGCCCCTCAGGCAAAAAATAAGCATGAGAATCAGGATATAGGTTCATCCATTCCAGATTGATCATTACTCTGTCCCATCTAGAAAACACCCTGGTAGAAGGATCATGTTTATTATTCCAGGTAACATACTCCCCATGAGCAGTAATATCCATAATCTCACAATAATCCACACAATCCCTAAACTCCATAATGTCATTCCAGCTAACAGGTTTGCCAATTCTCTCATTCAAAGCAAGAAGATTGATAAAGTCACCACATACACACCAAGGTCCATTCCATGTATCTTTAACTCTTTTTAAATCCTCCCAGAGATTCAAACGATCATTCTCATCATTGGACCCATAAACAACAGTAAATAGAAAATTATCAGAAGAAGCAATCTCAGTAACTCTTGCAGTGACATGCTGATCAGACATAGACAACACCTGAACATCAAAAATCTGATCAATCCAAATAAGCCAGACCCTACCACCCTGATGATATTAAAAATTATTCACACCTCTCCATTGAAGACCAAATCCAGCTAACACACCAGAACAATCATTATCCTTGATCTTAGTTTCAACTAAACCATATAACCCAACATTATTCTGAAATATAAAACGTTTTATTTCACCTTGGTTAGCTAATTTATTCATACCCCTCACATTCCAACAACCTATATTATTCATTAGATAACTCTCCTGGTGGATTTTTTTGTCCCCCATTCATGTTCTTCTTAGGACTAGAAAGCACCTCAACATAAGAAGGTGATCCAGGAGCTCTTGTAGAAGGTGGTTGCTGAAATTCTTGTCTTACCAAACCTGAAGTAGCAGTAACTAGGGATAACACTGGAGAACTAGGCCTACTATTCCTTACAGTGGCACCTGGTGTAGCAGTAGGGCCAATAACCACTGGATTGACAGTAGTACCATTAGACCCTGGTCTGCTCACATAAGGAACCTTTCTTTGCACAGTCCTCCATTCCTGTCTCTTTTGAGGTTGGGGCTTAGGCACAGTAGCTTTCTTACAAGCACCAGAAATATGTCCAATACCCTTACATACTGAACACAGCTCAGGTTTCCAGTCATATTCCACTGATACACAGACATCCCCTCCTTTCTCATCTTTAAAATAAAGTTTTTCAGGAAATTGTTGACCTACTTCAACTTCAACCAAAGTCCTAGCGTACCCTAGTCTAGTCTTTTCCATAGTAGGCTCATCACACCTCATGAACTTACCAATTAAAGAGGAAAATTTCCCAAGACTAGAGGCACCCCAAAATTTTAAAGGTAAACCACATAACTTGATCCAAATTGGAACTTTCTTAACCCGTTCCTTTGCTAGATTGCAATCTTCCGTCCATGGTTTGACAATAAGGAGTTTATTATCATACATAGGGAATCCTTGTTGAAGCACTAAGTTTTTACATTCTAGAGTAGGGAAATGAACTAAGAAAGCACCATTTGGAAGAAAAGAAATCTTATCATATTTATATTTCCCCCAGATACGATTTATGAAACCCGATAGAAGTTCCCAAGGAGGATTCACCCCTAAGACATAACAGACAATAGCATTGGACCAATATTCTATCTCAGGAGCAACATCCTAAGGGGTTAATGGAAGCAATAGAGAAGCAGAAGAACGTGGAGACGATGACTTACCAGAGACCTTCGTCCATCCCTCGTCCTCATCAGAAACCCCATCACTTTCATCCTCCGACTCCGTTTGCGCATCTTCAACAACAGCGGACAAATTTATAACCGGAATTCCAACAATCTCCCCCAGAGTCTTCGTAGATTTCGCATCTTCAGTTTGAGGGCATTCCAAATTCGACGAAGATTCTGGTATATCCATATCAAGATTGAGATCTGGGCAATTACTAAAGGACAATTTAATTTTAGCACGAGGTTTTCGGATTTTATTCTGCGATTTTTTAGGCAATTTTTTAGGTAATTTCTTCCTTGCCATTTGCAGGGAAAAACCCTAAAAAAGAAGAGAGGAGGAAGAGTTTAAGGGACGTGCAAGCACTAGCAAAAGGTAATGTGGATCTCCGCATGGGCAATGGAGCTAGAGTAGCGTCCGTTTCCGTGGGGACCTATGTGCTCACTTTAGCTAGTGGTCTAGAGTTGTATTTAAATAAGTGTTATTTTGTACCAACTTTAACCAAGAACATCATCTCCATTTCCGCATTAAACGCGTAAGGCTTTTGTTTTATGATTAAGGACAATAGTTGTACTTTTTCATTGAATGATGTGGTTTATGGCAAGGCCATTTCAATTGGAGGCATTTATGTTTTAATGATGTTAATGGCGTTTATCATGTGGAAACTAAAAAGCTCAAAACGGGTGATCCAAATGAATCCTGCCTTTGGCATTGTCGTTTAGGTCACATAAACGAAAGACGCATTAAGAGACTTGTTTCATCAAAAGTGCTCAAACCATTTGATTTCGAATCTTGTGGTATATGCGAGTCTTGCCTTTTAGGCAAGATTACTCGTGCACCTTTTGCGGGAAAAAGGACACGAGCTAGTGAGGTTTTTGCTCTCATACATACGGATGTGTGTGGACCATTAACCATCACCGTTAGAGGAGGTTTTCACTACTTCATTACTTTTACTGATGATTTGAGTAGATATGGGTATATCTACTTGATGAAGAACAAGAGTGAAGCTTTTGACAAGTTCAAAGAGTTTCAAAATGAAGTAGAGAACCAATTGGATAAAAAGATTAAGATACTACGATCCGATCGTGGTGGTGAATAACTAAATTCTGAATTTGATTCACACCTAAAAGATTGTGGTATAGTATCACAATGGACTCCTCCTGGCACACCACAATTAAATGCTGTAGCAGAAAGGAGAAACCGAACTTTATTAGACATTGTTCGGTCAATGAGGAGTCTAACCGAGCTTCCTAATTCGTTTTGGGGTTTTGCAATCTTCTCTGCAATATTTTCACTAAATCGAAGCCCGACTAAAGCGGCTGATAAGACTCCATATGAGATATGGACAGGGAAAGTCCCTCATTTGTCATTCATGCACATTTGGGGTTGCGAAGCGTACGTCAAGATCAAGTCTAAAAATAAGTTTAAACCCAGGTCTGACAAATGTCTTTTTGTAGGATACCCAAGAGAAACACGTGGCTATTACTTCTACAATATACACAAGAACAAAGTGTTTGTGGCTCGTGATGCTGTCTTCCTAGAAAAAGAGTTTATTTCTAGAAGACAAAGTGGGAGAAAATTTGAACTTGGCGAAGTTCGAGAGCCAAAAACAGAGGATGAGGTAGAGGAGAACTTGGAGGATAACATTCCCTCCTCCTCTGAGACGGTTATCGTTCCTAGAAAGTCAAGTAGTATTTCTAATCCACCTGACCGCTGCCTTGGTAACATCGAAGAGGATGGTGTTTTGTTACATTTGGAAAGTGACGAACCCATTACCTACAAATCGGCCATGTCTAGTCCCGAATCCTCGCTTTGGCTAGAAGCCATGCGGTCCGAAATGGATTCCATGTACGAGAACCAAGTATGGGACTTGGTGGATTTACCTAAGGAAGTGCGACCCCTTCAATGTAAATGGATATATAAAATTAAGCTCGGCGTGGATAAACATGTAGATGTTTACAAAGATCGATTGGTGGCAAAAGGTTTCACCCAAGTTCATGGTGTACACTATGACGAAACCTTCACTCCATTCGCTATGCTTTGATCCATTGGATAATCTTAGCGATTTTCGCGTTTCATGATTATGAGATTTAGCAAATAGATGTCAAAACCGCCTTCTTGAATGGGATTCTAGAAGAGGAAGTGTACATGATACAACTTGAAGGTTTTGGGGATACATCTAACGCTAAGAAGGTGTGTAAGCTTAAGAAGTCTATCTATGGTCTTAAGCAAGCATCTCAGAGTGGGAATCATCACTTTGATCATGTTATTAAACAATATGGTTTCACTAGAAGTGTTGAAGAACCATGTTTGTACATGAAGTTTAGTGGGAGTAAGGTTGCATTCCTTGTCCTATATGTGGATGACATATTGCTCATCAGGAATGATATTTCATCGCTCACTTCCGTTAAGGAGTGGCTAGGGAATCACTTCCAGATGAAGGACTTGGGAGAGGCACAACGAATCTTGGGTATCCGGATCTATAGAGATAGGTCCAAGAGGATACTAGCATTGAGTCAAGAAGCTTATATTGACAAAGTTCTTGACCGGTTCAATATGAAAGACTCCAAGAGAGGATTTCTACCTATGGGCCAAGGGATTACTTTGAGCAAGTCACAGTCTCCCTCTACCCCTAAAGAGATTGAACATATGAAGACCGTCCCTTATACTTCCGTTGTTGGGTCTATCATGTATGCTATGATTTGCACTCGTCCCGACGTTGTGTATGCCTTGAACATGACAAGTCCTTATCAAGCCAAGCCTGGTGAGAGTCCCTGGATAGCCGTAAATAACATCCTTAAGTACTTGAGAAGGACTAAGGATTCGTTCTTAGTGTTTGGAGGAGAAACTGAGTTTTGTGTAAGAGGTTACATGGACGCAAGTTTCCAAACCGATCGGGATGATATGAAATCCCAATCCGGCTATGTATTTATGCTAAATGGAGGAGCTGTTTGCTGGAAGAGCTTCAAGCAAAGTGTTACCGCGGATTCTACAACGGAGGCTGAGTACCTTGCAGCATCTGAGGATGCAAAGGAAGCTGTTTAGCTTCGCCAATTCATTGAGGGACTAGGAGTAGTCCATTCCGCCAAAGATCCGATCACTCTATATTGTGATAACAGTGGAGCTATTTTTCAAGCCAAAGAGCCGAAGTCTAGTAACAAATATAGACACATTGAAAGGAAATACCATGTAATTATAGATTATGTGGAAAGGAAGGAAATAGACATTTGTAAGGTTGGGACAGACGATAATATTGCTGATCCTTTAACCAAGCCTTTATCAAAGGCTAAGCATGATGGTCATGTCGTCGCAATGGGAATGAGACGAGTACCAGATTTTCTTTAGATTATGGATATGTAATAATTGGATAGTGTATCTCTTTTTATATATATGATAATCGCATTCATTGTTTAAGCATTCATTTATGAATCTTTTAATTAGTGTGACTAAATTTTTAATACCTTGTTTATCTGAATAAGTTGTGGAGACAATGTTGAACACTATTCAAGTGAATAAGATGAACATTGTATTTTGTCCCTAGTCACTTAATGAGGTGACGTCTCAGAGTGACTAGATTGTAAGTCAATTGATGGTTGTTCAACACCATGAGGTCATACGTTATGACTAGTCGATTACATAGACAGAGTGTGTGACACTTTGCCGGACAGTGACCATTTAAAGAGTCCCTTAGTTCTATTATAGACGCCTGGTCATGGCAGGGATCTCTAAGATGTTCCTATGAGTCGATTCTTTTGACTGGAGACTAATATCCAAGTCAGTGCAGTTTCTTAGTGACTTTGGTTTTTGTCCTAGGTCGTACCGTGAAAGGAGGCCAAATGACATCTTCTGAGTCATGATGATCTGTATTGGGCAATGATAGATAGGACATACAGGAATTGTCCACCCACGTTGGGTAACTATATCTCAAGGCCACTCAAGGAGTTGTGACTATAAATGCGTGGCCACGCTTGGAAGTAATCTGTGGGAGATTTTTCAGGTCTAGTAGTCACACTCCTGACCGAGAAAACCACTCGCGATATGTTCATGTACAAGTGCGACCTGAAAGACACCTTGCATTCAGTGGGAGATTAAAACGGACAAGAGAATTGGTAGCGCACACCTTGTGTTGGACAAGTGGGAGATTGTTGGAGTTAGTGTCTTCCACAATAGTGCGTTTACGTAGTAAATCTCATTAAAGGAATATCATCAGGATATTTATTATTTGATCCTCGTCTGTTGATTAACGTAAATTAATAACGGTTGGCTGACTAGAGTTTGACGTTATTGTCGTGAGACGGCGGTGATCAACTGACCCCTTTCGGTCACACCTAAAGGAACGAACCCCAATTGACAACTAATTAATTGTATGAGATACAATTTTATTTTGTCCCTTTATTTATAGACTAAAAGGTTAGTCGATCCTTTTTAGAGAGATTTCGAGTTGCGAACTCGTGGCGCGACAGTTATTATTTAAATATGCGATAATTAAATAATAAATTTTATGAGACGGGTTTTAGTTAATTAATTGTTAATTTACTAAAATTGTACTCATTGATTAATGTGATTAATATTAGTATGTAAACAATATATGTAGCGGTATACATATATTTACAGAGTGTTTTGAACAAAATTTAATCAGGAAGCATTTAAACATAAAAGGATGTTTAAATTAAAATTACACGTATTTCTGCGACAAATATAAGAACCAAAATGGACCCTTAAATGGGCATTGGACCGTAATAGAGTGTAGTGGATGATTATAAACATAATCATTTCACTTTACTTTATATTCTTCCATAAGTTATCTTTTGTTCTTTTTCATGTGATATGGGATTGGACATAAAAAAATACAAAATCCACTACCACACTCTACCCTCTCAACCGGTCACTCTCTCCTTTTAGACCAACAATTTGTTCATTTTTACACACTACTCACTTGTATACTTTTGCATGTGAAAATCAAATTGTTGGTTTTATCTCTCTAAAAACTAATAAAACTCATTTACTAAGTTGTTAGTAAACAAAAATAAATACTAAGTGTATTAGTATTATTTACATATTATCAAGGGTAGAGTTAACAAATATCTAGTTAGTATTTGTTAGATTATTGAGTGCTTTGTTCTTGGGTGCTACTTGAAGGAGACTTTCTCTTTGAAGGATTTTACTAGGAGGATCATCCATTATTATTTAGCACAAGAACAATCTAGATAGGTGATCTAGATTGTGCCCATATTACCATCAAAATCAATGTAAGGAAATTGTATTTCGTTAATCTTTATTATTTATGCTTTTATATTTGCATGCATTTGACATAGATCACATAAAAATGGATTATGAGATAATTTGATTTTTAATTAGAGATCCTAATTAGGATCTATGATCTTTCAGTTAGGCGGTACCTTGCTTTTATTGTGTTTGTCATGTATTTTGGAGGATATTGCGGCGTTGTTTGGTTATTTGTTCTATGGAGACGGAAGACGGTTGGGAGACCGTCTTCTGCTTGAGTCGCCTATTGGAGTCTCCCACCCCAATAGGAATGTGCACATTAATGACTTGAGTCTTGGAGGGACGCGTGTGGTGAGGTACGACATCTGGCAGGGGACCCGAGTCGCTCTTGGGCCCGGTACCACCGACGTGTTGGGAGTACCTTGTGTATGTATGATGTCGTGGACGTGTTCCTGGCACCAGTGGTTGTGGGTACGTCTGGGCGTGTCCCGGTACCGGTGTGACGGTTGGATAATTGTGTGTCATTCATATCATGGTCATATTGTTGACTCACGCACTTGAGTCGTGTCACACTTTCTTTTATCAACACTGACGTTTGTGTGTCTGTGTCTTTTTCACCTATCTTTGGGTGGCCTGTGTCGATCCATATGATATTATTTGGTCATATGGGGAGCAGGTTAAGTACAGGTTTGTTTGTTGACGCGATCGAGATTCGGGCCGCGCTACGGACTTTGGAGTCGAGTACATAGTCACTAGGTAGATGGCATAGTTATAGATGAGTTGTATTTCATTTATTAGTTTACGTTTATAATAACTAAACTTGTTATTTATTTAATAAAGTTTCTTAATTGTAATTCCGATTTTACTGCCTCGGGAAACCGAGATGGTAACCATTGAGAACAAATCCTAAGGTAGTAGAACCAACTACCAATGACTCACCAAAGAAGAGAAATAAAGAGAAGGCCAAAGAAGTTGAGAAAGAGCTTATTGTGATTAGACTTTCGTTCCCAAGTCTCCAAGCCAAGCCCAAGCTTGATGAGCAACTTGGAAAGTTCATGGAAATTGTGAAGAACCTAGAGGTTTCTATACTTTTCACGGAGCTAATCAACCATGTTCCGGCCTATGCAAAATACATGAAAGATATCCTTACCCAGAAGAAGTCCATAAGGAAGTTGGAAACCATTACCTTCACAAAGATAAATAGAGAAATTATTCAAGGGAATTTCCCACCTAAGCTCAAGGATCTGGGAAGCTTCTCCATTCCATGTACCATTGGTGACACCACAATTAACAAGGCACTATGTGATCTAGGTGGAAGTATGAGTGTCATGCCATATCCGGTATATGAAAGGTTAGGAGTGGGAGAGCTCAAGTGCACTAACATGACCTTACAAATGGCAGACCGGATAACAAAGAAACCACTCGGGGTATGGGAAGATGTGCCCGTGAGGATTGGAAAGTTTTTCATACCGGTAAACTTTGTAATTGTTGATATGGAGAAAGATTCCAACATTCCAATCATTCTAGGATGACCATTCCTACACACCGCTAGAGCGGTGATTGATGTAAAGCACGGGGTGCTCACACTTGAAGTTGGTGATGAAAAAATCACCTTTAATCTTGATAAGACTATGAGAGCTCCCAACTTGCTTGAGCCATGCTTTATGGTTGATCACTATACCCGGGAAGGTGACATGAATAAAATGGAATCTCCATTTAAAGGACAAGTGAAAGATGGAAATCTCAAAGAGAAAGGCAAAGACACAACGCCCAATTGGAAGAAAGATATTGATGATGTTGAAGTGGCTCTATTCGGAGAGCATGGAATTTTTCATAACAAGAATGAGAGCTTGAAAAGCTCACCCATGACAAGTATCAATGGAGGCCTCTTTGGCCATGACAACAAGGAAGAAGAGTTGCTCTCACCAACTCATGATCCGCCCAACATAGGGAAAGAAGTAAGGGAATTATGTGGTCTATGGGATAACGAGTTTGAAGGACTTGTTAACCCTTACATTGGAAATGCTATGACTCTAGACCAAGGATTTGTAGATCCTTGTCACCTCTTTGACTCGGTTTACTACATGAATGAAGACAACAATGTGCCAAGGTCTATGTAAGACCTTTATCATGATAATGAACAAGCATTTGACTACTTCTTCAAGGCGTTGAGCAACATCGACAACGTCCTTGCTTTACCCCCTTGACACCTCTCAAGAAAAGGAGAGTTTGGTGGAGTCCTCCCTAAACAACCATTTGTAAATATTCTAACCTCTTAACTTGCATTTCATTTAACTTCTACATTATTCAATTTTTGCAATGCATTTTATATGCCTTGTTATTAAATTTTTGTTACAAGAGAGCAAGTGAGGGAGAGATTTTAACGTGTTTTGAATGTGTAGTGTTTGATGATCAAGTGTGGGGAAGCAATTACCTAGGCTAGCCAAGCCTTTGTAGTGCAATCCATAAAAGAATAAGAATTGAAGAAGAAAATGGCACGCGAAAGGGATTCCCACGAGCGGACCTGAGCTCGTGAGGATTGGAGCAAGGCAAGATTTGAAATCAAGTGCTGTGAAGAAATCAGCCCGTCCCCGGCACGAGACGAGCTTCCCAAGCATCAACCCGCTCGACATGAGCCCAAGACGCCTTTCCCCAGAGTACAAATTTTGCACTGCCTAACAATCCGCCCGTCCCCAATTTGAGCCGCCCGTCCCGACCTGCTATTAGACCAAAAACAAGGGATTTTCATTCTTCATTCTTAATTTTCCTTCATCTTCAAACACAAACACAACTTTTCCCTCACTACAAACATCAATCCTCTCATCCAAAAACACAAATTTCTCAACCAAATTAACCAAAATCAATTGCAAACTTGCTAATAATCAAAACAAATCACTCCTTTGTCAACAACAAGACCTTTAAACATCAAAATCTCCACAAAATCAATCAAAATTTCTAGGGTTAGGGTGAGATCCAAAAACCCCAATTTTATTGCAAATTTGATTGAAATTGGAAGATTTAGGGAATACTCAAGCTTATTCTAGGTTTGTTGAGAACAACATGAAAGGAGGAACATCATGGCAAGGACCAAAGACAATACAAAAGCACCCAAAGCCCCAACATTATCCAAGAGGCAACAAGCTCTTGCATCAAAAGCATTAGTAGTGGTTCAACATCAAAGGGAGCAAGCTGGGAATAACATTGATGCTATTGGAGAGGTTACTACCACTATCCCAGAAGTTGAGCAATTGAAAGATTTTCCGGAGGTAACTTTTATTTCCGATAAGCATAGAACTGCATTAGAATCCCTAGCCAAGAAAAAGATTATATATTGCTACTAAATTTGTGTGCCAAGATACCTTGGATAAATTGGGTGTGCTTGAACAAACAAAGGCATTTTTCAAGTCTATGGGGTTATCTACCCTATTTGAAATGAATGAGTTAACTTACCCCTCCTTGACATTGGAATTCATTAGTTCCTTGAGTGAGTATAACATTGAGGCTAGGAAATATGTCGAATTTCGCCTGAAAACAAGAGTAGGACAATGTGCAAAAGTGATCTAGGTGAGGTATTCGGGCTTAAAGACTATCAAAACTTCTTCAAAAAGCCTTCGGGATTTAATGCCGAACCCCTTTGGAAAGCCATTGTCGGTTGTGAGTTGACCACCTTCCGGGAATGCCATACCTTATACATTCATCATCCGGGTATTAGGTTTTGGCATAAGTTTGTGCCTAATACCTTGATAGCCCGAAAAGAAGCTAATCACTTGACCGAGCTAGATATTGTCTACCTTGAATCCTTCATGAATGTCAATGGGAAGTCCGACAAAGACTACAATATTCTTCATTTATTGATTAAAAGATGGTTGGACATTGAAAATGGGAAGGATGGCGCGACCTTTATTGTTAATGGAGGCTTGATAACTAGGTTGACAAAGCACTTTAACCCGCAATTCAACAAAGACAAAGCATATAAACTGGTTAAAGGAAGCAGTCTCCTTGATATGCACTCAGTAATTCACAAATTTCATTAGGTAAAGCATGAGATTTCCGCCCAAGGTTATGAATGGATTATCAAGGATGCCGACTCAATTTTCTTGCCAAGTAAGATTTGTCGCATTTTCGTTCACCGGAGCAACTACCTTCTCCCCGTCTCAAAGAATGATATGAACATCATCAAAGAGCAACAATGTCCAAATGAAGAAACCTCCTCCCTAGTGGTACCTCCTACCCCTTAGCCTACAAAGAGTTCACAACAAATGATCCTAGTGTTGTGACAGAAAATGCTTATATGGTGCAATTCATGAAACATATCCATAAAGAAGCCTATAATGATCGGGTGAACGCTTATTACGCCCAATATTCGCCCCTTTACCACCTTTCTAGGCAAGGATTCTTTGATCCCAAGAGTTCTTTGCCGGATTGGGTGGGTAGGAAAGTGTTCTTTCCTCACGCTTCTAGAGATGAAGAAGGAGATGCCCGGGAGACTAGGGGGATTGAGGAGGTTGTTGAAGATGAGGAAGGGGAAGGTAGTGGTGAAAGGATTCTATAACCCTCTAATTAAACTCTTTTAATTATTAATCTAATTTACTCTTTAAAATAGATGTTGATCATATGCATGCATAACAAATTATAAATAGAAGGTAAGAAAAATGATCCTTACAATATATAAAATCGGCTTTTAGGGCACAAGTAAGAACACCTTTCTTACTTGTTCTTGAGCTCAAGATAAATGGATGATTCCTTTTGTCCTAAATGTATGAGAACCTCCTTTTAATTGCTCCAAGACTATCCCAAAATCCTACTTATATTATTAACTACATAATATAAGTATTTTACCTTAAATTTAATTCTAATATTATTATTATTATTACTACTCTAGTAATGTAATTTGTATATTAGATTTTTATAGAACAAATTCTAGCATAAAACTCTTTTATGTGTGAGAGGTTTTTATGAGAGATAAGCATCAAAGATTAAAATGAAAAATGAGAACATCACATGTTCTTAATGGGAAAGGGGCACCGGTTTTGAAGCATGGGGTAGTCCAATTTTTCTTCCCAATTTTGCTTTTTCTATTCACAAGAAAAGCTAGGTGTGTAAGGGCTAGTAGTAGGTGTCTTCATTATGTTTCAATTAGCATAAAATAATCACCCACTAACCCCTTACATCAACCGGTTTTTGCCACTTAAAATGGACCTCCATTTTATCTTTGTAATTTGTCATTTGTAATATATGTGACATGTGACATGTTGTAATACTACAGTTTTATGGGTCTCTGGGTACTCTATCGAGTGGGTCTTACTCTGTCAAGTAAGGGTGTTTTAATTTACGAAACTGTATTATGTCTGTAGGGTACTCGATCGAGTAAGTGGCACTCGATCGAGTACGTTAGCTACTCGATCGAGTAGCTCGGTTGACGGGTTATGTTTTGACGGGTTTTGTTAATAATGCGGATTAGTATATATATTATGTCGTCATCTTTATTAAACACTTTTTATAAACCTAATTCACTCAAAGGAGATTCCAAACTACGTTGTTCTCTTCATCCGCATTATTGGCTAATTCCGGAGCTTTAGAGGTCGGATTTCGTTGTTCTTTGTGTCCTTGTGATCCTTGCGTCAAGGGTAAGTCCTACATGCCAGTTTTATAGCGTTTGGTTGGCTTTGTTTAAACCCTAATTTTGGGATTGGGTTTTTTTTATTTGTTATGTTGGTAGTGATTATATGATTATGTGAATAGGAGGAGGATTCGTAGAAGAACGATTTTGAGAGAGCTGTTAGATCGTCTGGTGTTTGTGATTGCATTTCAGGTAGGGTTTTCCCTACTCAGTATTAGTTACATGATATGTGTGGTGAATTGTGCTGTAGTTAGTGATTGTTGACTGATTCAGACGGTTGTTGATTTTGGTGTTATGGTTACTGTTTGTTCTGTCTGTGTTTATCGGGGCGTGTCCCTGGCTGAGTGGAGTCACTTGCGGGAGTGGCTTCACGCCCATGATTTGCCTTATGTGGAACCCGCCACAGAAGGGATGTGCACATTAATGGACTTGGGTTTATCGCTCGATGGAGATGAGCGGGGATTTGGTGGGTACGATTGTGCTGTTTGGTAATTGTTGTATTGTATCTTGTTTTTGTGTAATTAGTACTGACCCCGTTTAATTGTTTTAAAAATTGTGGTGATCCATTCGGGGATGGTGAGCAGTTATTGAGCAGGTTTGACTAGAGGCATTTAGGCTAGCTGGGATGTGCCACCACGAGCTGATTAGAGTCTTCCACTGTCATATTTTAGTTGTTTAGACATTTAGATTTTGAGAACATGTATTGCACCTTTTTTCAGTTTGGATTTGGATTGTAATCACTTTAAACCGTTTGGCTATTTATATTATGTTTCTTTATTGTCATTTGATTATCATTGCCTCGGGAAACCGAGATGGTGACGTTCTTATACCTGAGTTGTGCTGGTAAGGCACTTGGAGTATGGGGGTATCACAAAGTGGTATCAGAGCGACGATCCTGAAACCTATAACCAATGAATCTAATGAACATAGTGTGTCAATTAAAATGAACCCGGGGTAGAAGTTGTAGAAACTAATGCAAAGGCTTGGGAGACGTCCTAAACTCGCGAACTCGCCCTGCAATTTTGAACCGGTAACATGGGGTATGTGTCAGGGTTGTATGTGTTGTCTTTTGGTTTGTATGTGTATATAGTGGCATATGTAATGAATCATTAGATGTTGAATGTGGAAAATTGAAAATATGGAGTAGCAGATGAAAGATGTGTGATTCGCATGTTGAAATGGATGAAAAGTATGATTTATGTTATAATATGGCATTTTAGTAATATGAAGTAAATTGGTTTGTTGATTTTATAATGAGTTGTGTAGAAATGCATGCGTAGTTGTAGTTATTTTGTTGAAATTATAAAACTTGTATATTATGTTGGGAAAGTGAGATGAACATGCGGGTAGTATATACGAGTCTGCATGACTCGATCGAGTACGGGGCACTCGATCGAGTAGGTGAGGCACTCGATCGAGTGGGTGTGACTCGGTCGAGTGGGTAGTTTGATGTTTTCTGGACAGAACCATGTTTTTGGGTACTCGATCGAGTAGGGGGCGCTCGATCGAGTGTCTTGTCATCTCGGTCCAGTATGTTTTTGGGCAGGAGTCTGATTAGGTTCTGGAGTCGAGGCACTCGATCGAGTAGGTTGGGCACTCGATCGAGTGGCCTCAACTCGATTGAGTGGGTTCCGGTACTCGATCGAGTGGGGTATGTGCAGGTTATATACGTGTTTTGGGTTATAGTATGTGTCTTTACATCTACCTTCTCCTATATAGTTACAAGATGCCGCCAAAGAGAAACGCCCTTTATGCTAGAGCTGAGAGTATGTCAGTCAATGACATAGTAAAGATGTTGGAGCATCAAGATGCTCTCACATATGCGTTGAAGAGAGTGGGGAAGGATAAAGATGTTGATCATTCAAAGATTAGTCTCTACATAGCGAGGTTTTACCCAAAAGAGTACAAGGGGACCGGGGAGCCAATTCTTCTGGATAATTGGCACAGAGAGATGGAGAACATCCTGGATTTGGTGCACTGCCCGGATGAGATGACAACGGAACAAGCTGCGTTCTACTTGAGGGAGGCGGAAGGAGAGTGGTGGGATAAGGTGAAGGTGAATGCCAGAGATATGTATGCGAGGCATGGGTTACCTGCTATTCCTTGGGAAGAGTTTAGGAAGGCTATGAGGCGAGAGTTCGTGCCGGAGCATGTAAGGAGTAAGCTGAGAGAGGAGTTTGATGGGTTTAAGATGGCATATGATATGACGGTGGCTGAGTACTACCGACAGTTTAATGAGAAGGCTAGGTATGCTGAGGACATGGGGTTGAGTGATGAGAACTTAGCTCTGAGATTTGAGAAGGGGTTGACCCCCAAGATCATGGAGAAACTACCTGTGGGAGTCCTTACAGATGTTAAGGAAGCTTATGAGAGAGCTGGGAGGGCTGAGCGGCTAGTGGAGATGACCCGAGAGAGAGGTGCTGAGAAAAGAAAGGCTGAGAGTGAGGGAGGTGGCCAATCCAACTATAAGAAGGGTAACCACACTCAGGCGAGAGCATATTCATCGGTTGGGCTTTAGTGCTGGGGCTTCTTTCGGGAGAGGCCATGGTAGTAGTGGTGGTAGCTGGGGTATGACCTGCTACAACTGTAGCGGTATGGGCCACAAGAGACATGAGTGCACTAGTGCGGTGAGTGGAGGTTTTCAGAGGTCGGGACAGGGGAGCTTTTCTCAGGGTCCTGCACAGAGTTATGCGAGTAACAGACCGGCTAGGTCATGGAACAACAGGAGAGGTCAGAGCAACAATGGTGGGGAAAACCGTAATGGCGGTAACTCTTATCAGAAACCAGCTACGAACACCAACAACAACCAGGGGTCGGGTGCTAAACCGGCTACTTCCGCTAGTACTATCCAGGGAGTTGGGCAGAAGACCAGTGGCAAGCTGTTCATGATGGAGAAGAAAGCAGCTGAGGAAAACGCCCATGTTATAACTGGTACTTTTTCTTGTTAATGGTGTTTATACCTTCGCTTTGTTTGATTCGGGGGCATCACATTCGTTTGTATCTTCCAGTCATGTTAAACAGTTGGGTCTGAGAGAGTATGAGTCTGTAAGAGAGGAAGTTTTTATACCTTCAGGTGAGTGTGGACATGGCCCACCTGCGTATGCCCAGCCGATCTGTGGACAATGGCAGCGGTCTTTTTTGAAAGCCACGCTCGGCGGCGTAAAAATGCTTTCGACCGGATCGTTTTAGATCGGTCGGTTTCATCTCGGTAAGGGTCTCGAAATGATTAGAGATGTTCGGAGTCGCCACCAAGCATTTGTGGGATGCCTGGAATCCATTCGAATTCCACTTTATACCTCGGTCAAATCGAAGCACAAAGCAGCGTTTGACATAGGTACTAAAGATAAGGAAATCGTCCCTCTTTAGCATCCTATCTCTAGAATGACTCTCGTACGCCCTGGATAAGGTCGTCCACTATCCAAAGTTTCTGAGTAAGAGGTGAAGGTACGTATTGGGAAGCCCTTTAATCAGACACCCTATCCCGCCCGCGTTTAACGGCCTCTACTGATCGATCTTGGTTGGTTGAATGCAAAAGTTGATAAAACGGTTTAAATGCATGAATGCGCATCCAATGATTTAAGCCTAACATGTGAGAGCTTTCTAAGTCGGTTAATTTAATCCAAGTATCAAGTATAAGATGTCGAGTTGGATTAATGGTTGATTTGCATGCAAGACGGAAATTAAACATCCATTTACCGTATTAGGTTTAGGGTGCATAACATGATCCATTTGTCTTAGTATGGCATTTTGCAAATGTGGTTTGAATAATCAAATAGTCATCTGATCCGTCCTATATCCGGGTTAACCGGAGTCGGGATCGTCCTGGACTAATGCTGGAAGGGAACAGGCCCTGTACCAGACGGCTATAAGAGGCGCGAGCCAGCCAGCGATATAAGGGGCCTCCCTCTGGTTTTGAAAATGAGAAGGAAAAGGCCTGCTTGAGGCGCGGGTTAGCCAACGGTTGTATGCCGTGTTCTGACTGTTTAGAAAACGTTAAAAAAAACGTGTTAAAAATGGGTTTTTGAACCCGGTTTGATTTTGAAAGGGTCGTTTAGACCGCATTTGTTGATTTGAAGAACTAGACTCGAATAATCATCATTATTTGATAATATTCGGTGTCGGGTTTGATTTGGCAAACTTGACATGAATAGTTTTGAAAAATGATTATGGACTAATTGTTTTAAGTCCTTATTGAATGTAATTAGTCGATACTCATCATCGCACCCGGGTTAAAATCCGGCATGGTATGTAGAACCGAGGATGATTTCGTGTTTGAGACTAATATGTTTGTTTGAAAATGTAAAAAATGAAATAAAAGGCTTTAAAATACCTTTTAAATGTCATTAACCAAATATTATCACCGAAACACGGATTTAACCATCATGGTATGAAGAACCAAGGGTGAAAAATGTTTTATGGTTAAAACATGTGAAATGAAACAAAAAGGTTTCGAAAATACTTGAAATGGTAAAAACCGATTACAAATATGAAAAATGGATTGAGGGAAATGACGAGAACAAACACGGTTAATCTCTTGTCTGAGTACCCCATTTAGGCGCGAGCCATTTGGCGACCTAAGGGGCTTCTGCCTCAGACCAAAAATCAGTTTTGGCTCGTTTATTCCATGTTTTGGTTCATGCTATGCATGTTTTAGCATGTTAGAGTCATGAAAAAAATAAAAACATAATAAAAGAGGATTTTTACACCCTCATACATACATGTTTGGTTATGGTGAGTGACCGACGTAAGTGTAACAACTTGTTTGATCGGAAAAAACTCGGTTTAAAACCGTTTTGGTAAGTAAAAAGAGTGTTTTAAAAGTTTAGTGATGGTGTAGTGGTCGAAGTGGTAGGTCAAGTGGTTTAATGCACGATGATGGTACAAAACAATGTGTAAGGGTCGTGTTTACGATCGGTAGGTCGTAAACACGCGTCGGATTGTGACTTTAAAAGTCGAGTCGAGAATTTTAAGGGAGAAAAGAGGGGGCGGACACTCGCGTCACTCTCAAATGGGTGGCATTTGAGGGGTATTTATAGGAGAATGAGTGGTTGTGTGAGTTTTGAGCGACGTGGCCACCTGGGCTGCTCAAAGAGGCGCGAGCCACGTCGTGGGTCTTCGAGCTGTGTTGTCGCTTTCACAACAAACGCAATCATGATTTGTTCTATCCTAGGTTTTGTAGTCACATGTTTGGTACTTGACCAACATGAATCCGGGAAAACTTAGCATAAAAGGCTTTGAGATATTTTGGTTTTTGTGTTTGACTCGGTTTGACTCGTTGTGGGAGTCGGGATTTGAATTTTTGAGTCGGTTTTTGGTCTGGTGTCGGTTTTGACTCTAGTTAGTGTCATCGCGACCCCGTCGTCGTGCATTAAATACTCCAGGTATTTTTGAAATGTTTTGAAATGTTTTGTTTTCGAAATCGTTTTAAGTTTTCCGACGTAAAGTTGTACACAAACTGTCGATCAAACGCTGCGATCCCAAAACATATTGTAGTCCGATAATCATCGGGTGTTTGTTGGAGTCTCGGCGAGATCTTGGGTATCTCTGAGCCCCCACTTTGACTGAGGCTTGGACAGGGCGAAAGTCAAAGTAGAGTCCCCAGGTCAATCGAAGATTACAACCTGAAGACCCAAGCGACGTCGAGGCGGCTCGAAAGGATTCGGGCCAAGGACCCGACGTCGGGAAGGGCGACGCCAAGGCGACTCGAGGGTACGAGTCAAAGGACCTGTCGTCGGGAACATTTTAAAGTCTGTTGACTTTCCGTGCGGGTCGTTTAAAGTCCATTAGACTACATGCAAAGGCTCGCCAGCCATAAGAAGGAGTCATACCTGAGGCATCTTCGGATATGTCCTTGCATGGTTGCGGATAAATGCTCGCCAGCTGCGGTGCGTATGTGAGGAGAGCTCGCCAGCCGCGATGCGTTGTAAGGCTCGACAGCCGAGACAAGGAAATGTACCCGAGGCATCTTCGGGATGTGTCCTTGAAAGGTTGCGGACAAAAGCTCGCCAGCCCTGGTGCGTATGTGAGGAGGGCTCGCCAGCCGCGGTGAGTTGTAAGGCTCGCCAGCCGAGATAAGGAAATGTACCCGAGGCATCTTCGGGATGTGTCCTTGAATGCTTGCGGACAAAGGCTCGCCAGCCAATGATAAAGAAATGTACCCGAGGCATCTTCGGGATGTATCCTTGAATGCTTGCGGACAAAGGCTCGCCAGCCAATGATAAGGAAATGTTCCCGAGGCATCTTCGGGATGTATCCTTGAATGCTTGCGGACAAAGGCGCGCCGGCCAATGGTACGGTCGGTTAATGGACCTTGGGGGTAGCCGCGTCGAATGGGCTTGTTTTGAAAGTAGCGAACTCGTGATGCCGCTGGGGAAATAGTGGGTATTGATTCTTATTACCACTATTTTTGGAAAGAGTGGGTTCCGCGAGGAAGCCCCCTGCTGGTATTTGAAGGAATAGTGAATTTGGAACTTTCACCATTCGTCGGCTTGAATTTGCAGTGGAGGTTTTGATCGCCGTTTGTTTTAATTTTGAAGGAAAATAGCAAATTTGAGTTTGCTATAGCGTTTGAAGTGACGGTTTATGTGCCGCCGTTGACATTTTGAAAGAAATAGTGAATTTGAAATCTTCACTATTGATTGAAGTGACGGTTTATGTGCCGCTGTTGACATTTTGAAAGAAATAGTGAATTTGAAATCTTCACTATTGATTGAAGTGACGGTTTATGTCTTGCATGTTGCTTGAAAAATAGCGGTTTTTTGAATTTTTTATTTGTTATTTTTGAAGTTGGAGGAAAATAACGATTGGAATTTTCGCTATTATTTTTGAAGTTGGCGGTTTCGATCGCCGTTTTGCTTGAAGTTTTTGAAAATAGCGAATTTGAATTTTCACTATTTGGTTTTGTTTGTTTTTCGAGGAAATGACGACATTCAATATCGTCAACGAAAATTCGAATTTGTTGTGGGGAATTGGGCCAAAACCCAATTTTCATTTGAAAAAGCAAAGGGAGGCCTGGTTTAGGCGCGAGCCATCCGCGATAGAAGCCGGCTTCCCTATTTTCTGTTAAAAAGACGCGAGGTTGAGCTGTGGATGATCATTCATCTTCAACCTCAAAAATCTCGCAAAATCGCCATTAAAGGACCTTCTAGCTTGCTTTCTCTTGTGCCATTGTCAACAAATGTCATCTCAAGGTAAGTATTCCCTCTTGAATCCTTTCAAATTTGTCGATTTTAGCTTGATTAAATTAGGGCGAAATTTTGCCCTAAAAATCGAATTGGGCGTTTTTGATTGAGCCAATTTCGAGTGAAATTGATGTTTGCATTAGGTTAGAAACCTGTTTAGGAGTATAGGGGTGCTTTTAGTTTGCGTTTTGGTCCCCGTTCCCGCTCCCTATGCTCGAAAAACGTGAGTGAGGCGAGAAACCGTCTCCTTTCACAATGCCAAGTTTATTTGCTCGGGTACTGGGCCCCATTAGGTTGGATTGTAGTTGGGAAAACGCGTGTTTGCCATCTAAGGACCTTCGTTGGATGTTTGTGGGCAAAATTGGGCGTTTGCCTTTTGCGACGGTCTTACGACTGACAAAATAAGCGCCTGTTTGGGCTTGAATTGAGTCAGTTTGCCTTGAAATGGACCTTATTGGTATTTTAGGTCACCTTAGGGCGTGATAAAATCACGTTTGCCTTTTTACGGTCGTTTTTGAATTTTGACCGGTTTGGGCTCAAATTAGCGTATGAATTTGCCTTTTTGAGCCGTAGAAAAATCCCCATTGTGTCGGGAATGTGAAATCCCCATTGTGTCGGGAATGCATTTTGGGTTGTAGGCGGACCTTGTATGGGTCTTGCAATGCCGTTTTTGTGGTTTTGACTCATGTTTTGCTTGAAAAGAGGGGCGAGTCGTTTTTGTGTTTCTTGTTGTGAAGGGTTTGGGGCGGGATTGCCCTTTGTTTTTGTATTGCAGGTTGTGTTTTTTTCTTTTTGGGTTTATCCATTTCATGCCGTCGTAATGCCGAAATTTCGGCTGACATTTTTTTTGTTTTTTTTTTGTTTTTTTTTATCGCAGGGTATCGTCTGGGACCGATGGGGTCCGTTGTTGAGTCTTTGGAGGAGGAAGTCGATCCTGGAGGGGATGTAGCGGCCAAGGAGGCTGTCGTATTCGAGGCGGTGGTGGAGGATGCTTCCGTAGAGGAGGATAGGCGGCTGATATGGCCGGTTTGTCCTTTTCGTTGTGGCTCATAGACAGGGTGGCTGATGAGTGGGGTTCAGTATCGGAATGGTGCATCACATCATGGTTCTTGGCCTCCTCATCATCCGAAGTCTGCAAGACACCTTGTCTTCTTTTTGTCATGGAGCAGGAGCGGGGGGTTATCGTCATGGCAACCTCCTCTGCTTTCGCTGTTGCTCCTCTATTTCCCATGTTGCTCTCTTTCTTTTCCGTTTGAGAGGATAAAGAGTGCTTAGTTCGGTAGGTGGCGGATAGCCCCCAGTTCGTTGTCTTAGGCTAGTGTCTGTATGATAGACGTTTGTTTTAGGCCAGTGTCTGTATGATAGACGTTTGTTTTAGGCCAGTGTCTGTATGATAGACGTTTGTCGATGTATTTTGCGTAAGGCGGTTTGTATATATGTGTTTTTGGATTGTGGTTTATTTTGTGATTTTTGGCTTTTTGTGTTGTGTTTCGGAGGAGTGCTGTCGGCTGTCGATTCTCCTTTTGCTTTGCACCAGTTCCTGCATCGTTAGTGTAGAAAACAGGCAATAGATAGCACATACGCAAAAACGTAAACACGTAAAAGCATTTGATTGAAAACAAAATTAACCAAGATAACTTGGAGTTAAAATTGAATTTTGAAATGAATTTTGAAAATTCCGTGACAAATCGCCACGTTCGGAATTCAAAGGTATTGCTGAAAATTTGAGCAATTAACTCGTGTCGTGAATTAAATTGCATCGAAATTTTGAAAATTGACTCGAAAAAATATAAAACTCAAACCGTTAGGAAAGAATTTTAGAAAAGGATTTTTACGAGCATATTTGGCTTTTGATGTCAAGACTCGAATTTGTGAGCGCTTGAATTTTTGAGGAAAATTGATGTCGTGTTATCAATTTTCGATTTTGATTTTTGCCGGAAAATTGCGAAAAAGCGAAAAAAAAATTCGGAATTTCGACTGACATGGAAACGATCCATCGCGGATCGGGGCGACTAGCCCTTCCCCCCTTTAAAAAAAGAAAGAAAAATCCGTATGTTTAAAGCTGCGTCATGGAAACCGTGTCGGATTTCGTAAAACGCGAAAACAAAGAAATGTGAGTGTGAGGAAACACAAAATTTCCCGAATCATCCCAAAGAGGTGCAAGCAGCCCGGCGGGAGGTTTGAGGTGTCAGGAGAAAACACATGTTGAAAGTGACAAGTCAACAACGGGAATCCTGGAGGAGCCTCAAAGAGGCGCGAGCGTCTTGGCGATGGAAGCCAACTCTCCCCTTTTTCTAAAAAATGCGCTGATCAGTTTGTATAAATAGGGACGTTTGCGCTTCATTGTTTCATCATCCGAAGCACAAAAACATTTCTACAAAACCTCTTCTTTTTCCACAAAAATATTTCATGGATGCTTTCGAGAACGCCTTGCGGCAATGGTGCCGGGATTTGTCGCCTCCCGAAAGGTATCAACTCGATCGTATGGGAGTTGGTCAATTGTTGGTGCTTCGTCAAGTCAAGGTGCAACCTTCGTTTCTTGAAGCATGTTCTCGGTGGGATTCGAAACATCATGTTTTCGTTTTCCCGAAAGGTGAAATTTGTCCTCTCACCGAAGAAGTTGGAGTCATTGGCGGGTGGCCGGGTTGTGCTCTGGTGCTTCCTCCGACTCGGTTGTGCTACAAGGAGAAATTCCGTTCCATGTTGGGCTTATCAACAAGCCAAGTCAAATTTCTTCTTGCTCCACATGGTGTGGATAGGTTGGCTCTTATCAACATCTTTTCAAATCGATTAGATGCTAATGTCTCGGAGGTGGCTAGGAGAAGGGCTCTTGCATTTTGCCTTGTCCATGTGTACCTCTTTGTTGATGTCTTGAAGAAGGAGGGGCCGAGATGCCATGGTAGCATGACCCTTATCCATGTGAATTAGCAAATGGAGCATGGTAGAGATCCATCGTGGTTGGTGCTTGGAGAGAATATCCAAGCTTTGGACAAGGAAGGCTCTTGTGGAGAAGCTCCCTCTTTTGGATCGCCAAGGATCCTCCAAGTGTGGCTATTGGAGAGGCTAAGGTATGTAGAGCCTCCGGTTAATCCTTCTTCTTACTCCTTCCGTCACCTCACTATGAGGAAGAAGTTGTACCCGGATAGTTTCGCTTCCACCGAGGCCTATTGGGCCGCAAGATTGGCGGAGGAGGGTGGTCCTCATATCCGTTGGGTGGTGCCGTGGTGGCACTTGAGGTCCTTCACGGGGTTGCCCGCTTCGGGTGCTAGTCCTCGTTCTTTGATGGTGGTGGGTTTGAAGGTTGTTTCCTTCATTTATCCCGAAAGGCTCATGAGGCAAATGGGGTGTCAACAAAAGGTGCCCGCTCAAGATACTCTTGTCCAAGAGAATGTGTTTCGGAACTCCGAGCTTGTGGAGTTCTTCGAAAGATGGTGGGCCGCTCGGCCTCTTTGGGAGGTGCCAAACCCCGCTGCTACGACATGGGTGACTCCCGCTTATGTCAAGTGGTCACGTTCTCCGTCCTTGGAAGAGAGATCCAAATTTCGTAAGGACGAGGTTGTCGATTTGAAGTATCGAGAGGTTGGCAAGGCCAACCATGCCTTCTTTGAGGAGTATGTTGATGAAGCTACCCCCGATGTGATGAGACCATCGAAGAGGAGGAGTTCCGGCCCCAAAAATATGGTGGGCTGTGCATTGGCTCGTCTTGGGTCAAATATGGGGTCTTGTGCTAGACCGGAGGCCGTCGCCGTCTTAGATCCGTTTAGGATCCGTTCCGAGGAAGAAGTCCATGCTAGGCGGGCCAACAAGAAGAACAAGGGGAAGATGTACCCCGAAGGAAAAGGCAAGGGTAGAATGGAAGAGTGAAGACCTCCATTACCCGCTTTATTATTATGTTGTATTATTGTTGTGAGTTTTTATTATGTTGTACTAGCTAGTTGTTGTGAGTTTTGTGCTAGTTTTATTATGTGAGGTGTGTTAGTGGACACCTTAGCTTTGACAAGTTGTAGACTCGTCGAGCTTTATTTGTTGTTGAAATGTAATCCCTCCCATTATTAATTAAATAAGAGGATTGCTCGTGTCGAAAGTTGTGAACACTTGTTTCTTCCATCCGTTGGTAAAGGCAATTCGATTTGAACCGTCCTAAACGTTTGCACTTGGGAAAGTGGTATTTTGTGGAAAGGGAGAAAGGCTCATTTTTGTATTTTTGTGGGAAAGGGAATGGTTTTCCGTTTCTTCTTTTTTGATGGGGATGTTTTTTTTTATTGTGGGAATGGTTATATCCTTCTTGTGTAAGAAAGGACTGCCTACGTATCCACCTGAAGAGGTGAAATCAAACCATGATCGTAGTTCGAAATGTTTTGTGAATTTGAATTGGGTTTTGTGGTTGTATCCCTCAGGCATAAGAGGGACTGCCTACGTATCCACCTGAAGAGGTGAAATCAAACCATGCTCGTAGTTCAGGGGGTTTGTTTTTGTAGTGCAAATTGACGTTGCCTTTGACGGATCAGAGGACATTCGAAACTGGCAAGGTGCCGCAGCTTAGACTCGATGAAACATGCAATTTCAAATCAGAACATATTGAGGAACTTGACTTGAAAAGGGTTGAGGTCGATGCTAGTTATAAAAGTAGGCTAGGTTGTTGGTTGATAGGGCTCAAGGGTAGTATTTCTTGAGTTGGCTAGGTTGGTCGGGTTTGTAAAGTCCTCCCCATCTAGGTCACTCAGTCTCACTGCGCCCCCCGAAAGTATTTTCTTGACCAGGTATGGCCCGGCCCAGTTGGGTATGAATTTTCCCCTCGGATCGACGGGTAATGGTGCTCGAACTGACTTGAGGACAAAGTCGCCCTCTTGGATGTTTCTGGGTTTAACCTTCTTGTTGAATGCCCGTTGTATACGTCGTTGGTATAGCTGGACGTTGTGCAAGGCGTTGAGTCGCCGTTCGTCTAGAAGAGTGAGTTGTTCGTACCTTCGACGGGTCCATTCCGCCTCAGGGACTTGACTCTCTAGTAGGATGCCTAGAGATGGGACCTCTAACTCTACCGGTTGAACCGCCTCCATACCGTATGCTAGGTAGAAGGGTGTGGCGCCTGTCGGTGTTCGAATGGAGGTTTGGTATCCCAGATTGCGAATGGGAGTTTGCTCGGCCAATCGCGGTAGTTGTCTTGCATTTTCTTGATAATGGTAACAAGAGTTTTGTTCGCTGTCTCCACGGCTCCGTTGTCCAGCAAAGCTTGAGTTTCCGCCCGAAAGTGGGAGCCTTGATCGCTGATGATTTCATGGGGTACCCCATATCGGCAGATGATGTTGTTTTGAATGAACTTGGCCACTTGTTTGGCGGTCAAGACTGCATATGACTGTGTTTCTACCCATTTGGTAAAGTAGTCGATAGCGACGAGGACGAAACAATGCCCCTTGGTGCCTATCGGGTTGACTTTCCCAATGATGTCGATGCCCCAGGTCGAGAATGGCCAGGGTGATGTCATGGTGTATAAAAGGGATGGTGGTATGTGTTGTATGTTGGCGAAGATTTGGCAATTGTGGCAATGTTTGACGTAGTTACGGCAATCGGCTTCCATGGTTGTCCAGTAGTAACCTAGCCGCATGATTTTCCGTGTAAGCATCATTGCACTCATGTGAGGGCCACATTCTCCGTCGTGAACCTCTCCCATGACTTTTTTGGCTTTGTGATGGTCAATGCAAAGGAGGAGAATTCCTTGGGGTGTTCTTTTGTAGAGTTGATCTTGGTTTATCACGAATTGTGATGCAAGTAAACGGATGGCTCTTTGTCCTCTTTGATCAGAGTTGGGAGGAAATTCGTTTTTGGTTTTGTAATTGAGGATGGCTTGGTACCAAGGTTGATCATGGCTTTCCTCGTCGTCGATAATGGCACAAATGTGAGCTGGCTTGCTCCTTCTCTCGACATATAGGGGCATCGATGTCATGTCGTCAGGTATGTTGACGAGCGCGACAAGCTTTCCCAGGGCATCAACAAATTGATTTTCCTCTCGCGGCAAGTGGAAGTAGTCGACTTGGTCGAAGAACTCGGCCTCTTGACTGATCTTCGCTTGGTAAGGAGCTAGGCTGTCAGATCGGATTTTTCATGATCCGGATACCTGATTGATGATGAGTGAGGAATCGCCATGGACCCTCAATCTCTTGATGCCAAGTGTGATGGCTGCTTGTAGGCCGATGAGACATGGTTCATATTTAGCGGCATTGTTGGTGACGGCGAAGTCTAGCTTGACCGAGATTGGAACATGTTCTCCCTCTGGTGATATTAGAAGGATTCCTACCCCGAAGCCTCTCAGATTAGATGCACCATCAAAGTATAGGTCCCATGCGTCGGAGTCGGCACAAAGGATGTCTTCGTCAGGAAGTGACCATGTGTCAGTCGTTGGATCCTCGTTGACGGGATTTTCTGCTAGGAAGTCGGCGACTGTTCTTCCCTTGATAACCTTGAGGGGTACGAACTTGAGGTCAAATTCGGACAACATGAGTGTCCATCTAGACAGCCTTCCGTTTAGTACGGGTTTTTCGAAGATGTATTTAACCGGGTCCATCTTGGAGTAGATGTGGACTGTGTAGCTGAGCATGTAATGCCGCAGCTTCTTTGTTGACCATACTAGGGCAAGGCATGTCTTTTCCAGTTGGGTATACCTCGTCTCGTACTCAATGAACTTTTTGCTGATGTAGTAGATGGCTCGCTCCTCGTTGCCAACTGTTTGTGCTAGCATTGCGCCCATGGTTGTGTTGGTAACAGTCAGGTATAGGGATAGAGGAATCCCCGGTCGAGGTGGCATGAGGACAGGAGGTTTAGATAGGATTTCCTTTATCCTGTCGAAGGCCTTCTGACAGTCGTCGTCCCAATCGATGTGATCGGAGGCGCGAAGCTTCTTGAATATCGGTTCATAGATCATAGTGAGCTTGGCAATGAACCGGCTGATGTACTGGACCTGACCGAGAAAACCCCGAATCTCCTTCTCGTTCTTAGGCCGAGGCATTTGTTGAAGGGCTTTGATTTTGGTTGGATCAATCTCAATGCCTCTCTTGCTGACGACATGTCCCAAGAGTTTTCCGGAGGTGACCCCGAATGCACACTTATGAGGATTTAGTCTCATGTTATACTTCCGCAGACGAGCGAAGAATTTCCGGAGGGCATTGATGTGGCCGTCCCGTTCTTTTGATTTGACAATCATGTCATCGACATACACCTCTACCTCTTTGTGCATCATATCATGTAGGAGAGTAGTAGCGGTTCTTTGATAAGTTGCCCCGGCATTGATGAGGCCGAAAGGCATGACCGTGTAGCAATATTTACCCCACTGTGTAGTGAACGCAGTCTTGTGCATGTCTTCCTCAGCCATCTTAATCTGGTTGTACCCAGCATACCCGTCCATGAATGATAGGAGAGCATGCTCGGCAGTGTTGTCCACCAGAATGTCAACATGTGGCAAAGGGAAGTCGTCTTTTGGACTCGCCTTGTTCAGATCCCTGAAGTCGATGCAAACCCGAATTCTCCCGTCTTTCTTCGATACCGGCACGATGTTGGCCACCCAATCCGAGTATTCAGACACTTTGATGAACCCAGCCTTGAACTGTTTGTCCACCTCTTCTTTGATTTTTATGGCCCATTCAGGACGCATCCGGCGTAGCTTCTGCTTCACAGGTTTAGCTTCGGGTTTAATGGGTATCCGAGGCTCTGCAATTTCTCTGTCAATCCCAGGCATATCTCTGTAAGACCAGGCGAACACGTCCTTGTATTCGTGAAGGAGGTCAATGAACTGTTGTCTTTCCGAGGGGTCCAGGGTTGTCCCTATCCTAAGTTCTTGAGGTGTATTGTCGGTTCCTACGTTAATAGGCTCGGTTTCCTCAATGATGGGGGTTCTGGTTTCCCGCTTGTCAAGTTCTTTGGCTAAGTGAGGTGGGTAGTCACGCAAGTCAAGTTCCTCATGATCATTCAGAATTGCATTGTAGTTAAATTGAGACGAGTCATAATCAAACTTAGTGTTCATTAAGTTGACACGAGCGAAAAGCTCGGAAAGGACAGACATCTCGTGGTCAGCCAGAGGCAACACGACAGAGGAAGTGGCCCCTGGAAAAGACTGCAGGTTGTCACCTTTCATTGGAGTGGGGGAGACCCTAGTAGACTCAGCCTCTGAATCAGCCACGACTTTGTGATAAAACATTGGGAAGGGGACCTTGACTGGGACATCCGGAGTGTTAGGAGCTATAACAGACTCTGACTCTGACTCCGACTCAGACTCAGACTCGGATCCTTATTTACCTCCCTCCTTGAACATAGGGCCTTCTCCAGATGTTATCTTGAGAATGCGGCCTTGGCGATCAGTCCACTTGATGGTTTTCCTCCAGCCCTGAGTAACTTTCTCGGGGTCAGTATCGGAGATCAAGGCGGTTGGATCAAACTGATTGTCTTTCAGGGCGATGTTGATGATGTCCTCATAGTCAAGGTGTTTGATGTTATCTTCCCCGAAGAGGAGTGTGACAGCTTGTCCGTCAAGGCATGGTGACGGTTTGGACTCAGTTGATGCAGCTTCGATGTTGTCGGGAATAAAGTAGCAGTCCATGAAGACTTCCACTCCCGGGTATCTAGCCCTTGCCAAAGAGTCATAGATCGGTTCTGGAAAGCCGTGGTAGAGTTCAAACTCTCCCTCAGGGACAAAGTATCCGATGAGAGTCAGATGGTAGGGACGGAGGATAACCCCGCGCTTCTTGCGTTTTCGGACTGGGAGGTTCATCTCCTGGATATCTTCGTTGGTAGGTTCGTATCCCACCCCAAAGGGAATGTTGGGGACCTTAGCCTGTTTCAAGGGAGGCAATGGGTCCTTTAGTGGATTGAGCGGCAAACCCGGGAAATAACCCTGACGCATCATGATACGGTTGATCATGAGGTTGGTGAACGGGTCACACTCAGAGGATGCAGGTTCATCAGTTATGGCGTTTATGGCTTGGAAACCCCACATTTCATTGTCGTCCTCCTCAATGGCTTGGGAGGCTACCCCTCTTCTCATAACTGCTTTGATTGGGGAAGCGGGGATCGTGATCGTTTTCCCGTTGAAGAGGACCCTGATCTTTTGGTGGAGCGTTGATGTGACTGCCTTGACGGCGTGAATCCAGGGACATCCCAGGAGCATGTTGAAGGACGCGTCGATGTCGACCACTTGAAAACTGGTTTGTCTTTCTAAGGGTCCGGTTGCGACGGTCAAAGTGACTAGCCCAGCGACCTTGCGACGACTGCCGTCGTAGGCGCGTACTCCTTGATTTGTTGGGATTAAATCAGATTCCTTGATACCCAGCCTGTGGGCAGTTTTGAGAGGAATGACATTCACGGTGGAACCGTTATCCACGAGGACCATTGGTATATTCTTTTGGAGGCATTGTACGGTGATGTACAGGGCCAGGTTAGGATTGGCTCCGAACAGGGGAATATCCTCGTCGGAGAAGACGACCGGGTTGCTCAGATCAGGGGCGTCTCTCGTCATGTGTGCCACTATTTCTTCTGGAGAAGAGGTGGAGGGCACAGTTAATTTTCCCAAGGCCTGCAGCAAGGCCTGTCGATGCTCAAAAGACGTTGCGATTAGTTGCCAAATTGAGATTTCGGCTTTTGCTTTCTGGAGCTGTTTCAGGATTGAGTTCTCGGGGGCCTTTGGTTGAGTGTCCACCTCTGGGACGATTTGGTCATTCGTTGTTGGAATGACCGCTGGGTTGCTTGGATTCTGATAGGGACGTCCGGACCGGGTGAGATGTCCGATTTCCTTCGTCCGCTTTTCCTTCCCCGGGATGACATAGACATCTTCAACATCGTCCCGCCATATGCCGTTAATTTTAGGGTCTCGAGGATACCTTGGAGGGGTATTCCTCGGTGGGTAGTTCTTGTGGGGAATATTTTTGTGAAGACGATTTTTGTGGGGGTAGTTATTTTGAGGGTAGTTATTTTGAAGGTGATTTTCGTGAGGCCTATGCCAAAATGGTCGCGGGAGCAATCCATCCTGGGGTGGGTAGTTTTGAATGCTTGGGGAATTCTCCCTCGGACGCGGTGTTGGGGGATTGAAGATGAGTCGACGGTAGGCGTCGTCGAGTCGGGTGATTCTCTCAGAGAGGCTGGCTATGGCCTCTTCAACTTGCTGAAACATAGTGAGCATGGTGGCAGCACTGAACACGAACACTCCGTCTGAAGGGTCCTTTTCCAGAACATTCACCTCGTCGTCAATTGGCAAGATGAGATGAGAGCAGTCTAGGGTCGGCTCATCGTCAGAGATGGCGTGAATTCCCAGGGGATTCGTCTTGTTGTTCGGTTTAGTTGGTGGGGGTATGGGTAAATCTCCTTTCTCAATCATGTCCTGAATGAGGTGCTTGAGTTTGAAGCAATTTTCGGTATCATGCCCTTTCCCTCGATGATACTGGCAGTAGGCGTTGAGGTTCCAAAATCGGGACATCTTGGCATCGGTCGGATCCGGGGTGGGTCTGATCGGTTGTAGCTTCCCTTGGTCCATGAGCCTTTTCAGGGCACTTGCATAAGTCGACCCTATGTTGGTGAACACTCTCTGGGGGCGCTCGGATTTCTTGGCAGATGGTTCGACGAAGTTGACCTCATCAATCTTGTTTGCCTGACCGTAAGGGCGCCATCCGGTTGAGGTGGACCCCTGGTAACCCCTGCCGATGGTCTTTGCTAAGACACCCTTTCGGAGGTCGTCCTCAATACGTGTCCCCAGAATCTGCAGATCTTGAAAAATTTTGATATTCTGATACCTCAGCAGGTTGGCATAAACCGGGCGGAGGTTGTTGACAAATTTTTCCACCAGAGTTGATTCACGAGGCTTACTGACCAGCTGAGTACTCAACCTCCTCCAACGGGTTAGGAACTCAGTGAACCCTTCCTTGTCGTTTTGCATTAGCACCTCGAGAGTACGGGTGTTGGCCTGGATTTCGACGTTGTCGGCATACTGTTTGGCAAACTCAACTGCGATCTCATCCCAAGTGGTAAGGTTTTTCGGATTCAAGGAGTAGTACCATTGGCGAGGAATCGGCTCTAGAGAAGATGGGAAGATCCGGGTAAAGAGCTCCTGTTTGACCCCCTTAATGGCCATGTAGTCTTTGAAATCACGGATGTGGTTGAGTGGGTCCTCCACTCCCTTGAACTTAGGCACATCGGTCAGGGTGAAGTTGTCTGGTAACTGGTCCCCAACAGGTTCGAACCTTCGGTTATTTTCAAGGTGGATATTGTTGCCCCAGGCTAGGAGATGCTCTTCCAAGAGTTTCAGCCTCTTCTCAGTTTCAGTCAGAGGTGGGGTATTGTGTTCCCCAATTTCCTTGTTCTCGAGGGCGTCGATACGGGTCTCGACGCGATCCAGAGTGACCTTAAGAGAGGTAAGCAGGCTGGCTAGCTGATCAGTTGTGACATCTCTGTTGTTATCATTGTTGTTGTGGTTGACAGACGAAGTTGAAGACGGGGCCATGGCTCTGAGGCATAAAAACGGCTCACATTACAACTCAATCCGACACGGTTCCAAGACTAAACGCAGACAACACAGAGGATGAGACAAAGACAGACTCAACAAGACAGGGCGACCGTGTGTGGTCCCTCGGTGCTGACTCGATATATGACGTGACGGTGTTTGACCGAACCTTTGACACGAGTCCAACATGACGGCGTGACGCCATTGGACGGGTCTCGTGGTGAGACGACTCATAAGTAAAGACCCATAAGTACGTTTGCTTTGACTCGATAGACACGAGGCGGAATTGGATTGGTGGACAGAAGTTCTCGAAAATAGGAATTTTCAAAAAGATTCATTTGTCGCTTTAATGGGCGGCTTCCGAAGATAGAAATCTCCGCAAGTCGATCAGTTGAAAAGGGTTGTCTTTAGTTTATTTGCAAAAGACGGTTTGAGTTTGAGTCGGCTCGGAAAACAGTGTGTTGCTTCCCAAGACGGTTTTGAAATTCGAAACTGTATGTTTTGAAAATCGAGTTTGAAATGTTTGAAAGGGTCTCGGGGACGGTGCATGGTCCTCAGGATCTCGAAAGTGTCTCGAGAAAAGGGCGTGTGCTTTTCTCGGGTTTTGAAAGAGCCATTGTCGGCGCGAAACGGGTTAAAATCCGTGTCTAGACACGACGATTATAACGGCATAAAAAGGTGATTTGAAACGGTTATACAAAACCGGGTTTGAAAACTCGTCATTACGACGGCCTAGAAAGGCGTTTTGAAATGGTTATACAAAACCAGGTTTGAAAATCGTCATTACGACGGCCTAGAAAGGCAATTTGAAATGGTTATACAAAACCGGGTTTGAAAATCGTCATTACGACGGCCTAGAAAGGCGTTTTGAAATGGTTATACAAACTCGGGTTTGAAAATCGTCATTACGACAGCCTAGAAAGGCGATTTGAAATGGTTATACAAAACCGGGTTTGAAAATCGTCATTACGACGGCCTAGAAAGGCGATTATCGGTCGGCGAAAGACCGAGGTTTGAAATGGCCATTATAACGGCGCAAAAAGGGTGTTTTTGAAAGTTTGAAAATGACACGGAAGGACTTATGATCAACAAGCACATAAGCACTCACAGTTCATTATATTATGCATCATGCTGACATGGGTTTTGGCTTAAAAGGGTGGGTTACACACCAAGCAATCAAACCCCGATTTGCGAGAGGGATACCAATCCAAACAAAATGTGTAAGGAGGGTGCCCTAGCCTCGTGCTCAAAAGTGATGAAAGCTCTTTGACGAAACAGAAATGTGTGACGTCAATGGTATGCTTGACTCAATCGGGATTCGAAACGCGGGGATGAGAAAACTCACGCCGACGAGACGAGCCAATTGGTCGAAAAGGGTTAGGTTATGGGCCCGGACAAGGAACCCGACCGTGACCGTAATATCAATTAATGCATTCTAACCAAGACCTCGTTCGAGTCTCACCATCTAGGGATCACAAAGACGTAAGTGTCCTAATTTTCCCCAGCAGAGTCGCCAATCTGTGGACATGGCCCACCTGCGTATGCCCAGCCGATCTGTGGACAATGGCAATGGTCTTTTTTGAAAGCCACGCTCGGCGGCGTAAAAATGCTTTCGACCGGATCGTTTTAGATCGGTCGGTTTCGTCTCGGTAAGGGTCTCGAAACGATTAGAGATGTTCGGATTCGCCACCAAGCATTTGTGGGATGCCTGGAACCCGTTCGAAGTCCACTTTATACCTCGGTCAAATCGAAGCACAAAGCAGCGTTTGACATAGGTAGTAAAGATAAGGAAATCGTCCCTCTTTAGCATCCTATCTCTAGAATGACTCTCGTATGCCCTGGATAGGGTCGTCCACTATCCAAAGTTTCTGAGTAAGAGGTGAAGGTACGTATTGGGAAGCCCTTTAATCAGACACCCAATCCCGCCCGCGTTTAGCGGCCTCTACTGATCGATCTTGGTTGGTTGAATGCAAAAGTTGATAAAACGGTTTAAATGCATGAATGCGCATCCAATGATTTAAACCTAACATGTGAGAGCTTTCTAAGTCGATTTAAACCGGAGTCGGGATCGTCCTGGACTAATGCTGGAAGGGAACAGGCCCTGTACCAGACGGCTATAAGAGGCGCGAGCCAGCCGGCGGTGTAAGGGGCCTCCCTCTGGTTTTGAAAATGAGAAGGAAAAGGCCTGCTTGAGGCGCGGGTTAGCCAACGGTTGTATGCCGTGTTCTGACTGTTTAGAAAACGTTAAAAAAAAAACGTGTTAAAAGCGGGTTTTTGAACCCGGTTTGATTTTGAAAGGGTCGTTTAGACCGCATTTGTTGATTTGAAGAACTAGACTCGAATAATCATCATTATTTGATAATATTTGGTGTCGGGTTTGATTTGGCAAACTTGACATGAATAGTTTTGAAAAATGATTATGGACTAATTGTTTTAAGTCCATATTGAATGTAATTAGTCGACACTCATCATCGCACCCGGGTTAAAATCCGGCATGGTATGTAGAACCGAGGATGATTTCGTGTTGGAGACTAATATGTTTGTTTGAAAATGTAAAAAATGAAATAAAAGGCTTTAAAATACCTTTTAAATGTCATTAACCAAATATTATCACCGAAACACGGATTTAACCGTCATGGTATGAAGAACCAAGGGTGAAAAATGTTTTATGGTTAAAACATGTGAAATGAAATAAAAAGGTTTCGAAAATACTTGAAATGGTAAAAACCGATTACAAATATGAAAAATGGATTGAGGGAAATGACGAGAACAAACACGGTTGATCTCTGGTCTGAGTACCCCATTTAGGCGCGAGCCATTTGGCGACCTAAGGGGCTTCTGCCTCAGACCAAAAATCAGTTTTGGCTCGTTTATTCCATGTTTTGGTTCATGCTATGCATGTTTTAGCATGTTAGAGTCATGAAACAAATGAAAACATAATAAAAGAGGATTTTTACACCCTCATATTTACATGTTTGGTTATGGCGAGTGACCGACGTAAGTGTAACAACTTGTTTGATCGGAAAAAACTCGGTTTAAAACCGTTTTGGGAAGTAAAAAGAGTGTTTTAAAAGTTTAGTGATGGTGTAGTGGTCGAAGTGGTAGGTCAAGTGGTTTAATGCACGATGACGGTACCAAACAATGTGTAAGGCTCGTGTTTACGATCGGTAGGTCGTAAACACGCATCGGATTGTGACTTTAGAAGTCGAGTCGAGAATTTTAAGGGAGCAAAGAGGGGGCGGACACTCGCGTAACCCTCAAATGGGTGGCATTTGAGGGGTATTTATAGGAGACTGAGTGGTTGTGTGAGTTTTGAGCGACGTGGCCACCTGGGCTGCTCAAAGAGGCGCGAGCCACGTCGCGGGTCTTCGAGTTGTGTTGTCGTTTTCACAACAAACGCAATCATGATTTGTTCTATCCTAGGTTTTGTAGTCACATGTTTGGTACTTGACAAACATGAATCCGGGAAAACTTAGCATAGAAGGCTTTGAGATATTTTGGTTTTTGTGTTTGACTCGGTTTGACTCGTTGTTGGAGTCGGGATTTGAATTTTTGAGTCGGTTTTTGGTCCGGTGTCGGTTTTGACTCTAGTTAGTGTCATCGCGACTCCGTCGTCGTGCATTAAATACTCCAGGTATTTTTGAAATGTTTTGTTTTCGAAATCGTTTTAAGTTTTCCGACGTAAAGTTGTACACAAACAGTCGATCAAACGCTGCGATCCCAAAACATGTTGTAGTCCGATAATCATCGGGTGTTTGTTGGAGTCTCAGCAGATACTGGGTATCTACAGTGAGTCTGTATCGTGTGGGAGGTTGTAGAGAGATGTATCCATGTTAGTTGGGCAAGTTGATCTACCTGTAGACTTGCTAGAGTTTCCTTTAAACGGTTTTGAGATGATAGTCGGGATGGATTAGTTGGGAAAGTACAAAGCTAAGATAGATTGTCATCAAAAGAAAGTTTCTCTGAGAGGTCCTAAGGGGATTAGTGTGTCTTATCGTGGGTTTGTGGTCAAAGCCAAAGTTAAGTTGTTTGCAGCTGTGACCTTGAAGTCCTACCTGAGGAAGGGGTGCCCGTTGATCTTGTGCCATGTGAGAGATGACAGGATGGAGAGTTCGACAGTTGAGAATATACCAGTTGTGGGGGAGTTTCCAGATGTCTTTCCAGAGGAGATTCCGGGGTTGCCACCGAAGAGGGAGATAGATTTCAGTGTTAAGCTGAAACCGGGGACAGGGCCAATCTGTAAGCCACCGTACCGAATGGGTCCTAAGAAGTTGGAGGAGCTCAGGAAGCAGTTAGATGATCTGATTAGGAGGGGATAAATTAGACCTAGTGTATCACCGTGGGGAGCGCCAGTTATGTTTGTGAAAAAGAAAGATGGGAGTTTGAGGTTATGCATAGATTACAGGGAGCTGAACAGGGTGACGGTTAAGAACAAGTATCCTTTGCCAAGCATAGATGACCTGTTTGATCAGTTGAGTGGTGCAGCAGTCTTTTCTAAGATTGATTTGAGGTCGGGGTACCATCAGGTGAAGATTAGAGAGGAGGACATACCAAAGACAGCTTTCACGTCGAGGTATGGCCATTATGAGTATGTAGTGATGCCGTTTGGGTTATCTAATGCACCAGCTGTGTTTATGGACTTGATGAACAGAGTCTTCAGTCAGTTTTTGGACAAGTTTGTGGTGGTTTTCATAGATGACATCTTAGTCTTTTCCAAGACTAAGGAGGAACATGAGGACCATCTTAGGATTGTGTTGCAGACCTTGAGGGAGCATGAGTTGTATGCCAAGTTGTCCAATTGTGATTCTGGTTAGAGAAAGTTTCCTTTCTGGGGCATGTGATTTCAAAGGAAGGGGTAGCTGTGGATCCTGCAAAGATTGAGGCAGTTACCAAGTAGGAAGCACCAAAGAATGTAGCTGAGATCAGGAGTTTCTTGGGTTTAGCTGGATATTACAGACGGTTCGTGAAAAATTTCTTCAAGATTGCTAGACCTATGACAGCTTTGATGAGGAAATAGAACAGGTTTCGTTGGGATGAGAGTTCTGAGACGGCGTTCTAGACATTAAAGGAGCGTTTGACCACAGCTCCAATCTTAGCATTGCCTGAAGGGAGTGAGAACTTTAAAGTGTATACGAATGCTTCAAAGAATGGTTTGATATGTGTGTTGATGCAAAATGGTAAAGTAATTGCCTATGCTTCTAGGCAATTAAAGCCTTATGAAGAGAATTATCCTATACACGATCTAGAGTTGGGTGCAGTTGTGGTTGCTCTCAAGATTTGGAGACATTACCTATATGGGGCGACCTTTAAGGTATTTTCAGATCACAAGAGTCTCAAGTACATCTTCACTCAAAAGGAGTTGAATATGAGACAAAGGAGGTGGATGGAGTTGATTGGCGATTATGACATGGATATTATCTACCATGAAGGGAAGGCCAATGTAGTTGCAGATGCTTTGAGAGGGAAGAGTGTACATTCTTTGTGTACAACTTTATTGTTAATGAGGTTGAGAGATGGGGTTGGGAGGTTTGGGATACATGTGATCCAGAAAGGCGATGCCATGGGAGATTTGACGGTGCAGCCTGATCTTTATGATGATATTCGTGGTAAACAGGAGTTGGATCCCAAGATGGTGGAGTGGAGAGTTGGAGTAGAGAAAGAGACAGTGTCTAGATTCTCTATTCATACAGATGGTAGTTTGAGGTTTGATGGGAGGTGGTGTGTCCCTAATGATGAGGAGCTGAAAAAGACAATCATGACAGAGGCTCATCGTACACCATATTCGGTACATCCAGGTGGTGACAAGCTATATAAGGATTTAAAGAAGACTTTATGGTGGCCTGAGATGAAGAAAGAAACAGCTGAGTTTGTGGCCCGTTGTTTGACATGTTAGAGAGTTAAAGGGGAGCAGCGACGACCACAAGGTAAGATTCAGTCTTTAAAGGTACCTAAGTGGAAGTGGAAGTCCATCACTATGGATTTTATCGTGGGTTTGCCAAAGAGTCAGCAGGGTAACAACATGATATGGGTTATAGTGGATCGACTGACCAAGTCAGCTCATTTTGTGCCAATGAAAGATACATGGACTAAAGCACAATTGGCTATGGCTTATCGAAAGAATGTGTTGAGATTGCATGGAGTGCCTAAAGACATAGTATCTGACAGAGATTCAAGGTTTATCTCAAGGTTTTGGAAAGAGTTGCAGGAGTCTTTGGGAACGACATTGAAGATGAGTACAACATTTCATCCTGCGACAGATGGTCAGACTGAGAGGATAATCAAGACTCTTGAGGATATGTTACGAGCTTGTGTGATGGATTTTGGTGGTAGCTGGGAACAGAGGTTAGATTTGATTGAGTTTTCTTACAACCACATCTATCACACCAGTATTGGCATGGCGCCATTTGAGGCTTTATATGGGAGGAGATGTAGGAGTCCGATTTGTTGGGACGACAGTGCTGAGGCAGTGGTTTTAGGACCAGAGATGGTACATGAGATGGTTGAGCAGATTAAGCTGATCAGGGAGAGGATGAGAGCGGCTCATGATAGACAAAAGAGTTATGCAGATCTACATCGCCGGGACATAAAGTTTCAGGTTGGGGACAAGGTTCTTCTGAAAGTGTCTCCTATGCGTGGGGTTATGAGATTTGGTAAGAAAGGCAAGCTGAGTCAGAAGTTCATAGGACTATATGAGATGTTAGACCGGGTTGGAGAGGTTGCTTATCGTTTGGCTTTACTGTCTGCTTTGGATTGGGTACATAATGTGTTTCATGTTTCTCAGCTGCGGAAGTATGTGAGTGATCCGTCACATGTGTTAGAGGTGGAGAATATAGAGCTAGATGAGTCTTTGTCTTATCTTGAGGTGCCTAAGCAGATTCTTGACCTGAAGGTTAGGAAGACTAGACATGGTGAGACGGTCTTGCTTAAGATTCTTTGGTCGAATCATGAGGTTGAGGAAGCTACATGGGAGGCAGTGGAGACCATGAGAGAGCGATATCCGTTCCTTTTTTAGCAGGTATGTATGGTTACGGGGACGTAACCTTGTTTCTTTTAGGGGGGGTAGGAGATGATCGCGAAGCGTTTTTGCATCTTTTTATGTTGTCTTTTGTATAGTTAGTAGTGGTTTGAGTCAGGTTGAGAGTGGGTTGGTAGTATGTGTTGGAGTTTTTTATATTGAGTTTTGTTTTTGTTGTTGCGTCGGGACTATATTAGCATGTTTTTATTTTGTTGTGGTTTGAACTTCGGGGACGAAGTTCTTCTTAAGGAGGGAAGACTGTAATACTACGGTTTTATAGGTCTCTGGGTACTCTATCGAGTGGGCCTTACCCTGTCGAGTAAGGGTTTTTTAATTTACGAAACAATATTTTGTCTGTACGGTACTCGATCGAGTAGCCTTGGCACTCGATCGAGTACATTAGCTACTCGATCGAGTAGCTCGGTTGACGGGTTATGTTTTGACGGGATTTGTTAATAATGCAGATTAGTATATATATTATGTCGTCATCTTTATTAAACACTTTTTAGAAACCTAATTCACTCAAAGGAGATTCCAAACTACGTTGTTCTCTTCATCCGTATTATTGGCAAATCCCGGAGCTTGAGAGGTCGGATTTCGTTGTTCTTTGTGTCCTTGTGATCCTTGCGTCAAGGCTAAGTCCTACATACCAGTTTTATAGCGTTTGGTTGACTTTGTTTAAACCCTAATTTTGGGATTGGGGGTTTTTATGATTTGTTGTGTTGGTAGTGATTATATGATTATGTGAATAGGAGGAGGATTCGTAGAAGAACGATTTTGAGACAGCTGCTAGATCGTCTGCTGTTTGTGATTGGATTTCAGGTAGGGTTTTCCCTACTCAGTATTAGTTACATGATATGTGTGGTGAATTGTGATTATATCTTGTTGATTGATTCAGACGGTTGTTGATTTTGGTGTTATGGTTACTGTTTGTTCTGTCTGTGTTCTTCGGGGCGTGTCCCTGGCTGAGTGGAGTCACTTTCGGGAGTGGCTTCACGCCCATGATTTGCCTTCTGTGGAACCCGCCACAGAAGGGATGTGCACAATAATGGACTTGGGTTTATCGCTCGTTGGAGATGAGCGGGGATTTGGTGGGTACGGCTGCGGTTCCCCACTGACGGTGTGAAGTATCTGTTGCGATGGGTACTCTGGCAGGGCTATACACTTTAGTGTGTAGTCAGTTACGTGGAGAGTGATTATGGAGACCGGGGTTTGATGTGACGATTGTGCTGTTTGGTAATTGTTGTATTGTATCTTGTTTTTGTGTAATTAGTACTGACCCCGTTTAATTGTTTTAAAAACTGTGGTGATCCATTCGGGGATGGTGAGCAGTTATTGAGCAGGTTTGACTAGAGGCATTTGGGCTAGCTGGTATGTGTCACCACGAGCTGATTAGAGTCTTCCGCTGTCATATTTTAGTTGTTTAGATATTTGGATTTTGAGAACATGTATTGCACCTTTTGTCAGTTTGGATTTGGATTGTAATCACTTTAAACAGTTTGGCTATTTAAATTATGTTTCTTTATTGTCATTTGATTATCATTGCCTTGGGAAACCGAGCCGGTGACATTCTTATACCTGAGTGGTCCTGGTAAGGCACTTGGAGTATGGGGGTGTCACACATGTAATATGTCATTTGGCATAATAATGCATAATTAACTAATTAAATATCATTATGTATTAAATAAATTACAAATAACAAATTAATAAGTAATTCACAATTACATGTATATAAAATGGGTCACATTAAGTCTAGTTAATATAATCTACAACATTTTGTAATTATAGCTAACTAATTTCTCTTATCTCAAATGTTTCATAAAAATTAATCAATTTTAGTAATATAACATATTAGTCACTAAATTGAATCTTATTTAATAAAATTACAATAAGATATAATATTCTCTCTTATAAATATCAATTTGTTCAATTTAAGGATTTAATCAATCTGTATCGTCATACAATCGATTAACTTTATAATTGAGGGAATCGTCCTTTAAGAGTGACCTTAGGGGATCAACTGATCACTACCGTGTAAACGACAGTAATGTCAAACTCTAGTCAGCCAATCACTACCGATTAATGTTGACCAGTTGACTTATAAAAGGAATCATCCCTTTACGTATTCTTATTATGAGTTGAAATAATGTGATCGCACTATTGTAGATGATACATACTCTAACAATCTCCCACTTGTCCGAGACAAGTGTGCGTCACCAATTCTCTTGTCCTATTACTATCTCTCACTCAATGCAAGGTGTCTTGCAGGTCGTTCTTGCATGTGATCGTATCAAGAGTGGTTTCCTCGATCTGGAGTGCAACTGTTTGACCAGAACTATCTACCAAAGATACCTTCCGAGCGTAGCCACGCATTTTCAGTTCACTACTCCTCGAGTGGCCATGAGAGTTTTAAATAACCCTGACCAGGGGGTGGACAACTCCTATCGCACTATTCCATTTGGTTAGCCACAACTCACATGACCCAAGAGATGCCCATTTGACCTCATTTACGAAAGTCGTAGAGCATTACTCAAAGTCACTCTGAAACTGTGCCAACTTGGGCGAACAGTCTTTAGTGAAAGAATTGACTCAAAAGAATACTATAGTAGCTCTTGCCACGACCAGGCTATATATGAATTACCAGAACTCTATAAGCGGTCACTGCCCGACAGAGTGTCCCATACAGTCTGCCTATGTGATCGACTAGTCATTCCTTATGACCCTATGGCACTTGAACTTGCCATCAATCGCATCACACTCTAGTCACTTGGAGACGTCACCTCATATAAATGACTAAGGGCCAATACTATGTTAATCCAGTTCACTTAAATAGGGTTCAATATTGTCTCGACAACCTATTTGGAAAACAAAGTATTATAAGAAAAGAGTTTTGAATAAAACTCAAATGATGAATGTATTATCACATATGTAAATTTGATACAGTATCAATTACTACATAGTCTATAATTCATTTTTAATCTTGTATATAGTTGATCATATCAATTCAATTGAAATGGCATGACTTATCGTGCTTAGCCTATGTAAAGGCCGTGGTTAGCAAGTTTTAGCAACACCTTGCACTTTCCTAACCTTACTATATACTTTTTCCCTTTGTTATGTGAAATCTTTATTATAAAACCATTGATTACGTGTCTACATCCAATCTAGACATAGGCTCTCTTTCCTTAGGATAGATCCCACTGTCCTCACAGTGAGTAGGGATAGGACCTTCGGTTATTGGAACGAACTACCATAGTTCCTCCAATTCACAAAACCGAATCCTAATATCATCCTTTCCTTCTTACATATCTTATTATTGCAAGTGTATTCAATTTCCGTTGTATATATCTCATTGTTCAATTACCTAGGACGTTGTTGGGAAATGTGTCCTCAACAATAGTGCGATCATATGATTTAAATATCATTATTAAATCTCATTTTAAAGAATACAATTGGGAAGTATTTATACATCATTAATCGGTCAACATATATCGGTAATGATTGGCTGGCTAGAGTTTGACATTACTGTCGTGTGACGGTGGTGATCAGTTGACCCCCTAGGTCATACCTATAGGGCGACACTCTTAATTGATTATTTAATTAATCGTATAATGTTACGAGTTAATTAAATTACTTAAAAAATTGACGGACGATTTTGGAAGTAAAATTTACGTATCAAATTGAAATGTGATTAAATGAGATACGGTCTGAGTAATCAAATTGTATCATTACTCGGATGAAATTATTGTTTAATGAAACAATTGGATTTGAATGAATTATTATAAATACGATTTATAAATGGAAAAATATTTTGGTGCAAGTAATTATGAAATTACTAAGTCAATTTTGTATATGACGTATTTTTATTAATACGTTGATTTTTAATATGTTAAAAATACATGACAATTTTATGTTACATGTGACATGTGACATATTGACAATTGACAAAAATAAAATGGATTCATGTTATCCATATGGACCGAAATATTGGGCATAATTAACATATTCTTATTGTGTTAATTTAGATTAGTGGAATTCATCATTATTTCTCTAATTTAGGCATGCACACCTAGGGTCCTTTTGTGTAAGAGCACAAAGGCCATGCATTGGCCATGCTTCCCCTCCTACCCGGTTCTACATAGAAAAGAACAAGGGTTCTTTTGATTATTTTTAATTATCATTCACCATATGAATGGATGCATGATTATTATTATTCATTCACTTCACAAAAATTAATTCTAGTGAGATAAAAATAATTCTCTTCCTCTCCTCTTCTCCTACCCGGTTTTAGGAGCCAAAACCAAACAATTTTTGGTTCAATTTTTCATAAAATTAATATTGTACTAGCTCATATAATATTAATTAGAATAAGAGTTAGCTTTGGGTATAAAGCTTAGGGAGAGATCCTACACTTGGATCTTGGTTCATCCATAAGGAAAGCTCAAGAACAAAAGAAAAGGAGATTTCTTTTGTGCCCATAAAACCGATACATCCAATGTAAGAATATGATTTCTCCTCTATTTTTCATATTGTTTGCATGCATAAAATCCGTATTTAATTTTATGACAAATTAATTAAGACATATATGAGTATGTTAGTATGTATAAAGATCTACATTTCCTTCAATTGGTATCAGAGCCACGGTTGTTTGCATGCAAATCGGTTAAAGGTTTCTCCGAGTTATAAGAATAACAAATAAAACTTGTAAAATTTGTGTTATTGTGATATATCACGAAATTAATACACGCATGTTAATATTTCTGGTCCTAAAATGTTTTAGGATATTTTGGTTAATTTTACGGATTTTTATTGTTCATAATTTACTATAATGGCATTTAAATGTGATTTTATGAGTAAAAATGTCATTTTTGGTCTAAAATTAGCTATACTTCGAATTTTCCATTGATTTTTGGATATGTTGTCATATATATTATTTTGAGATAACCTGTAAATTTTCATAATTTTTGGACTTGTTATGCTCGAAAAATGAATTTTTCATTATTAAATTCGGATTTAAGTGAAAAATAGGTTAATATGAGTTAAATTTCGAATCTGGTCATAGAAAATTAATATGTTGTCACATGCAATTTTAAAAGATGTGTGTAAAATAATTGGCTATAAAGAAGTCTTTTTGCATGATTTATGGATTTTTGAAGAAAAATAGCATAAATAGTGACATTATTAGTGGAAAATTAATAAAACATAATCTATGACTTAGGAAAAACGTCTAATGTTGCATTTTATTATCTTTTTCAGATCTAAAATTGAAAAGTTAATGAAAATAATTTTTCCATGTTTTTATGATTATTTTATCAAAAATCGATAAACCGCAACATTGTTTTTCCGGAAAAATTTCGAAATTTTTAACCTAAGATTTTGAACATTATGAGTGTCATGTTAATTTTCCAGAATGTTCATGAGTTTAAATTTCAAATTTTGAATTTATTTGAAATTTTGTGATTTATTTGAAGTTTAATACCTTATTTTTGTAATTTTTGGTCCATTTATGAACAATTTTGTAAATATGGGTTAATTATGGTCAAATTATTAGTGAAGACTAAATTTTGAGTCCTAAAAGGTTAGGGTAATTAACTTATGCATAAATATGAGTTTATGTATTTTTGTGATTATAAAATGTTGAAATCACGCAAGTCCGTAAAAACCGAGTAATATACGATATTGGCTATTTAAAGGCGATTTAGCATAAAATTGAGCATGTTCATACATATTATAATGCTGCATTTTCTTTATGATTGTCATAATTTTAATTTATGTAATTTTTGAATTATGTAATTTTACTTAGTATGGCCTTAGATTTTAATTGGTATTTCCCGAAATGTATGGGAATATCGATTCGGTTGTAATTTTTATTGTGATCTCGTATCACCGTTTTGTAATTTAATAGATTTAGTTTATTTTAGTTACAAATGTATAATAGGAATTATGTAATTTATTATGTAATTTTATTCATTCCGGAGTTCCCAAAGACGGATTTCTTCAAGAATGGCGATACATAAAGACGGTGTTACCTCGAGATGCGTGCCACAACCGAATTCAAGGGACCAATGGAGTTGGTTTCCGAATATGTAATAGTTAAATAGTTTTTCTATTTTAGGAAAGGCCATACTAGGATTTATTTATCTTTATGCTTGCATTTTATTTATGTCACATGCATCGCTAAATCGCCATAACTAAAACATGCATCCTTTTTTTAACGAGTTTATCGACCGTGTCAATTCGAATTATCGTAGTTCACCGCTTTAGTTCACTTAAAACGTGATAGATAATAAATTGACATGACCTCTCGCTAAAACAAACAATTGAGACATAGCCTTACCAAATAGTAGAAACCATGAAAACCTATTTCGTGAGGGAGTGCACTCGGCCGGTACAAACCTTGTTACGTAGGGGAAGTGGGTGATAAATGTCTATCCACCGAATTCATGTTGATGAGGGTTGCATCGGCTACCCCGTGCCTAAGTTGATGTGGGTTTGGATAATGGACACATTTATTCGAAATTTGGATTGTACTCAACAAAAGTTATTGATAAGGGTTGCATCGGCTACCCCGTGCCCTTGTTGATGTGTTTTGGGCTATAGATAAACATTAGAGTAATTTTATCGACCAAGAGTTCTAAAAGTAGAATCGATTAAAAGGTTAATCCACCGAGTTATATTGATAAAGGTTGCATCGGCTAGCCCGTGCCTAAGTTGATATGAATTTGGGTCTTGGAATCATTTATTATAGTTGGGTAGAGGTCACTATATAAATGTTCATATCTTGTTAATTTGCAAATATGATTTAAAAAGACAAATGTTAATATTTCCTTTCCTCCATATTTGTAGTGCATTACAATGAATCCAACAAATGCTACCGCACTGATAACTATTGAGTCATATCACAATGTTCTTGACAACGTATGCTCCAACAACGATTTCGATACAACTAGAGAACTTCATTTCGGGATAGGTTCGGATGGAAACCTTAACTTCATCACCTCTTCTAATTCACCCACTACTACTAGACCTCGTGTGAGTCCGTCTCAGGAAGACTACCTCATACAATCTATAGGGTCTTTGTCTCTGGAAGATAAAGATGCCAAAGCTAGTGGGAGCTCTAGCAATCAAGTTCTTGCTTCAAAGGGCAAGAGGTTCAAGAAGAAAGGAAAGAAAATCAAAAACTTCAAGCAAGTTAATGATGAGTGCCATTATTGCTATGGCATGGGACATTGGCTTAGGAATTGTCCCATGTATTTGCGAAATATAAGGGAAGGACTCATTACTCCAAAAGGTACAATTCCTAAAGAAATTTATGTTATTGATATAAATTATACTTCCACTACAACATGGGTACTAGATACCGGTTGTGGTTCTCACCTTTGTAATCATTTACATGGTTTAAGAGATGTGGAGAGGCTTAGCAAGGGAGATGTGGATCTAGCCTTGGAAATGGAGCTCGGGTAGCGGCCGAATCCAAGGGAACTTATGTTTTAGCTTTGCCAAATGGATTTGAGTTGTATTTGCATAATTGTTTTTATGTGCCTACACTCTCTAAAAACATTATTTCAATCGCCATGCTAGACATGGACGGTTTTTGTTTTGTCATTAAGAACAATCGTTGTACTATTTCTAGGAACGACTTGGTTATAGGCCAAGCTTCCTCTATCAATGGCATTTACATTTTAGAGACCTCAAATCCGACAAATGATATTTATAACATTCAATCAAAGAAACTCAAAACAAGTGACCCAAGTGAAGCGTTCATTTGGCATTGTCGATTAGGTCACATAAACGAGAATCGCATCAAAAGATTAATTTCGACTAATGTGATTACACCATTTGATTATCAATCATTTGGTACATGCGAATATTGCCTACTTGGCAAAATGACTCGTAATCCTTTTAGTGGTAAAGGGACACGAGCTAGTGAGCTATTGGGACTCATACACACCGATGTATGTGGACCAATGACTATCACCGCTCGTGGTAATTATGACTACTTCATAACCTTCACCGATGATTTAAGTAGATATGGGTATATCTATTTAATGAAACATAAGAGTGAAGCGTTTGAGAAATTCAAAGAATTTCAAAACGAAGTAGAGAACCAATTGAACAAAAGGATTAAGGCACTACGATCCGATCGTGGTGGTGAATACCTTAGTCTTGAATTTGATTCACACTTGAAAGGTTGTGGTATTATATCACAACTTTCTCCACCCGGAACACCACAACTGAATGGTGTTGCGAAAGGAGAAATCGAACCCTACTTGATATGGTTCGATCCATGATGAGTCAAACCGAGTTACCGAACTCGTTTTGGGGATTTGCGCTTCAAACCGCAATTCTATCTTTAAATAATAGTCCCACTAAAGCCACCGAAAAGACTCCATTTGAAACATGGAAAGGAAAAGTTCCTAATCTATCCTACATGAAAATTTGGGGATGTGATGCTTACGTCAAATCTAAACCCGACAATAAGCTTGCCCCAAGATCTGAAAAGTGCATCTTTGTAGGCTATCCTTTGACCTCTCGAGGTTACTATTTCTATAAACCTCAAGATAACAAAGTGTTTGTGTCTTGCGAGGCTGTCTTCTTAGAACGAGAATTTATTTCTAAGAGACAGTGGGAGAAATTTTGAACTTGATGAAGTTCAAGAGCCACAAACCGAGGTAGAGACGCAAGAAGATGTTCCTTCGTCGTCTAACGCGGTTGTACCTCCTCCACTAAGAAGGACGGGCCGAGTAATTCGCCATCCCGATCGATATGTGGGACTTATCGAGGAAGATGGAACACTCGATGTGTTGCTTATAGAAAGTGACGAGCCCGCCACCTACAAGACCGCAATCTCTAGTCCAAATTCCTCCTTATGGCTTGAAGCCATGAAGTCCGAAATGGATTCTATGCATGAAAACCAAGTTTGGGACTTGGTAGATTTGCCTAAAGGGGCAAGACCCCTTCAATGCAAATGGATATTCAAAATCAAGAATGGCATAGAAGGACATGATGATGTCTACAAAGCTAGGCTAGTGGCAAAAGGATTTACCCAAGTCCAAGGTCTCCATTATGATGAGACCTTCGCCCCCGTAGCCATGCTAAGATCCATATGGATTATGTTAGCGATCGCCGCATTTCATGATTATGAAATATGGCAAATGGATGTCAAAACCGCCTTTCTAAATGGGCATTTAGAAGAGGAGGTGTACATGATACAACCCGAAGGTTTTGTTGATTCTAAAAATCCTAACAAAGTGTGCAAGCTTAAGAGATCTATTTATGGTCTTAAGCAAGCATCTAGAAGTTGGAATCATCGATTCAATCATGTTATAAAGGAAAATGGTTTCACTCGAAGTGTTGAGGAACCATGTTTATACATGAAATTCAGTGGGAGCAATGTTGTGTTCCTAATCTTGTATGTCGATGACATACTACTCATTGGAAATGATATTCCAATGTTGTCTTCTGCTAAGAAGTGGTTAGGTAACCACTTCCAAATGAAGGATTTAGGAGAGGCACAACGCATATTAGGTATCCGGATCTATAGAGATAGATCCAAGTGGATATTGGCACTAAGTCAAGAGTCTTATGTTGATAAGATTCTTCGACGATTCAGCATGGTCAAATCCAAAAGGGGTTTGGTACCTATGGTAACCGGGACGATATTGAGCAAGACTCAATGTCCCTCCGAACCCCATGATATTGAACGCATGAAGTTGATCCCCTATGCTTCCGCTGTTGGATCAATCATGTATGCCATGATATGCACACGTCCTGATGTCTCGTATGCCTTGAGCATGACGAGTAGATATCAAGGAAATCCAGGTGAGAGTCACTGGATTCTTTATCAAGAACATCCTTAAGTACTTGAGAAGAACTAAGGATTCTATCCTTGTGTTTGGAGAAGACACTGAGTTGCGTGTTAATGGATACACGGACTCAAGTTTTCAAACAGATAGAGATGACTTAAAATCACAAGCTGGTTTCGTGTTCATGCTCAATGGTGGTGCCGTAAGTGGAGAAGCTTCAAGGAAGTCAGAATCATGGATTCTACAACGGAGGCTGAGTACATTGCGGATCGGGGAAGGCGCTAAGGAAGTCTGTTTGGATCGTGCAATTCACGGAAGGTCTAAAAGTAGTACCTACCGCCAATGATCCCATCACTCTCTATTGTGATAATAGTGGGACGATCTTCCAAGCTAAGGAGCCGAAGTCTAGTAATAGATCTAGACATGTACTTAGAAAATATCATGTAATAAGAGATTTCATTGAAAGAAAGGAAATTGCGATTTGTAAGGTTGGGACGGATGACAACATAGCCGATCCGCTCACCAAGCCTTTATCGCAGGCTAAGCATGATGGACATGTTACGTCCATGGGACTTAAACGTGTACCAAGTTTTTGTTAGATTTTGAAATGAAATAAAAGTGTCGTTTTTGTTCATGTTCATAATCACATTTGTCTTTTATCTTTAATTTATACATTGTTACATCCAAACGGGTTGTAGAGACAATTGAACCCCGTAAAGTGAACACGGATTAACATAGTATTTGCCCATAGTCACTTGTATGAGGTGACGTCTCGAAGTGACTAGAGTGTGATGCGATTGATGGCAAGTTCAAGTGCCGTAGAGTCATGTGAGATGACTAGTCGATCACATAGGCGATCGTTAAGAACATTTTGTCGGGCCTAATGACCGCTTATAGAGTTAAGCGGCAAATTTATATAGCCTGGTCATGGCGAGAGCTACTATAGTATTCAAATGAGTCGATTCTTTTGACGAAAGACTATTCACCTAAGATGGCACAGTTTGATTAACTTTGATTTGTGTTACTACGACCTTCGTAAATGGGGTCAAATGGGCATATTTTGGGTTATGATGGTCGTGGCTAGTCGAAGGGAATGAGTGCGATAGGAATTGTCCACCCCTAGTCGGGGTTATAACAATATCTCGGGGCCACTCGAGGAGTAATGAACTGGAAATGCGTGGCCACGCTCGGAAAGTATCTATGATAGATAAGTCCGGTCAATCAGTTATTCTCCAGATCGAGGAAACCACTCTCGATATGATCACTTGCAAGTACGACCTGAAAGACACCTTGCATTGAGTGGGAGATAGTAATAGGACAAGAGAATTGGTGATGCACACTTGTCGAGGACAAGTGGGAGATTGTTGGGAAATGTGTCCTCAACAATAGTGCGATCATATGATTTAAATATCATTATTAAATCTCATTTTAAAGAATACAATTGGGAAGTATTTATACTCATCAACTCGGTCAACATATATCGGTAATGATTGGCTGGCTAGAGTTTGACATTACTGTCGTGTGACGGTGGTGATCAGTTGACCCCCTAGGTCATACCTATAGGGCGACACTCTTAATTGATTATTTAATTAATCGTATAATGTTACGAGTTAATTAAATTGTAGGGTAATATCCGTATAAGTCCCTCTAAATTTAGGACTATAACGTAAATTTAGCATGTGAAATATTGTCATAAACGAAAAACAACAAAGAAACAATAAGAATTAAGAATCAACCTCGGGTCCTTTGATGCACGGCGTAAAGAACAGAAATCAAACGAGATTCCCTCCTAATTGTTGCACCCAAGATTTATCCGAGATATGCCCTTGTGCTAGAAGGTGTTCTCCGATTGCCTTGCAATATTGGGAGAACTGATGTGAGTTTTTCTCGAGATGTGAGATCTCAGTTTCAGAGAAAACTTAATCTCCAAAACCCTAGTTTTTCTGTAAATGAAATTGTCTAGGTCAAAAGGAGAGGGAGTCTCTCCTTTTGTTTGGTTCGGCCGGACCGAGGGTATCATGGGGAAGTGGGCTTCCACTTCCTCTTAATTTTACCTCGTGGACTGGCTCGAAAAATTGCTAAATGTATATGACGCGGTTTTTATAAATCGTCATCGGTTATCGGCTATTAAAACATCAACTAATAAGACGGATTAGTTGAATTATTAATACATGTCCGACAAAGACAATATTGTATAATTATATTCAATATACATTAATTAAATATAAATCGCTTATATTTAATTTTACGAATTAACTGGTTAATTCGCCTTAGCCCATAATATTTAATCCGTATTAAATATAATATCTCAACATCATATTTTGACTAATTACTAGTCAAATAACTCGGACTAACCGGTTAGTCAAATTTGGCATCTACATGATCGTATTTTCATCTTGTCACATCTCTCGAACGTATCCTATAGGTGTGACTTTTAGGGACCAGTTGATCACCGCCATCCGTATGACAATAACGTCAAACTTATCTAGCAAGCCAACCGTTATTGATAAACGTGGATCAACCGATAATAATACCAAAAGTATGCCCTTTGATCCTTTTAGAGGTTTATGAGTCCTTGCACTAATTGTTAAGGACACCAACCCCAACAAGCTCCCACTTGTCCGTACAAGTGCATGTGCAATGACGTTATCCGCACTAACTGGAGGACACAAGCTCCAACAAACTCCCACTTGTCCGTACAAGTGTATGTGCGATAACCGATTCTCATATTCATTTAAAATTTCTCCCACTCAATGTAAAACAATTTGCAGATCCGGATCCGCAAAGGTCGTATTTTACAATCGATCTGTATCTAGAGTGGTTTCCCCGACTAGAGAGTAACTTAACCGATAAAACGAATCCGTATCCGAGCATGGCCATGCATTTCGATTCTGACTCCTCGAGTGGCCCTGAGAAATATCGAGTACCTGATAAAGGCTGAATATTTCCTTCAACTCGACTCCTTCCGATCTAAGCACAACATGAAATGACCCAGAAAAATCTACTTGGCCCCCTGTTACGGATGACCGTGAGAAAGAAACCAAAGTCACCCAAAATCTGCCTTAGTCTCAAGAGACAATCGATAGTCAAAAGAATCGACTCTTAGGATCACCATGGAGGTCCTATCCACGACCGGGCACCGAATGTTATAAAACATTTAGGACTCCACGTCGATGTCACAATTGTGTCCTACGAAATATCCGTATAAATCGCCTCTGTGATTGGTCAGTCAACCGGTTGACTTATGGCTCGTTGAACCCACCATCAACCAACGTCACAAAATAATTGCCGAGTTATCACTCATGTGGGCAATTAAGGACTGAAAAATATAATGTTCGTTCAATTCACTTTGTGGTGTTCAAAATTTGTCGTACAAATCCACATGAAAAACAAAATATATATATAAAATATCAAAACGATGATGTCGTATAGAGTACAAGAGAGAATGAATCTGATCCATAAAAGAGTACTACAACTTAGGAACACGTTTAATTCCCATGGAATTAACATGCCCTTCATGCTTATCTTGTCGTAATGCTTTAGTGAGAGGATCTGCTATGTTATCATCTGTAGCAATCTTTTCTATCACTACCTCCTTTTGCTCCACGTAATCCCGGATTAGATGAGCTTTCCGTTGTACATGTCTAGACTTGTTGCTAGAATTTGACTCCTTAGCTTGGAAGATGGCACCACTATTGTCGCAATAAATGGTGATCGGGTCATTCGAACTAGGCACTACAGAGAGCCCATGTAAGAATTGACGCATCCATATCGCTTCCTTTGTAGCTTCAGACGCGGCATAGTACTCGGACTCGTCGTAGAATCTCTTTGTAATGTGATTTGTTTCGAACTCTTCCACCTGACTGCAGCGCCATTAAGAGTAAAAACGAATCCAGATTGAGATTTCGAGTCATCTCGATCCGTTTGGAAGCTAGCATCTGCGAATTTGCGCATAGCCTTCGTTCGCCTCCATAAGTCAATGCCCAATCTTTAGTCCTCCGTAGGTACTTAAGAATGTTCTTGACCCACCAATGTGGTTCACCCGGATGCTTTGTTGGAATCGACTTGTCATACTCAATGCATATGCCACGTCCGGACGTGTGCATATCATGGCATACATGATTGATCCTATAGCCGAAGCATAAGGAATCCGTGTCATGCGCTCTTTCTCTTCCGGTGTCTCTGGTGCCTGAGACTTGCTCAAATGCACCCCTGGAGCCATGGGAAGGAACCCCTTCTTGGAGTTAGTCATGCTGAATCTCTCTAGGACTTTGTCTATGTAAGACTCTGATCGAGAGATAGCATCCGTCGTGATCTATCTCGATAGATACGGATGCCTAGAATTCTTTGTGCCTCTCCCAGATCTTTCATCTGGAAATGGTTTTTCAACCATACTTTCACCGAAGTTAAGAGAGGTATGTCATTCCCAATCAGGAGTATGTCGTCAACATACAATATTAGGAAGACAATCTTGCTCCCACTCGACTTGATATATAAACATGGTTCCTCGACCGATCGAGTAAATCCATTTTCTTTAATCACTTGGTCGAAGCGATGATTCCAACTCCGAGATGCTTGCTTAAGTCCATAAATGGAACGCTTAAGTTTGCATACTTTCTTAGGATGTTGTGGATCGATGAAACCTTCGGGTTGTACCATGTACAACTCTTCCTCCAAAAAGCCGTTTAAGAAGGCGGTTTTCACGTCCATTTGCCAAATTTCATAGTCATGAAAAGCGGCGATCGCTAAGATAATCCGAATGGAACGCAGCATGACTACGGGTGCGAAAATTTCATTGTAGTGCAAACCTGGCACTTGGGTGAAACCTTTAGCAACTAGTCGTGCTTTATAGATATCTTGTTGACCTTCCACAGAATGCTTTATCTTGTAAAGCCATTTGCATTGAAGGGGACGAACCTTAGCAGGTAAGTCAACAAGATCCCATACGTTGTTCTCATACATGGAGTCCATCTCGGATTGCATGGCCTCAAGCCATAGCTTTGAGTCAGAACTAGTCATGGCACCTTTATAGGTTGCGGGTTCACTACTCGTTAAGAGTAGAACGTCATCTATGTCATGTTCCTCGACCATACCAATGTATCTCGTCCGAGGAATAGAGACTCTTCCCGACCTCCTAGGTTCCTCGGGAATATTCACCGCAGCTGGGATTGAAGGAACAGGTTCCTCCAATGGTTGCTCGGTATTTGGTTCTGGAATCTCCGAGAGGTCGAAGGTTCTATCACTCTTTGCATTCTCGAGAAATTCCTTCTCTAAGAATGTCGCACTAGCCGCAACAAAAACGCGTTGTTCGGTTGGCGAATAGAAGTAATGACCAAGCGTTCCTTTAGGATAACCTATAAAGTATGTCTTGACCGATCGCGGGCTGAGCTTATCCTCGTGTCTCCACTTGACATAAGCCTCGCAGCCCCAGACCCGTATAAAGGACAAGTTAGGGACCGTTCCCTTCCATAATTCATATGGAGTCTTGTCAACACTTTAGACGGACTTGGTTAAGTATTAGAGCAATGACATAAGAGCATAACCCCATAACGAGTCAGGCAACACGGTGTGACTCATCATGGATCGAACCATATCAAGTAGTGTTCGATTTCTCCGTTCGGACACACCATTCAACTGAGGTGTTCCAGGTGGAGTTAACTGTAGGGCAATCCCACAGTCCTTTAGGTGTTGATCAAACTCGTGAGAAAGATACTCGCCACCACGATCCGAACGCAGTGTTTTAATCTTCCTACCTAATAGGTTCTGTACCCTATTCTGGTATTCCTTGAATTTCTCAAAGGATTCACTTTTGTGCTTCATTAAGTAGACATAGCCATATCTACTTAAATCGTCCGTGAAAGTGATGAAATACCTATAGCCTTCTCGTGCGGTGATTGACATAGGACCACATACATCCGTGTGTATAAGTCCTAATAGGTCAGCAGCGCGCATTCCAACACCTTTGAAGGAAATCCGAGTCATCTTACCGATGAGACATGATTCACACGTGCCAAATGATTGAAAATCAAAGGCCGAGATAGCTCCATTTTTAATGAGCATTTTTTACGCGTTCTCATTAATGTGTCCCATACGGCAGTGCCATAGATACGTTTGATCTTTGTCACCAACCTTTACCTTTTTATTCATTACGTGTAATATTTCGGTGGTCTGATCTAAAACATAAATTCCGTTCATGGAGACTGCCTTGCCATAAATCATATCGTGTAAAGAGAAAATGCAAGTATTATTCTCTATTACAAATGAAAAACCAAGTTTGTCAAGTGCGAAACCCGAAATAATGTTTTTCGAAAGACTGGGTACATAATAGCAATCATATAATGATAACTCAAATCCGCTAGGAAGCTGGATCACATATGTTCCCCTCGAGACGGCGACCACTCTAGCTCCATTCCCGACACGCAGGTCAACCTCACCCTTTACGAGAGGCTCGAGATTTCGGAGGCCCCGCACATGATTACACAGATGAGAACCACAACCAGTATCAAGTACCCAAGTTCCGTAACTTGTGTGGTTAATCTCAATCATATGAATAAAAGTAGAAGAAGAAGGCATACCAACGGTTTTAACGCGACCTGCTTTTATGTCCTCATGATAAACAGGACATGTGCGTCTCCAATGCCCGGTCTTGTGGCAGTGATGGCATTCCATGTTTTCATTCTTGCTCTTTGTCGTGCACGATGAGGTGCTCGACTCACCAAGCCCACTCTTACCTGAACCCGACTTCTTGAACTTCGCCTTACCTACTGCTAGGTTTGCCCGAGCTTTGCCCTTACCCTTTCCCTTGTTTGTCACAACGAGAACATCCTGTTTCATGCTCCCACTGAACTTCATGTCCTTCTCGGTCCGTACGAGGAGGAGTGCGATTCATGGGGAGTTTTCTTCAAATCATTCATATAGTAATTCGCTCTAAATTGCGAATAACCATCGTGGAGTGAGTGAAGTATGCGGTCGATCACAATGTTCTCGCTGATCTTACAATCAAAGGTCTCCAGCTTCTCGACATTCTCAATCATGCTGAGAATGTGTGGGCTAACCGGTTGGCCCTTCTGGAGTCTCGCATCAAAGAAGCGAGTGGTATGCTCATAGGTCACGATTCTCGGTGCTTTCGAGAATTCCTTAGTGAGCGTGGTGAAAATCTTGTTTGCACCATGGGCTATAAAGCGTTTCTGCAAATTGGGTTCCATTGCATAAATGAGTACGTTTTTAATCGCACCCGCTTCCAAGGCGAAATCGTTATACTTGTCGATCTCGTTAACTCCAGCCGTGGGGCACTGGGTGTGACGGCATGGGCTCAGCAGAAATCGAGCTTCCGTCGGCGGCGGCGGCATTCCGTAATCTTTGCCTCCCGATCCGCGAAGTTTGATCCATCATTCTTGATCGAGTTGACGATTCATCTAATTCATGAAGATCCGGCCGGGACTCACGGTCCAATGTGGCACTAGGCATTGGGTCGTTCAAGTGACCAGCCATTTTGTTATTAGCAGTTTAACAGTTCATGATCTACACTGAAAAAGAAAGAAAAACAAAACGAAATAAGCAACTCATCGAGGTGATTTAAGTCTATTTTAAAATTCATTTTAACGTGTAGACTCAATGCACTTGCATAATTGATCTCCCTCAAGAATGATACAAGTGATCCCAAGACTCAATTTCTGGAAATTGATAAGCCAACTGTTTAGCTAATTCTTCTGGAAGAACTCTTGGTCGATAGATTTCCGTAAATCCTATCTATAGTCCACCATCGTCACAGGATCGCATTTAGTGACAATAGTGTTGAGATAAAATAGGTCAATCGGTTCCAACTTACCCGACGTAGAAGGGGTCATATTATGCCTACCGACGAAGAAGGGACTCATTGGAGTTTGACCTATAAAGACTATTCTCAATTTTTGTTTATACGAGGAAGATCCCATCAACTAAATTATAATTCATATTAAGTGAACGAATAACTAGCGTCTGCGTGAATGAATTAATTTGGGTGATGGCTTATAATGAATCGTGTGACATACGAATGTCAAAGAAAACTAACTCGTGACCTCTATATGTGTCAGTTTTCATGCAATTATTAGGTGGTTTGGTTTTTAGGCGGAAAATGATGCATACTATCGTTACGATAAAATCCATAATTGAATGCAATACGTAAATAAAATTTCCTAGTGTGGCCTATCCTAATAAAAAGAACAAAATACAACTTTGGAATCCACCGTTGGACCCAAGAAGCTTGTCTTGTTGTTCCATCTTGATCCAGGTAGCGGGAGTGAGCATCTGGTCTCCGTCTTTGGTCTTCTCAAAAATTACAATTAAAATTACAAAATATAAACCTAATTACATTCTAATAAAAACTGTAATTACAAGTGAAAAATCCAAAACGGAGATACGAGATCTCAAAATACAACCAAGACCGTGTTCCATCATTACGGTAACACGTTCTACTAAGGCCACACTAAGTTACAACTGATTGCAAAATAAATAAATAAATACGTAATAAAAGCATTCAAAAACATTCATAATTAACGATAAATAAAATGCATCAACTAAAAACAAATTCATTCGTGACATAATTCCGTAATTATGTGAAATTTATCCAAACCACCTTTTAATGATTAAAATTCATGTGATAAAACCGCTTCTATCAATTTAATTTTAATCTAATACAGTCCGTTACTTTAAATACACGTTAAAATAACTTAATGGTACGTGTGTGAACCGTTTCACAATCATAGCGAGTGTACAATATCCGTATAAAGTACATATTATGGCCAAAAGAAAATTTAAAACAAAAAGAATAAATTTTCAAAGCTGCCAGAACAAAAATCCCTCGATCCAGGGACATAAGTGCTCGATCGAGGAACAAAAGGGCTCGATCATCAACTGCAAAGTCGATCGAGAGGGTTGCCAAACAGAAAGTGCTCGATCGACTAAACTGGTGGTCGATCGAGTACCTTTATCAGCAAATCTGCTCGATCGAGTACGAGGACTTCTCGATCGAGCAGTAGGGTTTTAAACAGAGGTCGATCGAGTACTGCAAGGACTCGATCGAGTAAAAACATGACAGAAAAACCACTCGATCGATTAAAAACTTGCTCGATCGAGTACAAAATTTCTGGAAAACCTAGACCCTCGTGAAAACAGATTGTCGAGACAAAATCAATTGCAATTTTGATCAAAAACGCATCAAAACAAATTTAACAATTGACAAAACTTGACATATTGTTATAATCTCTGTATAAAACAACAATATGTAAAAGAACAAATCGAAAATCACACAAAACAACCGTGTAAAATCATGTCACGGTTTAAAAAAAACAAGCCGTGTATACATGGCACGGTTTTCGAGACAAAACAATCGTTTCAAAATCGTTTTTTATGAAAAATCACAATGAAAATTTACGTGGCCTCGCTCTGATACCACTTGTAGGGTAATATCCGTATAAGACCCTCTAAATTTAGGACTATAACGTAAATTTAGCATGTGAAATATTGTCATAAACGAAAAACAACAAAGAAACAATAAGAATTAAGAATCAACCTCGGGTCCTTTGATGCACGGCGTAAAGAACAGAAATCAAACGAGATTCCCTCCTAATTGTTGCACCCAAGATTTATCCGATATATGCCCTTGTGCTAGAAGGTGTTCTCCGATTGCCTTGCAATATTGGGAGAACTGATGTGAGTTTTTCTCGAGATGTGAGATCTCAGTTTCAGAGAAAACTTAATCTCCAAAACCCTAGTTTTTCTGTAAATGAAATTGTCTAGGTCAAAAGGAGAGGGAGTCTCTCCTTTTGTTTGGTTCGGCCGGACCGAGGGTATCATGGGGAAGTGGGCTTCCACTTCCTCTTAATTTTACCTCGTGGACTGGCTCGAAAAATTGCTAAATGTATATGACGCGGTTTTTATAAATCGTCATCGGTTATCGGCTATTAAAACATCAACTAATAAGACGGATTAGTTGAATTATTAATACATGTCCGACAAAGACAATATTGTATAATTATATTCAATATACATTAATTAAATATAAATCGCTTATATTTAATTTCTACGAATTAACTTATTAATTCGCCTTAGCCCATAATATTTAATCCGTATTAAATATAATATCTCAACATCATATTTTGACTAATTACTAGTCAAATAACTCGGACTAATCAAGTTAGTCAAATTTGGCATCTACATGACTGTATTTTCATCTTTGTCACATCTCTCGAACGTATCCTATAGGTGTGACTTTTAGGGACCAGTTGATCACCGCCATCTGTATGACAATAACGTCAAACTTATCTAGCAAGCCAACCGTTATTGATAAACGTGGATCAACTGATAATAATACCAAAAGTATGCCCTTTGATCCTTTTAGAGGTTTATGAGTCCTTGCACTAACTGTTAAGGACACCAACCCCAACATAAATTACTTGAAAAATTGACGGACGATTTTGGAAGTAAAATTTACGTATCAAATTGAAATGTGATTAAATGAGATACGGTCTGAGTAATCAAATTGTATCATTACTCGGATGAAATTATTGTTTAAAGAAACAATTGGATTTGAATGAATTATTATAAATACGATTTATAAATGGAAAAATATTTTGGTGCAAGTAATTATGAAATTACTAAGTCAATTTTGTATATGACGTATTTTTATTAATACGTTGATTTTTAATATGTTAAAAATACATGACAATTTTATGTTACATGTGACATGTGACATATTGACAATTGACAAAAATAAAATGGATTCATGTTATCCATATGGACCGAAATATTGGGCATAATTAACATATTCTTATTGTGTTAATTTAGATTAGTGGAATTCATCATTATTTCTCTAATTTAGGCATGCACAACTAGGGTCCTTTTGTGTAAGAGCACAAAGGCCATGCATTGGCCATGCTTCCCCTCCTACCCGGTTCTACATAGAAAAGAACAAGGGTTCTTTTGATTATTTTTAATTATCATTCAGCATATGAATGGATGCATGATTATTATTATTCATTCACTTCACAAAAATTAATTCTAGTGAGATAAAAATAATTCTCTTCCTCTCCTCTTCTCCTACCCGGTTTTAGGAGCCAAAACCAAACAATTTTTGGTTCAATTTTTCTCAAAATTAATATTGTACTAGCTCATATAATATTAATTAGATTAAGAGTTAGTTTTGGGTATAAAGCTTAGGGAGAGATCCTACACTTGGATCTTGGTTCATCCATAAGGAAAGCTCAAGAACAAAAGAAAAGGAGATTTCTTTTGTGCCCATAAAACCGATACATCCAATGTAAGAATATGATTTCTCCTCTATTTTTCATATTGTTTGCATGCATAAAATCCGTATTTAATTTTATGACAAATTAATTAAGACATATATGAGTATGTTAGTATGTATAAAGATCTACATTTCCTTCAGACGTTTCTAGCAGATATCCTCCTTTAAAAATATAGCTAAGATGGTTCTCCAATCATCCTTATGTGTTTAGAATATGGTTTTTGTGTAACTCCTTGGACATAAAACCGTCTCATTTCTAAATGCTTAGCTTCATATCCTTAGTACTTCCTGAGTACTAACTAATGAACTAAGTGGCTATATAGAGACTTCTCTCAAAGATTCGATTTGTAACATCTCGTCATACACCAAGTATACGAGGTTTAAGAATAGTGATACATCTTAGCGTAATGAATTAATCCCGCAGCGGAAGCATGTGTATTCTATTTCTATATGTTCAATACTTTTGAACTTGTCTAGACTCTTATCAATATAAGAATATTCATTTAACGTTAATATCCTCTTAGAACTATCTTTTTAGGTCTGGATACATTAGAAATGTATTATTCCTCTCCTAAGTCTTTCATCATTCACAGTGATCAATATATCTGATACCGTCGTTTTGTATCAAAATTAAATTTATAAATCCGAACTAAAACTATAGCTAGTGATAGTAAGGGTCGAACCACAGAGAGACAAGATCAATTCTATTTGCTATTTTCAGTCTATAAAAGTAACAATTAAATGGGGGTTTTGAATTTGTTTGATTCTAGTGACTAATTGCTAAAATAAGAAATAACTCAAACAAGATAAAAAGAATATCAGGAACTTCGGTTCACTATGGCTAAGGTCAGGTCAAAGAGGTAGCAGAGGTCCTATAATACGGTCTCAGGAAATATGAGCAAGCCTTTCGATCAATGCTCAATAATAACCTTACGGTCTTCTAATTCCCTAGAATTTCTCAAAGCTTTCGCTCAAAGGAAATTCCAACCCCAATGAAAGCCTAGCCTACTAATCTTTCAATCTAGCAGGACGGGTTTATCAAAGGGTAATAAGATCGATACGGAAGAAGTCATACTAACAAAAACAACCCTAATTTATGCCATGGCTCACCTCGTTCCCAATCAAGATGATTAGCTATGCATGATTAAAACTACAACAATTGCAAAATTAATGACATACAATGAAATTGACATGATTGAGATAGAATTTAACACAAAAGACTAAAACTGAATTGCTTGAATAAAAACTAGTAACAACAAGAATTGAATTGACAAGAAATAAAAGAAGTAGGAAATTATATTAAAGCTTACTAAGAAATTGATGAACAAAGTAATTGAAATTGGAATCCGTCGTCTCACTTTCTTGTCTCCAAAACTAGATCTAAACTTTTAGTTCTTGAATAATGAAAACATAACCTAAATTATTCCTGCGTTCTACTGATAAACGATGCCCCAAAAGTTAATTACAATTGGGCTTTTAAAAGACTAAAACATAAAGTAAATCTCAGGTTCGCGGCTTGGTCGATCGACCAAGTGGCACGGTCGATCGACCAGCCAATACAGTACAGCCTCTTCTGCTGAACGTCCACGGTCGATCGGCTGGTGATGTTGGTCGATCGACCAACTGAGCTATGCAGTAACTTCCTTCTCTCAGCAAATCAGCCACTTCACTCCAATGCACGCATCCCAAGGTGAGCGAGTCCGAACTCCCATCTTCCAAGTTTCCATAAAGTTGCTTCCGGAGGACGATTAAAGCTTGATTTAGCTCACTTCCACTCGTTCCTACAATAAATACTAGAAATTCCAAAGTAAACCGTTTCAGGAGAAATAGTAGCTTTAAGCTAACAAATACGCATAGAAATACGTGCCAAAACTGCGAATAAAGTGTATAGAATATGCACGTATCAAATCTCCCCAAACCAAACCTTTGCTTACCCTCAAGCAAACTAAATGCAACTAAAAGGACCTAATGGAAAGGAGTGTATCTCAGAGCTAGCTACAAGTCAATGCTAAACCGTTTAATGAACATAATCAACTACTGCAAAGCTCAAAGCAAGTGAACAAATTTATGCATATTATGGAATTAAATCGGGCGTTCGACCTTGCAAGACTCATAAATTTGGACTCTCCCGGGTCACTCATATCACACATAAGCACAGGTGAATATATGTAAAAGATAGAAAGAATTCATTTTGTAGTGACACTCACCTAACTACGACCTATAAGAACATGCCTGCAATCTAATATGAAAATAATCTCTACAACCGTACATATGCATTCCAACCAACAAATGACCATGACACATGCCGAGGTAAATATGGATATGTGAGGGTAATGGGTAAGAAGAGGCAAAAATGAATTTGGATAAGAGGAGTTAAAGCAAAGCTAGTAACTACAAGTCCAAATTATAGCAACATCCAACTTCTTGCTCCAGATAAATCAATACAAAACGGTGCTAATGAGTAGCACTAATCTCACAATCTCCACAAAAAGTCAACTCCCCAAATGATAATAATGAAGCATGGGAGCAAAAATCGCCATTTGATAAAGACTTTGAATTATGCGATTTTGAATTTTTTTCTTTTCTTTTCTTCCTTCTTTTCATTTTTTTCTTTTTTCATTTTTTTTTTCAATTCAATTTTCTCTTCCTTTCTTTCCTCCTTTCAACATTCCACCAACCTTCTCATACAGAGCAATATAACCAAGATGCAATAAACACATTCCCACAACTACCAATACTAGCTCGGATAGGGTAGGCTAAATAATGGTATGTAGCTTATGGGACGGAAAGGCAAATTTGGCTATGTGAGGCTTATGGGTAAAATGAGAAAAGGGGACCTCTACCACATGTGTCAACAAACCACAAACCGAATGCATATGGGTATTAAGCAGATTAAGTTCATATTTATGCATATTGATGTAACATGTCATATAAGGAGTAACTACTCACATCCTAAATAAACTGGTCATAAATTTCACCAGTTATAAGCTCTAAATCTCAGAATATAATGTAGTTTGCCAAAAATTTAAGTCAAGTCTCAAGTTCAGCAAGAAATTTAACGAAAACTCGTAGACTATGCATATATGATTCTACTAATAACATGTCAATTAGCAAGGCTTAGGCATAAACAACTGCAAATGCAATGTCATTATTGAAATACTACCCGTTTCGACTCGACCTATATGCTAAAATAAACGTGCAATTTTTTGAATTTTTTTGAATTTTCCAATTGTAGGCACATAAAATTTATTAATGTGCTGAATAAATAAAATAAATTAATAAATCTAAGTTAATACTAAATTTTAGCTCGATTTAATTAATTTACCCCGATTAAATGAAATACGGGGCGACTCGGATTACAAAATGGGTTATTCGGATTATTAAACCCGAAAATAAACAAAACTGGGCCAAATTCACTAATAAACTCATAAATGGGCCTGTGAATGTCAAAGTCCACCAAGGGGAATTGAAACTCTATAAATAGAGCTATTTCCATTCATTTCAAGGTTAGAGAAATCATAATCATAAAATTCAGAGAGAAGAAGACACAAAAGCTCTATAAATTCCCTCTACAAGACACTTCTGCAAGCAGTCAACAAGCACACCAAAACTGTGCCGCCTGCCCAAGAAATTCAAGTTCAAGCTACAACATTCAAGAGAGAACAAGTCGCATTGACCCTCTCAAGAATACAAATCGACACCTCCTACGGAGTGCATACAACCTCTACAGGTGTCATTCAAATACAACGTTCGTGTCTCTACTACAGACAGCATTTTCGTGATCTACTACAACATTTAGAATCAGAGGATACATTAGAGATTGTACACCTAAACTTTCTGACATTAATAAAAATTCATTTGTTTCCTATTTTGTAATACATTTATTTTGCGATACAAAATTTGTCGTTACACCAATTTTTTTGAATTTTTCAATATAAATAGGAAATGAAATAAACAATGCAAACTGAAATAAATGTGAGACATAAATGCAATAAAACATATGAATGCAACGCAAAACCCTTCCCCAAACCAAATCACACAATGTCCCCATTGTCCAAAATCATATAGTGAAATAAAAGGGAAATGGGAGTTGCGGAATTATATCTAAAATTGACATAGAAGAAGGACTCGGAAAATCACAAGACTTTAATCGTAGCAAAAAGGAAACCTCCCCAAACCAGCGTGAGCTAGGAAGTTTCAGTAGCCAGCAGTGCTACCATAAGTACCTGAAAAGACAGAAAAGCAAACCATCATTCGGAAATAAAAGAGTTTGAGCGGGAAAAATGTGCATGGAATTTAAAGTAGAAGAAAACGAGAGTCAAGTATAGCAGCGTTGGTGGTCGACCGACTGATGGGGCTAGTCGACCGACCACACGACGGGTGAACAGTGCTCTCTGGAAGCAGCAACCCGGGTTACCCGCGTGACAGGCGGGAATACTTACCACTATACTACAACGGCGCCAAAATTTGATACCTGTCGAAAGAAGTATCAAAAATAATATTTATAAAACCAAACTACTACTAGCAAGTGGTAGTAAGGGTCGATCCGCAGGGAGGTAGGGAATTCTAATTGTTTTAATTTTAGTCTATGAATTTCTGGGGGTTTTGGATTAAAGTTTATCTAAGTCTAAAATGCAAAAATAAATAGGCAAAGAATAAAATTTAGAGTAAGCAAATGATAAAAGAAGAGCTAAGACGGTCGGTTCACTATAGCTGCGATGGCACATAATCCTAGGTAACTTCAAAATATGGTCGCGAAGGATAGGAAAAACAAGTCCTCTCGGTCCATGTTAAAGGGTAGGTACCTCTCGGCCTATGCTACTAATCCCTAAGTCTCATTAATACTAACTCTCGTTCTTGATTAATGATTCCTAATGCAAACTAAATCACGTTATCTCTCGATCTTAGCAATTTAGTCGTTTTAATTCGTTAATTATTGTCCATTCCTATCTCTCGATCTATGGGATGGTCAAGTTTGAGCATCTATCAAGTCTCCTCTCGGTCTCATTGAAAGATAAAGCACTTAACGAAACAAACAAAGCAAAATCAGACGCGTAACCAGTCGATCGACCATGGGTACCGGTCGATCGACCATACCGTGAGTCAAAATCGCCTATAATTTATGCCATCTACGCTATAGCTCCCCTACATCTTAGAGGGGTTGATTTAGCTACTCGTAATAACCATAATAACTACAATAAAATTCGTAAAAGCTCTAAAGAAAGACATGATCGAATAATTATAACAATAATAACGCATAAACTAATCTAGGGTTCAAGGGATCTAAACTAGCAATTTCTAAACTAATAAAACAGTAAAGGAAACTGAAGTAAAGTAACAAGAATTACCGGAAATCAAAGGGGAATGAACAAATCCGCAATAAGAACTTTATTGATAAAGATTGATTGTGAATGAACCCTAAAGTAAAGTAGTATGAAAAACTAGATGAAACTAAGCTTATTAAATCAATCAATACAAGGTAGGCAGGGGTTACGTTAAATAGGAATGTCACGTAACTCTTATTCTTAAAAACTAATTACATTGGGCTTCGGAATTCCAACTTTAATTTGCGCATCAGAGTCGTGGGGTGGTCGATCGACTGGTCGATCGATCACATGCGCTGTACAGGAATGCATTCTGACGAATTCTGCAGCGCGCACCGATCGTAAAACAGCTGCCATTTCTTCGTTACTTGGTCAAATCAGGTGTTCTATGCGGTGTTGGAAAGCAAAGAGGATACGCTTTCACCTCCAATTGGAATCACTCGATTATCAGCTATAGAACTCGAGATATTGCCATCTCAAGCAGCCTGTAATGTCGAGAAGCATTCTGACAGTCTATAGACCATGTAGGTCAGTCTATAGACCACTGTAGCTAGTAATCCGCTTCTACAACTCTCGCAAATATGTCTTTGAGGCCTTGAAATGCGCACCAAGTTCGCTTCCCGAGTCACTACTCCATGTCAAATGCAATGCTAAGTACTTAGGGACGGATTCGGCTCGATTTTCGCTGGATTCTTCACATTTCTGCAATATTATACAAAAACACGAAAATAGACGAAAATAGGGAAAATAGTAGCATAAACTACATAATTGAGCTCTGAAATGCTTGTAAAATAGGGTGTAAAACATCATATAAATGACACGCATCAATGTCATTCACGTATAAGAATAATAATACCACCGCACTCCCACTAAACTTCATGTATAAACAAAACTAGTCGACAACTCGAGAAAAGTTTATTACATGACTGAAACTTACCATTTAACTCCTTGATATTTACTTAAGATTTCTTCTTAAGTTCGTATCCTACCTTAGGATAGTTGCGATTTACAAAACTCGTGCAAGATGATTTTAAAATCCAACTATATCAAATCATATCCGAATACAATGAAGCGTTGTTGTTGCGTGCAAAACCTTTGCCACCAACTAACCAAGCTAAATAAACATTTTCATGTTTATGCTTATTTCGGACTCTTGTGGAGTGAGACTAGATAAAGCATCTTAATAAGTTACAGGTTTGTTACTTTCAAAAATAACATGACTCCTGTCCACTTTCGGTTTCGAAGAAATAATTTCTGATTTTGACCAAGAAGGAACATCTTCCTACGTCTTATTCTCAGTTTGTGGCTCTTGAACATTTTCTCCCACTCTGTCTATAAGAAATAATCCTCTTTTCTTTAATAGACAACATCACGAGCCACAAACCCTTTATTCTCGTGATAATGTAGGAAGAGAGACCATATGTTTAATTTCGAAACAAGCTACAACTTAGGTCCCATGCCTAATCAAATCATATATGAATTGTACTTGATTGCTTTAACTATGTTTTTTTTTAGTGGGAAAAATAAATACTAGACAAAGTGTGATAGAAACTACTTCCAACTTTATAGTAAAGATTAAATCATATCGTATAGGATTCTTTGTATCCTTATAACATACCTTATCTTCATAGGGTGTGATTATGATAGTGATCTTGTGATACCATATCATACTCTATTTGGTGTAAATCAAAATCTTAACTTTATTGTTCCCAATTTTAACAAAGTACTAATACTTTGGTTTTATAACCTGTAGGTTTTGATACCTTTTAAACATTCATTGAACATATTCAAAGAATTTCTCTTCTTACCTCATTAAGTGGATACTAAGTATCTACCTAGTTCATTGGTAAAAGAGATGAAAAAGTAATAACCTTCTCTGATTGGAATTGTATTCGACTATACACTTCAAAGTGGAATTTATTTTGCTTTAAATATCAGATTCGCACACACCAAGAGATTCCCAATCAAATGGTTTGAGACACTAGTCAAAACTAGTTTCTAACTGCAATTTTCAATCAAGAATTGAGAAATGATTGGGGTCACCAACTTGAGTTTTATAAAAATATATATGACATTTAATTTTTAGTTTGAATATAATTACCTTGATTTGTATGGTCTCACCATAAACTTAATTGTGGTGTATAAGGGCACAACACTTGTTTTAACTGTACAATAGTGAAACCCTTTGCGTTTTTCTACAAAAACTTGAATTATATTCTTATTTAGACTTAGCGTAAATCATAAAAATTACTGAGGTACAATTTTAAATACAAAACTAAAATGAATATACTATAACACTTATATGTCCATGGATGAAATGGTAACTACCCTAGTTCCACTCACGTAATTTCTGAATTTATTCTTACTAGTCGTCGTACGATTATTCAATGTTAGGATTCTAAGAATTTACAAGACCCTCGGATTGTGTTATGAACACATCCTCCTCTAAATACCCATTTAGAAAGGTGGTTTTGACATCCTTTTGTCACATTTCATAATCAGGAAATGTGGTAATTTCTAACATGATTCACAAATTTGTATCAAATACTCATGATGTGATTATTGGCAAGAATGCAACGTTAATGTCATAGATATTCAGGAAGGAATATGTTGGAGTCACACAACCAACTTCCTAGATTTTTACTTATTTGGGGTTTGTCGCTATTTTAGTGTCTAACACCTTCTCTTTCGAGCCTAGTTCTATCCTTAACAATTAAGATAGGTACTTACTTTTTATTGCTCCCACTAACTTTAAGAATTTCCATTTGATGAAGACTTATCTTCATATAAATTCCTAGTTAATCTTTCACAAGGATGAACTTTATTGTGGTATTTGGTCAATCAAAATTTCTAACATATTAATTTACCAACTTTACATTGTCATGTGCTTAACAACTTAAGTGCTTGATGACAAGTGTTTAGTTTGAGCAATAAGAGTTTTGAACCGTGGATGCATAGAAGACATTATCAAAACATATTTTGACTAATCATTATTTCAATTCACACATCTTCACAAGAAATCATACATAGGCATGTTAGGAATTTTAAGATGCAAATCTTATATGACATTGGACAATTCCTATGGAGTTCTATAGAATAGAACGATTCCTCTGAAACTAGTCTATGCCCTATTTAAACGGTTCATATTAGGATTTAGAAAGAGATTATATTTGTCATTAGGATTAGTGGAGACTTGTGTTACAATTGAATTGATATCGTATATTAATACGAGAAATAATGGGAAAAACAACATTCATCGTAAATTATGAAAACATTTTAGCATGTTTTGGCATTTATATAATGACCTCCACCCAATCATATAAATGATTCCGAGATCAAAATCCATATTAACTCGGGCGCGGGAAACCGATACATCTCTTACTAATATAACTCGGTGGGTTAACTCTTTAACCGATTCTACAATTAGAACTCTCGGTCAATGAAAATACGTTAAGTTCATCTCTAGCCTCGGAACATAAGACTAGTCTTCATGTCCCGTTGAGACCAACCAAATTTCGCGTGTAATAAGTTGTTATTACCCCACTTACCCAATGAAAAATGAAAGTACCACGGGAAACCGAATATACCCCAAATGTCAAAGGGATTCATGGGTCCTACTATTTGGAAAGGCTAATCTCAATTTTAAATATGTGAAAGGTCTTGTCGATTTATTATCTATCACCTTTTATGTAAACTATATTAGTGAACTACGATAATTATATATACAAATGCATGTGATGTTAATGGCGATTTGGCAATGCATGTAACATATAAAGAAAAATGCAAAGCAATAAATAAATTTCCAAGTATGGCCTTTCCTAAAATAGAAAATCTAATAATCTATTACAAATTCGAAAACCAACTCCAATGGTTCCTTGAACTTCAAGTGACACGCCTCTCATGGAAACACCGTCTTGATCGAAACTCCGTTCCGAATGGCTCCGCCTTTAGGAAACTCCGGAATTACAAAATAATAATAAAAATATATAGCTATTCCTATTATACATTTGTAATAAAAATTTAAATCTATTAAATTAAAAGACGGTGATGCGAGATCACACTAAAATTACAACCGAATCAATATTTCCTTTCATTGCAGGTAATATCGATTAAAACTAAGGTCATACTAAGATAAAATTACATAATTCAAAATTACATAAATTAAAATACGACATTCATAAATGAAATATGCAGCATTATAATATTTATATAACATGCTAAATTAATGTGCCAAATCGCCCTACTTAAATCTTATATCGTATGCAATCTGGTTTTATTGAAATTTGCGATTTTTAACTTATTAAAAATCACAAAATAATACTAAAATCTAATTTTGGTCCAAATTAATTAACCTAATATCTTAGGACTCAAAAATTAGTCATTACTCAATTTTTGACAATAATTCAACTTGATTTAACATTTATGCTCATAATAGACCTAAAAAACATAACCTTTTATGAAATAAATCCAAATTAAATTACAATAATTTCAAAATTTTATTTTTAATATTTTGAACATTCTAGAATAATTCCATGACACTCATAATATCAAAAATCAAGGTTAAAATTTTTGAATTTAAATCGAGAAAATTATAGTTGCTATTTATCGGTTTTATCAAATAAAACATCTAAAGCATACGAAAATTAATCCAATCAATGTTCCAACTTTAGATCTGAAATTTGCGATAATTATGCTACCTAAACTAATTTTCTCATGCCATTTAATTCGTTTTAGCTATTTATGCTAAAATGGTCACTGTTTATGTCATTTTTACACTAAAAATTCATAAATCATGCAAAATGAATCAAGTTCATCTAAAATTTTACACACAGTGAGTACAATGTGCATGTGATAGCATATTAAAATTTCAAGGCCTTTTTCGAAGTTTAACTATTTTTAACCATTTTACCTCCATTTATTCCATTTTTATCTCATAAAAATCATAAATCATGCAAAATAAATCAAATTTATACAAAAGTTTACATATAATAAGTAAAATATTCATGTAAGGTCATATAAAAATTTCAAGGTCAGAAACTTAGTCTAGATATTTTTAGCATTTTAAACACCAATCTACTCAAGAAAATGTGATAAAATTACTAAAAATTATTAAAATGAGCCATAAATTACCATAAATCCTCAAAATGACCAAAATTCATATTAGGACCAGAATACATTATATGCAAAAAATTTTGTGGCTTTATCTTCGTAAACCGCAAATTTTAGTTTTAATTAAGTTACAAATAACTCGGAAAAACCAAACCGATTATGCATGCAACAACCATTTGCTCTGATACCACTTGAAAGAATTCTATAACCCTCTAATTAAAATATTTTAATTATTAATCTAATTTACTCTTTAAAATAGATTTTGATCTTGTGCGTGCAGAACAAATTATAAATAGAAGGTAAGAAAAATGATCCTTACAATATATAAAATTGGCTTTTAGGGTACAAGTAAGAACACCTTTCTTACTTGTTCTTCAGCTCAAGATAAATGGATGATTCCTTTTGTCCCAAATGTACGAGAACCTCCTTTCAGTTGCTCCAAGACTATCCCAAAATCCTTCTTATATTATTAACTAGATAATATAAGTAGTTTACCTTAAATTTAATTCTAATATTATTATTATTACTACTCTAGTAATGTAATTTGTATATTAGATTTTTATAGAACAAATTCTAGCATAAAACTCTTTTATGTGTGAGAGGTTTTTATGAGAGATAAGCATCAAAGATTAAAATGAAAAATGAGAACATTACATGTTCTTAATAGAAAGGGGGGGCACCGGTTTTTAAGCATGGGGTAGACCAATTGTTCTTCCCAATTTTGCTTTTTCTCTTCACAAGAAAAGCTAGGCGTGTAAGGGCTAGTAGTAGGTGTCTTCATTATGTTCCAATTAGCATAAAATAATCACCCACTAACCCCTTACATCAACCAGTTTTTGCCACTTAAAATGGACCTCCATTTTATCTTTGTAATTTGTCATTTGTAATATATGTGACATGTGACATGTAATATGTCATTAGGCATAATAATGCATATTTAACTAATTAACTATCATTATGTATTAAATAAATTACAAATAACAAATTAACAAGTAATTCACAATTACATGTATATAAAATGGGTCACATTAAGTCTAGTTAATATATACTACAACATTTTGTAATTATAGCTAACTAATTTCTCTTATCTCAAATGTTTCATAAATATTAAACAATTTTAGTAATATAACATATTAATCACTAAATCGAATCTTATTTAATCAAATTACAATAAGATATAATATTCTCTCTTATAAATATCAATTTGCTCAATTTAAAGATTTAATCAATCTGTATCGTCATATAATCGATTAACTTTATAATTGAGGGAATCGACTTTTAAGAGTGACCTTAAGGGATCAACTGATCACTACCGAGTAAACGACAGTAATGTCAAACTCTAGTCAGCCAATCATTACCGATTAATGTTGACTAGTTGACTTATAAAATGAATCATCCCTTTACGTATTCTTATTTTGAGTTTCAATAATGTGATCGCACTATTGTCGCGGACACATACTCCAACAAGTGGGTCTAGCCATGATAATGATGAAGAGCAAGGTTCAAGTTTAAATGAAGAGGAAGAAGATGGTGGTGAATCCTCCGGTTTTATGGAGGAAAGTGATGATGATATGATTGAGGATTTATGGTGGAACAAAGCATTAAGGCGGACGACACAAATGCAGGGTTGATAGCTTATGCTAGCATTTCGGCCTATTCCATTGTGAGTCTCCTACCCCTCCTTTTGCTTTGTTGTTTTTATCTTTTGTTTAAATTGTTGACATGACTTGTATAGCTTATATAACATTTAGTTTAGCTTATTTATAGAGTTGTTGTAATACTACGGTTTTCCATGCTGTTGGTTACTCTATCGAGTAGGGCTTACTCTGTCGAGTAAGTGAGTTTGGTAATGAAACAGTGCTCTGCGTGATGGGTACTCGATCGAGTAAGTGTGGCACTCGATCGAGTAGGGGTCACTCGATCGAGTAAGTAACTTACTCGATCGAGTAAGTAACTTACTCGATCGAGTAAGTTACTTTTACGGGTTGTTTTTGACGGGTTTTGATAGCAACGTGAGAAAGATATATAAACTTAATCCGTCAGTTTCTGTTCATTTTTACACTTTTCTAAACTTCACAAAAGTAAAACAAAGTTACGTTGCTTCTCTCTCTCTTTCATTGCTATCAAATCGCAAAGGCTTAGTGTGTCTGATCGTCATGTTCTGTACGCCGTTGAGTTCGTCGTGTCGCGGGTAAGATCCTTGTATAGATTTTATACCTTTTCGTTGATTTTGTTTAAAACCCTAATTGGGTATTTTGGGGGATTTTGGGAGTATGATGTGTATTAGATAGTGATTGTATGATTGTGTGGTTATAGGAGGTGATTGCGTTGAAGAACTGTGATGATCTAGGTGTTTGCGTTTTCAGGTAGGATTTCCTACTCAGTTATTGGTTACATATATATCGGTTGATTGATTGATTGTTGGTGGTTGTTCGTTAATAACATTTGTCTATATCGTATTGGAATTTGTGGTTGTTCATTTTGTAGTTGGTTGTGATTGTTAGTCTGTGGTTCTCCAGGTGCGTCCTCGGCTGAGTGGAGTCACTTGCGGGAGTGGCTTCACGCCCTTGATTTGCCCGCTGTGGAACCCGCCAAAGAGGGGATGTGCACATTAAGGAACATGGGTTATCGCTCGGATGAGATGAGCGGGGCATAGGTGGGTACGGCTGTGGTCCCCCACTGGCGGTGTGGAATACCTGTTGCGATGGGTATTCTGGCTGGACTGCACACTTTAGTGTGTAGTCAAGTCTATGGAGTTGTGACGGAGTTTGGGTAATGTGTGTGTTGTATCTTATATATTATGTTTTGTGTAATCAGTAACTGAACCCGTTTAAATGTTTTAAAAACTGTGGTGATCCATTCGGGGGTGGTGAGCAGTTGTTTAACAGGTATATCTTGGATACGCGCGGGATCTAGCTGGGGATAGAGTCATCACATATCAGGGTCTTTAGTCTTCCGCTGTGTTTGTTAAGGCAGTTCCACTTAATTGGTTTACAGTATTGAGAACAGTTGTATTTTTACTTTACAGTTTTGGTTATGTAATCGTTAAACTTAATTATCTAAAGTATGTTCTTTTATGGTCAAATCGATATACATTGCCTCGGGTAAGCGAGATGGTAGCATTCTCGTGCATTAGGTGGTCCTGGTAAGGCACTTGGTGTATGGGGATGTTACAATGTGGTATCAGAGCGACGATTTTGGAACCTGTAACTAATGAGCCCAATGAATATAGAGAGTCAAAATTAAAATGAACCTGGGTAGGAGTTGTTAGGAGCTAATGTAAAGACTTAGGAGATATCTTAAAGTCGCGAACTCGCCTTACAACTTTAAACCGGTCACTATGGAGTGTCATGGGATCGCTATGTGTTTGCTAATGTTTATATGAAAATGATGGATGAATGAGATGTGATTAAATGAAGGATGTGGTGGAAAAAGATGAAGTAATTACTGCATAAGAATATGATTTATGATTAAGAGCATGTTATGTGATGAAAGGAAGAATTTATAATGTGGCTATACTAGTAACATGTGATTAGGGGATGTGATATGATTATACATGATTTTGTTTGCGTAAAGTTATATACTTGTTTACTGTTGTTTCATATGCACATGTTGGATCAAGAATGTGGTTGAAATGGATGAATTGATTGGAAAAGATGGAGTGGCAATTGCATGAGAATATGAATTTCTTGATTATGAATATGTTTAGGTGACGAAGTGGAGTTGTAATATTCTTGTATTAGTAACATTGGAATAGGATTTGTAATGTATAAGTATGTTTGTTTTACGAAAAGTTATAACGTTAAAGCATGCGGGTAGTACATGATTGATAAGTTGAATGTTATATGAGCATGATAGATTTTATTGTTTGGCTTTTGGTAGATAGTAACATGTGGTTAGGGATAATGGTTTTACAAGTATCGAGTCGCTTTTGTTCACTTTGTTGATATTTAAGTTGTTTGAAAGGGAAAATCAAATAATTATGTTATTCAATTATAGAGGAGTTGTATTTTAAACTGTTATAACTTAATATGTATATATTATTTTGATTTGATTCCAATTGAAGATGATAGCTTGTTCTTTTACGATTCTAATGATAGGTCACACGCCCAAAATGACCGAGAAACGAGTGAGATATGACTGTTTTACGAAAATTTGACAGTGCTGAGAAATGCCAGGGTACTCGATCGAGTGGCCCTTACTCGATCGAGTGCACTTCTTGTTACTCGATCGAGCACCCCTTACTCGATCGAATAGCCCTGGTAATTTGTTGTACGTGCTTCTGACCTTCACCTACTTGACCGAGTAGGCTGCACTCGATCTACTGACCCCTGTTTTGGGTCATATGCTTATCTTTTGACTTCGTCGCATATCATGTTTAATTTAAAGGTGTTCTTTTGCTTATTTATGCATTATTTTACGTATGTGTTGATTCTGATGCGTAAGTTACCAGATCTTATGATGTAATGAGTAACATCTTGTGATGGATATGAGTTCGGTGGGGAGGACATGAGTTATATGTGGTTGTGATGGATAGTGGAAAAAAGGAAAGGGAGATTGATGAGCTTATCGAGGAAGGGAGCATGTTTTGTGAGATGTGGTGAGTGATATAGCCATGTGTTGAGTAATGTAAAAGTAAGTTAATATGGGTAAGGGGGTGATGTAAGTTTATGGAACGTGAGAATGAATAGATTGAAATGAGGGATGCGAATGGTGGTAACTTGAGATGTTTAAGGATTATGAAGGGAGATAGTTATAACTGGGTTGGTTAAGAATATATGTAATGGAAAGGTCGTTGTAGATAGATGGAAAATAATGGTGTATAAAGAGCTAAGATTGAGTTATGCAGCGATGCAGATTTATAGATAGAGATTTAGTTTGGGAATTTGGCTTATCAAGAGGTGAGCCTAGTGTGTAATTTCCTTGCACAATTAACGGTATGAAATGAGTTTTGGTTTCTAGAGGCAAATGGTAAACATTGATTTTGTGGATTGATTAGTGGCAAGTGTGAGTGAGTTGAATATGAGAGAGGTCTCATGGTAAGAAAGAGTGAGAAGGTACTGATATGAAGTGATGGAATTTGAGCTTTGGATCAACGATAAGATAACCGGATTACCAGAGAGTTAGGTACAAGGAGTAAGGAAATGAACTAATATTTGGTATTGTTGAGTGTAAAAGGAAGAGAAGGACGAAAGTAAGCTGTGAAAACGTCGACCAGAGTTAAGGAACATGAAAATAAGGAATCATGAAAATGTGTGATAGCATCATGAGAGGATGTGAGTTAATGGTTATATAGGAGTTTCAAGACAAAATGTTAGCCATGGATTTCGAGGATTTAAGGGGAGTAAAAGTTGGTAGAGTACTTGCACGATATGAGATTTTGGTGGTGAGTTACGTGACGATACAATTAAAGATAGATTTGGGATGAATATTCAGGTAAATTTTGTTGATGGGTTTGATGTTCGTCATTTGGGATGCTAAATGAAGAGGGAAAGAAACCGTGATATTTAGAGATGAGTGTAAGAGGTTTGATATACGAACGGTGCTAGTGTTGAGGTGTTGTCAATAGTGGTTAAGGGTGATGATAAGCAGGAAAGATAGCCATTCATAAGAGGTTGATTTTTTAGAAGACCAGATTGATATGTATGGTTGTGAGGAAGTATAAGATGTGGTTATAGTAAGCGGTTGCTAGTAGTTGAGTATTAATGGTATGGTTACATTTGTCAGGAGGTGATAGTTATGCGAATGGGAGAATGTGTTACGAAGGGCATGCGAGTTAAGCTCGGGCGAGATATAACCTTTATCAAGTGGTAACTTACGTGATCAGGATTGACTAGTTGGATGTGATTACGGGTCTATGATGTGTATAAATGTTTGTGTGAGCTTCTGACCTCACGAGAAGTGGTATGGTGTGATATTTATAAAGGTGTTATCTGAATGTTCTGTCATATATGTAGGGTATGGTAACCTAATGGGATGATATTCAAAAAGTAATAATTTGAGTGATTTGGCAGGGCTAGTTATACTTGTATGTGTATTCGTGATAAATGTTACTCCGTGAAAAAGGTATGGATGATATTCATGAGGTTCTTATCTGTTTATTCCGTGTTATATGTTGCGTTGTGATCTAGTAAAGCGGTTTTGAGTAGTTTTCTTGTCCGGAAGTTATACTGAGTCAGTGTTTATGGAAATTGTGTAAGTTGTGATAACTATCTGTAAGAATTCTTTAATCTCATTAATATACATATTCATATATGTTCAAATTTATTTAGTCATAAAATAAAAGTTAGATCTTATGCATGCAAACTAAAATAAGAGTAGAGAAGAAATCGTCACTTCTTACTATGATGTTTCGGATTAAAGGGCACAAGTAAGATCTCCTTCTTACTTGTTCTTGAGCTTCCTTATAATGGATGAACAAAGGATCCAAAATAGAATCCCTCCCAAAAGCATATAACCATGGAAATCCCTTAATAACATATATATTTATGAATTAGTAAAAATATAAGTTTTACTTAAATTATGACACAAAAATATTAATTTGTTCTCGTGAATATTTAGGTCAAGAGAGGAGTGATTTTGTGTGGTTTTGTTTCTCTAAGTTTTCACAAATTATAGAGAGAATTCATTTTCTTACACTAGGAAAAATATAAGTTGAAGTTATGAATAATTGATAGATAAAAAAAACTCTATCTTTTCTCTTGGAAAAACCGGTTGGAGGAGGGAGTAGGAGCCAATGCATGAGCTCTTTTTTCTACCCAAGAAAAATAGGCATGCAAGGCTACAAGTAGGGTTTGATCATTGTGTTTTCCACTTAAAAATAAAAACACAATATAAACCTAATACTCCCTCCTTTTTCGGCACACTTAAATAAAATGGGTAGTCCATTTTACTTTGTCATTTGTCAATTGTGACAAATGTGACATGTTACTTGACATGTGAAATTGTAATGTATTTTTAACATATTAAAAATCAACATACTAATAAAATATGTCATATACAAAATCGACTAGTAATTCGTAATTACTTGTACCAAAACGGTTTATCAAATTATAAATTACAACGTCTTGTATTTATAATAAATTATTCATTCAAATTCAATTTCAATAGTTTCGTAAACAATAATTTTATCTAAGTAATAAAACAATTCGATTACTTAGACCGTATCCAATTTAATCGAATTATAATAAGACACGTTAACTTTACTCACAAAATCATCCGTCAATTTTAAGCAATTTAATTAACTTGTATCGGCATACGATTAATTAAATAATCAATTAACAGTATTTCCCTATGGGTATGACCTAAGGGGATCAACTGATCACCACCGTCGCACGACAGTAATGTCAAACTCTAGTCAGCCAATCATTACCGATATGTGTGGACCAGTTGACTGTAAAATATTACATCCCACATGTATTCTTAAAATGAGATTTAAACATGTGATCATCATGATCGACAGTTGTGATCGCATTATTGTCGGAGGACACATATTCCAACACTATCGATGTGGTTGTTGTGCCTCGGGTGGTGATCTGGGCACGGTAATTTGTGTTGTGATGCGGGTATTTTCGCACTGTGGGGCGGCTGTTGGTGGCGGTGTTGCGATGCCGTCATCGGTTATGGTGGAGTAGGAGGGATTATTAGGATACGAGTTTTCGAAAGTACATACCAGTTATACATAGATTGTTGCTTTGTTTACTGCTGTTTCCTGCGAGTTTTGGTTTGGACAGATAGACGGTTGTTTTGTTTATTGACGTTTCTTACCAGTTTCAGATTAGGAGTGAGGGTAGAGTATGATATGGAAGAGAGTTGTATATATTTCCGTTGTTGTCATGGAATAGTTATATTCTGTGGATAGGACACAGTTGCGAGAGGTTGTTGGAGTACTTGTGATCTTCTGTTAGAGGAGGCATTGGTTGACATAGTAATGGCAAGTGATTTGTGGAACATATGTTGTACTGATCTGGAAGCTGCAGGTGGTTCATAATCTTTTATTGGGACAGTGAGTATAGGGTGTTGGAAATTAGTATCATGTTAAGTTGTGGATAAGTTGTGGTAATTAAAGGGAGAGCTTGAGGATCTAGTGAGAGTGTGTGTAAAAATTATGGATCGTGAATTATGATTATGGAGATAAGCGCATGTATAGAGGGGTATGTCATTTTGCGGTAATGTTGAAGAGTTGGTGGGGTGATTTTGCTGAGGATTTTATGGTATACATTGGATGGAGTGCAGAATGAGTTGAGGAAGGAGGACTGTTAGAGGAAGAGAGACCTTGATATAGGAATGCTTGTAGGTGTTGAGGTTCTAGTCGGTTATCGTTGACATGCGGTGGTGATGAGGATTTTGGGAAGTATCGCAAAGGATTTAGTATTAGTGAGTTATGAGGATGTAACACTTATCTTAAGAAGGGTAGGATCTGACAAAGAGAGCTTGATGGTTGTACATGTTGCGGAATAATTGGAAGTTTGAGCCTTGGCGTAGAATAATGGATGGATTTGTATTGTGGTTGATATTGTTAAAAGGTCATGGCCGTGCTTGTAGTAGTATGATGTTTAGGAGTGTGAGTAAACTTCGATAGTGTTGACAGTTGAATGATGATGTTTATGAGTGTTAGTAAACTTCGAGGACGAAGTTCATTTTAAGGGTAGTAGAATGTAACATTCCCTTTGGTGGGTGATCTCGCTTGGTGGATTGTGTTGATATTGGATTTTCTAGTGGTTAATATGTTAGTTAGACGGAGCTAGCGTCGTTTGTGGATGGTATTTCGTATTGTATGGAGTTAGTGTCGAGAGAGACTATAATGTAGTTGATACGATATCGTGAGCCATGTTGTGGAGGTAGGCATAGTTGGTGGAGTTGGTGTTAAGAGTTCATGTTTTATAGGTTGGGGTTTTGTTTTGAGTTCTTAGTTGTGTTGTTGTGTCTTGATCAAGTTAGTATATTTGTTTTTGAGTATGGGTCCAACTTCGGAGACGAAGTTCCTTTTAAGGAGGGAAGACTATAATACTACGGTTTTCTATGTTGTTCGGTACTCTATCGAGTAGGGCTTACTCTGTCGAGTAAGTGAGTTTGGTTATGAAACAATGCTCTGCCTGATGGGTACTCGATCGAGTAAGTGTGGCACTCGATCGAGTAAGTAACTGATAAGTGCATATTTTATACATATTTACTCCATTATTTAGCTTCGTTTTATATGTATTATGCACTACCTTTAGTGTTTATGAGCTAATATTTGCTTTCTAGTTCCATTTGTATGTTTTCTCATGATTTGTAGGAAAATAAGCTAAAATGAGCCCAATTCTACTCAAGTACAAATACTAGAAGCATGAGCTAAGCTAAAGAAGAGATGATGGACCAATATGGAAGAGTAACTTACTCAATCGAGTAAGTTACTTTTACGGGTTGTTTTTGATGGGTTTTGATAGCAACGTGAGAAAGATATATAAACTTAATCCGTCAGTTTCTTTTCATTTTTACACTTTTCTAAACTTCACAAAGGTAAAACAAAGTTACGTTGCTTCGCTCTCTCTCATTGCTATCAAATCCCAAAGGCTTAGGGTGTCGGATCGTCGTGTTCTTTACGCCGTTGAGTTCGTCGTGTCGTGGGTAAGATGCTTGTATAGTATTTATACCTTTTTTATACTCCATTTTTTTTATCTAATTATATCGTAAAGATTTCATTGTTGTTTATTGATGCTAGGCATGGTCTCGAAATTTGAAAAGTTTGTTTTAAAGTTCTCTTGAATTAATTGAGTAATAATACTTCAATTTCCATTAGTAATGCTATGTATTGTCTTAACATGGGAATTCCGCCTTAAAAATCTTGACCAAATTTTGATCCCTTCTTCTATCTTAAACTTTGCTTAACGGTGTCTTAGGACAATAATCTTTATGAGTATCGTTGTAATAACATAGTTTAAATCGAAATTTCCATTTTAAAAGTGGACCAAATTCTCTTTGAGCTTTCATTGATATATCATTAAATTGTGATTTTTATGTTTGAAACTTGGCTTAATTGTCTCATAGTACCCCAACCTTTGTTAATGGTAATGTGTGTGGAAAATTATAGTGTTGATGCTCAAATTTTAATTATTGTGTGCTTAATAAAATTTTTTATTGTGCCGCAAGCTTACGATTTTGTTAATGATATTACAAACTGTCTGAAATTGAGAATCTCACCTTAAAAGTTTGCCCGAAATTTGTTTTATGTATCATAATGTATATGAATGAATTTTAAAACTCGTATTTAGAACATAGTTTCCTTGTTTTGTGGTGTTATGATCCTTGTTAATAATGTGTTATTTTGCTTGATTTACCTTGTGGATTGTATAGTTTTGATGAGTGAAGACGTGTAGGCACCCATGGTTATAATTGAGAAGATGTGAAACAGGAGTGAGTTAGCGAGCTTGTTAGAGTAGTTGGGCAAGTTCTAATAATGTGTAATGAGTGGTGTTATATTTTGAGAGTTATGAATGTGAAATATATGTTTTATTGGGATTGATGTGAGTTTGTTCATTTCATGTGGATTTGAGCCGTGTAAGTAGATAGGTATGTGATTTTGTAAAAGAGAGAGAGAGAGAGAGTTGTTTGATGAATAAGGATGTTATTTGTCTAAATTGTGGAAATGGTTGTTAGTGGTGTAACTGGATCCGATAAAGTGGTAATGTGGGTGTTATAGGTAAGAGAATTGTGAATGAAAATGAGTGATGTAAGAGTATGTGTTGGCAACATAGAGTATGAAAATTTAGAGATATGAGGACGTAGCATAGTTATTGACTATTGAGGAAGGAATCTTTATGTCAAGCGGTGATATTGGTGACTTTGTGTATAATTTACCTTGAAAATTTGGAGTATGGGAAAGTAACTTTAGCTTACGTAAGGTGTCTTGAGTTGAGAAAGATGATTATATAAGGCAATTTGTGGATAGTGAGTGAAGTGTAATCTTGGTTGGATATTTGTTAAGTGTTTGAACTTATGGATAGTGAACAAGGCTTGACTTGCATGTTGAGGGATATTGTTATTGAGAATGAGTTAGTGTAGATAGCCAGTATCTGTTGATTCCCCAACAAACACCCGATGATTATCAGACTACAACATGCTTAGGAATCGCAGCGTTTAATCGACATTTTTGTATAAGTATACGTCGGAAAACTCAAAACGATTTCGAAAACAAAACATTTTCCAAACATTTCAAAAGTACATGGAGTGTTTTATGCACGATGACGGGGTCGCAATGTGTAGATACCCAGTATCTGTTGAGTCTCCAACAAACACCCGATGATTATCAGACTACAACATGCTTAGGAATCGCAGCGTTTAATCGACAGTTTTGTACAACTATACGTCGAAAAACTTAAAAACGATTTCGAAAACAAAACATTTCAAAACATTTCAAAAGTACCGGAAGTGTTTAATGAATGACGACGGGGTCGCAATGACACTAACTAGAGTCAAAATCGACACCGGACCAAAAACCGACTCAAAATTCAAATCCCGACTCCAACAACGAGTCAAACCTAGTCAAACACAAAAAACGAAACTTTTCAGGACTTCTATGTTAAGTATTTCCCGGAATGCTTCATGGTCAAATACAAATCAAGTTCATCCAAAACATAGGATATAACAAATCATGATTATAATTGCGTGATAGTGACAAGACACCTCGAAGACGCGCGGAATGGCTCGCGCCTCTTCGAGCAGCCAATGCGATCACGTCGCCCAAAACGCACACAACCACCCATTTCTCTATAAATACCCACCTTCACACACCATAAAACCTTACACGAGTGTCCGCCCCCTCATTTCGCCCATAAAATTCTAGACACGACTTCTCAAGTCACAAACCGACACGTGTTTCCGACCTACCGATCGAAAACACAAGCCTTACACATTGTTTGGTACCGTCATCGTGCACTAAATCACTTGACCGACCATCTCGACCAACTACACAATCACTAAACTTAAAACACTCTTTTACATTGCTAAAACGGTTTTCAAACCAAGTTTTCCGACCAAACAAGTTGATACACTTTCGTCAATTTCGCATGTAAGTATGAGGGTGTAAAAATCCTCTTCTATCATGTTTTTCATTTGTTTCATGACTATAACATGCTAAAACATACATAACATGGTCCATATATGGGCTAAATATTTTTTCCCTAAAATTTATGTATTAACTAAACTAATTGGATGAGAGAGAATGATGAGAGGGAAAGTTAGAGAGAAGATTTCCCTCTAATTTTAGTTTGCTTTTTGATCAAGCAATGGCACGATCAAAAAAATCCCCAAAAAATCATCAGAAATCCGGTAATCTTAATCAGAAAACTAACAAAAAAAAAACGTTGATCTTAGTTTCGATAATACGAATAAAGGAAAATCGCATCATCGCCAATTTCAATTCTCGTCTCAGGAATTTGAATCAGACTTGGAATCGATATTGGAGAATGAAGAGGCTACAATGGAGGAACCAGAGATGGATAGTTCAGAGGAGCTCACGTCCACAACGCCTATGGTTCAAATCACTAAGGATGATGTGGCTGGTGAGATTTCCTTCTGGTCTACTTCAGTAATTTGCTATGTCTTAGGTGCGAACCCTCCAAGCTCTATTCTTACAGTGTTCGTGAAACGAGTCTGGCAAGGTCGGGGGATAGATAAGATATCTTTCATGCCCAATCGAGTTTTTCTAGTCAGATTTAAAACTAAGGAACAACAGCAATTTGTGTTGAATAATGGACACTTATTATTTGACAACAAACCTGTTATTGTGAATGAATGGAGACCTGAGACTGAACTGATTAAACATGATATAAAACGCGTTCCGTTTTAGTTGAAGATATATGGCCTGGATGTGAAGTTCTGGGGTGTGGAGAGCCTTAAGAAAATTTCTGGTGTAGTTGGAAAATTCATTAAAAGTGATGATGCTACATTTCATAGGAATTTCTTAGGCTTTGTACGCTTATTGATTGAAGTTGAGATTGGTCAGCAGTTTCCCACTGTAATCAATTTTTTGGATGAACATGGCCAAACCCAGAATGTAAGGGTGGTATATGACTGGCTTCTTGTGTCATGTACTACTTGCCAAGGGATGGGGCATGTTTCTAAGGATTCTAGGAAAGGGATTGGCAAAGTGAATGTTAAGAAAGTCTAGAAGCCTAGGGGGCAGGAGCCAAAGAACCTGATCCTTTACATAAACCCAAACATGCTCTCAAGGTACCTAAAAAGAGAGTTGTCCCTATGGTTGCTGTAACTCCAGTTGCTCCTAGTGTGGTGATGACTCCAGGCATAGTGCAAAAAACCCCAGTGGTGAAGAGCTGTATTCCTAAGAGATTCATTACAAAATTGATGAGAACTGACAAGGGAGAAAAGAGGAGCTTCCCTCAAGGTGGAGTATCATTTATGGAGGCTTTATCTTCTTCTTTGCAGTTTTCTAGGCTTGGTATTTCTGGGCTAGTTGAGAAAGGGGAATCTAGCAAACAGAACTCTAAAAAATGGGAAGCTGTGGTATGTGGAACATTAAAGGTATGAATAACCTAAATAAACAACAAGAAATAAGGATATTTCTTCTCCAGAATAAAGTAGGGTTATTTGGACTGTTGGAAACTAAAATAAAGTGTAGGAATTTGAATAATGTCAGAGTTAATCTGTGTAATGATTGGGCTATATGTACCAATACTAGTCTTCATAAAGGGGGCAGAATTTGGCTCATATGGGACCCTAATTTGTATGATGTTGATGTCTGTGATGTGTCTATTCAGTGTATCCATTCCAGGGTAGTGGATAAGGCTAGAAAAACTATTTTCTGGTTTACTGTTGTCTATGGACTGAATTATCCTAGTGAGAGAGAGGATCTGTGGAACAGCATGAGAAGGTATCATGGTAGTATTTGATGGTCCTTGGCTTCTTGGTGGTGACTTCAATGCTGTCATGGCTAGGGATGAAAGGATTGGGGGAGCTCTCGTGGCCAATGATGAGATCATACCTATGTTAAAGGCTATACAGGACTATAATTTAGCTAATCTTAGTGCTCAGGGTGCTTTCCATACGTGGTCCAATAAGCATGATAATGGGACTAGAGTTTATAGCAGATTGGATAGAGTTTTTGTTAATGATGATTGGGTTGATACATTCTCTGAGAGCTATGTTCATTTCCTGCCAGAGGGAATGTTTGATCACTGTCCCTGTCTTATACAATTTGAAATGGTTAATCAGAGAAAGGGGGCTTCATTTAAATATTTTAATATATGGTCCCTGGCCCCTGATTATAAGAGTATAGTGAGAAATGGTTGGTGCAAGGAGGTTCAGGGGACCCCTATGTTCAGGGTAGTGTCCAAATTGAAAGGGTTAAAAGCTGGTCTGAAACAGTTGAATAAAGACCAGTTTAGTGACATTGAGAATCTTACTTCTGTTACTGAGCTTTCTTTGAAACAGTTTCAGAAGATGTTGGTTTTGTATCCCTATAATGAACAGCTTATGCAAAATGAAAGGGATTGTGCAACTTAGGGATGAAAAGCTAAATTTGACTGGTTGAAGCGTGGGGATGAAAACACTGCCTATTTTCATTGTAGGATTAAAAGAAGGAGAGCTAGAAATAGATTGTTCCAAGTGAAGGACATGAATAATAATCTGTGTTCTAGTCCTGAGAGTATTCAGCGAGCTTTTGAAGATTATTATAGGACTCTGTTGGGTACTTCAACTCAGGTGAGAGGTGTTAACAGAAGAGTGGTGTAAGCTGGGAAGTGTATCGCTGAAGAGCACTGTAGCCTGTTGACTACTCATGTTACTGCTGAGGAGGTTAAACAGGTCATGTTTGATATACTAGGGGATAAAGTTCCTGGCCCTGATGGGTACAGTAGCCAATTCTTCAAAGATAATTGGAATATTATGGGCCCTGATGTTGTGGCAGCAGTCAAGGGGGCTATTCACTCTAGAAAATTGCTGAAGCAGATGAACAACACAATCATTACTCTTATTCCAAAAGTGGAAATGCCTGAGACAGTGTTGCAATTCAGACCCATTGCCTGTTGTAATACTGTTTATAAGTGATTATCTAAAGTGATATGTTCTAGATTAGGGAAAGTTTTACCTGATATAATTAGTCCTTCCCAAAGTACCTTTATCAAAGGAAGGGATATTGTGGGCAATATACTGATTTGTCAAGACCTAATTAAACTTTACAAAAGAAAGAGTTGCTCACCCAGGATGATGATGAAGCTTGACTTGCAAAAAGCCTATGACTCGTTGGAGTGGTCTTTTGTGAGAGATATGATGCAATGCCTAGGTTTCCCTGAGAATTTTTAAGGATTGTAATGGAATGTGTCACAACCCCTTCTTATACAATCTCTCTTAATGGGGATAACTTTGGTTTTTTCCATGGTATGAGAGGGCTTAGGCAGGGAGACCCCCTCTCCCCTCTTCTTTTCACTCTTTGCCAGGAATATTTCAGCAGGGTGGTTGGAGTGGTACAGAAGCATGGAAGGTTCAAATTTCACCCCATGTGCAATAGGATCCAGCTAACACATTTGTGTTTTGCTAATGATCTTATCTTATTCTTCAGAGGAGATAAAGCATCCAGTGAGTTACTGTTAAGAGCTTTTGCTTATTTTTCACGTGCTTCTGGGTTAATCATGAATAGTGGGAAATCAAACTTTTATTGTAATGGGGTTGATGAGGCAGTTATGAATGATATGGAACAACAATCTGGTATGAAAAGAGGGACAGTTCCCTTCAAATACCTGGGGGTTAATGTGGCTCCTAAAAGATTGTCTATTTTGGATTGTAATTGCCTAGTTGAGAAGATTGTTGATAAAATTCGAGGCCTTGGGTCCAGAAAGCTGTCTTATGATGGTAGGTTGGTATTGATAAAGGCAGTTCTCCGCAATCTTCATAGCTATTGGGCTAGAATTTTCATTCTACCAAAGGCTGTCATCAGGAAGATTGAAGCAGTTTGTAGAGATTACCTATGGCATGGTAATGACCACAAAGAAAGTTCTGCCTTGGGTTCCTGGGATCATATTTGCCATCAGAAGAAACATGGGGGTCTAGGGCTCAGGGACTAACATGCTTGGAATATGGCACCCAGAGGAAAGTATGTCTGGTGGGTGGCCATGAAAGCAGATCATCTTTGGGTTTGTTGGGTCCATGCAGTTTAAATCAAATCCAAAACTTGGAAAGATTATGAACCTGGAGTTGGGACAAGTTGGGCTTGGAGGAAAATATGTCAAGTTAAAAATATTTATAAATCTTATTTATTCATTGATTCTAGAGTTGAGCACTATACAATCAGAGATGGGTATCAATGGCTTAGACCAGAGGGGGCTATAGTTAGTTGGTATCCATGGCCGCTAAACAAGTGGATTTTGCCTAAACATAGATTTATGTGTTGGCTGGTAGCTCAGCAGAGGCTGTTGACTCAGGACAGGCTGTTGAGGATGAGTATAATCCATGATAATTTTTGTTACATGTGTGGTGATGCAGAGGAGAACCATATGCATTTGTTTTTTGAATGATGTTATAGTAGAAGCTGTATGCAGATGGTTACAGATTGGTGTCTGGTGCAGCTACCTGTCACTGATTGTATACAGTGGTGGGTGAAGTGGAAGACTTCTGCCCTTAGCAGGAAGAAAGTAATTGCAGTGATTCTAGCTTGTCTGATGGCGTACATTTGGTATAGCAGAAACAAATGCAGACTGGAAGGTTTTGTTATCAGGCCTGCAGTGGTATGCAGGATGGTTAAAGCGGAGATGAATAATAGACTAGTGCATTGTCACATACGGTCTAGAAATAGTCGAGTTCTAGAGTGGTTGCAATATATTTAGAATTCCTAAGTAATCAACTAGGTTGTTGCAAGTAAACGAGTAATGATCATATTGTAATGGTGTATGGGACATTATTATTTTAATGAGAAGCTTACATTTCCCCAAAGAAAAAAATATGGGCTAAATGAGCCAAAACCGGATTTTTGCCCGAGACAGGGGCTGCTTGTATAACAGCATGGCTCGCGCCTAAAGCCCCTCTCAGGTCTTAATCCAACCGTGTTTGGTCTCTTCTTCCCCTTTACTTTCATTTTATATTTATAATCGTTTTTTACCATTTCAAATACTTCAAATCGTTTTTATGATAAACCTTTAACCATAAAACATTTTTTCATCCTTGATTCATAATACCATGACGCTTTAATCCGTGTTTCGGTGATAATATTTGGTTAATTACATTTTAAAAGGTATTTTAAAACCTTTTACTTCATTTATTTACATTTTCAAAACAAATGCATTAGTCATAAATACATAATCATCTTTGGTTCTACATACCATGTCGGATTTTAACACGAGTACGATGATAAACATTGACTAATTACAAACAAATGAACTTAAGACAGTTAGTTCATAATCATTTTCAAAACTATTCATGTCAAGCTTGCAAAACCGAACCCGACATCGAATATTGTCAAAATAATGACGATTATTCAAGTATCGTTCTTCACATCAACACAAGAGTGGTCTAAACGACCTTTTCAAATCAAGACAGGTTCAAACACCCTCTTTTCAAGTCATTTTACAAACCTTTTCAATGGTCAGAAGACGTCCTTCGATCTTCCAGTGACCCGCACCTAAACAGGCCACTCATTTTCTTATTCTCAAATCAGGACAGGCCTGTTTGCATCGCCGGATGGCTCGCACCTATATAGGCTGCCTGATGCAGACCCTGTTTTCTTCCAGCACTTGTCTAGGACGATCCCGACTTCGGTTAACTCGAATACAGGACGGATCAGATGACAAATCTACCCATTTTACATCATATTTGCAAAACGCCTTACTAAGACAAATGGACCACGTTATGCACCATAAACCTAACTCGGTAAATGGATGTTTAATTTCCATCTTGCATGCAAATCAACTTTAAATCCGACTCGACATCAAATACTTGATGCTTGGATTACACAACCGACATAGAAAGCTCACATGTTAGGTTTAAAACTTGTGGATGCGCATTCATGCATTTATCTGTTTTATCAACATTTGCATTTAACCAACCAAGATCAATCAGTAGAGGCTGCTACCGCGGGCGGGATTGGGTGTCCAATTAAAGGGCTTCCTAATATGTACCTTCACCTCTTACTTAGAAACTTTGGATAGTGAACGACCTTATCCAAGGCATACGAGAGTCATTCTAAAGATAGGATGCTAAAGAGTGACGATTCCTTATCTTTAGTACCTATGTCAAACACCGCTTTTTCCTTGGTTGACCTAGGTATAAAGTGGATTCCAACGGGTTCCAAGTATCCCACAAATGCTTGGTGGCGACTCCGAACATATCTTGCATCGTTTCGAGACCCTTGCCGAGACGAAACCGACCGATCTAAAACGATCTGGTCGAAAGCATTTTTACGCCGCCGAGTGTGGCTTTCAAAAGACCTCTATACGTCCACAGATTGGCTTGGCGTGTAGGTGGCTATGTCCACAGATTGGCGACTCCGTTGGGGAAAAATAGGACACTTGTGTCTTTGTGATCCCAAGATGGTGAGACATGAACGAGGTCTTGGTTGAAATGCATTAATTGATATTACGGTCATAGTCGGGTTCCTTGTCCGGGCCCATAACCTAACCCTTTTCGATCAGTTGGCTTATCTCCTCAGCGTGAGTTTTCTCAACCCCGAGTTTCGAATCCCGATTGAGTCAAGCATACTGTTGACGTTACACATTTCTGTTTTGTCAAAGAGCTTTCATCACCTTCGAGCACGAGGCTAGGGTACCCTCCTTACACATTTTGTTTGGATTGGTATCCTTCTCGAAAATCGGGGTTTGATTGCTTGGTGTGTAACCCACCCTTTTAAGCAAAAACCCGTGTCAGCATTATGCATAATATTATGAAACTACGAGTGCTTATGTGTTATGTGATCATAAGTCCTTCCGTGTCATTTCAAACGTTCAAAACACCCTTTTGTGCCGTTATAATGGCCGTTTCAAACCTGGGTCTTTCGCCGACCGTTGTATTTCTAAAAACACGCCTTTCTAGGCCGTCATAATGACGATTTTCAAACCCGGTTTTCTAGAACCATTTCAACAGGCCTTTTTAGGCCGTCGTAATGACGATTTTCAAACCCGGTTTTCTATAACCATTTTAACACGCCTTTCTAGGCCGTCATAATGACGATTTTCAAACCCGATTTTCTACAACCATTTTAACACGCCTTTCTAGGCCGTCATAATGACGATTTTCAAACTCGGTTTTCTACAACCATTTCAACACGCCTTTTTAGGCCGTCGTAATGACGATTTTCAAACCCGGTTTTTTACAACCATTTCAAAAAACACCTTTCTACGCCGTTATAATCGCCACGTCAAGACACGGATTTAAACCCGTCTCGCGTCGACACAATGGCTCTTTCAAAACCCGAGAAACGCACACACCCCTTTTCAAAACATTTTCAAATCCCGAGGACCATACACCGTCCCCGAAACGTTGTCAAACATTTCAAAACTCGATTTTCAAAACATACAATTTTGAATTTCAAAAACCGTCTTTGGAAACAGTACGTTGTTTTCAAAGCCGATTCAAACTCAAACCGTCTTTTGAAAACAAACTTAAGATAACTCTTCAACTGACCGACTTTCGGTGATCTCGATTCATCGGAAGCCGTTCACAAAGCGACAAACGAATCTTTTGAAAATATCTATTTTCGAAAACTTCAGTCCACCATTCCAATTCTGCCTCGTGTCTATCGAGTCGAAACATGCGTACTTATGGGTCTTTACTTATGAGTCATCTCACCTCGAGACTCGTTCAACGGTGTCACGCCATTACGTTGGACGCGAGTCAAAGTCCGGTCAACACCGTCACATTATAAATCGAGTCAGCACCGAGGGACCACACACGGTTGCCCTTGTCTTGTTGAGTCTGATCTTCTTTTCCGTCCTTTGTGTTATCGGTATTTAGTTATTAAACCTTGTCAGATTAAGATATAATGTGAGCCATTTTTTTGCCTCAGAACCATGGCCCCGTCTTCAGCTTCGTCCAATAACAACAATGACAATAGAGATGTTATAACTGCTCAGCTAGCCAGCCTACTCAGTGCTCTTAAGGTCACCCTGGACCGTGTCGAGACCCGTATCGACACTCTATAAAACAAGGAAACCAGAGAACAGAACACTCTGCCTTTGACTGTAACTGAGAAAAGGCTCAAACTATTGGAGGAACAACTCCTAGCCCGTGGTAACAACATCCACCTTGAGAACAATCGAAGATTCGAGCCCGTTGGGCACCAACTTCCCGACAACTTTACCTTCACTGATGTACCCAAGTTTAAGGGAGTGGAGGACCCGCTCAACCACATTCGGGCCTTCAAATATTACATGGCCATAAAGGGGGTCAAACAGGAGCTCTTCACCCGGATCTTTCCATCATCTCTGGAATCGATTCCTCACCAGTGGCACTATTCCCTCGACCCAAAGAACCTTACTACTTGGGAAGAATTCGCCATTCAATTTGCTAAACAGTATGCCGACAACGTCGAAATCCAAGCTAACACCCACACTCTTGAGGTCTTGACTCAGAATGATAAGGAAGGGTTAACATAATTCCTGACCCGTTGGAGGAGGGTAAGCACTGAATTGGTCAGTAAGCCGAGTGAATCAACTCTAGTGGAGAAATTTGTCAACAACCTCCGCCCGATTTATGCCAACCTGCTGAGACACCAAAATATCAAAACGTTCCAGGACCTACAAATCCTTGGGACCCGCATTGAAGACGACCTCCGGAAGGGTGTCCTAGCTAAAACCACAGGTAGAGGCTATCAAGGATCTACATCAACCGGATCTTGCCCCTATGGTCAAACAAATAAAATTGATTAGGTCAATCTCCTCAAACCAACCGAAAATAAAACCGAGCGTCCTCAAAGAGTATTCACCAACTTGGGGTCAACCTATGCTAGTGCCCTAAAAAGACTCATGGACCAAGGAAAACTACAACCGATTGGACCCACTCCGGACCCATTCGAGGCTAAGCCAACCCATTTCTTGAATCCCAATGCCTATTGCCAGTATCACTAGGGAAAGGGTCACGACACGGAAGCCTGCTTTAAGCTCAAACACATCATCCAAGACATGATCGAGAAAGGAGAATTACCTTTACCTCCACCGACAAAACCAAACAACAAAACAAACCCCTTGGGAATCCATGCTATCTCTGACGATGAGCCAACCGTGGATTGCTCACACCTCATCTTACCAATAGATGACGAGTTGAATGCCTTGGAGAAGGATATCCCGGACGGGATGTTTGTATTCATCGCCGCAACCATGCTCACCATGTTCCAACAAGTTGAAGAAGCCATAGCCAGTCTCTCAAAAAGGATTACTCGACTTGAGGAGGCTTACCACCTGTTGATTTTCAACCCACCAATACCAACACCGCATCCGAGTGAGGGTCCTTCAAATGCCCAAAACTACCCTCAGCAAGAAGGATTGCTCCCGCGACCAATCTGGCATGCACCCCACAATAATCAACCTCACAATAATCAACCCCACAATAATCAACCCCACAAAAATTACCCTCACAAAAATTACCCCTACAAAAACTTCCCTCACAAAAACTACCCACAGAGGAATACCCCTCCAAGGTACCCTCGAGATCCCGAAATTAACGACATTTGGAGAGACGACGCCGAGGTTGTCTACATGGTTCCAGGGAAGGCAAACAAGCAAAAGAGATCGGTCATCTTACCTGGTCCGGACGCGCCTACCAAAACCCGAACAATTCAACAGTCGTTCCAACGACGAATGACCAGGTTGTCCCAGACGTGGACGCCCAGCCCAAGGTTCCCGAAAACTCGATCCTCAAACAACTCCAAAAAGCGAAGGCCGAGATTTTAATTCGGCAACTGATTGCTACATCCTTCGAACATCGGCAAGCTTTACTACAAGCCTTGGGAAAGTTGACAGTTCCCTTTACCTCCTCTCCTGAAGAAGTGGTGGCACACATGACAAGGGATATCCCTGACCTGAACAACCCAGTTATCTTCTCTAACGAAGATATCCCTCTATTCAGAGCCAACCATAACCTGGCTCTGTACATCACCTTACAATGCCTCAAAAAGAATATACCTATGGTTCTAGTGGATGACGGATCTACGGTTAATGTTATTCCCCTCAAGACGGCTCATGAACTGGGTATTAAAGAAACTAATTTGGTCCCAGCCAATCAAGGAGTACGCGCCTATGACGACACTCATCCTAAGGTTGCGGGGCTTATCACCTTGACCATTGCAACTGGACCCTTAGAAAGACAAGTCAGCTTTGAGGTGGTCGACATCGACGCCTCTTTTAACATGCTCCTAAGACGCCCCTGGATTCACGCCGTCAAGGCCGTCAGCTCAACCCTTTATCAGAAAATCAGGGTCCCTTTCAACGGGAAGACGACCACGATCCCCGCTTCCCCGATCAAGGCTGTCATGAAAAAGGGAATAGTCTCTCAAGTTATTGAGGAAGACGACAGCGAAATATGGGGATTCTAAGCTGTGAATGCCCAAACCGATGAATTAACACCTATTTATTTTGACCCATTCTCCAACCACATAGTCAACCGCATTTTGATGCGCCAGGGTTATTTCCCGGGCCTACCTCTCAATCCGCTGAAAAGTACCTTGCCTCCCTTGAAACAGGCTAAGGTCCCCAACATCCCCTTCGGGATAGGCTATGATCCTACCGATGAAGACATCCAGGACATGAACCTCCTAATACGGAAGCTCAAAAAGCACGGAGTTATCCTCCGTGGTCGGATCGGTTTTGTTACTCGTCGTCAAAAGTTATCTTGACCAAAATAATATTTATAACTTCACAAACTACTCTACTCTTAGTAAAGAGGTAAGTAAAGGTCGGATCCCAAGGGACGGGTATTGATGTAGGATTTTCGATTGCAAATGGTTGTGTCTCAGGGTGTCACAATTTGGGTTGATATAGGAGATCAACTAAACTAATCAACAATATAAAAGCAAAGCAATGAAAACAAGCAAGATGATTAAAATGAGATGTAAACAATTGATTAAAAGCACTAGGGTGTCATGGGTTCATAGGGGATTCATGGGATTTGATCATACAAACATGTTCTCTACTAGATGCAAGCACTTATTGTTATGATAGTATCGAGTTAGTTTATATCTTACAATCCCTAAGAAGGTTCGGGTCCCATAGCCGAATCGATTAGATTGTACAACATCTACAAGTCGACTTAATCTTCCCTATCCAACTATATGCATGGTCTAATGAGACTCGAGTTGGTTTATGTCTTACAAGTCTCATTGAAAAGGTAAGTGATGGGTGAAAAACGCAAGGATTCATAGGCTCGCATTTCATCAAACATAACATGTGCATAATTTGAAATCACAACAAGTAAGCAAATTAATTATGAAAAGATATTAGATTAATCATAAATCAATCCCCATGTTGATTTCCCCTAATTTCCCATTAACCCTAGTTAAGGAAACTACTCACTCATTATCATGTTTAACATGCTAACAAGGTTGTCAATCATACTAGCAAGGCAAAACATGATGAACAAATGAAGATGATTAACAATAATTAAAAAGAGATTAAGAGAGAATTATACCTATAAAGAAGATTCCAAATAATAAAGCAAAGAATAATAGAAGTACTTGATGATTGATGGAAGGTTGTCAATCCTCCAAATAAACCCAAATAATCTTCTAATTACCCAAAATAAATGATGAACGATAGAGAAATTAAGGAAAGATTAAGAAATGAGATTTGTATTAATGCTAAATTAAGAGTTGATTATAAGATTAAGAGAGTATTGAGACTTGATTAGGATAATATTAAGATGAGATGATAATCTAGGTAGTACAATGGGGTATTTATAATAGAGATTAGGTACAAAGATTAGGGTTACTAAGGGCTTAAATGACTATTAAGACACTTAAGAAAAGTTGAGGAAGTGCTCCTCTCCAAGGAGATGCTCATCTCCGTTTTCGTAGTCTCCAGGAAATACGCTCGTCCCGAGCGTCTAGGCAGTAGGCACGGTGGAGTCTGCAAGGGAATCCGAGCGGATCAGGGGAGAGACGCTCGGATTGGTTGGCCTCAAGACGAGCGTTTTGGCATCGGGACGCTCAGATTGGTGGGTAGGGAGACGCTCAAATTGGCAAGGAGCCGCTCGGATCCTGGGTCAGGCACTTCTCTTTTCTTCTTTCCTCAACAATCCTCGGGGATCTTGTTGAGGATGCAAGGATCCTTTCATCATTGCCGAATCTACTTTATTATCTACATAGGCCTTTTAGTATCGTCTTCCCTTTGATGCTTGGTCATTGAATTCGATCAATTTAGCTCCATTTTCCCATGAAAATGCAAGGTTTGCACTCCTCTCCTACCAAAGAAACAAAACCTCTAAGAATATTCAAAATGGGAAACTAAAGATAGTAAATGACCCAATTATGCACTAAAAAGCATAGGAACGAGGCTAATTTGGGGACTAAATATGCTCAAATATGAGTCACATCAAATATCCCCAAATCGAACCTTTTCTCGTCCCGAGTAAAGAGGTGACAAAAACTAGGACCCTTATTCAAACTAACCTATTAATATAGCCGATGTGAGACAATTAGCAGGTCTCACTCCGCCCTTTCAACTCACAACAAGACAACCATAAGGTAGGATGCCTTCTTGTAAGGCAAGGTGGGGCTTGCCAAAATGGTGACATATCCAAGCATTAAAGCACACAAAACAAGTAATGGATGCATCTACAAAAATTAATAGCCAATTTTCTCATCTAAGTGGCAGAAATTATCTACAAGGGAAGCAATCTAAGGGTACACATACCATCCTAGATACGGTTTCTTCAAACTACTAAGCCTAGAAGGATACCAATAAATCACCTCCAAGTTGTGTCAAGCTAGGGTACCTTTGTCCTCAATTGTTAAATGCTTTCGTCAAGAGTAGACTCCCTATGGTGTTCGAAACACTAGAGGATCGCGGAATTCCCCTTCTTGCCTAGACAAGAAGAAGGGTCGTCCCCTCTCTACCATGCACAAAGGTGGATACGATGGAAAAGGGATCAATAGAACTTGAGTTTCATATGGGAGTTTGCTTTGTTGTTGTTTTTTCCCCCAATTTGTGGCATTTGACATTTTGAGAACATTTCTTTGCCATTTCTTTTGATGTTTGGCATTTTAATACTTGACAACTTTCAACTTTTTGCATTTTCTTTTGAATATTTTCAAAGCTACCCCATTTGTAGTGAGGGTGCTTATATTTGAAGCATAGGAGTTTTCATTTTTGTTACTCCTATTTTCTATTGATGCAATTGCAAACTTTTTGACTTTCATTTCGATTCTTGAACTCAAATTTTGAACAATTTTTGTGCCCATTCCCCTTTTTGCTGACAAAATGTGGTAGAACATGGATGATGGTTGGTTGCATGGTTTCAAGGGTCACCTTGGAATAAACGGTAGCCAAAGAGTTATCACACCACAAGGTACGCTTGTCTAGGCCTTAATCCATGGGTCAAAGGATACTAGAATGACATATCCTAGGGTGTTTTACAAGTATTCTAACAAGCAAAGTCTTAAGAAGAAAAAGTATCTACAAGGGCCTTATATACACTTATCAAGCTTCCCAAATAGATGGTTTCACAAAATTTTCCTAAATGCAACCATATGCCACGATGCAACTAACATTTATACAACCTAATCCATATGATTCTACCAACTATTATGCCAAATAATCTAAATGCAATCCTAAATTCACATTGTTTTTACCGCATCAATCAAAATAAAGCCACATAGTCATTAACATAAAGAGGAAAAAGGAGATTGGAAAGATCATACCATGCGGTCTTCTATATCCTCATGTCTCGGATGTGGCGTAGTCGATCAATGTGAAAAAGGATGAACAAACACAATATATACAAACACAATATATACAAGACTACACAATAAAGGAAAAGAACATGTTTTTGGGTTTTTGAATTTTTCAAATTTTTATGGTTTTTATGATTTATGAAATAAAAAGACATGTTTTTGTTTTTCTCATTTTTTTTCATTTTTTTTCATTTTTGTTTTAAAAAGCCATGTTAGAATTTCCCATCCCCACACTAGTATGGGGATTGTCTTCAATGGCCAATACGATAGGAAATTATGCAATTGATATGAAAATGCATGATTTCTAAACTAAATGCAAACTATATGATGCATGAGTTTTTGTTTTGGTTAGAGAGCATAATTTAGATTAGCTCCCAATGGATATGCATAAACTTCCCCAAACCAAAATAGACACTATTTCTAATGTCAAAAATTGGGGGAGTTCATGCATAAGGATGCTATGCATGAAACTACAATTGTCATTTTGGATTTTCAAAAAGGTGGGAACAATTAAATTAGCAGCTTTAATGTTGCCAAGGTTAGATAATAGTCCTTCAATTTTATAAGGACACCACAAAGTTGGAACAATAAATTATGAAACAAGTTAACAAAACATGAAATTCTTGTCATGAAAAAGAAATGAGGGGGAATAAGAGAAACTTCACTTTGGCCTTGATGGGTGCCTTGTGCCCGCTCCATCTAGCTCATGAAGTGTTCTTCAAAGGTCGTCATCATCCCCTCCCAAATCACTATCCCAAGCTTTCCTCGATGCTTCACTTTCATGGAAATCCATAAACTCATCCTCTTCGCTATTTAGCTCCACCGTGTCTCCACCATTTGAGTTTTACTCCCTTCACCTCCTTGACCATGTGCGCCCTCATTAGCTTTTTCCGAATTTGGGAAAAGAGTATGCATTTGAGCCCAAGAGGGAATCATTCCCTGTTCGCTAATGATTCCTTGCCGAGCCATTTGGTGAAATTGTGGATACAAGGCATAATAATTATCCACATTGGATTCAAATTGTCGGAGATGCATCTCTTGAAGGATTCCCGTCACAAAATCATCCCTAGGGAGGATGAAAGGATTCGGGTGGTTGTAAGGTTGGTATTGGAAGGGGTAAGGTGGTATCACAATCTTTTCATTGTCATTCTTTTGTTGTTCATGTTGTTGATGTTCTGTTGGAGGTGGTGCTTGATTTTCTTGATTTGTACTTATTGGGATGAGATATGATGGTATTGGAGAGAGAGGGCCCCGTCTTGGTGAAATTCTTGCTAATCCTTCTATTGGTAGGTAAATGGGAGTGTTCCCCTTAGTAAGCCATTTGATTCTCTTTTCATACCCCTCATGGGTCATCCAATGGTGTTTCCGAAGGATTAGCTCTTCATTGATCCTTGTGTTGCCCGGAAGGGGTACATATTCATTCTTTTCATTGAATTTGGGGTTGAAAAACTTGGCAAGCCTTGTGAGAAGTCCCCCATTGACGATATATTTTACACCATCATCGTCCCCATTCCGGAATTTAGCCCATTTCTCGAGAAGAACAACGGGGGCGTTGAAATGGTACCCGCTCCTCCCTTGAATTTTGAGGTAAGAATCCATGAAGACAAGGTCAAGCTCATTCACTATTGCGGGATCTCAACGGGTAAGAAGAGTGCCGGCCAGAAATCGGTATGTGAGCCTAATGATAGGATTTTGAACGTGAAAAGCAAAGCATTCTTTGATGTAAGAAAAATCCTGACCCCTCATTGCTCTCCAAAGGGGTGCTATTCTATACTTTCTTGGTTTTGATGTTCGGGTAGGCGAAACATCAAGCCCTAGTACACTAGCGAATTCAACAAGGGTCATCATCCGGGTTTTGTTTTCCAATCTAAATTCCACACATATGGTCTTGTTCAAGGTAGTGATTTTCAAGAAGCTCAAAAATTCAAGAACTAAAGATCGATAGGTACTCTCATGCATGTGAAATAAGTTTGAAATACCAAAGAATTCAAAGAGAGCTTCGGTTTGATGAAATATTCCAACTTCCCTCAAAGTCTTATGGCACATAAATTTAGTGGGTAGAATGTTCTTACCAAGAAGACGATGGAAAACAAGCCTTTGGAAATCATTAACAAACTCTATGTTGGAAAACTCATCAAGTTTTGTAAGATCAATTATCTCTTCATGTTCCCTCCTCAAAGTATTAAGGTGAGAAGTAGATGAGCTCCTCATTACCCTTGGTCTTCTTCTCTCTCTTTGTAATGATCCTTTTGGACTCATTCTTGAATGTAGATCTAAAATTGAACTTGTTGAATATAGAGATGTTCCTTGTGATTTAGATCTTCTTTGAAACCCTAGATTTTGGGGGTTTTTGTTTTTTTAAGGGGTAAATGAGTGCTTGAGATATGATTTGAGTTATATGAGAGGGGGTTTTATGTTTTAAAGTGGAAGGAAGGATGAGGTGTCACGAAATGTGTGGTGGGGAGGGGTTTTAATTGTCGAGAAATGAGTAGAATAAGAGGGCGGGGCGACGAGCGGCTCGAGCACGGGACGCTCGGATCATAGCTCCTGGAGACAAGCGGATCTTATTGGAGATGCTCGGATTCCAGGTCAGGAGAAATCCCATAATTTTAATGCAACCAGGACGAGCGAATCTCTATGAGGACGAGCGTCTTGTTTGAGACGAGCGGATCCTTCTGAGGACGCTCGGATCTTCAGTCAGGGAAAAATCTCATATGCTTCATAGTAGCCATGACGCTCGGATGTCAGAGGAGACGAGCGTCTTACTCCAAGGAGATGAGCGTCTTACGGTCGGGACGCTCAGATTCTTTGTCAGCGTAGTTTCTCCAACTTTCAGGTACTCCATGTCGAGTGGATTATATCCAGGACGCTCGGATACTATCCTAGACGAGCGGCTTCTCATTTGGACGCTCGGGTTGTCTGGAATTTTTTCTTCTTCCTCTTCTTCTTTCTCAATTGGTGAAAGTGCTTCCCCACACTTGAATCTCTAAATCCTTCATTCATCAAAACAAAGGGTTAGTGACCCTCCCTCACTTACTCTCATGGCAAGAATCATGGTTATGATGAAAATGCAATAAAGTTAAAATTACAAGTAAGAAGAGTTAGTATATTTACAAATGGTGGTTTGGAGAGGATTCCACCAAACTCTCTCTTTGATGATCAACTCATGGAGGAGGAGGCCCGAGGTTGGTGACCTCGACCTCTCCAATGAATGCTCCTTCATAATATGGTTTCAATCTTTGGCCATTGACTTTAAATTTGCTCCCATCTTCCGACCTTATCTCGAAGTCTCCATATTTTCCTACCTCGGTGATCACATAGGGACCCATCCATCTAGAGTTCAATTTCCCGGGAAAGAGTCGGTATCGGGAGTTGAAAAGAAGGACTTTGTCTCCCTTGTGCAACGCCTTTTGCTTGATTCTCTTGTCATGAAGCAACTTTGTCCTCTCTTTGTAGATTTTGGCATTCTCATAAGATTGTAGTCGAAATTCTTCCAACTCTTGGATTTGCATCATTCTCTTTTGAACACTTAGTTTTAGATCAAGGTTGAGATCTTTGATTGCCCAAAAAGCTTTGTATTCTAGCTCAATTGGCAAGTGGCATGCTTTCCCGTAGACAAGTTTGTAAGGGGAGGCTCCTATGGAAGTCTTATAGGCCGTCCTATAAGACCAAAGAGCGTCATCAAGCTTCGTGCTCCAATCCTTACGAGTCTTGTTAACAACCTTCTCAAGAATTTGCTTGATCTCTCTATTTGAAACTTCCACTTGACCGCTTGTTTGAGGATGATATCCCAAGCCGGTTCTATGTTGAACACCATATTTGGTCAAAAGGGATGTGAGCTTCTTTTCATGAAAATGTGTCCCTCCATCACTTATGATTGCTCTAGGGACTCCGAACCTTGGGAAGATTATTTTCTTGAAGAGTTTGGTGACCGTTTTGGCATCATCGGTTGCGGTAGCAATTGCCTCTACCCATTTTGAAACGTAGTCAACGACCACAAGAATGTATTTGTTTCCCTTAGATGTCACAAACGGTCCTTGGTAGTCGATACCACAAACATCGAAGATTTCCACCTCCAATATTCCTCGTTGTGGCATCTCATTCCTACAAGAAATATTTCCCGTTCTTTGACAAGCATCACAATGAAGAATGAATTCCCTAGCATCTTGGAACATGGTAGGCCAAAAGAAGCCCGATTGAAGGATTTTAGTAATAGTCCGTCGTGCTCCATGGTGTCCACCATAAGGTGATGAGTGACATCCTTCCAAAACACCATGAATCTCCCATTGGGGTATGCACCTCCGATAAAGTCCATCACTACACTCTTTGTAAAGATTGGGGTCATCCCAAAAGTATCTCTTTACCTCGAATAATAATCTCTTCCTTTGGTTGTAGTTCAAACAAGGAGGAAGAACTCCTCCAAAAATATAATTGGCATAGTCGGCGAACCATGGAGTAGTATGCCTCTAAAGTTGTGAATGAATGGCCATCAAAATATCATCGGGGAAAGAGTCATTGATCGGTGTCTCTCCCTCTTCATCATAAAATCGGATTCTCGACAAGTGATCTGCTACCACATTTTCGGCCCCCTTCTCGTCTCTTATTTCGAAGTCAAATTCTTGAAGTAGCAAAATCCATCTCAACAATCTTGGTTTTGCTTCTTTCTTTATCAAGAGATGTCGAAGAGCACGGTGATCCGAGAAAACAATCACTTTTGATCCAAGCAAATAGGAACGGAATTTGTCTAATGCATAGACAATGGAAAGGAGTTCCTTTTCGGTAGTATCATAATTCACTTGGGAGGAATCAAGAGTCTTGCTTATATAATAGATAGCATGCAAAGCCCTTCCTACCCGTTGGCCAAGAACCGCTCCAACGGCATAGTTACTCGCATCGCACATGATCTCGAATGGTGATTCCTAATTTGGTGGTTGAATGATTGGTGTCGAGATTAGTGCTTCCTTAATTATATTAAAGGCTTCGACACACTCATTAGTGAAGTGAAATTGGGCATCTTTAAGTAAGAGTTGAGTGAGGGGTTTCGCGATTTTTGACAAATCTTTTATAAAACGGCGATAGAAACCCGCGTGGCCGAGAAAACTTCTCACCCCTCTAACATTCATGGGAGGTGGGAGTTTCTCTATCACCTTAACTTTAGCTTTATCGACTTCGATGCCCTTTTCCGAGATTAAATGACCCAAAACAATACCTTCATTGACCATAAAGTGAAACTTTTCCCAATTCAAAAGGAGACTAACATCTTCACATTTTTGCAATACAAGAGAAAGATTATGCAATAAAGAGTCAAAGTCTTTTCCATAAACGCTAAAATCATCCATAAAGACTTCCATTATGGTTTCTAGATAGTCGGAGAAGACACTCATCATGCACCTTTGGAAAGTAGCGGGGGCATTACATAAGCCAAAAGGCATTCTCCTATATGCAAACGTACCATAAGGGCATGTGATGGTGGTCTTATGTTGGTCATCCGGGTGTATTGGGATTTGGAAGAATCCCGAATACCCGTCAAGGTAGAAAAAGAACTTGTTAGAGGCTAACCTCTCAAGCATTTGGTCAATGAATGGTAGGGGAAATGATGCTTTCTTGTTGCGGAATTCAATTTTCGATAGTCAATACACATACGCCAACCGGTGATCTTCCTTGTGGGTATTAGCTCATTCTTATCATTTGTTACCACCGTGGTACCTCCTTTCTTAGGTACCACTTGAACGGGGCTAACCCAGAAGGAATCCGATATAGGATATATGATTCCTGCCTCAAGTAACTTCATAACCTCCGCTTTTACAACTTCTTGCATGTGGGGGTTTAATCTCCTTTGAGATTGGATGGTAGATCTATGGTCTTCTTCTAGATGAATTCTATGCATGCAAAAATTGGGACTTATCCCCTTAAGATCATCTAGACTATAACCTATAGCCTTTTCATGTTGTTTCAACACATCAAGCAATTTTCCCAATTGGTTCTCATCAAGTTTGTCATTAACAATCACGGGTTTAGTCTTAGATTCATTAAGGTAAGCATATTTCAAATTTGGGGGAAGGGGTTTTAGAGTTGGAACTTGTACCTCGCTTTCTTCTATTGAAGATTCATTAAGGACTTGCTCCATTTCCATTAGACATTCCATTCTCATGGCATATTCAACTTGTTCCTCAAGCTCACTAATCTCATCATACTCAAATTCCAAGACAAATTCTTCTAGCTCCTCGGCTTGTATGATATCATCTTCTATGGCTTGTTCTTCTTCTACGGGTTGATATGCTTCCACAAGAATGTTATGTACCAATACAGATTGCTCATGAGTAAGTTCTTTGTTGGCTAGAGCGGCCTCAAGAAGATCTACTTCCAATTCCCAATGCATATTTTTGGCCTCACTTGCGTCTAAGGCTTCCAATACTTGCATGGGGTATTTGAAGAAAGGTATACTCAAGTGGACCTCAACAAAACAATCTCTAATATCCATCTTGCAAAATGCGCTAAGAGAAAAAGATGAGAAGTACCTTGAGGATTTTTACTCCTCCAAGGTAAAGAAAGACACAACTAAAAACAATCAAAGAAAATCAAATCAAGTTAACACCGTCCCCGGCAACGGCGTTATTTTTGGTCGGATCGGTTTTGTTACTCGTCGTCAAAAGTTACATTGACCAAAATAATATTTATAACTTCACAAACTACTCTACTCTTAGTAAAGAGGTAAGTAAAGGTCGGATCCCAAGGGACGGGTATTGATGTAGGATTTTCGATTGCATATGGTTGTGTCTAAGGGTGTCACAATTTGGGTTGAGGTAGCAGATCAACTAAACTAATCAACAATACAAAAGCAAAGCAATGAAAACAAGCAAGATGATTAAAATGAGATGTAAACAATTGATTAAAAGCACTAGGGTGTCATGGGTTCATATGGGATTCATGGGATTTGATCATACAAACATGTTCTCTACTAGATGCAAGCACTTCTTGTTATGATAGGATCGAGTTAGTGTATATCTTACAATCCCTAAGAAGGTTTGGGTCCTGGAGCCGAATCGACTAGATTGTACAGCTACAAGTCGACTTAATCCTCCCAATCCAACTATATGCATGGTCTAATGAGACTCGAGTTGGTTTATGTTTTACAAGTCTCATTGAAAAGGTAAGTGATGGGTAAAAAATACAAGGATTCATATGCTCGCATTTCATCAAACATAACATGTGCATAAGTTGAAATCACAACAAGCAAGCAAATTAATTAAGAAAACATATTAGATTAAGCATGAATCAATCCCCATGTTGGTTTCCCCTAATTCCCCATTAACCCTAGTTAAGAAAACTACTCACTCATTATCAAGTTTAACATGCTAACAAGGTTGTCAATCATACTAGCAAGGCCAAACATGATGAACAAATGAAGATGATTAACAATAATTAAAAATGGATTAAGAGAGAATTATACCTATAAAGATGATTCCAAATAATAAAGCAAAGAATAATAGAAGTACTTGATGATTGATGGAAGGTTGTCAATCCTCCAAATAAACCCAAATAATCTTTTAATTACCAAAAATAAATGATGAACGATAGAAAAATTAAGGAAAGATTAAGAAATGAGATTTGTATTAATGCTAAATTAATAGTTGATTACAAGATTAAGAGAGTATTGAGACTTGATTAGGATAAGATTAAGATGAGATGATATTCTAGGTAGTACAATGGGATATTTATAATATAGATTAGGTACACAGATTAGGGTTTCTAAGGGCTTAAATGACTATTAAGACCCTTAAGAAAAGTTGAGGAAGTGCTCCTCTCCAAGGAGATGCTCATCTCCGTTTTGGTAGTCTCCAGGAAATACGCTCGTCCCGAGCGTCCAGGCAGTAGGCACGGTGGAGTCTGCAAGCGAATCCGAGCGGATAAGGGGAGAGACGCTCGGATTGGTTGGCCTCAAGACGAGCGTCTTGGCACCGGGACGCTCGGATTGGTGGGCAGGGAGACGGTCGGATTGGCAAGGAGCCGCTCGAATCCTGGGTCAGGCATTTCTCTTTTCTTCTTTCCTCAACAATCCTCGGGGATCTTGTTGAGGATGCAAGGATCCTTTCATCATTGCCCAATCTACTTTATTATCTACATAGGCCTTCTAGTATCGTCTTCCCTTTGATGCTTGGTCATTGAATTCGATCAGTTTAGCTCCATTTTGCCATGAAAATGCAAGGTTTGCACTCCTCTCCTACCAAGGAAACAAAACCTCAAAGAATATGCAAAATGGGAAACTAAAGATAGTAAATGACCCAATTATGCACTAAACAACATAGGAACGAGGCTAATTCGGGGACTAAATATGCTCAAATATGAGTCACATCACTCCGTCCCTACCATTTGACTCTCAATGGATACTTCGTCCTCGAGGGAGAATTCGAGCTCTACCACGGCTTTCCTGAGCCGATCTATGATTCCGTAGCCATGGTCAAGCACCCGGGCGTAGAAGTCGTTCAAGACTGCTACTTTATCCCTGACAACACCAAAGCTGTGTCGACCAAATTTGAGTCGACCCCATGCCTCGATGGACAAGCCGTCAGTCTCCTCTTCGGATAGGACAACATCAAGCACCTCGGCTATGAGGACATCATCAACATTGCTCTAAAAGACAACCAATTCGATCCCTCCGCCTTAATCTGTGATACTGACCCAGAGAAAGCTGCACAAGGCTGGAGGAAACCTGTCAAGTGGACCAATCGTCAAGGCCGCATTCTCAATATTATAACTGGAGAAGGCTCTATGTTCAAAGAGGGAAGTGAATAAGAGTTTGAGTCCGAGTCAAAGTCAGAGTGTGCCTTAGCTCCTAGCACTCATGTCGTCCCAGTCAAAGTCCTTTTTCCACTGTTTTATCACAAACTTGTGGCTACTTCAGAGGCCGAGTCAATTAGGGTCATCCCCACTCCCATGGAAGGTAGCAACCTGGAGCTTGTTCCAGGGGCCACCTCCTCCACTGTGTCGCCTCTGACTGCCCATGATATGTCTGTCTTATCCGAGATTTTCGCTCAAGTCGACTTAATGAACGTTAAGTTTGCTTATGACTCGTCTTAATTTAACTGCAATGCAATTCTGAACGAACATGAGGAATTTGACTTGAGTGACTACCCACCTCACCTAGCCAAAGAACTTGACAAACGAGAAAATAGGACCCCCATCATTGAGGAGACCGAACCTATTAACGTAGGAGCCGACAGCACACCTCAAGAACGTAGGATAGGGACCACCCTTGACCCCTCGGAAAGACAGCAGTTCATCGACCTCTTACACGAATACAAGGACGTATTCGCCTGGTCCCAAAAAGACATGTCTGGGATCGACAGGGAGATTCAAGAGCACAGGATACCCATTAAACCAGGAGCTAAACCCGTGAAGCAAAAGTTGTGCCGAATGTGCCCTGAGTGGGCCCTGAAAATGAAGGAAGAGGTGGACAAGCAATTCAAAGTCGGGTTCATCAAAGTGTTCGAATACTCTGACTGGGTGGCCAACATTGTTTCTGTACCCAAGAAAGACGAGAGAATTCGGGTTTGCGTTGACTTCAGGGATCTGAACAAAGCAAGTCCATAAGACGACTTCCCTCTGCCATAGGTTGACATCCTGGTGGACAATACCGCCGAACATGCCCTATTATCATTCATGGATGGGTATGCTGGGTACAACCAGATCAAAATGGCTGAAGAAGACATGCACAAGACTACATTCACTACACAGTGGGGTACATACTGCTACACGGTCATGCCCTTCGGTCTAATCAACGTCGGAGCAACTTATCAAAGAACCGCTACCACTCTCCTACATGATATGATGCACAAGGAGGTGGAGGTATATGTCGATGACATGATCGTCAAATCAAAAGAGCAGGACAGCCACACCAATGCCCTCCGGAAATTTTTCGCTCGTCTACGAAAATATAACATGAGACTGAATCCTCAGAAGTGTGCATTCGGGGTCACCTCCGAAAAACTCGTGGGACACGTCGTCAGCAAGAGAGGCATTGAGATTGATCCTACCAAAATCAAAGCCCTTCAACAAATGCCTCGGCCTAAGAACGAGAAGAAGATTCGGGGATTTCTCAGTCAATTTCAATACATAAGCCGCTTCATAGCCAAACTCACTATGACTTGTGAACCAATCTTCAAGAAGCTTCGCGCCTCCGACGACTATCAAAAGGCCTTCGACAGGATAAAGGAAATCATATCCAAGCCTCCTGTCCTCATGCCACCTCAACAAGGAATTCCCTTGTCCCTATACATGATTGTCACTGACACAACCAATGGTGCAATGCTAGCACAAACAGTCGACGGCGAAGAAAGAGTTATCTACTACATTAGCAAAAAGTTCATTGAATATGAGACAAGGTACACCCAGCTGGAAAAGACATGCCTTGCCCTAGTATAGTCAACAAATAAGCTGCGGCACTACATGTTCAGATACACGGTTCACATCTACTCCAAGATGGACCATGTCAAATACATTTTCGAAAAACCCGTACTAAACGGAAGGCTGTCTAGATGGTCACTCATGCTATCTGAATTTGATCTCAAGTTCGTACCCCTCAAGGTTATCAAGGGAAGGGCAGTCGCCGATTTCCTAGCAGAAAATCCCGTCAACGAAGACTCAACGACCGACAGATGGTCACTTCCTGACGAAGACATCCTTTGTGCCGACTCCGACGCATGGGACCTATACTTCGACGGTGCGTCGAACCTGAGAGGCTTTGGGGTAGGAATCCTTCTAATATCACCAGAGGGAGAACATGTTCCGATCTCGGTCAAACCGGACTTCGCCTTCACCAACAATGCCGCCGAATATGAAGCATGCCTCATCGGCCTACAAGCAGCCATAACACTTGGCATCAAGAGACTGAGGGTCCACGCCGATTCCTCACTCATCATCAATCAGGTGTCCGGATCATAGAAAATCCGAAGCGAAAAGTTAGCACCCCACCGAGCAAAAATCAATCAAGAGGCTGAGTTCTTCGACCAAGTCGACTACTTCCACTTGCCACGAGAGGAAAATCAATTTGCTGATGCCCTGGCAAAACTTGTCGCGCTCGTCAACATACCTGGTGACATGACATCGATGCCCTTATGCGTCGAGAGAAGGAGCGAGCCAGCTAATATCTGCGCCATCAACAACGAGGAGGAAAACCATGTCGAACCTTGGTACCAAGCCATCCTCAACTACAAAACCAAAAACGAATTCCCTCCGAACTCTGATACAAGAGGACAAAGAGCCATCCGTTTACTTGCATCACAATTCGTGATAAACCGAGAACAACTATACAAAAGAACACCCAAAGGGATTCTTCTCCTTTGCATTGACCATCACAAAGCCAAAAAAGTCATGGGAGATGTCCACGATGGAGAATGTGGCCCTCACATGAGCGGAATGATGCTAACCTGAAAAATCATGCGGTTAGGCTACTACTGGACCACCATGGAAGCCGATTACAGAATCTACGTTAAACATTGCCACAATTGCCAAATCTTCGCCAACATACAACACATACCACCATCCCCTTATACACCATGACATCACCCTGGCCTTTCTCGACCTGGGGCATCGACATCATCGGGAAAGTCAACCCGATAGGCACCAAAGGGCATTGCTTCGTCCTCGTGGCCATCGACTACTTCACCAAATGGGTGGAAGCACAGTCCTATGCAGTCTTGACCGCCAAACAAGTGGCCAAGTTCATTCAGGACAACATCATCTGCAGATATGGGGTACCCCATGAAATCACAAGCGACCAAGGCTCTCACTTCCGGACGGAAACACAAGCCTTACTAGACAAATACAAAATCAAGCGACATCGATCATCCCCTTATTGTCCCCAAACCAACGGAACTGTAGAGGCAACAAACACAACTATTCTCACCATTATCAAGAAGATGCAAGATAATTACCGCAATTGGCCGAGCAAACTCCCATTCGCACTCTGGGGATATTGAACCTCCATTCGAACACCAATAGGAGCCACACCCTTCTACCGACCATACGGTATAGAGGCGGTTCAACCAGCATAGTTGGAGGTCCCATCTCTATGCATCCTATTGGAGAGTCAAATTCCCGAAGCAGAATGGACCCGTCAAAGGTTCGAACAGCTCACGCTTCTAGACGAACGAGGACTCAACGCCTTGCACAACATCCAGCTATACCAACGACGTATACAACGGGCATTCAACAAATAGGTCAAACCCAGGAACATCAAAGAAGGCGACTTGGTCCTCAAGTCGGTTCGAGCACCACTACCCGTCGATCCGAGGGGGAAATTCAAACCCAATTGGGTCGGGCCATACCTGGTCAAGAAAATACTTTCGGGGGGCGCAGTGAGACTAAGTGACCTAGACGGGGAGGATTTCACAAACCCGACCAACCTAGATTAACTCAATAAATAATACCCTTGAACCCTAATAACCAACAAACCTCACCCTAGTTTTCTAATTAGCGACCACCATATCCCTTTCAAGTTAAGTTCCTTAACACGTTCTGATTTGAAATTGCGTGTTTTATCGAGTCTAAGTTGCGGCACCTTGCAACGTTTCAAAGGTCCTTTGATCTGTCAAAAGCAACATCCATTTGCACTCAAACAAAAAAAATTGAACGATGAGCATGGTTTGATTTCACCTTTTCAGGTGGATACGTAGGCAGTCCTTTCTTACAGAAGAAGGATACAACCACAAAACCCAAATAAATCAACAAAACTTTTGGAACTATGATCATGGTTTGATTTCACCTTTTTCAGGTGGATACGTAGGCAGTCCTCTCTTACACAAGCAGGATACAACCATCCACACACAAAAAAACATCACCCATATCAACATCAAAAAAAAGAAGAAGGGAAAGTCATTCCCCTTTTCCACAAAAAATACAAAAAAGAGTCTTCCTCCCTTCCCACAAAAACCCCATTTCCCAAGTGCAATGTTTAGGGTAATTCAAACCGAATTGCCTTTGCAAAATGGATGGAAGAAACAAGCGTTCACAATTTCTTTTAACACAAGAAATCCTCTTATTTAATTAATATTAAGAAGGATTACAAATTTGACAACAAATAATGCTAAGTAAGTCAACAACTTGTCAAAGCTAGAATGTCGACTAAGACATCTCACATAGTAAACCTAGCACAAAATACACAATACATAGCTAGTACAGCATAATAAAAAACTCACAACACTAATACAACGTTATAATAAAAAGGATAATGGAGGTCTTCATTCTTCCATTCTACCATTGCCTTTTCCCTCGGGGTACATCTTCCCCTTGTTCTTCCTGTTGGCCCGCCTAACATAACTTCCTCTTCGGAACGGATCTACAACGGCGACGGCCTCCGGTCTCTTGCATGACCCCAAACTTGGTCCAAGACGAGTCCATACACGGATCATTACCTCTTTGGGACCCGAGCTTCTCCTCTTTGGTGGCCTCATTACATCCGGGCTTGCTCCATTAACAAAGTCGTCAAGGAAGGCACGGTTGGCCTTAGCAACCTCTCTATACTTCAAGTCGACAACATCGTCCTTACGAGATTTGGACCTTTCCTCTAAGGTTTGAGCTCTTGACCACTTGACATAAGCGGGAGTCACCCATGACGTGGCAACGGGGTTTGGTACCTCCCAAATAAGCCGAGTGACCGACCACCTTTTGAAGGCCTCCACAAGCTCGGAGTTCCGGAAAACACTCTCTTGAACGAGAGTATCTTGAGCGGGCACCTTTTGTTGACGCTCCATTTGCCTCATAAGTCTTTCGGGATAGATGAAGGAAGCAACCTTCAAACCCACAACCATCAAAGAACGAGAACTAGCTACTGAAGCGGGCAACCCCGTGAAGGACCTCAAGTGCCACCATGGCACCACCCATCGGATATGAGGACCACCCTCCTCCACCAACCTCGAGGTCCAATAGGCCTCGGTGGTTGCAAAGCTATCCGAGTTAAACTTCTTCCTCATAGTAAGGTGACGGGAGGAGTAAGAAGAAGAATCGGCCGGAGGCTCTACATACCTTAGCCTCTCCAATAGCCACACTTGGAGGATCCTTGGAGATCCGAACAAGGGAGCTTCTCCGCAAGAGCCCTTCTTGTCCAAGGCTTGGATGATCTCGCCAAGGACCAACCATGATGGATCCCTACCATGCTCCATTTGCTCAACTACATGCACAAGGGTCATACTACCATAACATTTGGACCCCTCCTTCTTCAAGGCATCGACAAGGAGGTATGCATGCACTAGGCAAAAGGCAAGAGCCCTTCTCCTAGCGAGCTTCGAAACATTAACATCCAACCGGTTTGAGAAAATGTTGATAAGAGCCAACATATCCACACTGATGTGACCATAATTGGCGCATATTTAGCCCCCGAATTAGCCTTGTTTCCATGCTTTTTAGTGCTTATTTGGGTCATTTCTTATCTTTAGTTCTTTGTTTTGCATATTCTTTGAGATTTTGATCCCTTAGTAGGAAAGGAGTAAGAATCTTGCATTTTCATGGCAAAACGAGACTAAATTGATCAAATTCAATGACCAAGCATCAAGGAGAGACAAGATTAGAAGGCCTTTGTACATATCATAGTAGAAGAGCAATGTTGAGGAAAGATCCTTGAGTCCCCAAGGAAATCCCCAAGGAATTTATGAAGAAAAGGGAAGAAAAGAAGAAGTTACTATCTTTGATCGACAATCCGAGCGGATTGCCGCAAATCCGCCCGTCCGGCCCTGCACAATCCGAAGCGTCCCCGCACTGAATCCGCTCGGATTCCCCCTCAACAATCCGTCCGGATTCCCGAATCCGCTCGGATTCCATCGCCAAATCCGGCCGTCCCGACCTTATTCCGCCCGGATTTCTTCACAAAGACGGATTGCCTTCTTCAAGCTACGAAAAGAGAAGCCCTTCTCTCAGAAAATACCGGGTCCTCCTTGCTCAACTTAAAAGTGTAATTACTAGTTTAGCCCTTAGTTAACCCTAATGCATCCTCCCTAATTTTCACTATAAATACCCCATTAGGCTAATTAGAGGAGCATGTTCTTCTTATCAATAATTAGTGTAGTTAATATCAATCAAATCTCTCTTCAATATTGTAATCAAGTATTAATCAAGTTTTAATCCAAGTTTTAGTTCTTTAATCTCTCTTTTGTTCATCCTTTATTTTGGGTAATTGAAGATTATTTGGGTTATTATTGGGGGATTGACAACCTCTCAATCTAGCATTCAAGTACTTCTATTATTCTTGATTTATTATTGGAATCATTAGTAGGTATAATCTCTTAATCCCTTTTTAATTATTGTTAATTACTTTCATTTATTCATCATGTTTCATATTGTTGGTATGATTGACAACCTTGCTAGCATGATCAACATGATAATGAGTGAGTAGTCTCTTAGCTAGGGTTAATGGGTGATTAGGGGAAACCAACATGGGGAATGATTCATGCTTAAATTAATATGCTTTCATGCTTTATTTGCTTGCTTGTTTTGATCTCAACTCATGCACATGTTATACTTGATGAAATGCTAAGCCTATGAATCCTTGCATTTACTATCATCTCCTATCTTTTCAATGAGACTTGTAAGACATAACCCAACTCGAGTCTCATTAGACCATGCATGTTGTTGAGTAGGGAAGATTAAGTCGACTTGTAGGTGTTGTACAATCTAATCGATTCGGCTCCGGGACCCAAACTTTCCTAGGATTGTAAGATATAACCCAACTCAATCCATCACAACAATAATTGCTTGCTTATAATTTGAGAACATGTTTGTATGATCATATCCCATGATTCCCCTATGATCCCATGACACCCTAGTGCCTTTAATCAATTGTTTACACCCCTTTTTATTGATCTTGCTTGTTTATTTTCATTGTTATTCTAGTTTAGTAACCTTCTACATCAACCCAATTTGTGACACCCCTTAGACACCGCTAGTTACAATAGAAATCTCATTTCAACTCCCGTCCCTTGGGATCCGACCTTTACTTGCCTCTTTACTAATTGTAGAGTTGCTTGTTAAGCTATAAATTGTGTTTTGATTCGACCGTGACCAACGACCACATCTATTTATTTGTGAACACGAAACAGACCGATCAAAAATGGCGCCGTTGCCGGGGACGGTGTTTGTTTGATTTAGATTTCTTCTTTTTGTTATTAGTTGTGTCTTTCTTCATCTTGAGGAAGTAAAACTCCTCAAGGTTTGTTCTAATTGTTTTTGAGTTGTTTGATATTTTGCATGTCTAGAAGGTTACAAAGTGATTTGTTACCTTTTGACCGTGAAATCGAAAGAACCTTGACGAACAATAGGAGACTTGTTAGGAGGAATTTGAGAGGTGTTGGTGAAGTTGTTCAACCCACTAGTGAGTTTGTCAATCCTTTCGCAATAGAAGGAGAAGAAAACCCATTACACAATACCCCACAAAATCCACCTACAATGCCAAAATTCTCGTCACACTCCGTACCCACCGAGGATAATCTACCAAATGGTACTCCTACACCGCAACATCTCACCGGAAATTTTATTGCCAAGTCCGCCTTCATCCAACTAGTTGAGAGGAGCCAATTTGGGGGGATGCCTAGTGAGGATCCTCATTCTCATATGGAAACCTTTTGCGATTATTGTGATGCTATCTCTCAAACAGGCGTGACTCAAGACCAAATTAGATGGGTCTTATTTCCTTTTTCCTTAATCGGCACCGTAAAGCAATGGTTGAAGGGCCTTGATAAGGCCACCCTTGGAATAGATTCTTGGAAGAAGTTGGCTCTAGCTTTCTACAAAAAATTCTACCCACCGGAAAAGACCAACATGCTAAGAGCTCAAATTACGGGTTTTAAGCAAAGGGATGAAGAGTCTTTGTATGAAGCTTGGGAGCGGTTTAAAGTTATTTGTCGCTCATGTCCTCACCATGGACTTAGCGAATGGTTTTTGGTGCAACAATTTTGGAATGGTTTATATGAAGATTCTAGGAACATTCTCAATATGGGATCAAATGGAATGTTCACCGAAGTTGATGACAATCAAACATGGAACAAGATTGAGGAAATGGCGGTCCATAACTCACAATATAGTAGACCTCGCAAGACTACTAGAGGAGGAAAGCATGAAGTGGACTCCGTTACTCAATTGGGTGCTCAACTTAGTGCTCACATTGACACAATCAACTTGAAGTTTGAACAAGCTATGGCTAGACTTGAGGAAAACTCAAAATCATCGAAGCATCATGTCAATGCCATGACGGCATCCTCATCAATCCCAAGTGGGATATGTGAGAAATGTGGAACTTTTGGTCATGACCCAAGTGAGTGTAGGGGAACAACCGAACAAGTTAATGCTTTCCAAGCTTACAAGAGTGGTACCCCTTATTCCAATTTTTACAATGAGAACACCAAGTTCCATCCAAATCTCTCATACAAAAGCCAAAATGTTCAAAACCCTCAAACAACATACACTCCACCACCCATGAGAAACCAAAATCAAAGACCCTTTTACAATCAAAACCAAGGTTACCAAAATCAAAATCCATACAATCACCAAAATGACCAAGGTTTTGATGTCCAAAAAGCGGTCCTCCAAATGCAAAAGAATCAACAAGAATTTTTCACCCAAATGCAAAAAGATAGCCAAGCAAAGGAAACCACCATCAACAACATTCTAGCTCACACCAAGATGTTGGAAACACAATTGACTCAACTAGCATCTTCAAGCTCACAAAGACAAAAGGGGCAATTACCACCTCAAAGTAATCCCCCTAGACATGAAACGGTTAGTGCCATTCACTTGAGAAGTGGTACAAGGTATGAAGCAATCAAGAAGCAAGTTGAGGATGAAGTTGTGGAAGCTCGTGAAAAGGAAGAAATTGTGCAAAACTCCAAAGATGGAGAATCAACAAAAGAAGAAAGTTCAAAGAAAAGTGAAGACAAGGCCAAAGAGAAGGAGCCCATTGTGATTAGACTTCCTTTTCCAAGTCGTCAAGCCAAGCCCAAATTTGATGATCAACTTGGAAAGTTCATGGAAATTGTGAAGAATTTAGAAGTCTCAATTCCTTTCACGGAATTAATCAATCACGTTCCGGCCTATGCGAAGTATATGAAAGATATCCTCACAAAGAAGAAGTCGATCCGGAAACTTGAGACTATCGCCTTCACTAAGGTGAGTAGTGCAATACTTCAAGGGAGTTCACCTCCAAAGTTAAAGGATCCGGGAAGCTTCTCAATACCGTGTACCATTGGCGACACAACGATCAACAAAGCCTTATGTGATCTAGGGGCTAGTGTGAGTGTCATGCCATACTCGGTAAGTAAAAGGTTGGGGATAGGAGAGCTTAAATGCACCAACATCACACTCCAAATGGCCGATAGATCGACGAAGACACCGTTAGGGATATGGGAAGATGTCCCCGTGCGAATTGGGAAGTTTTTCATCCCGGTGGACTTTGTCATTGTTGATATGGAGGAAGATTCCAACATTCCAATCATCCTAGGAAGACCTTTCCTACACACCGCCGGTGCGGTGATTGATGTGAAACATGGAGAGCTCACTCTAGAAGTGGGAGATGAAAGCATAACTTTTAATCTTGACAAGACTATGAGAGCTCCTCGTTTGCATGAGCCGTGTTTCATGATTGACCATTATAGCCGAAAAAGATGAAAGGAAGAAATCGGAACTCCAATGGAGGAAGAAAGTTGAAGATGCTCCATTCAAAGAGCAAGTGAATTATGACAAGGAGAGCTTGCAAAGCTCATCAAAATCAAGCAAGGAAGAAGAGGATGGCCTCATTGGCCAAGAGAAGAAATTGGGAGAGTTGTCTCCATCTAAGCAAGAGATTTTCAATGATCAACTCAATGAAGTTTGTGGTCTTTGGGACGACGAGTTTGAAGGAATTTTTAATCCCTACATTGGACATGCCATCGATCATGATCAACAACAAGGGCCACGGTCTATTGAGGACCTCTACCATAATAATGAACAAGCTTTTGATTACTTTTTCAAGGTGTTGAGCAACATCAACAACACCTTGAACATGCCCCCTTGACATCTCATCAAGAATGAGAGTTTGGTGGAGTCCTCCCTAAACCACCACTTGTAAATATTTCTAACTCCCTAACTTACATTTCAATTCTTGTATTGCATTTTTGTCATCTTTGGATTTTTATTTACTTTGATCAAAATAATTGTCATGTAAGAGAGAAGTGAGGGAGGGACTAACAATTTCAATTGATGTGTAGTGCTTTACCTTAGTGTGGGGATGGCAATTGCCTAGGCTATCCATGCCTTAGTAGTGCCCTCACAAAGAAGAACACAAGACTTGAAAGAAAGAATGGAAGAATGATAAAGGGAATGCGCTGTGCACGGGTGGAACTGAATCCGTGTACACAGAGGACGAATCCGAGCGGATTCCCAAGAATCCGCCCGTCTTATGCAATCCGAGCGTCCCCGCAAAAAGACGCCCGTCTTGAATCGAGCTGAATTTTGAAATTTTCTTGATCAAAAAGAATCCGAGCGGATTTCAAAATCCGCCCGTCTCGAAGAATCCGTCCGTCCGGGAAAAAGACGCCCGTCTTTGCAACAGGAAAACAAGCAAATTTCTTCGGGAAAAATCCGTCCGTCTTTGGAGAAATCCGCCCGTCCGTGTTCAAAAAATCCGAGCGGATTGTACCAAATCCGCCCGTCTTTAGGCGAGCTTTTGCAAAGGTAGAAGAAGCAAAATCCGCACGGATTGAGCCTAATCCGCACGGATTGCCCCCGCAGCTTTTGAAATTTTCGGCCTCTTTAAAACCCCTCCCACCTTCATTCATTCATTCATTCATTCATAAACACTACCCACAACATCAAAACCCTCATCCCCTCCATCATAAAAACAAAAACCCTCAACAACATTCAACAAAAACAAATCAAACCACCCTTCCAACAACAAATTAATCACTCCTTCTTCAACAAAAATCAAAACCAAGAACAAAATCTTCAACCTTTGAGTCGATTTTTGTTTTCATAAAGGCAAAGCCTTTCACCTTCAAATCGATTTGAGCATCCTACAAATTGAAGATTTTTCACTCTTTTCTTGGTTAAGCTCATCAATGGCAAGGACTAAGGGTGCAACAAAGGCAACAAAGGCACCAAAGGCTAAGGCACTCTCACAAAGGCAAAAGGCTCTTCAAACAAAGAAAGCTTTGGCTATGGTGGTGGCAACACCAAACTTGGAAGTGCAACAACAACAACAACCTTCTATGGGACCATCAACACCTTCTACTCCGGTAATTAATCAACTTTTGCATTATCCGGAGGTAACTTTTATTTCTGATACCCATAGAAATACCTTTGTCAAGTTTGCTATGAAATCTATTCAATCCACCAAATTCATATGTAAAGATGCCTTGGAAAAATTGGGTGTTCTTGAACAAACAAAAGCCTTTTTCAAAGCCATGGGGTTGGAGAAATTGTTTGAAACAAAGGAATTGACATACCCCTCCCTTGTCTTGGAATTCTTAAGTTCCTTAAAAGTCACCAAAGTTGAGAATAGAGAAAATCTCGAGTTTCGTCTAGCTAATGTTAGTAGACGCATTACCTTTACGGAATTGGGTGAAATTTTGGGTCTTAGTGATGAATCAAGTTATCTTAAGCATTATGGAAAGTATGACCCCGAGCCTCTTTGGGAGGCAATCTCCGGGAAGAAATTTGAGGATTTTCATGCATGTCGTGCTCTTTTGGTCCATCATCCGGGCATAAGAGTACGTCACAAGGTTGTGGGAAATACCATAATTGCTAGGAAAGACACCAATCATTTCACAAGACTCGATTTTATTCTCCTTGAATCGGCTTTGAATATCGGAAGAATTCATACCAAGCCTTACAATTCTTTGAGGCTCTTGGTAGAAAGATGGCTTAATGTTGATAATGGGAAGAAGGGCACAACCGTTATTGTCAATGGCGGCCTAGTCACACTCCTAGCCAAGCACTTTGATCCTAATTTCAATAAGGATAGCAAGTACAAAGCAAAGGAAGGTGGCCATCTTATTGATATGCATATTATGATTCACAAGTTCAAGTGGGTTGCCCATAACCCCCTTGACACTAAGTATGGATGGCTAACTAGTGAAGCTAGATCGTTCACCTTGCCCTCGAAGATTTGTCACCTAAGCGTCCACCGGACCAATTATCTACTTCCCCTTTCCGAAGAAGCCGAGTATATCATTCAACAACAAAAGGGTGATCTTGAAGCTCCCTCCTCTTCCATTGTCATACCACCCTACCCCTATGAGTATGAAGAGTTCAAACCGAAAGGAATTGAAATTGGGAAAGACTATGTGACTCTCCTCATGCAAGCAATGCACAAGCAAGCCCATGAAGATCGGAAAAATGCGTATTTGGCTCAATATCCACCCCTCCTACATCTAGCTAGGCAAGGACTCCTTGATCCATCTTGTCCTTTGCCTAGTTGGGCGGATAGAGAAGTCTTATTTCCGGGTGCATCTAGGGACGTGGTGGGAGACAATAAGGTTGTTGGAAATGATGAAGAAGTTGATGATAATATTGAGGAAGATGCAAGTGAAGATGGAGAAAGAAATGGTGAAGATGAGGAAGAAAGTGAAGAAGCAAATGACAAGGAAAGTGGCAATGTGACCACTTCTCATGAGGGAAGTGATGATGATGATAGCATGATGGAAGATTAGCAAGCCTTGGAGACTCCTACACTCCCATGGTTTGTGTCTTGTCTCTTTGTATTTTATTTCATTTTGATCATTGTTGGAGTAGTCCTAGCAACATCAAAGGACTCACACCTCGGTACCATTGAGGTGTTCTTATTCTATTGTTCCCATTTGTAAAATCCAAAATGACAAACTAGTTTCATGCATAGCATAGTGTGTGCATGAACTATACCCATCCTTGGACATTAGCAATAGTGTCTCACTCGGTTTGGGGAAGTTAATGCATACGCAACGGGAGGTAATCTAAATTATCCTCTCCGTCATAACAAAAACCATGCATCATGTAGTGTAACTTAGTGTAGAATTGCATTTAGTATAGAAATCATGCATCATCTTTGCATAATTTCCATCATTTTGGCCATTGAGGACAATGCCCATATTAGTGTGGGGATGGGAATTCTAACATTTAACTCTTATTCAAAAAACCCATAAAAATTGAAAAATTTCAAAAATCATAAAAATTGAAAAAAAATTGAAAACCCAAAAACAAGTTCATTTCCTTTGTATATATTGTCTTGTATATATAGTGTTTGTTTTATCCTTGTTCACATTGATTGACTACGCCACATCCGAGACATGAGGATATGGAAGACCGCATGGTATGATCTTTCCAATCTCCTTTTTCCTCTTTATGTTAATGACTATGTGGCTTCATTTTGATTGATGCGGTACAACAATGTGAACTTAGGACTTGCATTTAGATTGTTTGTCATATTAGTTGGTAGAATCATATGCATTAGGATGTTTATATGGTAGTTGCATCATGGCATGTAGTTTGCATGTCAGAAAAAAATTTTGCGAAACCGTCTACTTGGGAAGCTTGACAAGTGTATATAGGCCCTAGTAGATGCCCTTTGTTCTTAAGACTTTGCTTGTTAGAATATTTGTAAAACACCCTAGGATGTGTCATGCTAGTATCCTTTGACCCATGGTTTAAGGCCGAGTCAAGAGTACCTTGTGGTGTGATAACTCCTTGGCTACCGTTTATTCCAAGGTGACCCTTGAAACCATGCACCCATACATCCATCATCCATGTTCTACCATATTTTTGTCAACAAAAGGGAATGGGCACAAAAAGAAATCAATTTGAGTTCAATGAAATGAAAAGTGAAAGAAAGTTTGCAAAAATGCATCAAAAGAAAAAAAGGAGCAAAAATAGAACTCCTAAGCTTCAAATACAAGGCACCCTCGTTACTAATTGGGGTGACTTTGAAAATGTTCAAAACGAAATGCAAAAAAGTTGTCAAGTATTGAAATGCCAAAAATCAAAAAGAAATGGCAAAGAAAGTGTTCTCAAATGTCAAATGCCACAAGAAATTGGGGGGAAAAACATAAACAAAAGCAAACTCCCAAAATGAAACTCAAATATCTATCGATCCCTTTATCCATCATATCCATTTTTGTGCATGGTAGAGAGGGGATGACCCTTCTTCTTGTCTAGGCAAGAGGGGGAATTCCGCGATCCTCCAGTGTTTCTAACACCATAGGGAGACTACTCTTGACAAAAGCATTTAACGATTGAGGACAAAGGTACCCTAGCTTGACACAACTTGGAGGTGATTTATTGGTATCCTTCTAGGCTTAGTAGTTTGAACAAATTGCATCTTTGAAGGATTGTGTACCCTTGAATTGCTTCCCTTGTAGATAATTTCCGCCACTTAGATGAGGAAAGTGGCTATTCTTTTTATAGATGCATCCATTATGTGTTTTTGTGTGCTTTAATGTTTGGATGTGTCGCCATTTTGGCAAGACCCACCTTGCCTTGCAAGAAGGCATCCTACCTCATGGTTGTCTTGTTGTGAGTTGAAGGGGCGGAGTGAGACCCGCTAATTGTCTCATATCGGCTATATTATTAGGATAGGTTAGTATTGGTCCTAGTCTTTGTCACCTCTTTACTCGGGACGAGCAAAGGTTCGGTTTGGGGATATTTGATGTGACCATAATTGGCGCATATTTAGCCCCCGAATTAGCCTTGTTTCCATGCTTTTTAGTGCTTATTTGGGTCATTTCTTATCTTTAGTTCTTTGTTTTGCATATTCTTTGAGATTTTGATCCCTTGGTAGGAAAGGAGTAAGAATCTTGCATTTTCATGGCAAAACGAGACTAAATTGATCGAACTCAATGACCAAGCATCAAGGAGAGATAAGATTAGAAGGCCTTTGTACATATCATAGTAGAAGAGCAATGTTGAGGAAAGATCCTTGAGTCCCCAAGGAAATCCCCAAGGAATTTATGAAGAAAAGGGAAGAAAAGAAGAAGTTACTATGTTGATCGACAATCCGAGCGGATTGCCAAAGAATCCGCCCCATCCACCCCCGCACAAATCCGAGCGTCCCGCACCTGAATCCGCTCGGATTCCCCTCAACAATCCGTCCGGATTCCCAGAATCCGCCGGATTCCATCGCCTAAATCCGGCCGTCCCGACCTTATTCCGCCTCGGATTTCTTCACAAAGACGGATTGCCTTCTTCAAGCTACGAAAAGAGAAGCCCTTCTCTCAGAAAATACCGGGTCCTCCTTGCTCAACTTAAAAAGTGTAATTACTAGTTTAGCCCTTAGTTAACCCTAATGCATCCTCCCTAATTTTCACTATAAATACTCCATTAGGCTAATTAGAGGAGCATGTTCTTCTTATCAATAATTAGTGTAGTTAATATCAATCAAATCTCTCTTCAATATTGTAATCAAGTATTAATCAAGTTTTAATCCAAGTTTTAGTTCTTTAATCTCTCTTTTGTTCATCCTTTATTTTGGGTAATTGAAGATTATTTGGGTTATTATTGGGGGATTGACAACCTCTCAATCTAGCATTCAAGTACTTCTATTATTCTTGCTTTATTATTGGAATCATTAGTAGGTATAATCTCTTAATCCCTTTTTAATTATTGTTAATTACTTTCATTTATTCATCATGTTTCATATTGTTGGTATGATTGACAACCTTGCTAGCATGATCAACATGATACTGAGTGAGTAGTCTCTTAGCTAGGGTTAATGGGTGATTAGGGGAAACCAACATGGGGAATGATTCATGCTTAAATTAATATGCTTTCATGCTTTATTTGCTTGCTTGTTTTGATCTCAACTCATGCACATGTTATACTTGATGAAATGCTAAGCCTATGAATCCTTGCATTTACTATCATCTCCTATCTTTTCAATGAGACTTGTAAGACATAACCCAACTCGAGTCTCATTAGACCATGCATGTTGTTGAGTAGGGAAGATTAAGTCGACTTGTAGGTGTTGTACAATATAATCGATTCGGCTCCGGGACCCAAACTTTCCTAGGATTGTAAGATATAACCCAACTCAATCCATCACAACAATAATTGCTTGCTTATAAGTTGAGAACATGTTTGTATGATCATATCCCATGATTCCCCTATGATCCCATGACACCCTAGTGCCTTTAATCAATTGTTTACACCCCTTTTTATTCATCTTGCTTGTTTATTTTCATTGTTATTCTAGTTTAGTAACCTTCTACATCAACCCAATTTGTGACACCCCTTAGACACCGCTAGTTACAATAGAAATCTCATTTCAACTCCCGTCCCTTGGGATCCGACCTTTACTTGCCTCTTTACTAATTGTAGAGTTGCTTGTTAAGCTATAAATTGTGTTTTGATTCGACCGTGACCAACGACCACATCTATTTATTTGTGAACACGAAACGGACCGATCACACACCATGGGGAGCAAGGAGAAAGTTGACTTGGGTTGTTGACAAGCCCAACATTGAACGAAACGTCTCTTTGTAACACAACCGAGTCGGGGGAAGCACCGGAGTACAACTCGGCCATCCACCAATGGCGCCTACTTCTTCGGCAAGAGGACAAATTTCACCTTTCGGGAAAACGAAAACAAGATGTTTTGAATCCCAAAACTGAGAGCATGCTTCAAGGAACGAGGATTGCACCTTGACTTGGCGAAGCACCAACAATTGTCAAACTCCCATTACAACGAGTTGATATTTCTCGGGAGGTGACAAATTCCGACACCAATGTCGCAACCTATTTTCGAAAGCATCCATGCATAATTTTGTGGAAGAACAAGAAGGGTTTTTGTGGAGATTTTTTTCGTGTTTCGGGTGATGAAACAATGAAGCACAAACGTCCCTATTTATACAAAACAATCAGCGATTTTTTTCCGAAAAAAGGGGAAGCTCCCTTCCATCGCCCATGGCCTCGCGCCTCTTTGGGCTGGTTCTCAGGATCTGCACCTTGATTTGTCCCTTTCAAGTTGTGTTTTTTCCTGACACCTAAATCCTCCCGCCGCAGGACTCGCGCCTCTTCGGGCCTATCCAGGAATTTTTGTGTTTTCTCACACTCACTTTTCCTTGTTTTTGCGTTTTACGAAATCCGACACGGTTTCCATGACGCAGCTTTAAGCATACGGGTTTTTCTCTTCTTTTTTAGAGGGAAGGGCTAGTCGCCCCGATCCGCGACGGATCGTTTCCATGTCAGTTGAAAATTCCGAAATTTTTTCGCTTTTTCACATTTTCCACAAAATCAAAAATTGATAACACGACGTCAATTTTTCTCAAAAATTCAAGCTCTTGCAAATCTGAGTCTTGATCTCACAAAAACCAAATCAAATACACTCGCAAAAATATCTTTTAAAATTCACCCGTGACGGTTTGAGTTTTAGTTTTTCGAGTTACAAATAAATTTCCAGCAAAATTCGATGCAATTTAATTCAAACACGAGTTAATTGCTCAAAATTTCAAATCAATTTCATTCGAAAAATCCAAACGTGACGACCTGTCGCGGAATTTACAAAATTTAAATTTCAAATTTTAACTACGAGTCATCGTGGTTATTTTTTTTTTTCATCAAACGCTTTTGCGTGTTTACGTTTATGCGTATGTGCTACCTGTTGCTTGTTTTCTACACTAACAATGCAGTAACAAGTGCAAAGCAAAGGGGAACTAGCAGCTGACAATGCTTCTCCAAAACACAACACAAAAAAAAGCCAAACAAAAATAAACCACAATCCAAAAACACATATATACAAACCGCCTCACGCAAAATATAAATATGTACAAACAAAAGTCCAAAACACGGACAAACAACTACAACTACTCAACGCCTCCCGGTGGGCCGGTCTCGGTCTTACGAGGAGTCGCGGCCAAGGGAGACACCACCTCCTGATCGGGCCCCCTCTCCGGAGAACTCTCCAACATCTCGTACTCAATCGTGACGCGAAGCTCCTCCGCCGCAGCAAGCTGAGCCCTGAGAGAGGCAATCTCCGCATCTCGGCTCCGCAACCCGTCCTCGCGACGCCTCAGCTCCTGGTCCCGACTGATGATCCCCCAGCCCCTGTGACTCGATCATCGACCTCGCTGCGTCCAACTCAGCACGGACCGGAGCAAGCTCCGCCTGATCCGCAGTACCCTGCAAAACACAATACAGGTCGTTAAGATCTAAACGTGAAAGGCAACACAAAAACACACAAAAACAACCAACAAAAAGCACCTGCGCAAGACGAGACTCCCTCGCAGCCAGGTCACCAGCATGTGCCCTCCACCGGTTAGCCATCTGCCACAAAGCCTGATGACTAGGGGTCGACACCTACAACTAGAAAGGTATTTCAATACAACAAAAATACAAAGCAAAATATAAACGAGGAGGAGTATTCAGATCAGAAAACTCACCCTCAGAACTGTCAACCTCCACTCTATGCTAGCGTCGGTCACCTCAACGACAACAGGCTCTGGCAGGTGCAGTTGTAGCTCCTCACCACCCGGCCCCTGAAAGGTGGTCTGTGTCGGGAAAACTGGGGGTTGGGTCCTCATCAACGTGTCGACGCCCTACAATATGGATCTACATCGAAGGTAACAAATCCTTCTATTAAAAAGAGGCACTGAAAACAAAGAACAGAGGAAAACATACCTCAATCGGGTACCAGGCAAGCCTCGACAAGCGGAAGGTGTCGTAGTTGGCCTCCCGTAACAACAACTTCTCACCTCCTTGACCGTGAAGGTGCTCCTAAACCTTGTCGGGTGTCGACTCCTAGAACAATACCCTAGGCGGATCGACTGGAACCACAAAGGTCTCACTAAAGCACTGACGAGCTAAACGCACGCCTAGGTACCAAACCCGCTCGATCGCCGTCTCAAGGTACAAACGCTGGGAGCTGCGAAGTCGCAGACGCTCCCTGACAGCAACCGGCATGCCTGTGTAGTGCTCCCAAGGCCACCCGACAAACTGCACTCAAGGAAAAGCTAATCAACTAACTGGGGGCTTTCTAGGCTACCTAGTCATTCTATCTCAATCCGTTTCTACAAAACAAAAGAGTTAGGAAGCAACAACTTACGTCACCAACTCGGAGGGCGTTCACCCGTAGCCTGCAGACTTCGTAAGTCGACTTGGTCGACTTCTTTCGAACCACCGTCCAAGCCCTCATAGCGGGATAAACCGAAAAAACGCCACCATTCGTCCCCGGGCGCAGGGGGACGAAGTAAGCGTACAACCAAGCCTGTAACAAAACACAACAATCACAAATCAGCAAATTCTTTCGAAAATTACCAAAACTTAAAACCAATCCAAAAATCAAACCACAAATCAAAATCAAAATGCTCCAAGATGAGGCCGGGACCAACCAAAGCGGGAGAACTCCCATCCCCCATCACCTCCGGACGAACCGCAACGTGCAGGTACCGGGTAAAACTCGCCGAAGCTGGCGTCACCCAGTCAAACTGACCCAAGGCATCCATGTCAGCAAGCAAAAGAAGTACATTGGTCGACAAGCGCTCACCCTTGACACCAAAGTACGTGGTACCAAAGAAGTACCACAACCACAACCGCGCCTCCTGCGCGTCAGCCTTCTCCTCAACCTCCGGACTCGCCAACGGCGCCGTAACAAAGCCCACCACTCTCCCCCTAAAGTGATCTCTCACATATGAGTTCGCGATCAGGTAAGGAGTGGTGTCAGACAGCTCAGGCAAAACATTGCCGATCAAACCCGTAACCACGGCGGAAAACACTCGCTTCGGCGTCTCCAAGAACTCAACAGGCGTCTCGCCACAGGGGAGGCCCGATATCATGGCAAAGTCCTCTAAGGTGACACCGACCTCCCCAAACGCCATGTGGAACGACGACGTCGTGTCCCAGTAACGGTCCAACATAGCTCGGATCAGACACAGGTTCGACCTAATCGAAGCCCTGGGCATATCACGCCAAGCCGCTACCAACGGCTCCATAGCCGACCTCTCTATCAACGCCCTCGTACCGGCCCGGAGAACGTGGTAGAAGGCCAAGCAAGTCGAGAAGCCTGAGAACCTCCTCATGGTAGCAATCTCCTGAAATTGGGAAACAAACAGCGTCAGAATACCTATTCAGGTCTGAAACAACAAAAATAACAAAAGCTCGACGAAGCAGTAAATTCACCAAGCCCTCGTGTGCACGGTAGGAGATGTGAGTGTCTAGCCGCAGCAACAGGCCAAGCAGGCGCCGCCCGCAAAGCCTACCCCCGCGGAGCTGTAACACGTCTAACATCCCAGCCTACGACGAAAGCGTCATCCGCTCTCCGTCTCTTCTGCCCTCGAGACTCCACGCGACGGGGAGGAGGCCTCTAAACGACCCTGACGACGTTCTGAAGCTCCCGTCTAGTGGGCCGATGACCCATCCTCCTAGTGGTACTAACCCTCCGTCCAGAGGTACCAGCCTCAGACCCTGTCTGGGCCCTCCCAGCACCAGTAGCCTCAACAACAGGCTCCTCCCGAGCCCTAGCAGCTCCCTTAACACCATCAGTCCCAACAACGGGCTCCTTACGAACCTTTGTGGCTCCCTCAACACTAACAGCCTTCTCGGTAGGCTCCTCCTCCTCGGAAGCGTCCTCTACCACCACCTTAGGTGCACTCCCCGGATTACTAACCGGCCCGGTCCCAAACAAGACCTCTAAGGTCTCAACAACGAACCCAGTAGGCCCAAAACACTCCCCTGCAATCAGGACAAAACAAAAACGTTAGCCGAAATTTTGGCATTACGACGGCACAAAATGGACAAATCCAAAAACAAACACACCTTCAAATGCAAAACAAAACAAGGGCAAACCCACCCAAACCCAACCAATAAAAACAACAAAAACACTTCACAAAAACCGCAAAAAAACCGACTCTCCCTTCTTTTCAAGTAAAAGACGAGTCCAAACAACAACAAAAATTTCAAAAAAAACCGTCCAACACCTCAAGGCCCACAAAATAAACAACAAAAATTCCCGACACAATTAGGTATTTTTCACAGCTCAAAAGGCAATTTTACACCAATTCGGGCACAAAGAGGTCAAAAACTCAAAATACGACCACAACAAAACAATGTGATTTAATCACGTCTCAAAGTGACCTAAACTACCGTTAAAGTCCATTTCAAGACAAACTGACTCAATTTGAGCTCAAACAGACGCTTATTTCGTTAGACATAAGACCGTCCCAAAAGGCAAAACTCAAAATTTTGCCCACAACATGCAACGAAGGTTCAATATGGCAAACACAGTCTTCCCCGACTACAATACAACCTAGTGGGGCACACAACTCAAACAAACAAACTTGGCGTTGTGAAATAAGACGGTTTCCTTGTCTCATTCACGTTTTTCGAGCATAGGGAGCAAGAACGGGGACCAAAATGCAGACTAAAAGCACCCCTATACTCCTAAACAGGTTTCTAACCTAATACAATCATCAATTTCACTCGAAAATGGGCTAATAAAAAACGCCCAATTCAATTTTCAAAAACTTAGGGTTTTGCCCTAATTCAATTAACAAAAAGACAAACAAATTCAAATGGATTCAAAAGGATTTACATACCTTGAGATGACATGATGTCAATGGCACGGAAACAAGCAAGGCGTGAGATCAAAAATGGCGATTTTATCGGGTTTTTGTGATGATTGTCGAGGAACACGATGACAATGGGAAGCTTAGGCTTCTCGCGTCTTTTTACAGAAAATAGGGAAGCTCCCTTCCTTCGCACAACAGCTCGCGCCTCAATGGGGTGTTCCCTGTTTCATTCAGCGAAATTTTGGGCTTTGGCCCAATTTCCCACACAAACTTCAATTTTTAACGACGGCATTAAAAACGTCATTTTCCAAAAAAGACAACAAATAGTGAAATTCAAATTCACTATTTTCTCAATTTTCAACGACGTAAATAAAAACCGTCATTTTTCAAAAAAGGAATAGCGAAATTCAAAATTCGCTATTTCCACAAATTTCAAATCTTCAACGACGGCAATATAAACCGTCATTTTCCAAATACAAAAAAACAAAACAGCGAAATTGAAATTCGCTATTTTCACAAATTTCAACGACGGCATTAAAAACCGTCATTTTTCAAAAAAAAAAAAACAAATAGTGAAATTCAAATTCGCTATTTTCTCACATTTTCAACGACGGCATTAAAAAACCGTCATTTTTCAAAAAAACAAATAGTGAAATTCAAATTCACTATTTTCTCAATTTTCAACGACGGCAATCAAAACCTTCATCTTTCAAACAGAAAATCAATAGTGAGGTTCAAATTCGTTATTCTCACAAAATTTTCAACAACATTTTCAAATCTCAAACAAGCGGCATTAAAAGCCGTCAAACCTTCAAAAAGGGGATAGTGAAATTCACTACCCTACACAAATCTCAAAACGAGAGAGTACGAAAAAAAATCGTCCTCCCCAAACACCCTTCAAACGACCGAGTACACATCTGTCCTTTTTCTACAAAACGAACGACAATAAAAACCGTTATCTCTCTTCGAGATTCAAAATCACCGGCGACCACGGGAGCCAGGCTCACTAGCCTATCCCTTTCCGGCGCCACAAAAATTCAATATAAACACCAAAATTCCCTAACAGGATATTGGAGGCCCCCTCGCAGAGCGCGCTAACTCAAACAACTTCTCGAAATAGGCCCATCCAACGCGGTTATTTCCCACAGTCGATCAATAGACAATCAACAATCAACATGGCTGGCGAGTCTCAAAACGCAACACAATCAACATTGCTGGCGAGCCTCACAACCACATTCAACATGGCTGGTGAGCCTCACAACGCGCATTCAACATGGCTGTCGAGCCTCACAACGCACATTTAATATGGCTGGCGAGCCTCAAAACGCAACACAATCAATATGGTTGGCGAGCCTCACAACGCGCATTCAACATGGCTGGCGAGCCTCACAACGTGCATTCAACATGGCTGGCGAGCCTCACAACGCACATTCAACATGGCTGGCGAGCCTCAAAACGTAACACAATCAGCAAACGCACATTCAACGCGGCTGGCGAGCCTCAAAACACAACACAATCAGCATGGCTGGCAAGCCTCACAACGCACATTCAACATAGCTGGCGAGCCTTAAAACGTAACACATTCCGCACGCGGCTGGCGAGCCCTTTTATATCCGTAAAGTGACAGGCGAGCCCCTTCATATCCGCAAGCAGCTGGCGAGCCCCTTCATATCCGCAACGCGGCTGGCGAGCCCCTTCATATCCACAACGCGGCTGGCGAGCCACTTCATATCCGCAAAGCGGCTGGCGAGCCACTTCATATCCGCAACACGGCTGGCGAGCATTTGTCTGCAAACAAGAAATAACTCAAGGACGTATCCCAAAGATGCCTCGGGTATGACTCCTTCTTATGGCTGGCGAGCCTTTGTACGTAGTCTAACGGACTTTAAACGACCCGCACGGATAGGCGATGTAATACCTGTCCTTTTAGAGACCCGTTAACCGTCGTTGACTGACCTTAGACACCTATCTAAACCTTCAGAAACCTTACGAGTTTTCCTTGTGACGTTCTAACACTTTGGAGTTGTTGTTACTTGATCTAACGGAGGCTACTCGATCGAGTAGCTTAGTCACTCGATCGAGTAGAGGCCACTGGATCGAGTAAGTTGCCTACTCCATCGAGTAACGGGTTTTCAGCGGGGAATTATATATCGTGAATGTGACACCCTCATTTATCGCGGAAAAGTAAACACGTAATTCTACAGAAAAACTGACAGGATATGTTTGTAATTGGTTCAACTAATTAAAACCTGTCATTTTTTAAAACTTTTCTAAACCATTCACAAACATTTCCAGGAGGAGGATGCCATAACCTGCAATTGCAAACAATCTAATACTTAACACCGCTAACGATAAGAAAATATATAATGATACAACCCAAAATAGAAGAGGGAGACATATGTCCCTAAAATGTATGTGACATAAAAAGGTTTAAGGGTCACAATGAAATAAAACCAGTCTAGGTCCCAAGGTTACTTTGCTCGCTAGCTCGTCCATGTACCCCATATATGCATCACCTACCTGTCAATCGCATTTTATACAAATACGAAAGCCACAGTCAGTGGGGAGTAACTCCGAGTTCTCCCAGCCACGAAATGTCATAATTAATATAACATGTAAACATAAGAATATGAATATGAATCACACACTGCCTTAGCATATAGATGCAAGACAATCGTGCTTATCATGTGAACAACAATATAACAACACATAGTCCTAGCATGTGAAAACTAGACCGACTCATACTACACTATCATGTGAATCACATAACATCCAGAATCCAAACTCTATCAACCATAGCCGGCTTGCATCTCACCTTCTATGATTCATAGAATCATCAAACAAGAAAGGGCAATATATCAAAGACAGGCATAAGTTCTTAGTACGGTCAATAGTCACTTTGTAACTCAAGTCTATACCACGAGGTAGGGAAGGTAATCGAACCGGTATCTTGGCTCAGCGGTTACTATTAAGAAAACATGGCCAAGAGACAACACAACCCTAGCCTAAAATCTGCGCAGACCTAGACATGCGGATACACACCACCGCACCCAAGACTCACAACTTTTTTAAAACAAAGTGAAGTGAGTACCCTAAGGACACCACCGAAGGGTCGGCTAGTACTTAAGTCGACCCCATACTATCAAAATTAGTACCCGAGGTCATGCCCCAACTTGGATAAACATCCACTAGTCGAACACAAAGGCTATCAAGCAAAGAACATATACTCGTCAGAGACTATAAAGACCTATCTATGATGAAGGCCGAAATACTCACCTAGGACCTAGTCACAGCTAGTCCCAGCTTGAATACTTTAGCCCACACCACACAAGACTCACCACACAAGTCAAGTAAGACACCCACTTAACCTTAAGAGGGCAAAAAGTCCTACTTACCAACCTAAATGCTAACATTCTATCATGTGAAAGGCTATATAAATGTCTATTTACAGCATACAATCCAACAGTTCCTCAATAAGAATTCAATACTAATTTCTAATTCTAACAATAGTAACCATATTAAAGGCTTCAGGGGAAACTAGGGCCATTTCTACAATATAAGATACTATTAAATACAATCAACTATACATGTGAACCTAAGATATAATAAATGGCCTAAAACAAGAAAAAGGTCGATTATCTAATTCATTCAACCGAATTTTTACCCGCAACCCCAGCCCTGCGACAGGTACGGGTCAAATTGCGGCTGACCAATCACTCAATTAACTGACATCGCATCAGTCAAAGGGACTAAGGCTCAGTTTTCGGCACAATCAACAAAACATTACAATTATCACCATAAAATTCATTTGAGCCTATTAATTACAATTTCATTTTGTAAACGATCCTAACATTATTCATTCACCTAAACACTTATCAAACAACATGCACACATTAACTACTAATGTGACATTAATTCGTCGAGTAACTCGGAATAGTTACCTTACGCTAGCAAAGAGACAAGTAAAAACTTGAGAAAGCTTCTAAAACCCCAAAATTACTCTTCATCTTCAACCCCATATGAGCCACCTAAAATAATTATGTGAAAGGACGATATTAACGAATTATCTTTATATAAAATATGAGACGTAAATTAATTTAATTATATTTTAAATAAACCAAACTAGCGTCTTAGCCAGGCCGCTTAGGCCACGGCCAAAGCCATGCCAGCCACAGGCTAGCTACGCTAGGTCTTTGCCCGGGCTAAAGAATGGCGAGGCCACGGGGACAGTGCAGTAGGGCCACGGCCAGGCTACACCCTACTGTCCAGCCGTCTTAGGACGGCTTCCTAGGCCAAACCACGACGGATACTACCCAAACAAAAGGCCCAAACCCAACATGTACATGTACTTGAGACGTTAGCAAAGAGGTTGGTTCAAATTAACATAAAGAAACCCGTCAAAACAGCCCGCTAAAACTGCTCGACAAAACCCATTTTCACTATTAAAGAAGCTCATTTGTGACCGTCTTAAGACGAAATTTTAAGCATTAAAATGATAGTATTCACCCAATTAAATTACCCAACATAATCACCCACTTCACCATGAATCCAAAGGTACCAACTTTTCTCAAAATGGATAAATAAAACTTGTATAAAACCGTCTCAAACCAACACCACATGAACATTCAATTATGAAAATTTCCCCAAATTATGACCATACGAGTCTACGTGTAATTACCAACTAGCATGACCATAAAGTCAAGATCAATCAGTTACCAAACTTTTCTTTCACATAAACCAATAATCCTCGATCCATTAGCCGCTAATTGCAAACAATCAGATTTTTCCAATCCATCATTAATCAAGATTAATCAATGCTACACCAATACCAAACTTATCTCACCTCAGGCTTATCAACAAAAGCTTAACAACTGAAAAGAAGAAAGTTCAATCCTCAATATTACTTACCACAATAATAACGTGCAGCTGACTAATTTTTCTTAGCATAATGCATAAGCTGATACATTCAAATGCTTTGGTCCTCATTATAATCCTCCATTCTTAATGACCAAGTTTCTCGCTTAAAGTGCCATTACCAACAAAAAATTTGCTATTCCGTACCAACACAAACTTAGTTCCAATATACATATCTCGTACTACTATTCAATTACCAAAATTTGTCAAACCTCATAATCCATGAGTTACTGAGTCAAAACCCACCCTAAAGCAACAACATTGACACATAGCTCCTCATCTTTACATTTAATGCACAATCATTCACATAAACCGAATTAATACACCGATTTCATCATAAAGATTAAAGCTTTCCTTGTTTATGCTTAAAGTTCATCTAACGACATGATAATGCTAGATCAACATCAAATTTGGTGCCATGTAACCATCATACCATTAAAATTACTTAATATGACAATAATTATGGAGTAAGACGACACTTTTATAAGACGGCGAAAGACGAAACCACTACAAAAAGGAGACTTTCTTACCTTAAAAGGACGAGGAAAGGACGAGGAAGCTAATGGTACAAAAATTATCGAATTTGGTTGAGAATGGAGACGGATCCGGGGTTTGAATGATCGGAAAATGACGATCGATGTTCTTCTTTGTTGATTTGTTTTTGGTTTGTTGTCCGCGAAAGGAAGAAAGGAAATGAAGGGGGTGTGGGGACGTGGGATAATAATAATAATAATAATAATAATAATAATAATAATAAATGACGAGCTTGCTTGCCTGCTATTAATTATACGTACGTTACTTCATCGTTAAGTAATTTCGTTCGTTTTTAAAACCGTCTCGAGTTAATAAAAATCGGTTTTTAGTAAAAGTTTCAGTAATAAAACGGAATTAATAATAAATAAATTTAATGAGTGAAAATAAAATAAACTCGGCTAGTTAACGGAAATAATACGATATCAGCTTGAATCGGAATTATTAGCGATTTTTTTTTTACAAAACTAACGGATATTAATAAAAATTGCTAATTTAGTGAAATAAGCTCAAAATAGCTAATTGGACGGTTTTGTTCCCAAAATCCATCTCGGGTTTACTTAAAACAACTTTCATAAGGACTCGTAAAGAAACGGAAATTATTAAATAAATAAACCCGAACTAACTTTAATAAATTCGAACTAACTTTAAATAAACTTATTAATGATTATTAAATTTAACGTAACGAATTATAATGAAATTAATTAATTAGCTGAGAAAATAAATATATAAATTGTTAACCAACGAAATTAAATATAAAGTAGCAATTAAAAGAATTTTATCCAACTTATTAAAATACGGGGTGTTACAATCACCCCATCTTTTAAAAAGTTTCGTCCTCGAAACTTGAAAGTATAAATGAAAAGTTATAAAAATAAAACTGAAATTGGAATCGGTAACCAAAACATTTTAAAGGTTATTTATCGTAAGAATCAAAATTCTTTCAAAAGTTTCAACTAAAATTTTCCGACAGAACCAGACTCTCATCAGAGGAACGGAAGTGTTCTCGTTACGTATTCAAGAACATCTCATTCCAAATCAAAGATAAGGTCAAAAGGCAAATCATTTGTATAAATCGAAAATCAAAATACCTTCAAAAACATTAATGAAGAGTTTTCAAAAATATAAGTCTCATTCATGGAACGGAATTGCTCTTGTCGTGCACACAAGAACGCTAACTTTCCAAGTCAGAGACAAATTTAAAACCGAAAATCACTCGTCGACAAGAGTAGAACAAGTTATCAAACGTTTCCAATAACTAGTTCTAACATCCGATCAACGTTAAAATCAAAATAAGAGAAAGGTAATCTACTCAAATTTTCTTTTGCAAAAAGTCAAAATAGAAATAAAGGTTTCACCTTTAAACTAAAAGGGGAGTTAAATTCCGGAAATACAATATTAAACTTTGACAAAGAAGTCATAAATAGATCAAAGTTAACAGAAATTGGATAAAATTTAAAGAAATCTCGGTTTAGCAACTCAAAACCATGATAAGGAAGTCTATACTCAAAGAACAATTAGAGAATCAAATCGAATTTTCATTTTCCAAATCTTTACAAGTAGGGAAAATTTTGTAATGGTAACATAAATTTTTAACAACGAACCAAAAATAGTAGTTTGAAATATTTAGAAATTGTGTGAAATGAAAAGTAAGTTAGACATCATAGATACAAGTATGCTAAGAGGGTTCAAGCTTAACCAACAAAAGAGATATGATGAACTTTCTAGGGATAAAGACTGAAGTCAAATTTACAAGGATGTCAAAGATAGAGTTTCACAAGATACGAGTGTCAAACTTAAAGGAGGAGCAAGATGAAGCGAGGAAAGGAGGTATGAACGGTAACGCTTATGATCGAGGAGAAAGGGAATTTAGACAACAAGGAAACTTAAGCAACATGTCAGGGTGTGAGACTAAAAGAGTCGAATCATAAAGATAACTAGTTAACAACCAGCAAGAAATATTAGAATTAGGGAGGTATTCAAGACAAGGAAATAACGAGTAAACTTTTATACTTAAGAATCAAATCCAACCAAGGTTAACACCCCACAAGAAAGAGTGCTATCAAATGGCGTTAAGGGATGATTAGCAAGGGTGAAAGGACAAGTTGGGAGGATACAAATGTAACTTCCTAGGAAGAAGAATAGAGAGTTTAAAAGAAGGATAGGCACAAAGAGATTAAGAATAAGGCGAGATACACAAAGAACGAGAAACATATTCAAGGAAGTAGAAGCATTCTTCAAAGGTTGAACAAATCTTCAATCTTCAGCATTAGGCACCAAATCTTGATCTTCGTAAAATATAAGTGTCCTTTCAATGGAACGGAGATACTCTTGGCGATCACTCAAGAACATCAATATTCCAATTCAGAGACATAAAAATACATTTTTACACCAACAAATGATAAAACTAATTATCAGACGTCTCCAATAACAAGCTTTAACACTAATTGACGTTAAAACCAGTGAAAAACATTAAAATATTTTCAAAACCTTTAGTTCAAAAATTTTTTTTTTTTATAAGAGTAATAACCCCATTAGCTATAGATAAGCTCACGGTCATTGATCCAAGAACGCAACAATTATTAAATGACAATCAACAAACAGGTTAGTACCTAACAAAGAGCAAACACAAAGAGACTACAACATAAGATCCTAAATCTACCCATCCTACCCATCTCTCAAGTTTATTATTTTAAGGTCAAGTTATTTATAGTGGGGTGCACAAACGTGCGTCGGGAGCAAATATGCTCTGATACCAACTGTGACACCCTCATTTATCGCGGAAAAGTAAACACGTAATTCTACAGAAAAACTGACAGGATATGTTTGTAATTGGTTCAACTAATTAAAACCTGTCATTTTTTAAAACTTTTCTAAACCATTCACAAACATTTCCAGGAGGAGGATGCCATAACCTGCAATTGCAAACAATCTAATACTTAACACCGCTAACGATAAGAAAATATATAATGATACAACCCAAAATAGAAGAGGGAGACATATGTCCCTAAAATGTATGTGACATAAAAAGGTTTAAGGGTCACAATGAAATAAAACCAGTCTAGGTCCCAAGGTTACTTTGCTCGCTAGCTCGTCCATGTACCCCATATATGCATCACCTACCTGTCAATCGCATTTTATACAAATACGAAAGCCACAGTCAGTGGGGAGTAACTCCGAGTTCTCCCAGCCACGAAATGTCATAATTAATATAACATGTAAACATAAGAATATGAATATGAATCACACACTGCCTTAGCATATAGATGCTAGACAATCGTGCTTATCATGTGAACAACAATATAACAACACAAATCTAGCATGTGAAAACTAGACCGACTCATACTACACTATCATGTGAATCACATAACATCCAGAATCCAAACTCTATCAACCATAGCCGGCTTGCATCTCACCTTCTATGATTCATAGAATCATCAAACAAGAAAGGGCAATATATCAAAGACAGGCATAAGTTCTTAGTACGGTCAATAGTCACTTTGTAACTCAAGTCTATACCACGAGGTAGGGAAGGTAATCGAACCGGTATCTTGGCTCAGCGGTTACTATTAAGAAAACATGGCCAAGAGACAACACAACCCTAGCCTAAAATCACAAGAGACCTAGACATGCGGATACACACCACCGCACCCAAGACTCACAACTTTTTTAAAACAAAGTGAAGTGAGTACCCTAAGGACACCACCGAAGGGTCGGCTAGTACTTAAGCTGACCCCATACTATCAAAATTAGTACCTGAGGTCATGCCCCAACTTGGATAAACATCCACTAGTCAGGAACACAAAGGCTATCAAGCAGTGAACATATACTCGTCAGAGACTATAAAGACCTATCTACGATGAAGGCCGAAATACTCACCTAGGACCTAGTCACAGCTAGTCCCAGCTTGAATACTTTAGCCCACACCACACAAGACTCACCACACAAGTCAAGTAAGACACCCACTTAACCTTAAGAGGGCAAAAAGTCCTACTTACCAACCTAAATGCTAACATTCTATCATGTGAAAGGCTATATAAATGTCTATTTACAGCATACAATCCAACAGTTCCTCAATAAGAATTCAATACTAATTTCTAATTCTAACAATAGTAACCATATTAAAGGCTTCAGGGGAAACTAGGGCCATTTCTACAATATAAGATACTATTAAATACAATCAACTATACATGTGAACCTAAGATATAATAAATGGCCTAAAACAAGAAAAAGGTCGATTATCTAATTCATTCAACCGAATTTTTACCCGCAACCCCACCTGCGACAGTGCACGGTCAAATTGCGGTCCGACCAATCACTCAATTAACCGACATCGCATCGACCAAAGGGACTAAGGCTCGGTTTTTGGACAATCAACCAAACATTACAATTATCACCATAAAATTCATTTGAGCCTATTAATTACAATTTCATTTTGTAAACGATCCTAACATTATTCATTCACCTAAACACTTATCAAACAACATGCACACATTAACTACTAATGTGACATTAATTCGTCGAGTAACTCGGAATAGTTACCTTACGCTAGCAAAGAGACAAGTAAAAACTTGAGAAAGCTTCTAAAACCCCAAAATTACTCTTCATCTTCAACCCCATATGAGCCACCTAAAATAATTATGTGAAAGGACGATATTAACGAATTATCTTTATATAAAATATGAGACGTAAATTAATTTAATTATATTTTAAATAAACCAAACTAGCGTCTTAGCCAGGCCACTGCCTAGGCCACGGCCAGGCCACTGCCAGGCCAAAGCTAGCTACTGCTAGGCTGCTGCCAGGCTACAGCAGGCCACGGACAGGCTGCAGTAGGCCACGGCCAGGCTACACCCTACTGTCCAGCCGTCTTAGGACGGCTTCCTAGGCCAAACCACGACAGATACTACCCAAACAAAAGGCCCAAACCCAACATGTACATGTACTTGAGACGTTAGCAAAGAGGTTGGTTCAAATTAACATAAAGAAACCCGTCAAAACAGCCCGCTAAAACTGCTCGACAAAACCCATTTTCACTATTAAAGAAGCTCATTTGTGACCGTCTTAAGACGAAATTTTAAGCATTAAAATGATAGTATTCACCCAATTAAATTACCCAACATAATCACCCACTTCACCATGAATCCAAAGGTACCAACTTTTCTCAAAATGGATAAATAAAACTTGTATAAAACCGTCTCAAACCAACACCACATGAACATTCAATTATGAAAATTTCCCCAAATTATGACCATACGAGTCTACGTGTAATTACCAACTAGCATGACCATAAAGTCAAGATCAATCAGTTACCAAACTTTTCTTTCACATAAACCAATAATCCTCGATCCATTAGCCGCTAATTGCAAACAACTCAGATTATTTCCAATCCATCATTAATCAAGATTAATCAATGCTACACCAATACCAAACTTATCTCACCTCGGCTTATCAACAAAAGCTTAACAACCGAAAGAAGAAAGTTCAATCCTCAATATTACTTACCACAATAATAACGTGCAGCTGACTAATTTTTCTTAGCATAATGCATAAGCTGATACATTCAAATGCTTTGGTCCTCATTATAATCCTCCATTCTTAATGACCAAGTTTCTCGCTTAAAGTGCCATTACCAACAGCAGCTATTCCGTACCAACACAAACTTAGTTCCAATATACATATCTCGTACTACTATTCAATTACCAAAATTTGTCAAACCTCATAATCCATGAGTTACTGAGTCAAAACCCACCCTAAAGCAACAACATTGACACATAGCTCCTCATCTTTACATTTAATGCACAATCATTCACATAAACCGAATTAATACACCGATTTCATCATAAAGATTAAAGCTTTCCTTGTTTATGCTTAAAGTTCATCTAACGACATGATAATGCTAGATCAACATCAAATTTGGTGCCATGTAACCATCATACCATTAAAATTACTTAATATGACAATAATTATGGAGTAAGACGACACTTTTATAAGACGGCGAAAGACGAAACCACTACAAAAAGGAGACTTTCTTACCTTAAAAGGACGAGGAAAGGACGAGGAAGCTAATGGTACAAAAATTATCGAATTTGGTTGAGAATGGAGACGGGATCTGGGGTTTGAATGATCGGAAAATGACGGACTGATGTTGCTGCTGTTGATTTGTTTTTGGTTTGTTGTCCGCGAAAGGAAGAAAGGAAATGAAGGGGGTGTGGGGACGTGGGATAATAATAATAATAATAATAATAATAAAAATGACGAGCTTGCTTGCCTCGCTATTAATTATACGTACGTTTCTTCATCGTTAAGTAATTTCGCTCGTTTTTAAAACCGTCTCGAGTTAATAAAAATCGGTTTTTAGTAAAAGTTTCAGTAATAAAACGGAATTAATAATAAATAAATTTAATGAGTGAAAATAAAATAAACTCGGCTAGTTAACGGAAATAATACGATATCAGCTTGAATCGGAATTATTAGCGATTTTTTTTTTTACAAAACTAACGGATATTAATAAAAATTGCTAATTTAGTGAAATAAGCTCAAAATAGCTAATTGGACGGTTTTGTTCCCAAAATCCATCTCGGGTTTACTTAAAACAACTTTCATAAGGACTCGTAAAGAAACGGAAATTATTAAATAAATAAACCCGAACTAACTTTAATAAATTCGAACTAACTTTAAATAAACTTATTAATGATTATTAAATTTAACGTAACGAATTATAATGAAATTAATTAATTAGCTGAGAAAATAAATATATAAATTGTTAACCAACGAAATTAAATATAAAGTAGCAATTAAAAGAATTTTATCCAACTTATTAAAATACGGGGTGTTACAGTGAAATCCTGAAACCCCAAATCATTTCCCCTTTCTTCCTAAACCTAGATGCCGCAATTTCACTTCTCCTTCACCATGGTTCATCTCCTTGAGGCCTTTGAGAGTGGTTACACCATAGGGATGGGATGGTTGAGTCGGGTAGCGGTCTTGATGCCGGATTACTTTGTATAGGTATGTTGTCATCATCATCGTCTCCCTTGATTTCAATATGGTAATAGTAGTAGTAATATATGTTTATGATGGTTGTTATAGGTGGTTTTGGTGCTTGGTTGTTATCTTGTGATCGTGCGCGGAATTGTTGCGGTTTGCTAAAGGTAGGTTTTCCTACTTAGTACTGTTGGTTGTCTAGAGTGTCTGTTGTTGTTGTATAGTTGGTTTAGTGTCATTGTTGATGGTTAATTGTGGTTGATTGATCAATATCATGTTGGAATTGATAGTTAGTGATTGTCTTATATAGTGTGGTTGGTTGTGTTTGATTGTCTTTTGTTCTCGAGGTGCGTCCTCGGCTGAGTGGAGTCACTATTTTCTTATACTTTGTTACATCCAAACGGGTTGTAGAGACAACGTTGAACCCCGTTAAAGTGAACCCGGATTAACATGGTATTCGCCCATAGTCACTTGAATGAGGTGACGTCTCGAACTGACTAGAGTGTGATGCGATTGATGGCAAGTTCAAGTGCCATGGAGTCATATGAGAATGACTAGTCGATCACATAGGCAGACTGTTAGGAACACTTTGTTGGGCCTTATGACCGCTTATAGAGTTCTGGCAAATTTATATAGCCTGGTCGCGGCGAGAGCTACTATAGTATTCTAATGAGTCGATTCTTTTGACTAAAGACTGTTCACCTAAGGTGGCACAGTTTCAGAATAACTTTGATTTGTGTTACTACGACCTTCGTAAATGGGGTCAAACGGGCATATTTTGGGTTATGATAGCTGTGGCTACTCGAAGGGAATAAGTGCGATAGGAATTGTCCACCCCCTTGTCAGGGTTAAAACAATATCTCAGGGCCACTCGAGGAGTAATGAACTGGAAATGCGTGGCCACGCTCCGAAGGTATCTATGATAGATAAATCCGGTCATTCAGTTATTCTCCAGATCGAGGAAACCACTCTCGATATGATCACTTGCAAGTACGACCCGAAAGACACCTTGCATTGAGTGGGAGATAGTAACAGGACAAGATAATTGGTGACGCACACTTGTCGAGGACAAGTGGAAGATTGTTGGAATATGTGTCCTCCAACAATAATGCGATCACAACTGTTGATCATGATGATCACATGTTTAAATCTCATTTTAAGAATACATGTGGGATGTAATATTTTACAGTCAACTGGGCCACACATATCGGTAATGATTGGCTGACTAGAGTTTGACATTACTGTCGTGCGACGGTGGTGATCAGTTGATCCCCTTAGGTCATACCTATAGGAAAATACTCTTAATTGATTATTTAATTAATCGTATACCGATACGAGTTAATTAAATTGCTTAAAATTGACGGATGATTTTGTGAGTATAATTAACGTATCTTATTCTAATATGATTAAATGAGACACGGTCAAAGTAATTGAATTGTTTTATTACTTAGATGAAATTATTGTTTACAGAAACAATTGAAACGGAATGAATAAATTATTATAAATACAGAATGTTGTCGTTTATAATTCGGAAACACTTTTGGTACGAGTAATTACGAATTACTTGTCGATTTTGTAAATGACATATTTTTATGAGTATGTTGATTTTTAATATGATAAAAATACATTGCATTGTAACATGTCATGTAACATGTAACATGTGACAAAATTGACAAATGACAAAATAAAATGGACTACCCATTTTATCTCATGTGTACCGAAAATTAGAGGGTGTTAGTGGATAAATTGTGTTGATTATTTTAATAAGGGAAAAACACAATTATTACACTCTATATCTAGCCATGCAAGCCTACTCTTCATGGGGAAGAATATTGGATCCATGCATTGGCTCCCCATAGACCCTCCAACCGGTTTTCCTTATGGAAAACTAAAATGTTTTCCTCTAATTTTCATTCATCACTTCACCTAATATTTTTCTAGAGTAAGAAAAATAAATCTCTCCATAACTTGTGAAAACTTAGAGAGACAAATACACACAAAATCTTTCCTTTGGCCGAAAATTTTTGAAGAGCCAATACATATTATTTTGTGTCATATTTTAAGTAAAACTAATATTATTACTAGATCTAAATAATATTGGTTATTATGAGTTTTTCCTTGGGTATATGCTTTTGGGAAGGATTCTATACTTGAATCCTTGTTCTTCCATTTGGAGAGCTCAAGAACAAGTGAGTAGGAGAACTCACTTGTGCCCATATATCCGAAATTATCAATGTAAGATGATGATTTCTTCTTTAATTATATTATAGTTTGCATGCATAAGATCACCTTTTAATTTTATGACTAAATTAAAAATAAAACATATATGAATATGTTATGTAAAGAGATCTAGATTTCCAACAAGCGGTATCATGAGCACAAGGTTGTTTGCATGCAAATCGGTTATAGTTTTTCCGAGTTATACGATTAACATATAAAACTTGTAAATTTGTGTTATTATGATATATCACGAAAATAATTTATGAATGTTAAATTTTCTGATCCTAAAATGTATTTAGGATATTTTGGTTAATTTATGGATTTTATTGTCCATTTTATATTATATTGGCATTAAAATGTGATTTTTATGATAAAAATGTCAATTGTGGACGAAAATTAGCTAAACTTCGAATTTTCAGGTCGTTTTTGGATATGTTTTCACATATATTATTTTTAGATGATATGGAAATTTTCAAAATTTTTGGAGTTCTTATGCTCGAAATATGGATTTTTCATGATAAAAATCGAATTTAAATGAAAAATAGGTTAATATGAGAAATATTTCGAATCTGGTCATATAAATTTAGTATGTTGTCACATGAAATTTTATAAGATGTGTGTAAAATAATAGGCTATAATGAAGTCTTCATGCATTATTTATGGATTTTTGATGAAAAATAGCATAAATAGTGACTTAATTAGTGAAAAATTGCTAAAACATACTTCATGACTAAGGAAAAATGTCACATGTTGCATTTTATTATCTTTTTCAGATCTAAAATTGAAAAGTTGATGTGTATAATTTTTCTCATGTTTTTATGATTTTAATTAATAAATCCAATAAACCGCAACATAGTTTTTCCGATAATTTTACAAAATTTTAACCTTAGTTTTTTGAAAATTATGAGTGTCATGGTATTTTTTCCAGAATGTTCATGAGTTTAAATTTTGAATTTTGAATTTATTTGAAATTTTTATGATTTATTTGGAGTTTATAGCATTTTATTATATTTTGAGTCCATTAATGAACAATTTTAAGTAATATAAGTTAATTATAGTCAAATAATTAGTGGAGACTAATTTTGAGTCCTAAGAGGTTAGGGTAATTAACTTGTGCATAAATATGAATTTATGTAATTTATTGTGATTTTAAAAGGTTGAATCACGCAAATCCGTAAAAACCGATTAATATACGATATTGGCTCCTTAAAGGCGATTTAGCATAAAATTGAGCATGTTCATACATATTATAATTCTGCATTTTATTTATGATTGTCATAATTTTATTTTATGTAATTTTGAATTATGTAATTTTACTTAGTATGGCCTTAGTTTTTAATTGGTATTACCCGAAATGTATGGGAATATCGATTCGGTTGTAATTTATTGTGATCTCGTATCACCGTCTTGTAATTTAATAGATTTTTATTTATTTTAATTACATATGTCTAATAGGAAATTATGTAATTTAATTATTCCGGAGTTCCATAAAGACGGAGTCATTCAAGAAGGCGATACATAAAGACGGTGTTACCTCGAGATGCGTGCCAAAAACGAAGTTCAAGGAACCAATGGAGTTGGTTTCCGAATATGTAATAGTTAATTAGATTTTCTATTTTAGGAAGGACATACTAGGATTTAATTTATGCTTTGCATTTTATTTATATGTCGCGTGCAATGCTAAATCGCCATAACTAAAACATGCATTATCATTTTAATCGAGTTTATCGACCGTGTCAATTACAATTATCGTAGTTCACCGCTTTAGTTCACTTAAAACGTGATAGATAATAAATTGACATGACCTCTCGCTAAAAATAAACAATTGAGACATAGCCTTACCAAAAAGTAGAAACCATGAAAACCTATTTCATGAGGGAGTCCACTCGGCCATCCCGGGGTACAAACCTTGTTACGTAGGGGAAGTGGGTGATAAATGTCTATCCACCGAATTCGTGTTGATGAGGGTTTCATCGGCTATCCCGTGCCCAAGTTGATATGGATTTGGATCATGGACACATTTATTCGAAATTTGGATTGAGCTCAACGGAAGTATTCGTGACCGTAGTCGCATGTGTTCCGGGCTATAGATAAATATTAGAGTAATTTTATCGACCGAGAATTCTAAAAGTAGAATCGATTAAAGAGTTAGTCCACCGAGTTATATTGATAAGGGTTTCATCGGCTATCCCGTGCCCAAGTTAATATGAATTTGGATCTCGGAATCATTTATCATAGTTGGGTAGAGGTCACTATGTAAATGCTTTACTTGTTATCTACAAGTATTATTATAACGATGAATGTTTTTGTTTTCACTATTCCGTTATCATATTGTTCTATTTCTTTACCACAATTCATATACGATATCATTTTGTTTTTTGATTCAAATCTCCATTAAAACATCGTAACTAAACACAAATATGAATTTTCTTCTAAAACCTCATATTATCCATTGGAAGGATCTCTTGTAAAGAGTATAGATAAAAGTTATTCATTATCAAACAGGTTTTTGATTCTTGACTAACACATCTACTTACAATGGATTGTTTTTCATATACTTAATTGAATTAAGTACCTTGAAACGATAAATTGTTTTGGTAATTAGATTTGTCAGAATTCGTAATTGACCAAAATAACGCAACCACTTCAATGAAAGTTTTAAGACTAAAACGATTGAATTGAAGAGTAATCTTCATAAGATTCAACTTTGCTTCTCTAAGTAAAGACTCTTTGAAATGAGTGGGAGCATTCTCTTAAACCGTTAAGAAAAGGAAGAGGTTCAAGAAGTAAAGATTATAATGGAATTGATACAAGGTAATGTTAAAAGTAAAGTTGTTGAGAATAGCGATACTAAACCTATCAATCCCGACCGATAAAGTTTCCTCTGTCTTAAATGTTGGACACTAGAAAGGAAACTACCCCAAATTATTGAAGAATCAACAAGTTAGTTGTGGGACATCTAATGGGATCTTCTTCTTTAAATGTTTATTTGATTAAACATAAATTTTGCTAGTACTACTTCGTCAATATTAGAAACTAGTGGAGGTTTTCATCATTGTATTCGACACATAAGATGATTAGAATATAACGACTAGCAACAATAATGTCGAGAGATAGAGTAATTGTGTACTCAATCTAGTTTTTGGATTTAAAGTTGTACTTAATTGTGACTATTAAGTGCATAAACTCTAAATAAGAATATAAACTTGTTAAAGATACAAAAGAGGTTTCACTTTTGTGACTCTATACACCATAATTTGATGTATGGCTAGCCCATTATCAAGGTGATTATATTCTAAACCAAACTAGAATAACACATCATGTAGATGATGTAAGACTCAAATAGGTAACCCAAGATTAAACCTTAAATTTTGAATGATGAACGCAAAGAGTTATCGAGTACTCTTGAAACCATTAGATTGTTAATGGTATATGCGTATCATGTATTCAAAGCAAGATGTCTCGTGCCTTTTGGTTGAAAAGGAGATCGAGCTTGTAAATCATTGATCCATAATAGGTTGATCATTTTATTTTACCAACGATTTAAGTTGATACTAATGTGTTCACTTAATAAGGTAAATAGAGAAATCTTTGAAGAAGTTCAAAGAGTTCAAGGAATCACGATTTAGTCGTGATAGGGGTTATCAAAGTGAAGATTTTGATATAAGCCAAACGAAATGTGATATAGTATCACAGGTTAATCTCTCTTAACACGCATTACGGGATAATATGTGGTTGGATAAAGAATTCAAACGCTATTCGATATGGTTTGGACTTCAATCAAGTTACCTTGAGTTACTTGATCCTTTTGGGGTATTTATCATTTTTGTCTAAACTATTTTCCACTAAATCTAAATGAATCATATGAGATATGAAATGGTAATGTACCATGTTTGTAAGCTTACACAAGAAACAAATACTCACTTTTCCCTTTCAATTATCACGAGTACAACAAGTTTCTGGCTCATGAAGCTGTCTTTCTAAAATACAAGTTAATTTTTAGAAGACATAGTGGGAGAAATTATTAAAGAGCCATAAAGAATGTTATGTCGCTATCAACTGGTCTTTCTTGGCTACATGAGACGTTTTGTGAAAGACGTTGTTTCTTCAAAACCTAGGAGGTTAAAATCATCACTCGTTGAAGATGATGAATTAGTGTTACTTTTAGAAAGTAAATAGATTGTAACTTACAAAGAAATCATTTGATTAAAGTTGATTACTTCTAGAAAGTAATGGACATATGACTTACATGAGAATGTTTAAGTCACAACTCAATACAAGGCTTAGAGCCATGAAAATCCGAAATTAAAGGCTTGATTAGTTGCAAAGGGTTTTGCACTAATAAAGAGAGATTTCAAAGCTTGATTGGTAGCAAAGAGTTTTGCACTAGTTGAAATGCTTAAGTCTATTTGGATCTTCTTAGGGATTGTGTTTCATTATGAAATACATAGCGAGTGAATCTAAAACCCACTTCTTCAAAAGAAGGAATGTATTCAATACATGTCATGAGTTTTATAGATTCTTACAATCCTAAAATAATGTGAAACTTAAGAGAGGGTCTTAAGTAGGACATCAGTGAGTTGGAATCAATGTTTTGATCATATTATAAAACTTTTCTCGATAAGTCGAGAAGTTGTGTTTATACATGGAGTTTAGTGGGAGTTACGGAAATTTTAATTAGTCTTATATGTGGATGACATATTGATCATTGAGAATGATTTAAGACTTTGGAGAAATATAGTACATCTTTAATATCCGGATTTATGGAGATAAATCTACATGATATTAGCGTCAAATAAGAAGTCTTATGTTTATAAGATTCATGACTAGTTCAATCAAGTTGAACATATTTGATTGATTCCATTCGCTTCCGCTGTCGAATCAATTAAATAGGAAATGATGTATAACACTTCATATACTTTGAGTATGATGAATTGTTTCAAAATCGAATTCAAGAAATAATTACCAAGTAGCCATATTGATTACCCTTAAGTGCTTGCAGAAGCATTAAGGATATAATGCAAAGTGTTTTTGATGCAATTTTGTGTAAGGGTATTACATAAGTGACAATTGACAATTGAGATTGCGCATGGTTTCTGACAAAACCATAATCAAAACACATTAGGATGGTTAAGATACCATTGTGGCCATGTTAATTAAGAAGTAGATTTTCTAGAATCGTTCTAGGCAATAAAGAACAATGAGAAATATTTACAACGTAAATTGAGTACACTTGCAATCATGGGATGTGCAAGAAGGATGAGTCCCGCACACTGTGAAAACAGTGGGAGCTATTCTAAGGCTAGAAGGCCTATGTCTTGATTTGATCTCGACACGTACTCAGAAAGTTTTGTAATGCAAATGTAAACATTACAAAGGAAAACGAGTATGTAGTAAGGTTGAGTAAGGTACAAGAAGTTGATAAAACCTACTAACCAAAGCCTTCTCATAGGCTTAACATGATGAGTCATGTCATTTCAATTAAATTGAGATGAACAACTACATTCAAGATCAAATTAGATTATAGAATATGAAATAGTAATCAGGCATTGACTATTCATATGTGATAATCGCATTTGTCTTTCGAGTTTTACTTTAAAACTCTTTTCTTATACTTTGTTACATCCAACCGGGTTGTAGAGACAACGTTGAACCCCGTTAAAGTGAACCCGGATTAACATGGTATTCGCCCATAGTCACTTGTATGAGGTGACGTCTCGAAGTGACTAGAGTGTGATGCGATTGATGGCAAGTTCAAGTGCCATGGAGTCATATGAGAATGACTAGTCGATCACATAGGCAGACTGTTAGGAACACTTTGTCGGGCCTTATGACCGCTTATAGAGTTCTGGCAATTTTATATAGCCTGGTCGTGGCGAGAGCTACTATAGTATTCTAATGAGTCGATTCTTTTGACTAAAGACTCTTCACCTAAGGTGGCACAGTTTCAGATTAACTTTGATTTGTGTTACTACGACCTTCGTAAATGGGGTCAAATGGGCATATTTTGGGTTATGATGGCCGTGGCTAGTCGAAGGGAATAAGTGTGATAGGAATTGTCCACCCCCTTGTCAGGGTTAAAACAATATCTCAGGGCCACTCGAGGAGTAATGAACTGGAAATGCGTGGCCACGCTCGGAAGGTATCTATGATAGATAAATCCGGTCAATCAGTTATTCACTAGATCGAGGAAACCACTCTCGATATGGTCACTTGCAAGTACGACCCGAAAGACACCTTGCATTGAGTGGGAGATAGTAATAGGATAAGAGAATTGGTGACGCACACTTGTCGAGGACAAGTGGGAGATTGTTGGAATATGTGTCCTCCGACAATAATGCGATCACAATCAAGTGATCATGATGATCACATGTTTAAATCTCATTTTAAGAATACATGTGGGATGTAATATTTTACATCAATCGGTCCACACATATCGGTAATGATTGGTTTACTAGAGTTTGACATTACTGTCGTGCGACGGTGGTGATCAGTTGATCCCCTTAGGTCATACCTATAGGGAAATACTCTTAATTGATTATTTAATTAATCGTATACCGATACGAGTTAATTAAATTGCTTAAAATTGACGGATGATTTTGTGAGTATAATTAACGTATCTTATTGTAATATGATTAAATGAGACACGGTCTAAGTAATTGAATTGTTTTATTACTTAGATGAAATTATTGTTTACCGAAACAATTGAAACGGAATGAATAAATTATTATAAATACAGAATGTTGTCGTTTATAATTCGGAAACACTTTTGGTACGAGTAATTACGAATTACTAGTCGATTTTGTAAATGACATCTTTTTATGAGTACGTTGATTTTTAATATGATAAAAATACATTGCATTGTAACATGTCATTTAACATGTAACATGTGACAAAATTGACAAATGACAAAATAAAATGGACTACCCATTTTATCTCATGTGTACCGAAACTTAGAGGGTGTTAGTGGATAAATTGTGTTGATTATTTTAATAAGGGAAAAACACAATTATTACACTCTATATCTAGCCATGCAAGCCTACTCTTCATGGGGAAGAATATTGGATCCATGCATTGGCTCCCCATAGACCCTCCAACCGGTTTTCCTTATGGAAAACTAAAATGTTTTCCTCTAATTTTCATTCATCACTTCACCTAATATTTTTCTAGAGTAAGAAAAATAAATATCTCCATAACTTGTGAAAACTTAGAGAGACAAATACACACAAAATCTTTCCTTTGGCCGAAAATTTTTGAAGAGCCAATACATATTATTATGTGTCATATTTTAAGTAAAACTAATATTATTACTAGATCTAAATAATATTGGTTATTATGAGTTTTTCCTTGGGTATATGTGTAACGCCCCGTAATTTCGGACCATTAATATATTTCGAAAATAATTAATTAATCAAGTAAAATCTGATATTTAAGTATTTAAAGTGAAAATAATTCAAAGAAATATAATTTTTTTTTATATTTTGAAGAAAAGTATTTATTTTGATAGTTTCGAAATGTTTAAAAATAGTTTAAACCATGTAAAACTTTTTATTTCGAAATAAGGGCGTATCGGGGGGAAAATGACAATTCTTTTGAACATTGGGTAAACGAATTTGGAAATGGGTCGTATGAGTATTCAATTTTCTTGTAATCTCGTGTTTAAAAACTTTGGTCTTGTCGGAATTTGCATTTGACTTACGGTTTTAATTATTATCGAAACGAGTCAAAACCGACTCGAAAAATCCCGACTCAAACCCGCTCTTTCCTTTCTTTCTCTCCTTTCCCGCGGACCAGTCCCCCTTCCCCTTCATTTTTCTGGTTTTCTTGTTCTTCATGCTCTAACATTTCCCAAATTTATCAAAACACCATTTTCATATACAATTCCAAGCTAAAATCGTCACATCTCCCTCATTTCTACTCGGATTTTCACGAAATTTACATTTCCGGAATCCCCTCGTCGAGATATACAACCTTGTATGTTTTAATTTCAGTTTTCTTGAAGTTGTTTTAAGACGAATTTTGGGTAAATTTCGGTATTTGTGCTTATTTGTGTGTTTCTATTGTTTATTTAGGTGAAAAATTGGAGGAGGAGTTTGGGGACTCGTATATTGTCGAGGATAGCGGCTAGTGCATGTTAGGGTTTGGGTTTAAGGTGCTAATTGCTCTTTTTCTAGCTTAAGGTAACATATTTCGAGTTACTCGACGAAAGATCGTCACGTGCTTTGTTGTTTTTGGATGTTTTGTGATTTTTGGTTTGAGTAGAAATTTTCACATGTTAAAATTTGATGCATGCATGCTTAATTTATGCCTTTTGTTAGTTTAAGTTAACAAAGTTGAATTGGGAACGATTAATTAGTGTTCAGACGATGTTATAATGAACAAAAATGGAAAAAAGAGAGGTGTAGGGGGCGGCGAGCAGAGTTCGGCAGCAGCCAGCAGCCCACGGCTGCCCATGGCTGGCCCGGGTCGGCCCGTTGCTTGTTTCGCGGTTTTCCATGCATTGTTCGTCATTTTAGGTTCATTAATAATATAATTAGAATAAGTAATGTATGGGTAAACTTTTGAATTAAATCAAATTAGTAGTAAAAATTATGTTAAAGGTAAAAATTATATTTATTTTGGTAGTTGCACATGTTAGGGTAAATTATGAAATGAAATTGTAAAGATTAGGCTCAGAATGAATTATATAGCGATAATTGTAATGTTTTGTTGATTGTGCCGAAAACTGAGCCTTAGTCCCTTTGATCAAAAGTGCGATGTCGCTTAATTGAGTGATCGTCACCGCAATTTAACCCGCACTGTCGCAGGGGGTTGCGGGTAAAAATTCGGTTGAATGAATTAGATAATCGGCCTTTTTCTTGTTTTAGGCCATTTATTATATTTTTATTTCACATGTGTAATTAGTTGATTTAAGTAGCTTCTTATATTGTAGAAACGGCCCTAGATTCCCTGAAGCCTTTAACATCGTTAATATTGTTAGAATTGGAAATTAGTATTGAATACTTATTGAGGATATTGTTGGATTGTTTGCTGAATAGACATTTATATAGCCTTTCACATGATAGAATGTTAGCATTTAGGTTGGTAAGTTGGACTTTTTGTCCTCTTATGGTTAAGTGGGTGTCTTACTTGTCTTGTGTGGTGTGGGCTAAAGTATTCAAGCTGGGACTAGCTGGGACTAGGTCCTAGGTGAGTATTTCGGCCTTCATCATAGATAGGTCTTTATAGTCTTTGACGAGTATATGTTCACTGCTTGATAGCCTTTGTGTTCCTGACTAGTGGATTTATATCCAAGTTGGGGCATGACCTCGTTACTTATTTTGTTAGTAAGTGGTCAGCTTAAGTACTAGCCAACCCTCTGGTGGACTCCTTAGGGTACTCACTTTGTTTTAGAAAAATTGTGGGTCTTGGGTGCGGTGGTGTGTATCCGCATGTCTAGGTCTGCGCAGATTTTAGGCTAGGGTTGTGTTGTGTCTTGGCCATGTTTTATTAATATTAACCGCTGAGCCAAGATACCGGTTCGATTACCTTCCCTACCTCGTGGTATAGACTCGAGTTACAAAGTGACTATTGACCGTACTAAGAACTTATGCCTGTCTTTGATATATTGCCCTTTCTTGTATGGTGACTTTATGAACTGTAATAGGTGAGATGTAAGCCGGTTACAGTTGATAAAGTTTGGATTACTATTTGTTATATGATTCACATGATAGTTTATTTAAGGCTAGATTTAAGGGTGTCATAATATGCTTTTGGGAAGGATTCTATACTTGAATCCTTGTTCTTCCATTTGGAGAGCTCAAGAACAAGTGAGTAGGAGAACTCACTTGTGCCCATATATCCGAAATTATCAATGTAAGATGATGATTTCTTCTTTAATTATATTATAGTTTGCATGCATAAGATCACCTTTTAATTTTATGACTAAATTAAAAATAAAACATATATGAATATGTTATGTAAAGAGATCTAGATTTCCAACACGTGGGGGCTATACTTTGACTTTCGCCTTGTCCAAGCCTCAGTCAAAGTGAGGGCTCTGTAGATACCCAGTATCTGTTGAGTCTCCAACAAACAACCGATGATTATCGGACTACAACGTGCTTAGGAATCGCCGCGTTTAATCGACAGTTTTGTACAACTATATGTCGCAAAACTTAAAACGATTTCAAAAACAAAATATTTCAAAACTTTTCAAAAGTACCTGGAGTGTTTAATGCATGACGACGGGGTCGCAATGATACTAACTAGAGTCAAAACCAAAACCAGACCAAAAACCGACTCAAAATTCAAATCCCGACTCCAACAACGAGTCAAACCGAGTCAAACACAAAAAATAAAACTTTTTCGGACTTCCATGTTAAGTATTTACCGGAATGCTTCATGGTCAAGTACAAATCAAGTTCATCCAAAACATAGGATAGAACAAATCATGATTATAATTGCGTGATAGTCTCTTCTTCCCCTTTATTTTCATTTCATATTTGTAATCGGTTTTTACCATTTCAAATACTTCAAATCATTTTTATGATAAAAATTTAACCATAAAACATTTTTTCATCCTTAGTTAATAATACCATGACGGTTTAATCCGTGTTTCAGTGATAATATTTGGTTAATGACATTTTAAAAGGTATTTTAAAACCTTTTATTTCATTTTTTTACATTTTCAAAACAAATGCATTAGTCAAAAATACAAAATCATCTTTGGTTCTTCATACCATGTCGGATGTTAACTCGAGTACGATGATAAACATTGACTAATTACAAACAAATGAACTTAAGACAATTAGTTCATAATCATTTTCAAAACTATTCATGTCAAGCTTGCAAAACCGAACCCGACATTGAATATTGTCAAAATAATGACGATTATTCAAGTCTCGTTCTTCACATCAACAAAAGAGCGGTCTAAACGACCTTTTCAAATCAAGACGGGTTCAAACACCCTCTTTTCAAGCCATTTTATAAACCTTTTCAATGGTCAGAAGACGTCCTTCGATCGTCCGTTGACCCGCGCCTATACACGCCACTCATTTTCTTATTTTCAAATCAGGACAGGCTTGTTTGCATCGCCGGATGGCTCGCGCCTATATAGGCTGCCTGATGTAGACCCTGTTTCGTTCCAGCACTTGTCTAGGACGATCCCGACTTCGGTTAACCCGAATACAGGACGGATCAGATGACAAATCTGTTGGAGTATGTGTCATCAACAATCGTGCGATCACATATTAAATCTCATAACAAGAATACAAAAGGGATGATTAAATTATATAGTCAACTGATCAACATTAATCGGTAACGATTGGCTGATTAAAGTTTGACGTTACTGTCGTTTGACGGTGGTGATCAGTTGATCCCTTGAGGTCACACCTAAAGGATGGAACCCAAATATTTCTGATCAAATGTATTTGATACGGGTTGATCAGTACCTAATATTTATATATGTATATTTAATATATATATATATATATATATATATATATAGAGAGAGAGAGAGAGAGAGAGAGAGAGAGAGAGAGGAGTTCTAATGAGTCCAACATGTGTCATTGAGTCCATAAGTCCCTCTAAGGGCCATTGGATGGACTCAATGGATGGTTGACATGAATTTGATTAAAGGCTATTAAAAAGTAAAGGTAAAAAATGTGGATGGTTGGATTGAGATGGGTGGTTGAGATTGAAAATTACCAAAAAAAATTACCACTAATCAAATTTCTATACACTAATTAACTTTTCTTTCTCTCTCTAGCCCCTAATTAATCAGTTTTGAGTTTCAGATTTCAGAAGTGTAAATGTAATGTTGTATGAGTTTTGCAAGTGTAAATGTGATGTTCTACGAGTGTAAATGTAACATTTTAAGAGTATAAATTTGATTTTTTGTGACGGAAATTTTGAATTTATATAATTTTAACATTTTACAAGTGTAAATCTGATGTTTTACGAGTGTAAATGTAAAATTTTAAAAGTGTAAATTTGATTTTTTGTGACGGAAATTTTGAATTTATATAATTTTAACATTTTACAAGTGTAAATTTGATGTTTTACGTGTGTAAATGTAACATTTTAAGAGTGTAAATTTGATTTTTTTGTGACGGAAATTTTAAATTTATATAATTTTAACATTTTACGAGTGTAAATGTGATGTTTTACGAGTGTAAATGTAACATTTTAAAAGTGTAAATTTGATTTTTTGTGACGGAAATTTTGAATTTATATAATTTTAACATTTTACAAGTGTAAATCTGATGTTTTACGAGTGTAAATGTAACATTTTAAGAGTGTAAATTTGATTTTTTGTGACGGAAATTTTGAATTTATAAAATTTAAACCATTTTACAAGTGTAAATCTGATGTTTATGAGTGTAAATGTAAAATTTTAAGAGTGTAAATTTGATTTTTTGTGACGGAAATTTTGAATTTATATAATTTTAACATTTTACAAGTGTAAATTTGATGTTTTACGAGTGTAAATGTGATGTTTTCCGAGTGTAAATGTAGTATTTTAAGTGTAAATTTGAAGGTTTAAGAGTGTAATTTTGGTCCTTTGAGTGTGACCTTGGTCATTTATAAGTGTAACTTTTGTCCTTTACGAGTAAAACTTTAGTCCAACTACCAAAAAACACCACCACCGTCGTCCTCCACCACCAACTCATATCCACACAAAATATGAGTGCAAATCTATATAATTTTAACGAGTGTAAATGTACAGATATACAAGTGTAAATGTAAAGAAATATGAGTGTAAATGTAAAATATGAGTGTAAATGTAAAGAAATACGAGTGTAAATATAAAGAAATACGAGTGTAAATGTAAAGAAATACGTGTGTAAATGTAAAGAAAAATGCGTGTAAATGTAAAGAAAAATGAGTATAAATGTAAAGAAATATGAGTGTAAATGTAAAGAAATATGAGTGTAAATGTAAAGAAATACGAGTGTAAATGTAAAAAAATACGAGTATAAATTTGGAACAATAACAATAACACCAACACCAACGAATACTAACAACTAACTTTATTATGAAACTTAAGAAAAAAATAGATCTTAAAAAGACTAAGTATCTATTTTATAGATCTAAGAATAAAAGTAGATCTAAAAATTTTAAAAAAAAACTTTTCGTGTGTATCTATTTTGAAGATTACACGTTGATAATAATGGGTCAAATTAAAAGAACAAGCAACTAAATGTAAAGAAATAATGGGTCAAATTAAAAGAACAAGCAACTATTCGAGTGTATCTATTTTCGAGTCATTAAAATAACAAGCCACTAAAGTATAATAATGGGTCAAATTACACGTTGATCTATGCCTTGAATTTGAAAATGATAAATCTGGAAAACAAAACCATGTTAACAAACGCCATCACCAAAAAACCAAAAAACCATGTTAACAAAATCTGAAAACGATAAATCTGAAAACAATAAACCAAAAAACCAAACGCCATCACCAACACAGTGAGGGAAAATGGCTAGTTGTGCGTCGAGGAAGTGGCATTTTTGGTAGATCTGGGTTCGTGAGGGGAAGTAGCGGCGGTTGTGGTTGTTGGAGGTGCGGCTGTGGTGGTTGTGGTGTTGGAGAAAGGGAGAGGAGGTGCGGGAAATGGTGGTGGTTTTGGTTGTTGGAGGAGTCGACGAGAAATGGGTGTCGGTGGTTGTGGTGGCCGACGGAGGAGAGGGTGAGGGTGGTGTGTGGCGGGTCGTGGACTGCGGTGGTGAGGGAGGTCGGGGGTGGGGTGGTGGTGGCGGGCAGGAGGGTGGATGGAAGTCCGGGTAGGTGGGGTGAGGATGAGAGGAGTGTTATTTTTTGGTTTTTTTGGTTTTTTGATTTTTTGATTTTTTTGGTTTTTAGAGATTTGGAGGATTGATATTTGTGTGATAGGAGAGAGAAGTGAGTGGAAAAAGAAGGGTTATATAGTGAAATTAGGGGTTTGATTAGTGATGGTAGAGAGGGAAAATGTGTAATTAATAATGATCCCCTTCTTTTAGCCTTAATCCCCCCTTTCTTCCTTTCAATCTCAACCCCTCATCCCATCTTCTCAATGGTCCTAATGAGGACTTATGGACTCAAGGATTTTAGGTGGACTCACTTGATCCTTCTTATATATATATATATATATATATATATATATATATATATATATATATATATATATATATATATATATATATATATATATATATATATATATATATATATATATAGAGAGAGAGAGAGAGAGAGAGAGAGAGAGAGAGAGAGAGAGAGAGAGAGAGGTAAGATCCGGTGAGTCCACCTATATTTTTGAGTCCCGTGAGTCCACTTATGTATCACACGCTTTACACAAGAATATCACGATTCTTTTTTTTTTTTAAATGAACCTCTGAAGCTCCATGTTGCCCTAAGAGTTGCTTAAACATTGTTAAGAGTGTACTCCAATTCCGGCAAACCAATCAACTAGTCCCTTGAAAGCATACAATGATGGTCTGTCGCATTCGATTTCTTTTATCAAGAGAACGAGCTAAGTAATCGTGACAATCAGCTAAAGATACGAGATATGGACATCGGAATGAAAAGATGGGAAAAATGAGTGGCGACGATGGTAGTCGACTCTTTGCTGGTGTCATATGGGCATATGGGTGCTTGGAGATGTCACCGGCATTGATGGATGGATGATCATCGTAGACAACGAGCGGTCTGACATACAATATTCTCAACCCTTGTTTTTTACTGTTTTTTCGTGATACTTTTTAGTATAACCAGTGATATTATTTCGTATAAGCTGTGATATTATATATCTGGACTCCGTCACCATCGACGACAAACACCTCATGACTAAACATCACACCTTGTCGATCACCAGCACCACCACCCCTGGCTTAGTACCACGCTACCACCTATCAATCCGTCTCACAGCCACGACAACCACCCTAACTAACACACCCACCGCCAAATCCGTCATAGACAAGTCCTACTAATGACCTTAAACCACCAGCCACCCATACCATTCCCAAATATCCAGCGCAACCAGCACATAACATCGACGCAGCCAGATCCACCACAATCGATTCACCAAACCACTACATATCAATCGAAGGTCGAAGGTCGAAGAAGGGAGAGATATGGGAGCGAAAATAGAAGAAGTGGGCGCACTACAGGAGTAGTGAACGACAATGATCTCGTCGGCGTGGGGGTCGTCAACAAAAAAGGTAGGATGACCGACATTGAAGGTGACATTGAAGATTTGGTGACTGGCGGAAGTGGTCCATAAGAGTGATATTGTTTAGTATGACCCGTGATATTGTTTAGTATAAGTTGTGATATTGTACTACTGGACTCACGGACTCAAAAAGATAGGGTGGACTCATGTGATCCTAATATATATATATATATATATATATATATATATATATATATATATATATATATATATATATATATATATATATATATATATATAGGTCTTGGTATAGACGGGTGGAGGCGAAGATTTGATAAAAACCTCTAATAAAATGGGTAGGGGGGACAAGGTGGGACACCCCCATGTACTTCCTACTTTATGGGAAAATGGATATTTTGTGAGGGAAAATGGTATCCGTCTATACATATAGACGGATAGTGTCCGTCTATAATGAGAATTTGTGATATATATATATAGAATTAGGATCACATGAGTCCACCCTATCTTTTTGAGTCCGTCAGTCCATGATATAATATCACACGTTATATTAAATAATATCACAGCTTACAGTATCACACATTATACTAAACAATATCACAACTGGAAAAAAAAACTTTTTGAAAACAAAAATCGTGATATTGTTTTGTAATACAATATCACACGTTATGCTAAACAATATCACACGTTGTACTAAACAATATCACAGTTTTCATGAAAAAAAAAAATCGAAAAAAAAAAAATTTCAAAAAAAAAAATTCAAAAAAAAAAATTCTTGATATTGTTTTGTAATACAATATCACAAGTTATGCTAAACAATATCACACGTTATACTAAACAATATCACAGCTTACACGAAAAAAAAAATTGTTAAAAAAAATTTTCGGAAAAAAAAATTTCGAAAAAAAAAAAATTGAAAAAAAAAATTTCGAAAAAAAAATTTCGAAAAAAAAAATTTTCGAAAAAAAATTTTTATTTTGAAAAAAAAAATAATTCGTGATATTGTTTTGTATAGTGCGTGATATTGTTTTATGGACTCATGGACTCAAATATTTAGGTGGACTCACCGGATCCCACCTATATATATATATATATATATATATATATATATATATATATATATATATATATATATATATATATATATATATATATATATATATATATATATATATATATATATATATATATAAGATCTTGTGAGTTTGGTTTCTTATGGTGAGTTGTGAGTTTGCGCTTTGAAATCTCAACCACTAGATTATATTAGAGATGAATGGCCAAGATCTAATCTTACATGTCATATAAAACCACTGTCATTTACTTATTTTCCCTTTTTTTTAATGTTACTTATTTTTTTTACTTTAATTTTTTTTTCTCTTTTTTTTTTACCTCGTGTTATTATGTTGTTATTGTGCTTTTTTTTTTTACCACTTTGATTTTTTTTCTCTTATGTTTTTCTTTAATTTTCTCTTATGTTACCTTTTTTTCTTTTTCTTTTTTACCGGCTTTTTTTTACTTGAAATTATTTTTACTCTTATTTTTTTACCTCGTATTATTATGCTTTTATTGTGCTTTTTTTTTACTTTGATTTTTTTTACGAATTTGATTTTTTTCTCTTTTTTTTACCACATGTTATTGTGCTGTTGTTATTTCGCTGTTATTGTGATGTTATTCTGCTGTTACTTTGATTTTTTTTACGACTTTGATTTTTTTCTTTTTTTTACCACGTGTTTTTGTGCTGTTATTCTACTTTTATTCTACAGTTATTGTGATGTTATTCCGGTGTCACTTTGATTTTTTTTTTACCACTTTGATTTTTTTACTCTTTTTTTACCGCATGTTATTGTGCTGTTATTCTGGTGTTATTGTCATGTTATTCCTGCCAAATAAATGACAAAAGACACCAATTTTACTCTTTTATGAGAACACAATAACACCAAAATAACACGTGATAAAAAAAAGTAACACCTGCTACTCCGTTGTTATTGTGTTGTTATTCCGCTGTTATTGTGTTGTTACTTCGGTGTTATTATGTTGTTACTCCAGTGTTATTCTAATATTATTGTGTTGTTATTGTGCTATTACTCTAGTATTACTCTAGTACTTTTGCAGTTTGCACTTTGCACCTTATCCCATTTTCATGTACTTCTATCACCACCACTGATTAGCGGCCACCATATTGAAGTTATGTAACTGTTAAACTATTGTTTCTGTTTACGCATATATCAGGTCAATTGTGGTCATACGCGTATAACAAATTTTTATACATGTATACGTACTACCACTTTCATTGGGATTGTCATCTCTAGTCAATCCATTTAATGTTATGCTGCTCACTTGACTACCGCAATGGTTTTATTGTATCTATACAAGCGTCTCACTGAAGATTCACTGGGAACTCTGGTGGAGACAGTGTACAGGGAAAGTTCATAATCAAGTCAAACAGCTTTCGATGACAAGGGTAGCAATCAACCAACTTCATCCTCTTCCGGTCTTGTATATCAAACACACGAGCAAAAAATCGTTTGAATTCCGTTGTTAAATATCGGTCTTGCATTTTTGCTTCAGAGAAATACACATAATTATAATTACAACCAGGAATATCCTTAGTCGAAACAGAGAGGCAACCCTCCTTGGCCAACAAAAAAACGCGATCGCCCAACGATTTAACATCAACCCATCTCCCCCAGTCTTCATCCAGCCTATAAATTCTCATATCAACCCTCTCAAAATCATCTACGAGTCTCTGCGACTGTCCATCATCATCATCATCATCATCATCATCATCATCATCATCATAGTAGGTATCAACAACAAACAATTCCCCACCCGAAACTATCAAGTTTTTCACCTGACCAAGACCGAATAGCGGGGGAGAAAACTGAACAAGAGTCATGGATTCAGAATCAATCCAATATACAGTACCCAAAGTATCAACCACATTATATTGACCCTTGTAAAGGAGAACATCGTCCTACTTTGTCCCTTCATCGCCCAAATTAGTCCAATATCAAATTCATCGAATCAACTCCTATAAAAAATTACAAACGAATAACGAACAACAAATACTTTGAAATTGATCCAATCAATCAAAATTATTTGCAGGACAAATAATTTGTAACAAATAGCCGCCTATCAACAACGAATATCGTCGCGTTGCAAAATAGCGGATCAATTCCCCCAAATTCGTCAATCTATACCTCAATCAAGAATCCCTATTTTTTCGATCAATTCCCCCAAATAATCAAGTCCCACAAATATCTCCCCTTAACTTTAATCATCGTTTTTATGAGCATAATCACCCTATCAACGACCTACCTGATCACAATGTCGTCAAAATAGACAGTACATGCGACGGCGTCGTAATATCTGGGCTCGAAAATGTCGAATATTAAAAATATTCTTGAAGCTTAGAATTCGGGAAATTTCAATGAGATACCATTGCTACTGCAATTTTATGCCAAAAATTCTGAGAAGTTTTTTGTTTATTAATCGGTTTTTCCACAGAAATCTGGATTTTTGTTTTGAAGGGAAATATGATGAAGATAAAATTTTTTAGGGGCTTATTTAGTTTTGATGTCAGAGGCTTGGAAAAAGGAATGTCGGCCTTTGTTTTATTTTTGTAATTCAATCTCAACCGTTGATTCTCCTTTATCTAATGGTTTGGATTTGTGAGCACACAAACTCACAACTCACCATAAGAACCAACTCATGCGAATGTCATCATTTTATTAGTCATTCATGCATTTACCCGTTTTATCAAGTTTTGCATTTAACCAACCAAGATCGATCAGTAGAGGCTGCTACCGCAGGCGGGATTGGGTGTCCGATTAAAGGGTTTCCCAATACGTATCTTCACCTCTTACTCAGAAACTTTGGATAGTGGATGACCTTATCCAGGGCGTACGAGAGTCATTCTAGAGATAGGATGATAAAGAGGGATGATTCCTTATCTTTAGTACCTATGTCAAACACCGCTTTTTGCCTTAGTTGACCTAGATATAAAGTGGATTCAAACGGGTTCCAAGCATCCCACAAATGCTTGGTGGCGACTCCGAACATCTCTTACATCGTTTCGAGACCCTTGCCGGAATGAAACTGACCGATCTAAAACGATCCGGTCGAAAGCATTTTAACGCCGCCGAGCGTGGCTTTCAAAAGACCGCTATTCGTCCACAGATTGGCTTGGCATATAGGTGGCTATGTCCACACAATGACACTAACTAGAGTCAAAACCGACACCGAACCAAAAATCGACTCAAAAATTCAAATTCCGACTCCAACAACGAGTCAAACTGAGTCAAACGCAAAAACAAACATCACAAAGCTTCCATGTTATGTATACCCGGTATACTTGAATGGTCGAGTACTAAAATCATGCCACCCAAAACCTAGGATAGAGCAAATCATGATTTCAATTGCGTGATAGTGACAAGACTGCTCGAAGACCTGTGAAATGGCTCGCGCCTCTTTAAGTAGCCTATGCGGCCACGTCGCTCTAAACGCACACAACCACTCAATCAAACACTCTTTACATTGCTAAAATGGTTTTCAACCGAGTTTTCCGACCTAACAAGTTGTTACACTTCCGTCGATTTCTCGTCTCAAACCTAGCATATAAGTATGAGGGTGTAATAATCCTTCGTTCATGTCTTTTTATCTGATTTTATGACTTCAACATGCTAAAACATGTATAACATGGTCCAAAATACGAATCGAATGAGCCAAAACCGAGTTTTGACCGGAAACAGAAGGCCCTGGTCACCACTAGGTACCTCGCGCCTCAATGGGGTGTCCAGGTCAGAACTCAAACGTGTTTGAGTTCATTCTTTCCATTTTTTATTTCATTTTACAATTGGTTTTTACCGTTTAAAATCATTTTTATGATAAAAGTTTTAACCATAAAACATTTTCACCCTTGGTTACTCATACCATGACGGTTTAATCCGTGTTTCGGTGATAATATTTGGTTAATTACATTTAAAAAGGCATTTTAAAACCTTTTTATTCATTTCTTTACATTTCAAAAACAAACATATTAGTCATACATACATAAGTCATACTTGGTTCCACATACCTGTGGACACGGGAGCACTTGGGACAAGCGTTTGCATTTGTGGAGTCGCCACCAATTTTTATGGGAAATTGGAACCGTTCGAATACCTCGCATCATGTCAAGACACAGAGTAGCGACATGAACACTAAGAACTCGTTACCCTTAGCATTCTATGTCTAGAATGACTCTCGTGGATGCCAATGAACACGGATGTTCACAGAGATCTGGAGTAAGGGGTGAAGGTACGTATTAGGAAGTCCTTTTACTAAACACCTAATCCCGCCCGCTTCGATAGCGGCCTCTACTAATGATTAGTGAAATTATTCATATTTGATATGTCGTCGATTATATGCATGCAATGCAACATCCAATGTTTTATTCCTAGTATGTGAGATTAGACTATGTCGGTGAACATGTAATTTTGCATTCAATTGGGTCAAAGTTGATGTTAGATTGATTACATGTGAAAAATAGGTAAATAAATCATCCATAATAATGTAATAACGATAATTAAAATTAAAATGAATTACAATTATTTAATTGATTTACGTCAAAAATATACTTAAGACGGACGATTTGAGGGAAACAAAGGAAAATAAATAAGGTTAGAAAATATGGACAGATTAAGGGTGATATTACGACTAATAGTCAATTAATTATGTAATCAAAGGATTAAGTCAAAGCAAGAACGGAAATTCAGAGACAGAACTCATCCCGGAACAGGCGCAGTACTGCTGCGTCCCTTGGAAGAGGCGCAACTCTCACTGCGTCTGTTCCTGAGATGAGTTCTGGCTGTGAAGTCAGAACTGCGGGCAGTTAACATTCGTTAGTGCATTTTAATGATTGATTATCGATATTCGACTCAACTGAAAGTGATTTAACATATTAATTACATATAAAACCATCATAAAAGAAATAAACACAAATTAAAACGGATCGAAACGAGTTAAAAACGAATTATAACGAGTTAAAACTAGTTAGGTTTATATACGAAAGACGGAAACGAATTTGAAAGACATGATAAACTAAAAATATGCACAAAAACATGTACAAAGGACGAATTCCAAAAACTTGATGTGAATGAATCGAGCCTCTAAAAATCCGAGTTTGATTTAATGATGAAAACTCGCAAATATTAATTATAAGTGATTTAAACCGTAAATAAAGCGTGAAAATTATTAAGAATGTATATTAAAATTTATTTATGTAAGAAGAAAAGAAAGAAAATAAGAAAGTAAAACAAAAGAAATGAATCAACAGAGAAAACCGAGGAAGAAGAAGAAGAAGAAGAAGAAGAAGAAGAAGAAGAAGAAGAAGAAGAAGAAGAAGAAGAAGAAGAAGAAGAAGAAGAAGAAGAAGAAGAAGAGCAGGAACAGCGGCAGCCTCTGGAAGAGGCGCAGCAGATGTTGCGACTCTTCAAAGAGGCGTAGCTGTTGCTGCGTTTCTTCTCGACGTTTGTTTGCTGCCGATCCATAAAAACTGTTTAGTAATAGGGTTTTAGAAGTCGATTTTAAGCATACTTTTGACGTGAATCTTACAATAATGAGTACAAAAATAAAATACAATAAAAAAGGATGGGATTTACACCCTCAGACTTACATGTTCGACGAAACGAGATTAACTAAGTTAACGTATAGTGATTTCTCGACTCGAATGTATGTAGAAAGTGCCCTCGTAAGAGGATTTAGATTAAAAAATTTGATGTGTAGTGGTCAAATTGGTCGGTCATGCAACGTGACTGGAACTCAGAATGATCTGAGCTTACGTGGTCGATTGATCAAGCACGTAGGCGTCGAAAGCTTAGAGCACGGTCATAGAATGCAAAGGGAGAAGAGAAGGGCGGACACTCGCGTGAAAAATATGTGGAATGAAGGTCCCTATTTATACTAAAAAAATATGGAGAGTTATGGAATGACTCAAACTTTGGAAACAAATCACGGAAAAAATCTGAAAATAGGCAGAAACGAGCTGGGGAAGTGGCGCAGCAGCTGCTGCGATCCTTCGAAGAAGCGCAGCAACTGCTGCGTCATTTCCCTAGTGGTTTCCTCCTGCAGAATAAAGAATTCCATGTTTCTTTTAGGGAATTGCGGTGGATCTCAACTTCCTTATTTCTTAAAATAAGATTTTTCAGGATATACATTACCAAAAGATATAAAATTAATTTATGGAATAAAAATCCGGAATATTCTAGGACATTCCGACTCGGCATTTTAAACCGTTTCTTAGAAAATGAAGCGGTTTTTGACCCGGACTCCAAATGAACTCTAATTACTATTAAAACGATCGTATCGGTGCATAGATGACGACCAAGGGGTAGACGCAAGTATTTGAGCTATCACTTGATGATAAACTTACGAACTGTCATAAATCATTCCGCGTAACAAACATGCGGCCCAATCATCATTGGGTGGTTGGCGGAAGGTGTAGAAATGAGGTATCTACAGAGCCCCCACTTTGACTGAGGCTTGGACAAGGCGAAAGTCAAAGTATAGCCATCAGGTCAATCAAAGATTACAACCTGACGACTATGGCGACGCGGGGCGGCTCATGGGGTCTGAGCCAAGGACCTGTCATCGGGAACATTTTAGAGTCTGTCGACTATCGGGGAGGGTTGTTTAAAGTCCATTAGACTACGTATGGAGGCTCGCCAGCCATAAGAAGAAATCATACCTGAGGCTTCCTTCTCGAGACGAATAATATTGAGGACAGCAGGGCGTCAGTAGAAACTGCTGGGGGAATCTGCTTGCGTCGGTCTCAAGCGAACTCTCGTCGGAGAATATGTTGATGATTCTGTCTGGATTGAATCATTTTCTGGTAATCTCCTTGTGTCTGCTTCCAAACAAACTCCATTTCTTGAGAAGTGCTATTGGTTGTCATGAACTCTCGCTGGGAAAATAATAAAATATCGATGAAGGTGTGTCTCAAACCCTCGGGAAATCCGCTCGTTGTTGCAAGCGAAGTCCTGATGAGATATCCTTGTTGGGAGATAAAATACTATGACGGCTTCGCAGTCTGCTTCGAGAGATAAAATACTGCGACGGTTTCACAGTCTGCTTCGGAAAATACGGGTCCGGACAAAAATGAATGTCCAATAGACCAAATATAAGATATAAGGCGTTGGAGAAGAGGCGCATAAAAATTTGGCCCACTAATAACCAACTTATAACGAATTTTCAAAAATTAAGCCGGAAGGGAGCTGGGGAAGAGGCGCAGTAAGAGCTGCGACTCTTGGAAGAGGCACGGCAGGTGCTGCGTCTTTTCCCGGGTTCATCCCTGTCTAAGTAAAAACTCGAAAAAACCGTGTATTATTTCATAATAACAAAACACAAATCCTTCTTAAATCCTCTCAAATTCCGACTAATTTTTGTCAAAATTTGATCAACTCGTGCCATTAATCATGACTAACCGAGGCCTGCATCACATTTTTGCTTTTAATTCTTGTTTTTGATCAATTTAGAGCCGAAAAATTAGGGTTTCCCCTCCCCTTTATATCGAACATTTGGGGGTTTTTCCCTTAATGGATTTGCTTGATAAAATTGACATTAGAAATGGATAATTGGAAATGTTAGGAGCATAACCATGTATTCTTTTTGAATTTTCGTCAAGTATTGAGCATTTAAGAGAAATTGAGACGGTTTCTCAGCTGTTTCGAAAATTGCTTCGAAAATGCCTTTAGGATTGTCCATTTTTGATGAAATTTGGTTTTCTGTAACCCTTGTGTAATGGGTGAACTTCCTACCATGTCGGATTTTTGATTTGTGACGGCTTTTTCAGGACACTTTTCTAGGGCATAATTGCTATTATAGCGAAATGCTGCCGAAATTACGATTCAAACCCGTGACTAGGCTTTAACTTAGACTTGACTTGACCCAATTTACCACATGAGTGGTCGGGTTTCGAAAGAAATGGCCAAGGATGGCGAGAAAAGGCCCCTTCTAGGGCTTGAAAACACTTGAAACAACCTCATCAAGGCTTGTCGCGGCTTGACGCAGCCTAATTTACTTTAATTTTGCAGGTGACATTCCTTCTACGTCGGGGAAGGCTCCCATGGATGTGGACATAGACTTCGACCCTTCTCTCGCTCTTATAGGGGGTGAGAGAGAGGAGGTTATTGAGGAGGACGCTGTGGAGGTCCCGAGGCGGGCCAATGTGGGACGTGGTGGTCGCCAGCTAGTAGGGGCACCCGAGTGGGCCGAGAAATGGGATGGTAGACATCTCATTTGGGCGGCAGAGAGCTACCTGTCCTACAGGACGGCGAGGAGTCTGGTAAATTTCGAACTTATCATTTCTTATTTACCTTCCTTACTCGTTTATCGTTTCATTTCTTATTCGCCTTCGCACTAAAGATAGCCTTTGCTTCGAATTGATGCAGGATGCCGGGAACATGAGGTCCTTTTCCGACTACACGGCGATGATGGACGCCTTCGTGAGACTGTCGGAGGAGGAGAAGGCCATCATCGAGTTTGGAGCCTTCGGAGCTTTGGTGGGAGCGTGGAGGGCGATCAGGGAAAGGAAGATTCGGGCTAACCTTTGCCTGATTCGAGCTTTCCTTGATCGGTACTGGGACACGACCTCGACTTTCCATATGCCTTTTGGAGAGGTCGGGGTCACTCTGGAGGATTACGACATGATCTCTGGTCTGCCGTACGGAGAGGAGACGTTGGTGTGGGCGTTGACGGCCATGAGGGTGGACTCAGCCGAGGCGAGGAGGCTGATCGGCTGGAACTTGGCATAGGGTGCTGCCATTGTTCCTGGGTTGGTGCCGATTTCTTCCGTCAGGGACTATTTTGCGGGTAGGACCCCGGCGACGGTGACGATGGATGGGAGGAAGGTGCCTCCTCCTCCTTGTACTGCGGAGTAGAGGGCCCGCTTGTGGCTGTGGTTGTTCTTGTCTTCGATTTACCTCGGAGACAAGGGGGAGAGGCTGTCGATGAAGCTTCTTCCCTTTTTGTTGGACTTGAGTAGCCTAGGTCGGTGGGACTGGGTTACTCGTGGCTTTGCGGTCCTCACCCGCTACATGAGGGCCAAGGTACGTCCTGAGCTGATGGAGAAGGGGACTTCATGCCCGTCGTTGTGTGCACCAAAAATAATATTTATAATACCTATTAAAACTAACAGAAGCTAGTGGTAACAGGGTCAAACCACAGGGAGGCGATGCAATTATTAGTTGTCTAATTTTAAGTCCAAGGTAACAAATGTGGGGGTTTGATTTGATTTGGTCTATAATAATGGTAATAAAAGAAAGATAAACTAATTAAACGGATAAAATAAAGAATTAAAAGGGTGCTAAGATGGTCGGTTCACTGTAGTTTCGGCGGCAGCATACTAGGTAGGTCTGAAATAAATCACGTGAAATGAGAAAATAAGAAGTCCTCTCGGTCCAGTCTTAACAAGTAGCATCTTTCGATCTCGCTACAGGTCCCTAATATCACTAGTACTGACTCTCGTCCTGAAAAGTGACTAAAAACCTAAACTTTACCTATCTTTCGATCTTAGTATAGTTTAGTCATTTTAAATTGGTAGTCTAACAACCTTCCCTATCTTTCGATCTAACGGGCCAGTCATTTCCTAAGCATTCAACTAGTCGCGTGCACTCGATTCGTCAAATATAGAAATTAAATCAATTAAAACGAAGACAATCTCAGCGTGGCCAGTCGATCGACCAGGGAACCCAGTCGATCGACCGGCATGCGATTTCAGGTCATGCTAATTTTAATGCCGCCTAATCTACAGATTCCCTACATCCTAGCACGATTAATTTAGCTACTCATGACTATTATGAAAATAACAACAAGATTAATGAAATAAACTACTGAATTCATACTTGAAATAATTAAACATACAAATAACATAAAATGATAATTTTGGCTTCGGGAAACTAACTAGCAATTCTATACTACAACGAAATAAAGCAAACTGAAATAAGAGCAGAAGAATACCGTAATAGCAGGAAGGAAGATCAAAGATCGAATGCCAAAGTAAATTGATTGAATGATTAAAACTTCTAATACCAAACCCTAATTAATAACTGAATAAAGCTAGATTAAAACTGAATGAAATTCGATCCTTATTCTGAATGCTAAAGCTACGTTATATAGGAATACAACGTAGTTCTTATTCCAAAACCTAACATATCATGGGCTTCTAACTTCTCGATCTTTATATTCACGTCAGAACTAGCGGCTTGGTCGATCGACCACACTAGGCAGTCGATCGACTGCTCTTCGCTGAACAGTAGCTACTGGAACTCGTGGGTTGGTCGATCGACTGAAGGCAGTGGTCGATCGACCGAAGTAGCTGATACTTGACTTCTAAATTCTCATGGATTTGTCTTTCGGGCCTCGAAATGCGCACCAAGCTCGTTCCTTGAGTAAATACTTCACGTCAGTTGCAATGCAGGATACTCGGGGACGGATTTAGCTCAATTTCTACTCATTTTCGCATAAATCTGCAATATTACATAAAAATACGAAAGTAGACAAAATGGGGCAAATAGTAGCATAAACTACACAAATGAGCTCTGAAATGCGTGTAGAATGGGGCGTAAAACATCATATTTAGGACACACATCAAACTTCCCCAAACCAAACCCTTGCTTGTCCCCAAGCAAAAACTAGACTCGATCCTAAAACCTAATTGGAACGAGTTCAATCTCAGAGCAAAATGCACACCGAATAACCTAAACCAATTTAATGCAATAGCCAACAATCAATTAGCAATATGAATCATGCAAATGAGTTATGAAGTCGTCAAAAACTGCTGAACCGTCAACTGTAGAGACTTATCATTATGGACTCTCACGGGTCGCTCAAATCACTCAAATAAACATAGGTGAATATATGTAAAAGATAGCAAGAATTCATTTTGTAGTGACGCTCACCTAACTACGACCTATAACAACATGCCTGCAATATAATATGAAAGTAATCTCTACAACCGTACATATGCATTTCAACCAAACAGATGACCATGACACATGCCGAGGTAAATATGGATATGTGAGGTATGGGTAAGAAGAAGGCAAAACATTTATGGTAATGTGGAGGTACAGGTGATCAAGCTAGTACCGAAACAAAACCTTACGACTACATCCACTTCTTGCTCAAAATCAATGAAAAAACGGGTGCTAATTACTAAGCACAAATCTCACAACCTCCATAATAATCAATCAACTAACTCCCCATAAGATACAAATGCAACATGGGAGCAAAAATCGCCATATGATAAAGACTTTGAATTATGCGAATTGATTTTTCTTTTCCTTCTCGAGCATCAGTCGATCGACTAGAATGAGCAGTCGATCGACCACATTAAATAGTACATCACTTTTTTTTCTTTTTCGAATCATTTTTCTGGTTTTTTTCTTTTTTCTTTCCTTCTTTCTTTTTCCCAACATCATCTCAAAAGAGCATTTACTACCAAAACGAAGTAACAATCCCAAAACTAAACTACTAGCTTGACAAGGGCAGGCTAAATGTAGGATGTAGTGACGGGACAAAAAGGCTATTTCTGGCAGTGTGGAGCTTATGGGCAAAATGAATAAAGGAAAACCTCTACCACTTGTGTCAACTAACCACAAACCGAATGCATACAGATATTAAGCAGATCAAATTCATATTTATTCATATTTATGTAACATGTCTCATAAGGAGAACTACTCACAATCCTAGATAAACTGGTCATGGATGTCACCAGTTATAGGCTCTAAATTTCAGAAAATGATGTAGTTTACCGAAATTCTAAGTCAAGTCTCAAGTTCAGCAAGGAATTTAATGAAAACTCGTAGATTATGCATATATGATTCTACTAATAACATGTCAATTTAGCACGGCTTAGGCATAAAACAGATGCAAATGCAATGTCATCATTGAAATACTACCGTTCCGACTCGACCTATATGCTAAAATAAACGTGAAATTTTTGAAATTTTTCAATTTTTTTGAATTTTTGGTATATATAAGGGAAAATAAATAACAAATGCAAGACAAAAATGTAAACATGAATGCAAGCAAATAAAATGCAACGCAAAACCCTTCCCCAAACCAAATCACACAATGTCCCCATTGTGCAAAATCATATAATGAAATAAAAGGAAAACGGGAATTTGCGATAAATTAACTAAACAAAACATGAAGTAAGAACTCGGAAACTCACAAGACTTTAAGCGCACCAAAAGGAAACCTCCCCAAACCAGCGTGAGCTAGGAGGTTTCAGTAGCCAGCAGTGCTACCAATAAGTACCTGAAAAGACAAACAATACACGTGTAATTTCGAGAAAACAATTATGGAGCGGTAATTATGTGCAAAAGTTAAAAACGGGAGAAAACAGAAATGAATCGGAAAATAGAGTGGAGAAAAGACTCCCTAAATTTCGCAAATCGACCAAACACAGCAGGGGAAAGGTCGTGAACAGGTACAGTAGCGGCCAACGGTCGATCGACCACATCACCCAGTCGATCGACCAGGATGTCAGGAACAGAAGCTCCTGAAATTGTGCGGCCAGTCGATCGACTATACAGACCAGTCGATCGACTGGAATAGCTGCTGTAACTTTCCGATTTCTTCGAATTAGCTCAATAAATTGAGCTATCAAGGTCTATAAACCTGTAAACACACAAAATAACGCGCCCAAAATTGCGCAAAAAACCCAAAGTAACTACCTAAAGTGTATAAAATCCTAAGCGAGCTTATAAAATGCGAAGTCTCGCGCACACAAAAGCAATAAAAAGAGTCTAAAAGCAATAAAATGTTTGTAAAATCTCAATCAACTAATAGTTGATCAAGAATGGCCACGGAATGGCCCACTTGGTCAGCTTCTGGCTACTAGAGGTAGCCTCAACAGTGCTCATCTTCTCAGCTGCACTCTTCTTAGCTTCAACATCCGCAGAACTCAATGGATCAACATGTCGGACATCTTCCCACTCAATGACCTCCTCCAGCTCGTCAGACTCCAAATCGGAATCCGTCACTTTGACTAGCTCATCATCGGGCTCCTCATCCGTACCATAGCCAAGGCATCCTAGACCACCTCTTTGAACTATTGGCTCCTTCGCAGCTGGAGCAACATGTAGCTCTTCCTTCCCCAAACCAGCTCCTCCAATATTCAAAACAGAAGAATCTTCCTCCAATTTGCTCCCAATCTGGGGCGGAGGTGTCACAACAGGAATAGGCATATCAGGAAGTATAAAATAAGATTTCTTCTCAGAAACCGTATTGCAAGTGATTGGCCACATGGTGTCTTTCTTCTTAGCCGTATGGGCAAAGACGATGGAATGTTTCCCTACCTTAAAGGTCAAAGTCCCAAAGCCAACATCAATAACTGCACCAGCAATGTGCAAAAATGGTCTACCTACTATGATAAGAATGTGGGCATCCTCGGGCATATCTAGGACGACGAAGTCAACAGGGAAAAAGAACTTTCCTATTTGCACGGGAATGTCCTTTAAGACTCCTATAGGCTGGACCGCAGAACGATCAGCCATCTGTACGGTCATGTTGGTAACTGCAAACTTAGTCAATTTCAGCTTCCTAGCAAGACTCAAAGGCATTACACTAATACTGGCTCCTAGGTCACACAAGGCTTTCTCAATAGAAAAGGTGCCAATATTACATGGGACGGAAAAGCTACCTGGGTCTTCTAGCTTATGAGGTGCAGTATGGGTCAGATAAGAACAAGACTCCTCAGTTAGTGCGACAGTATGCACAGTTTCAAGTGACTTTTTCTTAGACAATAATTGCTTCATAAATTTCATGTAAGCAGCCACTTGATTAACTAATTCAAGAAAAGGAAATTGTACGTTTAAGCTACGAACAACATTTTCAAATTTATTAAACGATACCTATTCCTTCGTCGGCACTAATCTCTCCGGATAAGGGGCTGAAAGAAGCAACTTAGCCCTCTCCTCTAAATCTCTCATGCCGGCATCGGTGGATTTAGGCTAAAAATCCACGACCTTCTCTTTGTTGTAGCTTGAACCCTCTTCAGACCGTCTCAAATGTGAGCCATTAACCGTCGTCGGGTCGTACTTCGGAACTGGAACTGACCCATCAGCATTTGGGTCTTGCCTCAATATTTTCGTAGTCGTCGTACCCCGAAACAAGTGATCCCTCAAGTTATTAGGCATTGGAGGACGAAAAGAATCACTTTCAGCAACGCTGTCATTTGATCGACCAGGTTGGTCAGTCGATCGACTGACTTCTACAGACCGGGAAGCTCTTGTTTGTCGCGGATCGTCGATCGATCGGTGTGTCAGTCGATCGACTGACATACCTGGCAAACGTCTTTTTCTTTCCATTGTTCGTTCCAGCTTTCTTCTGACTGGGTTTCGCCTCATCTTTTTCAGCAATGTCCTCGACCATAGCGGGCCCATCAAGGGTAGACCCACTCTTCAAAGTAATGGCATTAAGGGTCTCTTTTTGATCCGTCTGAGTCGGTAAATGTCCCGGAGCTCGAGTTGTATTCTTGCTAGCCAATTGAGCAATTTGGCTCTCCAACATCTTCATCCCGGCCTCTCTAGCTTAAGACTCTTTCAGCAACAAGTTCTTCAATTCGGCAAATTCGGAACCTTGGGACTGCTGCTGCTGTTGAGGAACATATGGAGGCTTTTGGAACTGTTGTTGCTTATGAGGGGGCACATAATTCTGATGCTGCTGCTGGGGAGGTTGAGTCGGATTCATGACATTTTGGCTACTCCACCTCAAGTTGGGATGGGTATTCGGCTCATAATACGTGTTTGTCTGCCTATAATATTGAAAGGCAGAAGACTCAAAGGGATTAGGGCAATTGTCTGAAACATGTCCCTCAGCTCCACATCTTTTGCAGACGAAAGGACCGTCTGAAACAGCATTCACATGATAGATCCCTCCTTTTAAAGCTCCTCCCAACTCGTACTTATCAAACCTCGCCGTGAGAGCCTCTAGTGCAGCTACATAGGGGGATTCAACACTCCTCCTTTGATTTCCCCTGGAGTTCCCATACTCAGCTTTATGGGTGGCCAAATCATCGATTATTTTCCACCCCTTAGTCTCTCCAACATTCTCCTGGAACCTACCACTAGCTGCAGCATCCAGGATAGCTCTCTGATCGTCGTAGAGCCCATTATAGAACTGATTGCATAGGCTCCACTTTTCAAACCCATGGTGCGGAATGGTTCGCACCAGCTTCTTGAAACGGACCCACGCCTCATGAAAATTCTCATCCGGACCCTGTTTAAAGCTCGTGATCTGAGCACTAACGGCATTCGTCTTTGAGGCAGAAAAGTATTTCTTGTAGAATGCTAGGGCCAAGGAATTCCAGTCTGTGATCCCATTAGCAGCTCGATCCAGGTCTCTGTACCACTCCTTTGCAGCATCACGAAGAGAGAATATAAACATGGTTTCCTTCACCTGGTCCTGGGTCACGCCGGTTGGCGGGGGTATGGAACATCAATAATCAATGAATGTCTCCATGTGCTTGGCTGTATCTTCATTTGCAGCTCCCCCGAATTGGTTTCTTTCAACCAAGTTGATGTATGATGGCTTCGGCTCGAATTTTCTGTCTTCCCCTGGTATTGCGAATCCTTTATAAAGATTAGCAGCTGTCGGCTCTGAGTGATTGGCTATACTCGCTTCTTCAGCCATGACTGGAAAATCTGGAGATGTGACGGTCTCAGCTGAAGAAGTGGAAACGGGAGATGAATGTGGATCCTCCTCAAATAGCTCGTTCTCGTAGTAACTAGACAGAGTACTCAGCTCTTCCTCTATCGACAATATCCTAGATGATCGTCTCAACTCACACAAAGTCTTCTCAACCTCTGGGTTGAACGGTAGTAATTCACCACCCTGTGACCTGCGCATAAGAAGAAACTACAAATAGAATATGAGAATAGTTTAAGGAACAGATGTCCCTTAAACTAAGAAAAAGACTAAAAATAAAACAACTAAAAATTTTAAACAATTGCCTCCCCGGCAACGGCGCCAAAATTTGATGCCTGTCGTTGTGTGCACCAAAAATAATATTTATAATACCTATTAAAACTAACAGAAGCTAGTGGTAACAGGGTCGAACCACAGGGAGGCGATGCAATTATTAGTTGTCTAATTTTAAGTCCAAGGTAACAAATGTGGGGGTTTGATTTGATTTGGTCTATACTAATGGTAATAAAAGAAAGATAAACTAATTAAACGGATAAAATCAAGAATTAAAAGGGTGCTAAGATGGTCGGTTCACTGTAGTTTCGGCGGCAGCATACTTGGTAGGTCTGAAATAAATCACGTGAGATGAGAAAAAAAGAAGTCCTCTCGGTCCAGTCTTAACAAGTAGCATCTTTCGATCTCGCTACAGGTCCCTAATATCACTAGTACTGACTCTCGTCCTGAAAAGTGACTAAAAACCTAAACTTTACCTATCTTTCGATCTTAGCATAGTTTAGTCATTTTAAATTGGTAGTCTAACAACCTTCCCTATCTTTCGATCTAACGGGCCAGTCATTTCCTAAGCATTCAACTAGTCGCGTGCACTCGATTCGTAAAATATAGAAATTAAATCAATTAAAATGAAGACAATCTCAGCGTGGCCAGTCGATCGACCAGGGAACCCAGTCGATCGACCGGCATGCGATTTCAGGTCATGCTAATTTTAATGCCGCCTAATCTACAGATTCCCTACATCCTAGCACGATTAATTTAGCTACTCATGACTATTATGAAAATAACAACAAGATTAATGAAATAAACTACTGAATTCATACTTGAAATAATTAAACATACAAATAACATAAAATGATAATTTTGGCTTCGGGAAACTAACTAGCAATTCTATACTACAACGAAATAAAGCAAACTGAAATAAGAGCAGAAGAATACCGTAATAGCAGGAAGGAAGATCAAAGATCGAATGCCAAAGTAAATTGATTGAATGATTAAAACTTCTAATACCAAACCCTAATTAATAACTGAATAAAGCTAGATTAAAACTGAATGAAATTCGATCCTTATTCTGAATGCTAAAGCTACGTTATATAGGAATACAACGTAGTTCTTATTCCAAAACCTAACATATCATGGGCTTCTAACTTCTCGATCTTTATATTCACGTCAGAACTAGCGGCTTGGTCGATCGACCACACTAGGCAGTCGATCGACTGCTCTTCGCTGAACAGTAGCTACTGGAACTTGTGGGTTGGTCGATCGACTGAAGGCAGCGGTCGATCAACCGAAGTAACTGATACTTGACTTCTAAATTCTCGTGGATTTGTCTTTCGGGCCTCGAAATGCGCACCAAGCTCGTTCCTTGAGTAAATACTTCACGTCAGTTGCAATAAAGGATACTCGGGGACGGATTTAGCTCAATTTCTACTCATTTCCGCATAAATCTGCAATATTACATAAAAATACAAAAGTAGACGAAATGGGGCAAATAGTAGCATAAACTACGCAAATGAGCTCTGAAATGCGTGTAAAATGGGGCGTAAAACATCATATTTAGGACACGCATCAGGACTTCTCCTGCTACTGTCGGTCCTGGACTGTTGTTGGAGGTATGAATCCTCTTTTGCATTATGAAAGATCATTACTTCTTCATTTATTTCCATTTCTATCGAATTATGAAAGATCATTATCGATCATCTTGTTTGCAGGTGTGGGTGTACTCTTACTTTACCAGCTTTGCGCCCAAGAGGACGGAGCCTGAGCCGAGGGCATACCCGGTTGTGAGGGACTGGGTGGTGTGTCGTTGGAAGAGTCGGCATTCTTCTTACGATGTTTGTCGACGAGGCGTGAACGCCCTGGAGTTGGGGAGCGTAAGTACTTTTGATTACTTTTCCTTTATTTATTTCATTTAGAGGTAAACATAAGCATGATCCCCTTCCCGCTTAGAGCCGGTCATAGGAATCACCCCTCGTTTACTTGTTTTAGTGGGTGCCCAGACCTTGGGAGGACTACCCTGACGCTCCAGCTTTCTTGGCCGAGGTCCTTCGTCCTAGGAGCTCGAGTCGGTTGTTGCTGAGGACGCCCATGGGATCTGTGTGGTACTTAGGCGAGCGTTTGACTCGACACTGCTCCCGTGACACTTTCGCGGTTCCCATCGATCCTCCACGGACGATGTTCAGGGAGCCTTCTGACGCAGAGAGAGAGGCTGACTTAGCGGACGCGAGCGGTGACGCCCTTCTCCTTCCCGGTGAGGAGTACTCTGAGTTCGTTCACCGGAGGTTGGCGTTCTGGTCGATCGTGGTAAATGTCTTACTTTTCCTGCTTTTGAATTTATTTGACAAATGACGAATGATCGTCAAATAAAAAAGTCATTTGAAACTCGTAGGAGATCGAGGTGGCAGGCGTCGAGCCCCTAGCTTAGTACACTGACGCGGCGGGGATAACGACAATCTCGGAGATCCACGACTTCGGCGAGGAGGTGACGGACGCCAGTTTGGGGAAGTGGCATCACTTAGTGAGGAGGGTAAGCCCCCAGGTTTGACTGTCTTTATTGTTTTATTTGCATAAGAATGCTTTTATTCTTTTTTTTGAACCTTCTTTGTATTCGAATGCAGGTGGCACCGTCTCAGTCCGTGGCGCTGTGGAGGACGGCTAACCGGCTGCGAGCCATGACCATCGAGGCACTTGCAGGTGGCCGAGGACGACAGGTATGAACCTCTCATTCTCTTACTTATTTCATTTCATTGATATTTCAAATTTTTTATTGCAATCTCCCGCATTTTCGTTTTTAAATGATTGAAATGAGGCATTTCTACTTCATTTGTATGCAGAGAGAGCGTGACCTGGAGCGCGAGCTGGCGTAGTCCCGAGAGGAGACAGCTCGCCTGTTGAGAGAGTTGGAGGTCAGGGACGCTGAGATCGCTGCTCTCGAGGCGACCATGGCTGAGTTGAGTGGCGACCCGGAGTAGCTGCTTTTCTTTTTTTGCTGTTGTTGTCTTGTATATACTTTGTACAATTTGGACTTAATTTTGGATTTTTCGGACCTGTTTTGGGCAAGAGCCCCCAATTTGCCGTATATATCGCATTTTGGTTGTATATATGATGGCCTGAGTGCCTTTGTTGCTGGTTTTTTGCTGCTCCTGCAGGTTAGCTTAAAAACAGGTTTGGTAGATGACAGTTTGTGCCGTCATGCTGCCGAAATTTACATAGAATTTACAAATAAAACACATAGCATATGGGTGGTGTAAATTAGCACAAAATGAGAAAAATAAAAAATGTGCCCAAAAATGACAAAAAAATGTGCAAAAATGCCCAGAAATGAGCAAAAAAAATGTGCAAAAATGCCCAGAAATGAGCAAAAATGACCGGACGGTAGGGAGGGCTACCCCCTAAAAAAAAACATAAAAAGAAATGTATAAGTGTGAAATGTAGTGAAAACGAGGAGTGAAATGATTCCCAAAAAAAAGAAAATAAAACAAAATGAGTAAATGTGCTCGTTTGGCGAAAATGTCAAGTTCATCTTGAAAAGCGAACCCGAAAATAATTAGGAAAAATAAAATTTGGTAATTTGACGGAATTACCAAAAAAAATAACCTATAGGAATAGGAAATTATAGGAAAAACAAATTAGCAAAGATCCAAAGCTGAAAATCACGGAAAAAAGCCAGGGGAAGAGGCGCAGCAAGAGCTGCGACTCTTCGAAGAGGCGCAGCAGATGCTGCGCCATTTCCCCAGCTAGTCAGACCTCGATAGAAATTAGGAAATTGCGCTTAGTATAAATAGAGACTTCGGGGAAGCTTTTATTCACACAATTCCTCTACCTTTATTCCGTCTATCACATAAAAGCTCTTATATCTTCATAAAAATTTCAAAATCATGGATGCTTTTGAAAACCGTCTCAAAGAGTGGACGAATTAATTCACAAATGTTGAGAAAAATGACATGGGTGCGTTTAATTTGGGATCGATCTTGAGTCTCAAATAAGTGAAGATTGTGAAACCTTTCTTGGATGCATGTCTTGAGTATTGGGACCCAACTGTTCGTGTATTCGCCTTTCCTGGAGGCGATATTTGTCCTTTCCCTGAAGAGATACCTGCTATTGGAGGATGGGACCCGGAGAATCCACCCGTTGTACCTCTTAGCTCTCAAGGGTATAAAAGTAAATTTAGAGACTTACTTGGATTGACCAAGGCTGAGGTTGACCGTCTTGTGACCTCGAAAGGAGTTCGTATGTTTGACTTTATTGATCGATTTATAAATAGGGAAGACCCTTCTATTTCTTATGTTGCGAGACGCAGGGCGTTCGGGTTTTGTCTAATTCAGTGCTATGTCCTTCAAGGGCATGTTGACAAGGAGATGAGAGGGGATCCTCGTTTTCTGAGCCTAGTAGAACAAATGGAGCTGTACAAGAGCCTAGCATGCCTTTGCTTAGGAGAGATCATTCTTGATTTGGATAACAGAAAGGCCAACCGCAAGCTTCCTTATTTGGGAAGTCCCATCATTATGCAGCTAAGAATCCACTTCCTTTCTCCTTTTTTTTATATATGTCAACCGTTTTTCTTTTTTTTTTTCTATTTTTTTCGTGTTTCATTTTTTTTTCTTCTCTTTTTTTTCGGTTGATGAAAGGGTATTAATTCCCGTCTTTCTTTGCAGGTTTGGCTCATGAAACGGCTGCGATTGATCGAACCCCCCGTTAATGTGCCAGGATATCATGCTTGATCGATTGCAATGATAACTAGGCTCTACATGGTGGACTTCACTCGGGTTTGCAATTACTGGGAAAATAAATTGAAGAAGGAAGGAGGTCCTCTGATCCGGTGGATCGTGCCGTGGTGGCATCTCAGGTCAGAGACTGGAGTCTTATCTTTGGACCTGACACGGTCAGTTCGTATCCCTGGCTTGGAATTCATGATTTGCATTTATCCGGAGAGGTTGATAAGGCAAGTGGGCCTTAAGTAGAAGATTCCGAAGTTTGACACCGTCCCTCAAACTGCATTGGCGCATACTACTGAGATTTGTCGGGAATGGGCAATTAGGTGGGCTTAGAGGAACATGTGGTTCATACCAGCTCCTGTTGGCTCCTTATGGGTCTCTAACTCATACTTGTAATGGAGGAAGGCTGGTTCTTCTGAAGAGCGTGAGAAATTGAGGAAACACGAGCCTATTGACTACAAGATTTGTAAGGTATCGAAGGAGAACCAGAAGTACTTAACTGAGGAGGAAGAAGAGGCCGGATTCCAAGTCGTTCATCTGTCGAAGAAACCGAAAACCGCTTCTGCCGTAGAGATGGTGATGGATCGAAATGGTAATGCTAGACCGCAAGAAAGACCTTTGGTGATTAGGTCGGAGATAGCACAAGAGCGCCCGGCTCGTGGTTGAGACAAGAAGTATGGCAAGGGTGACAAAGGCAAAGGGAATATGGAAGAATAGCCTTAGTCATTTATTCTAGTATTTATTTATTATTATCTAAGTTGTAATAAATGGCGGGGTTTTTAGAATCCTAGCCTAGCATTCATTTTCAGCATTTCATATTATTTGGCATATTATTATTATTATTATGGAACAAACGAATAAAAGATTAATTAGTTAAGAGACTATTATGATTTCCTTTTATTATCCTTGTCGTATTTCAAATGCAAATGCAAATGTCCTTCGATTTACATTTTAAAATAATGGGTTGTATCCTGTGAAGGATTGCCTACGTATTCATTAAAAATGAAATCAAACCCTGTGCGTAGTTCGAATAAATGCAAAAGAATAATTGTTTGAAGCAAGAGCTTGTAATGAACTTTAGAAAATCAGCATGAGCTTTACTTACTCCTAAAATACAATTCAATTTATTTGATGATGTGAGGATGTCAAAGTGTCAAAATGCAAGCGCAAGGTGACATGAGCTTTCTTTCAGCGGGCCAAGGGCCATTTTTATTTCGTGTCGCTTGAGCGGCACGTGGGTGGTTACGCGACGCGCGTTTTCTATCCTGTACTAAGGGTAATATCGTTTCAGTTGGTCGAGGTTAGTTGGGTTAGCAAATTCATTCCCATCTAGGTCTAAAATTCTAACCGCACCCCCCGAGAGTATGGACTTGACTAGGAAAGGTCCGGCCCAGTTGTTTTAAAATTTCCACGTGGATCGACAGGTAGGAGAGCTCTGACTGATTTAAGCACCAGGTCTCCTTCTTTGATGTTCCTAGGCTTAACCTATTTATTGAAGGCTCATTTGATACGTGCCTGATACGTTTGCACATTATGTAACGCTCGCAATCTTCGTTCATCCAAGAGGATGAGTAGAATTTTACTTTCAAGCAAAATGCGTAAAGACGGGATTTCTAGTTCGACAGGTTGCACAGCTACCATGCCATAGGTTAAAAAGAAAGGAGTAGCCCTAGTGGGTGTCCTAACTGATGTGCGATAACCCCATAGCATGAAAGGTATTTTGCTAGGCCAATCTGGATAATTGTCGATCATTTTCTTAAGGATCATGACGACATTCTGTTAGCTGCCTCTATCGCGCCATTAGTTTGAGGTCTATAAGGCGAGGATTGGTGGTGCTTGATTTTGTATTTGACTAGCAATTGTGCAGCTTCGGCTTGGAAATGTGACCCATTGTCACTGATGATCTCATGTAGACAACTGTATCGACAGATGATATTGGTTTGTATGAACTTTGCCACATGTTTAGCCGTAAGAGCAGTATAGGATGTTGCTTTGACCCATTTGGTAAAATAGTTGATAGCTACCATAAAATAGTCGATAGCTACCAAAATAAAGCAATGACCTCATGTTCCAGGTGGAGTGATCTTTCCAATGATGTCGATTCCCCAAGCAGAAAACGGCCAAGGAGAGGTCATGGTGTAAAGCAGTGAAGGAGGGACGTGTTGCACATTCCCGAAGATTTGGCAATTACGGCAATGTCTAACGTACTTGATACGATCTGACTCCATTGTCGTCCAGTAATATCCTAGACGCGTGATTTTCTTTGCCATCATGGGTCCACTCATGTGAGGACCGCATTCTCCATCGTGAACTTCTTCCATTACTTTTTGTGCCTGTGAATGATCAAGGCAACGCAAAACTACACCAAGAAGTGTTCTTTTGTACAATTCTCCTTGCATGAGGAGGTATTGAGAGGCTAGTAGGCGTATGGCGCGTTGTCCCCTCTTATCCATATCTGGTGGGTATGTACCATTGAGCTTGAAGTTTAGAATGACTTGAAACCAAGGTTCTCCTGGACTTTCTTCTTCATTTGTAATTTGGTGTACATAGGCTGGTTCTAACCGTCGTTCGATGCATAAAGGCATTTCTACCATGTTGTCTGGCATATTAATCAAAGATGCAAGTTTCGCAAGAACGTCTGCAAATTGATTCTCTTCATGAGGTAGGTGTAGATAAGTGACCTGATCAAAGAATTGGGCAACTTGATCTATCCTAGCCTGATAGGGTGCTAGACTTTCACTTCGAATTTTCCAAGATCCCGTAATTTGCTTGATGATCAAGGAGGAGTCTCCATGAACTCGAAGATTCTTGATGCCTAAACTTACTGCTGCTTGTAGACCAATGAGACAAGCTTCATATTCCGCTGCGTTATTTGTCACCTCGAAGTCGAGTTTGACACAAAGTGGTGTGTGCTCGCCTTCAGGAAAAATGAGCAACACTCCTATTCTAAATCCTTTTAAATTTGATGTTCCATCAAAATAAAGATCCCAAGAGTCTACACTGGTCTGTAAGATATCCTCCTCTGGAAATGACAACATGTCTATTGCTTGGGTGTCGTCGATGGGATTATTTGAGATCTAACTCTGAAATGACAACGCGTCCCTTTATGACCTTCAGAGGTACATATTTGAGATCTAACTCTGAAAGCATTAAGGTCCACCTTGCCAAACGTCCGTTGAGAACGGGTTTCTCGAAGAGTTATTTGACAAGATCTATTTTAGAATACACCTTGATAGAGTAGCTAAGCATGTAGTGGCATAGCTTCTTTGTTCCCCACACAAGAGCGAGGCATGTCTTTTCGAGAGGTGTGTACTTACACTCGTATTCTATGAACTTCTTACTAAGGTAATAGATAGCTCTTTCTTCTTTCCCAACAGTTTGTGCGAGCATAGCCCCCATGGCTGTTTCGGTTACTGTGAGATATAAACCAAGAGGTTGATCTCGTTGAGGTGGCATTAACACTGGTGGCTTAGCCAGTATCTCCTTAATTCTGTCAAACGCCTTTTGACAGTCATCGTCCCATATGGTATGATCTGTTTTCTTGAGCTTCTTGAAAATAGGTTCACATATCATAGTAAGCTTCGATATGAATCGGCTTATATACTGCACCTTGCCTAGAAATCCCCTAACCTCCTTCTCTGCTTGGGGTTGCGGCATTTCGATTAAAGCTTTGATCTTATATTGGTCAATTTCTATTCATCTTTTACTAACGACGTATCCTAGAAGCTTTCCCGACGTTACCCCGAACGCACACTTCTGAGGATTGAGCCTCATGTTGTACTTTCGCAGTCTTAGGAAGAACTTGCGAAGGTTATCAATATGCCCCTTCCTATCTTTGGATTTAACAATCATATCATCTACGTACACTTCTACTTCTTTATTCATCATGTCATGTAACAAAGTGGTCGTGGTGCGTTGATATGTAGCTCCAGCATTGATTAGCTCAAATGGCATAACAGTATAGCAATATGTTCCCCAATGAATAAAGAAGGTTGTCTTATGCATGTCTTCTATGGCCATCTTGATCTGATTATATCCTGCATACCCATCCATGAAGGATAACAAAGCGTGATCCGTTGTATTATCTACCAATATGTCAATGTGTGGTAAGGGGAAGTCGTCTTTGGGACTTGCTTTGTTTAAGTCTCTGAAATCAATACAAACTCGGATTCGTCCATCCTTTTTGGGTACGGGGACTATGTTAGCCACCCAGTCTGAATACTCGGAAACTTTGATGAAAGCGTCTTTGAATTATTTATCGACTTCTTCTTTCTTAAGAGCCCATTCGGTCCTCATCCGGCGAAGCTTCTGTTTTACGGGTTTGAAACCTGGCTTGATTGGAATTCGATGTTCTCCAATATCCCTGTCGATTCCTGGCATGTCTTTGTAAGACCAAGCGAAAACGTCCTTGAACTCGTGTAGGAGATCTATGAAATTGGCCCTTTCAGTGGGGTTTAAGGTCGTCCCTATCCTAAGTTCTTGGGGTTCTAGTTCGGTTCCTACATTGATAGGTTCGGTGTTCTCTATGACTAGTTCCCCTTCCCCCTCTTGTAATATTTCTTTAACAATGTAGGGAGGTAGTTTGACTGAGTCTGGGTCAGGATCATCCTCATTATCATCGTAAATAGAATTGCATTCAGAATAACACAAAAATTAAGCAGAATCTGATTTATTCATATTAAATTTTGAAAAGAGTTGAAACAAAGAAGCCATCTGTTTAGTAGTCAGTGGCGGTAAAGGGACAGCTGCTGGGACATTTCCCATGCCACTGTTACTACTCGATGCTATGCTAGGAGAAACAAGGGGATGGGGAGTGACGACAGAAGAAGACTCTTTAGCGACTTCTCTAGACTCAGACTCCGACTCCGACTCATATTTTGCTGTCTTCAGGTTCTCCTTTGAACATCTCTCCTTCTCCAGTGGTGACTTTGAAGAGTTTTCCTTGGTTGTTAGTCCACTTGATCGACTTTCTCCATCCTTTATGCTGATTTGAAATGGTTTCGGTGATCAATGTTGTGGGGTTAAAATGATCATCTTGAAGTATCATGGTAGTGATCTCATCATGTGCTGCCCTGACGAATCGGTCTTCCCCCAAACAGGATGCTAAAAGCCTGTTCGTCTAAACAAGGTGTTTGACGGGTTTTGACGGTAGGAACCGTTTCCGGAGGGATGAAGTAGCAATCGTGGAAGACCTTGATTCCAGCTAGTTGCATTCCTTTATAGTTCCAAGGTTCGGGAAACCCGTGAAAGTACTCTTGACTCCTCTCTCTAACGAAATATCCATTTAGGGTAGGGAGGTAGAATCGCATTTGGATTCCTTTGTTCTTACGGTTTTGAAACCGAGTGAGCATTTCCAAAGCTTTTTCTTTCGTGGGTTTGTATCCCAATCCTAGTGGTATCCTTTGAGAGTTTCCTTCTTTGTAAGGTGCGAAGGTATTTTTCTTGGCAGGATTTAATAGCATTACCGGGAAGTATCCCTGAGACTTGAGTATGTGGTTGACCACTAATTTAGAATATGGGTTGAATTATAGAGGTGCCAGTTCGCTCTCTACAAGGTTTATGCTCTGAAAGCCCCCAAGATCGTATACTGGATCTGTGACTACTTGGTTACTTGACATTTTCTCTATCACTGCCTTGATAGGTGACGAAGTGATTGTCACTACTTTGCCATCTAGAGGAATCTTAATCTTCTGGTGCAAGGTGGATGTTACCGCTTTGGAAGCGTGAATCCAGGGCCTTCCCAGAAGTATATTGAATGATGCGTCGATATCCACTATTTGAAAATTAACCATTCGCTCGATTGGCCTTGTGGCTATAGTGAGGTGGATTAGTCCTACTACCATACGTCGTGTTCCATCATATGCTCGAACACCTTGGTTGGTAGGAGTCCAATCCGATTCTTTCATGCCCAATTTGTATGCCGTTTTTAGTTGTATGACGTTGACTGTAGAGCCATCATCCACCAAAGTCATTGTTACGTTCTTCTTTAAGCATATGACTGTAATGTATACAGCTAGGTTATAACTGGCGCCGAAGGGAGGCAAATCTTCATCTGAAAAAGTAACTGGGTTACTTAGTTTAACTGAATCTTGGAAGACCAAGTTGACTACGTCGTCAGGCGTAGAGTTGTATGCCATATTCAATTTAGCTAATGCTTATAGTAAAGCTTAGCGATGAGTAAATGAGCTCGCAACTAGTTTCCAGACTGAAAGATCAGCCTTTGTCTTCTGCAGTTGTTTTAGCAAGTGGTCAGTAGATGTATCTTTGCCATCATTTGGTGTGATGACATTGGTGTTAGTAACTGGACCATTAGTCGTGGAACTATTCTGAGAAACATTTTGATATGGACGCCCTGAATGAGTAATGTGGTCTATATCTTAGTCCTCGCTAGCCTTGAATATATCTTCACTAGCCTTAACTAGATAGTGCACTGTGAGGTATTCATCTTCATCGTCATCGGCCCATATTCCGTTGACGATGCTGAGCTCTCTCAACCTGATGATCTTGGCTTCTAGACAGATTATTTGGTCGACTAGGTTGTCAACTACCGTGATTACCTCTTGCATTGTAGACTCTTGAGATAGACTTGGGGTTAGTGACACGTTTTCCCTAGGTATGGTGTCGGGATTTCGTAGAGATGCCACTACAGCTTCCAACTCTGAAACTTGCCTACTCACACTTTTTGCCCATGCGATAAAATCGGTAATGGTAGGAGAGATGGTGGAATAACTTCCTTCCTCTTCTAGTGCATGAATTTCATCTTCGGTTGGTGAAATGAGGTGTGAACAATCCAAGGTGGATTCATCATCTGTGATCATCAGAACTCCAAGAGGATTCTGAGTATTGTTAGGCTTACCTCCGGGAGGTATGGGTAGACGACCATCTTCGATCATATCTTGAACGACATATTTTAGTTTAAAGCATTTCTCTATATCGTGTCCCTTGCCTCTATGATATTCGCAGTATGCACTCTCATCCCAGAACTTAGACTTCTTTTCTGGGTCAGGTGTAGGTCCAATGGGTTGAAGCTTTCCCTGTTTCATCAATCTTTTCAGAGCGTTAGAATATGAATCACCAATGTTCGTGAACTTCCTTTGTGGGTTATTCTTCTTTGATGATTCGACAAGGTTAACCTCATCAGTCTTGCTAGTAGAGCCATAAGAACGACTCGTCGAACCATGATATCCACGACCTACCGTTTTGGACAAGAGTCCTTTACGGATGTCATCTTCAATTATTGTCCCTAGCACAGTCAGATCTTTCAAAGACTTTATATTTTGGTACCTCAAGTGGTTTGCGTAAACAGGTCTCATGTTATCTACGAACTTTTCCACAAGAGTAACTTCGTCTGGATGCTCAACAAATTGTGTGCTAGTCTTCCTCCACCTACTTAGGAAGTCAGTGAAGCCTTCTTTTTCATTTTGGGTAAGAACCTCTAAAGTGCGCATGTTGACTTGGATCTCAGCATTACCCGCGTATTGTTTGGTGAATTCAATTGCGGCATCATCCCAAGTGTTAATCTTCTTGTGCTCTAAAGAGTAAAACCATTGTTTAGGAATGGTGTCAAGAGATGAAGGAAATATCCTCATGAACATATCAGGTTTGATGCCTTTGATAGACATGTAATCCTTGAAAGCACGAATGTGGTTTAACGGGTTTTCATGCCCCTTGAACTTTAGGATGTCACTCATATTGAAATTGGTTGGCAGTTGAGCATTTACCACCTCATACATGCGATTATTCTCCCTGTAGATGTCATCTCCCTTAAGGTACATTAGTTGCTCCTTCAAGTATTAGAGGCGCTTTTCAGCTTCAGTGGGACTTAGTGGAGGGTTGGTTTCTTATTGTCCAACGAAAGGTGGGATGTCATCATGGACGCTCGCGTTAGGAACATTATTCTCGGCAGGAGGAAGCCTAGTTTCTACGGCAACAATTCGGCCTTCAATAGCGTTGAGGCGAGCATAAGCTTTGTCTTGGCTAGTTTGGAGACGAACGAGCGCAACTAGGATTAGATCATTACCATTTCCGTGTTATCCATTAACACTTGCGTGACTAGTTCCAGGCATCTTGGAAACTGGATAAGAGATCGACGATGAATCAAAACACGATCGACCATTTTAGCACACTTACTTGAAAAAAGACTCAATTTGTGAAGTAGGAGTGTGCCATTGTGTTAAGTGAGGTTTGAAAATGACAACGTTTTGAAATGTTTGTCCTAAACAACTATAGTGTAGTTATAGGAGTGCTGACTCGAAGTGAGATTTTGAAATGGGTTTTGAGGCCCGAATTTTGACCGGACATTTGGACAGAGTTTCGACTCGTTTTGCGCCATTTTAGGCCATCTTTGAAAATGTTTACATTTTGAAAAAGGATTTTTATTTTACAAAATTTCGTCATGGTTTTGTTTAAAATGGTGATCATGTAGGATACAAGCATTCATACAGGCATTATAACGGTATGCTGACTGCATTTATAAGGGTTTTGGCTTAAAAGGTGGGTTGCCATACCAAGCAATCAAACCCTGGTCTGTGGAGAGGTCCGTGCCAAACATGAGTAAGGTCAATTCCTAGTCCATTTCTTCGAGTAGTGAAAGCCCTTGATACAAACAGGGGTATGTACCACGGTATGGTTGACGTCAATCGATATCTATCTTTAGGCCTAGATAAGAATTTGGACCATCCAGACGGGACGATTGGTCGAATAGGTTGGGCCTAAGAAGGCCGAATTAAATGACCTAAGAAGGCCGAATTAAATGACCTAAGAAGGTCGAGTAATGAAAACCGACAACTGTCTCATATAAACTATTCCCTAACCTTGTTCAAGTTTCACCCTGGGTAACACGTAAGTGTATGATCCCTAGCGGAGTCGCCAAACTGTTGACACGGGGGCCACGGGGGCGTTTGGGACAAGCGTTTGCATTTGTGGAGTCGCCACCAATTTTTATTGGAAATTGGAACAGTTCGAATACCTCACGTCATGTCAAGACACAAAGTAGCGACATGAACACTAAGAACTCGTTACCCTTAGCATTCTATGTCTAGAATGACTCTCGTGGATGCCAATGAACACGGATGTTCACAGAGATCTGGAGTAAGGGGTGAGGGTACATATTAGGAAGTCCTTTTACTGAACACCTAATCCCGCCCACCTCGATAGCGGCCTCTACTAATGATTAGGAAAATTATTCATATTTGATATGTCGTCGATTATATGCATGCAATGCAACATCCAACATTTTAGTCCTAGCATGTGAGATTAGACTATGTCGGTGAACATGTAATTTTGCATTCAATTGGGTCAAAGTTGATGTTAGATTGATTACATGTGAAAAACAGGTAAATAAATCATCCATAATAATGTAATAACGATAATTAAAATTACAATGAATTACAATGATTTAATTGATTTACGTCAAAAATATACTTAAGACGGACGATTTGAGGAAAACAAAGGAAAATAAATATGGTTAGAAAATATGGACAGATTAAGGGTGATATTATGACTAATAGTCAATTAATTACGTAATTAAAGGATTAAGTCAAAGCAAGAACGGAAATTCAGAGACAGAACTAATCCCGGAACAGGCGCAACACTGCTGCGTCCCTTGGAAGAGGCGCAGATCTCACTGCATCTGTTCCTGAGGTGAGTTCTGGCTGTGAAGTCAGAACTAAGGGTAGTTAACATTCGTTAGTGCGTTTTAATGATTAATTATCGATATTCGACTCAAGTGAAAGTGATTTAACATATTAATTACATATAAAACCGTCATAAAAGAAATAAACAGAAATTAAAACGGATCGAAACGAGTTAAAAACGAATTATAACGAGTTAAAACTAGTTAGGTTTATATACGAAAGACGGAAACGAATTTGAAAGACATGATCAACTGAAAATATGCACAAAAACATGTACATGTTGGAATATGTGTCCTCCGACAATAATGCGATCACGACTGTTGATCATGATGATCACATGTTTAAATCTCATTATAAAGAATACCATTGGGAAGTAATATTGTTCTTTCATTCAATCGGTCAACATATATCGGTAATGATTGGCTGACTAGAGTTTGACATTACTGTCGTGTGACGGTGGTGATCAGTTGACCCCCTAGGTCATACCTATAGGGCAACGCTCTTAATTGATTATTTAATTAATCGTATAACGTTGCGAGTTAATTAAATTACTTGAAAATTGACGGACGATTTTGGAAGTAAAATTTACGTATCAAATTGAAATGTGATTAAATGAGATACTGATGCGAGTAATTAAATTGTATAATTACTCGGATGAAATAAATTGTTTAATGTAACAATTAAATTTGAATGAATTGTTATAAATACAATCTGTTGTGATTTATAAATGGTAAAATATTTTGGCACAAGTAATTATGAAATTACTAAGTCGATTTTTGTACGTGACGTATTTTTATTAATACGTTGATTTTTAATATGTTAAAAATACATAACAAATTTATGTCACATGTGACATGTGACATATTGACAATTGACAAAAATAATATGGAATCCATATTATCAAATGGACCGAAATTACAAGAAGAGGATTAAGCTAATTAATTGTTTAATTAGTAGCTAAACATAATGATTGTTTTGCTTTAGTAGCCATGCAAGCCTATGGTGCATTGTGAAGACAAATAAGTCCATGCATTGGCTCCCCTTTACCTCTCCTCTTACACGGTTTTGGGAAGAAAAACCCATCATTGTTTTTCCTATAATTTTACCTAATAATATACTAAGTGTAGTGTATTATTATTCATTCAACTAATCATCCAAAATATAAGTTCTAGTGAGAAGAAAAATCCTCCTCTCCTTCTCTCATAAAAAACCGAAATATTCAAGTGTTAAATAATATTTTGGTTCAATTTTCTACCTTATTAATATTATACTAGTACTTATAATATTAATTTGTATTAAGAGATAGCCTTGGGTATAAAGCTTAGGGAGAGATCCTATACTTAGATCTTTGTTCTTCCATAAGGAAAAGCTCAAGAACAAGAGAGAAAGGTGATCTCTCTTGTGCCCATTAAACCGAAATTATCAAAGTAAGGACATGATTTCTCCTCTATTTTATTATTGTTTGCATGCATAAAATCCACATTTAATTTTATGACAAATTAATTTCGACATATAAGAGTATGTTAGTATGTATATGAATCTACATTTCCTTCAATCGGTATCAAGAGCCACGGTTGTTTGCATGCAAATCGGTTAAAAGTTTTTCCGAGTTATAAGAATAACAAATAAAACTTGTAAAATTTGTGTTATTATGATATATCACGAAATTAAACCATGCATGTTAATATTTCTGGTCCTAAAATGTTTTAGGATATTTTGGTTAATTTTTCGGATTTTTATTGTTCATATTTTACAATAATGGCATTTAAATGTGATTTTATGAGTAAAAATGTCATTTTTGGTCTAAAATTAGCTATACTTCGAATTTTTCATTTATTTTTGGATATGTTGTCACATATATTATTTTGAGATAACCTGTAAATTTTCATAATTTTTGGACTTGTTATGCTCGAAAAATGAATTTCTCATTATTAAAATCGGATTTAAGTGAAAAATAGGTTAATATGAGTTAAATTTCGAATCTGGTCATAGAAAATTAATATGTTGTCACATGCAATTTTATATGATGTGTGTAAAATAATTGGCTATAAAGAAGTCTTTTTGCATGATTTATGAATTTTTGAAGAAAAATAGCATAAATAGTGACATTATTAGTGAAAATTAATAAAACATAATCTATGACTTAGGAAAAACGTCTAATGTTGCATTTTATTATCCTTTTCAGATTTAAAATTGAAAAGTTAGTGAAAATAATTTTTCCATGTTTTTATGATTATTTTATTAAAAATCGATAAACCGCAACATTGTTTTTCCGGTAAATTTTCGAAATTTTTAACCTAAGATTTTGAACATTATGAGTGTCATGGAATTTTTCCAGAATGTTCATGAGTTTAAATTTCAAATTTCAAATTTATTTGAAATTTTGTGATTTGTTTGAAGTTTAATAGCTTATTTTTGTAATTTTTAGTCCATTTATGAACAATTTTATAAAATATGGGTTAATTATGGTCAAATTATTAGTGAAGACTATATTTTGAGTCCTAAGAGGTTAGGGTAATTAACTTATGCATAAATATGAGTTTATGTATTTTTGTGATTATAAAAATGTTGAAATCACGCAAATCCGTAAAAACCGAGTAATATACGATATTGGCTAATTAAAAGGCGATTTAGCATAAAATTGAGCATGTTCATACATATTATAATGCTGCATTTTTCTTTATGATTGTCATAATTTAATTTATGTAATTTTGAATTATGTAATTTTACTTAGTATGGCCTTAGATTTTAATTGGTATTTCCCGAAATGTATGGGAATATCGATTCGGTTGTAATTTTTATTGTGATCTCGTATCACCGTTTTGTAATTTAATAGATTTATTTTATTTTAGTTACAAATGTATAATAGGAAATTATGTAATTTATTATGTAATTTTATTCATTCCGGAGTTCCTAAAGACGGATTTCTTCAAGAATGGCGATACATAAAGACGGTGTTACCTCGAGATGCGTGCCACAACCGAAGTTCAAGGGACCAATGGAGTTGGTTTCCGAATATGTAATAGTTAAATAGTTTTTCTATTTTAGGAAAGGCCATACTAGGATTTATTTATCTTCTTGCTTGCATTTTATTTTATGTCACATGCATCGCTAAATCGCCATAACTAAAACATGCATTTTTATCTTATCGAGTTTATCGACCGTGTCAATTCAAATTATCGTAGTTCACCGCTTTAGTTCACTTAAAACGTGATAGATAATAAATTGGCATGACCTCTCGCTAAAACAATTAATTGAGACATAGCCTTACCAAATAGTAGAAACCATGAAAACCTATTTCGCGAGGGAGTGCACTCGGCTACCCCGGGGTACAAACCTTGTTACGTAGGGGAAGTGGGTGATAAATGTCTAATCCACCGAATTCATGTTGATGAGGGTTTCATCGGCTACCCCGTGCCTAAGTTAATGTGGGTTTGGATAATGGACACATTTATTCGAAATTTGGATTGAACTCAACAAAAGTAATCGATGAGGGTTTCATCGGCTACCCCGTGCCCTTGTTGATGTGTTTTGGGCTATAGATAAATATTAGAGTAATTTTATCGACCAAGAGTTCTAAAAGTAGAATCGATTAAAAGTTAATCCACCGAGTTATATTGATAAAGGTTTCATCGGCTACCCCGTGCCTAAGTCGATATGAATTTGGATCTTGGAATCATTTATCTAGTTGGGTAGAGGTCACTAGAAAAATGCCTAAAACTTGTTTAAATCATACATTTTTACGAGTATTATTAAAACGACATTTGTTTTACTCCTTATATTTTGTTTTGTAGACCACTTCTTTTTCATAACAAATGGCAACATCAACACCAACTCCTAATGCTACACCACTCGCTAGTTCGTCTTGGCTCCGATCCTTTATGGATCGATGTAAACTTGAAAAGAATGGGTCAAATTTCTCCGAATGGGACGCCCAACTCAAATTAGCCGCCGAAGGTGACGACAAGCTTCGTTACCTTACCGAGGCCTCTCCACCCGAACCCTCCACTAGGTCCACCGCGGCCACTAGGGAAGCCTATGAGACTTACCAAAAGGAGTCCGCCGCAATGAAAAATGTTTTAATATTTGCGATGGAAGCGGACCTCCAAAGGAGAGCCTTCAAAATGGGCAATGCTAATGAGATTTACTCCAAACTTGTGACCATGTTTTCACAAACTCCGCGGATCGTCCAATATGAGGCGGCCGCGGCATTCTTTGATCTCGACTTCAAAGAGGGCCAAAAGGTTAGCCCTCATGTGCTCAAACTCATGGAGCTTGTCGAGACCTTGAAAATTCAAAAGGTTGAAATCCCCAAAGAACTCATCGTAGATAGGATTCTACACTCCTTGTCCAAAGTCAAGGCATATGTGCAATTCCGGGTGAATTTCAACATGCAAGACAAGGATGTGTCTCTTGAGGAGTTGCACAAGTTACTTGTGCAAGCCGAGAGGGACATGGGGTTAAATGTGAACCCTCCCAAGGATGTGCTTAACATAAGCACAAAGAGTAAAGGGAAGTTCAAGAAGAGTGGAAGAAAGGGTAAAAAGCAAGCTCCCACATTCACCAAAGCTAAGTCTTGTGAAGCTAGCACATCCAAAGTCAAGAAGGGTCCTCTTGATAAATGCCATTATTGTAATGGTATGGGACATTGGAAAAGAAATTGTTCCAAATACCTTGGTGATATCAAAGCTGGAAAGATCACTCCAGTAGGTATATGACTAACCTTCTTTTTATGTTTCTAAATTCAACTATGGTAATATGATGCAAAGTTGTGATAATGTATCTCCCTTTTTATTGTAAATAGGGCCTCCACCAAGCAAAGACAAAGGAAAGGAAAAGCAAGCATAAGAAACCATGGAGAAGCTAAGGATAGCTTTTATGGAGCTTTGTTTTTCATTGTCTTATTTAAAGTTATGTTTTGAATTTTAGAACTTTAAGTTTCCGTGTTCGACATGGAAAAGTATTTTGGATAATGGTTAGTATTTTGGATGATGGTGACTTGGTTTGCAACCCAAGTCACCCGTTTTATCATTTATCCTTTATGTTCTAAATTTTCATCTTTAAATGCTTGCTCTTAAGAACATAAGATTATTCACTTAAAGTGATCTAATAGACAAATATAATGACGGGTTTCATTATATGTCCACATGCTTAAGGCTTGTGTTTGATCATTTATAAAGTGATTTTGAGTCTATGAACTCTCCTAAAGGTATGTCAATCACCAAGTACACATATGAAAACAATAACTATTAGTCTATCTATGAGATAGTTCTCCTTATACTTCAACATCATTAATTTGTGTCTCATATGCTATATTTGAATCTATAGTGTATTTATTCTAAAGATAGAGTGGGAGAAAAATGAGGACACAACACACAAGGCAAGATAAAATTGTGTACTTGTGTATATGAAGATCTACGCAAGAGAGAATGATTTGAATGAAGGTATATCTATTTACAAAGTATGCCGAATAGATGAGATCTATGGTCTCAAGTAAGCTCTATATGACTAAAGAGACCAAGTGAAGTAATCATAAGAGTATACTCTCATGATAACTACACGAGGAGACCAAAAGAAGGTTTTGGAAGAAAATGACTAATGCAAAGTCTCAACAAGTTTTTGACTAAGTTTATAAAATAATTGACCAATAGTTTCAACCTTGAGATTTACTTAAGAGCCTAATTGAATCATAGTATCATACTAGTTATGATCAAGTTGCAAAGATTGATATACCGATATCTTCAATGGCCAAAGTTTTAACCACGCAAATGTCATTGCTTAACCTCCCTATGAAATGGTTAAACCTCCTTCCAAAAGGGTAATTGTGAAGGACGTATTCTAGATATTGTTTATATTTGAAAATGACATTACTACACATCATTATGACATAAGTGTGTTGGAGATTTAAAATCTCTTTCCGTAAGGTTAAGATGAGACCACTTCAAAATAGGTATTTTGAAAGGATATGATGGGAACATATATGGTTTTATCCTAATAACTTGGCAATGCGATTTATATTTCAATTCTTGAATAAATTTCGATTGAGAAGTCAATCTCGAAATGTGTAGAATTGAGTGGGAGTTAGGAAATTCTCATGTGAAGACATGGAATTTAGTGGGAGCTATCATCCTTGAATGTATAAAACTCATTACTCATTAAAGAATGACGAGCTAATATCTTCTTTCATAAAGAAGCTTTTAAGTTTTCAATTCTGGATGAAAATGGACAATGATGAATCCAATTGCATCAAGGGATGTCGGATTAGTATTAAGAGATACACATCGTATCAACATTCACATAGGTTATTCATGTAGATGAAAATGGAATTGCCATTAGCAGTCATGGTCGTTCATTGAACCTATGAACGGTTGATCTCATGATTATTAGTAACTAATGTTTCCGCCATTAGAATAATCATGTACATGTCCAATTATGAATCATATGCATAAGAGCATGATGATTGATTGGTGAGCCATAATAGAAACGTCATGAATTCTCAAGTAGAATCCGATGAACGATTTCGATGCTTGACGGAATGTTCCATTGTGTGTTAAGAGGTTACACATATTGTAGAAAATCCGAGCACATATAAGGATTTATGAGAATCCCAATTCTTTCAAGCCTAGAAAGAGAAATGAGAAGTTTTTGGAAAGATGCTTGGTTTAATAAGAGGTTATTCAAAAATCAATCTTTCCTAGTTAAGCAAGGACTTGTGAGAAGTGCTAAGCTTAATAATCTTGTCAATTGTTACAAGATACTACAAAACATATACCTAGTGCATTATGTGTGGATAGGAATACTTGATCAGTACAAGTTATATTATTCATCACAAATTCGTTCGTTATGTGATAGTCGATAAGAAAGTTCTTTCAAGTTAAAGAACCGAAACCAAGGTCGGGAACCTTGATGTGTACTTGGTAAGATTCATGCTATGAGAGAGAACATGAAGTGAAGGAAATTGCAAGTGTAAGAAGTTTGAACACATGGACACATGGGATGTTAAAACTTCTATTGCAATCAATAAGTGTTTACACTTACGATATACATCACAAGGTTGTAATGTGATATTGACTACTCGAGTGTGATGTCGACATTTGTCGTTTGAGTTATTATTAACTCACCTTGTACATTGTTATATCCAAACGGGTTGTAGAGACAATTGAACCCCGTTAAAGTGAACACGGATTAACATTGTATTTGCCCATAGTTACTTGTATGAGGTGACGTCTCGAAGTGACTAGAGTGTGATGCGATTGATGGCAAGTTCAAGTGCCATAAAGTCATGTGAGATGACTAATCGATCACATAGGCAGACTGTTAGGAACATTTTGTCGGGCCTAATGACCGCTTATAGAGTTCTGGCAAATTTATATAGCCTGGTCGTGGCGAGAGCTACTATAGTATTCGAATGAGTCGATTCTTTTGACTAAAGACTATTCGCCTAAGATGGCACAGTTTCAGATTAACTTTGATTTGTGTTACTACGACCTTCGTAAATGGGGTCAAATGGGCATATTTTGGGTTATGATGGCTGTGGCTAGTCGAAGGGAATGAGTGCGATAGGAATTGTCCACCCCTAGTCAGGGTTATAACAATATCTCAGGGCCACTCGAGGAGTAATGAACTGGAAATGCGTGGCCACGCTCGGAAAGTGTCTATGATAGATAAGTCCTGGTCAATCGCTTATTCTCCGGATCGAGGAAACCACTCTCGATATGATCACTTGCAAGTACGACACGAAAGACACCTTGCATTGAGTGGGAGATAGTAATAGGACAAGAGAATTGGTGACGCACACTTGTCGAGGACAAGTGGGAGATTGTTGGAATATGTGTCCTCCGACAATAATGCGATCACGACTGTTGATCATGATGATCACATGTTTAAATCTCATTATAAAGAATACCATTGGGAAGTAATATTGTTACTGTCAACTGGTCAACATATATCGGTAATGATTGGCTGACTAGAGTTTGATATTACTGTCGTGTGACGGTGGTGATCAGTTGACCCCCTAGGTCATACCTATAGGGCAACGCTCTTAATTGATTATTTAATTAATCGTATAACGTTGCGAGTTAATTAAATTACTTGAAAATTGACGGACGATTTTGGAAGTAAAATTTACGTATCAAATTGAAATGTGATTAAATGAGATACGGTCTGAGTAATTAAATTGTATAATTACTCGGATGAAATAAATTGTTTAATGTAACAAATAAATTTGAATGAATTGTTATAAATACAATCTGTTGTGATTTATAAATGGTAAAATATTTTGGCACAAGTAATTATGAAATTACTAAGTCGATTTTTGTATGTGACGTATTTTTATTAATACGTTGATTTTTAATATGTTAAAAATACATAACAAATTTATGTCACATGTGACATGTGACATATTGACAATTGACAAAAATAATATGGAATCCATATTATCAAATGGACCGAAATTACAAGAAGAGGATTAAGCTAATTAATTGTTTAATTAGTAGCTAAACATAATGATTGTTTTGGTTTAGTAGCCATGCAAGCCTATGGTGCATTGTGAAGACAAATAAGTCCATGCATTGGCTCCCCTTTACCTCTCCTCTTACACGGTTTTGGGAAGAAAAACCCATCATTGTTTTTCCTATAATTTTACCTAATAATATACTAAGTGTAGTTTATTATTATTCATTCAACTAATCATCCAAAATATAAGTTCTAGTGAGAATAAAAATCCTCCTCTCCTTCTCTCATAAAAAACCGAAATATTCAAGTGTTAAATAATATTTTGGTTCAATTTTCTACCTTATTAATATTATACTAGTACTTATAATATTAATTTGTATTAAGAGATAGCCTTGGGTATAAAGCTTAGGGAGAGATCCTATACTTGGATCTTTGTTCTTCCATAAGGAAAAGCTCAAGAACAAGAGAGAAAGGTGATCTCTCTTGTGCCCATTAAACCGAAATTATCAAAGTAAGGACATGATTTCTCCTCTATTTTATTATTGTTTGCATGCATAAAATCCACATTTAATTTTATGACAAATTAATTTCGACATATAAGAGTATGTTAGTATGTATATGAATCTACATTTCCTTCAGTACAAAGGACGAATTCCAGAAACTTGATATGAATGAATCGAGCCTCTAAAAATCCGAGTTTGATTTAATGATGAAAACCAGCAAATATTAATTATAAATGATTTAAACCGTAAATAAAGCGTGATAATTATTAAGAATGTATATTAAAATTTATTTATGTCAGAGGAAAAGAAAGAAAATAAGAAAGTAAAACAAAAGAAACGAATCAACAGAGAAAACCGAGGAAGAAGAAGAAGAGCAGGAACAACGGCAGCCTCTAAAAGAGGCGCAGCAGATGCTGCGACTCTTCGAAGAGGCGCAGCTGTTGCTGCATTTCTTCTCGATATCTGTTTGCTGCTGATCCGTAAAAACGGTTTAGTAATAGGGTTTTAGAAGTCGATTTTAAGCATACTTTTAATGTGAATCTTACAATAATGAGTACAAAAATAAAATACAATAAAAAAGATGGGATTTATATCCTCAGACTTACATGTTTGACGAAACGAGATTAACTAAGTTAACGTATAGTGATTGCTTGACTCGAATGTATGTAGAAAGTTCCCTCGTATGAGGATTTAGAATAAATTGATTGATGTATAGTGGTCAAATTGGTCGGTCATGCAGCATGACTGGAACTCAGAATGATATGAGCTTACGTGGTCGATTGATCAAGCACGTAGGCGTCGAAAGCTTAGAGCACGGTCATAGAATTAAAAGGGAGAAGAGAAGGGCGGACACTCGCGTGAAAAATATGTGGAACGAAGGTCCCTATTTATACTATAAAATATGGAGAGTTATGGAATTACTCAAACTTTGAAAACAAATTACGGAAAAAAATCTGTAAATAGACATAAACGAGCTGGGGAAGAGGCGCAGCAGCTGCTGCGATCCTTCGAAGAGGCGCAGCATCTGCTGCGTCATTTCCCGAGTGGTTTCCTCCTGCGGAAGAAAGAATTCCGCGTTTCTTTTAGGGAATTGCGATGGATCTCAACTTCCTTATTTCTTAAAATAAGATTTTTCGGGATATATTTTACCAAAAAATATAAAATTAATTTATGGAATAAAAATCCGGAATATTCTAGGACATTCCGACTCGGCATTTTAAACGGCTTCTTTGAAAACGAAGAGGTTTTTGACCCGGACTCCAAATGAACTCTAATTACTGTCAAAACGACCGTATCGGCGCGTAGATGACGACCAAGGGGTAGACATAAGTATTTGAGCTATCACTTGATGATAAACTTACGAACTGTCATAAATCGTTCTGCGTACCAAACATACGGCCTAATCATCACTGGGTGGTTGGTGGAAGGTGTAGAAATGAGGTATCTACAATACCATGTCGGTTTAAACCCGAGTACGATGATAAACATTGACTAATTACAAACAAACGGACTTAATACAATTAGTTCATAATCAACATTTTTCAAAACTATTCATGTCAAGCTTGCAAAACCAAACCCCACATCGAATATCGTCAATACAATGATGATTATTCAAGTCTCGTTCTTCACATTAACACAAAAGCGGTCTAAACGACCTTTTCAAACAAAGATGGTTTTAATTAGCTCTTTACAAACCGTTTTACAAATGTTTTCAACAGTCAGAAGGCGTCCCTTTGGACAGCCAGCTGCCTCGCGCCTATACAGGCTTACTGTTTTCCAGTTTTCAAACCAGGACAGGTCCCTTTGCATCGTCGGATGGCTCGTGCCTCCATGGGATTCCTGATGCAGGTCCTTCTTCCTTTCCAGCACTTGTCTAGGATGATCCCGACTTCGGTTAACCCGAATACAGGACGGATCATATGGCAAGCCTGCCCTTTTACTTTGTATTTGCAAAACGCCTTCCTAAGACAAATGGATCACGTTATGCACCATAAACCTAACTCGGTAAAGGGATGTTTAATTTCCGTCTTGCATGCATATCAACACTAAATCCAACTTGACATCAATTATTTGATATTTGGATAAACAACCGACATAGAAAGATCACATGTTAGGTTTAAACTTCTGGATGCCCATTCATGCATTTACCCGTTTTATCAACTTTTGCATTTAACCAACGAAGATCGATCAGTAGAGGCCGCTACCGCGGGCCAGATTGGGTGTCCGATTAAAGAGATTCCCAATACGTACCTTCACCTCATACTCAGAAACTTTGGATAGTGGACAACCTTATCCAGGGCGAACGAGAGTTATTCTAGAGATAGGATGCTAAAGAGGGACGACTCCTTATCTTTAGTACCTATGTCAAACACCGCTTTTTGCCTTGGTTGTCCTAGGTATAAAGTGGATTCGAACGGGTTCCAAGTATCCCACAAATGCTTGGTGGCGACTCCGAACATCTCTTGCATCGTTTCGAGACCCTTGCCGAGATGAAACCGACCGATCTAAAGCGATCCGGCGAAAGCATTTTTACACCGCCGAGCGTGGCTTTTAGAGTGCTGCGCATCCACAGATCAGCTGGGCGTCGCATGTGGCCCATGTCCACAGATTGGCGACTCCGCTGGGGAAAACTAGGACACTTGTGTCTTTTTGATCTCTAGATGGTGAGACTCAAACGAGGTCTTTGTTGAAATGCATCAATTGATATTACGGTCATAAGTCGGGTTCCTTGTCCCAGCCCACAACCTAACCCTTATCGACCAATTGGCTCGTCCCGTCGGCGTGAGTTTTCTCATCCTCGCGTTTCAAATCCCGATTGAGTCAAGCATACCATTGACTTTACACATTTCTGTTTCGGCAAAGAGCTTTCATTTCCTTTGTGCACGAGGCTAGGGCACCCTCCTTACACATTTTGTTTGGATTGGTATCCCTCTCGAAAATCGGGGTTTGATCGCTTGGTGTGTAACCCACCCTTTTAAGTTAAAACCCGTGTCAACATTATGCATAATATAATGAACTGTGGGTGCTTATGTGCTATGTGATCATAAGTTCGTCCGTGTCATTTCAAACTTTCAAAAAAACACCCTTTTGCGCCGTTATAATGGCCATTTCAAACCTCGGTCTTTCGCCGACCGTTGCACATCTTTTCATGCCATCCTAATAACGATTTTCAAATCCGGTTTTCTACAACCATTTCAAAAAAACACGCCTTTCTAGGCCGTCGTAATGACGATTTTCAAACCCGGTTTTCTAAAACCATTTTAAAAAGCACGCCTTTTTAGGCCGTCGTAAGGACGATTTTCAAACCCGGATTTTCACAACCATTTCAAAAATACATTTTTACACCGTTATAATCGTCGTGTCAAGACACAGATTTTAACCTGTCTTGCGCTGACACAATGGCCCTTTTAAAACCCGAAAATGGCACACAACCTTTTTCGAGGCCTTTTCAAATCCAGAGGACCATACACCGTCCCTAAGACTACAACTTTTTCAAACCTTTCAAAACTCGATTTTCGAAGCACTCGATTTTGAATTTCAAAGCCGTCTTCGGAAACAGCACATTGTTTTCAGAGCCGCCGCAACTTGAACTCAAACCGTCTTTTGAAAAAAAACTTAAGACAACCTTTTCAACTAGTCGACCTTTTGAAGATCCCTACTTTCGGAAACCATCCACAAAACGACACATTAATCTTTTTGAAAATTTGTATTTTCGAAAATTTCAGTCCACCATTCCAATTCCGCCTCGTGTTTATCGAGTCTAAGCAAACGTACTTATGGGTCTTTACTTATGAGTCGTCTCACCTTGAGACTCGTTCAATGGCATCACGTCATTATATTGAACGCGGGTCAAAGTCCGGTCAACACCGTCACATCATAAATCGAGTCAGCACCGAGACGCCACACACGGTTGCCCTCGTCTTGTTGAGTCTAAAAATGTCTTTCCATCTTTTGTGTTGTCCGCGTTTAGTAGTTAAATCGTGTCGGATTGGGATGTAACGTGAGCCATTTTCTGCCTCAGAGCCATAGCCCCTTCTTCAGCTTAGTCCAACAACAACGATGACAACAGAGATCTCACTGTTGGAGTTAGTGTCCTCCACAATAGTGCGTTTACATAATAAATCTCATTAAAGGAATATCATCAGATATTTATTTATTTGATCCTAGTCAGCTGATCAACGTATATCGGTAACGGTTGGCCAACTAGGGTTTGACGTTACTGTACTGAGACGGCGGTGTTCAGCTGATCACTTTCGGTCACACCTAAAGGAACGAGACCCAACACGAAAGCTAATTAATTGTATGAGATACAATTTAAATTAGTCCATTGATTAAATTGACTAAGAGTTAGTCGATTAAATTGATTTAGAGAGATATCGAGTTGTGAACTCGAGGTACGGAAATTATTATTTAATTATGCGATAATTGAATAATAAATTATTTGAGACGGGAATTAATGATTAAGCAGTTAATTATTAAATTGGTACTAGTTGACTAATGTGATTAGTATTGGTACGTAAACTATATGTGTAGCGGTACACATATATTTACGGAGTGATTTAGACGAAATTAATTGGAAGCATTTAAACATGATACGATGTTTGAATAAAATTTACACGTATTTGTGCGACAAATATAAGAACCAAAATGGACCCGTAAATGGGACATTGGACCGTGTAAATGGAGTGTAGTGGATGCTTATAGACATAATCATTTCACTTTACTTGTTGGTTCTTCCATAAGTCATCTTATGATCACTTGCAAGTGATATAAGATTGGACAAAAATAAAAACAAGTGCACTCCCTCACTCCACTAGTTCCACCCGCCACTTTCACCCATAAAACACTCCAATTGTTGTTCATTTTCACACTACTTCTTTTGGTGTGTTTGCATGTTAAAAATAATTGGTCTTTCTCTCTAAAAAATCATAAGCATCATTTCTAAGAAGTTAGTATCAAAATTTTATTACTAAGATGTTAGTAATATTTACATATTATCAAGGGTAGTCTTACTTATATCTAGTTAATATAAGTAAGGTTGTTGGGTAAGTTCTTGGGTGGATTAAGGAAGGAGACCTTCTACTTTGGGGGTTGGTTTTTGGAGGATCTTCCATATTCATATAGCTCAAGAACAAACTAGTAAGGTGAACTAGTTTGTGCTCATTTTACCATAAAATCAATGTAAGAAAATTGTTTTTCCTTAATCTTTATGTTAATATGCTTTTATATTGCATGCATGTTACATAGATCATCAAAATGATAAACTATGAGATAAATTAATTTTTATTAGAGAGTCTAATATGGATCTATGATCTTTCAAGTGGTATCAGAGCATAGGCTTGTTATTTGCATGTTGATTTTAAGCATATTAATGAATTATGAGATAATTTATAAGAACTCAAAAATTGTGTTAGAAGAGGTTTTAGCACGAAATTTTTGGGAGATACATACCTACTGATCTCAAAAGGTTTGTGGTTTTTTTGGTGATTTATGAAGTTATTTTGCTATTTTTAATGTTTTTTGGTAGAAAACCGAGTCAAAATGCCGTATTTTAGTTAAAAATTGACTAAAAATAGTTAAAAGTTTATTCGGTACATGGATTTTTAATGGTAGTTCATGCATGTTTTCTACTGATTGTATGCAAAAGGTTGAAGTTTGGTTCGAATTTTTTGCATGTTCATTGATTTTATGAGATAAAAGTCGATAAAAGTGAAATTAATTAATCATAATTTCGAAACATTTGATTCTGCCCATGATAAATTTATTTTCATTTAAAAATATTATTTAAATGTTAAAAGTGAATTTTAATTTGTATTTTCACCTTGTTTTGATGTTTATTGGTTTTAGTGGTTAAAAACCGATAAATATCGATCTTTTTCTTCATAAAATTTATCCGGAATTTTTGGGCACTTTTTCTGACATTTTGGTGTTCTTGGGAGTGTTCCAGAATACTAAAAATTTTTGTTTCAATTTTTTGGGTAATGTTTCAATTATTTTGGATTTTTACTTAAATATTATGATTTTATCGATTAAATTAGCAAAATATCACCAAATCAAACTAATTATTTATCATAAAATTAGTGAGGACTAATTTTAAGGTTCAAAACAGTTTGGACAATTATTTTGGACTTAAATGAGATTTAAGAGTTGATTATTGATTTTTACATGTTAAAAATCGATTAAATCCACAAAAACCGAGATGGATACCAACGAATGATAGATAGGGCGATTTTGGCATCATTTTACAGCATTTTAAGAATATTTATTTAAGTTGAATGAATGATTGTCATTTATTTAAAGTATTTATCTTGTTGTACCTAGTATGGCCTAGTTAATTTTTATCGTTATTACCCGAAATGAATGGGAATATCGATTTGTTTGTAATTAAATACGATCTCGTATCGTCGGTTTGTAATTAATTAATAGTTTTATTTATTTTATTAATTAATGTATAATAGGAATAGCTATGTAATTCAATTGTAATAGTTACTTATACCGGCGTTTCCAAAAGACGGATTACATCAAGACGGAGTCTATTTTTGGAAGGTGTTCCAAATACCACAAGGAAGAACCACTTTTGGAATGAAGAGGCAAGGGACCAAGGAGTTGGTTTCCGAAATGTAATAGACTAGTTTTTATTAACTAGGTGGCCATACTAGGATTTATTCATATGCTTACTTGTTTGCTTGTTTTATTTTCGCACATGCCAAAATCGCCATTCACATGCATTTTATCTTCGCGATTGTCAATTCACGTCATTTACATTCACCAACTTAGTTCACTTATAGGGAATTTATGACTAAATTGACAAGATCTCTCACATAACTAAAATTGAGATTAGCCTTACCAATTAGTAACACCTATGAATCTCTTGTTCATTAGAGCCACGCTCGCCCAAGCGGGGTGTTCTCTTTTTACCTTGGGTAAGTATGGTGGTAAACGGTTATCACACGCTAAAATTGGTTGGACTCAACGGGATATAAGACGGTCTTGTGTTCCGGGGCTAGTACATGGATTTAAGGAAATTCGTCGACCAAGAGTTCTAGAGGTAGAATTAGTCAACGTGACTTACCGAATTTACACAATTATGGGATGTTTCGCCCAAGCGATGCTCATTTTTGTTTAATATTTGGGTCTTGGAATCATTTATATAATTTAGTGGGAGATCATTATATAAATGTTCAAACTTGTTAAACATGTTTTTCACAAGTATTTTTAAAACATTGAATGTTAATTTTTCCTATTTTTCGTTCTTTTTCATTAATGAATTTACTATGAATTCGCGCACTTCATCCTCCTTTCATCCTCTATTTATTTTTATACTCGTTTCGTTCTTTCATTGGAAGCGGTTTCTTTGAAGGAATTCGGTAGCAATGATTGGTAACATGACTTACCAATTCACCTACATAAGCTTACAACGATTTTTACGATTATTATACAACTTAACGTCCATACATATTAAAAAGGGGTTTTATGTTGCAAACTCATATTACGAGTTTAAAAGGAAGTCACATTTTATCAAGAGAGTCTTGATTTCGGAAGTGACACCTCCGTCATGATGATGCATATTAGTTTTAATTACTTACGTGTAATTCAAAAGTTTACGAAAAGAGTTTTCAAAAATACTTATAATACTCCAATATGATACCGTCAAATGGCTCACTTCGAGAAAGGCCAAATCGATTGTTTATGCGCTAAAGAGTTTAGGCATATGATAACAATTGAACGGTTAGGTAGTCCAATTTCGCAAGAAATTGAGATTTTGCCACATGTTGCACTCACTTTATAGTAATTCACTCTTACTAAGTGTATAAAATATCACGAATGACTTGAAGAGAGGTCTTCATAAGATTCATTTTTGCTTGTTGAAGAAAAGAAGAATGTGAAAGTGAGTGGGAGTTAAGAAGAATCAACCATAGATGTATGCGATAGAACAAAGTTGAAAGAGACATCTACTCAAAGGATAGGCTAGTTCCACTATCTTGGTATGAGATACCAAGTATGGGTCATTTCCTTGTAAAGAAGTTTACATGAATTGATAAAACATAAGACATCTAGCATAGGACATTTTTGTATCGAAATGGTGCTAGAGTAGCAATGATTTCGATAGGGACAAATGTACCTAAATTAGGTTTTAAAAGAATGTAATCATATATGTTTAAACATAGAAGGCATCACTCATGTGATTTAAAACAAAAGGTTGTACATACTCCTAAGATAACTTGGTGGTTGGTTTAGACCATACAAGTTAGAGGAATTTTACATTTTTCACTAAAACTAAATATTAAACTATCTTGTAGATTTTAAAGTCTCTAATCCGGTGAACCCAAATGATCAAACCTCAAGTAAATTCGTTTAACGTATAAACGATTAGCACATCGTATAACCATTTGATTGAGTCTCTTATGGTATGTGTGCATGTATTATGTTTTTCTTTTGCAGAAAAGAAACACAATAGTAAGGTGATTGACCATATACATACGGATGTGTAAGGCCAATAGTTGGTTATAAATATACTTCATTACTTTTACCGTATGTTAAGTAGATATGAAAACCTCGTATCTATTTAATAAGACATAAAAGTGATTTTTGAAACGTGGAATATTTTCAAAATGAAGTAGTAAACCAAAAGCACGTCAAGATCAAGATGTTGATCGGAAGGTTCAAAGTAATGACTTTGAAGATCAAATGGGTAATATTAAGTGTTGACCTTGATAATCACTAAGAAGATTATGAACCAATTCATATAATACCTTCTCCTTGGGACACCATAGAGTATGGTGTAGTCAAGTATATAAACCGAACTTTATGAGATATAGTTTGAGGTTTTTCGCAATTTTTGTAAGCTATTTTCTCACTAAAAGTTTAAAACCCGACTATAATAGCCTAAATGACTCCATATGAGATATGGATAGGGAGAGTCCCTAACTTGTCTTTTTATACATTTGGGATCATAAATGTTTATGTTCAGAACCAATTTGTGTATTTGTGAGGGTTATCCAAAATTGAACCACTTGGTTTTTACTCCTCCAAAACGAGAACAAAGAGTTTGTGGCTCATAATACTGTCTTTCCAGAAAGATTTTCATTTTCTGGAAGACAGAGTGGGAGAAAATTTGAACTTGCGGAAGTCCAAGACTCACAAACTGAGTACAATGCAAGAAGACGTTATTTATTGAGGCTCAGTGGTGAGTACAATGCAAGCAGCCGTTCTTTATTGTGGTCAGTGGTTATAAGGAGATAATTTTTAGATAATATTGCGTTACTTTTTAAAAGTGACGAATCATAAACCCTCATCAAAGGCTTTTCTATAGTATGAACTCTATATGATGGCGTGTCACCATGCAATCCGAATTGATCTCCTTGCACACGATGCGATAAGGAAGGAAACACGAGATGTTTTCGAGACTTGATTTAAGGTGAATAGTTTGGTTGGTTACCTTGATCTTGTCGTAAAGGTTACATAAGATGTTTAAAATTTGGGCTTGTTATAGAGAGTTTATGACAACCCAAATGCCTTTATCAATTCGTATGTTCTTAGCAATATAGCTTCTCTTGAGGATGAGATTCAGCAAATAAATAATGAAACTTTCTCCTTGGGAGAAGTTTTTTTGATGTTGTGAATGCTAAGTGATCTATATACATCAAAGAGTTGGAACTTTGGGTTCAATCATGTAGTCTATTAAAATGGTATTATTCGAGTGTTGAGGTACCATTATGATACATGGAGTTTAGTGGGAGCTAAAGTTAGTTTCTTAGTCTAAATATGTGTTTTGACATATTAGTGACTAGAAATGTAGCTAAGGTGATGTTTCTTAGTCTAAATATATGTTTGACATATTAGTGACTAGAAATATTCTCGGGTGAATAATTGACAGTAGCATGGCGCATCTTAAATATCCAGAACTAATGAGATAGATCTCCATGGATATTAGCATTATAGTCAAGAGACTTATGTGATAAGATTCTTGACTCATTCAAGTTGTTGAACAATAAATATGATCTCTTGTGCTTCCGCTGCAGGATCTATTAAATATGCTAAAAGCTTCTCTCGTCGAGACTTATCATGTTGAGAATATGAGAAGTCATTACCAATCATTTTCTAGTGAGTGTCACTAGATTATTATCAAGAGCATCCTTGAGTACTTGAGAAGCACTGAGGATTTACTCTTGTTGAATGGAGGAATTAATGAATTTCGTGTAAAAGGTTATACGATTACATTCCTATGCTTATAAGATGTTATGAGTCTCGTTAAGGAATGGTTAGCATGTAAGAGTGTTATGTGCATAAAGAATAATATGTATAAGAAGTTATACATATATGTATAAGAAGTTATACATGTATAAAACAAATATGTATGAGGAGTCATACATAAAAGATGTCATATGAAGGATGTGTATGTATAAGTGTTATACGTACAAATCATGAACGGAAAGCTAAGTACATTACAGCATCCGATGTTGTAAAAGAGATAATTGATATCCAGATTTTAATGGAACTAGAGTAGTTCTGTTAGCCGAATATCGTTCCCGGAGAGACTGTGAAAACAGTGGGAGTGTTTGACTGGCTTTAGAACCAGAGTCTAAAAACTTGTTTAGATGTGTACTTAGAAATGCTCTATATGATGAAAAGAGCATAGAACAAAGGAAAATAGAAATGGAAATTAGAGTGATGCAACTGTTGCTTATCCTCTAACCAAAGCCGTAGATATAAGGTAGACATGATGATTATGTCATCTCAATGTGCATTGAGGAGTATACCTTAATTGCTAAAGATCGTTATGTAAATATTGGATAGATTATTGATATTTATATAAGTGATGATTACATTCATTGTTAGAGTTTCTTTAAGAACTTAATTATTCAGTTTGACTGAAAACATTGAAAACCTTGTTTATCTGAATAAGTTGTGGAGACAATGTTGAACACTATTCAAGTGAACAAGATGAACATTGTATTTTGTCCCTAGTCACTTAATGAGGTGACGTCTCGGAGTGACTAGTTTGTAAGTCGATTGATGGTTGTTCAACACCATAAGGTCATGCGTGATGACTAGTCTATTACATAGACAGAGTGTGTGACACTTTGCCGGACAGTGACCATTTAGAGAGTCCCTAAGTTCTATTATAGACGCCTGGTCGTGGCGGGGATCTCTAAGATGTTCTAATGAGTCGATTCTTTTGACTGGAGACTATTATCTGAGCAAGTGCAGTTTCCAAGTGACTTTAGTTTTTGTCCTAGGTCGTGCCGTGAAAGGAGGCCAAAAGGGCATTTACTAGGTCATGGTGATCTGTATTGGGCAATAGGATAGATAGGGCATACAGGAATTGTCCACCCACGTTGGGTAACTATATCTCAAGGCCACTCGAGGAGTTAATGACTACAAATGCGTGGCCACGCTCGGAAGTAATCTGTGAGAGATTTTTCCGGTCAGGTAGTCACACTCCCGATCGAGAAAACCACTCGCGATATGTTCGTGTGCAAGTGCGACCTGAAAGACACCTTGCATTGAGTGGGAGATTAAAACGGACAAGAGAATTGGTAGCGCACACCTTGTGTCTGACAAGTGGGAGATTGTTGGAGTTAATGTCCTCCACAATAGTGCGTTTACATAATAAATCTCATTAAAAAAATATCATCAGATATTTATTTATTTGATCCTAGTCAGCTGATCAACGTATATCGGTAACGGTTGGCCAACTAGGGTTTGACGTTACTGTCGTGAGACGGCGGTGTTCAAATTGATCTCTTTCAAACACCTAAAGGAACGAGCCCCAACACGAAAGCTAATTAATTGTATGAGATACAATTTAAATTAGTCCCTTGATTAAATTGACTAAGAGTTAGTCGATTAAATTGATTTAGAGATATATCGAGTTGTGAACTCGAGGTACGGAAATTATTATTTAATTATGCGATAATTGAATAATAAATTATTTGAGACGGGAATTAATGATTAAGCAGTTAATTATTAAATTGGTACTAGTTGACTAATGTGATTAGTATTGGTACGTAAACTATATGTGTAGTGGTACACATATATTTACGGAGTGATTTAGACAAAATTAATTGGAAGCATTTAAACATGATACGATGTTTGAATAAAATTTACACGTATTTGTGCGACAAATATAAGAACCAAAATGGACCCGTAAATGGGACATTGGACCGTGTAAATGGAGTGTAGTCGATGATTATAGACATAATCATTTCACTTTACTTGTTGGTTCTTCCATAAGTCATCTTATGATCACTTGCATGTGATATAAGATTGGACAAAAAAAAAACAAGTGCACTCCCTCACTCCACTAGTTCCACCTGCCACTTTCACCCATAAAACACTCCAATTGTTGTTCATTTTCACACTACTTCTTTTGGTGTGTTTGCATGTGAAAAATAATTGGTCTTTCTCTCTAAAAAATCATAAGCATCATTTTACTAAGAAGTTAGTATCAAAATTTATTACTAAGATGTTAGTAATATTTACATATTATCAAGGGTAGTCTTACTTATATCTAGTTAATATTAGTAAGGTTGTTGGGTAAGTTCTTGGGTGGATTAAGGAAGGAGACCTTCTACTTTGGAGGTTGGTTTTTGGAGGATCTTCCACATTCATATAGCTCAAGAACAAACTAGTAAGGTGAACTAGTTTGTGCCCATTTTACCATAAAATCAATGTAAGAAAATTATTTTTCCTTAATCTTTATGTTAATATGCTTTTATACTGCATGCATGTTACATAGATCATCAAAATGATAAATTATAAGATAATTTAATTTTTATTAGAGAGTCTAATATGGATGTATGATCTTTCACTCACGACTTCTCAGTTAGCACAGCTCTTAAGGTCACCCTGGAACATGTCGAGACCCATATCGACACCTTGGAAAACATGGAAACCGGAGAACACAACACTCCGCCTTTGACCGAAAGTAAGAAGAGGCTCAAGCTCTTGGAAGAACAACTCCTAGCCCGTGGTAACAACATCCACCTTGAGAACAATTGAAGATTCGAACCCGTTGGGGATCAGTTGCCCGAGAACTTTACCTTTACCGATGTACCCAAGTTTAAGGGAGTGGAGGACTCGCTCAATCACATTAGGGCCTTTAAGGACTACTTGTCCATTAAGGGGGTGAAGCAAGAACTTTTCACCCGGATCTTTCCGTCATCCCTGGAACCAATTCCCCGCCAATGGTACTATTCCCTCGACCCCAAGAGCATTACCACTTGGGACGAAGTCTCCGTTGAATTTGCCAAAGAGTACGCCGACAACGTCAAAATCCAAGCCAACACCCGCACTTTTGAGGTCCTTACTCAGAAAGATAAGGAAGGGTTCACAGAATTCTTAACCCGTTGCAGGAGGGTAAGCACCCAATTGGTCAGTAAGCCGAGTGAATCAACCCTGGTGGAGAAGTTTGTCAACAACCTCCGTCCAGTTTATGCCAACCTGCTGAGATATCAAAACAACAAAACCTTCCAGGATCTGCAAATCCTCGGAACCCGCATTGAAGACGACCTGCGTAAGGGCGTTTTAGCCTAAACCACAGGTAGAGGCTATCAGGGGTCTACATGAACTGGATCTCGCCCCTATGATCAGATAAAAAAATTGATGGGGTCAACCACCTCGAACCAACCACAAAGAAAACTAAACATCCTCAAAGGGTATTCACAAACTTGGGAACAATCTATGCCAGTGCCTTAAAAAGACTCATGGACCAAGGGAAACTACAGCCGATTGGGCCCACTCCGGACCCATCCGAGGCCAAGAAAACCCGCTTCTGGAACCCCAATGCCTACTGCCAATTCCACTAGGGCAAAGGTCATGACACGGAAGCCTGCTTTAAACTGAAGCACGCCATTCAAGATATGATTGGAAAAGGGGAATTACCTTTACCCCCGCCAACAAAACCAAATAACAAGACGAACCCCTTAGGAATCCATGCCATCTCTGATGATGAGCCAACCCTGGATTGCTCACACCTCATCCTACCTATTGATAACGAGGTGAATGCCTTGGAAAAGGACACCCCGGATGGGATGTTCATATTCAGCACCACAACCATGCTCACCATGTTCCAGCGGGTTGAAGAAGCCATAGCCAGTCTCTCAGAAAGGATCACCCGACTCGAGGACGCCTACCATCGACTGATTTTCAACCCACCAACACCAACACCAAGCCAAGGGAGGGTCCTCCGAGCACCCAAAACTCCCATTACCAGAAAGGATTGCTCCCGCGACTATTCTGGCATGCACCCCACAACAATCATAACCACAATAATCAAACCCACAAAAACTACCCCCACAAGAACTTCCCCAACAAAAACAATCCGCCGAGGAATACCCATCCAAGGTACCCTCGCGATCCCGAAATCAACAGTGTCTGGAGAGACGACGCAGAGGATGTCTACGTTGTTTCAGGAAAGGGGAAACAAGCAAAAGAGATCGGTCACCTCACCCGGTCCGGATGTTGGAGCTTGTGTCCTCCACAGTTAGTGTGATAACATATATAAATCTTTTATAGGTTCACAAGGGTATAGTTAGTATTTTATCAGTTGATTAACGTTTACTTAATAACGGTTGGCTTGCTAGAAGTTTGACGTTATTATCATACTGATGGCGGTGATCAACTGGTCCCTAAAAGTCACACCTAAAGGATGTATTTGAGAGATGTGATTATATGAAAATGTAATCACATTGATGCCTTATATGACTAAAAGGTTAGTTCATTTATTTGACTAAACTGTTAGTCAATGTGATGATGAGACGATAATTAGCTGAGACGAATTAACTGTTAATTCGTAAATTGAATATAAACTGTTATATTTAATTAATGTATATAATGTTAGCTTAAACGAATTAATATGTTAATTCGTAATTAAACGTAACCAGTTATATTTAATTAGCAAATTATAAATATGCGATATTTATAGTTAATGTATATATTATACGACATTGTCATAATAAATGATTGACAGACCGGTATTAATAAATCGACTTAAAATTGTTGTGTGTGGACTTATTAAATACATGTCGACATAATTGACAATGGATAAATATACACAATATATATAATTTGATAATAACCGAAAATAAGAAGATTTTATCCTTATTTTTGGTTGTTGCTTCAACCGATTTTAGGAAGAAAAAAAGAAGAAAATATCTCCCCTTATTTCCTCCTTATACACGGTTTAAAGGGAGAGAAAGAGATCATTATTTTTCTCACTTGTTTTTCCTTGACCTAATTCTCTCATCACACACAAAACCTAAAAAATTAGAAATTAGGGTTCATCTTTTCTAGCAAAAAGAGAGGCATTACTCAAAGCATTTTGGGTGCAACAATTAGGAGAATATCGATTTCGATATTGTTCTTAGGCCAAATTGCTAGGACCAAAGGTTAATTCTAAATCTCTACCTTTTTGTTTATGTAATTTCATTTATGACTCGTAATTTCATAATTATAATTTCGTTATAATCCGAAATTCTTGATGAAGTATACCGATATTTCCTATAAGTGGTATCAGAGCATAGGCCACGAAATTATTTTATATGATTTTAATAAATGGATTTAAACAAAAAAAATTGAAGAGAAAAAAAAAATTTCGGCCGAATAAAATTTTTTTTTTTTGCCGTGAGCAATTTTTTTTATGCCGAGATAATTTTTGTTTTTTTTTATGTTTTGTTTCCATTTTGATTTATTCATATTGTTGTTTTAACTTGTTAAGATGATAATATGATAAATTTGTAGATGTTTTGATTTAATAAATATTAAATTAAAATGGAAATGGAAATTGTTTTTAATTGTTGATGATTTGTTTTTGCTATATAGTTTTGGCATAGAAGTTAATTTAAGCATGTTCAAATCAATTGTGATGAATCAAATATACGGATAATCGATTTAATCATAATTTGGATATTCATTTTAAGAAGTTAAATTGAATCATCTAGTTTGAATCTATTTTTAAATTAAAAGATGATATTTATGCCGATCTTGTTATATTAGCAACATGAAACTTTTTGTCCACATAAATTTTTTTTTCCGAGATAAGTAAGAAAAAAAAGGCTGAATGCCGTGAGTTTTTAAAATGAAAAAAAAAAAACTGTTTTTTTTTTTTTTTTTTTGTATTTAGGTCAAAATTGTCGAGAGCACAAGAAAAAAACACTGTTTTTTTTTCGTTTTTTGCTGAATGCCGAGAGCATTTTAATAAAAAAAAAATTGTTGTTGTGTTTTGGCCATTAATAATTATACATTAAATTTATAATGTATGATTATTTGTTGTGAAAAGGTTCACAAATTTGAGATACCCAAGTTATTTTAAAGAGGTTTAAAATAATGTTAGATTAATTCATATTATAGGTTAATGTGAATTAAGATTGGAATTATTGTGGGTAATTGAGGAATTGTCACATAATTTGATCATTTAAATAGGTGGTTTGGATAAATTACTCTACATAATTAAGGAATTATGTCTTGAATGTTTAATTTATAGTAGATGCATTTTATTTAGTTGAATGAATCGTTGAATGGTTTATTTACGTTTTTTTGCAATCGGTTGTAATTTGTAATACCTAGTGTGGCCTTCGTTAATTATGTTTTCTTAATGATGGAAACATAATTTTAATGTAATTTTGAGATCTCGAATCTCCTTTTGGTTTTCTTTTATCTTATGGTTTTGAAATTAGAATGTAAATAGGTTTATTATGTAATTTTTAATTGTAATTTTGAGAAGACTAAAGATGGAGATTGGATTGCTCACTCCCGCTACATGGACCAAGATGGAACATCAAGATAAGCTTCTCGGGTCCTAGGAAGGATTCCAAAGTTGTATTTATGTTCATTTTGGTAGAAAGGCCACACTAGGACTTTATTTTTGTTTTTACGTTTTTCCATTCTTGTTGCTTTTCTTCGCTTGATAATTATTGCATCATATTCCGCCTAAACCAAACCACCTACTAATATGCATGAAAATTGACTCATATAGATTGAATGTCAGTTATCATGGACATAAAGATGTCACACAATTTTAAGCCATCATCTTAGTTTATTCATTCTCGCATGCTAGATATTAGTTTACTTAAAATGAATTAAAATAAAGTTGATGGGATCTTCCTCTAAAACTAAAATTGAGACTAGTCTTTATAGGCCAAACAGCTATGAATCCCTTCTTCGTCGGTAGGCATATAGGACCTTACTCTCCATATGACCCCTTCTACGTTGGGTAAGTAGTTTGTGTTGACTTAGTTTACCTCAACATTATAATCCAAAGAGTTTCTCGAGATTATGATGGACTATAGATAGAATTTACAGAAATTTATCAACCAAAAATTCTAAAAGTAGAATTAGCCAAAAGGTTGGCTTATCAATTTACAGATAATTGAGTCTTGGGATCATTTATATAATTCTTGAAGAAGGTCAATTGTATAAATGCTTTAGTCTTCGCGTTATAACAGTATTGTATTAGACTTAAATCATAACGATGAGTATGCTTATTATATTTTTTTCCTTTTTGCAGTGTAGAATTCGTTTTATATTGATAATACTGCTTACAACAAATGGCTGGAAATAATGATATCCCTATGCCAAGTGCCACACTTGGATGCGAGTCCTGGCTAAAAGCTTTCATGGACCACATGAATCAGTTTACACGACTGAAGAATGACGGGTCCAACTTTGCGGACTGGGAGGCATCATTACGGAATGCTGCCATTGCTGACGGTAAGCTCAAGTACTTAACTGAGCCAATACCGCCAAACCCAGGCCCCACTGCAAGACCTAACGAGTCAATTGCTTATAGTGACTTCGTTATGGAAGCGGGTGCGATAAAGAACGTACTCATTTTTGCAATGGAAACCAATTTGCAAAGACGCTTCATTGCCCAAGGTGCAAACAAGATTTTCACCACGCTCACTAATGAGTTCTCAAAAGCACCGAGAATCGTTACTTATGAGCATACCTGCTTCTCGATGTGAAACTCCGGAAGGGCCAACCGGTTAGCCCACACATTCTTAACATGATTGAGAATGTCGAGAAACTGGAGGCACTTGATTGCAAAATCAGTGAGAGCATAGTCATTGACCGTATGCTTCATTCACTTCATGATGGTTATGCCCTCTTTAGGGCAAATTACTACATGAATGACATGAAGAAAAGTCCTCATGAGCTACACTCACTTCTCGTACAGACCTAGAAGGATATGAAATTGAGTGGGAGCATGAAGCAAGATGTTCTCATGATTTCCAACAAGAATAAGGGTAAGGGCAAGGCTCACGGCGACCTAACTGTAGAAAAGCCAAAGTTTAAGAAGTCAGGAAACGGTAAGAGTGGGCCTGGTGAGACTAGTGGCTCAGTAGGCAAGGCAAAGAGCAAGGACGGTAACGTTGAGTGCCACCATTGTCACAAGACTGGGCATTGGAGGAGGAACTGTCCCGTGTACCGTGAGGACATAAAAGCAGGCCGCGTCACTCCTGATGGTATGTCATTTTATATTCATATGATTGAGATTAACCATGCAAGTTTCGGAACTTGGGTACTTGATACTGGTTGTGGTTCTCATCTGTGTAATCATTTGCAGGGCCTAAAAAACATCACACCCCTCGCAAAGGGTGATGTGGACCTGCGAGTCGGGAATGGAGCACGAGTTGCTGAGTCTCAAAGGGAACATACGTAATCCAGCTCCCTAGTGGGTTTGAGTTATATTTATATAACTGTTACTATGTACCTATTTTATCTAAGAACATTATTTCTGTTTCCGTACTTGATAAAGACGGTTTTTCATTTTCAATAAAGGACAATAGCTGTATTTTCTCTTTTAATGAAATGGTTTATGGCAAAGCAGTTTCCATGAATGGAATTTACATCTTAGATCAAACAACAGATATATTACATGTGAATAATAAGAAATTAAAGGTTGGTGACAAAGATCAAACATATCTATGGCATTGCCGAATGGGACACATAAATGAAAAACGTGTAAAGAAACTCATTGAGAGTGGGACTATCCCCACATTTGATTTTTCATCAATTGGCACGTGTGAATCATGTCTTATCGGCAAAATGACTCGAATTTCCTTCAAAGGTGTTGGAATGCGCGCTAGTGACCTATTAGGACTCATACATACTGATGTATGTGGACCTATGTCAATTACCGCAAGAAATGGATATAGATATTTTATCACTTTCACGGACGATTTGAGTAGATACGGATACGTCTACTTAATGAAGGATAAAAGTGAGTCCTTTGAAAAATTCAAGGAATACCAGAATAAGGTTGAGAACCAACTGGGAAGAAAGGTTAAAGCACTCTGTTCAGATCGGGGTGGCGAATATCTTTCAAATGAGTTTGATCAACACCTTAAAGACTGTGGAATAGTTTTACAGTTAACTCCACCTGGAACACCTCAATTAAATGGTTTCTCCGAACGGAGAAATCGAACACTACTTGATATGGTTCGATCCATGATGAGTCACACAGTAGTACCTGATTCATTATGGGGTTTTGCTCTTTTGTCAGCGGCTCTTATACTTAACCGAAGTCCGTCTAAAGCTGTCGACAAGACTCCATATGAAATGTGGAAGGGAACGGTCCCTAACTCGTCCTTTATTCGGGTTTGGGGCTGCGAGGCTTATGTCAAGTGGAGACACGAGGATAAGCTCGGCCCGCGATCGGTCAAGACATACTTTATTGGTTATCCAAAAAGAATGTTTGGTCATTACTTCTATTCGCCTACCGAACATCGAGTTTTTGTTGCGGCTAGTGCGAAGTTCTTAGAGAAAGAATTTCTCGAGAACAAGTCAAGTAATAGAACCTTCGAGCTGTCGGGGATTCAAGAACCAACAACCGAGGAACAGATGGAGGAAGTTGTTCCTTCAACTGATGATATGGTTACTATTCCTCAGGAACCTAGGAGGTCGGGTAGAGTCTCTAATCCTCCAGACATATACATTGGTATGGTCGAGGAAAATGACGTTTTGCTCCTAGAGAGTAATGAACTCGCTACCTATAAAGGTGACATGGCCTGTTCCGACTCAACGTTATGGCTTGAAGCCATGCTATCCGAGATGGACTCCATGTATGAGAATGACGTATGGGATCTTGTTGATTTACCTAATAAGGTACGACCTCTACAGTGCAAATGGCTTTACAAAATAAAGCATTCTGTAGACGGGCAACCAGATACCTATAAGGCACGACTAGTGGCAAAAGGTTTCACTCAAGTGCACGGATTGAATTATGATGAAATTTTTGCACCCGTAGTTATGCTGCGTTCCATTCGGATAATCTTAGCGATTGCCGCTTTTCATGACTATGAAATTTGGCAAATGGATGTGAAAACCGCCTTCTTAAACGGTTATTTGGAGGAGGAGTTGTACATGGTACAACCCGAAGGTTTCATAGATCCTGAAAATCCTAAGAAAGTGTACAAGCTTAAGCGTTCAATTTATGGACTTAAGCAAGCTTCTCGGAGTTAGAATCATCGTTTCGACCAGGTGATAAAAGAGTATGGTTTCACTCGATCGGTCGAGGAACCATGCTTATATATCAAGTCGAGTGGGAGCAAGATTGTTTTCTTGATATTGTATGTCGATGACATACTCTTGATTGGGAATGACATTCCTCTCTTATCTTCGGTAAACGGATAGTTGAAGAACCATTTCCAGATGAAAGATCTGGGTGAGGCACAACGCATATTGGGAATTCGTATCTATCGAGATAGATCACGACGGATGTTATCACTGAGTCAGGAGTCTTATTTAGATAAGATTCTTGAAAGGTTCAGCATGACCAACTCCAAGAAGGGGAACCTTCCAATGACGTCTGGGATGCATTTGAGCAAGTCTCAGTCATCCAAGACACCTGAAGGGGTCGAGCGCATGAGTCGTATTCCTTATGCATAAGCCATAGGATCAATCATGTATGCCATGATATGCACATGTCCAGACGTGGCATATGCATTGAGTATGACGAGTCGGTACCAAGGCAATCCAGGTGAAACATACTGGATAGCTGTTAAAAACATCCTTAAGTACCTACGGAGGACTAAGGATTGGGTATTGACTTATGGAGGAGATACTAAGCTATGTGCAATCGGTTACGCAGATGCTAGCTTCCAAACAGACCGAGATGATTCGAAATCTCGGTGATTCGTCTTTACTCTTAATGGTGTCTTTGCGGTCACCGGAAGAGTTCGAAACGGATGTTGTAGCGATTCTACTACTCAATCCGAGTACTATGCCGCCTGAAGCGAAAGGAAGCTATATGGATGCGTCAATTCTTACAAGGACTAACCATAGTTCCTAGTTCGAATGACCCGATCACTATCTATTGTGGCAATAGAGGTGCCATCTTCCAGGCTAAGGAGCCTAAGTCTAGTAACCAGTCTAGACATGTACATCGGAAGGCTCACCTGATCCGTGATTACGTGGAGCAAGAGGAGATAGTGATTGACACGATTGCTTCGGATGACAACATCGCGGACCCTCTCACTAAACCATTGAAATATGATAACCATGAAAGGCACGTTATTTCCATGGGAATTAAACGTATTCCTGAGTTGTACTAGTTGATTATGGATTCGATACATTATCTTTTTCATATGCTGTTTATAACTTCATCGTTTTATTTCATATTTTGTTTTTCATGTGGATTGTACGACAACATTGAACGCCACAAAGTGAACTGAATTACATTATATTTGTTTTGGTCCGTAATCGCCTACATGAGCTGATAACTCTGGCTATTATTTTGTGAAGTTGATTGATGGTGGGTTCAACGAGCCATAAGTCAAACGGTTGGCTGATCGATCACAGATGCGAGTTATAACGATACCTCATAGGACAAATTGTGACAACGTAATGGAGTCCTAAATGTTTAAAAACATTCGGTGCCAGGTTGTGGATTGGACGTCCATTGAGTTGCTAGAGTCGATTCTTTTGACTATCGACTGTCTCTTGAGATTAAGGCAGTTTTTGGGTGACTTTGGTTTCTTTCTCATGGTCGACCGTAACAGGAGGCTAAGCAAATTTTCACTGGGTCGTTTCATACTGTGCTTATATCTGCAGGATTCGAGTTGAAGAAAATATCCAACCTTTATCAGGTTTAGTTATTTCTTAGGGCCACTCGAGGAGTTGTAACTGAAATGCATGGCCATGCTCGAATGATGATTCGTTTATCAGTTAAGTTACTCTCTAGTCGGGAAAACCACTCTTGATATTGATCACTTGTAAAATACGACCTTTGTGAATACGGATTTTGCTAATTGTTTTGCATTGAGTGGGAAAAATATTAGGATATGAGAATCGGTTATCGCACATACACTTGTGAGGACAAGTGGGACTTTGTTGGAGCTTGTGTCCTCCACAGTTAGTGTGATAACATATATAAATCTCTTATAGGTTCACAAGGGTATACTTAGTATTTTATCAGTTGATTAACGTTTACTTAATAACGGTTGGCTTGCTAGAAGTTTGACGTTATTATCATACTGATGGCGGTGATCAACTGGTCCCTAAAAGTCACACCTAAAGGATGTATTTTAGAGATGTGATTATATGAAAATGTAATCACATTGATGCCTTATATGACTAAAAGGTTAGTCAATGTATTTGACTAAATAGTTAGTCAATGTGATGATAAGACGATAATTAGCTGAGACGAATTAACTGTTAATTCGTAAATTGAATATAAACTGTTATATTTAATTAATGTATATAATGTTAGCTTAAACGAATTAAGATGTTAATTCGTAATTAAACGTAACCAGTTATATTTAATTAGCAAATTATAAATATGCGATATTTATAGTTAATGTATATATTATACGACATTGTCATAATAAATGATTGACAGACCGGTATTAATAAATCGACTACAAAATGTTGTGTGTGGACTTATTAAATACATGTCGACATAATTGACAATGGATAAATATACACATTATATATAATTTGATAATAACCGAAAATAAGAAGATTTTATCCTTATTTTTGGTTGTTGCTTCAACCGATTTTAGGAAGAAAAATGAAGAAAATATCTCCCCTTATTTCCTCCTTATACACGGTTTAAAGGGAGAGAAAGAGATCATTATTTTTCTCACTTGTTTTTCCTTGACCTAATTCTCTCATCACAAACAAAACCTAAAAAATTAGAAATTAGGGTTCATCTTTTCAAGCAAAAAGAGAGGCGTTTCTCAAAGCATTTTGGGTGCAACAATTAAGAAAATATCGATTTCGATATTGTTCTTAGGCCAAATTGCTAGGACCAAAGGTTATTTCTCAGGCCTACCTCCCAATCCACTGAAGCTCACAGTCAACCGCATTCTGATGCTCCAGGGTTATTTCTCAGGCCTACCTCCCAATCCACTGAAGAGCACCTTGCCTCCTATGAAACATGCCAAGGTCCCCAACATCCCCTTCGGGTAAGGCTATTAGCCAGCCGATGAAGACATCCAGAAAATGAATCTCCTAGTACGGAAGCGCAAGAAGCACGGAGTTATCCTCCGTCCCTACCATTTAACTCTCAACGGATACTTCGTCCCCGAGGGAGAATCCGAGCACTACAACGGCTTTCCAAAGCAAATCTATGACCCCGTAGCTAAGGTCAAACACCCGGGCGTAAAGGTCTTTTAAGACTGCTACTTCATCCCCGACAACACCAAAGTTGCGTCAACCAAATCTGAATCAACCCCTTGCCTGGACGGGCAAGTCGTGAGTCTCCTATTCGGAGAAAACAACAACAAGAACCTCGGCTATGAGGACATCATCTACATTGCTCTAAAAGATAACCAAATCGATCCCACTGCCTTAATCTCTGATACTGACCCAGAAAAAGTTACACAAGGCTGGAGGAAAACTGTCAAATAGACCGATCGTCAAGGCCGCATTCTCAAGATCACAACTTGAGAAGGGACTATGTTCAAAGAGGGAAGTGAAGATGAAAAGGAGTCTGATTCTGAGTCAGAGTCAGAGTCTGTCTTAGCTCCTAGCACTCCTGATGCCCCGATCAAAGTCCCCTTTTCGCTGTTTTATCACAAACTTGTGGATGCCTTAGAGGCCGAGTCAACTAGGGTCATCCCCACTCCCACAGAGGGTAGCAACCTGGAGCCTGTTCCAGGGGCCACCTCCTCTACTGCGTCGCCTCTGACTGCCCATGAGATGTCTGTCCTATCCAAGCTTTTCACTCAAGTCGACTTAATGAACGCTAAGTTTGCTTACGACTCGTCTCAATTTAACTGCAATGCCATTCTGAACGAATATAAGGAATTTGACTTCAGTGACTACCCACCTCACCTAGCCAAAGAACTTGACAAACGAGAAGTTAGGACACCCATCATTGAGGAGACCGAAACCATTAACGTAGGGACCAACAACACACCTCAAGAACTTAGGATAAGGACCACCCTTGACCCCTCGGAAAGACAGCAGTTCATCGACCTTATACACGAATACAAGGATGTATTCGCATGGTTCTACTAAGACATGTCTGGGATCGACAGGGATATTGCAGAGCATAGGATACCCATTAAACCATGAGCTACCGTGAAACAAAAGTTGCGCCGTATGCGTCCTGAATGGCCCCTGAAAATCAAGGAAGAGGTAGACAAACAGTTCAAAGCCGGATTCATCAAAGTTTCAGAATACTCTGAATGGGTGGCTAACATAGTTCCCGTACCCAAGAAAGACGGGAGAATTCGGGTTTGTGTCCACTTCAGGGACCTGAACAAAGCAAGTCCGAAAGCCGACTTCCCTCTGCCACATGTCGACATCCTGGTAAATAATACCGCCGAGCACGTCCTTTTATCATTCATAGACGGGTATGCTGGGTACAACCAGGTCAAAATGGCTGAGGAAGACATGCACAAGACTGCAATCACTACACAGTGGGGTACATATTGCTACATTGCCACGCCCTTCGGTCTAATCAATGCCGGAGCAACCTACCAAAGAACCGCCACCACTCTTCTACATGACATGATGCACAAGGAAGTGGAGGTATATGTCGATGACATGATCATCAAATCAAAAGAGCGAGACAGCCACATCAGCGCCCTTCGGAAATTCTCCGCTCGTCTTTGCAAATACAACATGAGACTAAATCCTCAGAAGTGTGCATTCGGGGTCACCTCCGGAAAACTCCTGGGACACGTCGTCAGTAAGAGAGGCATCAAAATTAATCCTACAAAAATCAAAGCTCTTCAACAAATGCCTCGGCCTAATAACGAGAAGGAGATTCGGGGATTTCTCGATCAAGTCCAATACATCTGCCGCTTCATAGCCAAGCTCACTATGATTTGTGAACCAATCTTCAAGAAGTTTAGGGCCTCTGATCACACTAATTAGGACGACGATTGTCAAAAAGCCATCGACAGGATAAAGGAAATCTTATCCAAGCCTCCTGTCCTCATGCCACCTCAGCAAGGAATTCCCTTATCGCTATACCTGACGGTCACTGACACAGCCATGTTAGCAATGCTAGCACAAACCGTCGACGGCGAAGAAACAGCCATCTACTACATCAGCAAAAAGATCATCGAATACGAAACAAGGTACACCTAACTGGAAAAGACATGCCTTGCCCCGGTCTGGTCAACAAAGAAGCTGCGACATTACATGCTCAGCTACACGGTTCACATCTACTTCAAGATGGACCCGGTCAAATACATCTTCGAAAAACACGTACTAAACGGAAGGCTGTCTAGATGGACACTCATGTTATCCAAATTTGACCTCAAATTCGTACCCCTCAAGGTTATCAAGGGATGGGCAGTCGCTGATTTCCTAGCAGAAAATCCCGTCAACGAGGATCCAACGACAGACACATGGTCACTTCCCGACGAATACATCCTTTGTGACGACACCGACGCATGGGACCTATACTTCGATGGTGCATCAAACGTGAGAGGCTTCGGGGCAGGAATCCTACTAATATCACCAGAAGGGGAACATGTTCCGATCTCAGTCAAGCTAGATTTCGCCATCACCAACAACGCCGCCGAATACGAAGCATGCCTCATCGGCCTACAAGCAGCCATAACACTTGGCATCAAGAAATTGAGGGTCCACGGTGATTCCTCACTCATCATCAATCTGGTGTCCGGATCATGGAAAATCCGAAGCGACAACTTAGCACCCTACCGAGCAAAAATCAGTCAAGAGGTCGAATTCTTCGACCAAGTCGACTACTTCCACTTGCCACGGGAGGATAACCATTTTGCTGATTCCCAAGCAAAACTTGTCGCGCTCGTCAACATACTCGACGACATTACATCGATGCCCCTATGTGTCGAGAGAAGCAGCGAACCAGCTCACATCTGCGCCATCTACAACGATGAGGAAAACCATGTCGAACATTGATACCAAGCCATCCTCAACTACAAAACCAAAAACGAATTCCCTCCCAACTCTGAGACCAGAGGACAAAGAGCCATCAGGTTACGTGCATCACAATTCGGGATAAACCAAGAATAACTATACAAAAGAACACCCCAAATGATTCTTCTCGTTTGCATTGATCACCACAAAGCCAAAAAAAGTCATGGGAGAGGTCCACAACGGAGAATGCGGCCCTCATATGAGCGCAATGATGCTAGCCCAAAAAATCATGCGGTTAGGCTACTATTGGACCACCATGGAAGCCGATTGCAAAACTACGTCAAACATTGCTACAATTGCCAAATCTTCGCAAACATACAACACATACCACCATCCCTTTTTTACACCATGACATCACCCTGTCCTTTCTCGACCTGGGCATCGACATCTTCGGAAAAGTCAACCGAATAGGCGCCAAAGGTCATTGCTTTGTTCTAGTCGCCATCGACTACTTCACCAAATGGGTAGAAGCACAGTCCTATGCAGTCTTGACCGCCAAACAAGTGGCCATGTTCATCCAGGACAACATCATCTGAAGATATGGGGTACCCCATGAAATCATCAGTGACCAAGGCTCCCACTTCCGGGCGGAAACACATGCCTTGCTGGATAAATACAAAATCAAACAACATCGATCATCCCCCTATCATCCCCAAACCAACGGAGTGCTAGAGGCAGCAAAGAAAACTCTTATCACCATCATCAAAAAGATGCAAGACAATTACTGCGATTGGCCAAGCAAACTCCCATTCGCACTTTGGGGATACAAAACCTCCTTTCGAACACCAACGGGAGCAACCCCCCTCTACCTAGCATACGATATAGAGGCGGTTCAACCATTAGAGTTGGAGGTCCCATCTCTACACATCCTACTCGAAAGCCAAGTTCCTGAGGCGGAATGGGCCCATCGAAGGTTCTTAACTCACACTCCTTGACGAACGGCGACTCAATGCCTTGCACAACGTCCATCTATACCAATGACGTATACAACGAGCATTCAACAAAGAAGTCAAACTCAGGAATATCAAAGAAGGCGACTTGGTCCTCAAGTCGGTTCGAGCACGGTAATTCGAGGGGGAAATTCAACCCCAATTGGGATGGGCCATATCTGGTCAAGAAAATACTCTCGTGGGCGCAGTGACCTAGACGGGGAGGATTTCACAAACCCGACCAACCTAGACCAACATAATAAATACTACCCTTGAACCCTAGCAATCACAAACCTTACCCTAGTTTCACAACTAGTGACAGCATACCCCTTTCAAGTCAATTCCTCAATGCGTTCTGATTTGATTGCATGTTTTATCGAGTCTAAGTTATGGCACCGTGCCATGTTTCTAACAACCTTTGATCTGTCAAAGGCAACATCCATTTGCACTCAAACAAAATATTTGAACTACGAGCATGGTTTGATTTCACCTCTTCAGTTGGATACGTAGGCAATCCTTTCTTACACAAGAAGGATACAACCATCCCCACACAAAAAAACCAATCACCCATACCAACTTCAAAAAAAAGAAGGGGAAAACATTCCTTTTTCTCAAAACAAAAAAATAAAGAGCCTTTCTCCCTTCCCACAAAAATTCCCCTCATCGGTGCAATGTTTACGATAATTCCAACCGAATTACCTTTACAAAATGGATAGAAGAAACAACAAGCATTCACAACTTCTTTCAACACAAGCAATCCTCTTATTCAATTAATAATGAGACGGATTACAAACTTGACAACAAATAAAGCTAAGCAAATCTACAACTTGCCAAGCTAGAGTATCGACTAAGACATCTCATATAGTAAAACTAGCACAAAAATACACAATACATAGCTAGTACAACATAATAAAAACACACAAACATTATTACAACATAATAGTAAAACGGGTAATGGAGGTCTTCATTCTTCCATTATACTCTTGTCTTTTCCCTCGGGGTACATCTTCCCCTTGCTCTTCTTGTTCGCCCGCCTATCATGGACTTCCTCTTCGAAACGGATCCTCAATGAATCTACAACTGCGACGGCCTCCGGTCTCTTGCACGACCTCATACTCAATCCTAGGCTCCTAGCCGAGCCCATACACAACCCAATACCTCTTTGGGACCCAAGCTCCTCCTCTTCGGTGACCTCACTACATCCGGGCTAACATCATCGACAAAGTCATCAAAGAAAGCACGGTTGGCCTTGCCAACTTCCCTATACTTCAAGTCGACAACCTCGTCTTTACGGGACTTGGACCTTTCTTCCAAGGTTTGAGCTCTTGACCACTTGACATAAGCGGGAGTCACCCATGTCGTGGCAACGGGGTTCGGCACCTCCCAAATCGGCCGAGTGGCCCACCACCTCTCGAAAATCTCCACAAGCCCGGAGTTTCCGAAAACACTCTCTTGGACGAGAGTGTCTTAAGCGGGCACCCTTTGTTGACGCCCCATTTGCCTCATGAGCCTTTCGGGATAAATGAAAGAATCAACCTTCAAGCCCACCGCCATCAAAGAACGAGAACAAGCGGCCGAAGCGGGCAACCCCGTAAAGGACCTCAAGTGCGACCACGGCACCACCCAACGGATATGAGGACCACCCTTCTCCACCAATTTCAAGGTCCAATAGGCCTCGGTGGACACAAAGCTATCCGAATACAACTTGTTCCTCATAGTAAGATGATGGAAGGAGTAAGAAGAAGAATCAACCAGAGGCTCTACATACCTTAGCCTTTCCATGAGCCACACTTGGAGGATCCTTGGAGATCCGAATGAAGGAGCTTCTCCACAAGAGCCCTTCTTGTCCAAAACTTAGATGATCTCGCCAAGCACCAACCATGATGGATCCCAACCGTGCTCCATTTGCACAACTATGTGCACAAGGGTCATGCTACCATACCATTTCGACCCCTCCTTCTTCAAGGCATCGACAAGGAGGTATGCATGCATTAGGCAAAAGGCAAGAGCCCTTCTCCTAGCCACCTCCGAGACATTAACATCCAAGCGGGTTGAGAAAATGTTGATGAGAGCCAACATATCCACACCATGGGGAGCAAGGATAAACTTAACTTGGCTCGTCGATATGCCCAACATTGAACGAAACTTCTCTTTGTAACACAACCGAGTCGGGGGAAGCACCGGATTACAACCTGACCACCATCCAATGGCGCCCACTTCTTCGGCAAGAGGGAAAATTTCACCTTTCGGGAAAACGAAAACATGATGTTTCGAATCCCAAAACCGAGAGCATGCTTCAAGGGACGAAGATTGCACCTTAACTTGATGAAGCACCAACAATTGACCAACTCCCATTACAACGAGTTAATACTTCTCGGGAGGCGACAAATCCCGACACCAATGTCGCAACCTATTTTCGAAAGTATCCATGAATTATTTTATGGAAGGAAAAGAAAGGTTTTCGTAGAGATGTTTTTCGTGTTTCGGATGATGAAACAATGAAGCACAAACGTCCCTATTTATACAAAACAATCAGCATATTTTTCCGAAAAAGGGGGAAGCCCACATGCATCGCCCAAAGCCCCGCGCCTCTTTGGGCTTATTCTCAGGATCAGCGCCTTGATTTGTCCCTATCAAGTTGTGTTTCTTCCTGACACATAGATTTTCTCGCCTCAGGGCTCGCGCCTCTTCAGGCCTATCCGAAAATTTTTATGTTTTCTCACACTCACATTTCCTTGTTTTCGCGTTTTACGAAATCCGCGACGGATCGTTTCCATTACAGTCGAAAATTCCGAATATGTTTCGCTTTTTTTTTTCGTATTTTCCACAAAAATTGGAAATCGATAACACGACGCCAATTTTTCCTCAAAAAATTTAAAACTCTTGCAAATCCGAGTTTTGATCAATCAAAGACACTCGCAAAATCTTCTTGGAAATTCATCCATGACGGTTTGAGTTTTAATTTTCGAGTTGCAAATAAATTTCGGTAAAATTCGACGTATTTTAATTCAAACACTAGGTAATTGCTTGAAATGTCAAAATCAATTTTACTTGAAAAATCCAAACGTGATGGCTTGTCACGGAATTTTCGAAATTTCTTTTCGACTTCAATTTTAACTTTGAGTCATCATGGTTATTTTTGTTCTCATCAAATGCTTTTGCGTGTTTATGTGTATGCATATGTGCTATCTGTTGCCTTTTTTCTACACTAAAAATGCAGGAACAAATGCCGAAGCAAATGGGGAATCATCCGCTGACCGTGGTTATCCGAAACACAACACAAAAAAGCAAAACACAAATAAACTACAAACCAAAAACACATATATACAAACCGCCTCACGCAAAATGTATACATATACAAACCAAAGTCCAAAAACACGGACGAACAACTACAACTACTCAACGCCACCCGGCGGGCCAGTCTCGGTCGCACGAGGAGTCGCGTGCAAAACAGACACCACCTCCTGCTCTAGCCCCCTCTCAGGAGAACTCTCCAACGTCTCATCCTCCATCGTGACACGAAGCTCCTCCGCCTCGTCCAAGTGAGCCCTAAGAGTGGCAATCTCTGCATCTCGGCTCCGCAACCCGTGCTGACGACGCTTCAGCTCCTGGTCCCGACCGATGAGCCCCAGCTCCTGTGCCTGGATCGTCGACCTCGCTGCATCCAACTCAACACAGACCCGAGCAATCTCCGTCGGATCCGCAGTACTCTGCAAAACACAACACAGGTCGTTAAGATCTAAACGGGAAATGCAACACAAAAATAAAACACATAAAACAACCAACAAAAGGCATCTGCACAAGCCGAGACTCCCTCGCAGCCAGGTCACCAGCAAGTGCTCTCCACCGGTTTGCCATCTGCCACAGAGCCTGATGACTAACAGTCGACACCTAAAAAAAGCCTTTCAACAAAACAAATACGCGAAGCAAAATACAAACAAGAAGGAGAGTTTCAAACTAGAAGCTCTCCCTCAAAACTGCCAACCTCTACTCCATGTCGACGTCGGTCACTTCAGGAATCGTAGGCTCTGGCAGACGCAGCTATTGCTCCTTACCGTCCGGCCCCTGAAAAGTGGTCCGTGCTGTGAAAGCTGAGGGTTGGGTCCTCATAAGCTCATCAACACCCTAGAACGAGAAACCGTGTCGAAGGAAACAAACCCTTCTACCAAAATGCAAAAAAGGCAATAAAACAAATAGCAGAGAAAAACATACCTTGATCGGGTACCAAGCAAGTCTCGACAAACGAAAGGCATCGTAGTCGGCATCCCGTAACAACAGCTCCTTTCCTCCACGGCCGTGGAGGTGCTCCTCAACCTCATCGGGTGTCGACTCCTGGAACAACACCCTAGGCGGATCGACCGGCACCACGAAGGTGTCACTGAAGCACCAAACCGGCTCGATCGTCGTCTCAAGGTACAAACGCAGGCAACTGCAAGGTCGCAGACGCTCCCTAACAGAAGTCGGCACGCCCGTGTAGTGCTCACAGGGCCACCCGACAAACTGCACTCATGGCAATGCTAATCAACGAACTGGGGGCTTTTTAAGCTACCTAGTCATCCTATCTCTATCTTTTTCTACAAAACAAAAGAGATAAGAAACAATGACTTACGTCACCAACCCGGAGGGCGTTCACCCGACGCCTGCAATCCTCTTAAGTCGACTTGGTGGACTTATTCCGAGCCACCGTCCAACCCCTCACAGCTGGGTAAACCGAAGGCACGTCACCCGTTGTCTAAAGGTGCAGAGGGACAAAGTAAGCAAACAACCAAGCCTGTAACACAAAACACAACCACCACAAAAATGCTCTTACTTCCAAGATGAGGCCGGGGCCAACCAAAGCGGGAGAACTTCCGTCCTCCATCGTCTCCGGACGAACGGCGGCGTGCAAGTAATGAGTAAAACGCGCCAAAGCCGCGTTTCCCAGTCGTAATAACCTAAGGCGTCTAGGTCAGCAAGTAAAGAAAGTATCTTGGTTGACAAGTGCTCACCCTTATCACCAAAGTACGTGGTACCCAAGAAGTAACTGAACCACAACCGAGCCTCCTGCGCATTAGCTCTAGCCTCAGCCTTCAGACTCGCCAACGGCGCCGGAACAAAACCAGTCACCCTTCCTCTGAAGCGGTCCCTCACATAGGAGTTCGCTATCAGGAAAGGAGTGATGTCGGTTGGCGCAGGCAAAACATTGTCGATCAAGCCCGTGATCACGGCGGAAGAGACTCTCTCCGGGAACTGAACAGGCGTCTCGCCACAAGGAAGGCCCAATATCATGGCAAAGTCCTACAAAGTGATAGCGACCTCCCCGAACTCCATGTGGAACGACGACGTCGTGTCCCAGTAACGATCCAACATGGCGCGAATCAAACACAGGTTCGACCTAATCGAAGCCCCATGAATCTCGCGCCACGCAGCATCCAGCGGCCCTATAGCCGACCTCTCTATCAACGCCCTCGAACCGGCTCGGAGAATGTCGTAAAAGCCCATACAAGTCGAGAAGCCTGAGAAAGTCCTCATGGTAGCAATCACATGAAAATGGGAACCAAACAAAATCAGAACACCTATTAAGATCTGAAATAACAAAAGCAACAAAGGCTCAACAAAGGAGCAAACTCAGTAGGCCCTCATGTGCATCGTAGGAAATGTGCGTGTCAAGCCGCAACAACAACTGGCTACCGTCAAAGCCCTTGGCCCAAGCAGGCGCCGCCCGCAGGTTCAACCCCCGCAGAGCCGTAACCCGTCTAGCCTCTCAACTATCGACTAAGACGTCATCCGCCTCCATCTCTACTCTCTGCCTCTTCGTCCCACAAGACTGCACGGGACGAGGAGGACCCCTCTCGATAATCCGTACGAAGTTCTGGAGCTCCTGCCTAGAGGGCCGAGGACCTCTCCTCCTAGTGCTAACCCTCCTCTTGGAGGAACCACCCACAGACCCCATCCGAGCCCTCTCAACACCAACAGCCTTAACAACGGGCTTCTTCCGAGTCTCTGTGGCTCCCTAAGCTCCAACTGCCCCAACAACGGACCCCGCTCAAGCCTCTACGGCTCCCTCGGCTCTAAGATCCTCCTCAGTGGGCTCGTCCTTGGAAGCGTCCCAATCACCACTTCGGGCACGCTCCCCGGAGTAGTAACCGGTTCAGTCCCAAACAGGAGCTCTAAGGCCTCGGCCACAAATCCAGTGAGCCCAGAAGCCCCAGAACACTCACCTAAAATCAAGAAAAAACAAAAACAACATCAGACGAAATTTCAGCATTACGACGGCACAAAACGAAAAAAATCCAAAAAAAATCACCTGCAAATGCAAAACAAAACAAGGGCAAACCGCCCAAAATCATCCAGCAAAACACTTCACAAAAATCACACAAACAAAACCGACTCGCCCTTCTTTTCAAGCAAAAGACGAGTCAAAAGAATGACAAAAATTACAAAAAAAAACACAAAAACCACCCAACACTTCAAGACCCACACAAGGCCCGCAAAAATAAGCAATAAAAATTCCCGACACAACTGGGCATTGTTCACGGCTCGAAAAAGGCAATTTTACGCCAATTCGGGCACAAATAGGTCAAAAATTCAAAATACAACCACAACAAAACCACGTGATTTAATCACGTCTCGAAGTGACCTAAACTACAGTTAAGGTTCATTTCAAAGCAAGATGGCTCAGTTTGAGCCCAGACAGACGCTTATTTTGTCAGCATAAGACCGTCTCACAAAGGCAAACATTCAAATTTTGCCCACAACGCCCAACGAAGATCCAATATGGCAAAGACGGTCTTCCCCAACTACAATACAACCTAGTGGGGCACACAACTCAAGCAAACAAGCACGAGATTTTGAAATAAGACGATCTTTGGTCTCATTCACGTTTTTTGCTAATAGAGGGCGGAAATGGGGATGAAAAGCAAACTAAGAGCACCCATATACTCCTAAACAGGTTTCTAACCTAATGCAACCATCAATTTCACTCGAAAATGGGCCAAGCAAAAATGCCCAAATTAATTTTCAAAGGGTTAGGGTTTCGCCCTAATTCGATTAACAAAAAGGCAAACAAATTCAAATGGATTCAAGAAGATTTACATACCTTGAGATGACATGAAGACAATGGCACGAAAACAAGCAAATGGCGAAGTCGAAAATGGCGATTTTGTGGGTTTTTGCGAATGTGTCAAATAAGACGAACTGAAATGAAGAGCAAAGCCTTCTCGCGTCTTTTTAAAGAAAAAAGGAGAGGCTTCTTGCCTCGTAGGACGGTTCGTGCCTCTTTGAGGTGTTCCCTGCTTATTCTGGGGAATTTTGGGCTTTGGCCCAATTTCCACGCTATTTTTCACAAATTTCCAACGACGAAATTAAAAACCGTCATTTTCAAGTCAAAAACAAAGTAGTGAGATTCAAATTCGCTATTTTCACAAATTTCAAACGGCGGAATTAAAACCGTCATTTTCAAGCCAATAACAAAATAGTGAAATTCAAATTCGCTATTTTCACAAATTTCTAACGACGGAATTAAAAACTGTCACCTTCAAATCAAAAACAAAACAAAATGGCGAAATACAAGTTCGCTATTTCCACACAAATTTCCAAAAACCAAGCGACGGAGTTAAAAATCGCCGCTTCCTCACAAAAAATAGAATAGCGAAATTCAAATTCGTTATTTTCCCACAAAATTCAAAACAAACGGCATTAAAAATCGTCACGACTTCGAACAGGCTAGTGAAATTCAAATTCATTATTCCTCACAAATTTTAAAATCACGAGAAGACGGAATTAAAATCGCCATCTCCCAAACATACATCAAATGGCGGAATTCACATCCGCTATTTCTACAAACACAAACAAACGACAATAAAAACCGTTACCTCTCTTCAACATTCGAAATCACCACCGACCGTGTAACACCCTCAAAATTCTCATTTTGACATTTAAAATTTATTAAACCGTTTGATTACTTTATTTTATATTTTTGAATTATTCAATTTAATTAATTTTATGTCAAACACGATTTTTATAAAGGTAATATATAAAAGCTCATTTATATAAAAATACATATTATTAAATTATATTTTTGAGGCATAATTTTAATAAGAATATATGTATTTGCATTTTTGGTCGGATAATAATAATGACCGTAATAATGATAATTTATGTCTTAATTTCCGTCTAACATTTGACCGTCAAATTTCAATAGGGAATCCTATCTAAACTCGGACCAATCAAAAATCGACAACACGCTCACCTAGCTCTTACACTCTACCTTTAAATATCTCTTCTATTATTATTATTATTATTATTATTATTATTATTATTATTATTATTATTATTATTATTATTATTATTATTATTATTATTATTATTATTATTATTATTATTATTATTATTATTATTATTATTATTATTATTATTATTATTATTATTATTATTATTATTATTATTATTATTATTATTATTATTATTATTATTATTATTATTATTATTATTATTATTATTATTATTATTATTATTATTATTATTATTATTATTATTATTATTATATATAATATTATTATTACTAACCCCACATGATAATGTGTTGCTTGAACCGTGTCCCCTACCCCCCTGCTTTTCCTTCTTCTTCTTCCTTTTTAAGAAACAAAACAACTGTAACAACGAAACCAACTACGCCATTTCCGTCCTCTTTCAAACTCCGATCCCGCCTCCGTTTCTCAACCAAACTCCATGATTTTTGCACCATTAGCTTCCTCGTTCCTTCCTCATTCTTTTAAGGTAAGAAAGCTTCGACTTTGTTGAGGTTTTGAAAATGTCGTCTTAAATGACAACTCGATTTCTTGTCTTAATCGACTCGTTTTTCCCTCCTTTTAGCTGTAGACTGAAGAAAGGCACCTGCTTTTGGACGTTTACTCTGAAATTCGAGAGCTAAAGGTAACGGTGATAGGTTACTCGACATAATATCGAAATCATGTCCGTATATGTTGTGTTTAGCTCTTATATGCTATAAAGTTTGAACCTTTAATTGATTTTTCATATGTATGGTTGAATGTGTCACAATAATACTAGTTTTACATGCTCAATCGTGATAATTTCGTGTCTTGTGTTACATTATGGTTTACACGTATGGAATGTGTGGTTTATATGGAGGATTCCGTCTTACTTATACTTGGAATTCCGTCTTAAATTGTTGTTGGAACTGGCTGTTTTGAGACGGCAAACCCGAGTCTTGTCTGGGTGATATTTGGTAGTTTTGTTCGTGAATTATCGTCTTTAGTTTCCGTCTTGTTCATGTCTTAAATGACTCGGTTTCGGACTGCTTTGGGCTCTGTTTATTACCTGCATAGACAGGTGGTTATGGCTGCTTGGAGTGTTGGTTTAGGGACGTTTCACACACTGTTTTGGGTAGTCATAGTAGGGGTTGTATGTCATGTTTTTGACGCAATTTGCAGGTTGTGTTTATGGGCCGTGTTTGGCTGGTTCTATGCAGTCTAAATAGATGTTTTGGGCAACCGTGGAGGGGTCAGGTGGGCTCTTTATGGACTGATTCGTGGTGGCCAATACGGTGTAGATAATTGGGTACCGTGAGTCGTAATGTCAATATGTATTTTCGTCTCACATATATATAAATCCTTTTGTAATTGCTTTGTTACGCATTTAACCGTCTGCAAGTTTGAGTAGTTGTTGTGGGTGGGTATTAGACCGTGTCCTTGGTAGTGTTGGGCTCGGCTAGAGGTGGCCGTGGGGATTGGCCGGAGCTGGTCGTAAGGCTGGGCAGGAGTCAGCCGTGGGTCGGCAACCTACCAACGGTTGGCTGGGTATAATGTTAGTCACGGTTTTTGTATGCTAGCTTGGCTAAGTGCATACTTTGTTTTCCTTCTTCTTTGTGGTTTTGGTTGTGTTTTGTAATGGGTTTGTTTGTATTTTATGATTGGGCCAACCCTTATGTTTGAGTATAGGCTTGTACCCCTTGTTTCATTCTTCTTTCATTTGAGATTTGTGTTGTGTCTTGAATTGGGCTTGTACACATACTTCGGCTATTGGGTCAATCTATTAGGATGGTATGGACTTCTAAATGACCCATGTTTGACTATTCATATTTTATCTCGGTTTTCACGTGACGTAAATTATTCATCATCGCTTGTTAAATTTTATTTAACCGGCATGTATAATTATAAAATGAAATGTTTATTTTATATGTTACAAGTATAAAAAGATGATTATAAATAATTACTTGTAAGAGTCGTATTCTTGTAGAAATGTCATGATACTATCATATATGCTTGGTTTACTTTTACGCCTTACTTGTGCCGTTATGCCAAGTATTGGTTTACGCCGCTCTTGTGCCGTTCTGCCGGGAGTTGGTTGATTTATGTTTTTCCCGCTCTTTTCGGACAGTTCTGCCGATTGTGGGTTACCCCATATCGTATTCTGGTGATAATGCCTTTATCCTATACCGTATTGCTTGACTTATCTTTACGCCTCTTTTGGACTGTTCTGCCAATTGTGGGTTTAGCTCATATTTTCCGCCTCTTTCGAACTGTTCTGCCGATTGTGCGTTCTCGACTTCCGTTCTGTCGATCGAGTCTTGGATGCGGAATGTTCTGCCGCATGTCGAATTGGGGACCGTTCTGCCCCGAGAGTCTGGCCAGATTTAGACTAGGACTGAGTCTTGGGAGTACCATTGTCGTCCTACCAGGGGAATTATATATTTATATATGAGTAGTAAAGGTCTTTCTTGGTTATAGATATTGGTATTTGTCTTTCAAGGCAAGAGTTATGCCTTGTGTTGTATGTCTTGGTCCTATCGGATACTAGGGGTGAGCTATAAGCCCTCTAGTTGCGATATGATCGTCAGGATTGATGTTCTCATCCATTCTTATGGTGAGATGCAAGCCATAAGTATGAATGTGACATTAGTAGCCACGTCCCGTGCAACGTTTGCTAAGTGGTTTTCCAAGTAATGGCCACATTTTCTACTTGATCCCTTACTTAACTGCTTCACATGATTCAGATTCTAATCTCATATCTATGTTGTATTTCCTTGAAATGCATGCCCTTCTTATAAATAACCGAATTCTTGTCTTTCATATTATTTAATTGTCTCACATGATTAGTTGAATCTTTATTATGCTATTGTTGATCTATCTTGTTCCATCTCATTTAATTGCCATATTTTAAATATAAACTTGATATTCACATCTTTTGTAAGTATCTTATATGACTTACCTTTTTTAGTTCTTTGTTATGTTAGTTTCGACATTTTGTGGCTGGGAGAACCTTGAGTTACTCCCCACTGACTGTGGCGTTCATGTTTACATAAATGACAAGTATTAGTTGGTGCATCTGAGCTAGCGAGCACTTTGGCCTTGTAGTCAGTTCATTAGGATTGATTAGACTCACCTTTTATTGTATTGTCATTCGAGGGATATATTTTCCCTCACCTTGACTATCACGTTTGTATAATTTAATCTTTATTTCCGCATTCTTTATTCGTGTTTTGTATTTTAATGAACCCGCGTTTTAAATTTTTAAAAGTTTCAAAAACTCCCAAATTTCCGCTTGAATTTTATAAGTTATATTTTCCGCTTTATCGCGGGGTGTCACAGTTGGTATCAGAGCCTATGTTGCTCCCGACGCACACACGTGTACCCCAAATTTAGATTTGAACTTGACCTTAAATAATGAATGAGAGATGGGTAGACTTAAGGACCTGAGTTGGTAGTCTCTTTGTGTATGCTCCGTGGTAGGTTCTAACATGTTTGTTGATTGTCATCTGCTTTTTTGTGCCATTGGATCGACAAACCATGAGCTTACCCGCATTGCGATCAAGACTTGGTGCCTATTGCCGAAAATTGAAGATTTGTTCGAGTTTTGAAGAATGCTTTGACTTCCTCGAAGATATTTCTCATTCTTTGTGTATCTTGCCTTACTCTTTACCTCTTGGTGCCTATCCTTCTTCTAAACCCTCTTTTCTTCTTCCTTGGAAGTTACATTTGTATCCTCCCAACTTGTCCTTTGATCCTTGATAATCCTCTCTTAACGCCTTTTTGATAGTTCTCTTTCTTTTGTGAGATGTTAATTTTGGTTGGATAATTTGGCTTTGTGGAGTTTGTTTGTGGTTGACCCATAACTCTTGGTTTTGAGAAGTTGTGATGTTGGAAGGACTTAGGTAGTGTGGTGAGACATACTTAGTGATTCTTATACCTAGTTCTTTGGTAAAGTGAGTATAATTGATCGGTGGAATTATGTGTGTTAAGTGTGAGTTACCTATTGTGGACAAGGCCCTCGGGAACTGCGTCCGCGGGATCCACACCAGGCATAATCGACTCGAGGTTCCTTCGAATCGAATTAAGACAAATTAGAGTCGCCACCAAGTTTTATGGGAACTTGGAACCGTTCAAGTCAACTTTACACCTTTCATCGAAAAGCATAAAGCCAATCGACTACGAGTGATTAAAGATAAAGACTTGTACCCTATATCACTCGATTTGAATGACTCTCGTAATCCAATGGTATTTAGACGGATCCACAAACCATAGATCTTGAGTAAGGGGTGAGGGTACGTGTTGGGAAGCCCATAAGGACACCCAACCCCGCCCGTCGATAACGGCCTCTACTAAGTCAAGTATCGGATTTCAAACAAGGTCATAGCTACTACGATATATGATATGCAAACATCGTTTTCAAAACCCTAACATGTGAAGTTTCTATGTCGATTTAGATGTAACTAAACTAGCTTTGTCAAAGTTGTAATTTAGCATGTGGGTTGATTGATCTAACAACATATAAACGAAACAAACAAGGCTTAAGGGGGAATGGGGGAGCCGTTGGGATCTATCCTATTACAAACCAGGCATTTCATGCCGACACAACAATAAATTAAAGATACAACTCGATCTAAATACAATTGCTATATACGACACCATACACGACATACGGCCAATTCGGCCTAGGAAAACGTGCACAAAGGGGTGACTCACGGCTCACATGACTCACGGCCTTGGGTCACTCCTCGTGATGTGTGTTTTCACTTAATCTCATCGAATTAGACATTGGGCTACGCACCAAAGCATGCATTAGCATAAATCGGGCCATGTTGTTTTAAACAACATGCGATTTACTACGCTCTTACATGCATTGAGGCACAACCGTCTAACTAAACAAGACTAAGGTTTTTAGAAATCGTTTGACTCGATAAAAGAAAACTAACTACAAACAAGTTACAAAACGCGACTCAGTAAACACAAATTAATTACGAGATACAAACAATGAGACTAAGATAAAAAAGGAACGAGAAAAGGGATACAAAAGACACGGCCAAACATGACCTCATACACGGCTATCCTAGTTCCTAAGTTAGATTCATTAGGTTAGATGGATTTGCAAAGCGATGCGGAAAATACATTAGGAATCGATGACAAAAAAGAGGTCAGAAGGCTTCGCCTAAAACCAGGTGTTCTACACGGCCTAAGGGGTCAAATTAGGTCAAGTTCGCTAATTAAATTAACTCGTCGAGTGTTAATAAGAAGGTGCTAGTCACGCACTCTTATACTAGCGAGAAATTAGGTGAAAGAGAGAGATGCGCTCATTAAGTTACTGTAATTGTCGATTGATTTTAAAAGCTATGTCGAAGCACCCTAACATGTCTAATTAGGTTGTTTAAATGATCGAATGTCGTCTAAATAAGTCATATGTTAACAATCGGAGGTCACACTAACATGTAAAAGGTCCTAGGGTGTGTCGAATTGGCCGAAACAAACAAAGGGTCAAAAACGAGGAGCGAAGTTAGAAGTTCGTTTTATTTATGCCCTACCTTGAACACGAGGATATGTAAATGAGACGGGGGTGTACGACCGACTGATGTAGCGGTTTCTTTCCCATCTCAAGTCAACGCGGGTGTTCATGGTGGTACTTTAACTCATACTCGGACTAAACTAGTTTCGTAGTTAATTAGAACAATCGATAAACAAAAACGATAAACAAAAAACGAACTATAAGAAAACAAACATAAAAACGAAATAAAAGGGAGAAAGAGGAGGATTTGATGCACCCTCAACCTACATGTATCGTTGACACCATCTTGGGTCGTAATCGATGGTAGATTTTATCTCGAGAGGCCGTCGTCGACGAAGCAACAAAGCAAACACGCGTTTTTGGCAAATCTGGACAGCAACTTTCAAACAATGATTTCTCCCTCGTTTCACGATGAAAATTCGATTTAAAAGATGTTTTGAAAACTAGAAAGAGAGGAGAACAGAGATCGTAAAGAAAACCCTGCTCGTTTTGAGTTATTGGGCACGAAAAACGAGCACAAACAGAACTGGACAGACAGAACAAATCAAAAAACAGAGTGTATAACACTCTTTTTCGAGGGATTTCGTGTACTCTCAAGGGCAATTTGGCTCGTAAATCTTTGTCTAATGTGTAGATGGATGTTATGTGGTTAATTAGGAACAAGAAAATCGAGTTTTGATGGAGGTTTGAGGGAGGAACGAATTGTTTTTTTTCGAGGAGGACACACAAACAGCTTTCTTTGTTTGTATGTCGGTTTTGTGGAGGGCTTTTGAGAGGCAATTAGGGTTTGTTTCTGAGGTTTAAAGCTTGTGAGTGATGGTAGGATTGGGGAGAACTTAGAGGAATGAATGTATGGTGAAGGGGTGGTATTTATAAGGAGTTAAAGTAGGGTAAAAGAGAGGGAGAGGCAGTCGGGCCTGCTCACGCATAGCTGCTGTCCAGCAGCTTTTGTGAGGGTTTGAGAGGGGTTTTCTTGGTGATTAAGCTAGAGTAATATGGGTAGGATACTAGGGTATGGGTTAGGGTTAATGGGTACGGGTTTTGCTGGTATTTGGAGCGGGTTTTGGGCTCGGGATTTGAGCTGCAAAACAGGGGGGCTGCTCGTGTATATGCGGGCTGTTTGGGGGGGTGTTTGGGATGGAATTTGGGCCGTGGTTGTGGGGGTTCGAACTGGGTTGGATGGGTAGAGGCTTAGGTTGGTTAGTGTACTCGAGATTCGTGCCAATTCGTAAAGAAAACGGGCCCAAAAACCGAGCTAAAATCGAGCTCAAAAACATGAATTTAAAACGAGTTTTCTTCGCTTTTAAAATCGATTTTTCAAATCAATTAATAAATGATTTTTCAAATCAAATATACTCATAAAATGATTTTTCAAATCAATTATTTATTTTATTTTCAATAAAATAAACTTGGGAAAATAAATTCAAAATAAAATAAAATAAATTGAATTCACCTCAAAAAACCATAATTTAAATATCATTTAAAATAACAAAATGAACTCACTAAAAAAACATTAGTTTAAATATCATTTAAAATAATAAAATGAACTCACTAAAAAAATATTAATTTAAATATCATTTAAATTAATAAAATACTTCATCGACGACGCCCATTCTACATCGTAAAACGAACCCAAATAATGACAATGACAACTAAAGAATACATGTGTCCTATCATCATCGAGTGTTTGTCGGGTTCTCTATAAATTCCAATATCGACGGATACGGGTATCTACAGAGCCCCCACTTTGACTGAGGCTTGGACAAGGCGAAAGTCAAAGTATACCCCAGGTCCCTCTCGACCTGAGGATTCTTCGGATCGTTTATAGTCCATTAGACTTGCGTATATAAGCTCGCCAGCCATAAGAAGAGACCATACCTGAAACTTCGTTGGGGATTGACTCTTGCTTCTGTTGTGTCAAATTATTGTCGTTGGTCGTCGACCCATAAAATTGCATATATGGTGGATTGAGCCTTATCCTTAGGCGCCTACGTATCCGTTTCTGACGGAATCAAACCTGCGTCGTAGTTCGGCAACTGCTGACACATGCCCAAAGTTTATCATCTACTGGCATTTGTCCAAAATTCATCATCTGCTGACACTTGCCCAAAATTTATCATCCGCCGCAGTGCCAAAATGGGACGGGACTTTCCGAGGAGGTTGCCGCCACTTTCATCATTTGCTTTCACCAAGGAATTCTTCCATTTCATACTCTTGTATTGAATTGAATTCTGGGTGGATGTCATCCCTTTCATCTTGATAATGGTCTCTGAAGCCAACGGCTTCAGAGCCCCCAGTTTGCAATGGCTCTAAAGTCGAAGACTTTAGAGCCCCCAGTTGAAGCATATCCTGCTATATTTGAAACATAGAAAACGTACTAGCAATAATCATCACATAAGCACATTTGGATCATCGATATTAAAATTGGATCATTTGAAAGATTGGGTCATCGACCCGAAAATGGAATTTGAAAATTTTGAAAAACTGGGCCATCGACCCGAAGTTTGAATTTGACATCACTTGGAATGTTGGGTCATCGACCCGAAATTTGAGTTTGAAAGACTGGGTCATCGACCCGAAATTTGAACATGTTGAAAATTTTGAATAATTGGGCTATCGACCCAAATTTTGCATTTGAAATGAATCACTTGGATGTTGGGTCGTCGACCCAAATTTTTATTTTGAACTTTGAGATTTGAACCTTGACTTGAAATGTACCACTACTTGGATCATCTATCCCATAATTCGCAAAAAGTTTTTGGAATTTTGAATTTTTGAAATTTTTTGAAATCGAACCTTGATGGGTGAGCATGAAATACGACTCAGACACTCTGTATGACCCGTAAATAACGTGGGCGTAGCCCGCTACCGTAAAACAAAAAGGAAAATAAAACCGTAAGTGTGCACGGGTTTTAATTCAAATATTGACATTGTTGGGGGTAGAAATGTAAATTGGCCGTTCTGGCGCCAAAAGATGGCAAATGGGAATCACAAGGTCGTCGAACTTAGGACGGAGATATCGTATGGCATGGGCGTGCTCCCGAGGGCACATGGGAATCAAGATCACTTGACATTGACAAGGTGGATTAAACTCACAGAGCAACAACGTTGGCTTCGCCCAGACACTAAACACAAACTCATTTTATGAGAACACTTAGACATCACACATCACTCTTGTTGGGAACATTCTGTCACTCTTCTCCTCGCCTCCTTTCTTTTCAGCGAGTTTTCATCATTTCTTGTCACCGCCTTCTTTCTTTTCAGCGGGCTTTTACTATTTTCTGTTCCCAACACAAACTCACATCTATGTGACTCAGCATCTTTGCCTAAACCATTAGATAAAGCTCATTCTGAGACTCGATACTATTCATCCGAACCTATATCCTCATCCTAGCCTACATCGAGTGCTAAGACCGACTCAAACAAAGGTGGCTTCATTTGGACTTGGTTAAGACCCGTAAGAAACCGACAAGATGACAACTTGGTTGATGAGTGGATTGAATCTCTTATTCTGAAGGACTGCCTACGTATTCGCGTGGGGCGAAATCAAATCCGACGTAGTTCGATCATGGTGCATAAACATGGCATTTTGATTGTGTGTACACACTCTAAGGTTTCACCTAAGGTATCATGTCATATCCTAATCTAGCCTGTAAAGTACCGTTAAATCCCATGTCTAGGGTTAGGTGTAAAAGGCTTGGATCTTTTGGGATGTGGAGCTTGGTAATAACAAGTTGGAATGGTTAACCATCATTCTGAAGGTTTGTTTTGTGGTGCTAAGGCCAAGGGCTACGGCTGCTGATGTGGTTGGAATGGGTGTCTCGGGTTTGATGAACCACGAGTTCAAATGGGTTGAAAAAATGATGTGGGTTCAAATTTCCAAGGCTGGGTGTAACAACACAAGCGGAATGATTCTCAAAATTCCCGACTATTCCCTTGTAACTGTCTCAGGAAGGACATAGGGGTAAAGAGGTTACTACTTAAGCTTTTGGGCTTCGCCCATTGAACTTCAACTATAGGTACTTGACTTGAATTCTGGCTTCCGTAACTTCGACATTCGACCAAAAAGCATTCCGCAATAACTTCAACATCTTTTTTTTTTCTCTTTTTCTTTCATCTTTTTTTCATTTTTCTTTTTTCATTTTTCCAACTTTTCTCTTTTTCTCATTTCTTCATTCTTTTTCATCTTTTTTTTTTCCTCTCTTTGAAAATGATCTTCTACTCATTCTTTTAGTCATAAATGGATACACCTTGAGAACTGGGCTTCGCCAACTAATTTGGGTAAGAACTAACAATTCCTTGTTAGAACGGGTTGATATCTCCTCTCTTCGAGATGGGATGATTTTGTTGGGGATGGGCTTACCTTCCATCATCGATAGGGAAGCCAGGAGCTAGTCCGGGTTCATCATAGAATCATCTAAAGGCTTGTGTTAAGCATTGGTTTAGATGGAGGTTTTCTACCGCCAGACATGGAATAGGTAAAGGAATCAAACACGGGATCCTAGTGTACCTTACATTTTGAAACAGGACATATTTCTACCCCAGGGATGCCTTTGAGTGTGTTGTGCATTTAATCATGCTTTCGGAATGATTGAGGATTGGCAACAAGACAAATTTGGAAACGAAACTGGAACTTTTTATTGGAAAGACAGAAGCTTAACAAACTCGAAAGAACGACTCCTAGGACACACCCTAGGTCATCGCGGGACAAACGACTCAACTTCAAGAAAAGAAAGTCCTAGACTCGACTCGACTAAGAAAAGAAAACAGATCCCGACTCATAATTTTTCAAATCTGGTCTTGAGCTTTCCCTTGTTCAGTTGTCAACTTAGATGCTCGGCTCTGGTCCTTGATCCCTATTGATGCGTGTCATTTATATGATGTTTTACATCTCTTTTTACACGCATTTCAGAGCTCATTTGTGTACTATTTGCTGCTTTTCTCCCTATTTCCGTCTACTTCCGTATTTTGTACTTTATTGCAGAAATGTGAAGAATTCGATGGGAAATCAAGCCAAATCCGTCCCCGAGTAGGCTGCATTGCAAATGACGTAAAGGAACTGCTTAAGGAACGAGCTTGGTGCGCGATCCAAGGCCCAAAAGACAAGTCCACGAGTTAAAAGAAGTCAAGTAGCAGCTTAGCCAGTCGATCGACTAGTCCCATCGATCGACTGACGAGCACGAGATCGGCTACTGTTCAAGTATAGGTTGGTCGATCGACTGAGAAACATGGTCGATCGACCACTCCACGAGCTGATACGAGGATTAAAAGACCGAGATTTATCAAGCCCATGAGTTATTAGGTTTAGGAATAATAGTCACGTATTTTTCCTATATAACGCAAAGATGAACATTCGAAATTTATCAAGTTTTATTTCAGTTTTACATTCGATTTAGAATAATTAGGGTTCAAGGTTTGCTTCGGTTTTGAATACAATTTGCTTGGATAATTCGGCCTTGTTCTTTTCCTTCACAATTCTACACGGTATTCTACCTGTTCTATTTCGATATTTTGTTTATAGTGTTATAATTGCTAGATCAGTTTCCCCAAAGCCGAACTGTTGTTTTATGTTAATTGTTTCTTCCGCCGTTTTAAACATGAATTCAATAGTTAGATTTATCATTGATGTTATTGTTGTTACCCTTAGAATGAGTAGCTAAATAATTAGTGCTAGGATGTAGGCGAATTATAGTGTAGGCGGCGTAGAATAAATTCGGACTGAATCGTATGTCAGTCGATCGACTGCTATGCGTGGTCGATCGACTGACCACGTGAGGTTTTCCTTTCGTTTTAATTGTTTTAATTCTTAATTCGATGAATCGAGTGCACATGACTAGTTGAATGTTTAGGATTTGACTGACCCATTAGATCGAGAGATAGGGACAGTTGTTAGATCACCAATTAAAATGACTAAACTATGCTGAGATCGAAAGATAGGTAAAGTTTCGATGATTAGTCACTTTTCAGGACGAGAGTCGTATTAGTGATATTAGGGAGTTATAGCGAGATCGAAAGATGCTATTTGTTAAGAGTGGACCGAGAGGACCTCTTTATTTCCCGCCTCATGTGTTTTGATTTAGATCTGCTTAGTATCTTTGCCGCTTGAAACTATAACGAACCGACCATCCTAGTACCTCTTTTATTCTTGATATTTCATTAATTTACTTTTCTTTTATTATTATTAGCTATAGAACAAATCAATTAAACCCCCACAATCATTACCTTAGACCAGATTTAGACAATCAAATTCCCTTCCTCCCTGTGGTTCGACTCGTGCTACCACTAGCTTCTGTTAGTTTAGCTCGGAATTATAAATATTATTTTTGATACTAAAACGACGGGTATCAAATTTTGGCGCCGTTGCCTGGGAGGTAGCGCTAGTTTTAGTTGTTTTTATTTTGGTCTGTCTTTAGCCTCAAGGGAAGACCGAGTACCTTGAGGCGCTTCTTATCTTCCTCTTTAGTGTTGTTTCGATAGGTCCTACAGTCCTATTAGCAAGATTCAGAGGATTCACCATGTTCCGTTCTTGGGAGCAACGGGTGGAATTTTGTGAGAGATGTGGTCTTTGAGGGCATGATTCTCGCAGTATGCCGAGCAACTATGGACCAAGTTTATGCTTACAGGCAATATAAACAAGGTCATTATACGCCACCCCATCCGTACTATCATCAAGGCTTTCAAGAGCCTTCATATTCTTTTGCGCCACCTCCGCAAATCCCTCTTCCCTCTAACGAGATAGCGGATCTCAAAGCTATGATACAAGAGATTTCGGCCAAAACTCGCAAAGATGGTTTAAATCAACTCACTCCCGAATGGCCGACCTTTCTTCTCTTCAACACTTGGAGACCGTGCATGCTATACGCGGTCATAATGGGTCGACCACGAAAGGCCTGCTATGGAAAGGGTAAGCACGGAAATTAATAAAGATGAATTGGGAAGAGAAGGGGCTGAACTCTCGGAGCGAAAGAATAGCGTTAGGAGTAGAATTGCTGCATTTGAAAGTCAATCGACATCGCCACTCGCTGTTATTGTTGATAAAGATGAGACCGAGCAAAAAGAGACTCAATGCCATAACCCGAGGAGCGGGTCTACTATTGCGGTCCGCCGTGTCGAAAGAGGGGTCCGAAAAGAAGAAAGAAAAGGCGTCTCGTTAATAATGGCAAAATAAAGACGACTAGCAAGATAGGAAGTCGATCGATCGCCTATCATGGTCGATCGACCGCCTTGAAAGAACAACGATGGCGAGAAGATTAACGGCGAAACTTCAAACAACAAGGGACCAGTCGATCGATCGACCATAATGGTCGATCGACCGATCCCGACTTTCCAGTGCTATCAGACTGAAAACCTCGCCGATCGACGACCAACCTAGTCGATCGACCGAGGAAGTCGCCGAAGGTGCTCGGTTCCGTCCCACAATGCCTAATGACTTGAGAGACCATTTGTTTCGGGGTACGACAACTCCGAAAATGTTGAGGCAAGACCCGAGTGCTTTGATGGGTCATCCCGTTCAAGGTATGACCCCATGTCGGTTAATGGCTCACATTTGAGACGGTCTAAAGAAGGATCGAGCTGCAACAAAGAGAAGGTAGTGGATTTTCAACCTAAATCCACTAATGCCGGTGCGAGAGACTTAGAGGAGAGGGCTAAATTACTTCTTTCAAATTTATATCCGGAGAGACTAGTGCCGACAAAGGAACAGTATCATTTAATAAGTTTGAAAATGTTATTCGTAGTCCGAATGTACGGTTCCTTTTCTCGAGTTAGTTAACCAAGTACCCGCTTATACTAAATTTATGAAACAATTATTGTCCAAAAAGCGGTCACTTGAAACAAAGTGCACACTGTCGCACTTACTCGAGGAGTCTTGCTCCTATCTGTCTCTGCACTGCGCCCTTAAGTTAAAGGACCCGAGCGGTTTCTCTGTTCCTTGCAACATAGGTACCTTCTCAATTGAGAGGGCATTGTGTGACTTAGGAGCCAGTATAAGTGTCATGCCCTTGAGTCTAGCTAGGAAATTAAAATTGACTAGGTTTTCAGTTACTAGCATGACAAAGATGATGGCTGATCGTTCTGCGGTCCAGCCTATAGGAGTCTTAGAGGACATTCCTGTCCAAATAGGGAAGTTTTTCTTCCCTGTTGACTTCGTTGTACTTGATATACCCGAGGATGCTCATATTCCTATTATTTTGGGTAGACCATTTCTGCACACTGCTGGTGCGGTTATAGATGTAGGCTCAGGGACGTTGACCTTTAAAGTAGGGAAACAGTCCATCGTTTTTACTCAGCCTGCTAAGAAAAAAGACCCCATGTGGCCGGTCACTTGCAATATGGTTTCTGCAAAGAAATCGTACTTTGTGCTTCCTGAATTACCTGTCTCTATTTCTACTCCTGTGTTAACCCCTCCGCCCCAGATTGGGAGCAAGAAGGAGGAAGAATTTGTTGTCTTAGATAATGCAGGAGCTGGTTTGGGGAAGGAAGGGCTACAAGTTGTGCCAGCTGTAAAGAAGCCTATCATTCAAAGAGGAGGTCTTGGGTGCCTAAGCTATGGGACTGATGAGGAAGTGGATGACGAGCCGGTCAAAGCAACGAAGTCTGATTTAGATTCTGACGAGTCCAAGGAAATCCTTGATTGGGGAGATGACCAAGTTGATCCATTAAGTTTTGCGGATGTTGGGGTTGAGAAGAGTGCAGCTGAGAAGATGAACACTGCTGAGGCTACCTCATGTAGCCAGAAGCCGACGAAGTGGGCCATACCGTGGTCCTTCTTGATCAACTATTAGTTGATCAAGTTCGTTATAAACTTCATTTTATTGCTTTCGAACTATTTTCTATTGCTTTTGTGTGCGCGAAAACTTCGCTTTTATTTCGTTTGCTTAGGATTTTCAAGTGTTTTAGACTTCGTTCTGGGTTTTGCGCAATTTTGGGCGCGTACTATTGTGCATTTGCAGGTATTTAGAGCTTCTTAGCTCAAATCATTGAGCAATTACGAAGAAATAAGACACTGCAAGAAGAAGAAGTTTCGATCGATCGATCCGCCCCATTGGTCGATCGACTGAATTGCGGGTTACAGGAGCTACTGTTCACAACCACCTGGCCGATCGACTGCCTCTTTGGGTCGATCGACTACTTCTGCTGCTATATTCGTTCACGACCTCTCCCCTGCTGTGTTTGGTCGATATGCGGACCTAAGGGAGTTTTCTACTCCACTTTATTTTCCGTCGAATCATCTATTTCTTCTTTTGTTTCAATTATGCACAATTTCTACGCTTCAAAATTGTTTTCTTCAGTCTTATGCGTGGTGTTTTCTGTCTTTCAGGCACTCTTGTTGGTAGCACTGCTGGCTACTGAAACCTCCTAGCTCACGCTGGTTTGGGGAGGTTTCCTTTGCTGCGCTTAAAGTCTTGTGAGTTCCCAAGTCTTTACTTTATGTCATTGTGTTTTATTTCTCTTTTATCGCAAATTCCCATTTCTCTTTTCTTCATTACATGATTTTGCACAATGGGGACATTGTGCGATTTGGTTTGGGGAAGGGTTTTGCGTCGCATATCATTGTTTTGCATTCACGTTTACTTTTGTTTTGCATTTTTTATTTCATTTCATATATATACAAAATTCAAAAAAAAAAAATTGGAAACTTTCAAAAATTTCCATAAAATGCACGTTTATTTTAGCATATAGGTCGAGTCGGAACGGTAGTATTTCAAGGATGATTTTGCATTTGCACCTGTTTTGCCTGAGCCTTGCTTGACTTACATGTTATTAGTAGAATCATAAATGCATACCTACGAGTTTTCGTTGAATTATTTGCTGAACTTGAGACTCGACTTTGAAAATTGGCAACCTACATCATATTTCTGAGTATTAGAGCCTATAACTGGTGACATCTATGACCAGTTTATCTAGGAATGTGAGTAGTACTCCTTATGAGACATGTTTCCTTAATTTGCATAATTATGAACTTGATCTACTTAATACCTGTATGCATTCGGTTTGTGGTTTGTTGACACATGTGGTAGAGGTTTCCCTTTATTCATTTTACCCATGAACCCCTCATAGCCAAAAATAGCCTTTTTGTCCCTTAACTACATCCTATATTTAGCCTGCCTTTGTCAAGCTAGTAGTATTAGTTTTGGGAATGTGTTTATTTGTGGTTTGGTTATATGCTCATTTCGAGATGTTGGGTGAAAGGGTGGAAGGAAATAAAAGAAAGAAAAAAAAATGGAACTGAAAAGAAAAGAAAAGAGAAGAAAAATGACTCGAAAAAGAAGAAAAAAAAAGAGAGACGAGTGCTGTAGAATCCGGTCGATCGACTGACCATATTGGTCGATCGACTGCATCCCGAGAGAAAGAAAAGTTCGAAAAAATCACATGTTGCAATTGTTATGATTTGGTGATTTCCACTCCCATATTATCATTTGTATTCTTTGGGGAGTCAAATTTTGTGGAGATTGTGAGTTTTGTGCCTTGAATTGGCACCGTATTTTATCATTTATATTGAGCTTGAAGTTGGGATTCGTTTATAGTTTGGATTGTAGTACTAGCTTGGCTTATTACTCCTCATATCCAAATTCATTTTTGCCCCTTCTTACCCTTTACCTCACATATCCATATATACCTCGGCATGTGTCATGGTCATTTGTTGGTTGGAATGCATATGTACGGTCATAGAGTTCATTTTCATATTTTATTGCTGGCATGTCTTCATAGGTCGTAGTTAGGTGAGAGTCTTTACAAAATAAATTCTTTCTATCCTCTTATATATTCACCTTGTTCTTATTTGAGTGATTTGAGCGACCCGTGAGAGTCCAATTTGATAAGTCCCTATAGTCAACGGTTCAGCAATATTTTTAACGACTTTATAATTCGTTTGCATGATTCACATTACTAATTGATTGTTGGTTGTGCATTAAATTGGTTTAGGCTCTACAGTTTACATTTCGCTCTGAGATTGAACTCGTTCCATTAGGTCATTAGATCGAGTCTAGTTCTTGCTTGGGGACAAGCAAGGTTTGGTTTGGGGAGATTTGATGCGTGTCATTTATATGATGTTTTACATCTCTTTTTACACGCATTTCAGAGCTCATTTGTGTACTATTTGCTGCTTTTCTCCCTATTTTCGTCTACTTCCGTATTTTGTACTTTATTGCAGAAATGTGAAGAATTCGATGGGAAATCAAGCCAAATCCGTCCCCGAGTAGGCTGCATTGCAAATGACGTAAAGGAACTGCTTAAGGAACGAGCTTGGTGCGCGATCTAAGGCCCAAAAGACAAGTCCACGAGTTAAAAGAAGTCAAGTAGCAGCTTAGCCAGTCGATCGACTAGTCCCATCAGTCGATCGACCAGAGCACGAGATCAGAAGCTACTGTTCAGTATAGGTTGGTCGATCGACTGAGAAACATGGTCGATCGACCACTCCACGAGCTGATACGAGGATTAAAAGACCGAGATTTATCAAGCTCATGAGTTATTAGGTTTAGGAATAATAGCTGCGTACTTTTCCTATATAACGCAGCATGAACATTCAGAAATTTATCAAGTTTTATTTCAGTTTTACATTCAGTTTAGAATAATTAGGGTTCAAGGTTTGCTTCGGTTTTGAATACAATTTGCTTGGATAATTCGGCCTTGTTCTTTTCCTTCACAATTCTACACGGTATTCTACTGTTTCTATTTCAGTATTTTGTTTATAGTGTTATAATTGCTAGATCAGTTTCCCCAAAGCCGAACTGTTGTTTTATGTTAATTGTTTCTTCCGCCGTTTTAAACATGAATTCAATAGTTAGATTTATCATTGATGTTATTGTTGTTACCCTTAGAATGAGTAGCTAAATAATTAGTGTTAGGATGTAGGCGAATTATAGTGTAGGCGGCGTAGAATAAATTCGGACTGAATCGTATGTCAGTCGATCGACTGCTATGCGTGGTCGATCGACTGACCACGTGAGGTTTTCCTTTCGTTTTAATTGTTTTAATTCTTAATTCGATGAATCGAGTGCACATGACTAGTTGAATGTTTAGGATTTGACTGACCCATTAGATCGAGAGATAGGGACAGTTGTTAGATCACCAATTAAAATGACTAAACTATGCTGAGATCGAAAGATAGGTAAAGTTTCGATGATTAGTCACTTTTCAGGACGAGAGTCGTATTAGTGATATTAGGGAGTTATAGCGAGATCGAAAGATGCTATTTGTTAAGAGTGGACCGAGAGGACCTCTTTATTTCCCGCCTCATGTGTTTTGATTTAGATCTGTTTAGTATGCTGCCGCCGAAACTATAACGAACCGACCATCCTAGTACCTCTTTTATTCTTGATATTTCATTAATTTACTTTTCTTTTATTATTATTAGCTATAGAACAAATCAATTAAACCCCCACAACTGTTACCTTAGACCAGATTTAGACAACTGAAATTCCCTTCCTCCCTGTGGTTCGACTCGTGCTACCACTAGCTTCTGTTAGTTTAGCTCGGAATTATAAATATTATTTTTGATACTAAAACGACGGTATCACCTATGATGGTCTGCCTCCATCCCAAGGTAGTCCTCTGAGGATCTACGCCAGTGGTGAAGGTTGGTGAATCGAATTGTCTTTTATTAACTTCGTTAACAAGAGGAGTACATTCTAGAGCAAGACTCCCGACTTGAATTTCATTCTTCGGGTTTGGCAAGAATTCAAAGCAATCCACAAATATTTTCCCGATAAACACCCCTTTCAAGTGACATGGGTGGATAAGATGGGAATAATCGACATTGTCTTCGACAGAAACAAAGTTGGCGTGATCGCCAAATGGATTGGTGATGTTATTGGGTTTTATGGCTGGGATTGGGAGCGTTCCGTTCTCAATCATGTCTTGAATTTCGTGCTTCAGTCGATAGCACCTTTCAGTATCATGGCCTTTCCCTTGATGAAAGGCACAGTAGGCATTTGGTTTATACCATTTACCTTGTTGATCAGCAGGAGGGTCCGGAGTTGGACCAATAGGCTTCAGCTTTCCTTGGGCTATGAGCCTTTGGAGAGCATATGTATAAGTGCATCCGATATCGGTGAATGCCCTAGGTGTTTGGCGCTGCGACTTCTTCGATTGCCCTTCTAAGAGATTGATGGCTTCATCCATATGGGTCGTTGTTGGGGCTTTTGCTTTAGATGACGAGGCCCCTTGGTATCCTTTTGGCTTCTCAGCTTCAGCCATTCGGACATCGTCCTCTACCTTTATCCCGATTCTTATCAATTCTTTGAAAGAACCAAAATTCTGGTATTTCAGAGCATTGCGGTAAATAGGTCGTAGATTCTTTACGAAATTATCTACCATTTCAACTTCGTCAGGCTTCTTGGCTAATTTCACGCTTTCAGCGCGCCATCTTGCAAGGAATTCAGTAAACCCTTCTTTTTCTTTCTGTGTCATCACCTCCAATGTTCTTATGTTGGTTTGAATCTCGACATTGTCAGCATAGTGCTTACAAAACTCCACCGTGATATCTTCGAAAGTAGGGAAGTTCTTAAGGTCCAAATTGTAGAACCACGCCTTCGGGTGTTCATCCGTAGATTGAGCGAAAATTTCGAGAGCATGTCAGAGCACTCCCTTCAGTGCTAAGTACCCCTTATAGGCCTTAACATGGTGGACTGGATCTTCTGTGCCCTTAAACTTTGGGATATCAGTGAGTACCATGTTCGTGGGCAACTTATCCTGAATTGGGGCATAGGCCCTAGCATTTTCGTAGTGGATGTTCTTCCCCTGGGAGAGTTTCAGACGGTCTTCAATGAATTTGAACCGTTTCTCCGGATCGATCGAGGTGGGGTAGATGAAGAGGAATCTTCACCCAGCTTGGATTCGATCGCATCCATTCTGGTCATCATGAGGTTCATGGCCTCAGTGAGTTTGTTAACAGCATCTTCCATTGCTTGAAGTCGGGTTTTTGGCGGCCTTTCTACAAGAAAACCCCGAACCGAGTCAATATTCAAATGTAAGAGCCCCTGCACACTTAAGGACACGACACCAACTCGACTCAAACAAAGACTCGACTTGAGACTGACTAACCAAAGGTTCGACTCACGGTTGGATTTAGACCTCGATTCATTTTAGACTCGGCAAAACGACATGACTCAAACTGTCATAGCACGATTCTAAACTTGACTCGGTGTGACTAAACCCGTGATTGGACTAACATAGCCCATAGGTTCGGGTGAAACGCCCTAAATGGCCTAGCTTGGGCATTTTTGTGGACTATCATAGACCAAATGGTCGACCAACATGACTCAAGGCCCAAGAGGTGAGCTTGGGTGACCCAACAAGGTCGTGTTCTAGACTCTTAGAACGAAACACAGCCGGCCTAACACGGCCATGACCCGGACACGACTCGATGCATTTCATGCTTGGTTGAGGTTCGAGAGGCATTTTGGATTGATTTTGAAAAACGAATGATCGATTTGAAAAATGAGATTTGAAATGGGCAGCATGCCGGCTATAAAAGCTTGTTTTGGCCGAAATTTCTAGTCCTATTTGGGCAGCATTCCGCGTTTTTAAAACCATGCTAATTTTGAAAGTAAGTTGTTCAAAAGTTCGGTTTTGAAATGGACATGGAAAATTTTGAAAAGACTCGGGAAAACAATTTGCACATTGTCATTCTCATGTTATAAGGATGTATGCTCCTAGACATCTCTAAGTCTCGGCAAGTCTTCTACAAGAAGGTCTATGCCCTCCATCCTTTTGCGGTCTTATAGAGCAAGGTGTCTTAAGGTAGAGTACCTAGAAGATCGTCCCCACCATCAAGAACCACGCGAGGTGAAGTGGAAGCGAGCAATGTGCAGCTTCCTAGCATAGTGGGACGTCGCCCCCCACGCATCACGAAGAAACGCTGGGACGGCCCGGGCAAGTCCTTAAGGGTTTATGCATGAATCGTAGCACTATGAGTAATGTTTTACTTTCCAACACTTTCTTTTCAAGTTTCACCTCGGAGGAAAAGACCCTAGAAACAAAGTGTAACTAGTCCTCTTTTCCCCGGAGTCGCCAAATCGTGGACAAGGCCCTCGGAATCGCTGCGTCCGCGGGATCCACACTGTGAGCATAATCGACTCGAGGTTCCTTCGAATCGAATTAAGACAAATTAGAGTCGCCACCAAGTTTTATGGGAACTTGGAACCGTTCAAGTCAACTTTACACCTTTCATCGAAAAGCATAAAGCCAATCGACTACGAGTGATTAAAGATAAAGACTTGTACCCTATATCACTCGATTTGAATGACTCTCGTAATCCAATGGTATTTAGACGGATCCACAAACCATAGATCTTGAGTAAGGGGTGAGGGTACGTGTTGGGAAGCCCATAAGGACACCCAACCCCGCCCGTCGATAACGGCCTCTACTAAGTCAAGTATCGGATTTCAAACAAGGTCATAGCTACTACGATATATGATATGAAAACATCGTTTTCAAAACCCTAACATGTGAAGTTTCTATGTCGATTTAGATGCAACTAAACTAGCTTTGTCAAAGTTGTAATTTAGCATGTGGGTTGATTGATCTAACAACATATAAACGAAACAAACAAGGCTTAAGGGGGAATGGGGGAGCCGTTGGGATCTATCCTATTACAAACCAGGCATTTCATGCCGACACAACAATAAATTAAAGATACAACTCGATCTAAATACAATTGCTATATACGACACCATACACGACATACGGCCAATTCGGCCTAGGAAAACGTGCACAAAGGGGTGACTCACGGCTCACATGACTCACGGCCTTGGGTCACTCCTCGTGATGTGTGTTTTCACTTAATCTCATCGAATTAGACATTGGGCTACGCACCAAAGCATGCATTAGCATAAATCGGGCCATGTTGTTTTAAACAACATGCGATTTACTACGCTCTTACATGCATTGAGGCACAACCGTCTAACTAAACAAGACTAAGGTTTTTAGAAATCGTTTGACTCGATAAAAGAAAACTAACTACAAACAAGTTACAAAACGCGACTCAGTAAACACAAATTAATTACGAGATACAAACAATGAGACTAAGATAAAAAAGGAACGAGAAAAGGGATACAAAAGACACGGCCAAACATGACCTCATACACGGCTATCCTAGTTCCTAAGTTAGATTCATTAGGTTAGATGGATTTGCAAAGCGATGCGGAAAATACATTAGGAATCGATGACAAAAAAAGAGGTCAGAAGGCTTCGCCTAAAACCGGGTGTTCTACACGGCCTAAGGGGTCAAATTAGGTCAAGTTCGCTAATTAAATTAACTCGTCGAGTGTTAATAAGAAGGTGCTAGTCACGCACTCTTATACTAGCGAGAAATTAGGTGAAAGAGAGAGATGCGCTCATTAAGTTACAGAATTGTCGATTGATTTTAAAAGCTATGTCGAAGCACCCTAACATGTCTAATTAGGTTGTTTAAATGATCGAATGTCGTCTAAATAAGTCATATGTTAACAATCGGAGGTCACACTAACATGTAAAAGGTCCTAGGGTGTGTCGAATTGGCCGAAACAAACAAAGGGTCAAAAACGAGGAGCGAAGTTAGAAGTTCGTTTTATTTATGCCCTACCTTGAACACGAGGATATGTAAATGAGACGGGGGTGTACGACCGACTGATGTAGCGGTTTCTTTCCCATCTCAAGTCAACGCGGGTGTTCATGGTGGTACTTTAACTCATACTCGGACTAAACTAGTTTCGTAGTTAATTAGAACAATCGATAAACAAAAACGATAAACAAAAAACGAACTATAAGAAAACAAACATAAAAACGAAATAAAAGGGAGAAAGAGGAGGATTTGATGCACCCTCAACCTACATGTATCGTTGACACCGTCTTGGGTCTTAATCGATGGTAGATTTTATCTCGAGAGGCCGTCGTCGACGAAGCAACAAAGCAAACACGCGTTTTTGGCAAATCTGGACAGCAACTTTCAAACAATGATTTCTCCCTCGTTTCACGATGAAAATTCGATTTAAAAGATGTTTTGAAAACTAGAAAGAGAGGAGAACAGAGATCGTAAAGCAACCCCTGCTCGTTTTGAGTTATTGGGCACGAAAAACGAGCACAAACAGAATCGACAGACAGAACAAATCACAAAAAAGAGTGTATAACACTGCTTTTTTCGAGGATTTCGTGTACTCTCAAGGGAAATTTGGCTCGTAAATCTTTGTCTAATGTGTAGATGGATGTTATGTGGTTAATTAGGAACAAGAAAATCGAGTTTTGATGGAGGTTTGAGGGAGGAACGAATTGTTTTTCGAGGAGGACACACAAACAGTTTCAGTTTGTATGTCGGTTTTGTGGAGGGTTTTTGAGAGGCAATTAGGGTTTGTTTCTGAGGTTTAAAGCTTGTGAGTGATGGTAGGATGTGGGGAGAACTTAGAGGAATGAATGTATGGTGAAGGGGTGGTATTTATAAGGAGTTAAAGTAGGGTAAAAGAGAGGGAGAGGCAGTCGGGCCTGCTCACGCATAGCTGCTGTCCAACAGCTTTTGTGAGGGTTTGAGAGGGGTTTTCTTGGTGATTAAGCTAGGGTAATATAGGTAGGATACTAGGGTATGGGTTAGGGTTAATGGGTACGGGTTTTGGTGGTATTTGGAGCGGGTTTTGGGCTCGGGATTTGAGCTGCAAAACAGGGGGGCTGCTCGTGTATATGCGGGCTGTTTGGGGGGTGTTTGGGATGGAATTTGGGCCGTGGTTATGGGGGTTCGAACTGGGTTGGATGGGTAGAGGCTTAGGTTGGTTAGTGTACTCGAGATTCGTGCCAATTCGTAAAGAAAACGGGCCCAAAAACCGAGCTAAAATCGAGCTCAAAAACATGCTTTTAAAACGAGTTTTCTTCGCTTTTAAAATCGATTTTTCAAATCAACTAATAAATGATTTTTCAAATCAAATATACTCATAAAATGATTTTTCAAATCAATTATTTATTTTATTTTCAATAAAATAAACTTGGGAAAATAAATTCAAAATAAAATAAAATAAATTGAATTCACCTCAAAAAACCATAATTTAAATATCATTTAAAATAACAAAATGAACTCACTAAAAAAACATTAATTTAAATATCATTTAAAATAATAAAATAAACTCACTAAAAAAACATTAATTTAAATATCATTTAAATTAATAAAATACTTCATCGACGACGCCCATTCTACATCGTAAAACGAACCCAAATAATGACAATGACAACTAAAGAATACATGTGTCCTATCATCATCGGGTGTTTGTCGGGTTCTCTATAAATTCCAATATCGACGGATACGGGTATCTACACCTATGATACTAAGACAATGGAACTTGGCCTTGTTGTTTATACTTGAAATTTGAGGATTTGGTAACTTGAGTTTTGTTGTTTGGGGCTTTGACATGGCGTAGAGTTTGTGATGAGAGCTTGGAAGGAAATGTTGGAATATGTGTCCTCCGACAATAATGCGATCACGACTGTTGATCATGATGATCACATGTTTAAATCTCATTATAAAGAATACAATTGGGAAGTAATATTGTTACCAAACCGGTCAACATATATCGGTGGAATGATTGGTGACTAGAGTTTGACATTCTTGTCGTGCGTGCGACGGTGATCAGTTGACCCCCTAGGTCATACCTATAGGGCAACACTCTTAATTGATTATTTAATTAATCGTATAATGTTACGAGTTAATGAAATTACTTGAAAATTGACGGACGATTTTTGGAAGTAAAATTTACGTATCAAATTGAAATGTGATTAAATGAGATACAGTCTGAGTAATTGAATTGTATCATTACTCGGATGAAATTATTGTTTAAAGAAACAATCGAAATTGAATGAATTATTATAAATACAATCTGTTGTGATTTATAAATGGTAAAATATTTTGGCACAAGTAATTATGAAATTACTAAGTCGATTTTTGTATGTGACGTATTTTTATTAATACGTTGATTTTTAATATGTTATAAATTACATAACAAATTTATGTGACATGTGACATGTGACATATAGACAATTGACAAAAATAATATGGAATCCATATTATCTAAAGGTGCCGAAAATTGGAGGAGCATTAGGCTAAAATTGTGTTTATATTTTAAATAGTAAACATAATGATTAAAAAGTAAGAATAGCCATGCAACCCTATGGTTCAATGTAAAGACAAACAAGGGCATACATTGGCTCCTCTCACCTCCTCTTGCCCGGTTTTTCACAAGGGAAAAGCAAAGGGTTTTTGCTCTATATTTTTCCTATACACTACATGCATGAGTGCATTATTCATTCACTAATTCTAACTCATCTAAAATAAGAATTTTAGAAAGATAAAAACTTCCTCTCCTCTCCTCTCTCAACCGGTTTTGGGAGATCAAAATACCAAATTATTTTGGTTCAATTTTCTACAAATTAATATTATACTAGTTCTTGTAATATTAATTAAATTAAGAGAAAGCCTTGGGTATAAAGCTTAGGGAGAGATCCTACACTTGGATCTTGGTTCATCCATAAGGGAAAGCTCAAGAACAAGAGAGAAAGGTGATCTCTCTTGTGCCCATTAAACCAAAATCATCAATGTAAGGACATTATTTCTCCTCTATTTTCATATTGTTTGCATGCATAAAATCCGTATTTAATTTTATGATAAATTAATTTAAACATATATGAGTATGTTAGTATGTATAAAGATCTACATTTCCTTCAATCGGTATCAAGAGCCACGGTTGTTTGCATGCAAATCGGTTAAAAGTTTTTCCAAGTTATAAGAATAACAAATAAAACTTGTAAAATTTGTGTTATTATGAGATATCACGAAATTAATCCATGCATGTTAATATTTATGGTCCTAAAATGTTTTAGGATATTTTGGTTAATTTTTCGGATTTTTATTGTTCATAATTTACAATAATGGCATTTAAATGTGATTTTATGAGTAAAAATGTCATTTTTGGTCTAAAATTAGCTATACTTCTAATTTTAAGTTGATTTTTGGATATGTGGTCACATATATTATTTTGAGATAACCTGTAAATTTTCATAATTTTTGGACTTGTTATGCTCGAAAAATGATTTCTTCATTATTAAATTCGGATTTAAGTGAAAAATAGGTTAATATGAGTTAAATTTCGAATCCGGTCATAGAAAATTAATATGTTGTCACATGCAATTGTACAAGATGTGTGTAAAATAATTGGCTATAAAGAAGTCTTTTTGCATGATTTATGAATTTTTGAAGAAAAATAGCATAAATAGTGACATTATTAGTGGAAAATTAATAAAACATAATCTATGACTTAGGAAAAACGTCTAATGTTGCATTTTATTATATTTTTCAGATCTAAAATTGAAAAGTTAATGAAAATAATTTTTCCATGTTTTTATGATTATTTTGTTAAAAATCGATAAACCGCAACATTGTTTTTCCGGAAAAATTTCGAAATCTTTAACCTAAGATTTTGAACATTATGAGTGTCATGGTATTTTTCCAGAATGTTCATGAGTTTAAATTTCAAATTTTGAATTTAATTGAAATTTTGTGATTTATTTGAAGTTTAATAGCTTATTTTGTAATTTTTGGTCCATTTATGAACAATTTTATAAAATATGGGTTAATTATGGTCAAATTATTAGTGAAGACTAAATTTTGAGTCCTAAGAGGGTAGGGTAATTAACTTATGCATAAATATGAGTTTATGTATTTTTGTGATTATAAAATGTTGAAATCACGCAAATCCGTAAAAACCGAGTAATATACGATATTGGCTAATTAAAGGCGATTTAGCATAAAATTGAGCATGTTCATACATATTATAATGCTGCATTTTCTTTATGATTGTCATAATTTTAATTTATGTAATTTTGAATTATGTAATTTTACTTAGTATGGCCTTAGATTTTAATTGGTATTTCCCGAAATGTATGGGAATATCGATTCGGTTGTAATTTTATTGTGATCTCGTATCACCGTTTTGTAATTTAATAGATTTATTTTATTTTAGTTACAAATGTATAATAGGAAATTATGTAATTTATTATGTAATTTTATTCATTCCGGAGTTCCCAAAGACGGATTTCTTCAAGAATGGCGATACATAAAGACGGTGTTACCTCGAGATGCGTGCCACAACCGAAGTTCAAGGGACCAATGGAGTTGGTTTCCGAATATGTAATAGTTAAATAGTTTTTCTATTTTAAGAAAGGCCATACTAGGATTTATTTATTTTATGCTTGCATTTTATTTTATGTCACATGCATCGCTAAATCGCCATAACTAAACATGCATTGTCATTTTATCGAGTTTATCGACCGTGTCAATTAGAATTATCGTAGTTCACCGCTTTAGTTCACTTAAAAACGTGATAGATAATGAATTGACATGACCTCTTGCTAAAACAATCAATTGAGACATAGCCTTATCAAATAGTAGAAACATGAAAACCTATTTCGTGAGGGAGTGCACTCGGCCATACCGGGGTACAAACCTTGTTACGTAGGGGAAGTGGGTGATAAATGTCTATCCACCGAATTCATGTTAACAAGGGGTATTTCGGCACACCGTGCCCTAAATTGATATGGGTTTGGATAATGGACACATTTATTCGAAATTTGGGTTGTACTCAACGAAAGTATTCACGATGATTTCCGGATGTGTTTCGGGCTAGAGATGAATATTAATGTAAATATCATCGACCAAGAGTTCTAAGAGTAGAATCGATTAAAAGGTTAATCCACCGAGTTATGTTAATGAGGGGTATTTCGGCACACCGTGCCCTAAGTTAATATGAATTTGGGTCTTGGAATCATTTATCTAGTTGGGTAGAGGTCACTAGAAAAATGCATAAAACTTGTTTAAATCATACATTTTTACGAGTATTATTAAAACGACAATTGTTTTACTCCTTATATTTTGTTTTGTAGTCCACTTCTTTTTCATAACAAATGGCAACACCAACACCAACTCCTAATGCTACACCTCTCGCTAGTTCGTCTTGGCTCCAATCCTTTATGGATCGATGTAAACTTGAAAAGAATGGGTCAAATTTCTCCGAATGGGATGCCCAACTCAAATTAGCCGCCGAAGGTGACGACAAGCTTCGTTACCTTACCGAGGCCTCTCCACCCGAACCCTCCACTAGGTCCACCGCGGCCACTAGGGAAGCATATGAGGCTTACCAAAAGGAGTCCGCCGCAATGAAAAATGTCTTGATATTTGCGATGGAGGCGGACCTCCAAAGGAGAGCTTTTAAAATGGGCAATGCTAATGAGATATACTCCAAACTTATGACCATGTTTTCACAAACTCCGCGGATCTTCCAATATGAGGCGGCCGCGGCATTCTTTGATCTCGACTTCAAAGAGGGCCAAAAGGTTAGCCCTCATGTGCTCAAACTCATGGAGCTTGTCGAGACCTTGAAAATTCAAAAGGTTGAAATTCCCAAAGAACTCATCGTAGATAGGATTCTACACTCCTTGTCCAAAGTCAAGGCATATGTGCAATTCCGGGTGAATTTCAACATGCAAGACAAGGATGTGTCTCTTGAGGAGTTGCACAAGTTACTTGTGCAAGCCGAGAGGGACATGGGGTTAAATGTGAACCCTCCCAAGGATGTGCTTAACATAAGCACTAAAAGTAAGGGGAAGTTCAAGAAGAATGGGAGAAAGGGCAAGAAGCAAGCTCCCACATTCACCAAAGCTAAGTCTTGTGAAGCTAGCACCTCGAAAGTCAAGAAGGGTCCTCTTGATAAATGCCATTATTGTAATGGCATGGGTCATTGGAAAAGAAATTGTTCCAAATACCTTGGTGATAGCAAAGCTGGAAAGATCACTCCAGTAGGTAAATGACTATCCTTCTTTTATGTTTCTGATTCAACTATGGTATTATGATGCAAAGTTGTGATAATGTATCTCCCTTTTTATTGTAAATAGGGCCTCCACCAAGCAAAGACAAGGGAAAGGAAAAGCAAGCATGAGAAACCATGGAGAAGCTAAGGATAGCTTTTATGGAGCTTTGCTTTTCATTGTCTTACTTTAATTTATATTTTAAAACTTTAGAACTTTAAATTTCCGTGTTCGACATGGAAAAGTATTTTGGATAATGGCTTGTATTTTGGATGATGGTGACTTGGTTTGCAACCCAAGTCACCCGTTTTATCATTTATCCTTTATGTTCTAAATTTTCATCTTTAAATGCTTGCTCTTTGAAACATAAGATTAGTCACTTAAAGTGATATAATAGACAAATATAATGACGGGTTTCATTATATGTCCACATGCTTAAGGCTTGTGTATGATCATTTATAAAGCGATTTTGAGTCTATGAACTCTCTTAAAGGAATGTCAATCACCAAGAACACATATGAAATCAATAACTATTAGTCTATCTATGAGATAGTTCTCCTTATACTTCAACATCATTAATTTGTGTCTCATATACTATCTTTGAATGTTTAGTGTACTTATTCTAAAGATAGAGTGGGAGAAAAATGAGGACACAACACACAAGGCAAGATAAAATTGTGTACTTGTGTATATGAAGATCTACACAAGAGAGAATGATTTGAATGAAGGTATATTTATTTACATAGTATGCCGAATAGATGAGATCTATGGTCTCAAGTTAGTTCTATATGACTAAAGAGACCAAGTGTAGTAATCATAAGAGATTATTCTCAAGATAACTACACGAGGAGACCAAAAGAAAGTTTTGGAAGAAAATGACTAATGCAAAGTCTTAACAAGTTTTTGACTAAGTTTATGAAATATTTGACCAATAGTTTCAACCTTGAGATTTACTTAAGAGCCTAAATGAATCATAGTAACATACTAGTTATGATCGAGTTGCAAAAATTGATATACCGATATCTTCAATGGCCAAAGTTTTAACCACGCAAATGTCATTGCTTAACCTCACTATGAAATGGTTAAACCTCCTTCCAAAAGGGTATTTGCGAAGGACGTATTCAAGATATTGTTTATACTTGAATAAAGACATTGCTACACATCATTATGACATGAGTGTGTTGGAGATTTAAAATCTCTTTCCGTAAGGATAAGATGAGACCACTTCAAAATAGGTATTTTGAAAGGATATGATGGGAACATATATGGTTTTATCCTAATAACTTGGCAATGCAATTTATATTTCAATTCTTGATAAATTTCGATTGAGAAGTCAATTTCAAAATGTGTAGAATTGAGTGGGAGTTAGGAAATTCTCATGTGAAGACATGGAATTTAGTGGGAGCTATTATCTTTTGAATATTTACGACTCATCACTCATTAAAGAATGACGAGCTAATACCTTCTTTCATAAAGAAGCTTTTGAGTTATCAATTCTGGATGAAAATGGACAATGATGAATCCAATTACATTAAGGGATGTTGGATTAGTATTAAGAGATACACATCGTATCAACATTCACAAAGGTTATTCATGTAGATAAAAATGGAATTACCATTAGCAGTCATGGTCGTTCATTGAACCTAAGAACGGTTGATCTCATGATTATTAGTAAATAATGTTTCCGCCATTAGAATAATCATGTACATGTCCAATTATGAATCATATGCATAAGAGCATGATGATTGATTGGTGAGCTATAATAGAAACGTCATGGATTCTCAAGTAGAATCCGATGAGCGATTTCGGTGTTTGTCGGAATGTTCCATTGTGTGTTAAGAGGTTGCACATATTATAGAAAATCCGAGCACATATGAGGATTTATGAGAATCCCAATTCTTTCAAGCCTAGGAAGAGAAATAAGAAGTTTTGGAAAGATGCTTGGTCGAATAAGAAGTTATTCAAAAATAATCTTTCCTAGTTAAGCTAGGACTTGTGAGAAGTGCTAAGCTGTAAATCTTGGCAATTGTTACAAGATTCTACAAAACATATACCTAGTGCATTGTGTGTGGATAGAATACTTGATCAGTACAAGTTATATTATTCATCACAAATTCGTTTGTTATGTGATAGTCGATAAGAAAGTTCTTTCAAGATAAAGAACCGAAACCAAGGTCGGGAACCTTGATGTGTACTTGGTAAGATTCATGTTATAAGAGAGAACATGAATGTAAAGGAGATTGCAAGTGTAAGAAGTTTGAACACATGGACACATGGGATGTTAAACTTCTATTGCAATCAATAAGTGTTTACACTTATGATAAACATCACAAGGTTGTAATATGATATTGACTACCCGAGTGTGATGTCGAAATTTGTCGTTTGAGTTATTATTAACTCACCTTGCACATTTTTATATCCAAACGGGTTGTAAAGACAATTGAACCCCGTTAAAGTGAACATGGATTAACATTGTAATTGCCTATAGTTACTTATATGAGGTGACGTCTCGAAGTGACTAGAGTGTGATGCGATTGATGGCAAGTTCAAGTGCCATAGAGTCATGTGAGATGACTAGTCGATCACATAGGCAGACTGTTAAGAACATTTTGTCGGGCCTATTGACCGCTTATAGAGTTCTGGCAAATTTATATAGCCTGGTCGTGGCGAGAGCTACTATAGTATTCGAATGAGTCGATTCTTTTGACTAAAGACTATTCGCCTAAGATGGCATAGTTTCAGATTAACTTTGATTTGTGTTACTACGACCTTCGTAAATTGGGTCAAATAGGCATATTTTGGGTTATGATGGCTGTGGCTAGTCGAAGGGAATGAGTGCGATAGGAATTGTCCACCCCTAGTCAGGGTTATAACAATATCTCAAGGCCACTCGAGGAGTAATGAACTGGAAATGCGTGGCCACGCTCGGAAAGTATCTATGATAGATAAGTCCGGTCAATCAGTTATTCTCCAGATCGAGGAAACCACTCTCGATATGATCACTTGTAAGTACGACCTGAAAGACACCTTGCATTGAGTGGGAGATAGTAATAGGACAAGAGAATTGGTGACGCACACTTGTCGAGGACAAGTGGGAGATTGTTGGAATATGTGTCCTCCGACAATAATGCGATCACGACTGTTGATCATGATGATCACATGTTTAAATCTCATTATAAAGAATACAATTGGGAAGTAATATTGTTATCAAACCGGTCAACATATATCGGTAATGATTGGCTGACTAGAGTTTGACATTACTGTCGTGCGACGGTGGTGATCAGTTGACCCCCTAGGTCATACCTATAGGGCAACACTCTTAATTGATTATTTAATTAATCGTATAATGTTACGAGTTAATTAAATTACTTGAAAATTGACGGACGATTTTTGGAAGTAAAATTTACGTATCAAATTGAAATGTGATTAAATGAGATACAGTCTGAGTAATTGAATTGTATCATTACTCGGATGAAATTATTGTTTAAAGAAACAATCGAAATTGAATGAATTATTATAAATACAATCTGTTGTGATTTATAAATGGTAAAATATTTTGGCACAAGTAATTATGAAATTACTAAGTCGATTTTTGTATGTGACGTATTTTTATTAATACGTTGATTTTTAATATGTTAAAAATTACATAACAAATTTATGTGACATGTGACATGTGACATATAGACAATTGACAAAAATAATATGGAATCCATATTATCTAAAGGTGCCGAAAATTGGAGGAGCATTAGGCTAAAATTGTGTTTATATTTTAAATAGTAAACATAATGATTAAAAAGTAAGAATAGCCATGCAACCCTATGGTTCATTGTAAAGACAAACAAGGGCATACATTGGCTCCTTTCACCTCCTCTTGCCCGGTTTTTCACAAGGGAAAAGCAAAGGGTTTTTGCTCTATATTTTTCCTATACACTACATGCATGAGTGCATTATTCATTCACTAATTCTAACTCATCTAAAATAAGAATTTTAGAAAGATAAAAACTTCCTCTCCTCTCCTCTCTCAACCGGTTTTGGGAGATCAAAATACCAAATTATTTTGGTTCAATTTTCTACAAATTAATATTATACTAGTTCTTGTAATATTAATTAAATTAAGAGAAAGCCTTGGGTATAAAGCTTAGGGAGAGATCCTACACTTGGATCTTGGTTCATCCATAAGGGAAAGCTCAAGAACAAGAGACAAAGGTGATCTCTCTTGTGCCCATTAAACCAAAATCATCAATGTAAGGATATGATTTCTCCTCTATTTTTATATTGTTTGCATGCATAAAATCCGTATTTAATTTTATGACAAATTAATTTAAACATATATGAGTATGTTAGTATGTATAAAGATCTACATTTCCTTCAGGAAATACCTTTAGGATGTTGTTGGCCATTGGTGATGAAAGTGTTACTTGGAAGTTTAAGTTGAGCTTGAGGTTAGCATAGTCGGTATACTTTTGTGAGTGTTGTGATGGTTACATAGAAACCATGTTAGGTGAGAGTTGTTGCTAGTTTTGGAATCTCTTTTAGGTATCCACTTTGCGGTAAAGAGGATTAGTAACCAGAGTTCTTGAGATGTGATTATAAGTTGGGATCGATAGACGTTGAGCTGAGATGAGTTAGATGTTTTGGGTGGATATCTCGTGATTTGGAGAATGTCACCATCTATGCTTTAGATTTTGAGAGTATGACAAGATATCTTTGGGATGATAGAATATGCAAAAGGACTTTTGAATTTGGATCTTGATTGAGGATTTTACCATTTTGAGAAACCCATGGTTGACACTAGTTGGATATGAGTATAGCTTTGTTGGAAACTTTGACCTTGATCTTGTGGAAGTTGTTTGTGGATGTTTGAGGATTTGGAGTGATGAGATCACACTTATAGTGGAGTAACTTGTTTCATGGAATAGCTTAGAGTGAAGTGACGTAAGTGTTTTGAGGAAATCTTTGGGAGTGATGTGGTTATGAGTTTTGTTGTTAGGAAGTTTTCTGAACCGTTTAGGATGATGAGGTTATTTGAGGCTTGAGTACCTGGCGTTTCCTTGTTGTCTAATTCCCTTCTTCTTTGACCATAAGTGTTACCATTCATACCTCCTATCCTCTCTTCATCTTGCTCCTCCCTTAAAATTTGATGTGGGTAACCTATGAAACTCTATCTTTGACATCCTTGTAATTTTGACTTCAATTCTTACCCTATGAAATTCATCATAGCTCTCTTGTTGGTTAAGTTTGAACTCTCTTAACGTACCTTGTTTTTATGCTATCTAAGTTACCTTCCTTTTTGTACAACTTCTAAACTTTCAAGCTACCAGTTTTGATTCGTTGTTAAGAGTTGATGTTACTTTTGCAAAACCTTACCTATTTTAGAAGTTTGAAAATGAAAATTTGATTTAATTCCATATTTGTTCCTTGAGTATAGACTTCTTTAACATGATTTTAATTGCTAAATCCGATATTTCTTTAAATTTTACCCAATTTTGGTTAACTTTGATCTATTTATGATTCCTTTGTCAAGGTTTAATATTACATTTTCAGAAATTTGACTCCCTTTTGAGTTTAAAGGTGAAACCTTCATTTTTATTTTGGCTTTTGCAAAAGAAAATTTGAGTAGATTATCATTTTCTTTTGATTTTGACATTGATCGGATGTTAGAACTCGTTATTGGAGACGTTTGATAACTTGTTCTACGCTTGTCGGCGAATTGATTTTGATTTAAATCTGTCTTTGACTTGGAAAGTTAGCGTTCTTGTGTGCACGACAAGAGCAATTTCGTTCCATGAATGAGACTTATACTTTTGAAAACTCTCCGTTAATGTTTTTGAAAATTTTGATTTTTGATTTATACAATGATTTACATTTCGACCTGACTATGTCGGAAAATTTTACTTGAAGCTTTTGAAAGAATTTTAATTCTTACTAGAAGTAACCTTGTAAATGCTTTGGTTACCGTCTCCAAACTTCCAGTTTTATTTTATATAATCTTTCATTTCTACTTTCAAGTTTCGAGGACGAAACTTTTTAAAAGATGGGGTAATTGTAACACCCTCAAAATTCTCATTTTGACATTTAAAATTTATTAAACCGTTTGATTACTTTATTTTATATTTTTGAATTATTCAATTTAATTAATTTTATGTCAAACACGATTTTTATAAAGGTAATATATAAAAGCTCATTTATATAAAAATACATATTATTAAATTATATTTTTGAGGCATAATTTTTATAAGAATATATGTATTTGCATTTTTGGTCGGATAATAATAATGACCATAAAAATGATAATTTATGTCTTAATTTCCGTCTAACATTAGACCGTCACATTTCAATGGGGAATCCTATCTAAACTCGGACCAATCGAAAATCGACAACACGCTCACCTAGCTCTTACACTCTACCTTTAAATATCTCTTCTATTATTATTATTATTATTACTATTTTTTTCTTTTTTTTTTATGGAAGGATGCGCGCAGCTTTCATTAAATTAAAAATAAAAGTTTACATGAAATTGGTGGGGAGCCGAGAAACAATCTGGGCTCCCACACCCTTAGCAATAGCAAAGCTAAGTCTAGAAAAAATGTAAGCGGCCACCCGAGCCCCCGCATCCTGAGATACCGAGAATTTCTGGATCCGCTTGAGCAAGGCAACAACATCCGAAGCCAGCTCCCCAAGTGAAGAGAAAGAGAAAGGAAGGAAACCATAACCTGCTACCGCACACAAATCCCCATACTTAGCACACTTTTGCTGAGCAGCATCAGCGACAACCCGACCAGGCACAAAATCCGCCATCCCAGTCTGAGTCAAAGGAGAAGAACCTGTCAAGTCAACGCACACATCACGCCCCTTGTCCCAAGAATAAAGCAATAAATCCGCGGGACGAAGAGAGCCACCATGTCCATCAACTAAACCGATATCAACCTCCTTTCCCGCAGTAATACCGGATCTATAGCAGATGTCGAAAAGAGTGTCCCGGACAAGGTTATGCCGATGATTAACACCCACAGTACCAGTACAAGAAACAGCGTGGTCCCCAAAAACATCCTCCGCAAAAACCCGAGAGCAAGCCGGACAAGGCCTAGATACCGTGAATAACGGAACACCAAGACGATACCCCAGCACACTACGGTAAGTCCTCCCGTTCATAGTCTGACCCAACCCCGAGATAGGAACCACACGTAACCAGTCAGAGGAGTGAGAACCCTGCTGGGACTGCCATAAAGCAAGCTGGCGTGGTGTCAAAGAGAAAACAGACTTTGAGGCAGCAGCAATCGTCGCGAAATAAATATCTACCAATTTCTTCATAAGTTTGGGGGCAGCAATTTCACTAGGGTTACCTAAAATACCAGATCCTTATTATTATTATTATTATTATTATTATTATTATTATTATTATTATTATTATTATTATTATTATTATTATTATTATTATTATTATTATTATTATTATTATTATATATTATTATTATATATTATTATTATATATTATTATTATTATTATATATATATATATTATTATTATTATTATTATATATATTATTATTATTACTAACCCCACATGATAATGTGTTGCTTGAACCGTGTCCCCCACCCCCTCCTTTTCCTTCTTCTTCTTCCTTTTTAAGAAACAAAACAACTGTAACAACGAAACCAGCTACGCCATTTCCGTCCTCTTTCAAACTCTGGTCCCGCCTCCGTTTCTCAACCAAACTCCATGATTTTTGCACCATTAGCTTCCTCGTTCCTTCCTCAATCTTTTAAGGTAAGAAAGCTTCGACTTTGTTGAGGTTTTGAAAATGCCGTCTTAAATGACAACTCGATTTTTTGTCTTAATCGACTCGTTTTTCTCCTCCTTTTAGCTGTAGACTGAAGAAAGGCACCTGCTTTTGGACGTTTACTCTGAAATTCGAGAGCTAAAGGTAACGGTGATAGGTTAATCGACATAATATCGAAATCATGTCCGTATATGTTGTGTTTAGCTCTTATATGCTATAAAGTTTGAGCCTTTAATCGATTTTTCATATGTATGGTTGAATGTGTCGGAATAATACTAGTTTTACATGCTCAATCGTGATAATTTCGTGTCTTGTGTTACATGATGGTTTACACGTATGGAATGTTTGGTTTATATGGAGGATTCTGTCTTACTTATACTTGGAATTTTGTCTTAAATTGTTGTTGGAAGTGGCTGTTTTGAGACGGCAAACCCGAGTCTTGTCTGGGTGATATTTGGTAATTTTGTTCGTGAATTATCGTCTTTAGTTTCCGTCTTGTTCATGTCTTAAATTACTCGGTTTCGGACTCCTTTGGGCTCTGTTTATTACCTGCATAGACAGGTGGTTATGGCTTCTTGGAGTGTTGGTTTAGGGACGTTTCACACACTGTTTGGGTAGTCATAGTAGGGGTTGTATGTCATGTTTTTGACGCAATTTGCAGGTTGTGTTTATGGGCCGTGTTTGGCTGGTTCTATGCAGTCTAAATAGACGTTTTAAGCAACCGTGGAGGGGTCAGGTGGGCTCTTTATGGGCTGATTCGTGGTGGCCAATGCGGTGTAGATAATTGGGTACCGTGAGTCATAATGTCAATATGTATTTCCGTCTCACATATATATAAATCCTTGTGTAATTGCTTTGTTACACATTTAACCGTCTGCAAGTTTGAGTAGTTGTTGTGGGTGGGTATTGGACCGTGTCCTTGGTAGTGTTGGGCTCGGCTAGAGGTGGCCGTGGGGATTGGCCGGAGCTGGTCGTAAGGTTGGGCAGGAGTTAGTCGTGGGTCGGCAACCTAACAACGGTTGGCTGCGTATAATGTTAGTCACGGTTTTTGGTTGCTAGCTTGGCTAAGTGTATACTTTGTTTTCCTTCTTCTTTGTGGTTTTGGTTGTGTTTTATAATGGATTTGTTTGTATTTTATGATTGGGCCAACCCTTATGTTTGAGTATAGGCTTGTACCCCTTGTTTCATTCTTCTTTTATTTGAGATTTGTGTTGTGTCTTGAATTCGGCTTGTACACATACTTCGGCTATTGGGTCAATCTATTAGGATGGTATGGACTTCTAAATGACCCATGTTTGACTATTCATATTTTTTCTCGGTTTTCACGTGACGTAAATTATTCATCATCGCTTGTTAAATTTTATTTAACCGGCATGTATAATTATAAAATGAAATGTTTATTTTATATGTTACAAGTACGAAAAGATGATTATAAATAATTACTTGTAAGAGTCGTATTCTTGTAGAAATGTCATGATACTATCATATATGCTTGGTTTACTTTTACGCCTTACTTGTGCCGTTCTGCCAAGTATTGGTTTACGCCGTTCTCGTGCCGTTCTGCCAGGAGTTGGTTGATTTATGTTTTTCCCGCCCCTTTCGGACAGTTCTGCCGATTGTGGGTTACCCCATATCGTATTCTGGTGATAATGCCTTAATGCTATACCGTATTGCTTGACTTATCTTTACGCTTCTTTCGGACTGTTCTGCCGATTGTGGGTTTAGCTCATATTTTCCGCCTCTTTCGGACTGTTCTGCCGATTGTGGGTTCTCGACTTCCGTTCTGTCGATCGAGTCTTGGATGCGGACTGTTCTGCCGCATGTCGAATCGGGGACCATTCTGCCCCGAGAGTCTGGCCAGATTTAGACTAGGACTGAGTCTTGGGAGTACCATTGTCGTCCTACCAGGGGAATTATATATTTATATATGAGTAGTAAAGGTCTTTCTTGGTTATAGATATTGGTATTTGTCTTTCAAGGCAAGGTTATGCCTTGTGTTGTTTGTCTTGGTCCTATCGGATAATAGGGGTGAGCTATAAGCCTTCTAGTTGCGATATGATCGTCGGGATTGATGTTCCCATCCGTTCTTGTGATGAGATGCAAGCCATAAGTATGAATGTGACATTAGTAGCCACGTCTCGTGCAATGTTTGCTAAGTGGTTTTCCAAGTAATGGCTACAGTTTCTACTTGATCCCTTACTTAACTGTTTCACATGATTCAGATTCTAATCTCATATCTATGTTGTATTTCCTTGAAATGCATGCCCTTCTTATAAATAACCGAATTCTTGTCTTTCATATTATTTAATTGTCTCACATGATTAGTTGAATCTTTATTATGCTAATGTTGATCTATCTTGTTCCATCTCATTTAATTGCCATATTTTAAATATAAACTTGATATTCACATCTTTTGTAAGTATCTTATATGACTTACCTGTTTTAGTTCTTTGTTATGTTCGTTTCAACATTTTGTGGCTGGGAGAACCTTGAATTACTCCCCACTGACTGTGGCGTTCATGTTTACATGAATAACAGAAATTAGTTGGTGCATCTATGGGGTGAAGACATGTGTGAGCTAGCGAGCACTTTGGCCTTGTAGTCGGTTCATTAGGATTGATTAGACTCACCTTTTATTGTATTGTCATTCGAGGGATATATTTTCCCTCACCTTGACTATCACGTTTGTATAATTTAATCTTTATTTCCGCATTCTTTATTCGTGTTTTGTATTTTAATGAACCCGCGTTTTAAATTTTTAAAAGTTTCAAAAACTCCCAAATTTCCGCTTGAATTTTATAAGTTATATTTTCCGATTTATCGCGGGATGTCACAGACCGCGGGTGCCAGACTCAAACCTATCCCTTTCCGGTGCTACAAACATCCAATATAAACACCAAAATTCCCCAGCAGGATATCGGAGGCCTCCCTACAGAGCACACTAACTCAACGATCTCTCGAAATAAGCCCGTCCAACATAGCTATTTCCCACAGTCGATCATTCAACGTGGCTGGTGAGTCTCAAAACGCAACTTCGACGCGGCTAGCGAGCCTCAAAACGCATCATCGGCATGGCCGGCGAGCCTCACAACGCACATCATCAGCATGGCTGGCGAGCCTCACAACGCACGCCTTCAACATGGCTGGCGAGCCTCAAAACGCACCTTTAACATGGCTGATGAGCCTCAAACGCACCATCAGCATGGTTGGCAATCCTCACAATGCACATCATCAGCATGGCTGGCGAGCCTCACAACGCACACCATCACCATCGATGGCGAGCCTTAAAATGCACCATCAACATGGCTGGCGAACCTCAAAATGCACCATCAGCATGGCTGGCGAGCCTTAAAACGCACCATCAGCATGGCTGGCGACCCTCAACATGCACCATCAACATGGCTGGCGAGCCTCAAAACGCACCATCAACATGGCTGGCGAGACTCAAAACGCACCATCAACATGGCTGGCGAGCCTCACAACGCACATCATCAGTATGGCTGGCGAGCCTCACAACGCGCCTTCAACAATGGTTGGTGAGCCTCAAATCGCACCTTCAACATGGCTGGCGAGCCTCAAAAAACATCTTCTACATGGCTGGCGAGCCTCAAAACGCACCTTCAACATGGCTGGCAAGCCTCAAATCGCACCTTCAACATGGCTGGCGAGCCTCGAAACACATCTTCCACATGGCTAGCGAGCCTCAAAACGCACCTTCAACATGGCTGGCGAGCCTCAAATCACACCTTCAACACGGCTGGTGAGCCTCAAATCGCATCTTCAATAATGGATGGCGAGCCACAAATCGCACCTTCAACATGGCTGGAGAGCCTCAAAACGCACCTTCAACATGGCTGGCGAGCCTCAAATCGCATCTTCGACGCCGCTGGCGAGCCCCATCATATCCGCAACACGGCTGGCGAGCCTTTGCGTGAAAACAAGAAGCAATTCAAGGACATACCCTGAAGATGCCTCAGGTATGACTCCTTCCTATGGCTGGCGAGCCTTCGTACGTAGTCTAACGCGCTTAAAACGACCCACATGGACAGTCGACAGACTCTAAACTATTCCCGACGATAGGTCCTTGACTCGTATCCCCGAGTCGCCTCGGCGTCGCTCTTCCCAACGGCAGGTCCTTGGCCCGAATTCTTTCGAGCCGCCTCGACATCGCTCCGGTCTCCAGGTTGTAATCTTCGATTGACCTGGGGGCTATACTTTGACTTTTGCCTTGTCCAAGCCTCAGCAAAAGTGGGGGCTCTGTAGATACCCAGTATCTCTTGATTCCTCAACAAACACCCGATGATTATTGGACTACAACATGCTTAGTAATCGCAGCGTTTAATCGACAGTTTTGTATAACTATACGTCGGAAAACTCAAAATGATTTCGAAAACAAAACAGTTTCAAAACTTTTCAAAAGTACCTGGAGAATTTTATGCACGACGACGGGGTCGCAATGACACTAACTAGAGTCAAAACTTACACCGGACCAAAAACCGACTCAAAAATTCAAATCTGACTCCAACAACGAGTAAAACCAAGTCAAACCCAAAAAAAATCATCACAAAGCTTCCATGTTAAGTATACCCGGTATACTTAAATAGTCAAGTACTACAATCATGTCATCCAAAAGTTAGGATAGAACAAATCATGATTTCAATTGCGTGATAGTGACAAGGCAGCTCGAAGACCCGCGAAATGGCTCGCGCCTCTTCAAGTAGCCTATGCAGCCACGTCACTCAAAATGCACACAACCACTCAATCTTCTTTAAATACCCCTCAAATGCCACCATTTGAAGGTATGCGAGTGTTCGCCCCCTCATTTCTCCCTTAAAATTCTAGACTCGACTTCTTAAGTCACAAACCGACACGTGTTTTCGACCTACCGATCGAAAATACAAGCCTTACACATTGTTTGGTACCATCATCGTGCATTAAATCACTTGACATGTAATACCCGTCCTTTTAGAGACCCGTTGACCATCATTGACTGACCTTGGACATCTATCTAGACCTTTGGGAAACCTTACGAGTTAATATTGTGATGTAATAACCTTTTTGTGCTGGCAAGTCGATCTAGCGGAGGCTACTCGATCGAGTAGCTTAGTCACTCGATCGAGTAGAGGCCACTCGATCGAGTAAGTTGGATACTCGATCGAGTAACGTGAGTCCACCGGGGAAATATAAATCGGGATATCGTGAAACCCAAATCATTTCTTCTCCTTCTTTCCTGAACCTAGATGTCGTCATATCATTTCTCCTTCACTGTGGTTCATCTCCTTGAGACTTTTGAGAGTGATTACACCTTGGGGATGGGATGCTTAAGTCGGGTACCGGTCTTATCGCCAGAGTGCTATGTATAGGTATGTGTCATCATCATCATCGTCTTCCTTGGTTTCACTTGTGATTATGGTAGTAGAAATAGATGGTTATACTCTTTGTTATAGGTGGTTATGGTGATTGCTTGTTGTCTTATGGTCATGCGCGGAATCGCTGCGGTTTGCTAAAGGTAGGGTTTTCTACTCAGTACTGTTGGTTGTCTAGTGTGTCGATTGTATTGAATGGTTGGTTTTTGTATCGTGGTTGGTAGTGTGGATTGGTTGTTGCTGGTCATTATTATTTGTTTGTCTGTGGTTCTCGAGGTGCGTCCTCGGCTGAGTGTAGTCACTTGCGGAAGTGGCTTCATGCCCTTGATTCGCCTTCTATGGAACCCGCCACAGAAGGGGATGTGCACATTAAGGAACATGGGTTATCGCTCGGATGAGATGAGCGGGGCTTAGGTGTGAACGGCTGCGGTCCCCCACTGGCGGTGTGGATTACTGGTTGCGATTCGTAAGCTGGCAGGACTGGACTTTCGGGCAGTCAGAGGTGTGCGGGCGATTGGAGGTGGTGGTGTATGTATGTTGTTATGTCTTATTGTGTCTGCTTTTGCATGTCCCTTCAGCTACTGACCTTGTGTGGTGTTGTTGTGTTGTCTTTTGTGTTGTGTCTGCTGTGATCCACTATGGTGAGCAGTCGGTCTTAGCAGGTTAATGTCTGGATCATAGCGGGGTGCTTGGAGGGACGAGTCTACCACGAGTCATGGCAGAGATATTTCACATAGTTGATAGTTAAGACGAGATGTATCTTTTATTTTGTTTAATCACTTGTAATTTTGTAAATGTTCTTTTATCGACACTTGATTATTACTGTCCCTCGGGTAACCGAGGTGGTAATGTCCTTATCTACTGGGAAGGTCTTGTTAAGGCTCCTTAGTAGATGGGGGTGTTATTAAGTGGTATCAGAGCGACGATTTTGGAACCTGTAACAAATTAGCCCAATGAATATAGTGAGTCTAATAAAATGAACCTGGTGTATGTATGCTGGGAGCCCCGGCAGACGCTTTATTTTGGGTGAGAAGGCGCCCTCATTTCAAAATCATGGCCCCAATATGCTTAAGCCAGCCACCTTATATGGGGATATTGAGTCGGGAATTACGTGCATAGTTGTCTATGATATATAGATTAGATATAGCGGTGATGGAGTCTATGGTAATGTCTAGTGTGTTCAAATAGTAATGGTGAATCGTGAAGGGCTGAAAATCGTTGGAAGTGTGTGTGTGTGTGTGTGGATGTAATAGATATGGTGAATGTGCTAATAGTTGCTTACGAGAACTTGTTCATGTGATGGTGATCAGGAGATGTGAATCTTTATATGCGTTTTAGTTAGTATAGGGTGGCATGTAATGCAGTGGAATACAATGGATGAATGTTGTTGCGTACTCTTGTGAATAGGTATAGTTATGTGAGCTATCTTGTTGACGAATTGTTGTGATATGTTTGAAACTCTGAGCAAATGTGAGTAGTAACTGGTAGCTAATTGCTAAATGGATGCTTAATATAGCGTAATCACATGTCGAATGTTGAATTTGAATATGCGTAAGCGGGAGTAGAATAATGTGGTATTATATATGTGTATATTCATGTGAATTGAAACAAATCATGAGTGAAAGGTTTTGTATAATGTTTGGTATAGGATGGAATGGCATGTTTAACGTTCGGATGAGATAGTTGTGTGGCATAGAAGGTAGTAATAAGGTGTCGTAATTGGATGAAATAAACAGTGACGAGTTCCGAATATACTTTGGAATCGACACGAGTTGTTGTTTTGTAGGAACCGTTAGCCGAACTCGTAACTTTTGACCTCGTTCCTAACCTTACTCGACCGAGTACGAGTGCCTACACGACCGAGTAGACCCTGCTCGATCTAGTTGTGGGGTTATTAGATCGAAAACGTTGGAACTGCCAGCGAAAACTCGATCGAGTAGCTCCAACTCGATCGAGTAGAGGCCACTCGATTGAGTACCCGAGTTACTCGATCGAGTAAGTACTACAGTACCCGGGCTAACACGGGATTCTTATACCTTCATAACCTCATTGTTCTCTTATGTCTTCATACTTTAAACCCTAATTCTCTATAATCATCCTTTTCTCTCAAAACCTTGGTGAAGTTTGTGCTTGATTTCTTTGCTTTCTCCTTGCTAATTCGTTCAATCTCTTTGCAAATCATTCAAGGTAAGAATGCTACTCTCTTTCTTTGTTTTTAATCAATTAGAAACATATAAAAGTGTTGGTTTTTTGAAAAAAAAAATACGACTCATACTCATGGATTTCTGTTTATAGTTGTTGTATTTTGATAGGATTGCTTTAGTTTGTTGATTATTGATGCTAAAAGCTGCAAAATCGACCCAACAAGGGAGTATATATGGACCGAAATTTCTAGGGTTTGGGTTACAAATTGAAATTTTGGTTGTCTTTTGGGTATGAAAAAGGGGAAGTTGAGTAATGTATGTTGTGGGTATTATATTTGGTGTTGATTTTGATTAATTTCACCTAAAATTTTGTCTTAAAACTCCGTCTTAAAAGTGCCCCAAACTGAAATTCGCCTATGAAAACCGCCTCATCGCTTCTTGTATCAAATTTTCCCAAATTGTGTTTTGTCATTGTTAAGAACTTAGAATTTTGATCCAAAGCAGCGAAAATGTGAAATGTTTGGCTTACGCCCATATAGAAGCTCATAAGGCGTTTTTTTATTAATAGATCTAATAGAAACATGGTTATGAATATAGCAAGCTGTGTTCACAGTTTCGGCCCAAACATTTTGAGGCAATTCACTACAAAGGAGCATGGTTTTAGACATATCCTCTAATGTTCTATTCATTCTTTCCACTACTCCATTTTGTTGTGGTGTCCTACGGGCGAAGAAGTTGTGATCAATGTCATTTTCTCTGCAAAATGATATAAACGAAACATTCTCAAATTCTCTTCCATGATCAGTTCTAATGGAGATCAATTTATGACCTAGTTTGTTTTGGAGTTCTTTAATTAAGCAAAGAAATTCTTCAAAAGCTTCACTTTTAGCATGTAAAAATAAAGTCCAAACAAACCGGAAATAATTATCCACTATAACACATACATAAAGACCACCACATCGACTTCGAATCCTCATCGGACCACACAAGTCCATCTGAATGAGTTCTAGAGGTTTGGTGATGCTAACGAACCTTTTAGATTTGAAAGATCTTTTGACATGTTTACATCGACCACAAACATCACAAACTCCTTCAATTTCAAATTCAATAGATGGAAAATCATCCACAAGGTCGAGTTTGTTAAGTTTGTTCAATGAAGAAAAACTGACATGCCCATATCTTTTATGCCATAAGTTAGGATTATTTTGCATAACCGACAAACACTTAATGCCATAAGTTAGGATTGTTTTGCCATAAGCTCTTATTGTCGATTGACCTCAAGGATTTGTGTGCCTTTCAAATATATAGGAATGGATGTTGCAAAACAAATCCTATATTTTAGGCAAGTAAATTATTTGCAAATAAAATCTTTAGATTAAAATATTCATAAAATAATTTACTTCTTTTGCAAGACAAATCCTCAACCGATTCCAAAGATATTTTTTCCATAAAACTAGAAAGTTCATATATCAAAAATATCTCAGTCAAACTTTTATATTGCAGAAAATATTTTCTCCAAATATTTTTGCAAAATAAGATCAGACACGATTTCTGTCAAGTTTTGTGAACCATTCAGAACTGAACAGTCTCACGAACTAGTCAGGACATATATCGAGTGAGCTTAAGAACTATACCCTTACAAATAGCTAGACAATTGACACGACTTAACTATCAACACTTTCAGCTTCTTTAACTGATGTAGTTCTGACCTGCAACATTCACATTTTAGCCAAAACATTAGCCAAGAGGGAAAGAAGGATTGGAGACTTGTGATCATCAAGAACTAGTTCAACACAATCTTCTCATAATAGAGCTGGGTGACCTACAACCTGTTACTCAGGTCATATTTTAAAAAATATCTCATTAATATCACCTTTTTCACCATTAACAACCACACATCATTATTAATTTATTGTCACCTTCTTCACCAATATTTTAACACTATTAAAAACCCACACATTATAATTATAAACCTAATCACCACCACCCTTATCACTAGCATAAACCATTAACGACATTACCACTAGGACATGTCAAATGCGTCAATCGGGTGGGTTACGGGTTCGGTCATTTCGGGTTCGGGTAAATTATGGGTCGGATCCATTTTGAGTTTGTGAAATACGGGTTTATACGGGTCGGGTTTCGGGTTAAAACGAGTTTGATTAATGCCTTTTGATAAATGTTTAATTTCTTTAATTTAAATTATTAACATATAGTTACTCTTAATTTTTGTAATTATCTAACTTAATATATGATATTAGTAAGAGAATGCATTTTTTTGCTTATTTTATTCAATATTACAACACTATATGAAAGTGACGGCATGGCACACACTTCGAAGATATGACATGGCACATACTTCATGGAGATGACATGATATGTGGTTTGAGGTGATGAAATGGCAGTGCTAACGTGGAATGCGGTTCGACGTACTAGGGGCGAAAGTGACGGCGCGGCATACATTTCGAGGTGATGACGTGGAATGTGGTCCGAGGTGATGAGGTATCATTGAGTGCTGACGTGGAATGCGGTTCAACGTACTACGGTAAAAGTGACAATATGACACACATTTCGAGATGATGACGTAACATGTGGTTTGAGATGATGACGTATTGACGTGACATACATACCGCATATATAAATATCTTTCCTTAAGAAAATATACTTAATACATATAAGACATTGTGTATGTTAAGGAAGATATATTGTCTTAACCCAACGGTCAACCTGTTGCAGGTCGGGTTTCGACCCGTTGTTTACGGGTCAAAACGAGTTCGGGTATCTTTCGGGTTCGGGTTGAAAAAATTAGGTTATTTACGGGTCGGGTTACAGTTGGTTTTTTGGTTGGGTCAGGTTTTTTGCAGGTCGAGCAGCCTTAACTGCAATATCTCATGATGTCGACCAACCTACCATCTTCACCTTGAACCATCTGTTGGGTGGTCAAGTGGTCATATCTGGAGTTTCCACAACCAACCCACCATATTTGCAAGGTTATTTGAGAAGTTGTTAAAGGGTGGTTGTCGTCAGATTGGTGGACTTGGTTCTGGTTGTTGAAATTGGCGATAATTAGCCAACGCGACGGTGGAGAGGGGTAGGGATAGAGGTTAGAGTTGATGGAAGGCGGCCTGGTCTTACAGGGCAGTAAGGTGGTTGGTCGGAGGTGTTGGTTAGTGTTATTGGGTAATGGGTTTGGGAGGCATGAAACCGAGATTTCATTATTTATGGAAGTGATATCTCAGTTGAAATTATTACTACCTTATTATTGATTTAAGTGATAACTTATGATTAGACATGTTTTATATGGTGTAATGCGGTCAATTTGTATTACTTTGATTGCTTAGAAGGGGTGTTTGAGAGATTTATTGCATATCTTGCCTTTGAAGATGTTTAGTTTGAGTTGTGTGTTATTTTGAGAAAATAAGTAGTGTGTGTTAGACTAGTGGAATAAGGATGAGGTTTTGATATTTATGATGGGCTAATGAGTGTATCAGGAGTTTTTTATGATGAGGGTCAAGGACAACTTTGCAGGTCAAGCCACGAAGTCAATCATTGGAGTCAAAGCGCGAGGAAAAGAGTACCCATACTGTGCGGCTAGAGGCGCATCACGCGGCCTGGTTAGTCTGAGTTAGCAGGTATCCGCAACACGCATCTGGACCCGCATCATGCTGATGTGCACGGGATTCCTCAAGTCACCATGACTCTTTGGATTCGTTCTTTAGTTATTATATTTGTTTCAAGACATTAAGTGATATTTTTATGGGCTATAATTAGTTATCAGTTTTAGCATTGAGTATCATCTTAAACATTAAAAAAAATACATTGCATCTTCATCTTCTTAGTTTTAATTTCCAATAAAATTGTAAGCTTGAATCATTCATGGAGGGGTAATCTCCCAATTCTTGGAACAAGAGATTAAAACCTTCAAACTATTTCGATGGTAAGACTCTAATCTTTATTTTGTCATTTGAATATCAAGTATTACTTTGTTTTATTGTTTGATTGTTAGTTTACTTCTAGTTGGATCACCTAGTTGTTTAATTAAGAATCAATTGCTAGTTGGGTAATCGAATCAGATTGTTCATTTACCTATATATTTTGTAGCAACTATATTTCATCAATTTTCATCGTTGTTGATTTATATAAAGATAATACTTGTATGAATCAAATCGTATCCCGCTTGTGAATGCGTTCATTCATCTTTGTTAATTCTCATTGATTTATTATACGTTATGATTAAACTTAGACGGTTGGATTAGGTTGTCATATTCGTAAGGGCTATTTAAGTACGCCTCCGTAGTGAATAGCGATACTTAAGTGAGAATAGAAATGCATGATTTCAATAACAAAGTATTCAATGACAAAGTAGAATAATAGTGTCAATGATCAATCTTTAGTTTGATAGTGGAAATGGTTTGTTCTGAGATTCGTTTTATAACTATTTTTATTACCACATCATTGCATCTTATTTTAGTAGACTTAGAATCCAATTTGAACACCCCAAATTGGTTACTTGAGAGATAATATCTACACACATTTGATGAGAATTTCCTATGTTACCTATACACCACCTCAGCAAACTGAGGGGGTGTTACCACCAATGATATTTTAACATGTCATCGGTTATTAAAAAAAATAATCACCCTTCTCCTTCAACATTAGTCCCTCGACTCCCTTCCTTTGTGTTAATACACATGTTAATAGGCAAGTGCTCCACCAATAATGGCGATAATCGCCAACACCATTTACCCATTTATTCCCCTTACATTTCCTTTCTTTGGTCAATGTTTTATTTTATTTCATACGGAGTATTATTACTTAGGGCTAGCATGGGAAGAGAGTAAAGATTAAGGGAGTAATGAGAGCTAAAATAAGAAGAAATGGGAGGAGATTGGTGATTTGTGGTGGTTGTGGATGGTGGAAAGAGGAGGTGAGGGAGGAATTATTACTTCTATGGGCTTGCTTGGAATGGGAGTAATTATTAAGGGAGTAATAGAGGCTAAAATAAGAGGAAATGGAAGGAGATTGGTGGTTAGTGGTGGTTGTGGAGGGTGGAAAGAGGTGGTGAGAGAGGAATTATTACCTCCATATTGAGGTAATGCATTACTTGATGGGGGAGGTGGGTAATTATTACCCCCTAATGGATAGATTATTACACTATCTTCCTCTATCTTCAACCTCCATCATTTTCCTCCATTTTCTAGTTCATTTAAGCTCTATTACTCCCTTAATAATTACTCCCATTCCAAGCGAGCCCTATATGGAGGTAATTATTACTTGGAGGGGGAGGTGGGTAACAATTACTCCCTTAATGGAGGGACTATTACACTATATTTCCCCATTTCTATCCATTTCTATCTCCAACCTCCATCCCTTTCCTCCATTTTTTAGTTCATTTTAGCTCTATTACTCCCTTAATCATTACTCCCATTCCAAGCAAGCCCTTAATCGAAGCTTTTCCGTTTCAACCTATATCAAAACTAACTGTCCCCAAACTTATCCCATACAGGATTCAGTTTCCGATGGAATGCGTCCCAAACTTTCGGTATGGGGTTTAGTTAAACGTAGAACCTGACTTAGACAAATAGTTTGAGAATTTTTATGTATATTATTATTATGTGCACACCAATACATATATACTAGTACGGACCAAGACTAACTTAGGAAAACCGAATATATACGACATATACATATATAACTACGGAAACATATTATACGGAAATATATTATTTCAGTAACACCCCCCTCTCAAATTGGAGCGTGGGGATCAATAATGCCCAACTTGGAACACAAGTATTCAAATTGACGAACTCCAAGCGCCTTAGTAAGTAAATCAGCAACCTGCTCAGACGTATGCACATATGAAGGACAAATGATACCATCGCGTATCACATCCCGGACAAAATGACAATCTACCTCAATATGTTTCGTACGCTCTTGTGAGACAGGATTCCGTGCAAGGGACAAGGCAGAGTGACTATCGCTGTGAACAACAACAGGACGAGAAACAGAAACACCAAGAAACCGTAACAATCCCCGTAACCAAACAACATTTCAAAAGGAGTTTTACCCCGAAGCAAGACAGAAGGTGTCCTATTAATTAAATAACCAGCGGTCAAGACACATTCACCCCAAAAATCAATAGGTAAACCCGACTAAAAAAGAAGAGCTCTAGCAACATTTAATATGTGACGGTGTTTTCTTTCTACTCTACCATTTTGTTGAGAAGTACCCACACACGTGGTTTGGTGCAGTATTCCTTTCTCAGCAAAAAAAAATCTTTCAAACAAGTAAATTCCGTCCCATTATCTGTACGAACAATTTTTACATCGACATCAAATTGTCGCCTAACCATGGCAACAAAATTCTTTAACAATTGTGACTCTTCATATTTGGTTTTAACCAAATACACCCAAACAGCACGAGAATAATCATCAACAATTGTCAAAAAGAAACGACTACCACAAAATGAAGGCGTACGATAATCTCCCCATAAATCACAATGAATCAACTCAAATATTTTAACTGCTTTATTATCACTAGCAATAAATTTCTCTCTTGTCTGTTTGGCTCGAAAACAAATATCACAAAGTTCCGTATTATGATTAATGTTCTTACTACTAATAAATGGCAAATACTGCACCACTCTCCTCGAGGGATGGCCAAGCCGACGATGCCATACACCCGCCTCATCTTTTGTTTTCAGCACCCCACACGCTTGCTTTCTCAATCCCTTAAGAAGATATAGCCGACCGTGTTGTTCACCCGTATCAATCGTCATCTTCGACACGCGGTCTTGTATAACACAAGATGAATTAGTGAACTGAATATTGTAATCAAGATCGATGCTTAGCTGATATACGGATATAAGATTACAATTAAAATCGGGTACAAATAGCACATTATTCAAAACAAGACTTCCTCCTAGAGCAACCTTGCCCTCCTTGGTTGCCTTGGACATCTTCCCATTTGGCAAAGTCACCATACACGGTGCAATTTTATGAATATCAGACAACAATTCACAACTACCCGTCATGTGGTGCGTAGCACCCGAATCTAACAACCAAAGCAATGTTATATTTATCTTACCAGTCATACGATTATTAGTACTGGAAGAAGACGATCCTTTAGCATTATTGACATATGCGTCCCACTGTTCCTTCGGAACACTCACATATTGCTCCTTTGTTTCCGTTGCTTCTCCACTGCCATGAACATGATTTGCTCCACCACGCCCATAGCCTCCACCACGACCTCTATCCCCGCCACGGCTCCCACCATAACTGCTTCCCGTCTTACCTCTTTCTCTCCAACCTTTGGGATACCCTATAATGTCGAAACATTTCTCCCTTACATGGTCCCAACGGTTGCACTTGTCACATCTTGGCCGTGTTATTTCACCGTTCGTTTCAGCTGTAGAACGGTTTCCTCCTTCAAACCTAGGAGTATTATTAACATTATGTGCTGTTTTTGCGACGAAACCAATAGGTTCTGACCTATTTTCACCACGACTCCCAGACCCGGTTTCAATCCCGAATCCCCTCACCCCTTCTTCTTGGACTATGGCAGCATAAGCACGATTAAGAAAGGACAAGGGTTCTTACATTAGCAGATTAGAACGTATCGTACCGTATTGCTTATCGAGTCCCAATAAGAATTCATGCACCTTTCCTTCATCACGTTTCTTGTCCAATTTCTTGTTAATATTGCACTTGCATCATCTACACTCACACGTGGGATTACGATCGTATTTATTGAGTTCATCCCATAGACGCTTCTGACGACCATAATACTCAGACACAAGTTCCTTCTCGCCTTGTTTACAAGCGGAAATCGAACCCTTGACATGATGAAGCTTCGGTCCATTGCCCACGCTGAACCTCTGCTCAATATCGTCCCACAATATCTTTGCTTCGTCGACATATGATATCGTTGAACCCAGTGCTGGTTCAGTGACATTAAATATCCAATTAACCACCATTGCATTTACCATGTACCAATCCTCGATCTCCTCTGATTTATCATCAGATTTCTTTATCGTACCATCGATAAAACCCGTCTTCTTCCTAGCACGAAGAGCACCACAAAATTTCACAAACCACTCGTCATAATTTTCTCCGGTTAACACGACTTGAATGACTTTGTTTCCTAGTTTATCACTAGTTGACAGGAAATATGGACTGATAGACGTAGACGACTTTTTGGCTTCACTATCTTTTGTCATGATGAAAGACGATAATGACGGCGCACAAAACCTAGCTCTGGTGCCAAGTTAAACGTAGAACCTGACTTAGACAAATAGTTTGGGAATTTTTATGTATATTATTATTATTATTATGTGCACACCAACACATATATACTAGTACGGACAAAGACTAACTTAGGAAAACCGAATATATACGACATATACATATATAACTACGGAAACATATTATACGGAAATGTATTATTTCCGTAACAGGTTTCATTCTCCGAAGCCGGAATTTCAGAACCGATACTCAAAGTCAATAACTAGCAAGATTGTCGGAGCTAGAAACACCGGCAGAAATTCAAACTGACGCCCAGAATACGGAACTCGTAAATTTATCGGCATTGAAAATTAATCCATCGCCCAGTATTGGAATTCATAAGATTGTCGGAGACGGATATTCAAAATCTAAGCCCTAAAAAATAAAAACGAACTTTTTGCGATGTCATCAACAATATGGATGGTAAGAATCAAAGTTTGTGAATCGTGATGGAAAATTGGGACAACGCATGGGACGGTGCTTCGGGTGAGAAATTAGTTTAAAGGTCTGACTTTTTAATTCTAATGGAGGATGAGAAATTATTGGTGCGGTCATGCGGTGGGTAACAAGAAATTTCTTGTTGAAGGAGAAGATTAAAATTATCTTTTATTAATATCTGATGACGTGTTTAATATTACTGGTGAGTAACACTAGGGGTGAGCAAAAATATACGATACGGTTTTATTATACGGATACGATACGGTATACGGTTTGAGTTATATGGATTTCCATATATACGATACGAAAATCCGTATATACGATACGGTTTTATAAAAACCGTAACATATTCGGGTCTGGCAAAAACGAAACCGTATACATAGTTTCTGACACGGTTTGAAGTTTTTGTATAAAAAAAAAAATTAAAAATGCAAAGTTCCTCTTTCAACTCCACTCTTTTAATGTTTTTGACGACTTTTTTTACTAACTTATCTCAATAAACAAAAATCGGCCCTTTATAAGAGGTGGTCATGTTAGAGCGAATTATTAGCTCTTGAATAATAACAATGTTTAATTGGGCATTTGTCACCAAACCGTATCCGTATATACGGAATCCGTATACACATATTTTCCGTGTACCCGAAAACCGTATCGGATCTGCATAGTGATTTTTTCGATTTTAAAAACTGTATACCCGATACGGTTTTCAAAACCATATCGGGTACACGGTTTTGCTCACCCCTAAGTAACACCACCTCAATTTGCTGAGGTGGTGTATAGATAACACAGGAAATTTTCTGCATTTGATTAACATTTACACCTTTCTTGTGGGTTCGACCCTACTTATCCTTACTATTAGTTTGAGTTTGTAGTAGATAAAAATTATAATTTGGAGACTCGCGACAAGTCTAGCCAACTTATTTGAGATTATTGATTAACTTAAGGTTGGAGTTAATTAATGAAGATGAATACAGAAGAAAAGTTAAGGAGAGAGGAGAAAAAGAGGAAGTTGAAGCATGAAGGAGGAGAAATATGAATAAGAATTATAAAGGAGCAAAAGTGGAACCGGAAATGAACTTAACCTGCTATTTTAGGTTAAACAAAATTTAATTCTGGTAGAAGCTAACTAGTATAGATCCCGCGCTACAGCGCGGTATTTTTTAGATTTGATTTATAAAGAGGTGGTCTCAATAAAATTATTTGCATAAATTAATTAACTATGCTTTCAACTTAATGTTATAATGTACTAATATAATATTAGTAAGAGCTAGAAAAGAAAATAACTACCGTCAAAAGACATTTAAGTTAAGTTATGTTTGCAGTACTAATATTATTGTACTTTATTATTAAGAAATTTTTTTGACATTAATAATACATTTAAGTTAGATGTAAAATCTAATTAAACACGTATTAGCCTTGTAAAGAAAACCGGTAAAAACAATATATATATATATATATATATATATATATATATATATATATATATATATATATATATATATATATATATATATATATATGGTAGAGATTAAGAAAATAAGGAGTTTGGAAATATTATATTATATTATATTATATTATTAAGAAGATAGAGATTGATTAATATTGTGTAAATCATTTCAATATTTATTTATTTACGGTATATTTTTGCAAATTAGTGTAGCTAATTAGTGGAGTCAATTAAGAGTGAGTATATTTAGAAAAGAGTTGGCTAGAGTATATTTAGAAAATAAGAATTAGTCAGAATATAACATTGAGCGCAATTTTCAGTACTCTTTAACATACATGGGCGGGAATTTTCAAGATGTGTTAATCTTTTAGTATATAGGGGATGGGTGTAATAGTTGACTATAATGTGAGTTAAATTGTACTTTGGAATAATTTGAGAAGACCACTAAGAGCAATAGCAATAGAAGAATTCTATAAAAAGTTCTTCTCATACCATATCATATTTCTCTATTTTCAATATTTAAGAACTTTATTCTACAATAGAACTTTTTTTTCTTGGAAATACACAATGTTTAAAGACACCCCACATTTTCTAAGTTATGATCATTGGTCTTCACATTTCAATGTGCTTAGCAACTTAGTTCTTATTTTAGAATTCAATTCTTAAAATTAAGAACCAACTTTATGATTTAGTAGATAAACTTTTTAAATAAAGTTCTTGGTGACAATTTCAAGAATAAGAACTATTATTATTAATGCTCTAAGAACAATAACAATAGAACAACTTTTAGAACTTTATATAAAGTTCTTCTTATGTCAGGTCATATTCCACAAATTCTAATAAATGAGACCTTTTGTACACACTAGCTGATCTTTATTTAAATTTTTTAAAAGGAAAATAGAAAACATTTAAATGGTCTCACATTTTTCAAAGTTATATTTAGAGTAAATTATCAATTACACCCACGCTTAATCCACTTTTTAAACTTACTCCCACGTCAAAGTTTTTTTTTTAAATTACACCCAAATTAATAGCTCAGGTTATAATTTACATCCAATGCCATTTTCAGGTGAAAAAAAATAATAAAGTGACGATTTTGCCCCCGCATCTATTCTCTTTTTTATGCTTCCCACTCATCTTCTCAGTAACCACCATCATTTTGTTGCTCCATCTACATCACCATGATGGAACCCTCCAATTAGCAGCTAACATGGCTCGCACACCACCTGCACTTAGCCAAGTGAGCTCAGAATGAAACCCGAGTTTAATTCGGTCCAGAACTGAACCATCAACACCAGCAGCACCAAGCACGACCTTTCACCATCTCATGCCACCACAAGCCCAATTCACCATTGCAACCTGAGCCCACTTCGAACACCATTTGACCACCACATCGCTACCACAAGAGCAGCCTCAACCTTTTGAGTCCAATTCTGCCGATACACTACTCACATAAATCTTCCTCTGTGTATACTTTCTCTATTTCGAATTGATTGCTCACATATATAAAGTACTCGAATTTGTTTGTAGTTTATATTTTCGAATTGATTGTTAATGTACGTTGTCAAATTGATTTGTAATATTTTCAAATTGATTGTTGTGGACGCGGGCCCACGGAGGCGCTTGGGAAATAAGCATTTGCATTTGTAGAGTCGCCACCAATTTATTGTGGAAAATTGGAAACCGTTCGAATACCTCGTGTCATGTCAAGACACAAAGTAGTGACATGAACACCAAGAACTCGTTACCCTTAGCTTTCTATGTCTAGAATGACTCTCGTGGATGCCAATGAACACGGATGTTCACATAGATCTGGAGTAAGGGGTGAGGGTACGTATTAGGAAGCTCTTTTGATTGAACACCTAATCCCGCCCGCTTCGATAGCGGCCTCTACTAATGATTAGGGAAGATTGTCTATACTCGATATATTGTCGATTATATGCATGCAATGCAACATCCAACATTTTAATCCTAACATGCGAAGAACTAGACTAAGTCGGTTAACACGTAGTTTAACATGCAATTGGATCGAAGTAGGAATTAGGTTGATTACGTGTGAGAGCATACAAACAACACAATAAAAGAAATACAATAATAAATACAATAATGAAAATTACAATAATTACATTGGATTTATTGATTTATGTCGAAAATACATTTAAAACGGATGGTTTTAGAAAAGGAAGAATAAATAAATTGACGAACAGGAATTAGCGTGATAATACAAGCAATAGTTAATTAAATACGTAAACTAATAAACTAGGTCAAGGCAACACGGGAGTTCAGGGACAGAAATCAACCAGGAACAGGCGCAGCAGAGCTGCGTCCCTTGGAAGAGAAGCAGCAGTTGCTGCGTCCGTTCCTTGGCTCAGTTCTGGCTGTGAAGCCGGAATTGCAAATCGTTAATATTCGTTGGTGATTTTAATGATCGATTAATGTTATTTGACTCGGATGAAAGTGATTATCAGATTATTTACATGTGATTAAGGGTCATAAAAGCAATAAAACATGGAAGGAACCGATTAGAACGAATATATACAAGATTAATGAGGTTAATTAACAAATTAACAAACTAATCACATTAATTAGAGTAAATAAGTTATTAATGACGAGTTAATGATGGTGACGATAAACAACAGAAGAAAAATATATCAAGGACGAATTCCAGAGACTCAATATTGATGAATCGAACCTCTAAAACCCGAATTTTATTTTAATGACGAAAACCCGCAAATATGAATTACTTGGGATTTAAGTCGGGAACTAAAAGATGAATTAATTATTAATGATGTATTAATGATATGTCAGATTATTATGCTTAAGTTATTATGTCAAAGAAACAACGAATGATTGAAAACAAAAGAAAAACAAACAAATTATCAAAAGACGAAGGAAGAAGAAAGGAAGCAGGAACTGCGGCAGCCTCACGAAGAGGCGCAGCATGTGCTGCGTCCCTTCGAAGAGGCGCAACAATTGCTGCGTCCTTTCTCGACGGTTTTCCTCTGATAATCCGTAAAAAGGGTTTAAACACGGTTTTATAAATTGGTTTTAAGAGTACTTTCGACATAAACCTTACAATATGATTACAATAATAAAGAACGATAATTAAAAGAAGGATTATACACCCTCAGACTTACATGTTTGACGAAACGATATGAACTAAGTATACATTTAGTGATGCTCGACTCAAATGTAGACAAAAGTGCCCTCGTAAGAGGAATTAAACAGATTGATTAAGTTGATTATTGTGGAGTTGGTCAAATTGGTCGGTCATGCAAAACGAGGCTGGTACTCAGAAAGATCCGAGCTTACGTGGTCGAAAGTTCAAGCACGTAGACGCCAAAAAGTAAGAACGTGGTCTAGAATGCAAAGGGAGAAAAGAAGGGCGGACACTCGCGTGAGAAATATGAGGGACCGAAGGTCTCTATTTATACTAATCACACGGAGGAAACTAGGGTTTTTGGAGAAACTTTGGAAGTGAATCTCGAAAAGATATGAAAAGATACGAAAAACACACAGAAAAGGACTTGGGAAGAGGCGCAGCAGGCACTCCATCCCTTGGAAGAGGCGCAGCACCTGCTGCGTCCTTTCCCAAGTGGTTTCCTCATGCGGAAGAAAGATTTTCGTGTTTTGGTTATAGAATAACGGATTAATCTTGTTTTCCTAAATATTTTATGTGAATATTACGGGAAATTGTTTACCAAAGATTAAAAGATTGCGAAATATGGAATAGAAATATCCGGAACATTCCAGAACATTCTGACTCGGTTTTAGAAAATGAAGACGGTTTTTTGACCCGGACTCCAAATGTACTCTAATTACTGTCAAAATGACCGTATCGGCATGTAGATGACAATTAAGAGGTAGACACAAGTATTTGAGCGATCACTTGATGATAAACTTATGAACTATCACAAATCGTTCCGCGTACCAAATTAACATGCGGCCCAATCATCATCAGGTCAACCGAAGATTACAACCTGACGACTATGGCGACGCAAGGCGGTTCAAGGGGTCTGAACCAGGGACCTGTCGTCGGGAACATTTTAGAGTCTGTCGACTATAGGGGAGGGTCGTTTAAAGTCCATTAGCCTACGTAAGGAAGCTCGCCAGCCATAAGAAGAGACCATACCTGAAATTCCTTGAAACGCTAGGGGAAACGCGATATTGGGAGAAGACAGCAGGACATAGTCTAGAACCGCTGGGGGAAATCTGCTTGTAGTCAGCTTCAAACAAACTTCGGAATAGCTTGGGGTCGATGTTGATCTCCATGTCTCGAGGGGGAATGTTTATCAGTGTACTCTCGCTGGGGGAACATAATAAAGGCGTGTCGAAACACCTGTCAAAGAGGAAATGCTCGTTGTGACAAGCTAAGTCTTGGCAGAACATGGCAACAGTTTGTTGTTGGCTTGGAAATACGAATCCGAGCGAAGAATATACGTCAAACGAATCAAATATGTGATACGACATCGAGGAAGAGGCGCGCCAAAGATGGGCCCACAAAATAACGAACTTATAACGAATCTTCGAAAATTCCTATAGAGGGAAACTGAGGAAGAGGCGCAGCAAGAGCTGCATCCCTTGGAACAGGCGTAGCACCTGCTGCGTCTTTTCCTGAGTGTGGCAATTATGCGTAAAAACCCGATGAAACAGAGGGGTTTGTTTCATAATTTCGAAACATAAACTCTTGATTTCTCTCTCAAATTCCAACCATTTCCGTCAAAATTTGATCCAAAAGCTTGCATTTTCCATGACTAATCGAGGTATGTGAATCAATCTTGCATTTATCTTCCGTATTTGATCAAATGAGAGCGACAAAATTAGGGTTTTCGACCCTAATTAGTCGAAAATTTGGGGCTTTTCCCCCAAATGATTTTGCCTTGCAAAATTGACTTTATAAATGGCTAATTGGTAGTATAAGGATCATAACCATGTATTTGTTTCGAATTTTCATTGAGTTTTGAGCATTGAGTGTAATTTTGACGGTTTCACAGCTAAACCGTAAATCGCTTCGAAAATAGCCTTAGGATGGCCCATTTGTGACTAAACTTGGTATTTGGGATCCTTGCATGATGGGTAAACTTCCTACCATCTTGTAATTTTGATTGGCGACGGCTTTTTCAGGAGACTTCCTAGGGCATAATCGCCGTTATAACAAAATGCTGTCGAAATTCCGACTCGAACCCATGACTAGGCTTCTACTTAGGCTTGACTTGACCCAAATTACCACATGAGCAGACGGGTTTGTGGGAAAATTGCCAAAGATGGCGAGAAAAGAGCGATTTCGGAGCTCCGAAAACTCGAAAATCCTTTAATTAAGGCTTGTCGTCACTTGACACGGCCTAAATTCACTTTAATTTTGCAGGTGACAAGGCTTCTACATCCAAGAAGGGTCCTATGGATGTGGACACTATTGTTGACCCTTCTCATGTGCTTGAGGAGGCGTTAGAGGAGGCTTTTACTGCTGCAGTGACGGCTGCTGAGGACGAGGTCCTTGAGGAGGAGGTTGTTGAGGAGGGGGAGGCCCCGAGACGGGCCAATGTTGGAAGGGGTGGTCGCCAGCTGAGGGGAGCACCTGCGTGGGCTGAGACCTGGGATAGTAGGCACCTGCTTTGGGCTGCGGAGGGTCACCTGTCCAACAGGACGGTGAAGAGCTTGGTAAATCGAATTCACTGCTCTTATTTCATCTTCTTTCATTCCTGTTTGTCATTACTTTTCTCCTTCATTTGAACTAAAGATAGATTTTGTTTCAAATCAATATAGGAGGCCAGGAACATCAGATCGTTCTCGGGCTATATGACGGCGATGGGGTGCTACGAGAGGCTGTCGGCTGAGGAGCGAGCCATGATCGAGCGAGGAGCGTTCGGTGCTTTGGTGCAGGCTTGGAGGGATATCGCGAGGAGGAAGCTTCGGGCTAACCTCAGTCTCGTCCGAGCTTTCTTAGACCGGTTCTGGGACACGACCTCCACGTTTCACATGCCTTTTGGCGAGGTGGGGGTCACGTTAGAGGACTACGGCATGATTTCTGGTCTGCCGTGTGGGACTGAGGTGGTGGAGTGGCCGGAGACAGCCATGAGGGTTGACTCGGCTAAGGCTAGGAGGTTGATTGGCTGGAACTTGGCGCCGAAGGCTGCTGCGGTACCTGGTTTGGTGCCTAGTTCTTAGGTTCGGGACTACTTTGGGAGGAAGACCCCGGCGTTGGTGGTGATCAAGGGGAGGGAGACAGCTCCTCCTCCCTGTACTGCAGAGCAGAGGGTCCGTTTGTGGCTCAGGTAGTTTCTGTCATCGATCTACCTCGGAGACAAGGGAGAGAGGCTTTCGACGAAGCTCCTTCCCTTTCTTTCTGACCTGAGCTCCCTAGGCCGTTGGGACTGGGTCACTGCTGGTTTTGCGGTCCTCAACCGCTTCATGAGGGCCATGGTTCGTCCGGAGTTGATGGAGAAGGGGATTTCTCCTTCTGCTGTCGGCCCTGAACTACTGTTGAAGGTATGAACCTTCACTTCATTTCATGAAAGATCCTTTCCTTTTCTGTCGAATCACGAAAGATCGTTGTTGGCTTTCTTGTTTTACAGACGTGGGTATACTCCTACTTTCCGGGCCTCGCGCGCAAGATGACGGAGCCGGTGGAGAAGGCCTATCCCGTTGTGAGGGATTGGGTGATGTGTCGCACGAGGAGTCGGCGTTCATTCCACGACGTCTGCTGGACGGCGTGAGTATTTTACCTTGCATTGTTTGTCTCTCTTCTTTTACATTTAGAACTGATAATAAGAATGACCCTTCGCTTGCTTTTCTAGTGGGTGCCCAGGCCTTGTGAGGAGTACGCTGGCGCTCCTCCCTTCGTGGCTGAGGTCCTTCGACCTAGGAGCTCGAGCCGGTTGCTGTTAAGGACGTCGATGGGTCCTGTGTGGTACTTGGGTGCGCGCTTGGCTCGTCGGTGCTCTTGGGATGTCTTGACGGTTCTCATCGATCCTCCTCGGACGATGTTTAGGGAGCCTTCTGAGGCTGAGAGGGAGGCTGGCCTGGCTGGCGTCAGTAGCGACGCCCTCCTTATTCCTGGTGAGGACTACTCGGCGTTCCTCTACGGGAGGTTGGCGTACTGGCCGGTTGTGGTAAGTGCTTTTATCCTCTTTTATTTTTTGATTATTTGAGAACACGATGAATGACCATCGGTTAATGGGAATCACCTGACTTTGCAGGAGGTCGAGGCGGCGGGTATCGAGCCCCCAGAGTACCCCGAGACCCTAAAGTATACTGACGCGACGGGGATGACGACGATCTCCGAGCTACGTGACTTTGATGTGGCGGTGAGAGATGCTGGCTTGGACGAGTGGCAGCATCTGATTCGGAGGGTGAGTCTCCTAACTTGTATAATTTTGTGTAAGAACACATTTGCTCGAGTTTGTCCAATCGTTTGACATTTTTCCTTTTGAAATGCAGGTTGCGCCATCCTAGTTCGTGGCTTTGTGGAGGGTAGCCAACCGGCTGCGGGCTACTGCCGTCGAGGCACTTTCTGGCGGCCGAGGACGTCATGTATGAACCTTCCGTTTACTTCATTTTTTAATTTTTCGTTCCTTATGTTTGAAATGATTGACATGAGCCAATTCTTGTTGTTTACAGAGGGAGCGCGAGCTGGAGCGAGAGCTTGCCTAGTCCCGGGAGGAGACAGCTCGCCTGCTGAGGGAGCTCGAGGTTCGTGATGCCGAGGTTGCTGCTCTCGAGGCGAGAGTTGCTGAGCTAGACGGCGACCAGCAGTAGCTTTTTTGTTATTTCTTGTTTTTTGGCTGTATTTTTGTACATTTTGTACATTTTAGGACCCACATTTTGGACATTTGGATTTTGTTTTGGGGCTCAAGCCCCCAGTTTGGTGTACATAACCCTCTTGGTTGTATATATGATGGCATGAGTGCCTTTGCTGCTGGGTTGCTTTGTTTGTACCTGCAGGTTAGCTTTGAACAGGTTTGGTAGATGACGGTTTGAGCCGTCATGCTGCCGAAATTTACACAGAAATCACATAGAACATACATTTGTACACATGGCCTAAATTAGCGCGAAACCAATGACTCGGAAACGCAAAAAATGCAAACATTTTGCCGGAAATGACCGGACGGTAGGGAGGGTTACCCCCTAAAAAAAGAAAAAAATAGAAACCTATAAGTTTGAAGGTTAATGTGGGATGGGAGTGAAATGATTCCCCTAAAAAAAATGTATAAGTTTGAAATGAATAAATTAAATTGGTGAAATGATTCCCTAAAAAGATGAAAAGAAATGTATAAGTGTGCTAAAAATGACAAAAATGTCAATATCGCCTCGAAATGCGTGCCCGTGAAATTAGGAAACACGAAATATGGCAACTTGACGTATTTACCAAAATAATAACCCGTATGAATAGGAAATTATTCGCTGAGGAATTTAGGAAAGATCCAACGCGGAAAATCACAGAAAGAATGCTGAGGAAGAGGCGCAGCAAGAGCTGGGTCCCTTCGAAGAGGCGCAGCAAGTGCAGCGCCTGTTCCCCAGTGCGTCCGTCCTGACGGATTTTAGGAAACAACTTTTAGTATAAATAGAAATGTCGAGGGAGGTTTTATTCACATAATTCTTCCGTATCTCTTCGTCCTATTACATAAAGCTCTCAAAATAAGCATACATCATGAATACTCTCGAAATTCGTCTAAAAGAATGGACAAATGAATTCTCTAATGTGGAGAAGCACGACATGGGTGCTTATAATTTTGGGTCGCTTTTGAGCTTGAAGCTGATCAAGGTAGTCAAATCATTACTAGATGCTTGTCTTGATTATTGGGACCCAAATCATCACGTATTTTCCTTCCCAAGAGGCGACATTTGCCCATTTCCCGAAGAAATTGCTGCGATTGGTGGTTGGGACCCGGAACATTTGCCTGCTATTCCCTCCACTTCTCAAGGATATAAAAACAAGTTTAGAGACTTGCTTGGGTTGCAAGAGCTGATGTTGACTGTCTTGTGACTTCCAAAGGAGTGCGAATGTTGGACTTCATTGATCGATTCATCAATAGGGAAGATCCCACCATCTCTTATGTTGTGAGGTGAAGGGCATTCGGATTTTGCCTATTACATGTATACGTCCTTCAAGGGCATGTTTATGAGGATATGAGAGGCGATCCTCGTCTCTTGAGCTTGATTGAGCAAATGGAGCTGCGTAGGAGCCCAGCTTGTCTGTGCTTAGGAGAGATCCTATTGGGTTTAGATAACAGGAAAGCCAATCGCGACCTACCTTACTTGGGAAGTCTCATTATATTGCAGGTAAACGAACTCTTTTTTTTTTTCGTTTCCCGCTTTTGGTAGGTCTGGCTTATGGAGCGTCTTCGATTGATCGAGCCCCCAGTTAATGTTCCTGCTTATCATGCTCTCTCAACTGCAATGAGGACCAGGCTTTACATGGTAGACTTCACTCGAGTTTGCAATTATTGGGAAAACAAATTGAAGAGTGATGATGGCCCCTTAATTAGATGGATCGTACCATGGTGGCATCTGAAATCTGTCACTGGAGTATCTTCTTTGGATCCTACCCGATCTATTCGCATTCCCGGCTTGGAGTTTATGATATGCATCTTCTCGGAGAGGTTGATGAGGCAGGTGATGTGACCATTATTTGAGCGTATTTAGTCCCCGAATTAGCCTTGTTCCCATGCTTTTTAGTGCATATTTAGGCCATTTATTGTCTTTAGTCCTTTGTTTTGCATATTCTTTGAGGTTTTCTTCCCTTGGTAGGAAAGGAGTGCAAACCTTGCATTTTCAAGGCAAAATAGAGCTAAATTGATTAAACTCAATGACCAAGCATCAAAGAGAAGACAAGACTAGAAGGCCTTTGTATATATTATAGTAGATGGGCAATGATGAGGAAAGATCCTTGCATCTCCGACAAGATCCCCGAGGATTGTTGGAAGAAGAAAGAAGAAAAGAAAAAAAGAAGGAAACTGACGAAGAATCCGAGCGGCTTGACCCTCGGGACGCTCGTCCAAGAAGGCCAGAATCCGAGCGTCCGGCCAAGGAATCCGCTCGTCAAACAGCCAGGCAATCCGCTCGTCCCGCTGCCTTGGACGCTCGAATTGTGTTACATCAACTTTTTGTTTTCTTCTTGTTATATGAAGGATGCGCATATTTCGGAAAGACCGGCAAAAAGGAGACCGACATCTCTTTTAAGAGGAGCGATTCCTCAAGGACTTAATCATCATTTAAGCCCTTAGTAAACCCTAATTTATGTACCTAATCCCCACTATAAATACCCCATTAGTCTAATTAGATAATCATGTTCTTCTTATCAATCTCTAGTGTAGTTTATATCATTCTAATCTCTTCTTAATCTTGTAATCAACTTTTAATCAAGTCTTAATACAAATCTCATTTCCTTAATCTCTCTTTTGTTCATCTTTTATTTTGGGTAATTGAGGATTATTTGGGTTATTATTGGGAGATTGACAACCTTCCAATCAATCATCAAGTACTTCTATTATTCTTTGTTTTATTATTGGAATCATTAGTAGGTATAATTATCTTAATCCCTTTTTAATTATTGTTAATTATCTTCATTTATTCATCATGTCTTGCTTTGTTAATGTGATTGACAACCTTGTTAACATGCTAAACTTGATAATGAGTGAGTTGTGGGAAATATCGGTATACTTCCATTAACATTATAAGGATTATAACGAAATTATTATTATGAATACTAGTCATAAAAGAATTTACATAAACAAAATAGAATAGGGATGAAGAATCAACCTTCGGTCGTAGCAAAATCGGCCTAAGAACAATATCGCAATGATATTCGCCTAATCGTTGCACCCAAGATGATATGAGATATGCCTTTGTTCTTGCTAGAATCGATCCCCAAATCCTCTTAATTAATTTAGGGTTTTGTGTTTTTGATGAGAGTTTCCTAGGTTAAAAATTAGGTTAGAAACATGATCTCCCACTCTCTTATTATATCCGAAAATAAGAGAAGTAAAGGGGAGATATTTTTCTCCTAATTTTCGGCCAAATCCACCGAAATAATGAGGAGAACAATCTCCTTATTTTCGGTTTTTTTAACTACCAAAATGAGGAGAAAATCTTCTTATTTTGGTAATCCTCAAAATGTATAAAAAGTGTATAATTTACTCAATTGTCTATATATCGACATGTATTAATAAGTCCACTTATAACAGCTTGTAGTCGATTTATCAATACCAGTCCGTCAACATATATTATGACAATATTGTATAATATATACATTAACTATAAATATCGCATATTTATAATTTTCTAATTAAATATAACTGGTTACATTTAATTACGAGTTAACATCTTAATTCGTTTAAGCTAACATTATATACATTTATTAAATATAACATATTATATTCAATTTACGAATCGACAGTTAATTCGTCTCAGCTAATATTATTTAATTAGATTAAATAATCGTCTCATCAACACATTGACTAACTGTTTAGTCAAATACTTGGACTAACCTTTTAGTCAGGCATCAATGTGATTATATTTTCATACAATCACATCTCTCAAACACATCCTTTAGGTGTGACTTTTAGGGACCAGTTGATCACCGCCATCAGTATGATAATAACGTCAAACTTTCTAGCAAGCCAACCGTTATTAAGTAATCGTTAATCAACTGATAAAATACGAAGTATACCCTTGTGAACCTATAAGAGATTTATAAATGTTATCACAATAATTTGTGGAGGAGACAAGCTCCAACAAACTCCCACTTGTCCTCACAAGTGTATGTGCGATAACCGATTCTCATATCCTAAAATTTCTCCCACTCAATGGAAAACAATTTGCAAAATCCGTATTCACAAAGGTCGTATTTTACAAGTGATCAATATCAAGAGTGGTGTTCCCGACTAGAGAGTAACTTAACTGATAAACGAATCATCATTCGAGCATGGCCATGCATTTCAGTTACAACTCCTCGAGTGGCCCTGAGAAATAACTAAACCTGATAAAGGTTGGATATTTTCTCCAACTCGAATCCTGCAGATTTAAGCACAGTATGAAATGACCCAGAAAAAATCTACTTAGCCTCTTGTTACGGCAAACCATGAGAAAGAAACCAAAGTCACCCAAAAACTGCCTTAATCTCAAGAGACAGTCGATAGTCAAAAGAATCGACTCTAGGAACACAATGGACGTCCAATCCATGACCTGGCACCGAATGTTTTTAAACATTTAGGACTCCATTACGTTGTCACAAAAATTTGTCCTACGAGGTATCGTTATAACCCGTATTTGTGATCGATCAGCCAACTGTTGACTTATGGCTCGTTGAACCCACCATCAATCGACTGCACAATATAATAGCCAGAGTTATCAGCTCATATGGGCGATTACGGACCAAAACAAATATAATGTAACTCAGTTCACTTTGTGGCGTTCAATGTTGTCAGTACAATCCACATGAAAAACAAAATATGAAATAAAACGATGAAGTTATAAATAGTATATGAAAAAGATAATGTATCGAGTTCATAATGAACTACTACAACTCAGGAACACGTTTAATTCCCATGGAAATAACGTGACCTTCATGCTTATCATAATTCAACGATTTAGTGAGAGGATCCGCGATGTTGTCATCCGAAGCTATCTTGTCAATCACTATCTCTTCTTGCTCCACGTAATCACGGATCAGGTGAGCCTTCTGATGTACATGTCTAGACTTGTTGCTAGACTTAGGCTCCTTAGCCTGGAAGATGGCACCTCTATTGTCACAATAGATGGTGATCGGGTCATTCGAACTAGGAATTATCGTAAGTCCTTGTAAGAATTGACGCATCCATATAGCTTCCTTTGCTGCTTCCAAAGCAGCATAGTACTCGGATTCAGTTGTAGAATATGCTACAACACTCTGTTTGGAACTCTTCCAGCTGACCGCAGCACCATTAAGAGAAAGACGAACCCGGACTGAGATTTTGAGTCATCTCGATCCGTTTGGAAGCTAGCATCTGCGTAACCGATTGCGCATAGCTTAGTATCTCCTCCATAAGTCAATACCCTATCCTTAGTCCTCCGTAGGTACTTAAGGATGTTTTTAACAGCTATCCAGTGTGTTTCACCTGGATTCTTTTGGTACCGACTCGTCATACTCAATGCATATGCCACGTCTGGACGTGTGCATATCATGGCATACATGATTGATCCTATTGCAGATGCATAAGGAACACGACTCATGCGCTCAATCCCTTCAAGCGTCGTGGGTGACTGAGACTTGCTCAACTGCATCCTAGACGTCATTGGAAGGTTCCCCTTCTTGGAGTTGGTCATGCTGAATCTTTCAAGAATCTTATCCAAATAAGACTCCTGACTAAGAGATAACGTCCAACGTGATCTATCTCGGTAGATACGGATTCCCAAAATGCGTTGTGCCTCACCCAGATCTTTCATCTGGAAATGGTTCTTCAACCATCTTTTAACCGAAGATAAGAGAGGAATGTCATTTCCAATCAAGAGTATGTCATCGACATACAATATCAAGAATACAATCTTGCTCCCACTCGACTTGATATATAAGCATGGTTCCTCGACCGATCGAGTAAAACCATACTCTTTTATCACCTGGTCGAAACGATGATTCCAACTCCGAGAAGCTTGCTTAAGTCCATAAATGGAACGCTTAAGCTTGCACACTTTCTTAGGATTTTCAGGATCTATGAAACCATCGGGTTGTACCATGTACAACTCTTCCTCCAAATAACCGTTTAAGAAGGCGGTTTTCACATCCATTTGCCAAATTGCATAGTCATGAAAAGCGGCAATCGCTAAGATAATTCGAATGGAACGCAGCATAACTACGGGTGCAAAAATTTCATCATAATGCAATCCATGCACTTGAGTGAAACCTTTTGCCACTAGTCGTGCCTTATAGGTATCTGGTTGCGCGTCTACATAATGCTTTATTTTGTAAAGCCATTTGCACTGTAGAGATTTTACCTTATTAGGTTAATCAACAAGATCCCATACGTCATTCTCATACATGGAGTCCATCTCGGATTGCACGGCTTCAAGCCATAGCTTTGAGTCGGAACAGGTCATGGCACCTTTATAGGTAGCGGGTTCATTACTCTCTAGGAGTAAAACGTCATTCTCCTCGACCATACCAATGTATCTGTCTGGAGGATTAGAGAGTCTACCCGACCTCCTGGATTCCTGAGGAATATTAACCGTATCATCAGTTGGAGGAACAACTTCCTCCATCTGTTCCTCGGTTGTGGGTTCCTGAATCTCCGACAGCTCGAAGGTTCTATTACTTGTCTTGTTCTCGAGAAATTCTTTCTCTAAGAACTTTGCACTAGCCGCAACAAAAACTCGTTGTTCGGTAGGCGAATAGAAGTAATGACCAAACGTTCCTTTTGGATAACCAATAAAGTATGTCTTGACCGATCGCGGGCTGAGCTTATCCTCGTGTCTCCACTTGACATAAGCCTCGCAGCCCCAAACCCGAATAAAGGACAAGTTAGGGACCGTTCCCTTCAACATTTCATATGGAGTCTTGTCGACATCTTTAGTCGGACTTCGGTTAAGTATAAGAGCAGCTGACAAAAGAGCAAACCCCCATAATGAATCAGGTACTACCGTGTGACTCATCATGGATCGAACCATATCAAGTAATGTTCGATTTCTCCGTTCGGACACACCATTTAATTGAGGTATTCCAGGTGGAGTTAACTGTAAAACGATTCCACAGTCTTTGAGGTGTTGATCAAACTCATTTGAAAGATATTCGCCACCCCGATCTGAACGGAGTGCTTTAACCTTTCTACCCAGTTGGTTTTCAACCTTATTCTGGTATTCCTTGAATTTCTCAAAGGACTCACTTTTATGCTTCATTAAGTAGACATATCCGTATCTACTCAAATCGTCCGTGAAAGTGATAAAATATCTATAGCCATCTCTAGCGGTAATTGACATAGGTCCACAAACATCAGTATGTATGAGTCTTAATAGGTCACTAGCGCGCATTCCAACACCTTTGAAGGAAATTCGAGTCATTTTGCAAATGAGACATGATTCACACGTGCCATATGTAGAAAAATCGAATGCGGGAATAGTCCAATTCTCGACGAGTTTCTTTACACGTTTTTCATTTATGTGTCCCATTCGACAATGCCATAGATAGGTTTGATCTTTGTCACCAACCTTTAATTTCTTATTATTCACGTGTAATATATCTGTAGTTTGATCTAAGATGTAAATTCCATTCATGGAAACTGCTTTGCCATAAATTATTTCATTGAAAGAGAAAATACAGCTATTATCCTTTATTGAAAATGAAAAACCGTCTTTATCGAGTACGGAAACAGAAATAATGTTCTTAGATAAACTGGGTACATAGTAACAGTTATATAAAAATAACTCAAAACCACTAGGGAGCTGGATTACATATGTTCCCATTGAGACTGCAGCAACACGTGCTCCATTCCCAACTCTCAGGTCCACATCACCCTTTGCGAGGGGTTTGATGTTTCTTAGGCCCTGCAAATGATTACACAGATGAGAACCACAACCAGTATCAAGTACCCAAGTTCCGAAACTTGCATGATTAATCTCAATCATATGAATATAAGATGACATACCAACAGGAGTGACGCGGCCTGCTTTTATGTCCTCACGGTACACGGGACAGTTCCTCCTCCAATGTCCAGTCTTATGACAATGGTGGCATTCAATGTCACCGCCCTTGCTCTTTGCCTTGCCTTGTGAGCCACTAATCTCACCAGGCCCACTCTTACCGTTTCCTGGCTTCTTAAACTTTGGCATACCTACAGTTAGGTCGCCTGGAGCTTTGCCCTTACCCTTATTCTTGTTGGAAATCATGAGAACATCTTTCTTCATGCTCCCACTCAATTTCATATCCTTCTCGGTCTGTACGAGAAGTGAGTGTAGCTCATGAGGACTTTTCTTCATGTCATTCATGTAGTAATTTGCCCTGAAAAGGGCAAAACCATCATGAAGTGAATGAAGCATATGGTCAATGACTATGCTCTCACTGATTTTGCAATCAAGTGCCTCCAATTTCTTGACATTCTCAATCATGTTAAGAATGTGTGGGCTAACCGGTTAGCCCTTCTGGAGTTTCGCATCAAAGAAACGACGGGTATGCTCATAAGTAACGATTCTCGGTGCTTTTGAGAACTCGTTAGTGAGTGTGGTGAAAATCTTGTTTGCACCTTGGGCAATGAAGCGTCTCTGCAAATTGGTTTCCATTGCAAAGATGAGTACGTTCTTTATCGCACCCGCTTCTATGACGAAATCACTATAAGCAAGTGACTCGTTAACTCCTGCATTGGGGCCTGGGTTTACCGGTATTGGCTCAGTTAAGTACCTGAGCTTACCGTCAGCAATGGCAGCATTCCATAGTGAAGCCTCCCAGTCCACAAAGTTGGACCCATCATTCTTCAGTCGTGTGAACTGATTCATGTTGTCCATGAAAACTTTAAGCCAGGACTCGCGTCCAAGTGTGGCACTCGGCATTGAGATTTCGTTATTTCCAGCCATTTGTTGTAACAGTATTATCAAAATAAACGTATTCTACACTGCGAAAAGAAGAATAAAAAAATAATAAGCATACTCATCGTTATGATTTAAGTCTTAATGCAAAACTGTTATAAGCGAAGACTCAAGCATTTATACAATTGACCTCCCTCAAGAATTATATAAATGATCCCAAGACTCAATTATCTGTAAATTGATAAGCCAACCTTGTGGCTAATTCTACTGTTAGAATTCTTGGTCGATAAATTTCTGTAAATTCTATCTTTAGTCCATCATAATCACGAGAAACTCTTCGGATTATAATGTTGAGGTAAACTAAGTCAACACAAACTACTTACCCAACGTAGAAGGGGTCATATGGAGAGTAAGGTCCTATATGCCTACCGATGAAGAAGGGATTCATAGTTGTTTGCCCTTATAAAGACAAGTCTCAATTTCCGTTTTAGGGGAAGATCCCATCAACTTTATTTTAATTCATTTTAAGTGAACTAATATCTAGCATGCGAGAATGAATAAACTAAGATGATGGCTTAAAAAGTATGTGACATCTGTATGTCCATGAAAACTAGCATTCAACCTATATGAGTCAATTTTCATGTATTTTGGTAGGTGGTTTGGTTTTAGGGGGAATATGATGCACTAACTATCATGTGAATGAAAAGCAATAAGAACGGTAAAACGTAAGACAAAATAAAGTCCTAGTGTGGCCTATCTACCAAAATAAACATTAAATACAATTTTGCAATCCATCCTTGGACCCGAGAAGCTTGTCTTGATGTTCCATCTTGGTCCATGTAGCGGGACTGAGCTCCAATCTCCATCTTTAGTCTTCTTTAAAATTACAATTAAAATTACAAATATAAACCTATTTACATTCTAATTTCAAAACATAATACTTAAAGAAAATAAAAGGAGATTCGAGATCTCAAATTACATTAAAAATTATGTTTCCATCATTACGAAAACATAATTTAACTAAGGCCACACTAGGTATTACAAATTACAACCGATTGCAAAAATACGTAAATAAAACCATTCAACGATTCATTCAACAAAAAAAATATGCATCAACTAAAAATTAAACATTTAAGACATAATTCCTTAATTATGTAGCTTAATTTATCCAAACCACCTATTTAAATGATCAAATTAAGTGACAATTCCTCAATTACTCACATTAATTTTAATCTTAATTCACATTAATCATGTAATATGAATTATTCAACATTATTTTAAACCTCTTTAAAATAATTAGGTATCTTAATATGTGAACCTTTTCACAACATATAATCATACATTAAAATGTATAATTATAATTATTGGCCAAAAACAAAAAAAAATTATAATTGCCCACGGTAAACAGCAAAAACGAAAAAAAAAAAAAAACTCCGTTTTTTTTTTTTTCTGCATTCGGCAATAAAAAAACAGAAAACAACCCCTTTTTTTCTCTTTTGCGGCATTTCTTCAAAAACCGAAACAAAACAGTTTTTTTTTTTATTGCTCACGGCTGAAATAAAATAACAGCCTTTTTTTTTTATTTCGGCATTATGCCCTAAAAAAAACATTTAGATGAACAAATTCGTTTACAGTTGCTATTAGAACAAGATTGGCAAAATCATCTTTTTAATTTAACCATATATTCAAACTTGCTGATTCAATTTAACTTATTAAAAAGAACATCTAAATCATGATTAAGCGATCATCACAATTGATTTGAATGTTAAATTAATTTGTTTGCCAAAAACTATATAGCAAAAACAATTTATCATCATAAAACAAAAACAATTCTCATTTACATTTCAATTTAATCCTAATTAAATCAAAACAACTACAAATTTATCATATTATCATCTTAACTGATTAAAACAACAATATAAACAAATCAAAATGGAAATCAAATCAACAAAAAAACAGAAACTTTTCGGCAAAGAAAAAAAAAATTTATACGGCAAAAAAAAAAAAAAAATTCTACACGGCTCGAATTTTTTTTTTTTTCAATTCATCAAACTTTATTGTCTAAATTCAATTATGAAATTCATATAAAGTAATTTCGTGGCCTTGGCTCTGATACCACTTGTTGGAAATATCGTTATACTTCCATTAACATTATAAGGATTATAACGAATTATTATTATGAATACTAGTCATAAAAGAATTTACATAAACAAAATAGAATAGGGATGAAGAATCAACTTTCGGTCCTAGCAAAATCGGCCTAAGAACAATATCGCAATGATATTCGCCTAATCGTTGCACCCAAGATGATATGAGATATGCCTTTGTTCTTGCAAGAATCGATCCCCAAATCCTCTTAATTAATTTAGGGTTTTGTGTTTTTGATGAGAGTGTCCTAGGTTAAAAATTAGGTTAGAAATATGATCTCCCACTCTCTTATTATAACCGAAAATAAGAGAAGTAAAGGGGAGATATTTTTCTCCTAATTTTCGGCCAAATCCACCGAAATAATGAGGAGAACAATCTCCTTATTTTCGATTTTTTCAACTACCAAAATGAGGAGAAAATCTTCTTATTTTGGTAATCCTCAAAATGTATAAAAAGTGTATAATTTACTCAATTGTCTATATATCGACATGTATTAATAAGTCCACTTATAACAGCTTGTAGTCGATTTATCAATACCAGTCCGTCGACATATATTATGACAATATTGTATAATATATATATTAACTATAAATATCACATATTTATAATTTGCTAATTAAATATAACTGGTTACATTTAATTAAGAGTTAACATCTTAATTCGTTTAAGCTAACATTATATACATTTATTAAATATAACATATTATATTCGATTTACGAATCGACAGTTAATTCGTCTCAGCTAATATTATTTAATTAGATTAAATAATCGTCTCATCAACACATTGACTAACTGTTTAGTCAAATACTTGGACTAACCTTTTAGTCAGGCATCAATGTGATTATATTTTCATACAATCACATCTATCAAACACATCCTTTAGGTGTGACTTTTAGGGACCAGTTGATCACCGCCATCAGTATGATAATAACGTCAAACTTTCTAGCAAGCCAACCGTTATTAAGTAATCGTTAATCAACTGATAAAATACGAAGTATACCCTTGTGAACCTATAAGAGATTTATAAATGTTATCACACTAATTTGTGGAGGACACAAGCTCCAACATGAGTAGTTTGCTTAACTAGGGTTAACGGGTAATTAGGGGAAATCAACATGGGGAATGATTCATGCTTAATTTAATATGTTTTCATTGTTTATTTGCTTGCTTGTTGTGATCTCAACTTATGCACATGTTTTGTTTGATGAAATGCGAGCCTATGCATCCTTGCATTTTTTACCCATCATTTACCTTTTCAATAAGACTTGTAAGACATAAACCAACTCGAGTATCATTAGACCATGCATATAGTTGAGTAGGGAGGATTAAGTCGACTTGTAGGTGTTGTACAATCTAATCGATTCGGCTCCGGGACCCAAACCTTCCTAACATTGTAAGATATAAACCAACTCGATCCATCACAACAATAATTGCTTGCTTATAATTTGAGAATATGTTTGTATGATCAATTCCCATGAATCCCCTATGACCCCATGACACCCTAGTGCCTTTTATCAATTGTTTATATCCCTTTTTAATCATCTTGCTTGTTTACTTTTATTGCTATTTAGTTTAGTGATCTTCTACTTCAAACCCCAAATTGTGACACCCCTAGACACCGCTACTTACAATTAAAAATCTTATTTCAATACCCATCCCTTGGGATCCAACCTTTACTTGCCTCTTTACTAATAGTAGAGTTGTTTGTGAAGTTATAAATATTGTTTTGGTATAGGTGCTCCTAACGACAAGTAACCGAAAACTAAACCTCCAAGTGAAAATGGCGCCGTTGTCGGGGACGGTGTTAACTTGATTTAGATTTTCTTAGATTGTTATTAGTTGTGTCTTTCTTTGTCTTGGGGAAGTAAAACTCCTCAAGGTTTGTTCTAATTGTTTTCAAGTTGTTCGATATTTTGCAAGATGGATCTTATAGATTGTTTTGTAGAGGACCACTTAAGTATACCCTTCTTCAAAGACCCCTTGCAAGCATTGGAAGCATTGGAAGCAAGTGAGGCCAAAAATATGTATTGGGAGTTGAAGGTAGATCTTTTTGAGGCCGCTCTAGCTAACAAAGAACTTACTCATGAGCAATCCGAATTAGTACATAACATCCTTGTGGAAGCATATCAACCTATAGAACATGAGCAATCAATCCTAGAAGACATCTTACAAACCGAAGAGCAAGAAGAATTCGTCATGGAATTTGAGTATGACGAAATTGACGAGCCCGAAGAACAAGTTGAACATGCCATGAGAATGGAGTGTCTAATGGAAATGGAGCAAATTCTCAATAAACCTTCAAAGGAGGAAAGTGAGGTACAAATCCCTACTTTAAAACCCCTTCCCCCAAATTTGAAATATGCTTACCTTGACGAATCTAAGACCAAACCCGTGATTGTTAATGATAGACTTGATGAAAACCAATTGGGAAAATTGCTTGATGTGTTGAAGCAACATGAAAAGGCTATAGGTTATAGTCTATATGACCTTAAGGGGATAAGTCCCAACTTTTGTATGCATAGAATTCATCTAGAGGAGGACCATAGACCTACCATCCAATCTCAAAGAAGATTAAACCCCCACATGCAAGAAGTTGTCAAGGGAGAGGTTATGAAATTACTTGATGCAGTAATCATATATCCCATATCGGACTCTTTGTGGGTTAGCCCCGTTCAATTGGTGCCTAAGAAAGGAGGTACCACGGTGGTGACAAACGAAAAGAATGAGCTAATACCCACAAGGAAGATCACCGGTTGGCGTATGTGCATTGACTACCGAAAATTGAATTCTGCAACAAGAAAGGATCATTTCCCCTACCATTCATTGACCAAATGCTTGAGACGCTAGCCTCCAACAAGTTCTTTTGTTACCTTGACGGGTATTCGGGATTCTTTCAAATCCCTATACACCCGGATGACCAACACAAGACCACCTTCACATGCGCTTATGGTACTTTTGCATATGGGAGGATGCCTTTTGGCTTGTGTAATACCCCCGCCACTTTTCAAAGATGCATGATGAGTGTCTTCTCCGATTACGTAGAGACCATAATGGAAGTTTTTATGGATGATTTTAGCGTTTATGGAAAAGACTTTGACTCATGTTTGCATAATCTTTCTCTTGTATTGCAAAAATGTGAAGATGTTAGTCTTGTCTTAAATTGGGAAAAGTGTCACTTCATGGTCAATGAAGGAATTGTTTTGGGTCATTTAATCTCGGAAAAAGGCATCGAGGTTGATAAAGCTAAGGTTGAGGTGATAGAGAAACTCCCACCTCCCGTGAATGTTAGAGGGGTGAGAAGTTTTCTCGGTCACGCGGGTTTCTATCGCCGTTTCATAAAAAAAATTTCAAAAATAGCGAAACCCCTCACTCAACTCTTACTTAAAGATGCCCAATTCCATTTCACTGATGAGTGTGTTGAAGCCTTTAATAGGATCAAAGAAGCACTAATCTCGACACCGATCATTCAACCTCCAAATTGGGAAGTACCTTTCGAGATTATGTGTGATGCTAGTAACTACGCCGTTGGAGCGGTTCTTGGCCAACGGGTAGGAAGAGCTCTACATGCCATCTACTATATAAGCAAGACTCTTGATCCCTCCCAAGTGAACTATGATACCACCGAGAAAGAGCTTCTTGCCATTGTCTATGCTTTGGACAAATTCTGTTCCTACTTACTTGGATCCAAAGTTATTGTCTTTCGGATCACCGTGCTCTCCGACACCTCTTAATAAAGAAGGAGGAAAAACCACGGTTGTTGAGATGGATCTTGCTTCTTCAAGAATTCGACTTGGAAATAAGAGACAAGAAAGGAGCCGAAAATGTAGTGGCGGATCACTTGTCAAGGATCCGGTTTCATGATGAACAAGGAGAAACGCCGATCAATGACTCATTTCCCGACGATATCTTGATGTCCATTCAAACACAACTTGAAAGGCACATCACTCCATGGTTTGCCTATTATGCCAACTATATCGTTGGAAGAGTACTCCCTCTAAATTTGACCTACAACCAAAGGAAGAGGTTCTTATTCGAAGTAAAAAGGTACTTTTGGGATCACCCAAATCTTTACAAAGAGTGTAGTGATGGGCTCTACCAGAGGTGCATCCCTCAATGGGAAGTCCAAGGAATCTTGGAAGGATGCCACTCGTCACCTTACGGTGGGCACCATGGAGCAAGGAGAAGGCTTCTATTGGCCTACGATGTTCCAAGACACAAGGGAATTCATCATTCATTGTGATGCTTGTCAAAGGATGGGGAATATCTCTTGGAGGAATGAAATGCCACAAAGGGGCATACTAGAAGTGGAGATCTTCGACGTTTAGGGGATCGACTACCAAGGGCCGTTTGTGACATCCAATGGGAATAAGTATATCCTTGTGGCCGTAGATTACGTCTCAAAGTGGGTGGAGGCAATTGCCACCCCAAACGATGATGCAAAGACGGTCACCAAGCTCTTCAGAAAATAATCTTCCCAAGATTCGGAGTCCCTAGAGCAATCATAAGTGATGGAGGAACGCATTTTCATGAAAAGAAGCTCGCATCCCTTTTGACCAAATATGGTGTTCAACATAGAACCGGCTTAGGATATCATCCTCAAACAAGCGGTCAAGTTGAAGTTTCGAATAGAGAGATCAAGCAAATTCTTGAGAAAGTTGTAAACAAGACCCGAAAGGATTGGAGCACAAAGCTTGATGACGCTCTTTGGGCTTATAGGACGGCCTATAAAACTCCCATAGCAGCCTCTCCTTACAAGCTTATTTATGGAAAAGCATGCCACTTGCCAATCGAATTGGAGTACAAAGCTTTTTGGGAAATCTGAGCCCTTAACCTTGATCTCAAATTAAGTGGTCAAAAGCGGATGATACAAATTCAAGAGTTGGAAGAATTCCGACTACAATCTTATGAGAATGCCAGGATCTACAAGGAAAGGACAAGATTGCTTCATGACAAGAGGATCAAGAAAAAAGCCTTGCACAAAGGGGATAAAGTCCTTCTATTCAATTCCCGATATCGACTCTTTCCCGGGAAGTTGAACTCTAGATGGATGGATCCCTATGTGATCACCGAGGCTGGAAAGTATGGGAATTTTGAAATCAAGGCGGAAGATGGAAGCAAATTCAAGGTTAATGGCCAAAGATTGAAGCCATATTATGAGGGAGCATTTATTGGAGAGGTCGAGGTCACCTACCTCGGGCCTCCTCATCCTTGAAGGAATCATCAAAGGGAGAGTTTGGTGGAGTCCTCCCTAAACCACCACTTGTAAATATACTAACCCCTCTAACTTGTATTTATAATTTTATTGCATTCCTTTTATCATAAACATAAATTCTTTTCATGAGAGTAAGTGAGGGAGGGTCACTAATGATTTTTGATGAAGGAAGGAACTAGTTTTCAAGTGTGGGGAAGCTTTTTATCGGAGTAAAGAAAACCGAGGAGAATCCGCTCGTCCAGCCAGGAATCCGAGCGTCTGAGGAGGAAATCCGCTCGGCTTATTCAAGACGCCCGTCTTATTGACAATCCGCTCGTCTTTTTACTGCATGACTTTGGGATACTTTCCTGTAAGAGAATCCGAGCGTCGCTCAGACAAGACGCTCATCCTACTTTAGAAAAGACGCTCGTCCTAAGCTCGATCCGCTCGTCTTGGCTGCTTCAATTTTTGGAAAAATCCGTTGTAAGAGAATCCGAGCGTCTTCCCAGGAATCCGCTCGTCCCAAATCAAGGGAATCCGAGCGTCCCAGGCCCGATTTCGCTCGTCTCCCTGCAGCCTTCACTCCCGATTTTTACGATTTTAATTCTCCCCACCACACAATTTGTGACACATCACCCTTCCTTCCACTTGTATTATAAAAATCCACCTTCTTATGACTCCAAAGCATATCCCAAACACTCTTTCATTCCACAAAAACAAAAACCCCAATTTCTAGGGTTTCAAAAGCAAGATTCAATCCAAAAAGAGCATCTCCATACTTCAACAAATCAAAAATTCCAACTCCACAATCAAGGAATGGGACCAAGGGGATCTTAATTTAGGGATAGAACAAGACCAAGAGTGAGAGGAAGTTCTTCTACTTCTCACATCAACACTCTAAGAAGGGAGCATGAAGAAATTGTGGATCTTACCAAGCTTGATGAATTCTCTAATGTTGAATTCGTAAATGATGTGCAAAGGCTCGTTTTTTATCGACTTCTTGGTAAGAACATTCTCCCTACAAAGTTTTTATGCCATAAAACTTTAAGGAAGCTTGGGATTTACCATCAAATGGAAGCCCTTTTTTTAATTGTTTGGTCTCTCTACCCTATTTCGCATGCACGCGCAAACCTACCGATCCCTTGTTCTCGAATTTTTAAGCTTCTTGAAAATCACAACCTTGAATAGAACGATTTGCATAGAATTTAGGTTGGAAAGTGTTTCGAGAATGATGACTCTAGTGGAATTCGCTAATGTGCTTGGCCTTGATGTCTCGCCTACCCGGACATCAAAACCGAAGAAATATAGTGTTGCAGCCTATGGAGAGCCATGACCGGCCGAGATTTCATGTACATTAAGGATTGTCTAGCTTTCCACATTCAAAACCCTATTTTGAGACTCAACTACCGGTTCCTTTCCGGCACCCTCCTTGCATGTCGGGACCCGGCAATTGTGAACGAACTCGATCTCGTGTTCATGGAGTCTTATCTCGATATCCAAGGAAGGGGTGGATACCATTTTAATGCGCCTCTTGTACTACTTGAGAAGTGGGCTAAGTTTAGAAACGGAAATGATGATGGGATGAAACACATCATTAATGGAGGACTCATTACAAAGATTGCAAAGCATTTCAATCCAAAATTTAATGAGAACAATGAGTACACTCCTCTTTCCGGGAATACAAGGATAAATGAAGAACTCCTTCTTGTGCATCATCATTGGATAACCCTTGAGGGGGTTGATAAAAGGATCAAGTAGATAACAAAGGGGAGTGATCCAATCTACTTACCAATGACCGGTCTACCAAGAATCTCGCCAAGAAGGGGGCCTCTATCACCGATCCCGTCCTACATCATCTCCGCAAACCCAACCCAAGAAAGGCAAGCACCACCACCACCACCAAATCCCCAACAACAACAACAAGAGCAACAACAACAACAACAAGATGAGAAAATCAAGATACCTCCCTACCCTTTTCCATACCAACCATACAACCACCCTAACCCCTTTATCCTCCCCCGTGATGACTTTGTAACAGGAATTCTCCAAGACTTGCATTTCCGACAATACGAATCTACCGTGGATAACTATTATGCACTTTACCCTCAATTCCACGATATAATTCAACAAGGGAAGATTAGTGAGGAGGGAGTGTTTCCTTCTTGGGCACAAATGGATATACTCTTCCCAAATTCGGAAAAAGCAAATGAAGGGGCAAATGGGCAACAAGATGAAGGGAGCGACAAATCTTGGGGTGGGGATACGGTAGAGCTTAATAGCGAATAAGATGAGTTCATGGACCCTAATACAAGTGATGCATCCAAGGAAATCTGGGATAGTGACCTAGAGGGGGGTGATGGCGATCTCTAGAAGGTCTCTTAATAGCTAGATGGAGCGGGCATGAGGCACCCATCTCAAGCTTAAGTGAAGTTTCCTTATCCCCTATCTTTATTTTCAATTTTCATGAAAGAATTTAATGATTTGATAACTTGTACAATTTTTGTCTTTGGTTTGTTTGGAGAGTCCTAGCAACACGGAGGACTAACACCTTGGCTCCATTAAGGTGTTCTTTTTATTGTTCCCACATGAAAAATCCAAAATGACAATTTATTGTTTCATGCATTGCATTTCGTGTGCATGAACTACCCCAAAATTTAAGACATTAGAAATAATGTCTATTTTGGTTTGGGGAAATACATGCATACGCATCGGGAGGTAATCTAAATTACGCTCTCCGCCATAACAAAAACTCATGCATCATATAGTGTAGCTTATTATAGCTTGCATTTAGTTTAGAAATCATGCATCATACTTGCATAATTTCCTATCATATTGGCCATTGAGGACAATGCCCATACTAGTGTGGGGATGGGAAATTCTAACTTGACCTTTATTCAAAAATCCTAAAAAAATTGAAAAAATTCGAAAAATTGAAAAAATTGAAAAATTGAAAAATCCAAAAACATGTTCATTTCCTTTGTAGTGTAGTCTTTTGTATATATTATGTTTGTCTATCCTTGTTCACATTGATTGACTACGCCACATCCGAGACATGAGGATATTGAAGACCGCATGGTATGATCTTTCCAATCTCTTTTTTCCTCTTTATGTTAATGACTATGTGGCTTTATTTTGATTGATGTGGTATAACAATGTGAATTTAGGACTTGCATTTAGATTATTTGGCATACTAGTTGGTAGAATAATATGCATTAGGATGTATATAAGTTAGTTGTATCATGGCATGTAGTTTGCATGTTAGAAAAATTTTGTGAAACCTTCTACTTGGGAAACTTGACAAGTGTATATAGGCCCTAGTAGATGCTTTTTATTCTTAAGACTTTGCTTGTTAGAATACTTGTAAAACACCCTAGGATGTGTCATGCTAGTATCTTTTGACCCATGGATTAAGGCCTAGTCAAGAGTACCTTGTGGTGTGATAACTCCTTGGCTACCGTTTATTCCGAGGTGACCCTTGAAACCATGCAACCATCATTCATCCAAGTTCTACCATACATTTTGTCATCAAAGGGAATGGGCACAAAAAGAAAGTGTTCAAAAAAATTTGAGTTCAAGAAATGAAATGAAAAGTGAAAGAAAGTTTGCAAATTTGCACCAAAAGAAAAGAGGAGGAAAAATAGACTCCTATGCTTCAAAAATAAGCACCCTCACTACATATGGGGTGACTTTGAAAATTTTCAAAAGAAAATGCAAAGAGTTGAAAGTTGTCAAGTATTGAAATGCCAAAAATCAAAAGAAATGGCAAAAAGAAAGTGTTCTCAAATGTCAAATGCCACAAGAAATTGGGGGGAAAAACAAACAACAAAAGCAAAATCCCAAATTAAACTCAAATACTATCGATCCCTTTATCCATCGTATCCATTTTTTGTGCATGGTAGAGAGGGGACGACCCTTCTTCTTGTCTAGGCAAGAGGGGGAATTTCGCGATCCTTCAGTGTTTCTAACACCATAGGTAGTCTATTCTTGACAAAAGCATTTAACGATTGAGGACAAAGGTACCCTAGCTTGACACAATTTGGAGGTGATTTATTGGTATCCTTCTAGGCTTAGTAGTTTGAAGAAATTGCATCTATGAAGGAGTGTGTACCCTTGAATTACTTCCCTTGTAGATAATTTCCGCCACTTAGATGAGAAAAGTGGCTATTCTTTTGTAGATGCATCCGTTACTTGTTTTGTGTGCTTTAATGTTTGGATGTGTTGCCATTTTGGCAAGACCCACCTTGCCTTGCAAGAAGGCATCCTACCTCATGGTTGTCTTGTTGTGAGTTGAAGGGGCGGAGTGAGACCCGCTAATTGTCTCATATCGGATATGCTATTAGGTTAGTTTAAATAACGGTCCTAGTCTTTGTCACCTCTTTACTCGGGACGAGCAAAGGTTTGGTTTGGGGATATTTGATGTGACCATTATTTGAGCGTATTTAGTCCCCGAATTAGCTTTGTTCCCATGCTTTTTAGTGCATATTTAGGTCATTTATTGTCTTTAGTCCGTTGTTTTGCATATTCTTTGAGGTTTTGTTCCCTTGGTAGGAAAGGAGTGCAAACCTTGCATTTTCAAGGAAAAATAGAGCTAAATTGATTGAATTTAATGACCAAGCATCAAAGAGAAGACAAGACTAGAAGGCCTTTGTATATATTATAGTAGATGGGCAATGATGAGGAAAGATCCTTGCATCTCCGACAAGATCCCCGAGGATTGTTGGAAGAAGAAAGAAGAAAAGAAGAAAACTGACGAAGAATCCGAGCGGCTTGACCCTCGGGACGCTCATCCAAGAAGGCCAGAATCCGAGCGTCCGGCCAAGGAATCCGCTCGTCCAACAGCCAGGCAATCCGCTCGTCCCGCTGCCTTGGACGCTTGGATCGTGTTACAGCAACTTTTTGTTTTCTTCTTGTTCTATGAAGGATGCGCATATTTCGGAAAGACCGACATCTCTTTTGAGAGGAGCGATTCCTCAAGGACTTAATCGTCATTTAAGCCGTTAGTAAACCCTAATTTATGTACCTAATCCCCACTATAAATACCCCATTAGTCTAATTAGATAATCATGTTCTTCTTATCAATCTCTAGTGTAGTTTATATCATTCTAATCTCTTCTTAATCTTGTAATCAACTTTTAATCAAGTCTTAATACAAATCTCATTTCCTTAATCTTTCTTTTGTTCATCTTTTATTTTGGGTAATTGAGGATTATCTAGGTTATTATTGGGAGATTGAAAACCTTCCAATCAATCATCAAGTACTTCTATTATTCTTTGCTTTATTTTTGGAATCATTAATAGGTATAATTATCTTAATCCCTTTTTAATTATTGTTAATTATCTTCATTTATTCATCATGTCTTGCTTTGTTAATGTGATTGACAACCTTGTTAACATGCTAAACTTGATAATGAGTGAGTAGTTTCCTTAACTAGGGTTAATGGGTTATTAGGGAAAATCAACATGGGGAATGATTCATGCTTAATTTAATATGTTTTCATAGTTTATTTGCTTGCTTGTTGTGATCTCAACTTATGCACATGTTATGTTTGATGAAATGCGAGCCTATGAATCCTTACATTTTTTACCCATCACTTACCTTTTCAATGAGACTTGTAAGACATAAACCAACTCGAGTCTCATTAGACCATGCATATAGTTGAGTAGGGAGGATTAAGTCGACTTGTAGGTGTTGTACAATCTAATCGATTCAGCTCCAGGACCCAAACCTTCCTAGGATTGTAAGATATAAACCAACTCGATCCATCACAACAATAATTGCTTGCTTATAATTTGAGAATATGTTTGTATGATCAATTCCCATGAATCCCTTATGACCCCATGACACCCTAGTACCTTTTATCAATTGTTTACATCCCTTTTTAATCATCTTGCTTGTTTACTTTTATTGATATTTAGTTTAGTGATCTTCTAATTCAAACCCCAAATTGTGACACCCCTGTTGGAATATGTGTCCTCCGACAATAATGCGATCACAACTGTTGATCATGATGATCACATGTTTAAATCTCAATTTAAAGAATACAATTGGGAAGTAATATTTTACTGTCAACTAGTCCACACATATCGGTAATGATTGGCTGACTAGAGTTTGACATTACTGTCGTGCGACGGTGGTGATCAGTTGATCCCCTTAGGTCATACCTAAAGGATAACACTCTTAATTGATCATTTAATTGATCGTATGACGATACGGGTTAATTAAATTACTTAAAATTGACGGACAATTTTGGAAGTAATATTTACGTGTCTCATTGTAATTTGATTAAATAAGATACGGTCTAAGTAATCGAATTGTTTTATTACTTAGATGAAATTATTGTTTAAGGAAACAATTGCATTTGAATGAATAAATTATTATAAATACAAAATGTTGTGATTTCTAATTGGTAAATTATTTTGGTACAAGTAATTATGAATTACTAAGTCAATTTTGTATATGACGTATTTTTATTAATGCGTTGATTTTTAATATGTTAAAAATACATAACATTTTTACATGACATGTTACATGTGACAAATTGACAAAATAATGTGTAAAATGGATTTTCCATTTTACACTAAATGGACCGAAATAATGGGAAGTATTAGGTATATATTATGTTAATTATGTTAGTGGTAAACATAATCATGTTAGCCTAATACTAGCCATGCATGCCTACTTAATCTTGTGAAGACCACCTTGTGCATGCATTGGCCATTCCCGTCCCCGTTCCACCCGGTTTTGAGAAGAGAAAAACTTTCTCCTTATTTTTACCAAATATACACTATCAAATGTTAGTGTATTCATTATTCATTCAACATCTAAAAATAAGAGTTTTTAGTGAGATAAAAACTTCCTCTATTCTTCTTCCTCTTAACCGAAAATAAGAGAACACAAATTAAGTTTTGGGTCAATTTTATTTAAAGATTAATATTGTTCTAGTAATAATAATATTAATTTTGTTAAGAGTATATCTTGGGTATTATTCCTAGGGAGGGATTCAATACTTGAATCCTTTGTTCATCCATTTTAGGAGAGCTCTAGAACAAGTAAGAAGGAGATCTTACTTGTGCCCAATAATCCGGAATATCAATGTAAGGGTTGATGATTTCTTTCTTTTAATTATTGTTTTCATGCATAAGATCATCTTTTAATTTTATGACTAAATTAAAATCATCACATATATGAATATGTCAAGTAAAGAGAACAAGATTTCTAACAAGTGGTATCAGAGTCTTGGTTGTTTGCATGCAAATCGGTTATAGTTTTTCCGAGTTATACGATTAACATATAAAACTTGTAAATTTGTGTTATTATGATATATCACGAAATAAAATTATGCATGTTAAATTTTCTGGTCCTAAAATGTTTTTAGGATATTTTGGTTGATTTATGGATTTTTATTGTTCATCTTATATAATAATGGCATTAAAAATGTGATTTTATGATTAAAATGTCATTTTCGGACTAAAATTAGCTAAACGTCGAATTTTCCAGTAATTTTTGGATATGTTATCACATGTTTTATTTTTAGATGACCTGTAAATTTTCAGAATTTGTGGAGTTTTTATGCTCGAAATATGGATTTTTCATGATAAAAATCGTATTTAGATGAAAAATAGGTTAATATGAGATAAATTTCGAATCTGGTCATAGAAATTTAGTATGTTGTCACATGAAATTTTACAAGATGTGTGTAAAATAATAGGCTATATTGAAGTCTTTATGCATGATTTATGAATTTTTGATGAAAAATAGCATAAATAGTGACTTAATTAGTGAATAATTGCTAAAACATACTCCATGACTAAGGAAAAACGTCACATGTTGCATTTTATTATCTATTTCAGATCTACAATTGAAAAGTTGATGAATATAATTTTTCTCATGTTTTTATGATTATTATTGATAAATCCGATAAACCGCAACATTGTTTTTCCCGATAAAAAATTCGAAATTTTAACCTAAGTTTTTGAACATTATGAGTGTCATGGTATTTTTCCAGAGTGTTCATGAGTTTAAATTTCAAATTTTGAATTTATTTGAAATTTTTGTGATTTATTTGAAGTTTATAGCATTTTATTGTAATTTTGGGTCCATTAATGAACAAATTTTAGAAATATGAGTTAATTATGGTCAAATAGTTAGTGGAGACTAATTTTGAGTCCTAAGAGGTTAGGATAATTAACTTGTGCATAAATATGAATTTATGTATTTTAATTGTGATTTTAAAAGGTTGAATCACGCAAATCCGTAAAAACCGTTTTATATACGATATTGGCTACTTAAAGGCGATTTAGCATAAATTTGGGCATGTTCATACATATTATAATGCTGCATTTTATTTATGATTGTCATAATTTTATTTTATGTAATTTTTGAATTATGTAATTTTACTTAGTATGGCCTTAGTTTTTAATTGGTATTACCCGAAATGTATGGGAATATCGATTCGGTTGTAATTTATTGTGATCTCGTATCACCGTTTTGTAATTTAATAGATTTATTTTATTTTAATTACAAATGTATAATAGGAAATTATATAATTTTTTATGTAATTTAATTATTCCGGAGTTCCTTGAAGACGGTGTCACTCAAGAAGGCGACACATAAAGACGGTGTTACCTCGAGATGCGTGCCATAACCGAAGTTCAAGGGACCAATGGAGTTGGTTTCCGAATATGTAATAGTTAATTAGATTTTCTATTTTAGGAAGGCCATACTAGGATTTATTTTTATGCTTTGCATTTTATTTATATGTCACATGCATCGCTAAATCTCCATAACTAAAACATGCATCATCTTTAATCGAGTTTATCGACCGTGTCAATTAGAATTATCGTAGTTCACCGCTTTAGTTCACTTAAAACGTGATAGATAATAAATTGACATGACCTCTCGCTAAAATAATCAATTGAGACATAGCCTTACCAAAAAGTAGAAACCATGAAAACCTATTTCGTGAGGGAGTGCACTCGGCTTTACCGGGGTACAAACCTTGTTACGTAGGGGAAGTGGGTGATAAATGTCTATCCACCGAATTTATAAAGATGAGGGTTGTTTTTTCGGCTTTACCGATGCCCAAGTTGATGTAAGTTTGGATCATGGACACATTTATTCGAAATTTGGGTTGAACTCAACGAAAGTATTCTCGACGGTTGCCGGATGTGTTTCGGGCTAAAGATAAATTTTAATGTAAATTTATCGACCAAGAGTTCTAAAAGTAGAATCGATTAAAAGGTTAATCCACCGAGTTATATTGATAAAGGTTTGTTTTCGGCTTTACCGATGCCTAAGTTAATATGAATTTGGGTCTTGGAATCATTTATAATAGTTGGGTAGAGGTCACTATATAAATGTTCATATCTTGTTTACAAGTATGATTTAAAAAGACAAATGTTAATATTTCTTTTTCCTCCATATTTGTAGTTCATTACAATGAATCCATCAAACGCTACCGCACCGATAACTATTGAGTCATACCACAATGTTTTTGACGACGTTTGCTCCAACAATGATTTCGACACAACTAGAGAACTTCATTTTGGGATAGGATCGGATGGAAATCTTAACTTCATCACTTCTACTAGACCACCTACTAGATCTCGTGTGAGCCGGTCTCAGGAAGACCACCTCATAAAATCTATTGGATCTTTGTCTCTGGAAGATAAAGATGCCAAAACTAGTGGGAGCTCAAGCAATCAAGTTCTTGCTTCAAAGGGCAAAAAGTTCAAGAAGAAGGGAAAGAAAGTCAAAAACTTCAAGCAAGTTGATGATGAGTGCCATTATTGCTATGGCATGGGACATTGGCTTAGGAATTGTCCCGTATATTTGCGAAATATAAGGGAAGGAATCATCGTTCCAAAAGGTAAAATTCCTAAGGAAATTTATGTTATTGATATAAACTATACTTCCACTACGACATGGGTACTGGATACCGGTTGTGGTTCTCACCTTTGTAATCATTTACAGGGTTTAAGAGACGTGAAGAGGCTTAGCAAAGGAGATGTGGATCTACACCTTGGAAATGGAGCTCGAGTAGCGGCCGAATCCAAAGGAACTTATGTATTAGCTTTGCCTAATGGATTTGAGTTGTATTTACATAATTGTTTTTATGTGCCTACACTCTCTAAAAACATTATTTCTATCGCTATGCTAGACATGGATGGATTTTGTTTTGTCATTAAGAACAATCGTTGTACTATTTCAAGCAATGATTTGGCTATAGGCCAAGCTTCATCCATCAATGGCATTTACATTTTAGAAACCTCAAATCCAATTAATGATATCTATAACATTCAATCAAAGAAACTCAAAACAAGTGACCCAAATGAATCGTTCATTTGGCATTGTCGATTAGGTCACATAAACGAGAATCGCATCAAAAGATTAATTTCGACTAATGTGATTACACCATTTGATTTTCAATCATATGGTACATGCGAATATTGCCTTCTTGGCAAAATGACTCGTAATCCTTTTAGTGGTAATGGGACACAAGCTAATGAACTATTAGGACTCATACATACTGATGTGTGTGGACCAATGAGTATCACCGCTCGTGGAAATTATGACTACTTCATAACCTTCACCGATGACTTGATTAGATATGGGTATATCTATTTGATGAAGCATAAAAGTGAAGCGTTTGAGAAATTCAAAAAATTTCAAAACGAAGTAGAGAACCAATTAAACAAAAGGATTAAGGCACTACGATCCGATCGTGGTGGAGAATATCTTAGCCTTGAATTCGATTCACACTTGAAAAGTCGTGGTATTATATCACAACTTACTCCACCCGGAACACTACAACTCAATGGTGTTGCCGAAAGGAGAAATTGAACCCTACTTGATATGGTTCGGTCCATGATGAGTCAAACCGAGTTACCAAACTCGTTTTGGGGATTTGCGATTCAAACCGCAATAAGATCTTTGAACAATTGTCCCACTAAAGCCACCGAGAAAACTCCATTTGAGATATGGAAAGGAAGAGTTCCCAATCTATCCTACATGAAAATTTGGGGTTGTAATGCTTATGTCAAAACCAGAAATGACAATAAGCTAGCCCCAAGATCCGAAAAATGCACCTTTATAGGCTATTCTAACACCCGAGGTTATTACTTCTATAAACCTCAAGAAAACAAAGTGTTTGTGTCTTCTGAGGCTGTCTTCTTAGAAAAGGATTTTATTTCTAAAAGACAGAGTGGGAGAAATTTTGAACTTGATGAAGTTCAAGAGCCACAAACCGAGATAGAGACGCAAGAAGATGTTCCTTCGTCGTCTAACACGGTTGTCTCTCCTCCTCTTCGAAGAACGGGCCGTGTTATACGCCATCCCGATCGATATGTGGGACTTATCGAAGAAGATGGAACACTCGATGTGTTGCTTTTAGAAAGTGACGAACCCGCCACCTACAAGGCCGCAATCTCTAGTCCAAATTCCTCTTTATGGCTTGAAGCCATGAAGTCCGAAATGGATTCTATGCATGAAAACCAAGTTTGGGACTTGGTAGATTTGCCTAAAGGGGCAAGACCTCTTCAATACAAATGGATATTCAAAGTCAAGAATGGCATAGAAGGACATGATGATGTCTACAAAGCTAGGCTAGTGGCAAAAGGATTTACCCATGTCCAAGGTCTCCATTATGATGAAACCTTCGCCCCCGTAGCCATGCTAAGATCCATACGGATTTTGTTAGCGATCGCCGCATGTCATGATTATGAAATATGGCAAATGGATGTCAAAACCGCTTTTCTAAATGGGCATTTAGAGGAGGAGGTGTACATGATACAACCCGAAGGTTTTGTTAATTCTAAGAATCCTAACAAAGTGTGCAAGCTTAAGAGATCCATTTATGGTCTTAAGCAAGTATCTAGAAGTTGGAATCATCGATTCAATCATGTTATAAAGGAGAATGGTTTCACTCGAAGTGTTGAGGAACCATGTTTATACATGAAATTTAGTGGGAGCAATGTTGTGTTCCTAATCTTGTATGTCGATGACATACTACTTATTGGAAATGATATTCCAATGTTGTCTTCTGTTAAGAAGTGGTTAGGTAACCACATCCAAATGAAGGATTTAGGAGAAGCACAACGCATATTAGATATCCGGATCCATAGAGATAGATCCAAGAGGATATTGGCACTAAGTCAAGAGTCTTATGTTGATAAGATTCTTCGACGGTTCAGCATGGACAAATCAAAAAGGGGTTTGGTACCTATGGTAACTGGGACTATATTGAGCAAGACTCAATCTCCCTCTGAACCCCATGATGTTGAACGCATGAAGATGATCCCTTATGCTTCCGCTGTTGGATCAATCATGTACGCCATGATATGCACACGTCCTGATGTCTCGTATGCCTTGAGCATGACGAGTAGATATCAAGGAAATCTAGGTGAGAGTCACTGGATAGCCGTCAAGAACATCCTTAAGTACTTGAGAAGAACTATGGATTCTATCTTAGTGTTTGGAGGAGACACCGAGCTACGTGTTAATGGATACACGGACTCGAGTTTTCAAACGGATAGAGATGACATGAAATCACAAGCTGGTTTCGTTTTCATGCTCAATGGTGGTGCCGTTAGCTGGAGAAGCTTCAAGGAAGCTATAACCGCGGATTCAACAACGGAGGCTGAGTACATTGCAGCATCAGAAGCTGCCAAGGAAGCTGTGTGGATCAAACAATTCACAGAAGGTCTAAGAGTAGTACCTACCGCCAATGATCCCATCACTCTCTATTGTGATAATAGTGGGACGATCTTCCAAGCTAAGGAGCCAAAGTCTAGTAATAGATCTAGACATGTACTTAGAAAATATCATGTAATAAGAGATTTCATTGAAAGAAAGGAAATTGCGATTTGTAAGGTTGGGACGGATGACAACATAGTCGATCCGCTCACCAAGCCTTTATCGCAGGCCAAGCATGATGGACATGTTGCGTCCATGGGACTTAAACGTGTACCAAGTTTATGTTAGATTTTAAAATGAAATAAAAGTGTTGTTTTTGTTCATGTTCATAATCACATTTGTCTTTTATCTTTTCTTTATACATTGTTACATCCAAACGGGTTGTGGAGACAATTGAACCCCGTTAAAGTGAACACGGATTAACATAGTATTTGCCCATAGTCATTTATATGAGGTGACGTCTCGAAGTGACTGGAGTGTGATGCGATTGATGGCAAGTTCAAGTGCCATAGAGTCATATGAGAATGACTAGTCGATCACATAGGCAGGCTGTTAGGAACACCTTGTCGGGCCTTATGACCACTTATAGAGTTCTAGCAAATTTATATAGCCTGGTCGTGGCGAGAGCTACTATAGTATTCTAATGAGTCGATTCTTTTGACTAAAGACTATTCGCCTAAGATGGCACAGTTTCAGATTAACTTTGATTTGTGTTACTACGAACTTCGTAAATGGGGTCAAATGGGCATATTTTGGGTTATGATGGTTGTGGCTAGTCAAAGGGAATAAGTGCGATAGGAATTGTCCACCCCTAGTCAGGGTTATAACAATATCTCAGGGCCACTCGAGGAGTAATGAACTGGAAATGCGTGGCCACGCTCGGAATGTATCCATGGTGGATAAATCCGGTCAATCAGTTATTCTCCAGATCGAGGAAACCACTCTCGATATGATCACTTACAAGTACGACCAGAAAGACACCTTGCATTGAGTGGGGGATAGTAATAGGACAAGAGAATTGGTGATGCACACTTGTCGAGGACAAGTGGGAGATTGTTGGAATATGTGTCTCCGACAATAATGCGATCACAACTGTTGATCATGATGTTCACATGTTTAAATCTCATTTTAAAGAATACAATTGGGAAGTAATATTTTACTGTCAACTGGTCCACACATATCGGTAATGATTGGCTGACTAGAGTTTGACATTACTGTCGTGCGACGGTGGTGATCAGTTGATCCCCTTAGGTCATACCTAAAGGATAACACTCTTAATTGATCATTTAATTGATCGTATGACGATACGGGTTAATTAAATTACTTAAAATTGACGGACAATTTTGGAAGTAATATTTACGTGTCTCATTGTAATTTGATTAAATAAGATACGGTCTAAGTAATCGAATTGTTTTATTACTTAGATGAAATTATTGTTTAAGGAAACAATTGCATTTGAATGAATAAATTATTATAAATACAAAATGTTGTGATTTATAATTGGTAAATTATTTCCGTACAAGTAATTATGAATTACTAAGTCAATTTTGTATATGACGTATTTTTATTAATGCGTTGATTTTTAATATGTTAAAAATACATAACATTTTTACATGACATGTTACATGTGACAAATTGACAAAATAATGTGTAAAATGGATTTTCCATTTTACACTAAATGGACCGAAATAATGGGAAGTATTAGGTATATATTATGTTAATTATGTTAGTGGTAAACATAATCATATTAGCCTAATACTAGCCATGCATGCCTACTTAATCTTGTGAAGACCACCTTGTGCATGCATTGGCCATTCCCTTCCCCATTCCACCCGGTTTTGAGAAGAGAAAAACCATGAGTTTTTCTCATTTTTACCAAATATACACTATCAAATGTTAGTGTATTCATTATTCATTCAACATCTAAAAATAAGAGTTTTTAGTGAGATAAAAACTTCGTCTAGTCTTCTTCCTCTTAACCGAAAATAAGAGAACACAAATTAAGTTTTGGGTCAATTTTATTTAAAGATTAATATTGTTCTAGTAATAATAATATTAATTTTGTTAAGAGTATATCTTGGGTATTATTCCTTGGGAGGGATTCTATACTTGAATCCTTTGTTCATCCATTTTAGGAAAGCTCAAGAACAAGTAAGAAGGAGATCTTACTTGTGCCCAATAATCCGAAATATCAATGTAAGGGTTGATGATTTCTTTCTTTTAATTATTGTTTGCATGCATAAGATCATCTTTTAATTTTATGACTAAATTAAAATCATTACATATATGAATATGTCAAGTAAAGAGAACAAGATTTCTAACAACCCCTAGACACCGCTACTTACAATTGAAAATCTTACTTCAATACCCGTCCCTTGGGATCCGACCTTTACTTGCCTCTTTACTAATAGCAGAGTTGTTTGTGAAGTTATAAATATTGTTTTGGTCTAGGTGCTCCTAACGACAAGTAACCGAAAACTAAACCTCCAAGTGAGTACGACCAGCAGGTTAGATTGAAGCAGATGATTTTGAAGCTTGACACTGTCCCACAGACTGCCGTGGTGCTTACTACTGAGAGTCGAAGAGAATGGGCCATCAAATGGGCTCAGAGGAACATTTGGTTCTTGAATTCTTCTGTCAGTGCTCTATGGGTGTCGGATTCCTATCTGCGGTGGAGGAAAGCTACTACTCCGGAGGAGCGTGAGAGATTAAGAAAGCGTGAGCCTGTTGACTACAAGGTTCGCGAGGTGGAAAAGGAGAAGGAGAAGCATCTGACTGAGAGAGAGGAAGAAGTCGAATTTCGAGTTGTTCATCCTTCGAAGAAACCGAAGACTTCTCCTGCCGTCGAGATGGTGGTTGACAAGAATGGCAATGCAAGACCACAAGAGAGACCGTTGGTGATTAGGTCGGAAGTGGCGCAAGAGAGTCCGGCTCGAGGTCGCGACAAGAAATATGATAGAAATGACAAAGGCAAGGGGAAAATGGAAGAGTAGCCTAAGTCTTTATTATTATTTATTACTATTATTATTGTAATAAGAAGGTAGGGTTTTTAGAATCCTAGCCTATTTTTTATTATGTAACGTACTATTATTATTAAAGAAAAGAAATAAAAAAGGTTGATTGGTTATGAAACCGTTATGATTTTCTATGATTATTCTTGTCGAATTTCAAATGCAATTGCAAATGTCCTTCTATTTACATTTAAGACAATTAAATGGGTTGTATCCCATGAAGGATTGCCTACGTATTCATTTAAAAAATGAAATCAAACCTTGTGCGTAGTTCGAGTAAATGTAAAAGAATAATTGTTCTAAGCAAGAGCTTGTAATGAACTTAGAAAATAAGCATGAGCTTTGCTTACTCCTAAAATGCAATTTAGTTTATTTGATGATATGAGAATGACAAATTGTCAAAGTGCAAGAGCAAGATGACATTAGCTTAATTCAGCTTGGCCAGGGGCCGTTTATTCCGTGCCACAAGAGCGACACGTGAGGTTACGCGAGGCGCGTTTTTGCTCCTATTCTAGGCATAGTAACGTTTCAGTTGGTCGAGGTTGGTCGGGTTGGAAAATTCGTTCCCATCTAGGTCTGTGATTCTAACCGCACCCCCTGGAAGTATGGACTTGACTAGGAATGGCCCGGCCCAATTGGGTTTGAATTTTCCTCGTGGATCGACAGGTAAAAGAGCCCTAATTGATTTGAGGACCAAGTCTCCTTCTTTGATGTTCCTTGGCCTAACCCTTTTGTTGAAGGCTCGTTTGATACGTGCCTGATATGTTTGCACATTGTGTAATGCACGTAACCTTCGTTCATCCAGGAGGATGAGTTCTTCATATCTATCCCTTTTCCACTCGGCTTCTGGGATTTGACTTTCGAGTAAAATACGCAAGGATGGTACTTCTAGCTCGACTGGTTGTACAGCTTCCATGCCGTAGGTCAAATAGAAAGGGGTGGCCCCAGTGGGCGTCCTAAAAGACGTACGGTACCCCCATAAAGCAAAGGGTATCTTGCTTGGCCAATCTCTATAGTTGTCAATCATTTTCTTGAGAATCGTGACAATATTTTTGTTTGCTGCCTCTACCGCGCCATTGGTTTGTGGTCTATATGGCGAGGAGTGGTGACGCTTAATTTTGTACTTGGCTAACAATTGTTCAGTCTCAGCTTGGAAATGTGATCCATTGTCACTGATGATCTCATGTGGGCAACCATTTCGACAGATAATGTTGGTTTTGTATGAACTATGCCACGTTCTTGGCTGTAAGACTGGTGTAGGAAGCCGCTTCTACCCATTTGGTGAAATAATCGACTGATACTAGGATGAAACGGTGAACTCCTGTTCCGGCTGGAGTGATCTTTCCGATGATGTCAATTCCCCAAGCAGAAAATGGCCAGGGAGATGTCATGGTGTAAAGCAATGAAGGAGGGACATGTTGCACATTCCCGAATATTTGGCAATTATGGCAATGTCTTACATATTTGATGCAATCAGATTCCATCGTGGTCCAGTAATACCCTAAATGTGTGATTTTCTTTGCCATCATGGGTCCACTCATGTGAGGGCCACATTCTCCATCATGGACTTCTTCCATCATCTTCCGTGCCTGTGAATGATCAAGACATCGTAGGATTACACCAAGAGGTGTTCTTTTATATAGTTATCCTTGCATGAGAACGTATTGGGAAGCTAGCAAGCGGATAGCGCGTTGTCCCCTTTTGTCCATTTCTGGTGGGTAGGTGCCATTGAGCTTGAAGTTTAGGATTGCTTGGAACCAAGGTTCCTCTGTAATTTCCTCTTCATCGGTGATTTGGTGCACATAAGCTGGCTCTGATCGTCGTTCGATGCATAAAGGCATTTCTACCATGCTATTCGGCATATTAATCAAAGATGCAAGTTTTGCAAGAGCATCTGCAAATTGATTTTCTTCTCGAGGTAGATGTAGGTAGGTCACTTGATCGAAGAATTGGGCTACTTGGTCTATTCTGGCTTGATAAGGTGCTAAGCTTTCGCTTCGGATTTTCCAAGATCCCGTAATTTGATTGATGATCAAAGATGAATCCCCATGTACTCGAAGATTCTTGATGCCTAAACCTACTGCCGCTTGCCATCCAATGAGACAGGCTTCGTATTCTGCAGCGTTATTTGTCACCTCGAAGTCGAGTTTGACAAAGATTGGTGTATGCTCTCCTTCAGGAGAAATGAGCAACACTCATATTCCAAATCCCCTTAAATTTGATGCCCCGTCAAAATAGAGGTCCCAGAGTATACATCCGTTTGGAGTATATCCTCATCCGGAAACGACCAGGTGTCTATCGTTTGTGTATCATTGATGGGATTTTCTGCGAAGAATTCGGCAACGGCGCGCCCCTTTATAACTTTCAAAGGTACATACTTGAGATCGAACTCTGAGAGCATCAAAGTCCATCTTGCTAAACGTCCATTGAGAACGGGTTTCTCGAAGAGGTATTTGACAGGGTCCATTTTGGAGAATATTTTGACGGAGTAGCTAAGCATGTAATGACGTAGCTTCTTCGCTTCCCACACAAGAGCGAGGCATGTCTTCTCGAGTGGTGTGTATTTACACTCGTACTCCAAGAAGTTCTTACTAAGGTAGTAGATAGCTCTTTCTTCTTTTCCTACAGTTTGAGCTAGCATGGCGCCCATGGTCGCTTCAGTTACCGTGAGATATAAACCAAGAGGTTGATCTCGTTGAGGTGGCATGAGCACTGGTGGCTTGGCTAGTATTTCCTTGATTCGGTCGAAAGCCTTCTGACAGTCATCATCCCACATGGTGTGATCTGTTTTCTTTAACTTCTTGAAGATAGGTTCACAGATCATGGTGAGTTTCGATATGAATCGACTTATGTATTGCACCTTGCCTAGGAATCCTCTAACTTCTTTCTCTGTTTGAGGTTGTGGCATTTCGATTAGAGATTTGATCTTAGAAGGGTATATTTCTATACCTCGTTGGCTAATAATGTATCCCAGGAGTTTGCCAGATGTCACCCCAAATGCGCATTTCTGAGCGTTGAGCCTCATGTTGTACTTCCGTAGCCTTGAGAAGAATTTGTGAAGGTTCGCAATGTGTCCCTCTCTTTCCTTGGACTTGACAATCATGTCATCTACGTATACCTCAACTTCTTTATGCATCATGTCATGTAAGAGCGTAGTTGCGGTGCGTTGGTATGTAGCTCCGGCATTGATTAACCCAAATGGCATAAGCGTGTAGCAATAGGTTCCTCATTGAGTGACGAAGGCGGTCTTATGCATGTCTTATAAGGCCATCTTGATCTGGTTATATCATGCGTATCCATCCATGAAGGATAGTAACGCGTGATCTACCGTGTTATCCACTAATATGTCGATATGTGGTAGAGGAAAGTCATCCTTGGGACTCGCTTTTTTAAGTCTCTAAAGTCAACACAAACACGGATTCTCCTATCCTTTTTGGGTACGGGTACTATGTTAGCTACCCAGTCTGAGTACTCGGAAACTTTGATGAACCCGACTTTGAATTGTTTATCGACTTCTTCTTTGATTTTGAGAGCCCATTCTGTCCTCATTCGACGAAGCTTCTGTTTCACGGGTTTGAAACCTGGTTTGATTGGGATTCTATGCTCTGTGATGTCCCTATCGATCCCTGGCATATCTTTGTAGGACCAAGCAAAAACGTCTTTGAACTTGTGCAGGAGGTCTATGAAATTGGCCCTTTCGGTGGGGCTCAAGGTTGTCCCTATCCTAAGTTCTTGGGGTTCAAGTTCAGTTCCTACGTTGATGGGTTCAGTATTTTCTATCACTGGTCCCCCTTCCCCCTCTTGTAGTATTTCTTTGGCTATGTAGGGAGGTATTTCGATTGAGTCTGGGTCTGGGTCATTCTCATTATCATTGTAAACAGAATTGCATTCAAGATAACACGAAGAGTAAGCACAACCTGATTTATTCATATTAAGATTTGAGAAAAGTTGAAGCAAAGAAGCCATCTGATCTGTAGTCAGTGGTGGTAAAGGGACAGCGGTTGGGACATTTCCCGAACTACTGTTACTATTTGACACTAAGCTAGGAGAAATGAGGGAAGTGGGAATGACGACAGGAGGAGACTCTCTAGGAACTTCTCTAGACTCCGACTCTGACTCCGACTCTGACTCTGACTCGAATTCATCATCTTCTGGTTCTCCTTTGAACATCTCTCCTTCTCCAGTGGTGAGCTTGAAGAGTCTTCTTTGATTGTTTGTCCACTTGATCGATTTTCTCCATCATTTCTGCTGATTGGTGTTGGTTTCTATGATTAACGCGATAGGGTTGAAGTGATCGTCTTGAAGTATCATGGTAATGATCTCATCCTGCGCGACTCTAACAAATCGATCTTCTCCAAATAGTAGACTCACAGCTTGTTCGTCTAAGCAAGGTGCTTGACGAGTCTTGACGGTAGGAACCGTTTCTGGAGGAATGAAATAGCAATCATGAAAGATCTCGATTCCGGGTAGCTTCCTTTCGAGATAGTGCGAAGGCTCAGGAAATCCGTGAAAGATATCTTGACTTCCTTCCCTAACGAAGTATCCATTTAGGGTAGGGAGGTAGGGTCGCATTTGGATTCCCACGTTCTTACGATTTTGAACTTGAGAGAGCATTTCGAGAAATTCCTCTTTAGTGGGTTTGTACCTTAGCCCAAGGGGTATTCTTTATGAGTTACCCTCTTTGTAAGGTGCGAAGGTGTTTCTTCGGATAGGATTCAAAGGCATTCCCGGGAAGTATCCCTGGGTCTTGAGTATGTGGTTGACCACTAAGTTAGAGTAGGGATTGAAGTATAAGGGTGCCAACTCACTTTCTATGACATTTATGATATGGAAGCCCCCAAGTTCATGTACTGGATCTGCAAGGACTTGATTACTTGACTTCTTTTCGATTACTGCCTTGTTGGGCGACGAAGTGATCGCCACCACTTTACCATTTAGTGGGATTTTGATTTTCTGGTGGAGTATGGATGTTATCGCTTTGGAAGCGTGAATCCAGGGTCTTCCCAGAAGTATGTTAAAGGATGCCTCAATGTCCACTATTTGGAAGTTGACTTTTCGCTCAATCGGCCCTGTGACTATGGTTAGGTTAACAAGTCCTACTACTTTTCGCCGTGCACCATCATATGTGCGAACATCTTGGTTGGTAGGGGTCCAATCCGACTCTTTCATGCCCAATTTGTATGCCGTTTTCAGGGGTATGACATTGACTGTGGAGCCATCATCTACCAAAGTCATTGGCACATTCTTCTTTAAGCAAATGACAGTGATATAAAGAGCCAAGTTATGACTAGCACCAAAGGGTGGCAAATCCTCATCCGAGAAAGTAATAGGATTACTTAGCTTTGGTGATTCTTGGAAGACAAAGTTGACCACGTCGTCGGGTGTGGAGTTATGTGCCACATTTAGTTTGGCCAAGGCTTGCAGTAAAGCTTGGCGATGTGGGAATGAGCTTGCCACTAGTTGCCAGACTGAAAGATCAGCCTTTGTCTTCTGTAGTTGCTTTAGTAAATGGTCAGTAGAGCCTTCTTCATTATCATTCGGTATGACCACATTGGTTGGACCGTTCGCTATGGGACCATTTTGAGATGTATTTTGGTATGGGCGTCCCGAACGAGTGAGGTGGTCTACATCTTGATCTTCACAATTTTGGACTATTTCCTCACTGACTTTGACTAAGTAGTGTTCAGTGAGATACTCGTCTCCATCATCATCGGCCCATATTCCATTGACAGTAACAAGTTCTCTCATTCTCATGATTTCAGCCTCTAATTGGATAATTTGGTTGACTAGCTCATCAACCATGGCTACTACTTCTTGCATTGTAGTGTTTTGAGAGAAGACTAGTGGTGCACGTTCTTTAGGTGTAGCACTGGGGCCACGTAGGGTTGCCACTTTACTCTCTAGTTCCATGACTTGCCTATCCACACTCTTTGCCCATGCAATGAAATCAGTGATGGTTGGAGAAATGGTAGAGTAGTTTCCTTCTATTGTATGAATTTCATCTTCGACTGGAGAAATGAGGTGTGAACAATCTATGGTAGATTCTTCACTTGTAATCACTAGAATTCCAAGAGGATTCTGAGTGTTGTTAGGCTTACCTCCAGGTGGTATTGGTAGGCGACCGTCTTCAATCATATCTTGAAGTACATTTTTCAGTTTGTAGCATTTTTCTGTATCATGTCCCTTACCTTTATGGTATTCGCAATATGAATTCTCATCCCAGAACTTGGATTTCTTTTCTGGTTCGGGTGTAGGGCCTATGGGTTGAAGTTTACCCAGCTTCATCAACCTTTTCAGAGCGTTGGAATATGTGTCCCCTAGATTTGTGAATTTCCTTGGAGGGGTATTCTTCTTAGATGGCTCGAGAAGGTTAACTTCATCAGTTTTGCTAATAGAGCCGTAGGAACGACTTGTTGAGCCTTGATATCCACGACCTATCGTTTTGGACAAGAGCCCTTTACGGATGTCATCTTCGATCCTCGTCCCTAGTACAGTTAAATCTTTGAAGATCTTAATGTTTTGATACCTCAAATGATTTGCATAGATGGGCTTTAGGTTGTCCACGAATTTCTCCACGAGAGTAGCTTCATCCGGACGTTCAACAAGTTGAGTACTAGTCTTCCTCCACCGACTTAAGAAGTCGGTGAAACCCTCTTTGTCATTTTGGGTAAGAACCTCTAAAGTGCGCATGTTGACCTGGATTTCAGCATTATCCGCATATTGTTTAGCAAACTCGATTGCGGCATCATCCCAGGTAGCGATTTTCTTGTGCTCTAGCGAATAGAACCATTGTTTTGGGATGGTGTCAAGAGATGAAGGAAAGATCCTTAAGAACATCTCGGGTTTAATGCCTTTGATAGACATGTAATCCTTCAAAGCACGGATATGGTTCAAAGGGTTTTCATGCCCCTTGAATTTAGGGATATCCGTCATGTTGAAGTTGGTTGGCAACTTGGAACTCACGGCCTCATATTTGCGATTTTTTTCCCTATAAATGTCATCCTCCTTGAGATACATCAGTTGCTCCTCCAAGTATTGGAGTCGTTTCTCAGCTGCAGTCATACCTATGGGAGGGTTTTCGTCCCCGAAGTTGTTCACAAATTCATCAGACACTTCACTTTCTCGAGAGGCATCCTCGTTTCCACGGCATATATTCGGCCCTCAATGGTGTCAAGGCGATCATACACTTGGTCTTGAGTAACTTGGAGACGAGCTAGCGCGGCTAGGATTTGATCATTACTATTCTAGAGTTGGTTGAAGTTCAAGTCACTTGTTTTCAGGCATCTTGAAAACTGAATAAGAGATCGACGACGAATCAAAACACAATCGACCATTCTAGCACACTTACTCGAAAAGAAATGTTTTGACTCGTGAAGTGGGAGTGTGCCACTTATGTCAAGTGAGTTTTGAGGAAATGACAAAGTTTGAAAGATGTTGGTCCTAGTCAACTTTAGTGTAGTTGTAGGAGTGGATTCGAAGTGAGGTTTTGAAATGGGTTTTAAGGCCCGAATTTTGACTCGACAATTGGACAGAGTTTCAACTAGTTTTGCGCTAATATTAGGCCCAAGTTTCGAAATTTTTACATTTTAAAGAAGGATTTTGATTTTACAAAAATCGTCATGGTTTGTTTTAGAAATGGTGATCACATATAGTACAAACATTATACAAGCATTATAACGGGATGCTGAGTGCATTTAAAAGGGTTTTGTTTTTAAGGGTGGGTTGCCATACCGAACAATCAAACCTGAAGTCTAAGGAGAGGTTCGTACCAAACAAGAGTAAGGCCGATTCCTAGTCCATTTTCTCAAGTAGTAAAAGTCCTTGATACAAAAAAGAGTAAGTACCATGGTATGGATGACGTCAATCGCTATCCATCCTTAGGCCCAAATAAGAATTAGGACCTTTTAGATGGGACGATTGGTCGAATGGGTTGGGTTGGGCCTAGGAAGGCCGAATAAACGATCTAGGAAGACCGAGTTATGAAAACCGACAATTGTCTTGTACAAACTATTCCCTAACCTTGTTCAATTTTAACCTTTTTGGCTACACGTAAGTGTATTACTCCCCAGCGGAGTCGCCAAACTGTGGACGCGGGCCCACGGGGGCACTTGGGAAACCAGCGTTTGCATTTGTGGAGTCGCCACCAATTTATTGTGGAAAATTGGAAACCGTTCGAATACCTCGTGTCATGTCAAGACACAAAGTAGTGACATGAACACCAAGAACTCGTTACCCTTGGCATTCTATGTCTAGAATGACTCTCGTGGATGCCGATGAACACGGATGTTCACATAGATCTGGAGTAAGGGGTGAGGGTACGTATTAGGAAGCTCTTTTGATCGAACACCTAATCCTGCCCGCCTCGATAGTGGCCTCTACTAATGATTAGGGAAGATTGTCTATACTCGATATATTGTCGATTATATGCATGCAATGCAACATCCAACATTTTAATCCTAACATGCGAAGAATTAGACTAAGTCGGTTAACACGTAGTTTAACATGCAATTGGGTCGAAGTAGGAATTAGGAATTAGGTTGATTACGTCTAGAATGCAAAGGGAGAAAAGAAGGGTGGACACTCGCGTGAGAAATATGTAGGACCGAAGGTCTCTATTTATACTAATCACACGGAGGAAACTAGGGTTTTCGGAGAAACTTTGGAAGTGAATCTTGAAAAAATATGAAAAGATAGGAAAAACACGCAGAAAAGGACTTGGGAAGAGGCGCAGCAGGCACTGCGTCCCTTGGAAGAGGCGCAGCACCTGCTGCGTCCTTTCCCAAGTGGTTTCCTCCTGCGGAAGAAAGATTTTCGTGTTTTGGTTATGGAATAACGGATTAATCTTGTTTTCCTTAATATTTTGTGTGAATATTACGGGAAATTCTTTACCAAAGATTAAAATATTGCGAAATATGGAATAGAAATATCCGGAACATTCCAGAACATTCTGACTCGGTTTTAGAAAATGAAGATGGTTTTTTGACCCGGACTCCAAATGTACTCTAATTACTGTCAAAACGACCGTATCGGCGTGTAGATGACAATTAAGAGGTAGACACAAGTATTTGAGCGATCACTTGACGATAAACTTACGAACTGTCACAAATCGTTCCGCGTACCAAACATGCGGCCCAATCATCACCGAGTGGTTTGCGGGAGGTGCAGAAATGAGGTATCTACAATTGTGAACCTAATTTCTGGGTTTTATATTGCTTGGCATTAACCGAATTGATTTGTAATGTTTATAATTGCTTGGCATTAAACAATGAGGAGACTTACCTTGAGGATGAGGAGGTCTTCAAATTAAATTGGGGAAGATAAGGGAGAAAGATATAGAAGAGAATGAATGAGAATGAGGAGAAAAAACAAGCTGAGAAGTATGCTTCATAAAAGAAGGGAGGAAGGGCAAAATGTCCTAAAATCAATTTTTTAACGCAAAAAATTTGAATTATGACGGAGAAGTGGCCTGAAACCGATTTTGGGTGCAAATTATAACTTGAGCTATTAATTTGGACGTGGGAGTATAAAAAAGTGGATTAAGCGTGGGTGTAATTGATATAGTTTACTTTTATATTTTTATTGGTTCCCAAATTCCCATATAACACAAACTGAGTTCCTATTTTACAATTTGGTTCCTAAAATTAAGAACGAACTTTTGATTGCAATAAATGAACTTTTTTATTTTGAGTTCTTGGTGATAACCTCTAGAATAAGAAACATTATTGCTATTACTCTAATGGTGTGGAGTATTCTCATGAAATAACCCTTTTAAAAATGAATTTTAAAATACTTATTTAACAACTAGGTTAGATCCCGTGCAACAGCACTGCATTTTATAGGTTTTGTTATATAGAGTCGTTCTAAATTTAATTATTTACATAAATTAACTATAATTTTAATTTAATGTTATATTCTACTCATAAACCTCCTTTTTTTAAGTATCAAATAATGGTAGTAAATATCCTTTTTTTTACCTCTTAATACTATTATTATACTCCTATAACCGCTGCATGATCTGACCTTCTTTTTTTTTTTTTTTTTTTGATAAAATGTAAGTATGATATCAAAAGATAACATTTGTCCATACAACCGAAAAACGGAGCCATTACATCGGTAATAAAGGATTGGGGAATTTTCATAAGATATCAAAAGATATCTTTCTTTAATATATTAGATAAGTTGCAGAATAGTATATGCAAATTGCAATGATTGGGGAATTTTCATAAGATGGTCTTACAAAGAAATTATTTTATCTTACGTTGATTGAGGAATTTTCATAAGAAGATATTCAGAAATTATTTGAAGAAATTAATTTTTGACATTTTTTGGTATAAAAATATTATTTTTTTGGGAATGATTGAGAAATTTATCATTGTTATGATATTATGAGTATCTTTTTTTGGCAGATTTGACCTTCTTAATATATCTTGAGTATCATTTTTTATTTGAAGATATTAATGGGGATTTTATCTTACATTTATTGAGGAATTTTCATAAGATGGTCTTATGAAGAAATAATTTTATTTTACGTTGATTGAGGAATCTTCATAAGAAGATATTCAGAAATTATTTTGGCAGTGATTTTTTGGTATAAAAATATTTTTTTTTGGCAATGATTGAAGAATTTATCCTTATTATATTATGAGTATAATTTTTGGCAGATTTGGCCTTATTAATATATCTTGAGTATCATTTTTTACGTTAGATTTGGCCCATAGTAGAAGATAAAAATTAAAAGCCCAATTAGAAGTTAATAAAGTTAGGCGGAAAAAAACGTAGAATTGCGTATTCATTTAGTAAATAGGAGATGTATATTTATAACTTTTGTTTTTAATTAATTGCGCTCATTAATCCATAAAATATAAGGGCTTTCAAATATAAGTAGTAATTAGTACACTAAAACTTGGGAGAGACGGTCTCTCACTAAGTTATTGAGAGACCAATCTTTCGTACCCTTTTATTTGTATTTCGTACCCCTTTTATTGTTGATTGTGACATAGTAATTTCGTACCTATTTACATAATAAATGTACCCATTTAATCATTAATCATGATTTGTACCTATTTTATTATCTTTAGTACCACTTTTTCTTAAAATTGTACAATGGTCTCTCAATAAAGCTTATTAAGAGACCGTCTCTCAGGAGACCTACTCTAATTAGTAACCTCTGTTGAGCTTGAAATAAAGAAGAGAAAGATCTGATCTGTATGAAGAAGGAAATAGTCCGATAATTCATGCAAAATTGGTCAACTGAATCAAACAATTATTTATTTATAGTAATAAAAAAATATGGTTGACCAAAAGAAAGTTGACGAAATATACTGAATCACAGCTTATATATATATATATATATAATCTATTATGACCACCTCCCAAAAAGGGCCACCTTTTCATTTACTAAAATTTGAATATAGAATTTTGAAGAGAAGATGAGAGAAAATGGTGGAGAGAAGTTGAATATGATGATGACAATTAGTAATTGGAGTGTTATTGAAACAGCAATTGATTCTCTTGGTAAAGGTTTAGATTTAACCTCCGATTTTCGTCTCAAGTATTGCAAAGGCCGTGTTGGTGAACGACTTGTTGTGCTTAATGACAATCATAAGAGACCCCTCGTTTTACCTGGTTTTGGTGCGTTTCATGAACCCGTCTCCATTGATATCAAATGCGACAAAGGCGACCATACCCGCCATCAATCCGACATCCTTGATTTCAGTCAGGTAATATAACATACATACATACATATATATATATACATACATATATATATATATATATATATATATATAGTAGATGATGTCTGAGTTTAGTAATGCTTGAACAACAACGTTTTGTGGTAATAATTAAAGTAATGGGTTGTTGCATATAACATATACACGTAAATGGTAGATGTCGGAGTTGTTGAATAGAAGATCGGCGGTGTCGGGGAAGATACCATCAGGATTGTTTAATTCAATGTTCAAGTATGAAAGTGGATCATGGGCAAAAGATGCAGCAAATACAAAGATGTTGGGGATTGATGGTTACTCTATTGTTTTGTTCAATCTTCATATTGATCGATATCCACTCATTCTTTCTGATGACCTTCGTAATTCTGTTCCTTCAACTTGGGATCCCCTTGCTCTTTCTAGGTATCTCTTTCTTTTTATCCTTTCTAGCTACTCGATCTCGCTTTTCAATCAGTTAGTTTCATGCATGTAAGATCGATCGGGGAACGGATAAGTAGTCGGCTTGGCGGGATTAAAGAAGAAACCAAGCGTATGTAACTTGAGACTCTTTTTTCAATCGAAACTAGCTCGAAAGTAAAGGAGTTACTGAAGACTATAAAATAAAATGCATGGAACATTCATTATGAATACCAATAGTCCAATACCAAATAACACGGTTATTTGTTGACATTAGAATGATAACAAAGATATATATATATATATATATATATATATATATATATATATATATATATATATATATATATATATATATATATATATATATATATATATATAAGTAATTGATCTTGTACATCGTCCAACAGTAGAATTTATGACTAAATATGGGATTTCGTATTAAACAAATAAATGTAAAGCATTATAACCAATTACTAAATTGTACGAGTAACAATCTTTGCATTATTTTCAAAGGGCCTTTTGTATATGATAGACCAAGTTTATGCACCTCTACATGATAATAGTTCCATATACTACTAGTTATTAGTTAGTCAAGATAGATAGATAGATAGATAGATAGATAGATAGATAGATAGATAGATTGATAGATAGAAGACAAAGTAGGAACTAGTAGCATACTCTACCAAGTAGTCGTTTTCATATTTTGCGTACTGAGGCTGGCAAAATGTGAACTCAAATCAGATATCTTCCTAATTTCCAGATACCATCCCAAAATATACTAGTCAAGTTGTCCAAGTATCTTATACGCTTCTAAGGTCCTTTACTGAATCTTATATGCTTGCCGACTAATATAATTCTTTTACATAACTAATGTTTTTAACGGAATAGATTTCTATTTACGCGCCCTAATATATTTTCATATTCTAAGACCTACTTGCGTTTTTTAACATCGTCTATTAATTACACCCCTAAAACTTTTAGAAAAAGTTATTCGATTATCAAATTCTAATCTTTTGCATGACGTACAGGTTTAGGTTAACACTCCGCATATGTCTTTTAGGATAATATAAGACGTATTGATCATATTCTGCGTTAAGAATATACCAAGTACTGCGTATAAGATAAGATGGTTTTATAAAAGAGAGTTATATACGATATGTTTAATACTGTAATAATTTAGTGTAATTTCTTTTTAACACTAACTAAATATCGGTGATTAATCAAGGAATTTTGTTCTTGTTTTAGTAAGATGGACATGGATTGAAATAAGATACTAATCAAAAAGTCAATGAGAATCTGACATGCTAATAAAATTGAGCTGTTGGGGGGACTATATTCTTATTATTCTCCATAATCCTACCAAATTTTGACAACCGAACCAATAATTTGATCACATTTTTCTTATAAAATACAACAAATTTTGATGGAGAATAATAAGAACTAGTTGAGATCCCGTGCTAAAGCACGGCAGTTGCGAGAGTTGTGCATATAGAGCGTTGGTAAATTTTAAATGTTTACATAAATGAGTTGTACTTTTAATAGATTGTTGAAATGTACGGCTTATAATGTTAGTACATTTTTTAAAAAAAAAAAGTTTATTATTCAAAAACTTTTAGATTAAGTTATTTTTATGTGAACCTATTTTTATTGTTAAAAATAATGATAGCGGACTATTATGGAATAACATAATGTAATATAGAGTCACTCCTATGTTATTGAATTGATCGGAAAAATTTATAAATGACATAATCTTTTAGTTTTAGCTATTATAGGAAAAAATTATAGATGAGTAATCCTTTACTAAAATAAGAAGTTGATTGAAATATTTTCAATAGGGCTCGTACATAGATTTTGCCTCTATTAATTGTATGAAATCAATATAAGAATAATTATAGGGCCCACCTCATGCGTAAAGAGATTTTGCCTCTAATAAAATATTTTTAATTGGGTCCCACTTTAGTTGTCAATTAACTGAGCGGGGAAACTTTTAAGAATCATTAATCTTTTAGTTTTACGGAATTAAAATAATTTATTGTCATAACTGATGCCATTGTGTGCACCAAAAATAATATTTATAATACCTATTAAAACTAACAGAAGTTAGTGGTAACAGGGTCGAACCACAGAGAGGCGGGGGAGTTTCTATTGTTTAATATTTTAGTCTGAGGGTAACAATGAGGGGGATTTTGATTTGGAACTAATTCTAAGGCAAATAGATTAAAAACTAAATGCAAATAAAAGATGAAAAGCGGTAAAGAAAATGATGTAAAGCAATAATAAAAAGGAGCTAGGATGATCGGGTCACTACAGCTTCGATGGCACATAAATATAGGTAGGTCTCGAAATACAGTCGTGGGTGATGGGTATGACAAGCCCTCTCGGTCCAAGTCAACTAATAGCCCCTCTCGGTCTATGCTATTAGTCCCTAGGTGTCACTAATACTAACTTTCGTTCTTGACTAGTGATCCTAATGCCTAAATTACTTACCTTTCAGTCTAGCAATTTAGCCGTCTTAATTCGTTAATCTAAGCCCTTCCCTATCTTTGGATCTACGGGTTGGTCAAAACTAAGCATCTAACAAGTCTCCGCTAAGTCTCATTGATAGATATTGCACTTAACGAATCAAACGAAGCAAATCAGACACGAAGGTGGTCGACCGACCAGCTACCCAAGTCGACCGACCACCCGACTCAGTCGACCGACCAGATAAGCCAGTCGGTCGACCAAGCCCTAATCCGGGGGTCACCTATTCTAGTACCATCTACGCTAAGTTCGCCTTCATCCTAGCAATGGTGATTTAGCTAGACATAATAATAACGATAACAACAATGTAATTTGCGATTAAAGGAATAGAAATCATAATTAAACTAGAAGAACAATTAAATTGCATAAAACGTTAATGACGGTTTCGGGATATCTACACTAGCAATTCTAAACTAAAAGGCAAATAAAGTGAACTGTAAATTAAAAGGAAATAATACCGAAATAGCAAAACAGAAGAAGATTTGAAGCAAAGCTTTATTGAGAAATAAAGTATGAAAAACAATCTAACGTATTGAATAATTAATTGAAAGCTAAGGATAATCTAATAGGAACTGAATGATGAATACAGGATATGAGGTTACGTTATATAGAGTTTCACGTAACCTATATCTAAAAACCTAATTACAATGGGCTTAAATCACGTCTTTTAGTTTCTCGTCAGATTGTGAAGTGGTGTATCGACCACATGTATCAGTCTACCGACCAAATGTCGGGGTAACAGTAGCTTCTGACAAAAAATAAATCTTGTTCTTCAGTATACTTGGTCGGTCGACCAATGTATCCAGTCGACCGACCAAACGTGCTGTACAGCAATGCATTCTGACGAATTCTGCAGCGCGCGTCGGTCTTAAAACAGCTGCCATTTCTTCGTTACTTATCGAAATAAAGCGATTCTCGCGGCGTTGGAAAGCTAAGAGGACAGGCTTTCACCTACAATTTGAATCACTGGATTATCAGCTCTAAAACTCTAGATATAGCCATTTGAAACAGGCTGCAATATCGTGAAGTGCTTCTTTGCTTGTCAAATGCTTGTAACTTGTACGCACCCATGCTTCCGCTATCTTTAGGCCTTGAAACGCGCGCCAAGTTCATTCCTCAAGCTTTCCCTTCATGTCAAATGCTATCCTAAACACTTAGGGACGGATTTGGCTCATTTTCCGCTGAAATCTTCATATTTCTGCAATATCACACAAAAACACAAAAGTAGACGGAAATAGGAGAAATAGTAGAATAAACTACTAATTGAGCTCTGAAACACGTGTAGAATGAGGTGTAAAACATCATATAATAGACACGCATTAAACTTCCCCAAACCAAACCCTTGCTTGTCCCCAAGCATAAACTAGACTCGATCTTAGGACCTAATGGAACGAGTTCAATCTCAGAGCGAAATGCAAACCGTAAAGCCTAAACCAATTTAATGCTACAAATCAACAATCAATTAGCAATATGAATCATGCAAACGAGTTATGAAGTCGTTAAAAATTGCTGAACCGTCAACTATAAAGACTTATCATTATGGACTCTCACGGGTCGCTCATATCACACAATAAATACGGGTGAGTATATGTGAAGATAGAAAGAAGTAATTTTGTAAAGACTCTCACCTAACTACGACCTATAAGAACATGCATGCAATCTAATATGAAAATGATCTCTACAACCGTACATATGCATTCCAACCAAACAAATGACCATGACACATGCCGAGGTAATATGGATATGTGAGGTAATGGGTAAGAAGGGGCTAAGATAAATTCGGATATGAGGTGTTAAAGCCAAGCTAGTAACTACAGATCCAAACTATAACGACATCCCAACTTCAAAATCAATGTAAATTATACAATATGGTGCCAAATTGAAGCACAAAACTCACAACCTCCATAAAATTCAACTCCCCAAAGAATATAAATGATAACATGGGAGTGAAAATCACCAAATCATAATAATTGAAACATGTGATTTTTCGAATTTGCAGTAACCATGGTCGACCGACCATAGGGGGCGGTCGGTCGACTGAATGTCGGGTCTAATACAATTTTTTTCATCTTTTTTTTTCTGTTTTTTTTATATATATTTTCTTTCTCTTTCTCTTTCTCTTTTCCTTCTCATCATTTCACCAATCACTCAATTGAGCATATAACCAAATGGCATTAAGCACATTCCCAAAAACACCATTACTAGCTCGGATAAGGTAGGCTAATTTTAGTATGTAGTTTATGGACAAAAAAGGCAAATTCGGCTATGAGGGGCTTATGGGTAAAATGAGAAAAGGGGTCCTCTTCCACATGTGTCAACAAACCACAGACCGAATGCATACAGGTATTAAGCAGATTAAGTTCATATTTATGCATATTGATGTAACATGTCTCATAAGGAGTAACTACTCACATCCTAAATGAACTGGTCATGAATGTCACCATTTATAAGCTCTAAACCTCAAAAATATAAGTAGTTTGCCAAAAATCTAAGTCAAGTCTCAAGATTCAGCGAATAAATTAACGAAAACTCGTAGACTATGCATATGTGATTCTACTAATAACATGTCAATTTAGCAAGGCTTAGGCATAAACAGATGCAAATGCAATGTCATCATTGAAATACAACTGTTCCGACTCGACCTATATGCTAAAATAAACGTGCAATTTTGTTTGAATTTTTGAAATTTTTCAATTTTTTTGGTATTTATGGAGAAATTAAATAACAATGCAAACAAAATAATTAAACGTGAATGCAAAACAAATGAATGCTATGCAATGCAAAACAGAATAACAATGCAAACAGAATAATTAAACGTGAATGCAAAACAAATGTGATGGGGCATATTCTGCACCCGCTGACCAGTCAACATATTGAGCAAGGTCAAAGATATCCACAGCAAGTCAACGGCTTAGAACAAATTAACCGACGCAAAAATTTTGACTGTCGGCTGTCTCTTGGGTCCCGGTCCCGGCAATCGGCCGCCGAGGCACACATCCGCGAACTCATATCCAAGACCCCTCGGCGGTGAGTCAACAGGGCCCGCCGGCCTGCCATGGGTCCCTCGGCCGAGGGGTAAATCAGTCTTTCCACCTGCTAGCCACTTGGCCACTTGACCACTACGTGACAAAAGGTGAAAGTCTATAAATACTCCTCAACTCTCATTGAGGAGGAGATCCACAATTTAACCTAAAATACACTATTCATCTGGTAATATCTCCTTTATCTCTCTACAACACGTACTTCGCCAAGTAACAACAACTTATCCCTTTAAGTTTACTGACTTGAGCGTCGGAGTGAGTTCGCTCGGTCCAAAGCCGAGCCCTCAGTTTGTTCATCGTTTCAGGAGACCGCAAGGAGGATTCAACCAAAGACGTCATTCTACAAGCACGGGTGGTAACAAATAACTGCTCTGGAATTACACCCGGAACAATTGGCGTCGTCTGTGGGGAAAAGATACTAGAAGCTAGTCACATTCATTCCCAAACAAAATAAAAAAAAAACAAAAACCCACCCCAAAAAGCTAAGAAGATGTCAAAACAACAAGAGGTATTCGTAACTGACGAAACCGAATTCTGCCAAGATGATACCGTCCACAATTCTGGGGTTGCGCAGCCCTCCACCGGCCGGGTAATTCAACCGGAGTACGGGATGCCAATAATACCAGATACGCCGCTGCCCGCCGACCAGGTCACCATCATGGGACATGTGGTTGATGTAGCAAAACTGAAGCTACTCCTGGACCTCATTGGTAGTACGTCGGCTCACACTGTCACACCGACAAGAGCGGCGGAACCCGTCCAGGAGACCAGGGCCCAGAATGTGACTCCAAGAGACTTGAATGGAGCACTGGAAGAAGCTGGCCCTGTCAAGACGTCGGGGGAGCCCAGAGCGCTAGTGGTAAAGCTTAGTCCTTCCCGCACTCGCGGGAGGACGGCGTCGCCGCAGCGACGACGAGGCACCCCCCAGAGGAGTGAAAGAAGTCCGACTCACCAGAGTCGGAGAAGAAGCCCGACTCACCAGAGTCGGAGAAGAAGCCCTTCCCGCCACGGGGAGAGGAGCCGGACTAGGGATGTGAGGAGCCGATCGCCGCGTGTCGTTCGACACGTGGTCAGACAGCCCCTCGGCGCCTCGTCCTAGATACCCGGTGCCGACTAAGTCAAGTTGCCACCTATAGCATACAAAGGAGAAGGCGACCCAACCGACCACGTCGAGGCTTACGAGTCTCACATGTCGGTATGGGAGCAACCCGATGAGGTTTGGTGCCGAGTCTTCCCAACGACACTGCATGGGATGGCACAAAGTTGGTACAAGGGGCTACCCGACGGGTCGGTGTCTTCATACGCCGACCTAAAGGACACATTCCTAGCCCAAAGATTCTTGCAACAAGAGGAGGGCCGTTGAGACCTCGGACCTCCTGGCTATCAGACAGGAGGGAGGCGAGTCTCTCCGAAGTTATGTGAAGAGGTTCGACGCCAAAGTTCAGCAGATTCGTGAGCTGAATAGCGAACTGGCGGCCTTCGCGCTGATGAAAGGCCTCCCAAGAGGGGACCTAAAGAATGAGCTCATCAAGTGCGGCGGCCAGAGACTAGACTCCGCCAGGAAAATGGTCGATCAAGCCATTAAGGTGGAGGACTACCACAAAACCTGGGTAGGCCCCAGCGAGGCCGAGCACTCAGAAAGAAAAAGCCGCCGGGAGGACAACCCGGATGAAAGACACCGCGACGATAATAGGTCACGGCAGCGACAGTCCACCGAGAAAACAACTCGGCGGACGGGGGAGTTCGGGAACGAACCGCCGAAGCGGTACAATGATCACACCCCCGGCCGTGTCTCGCGCCGCCGAGGTTTTCGCCCGAGCAAGAACGAGGGTCGAAAGTGGGAGAGGCCTCCCGGTGCCGGAGTGACGGTGACACGAGCCGATCGTGAGTACCACGGCCACACCGGTCACCTTATCGACAACTGCCGCATCTCAAGAATGCCATTGAAGAACTGATCCGGAAGGGGAGCCTCGGCAAGTATGTTGCCAAAGGCCAAAAGACCGATGCGGCGGTTCGGATAAGAAATCCGTCTTTGAACGGATAGGAGTAATCCATGTTGTCATCGGGGGCAACGAGAACGGTGGGTCCGCTCATGGGCACAAACGGAACCTGAACGAGTTGTATCAGGCCATCAACTTTGTGCCCAACACAGCGACTCCCGCTTCCAACATCCCCGATATAACTATTGGGAAGAAGGACTACGAGGGAGTCATCGCCCCTCACAGCGACCCACTCGTAGTCCACTTGGACATAGCCAACCACCTGGTGAAGAGGTGCCCGATTGGCACAGCGCCTACACAAACATTATGTACAAATAATGCTTTCTCAACCTCGGTCCGAAGGTTGAAAACTTGAGCCCCCGCACCAACCCGTTGTACGGCTTTTACGGGCCGGCTGGTACCCTTGGGTCAATCAGCCGCCGGTGAGGTTCGGTGAGGGAAGTGCGGCCAAGAACGTTATGTGTTCGAGTTCGTGGTCATTGACGGCTCGTCCGCCTACAACGTTCTCATAGGCCGAGTCACCCCGAGCGAGGCCGATGCGAGTAATGTCCATCCGGCTCGACATTGATGTATGTCTCGGACCGGGGGAAGCGCATAAGCTCGTCTCAAAGAACGAAAAGGACGAAGTGGTCAATGTCCAAGTGTCCGCCAGAGGGTGCAACATGCGATCCTTCAAAGTGGCGAAGAAGTCAGAGAAGGGGAAGAGCCCATCCTTGCAACATGAGGGCGAGCGCATGGATACCACCGTCGGCATGGTCGAAGGAGCGGAGACCGAAGAGGTGGAGATTGACCCAGGCCGCACCGTAACTATCGGTGTTAACCTGGAGCCAAAGTTCGAGCCGCCCTCCTAGATCTGGCGAGGAAAAACAAAGACGTCTTCGCCTACTCGGCGGCCGAGATGCCGAGGCGTGAGCCGGAGGTAATTGTTCACAAGCTAAACGTACTCCCCACCGCTCGCCCTGTCAAGCAAAGGATGAGGAACTCCTCGGCCGAGAAGGATGAGGCCATCAAAGCCGAGGTAGATAAATTGCGGCGGGGGCTTCATCATGCCTTGTACCTATTCTGAGTGGTTAGCTAATGTTGTAATGGTGAGGAAATCATCGGGGCATGGAGGATGTGCGTGGATTTTACCAATCTTAATAAAGCATGCCCCAAAGATTGTTATCCCTTGCCTCGAATAGATAGCTTAATCGACGCGACGGCGAGCTACACTATCTTGAGCTGCTGGACGCCTTCTCGTGGTATCATCGGTGTTCATGGCCGAGGAAGACATGCCTAAATGCGCATTCATCACCGCTAACGGCACATACATGTACAAAATGATGCCGTTTGGTTTAAAGAACGCCGGTGCAACTTACACAAGACTGGTGGACAAAGTGTTCCAAAATCAAAAGGGCGAAACATTGAGGCTTACGTCGACGATGCTATTGTAAAAAGCAAGTCCGACAAATGAGCACTTAGCCAATTTACACGAGACATTTTGTTCACTAAGGAAGTACAAGATGAAGCTCAACCCAATGAAATGCAACTTCGGTGTCCGGGCGGGTAAGTTCCTCGGCGTACTTGTCGGCGCCGGGGGAATTGATGCCAATCCGGACAAAGTCCAGGCAATCCTAGACCCTGCGGGAGCCGAGGAATCGAAAAGAGGTTATGATGCTTTGGCCCGGGAGGATGGCGGCTCTAGCCCGTTTCATCTCTCGGTCAACCGACAAGAGCACCCCATTCTTCAAGGTGTTGAAGGGGAATAAAGACTTCGGGTGGGGAGGAGCGAGCACGGCTTTCAAACAATCGAAGGCTCATCTTCGACTCTCCCAACCCCGTCCGGCCGATCTTTGGGGGAAACACTATATCTGTACATAGCGATTACCTCGGCCACGGTCGGTCTTGTAATCGTCGAGAAGAGGACAAGCAGAAGACCCAATCTACTTTGTCACCATACATTGTTGCCCGAGAGAAATTACCCGCCGATTGAAAAAGCGACCTTTCTTTGTCGTCGTCGCTGCAAGGAAATCAAACCCTACTTCGACGCACATCCCGTGACGGTCCTAACCGACCAGCCATTGGAGAAAGCATTGGAAAAATTTGAGCAATCCGGCGACTCATCAAATGGGCGAAGAGTTATCCTGCCGGCATTCGCATGCCGAGGCCCTCGATAAAGGGACAGACCGCGCGATTTCTGGCTGAATGCACATATCAAGAAGAGCAAAACCCCAGAGTATGGGAGGTATACACCGACGGGTCCTCCACGACGAACGGCTCGAGCCGGCATACTTATCATCACCCAAACGGGATGAGTTCGAGTACGCCTTGAAATTTACCTTCTCGGCCTCAAACAACGAATCCGAATACGAGGCGGTGATAACCGGAGTCGAGTAGCTAGGGCAGCAGGGCGGAGCACATCATTTTGAAAACAGATTCACTTTTAGTGGCTAATCAAATCCGAGGAGAGTACGAGACTCGAGACGACGGAATGGTAAGATACCTGGAAAGGGTAAAAGCCGACACCTCAAAGTTGAAATCTTTTCGGATACAATGCATTCCTGTGTCCGAGAACAACCGAGCCGACGCTCTCTCAAAACTCGCCAGTTCAACCATCAAGAATGTCAGCCGAACCGTGCTGGTGGACATCAGGAATGCCAAGAGCATTACTGAGGCCGTTGGCATGGTGGGTAACATAGAGACCGAGACAACGTGGATGACTCCGATAATGAAGTACAAATTGACAAATGAACTACCGGAGGACCGCAGTCTCTCGCAGAAAATAAAGAGGATCGCAGCAAGGTACTTGGTGTTTGAAGGGGAATTGTACAAGAGGTCCGTGACGAGGCATCTGCGGCCATCACATGGGGGCAAGAACACTAGCCCACAAAGCTCTCCGAGCCGGCTACTTCTGGCCCACCATGCTTGCGGATTCCAGAGCCAAGACCAAAAAGTGCAACAACTGTCAAATGCATGCTCCGGTGATACATGCACCATCCCGAGACCTGCAGCCGGTACTTAATCCCCTTCCTTTCGCACAGTGGGGGATGGATCTACTAGGACCATTTCCAACGGCATCCGGCGGAAGAAAGTTCTTGATTGTCGCCGTTGACTACTTCACCAAATGGGTTGAAGCTGTAGCAGTACCTGCAAAGACGACGGCAGCCGTAAGAAAGGTAATCTGGGAAAATGTCATAACTCGTTTTGGGTTACCCCAAGTCATGGTATTCGACCACGGCCGAGAGTTTTGGAGTGACACAATAATGAGCTCGGCCGGAAGAACTCGGTATCAAATTTGCATACTCCTCCGTCTGTCACCCACGGAGCAATGGACAAAGGGCGGAGGCGGCCAATAAAACAATCCTCAACGGTTTGAAGAAGACAATTGAAGACCTAAAGGGAAGATGGGCCGATGAACTACCCGGCGTCTGTGGTCCCTGCGAACCACGGAGAAAGAAGCAACGGTGTACAGCCCGTTCCACTTAGTCTACGGGTCCGAAGCAGTCCTGCCAATTAAAGCAACGGTGTCGACATTCAGAACGGCCACCTTTAACCCGGTTGAAAATGAGGAAGGCTTAAGAACCTCCCTAGACCTGGTTGAAGAAGGTCGAGATACAGCACGCCTCAACTTGGCGGTATACCAAAACCGAATGAGAAGAGCTTACAACCGAAGAGTCCACAAAAGGGACTTGAAAGTAGGGGATCTAGTCCTAAGAAAGTCGGCCGCCACCAACAAAGGAAACATTCATGGTAAACTAACGGCCAACTGGGAGGGTCCCTACAAAGTGGTTGAAGAAATGAGGCCGGGTACATACCGGCTGACCGACATGGAGGGTGTGCCTCTGATGAGCCATTGGAACACTGACAATCTCAGGAAATACTTTGTGTAGCGGCGGAGGTGTCCAAAACAATTGTTGGCACCCCAACGCATGTTTACATCTAATGAAGAATCACCCAATTTTTCCATCAAAGTGTTTATCCCCTCCGTAGCATGATCATATCGAGGTAGACGCCACGGCCCAAGCCGGCAATCACCCCAAGAACGTTGTCGCGCCGTAACCCCTAGTCGCCTCGGCCCGCCGAAGGCTGGCGGGGGACACAACGGTCGATACGCCAAAGAATTCTCGTCGCGCAGTAACCCCTAGTCGCCTCGGCCCGCCGAAGGCTGGCGGGGGACACAACGGTCGATACGCGAAAGAACGCTGTGCGCCAGTAACCCCTAGTCGCCTCGGTCAACCGAAGGCCTGGCAGGGGACACAACGGTCGATACGCCAACATACGCTGTCGCGCCGTAACTCCTAGTCACCTCGGTCAACCGAAGGCCTGGCAGGGGACACAACGGTCGACACGCTAACATGTTCACAACGGCGGTTGGGAAGCGCAAATCCGACGCCTCGGCTAGACCGAGAGTGAAAGAGGAAGCGACCAACACGCTAACATGTTCGAGAAAAAGACGTTAAACGCAGTTGAGATACGCATTCTAACTGCCTCGGTCAGGCCGAGGTAGAAACAAAAGAAGCGCTCAATTAATGACGTAAGAAGACAACTCAGACGAAGACAAGAAAAGACCTCGGCCAAGCCGGAGGCAGAATAAGCAAACTCTTATTAAAAATGATCGGGTTACAAAGTGAGGAAAATACGGGACGGCCGTCCCCCCATAAGGATAAGCCAAAACACAACCTACCAAAGTTGTACAAAATACAAGGAAAAGAAAGGCAAAAGGTTACGGACATATCATTTAAGCGCCAAAAGATGGCGGGGAAGAAAGGCTTAATAATTGGCCCCGAACAGCTAAAGCTATCCGAGACGCCGGTGAGCCCGGTGACGACCGCCCGTCTCCCTATGCCTTTCGTTGCTTGCCATCGCAGCGGCGTTAGCGCATCATCCTTAATGGGCGACCCGTGAAAGGCTCATCTCGGCTTTCTCGGCGGCCTCGGCCTCGGCGACCTCGGCTACCTTCATCCTCTCGGCTTCCTCCTTGGCCGCCTTAGCCTCCTCAGCAAGGGCCGCCTTCTCCGCAGCCGCCTCTTCCTCTTTCTTCACCCTTACCTCCTCCTTGGCCTTCTCCTTCGCGGCTTCCTCCTTAGCTTCGAGCTTTTCATCAAACAGCTCGTCAAATTTGTCCCACGGAAAGGAGCCATCAAGAGGGAAGAGCTCCCCAATCACTTCCCCCGGCGGCTTCTTCGGCCGAGTCCCGTATTGGCGCACATGTTAGGGAGGAGAACGGTTTGGAGTGTCTCAATGTCCTCCTCCCTTTGGGCGATGATAGCATCCTTGTTCGAACCACCTTCCCCGGACTCGGAACAAGCCCCTAAATTCGTCCCTCTGCGTACGGTAAAGGTCGGCGTGCTTCCGAACAAGGTCACGCATCTCCGGCAGGCTTAGCGGCTTCGGCCGCCGCACCTCGGCCTTGCTCTCTCAAGAAGGACTTCCTTTTCAAGCGTCCTCTCGAGTTTTCTCTCGGCAAGACGGACGCCTCTTCACCTCGGCCTTGGCCCTCTTAGCCTCCTTGTTCGCCGCGTCGAGTTCCGGCCTTAGCCGCTCGAGCGTGGGCGCTTCGACCATGGTCTCCTCTTGCTCCATAATGTGGGAGCCGCTAGCTGAGTCCATTTCGACCTCTTGCATATTCTCATCCCCTCTGCCACAAGCTCGGTGGGGGAAACCTTCTAGAGTAGGGAATCGACGGTGACATTTCTATTACCCGCCTTCTCAGTTTGCTTTTCTAATTGCCGCACAAGTGAGAACGGCGTGCCGACGGTTGATCCGCAAAAATCAATTAAAACATCCGTGTCGGTATACATGGACATATCGGAGAGCTTGTCATCGAGAACGCCTAATGAACCGGCTAAGTCGAGCCACGGGATATATCCGTACCATGCTTGGCCTTCTTGCTCGGAGGACGCATCTCCTCGCCGGCAGCGATTTGCGCGGTGGCGGCGAAGCATCGGCAGGCGGGGTGGGCTCTTTCCTTTTACGGACGAGGGGAGACCCCTCCGCATCAGAGTCCTCCCCATTGGTAATATCAACGATCACCACCGTCTCCTTCTGGACCGAAGGGAGGGGAGGTGGAACTGATGTCGACGTCGTCGCCGCCGAAGACTTTGTTTTCCGCGTTCGGCGCGGCATGTTACTAGCAACCTTCGCCTGGGCCGCCTCCACATTCAGGCCTTTCAGCTGCTGATCCATGAGATCATTCGGCGACGTCCTGCGATCACGGGCCAGAGCCTTAGGGTGCAAATCGGCAACGGTCTTATCCTTGTGCGGCCCATTCTCCGAAGGATATCCTCGAGCAGTCCGGTCCAAAGTGGTCTGCAAAGGAAGCAAAGCAAGAGTTAAGTAGAAGTAAATCGAAATTCAAGAAACGAAACGTTGAGAGCGAGAGATGGGCCTCACACCGACCCCACTCACCCCCGCTAGGGCCGGTATGAGGCCGACATGGCGAGCGGTTCATCCCGAAGAATGATCTCTGCGTCGGGGAATCCATCTTTTCGACACCCCACTCTTGTCCGTCTCAAAGAGCCTCATCGCCAGCCTTCTCATCCTCATTAAGAGGGACCTTGCAAGGCGTCCATCTTAAGCTTTTTCCGGTGACCCATCCGTCATGCTCCGCCTCGCCTCGCACCGCAAATTAACTTGGTGCTTTGGAAGGACCGGGCGGATAGTCATCCCAAGCACCTCAACGTACACCCACCGATCTTTCCAGTCCTTGCAGGAGGAAAGCTTATCAACGGAGATGTAACCCGGCTCCACTTGCACGCTGTACCATCCGACACGACCGGAAACGACGGTAAAGGTGGTGAAGCCGACGGAATAAATTAACCGTTGGGACCTCCCCTTGAAGAGACAGAGCGGACAAATTCGACTATGGTCCTAATAGCCAACGGGTGCAGTTGGGCCACGGCGACGTTCATGGCTCTAATGATAGCCATGACGTAATCATTCGGCGGAAACCGGAGCCCGTACTCAAGTGCGGATGTATACGCCGGTGCAACCCGGTGGAGGACAACAGATGGCCTGGCCCTCCTCGGGGATAACAATTTTGTACCCCCTGCCAAAGTAGAAATGGCCCTCAAAAAATGTCTCGCCGAACAACGGCGAACTTATGGGTCCCGACACGGTCAAGGCGGACCTTACAGGCCTCGCCGTGATCCATAACGTACTGCCTCCCCTCATCAGGATGAGCCCTTTCAGCATCATCACCAGCATCATCACCGTCGTCATCATCATCATCATCGTCCTCCCAATCATCCAAAGCTTTTGGATCGACTTCGGGAGACGGAGACCTAGGGCCCCCAGACCTTATCGGGATGGCATCTAGCATCTCCTCCTCGTCAAGACGCGACGGGGAACCCCCCGGAACACGGTTACTAGGACCGGCATCAGCAGAAGACATGATTCACAACGAAAACTTAATGAAAAAAATTAAAAATTTGATTGTTTACCTTGAAGAAAAATGCTACGCCGGAGTAACAAGTCTGAAAGCTAGAGAGAAGTTTCGTCAAAGAAGGCTAGAAAGAAGAAAATTTTATAGAAAATGAAATTGGTGGCCAATTTCAGGGACTAACTGCCCTATTTATAGGGAAAAGCCCATGAAGAAGGACCAATCAGGGCACAGCCCATGAAACGTCAGCCAATCAGCAAACAGACACGTGTCAGACATGCAACCACGGAATGTCAATCGTTGCAACAGTTGAACGTCAATCAATGCAACAGTGACCAAGCGTCTTCAACACGCCCCTTCAAATCTCTCTGCCTATTCGTCTTCCTCAACAAATTCCTAAGTATCTGTTCTCCGCCGGCCACATGATCAACCAAGCTTGTCAGCACCGGCTGGGGGCAATCAAAAGCACACGGCGCTCACAACCTCGGTCTCGGCCAGCACCACTTTCTTTTCCACATCTGATGTCCATTACACATCCATGTGGAGGGGGGATATGGTACGGCCTAAGCAGAGCCATGCCGAGGAAAAAGAAGCCGGGGCAGAAAATTTTTGTCTTACGCAGAATATACGCTCAACATACATCGGAGCCCATACCACGGCATAGACTACGCTGGGGGCAAATTGATGGGGCATATTCTGCACCCGCTGACCAGTCAACATATTGAGCAAGGTCAAAGATATCCACAGCAAGTCAACGGCTTAGACAGCCTAACCGACGCAGCCTGTCGGCCTGTCTCTTGGGTCCCGGCTGGGGCAACTGGCCAGCCGAGGCACACATCCGCGAACTCATATCCAAGACCCCTCGGCGGTGAGTCAACAGGGCCCGCCGGCCTGCCATGGGTCCCTCGGCCGAGGGGTAGATCAGTCTTTCCACCTGCTAGCCACTTGGCCACTTGACCACTACGTGACAAAAGGTGAAAGTCTATAAATACTCCTCAACTCTCATTGAGGAGGAGATCCACAATTTAACCTAAAATACACTATTCATCTGGTAATATCTCCTTTATCTCTCTACAACACGTACTTCGCCAAGTAACAACAACTTATCCCTTTAAATTTACTGACTTGAGCGTCGGAGTGAGTTCGCTCGGTCCAAAGCCGAGCCCTCAGTTTGTTCATCGTTTCAGGAGACCGCAAGGAGGATTCAACCAAAGACGTCATTCTACAAGCACGGGTGGTAACAAATAACTGCTCTGGAATTACACCCGGAACAAAATGAATGCTATGAAATGCAAAACCCTTCCCCAAACTAAATCACACAATGTCCCCATTGTGCAAAATCATGTATAAGAAGCGAAAAAGGAAATGGGAATTTGCATTTAAAGAACTACAACTAAATAAGACATAAGAGAAAAAGATTTCGGGAACTCACAATATTTCACGCGCGAACGGAAACCTCCCCAAACCAGCGCGAGCTAGGGGGGTTTCGGTAGCCAGCAGTGCTACCATAAGATACCTGAAAGATAGAAAACCAAACATCATTCGGAAATAAAAGAACTTGGGCGGGAAAAATTTGCATGGAATTTAAAGTAGAAGAAAACGAAAACAAAAGTGAAAGGGAAAGAATAGAGAGAAAAACTCCCTAGAATGCCCATTCACGCTTCACGAGACGACCAAGCGTGATCGCCAAAACAGGTAACAACAGCAAGAAGGGTCGACCGACCACAGGGTGTGGTGGTCGACCGACCATTTGTCGTGAGGAATAATACTCTCTGGAAGCTGCGGTCCGGTCGGTCGACTGATGGGATTGGTCGACCCCACTGCACCTGAAGCAGTATTCGTTTTCTTCGATTTTAACTCAATAAATTGAGTTAATACGACCTATAAACCTGCAAGTGCACAAAATAACGCGCCTAAAATTCACGCAAACCCAATAAAAACAGTCTATAGTCTTAATAATCCTAAAACAGACCAAACAAAGCGAAGTCTCGCGCAAACCAAAAAAACCATAAATAGTCTTAAATGCGATAAATTGTCTTAAAAACTCAAGCAATAAAATGTTTATCTGCGAAAAATGCGGAAAATCTCCGACCATGCTTCTGACTACACGAAGTACCCTCCACGGTGGTTATCTTCTCAGCACTCCAATCCACAACATCGTCTGACGGATCTACATCTGGCGCATCCTCCCACTTGTCATTTGTCTCCTCAAGCTCCAAGTCAGAAACTGTAACTTTGGCTGGCTCATCCTCTTCAGGCTCCTCGTCAGTGCCATAACTCAAGCATCCAAGACCGCCGCGCTGAACAATAGGCTCAACTGGAGTAACGGGCAGCTCATTCTTCCCCAAACCAGCTCCTGCAATAGATGAAACAGACAAATCGTCCTCCAATGTGCTCCCAATCTGGGGCGGAGGTGTCACAACAGCAGGAATAATGGGTACAGGCAATAAAGTAGGAACATCAGAAATGACCACATAAGACGGTCTAGCAGAAATAGCATTGCATGAAACACCCCACATGGGATCCTTCTTCCTAGCGGTTTGAGCAAAAATAATGGACTGTTTGCCCACTCTAAAGGTCAAGGTCCCTAAGCTAACATCAATAACTGCACCAGCAGTGTGCAGAAATGGTCTCCCTAAGATAATGGGGATATGAGCATCCTCAGGCATGTCTAGGACAACGAAATCCACAGGGAAAAAGAACTTCCCTATTTGGAAAGGAATGTTCTCTAAGACTCCTATTGGCTGGACCGCAGAGCGATCAGCCATCTGAACAGTCATGTTGGTCACGGCAAATTTGGTCAAACCTAATTTCTTCGCTAGACTTAAGGGCATGACACTAATGCTAGCCCCCAAATCACATAAGGCTTTCTCTATGGGAAAGGTGCCAATAGAACATGGGACAGAGAAACTACCCGGATCAGCTAATTTTCGGGGCACTCAGGTCAAATAGAGCTAGACTCCTCGAAAATGCTACTGATCGGACAGGCTCAAGTGACCGCTTTTTAATTAAAAGCTGCTTCATGAATTTCATGTAAGCGGGCACTTGATTGACCAACTCAAGGAAAGGTACCTGAACATTTAAACTACGAATCACATCTTTGAATTTATCGAAAGATACCTGTTCTTTGGTCAGAATTAGCCTCTCCGGATATGGGACTGGAATGGAACCATCCGCATTTGGAGCTTGCCTCAAGAATCTTGGAGTACTCTCACTCCGGAACAGAAAATCTCTGAAGTTATCGGGCATAGAGGGACGAAACAACTCGGAATCAGCAGCGTTGGTGGTCGGTCGACCACCCTCCTCGGTCGGTCGACAAGGGTCAATTTTCTCGGAATCTTCAGGAACATCAGAAACCACTTCTGAAACAGTGGAGGTGGTCGGTCGACCGGTTCGGACGGTCGGTCGACCAACAGTGCTGCTATTCTTCTTTTTCTCGTTTTGTTGACTCTTCCCTTTTTCAGCCTTTTTCTTCCCTTTAGCATTTTCAACTGTAGGACCCTCAAGTGTAGACCCACTCCTGGTAGTAATAGCATTAAGGGTCTTCTTCTTTTGGTCCGGCTGCGATGGTAGTTGCCCAGGAGTTCGAGTTGCACTCTTGCTTGCCAGTTGAGCAATTTGACTCTCCAACATTTTTGTAGAAGTCTCTCTAGCTTGAGACTCCTTTTGCAGCAAACCCGACAGATTTTGAACCATATTTTTCAGCTCGAAATGTCGAACTTTGAAATTGCTTTGCTTCTGCTGAGGCACATAGGGAGGCTTTTGAAACTGTTGTTGCTTATGAGGGGGCACATAACTTTGCTGCTGCTGCTGCTGCTGCTGTGGGGGTGGAGTCGGATTTTGGACGTTTTGGCTACTCCACCTCAAGTTTGGATGGACATTCGGCTCAAAATAAGTGTTTGTCTGCCTATAATGTTGAAAAGAAGCACAAGACTCATAGGGACTAGGACAAAAATCTGCAACATATCCTTCTCCTCCACATCTCTTGCAGACGAAAGGACCGTCTGACACAGCACTCACTTGATAAATCCCTCCTTTTGAAGCTCCTCCCAACTCGTACTTATCAAATCTCGCCGTAAGAGCCTCTACTGCAGCTACAGAAGGGGATTCAGCAGCTCTCCTTTGATTTCCCCTGGAATTTCCATGCTCAGCTTTATGGGTGGCCATATCATCAATGATTTTCCACCCCTTAGTTTCTCCAACATTCTCCTGGAATCTGCCATTAGCTTCCGCATCCAGGATAGCCCTCTGATCGTCATAAAGCCCATTATAAAATTGATTGCATAGGCTCCATTGCTCGAACCCATGGTGCGGAATAGTTCGCACCAGCTTCTTGAAACGGACCCACGCCTCATGAAAATTCTCATCAGGACCCTGTTTGAAGCTCGTGATCTGAGCTCTAATGGCATTGGTCTTCGAGGTAGAGAAATATTTCTTATAGAATATTAGGGCCAAAGAATTCCAGTCACTGATCCCATTAGCAGTTCGATCCAGGTCTCGGTACCACTCCCTAGCAGCATCACGGAGTGGGAATATAAACATCGTCTCCTTCACCTGGTCCTGGGTCACACCTGCTGGTGGGGGTATGGAGCAGCAGTAGTCAATGAATGTCTCCATATGTTTAGCCGTATCTTCATTTGCAGCTCCCCCAAATTGGTTTCTCTCAACCAAGTTAATATATGATGGTTTTGGCTCAAATTTTCTTTCCGTCCCTGGTAATGCGAATCCCTTATAGAGATTCGCAGCTGTTGGCTCGGAGTGACTAGCTATACTTGCTTCTTCAGCCATCTCTAGAAAATCTTGTGAGGTAACGGTATCGGTTGAAGAAACTGGAGATGATGGTGGGTTCTCCTTAAATAATTCGTTCTCGTAAAAACTAGAATGAGAACCAGGCTCTTCCTCTGACTGTTGTTCTTGAAATAATCTCCTCTTCACGCGCAAAGTCCTCTCAAGCTCGAGATCAAGGGGAAATAATTTGCCTTGTTGAGACCTGCGCATAAGATAAAACTACACAAAAACAATGAGAAAAGTTTAAGGAACAAAAGCTCCTTAAGCTAAGAAAAGGTCTAAAATAATAAAACAATAAAACTAGCGCTGCTTTCCCGGCAACGGGGCCAAAATTTGATGCCTGTCGTTGTGTGCACCAAAAATAATATTTATAATACCTATTAAAACTAACAGAAGTTAGTGGTAACAGGGTCGAACCACAGAGAGGCGGGAGAGTTTCTATTATTTAATATTTTAGTCTGAGGGTAACAATGAGGGGGATTTTGATTTGGAACTAATTCTAAGGCAAATAGATTAAAAACTAAATGCAAATAAAAGATGAAAAGCGGTAAAGAAAATGATGTAAACCAATAATAAAAAGGAGCTAGGATGATGGGGTCACTACAACTTCGATGGTACATAAATCTAGGTAGGTCTCGAAATACAGTCGTGGGTGATGGGTATGACAAGTCCTCTCGGTCCAAGTCCACTAATAGCCCCTCTCGGTCTATGCTATTAGTCCCTAGGTGTCACTAATATTAACTTTCGTTCTTGACTAGTGATCCTAATGCCTAAATCACTTATCTTTCAGTCTAGCAATTTAGCCATCTTAATTCGTTAATCTAAGCCCTTCCCTATCTTTCGATCTACGGGTTGGTCAAAACTAAGCATCTAACAAGTCTCCGCTAAGTCTCATTGATAGATATTGCACTTAACGAATCAAACGAAGCAAATCAGACACGAAGGTGGTCGACCGACCAGCTACCCCAGTCGACCGACCACCCGACTCAGTCGACCGACCAGATAAGCCAGTCGGTCGACCAAGCCCTAATCCGGGGGTCACCTATTCTAGTGCCATCTACGCTAAGTTCGCCTACATCCTAGAAATGGTGATTTAGCTAGACATAATAATAACGATAACAACAATGTAATTTGCGATTAAAGGAATAGAATTCATAATTAAACTAGAAGAACAATTAAATTGCATAAAACGTTAATGACGGTTTCGGGATATCTACACTAGCAATTCTAAACTAAAAGGCAAATAAAGTGAAGTGTAAATTAAAAGGAAATAATACCGAAATAGCAAAGCAGAAGAAGATCCGAAGCAAAGCTTTATTGAGAAATAAAGTATGAAGAACAATCTAACGTATTGAATAATTAATTGTAAGCTAATGATAACCAAAAAGGAACTGAATGATGAATACAGGATATGAGGTTACGTTATATAGAGTTTCACGTAACCTATATCTAAAAACCTAATTACAATGGGCTTAAATCACGTCTTTTAGTTTCTCGTCAGATTGTGGAGTGGTCTATCGACCACATGTATCAGTCTACCGACCAAATGTCGGGGTAACAGTAGATTCTGACTAAAAATAAATCTCGTGCTTCAGTATACTTGGTCGGTCGACCAATGTATCCAGTCGATCGACCAAACGTGCTGTACAGCAATGCATTCCGACGAATTCTGCAGCGCGCGCCGGTCTTAAAACAGCTGCCATTTCTTCGTTACTTATCGGAATAAAGCGATTCTCGCGGCGTTGAAAAGCTAAGAGGATAAGCTTTCACCTCCAATTGGAATCACTTGATTATCAGCTCTAAAACGCGAGATATAGCCATTTGAAACAGGCTGCAATATCGTGAAGTGCTTCTTTGCTTGTCAAATGCTTGTAACTTGTACGCACCCTTGCTTCCGCTATCTTTAGGCCTTGAAACGCGCGCCAAGTTCATTCCTCAAGCTTTCCCTTCATGTCAAATGCTATGCTAAACACTTAGGGACGGATTTGGCTCATTTTCCGCTGAAATCTTCATATTTCTGCAATATCACACAAAAATACAAAAGTAGACGAAAATAGGAGAAATAGTAGAATAAACTACTAATTGAGCTCTGAAATGCGTGTAGAATGAGGTGTAAAATATCATATAATAGACACGCATCAATAACATTACACAAAAATCATTTTGAGCCTTAAGTACACCATGCATTTCTGGTTATTCTTGTGATTATTTGAATTTTAGCTAGCTAGTGACCATTTAGGCTAACATCGAATAATCGATCTTCTTTATTACGTAAACCGAGTATATTATTTTTGACAAATATTAAGTTCTACTTTTTTTACTTTCAATCTTAAAATAAGCACATATTATCTTGTTGTAAGATAGTTTTTCAAATATTGCAAATAAATAATGTCAAATTTATTATATAAAAAAACAACTATGAGTTTTAGTTTTTCATGTATTACTATTTTATTAAAAAGTTGTACTCTGTGACTAACATTCCATGCATATGGTTAGAAAGTATGGATGAAACTAGAATATAAATGAGACAGCAGGGCTATGCGCCTATGCATTGATCAATTTCCTCCCAAAATTGTGCCGACTATTTAGCTAGCTAATTTTAGGTTATTTGACCTAATTCTTCAAAGTGTGGGAGACCTACCTTCAGTTTGCATGTCGGTAAAATTATCAACGAATATTTCCTCGGTCCTGGTTAATTGTTATCTATTTGTATTTTAGGTATATTACGTTTATTTCAATTTTGGTATGCTTTACCCAAGTCGAATAATGCGGCAGCAGAGGCTGATGAGGCTTCTTCTGAGGAAAGATTTGATGATGCTGTTAATGAGGCTGTTTTTTTTATCTCATCTACTGATGAGTCTGGGCCTGACTTGGGTGCAGCTCCTGTGACTATGGGGGGTACAAGTGTGGGCGCCACTGTTGTGCAGGAGGAGGAAGCTTTTGATGAGAATGGAATGGGGGGAGAGGCACCCATCTCCTTAAAGTCTGTTGGTATTGAGAGGAAAGATTTGGAAATGCAAGCTGGGTCTTCTACTCTGCAGCCTTTAGAGAAGCTCTTCAGGGAAGTTCGTAGCAAGGCCGCTGCAGTTCTTGAATTAGGTGAAGGGAGTAACAAGAAACAAGATGGGCTGTTTGATATCCCTGCTGTGGGATCTATGGCGAATTTGATTGCTGAAGTTTCAACAGGCAATATTTCTGATGGTTTTTTGGGTTTGGCAGATGCGTATCATGTTTCTGATCTGCAACTAACCCATATAGAGGAGATAAGAATGGCAAAGAAAAGAAAGTGTAGTACTGATGTTGTAGACTACATTGTTCCTGAACAAGCTAAGGAGTCTCTGGAAAATGCTAAGACGTATTTGAGGCAACTAGCAAAGAGGAGCTGTGGGAGAGATGGTATATTGACTGGGAGAAAGGTGGGGAAACAGTGTGGTTTCAGGGTGAGTGTCCAAGATATTGTGATGATTGACTCAAGTGACTCATCCTCCTACTCAGTAAACGGAGCTGCTGTTGATGTTGGAGCTGATATGTCTGTGGGCTTTGCGGAGGTTGGGCCTTCACAACCTCCTCTGTCGCCATGATTGGCCTTGTGTGGAATTGTAGGGGTCTAAATAACACGCTCGCCCCTACAATTCCGAAGATAAGAGCGTTACTAGATAGTAAGTATTATGATTTTCTTTTTTTAATGGAGACCAAATGTAATGCAAATAAAGTATTCCCTATGTTTAGATCGCTAGGTTTTGTGAAACATGTTGGTGTGGACGCGGTAGGGGCGTCCGGTGGCTTATGGGTGGGTTGGAAAAGGGAAGCTAAGATGTCCCTTATAAGGGCTTGTAAGAATTTTATCATCCTGTTGGTTAAAAAGTATGATGGTCTCTTTTGGTACCTTGTGCTCTTCTATGGTTCTCCGGAAGTAAATTTACGTACCTCCGTCCTGTGTGAATTGGATGCATGGATTGAGTCTTGTACTTACCCGTTTATTATTGTTGGGGATTTCAATCAAGTAGATTTTTTGTCGGATAAATGGAGTTGCACACAACGTCCTATTAGGGGGGCGAATGACTTTATTAATTGGAAACTTAGAAATGAACTCATTGACATACCCTTCAAAGGACCACGGTTCACCTGGTGTAACAATCGGAAGGGGGACAAAAGGGTGTATGAGCGCATTGATAAAGCTCTAGGTTCTAGGGACTGGCTCATTTATTTTCCAAGCACGGGTATTAAACATTATCCTATTCAGATTTCTGATCATGCCCCGATTGAGGTTGATTTACAACTTACTAAGTGCGAGGGGAAAAGACCGTATAAATTGGATGCTTGGGTGCTTGAACATGAGGAGTGTTTAAACGGGATTCGGCTGGCTTGGCAATCTGATGTGATAGGGTCTCCGGCTTATCAGGTGGTTAGGAAGCTTGCAAGGGTGAGAACAACTGCAAAAAAGTGGCCTTTGGATAAAAAGAAAGAATGGAGGAAGGCGTGGGATGATTTTGACAAGAGGTTGGAGGAGGGTTTAAATGTGGATCTCATGGGTGGAGGGGATGAGTTGTTTTCAAGGGTGAATGAAGAAGTTACAGCTTTTGCGAGTGCGACTGCAATCTTCTGGAAGCAAAGAGCTAAGATGAGGTGGATGGTGGATGGTGATACATGCTCGAAGTTTTATTTCAACTGGGTAAAAGGTCGACAAGGTAGAAATTACATCCATGGCATTAAAGGGGAAGATGGTGTGTGGATCTATGACCGAAATCTTGTAAGCTCAGAATTCCAAAGAAGTTTTAAGGCCCTTTATGCTGCAAGTGAGGGGAGCGTTGATGCTATGGAACAACGGCCAGTGAGCTCCTTTGAGCTGATTCTTAACTCAGTGAAGAGAAGGGTGTCTGAGGACGAAGTGGATTTACTCAGCAAACCCTTTACAGCTAAGGAGGTGCGTTCTGCAGTTTTCCAAATGGGGGCCTATAAGTCACCTGGTCCAGATGGTATTCCTGCGTGCTTTTTCCAGAGGTGTTGGTCTCTGGTTAAAAAGGAGGTAACAAAGGCTGCCTTATCCATCTTGAACTCTGGGAGGGTCTTGAGGGAACTCAATAGGACTTTTATTACTTTAGTTCCAAAGTCTGATAATCCTGAGGGCGTATCGGACTATAGGCCCATAAGTCTTTGTAATGTCTTCATGCGAATTGTGTCTAAATGCATAACGAATAGGGTGGCAAAGGTGATGGGATCGCTGGTGAGTGAAGCACAAAATGCATTTATCCCTGGGCGGCATATTAGTGATAATATTTTACTTGCCCATGAAACAATTCATCGTGTCCTGGGCCATAAAAAAGGAAAGCATGGTCGGTTTGTCTTTAAGGCGGATATGAGTAAAGCTTATGATCGTATAAGATGGGATTTCTTGAAAGCGGTACTTATGAGGTTTGGCTTTCCGATAAGACTAATGCATCTCATTTTGAACTGTGTCACCACGGTCTCCTATGAGGTCTTGTTCAATGGATCTCCGTTACCTCGCTTCCAACCGAACTGTGGTTTGCGGCAGGGCGATCCACTGTCCCCTTTTCTGTTTATTCTGTGTATGGAGGTGCTGGGAGGGCAGATTGAGCAGGCTAAGGAGTCAGGGCTTCTAAGTGGGATCACTTTATGCAAGCAGGTGGAACCCATCACACACCTATTTTTTGCTGATGATTCTGTCTTCTTCCTTCAAGATAAGGGACAGTCAGCACATAACCTGAAAAGGATTCTGGATGGGTACTGCGAGGCTTCAGGGCAAAAATTGAATCTGGATAAATCTGGAATCCTGTTTAGTCCAAGCACGCGTCTAGCTAAGGCTCAAGAGACCATGAGAATTTTGCAAATAAGAGCAAACAAGGGTATAGGGAAATATTTGGGGATTCCAGCTGAATTCCAGGAGTCAAAGAAGGGGATTTTCAATTCTCTTCTTGAGTATGTCAATAAACGTATCTCGTCCTGGAATGGAATTTTCTTATCACCGGCAGGTAGACTTACACTGATTTCTTCATTCCTATCAAACCTCTCAAATTACTTTCTATCGGTTTTTAAAATTCCGGTAAGTGTGGCAACAAAGCTCAATTCTTTGTTGGCTCAATTTTGGTGGGCTGGATGTAATCTGGGGAAGAAACTTCACTGGTGTAGTAAGAATTTTCTAAGTCTCCCAAAGAGTTCGGGAGGGTTGGGTATTCGAAATGTCGGGTGTCTGAATAAAGCTTTACTGGCAAAACATGGATGGAGGATTGTCTCTGGGGACAATTCATTCTTCAGCAGAATTTTCAGACAAAAAATTTTTAGGGACAACACTTTCCTTGAGGGAAAATGCCCAAAGGAAGGTAGGGGAAGTTCATGGGGAGTTAAAAGCATTATCTATGGTTTGGAGCTGATTATGGATAAAATTGCTTAGAAGCCTGGTTGGGATTCTTGTCTAAATGCGTGGACTGCAAAGTGGGTTGATGGAGAGAGGCCTGAACCGAAGGATCGGCTGCTTGGTAGAAATTTTGTCTTTCTCAGGAACCTTCAAGTGCGTGAGTTATGGAGTAGGGAGTTAACTTGGAATGCCACCCTGGTGAAATCTATCTTTAGAGATAGGGATGCGGCAAGGATTCTGGCAACAACGCTATGTATGTCTAGGGCTAAGGATGAAGTTTTTTGGCCGCTCACCAATGATGGGGTTTACTCGGTTAAAAGTGGGTATGGTGCCGCCTTTACAGAGTATTTTGAGAGGAGAGGTACATTAAAGGATAAAACAAGAGTTTCAGAAAAAGGGAAAGGACTTTTGTCGAACGCGCCTATGGAGTCTACCGGGACCGAATTCATGGAAGCTCTTGGTGTGGAAAATTATTACTAACACTCTCCCGGTCGGGCATGAATTTAAGAAACGAAAGATTGAGGTGGACCACACATGCCGGATATGTTCAGGAGATTCTTTGTATAGTGAGACTATTGAGCATATTTTTAGAGATTGTGAGGTATCATCTCGGATTTGGTCTGGGTCGGTATTGGGAATACGGACTGAGGGATCTGAGATGATCCCGCTTGGTGATTGGACTATTAACTGGATTCAGTATTTGGAATCTCTGGATGAGGGAGAGAGGAGAGTTAGTTTTTTCCTGGCCACGTTGTGGGGTCTTTGGACGATGCGCAACAATGCGGTCTTCCGAGGGGATCGGGTCTTGCCCCAGTTATTTTTCCAGATGATCTACAATAACGTGGAAGTTTGTCAACGGTCCACACTCAATGCCAAGGAGTATAAGGAAAAGATTAACAGGATGGGGAATGGATTGTTAGGATGTCAGGCTTTACAGAACTTAAAGGTCGGGCATCCCATTGATATTATTGGTACGAGGGGTCATTGTGGGGGAATACGGGTAAAGGTTGATGCGGGCTGGCTTAAGAATCTGGATGCTGCGGTTGGATGGGTGGCCTATGATGTCGATGGGGCTATGATGGAGAGTGGAAGCAGAAAGCTAGCGGCGGAATCGGCCTTACATGCTGAGGCATGGGGTATTGCTGTGGTTTTGCGATGGGCTTCTGGGAAGGGCTTGCTTCACCTGGAGGTGACTACGGACTGCCTCCAATTGTTGGGCCAGATTGCAGGTTATGTGGCGGTGAATCATGTTATCAAAGGGATGTTACAGGATCTCAAGAATCTTTATGCTTGTTTTCATTGTCTAAGTTTTTCGTATGTTCCGAGGCATCTTAATAGGGTGGCTCATGGTCTGGCGTCTCGGGCCTTACGTATGTAAAACCTTTATTTACAGTTGTCAAAAAAAAAAAAAAAAAAAAAAACAAAACCCAAGTCGAATAAGTAGACTTTTGAAATAAGTCTTTGATTTATTATTATTTTTCTTTTTCTTTTCTCATTTTTGTGATTTTGCACTAATATAAATAAATAACAAATGAATGGACTGGAGGGAGTAATTAAATGTTAAGTCGTCCTTTAGTCTTGTTTGTTTGTCAAACAGGGCAAGTTGGAAATCAATACAAGATAATTTAACTAAATTAAGAGTTAAGACATTTTAATGGATTTAGCGCGTAAGCAATACAAGACTTGATGCATGATTGTCTATTTTAGGATTGCCTATTTGTTAGAAACAATTAACATTCAAAATTACAAATTCTTAGTTACACTATGATAAGTGGTGGATCTAGGATGGCTAGCAAAGATATATACTTTAAAATGCGATCAAGTTCTATTCAGAAAAGTTAAGCTCAATTTATATCCATTTTCCTATAAGTTAAGCTTCTATAAGTTCAATTCGACCTTTATAAGTTAAGTTCAGTTCAGTTCAGCTTTTAAATTCTATTCAGAAAAGTTAAGCTTGTATGAGTTTATTTCAGTTTAATTCAGTAAAATTAAGTCCAAAAGAACTAAGCCTTAAGATCAAATAAGCTTGTTGATGCATTGGATAATCATCTTGAAGTGCATTACACATTCACTTATTCCTCTCCTTAGACGAGCTTATCCTGGTCTGAGCTCCAACTCAATGAATTTGATGCTCAAAATTGGGAGAAATTAGCCACTCTTGTGAAGTTTGCCCGTGTCACCCTTCTTAAGACCCGAGTACATAATTTGAGTAAGAAAAGTCGATTCGACATAAATTTACAAGTGTATTGATAAGTTAGAGGGATAAAGTGAAAGAAATACGAAAGTAAGACTCTTAGTTGAGTCTTAGGTATAAAGATTACTCATACTTTACTCTTGTTAACACTACCGAAAAAACAAAGCCTTGATTGTGACGAACCTATCCGTCGCCTGAACGTATAGATCAGAAGGCATTCGATAATATACGAAAATAATGAGAAAATGCATGGAGCAGGTTCATAGAGAAGTATGGGACACATGTAATAGTGGGAATAAGCGTTGGTGGAGAAGACATGGTTTTAGTGAAGCAAGACAAATCATCAAAAGTAAATGCATCAGAAGTTAAGAAGCATTTGTATGAACTTGGAGATCAGCTGTTTACTGGCATCTGCACCTTATCTCCTAACCATGGCAGAACCAAAGACAACAAACTTAACAAGGTTATATATATTGTGACCTCTCACAACCCTCTCTCCTGCTTGCTCTCCACTTGTTATTACTTTAATCGGTGTCAGAGGTCACAAATGAGAATTTGCCTATGATTCATGGCTTGTTTTCTTAAATAGTACTCCGTACTTGTTACATACACAGTCACACTAATGCAGCTCCTCTGATTAACAGGTTCCATCAGCATTCAACATATATGAACAACTCCCATTTCATACTGAGAGTTTTTCAAATGTCACCTCTAAACAAGTAAGTCCAAACTTCTACTTAACAACCGTTTAGGCTTTGTTGGTCGTTGATTGTTGATTGTTGGTCGTTGATTGTTGTACGTTGATGGTAGGGAATAACAGTAATATGTGCGAAAAGAGGAGGAGATGTAACAATAAAGGAGCATAGCGAATGGCTACCAACAGTAGCATTAATGCCTGATGCGATAAACTTGAGTTTCATTCCGATAACTTCACTTCTTAAAGGTGTCCCTGGCAAAGGTTTCTTATCACATGCTATCAATCTTTATCTTCGTCGTAAGTCCTCTTTCTTTTTCTTCACTTACACACTGACACACACACACACACACACACACACACACACACACACACACATGTTCACATTCTGTATAGTATAGGACATGTACATTAATCATTTGGTTGAAATCATGCAGATAAACCACCAATTGCTGATTTACAGTACTTCCTCGAGTTCCAGTCGAACAGAGTATGGGCTCCTATACACAGCGATCTCCCGTTAGCACCTACGACAAACATGCCAATCCCAACTTCTGCCCTCTATTTTAACATGATGGGTCCAAAAGTAAATGTCAATACTGCTCAGGTATATCTTGTTTTAAACAATAGGTGTTTTCCACATTGGTTAAGCTCATCAGAATGTACATTGATAAGTTAGTATTGCTGTTTGACAGGTTACTGCTGAGAATAAACCTGTTACAGGAGTGCGGTTATACCTCGAGGGCATGAGAAATGACAGGTTCACTTCAATTCATCTATTTTGTCATTTACATTACATTGTTGATTCCTCAAGGTACTGCAAACCCGTCTCACATGAGACTTACTATTTGGTAATGGTAACAGGTTAGCAATACACCTCCAACATCTCATAAACACGCCACTAATACTTGAAAACAAGATTGAAACATCGTCATCACTCTGGAGAGGATCAGACGAGATATCAGATGCTCGATATTTCGAGCCTGTCCAGAAGAAAAACTACTCACACATTTGCTCAGCACCCGTTAAATACAATCCCTCCTGGAAGACCAGGGACCAGGAAAACACAGCATTCATAGTGACAGGAGCTCAGTTGTACACTAACACACATGACTCCAAGCAAGTCCTTCATCTCCGACTGTTATATTCCAAGGTGCTGGATTTTGAGATCGTACAGTCGGAGTGGGACCAGGGTTCTCCAGGCTCCACCTCTCAAAAATCAAGATTCTTATCCATGTCATTACCATCGACTTCAGGGAACCTGGAAAAAGAACAAGAGCAGGGGATAGTGGTGGATTCTGGTCTTTTCCCAACGGGACCTCCGGTTCCTGTACAAAACCAGAAATTACTCCGATTTGTAAATACCTGTGAAATATTTCGAGGGCCACAGGATAATCCTGGGTATTGGATTGTAACTGGGGCTAAGTTAGACTTGATTAAAGGCAAGATTTGTTTACATGTTAAATTCTCACTGCTGAACATGGTCCCCTGATAATTACCCGTATTCTTTCGAAGATTGTATATATGTCATCTGCTTTATTTGTGATCTAAGACATGTAAATTTTTGAATAGGGTATATAAATTATGCGTATGCCCACAAAATCTATATCTATCTATCTATCTATTTATATTAATAAAAGAAGCTTTTTTCGAGCGATTAGAGAAAGTCTAATTTCCTTAATGGTGTGTTTGGGAACAAAGATTGTATTCTCAAATTAAGATTTGGACCAATTTTCATATTTGGCAAACCTATTAGATTTGGATTTCCAAATCCCTACCAAATCCAAGTAAGGCTAAAATAAACTCATTTGAAATACACACTCTAACCCCCCTCATTTCAAATCTTTATTTCATTTTGCCAAATTTAAAATAATCATTTCAAATTAAATTCTTGTTACCAAACACTCCCTAAACGACTTTCGACTTTAATAATTAGAAATAAAAGAATAGCAAGCGATAGAACGTAAGTAGTAAACAAATTCTCCTGTTGAGATAAACTTGTTATGAAACAATAGTTAGATGGATGTCCATTGGGCTTGTACCCATTATACATGTAATTAGGATGTTGATAAACTCATCAACTATGTACTATATATACCCTATATCAGATGAATAACAATTAACTCTCTTCCCCTCTCAATCTATTTGTTTGTTTTCTCTCTACACTTTCTTCTCTAATTCTTATTCTATAACACGTTATCAGCACGAGGATCTAACCGACTGAATAATTAATTCCAAAGATTGGTACATCTCTATGGTATTATCCTAAATCCCGAGTTAAGTAAAGAAGAAGGACCTTAAATATGATAAAAAGGAGAAATAAGGACCTAAACTATTTTTAGGAAGCTTTAAGGACCTCAACTACCTTATTCCGTTAACTACCAATCTTGAGCCGTTACATCCACGTTCTGCATCTAATACATTATACACAAATTCTTGTTTGTGACGGCACATATCCGTCACTCTAAGAGTGACGGATACCATTTTACCTCACAAAGTGCAACACTATTCATGTGGTCCTCTTTCTCCACTAACCCATTTTGTTACCATTTTATCTCACAAAATATCCGCAACAAATGATAACCCGTCACAAGGGAGACCAATTGTACATTATACAAAATCAAAATTAAATTGGCTAACACCACACTCTCTCTCTCTTAAGTCCACTACCTCAAGCCCTCATTTAACAGCTACCATAAGTTAATGTTGTTGAAATTTATTTTGTCAATTTTAATGATGTTGCGTTTAGATTATCAATTTGCTCCGACCGTATTCAGCAAAACTAACTGCATTTATTAAGCCTAATTATGTACGTATATACTCCCTTCTGACACGGTCATTTATTTTGCCTTTACTTTTGACACAAAGACCGAGCAAAGAGAAAAGAGTCAATTATTAGATTATAAGTGGAATAAATTGAGTGTGGAAGATTTAATTGTCCATCAAATATATTTCTAAAATAGAAAGACAAATAAATGACTAAGACACCCCAAAATGGAAAAAAAAATAAAATAAAAAATGACCGAAACGGAGGGAGTAAGACGGTGATAAATTTATTATTGTAAAACCGATTTATAGTAACACTAGCTTTTACGCACTACAAAAGAACGATTCAATAAGATCAATGGCAGAGTCAAGATTTAAAATTTGCGGGAGTGGAAAATTTTAGCGGAGATAAATGAGTAATAGTATAAGGTAGTCTCGAAAAAATTTCAAAATGATATACTACTAAAGACTTCGAAATTTTTGTACGCCAACGGGGCGAGTATAAGAAGAACCCAAAATCTGAAAATTAACTGAATGATACATTTATATGACACATGCGAAATCAACCGAACTTGAAATCACAAGTTACATAGCCAACACATTCGAAATCAACCGAAGTGAGCCAAAATGAACCAAAATTAAACGATACGGAGTACTTAATACTCCGTATATCATTTACATTAAAATATAAAAATAAACTGTCAAATATTGTTTCATCAATAACTTATTACACGAAAATACTCTTTTTAATTAAATTTATACTCTTTCCATCTAGACCTGCCAAACAAGTCAATTAAAGCAGGTTACGAATTCAGTAACTTCGGTATATTTCGCGTTTGACACATACTAATTTATATACAAATAATTCTTGTTCAAGACTGAATTATCCGTTTTATGATTAAAACGTGTCAAATATTAACCACTTGTATAAAAAAAAAACAAAAATTGGTGAAAAACTATCATCAACGTAACCCAAAATCTCACTTTAAACGGACACTATCCATCTAAAGTTGTAGACGGGTCAAATATGTGACCACTTACTATTCTTGCAAAAATGAGATTATTTAATCTGTCTACATCTTTAGACGGATATACCCGTCTACAATAAAACTAATGGTCAACATAAATAAATACTGACTTACTGAGTAGTGGAGTAGTAATAAAAATAGGAGAGAGATGGAGCCCATGGAGGCCACTAATTACTTTTTGTTAAACTGTTAGAATTTCTACTTAGTGTACAGTATTTAAACATTTGACAACAGTGAATAACGGAAAGTAGAAATGTTAACGGCATAAATCACATGGGGTCCTTAAAGCCTCGCAATTATATTTGAGGTCCTCGTTGCAATGTTTTACCATATTTCAGGTCCTTCCAATATGCTTTACTCCCTAAATCCCATATAATCCTGTAGGTTTGTCTCTATTATTTACAATTCATCGTAAATCGGAAATGTTTTAGATTTTATAATCTTTCTCTGATCTTGAGTGATTGAATATTGCTTCGTCGTGTCTTACTCGATTTCCTTATTGTTGTACTGAAACTTTTTGTGGTTTCACTGTAATTACAAAATTTGTTTATTAAAATTTGTGGGTTAGACGATGACTGCAAGTCTGCAACATCGTATTTCTCGCCTCTTTTTCACATCATCCTTGTCTCAGAATTTAATGACTAAAACTATGATTATTTGATTTGTGGCTAAGCATTAGTATAAGGCGTATCAATGCTCTTTGCTCAACATGTGGAATAATGTTTTCATTTTGGTTATTGGAAGTAGAAACATAATATTCTTGTTTGGATGATAATCTTTGCATAATTGCGACATTATTCATTTTATTTCAGTGATGGGCTTATTTTGATTATCACAATGTTTATCATATAACTATAACTAGATTTAGTGCCTGTGCGTTGCACGGTTACTAATTTTTTTTTTTTTTAAGTGAATTTGTGAAAAATGTAATTATATTGTCGTAAGTAATTAATGACTTCAAAATTATGTATAATGTACTTTGTAATATTAATATTGTACTTTCTCCAATTTCTTATTATCTTCCTCCTTTTTTTTGGCACAAAAAATAAGAGAGGAAAAAAAGAAAAAAATAAAGGATTGTAATAGAAAATGAATGAAACTTATCAAAAAAGGAAAGACGAAAGATAATCAAACTTGTTTGAAAAGACAAAGAGGGAAGATCATAAAAAATTGGAGGGATGTTGTATCGAGTATTATTAGGAGTTGTACTAAAATTTTATCCTCGTGTACTCATATATTCGTAGAAGTATTTAAACTTGTGGAAATTATAGTGCTCCGTACGCAAATGAGATTGTGCATTTCGTGTTTCCACACTATATTGACCCGATAAAAATAGAAAGTGAAAAATAATGAAAAGATATATACTCCTTGAGATTGAGATTAGATATATTACTCTATATAATATTAAAAAGAGATAAATCATCTAACTAATACCCAAAGCTCGCATTGTTGTACACATTATACCCATTATACTTTTCCATAAATTTCTAAAAGAGACAGTTTTCCATTAATTTTTGTGAAAAATCCCTCTCATGATAGGTAGTTATTATTTTTGTTATTATTTTTATTTTTATTTTTAATTTTTATCTTTTAATTTTTAGTTTATTTATTGGTTGTATTTTAAAATTATTTTTATTTAATTTTTATCTTTTATCTTTTTAGTTAGTTTTTAGTTTATTTATTAGTTGTCTCTTATTAATGTAGTCAGAGACGGTTTATCAGGAGATTTACTGTTTTGGGTAGCAGCAACTATCGTATTTGTATTGTCTCGTGTCATTGTCTTATCCTTCTCCCACGCACATTTAATTTGCTTATTATTATTTTTGTTTCTTTCCGTTGTTCATAATTTCCTATCCTTCTACTGGACATTAATTTATTTATTAAGTTATTCGGATGTTTGTTCTATAATCAAATCCCTAGTGATTAAACCTCAACTTGATTAGTATGATTGAATATCAAATAACATACGTCTTGCAATGGACTTAAAATCATTTATATAATTGCACAAATTTCTATTTTGTTTTTTTGCTACAATTTATGATTCAGTAATACGCTGACTACATATGATTTAACTGGCCCATATTTTAACTTATAAACTAATTTTTGATGAATCAACCTTATTATTAAGCAAAGTGAAATCCATGGACACGCTTGTTCAATTGAAGACCCATGTAACACAATCTTCTCTTTTTCCTATGATAGATGCGGAAATCAAGACATGAAGAGTATGAATCGAAAACAGGTCTATTAGTACTTGTCACTGCCTAGTCCAATGGCCATCCTTGTAAGGCTAGAGTCTCAGAATGGCAAAATAGATGGGACCAGAGGGCACCAAGTCAAAGTCACGCAAATATTACTCGCATATCCTTAAGGGGATATATATATATATATATATATATATATATATATATATATATACACTCATTGGTTATTTATATATATATATATCCCAATAATTTTTTTTTTTATTTTAAGCGATAAAGTTTCTATGAAAGAAAAGTTATCCTTTTAGATTAATATTTACAAATTCTGTTAGTTTTTTAGATCAATATTCCCAATAATTTTTTTTATTTTAAGAGATAAAGTTTCCATGAAACAAAAGTTATCTTTTAGATTAATATTTACGAATTCTGTTATTTTTTTTAGATTAATATTATTATTATAATTAGAGTGTTTCAAAAAACTTGGAGTCTCTAGAATTGTCTGAAAAAGCCTATATACTCATTGGTTATTTATATATATATCCCAATAATTTTTTTTATTTTAAGAGATAAATTTTCTATGAAAGAAAAGTTAACCTTTTAGATTAATATTTACAAATTCTTTTCTTTTTTTAGATCAATATTCCCAATAATTTTTTTATTTTAAGAGATAAAGTTTCCATGAAACAAAAGTTATCTTTTTAGATTAATATTTACGAATTCTGTTATTTTTTTTAGATCAATATTATTATTATAATTAGAGTGTTTCAAAAAACTTAGAGTCTCTAGAATTGTCTGAAAAAAGCCTCTTTTATATATATATATACTAGAGTTAATGCACGTTCGATGTACGGGCGCTAGCCCGAATGTGACCTACTCCTTGCTGATATAAAGTACAATAGTCATTCTCGATATATACTTCCTTGCGCTCGAGATTCGGTATGTCGAGATGACGAAATCTGACCCTTTGTTAATCGAGTTTGTATAACATCAACAATTCTTAAATCCTCCATTAACTTAGTTCATATAACGCAAGTAGAAGGATTTACGTTTTTAAAACATACAAAGCTAAAAATTAGGAGAATATTTTCATTAATTGAATTCAACTTGCGTAAAAAACTAAGAGACTATCTCTTGATTTATAATGACTTCGCATTTGACGGTATAGAGTCGAAGTTGTATAAGTTTGATCATGAAGATATGTCGGTAAAATATTCCCCGCGCATTAAAAAAAGTTACTGTTATGGAGTAAAAACATGTTTACGTGTACTTTACTAATTATTGTAATTTGTAAACCAAATTTCTAGGAGTATATTTACGCATACATTGCTAATTATTATTTATGATACTATAAACATAATTTTTATATCATCATTAGCATAGAAAAAAATCAAGGCCAAATTAAATTGTTGCAAGTAATAGGAAGAACGTGTACCAAATATTAAGTGAATGAGTGATCGAGTATCGGTTTGATATATATGGGTATGTGTATTGTGACTAAATTCATATTTTAAACTTTTTGTTAATCCAAGTCCTTTTATAAGGGTGGAGTCTCTAATATTAGAGTTAGATTACTCGTTATCACTCAAAAACTTGCTAATTAGTCTCCCTTTTATCCATCTTAAAATTAAAAGAGGCTACACGTGTATAAAAGAAAAATCTGTTACTTTTTTCCATACATTCTAGCATTTGTTTACTTCAATTACTTAACTTATCTTAAAGTCAAAACGAATATACCCATTTTAACTTGGGAATTTGTGAAAACCATACTATTCATGTAAATTTATCTACGTATTTGTACAACTATGTATTACATAAATTGCGTGCTACTCAAACTCATTGCTACTTAAACTCCCCCGTTTCGGTCATTTATTTATCTATCTATTTTAGGGTGTTTTAGTTGGTTGTTGAATTTTTATGCTCGTCTTCAAAAAAAAAATACATTAGACTTTAAATTTTAGTTTTAAGATACTGAAGAGAAACATAAATAAAGTATGTAAAGAAAATTGTAAAGCCAATGAGCAAACCTTCAAAAATCAAAATTATGAGCAGAACAATATGAATAAACCATTACAGATTTGTAAGTATGGTACTATGAACAATATGAATAAACCATCTTGCATTCACTCGCAATCTGAATAAACCATTACAGAATACCAAGTATGGTACTATGTATGGTACTTAATAAAGAGGAAGTTGACTTATAATCTATAAATACTATTAAAAGGCTAGCATAAAAATGTCACGTAGACAATGCCACATCGGATGAAAAAAAGCCACGTATACAATAACAATGTGACTTGGCAAACTAATATGACATGGATTATCAATTTATTCATATATTGCATTAATTTAATTCACTTATTTTCTTTAAAAATCCATCCATATTCCATTAGCTTTAAACTTAATTAACTCAAAAAAAAAAAAAAAAAAAACTACAATAAGAAAATACACATTAACTATAAGTTAATAATTTCAAGAAATTTCATATGGATTAGTATTATATGTATTCGAAATATAAAAAAACTGAATACCTAAGAAATTAAGAACGAAGAAGAATAAATGAAGTTGAAAACAAATTTTTTTTTTTTGTATTGTCAAGATTTGTCACTAATTCACTACTTTTTTTTTTGAAAGGCACCAATTCACTATTGTTGTTATTATAACTTTGTTGTATATAGAAGATGTTTTATAGAACTAATTAATCAACAATTGATAATTAAATATCATATAAAATATTTTCTTAGGAAAATATAAAATATATGGAAAAAAATATTTATTTAATTTAAGTAATTTACAAACAAATTCAGTAAATACTTAAATGAAATTAAACACTAATAATAAAATTCTAAAAGGGGCGTAATACCGTATATTTAGTTCATGAAATTATTTCACGTAAAGGATAAGGTTTTGGAAAATATAAAATATATGGAAAAGAAAATATTTATTTAATTTAAATAATTTACAAACAAATTCCGTAAATACATAAGTAAATTAAACACTAATAATAGAATTTTAAAAGGGTAGTAATACCATGTATTTTTTTCATGAAATTATATCACTTAAATGATAATTTAAATGAGACCTTCTCCATTCCACTTTTATTGTTTAATTATCCGTTAAAATTTATTCAAAATAAATTATTTTTGTCAAAATTTAGTATGATAAATGACTTAATTATTAGTATCTATACAATATAATAAGAAGACAAGATGAGTAGTTTATTATTTGACGTGTGTCATGTCAAGCAATTTTAAGTGCCACATTTTATGTTATTTTTCTTTGCATTTAATTTTAATCCACGTGTAATTTTTCTATTGGTTACAAATAATTCAATTATATTAATTACTTAATTATTTAACTAAAATTAAGTAAGTATCCAACTAAAAGTAATCTCTAAATATCATGTGTTACATGCTTATAAAATACAAACAAAATAAAAAATATTAGTGGCAAACACAAAAAACAAATTAATAAAACTCTTTATTTTCCTCTCATAAATTTGGTATTAATCTACCTATTCATTTAACTTTTTTTTTCTTTTTTTTAATAGATGGTCTTTTGGTTTTTTCCTCACAATTTTTATACTTTATATTTATTTCACCATTTTTTATCTCCCCCTTAGTTCACACAACATTCTTCTTCTCTCAAATAAATTATTGAAATTAATTACAAAATTTTTCTTATATAAATATTATAACAATCCTATTTTTCATTTTTATCCAAAAAATTGGTAGGTAAAGTATGCATATATAACCAATTGAATTATTTAACTTTTTAATTCTTATTATGTTTTGAATTAATTAATAGTTTGAATCTTATATAAATATTACAACAATCCTATTTTTCATTTTTATCCAAAAAGTTGCTAGGTAAAGTATGCATATATAAACAATTGAATTATTTAACTTTTTTTATTCTTATTATGTTTTACATTAATTAATAGTTAAAATTCTAAAAGGGAAGCAATACCGTGTATTTAGTTCATGAAATTATTTCACGTAAAGGATAAGGTTTTGGAAAATATAAAATATATGGAAAAGAAAATATTTATTTAATTTAAATAATTTACAAACAAATTCTGTAAATACATAAGTAAATTAAACACTAATAATAGAATTTTAAAACGGTAGTAATACCATGTATTTAGTTCATGAAATTATATCACGTAAATTATAATTTAAATGAGACCTTCTCCATTCCACTTTTATTGTTTAATTATCCTTTAAAATTTATTTCAAATTAATTGTTTTTTCAAAATTTAGTATGATAAATGACTTAATTATTAGTATCTATACAACATAATAAAAAAAAAACAAGATGAGTAGTTTATTATTTGACGTGTGTCATGTTAAGCAATTTTTAGTGCCACATTTTATGTTATTTTTCTTTGCATTTAATTTTAATCCACGTGTAATTTTTCTATTGGTTACTAATAATTCAATTATATTAATTACTTAATTATCTAACTAAAAGTAAGTAATTATCTAACTAAAAGTAATCTCTAAATATCATGTGTTACATGCTTATAAAATACAAAAAATAAAAAAATATTAGTGCTAAACACAAAAAAAACAAATTAATACAAACTCTTTATTTTCCTCTCATAAATTTGGTATTAATCTACCTATTCATTTAACTTTTTTTTTCTTTAATTTAATAGATGGGCTTTTGGTTTTTCCTCACAATTATTATACTTTGTATTTATTTCACCATTTTTTATCTCCCCCTTAGTTCACACAACATTCTTCTTCTCTCAAATAAATTATTGGAATTAATTACAAAAATTTCCTTATATAAATATTATAACAATCCTATTTTTCATTTTTATCCAAAAAGTTGGTAGGTAAAGTATGAACATATAACCAATTGAATTATTTAACTTTTTTATTCTTATTATGTTTTGAATTAATTAATAGTTTGAATCTTATATAAATATTACAACAATCCTATTTTTCATTTTTTATCCAAAAAGTTGCTAGGTAAAGTATGCATATATAAACAATTGAATTATTTAACTTTTTTATTCTTATTGTGATTTGAATTAATTAATAGTTTGAATCTTATATAAATATTACAACAATCCTATTTTTCATTTTTTATCCAAAAAGTTGCTAGGTAAAGTATGCATATATAAACAATTGAATGATTTAACTTTTTTATTCTTATTATGTTTTGAATTAATTAATAGTTAAAATTCTAAAAGGGAAGTAATACCGTATATTTAGTTCATGAAATTATTTCACGTAAAAGATAAGGTTTTGGAAAATTAAAATATATGGAAAAGAAAATATTTATTTAATTTAAATAATTTACAAACAAATTCTGTAAATACATAAGTAAATTAAACACTAATAAGAGAATTTTAAAAGGGTAGTAGTACCATGTATTTAGTTCATGAAATTATATCACGTAAATTATAATTTAAATGAGACCTTCTCCATTCCACTTTTATTGTTTAATTATCCTTTAAAATTTATTCCAAATTAATTGTTTTTTCAAAATTTAGTATGATAAATGACTTAATTATTAGTATCTATACAACATAATAAAAAAGCAAGATGAGTAGTTTATTATTTGACGTGTGTCATGTTAAGCAATTTTAAGTGCCACATTTTATGTTATTTTGCTTTGCATTTAATTTTATTCCACGTGTAATTTTTCTATTGGTTACTAATAATTCAATTATATTAATTACTTAATTATCTAACTAAAAGTAATCTCTAAATATCATGTGTTACATGCTTATAAAATACAAAAAATAAAAAAAATATTAGTGCTAAACACAAAAAACAAATTAATACAAACTCTTTATTTTCCTCTCATAAATTTGGTATTAATCTACCTATTCATTTAACTTTTTTTTTTCTTTTTTTTTAATAGATGGTCTTTTGGTTTTTCCTCACAATTATTATACTTTGTATTTATTTCACCATTTTTTATCTCCCCCTTAGTTCACACAACATTCTTCTTCTCTCAAATAAATTATTGAAATTAATTACAAAAATTTCCTTATATAAATATTATAACAATCCTATTTTTCATTTTTATCCAAAAAGCTGGTAGGTAAAGTATGCATATATTATATATAACCAATTGAATTATTTAACTTTTTTATTCTTATTATGTTTTGAATTAATTAATAGTTTGAATCTTATATTAATATTACAACAATCCTATTTTTCATTTTTATCCAAAAAGTTGCTAGGTAAAATATGCATATATAAACAATTGAATTATTTAACTTTTTTATTCTTATTATGTTTTAAATTAATTAATAGTTAGAATCTTATTTAATTATTATTTTTGTATTTGTATTAAAATTGTAGGAGGATGACATACTCACATATCAAAAACATTGCATGAAATCTGGAAATAATGGTTATGAAACTTCTTTGCAATTATCTTTTGACTTGAATAATTTTTCAGTTTCATTGGGGTTTCTTTTTTTATTATTATTATTATTATTATGTATGCACAATATCAAATTGTACTATGAATCTCTAATTATTGGTGACATGTAACATTATATATTCCAACCCTTAGAATATTAATTGACAAATTTTTTAAATTGTACTAAATTGTCTTATACCCTTTCGTGCACTTTATTAGTTTTCCGTGTACTCTTCAACTTGTATTTTGTCAATCAGGTTATAAATCAAATATATTAGTCGACAAACATATTATAAATAAAATGTCTTAATGGAAGTGTTGAAGTTATATGCTCCAAGGATATAAATCGGATCTTTTAATGCGGATCAAGGTAAATATTTTGCATGGTTTTTGATTAAAATCCAATGATAATTTTCCAATCCATTGTTCCATTTTGAATGCTTTCAAAGTTTCAAGCCTTTAAATCATTTTTTGTTTTCCATCAAATATTTTCTTCTAGCACTCTCAATATTTCTTCGAAAAATATTTACTTTTTTTGCTTGTATATATTTTTGTTTTCTCATAATCAATTGTTACGAATATTTTAAAATTATATATCACTTAGGTATTTCGTTATATAAAAATCATTTCAATAATATTTTTCCCAATACGTTGGAAATCAATTGAATTTACAAGGACGATGTTGCAAAACCGAATGAGCCGACAAGAATCAAATGTATTATTTGTTAAAAGTTTAACAAACTCCATTGCATTTAAGAAAATAAACTTGTAATTTTAGCCTAATTAGTAAGATAAACATAAGTTGTATTTTAACATAGCGCTTTCTGTGCATTATTCGTATCGTCTCTAATTGACTAAAGACAATATGTAAAATTCAGTTATAAAAATCATTACCATCCATTCATTTATATATTTTACATATTTACTTTATTTTACATTTCTTTTTTCATTAGAATACCTTAGGTAATAAATAATAGAATTAGATGTCCAAGTGTCCAACATTTTGTTTCTTTGTCGGATAAAAATAGAACCAAGGTTCTCCGAACGCACCAAAATAACACTAAAAACAATTTATCAAGTACTAGAATGCCAAAACCGTCAATGTTGAGTGAATCAAATAACCACCATGAGAAAGCCAAGCGCCCTCGAAATTCGGAGAGACAATCTAAATACCGTAAAAAGAAAAGCACGAACAAAAACAAAGGGACTAACAAAGAATTAACACAACAAGACAAAGATTCAAGAAAAGGACAAAGACAATGAGGACCGTAGCAAAATAAGAGTAGTTTTCAAAGTTAATATTCCACTTTGTTTGAATGCAATTTTACGTTTCCGATAATTTGTGTCGACTTTTCTTATAGGCTTTGAGAATAAGTTGTTTAAAGTGCTCTAATGAAACACAAGGCAATACAATTTCCCATTTAATTTATATGCAATACCAGTTTTCGAAATCAGATAATGGACATTCGTTGTTCTTTAAAATGAGGGATTCATGGGTTTTGGTGCTATAATATATCTTACCCTCATGAATTATGACAGGACCCTCTTTGTTGCCTTGCTTAGGTACCCTACCAACATATCTCCAAGATAATAAGCAAGAAGACAAACAAGCCAAATAACGCATTCATGAACGATACCGCAAAAATAAAAGAACAAAAACAATCAAGCCCGTGATTCTCACGGGTCACAAAACTAGTTACCTTTATAAGGAATTGCGATGACTTGCGGAAAATTTATAGTTGTTCATCTTGTATTCTTTTACCCCTATAAATATTATGAAATAACTCATTAGGAATTCAAACAAAAAGAATTATGCAATAAATAACATAACCATGCTTATAAAAAAAAAACTTGAAATTTCAATACAAATCAGGACAAAAAGTAGACTCATATGCAAAAAATAGAGAAACGTAGACTATAAATAAAGGGAGTTCATGATGTACATATGGTATTCTCGTTTTATATATGCATATATATATATATATATATATAATATATAAATTTAAATAAGATTTATAAGTACCAACCTTGTCATATAGGAAGTAGATTTGACTGACATTGTCTTAAACATACAACAAAATCCTGTATAAAGAGCACAAACTTCATTAGACATATACGTTTATCCTTTAAACATTATAAAATTGAAAAACTTTAAAAAAAAAAAAAAGCATAGTAAAACAAAGGCCATAAGTCAAAATAACTATAATGATAAATATATTAATTAATGTCACAGAATGCATGATACTAAAACTTGGGGATGATAAGAGGCATAGGGGGGAGCATATATATATATATATATATATATATATATATATATAATAGTATAGGGGAAGTATTTAAGCTATTATCGACTTCTAGTGCTCCTCAATCTTGGGTTTTACGGAGTATTAGCCTCTTAGGTGTTCAGTGTCTATCAAATTTTAGTGTTTATCAATTTCTATCTCATATTCAATTCACATACTAATATTTATCTATTTAATTAATAATATTAGTCATTCGTAAAATATGGACTCTCTATAATCACTCGAAAAAAGCTTACTTTATTGATATATATATATATATATATATATATATATATATATTTATTGATTATGTGACTAATTTTAAGTTGTTACTTGTTAGACTCAATTTGTTTCCCTCTCAACTATTCTACCGTAATTTTGATGAAGGAGTACTTGTATTTATCAATATTCTATACTCACAATTCTTTTATGAATTGTAATACTTATCACAATATCATTCCCATTGTTGAATGTTCATCAGCGATAATTTTTTGCGAGATAGTCTTTTATATTTTCAATTGAGACAATCGCATATCTATTTAAGTGAGAGGATCTCATATCTATTCAATTGAGACGATCTCATATCTATTCAATTGAAACGTATCTATTCAATTGAGACGATCTCACATCTATTTAATTGAGACGGTCTCATATCTATTTAATTGAGGCGAGCTCATATCTAATTAATATTAGACGATCTCATATCTATTTAACATGAGACACGATCATCATTATAATTCAAGATGATCTTCCATCAATCTAATGTGAGTCAGCTTCTCATCTATCTATTTCGAGACGATCTCATATCTATTTAACGTGAGACGGTTTTCTATCTATTTCATGTAAGATAGTCTATTGTCATTATAATTTAAGATGATCTTCTATTTACGTCATTATTATGCGAGACGATCTCTATCAATATTATGTAAGACAATCTCCTATTATTTTATTGTGAGAATACTTATCAGTTTAATCGGTCTCCTATAAATTTAATGTAAGACGGACTCCTATCCATTCAGTGTGAGACGGTCTCTTATTACTTTAATGAGAGCTAGTCTTCAATATTTGAATGGGAGACTAATTTATTTATGGAGTAATCTTACTTCGTCATATGGAGGACTGGTTAATACCATTAAGATGACAATGGTTACTCAAAGGAATAATATCGTCCTATTTCGCAAAAGGATATTAATATATGATCAATCTTACCAATTTACATGAGACACTAGAGGTGTCCTATACCACATCATTTCTTTACCCAGGTGGAAATAAATTATTTTGAGCACATATGATATTAAATAGCTAATCATTATTTTAGCATCCAATAAATTTGGCATTTAAGTGCACAATTGCACATATATTGAGACATAGCCAACTTCGTATATGATTGAACTTATATGTTCAACAAGTGCTTAAAAGTACGAGTAAAAGAATTCTTATGTAAAATTGAGGTCATCAGGGTTCTTACTATACCCGTTTTTCTATAAGTCTTAATTTTACACAAACAGTAATGCGATGGAACTTTTTTGAGTGTAGCATATACATTTTATTACACGCAAGTATCTACATTAAAATTGTGTGTGATTGATGCTTAGAAGATCTAAACATTAAAGTTGCACAACAGTACTCAAGGTTAAAAAGACCCTGTAAGTTCAATTGTATGAATTGATATTATTTTCAGTGGCTTGAAAGCCACATAACACAAATATGAGTACTTTGGGCAAATAAAATTCACAGTTTGATTATTATTATGTGAACAAGTTGATCTTCTTAGTTGGGCATTTTATTCAGTGAATTGATAATCAATTGCGTTATACACTACTCCCCAGATATCTTATAAAATCTTACAATAATGCTCACTCATAAAATCTCATTTATCATGAGAAATCGCATTCTAAGGTGGTCAAGTGAATGATTGCAATCTATCTTGAATATAGTTTTTACCACCTTAGGGGGAGAAAGTAAGTAAAAAGTTGGTAACACGAAAGAAGTTTTATCATATTAAATTACACTTACAGTGTAATATATGAAGAACGACGATTCTTGACATTTCTAATATGATCATAAAAGTATATCCATATGAAACGGATACACATTTGCGCGCAATATTCAATTGCCAATTGGATTAGGACTTTATAAGTCCATTTAACCATCGGCATTTTATGGTTATTAACGAGCTCATAAACCTGAAATCCATCCAAATCATGGATATTTAAAATAATACTGTACAGTTTGCATTATCGAGTCATCATCATCATGTGCATATAGAGACTAAGTATATCATCTTTGAATTAGTTTCATATCACATCATTACATTCTTTCATGTCATATAGTTTAGAAATTAGTCATATATCATATGAATGCACATTGTTATAATATGTTTTGCAAAGAAAAGTTCAAGTGATTCAAACTACAAAAGTGACAAGATCATTTGGAGTGAAGCTGCAAAATAGTTATGACTGACTGACGTCATATTATGAAGTTTGAAGCGATCGGTGATTCTTGTTAAATTGAAGACATCTATTAAGCTGATCAAGTACGATGACAGCTATTTCCAAGATCGAGAACTTTGTCACATCATGAGTTGCATTAACGTTTTACAAGTGATGCAACCATCAGGGGGAGTGTGCACGCGCTGTACTCTTTTTCCTTATGTATGGTTTTGTCCCACTGGATTTTCCATAGAAAGGTTTTAACGAGGCAGCTTATTTGTTTGCGTGTTAGAGGAATATTATACTCTTTTCCTTACTAGTGTTTTTCCCACAGGGTTTTTCTAGTAAGGTTTTAACGAGGCATGGTCCTCAGTAATGTACATCCAAGGGGGAGTGTTATGAAACAATAGTTAGATGGATGTCCATTGGGCTTGTACCCATTATACATGTAATTAGGGTGTGGATAAACCCATCATCTATGTACTATGTATAGACCTGGCAAAAGTATACCGAACCCGAAAAATCGATTGAAAATACCTGAATCGACATCTGACCGTACATTCGAAAGGTATAACTAAACTTCACCCCGAAACCTGAATCGGCCTGAATTGATTCGAAATCGAACCGAATTTGTAATATCCGAAATAGACTCAAGATCGAATGAACCTGAACCGTTTGAACCTGAATTGTTTTAATCTGAACCGATATATACCTGAACTGATTTCAACCCGTACATTGATGACTAAAACCCAACATTGAAACCCGAAATGACCCGAATGTACCTAGGCGTCACATCTAAGGTGTCTTTTTGTACATGAGTGTCACCCATTTGACCTCAATGAATTATTATTATATCGTAGTTATACAAAAAAAACATTATATATTACTTTTTAAAAATAAAAATTATTTGTATTATATACAAAAAAAACATTATATATTACTTCTTGACATCCGATCCGATTATGACCTGACTCGAATAATCTCATCTGCTTTGATATTGACCCGACTCGAACCTTATTTGCTTCGATATTGGCCCGACTCGAACCTGAACCGACCCGAAATATTTACAACCGATTAAAAGTGAAAACTGAATCCAACCTGAGTTGAACCGAACTGAAATCGAAAAAAAAGATAAACCTAAATAACCCGATCCGAAAGAACCCGAACCGAAACTGATCCGATTGACCCGTTTGCCACCTCTAACTATATATACCACATATCAGATGAATAATAATTAACTCTCTTCCCTCTCTCAATCTATTTGCTTGTTTTCTCTCTACACTTTTTTCTCTAATTCTTATTCTATAACAGTCCTATTTTTAATCAAATTCATTTAATGTCAAGACAATATGGTGTTAATTTACAGCTACTATTTAGCAATTTTTTATACATATATGAGATCAAATTAAAGACCTCATAATGAACAATTTTAGTTACAATAAAATTATTAGGTTGTGTATATATATATATAGCTTTTATGGTAGGTCACAATTCCGTCTAAACATTAGATTCTTTTTTAGGGTTCCCCCCATCCTATTATAATTTTCACAAATTCTCACTTGTGACGGATACTATCCGTCACAAGTGAGTGACGGGTACCGTTTCCTCTCACAAAATGTCCATTGAGAGGTGAGTGGGAAACACATTGGGAGTGCCCCACCTTGTCCCCTCTCCCTTTTTGTGAGAGGTCACAAGCTTGTGACGGGATTAGCCCGTCACAAGCAAGACTAGCTGTATAATTTTTTAGGGTTTAATTTATTTGATTTGATGTATTGTTACGTGATCTTACCTGCTAATAACTCATGACTAATGATTTCTTCTCCTTTTGTACAATGCAATATAGTTAGATACTCAACAATAATTAGCATTCTCAAGGAGTCGAGGTACTCATGACGTTGTTATATTTGTTAATGACAAAGTCTCAACAATAATTAGCATTCTCGAGGAGTCGAGGTACTCATGACGTCGTTTATATTTGTTAATGACAAAGTCTTCCTGAGAGATCGTCTCACCCTGGGTAGTGTGAAACATAACAAAATTATAAAAAAGAAAAGTAAACCAAACTCTTATTATATGAGAGTGATCTCATATAAAGATTATTAAGATACCATGTGTCTGTACAATTAGTATTGTTAATTTACTTTATTTGTTAGCTAGACTTATTTACCTATAATATTGATTTAGGACATTCAATCATTATAGAAAAAGAAAATAAGCTTATTTATGTTTTTTTGTTTACCCACATATATATCAGGGTTGTGCGGAGAAGATTGATCGCAGACAAACTAATACATAAGTAGTCCTCTGCAATATTTTAGTTCGGTGATGCTTATATTAAACACTTTAAATACTTCTCTTTTGCTTTTTAGAATTGTTTTGTTATACACGTATACCACAAATACTATCCTAGAACCAGTTGTATAGTAGCATTGTACAAACATCTCAAAGTTGTTGAACTATTTTACAAGTTATTGAGCTATTTTACAAAGTTATTGAGCTTAATAATTATTCTGTTAAGCTCAATAACTCTGTATCATAGCTCGATAATTTTGTTAGTAGAGCTCGATAACTTTATAATAAAGCGCAATTACATTAAATAAGTTGTATATACAACCAGTTGTATAATAAATTAACTGCACTTATACTACAATAAGTCTCATACAGACATGCGAGTACAAAAAAAGAATGAAGAAATTTAAAAAAAAATCCAATATCCTTAACACAATTTTATACATGTAGAACTTAATATGACAAGAGTGTCACCCGCTAATCTACAGATTTAGCTAATTTCCTTATTGTTTATTATTCAATGTAACATATATCATGAAAAAATGGGTCTCAATATTAGAATTTAAATTCCGCAAAGTATGTACTCAAATTGTAAAATTCTAAGATATAATATACTTCACAATTCTAAAAGAGAAATATAGAAGCATATTATCTCACAACGTTTTATTACCTTTTGAAAAAAATAGAGAGGATTATAATTACAACGCAACATGAGATATGGTGTTTATTACCTTTTTGGAAAAGAATGGAGAGTATTATAATTACAATCCAACACAAGATACGGGTGGCAGAAACCATAGCACGAGACAGATATACAACAGTGACGAGTACGCGACTACATGAAGTCTAATTTCCAATTGTGACTCTAGTACCTTATATGAGAGACCGCTAACTATTGCATGAGACCTGCAACTCTGAGTCTCACGGTCAGACCAAACTATTATATAAAAGAACGGCTCATTATTAGTAAGAAATAACTTTTTTTTCTTACAGAGATACTCCTACAAGTTATTAATATAGTAAAGTAAACAAATGAATGATACACATAAAATAGAAAAGATAAACAAATAATTGAAATTGATGGAGTATCAGATAGGAGATGATTGCTTGAGTTTAGTCAAGATTAGAACTCCTAAGACCCATCAACTACGCAATCTCAATACGCATTGATTGTGTTGGATTAATCTCCCCATAGTCCTAATATTAAATGATGAAATAAAAGTGTGTTTATGTTTTAATGCAAAGTATGTAGATTCATTACATTGTTGAAAGAGAGAACATCAATGCTCAGGTTATAGTAATAAAATATATGCTGGATTTGCAATTAGTTGATCAGAATAATAATCTCATACATGGGTAGAACACCACACAAAGAAAGTAGTAAATAGTTTCGATCGTGAAGACATTTCTTAGTTACTACATTATACACGACAGAGGACTACAAATAGGCCCGTGCATCGCACGAGCATTAAATCTAGTATATATATATATATATATATATATATATATATATATATATATATATATATATATAAGAGTTTTTTCGAGCGATCTGAGAGCGTCCACATCATCAAAAATTAAATTAATTTAGGAAAGTATCATAAATAATAATTTTTGATGTAAAAAATAAAGTGAGAAATCTTTTAATTATTATAATATATATTTCCTAAATTATATTCAAGTGATATTTCCAATTTTTATATCAAACTTTTACATTTCACTTGGCAAAAAAACATCGTTAAAAAAATTATTAAAATAATATAATTATCTTCGTGGTAAAAAAATGCTATCATTAGAGTATAGATTTCATATTATTTGCACATATTAAAACTTGTTAGTATGTAAAATTGTGTAATTTTTAGTATATTTTGTCCCATATCGGAAAATAACGTAGGTGTGGTGTACTACATATAAGGGCATCAACAATAGAGGTTTGTCAACAAAGGTTTGTGTACTTTTTAGAGGTTTGTTGACAAACCTCTTTATTGTTGGGAATGGGGGTTGAGGTTCATAGATAAGAATGGTTACAATTTTGTATACATGTTTGTGTTTTAGGTTGTGAGTGATAGTAGACCTCATGTAATATACTTTTATGATGTTTGTCTATATTTAAGTGGTTTGTCTATTGTTGTATTAAGGTTTGTTGTTAGAAAGGTTTGTGTGTTGAATGATATGGCATTTGACAAACCTCATTTAGGGTTTGTCTATTGCTAATGCCCTAAATAGTAAAATTGTCTCACATCGAAAGATTAGTATAGGATGATGTGATCCTATGATTATAAATAGGAGGCATATTTGGAACTTATGTATCCACCCAAAATTTTTTGAGTCTCATAAACATTGTTTTAAAGTGCTCTTAAGATTTTGTTTCATTATCAACGATATGATATAAAAAATAAAGTGGAAATCGTTGGGAACTACCTGGGAAAGAGTTAAGAACATGAACAAGAAAATCAAAAAATACAAAACTAAAGGTTTTACTAATGGTAGTCTCCTGACACAGTACAAAACTAAAGATTTTACTAATGGTTGTCTTCTGAATGCAGTAATAGAGCGTTAATGAGTCGTTACACGTACGATGAAGAGATCCCTATCTAATGATCGAGACTAAGTGGTTTTACCTTCAAAGAAAAATAATATGTATACAATAGTGGTTTTTTTAAGAAGAGACATGTACTTCTTGGTATGTTATATCTTTCACATTGAAAAATAATGTAGGCATGATGAACATACTACGTCTAAATAATTAAATTATGTATCTCACAACGAAAGAATAGTATACGGTAGGGTGATTATATAAATATAAATAGGAGGCATCCTTGAAACTTAGGTATTAACCCAAAATTTTTTGATATAAAAGATATGTACTTTTTAGTATGTTATATGTCCCACATTGAAAAATAATGTAGGTGTGGTGAATATATCATGTATAAATAATAGAACTGTCCCATATATATACATTTTCTATATTATATTAAAGTGATGTTTATAATTTTGATATAAAAACTTTATATTTCATTTGACAAAAAAGTATCGTATGAAAATTATATAATTAGATTGTGACAAAAAAATGTTATCATTAGAGTGTAGATTGTATTGTATTTTCTCTTTATTAAATCGGGTTGATGTCAAAGTAGGTGCGAAAAAAATGGTGTACTTAATATGCTATTTGTCCTACATTGAAAAGTAATGTAAGTGTGGTGAATATACTCTGTATAAATATTAGAACTGTCCCACATCGGAAGATTATCATAAGGCAGGGTGATCTTATGATTATAAATAGAAGTCATAACCCAAAATCTTTTGATTCTCTTAAGTATTGTCAGAGAGAGCTCTTAAAAGAGTTTGTATTACTATCTCTAAAATAATGATTTCTAACCTAAGTTAATTTTTGGAAAATCTTTTAGTTATTATAATATATACTCTGTATTTCTTATTTTATATTCAAGTGATGTTTCTAATTTTTATATAAAAACTTTTACATTTCATTTGGCAAAATAATGTCGGTAAAAAAATTATGAAAATAATATTATTAGATTCATGGTAAGAAATGCTATCATTAGAGTGTATATAGATTTCATATAATTTGCACATATTAAAGATGTTGTATTTCATAGTATGTTATATGTTCCACATTGAAAAATAATACTCCGTATAGGTGTGACAAATATACTACATATAAAAAATAGAATTTTCCCACATCGAAATACAGCATAAGTTGGGTGATTCTGTGATTATTAATAGGAGGCATCCTTGGAACTTAAGCATCAACCCAAAATCTTTTGAATCTCTTAAGTATTGTCTTAGAGAGCTCTTTAAAGTTTATATCATTATATTTTCTACCTATAGATTTTATATGTCCCACATTGAAAAATAATGTAGGTGTGGTAATATACTACGTTTAAATAATATAATTAGAATTGTGTTAAAAAAATTCTATCATTAGAGTATAGGTTCATATCATTTGCACATATTTTAATTATGATAAAAAAAATAGAAAACAAATGTATGAATATTAATAGATAATATAGTATTTGTTTATTATTAAATCGGGTTGGATGTCGAATTAGGTTCAAAAAATATGATGTACTTTTAAATATGTTATTCGTCTCACATTGAAAAAAATGTACGTGTGATAAATATATACTAAGTATAAATAGTTGAATTGTCCCACATCAGAAGATTATCAGAAGGTAGGGTGATCCCATGATTATAAATAGGATTTATCCTTGTAACTTAGGTATCACCCCAAATATATGGATTTAGGAATTAGATGATGAAGTGTTTGTGTAATAGATAACAAAAGAAAAAGGCGTCACAAGTCATAGGAGTAATGGCGTTATGACGGAAGTTGTCAAATGGTATTTTGGGAAAGAAAAAGGTGAACACAGGGTACTATTTGTAGAAACTTAAAATTAGGACGAGTACCATGTGTAATCTATCAAAGTTCAAGCAAAGGTGACCATGAGAAATTTCCAATATTATAATGATATAGTTAATTAAATTTTCATTTAAAAGAGAGAGATATCCGTACCAATAAAATAATAAAGGGGGTATTATTTTTTAATTGTTATTTTACTGTCACGCCATCACACTTAACGTCCATTTAACAGCATTTACATTAGGGGGTACCATGGGCAAAAAAATGGAACCTCAAGGGTATCATAGGCAGATTCTTAAAAGTAGGGGTAACATGGAAAATCTGACAAAATTAAGGGGTACACAGAAAATTTTCGTATTTCAATTATGATAAAAAAAAAAAATTGAAGAAAAACAACGTAAAAGTATTAATGGAGAGTACTTGATCATATTATTAAATTTAAATATAACTATTAGATACAATGAGTAGCAATTGTCCGTATTCGGTATTCGGGATCTGGTTGGATGTCGAACTAAGTGCAAAAAAGATGGTGTAATTCTGAGTATATTATTTGTCCCACATTGAAAAACAATGAAGATTTGATGAATATATACTACGTATAAATAGTAGAATTGTTCCACATCAGAAACATAATCCAAGTTTGGTGAATATATTACTTATAAATAGTAGAATTGTCCCACATCGAAAGATTAGTATAAAGTGGGGTGATTATATGATTATAAATAAGAGTTAACCCACATATATATATATTAATTTTTTATTTTTTTTGAAAGAGAAATTTTAATAATATGTAAACAAATCATAAGATATAGAATGTAAACATTAAACCCTTATAACTTTTTTTTTTGCATTATAAATAAGTTAATTACCCCGTTGCAAGTTGCAACGCACGAGCTTCAAACTAGTTCATGAGGTCTCACACTAAGAGCAAGTCTCACAGTATAGTGGGTAAGAATTTTTGCCTGAAAAGACTGTAAGACGGTTTCTCGGTCAGCATGCTGTAGATACCTCATTTCTGCACCTCCCGCAAAACACCCGGTGATGATTGGGCCGCATGTTTGGTACACGGAACGATTTATGACAATTCGTAAGTTTATCGTCAAGTGATCGCTCAAATACTTGTGTCTACCTCATGGTCGTCATCTAGGTGTCATTACGGTCGTTTTGGCAGTAATTAGAGTTCATTTGGAGTCCGGGTCAAAAACCGTCTTCATTTCCTAAAACCGTCAAATCCCGAGTCAAAGCAATGTGCTTGTCTACCTAAGGTTAGGATGTCACAAAATGTCATGGGTATATCTCATTTTGAGTCACATGTCACTTCACTAGGCTAAACTTAAAGTTTACATTACAAAATGTGCATTTCATTTGGCTAAAATGATAACTCGACCTTTAGGCCCGTTTTACAAGGTGATAACGGATTTTTTGGGTTAGGCCTATTTCACAGAAAGTTCTATATATTTCTCTTAGCTTTCCAACGCCACCAAAATCATCTTATTCCGAGTCTTGTAGAGAAAGTTATGCCTAAAATACGACAGACTGTCAAACGCGCTTTTTTGCGCAGGAGGCACCCGCTGGGGAAAGGACGCAGCAAGCTGCGCCTCTTCCAAGGGACGCAGCACCTGCTGCGCCTTTTCTCCAGGCTTTCTTTTTGTCCAAGTTTCCGTGTTTAACCTAAGTCGGTTGTTTCCGGATCTTTCTCTCCTTTCCTAAACCCTAATTTTCGCCGTGTGATTAGTACAAATATAAACCTTCGGTCTCACATATTTCTCACGCGAGTGTCCGCCCTTCTCTTCTCCCTTTGCATTCTAGACCACGTTCTTACTTTTTGGCGTCTACGTGCTTGAACATTCGACCACGTAAGCTCGGATCTTTCTTAGTACCAGCCTCATTTTGCATGACCGACCAATTTGACCAACTCCACAATAATCAACTTTAATCAATCTTGTTCGTTTTCCTCCTAGAGGGCACTTTCGTCGTACATTCGAGTCGAGCATCACTAAACGTTAACTCAGTTCATCTCGTTTCGTTAAACATGTAAGTCTGAGGGTGTAAATCCTTCTTTTGTTTATTCTTCTTTATTATTGTAACTAATATTGTAAGATTTATGTCGAAAGTATTCTTAAAACCGATTTGTAAAACCTTATTTTAAAATCCTTTTTACGGTTTATCAGAAGACAACCGTCGAGAAAGGACGCAGCAACCGCTGCGCCTCTTCGAAGGGACGCAGCACCTGCTGCACCTCTTCGTGAGGCTGCCGCAGTTCCTGCTTCCTTTCTTCTTCCTTCGTCTTTTGTTCGTCCTTTTGTTTTTGTTTTGTTATCAATTGTTCATATTTCTTTTAACCTGATAATTTAAGTATGATAATTTTAACCTGTAATTTATTAATAAATCATTATTAATTAATTCATCTTTCAAAATCCCGACTTAAATCCCTTATAATCCATATTTGCGGGTTTTCGTCATTAAATCAATTCGGGTTTTAGAGGTTCGATTCGTTCATATTGAATCTCTGGATTTCATCTTTGATATGTTCGCATCTGTTATTTACCGTCACCATCATTAGTTCGTCATTAATAACCTGTTTAACCTAATTAATTTGTTTAGTTTGTTTAATTCTCATAATTAACCTTATTAATCTTGTAAATAATTAGTTCTAATTAGCTTTGTTCATGTTTTATCGTTTTTATGACCTCAATCACATGTAAATAATTTGTAAACCACTTCTATCCGAGTAAAATAATATAATCAAGCATTAAAATCACCAACGAATATTAACAATTTGCAATTCCGGCTTCACAGCCAGAACTGAGCTAAGGAACAGACGCAGCGACTGCTGCGCCTCTTCCAAGGTACGCAGCTCTGCTGCGCCTGTTCCTGGTGGAGTTCTGTCCCTGAACTCCCGTTTTTGCTTTGACCTAGTTATTAGTTTACGTATTTAATTTACTATTATTCGTATTATCACCTAATTTCTGTTCGCTAATTTATTTTCCTTTTCTTTTCTAAAACCATCCGTTTTAAATGTATTTTCGACGTAAATCAATTAATCAGTTGTAATTATTGTAATTTTAATTATTGCATTTATTTATTTATCGTATTGAATGATTTATTACTTGTTCTCACATGTAGTTAATTCTAAATCCCTACTTCGACCCATTGTATGTTAAATTACGTGTTTCACCGACTTAGTATTAATTCACAAGTTAGGATTAATCTAATGGATGTTGCATTGCATGCATATAATCGACAACATATCGAGTATAGACGATCTTCCCTAATCATTAGTAGAGGCCGCTATCGAGGCGGGCGGGATTAGGTGTTCGATCAAAAGAGCTTCCTAATACGTACCCTCACCCCTTACTCCAGATCTCTGTGAACATCCGTGTTCATTGGCATCCACGAGAGTCATTCTAGACATAGAATCCTAAGGGTTACGAGTTCTTGGTGTTCATGTCACTACTTTGTGTCTTGACATGGCATGAGGTATTCCAACGGTTTCTAATTTTCCACAATAAATTGGTGGCGACTCCACAAATGCACAAGAAAAGCTTGTTTCGCTTTTCGCCCACATGGGCCCGCGTCCACAGTTTGGCGACTCCGCTGGGGATAATACACTTACGTGTAGCCAAGGGTGAAACTTGAACAAGGTTAGGGAATAATTTGTACAAGACAGTTGTCGATTTTCATAACTCGGTCTTCCTAGATCGTTTTATTCGGCCTTTCTAGGCCCAACCCAACCCATTCGACCAATCGTTCCGTCTAGATGGTCCAAATTCTTATTTGGTCCTAAGGATGGATAGAGATTGACATCATCCATACCATGGTGCTTACTCTTGTTTGTATCAAGGACTTTCACTACTCGAGGAAATGGACTAGGAATCGGCCTTACTCCTGTTTGGTACGAGCCTCTCCACAGAGCCCGGGTTTGATTGCTCGGTATGGCAACTTACCCTTTTAAGCCAAAACCCTTTTAAATGCACTCAGCATCCCGTTATAATGCCTGTATAAATGCTTGTATGTGATCACCATTTTCTAAACGAAACCATGACGAATTTTTTGAAAATCAAAACCTCTTTCAAAATGTAAAATTTTCGAAATAAGCCAATTTTACCGCAAAACCAGTCAAAACTCTGTCCAAATGTCAAGTCAAACTTCGGGCCTAAAACCCATTTCAAAACTAAATACAAAACAACAAAAAAAACGAAAAAAAAAACAAAGAAAATGTCCGAAAAAAAAAAGGAAAAAGAAAAAAAAAGAGAAAACCAAAATATTTTTCAAACCGTGTAAATGTAAGTATGTAAATTCAATTGGGCTAAGTTAGAGTCAAAATTCAAACCGACTATGTCCTAGTCGGAACTCGGTCGGGTCATAAACTCGTCTTCCTTTACATTTTGGGTCTTTTCAAAATTCATGTCAAGTCCTAAGGCATCACGCCGTCATTTTGGACCCCCTACCCCAATTCAATTAGGAGCTAAACATTTCCACACCTAGTCTCACACACTCGAGGCTAACACATCGAGTCATTCCCATGTCCGTTTCTTGAATTCTCCTAGTACACGTTTGGGACACACATACCCGAACCTCGAGTCAAGTCTGTCTTAAGCACACGAATTAGAATTAGCACGTGTCGCCAATCCCGTCAATAAAGTCAACCACATAAATGTCACTCTGTCAAAGTCAACACTCGAGTCTAAAGGTCAAGGTCAAACACCGTGAATCCAAACACGAGAAGTCACTCACGACATTTTTTGGATTCACAAGTCAAGAGTCTAGTCATCTCGTCTCGTCATGTATCCTTTGTCTGTTGCCTTAGTATGCGTGATCCCATGACAAATCAAGTTGTAATACGCATCATTTTCTTCTCGGTAGGAATTCTGCAATTTCCAATGAAAGTGTTCAAGAACGTTTATCTGTCAAAGTCGAAGAACTAAGTGCTGCAGTCATTAAGCTTCAGGCCACCGTCGAAGACTTGAGAACTCGTGTCACCAATATGGAAGACAAGATAGACATGATGAAACCTTTACCATCCTCTCATACCCCAAGGCCAAGTTATAGCTTCAACACGACTCACCCATCTAAGAAAGTCAATGAAGATAAGGGAGTTAACCTCTTGAAAACTCCACCCAGAAGGCCGGGACGAGCTCATAGGGAATTCCTTGACCTCGGAACCACATATGAAGTAGCTCTACAAAGACTGGTTTCCCAGGGAAAACTTTACCCAATTGGTCCAACCCCGGATCCTGAAACGATATTCCCTAGATGGAAGGGCAATTCATATTGTCAGTACCATCGAGGTAGGGGACACGATACAGAGGAATGCTTTTGTCTAAAGCATATTATTCAGGATATGATCGAGGATGGCAAGCTTCCAATGCCACCATTTGTGGAGCAATTCGATGGGACCGACCCTCTTGGGTCTAACAGCACTAAACACGATGAAGAATCATTCCTAGACTTTTCTCATCTCCTCGATCCTCGTGATAACAAAGAAATCAAAGCGCCGAAGGAGGACGATGTCCAAAGTGGAATGATCATGCTTTCCAAGATAGAGGGAGCCATTGATACTCTAAACTCTCGGCTTTCCCACATGGGGAATCAATTTGCTGAAATGGATAAGAAGCTTGAGACCCAATCTTTCAAGATGAAGAATGTCAAGACAAACCCTCAACCTCATGGTCTCAAGGAGAAAGCAAAAAGTGAGCGATCTATTCCTATTTCTTCTCATCCAGGAGTCAAAATCAAAGGCAACCTCATGGAGCCTTCGTCAAAGAAATTAAACAACTCTCCTAGGTCATTCACAAATCTAGGAATACCTTATGCCCTAGCCTTGAACAAATTATCCTCTTTAAGTCTTCTTCAACCAATAGGACCTACACCAGATCCAAAAAAGAAATCTAAATTGTGGGATGGAAATTCATATTGTCAATACCATAGGGGTAGGGGGCATGGTACCGAAGATTGTTATAAGCTCAAGCATGTCATACAAGATAGGATTGAGGATGGTAGGATTTCTGTCTCATTCCTAAAATGTTTGGGTACAAAAGTTAAGCGATCTTATAGGGAGTTCAATATCACAGATGATAAAAAAGATGAACGATCCACCAATCATTTGGTGAAAAGAAAAAAAATAGATTCACAAATACCCGACCAGTCGAAGGAGGCGACATTGGTTGAGGGCGTTATTGACTGTCTACGCCCAATTTACACCTCTCATTTGAAAGGTGGCATCAAAACCGTCGAAAACTTATCGGCAGAGATTGTTCGTATCAGTGAAGTCATTCAAAAAGGTTCACCGTCCACATCTATACCCAACAATCAAACAATCTACATTACCGACGTAAAGGTTATAGAACCTTCACCAGAAAGAGGAACTCGGCATTCAAGGTCATACTCTAATTTAGGCATGCCTTATACGATAGCCTTTAAAAGACTCTTTGCCAAAGGACTGATCCAACCAATAGGTCCAACCCCAGAACCCAAGTACGAGAGGAGAGGTCGCTTCTGGGACGGTTCTCAATATTGCTTATTTTATAGGGGTAATGGACACGACAGTGAAGAATGCTCCAAACTCAAATATACCATCCACTATATGCTCGATCACGGCAAGATATCTTTATCGACCCTCGATCCGTTAAGAGAACAGAATGACCCTCATGGGTATATTACTCTTCAAAGACAGGAAGGTCTCTTGGGCCTTTACCCTTCTAGTATTCCCAATTATGAGGATGAGGTGTTCAAATGGATGAATGCTCAAAGCCGGATGTCGAAGCCAGTTGCTGGAAGAGAAAATGTTCAAGCATGGGCCGATGATTACGAGTCTAGATCTAAGATCGAGTCAAAGTCCGGGTCCGAGTCCGAGTCTTAGGCTTTCTTTCCCCAATTGTTCTAGTATCTTTCTTCGTGTCCATTTCCATTCCTAGTGACAACCTGGGGGCTGTCCCACGAGTCACATGTCTCCTCGAGTCTATGTTAAATACATTCATTATCCATTTCAATAAAAATACAATTTTCACTCCACAAATTCTATCCTATCTCTTCCTTTACCATTTCCTGTGACAACAAGAATTGATTTGAGGCATTTTTTAAAACGAACAACAACCACATGTTCCAAGTCGATGTGAGTGCACTTAAATGATGTTCCATTCCAAGTTGTAGAGGACCTGAAACTCCGTGTTCATTTTCTTTACCTATTCCATGTCTGGCAATATAAACCTTGCTATAACCTCAATTTAGGACGAGCATATCTCAAGAGATTCTAGGACGAATCCAGACCGTCTCCCTTGTTAACAATCCATGACGGAAGGCAAGCCCATTCCCCACAATAAACAACCCGTGTTACTAAAAGACCAACCCGTTTCACATCAAAAGGTGCTAGTCTGACCCAAGTCCATCCAAGACGATACGAGCCGTGATCAAATACAAAAGGTTCAATCAAGAGAAACTGAGGTCAATAACCAAGGCCACAATTATGCCCATAATCCAACACAAAAGAGTCAAAAGAAGAGGTTCAATCAAGCAAGTCAATATCCAAAGTTAAAGTCATCCTCAAAAACCGAATCAAGAATCTGAGCAAAAATCCGAGATATATTCTAGACCAAGAATCTGAGTCTGATTCAAGAACAATATTGAGTGGAATAATGTTGAAGTCTATATAGAATCAAGACATCAATAAAGATGGTTAGCGAGCAACCCACTTACACTACTACTAATCCCTTGCATTGATGACGCTTTTTTGGGTGATATTCAACACGCTTTAAAGCGTCACTTTTTAGTTTATTGACGTTTTCCTGAAGCGTCAATTTTTGGGCCGTCATTATTTTTTGACGCTTTTTTTCGTCAACAATTTTGACGCTTTTAAGCGTCTTCAATAATTATTGACACTTTTATTCGTCGCTTGATTTGACAGAATTAAGCGTCAGCCATATATATACTGACGCTTCAAGCTGTCAACCTCAGTGATAATTTTGGGCGTCAAATATGCCTTTTGACACTTTATTCAACACAAATTGACGCTTCTTATTGTCACATATAATTCCGGCTTTTAGTTTTTGATAATTTGATTTTCTAAAATAGTAGAAATTAAATAGACCTAAAATACATTACTAAATCATGAAAAACAAAATGCAATATATATTATAACGAAGTAGTACCCACATGCTTTTATAAATAATATCATACGTCTGATATAAATTATCTCCGTCACAAATACTTACATAGAAAATTTAATTAATACTATAAACTAGTACTCTATAGTACAACAAAATCAAAAATACCAATAGGCATCCAGATGACAGAAAATCCAACAAAAATTTGTCCAAAAAAATCGTAAATAATGCTACGTAACTAGCTAAACCAGGCCACTTAGTAGTTTGAATGCCGTAGGGGCTTCAATCATGGTAGGGGCGATGTCAAAGGACTGCAATCAACATATGAAAACTAGTACTCTATAGTACAACAAAATCAAAAATACTAATAGGCATCCGGATGACAGAAAATCCAACAAAAATTTGTCCAAAAAAATCGTAAATACTGCTACGTAACTAGCTAAACCAGGCCACTGAGTAGTTTGAATGCCGTAGGAGCTTCAATCATGGTAGGGGCGATGTCAAAGGACTGCAATCAACATATGAAGGTGCACCGTCTCCATCCGAAAAATCTGAAACCTATAACAGGGAACAAAATATAATTTATATGAATATATTTGAATAGTACATACACTGAAGCCAGGAATAACATATATAAAGCAATAATGAAACCGGGAATATGGCTATGTTTAGTCTACTTCAGCATATAAAAGGAAGAGGTTCATATTTCCAATATGTTATATGATCTAAATTAAAGAATGCAATAATGATAGTGTGATCAGAGAATAATGTAAAGCAATAATCAAACTGGGAATAATCACAAGCACAAAGTCCACACAATCAGCCACCTCAACACAAACCACAAATAAAGGAACTCAACAAACTAAAAACAACAGATAATAGCTCTACAAAATATCCCAAGTCAGGAGAGTAAACCCCATTTAGACATTACGCATTGAAGCATCATTCACTATAATAAACAAAGCAAGGATCTCGGCCATGGTATACAATGGAGTCACAAATATATCAAAAGTAACCCCAGGAGTCCTATTATTTCAGTAGCCGGATACATTCTCGGAACAGAAGATTAATTAGCAATTAAGTTCAAATTAGCACACTATAGGACTAATAGGTGAAAGTGTGGAACTAATAAGCCTAAAACGGCAAACTAAAAAGCAATACTAGCTAGTCTAAGAAAGTAGCGTAGATATAACTCATTCAAGAGCACATTTACAGGAAAAGAAAATATAACTACATTTCTTCCATCCTAGAACATGACAATAGAACTGTAACTTAACACTCAACAGGTCATCTCAAACGAAACCCATCAGAATATATTAGAAGCTAAAATATGACTGAATAGCTCTATAAAATATCCCAAATCAATCCAGCACTCACCATACAGGAAAAAAGCAATTCGATAAAAAAGACTTTATAACACAGACCAAGCATTACATATATCTTATAGATCTAGCAATAGATGACACAAGTAATAAAGCCCCTATGAAATAAAAGTGAGAAGTAAAAAATTAAGCATACCTGTGTAAAAAAAATATACGGAGTAGTTCTTAGTAAGTACATTAAGATAATTTCAATCTAAAGCTAGAAAAAATACTACTGATTTTGTAGAAAGGATAAAAGGAAACAAGGAAACAGGACATGCTTACCAAAAAATCCTTTGTCAACATGTCTTTTACAAATGTTCCATCTTTCTTACGATGAGTTTGCTCGAAAATCTCCAGCACTTACTTCTCTTTTGTTCTTTTCTTCATATTGGTCACACATCAATATTAAAAAGCTTAGCATATAATATATTACAATTCAATATACATGAAAAGTTGTTTAAAAGATGGAAATTATACGAAATCAGCTCGTATGTTAGCATGGCTAGTAGGCCCTGTTGTATAAAATTTGAAATTAAGCAGCGAGAAGAACACTTTGTTTACGTTTTAAATTTGAGGTGTACCTTTACCTTATTGGAATACCAATAATCAACCAAACGAATCCAACTAGTACGAAGATGTCCATCAGGCACTGTTTCATATATCTGTTCTTTGGTCTTAGTCGTTGGTGTGACACCCTCATTTATTGCGGAAAAGTAAACACGTAATTCTAGATAAAAACTGCATGGATATGTTGTAATAGGTTCATTTGGGTAAAAACCTGTAATTTTTAAAACCGAAAACGAAACCTGAACCTGTTATAAAAATATCCACATGGGAAGGTGTCAAACATGCAAGGTCTAAAATGAATCTCATAAATAAAACATCGCTAAAGTCGCGAAACAAAGTTATACAACCCAAATATGAAAAAGGGAGACATATGTCCCTAAAAAGTATATGACATAAAAAGTGTTTAAGGGTCACAATAAAATAAAGCCAATCTAGGTCCCAAGGTTACTTTGCTCGCTAGCTCGTCCATGTACCCCATATATGCATCACCTACATCAATCGCATTTTATACAAATACGAAAGCCACGGTCGGGGGAGTAACTCCGAGTTCTCCCAAATACGAAATGTCATAATTAATATAACATGTAAACATAAGAATATGAATATGAATAACACATAGCCTTAGCATATAGATGCTAGACAATCGTACTCATCATGTGAACAACAATATAACAACACATAGTCCTAGCATATGAATACTAGACCGACTCATACTACACTATCATGTGAATCACATAACATCCAGGAATCCAAACTCTATCAACCATAGCCGGCTTGCATCTCACCTTCTATGATTCATAGAATCATCAACAAGAAAGGACAATATATCTAGAGACAGGCATAAGTTCCTAGTACAAATAATAGTCACTCAGAACTCGAGTCTATACCACGAGGTAAGGTAAACACCCTAGTCCTAAACCCGCGCAGACCTAGCGACATGCGGAAAGTACCGCATCCAAGACCCATGATCACACACATGAGTACCCCTAAGGAGTCCACCAAAGGGTTGGCTAGTACTTAAGCTGACCACATACTTCTAAGAGTACGTCAGAAGGTCATGCCCTAACTTGGATATAAGCCCACCAAGCTAAGACACAAAGGCTATTAAGCTGTGAACATACACTCGTCAAAGACTATAAGGGCCTATCTATGACGAAGGCCGAAATACTCACCTAGGACCTAGTCCCAGCTTGAATACTTTAGCCCACACCACACAAGACAAGTAGGACACCCAATTAACCATAAGAGGGGCAAAGAGTCCAAACTTGCACACACACAAATGATCATACACACCCTAGCATATCAAAGACTACGCAAGAGCATATTCAGCTGACAATCCAACAATATCTCCAATATCAATAATAATCCAAATTCCAGCTAACCAACAGTGCCATAATCCATGAGAACAAGCTAAAATGGGAGAGAGGCAACAAGACTCAAGCATAAGGCATCCAAAGCATCCAACAACCAACATGTGAAATGATAATTACAAATATCAAGGCATAACATAAAACATCCAATAACAACCAATCTCACCTCAAAGACAAACCCTCGACCCGAGTCCCGCGACGGCTCATCGGTCAAATCGAGGCTGACCGGTTTAAACCTAGTTTGACCAAACTCGTTCGGTCAATACGCCCACTCGTAGTCTTGGCCTACTTTGGCCCAAATCACAAAATTCATCACAATATCATTCTCATGCTATTTCCAATTTCTATCATGTGAACACTATCAACATAAAGAAAGACATTCCAACTTACAAAATAACTAATTCCACAAAATTCTCGCATAATAAAATAGCATAAATAACCCTTTCACACAAGGGTAAACTTTTCTATAAATTTTAATCGATAAAACGACGCCATTTACTCATACGGACTCCGAATTGAGTGATTCAAGTGGCTAAACCACCTAATTTTTCGATGCCGTTCAATCTGTCATATTTTTGCAAACATTGGAAACCGTCTCGGTCCGGTACTGACGCGTTCCAGCCAACACGCGGACTTGTCACAACACATAATTCCTCATCCAAATTTGTTCCAAACAATAATATACAAATGGGTAACATAAATTAAACATAAGCATACTCATCTTACTCCATTCATTCATTTATCAACAAGATTGTCTCAAACAACAACAAACAACAACAACAACAACAACAACAACAACAACAACAACAACAACAAACAACAACAAACAACAAATACAACTACTAATGTGACATTAATTCGTCGAGTAACTCGTAATAGTTACCTTAAGCTAGCAAAGAGACAAGTAATAACTTGAGAAAGCTTCTAAAACCCAAAATTATGCATCATCTTCTACAATATATGAGTCTCCTAACTCATCTTCATATTCTTCACCTATAAGAACAACAAAAACACAATTATTAAGCTTAAATTCGAAAACCCTAAAAGATGAGCCTTAAACAAAAATTGGGGGAAATGAAAATAAAGCTTACTAGTAGGTGAGGATTGAAGAGAGGATTCCGAATATATAATTTTTATGCGATTTGGTGGAGAAATGAAGAAGTTATGGTGGATTTAGGGATTGTAAGGAGGATTTTTGAGATGAATTTGGTGTTTGGAAGAAGGAAGTGATAGAATGAGAATTGAGGAAATGAAAGATGAAGAGGAGACCCATGGAGGATGGAGGGTGCATGGTTTGGGGTAGGGTGTTTGGGTGAGTTTCAATTGTTTACGTTTTGGTTCGTTTCGACGGAAATTAGAAATATTCGTCGAACGCGATTTCCGAGAAAATTAAAGTTCTTAAACACGATTTTACTAAAAGATTAAGTACTCATATGCCCAATATCCAAACTCGTTTACCCAACGACCGTAAGAAATGGGAAAATCCCAATTTTATGACTTTTATCCGAAATCTATTTTATCAAGGGAAAAGGTTTAAATATAGTTTAAATCACTTTTAAACATTTCTAAACTATCAAAAATAATTACATTTCTTCAAAATAAAATAAGATTATATTTTATCAAATAAATTTTATTTCAAATAAATTAATATTAAATTAAAATAGATTAAAATATTACTTTTAAAATATAATAAAGGTCTTCAAATTTACGGGGTGTTACAGTTGGGTTAAAAAACATCTTCTTCAAGTGATGTCTACATTGCCTCATGCTTTTAATTAGTTTTTAGTGATACAATTATGCTAATCTGACTCACTGGAGACGGACACCTAAAGCCTCTAAGCTTTAATGTCTATAGCTAGCCAGTATCAATCAAATCTATAGGCTTAGTCCTATTTACATGTAACCACCCTTTATGCATCTCATCTTCAACATAAAAGACTTGCTTTGCTTGAGATGAGAAAACAAAGGGATCATCGAATAAATTTCGGCCTGTGTGCATCAGCTTAAAAAATTTACACACACTCTTATCTGGATATGATTTTATCCCGTGTATGTCTACCCAATCAAAATAGGCATGAACGACAATGACCACGTTTATCAAAAATAAGAAAAACGCAAATAGGAAACTAAACAAAAGAAGAGAAGAAGAGAGAAAAGAGCATTATTTGTTTTATTGGTATCTGATATCCCAAAATTGATGAATCAGAAACTACGAATCGCAGCACACAAAAAATTTTACGAGCAATTATATCACAGCAACTGAAATTCAAAATGTAAAAGAATTATCAATAATAAAAAATGATCACCTTTACTAAAGAAACTAAGATTATACTCCATATATCTGAACCAAATTAAGATTTCAAGCATGTAATAGCACGATAAAAATGTGAAACTGTACTGCTTTCAGTGCCGTAGCCAGAAACTTTAGAGATGGAAGCCATAATGTGAAGTTCAAGAACCATTGGTAAAAGTTATTGAGGTCTTATATAGAAAAATCAGTAACTTTAAACATTCTCGGATTGTTGTGCTCAGGTTCACATGTTCATGTCAAATGGGTTTCTTATATTGTGAACTAGGAGTCGACCGATGCAATATTTTCCCTGGGCACGCATAGTTTATGCATTATCTTGCAAAGACCACACACTTAACTTGTTTCGAATTCTAAAAAATCTTGTATGAACGTTAACAACTCATATGAACGAACTACATGGCAGTTTAAGTTCCAACTTGACAACACTAACCCGAATGGTACATATTACTTGAAAATAGCGCTTGCATCTGCTACTAGTTCAGACTTACAGGTATCTACAAGACGCTAGTCATCTCACTGATTGGAAGTAATTTTCAAAGAACTTGTAATAAAAATTGTATCGGTTGAATGTTAGCTCACAATATAAGAAACCCATTTGACATGAAGAGTGAACCCGATCACAACAATTCGAGAATGTTTAAAATCTTACTGATTTGCTATATAAGAACTCAAAATTTTTTTCCAATGGTTCTTGAACATTACATTAAGACTTCCCTCTCCTAAGTTTCTCTAAAAGCAATACAGTTTCATGAATCAGAGGATAACAAAACCCCTACTTTTGGATCCTCGGTTGATAATAACCACACACAAATCATGGATTAATTGTAGAAGGAACATAGAACCAAAACAAAAACAAGCAAAAACTTATGTACAACAAAATCTGGAATCGTGGATTAGTTAAATCATAGATTAATTCCAACAATCATCAATATGAAAAGAAGAAAAACAAATTCATATTAAACCAAAGTAAAACTTATAAATTTGTATCCATGGATCCGAAATTATCGTCCTCGCGCATAATTCGATTAAAACAATGACGATTAAAGAGCAACATATGACTAATTCTAATCCCCAAATTTAACACACTAAGAAAACAAATCACCGTCAATATCATAATACCTAATTAATCATAAAATTGCAAGATTAAACACCTAAGAAAAATGAAATTATAAGCAAGCTTACTAAACTAATGAATCAAAAACGAGCAGAAATGAAATTAAACTAAACAAAAACAAACCTTTGGAGAGAAAAAAAAATGAAAAGAAGAGAGCAGACTGATACATACAAAGACGAAGAAACGAAGTTGATGGAGTTAAGTTCGAATAAATGGAAGAATCAGAGGCGAAATATTTGTTGATGATCGAACGAGAAATTGAAAGGTTAGGGTTTTTCGTGGATCGAGTTTGACTGCGGGAATTAAATGAGTAACTGAGTGTGTGTATGTGGGGGAATAATGGGTTGTTAGTTGAAAATTAGAAAATTATAATATTGTGCCTAACATTATGAATATGGCGGTCATTCCCAAAAAATAAAATTGGAGGGTTAATAATGGGTCGACGGTTTATGAGAGCGTCAATGCAGAAGCGTCATCAATGTAAGGGATTTGTAGTAGTGTTAGCCTTTCACACATCACACACCCTAAGTCCTTCTTAAGACCGTTACAGGGAGATAGTTAGGAATTTTGAAAATCCTCTAAAGCTTGTCAAATATACCCATCCTTTAGGGCCAAGACATGGAAACTTTATCCCACGTCATTTTAACCTACCTTTATGTGCTCAGGCTACATCAAGCCAAGAGACTCCATTTTCAAGCCACATTACAAGCCATAGCCCCATAAAGCCTTAACTCCACAAAATCAAGCTCCAGAAATTTGTTCATCAAAGCCTCTTATGTCCAAGCTCCACATTTCAAATATCCAATCCAGTTTCACCTTGACCCATACACGGAGTCTTCAAATACTTTGCTAGCTAGAATAGGACATACCCATATCCATCCTTAGGGTCCACCTTTGAGTGTGCTCACGCGACAAGGAAATTTTTACAAACCTAATTATACCTCTTTGGTCTATGATCAGAGGGAGTTATCTCAAATCGATTCTTCGAGTCACCAAAGGAATATTACCCTTGTGACCCCTGAACTTTAAGGTCCTAACAACATAGCTTAGGCACACACTTGAACTATGACCATGATTTGATTTCACCTACTCAGGTGGATATGTAGGCAGTCTTTTCTTACACAAGAAGGATACAACCACAACACCCAAACAAAATTAACCAAACCTCAGAACTACGATCTGGTTTGATTTCACTTCACGTGAATACGTAGGCAGTCCTCAAGGACACAACCATCCCCACTTCCAACTTTCAATCTCAATTATCAACCACCTCAACCATCAACTTTCAACCTCTATTTCAACCTTCCAGCCTCAATTAACATCCCTTCCACAACCAACACCTCTATACTGGGGGCTCCTTATTGTCGCCCATCCTCTTTTTTACCAAAGTCCAGAGTCATCTTCTCATCCTGGGGGATTCTCTTCCAAGATGTCACCCTTCCTTTATTCCTCTAAGTCTAGCTAGTACTCGGTCCGGACAATAACAAAGATCTTAGATCAATTCTCCAAGTCATTGTGCCTCAAGAGGGGTCTCTTTTACAGCAAACGGTGGTGAAAAAAGTCCTAGTAGACAGATGATCCATGGCTCATGCCTTGCCTTTATATGACTTCATCATTCTTGCAATTCTTATACCTTTGGAACTGATACGCATTGTCACCCACACTTGGCTAGGGGTTGCGCATACTTAAACAAAGTCTGTCAAAGTCATCCTTGTGTCGCGTCAAATCTAAGTTAGTGTCGCGTCAGTCAAACCTAAGTCTACATTTCGCCTCACGTCCTAGTAGATCTATGTCATGTCAAGTCCTATGTCTAAAGTCCATTGAATATGCATAACGCATTACAAACGACAAATTTCTTTAAACAAGTTTTAAACGACTTTTAAAAAGAAACGACTTTTGCAAAGCCTATGTGTTTCCTCATTCGAGGTCCATGTGATAATTGCTTACGTGCATATATTAGATTGCATTCTTGTGTGGCTACTAACCATACAGGTAAGTATCAGAAGCAGTACTTTGTCAAGACTTCGCTTACAACAACGAGCGGATTTTATCTGACGGTATTTCGACACACCTCAACAACCCCCCAGCGAGAGTTCATGACAGCCGATTGTTCTTCTCGAGACATGGAGATTCCACCTCAACAATCCCCCAGCGAGAGTTCACGACAGCCGATTGTTCTTCTCGAGACATAGAGATTCAATTACAATAATCCCCCAGCGAGAGTTCACTGTTCTTCTCTAGACATGGAGATTCAACCTCAGTAATCCCCCAGCGAGAGTTCATGACAGCCGATTGTTCTTCTCGAGACATGGAGATTCAACCTCAAGTTTTTGCCAGAGTTCGCTTGAGACCGACCCAAGCAGATTTCCCCCAGCAGTTCCCGCCTACGTCCTGCTACCCTTGACATTTTTGTTTCCTCACCGAGTTCAACAAAGGTGTCGTTCTCCAGAAGTTCCCACACCCTAGCACAATCCTTACATAACTTTTAGGTCTACCCTTAGCTCCTACGCTTAACCTTAGCTCCCACGCACCTCCGGAAATATCTCGAGAAAGAAATCTCATGTATGGTCTCTTCTTATGGCTGGCGAGCTTCCTTACGTAGTCTAATGGACTTTAAACGACTCTCTCCGATAGTCGACAGGCTCTAAAATGTTCTCGACGACAGGTCCTTAGCTCAGACCCCTTGAGCCGCCTCGCGTCGCCATAGTCGTCAGGTTGTAATCTTCGATTGACCTGATGGCTATACTTTGACTTTCGCCTTGTCCAAACCTCAGTCAAAGTGGGGGCTTTGTAGATACCTTATTTCTGCACCTCCCGCAAAACACCTGGTGATGATTGGGCCGCATGTTTGGTACACGGAATGATTTATGACAATTCGTAAGTTTATTGTCCATGATCGCTCAAATACTTGTGTCTACCTCATGGTCGTCATCTAGGTGTCATTACGGTCGTTTTGGCAGTAATTAGAGTTCATTTGGAGTCCGGGTCAAAAACCTTCTCCATTTCCTAAAACCGTCAAATCCCGAGTCAAAGCAATGTGCTTGTCTACCTAAGGTTAGGATGTCACAAAATGTCATGGGTATATCTCATTTTGAGTCACATGTCACTTCATTAGGCTAAACTTAAAGTTTACATTACAAAATGTGCATTTCATTTGGCTAAAATGATAACCCGACTTTTAGGCCCGTTTTACAAGGTGATAACGGATTTTTTTGCGTTAGGCCTATTTCATAGAAAGTTCTAGATCTTTCTCTTAGCTTTCCAACGCCACCGAAATAATCTTATTCCGAGTCTTGTAGAGAAAGTTATGCCTAAAATACGACAGGCTATCAAACGCGCTGTCTTGCGCAGGAGGCACCCGCTGGGGAAAGGACGCAGCAAGTGCTGCGCCTCTTCCAAGGGACGCAGCACCTGCTGCGCTTTTTCTCCAGGCTTTCTTTTTGTCCAAGTTTCTGTGTTTAACCTAAGTCGGTTGTTTCCGGATCTTTCTCTCCTTTCCTAAACCCTAATTTTCGTCGTGTGATTAGTATAAATAGAGACCTTCGGTCTCACATATTTCTCACGTGAGTGTCCGCCCTTCTCTTCTCCCTTTGCATTCTAGACCATGTTCTTACTTTTTGGCGTCTACGTGCTTGAACATTCGACCACGTAAGCTCGGATCTTTCTGAGTACCAGCCTCGTTTTGCATGACCGACCAATTTGACCAACTCCACAATAATCAACTTTAATCAATCTTGTTCGTTTTCCTCCTAGAGGGCACTTTCGTCGTACATTCGAGTCGAGCATCACTAAACTTTAACTTAGTTCATCTCGTTTCGTCAAACATGTAAGTCTGAGGGTGTAAATTCTTCTTTTGTTTATTGTTCTTTATTATTGTAACTAATAATGTAAGATTTATGTCGAAAGTATTCTTAAAACCGATTTGTAAAACCTTATTTTAAAACCCTTTTTACGGATTATCAGAAGACAACCGTCGAGAAAAGACGCAGCAACTGCTGCGTCTCTTCGAAGGGACGCAACACCCGATGCGCCTCTTCATGAGGCTGCCGCAGTTCCTGCTTCCTTTCTTCTTCCTTCGTCTTTTGTTCGTCCTTTTGTTTTTGTTTTGTTATCAATTGTTCATATTTCTTTTAACCCGATAATTTAAGTATGATAATTTTAACCTGTAATTTATTAATAAATCATTATTAATTAATTCATCTTTCAAAATCCCGACTTAAATCCCTTATAATCCATATTTGTTTGTTTTCGTCATTAAATCAATTCGGGTTTTAAAGGTTCGATTCGTTCATATTGAATCTCTGGAATTCATCTTTGATATATTCGCATCTGTTATTTACCGTCACCATCATTAGTTCGTCATTAATAACCTGTTTAACCTAATTAATTTGTTTAGTTTGTTTAATTCTCATAATTATCCTTATTAATCTTGTAAATAATTAGTTCTAATTAGCTTTGTTCATGTTTTATCGTTTTTATGACCTCAATCACATGTAAATAATTTGTAAACCACCTCTATCCAAGTCAAATAATATAATCAAGCATTAAAATCACCAACGAATATTAACAATTTGCAATTCCGGCTTCACAGCCAGAACTGGGCTAAGGAAAAGACGCAGCGACTGCTGCGCCTCTTCCAAGGGACGTAACCCTGCTGCGCCTGTTCCTGGTTGAGTTATGTCCTTGAACTCCCGTTTTTGCTTTGACCTAGTTATTACTTTACTTATTTAATTTACTATTATTCGTATTATCACCTAATTTCTGTTCGCTAATTTATTTCCCTTTTCTTTTCTAAAACCATCCGTTTTAAATGTATTTTCGACGTAAATCAATTAATCAGTTGTAATTATTGTAATTTTAATTATTGCATTTATTTATTTATCGTATTGAATGATTTATTACTTGTTCTCACATGTAATTAATTCTAAATCCCTACTTCGACCTATTGCATGTTAAATTACGTGTTTCACCGACTTAGTATTAATTCACATGTTAGGATTAATCTAATGGATGTTGCATTGCATGCATATAATCGACAACATATCGAGTATAGACGATCTTCCCTAATCATTAGTAGAGGCCGCTATCGAGGCGGGCGGGATTAGATGTTTGATCAAAAGAGATCCCTAATACATACCCTCACCCCTTACTCCAGATCTCTGTGAACATCCGTGTTCAATTGCATCCACGAGAGTCATTCTAGACATAGAATGCTAAGGGTAACGAGTTCTTGGTGTTCATGTCACTACTTTGTGTCTTGACATAGCATGAGGTATTCGAACGGTTTCCAATTTTCCACAATAAATTGGTGGCGACTCCACAAATGCACAAGAAAAGCTTGCTTCGCTTTTCGTCCCCGTGGGCCCGCGTCCACACATGCCCTGACTCGGGCTACCCAAATAAGCCTCTACAACTGATCCGACTGAGCTCAGCCTGCATGACAAGACCATCTTCTATGTCACCTCCATTCTGGATTTGATAGTTTCTCAATGAAATGTTATGTTGCAGCACACAAGATGGAGTACTGCAATTCAACAAGCACCTTCAATGGAGCCGAGCTCAACCTTAAAGATGTTGAAGAACCCTAGATAGAATAGTAGAGAGAGATTGTAGAGAGATATAAAATGTAAACTGAAATGTGTATATTTGATTGAATGAATTGAGTTTGTTACAGCTTAAATGTGTGTATATAACAAACTTTTGCCAGCTAATGACAACTAACAGACTGCCAGCTCATTAACAGCTAACAACCTTTAACAAACTTTTTAACTAATTCTACAAACTATGATGTACTACATCATACTTTTCCCCATAAAAAATGACTTGTCCTCAAGTCAATTATTAAGTCCTGGAATGGGAAAATCAGGATATTTCTCCTCAAATGCAAAGGCAGGCTCCCAAGTGGCTTCATAATCTGCAAAGCCTGCCATTGAACCAAGTATTGCACCTGAGCTCCATTCTGAAACTTAACAATCCTCCTTTCCAAAATGGCTGCTGGTTGCAAGGTAGTTTCTGTTGACTGTCCGTGAAGCCAAGTGGGAATGTGTATAGCAACTGGCAGTATACCCACAAATTTCTTCAGTTGTGAGACATGAAAAACATCATGTATCTGAGCTAGTAGTATTAGGTAACTTGAGCTTGTAAGCAACCTTCCCAATCCTAGCTTCCACTTGAAAGGGTCCTGAGTATTTATGAGCTAACTTTTGGTTAGCCCTTTGCTGGACAGAGACCTGCCTATACGGTTGTAATTTGAGCCAAACCCAGTCTCCCACTGAGAACTCCATGTCAGTCCTATGGCCATCTGCTAGCTGTTTCATTTGAGCCTGTGCTTTCACTAAATGTTGCTTAAGTAGTGAAATCATCTCCTCTCTTTTCTGTAGGGATCTGTCAACTACCTCAACTTCTGATTCACCAGGTAAATAGGGCAGATGTAAAGGTGGGGGCTGATTGTATACAACCTAATATGGAGTATAACCAGTCGCAGTGCAGTAGTGAGTATTGAACCACCACTCAGCTAATGGTAACCATAAACTCCATTCTTTAGGTCTATCTCCACATACACATCTCAGGTAAGCCTCCAAACATCTGTTCACTACTTATGTTTGCCCATCTGTTTGGGGGTGATAAGCTGAAGAAAGCCTAAACTCAGTGTCATGCAAGGAAAATAACCCTTGTCAGAATTGACTAAGGAACACTGAATCCCTGTCACTCACAATACTTCTAGGCCAGCCATGTAGCTTAAAAATGTTATCCAAGTATGCTTAGGCCACTTGAACAGCAGTAAAAGGATGAGCTAATGCCACAAAATAAGCACTCTTACTTAGCCTATCAACAACCACAAATATGACCTCCTTTCCATTAGATTTAGGAAGCCCAGTTATGAAGTCCATGGATATGTCCACCCATACTTCCTCTGGTATTGGAAGAGGTTGTAACAAGCCTGGATAAGCTGCACAGTCAGCTTTAGCAGCCTGACAAATTATACATTTCCTTACAAATCTAGCTACATCCTTTGACATACCCTTCCAGTAAAATAAAGCTTTCACTCATTTAAGAGTGACATCCCTCCCAGAGTGTCCTGCTTCTCCTGAAGCATGAAGCCACTGCAATATTTGTTCTCTTAATTGCACCTTATCTCCAACTACAATTTTCCCTTTCCTTTTAAGGAAACCATCTTGAAGAGAATAGTGTGACACAGCTTGTTGTTGATTTATTTTTTTAAGAATGGTGGAGAGGTGCACATCAGTTGAGTAGCTATTAATAATGAGTTGCTTAAGATTAGATGACACCACTGATATGGCCATCAATAATATTTCTGACCCTTGAACCCTGGACAAGGCATTTGCAGCCAAATTCTCTTTGCCACTTCTATATTGAATCTCATAGTCAAAGCCCATTAATTTGGATAACCAAAATTGCTGGAAAGGAGTTGAAATTTTCTGCTGAAGTAACCATTTAAGACTTTTCTGGCCAGTCCTAATCAGAAAGTGTTGTCCAGACAAATATTGCTCCCATTTCTGGACTGCAAACACAATTGCTAGCAACTCTTTCTCATACACTGATAACTTCTGCCACTTTGGACCCAAGGCCCTGCTAATATAGGCTAGAGGATGGTCTTCTTGCATGAGAACTGCTCATATTCCATCATTTGAGGCATCTGTTTCCACAGTAAATTGCTTTGAGAAATTAGGTAAGGCCAGTATTGGTGCAGTAGTCAAGGCTACTTTCAATTTGTTAAAAGCTTCAGTAGCTTCTTGATTCCAAGTAAATGCTCCTTTCTTCAGAAGAGATGTAAGTGGCTTGCTTATTACAACATAAGATTTAACAAATTTCCTATAGTACCCAGCCAAACCTAAGAAGCTCCTCATCTCTTTGACTGATTTAGGAACTGGCCATTTTGCAACTGCCTCAATCTTCTTTGGGTCAGTCTCAACTCCATTTCCAGATATAAAATGGCCCAAATACTCAACCTTCTTCATAGCAAAATAAAACTTTGATGCTTTGGCTGAGATGTTATGGTACTGCATCAATTGGAAAACTTCCTCCAAATGTTTCCAATGCTGTTCTGGTGAACTACTATAGACCAGTATGTCATCAAAAAAGACTAGTACACATTTCCTTAACAGTTTCTTAAAAACTGAATTCATCCACCCTTGAAAAGAAGCAGGTGCATTTGTCAATCCAAAGGGCATTACCAGAAATTCATAGTGACCCTCATGAGTTTTAAAAGCTGTTTTATATACATCCTCCTTGTTCATTCTAAGTTGATGATACCCAGCTCGTAAATCCAGTTTGCTGAAGATACTTGCTCCAGACAACTCATCAATGAGCTCATCAATCACTGGAATTGGAAATTTATCTTTAATGGTTCTTTTGTTGAGCTGCCTGTAATCAATACATAGTCTCCAAGTGCCATCTTTTTTACCCACCAAGACCACAGGTGATGCAAATGGACTACTACTATTCTGAATGATTCCATTGTCCAACATTTATGCTACCAATTTTTCAATGATATCCCTTTGTTTCAAAGGATACCTATATGGTCTAATGCTCACTGGGTTTGCTCCCGGTTCTAATGGAATTTTATGGTCAAATATTCCTCGAAGTGGAGGAAGACATTTAGGTTCTTCAAAAATTCCATTATACTTAGATAAAAGAGGTTGAAGTTCAGGGTAGGTCTGTGGTTCAGATTCTGTGGACATGGATAGGTGATTAAATTCCATATCCCTGCTATTAGTTGGAGAAACCAACTGCAGCAAGCACCATTGAGACGCCTGGGAGACAAGTTTTTGTGAAATCTCTCCCTTATGAACCTTAAATTGAGTTGCAGGCACCCCGTGCAATTTAACTGACTTACCTTTCCACTAAAACTCCATAACCAACCTCTTAAAGTCCTACTGCACAGGTCCTAGTGTACTCAACCACTGCACTCCTAAGACCATGTCACAACTCCCCAGTGGAATCAATAGAACATCAGTGGTAAAGCTTTGCCCATGTAGATGCCAAGAAAAATTCTTGCAAACAAATTGACAGGCTAAGTGATTTCCATCAGCCACGGCCACAGCTTGGGTTGAAATCTTTTCTAATTGGCAACCCAAGTCTCTAGCTAAGGACAGATCCATGAAATTATGTGTACTACTAGAGTCTATGAGGATGTGTAGGGGTTTCCTGCCATATGTTCCCACTACTCTCATAGTTTGGTAACTTTGATTACCAGAGAGGGCATGCATAGAGATACAAGGCTCATTCAACAACTGTTCATCCAATGATTCCACAGTCCCCTCATCATCCTCTAAATCCACTAACTCATCCTCTAAACAATCCTCCCCAAGAATTTCTACTGTAAACAACTGAGTTTTCTTAAACTGACAATTATGGTTTTTCTCATAAGGTTTGTTACAGTAGTAGCATTCTCCTTTTGCACGTTTTTCAGCTCTAACAGAGGCAGGAATATAGGTTCTTGGATTATACTTGGTACCCTCAGTAGACATAGGTGTTTTTAAGGGAATATTTGAGACAAAAGAGGAGGCAATACTTGTTTTGGGGTAATGTGGTAAAGGTTTAGCAGTTGCAGCAAGGTTCTCCTCCTGCAGTCTTGCATAGTCAATGGCTTCAGCCGTGGTGTTGGGTTTAAAGGCTTTGACAAAAGGCTTTAAAGATGGTTTAAGTCCTCCAACAAAGCAGTCCAAGAAATATTCAGCAGTTAAACATGGATTTCTATGCATCATTAAACCTTTCAATGCCTCAAATTCATCAATATAGGTGTCAATTGATCCCAATTGGTGTAATTTGTTAAATTTCTCAACTATATTATGAGAGGATTCATCCCTAAATCTTGCTAGTAAATCAACAACAAATTCATCCCATAAAACTCCTTTATGAACAGCAAGATAACTAGTTACCCATGTCTCAGCTTTACCAATCATATTCAAAGAAGCTAAATCAACTTTCTGTTCATCAAGAATGCGACACAAAGAAAAATACCTAACACATTTCTTAACCCACATAGATGAATTAGACCCAACAAAACCTGGAAATTCAAGCTTAGGAGTATACCCTAAAGGACGAGGAGGAAAAGATTCAGAATTGTCAGGATTTCCAGCAGTAATAACCCTTTCAGCAGAAGTAGGAGGACGATCTTTTAGGCTTTCTTGAATGTTCTGCATCATCGTCATCATTTGAGAGAATTGAACCTCCAATTTTTGCGTATGACTTGATTGTTCTGCCATTTGAGCCTGCAAACCTTTGATTTGATCTTCCATGGTTGTCTTCTTTGTTCGTGTTTTGGGCGCCAGGATCGTAAGAAGCTGATACCAATGTTGCAGCACACAAGATGGAGTACTGCAATCCAACAAGCACCTTCAATGGAGCCGAGCTCAACCTTGAAGATGTTGAAGAACCCTAGATAGAATAATAGAGAGAGATTGTAGAGAGATATAAAATGTAAAATGAAATGTGTATATTTGATTGAATGAATGAGTTTGTTACAGCTTAAATGTGTTTATATAACAAACTTTTGCCAGCTAATGACAACTAACAGACTGCCAGCTCATTAACAGCTAACAACCTCTAACAAACTTTTTAACTAATTCTACAAACTATGATGTACTACATCATGTTAACGCGACAACAAATCGATATCGACATATATTTGTAAGCTGTTAGATTTCCTATCCTCGACAAGTGATCCAGGAGCAGCTGTTTAAGATTCAACAAACTAGAATCACAATCACAATCACAATCACAAGACTGCCAAAAGTCATCATTCTTTCTAGAATTCACACATGTTTAGTCAAATTTAGGGACCAAGAAATCCCATTACTTTGGATATCCAATTTTGCATTTTGCAGAAAAAACAAAAAATCACTGTCAATCGGACAAATGATTTCGACAAAAAACAAAAAACAACACATTGTTTACTAATCTCAAGATCACGGCTAGTACGAGTGTACGACAACTACATTACCCAATGCCACAACGGTTCCCACAAGGAGTAAGGTGGGAAACTATTATACGCAGCTTCAAGATCGAAAGTACAAAACTAGTGCGAAAAAAGAAAAAATTTTGAATCTTTCATTAGAAACACAAAGCACCAAAATTCAAAAGGAATTAAAAACTACTCCGTAATATAATAGGATACATTTTCTATATGTTTCTCATTCATGGAAGTTACTCCATGATTAACTTCAGAGGGGCATCAGATGATATTCATCCTCTTTGGAATACTGATTCCAGCTCTCTCCAAAAGCTCTTTTGACGCTTGCTTTGCCTGTGAAATGACTTCTCCCTGTCACGTCAATCAACCGATATATCAAGAATCATTACATAACCGATATCACCACCACTTCTTTTATACTAACTACTCAAAAACATGAGATTTTGCAAATGTTGGATGCATATGTGAAAAAGAGAGAATGTCAACTACGAACGTGAAAGATCAATTCAAATTTCCGTTCTTAGTCCAAGTGAAGATTTACAAATTTGGTAACATCCTGTTTATGATACTAACACAAGGGTCAGGTTGCGTACATATGACATCCCTCCACCACACACAATTTGCAGGAGCAATTGAGACATCAGGGTAATGTCGTTTGTTGTTGGTAAATGCTTTTGAGATTACAGCAGCACTGACCGCAACCAATAACTTGAAAACTGTGTATCCCGACACTGAGATTTTGCGACTGCTACCGGAATCGCAACCAATACCACATTTTCTCAATAATTACCAGAACTCAGAAGGCTTTCGAACTTTGAGTACAGCGTAATATCGATCACAAAATCAAAATAAAAAGTTCCCCAACAGTTGATATGCGCGAGAAGCTTGTGTGGAACTAAGTATTATATCAGGTAATTACAAATACTTACAAGAGTACGCAGCACAGAGGCACAGAGTGTGAATAATGCATACCTCATCCACATTTAAGATGTTCTTGTCCTTCATGATCCACTTTCCATTGCAGATGACAGAGACAATATTTTCAGTTCTCATGGAATACACAAGGCTGGAAATACTGTAAAAACAAAAAAACAAAAAAAGATTCACTCCTTCGTAGAGAGTACTGAAAGCCGAAGGTTTCACTTCCCACTTTCCCAGCAGGGGAAACAACTCTCCTTCTGAACCCAAGAAAAAATGAATCAAGCAGATGATCAAGCTCCAGTATAGGGAGTTAAAGGTAATAGCACCTTAAAAATCAAAAGTATGGAGTACCATTTTACTTAAATATCATCACCCAGACAGCCTCAAGTATAACATTTTCTCTATAGATGATAGTATTATTCATAGCACCGCACATAATTCAGTAAAATTGCAGCAGTAGAAGTAGCCAACAATCCAATTACAACACCAGGTCCCTGGACTGGTAGACACTTAGATCCTCTGATTTAGGACTACATCCTCAGAAGATCTTGCACATTATATCATCACGAAAGCAATCACAAAAGAAGTGGAGAATCAGAGAGCGACAAACATTTACCTGTCATGAATAGGTATCATGGTCCATGAGCAAGGATTAATGATGACTATGTCAGCCTACAAATGATGAACAAAAACACGACATGAGGAGCTCTTGCAAATTGAAATAGAAGAACAAATCAAATAGCAACCTGAGGAATCAGTTGCCAAGCGATCCAAAGACCATCAAGCAGTAATGACTTATATGAGTACTAAATGTACTGCTCCCTCAGTGCTTGGTTCCTCACAGATAGTTTACTTTGGCTTTTAGATCGATTATCTATGTAAAATTGTAAACAGACTCAAGTGAGCTAGGAAGCCCTGTATTCATTCTCCATTACACAAAACATGCATAAAAATGGAATGTACACTATAGGATGAGCAGACTAAAATGGATTAAGTAAGCTATGTGCGGGAACACAAGGAGTACTAAGTTATGATCATAGAGCCGTATGACTATAATTGCCAGGGCCAAGGGAAGACTGAAGGGAAGTCATTAGACTCACCTTTTTGCCAACTTCAAGTGACCCAATCTCATTGTCCCATAGCAAAGTCTTTGCACCGTCTATAGTTGCCATTTTGAGGACAAGTTCAGCAGGAAGAGCTGTAGGATCAGTTGTTCCAGTGGCAAAAGCTTCACACCCTTTGTTTATCAATGAAGCTAGATACATTTCATCAACTACAAAGTTATTCAATGAAAATATTTTCAGCAATGCAATTTGTGACAACAATTTTGCTCACTATACAAAAATGGCAAGCCCCGCCTCACCAGATAGCACCTTTCTTTAAATACAAAGAAGGGAAAAGAACAAGAAAAATCAATATCGTGTCCATTCCTTTCACTAGAGACGCAGATGACTCTTTACATTCTCACGAAACATTCTATCAGAAACATTATTACTTATCAAAAATTAGTGCATCAGCTACGAAACCATTTTCTTCAGTGAATAATAGTGCAGTTCTCATAAACAATAATATTCATACAAAAGATGTAATCAATTGATTCAATTCCACTACTCTAGTAAGTAGTAACTAAAGCATTCACACAAAAAATGAAAAGTAAGATACATACAAACATACCCATGCTCATCCTATTGTTTGACGGTGCGCCATCTGTTCCAAGAGAGACACAAACTCCAGCTTGAATCATTTTCCTTACAGGTGCAAAGCCAAGCATTCGCATTGCAGAAGCTGGACAATGAGACACTTTAACCCCAGCCCTCGATAAATAACCAATCTGAAAGGTTGACACTAGAAAGGAGTCATTTAAGTCACAACTCATAAATCTGAATTCTGAAGTTGAAGTTTCCCTTACAAAAAGAAATAAGAGACTCAAATCCTCAACTGATAGGGCACATCATTATATCCAACAAATTTGGTAAATAACATTGGCCCTAGTCTAAGTTAATGGTCCAAATTTCTCAAATATATTTGAGGACTAACTAGAGATTCTCAGCTGAGCTAATATTAACTAGCTTGAACATGAGCAGTTTTGGATCCCCTACCCAGCATTGAATTAGAGGTCAGCTGAACTACACTTCAGCAGCAAAGATTATTTGAATTCAAACCAGTAGAATAACACTTTGTGTCCAGAACAAGATTTTGAAGCGAGGAACAATATAAAAATACTTTTGGCCTCTCATACATCTACTTGTAGAGTGGAGAGATTACCTCATCATCGTTGACCCACACGCTGTGAGCTGCAAGTAGATTACTTTGGAGGAAATCTATTTTCTCCAAGAATGTAACTGTCCCGTGATTAACCTTTCGTGTATCAACCACAACTTGATTCTCAAATTGAATCTCAGCAATGTGCTGTACAGCAAAAATGTGTGCACTACTGTTAAGTGAAGAATAATTATAACTGGAATGGTATGACAAAAGCAAGTTAATTCCATTTATTGAACTGGATAAGACCAATAAAGGGCCATAGCTACTCATCATAAGGCTACCACAGTTATGCTAGGAACACGGTCCAAAAGAACAGAAAGAGAACAAGACAAATGTGTGTGCTAAGGAAGTGTGTCATCTAAGCGAAAACTGTGGATTTTTATTCTGAAATGCCAAACAAGGAAAAAAAAAAGGGTGTAAATTACCATGTGAATTCCAGTTTTCAGTTCTTTAGCCAAATTCCTTGTTTCGATGAGCAAGTGATCAGTTGAGTTCATGATTTGTCTGATCCCAAGCCATATCTTAATGCGACCTTCAGCAGTATCATGGTGCTTCTCATAAAGTTCTTTCTGAGACTGAGACCTTAAAAAAACACATTAACTTCAACTCACATTCGGCTTCTTCTTCCACCTCTAAATGTAAATTCTAACAAGTCTTCCACAGTCCCACCTGAATCAATTGATCGGTAGTTTGAGCACTCCATGAAGCCGGTAAACCCTCACCAGAATCCATGATTGATTGTGTTAAACATGCACGTAACCCAAGTAACTCCACTGCTCTAGCCATTGAAGAAACATGTTGTCCCCCTGCTTCCCCGAAACATGTCACCTAATAATTCGACAGAAACGTTCAAAAAATTCAACCCGACTAAGATATTGCATCAAATAGACTAATAATACAAATTTAGTTACTAGCAGTTCCCCTTCTTGTTGTAATACTAGCAGCTTCTAAAGACGTACTAGGCAATAATAATTATGAAGTGTCTGTATTAGACAAGTTCAGTCATTCAATGCAAGACAATGCCCAATGGATTTACAATCCCAGGCAAACTTCTGCTATAAGTTGCCTATGGGTCACGGATGCGTGCAAAAAATTTTAGGCAAGTTGAAACACGTATGCAAAATACACGATGGACACTTTTTGCATTATCAACGGAGGGAGCAATGTTGCATGGTTCAAGGTTCAATTTGGTTCAGGGAACCCGTTAGAGTTCGTAAAACTCTACTGGGGCCAAAGATAAAATACTTGGGCAACCTAGTTTGTAATCGAACACCATTGCAGTAGGATAAATAGCATGATGTACCATTCATCTAGCCTGCTTGACATACTTTACATCACAAAACATTACTCTACAACCTTTGCTCTCAATTTCTACTCTTTCTATAAGCATTTTGCTATAGAACAGTTATCAACAGCATACAATAATGTGAGTCGATTTCCTTTCTCAGTTCAGGAATCGGGTTGTGTCCCTTTAGCTTTATTGATTAAATCCTGAAGCTATACACTCCGAGACGAAATAAGTAAGTAAATTAGGGTTTACCCCGGAGCGAATAAGCTCAATTCCACAAAGAAGAGTTGAAACGTAAGAGTCATTCTCGGTCATATTAGACTCGTATGGCCAAATTCGGCGGTGCAGCCACGTCATGAGATCCACATCATCAGCTATCCCTCTTCCGAGCTGCTGTGACGTATGGACGTGCGTATTGACGAGCCCTACCACATGACACCATACCATAACTCAATTTCCGACAACATTTATACTCCCGCTGTCCCGATCATTTATATTTATATTCCACTTGCTATAATTGATACTCGTCATTCCTTGTGCCGAAACAAAGGTAAATGGTAAATGGACAAGATAGAGAGAGAGGTGCATTTTAATAAGTCTATCAAAGGTAAACAAATGATAATATGTGATAAATTAAAAGGATAGAGAAGTGAGAACCGGGTAGCAAGACGTGGCCGCGGAGGTCAAGGAGGTGGTGAGATCCGGAGAATTGGCGGAGAATGACGTCAGATTGGCCGATGGCTATGATAATGTCGGATTCGATGACGACAGCGCCGTTCTCATAGACGCGAGATTCAGCATCCATTGTTACGATCATGGCGTTATAGAGGATCATTCTGTTCTTCCTTGAATCCATTTTCTGCAATTTCCTACTCAACTCAACCGTGTCAACTAACTCCAAGTCAAACTCTTGAGTCTTGATTATCACACACATGCACGGTAGAGTAGGCATTTCGGGCCGGGTCAAGGCGGGCGGCACAAATCCGGCGCGGTGAAGAAAACGGGTGGCCCAGGTTCGGCACGACAAGATAAGAGGCGGGCCGCGACGCCAAAGTTCCAAAAAAAAATTGTGCCTAGCCCGGCTAGGCCCGAGGCACGACGGTTTTAGGGGTTAATTAAAAACCATTTAAAATATCGAAAGCACGACGGGCCATCACGGTACGGCCCGAAAGCACGATTGTACGTGCCTGGCCTGGCCAAAATTGCGGCTAGGCATGACGGGTCGGGACCTGACACGACACGACACGACACGACCCATTGCCTTCTCTAATTCACGGGCGATGTAAATAAATTTTTATCGTAGTTATTATTTATTTTCCTTTTTTTTGGGAAGAACAGTGCATTAATTAAATTAATACACCAAAACCAACTTCAAGGAGTACATCAAGGCTGGGGATTGGGAAAAAGGGGTTTGTAAAACTCAAATCACAATTACAAAGAGGAGCTTATCATGAATCGTTTTTGGCCGAGTCTATGTTAGAAAAAAACAGCTCACACGGGATGGGCTAGGTTGGGCCTACAACGCAAGCCTATTTTGACCGCCAAGCCCATCATTTTCAGGTTACATTGGGCTTTTGGGGTTAAACCGGGCTTTTCAGTTTTACTTAGGCTAATTAGTCAAAGACAGAAAATATACAGTATTAAATGCGGGATAGTGAAAGAAAAAATAATGACGACGAGACTAGTGAAACTGTGAAAGTAACAGTAGTAACAACAAATATAATAAAAGTAACTGTAGGAATAGCGAAGAAAAAATATGAAAAATTAGCTAACAATTCAATTTAAGGAAAATATTTTATTTATTTAAAGATATGAGTTTGATAAAAATTAATAGGAATAGTGAATTTAACCGTAAAAATAGCGGGAGTAGTCAAAGAAACAACAGTAACAGAAGGAGTAGTGAACGTAATAGTTATAACAGGAATATCGTGAAAGTAGTTATAATATTAACAGCGCGAGTAGTGAATGTGTCTCATAATTTGTTGATAAATTTTACATCTCATCATAATTTCAAAAAAATATATCATAAAACAATACTTATAAATTGTAAATATATGTATTAAGCAAGTGTAGCACAATTATATTTTCATAGAAAATAAAATTTAAATGGTAAAGAGGTAGCTCGGCCGGACATCTTACTTTCGTCTATTTACCCACATAACCCCCCTCCCAATTTCGAGGCTCAAAATATTATATCATTTTGACCCCTCTTTTTTTTTTTGAATTAGGTCCCTCCTTCATTAGATTAACTAGTTTGGTCAATTTTTAGTTAAAATAAATTTGCGCCCAGCGTGAGGCAAAATGATCGATTTCTATAGCCAAACTATCATCGAGTTAATCGTCCACAATCGTGTCTCCTAGAAATCTACAGATCTGGTCGTCAGAATTCCTCCAGAGTTCCTTCAGAGTTCTGTAGTAGATCCAGTCGCCAGAGTTCTTCTAGAATTCTGCAGTAGGTCTGATCGTCAGAGTTCCTCAAGACACCGCCATAACAGAAATGGCCAACCTACTAGAAACCACCATCATTGTACCGGCAGAAGGTGGTGCAGCATAATTGTTTCGCGCAGGCGTGCAGGTCCAGAACAGCCTACCTGAAGGAACCTTGGGACAGTTAAGCCTAACTCCACCAGATACCTTGCAGCTGACCCTAAGAAGGATGAACACAATGCACAAAGCCAAAGAGGACCTGCAGAAGGGCAACATGGATATGAAAGTAAGGATAGCAACCATGGTACCCCTCTCAACCAGCGCCCATCAACAGAATATCCAGGTGATGGTCCTAGTAACCCTCTCGCAAGAGTCAGCAGCAGGTGGAGGACCAGGACGACAGGTTCCCCCAGAGTTGGTCACTAGGCTAGATCTTGGAGTCCTCACACCTAACTACTCTCTTATGCTGACGACCCTGCAGGCTACCCTAGGTAACATCTTTTCTAGTGGTTCCCTTGGGGCTAACTTCTTCTCTAGTACAGGTACCACCAGCCAACAGGCACGGGATGAGCAGTATAGGTCCATCATCAACGCCACCCCTCTGACCAGCAGGTTCGCTAGCCAACCCTACTCCATGGAGCAGACCCATGTAGAAGCAGCCTTAAGAAGTAATCCCTTTGGCTTGGTTTCGTACGTCTCTAATCCACTTGCAAGAGCAGGTATTCTGCTGGAACACAACTTCAGAAAATCAGAGCAATGCTCAACAAGATAACCGGGATGCCGCACCCGATGTAAATAGCAGCACCAGACAGTTACGCAGACTCTCTCTTCATTGACACCATCGCATGGGTGGAAGTACCAAAGCGGGTTGTTCTTCCAGAAATCGTGTTATATGATGGCATTACTGATCCCATTAACCATATTAACGAGTACAAGTAGAGGATGATGACCACCTCAGCAACAGGAATACAGAAAGAGTCTTGCACGTGTAAGGGCTTTGGGTGTAACCTATCTATCTGGAGCAGCACTGCAATGGTTTGTCAATCTGCCGAACAAATCAATATCATCCTTTACGGACTTAGACATTGCATTCAATCACCAGTTTGCCAGAAGTCACAAGCTTGAGAAGCAAACAAGCGACCTCTACCGCATTGTCCAAAGGTATGATGTACCTACACGCGATTATATGTACAGGTTTAATAGGGAAAAAGTGCACATCCCTAGATGCAACATCCCCACCGCGATTGAGGCCTTCAGGCAAGGGTTACTCCCAGACTCTAACCTATATGAAGTCATGCAGGGGCCAGGACCATCTCCAACAATTCGCCAACAGCCATTACAATACTTGAGATATCAGCCATAGAGTCCTACATGACCTGCAGACTACATTTTTCTGGTACACGTAATTTACTCAAATTTTCTGCCTTATTTTGAATTTGTAGATTTGTTATTTCACTATTTCTGAGTTCTTCCTGATTCATGTACGTTCACATTATCTTCAGTTTTCGAAAATCATTCTTAAATAGAGAGTTTCTTTCTCAACGAATTTTTTACATCTTAACAAACTTAGTAACTATTCTAGTACAATTAAGTTAAGAATTTCACTTGATTTGAAAATTTTCAACTAGTTAATTAAATTCTTCCTCCAAAAGGAAGCCAAAACAATACAACACTACAATCTCCATGTGGGGACCACATCGTGCGCGTCGTCGAACAGGAACACCTACGTTCCGCCAGGACAGCCAGACTCCACTACCACCAAAGTCACTACTACGTGGCGTGCATACAAACGATCGACTATACCCCAGAGCTATCGTCTAAAGTAAGTCGGCCAACAAAATAGTACATGCACGACAAAATATTTACAAATGCGAGCTACAATCGATAAACACTAATTACTCCAGAAATATATCAAATGGAAATTAAATGGTATAACATAAAGCCCGCCTGCATCACCTAGATGCAGACCACAAAAAAGTCGACTTGTTCACAAGCATATATGTTGCATCACTAATATTTTTCACGTGTCACCTACATAATTACTGCATAAGCAAGCTTGCTCGAGGTTCTCACCACCAAGATCACCCTTGGCGGTCAAAATGGTAAGTCAGGAGGAGGCTGCCTCCCGAGCATCCAACAGCTAGAATCCAGCGTCCACCAGCTAGAACCCAACATTCATCGACGTCCACCAGCACCCCCGAGCATCCACTAGCTGGGATATACCAGGAGTCCGCCTATCATAAGGGTCTGCTTGTAGGAATTTGAAGGTCAATATTAGTAGAACGTTTATTTGCACTTACTTCCGGACTAGTAAAACTGTGGAAAGCCAAGAGGAATCTGGTGAAGACAACTCGCCTACTTGTCGATCTCACCCTCGTGAGCATGTACCAGCAGGACTCCACCTGCTATCTATGTGGCCTTACTTCCAGACCAATGGGAACATGGAGATGCAGAAATCAGCCAACCATAAAAGCAGGGTATGATCCAACGAGAACGAGCATATTAGATTACCAAAATTCAGGAGTACATAGCAAGGGTTCAAAATATTGTCAAAAGTGCATAACAAACACATACTTGTTCTAGCGGAATAACACCAGTAGAGTAGCAACAACAGGCATAATTTAGAGGATTAATTTTCCTCCTCAACAAGGTTGAGGAACAAAAATGGACAATTGTTATAACCAGATTTCACATATTCACAAACGATACACATGGCACGAGACGAGTGGTGAATGGAAAAAATGTAGTTCGATGACGTGGCATGAGAAGTCCGCATAAATGAACTAAACCAACAATGTTCACGTGGAATTGAGCTAGTCAACCAAAAGAATATGATTAATAGGGGAGAGTAGGCATGGTATCATGAGGCTGTTAACATATTTTGTTAAGCAAGTCAATGATATAAGAGCCGAAAATATGGAGGTTTAGTTGGGTTTGTTAAAGATAACCGTTGCAAACAAGTAGTATATAAAGAAGGGATGAGAAAGCTATCAGATCATCAAGTAAATCCCATATTAGCACACATCATCTATCAACTATAAGGCTATATAAAAGCTACCTGAGCCATAAGCATCAAATAAGAAGCCATCCAAAACAGCCATACGTCTTAAATACTGTTTAGCCCCTTATACATAGAGTGACTAATTTACTGCCCTCGGAGAGCTTGCTCATTGTATATTGTTCTTTGACTTCTCATAGTGAATTGGCGGGATACCTGTAATACCCGTCATTTTTGTGTAATTCTGGGACTTAGGTTAGTCACTCGGCCGAGTACTCATCGGACGAGGAACCCCTTTCTGGAATAGCTAAGTTACGACATTGTATAATCTTTTTTTTAAGCATAGGTCACTCGATCGAGTGTGCTCAATACTCGATCGAGTGTGAGGTTTACTCGGTCGAGTGTCTCTATACTCGGTTGAGTGTTCTGCGCTGTAACAGTTTTCCTAATTCCGTCTTTCCTAAATTATTTCTAATTATAATATAATATTCCTAAGACCGGCCTAAATCTATCCTATGCCTATAAATACCTATAATGCACCAGAGATTACAGTAACTTAAAACCTAAATCACAAAAGAGAGAAAAGAGAAGAGAGTGAGGCACAACATTAGTGTTGGAGTAGTGTCCTCTACAATAAGTGCGTTTACATAATAAATCTCGTAAAAGGAATATCAGGGATTTATTTATTTATTTGTCAGCTGGTCATCGTTAATCGGTAATGATTGGCTGACTAGAGTTTGACATTACTGTCGTGTGACGGCGGTGATCAGTTGATCCCTTTAGGTCACACCTATAGGATGACGCCCAAATAAAATAAATTAATTGTTTGTATGAGATACAAGATAATTAATTCCTTTTATTATTTGACTTTTAATTAGTTACGTAAATGTATTATTTGATGACGGGTTATGAACTCGGGACAAGGAGATTTATTATTTAATTATGTGATATAATAAATAATTAGAATTTATTAATTAATTGTTAATTAATTAATTAATTTTATGTGATATGTGTATATGTTTTGAGGTGGAATTAATTAGCTATTAAATTTTACAAGAGGTTGTAAAATTAGCTAAATGGGTAATATTGACACATTGTATGTTGATAAAATAGTCTTATGATTACTTAATAGTTAAGTAGTCATTGGTTGTTAATTTATATTATTTAATTGTTAAATAATCAAATTAATATTTAATTATGTCAGATAATTTAATATAAGACTTATAAGCATTTGTGGGACAAATGTCGAAAATCGAAATGGACCCGGAGGGGACCATTTGGACAAATTTTTTATACACTACTAATACACTCATTGTGAGTGGAAAAGGTAGGCATTTCCCACTATCTTTTGTATGTGAATTGTTTACATTTGCATGGCTATAAATACCCAACTATTCACCCCATTTCATAAGAGGAAAAATTTGAAGAAAAACTTGGTCTTTGAGGCTATAAATTTCGGTTGCTTATCCTCCATAAAAGACCATTTTTTCCTTCTTATTTTATTCATCTTTTTCATCCAAAAACACATATAAAATTAACTAATATCAAATATACAAAAAAAACAAGGTTACTACTACATTTACCTAGTTAGTATTTTAGTAGTATTTTGGGTTAGTCTTGGATGCCACCTTAGGAGATTACCTACATTGGTAATTAAGGTGTTGGAGGATCGCTCAAGAACAACATCTAGGAAGGAGTCCTTGAGTTGTGCCCAATTTTTGCCTTATAACAATGTAAGGAATTCTTGTCTTAAATGGTTTTATACCATCTCTTTTTATGCATGCATGTAGATTTAGACTAAACAAAATTAGTATGTAATTTTGATATCATAAGATGACTATTATTTAGTCTAAAATAACTAACAAGTGGTATCAGAGCATTGTTAAATACATGCATGTTGTCTTAAGACGATTTTAGTAATTTATGAGATAAATTGATAAAATTGATATTATGTACTAAAATTAGTTTTATCAGATAATATGGTCTTGCATGTAAATAATCTGGTCTTAGGATGATATGGGATGAAAATTTGATTTTTTTTTAATTTTTTCCACTTTTTATAACTTAAAATGGCATAAAATTGAGTAAAAATGCATTAAAATTAATTAAGAGTTAATTAAAATTGATTGCATGTTAATTTTATGCATATTTATTTAGAAATAACCACATGCATGTTATATTTATGAGAAAAGTAGAAACTTTAAATTAATGTGATTAATTTAGGTAGTTTATTGATTTTTATTTGATAAAAATTGGTAAATAATGGTTATTTTGCAAATAAATATTGATTTATTTTTAGGGCTCGAAATTTTTGAATTTTTAGCTCTTGGAAATTGTTCCAAAATGTACAAAATTTTATTTTAAGTCATTTCAATTTTTATGGTTTGATTTAGAATTAAATCGTAAAAATTGTCGCTTTACCGATTATATTGTGATATCGCTTTAAATAAATTTTAAAACTAAAAATTTTCATTTGCATGGCATTTTTGGTGTAAGACCAGAATGTTCATGGCTTTGAAATTTATTTTTCTATAAATTTTTAAATTAAGTATGATAATTGTGAATTATTATATCATTTTTGTCATAATTGTGTTTTAATTCCCATATAAATTCAAGATAGTTGTTGAGAATAATTATTTTGATATTAGACCAGATTAGTATTATGAGTGAGTCTTAAAATTATTTTAAGAATTGATTATGAATTTTTATTGGTAAAAATTCCGTCAAAGCAAGCTCAAATGATCGTTGTTGGTAAGTTAGACGATTTGGCATGTCATTTTCCATAATGCATTTTATTATTCATTTGGATGAATGTTTTTTTTTCATTATAATAATGTAATTTTTCCTAATATGGCCATAGGTAGAAGTTAATATTTCCCGTAATGTAAGGGAATATCGACTTGTTTTGTAATTAATTGCGATTTCGTATCGCCTAATTTGTAATTAATTAATAGTTTTTATTTTAATTTTATTACAAATTGTATAATAGGGTATTGTTATGTAATTTAATTATAAGTAATTAGAGGAAGCATCTAAAGACGGAGTTTTCATGAAGACGGTGTTTTCGGAAAGGCGTTCCGAAATCCTAAAGAAGGAGGCCAATTTATGAAGACTCAACTCTCAAGGGACCAAGGAGTTGGTTTCCGATATGTAATATTTTTAGTTAATTAGATTAACTAGGTGGCCATATTAGGACTTACTTGTTTACATTTTTGCATTCATGCCAAATCGTCACTACATGTTTTTTTTTTGTTGTTATCGATTTAATTCTCTAGCATTCATCAATTTAGTTCACTAAAAAGTGATAGACAATTAAATTGATAAGATCTCTCACATTTGTTTAAAATTGAGATTAAGCCTTACCAAATAATAGCACCTATGAATCCCTTCTTCATTAGAGGTAGGTTCGGATCACCGAGGTATACTTTTTTTACATTGGGTAAGTAGGGTAATAAAAGTTATTACGCGTGAAAATTGGTTGGACTCAACGGGATAAATATGGGTTGAATCGGTCCACCGTGCCCATATTTATTCTAGGGCTAAAAGATAGATTTTAAGAAAATCCGTCAACCAAGAGTTCTAGTAGTAGAATCAGTCAAAGTTGTTGACTCACCAAATTTATATAAATATGGGTTGAATCGGTCCACCGTGCCCGTGTTTATATAAAATTGGATCTTGGAATCATTTATATAATTCAGTGGGAGATCATTATATAAATGCGAACTTGTTAAATAGTTTCACAAGTTAAATATTTCTAGACGATAAATGTTAATCTTTCCTTTATTTCCTTTGTAGTAATCACGATGACTTCTACTAGTGAAACTGTCACCATAGCTAGAGATTCATGGCTACGTTCTTTCATGGACAAATATGTTTTAAAAACCAACGGTGGTAATTTTAAAGATTGGGAGGAACAACTTCGATTAGCTGCCGCAGGTGATGGCAAATTACGCTACCTTGTCGATCCCTCTCCTCCTTCGCCTAGTACTAGGGCCACTGCCGATGTAAGGGAGGCTTTTTCAAATTATCAAAAGGAATCCGCTGCAATAAAAAATGTTTTGATTTTTTCAATGGATCCTGCTTTACAAAGGCAATGTGTCAAGTTTCGCGATGCACATAAAGTATTCTCGAGGCTTTCTACTATGTTTTCTCAAGCCCCAAGGATAATTCAAAGATGACACATGATTCGTTTCTTTTTGAGGCTAACCTCAAAGATGGTCAACTTGTAAGTTCACACGTACTTAAAATGATTGAGTACGTGGAAACTTTAGAGGGGTTGGGATGTAAGATCCCCGACGAACTAGTGGTGGACCGAGTGCTCCACTCTCTCTCGCACGTCAAGGGATTTACCCAATTTAGGGTAAATTACAATATGACGAACATGAAAAAGAGTTTACATGAGCTCCATTCTCTGCTTGTACAAGAAGAGAAGGACATGGGATTGAGTGGGAGCACGAGGAAAGATGTGCTTGCAATTAACGTGAAGGGGAAGAAGCAGTTTAAGAGGAACGCAGGTAAGAAGCCCGTTCAGGTGGAGGGCAAAGGTAAAGCAATTGCGAATTGCTCTACCAAGCCTAAAACTATAAAGGGTAATCCTCTTAAATATACTTGTAATTATTGTAATAACAAGGGACATTGGAGACAAAATTGTACAAAGTACCTGGATAACATAAAAGCTGGCATTGTGAAGCCGACATGTAATTTCTCAACCGAATCTTTTATGATAGACATAAATTATGCTTCAAATACAACTTGGGTATTAGATACTGGTTGTGGTTCTCACTTGTATAATCATTTGCAGGGCCTAAAAAGCATAAGAAAGCTAAACAAGGGTGATGTTGATCTCCGAATGGGAAACGGGTCTAAAGTAGTCTATTGCCTCTCGGTAGGAACTTATGTACTTAGTTTAGCTTCAGGAATGCAGTTGCATCTTAATAATTGTTATTTTGTACCAACGCTATCTAGAAATATAATATCCGTATCCGTGTTAGACACTGAAGGGTTTTCTTTTGTAATTAAAGACAAGTGTTGTACTTTTTCCCTTAATGGGATTGTATATAGCCAAGCTATTTCGATCAATGGAATTTATATTCTAGATACTTGCAACGATGTTTATCATTTAGATAGTAAAAGACTCAAAACAGGTGATTCCGATCAATCTTATTTATGGCATTGTCGATTAGGACACATCAACGAGAAGCGCATTAAAAGACTAGTGTCGACTGGTGTAATTAAACCTTTTGATTTCGAATCATTTGGTACATGCGAATCTTGTCTACTTGGCAAGATGACTCGTTCACCTTTTCTAGGAAAGGGATCTCGAGCTAGTGAGTTGTTGGGTTTAATACATACCGATGTATGCGGTCCAATGACAGTCACTGCTAGAGGTAATTATGACTATTTCATTACTTTTACCGATGACATGAGTAGATATGGGTATATCTACTTAATGAGGTATAAAAGTGAAGCTTTTGATAAGTTCAAAGAGTTTCAGAATGAAGTAGAAAATCAATTAAATAAGAAGATTAGAGCATTACGATCAGATCGTGGTGGGGAATATTTAAGTAATGACTTTAAAGATCACCTTAAAAACTGCGGTATTGTATCTTAGTTAACTCCTCCTGGCACACCACAATTAAATGGTGTGGCTGAAAGGAGGAATCGAACTTTATTAGATATGGTTCGATCGATGATGAGTCAAATAGAGTTACCTAAGTCATTCTGGGGTTTTGCCATTTTATCTGCTGTACAATCACTTAATAAAAGTCCCACTAAAGCAACTGACAAAACTCCATATGAGATATGGAAAGGAAAAGTCCCGAATCTGCGATACATAAAAGTATGGGGTTATGATGCTTATGTCAAGAGCAAGTCTGACGATAAGCTTGCACCTCGTTCTGAAAAATGTATTTTTGTAGGCTACCCTAAGGAAACTTGTGGATATTATTTCTACAATAGTAGCGAGAATAAAGTGTTTGTTGCTCGTGAAGCTGTCTTTCTAGAAAAAGAGTTTATTTCTAGAAGACAGAGTGGGAGAAAATTTGAACTTGATGAAGTTCAAGAGCCACAAACTGATGTGACAGTGTAGGAAGATGTTCCTTCTACGTCAGAATCGGTTATTGTTCCTGTTGAACCTAGGAGGTCAGAAAGGGTTAGTCGCCAGCCTGATAGATACCTTGGTATTATCGAGGAAGATGGTGACTATGAGGTTTTACTTTTAGAAAGTGATGAACCAAAGACCTATAAAGCAGCTATTACGAGTTCCGACTCTAAGCTATGGCTCGAAGCCATGCAATCCGAAATGGATTCCATGTACGATAATCAGGTATAGGACCTGGTTGACTTACCTAAAGATGTTCGACCTCTTCAGTGTAAGTGGATATTCAAGATTAAAATCGGCATGGATGGACATAAAGATGTCTACAAAGCTAGATTGGTTGCAAAAGGTTTCACTCAGGTTCATGGTTTACACTATGATGAAACTTTTGCACCAGTTGCTATGCTTAGATCTGTTCGGATAATGTTAGCGATTGCTGCATTTCATGATTATGAGATATGGCAAATGGATGTCAAAACCGCTTTCCTGAACGGGTTTCTGGAAGAGGAAGTGTTCATGACACAACCTGAGGGTTTTGTGGATCCTAAAATCCTAACAAAGTATGCAAACTTAAGAGATCCATTTATGGTCTTAAGCAAGCGTCAAGGAGTTGGAATCATCATTTTGATCATGTTATTAAACAGAATGGTTTTTCTCGAAGTGTTGAGGAACCATGTTTATACATGAAGTTTAGTGGGAGTAAAGTTTTTTTCTTACTTCTTTATGTGGCCGACATATTACTCATTGGGAATGACGTAGATATGCTTGCTTCTGTTAAGAAGTGGTTAGGAAATCACTTCCAAATGAAAGATTTGGGAGAAGCTCAGCGCATCTTGGGTATCCGGATCTATAGGGATAGATCCAAAAGGATATTAGCATTGAGTCAAGAAGCCTATATCGATAAGATTCTTGACCGATTCAATATGAAAAACTCCAAGAGAGGTTTTCTACCTATGGGCAGTGAGATCACTTTGAGTAAGAAATAGTGTCCTACTGAGCCTAAGGATATTGAACGCATGAAATCGATCCCCTATGCTTCCGCTGTTGGATCGATCATGTATGCTATGATCTGTTCTCGTCCTGACGTCTCGTATGCTTTGAGTATGACGAGTCGTTTTCAGAAAACTCCAGGTGAGAATCACTGGATAGCCGTCAAGAATATCCTAAAGTACTTTAGAAGGACTAAAGATTCATTCTTAGTGTTTGGAGGAGAATCTGAATTACGTATAAGAGGTTATACGGATGCCAGTTTCCAAACCGATAGAGATGATTTGAAATCCCAGGCTAGTTTTGTCTTTTTGTTGAACGGAGGGGCGGTTTGCTGGAGAAGTTTCAAGGAGTCTGTGACTGCTGATTTTACAATGGAAGCTGAGTACATTGCAGCCTTTGAAGCTGTAAAGGAAGCTGTTTAGATTAGGCAATTTTTAGAGGGACTGAAGGTAGTTCCTACTGCCAAGGATCCTATCACTTTGTATTGTGATAACAGTGGGGCAATTTTTCAAGCAAAAGAGCCCAAGTCTAGTAACAAATCTAGACATGTACTTAGGAAATTTCATGTAATTAGAGATTTAATCGAAAGGAAAGAAATTACAGTTTGTAAGGTTGGGACAGCTGACAACATCGCTGATCCTTTAACCAAACCTTTGTCTCAAGCTAAACATGATAGTCATGTAGTTTCGATGGGGTTGAGACGAATGCCAGAATTGTTGTAAATTATATGATATGTAATAATCAAAAATATTGTATTTATTATTTCATATATGATAAGTTGCATTTATCGTTATATTCAGTTTTATGTCTGAATTTATATACTTTGTTTTCTCCAAATAGGTTGTAAAGACAATGTCGAACCCTATTAAGTGAACTGGATTAACATTGTATTTTGTCCCTAGTTACTTAATGAGGTGACGTCTCGGAGTGACTAGATTGTAAGGCGATAGATGACAGGTTCGACTGTCATATGGTCATAGTGATGGCTGGTCGATTACATAGGCAGATTGTGAGACAATTTGTCGGACAATGACCGTTTATAGAGTCCGTTTGTTGCTAGGTCGTGGCGAGGATTTCTATTTATTCCTTCGAGTCAATTCTTTAGACTGGTGACTATTTGTCTGAGTTGGTACGGTTTTCCAGTAGCTTTGGTTTTTGTTCTAGGTCGCACCGTAAAAGAAGGCCGATGAGCATTTACTGGGTCATTGTGATCTGTATTGAATGAAGAAAATAGGTCAACGGGATTGTCCTTTTAAGTCATATTTTATCTCAAGGCCACTCGAGGAGAGATGACTGTGAATGCGTGGCCACGCTCGGATGCGATCTATAGTAGATTATCCGGTCAGACAGTCATTCTCCTGATCGAGGAAACCACTTTATGATATGATCACGTGCAAGAACGACCTGAAAGACATCTTGCATTGAGTGAGAGATATTATTGGACCAGAGAATTGGTAACGCACACTTGTGTCGGACAAGTGGGAGATTGTTGGAGTAGTGTCCTCCACAATAAGTGCGTTTACATAATAAATCTCGTAAAAGGAATATCAGGGATTTATTTATTTATTTGTTAGCTGGTCATCGTTAATCGGTAATGATTGGCTGACTAGATTTTGACATTACTGCCGTGTGACGGCTGTGATCAGCTGATCCCTTTAGGTCACACCTATAGGATGACGCCCAAATAGAATAAATTAATTGTTTGTATGAGATACGAGATAATTAATTCCTTGTATTATTTGACTTTTAATTAGTCATGTAAATGTATTATTTGATGACGGGTTACGAACTGGGGACAAGGAGATTTATTATTTAATTATGTGATATAATAAATATTTAGAATTTATTAATTAATTGTTAATTAATTAATTTTATACGATATGTGTATATGTTTTGAGGTGGAATTAATTAGCTATTAAATTTTACAAGAGGTTGTAAAATTAGCTAAATGGGTAATATTGACACATTGTATGTTGATAAAATAGTCTTATGATTACTTAATAGTTAAGTAGTCATTGGTTGTTAATTTATATTATTTAATTGTTAAATAATCAAATTAATATTTAATTATGTCAGATAATTTAATATAAGACTTATAAGCATTTGTGGAGCAAATATCGAAAATCGAAATGGACCCGGAGGGGACCATTTGGGTTTATACACTACTAATACACTCATTGTGAGTGGAAAAGGTAGGCATTTCCCACTATCTTTTGTATGTGAATTGTTTACATTTGCATGGCTATAAATACCCAACTATTCACCCCATTTCATAAGAGGAAAAATTTGAAGAAAAACTTGGTCTTTGAGGCTATAAATTTCGGTTGCTTATCCTCCATAAAAGACCATTTTTTCTTTCTTTTTTTATTCATCTTTTTCATCCAAAAACACATATAAAATTAACTAATATCAAATATACAAAAAAAACAAGGTTACTACTACATTTACCTAGTTAGTATTTTAGTAGTATTTTGGGTTAGTCTTGGATGCCACCTTAGGAGATTACCTACATTGGTAATTAAGGTGTTGGAGGATCGCTCAAGAACAACATCTAGGAAGGAGTCCTTGAGTTGTGCCCAATTTTTGCCTTATAACAATGTAAGGAATTCTTGTCTTAAGATGGTTTTATACCATCTCTTTTTATGCATGCATGTAGATTTAGACTAAACAAAATTAGTATGTAATTTTGATATCATAAGATGACTATTATTTAGTCTAAAATAACTAACAATTAGGGCATCGATCATTATTCCACACCGGATCTTTGTAAGTCGACCTAAATTTACATTCTTAATCTATTATTTACGTATCACGCACTAGAACATCCGTGACTTGAGCTTGACCGTGCCCCGACTCGGCTTTGACCGAGTAGGACCGAAACCCTAGGACGGGATTTTGGGAGATTTCAATTGTAATTGTTACGGTTTAATTGTTGTAGTAATTGTTTGTATTCTATGCTTGCTATAAGCACTAATTTCGTAGAAGAGCGCTTTTAACTTCTACTAGGCTTGAATTTGTGAAGTTGCGAAAAGGTAGGGAATTCCTACTCAATCCATATTACTGTATTGTGTTTATTAATTATATTGTGGAGATAATCATTTGAATGTCAGTTTCATGTGCTAGTGGTGTTTTATCGTCAGTATAAGACGCTCTGATTATTACTACTGAAAGAATTTACTGTTGTGGTTACTTTCTGTGTTGTGCTCGTGACACAACTGTATTGATCATTTCCGCTGTTAGTCTGCGGGCGGAGGAGGGTGTATTGTGTTCGGAGTTTATGTGATCATTTGAGCTGTCGGTCTGCGGACTGAGGAGGGTGTATGGTGTTTAGAGTTTATTGTTGCCGGTCTGTGGACTGAGGAGGGTCTATGGTGATCAGAGTTTATTGAATGAGATCTGGTTATTTTGTTATCAATATTGAGTTGTGCAGGATTATTATCTTTACTGTATATTGTGTTGGTTTTCTCTTCTCAACTAGTGGTTGATGTGTGTGTGTTTGTATAAATGTCACCTTCCTTTTCTATTCGGCGACTCGTGTTGATCCATTTGTTATTTCCGTTCAAATGGGGAGCAGTTAATTTAGCAGGTAATAAAAAGTAAGCTGGATGCTGTGTTGCGGAGCTTGGGGCGCGATAAGCTGGAAGACGGACTGAGTCTAGCTAGTTGTGTCTAGTTTATCACTTAGTAGTTATTTAATAAAGACTCCCGTTGTATTAGTTATTAACTTGGTTATTCAGTTTGGATTTGTAATAAAGCATTTGAGACAGGTTTGCAGTTGTTGTATGATTTATTTTAAAGTACCTTTGGTTGTTTTACTTTATTATTCACTACCTCAGACAACCGAGATGGTAACAGCTTATTTAACCGGGAATGTCTTGCTAAAGACTATTGGTTAAATGAGGGTGTTACAAGTGGTATCAGAGCAAAACTATTCTAAGGCATTAACCAATGAATCTAATGAACCTAGGTTGTGTCCAATAAAATTAACCCCTGAGTAGAAACTATTACCAGTCCCTTAACTCGGTTAGAGAGACGTCTTTAATTCAGGTTATGACCCTTTTAGTTTTGAACCGGTTACCGCGGTGAGTGTTAAAGAGAGTGGGTAGATAGAGTGGATGGTATGTGTTTTAATAGTTAGAATTTTGGAGTCTATGGAAGTATGGAAGAGTGATTGCTAATATGGAATTCATTGTGTATGAGCAAGACGTGAAAAGATGGATTGTGTAATACCCGGATATTTTGGGACTCGTAAAGGAACCTTGGAATGCATGAGGAGACCCTTAGGCTTGACAAGAAGTTACTCGGAAGGAGGAGATGACCATACACTAGACCAAGTAGAACATAGACTAGACCTAGTGAGCATAAAGTGGACCGAGTGGAGGTCATAGTGGACTGAGCAGGTGCACTTGGCCGAGTATAAGCTGTACTTGACCGAGTGGACTCAGCACTCGACCGAGTGTAGCTTCTCAGTGGGCGATAAAACCTATGTCGGGATCGATTCCGCCAAAACCTAATTCATTTCTCCTCTTTCTCTCTATCACTCCAAATCCTCTCTCCTTTCTCTAAAGCCCTTCTAAATACCTTTCCATGAGATTCAAGCTTGGATTTGAAGATGTTCTACCTTTCTCCCTCTTCCCTTCACCTTGTGAGTAAGATTTACTTTTTCTTTTTCTTTTATTTTATCCCTAGAACTTGGGTTTTTTTTTGAATTAATTAATTAGTGGTTATTATGTGTATTGTGGGTAATTAGTGGATAACAATTAGGGGTTTTAGATAATAAAAGTATATAGGATGTATTATGACGATTATTATGCAACTAATGTAGGATGAGACGGTTTTATGATACGGGATCTTGCTTGTCTTGGATTGATAATGGAAAATGCTAAAAGGTAGAGTTTCCCTACTCGGTTTTCACTGTATATGTAATTGTTGTGTTATGGAAATCATGGTGTTGCATGGATTTGGTATGTGTTGTTGGGATAGTAGACTACTGATATGACTATGGTTGGTTGTGTCTTAGTTACTCTTGAGATATGGTGTGTGGTAAATTAGTGAGGAGGTGTGGGAGCTGACCTCACGCATGAGATCGCTCCTTGAAGTGCCCCTCACCTTCAAGGAGGATGTGCACATTAATGGTTCAGGTTACCGGGTTCGTGTTGCAATGCGGATTCAGGTACTCCATGTTGCGATGCGGATACCTCGGGCTGCGGTCCGACAGGGGTAGGTGGCGGTGTTGCGATGCCTTCACTGTGGTCATGATGAGACATCATTGATTATAGTATTGAGAGATGTGACAGTCTGATATTGATACGAGTTATGAGGTCCGAGTGTCTTGTTGGTGGTCATAGTATGTTTAGAGTCGTAATTATATGTATTGTGAGACTGACGTGTATGTTGTCTGTGTAATTGTCACCTATTTCCAGGGTGGCTTATGTTGATCCATATGATATTTCCGATCATATGGGGAGCAGTTGTGTACAGGTTGGTTATGATACTTCACGGGAGACAGGAGGAGCTACGAGCACTTGGAGTCGAGTCACATAACTAGATGTTAGATGACATAGGTAGTAGTCGAGTTGTATAATGCTCAGTTCTTTTGTTACTCGTTTGTTAGTTAGGTAATTTAGTAAACTGTCAATTGTATAAATGTTTCTTAATTGTAATTCTGATTTCACTGCCTCGGAAAACCGAGATGGTAACATCTTCCGATTACCTTGGCCGAGTAAGAAGGGGGTGTTACAGATGGAGAGTGGATATGAACAGAAAGTTGAAGAGAGTATTGATACAAAAGAGATGTGGAATTATTTTGTTTTACAAAAGTTAAAGATTATGAAAGTGTATAAATAATATTGTTATTATTGATATGAACATTCACTAAATTGACGATAAAACTTAAATAAATCTAATTGACATTATACGCAGATAATATGAAATCGGTGAAGCATGTAAAATTGTATGAGTAGCCAAGCATGTCTAGAGAGATGACGAATGTGTTATATTAGTTAAATCGATGATTATATAATCTATGGAGGATTTAAATGTTCAATTGCAAGTATATAATGTTGAGTTGAAATGATAAATGATGAAGGAGTAAGTGTAATATATGAGTATGGACGAAAATAGGTGAAACAGAGCACGACTTGATCGAGTAGAAGCCAACTCGATCAAGTGATCTTTCTTTTTATGCAGAGATATGGTGTTCACAGACCCTCGACCGAGTGTCCCCTGAACTCGATCGAGTATTTCCGGACTCGATCCATTCTTTGTCTATCCTTTGAAATAAGCAAATAACTTATGTTATTTTCTTCCTTCATACTAGAGATAAGATGCCTCCAAAGAAAGTGTCCGCATCAACTGCTGCGAATATGTCCACTGAGGAAGTGGAGAGGTTGCTAGAAATGAATGCGGCTCTGACAACTGCTTTATAGAATGCTACTAAGCCTAAAGAGGTGGTGATGGATGTGGCTATGATGAGTACTGCAATTTGTCTTCATAGGCCAACTAACTATGATGGTTTATGAAGCCTTCGTTGTTGGGAGACTGGTGTAGGGAGCTTGACAATATCTTTGAATTGTTAAACTGCCCCGTTGAGTTACAAGTAGATCATGTTGCTTTCTACCTAAAAGGGAAGGCATACTTGTGGTGGAGTAGAAATAAGGAGATGATAAAGGAAGCCTTCATGGAGAGTGATGAAACTCACGTGCACTAGAGCAGTTTCAAGAATATGCTTTGGAATGAATTTTTACCTGAGCATATCGGGAGTAAGATGAAGTCGGAGTTCGATATGTTTTAGATGATTGAGGGGATGACATTGGAGGAGTATCACAATAGGTTCATGGAGTTGGCTGAGTGTGTATCGGATCTGAAGCGAAGTGAGGACATCCTGGCTGTGAGAATTGAGAAAGGGCTATCCTTGGAAATTATGAAGAGGCTTCTAGCTGGGGAGCCATCTGATGTAAAAGAAGTGTACTAAAGAGCAGGTTATGCAGAGAGGATTATCACTATGACCAAGGAGCATAAGAAGGAGAAGGGAGGGAAAATAAAGACGGAAATTGTTAGTGAGGGGCAAGTGGTGAGTAAGAAGCAAAATTACAACCAATTCAAATCTTATTAAGCCGGTGGGTCTAATTATAGAAGAGGTGCAAGACAGAATGGAGAATGGGGCCATGGACCATCATATGCCGCGCCTGTAGGTGTTTCAACTGTAACAAGGTCGGACATCGAGCCTTTGAGTGTAGATATGCAGCAGGGAATGGTGGTGGAGGTTGAAATCAAGGAGGATACCACACTCCAGCACCAAGCATGGGAAACAACTGTTACTCAGGTCAAAGAGTAACCACATGAGTTATAATAACAATAACTATAGCCAGAATCGCTACAACAACAATCAAAGTTAGGGTGGAGGATCATACCAGAAGGCGGGCAATGGAGGTAATCTGAACAGCACTGTGAAGCCGACTGCTTCGAACGGTACCGTCCAAGGAGGAGCTAAGACCAGTGGGAAGCTGTTTATGATTGGCAAAGATGTAACACCCGCTTCTTTCTTGGCCATGGTAATCGGGAGATGTCAGCTTCTCGGTTTCCCGAGGCAGTGACACTACGCCAAATAAGACCTTCAATAACGGTCAGATAATGCAATTACCGTTATTAAATAGAAACACGGAACCGTTATTGCAACGACTGTTGTTAAATATATACCACGGTTGTATACAAACACGCGACCGTTATATAACATCAATAACGGATCTATAATACCGTTATCACAATTCAAGAACCGTTATAAAACTGTTGTTAAATATGTTTATGGCAACGGGTATACTTTTAAGAAACCGTTATTAAATATTAATAACGGTTTTAAACCCGTTGTCCTAGTTTACTCTTGACAACGGTTTAGTGGTTCCAAAACCGTTGTTAAATATTATATATGATAACGGTTCATTTCGTTATCTTATTTAATTAAATATCAAAATTAAACAACGGTTTTATTGCGTGTTAAACCGTTGTTATATTTATCAGTTGATGAAACTTTGACAACGGTTCTTCTTAAATAAACCGTTTTTAACATTTTGAACTTGACAACGGTTATCGTTCGTTATCTTATATTTTTGGCGGTTTGAATGCGAGGGAAAAGATGTCAACGGTTATTTATCTAAATAAAACCGTTGTCAAATAATTGTTTGCAGCGGGTTGTTTTTAACCGTTATCGTTTTTAGTTTTTTTTTTAAATGATTTTAGCGTGTTCTAGCAGCTGATGAAATGCTATTTTTCAAGAAATAGCGTTTGTAAATTTCTTTGGAATGCTATTTTTTAGTCGCATCGAAAATAGCATTCAAAGAAATTGTAATTTGCAAAAATTCAATCCCGCATCAAAATATTACACCCCCGATCAATTAAACCTAGTTTCAAAACAAGACAAATAGGATGATCAAAAGCCATAAAACACAACTTCCTCAAAAAAACAAAGGAAGCCAATACACAATGGCTATATATATATATATATATATATATATATATATATATATATATATATATATATATATATATATATATATATATATATATATATATATATATATATATATATATATATGTACACACACACACACACACACACACACACACACACACACACACACACACACACACACACACACACACACACACACACACGTACATAAAGCATGAGCAAACTATTGAGACTCCGCTAATAAAACAACATAACTGGCCCACATATTTCTCATCTGATTGATGTACTCTGGCGAATATTCTGGGGCTTTGTTGAGTATTAGTGGAAACTACAATTCAAAATATATATAATCAAAATAGATATAATACATGGAAGTATACAAAATTGAACTCAATTTACGTCTGAAATAGTTTTTAAATCACACTAACCCGTATCGGAATGGTAGAAAGTTTTCCGTCGATAACCTTCCACATGGACTGACAAACGTAAAAGGCGCATTGTTTGTCGTCTGGTGCTTTAGGAGACTATTATATAAATCACACACAAATCAGCTAAATTAGATAATCAACCGCTCGCATAAACATTAATTAAATGATACGAGTAATTATTAAAAATACACTTACTATTGGCGTGATAAAATTGGGATCAGTGTTACTTTCATATTTCCTAAGTGGACATAATCTTTTTTTTTTGCTTCAAAAACACTAATTCATAAAAAAAACACATGCCATTGTTATTTACATATATATGGCTCAAGTCATACAATAACAAATGACATTATTGAAGGTTGTAAACTTACTCAGTTATCATCCTTACACAACTGTCAGAGGGTTTGCCTTAGCGAGAGTCAATCCAGTACACTGTTTTTGTTTCTACTTGGATTGCCAGTAGCACCCAATGCTTCCTATTCATTTTAGAACATTGAACTGTTAGTTCATTTACACGCATTTAAGCATATTAATAATAAATTTATAGAACTGTGATTCATTACAATAATCGCGTACTATACATACATATTCTCATTATAGGGGGCAAGCCATAGTTTTTTGGACGACATCAACCGACGAGCGATACTATTGATTTGTTCTTCGTATGAAATTTTGTGCACAGAGAACGCCTTAGAACTCAAGAATCCGTAGGCGTGAATTGAGACCTTCCACTCAGCGAACTGATTATTGAGGTACCTATTATGCCACATGGAACGAAGATTGTTATTGTAATTGATAATTTGAACAAACATCATTATTCGTACATGGAAATGACTAAATAGTTTTATTAATAAAACTTACTTCATCCAAATCAAAATGTGAACAGCATCTAAATTGTCAAGGTCGACAAATTCCATCATTGCTTGGTCCAAAGATGGCTATATCAGCTGCGCCCATAACTTCCTTTTCAATGTTAATCATGACTACATCCCCTGTAGGTGACCTCTTTACAGCCAGGTTGTGCAAAGCCTTCAGCGAAGCAGTTTTTATCTTTTTCTTATATTCACACGATTCATAATAAGAATCATAAGCACGCTTGACTGCAACAACTTTCGTTAATGTAGTAGTAATTATTTTAGCTGCCATCATGGCTTTGCTTAAGTTCTGCAAATGTAAAGATTAAAGTACTTACGATATGTTAATATTCGTACCCTAATCTATTTAAAGAACAAGTAATAATTAACGTCTGCATATAGGTACCTCGGGGATGACAACATTGATGGTTGTCAGGCCATTGCACATAAGAGCTTAGGGATTCTTTCAAATAAGTGACCTTCTCATTAGGAAATGGTAGTTTTACTTCCCCATACCCGTCTTTATATAACTGGGACACTTCCACTTTCCTGCAATTGTGACAAAGGGGTATACCATGAACCTTAACTTGCTGAAGCCGGTCGTAATTGAACACGTATCCCCTGGCAATAACAACTTTTTGTTTCCCATGTAAATAGGACAGACGACAAGCCACCTTGCAATCGCCCTTCACGTCAGCTTTAATCAATTAGTACACATACATTCACTACCTTTAACAAATTTCATACGTAAAAAACGTGTATGATATGAATAATTATAAACTAGCAGCTATTACCTTTTTCGGTGTTGAGAAGAACATCTGATCATCAACTACCTCCACTTCATCCTGTGTCACGGCCTTCCTGGCATCCTCTTCCTCTTCAACTGCCTGATATCGATCCTCGACTCCCACTTCAGTCTCCTTTCCCATTTCCTTCTCCCTTGTCATGTCATCCTCGGCTTCCTTCTGTACATTAACACTTGTCCATATAACACGTACTGATTTTCCAAATCATATAACACACTGTATATAAGACATAAATATTATAACCTCTTTTTCCTCCTCCTCCTCCTCCTCCTCCTCTGCTTCCTTTATGACTTGTTGAACCATATCCAACTTCTTCTCTGATGGCTTTTCCCCAGTTTCCAACATTCTCACCATCAACCTGGCTATTTTCTGTAGCTGTGTAGTAGAAATTAATGTCAGCATATTGTAGTGAAATATCCATAAAATTCCCTTAAATTTTAGGACTATAACGTAAGTTTAACATGCGATTTATGGTCATAAACGAAAAACAATAGAGAAACGATAAAGAACAAGAATCAACCTCGGGTCCTTTGTGAATGCGGCCTAAGAACATAAATCAATATAGATTTCCTCCTAATCGTTGCACCCAAGACCGTCTGAGACTATGCATTATTAGTCAATTACTCCGACTAACTGCTTAGTCAAATTAGGCATCAACATGACTGTATTTTCATATTGTCACATCTCTCAAACGTATCCTATAGGTGTGACTTTTAGGGACCAGTTGATCACCGCCATCAGTATGACAATAACGTCAAACTTATCTAGCAAGCCAACCGTTATTGATAAACGTGGACCAACTGATAATAATACAAAAATATACCCTTTGATCCTTTTAGAGATTTATATGTCATTGCACTAACTGTAGAGGACACCAGCCCCAACAAGCTCCCACTTGTCCGTACAAGTGTACGTGCAATAACGTTATCCGCACTAACTGGAGGACACCGGCTCCAACAAACTCCCACTTGTCCGTACAAGTGTATGTGCGATAACCGATTCTCATATCCATTTAAAATTTCTCCCACTCAATGTAAAACAATTTGCAGATCCTGATCCGCAAAGGTCGTATTTTACAATCGATCTGTATCTAGAGTGGTTTCCCCGACTAGAGAGTAACTTAACTGATAAAACGAATTCGTATTCGAGCATGGCCATGCATTTCGATTCTGACTCCTCGAGTGGCCCCGAGAAATATCGAGTACCTGATAAAGGCTGAATATTTCCTACAACTCGACTCCTGCCGATCTAAGCACAAAGATGAAATGACCTAAACAATCTACTTGGCCCCCTTTACGGATGACCGTGAGAAAGAAACCAAAGTCACCCAAAATCGCCTTAATCTCAAGAGACAACGATAGTCAAAAGAATCGACTCTTAGGATCACCATGGAGGTCCTATCCACGACCTGGCACCGAATGTTATAAAACATTTAGGACTCCATGTCGATGTCACAATTGTGTCCTACGAGATATCCGTATAACTCGCCTCTGTGATTGGTCAGTCTACCGTTTGACTCATGGCTCGTTGAACCCACCATCAACCAACGTCACAAAATAATTGCCAGAGTTATCAGCTCACGTGGGCAATTAAGGACCAAAATATAATGTTTGTTCAGTTCACTTTGTGGTGTTCAAAATTGTCGTACAAATCCACATGAAAAACAAAATATATAAAAATATCAAAACGATGATGTCGTATAGAGTACAAAAGAGAATGAATCTAATCCATAAAAGAGTACTACAACTCAGGAACACGTTTAATTACCATGGAATTAACATGCCCTTCATGCTTATCTTGTCGTAATGGTTTAGTGAGAGGATCTGCTATGTTATCATCTGTAGCAATATTTTCTATCACTACCTCCTTTTGCTCCACGTAATCTCGGATTAGATGAGCTTTCCGTTGTACATGTCTAGACTTGTTGCTAGACTTAGGCTCCTTAGCTTGGAAGATAGAACCTCTATTGTCGCAATAGATGGTGATCGGGTCATTCGAACTAGGCACTACGGATAGTCCTTGTAAGAATTGACGCATCCATATCGCTTCCTTTGCAGCTTCAGACGCGGCATAGTACTCGGACTCAGTCGTAGAATCTGTTGTAACACTTTGTTTGGAACTCTTCCAGCTGATTGCAGCGCCATTAAGAGTAAAAACGAATCCAGACTGAGATTTCAAGTCATCTCGATCCGTTTGGAAGCTAGCATCTGCGTAACCGGTTGCGCATAGCTTTTGTTCGCCTCCATAAGTCAATGCCCAATCTTTAGTCCTCCGTAGGTACTTAAGAATGTTCTTGACAGCCATCCAATGTGATTCACCTGGATGCTGTTGGAATCGACTTGTCATAATCAATGCATATGCCACGTCCGGACGTGTGCATATCATGGCATACATGATTGATCCTATAGCAGAGGCATAAGGAATCCGTGTCATGCGCTCTTTCTCTTCCGGTGTCTCTGGTGCCCGAGACTTGCTCAAATGCACCCCTGGAGCCATAGGAAGAAACCCCTTTTTGGAGTTAGTCATGCTGAATCTCTCTAGTATCTTGTCTATATAAGACTCCTGACTAAGAGATAACATCCGACGTGATCTATCTCGATAGATACGGATGCCCAAAATTCTTTGTGCCTCACCCAGATCTTTCATCTGGAAATGGTTTTTCAACCATACTTTTACCGAAGTTAAGAGAGGTATGTCATTCCCAATCAGGAGTATGTCATCGACATACAATATTAGGAAGACAATCTTGCTCCCACTCGATTTGATATATAGACATGGTTCCTCGACCGATCGAGTAAATCCATTTTCTTTTATCACTTGGTCGAAACGATGATTCCAACTCCGAGAAGCTTGCTTAAGTCCATAAATGGAACGCTTAAGCTTGCACACTTTCTTAGGATGTTCAGGATCGATGAAACCTTCGGGTTGTACCATGTACAACTCTTCCTCCAAATAACCGTTTAAGAAGGCGGTTTTCACATCCATCTGCCAAATTTCATAGTCATGAAAAGCGGCAATCGCTAAGATAATCCGAATGGAACGCAAAGATGACTACGGGTGCAAAAATTTCATCGTAGTGCAAACCTGGCACTTGGGTGAAACCTTTAGCAACTAGTCGTGCTTTATAGATATCTTGTTGACCTTCCACAGAATGCTTTATCTTGTAAAGCCATTTGCATTGAAGGGGACGAACCTTAGCAGGTAAGTCAACAAGATCCCATACGTTGTTCTCATACATGGAGTCCATCTCGGATTGCATGGCCTCAAGCCATAGCTTTGAGTCGGAACTAGTCATGGCACCTTTATAGGTTGCGGGTTCACTACTCGTTAAGAGTAGAATGTCATCTATGTCATGTTCCTCGACCATACCAATGTATCTGTCTGGAGGAATAGAGACTCTTCCCGACCTCCTAGGTTCCTCAGGAATATTCACCGCAGCCGGGATTGAAGGAACTGATTCCTCCAATGGTTGCTCGGTATTTGGTTCTGGAATCTCCGATAGCTCGAAGGTTCTATTACTCTTCGCATTCTCGAGAAATTCCTTCTCTAAGAATGTCGCACTAGCCGCAACAAATACACGTTCGGTTGGCGAATAAAAGTAATGACCAAGTGTTCCTTTAGGATAACCTATAAAGTATGTCTTGACCGATCGCGGGCCGAGCTTATCCTCGTTTCTCCACTTGACATAAGCCTCGCAGCCCCAAAACCGTATAAAGGACAAGTTAGGGACCGTTCCCTTCCATAGTTCATATGGAGTCTTGTCAACAGCTTTAGACGGACTTCGGTTAAGTATTAGAGCAAATGTGACAGAAGAGCATAACCCCACAATCAATCGAGCAACACGGTGTGACTCATCATGGATCGAACCATATCAAGTAGTGTTCGATTTCTCCGTTCGGACACAGCATTCAACTGAGGTGTTCCAGGTGGAGTTAACTGTAAGGCAATCCCACAGTCCTTAAGGTGTTGATCAAACTCGTGAGAAAGATACTCGCCACCACGGTCTGATCGCAGTGTTTTAATCTTTCTACCCAGTAGGTTCTGTACCCGACTGGGTATTCTTTGAATTTCTCAAAGGATTCACTTTTGTGCTTCATTAAGTAGACATAGCCATATCTACTTAAATCGTCCGTGAAAGTGATGAAATACCTATAGCCTTCTCGTGCGGTGATTTACATAGGTCCACACACATCCGTATGTATGAGTCCTAATAGGTCGGTCGCCAAAATACCATTCCAACACCTTTGAAGGAAATTCGAGTCATCTTGCTAATGAGACATGATTCACACGTGCCAAATGATTGAAAATCAAAAGCCGAGATAGCTCCATTCTTTATGAGCTGTTTTACGCGTTTCTCATTAATGTGTCCCATACGGTAGTGCCATAGATACGTTTGATCTTTGTCACCAACCTTTAACTTCTTATTCATTACGTGCAATATTTCGGTGGTCTGATCTAAAACGTAAATTCCGTTCATGGAGACTGCCTTGCCATAAATCATATCGTGTAATGAGAAAATGCAACTATTATTCTCTATTACAAATGAAAAACCAAGTTTGTCAAGTGCAGAAACTGAAATAATGTTTTTAGAAAGACTGGGTACATAATAGCAGTTATATAGAAATAACTCAAATCCGCTAGGAAGCTGGATCACATATGTTCCCCTCGAGACGGCAGCCACTCGTGCTCCATTCCCGACACGCAGGTCCACCTCACCCTTTACGAGGAGTTCGATGTTTCGGAGGCCCTGCACATGATTGCACAAGTGAGAACCACAACCAGTATCTAGTACCCAAGTTCCGTAACTTGCGTGGTTAATCTCAATCATATGAATAAAAGAAGAAGAAGAAGAAGACATACCAACAGGATTAACGCGACCTGCTTTTATGTCCTCATGGTATACAGGACATGTACGCCTCCAATGCCCAGTCTTATGGCAATGATGGCATTCCATGTTACCAGTCTTGCTCTTTGTCGCGCCTGATGAGGTGCTCGACTCACCAGGCCCACTCTTACCTGATCCCGACTTCTTAAACTTCGGTTTACCTACTGCTAGGTCTGCCTGAGCTTTGCCCTTACCCTTGCCCTTGTTTGACACAACGAGAACATCCTGTTTTAAGCTCCCACTAAACTTCATATCCTTCTCGGTCTGTACGAGTAGGGAGTGTAGTTCATGAGGACTTTTCTTCAAATCATTCATATAGTAATTCGCTCTAAAGAGCTCAAAACCATCGTGGAGTGAATGAATCATGCGGTCAATCACGATGTTCTCGCTGATTTTACAATCAAGCGCCTCCAGTCTCTCGACATTCTCAATCATGCTGAGAATGTGTGGGCTAACCGGTTGGCCCTTCTGGAGTTTCGCATCAAAGAAGCGAGTGGTATGCTCATAGGTCACGATTCTCGGTGCTTTCGAGAATTCCTTAGTGAGCGTGGTGAAAATATTGTTTGCACCTTGGGCTATGAAGCGTTTCTGCAAATTGGATTCCATTGCAAAAATGAGTACGTTTTTAATCGCACCCGCTTCCATGACGAAATCGTTATACTTGGCGATCTCGTTAGCTCCAGCCGTGGGGCCTGGGTTTGACGGGATGGGCTCGTCGGATATTTGAGCTTCCGTCGCCAGCGGCAAAGATTCCGTAATGCCGCCTCCCGAAACCCGCTGAAGTTTGATCCATCATTCTTCATCGAGTAGACGATTCATCCGATTTATGAAGATCCGGCCGGACTCACGGTCCAATGTGGCACTTGGCATTGGGTCGTCAGCACGGCCAGCCATTTTGTTATTAGCAGTTTAAGTGATCGTGATCTACACCGCAAAAGAAAGGAAAAACAAAACGAAATAAGCAACTCATCGAGGTGATTTAAGTCTATTTAAAATTCATTTTTAACGTGTAGACTCATTGCACTTGTATAATCGGTCTACCTCAAGAATTATACAAATGATCCCAAGACTCAATTTCCGTAAATTGATAAGCCAACTGTTTAGCTAGTTCTATCGTTAGAACTCTTGGTCGATAGATTTCCGTAAATCCTATCTATAGTCCACCATAATCACAGGATCGTACGAGTGACCATAGTGTTGAGATAAAAGAGGTCAATCAGTTCCAACTTACCCGACGTAGAAGGGGTCATATTATGCATACCGACGAAGAAGGGATTCATTGGAGTTTGACCTATAAAGACTATTCTCAATCTTTGGTTATACGAGGAAGATCCCATCAACTTAGTTTTAATTCATTTTAAGTGAACGAAAAACTAGCATTGCGTGAATGAATTAATTTAGGGATGGCTTATAAAAACGTGTGATATCTGTATATCATAGAAAACTAACGCGTAACCTCTATATGAGTCAGTTTTTATGCAAATATTAGGTGGTTTGGTTTTAGGCGGAAAATGATGCAAACTATCGTTACAATAAAAAAAATGTAAAAGAATGCAAAACGTAAATAAAAGTCCTAGTGTGGCCTATCCTAGTAAAAAGAACATAATACAACTTTGGAATCCACCGTTGGACCCGAGAAGCTTGTCTTGATGTTCCATCTTTTGTCCATGCAGCGGGAGTGAGCATCCGATCTCCATCTTTGGTCTTCTCAAAATTACAATTTAAAATTTACAAAATATAAACCTATTTACATTCTAAATTAAAACTGTAATTACAAGGAAAAAACAAAACGGAGATGCGAGATCTCAAAATACAACCAAGACCGTGTTCCATCATTACGGTAACACGTTCTACTAAGGCCACACTAAGTTACAACCGTTTGTAAAATTAAATACGTAATAAAACATTCAAGGCATTCAAAATAACGATAAATAAATAAAAATGCATCAACTAAAATAAAATTTATTCGTGACATAATTCCGTAATTATGTTAAATTTATCCAAACCACCTTTAATGATTAAAATTATGTGACAAAACCGCTTTAATCAACTTAATTTTAATCCATGATAATTCGTTAATTTAAATTGATTTAAAATAACTAAATGGTACGTGAGTGAACCGTTTCACTATCAAGCGAGTGCACAAAATCCGTATTATGCACATTATGGCCGAGGAAAAAAAATAAAAACACGAAAAATTTATTTTTCTTTCTTTCTTTCACGGCTGGACCGAATTTTTTTTTTTTATTAATCAGCTCAAGCCGAGAATAATAGCACAAAAAAAAAATTAGGCTGCCTCATGCCGTGAGCAACAACAGCCAAACAAAAAACACCAATTGCAATTTGAACATAATCCGTATTAAAACAAAATTACAATTGAGAAATTTTTAACATATTGCTATGATTATCGTTTAAAATAACAATATGCAAAGAACAAATCGAAAAACAAAATCAGACGATTGAGACTGATCAGCAGTAAGCCGTGTGGCACGGCTTCCAATGCAAAAAAAATTTAAAAACAGCCGTAAAAAAAAAACTGGCCGCACGTTTTTTTTATGCAAAAATTTGTCGAGTCAATTCGTTTAATGAAAATCAACATGAAAAAATTACGTGGCCTCGCTCTGATACCACTTGTAGTGAAATATCCGTAAAATTCCCTTAAATTTTAGGACTATAACGTAAGTTTAACATGCGATTTATGGTCATAAACGAAAAACAATAGAGAAACGATAAAGAACAAGAATCAACCTCGGGTCCTTTGTGAATGCGGCCTAAGAACAGAAATCAATATAGATTTCCTCCTAATCGTTGCACCCAAGACCGTCTGAGACTATGCCCCTTGTGCTAGAAAGTACTCTCTAATTGCCTTGCAATATTGAGAGAGTTTTTGTGAGGTTTTCGATGTGAGATCTAGATTTCAGAGAGAATGCCTCCAAAAACCTAATTTTTGTACAAATGACAAAAGCTTAGGTCAAAAGGAGAGAGTCCTCTCCTTTTGTTCATTCGGCCAAACCGAGTATATGGGAGAGAGGGGGCTTTCACTTTCTCCTTATTTTTAACTCGTGGTCCGACTCAAAATGCTAAAATGTATATGACGGGATTTTATTATAAATCGTCATCGGTTATCGGTTATTAAATATCAACTAGTAACATGACTCAGTCGATATATTAATACTTGTCCGACAATGACAATATTGTATAATTAATTAATTCAATATACATTAATTAAATATAATCGTTTATATTCAATTTATGAATTAACTGCTTAATTCACTTTAGCCATTATTATTTAATCCGTATTAAATAATTATCTCAACATCGCGTTTGACTAATTATTAGTCAATAACTCCGACTAACTGCTTAGTCAAATTAGGCATCAACATGACTGTATTTTCATACTGTCACATCTCTCAAACGTATCCTATAGGTGTGACTTTTAGGGACCAGTTGATCACCGCCATCAGTATGACAATAACGTCAAACTTATCTAGCAAGCCAACCGTTATTGATAAACGTGGACCAACTGATAATAATACAAAAGTATACCCTTTGATCCTTTTAGAGATTTATATGTCATTGCACTAACTGTAGAGGACACCAGCCCCAACACATATATAGTTGTAAATTAATTACGTTGGTTCAAATACAGTATTTATAGATTACCTTCTTGGAATCATCACCACGTCGAGTAGTTTTCCCAAAATACTTAGTGATACCAACATGCGTTCCTACCCCTCTCACATGACCTGGATGCTCTGATTTGCCGATTGCCCTAGCAAGAATGTCATCACGTCCTTCAGGCTTCCATTTTCCTTCTTGTACCTCCTTCTCACAGATCTTCTACATACACATAAAACCATTAAGCAACTCACAATTATATAACTCCGACAACCAGCGGTAGGGTGACATATTTATTCAAACTTACAATTTTCTCTTTGATGTCCTTATCATATTCAGTTTCCGTTTTTCCATTCTTAAGAGTGTGACCTTCCACCCAAGCTTCGTGACGACTGAATTTTCCAAGCTTTGCCTACAATTCATTCATCACATTGATATCCTCTCAAAATATGTATGATTACTATGAACATATATAACATTCATCACCTAATAGTCTAATACTATAAGAATTATGTAGTTACAAGTTTCTTCTTAATCAATCTATAACCACCTCGGGAGCCGTAAAAGACGGTCTTTTTCTTTGAAATGTTCGCCTTGTTCCTCTCACTCATAGCCTTCATCAAATAAATTGTATCAAGAAACGTAAGCATGACCAAACACTAAACTAAGTATACTTCTTTATTTATTATTATTAAGTTACCTTAAACTTGTCAGACTGCCTATAAGCGATATAGCTATCCCAATGGTCCTCGCTGACATACAGATACTTCTTTTTTGGTGGGTTCTTGTTCATCTCCCCAGTTTCCTTGTTGAACAAGTGGTTCTCAGCAATCTTTAACTTCCAAGATCTGAGGGCTTCCCCTGTCTTTTTTTTAGGTACTTATCATACATTTCGGGGACAACGTAAGCTAACTGCATATATGATGAGTGTAGTTGGTACAAGTGTTTCGGTTAATACACATATCAAGTAGTAACTTAATTTCAGCTAAAACATTTATTATTGTATATACATACCTTTATTCTGTTTATTAGCATGGTGTTCCGTATTTTACTCAGTTCACTGATACGCGGCGTACCGAGAGGCACATACTGTCTTACACAACAACCAATCCAACTCGCAAAATACCCGGCATACTCACCATATGGCAGCCCTGTATCTTTATCCCACTATAAAGGATTAGGTATCTTTGAATTTATTGCTTCTAGGGAAACTGTGGCGCATTCGACCCGTAGTGTGTTGCAAATTATTCTCATCACCTGAGTGTCGCCTGACGCATTTCCATCATTTGTTTTCCGCTTTTAGACCATATCTAAAGCAGAAATTAATAAACAAATAATAACAATGCATACTTATAATAACAAACAAATCTCTAGAGAGGAGGGTTTATTACTTCTTTAAAGAGGAGAATCCGGATTGATCTGGCGGCGGCAATGGCGATAATGATGATGACTGCGATGGCGACGGGGTAGGCTGGTGGTTGAGGGGAAGCTCAATGTTTGAGGATATTATGTGGGGGAGGGGAAGCTCAGAGTATATATGTGTGATAATACAACACTTGCAAGACCTTGTTTATTGGAAAGTAATAAACACGGTATAAGAAAAACCGTTGTATTTTGTTCCCAAACAGACAATGGTTTTGTTTGAAACCGTAATTGATTAGTACTATCTACAACGGGTTAGAAATAACCGTTGTCGGTAATATTTTCATGTTGTTTGATTTTCCCGCCAAGAAATAATGCATCATTTTTATATACATAACAACGGTCTGAACCGTTATAACTGTACACGTCCTGAACAACGGTTTGGGTATAACCGTTTTACTTTATATTTCATTGTGTTTGATTTTACCGCCAAGAAATAAAGCATCATTTTCATATAGATAACAACGGCCTAAACCATTAAACTGTACACGTCCTGAACAACGGTTTAGGTATAACCGTTTTATTTAATAATTTATTTTGTTTGATACGATTTTTCCCTAACCCTCCCGCTGCAACAGCAGAAAAAGTTTACAACAGCAGTTTGATATATAACAGCAAGACAATAATTACACATGACGTAAGATATCTTGATTGGATTGCTGATATTTTAACGGCTGCCGGGAACGTTTTTTGGATTTGCTAGTCTCTTCATTAACCCAAATACCTTCATCATGATCATCCCGTGTATATATGTTTGGAATGTTAACATTTTCAACATCATTACCAAATTGCGATATAGCACTGTGATCAAGTCCTTCAAATTCGACGTCTTCATCATCTGAAATTCGGCGATGGCAAGATAGAACAACTGACCACTTCTTATCCATAGGATCGGTAACATAAAACACTTGTTTTGCTTGTGATGCTAATATAAAAGGATCGTCCTTGTTTCCAACCTTGTCAAAATTTACTAATGTGAATCCTAAATCATCCTTTCTAACACCATTGTTGTTGTCAACCCACTTGCACCGAAATAGAGGTATCTCAAAATCCATGTAGTCTAAAACCAATATCTCTTGAATAACTCCATAATATTGCATTATACCCAAAATAGGATTTTTATCCTTTGAACTAGCAAAATATATTGCCTCAGAATCTATGCAAACTCCACTGTTTTGCATTGTGCTCGCCTCATCTTGGATTTGGGTGTAGAAAGTGGACCCATTGATTGTATACCCGCCATAAAAAGTTGCACGAGCATCAGGACCGAAAGCGAGATGTCGTAGGCTGGTTGAGCAATCATCAATTGGGTTGTCATCATCGTAAATAGTATCCTTAAACCAGTCACTAAATTGCTTGTAATGCTCATTTGCATACCACCTTCCATTCTTATGAGTGTGTTTTCCCTTAAGGTAACTCTGGTGTTCCATACTGTAAGGCTGGACATGATCATCGTTAAATAGAACGTATGTATGAGCTCTATGTCGCATGTCAGATGCCATATCCTTGGAAACCCGACCTCTTACACCTTTTCCATTCATCCAGTCAATATGACGATTCGTAGGAGCTCCAATTAACTCATCCAAGGAGAGGTACGCGTAACAATACGAAAGAGCTTCATCGATAATTGCTCGCTCAGCAATACACCCCTCTGGACGATACCTATTAGATGTGTAATCCTTGTAAACTTTCATCAATCGTTCGAATGGGTACTGATATATCAAATACACTGGCCCGAGATTCAAAACCTCCCGAACTAGGTGGACAGTCAAATGAACCATGATAGTGAAAAATGAGGAGGAAAATACATTTCAAACTGACAAAGACTGGTGACGAGGATATCCTGCAAAGTTTCCGCTTCATCGGGATCAATGACTTTACTGTTGATTGATTTGAAGAAATATCAAAATCTAATTATAGCATGTCGAACCTTTGGAGGTAGAATGGAACGAACGGCCACAACTAGTAGTTGTTGCATCAATGTATGACCGTCATGTGACTTTAAACCAGTAAATTTTAGGTCCTGCAACGAAACAAGGCTTCTAATATTAGATGAATAGTCCCCTGGCACCTTAATACCATGCAAGCATTCGCAAAACTCTTTTTTCTCCTTTTTTGAAAGAGTATGAGCTGCAGGCGGCAAAAAGGTCCGATTTCCTTTTGTTTTAGCTGCCAGCTCGGGCCTAATACCCATCTCAACCATATCATCCCTAGCTGCCTTGTTGTCTTTTGTCCTACCCAGAGCATTCAGCAGAGTTTTGATTATATTATCACAAACGTTCTTTTCAATGTGCATAAAATCTATGCAATGTCTAACCGGGAGGTCACGCCAGTACGGAAGTTTGGTAAAAAATATGGTTTTTTTATAATCACGAGTAGACAACTTAGGTCCCTTCTTCCCATACGTTATCTCAATATCTTTCACTTTCTCATACACTTCATGACCATTCAAAATCTGAGGATTCCCACGTTGCTCAGGACACCCATTAAACGCCTGTACACATGCTTGCGAGAATGCTTCAAATATTCTGATTCAACATCCCCCCCCCCCCCCCCTCCCCACAATGGGCAAACCTCTTTCCTATGTACAGTATGTCCAGAAAGATCGCCGTACACTGGAAAGTCAGTTATTGTACACAATAACATAGCTCTCAGATTGAAACTTTCCTTCTTATAACCATCAAACACGGGTATTCCTCTTTCCCACAGAATCTTCAAATCATCTAGAAGTGGTTCCAAATACATATCTATGTCATTTCCAGGTTGTCGAGGGCCAGATATCAACAAAGACAACATCAGATACTTCCGTGTCATGCAAACCCATGGGGGCAAATTATAGATGGCCAACACAACTGGCCAAGTACTGTGTTAGGTACTCATGTTTCCATGAGGGTTCATTCCATCTGTGGAGAGCGCTAGACGCAAGTTCCTTGTTTCTTTGGCGAAGTCAGGATATTTAGCGTCAAACTCTTTCCACTGTTGACCATCCGCTGGGTGTCTTAACTTTCCATCTTCAATCCTTCCACTATTATGCCAAGTCAACATTCTTGGATCTTCTTCCTTCAAATAAATCCCTATGAATCTTGGTATTATTGGAAAATACCACAACACCTTAGCTGGGATCCCTTCCTTAGTCTTATAACGCCATACAGAGCAACGCGGACAATATGATAATTTCTCATAAGCTTTACGGTACAATATGCAGTCATTGGGACAAGCATGTATTTTCTCATATTCCATGCCCAATTCTCTAATCATTTTTTTAGCCTCATATGTCCGACTCGGAAGAACATTACCGTCAGGAAGCATGTCACATAGTAAAGCTAGAAGATCCGTAAAACTCTTATCACTCCACCCATTTGTCCCCTTCAAGTTATATAACTTTACCACCGCGGACAATTTGGTATAATTCTTACAATCAGTAAATAAAGGCATTTCAGATTGACTCAACTTCTCAATTAAATAATCAGCATTTTTTTCCCCATCACCGGTAGCTTCAAAATCATCGAATCCATCATTTTCAGCAAACTTCTCACCTAAAACAACTTCAGGTGTAGGTGAACGATTGCTTACACACACATCATATGCCCCATTCCCTATATCTAAACCAGCAGCTTCAGGTGTATGATTATTTACCTCTACATCAGATTCCCCATCCTCATCCTCTAATTCTCCATGAAAAATCCAACGCCTATAATCTCTACTGAAACTATTCTTTTCTAAGTGTATTTTAACATCTGGGATAGGCAAAACCCTAATATAACCCCATCTATGACAAGGGCATGGGATTGATGAGTGGAGATGAAAATTTTCACTAACGAAATTGTAAAATTCAGCAATTCCATCATTATAAATGGGATCACCAATTTCACCATCAATCATCCAAGTACGACCCATATACAAGCCAGTAGCTATGAAAATGAGATTACCTTTTTTAAGCTATAAAGATTAATGCCGGCGACGACGGCAAAGATGACTTGTTCACCATCAGTCATCTATTATTAATACCTTTGAAATTTCATTTATTTTTAAAGTTGCATAATCTAAGACGGCTCTTATAAGTACCGTTGTAATTGTGCAAGCATGCATGAGGTGAATAATGGTCAAACAACCAATAAATAGGGCATGCATTGGTAAACTAAAATCACAAACTTTTCAGTTTTCACAGTGGATCTGTTTTTACAACGGTGTTAAGAAACACCGTTGTTAATTGGTGTAATATGACAACGGCTTTAAAATAACCGTTGTTGATATATGTAATATGATAACGGCTTAACAAAGAACCGTTATCATTTTGTCTTATTATTATTATTATTATTATTATTATTATTATTATTATTATTATTATTATTATTATTATTATTATTATTATTATTATTATTATTATTATTATTATTATTATTATTATTATTATTATTATTATTATTATTATTATTATTATTATTATTATTATTATAACGGTTCCAATTCTTATTATCTTATTATGCCGTTTCCATTCTTTTTTATTATTATAAGTAGAAAGTTAGTCATTATAATATTTTATTCGGAAAATGCACGCGGTGCCCTTGAACTTTGATGTTTTGCCCGAAATGCCCAATTTTTTGATCCGGAAATTTTTAAGAGGCTATAACTCGTGTTTACAAGCTCAGAAAGTAACGATTTTTTTTTCAAATTGATTATCTTTTCGAGACCTACGACTTGAAAAAAAAAATTGTCGTGTTTGAAATTTGTGACCAAGAGATATGGTCACTCAAAGTTTGTACGGTAAAAAAAACTTTGATGTACAAAAACTCCTAGCCACGGGATCCAAATACGACAATTTTTTTTTTCAAATCGTAGTTCTCGGAAAGATGATCGATTTGAAAAAAAAAATTATCACTTTCTAAATTCGTAGACACGAGCTATAGACACTTAAAGTTTTCCGGAACAAAAAATTGGGTATTTGGGGCAAAATTCGAAACTTCAAGGGCACCGCGTGCATTTTCCCTATTTTATTTGGTGGATTGCATTTGAGTGTAAGGACTTAATTAAAACGTAGTAACAAATGACATAAATAATTAAACTTTAATTCAAATAACCACCATAATCAAAATACAACTCATAATGTCAGATAATAATTAAAGACTTAATTAGAATCTGATGAAGAAGTAGGATAGTCTTCATGCCCAATTTTGTCATAGATCAAGTCATAGATCGACTCTTCATCATCAGCGGGCAGCGCAGGTGGAATGGCCTCTTTCTCCCATGACATAGGCACGGTGGCAGGAATGTGATACCTCCTGTAATGTGTCAGTAGACGATGATCAACATGGGTCACAACCCATAGATAAGGGCCCTTTTGTTTAGCATCCGAATAGAAGTCCTCTTTCCCCGCATCTTTCCCTGCAAATCTAGCCCCTAATGTTCTTGTCTGACGAAAACTATCATGGCAGTTGGCTTTGTCAAACTCGATAAAAGCGAAGCCTAAAAAACCTTGCTTGTTTGTAGACACAAGGTACACTTTTTTAACCACAGTGAAACCGGAATCATGAAGCATTTGTGTCAACCACCCAAAATTAGGGTTTAAACTCTTTCCATTCCCATCATAACGAACCGGGAGATTATGGAGAATGCAAGTAAAAGGTTGTGCGTAACGATAACGTGATTGTAGCTCCGATACACCATCCATATTTTTTTTAGAGAGAAATTAAAGAGTAAATGTTTGATAATTTAGATTTTGACCTAAAATATTATGAAGACATATTTATAGAATTATTTTGGTCAAATTGAATTTTATTGGTCAAATTGAATATTTATTAAAGTTCTGATAAAGTTTTGCATGCAGTGGTCAAACTGAGAAATCTAATCAAATAGTGACAACACTTGAATTGAAAAACAGTTCTTTCATAATTAAAAATGATAACGGTTACAAGAAACTCGTATCTATAACATAACAACGGGTACCACAAACCGTTGCTGGTGCTAATTTAGTAGCGGTTTTCGAAATGCCGTTTTCTTAAACTGGTAACGGTTGTCTAACAACCGTTGATAAGAGCGATTTTATAACGAGCTTTTGGAAACCGTTAAACGTTTTTGATAACGGTTTGTTAAGTAGCCGTTGTCACATTATAATAACAACGGTTTTCGTGGGAAACCGTTATTCTCATTATCGCGATATAGGTTTCCGCCAATATTTCGAAAACGGTAATCTAAGTGTCGTTATTAAATGCATTAAACCGTTGTGATACGCTCCTTATTGATTGCCAGATTTGGCGTAGTGTGAATCAGAACTATAATTAAGTAACTCTTTATATAAATAACATGTTTAGTGATTGAATTACATAATGAATAAATAAATATAAGTCAAAACTATTACAACCATGCTAAGGAAATCTACATCTACTACTCGTAAAACTCGACTTGATTCCAAAGACCGTGCTCGGCCCGCGTCCCGCTCGATACAAAAACCAAACATGTACTCAAACTGCTCCCCATATGATCGGAAATATCATATGGTTCATCATAGGCCACCCAAATTAATGCAGGCGACAGTTACACACAATCAACACCCGTTAGTTTCAATAATACAAATACTCAGAAAACGACACTTGTATATGAATATGCAACACATCAATGAAGTACACAAGACACCATTCTCTATCCACCAAAACTCCACAACCACCTCACCGGTACCAGGAGCACTTCCACGATATCAACAACACGGTGACGGCACCGTAGCACCGCCTACCAAATAGACCGACCTCAACCCGTAAAATAGGTACTCGGAACACGTTCGTGGTACCGAGCCCGGGCGATAACTGGACCTCTGCCAGGTGTCATGACACCACACAAGCCCCTCCGTACTCAAGTCATAAACGTGCACGTCACTCTTGCGGTGGGAAGTTCCAAGAGGTGACCCAGCCATAAGACGGTCTCTCGACCCGTCTTACGTCTCCTAAAACAACCAAGTATCACACCACCGCATCTCCACCATTAATCTCCAACATCCCCAACAATCACAAGTATGTAATATGCAACACAACATGCCAAAATGTGACTCATTATGCGACACACTCCCAAATATGCCATGAACAATGATTCCTCAAATATTCTGATTCTTTAAGTCGCCATATCTCAATATCATGCTATAATGCATTTCCGACAAAAAACATGAGACTCACAACAATCCCAAATATCATGATATGATGCAATAGTATCTCTATTATGGAAACAATGACAATGGACACATAAACAAGCATTCATATTACCAAAATACCGAGTAGGAAAATCTTAGCTTTTAACATACTCCAAAAGAGCTACTCGAAACAAGCAAGATCCCGTCTCATAAAACCGTCTCATCCTATACAAATCACATAATAACTATCCCAACACATCCTATCCTCGTTTATAATATAAAACCTCTTATTATAACCCTTTAATTACTCATAATATTAATAATAATTACTAATTAACAGCTCCAATAAAACCCCCTATATTTTAGGGTTTGGGTCAACATAAAAATGAAAGGAAAAAGGATAAGCAACTACTTACAAATATAAGGAAATGAGAAAGTGTAGATCTTGACACAAGGTTGTTCATAAACAAGGTTGTTGGAGGATTTTTAGAGGATCTGGGTGGTTGGGAAAGTGTAGGAGGTGTTTTAGGGTTTCAAAAATGGAGAAGAAGGCTGAAAATAGAGTATATAAAGTAAGGCCCAACACACGGAGTCCACACGTGAGTTTTTGGCTCTAGAGACTGAAGGGAAATATCCGTAAAATTCCCTTAAATTTTAAGGATTATAACGCAAATTTACATGTGAATTATGGTCATAAAACATAAATACAAGAGAAACGATAAAGGTAAAGAATCAACCTCGGGTCCTAGTGCAATTCGGCAAAATGAACAGAAATCAACGTAGATTTCCTCCTAATTGTTGCACCCAAGACCGTCTGAGACTATGCCCCTTGTGCTAGAAAGTATTCTCTAATTGCCTTGCAATATCGAGAGAATTTGTTGTGAGTTTTGCTAGATGTGAGATCTAGGTTTCAGAGGAATTTTTCCAAAACCCTAGTTTTTGAGACAAATGAATTGCTTAGGTTACAAAAGAGAGAGAGCCTCTCTTTTGTTAGCCTCGGTCCGCGGGTCTCAAGAGGAGAGAGTGGGCTTTCCACTTTCTCCTTATTTTGACTCGTGATCCGACTCGTCTCGCTAAAATGTATACGACGCGGTTTTATTATAAATTGTCATCGGTTATCGGTTTAAAATATCAACTAGCAACATGACTCAGTCGATATATTAATACTTGTCCGACAAAGCCAATATTGTATAATTAATTAATTCAATATACATTACGAATTAACTGCTTAATTCGTCTTAGCCATTATTATTTAATCCGTATTAAATAATTATCTCAACATCGCGTTTGACCAATTACTAGTCAATAACTCGACTAATCGGTTAGTCATATTAGGCATCAACATGACTGTATTTTCATACCGTCACATCTCTCAAACGTATCCTATAGGTGTGACTTTTAGGGACCAGTTGATCACCGCCATCTGTATGACAATAACGTCAAACTTATCTAGCAAGCCAACCGTTATTGATAAACGTGGACCAACTGATTATCATACAAAAGTATACCCTTTGATCCTTTTAGAGATTTATAAGTCCTTGCACTAACTGTAAAGGACACTAGCCCCAACAAGCTCCCACTTGTCCGTACAAGTGTATGTGCAATGACGTTATCCGCACTAACTGGAGGACACAGCTCCAACAAACTCCCACTTGTCCGTACAAGTGTATGTGCGATAACCGATTCTCATATTCATTTAAAATTTCTCCCACTCAATGTAAAACAATTTGCGATCCGGATCCGCAAAGGTCGTATTTTACAATCGATCCAGTATCAAGAGTGGTTTCCCGACTAGAGAGTAACTCAACCGATAAAACGACCGTATTCGAGCATGGCCATGCATTTCGATTCTGACTCCTCGAGTGGCCCTGAGAAATATCGAGTACCTGATAAAGGCTGAATATTTCCTTCAAATCGACTCCTTCCGAACTAAGCACAAAGATGAAATGACCCGAAAAAAATCTACTTGGCCCCCTGTTACGGATGACCGTGAGAAAGAAACCAAAGTCACTCAAAATCTGCCTTAATCTCAAGAGACAGTCGATAGTCAAAAGAATCGACTCTTAGGATCACCATGGAGGTCCTATCCACGACCTGGCACCGAATGTTATAAAACATTTAGGACTCCACGTCGATGTCACAATTGTGTCCTACGAGATATCCGTATAACTCGCCTCTGTGATTGGTCAGTCAAACGTTTGACTTATGGCTCGTTGAACCCACCATCAACCAACGTCACAAAATAATTACCTTGAGTTATCAGCTCACGTGGGCAATTAAGGACCAAAAATATAATGTTTGTTCAGTTCACTTTGTGGTGTTCAAAATTGTCGTACAAAACCACATGAAAAACAAAATATTTAAATATCAAAACGATGATGTCGTATAGAGTACATAAAGGAATGAATCTAATCCATAAAAGAGTACTACAACTTAGGAACACGTTTAATTCCCATGGAATTAACATGCCCTTCATGCTTATCTTGTCGTAATGGTTTAGTGAGAGGATCTGCTATATTATCATCTATAGCAATCTTTTCTATCACTACTTCCTTTTGCTCCACGTAATCTCGGATTAGATGAGCTTTCCGTTGTACATGTCTAGACTTGTTGCTAGACTTAGGCTCCTTAGCTTGGAAGATGGCACCTCTATTGTCACAATAGATGGTGATCGGGTCATTCGAACTAGGCACTACAGATAGTCCTTGTAAGAATTGACGCATCCATATCGCTTCCTTTGCATCTTCAGACGCAGCATAGTACTCGGACTCAGTCGTAGAATCTGTTTGTAACACTTTGTTTGGAACTCTTCCAGATGGCTGACTGTGCCATTAAGAGTAAAAACGAATCCAGGACTCGAGATTTTGAGTCATCTCGATCCGTTTGGAAGCTAGCATCTCACAGAATCGGTTGCGCATAGCTTTTGATCGCCTCCATAAGTCAATGCCCAATCTTTAGTCCTCCGTAGGTACTTAAGAATGTTCTTGACAGCCATCCAATGTGATTCACCTGGATGCTGTTGGAATCGACTTGTCATACTCAATGCATATGCCACGTCCGGACGTGTGCATATCATGGCATACATGATTGATCCTATAGCCGAGGCATAAGGAATCCGTGTCATGCGCTCTTTCTCTTCCGGTGTCTCTGGTGCCTGAGACCTGCTCAAATGCACCCCTGGAGCCATAGGAAGAAACCCCTTTTTGGAGTTAGTCATGCTGAATCTCTCTAGGATCTTGTCTATGTAAGACTCCTGACTGAGAGATAACATCCGTCGTGATCTATCTCGATAGATACGGATGCCCAAAATTCTTTGTGCCTCACCCAGATCTTTCATCTGGAAATGGTTTTTCAACCATACTTTCACCGAAGTTAAGAGAGGTATGTCATTCCCAATCAGGAGTATGTCATCGACATACAATATTAGGAAGACAATTTTGCTCCCACTCGACTTGATATATAGACATGGTTCCTCGACCGATCGAGTAAATCCATTTTCTTTTATCACTTGGTCGAAGCGATGATTCCAACTCCGAGATGCTTGCTTAAGTCCATAAATGGAACGCTTAAGCTTGCATACTTTCTTAGGATGTTCAGGATCGATGAAACCTTCGGGTTGTACCATGTACAACTGTTCCTCCAAAAAACCGTTTACGAAGGCGGTTTTCACATCCATCTGCCAAATTTCATAGTCATGAAAAGCGGCAATCGCTAAGATAATCCGAATGGAACGCAGCATGACTACGGGTGCAAAAATTTCATCGTAGTGCAAACCTGGCACTTGGGTGAAACCTTTAGGAACTAGTCGTGCTTTATAGATATCTTGTTGACCTTCCACAGAATGCTTTATCTTGTAAAGCCATTTGCATTGAAGGGGACGAACCTTAGCAGGTAAGTCAACAAGATCCCATACGTTGTTCTCATACATAGAGTCCATCTCGGATTGCATGGCCTCAAGCCATAGCTTTGAGTCGGAACTAGTCATGGCACCTTTATAGGTTGCGGGTTCACTACTCGTTAAGAGCAGGATGTCATCTATGTCATGTTCCTCGACCATACCTATGTATCTGTCCGGAGGAATAGAGACTCTTCCCGACCTCCTAGGTTCCTCAGGAATATTTACCGCAGCCGGGATTGAAGGAATTGGTTCCTCCAATGGTTGCTCGGTATTTGGTTCTGGAATCTCCGACAGGTCGAAGGTTCTATCACTCTTTGCATTCTCGAGAAATTCCTTCTCTAAGAATGTCGCGCTAGCCGCAACAAAAACACGTTGTTCGGTTGGCGAATAGAAGTAATGACCAAGTGTTCCTTTAGGATAACCTATAAAGTATGTCTTGACCGATCGCGGGCCGAGCTTATCCTCGTGTCTCCACTTGACATAAGCCTCGCAGCCCCAAACCCGTATAAAGGACAATTTAGGGACCGTTCCCTTCCATAGTTCATATGGAGTCTTGTCACAGACTTTAGACGGACTTCGGTTAAGTATTAGAGCAATGACGAAAGAGCATAACCCCACAATGAGGCAACACGGTGTGACTCATCATGGATCGAACCATATCAAGTAGTGTTCGATTTCTCCGTTCGGACACACCATTCAACTGAGGTGTTCCAGGTGGAGTTAACTGTAAGGCAATCCCACAGTCTTTGAGGTGTTGATCAAACTCGTGAGAAAGATACTCGCCACCACGGTCTGAGCGCAGTGTTTTAATCTTTCTACCCAAAGAGGTTCTGTGCCCGACTGCGGTATTCCTTGAATTTCTCAAAGGATTCACTTTTGTGCTTCATTAAGTAGACATAGCCATATCTACTTAAATCATCCGTGAAAGTGATGAAATACCTATAGCCTTCTCGTGCGGTGATTGACATAGGTCCACACACATCCGTATGTATGAGTCCTAGTACCCAAGTTCCGTAACTTGCGTGGTTAATCTCAATCATATGAATAAAAGTAGAAGAGGAAGAAGACATACCAACAGGTTTAACGCGACCGCTTTTATGTCCTCATGATAAACAGGACATGTCCGCCTCCAATGCCCGGTCTTGTGGCAGTGATGGCATTCCATGTTTTCGGTTTTGCTCTTTGTCGCGCCCGATGAGTTACTTGCCTCACCAGGCCCACTCTTACCCGACGACTTCTTGAACTTCGGTTTGCCTCTGCTAGGTCTCGCTTGAGCTTTGCCCTTACCCTTGCCCTTGTTTGTCACAACGAGAATATCTTGTTTCATGCTCCCACTGAACTTCATGTCCTTCTCGGTCATACGAGAAGGGAGTGCGATTCATGGGGACTTTTATTCAAATCATTCATATAGTAATTGGCTCTAAAGAGCGCAAAACCATCGTGGAGTGAATGAAGCATGCGGTCAATCACAATGTTCTCGCTGATTTTACAATCAAGCGCCTCCGATCTCGATATTCTCAATCATGCTGAGAATGTGTGGGCTAACCGGTTGGCCCTTCTGGAGTCTCGCATCAAAGAAGCGAGTGGTATGCTCATAGGTCACGATTCTCGGTGCTTTCGAGAATTCCTTAGTGAGCGTGGTGAAAATCTTGTTTGCACCTTGGGCTATGAAGCGTTTCTGCAAATTGGATTCCATTGCAAAAATGAGTACGTTTTTAATCGCACCCGCTTCCATGACGAAGTCGCTATACGTGGAGACCTCGTTAACTCGAGCCGTGGGGCCTGGGGCTGGCGGCAGGGGCTCAGTTAGATACTTGAGCTTCCCGTCAGCAGTGGCAGCATTCCGTAATGCCGCCTCCCATTCCGCCAAGTTTGATCCATCATTCTTCAGTCTAGTAGACTGATTCATCTGATTCATGAAGATCCGAAGCCAGGATTCACGGTCCAATGTGGCACTTGGCATTGGGTCATCGAGGATGCCAGCCATTATGTTATTAGCAGTTTTTTTTTAAAAACGTGATCTACGCTGAAAAAGAAAGAAAAACAAAAACGAAATAAGCAACTCATCGAGGTGATTTAAGTCTATTTAAAAGTCATTTTAATCGTGTCGACTCATTGCACTTGCATAATTGATCTCCCTCAAGAATAATACAAGTGATCCCAAGACTCAATTTCCGTAAATTGATAAGCCAACTGTTTAGCTAGTTCTTCCGTAAAAACTCTTGGTCGATAGATTTCCGTAAATCCTATCTATAGTCCACCATAATCACAGGATCGTACGAGTGACCATAGTGTTGAGATAAAATAAGTCAATCAGTTCCAACTTACCCGACGTAGAAGGGGTCATATTATGCCTACCGACGAAGAAGGGATTCATTGGAGTTTGACCTATAAAGACTATTCTCAATTTTGGTTATACGAGGAAGATCCCATCAACTTAGTTTTTAATTCATTTTAAGTGAACAAATAACTAGCATTACGAGAATGAATTAACTGAGGTGATGGCTTAAAAGATCGTGTGACATAAGAATGTCATAGAAAACTAACGCGTGACCTCTATATGAGTCAGTTTTCATGCAATAAATTAGGTGGTTTGGTTTTAGGCGGAATATGATGCAAATTATCGTTACGAAAAATAAATAAAAGAATGCAATACGTAAATAAAATTCCTAGTGTGGCCTATCCTAATAAAAAAAAAAAACATAAAACAACTTTGGAATCCACCGTTGGACCCGGGAAGCTTGTCTTGATGTTCCATCTTGATCCATGTAGCGGGAGTGAGCATCCGATTCTCCATCTTTGGTCTTCTCAAAATTACAATTTAAAATTACAAAATATAAACCTATTTACATTCTAAATAAAAACTGTAATTATAAAAGAAAAACCAAAACGGAGATGCGAGATCTCAAAATACAACCAAGACCGTGTTCCATCATTACGGTAACACGTTCTACTAAGGCCACACTAAGTTACAACCGATTGTAAAATAAATAAATACGTAATTATAAACATTCAAGACATTCAACAATAACGATAAATAAAATGCATCAACTAAAACAAATTTATTCGTGACATAATTCCGTAATTATGTTAAATTTATCCAAACCACCTTTTAATTCATGATAATCCGTTACTTTAAATCGCTTTAAAATAACTATATGGTACGTGAGTGAACCGTTTCACTATCAAGCGAGTGTACAATATCCGTATAAAGTACATTTTATGGCCAAAATAAAATTTAAAACAAAAGAAATAAATTTTAACGCTGCCAAAAACGAAATCCCTCGATCCAGGGACAAAAGTTCTCGATCGAGGACCAAAAGGGCTCGATCGAATGATGCTGCCATTCGATCGAGAGGTTTGCCAAACAGGAAGTACTCGATCGACAGAACTCGTGGTCGATCGAGGACTTATATTAGCAATACTGCTCGATCGAGTACGAGGACTTCTCGATCGAGCAGTGGGGTTTTAAAAGAGGTCGATCGAGTAAAGCATGTGCTCGATCGAACGAAAAACATCACTGAAAAGCTCTCGATCGACAGGAAAGATGCTCGATCGAGAGGAAAAACAAGCTGAAACTTTAAAACCCTCGTGAAAATCGATTTGAAGAAACAAAAACATATCAATTTTGATCAAAACCGCATCAAATCAAATTTACAATGCTCAAAACTTGACATATTGCTACAATCTCCGTATAAAATAACAATATGTAAAATAAAACGAAAGCAAAAGATCTCGTGTGTAAACATGACACGGTTTTCAAAAAAGAAAAACAACCGAAATGAAAATTCCAGCCGCACGGTTTTCTAGACAAAACAAGATCGTCTCAAATCGTTTTTATGAAAAATCACAATGAAAATTTACGTGGCCTCGCTCTGATACCACTTGAAGGGAAATATCCGTAAAATTCCCTTAAATTTTAAGGATTATAACGCAAATTTACATGTGAATTATGGTCATAAAACATAAATACAAGAGAAACGATAAAGGTAAAGAATCAACCTCGGGTCCTAGTGCAATTCGGCAAAATGAACAGAAATCAACGTAGATTTCCTCCTAATTGTTGCACCCAAGACCGTCTGAGACTATGCCCCTTGTGCTAGAAAGTATTCTCTAATTGCCTTGCAATATCGAGAGAATTTGTTGTGAGTTTTGCTAGATGTGAGATCTAGGTTTCAGAGGAATTTTTCCAAAACCCTAGTTTTTGAGACAAATGAATTGCTTAGGTTACAAAAGAGAGAGAGAGCCTCTCTTTTGTTAGCCTCGGTCCGCGGGTCTCAAGAGGAGAGAGTGGGCTTTCCACTTTCTCCTTATTTTGACTCGTGATCCGACTCGTCTCGCTAAAATGTATACGACGCGGTTTTATTATAAATTGTCATCGGTTATTGGTTTAAAATATCAACTAGCAACATGACTCAGTCGATATATTAATACTTGTCCGACAAAGACAATATTGTATAATTAATTAATTCAATATACATTACGAATTAACTGCTTAATTCGTCTTAGCCATTATCATTTAATCCGTATTAAATAATTATCTCAACATCGCGTTTGACCAATTACTAGTCAATAACTCTGACTAACTGGTTAGTCATATTAGGCATCAACATGACTGTATTTTCATACCGTCACATCTCTCAAACGTATCCTATAGGTGTGACTTTTAGGGACCAGTTGATCACCGCCATCTGTATGACAATAACGTCAAACTTATCTAGCAAGCCAACCGTTATTGATAAACGTGGACCAACTGATTATCATACAAAAGTATACCCTTTGATCCTTTTAGAGATTTATAAGTCCTTGCACTAACTGTAAAGGACACTAGCCCCAACAGAGACGTATACTCGGTCGAGTGTACGAAGGCACTCGGTCGAGTTAACCAGCCACTCGGCTAAGTTACACACAAGTAGGGACTGAGTTTAAGCTCAGAGAGCACTCGGTCACATGACTCGGTTGAGTATAGTGCCACTCCGTCGAGTACTCTGCTATACTCGGCCGAGTGCACTGACTATAAAATACGGGGTATTTCAAAAGAGGTTGCTGAAGGAGATGCTCACGTGGTTTCGGGTACTTTTCTAGTCAATTTTAGACCTTATGTTTTATTTGACTCGGGAGCTACCATTCGTTTATATCAAGTGACCATGATAAAACCTTAGAATTGACTGATCATGACAAGATAAGTGATGAAGTAGAGATATCGTCAGGAGAATCAATAAACTGTAATAAGTTGTATAAGAATATTTCTATTATGATTGGGGAGGTTTTATTTCCAGTTGACCTAATTGACTTTCCATTGGGAGGTTTTGAAATAATACTAGGAATGGATTGGTTGGGTAAGAATAAAGCTCACATCGAATGTTACGAAAAGAAAGTATCGGTGAGAGGACCTACGGGTGTTAGGGTGACTTATAAGGGATTCATAGTGAAACCTAAGGTGAAACTTATTGCATCAATTACTTTAAAAGCTTGTTTGAGGAAGGGATGTCAGATGATTCGTTGCCATGTAAGGGACACATGTGTGGAGGAGCCATATGCAGCAGAGATCGGGGCGGTGAGTGAAATTCAGGATGTCTTTCCTGATGAAATTGCGGGATTTCCACCTAAGAGGGAGTTGGACTTTAATGTAAGACTATAAACGGAAACGAGAACTATTTATAAGGCCCCTTATCGAATGAGACCGAGAGAATTAGAGGAATTGAAGAAGCAGTTAGAGGAGTTGCTGGAAAAGGTTTATATAAGACCAAGTGTATGTCCTTGAGGTGCACCGTTGTTGTTCATTAAAAAGAAAGGTGCACTAGTACAAAAATATTTATTTGCGCCACAAAAAAAAGGGCCTTTTGCGGCGTTTTTGATGTAGCAGCAAATAAAGGGGTCGCAAATAAAAACGCCGCAAATAAATGCCTATTTGCGGCTTTTTTTTGAAAAAACGCTGCAAATAAGAATCTTATGGAAAAACGCCGCAAATAGCCAAAAAAAAAGCAATTTTTTTTTTTTTTGCAAAAAATAATCAAAACAAAATTATTTTAATTTAACTCTCAAAATATATTCTTCCATAATACATCTTAAATGATGTTAGGTAATATTCTAAATTAATACATCAAATAGAAATAAAACACATACATGATTCAAAACTAATACAAATCCAATCTAAAACTTATAGAATTTAACTAAATACTCTAGACGCCTAGTAGTAAAACCATCTCAGCTGCTTGGCCATTTCACCTGTTCCTGCACAACAAAATCAAACTAAAAGAAAATACAATCTAAAAGGAAAGGATATTCAAGTGAAACTATTTAAGAGAGTTAACCCCAAATATGTCCCCATGTCAGTTTTATTAAGACGCAAACACAGAAAATTCTCTTAATAATTGATCAAAAGAGCAAGCTTGCTCTCTCCTGTCATACTGGATTCATCAATACCAAGAATATGCCCAGGTGTTAGTACTCCATCAGTCGTCAGAGAACACAAGTTAAGTTAAGTCATATGATGTGCAGGCTTGAGACCTTGAATTTTAACGAGTAAAAACAAGATAATGAGAACTAAGTGAAGCCAGCTTGAAGACATTACACTTCATGTTTCAAGGTCAGACCAGTTCAAGTAACACACATCCTAAAAAAATCAGTTGGAATTGAGCTTTTTCTTCCGATTTACAGCCACTGAAGATGGTGTTGGTCTCTTTTTTTTTTTCAGCTCAAAGAAAATATGGAGCACAAAGACTAGTAACTCAATGACTAGTTTCGCTACAAATACATTAAATGCAAACAGGAAAGCAATAAACTCAATCGATATTAAGAACTTTAAAAGGCAATTTGTAGCTTACCTACGTATATTAGTAGAGAACATCTCATCTTTCAAACAATCTATCGAAAATGCTTGTTGTATTGATATGTCCTCACTGAATTCCTCCCATACTTTTTCTGCCTAGAAATCAGTAAACATAAGCACAACAAAGTTACTACACCAATCATGATACAAAAACCAAGACACTTCATTCATGCCCAATCATTGTGACCAGACTATATTCAAGGCTGCAATATTCAAGGCCTGCAACTATACGTCCAGCACACCTCATTAATTTTACATGGGGGACTTGATCACGGTATACTTACGGTGATATTAGGTGCTAAAAAAGACGGACTTGAGTGAAAGCATTTATGCAGAGGATTGGACAGACGTCAAAAATCGTGTTGACAGAAACGATATCATCCTCTCATCCAGCCGGTAAAAAATAGGAAAATACATACTATTACTAAAAAACAATTAGAAGTCCGTGCCTATAAGAATTAAACCCAAGTGCATAACCAAACTCGGAAACCAACTCTTCTCCATGCTCACAAATCACAACCAGGTCAATAAGCACAATTCTTCACAAAATCACCCTTACGTAAAAGAAAAGAAAAAGAAAATGGGGCATATCGACTGAAATAGAGCGAGTATATTTTATGGCCAATTCCGATCACGCACCCATCATCAATCACTAACTTAACAAAATCACCAAGACATAGTGCAATTGACTATTGACCATCTTGCAGGAAAATATTCCCTTTTAAATTCCTAAACATAACAGTATTTACCAACTACTTCCTCCATTCAACTCCACTCTACCATAATATAAAATGCACAAATATTAAGGTAACAATAAACAAGTAATAGAAGTACAACTGGTTGTGTGAAAGTTGTTTTATTTTAATTAGGGTGGAGTTTGATGTTAATTTGTAGTGGGGTAAGAGTGGCAAAAGTTGTAAATATGAGGTTTTCATTAGGACAAATGGGTCATTTTACATTATTTTTTAGGAAAGTGGTAGAGTGGAGTTGAATGGATGAAAAAGGAAATATGGTAGAGTGGAGTTGAATGGAGGAAGTACATCCTAAAGATTGTACCTTTCATGGATCATCTACACAAAATATCGAATCACAACTACAAAACCTCCATAAATTCCACCAACATAAACTAGAAGCATAGATATAACATGTCCAACTATTTTGCTTAAATCTAAGAACTCTGTAAACGATCAAATATGCAAATCTGCAAAACTATACCATCTGCCAGATTTTTTTCAGATATATCGCTTCCACTGTAGCATCTGTCAGGTAAATGAACATGCTGAGCAATACAAGAGTGGACTCTTTACCTTACAGTTAGACAAAGCATATATCAAGTGAGGTGCACCATAGAACCCAGCCTATCCTCTAAGGCCTAAAGTTGCTTTTCATAATCGCAAATTCAACAACCTGAAATAAAGTAACAGCAACAAGTGTCTAAAGGTCAGCATGACTAGAACTTAGCCAATTAGAAGTAACAGTTGCTACTTGAGAAAAGAGGGAGTAGAATAATAGAGTGAAGAGGAAAATTTTATCTATGAGAGCACATGAACAGGAAAATTTATTCCACAAGATGTAAAAGAAGACTATAGGATGTTGAGTCCAAAGTCAAAAGAAATACGAAAAAAAAAAAAAAAAATTCATGTGGCCTAAGCTTGACTCGAACGAGCCATACCCAGTCTAGACTCTGACCACCTACTCCAAGCTCATACAAAATTCATGTTGTCCATTTTAGAGAAAGTATGAAGACACCACAGCTCATACAAAGTCCAAATGCAATACAAAAGAAAGTAGCAGACCAAGAAAAAACTCTTCACTTTACTAGACCAGGGCTACTAACTTTAAGATGAAGGGAACTATGAAAGAAAGAGCTGAGTCATGGCGACATGGGAATATATATTCCTTTTTCTCCACTGCAATATCAAATTCATCATCTCCTAGAAAAGCACGAGACTTATATCTGTAAGATAGCAACTAAGTCTGCAGCCAATAACAATCACTTGACATTTAGAAAGGTAAGTATACATATCGAGTTCCTCCTCCGTACCATTTATGAGAATAATATAAGAGCAACACATTTTAAATCATTTAAGAGAATAGAATAAGAAGAAAATTTAGATGTTGCCATTAAATAACGAATAGTTGTCTTCCCATCTCTAATATTTCTAATTTGGATCTTTTATAGCCTCAGTAAAAGGAGAACAAATAAAATCTCTCAATACAACCTTTCTTTAAAGACAATATATTCCAAGAGTTCAAATAGGTCAAAACACGAGAACTATTGTCAAGAGAGCAACTTACAGCTGTTGACACTCACCTGTTGGGCCTCAAGTACATGCTAAAAAAAGCTAGTTTTTTTCATTATATTCCCGTAACAAGATATCTATTACTCTACCACAGCTCTAGTTTAGATGAATTAGATCTCATATTACTTGTATGTGTGAAGCAATAGAGTAGTACAGTCTACAAATCATAATGCTTATACTGACTTCCACATAATGCAACATTACCTAGAAGGCTAGAACTAGTGATACCGAGAAAAACAAAAGAAGAAAAGGTAGTTTACATTAATGAACTCTTGGTCAAAAACAGCCACAGCTGCGAAATCTGGAGCAGTGTTGCCGACTAAGGGGAGTTCGCTATGCAAAATGAGACTGGGCATCATGCTTTGCTAAATACTTCTAAAAAATGCTACCACAATATATAGGAAATGTGAATAAATAAGCAGTACAGGGAAACCACCAAGAAATATATATGATTAGGTAGACATAATATCAGATACGTTATGTTCCATCAATCTACCCCAATCTACCACTTGACCATCAAAAGCTGGAAATATACAATACAAACAATAATTAACTACTCTTAAACGGGTTCACTGATCTTGTGAAGAAAACAATCAGCTCAAGAAACTCAGCAACTTTCCATTTCAGAAAAGTGAGGTTACCAACTGAAAATACAAAAGAATTAACTAACCATATAGAAGAAATGCGCAATGTTGTATGAAGCTCATTTATTTACGGACATTTCTTAAAATTTCATAAAAAGAGTTTGAAATATGGCGTATAAAATAAGATATCAATTTCAAAAATTACCAAGGGTCCCTGATGCTTTGCGAAAAAAATAAACAAATATGACAATCAAAAGGATGCAAATAAATTTGCGATTGTGACAAATAACATGATCGGATTAGTTTCTCGCAGTCAAGAGGCAGATGATCTGAATTCACGCCACATTTATCGACTTCTAATTCGGTTTTTGACCTAAAACCCCAATTTCCTACAAACCCTAAACTATAAATTACTTAGTTTAACACTAGTTTATGAACAAAAATTACATTCTTTTACTGTACCATAAGCAAACAACAACAATTACAAAATATAAACAAAAATTAGTATAGATCTTCACATATAATTAGAGTAATTACCTCTCACAGATGGAGAATTGGAGGAGGTTATGAGTATAACAAAGGAAGCGATGATGGCGCTTGAATGATTATAACAAATGAGCCACGACAGTGCTTGAACGAAGTTGGTGAGAGTGTCAGCAACAGCAGTGAATAACCTTGAATGATGGGAGAGGAGGGTATTTTTTTGTTCATGTAAAGAGGGGTTGTGTTACTTGTGTACTTGTGGCTGCGGTGAATAAGGTAGGAGTATGTTTTTATTTATATTTTTTTCTTAAATTTCATTTGCTGCGTTTTCTTTACAAAACGCTGACAATTGCGGCGTTTTTTCTTAAAACGCCTCAAATAGCTTCTATATATGAAAAAAAATTAAAGTAAACCTTATTCTCTATTTGCTGTTGTTTGACAAAAACGCCTCAAATAGGTAGCCGTAAATAAATGTTTTTCTACTAGTGGTGGGAGTATGAGGTTGTTCATAGACTACAGAGAGCTGAATAATGTGATAGTTAAGAATAGATATCCACTACCGCGAATTGATGACTTGTTTGACCAATTTAGTGGAGCAGGTATTTTTTCCAAGATTGACTTGAGGTCGGGATACCATCGGTTGAGAATTAAAGATGGAGATATACCTAAGACTGTATTTAGAACAAGGTATGGGCACTACGAATTTGTTGTTATGCCATTTGGGTTAACTAATGCATCGACAATGTTTATGGACCTTATGAACCGGGTATTTAGTCCTTATGTGTATTCTAAGACAAACGAGGAGCATGAGAAGCATCTAAGACTGGTGTTACAATTGTTGCGAGATAATCAACTATATGTTAAGTTGAGTCAGTGTGAATTCTGGTTGGAGAACATTGCATTTTTGAGTCATGTTGTGTCTAAGGAAGGAGTGTTTGTTGATCTAAGCAAGATTGAAGCGGTGTCCAAGTGGAAGCCACCGAAAAATGTTGTTAAAGTGAGGAGTTTTCTGGGTTTGACTGGCTACTATAGGAGATTTGTAAACGACTTCTCTAAGATAGCTAAGCCGTTGACTGGATTGTTGAGGAAGGATAACATATTTAAGTGGGATGAGAGTTGTGAGACATCATTCCTAACTTTAAAGGAGCGCTTGACTACTACTCATGTCTGAGCTTTACCTAAGGGGAGTGAAAACTTTTAAGTTTATACCGATGTATCCAAGAATGGGTTGGGGTGTGTGCTAATGCAGAATGGTAAGGTTATTGCATATGTTTCGCGACAACTGAAACCTTATGAAGAAAATTATCCAACTCATGAGTTGAAGTTGGGAGTTGTTGTGTTTGCACTGAAGATGTGGCGACATTACCTTTATGGAGCTACATTCAAGGTATTTTCTGATCACAAGAGCCTGAAGTACATTTATACACAGAAAGAGTTGAATATGAGGCAAAGGAGGTGGATCGAGCTGATAGGTGACTACGATATGGAGATTGTCTATCATGAGGGTTAGGCAAATGTGGTGCGGATGCATTGAGTAGAAAATCGGTCCATGCTTTATTCACGGCCATGTCACGCGTGAAATTAAGAGATAAAGTGGAAAATATGGGGATATATGTGATCAAGAAGGGAGATTCGGTTGGTGATTTAACAATTAAACCCGAGTTATATGCTGAAATTCAGGATAAGCAGTTGTTGGACTCCAGATTGGCGGCATGTAGGACTGGTGTCGAGGAGGGTAAGACTATTTGGTTTTCGATTCATGGAGATGGAAGCTTGAGATTTAATGGAAGGTTGTGTTTGCCTGATGATGAGGAGCTGAAAAGAGATATACTGATAGAAGCACATAACACACCATATTCTAGTGGCCTGGAATGAAGAAGGAAGTTGCTGAGTTTGTTTCTAGATGTTTGACTCGCCAATGGGTGAAAGATGAGCACAAGAGACCGCAAGATAAGGTACAATCCTTAGATGTTACTGAATGAAAGTGGGAAAGCATTTATATGGATTTTATTTTTGGATTGCCTCGTACTCAGAAGGGCAATAACATGATTTGGGTGATAGTGGACCGTCTTACTATAACTGCACATTTTTTTTTCTTTTTTTCTTTTTCGCTAAAATGTAAGTAATTTGTATTAATTAAAGAATGATATACAATGTAGCAAAGACACGACACTTTTTTGCTAGAAAAAGCCAAATGCAATAAAAACAAAACTATCCTGCTTCACGATTTAACACCTACTCAGGCTAGTATAAGGAGCTTCTAACCACGACCAAACAAATCGTGACAACCAGCATTGCCATGCACCGCAGTCATCTTTCTTTTAATATCATCAAACATCAAAGACAAAAGCAGCATATAAGTCCTCTGCCCTCAACACCCTTCGAACTGCTGCAGCCAAACCCTGTCTTGATCCCTCACTGGTAATTGCACCAAAGGTAAACATTTAGCCTGCATAATTCTCCTAATTTGAGCACCAACATTTTGAGGTCTCTCAAGCTTGTATTCCAATCTGCAAATATTTCTTTGGTACCAGATATTATAGACACTTGCATTCATTACAGCTCGCATCGTCCTTTTTTTTTTTTTCAGTCTAGACATTCTGCGATTAAGTAGCCATTCCAGTGTGCCTTCTCTATTTATTTTCATTCTCAGCCACGTTTCTAGATATGCAAACACCTGAGAGCTATATTCACACTCAAAGTACATATGATGGACAATTTCTTCCTTTTTTTTCACAGAGGTAACAGTTTCCACTGTCACTAATTCATATTCTTTTCAATCTTGCTCTTGTGGTTATAGCTTCATGATAGACCACCCAAGTGATAAGCCCGTGTTTAGGAATTGACCATGAGCTCCAGACTTTATGTACCAAAGAACCTTTGGTTTTTCTTCTTTCAGAAAATTATATCCTTCCCTGATGCTGTAAGAATCACTCCAGGCCCTTTAACAAAAACCCTGCATCAGCATGTTCTTAACTTGATAGATTTTTTTTCCAACTCCAGCTAGAATCAACAGTTAGGTTATATTCATTCCAATCCCTCTCCTTGAGATAAATATGATTATTCCATTGAACCCAAAACTTGTCAGGGCGATTGTAAACCCACCAAACCAATTGTAATGCTCTCATTAATTAGGAAGCCTTTAGCAAGGACTTCCTAGCAAATGGGAGGGTTGCACATCTCGATTTCCCGAGATAGTGAGTACAAATCAACTACTTAGGAAGACAATTATTATAAATAGGGTTTTTTTGTCAAACACAACCTTTAAAAAAAAAATTCTTCCAAACACCACCTTTAAAAAAAAATTCTTCTAATTTTTTGTAAGTGCTGGTTTGAGGTGAGTGAATTGACCCACGAAAAAGAAATCCTACTTTGACATTCTTTTGAATGTTTTTTTTACATTCAAATTAACTCCCCTCGAACCACCACTTGTAACCAACAACCACAAAAAACAACACAACTACGGCCTACCTTATACTCCCCGCTACCTACATACCAATTTTCAGACCAAACAAAGCATCATAACCTCTTTAAAAGACCCACTAAAAATCCCCGACCACTTGCTAATCTCTCCGACCAGCCTTACTTTACACAACAATAGACCCCACATAAGACCACTTTTGACCATCGTGTTGATAACCCATGGAAAGCTTGTATTTCCACCTTTACAACGAGTCCAAGAACAACTCAAACCGACATCGTTTGCTATCCCAAACATCGATTGAAAGTTACCCCATTGCAAAATGCTAAGTCCTTCAGCCAAAAAGTCGTGTTTGACAACAACAAATTTATTAAAGGTTGTGTTTTACAAACTTTTTTTTAAAGGTGGTGTTTGGAAAAAAAAAATTTTTAAAGGTTGTGTTTGACAAAAAAACCCTTATAAATAAGTTTAAACTTTAAGGAAAATATAATACAAGTCAAAAACTTCAAACCATAGTACCAAAGTTATACAAACCAAAACTATAATCCAAAATCAACTTCTCAAAGCCGCATCAAAGTATCAAAACTACTGTAAGACTAGGTGAAGACTCTCTAACTGAAAACCGCTCCAAGCCTCCAACCCATCATTATGAAAACTAATCAACCTGTCAAATCAATTGCTCCCCATATGACCGGAAATATCATATGGATCACCATATATTTTGAAAATATTTAAAGGTCAGTCTCAATAATACAATTGTTCATGAGATGATATGAATATATGAATATACAATGCAAGAATGAAACACACGAATCACAAGTTTCCTCGAAACCCGACTCCAACTCTACCTCAACTTGGTGACGACATCGCAAAACCGCCACCACCCCACCGGACCGCAACCCGAATAGGTATTCGCATCGCGACACGGTATTACCGAGCCCGGTTCGCGACCCGGACCCCTGCCAGATTCGCATCGCAACACGAATCCCTCATCCTCATATCATTAACGTGTACGTCCTCTTTGAAGTGGGCAACTTCAAGGAGCGACCCGGGCACGAGATGGTTTTCCGAACCACCTCACTCAGCTCACCGCCAAATTCTCCTCACCGCCACAACATAACCACTCCACCAATATCCACCAACATCCACAAGTAACATAATATGCAACACAAGATGCCAAGTATATCACTTTTTCACATGTATAATGAATCTCAAGTATGCCATGAATACAAGTACCAACAATTACCACAATTCTTTAAGACACAATTACCAATTTTCATGATATAATGTAATTCCAACAATTATATTGATGTGACCATTATTTGAGCACATTTAGTCCCCGAATTAGCCTCGTTCCTATGCTTTTTAATGCATATTTGGGTCATTTACTATCTTTAGTCCTTTGTTTTGCATATTCTTTGAGGTTTTGTTTCCTTGGTAGGAGAGGAGTGCAAACCTTGCATTTTCATGGCAAAATAGAGCTAAATTGATCGAATCTAATGACCAAGCATCAAAGAGAAGACAAGACTAGAAGGCCTTTGTACATATTATAGTAGATGGGCAATGATGAAGAAATCCTTGCATCCCCGACTAAATCCCGAGGATTATTGGAAGAAGAAAAGAAGAAAAGGAAGCTGTGACACAATCCGCCCGTCCAACAAAGAAGACGCCCGTCCAAGACGTGAGGAATCCGAGCGTCTTTGCAGAAGGGACGCCCGTCCAAACACTCCACAATCCGCTCGTCCAGCAACCAATCCGCCCGTCCAGCCACCAGGAAATCCGCCCGTCCCGACACCTTGGACGCTCGGATTCCTTTACAGTCCCATACGTCCTTTTCTTCCCTCCATGAAAGATGCGCATATTTATGAAAGACCGGCAAAAAGGAGACTCACATCTTTTCTGAGAGGAGCGATTCCTCAAGAACTTAATCGTCATTTAAGCCCTTAGTAAACCCTAATTTGTGTACCTAATCCCCACTATAAATACCCCATTAGTCTAATTAGGTAATCATGTTCTTCTTACCAATCCTTAGTGTAGTTTATATCATTTTAATCTCTTCTTAATCTTGTAATCAACTTCTAATCAAATCTTAATACAAATCTCATTTCCTTAATTTCTCTTGTGTTCATCTTTTATTTTGGGTAATTGAAGATTATTTGGGTTATTATTGGGAGATTGACAACCTTCCAATCAATCATCAAGTACTTCTATTATTCTTTGCTTTATTTTGGAATCATTAGTAGGTATAATCCTCTTAATCCCTCTTTAATTATTGTTAATCACCTTCATTTATTCATCATGTTTTGCTTTGTTAATGTAACTGACAACCTTGTTAACATGCTAAACTTGATAATGAGTGAGTAGTTTCCTTAACTAGGGTTAATGAGTAATTAGGGGAAACCAACATGGGGAATGATTCATGCTTAATTTAATATGTTTTTATAGTTTATTTGCTTGCTTGTTGTGATCTCAACTTATGCACATGTTATGTTTGATGAAATACGAGCTTATAAATCCTTGCATTTTTTACCCATCACCTACCTTTTCAATGAGACTTGAAGACATAAACCAACTTGAGTCTCATTAGACCATGCATATAGTTGAGTAGGGAGGATTAAGTCGACTTGTAGGTGTTGTACAATCTAATCGATTCGGCTTCGGGACCCAAACCTTCCTAGGATTGTAAGATATAAACCAACTCGATCCATCACAACAATAATTGCTTACTTATAATTTGAGAATATGTTTGTATGATCAATTCCCATGAATCCCCTATGACCCCATGACACCCTAGTGCTTTTAATAAATTGTTTACATCTCATTTTAACAATCTTGCTTGTTTACTTTTATTGCTATTTAGCTTAGTGATCTTCTTATCTTAACCCCAAATCGTGACACCCCTAGACACCGCTACTTGCAATCGAAAATCCTACATCAATACCCGTCCCTTGGGATCCGACCTTTACTTGCCTCTTTACTAATAGTAGAGTTGTTTGTGAAGATATAAATATTGTTTTGGTCTAGGTGCTCCTAACGACAAGTAACCGAAAAGTAAAGCTCCGAGTGAGTGAAACCCGGCCAAAAATGGCGCCGTTGCCGGGGACGGTGTTAACTTGATTTGATTTTCTTAGATTGTTATTAGTTGTATCTTTCTTTGCCTTGGGGAAGTAAAACTCCTCAAGGTTTGTTCTCATTGTTTTCAAGTTGTTTGATATTTTGCATGTCTAGAAGATCACAAGGTAACTTGTTACCCATTGATCACGAAATTGAAAGGACTTTGACAAATAATAGAAGATTTGCTAGAGGTACTTTGAGAGGTATTGGTGAGGTTGTAGATATTCAAACAAACACTATTGAGTTCGTCAATCCTTTTGCAAGAGAAGGTGAGGAGAACCCAACACCCAATCCAACACAAAATCAACCCACAATGCCTAAATTTTCATCACATTCCGTACCAACCGAGGAGAACCTACCCAATGGTACTCCCACACCACAACACTTAACCGGAAATTTCATTGCTAAATCCGTATTTATCCAATTAGTCGAAAGAAGCCAATTTGGGGGATGCCTAGTCAAGACCCTCACTCTCACATGGAGACTTTTGGTGACTATTGTGATGCGATTTCACAAATTGGTGTGACTCAAGACCAAATTCGATGGGTCTTATTTCCTTTTTCTCTAATCGGCACCGCAAAAAAATGGTTGAAAGGCCTTGATAAGGCTACTCTTGGAATTGACTCTTGGAAAAAGTTTGCTCTAGCTTTCTACAAAAAATTCTACCCTCCGGAAAAGACTAACATGCTAAGAGCTCAAATTACGGGTTTTAAGCAAAGGGATGAAGAATCTTTGTATGAAGCTTGGTTCAAAGGAATTTGTTGCTCATGTCCTCATCATGGACTTAGCGAATGGTTCTTGGTACAATAATTTTGGAATGGTCTTTATGAAGACTCAAGAAACATTCTCAACATGGGATCAAATGGTATGTTCACCGAAGTTGACGATAATCAAACTTGGAACAAGATTGAGGAAATGGCGGTCCATAACTCACAATATAGTAGACCTCGCAAGGCTACTAGAGGAGGAAAGCATGAAGTGGACTCTATTACTCAATTGGGTGCTCAACTTAGTGCTCATATTGATACCATAAACTTGAAGTTTGAGAAGGCTATGGCTAAACTTGAAGAAGCTTCACCAAAGCATCATGTTAATGTCATGGTAGCATCTTCATCAATCCCAAGTGGGATATGTGAGAATTGTGGAACTTTGGAACATGACCAAAGTGAATGTAGGGGAACAAATGAACAAGTGAATGCTTTTCAAGCATACAAGAGTGGTACCCCTTATTCCAATTATTACAATGAAAACACCAAATTCCACCCAAATCTCTCATACAAAAGCCAAAATGTTCAAAACCCTCAACCAACATACACCCCATCTCCCATGAGAAACCAAAACCAAAGACCCTTTTTCAACCAAAACCAAGGTTACCAAAATCAAACTCCATACAATCAACAAAATGACCAAGGTTTTGATGTTCAAAAAGCGGTCCTCCAAATGCAAAAGAATCAACAAGAGTTTTTCACTCAAATGCAAAAGGATAGTCAAGCAAAAGACATCACTATCAACAACATCCTAGCCCACACAAAAATGTTGGAAACTCAATTGACCCAACTAGCATCTTCAAGTTCTCAAAGACAAAAGGGGCAATTACCACCTCAAGGTAATCCCCCAAGACATGAAACGGTTAGTGCCATTCACTTGAGGAGTGGTACAAGGTATGAAGGACCAAAGAAGCAAGTTGAGGATGAAGTTGTGGAAGCTAGTGACAAAGAAGAAGTTGTGCAAAACTCCAAGGAAGGAGAACCAACAAAAGAAGAAGTTTCAAAGAAACGTGAGGAGAAGGCCAAGGAGAAAGAGCCCATTGTGATTAGACTCCCATTCCCAAGTCGTCAAGCTAAACCTAAGTTCGATGACCAACTTGGAAAATTTATGGAAATTGTGAAGAATTTGGAAGTCTCGATTCCTTTCACGGAATTAATCAATCATGTGCCGGCCTATGCAAAGTACATGAAGGACATCCTTAGGAAAAAGAAGTCGATCCGGAAGCTTGAAACTATCACCTTCACTAAGGTGAGTAGTGCAATCCTTCAAGGGAGTTCACCTCCGAAACTTAAAGACCCGGGAAGCTTCTCAATACCGTGTACCATTGGCGACACCACGATCAACAAGGCTTTGTGTGATCTAGGAGCAAGCGTGAGTGTTATGCCGTATTCGGTTAGTAAAAGGTTAGGGACGGGAGAGCTTAAATGTACCAACATCACACTCCAAATGGCCGATAGATCGACGAAGACACCGTTAGGGATATGGGAAGATGTTCCCGTGAGAGTTGGGAAATGTTTCATCCCGGTGGACTTTGTCATCGTTGACATGGAAGAGGACTCCAATATTCTGATCATTCTAGGTAGACCTTTCTTGCACACCGCGGGTGCGGTGATAGATGTGAAGCACGGAGAGCTTACTCTAGAAGTGGGAGACGAGAGCATAACTTTCAATCTTGACAAGACCATGAGAGCTCCCCGTTTGCATGAACCATGCTTCATGGTTAATCACTATAGCCGGAAGGATGATAGGAAGAAGTCGGAATTCCAATGGAAAAAGAAAGTTGATGATGCTCCATTCAAAGAGCAAGAGAATAGCAACAAAGAGAGCTTGAAAAGCTCACCCATGACAAGTGAAGAAGATAGCCTCATTGGCCAAAACAAGAAAGAAGAAGAGTTGTCTCTATCAACTCAAGAGATTTTTAATGATCAAGTAGACGAAGTTTGCGGTCTTTGGGATGATGAGTTCGAAGGGATATTCAATCCCTACATTGTTAATGCTATGAACCAAGACCATCATGGAGAACAAGTGCAAAGATCTATTGAGGATCTTTATCATGATAATGAACAAGCTTTCGACTACTTCTTCAAGGTGTTGAGTAACATCAACAACACCTTGAACATGCCCCCTTGACATCTCACATTGGATAAGAGTTTGGTGGAGTCCTCCCTAAACCACCACTTGTAAATATTCTAACTCCTTAACTTGCATTTCAATTTTTACATTGCATTTTTGTCATTTTTGGATTTATATTTTTTGTGCCTTGATCAAGATATTCATCATTTTTGAGAGAAGTGAGGGAGGGACTTATGATTTTATTGATGTGTAGTGCTTTAACTTAGTGTGGGTGTAATACTCCGTATTTATGAGTCTCTGGGTACTTTATCGAGTAGGCCTTACTCTGTCGAGTAAGGGTGAGTTGCGTTTTAAAATAGTTTCTGACCTATTGGGTACTCGATCGAGTAACTGGGATACTCGATCGAGTAAGGGGGCACTCGATCGAGTACCTTAGCTACTCGATCGAGTAGCCGGTTTACGGGGAGTTATTTCTCGGGTTTTGTTAATTATACGATTAAGGTATATAATCTTTTCCGTCATTGTTCTAAACACTTTTCAAAACCTAAATTACTGTCAAGAGAGAAAGCAAAGTACGTTCTTCACTTTAATCGCATTGTTAGCAAATCCCGGAGTTTGGAAGGTCGGTTTTCATCGTTCGTTATACCGTTGAGATCCTTGCGTCGAGGGTAAGACCTATGTACCGTTTTTATGGTATTTCTTTTAAGTTGTTTAAACCCTAATATGGGAATTTGGGGGTTTTGTGTAGATTGTGATTTGGTAGTGTTTATGTGTTTGTATGATAAGAGGAGGTTTTGTAGAAGAGGCTTTTTGATACAGCTGTTGAGACCGTCTGATAGTTGTGCTTTCCAGGTAGGATTTCCTACTCAGTATTAGTCCCATAATGTGATGTTGATGTGTTGTGGTTGATTGAATAATATAGTAATTGTATTGTGACGGTTTGTTGATTGTGATTGTTTGTCTCTAGTTCTCGAGGCGTGTCCTCGGCTGAGTGGGATCACTTGCGGGAGTGGCTTCACGCCCTAGTTTCGCCCTCCGTGGAACCCGCCACGGAAGGGGATGTGCACATTAATGGACAGGGTTATCGCTCATTATACGGAGCGGGGATTTGGTGGGTACGGCTGCGGTCCCCCATCGCGGGGTCCCAAAGTGGACGATCGGTGATTGAGATTGATGGGACCGATGTGATTGTGTGTGTGACGGTGTGAGATATCTGTTTATCGTATTGTTGATATATATATAGATTGTGTGATTAGTACGACCCGTGTTGTTGTTTGTAAAACTGCGGTGATCCATTCGGGGATGGTGAGCGATGAATGAGCAGTTTGAGTTGAGTCACATGGGATTGCTTTGGATGTGCCACCGTCGATGATGATAGAAGTCTTCCGCTGTAGCTTAGTCGTTTAGTAAACTTTACATTTAGTTGATTAGACAGTTGGTTTGAGAACTTGTACCCGTATTTTGGGATTTGGCTTGATTTGTACTTTTCACTAAAGTTATACTATTAAATGTTGTTTCGTTATTGTCTTATGATTATCATGCCTCGAGTAACCGAGATGGTAGTATCCTTATACCTGAGTGGTCCTGGTAAGGCACTTGGAGTATGGGGGTGTTACAAATGGTATCAGAGCGACGATCCTGAAACCTGTAACCAATGAATCTAATGAATATAGGGAGTTAATTAAAATGAACCCGTGGTAGAGGTTGTAGGAGCTAATGCAAAGGCTTGGGAGACGTCCTGAAGTCGCGAACTTGTCCTACAATTTTGAACCGGTCACATGGGGGGTGTATGTCGAGGTCGTATGCGTTGTTTGTCAGCTTGTGTGTGGATGTGATGAAGTATGTGTAATTATTGGATGTTGGGAGTATAAAGTTGAGAATGTGAAAGAAAGATTGATGAGATATATAGAACTGTTGTTGGAATGAGAAGCATGATACATGTTTACTATGTGACGTTTAATAACATGATAGAGTTATTTCATTGATTGTATGAAAAGTTGTGTAACATTATATGCTTAGTTATGATATAATGTTGGGATTTATAAAGTTGTTTATAATGTTGGAATATGATATAACATGCGGGTAGCGTTTTTGAGTTAGCATGACTCGATCGAGTGGGACTGACGTGATCGGGTGGGTATTTGACGAATTTGAATCCAGAATCGTGTTTTTGGGCACTCGATCGAGTACCTCGAGCACTCGATCGAGTAGGGGGTCACTCGATCGAGTAGCCGGGCTACTCGGTCGAGTATGTTAGAGGTCGAAGGTCTCGCTTTTGGGTCCGAGTCGGGACACTCGATCGAGTATGATGGGCACTCGATCGAGTAGCCTGCTATTCGATCGAGTAGGTTAGGGAACTCGATCGAGTATGTCCTGGGCAGTTTGCTTTCGTGTTTTGAGGTCTTGGTACGTATGTTTATATCCACCCCCTTTTCTAATATAGTTTCAAGATGCCGCCCAAGAAGAATGCTTTGTATGCGAGAGCTGAGCTTATGAACATAGATGATATCGTTAAGATGTTGGAGCATCAGGATGCTCTTACGGAGGCTTTAAAGACTGTGGGAAAGGATAAGGATAAGGATAAGGAGAAGGAGGTTGATCACTCTAAAATCAGCCTCTATATAGCGAGGTTTAACCCGAAAGAGTACAAGGGGGTTGGGGAGCCTAACCTTCTTGATAACTGGCATAGAGAGATGGAGAACATACTAGATTTGGTTCACTGTCATGATGAGATGAGTGTAGAACAAGCTGCGTTCTACCTGAGGAAGGCAGCTGGCAAGTGGTGGGATACGGTGAAGGTGAGTGCTAAGGAGTTGTATGCGAACCAAGGTTTATCTGCTATACCTTGGGAAGAGTTTCATAAGGCTATGAGAAAAGAGTTTGTACCGGAGCATGTGAGGAGTAAGTTGAGAGAGGAGTTCGATGGGTTTAAGATGACATCTGACATGTCTGTGGCCGAGTACTACAGGCAGTTTAATGAGAAGTCTAGGTATGCTGAGGATATGGGTTTGAGTGAGGAGAATATGGCGCGAGGTTTGAGAGGGGTTGACCCCTAAGATCATGGACAAGTTACCCGTGGGAGTCCTTACGATGTTAAGGAAGCTTATGAGAGGGGTGGGGAGAGCCGAGAGGTTGGTGGAGATGGCTCAGGAGAGAGTGAGTGAGAAAAGAAAGGCTGAGAGTGAGGGTGGAGGCCAATCTAGTCACAAGAAAGGCAACCACAATCAAGCTAAGGGGTTTTCTTCGGGTCGATTCGATCTTTGGGGCTTCCTTTGGGCGTGGCCGTGGAAGTGTTAGTGGTAGTTGGGGAGTGACCTGCTATAGTAGTGGTGGTGTAGGCCACAAGAGACATGAGTGCACAAGTGCACCTGGAACTTTTCAGAGACCTGCGCAGAGCTATGCGAGCAATAGACCGACTGGATCATGGGCAAACCGGGGAAGTCAGAGCTATCAGAGTGGAGGTAACCGCAACGGCGGTAATTCTTATCAGAAACCATCGACGAACAACAACAACAATCAAGGGACGGGTGCTAAACCAACCACATCAGCCAGCACTGTCCAGGGAGGTGGACAGAAGACCAGTGGAAAGTTGTTCATGATGGAGAAGAAAGCAGCTGAAGATGATGCACACGTTATCACCGGTAGTTTTCTTGTTAACGGTATTCATACCTTTGTTTTGTTTGATTCGGGGGCGTCTCAGTCGTTTGTATCTTCGAGTCATGTTAAACGGTTGGGTTTGAGGGTATATGAGTCGGTTAGTGAGGAAGTTTTTATACCTTCGGGTGAGTCTGTAACATGTGGGAGGTTATATAGGGATGTACCTATGATAGTTGGGCAAGTTGATCTACCTGTAGACTTGCTAGAGTTTCCTTTTAGCGGTTTTGAGATGATAGTTGGGATGGATTGGTTGGGAAAGTATAAAGCTAAGATAGACTGTCATCAAAAGAAAGTGTCTTTAAGAGGTCCTAAGGGTGTTAGTGTGTCTTATCGTGGGTTTCTGGTCAAACCCAAAGTTAAGTTGATTACAGTTGTTACTTTGAAGTCTTATCTGAGGAAGGGATGTCCTTTGATCTTGTGCCATGTGAGAGATGACCGGATAGAGAGTCCGACGGTTGATCAGATACCAGTGGTGGGAGAGTTTGAGGATGTGTTTCCGGAGGAGATTCCGGGGTTGCCACCGAAGAGAGAGATAAATTTCACAGTTGAGTTGAAACCGGGGACGGGGCCAATCTCTAAGGCACCGTACCAGATGGGTTCTAAGGAGATGGAGGAGCTTAGGAAACAGTTAGATGATCTGATAGAGAAGGGATACATTAGACCAAGTGTATCGCCGTGGGGAGCACCAGTCCTTTTTGTGAAGAAGAAAGATGGGAGTTTGAGGTTGTGCATAGCCTATAGAGAGCTGAACCGAGTGACAGTGAAGAACAAGTATCATTTGCCAAGGATAGACGACTTGTTTGATCAGTTGAGTGGCGCATCAGTCTTTTCCAAGATTGATTTGAGGTCGGGGTACCATCAGGTGAAGATTAGAGAGGTGGACATACCAAAGACAGCTTTCACGTCGAGGTATGGCCATTTTGAGTATGTGGTGATGCCGTTTGGGTTATCTAATGCACCGGCAGTGTTTATGGATTTGATGAATAGGATCTTCAGACAGTTTTTGGATAAGTTTGTGGTAGTGTTTATCGATGACATCTTAGTCTACTCCAAGACTAAGGAGGAGCATGAGGAGCATCTGAGGATTGTGTTGCAGACTTTGAGGGAGCATGAGTTGTATGCTAAACTGTCCAAGTGCGAGTTCTGGTTAGAGAAAGTTGCTTTTCTGGGGCATGTGATCTCTAAGGAGGGAGTAGGCAGGATCCGCGAAGATTGAGGCGGTGACAAAGTGGGAAGCACCAAAGAATGTTGCTTTGAGATCGGAGTTTTCTGGTTTAGTGGTTACTACAGACGGTTTGTGAAAGATTTCTCCAAGATAGCTAGACCTATGACAGCATTGATGAGAAAAGAGAACAGGTTTCGTTGGGATGAGAGTTGTGAGACGGCGTTCCAAACATTAAAGGAGCGTTTGACCACAACTCCTATCTTAGCATTGCCTGAAGGGATCGAGAACTTTGAGGTTTATACAGATGCCTCAAAGAATGGGTTGGGATGTGTGTTGATGCAGAACGGTAAAGTGATTGCCTAAGCTTCTAGGCAATTGAAGCCTTATGAGGAGAACTACCCTACTCATGATCTGGAGTTGGGTGCAGTGGTGTTTGCTCTCAAGATATGGAGACATTACCTTTATGGAGCAATCTTTAAGGTATTTTATGATCACAAGAGTCTCAAGTATATTTTTGTTGGAATATGTGTCCTCCGACAATAATGCGATCACGACTGTTGATCATGATGATCACATGTTTAAATCTCATTATAAAGAATACAATTGGGAAGTAATTTTGTTACTGTCAACTGGTCAACATATATCGGTAATGATTGGCTGACTAGAGTTTGACATTACTGTCGTGCGACGGTGGTGATCAGTTGACCCCCTAGGTCATACCTATAGGGCGACACTCTTAATTGATTATTTAATTAATCGTATAATGTTACGAGTTAATTAAATTACTTGAAAAATTGACGGACGATTTTGGAAGTAAAATTTACGTATCAAATTGAAATGTGATTAAATGAGATACGGTCTGAGTAATCGAATTGTATCATTACTCGGATGAAATTATTGTTTAAAGAAACAATTGGATTTGAATGAATTACTATAAATACGATTTATAAATGGAAAAATATTTCGGTGCAAGTAATTATGAAATTACTAAGTCAATTTTTGTATATGACGTATTTTTATTAATACGTTGTTTTTTAATATGTTAAAAATACATGACAATTTTATGTTACATGTGACATGTGACATATTGACAATTGACAAAAATAAAATGGATTCATGTTATCCATATGGACCGAAATATTGGGCATAATTAACATATTCTTATTGTGTTAATTTAGATTAGTGGAATTCATCATTATTTCTCTAATTTAGGCATGCACACCTAGGGTCCTTTTGTGTAAGAGCACAAAGGCCATGCATTGGCCATGCTTCCCCTCCTACCCGGTTCTACATAGAAAAGAACAAGGGTTCTTTTGATTATTTTTAATTATCATTCACCATATGAATGGATGCATGATTATTATTATTCATTCACTTCACAAAATTATTTCTAGTGAGATAAAAATAATTCTCTTCCTCTCCTCTTCTCCTACCCGGTTCTAGGAGCCAAAACCAAACAATTTTTGGTTCAATTTTTCACAAAATTAATATTGTACTAGCTCATATAATATTAATTAGATTAAGAGTTAGCTTTGGGTATTATTCCTAAGGAGAGATTCTACACTTGGATCTTGTTCTTCCATTAAAGGAAAGCTCAAGAACAAAAGAAAAGGAGATTTCTTTTGTGCCCATAAAACCGACACTTCCATTGTAAGAACATGATTTCTTCTCTATTATTTTTTTTTGGTAAAAGAGAAGCGGGATTACCCCAAGCAAAAACAAACAAAATGATTTCTTCTCTATTATGTTAATTTGTTTGCATGCATAAAATCCGTATTTTTTTTTATGACAAATTAATTTAAACATATATGAGTATGTTAGTATGTATGAAGATCTACATTTCCTTCAATCGGTATCAAGAGCCACGGTTGTTTGCATGCAAATCGGTTAAAAGTTTTTCCGAGTTATAAGAATAACAAATAAAACTTGTAAAATTTGTGTTATTGTGATATATCACGAAATTAATCCATGCATGTTAATATTTCTGGTCCTAAAATGTTTTAGGATATTTTGGTTAATTTTACGGATTTTTATTGTTCATAATTTACTATAATGGCATTTAAATGTGATTTTATGAGTAAAAATGTCATTTTTGGTCTAAAATTAGCTATACTTCGAATTTTCCATTGATTTTTGGATATGTTGTCATATATATATTTTTTTGAGATAACCTGTAAATTTTCATAATTTTTGGACTTGTTATGCTCGAAAAATGAATTTTTCATTATTAAATTCGGATTTAGGTCAAAAATAGGTTAATATGAGTTAAATTTCGAATCTGGTCATAGAAAATTAATATGTTGTCACATGCAATTTTACAAGATGTGTGTAAAATAATTGGCTATAAAGAAGTCTTTTTGCATGATTTATGGATTTTTGAAGAAAAATAGCATAAATAGTGACATTATTAGTGGAAAATTAATAAAACATAATCTATGACTTAGGAAAAACGTCTAATGTTGCATTTTATTATCTTTTTCAGATCTAAAATTGAAAAGTTAATGAAAATAATTTTTCCATGTTTTTATGATTATTTTATTAAAAATCGATAAACCGCAACATTGTTTTTCCGGAAAAAAAAAAAAAAATTTCGAAATTTTTAACCTAAGATTTTGAACATTATGAGTGTCATGGTATTTTTCCAGAATGTTCATAAGTTTAAATTTCAAATTTTGAATTTATTTGAAATTTTGTGATTTATTTGAAGTTTATAGCTTATTTTTGTAATTTTTGGTCCACTTATGAACAATTTTATAAAATATGGGTTAATTATGGTCAAATTATTAGTGAAGACTAAATTTTGAGTCCTAAGAGGTTAGGGTAATTAACTTATGCATAAATATGAGTTTATGTATTTTTGTGATTATAAAAATGTTGAAATCACGCAAATCCGTAAAAACCGAGTAATATACGATATTGGCTAATTAAAGGCGATTTAGCATAAAATTGAGCATGTTCATACATTTATAATGCTGCATTTTCTTTATGATTGTCATAATTTTAATTTATGTAATTTTGAAATATGTAATTTTACTTAGTATGGCCTTAGATTTTAATTGGTATTTCCCGAAATGTATGGGAATATCGATTCGGTTGTAATTTTTATTGTGATCTCGTATCACCGTTTTGTAATTTAATAGATTTAGTTTATTTTAAGTTACAAATGTATAATAGGAAATTATGTAATTTATTATGTAATTTTATTCATTCCGGAGTTCCCAAAGACGGATTTCTTCAAGAATGGCGATACATAAAGACGGTGTTACCTCGAGATGCGTGCCACAACCGAAGTTCAAGGGACCAATGGAGTTGGTTTCCGAATATGTAATAGTTAAATAGTTTTTCTATTTTAGGAAAGGCCATACTAGGACTTATTTATTTTATGCTTGCATTTTATTTTATGTCACATGCATCGCTAAATCGCCATAACTAAACATGCATCCTTATTTTATCGAGTTTATCGACCGTGTCAATTCGAATTATCGTAGTTCACCGCTTTAGTTCACTTAAAACGTGATAGATAATAAATTGACATGACCTCTCGCTAAAACAAACAATTGAGACATAGCCTTACCAAATAGTAGAAACCATGAAAACCTATTTCGCGAGGGAGTGCACTCGGCTACCCCCTGTACAAACCTTGTTACGTAGGGGAAGTGGGTGATAAATGTCTATCCACCGAATTCATGTTGATGAGGGTTGCATCGGCTACCCCGTGCCTAAGTTGATGTGGGTTTGGATAATGGACACATTTATTCGAAATTTGGATTGTACTCAACAAAAGTTATTGATAAGGGTTGGATCGGCTACCCCGTGCCCTTGTTGATGTGTTTTGGGCTATAGATAAACATTAGAGTAATTTTATCGACCAAGAGTTCTAAAAGTAGAATCGATTAAAAGGTTAATCCACCGAGTTATATTGATAAAGGTTGCATCGGCTACCCCGTGCCTAAGTTGATATGAATTTGGGTCTTGGAATCATTTATTATAGTTGGGTAGAGGTCACTATATAAATGTTCATATCTTGTTAATTTGCAAGTATGATTTAAAAAGACAAATGTTAATATTTCCTTTCCTCCATATTTGTAGTGCATTACAATGAATCCAACAAATGCTACCGCACCGATAACTATTGAGTCATATCACAATGTTCTTGACAACGTATGCTCCAACAACGATTTCGATACAACTAGAGAACTTCATTTCGGGATAGGTTCGGATGGAAACCTTAACTTCATCACCTCTTCTAAACCACCCACTACTACTAGACCTCGTGTGAGTCCGTCTCAGGAAGACTACCTCATACAATCTATAGGGTCTTTGTCTCTGGAAGATAAAGATGCCCAAGCTAGTGGGAGCTCTAGCAATCAAGTTCTTGCTTCAAAGGGCAAGAGGTTCAAGAAGAAAGGAAAGAAAATCAAAAACTTCAAGCAAGTTAATGATGAGTGCCATTATTGCTATGGCATGGGACATTGGCTTAGGAATTGTCCCGTGTATTTGCGAAATATAAGGGAAGGACTCATTACTCCAAAAGTTACAATTCCTAAAGAAATTTATGTTATTGATATAAATTATACTTCCACTACGACATGGGTACTAGATACCGGTTGTGGTTCTCACCTTTGTAATCATTTACAGGGTTTAAGAGATGTGGAGAGGCTTAGAAAGGGAGATGTGGATCTACGCCTTGGAAATGGAGCTCGGGTAGCGGCCGAATCCAAGGGAACTTATGTTTTAGCTTTGCCAAATGGATTTGAGTTGTATTTGCATAATTTTTTTTATGTGCCTACACTCTCTAAAAACATTATTTCAATCGCCATGCTAGACATGGACGGTTTTTGTTTTGTCATTAAGAACAATCGTTGTACTATTTCTAGGAACGACTTGGTTATAGGCCAAGCTTCCTCTATCAATGGCATTTACATTTTAGAGACCTCAAATCCGACAAATGATATTTATAACATTCAATCAAAGAAACTCAAAACAAGTGACCCAAGTGAAGCGTTCATTTGGCATTGTCGATTAGGTCACATAAACGAGAATCGCATCAAAAGATTAATTTCGACTAATGTGATTACACCATTTGATTATCAATCATTTGGTACATGCGAATATTGCCTACTTGGCAAAATGACTCGTAATCCTTTTAGTGGTAAAGGGACACGAGCTAGTGAGCTATTGGGACTCATACACACCGATGTATGTGGACCAATGACTATCACCGCTCGTGGTAATTATGACTACTTCATAACCTTCACCGATTATTTAAGTAGATATGGGTATATCTATTTAATGAAATGTAAGAGTGAAGCGTTTGAGAAATTCAAAGAATTTCAAAACGAAGTAGAGAACCAATTGAACAAAAGGATTAAGGCACTACGATCCGATCGTGGTGGTGAATACCTTAGTCTTGAATTTGATTCACACTTGAAAGGTTGTGGTATTATATCACAACTTTCTCCACCCGGAACACCACAACTGAATGGTGTTGCCGAAAGGAGAAATCGAACCCTACTTGATATGGTTCGATCCATGATGAGTCAAACCGAGTTACCTAACTCGTTTTGGGGATTTGCAATCAAACGCAATTCTATCTTTAAATAATAGTCCCACTAAAGCCACCGAAAAGACTCCATTTGAAACATGGAAAGGAAAAGTTCCTAATCTATCCTACATGAAAATTTGGGGATGTGATGCTTACGTCAAATCTAAACCCGACAATAAGCTTGCCCCAAGATCTGAAAAGTGCATCTTTGTAGGCTATCCTTTGACCTCTCGAGGTTACTATTTCTATAAACCTCAAGAGAACAAAGTGTTTGTGTCTTGCGACGCTGTCTTCTTAGAACGAGAATTTATTTCTAAGAGACAGTGTGGGAGAAATTTTGAACTTGATGAAGTTCAAGAGCCACAAACCGAGGTAGAGACGCAAGAAGATGTTCCTTCGTCGTCTAACGCGGTTGTACCTCTTCCACTAAGAAGGACGGGCCGAGTAATTCGCCATCCCGATCGATATGTGGGACTTATCGAGGAAGATGGAACACTCGATGTGTTGCTTATAGAAAGTGACGAGCCCGCCACCTACAAGACCGCAATCTCTAGTCCAAATTCCTCCTTATGGCTTGAAGCCATGAAGTCCGAAATGGATTCTATGCATGAAAACCAAGTTTGGGACTTGGTAGATTTGCCTAAAGGGGCAAGACCCCTTCAATGCAAATGGATATTCAAAATCAAGAATGGCATAGAAGGACATGATGATGTCTACAAAGCTAGGCTAGTGGCAAAAGGATTTACCCAAGTCCAAGGTCTCCATTATGATGAGACCTTCGCCCCCGTAGCCATGCTAAGATCCATACGGATTATGTTAGCGATCGCCGCATTTCATGATTATGAAATATGGCAAATGGATGTCAAAACCGCTTTTCTAAATGGGCATTTAGAAGAGGAGGTGTACATGATACAACCAGAAGGTTTTGTTGATTCTAAAAATCCTAACAAAGTGTGCAAGCTTAAGAGATCTATTTATGGTCTTAAGCAAGCATCTAGAAGTTGGAATCATCGATTCAATCATGTTATAAAGGAAAATGGTTTCACTCGAAGTGTTGAGGAACCATGTTTATACATGAAATTCAGTGGGAGCAATGTTGTGTTCCTAATCTTGTATGTCGATGACATACTACTCATTGGAAATGATATTCCAATGTTGTCTTCCATTAAGAAGTGGTTAGGTAACCACTTCCAAATGAAGGATTTAGGAGAGGCACAACGCATATTAGGTATCCGGATCTATAGAGATAGATCCAAGAGGATATTGGCACTAAGTCAAGAGTCTTATGTTGATAAGATTCTTCGACGATTCAGCATGGACAAATCCAAAAGAGGTTTGGTACCTATGGTAACCGGGACGATATTGAGCAAGACTCAATGTCCCTCCGAACCCCATGATGTTGAACGCATGAAGTTGATCCCTTATGCTTCCGCTGTTGGATCAATCATGTATGCCATGATATGCACACGTCCTGATGTCTCGTATGCCTTGAGCATGACGAGTAGATATCAAGGAAATCCAGTGAGAGTCACCGGATTGCTTGTCAAGAACATCCTTAAGTACTTGAGAAGAACTAAGGATTCTATCCTTGTGTTTGGAGGAGACACTGAGTTGCGTGTAAATGGATACACGGACTCAAGTTTTCAAACAGATAGAGATGACTTGAAATCACAAGCTGGTTTCGTGTTTATGCTCAATGGTGGTGCCGTAAGCTGGAGAAGCTTCAAGGAAGTCAAATCACGGATTCGACAACGGAGGCTGAGTACATTGCGGCATCGAAAGTCGCTAAGGAAGCTGTTTGGATCGGCAATTCACGAAGGTCTAAAAGTAGTACCTACCGCCAATGATCCCATCACTCTCTATTGTGATAATAGTGGGACGATCTTCCAAGCTAAGGAGCCGAAGTCTAGTAATAGATCTAGACATGTACTTAGAAAATATCATGTAATAAGAGATTTCATTGAAAGAAAGGAAATTGCGATTTGTAAGGTTGGGACGGATGACAACATAGCCGATCCGCTCACCAAGCCTTTATCGCAGGCTAAGCATGATGGACATGTTACGTCCATGGGACTTAAACGTGTACCAAGTTTTTGTTAGATTTTGAAATGAAATAAAAGTGTCGTTTTTGTTCATGTTCATAATCACATTTGTCTTTTATCTTTAATTTATAAATTGTTACATCCAAACGGGTTGTAGAGACAATTGAACCCCGTTAAAGTGAACACGGATTAACATAGTATTTGCCCATAGTCACTTGTATGAGGTGACGTCTTGAAGTGACTAGAGTGTGATGCGATTGATGGCAAGTTCAAGTGCCATAGAGTCATGTGAGATGACTAGTCGATCACATAGGCAGACTGTTAGGAACATTTTGTCGGGCCTAATGACCGCTTATAGAGTTCTGGCAAATTTATATAGCCTGGTCGTGGCGAGAGCTACTATAGTATTCAAATGAGTCGATTCTTTTGACTAAAGACTATTCGCCTAAGATGGCACAGTTTCAGATTAACTTTGATTTGTGTTACTACGACCTTCGTAAATGGGGTCAAATGGGCATATTTTGGGTTATGATGGCTGTGGCTAGTAGAAGGGAATGAGTGCGATAAGAATTGTCCACCCCTAGTCAGGGTTATAACAATATCTCAGGGCCACTCGAGGAGTAATGAACTGGAAATGCGTGGCCACGCTCGGAAAGTATCTATGATAAATAAGTCCGGTCAATCAGTTATTCTCCAGATCGAGGAAACCACTCTCGATATGATTACTTGCAAGTACGACCTAAAAGACACCTTGCATTGAGTGGGAGATAGTAATAGGACAAGAGAATTGGTGACGCACACTTGTCGAGGACAAGTGGGAGATTGTTGGAATATGTGTCCTCCGACAATAATGCGATCACGATCGTGATCATGATGATCACATGTTTAAATCTCATTATAAAGAATACAATTGGGAAGTAATTTTGTTACTGTCAACTGGTCAACATATATCGGTAATGATTGGCTGACTAGAGTTTGACATTACTGTCGTGCGACGGTGGTGATCAGTTGACCCCCTAGGTCATACCTATAGGGCGACACTCTTAATTGATTATTTAATTAATCGTATAATGTTACGAGTTAATTAAATTACTTGAAAAATTGACGGACGATTTTGGAAGTAAAATTTACGTATCAAATTGAAATGTGATTAAATGAGATACGGTCTGAGTAATCGAATTGTATCATTACTCGGATGAAATTATTGTTTAAAGAAACAATTGGATTTGAATGAATTACTATAAATACGATTTATAAATGGAAAAATATTTTGGTGCAAGTAATTATGAAATTACTAAGTCAATTTTTGAATATGACGTATTTTTATTAATACGTTGTTTTTTAATATGTTAAAAATACATGACAATTTTATGTTACATGTGACATGTGACATATTGACAATTGACAAAAATAAAATGGATTCATGTTATCCATATGGACCGAAATATTGGGCATAATTAACATATTCTTATTGTGTTAATTTAGATTAGTGGAATTCATCATTATTTCTCTAATTTAGGCATGCACACCTAGGGTCCTTTTGTGTAAGAGCACAAAGGCCATGCATTGGCCATGCTTCCCCTCCTACCCGGTTCTACATAGAAAAGAACAAGGGTTCTTTTGATTATTTTTAATTATCATTCACCATATGAATGGATGCATGATTATTATTATTCATTCACTTCACAAAATTATTTCTAGTGAGATAAAAATAATTCTCTTCCTCTCCTCTTCTCCTACCCGGTTTTAGGAGCCAAAACCAAACAATTTTTGGTTCAATTTTTCACAAAATTAATATTATACTAGCTCATATAATATTAATTAGATTAAGAGTTAGCTTTGGGTATTATTCCTAAGGAGAGATCCTACACTTGGATCTTGTTCTTCCATTAAAGGAAAGCTCAAGAACAAAAGAAAAGGAGATTTCTTTTGTGCCCATAAAACCGACACTTCCATTGTAAGAACATGATTTCTTCTCTATTATGTTAATTTGTTTGCATGCATAAAATCCGTATTTTTTTTTATGACAAATTAATTTAAACATATATGAGTATGTTAGTATGTATGAAGATCTACATTTCCTTCAATTTTCACTCAAAAGGAGTTGAACATGAGACAGAGGAGGTGATGGAGCTGATTGGCGACTATGACATGGAAATTATCTACCATGAAGGGAAGGCCAATGTTGTTGCGGATTCTTTGAGTAGGAAGAGTGTACATTCTTTGTGTACAGCTCTATCTTTGATGAGATTGAGAGATGAGGTAGCGAAGTTTGGTATACATATGATCCAGAGAAGAGAGGCTGTGGGAGATTTGACAGTATAGCCTGATTTTTATGAGGATATTCGTGGTAAACAGGCTTTGGATCCTAAGATGGTTGAGTGGAGAGCTGGAGTAGAGAAAGGGACAGTGTCTCGATTCTCCATTCACACCGATGGTAGTTTGAGGTTCGATGGTAGGTGGTATGTCCCTAATGATGAGGAGCTGAAAAAGACAATCATGACAGAGGCACATTGTACACCATATTCAGTACATCCAGGTGGTGACAAGCTATACAAGGATTTGAAGAACACGTTTTGGTGGCCTGGGATGAAGAAAGAAACAAAGAGTTTGTGGCCCGTTGTTTGACATGCCAGAGAGTTAAAGGGGAACAGCGACGACCACAAGGTAAGATTCAGTCTTTAGAGGTACCTGAGTGGAAGTGGGAGTCCATTTCTATGGATTTTATCGTGGGTTTGCCAAAGAGTCAACAGGGTAACAACATGATTTGGGTAATAGTGGATCTACTGACAAAGTCAGCTCACTTTGTTCCAATGAAAGATACATGGACTAAAGCACAATTGGCTATGGTCTATCGAAAGAACGTGCTTAAGTTACATGGAGTCCCTAAGGACATAGTGTCTGACAGAGATGCGAGATTTATATCAAGGTTTTGGAAAGAGTTGCAGGAATCGTTGGGAACAACTTTGAAGATGAGTACAACATTTCATCCTGCGACAGATGGTCAGACTGAGAGAACGATCAAAACTCTTAAGGATATGTTACGAGCTTGTGTGATGGACTTTGGTGGTAGCTGGGAACAGAGGTTGGATTTGATAGAGTTTACTTACAACAACAGCTACCACACTAGTATTGGTATGGCACCGTTTGAGGCTTTGTATGGGAGGAGATGTAGGAGTCCGATTTGTTGGGACGATAGTCTTGAGGCAAAGTGGTTTTAGGACCAGAGATGGTACATGAGATGGTTGAACAGATTAAGATGATAAGGAACGGATGAGAGCAAACTCGGGATAGGCAAAAGAGCTATGCAGATCTACATCGCCGAGATATAGAGTTTCAGGTTGGGGACAAGGTTCTTCTGAAAGTGTCTCCTATGCGTGGGGTAATGAGATTTGGGAAGAAAGGCAAGCTAAGTCAGAATTTTATCGGGCCTTGTGAGATCTTAGAGCGAGTTGGGGAAGTTGCATATCGTCTGGCTTTACCAGCTGCGTTAGAGAGAGTGCATAATGTGTTTCATGTATCGCAGCTGCGGAAGTATGTGAGTGACCCGTCACATGTGTTAGAGGCAGAGAGCTTAGAGTTAGATGAGTCCTTATCATATCTTGAGGTGCCTAAGCAGATTCTTGACCGAAAGGTTAGGAAGACTAGTATTGGTGAGATAGTGTTGCTTAAGATCCTTTGGTCTAACCACGAGACCGAGGAAGCTACATGGTAACCAGAGGAAGCTATGAAAGAGCGTTACCCTTTCCTTTTTGATCAGGTATGTATGGTTACGGGGACGTAACCTTGTTTCTTTTAGGGGGGTAGGAGATGATCGCGAAGAGTTTTAAGAGTTTTTGTACCCTTTTGTATGTTGTGTCGGTATGGTTGTCGGGATGAGTTTGGGTTAGTAACATGTTTTATGTTGAGTTTTGTTTTGGTTGTTGAGTCGGGAGTGTAGTGGGTGTATCTTTGTTTTGTGGTGGTTTGAACTTCGGGGACGAAGTTCCTTTTAAGGAGGGAAGACTGTAATACTCCGTATTTATGAGTCTCTGGGTACTCTATCGAGTAGGCCTTACTCTGTCGAGTAAGGGTGAGTTGCGTTTTAAAATAGTTTCTGATCTGTTGGGTACTCGATCGAGTAACTGGGATACTCGATTGAGTACCTTAGCTACTCGATCGAGTAGCCGGTTTACGGGGAGTTATTTCTCGGGTTTTGTTAATTATGCGATTAAGGTATATAATGTTTTCCGTCATTGTTCTAAACACTTTTCAAAACCTAAATTACTGTCAAGAGAGAAAGCAAAGTACGTTCTTCACTTTAATCGCATTGTTAGCAAATCCCGGAGTTTGGAAGGTCGGTTTTCATCGTTCGTTATACCGTTGAGATCCTTGCGTCGAGGGTAAGACCTTTGTACCGTTTTTATGGTATTTACTTTAAGTTGTTTAAACCCTAATATGGGAATTTGGGGGTTTTGTGTAGATTGTGATTTGGTAGTGTTTATGTGTTTGTATGATAGGAGGAGGTTTTGTAGAAGAGGCTTTTTGATACAGCTGTTGAGACCGTCTGATAGTTCTGCTTTCCAGGTAGGATTTCCTACTCAGTATTAGTCCCATAATGTGATGTTGATGTGTTGTGGTTGATTGAATAATATAGTAATTGTATTGTGACGGTTTGTTGATTATGATTGTTTGTCTCTAGTTCTCGAGGCATGTCCTCAGCTGAGTGGGGTCACTTGCGAGAGTGGCTTCACGCCCTAGTTTCGCCCTCCGTAGAACCCGCCACGGAAGGGGATGTGCACATTAATGGACAGGGTTATCGCTCATTATGAGGAGCGGGGATTTGGTGGGTACGGCCGGTCCCCCACCGGGCGGTGGGTCGAGTGGACAGTCGGTGATTGAGATTGATGGGACTGATGTGATTGTGTGTGTGACGGTGTGAGATATCTGTTTATCGTATTGTTGATATATATATATATATAGATTGTGTGATTAGTACTGACCCCGTGTTGTTTTTTGTAAAACCTGCGGTGATCCATTCGGGGATGGTGAGCGAGAATGAGCGAGTTTGAGTTGAGTCACATAGGATTGCTGGGATGTGCCACTGTCAGATGATAGAAGTCTTCCGCTGTAGCTTAGTCGTTTAGTAAACTTTACATTTAGTTGATTAGACAGTTGGTTTGAGAACTTGTACCCGTATTTTGGGATTTGGCTTGATTTGTACTTTTCACTAAAGTTATACTATTAAATGTTGTTTCGTTATTGTCTTATGATTATCATGCCTCGGGTAACCGAGATGGTAGTATCCTTATACCTTAGTGGTCCTGGTAAGGCACTTGGAGTATGGGGGTGTTACAGTGGGGATAGCAATTGCCTAGGCTATTCATGCCTTTGTAGTGCCCCTACAATGAAGAAAACGAGAATTGAAGAATGAAAATGATACGGGTTATGCAGGACCCACGGATGGACCTGAATCCGTGTGGACAAGGAGGAATCCGAGCGTCTCATTAAGGAATCCACTCGTCTAGCAGAATCCGAGCATCCTATGTAACAATCCGCTCGTCTGGCTGAGCTGTGGAATTTAAAAAATTGGCCTGTCACCGAATCCGAGCGTCCCAGTGAAGAATCTGCTCGTCTGATACAAGATGCTCGTCTTGCAGCAAAGACGCTCGTCTTTATGCTGTTGAATTTTAAGGAATCACCCTGTCACAGAATCCGAGCGTCTTCCAAAGAATCCGCTCGTCTCATATTGAAGAATCCGCCCGTGTTTGCACAAAGACGCTCGTCCTGAGGCGTCTTTTCCTGAAGCAAAACGTGCAGAATCCGAGCGTCCCAGACCTGAATCCGCTCATCTCTGCTGCTGTTTTCAAATTTAACGGGTCTTTTAAACCCCTTCCCCCTCATTCATTTTCATTTCTTCTTCATTCAAACACTACCCAAAACCCAAAAGCCCCAAAAACCCTCATCCTCTACATCAACAAAACAAGATTTCCTCAACCAAATTCAACAAAATCAAATCCAAACTTCCCCACAACAAAAATTAATCACTCCTTTTACAACAACAATTCAATAAACACCAAAATCTTCAACCTTTGAGTCGATTTTTAAGATACAAAGCAACATTCTTTCATCTTAAATCGATTTGGGCATAACTAAAAATTGAAGGTTTTAATATCTCTTTGGTGTAATCAACAATGACAAGAAGTAAAGGAGGTAACAAGGCACCCCCAAAGAAGACACTTTCAAAAAGACAACAAACTCTTCAAGCAAAACAATTGTCAAAGGCATTGGTAGTTCATGAGGCAAGGTTGGAGGTTCAACAAGGTCCCCCTATGGAAGCTACAGCATCAACAACTCCGGTCATTGAGCAACTATCTAATTATCCGGAGGTAATTTTCACTTCTGACTCTCATAGGGATAAATTTGTTCTCTTTGCTAAGAAGACCATTATGCCTACAAAATTTATTTGTGAAGATGCTTTTTCTAAGCTGGGTGTTCTTGAACAAACCAAAACCTTCTTTGAGGCTATGGGATTGGGTAAATTGTTCACCATGAAGGAATAGACATACCCCTCCCTCACATTGGAATTTTTGAGTTCCTTGAAAGTTACAAGGGTGGAAACTAGAACCCACATCGAGTTTCGTCTTGCAAATGTCAATAAACGCATCACTTTTGGTGAATTGAGTAAGATTTTAGGCCTTAGTGATACCCCATACTATCACAAGATCCCCGAAAAGTATGACTCCGCTCCTCTTTGGGAGGCAATTTCCGGAAAGAAATTTGTGCGCTTTCATGATTGTCGTGCTCTATTAGTCCACCATCCGGGCATTAGAGTGTCATAAGGTCATTGGGAATACTTTGGTAGCGAGAAATGACACTAATCATCTTACCAAGCTCGATTTTGTTCTTATTGAGTCGGCCTTGAACATAGGAAGGGAATATACTAAGCCATACAATGCTCTAAGACTTTTGGTTGAAAGATGGCTTAATGTTGATTGTGGTAAAGAGGGCACCACTTTTATTGTGAATGGAGGACTATTTGGCCAAGCACTTCAACCCAAATTTCAACAAAGACAAAACTTATGTGGCGGTCAAAGGAGGTCATCTCCTTGATATTGACACCATGATTCACAAGTTTAAGTGGGTCAAGCATGCTCCTCTTGACACCAAATATGGGTGGTTAACCAATGAAGCTAGATCCTTCACTTTGCCTTCAAAGATTTGCCGATTGAGTGTTCACCGACCCAACTACCTTCTTCCGCTCTCCGAGGAGACCGAGTATATTATTCAACAACAAAGAGGCGAGATTGATTAGCCCTCCTCCTCCATTGTCACACCACCCTACCCATTTGAGTATCACGAGTTCAAACCAAAGGATGTCGAGGTAGGAAATGATTACTTAAATCTACTCATGAGGGAAATGCACAAGCAAGCTTACAATGATAGAGTGGACGCTTACCAGGCCCAATATCCGCCCCTCCTACATCTAGCTAGGCAAGGACTTCTTGATCCATCATGTCCTTTGCCTAGTTGGGCGGATAAGGAAGTTTTCTTTCCTAGCACCTCTAGTGGTGGAAGACCGGGTGGAGAGGAGAATGTTGTTGATGAGGGTGTTGATGAAGAAGGTGAAGAACAAGAAGAGGTTCAAGAGAATGTTGAAGAAGAAGAAGCTCAAGATGAGGAAGAAGAAGGAAGTGAGGAAGAGCAAGGAAGTGAAAGTGGGAGTGGAGATGATTCCACTTCTATGGAGGAAGATGATGGTAATGATGATATGATGGAGGATTAGCAAACCTTGGAGGCTCCTACACTCTTTCACCCCTCTTACGGTTTGTCTACTTCTTTTGTTTTCTTTATTGTATTTTGATCATTTGTTTGGGGAGTCCTAGCAACATGGAGGACTAACACCTTGGCTTCATTAAGGTGTTCTTTTTATTGTTCCCACTTGTAAAATCCAAAATGACAATTTGTAGTTTCATGCATTGCATTCCGTGTGCATGAACTACCCCGAAATTCAAGACATTAGAAATAATGTCTATTTTGGTTTGGGGAAGTCCATGCATACGCATCGGGAGGTAATCTAAATTACGCTCTCCGCCATAACAAAAACTCATGCATCATGTAGTGTAGCTTAGTATAGCTTGCATTTAGTTTAGAAATCATGCATCATGCTTGCATGATTTCTATCGTATTGGCCATTGAGGACAATGCCCATACTAGTGTGGGGATGGGAAATTCTAACTTGAATTTTATTCAAAAATCCAAAAAAAAAAAAAATCGAAAATTTCGAAAAATCAAAAAAATTGAAAATTGAAAAATTCCAAAAACATGTTCATTTCCTTTGTAGTGTAGTCTTGTATATATTGTTTTGTATATATTATGTTTGTTCATCCTTGTTCACATTGATCGACTACGCCACATCCGAGACATGAGGATATTGAAGACCGCATGGAATGATCTTTCCAATCTCCTTTTTCCTCTTTATGTTAATGACTATGTGGCTTTATTTTGATTGATGCGGTATAAACAATGTGAATTTAGGATTGCATTTAGTTTATTTGACATACTAGTTGGTAGAAGCATATGCATTAGGATGTATAAATGTTAGTTGCATCATGGCATGTAGTTGCAAGTTAGAAAAATTTGTGAAACCGTCTACTTGGGAAGCTTGACAAGTGTATATAGGCCCTAGTAGATGCTTTTTCTTCTTAAGACTTTGCTTGTTAGAATACGTGTAAAACACCCTAGGATGTGTCATGCTAGTATCCTTTGACCCATGGATTAAGGCCTAGTCAAGAGTACCTTGTGGTGTGATAACTCCTTGGCTACCGTTTATTCCAAGGTTACCCTTGAAACCATGCAACCATCATTCATCCATGTTCTACCATATTTTGTCATCAAAGGGAATGAGCACAAAAAGAAATTGTTCAAAAATTTGAGTTCAAGAAAAGAAAAGAAAAGAAAAAGTTTGCAAATTGCATCAAAAGAAAAGAGGAGTAACAAAAATGAAAACTCCTATGCTTCAAATATAAGGCACCCTCACTACATATGGGGTGACTTAGAAAATGTTCAAAAGAAAAATGCAAAAGTTGAAAAGTTGTCAAGTATTGAAATGCCAAACATCAAAAGAAATGGCAAAAGAAAGTGTTCTCAAATGTTATATGCCACAGGAAATTGGGGGGGGGGGGGGGAACCAACAAAAGCAAACTCCCAAATGAAACTCAAATACTATCGATCTTTTTATCCATCGTATCCATTTTTGTGCATGGTAGAGAGGGGACGACCCTTCTTCTTGTCTAGGCAAGAGGGGGAATTCCGCGATCCTCCAGTGTTTCTAACACCATAGGGAGTCTATTCTTGACAAAAGCATTTAACGATTGAGGACAAAGGTACCCTAGCTTGACACAACTTGAAAGTGATTTATTGGTGTCCTTCTAGGCTTATTAGTTTGAAGAAATTTCATCTATGAAGGAGTGTGTACCCTTGAATTGCTTCCCCTTTAGATAATTTCCGCCACTTAGATGAGGAAAGTGGCTATTCTTTTGTAGATGCATCCATTACTTGATTTTGTGTGCTTTAATGATTGGATGTGTCGCCATTTTGGCATGACCCACCTTGCCTTGCAAGAAGGCACCCTACCTCATGGTTGTCTTGTTGTGAGTTGAAGAGGCGGAGTGAGACCCGCTAATTGTCTCATATCGGCTATGTTATTAGGTTAGTTTAAATAACGGTCCTAGTTTTGTCACCTCTTTACTCAGGACGAGCAAAGGTTCGGTTTGGGGATATTTGATGTGACCATTATTTGAGCACATTTAGTCCCTGGATTAGCCTCGTTCCTATGCTTTTTAGTGCATATTTGGGTCATTTACTATCTTTAGTCCTTTGTTTTGCATATTCTTTGAGGTTTTGTTTCCTTGGTAGGAGAGGAGTGCAAACCTTGCATTTTCATGGCAAAATAGAGCTAAATTGATCGAATCTAATGACCAAGCATCAAAGAGAAGATAAGACTAGAAGGCCTTTGTACATATTATAGTAGATGGGCAATGATGAAGAAATCCTTGCATCCCCGACTAAATCCCAGAGGATTATTGGAAGAAGGAAAGAAGAAAAGGAAGCTGTGACACAATCCGCCCGTCCAACAAAGAAGACGCCCGCCCAAGACGTGAGGAATCCGAGCGTCTTTGCAGAAGGGACGCCTGTTCAAACACTCCACAATCCGCTCGTCCAGCAACCAATCCTCCCGTCCAGCCACCAGGAAATCCGCCCGTCCCGACACGTTGGACGCTCGGATTCCCTTAAGCCCCATACGTCCTTTTCTTCCCTCCATGAAATATGCGCATATTTATGAAAGACCGGCAAAAAGGAGACTCGCATCTTTTCTGAGAGAAGCGATTCCTCAAGGACTTAATCGTCATTTAAGTCCTTAGTAAACCCTAATTTGTGTACCTAATCCCCACTATAAATACCCCATTAGTCTAATTAGATAATCATGTTCTTCTTACCAATCCTTAGTGTAGTTTATATCATTCTAATCTCTTCTTAATCTTGTAATCAACTTCTAATCAAATCTTAATACAAATCTCATTTCCTTAATTTCTCTTTTGTTCATCTTATATTTTGGGTAATTGAAGATTATTTGGGTTATTATTGGGAGATTGACAACCTTCCAATCAATCATCAAGTACTTCTATTATTCTTTGCTTTATTTTGGAATCATTAGTAGGTATAATCCTCTTAATCCCTCTTTAATTATTGTTAATCACCTTCATTTATTCTTCATGTTTTACTTTGTTAATGTGATTGACAACCTGGTTAACATGCTAAACTTGATAATGAGTGAGTAGTTTCCTTAACTAGGGTTAATGGGTAATTAGGGGAAACCAACATGGGGAATGATTCATGCTTAATTTAATATGTTTTCATAGTTTATTTGCTTGCTTGTTGTGATCTCAACTTATGCACATGTTATGTTTGATGAAATGCGAGCCTATGAATCCTTGCATTTTTTACCCATCACCTACCTTTTCAATGAGACTTGTAAGACATAAACCAACTCGAGTCTCATTAGACCATGCATATAGTTGAGTAGGGAGGATTAAGTCGACTTGTAGGTGTTGTACAATCTAATCGATTTGGCTCCGGAACCCAAACCTTCCTAGGATTGTAATATATAAACCAACTCGATCCATCACAACAATAATTGCTTGCTTATAATTTGAGAATATGTTTGTATGATCAATACCCATGAATCCCCTATGACCCCATGACACCCTAGTGCTTTTAATCAATTGTTTACATCTCATTTTAACAATCTTGCTTGTTTACTTTTATTGCTATTTAGCTTAGTGATCTTCTTATCTCAACCCCAAATCGTGACACCCCTAGACACCGCTACTTGCAATCGAAAATCCTACATCAATACATGTCCCTTGGGATCCGACCTTTACTTGCCTCTTTACTAATAGTAGAGTTGTTTGTGAAGATATAAATATTGTTTTGGTCTAGGTGCTCCTAACGACAAGTAACCAAAAAGTAAAGCTCCGAGTGAGTGAAACCCGTCCATATATAAAACTAACAACAACAATAACATGTGTAAACATTTATACTATTGAAAACCAAGTAGGGGAAACCCTACCTTTTAGCAACTCTTCACAAACAAGCACAAACACTAGACGTCCTCCTCTATGAAGTCGCCTCTGACAAATAATTAAGGAATACATATCACAAAGATATCCTACAACAATATAATTGTAATACTCCGTATTTGTGAGTCTTCGGGTACTCTATCGAGTAGGCCTTACTCTGTCGAGTAAGGGTAAGTTGCGTTTTAGAAAAGTTTCTGACCTGTTAGGTACTCGATCGAGTAACTAGGATACTCGATCGAGTAAGGGGGTACGCGATCGAGTACCTTGGGTACTCGATCGAGTAGCCGGTTTACGGGGAGTTTTTCTCGGGTTTTGTTAATTATGCGATTAAGATATATAACCTTCGTCGTCATTATTCTAAACACTTTTGCAAAACCTAATTTACTGTTAAAGAGAGAAAGCAAGTACGTTCTTAATCCTAATCGCATCGTTAGCAAATCCCGGAGTTTGGAAGGTCGGTTCTCATCGTTGGTTATACCGTTGAGATCCTTGCGTCGAGGGTAAGATCTATGTACCCTTTTTGTTGTCTTTCCTTTGATTTGGTTAAACCTTAAAATATAGATTTGGGGGTTTTTGAGTAGTATGTGATTTGGTAGCATTTGTATGTTGTATGATAGGAGGAGGTTTCGTAGAGGAAGCTTTTTGATACAGCAGTAGAGACCGTCTGATAGTGTGCTTTCCAGGTAGGATTTCCTACTCAGTATTAGTCCCATAATGGGATGATTGTTGATGTGTTGAGATTGATTGTTTGATATAGTAATTGTATTGTGACGGTTGTGATTGTAATTGTGATTGTTGTCTATGGTTCTCGAGGCGTGTCCTCTACCGAGCGAGGTCACTTGGGGAGTGGCCGCCTAGTTTCGCCTTCTATGGAACCCGCCACAGAAGGGATGTGCACATTAATGGACAGGGTTATCGCTCATTATGAGGAGCGGGATTTGGTGGGTACGGCTGCGGTCCCCCATCGGGTGGTCGGTCCAAAGGGACGATCGGTGATTGAGATTATTGGAATTGGTGTGGTTGTGTGTGTGACGCTTAAGCTGTCTGTTTATCTTATTGTTGATATATATTGAGTTGTGTGATTAGTAATCGACCCGGTTGTTGTTTTGTAAACTGCGGTGATCCATTCGGGATGGTGAGCGACATCGAGCGGTGTATGAGATGAGTACTGGGATAGCTGGGATTGCCACGATATGATGATAGAAGTCTTCCGCTGTAGCTTAGTAGTTTCTTTACATTTCAATTAGAACAGTAAACAGTCAGTTTGAGAACGTGTATTATACTTTTGGTTTTGGTTTCGAGAATTGTAACCCTTCCTAAAGTATTTCTATTTAAACGTTGTTTCTTTATTGTTTATTTGATTATCATTGCCTCGGGTAACCGAGATGGTAATATCTTCATACCTGAGTGGTCCTGGTAAGGCACTTGGAGTATGGGGGTGTTACAAATGGTATCAGAGCGACGATCCTGAAACCTGTAACCAATGAACCTAATGAACATAGGGAGTCAATTAAAATGAACCCGGGGTAAAGGTTGTAGGAGCTAATGCAAAGGCTTGGGAGACGTCCTGAAGTCGCGAACTCGCCCTACAATTTTGAACCGGTCACATGGGGGGTGTATGTCAATGTCGTATGTGTGTTTGGTTAACTTGTGTGTGAATGTGATGAAGTGTGTGTAACTGTTGGAGAAGTAGAAAGCTGAGAATATGAAAGAAAGGTTGATGATATATGTAGACTTGTTGTTGGAATGAAAACATGTTGGATGTTTACAATGTGGCGTTTAATAACATGATATAATGATTTCGTAGATCGTATGAAAAGATGCGTAGCATTATATGCTTAGTTATGATATAATGTTGGTTTTATAAAGTTTTTAGCATGTTAGCATATGATATAGCATGCGGGTAGCGTTTCTGAGTTGGCATGACTCGATCGAGTGGGACTGGCTTGATCGGGTGGGTTTTTGACGATTTTGAGTCCAGAATCGTGTTTTTGGGCACTCGATCGAGTACCTCGGGCACTTGATCGAGTAGGGGGTCACTCGACCGAGTAGCTTAGCTACTCGGTCGAGTATGTTAGAGATCAGAAGGTCTGTTTGAGGTCTGATGTTGGGGCACTCGATCGAGTATGTTGGGCACTCGATCGAGTAGCCTGTTACTCAATCGAGTGTGTTTGGGAACTCGATCGAGTAGGTTCTGGGCAGCGTGTTTTCTTGTTTTGAGGTTTTAGCGTGTATGTTTATATCCACCCCTTTCTCATATAGTTTTAAGATGCCGCCCAAGAAGACTGCTTTGTATGCGAGAGTCGAGCTTATGAACATAGATGACATCGTTAAGATGTTGGAGCATCGGGATGCTCTCACTGAGGCTTTAAAGACTGTGGGGAAAGATAAGGATAAGGATAAGGAGGAAGAGGTTGATCACTCTAAAATCAGCCTCTATATAGCGAGGTTTAACACGAAGGAGTACAAGGGGGTTGGGGAGCCGAACCTTCTTGATAGCTGGCTTAGAGAGATGGAGAACATATTAGATTTGGTTCACTGTCCTGATGAGATGAGAGTGGATCAGGCTGCATTCTATCTGAGGGAGGCAACTTGCAAGTGGTGGGATACGGTGAAAGTGAGTGCTAAGGAGATTTATACAAACCAAGGTTTACCTGCTATACCTTGGGAGGAGTTTCGTAGGGCTGTGAGAAAGGAGTTCGTACCGGAGCATGTGAGGAGTAAGTTGAGGGAAGAGTTTGACAGTTTTAAGATGACCGCTGAGATGTCTGTGGCTGAGTACTACAGGCAGTTCAATGACAAGTCTAGGTATGCTGAGGATATGGGTTTGAGTGAGGAGAATTTGGCGTTGAGGTTTGAGAGGCGGTTGACCCCTAAGATTATGGATAAGTTAACCGTGGGAGTCCTTACTGATGTTAAGGAAGCTTATGAGAGGGCTGGGAGAGCTGAGAGGTTGGTGGAGATGGTTCAGGAGAGGTCAGGTGGTGAGAAAAGGAAGTCTGAGAGCGAGGGTGGTGGCCAATCTAATCACAAGAAAGGCAACCACAATCAGTCTAAGGGGTTTTCTTCTGGGTCAGGGTTCAGTGCTGGGGCTTCCTTTGGGCGTGGCCGTGGAAGTGTTAGTGGTAGTTGGGGAGTGACCTGCTATAGCTGTGGTGGTGTAGGCCATAAGAGACATGAGTGCACAAGTGCATCGGGAACTTTCCAGAGACCTGCGCAGAGCTATGCGAGGAATAGACCGGCTGGGTCATGGCCAAACCGGGGAAGTCAGAGTTACCAGAGTGGAGGCAACCGCAACGGCGGTAATTCTTATCAGAAACCACCAACGAACAACAACAACAACCAAGGGTCGGGTGCTAAGCCGACCACATCAGCCAGTACTGTCCAGGGAGGTGGACAGAAGACCAGTGGAAAGTTATTCATGATGGAGAAGAAAGCAGCTGAGGAGGATGCACACGTTATCACCGGTACTTTTCTCGTTAATGGTATTCATACCTTTGTTTTGTTTGATTCGGGGGCTTCTCGGTCGTGCCCGTATCTTCGAGTCATGTTAAACGGTTGGGTTTAAGGGTGTATGAGTCCGGTGAGAAAGTTTTTATACCTTCAGTGAGTCTCGTATCTTGTGGGAGGTTATATAGGGATGTACCTATGATAGTTGGGCAAGTTGATTTCCCTGTAGACTTGCTAGAGTTTCCTTTTGACGGTTTTGAGATGATAGTTGGGATGGATTGGCTGGGAAAGTATAAAGCTAAGATAGACTGTCATCAAAAGAAAGTGTCTTTAAGAGGTCCTAAGGGCGTTAGTGTGTCTTATCGTGGGTTTCTAGTCAACCCAAAGTTAAGTTGATTGCAAAATTACTTTGAAGTCATATCTGAGGAAGGGATGTCCTTTGATATTGTTCCATGTGAGAGATGACCGGATAGAAGGCCCGACAGTTGATCGATACCGATGGTGGGAGAGTTTGAGGATGTGTTTCCGAGGAGATTCCGGGTTGCCGCCGGAAGAGAGATATATTTCACAAGAGAGTTGAAACCGGGGACGGGCCAATCTCTAAGGCACCGTACCGTATGGGTCCTATGGAGATGGAGGAGCTTAGGAAGCAGTTGGATGATTTGATAGAGAAGGGATACATTAGACCTAGTGTATCGCCGTGGGAGCACCATTCTTTTTGTGAAGAAGAAAGATGGGAGTCCGAGGTTGTGCATAGATTACAGAGAGCTGAACCGAGTGACGGTGAAGAACAAGTATCCTTTGCCAAGGATAGATGACCTGTTTGATCAGTTGAGTGGTGCATCAGTCTTTTCTAAGATTGATTTGAGGTCGGGGTACCATCAGGTGAAGATTAGAGAGGTGGACATACCAAAGACAGCTTTCACGTCGAGGTATGGCCATTATGAGTATGTGGTGATGCCGTTTGGGTTGTCTAATGCACCGACAGTGTTTATGGATTTGATGAATAGGATCTTTAGACAGTTTTTGGATAAGTTTGTAGTGGTGTTTATCGACGATATCTTAGTCTACTCCAAGACTAAGGAGGAGCATGAGGAGCATCTGAGAATCGTGTTGCAAACTTTGAGGGAGCATGAGTTATATGCTAAGCTATCCAAGTGTGAGTTCTGGTTAGAGAAAGTTGCTTTTCTGGGGCATGTGATCTCTAAAGATGGGGTAGCTGTGGATCCGGCAAAGATAGAAGCAGTGACAAAGTGGGAAGCACCAAAGAATGTTGCTGAGATCAGGAGTTTTCTGGGTTTAGCTGGGTACTACAGACGGTTCGTGAAAGATTTCTCCAAGATAGCTAGACCTATGACCGCGTTGATGAGGAAAGAGAACAGGTTTCGTTGGGATGAGAGTTATGAGACGGCGTTCCAAACATTAAAGGAGCGTTTGACCACAGCTCCTGTCTTAGCATTGCCTGAAGGAAACGAGAACTTTGAGGTTTACACAGATGCCTCAAAGAATGGGTTGGGATGTGTGTTGATGCAGAACGGTAAAGTGATTGCCTATGCTTCTAGGCAATTAAAGCCTTATGAGGAGAACTACCCTACTCATGATCTGGAGTTGGGTGCGGTGGTGTTTCCTCTCAAGATTTGGAGACATTACCTTTATGGAGCAATCTTTAAGGTATTTTCTGATCACAAGAGTCTCAAGTACATTTTCACTCAAAAGGAGTTGAACAAGAGACAGAGAAAGTGGATGGAGCTGATTGGCGATTATGAGATGGAAATTATCTACCATGATGGGAAGGCCAATGTAGTTGCTGATGCTTTGAGTAGGGAGAGTGTACATTCTCTGTGTACAGCTCTATCTTTGATGAGGCTGAGAGATGAGGTAGCGAGGTTTGGGATACATATGATGCAGAAAGGAGATGCCATGGGTGATATGACAGTGCAGCTTGAGTTTTATGATGACATTCGAGGTAAGCAGGCGTTGGATCCTAAGATAGTTGAGTGGAGAGCTGGAGTAGAGAAAGGGACAGTGTCTCGATTCTCCATTCACACAGATGGTAGTTTGAGGTTCGATGGTAGGTGGTGTGTCCCTAATGATGAGGAGTTGAAAAAGACAATCATGACAGAGGCGCATTGTACACCATATTCAGTACATCCAGGTGGTGACAAGCTATACAAGGATTTGAAGAAAACGTTTTGGTGGCCTGGGATGAAGAAAGAAACAGCAGAGTTTGTGGCCCGTTGTTTGACATGCCAGAGAGTTAAAGGGGAACAGCGACGACCACAAGGTAAGATTCAGTCTTTAGAGGTACCTGAGTGGAAGTGGGAATCTATTTCCATGGATTTTATCGTGGGTTTGCCAAAGAGTCAACAAGGTAACAACATGATTTGGGTAATAGTGGATCGACTGACCAAGTCAGCTCACTTTGTTCCAATGAAAGATACATGGACTAAAGCACAATTGGCTATGGCCTATCGAACGAACGTGCTTAAGTTACATGGAGTCCCTAAGGACATAGTGTCTGACAGAGATGCGAGATTTATATCAAGGTTTTGGAAAGAGTTGCAGGAATCGTTGGGAACAACTTTGAAGATGAGTACAGCATTTCATCCTGCGACAGACGGACAGACTGAGAGAACAATCAAGACTCTTGAGGATATGTTGCGAGATTGTGTGATGGATTTTGGTGGTAGCTGGGAACAAAGGTTGGACTTGATAGAATTTTCTTACAATAACAGCTATCACACTAGTATTGGTATGGCGCCGTTTGAGGCTTTGTATGGGAGGAGATGTAGGAGTCCAATTTGTTGGGACGATAGTGCTGAGGCAGTGGTTTTAGGACCAGAGATGGTGCATGAGATGGTGGAACAGATTAAGATGATCAGGGAACGGATGAGAGCAGCTCAGGATAGGCAAAAGAGTTATGCAGATCTACATCGCCGAGATATAGAGTTTCAAGTTGGGGACAAGGTTCTTTTGAAAGTGTCTCCTATGCGTGGGGTTATGAGATTTGGGAAGAAAGGCAAGCTAAGTCAGAAGTTTATAAGGCCTTATGAGATCTTAGAGCGAGTTGGGGAAGTTGCATATCGTCTGGCTTTACCAAATAAAGTTAGAGAGAGTGCATAATGTGTTTCATGTGTCGCAGCTGCGGAAGTATGTGAGTGACCCGTCACATGTGTTAGAGGCAGAGAGCTTAGAGCTAGATGAGTCGTTATCATATCTTGAGGTGCCTAAGCAGATTCTTGACCGAAAGGTTAGGAAGACTAGGAGTGGCGAGACAGTTTTGCTTAAGATCCTGTGGTCTAACCACGAGACTGAGGAAGCTACATGGGAGCCAGAGGAAGCTATGAAAGAGCGATACCCTTTTCTGTTTGATCAGGTATGTATGGTTACGGGGACGTAACCTTGTTTCTTTTAGGGGGTAGGAGATGATCGCAAAGAGTTTTTAACCGTTTTATACCCTTTTTGTATGTTGTGTCGGTATGTTTTTCGGGATGAGTTGGGTTAGTACCATGTTTTATGTTGAGTTTTGTTTTGGTAGTGAGTCGGAAGCGTTGGGGGAGTACCTTTGTTTAGTAGTGGTTTGAACTTCGGGGACGAAGTTCTTTTTAAGGAGGGAAGACTGTAATACTCCGTATTTGTGAGTCTTCGGGTACTCTATCGAGTAGGCCTTCCTCTGTCGAGTAAGGGTAAGTTGCGTTTTAGAAAAGTTTCTGACCTGTTGGGTACTCGATCGAGTAACTAGGATACTCGATCGAGTAAGGGGGTACTCGATCGAGTACCGTAGGTACTCGATCGAGTAGCAGGTTTACGGGGAGTTTTTCTCGGGTTTTGTTAATTATGCGATTAAGATATATAACCTTCGTCGTCATTATTCTAAACACTTTTGCAAAACCTAATTTACTGTTAAAGAGAGAAAGCAAGTACGTTCTTAATCCTAATCGCATCGTTAGCAAATCCCGGAGTTTGGAAGGTCGGTTCTCATCGTTGGTTATACCGTTGAGATCCTTGCGTCGAGGGTAAGATCTATGTACCCTTTTTGTTGTCTTTCCTTTGATTTAGTTAAACCCTAATATAGGGATTTGGGGGTTTTTGAGTAGTATGTGATTTGGTAGCATTTGTATGTTGTATGATAGGAGGAGGTTTCGTAGAGGAAGCTTTTTGATACAAAGAAGAGACCGTCGATAGTGTGCTTTCCGGGTAGGATTTCCTACTCGATTTAGTCCCATAATGGGATGATTGTTGATGTGTTGAGATTGATTGTTTGATATAGTAATTGTATTGTGACGGTTGTGATTGTGATTGTGATCGTTGTCTATGGTTCTCGAGGCGTGTCCTCGGCTGAGTGAGGTCACTTGCGGGAGTGGCTTCACGCCCTAGTTTCGCCTTCTGTGGAATCCGCCACAGAAGGGATGTGCACATTAATGGACAGGGTTATCGCTCATTATGAGGAGCGGGGATTTGGTGGGTACGGCTGCGGTCCCCCACTCGGCAATGGCTGTCCAAAGGGGACAGTCGGTGATTGAGATTATTGGAATTGGTGTGGTTGTGTGTGTGACGATTAAGTCATTCTGTTTATCTTATTGTTGATATATATTGAGTTGTGTGATTAGTCTTGACCCGGTTGTTGTTTTGTAAACCTGCGGTGATCCATTCGGGGATGGTGAGCAGATATTGAGCAGGTATGAGATGAGTACTGGGATAGCTGGGATTGCCACGATATGATGATAGAAGTCTTCCGCTGTAGCTTAGTAGTTTCTTTACATTTCAGTTAGAACAGTAAACAGTCAGTTTGAGAACGTGTATTATACTTTTGGTTTTGGTTTCGAGAATTGTAACCCTTCACTAAGTATTTCTATTTAAACGTTGTTTCTTTATTGTTTATTTGATTATCATTGCCTCGGGTAACCGAGATGGTAATATCTTCATACCTGAGTGGTCCTGGTAAGGCACTTGGAGTATGGGGGTGTTACAATAATACACATAATCTCTTAATACACTATCTAATTACACATATTCCCAATTAAAACACCCAAAAGACAAAATTCCCAATTTTCTCCAAATTCTAGGGTTTGGGTAAAACAAAAGAAATTAAAAGAGTAAACAAAGACTCACAAGATGAAAAAAGCTAAGAAAAGGTGAAGGATGATGTCAAATATTAAAATCCAAGGATGAATCTTCTCAAAATATGAAGGGAATATGCTAGAGAGGGTTTGAGAGGCTTGAGAGAATGTTTATGGTTCAGCAAGAGAGAGAAAACACTATTCATGGGTATATATATCATATGTCATAAATAGGGAACCAAATCCCTCATTTTTTAGGCCTGAACCGGGGCACTCGGTCGAGTACGCCAGCTACTCGGCCGAGTGCCACTTAGTCAGGACCTGGATTAAACCCAGAACGCACTCGGTTAACTCTGCTCGGTCAAGTACGTGCTACTCGGCCAAGTGTACTACCTAAATTTATGGGTATTACAATTTTCCCCCATTAAAACGAACTTCGTCTCCCAAGTTCACACCCGATCTGCACAAAACACCTATAACACCACTCTCTACATCACAACATCCTAACGGAAGGGTCTCAACAACACATGGCACTAACTTGCCCAACAAGTGAGTTCAAAAAAGATAACTAATGACAACCGTAGCCAACAAAATAACTACAAAGGTTGAGTCGACCCATCTAAACAAATAAACTTGTACTACGCGCGCACCCTCTACCCTTCTAAAAACAAGGTCATGGCCTCGTAACCGAACTCATACCTGTCAAAGAGATGCGGATAGCGCTCCTTCATGGCTTCCTTAGCTTCCCATGTTTCCTCTTCCACTTTATGGTTGGACCAAAGCACCTTCACCAACACCGTATCTCCATATCTTGTTTTCCTTACTTTACGGTCCAAGATCTCTTTAGGAGTTTCTACATAGGTCTATGCATCATCCAATTCTTGATATTTTATGCTTCAAGCACATGAGTTAGGTCACTCACATATTTCCTTAATTGTGACACATGGAACACATTATAGACACGTTCAAGTGCCGGTGGAAGTGTCAAACGGTAGGATACTTTCCCAACTATATCCGAGATTTCATAAGGTCTAATAAAATTTTGGCTCAACTTGCCCCGCTTGCCAAATATCATCACACCTCACATAGGTGATACCTTTAGCAAACCTTATCACCCACTTTAAATTCAATATCCCGACGATGTAAATCCGCATAACTCTTTTGTTGATCTTGAGCTGCTTTCATTCTTTGTCGAATAACATGCACTTGGTCAATCATGTCTTGGATCATTTGCAGTCCTAGCACTACCGCCTCCAAACTATCATCCCAACATACCAGACTCCTACACCATCTCCCGTACAAAGCCTCTAATGACGCCATGCCAATACTTGCATGATAGCTATTGTTATAAGAAAACTCAATCAAGTCCATCCGGTCCTCCCAAGTGCCTCCAAACGGTTTGAATGGTCCTCTCCGTTTGCCCATCCGTTTCTATATTAAAAATGGTACTCATATTTATTGTAGTACCCAACGAGCTTTGCAATTCTTGCCAAAACCTTGATATGAATCTTGCATCTCTATCGGACACATTGTCCTTAGGTACTTAATGTAGCTTGATGAGTCATAATTATATACATATTTATGCCTCCCCTTAGTTTCTTTTGTGAGGATTTTCGTGCTAAATTACATTGTTTATATGTCATTTTTATTAGAATGTCGTTACTTCCGCTATTTGGTGTTTAATGTAGAAATGATGAATTTGTGGAGCAAAAGAATGAAATGTAGCACCACGAAGATAGCATGAGGAATACACGAAGCATGACACGGAAATCTAGAAGAATAAAGGAAGAGAATTGAAGAAGATTAGACGAAGAAAAGAGTTGAAGGATAGAGTACTCGATTGAGTAAGCATAGACTCGATCGAGTGGTTGTGTACTCGATCGAGTATACTATATTCTGATGACTTTTCGGGCAAGTTTTCTAAATCGGTTTATGTTTAGTATAAATACCTAATTAGTGCCCTATTATAATTTACATCTTATTTTACCCTAAAAACTCCTAGAATACTTTAGATTCATTTTATTTACGTATTACTTCCGGATCTATACTCCCTAATTACGGTACTAATCTTTCTCTAGTTATTGATTAATTCAAATTTCTTATTATTACAATTGTTTTATTATTGTTCATCTTATTATGTTCTTAATTATGCTTCCTTCTATCGTTATCGTTGTTGTTAATATTAGTATGAGTAGCTAATTTCATAATCTAGGGTGAATGGGGATCTGGGTTGTTAGAAGGGGGTAATTAATGAATTGTTAGTTAAATTGCTTCTTTGTTGTTGTTGTTCAGTTGATTGTTTTGAATCTAGTTGATAAGTTTCTACAGGATTAATTAACTAGTGTTGCAAACTAGGATTTTCACCAACCGGGTTAAGACTAGTAAAGGCTACAATAACTGAATAGAATTAACTTAATGATAGCGACCACATGTTAAGTTAGATCTTAAGGACATATTAGAATCGACCGATCATGACCTTAAACAACATAAATCGCTTTATCAATTAGTTAAAAAATACATCCCCGGATAACTACCTAGTGAACGTGATCCCTAGACTCTTTAATATTGTTGAATTCATCTTTGATTACATCGCAATCAGTTTTAGCAAACCAATCAAATCCTTCAAGAAAACGGTTACTTTAAGACGGACTTAAATATCAACAAACTAGAATAATTAACTCACCTCCCTATGGATTCGACCTTTCTTACCGCTAGCTATTGAATAGTAGTAATTTAGGTTTATTTTGATATAGGTGATATGACTTTAGCCTTATCAAATTTGGCGCCGTTGCCGGGAAGGCAACAATTTTTCTGTTTGTTTTTTTTTTTTTCTTTTGTCTCATGGAGTATCAGTTCTTTGAGACAGTTTGATATTTTTCTTGTTAGTTCTGTGTATGCCCAGGTCTAACAGGTCGGAGATTATACCTTTTGATCCCGAACTAGATAGGACTTTTCGGTACAGACGGAATTTTTAGAGAGAAATTAGTCAGGTGGAAGACTTGAGTACACTTGACGCATACTACGAGTTTTTTACATTTGCAGAAGATCAGTCCTTGGAAGAGGACAAGCTAATTTCTGCCATAGATCCAATAAAGATGCCCACTCTTGCCAGTCACTCTGACATTACTTTGGCTTCTATTCCCAAGGGATTCAAGCTCCCTACTACAGATAAAGGCACTTTTGAGATTCGTCCATCTTACATCAATTTGGTGGAGCAAAACTTGTTTGGGGGAGGAGCTAATGAGGATCTTGCCAAGCATATGAAGAAGTTTACTGATTATTGTTGCTCCATTCCACTGACTGCTGGAGTAACTCAAGATCAGGTGAAGCAGGTTCTCTTTCCTTTTTCCTTGCGAGATGAGGCGGCCGAATGGCTACGTGATTTAAATATAGAGGATCATGGGGTTACTGATTAGAATACTTTAGCTCTTGCATTCTACAAGAGACTTTCCGCCGCAGAAGACCAACACCTTGAAAAGTCAAATCACCAGCTTCAAACAAAGTCCCACTGAAGATTTTAATGATTTATGGGTTCGCTTCAAGAGGCTAGTTCGTTCAGTCTCTCATCATGGTTTTCAGAAGTGGTTTCTTTGTAACCAGTTTTACAACGGGTTGTATGATGATCATCGAGCTTTACTTGATTCTTCAGCTAATGGGAGATTCCTGGATAATACCAATGATGATAATGCTTGGAAAATGATCGATCAAATTGCTACTCACACTTCTGAGTATGGTAACCCCAAAGGTAGTAAGAGAGGGGGTGGATCGGTTAATGTCGTTGTGGCACAGCTGGAGGCCTTAACTGCTCAAATAGCCAAATTAAAGACATCTCAGTCTTTGGAAAACTAGCAAACGGTTCATGCCATGGTTCAACAAGAAGTATCATGTGAAAGATGTGGGATTGATGGCCACACTGCGGCCAAATGCATGAGTATAATTGAACAGGTTCATGCTTTTCAGTCTTTCAAGCAAGGTACTCCCTATTCTAACTTCTTCCCTGAAAGAAGTCAGAATGTATTCAATCAAACCCTGCATTAGAATGCCTATGTTATTCCCTAGAATCGTGGTAATATACCACAAGGGAATTTTGTTTAACAAAATCAAGGAGGCTTTCAGCAGATGCAACCTCCTCAACAAGCTCCTAGTAATGATATGACAGAGATGAAGGCCTTGTTGCAACAACATTGCTAATTCAACAAAAGCAAACGACTCAAATTTCTTAACTTATAGCTCATAACAAGATGTTAAACACTCAAGTTGCTCAATTAGCAGTTCAAAATCCCTCAAAACAGCCCAGCAACCTTCCTCCTCAAGGCAAACAAGTACATGAACAAGTTAATGCTATTTCATTGAGGAGTGGTACTACTTATCAAAGTCCGGACATGCCCATTGATGAAGATGAGGTCCCATACATGCATCCTTAGGGGTTGAGTAACTTGGAGTTAAGTGATGACGAGAAAGAAATAAGCAAAGATAAAACATGGGATAAGAAAAGAGATGAAAAAGCGAGAAAAAGCAGTAGATACTCGATCGAGTCCAACCAGGATTGATCGAGTATCCACCCCAGATTATGCTAAATCTTGTTTTTTAGCTACGGCTTTTGGTGACAATAGGTTACTCGATCGAGTGACCCTTGTACTCGATCGAGTAACCCCCGTAACTGACGACGGTGTTTCCAAAACTACTACCAAATCAAAAGAAGCCTAGCCCATTGCCATTGCACTACCTTTTCCACACCGATTGCAGAAATCCAAGCTTGATCAACAGTTTAGGAGGTTCATGGAGGTAGTGAAAAATCTTCAAGTTAGTGTGCCATTTACTGAATTGGTCACTCAAGTGTCGGTTTATGCGAGGTTCTTAAAGGAGATATTGACAAAGAAGAGGACTTTCAATGAATTGGAGACGGTCGCGTTCACTGCCGAGTGCAACACAGCATTATAAGCCAATTTACCTCCTAAACTAAAGGACCCAGGGAGTTTCTCTATTCCTTGTCATATTGGTAGTATTGTTATAGATAAAGCCCTTTACGATTTATGGGCTAGCATTAGTGTTATGCCATATTCAATTTGTCAAACGTTAGATATGGGTCAACTACGTGTTACTAACATGACCTTGTAGATGGCTGAAGGATCCCTTAAACGCCCTCTAGGTGTTTTAGAGGATGTTCCAGTTAGAGTAGGGATGTATTTTATTCTTGTTGACTTCATCGTTATGGATATGGCCGAGGACTCCCAAGTCCCTATCATTCTAGGTAGACCATTCCTACACACAGCTGGAGCGGTCATAGATGTTAGGGATGGTAGTCTTACACTACGAATTGGGGATGATAAAATCACTTTTATTCTTGATAAAGCATTAAAGCATCCCAATTTAGAAGCTACATGTCATATGATTAATACTGTTAATCATACTACTGATGATTCTCTTGCTTTGTGTTTGGTCAGGAATCACTCTGACGCCCCTGCTGTTGCGTCAGAACCATGGAGCAAGGAAGTAAATGAGATTGAGCGGTTGATTTAAGGAGACGAGCCACATCCTAAGACAGTTTATAGCCTTGAGGTAAGTGACGATTTGGAAGTTGAGCTTGATACTTTGGAGGCTGAGATATTCAAAGATGATCCTGTCACTAAGGTAAATGGAGATGTGACCCCTCCCATTCTAGGTGAGGCCGTTTATTCTTTTCCCATGGATGCCAAGGAATAAGGTAGCGAACAATCATGTCTACCTTTCATCTTAGACTTTGAGTTTGATGAGCCCGAACATTATTTATTGTTAATTCTATTTGCTTGCATTATCTTTTGGTGCTATTTGTGTCTTTGTGTAGTACATGCGCAACTTTTTGATTTACTAATGCAAGCTTTAAGTTGTTTTGACCGTGTCATGGGTGAGCACTTGGTTTAAAGTGCACAAAATTGTTACGCTGGATGAATACTCGATCGAGTATCCTTGTGTTTTGGGTCTGAAACGTAGCCAGATGATGATGGAATTGCGCAGTTGGTCATTTTCCCCCTATTTTTGTAGCTGGTTTTGGGGAACTCCTAAGCTTTTACTGGGTATTCTCTTTCCTTGTATCTACTTTTATTATATTATCTGTAGTTATTTCCCATTCCTTTTGTTAGATGTGTCCGTTAGGCTGCTGGTGATTTATTGTGTGATTGCTATGCTGTAGGCGTCACAATGAGGACACTGTGACATTTATGTTTGGAGGAGGAGTCTTTAATTATGTTGTGTGCTTTTATATTATGTTGTGTGCATTTAAAACAAAAAATATCATAAAAATTTAAAAACTTTCAAAATCCAAAAACATGTTTCTCCTTTGTTTTAAGTCGAGTCTTGGTGAATTGAATAACAATGATGTTAAATTTGCATTGTTTTTGCATTTGAATCCCATATAGTTATTCATGTACATTGTTTTGACCCGTGATTTATGAAACCAAAGCTCATAATTCAAGTCTTGACCGTATTGACATGCCTTATGCTTCTTAGATTTGACACAATTATGTTGGTAAACTACTTAAACTCTGAGGTCTATTTAGCTTCCTAGGCCAGGAATATCAATAAACTAGTCTCATTGTTATTTAGGCTTGAGTGTGGTTCTCCATGTGGAATATATAATATCAAACTGCATAAGTGTGACATTCGTTTCTTAATTTTTACGCGTTCATATAATGAAGTACATGGGGATAGGCGGTTCTTACTGTTAGGTTCATATACCTATTATTAGACTTTTCTAATGGTGAACAAATTAACATTTTAATTTGGTTTCTAAAGACCTAGTGCATGCATAACTAAATAAGATATAAAATGAGAAAACAATGGTTCTTACAGTGTTGTTGGTTCGAAAATTAGGGCACAAATAAGGGCACCTTCCTTATTTGTTCTTGAGCTTTACAATAATGGATGATCCTCCAACCTCAAGTGTAGAGATGCTCCTTAACAATTGCACCCAAGACTATATCCCTTAAAACTAATACATGAATTAACTAGATTTATATATTAGTATCCTTATATGATTCTAATAATATTTATATTACTACACTAGTAATATTAAGTTGTAATATTAGAATATGGATGAACAATTTAATATATTCTAAAAACTAGTTTTAGAGAGAAGTGGGAGAATATCATAAGAATGATATAAAATTGTATGGAAGGAAAAATATAGAGAACAAATTCTCTATATGAGAAAAAGGGGAGCCGGTTGTGGGGGGTGGAAGGCCAATGCATGGCCTTCTCAATTTTTCTTTTGTTCTTCACAAGAATTGTAGATGTAAGGCTACTCCAAAATAGGTTATGATTGTATTTTATTAATCAATTAAATAAAACACCCACTAACCTATTATCCCTCCAATATTTCGGTCATTATAGATAAAATGGACTTCCATTTTATTTTGTCAATTTGTCATTTGTCACACAATATGTCACATGTAGCATGTAACATGTTATTAATTAATTTAATGCATATTTATCAAATAAATATCATTTTATACATTAATTAAATTACATATAATAAATTGTCTAGTAATTCTTGATAACATAAATAAAATGGGTCATATAATTATAATTCACAACATTTTGCAATTATAATCAATCAATCATTCTTAATTTAATTGTTTCACAAACAATAACGAATTTTAGTAATAAAATCTTTTAATTACTAAAATAAATCTTATTTAATCAAATTACAATAGGATATAAATATTCTCACTCAAAAAATGAATTGTTCAAATTTAAGGAATTGATTAACTTGTATCGATATACAATTAATCAACTTATCTATTAAGGGAATTGTCCTATAGGTGTGACCTTAAGGGATCAACTGATCACCACCGTCAAACGACAGTAATGTCAAACTCTAGTTAGCCAATCATTACTGATTAATGTTGATCAGTTGACTATATAAATGAATCATCCCTTATGCATTCTTAATTTGGGATTTAAACATGTGATCACACTATTGTTGAGGACACATACTCCAACAATCTCCCACTTGTCCGAGACAAGTGTGCGTCCCTAATTCTCTTATCCTATTACAATCTCCCACTCAATGCAAGGCGTCTTACAAGTCGTACTTGCATTTGATGATATCTTGAGTGGTTTCCTCAATCTGGAGAGTAACTGGCTGTCCGGAATTATCTACCGTAGATACCTTCCGAGCTTGGCCATGCATTTTCAGTTCACTTCTCCTCGAGTGGCCCTGAGATTTTCAACAACCCTGACAAGGGGGTGGACAATCCTATCGCACTATTCCCTTCGTTTAGCCACAGATCACCATGACCCAAAATACACTCATTTGACTTCAGTTACGACAGTCGTAGAGTATAAATCAAAGCCAATCAGAAACTTGTGTCAACTTGGGCGAATAATCTCTAGTCAAAAGAATTGACTCATAAGAATACTATAGTAGCTCTTGCCACGACCAGGCTTTATGAATTTCCAGAACTCTATAAGCGGTCACTGCCCGACAGAGTGTCTCATACAGTCTGTCTATGTGATCGACTAGTCATCCCATATGACCCTATGACACTTGAACTTGTCATTAATCGCATCACACTCTAGTCACTTTGAGACGTCACCTCCTATAAGTAACCATGGACGTATACTATGTCAATCCAATTCACTTTAATGGGGTTCAATATTATCTCAACAACCCATTTGGATATAACAAAGTAATGGACGAGTTTAAAGAAACTCGAACGATAAATGCGATTATCATATCTTATAATCTATAGTGTACATTTTACACTAGTTAAATTTCAATAAAAGCTTGGTAAGTGGATATACCATGTATCCATACATTCCAACTTTATGAATTGTTATTTCCTTCTATTCAATGTTATTTCTAATGACATAAATTTATCTAAGTAGATGTCTAGTCTTCTTACTAGACTTGGGCTCTTATAGTTTGAAGATGCTCCCACTGTTATCATATAACTTGTGATAAAGACTATGATAGAGGGATCTACTCTTAGTCTCTTGGTGGACCATCTTATCACGATGTACTTAGATTCTGTTTGTAGAACTTGCAATGGTTGAAACTAAAACAATTTTCAAGTCACTTACTCCTAAGTCAATAAAATCATCCTAGGATTTCTATAAATCCTTATAGGTTTGGACACTAAAGTTTGTGCAACCTTTCAACACACAACTTAGTATATCATCCAAACATAAGAACGAATCCCAATTCTCTTGAAGAATCTTAAAGGATGTTCATTAAGCCTTTCAAAAGACCTTCATTCGAATTAACTTGTTATTGACTTATTATGCTCCAAGTATATAATTCATCACGGTATGTGCATATAATGGCATACATGATCGTTTTAATGGCGGAAACATTAGCAATCGATTTCATGTGATCAACAACTTATTAGGTTCAGTGAACGACTATGACTCTATCATAGTAATTCCACTTTCATCAATATGAATAACCTACTCAACCTTGTTGATGTTAAACAGATAAAGAATCTTATCAATATAGGATACTTATCTAAGTGCCAATCTAAAATTCCCTATGTCATAATAGATTTGGAATTTTGGAATGCAATATGTCATCTTTCATTGAGAATTAAAAATCAAAACACTCCCTCATCAATGGTAGTGTTAGCGTGATATTCTCAATGAGTAATATGACATCAATATGGAAGACAATCTCTCCCACTGAATTTTATGTCTGAACATGGCAATTTAGACTCCCACTCAAATCCATGCATGTACATGGTTTCTCGACAACTCAAGTGAAACCATTTTCTTTTTACATGATTGAAAAGATCATTGCTATCTTAAGTGTTAATTAAAACCTTGTGCTTATGTCACACACACACCCCTTTCCAAATACCTATTTAGAAATTGGTTTTAACATCTAACTTGATCATACACACTATGAGGTGTAGCAACGATAACATGGATCTTCGCATAGTTACATATTAACTTAGCTTTGTAGACATCTCTTATGTCTGTATATGCAACTTTTAAATAATTTTGCCCTTTTGCACAGATTTAACTTTGGTTCATACGGCTCTTATGTAAACTAGAATTGAATTTACTTGATACAACCACTTTATAATCTAATTATCTAAAGAACATTTTCTTCTGGTCTCCTCACAAGTCTGAAGATTTACCTAAGAAAGCTTTCTTTTGGTCTTCTCATACGTCATGAGTTTCACTTAAGAACGCTTTCTTTTGGTCTCCTCACTAGTTCCCAACCAGTCGGTCTCCTCACAAGTCTAAAGATTTACCTAAGAAAGCTTTCTTTTGGTCTCCTAACATGTCATGAGTTTCACTTAAGAACGCTTTCTTTTGGTCTCCTCACTAGTTCCCAACCAGTTGTATGTTTGTTGCTAATTTTCTCCCACTCTATCTTTTGAAAAATACATCTATTTGTCTCGAAAGATAGCCTTATGAGCAACAAACAATTTCAGACTTTTGATTGTGAAGGAAGAAAATATCGTATATTATGACCTTAATGATCACTCTATTGTAAAGACATTATAATCTAGTTTCAAGGTAGATTAATCCTTATAGGGTAAAGGATTGGACTCATATCCATGTCATATACAATCTTAAGGTCTAAAGCCCTCCTATAGCTCGTATGGAGTCTTATAAGTGGTCTTAAGTCTTAGTCATAAGTGGTGTAGCCAATTGGTTTATAAAATTTCCCTTTTTAGAGTTTAAATAACTCTTTTTGACTTTACAATCATTCTTTCTTATATGAAATAAGATGTGATTTTAAGTCACAAAAGCATAAGTGAGAATCAAATTCATGGCTTATGAACTAATTACAATGATCCAATCGTTATAATTCTTTTATGATTAATTTAAATCAATTTATGTTTTGATGTAGAAAGGTGTATAATGATAAGTTTTAGAACGAAAAATTTCCATAAACCGAGTGACTTGGGTTGAAGACCAAGCCACTAAAATTCAAATACGACTTCTTGTTCTTGAAAATAGAAGGAAATAAACTAATTTCCATGTCCAACTAGGAAATTAAAAGAGTTCTAAAACAACAACTTCAAAATACAACAATAAAACGAAGACTAACAAAATAAAGGCCAAGCTTCCATAGGTCTTCTACTATGGGCGGCTACTCTAGCTTCCCTTGAAGAGCCTCCTTAGGCTTGCTTTTCTTTGCCTTTGTCTTTGCTCGGATGCCCTTAAAAACAAATTAAAAAGGGTAAGAATCACAACTTGTATCCAAATATCAAAGTTGAGATTGAAATCAAAACATAAATGATAGGGAGAATTTTATTTATTACCTACTGGAACAATCTTTCCAGCTTTAATATCACCAAGATACTTCGGGCAATTCCTCTTCTAATGTCCTATGCCATTACAATAATGGCATTTGTCTTCGGAAGTAGCACCCTTTCTAGAAGAGCTTTTCTCAATTGCTTTTCCTTTTCCCTTGAAGGGAGTGGGTTTCTTGCTCTTACTAGCACTCCTCTTAAATTTCCCTTTGCTCTTGTTGTTAATTGCGAGCACATCTTTCGTTGAGCTAACATTAAGACCCATATCTCTCTTGGCTTGTACAAGCAATTTGTGCAATTCATGGAGAGAAGTCTTCATGTTTTGCATATTGTAGTTTACCCTAAACTGCACATATGTTTTGACTTTGTTTAAGGAATGTAAAACTCGGTCTATAACGAGTTGTTCGGGAATGTCAATCCCTTGGATCTTAAGAGTCTCAACAAGCGCAATCAATTTGAGCACATGAGGGCTAACATTTTGGCCCTCTTTGATGTTGATTTCGAAAAAAGCGGAGGGCGCCTCATATTGGATAATCCTTGGAGCTTGTGAAAACATGGTCACAAGCTTGGTGTAGATCTCATAGGCCGTGCTCATCTTAATAGCACCCCTTTGGAGATCGGGCTCCATAGAGAAAATCAAGAAGTTCTTGATAGCGGCCGACTCTTTTAGGTAGGCTTCATAGGCTTCCCTTACGGCGGAGGTTGACCTAGTAGTAGGTGTGGTGGGACCGGCTTCGGTAAGGTAACGAAGCTTGTCGTCACCTTCCGCGGCCAAACGGAGTTGCGCATCCCAATCGGCAAATTTAGAACCATTCTTTTCAAGTTTACATCAATCCATAAAGGATCGGAGCCAAGAAGCATTGGGGACTGGTGGAGCGTTTGCGCTAGTTGATGTAGATGAAATTGGAGTCGACATTGCAAACTAATCAAATTGACAACAAAATAAAAAATGAAGGAATTATAAACTGTTGGACCTTATAGATATATGTTTACGTTTTGATAATGACAAGTGTGTGCTTCGTTCTATATATACTCTTCCTCGTAATCGTTTGTTTAGTCTTTACTAGATTGACTTAGGTTTACAAGTTAAGCAAGTAATGTTATAACATCCTTGGTTATAACATTGACGATTTGTGAAGCATCGTTCAAGGAATGTTATAGCAGCTTGAGCTATAACATTAAAGATTCCTAAAGCGTCATATTGACTGTAACAAGTTTCAAGTATGATGATCACTCAAGCAAAAGGCTAGATCAAGTCTATAACAAGCTCAAGATGAAGAGCTTATGATCAAGATAAAGAGAAGATCCTATCACTGAAGATCTCCAGGAAGATTAGCTAGTATAGGTCTTCATCTAATAACGGTACTTTAAGAATTAATATCGGGAAGGTAAAGCTATAGCTATTTCACCTATAACTTTACTTACCAAGCTTAATGTTATAGTTGTTTCTACTATAACTTTAAGTAGCAATTTTATGGCACGATTTAAATAATTTTAAAATCATATTCAAAAGATAAAATTCTTCAAATGTGTTTCAAAATCAGGTGTACATATGATAAGATGAAATAGGGGTTGTTATAGTGAATAATTCGCATTTCTCTATTGGTTAGTAAAACGGCCTGTGGGTCGTCATGCTACCTAGGGTTTGCTAGATTATTTGACCTAATCCTAATCCAAGAAGTGGATTTTTGACCTAGCTGGACACGACCAAGGGTTCGGCCGCACGGTCTTGAGCCGTCTTTGTTTCGTGAGTCCTCTAGTACAAGTAACCTATCCAATTAAATCTAATAATATTTTGACAATATATTCTCATATCTTAAATATACATTTGATTTAATTTGTTTACTTTTTCGAAAATCATGGACATTAAATTAAGGTAAGATAAGATTTATTTTTATCTTATTTACCTAAATTAAGTTATCCCTTGGATTAATTTAAGGAAGAGATAGGATTTATTTCTTGCAAAATAGACTACCTATCTCACGACACCTATTAGGGTTTTGATCGAAACCCTAATCTTCCTCTCTATTATAAATACACATGATTGTTCTTCATTGAAATTAAGCTTTTCGAAATACATAATTCCTTCCAAACGATTTTGAGTTTATTTCTAATCAGTTATTTTATTGTTTTGCATTTGAAAATCTTTTACGAAAAGTCGTGCTCTTTAAATTGCTTATTATTCTTAAGGTTACGTTAAGATAATAGTACTTCATATTGTTTCTTACTCGTTCAATTGTGTGAACACTTAAAAGAACAATCAAGTGCTTTCTTAGTGACTTAAGATAGTCAAATTGAATATCTAGTGATATTCAAATTTAGTTATAACTAGAGTTAGTTATACGAGTGGGTTTTGATAATTTTGTAATCCGGAGAAAGGTACTAAAATTATTAATCGAGAATAGTGGACGTAGGCTTCGACGTGTGAAGCTGAACCACTTCAAAACCGTGTGTCTTTGCAACTTTCGTTTTCATTCATTTCATTACGTTCATAATCACTTAGTTAATTAGTTAAAGTTTAATCAATAAACTTTAAGTAATTAATTGTTTATATATAAAATAAAAAGTGGGCATAAGTTTTTAAATACTCAATTCATCCCCCCCCCCCCCCCCCCCCCCCCCCGAGTATTTCGACCTTGATAGACTCTTCATAAACATTTATAGTTTTAATAAAACTTGTAAATATTTTAAAACAAGTTTTAGCATTTTCATAGTGACCTTTTCCCAACTATGATAAATGATTCCGAGACCCAAAATTCATATTAACTTGGATGTTAGCCAACGGGCCCTCTACACCTTTACTAATATAACTTGGTGGGTTAACCCTCTTAACCGATTCTACAATTAGAACTCTCGGTCGATGAATTTACGTTAAGTTCATCTTTAGCCCGAACCTATTGCGGCTACGGTCGCAAAATACCTTCGTTGAGATCAACCAAATTTTCGAATTGTAATAACTTGTTTATTACCCCACTTATCCAACGTCAATAGAAGCACCCCGAAAAAATTGTATTGTACCCCTTATGAAATTGAGATTCATGGGCTCCTACTATTTGGTAAGGCTAAGTCTCAATCTTTTGAAAGTAAAGGTCTTGTCAATTTATTATCTATCAATTTTAAGTGAGCTAAAAGTCTAATTATCGATAATTATAATTGACAAGGTCGAATACTCGACATGATATGCATGTGTTGTTATGGCGATTTGGCAATGCATGCAACATATTAAAAGAAATGCAAAACAAAAATTCCTAGTATGGCCTTCCTAAAATAGAAAATCAAATAACTATTACATATTCGGAAACCAACTCCTTTGGTCCTTCGAATCTTCAAGTAGCACGCCTCCCTAGAACACCGTCTTCGTCGGAACGCCTTTCTGAATGGCACCGTCTTGAAGGAACTTCGGAATTACAAATAATAATAAAAATACACAGCTATTCCTATTATACATTTGTAATAAGAAAAACTAATAAAAATATAAGTGATACGAGATCATATTAAATTACAAGCGAATTAATATCTCCTTATATTACGGGTAATATTGATTAAAACTATGGCCATACTAAGATAAAATTACATAATTCAAAATTACGTAAATAAAATATGACATTCAAAAATGAAATATGCAGCATTATAATATGTGTATATCATGCCAAATTATTTGCTAAATCGCCCTAGATAACTTATATCAATTATATAATCCAGTTTTATGGAAATTCACGATTTTGATTTATTAAAATCGCAAAATAATACTAAAATCTAATTTTAGTCCAAGTTAATTATCCTAACACTTTTAGGACTCAAAAATTAGTCATTACTCAATTTTCGACAATAATCCAACTTGATATAATATTTATGCTCATTTTTGACCCTAAAATCATAACTTTTATGAAATAATTCAAATTAAATTACAATAATTTCAAAATTTGAATTTTAAATTTTTGAACATACTGCAATATATCCATGACACTCATAATGTAAAAAATCATGGTTTAAATTTTTCGAATTTATTTCGAGAAAATGTAGTTGCGATTTATCGGTTTTATCAAATAAAACATCTAAAGCATACAAAAATTAATCTAGTCAATTTTACAACTTTATATCTAATAAGTGGGATATAGATTCAACCTAAAATAATTTTCTCATGCCATGTAATTTGTTTTAGCTATTTATGCTAAAATAGTCACTATTTATGTTATTTTTACACTAAAAATTCATAAATCATGCAAAATGAATCAAGTTCATCTTAAATTTTATACACAGTGAATAAAATATGCATGTGACAATATATTAAAATTTCATGGCCTGTTTCGATGTTTAACTAATTTTAACAATTTTACCACCATTTAATCCATTTTTATCTCATAAAAATCATAAATCATGCAAAATAAATCAAATTTATACGAAATTTTACATTCAATAAGTAAAATATGCATGGGATGTCATATAAAAATTTCAAGGTCAGAAACTGAGTTTAGCTATTTTTAGCATTTTAAATACCATTTTAATAATAAAACTGTAATAAAATGACTAAAAATCATTAAAATGAGCAATAAAATACCATAAATCATGAAAATGACCTACATTCATTTTAGGACTAGAATATACAATATGCATTAAGATTTCGTGGCTTTATCTAATAAATCACAAATTTTTAGTTTTAATTAAGTTACTAATAACTCGAAAAAACTATAAATCGATTATGCATGCAATATCCTATGCTCTGATACCAATTGTTAGGTTCATATACCTATTATTAGACTTTTCTAATAGTGAAAAAATTAACATTTTAATTTGGTTTCTAAAGACCTAGTGCATGCATAACTAAATAAGATATAAAATGAGAAAACACTAGTTCTTACATTGTTGTTGGTTCGAAAATTAGGGCACAAATAAGGACACCTTCCTTATTTGTTCATTAGCTTTACAATAATGGATGATCCTCCAACCTCAAGTGTAGAGATGCTCCTTAATAATTGCACCCAAGACTATATCCCTTAAAACTAATATATGAATTAACTAGATTTATATATTAGTATCCTTAAATGATTCTAATAATATTTATATTACTACACTAGTAATATTAGGTTGTAATATTAGAATACTGATGAAGAATTTAATATATTCTAAAAACTAATTTTAGAGAGAAGTGGGAGAATATCATAAGAATGATATAAAATTGTATGGAAGGAAAAATATAGAGAACAAATTCTCTATATGAGAAAAAAATTGGTCTCCCTTGTGACGGGTTACCATTTGTGACGGATATTTTGTGAGATAAAATGGTAACAAAATGGGTTAGTGGAGAAAGGGGACCACATGAATAGTGTTGCAGAGAGAGAAAAAGTGGGTACATTGTGAGGTAAAATGGTATCCGTCTTCAGCTTGTGACGGATATGTCATGTCTTCAATGAGAATTTGTGATGAGAAAAAGGGGAGCCGGTTGTGGGGGGTGGAAGGCCAATGCATGGCCTTCTCACTTTTTCTTTTGTACTTCACAAGAATTGTAGATGTAAGGCTACTCCAAAATAGGTTATGATTGTGTTTTATTAATCAATTAAATAAAACACCCACTAACCTATAATACCTCCAATATTTCGGTCATTATTGATAAAATAGACTTTCATTTTATTTTGTCAATTTGTCATTTGTCACACAATATGTCACATGTAGCATGTAACATGTTATTAATTAATTTAATGCATATTTATCAAATAAATATCATTATATACATTAATTAAATCACATATAACAAATTGTCTAGTAATTCTTGATCACATAAATAGAATGGGTCATATAATTATAATTCACAATATTTTGCAATTATAATCAATCAATCATTCTTAATTTAATTGTTTCACAAACAATAACGAATTTTAGTAATAAAATCTTTTAATTACTAAAATAAATCTTATTTAATCAAATAACAATAAGATATAAATATTCTCACTCACAAAATGAATTGTTCAAATTTAAGGAATTGATTAACTTGCATCGATATACAATTAATCAACTTATCTATTAAGGGAATTGTCCTATAGGTGTGACCTTAAGGGATCAACTGATCACCACCGTCAAACGACAGTAATGTCAAACTCTAGTTAGCCAATCATTACTGATTAATGTTGATCAGTTGACTATATAAATGAATCATCCCTTACGTATTCTTAATTTGGGATTTAAACATGTGATCGCACTATTGTTCAGGACACATACTCCAACACTTACCGTTTAAATAAGCCATAAATTACCCTTTTTGTTAGCCCGTTAGAATCCTTGTTGTAACACCCCACGGTAATTGAAGAGGTCCCGTGATAGGCTTAAATGACTAGTGCTTAAAGGGATTTGAAGTACTACTCATATCATCAAAAGTGCACTTTCTTTTATGGTCATCCATGTGAAAGAACTCCAAAGTTAAGCGTGTTTGACTGGGAGTAGTCTTAGGATGGGTGACCTCCTGGGAAGGTTTCCGGGATGTGCATGAGTGAGGACAAAATGCGCTATAAAGGACTCGTGTTGATCTGTGGGCCATGTACACAGCCTGGTGAGCTATCATAGGTAACCGCTCCCGACCCGGTTTGGGCCGGGGTGTTACAAGTGGTATCAGAGCAACCCTGCGACCATGTGGTGATCGGAGGCAGTTGTTATACGCTCCTGGAGGCAGTGGTTATATGCTCCATTGTGATCACACACCTAGCGGGGGAGGATTCTGGGTTAGCGGTTATGCTCCCAGGCGCAACAAGGACGTTCCGTTCTTCAAGTGGGGGTGACTGTAACACCCCACGGTAATTGAAGAGGTCCAGTGATAGGCTTAAATGACTAGTGCTTAAAGGGATTTGAAGTACTACTCATATCATCAAAAGTGCACTTTCTTTTATGGTCATCCATGCGAAAGAACTCCGAAGTTAAGCGTGCTTGACTGGGAGTAGTCTTAGGATGGGTGACCTCCTGGGAAGGTTTCCGGGATGTGCACGAGTGAGGACAAAATGCGCTATAAAGGACTCGTGTTGATCTGTGGGCCATGTACACAGCCTGGTGAGCTATCATAAGTAACCGCTCCCGACCCGGTTTGGGCCGGGGTGTTACACTTGTAGCCGTTCTATATTCCATCTAATAGCTACAATCCAGAATTTGCTTATCTTATCTGGACAGTCGCAGTTGCTTGTTTATCATGTCTATTTTGCTACTATGGTTGGGATTGAGACTATATTATTGTCATTTGTGGGTGTAGTAGAATTTATTAGCAATTGTGGTGTATCCCTTATGTTGGAAAAAGAAGAAAAGTATGAAGCAAAAGAAAAAAAAAAAAAAAAAAAAAAAAAAGAAATTCGAAAAAATTGAAAAAAGAGATGCTTCATTGTCATTTGTTAAGGGAATAGAAGGTTGGTTACTGGAGTCTAATGCATTATTGGAGAGTAGTTCTTTTGGCTCTCACGTGTTGTCAAAGTTGAGATAATTTCTGTAGTTGAGTTAATTGATAAGTTGGGTTAATTAATGATATTATCATAGAATTGGTTTTGTTTTTAGCGCTGCGACTACCGTCTTAGCCTCACATATCCATACGTGCCTTGACACAAACCACTTATATGCTATTTGCCACTTTATTGCCCTTGATACATGTACTTTTGTCTATTGTGTGAATGCGTATTAGTTGGAGAAATTTCTATCACATTAGATTGCATGCATGTTTCATAAGTCGAGTTAGTGTTCTACTTCTTTCTATCTTCACATATAACTCACCCTTACATACTTATGAGTGCATGAGTGAAATCCGCGAGAATCCGACTAATTTGTCTTGCAAGATCGAAAGGTATTTGGCATTTGTCTATAGTACGGTGACATGAGACTTGAGCTGCGTTTTCTATTACCCGTGCCTTTGAATTTGTTTTATTGGTACACCTTGGTCATTGCTTTGTTATAGATATGGATAGCTTGGGATTCGTATATGCATTAAACATTAGCTCTGAGTTATTTATTTGCCATTTGTATGATTGCCTTTTGTATTGTGTGATGCTTTGCTTAGAGACAAGCAAAGAGATGGTTTGGGGGAGTTTGATGAGTCATAATTAGATACATATTTATGCCTCCTCTTAGTTGCTTTTGTGACGTTTTTCGTGCTAAATTACATTGTTTAAATGCCATTTATATTAGAATGTCGTTACTTCCGTTATTTGGTGTTTAATGTAGGAATGATGCATTTGTGGAGCAAAAGAATGAAATGTAGCACCGCGAAGATAGAATGAAGGAATACACGAAGCATGACACGGAAATCTAGAAGAATAAAGGAAGAGAATTGAAGATGATTAGACGAAGAAAAGAGCTGAAGCATAGAGTACTCGATCGAGTAAGCATAGACTCGATCGAGTGGTTGTGTACTCGATCGAGTATGCATGGACTCGATCGAGTATACTATATTCTGATGACTTTTCGCGCAAGTTTCCTAAATCAGTTTATGTTTAATATAAATAGCTAATTAGTGCCCTATTATAATTTACGTCTTATTTTACCCTAAAAACTCCTAGAATACTTTAGATTCAGTTTATTTACGTATTGCTTCCGGATCTATACTCCCTAATTACGTTACTAATCTTTCTCCAGTTATTTATTAATTCAAAGTTCTTATTATTACAATTCTTTTATTATTGTTCATCTTATCATGTTCTTAATTATGCTTCCTTCTATCGTTATCGTTGTTGTGAATATTAGTATGAGTAGCTAAATTCATAATCTAAGGTGAATGGGGTTCTAGATTGTTAGAAGGGGTTAATTAATGAATTGTTAGTTAAATTGCTTCTTTGTTGTTGTTCAGTTGATTGTTTTGAATCTAATTGATTAGTTTCTGCAGGATTAATTAACTAGTGTTGCAAACTAGGATTTTCACCGACTGAGTTAAGACTAGTAAAGGCTACAATAACTGAATAGAATTAACTTAATGATAGCGACCGCATGTTTAGTTATATCTAAAGGACATATTAGAATCGACCGATCATATGACCTTAAACAACATAAATCGCTCTATCAATTAGTTAAAAAACACCCCCGGATAACTACCTAGTGAACTTGATCCCTAGACTCTTTAATATTATTGAATTCATCTTTTATTTACATCGCAATCAGTTTTAGCAAACCAATCAAATCCTTCAAGAAAACGGTTACTTTAAGACGGACTTAAATATCAACAAACTAGAATAATTAACTCGCCTCCCTGTGAATTCGACCCTTCTTACCGCTAGCTATTGGTTAGTAGTAATTTAGGTGTATTTTGATATAGGTGATACATCTTTAGCCTTATCATAGCTTCACCACGTTCATAATCAGTTAGTTAATTAGTTAAAGTTTAATCAATAAACTTTAAGTAATTAATTGTTTAGATATAAAATAAAAAGTGGGCATAATTTTTTAAATACTCAATTCACCCCCCCCCCCCTCGAGTATTTCGACCTTGATAGACTATTCAATTGACATCAGAGCCTTGTGCTCTTGATTGCCTAACCGCAAAGAGGCTAGATCCGTCTATCTTTTTATCTTTTTATCTTATTTTAATTCCGCTGCCTTACACGTGTGAAATGGATTCCAAGTATCTTAAGTGTCCTATCTTTGATGGGAAGAATTATGGACTTTGGAAAAACATGATGACACAATACATAAAAGGACATGATTGGGAGTGCTGGATGATTATCAAGAATGGACCAAACAAAATTTGGTCGAATCTTCGGAAGACACTACCTATGAGAAAAAGGAAGAAGACTATATTGAGGCTGATTACAAGAAAGCTGAGAAAAACTCGAAAGCGATAAGCCTGTTACAAAACGGCATGACATCTACCGAATTCGATCGTTTTTCTTCTTGCACTTCGGCCAAGGAAATATGGGATTGTCTTGAGTTGGCCTATGAAGGAACGTCGGTTGTTAGAAAATATCGTATTGACTTGCTGATTCAAAAATATGAACTTTTTAAAATGGAAAATAATGAATCACTCGATAGAATGTCAGCACGATTTTCTACCATAGTCAATGAGCTCAAAAATCTTGGTAAAACATTTAACTCCGAGGATATTGCTAGAAAAGTACTTAGGAGTCTAACCAAGAAATGGCGTCCCAAGGTCACAGTTATGGAAGAAGTCAGAGATCTCACTTCTCTACCTTATGCAGAACTTATTGGTGCTCTCATGGCTCATGAACTCGTTCTGGATGACGATGAGGCCGAGTCCAGTAATAATAAGAGCATGGCTCTACAAGCTTCTGCTAAGGAAGAAAAAGATGCAAAAATAGAGGATGAAACTGTTTTATTTGCCAAACGATTTAATAAACGAATTTTCAGAAATAAGCAAGCAAAATCGTTTAACAACAACAACAAGTCCTATAATAAGAAAACTTCTGGGTCTAAAAATACGTTTGCTAATAGAGGATGCTTCAAGTGCGGAGAATCCAGTCATATGATTAAGGATTGTCCCACATGGGAGAAAATTAAAGATAAAGCAAAACATGAGAAGACCAAGAAGGAATTCAAGCAAGTGATGATGGCATTATGCTGGGGAGATCTCGACACTGAGGACGACGAAGCATCAGAAGAAGAAGAAGTTGCTAACCTATGTCTAAGCAACGTCAGTCTTGACCTCTTTTTAGACAATGATAAAGATAACATGGACTCCTACTGCTGTTTTCTAGGAGATTCCGATTCAGAAGAAGAAGAAGAGGTAAGCTATCTTGAATTTAAGAAAAGTGTTAAGAAATTGCCTAAGAATGCTTTAATTGAATATTTTGAGCAATCTCTTGATAAGTGTCACGAACAAGAGATGGAATTGAAAGACTTGAAAGAACAAATTCTCGATATTGCTGAAGACAATCATCTCCTTAAAGCAAAGGCCAAAAAGCTCAAATCTAAAGTTACAGCTAATATGGCTACAACTTCAGATACAACAAATGCTGAAAAAAAGGCTCTTGAGTCTAAAGTTATAGCTAATGAAGCTATAATCTCAGACCTGAAACTCAACATTAAGCATCTTCAAGCCAAAGTTACAGCTAGTGAAGCTATAACATTGGAATTGAGGAAAGTCAAAGTGCTTCTTGAGTCCAAGGCTACGGCTAGAGAAGCCGTGATCTCAGATCAAAAGAAGGAGATTTAATCTCTAACTCTGCAATTAAAGGAATCTAAAACCTTTCTATCAAATACTAAAAGAACGCATACCGAGACGGTACGAGTTCTAAATGACAGATTCCAAAACTTTCGTGACAATTATGAAGAGACTCATCCTCCCAAGGTCGTAGAGTCAGACCATTCCAAATGCAATAAAGAGATACAATCCTTAAAAGAATTACTCTTGCATGCTAGAAAGGTTCACGAAAAATGGGAAGGTAGCACACGTGTTCTAAATTTCCTAACTGAGCAATCAGATAATAACATGAAAATGGGATTAGGGCACGAGTGCTATGGTCGTAGAGATCACTCTAAATGCAAATCAACCCCTTCCGAACGAGATTTCAGAAGGAGAAAATATACAAATCTACCAGAATACTTGATTTGTAATTACTGTAGTCAAACTGGACATATCCAAGAAAATTGTGTCAAATGTGCTCAGGATTTAAGAAAAGGAATCAACTTTTTTAAAACATCTGACACTGTTTTCGAGGATAATGAATTTACCTCATCTGAACCAAGTACAAGTGAAGAACGAAACAATGATCACCGTTGGTTCTATGATATGAGCTTCGACTTTAAGAAGGCCACAAAACCAAAATCAACATTCAAATCTAAAGAGCCCTTCAAAGCCCAAGCTCCCGAAAAACAACCTGAAAGACCACGACATAAGGAACCCAAAACTCAACCCAAGACAGTTCCCAAACAAACCTTTTCGCCTCCAAAACGTAAAGTTACTAAAAGGGTTTGGGTTAGAAAGGATTTGGTTTTTAGAGTGACTAACGTCAAAGGACATAAATTAGCTTTGGTACCTAAAAACTGTCTCTAATTATTTTGCAGGTTGTAGTGAAAGAAAATAACTTATGGTACCTTGATAGTGGATGTTCAAGGCACATGACTGGAGATGTAAATTTAATTCTTTCACTTGAGCCCTTCGATGGAGGTAAGGTCACATTTGGCGATAACAAGAAGGGTAAAATTATCGGTGTTGGTAAAGTTGGAATATCTTCCTCTCATGCTATTAGTGATGTTTATCTAGTTAGTGGTCTCAAGCACAATTTACTGAGTATCTCTCAATTATGCGACAAAGGAAATAAAGTTATCTTTCATTCAGATTCTTGTCGAATAATAATTGAAGGAACAAGTAGTGTTGTGCTTGAGGGACATCGTAGAAGGAATGTTTATATGATTGATCTAAATAATATTCCTACTAATTCATTCACGTTAGATGATCCGTGTCTTTGGCACAAAAGATTTGCTCACATAAATTCAACAACGTTGAATAAGCTAAAGAGATGGGATTTGGTTGAAGGACTTCCCTCAATCAAATTCGATCAAGAAATATTATGTGACTCGTGTGCTCGATGCAAAAATTTGAGATCATCGTTCAAACCCAAGAGAATGGTAAGTACCAATGAACCACTAGAACTCATGCATATGGATCTATGTGGCCCAATGAAGGTAAGAAGTAGAGGTGGATCCAGGTATGTCTTTGTTCTAGTTGATGATTATTCAAGATATGTTTGGCCAATCTTTCTCAATTCAAAAGATGGAACTTTCGAAGAATTTGTAGTTCAAATGAAGCTTGCCCAAAATAAATACAAATCAAAATTAGTTTCCATTCGTACGGATCATGACACCGAATTTGATAACCATGCTTTTATAAAATATTGTAGGGAGAATGGTGTTGGGCATAACTTCTCAGCACCATGAACCCCACAACAAAACGGTGTTGTTGAATGTATGAATAGGATGTTAGACGATATGGCACACACTATGTTATTATGTAGTGGACTACCTCGCAATTTTTAGGCTGAAGCTATTTGTACTGCATGCTATGTTCATAATCGAGCTTTGATTAGACCCATTCTCAAGAAGACTCCTTATCAGCTTCTTAGGGGATGTAAACCCAACATATCATATCTACGTTGCTTCGGGAGTAAATTTTTTGTCCATAATAATGGCAAAAATAGATTAAGCAAATTCGATCCTAGAAGTGACGAAGCTGTGTTTGTTGGTTATTCTAATCATAGTAAAGCATATAAGGTTTTTAATAAGAGAATCTTATGCATCGAAAAAAGTATTCATGTTGTTTTCGATTAAAATAATATGTTTGATAAAGCTGAACAGGATGAGGAAGAAGATTTGAATGAACCCGATTTCCGACTATCTAGAGATGATCTTCCAGAATCGGATGAGGAAGATAAAGAAATTGAGGGCACAAATGATGAACAAGGAAGCCTTTCAAATGATAAAGGAAAGAGAACTTAGAGTTTAGTTGATGATACTAAGACCTCTTCTAAATCCAAGCAACTGGAGAATAAAGTTATAGCTGATGATGCTATAACATCAACTCCGAGCCAGCAAACTAGATCCAATGTTATACCTGATTCTGTTATAACCCCAGGATTGGATTCAGAGGGAACAAGGCTTGAACCCCAGTCATTCAAAGAAGGTGAGACTAGTTCAGATGAAGATGTGCCTCCCGTTTCTAAGAAATGGAGATATAAGGACTCTCATCTAATGGAAACCATCCTAGGAAGTCTGAATGAAGGTGTTCGAACTCATAGAAGACTTAACAACTTTTGCTCTTTCTACTCCTTTCTCTCAAACATTGAGCCAATAAATATAAAAGAAGCTCTTGCAGAACCAGATTGGATCGTTGCTATGCAAGAAGAGCTTCAACAGTTCGAACGGAACAAATTTTGACATTTGGTTCCAAGACCTAAAGATCGAACGGTTATTGGTACAAGATGGATTTTTAGAAACAAGCTGGATGATAGAGGAGTTATTGTACGAAATAAAGCCAGATTGGTTGTACAAGGGTATAATCAACAAGAAGGAATTGACTATGATGAGACCGTCACTCCTGTAGCCAGACTTGAGGCTATTAGATTATTAATAGCGTTTGCTGCTCATAAAGGAATTAAACTTTATCAAATGGACGTTAAGACAACATTTCTTAACGGTTATTTGAATGAGGAGGTGTTTGTTGAACAACCTCCAGGATTTGTCGATGGCAAGTTACAAAACCACGTTTTCAAATGGGACAAAGCCTTGTATGGTTTGAAACAAGCTCCGAGGTCGTGGTATGACAGATTGTCAAAATATCTTCTCGAAAGTGGTTTTAAAAGAAGATCTGTCGACAAAATCTTATTTCTGAAAACTGAGGACTCCGACTTATTAGTTGTACAAATTTACGTTGACGATATTATTTTTGGTTCAACTAATGATCGTTTATGTAAGTATTTTTCAGAATTAATGACCTCAGAATTCGAGATGAGTATGATGGGAGAACTCAAGTTCTTCCTTGGACTCCAAATTCAACAAACTGCTGAAGGAATTATGATACACCAATAAAAATACATCAAGGAGCTAATCAATAAATTCGGTATGGAAAATTCTAATTCTAAGCCAACTCCTATGGGTATAGATAAGAAGTTGACTTTGGATGAAAACGGTAAGTCTGTTGATGAAATGACTTATCGAGGTATGATTGGCTCACTTCTTTATTTAACTACAAGTCGTCCCGATATTATGTTTAGTGTATGCGTCTGTGCTCGATTTCAATCGTGCCCTAAAGAATCGCATATGATTGCAGTTAAGAGAATCTTGAAGTATTTAATTGGTACATCTAAATTATATTTATGGTATCCTATTGAGTGTAATTTCGATCTCATATGGTATTCAGATGCAGATTATGCAGATTGTTCACTTGACAAAAAGAGTACTTCCGGCATAGCCACGTTTGTTGGACCGTGTATTATTACATGGGGGTCAAAGAAGCAAAATTCCGTTGCGTTATCTACTGCTGAAGCCGAATAAATTGCCGCTGGGTTAGTATGTTCTCAACTTTTATGGCTTAAGCAACAGTTATGTGATTACGGTGTAAATGTTGGGTGTATACCTATTTTATGCGATAACACGAGTGCTATAATTATATCTAAGAACCCTGCGCAGCACTCACGAACTAAGCATATAGACATTAAACACCATTTTCTACATGATCATGTAGATAAGGGCAACATAAGACTGGAATTTTGTAGTACAGAAAAACAATGGGCTGACATTTTTACCAAAGCATTGGCTAGAGAACGTTTAAGATTTTACGGTTGGAAATTGGTTTAATTGGTGGCAACTAAACTTGTCACAAATATTTTATTTTCCGTATGACTGACTAGATTTGACGAGATTGTACGACTGTGTCCGTATTCCTCGTTGCAAGTTTATTTGTTTTAAATGTTATATTATATTACGAGAATATTCCGTCTGCTAGTCATGTATATCTAATGTTTTATTACGAACCATAAAGTCGGTAACAAATTATTCTTTCATATCTTTTACCGAAATTCCTTACTATATTTCTAGCTTTTGTCAAAAATTTATCCTATACTATCTCACAAAAGATTTACCCTAAATAATATTTCCTACACTTTCTATATAATATGGTAAGTAAACACAAAAAAAAAAATCCTACAAAATCTACTTACCTAATCCTACACGCCACCCTACTCCTTTCCTAATTCCACACAAACTCAACTTGCCATAATTCATCTTGATTAAACCCATAAAAACCCCACCTCCATCCGTCACAATCACCTCACAACTCTCAAAAAATTTACCTCTCAAATCTTTTCCACAATCAACCTCCAAAAATTAATTACCATCATGATTCCACCATCAACCCGCCTCCACTCACCCTCAACTCGGTCCAAAACTCGGACCGGGTCCTCTAAACCACCATGCAACAAATCCTTTACTCCTACCAAAACTCCCTCACCTCAACCAAACCATAAGCCTACTAATCCCGATCATAACTGGGTTGATCCTAACCTAGAGGGGAAATGACGAAAGCTTAACAAGGGTAAAAAGAAGGTTGTCGGTTTTGAAGGTTCGTTGGAAGAAACCGAGATAGTGGTCAATCAAGATGGTCCTCAAAGAGCTATGTTCCGTGAGTACATGCCGAATGCATCATTGACGGGTCTTGATAAGGTTCGACTTACGGCGGATGAAAGAACTCGGGTAAATCGTGTTATGCGGTATGGTATTCATGGAGGTCGGTCCTATTCCGAGAAGTGGTATGGAAAAATTGAAGCTTTACAATTTTTCAAAGATTTTTTAACCTATCAAGAATGGAAAAAGGTTAGCTCTTTTGTTGGTCCCATATATCCGATTGAGGTAATCCAATTTTATTCTTCGGTTTTCATGAGAAATAACATGTTGCATGCAATGGTCAATGAGTCCGAAGTCACCATCTCCCTTGACGATTTTTGTACTCTGTTTTCGGTTCCTGATGATGGGATCGAAATTAATCCGAGTGCGGAATTGGGGGATGTGACGGAGGAAGAAAAGCTCAAAATTAAGAGGCCTTTTGATGTTGATGCTACGGGGTCAAGTAATATGTTAGCGGGACCGTTTACTCCTAAGTTGAAATTCTTTTTAAACTTTATTTGGAACACGGTTGTCCTGAGGATAGGTGGTCGTGATAAGTCTTCGAGTTATGAAATGGTGTTGGTTTCAAAGTGGGTCGAAGGAACCAAGGTTAGTCTACCCCGTCTTGTTTTTCATCGGATTATCCAAACTAGTATTTCTGTCACCAAGGAGAAATTGTATACAACTTCGGATTTGCCTTTTGGGATGTGGGTTTCTCGGTTGCTAGAACATAAAGGGGTGGTCGGTCTTTCTAGCTACGGTGTCATGGTCAAAGATGAGATGTGTGACACTCATCTAAAGTTTATGAAAATTGGAGCGATTGGACCCGACTTGGTGTTCTTGGCTAAGGGTAATGTGGTGGAGAAATCATCGGATGTGATTTCGGTTGTGGAACAAAAATTGGACTTGCTTATGACAAATGTTTGTGAAAAATTAGAAGTTCAAACCAAGTTAATTGCGGAGCTGGTCTCGGGTTTGGGAAAAGACAAGGATGGGGCTTCGGGTTCGAAGGGTTCGAGTAATATCGAGGTCTTACCTTACTTGCATGGGTCGGAAGCTCGTTTTGATGCTATGGCTCGTGATGCTGCTAGAGCGGCTAAGGAGTGCGTTCTTCATTCCGGGTCATTGGCTAATTTGGCTTGTCAAGGAGGGGCGATTTGGCGCGAAGGGAAGGCAATGCATGAGGACGTGAGGGTTATTTACGAGGCTACTAAAGCCTTGTCCTTGAAGGTGCTTAATTTTGAGTCGTGCGTCATGGCACAAGCTAACCATGTCCGGTCATGCTTTGATCGTCTTGACACTCTTGAGTTTAGGACTCGTCCCGGTTATGTGAACCCGAATGTCGTGAAACGCGACAATCCTTAAACCCGCCACAATCCTTTCCTTGCTTGTTTTTATTTTAGACTTTATATTTTGGATATTTGTCTAATTCGGCCTATTTTGGCTTACACTTCTATTCGGCCCATTAGGCTTTATAACTTGTTATTCCATTCGGCCCATTGGCATTAGACTACTTGGTTTGTAGTAGACATATGCTATATTTTGCATGCTTATCGTAGATTACTTTCTCATTTTATAATCTCTCTTTGCATGATTAATACGTGTCTCGATCTATATTATTCTAGTTGTTTCATGTCTTTTCTCGTCTTTTTGATGATGTCAAGAGGGGGAACAAAAATGATCGTGACTTAGGTATTTGCCTAAGCTTGCTCCTTGTCAGAACCTTTAATCTCTTAAGGTCCTTAGATGCTATACTTTGTATATAAGTGGCTTGTTCTTGCGTTCAACGGTCTATGACTTTATCGTATTATGTTGAGGGGGAACTTACACTTAGTCACAAATCGTAAGAGACTTGTCATCATCAAAAAGGGGGAATTTGTTGGACCATATAGATATATGTTTACGTTTTGATAATGACAAGTGTGTGCTTCGTTCTATATATACTCTTGCTCGTAATCGTTTGTTTAGTCTTTACTAGATTGACTTAGGTTTACAAGTTAAGCAAGTAATGTTATAACATCCTTGGTTATAACATTGACGATTTGTGATGCATCGTTCAAGGAATGTTATAGCAGCTTAAGCTATAACGTTAAATATTCCTAAAGCGTCATATTGACTGTAACAAGTTTCAAGTATGATGATCACTCAAGCAAAAGGCTAGATCAAGTCTATAACAAGCTCAAGATGAAGAGCTTATGATCAAGATGAAGAGAAGATCCTATCACTGAAGATCTCCAGGAAGATTAGCTAGTATAGGTCTTCATCTAATAACTAAAGTTTTTTAAGAATTAATATTGGGAAGGTAAAGTTATAGCTATTTCACCTATAACTTTACTTACCAAGCTTAATGTTATAGTTGTTTCTACTATAATTTTAAGTAGCAATTTTATGGCACGATTTTAATAATTTTAAAATCTTTTTCAAAAGATAATTTTTTTCAAATGTGTTTCAAAATCACGTGTGTATATAATAGAGATGAAATATGGGTTGTTATAGTGAATAATTCACATTTCTCTATTGGTTAGTAAAACGGCTTATGGGTCGTCATGCTACCTAGGGTTTGCTAGATTATTTGACCTAACCCTAATCCAAGAAGTGGATTTTCGACCTAGATGGACACGGCCAAGGGTTCGGCCGCACGGTCTTGAGCCGTCTTGGTTTCGTGAGTCCTCTAGTACAAGTAACCTATCCAATTAAATCTAATAATATTTTGACAAGTTATTCTCATATCTTAAATATATATTTGATTTAATTTGTTTACTTTTTCGAAAATCATGGAGATTAAATTAAGGTAAGACAAGATTTACTTTTATCTTATTTACCTAAATTAAGTTATCCCTTGGATTAATTTAAGGAAGAGATAGGATTTATTTCTTGCAAAATAGACTACCTATCTCACGGCACCTATTAGGGTTTCGATCCAAACCCTAATCTTCCTCTCTACTATAAATACACGTGATTGTTGTTCATTAAAATTAAGCTTTTCGAAATACATAATTCCTTGCAAACGATTTTGAGTTTATTTCTAATCAGTTATTTTATTGTTTTGCATTTGAAAATCTTTTAAGAAAAGTCGTGCTCTTTAAATTGCTTATTATTCTTAAGGTTACGTTATAAGATAATAGTACTTCATATTGTTTCTTACTCGTTCAATTGTGTGAACACTTAAAAGAACAATCAAGTGCTTTCTTAGTAACTTAAGATAGTCAAATCGAATATCTAGTGATATTCAAATTGAGTTATAACTAGAGTTAGTTATACGAGTGGGTTGATAATTTTGTAATCCGGAGAAAGGTACTAAAATTATTAATCGAGAATAGTGGACGTAGGCTTCGACGTGTGAAGCTAAACCACTTGAAAACCGTGTGTCTTTGCAACTTTCATTTTCATTCATTTCATTACGTTTATAATCACTTAGTTAATTTGTTAAAGTTTAATCAATAAACTTTAAGTAATTAATTGTTTAGATATAAAATAAAAAGTGGGCATAAGTTTTTAAATACTCAATTCACCCCCCCCTCTCGAGTATTTCGACCTTGATAGACTCTTCGTAAACATTTATCATTTTAATAAAACCTGTAAATATTTTAAAACAAGTTTTAGCATTTTCATAGTGACCTTTACCCAACTATGATAAATGATTCCAAGACCCAAAATTCATATTAACTTGGATGTTAGCCAACGGGCCCTCTACACCTTTACTAATATAACTTGGTGGGTTAACCCTCTTAACCGATTCTACAATTAGAACTCTCGGCCGATGAATTTACGTCAAGTTCATCTTTAGCCCGAACCTATTGCGGCTATGGTCGCAAATTACCTTAGTTGAGATCAACCAAATTTTCGAAGTGTAATAACTTGTTTATTACCCCACTTACCCAACGTCAATAGAAGCACCCCGAAAAAATTGTATTGTACCCCTTATGAAATTGAGATTCATGGGCTCCTACTATTTGGTAAGGCTAAGTCTCAATCTTTTGAAAGTAAAGGTCTTATCAATTTATTATCTATCAATTTTAAGTGAGCTAAAAGTCGAATTATCGATAATTATAATTGACACAGTCGAAGACTCGATATGATATGCATGTGTTGTTATGGCGATTTGGCAATGCATGCAACATATTAAAAGAAATGCAAAACAAAAATTCCTAGTATGACCTTCCTATAATAGAAAATCGAATAATCCATTACATATTCAGAAACCAACTCCTTTGGTCCTTTGAATCTTCAAGTAGCACGCCTCCCTAGAACACCGTCTTCGTCGGAACACCTTTCCGAATGACACCGTCTTGAAGGAACTTCGGAATTACAAATAATAATAAAAATACATAGCTATTCCTATTATACATTTGTAATAAGAAAAACTAGTAAACATAAAAGTGATACGAGATCACATTAAATTACAACCGAATCAATATCCCCTTACATTACGGGTAATATTGATTAAAACTAAGACCATACTAAGATAAAATTACATAATTCAAAATTACATAAATAAAATATGACATTCAACAATGAAATATGCAGCATTATAAATGTGTCTATCATGCCAAATTATTTGCCAAATCACCCTATTTAACTTATATCGATTATATAATCCGGTTTTATGGAAATTCACGATTTTGACTTATTAAAATCGCAAAATAATACTAAAACCTAATTTTAGTCCAAGTTAATTATCCTAACACTTTTAGGACTCAAAAATTAGTCATTACTCAATTTTCGACAATAATCCAACTTGATATAATATTTATGCTCATTTTTTACCCTAAAATCATAACTTTTATGAAATAATTCAAATTAAATTATAATAATTTCAAAATTTGAATTTTAAATTTTTGAACATTCTGGAATATATCCATAACACTTATAATGTCAAAAATCATGGTTTAAAATTTTCGAATTTATTTCGAGAAAATGTAGTTGCGATTTATCGGTTTTATCAAATAAAACATCTAAAGCATACAAAAATTAATCTAATCAATTTTACAACTTTATATCTGATAGTTGGGATATAAGTTCAACCTAAAATGATTTTCTCATGTCATGTAATTTGTTTTAGCTATTTATGCTAAAATAGTCACTATTTATGTCATTTTTACACTAAAAATTCATAAATCATGCAAAATGAATCAAGTTCATCTTAAATTTTATACATAGTGAATAAAATATGCATGTGATAATATATTAAAATTTCATGGCCTGTTTCGATGTTTAACTAATTTTAACCATTTTACCACTATTTAATCCATTTTTATCTCTTAAAAATCATAAATCATGCAAAAATAAATCAAATTTATACGAAATTTTACATACAATAAGTAAAATATGCATGTGAGGTCATATAAAATCTTCAAGGTCAGAAACTAAGTTTAGCTATTTTTAGCATTTTAAATACCATTTTAATCATAAAAATGTAATAAAATGACTAAAAATCATTAAAATGAGCAATAAAATACCATAAATCATAAAAACGACCTACATTTATTTTAGGACCAGAATATACAAAATGCATTAAGATTTTGTGGCTTTATCTAATAAATCACAAATTTTTAGTTTTAATTAAGTTACTAATAAGTCGAAAAAACTATAAATCGATTATGCATGCAACATCTTATGCTCTGATACCAATTGTTGGGTTCATATACCTATTATTAGACTTTTCTAATGGTGAACAAATTAACTTCTTAATTTGGTTTCTAAAGACCTAGTGCATGCATAACTAAATAAGATATAAAATGAGAAAACAATGGTTCTTACATTGTTGTTGGTTCGAAAATTAGGGCACAAATAAGGACACCTTCCTTATTTGTTCTTGAGTTTTACAATAATGGATGATCCTCCAACCTCAAGTGTAGAGATGCTCCTTAATAATTGCACCCAAGACTATATCCCTTAAAACTAATATATGAATTAACTAGATTTATATATTAGTATCCTTAAATGATTCTAATAATATTTATATTACTACACTAGTAATATTAGGTTGTAATATTAGAATACTGATGAACAATTTAATATATTCTAAAAACTATTTTTAGAGAGAAGTGGGAGAATATCATAAGAATGGTATAAAATTGTATGGAAGGAAAAATATAGAGAACAAATTCTCTATATGAGAAAAAGGGGAGCCGGTTGTAGGGGGTGGAAGGCCAATGCATGGCCTTCTCACTTTTTCTTTTGTTCTTCACAAGAATTGTAGATGTAAGGCTACTCCAAAATAGGTTATGATTGTGTTTTATTAATCAATTAAATAAAACACCCACTAACCTATAATCCCTCCAATATTTCGGTCATTGTAGATAAAATGGTGTCACACAATATGTTACATGTAACATGTAACATGTTATTAATTAATTTAATGCATATTTGTCAAATAAATATCATTACATACATTAATTAAATCACATATAACAAATTGTCTAGTAATTCTTGATCACATAAATAAAATGGGTCATATAATTATAATTCACAATATTTTGCAATTATAATCAATCAATCATTCTTAATTTAATTGTTTCACAAACAATAACGAATTTTAGTAATAAAATCTTTTAATTACTAAAATAAATCTTATTTAATCAAATTACAATAAGATATAAATATTCTCACTCACAAAATGAATTGTTCAAATTTAAGGAATTGATTAACTTGTATCGATATACAATTAATCAACTTATCTATTAAGGGGAATTGTCCTATTGGTGTGACCTTAAGGGATCAACTGATCACCACCGTCAAACGACAGTAATGTCAAACTCTAGTTAGCCAATCATTACTGATTAATGTTGATCAGTTGACTATATAAATGAATCATCCCTTACGTATTCTTAATTTGAGATTTAAACATGTGATCGCACTATTGTTGAGGACACATACTCCAACACTTAATGTTCAAATAAGCCATAAATTACCCTTTTTGTTAGCCCGTTTGAATCCTTGTAGCCGTTCTATATTCCATCTAATAGCTACAATCCAGAATTTGCCTACCTTATCTGGACAGTCGCAGTTGCTTGTTTATCATGTCTATTTTGCTACTATGGTTGGGATTGAGACTATATTATTGTCATTTGTGGGTGTAGTAGAATTTATTAGAAATTGTGGTGTATCCCTTATGTTGGAAAAAGAAGAAAAGTATGAAGCAAAAGAAAAAGAAAAAGAAAAAAAAAGAAATTCGAAAAAATTGAAAAAAGAGATGCTTCATTGTCATTTGTTAAGGGAATAGAAGGTTGGTTACTTGAGTCTAATGCATTATTGGAGAGTAGTTCTTTTGGCTCTCACGCGTTGTCAAAATTGAGATAATTTCTGTAGTTGAGTTAATTGATAAGTTGGGTTAATTAATGATAGTATCATAGAATTGGTTTTGTTTTTAGCGCTGCGACTACCGTCTTAACCTCACATATCCATACGTGCCTTGACACAAACCACTTCTATGCCATTTGCCACTTTATTATCCTTGATACATATATTTTTGTCTATTTTGTGAATGCGTATTAGCTGGAGAAATTTCTATCACATTAGATTGCATGCGTGTTTCATAAGTCGAGTGAGTGTTCTACTTCTTTCTATCTTCACATATAACTCACCCTTACATAATTATGAGTGCCTGAGTGAAATCCGCGACAATCCGAGTAATTTGTCCTGCAAGATCGAAAGGTATTTGGCATTTGTCTATAGTACGGTGACATGAGACTTGAGCTGCGTTTTCTATTACCCGTGCCTTTGAATTTGTTTTATTGGTACACCTTGGTCATTGCTTTGTTATAGATATGGATAGCTTGGGATTCGTATATGCATTAAACATTAGCTCTGAGTTATTTATTTGCCATTTGTATGATTGCCTTTTGTATTGTGTGATGCTTTGCTTAGGGACAAGCAAAGAGATGGTTTGGGGGAGTTTGATGAGTCATAATTATATACATATTTATGCCTCTCCTTAGTTGCTTTTGTGACGGTTTTCGTGCTAAATTACATTGTTTAAATGCCATTTATATTAGAATGTCGTTACTTCCATTATTTGGTGTTTAATGTAGGAATGATTCATTTGTGGAGCAAAAGAATGAAATGTAGCACCGCGAAGATAGAATGAGGGAATACACGAAGCATGACACGAAAATATAGAAGAATAAAGGAAGATAATTGAAGAAGATTATACGAAAAAAAGAGCTGAAGCATAGATTACTCGATCGAGTAAGCATAGACTCGATCGAGTGGTTGTGTACTCAATCGAGTATGCATGGACTCGATCGAGTATATTATATTCTGATGACTTTTCGCGCAAGTTTCCTAAATCAGTTTATGTTTAATATAAATAGCTAATTAGTGCCCTATTATAATTTACGTCTTATTTTACCCTAAAAACTCCTAGAATACTTTAGATTCAGTTTATTTACGTATTGCTTCCGGATCTATACTCCCTAATTACGTTACTAATGTTTCTCCAGTTATTTATTAATTCAAAGTTCTTATTATTACAATTCTTTTATTATTGTTCATCTTATCATGTTCTTAATTATGCTTCCTTCTATCGTTATCGTTGTTGTGAATATTAGTATGTGTTGCTAATTTCATAATCTAAGGTGAATGGGAATCTAGATTGTTAGAAGGGGGTAATTAATGAATTGTTAGTTAAATTGCTTCTTTGTTGTTATTCAATTGATTGTTTTGAATCAAATTAATTAGTTTCTGCAGGATTAATTAACTAGTGTTGCAAACTAGGATTTTCACCGACCGAGTTAAGACTAGTAAAGGCTATAATAACTGAATATAATTAACTTAATGATAGCGACCGCATGTTTAGTTATATCTAAAGGACATATTAGAATCGACCGATCATATGACCTTAAACAACATAAATCGCTCTATCAATTAGCTAAAAAACACCCCCGGATAACTACCTAGTGAACTTGATCCCTAGACTCTTTAATATTATTGAATTCATCTTTTATTTACATCGCAATCAGTTTTAGCAAACCTATCAAATCTTTCAAGAAAACGGTTACTTTAAGACGGACTTAAATATCAACAAACTAGAATAATTAACTCGCCTCCCTATGGATTCGACCCTTCTTACCGCTAGCTATTGGTTAGTAGTAATTTAGGTTTATTTTGATATAGGTGATACGACTTTAGCCTTATCATACACTACTACAAATCCAGGCAACTACAACGCCCCTTTAACAACGAATATTCACGAAAATCACAATAGACGTTGTAGAATGTATGGCGCGAATTTTACTAAAATCAATTACAACGGGTATGGTTATAAAAACCGTTGTTATTCGTTTTAACAACGGGTCACACATGAACAACCGTTGTTAATAATTTGGCGCAAAATTGGCGCAAAGTTAGTGAAAAGTAATCACAACGGTTATTTTTGAAACCCGTTGTTAAAACTTATTTAACAACGGGTGTTTTTTATAACCGTTGTTAAAACATATTTCACAACGGTTGTTGTTTAATAACCGTTGTCAATACCTTCCATACTATAAACCACACAAACACAAGTCTGCTGCAGCCACAAAACACAAACCTTAATACACAAACACAAACCCAAAGAAGAGCCAAACACAAAACACACACTTTCTCATCGTCTCTTTCTCTCTTTCTCATCGTCGCTTTATCTTCTCGCCGTCACTGTTGATTTCATCGTCTCTTTACGTACGTTCTGTAATTATCAGGTTTGTTTCATCGTCATTATTTTATTGTTCTAATTATTTCATTTCAATGTATGTGTTTTTATCGACCATTAGGTTCCGTTCAAAGATCTCTGCTAATTATTTCATTTCCATGTATGTGTTTCTAATTATTTCATTTCCATCTTCTTTGGCGTCCTTGACGGATCGAGCATGTTTTAGCGATTAGGGTTTGGAGAATATATTGAGATAATGGAAATGCATGTTAGTTGAGATAATGCAATGTATTTATACTAATGTGTGGGTTGAGTTGTTTTTTAATTAATATATATGTTAGGAAGTTGTGCCATATATGTTAGGAAGTTGTGCCATAATCGGATCTTGATGATGATTGATAGATCTATGGAGTTGAAAAAATGGAAGCAAATCAAACAAGCATAACTCAACACTTTCAAAATGATCATTTCATTTAATTTTAAACCAAATACATTACAAAATTATCGAAATCAAAAGATGTATAATAAGCCGGAACAACCCCTGTTAAGCGTAAAAAGCGCTTCTCAACCCGCCACCAATCACGCCACTCTGGTATACCGCTAACTTCCGGGTCATTGGCTTCATATTTTGCAATAACAGATTGAATATATGCAAGGACACGACTTGCATGTGGAGATAAGGTTGGAAGAGTACAACTCAACATATCTCTGGCTGCAGCCAAGTTGCGAGTAACAGGTCGACGAGGGTATGAAGATGATGATGATGATGATGATGATGATGAGGCTTTGTTGACAAGCCGGACTGCTTCACGCCTCTTAATCCAATAATTCCGTTGATGTTCAAGGGATGCTTTGATTAATGGGTGTTGATCGGCGGGAAGCCCGGCGAGAACCTTCCCATCATCTTCAATCGTTTGTGTAAGCCATTCTTCGTTGTTGATAAAATTAGGGTTCATTGCCATGTTGCTTCAATTAATGAATGTTAGTAAAGGATGCTTTAATATGTTAGTAAAGGATGCTTTAATATTTATAGCTAGTAATATTTAATTTTTTTTTTTTTATTTTTTAAGAACAAACAACAACGGTTATTTACAAACAACCCGTTGTTATAACTTTCCCCCCCCAAAATTGAGTCACACTTTCCACAACGGGTTTTTATACTTAAAACCGTTGTTAATATTTTTCACAACGGTTTCCTTAAGAAAACCAACCGTTGTTAAAACCTTTTACAACGGACGCTTTAACAACGTCCGCTTTTTTATATAACAACGGTTTTTGACCGTTGTTATAGGTTGTATCTGTAGTAGTGATAGCTTCACCACGTACTTCCTATAACCATTGGCCAACTCCACTTTGCAACAAGTGTCCTTCATTGGTATGAAATGAGCCGATTTAGCAAGTCGGTCCACAATCACCCATATCATATTGTCGCCCTTTTGAGTCCTTGGTAGTCCCACAATGAAGTCCATTGATATCGATTCTCACTTCTATTCCGGTACTTGCTTCCAAAGATTGCACCTTACCTTGTGGTCTCCTATGTTCCTCTTTAGTCCTTTAACACGTCAAACATCTTGCCACAAATTCCCCTACTTCTTTAATCATACCCGGCTACCAAAACGTGTTCTTTAAATTCTTATGCAACTTGTCACCACCCGGATGAACCGAGTAAGGTGTACTATAATCCTCCTCAATAATCTTCTTCTTAAGCTCCTCATTGTTAGGAACACACCACTTACCCTCAAATCTAAGGCTACCATTTGAATGTAACCCAAATCTTGATGCTTCATTTCTCCCTAAAGCTTCCTTTCACTCTTGAATCTTAGGATCGTCCATTTGCTTCTCCCGAATTTCATCGTACAACTCGGGCTCTAGGGTCATGCCACTAATATCCTCCGCCTTTTGGATCACATGAATGCTCATCTTCTCCACTTCCTCTTTCAACTTCATCATTGACAAAGCGTTACATAAAGAATGCACCGATTTCCTACTCAAAGCATCAGCTACAACATTTGGCTTCCCTTCATGATACACGATCTCCATGTCATAATCCCATATTAGCTCAATCCACCTTCTTTGTCTCATATTCAACTCCTTTTGAGTGTAGATATATTTCAAACTCTTATGGTTTCAGAAAACACCATAAAAGTTGCTCCATAAAGGTAATGTCTCCAAATCTTCAAGGCGAACACCACCGCACCCAACTCCAAGTCGTGAGTCCGATATTTCTCCTCATAAAGTTGCAATTGTCGCGAAGCATACGCGATAACCTTGCTATTTTGCATTAGCACACACCCTAACCCGTTCTTAAATGCATCAGTGTATACTTAAAAAGTTAAGACAGAAGCCATGGTCAGGCGCTCTTTTAAGGTTTGGAATGCCGTCTCACAACTCTCGTCCCACTTAAATCGATTCTCTTTTCTCATCAACGAAGTCAAAGGCCTAGTTATCTAACAGAAATCCTTGACAAATCTTCTATAGTAATCGGCCAAGCTATGAAAATTTCTTATTTTCGCAACATTACTTGGTGGCTCTCACTTAGACACCGCTTCAATCTTGCTTGGATCGACGGACACACCCTTCTTAGACACCACATGTCATAAGAAGGCAGCCTTCTCCAACCAAAACTCGCACTTGCTTAGCTTAGCATAAAGTTGATTGTCTCTTAGTGTTAGCAAAACCATCCTCAAGTGCTCTTCAAACTCTTCTTTAGTCTTGGAGTAGACTAAAATGTCATCTATGAACACTGATAGTGGGGTTTGTCGCCTTCCCCCAATCAAACAATTTTAACTCAACTAATGTAGTAGGGATAGTCGAGGTCGAACCACAAGGAGATCAAGTTTGAATATGTTAGAACACATTGTGTTGATGATGCCAAGTCTCTTTGTTATTTGATTGTTTGCTCTTAGTTGAAATGATTAGTGATTGAAGCAATCAAATGGACTTTCAACAATGATTCAAGATGATCAAGATAATCAAGAAAGTCAAGACAATGATATTTTCTAAGCCTTAGTCGAAAAATGTAAGAGTAAGTGCAACATTTTCATTTAAGTCAAGTTATAGCAAAACCATGCAACAGTACGTTGTACTGTGGTTTCTGGTACTATCATACGGAGGAGGAATTTCGACTAAAATGTTTTAAGTGTTAAAACTTTGCAAATTTCAAACCTTAAACATTTGAATTTTCAAAAGCTTGAAAATAATCTGAAATTTTGAAGTCACAAACCCACTTGACTAAACCTCTAGATTTGTGCAAACACCTTTTACTAAAATGGCAAAGAAGACTTGTCAAACATCTAAAGTAAGAAAACCTTTTTGCCATTTTGGTAAAATGTCACATGTTGAGTGTAGTAGCTTAAGTTTTCTGATTTCTTAAGCCCCAAGCCTATAGTCTAACACTTACCATCACTCAAGGCTACAATTTTAATATTGGATTTAATTTTTCTAAGTTGTACTTACCTAAGACTAAATCCACTATAAATAGAGTGTCTTAGTCACATTTATTTCTTAAGACTTCCAAAGCATTTATTGTAAAAACCTTGCAAATCATTTGTGCATTTAAAGCTTTGTTCTTCAAGTGTTTGCAAAACGTTTTTCTGATTTTTAAAGTCTTCAAATTGTTTTCGAAAAAAGGATGTAAAACCTCCAAGTATTAGTTCGCTGTACTGTGACATAATGAGTTTGTTCCATGATTCTCGTGTTAGATCTTAATTGTGATCTCCATGTTCATTTAGTGAACTCTTGAGATTCAAGATTCTGTAACACCTTGAGATAGAACCCATAAACTCTTGAAGCGGAGTAGCTTTAAGTTTGAGTGCAACCGGAGTAGGTTGGCGAGTTATTTTCATTGTAAGGGGTTTAGTAAGTTTGAGTAAATTTCTAAACAAGCAATAAAATAACGGTTGGGCGTAGGCCTCGGAGTAGAGGCTGAACCAATTTTTAAAATGTCGTTTGTTTGTTCATTTACTTTTACGTTCTTCCACTTTGCTATTTCTCGCATGTACCTAATCAAGTTCTGTGTCACAGTCACCTATACTGTGACATAGAACTACTGTACCTTCTTGTGAACTTACATTCAATTAAGTTTCTCAAGTCTTGTACTTCAATATTCTTTACTTAAGTTAATCAATTAACCAAGTTAAGGATAAATTTTTTAAAAGGTACACCTAATTCACCCCCTTCCCCTCTTAGGTGTTAATCGTTCTTAACTCTTCAGAATACTTGTTTTGTCTTAGATATAAGTTAGCTACGTGAATCAAGAAGTTGATTAATATTAAACTAATTAACAAAACTAAACATATATTAAACTACGACTTCTAAAATAAGTAACAAGTAATGTAAATAGCAATGGTCTAAACAATAAATAAAGGCCTAGGATCCGATTTTGTCCACCGACATGCTCATTTACTATGATAATCTATTATAATCCCCGGTTAATTAGTCATTAAAGTAAAGTATAAGGGAAAAGCGCCTCTAATTCGCCGACTAACTCTCTCCCGGGCTCATAATAGGACACTAGTATCCCCGACTCACCTCCCTCCTGGGTTCGTGACTCGGACTCCCTAATTCAATACCCAAATACCCGAGTATTGGTCAAGGTTATTAAACCCGCGTTGGTTTCCAAGTCATCCCACTCCCTCTCTCGAGGGTCGATTTCAAACTCAAGATTGAAGGCACCCTCCCTCGGTTCTCCCTCCCGCGTTCAACTTAGGTCGACAACTAGTCTAAATGAGGTGGTCACTCCCAACTTAATTGGTTCTCACCAATGGTCAATGGTCAAAAGTCAATCACCAACAACAAATAAGACTACAACAAGTCAAATTCTCCAATCTTCTCTAACCAACACTCCAACAACTAATTAAAATGGGATTTAGTCAAGTAATTTACACATGTCGGGGATAAATCAAATTTTAGTGAAAATACTACTCACTAATCATATTTAAATTAACATTAAACATATTTATAATTATTCTAAACATAAAAGTAAGCATAATGGAACAATAAAGATTGTAACTTTAATCTAATTTAACGACTAATAAACATGAATAAACTACACTAAACATGAAATTAAGCATAAATAACACAATAAAGATACAAACTTTATAATAATTACAAAACAAATTTGGAATAAATATAAAAGGGAAATAAATGATATAAAAGATAAAGGAGAAAGAAATTATACCAACTATGAATTATATTAGGCATGGAAATGATAGATCTTGAAAATCGATTACAAAAACTTCAACTTGTGATGAAATAAGAGAATTAATTGAGCTATTTAAATAAGGAGAAATAAGAGGAATAAAAGAGGGTTTCAAATTTTGTACTCCTAATCTACTCAACTACTTTTGCTGCGTCAAAAAAATAAGGGTCCCCCCTTCACATACAAAAGATGGGGTTTTATATAGAAGATTCCAAATGAACCAGAAAAGACAAAAATACCCTCAACTTAAAATGACAAAGAGATGAAGTGGCAAGGACGTCTTTTCACCCCTTTTATTTTCTTAAAATCGGAATCATTTAACCCAAATTTATGTTCTTCTCCTCTTCGACTAATCCACATGATAAACTCAAATAATTGAGTCACTCAAATACAACCGCAATCAAGCCCATATGACTGATGGTGATGAACGGATCAGGTGCGGTACTCGAGGACGAAGCAGGGAAGAGCAATGGTGATCGTAGGGAGTAACTAATAGGAATAACTATAATAGTTGGGCCTCAACCATCACCTTAAGGTTTTGGTTGAGATGGTTCATCTATCAGTAACCACGGTGGCTGATTGATGTGGGCTCGTGATAGTTGAATTTCTCAGACCATGGGAATGCGTTGTGGTCGATGTCGAATTTGTGATGGCTCAATTCCAGCGCCATATCAAGGGTGGAGGTCGAATACTCGAACTGGCTGAGAGTGCGGGAGACGATGACAGCATCACGGTGGTAAGAATGATGATGGTGTGCGGCTCAGGTGACGGAGGAGGCTGCAGTTGAACAGGTCGTGGTGCTATGAAGGAGTTGATGCTCGATTGATGTGGTGAACCTGAAATGGGCTCCGTCGTGGTGGTCGCCTGAGTTAGCATTGACCCGACTTCTCCTCTTCCTCTCTCCATTCTTATCAATTGATTGAAGCTTAAAATGAGCCATGGCTGGGCTCGGTGGTGACTTTGTATGGTGGAAGAAATGAGATGGAGTGGTGGCAGATTTGGTTTGTGAAATGGAGCAGGGGAGTAGGTTGATGGTGGTGTCGGATTTTCTGCAAAGAGGATGAGATGGGGCTATGGTGATTGAGGGAACATGATGATGATGACGATGATAGAATGGTGATGATGGTAAATGGGTGGTGATCGATAATTGTGAAATGAGGGAAGAGGGTGATAAGAATGGATTTTTATGGTGAATTTATGTGATTAATTGTGGGTTGATGATGGAGGTTAAGGAGGTTGATTAAGTGAAAATTTGGTCAATTGAAATTGACTAGGAGTTTGTAGCACAACGAAGGGTCACAGCCTGTCAATTGACTCACAGGGAGCAAAATAGTGAGTATGTGATTTTGGTAAAATGACACTCCCTCCGTCTCGGTCAATTGTTGTCCTTTGGTTTTAGCACAAAGACCATGGAAAAAGAAATGAGCCAATTAATAAATGATAAGTGGAACAAATTGAGTGTGAATGATCAAATTGCTCGTCAAATTCATTCTTAAAATAGAAAGGACAACAAATGACTGAGACACCCTAAAATGGAAAAGGACAACAAATGACCGGGACAGAGGGAGTAAGTCATAGGTCAACCTTGACTTTCTTGCACGTATGACATATCCAACATCTTTTAGTCACGTGACTCCGTCTTCAACCCGTCTTATTGACTTGCTCTCACTCGAGCTTGTACCTACAACACAAAATGACCCAAGCAATTCCAAAATTCCAAGAAATAACATAAAACAACACTAATTGACTTAACGTAACTAATACTCTACTTTATTCCAAAACAAGCTAATTATACTAACTTAAGCTATTAATTCCGACTAAATAAGGGATAAAATGTAGGCCAAAACGGGTATAATATAGTGTTATCAAACCCCACCATAAATGTATCCAAGTATAAACTAAAGCCACGATTCATTAGGTCTATAAACGCAGCCGGTGCATTAGTCAATCCGAACGGCATCACAATGAACTCATAATGCCCATACCTTGATCGGAATGCGGTCTTAGTAACATATGCATCCTTAATCCTCAGTTGATAGTAACCCGACCTCAAGTTAATCTTAGAGAACACTCCGGCTCCACTCAATTGGTCAAACAAATCATCAATATTTGGAAACGGGTACTTGCTCTTGATGGCGACGTCGTTCAATTCCCGATAATCAATGCAAAACCTCATGCTACCATCCTTCTTCTTCACAAACAAAACCGGGGCTCCCTATGGCGAAACTCTTGGTCTAATGTAGCCCTTGCCAATTAACTCACTCGATTGCTTCTTAAACTCTTCCAATTCCTTCGGACCCATCCGATAAGGAGCCTTCGAAATCGGTCCCGTTCCCGACTTCAACTCGACACTAAAGTCATCCACTCTTTTAGGAGGTAGCCCGGGTATTTTCTCCGGAAACACGTCAACAAACTCATTGAGCACGGGTATGTCCATAGCTTGGGGCTCTTATATCCTACTGTCCCTCACATGACACAAAATTATAGAACAACCTTTCTTCAAACATGACTTTTATTACCGTGATAAGTTTAACCTTTGGTTTGACTACAAAACCCTTGTAACACACTCTATCCCTTTGGAATCCTCAATGTCACTTTATTTTGTAGCAATCTATGTTAGAGTTATACTTTCCTAACCAATCCATCCCTAAAATCACTTTAAATCCCTCTAAAGGAAACTCAAATAAGTCGATCGGAAAGTTTACTTCTCCCACAATTACCGACACCCCTTTAAACAACTTAAAATACACAACAGACTCTCCAGACGGTAACACTACTTTATGTCTTACCAACTCACCTTCTCCCAATTCTAAATTCAACACATGACTCTTAGATATAAAAGAATGGGTGGCCCCCTAATTGAACAAAACAAAAGTAGGCATAGAATTAACGAGAAATGTACCCGAAATAACATGTGCATCTTCTTCCGCGGATTGCTTTTCCAATGCGAACAACTTTCCACTAGTCTTCGGCCCACCTTGCACCGTGCTATTGGATGTAGTTGGCCTTGCTTCCGGAGCTTGTTGTCCTCCATTGCCTTGCCTTTGTGATGAAGTGCCACGATTAAAACCTCCACGATTGTAACCACCATTGTTGAAGCTTTGGTTTCTAGGAGTACTCCAAGAGCCGGAGTTTCGATTGATTGCCGTACTTTGTAATGGGGCTTGATAAGAGCTTCTATGACCAAATCTCAGGTTTGTACCTCCTCCGGTGCTTATGCACTCAAACTTATTATGACCAATTCCACCATAATTGTAGCACCTTAGTCCACCACCCTCGCTTGTTGCTCTTCCCACTCTTCCACTTTGCCTAGCACTCCCTCCAAAGTGTGAACCTCCTGAGTAAGACCTAGTTTGTGCAAAGTTAGGCCTCCTTTGATGTGATCAACCACGCTCTCATTCGACTCTCCTCTTCTCTCCTACTTTCTCTCTTGCTTCCATGGCCATATTTACCAATCATTCCGCATGTCCGGCACTTGCATAGACGTCCTTCAAATCACTCAACACCCCCGCCGGTAACTTCTCCAAGATCTTCAAGCTCAACCCCTTCTCAAACCAGACGACAAAGATTTGTTGGCTTAGTTGCAAATTGATGTGGAAGTCCCAAGTCTACTTGAGACCTCCACATTATTTTGATAGGTCGACAAACCATCAAACAATAATTTATAACTCAACAAACAACCAGCATAGAAGTAAGGAGAGATCGAATCAAAAAGACGACGGTTCTTTTAAAGAGTTATCAATGCAAATAGTGATGTCTTATGTCACAAATTGGGTTGTGTTTGCGTTCTAAACTACTACAACAAATAACAACTAAATGTAAACAAAAGCAAGTAATAAAATAAAGATGTAAACAATATAGAGAAAAAAACTAGGGTGTCATTGGATCATAGGGGAGAACAAATGGAGATTCACATATAAATGAGTCTAAAATCAATCAAATTTGTAGTTGGATTAGGACCAAGGCTCTCGATCTTATGGACCCACCTAGGTTTAGTCGGGTTAGCTCTCGTATATACCCGGTCACCCTACCAACATCATGCATGATCTAACTATTCTTAATACTCTCGATCTTATAGGAGAAGTTGAAAAGATAGATATTCATGTAAGATTGTCAATCAAGCATTTCATCAAATATAACATGTGCACTAGTTGAAACCACAACATTAAATCAATAATATAGACTCATTAAGCATGGATTCTACCCTCTAATAATCCCCTACTCCCCCATTAATGTAATAACTTGTAATTTCTAAGGCATTTACTCGACCGAGTAGACTGAGTGGACAGAGTATAACCAATACTAGACTTAGTAGAGTTGTTATAATGTCCGTCTATAGAAGGGTCGTCTTAAAACTGTCATAAATTGAGATCTAGACATGGTATTGATGTGATTCTAATTGGAGGTGATAGCTTGTTCTCTTATGATTCCAACGGTAGGTCACACGCCCGAAATGACCAAGAAACAAGTGAGATATGTCTGTTTTACGAAAACTGGTCATTGGTGAGAACTGCGTTGCACTCGATCGAGTAAAGTGTCACTCGACCGAGTGATTTTTACACGACCGAGTGGAGTGTCACTCAACTGAGTGTTTGGCACTCGACAAAGTGGACTCGGTAAACGGTCGAGTGCACTCTGGTCAGACGGGGTTTTAAACCCGCAAACTCTCTTTCTTCTATTTCATTTCTATCTTCTACCTTATCACTCTAAACTCTCTCCCTTCTCTCTAAAACCCTCACAAACACCATATTAGGGGATTCAAGCTTAGTTTAGTGGATTGCTCACCTTCTTCCTTTCTTCCTCTTAATTTGTAAGTATAGATCTACCCTTTTTATTTAGTATGAACCCTAGAAATTGGGGGTTTTGTTATGGGTAGTTAATTAGTAATTAATATATGTTAAATGGGTAATTAATGGGTAATAATAAGGGGTTTTGTATTGTAAAATAGATTAGAATGTATTATGATAGTTATTATGTGATTATTGTAGGATGAGACGGTTTTATGAGATGGATTCTTGTTGTCTTGGATTAGCTTATGGAGAATGCTAAAAGGTAGATTAATCCTACTCGGTTTCAATATTATGATTGTCACATGTTTTATGGTGGAAGTTGTAATTAGTCTTATGTAATTAGATTAGTTGCATTATAACATGTTTAGTCACTAATTATGTCATTAAGAGGTAATTGTGGTGGTTATGATTGTATTATAAGACAATGTTGGTCAAGATGTGTTGGTATTTGGTACACTAGTGTAGTATTGCATTTGTTGTTGGTTATATTGTATAATGGTGGTTTGTGATGGTGTTGTGGTCGTTGAGGAGGAGGAAGGCGGTTGGGAGACCGTCTTTCGCTTGAGTCGCGTGTTGGAGCTTCCCACTCCAAGAGGGATGTGCACATTAATGGCTTGAGTCTGGGAGAGACTCGTGTGGTTGAGACACGACGTATGGCAGGGGATCCGAGTCGCTCTCGGGCCCGGTACCACCGACGTGATCGGAATACCAGTTGTGGATGTTGGTACGTCTGGGCGTGTCCTGGTACCTGTGTGGAGTGTGTGGTATTGTATAAGCATGGGTTGTGCATTTCCTTGGCATATTGTATTTGCACATTCATTGTTTAGTGTCTTGTGTATTATTGAAACTGACGTGTTGTGTGTCTGTGTAATTGTCACCTATTTCCGGGGTGGCCTGTGTCGATCCATATAATATTTCCGATCATATGGGGAGCAGGTTAAGTACAGGTTGTTTAGATAGCACCCGGGAGACGGGACGAGCTTGATGAGTCATGAGACGAGTATAGTTGACTAGAGGAGTATAGTGTCATGAGTTGTACTTTATCCATTTGTTTACGTTTATGTAATTCATTAAACATTATATTTATAATAAACCTTGATTGAAGTTTTGAAACACTACCTCGGGAAACCGAGATGGTAATGCCTTAATTATCTAGGCCGGATAATTGGGGTGTTACAATTAATCCTAGCTAAGAGACTACTCACTACTCATCATGATTAACATGTTAATAATGTTGTCATACATCATAACAAAGGTAAACATGGAGATTAAGCAAGGTAATTAACAAAGGATTAACAAGAGATTAAGAATAGATTAAGGAATTATACCAACTTAAGAGATGAAAAAAATAAGGAAGAACAATAGAAGAAATCCTTGATTAAGATGAAGAATTATCACCTTCTTTAATACAAACCAAAGAAATCATCAATTACAAGAGTAGATCTATGATGAATTATTGAATGATTAAGGAAAAATTAATCTAATTAACTAGTGTTTAGAGTAGCTAAATTCTAGTCTAAAGTGTTTTACCTCTAATTAACTACAAGAGGGTATTTATAGTTAATACAAGTTTTGGGTTAATTAAGGGCTTAAATGAAGTGTTGGCCCATTAAGAGAATCCATTACTTTGCTAGACGGGGATTGGTAAAAACGGTCATCCCTGTCCTCCAAATTGTGCGACTCCATGGCAGACTCACTTGAGTCGGTTGGTGATTCGCTCGAGTCCTCGGCTGGCCAGCTCGAGTCAACCTTGCTTTCTTCTCTTTTGGTTTTGGCTGCACCACAACTTGTGGGGATTGGTCGTTCATTACCCGAAAACTTGATTTATTCATTTAAGGGTCTTTGGCTTTGGTCTCCGCTTGATGCTTGGTCGTTAAATGCCTCCATTTAGCTCCAAAATGCTCCATTTATACAAGGTTAGCGCTCTTTTTCGACGAATAGCACAAAATCTTATAGAATAGCAAATAGGAAGCTAAATATATACAAAACGACCCTAATTGTCACAAAAAGCATGCAAAACGAGACTAGTTAGGAGACTAAAAGTGCGTAAATTCTCCACATAGATGAGTAACTCGTTGAACTTGATGTAGTATTCATGCACAGTCATGTCATCCTTCATGACAAAGCTATCGAACTCCGCCCTTAGTTTACTCCTTATTTGTTCCGATATGAACTCATCACGGATTTCTCCTTTGAAACTTGCCCAAGGAATGATGACTTCTCCCACACTCTTATAATAGTCTTTCATAGATCCCCTTTCACGGTACCACCACAAACCCGCTTGACCTCCTAGGTAGAAGGCGGCTTGATCCACTTTCATTTCCTCCAGACAATTTACCACCTCAAAGATATTCTCCATTTCCCTTACCCATTTATCAAGTAGATTGGGCGCTCTGGTTTCTTCTTACTTAGTGGGCCGGGGTTGAGCCATGGCCGTGCTCACGGTGGATGCATCTATCACTACTTCCCTTTCCCTAGTCACGTTCTTCAAAGCCTTCGTGAGGGCCTCGTTTTGCTCCATGATTCTTTCCACTTTCGCATCCGACCTGCGAGGCACTCCGGACGTCTAGGTAACTTTTTGGCGGCATATTAACTTCAATTGACAAGGCAAACATCAATACATGTCTTAACATTCGGGACAAGTAAGCTTGGCTGCCTTCAGGGGACACTCAGTCGAGTACCGGGGGGGTACGAGCCACTCAATCGAGTATGTTGCCATACTCGGCCGAGTACACCACTTCCCATAAAATATCCAAATCTGCCCAGTCCGGTCCGCCCTCTTGGTCGAGTGCCTCACAGTCGGTCGAGTATGTCTCCATACTCGGTCGAGTGTGCCACATCCAGGGATTTCCCCCAATCTGCATTATGACCCACTCATAGTTTATTGAATGAGATATGGTTATTTTGTTATTGTATTGTGTTGTGCAGGATTATAGGTCGTCTATTCTTACTCCAACGCCCTGAGTGGTCTAAGGATTTCGAAGAGTGGAAGAAATAAATGCACCAATGGTTGACATGTCTGCATAAATGTGACCATCGTTTTTAATTCGGTGACCTGTGATGATTCATTTGTTATTTCAGTTCAAATGGGGAACAGTTAATTTAGCAGGTAATAAAGAGTAAGCTGGATGCTGTGTTGCGGGGATTGGGACGCGATGAGATGGAAGACGGATCGAGTCTAGCAAGATGTGTCTAGTTTATCACTTAGTAGTTATTTAATAAAGACTTCCGATGTATTAGTTATTAATTCATTTATTCAGTTTGGATTTGTAATAAAGCATTTGAGACAGTTTTGCAGTATTTGTATAATTTATTTTAAAGCACCTTTGACTGCTTTACTTTGTTAGTCACTACCTCGGACAACCGAGATGGTAACCGCCGTATTTAACTGGGAATGTCTTGCTAACGTTTCTTGTTTAAACGGGGGTGTTACAATATCGGCTCCCCCTCGGTTTTTCCACACCAAGTTTCCTTGTCACCATTTTTGTGTATCGTTATTTCTTTTATCTTGTTTTCAAATTATTTTGTCTTAATTACTTTCGTCCATTTACCCATATGTCTCGCATAAAAATTAAATCCACCACCCCACCCCACCAATTCTGAGGCTAAAAAGTGTGGATCAATTTGACCCCTCCTTCATTAGGTTAGCTAATTTGGTCAATTTTTGGCTAAAATATATCACATATGTAGTCAACACTAATAATAAATCTCATTTCGATAAAGATGACCACAACCTACTCTATATGTTGCAGTCATTTGGATACATTTGTTTATTCTCTCCGTTCCGCTCATTTATTTACATATTTAATCACGGATGTCTCATTTACCTATTTACATGTTTATATACAGAATATTTTGGAAGGCTAATATGATCATCTATATAAGATATTGTCCACTTATCACTCAATAGTAAATCCAACAAATGCTCCTCTCCCCTTACCTTGGTCTTTGTGTCAAACCAAGGTAAATAAATGACCGAAACGAAGAAAGTAAAATATATCTCATAAAGAATAAAGAAGCTCAACAAATCTTCAAAACATAGTCCCTCCGAACCTGACAATTGTTATCTGTTTTCTTTTAGGTGTATTACTCAAGTATTATTCATTTCTATTATTCATTTCTATTCAATTAGGTAAGTGGACATGTAGAAGTAGGCAAATAACATCTCAGAGAGCTCTCTTTAATTTATATTTATTTTTCTCTACTTTTTTTTTGTCATTTTTTAGCTATTTGTGTAAAAAAGAATGGTTAACAAATGACCTAGTACCTACTAACAAAGACGCCATGATTGATACGGTCGTAAAAGAGCATAATAATATATACATTTATCAGTTAAATTAGGTTTTTACTTAATACAGAGTACATAACTCCGTATAAGATAAAAAAATTTTAGCATCTTCATTTTTTTCTAAAGTAAAAAAATTAAACATTCTCTCTCTAAAAATTCTAGAGAGCTGTAACTCTCCCTGGAGAGCTTTCAATTACATCTACGGTAGCTACTATCATCTCCTATTCTCGTCTAAAATCCTCTTTTTCTTTCCCCCAAATTACACCTGCTGCTAATTGGGTGTTCTATAATCCCTAATATTCCTTTTGCTTTTCTTTTTTCTCAGCTACCCTATTAAAGGTAGTAATCATTTAGAATTGGGGGCATTAATTGGGGCTCGTAACCCTAATTTCGTGTCAGATTTTTTCTCAGATGATTTTATCCCCAAATCCTTCCATATTCCATTTCATCATTAATATGAGTTTGTCTTAATTGGTAGTCTCATTAATTTGGACAGCTCGAGGTTTTATTCCTTCGTTGATTGGCGATTAGTGAGCTGCTGATTGAACGACGGTGAGGCTTCCAGCTCTTTTGCGTCTTTTCAGATTGCTGCATTTCACTATTTAAATCACGAGTATGGCTGTTGGAGTTTCATACTTATCTTCACATTTTATCAATCTTATCAACCCAAAAAAGAAAAATCGTCACAATTTTCAGAAGCAAAGACACTTTTACCAGTAATAATACTAAGTTCTTTTACTCAAACAATTTTTTTCATACGAGGATGGAGGCTGAGAATCAATTTGGGGGTAATGCTCATGGTAACAATGAGCCTGGATATGATGTGCATCACAACATGTACGATCACCAGGGTTATCACCAGCCTCATCCATCAGCTGATTTTAGCCCAATGAATCCTTTACACGCGAATATTTGGAGGTATCCTAGGTCTGGTGGGGTCACTAATGTTGACCCTACTGAACTGGGACAGTCTAGGGAGTTTTGGAGCTGTTGTGTACTGGGTTTCTTAGTTGACTATCGTTTATTTGAGGCGAAGTTGATCAATGACGTGATCAGGAAGAAGTGGACCACTAAGGGGACTGTCACTGCTTTTCGCATGGGCGAGGTCTATGTGTTCCATTGTACTGAAGCAGAGGACATGGAGGGTTTGTTGCCGAGGACGACAATCAGATTCCCGTATGCTGAGGTCTGGGTAAGAGTCTGTGGGCTTCCTTTTGAATACTTGAATATGCAAGTAGCCCATATTGCTGGTAAGCTACTGAGTCATAACTACCATGTGGAACCCTTTCATTTCGTTCCAGACAATGACTTCTTAAGGTTGAAGGTGCACATTCAATTAAATGAACCATTAATGCCCGACTTTTTCTTGGCCATGGAAGGGGGTTATCTTTTATGGATTCAATTCCGTTATGAGGAAGTTTTTAAGTACTGTATTAAGTGTGGCAAAATTGGTCACAAAAGGGCACAGTGTAGGGAAACTATTATGACTGTTGTCTCTGGGATTAATAGTATGCTTGATAGGTCAGTGAAAAATGGTTTTCTGGTTTTTCAAACTAACAGTACTCATACAATGTTCAATTTAGACTTACGTGCTACTCCCTCCACTACTAAGTATTTATCTTCCAGAGTTAGGCTGGGGAATGCTAGGGGTCTTAACAGGAGAAGAAGGAGGTGGGAGTCTCCTGAGAGGGCAGTGGACTTTGACCTAGGCATAACACCTGGAGGGAGAGTCTAACCGGGGATGGCTTTTGCAGTCACAGCTCAACCTTTTTCTGGACCGGTTGTGTTTCATGTTGGAAATGGTGTGGGTGATCATGGCACGGGTATGGGACATGCTAGTAATGGGGTTGGGGAGGTGGCTCTTAATTCTATCAATAATGTCCATGACAGTCACTTTCCAGGTGAGGTTAATGGGGTCAGAGTGCAGGGTGATGTAGTTATGACTGAGGCACAACATGTGGAGGGGGAGGGTAACCAGGGACAAGTTCAGACTAACCAGACTCAGGATGTAGAGATGACTACTGCTAACCACGTACCACCTGGGGCAGGAGGTTGGTTAGAGGAGGGAGATGCCAACAATGAAGTTTATCATAGTGCAGGGGAAGAATTGGAGGTTCAGGGAGAGTTGAATATTTTGCAGCAAGGAGTGTTTGACCAGATTCATGCTGAGGACCCGTATGTTCTATATACAAATCAGAACAGTCTTATTGGTGCTTTAGACCGTGATCAGAGAAATCAAGCGGCCATTCTAAACAGAATTGAAGGTGATCTGGATTGGGTACATATGGAGGATGAACACAGGGGGTACAATCAAACTTTTGATCCACCTGTGGAGGGATGGCCTTCTGTGTATCACTATGCTGATGGGACCATCAGACAGGTGGGCCAGGGGTCAGGGCAGGTAGCTGGCAATGGGGAAGAGAATGATGGGATTATGATGGTTACAATAGATGAAGGAACTAATGAGTCCAATGGCTTGGGTAATGTCAACAATGAGAATACTGAGGTCAACAATGATCCTGAGGACACCCACAATGTTGCTCCATCACTGTCTGGAGAAGCACTTGCATCAAAATCTCTTGCATCCGAATTTTTCTCTGATGACAGGGAAGGGGAGGACACTACTACAAAACTTGTGATGGACATCAGACTTTTCTCTATATGGACATCGGATACACAACCGATGTAGAGTTTGGTCATGTCCATTGTGGATTAATGGACATCGGATTTTAAACCGATGTCCATTAAAATTTGCACATAGGATTTTTAGGAAAACCGATGTCTATTTGATCAATGGACATCACATTTTTAGGAAAAACGATGTCTATTTGATCAATGGACATCGGATTTTTAGGAAAATCGATGTCTATTTGATCAATGGACATCAGTTTTTTGCAAAAATCCCATGTCTATAATTATTATTTTTTATAAAAAAAAAATATTACGTTGTTGTCCATATTAGTCGTACACATGATGACAATGCAAAATGATTCCATAATCAACAAAAAATATTTGTATACAATAAATCGGTTATCAAAAGCCAATTACAAAAAAAATTCATCTACATAATGTGTCAAATTTACTTAGACGACTAACCTATGCAAAAATATAAACCGATATGTAAACTGACTAATTGTTTAAAAAAAAAAGGCCGAAGAGACAAGATTACTTGGCAGCCTCAGATTTGCTCATCTCCCATTGGGCATATTACCAAGAGAATCTGGTTCAACACAACAAAGTTAACGAGAAAATAAAATATCAACATAGAAGATCCTATATAACTAACGAGACACATACATTACTGTATTTTAAGTAGCACAACTATTAGCAATACACTCACCTGAATGTGAGGAGCTTGGAAGATAATGTGTGAGGAGCTTGGAAAATTCATCTACATAATGTGTCACCTACTATTACCACATACTCCATATATGCTTATCATGCAAACTATAGACTCAATACGGTAAGATATCCATAAATAGTACTCCGTATTTTTTACGATTCACATAAAATGCTGTTAGCATTCAGCAATGCAGAAGATAATCAAGTGTAAGGTAGTCCATCTTTAGTTTACTTTATGTACTGTATCGGAAACTAACAAAGCATGACAAAAGCTGCAAATACGAGTGTAATCTGAATTGTATGTAAACAAAAAAACACCCTCAAAGGGTTCCTGACTAAGATGAGCTAAAGGAGTTGGATGCAAAGTTGTAAACAACAAAACACCCTTAACATGACTGTTAATAACATAGAGATATAGTTTTCGGTGGACCTATACGGGAAATTGCATTGAACGACAGCAACTTCACAATTATAAAGAAGAGCAGTCACTTTCAGTGAGCCACGAAATTAAAAAATCTAACTGCCATTGTAGTTTTGGTGTAACAATATAACAAAAGCCGAATAATAAAAAACAACCACCTCCATTTTATGCTTCCCATTTACAGTATCCATGGCGGCAAGAGCATGCTCCTTGGTCTCATACTTCAAAAATGCAGAGTCTGCTAAATTGGAAAGACATTGGTGTTATAGCTGTCGCATTAAATCAGAAACTTTAGCCTCTAATACATTCTTTGGAAGTTGATAGTGTAACAAAGTGTCGTGTCAACTAGATTATTTTAATATCGCTTTAGTGTTAATTAAGGGTCCTTAACGTAGCCCTAACAAATAACAATATTAATAATTGTACGGCTGATGAATCCTGTTACCTTAACTCATCATATGTAATACTCAATCGTCATATGATCTGCACTAGGAACTTAAGGCTCGACTTTAACTCAGTGGATTTCAAAAGGTAAAATGGCTCAACTTGATAACTACTCAGTAAATCAAAAAATAAGCAGCATACAAAGCAATACATACGCTGAAGTTGTCGAACCAAGTATCTCGTACATGTTCCGTAGTCTCTGTATAGCTCATTTATGGTGAGCGCTTACAGACTAATAGTGCCTAATCGACTCACTAATCGAATTTGATACACATCATCTCCCAAACCTGGTATGAAAACGCAAATTGGAACGATTGTAAATAAACTCAAATAACGTATTAACGTGTATAGACTAATTATATACATGTACTTCTTAATGACTCACCAAAATTGATCAGCACAGGGGTAAGAGTCGGTAATGGTTGTGTGGTGTATAAAGCACATTAATATCGTCTGAATGAATCTGGGCAAAACAAATCCCTGCTAGATCAATGAAAATCATCTGAATTTGCATAAAATCGTATAATAGACATCTTACTTGAACCTGAAATAAATCTAATGAAACAAATCTAACCCTAAAGAATCAAAACATTAATAATCAATGCACATAAGTTAATATTAATCCAGGAAACAACTTTACCATGGAGAGATCAATCTTCAAACCTAATCTAATCAAAATTGTTCAAACCTAACCCTAAACAATCAACAACGGATCATTTTGTAATTTATTTAGTCAAGATAATAATTCATTTTGTAATTCATTGAAAAATTGAACGGATCTTGTAATTTAATTAGTCAAAAATACCTGCGTTTGGAGATGCGGGATAAGAACGAGTTGAGATGCGGGACGAAAAAGAGTCGAGCGAGAAAGGAGAGAGAAGGTCGTCGACGTTGGGAGTGCACTCGAAGATTCGTCGGCGTTGAGAGAGCAGCTCGCCGGCGTTGAGAGAGCACTGTAGCAGCCTAGCAGTCTAGGACGTCGTCGGCTTTGAGAGGTTATATGAAATGGAGATGTGAATGAATTAATAAAAAGTAGAAGTATATTTGTTTTTTTAAGTAAATATGAATTGCAACCGCTAAATCAGTCTCAAGCATAGAAAAGCGGTCACAGATAGTAAAACAAAGGCTCCCGATCTCAAAAATAATGGACATCAGTTAAATGTAATATCCCATATCCATGACTTTTATATAGACATGGGTTTTATTAAATATCACATGTCCTTTAAAATCAGAAATAATGAACATGTGTTTTTTAACGCAACCGATGTACATATAATTATATGCACATCAGTTTTTTGCAAACAACCGATGTGCATGTTATGTACATCGGTTTTCCAGATAATCCGATGTCCATCGACTGATGTCCATAACAAGTTCTGTAGTAGTGGGAGGTCATTGTTATCTCCTCTAATGACACTACGGAGGTTAATACAGATCTGCAGCTTGCTTTGGGTGGTGTATCTGAGGTGGGACTCCTTAATACCACCTCTCATGAGTCAACTGGGGATGATATGCAGAACGTCCAGGCACCACCTTCATTCTTTTCCACTGCTATTGTCAAAAAGGGGAAGGAATTGGATAAAGGTTCATCTAACCTGGTTTCATAGGAGATGTTAATGTAGGCTGATGCTGATAGGACTGGAAACAGGGATAAAGGAAAGCAACCAGTAAGGGATTATGGGGTGAAGTTGTTTGATGTACCTGAGGTAGGGGCAAAATCAAAGTTGTTTGCTGCGTTGCCTGTTGGCAATTCCTCTGATGGCTGCTTGGGGTTAATTGATGTCTATCATTCTTCTAATTTGAGGGAGGACTGCAAAGAAGAGATAAGAGGGGCAAGGAAGCGTAAATGCTGCACTGATGCTGGAGAATATATTGTTCCTGACTTTGCTAAGCAGTCTGTGGAGGAGGCCAAGAAGTACCTACGTCAAATGGCAAAAAGAAGATGCTGGGCAACAGAGAGTGAGAAGGAGGAACAGGATGGGCAGCAACCCACTTGGGGTTTTAGAGTACATGTGGAGGACGTGGTGATGGTGGAGTCAAGTGACTCATCTATTCCGTCTGTGAATGGGAGGAGATTTGATCTTGATATGGATGGCTTTGCGGAGGTTGGGCCTTCACAACCTCCTCTTTCACCGTGATGGGTCTAGTTTGGAATTGTAGGGGTCTCAATAACACGCTCGCCCCTACGATTCCAAAAATAAGAGCGTTGGTAGGTAGTAAGTTTTACGATTTTATGTTTTTAATAGAGACTAAATGTAATGCTAGTCGGATTGTCCCTATGTTTAGGACATTAGGTTTTGACAAGTGTTTTGGGGTTGATGCTGTGGGGGCATCGGGTGGACTTTGGGTGGGGTGGCGGAAGGAGTCTCGTATGAAGTTGGTTAAGGCATGTAATCATTTTATCATCCTTTTGGTTGAAAAATATAATGGATTAGTATGGTATCTTGTGCTTTTTTATGGTGCGCCGAGTGTAAGCTTGCGTGCATCCGTGTTACAAGAGGTTGAGGAATGGATTGGGTCTTACAAGGCTCCGTTTCTTATGGTGGGGGAATTTAACCAAGTTGAGTATCGATGTGACAAACTAAGCTTGAGCCAAAGGCTTATAACAGTGGCGGATGAGTTTAATTTATGGATAATTCGTAATGAACTCTTGGACATTCCGTTTAAGGGACCACGTTTTTCATGGTGTAATAATCGCAAGGGTGAGAAGAGGGTTTATGAACGAATTGATAAAGCCTTTGGATCGAAGGATTGGTTCACTGTTTTTCCAAATACTGGAATCAAGCATTACCCTATCCAAATATCGGACCATGCACCCATTGAAGTCGACTTGAATCTTGTAGGAACTGTTGGAAATATACCATATAAGCTTGATGCTTGGGTGTTGGATCACGAAGAGTGTATGGAGAGGATTCGGGTTGATTGGAAGAGGGTTGACAAGGGATCACCGACGTATCAAGTGACTAGGAAATTATCTAGAATCCAGACGAGTGTTAAGCGATGGACTTTAGATAAACGAGCTTAATGGAGAATGAAATGGGAAGAATTTGATCAAATATTGGAACATGACATGACGTTGGCCATCACGAGGAGTGGAGATGAGGAGTACACAAAAGTAAATGAGAAAGTAACAGAGTTTGCAAGGGCTGCGGCGGCTTTCTGGAAACAACGGGCTAAGATTAAGTGGATGGTAGATGGGGATACTTGCACGAAATATTTCTTTAATTGGGTTAAAGGTCGGGCGGGGAGAAATCACATTCACGGGATTAAAGGCTCGGATGGAAATTGGTATTATGATGCGGGTCATGTTCGGGGAGAATTTCAGAAAACTTTTATGGATCTCTATTTATCCTCGACCGATAGCGTGGAGTGGAGAGATCATTCAGTTTTTGAGAATACGCTCAAGAATCTTGAACATTCTTTCTCACAGGATGAGGTGGACCGTCTAAATAGGCCTTTTTCGGCTAAGGAGGTCCAAGCAGCGGTCTTCCAAATGGGAGCCCTTAAAGCTCCGGGACCTGATGGTATTCCCGCAATCTTCTATCAAAAGTGTTGGTCTATGGTCAAAGGTGACTTTACAAAGGCTACTTTATCTATTCTTATTTCCGGTAGGCTGCTACGAGAGCTTAATAGGACTTTTATTGCGCTTATTCCCAAGAAAGAAAGTCCGGAAGGGGTTTCGGACTACCGCCCTATTATTAGCCTCTGTAACGTGATGATGAGGATTGTGACAAAATGTATAGCAAATCGCTTGGCAAAGGTGATGAGTACGCTAGTCAGTGAAACACAGAATGCTTACCTCTTGAGGAGAAACATTAGCGACAATATTCTGGTGGCTCATGAGGCCATTAATAAAATTTCGATGCACAGGCATGGGAGACAAGCATTATGTGCTTTCAAGGCGGATGTGAGTAAGGCGTATGATAGAGTTAGATGGGATTTCTTGGAAGCGGTCCTGGTAAGGTATGGCTTTCCTTAACAATTGATAACGCTTATGATGATCTGTGTTACGTCGGTGAGTTATGAAATTCTGGTGAATGGAGTACCTCTCCTGCAATCCAGACCTAGGTGTGGTTTACGAGAAGGTGATCCCTTATCCCCTTATCTATTTATTCTGTGTATGGAGGTTCTTTTCCGGAATATTGCGCACGCTCATGAGTTACGGTTGGTTCATGGAATTCAACTAGTTAGGGAGATTCGGCCAATTACACACCTATTTTTTGCGGACGATTCGGTCTTCTTTTTCAAGGATAAAGGGGATACTGTGATCCAGTTAGTGCAAATTATCAATGACTATTGCGAAGCTTCGGGCCAAAGGTTAAATGTGGATAAGTCAGGGATTCTTTTTAGCCCGAATACTATTCTGATTAAGGCTCAGAGGATTATGAAAACTTTTAATATCAAGAAGAACAATGGAATTGGGAAATATCTCGGGATCCCGGCGGAATTTAAGTAGTCAAAGCAAAGTATTTTTAATGCCCTTATTGATCATGTCACCAGACGTATTTCTTCATGGAATGGGATTTTTCTATCACCAGCGGGACGACTTACTCTGATTTCATCGGTTCTATCCAATCTCTCGAATTACTTTCTATCGGTTTTCAAAGTTCCGGTAAGTGTGGCAAAAAAGATTAACTCTATTTTTGACAATTTTGGTGGGCGGGATGTAAGTTGGGGAATAATATCCACTGGTGTAGCAAAAATTTCCTGAGTTTGCCGAAGAGTGCAGGTGGATTAGGCATACGAAATGTTAAATGCCTTAATTAAGTATTGTTGGCCAAACATGGGTGGAGAATCGTTTCTGGAGAGACATCTCTTTTTTGCAGGATTTTCAGACAAAAGTTGTTTGGCACACAAGTGTTCCACCATGGTATGACTCCTATCAGGGGTTCCGGATGTTCGTGGGGCATACGTAGCATTCTGCATGGGCTAACTATAGTTATGGAGAATATTTGCTGGAAGCTTGGAATTGCTTCAAAGATAAATGTCTGGACGGCAAGATTGTAATACTACGGTTTTATGAGTCTTTGGATACTCTATCGAGTGGGGCTTACTCTGTCGAGTAAGTGTGTTTTGCGTTTTAAAATAGTTTCGGACCTGTTGGGTACTCGATCGAGTACGTCAGTTACTCGATCGAGTAGCCGGTTTACGGGGGGATGATTTGTCGGCTTTTGTTAATAATGTGAATTAATATATAAACACTTCCGTCACTTTCATAATACACTTTTACAAACTTAATTACTTTCAAAAGAGAAATCAATCTACGTACTTCGCATTCATCGCATTATTGACAAATCCCGGAGCTTGGAAGGTCGGAATTCATCTTTCTTTACATCTTTGTGATCCTTACGTCGAGGGTAAGATCTATGTACCAAATTTGTTATATTTAACTAAGTCTTGTTAAACCCTAATTTTGGGAATTGGGGATTTGTGTTAGTTTTGTGTGGTTAGTGATATATGTGATGTTATGTTAGGAGGAGGATTCGTAGAGGAGGCTTTTTGATAACAGTTGTTGAGATCATCTGACTGTATTGCATTCCAGGTAGGGTTTCCCTACTCAGTATTAGTCCCATAGTGTGTTGGTGGTGATTTGTGTTTGATGATTGTTATCATACGAGTATTGTGACGGTTCTTGGTTTTGATTGCTGTTTAGTAGTTGTGATTGTTTGTATATGTCTGTGTTCTTCGGGGCGCAACCCTGGCTGAGTGGAGTTACTTGCGGGAGTGGCTTCACGCCCATTATTCGCCTTCTGTGGAACCCGCCACAGAAGGGATGTGCACATTAATGGATTTGGGTTTATCGCTCGACAGAGATGAGCGGGGATTAGGTGGGAACGGCTGCGGTCCCCCACTGGCGGCGTGGAGTAACCTGTTGCGATGGGCACTTTGGCAGGGTTACACACTTTAGTGTGTAGTCAGTATTGTGGAGTTGGTGATGGAGTTCGGAGTATATATGTGACGATTGAGCTGTGTTGTTTGTTGTGTTGTTGGATTATATAAATTGTGTGATTAGTACTGACCCCGTTTAAATGTTTTAAAAACTGTGGTGATCCATTCGGGGGTGGTGAGCAGTTATTGAGGAGGTATGATTGATGCGCATGGGATAGCTGGGATGAGTCATCACGTGGCAGTTAGAAGTCTTCCGCTGTGTCAGACAGTGTCTAGTAGCTTTGATAGTTTTATCAGTGGACCGTTTGAGTACTTTGTATTTCATTTAACAGTTTTGTTTGAGACATGTAATCGATTAAATTATATTTACTTTTAAAGTACGTTTCTTTATTGTCTTATGATAATTATTGTCTCGGGTAACCGAGATGGTAGCACTTTCATGCCTTAAGTGGTCCTGGTAAGGCACTTGGAGTATGGGGGTGTTACAAAATGGTATCAGAGCGACGATCCTGAAACCTGAAACCAATGAATCTAATGAACCTAGGGAGTCTAATTAAAATGAACCCGGGGTAGAAGTTGTAGGAGCTAATGCAAAGGCTTGGGAGACGTCCTAAAGTCGTGAACTCGCCCTACAATTTTGAACCGGTCACATGGGATATGAGTCGGGATCGCTATGTGTTTACCTTGTGTGTTGTGTATCTATATAGTAAGGTGTTGTATGAATCGATGGATGCATGCATGTGGAGGCTATGAGATGTGTAGTGAAGGATGATGATGATATGATTGTATTTGTCATTGATTGAATACATGAATTGCATGATTGTTGGTTTACAATGTTGTTTTGAATTGTTGGAAAAGTATATGAGAATGATGAATGATGTGGTAGAAAAAGGGAGTAGTTCATATATGATAATATGTGATGAATAATGATGTTGCCGGAGGGATGATTTATAATGGGGATATACTAGTAACATGTGATTAGGGGGGGTGTGATATGATTTTACGTAATTTTGTTTGCGTAAAGCTATAATAAGTTCGTATAATTGTCTACTGTTGTATCATATGCATTTGTTAGATGAAGAATGTGATTGAACTAGATGAATTTATTGGAAAAGATGAAGTGGCAATTGCATGAAGATATGAATTTCGTGATTATGAATATGTTTAGGTGACGAAGTGGATTTGTAATATTGTTGTATTAGTAACATGGAAATAGGATTTGTAATTGTATGAGTATGTTTTGTTTTACGAAAAGTTATGAAGTTAAAGTATGCGATAGTACATAAGTGATAAGTTGAATGTTATATGAGCATGATAAATGTTATTGTTTGGCTTTTGGTAGGTCGAAACATGTGGTTAGGGATAGTGTTTTTACAAGTATTGAGTCGCTTTTATTCGCTTTGTTGATGTTTAAGTTGTTTGAAAGAGAAAATCAGATAATTATGTCGTCTGATTACAACAAAGTTGTCTTTAAACTGTTATAACTTGAGATGCATAAATGATTTTAATGTGATTCCAATTGGAGGTGATAGCTTGTTCTTTTACGATTCTAACGATAGGTCACACGCCCAAAACGACCAAGAAATGAGTGAGTTATGACCGTTTTATGAAAACTGGACAGTGCTGAGAAATGCGTAGGGTACTCGATCGAGTGGCCCTTACTCGATCAAGTGCACCTTGGTACTCGTTCGAGTACCCCTTACTCGATCGAGTAGCCCTGATAATTTTTATATACGTGTCTCTGACTTTCACCTACTCGATCGAGTAAGTTATTTACTCGATCGAGTGGCATGTACTCGATCTAGTGACCCCTGTTTTGGGTCATATGCCTATATTTTGACTTTGTTGCATATCATGTTTAATTCAAAAGTGTTATTTTGCTTCTTTATGCATTGTTTTACATGTATGTTGGTCTTGATGCGTAAGTTACCCAATATTATGGTGTAGTGAGTGGCACCTTATGGTGGGTATGAATTCGGTGGGAGGACATGAGTTATATGTGGTTGTGATAAATAGAGGAAAAAGAAAAGGAAGATTGGCAAGGCTCAATTGAGGCATAAAGCATGTTTTGTGAGACGAGATGAGTGATATGATTGTGTGTTGAGTAATGTAAAAGTAAGTGAATGTGGGCAAAGGGCGATGTAAGTTTATGGAACGTGAGAATGAAAGAATGAAATGAGAGACGCATATGGTGGTAACTTTGGATGTTTAAGGATTATGAAGGGAGGTAGTTATCACTCAGTTGGGTAAGAATATATGTAATGGAAAAGTCGTTATAGGTAAATGGAAAGTAATGGTGTATTAAGAGCTTAGATTGAGTTATGCAGCGATGTGGATTTGTGGATTGAGATTTAGTTTGGGAATTTGGTTATCAAGAGTGGAACTGATGTGTGATTTCCTTGGGCAGTTAGCAATATGAAATGAGTTTTGGGATTGAAAAAAAAAAAAAGATGGAGTTGACTGGCCGTGTAGATTGATTGGTGATAAGTGAGAGTGATAACATGATAAGAGAAAATCCATGGTAAGGAAGAGTGAGATAATATCGATAAGAAATAATGGGATTTGAGTTTTGGAGCAATGAGAAGGTAATAGGAGCACTAAAGAGTTAGGAAGAAGTAATAAGGAGTTTTATGGTTAATTGATTTTGTCGAGTGTAAAAGAAGAGAATGAGGGGTGTAAAACTAGGAAAATGTTGACTGGAGTTATGTGATATAGAGGTAAGAAGTCGTCGAGATGTGTGATACCAATCATGAGGATGTTAGTTAATGGTTATATAGGAGTTTCGGGACAACATGATTAGTCTTGAGTTTTGAGGAATTAAGGAAAAAGTAAGAAGTTGGTAGAATATCTGTATGATATGAGATTTTGGTGGAGAGTTAGATGATGATACAATTAAGGATAGTATTGGGAAGAATGTTGAGGTAATTTTGTTGATGGATTTGATGTTCGTTGTTTGGGATGTTAACCAAAGATAGGAAAGAAATCGTGATGTTTAGAGATGAGTGTAAGAGGTTTGATGTCCGGACAGTGGTAGTGTTATGGTTTGTGACTAGTGGTTAAGGGTGATGGTATATTAGACAGGTAGCAATTCTAAAGAGGTTGATTTTGTAGAGACCAGATTGATATGTATGGTTGTGAGAGAGTATAAGATGTGGTTATATGAGGTGGTTGTTAGTAGTTGAGTATTAATGGTATGGTTACAATTGGCAGGGGGTGATGGATATGCGAATGGGAGGATATGTTATGAGAGGTATACGAGTTAAGCTCGGGTGAGAGGTAACTTTTATCAAGTGGTAACTTACGTGATCAGGATTGACTAGTTGAATGTGATTATGGGTCTAATATGTATATAAATGTTTGTGTGAGGTTGTGACCTCACGAGAAGCGGTATGGTGTGATAGTTATAATGTTGTTATCTGAATGTTCTGTAATATATGTTGGATACGGTAACTTAATGGAATGATGACCAAAAGTGATGGTTTGGGTGGTCTGACATGCCTGGTTATACTTGCATGTGTATTCATGATATATGTTTATTCCGTGAAAAGGTATGGATGGTATGCATGAGATTCTTGTCTGTTATTCCGTATGATATATGGTGTTGTGATCTAGTAAAGCAGTCTTTAGTACGTTTTTCTTGTCCGAGATGTTATATTGAGTCAGTGTTTATGGGATTGTGCATGTTGTGATGTCTATCGGTGTGGTTGTGGTGCCTCGGGTGGTGATCCGGGCACGGTACTTAGTGTTGTGATGCGGGTATTTTCGCACTGCGGTGTGGCTGTTGGTGGCGGTGTTGCGATGTCGTCACCGGTTGTGGTGGAGAAGGCGAGATGATTATGATACGAGTTTTCGAAAGTACATACCAGTTAAACATAGATTGTTGTTTTGTTTGTCTTTCTTTGTTCCTTGTGGGTTTTGGTTGAACTCATAGATGTTGTTTTGTTTGTTGATGTTTCTTACCGATTTCGATTTGGGAATGAGGGTAGAGTATGATATGAAAGAGAGTTGTATATGTTTTCGTTGTTGTCATGGTATAGTGATATTCTCATTGATGGGACACGATTGTGAGAAGTTGTTACAGTAATTTTGATCTTGTTTTAAGATGAGGCATCGGTAGTCATAGTCATGGCAAGTGATTCGTGGAACATGTGTTGTAATGATCTGAAAGCGGCAGGTGGTTCATAATCTTTTGTTGAGATAGTGAGTGCAGGGTATTGGGAAGTGGTGTCATGTTAAGTTATGTATGAGTTTTGCGGTAATGAAAGAAAAGAACTTGAGGATCTAGTGTGAGTGTACGTAACAAGTGTGGATCGTGAGTTATGCTTTTGGCGATGTGAGTTTTATATAGTTCATATAGAGAGGTATATCATGTTGCCGTAACGTGGAAGAGTTGAAATTCTGGGTTAAGCTAAAGATTTTGAGGTATAGGTTAGGTGGTGTACCGAATGAATTGAGGGATGAGAAATGTTTAAGTAAGAGAACCTTGGATATATGATTAGCGAGTGTTTAGATTATAGGCGGTTATCTATGACATGTGACGGTGATGAGAATAGTGAGAAGATATAACTAAGGGTATAGTATTAGTGAGTTACGAGGACGTAACATTTATCTTAAGAGGAGTAGGATGCGATAAAAAAGAGTTTGATGATTGTGCATGTCGTAGTATAATTCGAAGTAGAGTGTTGGTGTAGCATAAAGAATGAAGTTGTATAAATTGTGGTTGATGTTTTTAAAAGGCCATGGCCGTGCTTGTAGTAGTGTGATGTTTAGGAGTGTGAGAATATTTCACTAGTGTTGACAGTTGGATGATGAGGTTATGAGTGTGAGTAAACTTCGAGGACGAAGTTCCTTTTAAGGGTGGTAGAATGTAACATTCCGTTTGATGTCTACGAGTGTCTTGATATTGGATTTGGTAGTGGATGATATATTATGGAGCTAGCAGCGTTAGTGGATGGTAGTTGGTAGTGTATGGAGTTAGTGTCGGGAGGGTTTATGATGTAGTTGATACGACATCGTGAGCGATGTTTGGAGGTAGGAATAGTTGGTGGAGTTGGTGTTAAGAGTTCATGATTTCATGTTTTATAAGTTGAGGTTTTGTTTTGAGTTCTTAGTAGCTTTGTTGCGTCTTGACCGAGTTAGTATGTTTGTTTTTATGTATGGGTTGAACTTCGGGACGAAGTCCTTTTAAGGAGGAAGACGTAATACTACGGTTTTATGAGTCTCTGGGTACTCTATCGAGTGGGCCTTACTCTGTCGAGTAAGTGTGTTTTGTGTTTTAAAATAGTTTCTGACCTGTTGGGTACTCGATCGAGTAGCCTTGGTACTCGATCGAGTACGTCAGTTACTCGATCGAGTAGCCGGTTTACGGGGGGATGATTTGTCGGGTTTTGTTAATAATGCGAATTAATATATAAACACTTCCGTCACTTTCATAATACACTTTTACAAACCTAATTACTTTCAAAAGAGAAATCAATCTACGTACTTCGCATTCATCGCATTATTGACAAATACCGGAGCTTGGAAGGTCGGAATTTATCTTTCTTTACATCTTTGTGATCCTTGCGTCGAGGGTAAGATCTACGTACCGAATTTGTTATATTTAATTAAGTCTTGTTAAACCCTAATTTTGGGAATTGGGGATTTGTGTTAATTTTGTGTGGTTAGTGATATATGTGATGTTATGTATGTTAGGAGGAGGATTCGTAGAGGAGGTTTTTTGATAACAGCTGTTGAGATCGTCTGACTGTATTGCATTCCAGGTAGGGTTTCCCTACTCAGTATTAGTCCCATAATGTGTTGGTGGTGATTTGTGTTTGATGATTGTTATCATACGAGTATTGTGACGGTTGTTGGTTTTGATTGTTGTTTAGTAGTTGTGATTGTTTGTATCTGTCTGTGTTCTTCGGGGCACATCCCTGGCTGAGTGGAGTCACTTGCGGGAGTGGCTTCACGCCCATTATTCGCCTTCTGTGGAACCCGCCACAGAAGGGATGTGCACATTAATGGATTTGGGTTTATCGCTCGACGGAGATGATCGGGGATTAGGTGGGAATGGCTGCGGTCCCCCACTGGCGGCATGGAGTGACCTGTTGCGATGGGCACTCTGGCAGGGCTACACACTTTAGTGTGTAGTTTGTATTGTGGAGTTGGTGATGGAGTTCGGAGTATATCTGTGACGATTGAGCTGTGTTGTTTGTTGTGTTGTTGGATTATATAAATTGTGTGATTAGTACTGACCCCGTTTAAATGTTTTAAAAACTGTGGTGATCCATTCTGGGGTGGTGAGCAGTTATTGAGCAGGTATGATTGATGCGCATGGGATAGCTGGGATGAGTCATCACGTGGCAGTTAGAAGTCTTCCACTGTGTCAGACGGTGTCTAGTAGTTTTGATAGTTTTATCAGTGGACCGTTTGAGTACTTTGTATTTCATTTAACAGTTTTGTTTGAGACATGTAATCGATTAAATTATATTTACTTTTAAAGTACGTTTCTTTATTGTCTTATGATTATCATTGCCTCGGGTAACCGAGATGGTAGCACTTCCATGCCTTAAGTGGTCCTGGTAAGGCACTTGGAGTATGGGGGTGTTACAAAGATGGGTGGGGGGAGAGCTGCCAGAGCCTAGGAATGAATGGCTAAATCCAAGTAATGGCCATCTGGCTAATTTGCAGGTAAGAAACCTCTTCCAAACTGATGGTAGATGGAATGAAGTCTTCATAAAAGGTTTGTTCATGGACGAGTGGGCAGCACGGATTCTTGCAATACCGCGATGTGAAGTAAGAATGCGTGATAAGGTTTATTGGCCACGCACGACATCGGGAGTTTATACGGTGAAGAGTGGATATGGCTTAATTTTTGAAGAGTACATGGTCAAAGCAGGAACTATAAAGGACAACAGTAGACTCAATGATCGAGGTCGGAACTTCTGTCGGAAACTGCTTTGGAAATTACCAGTTCCGCAGATGTGGAAGATTCTTATCTGGAGGATTATTACCAACGTTTTACCGACCGGGCACGAGTCTCTAAGCGGAATATAGATGTGGATTTTTTCTGCGACATATGTGGAGGAGATCAAAGAAGCATGGAAACTCCTGAACACCTTTTTCGGGATTGTGGCTTTTAAAGTAGAATCTGGGCAGGCTCGGACTTAGGCATTAGGGTTGATGGAGTAGGGGCATTCCTTTTTCCGATTGGATATGTGACTGGATTCGCTATTTGAACAAAAGAGAAGAGGGGACTTGCCAGGTGATCAATTTTGTGATATCTTGTGGTGTTTATGGACCATGCGAAACAAGACCAAATTCCAGGATCAGGTTATCAACTCGCAAGTGATCACGAATATGATTTATAATGTTGTCCGGGAGAGAGTGCAAATCTTGTGTAAGTCTCTCGCTTCGCGGCAGCCTCAGATGGACATGAGAATCGAGGAGGAAGGGTCGTTCCAAAAGGATGTATTGGCTATTCACAATGGTCATCCTGTGTGTATTATAGGTAAGCCGACCGGGTGTGCTGTGATATGGGTAAAAGTGAATGCTAGCTGGACTAGGAATTTTGAGGCGGCTTTCGGGTAGGTTGCTTATGATTGTACTGGGCAGGAACTGGGACGGAGGCAGGTGCGCACTAGAGCTGAATCGGCATTGCAGGCTGAAGCATTGGGAGTTAGAGATATTGTGGTGTGGGCACAAAAGTGGAGGTTTGTTCATCTGGACATTTCGCCGGATTGTTTGCAGCTTATCAATCAAATAGCGGGAGTCGACAAGGACGACCACAGGATTGCAGGCTTATTGGAGGACATTCGGGGTTATTTTAGCTTTTTTCATTGCTTATGTTTTAACTTTATTCCGAGACATCTAAATGGCTTTGCGCATAGTATAGCAAAGCAAGCCATGAAATTGTGAAAACTTTATTTACAGCTGTCAAAAAAAAAACCTCCGTATAAGATTACGGAATCAACTAAAATCACCACCATTTTAATTTTCTTAAAACTGGAAAGGGAAAAGAAAAATCGAAAAATAGAAATATAGTCACTTGATTTCTTTAACCAATTTATGTGATGAGAGAATTTCATTATGGGTTATTATAAAATGCTCTATTCTATGCACAAGTATTGCTACATGCATTATACCCCTTAACTCGTATTTGATCCGCATCGTTGACGCTAATTTTATCACCTTCTTAGTTGTAATCTGGTCAATTTCATCGCAACTTTCTAATATAAACATGTATAGACTCTATACATTACAATCATTTGTTTACCTTTAATTAAAATACCTTTTACGGATAATAAAATAAGGTAAACAAGCACTTTTCAAAGAAATTAAACACCAAAGTGAAAAAAACCAAAGTGATGAGAACTTTGAAAAGTACAAGGAGGCTAGACGAGCCGCTAAAAAGGCCGTACGGGATGCGAGGGCAAAAGTTAACCAAGAAGTGTATGCCAGGTTGGACACGAGAGAAGGAGAGAAGGATATCTATAAACTGGCCCGCATAAGAGACCGAAAGACGAGAGATATTGGGAGAGTTAGGTGTGTGAAAGATATGGACGACAAGGTTCTGGTTCAGGATAACGAGATAAAGGCTAGATGGTGTTCTTACTTTGATAATTTATTCAATGGACATCAGGAACAAGGTTTTGGGGATGTAGAGGTAACACCAAGCATGGTTAATCGGGAATTTGTGCGTAGAATACAAAAGAGTGAAGTTAGAAAGGCGTTAAGGAAGATGGGGTCAAAGAAAGCAGAGGGACCGGATGGTATACCCATAGAAGTTTGGAGGTGCTTCGGGGAGAAAGGGATTGAATGGGTAACCATGCTCTTCAACAAGATTTGGAGGAGCAACAAGATGCCATCGGCTTGGAGGAAAAGCACTCTAGTCCCTTTGTACAAGAACAAAGGTGATGTCCAAGAGTGTTCCAATTATCGGGGAATTAAACTTATGAGTCATACAATGAAGTTATGGGAGCGGGTAATCGAGCAAAGGCTTAGGAGATATGTAGACATCTCGGAAAACCAATTTGGATTTATGCCCGGGAGATCGACTATGGATGCAATTTTTATCATGAGACAGTTGATGGAATACCATCGGGACAAGAAGAAGGATTTGCATATGGTTTTTATTGACTTGGAAAAGGCATATGATAGGGTACCAAGAGAAGTACTTTGGTGGGCTTTGGCGAGAAAGGGTGTGTCGCGAAAATATATTGACCTCATAAAGGACATGTATGAGGGGGCTAGTGCAAGTGTTCGCACTAATGTTGGGAGAACGGAAGAATTTCCTATTACCATCGGGGTGCATCAAGGTTCCGCACTTAGTCCTTTTCTCTTTGCTATAGTTATGGATGAGTTGACAAGGGATATTCAGGACGACATCCCTTGGTGTATGATGTTTGCTGATGATATTGTGTTGATTGATGAGACAAAAGAGGGGGTGGAGAGAAAGTTGGAAGTGTGGAGGCAGACCTTAGAGACTCGTGGGTTCAGGCTGAGCAGGAGTAAGACTGAGTATTTGAGGTGTCAGTTCACTAAGGTGGCGGGGTTGAGATCGACAGAGGCGGGGAGTATTATTTTCGATGGGAATGTTGTTGAGGGTTCGGATTTCTTCAGATATCTAGGATCTATTATTCAAAAAGATGGGGAGTTAGACGGAGATGTGGCTCACAGAATTAAAGCGGGATGGTTGAAATGGAAGAGTGCTTCAGGGTTTCTATGCGATAAAGATATGCCCCAAAGATTAAAGGGAAAATTTTATCGCACGGCAATTAGGCCTGCCCTACTTTACGGCTCCGAGTGTTGGGCCGTGAAACATTGTCACATTCAAAAGATGAGTGTGGCGGAGATGCGCATGTTGAGGTGGATGTGCGGACATACAAGGAAAGATCGGTTAAGGAATGAGGTGATTAGGGAAAAGGTAAAAGTGGCGCCAATAGAGGACAAGATGATGGAAAACCGATTAAGATGGTTTGGTCATGTGAGAAGGAGACCTATGGACGCACCAGTTAGGAGGCTGGAGACTTGGAGAACAGAAAAGGTCCTTAGAGGCAGAGGAAGACCGAGACAGACATGGTTGAGAGTGATAGAGCACGATATGAGAGTTCTGGGGCTTGAGGAGAGTATGGTGACGGAGAGGGCACAATGGAGGGAAAGGATACATGTGGATTTTTAGTATTTGATGTTTTTGACAGATTTAGTGTTTTTTTATTCATTTAATTTAAAGAAATTAATTTATTTATTTTTCTCTCCTTTATTACACTTTCAACAACCACTTTCTTATAGTTTTGACCTGGTTCATTCCGGATCCTTAACTCTATTTCGGTTTTTAAAAATCGCTTTAATCTTTTCTCTCGATTTAAATTTTAAGTTTTTATAAAAGAAAGACGGAATTCGATTTTAAAACCTCTAAGTTCACCTTGACTTTCCATTACATTTTCGTTCTCCCTTTTTGTTTTTCATCTTCCCTTTTTATTCGCATTTTGAGGCGTGCGTTCACCCATGGACAGTTCGAAAGGATGATTCATGTCAGCCGACCCCAAATCATTTTGGGATTAAGGCTCTGATGTTGTTGTTTGAACGAACGACACAAAACTAGTCGATGGGCTAAGGAGACGGTATGAATGTCTCCGACTCATAGGGCTACAACCCGCATGAGTAATCATACGATCACCCTCCTCTATCTCAAATAACACTTTAACAAACGTATCATCACACGGCAACACTAATGGACCATCATTATGAAACCCATACTCTAATTCAGCTTCTTCAAGTAGCATTTTGAACAAAGGATGGTTTGTGTATTCAATTTTGATCACAAACCTTTGTTTTTCAATACCTACATATATTGATAAATAGCCTTTTGGTGTTGAAAGGCCTACTTTATTCGGCTTATTAGATCCGCCGGCCCATTTACCGGTCCGTGGGGTAGTTGGTGTTGAAGGGAAAAATGATGACCATGATTTGCTCTTCACCATAAGATGACTAGTACTCCTATGTAATATTGCATGGGGTGCACTACTTGGACTTGAAAGAGGACCTTGGTTGAATGATTTACATCTTTCCCATGTTTTCCTCATTATTCCCCTTCCTAATTTCTTCTTTTCCTTCAACTCCATTTTCTCCATGCCTAACTAACAACTTTTCAAAATGTTACTTATATGAAAAAGATTACAGAATTAACTTATGACGTGACAGACACAAGGGCGGTAATGATGCTCTTAGGGAGAAGTAATTATAAAAGCCTAGGCGCCGGTATTCTTTACGGAGTAATTAAATTCAAGCACAACTAGACTTAATTTTGAGGAAATAAGGAGTTCTTATATATAGAAGGGAGTTTTGGGGTTATAATCTTACCATCTACCCTTATTTTATATCAAATGGAACACCTCTTTAAACAATTTCTTTTTTTGGATTGGGTTACTTAGATTTGTAACCCCTTACAGTACACTAGATTTTGTACAAAAATGTGGAATAGATACACCAAGGTATAGCAAGAGGAAGTTATAGGAAAGTTTCAAAGAAAAATATGAAAGGAGAGGTGTTTTATGAAGAAATGAAAAGACAAAGGGTAAAGAATTTAAACAAGAGGGATGGAGAGAAATGGTATAAGAAGGTGTTGAAGAAATATAATTGGCTCTTATCTTATTAATTGTGTAGTAAATGAGGGCAATTCCTAGCATCGTTTAACTAAGGGGCCGTTTGGTATTGGAAAGGGAAAGAGAATGGAAACAAGAAAGAGAAATGAGGAGAAATGAATGGGATCACCCATAATTTAGTTCTTTGTTTGGTTGATACAAGAGAGGTAATGCGATTAAAATTCCTCCACCAATCATTTTTATAATAACCACCAACAACCACCACTCCTAACACTACCACCGTCCACTTCCACCCTACCACCGTCCACCTCCACCGCAAATTGACGCTGACACCAACACTTGCTGCTGCCGCCACCTTACCGTCCCTTCTACCACTAGTCGGCCTTCAATAGAAGCATCAACCCCATAAGTTTAAAAACCTCCCCTAACACTCGAAATTCCCTCCCCCACCAACGAAACCACCAGATCTGGTGGTTTTGTGGGTGGGGGAGGGGATTTCGAGTGTTAGGGGAGGTTTTTAAACTTATGGGGTTGGTGCTTCGAACGGTGGTGGGATGATTTTTGAATGAGTAGGGGAGCACCGGTGGGCCTTGGTGGGGGCGTCGCCGACGAGGGAGATGTGTCTCCGGGGAGGGGAGGTTGTCGGGCTACATGCTGCCGGAGGGTACGTCGTACATGGTGATGACAATGGTGGTTGTGGTGGGAGATAGGTGATGGGTGGAGGTGTTTTTAGGTAGATGGGGAAAGAATATTGAAACCTTGGGGGGTCAGGGGTAAGGATGGAGAGCAGATTTGAGGTAAGGAAGGGGGTAAGAGAATCATTATTTTGCTCAAACAAACACAAACAAAGGGAATTGATCCATTTGATTCTCTTACCCTTTCCTAAATACCCCCAACCAAACGCCCCCTAACTCTCTATAGTTTTTAAAGGCCGCCTAAAGTGACAAATATGTAATGTCAAATTATAATTCTTTACTAGGAAATTGTCAACATTATTACAATAGGCCCTTTTCATACCCTAAATGTCAAGAAAAATAATCATATTATTATATTCTTGTAATTTTAAATTCTACATTCTAGAGATGATCAAAGCAACACCGTCCCATTGTTCGAATTTTCAACTTTAGAGATGATCATAGTTTTTCATTTTAAATTTTCACCTTTAGTAAGCTTGATAAGTAACCTCTCAACTCCACTCCAATATCAATTTTAATTTTGTGTGGACAAACTTTATATACTTTGAAAATTAATAAGTTAATACTTTCTCCGTCCCAATCATTTATTTTTCTTTACTGTTTATACAACAATCAAGAAGGCAAGAGGAGATCATTGTAGGTCTTGTTATGAAAGTGGTGACTAGATGTATTATTAATAGGTTAGCTAGGGTCATGTGCTACCTGATCGGTGATTTCCAGAATGCATTTATTGCAGGTAAGCAAATATTCTTATGGCTTTTGAAGCGATTCAAAACAATAATAAACACTCTTCCGGGAGATGCGGAAGGTTTGCTTTTAAGGTAGATTTGAGTAAGGAATATGATCGTATTAGATGGGATTTTCTGAAGCGTGCTCTCAAATGCTTTGGATTTCCTACCTTTTTAATCAATCTTATTATGAGTTGTGTGTATATTGTGTCTTACGAGGTCTTTTTCAACGGAGCTCGGCGATCCGATTTTGCCATACCTGTTTATCCTTTGCATGAAAATTTTATCTCATAATATTAGTGCGGCGCAAAATGACGGACTTATTCTTGGTATCTCGCTGTCAATAGATACACCCCTTATTTTGTAAGGCTACGGAACGTTTGATTGGGGTAAAATGTAGTTGTAGTTGTCATGAGACTGGTTGTTCTTAACAGCGATGGCTATTCATTTAAGTCTACTCCGTATTTTGTAGAGTAGCACTCGGTCGAATATAGGGGTGTACTCGACCGAGTGGATCGTAATCGGGCGAGTGCCTTGTTCTGACTTGTGGTTACTCGACCGAGTATGTTGAGCACTCGGCCGAGTAGTGGTCACTCGATCGAGTGAGTCCTTTGTACTCGACCGAGTGAGCAAGTCTGAGTTTTATTTTCGTTGGTTCAGTTCGTGGTTAAGTGGGTTGTTTATATTTTACCTAATCAGTTTCTAAACTGATAAGTCCATTTTATATACATTTTGACCCCTACTTTAGCTCTAATATATTTGTCATTTGCACTAATCTAGTGGTTTTATGAGCTAATATTGTATTTTAGTTGTCTTTGCATCGTTTGTCACATTTTGTAGGAATTTGAGCTCTTAGGAGTTTATTTCTAACAAAATTGCAAGAGCTAGTATACAAGGCTAAGTGTGGAGCATGAGTTGGACCAACATTGAAGTGCTACATGGATTTGCATGCATAAAGATATGGATTAAAATGAAAATGCAAAATAAAGTCTTATGCAAAGTCAAAGCCCAAGAAATCAAGTCCAACTAGGTGGAAGCTTAGGATGCTAGAGTACATTGGATGCCAAGCTTAAAGATCATTATCGGACGCTTAATAGGGCATTTATCGCTAAGCATTGGATTCCATAGGCATTAACTAGAGGCATTTAGGGGAACGAGCTGGAAAGCCACGACCCCGATCGGGGTTAGCGGCCCCGATCGGGGTTACCCCTCTCTTAATTGCTTACATTTCTCCCTTCACCCCTATATAAAAGGGTGTTGATCCGGAATCTAAGGGGGACCTCTCTTACACTTCTTACATACTTTCTACACCACTTTTATACTCTTATTTTAGTTCTTAGTTTAGTTTAGATTAGGTTTCCTTTTATCATTTCCTTTATGTTATAAACAATTTCTTTAAGCATTTCAATTTATATTACAAGTTCATTTACAATTTCCATCTCAAGTATTTGTTCTTCTATATTCAAGTTCTATTTCTATTGTCAAGGTAATTTCATTTCTAGTATTATTTTGTTATTCCTTGGTCTTTTACATCACTAGTTAGTATGTTTATCTTCATCATTTCATAAGTCATTAGATTAGTTTTCATTATGCATAAGTAATTCAATTGTCTAGGGAATAAGGGAAACCATGCATAAGTAGCTCTTGCAATTGTTGACCTAGGATGTTATAATATCGTTTCATTGTTTCTATCACATGTTTGTATCGTCACGTTTAATCTTTGTTTAAAGGCCTTATTCATTGATTAAATTTGTTAATTCGTTCTATAAGTCGAGAGGCACGGAATCGGATTAGACTAAGCATGTGTAGTACGACGACCTTGTCATATCGCGAGGTGGGTGTCTCTAAGCCTAAACAATTAACGATTCATCAACTCCTATGTTTAATTTAAGCATTTACATAATTTGCATGTGTGACCCGACCTCCCTAAACTATTCCTTTATCATTATTGTTTCCTTCCATTATCCAACAAACCAATCATATGATAACCGACCTTGATAAAATTCACTCCATAACAACTAATTAACAACTATCGTCTCTCTGTGGATTCGACCCCTACGTACTAGATTCATTTGTGTCTAGGGTATTTATTTTTGCATAGGTGTGCGATAGCCTATCAAATTTTGGCGCCGTTGCCGGGGAGCACCGTTTTGTTTGCTAATTAGTTGTTGAAATTTATCTTGTTTTATTTTGTCTCTAGGAACACTTGTTCCTTGATATCTTCTCACGGTTTCTTTGTAGTTTTAGTGCCTATTTTGTAGGTAATAAAGCTTGGCCTTTTATAATGACTTACGAATGCGCCCCACAACTCCAAGATGAGCCTTTTCCTGACTATCTTGACCGATTCTACTACTTTTGCGATGGTCTCACCTCCCTTGGACAATCCTTGATGGGGATTACTTGGGTCATTTCGTGCTTGGTGGCATGGATTCTGAGACCCGTGGATTGGCTCTAAATTTGAGTAATGGGAGTCTCTACAACATGATTGGGCCGTAACTTTGGAATTTCTTAGATTCCATGGCTAGCGAATGTCGAGAGTTAGCGCGCCAATTCGATGTGTGGCATATCCAAGAGGAGCTCAAAGTGCTTCAAGCTCGTTTGGAACAATTTTCTCAAAAGAAAGCAAGCCAATGTGAGAATAGTTCCTCTCCTCATGCTCTCCCAACCTCCCAATGTGAGTCTTTTGACCCTAACCATTTTGAATTATTGGATGACGATGACGATGACGATGAACTGAATTTCATTATTGAAATGCCCCCTATTGTCGCTCCAATTTACCATTTCGTGGAGGAGGTAGTTGACACACGTGCCATGGATGAGCTTGAGCCCGACCATAGTGAAACGAATGAGGTTCTACCCGAGACATGTGAAACCTTTGAAAATCCTTTCAAAAGAGATTTAGTTGACCCAATTGAGGTGGATGGAGGACTTAGTGATTTTCATTTAAAGGATAAGTGGGATGAACCCCCCATTTTTGATGAGTCCTACCACATTGAGTTTTCATACCACCAATTTAAGACCGTTAATGATTATAATTTGTGCACTAACGGTTATTTTTATGGTCTTAAGCATGGTGCTCCTTCTCTTGCTGACGAGTGGAGTACGGTGGTTCTATTTGAAATCTCTCATGGGCAATTTGATAAGATTAATCCTTTCTTACCTTTTATCTTTCATGCTTATATCTTATCAATTGCTTACATATGCTTGTGTATTGCTCATGCACAGGAATATGATCAACTTCTAAGGGCGTTAAAATGTTTTTTAAGGGATAATGGATATTCATTTAGGAAAAATTGTTTTACTTATGTTTTTTTAACACAATTTACAATTTGGTTTTGATGTAATAGTTAGGACAATAAGAAATTTAGCTTGCTTTCGTATGTAGTAGCTTGTCTTTCGCAGGTACTGATGTTGTCGTTAATCCATCAAACACATTTATAATCTCAACAAACAACTAGATAGCGGTTAAGTCGAGGTTGATCCACGAGACGGTGTGCTTTGGGTTCTAAGTCTCTCTATCTCAATTTATGCTAGTGTCACAATTGATTTGGGTTGGAGTTGGTGAGTCTAAACTAATAGAAGCAATAAAGTAAAATAAGCAATGAATTAAGAGATGTAAACAATTAATAAAGATACTAGGATGTCATGGGATCATAAGGGAATCGTGGTAAGGTAGCATAAATGAGTTATGTGGATGCAAACAATTATTATTGTTGGAATTGAGTTAGTTCATGTCTTATAATTCATAAGAAGATTTGGGTCCCGGAGCCGAGTCATTTATGACTTTACAACACCTACAAGTCAACTTAATTCTTCCTATTAAACTACATGCATGATAAACAAATTCTTAGGGAAACTTATATCTCGGAGGCGAGTCGGTTAAGACTTTACAACACCTACGAGTCGACTTAGGTTTTCCCTATTCAACAATATGCAAGGTCTAACAAGGCTTGAGTTGGTTTATATCTGCCTTGTTGAAAAGATAAGAGAAACATGCAAGGTTGTCAATCAAGCATTTCATCAAATATGATATATACATAAGTTGAAGAACAATAAGCAAGCATTCATATGAACTCATTAAGCATAAATCTATCCCGTGATTGACTCCCCTAATTCCCCACTAATCCTAGTTAGGTAACTACTCACTCATTATCATGGGAGACATGTTATCAATGACGTTAATCATCTTAACAAGCATAAACATGGTCAAAGAGTGAGGAAATAAATAATAAAGAGTAAAGAGTAAAGAGATTATACCAACATTAAGATGGACAAATGGAAATGAAAGAATAATAGAAGCGAAGTATGATAAAGAGTTGTCAAACTTCAAATAATAACCTAATAACCCTCAATTACCCAATAAAGCTTGAACAATAATTAAGGAAAGATTAATGTGTAATTTGTGGAAAGATTAAAGGATAATTTATTCTAATCTACTCCTAATCTAATCTAAGAAAGCTTTGCCTCCACTAAGAGGGCTCTCCTTTTCCTCTAAATACAACTGGGGTATATATACTAATAATTAAGTACAAGAATTAGGGTTACAAAGGGCTTAAATGACAATTAAGATCCTAAGAGAAGTTTGACGATTTGCAAATCCCGTAGGGATATGCGCGAGCTGAGTAGCAACTCCTCAGGGACACACGCGTCCTGGCTTCGAGAATGCTCGGGATTGTAAGGGGATCTGCTCGAGCTGAGCCTTGGGACGCCCGGATCTTGGGCTGGGATGCTCGTCCAGAGCTCGGGATGCCCGGATCTTGGGACTGGGTTCTTCTCTTATTCTTGGCTACCTAACTGGTCGGTACACTTTGAGCTTAGATTTTGGTTACTTGTCGTTAGGAGTACCTAGACCAAAACAATATTTATAATCTTCACAAACAACTCTACTATTAGTAAAGAGGCAAGTAAAGGTCGGATCCCAAGGGACGGGTATTGCAAGTAGTGGTGTCTAGGGGTGTCACAGTTTGGGTTGAGATAAGAAGATAACTAAACTAAATAACAATAAAAGTAAACAAGCAAGATGACTAAAATGAGATGTAAACAATTGATTAAAAGCACTAGGGTGTCATGGGTTCATAGGGGATTCACGCGAATTGATCATACAAACATATTCTCAAATTATAATGAAGCAATTATTGTTGTGATAGGGTCGAGTTGGTTTATATCTTACAATCCTAGGAAGGTTTGGGTCCCAGAGCCGAATCGATTAGATTGTACAACACCTAGAAGTAAACTTAATCCTCCCTATTCAACTATATGCATGGTCTAATGAGACTCGAGTTGGTTTATGTCTTACAAGTCTCCTTGAAAAGGTAAGTGATGGGTAAAAAATGCAAGGATTCATAGGCTCGCATTTCATCAAACATAACATGTGCATAAGTTGAGATCACAACAAGCAAGCAAATAAATTATGTGAACATATTAGATTAAGCATGAATCATTCCCTATGTTGGTTTACCCTAATTCCCCATTAACCCTAGTTAAGGAAACTACTCATTCATTACCAAGTTTAACATATTAACAAGGTTGTCAATCATATCAACAAAGCAAAACATGATGAATAAGATGATTAACAATAATTAAAAAGGGATTAAGAGAATTATACCTAATGATGATTCCAAAATAATAAGCAAAGAATAATAGAATTACTTGATGAATAATTGGAAGGTTGTCAATCCTCCAAATAAATCCAAATAATCTTCAATTACCCAAAATAAAGGATGAACAATAGAGAAATTAAGGAAATGAGATTTGTATTTATACTTGATTAAAAGTTGATTACAAGATTAAAGAGAGATTAGAATAATATAGACTACACTAAAGATTGATAAGAAGAACATGATAATCTAATTAGTATAATGGGGTATTTATAATGGAGATTAGGTGCACAAATTTGGGTTACTAAGGGCTTAAATGACGATTAAGTCCTTAAGAAAAGTTGAGGAAATGCTCCTCTCGAACAAAGATGAGCGTCTCCTTTTTGCTAGTCTTTCGAAAATATGCGCATCCCGAGTAGAACAAGAAGAAGCCGGGCTGCACTGGAGAACAATCCGAGCGTCCAAAAGGTCGGGACGAGCGGATTGTGCAGGTGGTGGACGAGCGGCTTGGTAGGTGGGATGCTCGGATTGTGGAGTTCTTGGACGAGCGGCCAGGCAGGTGGGACGCTCGGATTGTGGCTCTTGGACGAGCATCCCGATGCTGGGATGAGCGGATTCCAGTCCAGTGAGTTTTTTCTACTTTCCTTCTTTTCTTCTTCCAACAATCCTCCGGGATCTTGTCGGAGATGCAAGGTTCTTCTTCATCATTGCTCATCTACTACATTATTTACAAAGGTCTTATAGTCTTGTCTTTACTTTGATGCTTGGTCATTAGATTCGATCAATTTAACTCTATTTTGCTATGAAAATGCAAGTTATGCACTCCTCTTCTACCAAGGAAACAACACCTCAAAGATTATGCAAAATAAAGGACTAAAGATAGTAAATGACCCAAATATGCACTAAAAAGTATAGGAACGAGGCTAATTCGGGGACTAAATATGCTCAAATATTGGTCGAATCACTAACAATCCGTGGGGACTGTCCCGAGTAAAGAGGTGATAAAACTAGGACCCTTATTTAAACTAACCTACTAATATAGCCGATATGAGACAATTAGCGGGTCTCACTCCGCCCCTTCAACTCACAACAAGACAACCATGAGGTAGGATGCCTTCTTGCAAGGCAAGGTGGGTCTTGCCAAAATGGTGACACATCCAATCATTAAAGCACACAAAATCAAGTAATGGATGCATCTACAAAATGAATAGCCACTTTCCTCATCTAAGTGGCGGAAATTATCTAAATGGGAAGCAATTCAAGGGTACACACTCCTTCATAGATATGGTTTCTTCAAACTACTAAGCCTAGAAGGATACCAATAAATCACCTCCAAGTTGTGTCAAGCTAGGGTACCTTTGTCCTCCATCGTTATATGCTTTTTTCAAGAATAGACTCCCTATGGTGTTAGAAACACTGGAGGATCGCGGAATTCCCCTCTTGTCTAGACAAGAAGAAGGGTCGTCCCCTCTCTACCATGCACAAAAATGATATGATGGATAAAGGGATCAATAGGATTTGAGTTTCATTTGGGATTTTGCTTTTATTGTTGTTTTTCCCCCCAATTTCTTGTGGCATATAACATTTGAGAACATTTTCTTTTGCCATTTCTTTTGATGTTTGGCATTTCAATACTTGACAACTTTCAACTTTTGCATTTTCTTTTGAACATTTTCAAAGTCACCCCAATTAGTAACGAGGGTTCTTTATATTTGAAGCATAGGAGTGCTTATTTTTGGACTCCTCTTTTCTTTTTGATGCATTTTGCAAGCTTTTTGACTTTTCATTTCATTTCTTGAACTCAATATTTGAACAATTTTTGTGCCCATTCCCTTTTTGATGACAAAATTATGGTAGAACATGGATGATGGTTGCATGGTTTCAAGGGTCACCTTGGAATAAACGGTAGCCAAGGAGTTATCACACCACAAGGTACTCTTGACTAGGCTTTAATCCATGGGTCAAAGGATACTAGCATGACACATCCTAGGGTGTTTTACAAGTATTCTAACAAGCAAAGTCTTAAGAAGAAAAAGCATCTACTAGGGCCTATATACACTTGTCAAGCTTCCCAAATAGACGGTTTTGCAAAATTTTCTAACCATGCAAACTACATGCCATGATGCAACTAACATTTATACATCCTAATGCATATGCTTCTACCAACTAATATTCCAAATAATCTAAATGCAATCCTATAATCACATTGTTTATACCGCATCAATCAAAATAAAGCCACATAGTCATTAACATAAAGAGGAAAAAGGAGATTGGAAAGATCATACCATGCGGTCTTCAATATCCTCATGTCTCGGATGTGGCGTAGTCAATCAATGTGAAAAAGGATGAACAAACACAATATATACAAAACAATATATATACAAGACTACACTACAAAGGAAATGAACATGTTTTTGGATTTTCCATTTTTCAATTTTTTTTGGTTTTATCGATTTTTTTTTTTATTTTTTTGGATTTTGTATAAAAGTCAAGTTAGAATTTCCCATCCCCACACTAGTATGGGCATTGTCCTCAATGGCCAATACGATAGGAAATTATGCAATGAAAATGCATGATTTTTAAACTAAATGCAAACTACACTAAACTACACTACATGATGCATGTGTTTTTGTTATGGCGGAGAGCATAATTTAGATTAGCTCCCAATGCATATGTATGGACTTCCCCAAACCAAAATAGACATTATTTCTAATGTCAAGAATTTCGGGGGAGTTCATGCACATGGAATTCAATGCATGAAACTAAAAATTGTCATTTTGGATTTTTCAAGTCGGGAACAATAAAAATGAACACCTTAATGATGCCAAGGTGTTAGTTCTCCAATGTTGCTAGGACTCCATAAAATGATCAAGATAAAAGAAAAACAAGAGAAGTAGACAAACCATAAGGGAGGTGTAAGAATGTAGGAGCCTCCAAAAGTTTGCTAGTCCTCACCCATCGTATCATCATTATCATCATCTTCCTCGCTTGAGGCATCATCAACCAACATAGATGTGGAATCCTGTCCACTCTCACTTTCTTGTTCTTCCTCACTTTCCTCTTCTTCTTGAACTTCTTCTTCTTCTTCTCCTTCTTGGTCTCCACTCTCATCAACAACCATTTCCTCTCCACCCGGTCTATCACCACTAGAAGTGCTAGGAAAGAATACTTCTCTATCCGCCCAACTAGGCAAAAGACAAGATGGATCAAGAAGTCCTTGCCTAGCTAGATGTAGAAGGGGCGGATATTGGGCCTTGTAAGCATCAACTCTATCATTGTAAGCTTGTTTATGCATTTCCCTCATGAGTGGAGTCAAGTAATCATTTTCCGCCTTGGAATCTTTAGGGTTGAACTCGTGGTACTCAAATGGGTAAGGTGGGGTGATAATGGAGGAGGAGGGCTCGGCAACTTCGTCCCCTTGGTGTTGAATGATGTACTCGGTCTCTTCGGAGAGTGGGAGAAAGTAGTTCGGTCGGTGAAAATTCAATCGGCAAATTTTGCTAGGCAAAGTGAAGGATCTAGCTTCATTTGTCAACCACCCAAACTTGTTGTCAAGAGTATCGTTCTTGACCCACTTAAACTTTAGAATCATGGTGGGCAAATCGATAAGATGGCCACCTTTTACCGGTGCATAAGGGTTGTTCTTGTTGAAATTCCGGTTAAAATGCTTAGCCAAATAGGTAACTAGTCCTCCATTGGCAATAAAGGCCGTGCCTTCTTTGCCACAATCAACATTAAGCCATCGATCAACCAAAAGTCGTAAAGCATTGTATGGCTTGGTAAATTCTCTCCCAATGTTCAAAGCCGACTCAAGAAGAATAAAATTGAGTTTGGTAAGATGATTTGTGCCATTTCTAGCTATCAACGTATTCCCAATGACCTTATGCCATACTCTAATGCCCGGATGGTGGACTAAAAGAGCACTACAATCATGAAAACGTGTGAATTTCCTTCCGCAAATCGCCATCCAAAGAGGAGCGGGGTCATACTCCGTAGACATCTTTGTAAATTTTTCACTATCACTAAGGCCAAATATCTTACCCAATTCGTCATAAGATCAGCATCTATCAACATTTTCAAGACGAAACTCAATGATGGTTCGAGTCTCCACCCTTGTGACTTTCAAAGAACTCAAAAATTCCAAGGTAAGGGAGGGGTATGTCAATTCTTGCATTGTAAACAATTTACTTAACCTCATAGACTCGAAAAAGGTCTTAGTTTGTTCAAGGACACCCAACTTTGACAATGCATCTTCACAAATAAACTTAGTAGGCATGATGGTTTTCTTAGCAAAGAGAATGAATTTCTCCCTATGAGAGTCGGAAGTGAAAATTACCTCCGGATAATCGGATAATTGTTCAATGACCGGAGTTGAAGTAGTAGCTTCCATAGGGGGATTTTGTTCTTGAACCTCAAACCTTGCCTTATGGACTACCAATGCCTTTGATACTTGTTTTGCTTGAAGAGCTAGTTGCCTTTTGGAAAGTGTCTTCTTTTGAGGTGCCTTGTTTCCACCTTTTGTTCTTGCCATTCTCCTTTGCTTAATTACACCAATGAAAGATTGAAATCTTCGGTTTATAGTAATGCCCAAATCGATTTAGGATGAATGAATGTTGCTTTGTATCCTAAAAATTGACTCAAAACTTGAAGATTTTGGTGTTTGAATCACTTGTTGTTGCAAAAGGAGTGATTAATTTTTGTTGTGAGGGAGTTTGGATTTGATTTGGTTGAATTTGGTTGAGGGAATTTGTTTTTGTTGATGGAGAGGATGAGGGTTTTGGGATTTTGGGTAGTGTTTGTATTTTGAAGAAATGAGAATGAATGGGAGAGGAGGGTTTAAAAAGACCCGTTAATTTTGAATCTGCACTGGGAGACGAGCGGACCAGGGGTCGGGACGCTCAGATTCTTCAAAAAATGGTTCAGAAAAAGACGCCACAGGATGAGCGGACCGCAGGAAAGACGAGCGGATTCCTTCAGCTGAGACGAGCGTCTTCTGCTTAGGACGCTCGGATTCCTTTCCAGGGAGAAATCCCAGAATTTGGCAGCAAAAAGACGAGCGTCTTTCTTGATGGGCGACCGTCCCGATCGAGACGAGCGTCTTTACCGTCGGGGCGCTTGGATTAACAGTCAGACCCAAATTTTAATTTCTGCAGCTTCACCAGACGAGCGTCTACCGTCTGATGGCTTGGACGCTCGCATTTCTTCAGGACAAGCGGATTATCCCTCAGGCCACTTGGATTCTTCCTTGACCACACGGATTCAGGTCCATCCGTGGGTGCTTCGTAACCCGTGTCATTTCATTCTTCGATTCTTGTATTCTTCATTGTAGGGGCACTACAAAGGCATGAATAACCTAGGCAATTGCTATCCCCACACTAAGTCAAAGCACTACACATCAATAAATTCATAAGTCCCTCCCTCACTTCTCTCAAAATGATGAATATCTTGATCAAGGCACAAAAATGTAAATCCAAAAATGACAAAAAAATGCAATAGAATAATTGAAATGGAAGTTAGGGAGTTAGAATATTTACAAATGGTGGTTTAGGAAGGACTCCACCAAACTCTCATCCAATGTGAGATGTCAAGGGGACATGTTAAAGGTGTTGTTGATGTTACTCAACACCTTGAAGAAGTAGTCGAAAGCTTGCTCATTATCATGATAAAGATCCTCAATAGATCTTTGCACTTGTTGTTCTCCATGATGGTCTTGGGTTATAGCATTACCAATGTAGGGATTGAATATCCCTTCAAACTCATCATCCCAAAGACCGCATACTTCGTCTACTTGCTCACTAAAAAAAGTCTTGAGTTGATAAAGACAACTCTCCTTCTTTCTTGTCTTGGCCAATGAGGCCTTATTCTTCACTTGTCATGGGTAAGCTTTTCAAGCTCTCATTGTTGCAATTTCCTTGCTCTTTTGATGGGGCATCATCCACTTTCATTCTCCATTGAAATTCCAACTTCTTCCTATCATCCTTCCGGCTATAGTGATCAACCATAAAACATGGCTAATGCAATCAGGGAGCTCTCATGGTCTTGTCAAGATTGAAAGTAATGGTTTCATCTCCCACTTCAAGGGCGAGCTCTCCATGCTTCACATCGATCACCACTCCCACGGTGTGCAAGAAAGGTCTTCCTAAGATAATAGGAATGTTGGAGTCTTCTTCCATGTCAACAATAACGAAATCCACCGGGATGAAGAATTTTCCAATTCTCACGGGAACATCTTCCCATACCCCTAAAGGTGTCTTTGTTGATCTATCCACCATTTGAAGCGTGATGTTGGTGCATTTGAGTTCTCCTATTCCTAGCCTCTTGCTAACCGAATATGGCATGACGCTAACACTTGCCCTAAGGTCACATAAGGCTTTGTTGATTGTAGTGTCACCAATAGTGCATGGAATTGAGAGGCTTCCCGGATCCTTGAGCTTTGGAGGTGAACTCCCTTGAAGGATGGCACTACTCACCTTAGTGAAGGCAATAGTCTCAAGCTTTCAGATTGATTTTTTCTTTGTAAGGATGTCCTTCATGTACTTTGCATAGGCCGGAACGTGATTGATCAATTCCGTGAAAGGAATCGAGACTTCTAAATTCTTCACAATTTCCATGAATTTTCCAAGTTGGTCATCAAACTTAGGCTTAGCTTGACGACTCGGGAATGGAAGTCTAATCACAATGGGCTCCTTCTCTTTGGCCTTTTCTTCATTTTTCTTTGAAACTTCTTGATTGGTGGGTTCTTCTTCCCTAGAGTTTTGCACAACTCTTTCCTTGTCACTAGCCTCCACAACTTCATCCTCAATTTGCTTCTTTGGCCCTTCATACTTTGTACACTCCTCAAGTGGATAGCACTAACCGTTTCATGTCTTGGGGGATTACTTTGAGGTGGTAATTGCCCCTTTTATCTTTGAGAGCTTGAAGATGCTAGTTGGGTCATTTGAGTTTCCAAAATTTTTGTGTGGGCTAGGATGTTGTTGATGGTGATGCCTTTTGCGTGGCTATCATTTTGCATTTGAGTGAAAAATTCTTGTTGATTCTTTTGCATTTGGAGGACCGCTTTTTGAACATCAAAACCTTGGTCATTTTGTTGATTGTATGGAGTTTGATTTTGGTAACCTTGGTTTTGGTTGTAAAAGGGTCTTTGATTTTGGTTTCTCATTGGAGGTGGGGTGTATGTTGGTTGAGGGTTTTGAACATTTTGGCTTTTGTATGAGAGATTTGGATGGAATTTGGTGTTTTCATTGTAATAGTTGGAATAAGGGGTACCACTTTTGTATGCTTGAAAAGTATTCACTTGCTCACTTGTTCCCCTACATTCACTTTGGTCATGTCCCAAAGTTCCACAGTTCTCACATATTCCACTTGGAATCGATGAAGATGCTACCATGGCATTAACATAATGCTTTGGTGATTTTGAGGCTTCTTCAAGCTTAGCCATAGCCTTTTCGAACATCAAGTTGATGGTATCAATATGAGCACTAAGTTGAGCACCCAATTGAGTAATAGAGTCCACTTCATGCTTTCCTCCTCTAGTAGCCTTGCGAGGTCTACTATATTGTGAATTATGGACCGCCATTTCTTCAATCTTGTTCCAAGTTTTATTATCGTCAACTTCGGTGAACATACCATTTCATCCCATGTTGAGAATGTTTCGGGAGTCTTCATAAAGACCATTCCAAAATTGTTGTACCAAGAACCACTTGCTAAGTCCATGATGAGGACATGAGCGACAAGTTCCTTTGAATCGCTCCCAAGCTTCATACAAAGATTCTTCATCCCTTTGCTTAAAATCCGTGATTTGGGCTCTTAGCATGTTAGTCTTTTCCGGAGGGTAGAACTTTTTGTAGAAAGCTAGAGCCAACTTCTTCCAAGAGTCAATTCCAAGAGTAGCCTTATCAAGGCTCTTTAACCATTGTTTCACGGTACGAATTAGAGAAAAAGGAAATAAGACCCATCGAATTTGGTCTTGAGTCACTCCGGTTTGTGAAATCGCATCACAATAGTCACAAAAAGTCTCCATGTGAGAATGAAGGTCTTCACTAGGCATCCCCCCAAATTGGCTTCTTTCGACTAATTGGATAAATGCGGATTTTGCAATAAAATTTCCGGTTAAATGTTGTGGTGTGGGAGTACCATTGGGTAGGTTCTCCTCGGTTGGTATGGAATGTGATGAAAACTTAGGCATTGTGGGTTGATTTTGTGGTTGATTTTGTGTTGGGTTCTCCTCACCTTCTCTTGCAAAAGGATTGATGAACTCAAGAGTATTTGGTTGAATATCTACAACCTCACCAATACCTCTCAAAGTATTTCTAGCAAGTCTTCTATTGGATGTCAAAGTCATTTCAATTTCGTGATCAATGGGTAACAAGTTACCTTGTGATCTTCTAAACATGCAAAATATCAAACAACTCGAAAACAATTAGAACAAACCTTGAGGAGTTTTACTTCCCCAAGGCAAAGAAAGACACAACTAATAACAATCAATGAAAATCAAATCAAGTTAACACCGTCCCCGACAACGGCGCCATTTTGATGACGAGTGTCGTTGGGGCTCTCAATCAAACACATTTATAATTCTCAACAAACAACTAGTTAGTGGTTAAGTCGAGGTCGATCCATGGGACGGTGTCATTTTTGGTCGGTCCGCTTTGAGCTTAGATTTCGGTTACTTGTCGTTAGGAGTACCTAGACCAAAACAATATTTATAATCTTCACAAACAACTCTACTATTAGTAAAGAGGCAAGTAAAGGTCGGATCCCAAGGGACGGATATTGATGTAGGATTTTCGATTGCAAGTAGTGGTGTCTAGGAATGTCACAATTTGGGTTGAGATAAGAAGATCACTAAACTACATAACAATAAAAGTAAACAAGAAAGATGACTAAAATGAGATGTAAACAATTGATCAAAAACACTAGGGTGTCATGGGTTCATAGGGGATTCATGGAAATTGATCATACAAACATATTCTCAAATTATAGGCAATCAATTATTGTTGTGATAGGGTCGAGTTGGTTTATATCTTACAATCCTAGGAAGGTTTGGGTCCCAGAGCCGAATCGATTAGATTGTACAACACCTACAAGTCGACTTAATCCTCCCTACTCAACTATATGCATGGTCTAATGAGACTCGAGTTGGTTTATGTCTTACAAATCTCATTGAAAAGGTAAGTGATGGGTAAAAAATGCAAGGATTCATAGGCTCGCATTTCATCAAACATAACATGTGCATAAGTTGAGATCACAACAAGCAAGCAAATAAATTATGTGAACATATTATATTAACCATGAATCATCCCCCATGTTGGTTTCCCCTAATTTCCCATTAACCCTAGTTAAGGAAACTACTCACTCATTATAAAGTTTAACATGTTAACAAGGTTGACAATCATATCAACAAAGCAAAACATGATGAATAAGATGGTTAACAATAATTAAAAAGGGATTAAGAGAATTATACCAAATGATGATTCCAAAATAATAAGCAAAGAATAATAGAGTACCTGATGAATGATTGGAAGGTTGTCAATCCTCCAAATAAACCCAAATAATCTTCAATTACCCAAAATAAAGGATGAACAATAGAGAAATTAAGGAAATGAGATTTGTATTAATACTTGATTAAAAGTTGATTACAAGATTAAAGAGAGGTTAGAATAATATAGACTACACTAAAGATTGATAAGAAAAACATGATAATCTAATTAGTATAATGGGGTATTTATAATGGAGATTAGGTGCACAAATTTGGGTTACTAAGGGCTTAAATGACGATTAAGTTCTTAAGAAAAGTTGAGGAAATGCTCCTCTCAAAGAAAGATGCGAGTCTCCTTTTTGCCAATCTTTCGAAAATATGCGCATCCCGAGTAGAACAAGAAGAAGCCGGGCTGCACTAGAGAACAATCCGAGCGTCCAAAAGGTCGGGACGAGCGAATTGTGCAGGTGGTGGATGAGCGGCTTGGTAGGTGGGCCGCTCGGATTGTGGAGTTCTTGGACGAGCGGCCAGGCAGGTGGGACGCTCGGATTGTTGCTCTTGGACGAGCGTCCCGATGCTGAGACAAGCGGATTCCAGTCCACTGAGCTTTTTCTTCTTTCCTTTGTTTTCTTCTTCCAACAATGCTCCGGGATCTTGTCGGAGATGCAAGGATCTTCTTCATCATTGCCCATATACTACATTATTTACAAAGGTCTTCTAGTCTTGTCTTTACTTTGATGCTTGGTCATTAGATTCGATCAATTTAGCTCTATTTTGCCATGAAAATGCAAAGTATGCACTCCTCTCCTACCAAGGGAACAAAACCTCAAAGAATATGCAAAACAAAGGACTAAAGATAGTAAATGACCCAAATATGCACTAAAAAGCATAGGAACAAGGCTAATTCGGGGACTAAATATGCTCAATTATTGGTCGCATCACTAACAATCCGTGGGGACTGTCTTAGGGATGCGCGGATCTTTCATCATTGCCTAATTCACTTGATCTATTTGCTTAGGACTTTAGTGTTGGTCTCCTCTTTGATGCTTAGTCATTAGATGCGATCCATTTAGCTCCATTTTGCTCCATAAATGCAAGGCTAGCAATCCTCTCCTACCAAGGACACAAAACCTCAAAGAATATGCAAAATAGAGAACTAAAGATAAGAAATGACCCTAATAGTTGCTAGAAAGCATGGGAACGAGGTTAATTGGGGGACTAAATGCGCATAAATATGAGTCACATCAAACATCCCCAAACCGAACCTTTACTTATCCCGAGTAAAGAGGTGACTAGAACTAGAACTTTATTTAAACTATCCTAATAATATAACCGATGTGAGACAATTAGCGGGTCTCACTCCGCCCCTTCAACTCACAAAAAGATATCCATGAGGTAAGATGCCTTCTTGCAAGGCAAGGTGGGGCTTGCCAAAATGGCGATACATCCAAGCATTAAGCACACAAAACAATTAATGGATGCATCTACAAAAGATTAGCCACTTTCCTCATCTAAGTGGCGGAAATCATCTAAGAGGGAAGCAATTCAAGGGTACACATTCCATTATAGATATTATTTCTCCAAGTTACTAAGCCTAAAAGGATATCAACAAATCACCTCCAAGTTGTGTCAAACTAGGGTACTTTTATCCTCAATCGCTAAATGCTTTTGTCAAGAGTAGGCTCCCTATGGTGTTAGAAACACTGTATGATCGCGGAATTCCTCCTCTTGCCTAGATAAGAAGAAGGGTCGTCCCCTTTTTACCATGCAACAAAATAAGATCAATGGAAAAAAGGGATCAAGATGTTTTTGAGTTTCACATTTGTAGTTTGCTTTTTGATTTGTTTTGCCCCCAATTTCTTGTGGCTTTTGATATTTTAAGAACATTTCTTGCCATTTTTGATGTTTGGCATTTTGATACTTGGCAATTTTTCGATTTTTGCATTTTTGAACATTTTTCAAAGTAACCCCATTTTGTAGCAAGGGTACTTTTATTAAAGCATAGGAGTCTATTTTTGCTCCTCTTTTCATTGATGCAATTTTTGCAAACTTTTTTATTTTGGTTTTGTACTTGAACTTAATTTGATGATTTTTGTACCAATTCCCTTTTTGTTTGACAAAATATGATGATAGAAGTGAAAGAACGGTTGCATGGCTTCAAAGGTTACCTTGGAATAAATGGTAGCCAAGGAGTTATCACACCACAAGGTACTCTTAACTAGGCCTTAGTCCATGGGTCAAAAGATACTAGTATGACACATCCTAGGGTGTCTTGAGGGTATTCTAGCAAACAAAGTCTCAAGAAGAAAAATTATCTACAAGGACCTTATATACACTTATCAAGCTTCCCAAATAGGCATTTTCACAAAAAATTTCTAACCATGCAACTACATGCCATGATGCAACTAACATATATACAACTCTAATGCATATGCTTCTATCAACTAGAATGCCAAATAATCTAGATGAAAACTTTTACCAACACATTGGTTCATACCGCATTAATCAAAATGTAACGACATTGTCATTAACATATAAAAAGGAGGAAGGATATTTGGAAAGATCATACCATGATGTCTTCTATTTCCTTCATGCCTCGAATGTGGCGTAGTCAACCCAATGTGATAAGAGCGACAAACAAACAAACAAATATATACAATTCTACACTACAAAGGAAAGAACATGTTTTTGGAATTTTTTAATTTTCAATTTTTTATGGATTTTGTTTTTATGAAATTAAAGAACATATTTTTGGGATTTTTCAATTTTTACGCTTTTTTGGAATATAAATTCCTATCCCCCACTTTATTTTGGACATTGTCCTCAATGTACATGTAGGAGTAGGAATGAAAAAGAAATACATGTTTTTGGATTTTTAATTTTTAATTTTTTCTTTTTGAAAATTGAAGTACAAATGCAATGATATGATATGAATGAATGCATGCTTAACTAAATGCAATTCTATATGACATATATAACAAATTAATGCAATCTAAACTATACTAGATGATGCATGTTCTCTATTAAACTATGATCACCTATGATCAAACCTCCCCAAACCGATTTAAGCACTATTTCTAGTGTAGAAAGGAATAGGTTTGGTCATTAGTGACTATGCATGAATTCTAGTCTATATGCAACTAACTACATGAATCATGTGAGATATATTACAATGCAAGCTATGCTATATGATTAACTATGATGTATGTTACTTTATGCTTAGACCTTCCCAAACGAATTTAAACAATATTGCTAATGTAGGAAGAAAGGGGTTCAATCATTAGGTAACTACATAAATGTAACTATACATGAGAGATAAGGAAAGAAAGGGTTCTTAAAATCATTGTAGGAGATGAAGATGGTAGATAGGATGCATATATAGCCATGCCACGAGCCAAATGAGAGAAAAAAGTTGAATTTCAGGGTCAACCCGCTCGAGTCAAATATAACCCACTCGAGTTGATTTCGACCCGCTCGGGTTGAAGCTCGGGACGCCCGTTTTCTCAGGAATCCGCCCAGATTCTCTTATAGGAAGAATTTCTTTCTTTCCTTAGGTTTCAACTCGCGCGAGTTGGCCTCGGTCCCCCGATTGATGCAATTTTTGACCCAACACCTTTTTGATGATAAGAAAGATGTTCACAAGCCCAAATTCTCCATTTTCTTCATTTCTTTACATTTGCTACCTTTCCATTTTCATCAATTTCCTTCAAAAAGCTTAATCAAAATATGAGATCCCTCCTTTTCATCTCTCATGCGATGAATGCATGCAAGATTACACTAAATCCAAGCTTAAGAAAGTATATTACAAATGGTGGTTTGAGATAGGACTCCACCAAACTAAGTCAAATGATAAATTTCATTATCCATGGAGCTTAATGCTCTTAATAATTGATCAAAAGCTTTTGAATAGGCCTCAAATAAGCATAAGTAGGACCTTGGCCACTTCAAAAAGAGCCAATCCTCCATAAGAGGCTTGTTATGGAAATTTCTCCCCTTCACTTTGGCCTTTTCATCATAATCTTTTTGGCTCTCCAAACTAGCAAGCTTAAAATCTTTGTCATCGGGAGGCTTCCATTCTCTTCCGTCTCCTTCAAATATGGTGATGATGATAGCATTCGTATTTATCAATCCTTTAAGAATAGAAGCAGAATTCTCATAGCATTGATGATGGGATAGCTTAGGAATTGACATTGTGGGTGCCAAGTCTCCACAAGTAAGCTCATTCATAACTTTGTTCTTGAGCTTCTCCACCAAGTACCTTTTATATAACAATTTGACCTCTTGGAGAAGGTTTACCATATCATCTCCAATAATCATAGGTTCCATGGTGGGTGCGAAAAGGTCTTCATAGTCAATAGGAAAGAGACATTCATCTTCTCCATGGAAGCATACCTCAAATTTCTCAAGGATAGGCTCCTCAAGTGAGGCAATCTCACAACTCCATTCCTCTTCTTCATTCCATAAGTCCTTCCAAGACACATATTCCGCATAAGCTTCTTCAATAGGCTTGTCATCATCGCTATCTTCATATGAATCATAAATGGGGGCTTCACTCCTCCTCATTAACTCTTTCTCCAACACCTCAATGTTCACATCAAATGACACACCCTCATATTCACAAAGGCTAAGAGTATTTGGCTTACTCAACCTCATATCTTCTTCATCAAATACCACACTTTTATACTCATACGAGCTCAAGGAGATTGGCTCTTCCCACTTCATATCTTCTTCATCAAAGGTCATTACCTCAAATTCACATTCATGGTCAATGCTCAAGGATTGGTGGGGAGTGGTTGCTTGGGTTGCCTTCATTTGGGCAATTTGAATTGCCAACTCCTCACCTTGGGTAACAATGTTTTGAAGAACATTGTTTCTATTTTGGTCTCTTCTAGCATTTGTGTGAAGAAATTTTGTTGGTCTCCCATCATTTGGAGAACCATATTTTGAATGTCAAAGTTATGCTCATCTTCTTGTTGTGTGTGGGTGTGAATGTGGTTATATTGTGACATTTCGAATTGGTTGCAAAGTGGGTCTTGGGTGGGTGGTTGTTGTGGATATTGGATGTGGTGATTTTGGTGGGGGAAGTTGGGGTAGTAGTTAGGACTTTTATTGTATGAGTTGTAAGGTAGGTTTGTATTGACTCGCTCCTCAAACTCCCCATACCCATTGTAGTCATACTCAAAAGATCCACCACATACTCCATATACCAAGTCTTGGGTCATCATCATAACCAAGATAAAGATACAACTACAAACATGGAAACTACAATAAAACGGTAAAAACGACCTTGAGGAACAAGTTCCTCATGGTTAAAGCACAATTAAAAATAGATAAACAAGCAAAAACTTAATCACAAAACACCGTCCCCGGCAACAGTGCCATTTTTATGTTGTCGTTAATCCATCAAACACATTTATAATCTCAACAAACAACTAGATAGCGGTTAAGTCGAGGTCGATCCACGAGACGGTGTGCTTTGGATTCTAAGTCTCTCTATCTCAATTTATGCTAGTGTCACAATTGATTTGGGTTGGAGTTGGTGAGTCTAAACTAATAGAAGCAATAAAGTAAAATAAGCAATAAATTAAGAGATGTAAACAATTAATAAAGATACTAGGATGTCATGGGATCATAAGGGAATCGTGGTAAGGTAGCATAAATGAGTTATGTGGATGCAAACAATTATTATTATTGGAATTGAGTTAGTTCATGTCTTATAATTCATAAGAAGATTTGGGTCCCGGAGCCGAGTCATTTGTGACTTTACAACACCTACAAGTCGACTTAATTCTTCCTATTAAACTACATGCATGATAAACCAATTCTTAGGGAAACTTATATCTCGGAGGCGAGTCGGTTAAGACTTTACAACACCCACGAGTCGACTTAGGTTTTCCCTATTCAACAATATGCAAGGTCTAACAAGGCTTGAGTTGGTTTATATCTTACAAGCCTTGTTGAAAAGACAAGAGAAACATGCTAGGTTGTCAATAAAGCATTTAATCAAATATGATATATGCATAAGTTGAAGAACAATAAGCAAGCATTCATATGAACTCATTAAGCATAAATATATCCCATGATTGACTCCCCTAATTACCCACTAATCCTAGTTAGGCAACTACTCACTCATTATCATGGAAGACATGTTATCAATGGTGTCAATCATCTTAAGAAGCATAAACATGATCAAAGAGTGAGGAAATAAACAATAAAGAGTAAAGAGTAACGAGATTATACCAACACTAAGATGGACAAATAGAAATGAAAGAATAATAGAAGAGAACTTGGATGAAGAGTTGTCAAATCTTCAAATAATAACCCAATAATCTTCAATTACCCAATAAAGCTTGAACAATAATTAAGAAAAGATTAATGAGTAATTTGTGGAAAGATTAAAGGATAATTTATTCTAATCTACTCCTAATCTATTCTAAGAAAGCTTTGCCTCTACTAAGAGGGCTCTCCTTTTCCTCTAAATACAAGAGGGGTATATATACTAATAATTAAGTACAAGAATTAGGGTTACAAAGGGCTTAAATGACGATTAAGACCCTAAGAGAAGTTTGACGGTTTGCAAATCCCGTAGGGACATGCGCGGGCTGTGTTGCAACTCCTCAGGGACACGCGCGTCCTGGCTTTGAGAATGCTCATGACTATAAGGGGATCCACTCGAGCTGAGACTTGGGACTCCCGGATCCTGGGCTGGGACGCTCGTCCTGAGCTCGGGACGCCCGGATCCTGGGACATGATTCTTCTCTTATTCTTGGCTACCTAACAATCCGTGGGGACTGTCTTAGGGATGCGCGGATCTTTCATCATTGCCCAATTCACTTGATCTATTTGCTTAGGCCTTTAGTGTTGGTCTCCTCTTTTATGCTTGGTCATTAGATGCGATCCATTTTGTTCCATTTTGCTCCATAAATGCAAGGCTAGCAATCCTCTCCTACCAAGGACACAAAACCTCAAAAAATATGCAAAATAGGGAACTAAAGATAAGAAATGACCCTAATGGTTGCTAGAAAGCATGGGAACGAGGTTAATTCAGGGACTAAATGCGCATAAATATAAGTTACATCAGGTACTTTGCTACTTGGATTGGACTTTACCCCGTTTTCAAGCTAGCTTGGGGGAGCTTCTATGCGGTTGTATGCTTTCTTTCCTTTCTTTATTTCCGCATGTGTCGTCCCCTCTCCCTTTGTTGGGTGTCCTTTATTTTACACATTGAGGACAATGTGTTGTTCTAGCTTGGGGGAGGGATTTAATGAGTCTAGTTATGGGAAATCCACTAAACTAAAAAAATTGAAAATTTTCATAAAAAGTGTGTTGTTTCCACCCTGTTGTCTTATGCATAATGTCTTTCCTCTTTATATTTCCCATATTGTAGCTTTTTAAAGTTAATGAGTCGCGCTTTTGACGGGTTTTGCATACATGGGGATGTCTTGAATAGTAAGTGGAAGATGAAATTTGAACCAAATAGGCTTGATCTTGACTTCTGGCAAGCCACACACTAGTAGAAAAAAGGCAATTTGAGGCGTCAAAAAAGGCCTTATTTGAGGCGTTTTAGCAGTAGCAGCAAATGGGGGGGCAGCAAATAGAAATCCTATATGAGGCGTTTAGAAAACGCAGCAAATACAAACTCATTTGAGGCGTTTTTTCAAAAAAACGCAGCAAATAGCACACTAATTTGAGGCGTTTTTTCCATAAAAACGCAGCAAATAACACTTCTATTTGAGGCGTTTTCTCAAAAAAAAACGCAGCAAATAGTTTTTTTTTAATAAAAAAAAATATTTCGTGGCTTTTTTGGTATTATTAAAAGCCTCACAATAAATAAAAAATTAAGTAATTAATGATTTTGAACAATAAATACTACTTCCTCCTTTCCATTCATTCCTATACATATTCCATTTATGGTCTTTCCATTCATTTCTATCCATTTCTAATTCAATCTAATATTTTACATCAATTAGACCATATTACCCCTCTCTAATTTATCACCCAACCCACCTCCAAACCCTATCATTCTAACAGCCGTCCTCTCTCTCTCTCCTTTCACCCGTCTTCACTCTCACAAATCTCCCTCATTTTCTTCTTCTTTGTCACTCATAAATCTTATTGCCATCTTCACTCTTCACAGATCTCGTTCATTTTGTGCACCAAAAACAGATCTCATTTATTTTCATTCGATCGTCCCTCAATTTCTCCACAAAAACTCATGTCTTCCTCTAAATCTATGACATGCAAGGTTGATTCCGAGAAGAAGGTTGATGAAGTTGAAGGGAAGGAGAAAGTTGAAGGTAAGGAGAAGGTTGCAAAGGTAGGTAATCGGTGGGAGGGTATAGATATCAACGATATCGATCCCGACGAATTTTTTAAGGATAGTTCGGGTCCAGATACAAACAGTGATGATAAAAGTTCATCCGAGGCAACATTTACATTTTCAAGGCCTGGGTATAGAGGTTATAAAGGGTGTTGGTTGAATGAGGATGGTGATTATGTTGGCTATGATGACGGATCGTTGGTTGTCTACGAAGGATCTCTTGATTCGGACTCGGCTTGGAATAGGCAGTTCTGTAAACGTAAGAAACCGAAGGAAACAAGCTCTGAAGACGAGGTGTCGTCTCATCCTGCTACTAAAAAAACAAAATCCGACCATAATTAATCTGGGTATGATTTTTTTATTCGAATTTTTTTTTGTTTTTAATTTTTTTCTTACTGTTAATTGAAGTAGGCTTGTTAATCGTATGTTTTGTTTCTGTTTTTATTTGGGGTTTAGGGTTTTTTTCTGGTTATATTTCAATCGGATTAATTGATGGCCTGCTTGTGTTGTTTCGCCTGTTTTCAGTCGTCCAGAGTATTATTTCACCTGTTTTGCTTGGCTTGTTTACTGTTAATTGTTAATTGTTCACTGTTAATTGTTAATTGTTCACTGTTAATCGCTTTTTTACTGTTAATCGCTTTTTATTGTTCACTGTTAATCGCTTGTGTTGTTTCGCCTGTTTTCAGTCGTCCAGAAATTGATGTTTACTGTTAATCGATTTTTTTTTTTCAATCGACCATTAGCAATTGATGTTTACTGTTAATTGTTCACATTTCATAAAATTTGTTTAACTGTGTATGTGAAATTTTCAGAAATTTCTACTGTAGTTAAGAAACTTAAATATAAACCAACATATCGCACATTCCATTCCATAGTTGAGTACTTACAAAAACTTCCAATCTGTCATCAGTGCTTAATTACTTACAAAAACTTCTAGTTTGTTGTTAGCTACTTACAAAAAAATACAGCCCTTTGCTGCTGATTGTTGCTTTTCATATGCTTGCTTGCAAAAAATAGCCTTTTCTCAACCCATTATGCTTCTACTGCTGCTGGTTGTTGGGTTGTGTTGCTGTAAAAACTTCTCACTGGTTCTTGGGTGTCATTGTTCATGTTCTCCAATACATGTAGTGCCTTTTCTAAGGACCATGCTCGGGTTTGACTTTATTTTCAAGCAATTGAACCCTATCTAACCTTTTTTTCCCAACATGTGGAATTGGGTATGAATTACCACCCTCATTCCTTAATATTTCATTCATACATGCATGTAGTGAAACCCAAACAAATTTCAACTTCTCATTATCAATCTCATCATAAGCTCTACCAACCACATCCACAAGTTCAAGTATAGACTTAGATGACTTCTTATGTTGAAGGGTTTGAATGGATCTAAAAAATCCTAAGTCTAAAATGTTTAAATCTGGACTATTTGGAGGTTGACAAATTAGTTCCATATCAAACCCATCCGACTTGGCAACTTCTAGAAAATCTAAGTCTTTTGGTGAAATATGGGGTTTGGCATTGTCTTGTTGTATCCATATCTTTCCACTTGCATTTAGAGGCCATTTAGCTTTGATTGCGGGGATGACCTTCTCAAGTAGGCATTGCTTAACAACCTCTTTGGTTATGCTTTCAATGGGTTTTACTTCCAAAGTCCCCTTTTCTCTATTCTTGCTTGACCTCATTGCTTCCACTTCATATATGAATGGAAAAATACCAATTTTACCGTCAAATAAAACAACACCATCCTCATCATATCTAGGCCTTGCAACGGCCGCCATAAACATAACTTTAGTTATAAACCTCTTTGATTGACATGTTCTATGTGGTTTTTCTTCATTTGGCAACAAGTAGTACCTTGTAGTGACTCTAGTTAAGTAAAAATGCTTTTCATCTATGTGAACAACATCATACATGGCATCAAAAATTAAATTTCCACCTAATGAACTTGCACTTATCTTACTTAAGACCCAATGCAACCTAGTTATTTTGTTTTGTGGAGTTAAAGATGGTTTAATGTCGCTAGTATGACTTTTCATTTCACCTTTCTTAACTAATCTCCAAACCGTGGTGATGGGTAGGCCTAAACCAAATGCTAAATCTTTAAGACACATTCTATCTTTAAGTTCAATAGTTTTTACCTTCTCGACATCAATGAACCTTGTTGCCTTGCTTCCCTTGTATTTTCTGGCCACGTTTATCACCTTTCCCGCCTTTAGTTGTTCACGTACATCCTTCCAAATTGTGCTAATTGTGAGCCTTGTCACCCCAAACTGTACACTCAGTTCATTGATATACCCATGCTTGAGTTTTCCATTTCGATAGCTCAATGTCATTGCTTGACTTATTGCTGATTTCTCCTCATTTTTTAACCTTTTTTGTTTTATTCTTGGTATTATAAGTGGCTCATTTGTTGGTGTTTCTTGTTGTTCAGTTGTTGCAATTTGACTAACCCACCCCCTTATTTTTGAAATGGTTTGTTGTTGTTGACGTGCTACTAATATCGTCTCTTCGTTTTGTCTTCTCCTTCTTTGTGTGCGTTGGACCATACGCCCATGCTGCTGCCCTGTTGTATTGCCTTGCTGCTGCTGCCCGGTTGTACTACCTTGCTGCTGCTGCTGCTGCGTGCTGCTGCTATTGCCTTGTTCTTGCTGCCTGGCAGAGGAAATGGCCGAGGAAATGCCACTTCTAGTTGTTAGTACTTGCTCCTCATCAACCCATGGTGGTGTATTTTGTGGTTTTGAAATGGCAGAGGAAATGGTGTAGTTATTTTGACTTAGTGGTTGAAGTGGTGGTAAGCCACTATTAATTGTAAAAGATGACATGAGTAAGTTTGATGCATTAACTATGGATATTAAGTGTATTTATAGTAGATTATGGAGGGAACATTGAATATCAAATGAATTTTTCTATTATTTGAATTTTTCAAGGTGACAAAATTGAAACTAGAAAATTGGCTCCATAATTTGGAGCCAAAAAATTGGTGCCATAAAAAACTGGAGCCAAGAAAATTGGACCAAAATTTGGAGCCAAAAAATTGGAGCCAAAATTTGGTGTCATAAAAATTGGAGCCAAATTTGGAGCCAAAAAATTGGACCCAAATTATCACGCCAAAAGCAAAGCAGCCAAAATAGGTTGACTATTAAACAAGTTGTGGGAGGGTAATTAGGTAATTACATAACCCACCTTAATTTTAGTGCAAAAAGCAAATGTATAGGAATGAATGGAAAGGAGGAAGTATAAAATACAATTTCATTACAATTTTACTTGATTTAAAGAGAAATACTTGAAAATTTACATATTAATTAATTACAAACAAGTATCTAAAAGACTAAATTTGAATCTGGAAATTTGTATCTATAAGACTAAACTTGAATCCGGACATTTGTATCATCATTAATTGTTCTTGAACAATCATTCAATTTTCTTGGTTTGAAGTCTGGCTTCAGCTCAAGAGCTTCTTCAATCTCTTTTCTCTGACAGTGGCAACTTTGTTCTCAGGCAAGAGAACAAGAGCATGGTTGAAATCTGAAATTACAATTACCATCATAAGCATTCAAGTTACTCTTGGCTCAATTCGAAGTGTAAATATCAGAAGATGATCAAGACAAACAATAGTAGGTTAGGGATATAGAATGTTAGGAGTCGGACATAGTACTCAATACGTAATTTGGAACACTCAAAAGTTTTTCTAGTTAAAACAGGAGCCTTCCTACGAATTGATTCCAATAGGCTCGAGCATATACATAAAAGAACTAAGACTTCCTCATCCTGAGATTGAGCCTTGTAGACTGTCAAGTGATATAAGCAAAATAAAATTGTTAAAGTTCTGAACAATGCAGCTAACTGTCAAGAAGTAAACAACCACAAATATAACAACAAAAAGAACACTAATAAAATCACCTAGGTGCCTTAAGCGCAGCATAAGAATTTAAAAAAAAAAAAAAATGGTGTACCTGGCCTAGGAAATGTCAAAAAAATGTTGGATGTAAGGCTAAACCGCAAACATAAACTATCAGCTTCAGGCTAAACCACTTATTCAAATGTATCAAAAAAATGTCAGGTGGAAACTTAAAGTGAGTAGCAGGTCTATCTCACTTGTCTTCTTAACTACCACGGAGAAATCCTTCAACTTTACAGCTGCTGATGATGGCGATGGTCTCTTTTTATTTATACTCTTGTTATCAGACTTATCCTCCAGGGTCAGGTGTTCGTTTTCTAGTGGAATCCATGTGAGCTGAGATTCCAGGTAGCTCAAAACTATTACTTAGATATTGCTTTTGATAGTCTGATTGCATCATATATTTTGAGAATGAACGAATAAAATGGATGTGTGTGCAAAGAACTATTACCCAAATGGCAATTCAAAGGGATATGACAATATTCAGATAGATCAAATTTGCAATGACCACAAGCTACATGACAAAAGTAAGTAACACATGATCTTTTGGGTTGTAATTTGAATGTAGGTAAAAAATAAAGGCTATGGACCTGAACAAGAGTAAATGCCAAACTCGCCTGAATAAGAGTAAATGCAAGCTGAAAGTCAAGCCTTGAGGTAGTGACACTTCATCAATATTGCTTCTAGTTAGTTAGATCTGGTCAACAGCAATAAGGAGATATTAGAACCTAGCCTAGGAAATTAAGTCACTGCATTTCAGAATATGGAATGAAGATGTGTACGAAATACAAAAAACATCTCAGTACAACAACAACAACAACATCAGAGCCTTAATCCCAAAATGATTTGGGGTCGGCTGACATGAATCATCCTTTCGAACCGTCCATGGGTGAACGCACGCCTCAAAATGCGAATAAAAAAGGGAAGATGAAAAACAAAAAGGGAGAACGAAAATGTAATGGAAAGTCAAGGTGAACTTAGGGGTTTTAAAAAACAACATCTCAGTATAGATTCGAAATAATTTCTGGATTACACACCCAAAACCATCATCTATTTAACTTCAAAAACACCATAATAGCATAATTATGCAATAAAATACCAAAGTTTTAAATTTAAAATACGCAAAAGTATTCCTTAGGAAATGAGATCCCTGGTGGTGACCAGACTATTGGTGGTGGTGTCATGATGGTAGATTGGTACATGCTTCCTTTATTGGAGCTTATACAACTCTTACCTATACACATTATCATCCACAAAATCATTACCTAATTCCTTTCAGGTCGGATTTTAAGAGGAGGTGATTCGATAACGAAAAACTTAATTCAAGATCCAATTCATAGATTTTCTTGAAATGTAGAGATAACCTAGATAACATATTAGCATCACAATATCAAAGACTGAAATTTTTTATGAGTTTACAACAAGTCTTACCAGATATTCAAAAAACCCCAATTTCAGTTATCATATTCATGAAAGCAAATCAATTTAGGATAGTACATAAAGCACAATAGCAAATAAATATTTATCATCAACAACATCAATAAGTCCATTCAACAACCTGAAGCAAATAATCGGACATGAATTTGAATATAGAAAACGATTACAAAGAAACCCTAAATAACTAAAATCAAATTACTCAACAGAGAAATAATACCTTTTTTAAACAAAATAGACTGAGGAAAGGAAGACGAATAGAAGAGGAACAGTTGTATTTGCGTTCGTTTTAGTGGTGGCGTGCGGCGAGGGATGTAATACCATGCACGGCCGCCAAACCGATAACAAGAAAAAAACAAATATCATATCAGATCTATAGCTTGATTGAATCAATCGAAACAAATAACAAAACCCTAACCCCCAATTCGTATCAACTTAATCAAATAATGCATCAATTAATCCTAAATTAGAAGATCTTACTCGAAACTGAAATGCAGCCATGTTCATCATCAACGCCACTTTCCTTTTTGCACAAATCGAACCAATTGCGAATTAAATTTTGTTCCTGGCTTTTTTGTGCGGTCGTGTGGTGGTGACAGAGATGTGAGGTGAGGAAGTCGCTCGCATGGTGGTGACGGATATAGAGAGTAGCTATGAGATGTGAGAGAGTGACTAGAGAGGGTTGGTGTAGCGAAATCTGAGTGTGAACAGATAAGGTTGGTGCATGTATGTATTAGCGAGGCGTTTATTAAGTCAAACGCCGCATATGTTTTATTAGAGGCGTTTAATATTAAAAACGCCTTAAATGATCTCAATATTTTTTAAAAATTAAATAAATTCGGTTTTTATTTGCGGCATGTGAGCTAAAACGTCTCAAATAGAGAGCCGCAATTAGCCTTTTTTCTACTAGTGACAAGATGGTAAGGTAGAGCCTCCTTGGACCGGTTCATCCATTTTCGGTCTCACTTCGGTGAGTGTAGGTCTCCTTATGGTGTGTGTTATATCAATAATGCACAAGTATGATTTTTATTTCATCTCTTTCATGAGCATTACTTTCATTATATGCTTGCATTTGAAGCCATTCACATAGACTTTGTCGCCCATTTTTAGCCCCCCCTTACACATGTTTACAATTCATCTAGCTACATTATGAACTTGTCTACCTTGTTAAGTTAGTAGCTATGTTTTTGGTGTTAGGATTCTCATTTGGGATATGCTCTTATTTTTAGTCTTTGTGAGCTTGGTTATGCCGGATTTGCTATTTTCTGGATTTGGTAAAAGAAAGAGAAGTTATGAAAAAGAGAAAAATGAAAAAAGTGATGAAAGAAGAGATGTGGAAAAATATTGAAAAGAAAAGAATGAAAAGAGAAATGAAAGAAAAAAAAAAGAGAATAAGCATGAATTGAATTGAAAAAGAAGAAGTGGAATTAAGAAAATTCTCATGTTTTATTATCATCTTTTGGAGAATGTTCTTATGATTTATATTGAAATGTTGGGTTTGGTTTTGGGATTGAGCATCCTTTCACTTGGTTGTTGCTAGCTTGACTTATCTCCACATACCATAATTTATATGTTCCCCTTTCTTACCAATTACATATTGCCTTCTTCTACCCATTGGCTTCTTTTATATGTTTGCATTTTGATTGTTTTTGACTTGTGATTTGAAATGACTACCATATTAAATTGCGGGCACACTCTCATGAGTCAAGGATAGGTGAGTGCTACTCATATAAATACCCTTTCACATATAAAAGAGCTTGAGTGTACCGTGAGAGTCCAAAGTCAAAAGACCATGCAAGGGCCGAAAAGAGAAAAATGAAAAAAGTGATGAAAGAAGAGATGTGGAAAAAATTGAAAAGAAAAGAATGAAAAGAGAAACAAAAGGAAAAAAAAAATTAGAATAAGCATGAATTGAAATTAAAAAGAAGAAGTGGAATTAAGAAAATTCTCATGTTTTATTATCATCTTTTGGAGAATGTTCTTATGATTTGTATTGAAATGTTGGGTTTAGTTTTGGGATTGAGCATCCTTTCACTTGGTTGTTGCTAGCTTGACTTAGCTCCACATACCATAATTCATATGTTCCCCTTTCTTACCTATTACATATTGCCTTCTTCTACCCATTGGCTTCTTTTATATGCTTGCATTTTGATTGTTTTTGACTTGTGATTTGAAATGACTACCATATTAGATTGCGAGCACACTCTTATGAGTCGAGGATAGGTGAGTGCTACTCATATAAATATCCTTTCACATCTAAAAGAGCTTGAGTGTACTTTGAGAGTCCAAAGTCAAAAGATCATGTAAGGGCCGAAAAGTTCATATGAAGTCTTTCGTGCTACACCGTCATATAAATCTCATCCATGTTGTTGCATTTTTCTTATGCCCATGTTGTTTCGGGATTTGATTCATTGTTCTCTAAATTTACTTGACGGGAATTGCATTTGGAAGGGATGATTGTTGCTCGTACCCTTGTCCTTATCATACATTGTATTGTGTGCTTGCTTGAGGACAAGCAAGGGTTTTTAGCTTGGGGGAGTTTGATAAGTCCATTTTATATACATTTTGACCCCCTACTTTAGCTCTAATATATTTGTCATTTGCACTAATCTAGTGGTTTTATGAGCTAATATTGTATTCTAGTTACCTTTGCATGGTTTGTCACATTTTGTAGGAATTTGAGCTCTTAGGAGTTTATTTCTAACAAAATTGTAAGAGCTAGTATAAAAGGCTAAGTATGGAGTATGAGTTGGACCAACATTGAAGTGCTACATGGATTTGCATGCATACAGATATGGATTAAAATGAAAATGCAAAATAAAGTCTTATGCAAAGTCAAAGCCCAAGAAATCAAGTCTAACTAGGTGGAAGCTTAGGATGCTAGAGTACATTGGATGCCAAGCTTAAAGATCATTATCGGACGCTTAATAGGGGATTTATCGCTAAGCATTGGATTCCATAGGCATTAACTAGAGGAATTAAGGAGAACGAGCTGGAAAGCCACGACCCCGATCGGGGTTAGCGGCCCCGATCGGGGTTACCCCTCTCTTAATTGCTTACATTTCTCCCTTCAACCCTATATAAAGGGTGTTGATCCGGGACCTAAGGGGGACCTCTCTTACACTTCTTACATACTTTCTACACCACTTTTATACTCTTATTTTAGTTCTTAGTTTAGTTTACAGTAGGTTTCCCTTTAGCATTTCCTTTATGTTATAAACAATTTCTTTAAGCATTTCAATTTCTATTACAAGTTCATTTACAATTTTCATCTCAAGTATTTGTTCTTCTATATTCAAGTTCTATTTCCATTGTCAAGGTAATTTCATTTCTAGTATTATTTTGTTATTCCTTGGTCTTTTACATCACTAGTTAGTATGTTTATCTTCATCATTTCATATGTCATTAGATTAGTTTTCATTATGCATAAGTAATTCAATTGTCTAGGGAATAAGGGAAATCATGCATAAGTAACTCTTGCAATTGTTGATGTAGGATGTTATAATATCGTTTCATTGTTTCTATCACATGTTTGTATCGTCACGTTTAATCTTTGTTTAAAGGCCTTATTCATTGATTAAGTTTGTTAATTCGTTCTATAAGTCGAGAGGCACGGAATCGGATTAGACTAAGCATGTGTAGTACGACGACCTAGTCATAAACGAGAGTTTCTCTTGGACCCGGTCTATGGTTGACACAAATATCGCGAGGTGGGTGTCTCTAAGCCTAAACAATTAACGATTCATCAACTCCTATGTTTAATTTAAACATTTACATAATTTGCATGTGTGACCCGACCTTCCTAGACTATTCCTTTATCATTATTGTTTCCTTCCATTATCCAACCAACCAATCATATGATAACCGACCGTGATAAAATTCACTCCATAACAACTAATTAACAACTATCGTCTCTCTGTGGATTTGACCCCTACGTACTAGATTCATTTGTGTCTAGGGTATTTATTTTTGCATAGGTGTGCTATAGCCTATCAAATTTTGGCGCCATTGCCGAGGAGCATGGTTTTGATTACTAATTAGTTGTTGAGTTTTATCTTGTTTTATTTTGTCTCGAGCAACATTTGTTCCTTGAGATCTTCTCACGGTTTCTTTGTAGTTTTAGTGCCTATTTTGTAGGTAATGAAGCTTGGCCTTTCATAATAAATTACAAATGCGCCCCACAACTCTAAGATGAGCCTTTTCCTGACTATCTTGACCGATTCTACTACTTTTGCGATGGTCTCACCTCCCTTGGACATGTCCTTGATGGGGATTATTTGGGTCATTTCGTGCTTGGTGGCATGGATTCTGAGACCCGTGGATTGGCTCTAAAGTTGAGTAATGGGAGTCTCTACAACATGATTGGCCGGAACTTTGGAATTTCTTAGATTCCATGGCTACCGAATGTCGAGAGTTAGCACGCCAATTCGATGTGTAGCATATCCAAGAGGAGCTCAAAGTGCTTCAAGCTCGTTTGGAACAATTTTCTTAAAAGGAAGCAAGCTAATGTGAGAATATTTCCTCTCCTCATGCTCTCCCAACCTCCCAATTTGAGTCTTTTGACCCTAACCATTTTGAATTATTGGATGACGATGACGATGAACAGACTTTCATTATTGAAATGCCCCTATTGTTGCTCCAATTTACCATTTCGTGGAGGAGGTAGTTGACACACGTGCCATGGATGAGCTTGAGCCCCACCATAGTGAAACGGATGTCTACCCGAGATATGTGAAACCTTTGAAAATCCTTTCAAAAGAGATTTAGTTGACCCAATTGAGGTGGATGAAGGACTTAGTGATTTTTATTTAAAGGATAAGTGGGATGAACCCCGTCCTACCACATTGAGTTTTCATACCACCAATTTAAGACCGTTCATGATTATAATTTGTGCACTAACGGTTATTTTTATGGTCTTAAGCATGGTGCTCCTTCTCTTGCTGGCGAGTGGAGGACGGTGGTTCTATTTGAAATCTCTCATGGGCAATTTGATAAGATTAATCCTTTCTTACCTTTGATCTTTCATGCTTATATCTTATCAATTGCTTACATATGCTTGTGTAGTGCTCATGCGCAGGAATATGATTAACTTCTAAGGGCGTTGACATGATTTTTAAGGGATAATGGATATTCATTTAGGAAAAATGTTTTACTTATGTTGTTTAAGACAATTTACAATTGCAATTTCAATTTGGTTTTTATGTAATAGTTAGGACAATAAGAAATTTAGCTTGCTTTCGTATGTAGTAGCTTGTCTTTCGCAGGTACTTTGCTACTTGGATTGGACTTTACGTTTTCAAGCTAGCTTGGGGGAGCTTGTACGCGGTTGTATGCTTTATTTCCTTTCTTTATTTCCGCATGTGTCGTCCCATCTCCCTTTGTTAGGTGTCCTTTGTTTTATACATTGAGGACAATGTGTTGTTCTAGCTTGGGGGAGGGATTTAGTGAGTCCAGTTATGGGAAATCCACTAAACTAAAAAATTTGAAAAAAATTGAAAATTTTCATAAAAATTATGTGTTGTGTCCACCCTTTTGTCTTATGCATAATGTCTTTCCTCTTTGCATTTCCCATATTGTAGATTTTAAAGCTAATGAGTCGCGCTTTTGACGGGTTTTGCATGCAAGGGGATGTCTTGACATAGTAGGTGGAAGATGGTAAGGTAGAGCATCCTTGGACAGGTTCATCCATTTCCGGTCTCACTTAGATGAGTGTAGGTCTCCTTATGGTGTGTTATATCAATAACGCACAAGTATGGTTTTTATTTCATCTCTTTTATGAGCATTACTTTCATTATATGCTTGCATTTGAAGCCATTGACATAGACTTTGTTGCCCATTTTTAGCCCCTCCTTACACATGTTTTCAATTCATCTAGCTACATTATAAACTTGCCTACCTTGTTAAGCTAGTAGCTATATTTTTGGTGTTAGGATGGTTATTTGGGATATGCTCTTATTTTTAGTCTTTGTGAGCTTGGTTATGCCGGATTTGGTAAAACAAAGAGAAGTTATGAAAAAGAGAAAAATGAAAAAAATGATGAAAGAAGAGGTTTGGAAAAAAATTGAAAAGAAAAGAATGAAAAGAGAAATGAAAAAAAAAAAAAAAGAGAATAAGTGTTTTGTATGGATTTTGCGCAAAGCGAAATCAGGTCAGGGTAGGTCTAGGCAGGGTTAACTAGCTCGAACTTATCTGTGAATATGCAGGGCGGGATATGAAACTAGAAAAGTAAAGTAAGATAAATAACAATAATAAGACAAGGAATTTGTACGTGGAAAACCCTTAAATGGGAAAAAACCACAGGCACCAAGCCATGAGAGGATTTCACTATAATATTAAGTATTTAGCACAAATGATCATAATATAGCTCGTATGAGAGTAATGTATGCTTGATTATGAGTGTTGTTGTATATCCCTCAAATAATCTTCAAGTACTTCCTTTTATAGTCCATCCTGAACGGCTGCTGGATCTTCTATATTAATGCTGAATATTCCGCCTTAATTGCTTGGTTTAATGCGCATTATTGGTCCCTTAATTGCTGTCCTTTATTACCAAATCTTCTCCATTAATGCTCTAATTATCACCCATATAAATTCAATAATATAGTCATTGAATTTGTCAAATATTGTCTTTATATTTTGACCGTTGTCCTCTCCATGGCCGGCACCATTCTTCTCGTACCTTGGTAGCTTGACGTCCTGACACCGTAATTGTCAGGCCAGGCTGGAATAGTATCCTGAAATATATGCGGATTTCTAGGCCTAACAATTCCCCTTATCTCCTTATTTTCGCTAGGTTAGGCCAGAAATAAGGAGATAACTTTATTTTTTGGAAAACTGCTTTGAACAGTTGGATTATGATTAATCATATCCTGTAACGGCTAATTGGTGGTTTTATGACGCGTGTTGCAATTACTGCAACTTCTTCAATAATTACTCTGCAAGTTGCGGTTGAAAACCCTAGTTTAACCGAGTATAAATAGTCTTCTCTTCATTGATTAAACTCCACCAAAATCCGATCATTTTCTCTAAAAATCTTCATCCTCAAGTTCTCTTAATCTCCATAATTTAATCTTCAGTAAATCTTCAACAAATCTTCGATAATGGTTGCAAAAAAGAAATCTTCTAGGGGAGTGATGTCTCCTGGAACTCCATTCGTTCCAAATCCTGAGGAAACCACTTCTGAAAATTTGCCAGGGTCTTCTGTTGTTCAACCTCTTGCGGTTGAAAAGCCAATTGATCCCCCTCTTGAAATTATTTCAATATTTCACAGAGAATTCGAATTTAAACCCACAAAAGCTTTAAAAGATGATCAGTCTCTTCAAAACCGTCTGAATCCGATTTTGAAAAAATCATGAAGGATAAGGGAATCATTCCTGCTGATTCCAAAGTCTGGATCCCTGAAAATTCTCCTGTCAGGGCGGACTGGTCATGTCCTGGCTGGTTCTGTATCCATGACTGGGCCTTCAGGGCTGGTTGTAAGCTTCCTTTCTTTCCACTTATGGTGGATGCTATTAAAGAAATTGATGTGCCTTCCTACCAACTGATGCCCATGGTGTGGAAGGTAGTCTTCTCCGTTGAATATCTGCAAAAAACATAATATTTCCTTCTCCTTGGAGGACTTGAAGGCTTATTATGCTGTCAAGACCACCAGTCCTGGCCGTATCAGTTTCAAGGCCAGGGCTTCAGCCACTCCTCTTCTCAGCAATCTGGATAGCGGCCATAATAAGAATTGGGCTGCTGGGTCTTGATCTGGCGTACTTGAACTATGATGCCTGTGTTGGTGGTATGTATCCTGAATTTTTCTCTTATCCTGCATATTTATTTGTTAGTTTTAAAGAAAGTAGATAAACTTAAATGACTTATACCTCTTTTTGTCTATAGTTGATGATTGGTCCAGTGAGATCGAGTATCCTACTGGAAGCATCTCTGCTTTCCTTGCAATTCCTCAATTGGAGAGGACTTGGCCTCTTTGTTGTGGGGCTGTTCATCTTCCTCGTTGCCTGATGATTGAATGTGATGCTAGAGTGCCCAGGCCTTCAAAAGCTGTTAGTGCTTCTACTTCAGGCAGTAAGTCTTTCTGTTCTCTATTTCTGTTTTGCTTTTCTTTCTATTATGGCTTTTTCATGACAGCCTGTCTTTATTGCTAATATAGTGCCTCGTGTTATAGCTACTAGGTCGTCCACCCGCCTTGCCATGTTTGGCATGGCTGACCTTTCTGCCAGGCTGGTTAAGGTTAAAGAGGAGAGTTCTTAGGGAGTTAGTGAAACTGGGCCTGTCATTGACTTAACTGAGTTGCCTACTACTCCCAAGGTTTCTCTTGCTCCGGTTGCTCCTGCTGAAACAGGTTCAGCAACCCAGAAGAGGAAAGCGGAGGAGGTTGATCTGTCTGCCCCAGTCAGGGAAGTGCGAGCCAGGGTGGATAATTTGGAGGCTGCCAGGGTGATAATTAGGGATTATGCCACTTCCAAATCAGATGTTATGCTTACCCTTGATCCTATTGAGACTGCTACTCAGGCGGTTGCTTCAGTAGATCATGCTGTCAGCCTTTTGGCAGGTGCCTTGGCTGCCGTGAGAGAGGTATATGTAATTTTTTGTAATATGTGTATATATTTTATTTAGAGGTTTTTATTATTATGATATAATATTTATACTATTTATGTTTCTGTTTAGGGTGCTGCAGCTTGTCTCCATAATGCTTATCAGGCTACCTCTTTGGTGGCCAGGATTGATCTCATGAGATCTGATTATGATAAGTTGAAGTCTGAACTGGATTTTGCTCGGGCTAATCTGGCTGCAGGGACTACTAACTTGGCAAAGGTGCAGGCTGAGAGAGATGCTGCCAAGGCTGAGGCTAGCTCGAGTAAGCAGCTTCTGCAGGAGGCACTGGACAAGAATGAGGAGTTTACCCTGGAGAGGAATGACTTGGAGTTCAAGATTGATGATGCTTCCCTGTACTTCTATATCAAGGGGAAAGTGGCTACTATGTCGGAGCATGTGGAGGCCAGGGCAAACTGGAACCCTGAAGCTGAGATGGCCTTTGCTGCTTCTAAGTATCCTGGTTTGCATAATATGGGCAATGAACATGAAGTCGACTCTCCTGGGGAGTTAGATGTTGATGCTGATGGGGAGCAGGATGCTGAGGCTGATCAGGCCAAAAGTGGAAGTGCTGATGCTGTTTCCAAGGGGGAGCAGTAATTTTATATTTTTTCTTTGATGGTATTAGCCCATCCAGGGGGGGATGTCCCTGGAAAGACAATTTTATTTTCTCGTTCTCTTGTGTGTGGTTGGTCAGGGAGGTTATCCATGGCCTTAACAATTATTTTGGTGTCTTTGCCCTAGAGGGTAAGGGCTTTATGAATATGATGGTGGTGGCCTTCCTTGGCTCACCTTACTTATTTCTTGATTCTTTGTTATTTGTTGTTTTTGTTCGAAATTTCCTTAATTCTGCTAACTTCATTTCTTCATACCTGTTAACCTGTTAAGTTTCTGAACTTGTTAACCTGTTTTTTCAATTTTCTGTCCCTGTCTTGCGATTAAAGCCATCGTAAGCCATCCAACCATATATAGTTTTTACCATAGCGGTTGAAGGAGTGGGAAAACCGGCCTGTCAAGAGGGCTTATGTCCCCTGCCTGACTGGAGGGCTTGGTACTCATCCTGTCGAGAGGGCATTTAGACTGATGGTCGAGATAAAACACCCTTGCACCGTCTTGCTGCGTCCAGCCGGTTGTAGATGTGTGCAGCAGATAGTCATGTCAGGCAATTATTTCATGCCTGATTGGTCCTGCTATTTACCGTATCCGGTTATGGTTACCAACTTCGTCAGGCACAGCGGAGTGCAAAAATTTAAAAAGTACATAAATAAGAAGTCTAATGTACAATAGAGTAGCCCTCAACCCTGAATATTTATGCACATAATCATTTATCATGTATAATTGTTTAGGATTCAAGTAAAATGAGAAAGATTGGTTTAGTTGCATACATAGACATGGATTGCACGTAGAGCATGTGAGACACATAATTTTTCAGGTAGTATGTCAGGGTAAAACACTGATAATGAAGATGTGATTTTTACCTGATCAGGCTAGAATAAGATTTATAAATGGAACAATTTCAGATGAGCTACACTCCAGGATCTTGGGATCATTTCTCCTTCTAATGTTTGGAGCCTGTATGCTCCTTGTCCAACGATAGAGTCAATTAAATAGGGGCCTTCCCACGTAGGGGCTAGCTTGCCTGCTGATTTTTCTTTCTTATTTGGAAAAACGTTTCGTAGGACAAGGTCTCCTTCTTTGAAGTCTCTAATCCAGGCATTTTTATTGTAAGTTCTGGCCACTGCTTGTTGATATGACGCCATCCTGATTTTGGCAGCGTCTCTTAGTTCTTCTGCCACGACCAGGTTATCTTGCATCAGGCCGCTGTTTGCTTCAACATTGTTCAGGCTATATCTACTTGTTGGTACCCGGACTTCTGCAGGGATGACAGCTTCACAGCCATACACCAAAAAATAGGGTGTTTGGCATGTTGATGTCTTTGGAGTTGTCCTGTCTGCCCATAGTACTAATGGGAGTTCTTCCGCCCATCTGCCTCGTCTTGTCTTTAGTTTCTTCTTTAAGCAGCTTATGAGTACCTTGTTGCTAGATTCAGCTTGGCCATTAGCTTTTGGATATCCAGGGGTTGATGTGACCAGGTTAATATTCCACTCTTGGCAAAATGCTTTAGTCTTCTTTCCCACAAACTGGGTCCCGTTATCACACACTATCTCTGATGAGACTTCATATCTGCAAATAATATTCGTCCTGATGAATGATATTACTTCCTTTTTGGTTACTTGCTTGAAAGAATCAGCCTCGATCCATTTTGAGAAATAGTCAGTCATGGCCAACATGAATACTTTCTGTCATGGGGCTACAGGTAGTTTCCCTACAATATCCATGCCCCACTTCATGAATGGCCAGGGTGCAGAGATTGAGTGAAGAAGTTCAGATGGCTGATGTATTATTAGTGCATGAATTTGACAGGCTTCACATTTTGAACAGTATTCCAAGCAATCAGCCCTCAGTGATGGCCAGTAGTAGCCTGTTCTGAGTACTTTACTTGCCAGGCTTTTTCCTCCTTTATGGTTGCCACAATGTCCTTCGTGTATTTCTTGGAGTATTTGTTTAACTTCATCAGGCTCCAAGCATCTCAAATATGGTCCAGCCTGCGATCTTTTAAATAAAGTGTTATTGATAATAGAATAGGTTGAAGCTCTGATTTTAAAGGCCCTTGTGTGACACCCCGCGATAAAGCGGAAAATATAACTTATAAATTCAAGCGGAAATTAGGAAATTTTCGAAACTTATAAAGTTTAAAGCGCGGGTTCATTAAAATCTAAAACATAAATGAATAATGCGGAAATAAATATTAAATTTACAAACGTGATAGACAAGGTGAGGGAAAATATATCCCTCGAATGACAATACAATAAAAGGTGAGTCTAAACAATCCTAATAAACCCACTACAAGGCCAAAGTGCTCGCTAGCTCACACATGTCTTCACCCCATAGATGCACCAACTAATACCTGTCATTCATGTAAACATGAACGCCACAGTCAGTGGGGAGTAACTTAAGGTTCTCCCAGCCACAAAATGTCGAAACGAACATAACAAAGAACTAAAACAGGTAAGTAATATAGATACTTACAAAAGATATGAATATCAACTTTATAATTAAACAGGGTAATTAAATGAGATGGAACAAGATAGATAACATTAGCATAATAAAGATTCAACTATTCATGTGAGATAATTAGATAGTATGAGAGACAAGAATACGATCACTTATACAGAAGCACACATTTCCCGGAAATACAACATAGATATGAGATTAGAATCCGAATCATGTGAAGCAGTTAGGTAAGGAATCAACCAATGCAAATTACAAGGATAGAAATTGTAGCCATTGTTTGGAAAACCACTTAGCAAACATTGTACAAGACGTGGCTACTAATGTCACATTCATACATATGGCTTGCATCTCACCATAAGAACGGATGGGAACATCAATCCCGACGATCATATCGCAACTAGAGGGCTTATAGCTCACCTCTACTATCCGATAGGATCAAGACAAACAACACAAGGCATAACTCTTGCCTTGAAAGACAAATACCAATATCTATAACCAAGCAAGACCTTTACTACTGATATATCAAAATATAATTCCCCTGGTAGGACGACAATGGTACTCCCAAGACTCAGTCCTAGTCTAAATCTGGCCAGACTCTCGGGGCAGAACGGTCCCCGATTCGACATGCGGCAGAACAGTCCGCATCCAAGACTCGAAGACAGATCGGAAATCGAGAACCCACAATCGGCAGGACAGTCCGAAAGAGGCTGAAGATATGAGCTAAACCCACAATCGGCAGGACAATCCGAAAGAGGCGTAAAGATAAGTTAAGCAATACGGTATAACATAAAGGCATTATCAAGAATACGACTCAACTAAGCGATACGAATCAACTTGGAAAGAGACTAATAATGTAATGAGCCGATGATAATCCAATAAGACATTTCATGCCAAATTATATTCATGAACATGAATAGGTAACCCATTTTTTCAATATTTGTCACTTGAATAAAAATATAAACAAACAGAAATGAACCATTTATAATAAGCAAAACTAGCATTCAATTATAAATGACTCAAATGTAAGATAAACCATTTACTACTCAGAAGGCATGAATAATTAAATCGGACTCATATTAAAATGGAGACATGTCATTACATATACAAATGAGATAATTAACAAATGTATTGCACAATTATAAATCTTGTGAGAAGAATATAAAAATGAACGATATTTAACGAATCACATTATATAAAACACGAGACGGAATTTAAATTTTTCATCTAACCAAATTGCGCTAAACGAGCTATGACACGACTCAAAGGACCCTTTTGGCAAACCCCTTTCACGACCTAACAACCACCTGTGCCCCATCTCCAAAACAGGCCACGGACAGCCCCTACTTCTACCCAAAATCGTATCAAAAGGCCAGAGTTCCTGCTCCAAAACCCGTACCAAAACAGCCAAAGTGCTGGCCGTGGGCAGGCCACTAAAACAGCCCCCAAAGTAGGCCAAAACCGAACACCTAAAAAGGCCGTAACGGACCTAAAACTAACCACACAACCTGCAAAAACCCAGACCACAAAGTAGGCCAAAGCAAGCTGCAAAGAGACCACCCAAAACAGGCTGCAAACACCATCAAAATAGGTTGCTTAAACAGCCGTGTACAACAACTATAAACACTACATTTTCCGTCTCAAAATATACCGCATTTATGCCTAGAACCCGTGCAAAACAGTCCGAGTCCCAACCAGAAAGTCGTGTCATATCAGTCCATTTCTGTCCAAGAACAAAGTCGAAATAGCCTGAACTTGGTCGTCACACACTCGTCCCAAAACAGCCGGAAGTACCCGCAAAACTGACTCAAAACCAGTCACAATTTCCGTCCTAAAAATGCATATAACCCATCCCCAAAATTCAACATGTATCTATCTTAATTTCAGCTTTTAATCCGTCCATTTCGACTGCCCATAACACTACACAAACCGGACCAAATAAGGTACCCAAAACTGTCCTTAAAACCGTCTGCTCAGCACATTAAAACAGTCCCAACAATGCAATATAAAATCGATAACAAATGAACTAGCTAATACAAAACACGAATGCATGAAATTCCGACAAGCATACACCATACCATTCCGAAATATGATATCAACTAAGTATATACTAAGTTACTAATTGAACAAACATGGCAGTGAGGATCGAATACAATGACACGGATACGTCAACTCATCATCACTATCCAAACACTTATACTCCGGACATAAATCAACGTTTATAACGACTGAAACAAAACAAAGCATCTGATATATGATGACACAGATACAACAGTTTAAAAATTATGCTGACAATATCATTCAATCACCATTTAGTGATTAAAAATACAGCTTTTACTGCAACTAAAATTAAGGTACAAACTAATATGGTCAAAGACACTCAAACCTACAGCCTCAGCATATTACAAAGCCTCTAGAGGGTCAAATGAAGTTGCTCAATCCTAAGTTTTAGTCCGTATTACACTGCAATTAATCATTGCTTTCCAATCCAATTATACCCCATAATCAATACAAACGTGACAACACAGATTAAATACGACACAAATACAACAGTTTATCATCACTCTCCGGTCCCCAATCAAATATACTCCAAAACACGAATCAACTTTAACAATCACAAGAGTAAACTACAACATATAAACAAATAAAATTGCCAAAATGTCGAGTAACCTATCACCGTTACCTTATAACTTCTTTAACAAACTTGATTCTGACTCAAAGCTACTCCAAATTGTCCGAGTTAAAATCTACACACAAAATACACAAAATTAAAGAGGAAATTCGAACTGAAAAAGGGGCGGCAGACCTGAAACGTGAAGAAAGTCAGTCCCTTTCGTACACAGAAGGAAGGAGGACGGAAAGAGGAAGAGTTTGGTGTGAAGTTTATTGAATTTGGTTGAGAATGGAGGCGGGATCTGAGGTTGAAGGTGACGAAAATGGGGGTGTGTTGCTCTGTGTTTCTCGTGGTTTGTTGTTGCTACTGCTGTGTTCTTTTCGAAATGAAGAAGGAAGAAATGAGGAGGTGGGGACGGGTGAACACAATAATAATATTAGTAATAATAAATATATGTATATATATAATAATGATTATAGTAATAATAATATATAATGAATTATTTAAAGGTAGAGTGTAAGAGGGTAGGTGAGTGTGATGTGTTGTCGATATGGGATAGGTGGAGAAAAGATTAGTCTCACAAGTGGAAATGTGACGGTCTATAGCTAGACGGGAATTATTATTATTACTGTCACTATTACTGTCCGACCAAAAATATGTATACATATATTCTTATATAAATTATGTCTCAAGAATATAATTTAATAATACGAATTTATATGTAAATGAGTTTATATATATATATATATATATATATATATATATATATATATATATATATATATATATATATATATTACTTTTATGAAAATCGTGTTTGAAATAACATTAATTAAATTGAATAATTCAAAAATATAAAATAGAGTTATCAAACGGTTTAATAAGTTTTAAATGTCAAAATACGAAATTCGCAGGTGTTACACCTTGCTTCATGCCTGCCCTGAGGTAATATTACTTGGAGGAACCAATCATAATAAGGTTTGGTCCAAGAATTATTATCTTGATTGACAGGGTTGACTTGTTCAGTTTTACTGATAGCTGGCTCTAATAAGTGATCAATTGGTATCTTATCAAAAATTGTAGGAGTAAAATTTGAACCTAGGCTGGCCAAAGCATCAGCCTGGGTGTTCAGGTCTCTTGGTATTTGGTCTATATCAAATAAAGTAAATTTAGCGGTAAGGTTTTTTGCATGTTCTAAATATGAAATCATTTTTGCATCCTTTGCCGTATAAATTCCCTTTATTTGATTAGCAATTAAAAGTGAATCTATTTTTACCTTTAAGTTTTGAACACCGAGGTCTAGACATACCATTAGGCCTGCTATCAGGGCTTCATATTCTGCTTCGTTATTGGTAGCTTTGAACTCACATCTTACAGCCTGAGCTATCATGTCTCCCTGGTGATTTTAGTACTAACCCTAACCCTGTCCCCTTCGCATTCGATGCCCCATCTATGAACAAAGTCCATTCTTGGTCTGAGGTTTTATTTTCTAACTGGTTAACTTATTTTTTTAGGTCAGGTTCTAGGTTAGGGCTGAAATCAGCCACAAAGTCTGCTAAGGCCTGTGATTTAATTGCAGTCCTGGGTTCAAAGGTGATATCATACGTGCTAAGTTGGACTGACCATTTGGCCATTCTACCTTACAATTCAGGCTTGTGTAGGACAGATTTTATGGGTAAGTTGGTCCTGACTATGATAGAGTGACACTCAAAATAAGGACGCAGCTTAGCACATGACATAATTAAAGCTAAAACATATCTTTCAAGTAATCCATACCTCATTTCAGCATCTAGCAGGCTTTTACTTACATAATAGACAAGATGTTGCTGGCCTTCTTGTTCCTTTACCAGGACTGCACTTACTGCTATGTCAGTGACAGGTAGGTATACTGCCAGGGGTTCTCCTTTCTCTGGTTTAGCCAGTAAAGGTGGAGATGACAAGTACGATTTTAAGTCCTGAAAGGCTGCTTCATGCTCAGGTATCCACTGGAACTGTTTATTCTTTCCGAGCAGGTTCTAAAATATTTTACACCTTTCAGAGGATCTTGATATGAACCGGTTCAGGGCAGCTACCCGACCTGTCAATTTCTGAATATCCTTGACAGACTTGGGTGACTGAAGTTCCAGGATAGCCTTTATCTGTTCAGGGATGGCCTCTATGCCTCTTTTTGTACCATATATCCAAGGAACTTACCCACAGAGACTCCAAAGTGGCACTTTGCAAGGTTGAGTTTCATGTTGTAATTCTCCAATATCTGAAATGCTATTTCCAAGTGCTTCACATGATCTTCTGCATTCTTAGATTTTACTACCATGTCGCCTATATAGACTTCCATGACATCACCTATTTGATCCGTGAACATCATGTTGACCAGGCGCTGGTACGTTGCCCCTGCATTCTTCAGGCCGAAAGGCATGGCTGTGTAATAGTATATGCCTCGTTCTGTAATTAATGTAGTACTTTCCTGGTCAATAGGGTGCATTTTTATTTGATTGAATCCACTGGAGGCATCCATGAATGTCAGCATCTCATGCCCTACTGTGGCATCCACCATGGCATCAATATGTGGTAGGGGAAATGGATCCTTAGGGCATGCTTTATTCAGGTCAGTGTAATCTACACAAACTCTCTATTTACCATTCTTTTTCTGCACAACAACCACGTTAGCTAACTATTCTGGGTACATTACTTCCCTGATCATTCCTATATCCAGAAGTTTTTCCACTTCCTCCTTAATTATCGCATTTCTTTCAGGTGCAAATTTTCGTCTTTTCTGTTGCACATGCTTAAAAGATTGATCAATGTTAAGTTTATGTGTAATTACATCAGCACTAATTCCAGGTATATCAAAATGAGACCAAGCAAACCAAGATGATTTATTCTTAAGAAATTTTACCATTTCTAGCCTGACACAGTCTGGGGCATCAGACCCTACTAGAACATACCTGTCAGGATACTCAAGGTCTAGGATTACCTGATCTGTTTCCATCCTGGATGGTGCCACATAAGTGCTCTTGACAGGGTAAGGTAATTGCTATGCAAGAGACTTACCTGCCTTGGAAGGCTTCAAGGCTGATGTATAGCATTCTTGGGCTGCTTTGTGTTCTCCTTTGATTGTGACTATGCCCCAGTCTGTTGGAACCTTGATGCACTGATGATAGGTTGATGGTACAGCCTTAACATTATGGATCCAGGGTCTACCCAGAATTACATTGTAGGATGACAAGCAATCCAGGACTCCAAATTTCTCATAGGATGAGACTCCTTCAATATAGGTTGGGAGATGAATTTCTCCCAATGTGTTTTTGGTTTCTCCACTGAACCCTACCAAAACGCTGGATTTCTTGGTGATTTGATCTTCACCAATATTCATGGCTTTCAGTACATCAAGCATGATCAGGTTCACCGAGCTGCCTCCATCTACTAGGATCCTCCTCACTGTATCGGTTCCAATCTGCATAGAAATTACCAGGCCATCATGATGAACATCAGGGATTCCTACCAGGTCACAATCACTGAAAGTGATTGATGGGACATGATCCGGTTTGCAGGGTGATGTAGTCCTCGGCGTCCTGGCTATCTTTTTTGCTGCTGAACTGGTCAGGCCACAGATTTCTGATCCACCAGATTTTACTTCATAGATTGGGGGTGGTGGAGGAAGGTTGCGGTCCTGTTTTTGCTCTTGGTTCTCCTTGCTCTGGTCTGCATTCCTACCTTTCATCCTGATCAGGTCCTTTAGATATTCGGATTTCAATAGGTAGGCCACTTCTTTCCTTAGGGTGAAGCAATCATCCGTTGTATGTCCAATGTCCATGTGGAATTCGCCCCATTTGAAGTTATCTCCTCTAGGGTTGGAATTTTCCACCTTCCTAGGCCATCTGACTACTGATCCCATGTTGTTAAGTCTCTGGATCAATCCTACAATATCAACACTGAAGTTATGCTCAGAAATAGGTGGGAAAACTTTAGCCTTACCTTGATACTCATATGCCAGGTTGACTTCTGAATGGTCTGACCTGGAATATGGAGTAGGTCTGTAATTGTTTCCTTTGTTGCTCTTTCTATTGCTCTTTTCATAGTCCTTTGATCCACTGGATGATCCGGCTTTGTAGCTTTTCTCTTCTTCCAGCCTGATATATGCAAGGGTCTTGGCCTGGATATCTTCGAAGGTATGGTAGGGATACTTAGTGAGTTCATTGTATAAGTCACTATGAGGTAGTAACCCCTGCCTGAATGCCTCCACTGCTGTTCCAATGTCACACCTGGGAATAGATACTTTCTCCTTGTTGAAACTGGCGAGGAATACCCTGAGAGTCTCCTCTGGCTTCTGTGTAATCCTGTAAAGCTCACTGGACCGCTTCTCCAACTCCCTACTGCTTGCAAACTGCTGGTTGAAGTTGTTGATCAGGTTGGCAAAAGAATGGATGCTCCCAGTTGGCAGGTTGATGTACCATTATAAAGTAGGTCCGGTCAGGGTTGTTCCAAACCCCTTACACATGCAGACTTGCCTAAACTCACTGGGGATAGATGCAGCTAACATTTTCTGTTTATAGAGAGCTACATGATTCTGTGGATTTGTGGTCCCATCATAAATCTTCATAGATGGAATCACAATTTTTTTAGGCAGATCCGCTTTTGCTATTTCGTCTATAAAGGGCGAATCAACATAACTATCAGGGGCAGCTTCCTCCTAGCTGGCAGGAACTCCAGGTATTTTTTCGAAATTTTCATTTAGTTTCTTGATTTCTTGCCATCATGATGGCTGCTGCAGATTTATCAGGTTTTTCATTGTTATTGTTTGGCTCAACATCGGCATCAACATTGATAAATTTGGAGGCACTCGGACTCCCAAAGCTGGAGAAATCAATGTTTTTGATGATTGATGCAAATGGTGTTCCTGGCTGGAATCTAGAGCCTGCTCCTTGGGTTTTTTCCAATTTTTGTTTCAGAGCTAACCCAGATTCTCTTAATTGAAGGATTTCAGCCTCAGTTTGGGTTACCTTATCTTTCAAACCTTCCAACTCAGCTAGTTGTTGGAGGGCTGTGTTTAATTGTTCTTCGATGGTAGGCTGGGCCATTTTTGTAGGTTATTTGGATTTTTGTAAGATAAGGTAAAAAGATTTTAAAGAGCTAGATGCCCCACGGTGGGCGCCAATTATTTTATATGGATTTTGCGCAAAGCGAAATCAGGTCAGGGTAGGTCTAGGCAGGGTTAACTAGCTCAAACTTATCTGTGAATATGCAGGGCGGGATATGAAACTAGAAAAGTAAAGTAAGCAGATAAATAACAATAATAAGACAAGGAATTTGTACGTGGAAAACCCTTAAATGGGAAAAAACCACGGGCACCAAGCCAGGAGAGGATTTCACTATAATATTAAGTATTTAGCACAAATGATCGTAATATAGCTCGTATGAGAGTAATGTATGCTTGAGTATGAGTGTTGTTGTATATCATTCAAATAATCTTCAAGTACTTCCTTATATAGTCCATGCTAAATGACTGCTGGATCTTCTATATTAATGCTGAATATTCCGCCTTAATTGCTTGGTTTAATGCGCATTATTGCTCCCTTAATTGCTGTCCTTTATTACCAAATCTTCCCCATTAATTCTCTAATTATCACCCGTATAAATTCAATAATATAGTCATTGAATTGGTCAAATATTGTCTTTATATTTTGACCAATGTCCTCTCCATGGCTGGCACTATTCTTCTTGTATCTTGGTGGCTTGACGTCCTGACACCCTGATTGTTAGGCCAGGCTGGAATAGTATCCTGAAATATCTGCGGATTTCCAGGCCTAACAATAAGCATGAATTGAATTGAAAAAGAAGAAGTGGAATTAAGAAAATTCTCATGTTTTATTATCATCTTTTGGAGAACGTTCTTATGATTTGTATTGAAATGTTGGCTTTAGTTTTGGGATTGAGCATCCTTTCACTTGGTTATTGCTAGCTTGACTTAGCTCCACATACCATAATTCATATGTTCCCCTTTCTTACCCATTACATATTGCCTTCTTCTACCCATTGGCTTCTTTTATATGCTTGCATTTTGATTGTTTTTGACTTGTGATTTGAAATGACTACCATATTAGATTGTGGGCACATTCTTATGAGTCGAGGATAGGTGAGTGCTACTCATATAAATATCCATTCACATATTAAAGAGCTTGAGTGTACCTTGAGAGTCCAAAGTCAAAAGATCGTGCAAGGGTCAAAAAGTTCATATGAAGTCTTTCATGCTACGCCGTCATATAAATCTCATCCATGTTGTTGCATTTTCCCTATGCCCATGTTGTTTCGGGATTTGATTCATTGTGCTCTAAAGTTACTTGACGGGAATTGCATTTGGAAGGGATGATTGTTGCTCGTACCCTTGTCCTTATTATACATTGTATTGTGTGCTTGCTTGAGGACAAGCAAGGGTTTAGCTTGGGGGAGTTTGATAAGTCCATTTTATATACATTTTGACCCCCTACTTTAGCCCTAATATATTTGTCATTTGCACTAATCTAGTGGTTTTATGAGCTAATATTGTATTCTAGTTGTCTTTGCATGGTTTGTCACATTTTGTAGGAATTTGAGCTCTTAGGAGTTTAATTCTAAAAAAATTGCAAGAGCTAGTATACAAGGCTAAGTGTGGAGCATGAGTTGGACCAACATTGAAGTGCTACATTGATTTGCATGCATAAAGATATGGATTAAAATAAAAATGCAAAATAAAGTCTTATGCAAAGTCAAAGCCCAAGAAATCTAGTCCAACTAGGTGGAAGTTTAGGATGCTAGAGTACATTGGATGCCAAGTTTAAAAATCATTATCGGACGCTTAATAGGGCATTTATCGCTAAGCATTTGATTCCATAGGCATTAACTCGAGGAAAAAAGGAGAACGAGCTGAAAAGCCACGACCCCGATCGGGGTTACCCCTCTCTTAATTGCTTACGTTTCTCCTTTCACCCCTATATAAAGGGTGTTGATCCGGGACCTAAGGGGGACCTCTCTTACACTTCTTACATACTTTCTACACCACTTTTATACTCTTATTTTAGTTCTTAGTTTAGTTTAGATTAGGTTTCCCTTTATCATTTCCTTTATGTTATAAACAATTGCTTTAAGCATTTCAATTTATATTACAAGTTCATTTACAATTTCCATCTCAAGTATTTGTTCTTCTATATTCAAGTTCTATTTCCATTGTCAAGGTAATTTCATTTCTAGTATTATTTTGTTATTCCTTGGTCTTTTACATTACTAGTTATTATGTTTATCTTCATCATTTCATATGTCATTAGATAAGTTTTCATTATGCATAAGTAATTCAATTGTCTAGGGAATAAGGGAAACCATGCATAAGTAGCTCTTGCAATTGTTGAACTAGGATGTTATAATATAGTGTCATTGTTTCTATCACATGTTTGTATCATGACGTTTAATCTTTATTTAAAGGTCTTATTCATTGATTAAGTTTGTTAATTCGTTCTATAAGTCGAGAGGCACGGAATCGGATTAGACTAAGCATGTGTAGTACGACGACCTTGTCATAAACGAGAGTTTCTCTAGGACCCGGTCTATGGTTGACACTAATATCGCGAGGTGGGTGTCTCTAAGCCTAAACAACTAAAGATTTATCAACTCCTATGTTTAATTTAAGCATTTACATAATTTGCATATGTGACCCGACCTCCCTAGACTACTCCTTTATCATTATTGTTTCCTTCTATTATCCAACCAACCATTCATATGATAACCGACCTTGATAAAATTCACTCCATAACAACTAATTAACAACTACCGTCTCTCTGTGGATTCGATCCCTACGTACTACATTCATTTGTGTCTAGGGTATTTATTTTTGCATAGGTGTGCGATAGCCTATCATAAACATTGTTTTAACCCTAAACTCTTATTAAGCTCTCATAAACTCATTTGTGCTCCTTCTATTCATGCTTGTAAGAAGATTCAGCATGATCGTTGGATTAGGGTTTCGATCTCCATCTTTGTTAGCAATCTTTTGTGTAAGTTTTTATTCTAATTCTTGCAATTAGTTTTCTAGTGTGACTAAACCCTAGAATTTGGGAAAAGTAGGAGAATTAGTAATTTTTTTTTGATAAAGGTAAGATTATATATATAATAAAAGGTAACCATACACGAGATTCATTGTGGGCTATCAGCTCAACAACCCAAATGATCCCAACATAACAAATTCCCTTTTCGACACCAAAAACCAGGTAAATCAGACAAAACCAACACCAAACTGATAGGATGAACCCTAGATTTTTTCCCCAAATAAACAAAACGACATCATCCTCATCAAATCCCTATCTTCATCCTCAAATTTTATCCAGCTGTACTCTTAATCTCCAATAATCCGATTCACAAAGCTCATGTCTTTATCGTTAGTCGGTCTAATGATTGTGGCCTTCAATCTGTACTTCATTTCCGCTATAATTAGGTCTGCCACTCTCGTCGGGTTACTCAGTAGGAGCTCAACTCGACTTTGGTTCCTTTGTCGCCAAATATGGTACAAGCAGGCATTGATGGTGGTGTTGATAATCTCCTTTTTGGTTTTTGTACCCAAGATCCCCAATCTCCAGTTGAGTAGATTATGAAACGGGATCGGTACTCCCAGCCAGTCTCCTACTCTCACCACAACCTTTCTACTATATGGACATTTGAAGAAGAGGTGTTCAATGGTTTCCGTGCTGCTCCTGCAAATCAAACAGGTATCCTCCTCACTTATATTCAACTTACAAAGTTTTTCCATGATGTTCATATTATTATGTTGGTACACCCATGAAATGAAACCGTGTTTTGGAATGGACCATTTGTTCCACACTAAACCGTACCACTCTACCTTTGGCTATGGTGTAATTGTTGTGCTGTTGTTCTGACCACAAATTCCTCTCATAAGCCTCAGATAATAAGTTCTTCACATGGCATAGTCTACTCCAGTACCAACTAGATTGAGTTGAAGGTTCATAAGACAGCCAGTTTGTTCGTTTTATGTTAGTGTGGTGAACCCATCTTACCCAAAGATGATCAGGCTTAGTGGCAATCCACCAGATTAACTTTCCAATTGCTGCTTTGTTCCAGACTGTGTCATTTTTCAGACCCAATCCCCCTTCTTTCTTACGTTTGCAAGCTTTCTCCCATGACACGAGAGGGGATCTTATGAAATATTCCCCCTCGTCCCATAGAAAATTCCTACAAATTGCCTCAATACGAGTTATGACTCCACTGGGTAGAATGAACATACTAGCCCAATAATTATGAAGATTTTTTAGGACAGCCTTCACAAAAACTAATCTCCCTACATAGGACAATTTCCTTGCTCCCAAGCCCCTTATTCTGCCAACCACTTTGTCAATGATAGGTTTGCAATTATTTGCGCTTAGTCTGGTAGGTTTAATAGGGACCCCTAGGTATCTGAAGGGTAGACTACCTTCCACCATCCCAAATATTTGCAATATATCCTTCTTAAGTCCTAATGGCACCCCATTGAAATAGGCATTAGACTTTCCTTTGCTCATTTTGAGACCTGATGTTTTGGAGAAAGTAGAGAAAGTCCATAGCAGAGTCATCATAGATTGAGCATCCCCCTTGCTGAACAGTAGTAAATCATCAGCAAACATTAAGTGAGTCAATTTCATTGACTTGCAAAGAGGGTGAAAATGAAAGTCAGGGCTATCAGTAGAAAAATTTAGGAGCCTAGAGAAGTAGTCCATGCATAAAGTGAATAGTAAGGGGGATAGTGGGCCCCCCTGCCTCAGACCCCTCTACCCCTTAAAAAAACAAAACATGTTCCCATTTAGACTCAAAGAATAGCTGGCTGTCGATACACATTGTATAGTCCAGATAATGAACTGAGATGGGAAATCCATAGCTGTAAGTATCTGCTTTAAAAATTTCCATTCCACTGTGTCATATGCCTTCTGAAGATCCATTTTAAACAAACATTTGGGGGAGCTAGCCTTCCTTTCATAAAGTCTTATCAGGTCTTGAGAGATCAAAATGTTATCAATTATACTTCTCCCCTGAATAAAACCCCCTTGATTTTGAGACACCAATTCAGGTAAGATGATAGCCAGTCTATTACATAGAACCTTAGAGATGCATTTGTATATTACATTACAACATACTATAGGTCTAAATTGGAGGACAGTCTCATGTCTCTCCACTTCGGGAATGAGGGTGACCAAAGTAGTATTAATCTGTTTTAGAATGCAACCTGAGGCAAAAAAATCCTGAACAGCTGCTGTTACCTCCACTCCAATAGTCTCCCATGAGTCCTTATAGAACTTGCTAGAATATCCATATGGTCCAGGTGCTTTGTCATTTGGAATGCTGAAAATAATATTCTTAATCTCATCAGAATTCACAGGGGCTAGAAGAATCTGTTTATGGGCCTTAGTACACTTATTACCCCTCTGAACAATACTGTCCTTCACTCTGACAGTGGCAGAACTTGAGCCTAGGAGAACCTGGTAGTAATCCAAAAAAGCCTGTTGAATCCCACCCTCATCACTATGCAGAACCCCATTGCAATCTCTTATTTGCTGGATAAAATTCTTATTTCTCCTTGCCTTTATCACTCCATGAAAATAAGAGGAATTTATATCTTCTTCAGTCACCCAATGAGCTTTTGCTTTCTGCCTGAGGTACTCATACTTAGCTTGCTGCAAGTGAAGAGATTCCTGATGTGCTGAATATTCCTGAGCCATTAACTCCCTATCCCCTGGCTGCTGGATGAGATGTTGTTGAGCCTGATACAATTTAGTTGCAGCTAACATAGCCTGGTTCTCAATGTCAGAATAACAAGTGTTATTGATCCTTTTCAGTTCAGGTTTCAGTAGCCTAAGTTTTTGAGTAACTCTATACATTCTGGTACCAGCTAGGTTCTGTTTTCAAATATTGTCCACACAAGCTTGAAAATCTGGAGACATACTCCACATATTGAAATACTTGAACGACCTATTCCTATGATCACTACTACAAATACACGCTATAACAACGGTCTAAAACCGTTGTTGTATTAAAAAGCGGACGTTGTTAAAGCGTCCGTTGTAAAAGGTTTTAACAACGGTTGGTTTTCTTAAGGAAACCGTTGTTAAAAATATTAACAACGGTTTTAAGTATAAAAACCCGTTGTGGAAAGTGTGACTCAATTTTGGGGGGAAAGTTATAACAACGGGTTTTAATATACAAAACCGTTGTTATAACTAAAGACAACGGGTTGTTTGTAAATAACCGTTGTTGTTTGTTCTTAAAAAATAAAAAAAAATTAAATTAAATATTACTAGATGCATGCATAATTACGGCCCGTTAGAATTCTGATGCATGCATTATTACTGACATCACTGTACATATGAACGGATAATATGGAATGAGAAGGGTTAGTAATAAGATTTGAAGCAGCATTATTGAGAGATATGATGATGATTATGGCACAACTTCCTAACATATATATTAATTAAAAAACAACTCAACCCACACATTGCTTAGTATAAATACATTGCATTATCTCAACTAACATTTCCATTATCTCAATATATTCATCTCCAAACCCTAACTGCTAAAACAAACTCTACTTTATCTTTCAAAACAAACTCCAAAAACTCCAACAAAATGAATGATTTCATCCTTAAGACTCTTACCATGATCGAGAACAACAACAACTTCATCCGCCGGTTCCTCCATATTGAGGAAAGTTTCAGGAGCTACCTTGCGGATGCTCGATCCGCACTGAAGCACGCCAAAGAAGATGGCTTGACGGAGCAAAGAAGATTGCGCTATATGACGATATAGCAATTGCTGAACGAAACCTCCAAATAGCCAAGGAGGAGAGGACGGATACGATAGAGCAGAATAAGATCCTCTATGAAAATATAAGAATTGCATTTTTATATATGTAATTTTTTTTTAATTTATGTATTTATATATATATATATATTAATTATGTTTATCTTGCTTCTTCATCTTGCTTCTTCATTGTTTTACTAACTAATTATGCGAACAATACTTAAACAAATAACATAATGGTCGATAAAAACACATACATGCAAAAGAAATAAATAGAAAAAGAAAATAATGACGATGAAACTAACAGTGACGGCGAGATTTACCTGATAAATACAGAACGTAATAGACGATGAAATCAATAGTGACGGCGAGAAGATAAAGCGACGATGAGAAAGAGAGAAAGTGAGAAAGTGAGAAAGAGAGAAAGAGAGAAAGAGAGTGTGTGTTTTGTGTTTGTTTGTCTGCTGTGTTTGTGTTTGTGTATTAAGGGTTGTGTTTTGTGGCTGCAGCAGACTTCTATTTGTGTGGTTTATAGTATGGAAGGTATTGACAACGGTTATTAAACAACAACCGTTGTGAAATATGTTTTAACAACGGTTGTAAAAAACACCCGTTGTTAAATAAGTTTTAACAACGGGTTTCAAAAATAACCGTTGTGATTACTTTTCACTAACTTTGCGCCAATTTTGCGCCAAATTATTAACAACGGTTGTGCATGTGTGACCCGTTGTTAAAACTAATAACAACGGTTTTTATAACCATACCCGTTGTAATTGATTTTAGTAAAATTCGCGCCATACATTCTACAACGTCTATTGTGATTTTCGTGAATAATCGTTGTTAAAGGGGCGTTGTAGTTGCCTGGATTTGTAGTAGTGGATGATCTCTGTTAATCTACCTTATCACACAAGGGGAGTGATCAAAATGGCCTTCTAGAAGGAAATTTGCATACATATCTGGAAAGTGATCAGTCCAACCTTGATCAACCAAGGCCCTATCCAGCCTACTGTAAACTCTTGTCTCTGGTGGTTGTTTATTATTCCAAGTATAGAATGAACCAGAGGCTTGGAGATCCAAGACTTCACAATCCTCCAGACACTGTTGAAAAGGTTCAGCTTCTGCCAGATTAAAGCTACCACCCAATCTCTCTTCAGCCAGTAGAACACAATTAAAATCTCCCCCTAAAACCCAACGAGTAGTACAAGGAGGCCTGAACCTCTTTATGTTAGCCCATAAGGGTTCCCTTTTAGTAATCCCATTGAAGGCATAGACAATAGTATAATAGAACTTCAGAGTAGAATTTCTGTCCTCAACTTCCATGTGTATAAACTGAGCATCATATTGTAGAAAAATAATATCAAAGTACTGAGGCTTCCAGACCACCCATATTCTTCCTCCAACATGATAGGCTGAGTTAGTTGTAACACTCCAATCATTAAAAACAGTAGAAACTGCTTTATTTACGTTATTAGGTTTTATTTTTGTCTCTAATAAACCAAAAAGACCAACATTATTTGAACTCAAAAAATTATGTACCTTTATTTGCTTGTCCAACTTTTTCATCCCCCTCACATTCCAAAACCCTATATTTATCATGGGTTAGGGGAAAGGGAACCATTACCATTTACTCCAATACCTTGTTTAGGGGTTTTGGAACCACTCAAAGCCTCCATATATGTAGGAGAACCTGAATTGACTCTGCTTGCTATTGAGATCCCTTGTCTATTGATTTTAATAGGAGACAGAGAACCATCATTACTCAATCCTGGCCTGTGCGCTGGAGTTTTGATTATCTCTGCAACCACCTGATCATTATTGTGTACCTCTGTTGTTGCATGTTGTTGTTCAATCTGGATACTTGCAGGCTATGTCATAGTAGGGGCCTCAACCTTTTTAATAGGTCTCCATTCCTTCCTGATTGGCTTTGTTTGAATCATTTTCTTACCCTCCCTACAAGTCTCTTTGGCATGTCCCAACTGTTTGCATTTGGTGCACAAGATAGGTTTCCATTCATATCCTTTTTGTATCTCAATTACTTGTTGTTTCTCGTCTAGGAATTTGATTGAGTCAGGAAATTTCTGGTCAATTTTCAACTCCACCATGACACGAGCAAACCCTAGTCGAGTCTTCTACATTGTGGCTTCATCACTTTTGATAAATTTACCCACCAGGTTAGCCCATTTAACCAGACTTTTACCCCAAAACTTAAGAGGTAGTTTATGGAGCTTTACCCACGCAGGAACACACTTGACTTCCTCTTTTACTAGTTCAATGTCAGGCATCCAAGGCTTGATAATCATGGGCTTATTATCACACAAAAAGTATCCATTGTTAAGAACTGCCTGCTTCATGGCATCTGATTGAAATCTTGCTATGAACACCCCATTAGGAAGGAATGATAACTTGTCAATAACATGTTTGCTCCATATTCTTTTCAGGAAGCCTTCCATGATTTGTCATGGAGGATTGGCCCCAACTACAAAGCCATACACGGCCTGCTTCCAGTACTCAATTTCCTTATGCACATCCTCCTCAAAAAGCCGGAGCAGTTCAACAGGTTCCTCATCAATCAACTCCATGATTGTAACACCCCAAGTTATTGAGAGTAAGGTTGTCCCACATCGGGGAATTGAGGAGGTTGTGATATGTTTATAAGGGATTCCACCCACCACTTAGTAACAAGGCCTTGTGCTTTTGGGCTTAAGTGAGGACAAGTAATGGGCCCAAAGGTACACATCCCATCTTATTGGGGTTGTGTTACGACCGTGGTGGGCCGGGTTGTTATAAATGGTATCAGAGCGACCCTACGACCGTGTGGTGAGCCCGTGGTTGGGAGTACCCGAGTCACACACCTAGAGGGGGAGGATTTTGGGCTTGGCTGCGGGCAAGTTGGAGGCACAACGAGGATATTGTGTTCTTTAAGTGGGGGAGATTGTAACACCCCAAGTTATTGAGAGTAAGGTTGTCCCACATCGGGGAATTGAGGAGGTTGTGATATGTTTACAAGGGATTCCACCCACCACTTAGTAACAAGGCCTTGTGCTTTTGGGCTTAAGTGAGAACAAGTAATGGGCCCAAAGGTACACATCCCATCTTATTGGGGTTGTGTTACGACCGTGGTGGGTCGGGTTGTTATAATGACTTTCCTTCCATGCCGCTGATACCAACTCCCTTCCTCCTCACCATCTGGATCAGAATCAAAATCGTCAAGAACATCCTCCACCATGCCATCCTCCATGGACAATGCGGGAATGCCATTGATTTCACTAATATTCCTGTGTTTTTTTCCCTCATCAACGTCCACATCAGGACCAATCAAAACAATTTGTTTTGCAGCCCTAATTAATGTTGATGTAACAGATTATTTGTTTGTACTATGGTGTTTATTACTAGCAGATTTGGATGATCCATTTGCAATGATGACACAGAAATCTTTACGTTAACATTTTTTTGAGACGACGACTTTCTCACTTTCTCTCTCTAGGTTAAACATCTTTTTATTTGTTAAATCAAGTTTGTACTTAATCTTTTGAACTATGAGAATTAGTAATTGGTGTATATATACTAGATCGATTAATGAAGGGTAGTTAATAATTTTATGCAATTATTGTTTGTAGGTATTGGATTCATAAGAAGATCGATTTTGATTGATTACTTGGTTTTTTATTATTGGAATGCGTTTAGTTATGCTTGGATCAGTAAAAGATAAAGTTTTCCTACTCAGTTCAGTTATATGATTGATTATGAGATTGATGTGGTGATATGTTTATATGATTGGATGATTATAGTTATTATGTGATTGTATCGTGATTATTTAATGGTGATTGAGGTGATTGTGAAACAATACCGGGAGATTGACTTCATCCCCAGTATCGCTCCTTGTGACTCCCGTCACCTGGAGGATGTGCATATTAAGGATTTGGGCATGCTCACTACGATAAGTGGGGCTATTGATGTTCAGTACTGCAGCCGGACATCGACATAGGTTGTTTGCTCGCTACGGTAAGAGCCAGGCTTACTCGCTGGAGTGAGAGACATTGGTGTTCCGTGCTACTGTTCGCACACGGGTTACTATGGAGTTGTCGAGATGAAGGATGAGATTTGAGTTTTTTGTGGATTATTGTATGTGATCGTATCTTTGTACTTGTGATTAATTGTATGATTGTTACATACTGACCTTGATGTAGTTTTTAACTCTGATGTATGATCCATTTGATATATCCGGAAAATGGCGAGCAATGAGTTATATCAGGTGATGATTTGTATAGCTTGTATGCGGGATTGGATGGGCACATGACGAGAGAGTCACTTAGTCATAGCTTCCGCTGGTTTAGATGACACTATGTTTTACTTTTTTAATAAACGTATTTTGGAGTTTGGGATTGGATTGTAATTGTATTGCCTTTGTTTAATAATCAACTTTAAATGTTTTGTTATGGTCTTATTGATATGTACTACCTTGGGCAGTCGACATGGTAACGCCCTTATTTGCTAGGGAAGGTCTTGCTAAAGGCTCCTTGGTAAATGAAAATGTTTCAATTTCTCATATTTTCTTTGCAGATGGCTCGATTTTCTTTCTCCAAGATAAAGGTGGGGCTTTTTTGAGACAAAAGAGAATTCTTGATGATTATTGTTAAGCTTCGGAGCAGATTATGAATGAATTGAAATCAGGTATTATTTTCAGCCCTAGTCTACTGTGCAGTCGGTTAGCCGTGGTCTGAGAATTTTGCGAATTGGGCATAATAAGGGTATAGGGAAATTCCTGGGTATTGAGTCGGATTTTTGCTCCTCTAAAAAGACTATTTTCAATGATTTGATCGAAAAGGTTAATAAACGTGTATCCTTTTGGAACATAATCTTTCTTTCTCCGGCTGGACGATTGACTTTGATTTCTTCTGTTTTTTCCACCATCTCTAATTTTGTTCTATCGATTTTTAAAATACCGTTAAGCGTGGCAAATAAGATCTATTCTTTATTGTCATATTTCTAGTGGGCTTGAAGTCTGGAACGAAATCTAAGACTATACACTGGTGGAGTAAGAATTTCTTAAGTTTACCAAAAACCTGCAGGAAGCTTGGTATCCATAATATCAAGTGTAGGAACCAGGCGTTTTTGGGTAGGTTGGCTTGGAAAATTAAGCAGCCAAAAACTCTTTACTGAGCCGCATGTTTTTTTAACATGATATTACGTAATAACACTCTTATTTATCCCGACTCTATTAAAAATGGTTCAAAGGCTTTCCGGGGATGTAAAAGTATTTTATTTGGTCTTGAGCTTGTTTTGCCAAACTTAGGCTGGAAAATTGGTACCGATTCTAGTCTTAATATATAGAACTCAAAATGGATTAACGGATTACCCCGTCCCTGGGTTACCAGTCTCAGATTATCTCCACCTGATCCGATGACTAGGCTGACGGTAAATGACCTTATATTACCTTCGTATTCTTGGAATCATGATCTTATTGATGAGCTTTTTAATGAGTGGTGTTATGGATAAAAATACCACTTAACACCTGTGACGTGGCATTTTTCTACTGGCAGAAAAAGTGGCTAAAGAGTGACAACGTGGCGCGCGGTAATTGGTGGATGAGAGGAGAGAGGAATCGCTGAGGTGGCACATCGTGGACCATGGAATCAAAAAGCAACAAACACAATATAATATGGGCCAAGGAAGAAACCCACGTACAAAAGAAAGGGAAGATTGGGCTTGGACTCTTTCAACAACTGTTACCTATCTTCATGGTAACAGTCCTAGATTCCAGGAGCAGATGCAGGGAGAAGTTTAGTAACCCTAGGTCCGATTCCAGCAACTATATAAGGATGAGAAGACTAGCACACAAGGGGCATTCGACGCTAAAATCAAGCAGCACTTCCCTCCTAAAAATCCCAATAACGACCAGCAATATTTCACTAACAATAATATAATTGTATTTCCTTACTTGGACATTTTACACCGATTATAGTGCAAAGTTGGCGGGATTTCGACTCCCCCCGCGGTTGTTCCCACACCGGGTTTTCCGCGTCACCAAAAATCCTTCGGGTCATTCTTTTCGTTTGTCTTTCTTACGTTGTTCTTATCGCTGCATTCAAATCGTAATTGGCATTTAGGATATTCACTATCATTCACATAATTAATTCATAACCGGTAAATTTTTACCAAAACAATTTGGCGCCCACCGTGGGGCATAGTGATCATTTTCTATAGCCAAAACTCACAAGACCGAACCAGCCGCCACCATGTCTGGAACCAACCAGAACCCTCCCAGCAGCCAGAGCATGTCAGCCCTGTCCTCTGGGGCAGGACCTACCTCTGCGTCCGCAAGATCAGTCAGCGCACCCCCAACGTCCAGCCAGACGATCCCCGTCAGCGTGTCAACCAGAGCCATGCCCCAGCTTCAGAAGCCACCGCAGATTCCGAAGGCAGCAAGTGCATCCAGTCAGTCCAAATCCAGTAGGGAGAGCAGCCCCAGCAGAAGTGAAGCTGTATCCAGGAGACAGACCCAGGAAGGCTCAGGCACGGAAGTTCTCCGAAGCAGAGGATCTCCAGCGCTTGATCCGATGCAGGTGATGATTCAGGGGATGTACACTCTGCGTCGGGCCGTTGAGGATCTAAGGAAGGACAACCAGAACCTGATTGCTCAGATCGTAACAGCGGTCCAGCCCAGACCAGCATCAGCACCAGAGGCTCCGACCAGAACCAGCGGTGGAGGATCGGGTCGATCAATTCCATCAGAACTAGTCACCAGACTAGACCTAGCAGGAATAGCACCCAGCGAACCAATTGAGCCCAGAGGATTGGGATGCCTGTCATTTGATAACCCACCCAGTCTGCAGCAGACAACAGGTAACACTTCGTTTAGCACCCCTTCAGGATCCGACCTTCCACCCTTTTCAGGTACCCCCGCACATCAGACACCAGGATGGCAATCTGGACCTGTCCTCAATGCAGCGATTCCATCTTGCAACCAGTTCACCAGTGGAGCCTGGATCGGTGGATTACAACAGACACCAGGGTGGCAGCCTGGATCCATAATCAGTGCAACACCAGTAACCAGTCACCCAGCACCAGGACAATATTCTGGAGCACCCTAGCTAGGAGGTACACCTGTTGGTTCCTTTCCGCCTGTTTCTAACCCTCTTGCAGGAGCAGGTAATTCGCTGGAACAACAATACCAGGAGCTGAGGGAGCTGATGTATATGATACCACCATAGTCCCGTCCGCCGGAGAAAGCAAACGAGACAACACGCAGACTCACCTTTCGTGGATGATATAGCCCTAGTCGGTGTTCCTAAAGGATGTGTGCCGCCACTATGACACTCTATGATGGAACCACGATCCACTTGACCATATCGCCACTACAAGCGAAAAATGATGGTGATAACCGCAATCGGATCTCTAAAGGAAGCTTGTATGTGCAAGGGATTCGATCAACACCGTCGGAGCACCTGCAAAGTGGTTCGTCGGCCCTCTCGAACAAGAGCATATCCACTTCACCGACCTAGTCAATGCCTTCAACCAAATAGTTCAAAGTTGAAAGCGAGAAGGACAAAGTGATCTCTACCGGATAGTGCAAGGGTTTGAGGAATCTACCCGTGATTACTTGAACAGGTTCAACAAGGAGAAAGTGTCAATTCCGAGGTGCGATATAGCAACCGCTATACAAGCCTTCCGCCGAGGATTGCACCAGGATTCACAGCTATACAAGGACCTAACCATGCATCCATGCACTACTTTTGAGGAGCTACAATCAAAGGCAATTGCTGTCATGAGGCTGGAGGAAGACGCTGCACCCGTAAGAAGCACTTACGATTCAGACCCAGTATCCAGAAAAGCTCCAGTAGAGAAAAAGAGTGAAAGACCCAAACCCTACAACAGGAGAGTGAATAGAGTATCTGGAAATTCCGAAGGAAAGAGCGAAGCAGATCTGCCTCCGAAAGTAAGTGAGTATGGTTTTACCACCAATCTTGCAGGACTATTCAAAGCCTTGAAAGAGCTGGGACGTAGAGTCAGATGGCCGAAACTTCCAGAAGGAAACCCTAGCAGCAGGGACACAGGAAAGAAGTGCGAGTTCCACGGCAGCAACACCCACAACACCGATGAATACCACTCCCTCATAAAGGAAGTCAAATTCCACTATGACCAAGGAAACCTGGATCATCTCCTACCCAGAAACACAACTAGAGTAAACTCAGCAGATCAGGTTCTGCCCTCCCCTCCTCCTCATTGCACTAGAACTGTGAATGTTATTACAGGTGGATCGGAGTCAAAAGTGTGGGCCGACCTATTCAAACAGCCTAAGAGGCATGCAACCAGAACTAAAGGAGACAGACCGGAAAGCTCCTGCAGGACTAACCACCAGAATCTGCCGTCAGTCAACTTTGACGAAACAGACGCAGGGTCTGCACCAGAACAACACCATGATGCCCTAATCATCACGCTTCCCAAAGGAAATTGCAAGGTGAAGAAGATCCTGGTGGATGTCGGAAGCTCCGTCAACTTGATCATGATGGAGACACTCAAAGGAATGGGATTCACCGAGAAAGATCTAGCAAAGAAGGCAATTCCCTTGGTTGGTTTCAGTGGCTTAACAAAGCACTCCCTAGGAGAAATCATCATCCCAACCTACGCCGGGGGTGTAAACAAACAGGTAAGGTATCTGGTTATTGATGGACCCTCTACTTACAATGTGATCCTTGGCAGGCCCTGGATCGACGAGATGAAAGCAATTCCCTCAACGTACCACCAATGCCTGAAGTTTCCAACACCTTGGGGGGTGCAAGAGATACGTGGGGACCAGGAAGAAGCTAAGGATTGCTACAAGGTGGCTCTAAAGCCAACAACCGGTTCGCCCGCATAACAATTACAGAGCCAGCGCATCCAGGATGAGTACATTGAGCCTCAGTAGGCAGAGTTGGATGAAGTCATCCTGGACGCGCTGCATCCAGAGCGAACTGTTCTCATTGGATCTGAATGTACAGGTAAAATTCGTGAAGAACTCGTTCGGTTATTGAGAACTAACATAGACTGCTTTGCTTGGTAACATGATGATATGATAGGGATAGACCCAAGGGTGATAACTCACAAGCTAAGTGTGGATCCAAGCTATAAACCTGTGTAGCAGAAAAGAAGAAAATTTTCTTCTGAAAGGAACCAAGTCATAAACAAAGAGGTAGATAACCTGCTTGCTGCAAGAAAAATTCGAGAGGTAAAGTATCCAGAATGGTTGTCTAATGTGGTGGTGGTTCCGAAGAAGAATGGCAAGTGGAGGGTCTGCGTCGATTTTACGGATTTAAATAAAGCTTGCCCAAAGGATCCATTTCCACTACCACACATAGATGTCATGGTGGATGCCACTGCAGGGCACGAGATGCTGACATTCCTGGATGCCTAGAGCGGATATAACCAGATAAAGATGCACCCCAGTGACCAGGAAAAGACAGCATTCAGATCCGAGCGAGGTATCTACTGTTATAATGTCATGCCTTTTGGACTGAAAAATGCAGGATCTACCTATCAGAGGCTGGTAAACATGATGTTTAAAGAGCAAATAGGCCAAACTATGGAAGTATACATAGACGATATGGTCGTCAAATCGAAGCAGGCTTCACAACACCACCAGCACCTGGCAGAAACTTTCAATACCCTCAGAAAATACCAAATGAAGCTGAATCCTACGAAGTGTAGCTTTGGAGTATCCTGTGGAAAATTTCTGGGGTATATGGTGACCCAGAGGGGGATTGAGGCCAGCACCGAACAAATCAGAGCAATTATGCAGCTGGAGTCACCACAGAAACCGAAAGACGTCCAGCGCCTGACTGGAAGAGTGGCAGCCTTGAACAGATTCATATCCAGATCCTCGGACAGATGCAGACTATTTTATGATGTACTCAGGAAAAGCCAAAGATTTGAGTGGACGGATGATCACGAGAAAGCATTTCAGGAGCTGAAGCGTTATCTCAGCACCCCACCTCTCCGTCGGGCGAGCCGGAGAACCACTGTTCCTCGTATCCGCGATCCACAGAAGCGGCAGTCGAGTAGTACTAGTACGAGAGCAGGAAGGATCACAGCATCCAGTATATTACATCAGTAAGTCTCTGCTTCCAGCAGAGACCAGGTACACGTCACTAGAAAAACTTGTCCTTGCACTAGTTACTGCATCCCATAAATTGCGTCCCTACTTCGAGTCTCATACAATTTCTGTGATAACTAATTATCCTCTTAAAACTATCATGAGAAAACCAGAATTGTCAGGAAGAATGGCTAAATGGTCCGTGCACTTGAGCGGTTACGATTTGAATTTTGAACCCCGTACGGCCATAAAGTCTCAGGCTCTGGTAGACTTTGTGTCTGACTTCTGCCCAGCACTCCAGACCCAGGGCGAACAGGACATTCTGAATCTGGAAGAAGATAAAGGAGAGTAAGTATGGGAGCTACATGTGGACGGAATCTCCAACGCCAAAGGAGCAGGAGTAGGACTGGTCCTCAAATCACCCCGGGGAGATCTCATAGTCCAGGCCGTACGATGTGAATTCAAAGCCACAAACAACGAAGCAGAATATGAGGCACTGATCCTGGGTCTGAAGCTGGCTCTAGATCTGAAAATCAGACACCTTCAGGTTTGCAGTGATTCTAAACTTATAGTTAACCATGTTAATGATTGCTATGAGGCCAGGGATCCCAGGATGATGGCATACCTAGACGTAGCAAAGGAATTGAAAATCAGATTCGTCACATTCAACATCAAGCAAATCCCCAGGGACCAGAATGCAGAAGCAGACGCACTAGCCACCCTGAGGGCAACCTTCAAAGTAGGAACCATTTCCACAATACCAATTGTCCACTTGCTGGAGCCAGCAACACTGAAATCTCAGCAGGAAGCATAAGTGGTGTGCAGCACCAGCAGTGAAGAAAATACTCCAGACTGGAGGAAAACATACATAGACTGGCTGCAAAATGATATCCTGCCAGCAGATAAAAAGGAGGTAAGGAGCTTCAGAACGAGAGCATCCAGATTCATACTAATTGATGGTGTTCTTTTCAGGAAATCCCTCGCTGGACCCTACCTCAGATGCCTGGATCGGGAAGAGTCTCAGGCTGTTTTGCATGCTCTCCACAGTGGAGAATATGGAAATCATGCAGGGGGTAGGAGCCTGTCCAACAAGGCACTGAGGCAGGGATACTTCTAGCCCACAATGCGCAAAGATGCCATGGAGTTCGCAAAAAGATGCGACGCTTGTCAGAGGCACGCCCACGTTGGCCACCAGCCAGCAGAACCTCTACACCAGGTTATCTCACCACGGCCCTTCATGAAGTGGGAGATGGACATCGTGGGACCACTACCCAGAGCACCAGGAAACAAAGTCTATATGCTCGCCATGACGGACTACTTCTCCAAATGGATAGAAGCAGAGTCATTCTCCCAGGTTACAGAAACCCAGGTGATATCTTTCATTAAATGCAATATCATATGTAGGTTTGGCATTCTATCTGAGATTATATGTGATAATGGGTCCCAATTCATTGGAAATAAGACAGAAGCTTTTTGTGCTAGGTGGAATATCTCGTTGCAGAAATCTACTCCCAAGAACCCCCATTCCAACGGACAAGCTGAATCCAGCAATAAGATTATCGTTGAAAACTTGAAAAAGAAACTAGAGGAGATTGGGGGCAAATGGGCAGAAGAGCTATCTCTGGTTCTCTGGGCTGACAGAACCACACCAAAGGTTGCAACGGGACAAACTCCCTTCAGCCTGGTGTTCGGAGCAGAAGCAGTCATCCCATCCGAAGTTAGGGTCCCAACCCACAGATATGGATGCATAACAGAAGATAGGAATCAAGTAGAAATGACAAGCAATATGGACACGGTAGATGAACTCAGAACCAGCGCCCAGATCAGGATGGTTTCCTACCGACAGACTGTGGCTAGAAGCTATAACAAGAATGTAAAGGTAAGAACCCTGCAGGTGGGAGATGTGGTCCTGAGGAAAGTCTTCCAGAATACCAAGAACCAGCAAGCAGGAAAATTCGCATACAACTGGGAGGGGCCATACCAAGTAGAGAGCGCAGTTGGAAATGGAGATTACCGACTCATGACTTTGGAAGGGCAAATGGTTCCCAGATCCTGGAATATCACCCACTTGAAAAAATATTTCACTTAAGTCACCAGCATGGTCAACAACTGGGTACTCAGCCTACCAGATACAGCTCAGCCAGGTTCTAGATATTGCCTTACATATTTCCTGGCCCTGAATATTTTTCTGTCTCTAAGTATTTTTATGTCTCCAAATATTTTTCTGGCTCTAAAATATTTTTCTACTTCTAAAGTATTTTTCTATTCCTAAATATTTTTCTGGATTTGAATATCCTCTGATTCTGAATGTTTTTCTGGTTCTAAACGTTATTTATGAATTCAACATTTCTGGTTCTAAAACAGCCTTGTTCGTATTTTAATTCTAACAAATTTTAAGTTGTAAAACCACTTTGAATGTTTTAAGTATAGAACTCCTTTTATTTTTTCAAATAAGCCAAGTGAATAAAATGCCAACTAATCTGGCAGAGCCTGTATTCATTACAGAAGGCGTGTGTCCGTGGCTAAGCACGTACAACCGGGACAACCAGCCTCCCGCGATGCCTTAGCACCCACGCAAGCCTGGCTCCTCTGGACGAGTGGGCATACTAGACCCCTTAGCCAGCAATCTAACAGCGATGGTCAAACAAACGACGTGCATGCACAAATCAAATCACCAGAAACGGTACGACACAAAGAAATATCCACTAGAAAATACGTAAGTTGCAAAAGCAAAATACGTCTGGCATCAGAACCAGACCAAAATACATAAACTGTTCAAAATAAAATGTTATGCCCAGTAGGGCCAGAAACTAACTAAACATAGCAAAAGTCTTTCAGATGCAAAGAAAAGCTAATCTATGTCAATATGCTCCACAGCTTCAGAAGCAGCTGCCTGAGTGTCAGGAGCAGGAGAATTCACCTCTTCCTCAGCATATGGACCATCAGCGGAAGCAGCACCAGGTTTCACTAAGCCGGCCAAAGACATCCGATTCAGACCAGTCGGGAAAGCAAGAAAGAAGGCTTTCCTCTCTTGCTCTCCTAAGTCCCAAGCTGAATGCTCTCCCTTCTGGAATGCCTTTATGCACTTGATCTTCGTGTCCAAAGCAGCATAGGACAGAGCATTCGCCAAAGTCTCTTTCAACTCCTGCACGTCAGAAGCCTTCTCCTCCTAGATCTGAGAAACACGAGCCTCCGCGTCAGAAACACGTTTCTCAGCCTCTGAAATACGTTTCTCCACCTATGAGGCACCTCTCTCAGCTTCTGAGGCACGCTTCTCAGCATTAGCAGCCTTCTTCTCAGCATCAGCAGCCTTCTTCTCAGCACCAGAAATCCGCCCTTCAACAGCAGAAAGACTATTCTGTAAACTCTGCTTCTGAGCAGCCTCCTCCAGGAGCAGACTCTGGGACTTGTCTAGATCAGCCTGAATCTTAAGCCTACCCTCATTGGCTTCTTTCGTCAGCTTCTGAAAATTGGCATTTTCTGCTTCCAGGAGAGGCACCTTCTCCCGCAGATACAGGGCCATCTGAAAGGACTGATACACCAGAACAGAGTGTTAAAAAAAAAAAAAAAGAACTTGCAACAATCAATGTCCGTTTACCTCAAAGGAGTGCTCAGCTGCACGATCCACCAAATCATGTAAGGCCCTGCTATCCAACGCAGACCTAGGAGCAGGAAGTAGCATCTGGTTCATTAAACCCAAGTTACGCGCAGACTTAGCCTTGCCAAAATCGTCTGGAAGTGTAAGGATAATAACGCCGTGAAGGAGCAGATTTGGAACCGAGGCGACCCAGTATAGGGGCACCCCGAAGCGAGGCGCTCCGAAGCGGATGACTTCAGACGTTGGGATCGTACCAGAAGCAGACATGGCTGGGACAGAAGCAGGAATAGGTTTGGGAACCGGAGGATCCCCAGAAGCAGATGACCCATGACCAGGTAGCGGAGGCCTCACAGCTAGAGGAGTGGCTTCAATAGGAGTCTGCTCCTTAGCCCGGCTCGCAGCAGCAGATCTTCTCTTGGGACGAGGTCCAGAACCAGGGGCAGGGGTAGACTTTCTTTTCTTAGCAGGTTTGGGGGCAACTGCGACCCGCTCCTTTTCTTTCTGAGCCAGGACATCGTCCCGCGAGATTCTAGATTTTGCAGAGCCTGGAAGCAGCAAAGATCAAGTCAGAACCCGAAATATCAAATATCCAGAAGCAGAACCTAGTCAAAAAGGAAGAACAACGCACCAGTCGGCATTGATTCTTTTTCCTCAGCTGCTGTTTCCTTCACCGCGGAAGCAGAATCCTGAACCAGATTGGGGAAGGTCCTATGCTCAAGGGGTGGACCAAATAGCTTGGAAAGAGACGCAGCTCCGTCGGAGGATTTAAGCAAGTGGCACAGACCTGCAAAAAACACCAAGTAAGGAAGTATACGCGTCAAAGGAAAATACACAGGAATAAGGGCATGCAAGTACCGTCTGTTGACCGCCAGACGCTGACAATGTAGTCAGTCGGAGGAGGAAGGGTATCAACTTTGACAAAGATAAAGCGAGAAAACCACTTGCTATCATCCGGCTTCACAGGGAAGATAATGCAATTCTTTTCCCCGTCTCGAACCCGAATGGTCACTTGACCCCGGCTGAGGGACCTGACCGAAAACAAGTGTGCAAGGTCCGGAAGACCGATCTCATAGCCAAATCGGTTATTCATAGCCACAATAGCAAGCAAAGTCCGCCAAGTATACGGAGCTACTTGGCAGATGGCCAAGTGATTCAGGTTCAGAAACTCCTGGATCATGGGAGGTAAAGGAAATCGCAGACCCAGACGGAAAGCATACTCATACAAGCATATCCACCCTTCCCTCACAGAATCTGCTTTCTGGCCAGGGGTTGGGATGTGAAACACCACATCATCAGAAAAACCAAAGGTTTTCTTGATATAATCAAGATCCTCGGAGGTGAAGTCAGAATCACAAGAATGTTTGGCGGAAAGGACGCCGCCGGAGAGGAAAATGTCAGACGGCATCACTGGATCCGAGGCCGAGGTCGAAGAAGCAGATTTTTGTGACATGATGTGCAAAGAAATGAAAAGAAAACAAGTAGGAGACGAAGTACTTGTGGAAAAGAAGCCGGCAGAAAGAAGGAGGGTTTATGAGAGAGGAGGATGAAAGTGATTGATAATGATGGAAAGGTGAGAAAATAGAGGGAGAGGGGAATACCGAGGGGGTTATATAAAAGGGGAGTTCATGGGGGAGTGGGAAACTAAATACGGCGGTTGGGAAAGCATTAAGTGGGGAAGTTGTAGAAACCAAGGTAACTGCCTAAAAATATTTGAGAAGGAAATTTGGGGGCAATTGTTATGGATAAAAATACCACTTAACATTTGTGACGTGGCATTATTCTACTGGCAGAAAAAGTGGCTAAAGAGTGACAACGTGGCGCGCGGTAATTGGTGGATGAGAGGAGAGAGGAATCGCTGAGGTGGCACATCGTGGACCATGGGATCAAAAAGCAACAAACACAATATAATATGGGCCAAGGAAGAAACCCACGTACAAAAGGAAGGGAAGATTGGGCTTGGACTCTTTCAACAACTGTTACCTATCTTCATGGTAACAGTCCTAGATTCTAGGAGCAGATGCAGGGAGAAGTTTAGTAACCCTAGGTCCGATTCCAACAACTATATAAGGATGAGAAGACCAGCACACAAGAGGCATTCGACACTAAAATCAAGAAGCACTTCCCTCCTAAAAATCCCATCAACGACCAGCAATATTTCACTAACAATAATATACTTGTATTTCCTTACTTGGGCATTTTACACCGATTATAGTGCAAAGTTGGCGGGATTCCGACTCCCCCCGCAGTTGTTCCCACACCGGGTTTCCGCGTCACCAAAAATCCTTCGTGTCATTCTTTTCGTTTGTCTTTCTTACGTTGTTCTTATCGCTGCACTCAAATCGTAATTGGCATTTAGGATATTCACTATCACTCACATAATTAATTCATAACCGGTAAAGTTTTACCAAAACAAGTGGACCAGGAAAATATACGCCATGCATATTTGTGTTTCTATTGCAAACGCCTCTGTTTATTGGACTCACTATTCCAATGGTTCATATTATGTCAAGAGTGGATATGCTATAGATCTTAATTAACATGATTGCAGGTTTACCACTATTAAAGAATGTTCTCGCATTAATAATTATAATAATGCTAAAAGTTTTTGTAAGCAGAGAGTTTGGCACCTCCCGGGGACACAAGTCTGGAAGATTCTCGTTTGGCGAATTTTAGCAAATTCCCTCTCTGTGGATCATGAATTTAAACAGAGGAATAGTATCATCTTAATTTAAAGGTTCTTATTTCTCAGTTGACTATTTTTACAATCTTCAAAAATGTGCTGATAGTACAACTACGGAGGCTTTCGCTCTCAAAGATTGACGGTCATTAGTTCGTTATGTGCGTGTGACACTCAGGTTATTGGATATTAAGAATGACTTTCCTTTATTTCTTCAGGATGGGTGAAGGCGGTAAGCGAAGGGCTTTCGGGTTAAAGTTTATGTTGGAAATAGGGGCTTTTTAAGCCATGTATATTTTTCCAATTGTCCCACATTGGTGAGGAAAAGAGTGTTTGTTGTATTTATATATGACCACACTCCTTACCATATCACTAGTGGGTCATGGGAGGCTTTTGTGGAAACTTTGCGAGGTGCTTAATTCAGCTCGCACACGCGCGCGCGTGCCCGAGCCCGGATCCGGATTCGGGATTTGGCAATCGCCTGCGGCGGGCTGTGCCTATCTTTTTGGGCCAGAGCTGCGTGTTTTTGTTTAAGGAAGAAGTGACCAGTTTCGTTTATAGGAAAGTGACCAGGTGCATCTGTCAAATCATCTGAAATTAAGAGCCATATCTTCAGCGTTAATGGCTCCTTAATCACGTTTGACTGATGTTAATGCGGAATCAATTTTTGGCTCCTCACCTGCTAAATTTCTCCTATATAAAGGAGACCTTCTTCACTTATGAACATACGCAACAACACACACTCTTCTTCTCTTCTCTTTTTCTCTATAATTTCTGGGTAAAGCAAATTCTGTCGTTCCAATGCTCTCAGTCTCGAGTGGGCGTGCCTGAGTGCAGTAGTGTAAATCCTTGGGGAACTACCGGTCATCTGCTGATCGCCACTACGGTCGTACCGGAAATATAGTTTCCAAGGCAGTGGCTCTCTTACCACGTCACTACAAATTTGGTTATCTCTTTTCCTTTTCATTGTTACTGCAATTTTCAACTAACAATTTGAAAACTATATTATTGTTGCTGTAACAATGTCGATCATGTCTAAGAATGCTCCTTATTTGTCAAAAGTCGAACCCTTAGATGGTCAGAATTATAAGCGCTGGTCTCAAAAATTACTGATGTTTATTGAGCAGTTTGAAATTGATTACGTTTTATTTTCTGACCCGCCTACGCCTGTAACCAAAATTGCTGCATCATCTGTTGAGACCACACCTCCTGCAATTTCTGTAGTCAAGTCAAATGAAGAGGCTATTAAAAAACATGATAAGGGTAATAAAACAGTTAGGTTTCACCTCCTTAATCTTATGACTAATACCCTATTTGACTTGTTTATGGTTCATAAATCTGCTAAAACCATATGGGAATTACTTGAGAAAAAATATGCGACTGATGATGCGGGTAAAAAGAAGTATGTCGTTGGGAAATGGCTGGGGTTCCAGATGGTAGATGACAAACCTATAATGGAACAAGTTCATGTCTATGAGAATTTAAATGTTTGACGTAGTTAATGAAGGGATGAAACTAGATGAGATTTTTCTAGCAAATGTGTTACTGGAAAAATTCCCCCCTTCCTGGTCTGACTATAGAAACCATCTGAAACATAAGAAAAAGGACCTTTCCCTCCAAGAATTAGTGAGTCACATGAGGACCGAGGAGGCAAATCGTCTCAAAGACAAAACCATTAGTGTGTCTGTAAATGCTTCTAATGCTTCTGTCAAGGCTAATCTGGTTGAGTCGAGTGGTCCGCCCAATGTTGAGAAATTCAAGGGTAAGGGTAAGGCCAAGGTTGGTCAGGGGAAGAACCAGGGTCCTGCTAAGAAAAATGGTCCAGGGAAGCATACCAAACCAGTTGCTAAGATTCAGAAACCAAAGGGGCCAATTGTTTGCTATGTCTGTGGAAAAGCTGGTCACAAAGCCTACCAATGCTCCGAAAAGAAATCTGCTGAAGCGAATGCTGTGACTGATGACATCATTGCTGCCGTGGTTGTGGAGGCTAATGTGGTGGGTAATGTTGCTGAATGGGTCTTGGACACTGGCGCTTCTAGACACCTATGTGCTAAGGGGTTATTTGCTGAGTTCGAGGAAGTAGCTGATGGGGAATGCATTTTCATGGGTAACTCTTCATCCGCACCGATCAAAGGCAAAGGCAAGATCTTTCTCAAACTCACCTCGGGGAAAACACTTGCTCTAAATAATGTTTTGTATGTACCCTCGTTACGTCGAAACCTTGTGTCTGGTGCCTTACTAAACAAAGCTGGGTTGAAACTTGTTTTTGAGGCTGACAAGGTGGTAATGTCGCGTAATGGGGAATTTGTGGGCAAGGGTTATCTTTCTGGGGGTCTTTTTGTATTGAACACTGATTCAGTTTCTAATAATATTGCTTCTACTTCTGCTTATATCGCTGAGTCTATTGATGTTTGGCATGGTAGATTAGGTCATGTGAATGTTGACTACATTAAAAAACTTAGAACTATGAGCTTAATTCCAAGTTTGTCGAGTCAAGAATTCTCTAAATGTGCTAGCTGCGTTGAGGCTAAATTCACAAAGAAACCTAGTAAACCAGTTACCACTAGAAAAACGAGTCTTCTTGAGCTAATTCACACCGACCTAGCTGACTTCAAAAATGTTGCAAGTAGAGGTGGTAAAAATTATTATGTCACTTTTATAGACGACTGTTCAAGGTACACCCGTGTTTATTTGCTTAAGACAAAAGATGAAGCAGAACATTCGTTTATAAGTTTTAAGAATGAGGTCGAAAACAAACTTGACAGAAAAATCAAAAGGGTAAGGTCTGATAGAGAAGGCGAGTATAAATCAAACTATTTAGCCGAGTTTTGTGACAAAAACGGTCTAATACATGAGACTAGTCCACCTTACTTACCTCAATCCAATGGAGTAGCTGAACGAAAAAATAGAACTTTAAAAGAAATGATGAATGCTATGCTTTTAAGTTCTGGCCTTTCTGAGGATATGTGGGGGAAAGCAATTCTATCGGCTTGTCATATTCTTAACCGTGTACCTCATAAGAAGTTAGACAAGACACCCTACGAGATATGAAGAGGCTATCCTCCTAACCTGAGCTTCCTAAGGGTATGGGGGTGTTTAGCTAAAGTGGGTTTACCTGACTTTAGAAGACCTACAGTTGGACCTAAAACCTATGATTGTGTTTTTATAGGCTATGCTCAAAATATAGTTTTCAAGGCAGTGACTCTCTTACCACGTCACTACAAATTCGGTTATCTCTTTTTCTTTTCATTGTTACTGCAATTTTCAACTAACAGTTTATGCTAGTGGTTGTAATTCCTTCATGTCTCTTTGGATTGGGTGGTCTACAATCGTGAAGGATTTAGAATCTACAGTTTTGCTAAAATTTTTAACGTTGAATCTGCTTCAGGATATTACTAGCCTTTTAATTACCTTATTTCATTATATTTGTTTTAATTTTATTCCTCGTGGTCTCAATAAAGGTTGTTCATACCTTAGCTAGGGCTTAATTGGATTTGTAGCAGCATGTTAGATCTTTACAGCTGCCAAAGAAAAATATGTAATTTGTTGATTTTCACCTATTTCATCTTATTACAATACGCGACCTTGGACAAATTTACTTATGGAAATTGTCTTCATTTGACAATACCCATTTCGTGTTGTAGTCCTATATCCGTAAGCTTCTATAATACGGAGGTTATATTTAAAAGGACAAATTATAAACAATACAAGCTAAGTGAGACACATCACTCATGCAGTATGATTTATGTAACAACGCCATGCTTCGAATATACCACGCATGCATCATACCAAGTGATGTAATTTTAAAATGATGTTTTTGGAAGAGGTGTGCATTGCACACACTCTAATTAGAAGAACAATTAATATAATCTTAGAAAAATATCTAAGTAAAAATGATGAACGAATATGCAATATTAGGTAATTCTTGAAATAGATAGATTTTAGCTTTAGCTAGAGTTTCATTTTTAACCTAATCCATTAAAATCAAATTACAAGTTTGTCATTAGGAGTTTCGTACAAAATCTAAAACTACTTGATCTTTTTTATATTATTTAGTTAGAGCGGTAAAAAGATTTAATACCAACGGATAACATCTTAGCGCTTTTATTTTCCGATACAAGTACAATATAATCCCAACCTGTAGGCTTTAGGTAAGGTTAATGAAGAGTAGTGGGGGATCTCAACTTCTCTTTAGAACCCTTTTCAAGAGGGGAAATCGGTGTGACTTAGTCATGAAGCCACATCTACAGACTACAATAATGTCATCTAGACTAGAAAATAATTTTACGACAGGCCTGTTTGAGCCTTTGAGGTAGAGGGAATGAGGGATAGTAATTACTTTGACAAATTAAATGTTATAGTTGACAACAAATCTCGATTATTGTGAATAGTTTAGCTTTGATGCTATCAGATTTGATTTAAAAGGAGCATATGATTGTTTACGTAGGGAGAGTTAATTAATCGAAAACATATACGTCTTCCACTTCCACTACTATTACTCTATTAATTAATAGAAAACTTCTTGACCATCTACTACACTCTCTTCTTCGGGCTTCCGAGGTACGTCCTGCTCAAGTGCACAACAATTATGGCATTCTTATGCCCTCTGGTGAGTTGGGTCGTTCAATATCTCAACGGGAAAGGATTTTGATATCTGTTTCGGCACATCATATCCCAAAAACAAACTGTTTCACCTGCTGCATCCATAGTTCCGATTTGGATTACTCCAACTCAAGTGAAGTTCAAGCTCTTACGGTTTTTGAAGCATCTACTAGAGCTCTTTTAAGGGCTATGCGTTATGCCCACTCCGTGGTATTGACTTCTGTTAGTTTTCAGGTTACCTGCTGTAAACTATCTGCAGTTCTGGCAAACTCTTTGCCAGTCCCAATTAGTGTGCGGAATTCTATCCGAGAAATCCGCACTTTGTTTGTAATTTACCCTTACTGGTCTGTAAGCCTGGCAACAGGCTAGCTTTTGTGTACTTTCTATCTTTCTTTAATATACGCAGTTTATCATTGTCAAAAAAAAAAAAAATTAATAGAAAACAAAAACTCGAATCTGTCATATGCATGCAACCATGGATGGTGATCGACTAAGAGTTACATATAGGCCAGGTTGATTAAAGACTACTTAAAGCTAGGACAGTTAACAGATATCCTAATCCGAAAAATCGATTAAAACCCGTCCAAGAATAACATAGAAATGACCGGCTTTTTTTAACCTAAACTCGAAAATGACCAACCTGATAATAGTCCACACATTTAGGATCAAGACCCGACCCACCAGAGTCATAAAAAAAGTTGGATTTATTAAAATTTCTATTCGAAGCAAATAAATTTAATATAAAATGATGACAGAAAAATCTAAATTTTCAAGTAAGATATGCTTGTATTAGGCATATTTTTACTACATTATTAATTATACAAATGATTATTATATAGATATAGTCACTCCTTGTCATGTATGTGTAACAAGTAAAAACAAATCAATCCAAAATTTCGTATAGCATTGCGACAATGAATATATATATATATATATATATATATATATATATATATATATATATATATATATATATAGAGAGAGAGAGAGAGAGAGAGAGAGAGAGAGAGAGAGAGAGAGAGAGAAGGGATCAACTAAGGTCCTTAGAAATAATAAGTCCATAAGTTCTAATGTGGACGGTTGGATCAATCAAACGAATGGCCAAGATTTCGCAGTCAAACCCCACTAAACCCCATTAAACTAATATTTTTGATTTACCTCTCTCCTCTTACCCACTAACCCATGCATGCTACACTGTTTGTCCATCAGTCCATGATCATTTCCCTCCTCATTTTCTAGACAATTCAAAACAACTTGCGGGTATTTTTCCCTCTATTTCCTGTCATTTCGTCTTCCTTTTCTTTCTTCACAATTCTGATAACTCCATTTTCATCACTACCAATTAACTCCATCCTAACAAACGCCATTTTCATCACTACAAATTAATACCAACTCGCGTGCAAACTACTTTGTCTCCATTTTTTTATAAGGTATTTTCTCCATTCCTTATTCAAAGATTTGTAGTTTGTTTTTTGTTAATTATTGCCTTTGTTAAACTATCATAAAAAGAGTTCATTTGATTTTTCAATCTTCAATTATGGGTTTGCTGATGTTTATTTGTTCAATTGTTAATTATGGTTGTGCAGATCAAATTCGAGGTCATTTGATAATTAACAATGGTTTTTGCCAAGAAAAATGCCAAGAAATCTTCCAAGAAATCTGAATCGAAGGTAAAAAATCTCGTCTTGTTGGTATAACTCTTATAGAATGATTTGTAACTTCAATTAAATATCTGTATAACTCTAATCCCAATTGTTTGTCATCTACAGATGGATGTTGTAGAAAGTATTGACACGGGAGTTGATATCCAGGTTAAAAGTTTTGATTTTGATTTATACGTTACTAGATGTCTAACTCTGCTTACTAGATGTATAACTTTAGTACTCAATATGTATAACTCTGGGTAATTAATGTAAAACTCTGGTTAATAGATGTATAACTCTGGGTAATTAATGTAAAAAACTGGTTAATAGATGTACTCAATATGTATAACTCTGGGTAATTAATGTAAAACTCTGGTTAATAGATGTATAACTCTGGGTAATTAATGTAAAAAACTGGTTAATAGATGTATAACTTTAGTACGCAATATGTATAACTCTGGTTCCTAGATGTATAACTCTGGGTTCTAGATGTATAGCTCTTCTGTTTCTGTGACCAACTCCTTCTTCATAATGTCAAACTCTAATTGTTATATGTATGACTATACTTTTAATTAGTTTCCATTCATAGAGTTATACAATATATGCCTACAGTTATACAATTTATACCTGGATATATACAATATATAGCTAGAGTTATACAATTTATACTTTGGAGTTATACATTAGATTCCTGGACTTATACCTGGAGTTATTCCTGGAGTTATTCATTATACTGTATATGCTTACAGTTATACATTGTATGGCCAGAGTTATACATTCTATGACTAGAGTTATACATTACATGACCAGAGTTATACTTTCTATTGCTAGAGTTATACATTTTATCGCAGTCATTTGTTGTATAACTCTGATTACATGTTGAATAACTTCTGCTGCCATAATGTATAACTGGAGTTATACAATATTTGCTTAGAGTTGTACATTTTATTCCTGGAGTTATACAGTATATGCCTAGAGTTACACATTAGATAACTTGTTATTATATGTATAACTGCATCTTTGTTAATCAATCCCTTTTTGTTTGTCACCACGGATGGATGATGCACCAAGTACTTGAGAAGGAGCTGATTCCCGTGTTCAAAGTTTGACCCTTTTATAACTGTTGTCATTTGTTGTATAACTCGATTACATTTTGAATAACTTTTGTCTTTGTCGTAATGTATAACTCTTGATATTTCCGATTAACTCTATTATCAGAATGTATAACTTTTCTTATATTTTGTATAACTCTGACTATCTATTGTATTACTTTAATTCACAGTATGTCTATTTCTTTGTTCCAAATATCTCTAATTGCAACTACAATATGTCTAATTTTGTGTGTTGTCCTTGCTTTTTCCCAGATGGTTGAGGTCAAGCCAAGGGTAAAGAGGGTGCATGAAATCACGGTTTCGTGTCGACCTCAAAGACTTGTCTCTCTCATTGAAAAGCTTAATGAGGATCGTGTGTCCGCTTTAAGAAAATTGGGTTTGGTGGCCTTTTGGAACTCAAGATTAGTAGCTTCCCACTTGCACACGTTCGCTGTTCTTGGAGTCCTTCTCGACGGGTCATATGTGTTCGGGCTTCGCGGAAGAAGGAGTTTATGATCGATAAGCATGACGTGCATGACTGTTTCTTGTTACCTTTCGGACCCAATGCTCTCCCTTTGGTGCCCGTGAGCTCGCAGAAGGGGTCCAACGATCCCGAGAATAAGGAGCTGAAGGACAAATGGCGGCAAGCGTATGGGGTGGCCAAAGGGAATAGTGCAATACCCTTAGGGAAAGTTTACAAGCAACTTCTGGATTACGAGGAGGCGGACGATCAATTTTGCCGGCTATTTGTTTTGTTCTGCATGTCTTCATTCCTCGCACCCACCCCAAACAATGGGATAGATTGGAAGTCTGTTAAGGGCTGTGTAGAAGATCCCAAGCCATCCCGCATTTTGACTGGTGCTCTTATATTTTGGACATGACGGTGAAAGCGGGGTCGATCAGTAAAAGGGGGTAACATTGTTGAACGGGTGTATCCCCTTCCTCATGATAAGCTACTTTCAGCGATATGATTACAAGGGTAAGCCTTGTAAACATGATCTACCTTTGATTAAACATTGGGATGAAACTTCGCTTGTAGAGAGGGTAAAATTTGAGGTGGGTCAAGGGGGATTGGGTACTTTAACATTGTCTAAGACCAGGTATCCGAGGTGCCTTCAAGACCCCTCTTATGGAAGGAGTGTGGACAGTAGCAGCCTCAGCGGCCCGCGTGAACCCAAACAACTGTTGCTAACAGGCCCCCCACCCCCTCTCTCCTGCCCAACTTCTGAGATATATGAGTAGTAAAGGTCTTGCTTGGTTATAGTTATTGGTATTTGTCTTTCAAGGTAAGAGTGATGCCTTGTGTTGTTTGTCTTGGTCCTATCGGATACTAGGGGTGAGCTATAAGCCCTCTAGTTGCGATATGATCGTCGAGATTGATGTTCCCATCCGTTCTTATGGTGAGATGCAAGCCATAAGTATGAATGTGACATTAGTAGCCACGTCCCGTGCAATGTTTGCTAAGTGGTTTTCCAAATAATGGCTACGGTTTCTATTCTTGTAATTTGCATTGGTTGATCCCTTACTTAACTGCTTCACATGATTCGGATTCTAATCTCATATCTATGTTGTAATTTCTTGAAATGCGTACTTTTGCATAAATGACCGTATTCTTGTCTTTCATATTACTAATGGTCTCCCGTGAACAGTTGAATCTTTATTATGCTAATGTTGGCCTATCTTGTTCCATCTCAATTATTTGCCATGTTTACATATAAACTTGATACTCTTATCTTTTATATGTGTCTTATATGACTTACCTGTTTTAGTTCCTTGTTATGTTCGTTTTGACATTTTGTGGCTGGGAGAACCTTGAGTTACTCCCCACTGACTGTGGCGTTCATGTTTACATGAATGACAGGTATTAGTTGGTGCATTCATGGGGTGAAGACATGTGTGAGCTAGCGAGCACTTTGGCCTTTTAGTCGGTTTATTACGATTGTTTAGACTCACCTTTTATTGTATTGTCATTCGAGGGATATCTTTTCCCTCACCTTGACTATCACGTTTGTATAATTTAAACTTTATTTCCGTATTCTTTATTTATGTTTTGGATTTTAATGATCCCGCGCCTTAAATTTTAAAAGTTTCAAAAATTTCCTATTTTTTCGCTTGAATTTATAAGTTATATTTTCCGCTTTATCGCGGGGTGTCACATGAACGATCAACGATTTCCCGGCATATGACATGCTTTCTAGTTGGTCCACAAGTGGGTATCATGCTTGTCCTTATTGTCCAGAAAATGTTCATAGATCTTTTTGGTTTAGAAATAGCAAAAAGGTTTGTTGGTTTGATTGTCACCGCGAGTTCTTAAGACCTAACCATCATTTCCGCAACAATTGTAGGCATTTTCTAAAAAACAGAAAAACTGAGAATCGCATAGCCGCATCGAAATTAATGGGTGATGAAGTGTGGGATTCCGTAAAAGACTTGCTAAAAATAGTTGATGCTTCTGATCAAGAATTGAAAAGACTGAAAGATCAGAATGAAGGTTGGTGGAAACAAAGCATATTCTGGGAACTTCCATACTGGAAAACGTTGCTGATTCGACACAACTTAGAAGTTATGCACATTGAGAAATGTTTTTTGAACAACTTATCAACACCATGATGGATGTACCAGGTAAAACTAAATTTGGCCCTAAAGGTAAAGACGACTTTAATGAACTTTGCTATAAACGGTCATATCATCTAGGTTTTTTTTTATCAACCGCGGAGAAAAAAGGCTCTATGTGACTGGGTTGCTAATTTAAAATTCCCGGATGGTTATGATTCAGATTTGAGTCGGTGTGTTGACCATAAAAAGATGGTGTTGCATTCCATGAAAAGTCATGATTATCATGTCTTTATGGAACGACTACTCCCTGTTGCCTTGAAAGAGTTGCTCCCGACCGGTTCTTGGAATGCAATAACTGAGATAAGCCAATTTTTTAGAGACCTGTGTACTTCTACTATTAGAGTTGATTCTATGGAACGCCCGGAGTCAAACATTGCGGAGATAATATGCAAGTTAGAGAAGATATTTCCCTCTTCTTTCTTCAGTTCCATGGAGCATTTGCCTCTTCACCTACCTTATGAAGCGAAAATTGGAGGACCTGTTCAATATCGATGGATGTATCCATTTGAGAGATTTCTTAATCATTTAAAAAAAAGATTGGCAACAAAGCTCGGGTGGAGGGTTCAATATGCAACGCTTTTTTGTTAGAGGAAATTTCAAATTTCTATTCCTTTTATTTCGAAGATCGCATTGACACAAAAGCAAAAGACTTAGATGTTGGTGTAAATTCCGATGACCAGTTAAAATCTAATTTACCTGAGTTATTCAATGATGACATGGGAACTACAACCGGGAAATGTATACAGAGGTACTTGACTGAGAAAGAGTATGAAGAAGCTCATTTTTATGTGCTAAGGAACTGTGGAGAATTTTTAGAGACTTATGAAAAGTAAGTTAATACTTCATCATTACTCAATTGTTTTTTAATTATCAAATTAGATCGAATTTATAGGTAATACATAACTAAAACATGCTTTCCCTACTTATAGGGAATTTGAGTCACATATCAAAATCAAATTTCCTGATGTCACGTCCTCTGATGATGTTTGGGCAAAACATGACAAAAGTTTTCCGAAATGGTTCCGAAATGAAGTAAGTCGTGATACATTTTCTTTGAAATTAAACTACACATTTTAATTTCTTATTAAAAATTGAAAAAAATATAACAACTTAATTAATTTTTTTTTATTCATAGGTTTATAGATTGAAGGATAATCTAATAATAGCTTTAGCATTGGGTCCTAGTAACATGGTGAAGTCTTGGAGACGGTATACCATCAATGGCTATAAATTTCGAACTTTTAAGGAGGGAGTTGATGTTTCGAAATCTACGTTAAGCAATGGGGTTTCTGTGAATTCAACTGAAGGGTTGGACTACTATGGAACCCTAAATGAAGTAATTGAGCTTTCTTATTATACCAACCAAAGGGTTTATAGGGTTATTTTGTTTAAATGTGATTGGTTTGATAATTCCCCACAAGGACTAAGTATCCATAAGGTTTACGGACTTGTAGATGTAAACGAGAAAAAGAAACTTCGTGGACATAACCCATTTGTGGCAGCTTTTCAAGTCGATCAAGTTTGTTATGCTCCTTATCCAACCATTAGGAAAGGTAATCAAGGTATTCCGTGGTCCGCGGTTTTTAAAACCAAGGCAAGATCACAAGTTGATGCTCCTATTGAAGAAAGTGTCTTTAAAGAAGATGTGGTTGTGAATGATCACTCAATTTCACTGATTTTGTTGGAAGATATAGAGGATGAAGATGAATACGAAGTGGTAGTGGAAAGAGGTCAAGGGGAATATGACAGGGACGTTGGAGAAGAAGGGGATGATGATGAAGTTGAAGAACGTATTAGATAAGAAAATGAGGAATCAGAGGAAGAAGTAGGAGTGCTTTTTTCAGATGATGAACGTCTTTTGATTTGTAGTGACAGTGATAGTGAGGAGGACTAGTTGTAATTGTACAATTATTAATCCATTTGTAAAAAAGTTTGAATTTTAAACATTCAATAAAATTTGCATTGTTTAAAATTTTAGTTAGTGTTTGTTTCCATTGTTTATATATAGCCTGCAGAAATGGTTGATTTGCACTAACGAGTTTTTCTTTGAACTAACAATTTGCATTGTTTTTAAGCAGTGATTATGCCGAATATTTTTCGCCGTGTTTTTGGAAGCAATAGTAGTGCATCTCGACATGATCGGGAGGACGAGGAGATTGAGGATGAGGTCGATCCTCAATCTCCAACACGGGAGCGGGAGGGCATGCAGGTGATTCTCTCATCAGCGCGTTCTCAGTCAGATCATTTTTGGTATGTTTATGTTAATTTTTTAATTTTTAAAACTTATATATATCATTTTCAGTTTTAATTTCAAATATTTATGTGTTTTTTAGGTGAGATGACACGCCGGTCAGGAAATATGTTACTTGGTTGTTCACCCGTAACCTCGGAGATGAGTACTTCACTAGGTGGGGTGAAGCGAGCCACGCACAGTGTCAAAAGATATGGAATTACTTTGCGGTAATTAATTTGACACTTATCTATAATTATGTATTTCAATAATAATTTTCATAAGTTTATAATAATTTTCTTAAGTTTAATATAACTAATTTCACACTTGCTTTTGAAACAGAGTCATGTATAATCCATCGATCGTGGCTATGATCCTACGCCTGAGTGGCAGATGAGGGTAACGAGGCGGATTACCACTCTTATTAATGGAATGAAATATAATAAGAAAAATTCAAAGTGGGTGCCTGATACTTGGTGGGAGAACCTTAAGACTAGGCCAGAAGATCCCACTTTTGCCAAACATTCGAAAATCAACACGGCAAATGGGAAGTCGGGTGGTAAAGATGGGAAAGCATAGGGCACCCACACTCTTGGTCGGAAGAGTTGCTCCGATGCTTTTAAGGAATTGGTAAGTATTGTTTATATTGCTTTTAAAAAGTGGTTAATATATATGATTGACAAATATATACTTGATTTTACTTGTTTTCATACTACTTTCAGGGTGAAGAGGCCACTCCGTACAAGTTGTTTACGAAGACGAAGAAAAATAAGAAGGGCGAGTCGGTTAATCCTCGAGCTGCTGAGATAGACGTAAGTTTTTGTATTCAATGTAATATCTATTTTTTATTACAAAGAACGGTAATATCTTTCTTAGAAAGAACGATAATATCTTTCTTATAAAGATAGGTAATATATATATATATATATATATATATATATATATATATATATATATATATATATATATATATATATATATATATATATCATTTCGACGATTTTGTTTCTTTTTTCAGCATGATTACAATGAGGAGATGAGTCAACCATTGCCACCTGGACAGTCTCCCGATGAGATCCGGGCGTAATAGAAGGCTGTCAAAGGCTTTGACGAGAAGAACCGGATATTTGAGACCGGAGATAAAGGGGCCGAAATATGGTATAATCCTCCTACTAATAAAGCTGGTCGATGGTCTTTCTCTTATGCTCCTAGCATGATTTCACAGATTTCCACCCAAATGAATGATGAACGAGCCACTCGAATTGCTCTTGAAGAAACCGTTCGTCAACAGGCCGAACAAATGGCGGCAACGCAAAAGGCTTGGGCTGATATGCAAGCATCTCAACCCCCAAACACGTGTTCACAATTCAATCCACATAGGCGGGATGACTTTGCGGATGATGGACACGGGTTTGGAGGTGGTAGTTTTATTTCCCCTATAGGTTAGAGCCTTTAGTTAGGTTAGTATTTTCGTCTAGTAGGGAGTATGAAAAAACATTGGTGATTCGTGTTTAATTAGTAAGATAATGTACGAATTAGACCGACTTTTTATGTAAAAAATTTGTGTTCAATTCTCTTTTGTTGCCTCTCTTGATTCCCGCAATAGCGGTCGACGTGAAAATGGATTCCCGCTTGGCGGTCGACGATTCTGACTTGGCTAAAACTTGTCGTCAAAAGCTACCAACCAAAACAATATTTATAACTCTACAAACTACTCTTAGCAAAGAGGTAAGTAAATGTCGGATCCCAAGGGACGGGTATTGATGTAGAATTTTCAATTGTAAGTGGTCGTGTCTTAGGGTGTCACAATTTGGGGTTGAGGTAGGAGATCAACTAAAACTAATATACAATAAAAATAAATGCAAGGTAAATAAAATGGAGATGTAAACAATTGACTAAAAGCACTATGGGTTCATAGGGGATTCATAGGAGTTGATCATACAAACATATTATCAAATTATAAGCAAGCAATTATTGTTGTGATGGGATCGAGTTGGTGTATAAGCTTACAATCCCTAAGAAGGTTTGGGTCCCGGAGCCGAATCGATTAGATTGTATAACACCTACAAGTCGACTTAGTCCTTCCTATTCAACTATATGCATGGTCTAATGAGACTCGAGTTGGTGTATAAGCTTACAAGTCTCATTGAAAAGATAGGTGATGGGTAAAAAAAATGCAAGGATTCATAAGCTCGCATTTCACCATACATAACATGTGCATAAGTTGAAATCACAACAAGCAAGCAAATTAATTATGAAAACATATTAGATTAAGCACGAATTAATCCTCATGTTGGTTTCCCCTAATTCCCCATTAACCCTAGTTAAGGAAACTACTTACTTATTATCAAGTTTAAGATGCTAACAAGGTTGTCAATCATACTAGCAAAGCAAAACATGATGAATAAATGAAAATGATTAACAATAATTAAACAAGGTTAAGAGAGAATTATACCTATGAAGATGATTCCAAATAATAAAGCAAAGAATAATAAAAGTACTTGATGATTGATGGAAGGTTGTCAATCCTCCAAATAAACCCAAATAATCTTCTAATTACCCAAAATAAATGAAGAACAATAGAGAAATTAAGGAAATATTAATATTGATATTTGTATTAAGACTTGATTAAGAATGGATTACAACTTAGTTATGAGAGTATTAAGGAATCATAAGACTTGATTAGGAATTGGTTACTAATTGATGGTAATCTAGGTAGTACAATGGGGTATTTATACTAAAGATTAAGTACAAAGATTAGGGTTACTAAGGGCTTAAATGACTATTAAGTCCTTAAGAAAAGTTAAGGAAATGCTCCTCTCGAAGGAAATGAGTGATGTGAACACTATTTGCGCACATTTAGTCCCCTAATTGAGCCTATTTTGCATACTATTATAACATTCTTTGGCCATTTTATCCGTCAAAACCTTCCTATTTGCTTTTCTATCGCATTTCATATGTTTTGTAGAAAAGGAGATAAATGAGGCGGAAATTCCCATCTTTCGTGCACATTTGGAAGCTACTTGACGATAATAGATGGACTAGTATGAAGAGGAAGCAAGGACTAAAGACCAATCTCGAAAGAATAAAATGGAAATGAGCAAAAAGGGAAGAAACGAAGAAGAACCACTCGCCAAGAACAATCCGAACGGATTGTCTGAAATCCGTCCGTCTCATCACCACAATCCGAGCGTCCTGCTCTCTAATCCGCTCGGATTGCCCCGCTTGAATCCGCCCGGATTCCCCTGAATCCGCTCGGATCCACTTACCAGAATCCGGCCGTCCCGACTCCCAGCCGCACGGATCACAAAGACAAAGACAGCTTTCGTTCTTCAAGCCACGAAATGAAGAAGCCCTTCTCTCGGACAATCCCGGAGGCTCCTTGCTCAACTTAAAAAGTGTAATTACTAGTTTAGCCCTTAGTTAACCCTAATGCATCCTCCCTAATTTCCACTATAAATAACCCATTTGTAATAATCAAAAGGGAGGAGGTTTTTCGTTAGGGATCCTTTTATGAACTTTTAGTGTAGAAAATCCTTCTTTAGATTAGATTAGGAGTAGATTAGAATAGATTACTCTTTAATCTTTCCACAAATTACACATTAATCTCTCTTTAATTATTGTTCAAGTTTATTATTCAAGTTTATTACCGGGTAATTGAAGATTATTGGGTTATTATTGGGAGATTGACAACCTTCCATCAATCAATCAAGTTTCTTCTATTATTCTTGCTTTATTATTTGGATCACCTCAAGTTGGTATAATTCCTTTACTCTTTAATCTTTATTGTTCATTTCTTCATTCTATTATCATGTTTATACTTGTTGTGATGATTGACACCATTAATGACATGTTTCCCATGATAAAGAGTGAGTAGTTACTTAGCTAGGATTAATGGGTAATTAGGGAAAACCAACATGGGATTGATTCATGCTTAATCTAATATGTTCACATGATTAAATTGCTTGCTTGTTGTGATGCCAACTTTATGCACATGTTATGTTTGATGAAATGCTAAGCCTATGAATCCTTGCATTTACAACCATCTCTTATCTACTCAACTTGACTTGTAAGATATAACCCAACTCGAGTCTTGTTAGATCATGCATAGAAGTTGAATAGGAGGAAAGTAAGTCGACTTGTAGGTGTTGTACAATCTAATCGATTCGGCTCCGGGACCCAACCCTTCCTATGAACCGTAAGACATAACCCAACTCGGTTCCCCCACAACATTAATTGCTTGCATATAATTGTAAACATGTTTGTATGATCGACACCATGAATCCCCTATGACCCCATGATATCCTAGCACTTTTAATCAATTGTTTACACCTTTCCTTTTATTGCTTGTTTTACTATATCATTTGCATTAGTCTAGACACAACTACAAACCCAACCAAATTGTGACACTAGCATAAATTGAGATAGATAGACTTAGAACCCAAAGCACACCGTCCCATGGATCGACCTCGACTTACCACTAGCTAGTTGTTTGTTGAGTATTATAAATGTGTTTGATTGGATGTGACCCGACGACATCACTCATCAAAATGGCGCCGTTGTTGCGGGGATGGTGCTATGTGATTAAGTTCTTACTAGTTTGTCTATTTTAATTGTGCTTTCACCTTGAGGAGCTTGTTCCTCAAGGATTCTTCTTACCGTTTTTGTGTAGTTTCCATGCTTGTAGTTGTTTCCTTGTCTTAGTGATGATGACTCAAGACTTGACATATGGAGTATGTGGTAGATCTTTTGAGTATAATTATGGGTATGGGGAGTTTGAGGAGCAAGTCAACACAAACCTACCTTATTATTTGTACAATGAACATCCTAACCACTACCCCAATTTTTCCCACCAAGATCACCACACCCAATATCAACAACAACCACCCACTCAATACCCATTCCACAATGAACTTCAAATGCCACAATACAACCATTTTCACACCCACCCACAACAAAGGAATGAACCCATTCAAAACATGATCCTCCAAATGATGGGAGACCAACAAAACTTCTTCAAACAAATGCTAGAAGAGAGCCGAAAAGAAGAAGATGTTCTTAAAAACATCGCTATCCAAAGAAAGCGATTGGGGATTCAAATTGCCCAACTAAAAGAATTCCAAGCAACCCCTCACCACCGTTCTTTGGATATTGAGCATAAATGCGAGTTTGAAGTGGTGACCTTTGACATGGAAGATGAGAAGTGGGAGGAGCCAAGTTCCTTGAGCTCTTGTGACTATGAGAGTGTTGTATTTAATGAGGAAGACATGAGGTTAAGCAAACCAAATGTTCTTGACCTTTGTGAGTATGAGGGTGTGACTTTTGATGTGAACATTGAGGTGTTGGAGAAGGAGCTAGATGAAGCCCCCATGAATGATTCATATGAAGGTAGCAACAATGATGATGGACCAAGAGGAGGGATTCGCAATATCACCTTGCTTGAGGAGCCTATCCTCGAGGCATTTGAGATACCCTATTATGAAGAAGAACGTCCTTCCTTTACCCTTCATGAAGACCATTTGGCACCTATCATGGAGCCAATGATCATTGAAGAGGACATGTTAGATCTTCTCCAAAAAGCCAAAGTGTCTTACAAAAGTTATTTGGTGAAAAAGCTCAAGGAGAAAATTGCTCGTGAGGCTACTTGTGAAGATTTGGCACCCATAATCTCAACTCCCATGGTATCCAACCATCAAAGTCATGAAAATTCTCCTTCCACCTTGGGAGGATTGAAAAATCAAAATGCTATCATCACCAAAATTGAAGAAGAAGTTGGTAAGTGGAAGTCCCCGGATGAAAAAGAACCACACTTCATGCTTAACCCTAACAAGGATCATGGATATATTTACTTGAAGCAACGGGAAAGCTCTAGTGCTAAGGACAAGGTGAAAGAAAGAACATATGACAAACTTCCTTGGCCAAATTTCATTTTCAAATGGAGCAACCCATACTTATGTTTATTTGGAGCTTGTTCACAAGCTTTTGATCTTCTATTGAGAGCCTTGAGCTCTATGGATAAGAATTCCTTCAAATTGAACTAGTTTGGTGGAGTCCTACCTCAAACCACCATTTGTAAGATATTTCTTGAAACCTTTTGTATAATATTGTACATATTTTTGCATTTAATTTCTTGCATGAGAGGGAAGAGAGAGAGAGTCATCTTACATGATTTATGAGCAAATTTCAGAAAAGGATAGGGAAAAAGAGAAAATCAGTGAAAAGGGGTCTACCATTCCACGAAAGAAGAAAGAAGGAGGAGAAAGAAGCAGACGCGCTCGGATCAAGCAATTCCGCCCGTCCAGGGCCCGCGGAAAAGAAAAAGTGAAATCGAGGAAGAATCCGAGCGGATTCAAAGAAATCCGCCCGTCCAACCAAATCCGTCCGTCTTCTCCACGGGACGCCCGTCCCCGTATGGCGTCCAACAAAGAAGATTTTAATCTACGCCAAAATCCGTGCGGATTAAAAGGAATCCGTCCGTCTCGATCAAGACGTCCGTCTTCTACACAATCCGGCCGTCTCGTCCCTCGCTTCTCAACCAACAGATTTCTCTGTTCTATAATCCGTCACGGATTAGAAGGAATCCGCCCGTCTTGCCCATCCGTAATCCGTCCGTCCCGTCTGCGATCCGCTCGGATTGCACTTGTTCATACGAAAAATCGGGTCGAGTCCAACCCTATCCGTTCGGATTCCCTTCTTTTTCTATATAAACACCCCCTTTCTCCCTCATTTCCTCATCCTATCAAAACCCTAACCCTCTCTTCAATCCTCAAAATCCCCTTCATATCTTCAAAAACACCCACATCACCCCCATCACCAACATGAGTTCCAAGGGAAAGGCCAAGAAATTGTTTGATTCGATCGGAAAGAAGCGCAAGGGGTCATCCTCTTCAACACCACGAAATATGATAATGAGGGGAGGTATTGAACAACTCAACAACTTCCAAGAAGTGATCTTCACATCCGACGACCAACGCGAAAATTTCATCGAGCTTCTAGGTAAGAAATACGAACCTACTCAATTTGTTGACACTAGGGTGTTGGAAATCCTTAAGATAAGGTACCCTACCGAGGCGTTCTTCAATGGCCTTGGCATTGGGGACCTTTTCCATGCTCATGAAGAGACTTACCTTAGTCTCACCCTTGAATTCTTGAGTAGCCTTCGCATTGTGGCGGATGCCCGCAACAATTTAGGCATGGAGTTTAGGTTATGTAACCGAGACCATGTTCTTTCTCTTGAAGAATTTGCCTATGTTTTCGGTCTTCAAATACCCACCGCCTATACCGACAAGCCCGATAATTTTAGTGTGGATTTTCTTTGGAAAGCTATCTCCGGAAAGAACTTTACCCATATAAAGCGTTGCTATACTTTTGCTATTCAACATCCGGTGATCCGATTCACCGAACGCTTTGTAGCCGGGTGTATCAATGGGAGGTACGAGCAAGATCGGTGTACTCTCATCGACTTAACTTTTCTTGAGTCTCATTTGAATGTTCGAGCGGTGAGGCGTTATAACTTCAATACGCCGCTTGAGATACTCAATAGGTTCAATGACTTTGCTCAAGGGACTTCTCAACTTAAAACCTTCGTGATGGGAGGTCTAATTACAATGATAGCCAAACACCTTTGCCCCGATTCAATGCCCGGGAACCTATATTCCTCTCGAAGGGAGGACTTTGATTGATGAGCACACCATCTTCCATAGTCACCGATGGTGCAGCTACACTCAAGATGAGAGTGTGGAATGGTACACCAAGGGTTGCACTTCGATGATCCTTGAAGGATGGAAGATACCGGGCATCGAACCACGGTTGAGTCCATACTCTCCTCCACCAAGCTACCTCCTTGATATCCAAATTCTTGACAATCCCCCTCAAAGGGAAGAGCCGCACCGTCAACCACCCCGTGGAGGGCCGGTCATACAAATGCGCCCACCTTCCTACGTCCCTATCCCACCTTTCCCTATTCCGCATACCCCTTTCCAACCGGCAATCCCCAACACCCCGGGTATTAATGATTTGATGGCACTCATGAATAGAGTGGACCTTGGGGTGCATAAAGGGAGGGAAGACGACTACCTAGCCCTCTACCCCCAATACTATACCATGGCTCAGCAAGGGTATGTTGACCCTAACGGTCCTTTGCCCTCTTGGGCACAACCGGAGCTCTTGTTCCCAAATTATGGGGACCAAACTAGGAGTCGCGGCGATGGAGGGCATTCTAGCCAAGGTGGAGGGTACTCGGGTCAAGAAGGAGCTTTTGACCAAGGAGGATATTGGGGCCAAGCACCCGGACATGACCAAGCCGGGAGCTCTCATGGTTATGGCTATGACTATGATGAGGATGACGAGTGAAAGAGGCCTACTTCACCACTTCCACTTGTATGATATCCATCTCCCCCTCTCTCTTTTACATTTACTTTTGCATTTAGTATAGCATTTAGCTTGCATTTGTATTATATTTCATATTGCATTTGCATTAGTTAGTTCATGTAGTATAGTTTGCATTGTATTTATCCCACATGATTCATGTAGTAAGTTGCATATAGACTAGAATTCATGCATAGTTACTAATGACCAAACCTATTTCTTTCTACACTAGATATAGTGTTTAAATCGGTTTGGGGAGGTTTGATCATAAGTGACCATAGCTTAATAGAAATCATGCATCATATAGTATAGGTTATATTGCATTCATTTGTTATATATGTCATATAGAATTGCATTTAGTTAGAGCATGCATTCATTCATATCATATCATTGCATTTGTACTTCAATTTCCATAAAATCAAAATTCCAAAAACATGTATTTCTTTTTATTCCTACTCCTACATGTACATTGAGGACAATGTCCAAAATAAAGTGGGGGATGGGAATTTATATTCCAAAATGCATAAAAATTGAAAAATTTCGAAAAATCACAAAAATATGTCTTTTAATTTCATAAAAACAAAAACCATAAAAATTTGAAAAATTGAAAAATCCAAAAACATGCTCTTTTCCTTTGTAGTGTAGACTTGTATATATTGTTTTGTATATATTGTGTTTGTTTCATCCTTGTTCACTTTGATTGACTACGCCACATCCGAGACATGAGGATATTGAAGACCGCATGGTATGATCTTTCCAATCTCCTTTTTCCTCTTTATGTTAATGACTATGTGGCTTTATTTTGATTGATGCGGTAAAACAATGTGAACTTAGGACTTGCATTTAGTTTATATGTCATATTAGTTGGTAGAATCATTTGCATTAGGATGTTTATATGTTAGTTGCATCATGGCATGTAGTTTGCATGTTAGAAAAATTTTGCGAAACCGTCTACTTGGGAAGCTTGACAAGTGTATATAGGCCCTAGTAGATGCTTTTTATTCTTAAGACTTTGCTTGTTAGAATGCTTGTAAAACACCCTAGGATGTGTCATGCTAGTATCCTTTGACACATGGTTTAAGGCCTAGTCAAGAGTACCTTGTGGTGTGATAACTCCTTGGCTACCGTTTATTCCAAGGTGACCCTTGAAACCATGCATACTTCCATCATTCATCCATGTTCTACCATACATTTTTGTCATCAAAGGGAATGGGCACAAAAAGAAATCAATTTGAGTTCAAAGAAATGAAAAGTGAAAGAAAGTTTGCAAAAATGCATCAAATGAAAAGAGGAGCAAAAATAGAACTCCTAAAGCTTCAAAAATAAGGCACCCTCGTTACTAATTGGGGTGACTTTGAAAATGTTAAAAAAGAAAATGCAAAAAGTTGTCAAGTATTGAAATGCCAAAAATCAAAAGAAATGGCAAGAAAGTGTTCTCAAAAAAGTCAAATGCCAAAGAAATTTTGGGGGGAAAACAAAAACAAAAGCAAACTCCCAAAAGTGAAACTCAAATATCTATCGATCCCTTTATCCATCGTATCCATTTTTGTGCATGGTAGAGAGGGGACGACCCTTCTTCTTGTCTAGGCAAGAGGGGGAATTCCGCGATCCTCCAGTGTTTCTAACACCATAGGGAGTCTATTCTTGACAAAAGCATTTAACGATTGAGGACAAAGGTACCCTAGCTTGACACATTTTGGAGGTGATTTATTGGTATCCTTCTAGGCTTAGTAGTTTGAAGAAATTGCATCTATGAAGGAGTGTGTACCCTTGAATTGCTTCCCTTATAGATAATTTCCGCCACTTAGATGAGGAAAGTGGCTATTCTTTTGTAGATGCATCCATTACTTGATTTTGTGTGCTTAATGTTTGGATGTATCGCCATTTTGGCAAGCCCCACCTAGCCTTGCAAGAAGGCATCCTACCTCATGGTTGTCTTGTTGTGAGTTGAAGGGGCGGAGTGAGACCCGCTAATTGTCTCATATCGGCTATGTTATTAGGTTAGTTTAAATAAAGGTCTAGTTTTTGTCACCTCTTTACTCGGGACGAGTAAAGGTTCGGTTTGGGGATATTTGATGTGAACACTATTTGCGCACATTTAGTCCCCTAATTGAGCCTATTTTGCATACTATTATAACATTCTTTGGCCATTTTATCCGTCAAAACCTTCCTATTTGCTTTTCTATCGCATTTCATATGTTTTGTAGAAAAGGAGATAAATGAGGCGGAAATTCCCATCTTTCGTGCACATTTGGAAGCTACTTGACGATAATAGATGGACTAGTATGAAGAGGAAGCAAGGACTAAAGACCAATCTCGAAAGAATAAAATGGAAATGAGCAAAAAGGGAAGAAACGAAGAAGAACCACTGCTGAAGAACAATCCGAACGGATTGTCTGAAATCCGTCCGTCTCATCACCACAATCCGAGCGTCCTGCTCTCTAATCCGCTCGGATTGCCCGCTTGAATCCGCCCGGATTCCCCCCGAATCCGCTCGGATCCACTTACTAGAATCCGGCCGTCCCGACTCCCGGCCCGCACGGATCACAAAGACAAAGACATTTCGTTCTTCAAGCCACGAAATGAAGAAGCCCTTCTCTCGGACAATCCCGGAGGCTCCTTGCTCAACTTAAAAGTGTAATTACTAGTTTAGCCCTTAGTTAACCCTAATGCATCCTCCCTAATTTCCACTATAAATAACCCATTTGTAATAATCAAAAGGGAGGAGGTTTTTCGTTTGGGATCCTTTTATGAACTTTTAGTGTAGAAAATCCTTCTTTAGATTAGATTAGGAGTAGATTAGAATAGATTACTCTTTAATCTTTCCACAAATTACACATTAATCTCTCTTTAATTATTGTTCAAGTTTATTATTCAAGTTTATTACCGGGTAATTGAAGATTATTGGGTTATTATTGGGAGATTGACAACCTTCCATCAATCAATCAAGTTTCTTCTATTATTCTTGCTTTATTATTTGGATCACCTCAAGTTGGTATAATTCCTTTACTCTTTAATCTTTATTGTTCATTTCTTCATTCTATTATCATGTTTATACTTGTTGTGATGATTGACACCATTAATGACATGTTTCCCATGATAAAGAGTGAGTAGTTACTTAGCTAGGATTAATGGGTAATTAGGGAAAACCAACATGGGATTGATTCATGCTTAATCTAATATGTTCACATGATTAAATTGCTTGCTTGTTGTGATGCCAACTTTATGCACATGTTATGTTTGATGAAATGCTAAGCCTATGAATCCTTGCATTTACAACCATCTCTTATCTACTCAACTTGACTTGTAAGATATAACCCAACTCGAGTCTTGTTAGATCATGCATAGAAGTTGAATAGGAGGAAAGTAAGTCGACTTGTAGGTGTTGTACAATCTAATCGATTCGGCTCCGGGACCCAACCCTTCCTATGAACCGTAAGACATAACCCAACTCGGTTCCCCCACAACATTAATTGCTTGCATATAATTGTAAACATGTTTGTATGATCGACACCATGAATCCCCTATGACCCCATGATATCCTAGCACTTTTAATCAATTGTTTACACCTTTCCTTTTATTGCTTGTTTTACTATATCATTTGCATTAGTCTAGACACAACTACAAACCCAACCAAATTGTGACACTAGGATAAATTGAGATAGATAGACTTAGAACCCAAAGCACACCGTCCCATGGATCGACCTCGACTTACCACTAGCTAGTTGTTTGTTGAGTATTATAAATGTGTTTGATTGGATGTGACCCGACGACATCACTCATCAATGAGCATATCCGTCTTGCTAGTCTTGCAACGATTCGTGCGTCTTGAGATGTGGCACGGGCTCTCTGACCTATGATCCGAGCGGATTGTCTGGAAACGCTCAGATCCTTTAGCTGCAAGACGAGCGTCTTGGCTGGGAGACGCTCGGATGGTGGTGATGGGAGACGCTAAGATCGCATGTGATCCGCTCTGATTCCTCGGCAGGCTGCTTCTCTTCTTTTTTCTCCTTTACAATCCGCAAGGATTATTTCGGGGATGCAAAGGGGAAATTCTAACATGACTCTTAAAACAAAAATGATAAAAATTGAATTTTTTTGAAAAATACAAAAACATGTCTCTTTATTTCATAAACAAAAACCCATAAAAAATTTGAAAATTTGAAAAACCAAAAACATGTTCATTCCTTTATAGAGTAGTATTGTATATATTGTATATACTTGTTTGTTTGTTTGTTTGTCTATCCTTCTTCACATTGATCGACTACGCCACATCCGAGACATGAAGATCATGAAGACCGCATGGTATGATCTTTCCAATCTCCTTTTTCCTCTTTATATTAATGACTATTGATGCGATCCCGCTAAGTGTTCACAAATTAAGATGTGGTCGTTGGTCACGGTCGAATCAAAACACAATTTATAGCTCCACAAACAACTCTACAATTAGTAAAGAGGTAAGTAAAGGTCAGATCCCAAGGGACGGGAGTTGAAATGAGATTTCTATTGTAACTAGTGGTGTCTAAGGGGTGTCACAAATTGGGTTGATGCAGAAGGTTACTAAACTAAAATAGCAATGAAAATAAATCAAGCAAGATGAATTAAAGAGGTGTAAACAATTGATTAAAGGCACTAGGGTGTCATGGGATCATAGGGGAATCATGGGATATGATATACAAACATGTTCTCAAATTATAAGCAAGCAATTATTGTTGTGATGGACTGAGTTGGGTTATATCTTACAATCCTAGGAAAGTTTGGGTCCCGGAGCCGAATCGATTAGATTGTACAACACCTACAAGTCGACTTAATCTTCCCTACTCAACAACATGCATGGTCTAATGAGACTCGAGTTGGGTTATGTCTTACAAGTCTCATTGAAAAGATAGAAGATGATAGTAAATGCAAGGATTCATAGGCTTAGCATTTCATCAAATATAACATGTGCATGAGTTGAGATCAAAACAAGCAAGCAAATAAAACATGAAAGCATATTAATTTAAGCATGAATCATTCCCCATGTTGGTTTCCCCTAATCACCCATTAACCCTAGCTAAGAGACTACTCACTCATTATCATGTTGATCATGCTAGCAAGGTTGTCAATCATACCAACAATATGAAACATGATGAATAAATGAAAGTAATTAACAATAATTAAAAAGGGATTAAGAGATTATACCTACTAATGATTCCAATAACAAAGCAAGAATAATAGAAGTACTTGAATGCTTGATTGAGAGGTTGTCAATCTCCCAACAATAACCCAAAATAATCTTCAATTACCCAAAATAAAGGATGAACAAAAGAGAGATTAAAGAACTAAAACTTGGATTAAAACTTGATTACAATATTAAAGAGAGATTTTATTGATATTAACTACACTAATTATTGATAAGAAGAACATGCTCCTCTAATTAGACTAATGGGGTATTTATAGTGGAAACTAGGGAGGATGCATTAGGGTTAACTAAGGGCTAAACTAGTAATTACACTTTTTAAGTTGAGCAAGGAGGATCCGGTATTTTCTGAGAGAAGGGCTTCTTTCTTCGTAGCTTGGAGAAGACAATCCGTGCTGTGCTAGAATCCGGGCGGAATAGGGTCGGGACGGGCGGATTCTGGCGTTGGAATCCGAGCGGATTCGGGGAATCCGGGCGGATTGTGGAGGGGAATCCGAGCGGATTGTGGCAAAGCCGCTCGGATTGTCTTCTGCTGGGACGGACGGATTGGTGACATTTCGCTCGGATTGTCAGTCAGCAACAATTCTTCTTCTTTTCTTCCCTTTTCTTCATAAATTCCTTGGGGATTTCCTTGGGGACTCAAGGATCCTTTCTCAACATTGCTCTTCTACTATAATATGTACAAAGGCCTTCTAATCTTGTCTCTCCTTGATGCTTGGTCATTGAATTCGATCAATTTAGTCTCGTTTTGCCATGAAAATGCAAGATTCTTACTCATTTCCTACCAAGGGATCAAAATCTCAAAGAATATGCAAAACAAAGAACTAAAGATAAGAAATGACCCAAATAAGTACTAAAAAGCATAGAAACAAAGCTAATTCGGGGGCTAAATATGCGCCAATTATGGTCACATCAAATATCCCCAAACCGAACCTTTGCTCGTCCCGAGTAAAGAGGTGACAAAGACTAGGACCAATACTAACCTATCCTAATAATATAGCCGATATGAGACAATTAGCGGGTCTCACTCCGCCCCTTCAACTCACAACAAGACAACCATGAGGTAGGATGCCTTCTTGCAAGGCAAGGTGGGTCTTGCCAAAATGGCGACACATCCAAACATTAAGCACACAAAAACACATAATGGATGCATCTACAAAAAGAATAGCCACTTTCCTCATCTAAGTGGCGGAAATTATCTACAAGGGAAGCAATTCAAGGGTACACACTCCTTCATAGATGCAATTTCTTCAAACTACTAAGCCTAGAAGGATACCAATAAATCACCTCCAAATTGTGTCAAGCTAGGGTACTTTTGTCCTCAATCGTTAAATGCTTTTGTCAAGAGTAGACTCCCTATGGTGTTAGAAACACTGGAGGATCGCGGAATTCCCCCTCTTGCCTAGACAAGAAGAAGGGTCGTCCCCTCTCTACCATGCACAAAAATGGATAAGATGGATAAAGGGATCAAAAATTTTGAGTTTCATTTGGGAGTTTGCTTTGGTTTTTGTTTCCCCCCCCCCCCAATTTCTTGTGGCATTTGACATTTGAGAACACTTTCTTTGCCATTTCTTTTTGATTTTTGGCTTTTCAACACTTGACAATTTTTCAACTTTTTGCATTTTCTTTTGAACATTTTCAAAGTCACCCCAATTAGTAACGAGGGTGCCTTGTATTTGAAGCATATGAGTTCTATTTTTGCTCCTCTTTTCATTTGATGCATTTTTGCAAACTTTCTTTCACTTTTCATTTCTTTGAACTCAAATTGATTTCTTTTTGTGCCCATTCCCTTTTGTTGACAAAAATATGGTAGAATCATGGATGAATGATGGTTGCATGGTTTCAAGGGTCACCTTGGAATAAACGGTAGCCAAGGAGTTATCACACCACAAGGTACTCTTGACTAGGCCTTAATCCATGGGTCAAAGGATACTAGCATGACACATCCTAGGGTGTTTTACAAGTATTCTAACAAGCAAAGTCTTAAGAACAAAAAGCATCTACTACGGCCTATATACACTTGTCAAGCTTCCCAAGTAGACGGTTTCACAAAATTTTTCTAACATGCAAACTACATGCCATGATGCAACTAACATATATACATCCTAATGCATATGATTCTACCAACTAATATGCCATATTGTAGGGTAATATCCGTATAAAACCCATTAAATTTAAGGATTATAACGTAAATTTTATACGTGATTAATAGTCATAAACGAAAAACACAATGAAACGATAAAGATTAAGTAATAACCTCCGGTCCTAGTGCAATTCGGCAATGAGAGATCAAAGTAGATCTCCTCCTAAATGACGCACCCAAGATTGTCCGAGAAATGCCCTTGTGCTAGAATGAATCCTCTAATTGCCTTGCAATATTGAGAGGATTGTTTTGTGAGTTTTCGTTGGATGAGAGATCCGAATTTTGAGAGGCAATTTTCTCAAAACCCTAATTTGTTTTTGCAAATGACAATTAGGTTACAAGTGAGGAGAGGGTCTCCTTTTTGTTTCCTCTCATTCGGCCGGCCATGGGCTACCTAGGGAAGTGGGCTTCCACTTCCTTTTAGTTTTAGCTCATGGTCTGGTTCGCAAATCGCTAAAATGTATATGACGCGGTTTTGTTATAAATCGTCATCGGTTATCGGTTATTAAAGCATCAACTAATAATACGGATTAGTTGAAACATTAATACATGTCCGACAAAGACGATGTTGTATAATTATGTTCAATATACATTTAATTAAATATAAATCGCTTATATTCAATTTACGAATTAACTGCTTAATTCGCCTTAGCCATTATTATTTAATCCGTATTAAATAAAATATCTCAACATCACATTTTGACTAATTATTAGTCAAATAACTCAGACTAACTGGTTAGTCAAATTTGGCATCTACATGTCTGTATTTTCATACCGTCACATCTCTCAAACGTATCCTATAGGTGTGACTTTTAGGGACCAGTTGATCACCGCCATCCGTATGACAATAACGTCAAACTTATCTAGCAAGCCAACCGTTATTGATAAACGTGGACCAACGGATTATGATACAAAAGTATACCCTTTGATCCTTTTAGAGATTTATAAGTCCTTGCACTAACTGTAAAGGACACCAGCCCAACAAGCTCCCACTTGTCCGTACAAGTGTATGTGCAATGACGTTATCCGCACTAACTGGAGGACACAGCCTCAACAAACTCCCACTTGTCCGTACAAGTGTATGTGCGATAACCGATTCTCATATTCATTTAAAATTTCTCCCACTCAATGTAAAACAATTTGCGATTCGGATCCGCAAAGGTCGTATTTTACAATCGATCCGTATCTAGAGTGGTTTCCCCGACTAGAGAGTAACTTAACTGATAAAACGAATACGTATTCGAGCATGGCCATGCATTTCGATTCTGACTCCTCGAGTGGCCCTGAGAAATATCGAGTACCTGATAAAGGCTGAATATTTCCTTCAACTCGAACTCCTTCCGATCTAAGCACAGCATGAAATGACCCAGAAACAATCTACTTGGCCCCCTGTTACGGATGACCGTGAGAAAGAAACCAAAGTCACCCAAAATCTGCCTTAGTCTCAAGAGAAAATCGATAGTCAAAAGAATCGACTCTTAGGATCACCATGGATGTCCTATCCACGACCGGGCACCGAATGTTGTAAAACATTTAGGACTCCACGTTGATGTCACATTTGTGTCTGCGTGATAACCATATAACACGCTTCGTGATTGGTCGATCAACTTTGTTGACTTATGGCTCGTTGAACCCACCATCAACCAACGTCACAAAATAATTACCTTGAGTTATCAGCTCACGTGGGCAATTAAGGACCAAAAATATAATGTTTGTTCAGTTCACTTTGTGGTGTTCAAAATTTGTCGTACAAATCCACATGAAAAACAAAATATATATAAAATATCAAAACGATGATGTCGTATAGAGTACAAAAGAGGATGAATCTAATCCATAAAAGAGTACTACAACTTAGGAACACGTTTAATTCCCATGGAATTAACATGCCCTTCATGCTTATCTTGTCGTAATGGTTTAGTGAGAGGATCTGCTATATTATCATCTGTAGCAATCTTTTCTATCACTACTTCCTTTTGCTCCACGTAATCTCGGATTAGATGAGCTTTCCGTTGTACATGTCTAGACTTGTTGCTAGACTTTGGCTCCTTAGCTTGGAAGATGGCACCTCTATTGTCGCAATAGATGGTGATCGGGTCATTCGAACTAGGCACTATAGATAGTCCATGTAAGAATTGACGCATCCATATCGCTTCCTTTGTAGCTTCAGACGCGGCATAGTACTCGGACTCAGTCGTAGAATCTGCTGTAACAGTTTGTTTGGAACTCTTCCAGCTGACTGCAGCGCCATTAAGAGTAAAAACGAATCCAGGCGAGATTTCGAGTCATCACGATCCGTTTGGAAGCTAGCATCTCATCTAACCGGTTCTTGCATAGCTTTTGATCGCCTCCATAAGTCAATGCCCAATCTTTAGTCCTCCGTAGGTACTTAAGAATGTTCTTGACAGCCATCCAATGTGATTCACCTGGATGCTGTTGGAATCGACTTGTCATACTCAATGCATATGCCACGTCCGGACGTGTGCATATCATGGCATACATGATTGATCCTATAGCCGAGGCATAAGGAATCCGTGTCATGCGCTCTTTCTCTTCCTGTCTCCGTGACCGAGACTTGCTCAAATGCACCCCTGGAGCCATAGGAAGAAACCCCTTCTTGGAGTTAGTCATGCTGAATCTCTCTAGGACTTTGTCTATGTAAGACTCCTGACTGAGAGATAACATCCGTCGTGATCTATCTCGATAGATACGGATGCCTAGAATTCTTTGTGCCTCTCCCAGATCTTTCATCTGGAAATGGTTTTTCAACCATACTTTCACCGAAGTTAAGAGAGGTATGTCATTCCCAATCAGGAGTATGTCATCGACATACAATATTAGGAAGACAATTTTGCTCCCACTCGACTTGATATAAAGACATGGTTCCTCGACCGATCGAGTAAATCCATTTTCTTTAATCACTTGGTCGAAGCGATGATTCCAACTCCGAGATGCTTGCTTAAGTCCATAAATGGAATGCTTAAGCTTGCACACTTTCTTAGGATGTTGTGGATCAATAAAACCTTCGGGTTGTACCATGTACAACTCTTCCTCCAAAAAGCCGTTTAAGAAGGCGGTTTTCACATCCATTTGCCAAATTTCATAGTCATGAAAAGCGGCAATCGCTAAGATGATCCGAATGGAACGCAACATGACTACGGGTGCGAAAATTTCATCGTAGTGCAAACCTGGCACTTGGGTGAAACCTTTAGCAACTAGTCGTGCTTTATAGATATCTTGTTGACCTTCCACATAATGCTTTATCTTGTAAAGCCATTTGCATTGAAGGGGACGAACCTTAGCAGGTAAGTCAACAAGATCCCATACGTTGTTCTCATACATAGAGTCCATCTCGGATTGCATGGCCTCAAGCCATAGCTTTGAGTCGGAACTAGTCATGGCACCTTTATAGGTTGCGGGTTCACTACTCGTTAATAGTAGAACGTCATCTATGTCATGTTCCTCGACCATACCAATGTATCTGTCTGGAGGAATAGAGACTCTTCCCGACCTCCTAGGTTCCTCAGGAATATTCACCGCAGCCGGGATTGAAGGAATTGGTTCCTCCAATGGTTGCTCGGTATTTGGTTCTGGAATCTCCGACAGGTCGAAGGTTCTATCACTCTTTGCATTCTCGAGAAATTCCTTCTCCAAGAATGTCGCACTAGCCGCAACAAAAACACGTTGTTCGGATGGCGAATAGAAGTAATGACCAAGTGTTCCTTTAGGATAACCTATAAAGTATATCTTGACCGATCGCGGGCCGAGCTTATCCTCGTGTCTCCACTTGACATAAGCCTCGCAGCCCCAAACCCGTATAAAGGACAAGTTAGGGACCGTTCCCTTCCATAGTTCATATGGAGTCTTGTCAACAGACTTTAGACGGACTTGGTTAAGTATTAGAGCAAACGACAGAAGAGCATAACCCCACAATGAGTCTGGCAACACGGTGTGACTCATCATGGATCGAACCATATCAAGTAGTGTTCGATTTCTCCGTTCGGACACACCATTCAACCGAGGTGTTCCGGGTGGAGTTAACTCGTAAGGCAATCCCACAAATTTTAAGGTGTTGATCAAACTCGTGAGAAAGATACTCGCCACCACGATCTGAACGTAGGGTTTTAATCTTTCTACCAAGTAGGTTCTGGACCCTATTTTGGTATTCTTTGAATTTCTCAAAGGATTCACTTTTGTGCTTCATTAAGTAGACATAGCCATATCTACTTAAATCGTCCGTGAAAGTGATGAAATACCTATAGCCTTCTCGTGCGGTGATTGACATAGGTCCACATACATCCGTGTGTATGAGTCCTAATAGGTCAGCAGCGCGCATTCCAACACCTTTGAAGGAAATACGAGTCATCTTACCGATGAGACATGATTCACACGTGCCAAATGATTGAAAATCAAAGGCCGAGATAGCTCCATTTTTAATGAGTGTTTTTACGCGTTCTCATTAATGTGTCCCATATGGCGATGCCATAGATATGTTTGATCTTTCTCACCAACCTTTAACTTTTTATTCATTACGTGTAATATTTCGGTGGTCTGATCTAAAACATAAATTCCGTTCATGGAGACTGCCTTGCCATAAATCATATCGTGTAAAGAGAAAATGCAAGTATTATTCTCTATTACAAATGAAAAACCAAGTTTGTCAAGTGCGAAATCGAAATAATGTTTTTGAAAGATCTGGGTACATAATAGCACTTATATAAAAATAACTCAAATCCGCTAGGAAGCTGGATCACATATGTTCCCCTTGAGACGGCAGCCACTCGTGCTCCATTCCCGACACGCAGTCCACCTCACCCTTTACGAGGGGTTCGATGTTTCGGAGCCCCCGCACATGATTACACAGATGAGAACCACAACCCGTATCTAGTACCCAAGTTCCGTAACTTGCGTGGTTAATCTCAATCATATGAATAAAAGTAGAAGAGAGAGAAGACATACCAACAGGTTTAACGCGACCCGCTTTTATGTCCTCATGATAAACAGGACATGTACGCCTCCAATGCCCATCTTGTGGCGGTGATGGCATTCCATGTTTTCGGTCTTGCTCTTTGTCGCGCCCGATGAGGTGCTCGACTCACCAGGCCCACTCTTACCTCGAACCCGACTTCTTAAACTTCGGTTTGCCTCTTTGCTAGGCCTGGCTGAACCTTGCCCTTACCCTTGCCTTTGTTTGACACAACGAGAACATCTTGTTTCATGCTCCCACCGAACTTCATGTCTTTCTCGGTGCATACGAGAAGGGAGTGCGGTTCGTGGGGACTTTTCTTCAAATCATTCATATAGTAATTCGCTCTAAATTGCGAAAAACCATCGTGGAGTGAGTGAAGCATGCGGTCAATAACAATGTTCTCGCTGATCTTACAATCAAGCGTCTCCCGACTTCTCGACATTCTCAATCATGCTTTGAGAATGTGTGGGCTAACTTGGTTGGCCCTTACGAGTCTCGCATCAAAGAAGCGAGTGGTATGCTCATAGGTCACGATTCTCGGTGCTTTCGAGAATTCCTTGGTGAGCGTGGTGAAAATCTTGTTTGCACCTTGGGCTATGAAGCGTTTATGCAAATTGGGTTCCATTGCAAAAATGATTACGTTTTTAATCGCACCCGCTTCCAAGGCGAAATCGTTATACTTGTCGATCTCGTTAATTCCAGCCGTGGGGCCTGGGTTCGACGGCATGGGCTCAAGCGGAATTTGAGCTTCCCGTCCAGCGGCAAGATTCCGTAATCTTTGCCTCCCGATCCGCGGTTTGATCCATCATTCTTGATCGAGTTGATGATTCATCGATTCATGAAGATCCGAAGCCAGGACTCACGGTCCAATGTGGCACTTGGCATTGGGTCGTTCAAATGACCACCATATTGTTATTAGCGCTTTATGTGAACGTGATCTACACTGAAAAGAAAGAAAAACAAAAACGAAATAAGCAACTCATCGAGGTGATTTAAGTCTATTAAAATTCATTTTAATCGTGTAGACTCATTGCACTTGCATAATTGATCTTCCTCAAGAATAATACAAGTGATCCCAAGACTCAATTTTCGTAAATTGATAAGCCAACTGTTTAGCTAGTTCTTCCGTAAAAACTCTTGGTCGATAGATTTCCGTAAATCCTATCTATAGTCCACCATAATCACAGGATCGAGTGACCATAGTGTTGAGATAAAATAGGTCAATCGGTTCCAATTTACCCGACGTAGAAGGGGTCATATTATGCCTACCGACGAAGAAGGGACTCATTTGAGTTTGACCTATAAAGACCGTTCTCAATTTTTGTTTATACGAGGAAGATCCCATCAACTAAGTTTCAATTCATTTTAAGTGAACGAATAACTAGCAACTGCGTGAATGAATTAATTTAGATGATGGCTTAAATCGTGTGACATGCGAATGTCATAGAAAACTAACGCGTGACCTCTACATGAGTCAGTTTTCATGCAAATATTAGGTGGTTTGGTTTTTAGGCGGAATATGATTCATACTATCGTTACGATAAAATAAATAAATGAATGCAATACGTAAATAAAATTTCCTAGTGTGGCCTATCTTAGTAAAAAGAACATAATACAACTTTGGAATCCACCGTTGGACCCGAAAAGCTTGTCTTGATGTTCCATCTTTGTCCATGTAGCGGGAGTGAGCATCCGGTCTCCTTCTTTAGTCTTCTCAAAATTACAATTAAAATTTACAAAATATAAACCTATTTACATTCTAAATAAAAACTGTAATTAAAAGAAATAAAAGAAGATACGAGATCTCAAAATACAACCAAGACCGTGTTCCATCATTACGGTAACACGTTCTACTAAGGCCACACTAAGTTACAACCGTTTGCAAAATAAATAAATACGTAAATAAAAGCATTCAAAACATTCAAAATAACGATAAATAAAATGCATCAACTAAAATTTAAATTTATTCGTGACATAATTCCGTAATTATGTTAAATTTATCCAAACCACCAAAAATAATTAAAATTATATGACAAAACCGCTTTAGTCAAGTTAATTTTAATCCGAGATAATCCGTTACTCTAAATCGTTTTAAAGTAACTTAATTTTACGTGGGTGAACCGTTTCACTATCAAGCGAGAGCATAAATCCGTTTTATGCAATAAAGGCCGAAAAAAAAAACAAAATTTTTTTTTTTTTCTTCACTGCTGGGCGTGAACAGTACCCGAATTTTTTTTTTTATTTTTTTTAAAATTGCTGCTAAAAACGTGAGCAACAAAAGGAACAAAAACGGCTCAAACATTACGTGATCAACAAAAGATCAAACAACAAAACGATTTGTAAAAACCCAATTGCAATTTAATCTAATCCGTATAGAATTGAAATTACAATTGAAACATCTTTAACATATTGCAATTTTTATCGATTAAAATTACAACATGCAAAGAACGATTGAAAACAAGAGATCGAACGATCTAACAAAATTGTGTGGCACGCAAATCAAGGCAAAAACAGAAAAAAACAGGCCGTGAAAAATAAGGCCACACGGTTTTCCCAAATTTTGGCCGAGACAAAAATTTTTTTTTTGTTGGAGCTGTGTCCTCCAGTTAGTGCGGATAACGTCATTGCACATACACTTGTACGGACAAGTGGGAGCTTGTTGGGGCTGGTGTCCTTTACAGTTAGTGCAAGGACTTATAAATCTCTAAAAGGATCAAAGGGTATACTTTTGTATCATAATCAGTTGGTCCACGTTTATCAATAACGGTTGGCTTGCTAGATAAGTTTGACGTTATTGTCATACAGATGGCGACGATCAACTGGTCCCTAAAAGTCACACCTATAGGATACGTTTGAGAGATGTGACGGTATGAAAATACAGTCATGTAGATGCCAAATTTGACTAACCAGTTAGTCTGAGTTATTTGACTAATAATTAGTCAAAATGTGATGTTGAGATATTTTATTTAATACGGATTAAATAATAATGGCTAAAAAGCGAATTAAGCGATTAATTCGTAAATTGAATATAAGCGATTTATATTTAATTAAATGTATATTGAACATAATTATACAATATCGTCTTTGTCGGACATGTATTAATGTTTCAACTAATCCGTATTATTAGTTGATGCTTTAATAACCGATAACCGATGACGATTTATAACAAAACCGCGTCATATACATTTTAGCGATTTGCGAACCAGACCATGAGCTAAAACTAAAAGGAAGTGGAAGCCCACTTCCCTAGGTAGCCCATGGCCGGCCGAATGAGAGGAAACAAAAAGGAGACCCTCTCCTCACTTGTAACCTAATTGTCATTTGCAAAAACAAATTAGGGTTTTGAGAAAATTGCCTCTCAAAATTCGGATCTCTCATCCAACGAAAACTCACAAAACAATCCTCTCAATATTGCAAGGCAATTAGAGGATTCATTCTAGCACAAGGGCATTTCTCGGACAATCTTGGGTGCATCATTTAGGAGGAGATCTACTTTGATCTCTCATTGCCGAATTGCACTAGGACCGGAGGTTATTACTTAAGCTTTATCGTTTCAAAATCCGTTTGATGAAAATCACATAGAAAAATTTACGTGGCCTCACTCTGATACCACTTGTAGGGTAATATCCGTATAAAACCCATTAAATTTAAGGATTATAACGTAAATTTTATACGTGATTAATAGTCATAAACGAAAAACACAATGAATATCATAAGACAATAAAGAAACGTACTTTTAAAGTAATTATAGATTAAGTGATTACATGTTCAAACCAAAACTAATAAAAGGAATTACAAGGTTCTCATACGGTCTACGACTAAAACTATCAAAGCTACTAGACTTCGTCGACACACGGCGGAAGACTTCTAACTGCCACGTGATGACTCATCCCGGCTATCCCATACGCGTCATATCACACTCTGCTCAATAATCGCTCACCACCCCCGAATGGATCACCACGCTTTTAAAACATTTAAACGGGGTCAGGACTAATCACACAATTCAATACATATATCAACAATAAGATAAACAGATGACTTTAACTCACACACACACACCACCAACCAATTCCAATCATCTCAATCATCGATCGTCCACCGGACCACCGCGTGGGGGACCGCAGCCGTTCCCACCTAAGCCCCGCTCATCATACCGAGCGATAACCCCGTCCCATTAATGTGCACATCCCCTTCCGTGGCGGGTTCCACGAAGGGCGAAACTAGGGCGTGAAGCCACTCCCGCAAGTGACTCCACTCAACCGAGAACGCATCTCGAGAACCATAGACAACCAATCACAATCACAATCACAGTCACAAATACAATTACTATATCAAACAATCAATCTCAACACATCAACAATCATCCCATTATGGGAGTAATACGAGTAGGAAATCCTACCGGAAAGAACAACGGTCAGAGACGGTATCAACAAATTTGTATCAAAAGTCTCTTCTACGAACCCTCCTCCTATCATATAACACATAGAGGCTTCACATCACAAACTACACACAAAACCCCCAATCTCTAAATTAGGGTTTAACTAAACTTAACAAAACATTATAAAAATTATATTAAAAGCTTACCCTCGACGCAGGGAACTCAACGATACGAATAACGACAAGAACCGACCGTCGAACTCCGGAATTGCTAAGGATGCGATTAGGAAGATGAACTAGTTGCTTTCTCTCTTAAACAGGGTTTTAGGTTTTGTAAAAGTGATTTAAAACAATGACGACTATGTTTAAATACCTTAATCTCATAATTAACAAACCCGAGAAAACTCCCCGTAAAACCGGACACTCGATCGAGTACCCAAGGTACTCGATCGAGTACCCCCTTACTCGATCGAGTACCCCACTACTCGATCGAGTACCCAACAGTCGAAACTATTTTATCTCGCAACTTACCCTTAATCGACAGAGTAAGGGCTACTCGATAGAGTACCCCAAGACTTATAAATACGGAGTATTACAGTCTTCCCTCCTTAAAAGGAACTTCGTCCCCGAAGTTCAACCCATACATAAAAACAACCATACAGACTCGACCAAGACACAACAACTTAGCTAAGGACTCAAGAACTCGACCGAACATAGAACATGAACTCTTAACACCCACTCCACCAACTATGTTTACTTCCACAACATGACTCACTATATCGTATCTACCACATATATATCTCTCACGACACCAACTCCATACATAACCAACTACCATGCATCCTCTAATGCTGCTAGCTCCATAATATCATCAACTATCAAATCCAATACCAAGACACTCATAGACATCAAACAGGATGTTACATTCTACCACCCTTAAAAGGAACTTCGTCCTCGAAGTTTACTCACACTCGTAACCTCATCATCCAACTGTCAATACTAGCGAAATATTTTCACACTCCTAAACATCACGCTACTACAAGCACGGTCATGACCTTTAATAAAATCACCCACAACACGAATCGATCTTTTATTCTACATCAAGACTCAACTTCCGAATATATTACCATATGTACAACCATCAAAATCTGTTTTATCGCATCCTACTCCTCTTAAGACAAATGTTACGTCCTCGTAACTCATTAATACCAAACCATATCTATATCTCATTACCCTCTGTACCACCACATGTCAAAGATAACCGTCTATAAACCAAACACTCACCATTCTTATATCCAAGGCTCCCATACATAAACATTTCCCATTCCTCAACTCATTCGGCAAATAAGACCTAACCTATACCATAAACTCGTAGCAAATCACCATACCCACTCTTCATTATTACTGCCAAACAACATACCTCTCTACGTAAGGCACTTATCTCTCAGAAGCATAACTCACGGTCCTCACTCGTTACGTACACGCACACTAGATCCTCAAGTTCTTTCTTTCATTACCGCAAAATTCACACAACTTAACATGACACTAATTTCCCCAACACCCTACACTCACTGTCTCAACAAAAGATTATGAACTACCTGCCGCTTTCAGATCATTACAACACATGTTCCACGAATCATTTTCCATTACCATGTCTACCGATGTCTCATCTGAAAACAAGATCAAAATTACCGTAACAACCTCTCACAACCGTGTCCCATCAACAGATTATCACTATCCCATGACAACAACGAAACATATACAACTCTATTTCACATCATACTCTACCTCATTCCCAACTTAACCTGGTAAAGAAAACATGAATAAGCAAGACAACTGTCTATCAAAGACAAATCGACACTCATGCAGAGAGCAACATCAAACAAAACAACAATCTATGTATAACTGGTATGTACTTTCGAAACCCGAATCATAATCATCCCGCCTACTCCACCACAACCGGTGACGGCATCACAACACCGCCACCAACAGCCACACCGTAGTGCGAAAATACCCGCATCACAGCACTATGTACCGTGCCCGGATCACCACCCGAGGCACCACAACCACACCGATAGACATCACAACTGCATACAATTCCCATAAATACTGACTTAGCATAACTTCTCGTAAAGAAAAACTTACTCAAATCCACTTTATTAAATCACCACGCAACATATTATATGGATAAACAGATAAGCATCTCATGAACATCCTCTCTGCCATTTCCCGGAATACACATGTGTTATCAATACACATAAAATTATAACTAGCCATGTCAAATCAATCAAATTATTACCTTTTTGGATATCATTAAATTAAATTACCGTGTCCAACATATATATTACCGAACATTCATAAAACAATTTTATAATTATCATACCATACCACTTCTTGTGAGGTCAGAACCTCACACAAACATTTACACAAATCACAGACCCGTAATCACAACCAACTAGTCAATCCTGACCACGTAAGTCACCACTCGAAAAAGGTTACCTGCCGCCCGAGTTTAACTCATATGCCCCTCATAACATATTCCCCCATTCGCACAACCATCACTTCCTGCCAAATATAATCACACCTTCACTATTCAACTAGTAGCGTCCGCCTCATCTAACCACATCTTATACCCTCTCACAATCATACACAACAATCAGGTCCCTACCAAATCAACCTCTTTAGAATTGCTACCTTTCTAATATTCCATCACTCTTAGCCATTAGTGATAACACCACAATGCCACCGCTGCTCGTATATCAAATCTCTTACACTCATATCAAAATAACATGGTGTTTCTACCATTTTTGGTTAACATTGCAAATAACGAACATCAAACCCATCCACAAAATTACCTCAACATTATTCCCAATGCTATCTTATTTGTATTGTCATCCAACTCTCCACCAAATATCTCGTATCGTGCCAATACTCCACCAACTTCTTACTCCCTTAATTCCTCGAAACTCATTACCAATCATGTTGCCCTGAAACTCCTATATAACCTTTAGCTAACATCCTCGTGATACCATCACATATTTCGATGATTTCTTATCTTTATATCACATAGCTCCGGTGAACATTTTCCTCAGCTTACTTTTATCCTTCTTTTCTCTTTACACTCAATAATACCAATTAATAGTTCAACTCCTTATTCCTTCTAGCTAACTCTTTAGAAATCAAGTTACCCCTTCGTTGCTCCAAAACTTAATTCCATTATTTTCTACCGACATCATCTCACTCTTTCTTACCATGGATCTTCTCTTATTATGCTATCACTCATACCTGCCACTAATCTATCCATAGAACCAACGTTTAATGTTCAAACAATTGCATCCCCCTTTTTACATCTCTAGAAATCAGAATTCATTTAATACCGTTAATTACCCAAGGAAATCACACAGTAGTTTCATCTTTTAATAAACCAAACCTCCCAAACTCACTCACTGTCTACAAATACACCTCGCGACATGTCTCCACAAAGTTCACTATATATTACTTTTCTCAACCCCTTTAAACGAACTTTCACTACATAAATCCATAACCCACACGACTCCTAACCATTTCCCTCCATAACTCTTTACACATCTCAACCCGCCACTATCCACATTCTTACTTTCAATCTTTTCATTCTCACGTTCATTATACTCACATCATCCCTTGTCTATATTCACTTATTTTTACATTACTCAACACACAATCATATCACTCATCCCGTCTCGCAAAACGTGCGCCATGCCTCAATAAACTATACCAATCTTCCTTTTCTTTTTCCACCATCTATCATAATCACATATAACTCATGTCCTCCCCACCGAACTCATACTCATCATAGTGCCACTCTTTACATCATAAGATTGGGTAACTTACACTTCAGGACCAACACATACGTAAAACAATGCATAAAGAAGTAATACAACACCTTTGAATAAAAAATAATATGCAACGAATGTCAAAAGACAAACATATGACCCGAAATACGCATATGACTGCCGCACAGACCCCACTCGATCGAGTACGTAACCTACTCGATCGAGTTGAGGCTACTCGATCGAGTGCCCAACATGCTCGATCGAGTGCCCCGACTCGAACCCAAACAGACCTTCGATCTCGACTTACTCGACCGAGTAGCCCGGCTACTCGATCGAGTGACCCCATACTCGATCGAGTGCCCGAGGTACTCGATCGAGTGCCCAAAAACACGATTCTGGTCAAAATAACGACAAGTACCCACTCGATCGAATCAAACCCACTCGATCGAGTCATGCAGACTCGTGAATACTACCCGGATGTTATCTCACATACCCTAACGTACTATGCATTCATTATTATTTCAACATTATGATTACAACTACGCATTCAAATCTGCGCGACTCCTCATACAATTAACAAAATAATCTACTTCGTGTTATCAAGTGCCACGTTATAAACAACCATCATGCTTTTCATCCAATTCGTTATATAAAACACATATCATTGAACCTCTATTCTTCATGTTACTACTTACCAAAAGTCAAACATTACCATCTATCATGCTCATATAACATTCAACTTTCAATCATGTATTACTCGCATGTTTTAAATTTTCATAACTTTTCATAACACAAACCACACCCATACACTACAAATCCTATTTCCATGTTGCTAATACAACAACATTACAAATCCACTTCATCACACATCATCATATACGAACTACTTTCTTTTTCTACCATATCATTCATCATTCTCATATACTTTTCCAACGATTCCAACCAACATGTCAACCAACTATCATGCAACATGCTTTCAACAAACCATATACAACACAATTAACATACACGTCGCACATATACACACGGACTCCACGTTCCCATACCATGTGACTGGCTTAAGTATCATGGGGCCAAGATTTTGAAGTGAGGGCGCCTACTCACCCAAAACCTAGCATCACCCGGGCTCCCATTACACATACACCAGGTTCATTTTATTAGACTCCCTATGTTCATTATGTTCATTTGTTACAGGTTCCAAAATCGTCGCTCTGATACCATTTGTAACTCCCCCATACTCCAAGTGCCTTACCAGGACCACTCAGGTATAAGGATACTACCATCTCGGTTGCCCGAGGTACTGAATATCATAAGACAATAAAGAAACGTACTTTTAAAGTAATTATAGATTAAGTGATTACATGTTCAAACCAAAACTAATAAAAGGAATTACAAGGTTCTCATACGGTCTACGCCTAAAACTATCAAAGCTACTAGACTTCGTCGACACAAATGGAAGACTTCTAACCGCCACGTGATGACTCATCCTCGGCTATCCCATACGCGTCATATCACACTCGCTCAATAATCGCTCACCACCCCGAATGGATCACCACGATTTTAAAACATTTAAACGGGTCGATTAATCACACAATTCAATACATATATCAACAATAAGATAAACAGACGACTTAACTATCACACACACACCACCAACCAATTCCAATCATCTCAATCATCGATCGTCCACTCCCGGGACCACCTCGCCAGGGGGGACCGCACCGTTCCCACCTAAGCCCCGCTCATCATACCGAGCGATAACCCCGTCCATTAATGTGCACATCCCCTTCCGTGGCGGGTTCCACGAAGGGCAAAACTAGGGCGTGAAGCCACTCCCGCAAGTGACTCCACTCAACCGAGAACGCATCTCGAGAACCATAGACAACCAAACACAATCACAATCAACAAACCGTCACAATACAATTACTATATCAAACAATCAATCTCAACACATCAACAATCATCCCATTATGGGACTAATACGAGTAGGAAATCCTACTGAAAGCACAACAATGATCGAGACGGTATCAACAATTTGTATCAAAAAGTCTCTTCTACGAACCCTCCTCCTATCATATAACACATAGAAGCTTCACATCACAAACTACGCACAAAACCCCCAATCTCTAAATTAGGGTTTAACCAAACTTAACAAAACATTATAAAAATTATATTAAAAGCTTACCCTCGACGCAGGGAACTCAACGATACGAATAACGACAAGAACTGACTGTCTGAACTCCGGAATTGCTAAGGATGCGATTAGGAAGATGAATCTGTTGCTTTCTCTCTTAAACGGGGTTTTAGGTTTTGTAAAAGTGATTTAAAACAATGACGACTATGTTTAAATACCTTAATCGCATAATTAACAAACCCGAGAAAACTCCCCGTAAAACCGGACACTCGATCGAGTACCCAAGGTACTCGATCGAGTACCCCCTTACTCGATCGAGTACCCCAGCTACTCGATCGAGTACCCAACAGGTCAGAAACTATTTTATCTCGCAACTTACCCTTACTCGACAGAGTAAGGGCTACTCGATAGAGTACCCCAAGACTTATAAATACGGAGTATTACAACTACATTCTCGGCTCCTTTCTTGTCTCTTATTTCCAAGTCAAATTCTTGAAGAAGCAAAATCCATCTCAACAATCTTGGTTTTGCCTCCTTCTTTATCAAGAGATGTCGGAGAGCACGGTGATCTGAAAATACAATCACCTTGGATCCAAGCAAGTAGGAACGAAATTTATCCAAAGCATACACAATGGCAAGAAGCTCCTTTTCGGTTGTGTCATAATTCACTTGAGAAGGGTCGAGAGTTTTGCTTATGTAATAGATGGCATGAAGAGCTCTCCCTACCCGTTGGCCAAGAACCGCTCCAACGGCGTAGTTGCTAGCGTCACACATAATCTCAAAAGGTAACTCCTAATTTGGGGGTTGGATGATTGGTGCCGAGATTAATGCCTCCTTGATTCTATTAAAAGCTTCAACACACTCATTAGTAAATTGGAATTGGGCATCTTTAAGCAAAAGTTGAGTGAGGGGTTTTGCTATTTTCGAAAAATCTTTTATGAAACGACGATAAAAACCCGCGTGACCGAGAAAACTTCTCACCCCTCTAACATTCACGGGAGGTGGGAGTTTCTCTATCACCTCAACTTTAGCTTTATCGACCTCGATGCCCTTTTCCTAAATCAAATGACCCAAGACAATTCCTTCATTGACCATGAAATGACACTTTTCCCAATTTAAGACTAGACTAACATCCTCACACTTTTGCAACACAAGAGAAAGATTATGCAAACATGAGTCAAAGTCCTTTCCATAAACACTAAAATCATCCATAAAGACTTCCATTATGGTCTCTAGATAATCGGAGAAGACACTCATCATGCATCTTTGGAAAGTGGCGGGGACATTGCATAAACCAAAAGGCATCCTCCTATAAGCAAAAGTGCCATAAGGGCATGTGAAGGTGGTCTTATGTTGGTCATCCGGGTGTATAGGGATTTGGAAAAATCCCGAATACCCGTCAAGGTAACAAAATAACTTGTTGGAGGCTAGCCTTTCGAGCATTTGGTCAATGAAAGGCAAGGGGAAGTGGTCTTTTCTTGTTGCGGAGTTTAATTTTCGGTAGTCAATGCACATGCGCCAACCGGTGATTATTCTTGTGGGTATTAATTCATTCTTTTCATTTGTCACTACCGTGGTACCCCCTTTCTTAGGTACCACTTGGACGGGGCTAACCCACAAGGAATCCGATATGGGATATATGATTCCTGCATCAAGTAATTTCATGACCTCTCCTTTGACAACTTCTTGCATGTGGGGGTTCAATCTTCTTTGGGGTTGAATGGTAGGTCTATGGTCTTCCTCTAGATGAATTCTATGCATGCAAAAGTCGGGACTTATCCCCTTAAGGTCATCTAGACTATAACCTATAGCCTTCTCATGTTGTTTCAACACATCAAGCAACTTTCCTAATTGGTCATCATCAAGTCTATCATTAACAATCACGGGTTTGGTCTTTGATTCATCAAGGTAAGCATATTTCAAATTTGGGGGAAGGGGTTTCAAAGTAGGAGTTTGTACCTTACTTTCTTCCTTTGGAGTTTCATTGAGGATTTGCTCCATTTCCAATAAACATTCCATTCTCATATATAGCATACTCAACTTCACTTTCATCAACCTCATCATATTCAAATCCCATGATGGGTTCCTCTTGTTCTTGAGTTTGTAAAATATCCTCTAGGATGGATTGCTCATCCTCTATGGGTTGACATGCTTCCACTAGAATATTATGCACCAATTCGGATTGTGCACGACTAAGTTCCTTGTTAGCTAGAGCGGCCTCAAAGAGATCCACCTCCAACTCCCAATACATGCTCTTAGCCTCACTTGCTTCTAAGGCTTCTAATGCTTGCATGGGATCCTTGAAGTAAGGGATACTCAAATGGTCCTCTACAAAACAGTCTATGAAATCCATCTCGCAAAATATCAAACAACTCGAAAAATGATTAGAACAATCCTTGAGGAGTTTTACTTCCTCAAGGCGAAGAAAGACACAACTAATAACAAAAAGGAAATCTAAGTCAAACAAACACCGTCCCCGGCAACGGCGCCATTTTTGATGCGATCCCGCTAAGTGTTCACAAATTAAGATGTGGTCGTTGGTCACGGTCGAATCAAAACACAATTTATAGCTCCACAAACAACTCTACAATTAGTAAAGAGGTAAGTAAAGGTCGGATCCCAAGGGACGGGAGTTGAAATAAGATTTCTATTGTAACTAGTGGTGTCTAAGGGGTGTCACAAATTGGGTTGATGCAGAAGGTTACTAAACTAAAATAACAATGAAAATAAATCAAGCAAGATGAATTAAAGGGGTGTAAACAATTGATTAAAGGCACTAGGGTGTCATGGGATCATAGGGGAATCATGGGATATGATCATACAAACATGTTCTCAAATTATAAGCAAGCAATTATTGTTGTGATGGATTGAGTTGGGTTATATCTTACAATCCTAGGAAAGTTTGGGTCCCGGAGCCGAATCGATTAGATTGTACAACACCTACAAGTCGACTTAATCTTCCCTACTCAACAACATGCATGGTCTAATGAGACTCGAGTTGGGTTATGTCTTACAAGTCTCATTGAAAAGATAGAAGATGATAGTAAATGCAAGGATTCATAGGCTTAGCATTTCATCAAATATAACATGTGCATGAGTTGAGATCAAAACAAGCAAGCAAATAAAACATGAAAGCATATTAATTTAAGCATGAATCATTCCCCATGTTGGTTTCCCTAATCACCCATTAACCCTAGCTAAGAGACTACTCACTCATTATCATGTTGATCATGCTAGCAAGGTTGTCAATCATACCAACAATATGAAACATGATGAATAAATGAAAGTAATTAACAATAATTAAAAAGGGATTAAGAGATTATACCTACTAATGATTCCAATAACAAAGCAAGAATAATAGAAGTACTTGAATGCTTGATTGAGAGGTTGTCAATCTCCCAACAATAACCCAAAATAATCTTCAATTACCCAAAATAAAGGATGAACAAAAGAGAGATTAAAGAACTAAAACTTGGATTAAAACTTGATTAATACTTGATTACAATATTAAAGAGAGATTTGATTGATATTAACTACACTAATTATTGATAAGAAGAACATGCTCCTCTAATTAGACTAATGGGGTATTTATAGTGGAAATTAGGGAGGATGCATTAGGGTTAACTAAGGGCTAAACTAGTAATTAAACTTTTAAGTTGAGCAAGGAGGAGCCAGTATTTTCCGAGAGAAGGGCTTCTTTCTTCGTAGCTTGGAGAAGACAATCCGTCTTTGTGCTAGAATCCGGGCGGAATAGGGTCGGGACGGGCGGATTCTCGCGTTGGAATCCGAGCGGATTCGGGGAATCCGGGCGGATTGTGGAGGGGAATCCGAGCGGATTGTGGCAAAGCCGCTCGGATTGTCTTCTTTGGACGGACGGACGGATTGGTGACAATCCGCTCGGATTGTCGATCGAAACAATTCTTCTTCTTTTCTTCCCTTTTCTTCATAAATTCCTTGGGGATTTCCTTGGGGACTCAAGGATCCTTTCTCAACATTGCTCTTCTACTATAATATGTACAAAGGCCTTCTAATCTTGTCTTTCCTTGATGCTTGGTCATTGAATTCGATCAATTTAGTCTCGTTTTGCCATGAAAATGCAAGATTCTTACTCCTTTCCTACCAAGGGATCAAAATCTCAAAGAATATGCAAAACAAAGAACTAAAGATAAGAAATGACCCAAATAAGTACTAAAAAGCATGGAAACAAAGCTAATTCGGGGGCTAAATATGCGCCAATTATGGTCACATCAACTATGTGGCTTTATTTTGATTGATGCGGTATGAAACAATGTGATTATAGGATTGCATTTAGATTATTTGACATACTAGTTGGTAGAAGCATATGCATTAGGTTGTATAAATGTTAGTTGCATCATGGCATATAGTTGCATTTAGGAAATTTTTTGTGAAAACATCTATTTAGGAAGCTTGACTAGAGTATATAAGGCACTTGTAGATACTTTTTCTTCTTAAGACTTTGCTCATTAGAATGCTTGTAAAACACCCTAGGATGTGTCATGCTAGTATCCTTTGACCCATGGATTAAGGCCTAGTCAAGAGTACCTTATGGTGTGATAACTCCTTGGCTACCGTTTATTCCAAGGTGACCCTTGAAACCATGCAACCATCTTCCATATTCTACCACATTTTTGTCAACAAAAGGGAATGGGCACAAAAATTGTTCAAATTTGAGTTCAAGAAATAAAAAGAAAAGAAAAAGTTTGCAATTTGCATCAAAGAAAAGAGGAGTACAAAAATAAGAACTCATATGCTTCAAATATAAGCACCCTCACTACAAATGGGGTGACTTTGAAAATGTTCAAAAAGAAAATCCAAAAAGTTAAAATTGTCAAGCATTGAAAAGCCAAACATCAAAGAAATGGCAAAAAGAAATTGTTCTAAAAAATGTCAAATGCCACAGGAAATTGGGGGAAAAGCCAACAAAAGCAAACTCCCATATGAAAATCAAATACAAATGATCCCTTTATCCATAAAATCCATTTTATTCATGGTAGAGAGGAGAGGACCCTTCTTCTTGTCTAGGCAAGAAGGGGAATGCCACGATCCTCCAGTGTTTCTAACACTATATGGAGTCTACTCTTGACGAAACCATTTAACGATTGAGGAAAAATATAACCTAGCTTGACACAACTTGGAGGTGATTAATTGGTATCCTCTTAGGCTTAGTAGCTTGAAGAAACCGTATCTATAATGGAGTGTGTACCCTTAGATTGCTTCCCTTGTAGATAATTGCCGCCACTTAGATAAGGAAAGTGGCTATTCATTTTTGTAGATGCATCCATTTCTTGTTTTTGTGTGCTTAATGCTTAGATGTATTGCTATTTTGACAAGCCCCACCTTGCCTTGCAAGAAGGCATCCTACCTCATGGTTGTTTTGTTGTGAGTTGAAGGGGCGGAGTGAGACCCTATAATTGTCTCACATCGGCTATATTAGTAGGATAGTTTAAGGAAAGGTCCTAGTCTTGGTCACCTCTTTACTCGGGACGATCAAAGGTTCGGTTTGGGGATGTTTGATGTGACTCATATTTGAGCACATTTAGTCCCCGAATTAACCTCGTTCCTATGCTTTATAGTGTATAATTGGGTCATCTACTATCTTTAGTTTCACATTTTGCATATTCTTTGAGGTTTTGTCCCCTTGGTAGGAAAGAAGTGCTAACCTTGCATTTACATGGCGAAATGGAGCTAAATTGATCGCATCTAATGACCAAGCATCAAAGAGAAGACATCACTAGAAGGCCTATGTAGATAATAAAGTGAAATGGGCAATGATGAAAGGATCCTTGCATCCCCGACATGATCCTTGCGGATTGTGAAGGAGGAAAAAGAAGAGAAGTGGTCTGCCGAGGAATCCGAGCGGATCACATGCGATCCGAGCGTCTCCCATCACCACCATCCGAGCGTTTCCCAGCCAAGACGCTTGTCTTGCAGCTAAAGGATCCGAGCGTCTTCCAGACAATCCGCTCAGATCATAAGTCAGAGAGCCCGTGCCACATCTCATGACGCACGGATCGTTTCAAGACTAGCAAGACGGAGATGCTCATTAGTAAGTTCTTTGTTGGCTAGAGCGGCCTCAAGAAGATCTACTTCCAATTCCCAATGCTTATTTTTGGCCTCACTTGCTTCTAAGGCTTCCAATGCTTTCAAAGGGTCTTTGATGAAAGGGATACTCATATGGTCCTCAACAAAACAATCTATAATATCCATCTTACAAAATATATACTAAGAGAAAAATGTGAGAAGTACCTTGAGGAAGTGCTCACCCTCAACGTAAAGAAAGACACAACTTAAAACAGTTAATGAAAATCAAATCAAGTTAACACCGTCCCCGACAACGGCGCCATTTTTGTCTCGGCTAATACTCGTCGTCAAAAGCTACCAACCAAAACAATATTTACAACTCTACAAACTACTCTTAGCAAAGAGGTAAGTAAAAGTCGGATCCCAAGGGATGGGTATTGATGTAGGATTTTCAATTGATTAAAAGAACTAGGGTGTCATGGGTTCATAAGGGATTCATGGGAGTTGATCATACAAACATATTCTCAAATTATAAGCAAGCAATTATTGTTGTGATGGGATCGAGTTGGTGTATAAACTTATAATCCCTAAGAAGGTTTGGGTCCCGGAGCCGAATCGATTAGATTGTACAACAACTAAGAGTCGGCTTAGTCCTTCCTATTCAAATATATGCATGGTCTAATGAGACTCGAGTTGGTGTATAAGCTTACAAGTCTCATTGAAAAGATAGGTGATAGGTAAAAAAAATGCAAGGATTCATAGGCTCGCATTTCATCAAACATAACATGTGCATAAGTTGAAATCACAACAAGCAAGCAAATTAATTATGAAAACATATTAGATTAAGCATGAATCAATCCCCATGTTGGTTTCCCCTAATTCCCCATTAACCCCAGTTAAAGAAACTACTCACTCATTATCAAGTTTAACATGCTAACAAGGTTGTCAATCATACTAGCAAAGAAAAACATGATGAATAAATGAAAATGATTAACAATAATTAAACAAAGTTAAGAGAGAATTATACCTATGAAGATGATTCCAAATAATAAAGCAAAGAATAATAGAAGTACTTGATGATTGATGAAAGGTTGTCAATCCTCCAAATAAACCCAAATAAGCTTCTAATTACCCAAAATAAATGAAGAACAATCGAGAAATTAAGGAAAGATTAATATTGAGATTTGTATTAAGACTTAATTAAGAATGGATTACAACTTAATTAAGAGAGTATTAAGAAATCATAAGACTTGATTAGGAATTGCTTACTGATTGATGCTAATCTAGGTAGTACAATGGGGTATTTAAACTAAAGATTAAGTGCAAAGATTAGGGTTACTAAGGGCTTAAATGAGTATCAAGTCCTTAAGAAAAGTTGAGGAAATGCTCCTCTCGAAGGAAATTAGCATATCCGTCTTGCTAGTCTTGCAACGATCCGTGCATCTTGAGATGTGGCACGGGATCTCTGACCTATGATCCGAGCGGATTGTCTGGAAGATGCTCGGATCCATTAGCTACAAGACGAGCATCTTGGCTGGGAGATGTTCGGATGGTGGTGATGGGAGATGCTCGGATCGCATGTGATTCGGTCGGATTCCTCGGCAGACTGCTTCTCTTCTTTTTCCTCCTTCACAATCCGCAATGATCATTTCGGGGATGCAAGGATCCTTTCATCATTGCTCATTTCAATTTATTATCTACATAGGCCTTCTACTGATGTCTTCCCTTTGATGCTTGGTCATTAGATGTGATCAATTTAGCTCCATTTCGCCATGTAAATGCAAGGTTTACACTCCTTTCCTACCAAGGGGACAAAACCTCAAAGAATATGCAAAATGAGAAACTAAAGATAGTAAATGTAACACCCCCATACTCCAAGTGCCTTACCAAGACCACTCAGGTATGAAGACATTACCATCTCGGTTACCCGAGGCAATGATAATCAAATAAACAATGAAGAAACAACGTTTAAATATAAATACTTAGCGAAGAGTTACAATTCTCAAAACCAAACCAAATGTGTAATACATGTTCTCAAACTAACTGTTCTAGCTGAAACGTAAATAAACTAATAAGCTACAGCGGAAGACTCCTATCATCATGTCGTGGCCATCCCAAATATCCCAAGACTCATCTCATACCAAGCAATATCTCGCTCACCATCCCCGAATGGATCACCGCAGTTTACAAAACAACACCGGGTCGGTATTAATCACACAACTCAATATATTAACAATAAGATAAACAGACATGACTTAACTCGTCATACACACACAATCACGCCAAATCCAATCATCTCAATCACCGATCGTCCACCGGACCACCCCCCGCGATGAGGGACCGCAGCCGTACCCACCAAATCCCCGCTCCACATAGTGAGCGATAACCCTGTCCATTAATGTGCACATCCCTTCTGTGGCGGGTTCCACAGAAGGCGAAACTAGGGCGTGAAGCCACTCCCGCAAGTGACCTCACTCAGCCGAGGCCACGCCTCGTGAACCATAGACAATGATCACAACCACAATCACAATACAATTACTATATCAAACAACCAATCACAACACATCAATCAATATCCCATTATGGGACTAATACTGAGTAGGAAATCCTACCTGGAAAGCACACTGTCAGACGGTCTCTACTGCTGTATCAAAAAGCTTCCTCTATGAACCCTCCTCCTATCATACGACATATAATTGCTACCAAATTACATACTATTCAAAAACACCCAAATCCCTATATTAGGGTTTAACCAAATCAAAGGAAAGACAATAAAAAGGGTACACAGATCTTACCCTTAACGCAAGGAACTCAACGGTATAACCAACGCTAAGAACTGACTTTCCAAACACCGGGGATTGCTAATAATGCGATTAGGATGAAGAACTTGCTTGCTTTCTCTCTTAAACAGTAATTTAGGTTTTGCAAAAGTGATTTAGAGTAATGACGACAAAGCTTATATACCTTAATCGCATAATTAACAAAACCCGAGAAAACTCCCCGTAAAACCGGACACTCGATCGAGTACCCGAGGTACTCGATCGAGTACCCCCTTACTCGATTGAGTACCCTAGTTACTCGATCGAGTACCCAACAGGTCAGAAACTTTTATAAAACGCAACTTACCCTTACTCGACAGAGTAAGGCCTACTCGATAGAGTACCCCTAGACTTATAAATACGGAGTATTACAGTCTTCCCTCCTTAAAAGGAACTTCGTCCCCGAAGTTCAAACCACTACTAAACAAAGGTACTCCCATAACATTCCCGACTCAACAACCAAAACAAAATTCAACATAAAACATGTTACTAACCCAACTCATCCCGACACACATCCCGACACAACATACAAAAAGGGTATGAAACTCTTAAAAACTCGTCGCGATCATCTCCTACCCCCCTAAAAGAAACAAGGTTACGTCCCCGTAACCATACATACCTGATCAAAAAGGAAAGGGTAACGCTCTTTCATAGCTTCCTCTGGTTCCCATGTAGCTTCCTCAGTCTCGTGGTTAGACCAAAGGATCTTAAGCAAAACTGTCTCACCACTCCTAGTCTTTCTAACCTTTCGGTCTAGAATCTGCTTAGGTACCTCAAGATATGATAAGGACTCATCTAGCTCTAAGCTCTCTGCCTCTAACACATGTGACGGGTCACTCACATACTTCCGCAGCTGCGATACATGAACCACATTATGCACTCTCTCTAATGCAGCTGGTAAAGCCAGACGATATGCAACTTCCCCAACTCGCTCTAAAATCTCATAAGGCCCTATAAACTTCTGACTTAGCTTGCCTTTCTTCCCAAATCTTATAACCCCACGCATAGGAGACACTTTCAAAAGAACTTTGTCCCCCACTTGAAACTCTATGTCCCTGCGATGTAGATCTGCATAACTCTTTTGCCTATCCTGAGCCGCCCTCATCCGTTCCCCGATCATCTTAACTGCTCCACCATCTCATGCACCATCTCTGGTCCTAAAACCACTTGCCTCAAGACTATCGTCCCAACAAATTGGACTCCTACATCTCCTCCCATACAAAGCCTCAAACGGTGCCATACCAATACTAGTGTGATAGCTGTTATTATAAGAAAATTCTATCAAGTCCAACCTCTGTTCCCAGCTACCACCAAAGTCCATCACACAAGTTCGCAACATATCCTCAAGAGTCTTGATTGTTCTCTCGATCATCCGTCTGTCGCAGATGAAATGTCAGTACTCATCTTCAAAGTTGTTCCCAACGATTCCTGCAACTCCTTCCAAAACCTCGATATAAACCTCGCATTTCTGTCAGACACTATGTCCTTAGGGACTCCATGTAACTTAAGCACGTTCTTTCGATAGGCCATAGCCAATTGTGCCTTAGTCCATGTATCTTTCATTGGAACAAAGTGAGCTGACTTGGTCAGTCGATCCACTATTACCCAAATCATGTTGTTACCTTGTTGACTCTTTGGCAAACCCACAATGAAATCCATGGAAATGGATTCCCACTTCCACTCAGGTACTTCTAAAGACTGAATCTTCCCTTGTGGTCGTCGATGTTCCCCTTTAACTCTTTGGCATGTCAAACAACGGGACACAAACTCAGCTGTCTCTTTCTTCATCCCAGGCCACCAAAACGTTTTCTTCAAATCCTTGTATAGCTTGTCACCACCCGGATGTACTGAGTATGGTGTACAATGCGCCTCTGTCATGATAGTCTTTTTCAACTCCTCATCATTAGGGACACACCACCTATCATCGAACCTCAAACTACCATCTGTATGAATAGAAAATCGGGACACTGTCCCTTTCTCTACTCCAGCTCTCCACTCCACTATCTTGGGATCCAACGCCTGTTTACCTCGAATGTCATCATAAAACTCAAGATGTACTGTCATATCACCCATGGCATCTCCTTTCTGCATCATATGTATCCCAAACCTCGCTACCTCATCTCTCAGCCTCATCAAAGATAGAGCTGTACACAGAGAATGTACACTCTTCCTACTCAAAGCATCAGCAACAACATTGGCTTTCCCTTCATGGTAGATGATTTCCATGTCATAATCGCCAATCAACTCCATCCACCTCCTCTGTCTCATGTTCAACTCCTTTTGAGTGAAAATGTACTTGAGACTCTTGTGATCAGAAAATACCTTAAAGATTGCTCCATAAAGGTAATGTCTCCAAATCTTGAGAGCAAACACCACCGCACCCAACTCCAGATCATGAGTAGGGTAGTTCTCCTCGCAAGGCTTCAATTGCCTAGAAGCATAGGCAATCACTTTACCGTTCTGCATCAACACACATCCTAACTCATTCTTCGAGGCATCTGTATAAACCTCAAAGTTCTCGCTCCCTTCAGGCAATGCTAAGACATGAGCTGTGGTCAAACGCTCCTTTAATGTTTGGAACGCCGTCTCACAACTCTCATCCCAACGAAACCTGTTCTCTTTCCTCATCAACGCTGTCATAGGTCTAGCTATCTTGGAGAAATCTTTCACGAATCGTCTGTAGTATCCAGCTAAACCTAAGAAACTCCTAATCTCAGCAACATTCTTTGGTGCTTCCCACTTTGTCACTGCTTCTATCTTTTCCGGATCCACAGCTACCCCATCTTTAGAGATCACATGCCCCAGAAAAGCAACTTTCTCTAACCAGAACTCGCACTTGGATAGCTTAGCATACAACTCATGCTCCCTCAAAGTTTGCAACACGATCCTCAGATGCTCCTCATGTTCCTCCTTAGTCTTAGAATAGACTAAGATATCGTCGATAAACACCACTACAAACTTATCCAAAAACGGTCTAAAGATCCTATTCATCAAATCCATAAACACTGTCGGTGCATTAGACAACCCAAACGGCATCACCACATACTCATAATGACCATACCTTGACGTGAAAGCCGTCTTTGGTATGTCCACGTCTCTAATCTTCACCTGATGGTACCCCAACCTCAAATCAATCTTAGAAAAGACTGATGCACCACTCAACTGATCAAACAGGTCATCTATCCTTGGCAAAGGATACTTGTTCTTCACCGTCACTCGGTTCAGCTCCCTGTAATCTATGCACAACCTCAAACTCCCATCTTTCTTCTTCACGAAAAGAATCGGTGCTCCCCACTACGCGATACACTTGGTCTAATGTATCCCTTCTCTATCAAATCATCCAACTGTTTCCTAAGCTCCTCCATCTCCTTAGGACCCATGCGGTACGGTGCCTTAGAGATTGGCCCCGTCCCTGGCTTCAACTCAACGGTGAAATCTATCTCCCTCTTTGGTGGCAACCCCAGAATCTCGTCAGGAAAAACATCGGCAAACTCTCCCACCACTGGTATCTCATCACCTGTCGGACTCTCTATCCGGTCATCTCTCACATGGCACAAGATCAAAGGACATCCCTTCCTCAGATAAGACTTCAAGATGACAGCTGCAATCAACTTAACTTTGGGTTTGACTAGAAACCCACGATAAGACACACTAACACCCTTAGGACCTCTTAAAGACACTTTCTTTTGATGACAGTCTATCTTAGCTTTATACTTTCCTAACCAATCCATCCCGACTATCATCTCAAAACCGTCAAAAGGAAACTCTAGCAAGTCTACAGGTAGATCAACTTGCCCAACTATCATAGATACATCTTTAAACAACCTCCCACATGATACAGACTCACCCGAAGGTATAAAAACTTGCTCACTAACAGACTCATATACCCTCAAACCCAACCGCTTAACATGACTCGCAGATACACACGACTGAGAAGCCCCCGAATCAAACAAAACAAAGGTATGAATACCATTAACAAGAAAAGTACCGGTGATAACGTGAGCATCCTCCTCAGCTGCTTTCTTCTCCATCATGAATAACTTTCCACCGGTCTTCATCCACCTCCTGGACAAGATCTTGGCCGATGTGGTCGGCTTAGCACCTTTTGACCCTTGATTGTTGTTGTTGTTCGTTGGTGGTTCCCGATAAGAATTACCGCCGTGCGGTTGCCTCCACTGTAACTCGACTTCCCCGGTTTGGCCATGATCCAGCCCTGGCCTCCGTTGCTCGCGTAGCTCGCACAGTCTCCGGAAAGATCCCGGTGCACTTGTGCACTCATGTCTCTTGTGGCCTACACCACCACAAAGCATAGCAGTCACACCCCAACTACCACTAACACTTCCCCCGCGCCCAAAGGAAGCCCCATCATCAACCCCGACCTTAAGAAAACCCCTTAGACCGATTGTGGTTGCCTTTCTTGTGATTAGATTGGCCACCACCCTCGCTCTCGGACTTCCTCTTCTCCCCACCCGACCTCTCCCGAGCCATCTCCACCAACCTCTCGGCTCTCCGGCCTCTCATAAGCTTCCTTAACATCAGTAAGGATCCCCACGGGTAACTTATCCATAATCTTAGGGGTCAACCCCTCTCAAACCTCAACGCCAGTTCTCCTCACTCAAACCCATATCCTCAAAGATACCTAGATTTCTCATTGAATTGCCTGTAGTACTCGACCCACGACATCTCGGCGGTCATCTTAAAACTGTCAAACTCTTCTCTCAACTTACTCCTCACATGCTCCGCACAAACTCCTTTCTCACAAACCTCTACGAAACTCCTCCCAAGGTATAGCAGGTAAGCCTTGGTTTGTATAAATCTCCTTAGCACTCACTTTCACCGTATCCCACCACTTGCCACCGCCTCCCTCGGATAGAACGCACTGTTCCACTCTCATCTCATCGGACAAGTGAACCAAATCTAGTATGTTCTCCATCTCTCTAAGCCAACTATCGAGAAGGTTAGGCTCCCCAACTCCCTTATACTCTTTCGGGTTAAACCTCGCTATATAGAGGCTGATTTTAGAATGATCAACCTCCTTCTCCTTATCCTTATCCTTATCTTTCCCCACGCCTTAAAGCCTCGGTGAGAGCATCCTGATGCTCCAACATCTTAACGATGTCATCTATGTTCATAAGCTCGGCTCTCGCATACAAAGCGCCTCTTCTTGGGCAAGATCTTGAAACTATCATAGAAAAAGGGGTGGATATAAACATACGCGCCAAAACCTCAAAACAAGAAAACACGCTGCCCAGACCCCTACTCGATCGAGTTCCCAAACATACTCGATCGAGTAACGGGATACTCGATCGAGTGCCAACCATACTCGATCGAGTGCCCCAACATCAGACCTCTAACAGACCTTCTGACCTCTAACATACTCGACCGAGTAGTTAGGCTACTCGATCGAGTGACCCCCTACTCGATCGAGTGCCCGAGGTACTCGATCGAGTGCCCAAAAACACGATTCTGGACTCAAAATCGTCAAAAACCACCCGATCGAGTCAGTCCCACTCGATCGAGTCACGCTAACTCAGAAACGCTACCCGCATGCTATATCATATGCTAACATGCTAAAAACTTTATATAACCACATATTATATCATAACTAAGCATATAATGCTACGCATCCTTTCGTACGATCTACGAGATCATTATATCATGCTATTAAACGCCACCTTATAAACATCCAACATGTTATCACTCCAACAACAAGTCTACATATATCATTAATCTTTCTTTCACATTCTCAACCTTCTACTTCAAACATCCAACAATTACACACACTTCATCACATTCTTACACAAGCTAACCAAACAACACATACGACCTTGACATACACCCCCCATGTGACCGGTTCAAAATTGTAGGGCAAGTTCGCGACTTTAGGACGTCTCCCAAGCCTTTGCATTAGCTCCTACAACTTTTACCCCGGGTTCATTTTAGTTGACTCCCTATGTTCATTAGGTTCATTGGTTACAGGTTTCAGGATCGTCGCTCTGATACCATTTGTAACACCCCCATACTCCAAGTGCCTTACCAGGACCACTCAGGTATGAAGACATTACCATCTCGGTTACCCGAGGCAATGATAATCAAATAAACAATGAAGAAACAACGTTTAAATATAAATACTTAGCGAAGAGTTACAATTCTCAAAACCAAACCAAATGTGTAATACATGTTCTCAAACTAACTGTTCTAGCTGAAACGTAAATAAACTAATAAGCTACAGCGGAAGACTCCTATCATCATGTTGTGGCCATCCCAAATATCCCAATTTCATCTCATACCTGCTCAATATCTGCTCACCATCCCCGAATGGATCACCGCAGTTTACAAAACAACACCGGGTCGCACTAATCACACAACTCAATATATATTAACAATAAGATAAAAGATGCCTTAACTTAAGTCATACACACACAATCACGCCAAATCCAATCATCTCAATCACTGACTGTCCACTGGACCAGCCCTGCCAGTGGGGGACCGCAGCCGTACCCACCAAATCCCCGCTCCACATAGTGAGCGATAACCCTGTCCATTAATGTGCACATCCCTTCTGTGGCGGGTTCCACAGAAGGCGAAACTAGGGCGTGAAGCCACTCCCGCAAGTGACCTCACTCAGCCGAGGCCACGCCTCGCGAACCATAGACAACGATCACAACCACAATCACAATACAATTACTATATCAAACAACCAATCACAACACATCAATCAATATCCCATTATGGGACTAATACTGAGTAGGAAATCCTACCTGGAAAGCACACTGTCAGACGGTCTCTACTGCTGTATCAAAAAGCTTCCTCTATGAACCCTCCTCCTATCATACGACATATAAATGCTACCAAATTACATACTATTCAAAAACCCCCAAATCCCTATATTAGGGTTTAACCAAATCAAAGGAAAGACAATAAAAAGGGTACACAGATCTTACCCTTGACGCAAGGAACTCAACGGTATAACCAACGCTAAGAACTGGCTTTCCAAACTCCGGGGATTGCTAATAATGCGATTAGGATGAAGAACTTGCTTGCTTTCTCTCTTAAACAGTAATTTAGGTTTTGCAAAAGTGATTTAGAGTAATGACGACAAAGCTTATATACCTTAATCGCATAATTAACAAAACCCGAGAAAACTCCCCGTAAAACCGGACACTCGATCGAGTACCCGAGGTACTCGATCGAGTACCCCCTTACTCGATCGAGTACCCTAGTTACTCGATCGAGTACCCAACAGGTCAGAAACTTTTCTAAAATGCAACTTACCCTTACTCGACAGAGTAAGGCCTACTCGATAGTGTACCCCAAGAATTATAAATACGGAGTATTACAGTAAATGACCCAATTATGCACTATAAAGCATAGGAACGAGGTTAATTCGGGGACCTAATGTGCTCAAATATGAGTCACATCAGATTCTATATGTGTTTTGCAGGTTTTGGTATAGGCATCGTGGCTGTATTTGAAACGATGCAAAAACGCATCGTGGCTGGGCAGCAGGCTGCTGTTTCCAGCCCTTGTTTTTTAAAAAAACTGACGGAAATTCCGTTAGGATTGCCCAAAATACCAACGCAATTTCCGTCATGGCATTTTTTCCAGATTTTCCAGAAATTCCAGTTTACTGCCACGTTTCCTGCGTACTCACGGAAATTTCGTGAGGGATGACCATAGTACTTACGGAATTTCCGTCAGGGCCCATTTTTTCAGAATTTAAAAAAAACCGCCAAATATTGTAACACCCCCATACTCCAAGTGCCTTACCAGGACCACTTAAGGTATGGAAGTGCTACCATTTCGGTTACCCGAGGCAATGATAATCATAAGACAATAAAGAAACGTACTTTAAAAGTAAATATAATTTAATCGATTACATGTCTCAAACAAAATTGTTAAATGAAATACAAAGTACTCAAACGGTCCACTGATAAAACTATCAAAGCTACTAGACACCGTCTGACACAGCGGAAGACTTCTAACTGCCACGTGATGACTCATCCCAGCTATCCCATGCGCATCAATCATACCGCTCAATAATCGCTCACCACCCCGAATGGATCACCACAGTTTTAAAACATTTAAACGGGTCAAGACTAATCACACAATTTATATAATCCAACAACACAACAAACAACACAACTCAATCGTCACGGATATACTCCGAACTCCATCACCAACTCCACAATATCGACTACACACTAAAGTGTGTAGCCCCGCTGAGTGCCCATCGCAACAAGTCACTCCACGCCGCCAGTGGGGGACCGCAGCCATTCCCACCTAATCCCCGCTCATCTCCGTCGAGCGATAAACCCAAATCCATTAATTTGCACATCCCTTCGTGGCGGGTTCCCACGTAAGGCGACAATGGGCGTGAAGCCACTTCCGCAAGTGACTCCACTCAGCCAAGGACGCGCCCCGAAGAACACAGACAGATACAAACAATCACAACTACTAAACAGCAATCAAAACCAACAATCGTCACAATACTCGTATGATAACAATCATCAAACACAAATCACCACCAACACATTATGGGACTAATACTGAGTAGGAAACCCTACCTGAATGCAATACAAATGATCGACGATCTCAACATCTGTTATCAAAAAGCCTCCTCTACGAATCCTCCTCCTAACATAACATCACATATATCACTAACCACATAAAACTAACACAAATCCCCAATGCCCAAAATTATGGTTTAACAAGACTTAATTAAATATAACAAATTCGGTACGTAGATCTTACCCTCAACGCAAGGATCACAAAGATGTAAAGAAAGATGAATTCCGACCTTCCAAGGTACGGGGTTTGTCAATAATGCGAAGTACGTAGATTGATTTCTCTTTTGAAAGTAATTAGGTTTGTAAAAGTGTATTATGAAGGTGACGGAAGTGTTTATATATTAATTCGCATTATTAACAAAACCTGACAAATCATCCCCCCATAAACCGGCTACTCGATTGAGTAACTGACGTACTCGATCGAGTACCACCTACACAATCGAGTACCAAGGCTACTCGATCGAGTACCCAACAGGTCAGAAACTATTTTAAAACGCAAAACACACTTACTCGACAGAGTAAGGCCCACTCGATAGAGTACCCAGAGACTCATAAAACTGTAGTATTACAAATATGCCACGTGTCAAGCTTGTAACGAACATTCCGTCAGGAAATCCAAATACTGACGGAAATTCCGTCAGTTGTGTGCTGATATTAGACGACGGTTATTCCGTCAGTTATCCGTCAGTATTTCTGTTACTGACGGAAATTCCGTCAGGAGACGTATTTTAGTGACGAAAAATGCTGACGCCACATCCTGACGGAAATTCCATGAGGAAATGAGTTTTACTGACGGAGTTTTCCCTTTACTGACGGATTTTGTCCGTCAGTTTCCCGCGTTTTCGTTGTAGTGTAAGAATAGCTATTTTTGCATATTCAATCGACCCGACCCGCGTGTCAAGCACGGGTCAGACGAGTCCAAACACTTGCCATGTCATCCCTTGAGGTACAAATAGACTTCTAAATAACTCATTAATCATCAATGAATGGTAAAAGACTTCTCGGTAACATATTTCCTTGTCTAGAAGTAAGACTACCCAAGCGACTAGCTAGAGAGGGCACTAAGACAATGGGACCCTAGCCTCACGCAAGGTCTCGGCCAATCCACTAGTACCGCACTAACTTAGGCTTCATAGAGGGACCCTAGGGAATATCCCGAGGCCCTGTTTGTTAAGCGTAAAGATATATTCCCAGAAGAATAAGAACCAACACAAGATATCATGCAAGAGGAGTGCATTGACCCGACCCGGATTCGAGCAATTCAGATTTGATTATTTTCACCTAAAACAATTTGTCTCCTTATGTAGGGATCCTTACATAAAAGCCACAAAAAGACCATCTTCAGAATACCTCAAGCGGAAGACGCCGGAGAGAGATTCCCGTCGAGTAAGACACCATGAAAACCATCCATGGTCAGAGTCCTCGGTAATCCGGTCAATCAGCCAGCCGTTCATTCAGACGGTGTTACCAATTGCAATGCAGCCTCGCCAAACAACAGACACTTGAGTCAAATGGACCATGGTTGAGACCAATACACTAGTACCACCAAAGAACATCGTTGCAATGCATGGAGCAACTAGCCCCAAAAAGTTGAAAACGGCTATCAAAGCCCTAGAGCGAGCACGCGCCTACATCTTATTTACCAAACAAAATATCGGGAACACTGAGAATGGTTCGAACCATAGTCGTAATTCGACTCATGTTGAAACTGTACAAGAGTGTCAACTGCCTTAGAGAACGACGAGCGCACCCTAGCCAAAAGCTTTTAAAAAAAAGCACAACGCTTGAGAGGTCTAGATTTGTATTCTAGCACCTGGCGGAAAAGAGTAAGAGGAGGTTGACCAGGCCTTAGAGTGGCTGCAAGGAAGAGGACATCCCTCCAAGCCAGGCCCATTGGATAGAAAAATCAAGAAGGCAAAAGTTCCGAAAATGAAAATGCCAATAGTCTAATTCGAAAGGACGATCGACCAGGACAATCACCCAGGCGCATACAAAGGCCACATAGAGATGTGGGGCGTACATAGATGATGTTGTATGGTGTGAGGTGTTCCTGGTCACCCTCATGAGGTTGGCCCAATCATGGTTCAGAAGCTTACCCGATGAATCAATCAGATCCTATGAAAGCGTCTCCACTTCAGGAATCAATATGCTGGCATCAAAAGGCGAGAATGTTGGACAATGTTCAAGCTACTCACGTTATAGTAGTCAGATGTATGGTTAGTGCATTATAGATTACATGCGTTTCTTCGACCTAGAGAGCCAATATATCTGAGGTCTCGATGCGAAGATGGAAGTGTTCGCCCTCACTCACAGGCTGATGAACGATGCCTTGAAGAGAGAAATCTTGAGAAAGCCACCGGAGAGCCTCGTCGAAGCTCTAGAGATGGCATACGAATACTTAAGAAAACATGAGTACCGGAAAAGATTTGCAGTGGCCGACACCTCTCTAGTAGGAGGAGGAAGTGGACCAGAGAATCACCTCCCCGAAGAGGGAGAAAATATGTATCCCCTCTACTCAAGAAGGATGTGAAAAGTGTGAATAAAATATTGGCATGCACGAAAAACGAGAGAGACCATTTCCTTCGATATCACCATCACACTTCTCTAAATAGGAAAATGTCGTAGGTATACGCACTAGAAAAAGAACAATGAGCAATGGAGAATATCTCCAATGATGAAGCAAGAGGGAGACAAGAAAAAATATACATTGTGATGACTACCATAAAGGAAACAGTCATACAAGCAACAGTGAGCACATGCACATAAAGAGGCGATAGAGGACCTCATGCGCCACTAGTTAGGAAAGTACAAATCCCCGGAGAAGCCGGATCATAAGTAGGAGAATGATTGAGAGTACACGTCCCCATCATCCACTTGGTCACCGGAGGATCCCAATACGCGGTCATGCACAACGAGCATAAGGAGGACCTCTGAAACCTGATAGCCCAAGCTCGGAACGCCTCCAAGGAAAGGCCAATCATTAGCACCCTAGGATGAAGGTAGATGCCTCTGATAACAGGCAAATAGTGAGCCCTCACCATGATTTACTCGTCCTCGACCTGAAAATCAGCACTCACACTATGAGAAGATGCATTGTAAACAAGAGGGCATGCACCAACCTGTTGTACCGATAAGCCTTTAAGAAGCTCGACTTATGGCAAGGCCACCTAAAACTGGATGAGGACTCGCTTTGTGGTTTTTCTGTAGAGGGTCTTGCCCCAATGGGAACCTTATTGCTGTCCGCCCTATTCAAAAAGAGGACAAGGAAAAAAAAGTACAAGCCACCTTTGAAATGATAAACTCTGAGCTGGCATACAATATCTTGATCAGAGGAGAGATGTCAGGTGAGATCATAGATATGATGTCGGTTCGTGCACAAACCCTGGTGTTCATGTGAGAAGCTGAGAAGGCGAAGAAACTTCACGGCAATCAGGTCTCTGTAAGATCCTTCAATGTCATGGATTTTAAGCAGAATTTCACGACCTAAAAGAGGAGTGAGCTGAACCCAGGGATCATTGAGGGTAACTCCAAAAAAGGAAAACAGAGGGACCCGAAGCGCCCAACATCGGGGGCATGCACCAATTATAACAAGGAAAAGCAAACTGATCCCGAACGTCATTCGACACCAAAGGCAAGTACTTCCATGATAGGGTTAGGCCTTTGACGCTCCGTGATCATAGGAGAAGAAATGACTCCAACATTAAGAGATAGGATGGTATGAGTGATAAAAAGAAACAAGGATGTCTTCGCCTACTCTGTCGATGAAATGCTAGTAGTGGACAAAGACGTTATCCTCTACAAACTAAACGTAGACGCGGCATACAAACCAGTCAAACAGAGAATTAGAAACATGTTGGTCACGAAATACGTGGCCATAAACGAGAAAGTCAACAAGCTCCATAGAGCGGGGTTTACGGAAAAATGAGATTATCCGGAGTGGCTCGCCAATGTTGTGATGATGAAAAAGGGCTTCGGGGCCTAGATAATATGTGTACACTTCAACAATCTAAACAAGACGTGAAGATTGTTATCCGTGCCAAGAATAGACCAGCTGGTCGACTCCACCAATAGCCACTCATTGTTAAGCATCCTCATCGCCTTCTTGGGGTACCATCTGTGGACAAGGGAATTTTCATCCACTTTATGTTTATTATTTCATATTAAACACTTTTGATTTTGAAAGAGTCGCCACTAAATTTTTAAATGGAATTTAGAAACAAAATTGTAGAGATTTTAAGTTCTTGTGAGATTGCGTGTTGGGAAGTCTATTTTAATTTCATTAATTAACACCTACCCCACCCGTAACTATAATGGTCTCTACTAAATAAAACGATGGCTATTTTGGATATGTATCTCATGCGAATATGCAATCATTGTTTAAAACCTTAACATGTGAATTTAATTCTACGTCGATTTAATGCATTTAACTCGTCAAGTTATTTTAGCATATGAAGTTCATTTAGCTATTCTAGCAAGAAAAAAACAAAGAGAGGAAGGAAAGAGATATTCTTACTCTTTAGCATAAGAAATATTAACAAACATGTGAATTAGTTAAATAAAACATGATAAGATAATCAAATTAACATGCTTTAATAATCAAAGACATAAACTTTAGCAAATTAAGACAAGTGTAGTTCATAAATTCAATCATCATGCTCAAATCAGACTAATTTAAACAAAATTAAATCAATTAAATCAATCAAACATGTTAAATTCGTCATGCGATAAACATAGAATAATTCTTATCCTAACAGAAGACAAATCCAACATACAAAGGCCATCCATCGGCACATCCATACTACTGATCCTGTTCTCCTTCATTCAACAACAACAAGATATAATAAACATCGTTTATTAAAACAAATTAGTTGGTTTTTAGTTATGTCCGAATCTGAATACGAGGATATGTAAATGAGAAGGGGAAACGACCGACCAATCTAGCGGCTTTCTTTCCCCAACTCAAGTCAACGCGGGTATTCAAATTAACACTTTAACTCATACTCGTATCTATACTAATTATTTCATGATTAACAGTTTATACGATAATAATACGATGTAATAAACATAATTAAAAGACGGAATTAAAAGGGAGAAAGGAGAGATTTTTATGCACCCTCAACCTACATGTATCGTTGACACCGTCTTGGGTCATAATCGATCGTAGATTTTATCTCGAGGGGCCGTCGTCGATGAAGCAACAACACGTTTTTTAGTGAACCTGGACAACAACTTTCAAACTGCAATTTCTCACTCGTTTCTCGATGAAAAATAGATTTGAAAGATGTTTTCAAAAACTAGAAAGAGAGTAGAACAGAGATCTTAAAACAAACCATGCTCGTTCTGAGGTATTGGGCACGAAAAATGAGTATAAACAGAACTGGATTGACAAGAAAAGCCGCGAAAACAGAGTGTATGACCCTCTGTTTTTCGAGGGGATTCGTGTGCTCTCAAGGTCACTTTGGCTCGTGAATCTTTGTCTAAGATGTAGATGGATGTTATATGGTTAATTAGGAGCAAGAAACTGGAGTTTTAATGGAGGTTTGATGGTTGAACGAAGGGTTCAAAGGAGGACACATAAACTGATTCTCAGTTTTGTATGTCGGTTTTGTCGAGGGTTTTGAGAGGCAACTAGGGTTCGTTTATGGAGGTTGAGGCTTGTTAATAGCATTAAGATATGTGGAGAGCTTAGAGAGTTGAATGTATGCCATAGGGGAGGTATTTATAAGGGGTTAGAGTAGGGTTTAAGAGAGGAGAAGCATACGGGTCTCCGTTTGCATAGCTGCTATCCAGCAGCTCTTTGGGGGGTTTGTTAGGGTTTGTATGAGGGTTTTTCTTGGTGGGTGTTTTGTCCGTATTTTGCGTAGGGCTGGAAATACGACTAGGGCAGAATAGTATGGAGGTTAACTAGTATTATCCTATTTTGATTTATCGTAATCGTACCTAGGCAGGACTAATTATAATAAAAGTAGTGCAAATAAGGTAAATAATATGACAAAGGAATTTGTACGTGGAAAACCTTTGAATGGGAAAAAACCACGGGCACCAAGCCAGGAGAGGATTTCACTATGATTTTAGAGGATAATAATATCACGAGCACAAAGTATAATACTTTTTCTAAGTATTATAATAGTCTTGCTTGCAAAGTGATAAGTTGTGTTGTGTATGTTAGAGTATGCCTTCTCTCGCCAAATGATCTTCAAATGCTCTTTATATAGCCAAGCTGAATGGCTGCCAAATGTTTGTACTTAATGCTGAATATTCCTCCTTAATTGTTGTCTTGATTGATGTCTTTATTGCGCATTAATGCCTATTAATGCTCCTTCTTTATGACCAAATCTTCCTCTTAATGACCAAATTTATGTTGTTGATATCTTATATATAATTATCCCTGACTTGGTCAAATGTTGACCTTACACTTAACCGTTGTCCTCTCCTGTCTGGTGCCTGTCTTCTTATACCCTGGTGGCTTGACGTCCTGACACCCTGATTGTCAGGCCAAGGTTGAACTTGATCCTGAAGATGATGTGGGAGTCCAGGCTCATCGACTGGTGCCAAACTTGGACTACCCTGACAGACCTGCCCTGATCGTCAGGCCAGGGTAGAATTCTATCCTGTCAATAGTGCGAAATTCCACGCCCAACAGTGGGCAAGGCATGAGAATATGGTAGGGATACTAGGGTATGGTAGGGCGTTGATGGGCACGGGATTTCTAATAGTTTGGAGCGGGTTTTGAACTCGGGTTTGAGTTGAACGAAAACAGGGGGTCGTGGGCTATTTCGTTTTGGGGCCTGTTTTGGATGGACTTGTAGAAGTGTTTTGAGGTGGTCTAGATGCTGGGTTGTTGTGGGTAATGTGGAGCACGGATTTGTGGTGATGGGTTGTGGGTTTGGACCAAGTTTGAGTCGGTTTAGAAGGGTTTCAAAGGGCTATACAAACACGGGTAAAAGAAGGAATTAGGCTGTGTTGGGGGGATGTTTGGAACGAGATTTGGGTGGGTTAAATAAAGGGTTTGGGGTAGGCTTTAGCTAAGAATCGAACACTTCATCAACAACGCCCATTCCATATTGTAAAATGAACTCCAAAAAATGACGATGCCAACTAGCAAATACCTATTGTCCTATCATCATCAGGTGTTTTGACAGGATTTCTATAAATGCCAATATCGACAGATATGGTATATACAAAGCCCCCACTTTGACTGAGGCTTGGACAAGGCAAAAGTCAAAGTATATCCCAGGTCCCTCTCGACCTGAGGGTTCCGCGGGTCGTTTTTAGTCCATTAGACTTGCATATATAAGCTCGCCAGCCATAAGAAGAGATCATACCTGAAGCTTCGCTGGGGATTAATCATCGGTGGTCATCAACCCATTGAAAAGGTGGTGAGTTGAGCCTTATCCTTAGGCGCTTACGTATCCGTTGTGATGGAATCAAACCCGTATCGTAGTTCGACACTGCTGGCATGCATTCTGCTAATCTATGCCCAGAATGGAATGAGGTTTTCCAAATGTGGTTACCATTCCTTCAAAACTTTGCTTTCAGCGGTGGAGTTCCTCCACTTTGTATTAAATTAGATCGATTTGAATTTGATTTGATTTTGATTGTGGATGCCATCCGTTGATTTAGGTAATGGTCTCTGAAGCCAACGGCTTCAGAGCCCTCAGTTGCAATGGGTCTAAAGGCGAAGCCATTAGAGCCCCTAGTTGAAGCATTTCCTGTTACATTCGAAACATGGAAAACAAATACAACAATAATCATATTATCGTATAAGCACACATTGAGATCATCGATCTTTGAAAGTTGAAACCTTTTGATAAACTGAGTCATCGACCCGAAACTTGGATTTGAAACAACCATTGTTGAAATAGGCCTCAAGCCTGGATTTTGAAAAATATTTTCATGCTGGGGATGTATTGCTATTTGGATCATCGATCCTTGAAAAAGGATTGGAAAATGGGCCATCGACCCGGATAAGCATTTTGAAATTGGATTTGAAAATGGGTCATCGACCCGGATAGACATTTGATAATAGAAATGGAAATGGAAATTTTGAAAATGGAAATGAAAATGGGTCATCGACCCGGATAAACATTTTGGAAATGGATATGATCATCGATCTTTGAAAAAAGTTTTTGAAATCCCGATTTTCAAAAGGGAAAGGATAGGGTAGACTCGATTTGCATTTTGAAATGCGACAAAAGGGTGAGACTCGTGACTGATGTGGGCGTAGTCCGCTACCTTCGAACAAAAATAAAAATAAAAAGCCGTAAGTGTGTACGGGTTTTAACTCAAACATTTTGACTTGATAAGGGTAGAAATGTTAATTAGCCGTTCCGACTTTCGAAATGTGACAAAAAAAATCCGTGCAAGGAATGCAGAAGGATAAAAAAAAATCTGGTTGAAGGGTGCCGCGGCCTCCCCCTTGACCGAAAGCATGGAGGTCAATCCTTGTTTAGGCAGGTTTTCCTATTTCCCTTAGGTTTCTTGAATTCCCTCAGTTTCCATATTTCTTTAGGCTTCCTTATTCTCCAGGTTTCCTTATTCTTTCAGGTTTCCTTACCTCTTCAGGTTTCCTTATTTTTTCAGGTTTCCTTATTTTAGTCCCCTTATTTTCTATATAAAGAGACTAAGGCATGACGAGAAATCACAAATCTAATTCTTTCTTTCTCACATCCTTCTTTAAAACTCTTCTAGTTATGAATCCTTTAATTGGAATGATGAAAGGTTGGGCCCAAGAATTCAAAGGGCGAGAAACTCAAGCATTTCTTTACTCGGGTATTCAACAGATACTTTGCCAAAAACAAATATTGCCTCAAACCTTTTTCTTAGATGAATGCCTAAATAGGTGGGATCCCATTCACCATGTCTTTCCATTTCCTGAAGGTGAGTTATGCCCACTTCCTGAAGAATTCACTGTCTTAGGAGGCTGGAAAAATGTATAAAACCCTGTAATTCCCAATCCCATTCCGGATTGGGAAAGGAAATACCGAGATTATTTGGGCTTGTCCCATGACGAAGCCCGTAGCATCGTAAAAGGGAAGAGAGTAAATTTACTCACATTGTCCCATAAGTTCCAAAAAGCCTATGATCCTACAATTCCTACAGTTTACCGTCATTGGGTTTTTGGACTTATCTTATTATATTTTTATTGCTTTTAAGGAAGCATAGAGATCCCTTCTTGTGAAGGTCAAACTAGGGTTATTGGGGTCATGAAGCAGATGGAGAGCCACTCAAATCCGGCTTGGATTATCTTGGCTAAGACCATTAATGGGTTAGATATCAGAAAGGCTAACCCGACCGCTGCTTATACTGGATCATCCCGACTTCTACAGGTTTTCCCTTCTTTTTCCTTCTTTCTTCTCGTTTTCTTCTTCTGTTCGCTCTTTTTGTTCGGTTTTTTTTTTTTGTTTTCTTCTTTTCCTTTTCTCCTTATTCACTTTCTTCCTTTACTAGGTATGGCTCTTCGATCACCTTTGATTGTTTGATTGTTCTGCCCGAGAAGTATCATGTGAGGCGTTGTATCAGTCGGCCTCTGAGGTGAAAATTGAATAGGTCGTCTGCTTATTGGCATGAAGTGCTGACTACTGGTGTAGGGTCCCATGTTCGGTGGGTCTTACCAGGGCTGGCTATAGACTCTTTCACCGGCCTTTCTGATGCTGACAAGACAAGACATATTCCTTTATTGGGTTTGGATCACCCTATCTATATTTATCCGGACAATGTTCTTCGACAATTTGGCCGGCCACAAATGATTCCCTTGATGGAACCCGCCCCAGGACTGCCCTTCAAACTCACTCACTCTCGTTGTCAGGCGTGGCTCTATGCCTGGCACCACATGACCTTATGGTGCATGCCCAAGCTAATTCCCTCGACATGGGTGACACCTTCATACTTAAAATGGGTCAAAGAAACTTCCCCGGAAATCAGAAGAAAACTTCAGAAGGATGGTGTTGTAAACTGGAAGTACTATGAGGAAAGCCTCAAAAATCGAGCATTCTTTGAAATGAATTTAACTGCGACCGAGTCTGAACCTAAAACTAACAAAAACCCTAAAGATGATCCTAAGGTCTCAAGTGTTTGGAAAAGATTGGGGGTAAAGGCTGATGATGGGCTGACATTGGCTGGGAGACTAGGTCCCCGACCATGTGCAAAAGACAGACTGGGCCCGCGTGAAGAAAGTGCAGTTCCTCCGAAGAAACGGGCTAGAGTGAAGATGGGTGAGACTTAGTCTCGTGATGGTTTACATGACTCGGCTATATGAGGGATAGGTAGCTATTATATTATGTTTTATTATTATTAGATGGTTTAGACACTATGGGCTTCGCCCGGAATTATTGAAATAAATAAAGGAAATATTATTTATTAGAAATTACCAGTTTTGCATTTAGAATTACATTGTTTCGGTTGTACTCTTTTAAAGAGTTGCATACATATCTGCTTTTCAACAGAATCAAATCGGGTTCGTAGTTCATAATTCATAATACAGAGACAACGAATGTCAAACTTTGAAACTAGACTCAAATACAAATGCAATCCGAATTTTATTTCATAACATTTGAGAACGAGGTCTTTAGGGATAGTATTTTTTCAACTGGTCCAGATTTGTAGGATTCGAAAAGTCGTTTCCATCTAGATCAGTCAGTCGAACCGCTCCTCCTGTCAGAATTCTTTTCACCAAATACGGGCCTGGCCAATTTGGTTTAAATTTACCCCTCGGGTCTACTGGCAGTAGTGCACGAACCAATTTCAACCCCAAATCTCCTTCTTTGATTTTTCTAGGTTTCACCTTCGTAGTAAAAGCCGTTTCTATCCTTTTCTGATAGAGTTGAACCTGATACAACGCGTTCAAGCGTCGTTCATCCAGTAAAACCAAAGAGTCATATCTAGCTTGGACCCAATCTGCTTCAGGAACTTGGCTCTCAAGTAATATCCTTAGGGATGGTACCTCTAGTTCTATGGGCTGAACTGCCTCCATACCATAAACCAAATAGTACGGGGTTGCCCCCGTGGCTATTCTGATTGAATTTCTATATCCCCACAAAGCAAAGGGTATCTTCAATGGCCAATCTTTATAGTTATCAGACATTTTCCTCAAAATGGCCGTAAGTGTTTTATTGGCAGCTTCTACAGCCCCATTTTTCTGTGGCCTGTATGGTGATGACTTATGGTGCTTGATTTTATACTTTTTGAGTATAACCTCTGTTTCAGCTTGGAAATAGGTCCCGTTATCACTGATGAGTTCGTGGAGGTGTACCATATCGACAAATGATCTCATTTTGAATGAACTGTGCTACTTGCTTTGCTTTTAGCACTTTATAAGACTTGCCTTCTACCCACTTCGTGAAGTAGTCGATTACGACCAAAATGAAACAATGTCCTCCGTACCTGGAAGGGTTGACCTTTCCGATAATGTCGATCCCCCAGGTTGAAAAAGGCCAAGGTGATGTCATGGTATATAGCATAGAGGGTGGTACATGCTGTACATTTGCAAATATCTGGCAATTGTGGCAATGTCAAACATAATGTCGGCAATCTGCTTCCATTGTGGTCCAGTAATAACCAAGTCTCATGATCTTATGAGTCAACATGTGAGCATTTATGTGGGGTCCACATTCCCCGTCATGAACCTCCTCCATGACTTTGTCGGCTGTCTTTTGATCAATACATCGCAATAAGACACCTTGCGCGGTCTTTTTGTATAGTTGCCCTTTATTAGCCTCGAAGAACTGGGTCGAGAGCATCCGTAATGCTCGCTTTCCCGAGCATCGAGGTTGTCAGGGTATTCTCCTGTGTCTTTGAATTTCAAGACTGATGTGTACCAAGGTTTGATCTCATCTTCCTTAGTGCCATTAATCTCATTTATGTAAGATGGGGTCGATCTTCGTTCGACACTTAGCGCCATGCTGTCTATATGATCTGGGATGTTAACTAAGGCTGCCAACTTGGACAGACCGTCAGAAATTGATTCTCTTCTTTGGGTAAATGGACATAGTGTATTTCCTCGAAACACTTTTCCAATTCCTCTATCTTAGCCTGGTAAGGTGCCTGACTATTACTTTTGATTTTCCACGATGCTGTTACTTGGTTAATGACTAAATATGAGGCACCATGTATGTACCAGTAACTTCTTTATATTTAGACTGATAGCACTGCGCAAACCCATTAGGCATGCTTTGTACTCAGCAGCATTGTTGGTGGCGAGGAAATATAACTTGATGGATACAGGTACATGTTCTCCCTTTGGTGAAATGAGGAGGATTTCGACCCCATATCCCATGCTACTCGATGCTCTATCGAAATAAAGATCCCATACTTCGTCTTCGACATGAACCACGTTTTCATCTGGGAAAGACCACATGTCCGTAACACTGTCTTTCTCTATTGGATTGTCAGCGAGGAAGTTGGCGATAGCCCTTCCTTTCACTGCTTTCAAGGGTACGTACTTAACATCGAATTCAGCTAACATGAGAGTCCATCTCGACATTCTGCCATTTAATACTGGTTTTTCAAACACGTATTTGATTGGATCCATTCTGGAGTATATACTGACACTATAACACAGCATATAGTGTCTCAGCTTCTTTGTTGCCCAAACTAGGGCTAGGCATGTTTTTTCTAACGCGGTGTACTTAGCTTCATATTCTAAGAACTTTTTACTGATGTAGTAAATTGCCCTTTTTTCTTTTTTCCACAGTTTGGGTCAACATTGCTCCCATCGCGGTATCTGTTACTGTTAGATACAAGGATAGTGGCAATCCGGCTATGGGTGGACTTGTTGGGAAATGTGTCCTCAACAATAGTGCGATCACATGATTTAAATATCATTATTAAATCTCATTTTAAGAATACATGTGGGACGTAATTTTTACAGTCAACTGGTCCACACATATCGGTAATGATTGGCTGACTAGAGTTTGACATTACTGTCATGCGACGGTGGTGATCAGTTGATCCCCTTAGGTCATACCTATAGGGAAATACTCTTAATTGATTATTTAATTAATCGTATACCGATACGAGTTAATTAAATTGCTTAAAATTGACGGATGATTTTGTGAGTATAATTTACGTATCTTATTGTAAATATGATTAAATGAGACACGGTCTAAGTAATCCAATTGGTTCATTGCTTAGATGAAATTATTGTTTACAGAAACAATTGAAACGGAATGAATAAATTATTATAAATACAGAATGTTGTAGTTTATAATTTGGAAACATTTTTGGTACGAGTAGTTACGAATTTTGTAAATGACATATTTTATGAGTATGTTGATTTTTAATATGTTAAAAATACATTACAAATTCACATGTCAAGTAACATATCACATATGTCACAATTGACAAATGACAAATAAAATGGACCTTCCATTTTATCTTGTATGTACCGAAAATTAGAAGGAGTATTAGTGGAATAATTATGTTGATTATTTTAATATGAGAAAACATAATTATTAAAGCCTAATCTCTAGCCATGTAACCCTACAAGCTTTTGAGAAGAGCAAAAACAAAAGGCATTGGGCATACTACCCAATGCATATTTCGGCCATCCCACAAGAAAGAGAGAAAGGCTTTTCTCTTTCATATTATTATTCATTCTTTCCATCTAATTTTCTAGAGTAAGAAAATACAATAAAACTCTCTACAATTTATGATAATTCTAGAGAAATAAACACAAAAAAATACTCCCTCTTGACCGAGATTTTCAAGAGCAAAAATGCAATTTATTTTGTGTCAATTTTATAGTAAAACATATATTATTACTAGATCATAATAATATTTGTTATTGAGAGGTTTCCTTGGGTATTCACTTTTGGGAGAGATTCTATACTTGAATCTTTGTTCATCCATTATTTGGAATGCTCAAGAACTAACAAGAAGGGGGTCTTGTTGGTGCCCATAAAACCGAAATCTTCAATGTAAGATGATGATTTCTTCTTTATATTTACTTTTGTTTGCATGCATAAGATCACTTGTTAATTTTATGACAAATTAAATTAAAACATATATGAATATATTAAGTATATAGATCTACTTTTCCTTCAATTGGTATCAGAGCCATGGTTGTTTGCATGCAAATCGGTTAAAAGTTTTTCCGAGTTATAAAGAATAACATATAAAACTTGTATATTTTGTGTTATTATGATATATCACGAAATTAATTCATGCATGTTAATATTTCTGATCCTAAAATGTTTTTAGGATATTTTGGTTATTTTACGGATTTTTATTGTTCATATTATACAATAATGGCATTTAAATGTGATTTTATGAGTAAAAATGTCATTTTTGCCCGAAAATTAGCTAAACTTCGAATTTTCCAGTGGTTTTTGGATATGTTTTCACATATATTATTTTTAGATGATCTGGAAATTTTCATAATTTTATGAGTTTTTATGCTCGAAAAATGGATTTTTCATTATTAAATTCAGATTTAGGTGAAAAATAGGTTAATATGAGATATATTTCGAATCTGGTCATAGAAATTTAGTATGTTGTCACATGCAATTTTACAAGATGTGTGTAAAATAATGGGCTATAGTGAAGTCTTTTTGCATGATTTATGGATTTTTGAAGAAAAATAGCATAAATAGTGACATTATTAGTGAAAATTAATAAAACATAATCTATGACTAAGGAAAAACGTTATATGTTGCATTTTATTATCTTTTTCAGATCTAAAATTGAAAAGTTAATGAATATAATTTTTCCCATGTTTTTATGATTATTTCATTAAAAACCGATAAACCGCAACATTGTTTTTCCGGGAAAATTTCGAAATTTTTAACCTAAGATTTTGAACATTATGAGTGTCATGGTATTTTTCCATAATGTTCATGAGTTTAAATTTCAAATTTCAAATTTATTTGAAATTTTTGTGATTTATTTGAAGTTTATAGCTTATTTTTGTAATTTTTAGTCCATTAATGAACAATTTCATAAATATGGGTTAATTATGGTCAAATTATTAGTGAACACTAAATTTTGAGTCCTAAAAGGTTAGGGTAATTAACTTATGCATAAATATGAATTTATGTAATTTTTGTGATTGTAAAATGTTGAAATCACGCAAATCCGTAAAAACCGAGTAATATACGATATTGGCTAAATTAAAGGCGATTTAGCATAAAATTGAGCATGTTCATACATATTATAATGCTGCATTTTCTTTATGATTGTCATAATTTTAATTTATGTAATTTTGAATTATGTAATTTTACTTAGTATGACCTTAGATTTTAATTGGTATTTCCCGAAATGTATGGGAATATCGATTCGGTTGTAATTTTATTGTGATCTCGTATAACCGTTTTGTAATTTAATAGATTTATTTTATTTTAGTTACAAATGTATAATAGGAAATTATGTAATTTATTATGTAATTTTATTTATTCCGGAGTTCCCAATACGGATTTCTTCAAGAATGGCGATACATAAAGAAGGTGTTACCTCGAGATGCGTGCCACAACCGAAGTTCAAGGGACCAATGGAGTTGGTTTCCGAATATGTAATAGTTAAATAGTTTTTCTATTTTAGGAAAGGCCATACTAGGATTTTTTTATTTTTATGCTTGCATTTTATTTTATGTCGCATGCATCGCTAAATCGCCATAACTAAAACATGCATCGTCTTTCATCGAGTTAATCGACCGTGTCAATTAAAATTATCGTAGTTCACCGCTTTAGTTCACTTAAAACGTGATAGATAATAAATTGACATGACCTCTCGCTAAAACAATCAATAGTAGAAACCATGAAAACCTATTTCGCGAGGGAGTGCACTCGGCTACCCCGGGGTACAAACCTTGTGACGTAGGGGAAGTGGGTGATAAATGTCTATCCACCGAATTCATGTTGATGAGGGTTTCATCGGCTACCCCGTGCCCAAGTTAATATGGGTTTGGATAATGGACACATTTATTCGAAATTTGGATTGAACTCAACAAAAGTTATTGATAAGGGTTTCATCGGCTACCCCGTGCCCTTGTTGATGTGTTTTGGGCTATAGATAAACATTAGTGTAATTTTATCGACCGAGAGTTCTAAAAGTAGAATCGATTAAAGAGTTAATCCACCGAGTTATATTGATAAGGGTTTCATCGGCTACCCCGTGCCCAAGTTAATATGAATTTGGATCTCGGAATCATTTATCATAGTTGGGTAGAGGTCACTATGTAAATGCTTTACTTGTTATTTACAAGTATTAATAAAACGATAAATGTTAAGTTTTCCACTATTCCGTTATTATATTGTTCTATTTCTTTACCACAATTCATATACGATATCATTTCGATTTTTCTAAATCTCCATTAAAACATCGTAACTAAAGACAAATATGAATTTGCTTCTAAAACCTCAAATGAACCATTGCTAAGGATCTCTTGTAAAGAGTATAGATTAAAGTTATTCATTATCAAACAGGTTTTTGATTCTTGACTAACACTTCTACTTACAATGGATTATGTTTCATATACTTAATTAAATTAAGTACCTTGAAGCGATAAATTGTTTTGGTAATTAGTTTTGTCAGAATTCGTAATTGACCAAAATAACGCAACCACTTCAATGAAAGACTAAAACGAACAAATGAAGAGTAATCTTCATGAATTCAAATTTGCTTCTCTAAGTAAAGACTCATTGAAATGAGTGGGAGCATTCTCTTAAACCGTTAAGATGAGGACGAGGTTAAAGAAGTAAAATTAGAATGAAATTGATACAAGGTTATGTTAAAGGTAAAGTTGTTGAGAATGACGATACTAAACCTATCAATCCCGAACGATAAAGTTTCCATTGTCTTAAATGTTGGACACAAGAAAGGAAACTACCCCAAATTATTGAAGAATCAACAAGTTAGTTGTGGGACATCTAATGGGACCTTCTTCTTTAAATGTTTATTTGATTAAACATAAATTTTGCTAGTACCACTTCATCAATATTAGAAACCAGTGGAGGTTTTCATCATTGTATTAGACACATAAGATGATTAGAATATGACGACTAGCAACAATGAAGTCGAGAGATAGAGTCATTGTGTACTAAACCTAGTTTTTGGGTTTGGAGTTGTACTTAATTGTGACTATTAAGTACATAACTCTAAATAAGAATACAAACTTGTTAAGATACAAAAGAGGTTTCACTTTTGTGACCCTATACACCACGATTTGATGTATGGCTAGCCCATTATCAAGGTGATTATATTCTAAACCAAACTAGAATGATATATCATGAAGATGATGCAAGACTCAAATTGGTAACCCAAGATTAAACCTTAAATTTTGGAATGATGAACGCAAAGAGTTATCGAGTACTCTTGAAACCATTAGATTGTTAATGGTATATGCGTATCTTGTATTCAAAGCAAGATGTCTCGTGCCTTTTGGTTGAAAAGGAGATCGAGGTTGTAAATCATCGATCCAAAATAGGTTGATCATTATCTTTTACCAACGATTTAAGTTGACACTAATATGTTCGCTTAATAAGGTAAATAGAGAAATCTTTGAAGAAGTTCAAGAGTTCAAGGAATCACGATTTAGTCGTGATGGGATTATCAAAGTGAAGACTTTGATATAAGCCAAAGGAAATGTGATATAGTATTACAAGTTAATCTCTCTTAGCACGCATTATGAAATAATGTGTGGATGGATAAGAAATCAAACGCTATTCGATATGGTTTGGGCTTCAATCAAGTTACTTTGAGTTACTTGATCCTTTTGGGGATTTTATCATTTTTGTCTAAATTATTTTTCCACTAAATCATATGAGATATGAAATGGTAATGTACCATGTTTGTAAGTTTTCACAAGAAACAAATGCTCATTTTTCCCTTGCAATTATCACGAGCACGACGGGTTTACGGCTCATGAAGCTGTCTTTCTAAAATACAAGTTTATTTCTAGAAGACAGAGTGGGAGAAATTATTCAAGAGCCACAGAGAATGTTATGTCGTAAGAAACTGGTCTTTCTTGGCTATATGAGATGTTTTGTGTAAGACATTGTTTCTTCAAAACCTAGGAGGTTAAATTCGTCACTTGTTAAAAATGATGAATTCATGCTACTTTTAAGAAAGTAAAGAGCTTATAACTTACAAAAGAAATTGTTTGATTCAAGTTGATTACTTCTAGAAAGTAATGAACATATGATTTACATAAGAGTGTTTAAGTCACAACTCAATACAAGGCTTAGAGCCATGAAAATCCGAAACGAAAGGGCTTGATTAGTGATAAAGGGTTTTGCACTAATAAAGAGATATTTCAATGCAAGATTGGTTGCAAAGGGTTTTGCACTAATTGAAATGGTTAAGTCCATTTGGATATTCTTAGGGATTGTGTTTCATTATGAGGATATGCATACAGCAAGTGAATCTAAAACCCACTTCTTCAATAGAAGGAATGTATTCAATACATGTCTTGAGTTTAGTAGATTCTTGCAATCCTAAGATAATGTGAAACTTAAGAGAGGGTCTTAAGTAGGACATCAATGAGTTAGAATCAACATTTTGATCATGTGATAAAACATTTCTCGATAAGTCGAGAAGTTGTGTTTATACATGAAGTTTAGTGGGAGTTACGGAAATTTTAATTAGTCCGATATGTGGATGACATATTGATCATTGAGAATGATTTAAGACTTTTGGAGTATTATAATACATCTTGAATATCCGGATTTATGAAGATAAATCCACATGATATTAGCGTCAATAAGAAGTCTTATGTTGATAAGATTCATGACTAGTTCAATTAAATTGAACATATTTGATTGATTTCATTTGCTTCCGCTGCCGAATCAATTAAAAAGAAATGATGTGCAACACTTCATACACTTTGAGTATGATGAATTGTTTTCAAAATCGAATTTAAGTAGTCTTTACCAAGTAAGCCATAAAGATTACCCTTAAGTGCTTGCAGAAACATTAAGGCTATGATGCAAAGTATTTATGATGCAATATTGTGTAAGGGTGTTACACAAGTGACAATTGACAATTGAGATTGCGCATGGTTTCCGACAAAACCATAATCAAAACACATTAGGATGGTTAAGATACCATTGTGGCAATGTTAATTAAGAAGTAGATTTTCTAGAATCGTTCTAGGCAATAAAGAACAATGAGAGATATTTATAACGGAAATTGAGTACACTTGCGATCATGAGATGTGCAAGAAGGATGAGTCCCGCACACTGTGAAAACAGTGGGAGCTATTCTTAGGCTAGAGGGCCTATGTCTTGATTGGATCTCGACACGTACTCAGAAAGTTTTGTAATGCAAATGTATACATTACAAAGGAAAACGAGTATGTAGTGAGGTTGAGTAAGGTACAAGAAATTGATAAAACCTACTAACCAAAGCCTTCTCAAAGGCTAAACATGATGAGTCATGTCATTTCAATTGAATTGAAATGAACAACTACGTACAAGATAAAATTAGATTATAGAACATGAAATAATAATCAGGCATTGACTATTCATATGTGATAATCGCATTTGTCGTTCGAGTTTTACTTTAAAACTCTTTTATTATACTTTGTTACATCCAAACGGGTTGTAAAGACAATTGAACCCCGTTAAAGTGAACACGGATTAGCATTGTATTCGCCCATAGTCACTTATATGAGGTGACGTCTCGAAGTGACTAGAGTGTGATGCGATTGATGGCAAGTTCAAGTGACATAGAGTCATGTGAGATGACTAGTCGATCACATAGGCAGACTGTTGGGAACACTTTGTCGGGCAGTGACCGCTTATAGAGTTCTGACAAATTTATAAAGCCTGGTCGTGGCGAGAGCTACTATAGTATTCTAATGAGTCGATTCTTTTGACTAAAGACTGTTCGCCTAAGATGGCACAGTTTCAGATTAACTTTGATTTGTGTTACTACGACCTTCGTAAATGGGGTCAAATGGGCATATTTTGGGTTATGATGGCTGTGGCTAGTCGAAGGGAATAAGTGCGATAGAAATTGTCCACCCCCTTGTCAGGGTTAAAACAATATCTCAGGGCCACTCGAGGAGTAATGAACTGGAAATTCGTGGCCACGCTCGGAAGGTATCTATGATAGATAAATCCGGTCAATCAGTTATTCTCCAGATCGAGGAAACCACTCTCGATATGATCACTTGCAAGTATGACCTGAAAGACATCTTGCGTTGAGTGGGAGATAGTAATAGGACAAGAGAATTGGTGACGCACACTTATCGAGGACAAGTGGGAGATTGTTGGGAAATGTGTCCTCAACAATAGTGCGATCACATGATTTAAATATCATTATTAAATCTCATTTTAAGAATACATGTGGGATGTAATTTTTACAGTCAACTGGTCCACACATATCGGTAATGATTGGCTGACTAGAGTTTGACATTACTGTCGTGCGACGGTGGTGATCAGTTGATCCCCTTAGGTCATACATATAGGGAAATACTCTTAATTGATTATTTAATTAATCGTATACCGATACGAGTTAATTAAATTGCTTAAAATTGACGGATGATTTTGTGAGTATAATTTACGTATCTTATTGTAAATATGATTAAATGAGACACGGTCTAAGTAATCGAATTGGTTCATTGCTTAGATGAAATTATTGTTTACAGAAACAATTGAAACGGAATGAATAAATTATTATAAATACAGAATGTTGTAGTTTATAATTTGGAAACATTTTTGGTACGAGTAGTTACGAATTACTTGTCGATTTTGTAAATGACATATTTTATGAGTATGTTGATTTTTAATATGTTAAAAATACATTACAAATTCACATGTCAAGTAACATATCACATATGTCACAATTGACAAATGACAAATAAAATGGACCTTCCATTTTATCTTGTATGTACCGAAAATTAGAAGGAGTATTAGTGGAATAATTATGTTGATTATTTTAATATGAGAAAACATAATTATTAAAGCCTAATCTCTAGCCATGTAACCCTACAAGCTTTTGAGAAGAGAAAAAACAAAAGGCATTGGGCATACTACCCAATGCATATTTCGGCCATCCCACAAGAAAGAGAGAAAGGCTTTTCTCTTTCATATTATTATTCATTCTTTCCATCTAATTTTCTAGAGTAAGAAAATACAATAAAACTCTCTACAATTTATGATAATTCTAGAGAAATAAACACAAAAAAATACTCCCTCTTGACCGAGATTTTCAAGAGCAAAAATGCAATTTATTTTGTGTCAGTTTTATAGTAAAACATATAATATTACTAGATCATAATAACATTTGTTATTGAGAGGTTTCCTTGGGTATTCACTTTTGGGAGAGATTCTATACTTGAATCTTTGTTCATCCATTATTTGGAATGCTCAAGAACTAACAAGAAGGAGATCTTGTTGGTGCCCATAAAACCGAAATCTTCAATGTAAGATGATGATTTCTTCTTTATATTTACTTTTGTTTGCATGCATAAGATCACTTGTTAATTTTATGACAAATTAAATTAAAACATATATGAATATGTTAAGTATATAGATCTACTTTTCCTTCAGGATTAAGCACAAGTGGAGCAGACAGAACTTCTTTGATCCTGTCGAATGCGGCTTGACATTCGTCATCCCACATCTCGTGTTCTCCGACTTTCAATTTCTTAAAGATCGGTTCACATATCATTGTCAACTTCGAGACAAAGCGGCTTATATATTGGATTCAACCCAGGAAACCTCAAATTTCTTTCTTAGTTTTGGGATGAGACATTTCCATAATGGCCTTGATTTTCAAAGGATCAATCTCAATACCACGGTCGCTGACGATGTGACCCAGGAGCTTCCCGGAAGTAACCCCGAAGGCGCATTTTTGAGGGTTCAACCTCATGTTATATTTGCTTAATATTTCAAGGAATTTCGTAAGGCCTTTGGATGACCGACACGTTCCTTTGATTTCACAATCATGTCATCGACATACACCTCGACTTCCTTATGCATCATATTGTGCAATAACGTTGTCACGGTTCTTTGGTACGTTGCCCCGACATTTATCAACCCAAACCGCATTACCGTGTAACAATAGGCTCCCCATTGCGTGATAAACGCGGTTTTGTGCATATCTTCCTCGGCCATGTTTATCTAATTGTATCCGGCATACCCATCCATGAAAGATAGTAGGGCATGATTCGCGGTATTGTCAACCAAGATATCGATGTGAGGTAATGGAAAGTCATCTTTTGGACTGACTTTATTCAAATCCCAGAAGTCCACACACACACGGACTTTCCCATCCTTCTTAGGTACTGGTACTACATTGGCTACCCAATCTGAATACTCGGATACTTTAATAAACTCGGCCTTGAGTTGTTTATAGATTTCTTCTTTGACTTTCAAAGACCACTCAGTACGCATTCTACGTAATTTTTGTTTGATTGGTTTGAACCCTGGCTTTGATTGGGAATTTGTGTTCTACAATTTACCTATCGATTCCTGGCATGTCTCTATAAGACCATGCAAAGACATCGTTGAACTCATTCATCAAATCTATGAACCCTTGTTTTTCTGTAGGATCTAGAGCGGTACGTATTTTGAGTTCTCTGGGTTCTGAGGTGGTTCCTACATTGATGGTTTCTGTATCTTCGATAACAGAGTTTCTTTGGTCGTATTCCTCCAACCCCTTAACCAATTGCGGAGGTAGTACTATCTCCTATTCCTCTTCTTTAACCTGTCCCTTCCCGGCCTCATTCTCAAAGTCATTATTAAAACAAACATTTTCAGAAATGGCATTGCGATGTAAAGGACACGAGTCGTAAGCAAACTGGTTTATCTTATTATTAATTTGAAACTGTGCGAAATGCGCTAACATTTGCGCCAACTGATTAGAGGTCAGTGGCGGAATGGGGGTGGTATTCGGGACAGGCCCCGGAATACCAGAGCTAGGGGGGTACATCAAAAGGAAAGATTGGGGAAGGGGTGTTTTCAACACTCGATTCTTTAGAATCAATCCTAAGACTCTTATCAGACTCAGACTCAGACTCAGAATCATCATCTGGATTAAGCGTCTCTCCTTCGGAATGTAGTGACAATCTTGGAATATTTCAATTCCAGGGACCAACTTCTTGCTCTTTTCGTCAAAAAGAGGTTCGGGAAAGTCGAGACGACGTTCTGCTTCTCCAGCTTTCACGAAGTATCCATTCAGTGTTAGTGGATAAGGTTTTTGGTCTGTAACAGTCCTTCTTTTCTTTTCGAGATCTTGTTCAGTAGGCTCGTATCCCAACCCAAACGTCGTTCCTTTAGGGACCACGCCCTTTAGTACCAAGGTATCCTCATTTCAAGGGTATAGAGAGAAACCAAAGTACTTCCCGGTCTTGAGAATGGTTTCACAGACGTGACTTCCAGTATACAAGTCCATGTTTTCTAATTCAGGACAAGAGTCGATCATGTTTATAACCTCAAACCCGCAAGCATCATTTGAGGTATCGAGTGTTACTTCTGAGGACAGATCCCCCCCCCCAGTTACTACGATAGGGGTAGCATCGATGGTGACAGTTTCTCCTTTGAGAGGGATTTTGATTTTTCTATGGAAAGTGGAGGATACAACTTTTGCTCCATGAATCCAAGGCCTTCCCAGTAATAAGTTAAAGGATGAGGCCATATCAATGACCTGACAACTAACCTTCCTTTCAATGAGCCCAACTTGAACTACTAGGTCGACAATCACGGTTACCCTGTAAATCGTCCCATCAAAGGCTCGAACCGTATGAGTAGTTGGAGTGAGGTCCTTTGTGTCAAGGCCCAAAACGTGTGTTGTCCTTAGTGGTAGAACATTAACAGCTGACCCGTCATCAACAAGGGTCATAGGGACATGCTTTTGAAGACATGTCACAACAATGTACATGGTTAAGCCGTGTTTGGGCCCTATAGAGGGTAGATCCTCATCAGAAAAGGTTACCGCATTGACAAGTCGTGGTGGATTTTGGACAACATGGGCCACCACATCATTTGGAGCAATATCTGGAGACACGTTCATGCTCATTAGTGCTTGTAATAGGGCTTGTCGATGTTCGAATGAACTCAATATGAGCTCCCAGATAGAAACATCGACCTTAATCTTTTGTAGCTGCTTAATGAGAGGGACCTCTTGGGTTATCCCCTCACTAAGGGCCTCGATTACAGTAGGTTCCTTAGCTTGTGCAGTTGGAGCATTGGTGGCCTTTTCCACTCGAAATGGGCGGCCAGCTCGTGTCAAGTGATTGGACTCGAGAGCCTCTTTCCTTAGCTTTTGGACTTCGTCCCGAGTATAGGGGATTGTTGCGCCCTTCTCAAGGTAGACATCATCCTCATCATCATTCCAGATGCCATTGATTTTGCTGGCACTTCTGAGAATGTAAGGGGTAAAGTCGATGGCAAAATCCCCAAATCGAACTTCGTTCTCTATGCTTGGGAGGTATATAGAGCAATCGATGAAGTTTTTCCCCACAAGGAAACCATTTAGGTGGCATATAGGACGGATTAGGTGGGACACATCGATGCTGTCTTCGACGAACACCGCATTTGAATGATCCCCAAATGGATTGGGGACATTATTGGGCTTCACAGTGGGTATTGGGATTGTTCCATTCTCAATCATATCTTGGATTTCATGCTTGAGGCGGAAACATTTTTCTGTATCGTGCCCCTTCCCTTGGTGGTAGGCACAGTATGCCTCCGGCCTGTACCACTTGGGTCGTTGTTCCAAGGGTGGTTCAGGAGTTGGGCCGATTGGGTTTAGCTTCCCTTGGGCCTTGAGTCTTTCAAGGGCATACGTATAAGTACACCCAATGTCAGTAAACACTCTTGGAGTAGAGCGTTGTGGTTTCTTGGAAGTTCCTCCTAGGAAATTAATAGCTTGAACATGATTAGCACTAGTAGTTGCTTTAGATTTAGAGGAGGAATCCCTAGGGTATCCCTTGGGTTTAGAAAACTCCGCCGTACGGAGGTCATCTTCGATTTTCCTCCCAATTCGAGTCAAGTCTTTGAATGTGCTAAAGTTTTGATATTTTAGCTCATTACGGTAAGCTGGTTGCAGATTTTTTACAAACTTATCGACCTCTTCGGGTTTTTTGGTCAATTTCACACTTTTAGCGCGCCAACGAGCCAGAAAATTAGTAAAGCATTCCTTTTCTCTCTGGGTCATAACCTCGAGAGTCCTCATTGTTATCTGGATTTCGGCATTGTCAGCATAATGCCAACAGAACTCAGTAGTTAGATCTTCGAATGTGGGGGTAATTCTTTAGATCTAGGTTGTAAAACCAAGCCCTTGTATGTTCCTCCAAGGATTGGGCAAAGATAGCAGTTAGCATGCTCGCAGGCACACTCTTCAGAGCGAGGTGCTCCTTATAGGACCCAATGTGCTGCAGAGGATTTTCAGTTCCCTCGAATTTAGGGATATCTGTGAGCACGAAGTTCTTAGGGAGCTCCTCCTAGATTGGGGCATAAGCCCTAACATTCTCGTAGTGGATGCTCTCCCCTTGAGAGAGCTTCAGTTGGTCTTCCACAAGCTTGAATCGCCTTTCAAGCTCAGACATTTCCGGGATGGTGGTTACCGGAGTCTCCCCACCTACCTTAGTCTCAACTGCAGCCAAGCGAGCTATAAGCAGCTCCAAAGTGTCGTTCATCTTAGCCAATAGTGCTTCCGTTGACATTTTTCTTGTCAGGGGCTGCCTTTCTACAAAGAAACCCCGAACTAATAAAAAATGTGAATAAAACCCCTGCACAAAAAGGACTCGACTCACAGACTCGACCTTTGACTCAGACCTGATTAAAGACAGACTTAGACCTGGAAATGAGCTAAGTGACTCACTTGTGCAAGGTCAAGGTGTAGAAGAGGGGTTCTAGACCTAACTAGGACTAAAACCCAACTCAACTGACTTAGACTTGGACTTAGACTGGACTAGACATAGACTTGGTGTGACTAAACTGTGATCGAAACCAAACATGGCTCATTGGTTTGGAAAGGGGGACGCCTCATAGTGTCTTAGATGGGGTGTTTTTGTGGCTTAGACTTTGACCAAGTGGTCGACCTACTTGACTTGGACCTAATAGGTGACTTAGGTAACCCACTAGGGTTGTGTTCTAGCCTAGACAAGCTTGGTTCACTTGAACCCTAGATAAAACCAAACATGGCTTAAACTAGAGCAACTAGAATGGACTTGACCCAACTGACTCAAACTCTATTCTAGGTTTTGGTTAGATTTGGATTATGGATTATTCGATTTTGAAATTGGAAAGGATTGAATCGAAATAAGCTTTTAAAATGGGCAGCATGCCGTTTTATAAAAGGCTTGATTTGGTCAAAATTCTAATCCTAATTCGGCAGAACTTCGACTTGGAAATGATTGTTTTTTCAAAAGAGGTAGGTTCAAAAGTTCGGGATTGAAAAGAGTTTTAAATATTTGGACCTAACTAAGTCCAGAAATTTCGAAAATAAGGAGTGGGCACCGTTTGTTTCGAAAACATTGATCCAATGATGTGTTTTGAAAAAGGACTTGGTTTTGAAAACAGACTTGGGAAGACAAGTAGCACTTAGTCATTCACATATTATGGATGCTATGCATGAGCCTAGACTCTTCTAAGTCTCGGTCGGTCTTCTAAAAGAAGGTCCGTGCTAGTGATCCCACGGGATTAAAGAAGTGGTCTCCCCCGATACGCACGTTGCTATATGGTAGGTTTGGCACTTGATAATCGCATGGAAGCACCTTTGATATTTAAATCAGGCACAGTGGACGTCATCCCCTTATCTCGAGCTTAAAAGAAAGCTCTCGAGGAGAATGGTCCGAATCCTAAAGTCTCAAGGGGTTTATGCATGATTAACATAAAAAAATGCATGGGATAGATATTCCTAATAGCCATTGTTTTACTTTTCATGTTTCACCGTCCCCAGCGGAGTCGCCAAATTGTGGACAAGGGAATTTTCATCCACTTTATGTTTATTATTTCATATTAAATACTTTTGATTTTGAAAGAGTCGCCACTAAATTTTTAAATGGAATTTAGAAACCAAATTGTAGAGACTTTAAGTTCTTGTGAGATTACGTGTTGGGAAGTCTATTTTAATTTCATTAATTAACACCCAACCCCGCCCGTAACTATAACGGTCTCTACTAAATAAAACGATGGCTATTTTGGAAATGTATCTCATGCGAATATGCAATCATTGTTTAAAACCTTAACATGTGAATTTAATTCTACGTCGATTTAATGCATTTAACTCGTCAAGTTATTTTAGCATATGAAGTTCATTTAGCTATTCTAGCAATAAACAAACAAAGAGAGGAAGGAAAGAGATATTCTTACTCTTTAGCATAAGATAGATTAACAAACATGTGAATTAGTTAAATAAAACATGATAAGATAATCAACACGTAAGATATGTGGAGAGCTTCGAGAGTCGAATGTATGGCAGGGGCGAGGTATTTATAAGGAGTTAGAGTAGGGTTTAAGAGAGGAGAAGCATACGGGTCTCAGTTTGCATAGCTGCTGTCCAACAGCTCGTTGGGGGGTTTATTAGGGTTTGTATAAGGGTTTTTCTTGGTGGGAAAGGCATGGCAATATGGTAGGGATACTAGGGTATGGTAGGGCATTAATGGGCATGGGTTTTCTAATAGTCTGGAGCGGGTTTTAGACTCGGGTTTGAGCTGAACGAAAACAGGGGGTCGTGGGCTGTTTCGTTTTGGGGCCTGTTTTGGATGGACTTGTTGAAGTGTTTCGAGGTGGTCTAGGTGCTGGGTTGTTATGGGTAATGTGGAGCACGGGTTGGTGGTGATGGGTTGTGGGTTTGGACCATGTTTGAATCGGTTTAGAAGGGCTTTCGATGGGCTATACAAACACGGGTAAAGGAAGGAATTGGGCTATGTTGGAGGGATGTTTGGAACGAGATTTGGGTGGGTTAAACAAAGGGTTTGGGGTAGGCTTTGGCTAATAATCGAACCCGGGTTATGGGAGAGGAAGTTGGGTCGAAAGTGCGTTGAAAATCGAGCCCAAATCAAGCATAAAACGAGCTCACAAATCGTGTGATTAAAACGAGTTTTCAACTTTCGAAATCGATTTTTCAAATCAAATAACACACTAAAATAAATGATTTCTCAAATCAAATACACTCATAAAATGATTTTTCAAATCAAATATTAATTTTATTTTCAATAAAATAAACTTGAGAAAATAAATTCAAAATAAATGAAATAAAACCTTTAATTTAAACATCATTTAAATTAAATAAGAATTAGAATATTTAAATTAAATATCATTAATAAAACGCTTCATCGACGACGCCCATTCCATATCGTAAAACGAACTCCAAAAAATGACAATGCCAACTAGCAAATACATGTTGTCCTATCATCGGGTGTTTTGACGGGATTTCTATAAATGCCAATATCGACAGATATGGGTATCTACACCATCAAGTGCACATCTGGGTGCCCGACAAGGTCAAGTGCGCGTTCATTACAAGTCACGGTACATTCACAAACAAGATGATGCCTTTTGACCTAAAGGATACAAGAGCCACCTACGAAAGGCTGGTCGACCAGATCTTCTCCAACTAGAAAGTTAGGAAGGTGAAAAGTAAAAGCGAATATGAGTACTTGGATGATATCGAGGAAAATTTTAGGTCCCTTCGCAAATGCCATATGAATCTAGACCCTAAAAAGTTCCCCTTTGGTGTGCGGTCGGCAAATTCCTTGGCTTCGTATCAGTGCTAGAGGGATCAACACCAATCCGGAAAAGGTTCAGGCTTTCCCGGACCTCCTTGGGCCCAAAACCATAAGAGATATTCAGAGGCTTACGGGGAGGATGGTCATGCTATCTCGATTCATATCTAGATCAGTAGATAAGGCAAAACCTTTCTTTAGCGTTCTGAAAGGGAGTAGAAGCAAGCTTTTGTCAATCTGAAAAACAACCTGAAAGAGCTCTTTACCCTAGCCAGGCTGGTGAGCGGAGAGAGAGCTGCACTATTCTTCTACATAGTCGTCACTGACGTCACCATCAGCACCGTAATCCATAGGTAAGAAACAAGATCCAACAACCAATGTACTTTGTAAGCCGCACGCTAGGGCCAATAGAGAAGAACTACTCGCTCATTGAGAAAGTTGGCTACGCCGTGGTGGCGGCAGCCAGAAAGCCTCACATGTACTTCGACGCCCACCACGTCGAGGTAATGACTAAATAACCACTTAAAGAGCACTCAAGAAGTTCAAAAAATCAGTCTGGTTGCTGAAATGGGAGTCGAGTATTTAGGACACATAATCAAGTACCATTCATGAACAACCATCAAGGTCCAACCCTTGACAGACTTCCTGGCTAATTGCTCTAGTTCCGATGAGAAGGCGGAGCCTAATAAAGCCTAAGAGGTCTATCAGACAGGTCGTCTATAGTAGCACGTGTCGAAGATAGAATGGCTATAGTCAATTCCCAAGGAGCGGAGTTCGAGCACGCTTAAGGTTCATCTTTGAGGCCTAAAACAACGAGGCAAAATGCTAACAGAGATAGCCAGAATAGAGTTAGCCAATGCGGTTAGGACTAAAGTAATACACATATTCACAGTCTCTCTACCCATCCCCAATGAGATCAAAGAAAAGTATGAAATAAGAGAGCTTTCCATAGCGAAATACCCCGAGCTCGTGAAGAAAGGGTGGCTGGACTAAGGTCGTACAAGATACCACAAATACCTCGATAACAAAAAAACAGAGTGAATTGCACTAAAGAAACTCACTACCTCAGAATGTATGCCAGTCAGTATGGGTGGATGTGCGACAGACTAAGAGCGTTAGAAAGAGAGGCGACACTAGTAGAAGTTGTTGAGTTCAGTGAGCCAACGCGGCTAATGAACTTAAATAAATTTCAAAATTGAGGGAAGGATCTCGGATGGAATAACCGAAAGGAAGTTGGGCTGATAGAAGGAACCTTGTACAAAAATGGATTCTCAAGCCCACTCCTGAGATGTTTGAGCCCAACTAAAATCGGCACAAGTCCTCTTGGACATCCATTCAAGAATCTGCGGACATCACATTAGTGGCTGAAACCTATCCCACAAATGTTTGATAGCTGGGTACTATTGGCCAACGATGAAGAAAGATTCCAAAGAACTCACTCAAAGGTGTAAGAATTGCCAAATCCACACGTCCGTGATACATGCATCGACAAGAGATCTCCAGCCGGTTTTGAGCCCAATACCTTTTGCCCAATGGGAATGGACATATTATGACCTTTCACATCCGCGAACGAGGGAAATAAGTTACTGATCATGACCATCGACTACTTTTGAAAGTGGGTAAAGGCTGAGACGGTGGTCAAGATCACCGAGGCGGCTGCCGGGAAGGTCATTTGACAAAATGCTATAAGCGGATTCGGAGTGCTGAATGTGATGGTCTTCGACCATGGACGGTAATTCGCCAACCATAAACTGAGAGAGCTAGTGGCTGGAAATGTTTTAAGGTAAAGCACGCATACTCTGCTGTCTAGCACCCTAAGAGCAATGGTCAATCAAAAGCAGTCAATAAGAAAGTACTGGTGATCTTCGGAAAAAAGGCTCGACAAGATGAAAAGAGCATTGGTATATGAGTTGAGCACTGTGTTATGGATAATCAAGACCACTGTCAAAGAATCCACCAGCCACTCCTCCTTCAACCTTGGTGTGGACGTGAAGCCGTGATGCCAATCAAGGTACAAGTACCCACCCTCCATAACCAGTACTTCGACCCCGTAGGTAACGAAGAGACCGCGAATGACATTTGATAGAGTTGTACACATTTCATTCCCATCAATTATCTCCATTAGCGCTAATTGAGTTAAATAGAGGGAGTGTATTGCTGGTATACTTCTATTTTACGGTTTTTCACTTCTTTTGGATACCAAATTACAATTGGTTTATGGGTTACTTCAACAACAACAACAAAAATAGTAAACTTTTCAGGGTTTTTTTTTGTCAAATACAACCTTTAAAAAAAAATTCTTCCAAACACCGCCTGTAAAAAAAAAGTTTGTAAAACACAACCTTTAATAATTTTTTTGTTGTCAAACATGACTTTTTGCCCGAAGGATTTAACATTTTGCAATGGGGTAACTTTCAGCCGATGTTTGAGATAGTAAACGATGTCGGTTTGAGGCGTTTTTGGACTCATTGGAAATGTGAAAATACAACCTTTCCAGGGGTTATAAATACGATGGTCAAAGGTGACCTTATGTGGGGTCTATTGATGTGTAAAGTAAGGCTGGTCGGAGAGATTAGTGGGTGCTCGGACATTTTTAGTGGGTCTTTTAAAGAGGTTATGATGCTTTGTTTGGTCTGAAATTTGGTATGCAGGTAGCGGGGAGTGTAAGGTAGGCCGTTGTTGTGTTGTTTTTTGTGGTTGTTTGTTGTAAGTGGTGGTTTGAGGTGAGTGAATTGACCCACAAAAAAAAAAATCCTACTTTGACATTCTTTTGAATGTTTTTTACCTTCAAATTAGCTCCCTTCGAACCACCACTTGTAACCAACAACCACCACAAACAACACAACTAAGACCTACCTTGCACTCTGCGCTACCTACATACCAAATTTCAGACCAAACAAAGCATCATAACCTCTTTAAAAGACCCACTAAAAATCCCCGACCACTCGCTAATCTCTCCGACCAGCCTTACTTTACACAACAATAGACCCCACATAAGGCCACCTTTGACCATCGTGTTGATAACCCATGGTAAGTTTGTATTTCCACCTTTCCAAAGAGTCCAAGAACACCTCAAACCGACATCGTTTGCTATCCCAAACATCGATTGAAATTTACCCCATTGCAAAATGTTAAGTCCTTCAGGCAAAAAGTCGTGTTTGACAACAAAAAAATTATTAAAGGTTGTGTTTTACAAACTTTTTTTTAAGGGTGGTGTTTGGAAGAATTATTTTTTTAAAGGTTGTGTTTGACAAAAAACTCAAGTTTTCATTTACATTTTGTTATTTTCCACGGTTTCACAAGCCTCCTATCTTTAAATCGTTTTTTTATGATTGACGTACTTTATTTTACATTAGATTGTTTTCTATACTCAATTTAAGAATTTGTGTATATTGAAATTATGCAAGTTAATTACGTTTTATACCATTTTATCTTTTTCGTAGTAGTTGATTTATGTTCATCACTTGATGTGTTTTGGATATAATCTTGACTATTTGAGGTATTTTTTGTTAGCTGAGACTAAGAGTATACTAATGACGATGATAAATTGGGAAAGAAATATGTGAGCATTGCTCTTGATACCGTCGTTTAGTACAAAAAATAAATACATAAAACAACTAACATAAGCTAGTGGAAGTAGGGCCGATCTCCACAGGGAGGCGGTCACTATCTACTCGTTAATTCAGTCTGTCTAAGGTCACAAGATGGGGTTTGAAGATTTGTTCTAAACTACGGAGATTAAAACACAAATAAAGTAAAGGAGAATAAAGCAGAAATTTGACAAGTTTACTAAGTAGAGAGAAACAGCTAAGACAGTCGGTTCACCATCATTCTTAAGAAACCTAGTCTGGGGTCTTAGGTCAATGCAAATTCGATCTACAGGGTAGTGAAAAGGTCCTTCCAGTCTGTTATTCGCCCTAAAACATTACTAACTTAGCTTCCGCCCTCATTAGAATGCTCTAATGTTCACTGCAGGTCTTACCCATTCCAGTCTTCTGATCCAGGTCAGGGTGTACCAAGGTTAATTATCTAATCGCGTCGACTCAAGTAGACAAGAACAATTAATTGCAGTGATTAACAACATAGATCTAATTTGCGCTAAATCCTAATCACCTAATCATAATTCCCTTAAAATCATGGCTCCCCTATGTCCTAGCATAGAGAGAATTAGCTATTCATAATATTGGTGAAATTAATAACAATGATATATGAATAAGCAAGAGACATAGTATGAGAACAATAAAGAGGAATCATAAACTAATAATAACAATAACAATAAGACAGAAATTAAGAGTAAAGACTAAGAGAAAGCAAAGAGAAATTAAATTAAGAGTAAGAGTAAAGAGAGATTACAAGCTTGAGATCCGGAATTAGAACAAAAGCAACGTAACCTCAATAGAGAGAAAGAAGAAGTCTGCTTAACAGAGTAACTAACAGAATAATAGAGTCTCAAGTCCTCCTTTTAACCTAATGACTTCTTCACCTTATATACGGAAGCGTTTATTAACTAAAAGATTAACTAATTACGGAATAAATCCCGTGTAAATAAGAAAAATACTCGATTGAGTACTTTAAAACTCCTCTATCGAGTAACTTCTAGCAAAAACTCTCGATCGAGGGCTTTAGGTACTCGATCGAACACTATAAAAAAGAAGCCATTCGATCGAAGACTGAAACTGCTCGATCAAGCGCATAATTCCTACTTCGCGCACTGAATTTCAAACGGCCGCCATTTCTTCGTTACTAGAGCAAACAGAGTGTTTCCGGTGGCGTTGGAAAGCTAAGAGGACAGACTTTCATCTCCAGTTATAGAACTTGAGATATGGCTCTTAAAAGTAGGCACTAGCAATTTGAAGTTCTTCCTTTGCTCGCCTAGCTATCTTACTTCTTTGCGCATCTCAAAATAGTAGTCTCCAAGCTCCGACTCAACTCATCTCCTAAATGAATGCATAGGGACATGTTTTAGGATTGATTATGCTCCTCTCCAGTTTATATATGTAAACAATTCAAGAGAAACCAAAGTAGACAATTCGGGGGACATTTGTAGCTAAACACTACTAAATATGCATAGAGATTCGTGCAAATATGGTACAATAAGTCTATATAAAATGCACGCATCAAACTTCCCCAAACCAAACCTTTGCTTGTTCCCAAGTAAACTATATGCAAAACTAATAGAACGGAGTAAAGCTCAGAGCTAGCTACAAATCGTCTACGTAAACCAATTTAATGCAGCAAACTAACACTTATAGCAAAAATGTCAAATGCAAACGAGTTGTAAGATGTTTATAATAAAGCTGAACCGTCGACCTTGCAAGACCCTTAATGATGGACTCTCACGGGTCACTCTTCTCCCATGAATCAAAGGGTAAGCAATTAAATCTAAGAGAAGAAGAAAAATAGTCGCTCACCTAAACTACGACCGACATAAACATGCATGCAACTAATATGACAGACAATTCTAACTACCATACATACATTCCAACCAAACAAGGTCCTATCACAGCCGAGGGCTTACAAAAATATGGTAAAGTGAGGTAATGGGTAAGAAAAGGCAAAATATTTTGGGAACGGGAGGTAATGAGCCAAGCTAGCTACCTAAATAGAACCAAACGAACCATATCCGATTCTTAAACCATCAAAATTAAGCACAAGTGCCCTTCATTTGGCACACAAACTCACTCAACCAGACAACAACTCCTCATAAAATAGTGATAAAGCATAGGAGAAACCGTTTCGTCAAATTTTCATTTTTTTTTTCTTTTCTTTTCCTCGTTTTTTTTTCTTTTTTTTTTCTTCAAGTTTTTTTTCTTTTCTTCTTCTCTTTTTTTTCGAATTCTGTTTTTCATCATCCTCCTTCATTTTCACAAATTACCAACTCCAAGTAATACAATACAAACCAAACTTGGCACAATAAACTATATACGACAAAACATACACTAACTAGCTTGACAAGGCAGGCTAAATCTGTATGTAGTTAAGGATCAACAGGAAAATTTGGCGAAAGTGGAGTTAAATGGGTAAGAATGAATGAAAGGGAAATTGTAAGCACCTCCCTGCATGTGACACCAACCACTAACCTGAATGTATGTAGACAAAAAGCAATTGAATTTCATATATGTGCAAATTAATGATACATGTTATGCAAGGAATAACTACTCACAATCCTACATGAACTGGTCACAAATGACACCAGTTTATAAGGCTCTAAAAACTTAGAATTTATAAGTAGGTTGCCAAAATTTCAGGTCAAGTCTATTCGTTCAGCTAAATTTTAACATAAACCCGTAGATATGTAAAATGACAAAGCTAAAAAGGTAATTAGTTTATACAGGGCTTAAGCAAAATGACAAAAAGTAGTGCAATTTCATCATCAAAATACACTGTTCCGACTCAACCTATATGCAAAAGTAAACGTGAAATTTTTTTAATTTTGGTAAAAATTTTATTTTTATGAGATTTTTGATTTTTGTAAAGATAAAGAACAATGCATACGAATATTAAACGTGATAACAGAAATGCAATAAAGACATAAATGCAGACACAGATATGGATGCATAACCTCCCCAAACCAAACCGTACAATGCCCTCATTGTACCCAAAAATAGGGAAAGAAAATGCAAACTAGAAAGAAGAGTGAAGATGCGGAAAACTTACAAGATAACTCGAAGTAGGGACCTCCCCAAACCAGCCAGCAACATGGGAGGTGACTAACAGCTCCATAGCAAACCAATGGAAACGAATCCAAATGACTGAACTCGATCGAAAAAATTTTGTACTCGATTGAGTAAATATGGCAGCGAAAGTGCTCGATCGAGGGAATAAAAATCACTAGATCGAGAGTAATAAGCGTTCGATCGAAGGGGTACCTGCAGACCACAAATGGCGACAAAAACAAAGTCTAAAATTGTTGACAGTATATGGTTTGTAAGCCATTTATTAAGCACACAACAAAACTAAAATGTTCGAAACTCAACTAAAAAGAAATTTAAACTCCGGGTTGCCTCCCGGTAGCGCTGGTTTCAGATAGGTCCCAGCTCGACCTTCTTCTTATCATCCACCTACAAAAATTAATGGCCCACAACAAGGCTGTTGACTGAATGAGGTCCCCTCAGCGTCCATCAGCTTAACCTTTGGCCTCCATACCATCGCATCAACAGGAGAACAGCAACTTATCGCAGCGTAATGGCCTCCACCTTTCTCTTTCTCGCGCGCTTTCTTCTTGTACGACCTAGCCCCGTCCGAACCTCCACCTGGGTCATCAATCCATACTGTTTCAGCCTCTAAGGTTAATGTATGATGCCCACCTTCTGGGTCCGTCAACCTATCAGTAACTGCAGAAGAAGTAACAAAGGAATTAATCTTAATTGCAGAATCATCGTCCGTAACAAATTTAGACGACCATTTTTTTATTATCAGCAAAAAAGTTACTCGATCGAGCTCTTAAGTAACTCAATCGAGGCATTTTTTCAACAATTTTACACGATCGAGCAACTTGTGTCACTCGATCGAAGGCCATGTTTTCCTCAGTGCTCGATCGAGAACAGTCATCCTCTCGATCGAGTACTTCCTCAAGCATTTCTGTCGATCGAGCAAATAAAAGACCTCGATCGAATTCTGGAACAGGGGCATGCATGGCTGCATTGAACTCTTCCTCTTGAACATCATTTTTAAAATCCGAGCCATCATTTTCATTAATAGGCAGAACCGGCCCTTCGCAGGGAATATCAGTCCTGGTGTGAACAACATAAACTGTGTCGGATCGCCTAGAAATTTGCTCGGCCATTACTTGAGCCAACTGAGCTTTAAGTCCCTTGATAATGGCGTCTTTCGTTTGCATAACCTCTTGCACTTGAAGCACAAGTGTCTTCACTATAGACGTCAACTCAGCAATTTCTTCTTTCTGTTTATTAGGAGGAGGAGTTTGTTGTGATGGCGGCCAAATAAATGGAGGCTTCTGATAGCCTCATTGCTGAAACGGATGTGGCGGCACATATGCAAAAGATTGACTAGCTTGTCTACGCCGCCTAAACGCATAGACTTCGTCATCCCCCGCTAGACAAATAACAGCAGTGTGCCCCGCAGCACCACATCTCTCACATTAGATCACCTATTGTGCCACAGTATGGAACTGAGGCGAACTACCCCAAGATCGTCTACTCTCCAGCTGGTAAGATCTTGCATTCTGAGCTTCAAATTGTGCTATAATTTCTGGAGACGCTAGTCATCTTGGTAGAAGAGTCAAAGGTACTCAAGCCTTCCCTTTGACGACCTTTCTCCTAAAATCCTATCTAGGTAGGACCTATCAAAAAAACATTAAAGGAAAAAGGTAAAAATGCCGCAAGGAATAAATTCCTTGAGGTGAAAAACAGACAGAAATAAAACAAGCAAATAAAATAGTTTCCTCCCCGGCAACGGCGCCGAAATTTTATACCGTCGTTTAGTACCATAAATAAATACCTAAAACAACTAACAGAAGCTAGTGGAGGTAGGGTCAATCTCCACATGGAGGCGGTCACTATCTACTCATTAATTCAGTCTGTCTAAGGTCACAAGATGGGGATTTGAAGATTTGTTCTAAACTACGGAGATTAAAAGAGAAATAAAGTAAAGGAGAATAAAGCAGGAATTTGACGAGTTTACTAAGTAGAGAGAAACTGTTAAGACAGTCGGTTCACCATGATTCTTAAGAAATCTAGTCTAGGGTCTTAGGTCAATGCAAATTTGATCTACAGGATAGTGAAAAGGTCCTTTCGGTCCACTATTCGCCCTAAAACATTACAAACTTAGCTTCCGCCCTCATTAGACTGCTCTACTGTTCACTGCAGGTCTTACCCATTCCAATCTTCCGATCCATGTCAGGGTGTACCAAGGTTAATTATCTAATCGCGTCGACTTAAGTAGACAAGAACAATTAATTGCAGTGATTAACAACATAGATCTAATTTGCGCTAAATCCTAATCACCTAATTATAATTCCCTTAAAATCATGGCTCCCCTATGTCCTAGCATAGAGATAATTAGCTATTCATAATATTGGTGAAATTAACAACAATGATATATGAATAAGCAAGAGACATAGTATGAGAACAATAGAGAGGAATCATAAACTAATAATAACAACAACAATAAGACAGAAATTAAGAGTAAAGATTAAGAGAAAGCAAAGAGAAATTAAATTAAGAGTAAGAGTAAAGAGAGATTACAAGCTTGAGATCCGGAATTAGAACAAAAGCAACGTAACCCCAATAGAGAGAAAGAAGAAGTCTGCTTAACAGAGTAATTAACATAATAATAGAGTGTAATGTCCTCCTTTTAACCTAATGACGTCTTCATCTTATATATGGAAGCGTTTATTAACTAAAAGATTAACTAATCACGGAATAAATCCAGTGTAAATAAGAAAAATACTCGATCGAGTACTTTAAAACTCCTCTATCGAGTAACTTCGAGCAAAACCTCTTGATCGAGGGCTTTAGGTACTCGATCGAACACTATCAAAAAGAAGCCATTCGATCGAAGACTTAAACTACTCGATCGACCACTATAGTACTCGATCGAGTGGTTTCCAGCGCATAATTCCTACTTCGCGCACTGAATTTCAAACGGCCACCATTTCGTCGTTACTTGGGCAAACACAGTGTTTTCGGTGGCGTTGGTGAGCTAAAAGGACAGGATTTTATCTCCAATTAGAATCAGTTGAAAATAATTTATTGAACCCGCGATATGACTCTTCAAAATAGGCACTAGCAATTTGAAGTTCTTCCTTTGCTCGCCTATCTATCTTACTTCTTTGCGCATCTCAAAATAGTAGTCTCCAAGCTCCGACTCAACTCATCTCCTAAATGCATGCATAGGTACATGTTTTAGGCTCGATTATACTCCTCTCCGGTTCATACCTGCAAATAATACAAGAGAAACCAAAGTAGACAATTCGGGGGATATTTGTAGCTAAACACTACTAAATATGCTTAGAGATGCGTGCAAATATGGTACAATAAGTGTAACACCCCGCGCTTTCCTTATATTTTAAATAAATTTTTAAATAATTTTTATTAAATAATTATTATTTAAAACTTATTTTCATAAAATATCATCATAGCCGTGTAACGGTAATAATAGTGTAGATTTTAATGATATTATTCTCCGTCTCGAGTTATAGTAGGCTTGGGACGAAAATTCTAGTGGATACCGACTCAATTTGAGTTATTGGGCTTAACTTGACTCATGGGCCTTTTCTCTCCTCTTTTCTCTACACAAAACCTCAACTAAACCCTCACAACTTCATCTCCCTCACTTCTAATTTCTGAAATTTCCCAACAACCACATCACCATTGTTGAACCTTCCCTTACTAACCCTAAGATCACCATATCTCACTCAATTCATCACCAATCTCGTTCCTTTTCGCGCCATTCTCTTCCTTTTCTCATTTCCCTTGTTTCTAAGTAAGAAAGTTGCCATCTTTTCCTCTTTTTCGAAATTCTCATCTTTCAAGGATGTGGATTCTTGACTTAATACCTTTATTTTTGTGTTTAGGGGAGAACTTGGACAACCCGGAGGAGGATAGCTACATCATTGACGAGTCTTTAGAAGATTGAAGTGCAAAAAGGTAACGGTGATGGGTTACTCGACTTTTATGTTAAAATTGTGTGGTTTTATGTAGTTATAATCTCATATGAATATTAAAAGTTGTATCTTTCATGATTGGTGCTAATTTGGTTGTTGAATATCATGCTTCTTTGCAATTCTCACATGTTTGGATGAAAATTTCATGCTACATCTCTTGAATCCGAAATTACCCATTCACATGCTCAAATATGTTGTTTTTCCGAGTTAGAATCATGCTAGGATACGTAAACAATTGATGGGAAACAATTGTTGTTGGTTTCAAATGGTTTGGAAGTGTTTTGCATTGAACCCGTGTGTTTGTAGTCCCAGCCGGGTGACCGGCGGCCGGTTTACTGACCGGCTGGGAGATTCCTGTAAGTTTTGGACACATTTTAGTAAACCTGTAGTCCCAGTCGGGTGACCGGCGGCGGTCTCTGACCACCTACTGGGAGTACACGAGGGTTTTAGGTGATTTTGAGTTTGGGCGTATTCCCGGTAGGGTGACCGTGGCCGGTCTCTTGACCGGGGGGGAGTGCATCAAGGTTATATGTGTTTTTGAAATTTGGCCGTATTCCCAGTAGTGGACCGTGGCGGTCTCTTGACCGACCGGTGGGAGTGCACTGTAAGTTTTATTAAATTTCTGATTTTGGCATGTTGTCCCAGCCGGTGGCCCGGCGGCCGGTACACCACCCGGCTGGGAGTCCCCTGTTTGCTCTATTTCACTTGTGACTTCTGATAACCATTGAGTTATGAATGTATCTTCTTTCCTATAGATAATTAGTTACTTTAAGACTCATTAATGTTATGAACATGCAAAATGGTTATGGTTCTTATTCGGACCCGAATGTGACGTTTTACATTGTGAGACTACTCGACTTTCCCTATTTATTTGCCCTCCGACATTGGGTCACGGTTAGGTGCCATTGTCTCCGAGTTGGGCTATTTTTCCTTCCGCCTCTTCGGACCGGGGGTCACGGTTAGGTGACAAGGTTCCGCTTGAGGTTACTCGATTTTCGGGCACGGTTAGGTGTACCATATTTCGAGTCTTGGATACGATTTGGTATCGTTTGTCGAATCGGGTGTCGTCCATCCCGAGAGTCTGGCCAGGTTTAGACTAGGACCGTATTATGATCGTCGTCCTACCAAGAGGTTGGAGTCTAGAGGGTTGTCTTGTTTGAGTCTATACTTTGTAATTGTCTTACATTTGAGTCGGGTTGATATGTGACAGTTTGACCTAGTAATTCCTCTCTCATTTGTGCTTTACCATTCCTATTCTCTTATGCCCACTAATCATGATTTTCGTAATGCCGTAAGTATTTACTCTCATGCTTGTTTATTTAATTAAATTCCTAATTACTTGTATTTTGACATATTGTGGTCTGGAGAACCACGAGTTACTCCCCACTGACTGTGGCTTTCATATTTATTATGAATGACAGGTTTGTGATGAAGCTTAAGTGGGGAAGACCGTGTGAGCTAGCGAGTTCTTACCTCGGACCTTATTAGTTATTACATAATAGACTCACCTACTTTTCGAATCTATGTTAATTCGTGGGATATCTTTTCCCCAATAAATAGACTTGTTTTGTAAACTTAAACTTAACTATCTAAACGTATTTATCGTGTTGGTGATGCCTCGCGTTGGACTTCTTTAGAAGCCTTAAAAGTTTTCAAAAATCTCGTGTTTCCGCCACGATTTACTAGTTACTTTTAGTTACCTCAACGAGGGGTGTCACAGTTGGTATCAGAGCATATATTGCTCCCGACGCACACACGTGTACCCCAACTTAAAAATTCTTACTTGACCTTGAATAATGAATGAGAGATGGGTAGAATTAAGGACCTAAGTTGGTAGCCTTTTTGTGTATGCTTTGTGATAGGTTCTAACTTGTTTACTCTTGTGCAAAGAAGATGGCACGACCAACCATTGTGGAAAATGCGATCATGCAAGCCCTCACCCAAGTGCTTGCTAATCAACAAAATGCTCAACCCGCTCCCCCTACACATGAAGCCAACCGTCAAGGAAGTTATGCTTGGATTGCAAGTCAACTAGCAAGGAACAAGGCTAAGACCTATGGTGGTGAAGTGGATCCCGTTGCTCTCTCGGAATGGTTTCGTGATATGGAGAAGAACTTCCCTCTCTTTGATGCCCGAGAGGAGGACAAGGTGAGGTTAGCCTCTCACTTTCTTGTGAAGGAAGCCGATAGGTGGTGGACTTTGACCGGTCCTACCGCTACTCAAGACCCCAACTTTGATTGGAACCGCTTCAAGTCACTCGTGGAGACTCGCTTCTACCCAAAGGAGCTCAAGCAACAAAGATTGAAGGAATTCATGGAATTCAATCAAGGGAAGCTATCAATTCAAGCCTACACCGACAAGTTTAATGAACTTGCTCATTATGCCTCCAAGTTCGTGAAAGATGAAGAGGATCGTGTCTACTTCTACAAGAACAAGTTGAATCCTAAGGTGGAAAGCATGGTGAGAAGAAGCTCAACTACCTTTGTGGAAGTCTATGATGATGCTATTTGGGCCGAAAGCTCTTTGAAGGCCATTGAAGAAGATTCCAAAACCCACTCCTCTTCTCATTCTTATCGTTCTACCTTTCATGGCAAAAGACCATTTGTGCCTTATACTTCCAACTATGACAACAAGAGAAGGTTTGTGCCAAGGATGCAAGACCATGGAGGACAAGGACCAAGAATTCAAGAATCTAGAGGACAAGTTCCCACACCAACCAATGAACTTGAGAAGGACCGTAAGTGTTACCATTGTAGACAAGCTCTACACCCCGGAGTTGGATGTTATGGCAAGCCCTTGACTTGCTTTCATTGTAAGAAGCCCGGACATCGTGTTGCCGATTGCCCCGAAAAGAAGAATGCTCCTACTCCAAATGCTAGGCCAAGAGGAACTATCTTTGTCATGAGTCGAGCCGAAGCCGCCGAGCATCCCGATATCATTACGGGTATGTTCTCAATTTTTGATCAACCTTGCCTCATTTTATTTGATACCGGCGCATCTTTATCTTTTATATCTTCCAAATTCTCCGAAAAGCTAGCCGTTGAACCTATTCCTAGTGAGGAAACTTCTATATCCTTACCTTCCGGAGAGATGTTCTCTTGTTCCCTCACTTTCTCCGACATTCCTATCTCTATTTCGGGAACCTTGTTCCCCGCTAACCTACTTCGTTTTCCCCTTGAGGAATTCGATGTAATTTTGGGTATGGATTGGTTGTCAAAGTATGATGCAAGATTCGAGTGTAGAGACCAAAAGATTCGCCTCAAGAGTCCGCTAGGCACTCGTGTGTCCTATAGAGGAGTCCGTTCCCAAGAAGTTGTGAAGTTGATCTCCGCTTTGAAGTTGATGAGTATGAGGAGGAAAGGTTACCAAATCTTTCTATGCGTGGTGACTTCTACCTCCCCTTCCTTACCAAAGATCGAAGAAGTGCCCGTGGTTTGTGAGTTCCCCGATGTCTTTCCCGAAGAATTGCCCGGAATTCCTCCCGAGCGTGATGTTGAGTTCTCTATCGACCTTGTACCTGGAACCGGTCCGATTGCTAAAGCCCCGTACCGTATGGCGCCAACCGAGTTGAAGGAGTTGAGAAAGCAACTCGATGACATGATTGAGAAAGGATTCAGTAGACCTAGTGCCTCGCCTTGGGGTGCTCCCGTTCTCTTTGTGAAGAAGAAAGATGGATCCATGAAACTTTGCATTGACTACCGTGAGCTTAACCGTGTTACCATCAAGAACAAGTATCCTCTACCAAGGATTGAAGATTTGTTTGATCAACTCAAAGGTGCTTCTACTTTCTCCAAGATTGATTTGAGATCCGGTTATCACCAAATTCCCGTTCGTGAGTCCGATATCCCTAAGACCGCCTTTAGCACGAGATATGGACATTTCGAGTTTAAGGTGATGCCCTTTGGTTTGACCAATGCCCCTTCTATCTTCATGGACCAAATGAACCAGACCTTTAGTGAGTTCTTAGACAAGTGTGTTGTGGTCTTCATTGACGATATCCTCATCTTTTCCAAGTCCGAAGAAGAGCATGCCGATCACCTTCGTATCATTTTGGAGATCCTCCGTCGTCAAAAGTGGTTTGCCAAATTCTCCAAGTGTGAATTTTGGTTGTCTAAGGTGTCTTTTCTAGGCCATGTGATATCTAAGGATGGTGTCATGGTATACCCTTCGAAGATTGAAGCCGTGATTGAGTGGAAGAGTCCAACCGATGTTGGTGAGATCCGTAGTTTCTTGGGTTTGGCAGGTTACTACCGTCGCTTTGTGAAAGATTTTTCCAAGCTTGCTAGACCGATGACTCAACTTTTGAAGAAAGAGACCAAGTTTGTGTGGACCGAAGCTTGTGAAAGTGCATTCCAAGAGTTGAAGAAGAGGTTGACTACCGCTCCCGTGTTGACCTTGCCCGAGGATGGCGTTGACTTTGATGTGTTTTGTGATGCTTCTAAGATGGGTTTGGGTTGTGTTCTCATGCAAAATACAAGAGTTGTTGCCTATGCTTCGCGACAATTGAGAGTTCATGAGGTGAACTATCCCACTCATGATTTGGAATTAGCCGCCATCGTTCATGCCTTGAAGATGTGGAGACACTACCTCATTGGAGTCCATTGCCGTATCTACACCGACCATAAGAGTTTGAGGTACATCTTCACCCAAAAGGATTTGAATATGAGACAACGACGATGGTTGGAATTGGTGAATGATTACGACATGGAGTTGTTGTATCATGAAGGAAAGGCAAATGTGGTTGCCGATGCCCTTAGTAGGAAGTCTACTCATTCCTTGAGTGTTATCCGTGTACTCCCCGATGACCTTTGTGCCGAGTTTCGTAAGTTAAGTTTGCAACTTGTGGAGAGTGGTTTTGATTATCTTGGTGCTATGGTTGCCGATCCCGTTCTTCACCGCGAGATTCTAGATAGCCTTGTGGACGATGCTACCTTTAGAAGTTTTCAAGCCAAGCTCCTTGAAGGGAAAGCAAAGGATTGTGAGATTGATGCTAGAGGTTACCTCCGTTACCGAGGACGCATGTATGTGCCCGATGCCGTTGACTTGAGGAAGAGAGTTCTAGATGAAGCTCATCTATCACCTTATTCGATTCACCCCGGAGGAGACAAGATGTATAAAGATTTGAAGCTTCAGTTTTGGTGGCCTAACATGAAGAATTACATCGTGTCCTATGTGGGAAGATGTCTTACTTGCCAACAAGTAAAGATTGAGCATAAGAGACCCGGTGGTTTGCTACAACCTTTGGATGTTCCTTTATGGAAGTGGGAGTCCATTTCCATGGATTTTGTTATGGCTTTGCCTAAGACCGTTGGTGGAAAGGATGCCGTATGGGTTGTTGTGGATAGGTTGACCAAGTGTGCTAGGTTCATCCCTATCAAAGAAACTTGGAGTTTAGACCGTCTTGCTAGTGCTTATGTTGATGATATCGTTCGTTACCATGGTGTTCCTAAGGAAATCGTTTCGGATCGCGACCCGCGTTTTTGTTCAAGATTTTGGAAAGCTTTGCAAGATGCTATGGGTAGTAAGTTGTTGATGAGTACCGCTTTTCATGCCGCTACCGATGGACAATCCGAGAGGACGATTCAAACTTTAGAAGACTTGTTGCGTGCTTGTGCCCTTGATTTTCATTCTAGTTGGGAGAAGAGCTTCCCTTTGGTGGAATTTTCTTACAACAATAGTTATCATGCTTCTATCAAGATGGCCCCTTATGAAGCCCTTTATGGAAGGAAATGCCGAAGTCCGATTTGTTGGGATCAAGCAAGTGATGTTCGTGACCTAGGACCCGACAAGTTAGCCGAGACGATTGATCAAGTGAAGCTCATCCGTGAAAGAATGAAAGCCGCCCAAGATCGACAGAAGTCTTATGCCGATGTTCGCCGTCGACCCTTGGAGTTTGAAGTTGGAGATAAAGTGTTCTTGAAAGTGTCCCCGATGAAAGGGGTAAAGAGATTTGGAGTCAAAGGGAAGTTGAGTCCGAAGTACATTGGACCTTATGAAGTTGTAAAGAGGATTGGTGCCGTGGCTTATAAGTTGGATTTGCCCCCGAGTTTGGGTAAAGTTCATGATGTCTTTCATGTTTCTCAACTTAGGAAATACATTAGCGACCCTAGTCATGTGTTGCAAAATGGGATTCCCGAGCTTGAGCCTAGTCTATCTTTCGAGGAGAGACCGATTCGTATCTTGGATAAGAAGGAGAAGAAGCTAAGGAGCAAAGTGGTGCCCTTGGTGAAGGTTTTGTGGAAGTGTGGTGATGTAGAAGAAGAGACTTGGGAGCCGGAAGCTTCCATGCGTGTCAAGTACCCTAGTTTGTTTTCTTAAGGTAATACCTTTTCGTTTCAAGTTTCGAGGGCGAAACTTTTTAAAAGGTGGGATGATTGTAACACCCCGCGCTTTCCTTATATTTTAAATAAATTTTTAAATAATTTTTATTAAATAATTATTATTTAAAACTTATTTTCATAAAATATCGTCATAGCCGTGTAACGGTAATAATAGTGTAGATTTTAATGATATTATTCTCCGTCTCGAGTTATAGTAGGCTTGGGACGAAAATTCTAGTGGATACCGACTCAATTTGAGTTATTGGGCTTAACTTGACTCATGGGCCTTTTCTCTCCTCTTTTCTCTACACAAAACCTCAACTAAACCCTCACAACTTCATCTCCCTCACTTCTAATTTCTGAAATTTCCCAACAACCACATCACCATTGTTGAACCTTCCCTTACTAACCCTAAGATCACCATATCTCACTCAATTCTTCACCAATCTCGTTCCTTTTCGCGCCATTCTCTTCCTTTTCTCATTTCCCTTGTTTCTAAGTAAGAAAGTTGCCATCTTTTCCTCTTTTTCGAAATTCTCATCTTTCAAGGATGTGGATTCTTGACTTAATACCTTTATTTTTGTGTTTAGGGGAGAACTTGGACAACCCGGAGGAGGATAGCTACATCATTGACGAGTCATTAGAAGATTGAAGTGCAAAAAGGTAACGGTGATGGGTTACTCGACTTTTATGTTAAAATTGTGTGGTTTTATGTAGTTATAATCTCATATGAATATTAAAAGTTGTATCTTTCATGATTGGTGCTAATTTGGTTGTTGAATATCATGCTTCTTTGCAATTCTCACATGTTTGGATGAAAATATCATGCTACATCTCTTGAATCCGAAATTACCCATTCACATGCTCAAATATGTTGTTTTTCCGAGTTAGAATCATGCTAGGATACGTAAACAATTGATGGGAAACAATTGTTGTTGGTTTCAAATGGTTTGGAAGTGTTTTGCATTGAACCCGTGTGTTTGTAGTCCCAGCCGGGTGACCGGCGGCCGGTTTACTGACCGGCTGGGAGATTCCTGTAAGTTTTGGACACATTTTAGTAAACTCAGTAGTCCCAGTAGGTGACGTGGCGGTCTCACCGACCGGCTGGGAGTACACTGAGGGTTTTAGGTGATTTTGAGTTTGGGCGTATTCCCAAATAGGGTGATGCCGGCCGGTCTCTGACCACTGTGAGTGCACCGAAGGTTTTATGTGTTTTTGAAATTTGGCCGTATTCCCAAATAGGTGGACCGGCAGCCGGTCTCTTGACCGGCTGGGAGTGCACTTGTAAGTTTTATTAAATTTCGATTTTGGCATGTTGTCCCGTAGGTGGCTGGCGTGCCGGTACACCACCCGGGCCGGGAGTCCCCTGTTTGCTTTAATTCACTTGTGACTTCTGATAACGATTGAGTTATGCATGTATCTTCATTCCTATCGATAATTATTTACTTTAAGACTCATTAATGTTATGAACATGCAAAATGGTTATGGTTCTTATTCGGACCCGAATGTGACGTTTTACATTGTGAGACTACTCGACTTTCCCTATTTATTTGCCCTCGGACATTGGGTCACGGTTAGGTGCCATTGTCTCCGAGTTGGGCTATTTTTCCTTCCGCCTCTTCGGACCGGGGGTCACGGTTAGGTGACAAGGTTCCGCTAGAGGTTACTCGATTTTCGGGCACGGTTAGGTGTACCATATTTCGAGTCTTGGATACGATTTGGTATCGTTTGTCGAATCGGGTGTCGTCCATCCCGAGAGTCTGGCCAGGTTTAGACTAGGACCGTATTATGATCGTCGTCCTACCAAGAGGTTGGAGTCTAGAGGGTTGTCTTGTTTGAGTCTATACTTTGTAATTGTCTTACATTTGAGTCGGGTTGATATGTGACAGTTTGACCTAATAATTCCTCTCTCATTTGTGCTTTACCATTCCTATTCTCTTATGCCCACTAATCATGATTTTCGTAATGCCGTAAGTATTTACTCTCATGCGTGTTTATTTAATTAAATTCCTAATTACTTGTATTTTGACATATTGTGGCTGGGAGAACCCTGAGTTACTCCCCACTGACTGTGGCTTTCATATTTATTATGAATGACAAGTTTGTGATGAAGCTTAAGTGGGGAAGACCGTGTGAGCTAGCGAGTTCTTACCTCGGACCTTATTAGTTATTACATAATAGACTCACCTACTTTTCGAATCTATGTTAATTCGTGGGATATCTTTTCCCCAATAAATAGACTTGTTTTGTAAACTTAAACTTAACTATCTAAACGTATTTATCGTGTTGGTGATGCCTCGCGTTGGACTTCTTTAGAAGCCTTAAAAGTTTTCAAAAATCTCGTGTTTCCGCCACGATTTACTAGTTACTTTTAGTTACCTCAACGAGGGGTGTCACAATAAGTCTATATAAAATGCATGCATCAGCTCTATTATTGTTATCATGGTCGTTAATAAATATAGCTAGCATGAGCTTCAAGGTAGTTGAAGAACAAGTTAATTGTTAATCAGGGGATTTGGAGTTGGAGTTGGAGTTGGAGTTGGAGGAAGACTTGTCCGGTAAGGGATAAAATGAGTCAGGCCGTCAGGGTACTAATCGGGGAATTTGGAATGAAACCTAGCTATTGTAAGATATATGTGAAAGATTGAATATTATTGCTTGAATAACACAATGTTACAAGGGTTGTTTATATACTAGTTATAAAGCTTAGGGAAGGGGAGACCTAATACAATATTTCCTAAACACATAAGACGGAATATGGAAAACTAAATATTAACAAGTTACCTAATTACAAGAACTAAATATTGACAATCGACCAAAATATAATTTTAAGAATATTTTCTTAATTACATGTTATTCCTAATACGGTCCCGCAAGATGGACGACCCGAAGGCGAGACCAATCTTGGAAACCAAAAACGTGAAACGAGGGGACGGAAGAGCTTTAGTAAGCAGGACCGCAAGCTGATCATCACCAGAGATATGAGTAACGCGAAGAAGACCTTGTTGAACACGTTCACGAACAAAATGAAAGTACATGGCAAGATGCTTCATTCGAGAATGAAACACGGGATTTTGAGAGTAATGAGTAGCACTCAGGTTGTCACAATAGATGACGAGGGTAGGAAAAAATGGAGCTCGAAGCTCAGTAAGCAAGGACTGAAGCCACATGAGCTCAGTAGTAGTTCCAGCAACAGCTCGGAATTCAGCCTCGGTAGAGGAGCACGCCACTGCTCGCTGTTTTTTGGAGGACCAAGACAATGCATTGCGACCAAAATAGGTAATATAACCGGTGGTAGAGTGTAACACATCATGATTGCCACCCTAATCTGCATCACTATAAGCATGAAGACAGGGGGAGTTGCGATAAAGTTGAAGACCCACATGAGAGGTGCCATTAAGATAGCGCAGAAGTCATTTTAAGGCAGCCCAATGTAGTTCAGTCGGTTTTTGCAAAAATTGAGCCAATCTGTTGACGGAGTAGGCAATATCTGGTCGAGTGAACGACAGATATTGGAGACTACTAAGTAAGGCATGATAGGCAGTTGTGTCGACGAGAGGCAAACTCCCATCTTTGTGAAGGCGAGGGTGGACGGCCTGGGGAGTGTTGGCTGGTTTCGACTCTAGGAACTGGTGTTTACTTAACAAATCGTGAATGTATTTTGTTTGAGTGAGGACTAAGCCGGTATTATTTGGGGTGACTTCGACTCCTAAAAAATAGGACAATAAGCCTAAATCTTTTAGTGCAAAACGAGACGCGAGAGTAGTGATAAAAGGCATAACATGACTTTTGTTGGGACCAGTGACTATGATATCATCAAGATAGACCAGTAGATAGATAGTGCAAGACGGTGTCATGAGTAAAAAAAGTGAGGGATCGGCTAGTGAGGCACGAAATCCAGTGGAGAGTAAATATTGTTTTAGGGTCGTGTACCAAGTATGAGGTGCTTGTTTTAGACCGTAAATAGCTTTTGTGAGTTTACATATGTGATTAGGATGCTTAGAATCAATGAATCCAGCAGGTTGTTCCATATAAACGGTGTCAGTTAAGTCACCTTGTAGAAATGCGTTATTAATATCTAATTGACGGAGTTCCCAAGCATTAATGAGAGCAAGAGAAAGTAATGTACGTACCGTTGCAGGCTTAACCACGGGACTAAATATGTCCGAGTAATCAACACCGGGAGGTTGAAGAAACCCCTTCGCAACAAGTCGAGCTTTATATTTTTCGATGGAGTTATCCGGTTTGTATTTAATACGATATATCCATTTACTTCCGATAATATTATAGGACGGGTCAGGTGGCACAAGAGTCCATGTTTTATTGTTTTAAAGAGTTGTAAATTCAGCGGTCATGGCATCACGCCATTGGGGATCGATGAGAGCTTGTTTAGTGGCGTTGGGAAGAAGAGTTGGCGGAAGAAAAATGGCCATTTTGGCATATTTTGGATTGGGCTTTTGGATGTTGGTGGTGAGTCTGGTGATGACACGGTGTGGAGGAGAAGGGGAGGGGGTGGTAGGGCGGACTGAGGAGTCACGGTGATGGAGGGGTTAGAGGTGGCGGAGGAACCAAGGGCCGATGAGGGGGTCGAGGGAGAGGTGCGGCTGGATGCGACAGAGAAAGGCGAGGCAGGGGATGTTGGTGAGGCAGGCGTGTGAGGGGAATTAGAAGGAGTAATATCAGGTGGAGGGTGGCAGACACGGGGTAGAGGCGGCAGTTGTGGGAGGAGGTGTTCATGGAACCAGGTGGCGGTGGGAATGGTAGTGGCAGGAGCCGTCGATGGGGCCATGAGGGTAGGGTAGGGGAACACGTTTTCAACAAATTTTACATGACGAGAAACAAAATTTTGTCTGTGATCGGGTCAAGACAATACAATGCACTTCGAGTCAGGTAATAACCTACAAAAATGCAGGGCTTAGAGCGGGGTTCTAATTTATGATTAGTGTAGGGTCGGAGCCACGGGTAGCATAGACACCCAAAGCACCGGAGTTTTGAGTATTTGGGTGGTTGACCAAATAATTTAAGCTACGGAAATGAATAGGCGAGAGTAACAGTAGGCATTCGGTTTATTAGGTATGTGGCAGTGGCAAAGGCGTGAGTCCAGTAAACCGTAGGTAAGTGAGCATGAGTAAGAAGAGCTAAACTAGTTTCGACAATGTGACGATGTCTACGTTCAGCATAAACATTCAACTCAGGTGTGTGCGGTGGAGTGGTTAAGTGGCTAATAGCACGGTCATTGAGTGTATGAGCCATCTTGATGTACTCACCACCATTGTCGGAATAAATTTGTAAAATAGGTCGGTTAAAAAATCTTTCAACGAATTTTTTAAAGCGAATAAATACGGTTGTAGCATCGGATTTGAGCTTGAGAGGATAAAGCCATATATACTTTGTGAAGTGATGAACAAAAATGAGATAGTATTTAAAATTATTATAAGACGGTACCGGAGAGGACCAAACATCAGTGAACAATAAATCAAAAGGTGCTTTAGACAAAATAGTAGAAACATTAAATTCTAACTTATGACTCTTGTGAATAGCACAAGAATTACAAGGCTTATTAGTATCGAAACTAGAGTTGCTTAAAAAATTAGAACATAAATATTATAAAATCTTGGAGGATGGGTGACCAAGACGGTGATGCCAAGCAATTTCCGGAGATAGGTGAGAGGTGTAAGCAGCCGGTTTTGGAGGAAGCCATTCATAGACACCACCAGTGCCCGAGCCGCTAAGAAGAGTCTGATGCGTTTTGAGATCCTTAATTGCAAAAGCAGTAGAAGAAAATTCAAAGTAAGCTTGATTGTCATGACAAAATTTCGAAACAGAAAGGATGTTACTAGAAATTAACGGAACACACAAAACGTTTTCAAATTTAATAGATAAAGTAGAAGAGTGAGGGATCGTAAATGAACCAGTAGGAGTAATAGGTAATGCGGAGCCATCACCGATTAGAAGATCATCGCCACCATCATAAGGAGAGTGGAGAGCGAGGTTGTCAAGGACACTAGTAATGTGATGCGTAGCACCACTGTGAAGGAGCCATGGGCGAGATGGGCCAGCGGGATTGGGATTGGGATCAGTGGTAGCGGTGTTTTCTTGGGTGAGGGGAAGTCAGTTCAAGTGACAAAGGCATAGGAGGTTGGAAAGACAACATTAGGGCAAGATTTCTTTAACTTATAGCAGTTTTAGATCACATGACCGACAGCCCGACAATACTGACATTTTGCTTTGAAAGGAGCAAGGTTAGGATTCGTAGAAGACGATGCTTGGTTGGTGTTCGAGGTAGTCTTTGTATACTGATGTGGGTAGAGATGGTTGGAGGTACGGTAGGCCGCGTTAGCTATGGCAGGAAAAGGGGAAGGGACGGCTTGATGTTTGATGGTAAGGTCAACGGTCATGAGTTTTTCATGGATATTGTCGAAGGAGATAGGATCGTCCTTAGCATTAACAACATCAATTAAGGGTTTGTAAAGAGAGTAGTCTAGGCCACGGATGACATGAGCAGTGATATCTTACGGGTCAAGAGGTTTGCCTAGGGAAGCGAGTTTGTAAGTGCACGCCTTAATGGAATGCATATAGTCAGTGACAGATTGGTTTGAGGTTTTCGAAATAGAGTTGAGACGGTCTTTAACTTGTAAAATATGAGCACGAGACGGTTTTGCATATGTTTGGGCAAGAGAGGTCCAAAGGGCATATGAGGTGGTTTCACGCATAACAAGAGCATGAATGTTAGACGAGAGGGTTCCTATAATAGCAACTTTGAGGAGATGGTCTTGTCTTTTCCATGTAAGGTAAGCAGGGTTGGGTTTGGTTTTGGTTTTGTCATCATCAGTGGGTGCAGAAATAGTCTCTGGTGGGCAAGGGTAAGAGCCATCTAAATATTTAAGAAGATCGTAGCCAAAGAGGAACGAGGTTACCTGATCAGCCCATTGCATATAGGTGAGGGGCGTGAATGTGTCTACCATCGAGAGATTGATCAGATACAAAGGAACAGTGGACTCGTGTTCGTTGACGATGGTGTTTTCTGAGCTCCATATGACGAAGGGACTTGCGACTTAGTCACGGGTTGAAGACGGTGGAACACGAATGATCTTCGTGGTAACGTTTTATGCGTGAGGCAGTTGATATTATGATCGATTAGAACCTGATACCATGTAAGATATATGTGAAAGATTGAATATTATTGCTTGAATAACACAATGATACAAGGGTTGTTTATATACTAGATACAAAGCTTAGGGAAGGGAAAACCTAATACAATATTTCCTAAACACATAATATGGACGGGTTTTTTGTCAAAAACTACTTTATATTTAGGGGTATTTGTAAAAAGACTACCTTATATTATTTTTCTTGTTTTAGACTACCTTAGTTTTCTCATTTTTTGGTCAATAACTACCTATACCGAAAATATGGCAATATTTGGTCGATTTAGCGATATTAACCTATCTCATATATCTTTGTTAACATCAAACAATAATGATCAATCGCATTCAAACGACAATTTGACTTCAGATAAGAAAAATTTATGAATTTCACATTTCAATAATAACTACAAACATCTACTAAAGTTAAGCGTAAGTACATCATGACTTCCCAAAATCAGGCCTAAGTAAGATTAAAACATAAAAGAGTCATGTGAGACAGGTTAAAGCCACAAAATAGACCAAATATGTCTAGACTCTTAGCGTAGGTAGTTGTTGGCAAAAAAAATGAGAAAACAAAGGTAGTTTAAAACAAGAAAAATAATATAAGGTATTATTTTTACAAATACCCCTAAATATAAGGTAGTTTTTGACAAAACACTCAATATGGAATATGGAAAACTAAATATTAACAAGTTACCCAATTACAAGAACTAAATATTGACAAGCGACCAAAATATAATTCTAAGAATAGTTTCCTAATTACATGATATTCCTAATAGCTATCACATTAGGGATGGATACAACTTCTTGGAGGAGGTAAAGCCCGAGGGACCTTGGTATCATAAGTTTTGGTCATCGTGGTCTATCCTTAAGCATAAAATCATCACTTGGTTAATATATCAGGAAGCTATTGTGATACGGAAAGTGCAATAACAATGAAAAGATCAGAAATACCGAATGAGAGAAGTAGTGACGTGGAAGAGAACCATTGCCTTGAAAACTATTTCTGGTACGACCGTGGTGGCTATCAGCAAATGACAGGTAGTTCCCCAAGGATTACACTACTGCCGCCTTTCAGAGTTGCCCACTCAAGACCGATAGGCCTGGAACGACCTTAATCTTTACCCAGAAATATTGAGAGGAGAAAAGAAGAGAAACGGAGAAGAGACAGTGAAGTGTTGTTTTGTGTATTGAAATGCTGCAGAGAGGCTCGAATTTATAGTGGAAAAAAAGAGCAGTTACAGGAGCCAAAACCGACTCCTGAAACTCAGCCTAAAAACCGAGTTAGTGGGAGTAAGACTCGCCCCACTAACAGGCAGTTTGACTGACCTTTTCAACTCTGCTAACAAACACAAAACAAAGCCAACAACACAACTCATGTCCGGCCTAAAAAGATAGGCATAGCCCGCCGCAAGAGACTGCCAAATCCCAAATCCCGAATCCCGAATCACGAATCCGGGCCGGGCCGGGCTCGGGCACAGGCAAGGCGCGCGCGCGTGTGCCAGCTGAATTAAGCACCTCGCAAAGCCTCTACAAAAGGCTCCCTTTACCCACTAGTGATATGGTAAGGAGTGTGGACATATATAAACACATCAAACACTCTTTTCCTCACCAATGTGGGACAATTGGAACATTTTACATGGCTAAAAAAGCCCTTATTTCCAACAATCCCCCACTAGGGGCGCCAGAGACAGAGAAACAGAATTCCTGGGTAAAGGAAGGATTGGATACTTAGGTATCAATATCTTTCGATTTGAATTGACACTTTAGTGAGATGAGGAAACAACTTACTTACAGCGAGTGAATATCTTGCGATTTGAATTCCTACCTGAGTTTCGGTCGATACCCCCCACAACACATATCATACCTTCAAAATTAAGATCGTCCCGCGATTTCAAAGTGCAACGCGCTCTTTTAGAGCTATGCGTTTACCTTGGTACTAACATATTGTTGGAGTATGTGTCCTCAACAATAGTGCGATCACATTATTGAAACTCATAATAAGAATACGTAAAGGGATGATTCATTTATAATCAACTGATCAACATTAATCGGTAATGATTGGCTAACTAGTGTTTGACATTACTGTGGTTTGACGGTGGTGGTCAGTTGATCCTTTAATGTCACACCTAAAGGACGATTTCCTCAATTGTAAAGTTAATCGATTTTATTACGAAACAGATTGATTAAATCCTTAAATTGAACAAATTGATATATAAGAGAGATTATTACATCTTATTGTAATATGATTAAATAAGATTCAATTTAGTAATTAATATGTTAAATTACTAAAATTGATTATTGTTTATGAAACAATTAAGACAAGAATAAATGGTTAATTATAATTACAAAATGTTGTGAATTATATTAACATGTCCCATTTTATACCATGTTATTGTGAATTACTAGACAATTTATTATATGTAATTTAATTAATGTATATAGTGATATTTAATTGTTAAATATGCATTAAATTAATTAATAACATGTTACATGCTACATGTGACATATTGTGTGACAAATGACAAATTGACAAAATAAAATGGAAGTCCATTTTGTCTAAAATGGCCGAAAATAATGGAGGGTTGTAGGATAGTGGATGTTTTATTTAATTATTAAATAAAACACCATCATAAACTATTTTGTAAGTAGCCTTACATCTACTTTCACGTGAAGAACAAAAGAAAAATAAAAGGCCATGCATTGGCCTTCTCTTGGCCCTCAAAACCGGCACCCTTCCTTTTACCATAAGGGTTTGGTTCTTATTTTTTCATTTCATTCATTCTTACAATATGGTATTGTAGATCTTTACTTATTATCTTTTTAAAATAGTTTTAGAATCTCTAAAAATTTATTCTATAATTTCTAATACTTCAAATATATTACTAAAATTAGTAATCCTAATATTAAAATTAATTTAAGGTAACTAATATTATTATCTAGTTAGTAATAATATTAGTATTGTGGGATTGTCTTGGTGCCACTAAGAGGAGGTGTTCACATCATTGAACCTATGGAGTTTTGGAGGATCATTCCATGTTAGTGAGCTCAAGAACTAGGTTGGAAGGAGTCCAATCTAGTGCCCATGAAACCGTTCCACCACCATTGTAAGAGAGCAACTTTTCTTCTCTTTATTTCCTCTTGTTTGCATGCACTAGATCTAGAATCTAAATTAAAGAATAATTTAGAAATCTAATTAGAGGAGTCTAATTAGGGATTTATGAAACCTTTCAAGTGGTATCAGAGCATTTGGTTGTTGCATGCATAATCAGTTTGGTTTTTCCGAGTTAAATATAACTTAATTAAAACGAAAATTTGTGATTTATAAGGATAAAGCCACGAAATTTTTTGCATGTAATATATTCTGGTTCTAAAATGTTTTTAGGTCATATTGATGATTTATGGATGATTATTGCTTATTTTAATGATTTTTAGTGAAATAATTACATTTTATTGAGTAAAATGAACTTTTATTTACTAAAAATAGTTAAACCTCACTAATGGTCGTGATTTTTTAGTATGACCTCACATGCATATTTTGCATATTGTATGTAAAATTTCGGATAATTGTGATTAGTTTTTGCATGTTTTATAATTTTTATGTGATAAAAATGGTATAAATGGAGTTTAAATGACTAAAAATAGTTAAACTTCGTAACAGGCCATGAAATTTTAATATGTTATCAAATGCATATTTTAAAGATTGTATGTAAAATTTGAGATAAATGTGATTTATTATGCATGATTTATAATTTTAATGGTTAAAATGATATAAATAGTAACTATTTTTAGCAAAAACAGCTAAAATGAATTTTATGGCATGAAATTTTTCCCTAATGTTGTATATACGATATGGACATCAGAACTAAAGTTTCATGATTAATTTTAATTAATGGATATGTTTATTGATTTTTATGTGATAAAATCGATAAAAGGGCAACTTTATTAGTCATAAAAATTAATTTGAAATTTTTTGTTAAAATTTTGCCATTTACAGGTTCTGGAATTTATTTAAGAATGTTAAAATTTTGATTTTCATTTTTTCCATAATTTTTATGTATAATTTGGAATTAAATGGTAAAAGTTATGTTTTATATGATTTATTAATGAAATAAATTATAAATATTTTGTGGGCCAATTTTATTGAGTTTTTGGAATCTTGATTATGTTCCAGTATATACAAAAATGTGATTTCGAATTTTTCCAGATTTTTATGATTTATTGGGAATTATTTCATAATTGTTATGATTAAGAGGAGTTTAATATGCAATAATAGAAAACCAAGTTGAATTATTGTCAAAAATTGAGTGAAGACTAATTTTTGAGTCCTAAGAAGGTTAGAATAATTAACTTGGGCTTAAATTTGATTTAAGTATTGATTTGTGATATTATCACGCATTTCCATAAAACCGGATTATATACGATATAAGATTTAAGTAGGGCGATTTGGCACATTAATATGGCATGTTATATACATATTATAATGCTGCATATTTTATTGATGAATGTCATATTTTAATTTATGTAATTTTGAATTATGTAATTTTATCTTAGTATGGCCTTATTTTTTAATTGTTATTACCCGTAATGAAAGGGAATATCGATTTATTTATAATTTTAATGTGATCTCGCATCACCGTCTTGTAATTTAATAGATTTATATTTTTATTACAAATGTATAATAGGAATAGCTATATTTTTTGTATTATTATTTTGTAATTCCGGAGTTTCCGAAAGACGGAGCCTTTCGGAAAGGAGTTCCGATCAAGACGGTGTTTCCTTGGGAGGCGTGTCACTTGAAGTTCAAGGGACCATTGGAGTTGGTTTCCGAATTTGTAATAGGATATTAGATTTTCTATTTTAGGAAGGCCATACTAGGAAATTTATTTATTGCTTTGCATTTTTCTTTATATGTTACATGCATTGCCAAATCGCCATTAACATCACATGCATTTTTATTTATATATCGCTTTTTCGACCGTGTTGATTATAATTATCGTAGTTCACTAATATAGTTCACATAAAAGGTGATAGATAATAAATCGACAAGATCTTTCACATATTTAAAATTGAGATTAGCCTTTGCAAATAGTAGGAACCATGAATCCCTTTGACATTTGGGATATATTCGGTTTCCCGTAGTACTTTTATTTTTCATCGGGTAAGTGGGGTAATAACAAGTTATTACACGTGAAATTTGGTTGGTCTCAACGGGGCATGAAGACTAGTGTTATATTCCGAGGCTAGGAATGAATTTAACGTAATTTCATCGACCGAGAGTTCAAATTGTAGAATCGGTTAAAGAGTTAACCCACCGAGTTATATTAGTGAGGGATGTATCGGTTTACCGTTCCCGAGTTAATATGGATTTGGATCTCGGAATCATTTATATAATTGGGTGGAGGTCATTATATAAATGCTAAAACATGCTAAAATATTTTACGGTAATATATTAACGATGAATGTTTCTTTTCCCACTATTTCGTTGTTTTATGTTGTTCTCTATTATTTCTCCTATTAATATACGATATCATTTCGATTTTAACTTATGTCTCCATTAAACCACTATTGTCAAAGACAAATAGAATCTCTTTCTAAATCCTCAAATGAACCGTTTAAATAGGGCATGGACTAGTTCCATAGGAATCGTTCTATTCCATAGAACTTCATAGGAGTTGTCCTATGTCATACAAGATTAGTATCTTAAATTCCTAACATGCCTATGTATGATTTCTTGTGAAGAAAAGTGAATGGAAGTAATGATTAGTCAAAATATATTTTGATAATATCTTCTATGCATCCACGGTTCAAAAATCTTATTGCTCAACCTAAACACTTGTCATCAAGCACTTAAGTTGTTAAGAACATGACAATGTAAAATTGGTAAATTAACTTGTTAGAAATTTTGAATAACCAAATACCACAATAAAGGTAACCCTTGTGAAGGATTAACTAGGAATTTATATGCAGATAAGTCTTCATCAAATGGAAATTCTAAAATTAGTGGGAGCATAGAAAATAAGTACCTATCTTAATTGTTAAGGATAGAACTTGGCTCGAAAGAGAAAGTGTAAGACACTAAATTATATACAAACCCCAAATAAGTAAAGATCAAGGAAGTTGGTTGTATGACTCCAACATATTCCTTCTTGAATATCAATGACATTGACATTGCATTCTTGCAAATTATCACGTCATGAGTATTTGATACAAATCTGTGAATCATGTTAGAAATTGCCACATTTCATGATTATGAAATATGGCAAAATGATGTCAAAACCACCTTTCTAAATGGGTATTTAGAGGAGGATGTGTTCATAACACAATCCAAGGGTTTTGTAAATCCTTAGAATAATAACATTGAATAATCGTACGACGACTAGCAAGAATAAGTTCAGAAATTTGCATGAATGGAACTAGGGTAGTTGCCATTTCATCCATGAACATATGAATATTGTAGTGTACTCATTTCAGTTTCGTATTTAGAAATGTATCTCTATAATTGTTATGATATACACCAACTCTAAATAAGAATATAATTTAAGTTTTTGTAAAAAAACGCAAAGGGTTTTACTATTGTGCAATTAAAACAAGTGTTGTGCCCTTATATACCACGATTAAGAGTATGGTGAGACCATACAAGTCAAGGTATTTATATTCAAACTAAAAATAAATGTCATATATATTATATACGACTCAAGTTGGTGACCCCATCATTTCTCAATTCTTGATTGAAAATTGCATTTAGAAACTAGTTTTGACTAGTGTCCTAAACCATTTGATTGGGAATCTCTTGGTGTGTTTGAACCTTGTGTTCAAAGAAAGATTAATTCATGACTTCTTTCTAGAAAAGGATGATGAATAGAGCAAGATATTCGCCCTATTTACACTTTGAAGTGCATGGTCGAATACAATTTCAATCAGAAAAGGTTATTATTTCTTCATCTCTTCTACCAACGAACTAGGTAGATACTTGATATCCACTTAATAAGGTAAGAAGAGAAATTCTTTGAATACGTTCAAATAAATGATTAAAACTATCGAAACCTAGAGACTATAAAACCACAGTATTAGTACTTTGTTCAAATAAGGAACAATAAAGTGAAACTTTCATATGCACCAAAAGGAGTGTGATATGGTATCACAAGTTCACTTTCATTATGATATGATTGAATCTTTACTATAAAGTTGGAAGTAGTTTCTATCACAATTTGTCTAGTATTTATTTATGTCACTAAAACAAAACATAGTTAAAGCAATCAAGTACAATTCACATATGATATGATTAGGCTTGGTACCTAAGTTGTAGCTTGTTTCGGAAGAAAGCATATGGCTTTGTAACCAAACTATCACGAGAACAACAGGTTTGTGGCTCGTGATGCTGTCTTTTGAGAAAAAAAGATTATTTCTTAAAGAGAGAGTGGGAGAAAATGTTCAAGAGCCACAAACCGAGAATAAGACGTAGGAATATGTTCCTTCTTGGTCAAAATTAGTTATTATTTCTTCGTAACCTAAAGTAGACAGGAGTCATGTTACCTTTTGAAAGTAATAAACCTGTAACTTATTAAATGCTTTATCTAGTCTCAACTCCACAAGAGTACGAAATAAGCATAAACATGAAAATGTTTATTTAGCTTGGTTGGTTGGTGGCAAAGGGTTTTGCACGCAACAACAACACTTCATTGTATTCGGATATGATTTGATATAGTTGGGTTTTAAAATCATCTTGCATGAGTTTTATAAATCGCAAATATGCTAAGGTAGGATACAAACTTAAGAAGAAATCTTAAGTAGAAGTTAAGGAGTTGAATTGTATGTTTTGATGATGTGATAAATCTTTCTCGAGTTGTCGATTAGTTTTGTTTATACATGGAGTTTAGTGGGAGTAATGTGGTGTTACTAGTCTTTTATGTAAGCAGCATATTGATCATTGTGAATGATGAAAGATTTAGGAGAAGAATAATACATCTCTAAGGTATCCAGACCTTTAAAGATAGTTCGAAGAGGATATTAGCATTGAATGAATATTCTTATGTTAATAAGAATCTTGAAAAGTTCCAAAGTATTGAACATGTAGAAATTGAATCCACATGCTTCCGCTGCGGGATTGATTCATTAAACTAAGATGTATCACCATTCTTAAATTTCGTATACTTTGAGTATGACGAAAAGTTACAAATCGAATCTTTGAGAGAAGTCTCTATATAGCTAGCCACATAGTTCATTAGTTAGTACTCAGGAAGTACTAAAGATATGAAGCTAAGCATTTAGAATTGAGATGGATTTATGTGCAAGGAGTTACAAAAAAAAAAAAAAACCATATTCTAAGCTCATAAGGATGGTTAGAGAACCATCTTGGCTATATTATTTAAGGAGGATATCTGCTAGAAACATCCTAGGCAGTTGAACAATGAAATATACACCACGAAAATTAAGTACACTTGCAATAACGATATATGCAAGAAGGAAGGGATGATATTAGGATTCGGTTTTATGAATTGGAGGAACTATGGTAGTTCGTTCCAATAACCGAAAGTCTTATCCCTACACACTGTGAAGACAGTGGGAGTTATTTAAGGCAAGATAGCCTATATCTAGATTGGATCTAGACACGTACTCAAAAGTTTTTTATAATAAAGATTATACATAACAATGGGAAGTTGTATATTGTAAGGTTAGGAAGAGTGCAAGGTGTTGCTGAGAATTACTAACCAAAGACCTTTGCATAGGCTTAACATGATAAGTCATGTCATTTCAATTGAGTTGAAATATGCAATAATATGCAAAATAGAATATGGATTATAGATTATGTAGTAATTGATATTGTATCAATTTTACATATGTGATAATGTATTCATCATTTGAGTTTTATACAAAACTCTTTTCTTATAATACTTTGTTTTTCCAAATAGGTTGTCGAGACAATATTGAACCCTATTTATTTGAACTGGATTAACATAGTATTGGCCCCTAGTCACTTATATGAGGTGACGTCTCTAAGTGACTAGAGTGTGAGTCGATGGATGGAAGTTCAAGTATCATAGAGTCATAAGGGATGACTAGTCGATCACATAGGCAGACTGTATGGGACACTCTGTCAGGCAGTGACCGCTTATAGAGTTCTGGTAATTCATATTGCCTGGTCGTGGCGAGAGCTACTATAGTATTCTTTTGAGTCAATTCTTTGACTAAAGACTGTTTGTTAGTTATTTAGACCAAATTAGACTCATATTATGATGTCAAAATTACTAACTAATTTTATGTAGTGGTCTAAATCTACATGCATGCAAAGAAAAATAACATAAAGATGGTATAAAACCAACTTAAGAGAAATTTCCTTACATTGATGGTGGAAATATAAAGGGCACAACTCAAGGACTCCTTCCTTGATGTTGTTCTTGAGCTAATAAATGGTGGATGATCTTCCAAAACCCAAATTACTAACTTAGGTAATCTCTTTTGGTAGCACCCAAGATTAAGCCCAAAATCAACTAAATTATTAACTAGATAATTTTAGTTGAAAACCTTGATATAATAATATAAATATTATTACTATAATAATACTTATGTATATTATTATTTATGTGAATTTATTTTGATGATGATCAACAATTTGATCAAGTGATAAGAGATGAAAAAGATGGAGAGTTTCCAAAGTGTGTATATGTGGGGTATTTATAAGCCACAAAATGTAAAAAATTCACCAACAAAAGTTAGTGTAAAATTATGTCACTACATGAGTGTAAAACACATCATATTAGGCTGCACATGTGAAGTTTTTCGGGTCCATTTCGACTTTCGACATTTGTCCCACAAATGCTTATAAGTCTTATATTTAATTATCTTACATAATTAAATATTAATTTGATTATTTAACACTTAAATAATACAATTTAACCACTAATGACCACTCAACTATTAATTAATCATTAGACCATTTTATCAATATAAAATGTGTCAATGGAACCCTTATTAGCTAATTTTACAACCTCTTGTAAATTTAAATAGCTAATTACCTCCGCCTCAAAACATATACACAATCCGTATAAAATTAATTAATTAACTATTAATTAATAAATTCTAATAAATATTGTGGACACGAGGGGCCCACAGGGGCGTTTGGGAAACAAGCGTTTGCATTTGTGGAGTCGCCACCAATTTATTGTGGAAAATTGGAAACCGTTCGAGTACCTCGTGTCATGTCAAGACACAAATTAGTGACATGAACACTAAGAACTCGTTACCCTTAGCATTCTATATCTAGAATGACTCTCATGGATGCAAATGAACATGGATGTTCATAGAGATCTGGAGTAAGGGGTGAAGGTACGTATTAGGAAGTCCTTTTACTGAACATATAATCCTGCCCGCCTCGGTAGCGGCCTCTACTAATGATTAAGGAAGTCATTCGTATTTGATATGCTGTCGATTATATGCATGCAATGCAACAAACAACGCTTTAAACCTAGCATGTGATAGTTAACTAAGTCGGTGAACACGCAATTTAGCACTCATTAATGTCAAAGTAAGGTTTAAAATTAATTACATGTGAGAAAAAATAAATAAATCATACAAAGTAATAAAATACAATAAATAAATAACGATAATTAAAATTACAATAAATTACAACGGATTAATGATTTACGTCAAAAATATATTAAAACGGATAATTTGAGAAAAGAAAGAAAAAAAAAAGGTTAGAAAACACGGACAGATTAGGAATGATATTAGGATTAATAGCCGATTAACACACAATTAACGAATTAGGTCAAAGCAAGAACAGAAGTTCAGAGACAGAGCTCAACCCGGAACAGGCGCAGCAATGCTGCGTCCCTTGGAAGTGGCGCAGTGGTCACTGCATCTGTTCTTGAGGCGAGTTCTGGCTGTGAAGTCAGAACTGCGATTGTTAATGTTCGTTGGTGGATTTAATGATCGATTATTGATATTTGACTCGGATGAAAGTGATTTAACAGGATATTTACATGTGAATTGGTCGTAAAAGCGAATTAAAACTAATTTAAACTAATAATATTAATAAGAGATTAATTACAAATTATTTAGGTCACATTATTACAAGTTAATTAGGTTTGTTTAGGTTAAACTATTAAGAAGGTTGTGATAAACATATGCAAATATATACAAGTCGAATTCCAGAGATTTCATATGAACAAATCGAATCTACAAAAACCGGGTTTGATTTTAATGACAAAAACCCGCAAATATTGATTATTAGGGATTTAAGTCGAAATATAAAGATGAAAAGTTATTAAGAACAATGAATCATAATTATTACATGTGAATGAATAAGAAAAAAATAAGAAAAAGAACACAAAGGACGAATTAACAGAGGACGGAGGAAGAATAATAAAAGCAGGAACTGCGGCAGTCTCAGGAAGAGGCGCAGCAGATGTTGCGACTCTTCGAAGAGGCGCAGCAGTTGCTGCGTTTCATCTCGACGTATGTCTGCTGTTAATCCGTAAAAATAGGTTTGATAAAAAAGGTTTTATAAATCGGTTTTAAGCATATTTTTGACGTAAACCTTACATTAACTGATACAATAATAAAGTACAATAGTAAAAGATGGGATTTACACCCTCAGACTTACCTGTTTGACGAAACGAGATTAACTAAGTTTACGATTAGTGATTGCTCGACTCGAATGTATGATGAAAGTGCCCTAGTTAGAGGATTTAGATTAAATTGATTGATTAATTGAGCGGAGTTCATCAAATTGGTCGGTCATGCAAAAGTGACTGGTACTCAGAAGGATCCGAGCCTACGTGGTCGATTGATCAAGCACGTAGACATCAATAAGCTTATAGCACGGTCTTAGAATGCAAAGGGAGTAGAGAAGGGCGGACACTCGCGTGGGAAATATGAGGAACCAATTGAAGGTCCCTATTTATACTAATCACACGGAGGAATTATGGTATGAGTGAAACTTTGGAAATAAATCTCGAAAAGAACTGAAACTACACAGAAAAGGGCTGGGGAAGAGGCGCAGCAGCCACTGCGACTCTTGAAAGAGGCGCAGCAGGTGCTGCGTCTTTTCCCCAGAGGTTTCCTCCTCCGGAAGAAAGATTTCCGCATTTATTTTATGGAGTCGCGGTAGATCTCAACTTCCTTATTCCTTAAAGTAAGATTTCGGGATATATTATACCAAAAGATGTAAAAATATATTATGGAATAGAAACATCCGGAATATTCCAGAACATTCTGACTCGGCATTTTAAACGGTTTATTAGAAAATGAAGCGGTTTTTGACCCGGACTCCAAATGAATTCTAATTACTGTCAAAACGACCGTATCGGTGCGTAGATGACGACCAAGGAGTAGACACAAGTATTTGAGCTATCACTTGATGATTAACTTACGAACTGTCATAAATCGTTCCGCGTACCAAACATGCGGCCCAATCATCACCGGGTGTTTGGCGGGAGGTGCAGGAATGAGGTATCAACAGAGCCCCCACTTTGACTAAGGCTTGGACAAGGCGAAAGTCAAAGTATAGCCATCAGGTCAATCGAAGATTACAACTTGACGACTATGGCGACGCGAGGCGGCTCAAGGGGTCTGAGTCAAGGACCTGTCGTCGGGAACATTTTAGAGTCTGTCGACTACCGGGGAGGGTCGTTAAAAGTCCATTAGATTACGTAAGGAAGCTCGCCAACCATAAGAAGAAACCATACCTGAGACTTTTTTTTCTCGAGATGTTTCCGGAGTTGCGTAGGAGCTAAGGTTAAGACCTAAAAGATATATATGGGTTGTGCTAGGGGTGTGGATCCCTAAGAGGAAAACATCGGCGAGAAAAGGCGGCCTACGGGTAACCGTGAATTTGGGCGTATGAACCCGGAAAAAGGCGATCCTAAAGGGGTTAGGATCCTGTGAGTGAAGGCTTGGTGTGGGAACATGGGTATGTTGTGTAGATACCTCATTTATATACCTCCCGCAAGCCACCCGGTGATGATTGGGCCGCATGTTTGGTACGCGGAACGATTTATAACAGTTCGTCAGTTTATCGTCAAGTGATAGCTCAAACACTTGTGTCTACCTCATAGTTGTCATCTATGCGCCAATACGGTCGTTTTGGCAGTAACTAGAGTACATTTGGAGTCCGGGTCAAAAACCGTCTTAATTTCTTAATAACCGTTTTAAAATGCTGAGTCGGAATATTCTGGAATGTTCCGGATACTTCTATTCCATATTTTCAATCTTTTAATCTCTTTGTCAAATTATATCCCGAAATATTATATAAAATATTAAGGAAATTGAGATCAAACCGCAATTCCATAATAGAAACTCGGAAATCTTTCTTCCGTAGGAGGAGACCACTTGGGAAAAGACGCAGCAGGTGCTGCGCCTCTTCCAAGAGACGCAAAAGCTGTTGCGCCTCTTCCCCAGTGCCTTTCTGCGTGTATTCAAATCTTTTGGAGATTCACTTCCAAAGTTTCTCCGAAACCCTAATGCCTCAGTGTGATTAGTATAAATAGAGACCTTCGGTCCTCATGTTTCGCACACGAGTGTCCGCCCTTCTCTTCTCCCTTTGAATTCTAAGACCACGCTCTTGGTTTTTGGCGTCTATGTGCTTGAAATTTCGACCACGTAAGCTCGGATCCTTCTGAGTACTAGCCTCGTTTTGCATGACTGACCAATTTGACCAACTCCACATGAATCAACTTTAATCAATCTTATTCGTTTTCCTTTTCAAGGGCACTTTCGTCGTACATTCGAGTCGAGCATCACTAAACGTTAACTTAGTCAATCTCGTTTCGCCAAACATGTAAGACTTGTGGGAAATAATCTGTATGCTTCCCTTAAAATTGAACGATTATAACGAATTTAATTAAGACGATCACAAGTCATAAATAAAATACATAAACAAAATAAAGGATTCAGAAATAACCTTCGGTCCTAGCAAATATGGCCTAAGAACAATATCAAAGTAGATATTCGCCTATCAGTTGCACCCAAGACGATATGAGATATGCCCTTCTGATTATGCTAGAAATCGATCCAAAATTTTCTGTAAAATTTAGGTTTTTGTGTTTTTTCTGATGAGAAGAGGCAAAAGCAATGAGTAGAAAAATTAGGTTAAAAATTCTCTCCCTCATCACCCTATACAACCGAGTATATAGATGATTAGGGTAGATTTTCTTATTTTATTTTTCCGGCCCATATGCTAACCGAAATAAGAGAGGTCCGTTTCTTTTTTTTTTCGGTTTTTACAAAAAATGTATAAAATGTGTAAATTGTCATCTAGTGAGGATCGAACCCATGACCTCTTGGTTTGTGTACCCTCACTATTACCACTATGACACATTCAACTTGTTGATATTAAATATAAATGATTACATTTAATTACGAATTAACAGATTAATTCGTCCAAGCTAACATTACATACATTTAATTAAATATAACTTATCATATTTAATTTACGAATTCACAGTTAATTCGTCTCAACTAATATTATTTAATCTTCATTAAATAATTGTTTCATCAACACATTGACTAACTGTTTAGTCATATTAGGCATCAATGTGATCATATTTCTATAACCACATCTCTCAAACACATCCTATAGGTGTGACCTTTAGGGACCAGTTGATCACCGCCATCTGTATGATAATAACGTCAAACTTTCTAGAAAGCCAACCGTTATTAGGTAAACGTTAATCAACTGATTAAATATACGAAGTATACCCTTGTGAACCTGTAAGAGATTTACAAATGTTATCACACTAATTTGTGGAGGACACAAGCTCCAACAAACTCCCACTTGTCCTCACAAGTGTATGTGCGATAACCGATTCTCCTATCCTAAAATTTCTCCCACTCAATGTAAAACAATTTGCAAATCCGCATTCACAAAGGTCGTATTTTACAAGCGATCATTATCAAGAGTGGTTTCCCCGACTAGAGAGTAACTTAACTGATAAACGAATCAACATTCGAGCATGGCCATGCGTTTCAGTTACAACTCCTCGAGTGGCCCTCAGAAATAACTATACCTGATAAGGGTTGGATATTTTCCTCAACTCGAATCCTGCGGATGTAAGCACGATGAAATGACCCGAGAAAAAATCTACTTAGCCTCCAGTTACGGCAGACCGTGAGAAAGAAACCAAAGTCACCCAAAAACTGCCTTAATCTCAAGAGACAGTCGATAGTCAAAAGAATCGACTCTAGGAACACAATGGATATCCTATCCACGACATGGCACCGAATGTTTTTAAACATTTAGGACTCCATTAATTTGTCACAAAAAGTTGTCCTACGAGGTATCGTTATAATCTCGCATCTGTGATCGATCAGTCAACCGTTTGACTTATGGCTCGTTGAACCCACCATCAATCAACTGCACAATATAATAGCCGGAGTTATCAGCTCACATTGGCGATTACGGACCAAAACAAATATAATGTAATTCAGTTCACTTTGTGTTATTCAATGTTGTCTGTACAATCCACATGAAAAACAAAATATTATATATAAAACGATGAAGTTATAAATAGTATATATGAAAAAGATAATGTATCAAATCCATAATCAAGTACTACAACTCAGGAACGCGTTTAATTACCATGGAATTAACATGCCCTACATGCTTATCATAATTCAACGATTCAGTAGTAGAATCTTCTACAACACACCTGCGAACTCTTCCACCGACCGCAAAGACCATTAAGAGTGAAGACGAACCCGGACTGAGATTTTGAATCATCTCGATCCGTTTGGAAGCTAGCATCTGCGTAACCGGTTGCGCATAGCTTAATATCTCCTCCATAAGTCATTACCCTATCCTTAGTCCTCCGTAGGTACTTGAGGATATTTTTAACAGCTATCCAGTGTGTTTCACCTGGATTCTTTTGGTACCGACTCGTCATACTCAATGCATATGACACGTCTGGACGTGTGCATATCATGGCATACATGATTGATCCTATTGCAGATGTATAAGGAATACGACTCATGCGCTCAATCCCTTCAGGCGTCGTGGGTGACTGAGACTTGCTCAACTGCATCCCAGACGTCATTGGAAGGTTCCCCTTCTTGGAGTTGGTCATGCTGAACCTCTCAAGAATCTTATCCAAATAAGACTCCTGACTTAGTGATAACGTCCGTCGTGATCTATCTCGGTAGATACGGATTCCCAAAATGCATTGTGCCTCACCCAGATCTTTCATCTGGAAATGGTTCTTCAACCATTCTTTAACCGAAGATAGGAGAGGAATGTCATTCCCAATCAAGAGTATGTCATCAACATACAATATCAAGAATACAATCTTGCTCCCACTCGACTTGATATATAAGCATGGTTCTTCGACCGATCGAGTGAAACCATACTCGTTTATCACCTGGTCAAAACGATGATTCCAACTCCGAGAAGCTTGCTTAAGTCCATAAATGGAACGCTTAAGCTTTCATACTTTCTTAGGATGTTCAGGATCTATGAAACCTTCGGGTTGCACCATGTACAACTCTTCCTCCAGAGAACCGTTTAAGAAGGCGGTTTTCACATCCATTTGCCAAATCTCATAATCATGAAATGCGGCAATCGCTAAGATTATCCGAATGGAACGTAGCATGACTACAGGTGCAAAAATCTCATCATAATGCAATCCGTGCACTTGAGTGAAACCTTTTGCCACAAGTCGTGTCTTATAGGTATCTGGTTGCGTGTCTACAGAACGCTTTATTTTGTAAAGCCATTTGCACTGTAGAGGTTTTACCTTATTAGGTAAATCAACTAGATCCCATACGTCATTCTCATACATGGAGTCCATCTCGGATTGCATGGCTTCGAGCCATAGCTTTGAGTCGGAACAGGTCATAGCACCTTTATAGGTAACGGGTTCATTACTCACTAGGAGTAAAACGTCATTCTCCTCGACCATACCAATGTATCTGTCCGGAGGATGAGAGACTCTACCCGACCTTCTAGGTTCCTCAGGAATGTTAACCGTATCATCAGTTGGAGGAACAACTTCCTCCATCTGTTCCTCGGTTGTTGGTTCTGGAATCTCCGACAGCTCGAAGGTTCTATTACTCGTCTTGTTCTCGAGAAATTATTTCTCTAAGAACGTCGCAATAGCCGCAACAAAAACTCGATGTTCGGTAGGCGAATAGAAGTAATGACCAAATGTTCCTTTTGGATAACCTATAAAGTATGTCTTGACCGATCGCGGGCCGAGCTTATCCCCGTGTCTCCACTTGACATAAGCCTCGCAGCCCCAAACCCGAATAAAGGACAAGTTAGGGACCGTTCTCTTCCACATTTCATATGGAGTCTTGTCGACAGCTTTAGTCGGACTTCGGTTAAGTATAAGAGCAGCTGACAAAAGAGCAAAACCCCATAATGAATCAGGCACTACCGTGTGACTCATCATGGATCGAATCATATCAAGTAAGGTTCGATTTCTCCGTTCGGACACACCATTTAATTGAGGTGTTCCAGGTGGAGTTAAGTGTAGAACGATTCCACAGTCTTTAAGGTGTTGATCAAACTCATTTGAAAGATATTCGCCACCCCGATCTGAACGGAGTGCTTTAACCTTTCTACCCAGTTGGTTCTGTACCCTGTTCTGGTATTCCTTGAATTTCTCAAAGGACTCACTTTTATGCTTCATTAAGTAGACATATCCGTATCTACTCAAGTCGTCCGTGAAAGTGATAAAATATCTATTGCCATCTCTAGCGGTAATTGACATAGGTCCACAAACATCAGTATGTATGAGTCCTAATAGGTCACTAGCGCGCATTCCTACACCTTTGAAGGAAATTCGAGTCATCTTGCCAATGAGACATGATTCACACATGCCATATGTAGAAAAATCGAATGCGGGAATAGTCCCATTATCGACGAGTTTCTTCACGCGTTTCTCATTTATGTGTCCCATTCGACAATGCCATAGATAGGTTTGATCTTTGTCACCAACCTTTATTTTCTTATTATTCACGTGTAATACTTCCGTGGTTTGATCTAAGATGTAAATTCCATTCATGGAAACTGCTTTGTCATAAATCATTTCATTAAAAAGAAAATACAGGTATTATGCTTTATTGAAAATGCAAAACCGTCTATATCGAGTACGGAAATAGAAATAATATTCTTAGATAAACTGGGTACATACTAACAGTTATATAAAATAACTCAAAACCACTAGGGAGTTGGATTACATATGTTCCCTTCGAGACTGCAGCAACTCGTACTCCATTCCCGACTCGCAGGTCCACATCACCCTTTTCGAGAGGTATGATGTTCTTTAGGTCCTGCAAATTATTACACAGATGAGAACCACAACCAGTATCAAGTACCCAAGTTCCGAAACTTGTATGGTTAATCTCAATCATATGAATATAAGATGACATACCAACAGGAACGACGCGGCCTGCTTTGATGTCCTCACGGTGCACTCGACAATTCCTCCTCTAATGTCCAGTCTTGTGATAATGGTGGCACTCAATGTCACCGCCCTTGCTCTTTACCTTGCCCTGTGAGCCACTAGTCTTACCGGGCCCACTCTTACCGTTTCCTGGCTTCTTAAACTTTGGCTCACCTACAGCTAGGTCGCCATGAGTCTTGCCCTTACCTTTACCCTTGTTGAAAATCGTGAGAACATCCTGCTTCACACTCCCACTCAATTTCATATCCTTCTCGGTATGTACGAGAAGGGAGTGTAGCTCATGAGGACTCTTTTTCAAGTCATTCATGTAGTAGTTCGTCCTGAAAAGGGCAAAACCATCATGAAGAGAATGAAGCATTCGGTCTATGACAATGCTCTCACTGATTTTACAATCAAGTGCCTCCAGCTTCTCGACATTCTCAATCATGTGAAGAATGTGTGGGCTAACCGGTTGGCCCTTCTGGAGTTTCGCATCAAAGAAGCGACAGGTATGCTCATAAGTAATTAACGATTCTCGGTGCCTTTGAGAACTCGTTAGTGAGCGTGGTGAAAATCTTGTTTGCACCCTGAGCAATGAAGCGTCTCTGCAAATTGGTTTCCATTGCAAAGATGAGTACGTTCTTTATCGCACCCGCTTCCATAACGAAGTCACTATAAGCGAGTGACTCGTTGACTCCTGCATTGGGGCCTGGGTTGACCGCTATTGGCTCAGTTAAGTACTTGAGCATACCGTCAGCAATGGCAGCATTCTGTAGTGTCGCCTCCCAGTCCGCAAAGTTGGACCCTTCGTTTTTCAGACGTGTGAACTGATTCATCTGGTCCATAAAAATTTTAAGCCAGGACGCGCGATCAAGTGTGGCACTAGGCATTGGGATTGCGTTATTTCCAGCCATTTCGTTGTAACAGTATTATGAAAAAATAATCGTGTTCTACACTGCGAGAAGAAGAATAAAAATAATAAGCATGTGCATCGTTTATATTTTTAAGTCTAATGAACTACTGTCATAACGCGAAGACTCAAAAACATTTATACAATTGACCTCCCTCAAGAATTATATAAATGATCCCAAGACTCAATTCTCTGTAAATTGATAAGCTAACCTTTTAGCTAATTCTACCGTTAGAATTCTTGGTCGATAAATTTACTAAATTCTATCTTTAGTGCATCATAATCACGAGAAACTCTTCGGACTATGATGTTGAGGTAAACTAAGTCAACACAACTACTTACCCAACGTAGAAGGGGTCATATTATGCCTACCGACGAAGAAGGGATTCATAGTTGTTTGCCCTTATAAAGACTAATCTCAATTTCCGTTTTAGAGGAAGATCCCATCAACTTTATTTTAATTAATTTTAAGTGAACTAATATCTAGCATGCGAGAATGAATAAACTAAGGTGATGGCTTAAAGACTGTGACATCTGTATGTCCATGAAAACTAACATACAACCTATATGAGTCAATTTTCATGCATTTTATTAGTAGGTGGTTTGGTTTTAGGCGGAATATGATGCATAAACTAACATGTGAATGAAAAGCAATAAGAATGAAAAACGTAAAAACAGTAAAAGTCCTAGTGTGGCCTATTCTATCAAAATGAACAATAAATACAAGTTTGGAATCCTCCTTTGACCCGAGAAGCTTGTCTTGATGTTCCATCTTGATCCATGTAGCGGGAGTGAGCTCCAATCTCCATCTTTAGTCTTCTTTTGAAAATTACAATAAATAAAATTTACATAATAAACCTATTTATTACATTCTAATTTCAAAACCCAAAAACTAAAGAAAAATAAAGGAGATTCGAGATCTCATAATTACATTAAAAATTATGTTTCCTTCATTACGAAAACATAATTTGACTAAGGCCACACTAAGTATTACAACTGATTGCAAAAATACGTAAATTAAATTCATTCAATCGATTCATTCAACAAAAATAAAATATAATGCATCAACTAAAATAAATTAAATATACATGACACAATTCCTTAATTATGTTGATTAATTTATCCAAACCACCTATTTAAATTAACAAATTAAGTGACAATTCCTCAATTAATCACATTAATTTCAAACTTAATTCATATTAAACTTGTAATATGAATTTACTCCATCAATATTTTAAACTGCTTTAAAATAATTAGGTATCTTTTAATTATGAACCGCTTCACAATAATTAATTGGCCCAAAAAAAACTTTAAAATTAGCTCGGTAAAACCGAAACAACTCAAAAATAATCTTTCTCTCGGTTTTACAGCTAAAACAAAAAAAAAATTTCTTTTTTATAAACTGTCCAGCCGTGAACAGTAACAGTAAAAAAATAGCCCAAATTTTTTTTTCTTTTTCATTTTTGCGGCAAAAACAACAAGACAAAAACAGCCTGTTTTGTTTTCTTTTTAAACTCGACTTTATCTGTAAAAACCGAAACACATAAATTTTTTTTTTAATGAACTGCTACGATGAACAAGAATGGCAAAACGTGAATAGTAACAGGAAAAAAAATTCTTACTTTTCTCGGATGCTTTTCAAATCGGCATAAACAAAAACAGCCGCAAAAAAACTTTAATCGGTTTTTCAGGAGAAACCGAAAGAAAAAAAAAACAGAATTTTTTTTTTTTTAAAGAAAAATACTGTTCATCCGTGAACAGTAACGGAAACGAAAAAAAAAATCACGGCTCAAAAAAAATTCCAACCGATTATATTTTTTCGCAAACCCTAATTATTGTTTATAAACAATTTTATGAGAATCATCAAAATTAAAATTCGTGGACTTGCTCTGATACCACTTGTGGGAAATAATCTGTATACTTCTCTTAAAATTGAAGGATTATAACGAATTTAATTAAGACGATCACAAGTCATAAATAAAATACATAAACAAAATAAAGGATTCAGAAATAACCTTCGGTCCTAGCAAATATGGCCTAAGAACAATATCAAAGTAGATATTCGCCTATCAGTTGCACCCAAGACTATATGAGATATGCCCTTCTGATTATGCTAGAAATCGATCCAAAATTTTCTGTAAAATTTAGGTTTTTGTGTTTTTTCTGATGAGAAGAGGCAAAAGCAATGAGTAGAAAAATTAGGTTAAAAATTCTCTCCCTCATCACCCTATACAACCGAGTATATAGATGATTAGGGTAGATTTTCTTATTTTATTTTTCCGGCCCATATGCTAACCGAAATAAGAGAGGTCCATTTCTTTTTTTTCGGTTTTTACAAAAATGTATAAAATGTGTAAATTGTCATCTAGTGAGGATCGAACCCATGACCTCTTGGTTTGTGTACCCTCACTATTACCACTATGACACATTCAACTTGTTGATATTAAATATAACTGATTACATTTAATTACGAATTAACAGATTAATTCGTCCAAGCTAACATTATATACATTTAATTAAATATAACTTATCATATTTAATTTACGAATTCACAGTTAATTCGTCTCAACTAATATTATTTAATCTTTATTAAATAATTATCTCATCAACACATTGACTAACTGTTTTGTCATATTAGGCATCAATGTGATCATATTTCTATAACCACATCTCTCAAACACATCCTATAGGTGTGACCTTTAGGGACCAGTTGATCACCGCCATCTGTATGATAATAACGTCAAACTTTCTAGGAAGCCAACCGTTATTAGGTAAACGTTAATCAACTGATTAAATATACGAAGTATACCCTTGTGAACCTGTAAGAGATTTACAAATGTTATCACACTAATTTGTGGAGGACACAAGCTCCAACAAGCCTGAGGGTGTAAATCCTTATTTTATTATTGTTCTTTATTATTGTAATCATCCTTGTAAGATTTACGTCAAAAATATGCTTAAAACCGATTTATAAAACTTTATTTTAAATCCTTTTTACGGATTATCAGGAGAAAAACGTCGAGAAAGGACTCAAGAATCAAGCTGCGCGCCTCTTCCTGAGGCTGCAGATTCACTTCCCTTTCTTCTTCCTTCGTCTTTTGTTTGTCTGTTCGTTTTCGTGTTTGTTTTCAATTGTTCGTTGTTCATTAACACGATAATTTTAGTATAATAATTTAACATGTAAATCATTAATCATTAGTAATTAATTCGTCTTTCAAAATCCCGACTTAAATCCCTTATAATTCATATTTGTGGGTTTTTGTCATAAAATCAATTAGGGTTTTAAGAGGTTCGATTTATCCGTATTGAGTCTTTGGAATTCATCATGTTGGAATATGTGTCCTCCGACAATAATGCGATCACGACTGTTGATAATAATGATCACATGTTTAAATCTCATTATAAAGAGTACAATTGGGAAGTAATTTTGTTCTTTGTCAATCGGTCAACATATATCGTAATGATTGGCTGACTAGAGTTTGACATTACTGTCGTGCGACGGTGGTGATCAGTTGACCCTTTAGGTCATACCTATAGGGCAACACTCTTAATTGATTATTTAATTAATCGTATAATGTTACGAGTTAATTAAATTACTTGAAAATTGACGGACGATTTTTGGAAGTAAAATTTACGTATCAAATTGAAATGTGATTAAATGAGATACGGTCTGAGTAATTGAATTGTATCATTACTCGGATGAAATAAATGTTTAAAGAAACAATCGAAATTGAATGAATTATTATAAATACAATCTGTTGTGATTTATAAATGGTAAAATATTTTGGCACAAGTAATTATGAAATTACTAAGTCGATTTTTGTATGTGACGTATTTTTATTAATACGTTGATTTTTAATATGTTAAAAATACATAACAAATTTATGTCACATATGACATGTGACATATTGACAATTGACAAAAATAATATGGAATCCATATTATCAAATGGGCCGAAAATTAGAGGGTTTTTAAGCTAATTATATGTTGATTGTAATTAGTGGAGGGCATGATGATTACCCTAGTCACTAGCCATGCAACCCTATTGTTTATTGTAAAGAACAATTTTTCCATACATTGGCTCCCCCAAATCCCTCCTCTTACACGGTTTTGAGAAGACAAAACCCATCATGATTTTTTCTATAATTTTTACCTAATAACACTAAAATGTTTTAGTGTATTTCATTTTCATTCCATCATCCAAAAATACAATTTTAGAGAGAATAAAAATCCTCTCTTCTTCTCTCATCAAAACCGGAATATTTAAGTGTTTTATAAATATTTTGGTTCAATTTTCTACTAGATTAATATTATACTAGTACTTATAATATTAATTTGAATTAAGAGAAAGCCTTGGGTATTAAGCTTAGGGAGAGATCCTATACTTGGATCTTGTTCTTCCATCTTAGGGAAAGCTCAAGAACAAAAGAAAAGGAGATTTCTTTTGTGCCCAATAGAACCGAAATCCCAATGTAAGAACATGATTTCTCCTCTATTTTATCATATTGTTTGCATGCATAAAATCCGTATTTAATTTTATGACAAATTAATTTCGACATATATGAGTATGTTAGTATGTATATAGATCTACATTTCCTTCAATCGGTATCAAGAGCCACGGTTGTTTGCATGCAAATCGGTTAAAAGTTTTTCCGAGTTATAAGAATAACATATAAAACTTGAAAAATTTGTGTTATTATGAGATATCACGAAATTAATCCATGCATGTTAATATTTCTGGTCCTAAAATGTTTTAGGATATTTTGGTTAATTTTTCGGATTTTTATTGTTCATATTTTACAATAATGGCATTTAAATATGATTTTATGAGTAAAAATTTCATTTTTGGTCTAAAATTAGCTATACTTCGAATTTTAAGTTGATTTTTGGATATGTTGTCACATATATTATTTTGAGATAACCTGTAAATTTTCATAGTTTTTGGACTTGTTATGCTCAAAAAATGAATTTTTCATTATTAAATTCAGATTTAAGTGAAAAATAGGTTAATATGAGTTAAATTTCGAATCTGGTCAAAGAAAATTAATATGTTGTCACATGAAATTTTACAAGATGTGTGTAAAATAATTGGCTATAAAGAAGTCTTTTTGCATGATTTATGAATTTTTGAAGAAAAATAGCATAAATAGTGACATTATTAGTGGAAAATTAATAAAACATAATCTATGACTTAGGAAAAACGTCTAATGTTGCATTTTATTATATTTTTTCAGATCTAAAATTGAAAAGTTAGTGAATATAATTTTTCCATGTTTTTATGATTATTTTATTAAAAATCGATAAACCGCAACATTGTTTTTCCGGAAAAATTTCGAAATTTTTAACCTAAGATTTTGAACATTATGAGTGTCATGTTATTTTTCCAGAATGTTCATGAATTTAAATTTCAAATTTTGAATTTATTTGAAATTTTGTGATTTATTTGAAGTTTATGGCTTATTTTTGTAATTTTTGGTCCATTTATGAACAAATTTTATAAAATATGGGTTAATTATGGTCAAATTATTAGTGAAGACTAAATTTTGAGTCCTAATAGGTTAGGGTAATTAACTTATGCATAAATATGAGTTTATGTATTTTTGTGATTATAAAATGTTGAAATCACGCAAATCCGTAAAAACCGAGTAATATACGATATTGGCTAATTAAAGGCGATTTAGCATAAAATTGAGCATGTTCATACATATTATAATGCTGCATTTTTCTTTATGATTGTCATAATTTTAATTTATGTAATTTTTGAATTATGTAATTTTACTTAGTATGGCCTTAGATTTTAATTGGTATTTCCCGAAATGTATGGGAATATCGATTCGGTTGTAATTTTATTGTGATCTCGTATCACCGTTTTGTAATTTAATAGATTTATTTTATTTTAGTTACATATGTATAATAGGAAATTATGTAATTTATTATGTAATTTTATTCATTCCGGAGTTCCCAAAGACGGATTTCTTCAAGAATGGCGATACATAAAGACGGTGTTACCTCGAGATGCGTGCCTCAACCGAAGTTCAAGGGACCAATGGAGTTGGTTTCCGAATATGTAATAGTTAAATAGTTTTTCTATTTTAGGAAAGGCCATACTAGGATTTATTTATCTTTATGCTTGCATTTTATTTTATGTCACATGCATCGCTAAATCGCCATAACTAAACATGCATTGTTATTTTATCGAGTTTATCGACCGTGTCAATTAAAATTATCGTAGTTCACCGCTTTAGTTCACTTAAAACGTGATAGATAATAAATTGACATGACCTCTCGCTAAAACAAACAATTGAGACATAGCCTTACCAAATAGTAGAAACCATGAAAACCTATTTCGCGAGGGAGTGCGCTCGGCCCCACCGGGGTACAAACCTTGTTACGTAGGGGAAGTGGGTGATGAATGTTAATCCACCGAATTCATGTTGATAAGGGATGTATCGGCCACACCGTGCCCAAGTTGATGTGGGTTTGGATAATGGACACATTTATTCGAAATTTGGATTGAACTCAACAAAAGTTATTGATAAGGGTTGCATCGGCTACCCCGTGCCCTTGTTGATGTGTTTTGGGCTATAGATAAACATTAGAGTAATTTTATCGACCAAGAGTTCTTTTTTTTTTTGGTAAAAGGTAAGTATATTGAAATCAAAAAATAATTACATCATAAAGTTCCAGTTGAATTACAACTACCATCTTTGGCAACTACTATCTCTAGCAACTACTATCAAAAAAGAGCAGGGGAAATACAAAATTTAGGACAATTTACATAACCAGCTACTATCTCGGGCGGAGAGGACTGAAGTATTTTTAGCCCAAAACCGTAAGACAACATCCTTGATAACATTCTTGACAATGTAATCAGGGAGCATAACATAGCTATCAATTCTGGCCTTGTTCCTCGCATTCCAAATACCATAGGTAACACCTACATGACATGCTGCAACAATATTCCTTTGAAGTTTACTGCGCATTCGCCCATTAGCAGTCCACTGAGACAGAGTACTAGCTGGGAACTGGACTCCCAGCCGTCTTTGTAATGAGCTGATACATTGCATACTGAACTGGCAACTGAAAAAAAGGTGATCATGACATTCATCAGCTGCAAGACAAAGGTAGCAGGTAGGATCATGGCAGAAACCCATCTGAATCATACGATCCTTGGTGAGCAGTCTCTTGAGTTGAGCAGCCCAAAAGATAAAAGACTACTTAGGGACGTTCATATGATTCCAACACACATGCCTCCAATCAACACGAGATCTAATTTGTCTCATCCAATTATACCCATCAACCACACTGTATTCCTTATCAGATGCTAACCAACGATCATTAGTATAGGCTTGCTTAAAGAGGGACATAGTATGAGCAATCTTTTTCCACGTCCAACTACAATCAAGAGGAGGATCATAGTTGGACCAATGTCTACCTTTCATATAAATGTGGTTTATCCAACGAACCCAAAGGTGATCCTTCTTTTTAGCAAGCCACCAAATATACTTACCAAGCAAAGCTCTATTCCAGTTTTTCAAATCTTTAATACCCAAGCCCCCTTCTTCTTTAGGACTGCAGCATCTATCCTAACTTACGTTGGGGGCTCTTTGATAAGAATCTTTACCACTCCATAAAAAATTCCTACAAATTGCCCCAATCTTGTTCATTATGCCATTAGGAATAAGAAACATACTAGCCCAATAGGAGTGTAAGGAGGTGAGTACCGAATTAATGAGAGCCAGTCTACCAGAGTATGATAATTGTCTAGTGCCCCAAGACCTGATTCTAGCAGTTATTCTATCAGTGAGCTTCATACCATCATTCTTACTGAGCTTATGGGAAGATATAGGGACACCCAAATACTTGAAAGGAAGCTCCCCTTGGCTACACCCAGAAACTTGTATAATATCAGCCATCACATGAGATGGAACCCCATTGAAATATATGTCAGACTTTTCCTTATTGAAGCAGAGGCCACTTGCCTTTGAGAAAGTGGAAAATGCTCTCAGCATCCACATTATAGAAGAAGCATTGCCCTTAGAGAAAAGTAACAAATCATCCGCAAATAATAAGTGATTTAACTTAAGGGGTCTGCATAAAGGGTGAAACCTGAAATCATCTTGGGTGCTAATGACATGAAGTATCCTTGATAAGTATTCCATACATATGGTAAATAAAAGAGGTGACAAGGGGTCTCCCTGTCTGAGACCTCTTTTGCCTTTGAAAAAGCCAAAACTGTTGCCATTTAAAGAGAGAGAATATGCAGTAGTAGTTACACAGGTCATGATTAGGTCAATGAAACCAGAAGGAAATTTAAGAGCAATCAGCATACTATGCAGAAAAGACCATTCAATAGTGTCATAAGCTTTCCTTAGATCTATTTTAATGAGACACCTAGGTGAAGCACTCTTCCTTTTATAAAGTCTCACAAGATCTTGACAAATGAGAACATTCTCAACAATGTTCCTCCCCTTAATGAACCCACCCTGGTTGGGACTAATAATATCAGGTAGAACATCACTTAATCTAGCACATAACAGCTTAGCTATGCATTTGTAGATGACATTATAGCATGCAATAGGTCGAAATTCAAGGACACTAGAGGGATTAGCAACCTTAGGTATGAGAGTAACAAGGGTGGCATTCAGTTGCTTCAGAATCTGACCAGTATTGAAGAAGTCAGTGATGGCAGCACTAACATCATTTCCTATAACATCCCGGGAATCCTTGAAAAACTGGCTAGAATAGCCATCAGGTCCTGGTGCCTTGGATGAGGGTATAGAGAAGATACATTTCTTAATCTCATCATAGGTGACAGGTCGCATAAGAAGAGTTTTATGATGCTCAGTTATAAGCTTACCAGACCTGACTGTAGAGAAATGGACAGGAGAAGTCTGTCTGCTGGTTCCAAGAAGCTCAGTGTAAAACTCCAAGAAGGCACTCTCAATGAATGCTGGTTCCTTATGAAGAGTACCATGAATATCTTTAATACTAAGGACTTTATTCTGAATGTGTCTTGCCTTTATCTGCTTGTGGAAGAAACCAGAATTTTCATCCCCTCCCTTAAGCCAATCTACCTTAGCTTTTTGTCTCAGGAAACTCATTTGAGCTCTATGCAAAATATTATATTTTTGAGCAGCCTGTTGTTCAGCCTCCCTGAGATTCATGTCAAGTGGATTTAAATGCAATTTTGTCTCTAAACTATCCAACAGAAATCTGGCCAATTCAGCTGCATTATCAATATCAGAGAATTTCTGCTTGTTAAGATCTTTCAGAGGCTTCTTAAGGTTTCTCAGCTTGGACACCACTTGATACATTTTAATCCCAGCAATTGATTTGCCCCATTCAGATTCAACAATGTTGCCAAACTCCTTGGCCTGCCCCCACATGTTAAAGTATCTGAAAGAAGATTTTCTAAGCATGGGAGCTGCTGATCTGTAACAGATGGAGGGATTATGATCAAACAATCCTTCATTTAAAAAGTAGACATAAGAATCAGGGTAAAGCTGAATCCACTTATGATTGATGAGACATCTGTCTATCCTGGAAAACACCCTTGTAGATGGGTCTTGTTTGTTATTCCAGGTATAGAAGGATCCCTGGGCTTTAAGGTCCACCAGTTCACAATAGTCCACACATAATCTAAACTCCTCAATCTCACTCCATAAAACAGTACTGCCAACTCTTTCATTATAGTGCAAGATAGCATTAAAATCCCCTACAACACACCAAGCAGCATTACACTGGTCCTTCAAAACTTGCAGCTCATGCCAGAGATGCATCCTCTCAGTATCAGAATTAGACCCATAGACCACAGTAAAACAAAAATGATCCCCAGACTGCCTATCAGTGACATCCACTGTAATCTGCTGATCAGAAGAGTGCACTAAATAGACATTAAAGATTTGAGGCAACCATATAATCCAAACTCTTCCCCCAGGGTGATGCACATTATTATTGATACCAGACCACCTTTGACCAATATTATTCAAAACAGAATGAAAATTATTAGACTTAACCTTAGTTTCAACTACATAAAGGCCTACTTTATTCTGATGTAGAAACCATTTAACATCAGCTTGCTTATTTAAACTATTAATACCTCTAACATTCCAACACCCAATATTATCCATGCTCATTGATAACTTGATGCTTTGGAGATCCTCCTTTACTACTGGACTCAGTGACTACCGTGCTTGAAATAACAGCACTCTCCTTACTAGCTATCACAGGTTGTGCCTTTGAAGGAGATCTTGGAGGAGAGTTAAGAGCACCAGCATAGGACAAATCTGCTGATACTCTGGTAGCCCCTCCCCCGGATCGGGTCTTTGCAAAGATTAGTATTCGAGTAGAAAACGATTCTTTGTCGGTGGTAGACTGATCAGCATTAGTTACCTTAGATGTAGGTTCCACCACACCCTTAGAAGACACCACAGTTTTAGGTTTCCAGACCTGAGTCACTTTAGGTTTAGGTTTTGAGGTTTTCTGCATTGACTCTGATGGTGACCTATTCCTTTGCACATAGAACAGATGATAGGCTTCCACTCATACTCCACAAGTACACAATTCTGCCTGCCATGTTCATCATTAAAGTACAGTTTTTCAGGAAACTCCTGTCCCACTTGCACCTCAATCATTAGACGAGCATAGCCAAGCCTGGTCTTGTCTAAAGTAGCATTATCCGCCCTAACATACTGCCCTAAGAGGGAAGAGAGCTTGCGTAAACAATTCTCTCCCCAAAATTTCAAACCTAATCCACATAATCTGACCCAAATTGGCACACTTTTAACAGGAGCTTTGATTAATAGAGCATCCTCAGTCCATGGATGAACAACAATGGGTTTGTTGTCAAACATAGGATACCCCTGTTGAAGGACAAGGTTTTGGCACTCCACAGTGGGAAATCGAACAATGAATACCCCATTAGGGAGAAACGAAATCTTATCATAATGGTATTGTCCCCAAATACGCTTGATATGTCCCGAAATTAGTTCCCACGGTGGGTTGCCCCCTAAGACATAACCAATAACAGCCGTACTCCAATACTCAATCTCAGATTTCACATCCTCAACAGTAAATTGTAAGACACCAGATTTAGGAGACATAGGTGGAGTAGGAGTTTTCCTACCATGACTGTGACACCCTCATTTTTAGCATTAAATAAACACGTAAATTCTACAGAAAAACTGACAGGATATGTTTGTAATTGGTTGAACTAGATAAAACCTGTAATTTTAAAAACTTTTCTAAACCATTCACAAACATTTCCAAATGAAGAGTGCCAAAACCTGCAAATACTAACAACTAATTCACATAACATAGCTAAAGTCGCGAGTATAAAGTGATACAAACCAAAGTAAAAGAGGGAGACATATGTCCCTCCAAAATATAAACACAATCATATGTTTAAAGGTTACTACAAAATATAACCAAACTAGGTCCAAGGTTCTTTTGCTCACTAGCTCGTCCGTGTACCCCATCTAATCATCATCAACCTGTCAATCGCATTTTATACAAACACGAAAGCCACAATTCAGTGGGGAGTAACTTCGAGTCCTCCCGAAATACGAAATGTCATATTTAATGTAACATGTAATGTAACATGTAAACAACATCATAAATAAACTAATTATCGAATATTCTAACATATGAACACTAAACTGACCAAATTAAACTATCATGTGAAACATATAACAAGCAGTAATCCAAACTTTATCAATTGTAACCGGCTTGCATCTCACCTATTACAATTCATAAAATCACCATACAAGAAAGGGAAATATATCAAAGACAGGCATAAGTTCTTAGCACCGTCAATAGTCACTCTGTAACTCGAGTCTATACCACGAGGTAGGGAAGGTAATCGAACCGGTATCTTGGCTCAGAGGTTCTATCAAAACATGGCCAAGACACAACAAAACCCTAGTCCTAAATCTGCAAGAGACCTAGACATGCGGATACACACCACCGCACCCAAGACCCACAATTTTTTTAAAAACAAAGTGAGTACCCTGAGGAGTCCACCAAAGGGTTGGCTAGTACTTAAGCTGACCACTTACCTTCAAAATAAGTAACGAGGTCATGCCCCAACTTGGATATAAACCCACCAAGTCAGGAACACAAACGCTATTAAGCAGTGAACATATACTCGTCAAAGACTATAAAGACCTATCTATGACAAACACAACAACCTGCAAGAAGTATTCAATACCAATTCCATTTCAAGCAAGACTAACAATATTAAAGGTTTCAGGGAATCTAAGGCCGTTTCTACAATATAAGAAACCATTCAATTCATCCAACAACACATGTGAACTAAAAACATAATAAATGGCCTAAAACAAGAATAAGGCCAATTATCCATTTTTCACAATAATTTTCATCCAACCGAATTTTTACCCGCAACCCCAGATCCTGCGCGACAGTGCACGGTTCAATCGCGGCTGACCAATCACACAATTGACTGACATCGATTCAGTCAAAGGGACCAAGGGCTCAGTTTTCGGCATAATCACCCAAACATTACAATTATCGCTATAAAATTCATTTTAAGCCTATTCATTACAATTTCATATCATAACCTATCCTAACATGTGCAACTACCAATATAAACATAATTTTACCATCAACCTTATATTTACTACTAACATGATTCATTTCAAATGATTACCCATATGTTACTTATACTAAATATAACATTAATAAACCCGAAACGACGAACAACGCATGAAAAACCGCGAAACAAGCAACGGGCCGACCCGGGCCAACCCCAAGGCTGTCGTGGGCCTGCTGGGCCGCCACCCCAAACCCTCCATTTCTCCATTTTTGTTCAGTTTAACATCGTCTGAAGCATCAATTAATCATTCCCATTTCATTTCCATACTAATATGTGAACTTAAACATACAAAATACATGAATTTAACCTATATTTTCATGTGAAATAAACTACTCAAATAACATTCACAAAAATCATACAAAAAGCAAAGAATGTGACATTAATTCGTCGAGTAACTCGAAATATGTTACCTTAAGCTAGAAAAAGGCAAATAACCCTTGAGAAAACCCTAAAAACAGTAGCTACCCATCATCCTCTACTTTATAGGAGTCCCCTATATCATCCTCATAATCTTCACCTATTAAAAACAACAAAAACACAACAATAATCACTAAAACCGAAATTATGCCCCAAAATCATCTTAAATCAACATAATGAAAACTGCAATTAAAACATACTAGGATGTAGATCTTGAAGAGAGGATTCCGAAAATATAAATTTTGCGAAAATCGGACTAGAAACGAAGAAATTATGATGAAATTACGATTGTAAGTTATTTGATTTTTTTTTGGAATTTTCGGTCAAGAACAAGAGGAACAAAAGCAAGAACAAATGAATCCTAGGAAGAAATGGGAAGGAGGAGGAAGGTGCCGCCCAAAAGGAAAGAGGAGCGGGATTTTTGGCGGAATTTCATTAGTCGGTTTTGGCTCGTTTCGACGATAATTAGAACCGTTCGTCAAATGCAAATTCCGACAATGCCAAAGTTCTTAAACACGAGATTACAAGAAGACTGAGTACTCATATGACCCATTTCCAAAATCGTTTGCCCAATTTTCACAAGAATCGCCATTTTCCCCGATATGCCCTTATTTCGAAATAAAATGTTTTTACATGGTTTAAACTATTTTTAAACATTTCGAAACTATCAAAATAAATACTTTACTTCAAAATATAATAGAATTATATTTCATTGAATTATTATTACTTCAAATACATTAATATTAAATTCAACTTGATTAATAAATTACTTTCGCAATATAATAACGGTCCGAAATTACGGGGTGTTACAATCACCCCTCCTTTTAAAAAGTTTTGTCCTCGAAACTTAGAAGGAGAAATTATAGTAAACAACATCTTAGTAATATATTCATAAGAAAAATATAGGTATCTTTTCAATGAAACGGTGATACTCTTGTTGATCAGGCAAGAACATCTACATTTCACATCAAAATACAAAAATATTTCTACACCAATAAATGAGAAAACCCATTATTGGGACGTCTCCAATAACGAGATTTAACACTCATTAATGTTAAAACCATTAAAAATCATAAAAGCATTTTCAAAATTTTAGTTTAAAGTTCTAATATAAGAATAATATCTTTACTAATTATGATTAAATACGGCTTAGTAACGCGGAAAGAGAGTAAGAAAAAGGAATACCTTACGAGAATAATTCAGGATATTTAGCTAACATAGAAGCTTCAGTCTCCCAAGTCTCTTCTTCGACATTTCCTTAACGCCAAAGAACACGGACTAGAGGTACAATTTTGCTCCTAAGTTGCTTGTTGGCTTTTTCGAGAATCCGGATTGGCCTTTCTTCAACCGCCAAGTTAGGCTCTAAATCTGGAGTTGAAATCGGTAACCAAAACATTTAAAAGGTCACTTATCGTAAAAATCAAAATTCTTTCAAGAGCTTCAACTAAAATTTTCCGATAGAACCAAACTCTCATCAGAGGAACGGAAGTGTTCTCGTTACGTATTCAAGAACATCACATTCCAAATCAAAGATAAGGTCAAAAGGCAAATCATTTGTATAAATCAAAAATCAAAATACCTTCAAAAACATTAATGAAGAGTTTTCAAAAATATAAGTCTCATTCATGGAACGGAATTGCTCTTGTCGTGCACACAAGAACGCTAACCTTCCAAGTCAGAGACAAATTTAAAACAAAAACTATTCGCCGACAAGCGTAGAACAAGTTATCAAACTTTTCCAATAACTAGTTCTAACATCCGATCAACGTTAAAATCAAAATAAGAGAAAGGTGATCTACTCAAATTTTCTTTTGCAAAAAGCCAAAATAGAATTAAAGGTTTCACTTTTAAACCCAAATGGGGGTCAAATCCCTGAAAATGTAACATTAAACTTTGACAAAGAAGTCATAAATAGATCAAAGTTAACAGAAATTGGACAAAACTTAACGAAATCTCGGGTTTAGTAATTAAAATTACGATAAATGAGTTTATATTCAAGGAAGGAATAGGGAACTAAATCAAATTTTCATTTTCAAACCTTTAAAATGGGTAAGGTTTTGCAAAAATATCATAAACTTTTAACAACGAATCAAAACTGGTAGCTTGAAATGTTTAGAAATTTCACGATGTGAAATGTAACTTAAACATCATAGGTGCAAGTATGCTAAAAGGATTCAAGCTGAACTAATCAAAAGAGCTATGATGAATTTCATTGGGTAAGAATTGAAGTCGAACCCAACAGGGTGTCAAAGATGGAGTTTCATAGGTTACCAACATCAAACTTATGAGAGGAGTATGATGAAGTAAGGAAGAGAGGTATGAGCGGTAACGCTCATGATCCAGGAAGAAGGGAATTTAGACAACAAGGAAACGCCAGACACTCTTATCTCAAACAACAACATCACCCCAAGCAGTTCCGAAAACTTCCTAACAACAAAACCTTTAGTCATAACACTTCCAAGGATTTCCTCAAAACACTCATATTACTCCACTCTAAGCTATTCCATGAAACAAGGCACTCCACTATAAATGTGATTTCACCACTGCAAAACCTAAAACATCTACAAACAACTTCCACAAGATCAAGGTCAAGGTTTCCAACAAGGCTATACTCATATCCAACTAAGGTCAACCATGGGTTCCTCAAAAAAGTAAACCTTCAATCAAGAATCCCAATACCAAGTTCTAAACTCCGAGAGAAGGTTCCTCAAATATTCCACAAGGTTCTCATTTCAAAACAAGGTAGTAACATACCAACCCCAAAATCTGAAAAATCAATAGGATCTCAAGTTTCTCTATCCTTTTACTTATTAAGGATTCCCAAAAGCGGAACTAAACTCAGCTACAACATCATCCCATCATCTCAAGTACTCAATGCGACCTCAAGGTCTATAAAACTATAGGGTTAACAAATTCTTCTCAATACTAAGTCTCTCTCAACTCAAGAACTCTCAAGATTCAACTAATACCAAATCACATCACCAATCCATTATGGTCATCAACATCCCAAGGAGTATTCTTTCAAATTTGACATCCTAAAACTTACTTACCATCAAATTCCCAAGAAACAAGGTCTTAATTGTAACAACACTTTATCACCTCAAAGTTCCTAAAACCATAAATTGAAACTATGTTCTTTAACCTAACAATTGGTGTCAACCATACCGTTACCCTTTCTAGTTATTAAAACAAGTGCTAAAACTTTCCAATAATGTAGCTTACTCTCACTCTCATACCATACCTCAAGTAGTAATCAATATCACTCACTAAAACCAACTAATAATCCCACATTTAACATTTCTCCCATGGCAACTTATACATTATCAAACCCACATATCCAAAGTGATTATGGAAGCCAATCACAAACTCGACTACTTAGTCAATCCTATATCCTAAAATCCACCATTCAGTTTCATCCATTTTAAGTCAAGTACTAAGCACTAGTATCCCAAACATAAACAACAATGCCATGTTACATAACCTTAGTAACCAAGGCAACTCACACTTGACACACAAAATCCACCAATCCAACGTACTCACTTTATCAAGGCTCTATAGGTATAAGAATCACTAAGTATGTCACATCACCTTACCTAAGTCTTTCTAACATCACATCCTCTCAAAACCAGGATTAAGGGTCAAACACAAACTATCTCCTCAAAGGTCATAATTTCCAACCAGGGTCAATATTTCTCAAAAGAAATAGTGCTATCAAAAGGCGTTAAGTAAGGATAAGCAAGGAACAAAGGACAAGTTAGGAAATACAAGAGTGACTCGCAAGGAGAAAGAAAAGAGGATTTAGAAGAAGGAATAGGCATTAAGAAGTAAAGAACAGGGCAAGGTACACAAAGAATGAGAAGCATCTTCGAGGAAGTAGAGGCATTCTTCAAAGTTGAACAAATCTTCAATTTCTGGCAGTAGGCACCATGTCCTGATCTTCACGTTGATAAGTTCACAGTTATTGATCCAATGGCACAACAATTATAAAACGACAATCAACAAACATGTTAGTACCTAACAAAGAGCAATCACAAAGAGACTACAACATAAAGTCCTAAGTCTACCCATCCTACCCATCTCTCAAGTTTGCTATTTTAAGGTCAAGTTATTTATTTTGGGGTGCACAAACGTGCGTCGGGAGCAAATATGCTCTGATACCAACTGTGACACCCTCATTTTTAGCATTAAATAAACACGTAAATTCTACAGAAAAACTGACAGGATATGTTTGTAATTGGTTGAACTAGATAAAACCTGTAATTTTAAAAACTTTTCTAAACCATTCACAAACATTTCCAAATGAAGAGTGCCAAAACCTGCAAATACTAACAACTAATTCACATAACATAGCTAAAGTCGCGAGTATAAAGTGATACAAACCAAAGTAAAAGAGGGAGACATATGTCCCTCCAAAATATAAACACAATCATATGTTTAAAGGTTACTACAAAATATAACCAAACTAGGTCCAAGGTTCTTTTGCTCACTAGCTCGTCCGTGTACCCCATCTAATCATCATCAACCTGTCAATCGCATTTTATACAAACACGAAAGCCACAATTCAGTGGGGAGTAACTTCGAGTCCTCCCAGCCACGAAATGTCATATTTAATGTAACATGTAATGTAACATGTAAACAACATCATAAATAAACTAATTATCGAATATTCTAACATATGAACACTAAACTGACCAAATTAAACTATCATGTGAAACATATAACAAGCAAGAATCAAACTTTATCAATTGTAACCGGCTTGCATCTCACCTATTACAATTCATAAAATCACCATACAAGAAAGGGCAATATATCAAAGACAGGCATAAGTTCTTAGCACCGTCAATAGTCACTCTGTAACTCGAGTCTATACCACGAGGTAGGGAAGGTAATCGAACCGGTATCTTGGCTCAGAGGTTCTATCAAAACATGGCCAAGACACAACACAACCCTAGTCCTAAATCTGCGCAGACCTAGACATGCGGATACACACCACCGCACCCAAGACCCACAATTTTTTTAAAAACAAAGTGAGTACCCTGAGGAGTCCACCAAAGGGTTGGCTAGTACTTAAGCTGACCACTTACCTTCAAAATAAGTAACGAGGTCATGCCCAAACTTGGATATAAACCCACCAAGTCAGGAACACAAACGCTATTAAGCAGTGAACATATACTCGTCAAAGACTATAAAGACCTATCTATGACAAACACAACAACCTGCAAGAAGTATTCAATACCAATTCCATTTCAAGCAAGACTAACAATATTAAAGGTTTCAGGGAATCTAAGGCCGTTTCTACAATATAAGAAACCATTCAATTCATCCAACAACACATGTGAACTAAAAACATAATAAATGGCCTAAAACAAGAATAAGGCCAATTATCCATTTTTCACAATAATTTTCATCCAACCGAATTTTTACCCGCAACCCTGCGGCGAGTGCGGGTTCAATCGCGGTGACCAATCACACAATTGACTGACATCGATTCGATCAAAGGGACCAAGGGCTCGATTTTGATAATCACCCAAACATTACAATTATCGCTATAAAATTCATTTTAAGCCTATTCATTACAATTTCATATCATAACCTATCCTAACATGTGCAACTACCAATATAAACATAATTTTACCATCAACCTTATATTTACTACTAACATGATTCATTTCAAATGATTACCCATATGTTACTTATACTAAATATAACATTAATAAACCCGAAACGACGAATAACGTATGAAAAACCGCGAAACAAGCAACGGGCCGACCCGGGCCAACCCCAAGGCTGCCGTGGGCCTGCTGGGCCGTTTGGTCCGCCACCCCAAACCCTCCATTTCTCCATTTTTGTTCAATTTAACATCGTCTGAAGCATCAATTAATCATTCCCATTTCATTTCCATACTAATATGTGAACTTAAACATACAAAAGACATGAATTTAACCTATATTTTCATGTGAAATAAACTACTCAAATAACATTCACAAAAATCATACAAAAAGCAAAGAATGTGACATTAATTCGTCGAGTAACTCGAAATATGTTACCTTAAGCTAGAAAAAGGCAAATAACCCTTGAGAAAACCCTAAAAACAGTAGCTACCCATCATCCTCTACTATATAGGAGTCCCCTATATCATCCTCATAATCTTCACCTATTAAAAACAACAAAAACACAACAATAATCACTAAAACCGAAATTATGCCCCAAAATCATCTTAAATCAACATAATGAAAACTGAAATTAAAACATACTAGGATGTAGATCTTGAAGAGAGGATTCCGAAAATATAAATTTTGCGAAAATCAGACTAGAAACGAAGAAATTATGATGAAATTACGATTGTAAGTTATTTGATTTTTTTTTGGAATTTTCGGTCAAGAACAAGAGGAACAAAAGCAAGAACAAATGAATCCTAGGAAGAAATGGGAAGGAGGAGGAAGGTGCCGCCCAAAAGGAAAGAGGAGCGGGATTTTTGGCGGAATTTCATTAGTCGATTTTGGCTCGTTTCGACGATAATTAGAACCGTTCGTCAAATGCAAATTCCGACAATTCCAAAGTTCTTAAACACGAGATTACAAGAAGATTGAGTACTCATATGACCCATTTCCAAAATCGTTTGCCCAATTTTCACAAGAATCGCCATTTTCCCCGATATGCCCTTATTTCGAAATAAAATGTTTTTACGTGGTTTAAACTATTTTTAAACATTTCGAAACTATCAAAATAAATACTTTACTTCAAAATGTAATAGAATTATATTTCATTGAATTATTATTACTTCAAATACATTAATATTAAATTCAACTTGATTAATAAATTACTTTCGCAATATAATAACGGTCCGAAATTACGGGGTGTTACAATGACGCACTTCCTGCCAACCCTCCCCATCATCCTCCTCGCTGCTAAGTTCACTAGCATCTTCAACCACAAACGCATTAGTGGGCGCTTCCTCAACAATAGTATCCAGGTCAATCTCCGGAATACCCACAATCTCATTGACAGACTTTGTTCCTTTGGCATGAGCAGATTGAGGAATCCCCGAAGAAGAAGACGCTGAATGATCCATTAACGGAGAAAAACCTAAAGACTGATCGCGTAAATTAGAAAAGGATAATCGAATTCTAGCTTTAGATTTGGTTTTTGATTGTTTTTGAGATTTTTTGGGTACAGTTTTCCTTGCCATAGTGCAATAGAACCCTAAAACCCTAGAGAGAAGTCAGAGCAACCTCTCTCTAAAATCCTCATTTTTTTTCCTTACCAAGAGGTCTAAAAGTAGAATCGATTAAAAGGTTAATCCACCGAGTTATATTGATAAAGGTTGCATCGGCTACCCCGTGCCTAAGTTGATATGAATTTGGGTCTTGGAATCATTTATCTAGTTGGGTAGAGGTCACTAGAAAAATGCATAAAACTTGTTTAAATCATACATTTTTACGAGTATTATTAAAACGACATTTGTTTTTCTCCTTCTATTTTGTTTTGTAGACCACTTCTTTTTCATAACAAATGGCAACACCAACACCAACTCCTAATGCCACACCTCTCGCTAGTTCGTCTTGGCTCCGATCCTTTATGGATCGATGTAAACTTGAAAAGAATGGGTCAAATTTCTCCGAATGGGATGCCCAACTCAAATTAGCGGCCGAAGGTGACGACAAGCTTCGTTACCTTACCGAGGCCTCTCCACCCGAACCCTCCACTAGGTCCACCGCGGCCACTAGGGAAGCATATGAGGCTTACCAAAAGGAGTCCGCCGCAATGAAAAATGTCTTGATATTTGCGATGGAGGCGGACCTCCAAAGGAGAGCCTTTAAAATGGGCAATGCTAATGAGATTTACTCCAAACTTGTGACCATGTTTTCACAAACTCCGCGGATCGTCCAATATGAGGCGGCCGCAGCATTCATTGATCTCGACTTCAAAGAGGGCCAAAATGTTAGCCCTCATGTGCTCAAACTCATGGAGCTTGTCGAGAACTTGAAAATTCAAAAGGTTGAAATCCCCAAAGAACTCATCGTAGATAGGATTCTACACTCCTTGTCCAAAGTCAAGGCATATGTGCAATTCCGGGTGAATTTCAACATGCAAGACAAGGATGTGTCTCTTGAGGAGTTGCACAAGTTACTTGTGCAAGCCGAGAGGGACATGGGGTTAAATGTGAACCCTCCCAAGGATGTGCTTAACATAAGCACTAAAAGTAAGGGGAAGTTCAAGAAGAATGGGAGAAAGGGCAAGAAGCAAGCTCCCACATTCACCAAAGCTAAGTCTTGTGAAGCTACCACCTCAAAAGTCAAGAAGGGTCCTCTTGATAAATGCCATTATTGTAATGGCATGGGACATTGGAAAAGAAATTGTTCCAAATACCTTGGTGATATCAAAGCTGGAAAGATCACTCCAGTAGGTAAATGACTATCCTTCTTTTATGTTTCTAATTCAACTATGGTATTATGATGCAAAGTTGTGATAATGTATCTCCCTTTTTATTGTAAATAGGGCCTCCACCAAGCAAAGACAAAGGAAAGGAAAAGCAAGCATGAAAAACCATGGAGAAGCTATGGATAGCTTTTATGGAGTTTTGCTTTTCATTGTCTTACTTTAATTTATGTTTTGAATCTTTAGAACTTTAAGTTTCCGTGTTCGACATGGAAAAGTATTTTGGATAATGGTTTGTATTTTGGATGATGGTGACTTGGTTTGCAACCCAAGTCACCCGTTTTATCATTTATCCTTTATGTTCTAAATTTTCATCTTTAAATGCTTGCTCTTAGGAACATAAGATTATTCACTTAAAGTGATCTAATAGACAAATATAATGACGGGTTTCATTATATGTCCACATGCTTAAAGCTTGTGTATGATCATTTATAAAGCGATTTTGAGTCTATGAACTCTCTTAAAGGAATGTCGACCACCAAGTACACATTTGAAATCAAGAACTATTAGTCTATCTATGAGATAGTTCTCCTTATACTTCAACATCATTAATTTGTGTCTCATATGCTATCTTTGAATGTTTAGTGTATTTATTCTAAAGATAGAGTGGGAGAAAAATGAGGACACAACACACAAGGCAAGATAAAATTGTGTACTTGTGTAAATGAAGATCTACGCAAGAGAGAATGATTTGAATGAAGGTATAACTATTTACATAGTATGCCGAATAGATGAGATCTATAGTCTCATGTTAGCTCTATATGACTAAAGAGACCAAGTGAAGTAATCATAAGAGTATATTCTCAAGATAACTACACGAGGAGACCAAAAGAAGGTTTTGGAAGAAAATGACTAATGTAAAGTCTCAACAAGTTTTGACTAAGTTTATGAAATATTTGACCAATAGTTTCAACCTTGAGATTTACTTAAGAGCCTAAATGAATCATAGTAACATACTAGTTATGATCGAGTTGCAAAGATTGATATACCGATATCTTCAATGGCCAAGTTTTAACCACGCAAATGTCATTACTTAACCTCACTATGAAATGGTTAAACCTCCTTCCAAAAGGGTATTTGCGAAGGACGTATTCTAGTAATTGTTTATACTTGAATAATGACATTGCTACACATCATTATGACATGAGTGTGTTGGAGATTTAAAATCTCTTTCCGTAAGGTTAAGATGAGACCACTTCAAAATAGGTATTTTGAAAGGATATGATGGGAACATATATGGTTTTATCCTAATAACTTGGCAATGCAATTTATATTTCAATTCTGAATAAATTTCGATTGAGAAGTCAATTTCGAAATCTGTAGAATTGAGTGGGAGTTAGGAAATTCTCATGTGAAGACATGGAATTTAGTGGGAGCTATCATCCTTGAATGTATAAAACTCATTACTCATTAAAGAATGACCAGCTAATACCTTCTTTCATAAAGAAGCTTTTGAATTTTCAATTCTGGATGAAAATGGACTATGATGAATCCAATTACATCAAGGGATGTTGGATTAGTATTAAGAGATACACATCGTATCAACATTCACATAGGTTATTCATGTAGATGAAAATGGAATTGCCATTAGCAGTCATGGTCGTTCATTGAACCTATGAACGGTTGATATCATGATTATTAGTAACTAATGTTTCCGCCATTAGAATAATCATGTACATGTCCAATTATGAATCATATGCATAAAAGCATGATGATTGATTGGTGAGCCATAATAGAAACGTCATGCATTCTCAAGTAGAATCCGATGAGCGATTTCAGTGTTTGACGGAATGCTCCATTGTGTGTGTGAAGAGGTTGCACATATTATAGAAAATCCGAGCACATATGAGGATTTATGAGAATTCTAATTCTTTCATGCCTAGAAAGAGAAATGAGAAGGTTTTGGAAAGATGCTTGGTTGAATAAGAGGTTATTCAAAAAATCAATCTTTCCTAGTTAAGCTAGGACTTGTGAGAAGTGCTAAGCTAAATAATCTTGTCAATTGTTACAAGATTCTACAAAACATATACCTAGTGCATTGTGTGTGGATGGAATACTTGATCAGTACAAGTTATATCATTCATCACAAATTCGTTCGTTATGTGATAGTCGATAAGAAAGTTCTTTCAAGTTAAAGAACCAAAACCAAGGTCGGGAACCTTGATGTGTACTTGGTAAGATTCATGCTATGAGAGAGAACATGAATGTAAAGGAAATTGCAAGTGTAAGAAGTTTGAACACATGGACACATGGGATGTTAAACTTCTATTGCAATCAATAAGTGTTTACACTTATGATATACATCACAAGGTTGTAATATGATATTAACTACCCGAGTGTGATGTCGACATTTGTCGTTTGAGTTATTATTAACTCACCTTGCACATTGTTATATCCAAACGGGTTGTAGAGACAATTGAACCCCGTTAAAGTGAACATGGATTAACATTGTATTTGCCCATAGTTACTTGTATGAGGTGACGTCTCGAAGTGACTAGAGTGTGATGCAATTGATGGCAAGTTCAAGTGCCATAGAGTCATGTGAGATGACTAGTCGATCACATAGGCAGACTGTTAGGAACATTTTGTCGGGCCTAATGACCGCTTATAGAGTTCTGGCAAATTTATATAGCCTGGTTGTGGCGAGAGCTACTATAGTATTCAAATGAGTCGATTCTTTTGACTAAAGACTATTCGCCTAAGATGGCACAGTTTCAGATTAACTTTGATTTGTGTTACTACGACCTTCGTAAATGGGGTCAAATGGGCATATTTTGGGTTATGATGGCTGTGGCTAGTCGAAGGGATTGAGTGCGATAGGAATTGTCCACCCCTAGTCAGGGTTATAACAATATCTCAGGGCCACTCGAGGAGTAATGAACTGGAAATGCGTGGCCACGCTCGGAAAGTATCTATGATAGATAAGTCCGGTCAATCGATTATTCTCCGGATCGAGGAAACCACTCTCGATATGATCACTTGCAAGTACGACCTGAAAGACACCTTGCATTGAGTGGGAGATAGTAATAGGACAAGAGAATTGGTGACGCACACTTGTCGAGGACAAGTGGGAGATTGTTGGAATATGTGTCCTCCGACAATAATGCGATCACGACTGTTGATAATAATGATCACATGTTTAAATCTCATTATAAAGAGTACAATTGGGAAGTAATTTTGTTCTTTTGTCAAGTCAACCGGTCAACATATATCGGTAATGATTGGCTGACTAGAGTTTGACATTACTGTCGTGCGACGGTGGTGATCAGTTGACCCCCTGGGTCATACCAATAGGGCAACACTCTTAATTGATTATTTAATTAATCGTATAATGTTACGAGTTAATTAAATTACTTGAAAATTGACGGACGATTTTTGGAAGTAAAATTTACGTATCAAATTGAAATGTGATTAAATGAGATACGGTCTGAGTAATTGAATTGTATCATTACTCGGATGAAATAAATGTTTAAAGAAACAATCGAAATTGAATGAATTATTATAAATACAATCTGTTGTGATTTATAAATGGTAAAATATTTTGGCACAAGTAATTATGAAATTACTAAGTCGATTTTTGTATGTGACGTATTTTTATTAATACGTTGATTTTTAATATGTTAAAAATACATAACAAATTTATGTCACATATGACATGTGACATATTGACAATTGACAAGAATAATATGGAATCCATATTATCAAATGGGCCGAAAATTAGAGGGTTTTTAAGCTAATTATATGTTGATTGTAATTAGTGGAGGGCATGATGATTACCCTAGTCACTAGCCATGCAACCCTATTGTTTATTGTAAAGAACAATTTTTCCATGCATTGGCTCCCCCAAATCCCTCCTCTTGCACGGTATTCAGAAGACAAAACCCATCATGATTTTTTCTATAATTTTTACCTAATAACACTAAAATGTTTTAGTGTATTTCATTTTCATTCCATCATCCAAAAATACAATTTTAGAGAGAATAAAAATCCTCTCTTCTTCTCTCATCAAAACCGAAATATTTAAGTGTTTTATAAATATTTTGGTTCAATTTTCTACTAGATTAATATTATACTAGTACTTATAATATTAATTTGAATTAAGAGAAAGCCTTGGGTATTAAGCTTAGGGAGAGATCCTATACTTGGATCTTGTTCTTCCATCTTAGGGAAAGCTCAAGAACAAAAGAAAAGGAGATTTCTTTTGTGCCCAATAAAATCGAAATCCCAATGTAAGAACATGATTTCTCCTCTATTTTATCATATTGTTTGCATGCATAAAATCCGTATTTAATTTTATGACAAATTAATTTCGACATATATGAGTATGTTAGTATGTATATAGATCTACATTTCCTTCACATCATTGATATATTTTCATCTTTTGTTTATCGTCACTATCATTAGTTCGTCATTAATAACATGTTTAATAATTTATTCGATTAGTTAGTTTAATTTGTGTTATTAATTCTCATAATTAATCTTTTAATCTTGTAAATAATTCGTTCTAATTAGTTCTATCCATGTTTTACTGTTTTTATGACTCAATCATATGTAAATAATCCGCTAAACCACTTCTATCCGAGTCAAATATCAAGCATTAAAATCACCCACGAAGATTAACAACACGCAATTCCGGCTTCACAGCCAGAACTGAACTCAGGAACAGACGCAGTAACTGCTGCCCCTCTTCCAAAGGACGCAGCTCTGCTGCGCCTGTTCCGGGTTGAGTTCTGTCTCTGAACTCCCGTTTCTTCTTTGACCTAGTTTATTAGTTACGTCTTTATTAACCATTATTCGTATTATCACTTAATAATCTGTTCGTTTATTTATTTATTCTTTCTTTTCCCAAATTATCCGTTTTAAATGTATTTTCGACGTAAATCAATAAACCCGTTGTAATTGTTGTAATTTTTCTTTATTGTATTTCTTTTATCGTATTGCTTCTATGCTCTCACATGTAATCAACCTAAATTTCTACCTCGACATTAATGCATGTTAAACTACGTGTCTACCGACCTAGTTAATTCTCACACGCTAGGATTAATCTAATGGATGTTGCATTGCATGCATATAACCTTCAACACATCGAGTATAGACGATTTTCCCTAATCATTAGTAGAGGCCGCTATCGAGGCGGGCGGGATTAGGTGTTCGATTAAAAGAGCTTCCTAATACGTACCCTCACCCCTTACTCCAGATCTCTGTGAACATCCGTGTTCATTGGCATCCACGAGAGTCATTCTAGACATAGAATGCTAAGGGTAACGAGTTCTTGGTGTTTGTAACACCCCCATTTATATAAGGGCCTGAACTAGGACTCCTCAGATAAATGACGGTGTTACCATCTCGGAAACTCGAGGCAGTAGATAACAAAGGAAAGAAACACAGTACTTTATTAAAATGTTTATAGTGAGATTACAACTGGAATTAAAACAAAGCCTCCAAAAATATGACCAAAAGATACAGTCTGATAAAACTACTAATAAGACTAAGGTGGGCTAGGCACTAAGTCAGTCATCCAAGCTCTCTTCCCGGCCAGCTCCCATCAGTCTCTGAAAATACTGTCAATCTGCTCCCCAATAATTGGATCATCACAGCGTACACGAATACACAGGTCACCGCGAAGTTTGTAGGGAAAACAATGAAACAATAAAATATGATATGCATGCTCCTCCGTCACCTCCATCTCCATCTCAACTCATATCTCATATCTCATACCCGGACAACCCACCATACCGATCCCCAGACTATATATATATCGACCGTAGCCGATCTGCCACTCGCAGCAGGACACCAGGGCAAGTCTGCGTAGAACCCGCCCGGGGCCTTATCACAACTCACATCGTATCTCAACATCGTCACTCCTACACCATCCTCCAACTCCAATGCATATGAGATGCTCAACATAAATTAATGCAACACAATATATATATATATATATATATATATATATATATATATATATATATATATATATATATATATATAAAATCAATCAACCGATAAATCATAAAATCATGCCAGTTACTCGATGTTGTGATATCATACTCAATACGATCAATTCAAATCAATCACCTTCCCATATATGAATCATAACGTAGATCAACAACCACAAATCAAGTCAACACAATTAAACAACAATGATAATAAGTCAAGTGTATTTCCCTACCTCAATGTGCCAACAAATCCAATTAAGCGATTCGAGCGTCGAACATAACGCAACGAATTTGATTATCGATCCTTCACGAATCAAATCACCTAAAACAATTATAATATTTATAATTACTAACTACTAAATATAGAAATCTCCCAAAATAGAAGCTTTCCCGAAATACAATCCCGACACCAAACTTATGCCCAACCGATAACTAAATAACCCGATTAGTATTTGACCCAACTTCCCAAAATAGAAGGTTACTAAAAATAGAATTTCTTAAAATGGAAACTTTCCCGATATAGTAGCTTTTTCATTTTAACAAACCCGACTTGAATTATTTAACTGACTCGGAATTAAATTGAATAACCAATATGATAATTAAAAGATTAAACGAATTATTCGATTAAGAAAACCCGAATCAAACATTTGAACAATTCAAACAACCCGACTTAAAAACCCGTCTTTAATTATTTTAATTAACTCGGGAATTAAATTAATTAATTAAGCATACGACCAATTAACGAAACATAACGATTAAACTATGACAAAACCCGTTTCAAAACTAAAACAACCCGTCCACAACCACCGTCCCTTCACTCGCATCCCCACGCTCACACGCGTCACCTCTCCACCGTGTCAACCACCGGTCCCAACACCCACTCGACCCACCACCAACGACCACCCCCATCAAGGTCGACTCCCGCCGGCGAGACAAACCAGCGCCGTCATTTGGCCTGGTTCACCACCACGCCTCACCAAACACCTCCTGTTCTCTCCTTACCACCACCGCAGCCAACACCTCCTACCCGCCAACTCACCACTGACCTGCTCGCCGTCAGCCCACGAACCTGCACGGTGGCACCGCCGTCTCGACCTCCCCTTAGTCCACGGTGGTGCCACCCCAACCTAGCCATACTAAACCGCCCGAAAACCCCTGTTTAAACCCGTCTCGCTACCCCTGTCGCTGCCACCTCTCTCTGCCACTACCACCACCCAAAACCACCATAACCACCACCACCACACTCGTCACTAACCACCCTACCCATATACCCCGACGCCAACCACCCTTATCCCCTCCCTAAGACACGAAACAACAACCAATCAACTCGACGTAAATGCGAAATCGGAAAAGGGTTGTACTCTTACCTTTTTCGCCACCACCACAGCCACCAGGGCCACCCACGGTCGTCGTCAAACACCCTAAAGCCTTCCTTGCTGCGCCGCCAACACCCATACTCTCTCTCTCTCTCTCTCGTTTTGCGTGAAAGCTGATGATTGGTGTTGATGAAGGAGGGAGGCGGGTTGAGGGAGTAGGGTTGTGTAGAGCTAGGGTAAATAGGTTAAAAGTTTAGGTTAGATGGTAAATGGGTCATGGGTAAACGTGATTGGGTAAGTGGGTAAATGTCATGGGTCCGCGTAGTTGTAAAAGAATTAGCTAACGTGACTTCGTTCAGTTAAACCCGTCTCACTTAACTTAGATCGATACAACGCGAGTCAAGTAAAATAATTAACGTAATTATCAACTCAACAATTAACCCGACTTAAATAGTAATATATAAAATGTATAGTAATTAATATATATTAATATCCGTTTAATTGATTATATATAAAACACGGGTATTACAGTGTTCATGTCACTACTTTGTGTCTTGACATTGCATGAGGTATTCGAACAGTTTCCAATTTTCCACAATAAATTGGTGGCGACTCCACAAATGCAAAAGCTTGCTCGTTTTCTACCCGAGCAACCCCCGTGGGACCGCGTCCCTAGTTTGGCGACTCCGCTGGGGATTAATACACTTACGTGTAGCTAGGGTGAAACTTGAACAAGGTTAGGGAATAGTTTATACAAGACAGTTGTTGGTTTTCATAACTCGGTCTTCCTAGATCGTTATTCGGCCTTCTTAGGCCCAACCCAACCCATTCGACCAATCGTCCCGTCTAGACGCTCCAAATTCTTATTTGGGCCTAAGGATAGATAGCGATTGACGTCAACCATACCATGGTACTTACTCTTGTTTGTATCAAGGACTTTACCTACTCGAGGAAATGGACTAGGAATCGGCCTTACTCCTGTGTTGTACGAGCCTCTCCACAGACCCCAGGTTTGATTGTTGGTATGACAACCCACCCTTTAAACCAAAACTCTTTTAAATGCACTCAGCGTCCCGTTATAATGCCCGTATAAATGCTTGTACTATATCTGATCACCATTTTCTAAACGAAACCATGCCGAATTTTGCAAAATCAAAATCTCTTTTAAAATTCAAATTTTCGAAAAAAAATAGGCCAATATTAGCGCAAAACTAGCCGAAACTCTGTCCAATTGTCGAGTCAAAATTCGAGCCTCAAAGCCCATTTCAAAACCTCACTTCGAGTCCACTCCTAAAACTACACGATAGTTGACTAGGACCAACATTTCCAAACCTTATCATTTCTTCAAACCTCACTTGACACAAATGGCACACTCCCACTTCACAAGTCAAACCTTTTCTTTGAGTAAGTGTGCTAGAATGGTCGATCGTGTTTTGATTCGTCGTCGATCTCTTATCCAGTTTTCAAGATGCCTGGAACTAGTCACGCAAGTGTCAATGGACAACCATCGAATGGTAATGATCTAATCCTAGCCGCGCTCGCTCGTCTCCAAACTAGCCAAGACCAAGTGAATAATCACCTCAACACGATCGAGGGCCGAATTGTTGTTGTAGAAACTAGGTTACCTCTTGCAGAAAATGAAATACTTCATGATTTTGTGAATGACTTCGCGCTTGAAAATCCACCACCTTTTGTGGGAGCACAAGAGGTCAACCCTCCCATAGATTCGACTGCAGCTGAGAAGCGACTCCAATACTTGGAGGAACAACTGATGTTTCTCAAAGGGGATGATATCTATAGGGAAAACCATCGCAAGTATGAGTCCATGAGCTCCAAATTGACAACCAACTTCAACATGACTGATATCCCAAAATTAAAGGGACATGAACACCCTTTGAACCATATCCGTGCTTTCAAGGATTACATGTCTATCAAAGGCATTAAACCCGAGATGTTCCAAAGGATCTTTCCTTCATCTCTCGACACCATTCCCAATAACAATGGTTTTATTCTCTAGAGCACAAGAAGATTGCCACTTGGGATGATGCCGCGATCGAGTTTGCAAAGCAATATGCGGATAATGCCGAGATCCAAGTTAATATGCGCCCTTAGAGGTTCTTACCCAAAACGATAAACAAGGCTTCACCGACTTCCTTAGTAGGTGGAGGAAGACTAGTACCCAACTTGTCGAGGGTCCAGATGAAGCTACCCTCATTGAAAAATTCGTGGACAATTTAAAGCCCATTTATGCAAATCATTTGAGATACCAAAACATTTAGAACTTCAAGGACATAGTCGTACTAGGAACAAGGATCGAAGATGACATCCGTAAAGGGCTCTTGTCCAAAATGGTAGGTCGTGGATATCAAGGTTCAACAAGTCGTTCTTACGGCTCTACTAGCAAGACTGATGAGGTTAATCTTCTCGAACCATCAAAGAAGAGTATCCCACAAAGAAAGTTCACAAATATTGGGGATACCTACTCCAAGGCTCTGAAGAGACTGATGAAACGGGATAAGATTCAACCTATAGGCCCTACACCTGAACCAGAAAAGAAATCCAAATCCTGGGACGAGAATTCGTACTGCGAATATCATAGAGGTAAGGGACATAATACAGAAAAATGTTACAAGCTAAAACATGTGCTTCAAGACATGATTGAAGACGGTCGCCTAACAATACCGCCTAGAGGTAAACCTAACAATACTCGGAATCCTCTTGGAGTTCTGATGATTACAAGTGAAGAATCTACCTTAGATTGTTCACACCTCATTTCTCAAGTCGAAGATGAGATCTATGCAATAGAAGAAGAAGGGAACTACTCTACCATTTCCCCTACCATCACCGACTTTATAGCATGGTCAAAGAGTGTGAATAGGCAAGTCTTAGAATTAGAAAGCGTAGTAGCAACCTTACGTGATCCAGTGCAACACACGAAGAACGTGCGCCACTAAATCTCTCTCGAAATGCTACAATGCAAGAAGTAATAGCCGTGGTTGATGAACTAATCAACCAAATCATCCAATTGGAGGCCGAAATCATGAGATTGAGAGAACTTGCTACTGTCAATGGAGTATGGGCCGACGATGATGAGGATGAATACCTCACTGAACACTACCTAGTTAAAGTTAGTGAGGAAATAGTCCAAAACAGTGAGGATCAAGATGTGGACCATCTTACTCGTTCAGGGCGTCCATACCAAAATGTTTCTCAAAATGGGCCCATAGCCAATGGTCCAATCACCAATACTAACGTTGTCACGCCAAATGATAACGAAGATACCTCTACTGACCATTTGCTAAAGCAACTACAGAAGACAAAGGCTGATCTTTCAGTCTGGCAACTAGTTGCAAGCTCGTTCCCACATCGCCAAGCTTTACTGCAAGCCTTGGCCAAACTAAATGTGGCACATAACTCCACACTCGATGACGTGGTCAGCTTGGTCTTCCAAGAGTCACCTAAGCTAAGTAACCCTGTTACTTTCTCGGATGAAGATTTACCACCTTTTGGCGCTAGTCACAACTTGGCTCTTTATATCACTGTCATTTGCTTGAAGAAGAATGTGCCAATGACTTCGGTAGATGACGGCTCGGCAGTCAACGTCATACCATTAAAAACGGCATACAAATTAGGCATGAAAGAGTCGGATTGGACCCCTACCAACCAAGGTGTTCGCGCATATGATGGTACACGACGAAAAGTGGTAGGACTAGTTAACCTTACCATAGCCATAGGGCCGATTGAACAAAAGGTTAACTTCAAAATAGTGGACATTGAAGCATCCTTTAACATACTTCTGGGAAGACCTTGGATTCACGCTTCCAAAGCAGTAACATCCACCCTCCACCAGAAAATCAAGATCCCACTAGATGGTAAAGTGGTGACGATCACTTCGTCACCCATCAAAGCGGTGACGATCACTTCGTCACCCATCAAAGCGGTAAATGAAAAGAGATCAAGTAACCAAGTACTCGCGGATCCAGTACATGAACATGGGGGCTTTCATAGCATAAGCGTCATAGAAAGCGAGTTGGCACCCTTGTACTTCAATCCTTACTCCAATTTAGTGGTCAACCACATACTCAAATCTCAGGGATACTTCCCGGGAATGCCTTTGAATCCTATCCGAAGAAACACCTTTGCACCCTACAAAGAAGGCAATTCATAAAGGATACCACTAGGACTAGGATATAAACCCACCAAGGAGGAAGCCCTAGAAATGCTCACTCAATTCCAAAACCGCAAGAACGTGGGAATCCAAATGCCACCCTACCTCCCTACCCTAAATGGATACTTCGTTAGGGAGGGAAGCCAAGAACTCTTCCATGGGTTTCCCGAGGCTTGGCACTACATAAGAAAGTAACTGGCTGGAATCGAGATCTTTCACGATTGCTACTTTATTCCCACGGAAACGGTTCCTACCATCAAAACTCGTCAAGCACCTTGTTTTGACGAACAAGCTGTTAGCTTACTGTTTTGGGAAGATCGATTTGTTAAAGCCGCGCAGGATGAGATCATTACCATGATACTTCAAGACGATCACTTCAACCCTACCGCATTAATCACAGAAACTAGCTCGAATCAAGAGAAAGGATGGAGACAGTCGATCAAGTGGACAAACAACTAAGGAATACTCTTCAAGCTCACTACGGGAGAACGAGAGATGTTCAAAGGAGAACCAGAAGACGATGAATTCGAGTCAGAGTCAGAGTCGGAGTCAGAGTCAGAGTCTAGAGAAGTCCCTAGAGAGTCTCCTCCTGTCGTCACTCCCACTCCCCTTGTTTCTCCTAGCTTAGCATCAACTAGTAACAGTAGTTCGGGAAATTTTAATATGAATAAATCAGTTTCTGCTTAGTCTTTGTTTCAACTTTTCTCAAATTTTAATATGAATAAATCAGGTTATGCTTAGTCTTTGTGTTATTCTGAATGCAATTCTGTTTACGATGATAATGAGGATGACCCAGACCCAGATTCAATCGAAATACCTCCCTACATAGCCAAAGAAATATTACAAGAAGGGGAAGGGGGACCAGTTATAGAAAACACTGAACCCATCAACGTAGGAACCGAACTAGAACCCCAAGAACTTAGGATAGGGACAACCTTGAGCCCCGCTGAGAGGGCCAGTTTCATAGACCTCCTACACGAGTTCAAGGACATTTTTGCTTGGTCCTACAAAGACATGCCAGGGATCGACAGGGATATTGCAGATCACAGAATCCCAATCAAACTAGGTTTCAAGCCCGTAAAACAGAAGCTTCGTCGAATGAGGACATAATGGGCTCTTAAGATCAAAGAAGAAGTCGATAAGCAATTCAAAGCCGAATTCATCAATGTTTCCGAGTATTCGAACTGGGTAGCCAACATAGTACCCATACCCAAAAAGGGTGGGAGAATCCGTGTTTGTGTTGATTTCAGAGACTTAAACAAAGCAAGTCCTAAGGATGACTTTCCTCTACCACATATTGACATATTGGTGGATAATACAGCGGATCACGCATTGCTATCCTTTATGGACGGATATGCAGGGTGTAACCAAATCAAGATGGCCATAGAAGATATGCACAAGTCCGCCTTCGTAACCCAATGGGGTACCTATTGCTACACGGTTATGCCGTTTGGGTTAATCAATGCTGGAGCTACATATCAACGCACCGCAACTACACTCTTACACGACATGATGCATAAAGAAGTTTAGGTTTGCGTAGATGACATGATTGCCAAGTCCAAGGACAGAGAGGGGCACATTGCGAACCTTTGCAAATTCCTCTCCAGGTTACGAAAGTACAACATGAGGCTCAATCCTCAGAAATGTGCATTTGGGGTAACATCCGGCAAATTCCTGGGATACGTTGTTAGCCAACGAGGTATAAAAACAGACCCTTCCAAGATAAAAGCTCTAATCGAAATGCCGCAACCTCAAACAGAGATGGAAGTTAGAGGATTCTTGGGTAAGGTGTAGTATATAAGTCGATTCATATCGAAAGTAACCATTATCTGTGAACCTATCTTCAAAAAGCTAAAGAAAACGGATCACACCATTTGGGATGATGACTCTTAAAAGGCATTCGACTGAATCAAGGAGATACTAACCAAACCACCAGTGCTCATGCCACCCCAACGAGATCAACCTCTTGGTTTATATCGCACGGTAACTGAAACAGCCATGGGTGCCATGCTGGCCCAAACAGTAGGAAAAGAAGAAATGGTTATCTACTACCTCAGTAAGAAGTTCTTGGAGTACGAGTGCAAATACACACCACTCGAGAAGACATGCCTCGCTCTTGTGTGGGCAACGAAGAAGCTACGCCGTTACATGCTTAGCTACTCCGTCAAAATATACTCCAAAATGGATCCTGTTAAATACCTTTTCGAGAAACCCGTTCTCAATGGGCGCCAAGCAAGATGGACTTTGATGCTCTCAGAGTTCGATCTCAAGTATGTGTCTCTGAAAGTTATGAAAGGGCGCGCCATCGCTGAGTTCTTCGCAGAAAATCCCATCAATGATGCGCAAACAATAGACACCTGGTCGTTTCCAGACGAGGATATACTCAAAATAGATGTAGACTCCTGGGACCTCTATTTTGATGGAGCGTCCAACTTAAGAGGATTCGGAATAGGAGTGTTGCTCATTTCTTCTGAAGGCGAGCATAGACCACTCTCTGTCAAACTCGACTTCGAGGTGACAAACAATGCGGCAGAATATGAGGCTTGCCTCATTGGACTACAAGCAGCAGTAGGTTTAGGCATCAAGAATCTTCGGCTACATGGAGATTCATCTTTGATCATCAACCAAGTTACGGGATCTTGGAAAATTCGGAGTGAAAGCCTAGCACCCTATCAAGCAAGGATAGATTAAGTTTCCCAAGTCTTCGATCAAGTAACCTACCTACACTTACCTCGAGAAGAGAATCAATTTGCAGATGCTCTTGCAAAACTTGCATCTTTGATTAACATGCCGGATAATATGGTAGAAATGCCTTTATGCATCGAACGACGGTCAGAACCGGCTTATGTGCACCAAATTACAGATGAAGAAGAAAACCTAGAGGAACCTTGGTTCCAAGCAATCCTGAACTTCAAACTCAACGACACCTATCCACCATATATGGACAAGAGGGGACAATGTGCTATACACCTACTAGCTTCCCAATACGTCCTCATGCAAGGAGAATTATATAAAAGAACGCCTCTTGGTGTAATCGTGCGCTGCCTTGATCATTCACAAGCACGGAAAGTGATGGAAGAAGTCCATGATGGAGAATGTGGCCCTCACATGAGTGGACCAATGATGGCAAAGAAAATCACGCATTTAGGATACTATTGGACCACAATGGAATCCGATTGGATCAAGTATGTCATAAATTGTCATAACTGCCAAATTTTCGGGAATGTGCAACATGACCCTCCTTCATTACTCTACACCATGACATCTCGTTGGCCTTTTTCTGCTTGGGGAATTGACATCATCGAAAAGATCACCCCAGCCGAAACAGGAGGTCACTGTTTCATTTTGGTGGCTATCGACTATTTCACCAAATGGGTAGAAGCGGCTTCTTATACTAGTCTCACAGCAAAGAACGTGGCAAAATTCATAAAAACCAATATCATCTGTCGATACAGTTGCCCACATGAGATAATCAGTGACAATGGATCGTATTTCCAAGCCGAGACTGAGTAATTGCTAGCCAAATACAAGATCAAACATCACCATTCCTCGCCATATAGACCACAAACTAATGGTGCAGTAGAGGCAGCAAACAAAAACGTTGTCACAATCCTCAAAAAAATGATTGACAACTATCGAGATTGGCCAAGCAAGATACCATTTGCCTTATAGGGATATCACACATCTGTTAGGACGCCCACTGGGCTACCCCTTTTATTTGACCTACGGCATGGAAGCCGTGGAACCAGTCGAGCTCGAAATACCATCCTTGCGTATTTTACTTGAAAGTCAAATCCCGGAAGACGATTGGAAGAAGGATAGGTATGAAGAACTCATCCTCCTGGATGAATGTAGATTGCGCATTACATAATGTGCAAACGTATCAGGCACATATCAAACGAGCCTTCAACAAAAGGGTTATGCCAAGGAACATCAAAGAAGGAGACTTGGTTCTCAAATCAGTTAGAGCTCTTTTACCTGTCGATCCGCGAGGAAAGTTTAAATCCAACTGGGCCGGACTGTTTCTCATCAAATCCATACTCCAGGGGGTTCAATTAGGATCACAGCCTTAGATGGGAATGAATTTGCCAACCCAACAAACCTCGACCAACTAAAACGTTACTATGCCTAGAGTAGGAACAAAACGCGCCTCGCGTAACCTCACGTGTCGCTCTTCTGGCACGGAATATAAACGGCCCCTGACCAGCTGAAATAGGCTAATGTGACCTTGCTCTTGCATTTTGACAAATCGTCATCCTCATATCATCAAATAAACTGTATTGTGCTTTAAGAGTAAGTAAAGCTCATGCTTATTTTCTAGTTCATTACAAGCCCTTGCTTAGAACAATTATTCTTTTACATTTACTTGAACTACGCGCAAGGGTTTGATTTCATTTTTTTTTTTAAAATGAATACGTAGGCAATCCTTCACAGGATACAACCCATTTATCTTTTAAATGTAAATAGAAGGACATTTGCGTAGCATTTGGAATTCAACAAGAATAATAAAAGAAAATCACAACGGTTTCATAATCAATTAACCTTTTTTATTTTATTTATTTCCATAATAATAATAATATGCCATATAATAAATAAATGCTAAAATAAATAGGCTAGGATTCTAAAAACCCCACCATATTGCAAATGATAATAATAATAATAAATAATATCAAAGACTTAGGTTATTCTTCCATTTTCCCTTTGCCTTTGTCATTCTTATCATATTTCTTGTCTCGACCACGAACCGGACGCTCCTGTGCTATCTCAGACCTAATCACCAATGGTCTCTCCCGTGGTCTAGCCTTACCATTCTTATCTACCACCTTTTCCACGGCAGAAGAAGTCTTCGGTTTCTTCAATGGATGAACAACTCGAAATCCGGCTTCTTCCTCTCCCTCGGTCAAGTGCCTCTCTTCCTCTCCACATCATGAACCTTGTAGTCAACAGGTTCGCGTTTCCTTAGTCTCTCGCGCTCCTCAGGAGTAGTAGCTTTCCTCCACTTCAAGTAGGAATCTGATACCCATAGTGCACTAACAGAAGAGTTTAGGAACCACAGGTTTCTTTGAGCCCATTTGAGGGTCCACTCTGTTCGGTTCTCAGTAGTAAGTGCCATGGCAATCTGAGGAACAGTATCAAGTTTCGGAATCGTCTGCTTTAATCCAACCTGCCTCATCAGCCTCTCTGGGAAGATGCATACCATGAATTCCAAGCCAGGAATGCGCACAGATCGGGTAGGGTCCAAGGACTATACTCCAGTGACATATTTGAGATGCCACCATGGTACGATCTATCTAATAAAGAGACCGTCCTCGCTCTTCAGCTTGTTCTCCCAGTAGTTGCAGACTCGAGTAAAGTCCACCATGTAAAGCCTAGTCTTCATTGCAATTGAGCGAGCATGATAAGCAGGAACATTAACTGGGGGCTGGATCAATCGTAAGCGCTCCATAAGCCAAACCTACCAAAAGCAGGTATTAGTATTTGAGAAAAAAAAAACGAAGAAAAAGAAAAAAAAAGTAAAAAAAAAGAAAGAAAATGTGTTCTTTTACCTGCAAAATGATGGGACTTCCCAAATAAGGAAGGTCGTGGTTGGCTTTCGTGTTATATAACCCCAACAGGATCTCTCCTAAACATAGGCAAGCTGGGCTCCTGCGCAGCTCCATCTGATCAACTAAGCCCAAATAGCGAAGGTCACTTCTCATATCCTCATCAACATGCCCTTGAAGGACATAAACATGTAATAGGCACAACCCGAATGCCCTCCGCCTCGCAACATAGGAGATAGTAGGATCTGCCCTATTTATGAATCGATCAATGAAATCCAGCATTCAGACTCCTTTTGAGGTCACAAGACGGTCAACCTCAGCTCTTGTCAATCCAAGTAAATCCCTAAATTTGTTTTTATACCCTTGAGAAGTAGAGGGTATAGCAGGTAAATGTTCCAGGTCCCAACCACCAATTGCAACAATTTCGTCAGGGAATGGGCAGATATCGCCTACTCGAGACAAGCATCCAAGAACGGTTTAACAACCTTAATTAGCTTCAAGCTCATAATTGATCCAAAGTTGTAGGCACCCATGTCATGTTTCTCTACATTTGAGAACTCGTTTGTCCATTCTTATAGACGGATTTCTAAAGTATTCATGATATATAATAAATTAGTGAGTTTTTATGTAATAAGACGGAGAAAGACGGAAGAATTATGTGAATAAAACCTCCATCGACGTTTATATTTATAATAAAAGTTGTTTCTTAAAATCTGTCAGGACGGACACACTTAGGAAAGAGCGCAACACTTGCTGCACCTCTTCAAAGGGACGCAGCTCCTGCTGCGCCTCTTCCTCAGCTGTACTTCTGTGATTTTCCGCGTTGAATATTTACTAAATCCTTAAAGCCTAAAATTATTTTTGGTAATTTCGTCAAATTATCATGTTTTCAAGTTTCCTAATTCCACGGGCACACATCTCGAGGCGACATCGATATTTTTGTCATTTCAGCACACTTACCCATTTCAATTTAATTTTCTTTTTTGGGGAATCATTTCACCAATTTAATTATTTATTTTCAAACTTAACCATTTCTTTTTTTAATTTTCTTTTTTGGGGAATCATTTCACCAATTTGATTACTTATTTTCAAACTTAACCATTTCTTTTTTAATTTTCTTTTTTGGGAAATCATTTCACTCCCGTTTCATATCACATTTCAAACTTATATGTTTCTATTTTCATCTTTTTTTTAGGGGGTAACCCTCCCTACTGTCCGGTCAATTTCATAAATTTTTTGCATTTTCTCGAGTCTTTGTCTTGCGCTAATTTAGGCCATGTGTACAAATATGTCTTTTATGTGCAATTTCTGTGTAAATGTCGGCAGCATGACGACATAAACCGTTATCTACCAAACCTGTTCAAAGCTAACCTGCAGGTACAAACGTACAACCCAACAGCAAAGGCACTCAGGCCATCATATATACAACCAAAAGGAATATGTACACCAAACTGGGGCTCGAGCCCGAAACAAAGTCCGAAAGTGCAAAATGAAGGTCCTAAAATGTACACAAGTCTGTGAAGTACAGCCAAAGACAAAAAAACGACAAAGAGCAACAAGCTACTGCTGGTCGCCGCCTAACTCGATAACTCTCGCCTCGAGAGAAGCGATCTCGGCGTTGCGGACCTCTAGCTCCCTTAGTAGGCGAGCCGTCTCCTCTCAGGACTGGGCTAGCTCTCGCTCCAAGTCACGCTCCCTCTGCAAACGACAAGAATTGGCTCATGTTAATCATTTCAAACATAAAGAAAGTTAGAAAATTCAAAAATGAAGTAAACGGAAGGTTCATACCTGACGTCCTCGACCGCCAGCAAGTGCCTCGTTGGCACTAGCCCACAGCCGGTTGGCTACCCTCCACAAAGCCACGAACCGGGATGGTGCAACCTACATTTCAATAAACAAGGATTCTCAATAATGGAATAAGTTTAAACAAGTGTATTCTTATACAAAAGCTGATTAAATTGGGGAGCATACCCTCCGAATCAGATGCTGCCACTTGTCTAGACCAGCATCTCTCACCGCCGCGCCAAAGTCGCGAAGCTTGGAGATCGTCGTCATCCCCGTCGAATTAGTGTACTCGAGGGTCTCGGGGTACACTGGGGGCTCGATGCCCGCCACCTCAACCTCCTGCAAAATTCAAATGGTTTTCATTAATTGATGATCATTCATCATGTTTTTCATGTCAATAAAAAAAGAATAAAGTACTTACCACAACTGGCCAGTACGCCAACCTCCGGTAAAGAAACGCCGAGTAGTCCTCCCCAGGAAGAAGGAGGGCGTCGCCAACAACGTCTGCCAAGTCTGCCTCCCTCTCAGCATCGGAAGGCTCCCTAAACATCGTCTGAGGAGGATCGTTGGGGACCGTCAGGACATCGCGAGGGCACTGATGAGTCAAACGCTCGCCCAAGTACCACACGAGACCATTCGACGTCCTCAGCAGCAACCGGCTCGAGCTCCTTGGTCGAAGGACCTCAACCACAAAAGGAAGGATGCCAGTGTAGTCCGCCTAAGGCCTGGGCACCCACTATGAAAAGCAAACAAGAGGTCATTCTTATGATTAGTTCTAAAAGAAAGCAATGAAGAAGCAAACAAAAAAGGATGAGTCGAAGGTACTCACGCCCTCCAACTGCAGAGCGTTCACGCCCCGTCGACAGACGTCGTGAAACGAACGCTGGCTCTTCATGCAACACATCACCCAACCCTCACATTGGGATAAGCTCTCTCCACTGGCTCTATCCTCTTGGGCGCGAGACTCGGGAAGTAGGAGTACACCCACGCCTGCAAGACAAGATAATCAATAACGATCTTTCGTGATTCGAAAAGGAAATGATCTTTCATGATACGAAACGAAAGTTTCCTACCTCCAGCAACAGTCCAGGGTCAACAGTGGCACGAGAAGTCCCCTTCTCTATCAGCTCCGGATGAACCATGGCCCTCATATAGCGAATGAGGACCGCAAAACCAGCAGTGACCCAGTCCCAACGGCCTAGTCCACACAGGTCAGAAAGGAAGGGAAGAAGCTTCATCGATAGCCTCTCTCCCTTGTCTCCGAGGTAGATCGAAGACAAGAACCACCAGAGCCACAAACGAGCTCTCTCGCTCGGCGGTCTGGAGGAGGAGCCATCTCCCTCCCATCGATCACCACCATCGCCGGTCTCTTCCCAGCAAAGTAATCCCGAACATAGAAACTAGGCACCAACCCGGGAACCGCAGCAGCCTTCGGCATCAGGTTCCAACCGATCAAGCTCATAGCCTCAGCCGTGTCCACCCTCATGGCTGTCTCCGGCCACACCACAGCCTCAGTCCCACACGGCAAGCTAGAAATCATACGGTAATCCTCCAATGTGACCCCGACCTCGCCAAAAGGCATGTGAAAAGTAGAGGTCGTGTCCCAAAACCGATCAAGGAAAGCTCGAACCAGGCTAAGGTTAGCCCGAATCTTCCTTCCCTTGATGTCCCTCCAAGCTCGTACCAAGGCACCAAACTTCCGGTAAGACTCCATCATCGTCGTATAGCCCGAGAAAGACCTGATGTTCCCGTCCTCCTATTTTGATTCGAAGCAAGAGCTATCTTTAGCTCGAATGATAGAGAAAAGGAATAGCGAGTAAGAATAAAAGAAGATAAATGAAAGAGTGATGAGTTCAAATTACCAAGCTCTTCACCGTCCTGTAGGACAAGTGACCCTCCGCAGCCCAGATGAGGTGTTTGCTGTCCCAGCTCTCAGCCCACTCGGATACTCCCCTCAGATGGTGACCACCTCGTCCGACGTTGGCCTACCTCGGGGCCTCCTACTCCTCAACAACCTCCTCCTCGACGACCTCATCCTCAGCAGGTGCCACTGCATCAGTGAAAGCCTGCTCTAACGCCTCCTCAAGCGTACGAGAAGGGTCAAGAGCCATTTCCACGTCCATGGGACCCCTCCTTGACGTAGAAGCCTCATCACCTGCAAAATTAAAGTGAATTTAGGCCGCGTCAAATGACGACAAGCCTTAGTTAGGGGATTTTCGTGCTTTTAAAGCTCCAAAATCGCTCTTTTCTCGCCATCTTTGGCCTCTTTCCCAAAAACCCAACCGCTCATGTGGTGATATGGGTCAAGTCAAGTCTAAATTGAAGCCTAGTCTTGGGTTTGAGTCGGAATTTCGACAGCATTTTGTTATAACAATATGCCCTAGAAAAGTGTCCTGAAAAAGCCGTCACAAATCAAAATTCTGAAATGGTAGGAAGTTTACCCATCATACAAGGATTCCAAATATCAATTTTCATCACAAACGGGCAATCCTAAGGCTATTTTCGAAGCAGTTTACGGTTCAGCTGTGAGACCGTCTCAAATTAACTCAAATGCTCAAAACTCAATGAAAATTCAAAATGAACATATAGTTATGATCCTTATATTGCCAATTATCCATCTACAAAGTCAACTTTGCAAGGCAAAATTGTTTTGGGAAAAAGCCCCAAAGTTTCCACATTTTTAGGGTTGGAGACCCTAATTTGTCGATCCAAATTGATCAAATGCGGAATATTAACACAAAGATAATACACATACCTTGATTAGTCATGGCAAATGCAAGATTTTTATCAAATTTTGGCGAGAAATGGTTTGAATTGGAGAGAGTATTTGATGAATTTGTGTTTCAAAATTATGAATAAAATCCGTGTTTTATCGAGCTTTCACCCAGACAGAGCCACGCTCAGGAAAAGACGCAGCAGGTGCTGCGCCTCTTCCAAGAGACACAGTTCTTGCTGCACCTCTTCCTCAGTTTCCCTTCAAATTAATTTTTCGAAGATTCGTTATAAGTTCGTTATTTGTGGGCCCATTTTTGGTGCGCCTCTTCCTCAATGCCATATACCATATATTTGGTCGTTTTGATGTTATCCTTCGTCCGGTCCAGCATTTTAAAACCGACTGCGAACTGTTGCAGTACATTATCAAGACCTCGCTTGCCATAACGAGCAAGTACCCTCTAACAGGTGCTTCGACACACCTCTGTTATGTTCCCCTAGCGAGAGTTCTGGACAGATAATTGTCCCTCTCAAGACGTGGAGATCAGTCTCGATTATGTTCCCCGAGCGAGAGTTCCGGATAGCCAATTGTCCCACTCAACACGTGGAGATCAACATCGACCTCAAGTTTTACCGAAGTTTGTTTGAAAACCGACCCGAGCATATTTCCCCAGCAGTTCCCGCCGACGTCCTGCTACCTCTTCGATTTCACGTTTTGCCTTCCTTTGGAGTCTCAAGGAATCTCAGGTATGGTCTCTACTTATGGCTAGCGAGCCTCCTTACTGCACCTCCCGCAAGCTACCCGGTGATGATTGGGCCGCATTTTTGGTACGCGGAACGATTTATGACAGTTTTTAAGTTTATCGTCAAGTGATAGCTCAAACACTTGTGTCTACCTCATAGTTGTCATCTACGCGCCGATACGGTCGTTTTGGCAGCTATTAGAGTATATTTGGACTCCGGGTCAAAAATCGTCTTCATTTTCTAATAACCGTTTTAAAATACCGAGTCGGAATATTTTGGAATGTTCCGGATGCTTCTATTCCATATTTTCAATCTTTTAATCTCTTTGGCAAATTATATCCCGAAATATTATATAAAATATTAAGGAAATTGAGATCAAACCGCTGATGCGTGTCTTTTATATGATGTTTTACATCCTATTTTACACGCATTTCAGAGCTCATTCATGTAGTTTATGCTACATTTCTCCCTATTTCCGTCTACTTCCGTATGTTTGTACATTATTGCAGAAATGTGAAGAATCCAGCGGAAATCGAGCTAAATCCGTCCCCGAGTATCCTGCATTGCATATGACGTGAAGTATTCACCCGAGGAACGAGCTTGGTGCGCAATTCAAGGCCCGAAAGACAAGTATTTATAGAAGTCAAGTAGCAGCTCAAGCAGTCGATCGACCACTGCCATCAGTCGATCGACCAACCATCGGGTTCCAGAAGCTACTGTTTACTGAAGACCAGTCGATCGACCAGTCCTAGCAGTCGATCGACCAAATTGCTTTTCCAGACGAGAATTAAAAGACCGTGAATCTTGAAGCCCAAAGTTATGTTAGGTTTAGGAAATAAAGTTACGTTAGTTGCTATATAACGTAACCTAAAAAACATCAGTTTGGGGATCCAGTTTTGATCGAAGTTTCAGATCCGATTTTTGTGAAGTTTTTACATTAAATTCTACATACGGTTCTTAGAATTAGGGTTGGGATTATTGTTAGCATTGGAATTTTCGTTCTTGCTCTTAATCTTTCCTCTGAAATCTCGGTATTTTTCTGCCCTATTTCAATTTACTTCTATCTCGTTATTAGTATAGAATTGATAGTTAGATTCCCGAAACCATCTTTTTGTTGCATGTTAATTATTTGTCCTACCGCTTTAATTATGAATTCAATACTTTTATGCCCTAGTATTATTGTTGTTATCACTTTCAGCATGAGTAGCTAAAGCAATTGTGCTAGGATGTAGGCGAATTATGGCGTAGGCGGCGTAGTATTAAATTGGACTGAATTCGCGTGTCAGTCGATCGACCACCATACCTGGTCGATCGACTGACCACGTGAGGTTACCTTTCGTTTTAATTGATTTTGATGTTGTATTTAACGAATCGAATGCATGCGACCAGTTAGATGCTTAATTTATGACTGACCCATTAGATCGAAAGATAGGGGAAGTTATTTGATCACCAATTAAAATGACTAAACTGTGCTGAGATCGAAATATAGGTATAGTTTAGACCGTTAGTCACTTTTTAGGACGAGAGTCAGTATTAGTGATATTAGGGACCTATAGCGAGATCGAAAGATGCTATTCGTTAAGAGTGGACCGAGAGGACCTCTTGTTTCCCGCCTCACTTGTGTTCGATTTAGACCTGTTTAGTATGCTGCCGCCGAAGCTATAATAAACCGACCATCCTAGTGCCCCTCCTTTATCTGTTTAATCCGTCTTTTTAGTTTATTTTCTTTATTTATTCTTAGCATTAGACCAATCCAATCAAACCCCCTACCTTATTGTTACCTTAGACTGAATTTAAACAACTAGAATTTACATCTGCCTCTCCGTGGTTCGACCCTACTGCCGCTAGCTATAGTTGTAGTTGGAAATTATAAATCTTATTTTTGACACCTCACGACGGGTATCAAATTTTGGCGCCGTTGCCGGGGAGGCAATAGTTCTAATTTTTAGTTGTTTTATTTTTAGTCTTTCTTAGTTTAAGGGACTTCTGTTCCTTAAACGTTTCTTATATTCTTTTTGTAGTTTCTTCTTATGCGCAGATCACAGGGTGGTGAACTAGTACCATTCGATCCTGAGATAGAGAAATCTTTGCGCGAGTTGAGACGATCACAAAGGGTATTACCGACAGAGGAAGAGCTGAGTACTCTGTCAAGCTATCACGAGAACGAGCTGTTCGAGGAAGACGCACATTCTTCACCCGTTTCCACCTCTTCTTCACCGAGACAAACTTACTTCTCCAAAAATTCCAGTCATGGGCGAGGAAGCGAGTATAGCTAGTCATTCTGAGCCGACAAAGTGCAAACTTATATAAAGGGTTCGAATTACCAGGAGATGCCAGGAAGTTCGAACCAAAGCCTTCATACATTAATATGGTTGAGAGAAACCGATTCGGGAGCTGCAAATGAAGATGCAAAATAAGCATATGGAGACGTTTATTGACTCATCATTGCTCCATACCCCCACCACCACCCGGCGTGACCCAAGACCGCATCAAGGAGACTATGTTCATTTTCTCGCTCCGTGATGCTTTGAAAGGAGTGGTATAGAGATCCGGATCGAGCCGCTCATGGGATCACCGACCGGAATTCCTTGGCATTGGCATTCTACAAGAAGTACTTTTCTGCTTCAAAGACGATTGCTATTAGAGCTCAAATCACGAGTTTCAAACAAGGGCCGGATGAGAACTTCCACGAGGCATGGGTCCTATTTAAGAAGCTGGTGCGAACAATACCGCACCACGGTTTCGAAAAATAGAGCTTGTGCAATCATTTCTATAATGGCCTGTATGACGATCAGAGGGCTATTTTGGATGCTGCAGCCAATGGCCGATTTGCTGAGAACATGGGAGAGACCAAGGGGTGGAAGATCATCGACGATCTAGCCACCCACAAGGCCGAGTATGGGAATTCCGGAGGGAACCGAGGGAGAGCTGTTGAATCTTCCTCTGTTGCCGCACTTGAAGCTCTCACTGCGAGATTTGACAAATATGAATTAGGAGGAGCTTCAAAGGGGGTATTTACCAAGTAAATGTCGTGTCGACTGACGGTCCTTTCGTGCAGGAAAGGTGCGGAGCCGAGGGACACGTTTCAAGAATTGCCCTAGTTCCTTTGAGTCTTGTGCTGCCTTTCAACACTATAGGCAGACAAACACCTACTATGAGCCTAATGTTCATCCCAACCTGAGGTGGAGTAGCCAGAATGTCCTAAATCCAACTCCACCTCCGCAGCAGCAACCCTATGTGCCCCCTCATCAAAAGCAACAACAATATCAAAAACCTCCTTATGTGCCGCAGCAGCAACAACAATCCCATAGTTCTGATTTTGCTAAGTTTAAGAACTTGTTGATGAAGGAGTCCCAAGCAAGAGAGGCCGGGATGAAGCTACTAGAGAGCCAAATTGCTCAATTGGCTAGTAAGAGTACCTCTCGAGCTCCGGGACACTTACCGACTCAAACCGACCAAAAGGAGACCCTAAACGCCATCACGTTGAGTAGTGGGTCCACCACAGGAGGGGCCTCGCCATGGTCGAGGATGCTGTTGAAAAGAATGAGGCGATCCGAGTCAAAAGAAAGTGAAACGAATAATTCAAAGAAAAAGGCGTCTACTGGTATATCGCCGATCGACCGATACACCTTGATCGATCGATCGATATGCGGGTTACAAAGCAGCTCTGAATCTGTGCACCTTGGTCGATCGATCGAGGATAGTGGTCGATCGACCAAGATTACTGGCGATAGCGAGATTGTTCGTCCTCCGATGCCCGATAACTTAAGGGACCATCTGTTTCGGGGCACGACAACTCCGAAAGTGTTAGGGCCGGACCCGAGTGCCGATGGGTCCGTCCCACCCAAGATCGATCCGATGACGGTTAATGGCTCACATTTGAGACGGTCCGAGGAGGATTCGAGCTTTAACAAGGAGAAAGCAAAGTGGACTTCCACCTAAGTCCACGGATGCCGACATGCGCAACTTAGAGGAGAGGGCTAAGGTACTTCTTACAGCCCCCATATCCTGGAGAGACTAGTGCCAACAAAGGAACAAGTATCTTTCAGTAAGTTTGAAAAAGTTATTCGTAGCTTGAATGTACAGTACCCTTCCTCGAGTTGGTCAATCAAGTGCCGATACACTAAATTCATGAAGCAACTTCTGTCTAAGAAAAAGTCGCTTGAACATGTTCACACTGTCGCATTAACCAAAGAGTCATGCTCTTACTTGTCTCACACTGCACCCCATAAGCTAGAGGACCCGGTAGCTTTTCTCGTTCTCTTGTATATAGGTACCTTCTCTATTGAGAAGGCATTATGTGACTTAGGAGCTAGTATAAGCGTCGTGCCTTTGAGTCTAGCTAGGAAGCTCAAATTGACTAGGTTCGCAGGATGACATATGACAGACATGTGATGGCTGACCGATCTGCGGTCCAGCCAATAGGAGTCTTAGAGGACATCCCTGTCCAAATAGGGAAGTTCTTCTTCCCCGTCGACTTTGTTGTACTTGACATGCCTGAGGATGCTCATATACCCATTATTTTGGGTAGGCCATTTATGCACACTGCTGGTGCAGTCATAGATGTCGGTCTAGGAACCTTGACTTTCAAAGTGGGAAAGCATTCTATTGTGTTTGCCCAACCTGCTAAGAAAAAGGACCCCATGTGGCCTGTGACTTGTAATACGGTTTCTGAAAAGAAATCGTACTTTGTGCTTCCCGAATTGCCTGTCTCTATTACTACTTCGTTTAACCCCTCCGCCCCGCATCGGGAGCAAAAGGAGGAAGAATCTATTGTTTTAGATGTTGCAGGAGCTGGTTTGGGGAAGGAAGTGCTTTTCAAGTTGCTCCAATCAGAAAGAAGCCGATCATTCAAAGAGGAGGTCTTGATTGCCTAAGCTATGGAATTGATGAGGTAGTTGATGACGAGCCGGTCAAAGCCAGAGAGTCTGATTTGGATTCTGATAAGCCCGAAGAGATCCTTGACTGGGGAGATGATGAGAATGTTGGTCCGTTGAGCCATACGGACGTGGAAGCTAAGAAGGGTGAAGCTGCTCAAATAAGCACCGTTGAGGCTACCTCTAGTAGCCAGAAGCCGACGAAGTGGGCCATACCGTGGTCATTCTTGATCAACTATTAGTTGATCGAGCTCTTTATAAACTTCATTTTATTTCCTTTTGTTAGACACTTTTTATTGCTTTTGTGTGCGCGAAAACTTCGCATTTTATTTTGCTTGCTTAGGATTTCATACGTTTGAGACTTTATTTTGGGTTTTGCGCAATTTTGGGCGCGTATTATTGTACACTTGCAGGTTTTTAAACCTCATTAGCTCAAGTTATTGAGCAAATACGAAGAAATAAGGAGTACAGCAGTATTTTCAGTCGATCGACTGGCTACATTGGTCGATCGACTGAGTTGCACTTTCCAGGAGCTACTGTTCCTGACACATTGGTCGATCGACTGCCATCATTGGTCGATCGACCAAGGACGCTGCTGTACCTATTCACGACTTCTCCCCTGCTGTGTTTGGTCGATATGCGGACTTAAGGGAGTTTTCTACTCCACTTTTCTTTCCGTCAAATTATTTATTTCTTCTATTTTCTCAGTTGTGCACAATTTTACCGCTTCAAAATTATCTTCTCGATTTTATGCGTGGGTTTTATTTGTCTTTCAGGTACCTTTTCGTAGCACTGCCTGCTGGCTACTGAAACCTCCTAGCTCACGCTGGTTTGGGGAGGTTTCCTTTGCTGCGCTTAAAGTCTTGTAAGTTCCCGATTTTCACTTCATGTCCTATTTATTTCATTTTCCCGCAAATTCCCATTTCTCTTTTCTTCATTACATGATTTTGCACAATGGGGACATTGTGTGATTTGCTTTGGGGAAGGGTTTTGCGTCGCATATCATTTGCTTGCATTCACGTTTACATTCTGTTTTGCATTGTTTATTTCATTCTTATATTCAAAAAATTCAAACAATTGAAAAATTTCAAAAATTTCCATAAAATGCACGTTTATTTTAGCATATAGGTCGAGTCGGAACGGTAGTATCTCAAGGATGATATTGCATTTTGCACCTGTTTTGCCTGAAGCCTTGCTAATTGACATGTTATTAGTAGAATCGTATAAGTGCATATCTACGAGTTTTCGTTAATTATTTGCTGAACTTGAGACTTGACTTTGAAAATTGGCAAGCTACATCATATTTCTGAGATTTAGAGCCTATAACTGGTGACATCTATGACCGGTTTATTTAGGAATGTGAGTAGTACTCCTTATGAGGCATGTCACATAAATGTGCATAAATATGAACTTAATCTGCTTAATACATGTACGCATTCGGTCTGTGGTTAGTTGACACATGTGGTAGAGGTTTCTCCTTATTCGTTTTACCCATGAACTCCACACTGCCAAAAATATCCCTTTTTGTCCCTTTTTGTCCCATTTACTACATCCTACATTTAGCCTGTCCTTTGTCAAGCTAGTAGTCTGTGTTCTTGGGGTTGTTACTCATTTTTGGTGGCATATGCTCTGTTGAGACGTTATTGGGAAGATGAAATAAAGGAAGGAAAGAAACTAAGAAAGAAATAGAAAAGAAAAAAGAAAAAAAAAAGATGAAAAAAATGATTCGAAGAGAAAAAAAAGAGTTCTGTACTGTTTAAGCAGTCGATCGACTGCCCCTTTTGGTCGATCGACTGAGGTTCGAGAAGAAGAGAAAAGAAATCAAATTCGCATAATTCAAACCTTTATCTTTTGGCGATTTTTGCTCCCATGTATTATTCATATTTTATGGGGAGTTAGTTGATTACTTTTATCTCTGGAGATTGTGAGATTTGTGCTTGCTATAGCACCGTTCCATTTGTTTTTGAGCAAGAAGTTGGATGTTGCCATATGGTTCCGTTTCGGTACTAGCTTGATCACCTGTACCTCCACTTTTCCATAAATGTTTTGCCTCTTCTTACCCATACCTCACATATCCACATATATACCTCGGCATGTGTCACGGTCTCTTGTTGGTTGGAATGCGTATGTACGGTTGTAGAGATTGCTTTCATATTAGACTGCAGGCATGTTCTTATAGGTCGTAGTTAGGTGAGTGTCGTTACAAACTTACTTTTTTTCTATCTTTACAAATATTCACCTTGTGCTTATTTGAGTGATTTGAGCGACCCGTGAGAGTCCAATTTGATAAGTCTCTACATTGACGGTTCAAGGAGTTTTAACGGCTCCATAACTCGTTTGCATGATTCATTTGCTAATTGATTGTTGGTTGTGCATTAAATTGGTTTAGGCCTTACATGTTGCATTTCGCTCTGAGATTGAACTCGTTCCATTAGGTCATTAGATCGAGTCTAGTTCTTGCTTGGGGACAAGCAAGGGTTTGGTTTGGGGAAGTTTGATGCGTGTATTTTATATGATGTTTTACATCCTATTTTACACGCATTTCAGAGCTCATTCATGTAGTTTATGCTACATTTCTCCCTATTTCCGTCTACTTCCGTATTTTTGTACATTATTGCAGAAATGTGAAGAATCCAGCGGAAATCGAGCTAAATCCGTCCCCGAGTATCCTGCATTGCATATGACGTGAAGTATTCACCCGAGGAACGAGCTTGGTGCGCTATTCAAGGCCCAATAGACAAGTCCACGAGTTTATAGAAGTCAAGTAGGAGCTCAAGCAGTCGATCGACCACTGCCATCAGTCGATCGACCAACCATCGGGTTCCAGAAGCTACTGTTTACTGAAGACCAGTCGATCGACCAGTCCTAGCAGTCGATCGACCAAATTGCTTTTCCAGACGAGAATTAAAAGACCGTGAATCTTGAAGCCCAAAGTTATGTTAGGTTTAGGAAATAAAGTTACGTTAGTTGCTATATAACGTAACCTAAAAAACATCAGTTTGGGGATCCAGTTTTGATCGAAGTTTCAGATCCGATTTTTGTGAAGTTTTTACATTAAATTCTACATACGGTTCTTAGAATTAGGGTTGGGATTATTGTTAGCATTGGAATTTTCGTTCTTGCTCTTAATCTTTCCTCTGCAATCTCGGTATTTTTCTGCCCTATTTCAATTTACTTCTATCTCGTTATTAGTATAGAATTGATAGTTAGATTCCCAAAACCATCTTTTTGTTGCATGTTAATTATTTGTCCTACCGCTTTAATTATGAATTCAATACTTTTATGCCCTAGTATTATTGTTTTTATCACTTTCAACATGAGTAGCTAAATCAATTGTGCTAGGATGTAGGCGAATTATGGCGTAGGCGGCGTAGTATTAAATTGGACTGACTTCGCGTGTCAGTCGATCGACCGCCATACCTGGTCGATCGACTGACCACGTGAGGTTACCTTTCGTTTTAATTGATTTTAATGTTGTATTTAACGAATCGAATGCATGCGACCAGTTAGATGCTTAATTTATGACTGACCCATTAGATCGAAAGATAGGGGAAGTTATTTGATCACCAATTAAAATGACTAAACTGTGCTGAGATCGAAAGATAGGTATAGTTTAGACCGTTAGTCACTTTTCAGAACGAGAGTCAGTATTAGTGATATTAGGGACCTATAGCGAGATCGAAAGATGTTATTCGTTAAGAGTGGACCGAGAGGACCTCTTGTTTCCCGCCTCACTTGTGTTCGATTTAGACCTGTTTAGTATGCTGCCGCCGAAGCTATAATAAACCGACCATCATAGTGCCCCTCCTTTATCTGTTTAATCCGTCTTTTTAGTTTATTGTCTTTATTTATTCTTAGCATTAGACCAATCCAATCAAACCCCCTACCTTATTGTTACCTTAGACTGAATTTAAATAACTAGAATTTACATCTGCCTCTCTGTGGTTCGACCCGACTGCCGCTAGCTATAGTTGTAGTTGGAAATTATAAATCTTATTTTTGACACCTCACGACGGGTATCAACCGCAATTCCATAATAGAAACGCGGAAATCTTTTTTCCGCAGGAGGAAACCACTTGGGAAAAGACGCATCAGGTGCTGCGCCTCTTCCAAGAGACGCAGTAGCTGCTGCGCCTCTTCCCCAGTGCCTTTCTGCGTGTTTTCAAATCTTTTCGAGATTCACTTCCAAAGTTTCTCCGAAACCTTAATGACTTTGTGTGATTAGTATAAATAGAGACCTTCGGTCCTCATATTTCTCACGCGAGTGTCCGCCCTTCTCTTCTCCCTTTGCATTCTAAGACCACGCTCTTGCTTTTTGGCGTCTACGTGCTTGAACTTTCGACCACGTAAGCTCGGATCCTTCTGCGTACCAGCCTCGTTTTGCATGACTGACCAATTTAACCAGGTCCACATCAATCAACTTTAATCAATCTTATTCGTTTTCCTCTTAGAGGGTACTTTCGTCGTACATTCGAGTCGAGCATCAATAAACGTTAACTTAGTCAATCTCGTTTCGTCAAACATGTAAGTCTGAGGGTGTAAATCCTTATTTTATTATTGTTCTTTATTATTGTAATCAACCTTGTAAGATTTACGTCGAAAATATGCTTAAAACCGATTTATAAAAGCTTATTTTAAATCCTTTTTACGGATTATCGGGAGACAAACGTCGAGAGAGGATGCACCAACTACTGCACCTCTTTGAAGGGACGCAGCCCCTGCTGCGCCTCTTCCTGAGGCTACCGCAGTTCCTGGTTCCTTTCTTCTTCCTTCGTCTTTTGTTTGTCTGTTCGTTTTCGTCTTTGTTTTCAATTGTTCGTTGTTCATTAACACGATAATTTTAGTATAATAATTTAACATGTAAATCATTAATCATTAGCAATTAATTCGTCTTTCAAAATTCCGACTTAAATCCCTTATAATTCATATTTGCGGGTTTTCGTCATAAAATCAATTCGGGTTTTTAGAGGTTCGATTTATCCATATTGAGTCTCTAGAATTCATCATTGATTTATTTTCATCTTTTGTTTATCGTCACTATCATTAGTTCGTCATTAATAACCTGTTTAATAATTAATTCAATTAGTTAGTTTAATTTGTGTTATTAATTCTCATAATTAATCTTTTAATCTTGTAAATAATTCGTTCTAATTAGTTCTATCCATGTTTTATTGTTTTTATGACTCAATCATATGTAAATAATCCGCTAAACCACTTCTATCCGAGTCAAATATCAAGCATTAAAATCACCCACGAAGATTAACAACACGTAATTCCGGCTTCACAGCCAGAACTGAACTCAGGAACAGACGCAGCAACTGTTGCGCCTCTTCCAAAGGACGCAGCTCTGCAGCGCCTGTTCCGGGTTGAGTCCTGTCTCTGAACTCCCGTTTCTGCTTTGATCTAGTTTAATAGTTACGTCTTAATTAACCATTATTCGTATTATCACCTAATAATTTGTTCTTTTATTTATTTATTCTTTCTTTTCCCAAATTATCCGTTTTAAATGTATTTTCGACGTAAATCAATAAACCCGTTGTAATTGTTGTAATTTTTCTTTATTGTATTTTTATTGTATTTCTTTTATCGTATTGCTTGTATGCTCTCACATTTAATCAACCTAAATTTCTACCTCGACATTAATGCATGTTAAACTACGTGTCTACCGACCTAGTTAATTCTCACATGCTAGGATTAAACTAATGGATGTTGCATTGCATGCATATAACCTTCAACATATCGAGTATAGATGATTTTCCCTAATCATTCGTAGAGGCCGCTATTGTTGGAATATGTGTCCTCCGACAATAATGCGATCATAACTGTTGATCATGATGATCACATGTTTAAATCTCATTTTAAGAATACATGTGGGATGTGATATTCTACAGTCAACTGGTCCACACATATCGGTAATGATTGGCTGACTAGAGTTTGACATTACTGTCGTGCGACGGTGGTGATCAGTTCATCCCCTTAGGTCATACCTATAGGGAAATACCCTTAATTGATTATTTAATTAATCGTATGCCAATACGAGTTAATTAAATTGCTTAAAATTGACGGATGATTTGTGAGTGAGATTAACGTGTCTTATTATAATTCGATTAAATTAGATACGGTCTAAGTAATCGAATTGTTTTATTACTTAGATAAAATTATTGTTTACGAAACAATTGAAATTGAAATTGAATGAATAATTTATTATAAATACAAGACGTTGTAATTTATAATTTGATAAACCGTTTTGGTACAAGTAATTACGAATTACTAGTTGATATTGTATATGACATTTTATGAGTATGTTGATTTTTAATATGTTAAAAATACATTACAATTTCACATGTCAAGTAACATGTCACATATGTCACAATTGACAAATGACAAAATAAAATGGACCATCCATTTTATGTTAAAAGTGCCGTAATAGTGGAGGGAGTATAAGGTTTAAATTGTGTTTTTATTTTAAGTGGAAAACACAATGATTAAAACTAGCTAGTAGCCATGCAAACCTAGTTTTTCTTGAGAAGAAAAACAAGCTCATGCATTGGCTCCACTCTCCCTTGCCAACCGGTTTTTAGAGGAGAAAATAGCAATGGTTTTTCCCTTAATTATTCTACTACTTCATAATATATTTCTAGTGTTAGAAATTATTCTTCTAAACACACATTATAAAAGTTAGAGAAATAAAAACCTCTCTAAATCATTCCTCTCTTGGCCGAAATTTACAAGAGAGAACAAATTTATTTTGTGTTAAATTTTAAGTAAGACTTGTATTATTTCTAGTACAAAATAATATTAGTTATTAGGGGTTTTTCCTTGGGTATAGACTTTTGAGAGGGATTCTATTTTGGATCCTTTGTTCATCCATTATAAGGAAGCTCAAGAACAAGTGAGAAGCAGAACTAATTTGTGCCCATAAATCCGAAACTACAATAGTAAGAAGTGACGATTTCTTCTCTTATCTTATTTATGTTTGCATGCATAAGATCTAAAATTTATTTTATGACTAAATAAATTTGAACATATATGAATATGTAAATTAATGAGATTATATATTTCTAACAAGCGGGATCAAGAGCCTTAGGTCGTTTGCATGCAAATCGGTTTATAGTTTTTCCGACTTATATGATTAACATACAAAACTAATTAATTTGGTTTTATGAAGATAAACCTAAAAAAATAACCTTGCAAGTTAAAATTTTCTGGTCCTAAGTGATTTTTAGGACATTTTGGTTTATTTATGGATTTTATTGTTCATTTTATATAGTATTGGCATTAAAATGTGATTTTTATGATAAAAATGTCATTTTTGGACGAAAAATAGCTAAACTTCGAATTGTTCAGTGGTTTTTGGATATGTTTACACATATATTATCTACTAATGGCCTGTAAATGTTCATGATAAAATGAGTTGTTTTGCTCGAAATATGGATTTTTCAAGTTAAAATCGTATTTAAATGGGTAAATAGGTTAATATGAGTTATATTTCGAATCTGGTCATGGAAATTTAGTATGTTGTCACATGCAATTGTACAAGATGTGTGTAAAATATTTGGCTATAATGAAGTCTTTATGCATGATTTATGAATTTTTGGATGAAAAATCACATAAATAGTGACTATAATTAGTAATAATGCTAAAACATACTTCATGACTAAGGAAAAACGTCAAATGTTGCATTTTATCATATATTTCAGATCTAAAAGTGAAAAGTTGATGAATTTAATTTTTCTCATATTTTTATGGTCATAATTGTTAAAACCGATAAACCGCAACATTGTTTTTCTCGATAAATTTTCGAACTTTTTAACCTAAGTTTTGAATATTATGAGTGTCATGGTAATTTTCCAGAATGTTCATGTGTTTAGATTTCAAAATTTTAAATTATTTGAAATTTTTATGATTTAATTTGAGGTTTATAGCATAAATTTTGTATTTTTGGGTCCATTTATGAACAATATTCAGAAATGAAGTTTAATTATTGTCAAATGTTAGTGGAGACTAATTTTGAGTCATAAGATGGTTAGGGTAATTAACTTGTACATAAATATGAATTTATGTAATTATTGCGATTTTAATAAGTTAAATCATGCAAATCCGTAAAAACCGATTAATATACGATATTGGCTCTTAAAGGCGATTTAGCATAAAATTTGGCATGTTCGTACATATTATAATGCTGCATTTTATTTATGATTGTCATATTTTAATTTTATGTAATTTTTGAATTATGTAATTTTACTTAGTATGGCCTTAGTTTTAATTGGTATTAACCGAAATGTATGGGATTATCGATTCGGTTGTAATTATTGTGATCTCGTATCACCGTTTTTTAATTTAATAGATTTTTTTTAATTACAAATGTATAATAGGAAATTATGTAATTCATTTTGTAATTTTATTATTCCGGAGTTCCTTGAAGACGGTGCCATTCGAGAAGGCGATCCATCAAAGAAAGTGTTGCCTTGAAATGCGTGCCAAGACCGAAGTTCAAGGGACCAAAGGTTTTGGTTTCCGAATTTGTAATAGTTTATTAGAGTTACTATTTTAGGAAGGCCATACTAGAATTTTATTTTTATGCTTTGCATTTTATTTATATGTTGCATGCATCGCTAAATCGCCATAACTAAACATGCATTTTGAATCGAGTAAATCGACCGTGTCAATTACAATTATTGTAGTTCATCGCTTTAGTTTACTTAAAACATGATAGATAATAAATTGACATGACCTCTCGCTTAAATAAACAATTGAGACTTAGCCTTACCAAAAATTAGAAACCTTGAAATCCTATTTCGTGAGGGAGTGAACTCGGCCTTACCAGGGTACAAACCTTGCTACGTAGGGGAAGTGGGTGATAAATGTCTACCCACCGAATTTATAAAGATAAGGGTTGTATTCGGCTTTACCGATGCCCAAGTTGATGTAAATTTGGATCATGGACACATTTATTCGAAATTTGGGTTGAACTCAACGAAAGTATTCTCGACGGTTGCCGAATGTGTTTCGGGCTAAAGATAAATAATAATGTAAATTTATCGACCAAGAATTGTAAGAGTAGAATCGATTAAAAAGTTAATCCACCGAGTTATATTGATGAGGGTTGTATTCGGCTTTATCGATGCCTAAGTTAATATGAATTTGGGTCTTGGAATCATTTATCAAGTTGGGTAGAGGTCACTAGATTAATGCAATAAAACTTGTTTAAATAAAAAATTTACGAGTGTTATTATTATTTTAAAACGACAAGTGTTTGATTCCTTCTATTTTGTTTTGTAGACCACTTTTATTTCTCATAACAAATGGCCGCACCAAACACAAACGCCGCACCTCTCACTAATGTTTCATGGCTCCGATCCTTCATGGATCGTTTTAAACTTGAAAAGAATGGGTCAAATTTCTCCGATTGGGATGCCCAACTCAAATTAGCCGCCCAAGGTGACGACAAGCTTCGTTACCTCACCGAGGCCTCTCCACCCGAACCTAATGCTAGGTCGAGTGCCGCCACTAGGGAAGCATATGAGGCTTACCACAAAGAGTCCGCCGCTATGAAAAATGTTTTGATTTTTGCTATGGAGGCGGATCTCCAAAGGAGAGCCTTTAAAATGGGCACCGCTAATGAAATCTATTCTAAACTTGTGACAATATTTTCACAAACACCGAGGATCGTCCAATATGAGGCGGTCTCGGCATTATTTGATCTCGATTTTAAGGAGGGCCAAAAGGTTAGCCCTCACGTGCTCAAATTGTTGGAGCTAGTCGAGACATTGAAACTTCAAAAGGTTGAAATCCCCAAGGAGCTCATTGTTGATAGGATTCTTCACTCCTTGTCCAAGGTCAAAGCATATGTACAATTCCGGGTGAATTTCAATATGCAAGACAAGGACGTGTCTCTTGAAGAGTTACACAAATTACTTGTGCAAGCCGAAAGAGACATGGGGCTAAATGTTAACCCACCTAAGGATGTGGTTAATATAAGCACTAAGAGCAAGGGGAAGTTCAAGAAGAATGGGAAAAACGTTAAGAGGCAAGCTCCCATGTCCACCAAGGCTAAGACTTTTGAAGCTAGCACTTCCAAATCCAAGAAGGGTCCTCTTGATAAATGCCATTATTGTAATGGTGTTGGACATTGGAAGAGGAATTGTTCCAAGTACCTTGGTGATATCAAAGCTGGAAAGATCACTCCAGTAGGTAAATGACAATCCTTTCTTTTATGTTTCTAATTCAACTATGGTATTTTGATACAAAGTTGTGATAATGTATCCCTTTTTTTTGTAAATAGGGTCTCCTCCAAGTAAAGACAAGGGAAAAGAGAAGCAAGCTTGAGAATTCATGAAGGAGCTAGGAGTAGCTACCAATGAAGCTTGGCTTTTATTATTGTCTTTAGTTTAATGTTATGAATTTTAGAACTATTTTGATTTCTGTGTTTGACATGGAAATGGTTGATCCTTTCTAAACAATGGTTGTATTTTGGATTATGGTGGCTTGGCTTGCAACCCAAGTCACCCCTTTTATCGTAATTGTTTGTTCTAAATATTCGTCTTTACATGCTTGCACATAGAAACATATGATCATCTACTTAAAGTGATCCAATAGACAACTATAATGATGGTATTCATTATATGTCCACAAGCTTAAGGCTAGTGTATGATCAATTATAAAGTGATGGTGAGTTGATGAACTCTTCTAAAGGAATACCAATTACCAAGTACACTCATCAAATCTAAAATCTATTAGTCAATCTATGAGATAGTCCTCCTTCTACTTCAAAATCATTATTTGTGTCTCATAAGCTATCTTTGAATATCTAGTGTATTTATTCTAAAGATAAAGTGGGAGAAAAATGAAGACACAAAGAATACAAAGGATAATTGTATGCCTTGAATAGATGAGATCTATGAAAGAAAGATTGATTTGTATACTAAATATTTAGTATACATGAGTAGATGAGATCTACATAATAAAAGAAACCAAGTGAAGTAATCAAAAGAATATGTTCTTAAGATAACTACACGAGGAGACCAAAAGAAAGGTTTGAAACCAAATGACTAAAGAAAAGTCTCAACAAGAGATTTTTCTAGTTTATGACCCAAGATATGAATAGATTTTCAATATTAATATTTACTTAAGAGCCTAAATGAAACAAAGTTGCATCCTGGAAAATAAATGAGATTTATGACTAAAAGTTCCAAAGAAAGATATGCCGATGTCTACAAGAGCTAAGTTAATTGTTAACCACGCTAGTGTTATTACTTAACCTCATTATAACCTTCTTCCGAAAAGGGTATTTTAAGAAGGACGTGTATTAAATGGGTTCTCACCTTTAAATAATGACATTGCTATGCATCATTATAAAAATGAATGAGTTAGAGATTAAAATCTCTTTCTATAAGTTTAAGATTGAAACCTCTTCCGAAAAGGATATTTTGAAAGGATATGTTACGCGAGACGCGTGTCTTGTCCTACCCTAAGCATAATATTGTTTCAGTTGGTCGAGGTTAGTTGGATTAGCAAATTCATTCCCATCTAGGTCTGTGATCCTAACTGCACCCCCCGAGAGTATGGACTTGACTAAGAATGGTCCGACCCAGTTGGGTTTGAACTTTCCTCGTGGATCGACAGGTAGAAGATCTCTAACTGATTTGAGGACTAAGTCTCCTTCTTTGATGTTTCGAGGCTTAACCCTTTTGTTGAAGGCTCATTTGATACGTGCCTGATATGTTTGCACATTATGCAATGCGGTGATGCGTGTATTTTATATAAGGTTTTTACCTCTATTTTACACGCATTTCCGTACTATCTATGTAGCATCTAGCTACAAATGCCCCCGAATAGTCTACTTTGGTTTGTCTTGTGTAAATTGCAGGTACAGACCGGAAAGAAGATAAATTGAGCATAAACCCGTCCCATTTGCATACATTTATGGAGAATAAGGAATCGGAGCTTGGAATCTATCACATTGAAGACGTGTGAACTGATTTCGAAAGGTGTCAAAGTGCCTTACGTGCTAATATAGCTCGATCGACCACTTTTCAGTCGATCGAATGCTTTATCCCTTGAAGTTTCACTCGATCGAGTTGTTTTCATACTCGATCGAGAAGGCCAAATTAAGAAGTCCTCGATCGAACGGTTTTTCCATTCGATCGAGAGGAATTGCTGACTAGTTCCTCGATCGAGTGGTTTAATTCTACTCGATCGAGAGGTTTTTACCCTGTAGCCGTGTTTTTGCCGTATTTCGTATGGGCTTTGTAATTAGGCTTGGTTATTAGGTGAAGGAGTAGGATTTTCGACTACTTAATCACTGAGGAGACTACGTTATTTTTCTCTCCCCTTCTCTTCTCTTCGCTCTACTCTCTTCGATCCTTACTTTAGACTACTACTCGGAATTGAATCTTATAATTGGTACATTACTCTCTTTTATTTCTTAATCGTAATATCTTTTATTGGTCTTTATTCCTTCTTTCTATTTACAATATTATGATGTTTAATTTCTAGTGTCTATGTATGATTGTTGTTAATCCGATGACAATGCGTAGCTAATTTCCCTTTGCTAAGACTTAGGTAATCCATGATTATGAAAGAATTGTAAATCGAGTTATTAGGTTTAATGCTTGTGTAGTTTATGTTGTTAATCGCTGCATTTAATTGTTTCTGTCTAATTGATTCGACGCAATTAGTCATTTAATTAGAGTACAACTTGACCTATACCGGAAGGTTGGAAAGGGTGAGACTTGTAGCGAACATTAGGGCATGTAGTGAGGGCGGAAGCTAAGCTATTTGTGCTTTAGGGCGAATTGAGACCGGAAGGAGATATTCACTGCCCCATAGACCATACTAGCATTGACCTGAGACCTAGATTGCTTGACTGAATGATCATGGTGAACCGACTGTCTTAGCTAATTTCTCTCTATTTGCTTAATCCTTATTTCTTACTTTTTCTCTCTTCCTTAATCTCTTAGTTTAGAACAAACAAATTCAAACCCCCAGAAATTGGTTACCGTGACGGACTTAGTGGAGGCTGACATTTTCCCATCTCCCTGTGGAGATCGACCCGACTTCCCTAGCTATATTAGTTAGTGCGAGTTGGTTATTTTTGGTAGGTACACGACTAGCCTATCAAATTTTGGTGCCGTTGCCGGGGAGGTGGCGCAATTTTGTTGCTTTATTTAAGTTTGTCTCTGGTCTCAAGGAATTTATTCCTTGAGACTAATCTCATATTTTGCAAGTTTTTGATTAGTTTGCAGGATATTTGTTCTAGAAGAGAACATTGTCGTACCTGCTCAAGTCTATAAATTCTATCTTCCAGGATGCCGAATATAGCCAGCCATTCAGAGCCGACGGTGGATTCCCTTCCAAAAGGTTTCCTACTACCCACTACTGACTCGGGAACCTTTGGAATCCATCCATCCTACATAAAGTTGGTCGAGAGAAATCTCTTCAGGGGGGTACCTGGAGAAGATTCGTGCAAGCATATAGAGCTGGTTACAGAGTACTGCTCCACCATTCTTCTTGCTGCAGGGGTGACACAAGACAGAGTGAAGGGAGTTCTCTTTCCCTTCTCTTTGGCTGATGATGCCCGGGAATGGTTGAGGGGTTTAGACAGGGAAGCAGCCGGTGTAACCGACTGGAATTCCCTTGCCTTGGCCTTTTACAAGCGATATTTTCCACCACAGTGCACTAACGCGTTGAGAGCTCAGATTACTGCATTTGAGCAACTACCCACTAAAGAATTGAATGGGGCGTGGACTAGGTTCAAGAAGCTCGTCTGTTATGTGCCTCATCACGGTTTCAAGCGATGGTTCTTATGTACCCAATTCTACAATGGGCTGTATCCGGACCAGGGAGTTGTTCTTGAGAGTGAAGCCAAAGGGAGATTTCAGAAGAACGTAGAGGATAGTAAAGGGTGGAATCATATTGAAGAGATGACCATTCATGTTGCTGAGTATGGAAATCCGCGGGGAGGTAGGAATGTAAACGAGTCGGTGGTAGCTGAGGTGGAGAGTCCTAGCGGAAGTCTAGATAGTCCGGAGATCGTAGAGACTATGGGTGAGCATGCACAAATTTGTGCTATTATTGAGCATGAGATAATATGCGGTAGACGCGGCATGGAGGGGCATGACCCTATTGGTTGTCTAGCGAGTGTAGAGCGTGTCCTTTCTTATCAAAAATTCAGGCAAGGAGTTCATTTTTCTCAATTATATGAAGACTTAACGAGTGCTTCTACTTCTTCTACGCCAATGCCACAACGGGATTCCTCTTCTACAAATGGGGAGTTTGCCGAACTGAAATCCTTGGTTTTGAACTTGTTGGGTTCCTTATGTTGATGATAACATGCCCATTTGATTTGTATTATCTTAGTTTACCTTTTCAGGATTAATGATGTAATCAAGCTTGGATTAAGAAGTGTTGAAGTTGTTATTAATCCCATTGTAATTAGTCGTGTGTCATCTAATGTACAAGTGAGAAAGTTAAGTATAGTAGTGTAATAGAAACAGTCCAGATGACTGTTGCTTTAACAAGCAAACAGCTGAGTGGACTTTGCCATGACTCGTAAAAACTTGAAGATCTTTTTTATCTTTCAAATGCTTTCTCGTGACTCTTATTTTCAAAGATAAAAATCTGATTTTATTAAGGAGGTAGTATCCAATGAAGAGTGGTTTGAATTATTCAAAATGTTTCCTCTTTGTGCAAATTCAATCCCTTGGTTTTTAAGAAAACAAAAGTTGCCTTTTGCCATTTTGGTGATAACTTGTCTCTTGTGACTTGTCTTTCATTCTTTGTTTTCTGATTTTGCATGAGCATTTAAGGTTATTCTTCAATCCTTCTTTCTCTATTCTTACCTATGCAAAAGACTCCCTTTTGGTGCAAGCTTTTGAATGGTTACTATTGCTCCTCACATGCAAAACCTTTGACCCTTCAAAACCCTAGCAACCCCCTTTACTACCTCCTCTATAAATACCGTGTCCTATCTTCATAAATCCCCAAGACTTTTCTGATTTAATTTTTCCAAACTTTGCAAATTGTTTTAAGAGTTTAAAACCGTGTCTTTGCAAAACCGTTCAAAAGTCTTCAAGTGTCTTTCGCTTTCTACAAATGTGGCCATCACAGCTTTTCTATACTAAACTCTCTTGCTTAAAAGTGTTGATCTTGTAAAAGTTGTCCACCTCTATTCTTTGTTAAGAATGTGTTAGTGGAAACTTGATCCTTTACATTTTAAGTGTGTTAGAAGAGTTTAGGACGGAGTAGTCTTTTACTCTTGACAACCGGAGTAGGTTGTGAGTTGGCAATCGGAGTAGATTGCGAGTTAGCTTGTCATAGAACGGAGTAGTTCTTGTACTAGCTTTGCAACCGGAGTAGGTTGGCGTCTTTTATTACAAGGGTCTTTTAGTTGTCGGAGTAGATCACTAAAGGAAAGTAATAAAAAGGTAGATTGGACGTAGGCACTTTAGTATTTGCCGAACCAATTCAAAAACTCGTGTTCATTGTTTATCTCTTTAATTCCGCTGCTTTCTTACTTTGTTTGTTTGTTTTGTTTAGCTTAAACTTAGAAGTAATTCATCATCATATCGTCGTATTTGGTCTGCAGTAATACTCCACAAACTGAGACAAATAGATACAGTCAGAACGATTGTTGCTTTCATACTTCAGCAAACATTCATTGTAACTTTGTTTGTTTTGTTTCGCTTAAACTTAGAAGTAACAGTTCACCATACTGTCGTATTTGGTCTGCAGTAATACTCCACAAACTGAGACAAATAGATACAGTCAGAACGATTGTTGCTTTCATACTTCAGCAAACATTCATTGTGATACTTGTTCAATCTTTCAATATTATTCAAAGTATCCTCAAATCTCTTTTGTTCACTTAACTTACTTTAATCCAATAAAGTTGAAGTTAAAATTTTTAAAAGAGTACCTAATTCACCCCCTCCCCCTCTTAGGTACTTGAATCCATAAACTCAACAATTGGTATCAGAGCCTCGTGCTCTTGATCGAGGCTAACCGCCTTAGAGTTTGATTCGTGGGTAATGGATTCCGAGAAACACTCCAAGATCCCGGTCTTTACCGGTTCGAATTTTGGATGGTGGAAACTCAAAATGGAACATTACATCAAAAGTATCGATTATCAATGTTGGAACATCATCCAAAATGGACCTCTTGCCATTGAGGAAACCGATATTCTTAACGGTTTCACCAAGACAAAAGAGGAAAGAAATTACAATGAGAACGACTTCAAGCTTGCCGAAAAGAATTCCAAAGCAATGTCGATTCTTCAACGTTGTGTTGGTGAGGGGGAAGTTAGTCGAATCTCCGGGTGTCCTACGGCAAAATCTATTTGGGATTCCCTTGTACTTGCATATGAAGGGACGTCCCAAGTAAGAAAACACCGTATTGATCTTCTCATGCAACAATATGAAATGTTTAGAATGTCAAAGGACGAGTCTTTAAATAATTTTTCTTCTCGTTTTTCTTGTATTATTAATGAGCTTCAAAGTCTAGGAAGGAATTTCGAGTCCGAGGACATCATTCAAAAAATCCTTCGTAGTCTAACCCCTAAATGGCAACCTAAAGTCACCGCCATAGAGGAAGCTAAAGACTTGTCAACCCTATCTCTTCATGAACTAATGGGATCACTAATGGCTCACGAGTTCAATCTCGATAAGCATTCTAGTGAGTCATCAAAAGGAAAGAGTCTCGCCCTCACATCTTCTCCAAGTGATGAAGAAGATGAGGAGGAAGACGAGTTTGCTATGTTCACAAGAAACTTAGCCGGGTTGGTCAATGGCCAAGGTAACAAAAAGTTCACTAATAATTACTCTAAAAAACGCTTTCCTAAGAAACGACCTACTTCCACCATGGGATGCTTTAAATGTGGTGATAAAACTCATCAAATTAAAGAATGTCCCAAGTGGGAGGAAATCAAATCTAAGGAAAGAAGAGAAAAGGTTAAAAAAGACTATAAACATAGAGTCATGAGTGCTATATGGGGAATGTCCGACTCCGAGGAAGATGAGGAACTCATCGAGGAGGAACTTGAGGCTAAAATGTGTCTTGCAAATCATGGTAAAGAAAAAGTCTCAAAAACCTCAAAACTTGAACACTTAAGATGCCTCATGGCTAACCCCGACGATTCCGACTCCGATTCCGACAACGAGGTAAACAATCTAAAGGCCAAGGCTAGAACTTACTCCAAAGAGAAAGTATGTAAGCTTCTTGATCAACTTCTTGATAAGTGTCGGTCTCAAACTAATAAGCTTGATATAATGCAAAATGAGATTGAGGAAATTGCTCAAGAGAATTTTAATCAAAAAATGAACTAAAAGCAACAGATTTCACGTTACTTCGTCACTTCGAGGCATATAATGAAGTCAAAAGAGTCAACAAGTTAAACAAGCATTTGACTAAAGAACTAGAGCGTCTTAGGTCGACACCCACGGACGTCTCTGACCTTGAAAATGTCAACACTACCTTGGTGATGCAAGTTTCCTCTCTAACCAAGGAACGTGATGATCTTTTGAAGGACAAAGACGATCTTGAAAATGAGATCTATGACCTTGTTGTTGAAGTTGTAGACTTAAGAGAAACAGTCTCTAAGACCGTTGCTTTCCACCACGATTTAGACAAGTTTAAAAGAAAAGGTGAATGGTTGGAAAATGAAAATGAGTGTCTTAAGAGTGAGGTTGTTTGTCTCAAGAATGAAATAGAAGACCTCCATGAAAGGCTTACCTTCTTTCAAAAAGGTATGCCCGAATGTAGCTCTTCTAGCTCTTCTCCTCATCTTAGATCCGATGAAATCGTTGATCTAAACCAAAGACTCGACAAGATGACATCTAAGTATGAAGAGTCCAAAGAAAGAATCATTTATCTCGTGTCTAAACTCAACAATCACACCCATGACTTCATTGTTGAGAAAAGATTGTCCATTGAAAGTGTCAACAATGATGAACTCAAAAGAGAAAAAGAAAAGAATTTGCATCTTCTTTCACGTGTCCATGACTTGACCAATGAGCTTGTTAATGCTAAGAACATCACTGAAAAATGGGAAGGAAGTCAAACCGTGTTAAACTTCCTCACGAATCAAACCGAGAAATGCGATAAAACTGGTTTGGGGTTCAAATGGAAGTCGGTGACCGATCGTTGCATCCGTAAGCCTAAAAACGATTTTAGAGGAAGGAAGTATGTAGGTCTTCCCGAATACATCATTTGCAATTATTGTGGTGACAATGGTCATGTTTTTAATGGATGTACAAAACGTTTTGATGACATTGAAAAGAACACCAAAGCATTAAATGAAATGAACATTAAGAAAGACACCACAAGTTATGTTGATCACAAAAAGGGACCCAAATTCATTTGGGTTCCTAAACTCAAAAACTAATCTTGTGTAGGGCTTGGTGAGAGGCGGCCGCAATTGGTACTTGGATAGTGGATGCTCTCGTCACATGACGGGTGATAGAAGCCCATTCCTCTCACTTAAAGCGTATGATGGTGGCACGGTAAGGTTTGGTGACAACAAGAAAGGTGAAGTAATTGGTATTGGAAAAGTTGGTAAGTCATCCTTACTTTGTGTCGACAATGTGCGGCTTGTCAAAGGTTTGAAACATAATCTCCTTAGTATTTCTCAACTTTGTGATAAGGGTAATGTTGTTGAATTTCATGCTAATATGTGTCGAATTTTTGATGCCTCTACTAATGAACTAATACTCGAAGGAAGACGTGTCAAAGATGTTTACTTAACTAATTTGAACTCTCTATCCGGTCACACCATGTCTTGCATGAGTGTAATGAACAATGATCCTTGGTTATGGCATAAAAGGTTTGGTCATGTTAGCACAAAAACTCTTAATACCCTTAAAAGACTTGATTTGGTTGAAGGCATTCCTAATATAAAATTTGAAATTGATAAAGTATGTGATGAATGTGCTAGGGGTAAACATGTTAAAAGTTCCTTCAAATCCAAAAGAATTATGAGTACATCTCAACCTTTGCAACTTTTATATATCGACTTGTGTGGACCAATGAGAACTAGAAGTAGAGGTGGTAGTCGTTATGTGTGTGTCATTGTTGATGATTACTCTAGGTTTGTTTGGGCACTCTTCCTAAGCTCTAAGGATGAGACATTTGATGAGTTTCTAATTTGGTTAAAGAAGATTCAAAATAAACTTGGTTTAAAACTTGTTTCAATGAGAACCGATCATGGAACCGAATTCTAAAACTCATCATTTGGTGCTTATTGTGATGACAATGGTGTAGACCATAACTTCTCGGCTCCTAGAACCCCACAACAAAATGGTGTGGTTGAAAGGATGAATAGAACCCTTGAAGGAATGGCTAGAACAATGTTATTAACTAGTAAGTTGCCTAAGAACTTTTGGGCCGAAGCGGTAAATACCGCTTGCTACATTTATAATCGTGTCATGATAAGGAGTACTTTAAATAAAACCCCTTATGAATCATTGCGTGGAAGAAAACCCAACATTTCATATTTTAGATGTTTTGGAAGCAAATGTTTTGTTCACAACAATGGTAAAAACAATTTGGGTAAGTTCGATCCACGTAGTGATGAAGGAGTATTTATTGGGTACTCCGATCATAGCAAGGCCTATAAAGTTTACAATAAACGAACCTTGTTAATTGAAGAAAGCATCCATGTCATTTTTGATGAATCTAGTGTGCTTGGACAGGTACAAAACATGGATAATGATGATGAGGACGATGACGATGAGTTTGAGATTGGTCTTGTTCGAAAAGACTTCGTGTTCACGGATGAAGAAGCTCCCAGCACTGAATTGCAACAGACACAGACTGCCACCTTCAAAGGAGAGCAACAACTCAGGGGGAACACGGAGTACTTCGATTCCTCTCTGAAGCAACAGACCCAACGATCGTTGCTTCTACCTCCGAATCAAGAAAACCAAAACAAAGGAGGATGAAGAACCTTCCAGGCCAATAGCAACAACATCAGTGATCGATAATGTTGAGGGGGAACAAGAAACTATTGTTCCAAAGAAGTGGAAACATCAAAGCTCTCATCCACTCACTAATCTCACAAGTGATCTCAACTCGGGAATTCGAACAAGATCATCCGTCAACCATCTCGCTCACCTCAATGAGTATTGTGCCCACAATGCGTTCCTTTCTCAAATTGAACCTTCAAATGTAACAAACGCCTTGATGGATGCGGATTGGGTGCTTGCCATGCAAGATGAGCTCAATCAATTCAAAAGAAATGAGGTATGGCACTTAGTCCCTAGACCGCCTAATCGCACCGTCATTGGTACTAGGTGGGTCTTTCGCAACAAGCTTGATGACTCGGGTGAAATCGTAAGGAACAAGGCTAGACTAGTGGTGCAAGGTTATAACCAACAAGAGGGTATTGATTACGATGAAACCTATGCACCGGTAGCTAGACTTGAGGCCATACGATTGCTTATAGCTTTTGCGGCTCACAAAGGCATTAAACTCTTCCAAATGGATGTCAAAACCGCTTTCTTAAATGGATATTTGGAAGAAGATGTCTTTGTAGAGCAACCACCTGGTTTTGAGAACAATGATTTGCCTAACCATGTTTTCAAATTAGACAAAGCTCTTTATGGTTTAAAACAAGCACCAAGATGTTGGTATGATAGATTGTCTAAATTCCTTATTGAAAATGGTTTTAAAAGAGGCTCCGTTGACAAAACATTGTTCTTGAAGCAACAATCAGATTTAACTGTTGGTTGTACAAGTATATGTTGATGACATTATATTTGGTGCAACAAATGAACTCCTTTACTTATATTTTTCGAACTAATGAAATCGGAGTTTGAAATGAGCATGATGGGTGAGCTAGGATTTTTCCTTGGGCTCCAAATTAAGCAATCAAAGGATGGAATCATGATCCATCAACAAAAGTACATCAAAGAAATGCTTAAGAAATTTGGGATGACTAATGGTAAGCCTCATGATACTCCTATGGTAGCCGGGTCCAAATTGGACAAGGATGAACTCGGTAAGAATGTTAGTGATAAGGTGTATAGAGGTATGATAGGCTCACTTCTCTACTTGACCGCAAGTCGTCCCGACATTCTCTTTAGTGTATGCTTATGTGCTAGATTCCAAGCAAATCCGAAAGAATCACATTTCAAAGCCGTTAAACGAATTCTTCTTATTTGATTGGAACACAAAATCTTTACCTATGGTATCCCTTATATTGTCCTTTTGATCTTATAGGCTTTTCGGATGCGGACTATGCGGGGTGCACGGTGGATAGAAAGAGTACCTCCGGAATTGCAACGTTCTTGGGTCCTTGCTTGACTTCTTGGGCCTCAAAGAAACAAAACACGGTAGCTCTTTCTACGGCCGAAAGTGAGTATGTTAGTGCGGCACATTGTTGTTCTCAACTCCTTTGGGTAAAACAACAACTCTTGGATTTTGGTATTATTTTTGACTCCATTCCTTTAATGTGTGATAATACGAGTGCAATAAATATTTCCAAAAATCCTATTCAACACTCTAAAACCAAGCATATTGATATTCGTCACCATTTTATTCGTGATCATGTGGAAAAAGGACATATTAAACTTATCTTTTGCAAGACCGAGAATCAAATTGCCGATATTTTTACTAAGCCACTTGCAAGAGAACATTTTGAGAAATTTAGACTAGAAATTGGGTTAATTAATAGCTTGTGATTTTTAGTATGAGTTTTACACAATTTCCTAATTGATTAAGTTAAATTTGGATATATGTTATTAAGTGTTCTAAGTGCATTGACATCATGTTTGGACCAAAAATTGACACCGTATTTGTGAGTCGGTAATCACTCAACCTCATATCTAAATTTACGTTTATTATATGCTACCTTGCGTTTTTATTTCGAGTAATTGAATTTGTTTAAGTCGGGCCAACCACCTCTCCTACATCATTTAATGGGCCATTAAACATCATTTAACAACCCATCACCTACAACTACCCGTCCAAACTACCTAAACCCACTAACCCTCCATCTCCCAAATCCAACTCCCTCATATCTCACCTATCCTAACCCACCATGGTAAAAACATCATTTAACACACCCATTAAACCCACAAAAATTACCTCCCTACCTGTCACATCCAACCCACCGACATCACCAACTCCAACCATGCCTCCTGTCAAAACTTCTTACGCCTTTCCTCCACAAACCTCAAACCCGACTTCAACAAACCCAGATCCACCTAGCCCTCAACCATCACCAAAACCCACTGATCCACCATCATCCGACAACACTCCCATCGCCTCAATGGCAGGAAGACGCACTCGTGGTGGTCGGAAGAAAAGCTCCACTACTCCGAGCTCCTCCTCTGAACCGGTTACTGTTATGGTTGAAGATGTTGAAGATGAAACCGAATTTGACTTGAATGATAATCCATCGAAATCCGGCGAGTCTGATTCGACTCCGGCGAAAAAGAACAACAAGAGAAAAGAAAAAGCCCCCTCCTCTCAATTACCCCCAATCTCAGAAAATGTTGAACAAAGTAACATTGACAATCCCATTGATGATATCCCAATTGAAAATCCGAATGAACCTACCTTAAAAAATCGAAACCTTCAAAGAAAAAGCTTGTTTACCTTGCTCCTTCGGATCCGGTCTCCCTAACCTCGAAGTGGGATCTAGCCATGGTTTGGGCTCACCTTGAGAGTCTCGACCTCCCTACTTCCATTTACAAAAATTGTGAAAGGTTGATGAACATTAAAGCAATTCACTCTCCTCGGGTGTATAATCAAAACTGGTTCGAGCCACCGGCTTTCCACTCTGTCCGTGACATGGTTTTAGCTCAAGGTTGGGAGAAGTTGTTGGAAATGCGTGAGCCGGTATTTGTGAGCGAAGTGATTCAATTCTTTGCAACGGTGCGGGTTGATAAATCGGTGAATTTGTTACTGACTAAGGTGAACGGTAAGCCTCTAAAACTCGACTCAATCTGATTTTGCCAATGCTCTTAATATTCCAGTCGGAGGCTATGACCAACTCCCCTCTGAAACTTGGGTAGCCTTACCATATGCCTCCCCTCTTAGCATTGCTCAAACCGTTTGTCCCAAAACTGCCTCCCCCGGACCCGTGAGCAACACCCAAATCCCACCTCCTCTTCGAATTATTTTCAATATGCTTTGTAGGTCAATTTACCCGTCGGGTGATAGAGGAAAACTAACCATTGCTTTACAATATTTAATCTATCACATTGCTACTCATAAGAAGGTGAACCTAGTCGGGTTAATGTTCAAACGTTTTCATCTTATTTCGACCAAGCTTCGTCGACCTTCCACTCATGTGATTTACCTACCCTATAGCATGTGGTTGTCGGTTGTGCTCAAAGCACAAGGGGTGTTGGTAAATACTAGCTTGGGTTCGTTGGATATGTGTGATACTATGAGTGATGGGCAAATGGGGAAGATGTTGATCAAAATTGAGAATGATGAGTTAATTTCTGTGAAAATTAAGAAGGACCCGGAAGTTGGGTCATCTAGTCAAGGGAATACGGGTAATATGCGGGATGTACTCAATGCCGTGGCTGAGTTGGGTGCGTGGATTAGGGAAGATGCTCGTCAAAAGGACTTAGCAATCTCGGCCCTTGCTTCCTCTTTGGACCTCATCCGTGGTGAGGTGGATATTATTTCCACCCTTGTGTCAACTAAAGAGGTTGGTGAAGATGCTATTGTGGATGATGATCCGTTGGGTAGTGGCTCGGATGGTGAACAAGCCTCCTCTCCTTAGCCTTTCCATATCCTCTCGGCCTATTTATCCTTACCCGTACCCCCTTATTTTGTTCCATCTTGGTTGTGCCTCTCTACGACTTATTTTCTTGCTTGTTATTTTGAACATTTGGTGGTGTATGTTAAACTTTGTTTAGCTATGTTGAACTTTGGTTAGCTTATGCTTAATCCTTGTTTGTGTTGACTTTGTTACCTTGTCACACTTCCATGTGTCTTTTTGTGTTTTCTTATGACTATTTGCACTCTAATGCTTGTGACATCTCTATCCTTTTGATGATGTCAAGAGGGGGAAAAGGTAAACTCATGCTTTAAATCTCTTTGCTTATTGATTAAACTAATGGCTTGTTTAACCTTCTTAGCTTGATTCTTGTTTGGGGCAATGTAAAATTGTCATGATAGTTTGATTCTAGCTTTTGCCCTTGGTAAGGTAATATTGTCCCTTCTCTATCATTTGATCTTGCTTGCTAAAATCTTGAATTAAGATGTTTACATTGCTCTTACATTCGTTTGGGGCTTGTCATCATCAAAGGGGGAATTTGTTGGGTTCCTTATGTTGATGATAACATGCCCATTTGATTTGTATTATCTTAGTTTACCTTTTCAGGATTAATGATGTAATCAAGCTTGGATTAAGAAGTGTTGAAGTTGTTATTAATCCCATTGTAATTAGTCGTGTGTCATCTAATGTACAAGTGAGAAAGTTAAGTATAGTAGTGTAATAGAAACAGTCCAGATGACTGTTGCTTTAACAAGCAAACAGCTGAGTGGACTTTGCCATGACTCGTAAAAACTTGAAGATCTTTTTTATCTTTCAAATGCTTTCTCGTGACTCTTATTTTCAAAGATAAAAATCTGATTTTATTAAGGAGGTAGTATCCAATGAAGAGTGGTTTGAATTATTCAAAATGTTTCCTCTTTGTGCAAATTCAATCCCTTGGTTTTTAAGAAAACAAAAGTTGCCTTTTGCCATTTTGGTGATAACTTGTCTCTTGTGACTTGTCTTTCATTCTTTGTTTTCTGATTTTGCATGAGCATTTAAGGTTATTCTTCAATCCTTCTTTCTCTATTCTTACCTATGCAAAAGACTCCCTTTTGGTGCAAGCTTTTGAATGGTTACTATTGCTCCTCACATGCAAAACCTTTGACCCTTCAAAACCCTAGCAACCCCCTTTACTACCTCCTCTATAAATACCGTGTCCTATCTTCATAAATCCCCAAGACTTTTCTGATTTAATTTTTCCAAACTTTGCAAATTGTTTTAAGAGTTTAAAACCGTGTCTTTGCAAAACCGTTCAAAAGTCTTCAAGTGTCTTTCAGTTTCTACAGTCGTGGCCACTGTTGCTTTTCTATACTAAACTCTCTTGCTTAAAAGTGTTGATCTTGTAAAAGTTGTCCACCTCTATTCTTTGTTAAGAATGTGTTAGTGGAAACTTGATCCTTTACATTTTAAGTGTGTTAGAAGAGTTTAGGACGGAGTAGTCTTTTACTCTTGACAACCGGAGTAGGTTGTGAGTTGGCAATCGGAGTAGATTGCGAGTTAGCTTGTCATAGAACGGAGTAGTTCTTATACTAGCTTTGCAACCGGAGTAGGTTGGCGTCTTTTATTACAAGGGTCTTTTAGTTGTCGGAGTAGATCACTAAAGGAAAGTAATAAAAAGGTAGATTGGACGTAGGCACTTTAGTATTTGCCGAACCAATTCAAAAACTCGTGTTCATTGTTTATCTCTTTAATTCCGCTGCTTTCTTACTTTGTTTGTTTGTTTTGTTTAGCTTAAACTTAGAAGTAACAGTTCATCATACTTTATCGTATTTGGTCCGATAATACTCTCCACAAACCGAGACAAATAGATACATCGAACGATTGTTGCTTTCATACTTCAAAGAACATTCATTGTAACTTTGTTTGTTTTGTTTCGCTTAAACTTAGAAGTAACAGTTCACCATACCGTATTTTGTCTGCAGATAATACTCCACAAACCGAGACAAATAGATACAAATCGAACGATTGTTGCTTTCATACTTCAGCAAACATTCATTGTGATACTTGTTCAATCTTTCAATATTATTCAAAGTATCCTCAAATCTCTTTTGTTCACTTAACTTACTTTAATCCAATAAAGTTGAAGTTAAAATTTTTAAAAGAGTACCTAATTCACCCCCTCCCCCTCTTAGGTACTTGAATCCATAAACTCAACAGAACTTAACGCAACAGCTTTGGGAGAAATGCAACAAGGATAATACCGCTATCTTGGAGTTAAGAGAGCAAGTTGCGCAATTAACACTCGCCCAAAATCAAGTTAATCCTTTATCCTCGTGCGACCCAGTCAATGTCATCAATCTTCGAAGTGGCCTTGTTTATGAGGGGCCAAAACTACCGGAAGACGGGGTTGTGATAGCTGCTAATTCCCCGGAGGATGAGTTGGAAGAATCCACGGACAATATCCCTGCTGCAGATTGTCCAGGCACTCGATCGAATGAAAATTCCCCTCGATCGAATGAAATATCTTCTTCCAATGCTCGATCGAGTACAATTTCTACTCGATCGAGAGATGCTCATTTAATAGATTTCGATCGAGTAATCCATTCCTCTCGACCGAACACTTTGGTAGAATAAATACCTCGATCGAGTAATTCTGGGACTCGATCGAGAGAACCTGAAATACAAGAGCTCGATGGAGAGGTTCAAATACCTCGATCGAGTAATTCTCAAGACAAAACCCCTCGATCGAGTGAAGAAAGTGCTCGATCGAGTGCTGGAACCAGCGGAGCTTCAATTTTGACATCTAATTCCTCTACCGTGTCATCTTCCCCTGTTGTGAAGACGACACGTGCTGATAGAGGTAAAGAGAAGGTCACGGGTCCACTCATTGCTACCAGAGTACCCTTTCCAGGACGTCTGAACGGCGCAAAGGTTGAGCGACAGTACGGTAAGTTTGTGGACGTTCTCAAGAACCTCCAGGTAACTGTCCCCTTTACCGAACTTATTACCCAGGTAGGACTTACGCTAAATTTATGAAAGATATTGTGACGCGTAAGAGAGAGCTAAGTGAATTTGAGACTGTTTCTTTCATGGAAGAGTCAAGTAATTTACTTTTAAATAAAGCTCCACCTAAAATTAAAGACCCGGGTAGTTTCTCTATTACCTGTGTTATAAGCAATGAAGTAATAGATAAGGCTCTTTGTGATTTAGGAGCGAGTGTCAGTATCATGCCTCTGTCTGTCTGCAAGAAATTAAAAATGGGTCACCTTAAAATGACTAATATTATATTACAGATGGCTGATAGATCTGTAAGACGACCCTTGGGTGTCTTAGAGGTAGTGCCTGTGAAAATAGGCAAATTCTTTATACCAGTAGATTTTATTGTTTTAGATAGAGCTGAGGACACCCAGACCCCAATTATACTAGGAAGACCGTTCCTATGTACAGCTGGGCCATTACTGATGTAAAACAAGGGCGTTTGACTCTTGCAGTTGGGGATGACGCGATTACTTTCAGTCTGCCTAGCACTTTGGCTCGACCAATGATAGAGGATACTTGCTATTCTGTTGATATTGTTGACGAGTCTGGATATGACTTCTGGTCGGGTTCTTTTATAAAGGACCCACTAGAAGCTCTAATGCTTTTGGATGAGTGTGCAGATAACCCAGATAACAATGACGCTGTGTTGGATTTGCTTGAAGCTGCTTTAGATGTGCGTGAACTTACCGATGCTGAGGGAGAGCAAGTGGAACAGATGATCAGCACCCTTTGCTCTATAGAGGTAAAGGTACCTGAGCGTAAACCACTTCCCTCTCATCTATAATATGCTTTCTTAGACGATACCGAGCAATATCCAGTTATTGTTAGTGCTAAGCTTGATTATGATCAGCTGACTGCTTTGTTAGCTGTGCTTAAGAAAAACAGGAAAGCTATGGGTTATTCTTTGGATGATATCAAGGGGATTAGTCCCGATATTTGTATGCACAGGATTGAGCTGGAGGAATATCACAAGCCTTGCATACAGGGTCAGCGCCGGCTGAACCAAAAGATACAAGATGTTGTGATAGCTGAGGTAATGAAGCTGCTTGACGCAGGTATTATCTATTCTATTGGTCATTCTAAGTGGGTGAGTCCAGTTCAGGTAGTTCCTAAGAAAGGTGGGACTACTGTGGTCAGGAATGACAAAAATGAGTTAATACCTACTAGAGTAGTAATCGTCCGCGGATGTGTATAGACTACGAGACAAAATAATGCCGCCACCAAGAAAGATCACTTTCCCTTTCCTTTTATTGATCAGATGGTAGAAAGGTTAGCTTCTCATAAGTTTTTCTGCTATTTGGATGGGTACTCAAGGTTCTTTTAGATCCCTATTCACCCAGATGATCAAGATAAGACTACTTTTACTTGTCCTCAGGGTGTGTTTTCTTATCGCAGGATGCCCTTTGGTTTATGTAATGCCCCTTCTACCATTCAAAGGTGCATGATGGGGATATTTTCAGAGTACATTGAGTCTATTATGGAAGTTTTCATGGACGATTTTAGTGTTTATGGAAGTGATTTTTCTAACTGTCTGTCTAAACATGATAAAGTGTTGCAGCGCTGCATTGAGGTTAATCTTGTGCTTAACTGGGAGAAGTGCCATTTCATGGTCAACGAGGGAGTTGTCTTAGGGCACTTAGTTTCTGACACGGGAATAGAAGTTGGCAAAGCAAAAGTGGAAGTGATTCAGCAATTACCTCCTCCTGTTGACGTTAAAGGAGTGAGGAGTTTTCTTGGTCACGCCGTCTTTTATCGGCGGTTTATCAAGGATTTTTCAAAAATTGCTAAACCACTTACACAGCTGCTACTTAAGGTTGCCCCTTTTGTATTTACTGATGAGTATCTTTCTGCTTTTAACAGGTTAAAGCAGGCTTTGGTATCTGCACCGATCATACAGCCTCCCGACTAGGATGTGCCGTTTGAGATAATGTGTGATGCTAATGATTATGCATTAGGAGCGGTGCTAGGCCAAAGGAAAGACAAAGCTTTAAATGCAATTTACTATACGAGACGAACTCTGGATGAGGCTCAAGTGAAGTACACCACTACTGAGAAAGAGCTGCTAGTTGTGGTTTATGCCTTAGAAAAATTTCGTTCTTATTTGATTGGGTTAGAAGTTACTGTTTTTACTGACCATGCAGCGCTGAGGCACCTTTTGGCTAAGAAGGAAGCTAAACCACGGCTATTAAGATGGATACTCCTTCTTCAGGAGTTTTGATCTGCATATAAAGGATAAGAATGGAGCTAAGAACGTTGTAGCTGATCATCTATCGAGACTATCAAAGCAAGAGGGAGAAGATTCTCTACCTATTGATGATTCTTTTTCTGATGATTCTTTGTTTGCTGTTTTGTCCTCTATTGTTAACAAAGATCCTTGGTATGCAGATCTAGCTAACTACGTTGTCAGTGGCACGCTGCGACCTGACCTTTCTCATCAGCAGAGGAAGCGTTTTCGGTATAACGCTAAGAAGTACTTCTGGGATGATCCTTACTTGTATAAGGAATGTGCAGACGGTCTCTACAGACAGTGTATTTCGCAGTGAGAGACCAAAGTAGTCCTAGAAGGCTATCACTCATCCTCTTATGGTGGTCACCATGGTCCATCGCGCACCGTGGCTAAGGTACTTCAGTCTGGTTTTTACTGGCCTACTTTGTTTGCTGATGCTAAGGCTTTTGTTTCAGCTTGTGATGCATGCCAACGACCAGGGAATATTTCAAAGAGACATGAGATGCCACAAAATGGTATCTTAGAGGTTGAGGTTTTTGATGTCTGGTGCATTGATTTCCAAGGACCGTTCCCATCTAGTAAAGGTAACAGGTATATTTTAGTAGCTGTTGATTATGTGTCTAAGTGGGTGTAAGCAATTGCTTCACCCCATTGTGATGCCATGACCGTGATTAAGATGTTTAAAAAGATCATATTTCCTCGATTTGGTGTCCCTAGGGTCGTCATTAGTGATGGGGGAATGCACTTCAAAGAAAAGAAACTAACTTCCATTCTGTTTAAGGTTGGTGTTCAACACCGGCGTGGTTTGGGGTATCATCCCCAAACTAGTGGTCAGGTTGAGGTCTCTAATCGCGAGATTAAAGAGATCCTATCTAAAGTAGTTTCTAAATCACGGAAGGACTGGAGTCTTAAATTAGAAGACACATTATAGGCTTACAGAACTGCCTTTAAGACACCGATTGGTGCATCACCTTATCGGTTAGTTTATGGGAAATCATGTCATTTACCTGTTGAGTTGGAATGTAAAGCTTAGTGGGCAATTCGTGAACATAACTTTGATCCTAAGTTGTGTGGTCAGAACCGTCTTTTGTAGCTAGATGAACTGGAGGAGTTTCGGCCCAACGCCTATGATAGCTCACGTATCTACAAGGAGAAGATGAAGGATGGCATGACAAAAGAATTTTACCTCGTGAATTTCATGTCGGGCAGAAGGTGTTTCTGTTTAATGCCCGACTGCGATTATTTTCTGGCAAGCTGAAGTCCAGGTGGAGTGGACCTTATACGGTGACAGCTGTCACTAAATTTGGGTCTGTTGAGCTAGAAGGTCACGAGGGAAATAGGTTCAAGGTGAATGAGCAATATGTTAAGCACTATCATGAAGCAAATGATGCAGACAATCGTGTTGAAGTTTTGTACTTCGACGAGCTTGATACGCCAGTTAATTGATGCCAGAAAGGTCGTGCAAGACCTCTTAAACCTGCGCTTTCCGGGAGGCAACCCGGATTGTTTTGTTGTACTTTTGTTAAACATATTTCTTTTCCTTTACCTGTGTGTTGAACTTTAAATGCCGAACTATGCATCCCTCGTATTTCCTATACTTCTTATATGCGTTTTGCAGGTGAAGCAGCTCGATCGAGTGGTTTTTCTACTCGATCGAGTACTTTTGCTAAGATTTTCACTCGATCGAGCAACTGCTATCCTCAATCGACATGCTGCAAATCCCATTCTCTCGATCGAGTGCTTTTGACACCAACACCTCTCGATCGAATTGTTCTGAGTTGTTCGATCGAGCAGTCCCATGTTCCAGGAGTTATTTTTCGTCCAGTGAGCTGCTGTATGGCTACCTATGACCTCCCATGTTCCTGGTCGATTTGGGGAGGTCCCTCTTTCCGCCGTCTTGTAAGTTTATCGACTCCTGCTATCCTTTTTCTCCTTAGTTTGCATTTCTTTCCCTATTTTTGGTACAATGAGGGCATTGTACGGTTTGGTTTGGGGAGGTATGCATCTATATCTGTGTCTGCATGTTTTCTTGCATTTTCGTTTGCACGTTTATTCATTTTCTTATGCACCGTTGTTTTTAATTCAAAAAATCACATAAAATTCAAAAAATTTCACGTTTATTTTGAGTCGGAACGTTTGAACTTTGACGCTACATTGAGTTTTTACCTCTGCCCTGCATATTCTTAACATATTGTTGGCATGATAATGTGCATAATCTACGAGTTTTTGTTTCTCTCTTATCTGAACGAATAGACTTGACTTATGTCTTGGCAAGCTACATTACATTCTGAGGTCAGAGCTTTATAAACTGGTGACATTCATGACCGGTTTCATGTAGGATGTGAGTAGTACTCTCTATAAGGCATGTAACATCAATTTGCACAAGCATGAATCTATTCTTCTTAATACATGTATGCATTCGGTCTGTGGATGGTGACACATGTTAAGTAAGGTAGTTCCCTTTATCTCATTCTACCCATGAGCCTCACATAGCCAAATTGCCTTTTTGTCCTATTAGCTATAATTTATAATTTTGCCTACCCTAACCGAGCTAGTGATGAGTAGCTGGTCGGGAAGCTTTACTGCAGTTTGGTTATATATATAATTTCAGAAGTCGGTGGAAGAATTGAAGGGAATGAAAGAAAAATGCTATGAAAAAGAATTGAGAAAAAAAAATATATAAAAAAGAAAGAAAAAATCATATGCGGAAAAATGAAATTTTGTATAGATGATTTTTACTCCCATGTTTTATTTGTATATGATGGGGAGTTGACAAGTTTATGGTGTTTTGTGAGTCGAGTGCATCCAGTTTGCACTGTTTTGTATTGATATATATTGAGTATGAAGTTGGGATGCAGTTTCAAAATTTGGATCCGTTGTTGCTAGCCTGGCTATTAACTCCACATTTCCAAATTCATCTTAGCCCCTTCTTACCCATTACCTCACTTACCCAAATGTAAGTCCTCGGCATGCGTCTTGGTCATTAGTTTGGTTGGAATGCATATGTACGGTTGTAGAGACTTTATTCATGATTAAACTGCATGCATGTTCTTATAGGTCGAGTTAGGTGAGTGTCTTTACTTCTCTCTATCTTTCACTTATATACTCACCCTTTGCCTAAATTTGAGTGATGAGCGACCCGTGAGGGTCCGATATCTTTGAGTCTTGCAAGTTCGACGGTTCAGTGAGTTTGAAACATTGATTTATTTCGTTTGCACTTATCACTTGCCACTTTGTTAATTGTTGCATTAAACTGGTTTTGGTGGATGATGTGTAGCTGATGCGTTGGTCCCGTTCCACTGGTTTTTCTTAGTTGCATTCATAGTTTGCTTGGGGACAAGCAAAGGTTTGGTTTGGGGAGATTTGATGCGTGTATTTTATATAAGGTTTTTACATCATTTTTACACGCATTTCCGTACTATCTATGTAGCATCTAGCTACAAATGCCCCCGAATAGTCTACTTTGGTTTGTCTTGTGTAAATTGCATGTACAGACCGGAAAGAAGATAAATTGAGCCTAAACCCGTCCCATTTGCATACATTTATGGAGAACAAGGAATCGGAGCTTGGAATCTATCACATTGAAGACGGGTGAGCTGATTTCGGAAGGTGTCAAAGTGCCTTACATGCTAATATAGCTCGATCGACCACTTTTCAGTCGATCGAATTCTTTATCCCTTGAAGTTTCACTCGATCGAGTTGTTTTCATACTCGATCGAGAAGGCCAAATTAAGAAGTCCTCGATCGAACGGTTTTTCCATTCGATCGAGAGGAATTGCTGACCAGTTCCTCGATCGAGTGGTTTAATTCTACTCGATCGAGAGGTTTTTACCTTGTAGCCGTGTTTTTGCCTTATTTCGTATGGGCTTTATAATTAGGCTTCATTATTAGGTTAAGGAGTAGGATTTTCGACTACTTAATCACTGAGGAGACTACGTTATTTTTCTCTCCCCTTCTCCTCTCTTCGCTCTACTCTCTTCGATCCTTACTTTAGACTACTACTCGGAATTGAATCTTGTAATTGGTAAATTACTCTCTTTTATTTCTTAATCGTAATCTCTTTTATTGCTCTTTATTCCTTCTTTCTATTTACATTATTATGATGTTTAATTTCTATTGTTTATGTATGATTGTTGTTAATCTGATGATAATGCGTAGCTAATTCCCCTTTGCTAATACTTAGGGAATCCATGATTATGAAAGAATTGTAAATCGAGTTATTAGGTTTAATGCTTGTGTAGTTTATGTTGTTAATCGCTGCATTTAATTATTTCTGTCTAATTGATTCGACGCAATTAGTCATTTAATCAGAGTAAACCTTGACCTAGACCGGAAGGTTAGAAAGGGTGAGACTTGTAGCGAACATTAGGGCACGTAGTGAGGGCGGAAGCTAAGCTATTTGTGCTTTAGGGCGAATTCAGACCGGAAGGAGATATTCATTGCTCCATAGACCATACTTGCATTGACCTGAGACCTAGATTGCTTGACTGAATGATCATGGTGAACCGACTGTCTTAGCTAATTTCTCTCTATTTGCTTAATTCTTATTTCTTACTTTTTCTCTCTTCCTTAATCTCTTAGTTTAGAACAAACAAATTCAAACCCCCAGAAATTGGTTACCGTGACTGACTTAGTGGAGGCTGACATTTTTCCATCTCCCTGTGGAGATCGACCCGACTTCCCTAGCAATATTAGTTAGTGCTAGTTGGTTATTTTTGGTAGGTACACGACTAGCCTGTCAGCGAGCAATATTCGTTCATCCAAGAGGATGAGTTCTTCATATCTATCTCTCTTCCAATTAGCTTCTGGAATTTTGCTTTCGAGCAGAATGAGTAAGGACGGGATTTCTAGCTCAACTGGTTGTACAGCTTCCATGACGTAAGTTATATAGAAAAGAGTAGCCCCAGTGGGCATCCTAACTGATGTACGATAACCCCATAATGCAAATGGTATCTTACTGGGCCAATCGCGATAATCATCGATCATTTTCTTGAGGATCGTGACGACATTCTTGTTATCTGCCTCTACCGCGCCATTAGTTTGTGGTCTATATGGTGTAGAATGGTGGTGTTTGATTTTGTATTTGGCTAACAATTGCTCAGTTTCAGCCTCAAAATGTGATCCATTGTCACTAATGATCTCATGTGGGCAACCATATCGATAGATGATATTGGTTTATATGAACTTTGCCACGTTTTTGGCTGTGAGACTAGTGTAAGATGCCGCTTCGACCCACTTAGTAAAATAGTCGATGGCTACCAAGATGAAATAATGGCCTCCTGTTCAGGCTGGAGTTATTTTCTCGATGATATCGATTCCCCAAGCAGAAAATGGCCAAGGAGATATCATGGTGTAGAGTAGTGAAGGGGGAACATGTTGTACATTTCCGAAGATTTGCCAGTTATGGCAAAGCCTGACATACTTGATGCAATCGGATTCCATCATTGTCGAGTAATATCCCAGACGCGTGATTTTCTTTGCCGTCATTGGTCCACTCATGTGAGGGCCACATTCTCCATCATGAACTTCTTCCATCACTTTCTGTGCTTGTGAATGATCAAGGCAGCGCAAGACCACACCAATGGGTGTTCTTTTATATAATTCTCCTTGCATGAGGAGGTATTGAGAGGCTAGTAGGCATATGGCGCGTTGTCCCCTCTTGTCCATATCTGGTGGATATGTACCATTGAGCTTGAAGTTTAGAATGGCTTGAAACCAAGGTTCTCCTGAATTTTCTTCCTTAAATGTAATTTGGTGTACATAGGCTGGTTCTGATCGTCGTTCGATGCATAAAGGCATTTCTACCATGTCATCTGGCATATTAATCAAAGATGCAAGTTTTGCAAGAGCGTATGCAAATTGATTCTCTTTGCGAGGTAGGTGTAGATAAGTGACCTGATCGAAGAATTGGGCAACTTGATCTATCCCAGCTTGATAGGGTGCGAGACTTTTACTTCGAATTTTCCAAGATCCAGTAATTTGGTTGATGATCAAGGATGAGTCTCCGTGAACTCGAATATTTTTGATGCCTAAACTTACTGCTGCTTGTAGCCCTATGAGGCAGGCTTCATATTCTGCTGCGTTATTTGTCACCTCGAAGTCGAGCTTGACAGAGAGTGGCGTATGCTCACCTTTAGGAGAAATGAGCAATACTGCTATTCCAAATCCTCTTAGGTTCGATGCTCCATCAAAATAAAGGTCCCAAGAATCTACGTTGTTTTGTAGTATATCCTCGTCTGGAAATGACCACGTGTCTACTACTTGGGTGTCGTTGATGGGATTTTCTGCGAAGAACTCGGCAACGGCACGCCCCTTTATAAACTTCAGACGTACGTATTTGAGATTGAACTATTAGAGCATTAAGGTCTATCTTAATAGGCGTCCGTTGAGGACGGGTTTTTCGAAGAAGTATTTGACAGGATACATTTTGGAATAAACCTTGACGGAGTAACTAAGCATGTAGAGGCGTAGTTTCTTCGTTGCCCACATAAGAGCGAGGCATGTCTTTTCGAGAGGTGTGTACTTGCATTCATACTCCAAGAACTTCTTACTAAGGTAGTAGATAGCTCTTTCTTCTTTTCCTAAAGTTTGTGCTAGCATAGCTCCCATGGCTGTTTCAGTTAGTGTGAGATATAAATCGTGAGGTTGATCTCGTATAGGAGGCATGAGCACTGGTGGCTTGGGTAGTATCTCCTTAATTTTGTCAAACGCCTTTTGACAGTCATTGTCCCATATGGTGTGATCTGTTTTCTTGAGCTTTTTGAAAATGGGTTCGCAGATCATAGTAAGTTTCGATATGAATCGGCTTATATATTGCACCTTGCCTAGGAATCCTCTAACCTCCTTCTCTGTTTGAGGTTGTGGTATTTCACTTAGAGCTTTGATTTTGGATGGATCGATTTCTATTCCTCTTTGACTAACGACATATCCCAGAAGTTTGCCTGATGTTACCCTGAATGCGCACTTCTGGGATTCAGCCTCATGTTGTATTTTCGCAATCTCAAGAAGAACTTACGAAGGTTGTCAATGTGCCCCTTTATATCCTTGGACTTGGCGATCATATCATCAACGTACACTTCTACCTCTTTGTGCATCATGTCATGCAGCAATGTGGTCGTAGTTCGTTAATAGGTAGCTCCAGCATTGATTAGCCCGAATGGCATAACAGTATAGCAATAGGTGCCCATTGGGTGACAAACGCAGTCTTATGCATGTCTTCTATGGCCATCTTGATCTGATTATATCCTGCATATCCATCCATGAAGCACAACAACGCATGGTCTGCTGTATTGTCTACCAATATGTCGATGTGTGGTAGAGCGAAATCGTCTTTGGGACTTGCTTTGTTTAAGTCTCGAAAATCAACACAAACTCGGATTCGCCTGTCCTTCTTGGGTACGGGTACTATTTTGGGCACCCAGTCTGAATACTCGGAAACTTTGATGAACCCGGCTTTGAATTGTTTATCGACTTATTCTTTGATTTTAAGAGTCCATTCTGTCCTCATTCGACGGAGTTTCTGCTTTATAGGTTTGAAACCTGGTTTGATTGGAATTCTGTGTTCTGCAATATCCCTGTCGATCCCTGGCATGTCTTTGTAGGACCAAGCGAAAACATCTTTGAACTCATGTAGGAGGTCTATGAAACTGGCTGTTTCGGTTGGGCTTAGGGTCGTCCCTATCCTAAGTTCTTGGGGTTCTAGTTCGGTTCCTACGTTGATGGGTTCAGTGTCCTCTATAACTGGTGCCCCTTCCCCCTCTTGTGATATTTCTTTAGCTATGTGGGGAGGTAATTCGATTGAGTCTGGGTCAAGGTCATCCTCATTATCATCGTAAATAGAATTGCATTCAAAATAACACAAAGAGTAAGCAAAATCTGATTTATTCATATTAAATTTTGAAAAGAGTTGAAACAAACGAGCCATCTGTTCTGTAGTCAGTGGCGGTAAAGGGACAGCTGCTGGTACATTTCCCAGGCTACTGCTACTACTTGACGCTAAGCTAGGAGGACCGAGGGGATTGCGAGTGACTACATGAGGAGACTCTCTAGGGACTTCTTTAGACTCTGACTCTGATTCTGACTCCGACTCCGACTCTGACTCGAATTTGTTGTCTTCTGGTTCTCCTTTGAACATCTCTCCTTCTCCAGTGGTGACCTTGAAGAGCTTTCCTTGGTTGTTTGTCCACTTGATCGACTTTCTCCATCCTTTTTGCTAATTTGAACTGGTTTCGGTGATTAACGATGTAGGATTGAAGTGGTCATCCTGAAGTATCATGGTAATGATCCCGTCTTGCGTAGCTCTAACAAATAGGTCCTCTCCAAACAGAAGACTCAGAGCTTGTTCATCTAAGCAAGGTGCTTGACGAGTCTTGACGGTGGGAACCGTTTCTGAAGGAATGAAGTAGCAATCGTGAAAGATCTCGATTCCAGCTAGTTGCGTTCCTTTATAGTGCCAAGGTTCGGGAAACCCATGAAAGTATTCTTGACTCCCTTCTCTGACGAAGTATCCGTTTAGGGTGGGGAGATAGGATCGCATTTGGATTCCCAAGTTCTTACGGTTTTGAAACTGAGTGAGCATTTCTAGAGCTTCTTCTTTTGTGGGTTTGTATCCCAACCCTAACGGTATCCTTTGAGAGTTTCCTTCTTTGTAAGATGCAAATGTATTCTTTGGGCATGATTCAGTGGCATTCCCGGGAAGTATCCTTGAGACTTGAGTATGTGGTTGACCACTAAATTGGAGTATGGATCGAAGTATAGAGGTGCTAGTTCACTTTCTATAAGGTTTATGCTATGGAAGCCCCTAAGCTCATATACTGGATCTGTGACTACTTGGTTGCTTGAAATCTTCTCTATCACTAGCTTGATAGGTGACGAAGTGATCGTCACTACTTTGCCATCTAGTGGGATCTTGATTTTCTGGTGCAAGGGGGATGCTGCTGCTTTGGAGGCGTGAATCCAAGGTCTTCCCAGAAGTATGTTAAAATATGCTTCGATATCCACTATTTGAAAGTTAACCTTTTGCTCAATTGGTCCTGTAGCGATGGTGAGATTGACTAGTCCGACCACTTTACGTCTTATTCCATCGTATGCTCGAACACCTTGGTTAGTAGGACTCCGATCCGATTCTTTCATGCCCAATTTATATGTTTTTTAATGGTATGACATTGACTGCAGAGCCATCATCTAACAAAGTCATTGGCAAATTTTTCTTTAAGCATATGACGGTGATGTATAGAGTTAGGTTGTGACTGGCGCCGAAGGAAGGTAAATCCTCATCTGAGAAAGTAATTGGGTTACTTAGCTTAGTTGAATCTTGGAAGACAAAGTTGACTACGTCGTCAGGCGTAGAGTTGTGTGCTACATTTAATTTGGCCAAAGCTTGCAATAAAGCTTGGCGAAGAGGAAATAAACTTGCCACTAGTTGCCAGAATGAAAGATCAGCCTTTGTCTTCTGTAGTTGTTTTAGCAAGTGGTCAGTAGATGTATCTTCGCCATCATTTGGTGTGACGACATTGGTGTTAGTAATTGGACCACTAGCTATAGGACCATTTTGAGAAATGTTCTGATATGGACGCCCTGAACGAGTAAGGTGGTCTATATCTTGGTCTTCACTACCTTTGACTATGTCCTCACTAATCTTGACTAGGTAGTGGTAAGTGAGGTATTCAACTTCATCGTCGTCGGCCCATACTCTGTTGACGGTAGCAAACTCTCTTAATCTGATGATCTCAGATTCTAAATTGATTATTTGGTCGACTAGACTGTCAACCACGGCGACTACCTCTTGTATTGTAGAATTTGGAGATAGTTTTAGTGCCATACTCTCCCTGGGTATGGTGCTTGGATTACGGAGGGATGCTATTACATCTTCCAATTCTGAAACTTGCCTATTCACACTCTTTGCCCATGCAATAAAGTCGGCGATGGTAGGAGAAATGGTGGAATAACTCCCTTCATCTTCTAACGTATGGATCTCATCTTCGATTGGAGAAATGAGGTGTGAACAATCTAAGGTAGATTCTTCATTTGTAATCATCAGAACTTCAAGAGGATTCCGGGTATTGTTAGGCTTACCTTTAGGAGGTATGGGTAGGCGACCATCTTCGATCATATCTTGAAGGACATGCTTTAGCTTGTAAGACTTCTCTGTATCGTGTCCCTTACCTCTATGATATTCGCAGTATGAATTTTCGTCCCAGAACTTAGACTTCTTTTCTGGGTCAGGTGTAGGCCCTATGGGTTGGAGCTTACCCTGTTTCATCAACCTTTTCAGAGCATTGGAGTATGTATCGCCAATGTTCATGAATTTCCTTTGCGGGTTATTTTTCTTGGATGACTCGAGAAGGTTAACCTTATCAGTCTTACTAGAAGAGCGATAAGAACGACTCGTTGAACCTTGATATCCACGACCTACCGTTTTGGACAAGTGGCCTTTACAGATGTCATCTTCAATTCTTGTCCCTAGCACAGTTAGATGTTTGAAGGTCTTTATGTTTTGATACCACAAGGGTAGCTTCATCTAGACGCTCGACAAGTTGTGTGCTAGTCCTCCTCCACTTACTTAGGAAGTCGGTGAAGCCTTCTTTCTCATTTTGGGTAAGAACCTCTAGAGTACGCATGTTGACTTGGATCTCAGCATTATCCGCGTATTGTTTAGCGAACTCAATTGCATCATCATCCCAGGTGGCAATCTTCTTGTGCTCCAAAGAGTAGAACCATTGCTTACGAATGGTGTCGAGAGATGAAGGAAAGATCTTTAGGAACATCTCAGGTTTGATGCCTTTGTTAGACATGTAGTCTTTGAAAGCACGAATGTGGTTCAAAGGATTTTCATGTCCCTTGAACTTTGGTATATCAGTCATATTGAAGTTGGTTGGCAATTTGGTGTTCACGGCCTCATACTTACGATTGTTCTCCCTATAAATGTCATCTCCTTTTAGGTACATTAGTTGCTCCTCCAAGTATTGGAGTCGCTTCTCAGCTTCAGTAGGAGGGTTGATTTCTTGTTGTCCAACAAAAGGTGGGAGGTTATCATGCACAATTTCACTAGGAATATCATCTTCTGCAGGAGAGAGTCTAGTTTCTACAGCAAAAATTCGGCCTTCAATAGTGTTGAGGCGATCATAAACTTGGTCTTGACTTGTTTAGAGACGAACGAGCGCAGCTAGGATTTGAGCATTACCATTTGGGGGTTGACCGCTGGCGCTTGTGGTACTAGTTTCAGGCATCTTGGAAACTGGATAAGAGATTGACGACGAATCAAAACACGATCGACCACTCTAGCACACTTACTCAAAGCAAAGAGACTCGACTTGTGAAGTGGGAGTGTGTCACTTGTGTGAAGTGTGGTTTTGAAAATGACAAAGGTTTGAAATGTTTGTCCTAGCCAACTGTGGTGTAGTTGCAGGAGTGTTGACTCGAAGTGAGGTTTTGATATGGGTTTTGAGGCCCGAATTTTAACTCGACATTTGGACAGAGTTTTGACTTATTCTGTGATAATTTGAGCCATTTTTCGAAAATATTTATATTTTGAAAAGTTTTTTTTTATTTTATTTTACAAATTTTTTTTCATGCTTTTGTTTATAAAATGGTGCACGTATAAAACAAGCATTCATACGAGCATTATAACGGTATACTGAGTGCATTTAGAAGGGTTTTGGTTTAAAGGGGTGGGTTGCCATACCGAGCAATCAAACCCTGGTCTGTGGAGAGCTCCGTGCCAAACATGAGTAAGGTCGGTTCCTAGTCCATTTCCTCGAGTAGTGAAAGCCCTTGATACAAACATGAGTAAGCATCATGGTATGGTTGACGTCAATCGTTATCCATCCTTAGGCCCAGATAAGAATTTGGACCGTCCAGACGGGACGATTGGTCAAATGGGTTGGGTTGGGCCTAGGAAGGCCGAATAAAACGATCTAAAAAGATCGAGTAATGAAAACCGACAACTGTCTCATATGAACTATTCCCTAACCATGTTCAAGTTTCACCCTTGGCAATACGTAAGTGTATTACTCCCCAGCGGAGTCGCCAAACTGTGGACACGGGGGGGCCCACGGGGGCGGTTGAGAAACAAGTGTTTGCATTTGTGGAGTCGCCACCAATTTATTGTGGAAAATTGGAAACCGTTCGAATACCTCGTGTCATGTCAAGACACAAAGTAGTGACATGAACACTAATAACTCGTTACCCTTAGCATTCTATATCTAGAATGACTCTCGTGGATGCCAATGAACACGGATGTTCACAGAGATCTGGAGTAAGGGGTGAGGGTACGTATTAGAAAGTCCTTTTACTGAACACCTAATCCCGCCCGCCTCGGTAGCGGCCTCTACTAATGATTAGGGAAATCGTTCGTATTTGATATGCTGTCGATTATATGCATGCAATGCAACAAACAACGTTTTAAACCTAGCATGTGATAGTTAACTAAGTCGGTGAATACGAAATTTAGCACTCATTAATGTCGAAGTAGGGTTTAAAATTAATTACATGTTAGAACAAATAAATAAATCATACAAAGTAATAAAATACAATAAATAAATAACGATAATTAAAATTACAATAAATTACAACAGATTAATGATTTACGTCAAAAATATATTTAAAACGGATAATTTGAAAAAGAAAGAAAAAAATAGGTTATAAAACACGGACATATTAGTAATGATATTAGGATTAATAGCCGATTAATACACAATTAACGAATTAGGTCAAAGCAAGAACGGAAGTTCAGAGACAGAGCTCAACCCGGAACAGGTGCAGCAATGCTGCGTCCCTTGGAAGAGGCGCAGTGGTCACTGCGTCTGTTCCTGAGGCGAGTTCTGGCTGTGAAGTCAGAACTGCGATTGTTAATGTTTGTTGGTGGATTTAATGATCGATTATTGATATTTGACTTGGATGAAAGTGATTTAACAGGTTATTTACATGTGAATTGGTCGTAAAAGCGAATTAAAACGAATTAAAACTAATTTAAACTAATAAGATTAATTACAAATTATTTAGGTCAAATTATTACAAGTTAATTAGGTTTGTTTAGGTTAAACTATTAAGAAGGTTGTGATAAACATATGCAAATATATACAAGTCGAATTCCAGAGATTTGATATGAACAAATCGAATCTCCAAAAACTGGTTTGATTTTAACGACAAAAACCCGCAAATATTGATTATTAGGGATTTAAGTCGAAGTTTACAGGTGAAAAATTATTAAGAACAATGAATCATAATTATTACATGAAAATGAATAAGAAGAAAATAAGAAAAAGAACACAAAGGACGAATTCACAGAGGACGTAGGAAGAAGAAGAAAAGCAGGAACAGCGGCAGTCTCAGGAAGAAGCACAACAGATGTTGCGACTCTTCGAAGAGGCGCAGCAGTTGTTGCGTTTCTTCTCGACGCCTGTCTGCTGTTAATCCGTAAAAATAGGTTTGATAAAAAAGGTTTTATAAATCGGTTTTAAGCATATTTTTGACGTAAACCTTACATTAATTGATACAATAATAAAGTACAATAGTAAAAGATGGGATTTACACCCTCAGACTTACATGTTTGACGAAGTGAGATTAACTAAGTTTACGATTAGTGATTGCTCGACTCGAATGTATGATGAAAGTGCCTTCGTTAGAGAATTTAGATTAAATTGATTGATTAATTGAGTGGAGTTGGTCAAATTGGTCGGTCATGCAAACGTGACTGGTACTCAGAAGGATCCGAGCTTACGTGGTCGATTGATGAAGCACGTAGACGTCAATAAGCTTAGAGCACGGTCTTAGAATGCAAAGGGAGAAGAGAAGGGCGGACACTCGCGTGGGAAATATGAGGAACGAAGGTCCCTATTTATACTAATCACACGGAGGAATTATGGTATGAGTGATACTTGGGAAATAAATCTCAAAAAGATCTGAAAATACGCAGAATAGGGCTGGGGAAGAGGCGCAGCAGCCACCGCGACTCTTGGAAGAGGCGCAGCAGGTACTGCGTCTTTTACCCAGAGGTTTCCTCCTGCGGAAGAAAGATTTCCGCGTTTCTTTTATGGAATTGCGGTAGATCTCAACTTCCCTATTCCTTAAAATAAGATTTCGGGATATATTATACCAAAAGATGTAAAAATAAATTATGGAATAGAAACATCCGGAATATTCAAGAACATTCTGACTTGGCATTTTAAACGGTTTATAAGAAAATGCAGCGGTTTTTGACCCGGACACCAAATGAACTCTAATTACTGTCAAAATCACCGTAGCGGTGCGTAGATGATGACCAAGGGGTAGACAAAAGTATTTGAGCTATCACTTGACGATAAACTTACGAACTGTCATAAATCGTTCCGCGTACCAAACATGCGTCCCAATCATCACCGGCTGTTTGGCGGGAGGTGCAGAAATGAGGTATCTACAAATATTTATCAATTAATTATTACATAATTAAATAATAAATACTCATGGCCCGAGTTCGTAACCCGTCATCAAACAATATATATTCTCATGACTTATTAAAAGACAACAATTACAAGGATTTAATTAATTTGTATCACATACAAATAATTAGTTTTTCCATTTGGGCATCATTTTATAGGTGTGACCTAAAGTGATCAGCTGATCACCGCCGTCACATGACAGTAATGTCAAACTCTAGTCAGCTAATCATTACCGAATAACGATGATCAGCTGACAAATAAATAAATAAATCCCTGATATTCCTTTAACGAGATTTAATATGTAAACGCACTTATTGTGGAGGACACTACTCCAACAATCTGCCACTTGTCCGACACAAGTGTGCGTTACCAATTCTCTTGTCCAATAATATCTCCCACTCAATGCAAGATGTCATTCAGGTCGTTCTTGCATGTGATCATATCATAAAGTGGTTTCCTCGATCAGGAGAATGACTGTCTGACCGGATAATCCACTATAGATTTCATCCGAGCGTGGCCACGCATGTCCAGCCACCTCTCCTCGAGTGGCCTTGAGATAAAATATGACATAAATGGACAATCCCCTTGACCTATTTTCTTTGTTCGACACAGATCACAATGACCCAGTAAATGCTCATCGACCTCCTTTTACGGCGCGACCTAGAACAAAAACCTAAGCCACCGGAAAATCGTACCAACTCAGACAAACAGTCACTAGTCTAAAGAATTGACTCGAAGGAATAAATATAAATCCTTGCCACGACCCAGCAACAAAAGGACTCTACAAACGGTCACTGTCCGACAAATCGTCTCACAATCTGCCTATGTAATCGATCAGCCATCACTATGACCATATGACAGTCGAACTTGTCATCTATCGCCTTACAATCTAGTCACTCCGAGACGTCACCTCATTAAGTAAATAGGGACAAAACACAATGTTAATCCAGTTCACTTTAATACGGTTCGACATTGTCACTACAACCTATTTGGATAAAACAAAGTATATAAATTCAGATATAAAACTGAATACAACGATAAATGTAATTATCATATATGAAATAATAAATACAATATCTTGATCATTACATATCATATAATTTACAATAGTTCTGGCATTCGTCTCAATCCCATCGAAACTACATGACTATCATGTTTAGCTTGAGACAATGGCTTGGTTAAAGGATCAGCGATGTTGTCTGTTGTCCTAACTTACAGACTGTAATTTCCTTCATTTTCAATTAAATCTCTAATTACATGAAATTTCCTAAGTACGTGTCTAGACTTGTTACTAGACTTGGGCTCTTTTGCTTGAAAAATTGCCTCACAATTATCACAATACAAAGTGATAGGATCCTCTGCGGTCGGAACTACTTTCAGTCCCTCTAAGAATTGCCTAATCCAAACAGATTCCTTTGCAGCTTCAGAGGCTGCAATGTATTCAGCTTCCGTTGTAGAATCAGCAGTCACAGACTCCTTAAAACTTCTCCAGCAAACCGCCCCTCCATTCAACAAAAAGACAAAAGCAGCCTGGGATTTCAAATAATCCCTATCGGTTTGGAAACTGGCATCCGTATAACCTCTTACACATAATTCAGATTCTCCTCCAAACACCAAGAATGAATCCTTAGTCCTTCTCAAGTACTTAAGAATATTCTTGACGGCTATCCAGTGACTCTTACCTGGATTTTTCTGAAAAGGACTCGTCATACTCAAAGCATACGAGACGTCAGGACGAGAACACATCATAGCATACATGATCGATCCAACAGCGGAAGCATAAGGAATCGATTTCATGCGTTCAATATCCTTAAGCTCAGTAGGACACTGTGACTTACTCAAAGTAATCCCACTCCCTATAGGTAGAAAACCTCTCTTGGAGTTTTTCATATTGAATCGGTCAAGAATCTTATCGATATAGCTAGGCTTCTTGACTCAAAGCTAATATCCTTTTGGATCTATCCCTATGGATCCGGATACCCAAGATGCACTAAGCTTCTCCCAAATCTTTCATTTGGAAGTGATTTCCAAACCACTTCTTGACAGAAGCAAGCATATCTACATCTTTCCCAATGAGTAATATGTCGACTACATAAAGAAGTAAGAAAACAACTTTACTCCCATTGAACTTCATGTATAAACATGGTTCCTCAACACTCCGAGAAAAACCATTCTATTTAATAACATGACCAAAACGATGATTCCAACTCCTTGACGCTTGCTTAAGACCATAAATGGATCTCTTAAGCTTGCATACTTTGTTAGGATTTTTAGGATCCACAAAACCTTCAGGTTGTGTCATGAACACTTCCTCTTCCAGAAACCCGTTCAGGAAAGCGGTTTTGACATCCATTTGCCATATCTCATAATCATGAAATGCAGCAATCGCTAACATTTGGGCATACAGATCTAAGCATAGCAACTGGTGCAAAAGTTTCAACATAGTGTAAACCATGAACCTGAGTGAAACCTTTTGCTACCAATCTAGCTTTGTAGACATCTTTATGTCCATCCATGCCGATTTTAATCTTAAATATCCACTTACACTGAAGAGGTCGAACATATTTAGGTAAGTCAATCAGGTCCCATACCTGATTATCGTACATGGAATCCATTACGGATTGCATGGCCTCGAGCCATAGCTTAGAGTCAGAATTAGTAATATCTGCTTTGTAGGTCTTAGGTTCATCACTTTCCAAAACTAAAACCTCATAGTCACCATCTTCCTCGATAACACCAAGGTATCTATCAGGCTGGCGACTAACCCTCTCTGACCTCCTAGGTTCAGAAAGAACAATAATCGATTCAGACGTAGAAGGAACATCTTCCTTTACTGTCACATCAGTTTGTGGCTCTTGAACTTCATCAAGTTCAAATTTTCTCCCACTCTGTCTTCTAGAAATAAACTCTTTTTCAAGAAAGACAGCTTCACGAGCCACAAACACTTTTTTCTCGTTACTGTTGTAGAAGTAATATCCACATGTTTCCTTAGGGTAGCCTACAGAAATACATTTGTCAGAACGAGGTGCAAGCTTATCATCAGACTTGCTCTTGACATAAGCATCACAACCCCATACTTTCATCTATCGTAAATTCGGGACCTTCCCTTTCCATATCACATATGGAGTTTTGTCAGTTGCTTTAGTGGGACTTTTATTAAGTGAGCGTATAGCAGATAAAATGGCAAAACCCCAAAATGACTTAGGTAACTCAGTTTAACTCATCATTGATCGGACCATATCTAATCAAGTTCGATTCCTCCTTTCAGCTACACCATTCAATTGTGGTGTGCCAGGAGGAGTTAACTAAGATACAATACCGCGGTCTTTAAGGTGATCTCTAAAGTCATTGCTTAAATACTCCCCACCACGATCTGATCATAATGTTTTAATCTTCTTATTTAATTGGTTTTCTACTTCATCTGAAACTCTTTGAACTTGTCAAAAGCTTCACTTTTATACCTCATTAAGTAGATATACCCATATGTACTCATGTCATCGGTAAAAGTAATGAAATAGTCATAATTACCTCTAGCAGTGACTGTCATTGGACCACACACATCGGTGTGTATTAAACCCAACAACTCACGAGCTCGAGATCCTTTTCCTAGAAAAGGTGCACGAGTCATCTTGCCAAGAAGACAAGATTCGCATGTACCAAATGATTCGAAATCAAAAGGTTTAATTATACCAATCGACACTACTCTTTTAATGCGTTTCTCGTTAATGTGTCCTAATCGACAATGCCATAAATAAGATTGATCGGGATCACTTGTTTTGAGTTTTTTATTATCTAAATGATAAACATCGTTGCAAGTGTCTAGAATATAAATACCATTGATTGAAATAGCTTGGCTATATACAATCCCATTAAGGGAAAAAGTACAACACTTATCTTTTATAACAAAAGAAAAACCTTATGTGTCTAACACAGATACTGATATTATATTCCTAGACAACGTCGGTACAAAATAACAATTATTAAGAAACAACTGCAACCCCGAAGCTAAATTAATTACTCAGCTTCCTACTGACACGACAACTACTTTAGATTCGTTTCCCATTCGGAGATCAACATCACCCTTGTTTAGCTTTCTTATGCGTTTTAGGCCCTGCAAATCATTGCACAAGTGAGAACCACAACCAGTATCTAATATCCAAGTTATATTTGAAGCATAATTTATGTCTATCATAAAAGATTCGATTGAGAAATTAAATGTTGGCTTCACAATGCCAACTTTAATGTCATCCAAGTATTTTGTGCAATTACGCCTCTAATGTCCCTTGTTATTACAATAATTACAAGTATCTTTAAGAGGATTACCCTTCTTAGGCTTAGGCTAGGTAGAGCAACTCGCAATTGCTTTACCTTTGCCCTCTACCTATACGGGCTTCTTACATACGTTCCTCTTAAACTGCTTCTTCCCCTTCACGTTTATCGCAAGTACATCCCTCCTCGTACTCCCACTCAATCCCATGTCCTTCTCTACTTGCACAAGCAGAGAATAGAGCTCATGTAAACTTTTTCTCATGTTTGTCATATAATAATTTACCTTTAATTGGGTAAAAATCCTTTGACGTGAGAGAGAGAGAGTGAAGCACTCGGTCCACCACAAGCTCGTCGGGAATCTTACATCCCAACCCCCCTAGAGTTTCCACGTACTCAATAATTTTAAGTACGTGTGAACTCACAGGTTGACCATCTTTGAGGTTAGCCTCAAAGAAACGAACTGCGGTGTCATACTGAATTATCCTCGGGGCATGAGAAAACATAGTAAAAAGCCTCGAGAATACTTCATATGCATTGCGGAACTTGACACATTGCCTTTGTAAAGCAGGATCCATTGAATAAATCAAAACATTTTTTATTGCAGCAGATTCCTTTTGATAATCAGAATAAGCCTCCCTTACAACGGCAGTGGCCCTAGAACTAGGCGAAGGGGGAGAGGGATCGACAAGGTAGCGTAATTTGCCATCACATGCGGCAGCTAATCAAAGTTGTTCCTCCCAATCTTTAAAATTACTACCTTCGGCTTTTAATACATATTTGTCCATAAAAGAACGAAGCCATGAATCTCTAGCTATAGTGACGGTTTGATTAGTATAAGTCATCGTGATTACTACAAAGGAAATAAAAGGAAAGATTAACATTTATCGTCTAAACATTTTAACTTGTTAAATTATTTTAACAAGTTCCCATTTATATAATGATCTCCCACTGAATTATATAAATGATTCCAAGATCCAATTTTATATAAACATGGGCACGGTGGAACGATTCAACCCATATTTATATAAATTTGGTGAGTCAACAATTTTGACTGTTCTACAACTAGAACTCTTGGTCGACGGATTTTCTTAAAATCTATCTTTTAGCCCCATAAATAATTATGGGCACGGTGGACCGATTCAACCGATAATTATCCTGTTGAGTCCAACCAATTTTCACGCGTAATAACTTTTATTACCCTACTTACCCAACGTAAAAAGAGTGTACCTCGGTGATCCGAACCTTCCTCTAATGAAGAAGGGATTCATAGGTGCTATTATTTAGTAAGGCTAATCTCAATTTTCAAATAAAAGTGAGAGATCTTATCAATTTAATTGTCTATCACTTTTAAGTGAACAAACTTGGTGAATGCTAGACAATTAAATCGATAACAACAAAATAAAACATGTAGTGACGATTTGACATGAATGCATGAATATAAACAAACAAGTCCTACTATGGCCACCTATTTAATCTAATTAACTTAAACTATTACACTTCGGAAACCAACTCCTTGGCCCCTTGAGTCATCATAAAATTGGCCTCCTTCTTTAGGATTTCGGAACGCCTTTCCGAAAACACCGTCTTCATGAAAACTCCATTTTTAGATGCTTCATTTAACTACTAATAATTAAATTACATAACAATTTTCTATTATACAATTTGTAATAAAATTAAAATAAAAACTATTAATTAATTACAAATTGGGCGATGTGAAATCGCAATTAATTACAAAACAAGTCGATATTCCCTTACATTACGGGAAATACCAACTTCTACCTATGGCCATATTAGGAAAAATAACATAATTAAAATACTAAAAACTGTTCATCCAAATTAATAATAAAAATGCATTATGTAAAATGTCATGCCAAATCGTCTAACTTACCAACAACGATCATTTGAGCTTGCTTTGACGGAATTTTTACCATAAAAAAATCCATAATCAATTCTTAAAACAATTTTAAGGTTTACTAACCATACTAATCTGGTCTAATATCAAAATAATTATTCTCAGTAATTATCTTGAATTTATATGGGATTAAAACATAAATTATAACAAAAGACATAATAATTCACAATTATTATGGAAAAATTCCATTTAATTTAAATTTTTAAGGAAAATTAAATTTTTAAGGTGTTGTACATTCTGGTCTTTCACCAAAATGACATGCATGTGAAATTTTTTGGTTTTTTAAAATTTATTTAAAACAATTTTATAATTTTCTCGGTAAAACGACATTTTTTACGATTTAATTCTAAATCAAATCATAAAAATTGAAACAACTTAAAAATAATTTTTTTTACATTTTGGAACAATTTTCAGGAGCTAAAAACGAGCCTTAAAATTAAATTAATATTTATTTGTAAAATAGCCATTATTTACCAATTTTTATCAAATAAAAATCAATAAACTATCTAAATTAATCACATTAATTTAAAGTTTCTATTTTTCTCATGATAGAACATTCATGTGGTTATTTCTAAATAAATACGCATAAAATTAACATGCAACATAATTTAATTAACTATTAATTAATTTTAGTGCATTTTTATTCAACTTTATGCCATTTTAAGTCATAAAAAGTGAATAAATATTACAAAAATCTAATTTTCGTCCCATATAATTTTAAGACCATATTATTTATATGCAAGACCATATTTTGTGATAAAACTAATTTTAACAACAAAATATCAAATTTTATTAATTTATCTCATGAAGTACTAAAATCGTCTTAAGACTATATGCATGTATGGAACAATCCTCTGATACCACTTGTTAGTTATTTAGACCAAATTAGACTCATCCTATGATGTTAAAATTACTAACTAATTTTATGTAGTGGGCTAAATCTACATGCATGCAAAGAAAAATAACATAAAGATGGTATAAAACCATCTTAAGAGAAATTTCCTTACATTGATGTTTTTCTTGAGTTAATAGATGGTGGATGATCCTTCAAAATCCAAATTACCAAGTTAGGTAATCTCCTTTGGTAGCACCCAAGATTAAGCCCAAAATCAACTAAATTATTAATTAGATAATTTTAGTTGAAAACCTTGATATAATAATATAAATATTATTACTATAATAGTACTTATGTATATTATTATTTATGTGAATTTATTTTGATGATGATCAACAATTTGATCAAGTGATAAGAGAGGAAAAAGATGGAGAGTTTTTTTTTCTAAAAATTCATTCATTCAAAGTGTGTATATGTGGGGTATTTATAAGCCACAAAATGTAAACAATTCACCAACAAAAGTTAGTGTAAAATGATGTCACTACATGAGTGTAAAACACATCATATTAGGCTGCACATGTGAAGTTTTTCGGGTCTATTTTGACTTTCGACATTTGTCCCACAAATGCTTATAAGTCTTATATTTAATTATCTTACATAATTAAATATTAATTTGATTATTTAACACTTAAATAATACAATTTAACCACTAATGACCACTCAACTATTAAGTAATCATTAGACCATTTTATCAATATAAAATATGCCAATGGAACCCTTATTAGCTAATTTTACAACCTCTTGTAAATTAAAATAGCTAATTACCTCCACCTTAAAACATATACACAATCCGTATAAAATTAATTAATTAACTATTAATTAATAAATTCTAATAAATATTTATTAATTAATTATCATATAATTAAATAATAAATCCTCTTGGCTCGAGTTCGTAACCCGTCATCAAATAATATATATTCACATGACTTATTAAAAGTCAATAATTACAAGGATTTAATTAATTTGTATCACATAAAAATAATTAGTTTTTCCATTTGTGCATCATCCTATAGGTGTGACCTAAATGGATCAGCTGATCATCGCCGTCACACGATAGTAATGTCAAACTCTAGTCAGCCAATCATTACCGGTTAACGATGACCAGCTGACAAATAAATAAATAAATCCCTGATACTCCTTTAACGAGATTTAATATGTAAACGCACTTATTGTGGAGGACACTACTCCAACACTGTTCACCCAAGTTGGCACAGTTTCTGAGTGACTTTAAGTTATGCTCTACAACTTTCGTAAATGAGGTCAAATGGGCATCTCTTGGGTCATGATGAGCTGTGGCTAAACAAAGGGAATAGTGCGATAGAATTTGTCCACCCCCTTGTTAGGGTTATTTAAAAATCTCAGGGCCACTCGAGGAGTAGTGAACTGAAAATGCGTGGCCACGCTCGGAAAGTATCTATGGTAGATAATTCCGGTCAAATAGTTACTCTCCAGATCGAGGAAACCACTCAATATATGATCAAATGCAAGTACGACCTGCAAGACACCTTGCATTGAGTGGGAGATGGTAATAGGACAAGAGAATTGGTGACGCACACTTGTCTCAGACAAGTGGGAGATTGTTGGAGTATGTGTCCTCAACAATAGTGTGATCACGTTATTGAAACTCATAATAAGAATACGTAAAGGGATGATTCATTTTATAATCAACTGATCAACATTAATAGGTAATGATTGGCTAACTAGAGTTTGACATTACTGTCGTTTGACGGTGGTGGTCAGTTGATCGCTTAAGGTCACACGTAAAGGACGATTCCCTCAATTGTAAAGTTAATCGATTGTATTACGATACAGATTGATTAAATCCTTAAATTGAACAAATTGATATATAAGAGAGAATATTACATCTTATTGTAATATGATTAAATAAGATTCAATTTAGTAATTAATATGTTAAATTACTAAAATTGATTATTGTTTATGAAACAATTAAGACAAGAATGAATGGTTAATTAGAATTACAAAATATTGTGAATTATATTAACATGTCCCATTTTATACCATGTAATTGTGAATTACTAGACAATTTGTTATATGTAATTTAATTAATGTATATAGTGATATTTAATTGTTAAATATGCATTAAATTAATTAATAACATGTTACATGCTACATGTCACATATTGTGTGACAAATGACAAATTGACAAAATAAAATGGAAGTCCATTTTATCTAAAATGGCCGAAACTAATGGAAGCTTGTAGGATAGTGTATGTTTTATTTAATTGTTAAATAAAACACCATCATAACCTATTTTATAAGTAGCCTTACATCTACTTTCTTGTGAAGAACAAAAGAAAAAGAAAAGGCCATGCATTGGCCTTCTCTTGGCCCTCCAAACCGTCACCCTTCCTTTTGCCATAAGGGTTTGGTTCTTATTTTTTCATTTAATTCATTCTTACAATATGGTATTGTAGATCTTTACTTATTATCTCTCTAAAATAGTTTTAGAATCTCCAAAAATTTGTTCTATAATTTCTAATACTTCAAATATATTACTAGAAGTAGTAATCCTAATATTAGAAATTAATTTAAGGTAACTAATATTATTATCTAGTTAGTAATAATATTAGTATTGTGGTATTGTCTTGGTGCCACTAAGAGGAGGTGTTCAAATTATTGAACCTATGGAGTTTTGGAGGATCATTCCATGTTAGTGAGCTCAAGAACTAGGTTGGAAGGAGTCCAATCTAGTGCCCATGAAACCGTTCCACCACCATTGTAAGAGAGCAAGTTTTCTTCTCTTTATTTCCTCTTGTTTGCATGCACTAGATCTAGAATCTAAATTAAAGATTAATTTAGAAATCTAATTAGAGGAGTCTAATTAGGGGTATATGAAACCTTTCACAGATGTGTTCACAAAACTTCTCATAGTCTTATGATCATCACACCTGCATAGGTGACTCAAGTGCTTCTCAATAGCACTTCTTGCCTGAGCCATTAAAGATATATGTCCATCCTTGTGTATGATTCATCAAGTGCGTCTCAAAATCACCGCCATTTAAGGCTATGAATCATATAACGCCATAGGAATAGATACTTTAGGCCTAGTCACTCTTGACTTAAGGACTTAAGCTCCATTCCCCTTGACGTTTCAACGACTAGTATCCTAGTCAACCCTTTAGTAAAGGGATCAGCAAGATTGCTTTCGGACTTCACATAGTCCAAAGCGATGATTCCATTATCAAAGAGTTGTCTAACTGCAACGTACCTGATTCGAATGTGTCATTTCTTCGCATTATAGACACTATTCTTAGCAGCACCAATAGCTGCTTGTGAGTCATAATGTAAGGAGACCGGTGTTTGCCAACCTCGGCACACTGGTACATCTGCCAATAAGTGTTTCAACCAATCAGCCTCTTGTCCTGCCAACTCAAGAGCTATGAACTGTAACACCCCCATTTATTTAAGGGCCTGGACTAGGACTCCTCAGATAAAGAAGGGTGTTACCATCTCGGAAACCCGAGGTAGTAGATAACAAAGGAAAAATAAACAGTACTTTAAATTGAAAGTTATAAATGTTTACAACTCAAATGGAAAATGTCTCAAAACTGAAAATAAAGTCTGATAGCTAAACTGGAATAAAAGTGGGCTAGCTCTAAGTCAGGTGATCCATGCTCTCTCCCCTGCCAGCTCCACATGTCTCAACAACCTGTCAATCTGCTCCCCAGTAAATGGATCATCACAGGCGTACACGAATACACAGGGTCAACCGCGAGGTTGAGCAGGTAATACGATATAATAAAGAATGCAATGATATGATCCTCCAATCTCAACTCCATCACACATCCCGGAACGCCCACCATACCGATCCCGTGGACTATATCAATCGATCGTCGTCGATATACCCGAGCTCATAGCTGAGGACACCAGGGCAAGTCTGCGAGAACCGTCACGGGCCTTAATCGCAATAATCTCATCTCCTCCAACTCCAACTCCGATGCAAATGCAATGTATGAAACGTATGAAACAATAATGCTCAACAAGATAAATAAGATAATCGGATATGTCATATAATCACCGAACATGCCAACTCTTTATAATCGTAAGAACTCAATCGTGTATTCCCCTACCTCAAGATCTTTGTAGTCAAATAGTCGGTGCTCAGTAATATTCCACAACAAACTCGCCCTCTCGATATATAGCAATAAGAATTTAATCCAGCAGCTCAGAAATACTCGACACGGAAATCACCACCTAATATTAATAGCATACGATTACTAAACCGACAAGAAACTTAACCCATTTTATCAATTAATCATGCACCTAAACAAGACTCATCATAACTCAATAGAAACCTTAACTTATAGGGCAAATTCGACCTTTCTTATTTTCCAGAACCGGACAGACTTACTATAAAATATATAACTAATTCTAGGAAAATTGAATCGATGCGAGGCCAATTGGGTTGGAACCATAACACTCTAATCTACAGTTCTTATCTCATATACTTTTCCCAAATCCAAACATATCGATGGTTTCCAGACTGATTTCCAAAGGCTGACATAATTCGTCGCATAAAAAGTAAAGACTCATAAAACGAGTTTGAAAAATGATTTTTAAGTAAAACCAACGCCTAACTCATATAAACTCTTTAAATTAAATATATGAAAAAGACCAGCACCAATTCAATATCTAAATTATGTTTTAGAAGTAATATTTTAGCCTCTACTGATTCGCGGACTTTTTAGATAGACGTTCACAAATAATTTATTCAGGAAAAACTACACGGTGAAATGCTACTAAATTTCACAGGCATAAACTAGGCTTGGAATAAATATGAGTCTCTTCTTTAATTTTTTGCATCCGACGAATTTAAGACAGGTAAAACACTCAAATAACACAGACCAACGAATCTGTAAATTGCTGTAACTATTTTATTCATTTATCTCATACAATTTATAACCAAAACCCCCAAACCAATTTCTAGGGTTACGAAAATTATTCCAATACTACTATAATTATGCTAATAATTGAATAAAGAGGTAATAGGATAGTCTTCTTACGAAATAGGATGAGAATAGGCTGAGAAATCGCCTCGCAATGCCTCACGAGTTCTTCACACACGGCTCCCTCTTCTCTCTTTTCTCATGGTTAAAGTGAATATGGTGATAGGGAGATTAGGGTTTGGTTAGATGAGTTATACGTATAGAATAGGTGCTATTAAGACGATACGGGCCTAGTCTAGTTAGATTAATTAAAACCCGAGTCACATAGTTACCCGAGTCACAAATACACTACACGACCCAGCTGGTAACTCGGCCTAATATAATATCATATTAAAATACCGGGTATTACAGTCTACCCTCCTTAAAAGAAACTTCGTCCCAAAGTTTACCCTCTCCTACCAACCAACGCAAACGAATTATGAAACGCATATACAAAAGTATGTAAGGCACCCACCAAATTGAATATTAAACGCAGTATTACATTCCACCCTCCTTAAAATAAACTTCGTCCCCGAAGTTTAACCATAACAGAAACACATCATGTAACAGTCCAACATAACCCACACAACGCATAACCAATATAGCCAAACTGAGAAATCACACATGAAGGTATAAAGATTTTACAATCCTACCCTCCTTAAACATGGTTACGTCCTCGTAGCCTTCATTATTATAACAAAAGTTCTCAAACTACTGCTAACAACTGAAAGAGGATAAAAGATTCACAACTCACGCTCAAGTTAACTAATCCCTACTAAAGACAATCAATATACAAGCTCTCTCAAGGAAGCTACAGTTACTGCTGCTACAGCACATCGCCACGGATCGGAGCAAAAGCCACGTTGAATAACTTAAGACATTTCAGTATTAATCTAGACACTTTTCATATCAATCAATACATGCAATAACATTCACAGGATCTGCTTGTCAATCTAATTTATACATTACTACTCAGGTTACAAAGATGAAAATGCCTAGGTGCTCACATATGTTTCATGTCAAATAACATCGTTTCATCAAGGTTACTAAGCAAGATCACTAACGTAACATACCACGATAATCCTATCCGGCGTATTCTCGTGGCAGCATATTTTCCAAGAAATATTGGTAACATTTATTCATGTGAATAATCAAATTATGAATGGAACAATGCTTTACAAGGTTACCAGTAAAAATCATTAGTAATTATTCATTTCACTAATCATTGTAATCTCATACCTTAGAAACATAGAGAATCAATCAACATAAGAAAAGAATTAGGGTCAAAACTTAATAAATCGATTTATGAAAATTTGTAACCTAATAGGTCCAGATCGACTTTCCTTTACATAACTCAGTCTGATTTAGGTCAAGACACGAATCACCCATAAAATGAAGACAACCAGTTTATGAAAGACTTATCATCCTAGAAATATTTTTAATCCTCATAACAAAGGGTTTGGGATTTATTCACGAATGACGAATGCACATTGATTGGCAAATTTTACAAACTTATTGGTCGAGTCAATCAAGCGAGTAAAAAATGATATTGGAAAGTTAACATACAAGACTATCATACATAAAATTTTGTTCTTGGTGTTAAATATATTTAAACTGCACCCAACACAATGACATAAAAGATTAAATGTATTTAACTACACCAATTTTACAAATATTCATTACATATCATGCTAATATCAACATACCATGTTAACACATAACTCACTTAAATCACCACATTACATTTCCCGTTTTGACATTCGTAACTAACCACAACCCACCAATTCACTACATGAACGAACAACATGACTAAATTAACCCACTATTTGTGACTCCGTTCTAGCTTCATTCCTCCAGACTAGCAAATATCATGAAACCATACAACCAGACACTGGTTGGAAATCTCATTCCGAATTTATACTCACACGACAAAATTTAACTTCATTTTCAAAACTTTTACTTTCATACTGGACGGTGAATAACTTTCTTAACATAAATCTTATAACAGAGCCGTCCATAGAATCCATTTACAGCTTACTACGAACTCAAAATCAGATAAACTTAATTCAATTCCTTCAAACAATACAAGCTTAGGTGTCGACTCATATTTCATAATTTACAGGTTCATCTTATTCATTTCAGTCCTATCTTTACTAATGAACGACTATTACCTCAACATCAGGATTTTAGTTGCACTTCTTTACTCAGTTATATTCACGGCTAACACGACTACAACATTTAATCGGAGACCTTTTAGATAGTAGACATTCCCTGGTGACGTCTCATCAAAGCATACGATTCGTACCATAATGTATAGCAAGTAACTACAAATTAACTGTGTTCAATCAAAATTTTACCTCTTTATTACAGATCTATTTATCACAGGTTGCATGGTCACACAAAAGTATAAGTACCAACTCAATCACATGTTAAATTTTAAAACGATTTATCACGTCATAAGAACTAGACAAGAGTCTAACCATATAGTCAATATAAGAAGATTATTAGTTTAGATCGGGGTAATTAACTTAATAATGTAGAAGTCAAACAACTGAAATTACAATTGAGTATTAATAGTTATATGATTCACAATAACAACAAAATTACTTCTATATCACACATATGTTTAACATTTTAGCAACCATACCATTCAATTGTATCCATCAACTCAGTATAATTCATTTTCAGCAAAAATAAAAGATATCGCATAAACAACTTAAACATGTACATATACCATCATATAACTTGTAAAACATTATCTATGACAAAAGATTAGCAAGGTGAACAAGTTCTCTGGTTTGCACGGTTTGAACAAATAGGCAACTCGCAGCTCAATTAAACGTAACTATAACGACTATCATTTAAACATACGCATAACATGTGAATCATCAAAGGGTTATCTCATTATAATTGGCCAACATAGCTGACATAAAAAAAAAAAAAAAAAAAAAATTTCCGTCAAAATATAATTCATAGCGACAGTTCGAGAATATATTTCAAATATCGTAACTATATCGTAACTATATCAAACTATATTTCAAATATCGTGACAATTGCAACAATCACCTTAGCATTTCATGACAATACAACTATGAACATATCCAATAAGGAACAACAACACTATTTTATTATCATATCATAAGTTTAGGTTCAACTGAAATAAATTAATGCAATGAAAGTAATAAGTATAACTATAGGCACACAGACTCACATAAAAGACATTAGAACTCAGATGACATCCTACATGTCTGAACATTTAGACATACTCATTACTACCATCCATGTGTAAACATTTAAACATAATTATTATAAATATTCATGCGAGTATATTAGAACAATCAAGTTAACATTTAACGCCACCAACTTTACCAAGATATGACAATATAGTTTTATATTTATATATATCCGACCACTATACAAATATGATGAACACACCAGAGATATTACAACATGCCAAACATATATAAAATATGCAAACAACTGGACTCGTATAAAATATTTCACCCTCGATTAAGAATCAAATTAAGCTATTCAATTTCACTCATACTATCATGCCAACAATGTTATCAACTAAACTTTAATTTTATCACTTGTTAAGATACATAACTACTGAACATGCGTGCTACTATCATCATATAAAAACATTATAAGGTCACATTAATAAGGCTCATGAAATAACCAAACAAATGTATGAAAACTCAACATAGAACGCACATTTTACAAGTCATGATTCACGTTGTAACTTCCAAAGACCACGAACAAATAACCGTTCGATTAAAACTTGATTCATATTACTTTTATTAAATACGGAGAGTTAAAAACACAGGGGAAAAAGAATTAGGTCTAAAGCACAAGAATTCCATTTTTAAAGAATTTTACAACTCAGTTGGTCCAAACAAGTATGTGACAGCAATTGGTCCGAAACTTGGGTTAGTTTGCAAAACTTACCATTTAATATAGAGACATCAAGAATTTTCGTGGCTTATCAATTTGAAAGCATATGCAAATCTTCTGATCGATGGAGTTGGAATTATGCAAAAAGTATTAATACAATTTAAATGAGGATTTTTACAAAATCGTTGGTCAAAACATCACTGCACAGGAACTTCCTGACCACAGCCCACTAAAATATTTATTACTCCTAATCCGTATATCCTATAAGCATGAAACCAATGCCAAATGAACACTAACTCACGCAGATATCTCTCATAAAATTTTCATCCATAGGCAGTAAACAGAAAAGAAATGGCAGTAAGGTCAATTAAAGAGTAAAATCAAACAAAACGAGTTTCAGCACTAGGTCATTCTTTACTATGTTACAAGCTCTTATGAGCATACTATGTATACTAACCCATCCCAACTTAAATCTCACACTTTGTACTTACGTAAACGTCTATCCCATAGAATCCCTTCGCATCTCGATCTACTCCTTACATCTAAATCACGATTGCTATGACTAGAAACATGCAATTCAACTGTGTTTCTGATTACTATCACAATACTATACTAGCATGGCTTCGGGATCACATAACCGCATATCGCTAGACATAATAGCACTATCAACACGTCATTCAACATCCATCCAGATAAATATCATCAATTCGCAATTATTTTCACGCTCACGATTACCACAATCCAACACTTCATTGATTATCAACCTGAACACGAAAATTTATTTCTCATCTCCACAACATCATATGATCACGTCATCATTCATACAAAATACTTACCGTAACGTTGTCTGCGAGAATGGTTCGAATATATGGGTCTCAAGGTATACATCAACTCGATTATATCCAAGGTTTTCCTTCTAACTACCCCATTCACTCAATTTATCTCGGGTTACCTGTTCAAAACGAGAGGGCAAAAGAGCACGCATTAAGAGCGCCTTCTTAACCGCACTTTGTGAGCTCCTAACGATTTATTCACGGGTTTCATTTTATTTAAACACATCCTACGTTCATTGGGTTCATTGGTTTAGGCCTGAGGATCGTTCGCTCTGATACCACTTTGCAACACCCCCATTTATTTAAGGGCCTGGACTAGGACTCCTCGGATAAAGAAGGGTGTTACCATCTCGGAAACCCGAGGCGGAGATAACAAAGGAAAAATAAATGACTTTAAATTGAAAGTTATAAATGTTTACAACTCAAATGGAACATGTCTCAAAATCGAAAATAAAGTCGATAGCTAAACTGGAATAAAAGTGGGCTAGCTCTAAGTCGGGTGATCCATGCTCTCTCCTTGCCAGTGCACATGTCTCAACAACTCACAATCGCTCCCCCAAGAAATGGATCATCACAAAGGCGTACCACGAATACACGGGGTCAACCGCGAGGTTGAGCAGGTAATACGATATAATAAAGAATGCAATGATATGATCCTCCAATCTCAACTCCATCACACACATCTCCGAACGCCCACCATACCGATCCCGGCAGACTATATCAATCGACCATCATCGATATACCACTCGTAGGCGAGGACACCAGGGTAAGTCTGCGAGAACCCGCCTGGCCTTAATCGCAATAATCTCATCTCCTCCAACTCCAACTCCGATGCAAATGCAATGTATGAAACGTATGAAACAATAATGCTCAACAAGATAAATAAGATAATCAGATATGTCATATAATCACCGATCATGCCAACTCTTTATAATCGTAAGAACTCAATCAGTGTATTCCCCTACCTCAGTACTGCAGTCAAATAGTCGGTGCTCAGTAATATTCCACAACAAACTCGCCCTCTCGATATATAGCAATAAGAATTTAATCCAATGACTCGAAATACTCGACTTGGAAATCACCACCTAATATTAATAGCATACGATTACTAAACCGACAAGAAACTTAACCCATTTTATCAATTAATCATGCACCTAAACAAGACTCATCATAACTCAATAGAAACCTTAACTTATAGGGCAAATTCGACCTTTCTTATTTTCCAGAACCGGACAGACTTACTATAAAATATATAACTAATTCTAGGAAAATTGAATCGATGCGAGGCCAATTGGGTTGGAACCATAACACTCTAATCTACAGTTCTTATCTCATATACTTTTCCCAAATCCAAACATATCGATGGTTTCCAGACTGATTTCCAAAGGCTGACATAATTTGTCGCATAAAAAGTAAAGACTCATAAAACGAGTTTGACAAATGATTTTTAAGTAAAACCAACGCCTAACTCATCTAAACTCTTTAAATTAAATATATGAAAAAGACCCAGCACCAATTAAATATCTAAATTATGTTTTAGAAGTAATCTTTTAGCCTCTACTGATTCGCGGACGTTTTAGATAGACGTTCACAAATAATTTATTCAGGAAAAACTACATGGTGAAATGCTACTAAATTTCACAGGCATAAACTAGACTTGGAATAAACATGAGTCTCTTCTTTAATTTTTTGCATCCGACGACTTTAAGACAGGTAAAACACTCAAATAACACAGACCAACGAATCTGTAAATTGCTGTAACTATTTTATTCATTTATCTCATACAATTTATAACCAAAACCCCCAAACCAATTTCTAGGGTTACGAAAATTATTCCAATACTACTATAATTATGCTAATAATTGAATAAAGAGGTAATAGGATAGTCTACTTACGAAATAGGATGAGAATAGGCTGAGAAATCGCCTCAATGCCCTCACGAGTTCTTCACACACGGCTCCCTCTTCTCTCTTTTCTCATGGTTAAAGTGAATATGGTGATAGGGAGATTAGGGTTTGGTTAGATGAGTTATACGTATAGAATAGGTGCTATTAAGACGATACGGGCCTAGTCTAGTTAGATTAATTAAAACCCGAGTCACATAGTTACCCGAGTCACAAATACACTACACGACCCAGCTGGTAACTCGGCCTAATATAATATCATATTAAAATACCGGGTATTACAGTCTACCCTCCTTAAAAGAAACTTCGTCCCAAAGTTTACCCTCTCCTACCAACCAACGCAAACGAATTATGAAACGCATATACAAAAGTATGTAAGGCACCCACCAAATTGAATATTAAACGCAGTATTACATTCCACCCTCCTTAAAATAAACTTCGTCCCCGAAGTTTAACCATAACAGAAACACATCATGTAACACTCCAACATAACCCACACAACGCATAACCAATATAGCCAAACTGAGAAATCACACATGAAGGTATAAAGATTTTACAATCCTACCCTCCTTAAACATGGTTACGTCCCCGTAGCCTTCATTATTATAACAAAAGTTCTCAAACTACTGCTAACAACTGAAAGAGGATAAAAGATTCACAACTCACGTAGTTCCTAGTTCGAGATAAAAGATTCACAATTCTGTAGACGCGCAACCAGATATCTATAAGGCACGACTTGTGGCAAAAGGTTTCACTCAAGTGCAACCAGATATCCTAAGAAGGTATGCAAGCTTAAGCGTTCCATTTATGGACTTAAGGAAGCTTCTCGGAGTTGGAATCATCGTTTCGACCAAGTGATAAAAGAGTATGGTTTCACTCGATCGGTCGAAGAACCATGCTTATATATCAAGTCGAGTGGGAGCAAGATTGTGTTCTTAATATTGTATGTCGATGACATACTCTTGATTGGGAATGACAATCCTCTCCTATCTTCGGTTAAAGAATGGTTGAAGAACCATTTCCAGATGAAAGATCTGGGTGAGGCACAGCGTATTTTGGGAATCCGTATCTACCGAGATAGATCACGACGGACGTTATCACTTAGTCAGGAGTCTTATTTGGATAAGGTTCTTGAGAGGTTCAGCATGACCAACTCCAAGAAGGGGAACCTTCCTATGACGACTGGGATGCAGTTGAGCAAGTCTCAGTCACCCACGACGCCTGAAGGGATTGAGCGCATGAGTCGTGTTCCTTATGCATCTGCAATAGGATCGATCATGTATTCCATGATATGCACACGTCCAGACGTGGCATATGCATTGAGTATGACGAGTCGGTACCAAATGACTCGGTGAAACACACTTTGGATAGCGATCAAAAATATCCTCAAGTACCTACGGAGGACTAAGGATTGGGTATTGACTTATGGAGGCGATACTAAGCTATGCGCAACCGATTCTGTGAGATGCTAGCTTCCAAACGGATCGAGATGATTCAAAATCTCGATCCGGGTTCGTCTTCACTCTTAATGGTGCTTTGCGGTCGGTTGGAAGAGTTTCAAGCAGTGTTGTGCAGATTCTACTACTGAATCCGAGTACTATGCCGCTTCGGAGGCGCAAAGAAAGGAAGCGATATGGATGCGTCAATTCTTACAAGGGCTTTCTGTAGTTCCTAGTTCGAATGACCCGATCACCATCTATTGTGACAATAGAGGTGCCATCTTCCAGGCTAAGGAGCCAAAGTCTAGCAACAAATCTAGACATATACTTCGGAAGGCTCACCTGATCCGTGATTACGTGGAACAAGAAGAGATAGTGATTGACAAGATTGCGACGGATGATAACATCGCGGATCCTCTCACCAAACCGTTGAATTATGATAAGCATGTAGGGCATGTTAATTCCATGGGAATAAAACATGTTCCAGAGTTGTAGTACTTAATTATGGATTTGATACATCATCTTTTTCATATATTATTTATAACTTCATCGTTTTATATATATATAATATTTTGTTTTTCATGTGGATTGTACTGACAACTTTGAACGCCACAAAGTGAACTGAATTACATTATATTTGTTTTGTTCTGTAATCGCCAATGTGAGCTGATAACTCCGGCTATTATATTGTGCAGTCGATTGATGGTTGGTTCAACGAGCCATAAGTTAAACGGTTGACTAATCGATCACAGATACGAGATTATGACGATACCTCGTAGGACAACTTTTTGTGACAACGTAATGGAGTCCTAAATGTTTAATAACATTCGGTGCCAGGTCATGGATAGGACATCCATTGTGTTCCTAGAGTCGATTCTTTTGACTATCAACTGTCTCTTGAGATTAAGGCAGTTTTTGGGTGACTTTGGTTTCTTTCTCACGGTCTCTACGTAATCTGGGGCTAAGTAGATTTTTTCTGGGTCATTTCATACTGTGCTTAAATCTGCAGGATTCGAGTTGAAGAAAATATCCAACCCTTATCAGGTATAGTTATTTCTCAGGGCCACTCGAGGAGTTGTAACTGAAATGCATGGCCATGCTCGAATGTTGATTCGTTTATCAGTTAAGTTACTCTCTAGTCGGGAAAACCACTCTTGATACTGATCGCTTGTAAAATACGACCTTTGTGAATTCGGATTTGAAAATTGTTTTACATTGAGTGGGAGAAATTTTATAGGATATGAGAATCAGTTATCGCACATACAATTGTGAGGACAAGTAGGAGTTTGTTGGAGCTGGTGTCCTCCACAAATTAGTGTGATAACATTTGTAAATCTCTTACAGGTTCACAAGGGTATACTTCGTATATTTAATCAGTTGATTAACGTTTACCTAATAACGGTTGGCTTGCTAAAAAGTTTGACGTTATTATCATACAGATGGCGGTGATCAACTGGTCCCTAAAGGTCACACCAATAGGACGTGTTTGATAAATGTGGTTATAGAAATATAATTACATTGATGCCCAAAATGACTAAAAAGTTAGTCAATGTGTTGATGAGATAATTATTTAATGAAAATTAAATAATATTAAGTTGAGACAATTAATCATCAATTAAATAAATTAAATATAATAAGTTATATTTAAATTAAATATATATAAGGTTAGTTTGGACGAATTAATCATTAATTAAAGTTAAATATAATCAGTTGTATTTAATATCAACAAGTTGAATGTGTCATAGTGGTAATAGTGAGGGTACACAAGCCAAGAGGTCATGGGTTCGATCCTCACTAGATGACAATTTAACACACTTTATATATTTTTGGAAACACCAAAATAAGGAGAAAAATACTCCTTATTTCGGTTCACTTGGCCGAAATTAGGGAAAGTTTTCTTTTTCCTAATTGACTCAAGTTTGATGTCAGTATAAAAAGAAAGGTATAGAATTATTTCTACCCCAATGCTTTTTCTTGACCTAGCCTCCTCTTTCTCATCACAAAAACACAAAGACAATTAAATTTTACAGAAAATTTTAGATTGATTTCTAGCATAATCAAAGGACATATCTCAGATCGTCTTGGGTGCAACTAATAGGCGAATATCAACTTTGATATTGTTCTTAGGCCATATTTGCTAGGACCGAAGGTTAATTCTAAATCTTTTTACTTATGTTTATGTATTTTATTTTATGACCTTAGATCATCTTTATTAAATCGTTATAATCCTTCTAGTTTAAGGGAAGTATACAGATTTATTTCCCACAAGGGTGTCCTAGCAGGCACATCATCAAAGCAGTTAAACTTTTTCAACACTTTTTCCACATAAGGAGATTGACTTAAAGAAATTCCTTTAGAGTTTCGAATAACTTTAACTCATTTTCCTAGTAGTAACAGGTTTACTAGGTTTCTTTGTGAATTTAGCCTCAACACAGCTAGCACATTTAGAGAATTTATGACTCGATAAACATGGAATTAAACTCATAGTTCTTAAGTTTTTTAATATAGTCAACATTCACATGACCTAATCTACCATGTCAAACATCAATAGACTCAGCAATATAAGCAGAAGTAGATGCAATATTATTAAAAACTGAATCAGTGTTCAATACAAAAAGTCCCCCAGAAAGATAACCCTTGCCCACAAATTCCCCATTACGTGACATTACAACCTTGTCAGCCTCAAAAACATGTTTCAAACCAGCTTTGTTCAATAAGGCACCAGACATGAGGTTTCGACGCAATAAGGGTACAAACAAAACATTAGTGAGAGCAAGTATTTTACCCGAGGTGAGTTTGAGAAAGATCTTGCCTTTGCCTAAGATCATTACAGATGAAGAATTACCCATGTAGACACATTCCCCATCAGCTACCTCCTCGAACTCAGCAAATAACCCCTTATCAGCACAGAGGTGTCTAGAAGCAGCAGTATCCAAGACCCATTCAGTAGCATTACCCACCAGATTCGCTTCCACAACTACAGCAGCAATGACATCATCAGTCACAGCAACATTGGCTTCAACAATTTTCTTTTCAGTGCACTGGTAGGCTTTGTGACCAGTTTTCCCACAGACATAGCAAATAATTGGACCCTTTGGTTTCTGAATCTTAGCAACAACTTTGGTATGCTTCCTTAGACCATTCTTCTTGGCAGGACCCTGGTTCTTACCCTGACCAACCTTGGCCTTACTCTTACCCTTGAACTTCTCGGCATTAGACGGACCACCAGACTCAACCAGATTAGCTTTAACAACAGCAACTGAAGCATTCACAGATAGACTAACAGGTTTGTCTTTAAGGCGATTTGCCTCTTCGGTCCTCATGTGTCCTACTTGTTCTTGGAGAGACATGTCATTTTCTTATGCTTAAGGTGGTTCCTATAGTCAGACCAGGAGGGAGGGAATTTTTCTAACAGTACATTAGCCACGAAGATGTCATCTAATTTCATACCCTCATTAACAACATCAGCACATAGATTCTCATAGACATGAACTTGTTCCATAATAGGTTTCCCGTCAGCCATCTGAAATTCCAGCCACTTACCCACAACATATTTCTTTTTCCTAGCATCATCAGCCCTATACTTGGCCTCGAAGGACTCCCATATCAGTTTGGAAGATTTATGAACCATAAATAGGTCAAAAAGGGTGCCAATCATGTTGTTTAGAAGTTGACATCTAACAGTCTTATTGTCTTTATCAAATTTCTTAATATCCTCTTCATTTGACTTAACAACAGATATAACAGGGGGAGTTTCCTCAACCGACGCAGCAGTAGCTGCTTCCTTAGTAGGAGCAAGAGGGTCACTAAACATCACGTAATCAATTTCTAATTGTTCAAAGAACATCAACAGTTTCTGTGACCAACGCTTATAGTTATGACCGTCTAGTTTTTCAAGTTTAGTCAAATCAGGAAGAGTCTTTGATAAAACAGACGACATTGTTACAGCAACAGTAATAGTTTTTAAATTGTTATATGGAAAGTGCAGTAACAATGAAAAGATCAGAAATACCGAACGAGAGAAATAGTGACGTGGAAGAGAACCACTGCCTTGAAAACTATTTTCGGTACGACCATGGTGGTGATCAGCAAATGACTGGTAGTTCCCTAAGGATTACACTACTGCCACCTTTCAGACTTGCCCACTCAAGACCGATAGGCCTGGAACGACTTTAATCTCTACCCAAAAATATTGAGAGGAAAAAAAGAAGAGAATCGGAGAAGAGACAATGAAGTGTTATTTTGTGTATTGAAATGCTGTAGAGAGGCTCGAATATATAGTGAAAAAAAAGAGCAGTTACAGGAGCCAAAACCAACTCCTGAAACTCAGCCTGAAAACCGAGTTAGTGGGAGTAAGACTCTCCCCACTAACAATCAATTTGACTGACCTTTTCAACTCTGCTAACAAACACAAAACAAAGCCCATAACACAGCTCGGATCCGGCCCAAAAAGATAGGCATAGCGCGCCACAAGCGGTTGCCAAATCCCAAATCACGAATCCGGATCCGGGCCGGGCCGGGCTCGAGCACGCGTGTGCGAGCTGAATTAAGCACCTCGCAAATCCTCTACAAAAGGCTCCCTTTACCCACTAGTGATATGGTAAGAAGTGTGGACATATATAAACACATCAAGCACTCTTTTCCTCACCAATGTGGGACAATTGGAACATTTTACATGGCTAAAAAAGCCCCTATTTCCAATAGCTATTAATACATGAGTTAAACTGAATAAGTTGCAGATTAGTGAGCAAGATAAATGCCACATATGTGATAGTGGATCAGAGACTATCAGCCACCTGTGTTTTTTTGAATGTGATTACAGTTACCTGGTGTTGAAAAACATAGAAAGCTGGTTGGGGTTCAAAATTTGAAGATTAGATGCTTTAAGATGGCTACTATCCTACATATGCACTGGATTGCATAAGAGGTGTGTCAGAGTAGTAATGAAATGAATATTTATATTGCATCTGTCACCAGGGTTAGTTCTCATATTAAGAAGTTGATGAAAGAAAGATGCTTAGCACTTATAAATACCCTGTGAAATAAACATGCTAATAATGGATGGTTAAAAAGGTTAGAGTTTATCTAAAGCTAAGTTACTGAATGTGACATGCTGCTGGAAAAGGCTAAGTTTCTAAAATGCTGGTATATGAAATGCGGCAGCTGCTGCTGGACTGTTTTGGATTGATTTTACTAATTAATTAGTTAATGATGATATGGATCTTGTGATGAGATGATTTGATCTTTTGGATATTGTTTTGTATGGATTTTCCACAATGCGAAATCAGGTAAGGGTAGATCTAGGCAGGGTTAACTAGCTCGAACTTATCTATGAATATGCAGGGTACGAAACTAGGAAAGTAAAGTAAGATAAATAACAATAATAAGACAAGGAATTTTACGTGGAAAACCCTTAAATGGGAAAAAAAACCACGGGCACCAAGCCAGGAGAGGATTTCACTATAATATTGAGTATTTAGCACAAATGATCGTAATATCACTCGTATGAGAGTAATGTATGCTTGAGTATGAGTGTTGTTGTATATCCCTCAAATAATCTTCAAGTACTTCCTTATATAGTCTATGCTGAACGGCTGCTGGATCTTCTATATTAATGCTGAAAATTCCGCCTTAATTGCTTGGTTTAATGCGCATTATTGCTCCCTTAATTGCTGCCCTTTATTACCAAATCTTCTCCATTAATGCTCTAATTATCACCCGTATAAATTCAATAATATAGTCATTGAATTTGTCAAATATTGTCTTTATATTTTGACCGTCGTCCTCTCCATGGCTAACACCATTCTTCTTGTACCTTGGTGGCTTGACGTCCTGACACCCTGATGGTTAGGCTAGGCTAGAATATCATCTTGAAATATCTGCGGATTTCCACGCCTAACAATTGCCCCTTATCTCCTTATTTTCGCTGGGTCAGGCCAGAAATATGGAGATAACTTCAATCTTTGGAAAACTGCTTTGAACGGTTGGATTATGACTAATCATATTCTGTAACGGCTAATTGGTGGTTTTATGACGCATGTTGCAATTACTGCAACTTCTTCAATAATCACTCTGTAAGTTGCGGTTGAAAATCCCTAGTTTAACCGAGTATAAATAGTCTTCTCTTCATTGATTAAACTTCACCAAAATCCGACCATTCTCTCTACAAATCTTCATCCTCAAGTTCTCTTAATCTCCAGAATTTAATCTTCAGTAAATCTTCAACAAATCTTCGATAATGGTTGCAAAAAAGAAATCTTCCACGGGAGTGATGTCTCCTGGAAGGCCATTCGTTCCAAATCCTGAGGAAACCACTTATGAAAATTTGCCAGGGTCTTCTGTTATTTAACCTCCTACGGTTGAAAAGCCAATTGATCCCCCTCTTGAAATGATTTCAATCTTTCACATAGAATTCGAATTTAAACCCACAAAAGCTTTAAAAGATGACCAGTCTCTTCCAAACCGTCTGAAACCCGAATTTGAAAAAATCTTGAAGGATAAGGGAATCATTCCTGCTTATTCCGAAGTCTGGATCCCTGAAAATTCTCATGTCAGGGCGGACTGGTCAAGTCCTGGCTGGTTCTGTATCCATGATTGGGCCTTCAGGGCTGGTTGCAAGCTTCATTTCTCTCCAATTATAGTGGATGTTATTGAAGAAATTGGCGTGCCTTCCTACCAACTGATGCCTATGGTGTGGAAGGTAGTCTACTCCGTTGAATATCTCTGCAAAAAACATAATATTTCTTTCTCCTTGGAGGACTTGAAGGCTTGTTATGCTGTCAAGACCAACAGTCTTGGACGTATCAGTTTCAAGGTCAGGGCTTCAGCCATTCCTCTTCTCAGCAATCTGGATAGCGGCCATGACAAGAATTGGGCTGCTGGGTATATGTTTATCAGGACCAATTCTGTGGGTCCTGATCTGGCGTACTTGAACTATGACGCCTGTGTTGGTGGTATGTATCCTGAATTTTTCTCTTATCCTGCATATTTTTTTGTTACTTTTAAAGAAAGTAGATAAACTTAAATAACTTATACCTCTTTTTGTCTGTAGTTGATGATTGGTCCAGTGAGATCGAGTATCCTATTGCAAGCATCTCTGCTTTTCTTGCAATTCCTCAATTGGAGAGGAGTTGGCCTCTCTTTTGTGGAGTTGTTCATGTAGGAAATCGTATTTAACATATCACATATTTTGGATAAAAGTTTTAGTCATAAAAACTTAAGGATCTTATGCATGCAAAATAAAACATATGAGTAAAGGAAAAACGGTTCCTTACGATGGATATTTTGGCTATTTAGGGCACTAGTAAGGTCTCCTTCCTTACTTAGTTCTTGAGCTTTCCTTATGGATGAACAATATTCAAGTTAGAATCTCTCCTCAAGGATTGTACCAAGAAAATCACCCCTAATACAAATATTAATTTGATTACTAGAATTTGTGGACAGCGGGTCGCCCACGGGGGCGCTTGGTGAAGGTCGAAAAACAAGCGTTTGCATTTTGTATGGAGTCGCCACCAATTTTTATGGGAAATTGGAACCGTTCGAATACCTCGTGTCATGTCAAGACACAAAGTAGTGACATGAACACTAAGCAATCGTTACCCTTAGCATTCTATGTCTAGAATTACTCTCGTGGATGCCAATGAACACGGGTGCTCACGGAGATCTGGAGTAAGGGGTGAGGGTACGTATTAGGAAGCTCTTTTGATCGAACACCTAATCCCGCCCGCCTCGATAGCGGCCTCTACTAATGATTAGGGAAGTTATTCGTACTTGATATATCGTCGGTTATATGCATGCAATGCAACATCCAAGTTTTAATCCTAGCATGTGAGAATTTAACTAAGTCGGTTGACAATTAGTTAGCAAACAATTGGGTCGAAGTAGGATTTAAGTTCAATTACATGTGAAAACATACAAATGATACAAGAAATACAATAATTATAAATTACAATAATGAAAATTACAATAATTACAATGGATTAGGCGATTTATGTCGAAAATACCTTTAAAACGGATGATTTGAGAAAAAGAAATAAAAGAAGGAATTACGAACGAACAGTGATAATACGATTAAGTAGTAGATTAATACGTAAGCTAATTAAACTAGGTCAAGGCGAAACGGAGTTCGGGGAGAAATCATCCTGGAACAGTAAAAGAGATCGCGCCTCTGGAAGAGGCGCGGCGATTCTTTGCGTCTGTTCCCAAGGTCTGAGTTCTGGCCGAAGCGCGCAAATCGTTAATGTCGATTGGTAAATTTAATGATTGATTGAAATATTTACTCGGATGGAAGTGATTAACGGGTTAATTACATGTGAATGATGGTCATAAAAGCGATAAAACGTGCATGAGACGGATGCAAACGGATTAATTACATGAAATTATGATGAAAATATTAATGAGTCCTCTATTGAAATAAGTCAATTAGGCTAAATACGACGGATATACAACGAATATGCGAATAAGCAGATGAAAACTATATCAATGACGAATTCCAGAAACTCAACATGATTAAATTGAATCTCTAAAATCCGGGTTTGAATTTAGTGACGAAAACCCGTAATTATTGGATTATAAGGGATTTAAGTCGGATTTATGATGTGTTAAAACATGCGGATGAATGACGGATTATATGATACAATATACATGCGAATTATCGGTGATTATATCAAAGAATTAACGGACAAACAAATAACAAATAAAAAAGAAGCGAATTACGAGAGGACGAGGAAGAAGAAAAGAAGCGAATCTGCGCGGCTGACGAAGAGGCGCGGCAGAATCTGCGCTCCTTCGAAAAAGCGCGCGATTCTTTGCGTCTTTTTTCTCGACGTCTGTCTACTGAAAATCCGTAAAAAAGAGTTTTTAAAGCACGGTTTTTAGAAATCGGTTTTAATGGTATTTTCGACGTAAACCTTACAATGGATTATACAATAAGTAAAATACAATAAATAAATAAGGATTATACACCCTCAGACTTACATGTTGACGGAGAAGAACTAAGATATCGATTAGTGATGCTCGACGCGAATGCAAAGAGAGTGCCCTCGTAAGAGGAAAACGATTGATTAAATTAAGTTGATTGAGTGTAGTTGGTCAAATTGGTCGGTCATGCAACAGAGAGGCTGGTACCCGGAAAGATCCAAGCTTACGTGGTCGAAAGTTCAAGCACGTAGGCGCCAATAAGTAAGAACAAAGTCTAGAATGCAAAGGGAGAAGAGAAGGGCGGACACTCGCGTTAGAAATATGAGGAGCGAAGGCTCCTATTTATACTAATCACACGGAGGGAATTAGGGTTTCGGAGACTCTTTGGTAATGAATCTCGGAAAGATATGAAAAAGATACGTAAGACATGCAAAGAAGGGCCTGGGAAAAGGCGCAGCAGCCACTGCGTCTCTTGGAAGAGGCGCGGACTGCTTGCGTCTATTCCCAGAGGTTTCCTCTGTTTGAAGAAAGATTTCCGCGTTTGAGTTATGGTAGGACGGAAATAATCCGATTATCTTATGAATATTACGGGATATTATTTGCCAAAAGATAAAATTTGTAAAATATGGAATAGAAATATCCGGAACATTCCAGAACATTCCGACTCGGGATTTAACGATTATCAGAAAATGGAGACGGTTTTTGACCCGGACTCCGAATGTACTCTAATTACTGCCAAAACGACCGTATCGGAACGTAGATGACATCTAAGAGGTAGACATTTAATTTTTGAGCAATCACTTGACGATAATCTTACGAACTGTCACAAATCGTTTCGCGTATCAAACATGCGGCCCAATCATCACCGGGTGGTTTGCGGGAGGTGCGAAAATGAGGTATCTCTGAGCCCCCTTTGACCGAGGCTTGGACAAGGCGAAAGTCAAAGTATAGCCATCAGGTCAATCGAAGATTACAACCTGACGACTATGGCGACGCAAGGCGGCTCAAAGGGTCTGAGCCAAGGACCTGTCGTCGGGAACATTTTAGAGTCTGTCGACTATCGGGGAGGGTCGTTTAAAGTCCATTAGACTACGTAAGGAAGCTCGCCACCATAAGAAGAGACCCTACACGAGATACCCCTGGTGAAACGGATCAAGAAGCTTCGGAAAAACTCCTTGGTCTGAAGATAACTTGGTGTCTGAAGGCATTAGGGGTCACAGGGATACTGAAGAAACTTCTTTCTCGAGATGCTTCCGGAGAATGACACCTTTGTCGAACTCCGTGAAGAATAAATATCAGCAACGGGACGTCGGTAAAATGGGGGGGAATCCGCTTGCGTCGGTCTCAAGCGAACTCTTGCAAAAACTTGAGGTTGAATCTGCTTGCGTCGGTCTCAAGCGAACTCTTGTTGGGAAATATATTGACGATTAGGAACATCTTGATCGCCATGGAAGAAATCTTGAGTGAGCAATCTTTGCAAAATCTTTTGCTTTTTGGGGACAAATATTTTTGACGACCAGGAACATCTTGATCGTCATGGAAGAAATCTTGAGTGAGCAATCTTGCAAAATCTTGATGATCGGCTGGGACAAATAAATATGCAACGATCCCGCTGGCCGGTGATAAAATGCGGGCCGGAACGAAAGAAAATCGTTGAATGGGCCAAAAGAGAAAAATAGCATCGAGGAAGAGGCGCACCAAAGATGGGCCCATGAATAACGAACTTATAACGAATTTTTGAAAATCCATGTGGAGGGAACAGAAGGAAGAGGCGCAGCAAGAGCTGCGTCTCTTGGAAGAGGCGCAGCGCCTGCTGCGTCTTTTCCCCAATTTGGCTTTCCTGCGTAAAAACGCGAAATCAGAGGGATTTGTGTCATTTGCATTCGAAACACAATTCACTCATTTCTCTCTCAAATCTTCACCATTTCCGCCAAGGTTTGATTCAAAATCTTGCTTTAAATATGACTAATCGAGGTATGTGTCTTAATCTTGCATTAATCCTCTACATTTGTTGAATTTTGAGCCGCGAGATTTAGGGTTTTCGACCCTTTTGATCGAAAATTTGGGGCTTTTCCCCCAAATGGATTTGCCATGCCAAATTATTGTTAGAAACGGATAGTAGGCAATGTTAGGGACATAACCATGCATTTGTTTCGGGTTTTTGTCGAGTTTTGAGTCTTTGAATGAAATTTGAGACGGTTTTACAGCTGAACCGTAAATTGCTTCGAAAATAGCCTTAGGATTGCCCATTGGCGATGAAATTTGATATTTGGAATCCTTGAATGATGGGTAAACTTTCTACCATCTCGGAATTTTGGTTTGTGACAACTTTTTCAGGACACCTTTCTAGGGCATAATCACCGTTATAACGAAATGCTGCCGAATTTCCGACTCGAACCCAGAACTAGGTTTTGAATTGGACTTGAATTGACCCAATTTATCACATGAGTGATCGGGTTGGTGGGAATATGGTCAAGGATGGCACGAGAGGAGCAGTTTCAGGGCTTTGAAAGCTCGAAACCCCTTAACAAAGGCTTGTCGTCGTATGACGCGGCCTGAATTTGCTTTAATGTTGCAGGTGATGAGGCTTCTACTTCTGGGAGAGCTCCCATGGAGATAGACGCCGCTGTGGTTGAGGAGGCTTTAGAGCGAGCCTTGGCAGCTGCGGTGATGGTCTTTGAGTTTCACGAGGAGGAGGCGTCGAGAGGAGGAGATCCCGAGACGCAGACCAACGTCGGCGAGGAGGCCGTCAGTGAGAGGAGCTCCTGCGTGGGCTGAGACCTGGGAGAGTAGGCACCTTGTGTGGGCTGCAGAGGGTCACCTGTCCTACAGGACGGTGAAGAGCTTGGTAAATAAGAATTCACTACTCATTATTCATCCTCTTTCATTCTTTTTGTCCGAATTTCTTTCAAATTTCATTCAAAACTAAAGATAGCTTTGTTTCAAATCATAATAGGAGGTCGGGAACATCAGGTCGTTCTCGGGTTACACGGCAATGATGGAGCACTATGAGCAGCTGTCGGCGGAGGAGAGGGCCATGATCGAGCGTGGAGCGTTCGGTCCTCTGGTTCAGGTCTGGAGGGATATCGTGAAGAGGAAGTTGCGGGCTAACCTTAGCCTGGTCCGTGCTTTCTTGGATCGATTACGGGATACGACGTCCACGTTTCACCCCTTTCGGTGAGGTGGGAGTCACTCGGAGGATTAAGGCATGATTTACGGTGCTGTGCCGTGTGGGACCGAGGAGATGGTGTGGCGGAGACTGCTATGAGGGCGGACTCGGCGAGCGAGAGATTGATCGGTGGAACTTGTCACCGAAGGCTTTGCGATCTGCGGGTTTGGTACCCGTTCTTACGTTCGAGACTACTTTGCGGGGAAGACCCGTGGCTGGTGACGATTGACGGGAGGGAGACGGCTCCTCCCCTGTCTGGTGACGGCGGAGGGCTCGTCGTGGCTTTGGTGGTTTTACGTCTTCGATTTACCTCGGAGACAAGGGCGAGGTTTGTCGACGAAGCTTCTTCCCTTCCTTTCGACCTGAGTTCCCTAGGGCGCTGGGGCCCGGGTCATCACTTTCTTGGTTTTGCGGTCCTCATCCGCTTCATGAGGGCCATGGTTCGTCCGGAGTTGATGGAGAAGGGGACTTCTCCTGGAGCTGTCGGACCTGGGCTACTGTTGGAGGTATGAACCTTCCTTTAGACCAAAGTAAATTCCTTTCTTCATCAAATCACGAAAGATCGTCATTGATTATTCTGTTTTACAGGCGTGGGTGTACTCCTACTTTCCGGGCCTCGCGCCCAAGAGGACGGAGCCGTTGGAGAGGGCCTATCCCGTGGTGAGGGATTGGGTCATGTGCCGGACGAAGAGCAAGCGTTCTTCTCGCAATGTCTACCGGCGGGACGTGAACGCTCTTCAGCTGAGCAGCGTGAGTATCCCACTTGTATTCATTTACTCTTCTCATACTTTGCTTTTAATTGATCATAGGAATCATCTTTGCCTTTATATTGTCGCAGTGGGTGCCCAGACCTTGGGCGGAGTACGCAGGAGCGCCCCCTTTCGTCGCTGAGGTCCTTCGACCTAGGAGCCCGAGCCGGCTGCTGTTGAGGACGTCGATGGGTCCTGTGTGGTACTTGGGCGAGCGGTTGGCTCGTCAGTGCTCTCGGGACGCGCTGACGGTGCCCGTCGATCCTCCCATGACGATGTTTAGGGAGCCTTCTGAGGCTGAGAGGGAGGCGGACTTGGCTGGCGCCAGTGGCGACGACCTTCTTCTGCCTGGCGAGGACTACTCGGCGTTCCTTTACGGGAGGTTGGCGTACTGGCCGGTAGTGGTGAGTACCTTTTACTTTTGCTTGGTTTGATTTCGAGAATTACGACGAAAGATCATCGATTAACGAGAGCTATTTGTCTTTGTAGGAGGTTGAGGCGGCGGGCATCGAGCCCCCAGAGTACCCCGAGACCCTCGAGTACACTGACGCGACTGGGAGGACGACGATCTCCGAGTTGCGTGATTTTGACGTAGCTGTGGCGGATCTTTGGCTTAGAACGGCAAAGATCATCGATTCGGAGGGTAAGCCTTCAACTTGTATGACTTTTGTGTAAGAACACATTTGATTGAGTTTGCTCAATTTGCTGAGAATTTCTTTTGATAATGCAGGTCGCACCGTCCCGGTTCGTGGCACTATGGAGGGTGGCCAACCGGCTGCGAGCTACTGCCATCGAGGCACTCGTTGGTGGTCGAGGTCGTCAGGTATGAACTTATTTGATTGATTTTTGGTTTTGATTTTCGGTCTTGCTTGAATTGATTGACATGAGCCAATTTGTTGTTGTTTACAGGGTGACCGCGAGCTGGAGCGAGAGTTGACCCAGTCTCGGGAGGAGACGGCTCGCTTGTTGAGGGAGCTCGAGGTTCGGGACGCCGAGGTCGCCGTTCTGGTGGCGAGAGTTGCCGAGTTGGAGGGCGCCCAGCAGTAGTTTAGTTTAGTTTTGTAGACTTGTACATTTTGGACATTTGATTTTGAAACATTTTTGGACTCTGTTTGGGGCGCAAGCCCCCAGTTTGCTTGGACTTTTGGACTTTGTTCGGGGCGCAAGCCCCCAGTTTGCTTGTACATTTGCTCTGTTTAGTGTATATATGGTGGCCTGAGTGCCCTTGCTGCTGGGTTGTGTTGCTCGTACCTGCAGGTTAGTTCTTGAACAGGTTTGGTAGACAACGGTTTGCGCCGTCATGCTGCCGAAATTTACATGGAAATTACGCAAAACATACATTTTATATACATAAGGCCTTTAATCAGCGCAAAATGAGACTCAAAAGAGCACGAGGAAAAGCAAAAATTTGTCGGAAATGACCGGACGGTAGAGAGGGTTACCCCCTAAAAAAAAGAAAAAAAGAAATCTGTAAGTTAGAGATGTGGAAATGAAATTAAGAAAATAAAAATAATAATAAAAAAAGAAGGTAAATGAATTATAATGGAAATTATGTCCTAAAATGAGGAATTGGGATTATTTAAAAAAAGTGAAATGTATTTCCTAAAATGAAAATGTGCACATGTGGTAAAATGGCGAACTGTCGATGTCGTCTCGAAATGCGTGCCCGCGAAAATAGGAAACTTGAAACATGGCAAACTGCTCGTATTTACCAAAATAAAATCCCGTAGGAATAGGAAATTATTCGTTATAGAATTAGGAAAGATCCAAACGCGGAAATCACAGAAGTGAGACTGGGGAAGAGGCGCAGCATGAGCTGCGTCCCTCTGAAGAGGCGCGGCAAATGATGCGCCTATTCCCAAGCTTGTCCGTACTGGCGGATTTTTGGAAACAACAATTAGTATAAATAGAAGCGTCGATGGAGTTTTAATTCACATCAATCTTCCGTCTTTTCTTCGTCTATTCACATAAAACTCCCAAAATAAAAAAAAGGAAATTATCATCATGAATACTTTGGAGATCCGCTTGAAGGAATGGACCAACGAGTTTTCGAATATGGAGAAGCATGATATGGGTGCTTATAACCTTGGGTCTTTATTGAGTTTGAAACTCATTAAGGTAGTAAAGCCGTTCTTGGATGCTTGCCTTGACTATTGGGACCCGAATTATCATGTTTTCGCGTTCCCGGGAGGTGATAGTTGCCCATTTCCTGAAGAAATTGCTGCTATTGGTGGGTGGGACCCCGAACATTTACCTGCCATTCCTTCCACTTCACAAGGGTATAAGAGCAAATTCAGAGACTTGCTTGGACTGACTAGACTTGAGGTGGATCGCTTAGTTACCCCGAAAGGCGTGAGAATGTTGGACTTTGTAGACCGATTCATTAACAGGGCCGACCCTACTGTTTCCCATGTTGCCAGGAGGAGGGCATTTGGCTTTTGTTTGCTGCACATGTATGTCTTCCAAGGACACGTTGATGAAGATTTGAGAGGTGATCCCCGTCTTTTGGGTCTTATTGAGCAAATGGAGCTGCGCAGGAGCCCAGCTTGCTTATGCTTAGGGGAGACTATCCTGGGTTTGGATAATAGGAAATCCAACACCGATCTGCCGTTTTTGGGGAGTCCCGTCATTTTACAGGTAAAAGACGTCATCTTTTCTTTTTCGTTTTTTTTTTTTTCGTTTTTTTTTGTTTGTTTTTTTTCTTTTTGTTTGTTTTTTTTTTCGTTTTTTTTTTTTCGTTTTCGATGTCTAATACCTGCTCTTGGTAGGTTTGGCTTATGGAACGGCTCCAATTGATCGAGCCCCTAGTTCATGCACTTTCCTATCATTCCCGTATGATTGCGATGAGGACGCGGTTGTACATGGTGGACTTCACCCGGGTCTGTGACTATTGGAAGAACAAGCTGAAGAATGATGATGGTCCGTTGATTAGGTGGGTTGTACCGTGGTGGCACCTCGAGTCTGTCACTGGAGTGTCTTCTTTGGATCCCACTAGGTCCGTGCGCATTCCGGGATTGGAGTTCATGGTATGCATCTTTCCGGAAAGATTGATGAGGCAAGTTGGGTTGAAGCAGACGATCCCTAGGCTTGATACCGTCCTGCAGACTGCTATGGCGCTTACTACAAAGAGCCGAAGAGAGTGGGCTATTAAATGGGCCCAAAGAAACATGTGGTTCCTGAGCTTCTCCGCCAATGCTTTATGGGTGTCGGATTCCTATCTGAGGTGGAGAAAGGCTGCAACTCCGGAAGAGCGCGAGAGACTGAGGAAACGCGAACCTGTTGATTACAAGGTGCGCGAGGGAGAGAAAGAGAAGGAGAAGCATCTGACAGAGGGAGAAGAAGAAGCTGGATTTCAGGTCATTCATCCTTCGAAGAAATCAAAGACTACTCCTGTTGCGGAAATGGTGGTTGGCAAGAATGGTAGAGTCAGGCCTTGAGAAAGACCGCTGGTGATTAGGTCTGAAGTGGTGCAAGAGCGCCCAGCTCGAGGTCGTGACGGGAAATATGACAAGAATGACAAGGGCAAAGGGAAGATGGAGGAATAGCCCGAGTCTTTATTTATTATTTGATTATTATTATTATTATTGTTGTTATAAAAAAGGAGGGATTTTTAGAATCTTAGCCTATTCTACTTTTATTATGTAACGTACTATTATTATTAGAAAGTGAATGAAATAAAAAAAAAAGGTTAAATGGTTATGAAACCGTTGAGATTTTCCACTTATTATTCTTGTCGAATTTCAAATGCAATGCAAATGTCCTTCTATTTACATTTTTAGATATAATGGGTTGAATCCCGTGAAGGATTGCCTACGTATTCACTTAAAAAGCGAAATCAAACCCTTGCGCGTAGTTCAAGTAAATGTAAAAGAATAATTGTTCGAAGCAAGAGCTTGTAATGAACATAGAAAATAAGCATGAGCTTTTGCTTACTCTGGAGGTGCGAATTTAGTTTATTTGATGATATGAGGATGACAAACTTGTCAAAATGCAAGAGCACAGTGACATTTAGCTTATTTCAGCTTGGCCAGGGGCCGTTTATTTAGTGCCACAAGAGCGACACATGGGTTTACGCGAGGCGCGTTTTTGTCCTATTCTAGGCATAGTACCGTTTCAATTGGTCGAGGTTTGTGGGGTTTGAAAATTCATTCCCATCTAGGTCTGTGATTCTAACCGCCCCCCCTGGGAGTATGGATTTGACTAGAAATGGTCCGGCCCAATTAGGTTTGAATTTTCCCCTTGGGTCGACAGGTAAAAGAGCTCTAACCGATTTGAGTACTAAGTCTCCTTCTTTGATGTTTCTTGGCCTAACCCTTTTGTTGAAAGCTCATTTGATACGGGCTTGATATGTTTGGACATTATGTAAGGCGCGTAGCCTACGTTCATCCAGGAGGATGAGTTCTTCATACCTATCCTTCTTCCAATCGGCCTCAGGGATTTGACTTTCTAGTAGAATACGCAAGGATGGTATCTCTAGCTCGACTGGTTGTATAGCTTCCATGCCGTAGGTCAAATAGAAAGGAGTAGCCCCAGTGGGCGTCCTAACAGATGTACGGTACCCCCATAAGGCAAAAGGTATCTTGCTTGGCCAATCTCTATAGTTGTCAGTCATTTTCTTGGGAATTGTGACAACATTCTTGTTTGCTGCCTCTACCGCGCCGTTAGTCTGTGGTCTATAGGGCGAAGAGTGGTGACGTTTAATCTTGTATTTGGCTAGCAATTGCTCGGTTTCGGCTTGGAAGTGTGACCCATTATCGCTAATGATCTCATGTGGGCAACCATATCGACAGATGATGTTGTTTTGTATGAATTTTGCCATATTTTTAGCCGTGAGACCAGTGTAGGAAGCCGCTTCTACCCATTTGGTGAAATAGTAAATCGCCACTAGAATGAAACAGTGACCTCCTGTTCCGGCTGGGGTTATTTTCCCGATTATGTCGATTCCCCATGCAGAGAATGGCCAAGGAGATGTCATCGTGTATAGCAACGAAGGAGGGACATGTTGTACATTCCCGAAGATTTGACAATTGTGGCAGTGTCTCACGTATTTGATGCAATCGGATTCCATTGTGGTCCAATAATACCCTAAACGTGTGATTTTCTTTGCCATCATGGGCCCACTCATGTGAGGACCGCATTCTCCGTCGTGGACTTCTTCCATCACCTTTCGTGCCTGTGAATGATCAAGGCATCGTAGGACTACACCAAGAGGTGTTCTTTTGTATAATTCTCCTTACATCAGAATGTATTGGGAAGCTAATAGGCATATAGCACGTTGTCCCCTTTTGTCCACATCCGGCGGATAGGTACCATTGAGCTTGAAATTCAGGATTGCTTGGAACCAGGGTTCCTGTGCGATTTCCTCTTCATCGGTGATTTGATGGACATAAGCCGGCTCTGACCGTCGTTCGATACACAAAGGCATGTCCATCATGTGATCTGGCATATTTATCAAAGCTGCAAGTTTCGCAAGAGCGTCTGCAAATTGATTTTCCTCCCGAGGTAGGTGTAGGTATGTTACATGATCAAAGAATTGAGCGACTTGGTCTATCCTAGCCTGATAGGGTGCGAGGCTTTCACTTCGTATTTTCCAAGATCCTGTAACTTGGTTGATGATCAGTGATGAGTCCCCATGTACTCGGAGGTTTTTGATGCCTAAGCTTACTGCCGCCTGTAGTCCAATGAGACAAGCTTCGTATTCTGCGGCATTGTTTGTCACCTCGAAGTCGAGTTTAACAGCAATCGGTGTATGCTCACCTTCAGGAGAAATGAGCAACACTCCTATTCCGAATCCTCTTGAGTTTGATGCTCCATCAAAGTATAGGTCCCAGGAGTCTACATCTGTTTGAAGTATATCCTCGTCGGGAAATGACCAAGTATCTATGGTTTGTGCGTCGTTGATAGGATTTTCTGCGAAGAATTCGGCGACGGCGCGACCTTTTATAACTTTTAGTGGCACATATTTGAGGTCGAATTCTGAGAGCATCGAGTCCATCTTGTCGGGCGTCCGTTGAGGACGGGTTTCTCGAAGAGGTATTTGATTGGATCCATTTTGGAGTATATCTTGACGGAGTAGCTAAGCATGTAGTGACGTAGCTTCTTCGTTGCCCACACAAGAGCGAGGCATGTCTTTTCGAGTTGTGAGTATCTGCACTCATATTATAAGAACTTCTTACTTAGATAGTAAATAGCTCTTTCTTCGCTTCCTACAGTTTGAGCCAACATGGCACCCATGGCGGTTTCCGTTACTGTGAGATATAAACCAAGAGGTTGATCTCGTTGCGGTGGCATGAGCACTGGTGGTTTAGCCAATATCTCCTTAATTCGGTCAAACGCCTTTTGACAATCATCATCCCATATGGTGTGGTCTGTTTTCTTGAGTTTCTTGAAGATAGGCTCACAAATCATCGTAAGTTTCAATATGAATCGACTTATGTATTGTACTTTTCCCAGAATCCTCGACTTCTTTTTTGTTTGAGGTTGTGGCATTTCAATCAGAGCTTTGATTTTTGAAGGATCTATTTCTATACCGCATTGGCTAACGACATATCCTAGGAGTTTCCCAGATGTTACCCCAAATGTGCATTTCTGGGGGTTGAGTCTCATGTTGTACTTTCGTAGCCTTGTGAAGAACTTGCGAAGGTTTGCAATATGTCCCTCTCTTTCCTTGGATTTGACGATCATGTCATCTACATATACCTCAACTTCCTTGTGCATCATGTCATGTAGGAGTGTAGTTGCGGTGCGTTGGTATGTAGCTCCGGCGTTGATCAATCCGAATGGCATTACCGTATAGCAATATGTTCCCCATTGGGTGACGAATGCGGTCTTGTGCATATCTTCCATGGCCATATTGATTTGGTTATAACCCGCATATCCATCCATGAAGGATAGTAATGCGTGGTCTGCAGTATTGTCTACCAATATGTCAATGTGAGGTAGAGGAAAGTCATCTTTTGGACTCGCTTTGTTCAAGTCTCTAAAGTCAACACAAACACGGATTCTCCCATCCTTTTTGGGCACGGGTACTATGTTAGCTACCCAGTCAGAATACTCGGAAACTTTGATGAACCCGGCTTTGAATTTCTTGTCCACTTCTTCCTTAATCTTTAGAGCCCATTCTGTTCTCATTCGTCGAAGTTTCTGTTTCACAGGTTTGAAGCCTGGCTTAATCGGAATCTTATGTTCGGCAATATCCCTGTCGATCCCTGGCATGTCTTTGTAGGACCAAGCGAAAACGTCTTTGAATTCATTTAGGAGGTCTATGAAATCGGTCCTTTCGGTAGAGCTCAAGGTAGTCCCTATCCTAAGTTCTTTGGGTTCTAGTTCGGTTCCTACATTGATGGGTTCGGTGTCCTCTATTACAGGTCCCCCTTCCCCTTCCTGTAGTATTTCTTTGGCTACATAGGGAGGTATTTCGGTCAAGTCTGGGTCTTGGTCATCCTCGATATCATCGTAAATGAATTGCACTCAAGATAACACAAAGAGTAAGCAGAACCTGATTTATTCATATTAAGATTTGAGTAAAGTTGAAACAAAGAAGCCAACGATCCATGGTCGAGTGGCGGCAAAGGACGATGGTGGGGCATTTCCCAAACTACTGTGACTACTCGAGGCTAAGTTAGGAGAAATGAAGGGAGTGGGGATGACAACGGGAGTAGATTCTCTAATGACTTCTCTAGACTCCGACTCCGACTCCGACTCCGACTCGAACTCATCGTCTTCCGGTTCTCCTTTGAACATCTCTCCTTCTCCAGTGGTGAGCTTGAAGAGTCTTCCTTGGTTGTTGGTCCATTTGATAGATTTTCTCCATCCTTTCTCGCTGCATTGTGTCGGTTTACGTGATCAACGCGGTGGGGTTGAAGCGATCGTCTTGAAGTATCATAGTAATGATCTCATCCTGCGCGGCCCTAATGAATCGATCTTCTCCAAACAATAGGCTAACAGCTTGTTCGTCGAAGCAAGGTGCTTGACGGGTTTTGACGGTAGGAACCGTTTCTGGAGGAATGAAGTAGCAATCGTGAAAGATCTCGATTCCGGCTAACTTCCTCTCAAGGTAATGCCAAGGTTCGGGAAATCCGTGAAAGAGTTCTGAACTTCCTTCTTGAACGAAGTACCCATTTAGAGTGGGGAGGTATGGCCTCATTTGGACTCCCACGTGCTTGCGATTTTGGACTTGGGCGAGCATTTCGAGAACTTCTTCTTTTGTGGGTTTGTACCCTAGTCCAAGTGGTATCCTTGTTGAGTTGCCTTCCTTGTATGGTGCGAAGGTGTTCTTCCGAATTGGGTTCAAAGGCATTCCAGGGAAGTATCCCTGGGATTTGAGTATGTGGTTGACCACCAAGTTAGAGTAGGGATTATAGTATAAGGGTGCCAACTCACTTTCTATAACGCTTACACTTTGGAAGCCTCCAAGTTCATATACGGGATCCGCAAGGACTTGATTGTTTGATTGCTTCTCGATTATCTTGATGGGTGACGAAGTGATCGTCACAACTTTGCCATTTAGTGGGATCTTGATCTTTTGTTGAAGGGTGGATGTTACTGCTTTGGAAGCATGAATCCAAGGCCTTCCCAGAAGTATGTTGAATGAAGCTTCGATGTCCACTATTTGGAAGTTGACCTTTCGTTCAATTGGCCCCGTGGCTATGGTTAGGTTAACAAGTCCTACCACTTTTAAATCGCGTCCGTCATATGCACGAACACCTTGATTTGTAGGAGTCCAATCCGACTCTTTCATGCCTAGTTTGTATGCCGTTTTGAGGGGTATGACGTTGACCGCGGAGCCATCATCCACCAAGGTCATTGGCACATTTTTCTTTAGACAGATGACAGTGATGTATAGAGCAAGGTTGTGACTAGCGCCAAAAGGTGGCAAGTCTTCATCCGAGAAAGTAATAGGATTACTTAGCTTAGGTGATTCTTGGAAGACCAAGTTGACTATATCTTCAGGAGTAGAGTTATGTGCTACATTCAATTTGGCCAAAGCTTGCAGTAAATCTTGGCGATGTGGAAATGAGCTTGCCACTAGTTGCCAGACTGAAAGATCAGCCTTGGTTTTCTGTAATTGCTTGAGCAAATGATCAGTGGGGTCATCTTCGTTGTCATTTGGTGTGATGACGTTGGTTGGACCGTTTTGAGTAGTGCTTTGATATGGGCGACCCGAATGAGTTAGGTGATCCACATCTTGGTCTTCACCATTTTGGACTATTTCCTTGACTAGGGAGTTTTCAATGAGATACTCGTCCTCATCGTCATCGGCCCAAACCCCATTAATCTGCACTAGTTCCTTCATTCTCATGATATCACTTTCTAGTCGTATGATTTGATCGACTAGTTTATCAACCACGGTGACTACATCTTGCATGGTGGCATTTTGAGAGAAGATCAATGGTACGCGTTCTTTAGGTATTGCATTGGGATTGCGCAAGGCCGTTACCATGTTTTCTAGTTCCCACACTTGTCTATCTACATTCCTTGCCCATGTGATGAAGTCGGAAATGGTGGGGGAGATAGTAGAGTAGAGCCTTTCTTTCTCAATTGCATGAATTTCATTTTCGGTGGGAGAAATGAGGTGTGAGCAATCTAAGGTAGATTCGTCACTTGTAATCACCAGAACTCCAAGAGGATTCTGAGTGTTGTTGGGCTTACCTCCTGGTGGAATTGGAAGTCGACCATCTTCAATCATATCTTGAAGCACGTGTTTCAACCTGTAGCATTTTTCTGTGTCGTGCCCTTTGCCCCTATGGTATTCACAGTATGAATTTTCATCCCAAAACTTGGACTTCTTTTCGGGTTCGGGAGTAGGTCCAATGGGTTGGAGTTTACCTTGCTTCATTAACCTTTTTAGAGCGTTGGAGTACGTATCCCCAAGGTTTGTGAATTTCCTTGGTGGAGTGGTTTTCTTAGATGGCTCGAGAAGGTTAACTTCGTCAGTCTTGCTAGTAGAGCCGTACGAACGACTTGCGGACCCTTGATATCCTCGACCTACCGTTTTGGACAAGAGTCCTTTACGGATGTCATCTTCGATTCGTGTCCCTAATACGGTTAAGTCCTTGAAAGTCTTGATGTTTTGGTATCTCAAATGGTTGGCATATATGGGCTTGAGATTATCCACAAACTTTTCCACGAGAGTAGCCTCATCCGGGCGTTCAACTAATTGAGTACTAGTCTTCCTCCACCTACTTAGGAAGTCGGTGAATCCTTCTTTGTCATTTTGGGTAAGGACCTCTAGAGTACGCATGTTGACTTGGATCTCGGCATTATCCGCATATTGTTTAGAGAACTCGATTGCGGCGTCTTCCCAAGTAGCGACCTTCTTGTGATCTAAAGTGTAGAACCATTGCTTCGGGATGGTGTCAACAGATGAAGGAAAGATCCTTAAGAACATCTCGGGTTTGATGCCTTTGATAGACATGTAATCCTTGAAGGCACGGATGTGGTTCAAAGGGTTCTCATGTCCTTTAAACTTAGGGATATCCGTCATGCTAAAGTTAGTTGGCAATTTGGAATTGACGGCTTCATACTTGCGATTGTTTTCCCTATAAATGTCATCCCCCTTAAGGTACATCAATTGCTCCTCTAGGTATTGGAGTCTTTTCTCGGCTGCAGTTGTCCCTATGATAGGATTCTCATCCCTAGACTCGTCATCGGAGAAACGTAGTACTTCACTTTTAAGGGGAGGCAACCTTCCCTCTACATCAAAGATACGGCCTTCGATGAGTTCAAGGCGGTCATAGGTTTGGTTTTGGGTAACTTGCATTTGGGCTAGCGCGGCTAGGATTCGATCATTACTATCTTGAATTTGTTGGAGATTCGTTTCATCACTTGATCCGGGCATCTTGGAAACTGGATAAGAGATCGGCGACGAATCAAAACACGATCGACCATTCTATCACACTTGCTAAAAGAGGAAAAGTTTTGACTCGTGAAGTGGGTGTGTGCTACTTGTGTTGAGTGCGTTTTGAAGAAAGACAAGGTCTTTGAAAGTGTGTGTCCTAGTCAACTGTAGTGTAGTTGTAGGAGTGGACTCGAAGTGAGGTTTTGAAATGGGCTTGTGGCCCGAATTTTGACACGACAAACGGACAGAGTTTTGACCGGATTTTGCGCTAATTGAAGGCCCTTTTTTTTTCGAATTTTTGTTTTGAAATTGGGTTTTGATTTTTTGAAAATTCGTCATGATTTGATACGGGCTTGATATGTTTGGACATTATGTAAGGCGCGTAGCCTACGTTCATCCAGGAGGATGAGTTCTTCATACCTATCCTTCTTCCAATCGGCCTCAGGGATTTGACTTTCTAGTAGAATACGCAAGGATGGTATCTCTAGCTCGACTGGTTGTATAGCTTCCATGCCGTAGGTCAAATAGAAAGGAGTAGCCCCAGTGGGCGTCCTAACAGATGTACGGTACCCCCATAAGGCAAAAGGTATCTTGCTTGGCCAATCTCTATAGTTGTCAGTCATTTTCTTGGGAATTGTGACAACATTCTTGTTTGCTGCCTCTACCGCGCCGTTAGTCTGTGGTCTATAGGGCGAAGAGTGGTGATGTTTAATCTTGTATTTGGCTAGCAATTGCTCGGTTTCGGCTTGGAAGTGTGACCCATTATCGCTAATGATCTCATGTGGGCAACCATATCGACAGATGATGTTGTTTTGTATGAATTTTGCCACATTTTTAGCCGTGAGACCAGTGTAGGAAGCCGCTTCTACCCATTTGGTGAAATTGTAAATCGCCACTAGAATGAAACAGTGACCTCCTGTTCCGGCTGGGGTTATTTTCCCGATTATGTCGATTCCCCATGCAGAGAATGGCCAAGGAGATGTCATCGTGTATAGCAACGAAGGAGGGACATGTTGTACATTCCCGAAGATTTGACAATTGTGGCAGTGTCTCACGTATTTGATGCAATCGGATTCCATTGTGGTCCAATAATACCCTAAACGTGTGATTTTCTTTGCCATCATGGGCCCACTCATGTGAGGACCGCATTCTCCGTCGTGGACTTCTTCCATCACCTTTCGTGCCTGTGAATGATCAAGGCATCGTAGGACTACACCAAGAGGTGTTCTTTTGTATAATTCTCCTTACATCAGAATGTATTGGGAAGCTAATAGGCGTATAGCACGTTGTCCCCTTTTGTCCATATCCGGCGGATAGGTACCATTGAGCTTGAAATTCAGGATTGCTTGGAACCAGGGTTCCTGTGCGATTTCCTCTTCATCGGTGATTTGATGGACATAAGCGGCTCGACCGTCGTTCGATACACAAAGGCATGTCCATCATGTGATCTGGCATATTTATCAAAGCTGCAAGTTTCGCAAGAGCGTCTGCAAATTGATTTTCCTCCCGAGGTAGGTGTAGGTATGTTACATGATCAAAGAATTGAGCGACTTGGTCTATCCTAGCCTGATAGGGTGCGAGGCTTTCACTTCGTATTTTCCAAGATCCTGTAACTTGGTTGATGATCAGTGATGAGTCCCCATGTACTCGGAGGTTTTTGATGCCTAAGCTTACTGCCGCCTGTAGTCCAATGAGACAAGCTTCGTATTCTGCGGCATTGTTTGTCACCTCGAAGTCGAGTTTAACAGCAATCGGTGTATGCTCACCTTCAGGAGAAATGAGCAACACTCCTATTCCGAATCCTCTTGAGTTTGATGCTCCATCAAAGTATAGGTCCCAGGAGTCTACATCTGTTTGAAGTATATCCTCGTCGGGAAATGACCAAGTATCTATGGTTTGTGCGTCGTTGATAGGATTTTCTGCGAAGAATTCGGCGACGGCGCGACCTTTTATAACTTTTAGTGGCACATATTTGAGGTCGAATTCTGAGAGCATCAGAGTCCATCTTGTCAGGCGTCCGTTGAGGATGGGTTTCTCGAAGAGGTATTTGACTGGATCCATTTTGGAGTATATCTTGACGGAGTAGCTAAGCATGTAGTGACGTAGCTTCTTCGTTGCCCACACAAGAGCGAGGCATGTCTTTTCGAGTTGTGAGTATCTGCACTCATATTATAAGAACTTCTTACTTAGATAGTAAATAGCTCTTTCTTCGCTTCCTACAGTTTGAGCCAACATGGCACCCATGGCGGTTTAATTCTTGTGAGATATAAACCAAGAGGTTGATCTCGTTGCGGTGGCATGAGCACTGGTGGTTTAGCCAATATCTCCTTAATTCGGTCAAACGCCTTTTGACAATCATCATCCCATATGGTGTGGTCTGTTTTCTTGAGTTTCTTGAAGATAGGCTCACAAATCATCGTAAGTTTCAATATGAATCGACTTATGTATTGTACTTTTCCCAGGAATCCTCTGACTTCTTTTTCTGTTTGAGGTTGTGGCATTTCAATCAGAGCTTTGATTTTTGAAGGATCTATTTCTATACCGCATTGGCTAACGACATATCCTAGGAGTTTCCCAGATGTTACCCCAAATGTGCATTTCTGGGGGTTGAGTCTCATGTTGTACTTTCGTAGCCTTGTGAAGAACTTGCGAAGGTTTGCAATATGTCCCTCTCTTTCCTTGGATTTGACGATCATGTCATCTACATATACCTCAACTTCCTTGTGCATCATGTCATGTAGGAGTGTAGTTGCGGTGCGTTGGTATGTAGCTCCGGCGTTGATCAATCCGAATGGCATTACCGTATAGCAATATGTTCCCCATTGGGTGACGAATGCGGTCTTGTGCATATCTTCCATGGCCATCTTGATTTGGTTATAACCCGCATATCCATCCATGAAGGATAGTAATGCGTGGTCTGCGTGTGTCTACCAATATGTCAATGTGAGGTAGAGGAAAGTCATCTTTTGGACTCGCTTTGTTCAAGTCTCTAAAGTCAACACAAACACGGATTCTCCCATCCTTTTTGGGCACGGGTACTATGTTAGCTACCCAGTCAGAATACTCGGAAACTTTGATGAACCCGGCTTTGAATTTCTTGTCCACTTCTTCCTTAATCTTTAGAGCCCATTCTGTTCTCATTCGTCGAAGTTTCTGTTTCACAGGTTTGAAGCCTGGCTTAATCGGAATCTTATGTTCGGCAATATCCCTGTCGATCCCTGGCATGTCTTTGTAGGACCAAGCGAAAACGTCTTTGAATTCATTTAGGAGGTCTATGAAATCGGTCCTTTCGGTAGAGCTCAAGGTAGTCCCTATCCTAAGTTCTTTGGGTTCTAGTTCGGTTCCTACATTGATGGGTTCGGTGTCCTCTATTACAGGTCCCCCTTCCCCTTCCTGTAGTATTTCTTTGGCTACATAGGGAGGTATTTCGGTCAAGTCTGGGTCTTGGTCATCCTCAGTATCATCGTAAACAGAATTGCACTCAAGATAACACAAAGAGTAAGCAGAACCTGATTTATTCATATTAAGATTTGAGTAAAGTTGAAACAAAGAAGCCAACTGATCCATGGTCAGTGGCGGCAAAGGGACAGTAATTGGGGCATTTCCCAAACTACTGTGACTACTCGAGGCTAAGCTAGGAGAAATGAAGGGAGTGGGGATGACAACAGGAGTAGATTCTCTAATGACTTCTCTAGACTCCGACTCTGACTCTGACTCCGACTCCGACTCGAACTCGTCGTCTTCTGGTTCTCCTTTGAACATCTCTCCTTCTCCAGTGGTGAGCTTGAAGAGTCTTCCTTGGTTGTTGGTCCATTTGATAGATTTTCTCCATCCTTTCTGCTGCATTGTGTCGGTTTCTGTGATCAACGCGGTGGGGTTGAAGCGATCGTCTTGAAGTATCATAGTAATGATCTCATCCTGCGCGGCCCTAATGAATCGATCTTCTCCAAACAATAGGCTAACAGCTTGTTCGTCGAAGCAAGGTGCTTGACGGGTTTTGACGGTAGGAACCGTTTCTGGAGGAATGAAGTAGCAATCGTGAAAGATCTCGATTCCGGCTAACTTCCTCTCAAGATAATGCCAAGGTTCGGGAAATCCGTGAAAGAGTTCTGAACTTCCTTCTTGAACGAAGTACCCATTTAGAGTGGGGAGGTATGGCCTCATTTGGACTCCCACGTGCTTGCGATTTTGGACTTGGGCGAGCATTTCGAGAACTTCTTCTTTTGTGGGTTTGTACCCTAGTCCAAGTGGTATCCTTGTTGAGTTGCCTTCCTTGTATGGTGCGAAGGTGTTCTTCCGAATTGGGTTCAAAGGCATTCCAGGGAAGTATCCCTGGGATTTGAGTATGTGGTTGACCACCAAGTTAGAGTAGGGATTATAGTATAAGGGTGCCAACTCACTTTCTATAACGCTTACACTTTGGAAGCCTCCAAGTTCATATACGGGATCCGCAAGGACTTGATTGTTTGATTGCTTCTCGATTATCTTGATGGGTGACGAAGTGATCGTCACAACTTTGCCATTTAGTGGGATCTTGATCTTTTGATGAAGGGTGGATGTTACTGCTTTGGAAGTATGAATCCAAGGCCTTCCCAGAAGTATGTTGAATGAAGCTTCGATGTCCACTATTTGGAAGTTGACCTTTCGTTCAATTGGCCCCGTGGCTATGGTTAGGTTAACAAGTCCTACCACTTTTCGTCGCGTACCGTCATATGCACGAACACCTTGATTTGTAGGAGTCCAATCCGACTCTTTCATGCCTAGTTTGTATGCCGTTTTGAGGGGTATGACGTTGACCGCGGAGCCATCATCCACCAAGGTCATTGGCACATTTTTCTTTAGACGGATGACAAAGGTGATGTATAGAGCAAGGTTGTGACTAGCGCCAAAAGGTGGCAAGTCTTCATCCGAGAAAGTAATAGGATTACTTAGCTTAGGTGATTCTTGGAAGACCAAGTTGACTATATCTTCAGGAGTAGAGTTATGTGCTACATTCAATTTGGCCAAAGCTTGCAGTAAAGCTTGGCGATGTGGAAATGAGCTTGCCACTAGTTGCCAGACTGAAAGATCAGCCTTGGTTTTACGTAATTGCTTGAGCAAATGATCGGTGGGGTCATCTTCGTTGTCATTTGGTGTGATGACGTTGGTTGGACCGTTTTGAGTAGTGCTTTGATATGGGCGACCCGAATGAGTTAGGTGATCCACATCTTGGTCTTCACCATTTTGGACTATTTCCTTGACTAGGGAGTTTTCAATGAGATACTCGTCCTCATCGTCATCGGCCCAAACCCCATTAACTGCAGCTAGTTCCTTCATTCTCATGATATCACTTTCTAGTCGTATGATTTGATCGACTAGTTTATCAACCACGGTGACTACATCTTGCATGGTGGCATTTTGAGAGAAGATCAATGGTACGCGTTCTTTAGGTATTGCATTGGGATTGCGCAAGGCCGTTACCATGTTTTCTAGTTCCCACACTTGTCTATCTACATTCCTTGCCCATGTGATGAAGTCGGAAATGGTGGGGGAGATAGTAGAGTAGAGCCTTTCTTTCTCAATTGCATGAATTTCATTTTCGGTGGGAGAAATGAGGTGTGAGCAATCTAAGGTAGATTCGTCACTTGTAATCACCAGAACTCCAAGAGGATTCTGAGTGTTGTTGGGCTTACCTCCTGGTGGAATTGGAAGTCGACCATCTTCAATCATATCTTGAAGCACGTGTTTCAACTTTGTAGCATTTTTACGTGTCGTGCCCTTTGCCCCTATGGTATTCACAGTATGAATTTTCATCCCAAAACTTGGACTTCTTTTCGGGTTCGGGAGTAGGTCCAATGGGTTGGAGTTTACCTTGCTTCATTAACCTTTTTAGAGCGTTGGAGTACGTATCCCCAAGGTTTGTGAATTTCCTTGGTGGAGTGGTTTTCTTAGATGGCTCGAGAAGGTTAACTTCGTCAGTCTTGCTAGTAGAGCCGTACGAACGACTTGCGGACCCTTGATATCCTCGACCTACCGTTTTGGACAAGAGTCCTTTACGGATGTCATCTTCGATTCGTGTCCCTAATACGGTTAAGTCCTTGAAAGTCTTGATGTTTTGGTATCTCAAATGGTTGGCATATATGGGCTTGAGATTATCCACAAACTTTTCCACGAGAGTAGCCTCATCCGGGCGTTCAACTAATTGAGTACTAGTCTTCCTCCACCTACTTAGGAAGTCGGTGAATCCTTCTTTGTCATTTTGGGTAAGGACCTCTAGAGTACGCATGTTGACTTGGATCTCGGCATTATCCGCATATTGTTTAGAGAACTCGATTGCGGCGTCTTCCCAAGTAGCGACCTTCTTGTGATCTAAAGTGTAGAACCATTGCTTCGGGATGGTGTCAAGGGATGAAGGAAAGATCCTTAAGAACATCTCGGGTTTGATGCCTTTGATAGACATGTAATCCTTGAAGGCACGGATGTGGTTCAAAGGGTTCTCATGTCCTTTAAACTTAGGGATATCCGTCATGCTAAAGTTAGTTGGCAATTTGGAATTGACGGCTTCATACTTGCGATTGTTTTCCCTATAAATGTCATCCCCCTTAAGGTACATCAATTGCTCCTCTAGGTATTGGAGTCTTTTCTCGGCTGCAGTTGTCCCTATGATAGGATTCTCATCCCTAGACTCGTCATCGGAGAAACGTAGTACTTCACTTTTAAGGGGAGGCAACCTTCCCTCTACATCAAAGATACGGCCTTCGATGAGTTCAAGGCGGTCATAGGTTTGGTTTTGGGTAACTTGCATTTGGGCTAGCGCGGCTAGGATTCGATCATTACTATCTTGAATTTGTTGGAGATTCGTTTCATCACTTGATCCGGGCATCTTGGAAACTGGATAAGAGATCGGCGACGAATCAAAACACGATCGACCATTCTATCACACTTGCTAAAAGAGGAAAAGTTTTGACTCGTGAAGTGGGTGTGTGCCACTTGTGTTGAGTGCGTTTTGAAGAAAGACAAGGTCTTTGAAAGTGTGTGTCCTAGTCAACTGTAGTGTAGTTGTAGGAGTGGACTCGAAGTGAGGTTTTGAAATGGGCTTGTGGCCCGAATTTTGACACGACAAACGGACAGAGTTTTGACCGATTTTGCGCTAATTGAAGGCCCTTTTTTTTTCGAATTTTTGTTTTGAAATTGGGTTTTGATTTTTTGAAAATTCGTCATGATTTGTTTAGAAATGGTGATCACGTAAGGTTTACACATTTATACAAGCATTATAACGGGATGCTGAGTGCATTTAAAAGGGTTTTGGTTTAAAGGGTGGGTTGCCATACCGAACCATCAAACCCGAAGTCTGTGGAGAGGCTCGTGCCAAACAAGAGTAAGGCCGATTCCTAGTCCATTTCCTCAAGTAGTGAAGGCCCTTGATACAAACAAGAGTAAGCATCATGGTATGGATGACGTCAATCGCTATCCATCCTTAGGCCCAAATAAGAATTAGGACCGTTTAGACGGGACGATTGGTCGAATGGGTTGGGTTGGGCCTAGGAAGGCCGAATAAACGATCTAGGAAGACCGAGTTATGAAAACCGACAATTGTCTTGTACAAACTTATTCCCTAACCTTGTTCAAGTTTCACCCTTGGCTACACGTAAGTGTATTATCCCAGTGAGTCGCCAAACGTGGACAGACGGGTCGCCACGGGCGCTTGGTGAAGGTCGAAAAACAAGCGTTTGCATTTTGTATGGAGTCGCCACCAATTTTTATGGGAAATTGGAACCGTTCGAATACCTCGTGTCATGTCAAGACACAAAGTAGTGACATGAACACTAAGCAATCGTTACCCTTAGCATTCTATGTCTAGAATGACTCTCGTGGATGCCAATGAACACGGGTGCTCACGGAGATCTGGAGTAAGGGGTGAGGGTACGTATTAGGAAGCTCTTTTGATCGAACACCTAATCCCGCCCGCCTCGATAGCGGCCTCTACTAATGATTAGGGAAGTTATTCGTACTTGATATATCGTCGGTTATATGCATGCAATGCAACATCCAAGTTTTAATCCTAGCATGTGAGAATTTAACTAAGTCGGTTGACAATTAGTTAGCAAACAATTGGGTCGAAGTAGGATTTAAGTTCAATTACATGTGAAAACATACAAATGATACAAGAAATACAATAATTATAAATTACAATAATGAAAATTACAATAATTACAATGGATTAGGCGATTTATGTCGAAAATACCTTTAAAACGGATGATTTGAGAAAAAGAAATAAAAGAAGGAATTACGAACAGAACAGAAGTGATAATACGATTAAGTAGTAGATTAATACGTAAGCTAATTAAACTAGGTCAAGGCAGAAACGGAGTTCAGGGACAGAAATCATCCTGGAACAGGCGCGCAGATCGCCCTGCGGAAGAGGCGCGGCGATTCTTTGCGTCTGTTCCAAGGGTGAGTTCTGGCTGTGAAGCCGGAACTGCAAATCGTTAATGTCGATTGGTAAATTTAATGATTGATTGAAATATTTACTCGGATGGAAGTGATTAACGGGTTAATTACATGTGAATGATGGTCATAAAAGCGATAAAACGTGCATGAGACGGATGCAAACGGATTAATTACATGAAATTATGATGAAAATATTAATGAGTCCTCTATTGAAATAAGTCAATTAGGCTAAATACGACGGATATACAACGAATATGCGAATAAGCAGATGAAAACTATATCAATGACGAATTCCAGAAACTCAACATGATTAAATTGAATCTCTAAAATCCGGGTTTGAATTTAGTGACGAAAACCCGTAAATATTGGATTATAAGGGATTTAAGTCGGATTTATGATGTGTTAAAACATGCGGATGAATGACGGATTATATGATACAATATACATGCGAATTATCAGTGACGATTATATCAAAGAATTAACGGACAAACAAATAACAAATAAAAAAGAAGCGAATTACAGAGGACGAGGAAGAAGAAAAGAAGCAGGAACTGCGGCAGCCTCACGAAGAGGCGCAGCAGGAACTGCGCTCCTTCGAAAAGGCGCAGCAGTTGCTGCGTCTTTTCTCGACGTCTGTCTACTGGAAATCCGTAAAAAAGAGTTTTTAAAGCACGGTTTTTAGAAATCGGTTTTAATGGTATTTTCGACGTAAACCTTACAATGGATTATACAATAAGTAAAATACAATAAATAAATAAGGATTATACACCCTCAGACTTACATGTTGACGGAACGAGAAGAACTAAGATATCGATTAGTGATGCTCGACGCGAATGCAAAGAGAGTGCCCTCGTAAGAGGAAAACGATTGATTAAATTAAGTTGATTGAGTGTAGTTGGTCAAATTGGTCGGTCATGCAACGGAGAGGCTGGTACCCGGAAAGATCCGAGCTTACGTGGTCGAAAGTTCAAGCACGTAGGCGCCAATAAGTAAGAACAAAGTCTAGAATGCAAAGGGAGAAGAGAAGGGCGGACACTCGCGTGAGAAATATGAGGAGCGAAGGCTCCTATTTATACTAATCACACGGAGGGAATTAGGGTTTCGGAGACTCTTTGGTAGTGAATCTCGGAAAGATATGAAAAAGATACGTAAGACATGCAAAGAAGGGCCTGGGAAAGGCGCGCAGCCCATCACTGCGTCTCTTGGAAGAGGCGCGGACACTGTCTTGCGTCTATTCCCGTGAGGTTTCCTCTGTGAAGAAAGATTTCCGCGTTTGAGTTATGGTAGGATGGAAATAATCCGATTATCTTATGAATATTACGGGATATTATTTGCCAAAAGATAAAATTTGTAAAATATGGAATAGAAATATCGGGAACATTCCAGAACATTCCGACTCGGGATTTAACGATTATCAGAAAATGGAGACGGTTTTTGATCCGGACTCCGAATGTACTCTAATTACTGCCAAAACGACCGTATCGGAACGTAGATGACATCTAAGAGGTAGACATTTAATTTTTGAGCAATCACTTGACGATAATCTTACGAACTGTCACAAATCATTCCGCGTATCAAACATGCGGCCCAATCATCACCTGGTGGTTTGCGGGAGGTGCAGAAATGAGGTATCTACAGAATTAATATTTGTTCCCTTAAAATTATTACTAATATTATAAATATACTACTTCTAGTATTGATAGAATAATATTAGAGGATTTATGCGAGTTCTTATAATTTTTGTTCAACAACAAAAGTAGAGAGATAAAGTTGTATTCAAGTGAATGAATAATATATGAATGAATTAGTGTTAAATGAAAACACACTACTTGAGTGTGTATAGAGGAGGCCACCGGTTTTTGGCCATGGGTAGAGTGCCCAATGCATTAGCATTTTACTATTTTCAAGAGTGTAGATAGGGAAGCATAAGATTAGTAGGTAATCATGATGTCTTCCACTAATCAAAACAATTAAGCACAACCAACCTCCTCTCCTTCATTTACACGGCACCCTTAACATTATAAGGGTCCATTTTAAGTTTGTCAATTTGCTAATATGTATTGTGTGACATATTGGACATGTTACTAGACATGTTGTTTAAATAATGCATTTTTAACAAATTAAAAAACATTATATATAAATAAAATAAATCACATACAAAAGTAACTAGTAATTCACAATTACCATTACTTAAAATGGGTCATATAATTATAAATCACAACTACTTGTATTTATAATAATTAATTCGTTCTTATTTCAATTGTTTCATAAGCAATAAATAAACCTTAAGTAATAAAACAATTTAATTACTTAGAACGAATCTTATTTAATCAAATTACAATAAGATACGTATTATAACTCACAAAATCATTTGTTCAATTTTAAAGAATTAATTAACTTGTATCATTATACAATTAATTAATTAATTAGTCAATTAAGAATGTTTCCTTAGAGGTATGACTTTAAGGGATCAACTGATCACCACCGTCACACGACAGTAATGTCAAACTCTAGTCAGCCAATCATTACCGATTAATGTAGATCAGTTGACAATAAAATGTTACATTCCCTTATGTATTCCTAATATGAGATTTAAACATGTGATCGCATTATTGTCGAGGACACATACTCCAACAATCTCCCACTTGTCCGCGACAAGTGTGCGTCACCAATTCTCTTGTCCTATTACTATCTCCCACTCAATGCAAGGTGTCTTGCAGGTCGTACTTGCATTTGATCGTATCGTGAGTGGTTCTCTCGATCTGGAGAATAACTGTCTGACCGGAATTTATCTACCATAGATACCTTCCGAGCATGGCCACGCATTTCCAGTTCATTGCTCCTCGAGTGGCCTTGAGATATAAGATAACCCTGACAGGGATGGACAATTCCTATTGCACTCTTCCCTTCGATTAGCCACAACTCAACATGACCCAAAAAATGCCTATTAGCCCCAATTACGAAGGTCGCCGAACATAAATCAAAGTTACTCTGAAACTGTGCCATCTTAGGCGAACAATCATTAGTCAAAGAATCGACTCACAAGAATACCATAATAGCTCTCGCCACGACCAGGCTATAAAAATTGCCAGAACATTATAAGCGGTCATAAGCCCGACAGAGTGTCCCAAACCGTCTGCCTATGTGATCGACTAGTCATCTCTTATGACTCTATGGCACTTGAACTTGCCATCAATCGCATCACACTCTAGTCACTTCGAGACGTCACCTCATACAAGTGACTATGGGAGAATACTATGTTAATCCTTGTTCACTTTAATGGGGTTCAATCATTGTCTCTACAACCCATTTGGATGTAACAAAGTATAAGATGAGTTTTTAGATTAAAACTCGAACGACAAATGCGATTATCACATATGAATAGTTAATACTTGATTACTACTTCATATTCTATAATCTAATTTGATCTTGTATGTAATTGTTCATCTCAATCCAATTGAAATGACATGACTCATCATGTTAAGCCTATGAATAGGCATTGGTTAGTAGGTTTTAGCAACTCCTTGCTCAACCTTGCTACACACTTGTTTTCCTTTCGTAATGCATACACTTATATTACAAAAACTTTTTGAGTACGTTTCTAGATCCATTCTAGACATAGGCTCTCTGGCCTTAGAATAGCTCCCACTGTTTTCATAGTGTGCGGGACTCATCCTTCTTGCACATCTCATGATTGCAAGTGTACTCAATTTCCGTTGTAAATATCTCTCATTGTTCTTTATTGCCTAGAACGATTCTAACAAATATATTTCTTAAATAACATAGCCACAATGGTTCCTTAACCATCTTTATGTGTTTTGAATACGGTTTTGTCGGAAACCTTGCGCAATCTCAACAGTCATTAGTGTAAGCCCTTACACAAATTAGTGAATTGTATCAAAAACACTTAACTTTACATCCTTAATGCTTCCTCAAGCACTTAAGGATAATCTATATGGCTACTAGGTAACTATTACTTAAATTCGATTTGAAACAATTCACCATACTAAAGGTATATGAAGTGTCATACATCATTTCCTACTTAATTGATCCGGCAGCGGAAGCAAATGGAATCAATCAAAATGTTCAACTCGATTGAACTAATCATGACTCTTATCAACATAAGACTTCTTATTTGGCGCTAATATCATGTTGATTTATCTCCATAAATCCGGATATTAAAGATGTATTTTATATTACTCCAAAATCATAAATCATTCCCAATGATCAATATGTCATCCATAGATAAGATTAATCAAAATTTTCGTAACTCCCACTAAACTTCATGTATAAACACAACTTCTCGACCCATCGAGAAAAGTTTTACAACATGATCAAAACATTGACTCCAACTTTTTGATGTCCTACTTAAGACTATCTCTTAAGTTTCACATTGTCTTAGGATTGTAAGAATCTACAAAGCTCATAACATGTATCGATTACATTCTTTCTTTGAAGAAGTGGGTTTTAGATTTACTCGCTATATATCTCATCATAATGAAATACAATCCCTAAGAAGATCCGAATAGTGCACAACACTTTGCAACTAATCAAGCTTTGATATCTCTCTTTAATATCCAACAATTCCACTTGGAATTTATTTCGGATTTTCATGGCTCTAAGCCTTGTATTGAGTTGTGACTTAAACACTCTCATGTAAGTCATATGTTCATTACTTTCAGGAAGTAATTTGAATCAAACAATTTCTTTGTAAGTTGTAAGCTCTTTACTTTCTAAAAGTAACACGAATTCATCATCTTCAACAAGTGATGAGTTCAACCTCCTAGGTTTTGAAGAAACAACATTTTACACAAAACGTCTCATGTAGCCAAGAAGGACCAGTTTCTTGCGACATACAATTCTTTTGTGGCTCTTGAATATTTTCTCCCACTCTGTCTTCTAGAAGTAAACATGTATTCTAGAAAGACAGTTTCACTAGCCACAAACCGGTTGTACTCGTGATTATTGTAAGGAAAAAACGAGCATTTGTTTCTTGTGAAAATTTACAAGTATGGTACCCTACCATTTCATATCTCATATGAATCGTTTTAGATTTAGTGGAAAAATTATTTTAGACAAAATGATAAAATCCTCAAAAATAGGATCAAGTAACTCAAAGTAACTTGATTAAAGTTCAAACCAATTTGAATAAGGTTTGATATCTTCATTTAACCACACCTTATCCCATAATGCGTGCTAAGAGAGATTAACTTGTGATACTATATCACATTTCCTTTGGCTTATATCAAAGTCTTCACTTAGATAATCCCATCACGACTAAAACGTGATTCCTAGAACTCTTTGAACTTCTTCAAAGATTTCTCCTTTTACCTGATTAACTGAAGACATTAGTGTCAACTTAAATCGTTGGTAAAAGAAAATTATCAACCTATTCTGGATCTATGATTTACATCCTCGATCTCCATTTCAACCAAAAGGCACAAGACATCTTGCTTTGAATACAAGATTCGCATATACCTTAAGATTAACAATCTAATGGTTCCAAGAGTACTCGCTAACGTTTTGCGTTCATCATTCCAGAATTTAAAGTTTAATCTTGGGTTACCAATTTGAGTCTTACATCATCTACATGATGTATCATTCTAGTTTGGTTTAGAATATAATCACCTTGATAATGGGCTAGCCATACATCAAATCGTGGTGTATAGGGTCACAAAAGTGACACCTCTTTTGTATCTTAACAAGATTATATCCTTATTCAGAGTTTATGCACTTAATAGTCATAATTAAGGTACAACTATAAACCCAAAAATAGATTGAGTACACAATGACTCTATCTCTCGACATCATTTGTTGCTAGTCGTCATATTCTAATCATCCTATGTATCAAATACAATGATGAAAACCACCATCGGTTTCTAATAATGACGATGTAGTACTAGCAAAACTTATGTCAATCAAATAAACATTTAAAGAAGAAAGTCCCATTTAGATGTCCCACAACTAACTTGTTGAGTCTTCAATAATTTGGGGTAGTTTCCTTTTAGTGTCTAACACTTCCAAAATGGAAACTTTATCGGTTGGGATTGATAGGTTTAGTATCGTTATTCTCAATAACTTTACTTTTATCATTACCTTGTATCAATTCCATTCTAATTTAATTTCTTTGAACCTCGTCCTTTTCTTAACGGTTAAGAGAATGCTCCCACTCATTTCAATGAGTCCTTGCTTGGAGAAGCAAAATTTAATTTCATGAAGACTACTCTTCAATTCATTCGTTTAGTCTTAAAACTTCCATTGAAGTGGTTGCGGTATTTTGGTCAATTTTGATTTCCAACAAATCTAGTTTCCAAAATGATTTAACGTTTCAAGTCAAAGTACTTAACTTAATTAAGCACATGAGAAATAATTCATTTCAAGTAGATATGTTATTCAAGAATCAAAAACCCTTTTGATCATGAATAACTTTCATCTATACTCTAAATAGATCCTTTCAATGGATAATACGAGGTTTTAGAAGAAAATTCATATTTGTCTTTAGTTACGATGTTTTAATGGAGATTTGAATTAAAATCGAAATGATATCATATAATTTGAGGTAAAGAAATAGAACAATATGATAACAGAATAATGAAAACAAAACATTTATCGTTATAATAATACTTGTAAATAATTTAACAAGTAAAGCATTTACATAGTGACCTCTACCCAACTATGATAAATGATCCCGAGATCCAAATTCATATTAACTCGGGCACGGTGAGCCGATTCATCGCTTACCAATATAACTCGGTGGATTAACTCTATTCTTGTTTTGCTTTTCTTTCTATTTTGGCTTTTTTTATGACAGCCTGTGTTTATTGTTAATATAGTACCTCGTGTTATAGCTAATCGGTCGTCTACCCGCCTTGCCAAGTTTGGCATGGCTGACCTTTCTGCAAGGATGGCTAAGGTCAAAGAGGTGAGTTCTCAGGGAGGTAGTGATACTGGGCCTGTCATTGACTTAACTGAGTTGCCTGCTATTCCCAAGGTTTCTCCTGCTTTGGTTGCTCCTGCTGAAACAGGTTCAACAGCTCAAAAGAGGAAAGCGAAGGAGGTTGATCTGTCTGCCCCAGTCAGGGAAGTGCGAGCCAGGGTGGATAATTTGGAGGCTGCCAGGGTAAAAATTAGGGATTATGCCACTTCCAAATCAGATTTTATGCTTACCCTTGATCCTATTGAGATTGCTACTCAGGCGGTTGCTTCAGTAGATCATGTTGTCAGCCTTTTGGCAGGTGCCTTGGCTGGCGTGAGAGAGGTATATGTAATTTTTTGTAATATGTATATATCTTTTATTTAGAGGTTTTTATTATTATAACATAATATTTATACTATTTCTGTTTTTGTTCAGGGTGCTGCAGCTTGTCTCCATAATGCTTATCAGGCTACTTCTTTGGTGGCCAGGGTTGATCTTATGAGATCTGATTATGATAAGCTGAAGTCTGAACTGGATTTCGCTCGGGCTGATCTGGCTGCAGGGACTGCTAAATTAGTGTAAGTGAAGGCCTAGAGGGATGCTGCCAAGACTGGGGGAAGCTCGAGTAAGCAGCTTCTGCAGGAGGCAATGGACAGGAATGAGGAGCTAACCCTAGAGAGGGATGATTTGGAGTTCAAGCTTCATGATGGTTCCCTGTATTTTTTCATCAAGGGGAAAGTGGCTGCCATGTCGGAGCCTGTGGAGGCCAGGGCAAATTGGAACCCTGAAGCTGGATGGCCTTTGCTACTTCTAAGTATCCTGACCTGCACAATATGGGCAATGAACAGGAAGTCGACTCTCCAGGGGAGCAAGATGTTGATGCTGACAGGGAGCAGGATACTGATGCTGTTTCCAAGGGGGAGCAGTAATTTTATACTTTTCTTTGATGGTATTGGCCCATCCAGGGGGGATGTCCCTGGAAAGACGATTTTATTTTCTTTGTTTCTTCTGTGTTTGGCTGGTCAGGGAGGTTATCCCCGGCCTTAACAATTATTTTGGTGCCTTTGCCCCGGGGGTAAGGGCTTAACAAATATGATGGTGGTGGCCTTCCTTGGCTCACCTTAATTATTTCTTGATGCCTTGTTATTTATTGTTTTTGTCCAAAATTTCCTGCAAACTTTATTTCTTCATACTTATTAACCTGTTTAATTTCTGATCCTGCTTTATCAATTCTTTGTCCATGTCTTGCGATTAAAGCCATCGTAAGCCATCCAATCACATATAGTTTTTACCATAACGGTTGAAGGAGTGGGAAAACCGGCCTGTCAGGAGGGCATATGTCCCCTGCCTGACTGGAGGGCTTGTTACTTGGCCTGTCGAGAGCGCTTTTAAACTGATAGTCGGGATAAAACACCCTTGCACCGTCTTGCTGCGTCCAGCCGGTTGTAGATGTGTGCAGCAAATAGTCATGTCAGGGAATATTTCATACCTGATTGGTCCTGCTATTTACCGTATCTGGTGATGGTTACCAACTTCATCAGGCACAGCGGGGTGCAAAAAATTTAAAAAAGTACATAATTAAGAAGTCTAATGTGCAATACAGTAGCCGTCAATCCTGAATATTTATACATATAATCATTTATCATGTATAATTGTTCAGGATTCAAGAAAAATGAGAGAAATTGTGTTAGTTGCATATATAGACATGGATTGCACATAGAACATGTGAGACACATAATTTTTCAGGTAGCATGTCAGGGTAAAACACTGATAGTAAAGATGTGATTTTTACCCGATCAGGCCAGGATAAGAATTATACATAGAACAATTTCAAATGAGCTACATTCCAGGATCTTGGGATCATTTCTCCTTCTAATGTTTAGAGCATGTATGCTCCTTGTCCGAAAATTGAGTTAATTAAAGAGGGGCCTTCCCACGTAGGGGCTAGCTTGCCTGCTGATTTTTCTTTTTTATTTAGGAAAACTTTTCGTAAGACAAGGTCTCCTTCCTTGAAGAGTCTAATCCTGACATTTTTGTTCTAAGTTCCGGCCACTGTTTGTTGATACGATGCCATCCTGATTTTGGCAACGTCTCTTAGTTCTTCTGCTAGGACCAGATTGTCATGCATTAGGCTGCTGTTTGTTTCCACATTGTTCAGGCTATATCTTGATGTTGGCACCCGGACTTCTGCAGGGATGACAGCTTCACAACCATATACAAAGAGTAGGGTGTTTGGCCTATTGATGTCTTTGGAGTTGTCATGTCTGCCCATAGCACCAACGGGAGTTCTTCAGCCCATGTCCCTTGTCTTCTCTTCAGTTTCATCTATAAACAGCTTATGACTACCTTGTTGCTAGATTCAGCCTGGCCATTGGCTTTTGGATATCCAGGAGTAGATGTGACCAGGTTGATGTTCTACTCTTGGCAAAATACTTTAGTCTTCTTTCCCACAAACTGGGTCCCGTTATCACACACTATCTCTGATGGTACTCCATATCTGCAAATAATATTCGTCCTCATGAATGATATTACTTCCTTTTCGGTTACTTGCTTGAAAGAATCAGCCCCGATCCATTTTGAGAAATAGTCAATCATGGCCAACATGAATACTTTCTATCATGGGGCTACATGTAGTTTCCCTACAATATCCATGCCCACTTCATGAATGGCCAGGGTGCAGAGATTGAGTGAAGAAGTTCAGATAGCTGATGTATTATTGGTGCATGAATTTGACAGGCTTCACATTTTGAACAATATTGCAAGCATTCAGCCCTCAGTGTTGGCCAGTAATAGCCTGTTCTCACTACAAAAAAAAACGTTTCGATGCGACGGACACATTGCGACAAAAGATTAACCCGTAGCAAATTTAAACCTGCGACGGACCTCAGAATGTGCGACGGACTTTCCGTTGCAGCATATTTTCCCAGACCGCCAAATTTCCTGACATGGCGGGAAGGTCTGCGACGGAATTTCCGTCTCTATATTAAAATAATAATAAATTGTGCGACGGAAATTCCGTCGCTGCATTAAAATAATATTTTTCCTGCGACGGAATTTCCGTCGCAGGCTTTTTTTAGTGTCCACCTGTGCATCTCTTAACACGCTGGATTAATATTATTATTTTATTCCTGCGACGGAAATTCGGTCGCAGGATTTATTATTTTTTTTTTTTTTTCGACGGAAAGTCTGTCGCAGGCTTTCTTTATACGGGCAGCAGCGGATCCCGTCTCCCTCATTATCACTCTTCAATTATTTACCCAAAAATTCCCTAAAACCCGTCTCCCTCAATCCCACCACCACCACTCCCACCACCACCACTCTTACCACCACCCTACTCCCCAAATCACTCCTCCTATTTCTCCTTTCTCCTTTCCCTTTTCTTCTTTCTTCTTCTTTCCCCTTTCTTCTCCTTTCCCCTTTCCCTTTTTTTTTTCTCGCGCTTTTCTTTGCGCCGCCGCTCCCTCCCCTTGTCTCCTTCTCTTAATTAATATAAGGTTTGTTTAATTTATTTTACTATTTTGATTAATTAGGGTTTATGGTTATTATTTTGATTAATTATGATTAGTTTTGGATGCTTAGTATTATTAGGAATGTTTAGTTTAGTTGAAAGCCAATTTAGGATGTTTAGGATTGTTTAGTTTAGTTGAAAGCCAATTTAGGATATTTAGTATTATTAGGACAGTGAAATTTAGTTAAAAGCCAATTTAGGATGTTTAAATCAATTTTATAATACTTAGTTTAATTAAGTTTAGGATTGTTAAAATAAATTTGTTTAATTAATATCCAATTTAGAATGTTTAGGATTATTAGGGTAGTTTAATTTAGTTAAAAGCCAATTTAGGATGTTTAAATCAATTTTATAATGCTTAGTTTAATTAAGTTTAGGATTATTAAAATTATTTAGTTTAATTAAAAGACAATTAGGATATTTAGGATTATTAGGGTAGTTAATTTAGTTTAGTTAAAAGCCAATTTATGATGTTTAAACCAATTTTAGGATGCTTACTCTACTTTTGCTTAGTTTTATAAGCCAATCTAATCTTTCGTTTTTTTATTGATATAGGGTAAGATCATCTCAAAGAAAACTCAGCTTCAGAGTTAAGGGGACGAGAACATCGATGATAATGAGATTTATATTGAAGAACATGGAGGATTTGATAAGAAAGGTAGAGTACTTGGCGCGGGAAATGCAGCACCACAAATTTGGGAGCACCACCGCCGCTCGACTAGTAACCTCTTTTGTACTCCTTATACTCAGGGTTTTGTTGGTAGAGTTGCAAAAGAGAATGCCCGACTGAAGCAAGTCGAGGCCGAACAATCTCCAAGGCTTGCGGCAATAGAGGAGTTCTTGAGCCAACAAGGTTTTACTACTCAAACTTGTAACCCCGGAGGTGTATCTCAAGCTAGAAATTACTTTGATGATGATGGTGGCGACAATGCTAGGCCTACTCCTACTCCCGTGTATTGATTAGTAGTTGTTAGTTGATTAGTAGTTATCACTCCTACTCCCGGTTTATGGACTTATTTAGCTTTCTTTGTTGAACAGTTATTGTACTAAACGGTTGTAAACCTTTTATTTTAAGTTAATGTGAAAACGTTGTTTGGAAATCTCGTCTTGAACGAATTTTGAATTTATCAATTGCTGGATTTTCTGTATGTTTGTAGGAAACCGGGAGTATATGTAATTGCTTTCAAAGCAATTGGGGAGCTGGAAAAACGCTGTAAACCCCCTGGTTCATTCTGCCCTGCGACGGAATTTGTGACGGATTTTCTGTCGCAAAGTTTAACTAATGGGTTGACTTTGGGGACACGTGGCCTTTATGAACAGTGTTCTGCGACGGAATATCCGTCGCAAATGTTGACTTTATGGTTACCTAATGTGCCTACGTGGCCTGTATGAACAGTGAACTGCGACGAATTTTCCGTCGCATATTTTGACTTTCTGGTTGACCATTGTGTCTACGTGGCCTCCCATGAACAGTGAACTGCGACGGAATGTCCGTCGCAAGTCCATCTTTTGCGACGGGTTACTGCGACGCTTTGATCCGTTGCAGATTTTACTTTGCAACGGAATTCCCGTCGCAAAACTAAATTTTGCGACGAAATAAAGCGACGGAATAAATCCGTCGCAAGTTCTGCATTTGCGATGGGATTGGCATATTTGCGACGGAGTTTTCCATCGCTATGGAACCTTTTCTTTGTAGTGTCTGAGTACTTTACTTGCCAGGCTTTTTCGTCCTTTATGGTTGCCACAATATCTTTCGTGTATTTCTTGGAGTATTTGTTTAGCTTCATCAGGCTCCAAGCATCTCAAATATGGTCCAACCAGCGATCTCTTAAATAAAGTGTTATTGATAATAGAATAGGTTGAAGCTCTAATTTTAAAGGCCATTGCTTCATGCCTGCCCTAAGGTAATATTCCTTGGAGGAACCAATCATAATAAGGTTTGGTCCAAGAATTGTTATCTTGATTGACAAGGTTGACTTGTTCAGCTTTGTTGATAGCTGACTCTAATAAGTGAACAATTGGTATTTTATCAAAAATCGCGGGAGTGAAATTTGAACCTAGAATGGCCAAAGCATCAGCCTGGGTGTTCAGGTCTCTTGGTATTTGGTCTATGTCAAATAAGATAAATTTAGTGGTAAGGTTTTTTTACATATTCTAAATATGAAATCATTTTTGCATCCTTAGCCGTATAAATTCCCTTTATTTGATTAGCAATTAAAAGTGAATCAGTTTTTACTTTTAAGTTTTGAACACCAAGGTCTAGACATACCTTTAGGCCTGCTATCAGGGCTTCATATTCTGCTTCGTTATTGGTAGCTTTGAACTCACAGCTTACGGCCTGAGCTATCATGTCTCCCTGTGGTGATTTTAGTACTAACCCTAACCCTGTCGCCCTGGCATTCGATGCCCCATCTATGAACAAAGTCCATTCCTGGTCTGGGGTTTTATTTTCTAACTGGTTAACTTCTTTTTTCAGGTCAGGTTCTAGGTTTGGGCTGAAATCAGCCACAAAGTCTGCTAAGGCCTGTGATTTAATTGCAGTCCTGGGTTCAAAGGTGATATCATACGTGTTAAGCTGGACTGACCATTTTGCCATCCTACCTGACAATTTAGGCTTGCGTAGGACAGATTTATGGGTAAGTTGGTTATGACTATGATAGGGTGACACTCAAAATAAGGACGCAGCTTTGCACGTGACTTAATTAAAGCTAAAAAATATCTTTCAAGTAATCCGTACCTCATTTCAGCGTCTAGGTGGCTTTTACTTACATAATAAACAGGATGTTGCTGGCCTTCTTGTTCCTTTACCAGGACTGCACTTACTGCTGGTTCTCCTTTCTCTGGTTTAGCCAGTAAAGGTGGAGATGACAAGTACGATTTTAAGTCCTGAAAGGCTGCTCCATGCTCAGGTGTCCATTGGAAATGTTTATTCTTTCTGAGCAGGTTGTAAAATGTTTTACACATTTCAGAGGATGTTGATATAAACCGGTTCAGGGTGAAGGAAATGTAGATTCATATACATACTAACATACTCATATATGTAAAATTAATTTGTCATAAAATTAAAGGTGGATTTTATGCATGCAAACTTTAATAAAAGAAGATAAGAAAACATTTTCTCACCATAATAATTTCGGTCATATTGGGCACCAACAAGATCTCCTTCTTGTTAGTTCTTGAGCTTTCCATTAATGGATGAACATACTTGACTTCAAATTAGAAGCCCTCCAATTAGTTGCACCCAAAACTATCCCTTAATCCCACAAACTAACATGTACTAGATGTTTATATTGTGGTTTACCTTAAAATCTATTACTAATACTCATATACTACTTTTAGTATTATTAGTGTTTGATTTAAACAAATTAGATTCACAAAAATGAGTTTTTGTGAAGAACAAGAGAGAGAAGGGAGGTTTTTCATAAAAAGTGAGAATGAATTAATTAGAGAAAATTTTCTCTCTAATGTTGTGTATGGAAAACCGGTTGGGAGGGCATAGAATAGACAAATTTTTCTTCCCAATTTGCTTTTGTTCTTCACAAGAAAAGCTAGCTAGTAGTAGGTGTTATCATGATGTTTATTTTATTATTTAAATAACAAAAACCATCAACACCCACTCACTACATATAAAACGGTTTTCCTTGTAATATTGAGTCCATTTTATTTTTGTCAATTGTACAATTGTATGTCATGTGACATGTGACATGTCTTATGTCTTGTTTTAATTTAAAATGCATATTTAATAAATTAAATATCATTTATAAATTAAATAAATCATATTTAACAAATTGACTAGTAATATAAAATTACTTTCTCATAAAATGGTCATTTAATTACTAGTTAGTATAATTCACAATATCTTGTAATTATAACTAACTTATCATTCTCATCTCGCGTGTTTCGCAAACACCGATTAATTTTAGTAATATAACTTCTTAAATTACTAAATGAAATCTCATTTAATCACATTATAATAAGATGTCATTATTCTCTCTTTTATAATAATTTGTTCAATTTTAAGGAATTAATTAATCAGACGGTATACAATTAATTAACCTTTTCAATTAAGGGAATCGTCCTTTAGGTGTGACCTCAAGGGATCAATCGATCACCACCGTCGCACGACGAATGTCAAACTCTAGCCAACCAATCATTACCGATATGTGTGGACCAGTTGACTATATATATATTATGTATCATCCCTTCCGTATTCTTGTAATGAGATTTAATAATGATATTTAAATCATGTGATCGCACTATTGTTGAGGACACATTTCCCAACAATCTCCCACTTGTCCTCGACAAGTGTGCGTCACCAATTCTCTTGTCCTATTACTATCTCCCACTCAATGCAAGGTGTCTTTCGGGTCGTACTTGCAAGTGATCATATCGAGAGTGGTTTCCTCGATCTGGAGAATAACTGTTTGACCGGATTTATCCACTCTGGATACCTTCCGAGCGTGGCCACGCATTTCCAGTTAATTACTCCTCGAGTGGCCCTGAGATATTGTTTTAACCCTGACAAGGGGGTGGACAATTCCTATCGCACTTATTCCCTTCGACTAGCCACAACCATCATAACCCAAAATATGCCCATTTGACCCCATTTACGAAGGTCGTAGTAACACAAATCAAAGTTAATCTGAAACTGTGCCATCTTAGGCGAACAGTCTTTAGTCAAAAGAATTGACTCATTAGAATACTATAGTAGCTCTCGCCACGACCAGGCTTTATAAATTTGCCAGAACTCTATAAGCGGTCACCGCCCGACAAAGTGTTCCTAACGGTCGCCTATGTGATCGACTAGTCATCTCACATGACTCTATGGCACTTGAACTTGCCATCAATCGCATCACACTCTAGTCACTTCGAGACGTCACCTCATACAAGTGACTATGGGCGAATACAATGCTAATCCGTGTTCACTTTAACGGGGTTCAATTGTCTCTACAACCCGTTTGGATGTAACAAAGTATAATAAAAGAGTTTTAAAGTAAAACTCGAACGACAAATGCGATTATCACATATGAATAGTCAATGCCTGATTACTATTTCATGTTCTATAATCTAATTTGATCTTGTACATAGTTGTTCATTTCAATTCAATTGAAATGACATGACTCATCATGTTTAGCTTTTGAGAAGGCTTTGGTTAGTAGGTTTTATCAATTTCTTGTACCTTACTTAACCTCACTACATACTCGTTTTCCTTTGTAATGTATACATTTGCATTACAAAACTTTCTGAGTACGTGTCGAGATCTAATCAAGACATAGGCCCTCTAGCCTAAGAATAGCTCCCACTGTTTTCACAGTGTGCGGGACTCATCCTTCTTGCACATCTCATGATCGCAAGTGTACTCAATTTCCGTTATAAATATCTCTCATTGTTCTTTATTGCCTAGAACGATTCTAGAAAATCTACTTCTTAATAAACATTGCCACAATGGTATCTTAACCATCCTAATGTGTTTTGATTATGGTTTTGTCGGAAACCATGCGCAATCTCAATTGTCAATTGTCACTTGTGTAACACCCTTACACAATATTGCATCATAAACACTTTGCATCATAGCCTTAATGCTTCGCACACTTAAGGGTAATCTTTATAGCTTACTTGGTAAAGATTACTTAAATTCGATTTTGAAAACAATTCATCATACTCAAAGCATATGAAGTGTTATACATCATTTCCTTTTAATTGATTCGGCAGCGGAAGCAAATGAAATCAATCAAATATATTCAATTTAATTGAACTAGTCATGAATCTTATCAACATAAGACTTCTTAATGACGCTAATATCATGTGGATTTATCTTCATAAATCCGGATATTCAAGATGTATTATAATACTCCAAGAGTCTTAAATCATTCTCAATGATCAATATGTCATCCACATATCGGACTAATTAAAACTTCCGTAACTCCCACTAAACTTCATGTATAAACACAATTTCTCGACTTATCGAGAAATGTTTTGTCACATGATCAAAATGTTGATTCTAACTCATTGATGTCCTACTTAAGACCCTCTCTCAAGTTTCGCATTATCTTAGGGTTGCAAGAATCTACTAAACTCAAGACATGTATTGAATACATTCCTTCTATTGAAGAAGTGGGTTTTAGATTCACTCGCTATGTATTTCATAACTTCATAATGAAACACAATCCCTAAGAAGATCCAAATAGACTTAATCATTTCAATTAGTGCAAAACCCTTTGCAACCAATTTGCCTTGAAATATCTCTTTATTAGTGCAAAACCCTTTGTCACTAATCAAGCCCTTTTGATTTGGATTTTCATGGCTCTAAGCCTTGTATTGAGTTGTGACTTAAACACTCTTATGTAAGTCATATGTTCATTACTTTCTAGAAGTAATCAACTTGAATCAAACAATTTCTTTTGTAAGTTATAAGCTCTTTACTTTCTTAAAAGTAGCATGAATTCATCATTTTTAAAAAGTGACGAATTTAACCTCCTAGGTTTTGAAGAAACAACGTCTTACACAAAACGTCTCATGTAGCCAAGAAAGACCAGTTTCTTATAACATTCTTTGTGGCTCTTGAATAATTTCTCCCACTCTGTCTTCTAGAAATAAACTCGTATTTTAAAAAGACTTCATGAGCCGCAAACCCGTCGTGCTCGTGATAATTGCAAGGAAAAATGAGCATTTGTTTCTTGTGAAAAACTTACAAACATGGTACCTTTACCATTTCATATCTCATATGATTCGATTTAGTGGAAAAATAATTTAGACAAAAAATCCCCAAAATGATCAAGTAACTCAAAGTAACTTGATTGAAATCCAAACCATATCGAATAGCGTTTGATTTCTTAGCTAACCACACATTATTCCATAATGCGTGCTAAGAGAGATTAACTTGTGATACTATATCACATTTCCTTTGGCTTATATCAAAGTCTTCACTTTGATAATCCCATCACGATTTAAATCGTGATTCCTTGAATTCTTTGAAATTCTTCAAAGATTTCTCTATTTACCTTATTAAGTGAACACATTAGCGTCAACCTAAATCGTTGGTAAAAGAAAATGATCAACCTATTTTGGATCAATGATTTAAAACCTCGATCTCCTTTTCAACCAAAAGGCACGAGACATCTTGCTTTGAATACAAGATACGCATATACCATTAACAATCTAATGGTTTCAAGAGTACTTGATAACTCTTTGCGTTCATCATTCCAAAATTTAAGGTTTAATCTTGGGTTACCAATTTGAGTCTTGCATCATCTTCATGATATATCATTCTAGTTTGGTTTAGAATATAATCACCTTGATAATGGGCTAGCCATATATCAAATCGTGGTGTAAAGGGTCACAAAAGTGAAACCTCTTTTGTATCTTAACAAGTTTATATTCTTATTTAGAGTTTATGCACTTAATAGTCATAATTAAGTACAACTTTAAATCCAAAAACTAGATTGAGTACACAATTACTCTATCTCTCGACATTATTGTTGCTAGTCGTCATATTCTAATCATCCTATGTATCAAGTACAATGATGAAAACCTCCATTGGTTTCTAATATTGACGAAGTAGTACTAGCAAAATTTATGTTTAATCAAATAAACATTTAAAGAAGAAGGTCCCATTAGATGTCCCACAACTAACTTGTTGATTCTTCAATAATTTGGGGTAGTTTCCTTTCTCGTGTCTAACATTTAAGACAACGGAAACTTTATCTATCGGGATTGATAGGTTTAGTATCGTCATTCTCAACAACTTTACCTTTAACATAACCTTGTATCAATTCCATTATAATCTTTACTTCTTGAACCTCGTCCTCATCTTAACGGTTTAAGAGAATGCTCCCACTTATTTCAATGAGTCTTTGCTTTGAGAAGCAAAATTGAATTTCATGAAGATTACTCTTCATTTGTTCGTTTTAGTCTTAAAACTTTCATCGAAGTGGTTGCGTTATTTTGGTCAATTACGAATTCTAAAAATCTAATCACCAAAACAATTTTATCTTTTCAAGGTACTTAATTCATTTAAGTATATGAAAAACAATCCATTGTAAGTAGATGTGTTAGTCAAGAATCAAAAACCTGTTTGATAACGAATAACTTTTATCTATACTCTCTACAAGAGATCCTTTCAATGGATAAAACGAGGTTTTTAGAAGAAAAATTCAAATTTTGTCTTTAGTTACGATGTTTTAATGGAGATTTGAATCAAAAATCGAAATGATATCGTATATGAATTGTGGTAAAGAAATAGAACAATATTATAACGGAATAATGGAAAACTTAACATTCATCGTTTTATAAATACTTGTAAACAAGTATAGCATTTACATAGTGACCTCTACCCAACTATGATAAATGATTCCAAGACCCAAATTCATATCAACTTAGGCACGGGGTAGCCGATGCAGCCTTCATTAATATAACTCGGTGGATTAACCTTTTAATCGATTCTACTTTTAGAACTCTTGGTCGATAAAATTACTCTAATGTTTATCTATAGCCCAAAACACATCAACAAGGGCACGGGGTAGCCGATGCAACCCTTATCAATTACTTTTGTTGAGTTCAATCCAAATTTCGAATAAATGTGTCCATTATCCAAACCCACATCAACTTGGGCACGGGGTAGCCGATACATCCCTTATCAACATGAATTCGGTGGATTAACATTCATCACCCACTTCCCCTACGTAACAAGGTTTGTACCCCGGGGTAGCCGAGTGCACTCCCTCGCGAAATAGGTTTTCATGGTTTCTACTATTTGGTAAGGCTATGTCTCAATTAATTGTTTTAGCGAGAGGTCATGTCAATTTATTATCTATCACGTTTTAAGTGAACTAAAGCGGTGAACTACGATAATTTGAATTGACACGGTCGATAAACTCGATAAGATAAAAATGCATGTTTTAGTTATGGCGATTTAGCGATGCATGTGACATAAAATAAAATGCAAGCATAAAGATAAATAAATCCTAGTATGGCCTTTCCTAAAATAGAAAACTATTTATCTATTACATATTCGGAAACCAACTCCATTGGTCCCTTGAACTTCGGTTGTTTCACGCATCTCGAGGTAACACCGTCTTTATGTATCGCCATTCTTGAAGAAATCCGTCTTTGGGAACTCCGGAATGAATAAAATTACATAATAAATTACATAATTTCCTATTATACATTTGTAACTAAAATAAAATAAATCTATTAAATTACAAAACGGTGATACGAGATCACAATAAAAATTACAACCGAATCGATATTCCCATACATTTCGGGAAATACCAATTAAAATCTAAGGCCATACTAAGTAAAATTACATAATTCAAAAATTACATAAATTAAAATTATGACAATCATAAAGAAAATGCAGCATTATAATATGTATGAACATGCTCAATTTTATGCTAAATCGCCTTTAATTAGCCAATATCGTATATTACTCGGTTTTTACGGATTTGCGTGATTTCAACATTTTATAATCACAAAAATGCATAAACTCATATTTATGCATAAGTTAATTACCCTAACCTCTTAGGACTCAGAATATAGTCTTCACTAATAATTTGACCATAATTAACCCATATATACAAAATTGTTCATAAATGGACCAAAAATACAAAAATAAGCCATTAAACTTCAAATAAATCACAAAATTTCAAATAAATTTGAAATTTGAAATTTAAATTCATGAACATTCTGGAAAAAATTCCATGACACTCATAATGTTCAAAATCTTAGGTTAAAAATTTCGAAAATTTACCGGAAAAACAATGTTGCGGTTTATCGATTTTTAATAAAATAATCATAAAAACATGGAAAAATTATTTTCATTAACTTTTCAATTTTAGATCTGAAAAATATAATAAAATGCAACATTAGACGTTTTTCCTAAGTCATAGATTATGTTTTTATTAATTTTCCACTAATAATGTCACTATTTATGCTATTTTTCTTCAAAAATTCATAAATCATGCAAAAAGACTTCTTTATAGCCAATTATTTTACACACATCTTGTAAAATTGCATGTGACAACATATTAATTTTCTATGACCAGATTCAAAATTTAACTCATATTAACCTATTTTTCACTTAAATCCGAATTTAATAATGAAAAATTCATTTTTCGAGCATAACAAGTCCAAAAATTATGAAAATTTACAAGTTATCTCAAAATAATATATGTGACAACATATCCAAAAATCAATGGAAAATTCGAAGTATAGCTAATTTTAGACCAAAAATGACATTTTTACTCATAAAATCACATTTAAATGCCATTATTGTAAATTATGAACAATAAAAATCCAAAAAATTAACCAAAATATCCTAAAACATTTTAGGACCAGAAATATTAACATGCATTAATTAATTTCGTGATATCTCATAATAACACAAATTTTACAAGTTTTATTTGTTATTCTTATAACTCGGAAAAACTTTTAACCGATTTGCATGCAAACAACCGTGGCTCTGATACCGATTGAAGGAAATGTAGATTCATATACATACTAACATACTCATATATGTAAAATTAATTTGTCATAAAATTAAAGGTGGATTTTATGCATGCAAACTTTAATAAAAGAAGATAAGAAAACATTTTCTCACCATAATAATTTCGGTCATATTGGGCACCAACAAGATCTCCTTCTTGTTAGTTCTTGAGCTTTCCATTAATGGATGAACATACTTGACTTCAAATTAGAAGCCCTCCAATTAGTTGCACCCAAAACTATCCCTTAATCCCACAAACTAACATGTACTAGATGTTTATATTGTGGTTTACCTTAAAATCTATTACTAATACTCATATACTACTTTTAGTATTATTAGTGTTTGATTTAAACAAATTAGATTCACAAAAATGAGTTTTTGTGAAGAACAAGAGAGAGAAGGGAGGTTTTTCATAAAAAGTGAGAATGAATTAATTAGAGAAAATTTTCTCTCTAATGTTGTGTATGGAAAACCGGTTGGGAGGGCATAGAATAGACAAATTTTTCTTCCCAATTTGCTTTTGTTCTTCACAAGAAAAGCTAGCTAGTAGTAGGTGTTATCATGATGTTTATTTTATTATTTAAATAACAAAAACCATCAACACCCACTCACTACATATAAAACGGTTTTCCTTGTAATATTGAGTCCATTTTATTTTTGTCAATTGTACAATTGTATGTCATGTGACATGTGACATGTCTTATGTCTTGTTTTAATTTAAAATGCATATTTAACAAATTAAATATCATTTATAAATTAAATAAATCATATTTAACAAATTGACTAGTAATATAAAATTACTTTCTCATAAAATGGTCATTTAATTACTAGTTAGTATAATTCACAATATCTTGTAATTATAACTAACTTATCATTCTCATCTCGCGTGTTTCGCAAACACCGATTAATTTTAGTAATATAACTTCTTAAATTACTAAATGAAATCTCATTTAATCACATTATAATAAGATGTCATTATTCTCTCTTTTATAATAATTTGTTCAATTTTAAGGAATTAATTAATCTGTATCGGTATACAATTAATTAACCTTTTCAATTAAGGGAATCGTCCTTTAGGTGTGACCTCAAGGGATCAACTGATCACCACCGTCGCACGACAGTAATGTCAAACTCTAGCCAGCCAATCATTACCGATATGTGTGGACCAGTTGACTATATATATATTATGTATCATCCCTTCCGTATTCTTGTAATGAGATTTAATAATGATATTTAAATCATGTGATCGCACTATTGTTGAGGACACATTTCCCAACACAGGGCAGCTACCCGACCTGTCAATTTCTGAATATCCTTGACAGACTTGGGTGACTGAAGTTCCAGGATAGCCTTTATCTGTTCAGGGCTGGCCTCTATGCCTCTTTTTGTCACCATGTATCCAAGGAACTTACCTGCAAAGACTCCAAAGTGGCACTTTGCAGGGTTGAGTTTCATGTTGTATTTCTCCAATATCTGAAATGCTATTTCCAAGTGCTTGACATGATCTTCTGCATTCTTAGATTTTACTACCATGTCGTCTATATAGACTTCCATGATATCACCTATTTGATCCTTCAACATCATGTTGACCAAGCGCTGGTACGTTGCCTCTGCATTCTTCAGGCCGAAAGGCATGGCTGTGTAACAGTATATGCCTCGTTCTGTAATGAATGCAGTACTCTCCTGGTCAGCAGGGTGCATTTTTATTTGATTGAATCCACTGGAGGCATCCATGAATGGCAGCATCTCATGCCTTGCTGTGGCATCCACCATGGCATCAATATGTGGCAGGGGAAATGGATCCTTAGGGCAGGCTTTATTCAGGTCAGTGTAATCTACACAAACTCTCCATTTACCATTCTTTTTCTGCACAACAACCACGTTAGCTAACCATTTAGGGTACATTACTTCCCTGATCATTCCCATATCCAGAAGTTTTTCCACTTCCTTGTTAATTATCGCATTTCTTTCAGGTGCACATTTTCGTCTTTTCTGTTGCACAGGCTCAAAAGATTGATCAATGTTAAGTTTATGTGTAATTACATCAGCACTAATTCCAGTCATATCAAAACGAGACCAAGCAAACCAAGATGATTTATTCTTAAGAAATTTTACCAGTTCTGGCCTGACATAGTCTTGGGCATCAGACCCTACTAGAACATACCTGTCAGGATACTCAAGGTCTAGGATTACCTGATCTGTTTCCATCCTGGATGGTGCCACATAAGTGCTCGAGACAGGTGATGTGACCATAATTAGCGCATATTTAGCCCCCGAATTAGCCTTGTTCCCATGATTTTTAGTGCATATTTGGGTCATTTATTGTCTTTAGTTCTTTGTTTTGCATATTCTTTGAGATTTTGATCCCTTGGTAAGAAAGGAGTGCAAATCTTGCATTTTCATGGCAAAACGAGACTAAATTGATTGAATTCAATGACCAAGCATCAATTAGAGACAAGATTAGAACGCCTTTGTACATATGATAGTAGATGAGCAATGTTGAGAAAAGGATCCTTGCATCACCAAGGAAATCCCCAAGGATTTTATGAAGAAAAGGGAAGAAAAGAAGAAGAAACCGTGCTGAGCTACAATCCGAGCGGATTGTCTTGAATCCGCCCGTCCTCCTCAAGCACAATCCGTGCGTCTTCCTTCAAAGACGCCCGGACAGCAGCCACAGAATCCGCCCGGATTCCTCTGAAGACGCTCGTCTTCCCCTGCCTGAATCCGCCCGCCCCGACTCCAATACGCACGGATTCCAAAGATCTCAATAAAATTTCGTCTTCTCCAAGCTAGAAAGAAAGAAGCCCTTCCTTCGAAAAATACCGGCTTCTCCCTGCTCAATCTAAAAAGTGTAATTACTAGTTTAGCCCTTAGTTAACCCTAATGCATCCACCTAATTTCCACTATAAATACCCCATTAGTCTAATTAGAAGAGCATGTTCTTTTTATCAATATTTTAGAGTAGTTAATACCAATCAAATCTCTCTTTATTATTGTAATCAACAATTAATCAAGTTCTAATACAAGTTTTATTTCCTTAATCTCTCTTTTGTTCATCCTTTATTTTGGGTAATTGAAGATTATTTGGGTTATTATTGGGAGATTGACAACCTCTCAATCAAGCATCAAGTACTTCTTTTATTCTTTGCTTTATTATTGGAATCATTAGTAGGTATAATTCTCTTAATCCCTTTTTAATTATTGTTAATTACTTTCATTTATTCATCATGTTTCCTTTTGTTGGTATGATTGACAACCTTGCTAGCATGATCAACATGATAATGAGTGAGTAGTGACCTAGCTAGAGTTAATGGGTAATTAGGGGAAACCAACATGGGGAATGATTCATGCTTAAATTAATATGCTTTCATGGTTTATTTGCTTGCTTGTTTTGATCTCAACTCATGCACATGTTATGTTTGATGAAATGTGAGCCTATGAATCCTTGCATTTTTTACCCATCACCTATCTTTTCAATGAGACTTGTAAGACATAAACCAACTCGAGTCTCATTAGACCATGCATGTTGTTGAGTAGGGAAGACTAAGTCGACTTGTAGGTGTTGTACAATCTAATCGATTCGGCTCCGAGACCCAAACTTTCCTAGGATTGTAAGATATAACCCAACTTAATCCATCACAACAATAATTGCTTGCTTATAATTTGAGAACATGTTTGTATGATCAATTCCCATGATTCCCCTATGACCCCATGACACCCTAGTGCTTTTTATCAATTGTTTTCAACCCTTTTAATTCATCTTGCTTATTTACTTTCATTGCTATTTAGTTAGTGACCTTCTACCTCAACCCAAATTGTGACACCCCTAAGACACCACTAGTTTCAATAGAAATCTCATCTCAATTTCTGTCCCTTGGGATCCGACCTTTACTTGCCTCTTTACTAATTGTAGAGTTGTTTGTGAAGCTATAAATTGTGTTTTGATTCGGACGTGACCCAACGACAACATCTATTAAATTGTGAACACGAAACAGATCGATCAAAAATGGCGCCGTTGCCGGGGACGGTGTTAACTTGATTTAGATTTTCTTGTATAGTTATTGGTTGTGTCTTTCTTTGCCTTGGGGAAGTAAAAACTCCTCAAGGTTTGTTCTAATTGTTTTCGAGTTGTTTGATATTTTGCATGTCTAGAAGGTCACAAGGTGATTTGTTACCTTTTGACCGTGAAATTGAAAGAACCTTGACAAACAATAGGAGATTTGCTAGGAGGAATTTGAGAGGTATTAGTGAGGTAGTGGATATTCAACCAACTATTGAGTTCATCAACCCTTTTGCAAGAGAAGGTGAGGAGAACCCAACACAAGATACCCCACAAAATCAACCTACAATGCCTAAATTTTCATCACATTCCGTACCCACCGAGGAGAACCTACCCAATGGTACTCCCACACCATAACATTTGACCTGAAATTTTATTGCCAAATCCGCCTTTATCCAACTAGTCGAAAGGAGCCAATTTGGGGGGATGCCTAGTGAAGACCCTCATTCTCATATGGAAACCTTTTGTGACTATTGTGATGCGATTTCTCAAACCGGTGTAACTCAAGACCAAATTTGATGGGTCTTATTTCCTTTTTCTCTAATCGGCACCGCGAAACAATGGTTGAAGGGCCTTGATAAGGCCACTCTCGGAATAGATTCTTGGAAGAAGTTGGCTCTAGCTTTCTACAAAAAGTTCTACCCACCGGAAAAGACTAACATGCCAAGAGCTCAAAATACGGGTTTTAAGCAAAGGGATGAAGAATCTTTGTATGAAGCTTGGGAGCGGTTCAAGGGAATTTGTCGTTCATGTCCTCACCATGGACTTAGCGAGTGGTTCTTGGTACAACAATTTTGGAACGGTTTATATGAAGATTCAAGGAACATTCTCAACATGGGATCAAATGGAATGTTCACCGAAGTTGATGACAATCAAACATGGAACAAGATTGAGGAAATGGCGGTCCATAACTCACAATATAGTAGACCTCGCAAGGCTACTAGAGGAGGAAGGCATAAAGTGGACTCCGTTACTCAATTGGGTGCTCAACTTAGTGCTCACATTGACACAATCAATTTGAAGTTTGAACAAGCTATGGCTAGCGTTGAAGAAGCCTCAAAATCAACAAAACATCATGTTAATGCCATGACGGCATCCTCATCAATCCCAAGTGGTATATGTGAGAATTGTGGAACTTTGGGACATGACCAAAGTGAATGTAGGGGAACAAATGAACAAGTGAATGCTTTCCAAGCATACAAGAGTGGTACCCCTTATTCCAACTATTACAATGAAAACACCAAGTTTCATCCAAATATCTCATACAAAAGCCAAAATGTTCAAAACCCTCAAACAACATACACCCCACCTCCCATGAGAAACCAAAATCAAAGACCCTTTTTCAACCAAAACCAAGGTTACCAAAACCAAAATCCATACAATCACCAAAATGACCAAGGTTTTGATGTTCAAAAAGCGGTCCTCCAAATGCAAAAGAATCAACAAGAGTTTTTCACTCAAATGCAAAAAGATAGTCAAGCAAAGGAAACCACCATCAACAACATTCTAGCTCACACCAAGATGTTGGAAACACAATTGACTCAACTAGCATCTTCAAGCTCACAAAGACAAAAGGGGCAATTACCACCTCAAAGTAATCCCCCAAGACATGAAACGGTTAGTGCCATTCACTTGAGAAGTGGTACAAGGTATGAAGCACCGAAGAAGCAAGTTAAGGATGAAGTTGTGGAAGCTAGTGATAAGGAAGAAATTGTGCAAAACTCCAAAGATGGAGAATCATCAAAAGAAGAGATTTCAAAGAAAAATGAAGACAAGGCCAAGGAGAAGGAGCCCATTGTGATTAGACTTCCTTTTCCAAGTCGTCAAGCCAAGCCCAAGTTTGATGACCAACTTGGAAAGTTTCTGGAAATTGTGAAGAATTTGGAAGTCTTAATTCCTTTCACGGGATTAATCAATCACGTGCCGGCCTATGCGAAATACATGAAAGACATCCTCACAAAGAAGAAGTCGATCCGGAAACTTGAGACTATCGCCTTCACTAAGGTGAGTAGTGCAATACTTCAAGGGAGTTCACCTCCAAAACTAAAAGATCCGGGAAGCTTCTCAATACCGTATACCATTGGCGACACCACAATCAACAAAGCCTTATGTGATCTAGGGGCTTGTGTGAGTGTTATGCCGTACTCGGTGAGTAAAAGGTTGGGGATGGGAGAGCTTAAATGCACCAATATCACACTCCAAATGGCCGATAGATCGACGAAGACACCATTAGGGATATGGGAAGATGTCTCCGTACGAATTGGGAAGTTTTTCATCCCGGTGGACTTTGTCATTGTTGATATGGAGGAAGATTCCAACATTCCAAAAATTCTAGGAAGACCCTTCTTACACACCGCGGGTGCGGTGATTGATGTAAAACATGGTGAGCTCACTCTAGAAGTGGGAGATGAGAGTATAACTTTTAATCTTGACAAGACTATGAGAGCTCCTCGTTTACATGAACCGTGTTTTTTGATCGATCATTATAGTCGGAAGGATGAAAGGAAGAAGTCGGAACTCCAATGGAAGAAGAAAATTGAAGATGCTCCATTCAAAGAGCAAGTGAATTGTGACAAAGAGAGCTTGCAAGGCTCATCAAAGACAAGCAATGAAGAAGATGGCCTCATTGGCCAAGAAAAGGAAATGGGAAAGTTGTCTCCATCAAATCAAGAGATTTTCAATGATCAACTTAATGAAGTATGTGGTCTTTGGGACGACGAATTTGAAGGGACTTATAATCCCTACATTGGTAATGCCATCGATCAAGACCGACAACAACGGCCAAGGTCTATTGAAGACCTCTATCATGATAATGAACAAGCGTTTGATTACTTTTTCAAGGTGTTGAGCAACATCAACAACACTTTGAACATGCCCCCTTGACATCTCATCAAGAATGAGAGTTTGGTGGAGTCCTCCCTAAACCACCATTTGTAAATATTTCTAACTCCCTAACTTGCATTTCAATTCTTGTATTGCATTTTTGTTATTTTTTTAATTTTATACTTTGATCAAGATAATTATCATTGAAGGAAAAGTAGATCTATATACTTAACATATTCCTATATGTTATATTTTAATTTGTCATAAAATTAATGGTGATCTTATGCATGCAAACTTATAAAAAATATAAAGAAGAAATCTTTATCTTACATTGGAATATTGGTTTATATGGGCACAAGAGAGATCTTCTTTCTCTCTTGTTCTTGTGCTTTCCTTAGTGGAAGAACAAAGATCCAAGTGTAGGATCTCTCCCAAAGCTTAATACCCAAAGCACACTCATAATTAAAATTAATATTATGAATACTAGACAATATTAAATTTGTAGGAAAAATTGACCCAAAAATATTATGGAACTCTCTATTTTTCGGTTAGAGAGAAGGAAGAGAAAGAAGAGTTTTTATCTTTCTAAAACTCAAATTTTAGATGAATGAATAATGAATAATACACTAACTACATTTTAGTGTAGATTAGGTAAAATAAGATGAAAAACCAAAGTGGTTTTTCATCTCAAAAAACCGGGTGGAAGAGGGGGGCAAAGGGAGCCAATGCATGCTAGAGTTGTTCTTCACAATGAGCATTAGGGTTGCATGGCTAGTTTAGTAGGTAATCATTGTGCTTACCACTAACAAAATCAACTTAATTTAAGCCTAATCCTCCTCTTAATTTTCGGCACACATAGATAATATGGACTCCATATTATCTTTGTCAAAATGTCAATTTATCTTATGTCACATGTCATATGTAACATAAATTTGTTATGTATTTTTAACATATTAAAAATCAACGTATTAATAAAAATACGTCATACACAAAAATCGACTTAGCAATTCATAATTACTTGTACCAAAATATTTTACCAATTTATAAATCACAATAACTTGTATTTATAATAATTCATTCAATTTCAATTGTTTCCTTAAACAATAATTTCATCTGAGTAATGAAAAAATTCGGTTACTCAGACCGTATCTCATTTAATCAAATTTCAATGAGATACGTAAATAATACTTCCAAAATCTTCCGTCAATTTTAAATATTTTAATTGACTCGTAACGTTATACGATCAATTAAATGATCAATTAAGAGTGTTGCCCTATAGGTATGACCTAGGGGATCAACTGATCACCACCGTCGCACGACAATAATGTCAAACTCTAGCCAGCCAATCATTACCGATATGTGTGGACCAGTTGACAGTAAAATATTACTTCCCAATTATATTCTTTATAATGAGACTTAAACATGTGATCATCATGATCAACAGTTGTGATCGCATTATTGTCGGAGGACACATATTCCAACAATCTCCCACTTGTCCTCGACAAGTGTGCGTCACCAATTCTCTTGTCCTATTACTATCTCCCACTCAATGCAAGGTGTCTTTCAGGTCGTACTTGCAAGTGATCATATCGAGAGTGGTTTCCTCGATCCGAGAATAACGATTGACCGGATTTATCCACCATGGATACATTCCGAGCGTGGCCACGCATTTCCAGTTCATTACTCCTCGAGTGGCCCTGAGATATTGTTATAACCCTGACTAGGGGTGGACAATTCCTATCGCACTCATTCCCTTCAACTAGCCACAGCCATCATAACCCAAAATATGCCCATTTGACCCCATTTACAAAGGTCGTAGTAACACAAATCAAAGTTAATCTTAAACTGTGCCATCTTAGGCGAATAGTCTTTAGTCAAAAGAATCGACTCATTTGAATACTATAGCAGCTCTCGCCACGACCAGGCTATATAAATTTGCCAGAACTCTATAAGCGGTCATTAGGCCCGACAAAAAGTTCCTAACAGTCTGCCTATGTGATCGACTAGTCATCTCACATGACTTTATGGCACTTGAACTTGTCATCAATCGCATCACACTCTAGTCACTTCGAGACGTCACCTCATACAAGTGACTATGGGCAAATACAATGCTAATCCATGTTCACTTTAACGGAGTTCAATTGTCTCCACAACCCGTTAGGATGTAACAAAGTATATGGTGAGTTAATAATAACTCAAACGACAAATGTCGACATCACACTCGGGTAGTCAATACAAGATTACAACCTTGTGATGCATATCGTAAGTGTGTAAACACTTGTTGATTTCAACAGAAGTTCAATATGTTACGTGTCCATGTGTTTAAACTTCTTAATCGTATTATCCTTTACATTCATGTTATCACTCATAGCATGAACCTTACCAAGTACATATCAAGGTTCCCGACCTTGGTTTCGGTTCTTTATCTTGAAAGAACTTTCTTATCGATTATCACATAACGAACAAATTTGTGATGAATGATATAACTTGTACTGATCAAGTACTCCATCCACACACAATGCACTAGGTATATGTTTTGTAGAGTCTTGCAATAAATTGTCAAGATGATTAGCCTAGCACTTCTCATAAGTCCTAGCATATTAGGAAAGGTTAGTTTTGAGTAACTTCTTATTCAACTAAGTATCTTTCCAAACTTCTTATTTCTCCTTTTAGCTTGAAAGGCTTAGGATTCTCTTAAATCCTTACGTGTGTTCGGATTTTCTATAATATGTGCAACCTCTTGACACATAACGAGTATTCTCAAACATCGAAATCGCTCATCGGATTCTCCTCGAGAATTCATGACGTTTCTTGAATGGCTTGCCAATGAAACATCATGCTCTCATGCATATGATTCGCTATTGGACATGTGCATGATCATTCTAATGGCGGAAACATTAGTTACTAATAATCATGTGATCAACCGTTCTTAGGTTCAATGAACGACCATGACTGCTAATGGCAATTCCATTTTCATTTACATGAATAACCTATGTGTATGTTGATACGATGTGTATTTCTTAATAATAATCCAATATCTCTTGATGTAATTGGATTCATCATAGTCCATATTCATCCAGAATTGAAAACTCAAATACTTCTTTGTGAAAGAAGATATTAGCTCGTCATTCCTAATGAGTAATGAGTTGTAAACATTCAAAGGATGATAGCTCCCACTAAATTCCATGTCTTCACATGATAATTTCTAAACTCCCACTTAATTCCACATGTTTCGAAATTGATTACTCAATTGAAAACATTTCAAAATTGGAATGTATGTTGCTTTGCAAAGTTATTAAAATGAAGTCATATATGTTCCCATCATATCCTTTCAAAATTCTTATTTTGAAGAGGTCTCATCTCAACCTTATGGAAAGAGATTTTAATCTCTAATTCGTACATGTCATAATGATACGTAGCAATGTCATTGTTTAAATATAAATAATATCTAATACACGTCCTTCAAAATATCCCTTTCAGAAGGAGGTTTAACCAATTCATTTTCAAAATGTGGTTAAGAAATAACATTTGCGAGGTTAAAAACTTAGCTATTGAAGATATCGGTATATCAATCCTTGCAACTCGTTTATCACTAGCATGTTACTTTGATTCATTTAGGCTCTTAAGTAAATCTCAAGGTTGAAACTATTGGTCAAAATTTTTCATAAACTAGTCAAAACTCTTGTTAAGACTTTACATTAGTCATTTTTCTTCCAAAACTTTCTTTTGGTCTCCTTGTGTAGTTATCTTGAGAAAATATTCCTTTGATTACTTCACTTTGGTCTCTTTAGTCATGTAGAACTATTTGAGACCATAGATCTCATCTATTGGGTGTACTACATAAATAGATATACCTTCATTCAAACCATTCTCTCTTGCGTAGATCTCATTTACACAAGTACACAAACTTATCTTGGTGTGAGTTGTGTCCTCATTTTTCTCCCACTCTATCTTTAGAATAAATACACTATAGATTCAAAGATAGCATATGAGACACAAATAATGAGAACTATTAGGAGAACTATCTCATAGGTTGACTAATGGTTTTAGATTTCGTAAGCGTACTTGGTGATTGACATTCCTTTAAAAGAGTTCATAGACCCAAAATCACTTTGTAAATGATCATACACAAGCCTTAAGCATGTGGACATATAATGAATCCCGTCATTATATTTGCCTATTAGATCACTTTAAGTGAATAATCATATGTTTCTAAGAGCAAGCATTTAAATACAGATTTTAGAACAAAGGATAAAATGATAAAACGGGTGACTTGGGTTGCAAACCAAGCCACCATTATCCAAAATACCTTTCCATGTCGAACACGGAAACTTAAAGGTTCAAAAAATCCAAAACATGATTAAAAAAGATAATAAAAAGCAAAGCTCCATGAAAGCTATTCCTAGCTTCTTGATGGTTTCTCATGCTTGCTTTTCCTTTCCCTTGTCTTTGCTTGGTGGAGGCCCTATTTACAATAAAAAGGGAGATACATTATCACAACTTTGTATCACAATACCATACTTGATTTAGAAACATAAAAGAAAGGATAGTCATTTACCTACTGGAGTGATCTTTCCAGCCTTAATTTCACCAAGGTATTTGGAACAATTTCTTTTCTAATGTCCCATACCATTACAATAATGGCATTTATCAAGAGGACCCTTCTTGATTTTTGAAGTGCTAGCATCATTAGCCTTAGCTTTGGTGAAAGTGGGAGCTTGTTTCTTACCCTTCCTCCCATTCTTCTTGAACTTCCCCTTGCTTTTAGTGCTAATGTTAAGCACATCCTTTGGTGGGTTCACATTTAACCCCATGTCCCTCTCGGCTTGCACAAGTAACTTGTGCAATTCTTCAAGAGACACATCCTTGTCTTGCATGTTTAAATTCACCCGGAATTGAACATACGCTTTGACCTTGGATAAGGAGTGTAGAATCCTATCTACAATGAGTTCTTTGGGGATTTCAACCTTTTGAATTTTCAAGGTCTCGACAAGCTCCATAAGTTTGAGCACATGAGGGCTAACCTTTTGGCCCTCTTTGAAGTCGAGATCAAAGAATGTCGCGGCCGCCTCATATTGGACGATCCGCGGAGTTTGTGAAAACATTGTCACAAGCTTGGAGTAAATCGCATTAGCGGTGCCCATTTTAAAGGCTCTCCTTTGGAGGTCCGCCTCCATCGCAATGATTAACACGTTTTTCATTGCGGCGGACTCCTTATGGTAAGCCTCATATGCTTCCCTAGTAGCGGCGTTCGACCTAGTAGTAGGTTCGGGTGGAGAGGCCTCGATTAGGTAACGAAGCTTGTCGTCACCTTGGGCGGCTAATTTGAGTTGGGTATCCCAATCGGAGAGATTTGACCCATTCTTTTCAAGTTTACATCGATCCATGATGAATTAGCGAGAGGTGTGGCGTTAGGGGTTGGTGTAGCCATTTGTTATGAGGAAAAAGAAGTGGTCTACAAAACAAAATAGAAGGAGTAAAACAAATGTCGTTTTAATAATAATACTCGTAAAAATTGTGATTTAAACAAGTTTTATGCATTTTTCTAGTGACCTCTACCCAACTAGATAAATGATTCCAAGACCCAAATTCATATCGACTTAGGCACGGGGTAGCCGATGAAACCCTTATCAATATAACTTGGTGGATTAACCTTTTAATCGATTCTACTTTTAGAACTCTTGGTTGATAAATTTACTCTAATATTTATCTATAGCCCAAAACACATCCGACAAGGGCACGGGGTAGCCGATGAAACCCTTATCAAAAACGTTTGTTGAGTTCAATCCAAATTTCGAATAAATGTGTCCATTATCCAAACCCATATTAACTTGGGCACGGGGTAGCCGATGAAACCCTCATAAACATGAATTCGGTGGATAAACATTCATCACCCACTTCCCCTACGTAAAAAGGTTTGTACCCCGGGGTGGCCGAGTGCACTCCCTCGCGAAATAGGTTTTCATGGTTTCTACTATTTGGTAAGGCTATGTCTCAATTGATTTGTTTTAGCGAGAGGTCATGTCAATTTATTATCTATCACGTTTTAAGTGAACTAAAGCGGTGAACTACGATAATTGTAATTGACACGGTCGATAAACTCGATGAAAGAAGATGCATGTTTTAGTTATGGCGATTTAGCGATGCATGTGACATATAAATAAAATGCAAAACATAAAATAAATCCTAGTATGGCCTTCCTAAAATAGAAAATCTAATAAACTATTACATATTAAGAAATCAACTCCATTGGTCCCTTAAACTTCGGTTGTGGCACGCATCTCGAGGTAACACCGTCTTTATGTATCGCCATCTTGAAGAAATTCGTCTTTGGGAACTCCGGAATAAATAAAATTACATAATAAGTTACATAATTTCCTATTATACATTTGTGACTAAAATAAAATAAATCTATTAAATTACAAAACGGTGATACGAGATCACAATAAAATTACAACCGAATCGATATTCCCATACATTTCTGGTAATACCAATTAAAAACTAAGGCCATACTAAGTAAAAATTACATAATTCAAAATTACATAAATAAAAATATGACAATCATAAAGAAAATGCAGCATTATAATATGTATGAACATGCCCAATTTTATTCTAAATCGCCTTTAGATAGTCAATATCGTATATTACTCGGTTTTTATGGATTTGCGTGATTTCAACATTTTATAATCACAAAAATTACATAAATTCATATTTATGCATAAGTTAATTACCCTAACCTCTTAGGACTCAAAATTTAGTCCTCACTAATAATTTGACCAGCCGGGTTCTTTGAAATTGTTCCAATCTCTAGAAAATCGAAAACGTACATAGCTGTTCCAGCGGAAATAATTAACTCATATGTCTAAAAATTGTTCATTAATGGACTTAAAATTATAAAAATAAGCTATAAACTTCAAATAAATCACAAAATTTCAAATAAATTTGAAATTTGAAATTTAAACTCATGAACATTCTGGAAAAATATCATGACACTCATAATGTTCAAAAACTTAGGTTAAAAATTTCGAAATTTATTCGGAAAAACAATGTTGCGGTTTATCGGTTTTTAACAAAATAATCATAAAAAACATGAGAAAAATTATATTCATCAACTTTTCAATTTTATATCTGAAAAAGATAATAAAATGCAACATATGATGTTTTTCTTTGTCATAGAGTATGTTTTATTAATATTTCACTAATTAAGTCACTATTTATGCTATTTTTCTTCAAAAATCCATAAATCATGCAAAAAGACTTCAATATAGCCTATTATTTTACACACATCTTGTAAAATTGCATGTGACAACATACTAAATTTCTATGACCAGATTCGAAATTTATCTCATATTAACCTATTTATCACCTAAAATCGATTTTAATAATGAAAAATCCATTTTTCGAGCATAAGAAGTCCAAAAATTATGAAAATGTACAGGTCATCTCAAACTAATATATGTGACAACATATCCAAAAATCACTGAAAAATTCAAAGTTTAGCTAATTTTAGTCCGAAAATGACATTTTATTCATAAAATCATATTTTTAATGTCATTATTATGTAAAATGAACAATAAAAATCCATAAATTAACCAAAATATCCTAAAAACATTTTAGGACCAGAAATTTTAACATGCATAATGATTTTCGTGATATATCATAATAACACAAATTTAACAAGTTTTATATGTTAATCATATAACTCGGAAAAACTTTTAACCGATTTGCATGAAAACAACCATGGCTCTTGATACCAATTGAAGGAAAAGTAGATCTATATACTTAACATATTCCTATATGTTATATTTTAATTTGTCATAAAATTAATGGTGATCTTATGCATGCAAACTTATAAACAATATAAAGAAGAAATCTTTATCTTACATTGGAATATTGGTTTATATGGGCACAAGAGAGATCTCCTTTCTCTCTTGTTCTTGTGCTTTCCTTAGTGGAAGAACTAAGATCCAAGTGTAGGATCTCTCCCAAAGCTTAATACCCAAAGCACACTCTTAATTAAAATTAATATTATGAATACTTGACAATATTAATTTTGTAGGAAAAATTGACCCAAAAATATTATGGAACTCTCTATTTTTCGGTTAGAGAGAAGGAAGAGAAAGAAGAGTTTTTATCTTTCTAAAACTCAAATTTTAGATGAATGAATAATGAATAATACACTAACTACATTTTAGTGTATATTAGGTAAAATAAGTGGTTTTTCATCTCAAAAAACCGGGTTGAAGAGGGGGGCAAAGGGAGCCAATGCATGCTAGAGTTGTTCTTCACAATGAGCATTAGGGTTGCATGGCTAGTTTAGTAGGTAATCATTGTGCTTACCACTAACAAAATCAACTTAATTTAAGCCTAATCCTCCTCTTCATTTTCGGCACACATAGATAATATGGACTCCATATTATCTTTGTCAAAATGTCAATTTGTCTTATGTCACATGTCATATGTAACATAAATTTGTTATGTATTTTTAACATATTAAAAATCAACGTATTAATAAAAATACGTCATACACAAAAATCGACTTAGCAATTCATAATTACTTGTACCAAAATATTTTACCAATTTATAAATCACAATAACTTGTATTTATAATAATTCATTCAATTTCAATTGTTTCCTTAAACAATAATTTCATCTGAGTAATGAAAAAATTCGGTTACTCAGACCGTATCTCATTTAATCAAATTTCAATGAGATACGTAAATAATACTTCCAAAATCTTCCGTCAATTTTAAATATTTTAATTGACTCGTAACGTTATACGATCAATTAAATGATCAATTAAGAGTGTTGCCCTATAGGTATGACCTAGGGGATCAACTGATCACCACCGTCGCACGACAGTAATGTCAAACTCTAGTCAGCCAATCATTACCGATATGTGTGGACCAGTTGACAGTAAAATATTACTTCCCAATTGTATTCTTTATAATGAGACTTAAACATGTGATCTGTTGGAATATGTGTCCTCCGACAATAATGCGATCACGACTATTGATCATGATGATCACATGTTTAAATCTCATTATAAAGAATACAATTGGGAAGTAATATTGTTATCACAACCGGTCAACATATATCGAAATGATTGGTCGACTAGAGTTTGACATTACTTGCGTGTGATTTGTGGTGATCGATTGACCCCTAGGTCATACCTATAGGGCAACACTCTTAATTGATTATTTAATTAATCGTATAACGTTACGAGTTAATTAAATTACTTGAAAATTGACGGACGATTTTGGAAGTAAAATTTACGTATCATGTTAAAATGTGATTAAATGAGATACGGTCTGAGTAATCGAATTGTATCGTTACTCGGATGAAATTATTGTTTAAAGAAACGATTAGAATTGAATGAATTATTATAAATACAATCTGTTGTGATTTATAAATTGGTAAAATATTTTGGCACAAGTAATTATGAAATTACTAAGTCGATTTTGTATGTGACGTATTTTTATTAATACGTTGATTTTTAATATGTTAAAAATACATTACAAATTTATGTGACATGTAACATGTGACATATTGACAATTGACAAAAATAATATGGGATCCATATTAACTAAAAGTGCCGAAAATTGGAGGAGTATTAGGCTAAAAATTGTGTTTATATTTTAAATAGTAAACATAATGATTAAAAGTAAGAGTAGCCATGCAACCCTATTAACCTTGTGAAGACAAATGTGGGCATGCATTGGCTCCCCTAAACCTCCTCCACCCACCCGGTTTTCCAAGAGAGAAAGGCAAGGGTTTTTGTCTTATATTTTTCATATACACTACTTTGATTGTGTGTGTGTATTATTCATTCTTCAACTAATCTAAAATAAGAGTTTTAGAGAGATAAAAACTCCCATCTTCTTCCTCCTCAAAAACCGAAATATTCAAGTGTTTTATAATATTTTGGTTCAATTTTCTTCTAGATTAATATTATACTAGTACTTATAATATTAATTTGAATTAAGAGAAAGCCTTGGGTATAAAGCTTAGGGAGAGATCCTACACTTGGATCTTGGTTCATCCATAAGGGAAAGCTCAAGAACGAGAGAGAAAGGTGATCTCTCTTGTGCCCATTAAACCGAAATCATCAATGTAAGGACATGATTTCTCCTCTATTTTTATATTGTTTGCATGCATAAAATCCGTATTTAATTTTATGACAAATTAATTTAGACATATATGAGTATGTTAGTATGTATATGAATCTACATTTCTATCATGATCATCATGATCAACAGTTGTGATCGCATTATTGTCAGAGGACACATATTCCAACAATCATGTTTGAGAGAAGTGAGGGAGGGACTAATAATTTCAATTAATGTGTACTGCTTTAGCTTAGTGTGGGGATGGCAATTGCCTAGGCTATCCATGCCTTATTAGTGCCTCCACAATGAAAAACACAAGATATGAAGAAGAATGGAAGAATGACAAGGGATATGCATTGTACACGGATGGAACTGAATCCGGGTACAAAGGAGTCGAATCAGAGCGGATTCAGGAGAATCTGCCCGTCTTCAAGCAATCCCGACGTATTGGGTAGAAGACGCACGTCCTGAATTGAGCTGAACTTTTGATATTTTTGACTGTCAGCGAATCCGGGCGTCCTGCATCCTAATCCGCCCGTCTTCAAGAATCTCCCGTCCTGAAGGGAAGACTCTTGTCTTCTTGGCTGAAGAAAACAAGAAAAATCCCTGTAAAGGAATCCGCCCGTCCCGTGTTTGCAAATCCGAGCGTCTTCACTAAAAGACGCCCGTCTTTAGGCGACTTTTTCCCAACCCAGAAAAGACAGAATCTGCCCGTCCCGAGCAGAATCCGCTCGTCCCGAGCAGAATCCGCCCGTCTTACCCCTGCAGTTCAAAATTTTCGGGTTTTATAAACCCCCTCCCACCTTCATTTCTTCATTCCTTCATTCATAACACTACTCATAAACCTCAAAACCCTCATACTCTCCATCACAATAACAAAATTCCTCAACAACATTCACCAAAATCAAATCAAAACATCCTTTTAACAACAAATCAATCACTCCTTTTTCAACAAAAATCAAAACCAAGCACAAAATCTTCAACCTTTGAGTCGATTTTTGAATTCATAAAGCCAAAGCATTTCATCTTTAAATCGATTTGGGGTGTACTAGAAATTGAAGATTTTTCACTCTTTTCTTGGTTAATTCATCAATGGCAAGGACTAAGGGAGCAACAAAGGCAACAAAGGCAAAGGCACCAAAGGCAAAGGCACTTTCATTAAGGCAAAAGACTCTTCAAGCAAAGAAAGCATTGGATATGGTGGTAGCAAACCCAAACTTGGAAGTGCAACAACAACAACAACCTCCCATGGGAGCAACAACATCTACTACTCCGGAAATTGATCAACTTGCAAACTATCCGGAGGTAATTTTCATTTCCAAATCCCATAGGGACACTTTTGCCAAGTTTGCTAGAAAATCATTTCAATCCACCAAGTTTATTTGTGAAGATACCTTAGAAAAATTAGGTGTCCTTGAGCAAACTAAAGCCTTTTTCAAAGCCATGGGGTTGGAGAAATTGTTTGAATCAAAAGAATTGACATACCCCTCCCTTACCTTAGAATTTTTGAGTTCTTTGAAAGTTAACAAGGTTGAGACCATGGAGACCATCGAGTTTCATCTAGGTAATGTTAGTAGGCGCATCTCCTTTGAGGAAATGGGTAAAGCTTTGGGTCTTAGTGATTCTCCGAGTTATTTTAAGAATGTTGGCAAATATGACCCCGACCCTCTTTAGGAGGCGATTTCCGGAAGGAAATTTGAAGACTTCCATGCTTGTCGCGCTCTATTAGTCCACCATCCGGGCATTAGAGTGTGGCACAAGGTCGTAGGGAACACCATCAATGCAAGAAAAGACACCAACCATTTCACCAAACACGATTTTGTTCTTCTTGAGTCGGCTTTGAACGTTGGTAGGGAACACACCAAGCCTTTTAATTTTCTAAGGCTCTTGGTGGATAGATGGTTAAATATTGATTGTGGGAAGAAAGGCACTACCGTTATTGTGAATGGAGGCCTAGTCACTATCCTAGCCAAATACTTTGATCCAAACTTCAATAAAGATAACAAGTATGAGGCGAAAGAAGGTGGTCATCTCGTTGATATGCATACTATGATACATAAGTACAAGTGGGTTACCCATAACCCTCTTGACACCAAGTATGGCTGGCTCACTAGTGAGGCTAGTTCTTTCACTTTGCCTTGAAAGATTTGTCGATTGAGTGTCCACCGGACCAATTATCTACTTCCCCTATCAAAAGAGGCCGAGTATATTATCCAACAACAAAAGGGTGAACTTTAAATACCCTCCTCTTCCATTGTCACACCACCTTACCCTTTTGAGTACCAAGAGTTCAAGCCGGAAGGTGTTGAAGCAAGAAATGATTATTTGACTCTTCTCATGCAACTAATGCACAAGCAAGCCGTTGAGGATCGGAAATATGCTTACTTAGCTCAATAGCCACCCCTCTTACACTTAGCTAGGCAAGGACTACTCGACCCATCATGTCCTTTGCCTAGTTGGGCGGATAAGGAAGTCCTATTTCCGAGTGCATCTAGGGTTGTTCCGGGTGATAATGAGGTTGTTGATGATAACATTGATGAGGAAGCAAGTGAAGAAGGAGAAGAGGATGATGAGCAAGGTGAAGAAGAAGGTGAAGAAGCAAGTGAAGAGGGAAGTGGCAATGAGACCACTTCTAATGAGGAAGATGATGATAGTGATGATATGATGGAAGATTAGCAAGCTTTGGAGGCTCCTAGCCTCTCAAGGTTTGTCTATTTCTCTCTTTGTTTTATTTATTTTTCTTGATCATTGTTGGAGTAGTCCTAGCACCATAGAGGACTAACACCTCGGCCCCATTGAGGTGTTCTCATTTTATTGTTCCCACCTTTCAAAATCCAAATTGACAAAATTAGTTTCATGCATTGCATAGTGTGTGCATGAACTACACCCATCCTTGGACATTAGCAATAATGTCTAACTCGGTTTGGGGAAGTTAATGCATACATAACGGGAGGTAATCTAAATTATCCTCTCCGTCATAAACAAAAACCATGCATCATATAGTATAGCTAAGTGTAGCTTGCATTTAGTGTAGAAATCATGCATCATGTTTGCATAATTTCCCATCATTTTGGCCATTGAAGACAATGCTCATATTAGTGTGGGGATGGGGAATTCTAACTTAACTTTTATTCAAAAATCCAAAAAATTGAAAAATTTCAAAAAAAAATCCATAAAAATTTGAAAATTGAAAAACCCAAAAACATGTTTATTCCTTTTGTAGTGTAGTTATATATATATATATATTGTATATATTGTTGTATATATTGTGTTTGTTCTATCCTTGTTCACATTGATTGACTACGCCACATCCGAGACATGAGGATCATGAAGACCGCATGGTATGATCTTTCCAATCTCCTTTTCCCTCTTTATGTTAATGACTATGTGGCTTTATTTTGATTGATGCGGTATAACAATGTGAATTTAGGACTTGCATTTAGTTTATATGTCATATTAGTTGATAGAATCACTTGCATTAGGATGTATATATTAGTTGCATCATGGCATGTAGTTGCATTTATAATAAAACATTTTGAAAAGTGCCTAATTGAGAACTTTGACAAGAGCAACTAAGCCATTACAAATACTTTTTCAACTTAAGACTTTGCCTACTAGAATGGTAGTAAAACACTCTAGATAGTGTCATACTAGTGTCTTTTGACCCATGACCGAAAGCCTAGTCAAGGGTTTGCATGTGAGTCACCTATCCAACCCCGTGATGCGATGTGGACTTGGTTAACTTGTCTAGGTGACCTTGATTGACCTTGTGGTAAGGCAACCTAAAAATACTTTCTATCAATAAGTTTGAAGTGCTCATTTCAAAGAATTTTGTCATGTGGAAGTAATTTAATGCCAAGGAAACCTCAAATGTTATGAAATGTTAAAATGTTGAGAAATTTAGTTGTTTTGATGGAGGCGTACCACTTCGATGTGCTTTGGAGAGGGATCCATTGAATTGGGCCCCCACACGGTTGTGAATTCGACCGCCCAGAGACAGAGTGACTATCACCCCGAAAAGCTATTGTCTAGAGGTTAACCGGTTGCCTAATAAGCGATTGGCGAAAGCAAAGGACACTAGCCCGGAAGGGACAAACCCCATCTTAAATTTTTGAAATGTGAAAGTTAAATGAGGACAATTTTGAATACTAGTCATATCCACCCTTGTTTATAAAGATTTGAGCATTTCATTCCCAAAAAGCCTTTTGTCAAACCACTTTGTCGAGCTTGGGACGATCCATGACCTTTAATTTTGTAGAGAATTCGAGACTTGTCATGTCATATGCTACTAGCATCATAGGGATCATCATTCCACCACCATCCGATCTCTCTTGACGAAAGCATTTGGAAATTGAGGACGAAAGTAATCTAGTTTAACACCATTTAGAGGTGATTTAGTGCCATCCTCTTAGCCTTAGTAATTTGTTGAACTAGTATTTGTGAAGGATTATATGCTCTTAAATTTGTTCTCTTTTGGTTGCCTCCGCCACTTGATGAGGAAGTGGCTATTCCTTTTGTAGATGCATCCATTATTTGATTTTGTGTGCTTAACATTTGGATCTGTCGCCATTTTGGCAAGACCCACCTTGCCTTACAAGAAGGCATCCTACCTTATGGTTGTCTTGTTGTGAGTTGAAGGGGCGGAGTGAGACCCGCTAATTGTCTCATATCGGCTATGTTATTAGGTTAGTTTAAATAATGGTCCTAGTCTTTGTCACCTCTTTACTCGGGACGAGCAAAGGTTCGGTTTGGGGATATTTGATGTGACCATAATTAGCGCATATTTAGCCCCCGAATTAGCCTTGTTCCCATGCTTTTTAGTGCATATTTTGGTCATTTATTGTCTTTAGTTCTTTGTTTTGCATATTCTTTGAGATTTTGATCCCTTGGTAGGAAAGGAGTGCAAATCTTGCATTTTCATGGCAAAACGAGACTAAATCATCATTGAATTCAATGACCAAGCATCAAGGAGAGACAAGATTAGAAGGCCTTTGTACATATGATAGTAGATGAGCAATGTTGAGAAAGGATCCTTGCATCCCCGAGGAAATCCCCAAGGATTTTATGAAGAAAAGGGAAGAAAAGAAGAAGAAACCGTGCTGAGCTACAATCCGAGCGGATTGTCCTGAATCCGCCCGTCCTCCTCAAGCACAATCCGTGCGTCTTCCTTCAAAGACGCCCGGACAGTAGCCACAGAATCCGCCCGGATTCCCGTGAAGACGCCCGTCTTCCCCTGCCTGAATCCGCCCGTCCCGACTCCAATACGCACGGATTCCAAAGACAATAAATTTCGTCTTCTCCAAGCTACAAAGAAAGAAGCCCTTCCTTCGAAAAATATCGGCTTCTCCCTGCTCAATCTAAAAAGTGTAATTACTAGTTTAGGCCTTAGTTAACCCTAATGCATCCACCTAATTTCCACTATAAATACCCCATTAGTCTAATTAGAAGAGCATGTTCTTTTTATCAATATTTTAGAGTAGTTAATATCAATCAAATCTCTCTTTAGTATTGTAATCAACAATTAATCAAGTTCTAATACAAGTTTTATTTCCTTAATCTCTCTTTTGTTCATCCTTTATTTTGGGTAATTGAAGATTATTTGGGTTATTATTGGGAGAACTACAACCTCTCAATCAAGCATCAAGTACTTCTTTTATTCTTTGCTTTATTATTGGAATCATTAGTAGGTATAATTCTCTTAATCCCTTTTTAATTATTGTTAATTACTTTCATTTATGCATCATGTTTCCTTTTGTTGGTATGATTGACAACTTTGCTAGCATGATCAACATGATAATGAGTGAGTAGTGACCTAGCTAGGGTTAATGGGTAATTAGGGGAAACCAACATGGGGAATGATTCATGCTTAAATTAATATGCTTTCATGGTTTATTTGCTTGCTTGTTTTGATCTCAACTCATGCACATGTTATGTTTGATGAAATGCGAGCCTATGAATCCTTGCATTTTTTACCCATCACCTATCTTTTCAATGAGACTTGTAAGACATAAACCAACACGAGTCTTATTAGACCATGCATGTTGTTGAGTATGGAAGACTAAGTCGACTTGTAGGTGTTGTACAATCTAATCGATTCGGCTCCGGGACCCAAACTTTCCTAGGATTGTAAGATATAACCCAACTCAGTCCATCACAACAATAATTGCTTACTTATAATTTGAGAACATGTTTGTATGATCAATTCCCATGATTCCCCTATGACCCCATGACACCCTAGTGCTTTTTATCAATTGTTTTCAACCCTTTTAATTCATCTTGCTTATTTACTTTCATTGCTATTTAGTTAGTGACCTTCTACATCAACCCAAATTGTGACACCCCTAAGACACCACTAGTTTCAATAGAAATCTCATCTCAATTCCCGTCCCTTGGGATCCGACCTTTACTTGCCTCTTTACTAATTGTAGAGTTGTTTGTGAAGCTATAAATTGTGTTTTGATTCGGACGTGACCCAACGACAACATCTATTAAATTGTGAACACGAAACGGACCAATCAACAGGGTACGGTAATTGCAATGCAAGAGACTTATCTGCCTTGGAAGGCTTCAAGGCTGTTGTATAGCATTCTTGGGCTGCTTTGTGTTCTCCTTTGATTGTGGCTATGCCCCAGTCTGTTGGAATCTTGATGCACTGATGATAGGTTGATAGTACAGCCTTGACATTATGGATCCAGGATTTGCTCAGAATTGCATTGTAGGTTGACAAGCAATCCAAGACTCCAAATTTCTCATAGGATGAGACTCCTTCAACATAAGTTGGAAGATGAATTTCTCCCAATGTGCTTCTTGTTTCTCCACTGAACCCTACCAAAACGCTGGATTTCTTGGTGATTTAATCTTCACCAATATTCATGGCTTTCAGTACATCAAGCATAATCAGGTTCACTGGGCTACCTCCATCTACTAGGATCCTCCTCACTGTAGCGGTTCCAATCTGCATAGAAGTTACCAGGCCATCATGATGAACATCAGGAATTCTTACCAGGTCATAATCACTGAAAGTGATTGCTGGGACATGATCTGGTTTACAGGGTGATGTAGTCCTTGGCGTCCTGGCTATCTTTTTTGCTGTTGAACTGGTCAGGCCACAAATTTCCGATCCACCAGATATGAATTTTACTTCATAGATTGGGCGTGGTAGAGGAAGATCGCGGTCCTGTTTTTGCTCCTGGTTCTCCTTGCTCTGGTCTGCATTCCTGCTTTTCGTCCTGATCAGGTCCTTCAGATATATGGATTTCACCAGGTAGGCCACTTCTTTCCTCAGGGTGAAGCAATCATCCGTTGTATGTCCAATGTCCATGTGCAATTCTCACCACTTGGAGTTGTCTCTTCTAGGGTTGGGATTTTCCACCTTCCTAGGCCATCTGACTACTGATCCCATGTTGTCAAGTCTCTGGATCAATCCTTGATACTCATATGCCAGATTGAATTCTGAATGGTCTGGCCTAGAATAAGGAGTAGGTCTGTAATTGTTTCCTTTATTGCTCTTCCTATTGCTCTTTTCATAGTCCTTTGATCCAGTGGATGATCCGACTTTGTAGCTTTTGTCTTCTTCCAGACTGATATATGCAAGGGTCTTGGCCTGGACATCTTCGAAGGTATGGCAGGGATACTAAGTGAGTTCATTGTATAAGTCACTATGAGGTAGTAATCCCTGCCTGAATGCCTCCACTGCTGTTCCAATGTCACACATGGGAATAGATACTTTATCCTTGTTGAACCTAGCGAGGAATACCCTGAGAGTCTCCTCTAGCTTCTGTGTAATCTTGTAAAGATCACTGGGCCGCTTCTCCAAGTCACTGCTGCTTGCAAACTGCTGGTTGAAGTTGTTGATCAAGTTGGCAAAAGAATGGATGCTCCCAGTTAGCAGGTTGATGTACCATTGTAGAGCAGGTCCGGTCAGGGTTGTTCCAAATCCCTTACACATGCAAACTTGCCTAAACTCACTGGGGATAGATGCAGCTAACATTTTCTGTTTATAGAGAGTTACATGATTTTGTGGATCTGTGGTTCCATCATAAATCTGCATAGATGGAATCACAAATTTTTTAGGAAGATCCACTTTTGCTATTTCGTCTATAAAAGGCGAATCAACATAGCTATCGGGGGCAGCTTGTTCTAGGCTGGCAGGAACTCTAGGTATCTTTTCGAATTTTTCATTCAGTTTCTTGATTTCCTGGACTACTGCCATCAAGATGGCTGTTGCAGATTCATCAGGTTTTTCATTGTTATTGTTTGGCTCACCATCGCCATCAACATTGATAAATTTGGAGCCACTTTAACTCCCAAAGCTGGAGAAATCAATGTTTTTGATGATTGATGCAAATGGTGTTCCTGGCTGGAATCTAGAGCCTGCTGCTTAGGTTTTTTCCAATTTTTGTTTCGGAGTTGACTCAGATTCTCTTAATTGAAGGATTTCAGCCTCCGTTTGGGCTACCTTGTCTTTCAAACCTTCCAACTCAGCAAGTTGTTGGAGGGCTGCGTTCAATTGCTCTTCGATGGTAGGCTGGGCCATTTTTGTAGGTTATTTGGATTTTTGTAAGATAAGGAAAAAAGATTTTAAAGAGCTAGATGCCCCCGGTGGGCGCCAATTATTTTATATGGATTTTGCGCAATTTGAAATCAGGTCAGGGTAGGTCTAGGCAGGGTTAACTAGCTCGAACTTATCCATGAATTTGTAGGGTACAAAACTAGGAAAGTAAAGTAAGATAAATAAAAATAATAAGACAAGGAATTTGTACGTGGAAAACCCTTAAATGGGAAAAATCCAGGGGCACCAAGCCAGGTGAGGATTTCACTATAATATTGAGTATTTAGCACAAATGATCGTAATATCGCTCGTATGAGAGTAATGTATGCTTGAGTATGAGTGTTGTTGTATATCCCTCAAATAATCTTCAAGTACTTCCTTATATAGTCTATGATGAGCGGCTGCTGGATCTTCTATATTAATGCTGAATATTCCGCTTTAATTGCTTGGTTTAATGCGCATTATTGCCCCCTTAGATGCTGCCCTTTATTACCAAATCTTCTCCATTAATGCTCTAATTATCACCCGTATAAATTCAATAATATAGTCATTGAATTGGTCAAATATTGTCTTTATATTTTAACCGTTGTCCTCTCCATGACTGGCACCATTCTTCTTGTACCTTGGTGGCTTGATGTCCTGACACCATGATGGTTAGGCTAGGCTGGAATATCATCTTGAAATATCTGCGGATTTCCAGGCCTAACAGATGTAATGCTGGAAATTGCTTATAATGAGGTTGTCGTTTGTTCATTGTTACATGAACACACTTCAAGCCCTTTTGTATATTTATTATGTGGGAAGAAAATGGGATTGGGATTTTACAAATATTGTTCATGAAAAAATTGTGCAAGTCATATGAGAAATGTATTTAAATTTGCATTTTGAGGGCTAATTGGATAAAAAAATCATGTAGAGAAACGATTTCCTCTATATATCATATTAACTAAAAGTGCCGAAAATTGGAGGAGTATTAGGCTAAAAATTGTGTTTATATTATAAATAGTAAACATAATGTTAAAAGTAAGAGTAGCCATGCAACCCTATTAACCTTGTGAAGACAAATGTGGGCATGCATTGGCTCCCCTAAACCTCCTCCACCCACCCGGTTTTCCAAGAGAGAAAGGCAAGGGTTTTTATCTTATATTTTTCATATACACTACTTTGATTGTGTGTGTGTATTATTCATTCTTCAACTAATCTAAAATAAGAGTTTTAGAGAGATAAAAACTCCCATCTTCTTCCTCCTCAAAAACCGAAATATTCAAGTGTTTTATAATATTTTGGTTCAATTTTCTTCTAGATTAATATTATACTAGTACTTATAATATTAATTTGAATTAAGAGAAAGCCTTGGGTATAAAGCTTAGGGAGAGATCCTACACTTGGATCTTGGTTCATCCATAAGGGAAAGCTCAAGAACAAGAGAGAAAGGTGATCTCTCTTGTGCCCATTAAACCGAAATCATCAATGTAAGGACATGATTTCTCCTCTATTTTTATATTGTTAGCATGCATAAAATCCGTATTTAATTTTATGACAAATTAATTTAGACATATATGAGTATGTTAGTATGTATATGAATCTACATTTCTATCAATCGGTATCAAGAGCCACGGTTGTTTGCATGCAAATCGGTTAAAAGTTTTTCCGAGTTATAAGAATAACAAATAAAACTTGTAAAATTTGTGTTATTATGAGATATCACGAAATTAATCCATGCATATTAATATTTCTGGTCCTAAAATGTTTTAGGATATTTTGGTTAATTTTTCGGATTTTTATTGTTCATAATTTACAATAATGGCATTTAAATGTGATTTTATGAGTAAAAATGTCATTTTTGGTCTAAAATTAGCTATACTTCTAATTTTAAGTTTATTTTTGGATATGTTGTTACATACATTATTTTGAGATAACCTGTAAATTTTCATAATTTTTGGACTTGTTATGCTCGAAAAATGAATTTTTCATTATTAAATTCGGATTTAGGTGAAAAATAGGTTAATATGAGTTAAATTTCGAATCTGGTCATACAAAATTAATATGTTGTCACATGCAATTTTACAAGATGTGTGTAAAATAATTGGCTATAAAGAAGTCTTTTTGCATGATTTATGGATTTTTGAAAAAAAATAGCATAAATAGTGACATTATTAGTGGAAAATTAATAAAACATAATCTATGACTTAGGAAAAACGTCTAATGTTGCATTTTATTATCTTTTTCAGATCTAAAATTGAAAAGTTAGTGAAAATAATTTTTCCACATTTTTATGATTATTTTATTAAAAATCGATAAACCGCAACATTGTTTTTCCGGGAAAATTTCGAAATTTTTTTTAACCTACGATTTTGAACATTATGAGTGTCATGGTATTTTTCCAGAATGTTCATGAATTTAAATTTCAAATTTCAAATTTATTTGAAATTTTATGATTTATTTGAAGTTTATGGCTTATTTTTGTAATTTTTAGTCCATTTATGAACAAATTTTATAAAATATGGGTTAATTATGGTCAAATTATTAGTGAAGACTAAATTTTGAGTCCTAAGAGGTTAGGGTAATTAACTTATGCATAAATATGAGTTTATGTATTTTTGTGATTATAAAATGTTGAAATCACGCAAATCCGTAAAAACCGAGTAATATACGATATTGGCTATTTAAAGGCGATTTAGCATAAAATTGAGCATGTTCATACATATTATAATGCTGCATTTTTCTTTATGATTGTCATAATTTTAATTTATGTAATTTTGAATTATGTAATTTTACTTAGTATGGCCTTAGATTTTAATTGGTATTTCCCGAAATGTATGGGAATATCGATTCGGTTGTAATTTTATTGTGATCTCGTATCACCGTTTTGTAATTTAATAGATTTATTTCATTTTAGTTACAAATGTATAATAGGAAATTATGTAATTTATTATATAATTTTATTCATTCCGGAGTTCCCAAAGACGGATTTCTTCAAGAATGGGGATACATAAAGACGGTGTTACCTCGAGATGCGTGCCACAACCGAAGTTCAAGGGACCAATGGAGTTGGTTTCCGAATATGTAATAGTTAAATAGTTTTTCTATTTTAGGAAAGGCCATACTAGGATTTATTTATTTTATGCTTGCATTTTATTTTATGTCACATGCATCGCTAAATCGCCATAACTAAAACATGCATCCTTATTTTATCGAGTTTATCGACCGTGTCAATTAGAATTATCGTAGTTCACCGCTTTAGTTCACTTAAAAACGTGATAGATAATAAATTGACATGACCTCTCGCTAAAACAATCAATTGAGACATAGCCTTACCAAATAGTAGAAACCATGAAAACCTATTTCGTGAGGGAGTGCACTCGGCCATACCGGGGCACAAACCTTGTTACGTAGGGGAAGTGAGTGATAAATGTCTATCCACCGAATTCATGTTAACAAAGGGTATTTCGGCACACCGTGCCCTAAATTGATATGGGTTTGGATCATGGACACATTTATTCGAAATTTGGGTTGTACTCAACGAAAGTATTCACGACGATTTCCGGATGTGTTTCGGGCTAGAGATGAACATTAATGTAAACATCATCGACCAAGAGTTCTAAAAGTAGAATCAATTAAAAGGTTAATCCACCGAGTTATGTTAATAAAGGGTATTTCGGCACACCGTGCCCTAAGTTAATATGAATTTGGATCTTGGAATCATTTATCTAGTTGGGTAGAGGTCACTAGAAAAATGCCTAAAACTTGTTTAAATCATACATTTTTACGAGTATTATTATTAAAACGACAATTGTTTTACTCCTTATATCTTGTTTTGTAGACCACTTCTTTTTCATAACAAATGGCAACACCAACACCAACTCCTAACGCCACACCTCTCGCTACTTCATCTTGGCTCCGATCCTTTATGGATCGATGTAAACTTGAAAAGAATGGGTCAAATTTCTCCGATTGGGATGCCCAACTCAAATTAGCCGCCGAAGGTGACGACAAGCTTCGTTACCTTACCGAGGCCTCTCCACCCGAACCCTCCACTAGGTCCACCGCGGCAACTAGGGAAGCATATGAGGCTTACCAAAAGGAGTCCGCCGCAATGAAAAATGTCTTAATATTTGCGATGGAGGCGGACCTCCAAAGGAGAGCCTTTAAAATGGGCAATGCTAATGAGATTTACTCCAAACTTGTGACCATGTTTTCACAAACTCCGCGGATCGTCCAATATGAGGCGGCCGCGGCATTCTTTGATCTCGACTTCAAAGTGGGCCAAAAGGTTAGCCCTCATGTGCTCAAACTCATGGAGCTTGTCGAGACCTTGAAAATTCAAAAGGTTGAAATCCCCAAAGAACTCATCGTAGATAGGATTCTACACTCCTTGTCCAAAGTCAAGGCATATGTGCAATTCCGGGTGAATTTCAATATGCAAGACAAGGATGTGTCTCTTGAGGAGTTGCACAAGTTACTTGTGCAAGCCGAGAGGGACATGGGGTTAAATGTGAACCCTCCCAAGGATGTGCTTAACATAAGCACAAAGAGTAAGGGGAAGTTCAAGAAGAGTGGAAGGAAGGGTAAAAAGCAAGCTCCCACATTCACCAAAGCTAAGTCTTGTGAAGCTAGCACCTCAAAAGTCAAGAAGGGTCCTCTTGATAAATGCCATTATTGTAATGGCATGGGACATTGGAAAAGAAATTGTTCCAAATACCTTGGTGATATCAAAGCTGGAAAGATCACTCCAGTAGGTAAATGACTAACCTTCTTTTATGTTTCTAAATTCAACTATGGTATTATGATGCAAAGTTGTGATAATGTATCTCCCTTTTTATTGTAAATAGGGCCTCCACCAAGCAAAGACAAAGGAAAGGAAAAGCAAGCATAAGAAACCATGGAGAAGCTAAGGATAGCTTTTATGGAGCTTTGCTTTTCATTGTCTTATTTTAAGTTATGTTTTGGATTTTAGAACTTTAAGTTTCCGTGTTCGACATGGAAAAGTATTTTGGATAATGGTTTGTATTTTGGATGATGGTGACTTGGTTAGCAACCCAAGTCACCCGTTTTATCATTTATCCTTTATGTTCTTAAATTCATCTTTAAATGCTTGCACTTTGAAACATAAGATTATTCACTTAAAGTGATCTAATAGACAAATATAATGACGGGTTTCATTATATGTCCACATGCTTAAGGCTTGTGTATGATCATTTATAAAGCGATTTTGAGTCTGTGAACTCTCTTAAAGGAATGTCAATCACCAAGTACACATATGAAATCAATAACTATTAGTCTATCTATGAGATAGTTCTCCTTATACTTCAACATCATTAATTTGTGTCTCATATGCTATCTTTGAATGTTTAGTGTATTTATTCTAAAGATAGAGTGGGAGAAAAATGAGGACACAACACACAAGGAAAGATAAATAAAATTGTGTACTTGTGTATATGAAGATCTACACAAGGGAGAATGATTTGAATGAAGGTATATTTATTCACATAGTATGCCGAATAGATGAGATCTATGGTCTCAAGTTAGTTCTATATGACTAAAGAGACCAAGTGTAGTAATCATAAGAGATTATTCTCAAGATCACTACACGAGGAGACCAAAAGAAAGTTTTGGAAGAAAAATGACTAATGTAAAGTCTTAACAAGTTTTTGACTTAGTTTATGAAACATTTGACCAATAGTTTCAACCTTAAGATTTACTTAAGAGCCTAAATGAATCAAAGTTACACACTAGTTATGATCGAGTTGCAAAGATTGATATACCGATATCTTCAATGGCCAAAGTTTTAACCACGCAAATGTCATTACTTAACCTCACTATGAAATGGTTAAACCTCCTTCCAAAGGGGTATTTCGAAGGACGTATTCTAAATATTATTTATATTTGAATAATAACATTGCTACACATCATTATGACATGAGTGTGTTGGAGATTTAAAATCTCTTTCCGTAAGGTTAAGATGAGACCAATTCAAAATAGGTATTTTGAAAGGATATGATGGGAACATATATGGTTTTATCCTAATAACTTGGCAATGCAATTTATATTTCAATTCTTAATAAAATTTTCGATTGAGAAGTCAATTTCGAAATGTGTAGAATTGAGTGGGAGTTAGGAAATTCTCATGTGAAGACATGGAATTTAGTGGGAGCTATCATCCTTTGAATATTTACGACTCAACACTCATTAAAGAATGACGAGCTAATACCTTCTTTCATAAAGAAGCATTTGAGTTTTCAATTCTGGATGAAAATGGACAATGATGAATCCAATTACATCAAGGGATGTTGGATTAGTATTAAGAGATACACATCGTATCAACATTCACATAGGTTATTCATGTAGATGAAAATGGAATTGCCATTAGCAGTCATGGTCGTTCATTGAACCTATGAACGGTTGATCTCATGATTATTAGTAACTAATGTTTCCGCTATTAGAATAATCATGTACATGTCCAATTATGAATCATATGCATAAGAGCATGATGATTGATTGGTGAGCCATAATAGAAACGTCATGAATTCTCAAGTAGAATCCGATGAGCGATTTCGGTGTTTGACGGAATGTTCCATTGTGTGTTAAGAGGTTGCACATATTGTAGAAAATCCGAGCACATATAAGGATTTATGAGAATCCCAATCTTTCAAGCCTAGAAAGAGAAATAAGAAGTTTTGGAAAGATGCTTGGTCGAATAAGAGGTTATTCAAAAATAATCTTTCCTAGTCAAGCTAGGACTTGTGGAAGTGCTAGGCTAATAATCATGACAAATTGTTACAAGATTCTACAAAACATATACCTAGTGCATTGTGTGTGGATGGAATACTTGATCAGTGCAAGTTATTTCATTCATCACAAATTCGTTCATTATGTGATAGTCGATAAGAAAGTTCTTTCAAGTTAAAGAACCAAAACCAAGGTCGGGAACCTTGATGTGTACTTGGTAAGATTCATGCTATGAGAGAGAACATGAATGTAAAGGAAATTGCAAGTGTAAGAAGTTTGAACACATGGACACATGGGATGTTAAACTTCTATTGCAATCAATAAGTGTTTACTGTCGACGATATACATCACAAGGTTGTAATATGATATTGACTACCCGAGTGTGATGTCGACATTTGTCGTTTGAGTTATTATTAACTCACTTTGTACTTTGTTGTATCCAAACGGGTTGTAAAGACAATTGAACCCCGTTAAAGTGAACATGGATTAACATTGTTTTTTCCCATAGTTACTTATATGAGGTGACGTCTCGAAGTGACTAGAGTGTGAGGCGATTGATGGCAAGTTCAAGTGACATAGAGTCATGTGAGATGACTAGTCGATCACATAGGCAGACTGTTAGGAACATTTTGTCGGACCTTATGACCGCTTATAGAGTTCTGGCAAATTTATATAGCCTGGTCGTGGCGAGAGCTACTATAGTATTCAAATGAGTCGATTCTTTTGACTAAAGACTATTCTCCTAAGATGGCACAGTTTCAGATTAACTTTGATTTGTGTTACTACGACCTTCGTAAATGGGGTCAAATGGGAATATTTTGGGTTATGATGGCTGTGGCTAGTCGAAGGGAATGAGTGCGATAGGAATTGTCCACCCCTAGTCAGGGTTATAACAATATCTCAGGGCCACTCGAGGAGTAATGAACTGGAAATGCGTGGCCACGCTCGGAAAGTATCTATGATAGATAAGTCCGGTCAATCAGTTATTCTCCAGATCGAGGAAACCACTCTCGATATGATCACTTGCAAGTACGACCTGAAAGACACCTTGCATTGAGTGGGAGATAGTAATAGGACAAGAGAATTGGTGACGCACACTTGTCGAGGACAAGTGGGAGATTGTTGGAATATGTGTCCTCCGACAATAATGCGATCACGACTGTTGATCATGATGATCACATGTTTAAATCTCATTATAAAGAATACAATTGGGAAGTAATATTGTTATCACAATCTGGTCAACATATATCGAATGATTGGTGACTAGAGTTTGACATTACTGTCGTGTGACGGTGGTGATCAGTTGACCCCCTAGGTCATACCTATAGGGCAACACTCTTAATTGATTATTTAATTAATCGTATAACGTTACGAGTTAATTAAATTACTTGAAAATTGACGGACGATTTTGGAAGTAAAATTTACGTATCATGTTAAAATGTGATTAAATGAGATACGGTCTGAGTAATCGAATTGTATCGTTACTCGGATGAAATTATTGTTTAAAGAAACGATTAGAATTGAATGAATTATTATAAATACAATCATGTTGATTTATAAATTGGTAAAATATTTTGGCACAAGTAATTATGAAATTACTAAGTCGATTTTGTATGTGACGTATTTTTATTAATACGTTGATTTTTAATATGTTAAAAATACATAACAAATTTATGTGACATGTAACATGTGACATATTGACAAATGACAAAAATAATATGGGATCCATATTAACTAAAAGTGCCGAAAATTGGAGGAGTATTAGGCTAAAAATTGTGTTTATATTTTAAATAGTAAACATAATGATTAAAAGTAAGAGTAGCCATGCAACCCTATTAACCTTGTGAAGACAAATGTGGGCATGCATTGGCTCCCCTAAACCTCCTCCACCCACCCGGTTTTCCAAGAGAGAAAGGCAAGGGTTTTTGTCTTATATTTTTCATATACACTACTTTGATTGTGTGTGTGTATTATTCATTTTTCAACTAATCTAAAATAAGAGTTTTAGAGAGATAAAAACTCCCATCTTCTTCCTCCCCAAAAACCGAAATATTCAAGTGTTTTATAATATTTTGGTTCAATTTTCTTCTAGATTAATATTATACTAGTACTTATAATATTAATTTGAATTAAGAGAAAGCCTTGGGTATAAAGCTTAGGGAGAGATCCTACACTTGGATCTTGGTTCATCCATAAGGGAAAGCTCAAGAACAAGAGAGAAAGGTGATCTCTCTTGTGCCCATTAAACCGAAATCATCAATGTAAGGACAGGATTTCTCCTCTATTTTTATATTGTTTGCATGCATAAAATCCGTATTTAATTTTATGACAAATTAATTTAGACATATATGAGTATGTTAGTATGTATATGAATCTACATTTCTATCATGATCATCATGATCAACAGTTGTGATCGCATTATTGTCGGAGGACACATATTCCAACAATCATGTTTTAGAGAAGTGAGGGAGGGACTAATAATTTCAATTAATGTGTACTGCTTTAGCTTAGTGTGGGGATGGCAATTGCCTAGGCTATCCATGCCTTAGTAGTGCCTCCACAATGAAGAACACAAGATATGAAGAAGAATGGAAGAATGACAAGGGATATGCATTGTACACGGATGGAACTGAATCCGGGTACAAAGGAGTCGAATCCGAGCGGATTCAGGAGAATCTGCCCGTCTTCAAGCAATCCGGACGTATTGGGTAGAAGACGCACGTCCTGAATTTAGCTGAACTTTTGATATTTTTGACTGTCAGCGAATCCGGGCGTCCTGCATCCTAATCCGCCCGTCTTCAAGAATCCCCCGTCCTGAAGGGAAGACTCTTGTCTTCTTGGCTGAAGAAAACAAGAAAAATCCCTGTAAAGGAATCCGCCAGTCCCGTGTTTGCAAATCCGAGCGTCTTCACTAAAAGACGCCTGTCTTTAGGCGACTTTTTCCCAACCCAGAAAAGACAGAATCTGCCCATCCCGAGCAGAATCCGCTCGTCCCAAGCAGAATCCGCCCGTCTTACCCCTGCAGTTCAAAATTTTCGGGTTTTATAAACCCCCTCCCACCTTCATTTCTTCATTCCTTCATTCATAACACTACTCATAAACCTCAAAACCCTCATCCTCTCCATCACAATAACAAAATTCCTCAACAACATTCACCAAAATCAAATCAAAACATCCTTTTAACAACAAATCAATCACTCCTTTTTCAACAAAAATCAAAACCAAGCACAAAATCTTCAACCTTTGAGTCGATTTTTGAATTCATAAAGGCAAAGCATTTCATCTTTAAATCGATTTGGGGTGTACTAGAAATTGAAGATTTTTCACTCTTTTCTTGGTTAATTCATCAATGGCAAGGACTAAGGGAGCAACAAAGGCAACAAAGGCAAAGGCACCAAAGGCAAAGGCACTTTCATTAAGGCAAAAGACTCTTCAAGCAAAGAAAGCATTGGATATGGTGGTAGCAAACCCAAACTTGGAAGTGTAACAACAACAACAACCTCCCATGGGAGCAACAACATCTACTACTCCGGAAATTGATCAACTTGCAAACTATTCGGAGGTAATTTTCATTTCCAAATCCCATAGGGACACTTTTGCCAAGTTTGCTAGAAAATCATTTCAATCCACCAAGTTTATTTGTGAAGATACCTTAGAAAAATTAGGTGTCCTTGAGCAAACTAAAGCCTTTTTCAAAGCCATGGGGTTGGAGAAATTGTTTGAATCAAAAGAATTGACATACCCCTCCCTTACCTTAGAATTTTTGAGTTCTTTGAAAGTTAACAAGGTTGAGACCATGGAGACCATCGAGTTTCGTCTAGCTAATGTTAGTAGGCGCATCTCCTTTGAGCAAATGGGTAAAGCTTTTGGTCTTAGTGATTCTCCGAGTTATTTTAAGAATGTTGGCAAATATGACCCCGACCCTCTTTGGGAGGCGATTTCCGGAAGGAAATTTGAAGACTTTCATGCTTGTCGCGCTCTATTAGTCCACCATCCGGGCATTAGAGTGTGGCACAAGGTCATAGGGAACACCATCAATGCAAGAAAAGACACCAACCATTTCACCAAACACGATTTTGTTCTTCTTGAGTCGGCTTTGAACGTTGGTAGGGAACACACCAAGCCTTTTAATTTTCTAAGGCTCTTGGTGGATAGATGGTTAAATTTTGATTGTGGGAAGAAAGGCACTACCGTTATTGTGAATGGAGGCCTAGTCACTATCCTAGCCAAATACTTTGATCCAAACTTCAATAAAGATAACAAGTATGAGGCGAAAGAAGGTGGTCATCTCGTTGATATGCATACTATGATACATAAGTACAAGTGGGTTACCCATAACCCTCTTGACACCAAGTATGGCTGGCTCACTAGTGAGGCTAGTTCTTTCACTTTGCCTTCAAAGATTTGTCGATTGAGTGTCCACCGGACCAATTATCTACTTCCCCTTTCAAAAGAGGCCGAGTATATTATCCAACAACAAAAGGGTGAACTTGAAATACCCCCCTCTTCCATTGTCACACCACCTTACCCTTTTGAGTACCAAGAGTTCAAGCCGGAAGGTGTTGAAGCAAGAAATGATTATTTGACTCTTCTCATGCAAGCAATGCACAAGCAAGCCTTTGAGGATCGGAAAAATGCTTACTTAGCTCAATATCCACCCCTCTTACACTTAGCTAGGCAAGTACTACTCGACCCATCATGTCCTTTGCCTAGTTGGGCGGATAAGGAAGTCCTATTTCCGAGTGCATCTAGGGTTGTTCCGGGTGATAATGAGGTTGTTGATGATAACATTGATGAGGAAGCAAGTGAAGAAGGAGAAGAGGATGATGAGCAAGGTGAAGAAGAAGGTGAAGAAGCAAGTGAAGAGGGAAGTGGCAATGAGACCACTTCTAATGAGGAAGATGATGATAGTGATGATATGATGGAAGATTAGCAAGCTTTGGAGGCTCCTAGCCTCTCAAGGTTTGTCTATTTCTCTCTTTGTTTTATTTATTTTTCTTGATCATTGTTGGAGTAGTCCTAGCACCATAGAGGACTAACACCTCGGCCCCATTGAGGTGTTCTCATTTTATTGTTCCCACCTTTCAAAATCCAAATTGACAAAATTAGTTTCATGCATTGCATAGTGTGTGCATGAACTACACTCATCCTTGGACATTAGCAATAATGTCTAACTCGGTTTGGGGAAGTTAATGCATACATAACGGGAGGTAATCTAAATTATCCTCTCCGTCATAAACAAAAACCATGCATCATATAGTATAGCTAAGTGTAGCTTGCATTTAGTGTAGAAATCATGCATCATGTTTGCATAATTTCCCATCATTTTGGCCATTGAAGACAATGCTCATATTAGTGTGGGGATGGGGAATTCTAACTTAACTTTTATTCAAAAATCCAAAAAATTGAAAAATTTCAAAAAAAAATCCATAAAAATTTGAAAATTGAAAAACCCAAAAACATGTTTATTCCTTTTGTAGTGTAGTTATATATATATATTGTATATATTGTTGTATATATTGTGTTTGTTCTATCCTTGTTCACATTGATTGACTACGCCACATCCGAGACATGAGGATCATGAAGACCGCATGGTATGATCTTTCCAATCTCCTTTTCCCTCTTTATGTTAATGACTATGTGGCTTTATTTTGATTGATGCGGTATAACAATGTGAATTTAGGACTTGCATTTAGTTTATATGTCATATTAGTTGATAGAATCACTTGCATTAGGATGTATATATTAGTTGCATCATGGCATGTAGTTGCATTTATAATAAAACATTTTGAAAAGTGCCTAATTGAGAACTTTGACAAGAGCAACTAAGCCATTACAAATACTTTTTCAACTTAAGACTTTGCCTACTAGAATGGTAGTAAAACACTCTAGATAGTGTCATACTAGTGTCTTTTGACCCATGACCGAAAGCCTAGTCAAGGGTTTGCATGTGAGTCACCTATCCAACCCCGTGATGCGATGTGGACTTGGTTAACTTGTCTAGGTGACCTTGATTGACCTTGTGGTAAGGCAACCTAAAAATACTTTCTATCAATAAGTTTGAAGTGCTCATTTCAAAGAATTTTGTCATGTGGAAGTAATTTAATGCCAAGGAAACCTCAAATGTTATGAAATGTTAAAATGTTGAGAAATTTAGTTGTTTTGATGGAGGCGTACCACTTCGATGTGCTTTGGAGAGGGATCCATTGAATTGGGCCCCCACACGGTTGTGAATTCGACCGCCCAGAGACAGAGTGACTATCACCCCGAAAAGCTATTGTCTAGAGGTTAACCGGTTGCCTAATAAGCGATTGGCGAAAGCAAAGGACACTAGCCCGGATGGGACAAACCCCATCTTAAATTTTTGAAATGTGAAAGTTAAATGAGGACAATTTTGAATACTAGTCATATCCACCCTTGTTTATAAAGATTTGAGCATTTCATTCCCAAAAAGCCTTTTGTCAAACCACTTTGTCGAGCTTGGGACGATCCATGACCTTTAATTTTGTAGAGAATTCGAGACTTGTCATGTCATATGCTACTAGCATCATAGGGATCATCATTCCACCACCATCCGATCTCTCTTGACGAAAGCATTTGGAAATTGAGGACGAAAGTAGTCTAGTTTAACACCATTTGGAGGTGATTTAGTGCCATCCTCTTAGCCTTAGTAATTTGTTGAACTAGTATTTGTGAAGGATTATATGCTCTTAAATTTGTTCTCTTTTGGTTGCCTCCGCCACTTGATGAGGAAGTGGCTATTCCTTTTGTAGATGCATCCATTATTCGATTTTGTGTGCTTAACGTTTGGATGTGTCGCCATTTTGGCAAGACCCACCTTGCCTTGCAAGAAGGCATCCTACCTTATGGTTGTCTTGTTGTGAGTTGAAGGGGCGGAGTGAGACCCGCTAATTGTCTCATATCGGCTATGTTATTAGGTTAGTTTAAATAATGGTCCTAGTCTTTGTCACCTCTTTACTCGGGACGAGCAAAGGTTCGGTTTGGGGATATTTGATGTGACCATAATTAGCGCATATTTAGCCCCCGAATTAGCCTTGTTCCCATGCTTTTTAGTGCATATTTGGGTCATTTATTGTCTTTAGTTCTTTGTTTTGCATATTCTTTGAGATTTTGATCCCTTGGTAGGAAAGGAGTGCAAATCTTGCATTTTCATGGCAAAACGAGACTAAATTGATTGAATTCAATGACCAAGCATCAAGGAGAGACAAGATTAGAAGGCCTTTGTACATATGATAGTAGATGAGCAATGTTGAGAAAGGATCCTTGCATCCCCGAGGAAATCCCCAAGGATTTTATGAAGAAAAGGGAAGAAAAGAAGAAGAAACAAGATCTTTGAGCTACAATCCGAGCGGATTGTCCCGAATCCGCCCGTCCTCCTCAAGCACAATCCGTGCGTCTTCCTTCAAAGACGCCCGGACAGTAGCTGCACGAATCCGCCCGATTCCCGTGAAGACGCCCGTCTTCCCTCGCTCGAATCCGCCCGTCCCGACTCCAATACGCACGGATTCCAAGATGCAAATAAATTTCGTCTTCTCCAAGCTACAAAGAAAGAAGCCCTTCCTTCGAAAAATATCGGCTTCTCCCTGCTCAATCTAAAAAGTGTAATTACTAGTTTAGGCCTTAGTTAACCCTAATGCATCCACCTAATTTCCACTATAAATACCCCATTAGTCTAATTAGAAGAGCATGTTCTTTTTATCAATATTTTAGAGTAGTTAATATCAATCAAATCTCTCTTTAGTATTGTAATCAACAATTAATCAAGTTCTAATACAAGTTTTATTTCCTTAATCTCTCCTTTGTTCATCCTTTATTTTGGGTAATTGAAGATTATTTGGGTTATTATTGGGAGATTGACAACCTCTCAATCAAGCATCAAGTACTTCTTTTATTCTTTGCTTTATTATTGGAATCATTAGTAGGTATAATTCTCTTAATCCCTTTTTAATTATTGTTAATTACTTTCATTTATGCATCATGTTTCCTTTTGTTGGTATGATTGACAACTTTGCTAGCATGATCAACATGATAATGAGTGAGTAGTGACCTAGCTAGGGTTAATGGGTAATTAGGGGAAACCAACATGGGGAATGATTCATGCTTAAATTAATATGCTTTCATGGTTTATTTGCTTGCTTGTTTTGATCTCAACTCATGCACATGTTATGTTTGATGAAATGCGAGCCTATGAATCCTTGCATTTTTTACCCATCACCTATCTTTTCAATGAGACTTGTAAGACATAAACCAACACGAGTCTTATTAGACCATGCATGTTGTTGAGTATGGAAGACTAAGTCGACTTGTAGGTGTTGTACAATCTAATCGATTCGGCTCCGGGACCCAAACTTTCCTAGGATTGTAAGATATAACCCAACTCAGTCCATCACAACAATAATTGCTTGCTTATAATTTGAGAACATGTTTGTATGATCAATTCCCATGATTCCCCTATGACCCCATGACACCCTAGTGCTTTTTATCAATTGTTTTCAACCCTTTTAATTCATCTTGCTTATTTACTTTCATTGCTATTTAGTTAGTGACATTCTACATCAACCCAAATTGTGACACCCCTAAGACACCACTAGTTTCAATAGAAATCTCATCTCAATTCCCGTCCCTTGGGATCCGACCTTTACTTGCATCTTTACTAATTGTAGAGTTGTTTGTGAAGCTATAAATTGTGTTTTGATTCGGACGTGACCCAACGACAACATCTATTAAATTGTGAACACGAAACGGACCGATCAACAGGGTACGGTAATTGCAATGCAAGAGACTTATCTGCCTTGGAAGGCTTCAAGGCTGTTGTATAGCATTCTTGGGCTGCTTTGTGTTCTCCTTTGATTGTGGCTATGCTCCAGTCTGTTGGAATCTTGATGCACTGATGATAGGTTGATAGTACAGCCTTGACATTATGGATCCAGGATCTGCTCAGAATTGCATTGTAGGTTGACAAGCAATCCAAGACTCCAAATTTCTCATAGGATGAGACTCCTTCAACATAAGTTGGAAGATGAATTTCTCCCAATGTGCTTCTTGTTTCTCCACTGAACCCTACCAAAACGCTGGATTTCTTGGTGATTTAATCTTCACCAATATTCATGGCTTTCAGTACATTAAGCATAATCAGGTTCACTGGGCTGCCTCCATCTACTAGGATCCTCTCACTGTAGCGGTTCCAATCTGCATAGAAGTTACCAGGCCATCATGATGAACATCAGGAATTCTTACCAGGTCATAATCACTGAAAGTGATTGCTGGGACATGATCTGGTTTACAGGGTGATGTAGTCCTTGGCGTCCTGGCTATCTTTTTTGCTGTTGAACTGGTCAGGCCACAAATTTCCGATCCACCAGATATGAATTTTACTTCATATATTGGGCGTGGTAGAGGAAGATCGCGGTCCTGTTTTTGCTCCTGGTTCTCCTTGCTCTGGTCTGCATTCCTGCTTTTCGTCCTGATCAGGTCCTTCAGATATATGGATTTCACCAGGTAGGCCACTTCTTTCCTGAGGGTGAAGCAATCATCCGTTGTATGTCCAATGTCCATGTGCAATTCTCACCACTTGGAGTTGTCTTATCTAGGGTTGGGATTTTCCACCTTCCTAGGCCATCTGACTACTGATCCCATGTTGTCAAGTCTCTGGATCAATCCTTGATACTCATATGCCAGATTGAATTCTGAATGGTCTGGCCTAGAATAAGGAGTAGGTCTGTAATTGTTTCCTTTGTTGCTCTTCCTATTGCTCTTTTCATAGTCCTTTGATCCAGTGGATGATCCGACTTTGTAGCTTTTGTCTTCTTCCAGCCTGATATATGCAAGGGTCTTGGCCTGGACATCTTCGAAGGTATGGCAGGGATACTAAGTGAGTTCATTGTATAAGTCACTATGAGGTAGTAATCCCTGCCTGAATGCCTCCACTGCTGTTCCAATGTCACACATGGGAATAGATACTTTATCCTTGTTGAACCTAGCGAGGAATACCCTGAGAGTCTCCTCTAGCTTCTGTGTAATCTTGTAAAGATCACTGGGCCGCTTCTCCAAGTCACTGCTGCTTGCAAACTGCTGGTTGAAGTTGTTGATCAAGTTGGCAAAAGAATGGATGCTCCCAGTTAGCAGGTTGATGTACCATTGTAGAGCAGGTCCGGTCAGGGTTGTTCCAAATCCCTTACACATGCAAACTTGCCTAAACTCACTGGGGATAGATGCAGCTAACATTTTCTGTTTATAGAGAGTTACATGATTTTGTGGATCTGTTGTTCCATCATAAATCTGCATAGATGGAATCACAAACTTTTTAGGAAGATCCACTTTTGCTATTTCGTCTATAAAAGGCGAATCAACATAGCTATCGGGGGCAGCTTGTTCTAGGCTGGCAGGAACTCTAGGTATCTTTTCGAATTTTTCATTCAGTTTCTTGATTTCCTGGACTACTGCCATCAAGATGGCTGTTGTAGATTCATCAGGTTTTTCATTGTTATTGTTTGGCTCACCATCGCCATCAACATTGATAAATTTGGAGCCACTTTAACTCCCAAAGCTGGAGAAATCAATGTTTTTGATGATTGATGCAAATGGTGTTCCTGGCTGGAATCTAGAGCCTGCTGCTTAGGTTTTTTCCAATTTTTGTTTCGGAGTTGACTCAGATTCTCTTAATTGAAGGATTTCAGCCTCCGTTTGGGCTACCTTGTCTTTCAAACCTTCCAACTCAGCAAGTTGTTGGAGGGCTGCGTTCAATTGCTCTTCGATGGTAGGCTGGGCCATTTTTGTAGGTTATTTGGATTTTTGTAAGATAAGGAAAAAAGATTTTAAAGAGCTAGATGCCCCCGATGGGCGCCAATTATTTTATATGGATTTTGCGCAATTTGAAATCAGGTCAGGGTAGGTCTAGGCAGGGTTAACTAGCTCGAACTTATCCATGAATTTGTAGGGTACAAAACTAGGAAAGTAAAGTAAGATAAATAAAAATAATAAGACAAGGAATTTGTACGTGGAAAACCCTTAAATGGGAAAAATCCAGGGGCACCAAGCCAGGTGAGGATTTCACTATAATATTGAGTATTTAGCACAAATGATCGTAATATCGCTCGTATGAGAGTAATGTATGCTTGAGTATGAGTGTTGTTGTATATCCCTCAAATAATCTTCAAGTACTTCCTTATATAGTCTATGATGAGCGGCTGCTGGATCTTCTATATTAATGCTGAATATTCCGCTTTAATTGCTTGGTTTAATGCGCATTATTGCCCCCTTAGATGCTGCCCTTTATTACCAAATCTTCTCCATTAATGCTCTAATTATCACCCGTATAAATTCAATAATATAGTCATTGAATTGGTCAAATATTGTCTTTATATTTTAACCGTTGTCCTCTCTATGACTGGCACCATTCTTCTTGTACCTTGGTGGCTTGATGTCCTGACACCATGATGGTTAGGCTAGGCTGGAATATCATCTTGAAATATCTGCGGATTTCCAGGCCTAACAGATGTAATGCTGGAAATTGCTTATAATGAGGTTGTCGTTTGTTCATTGTTACATGAACACACTTCAAGCCCTTTTGTATATTTATTATGTGGGAAGAAAATGGGATTGGGATTTTACAAATATTGTTCATGAAAAAATTGTGCAAGTCATATGAGAAATGTATTTAAATTTGCATTTTGAGGGCTAATTGGATAAAAAAATCATGTAGAGAAACGATTTCCTCTATATATCATAAATCTACTAATTTACTACTGAAGACGCCGGAATAAAATGAATTATTGGTGTGTTAAAAATGTGCTACTAATTAGCTAGCAATTATTTTGATTCTAAAAAGTGTCTTTGATATCTAATTTGGTTTCTGTAAAGAGAGAACTATCTTAGTTGCATTTTTCTGAATTTGTTAATAACATTCAATAGTCAATAGCAAATTAAAAAAAAATGTAAAACCCACAAGTGATAAGTAGTAGATTTCTTAATATGCATTATTCTTGCAAAATATGTGCCTTCTTAATTTTGACTTATAAATTTCAAGTACTCAGTATTAGTTCATATAATAACTGGAACGCTATTTGTCATGATAAGGAATATGAATAACAGGAAAACAATGTGATAAAGTAAGGGGCTGTTTGTTTTAACTTATAAAGGTATGAGGTATGGGTTTGTAATGAGCCAAATCCATAGCAGGTGTTTGTTTGGCAAAAACAGGGGTTTCATACCCATACCTCAAACCCATGAGGTATGGGTTTCTCATACGCAAGGAGGAGGTGGGTATGAGATTGATACCCATGAGTATCAAATAATAAAACCAAAATCCATGAAAAAAACTTATGTGAAACATTTTAAATGAATTTTTTTTACATTTAGGCTCCGTTTGGCACGACATTTCAGGTAGCTTATTTGGTCAAAGTAGCTTATTTGACCAAAATTTCAGGTACCTTATTTTTTGTAAGCATTTGGCAAGTAGCTTATTTAACCAAATAAGCTACCTGAAATAAAATGCTATCTAGAGTAGCATTTGAGATTTCAGGTACCTGATTTGGTTTAATTTTCCGGTTTTACCCCTTAAATCTATACTTTTAAATAATTATCATATCCTTTTACGTCATTTCATCAAAATCAGTTACCTTTTCAGTTAGTTTGCGAAACATCTTTTTATATAATCAGTTACCTTATCAGTTCCTAATTTTCAGCTACCTTATCAGTTACCTTTTCAGGTTTCATCGACCTAATCAGTTTTCAGATACCTTTTCAGGTTTCAGCTACCTTTTCAGTTAGTTTTACCAAACAGAGCCTTATTTTATCAAATCTTCATTTTCATAATTTTTCAATATCGAATAATTATTTTTATTGTTGTATTTTAGATTTTTTTTAACTTTGGTGAAGTTTAACCCCATTCCACCCAAAATTGAAACAAACAGAGGGTATGATTAATCAAGTTCCAAACACATACCACCCAGGTATGATTCCTAGTTCCAAACCCATACTCACGCGCGAACCAAGCACGCCTAAAGAGTATGAGCTACTTGAAAGGATATCAAGACGCTAACGGTAACACCCCGTGTTTTATAATAGTATTTTATTCAGAAAGTTTTTTATTAAAATTAATTATTTCGATGCTTATTAATGTATTTTGGAAATATTTTATTTATAACTTCCCTTCTATATTTCATTATTTCTCGTTTTAATTAACTTTAAACGGGATAAAATGTTCGTGCACGATTTTACTATTTTAATATAATAACTATTTTTCATATATCGTCTCTGCTTGCGTCTTAGTAGGGTCCAATCCACTTTTAATCCCTTATAAAGGAATAACCTAAGCTAGCAATTAGCTTGCTCATTCTTTTCTTTGAGCGTGAATTGTCGCGCGCCTCTTCTCCTTTGTATCTCTTTTGTTCTTCTTTCTCCCTTTAACTCTATTGTTGTACATCCTTCGTTCTTCCTAATTCAAAAGTACAACATATTCTTCTTCTCATATTTTATGGGAATTATTTGTATGAACCTTTAGACCTAGCTTTAAGGTCTCTTATTTTAATGGTTAGAAGAAGGAGAGTTTTTTTTATGGTGCTTTCATGTATTTGAATTCGGGTATTCCTTAAAGTCGATTTTTGATGATGGTTTTTTTTGGGTGGATTCTGCGCAGGGTTGAATCTGACCAGGGTAAAGTTTTATGCGGGGTTAACTAGTTCTAATCAAACTTAAGTTATCTGCCGGGCAGGGTAGAAAGTACGAAATGCAAAGTAAATAAATAAAATAACAACACAACATAATTTGTACGTGGAAAACCCTTAAATGGGAAAAAAACCATGGGCAACAAGTCAGAAGAGGATTTCACCAAGATTTGAGAGGATAAATATATAATGAGCACAATGTGTACTATTTTATCTAAGTATTGTATTTGCCTTGCTTAAAACGAGATAAGATGTGTCTTCAAATGATCTTGGGCGCTTCTTATATAGTCTTCTATGAACGGCTGCATAATCATCATTATTAAGAGCAAATATTCTTCATTAATAACGCCATTATTTGCTCCTTAAATACGTTTAATTATGCACACAAATGCTCCTTCTTTAAGACATAATCTTCTCCGTAATTTTCTTCTTAATTGCTGAATTAATGATGAAATTTTCTCATATAAATATCTTTGACTTGGTCAAATATTATCTTTTTCACATGACCGTTGCCCTCTCCTTCATGGTGCCAGTCCTGAGCAACCTTGACGCATTTTTCCTGATCGTCAGGCCAAGGTATAATTCAATCCTGAAGATAGTATGAAATTCTAGGCCCAACAATTGCCCCTTATCTTCTTATCATCGCTGGGTTAGGCCAGTAATGAGGAGATAACTTTCTTCATTATTAAGTAACTTCCTTGAGACGGTTTAGCATCCTCATCATCAATAAACAGCTAGTTGATTTAAACGTGATAAGTGTTTAATTATGTCAACCACCTAATCAGTTACCGGGTGCAAGTTCCAGTAAAACCCTAGTTTCACCGCATCTTTCACGTTTTGTTTTAACCTTCGCCGAAAAACCGATCAATTTTCTCTTAAATATTTAAACTCGTCTTTATTCTTCTCCTTCAATCTTCATAAATTCATAGAAATTTCCCAGAAAAGTACCAGAAAAATAATCAATCATGGTTGCAAAAAGAAAATCCACTAGAGGTGCCATGACTCCTGGTGCATCATCGGCAACCCCTAAACCTACCGAGGTGGTTTCTGACAGCCAAACAGAAATTGTTGAGGATCGTGCTCCTATTGAGATTGTGTCTGTTTTCCATGGGGATTTTGAATTTAAACCAATGAAAGCTCTTGGTGGTCAAAATTCTTTTCCCAATCGCCTCAAACCCAAGTTTGAGAAAATTTTGAAGGACAAGGGAATCATTCCTGCCAATCCTCTGAGGTGTGGATCCCTGAAGATTCTCCTATCAGGGCTAACTGGGCTTGCCCTAGCTGGTTCTGCATCCATGATTGGGCCATCAGGGCAAGCTGTAAGTTACCTTTCTCTCCATTGATGGTCCAAGTGATCAAGAAAATTGGTGTTCCTCCTTATCAGATCATGCATATGATTTGGAAGGTTGTCCAATCTGTTGAGCATCTATGTCGTAAGCATAGTTTGACTTTTACTCTTGATGACCTTAAAAGTTGTTACTCCCTAAGGACAAATAATTCTGGTAGGAATAGTTTTAGGGTTAGAAACTCGGTTCCTGCCCTGCTTACCAATCTGGATGGTTGTGTTGATAAGAACCGGGTTGCTTGTTATATGTTCATCAGGACTAACTCTGTTGGTCCTGACTTGGCATATCTCAATTTTGACACTTGTATTGGTGGTAAGTATGCTAGATTTTTCCTGCAAGAAATTTATTAGTGCTAAAAAGGACAATGAATATTAAATAAATTGTACCTTTCTTACAGTTGATGATTGGACATATGAAACTGATTACCCTTCTGAAAGGATAAATGCTTTCTTGGCTATTCGTTCTCTGGAAAAGATATGGCCTTTCTGCTCTGGGGCAGAACGTTTCCCTTGATGTTTTAAGGCTGACGATTCTACCAAACTCCCCAGGCCTACCAGGGCTGCAGGAGCTTCTACTTCTGGCAGTAAGACCCTTTCTTGACTTTCCTTATACTCTTCTTTGTTTGTAGTAGTTGTCTTAGGTTTGGTACAGCTGATCTGAATGTAAGGCTTGCCAAGGTCAAAGAAGAGGGTTCTCAAAGTAGTGGTGGGGCTGATGTTTCATTGACTTGACTGATGCAATTTGTTATCCGGGTTATCCCTGCTTGAAGAGTTCAACAACTCAAAAGAGAAAATAAGATGAGGTATACATTCCTGCTTTTCCTATTAGGGAGGTCAAGGCAAGGACATACAATCTGGATAAGGCCAAGGAAAAGATCAGGAGCTTTGCTTCTTCTAACGCCTCTTCAATATTGTCAATGGATCCTATTGAAAATTCCACTAAGGTTGTTGGTGTGGATCATGCTGTCAAATTATAGGCAAATGCCCTAGGCTCTATGCAGGAGGTACTTCATGTTTCTTCTTTGCTTAGTTATTTTCCTTGCAAATTTTCTGATTATCTTTTCTAATAGATCTTATCTTTCTGATCAGGGTGCAACATCTTGTCTTCTTAATGCTTATCAGGCTACCTCACTGGTGTCCAGTATTGACATTTTGAATGCTGATCTTGATAAGTTGTAGTCTGAGTCTTCTTTAGTCAAAGCTGACCTGGTTGCCGCCAAAGCTGGCCCGGAAAGGGTGAAGGCTGAACGGGATGCTGCCAAGACTGAATTTACATCTAGAAAACAACTGCTACATGAGGCGCTAGACAGGAATGAGTAACTTTGCCTTGAGAAAGATGACCTGGAGAACAAGCTTGATGATGCACTTTCTATTTCTTCATCATGGGCAAGGTGGCAGCTATGTCTGAGCCTGTGGAAGCTCGAGCAGGATGGAATCCTGAAGCTGAAATGATTATTGCTGCTACTAGGTACCCAGACTTGTACAATATTAGTGAAGATCAGGAGGTTGACTCTCCAGGGGACCAGGGTGCTGCTGCTAGTGTTGAGGATGCTGATGAGGCAAAAGATGATGATGTTGCTTCCAAGGGAGAGCAGTATTTTTTAAATAATATTTGTTTGGATTTGGCTCATCAAAGGGGATGTCCCTGGAAAGACAATTTTATTTTCTTGTGATCTTGGTCGGGAAAGTATTCCTGGCAAAACAATTATGTGTTTTGATGGTCCTGGTCAGGAATGTTATTCCTGACAAGATAAATATATATTTTGCTGCCTTTACCCTACGGGGTAAGGGTTATATTAATGATATAAGGTTTTGCCTTTCAGGCTTGACTCTCTTTATCCTATTATCTCTTTATACCTATTAACATGTTAAACCTGTTTTCTTCAAATCTATTATTCTGTTAGGCGTGTTTTCTTCAAACCTGTTATTCTGTTAAACTTGTTTGATTTTCCAATCCTGTGCTGATCTTCAATCCTTTACAGTTTGTATCCTAAAATAATTGACGTGGGTGGGAAGCCGGCCTGACTATAAGGCTTATGTCCCATTCCTGACTGGAGGACTTGATATTCGACATGACTAGAGAACATTTTTACCTATCACATTTCTGCGTTCTGCCGTTGCAGAGGTGTGCGACAAATAGCAAGGTCAAACTATTATTTCATGTTTGATTGGTCCTGTATTTGTCGTATCTGGTGTTGGTTACCAACTTCGTTAGGCACGATAGGGTGCACAATTAAAAATTTACTTCAACAAAAATAAAGCTGAAATATAATAGAGTAGCCCTCAATCTTGAAGACTTCTTCATGCAATTAACAAATCATATATAATTTTTCAGGGTTTAAACTTTATATTAGAGATGCATGTATAATGAACAAGGTTTGATCATTCATGTATAGAAGGCAAACATATCAATCACGTAGAAGTTCCTAGTTTGAACACATAAGACATGATTTGACAAGCAAGATATACAAGTTTGGATATGTAAAACATGTATAAGTAATGCCGAATATTTACCTGGTCAAGACAGGATAGAGTTGTATTACTCTGGAAATTTATATATGAAATAATTTTAAAAGAGTTACATTCCAGGATCTTGGAATCATTCTACTTCCAAGGTTTGGAGCATGTATGCTCCTTGTACGACGATTGAGTCAATTAAATATGGGCCTTCTCATACCGGGGCTAGCTTGCCTGCTGAATTTTCTCTTTTGTTTGGGAATAATTTTCTAGGACTAAGTACCATTCTCTGAAAACTCTAATCTTGACATTTTTATTATTACTTCTAGCTACTGTTTGTTGGTATGATGCTAGCCTGATTTTGGCAGCATCTCTCAATTCCTCTGTCAGGATTAAGCTGTCTTGCATCAGGTCGTTGTTTGCCTCTATGTGGTTCAGGCTCTATCTTGAAGTTGGCACTTGTACTTCTGGAGGAATCACTGCTTCACAGCCATACACCAATGAATAAGGTGTTTGGCCAGTTGATGTTTCTGGAGTTGTCCTATCTGCCCATATTACTAATGGAAGCTCTACTGCCCATCTGCCTTGCCTTCTGTGGATATAGACCACCTACACGCAAAGCCAATCTGTGGGCGTATAGCAGTCGGAAAGCCACGCTCGGCGGCGTAGAAATGCTTTCGACCGGATCACCTTAGACCGGTCGGTTTTGTCTTGGTGATGGTCGGAGTCGCTACCAAGCAATTATGGCATGCCTGGAAACCGTTCAAATCCACAGTGTACCCTCGGTCAAACGAAGCAAAAAGCGGTGCTTGACATAGGTACTAAAGATAAGGAATCGTCTCTCTTTAGCATCTTATCGCTAGAATGACTCTCGTTCGCCCTGGATAAGGTCATCCACTTTCCAAAGTTTCTGAGTAAGAGGTAAGGGTACGTATTGGGAAGCTCTCTCTACTGATCGATCTTGGTTGGTTAAGTGCAAAAGTTGATAAAACGGGTTAAATGCATGAATGCACTGTAAGATTCATTAACCTCTTATTAGACACTTCTAATAACTGAATAAAAATTAGTTTAGTCATAAACGAATCTAGATCTTATGCATGCATAACAAGTGAATAAAAGAGAAGAAATCAATTATTCTTACATTGGTGGCTGAAATGGATATACTAATTGGATTCCTTCCAAATTAGTCTTCTTAAGTAAAATTCAAGTGCTCCAAGAGAAAACCCCAGATCCAATGGTAGGATCTACTCCTTAAGGGATTGTACCAAGGTAATCCCTCTTAATACATAAACTAATTTTGTTACTAGAAATTAGTAAATGTTCCTTTAAAATAACTAATATAATTTTATTACTACTACTAGTAATTGGATCTTAATATTAGTATTGGAATGATTTTTTATTTTCTATCTCAAAATAATTTTTAGAGAACTAAAAATGATAATAGCATTAGAATTAATTTACCATAAGAAAAGAAATTCTTATGATAAAGAGTGGAGAAGGGGGCCGGGTAGGTTGAGGGAAGCAAGGCCAATCCTTGCTTATATTTTCACTCAATTGTCCTTCACAAGAAAACCTAAAGTGACCAATCCCTAAACCATGCTTAGTAGGGTTGTCTCAAGCATTTAAGCCAAAGGCACAATTGTCCCCCCACCCATATGGAAAAACCGGTTTCCATATGTAAAATGGAATCCATTTTAAGTTTGTGATTTTGTCAATTGTAATTTGTGACATATGTGACATGTTACTAGATATATGATCATGTAATGCGTTTTTAACTTATTAAAAATCATTACATAAAATAAATCACATGTAATGACATAATTAACAATACATGATTGAACAAACTTAAATGGACCATTAATTATAATTCACAACACCTTGTAATTATAACACACTATTCATTCTAATTATAATTATAATTGTTTCATAAACAATAATAAAAACATCATCTATTTTAAAAGAATAATTAACTTGTATCATTATACAATTAATTAATTTATCATTAAGAGTGTTACCCTAGAGGTATGACATTAAGGGATCAACTGATCACCACCTTCATACGACAGTAATGTCAAACTCTAGTCAGCCAATCATTACCGTTTAATGTGGACCAGTTGACAATAAATATTACATTCCCTCATGTATTCTTATTATGAGATTTAAACATGTGATCGCATTATTGTCGAGGACACATACTCCAACAATCTCCCACTTGTCCGAGACAAGTGTGCGTCACTAATTCTCTTGTCCTATTATTATCTCCCACTCAATGCAAGGTGTCTTGCAGGTCGTGCTTGCACTTAATCATATTATGAGCGGTTTCCTCGATCTGGAGAATAACTGTCTGATCGGAATTATCTACCGTAGATACCTTCCGAGCGTGGCCACGCATTTTTAGTTCATTTCTCCTCGAGTGGCCTTGAGATATAAGATAACCCTGACTAGGGGTGGACAATTCCTATTGCGCTTTTCCCTTCGCATAGCCGCAGCTCATTATAACTCAAAATGTTCCCATTTGACCCTAATTACGAAGGTCATTGAACACAAATCAAAGTCACTTCGAAGTTATGCCATCATAGGTGAATAGTCTTTAGTCAAAGAATCGACTCATAAGAATACTATAGTAGCTCTCGCCACGACCAGGCTATAAAATTTTCCAGAACTCTATAAGCGGTCATAAGCCCGACAGAGTGTCCCATACAGTCTGCCTATGTGATCGATTAGTCATCTCTCATGACTCTATGGCACTTGAACTTGCCATCAATCACATCACATTCTAGTTACTTCGAGATGTCACCTCATGTAAGTAACTATGGGCGATTACTATGTCAATCTAGTTCACTTTAATGGGGTTCAAAATTGTCTTAGAAACCCATTTGGATGTGACAAAGTAATATTTTAATTTAAAAGACAAATGCGATTATATATGAATAAATAAAACAACATTTTATTTCATATCAAATAATCTAGTACAAATTAGGCATACATTTAAGCCCCATGGAAGCAACATGTCCATCATGTTTAGCCTGCGATAAAGGCTTAGTGAGCGGATCAGCTAAGTTATCATCCGTCCCAACCTTACAAATCGCAATTTCCTTTCTTTCAATAAAATTTCTAATAATATGAAATTTTCTGAGTACATGTCTAGATCTATTACTTGACTTTGGCTCCGTAGCTTGAAAGATTGTCCCATTGTTGTCACAATAGAGAGTAATGGGATCTTTGGCGGTAGGAACTACCTTTAGCCCTTCTGTAACACCCCCATTTACTCAGGAGCCTTTAGCTAGACATTCCCAAATAAATAGGACTGTTACCATCTCAGTTTCCCGAGGTAGTGAATAACAAAGTTCAACTCACCAAAGTACTTTATATTAAAAACTTAATGATTACATGTTTATTACAACTTAACCAACTAAAACTTAATATAAAAATATTTACAATCCGCAGCGGAAATAAATAAAGTGATACAATTGTTCTATGTGATCTAGACTTTAACTACGGTCCAAGTTAAGCTCTCATCCCAATGCTCCCGAGTCACCTAATATTAGTACCTGTCAAATCTGTTCCCCATAAAACGGTTCACCGCAGGTGTTCACGAATACACAGTCAACCGCGAGGTTGAGTAGGAATAAATACTAACAACAAAAACATACACAGTCACACTAATCATCCCGCCAATCCCTGGCCGGGGCAGCCTCAACTCGAAGGTGAGTAAACAAAACACTACATTACCAAAAGGTAATGTCTGCCTCAACATATAGTTGAGTAATATCCACCAGATGGCCTGCAGACCAATCTGGGGCCTGCCTCGTGTAAACACGATAAATATCGTCTGCCAGAATAAATCTGTTCAACCACTCCACATTTCTATAAGTAATGTCTGCCAAAATAAATCTGTTAATACTACAACACTACTCCATCACAATATAACCAACATATACAATGTAATTCTCCCTTCCAATAATTTCAATGATATCAACCAACACAATTATCATATGATCAATTCATTTTAATATAAGCCATCCAATAAACCAAATATTATCGAGTATGAGTTGAGTAGGATTTATCCCTACCTGATAAGCAATTCCAATTAAGCAGCTCAAGCATTACAATAAATAAAGCAATCCGATCCGATTATAATTCTTCACAACCGTCACCTAATCAAAATTATAATATTTATAACTTAATTATTTATTGCTCAATTTCTTATTATAATTTAATTAATTATAATTTGTTTACATTAATTATTTTCCATGAAAATTATTGTGTAAAACCCGCTAAATAATTAAACACGTATCCCCAAATAACCTGTGTCTCATACCCACAATATAATAATATAAGTCAACATATAACTACCCAATACCCATGCAATCTCGTGATACTCACGTGAGAACAACGCACAAACACCAATCTAACCAACATGGCAAAACCGAGTTCAAACCCCCCTCCTTTAACCTACCTATCACGCCACCCCTAGACACCGTAGGTACCACCGTAACCAGCCACACCCTAGCCTACACCACGGCCAAACCTTACAACCACCTAACACTAGCTAAAACTCCCCCTGCAACCCGCACTTACACGCCCTAGACCATCCCTGAAAACCCGACACACACAACTCAAACACACCCAACACGCCTACCACCACCACCCCCATGATAGCCGTGGCGACCACCGTGGTATTCCCTGCCCCACGGTGGAAACACCACCTACCACAGATACCCAGAAAATCCCACGACCTGACACGACAACAACAACCCAGCCCCGATCCCCTGTTTTACGGTTTTCTGACCACCACCATCACCAACCACCATCCCAGACAATCCCACTACCACCTATGGAACCGACTAACCCCCACGAACCCAACCAACCCAGGTTCGAGCCAAGCAAGTCTCGAAAAGAGGGTATAAAACCGCTAAACAACACCCTTGCCCTAAACTCGTAATTCCGGCTACCACCGCGCAAAACACCAGCAACAACCACCAAATACCACCACAAAGTGGTCGACTATCACCCCTGGTGTCAACCCATCCCGGCTCAGGTCCAGTTAGACGAGTTTCGTGGATCAAAATCCGTATAACCACATATTGTATACCCTCTTCAACCACCCTCGAAAACCCGCCTGAAACCGCCCTCTCCCTTCAGTCAACAGTGGTCAAATAAGGTCAAAGGTGATCCTTGGTCATCCACGGTCACAATGGTACTTACGGCTTGATCTATCGTGATCTAGATAACAAGTTATAATATCGCAAAGTATATACATAAGACGGTCTGAAAGAATTACCTTGAGGCGATAATAAAATTAATTCCTTTGCTTTTATCTTCCTTAATTTTCTCTTCTTTCTTTTAGATCTCTTCCTTCTTCTTTTATGAATTATTTCAGATTTATTATGTATTTATAGTCTAGGTTTAGGGAGTATAAGATGCCAATTAGAAAACTATTGCCTTTTCTAATTATTATTAGGAATTACCATATTATTATTTTTATTATTTTATTATTAAATCTCGCTTAAATCCCGACTACAACTCATACTAGGCCTAATTTAATCAGCCCATATTTATTTCACACGGCCCAAGGCTTAATTCGCTTCAAATTAAATTCCCGACTCGCTTTCTTACTTTATTATTTAATTAAAGTCTTACTTGTAATTATTATTAGAAATGCCTTTAATTATTTATTAAATTACATAAATTATTCTGATAAAAATGTGGGGTATTACACCTGCCATGAATTGCCTAATCCACACAGCTTCCTTGGCAGCTTTTGATGCTGCAACGTACTCAGCCTCCGTAGTAGAAGCCGCAATCACAGCTTCCTTGAAGCTTCTCCAGCTTATGGCACCACCATTGAGCATGTAAACAAATCCACCTTGTGATTTCATGTCATCTCTATCTGTTTGAAAGCTCGAGTCTGTGTAACCCTTAACACATAGCTCGGAGTCTCCTCTAAACACTAAGATAGAATCCTTAGTCCTTCGCAAGTACTTAAGGATGTTCTTAACAGCTATCCAATGACTCTCACCTGGATTATCCTGATATGTACTTGTCATGCTTAAAGCATACAAGACATCTGGACGAGTGCATATCATGGCATACATGATTGATACAACAACGGAAGCATAGGGAATAAACTTCATGCGTTCAACATCTTCAGGTTTGGAGGGTGATTGAGACTTGCTCAAAAATATCCCACCGCCCATAGGAACTAATTCTCTCTTAGACTGGTCCATGTTGAAGCGTCGAAGAACCTTGTCAATATAAGATTCTTGACTTAATGCCAATATCCTTTTGGGTCTATCTCTTTAGATCCGGATACCTAATATGCATTGTGCTTCTCCTAAATCCTTCATTTGGAAATGATTTACCAACCACTCCTTGACGGAAGATAACGTTGGAATATCATTTCCAATAAGTAGTATGTCATCCACATACAATATTAGGAACACAACATTGCTCCCACTGAACTTCATGTATAAAAATGGTTCCTCAACACTTCGAGTAAAACCATTTTCTTTTATAACATGATTAAATCGATGATTCTAACTTCTTGATGCTTGCTTAAGACCATAAATGGATCTCTTAAGCTTTCATACTTTGTTTTGATTTTTAGGATCTACAAAACCTTCAGGTTGCATTATATACACCTCCTCTTCTAAATGCCCATTTAGAAAGGCGGTCTTGACATTCATTTCCCATATTTCATATTCATGAAATGCGGCGATCACTAACAGTATCCGAATGGATTTCAGCATGGCTACAGGGGCAAAGGTTTCGTCATAGTGAAGACTATGAACTTGGGTAAAACCTTTTGCCACTAGCCTAGCCTTATAGACATCATCATGTCCTTCTATGCCATTCTTTATCTTAAAGATACATTTGCATTGAAGAGGTCTTGCCCCTTCAGGCAAATCCACCAAGTTCCAAACTTGATTTTCATGCATAGAACTCATTTTGGATTTCATGGCTTCAAGCCATAAAGCTGAATTGGGACTAGAGATTGCAGCTTTGTAGGTGGCGGGTTCGTCACTTTCTAGATGTAACACATCAAGACTCCCATCCTCTTGGATATGTCCAACATATCTATCAGGATGGCGAAAAAGTCGACCCGACCTCCTCGGTTGAGGAATAACAACCGAATTAGATGACGAAGGAACGTCTTCTTGCGCCTCTACTTCTATTTGTGGCTCTTGAACTTCATCAAGCTCAAAATTTCTCCCACTCTGTCTTTTAGAAATGAACTCATTTTCTAAAAAGACAGCCTCACTAGACACAAACACTTTGTTTTCATGAGGTTTGTAGAAGTAATAGCCTCGGGAGGTATTGGGGTAACCTACAAAGATGCAATTTTCAGATCGTGGGGCTAGCTTGTTGTCTGTCTTTACCTTGACGTAAGCATCACATCCCCAAATCTTCATATAGGATATATTAGGAGCCCTCCCTTTCCATATCTCATATGAAGTCTTTTCGGTTGCCTTGGTCGGACTATTGTTCAATGATTTGATTGCGGTTTGGATTGCAAATCCCCAAAACGAGTCGGGTAACTCGGTTTGACTCATCATAGATCGAACCATATCTAGTAGGGTTCGATTTCTCCTCTCAGCAACACCATTAAGTTGTGGTATACCGGGTGGAGTGAGTTGTGACACAATGCCACAACCTTTCAAGTGTGAATCAAATTCATTACTAAGATACTCTCCACCACGATTCGATTGTAGTGCTTTTATCTTCTTGTTCAATTGGTTTTCTACTTCATTTTGAAATTCTTTAAATTTCTCAAATGCTTTACTCTTGTACTTCATTAAGTAGATAAACCCATATCTACTTAAATCATCGGTGAAGGTAATGAAGTAGTCATAATTACCCCTAGCGGTGATAGTCATTGGTCCACATACATCAGTATATATAAGGCCCAATATTTCACTAGCTCGAGTCCCTTTAGCACTAAAAGGATTACGAGTCATTTTGCCTAGGAGGCAAGATTCGCATATACCATAGAATTGAAAATCAAATGGTTTAATAACATTTGTTGAAACTAATCTTTTAATGCGATTCTCGTTGATATGACCTAATCGATAATGCCAAATGTACGATTCATTTGGATCACTTGATTTGAGTCTCTTGGATTGTATGTTATAGATGTCTTTACTTGGATTTGAAGTCTCTAGAACATAAATTCCATTTATAGAAGAGCCTCAGCCTATGACCAAGTCATTTATAGAAATAATACAACAATTGTTTTTAATGGCAAAATTAAAGCCCTCTATGTCTAACATAGCAATTGAAATAATGTTCTTAGAAAGAGAAGGTACATAAAAACAATTATGCAAATACAACTCAAATCCATTTGCCAAAAAAAGTACATAAGTTCCCTTGGATGTGGCCGCTACTCTAGCTCCATTCCCATGTCGGAGATCAACATCGCCCTTGCTCAGCTTTTCCACGTTTCTTAGCTCCTGTAAATGATTACAAAGGTGAGAACCGCAACCGGTATCTAATACCCACGTTGTGGTGGAAGTAAAATTTACATCAATAACATAAATTTCAGAAGGAATTTTACCGAGTGGAATAACAAGTCCATCCCTAATATTTCTCAAATATATGGGGAAATTCCTCATCCAATGTCCTATCCCATGACAATAATGGCATTCATCATCAACTTTGGCTCCTTTGGTAGTCCCACTAGCCATCTTATTTCCATTGTTGAATTTTCTACCTTTCTTCCCCTTCCTTTTGAAACATTTCCCTTTAGTTGCAAGAGCTTTCTTGCTAGGACTCCCACTAGTTTCGGCATCCCATTCTTCTAAAGATATGGATCCCATAGATTTAGCGAGATGGTCTTCCCGAGACACATTCACAAAAGATCTAGTCATAGTAGGAGGTGTGGAGGAAGTAATGAAATTAAGGTTTCCGTCGGAACCGATCCCAAAATGAAGCTCTCTAGTTGTAATGAGGTTGTTGTTGGAGCAAATATCGTCAAATATATTATGACAAGACTCAATGGTAATAGGTGTTGTTGCATTAGTAGGATCCATTGCGATATATAAAAACTACAAACAAGGAGGTAAAAGAAATATTAACATTTGTCATTTTAATCATACTTGCAAACGTTTTAAACAAGTTTTATAGCATTTATATAGTGACCTCTACCCAACTATTATAAATGATCCCGAGATCCAAATTCATATTAACTCGGGCACGGTGAGCCGATTCATCCCTAATTATAACTCGGTGGATTAACTCTTTAATCGATTCTACGTCTAGAACTCTCGGTCGATAAAATTACTTTAATTTTTATCTTTAGCCCGGAACACATGCGACTAAGGTCATGAATACTTCCGTTGAGCTGAATACAAATTTCGATGTAATAATAATTTACTACCCATTTACCCAACGTAACAAGTTTAGCACCCCGGTGAGCCGAGCCTACTTCCTTATTAAAATGAGATTCATGGTTCTACTATTTGGTAAGGCTAATCCTCAATTATTATTAGTGAGAGGTCTTGTCAATTTGTTATGTATCACGTTTTAAGTGAATTAAAGCGGTGAATTATGATAATTATAATTAACACGGTCGATGACTCAATAAAATAATATGCATGTTTAGTTATGGCGATTTGGCTATGCATGCAAACATATAGAACAAATGCAAAGCAAAGACAACAAGATCCTAGTATGGCCTTCCTAAAATAGAAAATCTAATAAACTATTTTACAAATTCGGAAACCAACTCCTTTGGTTCCTTGAACTTCATTTGGCACGCACTCCAAGGCAACACCGTCATTGTCGGAACACCTTCTCGAATGGCACCGTCTTCAAGGATCTCCGGGATAAATGAATTACATAACTTCTCTACTTTATACATTATAAAAAGAAAAAGAAAATTAAAAATAAAAGTGATACGAGATCACATTAATTACAACCGAATCGATATCCCTATTTATTTTGGGAAATATCAATTAAAAACTAAGGTCATACTAAGTACAAATTACATAATTCAAAATTATATATTAAATTAAAATATGACAATCATAATAAAAATGCAGCATTAATATATGTATGAAACATGCCATGTGATGTGCCAAATCGCCCTATTTAAGCTAATATCGTATATTCGGTCCGGTTTTATAGATAATTGTGACTATTAACTTATTAAAATCACACAATATTGCATAAATCAAATCTATGTCCAAGTTAATTACCTTAACCTACTTAAGACTCAAAACTTTAGTCTTCACTAAATATTTGACTATAATTCAACTTGATATTTTATTATTACTCTTTAAACAATATTATTCATAATAATAAAGGAATAATTCCCAAAAAGTCATAAATATTCGAAAAATTCAAAATCATAATTTTGTATATTCTGGAAAATTCCCAATATTCCAAAATTTTAATAAAACTTGCTTATAGAATATTTTAATTTATTTCACAAATAAATCGTATAATACATAATTTTAATTCTTTAATTCTAAATAAACATAAAATTATGCAATAAATCAAAATTAAAATTTTGAATATTCTAAATAAGTTTATATGACCTGAAAAGACAATTTTTTAGGTCCAAAAATCGAATTTATAATTATGATTATTTAAAGTTGTTATTTATCAATTTTACAATATAAAAATCACTAAACATCCAAATCAAAAGAAATTTGACACGCAACTTAAGATCTGATGTTCATATCATGTATACAACTTTGGAAAAAACCTTTCATGCCATAAAATTCATTTTAGCTAATTTATGCTAAAATAGTCACTATTTATGTGATTTTTACATCTAAAATTCATAAATCATGCAAAAAAAAAACCATTTTATTTCAAAATTTACATACCTTGTGTAAATATTGCATGTGATAGCATACTAAAATTTCATGGGACGAGACGAAGTCTAACTAATTTTAGTGATTTAAGTGACATTTTATTCAATAAAATGTAATAAAAATACTAAAATCATATTAAGGAGCAATAAAATACCATAAATAATCAAAAATGACCTAAACTCAATTTAGGACCAGAATGTTTAACATGCAAAAATTTCGTGGTCTTTATCATCATAAATAAAAAAATACAAGTTTTATATGTTAACATTTTAACTCGGAAAAACAACAACCGATTATGCATGCAATAACTCTTTCTCTGATACCAATTGTAAGATTTATTAACCTCTTATTAGACACTTCTAATAACTTAATAAAAATTAGTTTAGTCATAAACTAATCTAGATCTTATGCATGCATAACAAGTGAATAAAAGAGAAGAAAGCAATTATTCTTACATTGGTGGCCGAAATGGATATACTAATTTGACTCCTTCCAAATTAGTCTTCTTAAGTAAAATCCAAGTTCTCCAAGGGAAAACCCTAGATTCAATGGTAGGATCTACTGCTTAAGGGATTGTACCATGGTAATCCCTCTTAATACATAAACTAATTTTGTTACTAAAAATTAGTAAATGTTCCTTTAAAATAACTAATATAATTTTATTACTAGTACTAGTAATTGGATCTTAATATTAGTATTGGAATGATGTTTGATTTTCTATCTCAAAACAATTTTTAGAGAACTAAAAATGAGAATAGTATTAGAATTAATTTACCATAAGAAAAACAATTCTTATGGTAAAGAGTGGAGCAGGGGGCCGGGTAGGTTTTGAGGGAAGCAAGGCCAATCCTTGCTTATATTTTCACTCAATTATTCTTCACAAGAAAACCTAAAGTGACCAATCTCTAAACCATGCTTAATAGGGTTGTCTCAAGCATTTAAGCCAAAAGCACAATTGTCCCCCACCCATATGGAAAAACCGGTTTCCATAAGTAAAATGGAATCCATTTTAAGTTTGTGATTTTGTCAATTATAATTTTTGACATATGTGACATGTTACTAGATATATGATCATGTAATGCATTTTTAACTTATTAAAAATCATTACATAAAATAAATCACATGTAATGACATAATTAACAATACATGATTGAACAAACTTAAAATGGATCATTAATTATAATTCACAACACCTTGTAATTATAACACATTATTCATTGTAATTATAATTGTTTCATAAACAATAATAAAAACATCATCTATTTTAAAGGATCAATTAACTTGTATCATTATACAATTAATTAATTTATCAATTAAGAGTGTTACCCTAGAGGTATGACCTTAAGGGATCAACTGATCACCACCGTCATACGACAGTAATGTCAAACTCTATTAAGCCAATCATTACCTATTAATGTGGATCAGTTGACAATAAATATTACATTCCCTCGTGTATTCTTATTATGAGATTTAAACATGTGATCGCATTATTGACGAGGACACATACTCCAACATGCACATCAACAAGTTTAATCCTAACATGTGATATTTTCTATGTCCGTTGTTTATCCAAGTATCAAGTAACTTATGTCGAGTTGTATTTAATGTTTATTTGCATGCAAGACGGAAATTAAAAATCCATTTACCAAGTTAGGTTTGTGGTGCTTAACACGATCCTTTTGTCTTAAAATGTCATTTATAATGCAAAGTGCTAAAATGCAAACTCATCAATCTGATCCATCTTGTATTTAGGTTAGCTGAAGTCGGGATCGTCCTGGACGAGTGCTGGAAATAAGACAAGAGCAGTACCATGCAGCCACTTGAGGCGCGAGCCATCAGGCGATGCAAGAAGGCCTGTCCAGACTTGAAATGTAGAAAGCAGAAGCTGCCTTGGGACGCGAGCCATCAGTAGACCAATAGGGCCTCTCCTGGTTGTTGAAATTTTTGTGAAATTGTTTGTAAAAGGGTGTTAAAACCTGCTTTTCTTGAAAAGGTTGTTAAGACCGCTTTTGTGCTAATATGAAGAACATGACTCAGAATAATTATCATTATCTTGATAATATTTGATGTCGGGTTCAATTTTGCAAGCTTGACATGAATAGTTTTGTAAAAAGGATGTAAAAATGTTTGATATGAACTAATTATATTAAATTCATGGCTTTGTAATTAAAGTGTAAAAAAAAAGTGTTTGATATGAACTAATTATGTTAAGTTCATTGCTTTGTAATTAGTAAAAGTTTATCATCGTACTCGGGTTAAACCGACATGGTATATAGAACAAAGGATGATTATTCGTGTATGACTAATGTGGTTTTTACAAATGTAAACAAATGAAAAGATGGCTTTAAAATACCCTTTAAAAATGTAATTAACCAAATATTATCACCGAGTCGCGAATTAAACCGTCATGTTATAAAGAGCCAATGGTAAGTATAATTCATGGTTAAAAATGCTTATTGTAAAAATGGTTTGAAATATTTGAAATGGTAAAAACCGATCGCATATAAGAAATGAAAAAGGAGGAAAAACGAACTCAAACACGTTTGAGTTCTGACCTGGGGTACCATAAGAGGCGCGAGGCACCTAGTTGTGACTAGGAGCTTCTGCCTTAGGTCAAAACTCGATTTTGGCTCAATCAATCCGTATTTTGGATCATGTTATGCATGTTTTATCATATTAAATTCATAAAAAAAAGATAAAAAGAACATGAAAGAAGAGGATTAATTAAACCCTCATACTTATATGCTAGGTTGCTTGACGAGAAATCGACAAAATGTAAAAACTCGTGACTCGGAAAACTCGATTGAAAACCGTTTTTGTAGAATATTGAGTGTTGCTTTCCTTTAGTGATGGTGTAATTGGTCGAAGTGGTAAGTCAAGTGATTTAATGCACGATGACGGTACCAAACAATGTGTAAGGCTCTTATTTTCAATCGGTAGGTCAAAAATACGTGTCGTTTGTTGACTCGGGAAGTGGAGGTCTAGAATTTAATGGGAGAAAAGAAGGGGCGGACTCTCGTTTACCTTAAAATGGTGGAATTTGAGGGGTATTTATAGAGGATTGTGTGGTGGTGTGCGTTTTGGGCGACGTGGCTATATAGGCTGCTTGAAGAGGCGCGAGCATGTCCGCGGGTCTTCGAGTTGTCTTTTCATTATCACGCATTTGGATTTGTGGCTTGCTCTATCCTAGGTTTTGTAGGACATGATTGTTATACTTGACCATCAAGTATACCATGTATACTTAGCATGGAAGCATTGTGGGGTTTGTTTTTTTGTGTTGGACTCGATTTTACTCGTTGTTGGAGTCGCGATTTGAATTTTGAGTCGGTTGTTGGTCCGGTGTCGGTTTTGACTCTAGTTAGTGTCTTTGTGTTGGACCATATAGTTATATGTTATGTTTTGATAATGACAAGTGTACTTTATAATATGTATATATCTGTTGCTCGTAATTGTTTGTTTAGTCTTGGTTAGATTAAATAAGGAATACAATATAAGCAAGAAATGTTATAGCATTCGTGGCTACAACATTGATGATTTGTGAAGCATCATTAAGGTGAATATCTCAACTACAATGATCACTCAAGCAAAAGGCGTGATGAAGTCTTTAAGAAGCTCAAGATGAAGAGCTTATGATCAAGATGAAGAGATGATCCATATACTGAAGATCTCCAGGAAGATTAGCTAGTATATGAAATCGTCCATTAACGGTATTTTTGGAAGTAATGTTGGGAAAGTAAAGTTATAGCTATTTCATCTATAACTTTACTTACCAAAGTTAATGTTATAGTCATTTGACCTATAAATTTAGGCTACAATATGATGTCATGCTTTAGGGTTTTAAAATCGTTTTTCATAGCTCAAATATTTAATATATTTTTCGAAAATATGTGTGTGTATATTAGAAAGGAGATACGGGTTTGATTAGCTCAAATAGATTTATGGATATTCTATTGATTTAACTTATGAGTTGTCATGCTATCTAGGGTTCTCAAATTTATTTAGATCTAAACCCTAATTCATGCATCAATATTTCATCTAGGGTTTCGAAATAAGACGTTAGGCTTATGAGCCGTCGTCCACTTCGCACTAACGCTTTGTACAAGTAATCTAGTAAGTTAAATCTAGAATAAGTTGTTGTAAGATATTGTTTATCTTAACAATTTATAGATTTATCTTATTTACTTATAATGAGATATCAAATGAATTAAATTAAGAGAAGATAAAATTTGTTTCTTGTAAAACAATCCATTAGGGCTGCACGACACCTCTAGGGTTTTGCTAAACCCTAGCTCTTCTCTTTACTATATATATATACAAGTACTTCATCTTTTAAAATAACTTTTTGCAATCTTAAACATCCTTTTGCAAAGAAATCGAGTAAACACTTTATCAAGTAATTAATTTGTTTTTGCAATTCGAAAATCCTTACGAAAAGTCGTGCTTTATATTGTTATTTACATTCATAGATTACGTTATTGGATAATAGTACTTTTCATTGTTTGTTACTCGTTCAATTGTGTGAACAAATTAGAAGAACAATCAAGTGCTTTCTTATTAACGTAAGTTAGACAAAAACGAGTATTTAACGGTACTCAATCGAGTTACAACTAGAGTTAGTTGTACGAGTAGGTTAAGAATTTTGTAATCCGTAGAAAGGTACTAAGATTATTAATCGAGAATAGTGGACATAGGTTTCGATTTGTCAAACTGGAACACTTCAAAATCACGTGTGTCAGTCGTTTTCTTTCATTTATTTCTTTACGTTTTAATTTGGTTAGTTAATTAGTTAAAGTTTAATCAATAAACTTTAAATAATTAATTATTAATTCACGCTCATACGGATAATCTAAAAAGTGGGCTAAAGTTTTTATACTCAATTCACCCCCCCCCCCCCCTCTCTTACTGTTGAGTATTCCGGATCGATAGACTCTTCAATTGGTATCAGAGCCTCGTGCTCTGGATTTCCTAACCACAAAGAGGCTGATCCATCTATCTCTTTTTATTTTTATTTTATTTCTATTCCACTGCCTTACCCGTGTGTAATGGATTCCAAGTATCTAAAGTGTCCCGTCTTTGATGGGAAGAATTATGGACTTTGGAAAAATATGCTGGCACACTATGTGAAAGGACATGATTGGGAGTGCTGGAAGATCATACAAAATGGACCGAATACAATTTTGGTTGGCTCTAATGAAGGCACTACCTATGAGAAAAACGAAGAAGACTATGTGGAGGCTGATTACAAGAAGGCTGAGAAAAACTCAAAAGCTATAAGCTTGTTGCAAAACGGCAAGCCATCAAATGAACTCGATCGTTTATCACTTGTATCTCGGCCAAGGAAATATGGGATGGTCTTAGCTTATGAGGGAACAACAATTGTTAAGAAATATTGTATTGACTTGCTGATTCAAAAATATGAGCTCTTTACAATGGAGACAAACAAATCTCTTGATAGCATGTCTGCACGATCCAGCATTATAAATGAATTGAAAAATATTGGTAGAAAGTTGAATCTGAGGACATTGCTAGAAAAGTCTTTAGGAGTTTGACCAAAAAATGGCGTCCTAAGGTCACAACAATGGAGGAATCAAGAGATCTTACTTCTTTGTCTTATGAAGAGCTTATAGGAGCTCTCATGGCTCACGAGATCATCTTAGATAATGATGATGCCGAACCAAGTAAAAATAAGAGCATGGCTCTCCAAGTATCAGCGAGTGAAAAGGTTGAATCCGAAATTGAGGATGAGACGGTCTTGTTTGCTAGACGTTTCAAAAAGAAACTCTTCAGAAACAAGCAAAAAAAGTTGTCCTATAACAATAATAAATTCTCCAATAAGAAAGTAACTGAGTCAAAAACACCATTCATTAATAGACGATGCTTCAAGTGTGGAGAGTCTGGTCATATAATCAAAGAGTGTCCCACATAGGAGAAAATCAAGGACAAGACTAAGCGTGAAAAGACCAAAAATGAATTTAAACAAGTCATGATGGCATCGTGTTGGAGGAGATCTCGACATAGAAGATGACGAGGGGTCTGAAGATGAAGACGTTGCCAATCTATGCCTAAGCAACGTCAGTCTTAACTTAATTTCTGACAGTGACGATGAAAGCACGAGTTCAAATACAGAATGCTGTCTTCTAGGAGAATCTGACTCAGACAATGAAGAAGAAGAGGCAAGTTATCTTGAACTTAAGAGACAAGTTAAGAAACTGTCCAAGAAAGCGCTAATTGAAAACTTCGAGAAAACTCTTGGTAATTGTCATGAACAAGATATGGAATTGAAAGATTTGAAAGAATAGATTCTAGATATTGTTGAGGAGAATTACTTTCTAAAGGCTAATGCCAAGAAGCTTAAATCTAGAGTTACAGCTAATATAGCTATAACTTCAGATTCGACAAATGCTGAGAAAATAGCTCTTGAGTCTAAAGTTATAGCTAATGTAGCTATAACCTCAGAACTAAAACTCAACATTAAGCATGTCCAAGCCAAGGTTATAGCTAACGAAGCTATAACCTTAGAATTGAGAAAAGTCAAAGAGCTTCTTAAATATGAGGCTATAGCTATAGAAGCTATAGTTTCAGATCAAAAGAAGGAAATAGAGTCTCTGAATCAGCAATTGAAAGAATCTAAAACCCTACTATACGATACTACGAAATTACATTCTGAGATGGTACGAGTTCTTAACAAAGGATTCCAGGATTTTCGTGACAATTATAAAGAGAATAACTCCTCTAAAGATGTGGAACTAGATCATTCCAAATGTTTAAAAGAAATTCAATCTTTAAAGTATTTGCTCTTACATGTTAAAAAGGTTCATGATAAGTGGGAAGGAAGCACAAAAGTCCTAAACTTTCTAACTGAGCAATCAGACAACAATATGAAGATGGTTTTAGGACACGAGTGCTATGGTCGTAGAGACCACTCTAAATGCAAATTAACTCCTTCCGAACGAGATTTCAGGAAGAGAAAATATGTTAATTTACCTGAATACTTGATTTACAATTACTGTGGTCAGACGGGACATATTCAAGACAACTATGTTAAACGCGTGCAAGATTTATGCAAAGGCATTTAATTTGGTAAAGCGTATAACACCGTAGCTGAAGAAAATGATATTCCCATGAATGAACCAAACTTGAATGAAGAAAGAAATAATAACTTACGTTGGTTCTATGATATGAGTTTTGATTACAAGAAAAGGAATAATGAACCTAAACAACCACAAAAGTCTAAAGAGTTTTATAAGACTAAGGCTCCCCTGAAACAACCTGATAAGAAACCACGTGAAATACCTAGAGCTCACCCTAAGACTAGTACACCTCCAAGATAAACCCATTCATCTATCAAACGAAAAACCATTAGACAAGTTTGGGTTAGAAAAGATTTAATTTTTAGGGTGACTAACATTAAAGGACCCAACCTTCCTTAGGTACCTAAAAACTGTTTCTAATCGCTTTGTAGGTTGTAGGGCAAGAAAATAATCTACGGTACCTTGATAGTGGTTGTTCAAGGCATATGACTGGAGATATAAACCCGTTTCTTTCACTAGAACCCTTTGATGGAGGTAAGGTTACTGTTGAAAGATCATAGATCTAAATTAGACTCTCTAATAAAAATTAAATTATCTCATAATTTATCATTTTAGTGATCTATGTAACATGCATGCAAATATAAAAGCATAAAAATGAAAGTCAAGGAAAAACAATTTCCTTACATAGAATTTTATGGTAATATGGGCACAAACTAGATCACCTTTCTAGTTTGTTCTTGAGCTAAATGAAGATGGATGATCCTCCTAGAAAAACCTTCAACAAGAAAGTCTCCTTCAAGTTGCACCCAAGAACTATACCCAAAAATTATCTTACAAGTATTAACTAGATACTTGTAAAATTAACCCTAGATAATATGTAAATAATACTAACAATCTTAGTAATTATTTTATTTTGTTTACTAACTAATCTTAGTAAAAGCTTTTATTATTTTAGAGAGAAGTACCAACTTTTGTTCACATGCAAAATGAAGTAGTGAAGTAGTGTACAAAAATGAACAACAAAATTGGAGTATATAGGAGGAAGTGGCAGGTGGAGTGTAGAATTGGTGGAGTGTGGAAATTGTCTTATATTTTTCAATCTTACATCCACATGTAAAATATAATTATAAGATAACTTGTGGAAGTATCACAAGTAAAGTGAAATGATTATGATGATATTCATCCACTATACTCCATTTATACATTCGAATGTCTCATTTACGGGTCCATTTTGGTTTTTATATTTGTCGCACAAATACGTGTAAATTTTATTTAAACATCGTTTCATGTTTAAATGTTTCCAATTAATTTCATCTAAATCACTCCATAAATATACGTGTACTGCTACACATATTATTTACGTACTAATATTAATCACAATAATCAATTAGTACAATTTTAGTGAATTAACAATTATTTAACTAAAACCCGTCTTCCAAAATTTATTATTCAATTATCGCATAATTAAATAATAACTGCCGTGCCTCGAGTTCGCAACTCAAAATCTCTCTAAACTAATCGACTAACCTTTTAGTTTATAAATCAAGGGACTAAATAAACTGTATCTCATACAATTAATTAGTTGTCTATTGGGGTTCGTTCCTTTAGGTGTGACCAAAAGGGGTCAGTTGATCACCGCCGTCTCACGACAATAACGTCAAACTCTAGTCAGCCAACCGTTATTGATTTACGTTAATCAACTGACGAGGATCAAATAATTAAATATCTGATGATATTCCTTTAATGAGATTTATTATGTAAACGCACTATTGTGGAGGACACTAACTCCAACAACTGTTTTGTCCATATTTTGCGCAGCGCTGGAAATATGACCAAGGTAGAATAGTATGGGGGTTAACTAGTACTATCCTATTTCGATTCATCGTAATAGTACCTAGGCAGGATTGATTATAATAAAAGTATTGCAAATAAGGTAAATAATATGACAAAGAAATTTGTACGTGGAAAACCAATGAATGGAAAAAAACCACGGGCACCAAGCCAGAAGAGGATTTCACTATGATTTAAGAGGATTATAATATCACGACCACCAAGTATAATATTTTCTATAAGTATTACAATAGTCTTGCTTGCAATGTGATAAGTTGTGTTGTATATGTTAGAGTATGCCTTGTTTTGCCAAATGATCTTCAAATGCTCCTTATATAGCCAAGCTGAATAGCTGCCAAATTTTTGTACTAAATGCTGAATATTACTCCTTAATTGCTGTCTTTTTTGCGCATTAATGCCTATTAATGCTCCTTCTTTATGACCAAATCATCCTCTTAAGGAGCATATTTATGTTGTAGAAATCTTATATATAATTATCCATGACTTGGTCAAATGTTGACCTTACACTTGACCGTTGTCCTCTCCTGCCTGGTGCCTGTCTTCTTGTACCCTGGTGGCTTGACGTTCTGACACCCTGATTGTCAGGCCAGGGTTGAACTTGATCCTGAAAATGATGTGGGAGTCCACGCTCATCTACTGGTGCCAAACTTGGATTACCCTGATGGACCTGCCGTGATCGTCAAGCCAGGGTAGAATTCTATCCTGTCAGTAGTGCAAAATTCCAGGCCCAACAGTTACCTTTGGAGATAATAAGAAAGGTAAGGTTGTTGGCGTTGGTAAGGTCGGTATTTCTACTTCTCATGCCATTAGTGATGTTTATATTGTTAGAGGACTCAAGCATAATCTACTCAGTATTTGTCAATTATGCGGCAAGAGAAATAAAGTCGTTTTTCATTCAGATACTTGTCGTATAATAAATAAAGGAACAAGCAAGTAGTGTTATTCTTGAAGGTCATCGTAAAAGGAATGTCCACATGATTGATTTGAATGCAATTCCCACTAACTCGTTTACATGCATGAAAGCTACTTTAGACAATCCGTGTTTGTGGTATACGAGGTTTGCTCACATTAGCTCGACAATACTGAATAAACTCATGAAATGGGATTTGGTTGAGGGGTTGCCATCAATCAAATTTGACCATGAGACGCTATGTGATTCATGTGCTCGTTGCAAACATGTGAGATTGTCATTCAAACCTAAGATATTGGTAAGCACGAAAGAACCATTAGAACTAGTACATATGGACCTGTGTGGCTCAATTAAGGTAAGAAGTAGAGGCGTATCTAGTTATGTTTTTGTTCTAGTAGATGATTATTCCAAGTATGTTTGGCCTCTCTTTCTAAATTCAAAAGATGAAACTTTCGATGAGTTTGTAGTTCTAATGAAGCTTGCCCAAAATAAGTACAAATCAAAATTAGTTTCTATATGTACCGATCATGGCACCGAATTTGATAATCATGCTTTCATATAATTTTGTAGGGAAAATGGTGTAGGTCACAATTTTTTTGCACCTCGGACCGCACAACAAAACGATGTTCTTGAATATATGAATAGAACATTAAAGGATATGGCACGCACTATGCTTTTGTGTAGTGGTTTACCTCGTAATTTTTGGGCTGAAGCTATTAGTACTGCATGCTATGTTTACAATCGAGCTTTGATTAGACCTATCATTAAGAAGACTCCATATGAGATTCTTAGAGGACGAAAACCTAACATATCTCATATACGTTGCTTTGGGAGTAAATTTTTCGTCCACAATAATGTTAAAAACCGTTTAAGCAAATTTGACCCTAGAAGTGACGAAGCGGTTTTCGATGGATACTATAATCATAGTAAAGCATATAATGTTTTTAATAAAAGAACTTTATGCATCGAGGAAAGTGTTCATGTTATTTTTGATGAGAATAATATGTTTGATAAAGCTGAACAGGATGTGGAAGAAGATATGAATTGAAGAGTCTATCCAAGTCGAAACACTCTAGAGGGGAGGGGGAGAGGGGGGGGGGGGGGGTGAATTGATTATTTAAAAACTTATGCCCACTTTTTATTTTATATCTAAATAATTAATTATTTAAAGTTTATTGATTAAACTTTAACTAATTAACTAAACGATTATAAACGTAATGAAATAAACGATAAAGAAAATTGCAAGGACACACGATATTTAAAGTGGTTCAGTTTCACACGTCGAAGCCTACGTCCACTATTCTCGATTAATAATTTTAGTACCTTTCTCCGGATTACAAAATTATCAACCCAATCGTATAACTAACTCTAGCTATAACTCAATTTGAACATCACTAGATATTCGATTTGACTATCTTAAGTTACTAAGAAAGCACTTGATTGTTCCTCTAAGTCTTCACACAATTGAACGAGTAGAAACAATATGAAGTACTATTATCTTATAACGTAACTTTAAGAAATAATACGCAAATTAAAGAGCACGACTTTTCGTAAAACATTTTTCAATTGTAAAACAATAAAAATACTTGATTAAAATTTAAGCTCAAGTTGTTTGCAAGGAATTGATGTTTCGAAAATCTAATTTGAATTGATGAATATAATGAGTACATATAGTAGAGGAGAAACACTAGGGTTTCGTAGAAACCCTAGAGGTGCCGTGAGGCAAGATAAATTGCTTCATAAGAAACAAATCTTATCTCTTCTTAATTTAATCTACTAAATATTTTGATTAAGTAAATAAGGTAAATCTAATATAATTGATAAGATATGAAAATAACTTATGGCAATATATTATAGATTTGACCTAATATTATTTACTTACATAGGGAGTTAGTTCGACCATCATACGGCTCATAAGTAGGGGTGTTCATTGGTCCGGGACCGGACCGGACTGTGGACCAAACTCTCTGAACCAAAGACCAAATAAGGGTTAAGAGGTGGACCGAGTACCGGACCATATTAATATTGGTCCGGTCCGGTCTGGACCATAAAAACAAGTGGACCGGACCGGACTGGACCAAATGGACCAAAGTGGACCAAATATTATTGTCATTGACATGTTTTAGCTTATAAAACTAGAACTCGAGAAGTTCGTAATGATCAAAATAAAAAACATTATTTTCTTACTAGATTTAACTACATAATTACACATCTTATAATACGTGTAAACAAAGTAGAAAATAAAATCAATAATATTACAAATTTAAAAATTATTTTATTACATAACTTCGGTCCATGGTCCGGTCCGCGGTCTATTCGGGTTGGTCCAGGACCAGACCGAAGACCAAAGTAGATTAAATAGGTGGACCATGGACCGGACCAAACAAAATTCGGTCCGGTCTGGTCCGGACCAAATGGTCTGGTCCGGTCTGGTCTTTGGTCTGGACCACTGAGTGAACAGCCCTACTCATAAGCCCACCTTAGTCGAAACCCTAGGTCAAAATATCAAGAAGTAGATTAGGGTTAGGTTTAGAGAACTTAGCAAACCCTAGGTAGCATGACGACTCATAAGTCATTTTACTAACCAATAGGATAACGTACATTATTCATTCCAAACCACCCAAATTCCATCTCTATAATATACACACATGATTTCGAAACATATTTGAAGAATTTTTTCTTTTGAAAGTTGATTTTAAAACTATTAAAACCGTGCCTTAAAATGTTACCCAAAGTTATAGTACAAATACCTATAACTTTAAGTTTGGTAAGTAAAGTTATAGGGGAAATAGCTATACCATTACTTTCCCAATATTACTTCTTAAGATACCGTTATCAGATGATGTCCTGTACTTAGCTAATCTTCCTGGAGATCTTGAGTAGTAGGATCATCTTTCAATCTTGATCATAAGCTCTTCATCTTGAGCTTGTTATAGACTTGATCGAGCCTTTAGCTTGAGTGATCATCATACTTGAAACTTGTTACAGTTACTATGCCGCATTAAGAATCTTCAATGTTATAGCTCAAACTGCTATAACATTATTTGAACGATGATTCACAAATCTTCAATGTTATAGCCACGAGTGCTATAAGGTATATACTTGTCATTATCAAAACTAGACATATATCTATATGGTCCAACAAATTCCCCCTTTTTTTTATGATGACAAGTCTCTTACGATTTGTGACTAAGTGTAAGTTCCCCCTCAACATAATACTATAAAAGTCATAGGCAGTTGAACGCAAGAACAAACCACTTATAAACAAAGTATAGAATCTAAGGAACTTAAGAGATTAAAGGTTCTGACAAGGAGAAAGCTTAGGCAAATACTTAAGTAACGGTCATTTTCTTCCCCCTCTTGACATCATCGAAAAGACGAGAAAAGACATAAAACAACTAGAATAATATAAAGCGAGACACGTATTAGTCATGCAAAGAAAGATTATAAAACGAGAAAGTAATCTAGGATAAGCGTGCAAAATATAAAGTATGTCTAATACAAACCGATGATTTTAATGCCAAAGGGCCTAATAGAGAACAACTATTAATGCCTAATGGGCTGAATATAGAATAAAGACCAATTATCCAAAATATAAGTCTTAGAGGGAAAAGAACAAGGAAGAGGATTTTGGGGCGGGTTTAGGGATAGTCGCGTTTCACGACATTAGGATTCACATAACCGGGACTAGTCTGAAACTCGAGAGAGTCGAGACGTTCGAAGCAAGACCGCACATGATTGGCTTGTGTCGTGAGACACGCCTCAAAATTAAGCACCTTCATCGACAAGGCCTTAGTAGCTTCAAAAATAAGTCCCATTTCCGCACGCATACCTTTCCCTTCACGCCAAATAGCCCCTCCTTGACTAGCCAAGTTAGCCAATGATCCCGAATGACGGACACACTCCTTAGACACTCTAGCCGCATCACAAGCCATAGCTTGAATACATCCTTCTAACCCATGTAAATAGGCTAGGACCTCGGCATTACCCGAACCATTCGAAACCGGAGCCCCATCTTTTTCCTTTCCCATTCCCGCGATCAATTCCACAACCAACTTATTTTGAACATCTAATTTTTCACAAATACTCGTCATAAACGAGTCAAATTTCTGTTCCACAACCACCATCACATCCGATGACTTTTCCACCACATTACCCTTAGACAAGAAGATCAAGTCGGGTCCAACCGCAGCAATTTTCATTAATTTGAGATGAGTATCACACATCTCGTTCTTGACCATGACCTCATAGCTAGTAGGACCGACAACCCCCTTATGTTCCAAAATTCGAGAAATCCACATCCCAAAAGGTAAATCCAACGTAGTATAGAATTTTTCCTCGGTGATGAAGATACTCGTTAGGACAATGCGATGAAAAATAAGTCGGGTAAGACTAACCTTAACACCTTCAAGCCATTTAGAAACCAAAACAATCTCATAGCTTGACAATTTCTCACGACCTCCTCTCCTCGGGACAATCGTATTCCAAAGAAAATTTAAAAAGAACTTTAACTTAGGAGTAAACGAACCCGCCAACATGTTAATTGACCCCGTAGCACCATCAATAAAAGACCTCTTAATTTGAAGTTTTCTTCCTCCGTCACATCCCCCCCTTCCGCACTTGGGTTGATTTCCACCCCATCATCAGGGACGGAAAACAGAGTGCAAAAATCGTCAAGGGAGATGGTGACTTCGGACTCATTGACCATTGCATGCAACACATTCTTCTTTATAGAAATCGAAGCATAGAATTGAATTACCTCGATAGGATAGACATGACCAATTAAGGAGCAAATCTTTGTCCAGTCTTGATACGTCAAGAAATCCTTCACAAATTGTAAAGCTTCAACCTTTGTATACCACTTTTCGGAATAGGACCATCCTCCATGAATACCGTATCTCATAACACGGTTTACCCGAGTCCTCTCCTCCGTGGTAAATCGAACGTTATAAAGACCCGTCATCGTTGCATTCGGCATATATTCTCGGAACAAGGTTCTTTGAGAACCATCTCGGTTAACAATAACCTCGGTCTCTTCAACCGAACCCTCGATACCAACATCCTTCTTCTTACCCTTGTTAAGCTTTCGACGCTTTCCCTTGAGATTAGTATCAACCCGGTTATGATCGGGATTAGTAGGTTTGGGGTTTGATTGAGGTGAGGAAGTGTTTGTGCCTTGAATGGGTTTTTTGCATGGCGGTTTGGATGACCCGGTCTTAGTAGCGGACCGAGTTGATGGTGAGTTGAGGCGAGTTGTTGGTGGAGACATGATGATTGATGTTCAGGTTGAGTGTGGGAGAGTTTTAACAAAAGTAATTTTTTAGAGAATTTTGAGGGTGATGGAGACGTGAGGGGGGTGGGGTATTTATTGGTTTAGAGGCAATTTGCATTATGGTAAGTTTAGGTTAATTTATAGACGGTTATAGATATGAATAGGATTCTTTCCTTTTTTTTTATATGTATCATATATACATAAGATATTAGGAAAGTGAGGGTAAATCTTTTTGAAGATTTGGTAAGATAATATTAGGTAAAAGGATAGAATTTGGGTAGAGAATTTCGATAAAGGGAATATGAAAGAATAATTTGTTACCGAAATTATGGTTCGTAATAAGACACAAAATATACATGACTAGCAAACGGAATACTCTCATAATATAATATAACAATTAACATAAATAAACTTGTAACGAAATATACGGACACAGTCATACAATCTCGTCAATTCTAGTCAGTCATACGGAAAATAAAATATTTGTGACAAGTTTAGTTGCCATCAATTAAACCAATTTCCAACCGTAAACTCTCAAAACGTTTCTAGCCAATGCATTGGTAAAAATGTCAGCCCATTGTTTTTCTGTACTACAAAATTCCAGTCTTATGTTCCCTTATCTAGATGATCACGTAGAAAATGGTGTCTAATGTCGATATCCTTAGTACACGTGTGTTGTGCAGGGTTCTTTGATATTATTATAGCACTCGTATTGTCACATAAAATGGGAATACACACAACGTTAACACCGTAATCACGTAACTCATGCTTAAGCCATAAAAGTTGAGAACATACCAACCCAGCGGCAATATACTCGGCTTCAGCTGTAGATAATGCAACAGAATTTTGTTGCTTTGTCCCCCATGTAATAATGCATGGTTCAATAAACGTAGGTATGCCAGAAGTACTTTTTCTATCAAGTGAACAACCTACATAGTCTGCATCTGATTACCTCATGAGATCGAAATTACACTCAAGAGGATACCACAGATATAATTTCTATGTACCAATTAAATACTTCAAAATTCTCTTAACTGCAATCATATGCGATTCTTTAGGGCACGATTGAAATCGAGCACATACGCTTACACTAAATATTATATCAGGACGACTTCCAGTTAAATAAAGAAGTGAGCCAATCATACATCGATAAGTTGTCTCATCGACACACTTACCGTCTTCATTCTTAGTCAACTTCTTATCTGTAACCATAGGAGTTGGCTTAGAATTAGAATTTTTCATACCAAATTTTTTGATTAGCTCTTTGATGTATTTCTGTTGGTGTATCATAATTCCTTCAGTAGTTTGTTGAATTTGAAGCACAAGGACGAACTTGAGTTCTCCCAACATGCTCATCTCGAATTCAGAGGTCATCAATTCTGAAAAATACTTGCACAAACGATTATTAGTTGAACCAAAAAAAATATCGTCAACATAAATTTGTACAACTAATAGATCGGAATTTTCAGATTTCAAGAATAGGGTTTTGTCGACAGATCGTCTTTTAAAACCACTTTCAAGAAGATATTTTGACAATCTGTCGTATCAAGACCTAGGAGCTTGTTTCAAACCATACAAGGCTTTATCTAATTTGAAAATATGGTTTTGAAACTTGTTATCGAGAAATCCTGGAGGTTGCTTAACAAAAACCTCCTCATTCAAATAACCGTTAAGAAATGCTGTCTTAACGTCCATTTGATACAGTTTAATTCCTTTGTGAGCTGCAAAAGCTATTAATAGCCTAATAGCCTCAAGTTTGGCTACGGGAGCGAAGGTCTCATCGTAGTCAATTCTTTCTTGTTGATTATACCCTTGTACGACCAATCTGGCTTTATTTCGTACAATAATTCCCGTATCATCCAACTTGCTTCTGAAAACCCATCTTGTACCAATAACAGTTCGGTCTTTAGGTCTCGGAACCAAATGCCAAACTTTGTTCCGTTCGAACTGTTGTAGCTCTTCTTGCATAGCAACGATCCAATCTGGTTCTGTAAGTGCTTCTTTGATATTTGTTGGCTCAATGGTTCAGAGGAAGGAGTAAAATGAGCAAAAGTTATTAAGCTTTCTACGAGTTCCGACCCCTTCATTTAAACTACCCAGAAAGGTTTCCATTGGATGAGAATCCTTATATCTCCATTTCTTAGAAACAGGAGGCACGTCGTCATTTGAACTTAGCTCGCCTTCTTCAAATGATTGAGGTTCAAGCCTCGTTCCCCCTGAATCCAATTCTGGGGTTATAACAGAATTAGGTATAACTTTGGATCCTGTTCTTTGATTTGGATTTGATGTTATAGCATCATCAGCTATAACTTCAGTTTCCAATTGCTTGGATTGAGAAGAGGTTATATTATCATCAACTATATTCTCAATTCTCTTTCCTTTATCATTCGAAGGGCTTCCTTGTTCATCATTTGTGCCCTCAATTTCTTTATCTTCCTCATCCAGTTATGGAAGATCATCCCTAGATAGTCGGAAATCAGGGTCGTTCAAATCTTCTTCCTCATCTTGTTCAGCTTTATCGAACATATTTTTTTCATCAAAAATAACATGAACACTTTCTTCGATGCATAAGGTTCTTTTATTAAAAACCTTTTATGCTTTTCTATGATTAGAATAACCGACAAATACAGCTTCATCACTTCTGGGATCGAGTTTGCTTAATCTATTTTTACCTCTATTATGGACAAATCATTTACTCCCGAAGCAACGTAGCGCTACGCCAAATAAGACATTCAATAACGGTCAAGTAATACAATTACCGTTTTTAAATAGAAACACGGGACCGTTATTGCAACGACGGTTGTTAAATATATACCACGGTTGTACAAATAACACGCGACCGTTATATAACATCAATAACCGTTTTAAAATCTTATAAGAAACCGTTATTAAATCTTAAGAAAGGTTTCAAATCCGTTGTCGTAGTTAACTATTGACAACGTCTTATCGTTCCAAAACCGTTGTTAAATATTATATATGATAACGGTTCATTTCGTTAACTTATTTAATTGAATGTCAAAATTTAACAACGACTTAATTGCGTGCAAAACCGTTGTTATATTCATCTGTTGACAACGGTATGTAACCGTTATCTATTTTTATTGATGAAATTTTCGACAACGGTTCTGCTTAAATAAACCGTTGTAAAAGTTTTGAACTCGACAACGGTTATCGTTCGTTATCTTATATTTTTGGCGGTTTGAATGGGAGGGAAAATATGTCAACGGTTATTTATCTAAATAAAACCGTCGTCAAATAATTGTTTGTAACGGGTTGTTTTTAACCGTTATCGTTTTTAATTTGTTTTTTTTAAATGATTTTAGCATGTTCTAGTAGCTGCTGAAATACTATTTTTTCAACAGCGTTTGTAGCAAATTCTTTTAAATGTTGTTTTTTCAAATTTTATTTTTGAAAAATAGCATTTCAAAGAATTGTCAAAAAAAAAATTCAATCCTGTATCAAAATAATACACCCCGCGATCAATTAAACCCAGTTTAAAAACAGTACAAACAGGATGATCAACAGCCAAAACACAACTTCTTCAGAAAAAACAAAAGAAGCTAATACACAATGGATCTATATATACACACTCGTACATAAAGCATGAGAAAACTATTGAGACTCCGCTAATGAAACAACATAACTGGCCCACATATTTCTCATCTGGTTGATGTCCTTTGCCGAATATTTTGGGGCTTTGTTGAGTATTAGTGGAAACTACAATTCAAAATATACATAATCAAAATAGATATAATACATGGAAGTATACAGAATTGAACTCAATTTACGTCTAAAATATTTTTTAAGTCACACTAACCCGTGTCGAAATGGTAGATAGTTTTTTGTTGATAACCTCCCACATGGACTGACAAATGTAAAAGGCGCATTGTTTGTCGTCTGATGCTTTAGGAGACTATTCTATAAATCACACACAAATCAGCTGAATTAGATAATCAACCTCTCGCAGAAACATTAATTAAATGATACGAGGTATTATTAAGAATACACTTACTAAGGGCGTGATAAAATTGGGAACAACGTTGCTTTCATATTTCCCAAGTGGACATAATCTTTTTTTTGCTTCAAAAACACTAATTCATAAATATACACACATGCCATTATTATTTGCATATATATATGGCTCAAGTCGTACAATAATAAATGACATTATTGAAGGTTGTAAACTTACTCAGTTAACATCCTTACACAACTGTCAGAGGGTTTGCCTTCACGAGAGTCAATCCAGTGCACTGTTTTTGTTTCCACTTGGATTGCCAGTAGCACCCAATGCTTCCTATTTAATTTGAGACATTGAATTGTTAGTTCATTTACACGCATTTAAGCATTTTAATAATAAATTTATAGAACCGTGATTCATTATAATAATCACGTACTATACATACATATTCTCATTGTAGGGAGAAAGCCATAGTTTTTTAGACGACATCAACCGATGAGCGATACTATTGATTTGTTCTTCGTATGAAATTTTGTGTACAGAGAACGTCTTAGGACTCAAGAATCCGTAGGCGTGAATTGGGACCTTCCACTCAGCGATCTGATTATTCAGGTACCTATTACGGCACATGTAACGATAAATGTTATTGTAATTGATAATTTAAACAAACATCATTATTCGTAAATGGAAATGACTAAATAGTTTTGTTAATAAAACTTACTTCATCGAAATCAAAATGTGAACAACATCTAAATTGTCAAGGTCGACAAATTCCATCAGTTGCTTCGGGTCCAGTACGGCTATATCTGTAACACCCCCATATTCAGAGGAGCCTTAACTAGGCCTTCCTTAGCATATAAGGGCGTTACCTGTTGGGAAATGTGTCCTCAACAATAGTGCGATCACATGATTTAAATATCATTATTAAATCTCATTTTAAGAATACAATTGGGAAGTAATATTGTTACTGTCAACTGGTCAACATATATCGGTAATGATTGGCTGACTAGAGTTTGACATTACTGTCGTGTGACGGTGGTGATCAGTTGACCCCCTAGGTCATACCTAAAGGGCAATACTCTTAATTGATTATTTAATTAATCGTATAATGTTGCGAGTTAATTAAATTACTTGAAAATTGACGGACAATTTTGGAAGTAAAATTTACGTATCAAATTGAAATGTGATTAAATGAGATACGGTCTGAGTAATTGAATTGTATCATTACTCGGATGAAATTGTTGTTTAAAGAAACAATCGGAATTGAATGATTTATTATAAATACAATCTGTTGTGATTTATAAATTGGTAAAATATTTTGGCACAAGTAATTATGATATTACTAAGTCGATTTTTGTATGTGACGTATTTTTATTAATACGTTGATTTTTAATATGTTAAAAATACATAACAAATTTATATCACATATGACATGTGACATATTGACAATTGACAAAAAATAATATGGATACCATATTAACATATGTGCCGAAAATAAGAGGAGGTTTAAGCTAATATTGTGGTTGTTTTATTAAGTGGTAAACACAATCATTACATGCTTTAGTAGCCATGCAAGCCTACTAAACATTGTGAAGACAAATGTATGCATGCATTGGCTCCCCTCCCACTCACCCTTGGTCCGGTTTTTTAAGAGGGAAAAACTAATTGTTTTCCCCCTTAATTTGCCTCTTAGACTATAATGTAAGGTGATCATTCATTCATTCAATAACTTATCTAAAATAAGAGAGTTTTAGAGAGATAAAATACTCCCAAATTTCCTTCTCCTCTACACGGTTTTAGGAGCTTAAAACCAAAATAATTTTGGTTCAATTTTCACTACATTAATATTATACTAGTACTTATAATATTAATTAGATTAAGTGTTAAGCCTTGGGTATAAAGCTTGGGGAGAGATCTTGTACTTAGATCTTGTTCATCCATAAAGGAAAAGCTCAAGAACAAGAAGAGAAAGGTGATCTCTCTTGTGCCCTAATAGCCGAAATCTATAATGTAAGGACATGATTTCTCCTCCTTTTATATTATTGTTTGCATGCATAAAATCCGTTTTAATTTTATGACAAATTATTTTAGACATATATGAGTATGTTAAAATGTATATGAATCTACATTTCCTTCAATTGGTATCAGAGCCACGGTTGTTTGCATGCAAATTGGTTAAAAGTTTTTCCGAGTTATATGAATAACAAAATAAAACTTGTAAAATTTGTGTTATTATGATATATCACGAAATTATTACATGCATGTTAATATTTCTGGTCCTAAAATGTTTTAGGATATTTTGGTTAATTTTTCGGATTTTTATTGTTCATATTTTACAATAATGGCATTTAAATGTGATTTTATGAGTAAAAATGTCATTTTTGGCCTAAAATTAGCTATACTTCGAATTTTCACTTGGTTTTTGGATATATTGTCACATATATTATTTTGAGATAACCTGTAAATTTTCATAATTTTTGGACTTGTTATGCTCGAAAAATGATTTTTTCATTATTAAATTCGGATTTAAGTGAAAAATAGGTTAATATGAGTTAAATTTCGAATCTGGTCATAGAAAATTAATATGTTATCACATGCAATTTTACAAGATGTGTGTAAAATAATTGGCTATAAAGAAGTCTTTTGCATGATTTATGAATTTTTGAAGAAAAATAGCATAAATAGTGACATTATTAGTGGAAAATTAATAAAACATAATCTATGACTTAGGAAAAACGTCTAATGTTGCATTTTATTATATTTTTCAGATCTAAAATTGAAAAGTTAATGAAAATAATTTTTCCATGTTTTTATGATTATTTTATTAAAATCGATAAACCGCAACATTGTTTTTCCGGAAAAATTCCGAAATTTTTAACCTAAGATTTTGAACATTATGAGTGTCATGGAATTTTTCCAGAATGTTCTTAAATTTAAATTTCAAATTTTGAATTTATTTGAAATTTTGTGATTTATTTGAAGTCTAATAGTTTATTTTTGTAATTTTGGTCCATTTATGAACAATTTTGTAAATAAAAGTTAATTATGGTCAAATTATTAGTGAAGACTATATTTTGAGTCCTAAGAGGTTAGGGTAATTAACTTATGCATAAATATGAGTTTATGCATTTTTGTGATTATAAAATGTTGAAATCACGCAAACTCAGAAAAACCAAGTAATATACGATATTGGCTAATTAAAAGGCGATTTAGCATAAAAATTGAGCATGTTCATACATATTATAATGCTGCATTTTTCTTTATGATTGTCATAATTTTAATTTATGTAATTTTGAATTATGTAATTTTACTTAGTATGGCCTTAGATTTTAATTGGTATTTCCCGAAATGTATGGGAATATCGATTCGGTTGTAATTTTTATTGTGATCTCGTATCACCGTTTTGTAATTTAATAGATTTATTTTATTTTAGTTACAAATGTATAATAGGAAATTATGTAATTTATTATGTAATTTTATTCATTCCGGAGTTCCAAAAGACGGATTCCTTCAAGAATGGCGATACATAAAGACGGCGTTACCTCGAGATGTGTGCCACAACCGAAGTTCAAGGGACCAATGGAGTTGGTTTCCGAATATGTAATAGATTAATAGTTTTTCTATTTTAGGAAAGGCCATACTAGGATTTATTTATCTTTATGCTTGCATTTTATTTTATGTCACATGCATCGCTAAATCGCCATAACTAAACATGCATTGTTATTTTATCGAGTTTTTCGACCGTGTCAATTCGAATTATCGTAGTTCACCGCTTTAGTTCACTTAAAACGTGATAGATAATAAATTGACATGACCTCTCGCTAAAACAACTAATTGAGACATAGCCTTACCAAATAGTAGAAACCATGAAAACCTATTTCGCGAGGGAGTGCACTCGGCCACACCGGGGTACAAACCTTGTTACGTAGGGGAAGTGGGTGATAAATGTCTATCCACCGAATTCATGTTGATGAGGGTTTCATCGGCCACACCGTGCCCAAGTTAATGTGGGTTTGGATCATGGACACATTTATTCGAAATTTGGATTGAACTCAACAAAAGTTTTTCGATAAGGGTTTCATCGGCCACACCGTCCCCTTGTTGAATGTGTTTTGGGCTAAAGATAAATGTTAATGTAATATTATCGACCAAGAGTTCTAAAAGTAGAATCGATTAAAGAGTTAATCCACCGAGTTATATTGATAAGGGTTTCATCGGCCACACCGTGCCCAAGTTAATATGAATTTGGGTCTTGGAATCATTTATCATAGTTGGGTAGAGGTCACTATGTAAATGCTATACTTGTTTACAAGTATTAATAAAACGATAATTGTTAAGTTTTCCAATATTCCGTTATTATATTGTTCTATTTCTTTACCACAATTCATATACGATATCATTTTGATTTTTGATTCAAATCTCCTTAAAACGTCGTAACTAAAGACAAATATGAATTTGCTTCTGAAACCTCAAATGAACCATTGATAAGGATCTCTTGTAAAGAGTATAGATTAAAGTTATTCATTATCAAACAGGTTTTTGATTCATGATTAACACTTCTACTTACAATGAATTATGTTTCATATACTTAATTGAATTAAGTACCTTGAAGCGATAAATTGTTTTGGTGATTAGATTTTCAGAATTCGTAATTGACCAAAATAACGCAACCACTTCAATGAAAGTTTTAAGACTAAAACGAACAAATGAAGAGTAATCTTCATGAATTCAATTTTGCTTCTCAAAGCAAAGGCTCATTGAAATGAGTGGGAGCATTCTCTTAAACCGTTAAGATGAGGATGAGGTTCAAGAAGTAAAAGATTTTAATGGAATTGATACAAGGTAATGTTAAAGGTAAAGTTGTTGAGAATGACGATACTAAACCTATCAATCCCGACCGATAAAGTTTCCATTGTCTTAAATGTTGGACACGAGAAAGGAAACTACCCCAAATTATTGAAGAATCAACAAGTTAGTTGTGGGACATCTAATGGGACCTTCTTCTTTAAAAATGTTTATTTGATTAAACATAAATTTTGCTAGTATTACTTCGTCAATATTAGAAACCGGTGGTGGTTTTCATCATTATGTTTGATACATAGGATGATTAGAATATGACGACTAGCAACAATGAAGTCGAGAGATAGAGTAATTGTGTACTCAATCTAGTTTTTGGATTTAAAGTGGTACTTAATTGTGACTATTAAGTGCATAAACTCTAAATAAGAATATAAACTTGTTAAGAGACAAAAGAGGTTCTCACTTTTGTGACCCTATACACCACTATTTGATGAATGGCTAGCCCATTATCAAGGTGATTATATTCTAAACCAAACTAGAATGACATATCATGTAGATGATGTAAGATTCAAATTGGTAACCCAAGATTAAACCTTAAATTTTGGAATGATGAACGCAAAGAGTTATCAAGTACTCTTGAAACCATTAGATCATTAATGGTATATGCGTATCTTGTATTCAAAGCAAGATGTCTCGTGCCTTTTGGTTGAAAAGGAGATCGAGGTTGTAAATCATTGCTCCATAATAGGTTGATCATTTTCTTTTACCAACGATTTAAGTTGACGCATATGTGTTCACTTAATAAGGTAAATAGAAAAATCTTTGAAAAAGTTTAAAGAGTTCAAGGAATCACGATTTAGTCGTGATGGGATTATCAAAGTGAAGACTTTGATATAAGCCAAAAGAAATGTGATATAGTATCACAAGTTAATCTCTCTTAACACACATTATGGGACAATGTGTGGTCGGATAAGAATTCAAACGCTATTCAATATGGTTTGAACTTCGATCAAGTTACTTTGAGTCACTTGATCCTTTTGGGGATTTTATCATTTTGTCTAAATTATTTTTCCACTAAATCGAATCATATGAGATATGAAATGGTAAGGGTACCATGTTTGTAAGTTTTCACAAGAAACAGATGCTCATTTTTCCCTTTCAATTATCACGAGAACGACGGGTTTGCGGCTCGTGAAGCTGTCTTTCTAAAATACAAGTTTATTTCTAGAAGACAGAGTGGGAGAAATTATTCAAGAGCCACAAAGAATGCCACAAAGATTTTATGTCGCAAGAAACTGGTCTTTCTTGGCTACATGAGACGTTTTGTGTAAGACATTGTTTCTTCAAAACCTAGGAGGTTAAATTCGTCACTTGTTAAAAATGATGAATTCATGCTACTTTTAAAGTAAAGAGCTTATAACTTACAAAGAAATTGTTTGATTCAAGTTGATTACTTCTGGAAAGTAATGAACATATGACTTACATAAGAGTGTTCAAGTCACAACTCAATACAAGGCTTAGAGCCATGAAAATCCGAAATAAAAAGGCTTGATTAGTGACAAAGGGTTTTGCACTAATAAAGAGATAATTCAAAGCAAGATTGGTTGATTAGTGACAAAGGGTTTTGCACTAATTGAAATGCTTAAGTCTATTTGGATCTTCTTAGGGATTGTGTTTCATTATGAGATTATGAAATACATAGCAAGTGAATCTAAAACCCACTTCTTCAATTAGAAGGAATGTATTCAATACATGTCTTGAGTTTTGAAGATTCTTGCAATCCTAAGATAATGTGAAACTTAAGAGAGGGTCTTAAGTAGGACATCAATGAGTTGGAATCAACATTTTTGGATCATGTGATAAAACATTTCTCGATATGTCGAGAAGTTGTGTTTATACATGGAGTTTAGTGGGAGTTACGGAAATTTTAATTAGTCCGATATGTGGATGACATATTGATCATCGAGAATGATTTAAGACTTTTGGAGTATTATAATACATCTTGAATATCCGGATTTATGAAGATAAATCCACATGATATTAGCGTCAATAAGAAGTCTTATGTTGATAAGATTCATGACTAGTTCAATCAAGTTGAATATATTTGATTGATTCCATTTGCTTCCATTGCCGGATCAATTAAATGAGTAATGATGTATAACACTTCATATACTTTGAGTATGATGAATTGTTTTCAAAATCGAATTTAAGTAATCTTTACCTAGTATATAAAGATTACCCTTAAGTGCTTGCAGAAGCATTAAGGAAGTAAAGCAAAGTGTTTATGATGCAATTTTGTGTAAGGGTGTTACACAAGTGACAATTGACAATTGAGGTTGCGCATGGTTTCCGACAAAACCATAATCAAAACACATTAGGATGGTTAAGATACCATTGTGGCTATGATAATTAAGAAGTAGATTTTCTAGAATCGTTCTAGGCAATAAAGAACAATGAGAGATATATATACGGAAATTGAGTACACTTGCAATCATGAGATGTGCAAGAGGATGAGTCCCGCACACTTTGTGAAAACAAAGGGGAGCTATTCTTAGGCTAAGAGGGCCTATGTCTTGATTGGATCTCGACACGTACTCAGAAAGTGTTGTGATGCAAATGTATGCATTACAAAGGAAAACGAATATGTAGTAAGGTTGAGTAAGGTACAAGAAGTTGATAAAACCTACTAACCAAAGCCTTCTCATAGGCTAAACATGATGAGTCATGTCATTTCAATTGAATTGAAATAAACAACTACATGCAAGATCAAATTAGATTATAGAATATGGAATAGTAATCAGGCATTGACTATTCATATGTGATAATCGCATTTGTCGTTCGAGTTTTCTTTAAAAACTCCTTTTATACTTTGTTACATCCAAACGGGTTGTAGTGACAATTGAACCCCGTTAAAGTGAACACGGATTAACATTGTATTCGCCCATATTCACTTGTATGAGGTGACGTCTCGAAGTGACTAGAGTGTGATGCGATTGATGGCAAGTTCAAATGCCATAGAGTCATGTGAGATGACTAGTCGATCACATAGGCTGTTAGGAACTTTTTGTCGGGCCTAATGACCGCTTATAGAGTTCTTGCAAATTTATATAGCCTGGTCGTGGCGAGAGCTGCTATAGTATTCTAATGAGTCGGTTCTTTTGACTAAAGACTATTCACCTAAGATGGCACAGTTTTCGATTAACTTTGATTTGTGTTACTACGACCTTCGTAAATGGGGTCAAATGGGCATATTTTGGGTTATGATGGTGTGGCTAGTCGAAGGGAATGAGTGCGATAGGAATTGTCCATCCCCTTGTCAGGGTTATAACAATATCTCAGGGCCACTCGAGGAGTAATGAACTGTAAATGCGTGGCCACGCTCGGAAGGTATCCAGAGTGGATAAATCCGGTCAATCAGTTATTCTCCAGATCGAGGAAACCACTCTCGATATGATCACTTGCAAGTACGACCCGAAAGACACCTTGCATTGAGTGGGAGATAGTAATAGGACAAGAGAATTGGTGACGCACACTTGTCGAGGACAAGTGGGAGATTGTTGGGAAATGTGTCCTCAACAATAGTGCGATCACATGATTTAAATATCATTATTAAATCTCATTTTAAGAATACAATTGGGAAGTAATATTATTCTTGTCAAACTGGTCAACATATATCGGTAATGATTGGGTGACTAGAGTTTGACATTCATTACGTGTGACGGTGGTGATCAGTTGACCCCTAGGTCATACCTAAAGGGCAATACTCTTAATTGATTATTTAATTAATCGTATAATGTTGCGAGTTAATTAAATTACTTGAAAATTGACGGACAATTTTGGAAGTAAAATTTACGTATCAAATTGAAATGTGATTAAATGAGATACGATGCGAGTAATTGAATTGTATCATTACTCGGATGAAATTGTTGTTTAAAGAAACAATCGGAATTGAATGATTTATTATAAATACAATCTGTTATGATTTATAAATTGGTAAAATATTTTGGCACAAGTAATTATGATATTACTAAGTCGATTTTTGTATGTGACGTATTTTTATTAATACGTTGATTTTTAATATGTTAAAAATACATAACAAATTTATATCACATATGACATGTGACATATTGACAATTGACAAAAAATAATATGGATACCATATTAACATATGTGCCGAAAATAAGAGGAGGTTTAAGCTAATATTGTGGTTGTTTTATTAAGTGGTAAACACAATCATTACATGCTTTAGTAGCCATGCAAGCCTACTAAACATTGTGAAGACAAATGTATGCATGCATTGGCTCCCCTCCCACTCACCCTTGGTCCGGTTTTTTAAGAGGGAAAAACTAATTGTTTTTCCCCTTAATTTGCCTCTTAGACTATAATGTAAGGTGATCATTCATTCATTCAATAACTTATCTAAAATAAGAGAGTTTTAGAGAGATAAAATACTCCCAAATTTCCTTCTCCTCTACACGGTTTTAGGAGCTTAAAACCAAAATAATTTTGGTTCAATTTTCACTACATTAATATTATACTAGTACTTATAATATTAATTAGATTAAGTGTTAAGCCTTGGGTATAAAGCTTGGGGAGAGATCTTGTACTTAGATCTTGTTCATCCATAAAGGAAAAGCTCAAGAACAAGAAGAGAAAGGTGATCTCTCTTGTGCCCTAATAGCCGAAATCTATAATGTAAGGACATGATTTCTCCTCCTTTTATATTATTGTTTGCATGCATAAAATCCGTTTTAATTTTATGACAAATTATTTTAGACATATATGAGTATGTTAAAATGTATATGAATCTACATTTCCTTCATTACCATCTCGGTTGCCCGAGGATAGTAATAATCAAATGTCGATAAAAGAACTATTATGTTATATTACAAGCGATTTAAACAAACAAACGATATGAAAGATACAACTCAAAGACTACTCGCTATAGCTATCAATTCTCGTGAAGACACATCCCTGCCAGGACTCCAGCTATCAACAACATCAACACCTGCTAAGACCGACTGCTCACCATAAGGGATCACGGCAGACACATAACAAACAAACAACCACACAAGGTCAGTACTGAGATAGGATACGACAACAACAACTACAATTATCGATACAATACAATGCTATCAATCTCAAACACAATCACGATAACCCAACCAACTTTATCACTGACTGTCCACTGGACCAGCCCTGCCAGTGGGGGACCACAGCCGTTCCCACCTAAGCCCCGCTCATCATATCGAGCGATAACCCTGTCCATTAATGTGCACATCCCCTTCCGTGGCGGGTTCCACGAACGGCGAAACTAGGGCGTGAAGCCACTCCCGCAAGTGACCCCACTCAGCCGAGAACGCATCTCGATAACCAGAGACAACAACCACAATCACAATCACAATCACAACCGTCACAATACAATTACGATACTAAGCAATCACAATACAACCACAACGACCGACACACTAGACCATTTACAGCAACTGAGTAGGCGAACCTACCTTTAAGCAACTACAACCAATCCATGCCGACAAACAACATATCTAGCAACCAAGCAAAGCCTATAACCACAATACAATTATCTATTACTATCAAGCAAACCCTAACTGTAAAGAACAAGGACACGGATGATGATTATGACATACCTATAGGGAGAAACTCAGCAAAAGACCGCTACCCGACTCAAGTGACGCTCTCCTAAGGCACAAGGATCTTCAAAAAGGCTTCCATGGATGTTTTGTGGTGAAGGGAAGGGAAAGAGGAGACTGAAGGATAGAAGGAAAGTGGCGGAAGTGATATGCGGATTTAACAAAACGCGATACAAAACCCTCGCTGAAAAATCGGTACTCGATCGAGTACCCAACATACTCGATCGAGTGGCCCCCTACTCGATCGAGTAACCTAGCTACTCGATCGAGTAACCTCTACTCTATCGAGTACCACTCTTAACACGCAACCCAAGATGGTTTTGGCACTCACTTCTAAGACTATTCCCGCTCTCAAGGTCAGTCAATGCTGGTCAAAGGGTCTCTAAAAGGGCGGGTATTACAGTCTTCCCCCCTTAAAAGAACTTCGTCCCCGAAGTTCAACTCACCTATCTCACGCACAAGACACGGAAAAACACGACATCACCAATCTTCCTACTCAAATCATTGCTTCCTGGAAAAACCGTCCCCCCCATGTCATCATCATCACCGTCTACGCTCTATACCTATCGACTCTTACAACTATCATGCAAACATTATCACCGTCAAAAGTCACTCTATATGTATGCATCAATTCTTACAACTATTATATATCAAACATCGACCTTGCCATACGAGCCAACACAAACGACCATCACTCATCATATGATAACAACTATCAACCCGAAACGTATCTCATATCAACCTCATACTGCACAACTAACACCACTGTGTTACTCACTAATTCATTCTATTACGACACATCGCGCCACAACTAGCTCTTTATGACGGTCCTTTACAACATACTATCATATTTATTTCAATGAACTAAGGTAACCACTTACACTTCATATAAGTAATGTGACCAAAGTACTACAACGACAACAAAACATTGTAACGAGTAACAACATAACACAACAAAACATTGTAAACGTATAACCATATAACTTCAAATTCAGCCTTTTTATTTTGCGACATTACACTTCCCCTCTAAAAGGAACTTCGTCCCCGAAGTTCACCACCAAAATTACAACACATATTATCTATTACTTGATTCATAACATGTATTAGAAACATATTATTTATTATGGACATTACTCGCTAAGCATAAACTCGTTAAATTATAAATCATATACATACATCGGGATAACTCGTCGCCGTCGATAAAGTACGTTAATATCGTATGCACAAACGTATGAAGAAATGTAACTTCAATGAATGAATGGTAATATGTCATATGTAATATTAAAACAATCAAGAAACCGTCACCACTTCACTAATTGTTACAAATATGCATATAAAACCGAAACTTGACTTCCAACATATGAAATTAACGGTTCATAGGTGTTACTACACACTAATAACTACATTAAACATCAAACTTGCAATTATAAAACAATTGCACATTTTTAATTTTCGAAAACCTCCTGTAACAGTGCTACTCGATCGAGTATGAAGCGGTACTCGATCGAGTGCCATGCTACTCGATCGAGTAGCCCAAAGATCAGAATGCTTTTTATCCTCTTCCCTGCAGCTACTCGATAGAGTACGGGGTACTCTGTCGAGTACCTACAGGCCAAGTTGCCCTATACAACTTGTCATAAACCAACATACATGTACCTAGTCGTCATAAAAATCGAGTCGGGATGACTCCCCGACTCCCAACATCCTGCAACAAGGTCAAAGTATCAAATCCGGCCTTATGGCCAACAATACAAGTCCATAACTAAGTCTCAACGAAAACAACTACTAAAGTCTAACAACACTACCAACATCTAAAATCAACTACTATCAACAAAGATAAGGACAAGGAGTATCACTCCTCCTCCTGCTGCTGCTGCTCAACCATCACCTCATTATCACCACCACCGCCAGAAGTACTCGCATCCACTCCTGCTCCTGATGACCCAATCCCCGCATCCACTCCTGCTCCTGCTCCTGAGCTCACGTACCATGGGGTCAAGCCACTGTAGGCAAAGGACTGAGGTGTCCCCCACGTCGACTGGTCCATCCCGTAGGAGTGGAAAACCCCTGTGTAGTCCCCAACTCCACTCCACCAAACCGGATGCGGTCCCTCGGTCCCTATCCCCTGAGCGTACGCCATCTCGTGCATGTTCCGGAGTGTCAAGGTAGATGACACTCTCTCCGCCAAGTAGCTGGATCGCATCTCCGGGGTGTCGAGGTAAGGGTAGCACGGAAAAGGATGCTGCTGCTGCTGCTTTGTGGTGCCACCGGCCGTGGCCTAGTCTCCGAGGTCCTCTCCCTCACTCGACGGGGTCCTCTCCCCAACCTAGGTCTGTCTACTACCACAACCGATGCATTCTTGCCCTTCTTAGGCTCTGGCATTACCTCGAGAATCGTGTCGTCATTGAGGTGGGTCTACAGCTGGCGGGGTCTATCAACATCCTCCTCCTCGTCCTCATCATCAGAGTCCACAGTCACTACCGCCGGCTCTAAGGGCTCCATCGGTGGGAGGTGCTTAAGAGCTGGAATCTTCATCCAACTCACGCCCCACACCCACCAAGCTAGGCTACCGTCAGCCAAAGTCCTCAACCATTTCAGGTCGAGATAGTAGTCACGATCCATAGTGGGCACTGGGGTAACTAGAGGCACGTACTCCGAAGAAGCCTCAAAAGAGGTTAGCTTTTCAGCTAACCGAGTGGCGATAGCGCCACAACTCAAGTACCGGGAAGAGGCAGTAGCCATCAAGGCAAGGGCAGCACAAACTATGGAAGGAGTATTAAAGACCACTTTCCTGGTCCGCTCCGGGTTCAATTAAGACATCAGAAGTAACACCTCATGGTTGTTCAGCTTACTGATATCCGGTCGATCATAAAGGATGTTCGAGAGGGAACGAAGAAAGATCCTCAATGTGACATGCTGAACATCATTAATCAGCATGTTACTTGAGGTGGGAGCTGGTTTCCCGGTCAGACAAGGCATTAGGCGGCAGACACCGCACTCAGCAGGGATATCAGTGATGGAGTCCTTGGGAGGCTTGGCCAACCCAAGGTGAGAAGCAAATTGGTCCATAGAAAGCAAGAAACTAGTGTTCATCAACCGAAACTCAATGGTCTGGGCAGCGGGGTCATAGATAAAGAAGCTCATAAACTCCAAGGTAAGAAAAGGATAAGAGTGTTTCCTCAGCCTATACAAACCCATAAGGACCAAGGTCTCAAATATGTGACGGAAAATATGTGACGGACATCCGTCTCTATCTCCAATTCCTCCAACAGTGTAGTATCTATACACCTCGTTGGTCTCATCTTACGTTTTTGTAAAACTACAAAACGCTCTCGCTGTTTGAAATCAACAAAAACAACAGAAGGGTACTCCGGAACTGCGGGTACCACATGTTCACTCCCTTCCCCAATCTCAGGTGGGTTACCCCTCCCCCGTTTACTTTGACGAGTTCCTATGTTCAGTCTCGGCATCTGTTTCAGCATATGACTTAAGCAACTTGCATAAACATGTAAAGCATATACTTCATGTAATTTGGACTTACATACTCAGTTAGGCACTCGAATTCACCAACAAATTCGACATGTGAAGCACATAATTCATGCCATTAACCTTGAGTACTCAGCTAGGTACACACATTCACCAGCAGTCTCCCAAATTTGATATATAACTCAGTTTACTACTACTACTCATAAGCCACAGTTGTGAAAAATTTATCATGGTGATTGCACATGCTCAACAACTTTGAATATCCTAGCATGATTTTAAGGTTGCTCCATACATACTCCTAATCGCATGTGAGGCATTCTTACTAGTTCATGAAAAAGAATAACTTAGAACATATCATCATCACCTTCCATATTAGAAACAATTAACTCAATTAAACTTTTCAGACGGTCTCTACAGCTGTAACAATTTTAGCATGCTTTTCATCAATTATCATCACTACTATCATATTGAAGTTCAACCTTCACTTAAACAGTCATATACAACACTAAATTCCAATTTTAGATCACGAATTTCCACTTGAGGCACTTTTACGACGGAGTTTTAAGGCAACTTTCTAAGGTGAAAATCATCAAAATCCATCCTTCAACATGATATAAACAATGCATAGGACTCAATTCCATCATCTAATCAATGTAAATCAATCAAAAATCGATTTCAATTTTGTAAACCCTATTAATTTCGGTTTAAAATTTGCAATTTCTAGTCTAATTTACAGCAATTAATCACAAACAAACATGGAAAGAAGGCATGTGAATCATATTTCAACTATTAAAAGCATTAATCTACCCATGTGAATAAAAAATTTCAGATTGTTTCACCATTCTAACACATTCAAATCAATAAACCATGTAGATTAGAAAGAAAAGCATACCTTGATTGAGTAGCAAAGTAAAGAAACGAAATTAAACAAAGAAACCAACCCCAAGAATCACCACTAACCAAAGAGTATGAGAGCTTTTGAGGATTTTGAGAGGAAACAAGCTTTAGCGCTCGAAATATAGAGGAAGAATGAGAAGAAATAGAAAGAATAGGGGTTTTAAGAAACCCATAGGATTCTCTGTACAGTAACCTACTCGATCGAGTATCTAGGGTACTCGATCGAGTACCACCCTACTCGATCGAGTAGGAGCTATTTCGTCGAGTATCTGCAGGAAATCTTTCCACATCCCGACGTCATAGCTTACTAACTAGATCAAGTGAGGTCTACTCGGTCTAATAAGCACTCGCACTCGATCAAGTATAGTTAAGTACTCGGTCAGAAGTACAAAGTAAATCAAAGATACCTGCAAAACAACACCGCGTGTCGATTCCAAACTAAGTTCGGAATTCGGCACTAATTATCACACTCGACCACGTATTACAATCGTTACTCACGCATAACGTATCGTCTCAGCTAATAAGGTGTATGTCACATTACGCTACACAATTACCCAACTCAGTTTACCTGCTACCGAGTCACTCATAAGCTTAGTCACGTCATCCTATCTTACTTGAAACTTACTTTACACATTACTACCACACTCGTGTTTACTTCAACATGAAACATATAATTAACATTAATTCATTCCTTCTTATAACATATAATTGTATATCCTCATAACCAATTACTCTATCATTTTATACAAATCAATTATTACGCAGTGGAAATTTCAACTTATAAACAAGGCATAAACGCATTACTATATGCTATGTTTCAAATTATAACTCAACAATTCTATAACTATCATCATCTTACTCACGGTAGGGTTTATAAACTCGTACATGACTACCGTCACCATCAACTTACAGCAAACACCAACATGTTAATCCTTCCATTATTGCACACCCATTCACCTTCTACGCATTTCTATCGAATAGACTTTTGTCAAGTATCTCAAAATCATCATACAAGCTCACTAATCATGCCAAAACTTCACTAAACACGGCCCAAATACAACTATCATATCCTTATTAACTCTAACCAAGGCTCAACTACAAGTAACTCCGACACAATTAGCATACACGTCACACATATACACACGGACTTCACATTCCCGTACCATGTGACTGGCTTAAGTATCATGGGGCCAAGATTTTGAAATGAGGGCGCCTACTCACCCAAAATCTAGCATCAGCTAGGGCTCCCATTACACATACACCAGGTTCATTTTATTAGACTCACTACGTTCATTATTTTCATTTGTTACAGGTTCCAAAATCGTTGCTCTGATACCACTTTGGAACACCCCCATATTCAGAGGAGCCTTAACTAGGCCTTCCTTAGCATATAAGGGCGTTACCATCTCGGTTGCCCGAGGATAGTAATAATCAAATGTCGATAAAAGAACTATTATGTTATATTACAAGCGATTTAAACTAACAAATGATATGAAAGATACAACTCAAAGACTACTCGCTATAGCTATCAATTCTCGTGAAGACTCATCCCTGCCAGGACTCCAGCTATCAACAACATCAACACCTGCTAAGACCGACTGCTCACCATAAGGGATCACGGCAGACACATAACAAACAAACAACCACACAAGGTCAGTACTGAGATAGGATACGACAACAGCAACTACAATTATCAACACACTACAATGCTATCAATCTCAAACACAATCACGATAACCCAACCAACTCTATCACTGACTGTCCACTGGACCAGCCTTGCCAGTGGGGGACCGCAGCCGTTCCCACCTAAGCCCCGCTCATCATATCGAGCGATAACCCTGTCCATTAATGTGCACATCCCCTTCCGTGGCGGGTTCCACGAAGGGCGAAACTAGGGCGTGAAGCCACTCGCGCAAGTGACCCCACTCAGCCGAGAACGCATCTCGAGAACCAGAGACAACAACCACAATCACAATCACAACCGTCACAATACAATTACGATACTAAGCAATCACAATACAACCACAACGACCGACACACTAGACCATCTAGAACAACTGAGTAGGCGAACCTACCTTTAAGCAACTGCAACCAATCCATGCCGACAAACAACATATCCAGCAACCAAGCAAAGCCTATAACCACAATACATTTATCTATTACTATCAAGCAAACCCTAACTGTAAAGAACAAGGACACGGATGATGATTATGACATACCTATAGGGAGAAACTCAGCAAAAGACCGCTACCCGACTCATGTGACACTCTCCTAAGGCACAAGGATCTTCAAAAAGGCTTCCATGGAGGTTTTGTGGTGAAGGGAAGGGAAAGAGGCGACTGAAGGATAGAAGGAAAGTAGCGGAAGTGATATGCGGATTTAACAAAACGCGATACAAAACCCTCGCTGAAAACTCGGTACTCGATCGAGTACCCAACATACTCGATCGAGTGGCCCCCTACTCGATCGCACTCGATCGAGTAACCTAGCTACTCGATCGAGTAGCCTCTACTCTATCGAGTACCACTCTTAACACGCAACCCAAGATGGTTTTGGCACTCACTTCTAAGACTATTCCCGCTCCCAAGGTCAGTCAATGCTGGTCAAAGGGTCTCTAAAAGGGCGGGTATTACAATATCAATTGTTCCCATAATTTCCTCTTCAATGTTAACCATGACTACATCCCCTCTAAGTGACTTCTTTATAACCAGGTTGTGCAAAGCCATCAGCGAATATGTTTTCATTTTTTTCTTATATTCACACGATTCATAATAAGAATCATAAGCAGGCTTGACTCCAACAACTCTCGTTGACGTAGTTGTAATTGCTTTAGCTGCCGCCATGACTTTGCTTAACTTCTGCAAATGTAAAGATTAAAGTACTTACGATGTGTTAATATTCGTACCCTAATATATTTGAAGAACAAGTAATAATTAACGTCTGCGTATAGGTACCTCGGGGATGACAACATTGATGAGGTTGTTAGGCCATTGCAGATAAGGGCTCGGGGCTTCTTTCAAATAAGTGATCTTCTCATTAGGAAACGGTACTTTTACTTCCCCATACTCGTCTTTATATAATTAGGACACTTCCACTTTCCTGCAATTGTGACGAAGGGGTATACCATGAACCTTAACTTGTTGAAATTGGTCGTAAGCGAACATGTATCCCCTGGCAACAACAACTTTCTGTTTTCCTTGTAAATAGAACATACGACAAGCCACTTTGCAATCGCCCTTCACGACAGCTTTAATCAATTAGTACCCATACATACACTACCTTTAAAAATTTTTATAAGTAAAAAATGTGTACTGAGATGAATAATTATAAACTAGCAGCTATTACCTTTTTCGGTGTAGAGAAGAACGTCTGATCATCAACTACCTCAATCTCATTCTGTGTCACGGCCTTCCTGGCTTCCTCTTCCTCTTCAACTGCCTGATATCGATCCTCGGCTTCCACCTCAGTCTCCTTTGCCATGTCCTCCTTTTCTTCCTTCTGTACATTAACACTTGTTCATATAACACGTACTGATTTTCCAAATCAAATAACACATTATATATATATATAATACATAAATATTATTACCTCTTTTTCCTCCTCCTCCACCTCCTCCTCCTCCTCCTCCTCCTCCTCCTCCTCCTCCTCCTCCTCCTCCTCCTCCTCTGCTTCCTTTATGACTTGTTGAACCATATCCAACTCTTTTTTTGATGGCTTTTCCCCAGTTTCCAACATTCTCACCATCAACCTGACTATTTTATGTAGCTGTGTAGTAGAAATTAATGTCAGCATATATAGTTATAAATTACGTTGGTTCAAATACAGTATTTATAGATTACCTTCTTGGAATCATCACCACTTCGAGTAGTTTTCCCAAAATACTTAGTGATACCAACATGCGTCGATACCCCTCTCACATGACCTGGATGCTCTGCTTTACCGATTGCCCTAGCAAGAATGTCATCACGTCCTTCTGGAATCCATTTTCTTTCCTGTACCTCCTTCTCACAGATCCTCTAAATTTACATAAAACCATTAAGAACCTCACAATTATTTAACTCCGACCACTAGCGGTAGGGGTGACATATTTATTACAACTTACAATTTTCTCTTTGATGTCCTTATAATATTCAGTTTACGTCTTTCCATTCTTAGGAGTGTGACCTTCTACCCAAGTGTCGTGACGACTGAATTTTCCAAGCTTTGCCTACAATTCATTCGTCACATTGATATCCTCTCAAAATATGTATGATTACTATGAACATATATAACATTCATCACCTAATAGTCTAATACTATAAGAATTATGTACTTACAAGTTTCTTCATAATCAATCTATAACCACCTCGGGAGCCGTAAAAGACGGTCTTTTTCTTTGAAATGTTCGCCTTGTTCCTCTCACTCATAGCCTTCATCAAATAAATTGTATCAAGAAACATAAGCATGACCAAACACTAAACTAAGTATACTTCTTATTATTATTAAGTTACCTTAAACTTGTCAGACTACCTATAAGTGATATAGCTATCCCAATGGTCTTGACTGACATATGGATACTTCTTTGTTGGTGGGTTCTTGTTCATCTCCCCGGTTTCCTTGTTGAAAAAGTGCTTCTCAGCAATCTTTAACTTCCAAGAACTGAGGGCTTCCCCTGTCTTGTTTTTTAGGTACTTATCATACATTTCGAGGACAACGTAAGCTAACTACATATATGATGAGCATAGTTGGTACAAGTGTTTCGGCTAAAACACATATCAAGTAGTAACTTAATTTTAGCTAAAACATTTATTATTGTATATACATACCTTTAATCTGTTTATTAGCATGATGTTCCGTATTTTACTCAGTTCACTTATACGCGGCCTACCGAGAGGCACATACTGTCATACACAACAACCAATCCAACTCGCAAAATACCCGGCATACTCACCATATGGCAGCCCCCTATCTTTATCCCACTATAAAGGATTAGGTATCTTTGAATTTATTGCTTATAGGGAAACCCTGTGGCACATTCGACCCGCAGTGTGTTGCAAATTATTCTCATCGCCTGAGTCGTCGCTTGACGCATTTCCATCATTTATTTTCCGCGTTTGGACTATATCTAAAGCAGAAATTAATAAACAAATAATAACAATGCATACTTATAATAACAAACAAATATCCAGAGAGGAGGGTTTATTACTTATTTAAAGAGGAGAATCCGGATTGATCTAGCGGCGGCAATGGCGATGATGAGGATGACTGCGACGACGATGAGGTAGGCTGGTGGTTGAGGGGAAGCTCAATGTTTGAGGATATTATGTGGGGGAGGGGAAGCTCAGAGTATATATTTGTGAATAATAAAACACTTGCAAGACCTTGTTTATTGGAAAGTAATAAACACGGTATAAGAAAAATCGTTGTATTTTGTTCCCAAACAGACAACGGTTTTGTTTGAAACCGTAATTGATTTGTACTATCTACAACGGGTTAGAAATAACCGTTGTCTTTAATATTTTCATGTTGTTTGATTTTTCCGCCAAGAAATAAAGCATCATTTTTATATACATAACAACGGCCTGAACCATTATAACTGTATACGTCCTGAACAACGGTTTGGGTATAACCGTTTTATTTTATATTCATTGTGTTTGATTTTACCGCCAAGAAATAAAGCATCATTTGGTATATGCCAGCTAATTACAATATGTTTCTTAGAAAATCTTGCTTATTTCCATTAATTTAAAGGATTACAAGTTTACACATAAAGAGTACAAACTACCACCATATATAATAAACTAGGTAAATAACAATTAGAAGAAGAAATTTGACAATTAACTTAAGCCATGCGTCATTATTTTTGAGTTCTACGATATCCATCGTTAACTTCTTGCATTCTTCTTTTGCCTTCAATATTTCACTGTCATTTCCCCGCTTCGATTCTTCAAGTTGATATAGTATACTTCTCACTTGAGTAATCTCGATATCCATGCTCTTTTTCTCATTCACTAACCTGTTTATAACCTTCCTCTGCCACTCAGTCATTGGTTCATTAACCCACTTGAAGTAATTGCATCCACGCGTTTCAGTCTCGGGATTATAGAATTTGCAAGTACGAAACTTTCTCCCCGGATTTTGCAAAGTCCAAGAAGTCTGCAATGCTGCCGGAACTGAGCAATTACATATCCCTGTTGAAATAGAGGAAGAAGAATAGCTACCACTTGACGTAATTTGAGTAATAAGAGAGAGAGAGAGAGAGAGAGAGAGAGAGAGAGAGAGAGAGAGAGAGAGAGAGAGAGAGAGAGAGAGAGAGAGAGAGAGAGAGAGAGAAAAAGATAGAGAGAGAGAGAGAGAGAGAGAGAGAGAAAGAAATGATGAAAGAAAGAAGGTTATTTAAAATAATGTTATTCAGCAATTGCATAATTTAACAAGGTTTGCATAAGAACCGTTGTAATTATCTTAATAATGTCTTCCAATTTCCATTTATTTTTAGAGGTGTTTATATTCTAACACGGTTCTTATGCACTATCGTTGTCATTTTTAGAGGTGTTTATATTCAAATTGCATGTAATAAAGAGTAGAACTATATATTAAAACGAGCATATTATACAATGGCGAAAAAAAAAACAGTACAACAAGGGGAAAAAAAGAAACACAATAAAAAATAAAAAACCACAAAAACAAACAGCTAACTAATTAGTAAATTAATTAAACACCCTAACATGATTTTGACGAGGAGGTGAATACTGAGGATAAACTTGATTATAAATCAAGCTTACTACATCGGCATCAAGACGGTGATCAAAATGAGGCTGTTCTTCGTCTTCCCATGATTTCGGTACATTAATAAACCTGTAAGGTATGAACCTTCTCATCAGATGAGCGTCCTTAGCGGGGGAAACTCATAAGTAAGGCCCAGCGTGTACATAACGATCCTTAGGGTCGCCGTCATAATAGTCACTTTTGCCCCTTTGGTGGTCACTTGATGCATACCTTGCAGCGAGTTGTTTTGCTTGGCGAAAATCGTCAAGACCATCCCCTCGAAACATGATCAGAGCACATCTAAGAAACCCACGACCAGAAATCCAAGCCTGGTGGATTTCCCTAACATTTGAAAACCCATTCTCCATGAGGATGACCCTCAATGGGTTAAGAGAATTAGAAGCTGGCTTCCCAGCAGCATCGCGTATGACTGGGAGATTGTGAATTATGCATGTAATCAGGTTGATATAGCGGGTTACCGATTGCTGAGGAGGTGCGACTGCGGATGATGAAGACGACGACATTCTTTTAATTATGATATGTATGTATATGTAGATTATTTAAAAAGTGAAGTAGAAAGGTTAGTAATAATAAAGTGATTCTTATTGTTACTGCAAATGTGATGCTATTTATAGTATAATAAAGCTATAATTAATTAGATTAATTTCATCCATACATTACATTCAAACTTGTATTAATTGTGCATGCATGCATGAGGTGAATAATGGTCAAACAACCAATAATAATAGGGCATGCATTGGTAAAACCACAAACTTTTCAGTTTTCACAGTGGATCTGTATTTACAACGGTTATATGAAAAACCGTTGTTTATTGGTGTAATATGACAACGGATTTACAAAGAACCGTTATATTTTTGTGTTATACATACGGTCAAACAATCAATACTGCAAATTTGAATCAGAAAAAGTAAAAATTACAGGGCATGCATTAGTCAAATCACGAACACTAGAAAATCACAGATAATTAAACAATTTTTTTTAAAACGGATTCTGTCCAACCGTTGTTGATATGTGAAATATGATAACGGCTTAACAATGAACCGTTGTCATTTTATGTTATACATATGGTAAAACACGCAATACTGCAACTTTGACTCAGAAAAAGTAAAAATTACAAGGCATGCATTAGTCTTGTTAAGTAATTGGACCGTTGTGTTTTCACTAATTGGACAACGGTTTTTTGATAACCGTTGTAAGCTAATATGTTTAACACGGTAGAGTTGACCGATTCTTATTTAACTTGTACCGTTTCCACTTTCCAATTCTTAACTTGTTAAGTTTCCAATTCTTATCTTATTATTATACCGGTTGCAATTCTTACTATCTTATTATACCGTTTCCAATACAACCCAAACTCATTATAAGTAGAATTATAATTTTCACAATCTTAACTTGTACCGTTTGCACTTTTCAATTCTTAACTTGTTAAGTCCTTCATTAATTTTCCGCATTGATTATGTCGTCAAGTTCATCAACTTATAGTGGTTCATATTATTCATCCGCTGATGATGATGATGAAGCATCATATGAAGCTCTTGCAGGACCCCCAAGTAGATTTATGTACGCTAAACCCTTTACGTGCATCATTCACAATCTTCCGTATACAGAGGACGGGCATAGAAAGGTTATACTCTCGTATAGCCTTGACTCGTTAATAGGTTTGATTCGGTTAGCCAGATTGAATTTGGTTTAAACGATCTACCCGGACAATGATGCGCATGATGGCTTCGGGCGGTGCGCCCTCATCGAGTTTGGCGGAGGTGAGGAGCGGGAATGCTTTCATCAAGCTCGCAAACTTGAGCAGGCAGTCTATAACATTGACTCTTCGAGACTCTAGTTTGATCATGATGATCAGCGGGTATGCCCATAATTATGGGTTACAAATGAATCTGGCCGTCTCCTACTACTTACGATTCTGCACCGCTAAGGTCGCATTACCGAGCAGGGGACAGTGCCGTTACAATGGGAAAACGACTGTGTGGATTGGGCTGAAGGTGAAAGAGACATATATGGTGATATTGTCTCTGAATTCCAGAGGATGGGGTACCATAAAACATACTCCCTTCATTCAACTTCACACTACACATTTGCTTTTTCACGTTTGTCAACGCTTGTTTTACGCGATTTTTTCTTTAGCTTGATATTTTAATGTACTCATAAAAACCTAAGTCATTATAATAAAAGTTTGATATTTTTCTGGTGATATTGTCTCTGAATTCCAGAGGATGAGGTAACAAAAAACGTTAAAAAAAACATAAATAATTAAACTTTAATTCAAACCACCACCATAATCCAAATGTTGGGAAATGTGTCCTCAACAATAGTGCGATCACATGATTTAAATATCATAATTAAATCTCAAATTAAGAATACGTGAGGGATGATTCCTTATACAGTCGACTGACCGTCATTAATCGCTAATGATTGGCTAACTAGAGTTTAACATTACTGTCGTGTGACGGTGGTGGTCAGTTGATCCCTTTAGGTCACACCTATAGGATGAGGCCCAAATAGATATTTAATTAATTGTATGCGATACAGATTAATTAATTCCTTAATTATGGGAGTGCAATTTTGCGTCTTATTTTAATGTGATTAAATAAAGATTAAATTTAGTAATTAAGTGTTACATTACTAAATTAGTTGAGATATTAATATAAGTTTTGAGGTAGAGGTAATTAGTTATTTAAAGTTACAAGAAGTTGTAATTTTAACTAACTAGTAATTATGGGACCCATTATATATTGATATAATGGTAGTATACTACTCAAAAAGTGGAGTGTATATTATATTATTAATTGTAATATTTAAGTGTTAAATGATTACATTAATAATTAAAAATGTAAGATAGTTGAAAATATGACTTATAAGCATTTGTGGGACAAATGACAAAAGGCAAAAATAGACCATAAAGGGTCCATTATTTCGGCCAAAATGAGAGCAAGAGATGCTCTTGTTTTGTCTTGTTCTTTTTGTTATAAAGATGTGTGATAGTGACTTATCCATGACATGTCTTACAAAGCTTAAAGCCTACACCTACCTACACAAAAAAAGACTAAAAACAAAAGGCAAAAGATTCCTCCTTTGCCTTATGCCAACCGGTTTTGGCATTACAAAAGGAGGAATTTTGGTTGCTCATTTTGTTACTTGTGTTTTTGCTTGAAAATCCTCATATCTCTCTAGCTTTCTCACATGCAAAATTCTTACAACCTCTCAATAAATACTAATACACCAAAAATTTATTACTAGAAGTAGTAATATAAGAATATTAGTATTATTAAGGTAATATTTCTACTATATATCTAGTTAATATTAGTAGAGATTTTTGGGATTCATCTTGGGTGCAATTTATTGGAGTGGCTTCTAAACTTGGAGTCTTAGGAGGATCATCCATCATTATAAGCTCAAGAACAAGTAAAGGAAGGTGACCTTACTTGTGCCCAAATTTTCGAACCAACCAACAATGTAAGGAACATTGTTTTTCTTATAAATCTTTCATTTTGTTATGCATGCACTAGATCTAAAGAACAAATAATTAACAAGTTAATTAGTTCACTATTAGAGGAGTCTAATAATAGGTATATGAACCTAATAAGTGGTATCAGAGCATAAGGATGTTGCATGCATAATCGGTTATTGTTTTTCCGAGTTAAAAGGTTAACATATAAAACTTAAAAATTTGTGATTTATAAGTATAAGCCACGAAATCACCATGCATGTTATATATTCTGGTCCTAAAATGTTTTTAGGTCATTTTTATGATTCATGGAAATTTATTGCTCATTTTAAGGATTTTTGGTCATTTTATTACATTTTTATGACTAAAATGGGAATTAAAATGCTAAAAATAGTTCAATTTCGTTTCTGACCTTGAAACATTTATATGACCTCACATGCATATTTTACAAGTTGTGTGTAAAAGGACGAGTTAATTTGATTAATTTTGCATGATTTATGATTTTTATGAGTTAAAGATGGATTAAAAGAGGTTAAATGGTTAAAATTAGTTAAATTTCGAATTAAGCCATGATATTTTAATATGATGTCACATGCAAGATTTACAGAGAGTATGTAAATTTCTAGATTTAAATATCTCCTTTAGCATGATTTATGGATTTTTGAGTAAAAATAGCATAAATAGTGACTATTTTAGGAAAAATTAGCTAAATCGTATTGCATGGCTTGAGAAAATTTTTTTAAGTTGAATTAATATCCCAATAATCAGATATAAAGTTGGATAAATTATTGGTTCAATTTTCGTATACTTTATGTATTTTATGAGATAAAACCGATAAAATGCAACTATATTTTCTCAAAATTAATTCGAAAATTTTAACCATGTTTTTTTGACATTATGAGGGTCATGGAATTATTCCAGAATGTTCAAAAATTTAAAATTCAAATTTTGATACTTTTATGAATTAATTTGGATTTATTTCATAAATATTGTGTTTTTAAGGTAAAAAATGAGCATAAAATTAAATCAAGTTGAATTATTGTCAAAAATTTAGTGATGACTAATTTTTGAGTCCTAAAATGTGTTAGGATAATTAACTTGAGCTTAGATGTGATTTAAGTATTAATTAGTGATTTTAAAAGGTTATTATCACACATTTCCATGAAACCGGGTTATATGTACGACATAAGTTAAATAGGGCGATTTGGCACATGATTTTGCATGATAGGTACATATTATAATGCTGCATATTTCAATTGTTGAATGTCTTTTATTTATATAATTTTGAATTATGTAATTTTATCTTAGTATGGCCTTAGTTTTAATCGATATTACCCGTAATGAAAGGGAATATTGATTCGGTTGTAATTTAATGTGATCTCGAATCACTTTTATTTTATTTTTATTAGTTTTTCCATTTTACAAATGTATAATAGGAATAGCTTTGTATTTTTATTATTATTTGTAATTATGGAGCATCTTCAAGACGGTGCCATTAGGAAAGGTGATCCGACAAAGACGGTGTCTTGGGAGCCGTGCCAAATTGAAGATTCAAGGGACCAAAGGAGTTGGTTTCCGAATATGTAATAGATTATTTGATTTTCTATTTTTAGGAAGGCCATACTAGGAATTTTATTTATTGCTTTGCATTTCTTTTAATATGTTGCATGCATAGCCAAATCGCCATAACAACACATGCATATCATATCGAGTCATCGACCGTGTCAATTATAATTATCGTAGTTCACTACTTTAGTTCACTTAAAACGTGATAGATAATAAATTGACAAGACCTCTCACATATAATAATTGAGATAAAGCCTTACCAAATAGTAGAAACCCATGAAGTACCAATTTCATGAGGGAGTTAATCCGGCTTCACCGTAATACAAACCTTGTTACGTTGGCGAAGTGGGGTAATAAAATGTTATTACATCGAAATTTGGATTGAGCTCAACGGAAGTATTGTTGACCGTAGTCGCATGTGTTCCGGGCTAAAGATGAGAATTAGAGTAATTTTTATCGACCGAGAGTTCTAAAAGTAGAATCGATTAAAAGGTTAATCTACCGAGTTATATTAATAAGGGATGAATCGGCTCACCGTGCCCAAGTTAATATGAATTTGGATCTCGGAATCATTTATGTAGTTGGGTGGAGGTCACTATATAAATGCAATACTTGTAGTTAAATTAACGAGTATTATTAAAACGATAGATGATAATTAAATTCCTTCATTTCCTATTTTGTAGTCAAAATTTGTTTTAATCAACTGCAATGGCAACTTCAAACGCGTCCGCATCCACTAGTTCCACCCCGCTTTCCAATGTGTCATGGCTCCGATCCTTCATGAATCGATGTAAGTTAGAAAAGAATGGGTCCAATTTCGCCGATTGGGATGCACAACTTCGCTTGGCCGCGCAAGGTGACGACAAGCTTCGTTACCTTACCGAGGCATCTCCCACCGAACCACCTAATACTAGGTCCACCGCTAGGCAAGCCTATGAGGATTACCAAAAGGAGTCGGCCGCAATGAAAAATGTATTGATCTTTGCTATGGAGGCCGAACTCCAACGAAGTGCTATAAAGATTAGCACCGCTCATGAGATCTACATGAAGCTTGTGAACATGTTTTCACGAGCTCCTAGGGTCATTCAATATGAGGCGGCTTCCGCATTCTTTGATATTAACATCAAAGAGGGCCAATAGGTGAGCCCACATGTGCTCAAGTTGATGGAGCATGTTGAGACCTTGAAAAGGCATAAGGTGGAAATTCCCGATGAACTCGTGATTGATCGAATTCTTCATTCCCTAAACAAAATCAAAGCATATGTTCAATTCCGGGTGAATTTTAATATGCAAGATAAGAAGGTTTCCCTTGATGAGTTGCACAAAATGCTTGTGCAAGCCGAAAGGGACATGGGGCTAAGTGTTAGCACCACCAAAGATGTGCTCAATGTTAATCAAAAGAGCAAGGGAACTTTCAAGAAAAGCGGGAAAAAGGGAAAGAAGCGAACTCCCAACAGGAACATAGGTAAGACTTATGAAGCAAGCTCCTCCAAGCCCAAGTACAGTGCCCCCTCCGGGGACAAGTGCCACTATTGTTGTGGAGTTGGACATTGGAAGAGAAACTGTTCCAAGTATCTTGGCGACATCAAAGCTGGAAAGGTTATTCCGAGGTATATAAATATCCCTATCTTTTATGTTTCAATCTCAATTAGTATGTGATACAAGTTGTGATAATTACCCTTTTTATTGTAAATAGGGCCCCCTCCTAGCAAGGACAAAGGCAAGGAGAAGCAAGTCTAGAGGATCACAAGGAAAGCTAGAGTAGCCGACCATGGTGATGAATCAATGGAAGCTTGGCTTTTAAATTTGCTTTGTCTTTAAATTTATGATGAATTTCATGTTTTTAGAACTATTTTGATTTCCTCGTGTGACTTGGAAATTGGTTTGTATCCTTTAAACACGGGTTGTATTTCGGATATTAGTGATTTGGTTTTCAACCCAAATCACTTGTTTTATTATGTTGTTTGTTCTAAAATCATCATCATTGATTACTTGGGTATAGAAACATTAGATAAAAAACTCAAATTGATCAAGTAGACGATTATGATGATGGGATCATTATATGTCCATGAGCTATGAATCTGATTCTCCTTATGACTTTGTTACTTAAAGTAACAACTTACTTATATAAGATCAATTCTAAGAGTTGTAATGAGTTTTTGAATTCATCAAGTAGGGAATTCACGATACCAAATGGACATATTATTCTAATTGGATGGTCAACCGTGAGATACCCAGAATAGAGAGTCTATTAAACCAGATTACATGGATCGATCATCATATTATCAAGCTGCCATGTTAGGATGGCCTTTTGAAAGTTAATATATAGTCTTTGAAAACTCCTAATACTCCGTTAAATATATGTTTGTGACTCACAAAGCTATCTCTCAAGAAATTAGGTGTATTTCTGAGAGATAGAGTGGGAGTAGATTGAATCGTCACAAACATCTCTTTTAGTTGAAATATTACTTTGTGAAAGTAATAGTATTATAGAGTGGGAGTTGGTATCGAACTATAGTCTATGAAGATAGATTGAGAGCATAGTTCAGTGGGAGTTTATCTCACATGTCTTATTGTTTAAAAAATATTACTTTGTGAAAGTGATAGGATCATGTCCATCATACATACGAGCTGAAGCATTACAATCCAAAAATTGTAACTCAAGAGTAGATTTACTTTAAGGCGCGGGTCTCCTCAAAAGTAAATAGAGCTCCAGAGAACACAAATGCATAAGACTTACATGAAGATGTTGATCAAGATAAATTGTGTTAGGAATTGCCACATTTCATTAAATGAAGAATGGCAAATAAAATTTCGCTTTTCTAAAATGGGAATTTAGAGAAGGAAGTGTTTAAAAACACAAAACCTTAGATGAAGATCTATGAATCCTAACATATTATGCATAGCTTTCTTAAGTATACCTAGGATGGTCTTAAGCAAGCATTAAAGGATTATACTTTTCATTCATGTGATTGAAGAATCATGATGTACATGAAGTTAAGTGGGAGCTAGAATTGTTTTTCCCATGTCTTATACATTAAAGACATATTACATATTGAGTATTATGTACCAATGCTCTCTTCTGGCAAGAGTAATTGGAAGACTTGGAAAGGGATGCAAAGTATTCTAGATTTTGAATCTATGTGAGAGAAAATTGGCATAGAATTGAGAGTCTTATGAAGATAAGTTCATTCGTATCTGTTTAACATCAACAAAGTTGAATGGCTTATTCATGATGATGAAAGTGGAATTACTATGATGGAATCATAGTCGTTCACTGAACCCATTAAGTTGTTGATTATATGAAATCGGTTACTAATGTTTCCGCCATTAGAACGATTATGTATGCCTACAGACGCACGTGCTGTGATGTACCATATGCTAGGTGCATGATGAGTCAATAATAAGTTAATTCATAAGATGGGCTTGTGAAAGCCTTAAAGTACAATTGATGACTTGTACACATGTTTGGATGATAAACTAAGTTTAAGTGTTGAAGGGTTGCACCAACTTTAGTTTCCAAGCTTAAAAGGATTTGATGAAATCCTAAGCAAATGTTATTGACAAAGGAGTAAGAAACTAAGAAATGTGTTTTAGTTTCGCGCATTAAAAATTCTACAAAAGGAATCTAAGTAAGTTGCGATAAAATGGTCAACGTAGGGATTAAGAGTGAATCCCTCTACAAATGACTTTATCATATGTTATGCGATAACAGTGGGAGCTTCTTTCAAGATAAAGAACTCAGATCTAGTATGAAGTCTAGACATATACTTAGAGAAATTCATATCATTAGAGATGACATTGAATGGAAGGAAATAGCAATTAATAAAGTTGGAATATATGGATATCGGGTATATCCACTTGCCAAGCTTGTATTGCATTTTAACTAGTGTTTTAATACACTAGAGATTAAAGAATATGAAGTAGTAATAGTGTATTGACTATTCATATGTGATAATCACATTTATCGTTTGAGTTTTATTAAACTCACACGCTACCTTGTCGTATCCGAATGGGTTGTAGAGACAAATTGAACCCCATTAAAGTGAACTGGATTGACATGGTATTCGCCCCTAGTTATTTATATGAGGTGACGTCTCGAAGTGACTAGAGTGTGATGCGATTGATGGCAAGTTCAAGTGCCATAGAGTCATATGGGATGACTAGTCAATCACATAGGCGATCGTATGGGACAATCTGTCGGGCGCTGACCGCTTATAGAGTTCTGGTAATTCATAAAGCCTGGTCGTGGCAAGAGCTACTATAGTATTCTTATGAGTCAATTCTTTTGACTAGAGACTATTCGCCCAAGTTGGCACAACTTCTGATTAGCTTTGATTTATACTCTACGATTTCTTAAACGAGGTCAAACCGGTATATTTTGGGTTATGATGGACTGTGGGTGAACGAAGGAATAGGGCGATAGGAATTGTCCACCCCTTGTCAGGGTTGTTTTAAATCTCAAGGCCACTCGAGGAGTAGTTAATTGGAAATGCGTGGCCACGCTCGGAAGGTATCTTTGATAGATAATTCCGGTCGACGCTTAATCTCCGGATCGAGAAAACCACTCAAGATATGATCAAATGTAAATACGACTGCAAGACACCTTGCATTGAGTGGGAGATTGTAATAGGACAAGAGAATTGGTGACGCACACTTGTCGAGGACAAGTGGGAGATTGTTGGGAAATGTGTCCTCAACAATAGTGCGATCACATGATTTAAATATCATAATTAAATCTCAAATTAAGAATACGTGAGGGATGATTCCTTATACAATCACGACCGTCATTAATCGGTAATGATTGGCTAACTAGAGTTTGACATTACGTGCGTGTGACGGTGGTGGTCAATTGATCCCTTTAGGTCACACCTATAGGATGAGGCCCAAATAGATATTTAATTAATTGTATGCGTCTGATTAATTAATTCCTTAATTATGGGAGTGCAATTTTGCGTCTTATTTTAATGTGATTAAATAAAGATTAAATTTAGTAATTAAGTGTTACATTACTAAATTAGTTGAGATATTAATATAAGTTTTGAGGTAGAGGTAATTAGTTATTTAAAGTTACAAGAAGTTGTAATTTTAACTAACTAGTAATTATGGGACCCATTATATATTGATATAATGGTAGTATACTACTCAAAAAGTGGAGTGTATATTATATTATTAATTGTAATATTTACGTGTTAAACGATTACATTAATAATTAAAAATGTAAGATAGTTGAAAATATGACTTATAAGCATTTGTGGGACAAATGACAAAAGGCAAAAATAGACCATAAAGGGTCCATTATTTCGGCCAAAATGAGAGCAAGAGATGCTCTTGTTTTGTCTTGTTCTTTTTGTTATAAAGATGTGTGATAGTGACTTATCCATGACATGTCTTACAAAGCTTAAAGCCTACACACTACCTACACAAAAAAAGACTAAAAACAAAAGGCAAAAGATTCCTCCTTTGCCTTATGCCAACCGGTTTTGGCATTACAAAAGGAGGAATTTTGGTTGCTCATTTTGTTACTTGTGTTTTTGCTTGAAAATCCTCATATCTCTCTAGCTTTCTCACATGCAAAATTCTTACAACCTCTCAATAAATACTAATACACCAAAAATTTATTACTAGAAGTAGTAATATAAGAATATTAGTATTATTAAGGTAATATTTCTACTATATATCTAGTTAATATTAGTAGAGATTTTTGGGATTCATCTTGGGTGCAATTTATTGGAGTGGCTTCTAAACTTGGAGTCTTAGGAGGATCATCCATCATTATAAGCTCAAGAACAAGTAAAGGAAGGTGACCTTACTTGTGCCCAAATTTTCGAACCAACCAACAATGTAAGGAACATTGTTTTTCTTATAAATCTTTCATTTTGTTATGCATGCACTAGATCTAAAGAACAAATAATTAACAAGTTAATTAGTTCACTATTAGAGGAGTCTAATAATAGGTATATGAACCTAACACCAAATACAACTTACAATGCTAGATAATAATTAAAGACTTAATTATTAGAATCTGATGAAGTATTAGGATACTCATTATGAATTTCGGTATAGATCAAGTCGTAGATCAGCCCTTCATTATCACCGGGAAGCGCAGGTTGAATGGCCTCTTTCTCCCATGACATAGGCACGGTGGCAAGAATGTGATGCTTCCTGCAATGTTTCAGCAAATGATGATCACGATGGGTCGCAACCCATAGATAAGGGCCTTGTTGTTTATCATCTGAATAGAAGTCCTATTTCCCCGCATCTTCCCCCGTAAATCTAGCCCTTAATTTTCTTGCCTGACGAAAACTATCATGGCAGTTGGCTTCGTCAAACACGAAAAAAGCGAAGCCTACAAAACCTTGATTGTTTGTAAGCACAGGGTACACTTTTTTAACCGCGGTGAAACCGGAGTCATGAAGCATTTGCGTCAACCACCCAAAATTAGGGTTTAAACCCTTTCCATTCACACCATAATGAACCGGGAGATTATGGAGAATGCAAGTAAAAGGCTCTGCGTAACGAGAATGTGATTGTAGCTCCGATACACCAGCCATATTTTTTTTAGAGAGAAATATAGAAAGAAATTAAAGAGTAAATGTTTAATAATTTAGAATTTGACCTAAAACATTATGAAGACATATTTATAGAATTATTTTGGTCAAATTGAATATTTATTAAAGTTCTGATAAAGTTTTGAATGCAGTAGTCAAATTGAAAAATCTAATCAAATACTGACAACGGTTGAATTGAAAAACCGTTATTTCATAATTGAAAATAATAACGGTTACAAAAAATCCGTAGCTACAACATAAAAGCGGGTAACAAAAACAGTTGCTGGTGTTAATTTAGTAACGGTTTTTGAAATGCCGATATCTTAAACTGGTAATGGTTTTCGAACAACCGTTGATAAGAGTGATTCTATAACGAGTTTTTGGAAACCGTTAAACGTTTTTGACAATGGTTTGTTAAGAAGCCGTTGTCAAATTATAATAACAACGGTTTTCGAGGGAAACCGTTATTCCTATTAGCGCGATCTAGGTTTCCGCCAATATTTAGAAAACGGTAATCTAAGTGTCGTTATTAAATGCATTAAACCGTTGTGATACGCTTCTTATTGATGGTCAGATTTGGCGTACTGTTGATGTGATATGTTAGGTTTACGTCCCCTAAGAAGCTCGTAAGGAGTCTTCTTGAGAATGGGTCTAATCAAAGCACGATTGTGAACATAGCATGCAGTACTAATACCTTCAGCCCAAAAATTACGAGGTAGAACACTACATAACAACATAGTGCGTGCCATGTCCTCCAATGTTCTATTCATACGCTCAAAAACACCGTTTTGTTGTGGGGTTCGTGGTGCTGAGAAGTTATGCCCAACACCATTCTCCCTACAATATTCTATAAAGGCATGGTTATCAAATTTGGTGCCATGATCCGTACAAATAGAGACTAATTTTGATTTATATTTATTTTGGGCAAGCTTCATTAGAACCGCAAACTCTTCGAAAGTTTCATCTTTTGAATTGAGAAAGATTGGCCAAACATATCTAGAGTAATCATCAACTAGAACGAAAACATACCTGGATCCGCCTTTACTTCTTACCTTCATTGGGCCACATAGATCCATATGCACGAGTTCTAGTGGTTCATTGGTACTTACCATTCTCTTAGGTTTGAACAATGATCTCACATGTTTGCAATGAGCACACGAGTCACATAAAGTTTCTTGATCAAATTTGATTGGGGAAGTCCTTCAACCAAATCCCATCTTTTTAATTTATTTAAAGTAGTTGAACTAATCTGAGCAAATATTTTGTGCCAAAGACAAGGAACATCTGTTGTAACTTTCATGCAATTAAACAAGTTAGTAGGAATTTTATTTAAATCAATCATATAAACATTCCTTCTACGCTGTCCTTCAAGCACAACACTACTTGTTCCTTCAATTGTTATCCGACACGAATCTGAATGAAAAACAACTTTATTTCCCTTGTCACATAATTGAGAGATACTCACTAAATTGTGCTTGAGACCACTAACAAGATAAACGTCACTTATAGCATGAGAAGAGGATATGCCAACTTTACCAACACCAATAGCCTTACCCTTCTTATTTTCACCAAATGTAACTTTACCTCCGTCGAAGGGTTCAAGTGAAAGAAATAAATTTACATCTCCAGTCATGTGCCTTGAACATCCACTATCAAGGTACCATAGATTATTTTCTTTCCCGCAACCTGTAAAATGGTTAGATACAGTTTTTAGGTACCCAAGCTAAGCTGGGTCCTTTAACGTTAATCACTCCAAAAACCAAATCTTTTCTAATCCAAACTTGTCTAAAAATCTTTCGTTTTGGAACCGAATAGGATTGTCTTGGAATTGTTTTTGATTTTGTATTGGGTTCCCCATGACGTGGTCTTTCAGGTTGTTTTGGGGGAGTTTTAGTTTTGAAAGGCTCTTTAGACTTAGGTGATTGTTTTTATTCGGTAGCCTTCTTAAAATCAAAGCTCATATCATTGAACCAACGATGATTATTATTACGTTCTTCACTCGTACTAGGTTCACATGGGGGAAGATCATTATCCTCTAAAACAGTGTCAGTTCTTTAACAAACTTGATTCCTTTTCTTAAATCGTGAGCGTATGTGACACAGTTTTCTTGGATATGACCCGTATGACCACAGTAATTACAAATCAGGAATTCTGGTAAATTGACATATTTTCTCTTCCTGAAATCTCGTTCGGAAGTAGTTGATTTGCATTTAGAGTGGTCTCTACGACCATAGCACTCATGTCCTAATCTCATTTTCATGTTATTGTCTAATTGCTCAGTTAGGAAATTCAGGACACCTGTGCTACCTTCCCATTTGCCGTGAACCTTTCTAGCATGACAGAGTAAGTCTTTTAAGGACTGGATCTCTTTATTGCATTTGGAATGGTTTGACTCAACAACCTTGGGAAGATGAGTCTCTTCATAATTGTCACGAAAGTTTTGGAAACTGCCATTAAGAACTCGTACCATCTCAGTATGCGTTCTTTTCGTATTTAATAGAATGGTTTTAGATTCCTCCAATTGCTGAGTTAGAGAGTCAATTTCCTTCTTTTGATCTGAGATCACAGCTTCTCTAGCTGTAGCCTTTGACTCAATAAGCTCTTTGACTTTCCTCAATTCTAAGGTTATAGCTTCACTAGCTGTAACCTTGGCTTGAAGATGCTTAATGTTAAGTTTCAGATTTGAGGTTATAGCTTCATTAGCTATAACTTTAGACTTAAGAACCTTTTTCTCAGCATTAGTCACATCTGAAGTTATAGCCATATCGGCTATAACTTTAGATTTGAGCTTCTTGGCCTTGGCTTTAAGGAGACGATTCTCTTCAGCAATATCGAGAATTTGTTCTTTTAAATCTTTCAAATCCAGTTCTTGTTCATGACATTTATCAAGAGATTGCTCAAAGTATTCGATTAAAGCATTCTTAGACAATTTCTTAACGCTTTTCTTGAGTTCAAGATAGCTTACCTATTCTTCTTCTTCTTCTTCTTCTTCTTCTTCTTCTTCTTCTTCTTCTTCTTCTTCTTCTTCTTCTTCTTCTTCTTCTTCTTCTTCTTCTGAATCTGAATTTCTGAGGAAGCAGCAATAGGAGCCCACGTTATCTTTACCATCGTCTAAAAAGAGGTCAAGGCTTACATTGCTTAGACATAGGTTAGCAACCTCTTCTTCTTTGGATCCTTCGTCGTCCTCAGTGTCAAGATCTACCCAGCACGATGCCATCATTACTTGCTTGAACTCTTTCTTAGTTTTCTTACGTTTGTCTTTGTCTTTAATTTCCTCCCATGTGGGACAATCCTTAATCATTTGACTGGATTCTCCGCACTTGAAGCATCCTCTGTTAGCAAACGTATTCTTAGACTCCGAAGTTTTCTTATTATAGGACTTGTTGTTATTATTAAACGATATTGCTTGCTTATTTCTAAAATTCATTTATTGAATCGTTTAGCAAACAGAACTGTTTTGTCCTCTATTTCAGCATCGACATCTTCCTTAGAAGAAGCTTGTAGAGCTATGCTCTTAGTCTTACTGGACTCGGCCTCATCATCATCCAGGACGAGTTCATGGGCCATAAGAGCTCCAATTAGTTATGCATAAGGTAAAGTGGTGAGATCTCTAACTTCCTCCATAACCGTGACCTTGGGACGCCATTTCTTGGTCAAACTGCTAAGTACTTTCCTAGCAATATCCTGACTAAGAGCATAGCTCTACAAGCTTCTTCTAAGGAAGATGTCGATGCATAAGGTAAAGTGGTGAGATCTCTAACTTCCTCCATAACCGTGACCTTGGGACGCCATTTCTTGGTCAAACTGCTAATTACTTTCCTAGTAATATCCTCGGAGTTAAACGTTCTACCAAGATTTTTAAGCTCATTGATGATAGTAGAAAATCATGCTGACATGCTATCGAGTGATTCATTCTTTTCCATTTTAAAAAGTTCGTATTTTTGAATCAGCAAGTCAATACGATATTTTCTAACAGCTGACGTTCCTTCATAGGCCAACTCAAGACCATCCCATATTTCCTTGGCCGAAGTGCAAGAACAAAAACGATCGAATTCAGTCGATGTCATGCCGTTTTGCAAGAGGCTTATCGCTTTCGAGTTTTTCCCAGCCTTCTTGTAATCAGCCTCAATATAGTCTTCCTCCTTTTTCTCATAGTAGTGCCTTCCGAAGATGCGACCAAAATTTTGTGTGGTCCATTCTTGATAATCGTCCAGCACTCCCAATCATGTCCTTTTATATAGTGTGTCATCATATTTTTCCATAGTCCATAATTCTTCCCATCAAAGATAGGACACTTAAGATACATGGAATCCATTTCACACGTATAAGGCAGCGGAATTTAAAAGAAAAAAAAAAGAAAAAAAGATAGACGGATCAACCTCTTTGCGGTTAGGCAATCATAAGCACAAGGCTCTGATACCAATTGAAGAGTCTATCCAAGTCGAAATACTCGAGATGGGGGGGGGGGGGGGGTTGAATTGAGTATTTAAAAACTTATGACCACTTTTTATTTTATATCTAAATAATTAATTATTTAAAGTTTTATTGATTAAACTTAACTAAATAACTGAACGATTATAAACGTTATGAAATGAACGATAAAGAAAATTGCAAGGACACACGATATTTGAAGTGGTTCAGCTTCACACGTCGAAGCCTACGTCCACTATTGTCGATTAATAATTTAGTACCTTTCTCCGGATTACAAAATTATCAACCCACTCGTATAACTAACTCTAGCTATAACTCAATTTGAATATCACTAGATATTCGATTTGACTATCTTAAGTTACTAAGAAAGCACTTGATTATTCCTCTAATTGTTCACACAATTGAACGAGTAGAAACAATATGAAGTACTAATATCTTATAACGTAACCTTAAGAAATAATACACAAATTAAAGAGCACGACGTTTCGTAAAAGATTTTTCAATTGCAAAACAATAAAAATACTTGATTAAAATTTAAACTCAAATTGTTTGCAAGGAATTGATGTATCGAAATGCTAATTTGAATTAATCAATATCATGAGTATATAGAGTAGAGGAGAAACACTAGGGTTTGGTCGAAACCCTAGAGGTGCCGTGAGGCAAGATAAATTACTTTATAAGAAACAAATCTTATCTCTTCTTAATTTAATGTACTAAATATTCTGATTAAGTAAATAAGGAAAATTTAATATAATTGATAAGATATGAAAATAACTTATGGCAATATATTATAAATTTGACCTATTATTATTTACTTACATACGGAGTTAGTTGGACCATCATACGGCTCATAAGCCCACCTTAGTCGAAACCCTATGTCAAAATATCAAGAAGTAGATTAGGGTTAGGTTTAGATAACTTAGCAAACCCTAGGTAGCGTGACGACTCATAAGTCGTTTTACTAACCAATAGGATAACGTAAATTATTCATTCCAAACCACCCAAATTTCATCTCTATCGTATACACACATGATTTCGAAACATATTTGAAGAATTTTATCATTTGAAAATTGATTTTAAAACTATTAAAATCGTGTCTTAAAATGCAACCCAAAGTTATAGTACAAATAGCTATAACTTTTATGTTTGGTAAGTAAAGTTATAGGTGCAATAGCTATAACTTTACTTTCCCAATATTACTTCTTAAGATACCGTTATCAGATGATGTCCTATACCTAGCTAATCTTCCTAGAGATCTTCAGTAGTAGGATCATCTTTCAATATTGATCGTAAGCTCTTCATCTTGATCTTGTTATAGACTTGATCGAGCCTTTTGCTTAAGTGATCATCATACTTGAAACTTGTTACAGTTACTATGACACTTTAAGAATCTTCAATGTTATAGCTCAAGCTTCTATACACTTCACAAATCTTCAATGTTATAGCCACGAGTGCTATAACATTACTTGCTTAATTTGTAAACTCTAATCATTCTATTAAAGACTAAACAAATAATTACAAGAAAGAGTATATAATATAAGGTACATACTTGTCATTATCAAAACTAGACATATATCTATATGGTCCAACATGAATGGACCTGATTTTCGTTTATCTAGAGATGATGCTCCAGAGCTGGATGAAGAAGATAAAGAAATTGAAGGCACGAATGATGAACATGGAGATCCTTTAAATAAAAAGGGAAAGAAAGGTGAGACTATAGTTGATGATACTATAACCTCCTCTCAAGACAAGAACTTGGAAACTGAAGTTATAACTGATGAAGCGATAACTTCTAATCCAAATCAAGGTATAGAATCAAGAGTTATATCTGATTCTACTATAACCCCAAGATTGAATTCAGGGGGAACAATTCATGGATCCCAATCATTTGAAGAAGGTGAGCCCAGTTCAAATGACAATGATATGCCTTCAGTCTCTAAGAAATGGAGATATAAAGATTATAATCCCGTGGAGAACATTCTTGGAAATTTAAGGAAAGGTGTTCAAACTCGTAGAGGATTGAACAACTTTTGTTCCTTCTACTCATTTCTCTCCACCATTGAACCTACCAATATCAAAGAAGCCCTAGCTGAACTAGATTGGATCGTTGGCATGCAAGAAAAATTGCAACAATTCGAAAGGAATAAAGTGTGGCACTTGGTTCCTAGACATAAAGATAGATCTATTTTTGGTACCAGATGGGTGTTTAGAAACAAACTCGATGACACATGAGTTATTGTTCGAAATACGGCAAGATTGGTTGTACATGGATACAATCAACAAGAAGGAATAGATTATGATGAGACCTTCCCTCTGGTGGCTAGACATGAAGCTATTAGATTATTAATAGCTTTTGCAGCTCACAAATGAATGAAATTATTTCAAATGGAAGTTAAGACTGCATTTCTTAACGGTTATTTACATGAAAAGGTTTTTGTAGAGCAACCCCTAGGATTTTTGGATTGCAAGTTTCATAACCACGTTTACAAATTAGATAAAGCCTTATATGGTTTGAAACAAGCTCCCAGGGCTTGGTACGACATATTGTCTATATTTCTACTTGAAAGCAATTTTAAGAGAGGATCTGTCGACAATACCTTGTTCCTAAAATCTGAGGATTCCGATTTATAAGTTGTACAAATTTATGGTGATGATATTATTTTTGGTTCAACTAATAATAGATTGTGTAAGTATTTTTCAGATTTAATGACCTCGGAATTTAAAATGAGGATGATGGGAGAACTTAAGTTCTTCCTGGGACTTCAAATTCAACAACTAGTGAAGGCATTATGATCCACCAGCAAAAATATATCAAGGAACTAATCAGGAAATTCGGATTGGAAAATTCTCATTCTATGTCAACTCCTATGGTCACAGAAAAGAAATTAACATTTGACGAAGACGGTAAGTCTGTCGATGAATTGAGTTATCGAGGTATGATTTGTTCACTTCTATATTTAACTGCTAGTCGCCCTGACATTATTTTTAGTGTATGCGTGTGTGCTCGATTTAATCCGTGCCCTAAGGAATCACATATGCTAGCAGTTAAGAGAATCTTGAGGTATTAAATTGGTACATCTAAATTATATCTGTGGTATCCTCTTGGGTGTAATTTCGATCTCATAGGGTATTCAGATGCGGATTATGCAGGTTGTTCGCTTGACAGAAAAAGCACTTCCGGCATCGCTACGTTTGTTGGACCGTGCATTCTAACAAGGCGGTCGAAGAAACAAAATTCAGTTGCCTTATCTACTGCTGAAGCTGAATATATTGTTGCTGCCTTAGTATGTTCTCAATTACTTTGGTAAAAGAAACAATTATCTGACTATGGGGTGAATTTTGGTTCTGGACCTATTCTATGTGATAATAAGAGTGCTATAATTATATCCAAAAATCCCGCACAGCACTCGCGTACTAAACATATTGATATTAGGCACCACTTTATTAGAGACCAAGTAGAAAAAGGCAATATAAAACTTGAATTTTGTAGTACGGAAAAACAATGGGCATATATTTTGACAAAGGCATTGGCCAGAGAACGTTTTGAGATTTTATGGTTGGAAATTGGTTTAATTGGTGGCAACTAAACTTGTCACAAATATTTACGACCTTTATGACTGACTAGAAATAGACGAGATTGTATGACTTTGTCCGTATTTTCCTTTGCAAGTATATTCCTATTAAATATTATATTATTTTACGAGAAAATCCGCCTGCTAGTCATCTATATATTTGGTGTTTAATTACAAACCAATTCTTCCGTCACAATATTCTTTTGGCCGAAATCTTATAAAAAATCTCAACCTTATTTTACCATATCTTATTCCATGTGACTTAACTTACCATATATTTTATAACCATAACCATAACCATATCTTTTAAAAGATTTACCCTAAACTTATCTTTCTATAAAAAAAAAAAGGAAAATCATGGCAAATCTACACGCCGCATATAATTACTTTCGCACTCCTACCTAAACACAAATATTTACCACACCATATATACTCCACATCCCTCATGTCACAATCACCATTATCACTGTCAAAACTTTCAATTTCTCAAAACTCTCAAACACTCAACCTCACCATCAATCATCATCATATCTGCACCCACAACCCGACTTAATTCACCCTCAACTTGGCCATCTACTAAGACCGGGTCACCCAAACCTCCATGCAACAAACTCGATCAAACCAAAACCATTCCCTCACCTCAAATGACCCCAAAACCAACCAATCCCGATCATAACCGGAGTTAAGCTAGTATCGAGGAAAAGTGATGAAACCTTGTACTCGTGTTTTAAGGTACGCTATCCATGGTGGATGATCTTATCCCTCGGCATGGAAGGCAAAGCTTGAAGCTTTGCGGTTTTTCTCCGACTTCTTGACTTTTCAAGAAGGGACCACGATTTGTGAGATGGCAGGTCCGGTTTATCCTATTAAGGTACTTCAATTTTATGCTTCAGTTTCCTTTAATATGGGTGTCTTGCATGCGGTTGTGAATGAGTCCGAAGTCACCATCTCTATTGATGATTTTTGTACTCTGTTTTCCGTCCCTGATTATGGGATGGAAATCAACCCGAGTGCGGAGTGGGGAGATGTGAGCGAGAAGGAGAAGCTTAAAATTAAGCGTTCTTTTGATGATGGTGCTACGGGTGAAACCATATGTTGGTGGGCTCTTTTTCGCCCAAATTAAAGTTCTTTCTTAATTTTCAGTGGAACACAGTGGTTCCAAGGCGAGGAGGCCGAGACAAGTTGTCGAGTTATGAGATGGTATTGGTGTTTAAGTGGCTTGAGGGTATTAAGGTTAGTCTCCCACAGCTTGTTTTTCACCATAGTATCCAAACTAGTGTTTCCATAACCGAAGACAAATTCTACACTACTTTGGATTTACCTTACGGTATGTGGATTTCTCGCTTGTTGGAATATAATAAAGTCGTGAGTCCAAGTAGCTATGGGGTGATGATTAAGGATGAGATGTGTGATACGCATCTTAAATTGATGAAAGTGGCCGCGGTTGGGCCCGATTTGATTTTTCTGTCAAAAGGAGGTGTTGTGGAGAAGTCGTCGGATGTGGTGGTGGCTTTGGATAAAAGATTAGACTCGTTTATGGCGAGTGTTTCTGAAAAATTCGATGCTCAAATGAAGTTGTTGGAATCTTTAGTGTCGGGATTGGCAAAGGAAAATACCATAGTTCGGTCTCTAGTGGGGTGAGCAATGATGACGTGATAGCCTACATGCGTGGGTTGGAAGGGCGTCTTAAGCTAGTTGGTAAGAATTCGAATAAGGCGGTTCATGAAGCCATTCGTCAAACAAACTCTTTAGCAAATTTGACGAGTCAAGGTGGCGCTTTATGGAAATACGGAAAAGCAATGCATGAGGAGATGAGTCTCATATTCGAGGCAACAGAGGCCTTGTCATTGAAGGTGCTTAATTTTGAGACGTTTCTCAAGCAACTCATGTGTGGTCTTGTTTTGATCGTCTTGACTCTCTCGAGTTTAGGACTCCTCCCGGTTATGTGAATCCCAATGTTGTGAACCACAACATTCCTTGAGCCCGTCCTAATCTTACCCCATGCCCCATTTCCTTTTGCTTCCTTAAACTTTTGTTGTCCATTCGGCCCATTTTGGCATTATAATCTTATTCGGCACTTTGGCATACTTGTTTATTCGGCACATAGGCTTTTACACATTTGGTTTATATTAGACATATTTTATTATGCATGCTTATCGTATACTCGTTTCTCGTCTTATAATATGTGTTTGCATGTTTATTTCATTCTCGGTCTATATTATTCTAGTTGTTTTATGTCTTGTTCTCGTCTTTACGATGATGTCAAGAAGGGGAAGAAAATGACCGTGACTTAATTATTTGCCTAAGCTTGCTCCTTGTCAGAACCTTTAATCTCTTAAGGTCCTTAGATGTTATGACTTTGAATATATGTAGCTTGTTCTTGTGTTCGACTGACTATAACATTTGTAGTATTATGTTGAGGGGAACTTGCACTTAGTTACAAATCGTAGAGACTTGTCATCATCAAAAAGGAGGAATTTGTTGGACCATATAGTTATATGTTATGTTTTGATAATGACAAGTGTACTTTATAATATGTATATATTTGTTGCTCGTAATCATTTTTTTAGTCTTGGTTAGATTAAATAAGGATTATAGTATAAGCAAGAAATGTTATAGCATTCGTGGCTATAACATTGAATATTTGTGAAGCATCATTAAGGTGATTGTTTTGTGTGGATTTTGCGCAAGGCGAAATCAGGTCAAGGTAGATTTGGGTAGGGTTAACTAGCTCTAATTGCCCTAATAGTGAGGTCGTTAGGGGTAAAATATAAACTACAAATGTAATAAAAAATAACAACAATAAGACAGAATTTTGTACGTGAAAAACTCTTAAATGGGAAAAAACCACGAGCACCAAGCCAGGAGAGGATTTCCCTATTATATTATGTATTGAGCACAATTGGACGTAATTATCTATGAATGAAATGAGAATGTTGTATATTGCCTTGTCTTGTGATGATCCTTCAAATTATTTCCAAATACCCCTTATATAAGCTCTAGCTGAACGGCTGTGTGATGGCGGCATTAATGTGGATTATTCTCCTTAATTACCTACAATAATTGCCAATATTACGCCCTTAATTACTGTATTTACTGCGAGATCTTCTTATTCAATGATGCGCATATATTCCTCTTGTAATATGTCTTCCTGGTCTGATATGGTCCTGATATTTTGACCGCTGTCCTCTCCATGGCCTGGCGCCTATCTTCATGTTCCTGATACCCTGACACCCTGACAGCCTGATGGTCAGGTTAAGGTGAGATACTGATCAGGGATGTCTGCGGATTTCCAGGCCTAACAGTGATGTTATAGCTGCTTGAGCTATAACATTGAAGATTCTTAAAAGCATTGGTGTGAATATCTCAACTACAATGACCACTCAAGCAAAAGGCATGATCAAGTCTTTAAGAAGCTCAAGATAAAGAGCTTATGATCTAGATGAAGAGATGATCCATATACTGAAGATCTCCAGGAAAATTAGCTAGTATAGGACATCGTCCATTAACGACATTTTTGGAAGTAATGTTGGGAAAGTAAAGTTATAGCTATTTAATCTATAACTTTACTTACCAAGTTTAATGTTATAGTCATTTGACCTATAACTTTAGGCTACAATATGAAGTCACGCTTTTAGGGTTTTAAAATCGTTTTTCATAGCTCAAATCTTTAATACTATTTTCAAGAATATGTGTGTGTATATAGAAAGGGGATACGGGTGTGATTAGCTCAAATAGATTTATGGATATCCTATTGATTAGTAAAACAACTTATGAGTTGTCATGCTATCTGAGGTTTTTCAAGTTTATTTAGATTTAAACCCTTATTCATGCATCAATATTTCATCTAGGGTTTCAAAATAAGACGTTAGGGTTATGGGCCATCGTCCACTTCGCACTAACCCTTTGTACAAGTAATCTATTAAGTTAAATCTAGAATAAGGTGTTGTAAGATATTGTTTATCTTAACAATTTTATAGATTTATCTTATATACTTATAATGATATATTAAATGAATTAAATTAAGAGAAGATAAGATTTGTTTCTTGTAAAACAATCTATTAGGGCAGCACGACACCTCTAGGGTTTTGCTAAACCCTAGCTCTTCTCTATACTAGATATACACAAGTACTTCATCTTTTAAATACAACTTTTCGCAATCTTAAACATCCTTTTGCAAACAAATTGAGTAAACACTTTATCAAGTAATTAATTTGTTTTTGCAATTCGAAAATCCTTACGAAAAGTCGTGCTTCATATTGTTATTTACTTTCATAGATTACGTTATTGGATAATAGTACTTTACATTGTTTCTTACTCGTTCAATTGTGTGAACAAATTAGAAGAACAATCAAGTGCTTTCTTATTAACGTAAGTTAGACAAAACCGAGTATTTAACGGTACTCAATCGAGTTACAACTAGAGTTAGTTGTACGAGTGGGTAACTAATTTTGTAATCCGTAGAAAGGTACTAAAATTATTAATCGAGAATAGTGGATGTATATTTCAATTTGTGAAACTGAAGCACTTCAAAATCACGTGTGTCAGTCATTTTATTTCATTTATTTCTTTACGTTTTAATTTGGTTAGTTAATTAGTTAAAGTTTAATAAATAAACTTTAAATAATTAATTATTAATTCACACTCATACGGACAATCGAAAAAGTGGGCTAAAGTTTTTATACTCAACTCACCCCCCTCCCCTCTTGAGTATTTCGGATCGATAGACTCTTCACTTTGTGACCCCGTCGTCGTGTATAAAACACTCCAAATATTTTTGAAATGTTTTGAAGATGTTTTTGTTTTTTTCGAAATCGTTTTTTTAGTTTTCTGACACGTAGTTATATAAACTGTCGATTAAACGTAGCGATTCCTAAGAATGTTGTAGTCCGATAATCATCGGGTGTTTGTTGGGGATTCAACATATACTGGGTATCAACAGAGCCCCCACTTTGACTAAGGCTTGGATAAGGCGAAAGTCAAAGTACAACCCCTGGTCAATTGAAGATTACAACCTCGAGACCGAACCAAAGTCATAGTAGCTCAAAAGGATTTGGCCCGAGGACCTGCCGTACGGAAGGGCGACGTCGAGGCGACTCCGGAATTCGAGTCAAGGACTTGCCGTCGGGAACATGTTAGAGTCTGTCGACTACCGGTGCGGGTCGTTTAAAGTCCGTTATACTACGTATAAAGGCTCGCCAGCCATAGGAAGGAGTCATACCTGAGGCATCTTCGGGATATGTCCTTGAATTGCTTCTTGTCTTTGCATAGAGGCCCGCCAGCCATTGAAGGTGCGTAGAGACTCGCGAACTGGGTTGATGTTTTAAGGCGCATAGAGGCTCGCCAGCCATCGAAGGTACGTAGAGACACGCCAGCCATCGACGGTGCATAGAGACTCGGCAGCCATCAAAGGTGCGTAGAGACTCACGAGCCAACAAAGGTGCGTAAAGGCTCGCTAGCCATTAAAGGTGCGTAAAGGCTCGTCAGCCATCGATGGTGCGTAGAGGCTCGCCAGCCATCGAAGGTGCGTAGTGACTCGCCAGCCATTGAAGGTGCGTAGAGGCTCACCAACCATTGAAGGTGCGTAGAGGCTCGCCAGCCATTAATGGTGCGTAGAGGCTCGCCAGCCGCTGAAGGTGCGTAGAGACTCGCCAGCCATCAAAGGTCGAGTGATCGACTGTGGGACATAGCCTGAACTATCGGGCAGCCTTCAAGAGGTTGTTTGTCGTTGGTGGCAGAAAGTGCTAGATTTTCTTTGTTCGACGCTTGGTCATTGCTGCTTATGCTGGTAGTTTTGCCCGTTTGCTGAAGAGAGACTTCGGGCGGAGGTCTTCAGAGGTTCTGCTGGGGAATTTTTTGGGTGTTTATAAGGGATGTTTGCGGTGCTGGGAAGAGATAGGCCTGTTGTAACTTAGACTTGACTCTTGCGGATGGCGGCCTCTGTTACTGCCATTTGTAATTTTGAAGAGAATTAGCGGTTTTTATTGCCGTCGTTTGAAATTTGTGAGGATAGCGAATTTTGAATCTTCGCCATTTGCAACTTTTGAAAATTTGTGATAATAGCGGGTTTGAATTTCCCTATTTGCTATTCGTGTTTGAGAATAACGGTTTTTAATTCCACCATTTGGAATTTGGTGAGAAATAGCGAGTTTGAATTTCGCCATTTGCTATTTTTGTTTGAAATAATGGGTTTTAATTCTGTGATTTGAAATTTTGTGAGAAATAACGAATTCGAATTTCGCCATTTGCTGTTTTTGTGAAGAAAATGACGGTTTTTAATTCTGTCATTCGAATTTTTGAAAAATAGCGAATTTTGGATTTCGCCATTTGTTGTTTTGTGAAGAAAATTGACGGTTTTCATTTCCGTCATTTTGAATTTGCGAAAAATAACGAATTTTTGATTTCGCTATTTTTTATCTTACTTTTTGCTTGGATTGTGCTACAATCATTATGTCAACTCAAGGTATGTATATCCTCTTGATTCCATTTGAATTTGTTTGCCTTTTTGTTGATTAAATTGGGACGAAACCCTAATTAACTTAAAATCGATTTGGGCGTTTTTGATTTGCCCATTTTAGAGTGGAATTGATGCTTGCATTAGGTTAGAAACTGTTTAGGAGTATAGGGGTGCCTTTAGTTTATATTTTAGTCCCCGTTCCCGCTCCCTAGGCGCAAAAAACGCGAATAAGGTGATAAAGACCGTCTTATTACCCAATGTTGTGCTTGTTTGCTTAGGTCGTGGGCCCAACTAGGTTGCATTGTAGCCGGGGAAGGCCATCTTTGCTAGGTTAGACCATTGTTGTGTGCTAGGGGCGAGATTTTGCATTTTGCCCTTATCAGACAGTCTTATGTTGACGAATTAAGCGCCTGTTTGGTCTCAAACTGAGCCATTTTACTTAGAATGGACCTCAATGGTAGTTTAGGTTGTCATGGGGCGTGATCGCATCACGTTGCATTGTTGTCGCCGTAATTTGAATTTTTGACATGTTTACTCTCAATTTGGCGTAAAATTACCTTTTGAGCTTTGTAAAATGTCTGGTTGGGACCGGCGGATATTTTTTGTTTATTGTTTTTTTTTTTTTGCAAACATTTTATTCGCCAGAGGATGTTTGGTTGTTTTTGTGTTTTATGTTGTTGTTGTTTAAACTCGTCTTTTGTTTGAAAAGAAGGGCGAGTCGTCTTTTTTGTGAGTTTTTTGTGCTGGATGGGATTGGGCGGGTTTGCCCTTACTGTTGTTTGCTTTTGTTTTGCATTTGCAGGTGATTTTTGTTTTTTGGACATTGTCTGTTTAGTGCCGTCGTAATGCCGAAATTTCGGTTGACGTTGTTTTTGTTTTGGTTTCAGGTGGGTGTTCGAGGGTTGCTAGGCCTGCTGGGTCGGATGCTGAAGCCTTGGAGGATAAAGAGGTCTTGAGGACCTTGGAGTCTTTAGCGGAGTCCGGCCAGTCAGTACCTCGGGGAGTGTGCTAGAGGTAGTGGTTGAGGACGCTTCTGAGGAAGAGCCCGGTGCTGAGGCTGCTAGAGTTGAGGTGGTTCTAGAGGCTTTGGAGGAGTCAGGCGTGGTTGTTAGTGTTGGAGGGACTCGGGCGGAGTCTATGGCTAGCCCATCAGGGAGGAGGGTCACTACCAGGAGGAGAGCTCCTCAGGTCTTTATGTAGGAGCTCGAGGGAGTCGTGCGGGTTATTGAGTGGGGTCCTCGTAGTACCATGCAGTCTCGCGGTGCAAAGAGGTGGGGAGTGGAAACAGAGGTAGACGACACTTTTGTCCGCGACTGAGAGGCTAGGCAGGTTCAGGATCCGCGGGGGCTGGACTTGCGGGTGACGCCTGCTTGGGCCTCGGGTCTTTATGCAGGATGCTCTCTTTTGGCACTACCCTAGCCGGCTCCTACCTCCTCCATATGAGCATTTTTGTTCTGATTTTTTCATTCATTCAAGATACATGCAAAATTTTCTCTACTCTCCAACTTCTCTCTAAAATGTTTTAGAAGATTAAAAGATTGTTCTTCATCAATTCTAATATCAAAATAAGGTTAATAGTGTAGTAATAATAACAATATTAGAATTAATTTTAAGGGTACTAATGTATTAATCTAGTTAATTAGTATAATTGTTTAAGGGACTAGTCTTGGGTGCAATCAAAGGAGAATCTCTACATTGGGATTTTTGGAGGATCATCCATCATTTTAAGCTATAGAACAAATAAGGAAGGTGACCTTATTTGTGCCCTATATTTCGAACCATCCTACAATGTAAGGGACATTGGTTTTCTTATAAATCTCTTATTTTGTTATGCATGCACTAGATCTAAAGAACAAATAATTAAGAAGTTAATTAGTTCACTATTAGAAGAGTCTAATAATAGGTATATGAACCTTACAAGTGGTATTAGAGCATAGGATGTTGCATGCATAATCGATTATTGTTTTTCCGAGTTAATATGTTAACATATAAAGCTAAAAATTTGTGATTTATAAGAGTATATCACGAAATCATAATGCATGTTATATATTCTGGTCCTAAAATATTTTTAGGTTATTTTTATGATTTATGGTAATTTATTGTTCATTTTAATGAGTTTATTACATTTTTATGAGTAAAATAAACTTTTATTCACTAAAATAAGTTAACCTTTGCTACTGGCCGTGATATTTTAGTATGACCTCACATGCATATTTTATGTTTTGCATGTAAAATATCATATTAATGTGATTAATATTTCATGATTTATGATTTTTATGAGATAAAAATGGCATAAATGGAGGTTAAATGACTAAAAATGGTTAAACTTACTCTCTAACCTTGAAAATTTTATATGACCCTCACATGCATATTTTACAAGTGGTGTATAAAATCTCGTATTAATTTGATTAATATTGCATGATTTATTATTTTTATGAGATAAAAATGAATTAAAAGAGGTAAAATAGTTAAAAATAGTTAAACTTCGGACCAGACAATGAGATTTTCATATGTTGTCACATGCATGATTTACACACTGTATGTAAATTTGAGATGAAATGATTTCCTTTTGCATGATTTATTAATTTTTAGATTAAAAATGGCATAAATAGTGACTATTTTAGCATAAAAAGCTAAAACAAATTGCATGGCATGAGAAAATTATTTTAGGTTGCATAAATATCCCATTTATCAGATCTAAGGTTGTAAAATTGATTGGATGAATTTTTGGATACTTTAGATGTTTTATGAGATAAATTCGATAAATTGCAAATATATTTTCTCAAAATTAATTCGAAAATTTTAACCATAATTTTTGACATTATGAGTGTCATAGAATTATTCCAGAATGTTTAAAAATTTAAAATTCAAATTTTGAAATTATTGTAATTTAATTTGGATTTATTTCATAAATGTTATGATTTTAAGGTCAAAAATAAGCATACAATTAAATCAAGTTGAATTATTGTCAAAAATTGAATGATGACTAATTTTTGAGTCCTAAGAGTGTTAGGATAATTAACTTGAGCTTAAATGAGATTTAAGTGCTAATTTGTGATTTTAAGAAGTTATGATCACGCATTTCCATAAAATCGGGTTACATAATCGATATAAGTTAAATAGGGCGATTTGGCACATAATTTGGCATGATAGATACATATTATAATACTGCATATTTTAATTGTTGAATGTTTTTATGTATATAATTTTGAATTATGTAATTTTATCTTAGTATGGCTTTAGATTTAATCGATATTACCCGTAATGAAAGAGAATATTGATTCGGTTGTAATTTAATGTGATCTCGTATCTCTTTTATTTTTGCTAGTTTTTCATATTACAAATGTATAATAGGAATAGCTTTGTATTTTTATTATTATTTGTAATTATGGAGCTTCTTCAAGACGGTGCCATTCGGAAAGGCGTTCCGACAAAGACGGTGTTCTTGGAAGGCGTGCCATTTGAAGATTCAAAGGGACCAAAGGAGTTGGTTTCCGAATATGTAATAGATTATTAGATTTTCTATTTTAGGAATGCCATACTAGGAATTTTATTATTGCTTTGCATTTCTTTAATGTGTTGCATGCATTGCCAAATCGCCATAACAACACAAGCATATCATATCGAGTCATCGACCGTGTCAATTAAAATTATCGTAGTTCACCGCTTTAGTTCACTTAAAACGTGATAGATAATAAATTGACAAGACCTCTCACTAAATAATAATTGAGAATTATCCTTACCAAATAGTAGAAACCATGAGTCCCAATTTCATGAGGAAGTAGGCTCGGCTCACCGGGGTACTAAACTTGTTACGTTGGGTAAGTGGGTAATAAAATGTTATTACATCGAAGTATGGATTGAGCTCAACGGAAGTATTCGTGACCGTAGTCGCATGTGTTCCGGGCTAAAGATAAATACTAGAGTAATTTTTATCGACCGAGAATTCTAGAAGTAGAATCGATTAAGAGTTAATCCACCGAGTTATATTGATAAGGGATGAATCGGCTCACCGTGCCCGAATTAATATGAATTTGGATCTCGGGATCATTTATGATAGGTAGGAAGAGGTTACTATGTAAATGCTTAAAACTTGTTTAAAACGTTTACAAGTATTATTAAAACGATAGATGTTTATAAATTCCTTCACTTCCTATTTTGTAGTCAAAATCGTTTTCACAATTGCAATGGCAACTCCAATTTCATCTGCAACCACTAGCACCAACACTCTCACCAATGTTTCATGGCTCCGATCCTTCATGGATCGTTGTAAGTTAGAAAAGAATGGGTCCAATTTCGCCGATTGGGACGCGCAACTTCGCTTGGCCGCGGAGGGTGACGACAAGCTTCGTTACCATACCGAGGCCTCTCCTGCCAATCCTAATGCAAGGTCTACCACCGCCGCTAGGCAAGCCTATGAGGTTTACCAAAAGGAGTCGGTCGCGATCAAAAACGTATTGATCTTTGCAATGGAGGCTGAACTCCAAAGAAGTGCTATAAAGATTAGCACCGCTCATGAGATCTATACGAAACTTGTGACCATGTTTTCACGAGCTCCGAGGATCATTCAATATGAAGCGGCATCCGCATTCTTTGATCATTCAATATGAAGGAGGGCCAAAAAGTTAAACCTCATGTGCTCAAGTTGATGGAGCATATTGAGACTCTAAAAATGTATAAGGTAGAGATTCCCGAGGAACTCGTCATTGATCGAATTGTTCACTCCTTAAATAAAGTTAAGGCATCTGTTCAATTAAGGGTGAATTTTAATATGCAAAACAAGAAAGTTTCCCTTGATGAGTTGCACAAAATGCTTGTGCAAGCCGAGAGGGACATAAGGCTAAGTGTTAGCACCACCAAGGATGTGCTCAATGTTAATCATAAGAACAAAGGGAATTTCAAGAAAAGTGGCAATAAGGGAAAGAAGAAAACTCCCTACATGAACAAAGCAAAGACTAGTGAAGCTAGTTCCTCCAAGCCCAAGTACAGTGCCCCATCCGGGGACAAGTGCCACTATTGTAGTGGTGTTGGGCATTGGAAGAGAAATTGTTCAAAATATGTTGGCGATATTAAAGATGGAAAGGTTTTTCCAGTAGGTATATAATTATCCCTATCTTTTATGTTTCGATCTCAACTTTGGTATGTTGATACAAGTTGTGATGATTACCCTTTTTATTGTAATTAGGGCATCCTAGCAAGGGCAAAGGCAAAGAAAAGCAAGCTTAGAAAATCTTGAGGGAAGCTAGATGTAGCTGCCCATAGTGCTAGATCTATGGAAGCATGGCTTTATATTGCTTTGTCTTTAATTTTATAATGTATTTTGAGATTTTTAGAACTATCTTAATTTCCTTATGTGACTAGGAAATTTGTTTGTATCCTTTAAACAATTCTTGTGCTTTGGATATTTGTGACTTGGTCTGTAGCCCAAGTCACTCATGTTATCATATCATTTGTTCTAAGATTATCATCATACACTACTTGCATAGTGAAACATTAGATTATCAACTTAAAATTGATCAAATAGACAATTATGATGATTAGATCATTATATGTCCATAAGCTATGAATTTGATTCTCCTTATGTCATTGTTACTAAAAGTAACAACTTACTTATGTAAGATCAATTATAAAGTTGTGATGAGCTATTGAACTCATAAAGTAGGGAATTTGCGATACAAAATGGACACATTATTCTAAACGGATGGTCAACCAGGAAATATCTAAAATAGAGAGTCTATTTAACAAATAACATAGATCAGACTCGCATATTACTGCCATGATAGGGCTGGTTTTTTATGAGCTAATGCATCAGTCTAGAGAAACTTCTAATACTCCACCATATGTATGTTTGTGACTCATAAAGCTATCTCTCAAGAAGATAGATGTATTTCTGAGAGATAGAGTGGGAGTAGATTGGATCGTCACAAACATGTATTATAGTTAATGTGTTACTTTGTGAAAGTAATGGAACTATAATCTATAAAGATAGAGTGGGAGTATTATTCCGTGGGAGTTTAGCACACATGTCTTGTTGTTAAAATGTTGCTTTGCGAAAGTAATGGTACTATCCCAAATCGATTTTGTTACATACGAGCCCTAGCATTACAAATCCAAAGATTGTTATTCAAGAGTAGATTTACTTTAAGGCGAGGGTCTCCTTAATGGTAAATAGAGCTTTAGAGTAGCTAAATGCATAGATTAACATGAAGATGTTGATCAATATAAATGATGTTAGAAATTGCCGCATTTCATTTTAATGTATGGCAAATGATAATTAAAATTCGCTTTTCTAAAATGGGAATTTAGAGAAGGAGGTGTTTGGAACACAAAAACCTTAGATGAAGATATAAGAATCCTAACATATTATGCGTAGCTTTCTTAAGTGATCCCAGAATGGTCTTAAGCAAGCATTAAAGGATTATACTTTTCGTTCATGTGATAAGAGAATGGTATCATTCACATGATTGAAGAATCATGTTTATACATGAAGTTAAGTGGGAGCTAGAATTATTTTTCCATGTCTTATATGTTGATGACATATTACTTATTGAGAATAATGTACCAATGCCCTCTTCTGTGAAAGAGTGATTGAAGACTTGGAAAGGGATGCAAAGTATTCTAGATTTTTGAATCTATGTGAGAGAATATTGGCATAGAGTTGAGAGTCTTATGAGGATAACATCTTTCCGAATATGTTTAACGTCAACAAGGTTGAATGGGTTATTCATGTTGATGGAAGTGGAATTACTATGACGGAGTCATAGTCGTTCACTGAACTTATTAACTTGTTGATTACATGAAATCGATTTCTAATGTTTCCACGATTAGAATGATCATGTATGCCAACAGACGCACATGCCATGATGTGAAATATGCCTAGAGCATGATGAGTCAATAACAAGATATTTCCCATGATATGGCTTGTGAAAGCCTTAAGGAGCATCCTTGAGATTCTTGAGAAGAATTAAGGATTCGTTCATATGTTTGGATGATAAACTAAGTTATGTGTTGAAGGGTTGCACAAACTTTAGTTTCTAAACCAAAAGGTATTTGTTGAAATCCTAGGATGTCTTATTGACTTAGGAGTAAGAGACTAGAAAAGTGTTTTAGTTTCGCACATTGCAAATTCTACAAAAGGAATCTAAGTAAATTGTGATAAAATGGTCAACGTAGGGATTAAGGGTGAATCACTCTACAAATGACTTTATCACAAGTTATACGATAACAGTGGGAGCAACTTTCAAGATAAAGAGTCCAAGTCTAGTAGGAAGACTAGACAAATACTTAGAGACAAATTCAAGTTATTATAAATAACATTGAATAGAAGGAAATAACAATTGACAAAGTTGGAATATATGGATATAGGGTATATCTACTTGCCAAGCTTTTATTGCATTTAACTAGTGTAACAGGTACACTATAGGTTATAAGATATGAAGTAGTAATAGTATATTGACTATTCATATATGATAATCGCATTTATCGTTTGAGTTTTATTAAACTCACCCATTACTTTGTTAAATCCAAATGGGTTGTAGAGACAAATTGAACCCCATTAAAGTGAACTGGATTGACATAGTATTTGCCCCTGGTTACTAGAGTGTGATGTAATTGATGGCAAGTTCAAGTGCCATAAATTCATATGGGATGACTAGTCGATCACATAGGCAGACTGTATGGGACACTCTGTCGGGTAGTGACCGCTTATAAAGTTCTGGTAATTTATAAAGTTTGGTCGTGGCAAGAGCTACTATAGTATTCTTATGAGTCAATTCTTTTGACTAGAGACTATTCGCCCAAGTTGGCACAAATTTCTGATTAGCTTTGATTTATGCTCTACGACTGTTGTAACTGAGGTCAAATAAGTATATTTTGGGTTATGACGAATTGTGGCTAAACGAAGGGAATAGTGCGATAGAAATTATCCACCCCCTTGTCAAGGTTAATTTAAATCTCAAGGCCACTCGAGGAGTAGTGAACTGGAAATGCGTGGCCACGCTCGGAAGGTATCTATGGTAGATAATACCGGTCAGACAGGTACTCTTCAGATCGAGCAAACCACTCAAGATATGATCAAATGCAAGTACGACCTGCGAGACACCATGCATTGAGTGGGAGATTGTAATAGGACACGAGAATTGGTGACGCACACTTATCTCGGGCAAGTGGGAGATTGTTGGAATATGTGTCCTCAACAATAGTGCGATCACATGTTTAAATCTCATATTAAGAATACATAAGGGATGATTCATTTATATAGTCAATTGATCATCATTAATCGGTAATGATTGGCTAACTAGAGTTTGACATTACTGTCGTTTAACGGTGGTGATCAGTTGATCCCTTAAGGTCACACCTAAAGGACAATTCCCTTAATAGACAAATTGATTATTTGTATGACGATACAAGTTAATCAATTCCTTAAAATTGAACAATTTGATTGTGAGAGAGAATATTTATATCTTATTGTAATGGGATTAAATAAGATTTATTTTAGTAATTGAAATACCTTATTACTAAAATTGATTATTGTTTGTGAAACAATTGAGATAAGAATGAATGATCAATTATAATTATAAGATGTTGTGAATTATAATTATATGACACATTTTATTTATGTGATCAAGTATCACTAGTCAAATTGTTGTATGTAATTTAATTAATTTATAAAATGATATTTATTTGATAAATATGCGTAAAATTAATTAATAACATGTAACATACTACATGTGACATATTGTGTGACAAATGACAAATTGACAAAATAAAATGGTAGTCCATTTTATGAGGTGGACCGAAATATGGAGGGAGTTGTGATGGATTGTGGTTGTTTTATTTTATTTGATAAAATAGCATAATGATGCCTACCTACATTTAGCCTTGCAAGTCTACACATTGATAAGAGAAAAAGAAAGCAAAAGATGCTCTCTTTTGGCACTACCCTAGCCGGATCCTACCTCCTCCATATGAGCATTTTTGTTCTCATTTTTTTCATTCATTCAAGATACATGCAAAATTTTCTCTACTCTCCAACTTCTCTCTAAAATGTTTTAGAAGATTAAAAGATTGTTCTTTATCAATTCTAATATTAAAATAGGGTTACTAGTGTAATAATAATAATAATATTAGAATTAATTTTAGGATTATTTGACAAGAATAATCCAAACTATGGACGCTCTTCTAAATCTCAACTATATTTAATCTCAAAATAAACTGTACTATTATCTTCATCTACTCATAATGCACTCGATAACTTGCTACCTCTTCATCCGGCCACCCTCTCACAAAAAAAAAAAAAAATTACTCGCACTTCGTCCCTTCACTTATAAGGCCTTAACTCTTCATCCGACTACCAAGTACCAACCCAACACTTAAAAAACAACTCCACACCAGCGACATGCTATTGCAACCGCCAATCGCCAGCACACCCTCATCTCACCATACCAGTATACCACCACTTAACTCTTATCCCCCACAACTCACCGAAAATTTTCCCTTCTTTCCTGAAAACGATGTCACGCTATCAAAAATTGACGCCATCAATATGTTAGAAATATCGCCTGGAATCGATCATCACCCTCGAAAACACCATTTATTTCGCCTGGAGTAAGTCTCTCGAGTTGTCGGCTTTAAGATGCTTGATGATGGTGGATCGTTTTCTAGGTTTAATCCACCACAGCCGCCCATTAAATTAAGCAACTTGGATTTGGGGATGATGATGTCGATGTTGATAGGAGTGAAGTAGAAGATCAAGTTAAATCACCATATGAATATCGCTTAATTAATAAATTAATTATTTATTTGAACGGTGTGGGGATTAAGATGCATCTATTCTTTTCCCAGATTTTATTAATGTTGGGTTGATTCTAATTAATCGTTAGAGTGCTTCTTTTGAGGAGAAACAAAAATTGTGGTTTTTATTTGGATTAAGTTACAAAAACAAAGAAAGAAGGGCATAAGATAACTAAATGGGGGTAGCAGTTTTCTAAGGTGGGAGGTGATGTATCATAGGTGGGTGTTTGTTTTTTATGTTCGCTGGAGTAGGTGTGGTGTTCGGCAGGAGCGGTGCGGAATGGGCTTTCTGGTGGGTCAGGGGGATTGTGTTGGGTTGGCGCTACGTGGGTAACATGGATGATCGACAAGGGTGGTGGGGGGGGGGGGGATGGTGGTGTTACTGGCGTGAATGATCGGCAGGAGTGAGAGTGGATGGTGGTGTGGTTTATTATCATTATTTTTGTTTGTGCCATGTCATCAACCAGTCATCTACAACCTGATATAACAGGTCAAGTTTAAGCGGATCTATTTTGAGAAGAGTGTATTCAAAGTTGGGTTTATTTTAGGTTAAAATGTAGGTCAGATTATTTTGAGAAGATGGGTAATAGTTTGGATTATTCGTATTAATTAACCCTTTATTTTAAGGGTACTAGTTTATTAATCTAGTTAATTAGTATACTAGTTTAAAGGATTAGTCTTGGGTGTAATCAAAGGAGAATCTCTACATTGGGATTTTTGGAGGATTAGTCTTAGGTGCAGTCAAAGGTGACCTTATTTGTGCCCTATATTTTCAACCATCCTACAATGTAAGGGACATTGTTTTTCTTATAAATCTCTTATTTTCTTATGCATGCACTAGATCTAAAGAACAAATAATTAAGAAGTTAATTAGTTCACTATTATAGGAGTCTAATAATAGGTATATGAACCTTACACAGCAGATGCTGTGTCATTTCCCCAGCTTGACATACCTCGACAGAAATTAGGAAATAGCGAATAGTATAAATAAAGACTTTGGGGAAGCTTTTATTCTCACAATTCCTTCTTCTTTCTTCCGTGTATCACATAAAAGCTCTTATATCTTCTCCAAAAATTTTCAAAATTATGGATGCCTTTGAGAACCGTCTGAAGGATTGGACGAATGAATTTACAAATGTTGAGAAACATGACATGGGTGCTTTTAATCTTGGATCGATCTTGAGTCTCAAATTAGTGAAAGTTGTGAAGCCTTTCTTGAATGCTTATCTTGAGTATTGGGACCCAAATTTTCACGTGTTTGCCTTTCCTGGAGGCGATATTTGTCATTTCCCTGAAGAAATAGCTGCTATTGGAGAATGGGACCCAGAAAATGCACCGGTTGTATCCCTTAGGTCTCAAGGATATAAGAATAAATTTAGGGACTTCCTTTGATTGACCAAGGCTGAGGTAGACCGTCTTGTGACCTCAAAAGGTGTCCAAATGTTTGACTATATCGATCGATTTATAAATAGGGTGGACCCTTCTATTTCTTATGTTGCGAGACGCAGGGCTCTCGGGTTTTTTCTACTTCATTGTTATGTCCTTCGAGGGCATGTTGATGATGACACGAGAGGTGATCCCCGTTTTCTGAGCCTAGTCGAACAAATGGAGCTGCGCAAGAGCCCAGCATGCCTTTGCTTAGGGGAGACCATTCTTGGATTGGATAACAGAAAGGCCAACCGCGAGCTTCCTTATTTGGGAAGTCCCGTCATTCTGCAGGTAAGAACCTACTTTTATATTTCAATCGTTTTTTTGTTTTTGTTTTTTTTTATTCGTTGCGTTGAAACATGGGAATTAATTCTCGTCTTCTTTTGCAGGTATGGCTGATGGAACGGCTGCGGTTGATCGAGCCCCCAGTTAACGTGCTAGGACATCATGCCTGATCAATTGCAATGAGAATCAGGCTCTATGTGGTGGACTTCACTCGGGTATGCAACTACTGGGGAAAATAAGCTGAAGAGTGAAGGTGGTCCCTTGATCCGATGGATTGTGCCGTGGTGGCATCTCAGGTCAGTCACTAGAGTTTCATCTTTGGACTCAACACGGTCCGTTCGCATCCCTGTCTTGGAATTTATGATTTGCATTTTCCCGGAGAGCTTGATGAGGCATGTGGGCCTGAAGCAGAAAATTCCGAAGTTGGACACTGTTCCTCAAACTGCATTGGCACATACTTCAGAGTCTTGTCGAGAGTGGGCAATTAGGTGGGATCAGAGGAACATGTCGTTCATACCAGTTCCAATTGGCTCTTTATGGCTATCTGACTCATACTTGCAATGTAGAAAAGATGGTACTCTCGAAGAACGTGAGAAGCTGAGGAAACACGAGCCTGTGGATTATAAGATCCGCGAAGTAGGAAAGGAGAATCAAAAGTATTTGACTAAAGAGGAAGAAGAAGCCGGATTCTTAGTTGCTCGTCAGTCGAAGAAACCGAGAGCTGCTCTTGTCGTAGAGATGGTGATGGATCGAAATGGTAAGGCTAGACCGCGAGATAGACCTTTGGTGATTAGGTCGGAGGTAGCATAAGAGCGCCCGGCTCGTGGTCGAGACAAGAAGTATTATAAGGGTGACAAAGGCAAAGAGAAAATGGAAGAATAACCTTAGTCATTTATTATAGTATTATTTTTTATTAATTTGTAATAAACGGCGGGGTTTTTAGAATCCTAGCCTTGCATTTATTTCAGCATTTTATTTCATATGTATTTGACGTATTATTATTATTTATGGAACAATGAATAAAAGATTAGCTAGTTAATAAACTATTATGATTTTCTCTTATTATTCTTGTCGAATTTCAAATGCAAATGCAAATGTCCTTCTATTTACATTAAAAAATAAAAAAGTAATCGGTTGTATTCTGTGAAGGATTGCCTACGTATTCATAAGAAAAAATGAAATCAAACCTTGTACGTAGTTCGAGTAAATGTAAAAGAATAATTGTTCGAAGCAAGAGCTTTTAATAAACTTAGAAAAATAAGCATGTGCATTTTACGTACTCCTAAAGGGAGTACATTTCAATTTATTTGATGATATGAGAATGTCGAAATGTCAAAACGCAAGAGCATAGTGACATAAGCTTTAGCTGGCCAGGGGCCGGTTTTATTTCGTGTCGCATGAGCGGCACGTGGGCTACGCGAGGCGCGTTTTATGTCCAATGCTAAGGGTAGTATCGTTTTAATTGGTCGAGGTTGGCGGGGTTAGAAAATTCATTCCCATCTAGGTCTGTAATCCTAACCGTACCCCTGAGAGTATGGACTTGACTAAGAAAGGTCCAGCCCAGTTAGCTTAAAATTTCCTCGTGGATCGACAGGTAGGAGAGCTCTGATTAATTAGAGCACTAAATCTCCTTCTTTGATGTTCTTGGGCTTAACCCGTTTATTAAAGGCTCGTTTTATACGTGCCTGATATGTTTGCACATTATGTAATGCGCGCAACCTTCGTTCATCTAATTCAACTGGTTGCACAGCTTCCATGTCATAGGTTAAAAAGAAAGGAGTGGCCCCAGTGGGCGTCCTAACTGATGTGCGATAACCCCATAACGTAAAAGGTATTTTGCTAGGCTAATCTCGATAATTGTCGATCATTTTCTTGAGGATCATAACGACATTTTTGTTAGCTGCCTCCACCTTGCCGTTAGTCTGAGGTCTATAAGGCGAGGAGTGGTGGTGTTTCATTTTGTATTTGGCTAGCAATTGCTCAGTCTCGGCCTAGAAATGTGACCCATTGTCACTGATGATTTCATGTGGGCAACCATATCGACAGATGATATTGGTTTATACGAACTTTGCCACATTTTTAGCTGTAAGAGCAGTGTAGGACGCCGCTTCGACCCATTAAGTAAAATAGTCGATAGCTACCAAAATGAAACAGTGACCTCCTGTTCCAGCTGGCGTGATCTTCCCAATGATGTCAATTTCCCAAGCAGAAAATGGCCAAGGAGATGTCATAGTGTAAAGCATTGAGGGAGGAACATGTTGCACATACCCGAAGATTTGGCAATTATGGCAATGTCTGACATATTTAATACAATCTGACTCCATTGTCGTCCAGTAATATCCCAGACGCGTGATTTTCTTTGCCATCATGGGTCCACTCATGTGAGGACCGCACTCTCCATCGTGAACTTCTTCCATCACCTTTTGTGCCTGTGATTGATCAAGGCAACGCAAGACAACACCAAGAGGTGTTCTTTTGTACAATTCTCCCTGCATGAGGAGGTATTGAGAGGCTAGTAGGCGTATGGTGCATTGTCCCCTCTTATCCACATCTGGTGGGTATGTACCATTGAGTTTGAAGTTTAGAATGGCTTGGAACCAGGGTTCTTCTGTGTTTTATTCTTTATCTGTAAGGTGGTGTACATAGGCTGGTTCTGACCGTCGTTCGATGCATAAAGGCATTTCAACCATGTTGTCTTGCATATTGATCATGGCTGCAAGTTTCGCAAGAGCGTCTGCAAATTGATTCTCTTCACGAGGTAGGTGTAGATAAGTACCTGATCGAAGAATTGTGCGACTTGATCTATCCAAGCCTGATAGGGTGCTAGACTTTCACTTCGAATTTTCCAAGAACCTGTAACTTGGTTAATGATCAAGGAGGAGTCTCCGTGAACTCGAAGATTCTTAATGCCTAAATTTACTGCTGCTTGTAGACCGATAAGACAAGCTTCATATTCAGTTGCATTATTTGTCACATCGAAGTCGAGTTTGACAGAAAGTGGTGTATGCTCGCTTTCAGGAGAGATGAGCAACACTCCTATTCCAAATCTTCTTAAATTCGATGCCCCATCAAAATAAAGTTCCCACGAGTCTACACTGGTCTTTAGGATATCCTCGTCTGGAAATGACCACATGTCTATTACTTGGGTATCGTTGATAGGATTATTTGCGAAAAATTCGGCAACGACGCGCCCTTTTATGACTTTCAGAGGTACGTACTTGAGATTGAACTCTGAGAGCATTAAGGTCCACCGTGCCAAATGTCCGTTGAGAACGGGTTTCTCGAAGAGGTATTTGACGGGATCCATTTTAGAATACACCTTGACAGAGTAGCTAAGCATGTAGTGGCGTAGCTTCTTTGTCGCCCACACAAGAGCGAGGCTTGTCTTTTCGAGAGGCGTGTACTTACACTCGTATTCTAGGAACTTCTTACTAAGGTAGTACATAGCTCTTTCTTCTTTTCCGATTGTCTGTGCGAGCATAGCCCCCATGGCTGATTCGGTGACTATGAGATATAAACCAAGAGGTTGATTTCATTGAAGTGTCATTAGCACTGGTGGTTTAGCCAATATCTCCTTAATTTTGTCAAATGCCTTATGGCAGTCGTCATCCCATATGGTGTGATCTGTTTTCTTGAGCTTTTTGAAAATAGGTTCGCAGATCATAGTGAGTTTCGATATGAATCGGCTTATATATTATACCTTGCCCAGAAATCCTCTAACCTCCTCTCTGTTTGGGGTTGTGGCATTTCAATTAAAGCTTTAGTCTTGGATGTATCAATTTCTATTCCCCTCTGACTGACGACATATCCCATAAGTTTGCCTGATGTTACTCCAAATGCACATTTCTGAGGATTGAGCCTCATGTTGTACTTTCGTAGTTTGAGGAAAAATTTGCGAAGGTTGTCGATGTGCCCCTTCCTATCTTTGGATTTAACAATCATATCATCCACGTACACTTCTACCTCTTTATGCATCATGTCATGTAGTAATGTGGTCGCAGTGCATTGGTATGTAGCTTCGGCATTAATTAGACCAAATGGCATAACAGTATAATAATATTTGCCCCATTGAGTGACGAAGGCTGTCTTATGCATATCTTCCATGGCCATCTTGATCTTATTATACCCTGCATACCCGTCCATGAAGGATAACAATGCGTGGTCTGCTGTATTATCTACCAATATGTCGACGTGTGGTAGAGGGAAGTCGTCCTTTTGACTTGCTTTGTTCAAGTCTCTGAAATTAACACAAACTTGGATTCGCCCATCCTTTTTTGGGTACGGGGACTATGTTAGCCACCCAGCTGAATACTCGAAAAATTTGATGAACCCGACTTTGAGTTTTTTATCGACTTATTCTTTGATCTTAAGAGCCCATTCAGTCCTCATCCGATGGAGTTTCTGTTTTACGGGTTTGAAACCTGGTTTGATAGGAATTCGATGTTCTGCGATATCCCTGTCGATCCCTGGCATGTCTTTTTAAGACCAAGCGAAAACGTACTTGAACTCGTGTAGGAAGTCGATGAAATTAGCCCTTTCAGTTGGGTTTATGGTCGATGAAATTAGCCCTTCCACCTCTTGTAGTATTTCTTTAATTATATGGGGAAGTAATTCGACTGAGTCTGGGTCAGGATCATCCTCGTTATCATCGTACACAGAATTACATTCAGAAAAACACAAGGAGTAAGCAGAATCTGATTTATTCATATTAAATTTTGAAAATAGCTGAAACAAAGATGCCATCTGTTCATTAGTAAGTGGCGGTAAAGGGACAGCTGTTGGGACATTTCCCAAGCTACTGTTGCTATTTGATGCCATGCTAGAAGAAACAAGGGGATGGGGAGCGACGATGGAAGAAGACTCTCTAGCGACTTCTCTAGACTCAGACTCTGATTCCAACTCCGACTCAGACTCTGACTCGAATTCGTCGTCTTCAGATTCTCCTTTGAACATCTCTCCTTCTCCAGTAGTGATTTGAAGAGCTTTCCTTGGTTGTTAGTCTATTTGATTGACTTTCTTCATCCTTTCTGCTGATTCGGGCTAGTGTCAGTGATCAATGTTGTGGGGTTGAAATGGTCATCTTGAGGTATCATGGTAATAATCTCATCCTGCGCAGATTTGACGAATAAGTCTTCTCCAAATAGAAGGCTGACAGCTTGTTCGTCTAAACAAGGTGTTTGACGAGTTTTGACGGTAGAAACCATTTCTGAAGGGATGAAGTAGCAATCGTGGAAGACCTCGATTCCAGCTAGTTGTGTTCCCTTATAATGCCAAGGTTCGGGAAACCCATGGAATTACTCTTGACTCCCCTCCCTAAAGAAGTATCCATTTAAGGTAGGGTGATAGGGTTGCACCTGGATTCCTCTATCTTTACGATTTCGGAATTGGGTAAGCATTTCTAAGGCTTCTGCTTTTCTGGGCATGTATCCCAATCCTAATGGTATCCTTTGAGAGTTTTCTTCCTTATAAGGCGCAAAGGTATTCTTCTTGTGGGATTTAATGGCATTCCTGGGAAATATCCCTGGGTTTTGAGTATCTGGTTGACCACCAAATTGGAGTATGGGTTGAAGTATAGAGGTGCCAATTCGCTCTCTACGAGATTTATGCTCTGAAATCCTCCAAGCTCATATACTGGGTTTGTGACCACTTGGTTGCTTGACATTTTCTCTATCACAACCTTGATAAACGACGAAGTGATCGTTGCTACTTTGCCATCTAGTGGAATTTTGATCTTCTGGTGTAAGATGGATGTTACCGCTTTGGAAGAGTGAATCCAAGGTCTTCCCAGAAGTAGACTGAAGGAGGCCTTGATGTCCACTATCTGAAAATTAACCTTTCGATCGATTGGTCATGTTGCTATAGTGAGGTTGATTAGACCTACTACTTTACGATGTGTTCCATCATATGCTCGAACACCTTGGTTAGTTAGAGTCCAATCTGATTCTTTCATGCCCAACTAATGCGCTGTCTTTAGTGGTATGACGTTGACGGCAGAGCCATCATCTACCAAAGTCATTGGTACGTTCTTCTTTAAGCATGTGACTGTGATATATAGAGCGAGATTATGACTGGCGCAGATAGAAGGCAAATCCTCATCTGAAAAAGTAACTGGGTTACTTAGTTTAACAGAGTCTTGGAAGACCAAGTTGACTACGTCATTAGGCGTAGAGTTGTGCGCTATGTTCAGTTTAGCCAATGCTTGCAGTCAAGCTTGGCGATGAGGAAATGAACTTGCAACTAATTGCCACACTGAAAGATCAGCCTTTGTCTTCTGTAGTTGTTTTAATAGATGGTCAGTAGATCTATCTTCGCCATCATTCGGTGTGATGACATTGATGTTAGTAACTGGACCATTAACGGTAGGACAGTTCTGAAAGACATTTTGATATGGACGCCCTGAGCGAGTAAGGTGGTCTATATTTTGATCTTCGCTAGCCTTGACTATGTCCTCACTGACCTTGACTAGATAATGTTTTTTGAGGTATTCGTCTTCATCGTCATCAGTCCATATTCCGTTGACGATACAGAGTTCTCTCAACCTAATGATTTCAGCTTCCAGATTGATTATTTGCTCGACTAGATTGTCAACTATTGCGATCACCTCTTGCATCGTAGACTCCTGAGATAGACTTGGAGCTAGTGGCATGCTTCTCTTAGTTGTGGCGTTTGGGTCACGTAGGGATGCCACCACAGCTTCTAGTTCTGAAACTTGCCTACTTACACTCTTTGCCCATGCGATAAAATCGGCAATAGTAGGAGAGATGGTGGAATAGCTCCCTTCATTTTCTAATGCTTGAATCTCATTCTCGACTGGAGAAATGAGGAGTGAACAATCCAAGGTGGATTCTTCATCTGTGATCATTAGAACTCAAAGAGGATTCTGAGTATTGTTAGGTCGAACTCCGGGAGGTATGGGTAAATGACCATCTTCAATCATATCCTGGATGACATGTTTCAACTTGAAGCATCTCTCTGTATCATGTCATTTGCCTCTATGATATTCACAGTACGCACTCTCATTCCAGTATTTAGATTTCTTCTCCGGGTCAGGCGTAGGTCATATTGGTTGGAGCTTACCTTGTTTCATGAGCCTTTTCGGAGCGTTGGAATATGAATCACCAATGTTCGTGAATTTCCTTGGTGGGTTATTCTTCTTAGATGATTCGATAAGGTTAACCTCATCGGTCTTGCTAGTGGAGCCATAAGACCGACTCGTTGAACACTGATATCCGCGACCTACCATTTTGGATAAGAACCCCTTTCGGATTTCGTCTTTAATTCTTGTTCCCAGCACAGTCAAGTCTTTGAAAGACTTTATGTTTTGGTATCTCAATAGTTTGCATAAATAGGTCTCAAATTATCCACGAACTTTTCAACAAGAGTGGCTTCATCTTGGCGTTCAACAAGTTGTGTGCTAGTCTTCCTCCACCTACTTAAAAAGTCGGTGAAGCCTTCTTTCTCATTTTGGGTAAGAACCTCCAGAGTGCGCATATTGACTTGTGTTTCAGCATTATCCGCATATTGTTTAGTGAATTCAATTGCGGCATCATCCCAAGTTGCAATTTTCTTGTGCTCCAAAGAGTAAAACCATTGCTGAGGAATAGTGTCGAGAGATGAAGGAAAGATCCTTAGGAACATCTCGGGTTTGATGCCTTTGATAGACATATAATCTTTGAAGGCACGAATGTGGTTTAAAGGAGTTCCATGCCCCTTGAACTTTGGGATGTCAGTCATATTGAAGTTGGTAGGAAATTGAGCATTTACCGCCTCATACTTGCGATTATTCTCCCTGTAGATGTCATCTCCCTTAAGGTATATTAGTTGTTCCTCCAAGTATTGGAGTCGTTTTTTAGCTTCAGTAGGACCTCGGGGGGGTATGACTTCTTGTTGTCCAACAAAGGGTGGAAGGTTATGATACACGCTCATGTCGGGAACATCATTCTCTACAGGAGGAAGTCTAGTTTCTACAGCCACAATTAGGCCTTCAATAGCATTGAGGCGAGCATAAACTTGGTCTTGGCTTGTTTAGAGACGGACGAGAGCAGCTAGGATTAAATCATTACCATTTTGGGGTTGTCCATTAACGCTTGCGTGACTAGTTCCAGGCATCTTGGAAACTGAGGATAGGAGAACGATGATGAATCAAAACACGATAAACCATTTTAGCACACTTACTCAAAAAAGACTCGACTTATGAAGTGGGCGTGTGACACTGTGTTAAGTGAGGTTTGAAAATGACAAATTTTGAAATGTTTGTCCTAGGCAAATTTAGTGTAGTTGTAGGAGTGCTGACTCGAGGTGAGTTTTTTGAAATAGGTTTTGAGGCGCGTGTTTTGACTGGACGTTTGGATAGAGTTTCGACTCATTTTGCGCTATTTTAGGCCACTTTTGAAATATTTACATTTTAAAAGGGATTTTGATTTTACTGAAATCTCGTCATGGTTTTGTTTAAAAATGGTGATCACGTATATGATACAAACATTCATACAGACATTATAACAGTATGCTGAGTGCATTTAAAGGGTTTTGGCTTAAAAAAGGTGGGTTGCCATACCAAGCAATCAAACCCTGGTCTGTGAAGAGGTCCATGCCAAACAAGAGTAAGGTCGGTTCCTAGTCCATTTCCTCGAGTAGTGAAAGCCCTTGATACAAACAAGAGTATGTACCACGATATGGTTGACGTCAATCGCTATCTATCCTTAAGCCCATATAGGAATTTGGACCATCCAGATAGGGCGATTGGTCGAATGGGTTGGGTTAAGCCTAGGAAGGCCGAATAAAACGACCTAAGAAGGTCGAGTAATGAAAACCGACAACTGTCTTGTATAAATTATTCCCTAACCTTGTTGAAGTTTCATCCTGGGTAACACGTAAGTGTATGATCCCCAGCGTAGTCCCCAAACTGTGGACATGGGCCACGCTGCGGCGCGCGCGGAGGCCCTTGGGAGAAGCGTTGGATTTGTGGAGACGCCACCAATTTTTATGGGAAATTGGAACCGTTTCAAAACCTCGTGCCATGTCAAGACACAAAGTATTTACATGAACACTAAAAACTCGTTACCCTTAGCATTCTATGTCTAGAATGACTCTCGTGGATGCCAATGAACATGGATGTTCACAGAGATCTGGAGTAAGGGGTGAGGGTACGTATTAGGAAGCACTTTAATCGAACTTTTAATCCCGCCCGCCTCGATAGAAGCCTCTACTAATGATTAGGGAAGTTGTTCATGTTGGAGTAGTGTCCTCCACAATGAGTGCGTTTACATATTAAATCTCGTATAAGGAATATCAGGGATTTATTTATTTATTTGTCAGCTGGTCATCGTTAATCGGTAATGATTGGCTGACTAGAGTTTGACATTACTGTCGTGTGACGGCGGTGATCAGCTGATCCCTTTAGGTCACACCTATAGGATGACGCCCAAATAGAATTAATTAATTATTTGTATGAGATACAAGATAATTAATTCCTTGTATTATTTGACTTTTAATGAGTCACGTAAAAGTATTATTTGATGACGAGTTACGAACTCGGGCCAAGGGGATTTATTATTTAATTATTTGATAATTAATTAATAAATTTATTAATTAATAGTTAATTAATACGAGATGTGTATATAAGTTTTGAGGTGGAATTTATTAGCTATTTATATTTTACAAGAGGTTGTAAAATTAGCTAAATGGGTTAATATTGACACATTGTATGTTGATAATATGGTGTTATGATTACTTAATAGTTAAGTAGTCATTGGTAGTTAATTTATATTATTTAAGGGTTAAATAATTAAATTAATATTTAATTATGTAAAATAATTAAATATAAGACTTATAAGCATTTGTGGGGCAAATGTAGAAAACCGAAATGGAGCCATATTTGGTCCACTTAAATTCGGTCTTATGAGAGGACAACAAGTGTCCAATATGTGGCATTATGCCACTTATATTTGTCTCCCTTTTGTTACTACAAATACCCATTATCAATCCCACTAACTAAGGTAGTGGAAAAATTGAAGAAAAAAATTTTTGGTCTTGGTTGTTCTTCATTGTTGGCCGAATTACTCTACTACCATAGACCACTTTTTCCTTCTTATTTTTCTTCATCATCTTATATAAAACACACATAAATACCTACTAATAATATTATCAAAGTAATATTATTAATTAGTACATCAAATATACTATTACAAGGTTACTACTATTATTAACTAGTTATTAATTTTAGTAGTTTTTGGGTTGATTCTTGGATGCCACCAAAGGAGATTACCTATATTGGTAATTGGTGTTATTGGAGGATCATCCTTATTGCATTAGCACAAGAACAACATCAAGGAAGGAGTCCTTGAGTTGTGCCCATTTTGCCTTATAACAATGTAAGGAATTTTTGTCTTAAATTGGTTTTAGACCATCTCTTTTATACATTCTTTTGCATGCATGTAGATTTAGACCACTTTTAATTAACTTGTAATTTTAATATCATAAGATGAGTATTAATATGGTCTAAATAACTAACAAGTGGTATCAGAGCATTGTTAAATACATGCATGTTATCTTAAGACGATTTTAGCAATTTATGAGATAAATTAATAAAATTGATATTATGTTACTAAAATTCGTTTTATCACATAATATAGTCTTTCATATAAATAATCTAGTCTTAGGATGATATGGGACGAAAATTTGATTTTTGTTAAATTTTTCCATTTTTTATAACTTAAATTGGCATAAAATTGAGTAAAAATGCATTAAAATTAATTAAGAGTTAATTAAATTGTGTTGCATGTTAATTTTATGCATGTTTATTTAGAAATAACCACATGAATGTTCTATTTATGAGATAAGTAGATACTATAAATTAATGTGATTAATTTAGGTTGTTTATTAATTTTTATTTGATAAAAATGGGTAAATAATGGTTATTTTGTAAATAAATATTGATTTAATTTTAGGGCTTGAAATTTCTGAATTTTTAGCTCCTGGAAATTGTTTCAAAATGTAAAAAATTTTATTTTAAGTCTTTTCAATTTTTATGGTTTGATTTAGAATTAAATCGTAAAAATTGTCGCTTTACCGATTAAATTGTGAAATCGTTTTAAATAACTTTTAAAAACAAAAATTTTCACTTGCATGGCATTTTTGGTGTAAGACCAGAATGTTCATAGTTTTGAAATTTATTTTTCCATAAAATTTTATATTAAATGGAATTTTATATGATAATTGTGAATTATTATATCATTTGTGTCACAATTGTGTTTTAATTCCCATATAAATTCAAGATAATTGTTGAGAATGATTATTTTGATATTAGACCAGATTAGTATGATGATTAAGTCTTAAAATTGTTTTAAGAATTGATTATGAATTTTTATTGGTAAAAATTCCGTCAAGGCAAGCTCAAATGATCGTTGTTGGTAAGTTAGACGATTTGGCATGTCATTTTCCATAATGCATTTTATTATTCATTTAGATGAATGTTTTTTTAGAATTATAATTATGTAATTTTTCCTAATATGGCCATAGGTAGAAGTTGGTATTTCCCGAAATGTAAGGGAATATCGACTTGTTTTGTAATTAATTGCGATTTCGTATCGCCTAATTTGTAATTAATTAATAGTTTTTATTTTAATTTTATTACAAATCGTATAATAGGGTATTGTTATGTAATTTAATTATTAGTAATTAGATGAAGCTTCTAAAGACGGAGTTTTCATGAAGACGGTGTTTTCGGAAAGGTGTTCCGAAATCCTAAAGAAGGAGGCCTATTTATGAAGACTCAAGGTACCAAGGAGTTGGTTTCCGAAGTGTAATAATTTAAGTTAATTAGATTAACTAGGTGGCCATATTAGGACTTGTTTGTTTTAATTCTTTTTTGCATTCATGCCAAATCGTCACTACATGTTTTATTTTTTGTTGTTATCGATTTAATTGTCTAGCATTCACCAATTTAGTTCACTTAAAAGTGATAGACAATTAAATTGATAAGATCTCTCACATTTGTTTAAAATTGAGATTAAGCCTTACCAAATAATAGCACCTATGAATCCCTTCTTCATTAGAGGTAGGTTCGGATCACCGAGGTACACTCTTTTTACGTTGGGTAAGTAGGGTAATAAAAGTTATTACGCGTGAAAATTGGTTGGACTCAACGGGATAAATATGGGTTGAATCGGTCCACCGTGCCCATATTTATTCTGGGGCTAAAAGATAGATTTTAAGAAAATCCGTCAACCAAGAGTTCTAGTCGTAGAATATGTCAAAGTTGTTGACTCACCAAATTTATATAAATATGGGTTGAATCGGTCCACCGTGCCCGTGTTTATATAAAATTGGATCTTGGAATCATTTATATAATTCAGTGGGAGATCATTATATAAATGCGAACTTGTTAAATAGTTTCACAAGTTAAATATATCTAGACGATAAATGTTAATCTTTCCTTTATTTTCTTTGTAGTAATCACGATGGCTTCTACTAGTAAAACCGCCACCATAGCTAGAGATTCATGGCTACGTTCTTTTATGGACAAATATGTATTAAAAGCCGACGGTAGTAATTTTAAAGATTGGGAAGAACAACTTCGATTAGCTGCACAGTGATGGCAAATTACACTACCTTGTCGATCCCTCTCCCCCTTCGCCTAGTACTAGGGTCACTTTGATGTAAGGGAGGCTTTTACAAATAATCAAAAGGAATCATTCTTTGTTAAAAATGTTTTGATTTTTTCAATGGATCCGCTTACAAAGGCAATGTGTCAAGTTTCGTGATGCACATGAAGTATTCTCGAGGCTTTCAACTATGTTTTCACAAGCCCCGAGAATAATTCAAGATGACACATTGTTCGTTTCTTTGAGGCTAACCTCAAAGATGGTCAACCTGTAAGTTCACACGTACTTAAAATGATTGAGTACGTGGAAACTTTAGAGGGGTTGGGATGCAAGATCCCCGACGAACTTGTGGTGGACCGAGTGCTCCACTCTCTCTCGCACGTCAAGGGATTTACCCAATTTAGGGTAAATTACAACATGACAAACATGAGAAAGAGTTTACATGAGCTCCATTCTCTGCTTGTGCAAGCAAAGAAGGGCATGGGATTGAGTGGGAGTACGAGGAAAGATGTGCTTGCGATTAATGTGAAGGGGAAGAAGCAGTTTAAGAGGAATGCAGGTAAGAAGCCCGTTCAGGTGGAGGGCAAAGGTAAAGCAATTGCGAATTGCTCTACCAAGCCAAAACCTATAAAGGGTCATCCTCTTAAAGATACTTGTAATTATTGTAATAACAAGGGACATTGGAGACGTAATTGTACAAAGTTCTTGGATGACATAAAAGCTGGCATTGTGAAGCCGACATGTAATTTCTCAACCGAATCTTTTATGATAGACATAAATTATGCTTCAAATACAACTTGGGTATTAGATACTGGTTGTGGTTCTCACTTGTGCAATCATTTGCAGGGCCTAAAAAGCATAAGAAAGCTAAATAAGGGTGATGTCGATCTCCGAATGGGAAACGGGTCTAAAGTAGCTGCCGTCTCTGTAGGAACTTATGTACTTAGTTTAGCTTCGGGGTTGGATTTACATCTTAATAATTGTTATTTTATACCAACGCTATCTAGAAATATAATATCTGTATCTGTGTTAGACACATAAGGGTTTTCCTTTGTAATTAAAGACAAGTGTTGTACTTTTTCCCTTAATGGGATTGTATATAGTCAAGCTATTTCAATCAATGGTATTTATATTCTAGATACTTGCAACGATGTTTATCATTTAGATAATAAAAGACTCAAAACAGGTGATCCCGATCAATCTTATTTATGGCATTGTCGCTTAGGACACATTAACGAGAAGCGCATTAAAAGACTAGTGTCGACTGGTGTAATTAAACCTTTTGATTTCGAATCATTTGGTACATGCGAATCTTGTCTTCTTGGCAAGATGACTCGTTCACCTTTTCTAGGAAAAGGATCTTGAGCTAGTGAGTTATTGGGTTTAATACATACTGATGTTTGTGGCCCAATGACAGTCACTGCTAGAGGTAATTATGACTATTTCATTACTTTTACCGATGACATGAGTAGATATGGGTATATCTACTTAATGAGGTATAAAAGTGAAGCTTTTGATAAGTTCAAAGAGTTTCAGAATGAAGTAGAAAACCAATTAAATAAGAAGATTAAAGCATTACGATCAGATCGTGGTGGGGAATATTTAAGCAATGACTTTAAAGATCACCTTATAAACTGCGGTATTGTATCTCAGTTAACTCCTCCTGGCACACCACAATTAAATGGTGTGGCTGAAAGGAGGAATCGAACTTTATTAGATATGGTTCGATCGATGATGAGTCAAACAGAATTACCTAAGTCATTCTGGGGTTTTGCCATTTTATCTGCTGTACAATCACTTAATAAAAGTCCCACTAAAGCAACTGACAAAACTCCATATGAGATATGGAAAGGGAAAGTCCCGAATCTGCGATACATGAAAGTGTGGGGTTGTAATGCTTATGTCAAGAGCAAGTCTGACGATAAGCTTGCACCTCGTTCTGAAAAGTGTATTTTTGTAGGCTACCCTAAGGAAACTTGTGGATATTACTTCTACAATAGTAACGAGAACAAAGTGTTTGTGGCTCGTGAAGCTGTCTTTCTAGAAAAAGAATTTATTTCTAGAAGACAGAGTGGGAGAAAATTTGAACTTGACGAAGTTCAAGAGCCACAAACTGATATGACAATACAGGAAGATGTTCCTTCTACGTCAATCGGTTATTGTTCATTCGAACCTAGGAGGTCGAAAAGGGTTAGTCGCCAGCCCGATAGATACCTTGGTATTATCGAGGAAGATGGTGACTATGAGGTTTTACTTTTAGAAAGTGATGAACCCAAGACCTATAAAGCAGCTATTATGAGTTCTGACTCTAAGCTATAGCTCGAAGCCATGCAATCCGAAATGGATTCCATGTACGATAATCGGTATGGGACTGGTTGACTTACCTAAAGATGTTCGACCTCTTCGGTGTAAGTGGATATTCAAGATTAAAATCGGCATGGATGGACATAAAGATGTCTATAAAGCTAGATTGGTTGCAAAAGGTTTCACTCAGGTTCATGGTTTACACTATGATGAAACTTTTGCACCAGTTGCTATGCTTAGATCTGTTCGGATAATGTTAGCGATTGCTGCATTTCATGATTATGAGATATGGCAAATGGATGTCAAAACCGCTTTCTGAACGGGTTTTACGGAAGAGGAAGTGTTCATGACACAACCTGAGGGTTTTGTGGATCCTAAAAATCCTAACAAAGTATGCAAACTTAAGAGATCCATTTATGGTCTTAAGCAAGCGTCAAGGAGTTGGAATCATCGTTTTGATCATGTTATTAAACAGAATGGTTTTTCTCGAAGTATTGAGGAACCATGTTTATACATGAAGTTTAGTGGGAGTAAAGTTGTTTTCTTACTTCTTTATGTGGACGACATATTACTCATTGGGAATGATGTTGATATGCTTGCTTCTGTTAAGAAGTGGTTGGGAAATCACTTCCAAATGAAAGATTTGGGAGAAGCTCAGCGCATCTTGGGTATCCGGATCTATAGAGATAGACCCAAAAGGATATTAGCATTGAGTCAAGAAGCATATATCGATAAGATTCTTGACCGATTCAATATGAAAAACTCCAAGTCACATTGTCCTACTGAGCCTAAGGATATTGAACGCATGAAATCGATTCCCTATGCTTCCGCTGTTGGATCGATCATGTATGCTATGATGTGTTCTCGTCCTAATGTCTCGTATGCTTTGAGTATGACGAGTCGTTTTCAGAAAACTCCAGGTGAGAGTCACTGGATAGCCGTCAAGAATATTCTGAAGTACTTGAGAAGGACTAAAGATTCATTCTTAGTGTTTGGAGGAGAATCAATTACGTATAAGAGGTTATACGGATGCCGCTTCAAACCGATAGGGATGATTTGAAATCCCAGGCTGGTTTTGTCTTTTTGTTGAACGGAGGGGCGGTTTCTTGTGGAAAAGTTTCAAAGAGTCTATGATCACGATTCTACAACGGAAGTCGAGTACATTGCGGCCTCTCCGAAGGCAAAAGAAGTCGCTTGGATTAGGCAATTTTAGAGGGACCGAAAGTAGTTCCAATCTGAGGATCCTATCACTTTCTATTGTGATAACAAAGGGGCTATTTTTCAAGCAAAAGAGCCCAAGTCTAGTAACAAGTCTAGACATGTACTTAGGAAATTTCATGTAATTAGAGATTTAATCGAAAGGAAAGAAATTACAGTTTGTAAGGTTGGGATAGCTGACAACATCGTTGATCCTTTAACTAAGTCATTGTCTCAAGCTAAACATGATAGTCATGTAGTTTCGATGGGGTTAAGACGAATGCCAGAACTGTTGTAAATTATTTGATATGTAATAATCAAATATTGTATTTATTATTTCATATGTGATAAGTTACATTTATCGTTATATTCGATTTTATGTCCAATTTATATACTTTGTTTTCTCCAAATAGGTTGTAAAGACAATGTCGAACCCTATTAAGTGAACTGGATTAACATTGTATTTTGTCCCTAGTTACTTAATGAGGTGACGTCTCGGAGTGACTAGATTGTAAGGCGATAGATGACGGTTCGATCACATATTGTCATAGTGATGACTGGTCGATTACATAGGCATATTGTGAGACAATTTGTCGGACAGTGACCGTTTATAGAGTCCTTTCGTTGCTAGGTCGTGGCGAGGATTTCTATTTATTCCTTCGAGTCAATTCTTTAGACTGGTGACTATTTGTCTGAGTTGGTATGGTTTTCCGGTGGCTTTGGTTTTTGTTCTAGGTCGCACCGTAAAAGGAGGCCGATGAGCATTTATTGGTCATTGTGATCTCAGATCGAATGAAGAAAATAGGTCAACGGGAATGTCCTTTTAAGTCATATTTTATCTCAAGGCCACTCGAGGAGTGATGACGTGAATGCGTGGCCACGCTCGGATGAGATCTATAGTAGATTATCCGGTCGGGCATCATTCTCGATCGAGGAAACCACTTTATGATATGATCACGTGCAAGAACGACCTGAAAGACATCTTGCATTGAGTGGGAGATATTATTGGACAAGAGAATTGGTAACGCACACTTGTGTCAGACAAGTGGGAGATTGTTGGAGTAGTGTCCTCCAAAATGAGTGCGTTTACATATTAAATCTCGTATAAGGAATATCAGTGATTTATTTATTTATTTGTCAGCTGGTCATCGTTAATCGGTAATGATTGGCTGACTAGAGTTTGACATTACATGTGTGACGGCGGTGATCAGGTGATCCCTTTAGGTCACACCTATAGGATGATGCCCAAATAGAATTAATTAATTATTTGTATGAGATACAAGATAATTAATTCCTTGTATTATTTGACTTTTAATGAGTCACGTAAAAGTATTATTTGATGACGAGTTACGAACTCGGGTCAAGGGGATTTATTATTTAATTATTTGATAATTAATTAATAAATTTATTAATTAATAGTTAATTAATACGAGATGTGTATATAAGTTTTGAGGTGGAATTTATTAGCTATTTATATTTTACAAGAGGTTGTAAAATTAGCTAAATGGGTTAATATTGACACATTGTATGTTGATAATATGGTCTTATGATTACTTAATAGTTAAGTAGTCATTGGTAGTTAATTTATATTATTTAAGGGTTAAATAATTAAATTAATATTTAATTATGTAAGATAATTAAATATAAGACTTATAAGCATTTGTGGGGCAAATGTAGAAAACCGAAATGGAGCCATATTTGGTCCACTTAAATTCGGTCTTATAAGAGGACAACAAGTGTCCAATATGTGGCATTATGCCACTTATATTTGTCTCCCTTTTGTTACTACAAATACCCATTATCAATCCCACTAACTAAGGTAGTGGAAAAATTGAAGAAAAATTTTTTTGGTCTTGGTTGTTCTTCATTGTTGGCCGAATTACTCTACTACCATAGACCACTTTTTCCTTCTTATTTTTCTTCATCATCTTATATAAAACACACATAAATACCTACTAATAATATTATCAAAGTAATATTATTAATTAGTACATCAAATATACTATTACAAGGTTACTACTATTATTAACTAGTTATTAATTTTAGTAGTTTTTGGGTTGATTCTTGGGTGCCACCAAAGGAGATTACCTATATTGGTAATTGGTGTTATTGGAGGATCATCCTTATTGCATTAGCACAAGAACAACATCAAGGAAGGAGTCCGAAGTTGTGCCCATTTTGCCTTATAACAATGTAAGGAATTTTTGTCTTAAGATGGTTTTAGACCATCTCTTTTATACATTATTTTGCATGCATGTAGATTTAGACCACTTTTAATTAACTTGTAATTTTAATATCATAAGATGAGTATTAATATGGTCTAAATAACTAACAGTTCATATTTGATATGTTTCCAATTACATGCGTGCAATGCAACATCCACAGATTAATCCTAGCATGTGAATTAAACTATGTCGGTGAACAAATAATTAGCACTCAATTGGGTCGAAGTGGGAATTAGAATTAATTACATTTGAATAACAAGCGAATAAATCATACAATAAACAATAAATAAATAACGATAATTAAATAGCGATAATTAAAATTACAATGAATTACAATGATTCAACTCATTTACGTCAAAAATACACTCGAAACGGAAATTTGAAGACAAGAAAAAAAAAGTTTGAAATTAAAGTGACAAAAAAGGTCAGACTAAAGGTGATATTACGATTAGTAATTAATTAATACCTAATTAAAGCTACGTCAAAGCGAGAATGGAAGTTCAGGAACAGAAGTCACCTCAGAACAGGCGCAACATCTGCTGCGTCCCTTAGAAGAGGCGCAGCTATTCCTGCGTCTGTTCTTGAGTTGAGCTCTGGCTGTGAAGTCAGAACCGCGGGTAGTTAATGTTCTTTGGTATGTTTTATGATTTATTATTGATATTAAACTCGAGTGAAAGTGATTTAGCGGGTTAATTACGTACTAACATCGTCATAAAATCGATAAACACGATTTTTTTTTCGATAAAATGTAAGTATATTAAAGAAAAAAGCGTCACCATACAACAAATAGTTCAGTATTAGATGAGACCAATACCAAACCCTCGTACCAGACCAATACAAAACAAGACACGGCCCATTATCCGGCCCTCTACAACAAAAAGGAATAGAACCCTAATATTGCTTAAGACAACAAAACCAGATTCTCCCCCTTTTCATCCCAAATCGTCAAATCATTCATCTTCAAGCTTGAGATCAAGTCTGTTGAGACTGTATGCAATCAACCAAGTTCCTATCCTGATTTCCCATTAAAATCAGAGGAAAGCTCAAGATATGAGTCTTCATTTCCTTACTTATCAATCTCGTCAATTTCTGGGGATGTAAAACGGTAAGTTCGTGCTTGCTTTGATTCCGTTGCCTCCAAATGTGGTAAATACTTGCATTATAGAAGGAAATGCAAGTATCTTCAAGCTTGAGATCAAGTCTGTTGAGACTGTATGCAATCAACCAAGTTCCTATCCTGATTTCCCATTAAAATCAGAGGAAAGCTCAAGATATGAGTCTTCATTTCCTTACTTATCAATCTCGTCAATTTCTGGGGATGTAAAACGGTAAGTTCGTGCTTGCTTTGATTCCGTTGCCTCCAAATGTGGTAAATACTTGCATTATAGAAGGAAATGAAGACAATGTGGTAAATACTTGCTTTGATTCCGTTGCCTCCAAATGTGGTAAATACTTGCATTAATCACATTTTTCCACAGGTCTGATCCCGTCAGAGACAATCTCCATTTAATGGTATCATTGTGCGAGATACGAGTCCCTATCATCTTCTCAATGTACTAAAGAACCAGCCTACTGTAGCTCCACGCAAAAAAGAGATGTTGGATGCTTTCAGTCTCAATACCACATATGCAACAGGTATCATCCTCAGTAATACCCAACTTATGTAGTTTTTCATTAGTGCTTAGACTGTTATGATGGTAAATCCATGCTAGGAATCCATGCTTAGGTACCGTGAGTTTGTTTCATACGAGGGATGGCCAGCTGAGTTTGTCCCCTCTGAGTCCGATCATATCATATCCTCTTGCTATTGTATATTCTATTTCTGGTGTCCATGCTTGCTGCTGATAGGAAGTGAGAAAAGTTTCTTTAGTTTGGCAGATTTTCCTCCAAGCCTAACTCGAGTTATTGGTAGGATGATAATAGCCAATCCCTTCCTTTTATATATATTTTATTTACCCATTTGACCTAAAGATGCTCAGATTTAGAGGCAATCCACCATACCAATTTCCCCACAGCAGCTTGGTTCCACAGAGTGTCATTTTTCAATCCAAGGCCCCCTTCATTCTTTGGCTTACAGGTTTTTTCCTAGGATACAAGGGGAGATCTCATATAGTCAACGCCCCCATCCAATAAGAAATTCCTACAGATGTTTTCAATTTTGAGAATAACTCCTTGTGGTAGAATGAACATACTAGCCCAATAGTTGTGTAGTGTATTTAAACGAGTTAAAAACGAATAAAATTTATTTATGAAATCGGAAACACAAAAGGAAAGAAATTCGAAAGAAATTGATAATCTGAAAATAAACAATGGAAATATGTAAAAAAAACGAATTCAAGTGACTTGATATGGACAAATCGAGTCTCTAAGATCCGAGTTTGATTTAGTGACGAAAATCCGCAAATATCGATTATTAACGGATTAAGTCGAAAATAAAAAGTTATTATCGAAAGGAGTGATCAAAACATGGTTTATATACAAAGGAATGAGAGAAAATATGGAAAATAAGACAAAAAGAACAAAACCACTGAAACCCGAGGAAGAAGAAGAAGAGCAGGAGCAGCAGCAACCTCTGGAAGAGGCGCAGAGGTGCTGCGACTCTTCGAAGAGGCGCAGCTGCTGCTACGTTTCTTCTCGACGTATGGTAACTGCTGTTTCATAAAAATAGTTTTTAATAAAGGTTTTTAAAATAGGTTTTAAATGTATTTTTGACGCGAATCTTACATTAATTGGTACAAAAATAAAAAAATAACAAAAAGATGGGATTTACACCCTCGGACTTACATGTCTGGCGAAACGAGATTAACTAAGTTAATGTTAGTGATTGCTCGACTCGAATGTATGTGGAAAGTGCCCTCGTTGGAGAATTTTAGATTAATTGATTGATTGATGTGTAGTGGTCAAATTGGTCGGTTATGGAACGTGACTGGAACTCAGAATGATCAGAGCTTACATGGTCGATTGAATAAGCATGTAGGCGTCGAAAGCTTAAAGCACGGTCTAGAATGCAAAGGGAGAAGAGAAGGGCAGACACTCGCGTGAAAAATATGGAAACCGGAGGTCTCTATTTATACTAAACAATGTGAAGATTTTTGGAATGACTCAAACTTTGGAAAGAAATCACGGAAATATTCTGTAAACAGCGAAAATGAGCTGGAGAAGAGGCGCAGAAGCTGCTGCGATCCATCAAAGAGGCGCAACACCTTCTGCGTCATTTCCCAGAGGTTTCCTCCTGCGGAAGAAAGATTTCCGCGTTTCTATTATGGAATTGTGGTAGATCTATACTTCCTTATTCCTTAAAATATGATATACGGGATATATTTTAACAAAACATATAAAATTAATTTATGGAACAAATATTCGGAATATTCTAGAGCTTTCCGACTCGGCATTTTAAACGGTTTCTTAGAAAATGAAGCGGATTTAGGCCCGAACTCCAAATGAACTCTAATTACTGTCAAAACGACCGTATCAGCGCGTATATGACGACTAAGGGGTAGGCACAAGTTTTTGAGCTATCACTTGACGATAAACTTACGAACTGTCATATATCGTTCCGCGTACCAAATATGCGGCCCAATCATCACTGGGTGGTTGGTGGAAGGTGTAGAAATGAGGTATCTACAGATTCATGGGGCTTTGATTAAGTCGAGCCTGTGCTTGATCCGTGCCATGTTGGATCACTACATGGATACGACGTCGTCGTTCCACATGCAGTTTGGGGAGATCGGCATCACCTTAGAGGATTTTGCCATGGTGTCGGGTCTTCCCTGTGGCTTCTACCGTGATCAAGGGTTTGATCGACAATGTTTTCCTACACCAACCGGCATTATCCCTTTCTTGACCGTGAACTCTTACGTGAGGGACCACTTCAAGGTGAGGATGACCAGCTTTATTCCAGAGCCGTTGATGGGCCCCGAGGCAGAGGCTTAGGCTGACGCCCAGGAGGCGCGGTTGTGGTTGTGGTACTTCTTGGGTACCACGTACTTTGGGTACCTCCTTTCTTTTCAGTGGGTCTGACATCATTTCCTGTAGTCTAATTCATTTTCTCGGACCCTTTTTCACAGATCTGGCTATGTAAGAGAGTCGAGTTGGTTGACCCACCGAAGGCTCCAGATACATATGAGGTGAGAAGCTTCATTTCTCGTCACCGTCAATTTGCTACTAGGAAGAAGGAGCCTTTCTGGCAACAACATCTTTCTGCCAATGCTCGGTTACATGTTAGATGGTCCTTACCTTGGCTCTGCCTTACTGCAGTTACTGGTTTGTCTGAAACTGATAGAACCAGACATCTCACTCTTTTGGTCTTGGAGTGATCCACCCATATCTTGCCGGACCGTGTTCTTCGATAGGTCGGTTGTCAGCAACGGATTGCCGCCATTGAGCCTACTCGCGGCCAAGTCAAAGAAGTGACCCTTGCAAGGTGCAACACGTGGTTAGAGTCTTGGACTCGGAGGACTATTTGGCATATTTCTGAGTCGTTTGCCTCTAGCTTTGTGTCGCCTTCTTATTTGCGGTGGACTATTGAGCCTTATTTTAAGGCCCGGAGGGAACTTTATAAGGATGAAGCTACTGACCACAAATACCACAAGGAAGGGGAGAAGAACCAAGAATTCTTTACTGGGACGACCCCGCTTTCACCTAGGCCCGAAACAGAGACTGACTAGACTCCTAGGACTGACTCTTTGGTTTCAGATATGTGGAAGAGGTTAGGTCCAAGGAATGAAAGCGGGTTGACACTTACAGAAAGACTTGGTCCTCGACCTAGTGTGAAAGACAGACTAGTCCCTCGTGATGAATTGAAGATTCCTCCGAAGAAAAGAGCCTGAGTGATGATGGGTGAGACTTCGCCTCGTCCTGATGGGGTGTGCGGCTCGGCTGAGGGTGGCAAAGAGTAGTCTTCGACATTACTATTCACTATTACTATTATTGTTTGTGTGCTTCCTTTTTAGTTGTGTGTGATGGGCTTCGCCTGGAATAAAGCATTGTAATGGGCTTCGGCCAGAATTTAGAATAAATAAAAACTTTTTATTTATTAGAAATCCCCAGTTTCTGCATCAAAAATTTCATTTTTGTTTTACATGTTTCGGTTGTACTCTTAACTAAGAGTTGCCTACGTATCTGCTTTGCAACAGAATCAAACCGGGTCCGTAGTTCTTACATAAAATATTTCATGCAACGTTGACTAACAACTTATTCTAAAAACATTTGCAACTCAAAAATTATTTCATAACATTTGAGAATGAGGTCATCAAGGATAGTATTTCTTCAGCTGGTCCAAATTCGTAGGATTTGTGAAGTCATTCCCATCCAAATCTATTAATCGAACAATGCCTCCCTACAAAATCTTCTTTACCAAATAAGGGCCTGCCCAATTTGGTTTAAACTTACCACTCGGGTCAATTGGTAACAGAGCTCTTACCGACTTGCGAACCAGATCACCCTCACTAATTCCCCTTGGTTTTACCTTCTTGTTGAAAGCTCTCTCTTTCCTTTTCTGGTAGAGTTGGACATGGTATAATGCGTTTATACGCCGCTCGTCGAGCATGACTAGTGAATCATATCTTACTTGAACCGATTCTGCTTCAGGAACGTGGCTTTCCAGTAGGATCTTTAGGGATGGTACTTCTAGCTCAATTGATTGAACTGCTTCCATTCCATAAACTAAATATTACGAGGTTGCACTCGTCGCTATTCTGGTTGAAGTTCTATACCCCCATAACGAGAACGGTATCTTCTCTAGCCACTCCCTATAGTTGTCAGACATCTTCCTCAAAATGAATGTAACTGTTTTATTAGCAGCCTCTACCCCACCATTCGTCTGCGGTCGGTATGGTGATGACTTGTGATGCTTGATTTTATATTTTTCAAGTATAACCGTGGTCTCAGCTTGAAAATGGATTCCATGATCACTGATGAAGTTATGTGGTACTCCGTACCGGCAAATGAGTTCATTCTGAATGAGCTGTGCTACTTGCTTTGCTCTTAGCACTTTGTAAGACTTAGCCTCTACCCACTTTGTGAAGTACTCAATTGTAACAAGGATAAAACAATGCCCTCCAGTTCCTGATGGGTTTACCTTTCCAATGATGTCGATTCCCCAGGTTGAAAATGGCCAGGGTGACGTCATGGTGTATAACATAGAAGGTGTCGTATGCTATACATTTGCGAATATCTGACAATTGTGACAGTGCCTCACATACTTGCAACAATCTGTTTCCATCGTTCTCCAATAATAACTAAGCCTTATGATCTTACGAGCTAACATATGGGCATTCATGTGTGGGCCCACATTCGCCGTCATAGATTTCCTCTATAATCTTTTTAGCTGTTGGTTTATCGATGCATCGCAACAAAGCACCTTGAGCCGTCTTCTTGTACAATTGCCCATCATTGGTCCTAATGAATTGGGCAGATAGCATTTGCAGAGCACGTTTCCCCCGTGTGTCAAGGTCGAGAGGATAAACTCCTGTTTCCTTGAATTTCAAAATGGATGTGTACCAGGGTTCGGTTTCACCTTCTTCGGCATCATCGATTGCATTAACATAGGCAGGTGACGATCTTCGTTAGACACATATTGGCATACTATCTACGTGTCCGGGAATGTTGATCAAGGCAGCTAGTTTGGACAACGCATCTGCAAATTGATTTTCTTCTCTCGGGAGGTGAACATATCGAATATCTTATAAGTACTTTTTCAATTCTTCGATCTTGGTTTAATATAGGGCCAAACTTTGGCTCTTAATTTTCCATGACCCACCTACTTGATTGATCACAAGGGACGACTCTCCATGTACTAACAATTTCTTTACAACCAAAGTCAAGAGCACTGCGTAAACCAAGCAAGCATGCTTCATTTTCAGCAGCGTTGTTCGTGACATTGAAATCAAGTTTGATGGATACGGTCACGTGTTCACCCGTTGGTGAGATAAGAAGAATGCCTACTCCATATCCCATATAGTTCGATGCTCCATCGAAATACAAATCACATACGTCATTCTCGACGTGTACCACATCGTTGTCGGGAAATGACCAAGTGTCAATGACTTCTATTTCTTCGATTGGATTGTCGGCAAGGAAAACGGCAACCGCCCTTCCCTTCATCACTTTCAAAGGTGCATATTTGAGATCGAACTCTGATAACATGAGGGTCCATATCGACATTCTTCCATTTAGCACTGGATTTTCAAAAAAGTACTTGATCGGGGATCCATTTTGGAGTAGACACTCACACTGTAGCTAAGCATGTAATGTCTTAATTTCTTCGTTGTCCAGACTAGGGCCAAACACGTCTTTTCAAGAGGTGTATACTTTAATTCATAGTCTAAGAACTTTTTACTGATGTATTAAATAGCTCTTTCTTCTTTGACGACAGTTTGGGCTAACATACCCCCATTGATGTATCCGTAACAGTTAGATATAGCGATAACGGTAGCCCGGCTACTGGTGGGCTTAAAACTGGTGGAGAAGATAACACTTCCTTTTTTTTGTCGAACGCGGCCTAACACTGGTCATCCCACATGACGTGTTCTCTGACCATCAGTTTCTTAAAGATCGGCTCACAAATCATCGTCAACTTCGCGGCGAAACGGCTTATGTATTGAACTCTTCTCAGGAAACCTCGAATTTATTTCGCGGTCTCGGAATGGGGCATTTCCATAATGGATTTTATCATTGATGGTTCTAGTTCAATGCCACGGTGGCTAACGTTATGACCCAACAGTTTGCCATAGGTGACCCCGAAAGCACACTTGTGCGGATTCAGTCTCATGTTGTACTTTCAGAATCTTTGAAAGAATTTTCGTACCGCCCCAAGATGGCCACTACGTTCCATTGACTTGACTATCATATCATCGACATAAACTTCAACTTCTTTGTGCATCATCTCATGTAGCAACGTCGTTGCTGTTCTCTTGTACGTTGCCCCGACATTTATCAAACCGAAAGGCATTACTGTGTAACAATAGGTTCCCCATTGTGACGTAAATGTTGTCTTATTCATGTCTTCCTCTGCCATCTTAATCTGATTGTAACCGGCATATCCATCCATGAAAAATAGTAATGCATGATTTGCGGTATTGTCAACCAAGGTATCGATGTGAGGTAATGGAAAGTCGTCCTTCGGACTAGCTTTGTTCAGATCCCTAAAGTCCACGCACACGCGAACTTTACCATCTTTTTTCAGGACTGGCACTACATTGGCGACCCAATCTGAATATTCTGACACCTTGATGAACCCGGCTTTCAGCTGTTTATCAATTTATTCCTTAACCTTTAAAGACCACTCCGAGCGCATTCTTTGTAGGTTCTGTTTTACTGGTTTGAACCCTGGTTTGATCGGGATCTTGTGCTATGCAATTTCCCTATCAAATCCCGGCATGTCTTTGTAAGACCACGCGAAAACATCCTTGAACTCAATCAGCAGGTCAATGAACCCTTGTCTCTCTACGGAATCTAAGCTATTTCCTATCTTAAGCTCATGTGGTTCTAGGGTGGTTCCCACATTGATAGTTTCGGTATCTTTGATCACTAATTTTCTTTGGTCATATTCTTTTAACCCTCTAACCAATTGTGGAGGTGGTTATACCTCCTCTTCCTCTTCTTCAGCCTGTTCGCCTTCGGCCTCATTCTCAATGTCACTACTAAAATCATTATTTTCAAAAATTGAATTGCAATGTAAATAAAACAAGTCGTAAACAAACTAGTTCATCTTATTATTATTGATTTGAAAATGCGCATAGTGCACTAACATATCAGCAAACTGATCAGAGGTCAGTGGCGAGACAACAGAGGTACCTGAGACAGGCCCCGAGATACCAGAATTAGAAAGGGGTGCATTAAAAAGAAATACTTGGGAGGGGTGGCTTCGACACCTGACTCCTTAGACCCAAACTTAGGACTCTTATCAGACTCGGACTCAGACTCAGACTCAGACTCAGACTCGGAACCATCATCCAGCTTGAACATTTCTCCTTCTAAGGACAGTAGAACTTCTGGTCTGTGATGCAGTAGTTGTTGGACCATATAGTTTTATATTTTGTTTTGATAATGACAAGTGTGCTTTTTAATGTATATACTCTTTGCGCATAATCGTTTGTTAGTCTTTGCTAGATTTAATAAAGGTTACGTTTATAGCATTTATGGTTATAACATTGAGGATTTGTGAAGTATCATTGAAGTAATGTTATAGCTGCTTGTACTATAACATTGGAAGTTCTTAAAACATCATTGTGACTACTTCACTCACAAGTTTGATGATCACTCAAGCAAAAGGCATGATCAAGTCTATAAGAAGCTCAAGATGAAGAGCTTATGATCAAGATGAAGAGATGATCTTACTACTAAAGATCCCCAGGAAGATTAGCTAGTATAAGACGTCATATAATAACGGTATCTTTGGAAGTGATATTGGGAAGGTAAAGGTATAGCTATTTCACATATAACTTTACTTACCAAACTTAATGTTATAGTCTCTTATACTATAACTTTAGGTTGCATTTTGAAGGCACGATTTTAGAGTTTTAAAATCCATTTTCGAAGGTTCCAATCATTTATTTATTTTCGAAAATATGTGTGTATATGATGAAGATGAGATACGGGTTTAGTTAAATTGAATAATTTAAAACTATCCTATTGGTTAGTAAAACGACTTGTGGGTCGTCATGCTACCTAGGGCTTGCTAAATAATCTGAGTTTAAACCCGATTCTATATTCCTTATTTCATCTAGGGTTTCGTTTGAGATGGGCTTATGAGCCGTCCCTCATATCGTTATATCCCTTGTATAAGTAACCTATTAGGTTAAATCTAGAATAAACTGCCATAAGATATTTTAATATCTTAAACAATTATTTAGATTTATCCTACATACTTAATTGAAATATTTTATAGATTAAATTAAGGAAAGATAAGATTTGTTTCTTGAGAAATATTTCATCATGCCTCACGGCACTATTAGGGTTTTTGATCAAAACCCTAGTTGTCTTCTCTATTATATATACACATGTTCTTCATTTGTTCAAATTAATTTTTCGCAACTTTTAAATTCCTTTGCAAACAAATTGAGTCAAAATTATTTATCAAGTAATTTATTTGTTTTTGCATTTCGAAATTCTTACGAAAAGTCGTGCTTCAATTTTCTTATCAATTACATAAGATTACGTTATTAGACCATAGTACTTAATTTTGTTTCTTACTCGTTCAATTGTGTGAACACTTAGAAGAACAATGAAGTGCTTTCTGATAAACGCAAGTTAGACGAGTTAGAGTATTTAACGGTACTCGAAATTGAGTTACAATTAGAGTTAGTTGTACGAGTGGGTTAGTAATTTTGTAATCCGGAGAAAGGTACTAAAGTTATTAATCGAGAATAGTGGACGTAGGTTTCGACTTGTGAAACTGAACCACTTCAAAATCACGTGTGTCATTTTCTTACGTTCTTTATTTACGTTTTTCACCGTGCAGTTAATTAGTTAAAGTTTAAATCAATAAACTTTAAGTAATTAATCGTTTAATCACATTCATATAAGATACTCGAAAAAGTGGGCTATATTTTTAATACTTAGTTCTCCCCCCTCTCGAGTATTTCGGATCAATAGACTCTACAGTAGTAATCTATATCCACCCATGTTTTCTCCTCTAAGTACGACATCCTTCTTTCTGATCTAAACCACCACTGATGCCAAGCCTTGGTTACCTTGCTCACCTCTGTGGCATCCCACGCACAACGTGGCAATATGTATCCTACCATTAGGTCTTCTTAGAACCCCACCTTGTATGCGGGTGAGTTCTCGTCCGTGCCATTGAGGACTATGTATTTGGGATGATACTTGATGAATGCTAGATAGTTAGATGTCAACTTCTTCCTATTTTCCTCTCTCTCTTGCTGCAGTTTCAAGAACCAGGGTTGGGAGTATCTTTTGCTCATTACTCTGTTCATCTCTTCATCGATTCTTATTGCCGAATTTCGGATTGCTAGGAAGTTCACGGAAGTAGTGAGTTTGCTATTGGCGTTTTCCATTATTTGGCGTTGGTGCTTAAGATAACTCGAGATCGGTTTCCCCGTAGTGTCATCTGTCTCATTCTTTTGGAACTGCTTAATGAGGGAAGCCTCTGAGGTCGACCCTTCACTATGTGCCTCGACTCAAGTAGGTTCTTTTGAGGATCCCTCATCTATAACATCCTTGGCGATAGAAGTGTCGCTCGTCTTCTCAACTTGGTAGGGGCGCCCAGATCGAGTCAAATTACTGGACTCGAGGACATCCTTCCTTAACTTCAAGATTTCATCTTGGGTTTGTGGGACAGCCGCTTCTTTGGTAAGATAAATGTCATCTTCATTATTGTCCCAAATTCCATGGATTTCATCCCCACTCCGGAGAATGTATGGTGTGCAGTCGATACCGAAATCCCCAAATCGAACTTCGTCCTTCGGGCTTGGAAGGTACTTTGAACAATCAATGAACTCCTTTCCTACAAAGAAACCCTTTAGGCGACAAACAGGCCTGATCAAATGGGTCATGTCAATATTGTCTTCGACAAATACGACATTCGTGTGATCACTAAATGGGTTGGTCGCGTTGTTAGGTTTGACCGTCGGGATCGAGAGTGTTCCACTCTCGACCATATCTTGTATTTCATGTTTGACACGGAAACAGTTTTTGGTGTCATGTCCTTTGTCTTGATAGTATGCACAATATACGTCAGGCTTGTAATATTTATTTCGTTGTTCCAACGGTGGTTCAGGAGTTGGGTCAATGGGGTTCAATTTCCCTTGGGCCATGAGTCTTTCTAAGGCGTATGTGTAGGTACATCCTATGTCAGTAAATGCTCTTGGACTAGTCCGTTGAGGCCATTTGGAAGTTCCTCCCGTAAGGCTAATAGCTTGAATATGGTTGGCACTAGCATATGCCGTTGATTTAGAGGAAGAGGCCCCAGTATACACCTTCAGTTTTTCCATCTCAGCAGCTCGGAGGTCGTCTTCGATTTTCCTCTCACACCTTGTCAATTCTTTGAAAGTGCTAAAGTTTTGATACTTCAATACATCACGGTAGACGGGTCGGAGATTCTTTACAAATTTATCTACCATTTATGATTCTTCGCGTTTTCTGGCTATCTTCACGCTCTCTGCACGCCACCGGGCCAGGAAATCAGTGAACCCTTCCTTTTCATTTTGAGTCATAACTTCCAGAGTCCTCATAGTGGTTTGGATCTTTGCGCTATCAGCATAATGTTTGCGAAATTCCACGGTGATATCCTCAAACGTGGGGTAGTTCTTCAGTTCAAGGTTATTGAACCAGGCCCTTGGGTGTTCCCCCAAAGACTGAGCAAAGATGCCATAGAGCATACTTGCAGGTACATCTTTCAGGGCAAGGTGTTCTTTGTAAGACTGAATGTGTTGGAGAGGATCCTTTGTTCCTTTAAACTTTGGGATGTCAGTGAGCACAAAGTTCTTAGAGAGTTCATCTTGGACTGGGCCATAGGTCCTAGAGTTCTCATAATGGATGCTCTCCCTTTGAGAAAGCTTCAGTTAATCTTCGATAAGCTTGAACCGGTTTTATAATTCAGACATTTCTGGTGGGGTAGGCACAGTGTTTTCCCCATTGATCTTAGCCTCAATGACTCCCAATTGAGTCATCATCAACTCCAAAGTTTCAGCCAGCTTAGTGACGGCGGCTTCCATTGCTTTTCTTCGGGTTTGAGGCGGCCTTTCTACAAGAAAAACCTTGAACCAATCAATACTCGAATCAAGATCCCCTGCACAGATAAGGAATCGACCCATAAACTTGACTTTTGGCTCAAACTTGACTCAAAGACAGAACTAGACCTAGGAAATGAGCTAAGTGTCTCACTTGTAAGGGGTCACATGGGAAAGGGGTCTAGACCTAACAAGGGCTATGACTCGACTCAATTAACTTCTTGACTTGGACTTGACATCAGCTTGGTGTGACTAACCCATGATTGAACCAAACATGGTTCATGGGCTCATGGAAAACGTCCTAGGTGGTCTAGGATGGACATTTTAGTGGTTTGACTTTGACCAATGGTCGACACGCTTGACTTGGACCCAAGAGGTGACTTAGGTGACCTACTAGGGTCGTGTATTGGACACGGTTCACTTGAACCCTTAACATGATTAGACTTGACTCGAAACATATTCTATGCTCGAAAAAGGTGAGAAATCATTTCGGAATTGATTTGAAAATGGATGATTTGAAAAAGAGATTTTAAATGGGCAGCATGCCGGCTATAAAAAGTTCATTTTGGTCAAAAAAAATCTACATCTATTTCGACAGCTTTCCGAGTTTGAAAACATGCTTGATTTGAAGACGGTTTACGAAAAAAACGGTTTGACAAAACAGCTTGAAATTTTCGAAAAAACATGGAGGATGGTCACATAGAACATAAGCATTCTCATATTAATCGGGCATGAACCTAGACTCTTCTAAGTCTCGGTCGGTCCATTAATTGGGTTTATGCGAATGATCCACCTTATCAAAGAGAGGCAAGCCTCCCATAAGCAGAAATGTGCAATATGGTAAGCGCAAGTACTTAAAGATCTCGGCGGTACCATCTTGATATTTAAATCGGCATAGTGGACCTCACCTCATAACCATTGAAATCGACCAAATGGGTGAGGTGGTCCTCCTAAAGTCTCAAATGAGTAATGCATGTATGCAAAACAAATCATAGTGTTAGTCCTATTAGCCATCATTTTCCTTTTCAAGTTACAACTCCTCAGCGGAGTAGCCAAAATGTGGATGTGGGGATTTGAATGTAATCCACGAGGTTGAAAATTGTCTTGGAGTCGCCACCAAATTTAAGGAAATTTGGGAACCATTTTGAAAAATGAGACTTGAGTTCGTTGTTGAAAGTACGTGATGGGAAGTTCGTTAATAAAACACCCACCCCCGCCCGTTGCAATAACCGCCTCTACTTGGGACTATGATGGCTAATTGGACAAGACTACGATTGTTGTATGAGAGTGCAAAACACCATTTTAAACCTATCGTGCGATCTTGGTTTCTAATCGTTTAATGCATCTAATCTAATTTGTCCAAGTGATTTAGCATGTGAGGTTGACTTGAACTATACTATCAAGCATTCACAAACATGGCTTAGATGGGAGTGGGGGAGCCGTTGGGGAGCTAAGCTATTACAACCCCGACGACTCTCATCGACTCCATTTGCAAACAATTGAATTAAAGATACAACTTGATCTAAATACAATTGCTAAAACATGACACTTAATACACGACACAAAATAGCCTACTTAGGCCTTGAAATTTGTGCCATATGGTGAGGCCACGGCTCACATAGGACTTCGTCCTTAGCCTCATCACCGTTTTGCGCACTCACTTCAATTAAATTGATTAAATACTTCAATTAACCAACTAATACAAATGTTTTGTAAAATCATTTTGACTCAAAATAAAGGACTAACTTGACCCATATTTTAAAGTAAAAATTACATTACTTGAAATAAATTACAATAATTACAACGATTAAACAACAATAACAATTAAAATAAAACCACAATAATTAAACATGCAAAACGGAAACAAAACCGAACCAAATGGGCACGAAGACCGAGGCATCACACGGCCAAAATGGGTGGTCAAAATTGACTATTCTAGTCATCGAGTATCATGAATCGGATGCTAAACATGCGCAATTCAACTAGCGAGAAATCGTCATAAGAAATGATGAATTCATTTAAACTTTTAAAGAAATCCATTTAAAATCCTATGTCGGGTTTTGTATGACCTATGAATGTCAAATTCATTTAACATACATTCTACATATTAAATTGGCCAAGTTGTTATTTAACAATGATAAACGATACAAATAAACATAAATGTATCATAAATCAAATAAATCTAAACTAACATATGAATTAATCTTAACTATTTCATAATTAAAACTAAAACAAGTCATTAAACATGCGAATACGATCTAATTACTTCGTAATTAAAAATAAACAAATGCAAATCATGTGAGAATTAAATAAACTAACTAAAATTTCATTTTAATTAATTTAGAACATGTTATCGTCTTACAATTAACAAATTGTTTCATTTTATAATATTAAACATGATAATTATTCTAACTAAACATGTTATCGTCATAAATTGAAAAACGAACATGATTAACATACTATTTATTCTAAACAGGAATTAATCCGCATTGTTAATAACAAATAATTACGAAATATTAACTAATGAAACGATAATTAACGAACCATGCAAAAAACGAGACAAAAGGCCATAAGGCCGTGACATACACGAGAAAAAGAGGAGAAAAGAGACGAGATTTTGTGCACCCTCAACTTACATGTAGACTTGGACACCACTCGGGATCCCGTATTCAAGTGTTGCTTAGAACGCGCGTCTTCGACTATTTTAAAACAAAAATCGAAACAATTTAACAAAATCAATTTCGAAAACAAAAATAATTTTCTCGCGTAAAAGGCACTTCGTGCAGCGACTTTTAAACGAACATTGTGACTTCGTTTCTTACTCAAATTTAAATCCGAAAGATGTTCTGGAATCCTTAGACTCCAAAGATTAAAACATTAGAAAAAAAAAGAGGTAAAAACGAATAAAACATGACTCAAAATGAACGAGAACAGGTGTTGTCCAGAACGCGAGAGAACACGAATAAGGGAGCAAATTGATGTTCTAATGTTCATCTAATCTCTTGTATGAACTAAGTACTTTATTTCTGGGTATGAGAGGAGTTTAGGGTTGCTTTGTTATGTGAAAAAGAATGGCAATTTCTAGGGTTTTGAGTGCTCTCAAAACCGTGTTGTTTCGTCCCTGCCTTTTTTTTGGTGTGTGTGTGTGTGTGTGTGTGTGTGTGTGTGTGTGTGTGTGTGTGTGTGTGTGTGTGTGTGTGTGTGTGTGTTTGTGTGTGTGTGTTTGTGTGTGTGTGTGTGTGTGTGTGTGTGTGTGTGTGTGTGTGTGTGTTTGTGTGTGTGTGTGTGTGTGTGTGTGTGTGTGTGTCTGTGTGCGCGCGCGTGTGTGTGTGTGTCTGTGCGTGTGTGTTTATACAGGAAACGGGATTGGGGTGCTAAGGTTAGGTTATTTGGCTGGTAAGGAGGCTTAGGAGTTGCTTATGGAAGGGGTAAATGAATATGGTTGAGGTATGGATAGTAGAGAGGATAATGTCGGTTTTTGGAAAAGATAAAGAAGGAGATTGTTTTCAGTTTTTGTGGAGATTTCGTGAGATGTTTGGATGGGGTAAATATCTTCTCTTACCTGGGGAATAATTAAGAGAAACGAGGGAAGGAGTTGGTTGGGATGGGGGCTTGAAAAGGGACTCAGGAAGTCCTTGTTTTGAAGCGGCAAAACAGAGCACGGGTGCAGGTTGTGGTTGCGGGTTTTGGTGCGGGTTTTGGTTTGGGTTTGGGTTAGAATAGATGTTGGGTTAGTGGGCTAGGTGGTTGTGTGTTCTAGGCTGGGTTAGGGGGGTGGTTTAGGTGTCGGGTTTGGGCTCGAAAAACAAGGGAAGGGGTGGTGTAGGTAAGCTGTTTGGGTGTCGGGTTTGGGGAAGAAAAAGGAGCGGGATGGGTGGCGGTATGCAGAATCGAACCTGGGACCATGGGGATGGGTTTTCACCAAAGCTATGCCTCGAAACTCGTGTCCAAAACCGTTCAAAAATCGAGCTTAAAACCGTCTCAAAAAACCTCGTTTAAAAAATCGCTTAAAAATAAATACATCGAATTAAAGCGATAAAACATGAAACCGTCACACATTTCATTTCAAATAAATTCAAAATAAAAACTTTGAATAATAATTTATTTTTCAAATAAATTATTAAAGCTTTAAATTCTAAATAAACTCAAAAATATGAAAACCGATGAAATAAATTTCATTTATTTCAAAATAATTTAAATTTCATTTAAGTTATAAAATTGTCAAATAACGCTTGTCCCTCATCACAAAATGAAATCCGCTAACGAGCGATGTAAGTAAACATGTGTCCAATCATCATCGGGTGTTTTGTCGGGATTTCTGTAAATTCCAATATCGACGGATACGGGTATCTACAGGACCTCTCCCATGACTTTATTGGATTTGTTTCGGTCAATGCAAAGGAGAAGGATCCCCTGAGGTGTTCTTTTGAATAGTTGTTGTTGATTTATCACGAATTGTGATGCAAGTAAACGGATGGCTCTTTGTCCTCTTGTATCAGAGTTAGGAGAGAATTCATTTTTGGTTTTTTAGTTGAGGATGGCTTGGTACCAAGGTTCGACATGGTTTTCCTCGCCGTTATTGATGGCGCAGATATAAGCTAGCTCGCTCCTTGCTTCGACACACAAGGGTATGGAAGCCATGTCGTCAGGTATGTTGACAAGCGCGGTGATACGTGCCTAATGTACGGTCTTTTTGGCCTATTTCAGCACGTATTTCCATGCATTTATGTACTGTTTTTATAGTATTTTGCCCCGAATTGGCTACTTTGGTGTATTTTGTCCTTTTTGTAGGGATAATCGCGAAAGAAGCGAAACCACGCTCCATTTCGTCCTTTTTGCATGCATTTAGAGGAGACGGGATTGTCCCCAGTAAGATGCTTTGCACTTGAAGTGTCGTTGCACGCATTACGAAGCATTTGGGTGAAGACGTGAGCTGAATTGAAGACCCAGTGGTCTATCGAGTTAACAGTGGTCTATCGAGCAGTTATAGGACGATCGAGTGGTCCCTAAGCTGCCCAAGTCCTCGATCGAGTTACTCCTTACTCGATCGAGTAAGTAAACTTTGATCAAGTCCTCGATCGAGAACCCTGTTGGTCGATCGAGGGACTTCTGCTGAAGAACGTGGTCGATCGAGTGGGTTTGCCTACTCGATCGAGAAGATTTCGTCTGTGGGCTTTAATTAGTCCGTGTTTTAGTATTTTCCGCATAAACACTTAGGCTTTTCGGCTATATAACCTATGTTTAACTAGGTTATTAATCATCCTTTTTACTATCTTTTACACTCTTATCATCGGTTTTACTCTCTTTTTCCTTCACGTTAGCCTACTGTTACTTTTCAACGTTGGATTGCCTTTTCGGATTTCGTTCTTTACGCCGGAATTTCTCGGATTGTAATTCTCTTTCCCTTTTTAATAATAATTAACCTTCTTTTGTTGTTTTAATTCCTGTTTTATGTTATTGTTTTCATTCCTTCTTGCCCTAATCATTATCATTGCTTTTTATTATTATTTCGCTATGTTTTCTGCTGGAAATTTACATGCTGTTAGTATATCAATAGATATGAGTAGCTAATCTCCCTTCATGTTGGGATTAGGGGATCTGCGGTAGAATAATGACGACGTAGTAAATGAATTAGACGAACCGATTTAAGAGACTCTGTCACTATAGCAATATAACTGTAATCACCGACCTAGTTGAGTGCACGCTTCTATGTCACCTATTAAATCGGCTACAATTAACCCTGGATCGAAAGATTGGATTAAATAGGCCTGCTATAAACAGTAGACTACCCTAATGAGGACGAAAGTTAAGTTAGTGGTATTTTAGGGTGGGAAGTGGACCGAAAGGACCTTCTAATATCCGTCTCACATTAGTTTGTCTGAGTCATTTACTGCTAAGTTGTTGTACTACCGTAGTGAACCGAATTCCCGACATGTCCCTCTCTATTTGATAGTTTAAAAATCATTTTCTTGCCTTACTGCTCTTCCTTTATTTCTCTTCCTTCAACTCCGTAGTTAGAACCCAAAAATTAATCAAACCCAATTGTTACCATAGGATTAGAAATAGATAGCTGTAGTTACATTCCTCCCTGTGGATTCGATACTCGACTGCCTCTGCTACATAATTAGTTGAGACCGTTAGGTTTTATTTTTGACAGGTACGCGACAGACGTGTCAAATTTTGGCGCCGTTGCCGGGGAGGCAATTGTTCCAATTACTAGCTGTTTTATTTTTAATTCTCCTTTTTAGTTTAAGGAACATCGTTCCTTAAACTATTCTCATATCTTGTCTTTAGTTTCGTCTTATGCGCAGTCGCGGGGTGGTCCACTACTACCTTTTGATCCCGAGATTGAGAGATCTCTACGCGTAAAAAGGAGACTATTATTCGAGCAACAGTGAGGAAGAGTCTAGTTCTCGCAGAGCTTTTACGAGAACGAGCTTTTAAGTGGCCAATCCACCATCTTCTCCAGTTTCCAATTCATCACCAATCTACCACTTTCCCAGAATTTCCCGAAATGGCCGAGGAAGCTACCATTGCTAGTCACTCCGAGCCCACCGCCGACAATCTTTATAAAGGGTTCGAATCACTGGGATGCTAGGAAGTTCGAGCCTAAGCCTTCTTACATTAGCATGGTCGAGAAAAATCGGTTCGGGAGGCTGCGAAGGAAGACGCGGCCCAAAGATATGGAGACCTTCATAGATTATCTGCTGCTCCATACCTCCTCCCCGGCGTGACAGTGATCGGATCAAAGAAACGATGTTCATTTTCTCACTCCGCGATCTTTGCGCGGGAGTGGTACGATTTGGACAAAGTCGCTCACGGCATAACAGATTGAATTCGCTAGATCTTTGGCGTTTTATAAGAAATATTTCTGCGCCGAACCATAGCCATCGAGCTCGGATAACCGATTTCAAACAAGGGCCCGACGAGAACTTCCACGAGGCATGGCTTCGTTTTAAGAAACTAGTGCGTACCATACCACACCACGGTTTCGAGAAATGGAGTTTATGCAACCATTTTTACAATGGTTTATATGACGATCGAGAGGGCTATATTAGATGCGGCGGCCAACGGTCGATTTTACGACAACTTGGGGCCAACGAAAGGTTGGAAAATAATAGATGATTTAGCCACTCATAGGGCTGAATACGGAATTCAAGAGGAAACCAAAGGAGAGTCTGCTGAATCCTCTTCGGTGGCTGCACTAGAAGCCCTTCGCTAGGTTCGACAAGTACGAACTAGGGGAGCTCTCAAGCCGGGCATGTACCAAGTTAATGCCATGACGAGACGGTCCTTTCGTGCATGCGAGATGTGGGGTAGATGGACATGTCGCCGATTATTGTCCTAGTCCTTATGAGCAATGTCTTTGCTTTTCAACATTACAGGCAAAACAACACTCATTATGAGCCGAATATCCACCCCAATCGAGGTGGAGCAACCGAGAACAACATACTCAATCCCACCGCTCCTTCGAATCGGCCACGGCGACCCTATATCCCTCCACACCGAAGCAACAAGGCTATCAGAAGCCTCCGTCTTTCAACCCTCCTAACCAAGGTGCCTCGTCATCTAGTGGGATGAGCGAGATCGGTGAGTTGAAGTCCATGATGCGATCCATTGCAAAGCAATTACAAGAGAAGGACACGGCATTCAAGGCACTTGAGACTCAAGTTGCCCAATTGGCTGAAAATCAATCCTCGAGAAAAGCCGGTCATTTGCCAACTCAAAATGACAAGAATCCAAATGAGACGGTGCATTTGATAGAGTTGAGAAGCGGTCTCTCTTACGAAGGACCGAAATGAAGAAATCGGACTCGGGAAGTCATTCGATGATGAACAGTGTTACATTCGAGAGAAAGGACCTACGACACGGAATTACTCGATCGATTGAAGTCCGTGTGCTGAAACGATTCGATCGAGTGGAATTGGTAAGGAAGGTGGTCGATCGAGTGAGAACGATGCTCGATCGAATGGAAAGGAAGACGAGGTTGGTCGATCGAGTGGGGATGTTGCTCGATCGACCACGATTCTTGAAGAAGGAGCTCGATCGAGTGGACACATTGCTCGATCGAGTGATATGAATGACGGGAAGCTTATTCGAGAGCACTGCTAGTGCTCGTTTAAGCGATGAATTACCGAAAGACCTCGTTCGAGAGGTAAGAAGCGTCAGAAGGATCTTGAACTCGCTCGGAAGATACTTTGGAAGCGAGGAACAAGGGACTTGAAATCCCAATCACGGTCCCCTTCCCGAGGCGGCTGCAGAATAGCAAGATCAATCAACAGTTCAGCAAATTTGTTGAGCTTTTGAAGAGTTTGGAAGTTTCCGTGCCGTTCACTGAATTGCTTATGAAGGTACCTTCTTATTTACGATTTATGAAAGAAATTTTAGCACGTAAGAGGACCATTAATGATAATGAGACTGTCGCTTTGACTGAGATGGGGTCAGCCCTGTCTCAAAATAAGCTACCTATTAAGCAATCAGACCCGGGTAGTTTTTCGATCCCTTGTCACATAGGAATGAATTTGATTGATAATGCGCTATGCGATTTAGGCGCTAGCGTAAGTGTACTACCTCTGTCTCTAGCTAAGAGACTTGGTGTGACAAAGCTGAGTTGCACCAATATGACTGTCCAGATGGCCGACCGTAGTCTATCACGGCCACTAGGTGTAGCGGAAGACGTACCTGTTAGGATCGGGAAGTTCTTTATTCCCGTCGATTTTGTCGTCCTAGATATCCCCGAAGATGTGCACACCCCTATCATTTTAGGGAGACCATTTTTGTCCACTGCCCGAGCAGTGATAGATGTCGGGGGGAAGACTTTGACCTTCCAGGTAGGGGATGAGGAGTTGACTTTTCGTCAGTCCCAATTCCGGAGGGCTCCCATGCAAGCTCAGCCTTGCAATGCCCTCTCTTCTGTTGACCCTATTATTGACACTCCAGATGAAAGTTTGGAGAATATTGCTATTATTGCTAACCCTCCGCCTCAGGTCGAGAGCAACAAGGAGGAAAATTCGTCATTTGTCCTTGCTGCAGTGCAGGATGAAGGCAAGAAAGGAGCGATCAAAGGACGGTGGAACCATTGTCATTCAAACTGGAGCCAAGAAAGCCAAGGAAGCTGACAGAGCGACGAGAACAAAGACAGTTCGAACCTACATAGATTCGAACTATGTTCCTCCTCCTCTTAGAAATTCAAGTTCATGGAAGTCAAAAAGGACATCGATGTCGCAAGTGACGTCCTCCGATCAAGCCCACGAAGGGGCTACTGACAGCTGATGGGAATTAAACGGGGAAATGCCCCGTGTAACAAAGTGTAATAGACAAGTTTTGAATTTACTTTTGAATTCGTTTTATTACGTTTTAATTAGGACAACTAGTTTAGACATTCTTTTTAGCGTAGAATAAGACTATAGACTGTGTTGCTGCATTTTTGGTATTTTTGGGATGTGTTTGGATTTGTTTTACGCAGGTTTGGGGAAATACACGCATTTCGAGGAAGTACAGATGGAAATTCAAAGGAATTCACACGAGGAAGTCCTCGATCGAGTACTTTTGTACTCGATCGAATGGAAATTGGTTCGATCGAGTCTGCTGTCTACTCGATCGAGGAAGGCTAAAGTGGAATTGGTCGATCGAGGGGACTGCTGTTCGATCGAGCAAGGGGACATCAAAAGGTCCTCGATCGAGAGGTTAAAATCACTCGATCGAGTGACATGAACAGGGACACGGGAGTTTTTCTTTCTTAAACTCTTTATTTCCCTAATCTTTTTCATTTAACCCCTAATTCCGTCTAACCTCTCCCTTTGGTGCGATTGATTTTCCCCAAATCCCCATCTCTTGCCCAAAAATCACCTAATCAAACACCTACATTCTATTGCTAGCTAATTAATCTTCAATACCCCCTTATTTTCCCCCTCTTTTATGCTCATTTTCTCGGTTTTCTAAGGGAATTAGGGTTTGCGGTTTTCCAATTGAAAATCCGCCTTTGTTGCGTGTTGTTTGGAGTTTAATTGCTAATTTGTAGGTCAATCATCATCAAGTAAGTGTTCATTCAACCTCTTTGCATTTTATCTTCAATTATTTCGAATTTTTATGAGGTGATTTAAGTTAGGGCTCGAAAAATCCATGTATAGTCGACTTGTTTCGATTTTATTGTGTTTATTTGCCCTTGATTAGCTTAATTGATGATGTTTTAGCAACTCCTCGCTGTTCTTGCATGATAAATTCGAATCTTGCGCGATTTTCGCGATTAGGGTTCCTGTGAGTCGGAAATTTCGACTGTCAGACGGTTGCTTTGCTTTGTATTTGCGGTTGTCGCCTTCTTGTTACTGTTATTAACCGCTGTTAACTGCTTTCCCGTCCCCTATCGCCTCTATATGCTGTGAATTCTTTGGGAATCTTGCACTGTGAATGGCTATTCTCGACTGCCCGGAGTGATACATGCCCCCATTTTCGGTTTTCATGCTGTATTCACCCTTCTGCAGTCACTGTTTTATCACATTATCACCACTCACATGCTTTGTTTTTTTTTCGAAAATTTTTGGGAATTGCTTGGTTTTGTATCTTTGTCGTCGATTGTTTCGATTTGATAAGGCCTCATATTTCTTTGTCACATGTTGGTTAGCGGGCATTTTAACCACGGTTAGCAGCATCGTCTCTTATTCATGCCCTTTGACACTTTGCAGGATGGACGCGAGTTCCCTGTCTTCTACTAGCACGTCCTCCAGCTCTTCTGTGAGCGAGCAAGTGGCCTCTGCTGCTGCCACTAGCTCTACCTTGGTCACCACTACGGCTTTGTTTTACTTGTCTCGGTGCGGGGACGATCTACGGCGCACCCGCTCACTGGGAGCTCGGTTCGGACTTCACCGACCATCACTCCCGAGCCTTTCTCTTTTCTTTGGCTTGCGGCTTGAGACCCCGTTTTCCCGCGGCTCGGTATGGTGCCACCGAGGACCCACCAGCGGGCTAGCCGGCTAGCCCTCACTTCCCGGCCCGTCGAGGTCATTTGTTACGGGGAGAGGCGCTATCGCGCTGTCATCGAAGATGCCCACGGTACGTTTCACTTCGGAGGCTCACCGGACACGGTTAGTTTCTTTACTTCGTTGCCCCCTCTCCTCTACCCGTTTCCTTGCGCGGACTGACCTAGAGACCTTAGGCATTTACGAGGAGGTCTGTAGTTTGTTGAACGGGACGGGTATGTCGGGTTTGATTACCATGCAGGAGGCTACCATTCGTACCCTTACGTACGAGTTCTTTAGCTCCTATTCCTTCGACACCGACTCTTACGCCGCTGACCACTCCAGTTCCTGTATTTACTTTCGACTCCGCAACGAGTCACATCACTGGACTTTGGCTCAGTTTGGGCAGGTTTTAGGCCTAGTTAGTGACGGCCTCACTGCCCCACCTCGAGACCTCCTTCAGCCACTCTGGGCTGCTCTGTCTCACACTCCCTTCCACTCACGGAAGGGAGCTCACGTTCACTTACCTGCGCCCCGTTACTACTTGCGTCTGTTAGGAGAGACCATTTTTGGGCGCCCTGAGCCCAATAACTTGACCAACACTGAGCTAGCGATTCTCGCGGGGTACCTCAACATTGACTCCGGTTCCCCGTTTGTTCTAAACATTGCCTATCTGGTAGCTCAGCATTGGAACGGTATTGGGACTCGGGTCAAGACCGCTGTTGTCTGTGGCGGGCTTGTTACTAGGATCGCCCGCCACCTTTACCCTACTGACCCTTCACTCACTGCACCTGATGAGGTGGCTTACCTTGACCTCGATGCCATGGCTGTCTTGACCTGGTTCCCAAAGGCGAAGGGGAGTGCGAGGACGTGGAAGATCTGTAGTTCCACGTCTGTTACCTTGCCGTGCTCTACCCTTCCCCCACTCTCACCGCTCCCTACTGCTGCTGAGGGAGCGAGGCCACCTCCACCTACCTACCACCTTACCTTCACCCCTCCCTCTTCTTCCACTAAGAAGAGGAAGCGGGAGGCCGGAGCGTCTTCTAGCTCCCAGGCCCCGACTCAGGCTCAGGCTCAGGCTGGACCGACACCCACGCCTCAGCCTACACCTTCACTCACTCCACCCCCACTTGACCCTCCTTCTGGTTCGGCTTTTCCGGCCAATTTTGTCTGCCCTCCTGCTTTAGAGGCGCTCGAGGATATGTGCGGTACCTTGCGAGATGAGGCGGGATATGGCTTTAGCTGTATTCCCGCTTTACGAGTTCCATATCCGAGCCCGGCGACCGATTCCAGAGGGGTGGCCGCATCCTTCCTTCTACCGATACCCAGCGGACGGGTACCCTCCGTCTTCTTCTGACTCAGAGGAGGAGCCGGAGGAGACAATGACGAGCTCGAGAGGTGCGGCTACGGGCAGAGCAGGCAGCGGCGAGAGCTGCCAGAGAGGAGGCGAGTGATCCCCCGTTCGTACCCAACCCGGAGGACCTGGTTGGAGGTGACGACTGAGTCTCCCCCTTGCTTGTTGCCGGTTTGGGGAGACTGTTTTGTTGAGCCGGAGTACCTGAGAGACGGCGGTGCCGACGACGAGTAGCTACTGGTCTACTCACTTCCCCAGTTTTCTGGCTGGTTTGGGGAAGTTCGTGTTTTGTATGTCTTCTTACTCTTTTATTTTCGTCTCCTTTATTTTTATTTTATCGGTTGTATACCCCCATCCCCCATTTTTCTGCTGGTGTATGCTGGAGGACAACGAGGGCGTTGTCCGTTTTGGTTTGGGGAGGGTATTGCATCCTTTTGAGTCTGCATCTGCATTTGTTTTGCATTCACGTTTCATTTCTCAGTTTGCATTTGTTGTTTATTTTCAAAAATCAAAAATCAAAAATAAAAAAAAATAGAAAAATTCAAAAATTCAAAAAATTTCACGTTTATTTTTGCATTTTGGTCGAGTCGGAACGGTAGATTCCCGTGATGAAATTGCACTATAGCTTGTCATATTACTTGAGCCTTGCACTTTAATTGATGGTTTTTAGCTTTGTCATACGCATAATCTACGAATTTCTGTCCAAATATAAGTGATGTTTAGACTTGACCGATAAATCGGCAAACTACTTAAAAATTCTGAGTTTTAGAGCCATAACTGGTGACATTCATGACCAGTTCATTAGGAATTTTGAGAGTAGTACTCCTTGCACAGCATGTTCGTCCATTTTGCACATTTATGACATTCAATTTCTTGTCAAATGCACATATTCGGGTCCGCGGTTGGTGTCACATGCAGGGAGGGTCTTGCAATTCCCCTTTCTTTACATCTTACACCCATTTAGCCCCACATTGACCAAAACTTGCCTTTTTGACCCATTAGCTACATTCCAAACTAAGCCTGCCTAGTCAAGCTAGTTAGTCTGTCCTTTTGTGGTATGTTGTCATTGCAGTTGGTCCGTAATTCTCGTTTGGAGTCGGTGTTTGAATTAGGGAAGGAGGAAGTGAAAGAAAAAAAAAAAGTATTGAAAAAAAAAAGGAAAAAACGTGAAGTAAGAACCGTCAGTAGTACCCTACCATACCAAAGAAACTCATGATCTCTGCCACATTCTTTGGTGCTTCCCACTTGGATACCGCCTATATCTTGCTAGGATTAACAGATACACCCTTGTGGACGTGGGCCCACCTGCACGCCCAGCCTATCTGTGGACATACAGCGGTCTTTTGAAAGCCACGCTCGGAGGCGTAAAAATATGCTTTCGACCGGATCGTTTTAGATCAGTCGGTTTCGTCTCGGCAAGGGTCTCGAAATGATTAGAGATGTTCGGAGTCACCACCAAGCATTTGTCGGATGCTTGGAACCCGTTCTTATCCACTTTATACCTCGGTCAAACGAAGCACAAAGCAGTGTTTGACATAGGTACTAAAGATAAGGAATCGTCCCTCTTTAGCATCCTATCTCTAGAACGACTCCCGTACTCCCTGGATAAGGTCGTCCACTATCCAAAGTTTCTGAGTAAGAGGTGAAGGTATATATTGGGAAGCCCTTTAATCAGACACCCAATCCCGCCCGCGGTAGCAGCCTCTACTGATCGATCTTTGTTGGTTGAATGCAAAAGTTGATAAAACGGTTTAAATGCATGAATGCGCATCCAATAGTTTAAACCTAACATGTGAGAGCTTTCTAAGTCGGTGGATTTAATCCAAGTATCAAGTATAAGATGTCGAGTTTGATTTACGATTGATTTGCATGCAACACGGAAATTAAACATCCATTTATCAAACTAGGTTTATGGCGCATAACGTGATCCATTTGTCTTAGTAAGGCATTTTGCAAATACGGTTTTTGAATGAGCAAATTATTCGTCGGATCCGTCCTATATCCGGGTTAGCTAGAGTCGGGATCGTCCTAGACCAATGCTGGAAAGGGGACAGACCCTACATCAGGCAGCCAGAATAGGCGCGATCCTATTGGCGATGTAAGGGGGTCTCCCCTGTTTTGAAAATAGGAAAAGAAGCGGCATGTTAAGGCGCGGGTTAGTCAACGGTATATGACGTGTTCTGACCATTGAAAGACGTTTATAAAACGTGTTGAAAGATGGGTATTTGAACCCGTTTTGGTTTGAAAGGACCGTTTAGGCCGTATTTGTGTTGATTGGAAGAACGAGACTTGAATAATCGTCATTGTTTTGACGATGCTCGATGTCGGGTTCGACTTTGTAAGCTTGACATGAATAGTTTTGAAAATGAATATGAACTAATTGTTTTAAGTTCATTTGAATATAATTAGTCGATACTCATCATCGTACTCGGTTTAAAATCCGACATGGTATGTAGAACCAAGGATGACTTTGTGTTGGTGACTAATACATTTATTTTGAAAATGTAAAGAATGATGAAAGGCTTCAAAATACCTTCCATAATGTAAAGAAATGAAATAAAAGGCTTTAAAATACCTTTTAAATGTAATTAACAAAATATTATCACCGAAACACAGATTAAACCGTCATGGTATTAAGAACCAAGGATGAAAAATGTTTTATGGTTAAAACTTATAAAAATGGTTTGAAAATACTTGGTATGGTAAAAGCATTTACAAATATGAAAATTAAAATAAGGGAGATGAAGAGACCAAACACGGTTTGGACTTAAGACTGGGCAGGGTCCTTTAGTCGCGAGCCTATCTGCTACGTATGTAGCCTCTACCTCAACCAAAAATCCGGTTTTGGCTTATTCTTCCCATGTTTTGGACCATGTTATGCATGATTTAGCATGCTATAGTCGTGAAATAAGTAAAAACATGATAAAAAAGGATTTTTACACCCTCATACTTACATGATTGGCTTATGGCGAGAAACCGACGTAAGTGTATCAACTCGTTTGGTCCGAAAAGACTCGGTTTAAAACCGTTTTAGTAAGTAAAAAGAGTGTTATGTTAAGTTTAATGATGGTGTAGTGGTAGAAATGGTCGGTCAAGTGATTTAATGCACGATGACGGTACCAAACAATATGTAAGGCTTGTGTTTACGATCGGTAGGTCGTAAACACGTGTCGGATTGTGACTTAGGAAGTCGAGTCTAGAATTTTAAGGGAGAAAAGAGGGGGCGGACACTCGCGTACCTCTCAAATGGTGGCATTTGAGGGGTACTTATAGGAAAATGAGTGGTTATGTGAGTTTTGAGCGACGTGGCCACCTGGGCTGCTCAAAGAGGCGCGAGCCACGTCGCACGTCTTCGATGTGTCTTGTCGCTTTCACACAAATGCAATCATGATTTGTTCTATCCTAGGATTTGTATGCACATGTTTGGTACTTGACCATGCATGATCCCGGGAAATATTAACATGGAAGCATTTGAATGGTTTATTTTTTGTGTTTGACTCGGCTTGACTCGTTGTTGGAGTCGGGATTTTAATTTTGAGTCGGTTTTTGGTCCGGTGTCGGTTTTTGATACTGTCGTTTCGTACCAAAAATAAATAGCTAAGTACTACTAACAGAAGTCAGCGGTAAGTAGGGTCGATCTCCATAGGGAGGCTAAGTTGCTATCTATCTGTTTAATTCGGTCTGTCAGGGTGTCACAGAAGTGGGGGTTTTGATTGTATTGACTAAAACTATTAAGAGGTTAAGGAAGGAGAGATAAAAATAGAAGGATTTAACAATAAAGAGAAGGGAATATGCTAGGAATCGGTCCACCGTGGCAGCTATACTATCGGAAATACTAAGGCGATTAGACTACTGATAAGAAGAGCTATGGTCGTCACCTTTCGGTCCTTAAACCGCCCTAGAGCGTAAATAGCTTAACTTTCGTCCTCACTACAATACCCTATTGTAATTAAGTAAGCCTTCCTTTCCAATCTTTCGATCCAGGTCGGGGTTAACTAAATTTATTGGTCTCCCGCATGCATTCATTCGACCGGATAACAATTAAATTGCCTAATACAATTCTTATCGCAAGACTAATCTATTCAAGTCAATTAAAACATGCTACCACGGATTCCCTAATCCTAACATACTACGGGATTAGCTAGACATAAATAAAGGGGAAACGAGAAATAAAGGAAGAACAATAAACATAAATAATAATTAAAGAAGAAGAGAAAGAATTAACACTGAATTATTGATCCGGAAATTAAGAACAAAGTAACAGTAGCAGTATATTCGAACCAGAGAGAAAGGGAACGAAGTAAAAGTGTGTGAGAGCCTTTATAATGACATACTGACTTCCTATTTATAAGAAAATAGGATTAGCTAAACCTAATGACGGAATTAAACCTAAAAAGCCCAGCTCGTAGCAAAATCCACTCGATCGAGTGGAATAAAACCACTCGATCGAGCAAACCCAGCCAGAAACCGCTCGATCGACCAACTAAATCATTCGATCGAGTAAAGGCATAAAAAGAACTGGCCGATCGAATGAATAAACAACTCGATCGACTGATTATTGAATCCTAAACCACTCGATCGAGTAGAAAAGCACTCGATCGAGTGGATCTTGACTTCAGCAGCTCATAATTCACGTTAGTTTGACTTTGACTTGCCCTTTTAGCTCCCGAAACACCTTCACGCATCCCAAGACAGCTATATTTCCCGCTCCAAATCTACTCTTCCTCCAAATGCATGCAAAACGGACGGCAAATGGCTTGATTTCACTACTTTATGGTCCATCCCTGCAATTAAGACAAAATACACCAAAGTAGCATATTCGGGGCATTTCATAGCATAAAACCACGATAAAAACATAAAGATACGTGCATAAATTAGGCTAAAAGGACTATATAAATCGCACGTATCAGTTTTGACTCTAGTTAGTGTCATCGCGACCCCTTCATCATGCATTAAACACTCCAGGTACTTTTGAAAAGTTTTGAAAAGTTTTATTTTCGAAATCGTTTTATGTTTTCCGACGCAAAGTTGTACACAAACTGTCGATCAAACGCCGCGATTCCTAAGCATGTTGTAGTCCGATAATCATCGGGTGTTTATTGGAGTCTCAGCAGATACTGGGTATCTACAACCCTCTTTAGAAATCACATCACCCAGAAAAGCCACTTTCTCTAACCAAAACTCACACTTAGACAACTTAGCATACAACTTGTTGTCGCGCAGAGTTTGCAACACCAACCTCAAACGCTCCTCGTGCTCCTCCTTAGTCTTGAAATAGACTAAAATGTCATCTATAAACACCACCATGAACTGCTCCAAGAACTTACTGAAAACCCGATTCATCAAATCCATAAACACTGCCGGCGCATTAGATAACCCAAACGGCATCACCATATACTTATAGTGATCATACCTCAATCAAAAAGCTATCTTTGGTATGTCTTCATCCCGAATCCTCACTTGATGGTACCCCGATCTCATATAAATCTTTGAAAAGACTCCAGCCTCACTCAACTGGTAAAAAAGATCATGTATCCTTGGTAAAGGATATTTGTTCTTCATTGTAACATTATTCAGCTCCCTATAGTAGGTACACAACCTCAAACTCCCATCTTTCTTCTTCACAAACAAAACTGGTGCTCCTCACGGCGATACAGTAGGTCTAATGTACCCCGTCTCTATCAAATCATCCAACTATTTCTTCAGCTCCTCTAATTCCTTAGGACCCATGCGGTACGGGGCCTTAGAGATCTATCCCGTCCCTGGTTTCAATTCCACACTGAAGCCTATCTCTCTCTTTGGTGGTAAACCTGGTATCTCCTCTTGAAAAACATTAGGAAACTCTCCCACCACTGGTATTGCATCTGTCATCGACTCTACCATACTATGATCTTTCACATGGCATAGAATCAAAGGACACCCCTTTCTCAAGTAAGACTTCAATGTCACCGCTGCAATCACTTTGACTTTCGGTTTGACAACAAACCCATGATAAAACACACTAACTCCCTTAGGACCTCTCAAAGAGATTTTCTTTTAGTGACAGTCTATTCTAGCCTTGTACTTACCTAAAAAATCCATCCCAACTATCATCTCAAAATTATCCATAGAAAATTCTAACAAATCCACTGGAAGATCAACCTGCACAACTATCATGGATACCCCCTTATATAACCTCCCACAAGACACTGACTCACCCGACGGTGTAAAAACTTCATCTTTTACATATTCAAAATCTCCCTAACCCATAGACTTAGCATGACCCGACAATACAAAAGAGTGTGACGCCCCCGAATCAAACAAAACAATGGTAGAAACATCATTAACAAGAAAGGTACCGCTGATCACGTGCGCATCATCCTCCGCAGCTTTCTTGTCCATTATAAACAGTTTGCCACTGATATTTTGTCCACCCCCTTCCACTGTACCAGCTGAAGTAGAAGGCTTGGCACCTTACCCCTGATTGTTGTTAGCCGCCGGTTTCTGATAATAATTACCGCCATTGCGGTTGAATCCACCGTTTTTGTTACTCTGCCCTCCCTGGTTATTCCATGACCCAGCTGGTCGGTTGCTAGCATAGCTTTGTGTCGGACCCTGCGAAAAGCTCCCCTGTGATGGCCTCTGAAAACCTTTCCCCCCGGCACCAGTACACTCATGCCTCTTGTGGCTCATACCGCCACAGTTGAAACACGAGATACTCCAATTGTTACTAGTACCTCGACCACGACCATAAGAAGATCCATCACTGAAACCCGATCCCGATGAATAAGCCCTTGCTTGGTTGTGGTTACCCTTATTGTAACTAGACTGACCACTGCCCTCACTCTCATCCTTTCTCTTTTCCAGACCCTTCTCTTTGTTTTCCTTGGCCATTTCGACCAACCTCTCAGCTCATCCTGCTCTCTCAAAAACATCCTTAACATCTGTAAGGACCCCGACCGGTTGCTTCTCCATGATCTGATAAGTCAACCCCTTATCAAACCGAAGTGCTAAATTCTCCTGATTAAGCTCCATATCCTCAGCATATCTCGATTTCTCATTGAACTTATGATAATACTCCGCCACAGTCATATCTGAGGTCATCTTGAAAGAATCGAACTCCTCCCGTAACTTACTACGAACATGCTCCGGAACGAACTCCTTAATCATAGCTCTGTTAAACTCAGTCCATGGAATAGCAGACTTACCCTGCTTAAGATAAAGGTTTAAGGCACTCTCTCTCACTTTGTCCCACCACTCCCCCGCTGGATCTCTCAGGTAGAATGCAGCTTGTTCTGCCTTAAACTCTTCGGGAGAATGTACCACTCCCAAGATATTCTCCATCTCTCGGTGCCGATTGTCGAGCAAAATCGATGCACCTATACCCATATAGTTCCTTGGGTTGAACTGGGATATCTTAGTGCTCATCATGGCAAAGTCTATCCCGGCATCCTTATCTTTTCCAAACCTCTTAAGAGCTTCGGTAACCGCATCCTGATGCTCAAGCATCTTGGCAATCTCATCCACACTCATCTCCTGATCCCTAGCATACATAGTAGACCTCTTTCCGGCATATCTTTGAGCTATAAGAGGAGAGAGAAACGTAAGCACATAGCCTACGGCTCAAAGCAAATATGACCCGCACATAACCTACTCGATCGAGTAGAGGTCACTCGATCGAGTACCCCAACTCAAGAACCTGACCAGAACTGACGTAACAACATACTCGATCGAGTCACATACGTACTCGATCGAGTAGCCGACACTCGATCGAGTACTCCCCTTACTTGATCGAGTTGCACAAAACAGCAGCTAGTGCCCATCGTACACATATACCCACTCGATCGAGCTTAGCCCACTCGATCGAGTCCACCATAATCGATCGAGTTACCCCCACTCGATCGAGTCATGCTGACGATTCTATATACCCACATGCCTTTAACGTTATAACTTTTCGTCAAAGTAAAACATACATATACAATATCTCCTATTCACATGTTACTAATATTGCCACATTATAAATCATTTCACCATACAAGATGCTTAACCACAAATCATATTATCATATATAATTACTTTCACCTTTTTCCGTCACATGCTCCATCCAACCACATATTTATCCATCCAACATATTCAATTGAACATTAGTAAACACATAGCGATCCCCATAACATCCCATAGTGACCGGTTCAAAGTTGTAGGGCAAGTTCGCGACTTTAGGACGTCTCCCAAGTCTTTGCATTAGCTCCTAGCAACTCCTACCCGGGTTCATTTTAGTTTGACTTTCTAAGTTCATTAGATTCATTTGTTAGAGGTTCCAAAATCGTCGCTCTGATACCACTTTGTAACACCCCCATACACCAAGGTGCCTTACCAAGACCACCTAATGTATGAAAATGCTACCATCTCGGATGCCCGAGGCAAGGTAAATAAAATAGACCATCAAAGAACGCACTTTAAATAAATAGTTTAAGTGATTACAAGTAAAACAAAACTAATAAATACGATACAAGTGTTCCAAACAAAAAACCCATCTAAACTAAATAAAAGTATCTCGACACAACAGCGGAAGACTACTAGCTGACTCATGGTGACTCATCCCCAGCTAACCCTCGCGCATCCAAGTCATACCTCCTCAATAACTGCTCACAATCCCCGAATAGATCACCACCGTTTTCAAAACAATTAAACGGGGCCAGTTACTGCATTCACAATATAAGATAATACAACAACAAGTACACAATCACAATCCTCCAACATCGTGACATCACCAATCATCTGGCTAGCCTGAAGGTGTAGCCCTGCCAGATTACCAATCGCAACCAGTAATCCACTCCGCCAGTGGGGGACCGCAGCCATTCCCACCTAAGCCCCGCTCATCTCCATCGAGCGAACAACCCATGTTTCTTAATGTGCACATCCCCTTTGTGACGGGAACTACAAAGGGCGAATCAAGGGCGTGAAGCTACTCCCGAAAGTGACTCCACTCAGTCGAGGGCGCACCTCGTGAACCACATACAACAATAACAACAACAAATTACATTATAAATAATACCGAAATCAATTACGATATAATCACATGCCAACAACCAATAACCATCTCATAATCATGTATACAATAACTGAGTAGGAAACCCTACCTTGAATGCAATCACCACAAATCAACACAACAACAGATCAAAAGCGCTCCTCTACGAAATCACCTCTTATCAACATATAATCATGCAATCACAATTCATAATAAACAATACTCCCAAAAATCCCTAAATTACCCAACTAGGGTTTAACCAAAAACTAACGAGTTAACATAAAATCTGTACTAGGATCATACCCACAATACGACGGTCTCAAAGGTGTAAGGAACTCTGCAATCTGACGACTCTAGCCCTTTGGATTTGATAGCAATGTGAGAGAATGATGTGATCAATATTTGAGCATATTTAGTCCCCGAATTAACCTCGTTCCTATGCTTTTTAGTGCATATTTGGGTCATTTACTATCTTTAGTCCTTTGTTTTGCATATTCTTTGAGGTTTTGTTTCCTTGGTAGGAGAGGAGTGCAAACATTGCATTTTCATGGCAAAATAGAGCTAAATTGATCGAATCTAATGACCAAGCATCAAAGATAAGACAAGACTAGAAGGCATTTCTACATAATTTAGTAGATGGGCAATGATGAAGAAGATCCTTGCATCCCCGACAAAATCCCGGAGGATTGTTGGAAGAAGAGAAGAAGAAAAGAAGAAATGGAAGCTGAGCCAAGATCCGAGCATCTCAATCACCAGGACGCCCGTCCAGCAGCTCCCCAGGACGCTCGTCCAAACCACCAGGCCGCTCGTCCAGAAGCTCGCCAATCCACCCGTCCCGACCCTTGGACGCTCGGAGTTTCCTCCAGAGAGACACGTCCTCTTCTTTCTTCATTCGAGATGCGCATATTTTTGAATGACTAGCTAAAAGGAGACCCGACTTTTCTTGAGAGAAGCGATTCCTCAAGGACTTAATTGTCATTTAAGCCCTTAGTAACCCTAATTTGTGCACCTAATCCCCACTATAGTTATTGTTAATCATCTTCATTTATTCATCATGTTTTGCTTTGTTAATATGATTGACAACCTTGTTAACATGTTAAACTTGATAATGACTGAGTAGTTTCCTTAACTAGGGTTAATGGGTAATTAAGGAAAACCAACATGGTGGATAATTCATGCTTAATTTAATATGTTTTCATAATTTATTTGCTTGCTTGTTGTGATCTCAACTTATCCACATGTTATGTTTGATGAAATGCGAGCCTATGAATCCTTGCATTTTTTACCCATCACTTACCTTTTCAATGAGACTTGTAAGACATAAACCAACTTGAGACTCATTAGACCATGCATATAGTTGAGTAGGGAGGATTAAGTCGACTTGTAGGTGTTGTACAATCTAATCGATTCGGCTCCGGGACCGAAACCTTCCTAGGATTGTAAGATATAAACTAACTCGATCCTAGCACAACAATAATTGCTTGCTTATAATTTGAGAATATGTTTGTATTATAAATTCCCATGAACCCCCTATGAATCCATGACACCCTAGTGCTTTTAATCAATTGTTTACATATCATTTTAGTCATCTTACTTGTTTACTTTAATTATTATTTAGTTTAGTGATATTCTTATCTCAACCCAAATTGTGACACCCCTAGACACCACTACTTGCAATCGAAAATCCTACATTAATACCCGTCCCTTGGGATCCAACCTTTACTTGCCTCTTTACTATTATTAGAGTTGTTTGTGAAGTTATAAATATTGTTTTGGTCTAGGTGCTCCTAACGACAAGTAACCGAAATCTAAGCTCAAAGCGGAACGACCAAAAATGGCGCCGTTGCCGGGGACGGTGTTAACTTGATTTGATTTTCTTTGGTTGTTATTAGTTGTGTCTTTCTTTGCCTTGGGGAAGTAAAACTCCTTAAGGTTTGTTCTAATTGTTTTCAAGTTGTTTGATATATTCCATGTCTAGAAGATCACAAGGTAACTTGTTACCTATTGATCACGAAATTGAAAGGACTTTAACAACCAATATAAGACTTGCTAGAAATACTTTGAGAGGTATTGATGAGGTTGTAGATATTCAACCAAACACTATTGAGTTTATCAACCCTTTTGCAAGAGAAGGTGAGGAGAACCCAACACAAAATCAATCACACAATCAACCCACAATGCCTAAGTTGTCATCACATTTTGTACCAACCGAGGAGAACCTACCCAATCGAACTCCCACATTACAAAACTTAACCGGAAATTTCATTGCAAAATCCGCATTTATCCAATTAGTCGAAAGAAGCCAATTTGGGGGGATGCCTAGTGAAGACCCTCATTCCCACATGGAAACTTTTTGTGTCTATTGTGATGCGATTTCACAAACCGGAGTGACTTAAGACCAAATTCGATGGGTCTTATTTCCTTTTTCTCTAGTTGGCACCGCGAAACAATGGTTGAAAAGCCTTGATAAGGCTACTCTTGGAATTGACTCTTGGAAGAAGTTGGCTCTAGCTTTCTACAAAAAATTCTACCCTCCGGAAAAGACTAACATGCTAAGAGCTCAAATTACGGGTTTTAAGCAAAGGGATGAAGAATCTTTGTATGAAGCTTAGGAGCGATTCAAAGGAATTTATCGCTCATGTCCTCATCATGGACTTAGCGAGTGGTTCTTGGTACAACAATTTTGGAATGGTCTTTATGAAGACTCAAGAAACATTCTCAACATGGGATCAAATGGTATGTTCACCGAAGTTGACGATAATAAAACTTGGAATAAGATTGAGGAAATGGCGGTCTATAATTCACAATATAGTATACCTCGCAAGGCTACTAGAGGAGGAAAGCATGAAATGGACTCTATTACTCAATTGGGTGCTGAACTTAGTGCTCATATTGATACCATCAACTTGAAGTTTGAGAAGGCCTTGGCTAAGCTTGAAGAAGCCTCAAAATCACCAAAGCATCATGTTAATGCCATGGTGGCATCTTCATCACTCCCAAGTGGGATATGTGAGAATTGTGGAACTTTGGGACATGACCAAAGTGAATGTAGGGGAACAAATGAGCAAGTGAATGCTTTTCAAGCATACAAAAGTGGTGTTGAGTAACATAAACAACACCTTGAACATGCCCCCTTGACATCTCACATTGGATGAGAGTTTGGTGGAGTCCTCCCTAAACCACCATTTGTAAATATTTTAACTCTCTAACTTGTATTTCAATTATTACATTGCATTTTTGTCATTTTTGGATTTATATTTTTGTGCCTTAATCAAGAAATTCATTATTTTGAGAGAAGTGAGGGAGGGACTTATGATTTTATTGATGTGTAGTGCTTTACCTTAGTGTGGGGATAGCAATTGCCTAGGCTATTCATGCCTTTGTAGGGCCTCTACAATGAAGAACACGAGAATTGAAGAATGAAAATGACACGGGTTACGATGTACCCACGGATGGACCTGAATTCGTGTGGTCAACGAGGAATTTGAGCGGCCAAATGGACAATCCGCTCGTCCTGAAGAACCCGAGCGTCCAAAGTCACCAGACGCTCATCTGGTAGAGCTGCAAAATACAAAAAACTGGTCTGTAAAAGAATCCAAGAACCTCGGCTGAGAATCCGCTCGTCTCATTCTGGACGGTCGTCCTTCACAAAAGACGCTCGTCTTTTCAATAGCAAAAATCTGGGATTTTCTCTGTAAAGAAATCTGAGCGTCCACCCAGAAAGACACTCGTCCCTCCACAAAGAATCCGCTAGTCTTAGAAGCAAGACGCTCGTCATGTGGCGTCTTTTCCTGAGCCAAACATTGAGGATCCGAGCGTCCCGACACCTGGTCCGCTCGTCCTCCTCTTCACTTTCATATATAACGGTTGATTTAAACCCTTTTTCTCCCATTCATTCTCATTTCTTCAACATACAAACAGTAACCAAAAACCCCAAAAACCCTCATCCTCTCCATCAACAAAATCAAATTTCCTCAACCAAATTCAACCAAATCAAATCCAAACTGCCTCACAACAAAAATTAATCACTCCTTTTGCAACAAGTGATTCAAACACCAAAATCTTCAACCTTTGAGTCGATTTTTAGGATACAAAGCAACATTCATTCATCCTAAATCGATTTAGGTATAACTAAAAATTGAAGATTTCAATCTCTCATTGGTGTAATCAAGCAAAGGAGAATGGCATGAACTAAAGGAGGCAACAAGACACCCCCAAAGAAGACACTTTCCAAAAGGCAACTAGCTCTTCAAGCAAAACAATTGTCAAAGGCATTGGTAGTCCATGAGGCAAGGTTGGAGGTTCAACAACAAGGTCCCCCTATGGAAGCTACAACATCAACAACTCCGGTCATTGAACAATTATCCAATTATCCGGAGGTAACTTTCACTTCCGACTCTCATAGGGAGAAATTCATTCTCTTTGCTAAGAAAACCATCATGCCTACTAAGTTTATTTGTGAAGATGCATTGTCAAAATTGGGTGTTCTTGAACAAACCAAAACCTTCTTTGAGTCTATGGGATTGGGTAAATTGTTTACAATGAAAGAATTAACATACCCCTCCCTCACCTTGGAATTTTTAAGTTCTTTGAAAGTCACAAGAGTGGAGACTCGAACCAACATCGAGTTTCATCTTGAAAATGTTGATAGACGCATAACTTATGGCGAATTGGGTAAGATATTAGGCCTTAGTGATAACCCGAAATATACAAAGACTCTTATCAAGTATGACCCCGCTCCTCTTTGGATGGCAATTTCCGGAAAGAAATTCATACGCTTTCATGATTGTCGTGCTCTCTTAGTCCACCATCCGGGCATTAGAGTATGGCATAAGGTCATTTGGAATACTTTGATAGCTAAAAATGGCACAAACCATCTTACCAAACTCGATTGTATTCTTCTTGAGTCGGCCTTCAACATTGGGAGGGAATTTACCAAGCCATACAATGCTCTAAGACTTTTGGTTGAACGATGGCTTAATGTCGATTGTGGCAAAGAAGGCACCGCCTTTATTGTCAATGGAGGACTAGTTACCCATTTGGCTAGGCATTTTAACCAGGATTTCAACAAAAACAACACTTATGTGCCGGTTAAAGGAGGCCATCTTTTTGATATGGACACCATGATTCACAAGTTCAAGTGGGTCAAGCACAACACTCTTGACGACCAATATGGGTGGTTAACAAATGAAGCTAGATCCTTCACTTTGCCTTCCAAAATTTGCCGATTGAATGTTCACCGACCTAACTACCTTCTCCCACTCTCCGAAGAGACCGAGTATATCATTCAACAACAAAGGGGTGAAATTGCCGAGCCCTCCTCCTCCATTATCACCCCACCTTACCCATTTGAATACCACGAGTTCACACCCAAAGATGTCGAAGTGGGAAATGATTACTTGACACTACTCATGAGGGAAATGCACAAGCAAGCTTACAATGATAGAATGGATGCTTACAAGGCCCAATATCCGCCCCTCCTACATCTAGCTAGGCAAGAACTTCTTGATCCGTCTTGTCCTTTGCCTAGTTGGGCGGATAGGGAAGTATTATTTCCTAGCATTCCTAGAGGTGGTAGACCGGGTGGAGAGGAGATGGTTAGTTGCATCATGGCATGTAGTTTGCATGTTGATAAAATTTTGTGAAACCGTCTATTTGGGAAGCTTGACAAGTGTATATAAGCCCTAGTAGATGCTTTTTCTTCTTAAGACTTTGCTTGTTAGAATACTTGTAAAACACCCTAGGATGTGTCATGCGAGTATCCTTTGACCCATGGATTAAGGCCTAGTCAAGAGTACCTTGTGGTGTGATAACTCCTTGGCTACCGTTTATTCCAAGGTGACCCTTGAAACCATGCAACCATCATTCATCCATGATCTACCATACATTTTGTCATCAAAGGGAATGGGCACAAAAATTGTTCAAATTTGAGTTCAAGAAATGAAATGAAAAGTCAAAACGTTTGCAAATTGCATCAAAAGAAAAGAGGAGTAACAAAAATAAACTCCTATGCTTCAAATATAAAGCACCCTCGTTACTAACTGGAGTGACTTTGAAAATGTTCAAAAGAAAATGCAAAAATTGAAAAGTTGTCAAGTGTTGAAATGCCAAAAATCAAAAGAAATGGCAAAAAGAAAGTGTTCTCGAAAGTTAATGCCACAAGAAATTGGGGGGAAAAACAAAAACAAAAGCAAACTCCCACATGAAACTCAAATACATTTGATCCCTTTATCCGTAGTATCCATTTTTGTGCATGATAGATAGGGGACGACCCTTCTTCTTGTTTAGGCAAGAAGGGGAATTCCGCGATCCTCCAGTGTTTCTAACACCATAGGGAGTCTATTCTTGACAAAAGCATTTAACGATTGAGAACAAAGGTACCCTAGCTTGACACAACTTGGAGGTGATTTATTGGTATCCTTCTAGGCTTAGTAGTTTGAAGAAACCATATCTATGAAGGAGTGTGTACCCTTGAATTGCTTCCTCTTTAGATAATTTCCGCCACTTAGATGAGGAAAGTGGCTATTCTTTTTGTTGATGCATCCATTACTTGATTTTGTGTGCTTTAATGATTGGATGTGTCGTCATTTTGGCAAGACCCACCTTGCGTTGCAAGAAGGAATCCTACCTCATGGTTGTCTTGTTGTGAGTTGAAGGGGCGGAGTGAGACCCACTAATTGTCTCATATCGGCTATATTAGTAGGATAGTTTAAATAAGGGTCCTAGTTTTGTCACCTCTTTACTCGGGACGAGCAAAGGTTTGGTTTGGGGATATTTGATGTGATCAATATTTGAGCATATTTAGTCCCCGAATTAGCCTCGTTCCTATGCTTTTTAGTGCATATTTGGGTCATTTACTATTTTTAGTCCTTTGTTTTGCATATTCTTTGAGGTTTTGTTTCCTTGGTAGGAGAGGAGTGCAAACCTTGCATTTTCATGGCAAAATAGAGCTAAATTGATCGAATCTAATGACCAAGCATCAAAGAGAAGACAAGACTAGAAGGCCTTTGTACATAATGTAGTAGCTGGGTAATGATGAAGAAGATCCTTGCGTCCCCGACAAAATCCCGGAGGATTGTTGGAAGAAGAGAAGAAGAAAAGAAGAAAAGAAGAAATGGAAGCTGAGCCAAGATCCGAGCGTCTCACCCACCAGGACACCCGTCCAGTAGCTCCCCAGGACGCTCGTCCAAACCACCAGGTCGCTCGTCCAGAAGCTCCCCAATCTGCCCGTCCCGAACCTTGGACGCTCGGATTTTCCTCCAGAGAGACACGTCCTTTTCTTTCTTCATTCGAGATGCGCATATTTTTGGAAGATTAGCTAAAAGGAGACCCGCATCTTTTCTTGAGAGGATTGATTCTCAAAGACTTAATCATCATTTAAGCCCTTAGTAACCCTAATTTGTGCACCTAATCCCCACTATAAATACCTCATTAGTCTAATTAGATTATCATGTTCTTCTTATCAATCTTTAGTGTAGTTTATATTATTCTAATCTCTCTTTAATCTTGTAATCAACTTCTAATCAAGTATTAATACAAACCTCATTTCCTTAATTTCTCTTTTGTTCATCTTTTATTTTGGGTAATTGAAGATTATTTGGGTTTATTGGGAGATTGACAACCTTCCATCAATCATCAAGTACTTCTATTATTCTTTGCATTATGATTTTTGAATCATCATTAGGTATAATTCTCTTAATCCCTTTTTAATTATTGTTAATCATCATCATTTATTCATCATGTTTTGCTTTGTTAATATGATTGACAACCTTGTTACCATGTTAAACTTGATAATGAGTGAGTAGTTTCCTTAACTAGGGTTAATGGGTAATTAGGGGAAGCCAACATGGGGGATGATTCATGCTTAATTTAATATGTTTTCATAATTTACTTGCTTGCTTGTTGTGATCTCAACTTATGCACATGTTATGTTTGATGAAATGCGAGCCTATGAATCCTTGCATTTTTTACCCATCACTTACCTTTTCAATGAGACTTGTAAGACATAAAGCAACTCGAGTCTCATTAGACCATGCATATAGTTGAGTAGGGAGGATTAAGTCGACTTGTAGGTGTTGTACAATCATATCGATTCGGCTCCGGGACCCAAACCTTCCTAGGATTGTAAGATATAAACAAACTCGATCCTATCACAACAATAATTGCTTGATTATAATTTGAGAATATGTTTGTATGATCAATTCCCATGAATCCCCTATGAACCCATGACACCCTAGTGCTTTTAATCAATTGTTTACATCTCATTTTAGTCATCTTTCTTGTTTACTTTAATTGTTATTTAGTTTAGTGATCTTCTTATCTCAACCCAAATTGTGACACCCCTAGATACCACTACTTGCAATCGAAAATCCTACATCAATACCCGTCCCTTGGGATCCGACCTTTATTTGCCTCTTTACTAGTAGTAGAGTTGTTTGTGAAGTTATAAGTATTGTTTTGGTCTAGGTGCTCCTAACGATAAGTAACCGAAATCTAAGCTCAAAGCGGACCGACCAGAGAAGGATGCAACATAGTGTTGTTCTCTTTTGGAAATTTTTTAGAATAAAATAAAAGTAAAAGAAACTAGTGAAAAAGTACTTTATATATCATTATCGCATTGCTATCAAAACTCGGCCAAAAACCCGTAAAAACAAACGTACTCGATCGAGTAACTGAGGTACTCAATCGAGTAGCCCCTACTCAATCGAGGTTCCCCTACTCGATCGAGTATCCATCAGGCAGAACACTGTCCAGAACGCAAAAATAACTAACTCGATAGAGTACCCAACAACTCATAAATCCGTAGTATTACAGTTAGTTTCATATACCTATTATTAGACTCTTCTAATAGTGAACTAATTAACATATTAATATGAGTTCTTTAGATCTAGTGCATGCATAACTAAATAAGAGATAAAATAAGAAAAACAATGCTCCTTACATTGTTATATGGCTCGAAATAATGGGCACAAATAAGGTCACCTTCCTTAATTGTTCTTGAGCTTAAATGTAATGGATGATCCTCCTTAATCCCAAGTATTGAGATCCTCCTCTTGATTGCACCCTAAACAAATCCCTTAAACTAATATATTAACTAACTATATTAATATACTAGTATCTTTAAAATAATTATAATAATATTCTTATTACTACACAAGTAATCTTATATTGTTTTTAGAATTTTGGATGAACCATCTAATGTTTTCTAAAACTATTTTTAGAGAGAGTTGAGAGAGAAGGACAAGAATGCATGCATGAGAATATGGAGAAGTGAAAAATGAAAACAAAAATCTCCTCATAAAAGGAGGAAGGGGCCGGGTATGGTAAAGGCTAAATGCCAAAGCATGGCATCTCCTTTTTCTTTTGTTCTTCTCCAAAATGTAGGTGTGTAAGGCTAGTATGAAATAGCCATGATTACATGCATTTTATCACATAAAATAAATCACTCACTAACTCTTTCATCCTCCATTTTTCGGTCCATATGTAAAATGGACTTCCATTTAATTTTGTCAATTTGTCACTTGTCACACAATATGTTACATGTAGTATGTAACATGTTACTAATTAATTAAATGCATATTTATCAAATAAATATCATTATATACATTAATTAAATTACATATAACAAATTGTCTAGTGATTCTTGATCACATAAATAAAATGGGTCATATAATTATAATTCACAACATATTGTAATTATAATTAATCATTCATTCTTATCTCAATTGTTTCATAAACAATAATCAGTTTTAGTAATAAAATATTTTAATTACTAAAATGAATCTTATTTAATCAAATTACAATAAGATATAAATATTCGCTCTCACAGATGAATTGCTCAATTTTAAGGAATTGATTAACTTGTATCGTCATACAATTAATCAACTTGTCTATTAAGGGAATTGTCCTATAGGTGTGACCTTTAGGGATCAACTGATCACCACCGTTAAACGACAGTAATGTCAAACTCTAGTTAGCCAATCATTACTGATTAATGTTGATCATTTGACTATATAAATGAATCATCCCTTATGTATTCTTAATTTGAGATTTAAACATGTGATCGTACTATTGTTGAGGACACATACTTCAACACTCTCTCACTTGTCCGAGACAAGTGTGCGTCACCAATTCTCTTGTCCTATTACAATCTCCCACTCAATGCAAGGTGTCTCGCAGGTCGTACTTTCATTTGATCATATCTTGAGTTCCTCGATCTGGAGAGTAATTAACTGTTTGACCGGAATTATCTACCGATACCTTCCGAGCGTGGCCACGCATTTTCAGTTCAGTACTCCTCGAGTGGCCCTGAGAATTCAAACAACCCTAACAAGGGGGTGGAAAATTCCTATCGCACTATTCCCTTCGTATAGCCACAGTTTATCATGACCCAAAATATACTCATTTGACTTCAGTTATGACAGTCGTAGAGTATAAATCAAAGCCATTTCAGAAAATTGTGCCAACTTGGGCGAATAGTCTCTAGTCAAAAGAATTGACTCATAAGAATACTATAGTAGGTCTTGTCACGACCAGGCTTTATGAATTTCCAGAAATCTATAAGCGGTCACTCCCGACAGAGTTTCAATACAGTCTGTCTATGTGATCGACTAGTCATCCTATATGACCCTATGGCACTTGAACTTGCCATCAATCGGATTACACTCTAGTCACTTCGAGACGTCACCTCCTTTAAGTAAATAGGGGTGCATTCTATGTCAATCCAGTTCACTTCAATGGGGTTCAATATTGTCTGAACAACCCATTTGGACATAACAAAGTAATGAATGAGTTTAAAGAAACTCAAATGATAAATGCGATTATCACATATGAATAGTCAATACCTTATTACTACTTCATATCCTATAATCTGTAGAGTACATTTTACACTAATTAAATTGCAATAGAAGCTTGGTAAATGGATATACCATGTATCCATGCATTCCAACTTTATTAATTGCTATTTCCTTCTATTCAATGTTATTTCTAATAACATGAATTTATCTAAGTATATGTCTAGTCTTCATACTAGACTTGGGCTCTTGTACTTGGAAGATGCTCCCAATGTTATCATATAACTTGTGATAAAGTCTTTGGTAGAGGGATTTACTCTCATTCCCTACGTTGACCATCTTATCACAATTTACTTAGATTCTGCTTGTAGAATTTGCAATGGTTGAAACTAAAACATTTTTGTAGTTACTCACTCCTTAGTCAATAAAATCAGCCTAGGATTTCGAAAAATCCTTAAAGGTTTGGAAACTAGATTTTGTGTAACCCTTCAACACACAACTCAGTATATATCATCCAAACATATGAACGAATCCTCAATTCTCCTCAAGAATCTCAAAGGATGTTCTTTAAGGCTTTCACAAGACCATCATTCGAATTAACTTGTTATTGACTTATTATCCTCCAAGCATATGATTCATCCCGGCATGTGCATGTAATGGCATACATGATCGTTCTAATGGTGGAAACATTAGCAATCGATTTCATGTGATCAACAACTTATTAGGTTCAGTGGATGAGTATGACTCTATCATAGCAATTCCACTTTCATCAATATGAATAACCTACTCAACCTTGTTGATGTAAAATAGATATGAAAGATCTTATCATCAGAAGACTCTCGATTCTATGCCAATATTCTCTCAAATTTAACACATAGATTCGGAAATCTAAAATACATTGCAACTTTTCCTAGTCTCCCAATCACTCTTTCACAGAAGAGAACATTGGTACATTATTCTCAATAAGTAATATGTTATCAACATATAAGACATGGAAATATAATTCTGGCTCCCACTTAATTTCATGTATAAATATGATTCTTCAACAATGTGAATGAAGCCATTCTTAATTATCACATGAATGAAAAGTATGATTATTACAATCTTAGATGCTTGCTTAAGACCATCCTAGGATTGCTTAAGTAAGTTTTGCATAATATATTAGGATTCTTAGATCTTTATTTAAAGTTTTGTGTTCCATACACATCCTTCTCTAAATTCCCATTTTAGAAAAGCGAATTTTTAATATCATTTGCCATTTTTCATCAAAAAGAAATGTGGCAATTTCTAACATGATTTATCTTGATTAACATCTTCATGTCAACTCTAAAGCTCTATTTACTTTAAAGAGACCATCGCCTTAAAGTAAATCTACTCTTGAGTAACAATTTTTGGATTGTAATGCTATGGCTTGTACGCAACAAAGTCGATTTGGGACAAGGTGATAATTGTAATACCCGCCCTTTTAGAGACCCTTTGACCAGTGTTGACTGACCTTGGGAGCGGTAATAGTCCTTAGAAGTGCGTGCCAAAGTTATTTTGGGTTGTGAGTTACGGGTGGTACTCGATAGAGTAGAGGCTACTCGATCGAGTAGCGTGGTTACTCGATCGAGTAGGGGGACACTCGATCGAGTAGGTTGGACACTCGATCGAGTAACGGGTTTTCAGCGAGGGTTTTTAATCGCGTTTTGTTAAATCCGCAAATCATTTCCGCCTCATTTCTTCAATCCTTTAGTCGCCTCTTTCCCTTCCCTTCACCATAAAACCTCCATGGAAGCCTTTGTAGGTTCTTGTGCCTTAGGAGAGCGTAACTCGAGTCGGGTAGCGGTCTTTTGCCGGGTTTCTCCTTGTAGGTATGTTGTCATCATCATCCGTATCATTGTCTTTGCAGTTAGGGTTTGCTTGGTAGTAATAGATGATTGTGTTGTGGTTATAGGCATTGCTTGATTGCTGGAAACGTCGTATGTTGGCATGGATTGGTTTCAGTTGCTTAAAGGTAGGTTCGCCTACTCAGTTTCTGTAGCTGGTCTGGTGTGTCGGTTGTTGTGTCGTGTGGGTGTATTGTGGTTGTTGTACATTATCGTATTTGTGTTGTGACGGTTGTTGATTGTGATTGTTTGTCTCTGGTTCTCGAGATGCGTTCTCGGCTGAGTGGAGTCACTTGCGGGAGAGGCTTCACGCCCTAGTTTCGCCCTCCGTGGAACACGCCACGGGAGGGGATGTGCACATTAATGGGACAGAGTTATCGCTCGGTATGATGAGCGGGGCTTAGGTGGGAACGGTTGCGGTCCCCCACTGGCAGGGCTGGTCTAGTGGACAGTTGGTGACGGAGATTGATTGGAGTGGGTGTGATTGTGTGTGTGACTGATTGTGTTGTATTGTATTGCTAGATGTCATTGGGATTGCCATGTCTTATCTCAGTACTGACCTTGTGTGGTTGTCGTGTTGTTTTATGTGTCTGCCGTGATCCCCTATGGTGAGCAGTCTGTCTTAGCAGGTGTTGATGTCGTTGATAGCTAGAGTCCGGGCAGGGATGAGTCTTCACGAGATTTGATAGTAATAGCGAGTAGCCATTGAGTTGTATCTTTTATATCGTCTGTTGGTTTTAAATCACTTGTAATATAACATAATAGTTATTTTATCGACATTTGATTATTACTGTCCTCGGGCAACCGAGATGGTAATACCCTTATATGCTAAGGAAGGCCTAGTTAAGGCTCCTCTGGATATGAGGGTGTTACAAAGTGGTATCAGAGCGACGATTTTGTAACCTGTAACAAATAAACTTAATGAACGTAGCGAGTCTAATAAAATGAACCTGGTGTATGTGTAATGGGAGCCCCAGCTGATGCTAGAATTTGGGTGAGTAGGTGCCCTCATTTCAAAATCTTGGCCCCATGGTACTTAAGCCAGTCACAGGGTATGGGAATGTGGAGTCCGTGTGTATATATGTGATGTATATGTTAATTGTGTCGGAGTTATTTGTGGTTGAGTCTTTGCTAACGTAGAGATGGGTATAGTAGTTGCGTTTGGATGGTGTATAGTGAAGTTTTGGCATGATTAGTGAGCTTGTACGATGATTATGAGAAACGTGTCAAGAGTTTATTTGATAGAAATGCGTGAAAATGTGAAAGTGTATACCGTGATATGAAGGTTATCATGTTAGTGTTTGCTTCAGGTTGTTAATAACGGTAATCATATATGAGTTTATAATTCTTACTGTAGCTATAAAGATGATAGTTAAAAGAAGTGTTGAGTTATAATATGAGACATAGCATATAGTAATGCGTATATGCCTTGTTTATTGGTTGAAACTTTCCGCTGCGTGACGATCGATTTATGTAGAATGATTTGCTTATGATTGAACTTGGAACATGATAGGCCTTAATTTGCTATGTAGAGTATGCATTTATATGACTTATGAAAGAATGAATTGTCGTTAATTATATGTTTCATGTTGATGTGAACACGAGTTTGGTAGTAATGTGGTAAGATAAGTTTAAGTATGGTTGGATGACGTGATTATGCTTATGAATGACTCGGTAGCAGGTAAATCGAGTTGGGTAATTAGTTGTAGCGTAATATGACATAAACCTTATTTGTTGAGACGATATGATACGCTCGAGTGATTGTGGTAATACATGAACGAGTATGATAACTAGTGGCAAATTCCGAACTTAGTTTGGAATCGACACGCGATATTGTTTTTGCAGGAATCTTCAATTTACTTCGTATTCCTGACCGTATACATAACTTTACTTGACCGAGTGCGAGTGCTTACTAGACCGAGTAGACCTCACTCGATTTCTTTAGGAAGCTATGACGTCGGGATGTGGAAATTTTCTGTAGATACTCGACGAAATAGCGCCTACTCGATCGAGTAGAGGGCACTCGATCGAGTACCCTAGACACTCGATCGAGTAGGTTACTGTACAGTGATTCTGCGGGTTTCTTAAAACCCTTATTTCCTCTTATTCTTCTCATTCTTTCTTCTTGATTTCGAAACCTAAGCTCTTATAACCCTCAAAAGCTCTCATATCTTTGTAGTGTGGTGACGGATTTGGGTTGTTTCTTCTTATTTGTTTGCATTCTTTTACTTTCCTACTTAATCAAGGTATGAATTTCTTCCCTATTTACATGTTTTATCAGTTTGAACTTGTTAGGATGGTAGGATTGACTGAAATTTCGATTCACGTGGGCGAATTATTGCTTTTAATTGTTGTAATATGATTCACATGCTTCCCTTTCTTGATTATTGGTGATTAATTGTTGTAAAACAGACTAGAAATCGCGAAATTGGGGACGAATTTTCTAGGGTTTGCGAAAATCAAAACTGATTTTGGGTTGTTTCTACATGTTATATGATGAAATTGAACACTAGATATGGTATATATCATGTTGAAGGATGAATTTTGGTGATTTTCATCTTAAAACATGCCTTAAAACTCCGTCTTAAAAGTGTCCCAAATTAAAATTCGTTTTCTATATCTGAAATTTGGTGTTGGATATGATTGTTTAAGTAAGGGTTAAACTTCAATATGATAATGGTGATGTTAGTTGATGGTGAATATGTCAAAATCGTTACAGCTGTAGAGATCGTCTGACAAATTTAATTGAGTTGTTTGCTTCTACTATTGAAGGTTGATGATGATATGTTCTAAATTACTTTTCTATGAGCATGTACAAATACCTCACATGTTATTAGGTGTGTGTATAGAGTAGCATTTGAATCATGCTAGGATGTTAGAATTGGTTGGGTATGTTGTGTTTACCATGCTAAACGTTTCACAACTATTGGATATGAGTTGTTATAAACTGAATTATATATATCAAATTGGGAACTTGTTGGTGACGTGTGTAATACCTAGCTTCACATTCAAAGTCCAATTGTATGAATTATGTGCTTTACATGTCTATACAAGTTTGGTTTAAGTTATATGCTGAAACAGATGCCGAGACTGAACATAGGGACCCGACAAAGCAAAAGGGGGAGGGCTTCACAGCCTGAGACCGGGGAAGGGAGTGGACCCATGGTACCCGCGGTACCGGAGTACCCTTCGGTAGTGTTTGTAGATTTTAAATAGAGAGAGCGTTTTGTGGTTTTGCAAAAACGCAAGATGAGGCCAACTCGGTGTGTGGATACGACACTTCTGACTGATTTGGGAATAGAGACGAATGTCCGTCACATATTTGAGACCTTGGGCTTTACGGTGTTGTATCAGCTGAGGAAACATTCCTACCCTTTTCTTACTTTGGAGTTTATGAGCTCCTTTAGTTATGACCCAGCTGCCCAAACCGTTGAGTTTTGGTTGATGAACACAAGTTTCTTGCTGACCATGGACCTTTTTGGTTCTCACCTTGGGTTGGCCAAGCCTCCCAAGGATTCCATCACTGATATTCCTGCTGAGTGCGGTGTCTGCCACCTAATGACTTGTCTTACCGGAAAGCCAGCTCCCACCTCAAGCAACATGCTGATTAATGATGTTCAACATGTTACCTTAAGGATCTTTCTTCGTTCTCTTTCGAACCTTATTTATGATAGACCGGATATCAGTAAACTGAACAATCATGAGGTGTTGCTTCTGATGTCTTACCTCAACCCGGAGCGGACCGAGAGTGTGGTCTTTAATGCTCCTGCCATCGTCTGCGCTAGCCTTGCTTTGATGGCTACTGCCACTTCCCGGTACTTTAGTTGTGGCGCTATCGCCACTCGGATAGCTGAAAAGCTAACCACCTTTTAGGCTTCTTCCGAGTATGTTCCTCTGGCTACACCGGTGCCTATCATCGACCGTGACTACTACCTCGACCTGAAATGGTTGAGAACTTTAGATGATGGCAGCCTTGCTTGGAGGGTGTGGGGCATGAGCTGGATGAAGATTCCGGCTCCTGAGCACCTTCCACCGACAGAGCCGTTAGACCCGGTGGTTATAGGTGTGGACTCCGACGAGGAGGAGGAGAGTGATGATGGACCTCGATAGTTGAGGACGTACCTCATTGATGACACGATTCTCCAGGTGATGCCCGAGCCGAAGAAGGGGGAGAACGCGGCGGTAATGGAGGAGAGGCCCAGGTTGGGGAGAGGACCCCGTCGAGTGAGGGAGAGGACCGCTGAGACTAGAACACGGCCGGTAGCACCACCGCAGCAGCACCCTTTTCCGTGCTACCCCTACCTCGACACCCCGGAGACGCGATCGAGTTACTTGGCAGAGAGACTGTCATCTACTTTGACACTCAGGAATATACACGAGATGGTGTACACTCAGGGGATTGGGACAGCGGGACCGCATCCTGTATGGTGGAGTAGAGTTGGGGACTACAGTGGGGTTTTCCACTCTTACGGGGTGGATCAGTCAGCTTGGGGGACACCGCAGTCCTTTGCCTTTGGCGGCTTGACCCCATGGTACGTGAGTCCTGGAGCTGGAGCGGGAGTTGATGAAGGTATTGGGTCATTGGGGGGCGGGCACATCGGGAGGTGATGGTGGCGGAGATGAGGTGATGGAGGAGGAGCAGCAGCAGCAGCAGGAGTGATACTCCTATTCTTTACCTTGGTGTTTGGTCGATGGTAGTCGTCGTTAGTTCATGGTAGTCGTTGGTTGTTAGAACTTTTATTTTGGATTTGTATGGTTGGCCATAAGGCCGGATTTGCTAGTTTGACTTTGTTGCAGGATTTTGTGAGTCGGGAAGTCATTCCGACTCAAGTTATGTGACGATTATGTATATATACATGTGGGTTATGACAGGTCTTCCAAGATATTTGACCTGTAGATACTCGACAGGAGTACCTCATACTCGGTCGAGTAGCTGCAGGTGTGACAGAATTGAGGCATTCTGATCTCAGGGCTACTCGATCGAGTAGCCAAGACACTCGATCGAGTAGCGGGCACTCGATCGAGTACCACTACATACTCGATCGAGTAGCACTCATTATTCGAGAACTTTTGAAAAATTAAAATTGTTTAATTGTTGTATAATTGCATGTTTGATGTTTAACAGGGTTATTAATGAGTAGTAACATGTTCGGACCGTTCATTTCATACGTTGGAAGTCGTGCTTGGTTTTAAAGGCGTATTTGCAGCGAATAGTGGAGTTGTGATTATTCTAATTGCATTCGTTTTACATCCGTTTTGTCCACAACTTATATTTCACCGAATTCTATATATACAAATTCAAATGATATGCTTATACGTGCTTGACGGTGACTAGTTGTTCGAATATGGTTGTATATATCTTTATGATTGAGTGGTTGTACGAGTAATATGAGTAATGTCAACAATGAATAATATGGTTTGGATCTATGTCACGAAGCAGGTAATAGGTAACATATATAGTGATTTGGGGGTGAACTTCGGGGACGAAGTTCCTTTTTAGAGGGGAAGAGTAATGTCGGAAAATAAAAAGGCTGATTTTGAAAGCATGTTGTTGTTCGTTTATAATGTTTTGTTGATTTACAAAATTTTCTATTACTTTGGTCACATTGCGTGCATGAAGTTGTAACTGGTTACCTTAGTCATTGAGTAATTCATGTGTTGAAGTGAAGTCGAATGGTCATGAGGCCGTGTGTTGGGTATAGAATTATATTATTGAGTACTTTAGTGGTGCTAAAGTGACATGTTTCGCGTTGATGGTAGTTGCTACGCGTTGTTGGTTGTTGCTAAGTGAGAAGAGTGTAAACTCGTAGTGTGTTGAGTATTTCAAGTAATATCTTGTATGAGTCAACCTATATAGAGTGAAAGTGATGATGATGACATGGGGGATGGCATTTCAGGGGAGTAGTGACCTGTGTCGAAAGAGTAGTGATGTACTTGTGTTCCCGTATCTTGTGCGTTGAGGTAGGTGAGTTGAACTTCGGGGACGAAGTTCTTTTTAAGGGGGGGAAGACTGTAATACCCGCCCTTTTAGAGACCCTTTGACCAGCGTTGACTGACCTTGGGAGCGGTAATAGTCCTTAGAAGTGCGTGCCAAAGTTATTTTGGGTTGTGAGTTACGGGTGGTACTCGATAGAGTAGAGGCTACTCGATCGAGTAGCGTGGTTACTCGATCGAGTAGGGGGACACTCGATCTAATAGGTTGGACACACGATCGAGTAACGGGTTTTCAGCGAGGGTTTTTAATCGCATTTTTGTTAAATCCGCAAATCATTTCCGCCTCATTTCTTCAAATCTTTAGTCGCCTCTTTCCCTTCCCTTCACCATAAAACCTCCATGGAAGCCTTTGTAGGTTCTTGTGCCTTCAGAGAGCGTAACTCGAGTCGGGTAGCGGTCTTTTGCCGGGTTTCTCCTTGTAGGTATCACTACAAGAAAACACGATAAAAGCGACAGACATACTACAGTCGCCAAATTGGCGACAGGAAAAAAAAAACGGGCGACCACTATCCGTCGCCAATTTGGCGACTATACCTTTTTATCCAAAAATCCGTATGAAATCCACGGGCGACGCAATATTATCAAATTGGCGACCAAATCGATCGCCAATTTTGGCGACCAAAACCCGTCGCCAATTTGGCGACCAAAAACGGTCGCCAACCCTCTGTTTATTTTTTTTTCGCCAATTTCTTCACCCCGTCCCCTTCATTCACTTCAATCAACTTAAAAAAAAAAAAAAAAAAAAAACCCCTTTGTCCGACGATCCGACGCCACCACCAACTACAACCACCGGACGCCACCACTCGCCGCCGCCATCCGCACACTACATCCCTACCGACCCTTTGTTTATAATAAAGGTTTGTTTTCGACTCAAATCGATTTAATTACTTCAATCCTTCATATTTTGTTTAAGTTGTGATGTTTATTTAGTATCTAGTTGTAATTTATACATTAGTGATGCTTATTATTGTATGTAGTTGTAATTTAATTAGCATTTTTGTTAATTAATTTGAGTTAGGGTTAGAAATTGGGGTTTTTGTTAAATTAGTAATGTGATTTGATTAGGGGATTGTATAAGGTAGTATAGTTTTATGAAGGTAGAAATTGGGGTTTTTGTTAAATTAGTAATGTGATTTGATTAGTGATGCTTAGTTTTAGTAATATTGAAGTAGTATTGTTGAAGGTAGTATAGTTTTATGAAGGTAGTATAATGTTAGGATTGTATAAATTTGCCTTATAATTAACCAAATTAAGTTAGAATGATTTAATTAGCATTTTTGTTAATTAATTTGAGTTAGGGTTAGAAATTAGCATTTTTGACAACTTGTATAATTAACCAAATTAATTAAGTTAGAATGATTTAATTAGCATTTTTGTTAATTAATTAGCATTTTTCTTGAATAGAATGAGCATGATGTATAAATTTGTTAAATTAGTAATGTCATTTGATTAGGGAATTGTATAAATTTGCCTTATAATTTTGACAACTTGTTTAATGACCTAGTACCCGTTCAAGAATTACTCATTAGGAGCAATTCTTGAATAGTCCCCATTTTGGGACTGTCTTTGTACGTTTCAAGTCACTTAGGTAGTAAACACATAGTTGTGATTTTATTAATGAGAAAAGAATTTGGTTGCAAATTTCTCCAATGTTCTCTGAATACATATGTGGAATATGTATCTTTTCCACATTGTGTATTTGGAGAACTAAGGGGAATTGTCTTTGCCGAATTTTTCTCATTAATAATTCACAAATGTGTGTTTGCTAGTGACTTGAAACGTACATTGATGGGTTTAGGTTGGAGTGATAAGGACCCAATTGAAATCTTGAAATTAGCATAAAATGGAGGATGAGATAACCATTGCTTTTTTTGTTGAAATTAAATATTATTATTTAAAATGGTTAGTTTGCTATATATTGCTTATAGATTAAAATGAAGAGATCTGAACGTAGCTGGATGTACGAAGAAAGAGTAGATAAGAAGAAACGTCCTATCGCTAGATTTGTAAAGGGAGTTCGTGGATTTATTGAATTTGCTAGATGTCAAGATTCATATGATTTGGAACAACATAAACTTAGGTGTCCTTGTACTAAATGTAAAAACTTAAAATATTTATTTGACATTGAAGTAGAAGAGCATCTTGTTACAAATGGTTTTTTTCCAAACTACTACAATTGGATCTCCCATGGAGAAAATATTATCCCGAAGAGCCTCAAATCCAACAAAATGAGAACCCATATAGAGAAATGGTACTTGATGCCTTTCAGTCTAATGATTTCATTAATGACGACCGTGTACCAATGATTGATGAAGAACAACCAAACCCAAGAGCAAAAGCCTTTTTTGACATGCTAAGTGCTTCCGAAAAAACCTTATATGAGGGGAGTAGAATGACATTGTTACAAGTTGCATCCAGGATAGTTTCTTTAAAATGTGAGTATAATATGCCATTTAAAGCCGTTGATAGTATTGCTACGTTGGTTGAGGATGTTATACCCGATAATAATGTTATGACCCGAAATTTCTATAATACCAAGAAAGTGGTCAAAGGTCTTCAACTTCCACATGAAAAGATTGATGCATGTCCTAAAGGATGTATGCTTTTTTGGAAAGATGATGCTTTGCTTGACAAATGTAAGAAATGTCAAAGGGATAGATATGAGACAAGTGAAGGAAATATTGTTTTGAAGGGGAAGAAGGGTAATAAAAAGAGTGGAAAGAGAAAGAAACCAATATCAGAAAACAATTATTAGCGTGGAAAGAGAAGAGGAAGAAGAAGAGAATGATAAGGAGAGGGATGGGATAGAAGAGGGGGAAGAAGAAGAAGAAGAGGAGGAGGAAGAGGAAGAAGAAGAAGAAGAAGAAGAAGAAGAAGATGAGGATGATGATGATGATGAGTAAGAGAAGGTATTAAAAGTATACATATCAAAATTTGGAAACAATTATTAGCGTTTTATTTTGTCTTTTATACTTGTTTATTAGGTTTTATTTTTTTGTATCTTATAATAATTATCCTGTAATATTTGCTAACACTTTTTATTCAATTGTAGTACACATGGCTCCTGGAGGAAGTAGGCGGCGCGGAGGCTATAGTGAGGGAGGTAGTAGCTCCCAGGAAGCGGGAGGAGGACGTTGACCGTTCTACTACGGAGGTGAGTGAGGAGGAGGAGGAGGTTGCTATACCCCCGACATACGACAACAGGATGATCCTTGATCCGAATGGTCTTTGGTAATTTTTTATTCATTCTATTTTGTAATTTTTTTATTTAGTAATAAATGACTTTTTGTAGACATATGTTAATTATACATTATTTATGTTTTCCTATATAATTATGTTTTTAACATGTTTGATTTCAAGTTTAGAAGTCAAACAGTTGTTCGTGGTGTGACTAATAGCACCCAAGAGAACATGACACACGGCGTTACTTGTTGGAGTAACGCTAGTGATGAAGATAAGGAGATGTGGTTCAACAACTTCCGGGTATCTATTTATAAAATATATATTATTAAATATAATTTATTTATTCTTTTTACCTTATTATTAATTTGTTTCTCATCTATATGTTTACTTTTTGTAGCGTGTGTTCTATTGGCCAACCAACCTTGAGCGCCTAGTTTGGCAAAGGTATAATGACATTGGCAAGAAGAGGCTAAGGGACAACATGTATAAGGTGTCTAAGAGGAAGAAGGCGCCATCTTTCATGAAAGGTATTTAGTTTCTTTTAATACCCGTAATTAGTTAAAATTCATTACATATTTTGAAAATATATTAATTAATAATTGTTATTTTATTGATTACGGTTCGTCATATGAGGAATATACCAAGTACCGGAAGTCCCGAGTTCAAGGAAGCATCGGCCTAACAAGATCAACAGGAAAGGAGGAGATAAGGATGCGGAAGTTGAGCCTACTCATTATGGAGGGTCTCAATCTTTTCATGATCGTGTGGTGTTAGATGTAAGTTATTTGTCTTAGCTTTTAATTTAATAGTCTTCTAATTTAATTAGTCTCATTAATTATCATGTTTGAGTAACAATTTCCTTGTTTTTTTTCCTAAGACCAAGAAGAATAAGGGTAAGGTACCCACGATTGTTGATCTCTTTGTTGACACTCACGCAAAGAAGACAAGCAAGGGCAAGTTGATCTTCGCGAAGGAAAAAGATCAACAATTATATGTAAGTGTCAAAAAATAAAAATTTCTTAGCTTTTTAAAGTATATGTTTTATCAATTTTTAGATAAGTAACCTCTAACCATTAATGTTTTATCAATTTTTTAGGAACAATTCCTTGTCCGTAGGAAGAACAACCCTAAATTGATGACAATGAGCTATGGTTTGATCTTGTTGAGGGGTTCCAAAGAGGAGATGTGTATGGAGCCGGGTCGGCAAAGGAGATTTTCTACCCTCCTACAAGAAGAAGAGGGTCAATTTCCTCCCAACAACAACCTTATACCCCAAGTGTCGTGAGTGTGCTCCAAGCTCAATTAGCCGCCGGGAGAGGCGGGATGCCGAGAGGGAGAGGCGGGATGCCGAGAGAGATCTTTGAAATTCGGAGGATGAAGGAGGAAATGGACCGGATGAACACCTTCTTCGCCAATTGCAACACGGGGTGGCGCCCGCAACCAAAGGATCCTAGCGATCCTAATCATGGAGGTGGTAGTGGAGCGGGAGCAAGTTTCCCGGTTATGTAGTTTTTTAGAAAACATGTTATTCCCGGATAATGTTAGATGACCAAAACTCGTAGAACTCGTAGTTGTGTGTATGGAACATGATTTTCTTTATCAAGTTTGGTTGTGTTGGCTTCCCATGTGTTCTCTGCTGGAAATGTTGGTTTATTTGCAGGTTTTTACGTATTTGGCTAGGTCAAAAACGATTTTTAGGCTAAAAAACATGTAAATTTGGCGACGGACACTGGGCACTTGGCGACGGGAAACCGTCGCTAAGTCTCTGATCATGAATTTATTTTATGGGCATTGGCGACGGAAAACAGTAGTTTTGGCGACCACAATCTGTCGCCAAAATGGCGACCAACAACTGTCGCCAAAATGGCGACCAACATCCGTCGCCTTTTTTAAGAATATGGAGATGACGTGGATTTTAGTAAAGCGACTAATAGCAGTCGCCTTTTTAGCGACTAATGACAGTCGCCAATTTTGGCGACGAATTTCGGTCGCCCGCTTTAAAAAAATTCGATCGCCAAAATTGGCGACGAAACGCTGTCGCCAAAAGCGACCAAACCCAGCTACGAAGTGCGGGCGACGGGTCTTAGTCGCTTTATTCTTAATGGCGACTGTTCTCAGTCGCCTTATATGGTCGCCAATTACCTTATTTGTTGTAGTGTATGTTGTCATCATCATCCGTAGACTTGTCTTTACAGTTAGGGTTTGCTTGGTAGTAATAGATGATTGTGTTGTGGTTATAGGCATTGCTTGATTACTGGATACGTCGTATGTTAGCATGGATTGGTTGCAGTTGCTTAAAGGTAGGTTCGCCTACTCAGTTTCTGTAGATGGTCTAGTGTGTCGGTTGTTGTGTCGTGTGGGTGTATTGTGGTTGTTGTACATTATCGTATTTGTGTTATGACGGTTGTTGATTGTGATTGTTTGTCTCTGGTTCTCGAAATGCGTTCTCGGCTGAGTGGAGTCACTTGCGGGAGTGGCTTCACGCCCTAGTTTCGCCCTCCGTGGAACCCGCCACGGGAGGGGATGTGCACATTAATGGGACAGGGTTATCGCTCGGTATGATGAGCGGGGCTTAGGTGGGAACGGCTGCGGTCCCCCACTGGCAGGGCTGGTCCAGTGGACAGTCGGTGACGGAGATTGATTGGAGTGGGTGTGATTGTGTGTGTGACTGATTGTGTTGTGTTGTATTGCTAGATGTCGTTGGGATTTCCATGTCTTATCTCAGTACTGACCTTGTGTGGTTGTCTTGTTGTTTTATGTGTCTGCCGTGATCCCCTATGGTGAGCAGTCTGTCTTAGTAGGTGTTGATGTCGTTGATAGCTGGAGTCCGGGCAGGGATGAGTCTTCACGAGATTTGATAGTAATAGCGAGTAGCCATTGAGTAGTATCTTTTATATCGTCTGTTGGTTTTAAATCACTTGTAATATAACATAATAGTTCTTTTATCGACATTTGATTATTACTGTCCTCGGGGAACCGAGATGGTAATGCCCTTATATGCTAAGGAAGGCCTAGTTAAGGCTCCTCTGGATATGGGGGTGTTACAATAATACCATTACTTTCAAAAAGTAACATATTAACAATAAGACATGTGTGCTTTACTCCCACTCTATCTCAATAGATTATAGTTCCATTACTTTCAAAAAGTAACACATTAACTATAAGACATGTTTATGACGATCTACTCCCACTCTATCTCTTAGAAATACATCTATCTTCTTAAGAGATAGCTTTGTGAGTTACAAACATATATGGCGAAGTAATAGAAGTTTGTCTAGACTGACATGTTAGCACATCAAAAGACCAGCTCTATTATGGCAGCTTGATTCATGTAATATGCGAATCTGATCCATGTCATTTGTTAAATAGACTTGTTATTTTAGGTATCTCCATGTTGACCATTCGTTTATAGTAACGTGTCCGTTTGGATTGAAAATTCCCAAAAATGAGTTCGATAAGTCAAATCGACTCATGTTCATGTTATATACAAACTTTAAGTCTTAAGCCCTCCCATAGCTCGTATGGAGTCTTATAAATGGTGTAGCCAATTGGTTTATAAAATTTCCCTTTTTAGAGTCCAATTAACTCTTTTTGACTTTTTAATCATACTTTCTTATATCAAATAAGATGTGACATTAAGTCACAAAAGCATAAGTGAGAATTAAATTCATGACTTATGAACTAATTACAATGATCCCATCGTTGTAATTCTTTTATGATTAGATTAAGTCAACATAATTTATGTTTTGATATGAAAGGTGTATAATGACAAGTTTTAGAACGAAGAAAAATTCAATAACCAAATGGCTTGGGTTGAAAGTCAAGCCATTAACATTCATACAACAATTGTTTGCATGATGGAAATAAAACAAACTTCCATGTCCAACATGGAAATCAAAAGAAGTTCTAAAAACAACAAGCCAAAATACAACAATACGAAAAAGACAATACAAAATAAAAAGGCAAGCTTTCATAGGTCTTCTTCTATGGGCGGTTACACTAGCATCCCTTGTTGAAGATTATCCTCAAGCTTGCTTATCCTTTCCTTTGGCTTTGCTCACATTCCTTATATCACATTTCAAGGGGGTGAGAATCGCAACTTGTATCTAAATACCAAAGTTGAGATTTTTATCAATAACATAATAGATTAGAGAATTTATTACCTACTGGAGTCACACGTCCAGCTTTAACATCTCCAAGATACTTAGGGCAATTTCGCTTCCAATGGCCCGTACCACAACAATAGTGGCACTTATCTTCAGAAGATGCACCCTTTTTCGGCTTGGATGAGTTATTCCCAATAACTCTCCCTTTGCCCTTGTTGGGTTTCTTACCCTTTTTAGTACTCCTCTTAAATTTCCCTTTGCTTTTGTTGTTTATGGCGAGCACATCCTTGGTTGAACTAACATCAAGACCCATATCCCTCTCGGCTTGCACAAGCAATTTGTGCAATTCATGGAGAGAAGTCTTCATGTTTTGCATATTGTAGTTTACCCTAAACTGCACATATGCCTTTACTTTGTTCAATGAATGTAGAACTCGGACTATGACGAGTTGCTCGGGAATATTGACCCCTTGGATCTTAAGAGTCTCAACAAGCTCAATCAATTTGAGCACATGAGGGCTAACCTTTTTGGCCCTCTTTGATGTTGATCTCGAAAAATGCGGAGGCCGCCTCATATTGGATTATCCTAGGAGCTTGTGAAAACATGGTCACAAGCTTTGTGTAGATCTCATAGGCCATGCTCTTTTTGATAGCACTCCTTTGGAGATCGGGCTCCATAGAGAAAATCAAGACATTATTGATAGCGGCCGACTCTTTTAGGTAGGCCTCATAAGCTTCCCTTGCGGCGGAGGTTGACCTAGTAGTAGGTGTGGTGGGAGCGGCTTCGGTAAGGTAACGAAGCTTATCGTCACCTTCCACGGCCAAACGGATTTGCGCATCCCAATCAGCGAAATTAGAACCATTCTTTTCATGTTTGCATCGATCCATAAAGGATCGGAGCCAAGATGCATTAGGGAGTGGTGGAGCGTTTATGCTAGTTAATGCGGATGAAATTGGAGTCCTCATTGTTGTTAGGTTCATATACCTATTATTAGACTCTTCTAATAGTGAACTAATTAACTTCTTAATTTGTGTTCGTTAGATCTAGTCCATGCATAACAAAATAAGAGATTAATAAGAAAAACAATGTCTCTTACATTGTTGTATGGCTCGAAAAATTGGGCACAAATAAGGTCACCTTCCTTATTTGTTTTTGAGTTTAATATATTGGATGATCCTCCAAAATCCCAATGTAGAGATCCTCCTTTTGATTGCACTCAAGATTTAATCCTTATCTCTACTAAATAATATTTGCTAGATATTTATTTAGTAGTCTACCTTAAAATTGATTACTAATACTCATATATTACATTAATAATATTAGTAATATCATTGAACAATTAGATTATCATTTCTCTAGTTTTAGAGAAAGATGAACAATGTAAGAGAGAAGTATGCATGTGTATGAATGAATATGCATAAGGAGAATGAATAAAGACCAAAATGTTAGAAATTATTAATCTCATTAATTTACATATTCATATATGAAACAATTTATTTAGTCATAAAATAAATACAAATCTTATGCATGCAAACATAAGTAGAAGTAAAGAAGAAATCGTTTTCCTTACTATGTGATTTCGGTTTTATGGGCACCAACAAGATCTCATTCTTGTTAGTTCTTGAGCTTTCCAACATTGGATGAACAAGATTCAAGTTTAGAATCTCTCCCAAAAGCATATAACCAAGGAAATCTCTTAATAACTAATATTATTTTGTACTAGAAATAATATAAGTCTTACTATAAAATTGACACAAAAATATTAATTTACTCTCCTCTATTTCGGTTAAGAGGAGATAATTATTGTGAGTTTTATATCTCTAAAATATTTCACAAAAATGTAGAGAATTTATTTTCTTACTCTAGAAAATATTTTTGTTGAAGTTGTGTATGAAATAATGGAGGAAAAACTATCTTTTTCTCACTTGTAAAACCGGTTGGAGGGGCTCATTGGGGAGCCAATGCATGGATCCAATTTTCTTCCCAAGAAGTGTAGGCTTGCATGGCTACAAGTAAGGCCTTATCATTGTGTTTTCCACTCAAAATAAAAACACAATATACACCTTAAACTCCCTCCATATTTCGGCACTTTTATAAAATGGATGGTCCATTTTATTTTTTGTCATTTGTCAATTGTGACAAATGTGACATGTTACTTGTCATGTGAAATTGTAATGTATTTTTTAACATATTAAAAATGAACATACTAATAAAATATGTCATATACAAAATCGACTAGTAATTCGTAATTACTTGTACCAAAATGGTTTATCAATTATAAATCACAACATCTTGTATTTATAATAAATCATTCATTCAATCTGAATTCAATATCAATTGTTTCGCAAACAATAATTTTATCCAAGTAATAAAATAATTCGATTACTTAGACCATGTCTCATTTAATCAAATTACAATAAGATACGTTAACTTTACTCAAAAAAATCATCCGTCAATTTTAAGCAATTTAATTAACTCGTATCAGCATACGATTAATTAAATAATCAATTAAGAGTATTTCCCTATAGGTATGACCTAAGGGGATCAACTGATCACCACCGTCGCACGACAAGAATATGTCAAACTCTAGACAGCAATCATTACCGATATGTGTGGACCAACATCAGAAATATTACATCCCACATGTATTCTTAAAATGAGATTTAAACATGTGATCATCATGATCGAAAGTTGTGATCGCATTATTGTCGGAGGACACTTATTCCAACACAAAAACCCTCCAAATAAAGAAGGGTGTACCAGTTTTGGGGAGTTAGAGGACCAATATATGGTCCTTCCCTTTTTCCTTTTGTTCTTATCTAAATGTGTAGGTATGTAAGCTAGTTAGACTAGGTATAATTACAAGTATTTTATCTCATAAAATAAATCAACCACAATCCACTACTTCCATATGTATAAAATGGACAACCATTTTATTTTGTCAATTTGTCATTTGTCACACAATATGTCACATGTAGTATGTTTTTTTTTTTGTTTTTGAGGGAAGTCACATGTAGTATGTTACATGTTACTAATTAATTTAATGCATATTTATCAAATAAATATCATTTTATAAATTAATTAAATTACATATAACAAATTGACTAGTGATACTTGATCACATAAATAAAATGGATCATATAATTATAAGGGTTATTTCACAACAATAATCCAATCTATGCCCTCTCTTCTCACATTAATCTGTCCTACATTTTAACCGAGAATAATCTCATCTTTGACCTCATTTATCTTGTATTAGACTAGTGGAAGGGATACCTAAAGAACCGGTATCCCTTGTGTTAATAAACCTGTTAACCCTTTAACTCCCTTCTTATTCCTTTCTTATCCTCAAAACCCTAATTTTATTTCCCCTAAATTTTCCAATATCTTAATCAATGCAAACCCTAGATTGAAGCAATGGAATCTGATTTCCCCTTTTCATTTGTGGTGCGAATTGATCAACAAGACGGCTTCATTATATACGTGCATCGATCTGAGTCATTTCTTAATTTCTAAACAATATTTATCCTTTAGCAGCTGGCCAATTTAATTACATAAGATTGTTGTCTTAATCACTAGATGGACAGAGATTTGGAGATGGGTGTTCAATGTACTGGAGGGAGATGCGGATTGTTTATACTGATTTGATAATGAATGTTTGTTATAGGGATGAAGATGAAGTTTTTAGAGTGAGATAAAGATAATGAATCATAACAATTCTAAAACCCTGTCACATTCCTCAACATCTATAAATATGATCGTTCTCCATTACATTCATCATTAACTTTCTCTCTTCTTAGAATCTTATCTTCTTCCTCTTCAATTCCTTCGTACAATCAATTATCTTCAGTCCCAAATCAAACCCATTTCAGAACTTCCATTAATTTGTCTAATTCATACACAAAAAAATTATCTAATTCAATTTCTGGGTATCTTAATCAATCTCATAAGATAAGGATGCCATTTTTAGAGATTTCTAATGATTAAGATAGAAATTTTTAGAGGATGCGAAATATTTAGATTTGTAAGGAAATGAGAGAGAAAGAGTAAACTGAAGAATTTAAAAAAGAAATGAAGAAGAAGAAGAAAAGAAAATGATAGAAATGAAGATGAAGATCTGATAAATGGAAGAAATAAAGATGAAATAAGGCTTAAATCAGGTGACCTCTTTAGATACCGGTACTAGCAGGTCAAATTTGGGGTTGGTCTTATACAAGTTAAATGAGGTCAAAGACGAGATTATTCTCAGTTAAAACGTAGGATAGATTAATGTGAGAAGAGAGGGCATAGGTTAGATTATTGTTGTGAAATAGCACTAATTATAATTCACAACATATTGTAATTATAATTAACCATTCATTCTTATCTCAATTGTTTTACAAAAAATAATCAATTTTAGTAATAAAGTATTTCCATTACTAAAATAAATCTTATTTAATCCAATTACAATAAGATATAAATATTCTCTCTCACAAACGAATTGTTCAATTTTAAGGAATTGATTAACTTGTATCATCATACAATTAATCAACTTTACTGATAAGGGCATCATCTTTTAGGTTTGACCTTAAGGGATCAACTGATCACCACCGTCAACATGGCAGTAACGTCAAACTCTAGCAAGCCAATCGTTACCGATTAATGGTGATCAGTTGACTATATAAATGAATCATCCCTTACGTATTCTTAATATGAGATTTAAACATGTGATCGCATTATTGTTGAGGACACATATTCCAACAATCTCCCACTTGTCCGAGACAAGTGTGCGTCACCAATTCTCTTGTCTTATTACAATCTCTCACTCAATGCAAGGTTTCTCGCAGGTCGTACTTGCACTTGATCATATCTTGAGTGGTTTTCTCGATCTGGAGTGTAATTGTCTGACCGGAATTATCTACCATAGATGCTTTCCGAGCGTGGCCACGCATTTTCAGTTCACTACTCCTCGAGTGGCCTTGAGATTTTAAACAACCCTAACAAGGGGGTGGAAAATTCCTATCGCACTATTCCCTTTGTTTAGCCACAGTTCATCATAACCCAAAATATACTCATTTGACCTCAGTTACCACAATCGTAGAGCATAAATCAAAGCCAATCAGAAATTCGTGCTAACTTGGGCGAATAGTCTTTAGTCAAAAGAATTGACTCATAAGAATACTATAGCAACTCTTGCCACGACCAGGCTTTAAGAATTATCAGAACTCTATAAGCGGTCACTGCCCGACAGAGTGTCCCATACAGTCTATCTATGTGATCGACTAGTCATCTCATATGGCTCTATGGCACTTGAACTTGCCATCAATCGCATCACACTCTAGTCACTTCGAGACGTCACCTCCTTAAAGTAACCAGGGGCGTATACTCTGTCAATCCAGTTCACTTTAATGGGGTTCAATTTATCTCAACAACACATTTGGATTTAACAAAGTAATAGATGAGTTTAATAAAACTCAAACGATAAATGCGACTATCATATATGAATAGTCAATACAATATTACTACTTCATATCTCGTAATCTATAGTGTACCTTTTACACTAGTAAAATGCAATAAAAAGCTTGGCAAGTGGATATAACATATATCCAAACATTTCAACTTTATGAATTGATATTTCCTTCTATTCAATGTTATTTCTAATAACTTGAATTTATCTCTAAGTATATGTCTAGTCTTCTTACTAGACTTGGGCTCTTTAACTTGAAAGATGCTCCCACTGTTATCACATAACTTCTGATAAAGTCATTGGTAGAGGAATCTACTCTCATTCCCTACGTTGACCATTTTGATCACAATTTACTTAGATTCTGTTTGTAGAATTTGCAATGGTCGAAACTAAAACACTTCTCTAGTCTCGTAATCCTAAGTCAATAATACCAGCCTAGGATTTCGACAAATCCTTTTCGGTTTGGAAACTAAAGTTTTTGCAACCCTTCAACACACAACTCAGTATATCATCCAAACATATGAACGAATCCTTAATTCTTCTCAAGAATCACAAAGATGTTCTTTAAGGCTTTCACAAGACCATCTTATGAATTAACTTGTTATTGACTTATTATACTCTAAGCATATGTTATATCATGGCATATGTGTCTGTTGGCATACATGATCGTTCTAATGGCGGAAACATTAGCAAACGATTTCATGTCATCGATAACTTAATAGGTTCAGTGAACGACTATGAATCCATCATAGTAATTCCACTTTCATCAACATGAATAACCTACTCAACCTTGTTGATGCTAAACAGATATGAAAGATCTTATCATCATAAGACTTTCAACTCTATGCCAATATTCTCACACATAGATTCAGAAATCTAGAATACATCGCACCTTTTCCTAGTCTCCCAATCACTCTTTCACAAAAGAGAGAATTGGTACATTATTCTCAATAAGTAATATGTTATCAACATATAAGACATGGAAAAATAATTCTGGCTCCCACTTAACTTCATTTATAAACATGATTCTTCAATCATGTGAATGAAACCATTCTCAATTATCACATGAACGAAAAGTATAATCCTTTAATGCTTGCTTAAGACCATTCTGAGATCACTTAAGAAAGCTACGCATAATATGTTAGGATTCTTAGATCTTTATCTAAGGTTATGTGTTCCAAAGACATCCTTCTCTAAATTCCCATTTTAGAAAAGCGAATTTTTAATTATCATTTGCCATTCTTCATTAAAATGAAATGCGGCAATTCCTAACATAATTTAACTTGATTAACATCTTCATATCAATCTATGCACTTAGGTACTCTAAAGCTCTATTTACTATTAAGGAGACCCTCGCCTTAAAGCAAATCTACTCTTGAGTAACAATTTTTACATTGTAATGCTATGGCTCGTTTGTAACAAGGTCGATTTGGGACACGGTCATAATACCATTACTTTCGAAAAGCAATATTTTAACAATAAGACATGTGTGCTATACTCCCACTCTATCTTTATAGATTATAATTCCATTACTTTCACAAAGTAATACATTAACTATAAGACATGTTTGTGACGATCCAATCTACTCCCACTCTATCTCTTAGAAATACATCTATCTTCTTAAGAGATAGCTTTGTGAGTTACAAACATATATGGTGAAGTAATTGGAAGTTTGTCTAGACTTACGTATTAGCACATAAAAGACCAGCTCTATCATGGCAGTTTGATTCATGTAATATGCGAGCCTGATCCATGTCATTTGTTTAATAGACTCTCTACTTTAGGTATCTCCTGGTTGACTATCCGTTTTTAATAACGTGTCCGTTTTGGATTGTAAATTCCCAAAATTGAGTTTGATAACTCAAACCGACTCATATTAGTTTGATCTTATGGGTAGCGACACATGGTCATAATCCACATTTAATAAATCAAATTTATTACTTAGATCTTTGTCACTACGATCAGATCATAATGCTTTACTACTTTGTTCAATTGGTTCTCTACGTCATTTAGAAATTCTTTAAATTTCTCAAATGCTTTAATTTATTTTTGATTAAGTAAACATACCCATATCTACTTAAATCATTGGTAAAAGTGACGAAATAGTCATAAATTTCCCTTGCGGTGATTCTCATTGGAACACATACATCGGCATGTATTAGTCCTAACAAATCGCTTGCTTGTGTCCCTTTACTACTAAAGGGAATATGAATCAATTTTGCGAAGGAGACAAGATTTGTATATACCATATGATTTAAAAACAATGGTTCAATAAATCTAGTCGACACTAGCCTTTTAATGCGTTTCTCATTTATGTGACCTAATAAAAAAAGCCAAATGTACAAATCATTTGGATCACTAGTTATGAGTCTTTTAGTTTGTATGTTTTAGATATCTTTAGTTGAGTTGGAAATGTCTAAAACATGAATACCATTGATAGAAGTGGCTTGGCTCACAACCAAGTCATATTAAATAAAATATAACAATTGTTTTTTTATCGCAAAAGAAAGGAAAAATCCTTCTATGTCTAACATAGAAATGGTAATAATGCTTTTAGACAAAATGGGTACATAATCACCATTATGTAGATTATAACTCAAAGCTATTAGCTAAAACAAGTACATAAGTCCCTCTCGAAGTGGCGGCTACCCTAGCTCCATTTCCTAGTCGAAGATCTATATCACTCTTGTTTAGCTTTTCCACATTTCCAAGCCCCTGTATACAATTACAAAGGTGAAAACCACAACCGGTATCCAATACCCACGTTGAGGTGGATGTATAATTTATATCAATAACAACGATTTCGGAAGAAATAGTACCAAATGGAGTGACAAGTCCAGCTTTGATATCTCCCAAATACTTTGGGCAATTTCGTTTCCAATGGCCCATGACATTACAATAATGACATTCTTCATAGGATTGGGCACCCTTCTTGGTCTTGGTTGTGGTAGTCTCACTATCATTTCCCATTCATTATCAGGTTTGGGTTTCTCACCCATCTTTGCCTTTCCTTTAATGATACCATTACTCCTTTCAGTTGCAAGATCATTCTTGCTAGAACTCCCACTGAATTTAATATTTCTCCTTGTTTCTACAATCAAGGATGCCTTGGAATTAGTGAGATTTTCTTCACAAGGTTTTCTTACTAAATAGGTAGGCATAAATATTGGAGTGGGAGATGTGGAAGTGGTAAAGTAGCAAAGATTTCCATCTTGACCAATGCCAAAGCGTAATTCTCTAATCGTATCATTGTCATACTCGAAGCACTCTTTATCGAATGATTGGAGCCAAGAATTAATGGTGATGGGTGTAAGAGTATTAGATGAATCCATTGCGTATAAATAACTACAAAAATGGAAATGAAGGAAATAATAAACATATATCATTTTGATAATACTTGTAAACATTTTAAACAAGTTTTAAGCATTTATATAGTGACCTCTACCCAACTATTATAAATTATCCCGAGATCCAAGTTCATATCAATTCGGGCATGGTGAGCCGATTCATCTCTTATCAATATAACTCGGTGGATTAACACTTAAATCGATTCTACTTCTAGAACTCTCGGTCGATAAAATTACTTTAATATTTATCTTTAGCCCGGAAGACATGCGACTACGGTCACGAAAACTTCTGTTGAGCTCAATCCAAATTTCGATGTAATAACATTTTATTACCCACTTACCCAACGTAACAAGTTTAGTACCCCGGTGAGTCATACCTACTTTCGCATGAAATTGGGACTCGTGGTTTCTACTATTTGGTAAGGCTAATTCTCAATTATTATTTAGTGAGAGGTCTTGTCAATTTATTATCTATCACGTTTTAAGTGAACTAAAGCGGTGAACTACGATAATTATAATTGACACGGTCGATGACTCGATATGATATGCATGTGTTGTTATGGCGATTTGGCAATGCATGCAACATATTAAAATAAATGCAAAGCAATAATAATAAATTCCTAGTATGGCCTTCCTAAAATAGAAAATAAAATAATCTATTACATATTCGGAAACCAACTCCCTTGGTCCCTTGAATCTTCAAGTGGCACGCCTCCCAAGAACACCGTCTTCGTCGGAACGCCTTTCCAAATGTCACCGTCTTGAAGAAACTCCATGATTACAAATAATAATAAAAATACAAAGCTATTCCTATTATACATTTGTAATATGAAAAACTAGTAAAATAAAAGTGACTTGAGATCACATTAAATTACAACCGAATCAATATTCTCTTTCACTACGGGTAGTATCGATTAAAACTAAGGCCATACTAAGATAATTACATAATTCAAAATTATATAAATAAAAAGACACTCAACAATTGAAATATGCAGCATTATAATATGTGTCAATCATGCCAAATAATGTGCCAAATCGCCCTATTTAACTTATATCGATGATAAAACCCAGTTTTATGGAAATGCACGATTTTAACTTATTAAAATCGCTAAATAATACTAAAATCTAATTTTAGTTCAAGTTAATTATCCTAAATCTCTTAGGTCTCAAAAAGTAGTCGTCACTCAATTTTTGACAATAATTCAACTTGATATAATTTTATGCTCATTTTGACCTTAAAATCATAACATTTATGAAATAAATCCAAATTAAATTACAATAATTTCAAAATTCGAATTTTAAATTTTTGAACATTATGGAATAATTCCATGACACTCATAATGTCAAAAATCATGGTTAAAATTCTCGATTTAATTTCGATAAAATATAGTTGCAGTTTATCGGTTTTATCTCATAAAACATCTAAAGTATACAAAAATTAATCCAATAAATTTTACAACTTTAGATATGATAAGTGGGATATTAATGCAACCTAAAATAATTTTCTCATGCCATTTATATCGTTTTAGCTATTTATGCTAAAATAGTCATTATTGATGCCATTTTTACACTAAAAATTCATAAATCATGCTAAATGAAATCATTTTATTTCAAAATTTACATACAGTGTGTAAATCATGCATGTGACAACATATTAAAGTTTCATGGCCTAGTTCGAAGTTCAACTATATTTAACCATTTTACCCCTTTTAATCCATTTTTATCTCATAAAAATCATAAATCATGCAATATTAATCAAATTAACATGACATTTTACACACAATTTTAAAAATATGCGTGTGAGGTTATATAAATTTTCAGGATCAGAAACCAAGTTTAGCCATTTTTAGTCATTTAACCTCCATTTATGCCATTTTTATTTCATAAAAATCATAAATCATGAAATATTAATCACATTAATACGAAATTTTACATACAATACATAAAATATTCATGTGAGTTCATATTAAAAAATCACGGCCAGTAGTGAAGGTTAACTTATTTTAGTGAATAAAAGTTCATTTTACTCATAAAAATATAATTATTTCACTAAAAATCATTAAAATGAGAAATAAATTACCATAAATCATAAAAATGCCCTAAAAACACTTTAGGACCAAAATATATAACATGCATCATGATTTCGTGACTTACTCTTATAAATCACAAATTTCTAATTTTAATTAAGTTACATTTAACTCGGAAAAACAAAACCGATTATGTTATGCAACATCCTATACTCTGATATCACTTGTTAGGTTCATATACCTATTATTAGACTCTTCTAATAGTGAACTAATTAACTTCTTAATTTGTGTTCTTTAGATCTAGTGCATGCATAACAAAATAAGAGATTAATAAGAAAAACAATGTCCCTTACATTGTTGTATGGCTCGAAAAATTGGGCACAAATAAGGTCACCTTACTTATTTGTTCTTGAGCTTAAATATATTGGATAATCCTCCAAAATCCCAATTTTGAGATCCTCCTTTTTATTGCACCAAAGATTTAACCCTTATCTCTACTAAATAATATTTGCTAGATATTTATTTAGTAGTCTACCTTAAAACTGATTACTAATACTCATATATTACATTAATAATAATAGTAATATCATTGAACAATTTGATTATCATTTCTCTAGTTTTAGAGAAAGATGAACAATGTAAGAGAGAAGTATGCATGTGTATGAATGAATATGCATAAGGAGAATGAATAAAGAACAAAAATCCTCCAAATAAAGAAGGGTGTGCCGATTTTGGGGAGTTAGAGGACCAATATATGGTCCTTCCCTTTTTCCTTTTGTTCTTATCTAAATGTGTAGGTATGTATGATAGTTAAACTAGGTATGATTACAAGTATTTTATCTCATAAAATAAATCAACCACAATCCACTACTACTACCTTCATTTCAGTCCATATGTATAAAATGGACTACCGTTTTATTTTGTCAATTTGTCATTTGTCACACATTATGTCACATGTAGTATGTTACATGTTATTAATTAATTTAATGCATATTTATCAAATAAATGTCATTTTATAAATTAATTAAATTACATATAACAAATTGACTAGTGATACTTGATCACATAAATAAAATGGATCATATAATTATAATTCACAACATATTGTAATTATAATTAACCATTCATTCTTATCTCAATTGTTTCACAAACAATAATCAATTTTAGTAATAAAGTATTTTCATTACTAAAATAAATCTTATTTAATCCAATTACAATAAGATATAAATATTCTCTCCACAAATAAATTGTTCAATTTTAAGGAATTGATTAACTTGTATCATCATACAATTAATCAGCTTTACTTATAAGGGCATCATCTTTTAGGTATGACCTTAAAGGATCAACTGATCACCACCGTCAACACGACAGTAACGTCAAACTCTAGCAAACCAATCGTTACCGATTAATGTTGATCAGTTGACTATATAAATAAATCATCCCTTACGTATTCTTAATATGAGATTTAAACATGTGATCGCACTATTGTTGAGGACACATATTCCAACAATTGCAAACTAATCAAATTGACTATAAAATAGAAAATGAAGGAATTATAAACATTTATCGTCTTAAAACTTGTAAATATTTAAAACAAGTTTTAGCATTTATATAGTGACATTTACCCAACTATAATATGATTCTGAGACCCAAAATTCATATTAACTTGGATGTGAGCCAAAGGGCCCTCTACATCTTTACCAATATAACTTTGATGGGTTAACTCTCTTAACCGATTCTACAATTAGAACTCTCGGTCGATGATTTTACATTAAATTCATCTTTAGCCCGAACCTTTTGCGGCTAAGGTCGCAAAATACCTTCGTTGAGATCAACAAAATTTTCGAAGTGTAATAACTACTTAATACCCCACTTACTCAACGTTAATAGAAGCACCCTGAAAAATCGTATTGTACTCCTCATAAAAATTAGATTCATGGGCTCCTACTATTTGGTAAGGCTAAGTCTCAATCTTTTAAAAGTAAAGGTCTTGTCAATTTATTATCTATCAATTTTAAGTGAACTAAAATTCGAATTATTGATAATTATAATTGACACGGTCGATGATTCGATATGATATGCATGTGTTGTTATGGCGATTTGGGAATGCATGCAACATATTAAAAGAACTGCAAAACAAATAATAAATTCCTAGTATGGCCTTCTTAAAATAGAAAATCAAATAATCAATTACATATTCGGAAACCAACTCCTTTGATCCCTTGAATCTTCAAGTGGCACGCCTCCCAAGAACATCGTCTTTGTCGGAACGCCTTTCCGAATGGCACCGTCTTGAAGGAACTCCGGAATTACAAATAATAATAAAAATACAAAGCTATTCCTATTATACATTAGTAATATGAAAAACTAGTAAAAAATAAAAGTGATACGAGATCACATTAAATTACAACCGAATCAATATTCCCTTACATTACGGGCAATATTGATTAAAACTAAGGCCATACTAAGATAAATTACATAATTCAAAATTATATAAATAAAATATGACATTCAACAATAAAATATGCAGCATTATAATATGTGTCAATCATGCCAAATAATGTGCCAAATCGCCCTATTTAACTTATATCGATTATAAAACCCAATTTTATGGAAATGCACGATTTTAACTTATTAAAATCGTTGAATAATACTAAAATCTAATTTTAGTTCAAGTTAATTATCCTAAATCTGTTAGGTCTCAAAAATTAGTCATCACTCAATTTTTGAAAATAATTCAACTTGATTCAATTTTATGCTCATTTTTTACCCTAAAATCATAACATTTATGAAATAAATCCAAATTAAAATACAATAATTTCTAAATTTGAATTTTAAATTTTTGAACATTCTGAAATATATCCATGACACTCATAATGTCAAAAATCATGGTTAAAATTTTCGATTTATTTCGACAAAAATATAGTTGCAATTTATCGGTTTTATCAAATAAATTAAACATCTAAAGTATACAAAAATTAATCAAATCAATTTTACAACTTTAGATCTGATAAGTGGGATATAAATGCAACCTAAAGTAATTTTCTCATGCCACGTAATTCGTTTTAGCTATTTATGCTAAAATAGTCACTATTTATACCATTTTTACTCTAAAAATTCATAAACCATGCTAAATGAATCAAGTTCATCTCAAATTTTACACACAGTGAGTAAAATATGCATGTGAGAACATATTAAAATTCCATGGCCTATTTCGAAGATTAACTATATTTAACCATTTTACCTCCATTTAATTCATTTTTATCTCATTAAAAACATAAATCATGCAATATTAATCACATTAATACGAAATTTTACATACAATAATTAAAATGTATTAAAATTACTAAAAATCATTAAAATGAGAAATAAAATACAATAAATCATAAAACTGACCTAAAAACATTTTAGGACCAGAATATATAACATGCAACAAGATTTCGTGACTTTATCTAATAAATCACAAATTTTTAGTTTTAATTAAGTTACTAATAACTCAAAAAAACTATAAATCGATTATGCATGCAACATCCTATGCTCTGATACCAATTGTTACGTTGAAGAGTCTATTGATCCAAAATACTCAAGAGGGGGGGGGGGGGGGGTGGATTGAGGATTTAAAACTTTTGAAAGCTTTTTCGATTATGCGAATGTAATTGATTATTTAAAGTTTATTGATTAAACTTTAACTAATCAACTAATGAAAGTAAGCGAAATAAACGAAAGAACGAAGAGACACATGGTTTTTGATGTGGTTCAGTTTCACAAGTCGAAACCTACGTCCATTATTCTCGATTAATAAATTTAGTACCTTTCTACGGATTACAAATTTACTAGCCCAACTCGTACAACTAACTCTAGCTGTAACTCAATGAGTACCGTTAAATACTCGAGTGATTAACTTACGCTAATAAGAAAGCACTAATGATTCTAACAAAGGTTCACGTTAATGAACAAGTAAGAAATCAACTAAGCACTATTATCTTATAACGATAAAATAAGAACAAGTATGCGAGCTTTAAAAACACACGACCTTTCAAAATAACAAATCGGTTTTTCTGCTTGAAAACACACGATTTGCTTTGTAAAATTAAAATCAATTTTTATGCTTAAGGTTTCTATTCTAGATGTTGTAAATAGCAAAGTATTTATAGGAAGAAAAGAGTAGGCCACACGGTTTTTGCAAAAACCCTAATAGCCGAAAATAATATGATATTTAAACAAATCATATCTTCTTATTATCTCTTTCCTAAAAGCCTTAAAAGATAATAAAGAATATTCCAAAAGATAGATCATAATCTATTCAATTATTACCTTTACTATAAATTCTAAGATTATGATAAGGTTTCCTAAAACAAGAATATCTTTTATCATAAACAAATATATTAAGTAGGATACATAAGATATGTAAAGATATTATTATAGAATAAAATCTTTACCTAATATACCCTAGGTAACACGAGATGTCATGGCTCATATGCCTCGTGACTCGTGCAAACCCTAGTCTTAACATATGGGTTAGAATTTAGGTTTTAAGAGAAGTTTTGTTGAAACCCTAATTAGTAGCAAAGTCCAACTCATAAGTTGACCCATCACGACTACTAATCAACGTCCAATACAAAACTAAACTCCTCACTAAACCAGACTTTATTATATAAATACTTTCATTAAAACATTTAAAATAAACTTTAAACTATTTTAAAAACAATTTTCGAAACAATATAGGTCGTGTGTAAAAACTCAGCATCTCAATGTTATAGTAGGAGAGCTATAACATTGAGCTCTTTTACTAGTAATGTTATAGCTGCAAAGCTATAACTTTACTAATTTAAGAAACTCATTCTTGATTATCATTACGAGATAATCACCTATACTATTCTAATCTTCCGAGAGATCTTTGAGTATAGGCTACATCATCATCCAAGCTTGATTAATCTTTAGACGGACTTCATCTTCACATAATTCTTGAATGAATCTTTAAACCGTTTGATCTTCGAATGAAGGCTTGAACTTTTCATGCAATTGTCACAATCTTCTTTGTCGCTCGTTTGTAATAAGTTGGTTCTAAAACACTTTGACAAACGATTACACGCAACAAGTATATAAAATATAAAATACCTTGACATCATCAAAACATAAACATATAAGCTATATGATTCAACAAATTCCCCCTTTTTGATGATGGCAAGCCTCCTAAAATTGTGACTAAGTATTTAGTTCCCCCTCAATATAATACCGTCATCTTAATAATAAAGATCAACGCAAGATCAAAACGATTTTTCAAAAACCGAAGCTTTAAGGACTTTAAGAGACAATTGGTCTTGACAAGGAGCAAGCTTAGGTAGATTCTTACTATAGACGTTCTTTCCCCCTCTTGACATCATCGAAAAGCTAAGAACAAATCAAAAATGACTAGAATAATATACGACGAGACAAGAGATAAAACGTCATAGGAAATAAAAATATCACGCAAAACCATAAGCATCCAAAAGATAAGTATCATACAAACTTAGGAATTAAACATGTTTAAGCCAAAATGGGCCGAATGAACACATGTCTAATGAAACCCTTGGGCCATAACCTCAAGTGCATTGCCAAAATGGGCCGAATGAGAATGTTTAAACACACCAACAGAAAATAAAAAGAAAGCTAAATAAGGTAAGGGCTAGATATGGTAAGGCGAGAGGAAATCAAATGTTGCGGGTCTTATACGGGTTCACGTAGTCGGGCCTAGTACGATGATCCAAGGCATCAAGACGGTCAAACGAGCTCCGAACAAGCTGAGAAAGAGTCTGAATACTCCTTTCAAAGTTAAGCACTTTCAGGGAGAGAGCTTTCGTGGCCTCCAATGTGAGCGCTTGATCACTTGCCATGGCTTTCCCGTGCATGACCAATGCTCCACCATGACTTGTAAGGAAAGTAAGACGACCACCGTGTGGGAACACTTCCCCACGAATTGCCTTCAATTCCCTTTCAAAACCCGCTAACCGCCTATCGACTCCCTCCATCCAAGAATACACCCGAGAAGCATCTAAACCCGAGTCTAAAGACCGAGATGGTCCAACCCGTGACAATACCGTAGCCAAATTCGTGGAATGCTCCTCAAACTTCTCCATTAAACCACTCATAAACCCTTCCAATTTCGCCTCCATAGCTCCCAAACCCGAATCACCCGGGGTTTTCTCAGCATCCTTAACAAGAAGTAACTCGGGTCCATCAACAACAAGACCCATAAGCTTGATCAACCTATCACACATGCAATCTCGTGCACTAACACCGTAACTATCTTGTCCCACCACCCGTTTTATCTCCAACAACCGAAACACCCACATCCCATATGGTAAGTCTATTGTGGTGCTGAACTTCTCTTTTCTTACCGTGAGACTTGTTTGGATTATACGGTGCAACACAACACTACCCAAATTCACTTTCTGTCTCTCCAACCAAGAATAGACCATGATAGCTTCATAACTCAACACCTTATCACGACCTCCTCTCCTCGGCACAACCATGTTCCACAAAAAGTTCAAGAGGAACTTGATTTTTGCCGAGAGAGGACGAACCACAATATTACCTCCTTCCGTCATCTCCTCAAAATACTTTTTCGCTAACAACTCCTTTTCACTCACCACATTAGACCATTCAAGACTCGGATTTAATTCAATTCCGTCATCGGGAACCGAAAAAGCAGAGCAAAAATCCGAAACAGAGACCGTCACATCTTTCCCATTAACCACGGCATGCAAAACTCCATTTTTAACCAACACACTAGCAAAGAATTGAACGACTTCCACCGGATAAATAGGACCCGGATATTGACTAATGTGACTCCACCCTTGAAAATCAAGAAAATTAACAAAGAAGGCAAGAGCGGGAACATTAACCAACCAAGATTTCGGATAATACCTTCCACCATGAATGGAATACCTCAAGACACGATTAACAAGGATGCTTTCGTCATGAGTGAGCCGAACACGATTTAATCCCTCTTTTGTTGCGGCTTTCGAAGCATCTCGGTGTAAGGTACGAGCAACACCATTCCGAACAATTACCTCGGGTTCCTCCACATCATCATTCTCATTACAAACTACCTTATTCTTCCCCTTAAAAATGCGTCGCCTTTTACCTTTGGACATCGACTCATCCCGACTACGGAACAGGGGCGTAGTTGGGTTGGTTGTGGTGAAGGAAAATTAGGATCATGTGGTGGTAGTGGTGATGTTTGGTTATGAAAGTGGCGGTTTTGGTGGTGACGGGTTGATGATCGGGTATTTTTTGCATGGGTTGGATTCATGATGATGGTGATAGTTGAAAAAGGAGGATATGGTGATGGTTTGTGTAAAGAGGGAGATTTGTGATGATGGTAAAATTTTGAGAGGATAAAAAATTATGCAAGTGGGGGTGTTTGGACGGGTTACACGCAAGGAAGGAGTAGATATAGGTGTAGTCTAGGTCTAGGTTTAACAAGTGGAAGGCAACTATGGTAAGTGTTAATTAGGAATAGGAATTATGGTAGGTATAGGAATTTAAGTGATAGATTTAATATAGTAAAGAATAAAAATTAAGAAAGTTGAATGTATGTAGGAAGTGTGAGCCGTGTACAATGAATAGCAATATAGGAAGGATTCTTTGTGATTTGGAAAGATAAAAGATTTGGTGTGTTTTATTTATTGTGATAAGGAATAAGTTTGTATAACAATTAAATTCCAAATTACAAATAGAAATTTATGATAAAAATATTTCTACAAACGAAATTATTCATGCAACGCAATATACGGACACAGTCATACAATCTTAACTTAACTAGTCAGTCATAAGAAGATTGAACATATACAGAAACTTAGGTACCACCGATTAAACCAATTTCCAACCGTAAAGTCTCAAATCGTTCTCTAGCTAATGATTTTGTCAAAATGTCTGCCCATTGTTTTTCAGTACGACAAAATTAAAGTTTTATATTTCCCTTCTCGACATGGTCTCGAATAAAATGGTGTCTTATTTCAATGTGTTTGGTGCGTGAATGTTGTGCGGGATTTTTAGAAATTATAATTGCACTTGTATTATCACATAAAATAGGAATACATCCTACGGCAACACCATAATCACGTAATTGTTGCTTAAGCCATAAAAGTTGAGTACATACCAGTCCTGCAGCAATATATTCGGCTTCAGCAGTTGAGAGAGCAACCGAATTTTGTTTCTTCGAACCCCACGTGATGACACACGGTCCGACAAAAGTGGCGACACCTGACGTGCTATTTCTGTCTAGAGAACATCCTGCGTAGTCGGCATCGGAATAACCGACTAGATCAAAATTGCACTCCTTTGGATACCATAGATACAAGTTGGCCGTTCCAATTAAATATCGTAAAATTCGTTTTACGGCCGTCATATGAGATTCTTTGGGAGATGATTGATATCTCGCACAAACGCATACGCTAAACATAATATCGGGTCTACTTGCGGTCAAATATAACAATGACCCAATCATTCCACGGTAAGTAGTTTCATCAACTGATTTACCGTTTTCATCCAATGTCAATTTCTTGTTCTCGACCATTGGTGTAGGCATAGCATGTGAATTTTCCATTTCAAATTTCCGAATCAACTCCTTGATATATTTTTGTTGATGGATTTTAATGCCTTCATCAGTGTGTTGTATTTTCAGACCTAGGAAGAATTTCAATTCTCCCATCATGCTCATTTCGAACTCAGAGGTCATCAACTCAAAAAAATATTTACATAGGCTTCGGTTGGTCGTTCCAAAGATAATATCATCGACGTATATTTGAACAACCAAAAGGTCAGAACCCTCAGTTTTTAGAAATAGGGTTTTGTCGACGGATCCTCTACTGAATCCACTGTCAAGTAGAAACTTAGATAATCGATCGTACCATGCCCTAGGTGCTTGCTTTAATCCGTATACGGCTTTATTTAATCTGAATACGTGATCCTCAAATTTGATATTCTTAAAACCAGGGGGTTGTTCAACAAAGACTTCTTCTTGTAAATAACCATTTAAGAATGTCGTCTTGACATCCATCTGGAATAGCTTCATTCCCTTGTGTGCGGCGAATGCTATCAGAAGTCTAATAGCTTCAAGACGAGAAACAGGTGCGAAAGTCTCGTCATAATCTATTCCTTCTTGTTGATTATACCCTTGGACCACCAATCTTGCTTTGTTTCTGACAATGACTCTGACATCATCTAATTTGTTCCTAAAGACCCACCTTGTTCCAATGACTCAACGATCTTTTGGTCTAGGGACTAAATGCCAAACATTGTTTCTTTCGAACTGTTGTAGCTCTTCTTGCATAGCTATAATCCAATCAGATTCAGCAAGAGCTTCATTGATATTCTTTGGTTCGATCATAGATAGGAAGGTGTAGAAAGAGTAGAAGTTGTTCAAGGAACATCTGGTCTGAACACCCTTCTTAATATTCCCTAGAATATTGTCCATGGGGTGTGAGCTCTTGTATTTCCATTTTGTTGAGGTGCTTGGTTCTTCATCGTTATTTGAGCTTGTCCCAACTTCATCTGGATTGGAATTTGAGGAAGTTCCCCCGGAATCCAATCCGGGTGCTGTATTAGAGCCGATTATAACCTCGGACTCTATACCTTGATTTGGATTCGATGTTATTGATGGGTGATGTCGTCGGGTCACATCCAATCAAACATATTTATAATACTCAACATACAACTAGTTAGTGGTAAGTCGAGGTCAATCCATGGGACGGTGGTTACTCAAATTATTCAATCTAAATATGGTTGTGCTTGGGGTTGTCACAATTATAATGGGTTGATGATTCTAATCTAATAGATACAATAAACAAGCAACAAAAGGAAAGATGTAAATAATTGATTAAAAATGCTAGGATATCATGGGGTCATAGGGGATTCATGGGAATTGATCATACAAACATGTTCTCAAATTATAAGCAAGCAATTATTGTTGTGATGGATTGAGTTGGGTTATATCTTACAATCCTAGGAAAGTTTGGGCCCCGGAGCCGAATCGATTAGATTGTACAACACCTACAAGTCGACTTAGTCTTCCCTACTCAACAACATGCATGGTCTAATGAGACTCGAGTTGGTTTATGTCTTACAAGTCTCATTGAAAAGATAAGTGATGGGTAAAAAATGCAAGGATTCATAGGCTCGCATTTCATCAAAGATAACATGTGCATGAGTTGAGATCAAAACAGGCAAGCAAATAAACCATGAAAGCATATTAATTTAAGCATGAATCATTCTCCATGTTGGTTTCCCCTAATTACCCATTAATCCTAGCTAAGTAACTACTCACTCATGATCAAGTTTAACATGTTAATAAGGTTGTCAATCATACTAACAAAGCCAAACATGATGAACAAGTAAGAAAGATTAACAATAATTAAAACAAGGATTAAGAGAATTATACCTATGGAGATTCCAAAATAATAATGCAAAGAATAATAGAAGAACTTGATGATTGATGGAAGGTTGTCAATCTCCCAATAAACCCAATAATCTTCTACTTACCCAATAATAAATAATAAACTTGAACAATGATTAAAGGAAAGATTAATGTCTAATTTGTGGAAAGATTAAATGATAATCTATTCTAATCTACTACTAATATAATCTAAGGAAGGATTGATTTAACCTAATGAAAACTTCATTGTTTGATTATTACAAATGGGGTATATATAGTAGAGATTCATTAGGTTAACTAAGGCTAAATTAGTAATTACACTTTTGAGTTTTAAGCAGGGAAACGCTAGTCTCAAAAGAAATACGCGCGGATTATGGTTCACGTAGCAAGGGAAGACTTTCTGTCCAGGAATACGCCCGTCCCGAGCTGAAAACGAGTGATGCGTGTTATTTATATGATGTTTTACATCCCATTTTACACGCATTTCAGAGCTCATTCTTGTAGTTTATGCTACATTTCTCCCTATTTCCGTCTACTTCCGTATTTTGTACATTATTGCAGAAATGTGAAGAATTCAACGGGAAATCAAGCCAAATCCGTCCCCGAGTAAACTGCATTGCAAATGACGTAAAGGAATCACTTAAGGAACGAGCTTGGTGCGCAATCCAAGGCCCAAAAGACAAGTCCACGAGTTTTAAGAAGTCAAGTAGCAGCTCCATTAGTCGATCGACCATCACCTTCAGTCGATCGACCAATGTTCGGGTCTCAGAAGCTACTGTTTGCTGAGGAGTAGTCGATCGACCAGCCTTATCAGTCGATCGACCAGATTTCTGTTCCAGACGAGAATTAGAAGACCGAGAAAGCGCAAGCCCATGATGCTAGGTTTAGGAAATAAGATGTTACGTTAATTGCTATATAACGTAACATAAAACATTCAGTTTAGATATACAAGTTTTTATCACAATTTCATACAGTAATTTTCAGTTCTATTCATTCGAGTAATTAGGGTTTGGAACATCGTTTTAGCATTGGAATTCTGTTCTTGTTCTTAATCTTTCCTCTGAAATCTCGGTATTCCTTCTGCCCTACTTCCAGTTTATTGTTTTACTTTCATCATTAGTATAGATTTGCTAGTTAGTATCCCGAAAGCCAATTATCGTATTATCGCTGTTTGTTATTTACTTTAAGCATGAATTCAGTAATCGTTATTAGTTTTATTGTTGTTATCACTTTTATCATGAGTAGCTAATTCTATAGTGCTAGGATGTAGGCGATTTATGGCAAAGGCGGCATTAGATTAGACACGGCTGTCTCGCGTGTTGGTCGATCGACTAACATTGTCAGTCGATCGACTGACCTCGTAGGGTTTTATTTTCGTTTTAATTGAATTTAATCTTGTGTTTAACGAATCGAATGCATGCGACCAGTTAGATACCTATTTTGTGACCGACCCATTAGATCGAAAGATAGGGAAAGTTATTTGACCATCAATTAAATCGACTAAACTGTGCTAAGATCGAAAGATAGGTATAGTTTAGACCGTTAGTCACTTTTCAGGACGAAAGTTAGTAATAGTGACATTAGCGACCTATAGCGAGATCGAAAGATGCTATTTGTTAAGAGTGGGCCGAGAGGACCTCTTTATTTTCTGCCTTACCTGTGTTTGATTCAGACCGACTTAGTTTGCTGCCGCCGAAGCTATAATGAACCGACCATCCTAGTACCCTTCTTTTATCTGTTTAAATCGTTTATTTAGTTTATTATCTTTGTTCACTTTTAGTCAGACCAATTCAATTCAACCCCCACAATAGTTACCTCGATCGAACTTAAATCAACTAAAATTTACATCCGCCTCCTTGTGGTTCGACACTGTTACCACTAGCCTAGGTTAGTCTTAATAGGAATTATAAATTTTATCTTTGGTACTCACAACGACGGGTATCAAATTTTGGCGCCGTTCTTGGGAGGCAATAGTCCTAATTTTAGTTGTTTTTATTTTTAGTCTTTCTTAGTTTAAGGGACATCCGTTCCTTAAACTTTTCTTATATTCTTTTTGTAGTTTCTTCTTATGCGCAGGTCACAGGGTGGAGAATTAGTACCGTTGAACCCTGAGCTTGAAAGATCCTTGCGCGAGTTGAGACGAACACAAAGGATATTACCGACAGAGGAAGAGCCGAGTACTCTGTCAAGCTATCACGAGAACGAACTGTTCAAGATAAACCACCATCTTCGCCGTTTCCACTTCTTCACCGAGACGAGTTACTTCTCCCAGAAATTCCGTCATGGCCGAGGAAGCAAGTATAGCTAGTTATTCGAGTCGACACCGATAACTTATATAAGGGGTTCGAGCTACCGGGTGATGCCGGAAGTTCGAACCAAAGACTACCTACATCACTATGGTTGAGAGAAACCGTTTGGGGGTCTGCAAATGAAGATGCGGCTAAGCATATGGAGACCTTTACGACTCACTTTGTTCCATACCCCCACCACCGGCGTGACCCAAGACCGGATCAAGGATACTATGTTCATCTTCTCCCTTCGCGATCTTTGCAAGGGAGTGGTATAGAGATCTGGACAGAGCCGTTCAAGGGATCACTGATTGGAATACATTGGCATTGGCGTTCTACAAGAAGTGCTTCTCTGCTTCAAGGACGATCGCTATTAGAGCTCAAATCACGGGCTTTAAACAAGGGCCAGATGAGAATTTCCACGAGGCATGGGTCCGATTCAAGAAGTTGGTGCGAACCATACCGCACCATGGGTTCGAAAAGTGGAGCTTGTGCAACCATTTCTACAATGGGTTGTACGACGATCGAGGGCCATTTTGGATCTTTGCGACCAACGGGAGATTTGCTGAAAATTTGGGAGCAACCAAGGGGCAGAAGATCATTGACGATCTAGCTACCCACAAGGCCGAGTATGGGAATTCTAGAGGGAACCAGAGGAGAGCTGCTGAATCCTCCTCTGTCGCTGCGCTTGAGGCTCTTACCGCGAGATTTGACAAGTATGAGCTAGGAGGAGCTTCCAAAGGTAGGATGTACCAAGTCAATGTTGTGTCGACGGTCCCTTCGTCTCGCCTCGTGAAGGTGTGGAGGTGAGGGCCATGTCTCGAAAAACTGCCCTAGTCCCTTTGAATCTTGTGCTTCCTTTCAACACTATAGGCAGACCAACACCTACTATGAGCCGAACACCCATCCGAACTTGAGTTGGAGGAGCCAAAATGTCCTTAACCCAACTCAAGCTCCGCCGCAGCAGCAACCCTATGTGCCCCCTCATCAAAAACAACAACAATATCAGAAACCTCCTTATGTGCCGCAACAACAACAATCACGACTCAATTTTCCGAGTCAAGAACTCATTTGCTAAAGGAGTCCCAAGCAAGAGAGGCCGGGATGAAGTTACTAGAGAGCCAAATTGCTCAACTGGCTAGCAAAAGTAACACTCGAGCTCCCGGACACTTACCTACTCAACCGGAACAAAAGGAGACCCTAAATGCCATCACTTTGAGGAGCGGGTCCACCCTTGATGGTCCTGCCATGGTCGAGGACGCTGTTGGAAAAGATGAGCCGGAAACAAGTCAAGAGAAAGCTTCAACGAACAAATCAAAGAAAAAGACGTCTGCCAGGTATTTCAGTCGATCGACTGATATACCTAGTCGATCGACTGAAGCACGGGTTACTGGAGCTTAATCAGACATCTCGGTCGATCGACCGAGGAGAGTGGTCGATCGACCGAGATCGGCTGATCTTGAAGAATTTCGTCCTTTAATGCCAAATAACCTACGAGACCACTTGTTTCGGGGTACCACGGTCCCGAAGATTTTAGGACGAGACCCGAGTGCTGATGGGTCAGTCCCGGTCCCGAAGTTCGACCCAATGACGGTTAATGGTTCTCATTTGACGGTCTGAGGAGGGGTCTAGCTTCAACAAAGAGAAGGTGACGGACTTTCAGCCTAAGTCAAAGCACTACTACAAATCCCTCTAAATATTGACACATCCTGATCTACGCTTCAATAGAGCGTCGAGGTCTTTTATTGGGCAGCTACTTGGTATTGGGCTTCTTAGCGCTTAAAAAGGCTATAATCATAATACAATCTTTCCAAACCCTAATAGACAGACATAAACCGCCAACCACCCTTACTCACATCCACCTCTTCTTCTTCTCTCTTTCTCTCAAACAAATTAATCTTCTAAAGAATTTAAAAGGAACGTTCGAGATTCTCATATGTCCATGGATTATGCAATTTCAGGTTCATTTCTCCATCTCTTTGCGCTATGATTCCTAGTTTCAAAACTCCTTATCGTCGAAACATCACAAAATTCAATACTACTTTCTGTGATTCTCTCATGTCACTCTAATTTCTTCCTCATCTATTTAATTAGGTAATTTAATTTGGGCGAGGGGATATGCTTTTCTACGAATTAAAATTTGATAGATTTCACATGTATTACCTACCATAAGATCCAAGCTTTTTTGTCTAATAATGTGGGTTCTGTTTTTTTTTTTTTTCAATTTCAGCTAAATGAAGTTACAATGGTCCAAATCAAGGGTTGAATCTTGGGTTACACAGGTAATGATACTACAACTATCATTTCTCAACTTACCTCAGATCTGTTGCCTCCTTCCAGCCAAAGTATTTTTCTTTATTTTTTAATTTATTTCTAATTTTTCTCAAGCTACTATTCTAATGAGTGTTTGTCTCGGTTATGATTATATTATTTAACTTATTACCCTGACATGGTCTGTTTGTACCAGTTATTAGCAAATGAGTATTATTAATTTTCACATTGATTTGATTTAATCATGTAGGATTTTTGATATAATAGACTTGGGTCTGATGAAGATTGATAAATAGGATTAAATTCTGGAAAAACACTAAAACGAGAAATTTAAGTTTTATAGTAGCATCATTTGTTTGCAGTGCTTGTAGGTTGTATTGCCAGATTTTGAATGAGTCTTTATAATCGTTTTGACTATAGGTGTGAATGTCTATGAAATATTTAATTTTGTGGCATGCTTAATTTTAAACTTTTACTCCAGTAAAATACTTAGGTCTCCAATTGCACCAACTTGTATTTACTCCCTTCGTCCTCGTCATTTGTTTACCTTTTTAATTATTTGTGAAGGGTACTTTAATGAAAGGTAAACAAATGATTGAGACGGAGGGAATAAATAAGTAGTATATATCATGAGTATGTTTTCTTACAATGCAATCGATTAGGATTTGTTAAGTTTGCTGGTTTTTATCAGCATGATGGCATGTATTGCATAGTTTGTGCCGATACTTGAAAGTATAATACTGCAAATAAAACGTTTAGCATTTTTTCTTGTTAGCTAGGAGATGATGAGATTACTTATGGATACATATAGGAGTAGTGTTTAGTAGTGGTCCATGGTTCTTACCATGCCCTCTGAAATTATTATCATATATGACTAAGATAATGAGTAGTTTTTTTTGGCATGGGTTTGCAGGTGTACTTAGCTAACTTGATTAAATCTTCATAATCACGCCAGCCCATGGACGTCACTCACTTTTCTAAATACCAAGTATAAATTATGTAATCATCTTGACTATTGGTTGTTTTTCTTATTTGCTTATTCTTCCGTTTATTTATAGTTGGTAATTTCAGCTCATATTTATAGTCTATCAACTTCAGTGCTCTATCATTGAGTATTCTTTAAGTTAAGTTGTTGGAACTTGATACCAGCAGTGGAGATGACCATATTAGTTATAAGCTTACGATTTATGATCTTAATACCACTACTACAAATCCCTTACATAAATGGCATTTTTCTATTGATGCTTTTATAAAGCGTGGACCCATAAATAACCCTCCAATTTTTTTTTGGAAAACCGCCATATCTACAAAGTGTACCCAATTATTATATACGATGTACCCAATCCAATGCAAATTGTCATCCTTTGTGAAACTAATCCCAACACTATTGTCACATCTAGTTAAGTATTAGAGCTAAATGGAGCATCCGCTACGGATTGAACTTCGTGTTTCTCGCAGACACTACTACGAGCGGTATAGGAGTGCCATGGGTCAAGTAATTACCGCTGACGCTAGTTCTTCAAGTGATCAGCAGTTGGTAATTTCCCTTAGTAACTACAAGCATTGTTTCATTGGCTCTCTTTAAGCAGTTGGTACTTACAATATTAGCTATTCTGTCCATTTGCTGAACTCACCCAATCTCTAGGAATCAATGTTGAATCACCAGGCCATCTAGTGGTGTCAACTGTCAAGGCTAACAACTGAAGTAGCATTTTTGCCCGTTATAGGTTTCAGATTTGTCATATGGTGAAGATGCGCCTTCATATGTTGATTGAAGCCCCTTTGACATTGCGCCTATATGATTGAAGCTCCTACCACGTTCAAACTACCAAGTGTCCTTGTCTAGCTAGTTACTTAGCATTATTTACGATTTTTTTGGATAGTTTTATGTTGGATTTTACTATCATCCGGACCCCTTTTGGTATTTGATTTTATCGTACTATAAAGTACGAACTAGCTTATATTAGTTTAATTTTCAATGCTAGCAGTATTTGTGACGACGGAGACGATATATGTATCAAACATATGATTATTTATAAAAGTACGTGGGTACGGGTAAATGCGTACTCACTACATCATTCTATATATATATATTGCATTATGTTTTTTCATGATTTAGTAATAGCTAGTAGTACCAATACGTACTTATAGGTCTATTTAAGTAATCTCTACGATTTCATCAGGAAATTAAAATCTAAAAAACCTATAAGCTGAAATTATATTGTGACAATAAAGTGTTAATATATAAATAGTTGATGCCTAATGACACATAAAAGCATCAATAGTCGCTGGAGACGCTTAAAAGCGTCAAATTTGTTGACAAAAAAAACCATCAATGGTCACTGACGACGGTTAAAAGCGTCAAATTTGTTAACAATTAAAAGCGTCAATAGTCCATGAAGACGTTTAAAAGCGTCACATATATTGACAATAAAAACCGTCAATAATCACTGAAGACGCTTAAAAGCGACAAATTTGTTGACAATTAAAAGCGTCAATAGTCCATGAAGACGCTAAAAAGCGTCATAATTATTGACTAAAAAAAGCGTCAAAAAATACCGACGGCCCAAAATTTGACGCTTTTATAAAGTGTCGATAAAAAAAAAATTGACGCTTTAAAGCGTCGAAAAACGCCTGAAAAAGCGTCACCAATGCAAGGTATGTGTAGTAGTGAAGGATGCCGGCGCGCGTGAATTGGAGGAGAGGGCTAAGGTACTCCTCACAGCCCCATATCCGGAGAGACTCGTGCCGACGAAGGAACAGGTATCTTTCAGTAAGTTTGAGAAAGTTATCCGCAGTCTGAATGTGCAAGTCCCCTTCCTTGAGTTAGTTAACCAAGTGCCCGCTTATACTAAATTTATGAAACAACTGTTGTCCAAAAAGCGGTCACTTGAAACAGTGCACACTGTCGCACTTACTAAGGAGTCTTGCTCCTATCTGTCTCACACTGCACCCCATAAGTTAGAGGACCCGGGTAGCTTTTCCGTTCCTTGTAAAATAGGTACCTTCTCAATTGAGAAGGCATTGTGTGACCTAGGGGCCAGCATAAGCGTCATGCCCTTGAGTTTAGTTAGGAGGCTTAAGTTGACCCGGTTTGCTATCACAGACATGACAGTTCAGATGGCTGACCGATCTGCGGTCGAGCCTATAGGAGTCCTAGAGGACATACCCGTCCAAATAGGGAAGTTTTTCTTCCCTGTTGACTTTGTTGTCCTGGACATGCCTGAGGATGCCCATATACCGATCATCCTAGGTAGGCCGTTTCGCACACCGCCGGTGCGATTATTGACGTAGGCTCTGGAACTTTGACCTTCAAAGTTGGGAAACATTCTATCATTTTTGCCCAACCTGCAAAAAAGAAGGATCCCATGTGGCCTGTTACTTGTAATACGGTCTCTGAAAAGAGGTCGTACTTTGTGCTTCCTGAATTGCCTGTCCCTATCACTACTGCTGTGTTAACCCCTCCGCCCCAGATTGGGAGCGAGAAGGAGGAAGAATCTGTTGTTTTGGATAATGCAGGAGCTAGTTTGGGGAAGGAAGTGCTACAAGTTGTGCCAGCTGTAAAGAAGCCGATCATTCAAAGAGGAGGCCTTGGATGCCTAAGCTATGGGACTGATGAGGAAGTGGAAGATGAGCCAACCAAGTTGAGACGGTCTGACTTGGATTCCGTTGAACCCAACGAATTTCTTGATTGGAGAGCAGACAAAGTTGATCCGTTGAGCCCTCCGACTGTCGAAGCTAAGAAGGGTGCAGCTGATGAGATGAGCACCATTGAGGCTACCTCTAGTAGCCAGAAGCCGACGAAGTGGGCCATACCGTGGTCCTTCTTGATCAACTATTAGTTGATCGATCTCGTTATAAACTTCATTTTATTTGCTTTGTTAAGACATTTTTATTATTTTTTGTGTGCGCGAAAACTTCGCTTTTATTTTGTTTGCTTAGGATTTTCAAGTACTTTAGACTTTTTTCTGGGTTTTGCGAAATTTTGGGCGCGTATTATTGTGCACTTGCAGGTGGTTAGAGTTTGTTAGCTCAAATCATTGAGCAAAAAACGAAGAAATAAGGAGTACAGCAGTACTTTCAGTCGATCGACTGACCATCATGGTCGATCGACTGAGTTGCGCTTTCCAGGAGCCTCTGTTCCTGTTCATCTAGTCGATCGACTACCCCTATAGGTCGATCGACCGTAGACACTGCTGTACCTGTTCACGACCTCTCCCCTGCTGTGTTTGGTCGATTTGCGGACTTAAGGGAGTTTTCTACTCCACTTTATTTTCCGTCAAATTATTTATCTCTTCTATTTTCTCATTTGTGCACAATTTTACCGTTTCAAAAATTGTTTTCTCAGTCTTATGCGTGGTATTTTCTGTCTTTTCAGGCACTCTTATTGGTAGCACTGCTAGCTACTGAAACCTCCTAGCTCACGCTGGTTTGGGGAGGTTTCCTTTGCTGCGCTTAAAGTCTTGTGAGTTCCATATCTTTCATTTGTGTCTTGCTTGTTTATTTTCTCGCAAAATTCCATTTCTCTTTCCTTCATTACATGATTTTGCACAATGGGGACATTGTGCGATTTGGTTTGGGGAAGGGTTTTGCGTCGCATATCATTTGTTTGCATTCACGTTTAATCTTGTTTTGCATTGTTTATTTCATTTCTCTTATATATACAAAATCCCAAAAACTTGAAAAAATTTCAAAAAATTCCCATAAAATGCACGTTTATTTTAGCATATAGGTCTAGTCGGAACGGTAGTACTCTATGATGATTTTGCATTTGCACCTGTTTCGCCTGAGCCTTGCTAGATCAACATGTTATTAGTAGAATCGTAAATGCATATCTACGAGTTTTCGTTACATTCTTGCTGAACTTGAGACTTGACTTTGATTTTTGGCAAACTACATCATATTTCTGAGAATTAGAGCCTATAACTGGTGACATTCATGACCGGTTTAATTAGGAATGTGAGTAGTACTCCTTATGAGACATGTTTCCTTAATTTGCATGAATATGAATTTGATCTACTTAATACCTGTATGCATTCGGTTTGTGGTTTGTTGACACATGTGGTAGAGGTTTCCTTTTCCCATTATACCCATAAAGCTTCACACTGCCAAAAATACCCCTTTTTTGTCCCATTTACTACATCCTACATTTAGCCTGTCCTTTGTCAAGCTAGTAGTCTTAGTTTTCGGGATTGTTACTCATTTTTGGTGGCATATGCTCTGTTGAGATGATGATTGGAAAATGAAAAAGGAAAGAAAGAAACAAAAGAAAAAGAAAGAAAAAAATGAAAAAAAATGATTCAAAAAAGAAATGAAAAAAGAGGTTCTGTACTGTTTAAGCAGTCGATCGACTGCCAAATATGGTCGATCGACTGAGATTCGAGGAAGAAGTCAATTCGCATAATTTAATCCTTATCTTTTGGCGATTTTTGCTCCCATGTTTCATTGATATCCTATGGGGAGTTTATTGATTTGATAGTTTGGAGATTGTGAGTTTTGTGCTTGCTATAGCACCGTTTCGCTTGATTATGAGCAAGAAGCTGGATGTTGCCACTTGGTTCCGTTTTGGTACTAGCTTGATCACCTGTACCTCCACTTTACCATAAAATGTTCTGCCTCTTCTTACCCATACCTCACATATCCCATATATACCTCGGCATGTGTCATTGGTCATCTGTTTGGTTGGAATGCGTATGCACTACTGTCGTAGAGTCATTTTCATATTTTATTGCTGGCATGTTTTCATAGGTCGTAGTTAGGTGAGAGTCACTACAAAATTAATTCCCTCTATTTTACATTTATATCACCTGTGCTTATTGAGTGATTTGAGCGACCGAGAGTCCAATTTGATAAGTCTCTACGTTGACGACTCGTGATCTTTAACGACTACATAACTCGTTTGCATGATTCACATTACTAATTGATTGTTGGTTGTGCATTAAATTGGTTTAGGCTTAACAGTTTGCATTTCGCTCAAAATTGAACTCGTTCCATTAGGTCATTAGATCGAGTCTAGTTCTTGCTTGGGGACAAGCAAGGGTTTGGTTTGGGGAAGTTTGATGCGTGTTATTTATATGATGTTTTACATCCCATTTTACACGCATTTCAGAGCTCATTCTTGTAGTTTATGCTACATTTCTCCCTATTTCCGTCTACTTCCTTATTTTGTACATTATTGCAGAAATGTGAAGAATTCAACGGAAATCAAGCCAAATCCGTCCCCAGTAAACGCATTGCAAATGACGTAAAGGAATCACTTAAGGAACGAGCTTGGTGCGCAATCCAAGGCCCAAAAGACAAGTCCACGAGTTTTAAGAAGTCAAGTAGCAGCTCCATTAGTCGATCGACCATCACCTTGATCGATCGACCAATGTTCGTCCCGAAGCTCTTGTTTCTTTGAGGAACGATCGATCGACCAGACCTTATCGGTCGATCGACCAGATTGCCCGCATTTAGAATTAGAAGACCGAGAAAGCGCAAGCCCATGATGCTAGGTTTAGGAAATAAGATGTTACGTTAATTGCTATATAACGTAACATAAAACATTCAGTTTAGATATACAAGTTTTTATCACAATTTCATACAAGAATTTTCGTTCTATTCATTCGAGTAATTAGGGTTTGGAACATCGTTTTAGCATTGGAATTCTGTTCTTGTTCTTAATCTTTCCTCCGAAATCTCGGTATTCCTTCTGCCCTACTTCCAGTTTATTGTTTTACTTTCATCATTAGTATAGATTTGCTAGTTAGTATCCCGAAAGCCAATTATCGTATTATCGCTGTTTGTTATTTACTTTAAGCATGAATTCAGTAATCGTTATTAGTTTTATTGTTGTTATCACTTTCATCATGAGTAGCTAATTCTATAGTGCTAGGATGTAGGCGATTTATGGCAAAGGCGGCATTAGATTAGACACGGCTGTCTCGCGTGTTGGTCGATCGACTAACATTGTCAGTCGATCGACTGACCTCGTAGGGTTTTATTTTCGTTTTAATTGAATTTAATCTTGTGTTTAACGAATCGAATGCATGCGACCAGTTAGATACCTATTTTGTGACCGACCCATTAGATCGAAAGATAGGGAAAGTTATTTGACCATCAATTAAATCGACTAAACTGTGCTAAGATCGAAAGATAGGTATAGTTTAGACCGTTAGTCACTTTTCAGGACGAAAGTTAGGAATAGTGACATTAGGGACCTATAGCGAGATCGAAAGATGCTATTTGTTAAGAGTGGACCGAGAGGACCTCTTTATTTTCTGGCTTACCTGTGTTTGATTCAGACCGACTTAGTTTGCTGCCGCCGAAGCTATAATGAACCGACCATCCTAGTACCCTTCTTTTATCTGTTTAAATCGTTTATTTAGTTTATTATCTTTGTTCACTTTTAGCTGTAGACCAATTCAATTCAACCCCCACAATAGTTACCTCGATCGAACTTAAATCAACTAAAATTTACATCTGCCTCCTTGTGGTTCGACCCTGTTACCACTAGCCTAGGTTAGTCTTAATAGGAATTATAAATTTTATCTTTGGTACTCACAACGACGGGTATCAACGAGCGTCCAGAGCTTCAACCCGAGCGGGTTGAAATTGACCCGAGCGGGTTCATCAGTATCCTGCTCCAGATAGGCTTGACCCGCGCGGGTTGAGTTGCTATTCCCTTTCTTTTTGCTTTTAAGCCTAAGATGCTTCTATATACTCTTTATTTGTTCTTCCTTGGTCATCATTCTTGCCTCCTCTTCATACTTAGTCCATCAAATATCGTCAACAAGCTTCCAAATATGCACGAAAGACGGGAATTTCCGCCTTATTATCTCCTTTCCTACAAAACATATAAAATGCACTAGGAAAGCAAATAGGAAGGGTTTGTCGGATAAAATGGTCATGAAATGTTATAAAAGTATGCAAAATAGGTTCAATTAGGGGACTAAATGTCCGCAAATAATGTTCACATCAAATATCCCCAAACCGAACTTTTACTCGTCCCGAGTAAAGAGGTGACAAAAACTAGACCTTTATTTAAACTATCCTAATAATATAGCCGATATGAGATAATTAGTGGGTCTCACTCCGCCCCTTCAACTCACAACAAGACAACCATGAGGTAGGATGTCTAGGACATCAATCAAAAAAATGCTAGAGATAGAGAGAGAAATATTCTCTGAAATTTTAACCTAGTTTTCAACAATCTTACACAACAACAATGGCAGTCATGACGTTCTCAGAAAACTCTTTCTCACCTTTAGCTTCAGCTTCAACGTCTAAAGCTCAAAAAAACTCAAAAACACCAAAAAGTAAGGATAAACAACAACAAAATAAAGAGACTTTGGGTGAGCAGAGTGGGAACAGTCATGGAAAGACCGTGGAAACTACAATACAGAGACCAGCAACTGCTGATGCTAAAAAGACAGTATCTTTGGGTGAATTAGTTGGTATTCATGTCCTCAACTTGTCAGAAGGCGGGGAGGAACAACAGGGTGCTGGTTGGTCACTTTGAAAAGGTAAAAAGAACATTCCTATCATGGAAACAATTGCAGAGGATGAGGAGCCTGCTGAATTACTTCAGTTTACTGCAGATGATGTAAAATCTGAGGTAGAATTCTGGTCTCAGTCTGTTTATTGCTATATTCTGGGCTCTAATCCACCTTTTGAAGTTATAGAGGATTATGTTTATAAGGCCTGGGAGGAGTTTGGCATTGACAGAGTTTCTTTCACGTCTAATGGGTTATTTCTGGTTAGGTTTAAAACTCAGAATGGTATGGATGCCTTACTTAATGCAGGGTATTATTTTTTTGATAATAAACCTATCATAATTAAACCATGGGATGCTGAACTAGACTTAGTTAAGGAAAAAGTGGAAACTGTTCCTGTTTGGGTGAAACTTTCTGGAATCCCTTTGAAGTTTTGGGGGGATTGTTTGCCTGTCATAGCTGGTTTGGTTGGTACGTATGTTAGAAAGGATGTGGCTACCATAGACAAGACCAGGCTGGCTTATGCTAGGGTTTTAGTGGAGCTTAAAATGGATCAAAAGTTACCACAACAGGTTAAGTTCTTAGATGAAGCTGGTAGAGTGGTGGTTGTTAAAGTCGAGTATGAATGGAGGCGGTTACACTGTGAGCATTGTAAGGGGTTGGGTCATACAAAGCGACAATGCGGAAGGCTCTCCCTAAAGCTAAACCAAAGGTGGGTGTCAAGCCTACCCAGCCTGCACAAAAGAAACAGCAACAATGGAGGCCTATTCAGAAGCCTGTGGAAACTGTTCAGGAGAAACTTTTCACCCCTGATGTTTTCCCACCACTGGTTAGGTTGCCTGTTGCTACTCCTGCTATGCATATTATGAAACTTAATAGGCAAGGAGGGACTACTGGAATGAGGGCAGCAGGGAAGACAAAGCCATACTCTTTCCTTGATGCACTAAATGGGACTACTCCTAGGGGGGGTAGGGAGAAGTGGTAAGGATCCCCCTCCTATAACCCCTCATGCATAATATTGGCTTTTGGAATGTACGGGGTCTAAATGACCTGAATAAACAGAGGGTGGTCAAATGGTTTATGCACTCTCAAGGTGTGGGTTTATTTGGATTATTAGAAACAAAAATTAAACCTAGGAATATGTTGAATAAGAATATGTCCTTCTGTGATGGTTGGAGTATTACTACAAATAGTAGTTGGCATAAAGGAGGGAGAATCTGGATATTATGGAAGCCTGATCTTTTTAGTATTAATGTGCTAGCTTATGGGGCTCAATTTATCCATATGAAGGTTGAGTCAAGACTAGAAGGGAAACATTTCCTTCTTACTATGATATATGCTCATAATGACTTGTATGAGAGGATGGAATTATGGAAGTTTCTGAAAGACATTGCTTCACACTGTGATGAACCTTGGCTCTGGGCAGGAGACTTCAACACTGTGCTCTCTCCCATTAAAAGGTTAGGGGGCAATACCACTGAGGCTGAGATGGAACACTTTCAGGAGTGTGTCTCTCTTTGTTGTGTAGAAGATCTTCAAGCTACTGGAGCTTTATTTACATGGTCTAATAAACAAGAACCTGCTCATAGAGTTTATAGTAGACTGGATAGGGTGATGGGAAATCATGAGTGGATGTTGGAGTATGGGGATTATATGGCACACTTTCATCCAGAAGGGATATTTGATCATTGTCCTTGTACCATTGTGCATAATAGAACTGAGTTGACTGGTAGAAGGAGCTTCAAATATTTCAATATGTGGGGTCAATCTTCCCAATTTAAGGCCTGTGTGAAGTCTGTGTGGGAGAGACAATATGTGGGCACAAAAATGTACCAACTGGTGAAGAAAATGAAAGAGCTTAAACCTGTGCTAAAAAGGTTAAATAAAAGTTGCTTCTCGGATATTGAAAACAGTTTTAATTTGACAAGTGCTTTACTGGAGCAACTTCAGACTCAACTGGTGGATAGTCCTGGGAATATGGAGTTAATGCAGCAGGAGATGGAAGTGTCTCAGGAACTTAGGGCTCTGCTCTCTGCTAGAGATAGTTTTCTGATGCAAAAAGCTAAGGTCCAATGGTCTTTAGAAGGTGATATTAACACTGCTTACTTTCATAATGCTATTAAGAAGAGGGTCTTGCAGAATAAGGTGTTGAGCATTGAGGATCACCATGGTAATCTATGCACAGATGGAAATAGTATTCAGCAGGCATTCTTAGAATATTATACTGAACTGCTGGGTAGTCACAGTGCTACTGATCCTATTCATGTCCATGTGGTTAGGAGGGGGCCATGTTGTACTCCTGAACACTGGGAGATTCTTAATAGACCTGTTACTTGTGATGAGATTCAGAAGTGCTTATTTAGCATACCCAAGGATAAATCTCCTGGGCCTGATGGGTATACCTCTCAGTTTTATAAAGATGCTTGGGATTTAGTTGGGAAGGAAGTTTGTGCTGCAGTGCTTAATGTATTTGACAGTGGAAAGATGCTATCTCAAATTAATGCTACTTTGATCACTCTTATCCCTAAATTGGATAGACATGAGAGTGTAAAGCATTTTAGGCCTATAGCCTGTTGCAATGTCATCTATAAAACCATTTCCAAGCTCATCTGCAACAGGTTGGCTGCTATTCTCCCTAATATTATAAGTAGGAACCAGGGAGCTTTTATTCATGGAAGGAGTATCTTGGAAAATATTCTGATTTGTCAAGACCTGGTGAGACTTTATAATAGAGGGAATTGCTCACCTAGGTGTATGTTCAAGCTTGATCTTCAAAAAGCCTATGACTCTATTGAATGGAGTTTTATTGATCAAATGTTGATGGCCTTGCAATTCCCTGAGAAGTTTAGAAAATTGGTGATCTTTGTGTGAGACTACCCCATCCTTTTCTTTGAATCTCAATGGAGCTACTTTTGGTTTTTTCCCTGGAAGAAGAGGTTTGAGGCAAGGGGATCCTATCTCCCCCTTCATTTGTTCACCATATGCATGGAATATTTGTCCAGAATCTTGGATTTTGCCACAAATAAATGGGATTTTAGATATCACCCCCGTGTCAAGGGCTTAAGCCGAACCACTTGTTATTTGCGAGATGATTTGTTCTTTGTTTTGTAAGGGAGATACCACCTCAATCATGCTACCGTTGAGAGCTTTCTCTACTTTCTCGCATCCTCCGGTTTGAAAATTAATGTGGCTAAATCTGAAGTTATTTTTGCTGGGGTTTCTACAACTGTGAAACAGGATATTCTCCAAGTTACTAGATTCAAGGAGGGTGCTTTACCATTTAAGTATCTTGGGATCCCAATTCAGGCAGGGAGATTGGCAAGGCATGATTGTAACATCCTTGTGGAGAAGATAGTTGCTAGAGTTAGAGGGATTGGTGCACGTAAATTGAGCTATGCTGGAAGACTGACATTGATTAATTCAGTGTTGAATACTTTGCACAATTACTGGTCTGCAATTTTCCTTATTCCTAAGATGGTCATACATAGGATTGTTGCAATTTGTAGGAACTACTTGTGGGATGGAGGCACTGAATACCAAAGAGCACCACTGTGGCATGGGATAAGGTCTGCTTTGTAGCAAGAAAAAAGCTGGAGGATTAGGTGTTAAAAATGCTTTGAATGTGGAATATAGCTACTTTGTTGGAAAATTGGTGAATCGGATCTATATCAAAGGCGACGAGGCTTTGGGTTCAATGGATAGATCATATTTATATGAAGGGCTCTGATTGGGTTTCTTATGTCCCTCCTGCAGATTCCAACTGGAATTGGAGAAATATTTGTAAGGTAAGGGATAAGATGGCTGCTGGTTACATGAATAGCTCTTGGCTACCTGATGCTAAGGGTTATTCTATTGGGTCCAGTTCTATCTTTGGGCCGCAGGGTATGAACCCCTCTGTAAGCTGGTATTCTGAGGTTTGGGATACGTGGTGTGTTCCTAAACACTCTTTTATTGGATGGTTGATTAAGCATGAAGCTCTCAATACGAAGGAAAAGCTGCACAGACTTCATCTGATCGATAATGATTGCTTTGCATCCTTTGTGCGGTGAACAACCAAAACACATATGCATCTCTTTAAGTCATGCGATTCTGACAAACAGATTTTGGCTATGATTGAGGACTGGATGCAGATTAAATTGGAGCATGGGATTCAGCATGGGACTGAGTTGCAGAGACATGCTTGTAGCTTGGCTCAGATGGTCTGCTGGTATTACATCTGGCTAGAGAGGAACAAATGCAAGATTGAACTGAAGCTTATGAAACCTGCCTGTATTGTGAAGGATATTCGAAGATTGGTGCATACTAGGATTACTCAGTTAATTAGATTACCTTTACTGAATGTTGACAAAATCTGGGTCCAACATTTGGACATTCTATGCTAATTAGCATGGGTGCTAAAATGTAGCCCTTAAATCCTTGTATTCATTGTTCTATCTTTGTGATTCATTAATGAAAGCTTACATTTAACCAAAAAAAAAACCATGAGGTAGGATGCCTTCTTGCAAGGCAAGGTGGGTCTTGCCAAAATGGCGACACATCCAAACATTAAGCACACAAAATCAAATAATGGATGCATCTACAAAAGAATAGCCACTTTCCTCATCTAAGTGGCGGAAATTATCTACAAGGGAAGCAATTCAAGGGTACACACTCCTTCACAGATGCAATTTCATCAAACTACTAAGCCTAGAAGGATACCAATAAATCACCTCCAAATTGTGTCAAGCTAGGGTACGTTTGTCCTCAATCGTTAAATGCTTTTGTCAAGAATAGACTCCCTATGGTGTTAGAAACACTGGAGGATCGCGGAATTCCCCCTCTTGCCTAGACAAGAAGAAGGGTCGTCCCCTCTCTACCATGCACAAAAATGGATACGATGGATAAAGGGATCGATAGATATTTAAGTTTCACTTTGGGAGTTTGCTTTTGCTTTTGTTTTTCCCCCCAAATTTCTTGTGGCATATAACATTTAAGAACACTTTCTCGCCATTTCTTTTTGATTTTTGGCATTTCAACACTTGACAACTTTCAACTTTTCTTTGCATTTCTTTTGAACATTTTCAAAGTCACCCCATATGTAGTGAGGGTGGCCTATATTTGAAGCTTTAGGAGTTCTATTTTTGCTCCTCTTTTCATTTGATGCATTTTTTTTGCAAACTTTCTTTCACTTTTCATTTCATTGAACTCAAATTGATTTCTTTTTGTGCCCATTCCCTTTGATGACAAAAAATGTGGTAGAACATGGATGATGGATGGATTCATGGTTTCAAGGGTCACCTTGGAATAAACGGTAGCCAAGGAGTTATCACACCACAAGGTACTCTTGACTAGGCCTTAATCCATGGGTCAAAGGATACTAGCATGACACATCCTAGGGTGTTTTACAAGTATTCTAACAAGCAAAGTCTTCAGAAGAAAAAACATCTACTAGGGCCTATATACACTTGTCAAGCTTCCCAAGTAGACGGTTTCGCAAAAATTTTCTAACCATGCAAACAACATGCCATGATGCAACTAGCATATATACAACCTAATGCAAATGATTCTACCAACTAATATGCCATATAAACTAAATGCAACTCCTAACAACACATAGATATACAAACCACAACAACAAAATACACCACATCCTCCTTTACATGTAAGCCCATCCTCCTCATATGAATAATGAAAAAGAAATGGAAGGGAAATAGAGATTAGAGCGATCATACCAAGCGGTCTTCATTTTCCCTTGCTAATGTCTCAAATGTAGTGTTGTATCTATGTGAGAAGAGAACAAAAGCATAAGTATATACAATTCTATACTACTAAATTAAAGAACATGTTTTTGGTTTTTTGAAATTTTCAATTTTTTATGGATTTTTGTTTTATGAAATTAAAAGACATATTATTGTGATTTTTCGAAATTTTCCAATTTTTATGCATTTGGAATATAAATTCCCATCCCCCACTTTATTTTGGACACTGTCCTCAATGTACATGTAGGAGTAGGGATAAAAAGGAAATACATGTTTTTGAATTTTTTGATTTTTTTTTTGAAATAAAGTACAAATGCAATGATATGATATGAATGAATGCATGCTCTAACTAAATGCAATTCTATATGTCATATATAACAAATGAATGCAATATACACTAGATGATGCATGTATTCTAGTAAACTATGGTCACCAATGATCAAACCTCCCCAAACCGATTTAAACACTATTTCTAGTGTAGAAATGAATATGTTTGCCCATTAGTAACTATGCATGAATTCTAATCTATATGCAACTATCTATATGAATCATGTGGGATAAATACAATGCAAACTAACCTAATCATGTGAGGTATATTACAATGCAAACTATACATGAGAAATAGGGAAGGAAGGGTCTTACAATCACGATCTCAATCAAAGCCTCCATCATTAAGGCTATCATAATCTCCACTTTCTTCTTCTTCTTCCTCCTCTCCTCCTCTTTGGTCATCTTCATTCAAGCCTTGGTTTGGGAACACAAGGTGCGGTTTCACCCAAGAAGGCATAGGACCATTAGGATCAATAAACCCTTGTTGTGCCATATGATAATATTGAGGATAAAGGGCCAAATAGTTGTCTTCTTGCCCTCGGTGCATCCTAACATCCATGTTGCTTATCATACCCATCAATATATCCATGGCCGATGGCGGGCTACTCGGGCGAGGGGGAGAAGGTGAAAAGGGTCGGTAGACATGGGCGTATGGAGGTATCTCCGCATAAGAGGGCCGAACACCATGAAGGAATGGTGGAAATCCAAGGCTTCGACATTGGGACGGTGGTGGTGCATGGGAAGGAGTAGAAGGTGCCTCCTCACGTCTCCTAGGTGGTGGAACCCTAATCTTCTCAATGGGGAGGAGGTAGCTCGGCATAGGTGGAAGGTAACTCGACCTAGGTGTGATAGGAGGAAGGTCCCAACAAGGAAGGGTGAATGTAGTGCTTCCCTTGGTGTACCAATCAATACCTCCCAAATCATTATATTTGCACCATTTGTGATGCCTAAAGATGACCCTCTCATTAAGTAAAGTATCTCCAAGTAGAGCCTCATACCTCCCATCATCATTAAATTCCGGACATAAAGCATCGGCCATCCTAGTCACAAGACCACCCATCACAATTCCCTTTGATTTTGTCGCACCCTTTGATAGATTTCGAAATCGGACAAGTAATTCAAGAGCGGGATTAAAGTTGTAGTTTTGCAAACCTTGGACATTCAAATATGACTCAAGAAAAGTCATGTCAAGTTGACTCACACATCCCGTGTCACTTCTACCATGAATAGTCCCCGCTATAAATTGATGCCACATCCTAATAACCGGGTGATGAATGCAAACGGCATGACACCTCTTAAACCCCTCTAATTCCAACCCGGTGATTGCTCTCCACAAATGTGACTCCGTGAACCCCACGGGTTTTTCAAGGTCGGTCTCGGGTATCGCAAGCCCAAAGATTTCACCAAAGGTACCCAAATGCATTTGATGGGTCTCATTACACAACCTAAATTCCAAAGACACCCCATATGTCTCTCGTTCAAATACTTTGAGACTAGACAAGAATTCGAAGGTGAGGCTAAGATATGTTTCCTCATGCATATTAAATAAAGTCTCAAGACCCATTTCTCTAAATAAGGACTCGGTTCGTCCTTCAATACCAAGTTTATCCAAAGTTTGACGACAAATGAAATGAGTGGGTTCGAACTCCTTACCAAGTAGTTTCAAAAATCGCCTCCTATGCTCATTTTTTATGAATACTACCTCCGGGAAATCATCAAGTTGCTCAATCTCCGGTACTAGCTCCTCTTCTTGCTTTTGGAACTCCGGTTGAGCATTAGAATTGCTTCCTTTCCTTCTTTTTGATCCCTTAGAAGTAGTAGCCTTACCCTTGGCCTAAAAATTCATTGTTGTAGTCTTGAAATCCACCAAGTATCACTGCTCAAGAATGCCACAAATCTTCACAAATAAGAGCCGAACAACCTTGAAAATGCCTTACTAGAACACTAAAAGCAATGTAGTGAAGCTAGAAGGCAAAAATCAAACCCGAAAATCAATTGTTGCTCACTTATTTTTGGAGCTCCAATTTTTGAAATGATGAAAATGGGTGATTTTGAGCAAATAGAAGGTTGGAAAGTTGGTTTTTATTGTGTAGAAATGGATTAGAATGATTTTTAGAGTAATTAGATGGTGATTTGGTTGGATTTTATGGTTATTTGGGTGAGTTTTGTGAGTTGAGGTTGAGTTTGAAGGTAGAAGATGAAGATGGTAGGTGAGCTTTTAGTGTAGAGTGAATTTTATAGATGAAAAACAAAGCATTTCACGGGTCAAAGGCTGAACACGGGTGGGGTAGCATTATTCTGCCCGTGACTCTGGGAAAATTCAGCATTCAGAGGGTGGACCCGCTCGGGACAGATTTGACCCGCTCGGGTTGGCTGAGAACCCGCTCCAGACAATATCAACCTGCTCGGGTTGGCAGCAAAGACGGGCGTCTTTCTTAAAATCCGCTCGGATTCTTGGGCAGGAACTTTTCTTTCTTTTCTTGTCCTCCAATCTGCTCGGATTTGTCTCGGGAAGCGCATCTTTTTTGAAATATTGGCCCAACACCTTTCTCTTGATAACACACTTACTCATAATCCCAAATTTTCCATTTTCTTCATTTCTTTACATTTTTCATCTTCTCATTTTCATTAATTTCCTTCAAAAACTCAATTAAAATATGAGATCCCTCCCTTTCATCTCTCATGCAATTTATTAAATGAATGCAAAACTACATAAAATGCATATATACAAATTAATGGTTATTAAGGAACTCCATCAAACCAAAGATTATCAATAAACAATTTCATGGAAAATCATCACTAGCACTCAAAGCACGTAGAAGTCGGTCAAATTCTTGGGAGTGGGACATGAATAGGCATGCATAGCAACACAAGATTATGCAATTGAAAAATGCCCAAGTAAAAGACCGAACAAGCATATCAAGAGCATCATGACAAAAATCATAAGAGAAATGATGGATGGAAGAAACATGAAATGGGTAGTTGGTTGGCAATTCACTCAACTCATCCTCCAAATAGTCAAAATCACCACATTCAATGCAAGTACTCTCATTATCAATTAAGGTGATTTCAAGGGTGTCTATTTGGGGTTCCCAAATGTCCTCATCAAATTCCTCATCCGAACAAGGTCCATTATCAAAGGGGTTGTCATAGCAAGGCTCACCAAGCTCAACACAATTGTCTCCCTCAAATATGTCATCCTCAAAGGGTGAGTTTTCACTCAAGTTCACATCCATATCATTCTCACTTTGCCCATTAACATCAAATTCCATGGAGGTTGATTTCATTGAAACACAAGAAGAGTAGGATGACGGCATCCAAGCATTAGTTTCACAATCAAGAATGTACTCCTCCTCATCATCACTATCCTCATCTAGCACTCCATCTTCCCAAGGTGGGGTAATTTTGTGGGCATAGTAGTATGACTCAAGGTTATAGGAAGGTTTCTCATCCTCACAAATCTCATTTTCATAGTTTTCCTCAATGAAGTTTTGAAATGTGGCTTTTATCGCTTCCATACCTTCCTTGGCACTCTCAAATATATCATGTATAATTTGCTTAAGACAATGGATGGTCATGAATTCAACAAATTCCCAAAATTCCTCACAACTCATCTCACATATCCTACCACCACTCAAGTGAATGCCAAGTTGCGGGTTTCAAGGTTCATGCCAATATAAACAACACAACATGCTTCATAATTTGAAAGAGTAAAACCATGATGCCAAGCATGAGTCATATAATCTTCAAATCTTGCAACATATTTATCAAATGATTCATTTTCATATTGCTAAAATGTGAATGTAGACATGATAAACATATGAAATAACACAAGTACAACAAAACTCAAGAAAAAAATAAGCACAACTAAAACTAGACAAAAGAACAATTCAAATAAATAACACCGTCCCCGACAACGGCGCCATTTTGATGGGTGATGTCGTCGGGTCACATCCAATCAAACACATTTATAATACTCAACATACAACTAGTTAGTGGTAAGTCGAGGTCGATCCATGGGACGGTGGTTACTCAAATTATTCAATCTAATTATGTTGTCACAATTATAATGGGTTGATGATTCTAATCTAATAGATGCAATAAACAAGCAACAAAAGGAAAGATGTAAACAATTGATTAAAAATGCTAGGATATCATGGGGTCATAGGGGATTCATGGGAATTGATCATACAAACATGTTCTCAAATTATAAGCAAGCAATTATTGTTGTGAAGGATTGAGTTGGGTTATATCTTACAATCCTAGGAAAGTTTGGGTCCCGGAGCCGAATCGATTAGATTGTACAACACATACAAGTCGACTTAGTCTTCCCTACTCAACAACATGTATGGTCTAATGAGACTCGAGTTGGTTTATGTCTTACAAGTCTCATTGAAAAGATAAGTGATGGGTAAAAAATGCAAGGATTCATAGGCTCGCATTTCATCAAACATAACATGTGCATGAGTTGAGATCAAAACAAGCAAGCATATAAACCATGAAAGCATATTAATTTAGGCATGAATCATTCCCCATGTTGGTTTCCCCTAATTACCCATTAATCCTAGCTAAGTAACTACTCACTCATGATCAAGTTTAACATGTTAATAAGGTTGTCAATCATACTAACAAAGCCAAACATGATGAACAAGTAAGAAAGATTAACAGTAATTAAAACAAGGATTAAGAGAATTATACCTATGGAGATTCCAAAATAATAATGCAAAGAATAATAGAAGAACTTGATGATTGATGAAAGGTTGTCAATCTCCCAATAAACCCAATAATCTTCTAATTACCCAATAATAAACTTGAATTACTCAATAATAAACTTGAACAATGATTAAAGGAAAGATTAATGTGTAATTTGTGGAAAGATTAAATGATAATCTATTCTAATCTACTACTAATCTAATCTAAGGAAGGATTGATTTAACCTAATGAAAACTTCATTGTTTGATTATTACAAATGGGGTATATATAGTAGAGATTCATTAGGTTAACTAAGGCTAAATTAGTAATTACACTTTTGAGTTTTAAGCAGGGAAACGCTAGTCTCAAAAGAAATACGCGCGGATTATGGTTCACGTAGCAAGGGAAGACTTTCTGTCCAGGAATACGCCCGTCCCGAGTAGAAAACGAGCGTCCAGAGCTTCAACCCGAGCGGGTTGAAATTGACCCGAGCGGGTTCATCAGTATCCTGCTCCAGATAGGCTTGACCCGCGCGGGCTGAGCTGCTATTCCCTTTCTTTTTGCTTTTAAGCCTAAGATGCTTCTATATACTCTTTATTTATTCTTCCTTGGTCATCATTCTTGCCTCCTCTTCATACTTAGTCAATCAAATATCGTCAACAAGCTTCTAAATATGCACGAAAGACGGGAATTTCCGCCTTATTATCTCCTTTCCTACAAAACATATAAAATGCACTAGGAAAGCAAATAGGAAGGATTTGTCGGATAAAATGGTCATGAAATGTTATAAAAGTATGTAAAATAGGTTCAATTAGGGGAATAAATGTGCGCAAATAATGTTCACATCAGTTATAGTAACATTATCTATAACATTGGTTTGGGAGTTCTTGTCTTGAGTCAATGTTATAGTATCATCAACTATAACTTTGTTTTTCTCCTTTTTATCTTTTGAGGAACGATCAAGTTCATCATTCGTTCCCTCAATCTCATTGTCCTCCAATTCCAATTCCGGGGGATCGTCTCTTGAGAGACGAAAGTCGGGTTCATCCATGTCTTCTTCCTCATCCTGTAAAGGCTTATCAAACACGTTATCTTCATCAAAGATAACGTGGACACTTTCTTCAATACAGAGAGTTCTGTTATTGAAGACTTTATAAGCCTTGCTGTGATCTGAATATCCTATGAAAATCGCCTCATCACTCCTAGGGTCGAACTTACTTAACTGGTTTTTACCGTTATTGTGTACAAAACATTTACTCCCAAAACAACGAAGATGGGAGATATTAGGTTTTCGACCTCTAAGGAGTTCGTAGGGGGTTTTCTTAAGAATAGGTCGGATCATAGTACGATTATGGATGTAGCAAGAAGTACTAATGGCTTCAGCCTAAAAGTTACGAGGTAAACCACTACACAAAAGCATTGTACGTGCCATATCTTCTAAAATTCTATTCATACGTTCAACAACACCGTTTTGTTGAGGAGTTCTTGGTGCAGAAAAATTATGCCCTACACCATTAACTCTACAATATTCTATAAAAGTTTGATTGTCAAATTCGGTGCCAAGATCCTTACGAATAGATACTAGATTAGTCTTATATTTATTTTGAACACGTTTCATAAGACAATCGAATTCATCAAATGTTTTTTCTTTTGAATGAAGGAAGATAGGCCATACATACCTTGAGTAGTCGTCTACAAGAACAAAGACGTACCTGGATCCTCCTCTACTCCTTACCTTCATTGGTCCACATAAATCTATGTGTACCAATTCCAAGGCTTGAATTGTGCTTACTACTCTTTTCGGTTTAAACGATGATCTTACTTGTTTACACCTTGCACACGTGTCACACATCTTTTCTTGGTCGAACTTGATCTTAGGTAAACCCTCAACCAAGTCCCACTTCTTGAGTTTGTTCAAGGTTAGTGAGCTAATGTGACCAAAGCGTTTATGCCATAAACAAGGATCATCAAGTGTGACTTTCATGCATTGAAAGGAGTTAGTAGGCACAGCATTTAAGTCTACCATATAAACATTTCTTTTCCTGAGGCCTTCTAGAATAACATTGCTAGTTCCTTCAATAATAATGCGATAACTATTAGTATGAAAAACTACTTTGTTACCTTTGTCGCATAGTTGAGATATGCTTAGCAAGTTATGCTTTAGACCGTCCATGAGATAGACATCACTGATTGCGTGAGATTTAGAAATTCCGATTTTGCCAATGCCGATTACTTTTCCCTTTTTATTGTCCCCGAACGTCACTTTTCCTCCATTGAAGGGCTTGAGTGAAAGAAACAGGTTCTTATCTCCGGTCATGTGTCTTGACCATCCACTATCAAGATACCATTGATTGTTTTCTTTCACTTCTTTCTGCATAAAGGATTAGATACAGTGTTTAGGTACCCAAGCTAAGTTGGGCCCCTTATGATTAGTTACTCTATATACTAGATATTTCCGAATCCAGATTTGTCTAATAACTGTTTTTCTAACCCTTGGTTTATTTGGCTTGGGTGGAGTTCTAGGGTTATGGTTTTCTCTAGGTCTAGGAATTTCTCTAGGTCTTTCACGACTATTTCCCTTGTAAATAAGTTTACTAGGTTGAGATCGACAAGGGTTTTGTGAAGTTCTAGGTTTCTTGGTGTAGTCAAAGGCCATGTCATAGAACCAACGAAATTTATTGTTCCTTTCTTCGTTAGGTTCGTTAGTGGGGGTTTCCTTATCCTCGTCAATTGTGTCAACAGTTTTAGCATGTTCGGTATTTTTTCGTATATCACGAGCCTTTTTGACACAATTGATTTGGATGTGACCCGTATGACCACATTAATTGCAAATCAGGTATTCAGGAAGATCAGCATACTTCCTTTTTCTGAAATCAAAATCCGAAGGTGTTGATTTGCATTTAGAGTGATCTCTACGGCTGTAGCACTCATGTCCTAACCTTATCTTCATATTATTGTCAGATTGTTCGGTTAGGAAGTTTAGGACTTTTGTGCTACCTTCCCACTTATCATGGACCTTTCTAGCGTGTAGAAGTTGGTCTTTTAGGGTTTTAATTTCCTCTTGACTTTTCGTGTGATCTACATCATTGTCCTTTTTAAAGTTATCACGAAAGTCTTGGAATCGTTTGTTAAGAATGAACACAACATCGGTGTGTTGTTTCTTAACATTGACCATATTGGTTTTAGATTCTTTTAATTGCTTTGAAAGGGAATCTATCTCTTTCTTTTGGTTTAAGATCACTGCTTCATCAGATGTGACCTTAGCTTCCAAAAGTTCTTTGGCTTTTCTAAGTTCTAAGGTTATAGCTTCATTAGCTATAACTTTGGCTTGAAGGTGCTTGATGTTAAGCTTTAGGTCGGAAGTTATAGCTTCATTAGCTATAACTTTGGACTCTAATTCCTTCTTTTCAGCCAAAGTAGAATCTAATGTTGTTGCTTTCTCAGCTATAACTTTAGATTTCCACTTCTTAGCTTTAGCCTTGAGGATATGATTCTCTTCTGCGATTTCGAGAATCTGTTCCTTTAGATCTTTCAATTCCAAATCCTGTTCATGACACTTATCAAGAGATTGTTCAAAGAATTCAATTAAAGCACTTTTAGACAATTTCTTAACGCGTTTTTTAAGCTCAAGGTAACCTACCTCTTCATCGTCATCTTCGTCTGATTCTCCGAGAAGGCAATAGTTTGAATGTGAGTTTGTGCGTTCATCGTCGCTGTCGGAGATTAGGTCAAGACTAACACTGCTGAGACAAAGGTTTGCTACTTCGTCGTCTTCAGATTCCTCGTCATCTTCTGAGTCAAGGTCTGCCCAACACGAAGCCATCATGACTTGCTTGAATTCTCTCTTTGTCTTCTCACGCTTTGTCTTGTCCTTTATCTTCTCCCATGTTGGACAATCCTTGATCATAAGACCAGATTCTCCACACTTGAAGCAACCTCTATTAGCGAAAGATGACTTTGATTCAGCAACCTTTTTGTTGGACGATTTGTTGTTGTTGTTGTAGGATGGTTTTGTTTGTTTATTTCGAAATATTTTGTTTTTGAAACGGCGTGCCAACAATACAGTTTCATCCTCTAGTTCCGAGTCAACTTCTTCACTCTTTAAGGCCATACTCTTATTGCGACTTGGTTCAGCATCATCTTTGTTAAGAGTAATTTCATGGGCCAAGAGAACACCAATGAGTTCTTGATAGGATAGGGTTTCAAGATCTCGTGATTCCTCCATTGTAGTGACCTTAGCACGCCAATTTTTAGTAAGGCTCCTAAGAACCTTTCTAGCAATGTCCTCTATACTGAATTTCCTACCTAGGTTTTTTAGTTCGTTTATGATGCTTGAAAACCTAGCAGACATGCTATCTAAGGACTCATTAGGCTCCATAATGAATAGCTCATATTTTTGCATAAGAAAATCTATTCGGTGCTTCCTAACAATGGAAGTACCCTCATAAGCTAATTCAAGCCCATCCCATATCTACTTGGCCGTGGAACATGAAGAGAACCGATCAAATTCAGTAGAAGTCATTCCGTTTTGCAAGAGACTTATTGCTTTGGAGTTCTTTTCGGCCTTCTTGTAGTCGGCCTCGACATAGTCCTGTTCTTTCTTTTGATAGGTAGTGCCTTCCTCGGATGCCACAAGAATTTTGTGCGGTCCGTTTTGAATGATCATCCAGCACTCCCAATCGTGACCTTTCACATAGTGAGTCATCATGTTTTTCCACAATCCATAATTCTTCCCATCAAAGACGGGACACTTGAGATATTTGGAATCCATTTATCACGTGATAGGCAGCGGAATATAAAACGATAAGATAAATGAAAAATAAGATAGATCAGCCTCTTTGCGGTTAGGCAATCAAGAGCACGAGGCTCTGATACCAATTAAAGAGTCTATTGATCCAAAATACTCAAGAAGGGGGGGGGGGTAAATTGAGGATTTAAAACTTTTGAAAGCTTTTTCGATTATGCGAATGTAATTGATTATTTAAAGTTTATTGATTAAACTTTAACTAATCAACTAATGAAAGTAAGCGAAATAAACGAAAGAACGAAGAGACACACGGTTTTTGAAGTGGTTCAGTTTCACAAGTCGAAACCTACGTCCACTATTCTCGATTAATAAATTTAGTACCTTTCTACGGATTACAAATTTACTAACCCAACTCGTACAACTAACTCTAGTTGTAACTCAATGAGTACCGTTAAATACTCGAGTGACTAACTTACGCTAATAAGAAAGCACTAATGATTCTAACAAAGGTTCACGTTAATGAACAAGTAAGAAATCAACTAAGCACTATTATCTTATAACGATAAAATAAGAACAAGTATGCGAGCTTTAAAAACACATGACCTTTCAAAATAACAAATCGGTTTTTCTGCTTGAAAACACACGGTTTGCTTTGTAAAATTAAAATCAATTTTTATGCTTAAGGTCTCTATTCTAGATGTTGTAAATAGCAAAGTATTTATAGGAAAGAAAAGAGTAGGCCACACGGTTTTTGCAAAAACCCTAATAGCCGAAAATAATAAGATATTTAAACAAATCATTGTTGGGAAATGTGTCCTCAACAATAGTGCGATCATATGATTTAAATATCATTATTAAATCTCATTTTAAAGAATACAATTGGGAAGTATTTTTACTGTCAACTGGTCAACATATATCGGTAATGATTGGCTGACTAGAGTTTGACATTACTGTCGTGCGACGGTGGTGATCAGTTGACCCCCTAGGTCATACCTATAGGGCAACACTCTTAATTGATCATTTAATTAATCATATAATGTTACGAGTTAATTAAATTACTTGAAAATTGACGGACGATTTTGGAAGTAAAATTTACGTATCACATTGTAATGTGATTAAATGAGATACGGTCTGAGTAATCGAATTATATCATTACTCAGATGAAATTATTGTTTAAGGAAACGATTAAATTTGAATGAATTATTATTAAATACGATTTATAAATTGGTAAAATATTTTGGCACAAGTAATTATGAATTACTAAGTCGATTTTTGTATATGACGTATTTTATTAATACGTTGATTTTTAATATGTTAAAAATACATAACAAATTTATGTTACATATGACATGTGACATATTGACAATTGACAAAAATAATATGGAACCCATGTTATCCATATGTGCCGAAATAAGGAGGAAATTAGGCTAAATATTATGGTTGAATAAGTTAGTGGAAAACACCATCATTTGCATTTAGCCTAGCCATGCAACCCTAGTTTGCATTGTGAAGGCAAACAAGGGCATGCATTGGGTCTTTTTCTTCCCCTCTCTTCCCTCCTACCCGTTTTCACCATAGAGAAAGGCAAAAGAGTTTTTGTCTCATAATTTCTACATACTACATGCATGAGTGTGTAAATCATTCATTCATAAAAACTTCTCAAAAATTAAGATTTTAGAAAGAGAAAAATCCTCCATAATCCCTCTCTCCCAACCGGTTTTTGGGTGAGATACCAAATAATTTTTGGGTCATTTTTCTTATAAAATTAATATCATCTAGTATACATTATATTAATTTTATTAAGAGTAAGCCTTGGGTATAATTCCTTGGGAGAGATCCTACACTTGGATCTTTGTTCATCCAAAAGGAAAGCTCAAGAACAAAAGAAAAGGAGATTTCTTTTGTGCCCATTTGAACCGAAAATACAATGTAAGAATAATGTTTCTTCCTTATTTTGTTTTAATGTTTGCATGCATAAGACCTTTATAAATTTTATGACAAATTAATTTATAACATATATATGAATATGTAAGTATATAGATCTACTTTTCCTTCAATCGGTATCAAGAGCCATGGTTGTTTGCATGCAAATCGGTTAAAAGTTTTTCCGAGTTATTAAGATTAACATATAAAACTTGTAAAATTTGTGTTATTATAATATATCACGAAATTAATTCATGCATGTTAAAATTTCTGGTCCTAAAATGTTTTAGGATATTTTGCTTATATTTACGGATTTTTATTGTTCATATTATACAATAATGACATTTAAATATGATTTTATGAGTAAAAATGTCATTTTCGGTCTAAAATTAGCTATACTTCCAATTTTCAAGTGATTTTTGGATATGTTGTCACATATATTATTTTGAGATAACCTGTAAATTTTCATAATTTTTGGACTTGTTATGCTCGAAAAATGGTTTTTTCATTATTAAATTCGGATTTAGGTGAAAAATAGGTTAATATGAGTTAAATTTCGAATCTGGTCATAGAAATTTAATATGTTGTCACATGCAATTTTACAAGATGTGTGTAAAATAATGGGCTTTAGTGAAGTATTTTTGCATGATTTATGGATTTTTGAAGAAAAATAGCATAAATAGTGACAATATTAGTGAAAAAATTAATAAAACATAATTTATGACTAAGGAAAAACGTCAAATGTTGCATTTTATTATCTTTTTCAGATCTAAAATTGAAAAGTTAATGAATATAATTTTTCCCATATTTTTATGATTATTTTAGTTAAAACCGATAAACCGCAACATTGTTTTTCCGGAAAAATTTCGAAATTTTTAACCTAAGTTTTTGAACATTATGAGTGTCATGGTATTTTTCAAGAATGTTCATGAGTTTAAATTTCAAATTTTGAATTTATTTGAAATTTTGTGATTTATTTGAAGTTTATAGCTTATTTTTGTAATTTTTGGTCCATTAATGAACAATTTTATAAATATGAGTTAATTATGGTCAAATTATTAGTGAAGACTAAATTTTGAGTCCTAAGAGGTTAGGGTAATTAACTTATGCATAAATATGAATTTATGTAATTTTTGTGATTGTAAAATGTTGAAATCACGCAAATCCGTAAAAACCAAGTAATATACGATATTGGCTAATTAAAGGCGATTGAGCATAAAATTGGGCATGTTCATACATATTATAATGCTGCATTTTCTTTATGATTGTCATAATTTTAATTTATGTAATTTTTGAATTATGTAATTTTACTTAGTATGGCCTTAGATTTTAATTGGTATTTCCCGAAATGTATGGGAATATCGATTCGGTTGTAATTTTATTGTGATCTCGTATCACCGTTTTGTAATTTAATAGATTTATTTTATTTTAGTTACAAATGTATAATAGGAAATTATGTAATTTATTATGTAATTTTATTCATTCCGGAGTTTCCAAAGGCGGATTTCTTCAAGAATGGCGATACATAAAGACGGTGTTACCTCGAGATGCGTGCCACAACCGATGTTCAAGGGACCAATGGAGTTGGTTTCCGAATATGTAATAGTTAAATAGTTTTTCTATTTTAGGAAAGGCCATACTAGGATTTATTTATTTTTATGCTTGCATTTTATTTTATGTCGCATGCATCGCTAAATCGCCATAACTAAAACATGCATCATCTTCTTTTATCGAGTTTATCGACCGTGTCAATTAGAATTATCGTAGTTCACCGCTTTAGTTCACTTAAAACGTGATAGATAATAAATTGACATGACCTCTCGCTAAAACAGTCAATTGAGACATAGCCTTACCAAATAGTAGAAACCATGAAAACCTATTTCGCGAGGGAGTGCACTCGGCCCTACCGGGGTACAAACCTTGTTACGTAGGGGAAGTGGGTGATGAATGTTAATCCACCGAATTCATGTTGATAAGGGATGAATCGGCCCTACCGTGCCCAAGTTGATATGGATTTGGATCATGGACACATTTATTCGAAATTTGGATTGAACTCAACAAAAGTTTTTGATAAGGGATGTATCGGCCCTACCGTGCCCTTGTCGAATGTGTTTTGGGCTAAAGATAATTGTTAATGTAATATTATCGACCAAGAGTTCTAAAAGTAGAATCGATTAAACGTTAATCCACCGAGTTATATTGATAAAGGATGTATCGGCCCTACCGTGCCTAAGTCGATATGAATTTGGGTCTTGGAATCATTTATTATAGTTGGGTAGAGGTCACTATATAAATGTTCATATCTTGTTAATTTTCAAGTATGATTTAAAAAGACAAATGTTAATATTTCCTTTTCCTCCATATTTGTAGTTCATTACAATGAATCCATCGAATGCTACCGCACCGATAACCATTGAGTCTTACCACAATGTTTTTGACGACGTATGCTCCAACAATGATTTCGACACTACTAGAGAACTTCATTTTGGGATAGGTTCGGATGGAAACCTTAACTTCATCACCTCTTCTAAACCACCCACTACTACTAGACCTCGTATGAGTCCGTCTCAGGAAGACTACTTCATGCAATCTATAGGGTCTTTGTCTCTGGAAGATAAAGATGCCAAAACTAGTGGGAGCTCAAGCAATCAAGTTCTTGCTTCAAAGGGCAAGAGGTTCAAGAAGAAGGGAAAGAAAATCAAAAACTTCAAGCAAGTTAATGATGAGTGCCATTATTGCTATGGCATGGGACATTGGCTTAGGAATTGTCCCGTATATTTGCGAAATATAAGGGAAGGAATCATCACTCCGAAAGGTAAAATTCCTAAGGAAATTTATGTTATTGATATAAATTATACTTCCACTACGACATGGGTACTAGATACCGGTTGTGGTTCTCACCTTTGTAACCATTTACAGGGTTTAAGAGATGTGGAGAGGCTTAGCAAGGGAGATGTGGATCTACGCCTTGGAAATGGAGCTCGAGTAGCGGCCGAATCAAAAGGAACTTATGTTCTAGCTTTGCCTAATGGATTTGAGTTGTATTTACATAATTGTTTTTATGTGCTTACACTCTCTAAAAACATTATTTCAATCGCCATGCTAGACATGGACGGTTTTTGTTTTGTCATTAAGAACAATCGTTGTACTATTTCTAGGAATGATTTTGTTATTGGCCAAGCTTCTTCCATTAATGGCATTTACATTTTAGAGACCTCAAATCCGACTAATGATATTTATAACATTCAATCAAAGAAACTCAAAACAAGTGACCCAAGTGAAGCGTTCATTTTGCATTGTCGATTAGGTCACATAAACGAGAATCACATCAAAAGATTAATTTCGACTAATGTGATTACACCATTTGATTATCAATCATATGGTACATGCGAATATTGCCTACTTGGCAAGATGACTCGTAATCCTTTTAGTGGTAAAGGGACACGAGCTAGTGAACTATTGGGACTCATACACACCGATGTATGTGGACCAATGAGTATCACCGGTCGTGGAAATTATGACTACTTTATAACTTTCACCGACGACTTGAGTAGACATGGGTATGTCTATTTAATGAAGCATAAGAGTGAAGCGTTTGGGAAATTCAAAGAATTTCAAAACGAAGTAGAGAACCAATTGAACAAAAGGATTAAGGCACTACGATCCGATCGTGGTGGTGAATACCTTAGCCTTGAATTTGATTCACACTTGAAAGGTTGTGGTATTATATCACAACTTACTCCACACGGAACACCACAACTCAATGGTGTTTCCGAAAGGAGGAATCGAACCCTACTTGATATGGTTCGATCCATGATGAGTCAAACCGAGTTACCGAACTCGTTTTGGGGATTTGCGATACAAACCGCAATTCGATCTTTGAACAATAGTCCCACAAAGTCCACCGAGAAGACTCCATGTGAGATGTGGACGGGAAAGATCCCCAATATATCCTATATGAAGATTTGGGGATGTGATGCTTACGTCAAAACTAAGAACGACAACAAGCTTGCCCCAAGATCCGAAAAATGCATCTTTGTAGGTTACCCCTCGACCACTCGAGGATACTACTTCTACAAACCTCAAGATAACAAAGTGTTTGTGTCTTGCGAGGTTGTCTTCTTAGAAAGAGAATTTATTTCTAAGAGACAGAGTGGAAGAAATTTTGAACTTGATGAAGTTCAAGAGCCACAAACCGAGGTAGAGACACAAGAAGAAGTTCCTTCGTCGTCTAACGCGGTTGTACCTCCTCCACTAAGAAGGACGGGTCGAGTTATTCGCCATCCCGATCGATATGTGGGACTTATCGAGGAAGATGGAACACTCGATGTGTTGCTCATGGAAAGTGACGAGCCCGCCACCTACAAGGCCGCAATCTCTAGTCCTAATTCTTCCTTATGGCTTGAAGCCATGAAATCCAAAATGGATTCTATGCTTGAAAACCAAGTTTGGGACTTGGTAGATTTGCCTAAAGGGGCAAGACCTCTTCAATGCAAATGGATATTCAAAGTCAAAAATGGCATAGAAGGACATGATGCTGTCTACAAAGCTAGGCTAGTGGCAAAGGGTTTTACCCAAGTCCAAGGTCTCCATTATGATGAGACCTTCGCCCCCGTAGCCATGCTAAGATCTATACGGATTTTGTTAGCGATTGCCGCATTTCATGATTATGAGATATGGCAAATGGATGTCAAAACCGCTTTTCTAAATGGGCATTTAGAAGAGGAGGTGTACATGATACAACCCGAAGGTTTTGTCGATTCTAAAAATCCTAACAAAGTGTGCAAGCTTAAGAGATCCATTTATGGTCTTAAGCAAGCATCTAGAAGTTGGAATCATCGATTCAATCATGTTATAAAGGAAAATGGTTTCACTCGAAGTGTTGAGGAACCATGTTTATACATGAAATTTAGTGGGAGCAATGTTGTGTTCCTAATCTTGTATGTCGATGACATACTACACATTGGAAATGATATTCCAATGTTGTCTTCTGTTAAGAAGTGGTTAGGTAACCACTTCCAAATGAAGGATTTAGGAGAAGCACAACGCATATTAGGTATCCGGATCCATAGAGATAGATCCAAGAGGATATTGGCACTAAGTCAAGAGTCTTATGTTGATAAGATTCTTCGACGGTTCAGCATGGACAAATCCAAAAGGGGTTTGGTACCTATGGTAACCGGGACGATATTGAGCAAGACTCAATCTCCCTCCGAACCTCATGATGTTGAACGCATGAAATTGATCCCTTACGCTTCCGCTGTCGGATCAATCATGTACGCCATGATATGAACACGTCCTGATGTCTCGTATGCTTTGAGTATGACGAGTAGATATCAAGGAAACCCAGGTGAGAGTCACTGGATTGCCGTCAAGAACATCCTTAAGTACTTAAGAAGAACTAAGGACTCTATCCTAGTGTTTGGAGGAGATACTGAGTTGCGTGTTAATAGATACACGGACTCAAGTTTTCAAACAGATAGAGATGACATGAAATCACAAGCTGGTTTTGTTTTCATGCTCAATGGTGGTGTCTTTGTTATGGAGAAGCTTCAAGGAAGTCAGAATCATGGATTCTACAACGGAGGCTGAGTACATTGCAGCATCAGAAGCTGCTAAGGAAGCTCTTTAGATCAGGCAATTCACGGAAGGTCTAAAAGTAGTACCTACCGCCAATGATCCCATCACTCTCTATTGTGATAATAGTGGGATGATCTTCCAAGCTAAGGAGCCAAAGTCTAGTAATAGATCTAGACATGTACTTAGAAAATATCATGTAATAAGAGATTTCATTGAAAGAAAGGAAATTGCGATTTGTAAGGTTGGGACGGATGACAACATTGGCGATCCGCTCACCAAGCGTTTATCGCAGGCTAAGCATGATGGACATGTTACGTCCATGGGACTTAAACGTGTACCAAGTTTTTGTTAGATTTTGAAATGAAATAAAAGTGTTGTTTTTGTTCATGTTCATAATCACATTTGTCTTTTATCTTTAATTCATACATTGTTACATCCAAACGGGTTGTAGTGAAAATTGAACCCCATTAAAGTGAACACGGATTAACATAGTATTTGCCCATAGTCACTTGTATGAGGTGACGTCTCGAAGTGACTAGAGTGTGATGCGATTGATGGCAAGTTCAAGTGCCATAGAGTCATGTGATATGACTAGTCGATCACATAGGCAGACTGTTAGGAACATTTTGTCGGGCCTTATGACCACTTATAGAGTTCTGGCAAATTTATATAGCCTGGTCGTGGCGAGAGCTGCTATAGTATTCGAATGAGTCGATTCTTTTGACTAAAGACTATTCTCCTAAGATAGCACAGTTTCAGATTAACTTTGATTTGTGTTACTACGACCTTCGTAAATGGGGTCAAATGGGCATATTTTGGGTTATGATGGCTGTGGCTAGTCGAAGGGAATGAGTGCGATAGGAATTGTCCACCCCTAGTCAGGGTTATAACAATATCTCAAAGCCACTCGAGGAGTAATGAACTGGAAATGCGTGGCCACGCTCGGAAAGTATCTATGATAGATAAGTCCGGTCAATCAGTTATTCTCCAGATCGAGGAAACCACTCTCGATATGATCACTTGCAAGTACGACCTGAAAGACACCTTGCATTGAGTGGGAGATAGTAATAGGACAAGAGAATTGGTGACGCACACTTGTCGAGGACAAGTGGGAGATTGTTGGGAAATGTGTCCTCAACAATAGTGCGATCATATGATTTAAATATCATTATTAAATCTCATTTTAAAGAATACAATTGGGAAGTATTTTTACTGTCAACTGGTCAACATATATCGGTAATGATTGGCTTACTAGAGTTTGACATTACTGTCGTGCGACGGTGGTGATCAGTTGACCCCCTAGGTCACACCTATAGGGCAACACTCTTAATTGATCATTTAATTAATCGTATAATGTTACGAGTTAATTAAATTACTTGAAAATTGACGGACGATTTTGGAAGTAAAATTTACGTATCACATTGTAATGTGATTAAATGAGATACGGTCTGAGTAATCGAATTATATCATTACTCAGATGAAATTATTGTTTAAGGAAACGATTAAATTTGAATGAATTATTATTAAATACGATTTATAAATTGGTAAAATATTTTGGCACAAGTAATTATGAATTACTAAGTCGATTTTTGTATATGACGTATTTTATTAATACGTTGATTTTTAATATGTTAAAAATACATAACAAATTTATGTTACATATGACATGTGACATATTGACAATTGACAAAAATAATATGGAACCCATGTTATCCATATGTGCCGAAATAAGGAGGGAATTAGGCTAAATATTATGGTTGAATAAGTTAGTGGAAAAAACCATCATTTGCATTTAGCCTAGCCATGCAACCCTAGTTTGCATTGTGAAGGCAAACAAGGGCATGCATTGGGTCTTTTTCTTCCCCCCTCTTCCCTCCTACCCGGTTTCACCATAGAGAAAGGCAAAAGAGTTTTTGTCTCATAATTTCTACATACTACAGGCATGAGTGTGTAAATCATTCATTCATAAAAACTTCTCAAAAATTAAGATTTTAGAAAGAGAAAAATCCTCTATAATCCCTCTCTCCCAACCGGTTTTTGGGTGAGATACCAAATAATTTTTGGGTCATTTTTCTTATAAAATTAATATCATCTAGTATACATTATATTAATTTTATTAAGAGTAAGCCTTGGGTATAATTCCTTGGGAGAGATCCTACACTTGGATCTTTGTTCATCCAAAAGGAAAGCTCAAGAACAAAAGAAAAAGAGATTTCTTTTGTGCCCATTTGAACCGAAAATACAATGTAAGAATAATGTTTCTTCCTTATTTTGTTGAGTTTTTCTATCATGTGCCCAATGGGCACATGATAAGTAGCCAATTAAGGAAAGTATTACACCAATAATCCTCTAAGTGTTGTAATTATGAGTTCATAATTCAATAACTCTTGATATATTGGTGTAATACTTTCCTTAATTGGCTCTTTATCATGTGCCTACTGGGCACATGATAGAAAAACCCTATTTTGTTTTAATGTTTGCATGCATAAGACCTTTATTAATTTTATGACAAATTAATTTATAACATATATATGAATATGTAAGTATATAGATCTACTTTTCCTTCAATCATATCTTCTTATTATCTATTTCCTAAAAGCCTTAAAAGATAATAAAGAATATTCCAAAAGATAGAACATAATCTATTCAATTATTATCTTTACTATAAATTCTAAGATTATGATAAGATTTCCTAAAACAAGAATATCTTTTATCATAAACAAATATATTAACTAGGATACATAAGATATGTAAAGATATTATTATAGAATAATATCTTTACCTAATATACCCTAGGTAACACGAGATGTCACGGCTCATATGCCTCGTGACTCGTGCAAACCCTAGTCTTAACATATGGGTTAGAATTTAGGTTTTAAGAGAAGTTTTGTTGAAACCCTAATTAGTAGCAAATCCAATTCATAAGTTTACCCACCGGGATTTATTATATTAATACTTTCATTAAAACATTTAAAATAAACTTTAAACTATTATAAAAACAATTTTCGAAACAATATAAGTCGTGTGTAAAAACTCAGCATCTCAATGTTATAGTAGGAGAGCTATAACATTGAGCTCTTTTACTAGTAATGTTATAGCTGTAAAGCTAGAAGTTTACTAATTTAAGAAACTCATTCTTGATTATCATTTTGAGATAATCACCTATACTATTCTAATCTTCAGAGAGATCTTCGAGTATAGGCTACATCATCATTCAAGCTTGATTAATCTTTAGACGGACTTCGTCTTCACATAATTCTAAAACACTTTGACAAAAGATTACACGCTCATATACCTATTATTAGAATCTTCTAATAGTGAACAAATTAACATATTAATATGAGTTCTTTAGATCAAGTGCATGCATAACTAAATAAGAGATAAAATAAGAAAAACAATGCTCCTTACATTGTTATATGGCTCGAAATAATGGGCACAAATAAGGTCACCTTCCTTATTTGTTCTTGAGCTTAAATGTAATGGATGATCCTCCTTAATCCCAAGTATTGATATCCTCCTCTTGATTTCACCCAAAACAAATTCCTTAAACTAATATATTAACTAACTAGATTAATATACTAGTATCCTTAAAATAATTCTAATAATATTCTTATTACTACACTAGTAATCTTATATTGTTATTAGAATTTTTGATGAACAATCTAATGTTTTCTAAAACTAGTTTTAGAGAGAGTTGAGAGAGAAGGACAAGAATGCACGCATGAGAATATGCAGATGTGAAAAATTGAGAACAAAAATCTCATCATAAAAGGAGGAAGGGGCCGGGTATGGTGAAGGCTAAATGCCAAAGCATGGCATCTCCTTTTTTTTTTTGTTCTTCTCCAAAATGTAGGTGTGTAAGGCTGGTATGGAATAGCCATGATTACATGCATTTTATCACATAAATAAAATCACCCACTAACTCTTTCATCCTCCATTTTTCGGTCCATATGTAAAATGAACTTCCATTTTATTTTGTCAATTTGTCACTTGTCACACAATATGTCACATGTAGTATGTAACATGTTATTAATTAATTAAATGCATATTTATCAAATAAATATCATTATATACATTAATTAAATTACATATAACAAATTGTCTACTGATTCTTGATCACTTAAATAAAATGGGTCATATAATTATAATTCACAACATATTGTAATTATAATTAACCAATCATTCTTATCTCAATTGTTTCATAAACAATAATCAATTTTATTAATAAAATATTTTAATTACTAAAATAAATCTTATTTAATCAAATTACAATAAGATATAAATGTTCTCTCTCACAGATGAATTGTTCAATTTTAAGGAATTGATTAACTTGTATCGTCATACAATTAATCAACTTGTCTATTAAGGGATTTGTCCTATAGGTGTGACCTTAAAGGATCAACTGATCACCACCGTCAAACGACAGTAATGTCAAACTCTAGTTAGCCAATCATTACTGATTAATGTTGATCAGTTGACTTTATAAATGAATCATCCCTTACGTATTCTTAATTTGAGATTTAAACATGTGATCGCACTATTGTTGAGGACACATACTCCAACAATTTCCCACTTGTCCGAGACAATTGTGCGTCACCAATTCTCTTGTCAAATACTAACAACAAGAACATACGAAAGGCAATCCAATTCAATTCCCATTGCACAACTCCCTGAACAACGTGCTTCTTTCCATGACTTAGCACACCTCCCTTAACAACGTGCTCACATTACTTTAGTACCCCTCCCTTAACAACGTACCGCCATCATGTAATAGTACCCCTCCCTTACAATATACATATTACCATCACCCCACAGTACAAACTCCCTCAACAACGTACGTCTGACTGTCGCACAGCATTTCACAATTTCCACATTCACAATAAACGATAACAATTTAAATCACCTCATCACAGTTATTAATATCAACCAACACAATGCAATATAACTCTCCTTTCCAACAAGTACGATAATATCAACCAACACAATAGACATATGATCAATTCCACATTAACGTAAACCATCCATTAAACCAAATATTCTCGAACAAGAGTTGGGTAGGATTTATCCCTACCTGATAAACAATTCCAAATAACAAAAATATTCTTCAACAAACCCGTTCCACAAGTCCGTCACCTATAAATAAATAATATATTTACAATTACTTAATTATTTACTTTATTCAAATAATACCATTAATTATAAATTAATTAATTAATTACGTTAATTATAATATCGTATAATTATAAATTTCGTTTTAATAACAAACCCGTCCACCAAAACGAATTCGTATTAACCCGTCACAACAACCCACGTCACAACTCAAACATACCCATAATTCAAACACTCTTGTATGTAAACCGTGAACAACACACACACACCCTCTTTTGCAGCCACCATACACGTCCTACCAGCCACCTAGAGGCACCACCCCCATCAACCACCACTAGCCTGCACCACCATGACCCCCGACGACCTCCAACCACCAGGCCAACCGTCCCCTAAAACTCACAACCCCACGCCCTAGCAACCACACTCACGAACATTACTAATTACCGAAAACCCGACATCGACAAACACTGTATAAAGAACCCCTCGCCAACACCACCACAGCCACCATTACCACCTCTGGCCATCACTATTGACACCACTATCTCACGGTGACTCCAGGGGTGGTCCCCTCTCCCCGGCACAGTCACTAATACGGCCACAGCGCCCGTCGTAAGACACCTATGACAACTCTTGTGCTTTCCCCTTTTTCACCGCCACCACCGCCATAAACCACCAGCTGTCACCACCCCGACACCTCCACTGTGGTCGACTACTCCACCATAACAGAACCCCACCATGCCCAGGTCACGCCTTGTCTAGTAGGGGTTCGAAATCCGAGTTCAATCAACTCGGCACAATCACCCAACCACCCTGACAACCACCCTTGTTCCCAGCCTAGGTTAGTCAACGTCGATGAATAGCAAGTCCGGTGAGGTCGAGACGGTCCACGGCAGAGATACGGTTAAGGTCACGGCATGGTCATGCTATACGGTCATGGTTATGTTATACGGTTTAATTAAATAAAATACGAGTTGATTAATTCATAAGACGATCTTACCTTTTTATCGCTAATTGCTCTTCCATCCTCTAAATCTCCTTCCTCTACTTTTATGAATTACTTTTCAGATTTATTAAGTATTTATAGTCTAGCTTTAGGGAGTATAGATGCCAATTAGGAATATTGCCTTTTCTAATTATTATAGGATTTACCATTATTATTATTATTATTATTATTATTATTATTATTTTTATTATTATAAAGGGATGCGCGCAGCTTTCATTAAAATAAAAATAAAAGTTTACAAGAAATTGGTGGGGAGCCGAGAGACAATCTGGGCTCCCACACCCTTAGCAATAGCAAAGCTAAGTCTAGTAAAAATGTAAGCGGCCACCCGAGCCCCCGCATCTTGAGATACCGAGAATTTCTGGATCCGCTTGAGCAAGGCAACAACATCCGAACCCAGCTCCCCAAGTGAAGAGAAAGAGAAAGGTAGGAAACCATAACCCGCTACCGCGCACAAATCCCCATACTTAGCACACTTTCGTTGAGCAGCATCAGCGACAACCCGGCCCGGCACAAAATCTGCCAACCCAGTCTGAGTCAAAGGTGAAGAACCTGTCAGGTCGACGCACACATCACGCCCCCTGTCCCAAGAATAAAGCAATAAATCCGCAGGACGAAGAGAGCCACCATGCCCATCAACCAAACCGATATCAACCTCCTTCTCCGCAAAGAATACGGATCTATAACGATGTCGAAAAGAGTGTCCCTGGACAAGATTATGCCGATGTTTAACGCCCACAAGATGCAAGATAAGAAACAGCGTGGTCCCCAAAAACATCCCCAGCAAAAATCCGAGAGCAAGCAGGACAAGGCCTAGATACCGTGAATAAAGAAACACCCAGACGATACCCCAACACACTACGGTAAGTCCTTTCGTTCATAGTCCGCCCCAACCCCGAGATAGGAACCGCACGTAACCAATCGGGAGGAGTGAGAACCTGCCGAGATCGCCATAAAGCAAGCCGGCGTGGTGTCAAAGAGAAAACAGAATCCGAGGCGCGAGAAAGAACCGTCGTGAAATAAATGCCCGCCAATTTCGCATAAGTTTGGGGCGACAATTTCACTAGGGTGACGTAATATACCGAACCCGTAGTCGCGAGTAAACACCGCACGGCATCATCAAAATCGGGGCCAACGACTACAATACCGGAAGGGCCGAGGAGCTTAGCCTCGCAAGCCGCCAGAGACGCAAGCGGACGCAATAAAAGCATAAAATAAAACATCTCCCGCCGCATAGACACCAAGACCACCAAGATGAAAAGGGAATGTAGCAAGGCGCCACTGCGAATCCCCAAAACCCGACCCTGACGCGGTGACAATACGTTCCAAGCTAGAACGAAGAGCGGCATCAAAAGGAAGATGGACAGACCCAAAAACACTAGAGGAGCAAGTACGAAGGGAGAAGTAGAGCTTAGAAATACCAGTACAAGCTCGAAGAAGAAGCAACTCACATTGCGGGTCCTCAATCCTCTCAACCAAGTCCATCAGCTCAATGGTCTTAGTAACTCTCGTCGCCACAATCTCACTTCTAAAACCAGGACAAGTACTGACAGGTCCTCCCAAAACTGTAACACCGCGCAATGGCCGAGAAATAGAAGTAGGGAAAACCCCAGGAAGCCGACTTTGTGGATCCTCAACAGGCCAAAAGACCTCCGTCTTGGAGATATTAAGATGTAATCCAAAACGAGGGCCATCCACCCTAATCAAGTCCAAAACCTTTCCCACCTCCAAAGTATCACCCACGATGGTGCCATCATCTAAGTACCACGCCTGCAAAGTGAGGTCAAAAGTGTCCCGGATCTTGCAAACCAAGGGATGCAAAACCAACGCAAAAAACAAAGGCCCCAACGGATCACCCTGCTGAACACCCTGACAAGCCCACAGGCAGTGCTCCCCATAAAAAAGGCGAGTCGGGCTGGAATAACAAAACTCCACCCAACGGGAGAGAGCCGAGCAACGACGGCGGACCTCCTGAAGCATGGTCGAATGATCAACAAGGTTGAACGCATTCTGGAAATCAACCAGCAACATAGAAAGCCCCACCTGAGCCCCCCGATCCTCAATGAGCCGGTTCAAGGCATGCAAGATAGCTTCTCCTCCACAGGACAAACCCACCCCGAACTGAAGCCCATCAAAATAAGAAGATAAAGACGGACCAACCATAGAAGCACCAACCTTAGAGACAAGCCGTCTCCAGACCGTACCAACAGCAATAGGACGAACCCCACCACCCGGTTTAACGAGTGGCGTGAGAGGGGCGCTGGCAATGTACTCGCCCAGAAGAAGAGGACACCGACCCTCAAGAAAAAGATTAACCACCCTAGTAATAGAAGTGATCAAATCATCGGAGATAGCCACAGCAGCGCCACTCAAACAATCCATAAGGTGCTGGGCACGAAAACCATCCCTCCCACAGGAAGTACCACGAGGGAAGCTCCGAATCATATCCAAGACCACCGCCGAAGAGGCAACCAGAGGATGATGATCCCCAGACAAAGGAGGCAATGAAGAAGGCGGGGCGATAGGATGCTTCTCACGCAGGGCCACAAGAGTGGCATCGGAGTAGGGGGCAACACCAGAGGAAGAAAGCACCCGTCACAAATCTTCCGCCGACATTGGCGGAGGTTAAGCTCACTCAGATCCAGATCCTCATCTACAGAAAAAGAAGAAGGACCCTCACCAAAACACTCATGTAACAACTGCAACCCCCCCCCCCCCCCCCGGCGGCCCCCAAGCAAGGATAGCCCCGGCAATACTCTCCTCCTATTGCTGACGCCGAATAGCAGACCGACACTCATGATTACTCCGAGGAGCGAAAACTCGAAGCAAACAAAGCGGTAAAACTCGTAAACGAACCCAGCGGGAGAGATCACTAGGGGCATCAAACACCGCATCTAAGGCCCCTTTCAAAGCCCTAGCAAACCCAAGACGGCATTTAGGAGGAATGGATTTCACTGTGCGAAGGCCTGAAGACAATAAACGATCCAGCAAAGATATAGACCACTGATTGAGCTCGACACTACCATCAGAAGAAACCGAAGTAGAAGGAGCTGTAGGTCTCGGAATCCCATAAATATGGAAGGTATAAAGGCCATCAACACACGCCGGATACATCCATATATCACCCCGACTATGCCGACATCTAGCACGAGTGGTACGGGTCATAAAACACACCCCACACAACCAGAGGCCCATCCGTCTCAAAGTACTCTCGGCATTGGAATAAACAAAAAACTATCGAAGAGTCGACGCGTAAGGTCCAACGCACCGTCATGACAATGCCGTACCTGGAAATGTTTCTGCCAAGCTGCCTTTGTAAGGCCATACCAAAACCATCCCGACACCCATGAAGACCCGAAAAAGGACAATGGTACCACACAAGCTCGGGCATGAAGGATGTAAAACACCAACACACCACAGGCACAAACACCAATATAGCCACCAAAACAAACACCCGCACGAAAACCACCACACAGGCAACCGCTCGAGCAAAATGAGGCAAGACCCACTCCCGGTGACGTTGACCACCTACACACCACCTACTCCCGTGATGGTTAACGACCAACCAAATCAACCCTATCACACGGCACTTGAAAACCGCAACACCCACCATAACCACAACAAGGTAGCAGCGGCAGAGAGAGGCCGGTAACAGCACCAGCATACACCAAAGTCACCACCAGCAGCAAACATGCAGCAGAAAACGGTAAAGAAAACAGACCCCGAAAGCGTAAAGAAAAACAAAACGAAACAACCAGGAACTCCACACACAGCAAACCGCAACCCCCGCTACAACCTGAAACCACACTAACAAGGCAGTGGTAGAGATGGCAGCGGCCGGACACAGGCAGGAGAACGGACCACCGCAACAATGCCCTAACAGCTTGAAGTGCAACGTAGAAAAAAAACGACAAGAAAAAAAGGAAAACTGACCGGTGGAAGGAACCTAATGCAGCGTCGTCAACCACCACTGAAATGACCGGCGACTGGAGGTCTGATGGTCACTTGGTGGTGGCGCTGGTTGTTAACGGTCGCAAAACAGGCGACAATTATTATTATTATTATTATTATTATTATTATTATTATTATTATTATTATTATTATTATTATTATTATTATTATTATTATTATTATTATTATTATTATTATTATTATTATTATTACTATTATTATTATTATTATTATTATTATTATTAAACCCCGCTTTAAATCCCGACCAATACTCAACTAGGCCTAATAAAATTGGCCCATATCTATTTCACACGGTCCAAAGCCTTATTACTAGCTAAGTCCAATTCCCGACTTGCTTACTTACTTTATTATTTAATTAACGTATTTCTTGCAACTATTTATAAATGTCATTAATTAAGTATTTAAATTACATAAATTATTCTCATAAATTATTATTAAATTACGGGGTATTATAGTGTTCCCCCCTTAAAATGAACTTCGTCCCGAAGTTCGCCCATAACTACTACAACAACATTTATAAACATCCGCACAACTGAGCCTCTTTCCAACTCATGATCATTGCAACATAATTAACTTACTTAATTATTATCAAACCATATCATACTTATCAAAGTGTATCACAAAACTAACTCTAAACATGAAAATGTATCACAAAATAAATTTAAAACATGAGGTGTCACATTCTACCCCCTAAAAATAAACTTCGTCCCGAAGTTTCGGAACTACTATTACTTTATTAAACTACTAACAACTGAAATATTTATATAAACGACAAGACTCTAATTCACTCAATAAACTAGTTACCCTTCTCCCCATTCCCTTGTACTGTACTAGCTGTACCAAAAGTCTTTCCACCACTACTCTGATTACCTCCATTGCCTTGCCTATTGTTGTAGCTCCTCTGGGTACTCCATTATCCCGGATATCTATTGCTCCCAATACTTGGTGCTGGAGTTCGATAGTTCCCTTGATCACCCCCTCTATTGTCGTTCCTGGGTGCACTTCTACACTCAAAAGCTCGGTGACCCAACCTGTTGTAATTGTAACATCTCCACCCAAAGATTGCACCAGAATGCTGACCCCAATTACCACCACCCAAACTCACTCCACCCCCATAACAAGATCCTCCAACTGAAAAATGTTTAGGTTGAGTATTGTTTTGCTTCTTGCTACCCCCACCTCCCTCACATGGTGTCTCACTCTTCCTCTTTTCCCCCTTCACCTTCCTTTCCTCTTGCAACATATTAGCAATCCTCTCTGCATGCCCAGCTATTTGGTAAACAACATCCATGCTACTTGGCTGACCAGCTGCAAGCCTCTTCTTTGGAGCATCGTACTCGGCCCGACTACGTGAACCCATAAAAAACCCACAACATTTGATCCATCCTCGCCTTACCATATTTAGCTCTTTCTATTTTTAGCTTTCTTTTTCATTTTCTCATGGTGTGTTTTGCAAACTTATCATTCGACCCAATTTTGGCATACACTTGTGGATTATGACCCAAGTGTTTCTTTAAACATGTGTTTCATTCGGCCCATCGGCTTTAAACATGTTTTCTTAAGTTTGTTTGATAATTAATCTTCTAGATGCTTATAGTTTTGCGTGCTAAATTTGCTCTTTATGACGTTTTATCTCTTGTCTCATCTTATATTATTCTAGTCATTTTTGATTTGTTCTTAGCTTTTCGATGATGTCAAGAGAGGGAAGAACGTCTATAGTAATCATCTACCTAAGTTTGCTCCTTGTCAAGACCGATTGTCTCTTAAAGTCCTTAAAGTTTCGGTTTTTGATAAATCGTCTTGATCTTGCGTTGATCTTAATTATTAAGATGACGGTATTATATTGAGGGGGAACTCTTTACTTAGTCACAAATTAGGAGGCTTGCCATCATCAAAAAGGGGGAATTTGTTGAACCATATAGCTTATATGTTTATGTTTTGATGATGTCAAGGTGTTTTATATTTTATATACTTGTTGCGCGTAATCGTTTGTTAAAGTGTTTTAGAATCAACTTATCTAATACAAGCAACAAAGGAGATTGTGATGAAAGTATAAAATGTTCAAGCCGCTATTCAAGATCAAACGATATGAAGATTCATTCAAGATTTATGTGAAGACGAAGTCCGTCTGAAGATTAATCAAGCTTGGATGATGACGTAGCCTATACTCGAAGATCTCCTTGAAGATTATAATAGTATAGGTAATTATCTAGTAATGATAACCAAGAATAAGTTTCTTGAATTAGTAAAGTTATAGCTTTGCAGCTATAACATTACTAGTAAAAGAGCTCAATGTTATAGCTCTCCTAATATAACGTTGAGATGCTGAGTTTATTATACACGACTTATAATTTTTCAAAATTGTTTTGAAAATTGTTTAAAGTTTATTTTAAATGTTTTGATAAAAGTATTTATATAATAAAGCCAGTTTAGTGCGGAGTTCGGTTTTATGTTGAACGTTGACTAGTGGTCTTGTTGGGTCAACTTATGAGTTGGACCATGCTACTAATTAGGGTTTCAACAAAGCCTCTCTTAAAACCTAAATTCTAACCCAATATTGAGCTAGGGTTTGAACGAGTCACGAGGATTATGAGCCGTGACATCTCGTGTTACCTAAGGTGTATTTGGTAAAGATTTTATTCCATAATAATATCTTTACATATTCTTATATATCTTGCTTAATATATTTGTTTATGATAAAAGATATTCTTGTTTTAGGAAATCTTATCATATCTTAGAATTTATAGTAAAGATAATATTTGAATAGATTATATTGTATCTTTTTGAATATTCTTTATTATCTTTTAAGGCTTTAGGGAAAGAAATAATAGAAGATATGATTTGTTAACATATCTCCTATATTCGGCCATTAGGGTTTGTGTAAACCGAGTTGCCCTACTCTTTCCTTCCTATAAATACTTTACTCTTTACAACATCTAGAGTAGAGACCTTAAGCATAAAAATTGATTTTAATTTTACAAAGCAAACCGTGTGTTTTCAAGCAGAAAAACCGTTTTGTTATTTTTGAAAGGTCGTGTGTTTTAAACTCGTATACTCGTTCTTATTGTTATCGTTATAAGATAATAGTGCTTAGTTGATTTCTTACTTGTTCATTGACGTGAACCTTTGCAAGAATCATTAGTGCTTTCTTATTAGCGTAAGTTAGATACTCGAGTATTTAACGGTACTCATTGAGTTACAGCTAGAGTTAGTTGTACGAGTTGGGTTAGTAAATTTGTAATCCGTAGAAAGGTACTAAATTTATTAATCGAGAATAGTGGACATAGGTTTCGACTTGTGAAACTGAACCACTTCAAAAACCGTGTGTCTCCTCGTTCTTTCGTTCGTTTGTTTATTTCGTTTTACATTCACTAGTTGATTAGTTAAAGTTTAATCAATAAACTTTTAATAATCAATTACATACACTCGTGCTCTTGATTGCCTAACCGCAAAGAGGCTGATCTATCTTGTTTTTCATTTATCTTATAGTTTTATATTCCGCTGCCTATCACGTGATAAATGGATTCCAAATATCTCAAGTGTCCTGTCTTTGATGGGAAGAATTACGGATTATGGAAAAACATGATGACTCACTATGTGAAAGGTCACGATTGGGAGTGCTGGAGGATTATCCAAAACGGACCGCACAAAATTCTTGTAGCATCCGAGGAAGGCACTACCTATGAAAAGAAATAAGAGGACTATGTCGAGGCCGACTACAAGAAGGCCGAAAATAACTCCAAAGCAATAAGTCTCCTGCAAAGCGGAATGACCTCTATAGAGTTTGATCGGTTTTCTTCATGCTCTACGGCCAAGGAGATATGGGATGGGCTTGAACTAGCTTATGAAGGTACTTCCATTGTTAGGAAGCACCGAATAGATTTGCTTATGCAAAAATATGAGCTATTCATTATGGAGCCTAATGAGTCCTTAGATAGTATGTCCGCAAGGTTTTCAAGTATCATAAACGAACTGAAAAACCTAGGTAGGAAATTCAGTACTGAGGACCACTAGTAGAAAAAGTCCTATTGACATCGCCATAATAACATCGCTTTTAGTGAAAACGATGTAAATGTTCGTAAATAACATCAGTTCTTTCAAAAACCGATGTCAATTGGGTGCAATTTTTTGTTTTTGTTTGTTACTTTTATTTGTGCCATCGATTTGAACATCGGTTTTACTAAAAACCGATGTAAAAAATTCTCATTAACATCGGTTTGACATAAACGAAGTAAAATAATTTGGTTTATGTACAAATTGACCCCTAGTATTCATCTCCCTAAACCGATGTATATGCATTCATCTCCCTAAACCCAACATTGAACACCCCTAGAAATCAGATTACCCATCTCCTTTTACAGTTAACACCCCATTTTAGTTTATCCTCGACAATCATCTCGCCACACCGTCAACTTCGCCCCAACTGCCACAACCCGCCGCGTTTGCCAACAACTATAATCGTCTGAGTTTGCTATCCTTCCAAATTAGGTGCGTTTCCCCTCTTCCTTTTTTCTATTCGAAATCTTTTTTGTGTTACTTGTTAATTATACATGAAACGAAAAAATTTCCGTCTTAGTTTTTCAAAATTTATTAGGATTGGTAATTTATTTTGACTAATTATGTCGAATTTTGTTGTTAAGGTTTATATTGATTTGGGGATTTTAGGTAGAATGTGAATTAGGGTTAATTTATGGTATAGTTGGTGTGATAAGTTTATGTAGAATTTGAATTAGAATGATTTTACTGTCTCATGTTAGGTTTTTTTGTATCCTTGCTTTGCTCCCTTGGTTTGATGCCATAGTTATTCAATTGGATGCAGGTTAAGGTAAGGGGTGATAGTTTCAGGTAGTGAAAACAGCAGTTCGGCAATTAACAAATAATGAAAGTAAATTTTATTATGCAGGTTTGTTCATAATGAATAACAGGGTACAATGCATGCCTGATAGACGATGTAAGGAGTGATGTTTCGTTCTTCAACATATGTCTACAATTGGTATTTTCTATTACTTCGCTACAGTTAATGGAGTTTTGTCTTAAACTAGATTATGCAGGGTTGTTCCTAAGTTGATACAACTTAACTGTTTAGTCGAATTTGTTGTCTCTCTTAAAGTTATGCTAAGATTAGCAATGGTTACTAATATGACAGTATACTAAACCATTAAAGTTTTAGAATAGTTTGGTGATAGGGTGGCATTTTTCTTTAAAATATTTGATTATGTAGTTTTTTTTTTATTATTAGTCCATAAATATGACTTTCCTTGTTATAGTGAAATTGAATTGATAAAATTTGAGAGGCGGACAAATGTTAAGGCTGGCCTGCGAGGTTAAGCACAGTGTTTATTTTTGATAAATAAATTAGGCATCTGACTTGGGTATATGTAGTGTTACATGTTCATCACAGAGTTTGAATACCATTGTTTTATGTTTGTGTTAATGAGAAAGTTATATAAATTGTTTAATAAGCAAAGAGTAACACCTCTGTACATTTTTTTGTTTAGGCTTTATTAATTCGTTTTTTTTTTGTTCAGTTCAGCATTCTAATGAAATTTATAATGGAGATAAGCACGCAGATAACAATGTCATCAGTGTTACGTAACTGCTTGAAAAGTATTGTAGTCATATAGCCTTAGTTATTTTGCCTTAACTTTGTTTATGACATCAAGTGTCATGTGCTTCTCCACTGAAGGAGACTAACTACTAATGTGTATATCCTTTGTAATGGAATCATCAATTTCTAATCATAACTTAATTGACCATGGATGGATTTTTAATCACTTTAGGATATAGTAGCAAACTAGCAAACTGCCAAATGATTTCAAGAGTGTGTAGCTTTACTCCAGTTCTGCAAGATTGGGGTTTGTATAGTTTTATTATAATTTATAATCACCCGTTAGGCCTTTCGTGAATACAATACCCCCCAATTAATCTTAATTCTAATGCTATCTTGATTATACTCCTGAAATCTATTACTTTTGTTCTATTTCTTTGACATCCTTTTCATTGTTCAAAACATTTTTTTTTTGCTTTTGATCAATTAATTTTGTGCTTGATGATGTTTTCGAAGGGGCTTGTATTGGTGATGGGAGATGGGAGTCCCTGCCGGTTTCAAGCTGAGCATCGAGCTAGCACCAGGTCTGGCGCTATTTCTCTAATGATATCGAGATTTGAGTACTCGATGGTTTATTGTTGAGCATATTTTTTTAATAATATTAGTTGCATCATGAATTAAAATCAGGAATTGCTTTGGTAGAACGTAATATCTCTGGCTGTGTGAATTTATTTAGTGTTGTGATGAAGACAATTTCGTAACTGGAGTTATATCTGTTATATATGATGGATTTCAAATAACTATGGACTGATCTTATATCTATTAGCATTGTCATATATGCTCAACCAAAGGTGGTTGTCTTACTTGTTCTATTGCTTGTCTTATGCAATGAAAAATTAATCTAAAACATATATGATTATATTATTTCTATAAAGGTTTAATATAATATTGTTGGTTTTATTGCAGGTGGATCTACTACTCAACTTTTGCGCAGAAATGCAGTTGTTTTTGGTTATGCTAGTCGGTCAGGATGATGGCAGCTTACTTGCTTTAAGAGCAGAGAAAATGAGATCTTTTTGATGTGCTGCAAATGTGAGTATATTGATTTGCTTGTTTCAATATTTTATTTGAATGACTTTCTATTAATAAACTCCAATACTCCATATGTTTGATATCATAGCAAGTTTGTATACATGGAGCATTTTAGATTTAGAGTTAATCAATATGACGCGTGCTCTTGTGGCCAGGAATACGGGACCAACCTAATGGACAGGCGGGTGCCTAGACTCAGATTATTCCTACCTATGGACAGCCAAGTACTTAGCTCCTTGTTTAACTCGAGTTTTTTTATTTTCGACTACATTTCTTATCTTTTTTTTAAGCTTATTTCCTATTTACTTAAATGAAATTGTCCAATAATTTTTTACTCTTTATGCAGTTTGCCAGAGAAAAAACATTTGTAACGTGCTCACATTTCTGAAATTTGAGTTTCATTTAACTCCGGAACCTGGACTTGCTAATGCAGATTATAGTGTTTTGAACTTTATTTCTGTTTAGGCGTATCTTGTTAGTGGAAGCATGTCGGAAGAACTTCTGTGATGGGATCCTCAAATTGGAAAGCTTCTAGGCAACCTACATCTCCATTTTTCTGTGTCGTGACAGGCTTAGAAAAGGTATCTCAATCTATTCTCTTATATTGTTTTTAGTTTCTTTTAGTTTCAGCATTAATAATGGAGCGGAGGCAGTGACATTTTCCTTCTATGTTTACTCTATTTCACTTGAAGTGGACGCCACAACTAATGATTTGTATGCGCACTGCTCTGCAAGGATTCGGAAGCCCTTCTTATATGCTATCTTCAGGTGATCCGACATTTTGATGAATGTAAAGGAAACTTGGTCGTATGTAACAAACTAACAATGCACTTATTATATGCTATCTAATTTCGCCTGAAATCATTTGTTACAACAATAGTTCTTACCACCCAATATTATGGGAACTATTCCATTATTGTTTTCTAATAGTAATAGTTAAATCAATGGTGTAGAGTCAAAAAGGGATTCTTACTCCTCCAAACGGAATGCCTCGGTCTCATGTTGCAGCACATAAGATGCGACATTACCTAATGGGTAACCGTATAACAGGTATAAGGAGTCAAGCTTTATTTTACAGGAAATGGTAATAAAGGCGTGTAGTTGAAATATCTTACTTAAAAGATTGCGTGGTATTAAGGTTTATGCTTCATAAACGTAATCAAATAAACCCTTAGACTTTCTAGGGATTGGGGGCTGCCCAAGCCCAAAGCCAATGACATGTTTCGTAGCCAGTCCTGTGTCCCGCTGTGTTCTCTTCGACAGTAGAATGTTTTGAACCAATATTGAACATTTGTGCCTATTTTTCCACTGCCTTGATGAGTTGATGGACAGTTGCTAGACTCCATGACATAGATGAGTATTCATACTGAAGGTGAGTATGAACACGCTAGTTTCTAATATCTCCTTATCGTTACGTGTTTCTTTTTTCATGTAGTTGGAAATCATTACCGTAATTCTGACTTGTACCACAAATTATCGATCTACCTTGTCCGAGGTTTTCTGTGATCTATTGTTCTGTTTTAAATGATGTCTTTGTTTCTTTACTACGTGTTCCTCTAAAGCCTATTCATATGACCGTTGAGTTGATATTGTTGGTGTTGATCAGTTTTTGAGGGCAGTTTTGCAGGCTCACTTACTCATTAACACAAAGGATCAAGAATATGCTCATCATCAACGTAACAAATGAATGAGGTTCGAGAGCTTGGATCACTTTAGTGGGAAAAAAACATCGAATGTAATATATTGTTTTTTGTCGTAGAGGCTAGTGTATAGATATTGTTCGTATAGAAATGTCCATGTATAGATATTGTTCGTATTTTCTAAGTGTGGCCTAATAATACTTGTTTTTGTATGTAGTGTGTTTCAGGTTTGCAAATGACAATTGAACATATGAACGAGGTTCGAGAGCTTTGGTCGCTTTATTGTGGAAAGAACGTCTAGAGTATGTATGATTTAGATTTCTAGAAATTGTAATTGAAAATACACATTTTGCGTCGAAGAAGCTTGTAGTGTACATTTTAAATTATTTTGAATGGACGGAATTGTATACGCTATGATATTTTTTTGGTATAATAAATATGTAGTTGTGTTTAAAATTGTTGGAAGGAATGATATGCAGGGTTGTTATTTTTATATTGATTCATTTTGCAGGCCCCTAACAGTGTAAAAATTCACAAATACCTTAAGAGTAAATCCTCATTCTGAATCATACTACATCAGTTTCAGACAAAACGATGTAAAATGCCATTTATATTACATCAGTTTCAAACAAAAACCGATGTAATTGAGACACTATTAACATCGTTTTTTGCCTATAACCGATGTTAATAATATACTATTTACATCGGTTTTAGACCAAAACCGATGTAATTGAGACACTATTAACATCGCTTTTCACCTATAACCGATGTTAATAATATACTATTTACATCGGTTTTAGACCAAAACCGATGTAATTAAACACTAGTAACATCGCTTTTTACCCATAATCGATGTTAATTTTATACTATTTACATCGGTTCTGAAACCGATGTTTAGCTAAAAATACTAAATACGTCGCCCCCAGAAACATCGCAACAAAAGCGATGTAAATAGGGTAAAATAACCGATGTCAATGAGACTTTTTCTACTAGTGGACATTGCTAGAAAGGTTCTTAGGAGCCTGACTAAGAAGTAGCGTGCTAAAGTCACTGCAATGGAGGAATCACGAGATCTTGAAAACCTATCCTATCAAGAACTCATCGGTGCTCTTATGGCCCATGAAATTACTCTTAACAAGGATGACGCTGAACCAAGACGTAATAAGAGTATGGCCTTAAAGAGCGAAGAAGTTGATTCTGAACTAGAGGATGAAACTGTTATGTTTGCAAGCCGTTTCAAAAATAAGATATTTCGAAACAAACAAACAAAATCATCCTACAATAACAACAACAACAAGTCATCCAACAAAAAGTTAATGAATCAAAGTCGTCCTTCGGAAATAGAGGTTGCTTCAAGTGTGGAGAATCTGGTCATATGATCAAGGATTGTCCAACATGGGAGAAGATCAAGGACAAGACAAAACGCGATAAGACAAAGACAGAATTCAAACAAGTGATGATGGCTTCGTGTTGGGGAGACCTTGACTCAGAAGATGATGAGGAATCTGAAGACGACGAAGTAGCAAACCTTTGTCTCAGCAGTGTCAGTCTTGACCTAATCTCCGACAGCGACGATGAAAGCACAAACTCTCACTCAAATTATTGCATTCTCGGAGAATCAGACGAAGATGACGATGAAGAGGTAAGTTATCTTGAGCTTGAAAAATGCGTTAAGAAATTGTCTAAAAGTGCTTTAATTGAATCCTTTGAACAATCTCTTGATAAGTGTCATGAACAGGACTTGGAATTAAAAGATCTAAAGGAACAGATTCTCGAAATTGCAGAAGAGAATTACACTCTGAAGGCTAAGGCTAAAAAGTTAGTGTCTAAGGTTACAGCTAATGAACCTATAACTTCCGACCTAAATTTTAACATCAAGCACCTTCAAGCCAAAGTTATAGCTAATGAAGCTATAACTTTAGACTTAGAAAAGCCAAAGAACTTTTGGAAACTAGAATCACATCGGATGAAGCAGTGATCTTAGACAAAAAGAAAGAGATAGATTCCATTTCAAAGCAATTAAAGGAATCTAAGACCGACATTCCGATGTTGTATTCCTTCTTAACAAACGATGTTGTATTCCTTCTTAGCAAAGAAAGAGATACATTCCGATGTTGTATTCCTTCTTAACAAACGATTCCAAGACTTTCGTGATAACTTTAAGAAAGATAATGATGTAGATCACACGAAATGTTAAGAGGAAATTAAAACCCTAAAAGACCTACTTCTACATGATAGAAAGGTCCATGATAATTGGGAAGGTAGCACAAAAGTCCTAAACTTCCTAACCGAACAATCTGACAATAATATGAAGATGGGGTTAGGACATGAGTGCTACAACCGTAAAGATCACTCCAAATGCAAATCAACACCTTCGGATTTTGATTTCAGAAAAAGGAAGTATGCTGATCTTCCTGAATACCTAATTTGCAATTACTCTGGTCATACGGGTCACATCCAAATCAATTGTGTCAAAAAGGCTCATGATATACGAAAAAATGCCGCACATGCTAAAACTGTTGACACGGTTGACGAGAATTATGAAACCCCCATTAAGGAACCTAACGAAGAAAGGAACAATAAATTTCATTGGTTCTATGACATGGCCTTCGACTACAGCAAGAAACATAGCACCTCACAAAACCCTTGTCGATCTCAACCTAGTAAACCTATTCACAAGCGAAATAGTCATGAAAGACCTAGAGAAATTCCTAGACCAAGAGAAAAACCTAACCCTAGAACTCCTCCCCAGCCAAATAAACCAAGGGTTAGAAAAATGGTTATTAGACGAGTTTGGATTCGAAAGGATTTAGTATATAGAGTAACTAATCATAAGGGACCCAACTTAGCTTTGGTACCTAAAAACTGTATCTAATCCCTTCTGCAGGAAGTAGTGAAATAAAACAATCAATGGTATCTTGATAGTGGATGTTCAAGAGACATGACTGGAGATAAGAATATGTTTCTTTCACTCAAGCCCTTTAACGAAGGAAAAGTAACGTTCGGGGACAACAGAAAGGGAAAAGTTATTGGCGTTGGCAAAATCGGAATTTCTAAGTCTCACGCAATCAGTGATGTTTATCTCGTGGACGGTCTAAAACATAACTTGCTAAGCATATCTCAACTATGCGACAAAGGTAACAAAGTAGTTTTTCATACTGATAGTTGTCGCATTATTATTGAAGGAACTAGCAATGTTATTCTAGAAGGCTACAGGAAAAGAAATGTTTATATGGTAGATTTAAATGTTGTGCCTACTAACTCTTTTTCATGCATGAAAGTTACTCGTGATGATCTTTGTTTATGGCATAAACGGTTTGGTCACATAAGCTCACTAACCTTGAACAAACTCAAGAAGTGGGACTTGGCTGAAGGGTTACCTAAGATCAAGTTCGACCAAGAAAGAATGTGTGACACGTATGCAAGGTGCAAACAAGTAAGATCATCGTTCAAACCGAAAAGAGTAGTAAGCACAAATCAAGCCTTGGAATTAGTACACATGGATTTATGTGGACTAATGAAGGTAAGGCGTAGAGGAGGATCCAGGTACGTCTTTGTTCTTGTAGACGATTACTCAAGGTATGTATGGCCTATCTTTCTTCATTCAAAAGACGAAACTTTTGATGAATTTTATTGTCTTATTAAACGTGTTCAAACCAAATATAAGACTAATCTTGTATCTATTCGTACGGATCATGGCACCGAGTTTGACAATCAAGCTTTCATAGAATATTGTAGAGTTAACGGTGTAGGGCATAACTTTTCTGCACCAAGAACTCCTCAACAAAACGGTATCGTTGAACGTATGATTAGAACCCTGGAAGATATGGCACGTACAATGCTTTTGTGTAGTGGTTTACCTCGTAACTTTTGGGCTGAAGCCATTAGTACTTCTTGCTATCCATAATCGTGCTATAATTCAACCTATTCTTAAGAAAACCCCCTACGAACTCCTTAGAGGTCGAAAACCTAATATCTCCCATCTTCGTTGCTTTGGGAGTAAATGTTTTGTTCACAACAACGGTAAAAACAGGTTAAGTAAATTCGACCCTAGGAGTGATGAGGCAATTTTCATAGGATACTCAGATCATAGCAAGGCTTACAAAGTCTTCAATAAGAGAACTCTTTGTATTGAAGAAAGTGTCCATGTCATCTTTGATGAGGATAACGTGTTTGATAAGCCTATACAGGATGAGGAAGAAGACTTGGATGAACCCGACTTCCGTCTCTCAAGAGACGATCCCCCGGAACTAGAATTGGAGGATAATGAGATTGAGGGAACGAATGATGAACTTGATCGTTCCTCAAAAGATAAAAAGGAGATCGAAAACCAAAGTTATAGTTGATGATACTATAACATTGACTCAAAATAAGGACTCCCAAACCAATGTTATAAATGATGTTACTATAACATTGAATCCAAATCAAGGTGTAGAGTCCGAGGTTATAATCGGCTCTAATACAACACCCGGATTGGATTCAGGGGGAACTTTCTCCAATTCCGAGCCAAATGAAGTTGGGTCAAGCTCAAATAACGATGATGAACCAAATACTTCAACAAAAAGGAAATACAAGAGCTCACACCCCATGGACAATATTCTAGGGAATATTAAGAAGGGTGTTCAAACTAGACGTTCCTTGAATAACTTCTGTTCTTTCTACTCTTTTCTATCCATGATCGAACCAACAAATATAAATGAAGCTCTTGCTGAATCTGATTGGATTATAGCTATGCAAGAAGAGCTACAACAGTTCGAAAGAAACAAGGTTTGGCATTTAGTTCCTAGACTAAAGGATCGATCTGTCATTGGAACAAGGTAGTTTTTAGGAACAAACTAGATGATGCCGGAGTCATTATCAGAAACAAAGCAAGATTGGTGGTCCAAGGTTATAATAAAAAATAAGGAATAGATTATGACGAGACTTTCGCACCTGTTGCTCGTCTTGAAGCTATTAGACTTCTGATAGCATTCGCAGCACACAAGGGAATGAAGCTCTTCCAGATGGACGTCAAGACAACATTCTTAAATGTATATTTAAAAGAAGAAGTCTTCGTTGAACAACCCCCTGGATTTAAGAATAGTAAATTTGAATATCATGTCTTCAAGTTGGATAAAGCCCTATATGGATTGAAACAAGCACTTAGGGCATGGTACGACAGTTTATCTAAGTTTCTTATTGTCAGTGGATTCAGTTGAGGATCCGTTGATAAAACCCTATTTCTAAAATCTGAGGGTTCTGACCTTTTGGTTGTTCAAATTTACGTCGATGACATCATATTTGGATCGACCAACCGAAGCCTATGCAAGTATTTTTCTGAGTTGATGACCTCCGAGTTCGAAATGAGTATGATGGGAGAACTAAAATTCTTCCTAGGTCTGCAAATACAACAAACCGATGAAGCCATTAAAATCCATCAACAAAAATACATCAAGGAATTAACTCGAAAATTCGGAATGGAAAATTACCATGCTATGCCTACTCCAATGGTCGAGAACAAGAATTTGACATTAGATGAAGACGGTAAATCAGTTGATGAAAATACTTATCGTGGAATGATTGGGTCACTGTTATATTTGACCGCAAGTAGACCCGATATTTTGTTCAACGTATGCGTTTGTGCGAGATATCAATCATCTCCCAAAGAATCGCATATGACGGCCGTAAAACGAATTTTACGATATTTAATTGGAACGGCCAAGCTATATTTATGGTATCCGATGGAGTGTAACTTCGATCTAGTCGGTTATTCCGATGCCGACTACGCAGGATGTTCTCTAGACAGAAAAAGCACGTCGGGTGTCGCCACATTTGTCGGACCGTGTATCATTACTTGGGGTTCGAAGAAACAAAATTCGGTTGCTCTCTCAACTGCTGGCTTTAATATGTTCTTTGCGATCTTGGTATGTACTCAACTTTTATGGCTTAAGCAACAATTACGTGATTATGGTGCTGACGTAGGATGTATTCCTCTTTTATGTGATAATACTAGTGCAATAATTATTTCTAAAAATCCCGCACAACATTCACGTAATAAACACATTGAAATTAGACACCATTTTATTCGAGACCAGGTTGAGAAGAGGAATATAAAACTTGAATTTTGTAGTACTGAAAAACAATGGGCAGACATTTTGACAAAATCGTTAGCTAGAGAACGATTTGAGACTTTACGGTTGGAAATTGGTTTAATCGGTGGTACCTAAGTTTCTATACACGTTCAATTTCTTTATGACTGACTAGTTAAGTTAAGATTGTATGACTGTGTCCATATATTGCGCTGCATGAATAATTTCGTTTATAGGAATATATTTATCATAAATTTGTATTTGTTATTTAGAATTTAATTGTCTATGCAAACTTAATTCCTTATCAAATAAATAAGACACACCATATCTTTTATCTTTCCAAACCAGATACAAATTTTCCTAAATTGCTTTCCATGTTACACGACTCATACACCCCATATACAATTCAACTTTCCAAATTTTATCTTTTACCATATTAATTCTATCACCTAATATCCTATACATACATTAACTCTTGTCACTTACCATATTTGATCAATAATTATTCTAGACCTAGACTCCTATATCTACCCCCGTTGCCGTGTAAACACAACCACATCCCCACTTGCACAACTTTTTCTCTTTTCAAAATAATTACCATCATCACCATCACCTCCTTTACACAACCATCACCATCGCCTCCTTTACACAACCATCACCATCACAATGAATCCTAACCATGCAAAAACCCGATCATCAACCCGCCATCAACAAAGCCGCCACTTTCACAAACCATCATCACCACTACCATCTCATGATCTTAACTCTACTAGTTTTCCTTCACCTCAACCAAACCCAACTACGCCCTTGTTTTGTGGTCGGGCCGAGTCGATGTCCGAGGGAAAAAGGCGCCGCCTTTTTAAAGGGAAAAATAAGGTAGTTGTTGATGAAGGTGAAGATGTTGAGGAACCCGAGGTCATTGTAAGAAACGGTGTTGCTCGTACCTTGCTCCGAGATGTTTCGAAAGCCGCAACAAAAGAAGGGTTAAATCGTGTTCGGCTAACTCATGACGAAAGCATCCTTGTTTCTTGTGTTTTGAGGTATTCTATTCATGGAGGAAGGTATTATCCGAAATCTTGGTTGATTAATCTTTGTCAATTTTCTTGATTTTTAAGGGTGGAGTCACATTAGTCAATTTCGGGGTCCTATTAATCCGGTTGAAGTTGTTCAATTATTTGCTAGTGTGTTGGTTAAGAAGGGAGTCTTGCATGCGTTGGTTAATGGGGTTGATGTGACGGTCCCTGTTTCGGATTTTTGCTCTGCTTTTTCGGTTCCCGATGACGGAATTAAAATTAATCCGAGTCTTGAATGGTCTAATGTGGTTAGTGAAAAGGAGATGTTAGTTAAAAGGTACTTTGAGGAGGTTGGGACGGACGGAGGTAATATTGTGGTTCGTCCTCTCTCGGCAAAAATTAAGTTCCTCTTGAACTTTGTTTGGAACACGGTTGTGCCGAGGAGAGGAGGATGAGATAAAGTTTCGAGTTATGAGGCTATTATAATCTATTCGTGGTTGGAGGGACAAAAAGTAAATTTAGCAAGTCTTGTGTTGCATCGTATCATCCAAACGAGTCTCACGGTTACCAAGGAAAAATTAAGTACAACAATCGACCTACCATATGGGATGTGGGTGTCTCGGTTGTTAGAAATAAAACAAGTAGTGGGACGGGTTAGTTACGGTGTAAGTGCACGGGATTGCATGTGTGATCGGTTGATCAAGCTTATGGGTCTTGCCGTTGATGGACCCGAGTTACTTCTTGCCAAGGATGTTGAGAAAAGCCCGGGTGATTCGGGTTTGAGGGCTATGGAGGCGAAATTGGAAGGTTTTATGACTAGTTTAATGGAGAAGTTTGAGGAGCATTCAACCAATTTGGCTACGGTCCTATCTCAAGTCGGACCGTCACGGTCTTTGGAGCCGGGTTTGGATGCCTCTCGGGTTTATTCTTGGAAGGATGAGGTGGATAAGAGGCTAGAGGGTTTTGAACGTGAATTGAAGGCAATCCTTGGGGAAGTGTTCCCACATGGTGACCGTCTTACATTTCTCACGAGTCAAGGTGGAGCGTTGGTCATGCACGGAAAGGCTATGGCAAAAGATCAATCGCTTACTTTGGAGGCCACTAAAGCTTTGTCCTTGAAAATACTCAACTTTGAACGTAGTATTCAAGGTCTTTCTCAGCTTGTGAGGAGCTCTTTCGATCGTCTCGATGCCTTGGAGCATCGTACTCGGCCCGACTACGTGAACCCATATAAAACCCGCAACATTTGATCCATCCTCGCCTTACCATTTTTAGCTCTTTCTATTTTCAGCTTTCCTTTTCATTTTCTCATGGTGTGTTTTGCAAACTTATCATTCGGCCCAATTTTGGCATACACTTGTGGATTATGGCCCAAGTGTTTCTTTAAACATGTGTTTCATTCGGCCCATCGGCTTTAAACATGTTTTCTTAAGTTTGTTTGATAATTAATCTTCTAGATGCTTATAGTTATGCGTGCTAAATTTGCTCTTTATGACGTTTTATCTCTTGTCTCATCTTATATTATTCTAGTCATTTTTGATTTGTTCTTAGCTTTTCGATGATGTCAAGAGGGGGAAAGAACGTCTATAGTAAGCATCTACCTAAGCTTGCTCCTTGTCAAGACCGATTATCTCTTAAAGTCCTTAAAGTTTCGGTTTTTGATAAATCGTCTTGATCTTGCGTTGATCTTTATTATTAAGATGACGGTATTATATTGAGGGGGAACTCTTTACTTAGTCACAAATTAGGAGGCTTTCCATCATCAAAAAGGGGGAATTTGTTGAACCATATAGCTTATATGTTTATGTTTTGATGATGTCAAGGTGTTTTATATTTTATATACTTGTTGCGTGTAATCGTTTGTTAAAGTGTTTTAGAATCAACTTATCTAATACAAGCAACAAAGGAGATTGTGATGAAAGTATAAAATGTTCAAGCCTCTATTCAAGATCAAACGATATAAAGATTCATTCAAGATTTATGTGAAGACGAAGTCCGTCTAAAGATTAATCAAGCTTGGATGATGACGTAGCCTATACTCGAAGATCTCCTTGAAGATTAAAATAGTATAGGTGATTATCTCGTAATGATAACCAAGAATGAGTTTCTAGAATTAGCAAAGTTATAGCTTTGCAGCTATAACATTACTAGTAAAAGAGCTCAATGTTATAGCTCTCCTACTATAACATTGAGATGCTGAGTTTATTATACACGACTTATAATTTTTCAAAATTGTTTTGAAAATTGTTTAAAGTTTATTTTAAATGTTTTGATAAAAGTATTTATATAATAAAACCGGTTTAGTGCGGAGTTCGGTTTTATGTTGAACGTTGACTAGTGGTCTTGTTGGGTCAACTTATGAGTTAGACCATGCTACTAATTAGGGTTTCAACAAAGCCTCTCTTAAAACCTAAATTCTAACCCATATATTGAGCTAGGGTTTGCACGAGTCACGAGGCTTATGAGCCGTGACATCTCGTGTTACCTAAGGTGTATTTGGTAAAGATTTTATTCCATAATAATATCTTTACATATTCTTATATATCTTGCATAATATATTTGTTTATGATAAAAGATATTCATGTTTTAGGAAATCTTATCATATCTTAGAATTTATAGTAAAGATAATATTTGAATAGATTATATTCTATCTTTTTTAATATTCTTTATTATCTTTTAAGGCTTTTGGGAAAGAAATAATAGAAGATATGATTTGTTAACATATCTCCTATATTCGGCTATTAGGGTTTGTGTAAACCGAGTTGCCCTACTCTTTCCTTCCTATAAATACTTTACTCTTTACAACATCTAGAATAGAGATATTAAGCATAAAAATTGATTTTAATTTTACAAAGCAAACCGTGTGTTTTCAAGCAGAAAAACCGTTTTGTTATTTTTGAAAGGTTGTGTGTTTTAAACTCGTATACTCGTTCTTATTGTTATCGTTATAAGATAATAGCGCTTAGTTGATTTCTTACTTGTTCATTAACGTGAACCTTTGCAAGAATCATTAGTGCTTTCTTATTAGCGTAAGTTAGACACTCGAGTATTTAACGGTACTCATTGAGTTACAGCTAGAGTTAGTTGTACGAGTTGGGTTAGTAAATTTGTAATCCGTAGAAAGGTACTAAATTTATTAATCGAGAATAGTGGACGTAGGTTTCGACTTGTGAAACTGAACCACTTCAGAAACCGTGTGTCTCTTCGTTCTTTCGTTTATTTAGCTTACTTTCATTAGTTGATTAGTTAAAGTTTAATCAAAGTCAAGCCGTAACTTTCAAAAATCACCTTAAATAACCGTTACATTCTACGTTGATTTTTTATACTTTCCGGAAAATATAAAGAGTTTTCAAAACATGAGAAGAAGGATTAAGTCCAAATTTCGAATAATCATTTTATAAAGATTTTTACAATTCACTGGGTCGAAACAGAAACTGATCAGCAATTTGTGAAAAACTTGGGTCAACTTGTAAAAGTCACTATTAATTGTCAAAACTTTATCTTACAACATGGCTTTTCAATTTTAAAACATATTTGAATCTTTTAAACAGTGGAGTTGTAATTAAGCAAAAATATTATGTACATATTAAATGAGAAATTTTCCAAAATTGTTTGTCGAAAACATATTTGTACAGGAATATTACGACCACTGTCCACTAAAATATTTATTTCTCCCAAACCGTAAAACTTTTAAACATGAGACCAAGGACATTGGAAAGCTAAATCACTAGGTTATCACTCATAAAAATTTCAACCTTAGATGATAAACAGAGGTCAAACGGCAACTAAATCAAATAGGGGTAAAATCTGACAAATAAGGTTCAGCTTCTACATTCCTTTTTACTAGATCACAAGCCTTAATTAACACCCTCCTATACTTGTATCAACACAACTTAGTCATCATACTTCACATACATGAATAGGCATCTATTCTATAACATCCCTATCACAAGTTTACTCATTGCACAATATTGTAAATAGCATGGTTTCAGGATCACATAACAGCATATCGCTAGACATGATACTACAATAATCATCCAATGACATAATCAACCATTTCGACAATTACTTTCATGCTCATGATCAAAACAATTCAACATCAAATCCTTATTTCATCCATTCCACCCTCCTTAAAATCAAGGTTACGTCTCGTAACCTCGCAAATCAACAGAAAAAAAACAATTTCCATCCAAGACAACAATTACTCCTAAGAAATAAACAATATACATTTTAAATTACCCCACTCTTCATTATCTATCAAGGTAACCGGTTCAAAACTGGAAGGGCCAGGGTTCGGAGTGAGGATACCTTCTCATCCCAAGCCAAAAAGGGCTTCTAACAATTTCTAGCCGGGTTCATTTTATTAGACACATCATATATTCATTATTAAATTCATTGGTTAGGCCCGAGGATCATTTTGCTCTGATACCACTTTGTAACACACCCATTTATTTAGGAGCCTTTAGCAAGACATTCCCAATAAATAGGATTGTTACCATCTCGGTTTCCCGAGGTAGTGAATAACAAAGTCCAACTCACCAAAGTACTTTAAATAAAACTTTAGCGATTACATGTTTATTATAAATTACCCAACAAAAACTTAATATAAATTAAAGTACAACTCGCAGCGGAAATAAATAAAGTGATCTAATAATCTACGTGGTCTAGACATCTAGGTAGACTGGCCAGGTCCTCACGCATCCCATAGCTCCCAAGTCAGCTAATCTATAGTACCTGTTAAATCTGCTCCCCATTATGGTTCATCACAGGTGTTAACGAATACACAGTCAACCACGAGGTTGAGTAGAAATAAATACTAACAACAAGAACATCGAAAGGCAATCCAATTCAATTCAATTCCCATTGCACAACTGTAATACTCCGTATTTATGAGTCTTTGGGTACTCTATCGAGTAGGCCTTACTCTGTCGAGTAAGGGTGAGTTGCGTTTTAAAATAGTTTCTGACCTGTTGGGTACTCGATCGAGTAACTAGGATACTCGATCGAGTAAGGGGGCACTCGATCGAGTACCTTAGCTACTCGATCGAGTAGCTCGGTTAGCGGGTGATAATTCGACGGGTTTTGTTAATAACACGGATTAATATATAAATCTTTCCGTCACTTTCATAATACACTTTTACAAACCTAATAACATTAAAAGGGAGATTCAAGTTACGTTCTTCGCATTCATCCGTGTTGTTGACAAATCCCGGAGTTTGAGAGGTCGGATTCCATCGTTCTTTATACCTTTGTGATCCTTGCGTCGAGGGTAAGATCTACATACCAATTTTATAGTATTTCGTCAAGTTTCGTTAAACCCTAATTTTGGGATTGGGGTTTTGTGTTAGTTTTGTGATTGTTAGTAATTATGTGATTATATGTTAGGAGGAGGATTCGTAGAAAAGGATTTGTGATACGACTATTGAGACCGTCGATTGTGTTCTTTGTTCCGGGTAGGATTTCTACTCGGTATTAGTCCCATAATGGGATATTGGTGATGTGTTGTATTTGGTTGTTTGATATAATGATTGTACTGTGTTTGTGGTTGTGATTGCTGTTGATGGTTCTCGAGATGCGTTCTCGGCTGAGTGGGGTCACTTGCGGGATTGACTTCACGCCCTAGTTTCGCCCTTCGTGGAACCCGCCACGGAAGGGGATGTGCACATTAATGGACGGGGTTATCGCTCGGTATGATGAGCGGGGCTTAGGTGGGAACGGCTGCGGTCCCCCATGGCGGGGCGGTCCAAAGGGGACGGTCGGTATTGAGATGATGGGAGTTGGTTGGTGGTGTGTGTGTGTGTGTGACAGTTCAATTTGTCTGTTTATCTTATTATTGTTATCTATATTGATTGTGTGATTAGTAATCGACCGGTGTTGTTTTGTAAACCTGCGGTGATCCATTCGGGGATGGTGAGCAGATATTGAGTAGGTATTGAGATGAGTCTTGGGATAGGCCGGGATGCCACGACATGATGATAAGAGTCTTCCATTGTAGCCTTTAGTTTATTTACGTTTCATTAGACATCGAGTTTGAGAATAATGTATCGCACTTTTAAGTTGGTTTCATGGATTGTAACTATTCGTTAAACTATTTATAATAAACGTTGTTTCTTTATTGTTGTTTGATTATCATTGCCTCGGGCAACCGAGATGGTAATGTCTTCATACCCGAGTGGTCCTGGTAAGGCACTTGGAGTATGGGGTGTTACAAATGGTATCGAGCGGCGATCCTGAAACCCGTAACCAATGAATCTAATGAACCTAGGGAGTCTAATTAAAATGAACCCGGGGTAGAAGTTGTAGGAGCTAATGCAAAGACTTGGGAGACGTCCTAAAGTCGCGAACTCGCCTTACAATTTTGAACCGGTCACATGGGATATGAGTCGGGATCGCTATGTGCATACTTTGTGTGTTGTGTATCTATATAGTAAGGTGTTGTATGAATCAATGGATGTGTACATGTGGAGGATGTGAGATGTGTAGTGAAGGATAATGATGATATGATTATAATTGTCATTGATTGAATACATGAATTGCAAGACGGTTGGTTTATAATGTTGTTTTGAATTGGTTGAAAAGATGAGTTAAGGAATTGCATGAGAATATGAAATTCATGTGGAGGACATGTTTATGTGATGGAAGTGGATTTTCTACTTTTGCTATGTTAGTAACATGTGAATAGGGGATTTCATGTCGTATATTATGTTATTGTGTACGTGAAGTTATAAAATAAGAGCATGTGGTAAATCGTGATTGACAAGTTAAATAATCTATGTGCATGATTAATGTTGTTGCTTGGCTTTTGAAAATAGTAACATATGATTATGAATACTGGTTTTATGAGTTTTGGACTGGTTGTGTTTGCTTGGTTGTTGTTTAAGTTGTTTGGAAGTAAAATCAAGTAGTTGTGTTTTTCGATTATAAAGAGGTTGTCTTTAAACTGTTATAACTTGATATGTATAAATGATTTTGATGTGATTCCAATTGGAGGTGATAGCTTGTCCTTTTACGATTCTAACGATAGGTCACACGCCCAAAACGACCAAGTAATGAGTGAGTTATGACTGTTTTACGAAAACTGGACAGTGCTGAGAATTGGGGTACTCGATCGAGTATCCTTGGTACTCGATCGAGTAAGGGGGCACTCGATCGAGTACCTCAATTACTCGATCGAGTAGCCCTGGTGATTTGTTTTACGTGCTTCTGATCTTCACCTACTCGATCGAGTAAGTCCCTTACTCGATCGAGTGGCCTGTACTCGATCTAGTGACCCTTGTTTTGGGTCATATGCTTATCTTTTGACTTCGTTGCATATTATGTTTAATTCAAAGGCGTTATTTTGCTTCTTTATGCATTGTTTTACATGTATGTTGGTCTTGACGCGTAAGTTACCCAATTTTGTGGTGTAAAGAGTGGCACCTATGATGAGCATGGTTACCGAATTCGCTTGGTGCCCTGCGAATCGCGAATTGCTAAAAGCGAATTCTATTATGTTGCTTACTAAAAATACATATAACACACATTCTATAGGAGCGAATCGCGAATTGGTAAGGACGAATTCATAGCGAATTCGGTAACCATGATGATGAGTATGAGTTCGGTGGGGAGGACATGATTTATATGTGTTGGGATTGGTAAGACTTAATTGAGGCATAGAGCATGTTGTGTGAGACGATATGAGTGACATGATTGTATGTTGAGTAATGAAAATGTAAGTGAATGTGGGCAAGGCATGATGTAAGTTTAAGGAACGTGAGAATGAAAAGATTGAAAGAAAGGATGTGGATAGTAGCAACCTGAGATGTATAATAAATTATGGAGGGAGATGGCTAGAAATAGTGTTGAGTAAGAACATATTTAATGAAAGGTCGTTTGGAAATAGTGGTATATAGCGAACTTAATGGGACATGTCGCGACGTGGATTTGCAGGTAGTGACTGAGTTTGGAAATTTGTGTTATCGAGAGACGAAACTACTGTGTGATTTCCTTGGGTAATTAACGGTATTAAATGAATTCTGATTTCTAGAGATGTAAAAAGGGAGATGCAATTGTTTAAACATTAAACGTTGATTTTATGGATAGATTAGTGGCAAGTGTGAGTGATAGCATAATAAGAGAAGATCCATGGTAAGAAAGAATGAGATGATATCGATATAAATAATGGGATGTGAGTCTTAGAGCAATGAGAAAGCAGCCGGAACACTAAAGAGTTAAGAAGAAGTAATAAGGAGTTTTATGGTTAATTGATTTTGTCGAGAGTAAAAGAAAAGAATGAGGGGAGTAAAACTAGGAAAACTGTTGACCGAAGTTATGTGATATAAAAGTAAGGAATCGTCAAGATGTATGATACTATCATGGGGATTTGAGTTAACGGTTACATAGGAGTCTCGGGACAACATGATTATTCATGGGTTTTGAGGAATTAAGGGAGTAAGAAGTTGGTAGAATATCTGCACAATATGATATTTTTGGTGGAAAGTTAGATGACGCTACGGTCAAGGATAGTGTTGAAAAGAATGTTGAGGTAAATTTTGTTAGTGGATTTGATGTCCGTTATTTGGAATGTTAACCAAAGATAGTAAAGAAACCGTGATGTTTAGAGATGAGTGTAAGAGGTTTGATGTCCGAACAGTGGTAGTGTTATGGTTTGTGACTAATGGTTAAGAGTGATGGTATATTAGAAAGGTAGCAATTCTAAAGAGGTTGATTTGGTAGGGACCTGATTGTTGTGTATGATTGTGAGAGGGTATAAGATGTGGCTAGATGAGGCGGATGTTAATAGTTGAATAGTAATGGTATGGTTATATTTGGCAGGAAGTGATTGTTGTGCGAATGGGGGAATATGTTATGAGGGGCATATGAGTTAAACTCGGGCGACAGGTAACCTTTGTTGAGTGGTAACTTACGTGATCAGGATTGACTGGTTGGATGTGATTACGGGTCTGTGATATATAAATGTTTGTGTGAGGTTTTGACCTCACAAGACGTGGTATGGTGTGATTATCATGAAGTTGTTATTTGAATGTTCTGTAATGCATGTTGAGTACGCTAATCTAATTGAATGATATTCAAAAAGGTAATAATTTGAGTGATTTGGCATGACTGGTTACACTTGTATGTATTCATGATACATGTCAAACTGTGATATGGTAAGAAGATGATATTCACGAGGTTATTATCTGTTTAATTCATATAATATGTTGCTTGTGATTTAGTAAAGTGGATTTGAGTAAGTTTTTCTTGTTCGAGAAGTTATGTTGAGCCAGTACTTATGGGATTGTGTAAGTTGTGATGACTATCGATGTGGTTGTGGTGCCTCGGGTGGTGATCCGGGCACGATGTTTAGTGTTGTGATGCGGGTATTTTCGCATTGCGGTGTGGCTGTTGGTGGCGGTGTTGTGATGCCGTCACCGGATGTGGTGGAGTAGGCAGGATGTTTATGATTCGAGTTTCGAAAGTACATACCAGTTATACATAGATTGTGTTTTGTTTGATGTTGCTCCTGCGAGTTTCGATTGGTGCGGATAGACAGTTGTCTTGTTTATTGATGTTTCTTACCGATTCGATTTTGGTATGAGAGTAGAGTATGATATGAAGAGAGTTGTATATGTTTTCGTTGTTGTCATGGTATAGTGACATTCTGTTGATGGGACACGATCGTCGAGAAGTTATTCTGATACTTTTGATCTTGTTTTAAGATGAGGCTTTACACATAGTCATGGTAAGTGATCGGTGGAACATGTGTTGTATTGATCTGGACGCTGCAGGTGGTTCATAATCAGATTTTGGGACAGTGAGTGTAGGGTGTTGGGAATTAGTGTCATGTTAAGTTTTGTATGAGTTTTGCGGTAATAAAGAAAAGAACTTGAGGATCTAGTGTGAGTGTACGTAACAAGTGTGGATCGTGAGTTATGCTTTTGACGATAAGAGTTTTATGTAGTTTATATAGAGAGGTGTGTCATGTTGCGGTAATAGGGAACAAGTGAAGTTTTGGATTAAGTTAAGGATTTTGTGGTATAGGTTAGGTGGTGTGACGAGTGAAGTGAAGTATGAGAGTTGTTTAAGTAAGAGAGCCTTGGATATGTGCATGACGAGTGTTTAGGTTCTAGGTGGTTATCTTTGACATGCGGTGGTGATGAGGATAATGAAAAGATATATCTCGGATTTAGTATTAGTGAGTTACGAGGACGTAACATTTATCTTAAGAGGAGTAGGATGCGATAAAAGAGATTTTGATGGTTGTACATAGGGTAGTATATTTGGAAGTAGAGTGTTGGTGTAGCATAAGATATGGATTTGTATATGTTGTGGTTGATAGTGTTAAAAGGTCATGGACGTGCTTGTAGTAGTTCGATGTTAGGAATGCGAGAATACTTCGATAGTGTTGACAGTTGGATGATGAGGTTATGAGTGTGAGTAAACTTCGAGGACGAAGTTCCTTTTAAGGGTGCTAGAATGTATTATTCCTTTTGATGTTTATGTAGTTGGTTATGTATGGAGTTAGTGTCGGGAGAGTTTATGATGTAGTTGATACGACATCGTGAGCGAGGTGTGGAGGTAGGAATAGTTGGTAGAGTTGGTGTTAAGAGTTCATGGTTCATGTTCTGTAAGTTGGGGTTTTGTTTTGAGTTCTTAGTAGCTTTGTTGCGTCTTGACCGAGTTAGTATGTTTGTTTTTATGTATGGGTTGAACTTCGGGGACGAAGTTCTTTTTAAGGAGGGAAGACTGTAATACTCCGTATTTATGAGTCTTTGGGTACTCTATCGAGTAGGCCTTACTCTGTCGAGTAAGGGTGAGTTGCGTTTTAAAATAGTTTCTGACCTGTTGGGTACTCGATCGAGTAACTAGGATACTCGATCGAGTAAGGGGGCACTCGATCGAGTACCTTAGCTACTCGATCGAGTAGCTCGGTTAGCGGGTGATAATTCGACGGGTTTTGTTAATAACACGGATTAATATATAAATCTTTCCGTCACTTTCATAATACACTTTTACAAACCTAATAACATTAAAAGGGAGATTCAAGTTACGTTCTTCGCATTCATCCGTGTTGTTGACAAATCCCGGAGTTTGAGAGGTCGGATTCCATCGTTCTTTATACCTTTGTGATCCTTGCGTCGAGGGTAAGATCTACATACCAATTTTATAGTATTTCGTCAAGTTTCGTTAAACCCTAATTTTGGGATTGGGGGTTTTGTGTTAGTTTTGTGATTGTTAGTAATTATGTGATTATATGTTAGGAGGAGGATTCGTAGAAAAGGATTTGTGATACAGCTATTGAGACCGTCTGATTGTGTTGCTGTTCCAGGTAGGATTTCCTACTCAGTATTAGTCCCATAATGGGATATTGGTGATGTGTTGTATTTGGTTGTTTGATATAATGATTGTACTGTGTTTGTGGTTGTGATTGCTGTTGATGGTTCTCGAGATGCGTTCTCGGCTGAGTGGGGTCACTTGCGGGATTGACTTCACGCCCTAGTTTCGCCCTTCGTGGAACCCGCCACGGAAGGGGATGTGCACATTAATGGACAGGGTTATCGCTCGGTATGATGAGCGGGGCTTAGGTGGGAACGGCTGCGGTCCCCCATCGGCGGGTCCAAAGTCCGGTGGACAGTCAGTATTGAGATGATGGGAGTTGGTTGGTGGTGTGTGTGTGTGTGTGTGTGACAGTTCAGCTGTCTGTTTATCTTATTATTGTTATCTATATTGATTGTGTGATTAGTACTGACCCGGTGTTGTTTTGTAAACCTGCGGTGATCCATTCGGGGATGGTGAGCAGATATTGAGTAGGTATTGAGATGAGTACTGGGATAGCTGGGATGCCACGACATGATGATAAGAGTCTTCCGCTGTAGCCTTTAGTTTATTTACGTTTCAGTTAGACAGTCAGTTTGAGAATAATGTATCGCACTTTTAAGTTGGTTTCATGGATTGTAACTATTCGTTAAACTATTTATAATAAACGTTGTTTCTTTATTGTTGTTTGATTATCATTGCCTCGGGTAACCGAGATGGTAATGTCTTCATATCTGAGTGGTCCTGGTAAGGCACTTGGAGTATGGGGGTGTTACAACAACTCCCTGAACAACGTGCTCATTTCCATGACTTAGCACACCTCCCTTAACAACGTGCTCACATTACTTTGGTACCCCTCCCTTAACAACGTACCGCCATCATGTAATAGTACCCATCCCTCACAACGTACATATTACCATCACCCCAGAGTACAAACTCCCTCAACAACGTACGTCTGACTGTCACACATCTTTTCACAATTTCTACATTCACAATAAACGATAACAATTTAAATCACCTCATCACAATTATTAATATCTACCAACACAATGCAATATAACTCTCCCATCCAACAAGTGCGATAATATCCACCAACACAATAGACATATGATCAATTCCACATTAACATAAACCATCCATTAAACCAAATATTATCGAACAAGAGTTGAGTAGGATTTATCCCTACCTGATAAGCAATTCCAAATAATGCAATCTACTAAATATATTGTTCAACAAACCCGTTCCACAAGTCCGTCAACTATAAATAAATAATATATTTACAATTACTTAATTATTTACTTCATTCAAATAATACCATTAATTATAAATTAATTAATTACTTTAATTATAATATCGTATAATTATAAATTCCTTTTTAATAACAAACCCGTCCACCCAAACGAATTTGTATTAACACGTCATAACTCAAACATACCCATAATTCAAACACTCCCGTATGTAAACCGTGAACAGCACACACACCCCCTTTTGCAGCCACCATACACGTCCTACCAGCCACCTAGAGGCACCACCCCATCAACCACCACTAGCCTACACCACCATGATCCCCGATGACCCCCAACCAGCAGCCCAACCGTTCCCTACAACTCACAACCCCACGCCCTAGCAACCCCACTCACGAACATTACTAATTACCGAAAACCCGACATCGACAAACACCGTATAAAGAACCCCTCGCCAACACCACCACAGCCACCATTACCACCTCAGGCCACCATCGTTGACACCACTATCTCACGGTGACTCCATGGGTGGTCCTCTTTCCCCGGTACAGTCACTAATGGGCCCACACCGCCCGTCTTAAGACACCTACGATAAGTCCCCTACTTTCCCCTGTTTCACTGCCACCACCGCCACAAACCACCAGCTGTCACTACCCCCACACCTCCACTATGGTCGACTACTCGACCACAACACAACCCCACCATGCCCAGGTCACGACTCGTCCAGTAGGGGTTCGAAACCCGAGTTCAATTAACTCAACAATATCACCCAACCAGCCCGACAACCACCGTTGTTCCCAGCCTTGGTTAGTCAACGTCGGTCAATAGCAGGTCCGGTGAGGTCGACACAATCCACGATAGAGATACGGTTAACGTTACGGCATGGTCATGCTATACGGTCATGGTTATGTTATACGGTTTTAATTAAATAAATTACGAGTTGATTAATTCATAAGATGATCTTACCTTTTTTATCACTAATTGCTCTTCCGTCCTCTAAATATCCTTCCTCTACTTTTATGAAATACTTTTCATATTTATTAAGTATTTATAGTCTAGGTTTAGAGAATATATGATGCCAATTAGGAAATTATTGCCTTTTCTAATTATTATAGAATTTACCATTATTATTATTATTATTATTATTATTATTATTACTATTATTATTTTTATTTTTATTTTTATTTTTATTTTTATTATTATTATTATTATTATTATTATTATTATTATTATTATTATTATTATTATTATTATTATTATTATTATTATTATTATTATTATTATTATTATTATTATTATTATTATTATTATTATTATTACTGTTACTATTGTTGTTATTATTATTATTATTATTATTATTATTATTATTATTATTATTATTTTTATTATTATTATTATTATTATTATTATTATTATTATTTTTATTATTATTATTATTATTATTATTATTATTATTATTATTATTATTATTATTATTATTATTATTATTATTATTATTATTATTATTATTATTATTATTATTATTATTATTATTATTATTATTATTATTATTATTATTATCATTATTAAATCCCGCTTTAAATCTCGACCAATACTAAACTAGGCCTAATAAAATAGGCCCATATCTATTTCACACGGTCCAAGGCCTTATTACTAGCTAAGTCCAATTCTCGACTTGCTTACTTAATTTATTATTTAATTAACGCCTTTCTTGCAACTATTTATAAATGTCATTAGTTAAATATTTAAATTACATAAATTATTCTCATAAATTATTATTAAATTACGGGGTATTACACTCTCCATGTAGGAAAGATGTCTTCACATCTACCTGTTCGAGTTCTAAATCCTGATGTGCAACTATTTCTAGTAACACTCTGATGGAAGTATGTCTGACCATTGGTGAAAAAATCTCATTGTAGTCTACACCCTCTTTTTGACTAAACTCAGGAGCTACCAATTGAGCTTTATACCTTATACCCTTAGCAATGGTTTCTCCTTCTTTCTTCTTGAAGACTCATTTATAAGTAACAATTTTTCCTCCTTAAGGCTTTTTGGATAATTCCCAGGTTTGATTCATTTGAAGTGACTCCATCTCATCTCCCATGGCAACAAGCCATTGGACAGATTTAGAACATGTAGCTGCTTCTTTGAAAGTGGATGGCTCATGTAAGTCACGATCCACCACCTCATCAACCTGAAGTGCATTACCCACCATATCTGCAAAACCAAATCTATTCGGAGGCTTTCAAAAATTAGGCCTCATTGACCGCTCACGGGCCAAACTCTACTGATTCGGAACTGGTAATGAAGAACCTGATGTACAGATTCAGATTCGGATTCGGACTGTAGTGGTTGATCTTTTTCCTGTGGTACACTCTCATCAAGAGTGTCTTGCTGCTTCACCTGTTTATCAACACTACTACTACTACTATTTGACAAAGTAATAGACTTCACAGTAGTATTAACCATAGAATTTTCATCAAAGACAACATTTCTACTCAAAATAACCCTACCTTCAGATTGAGACCAAATGCGGTATCCCTTGACACCATCCCTATAGCCCATGAATACTACCCTTTTAACTCGTGGCTCAAGCTTACCCTCACTAACATGATAATAAGCAGTACTACCAAAATCTCTTAAAATAGAATAGTCAGCAGACTTACCAGACCACATCTCAAATGAAGTTTTGAGATTCAGACTCGTGTGAGCTCCCCGATTTATCATATAGCATGCTGTACTAACTGCTTTTGCCCAGAATCTTCTTGTTAGTCAAACATTAGAGAGCATGCATCTTGCCCTCTCAAGAAGTGTTTGGTTCATTTGCTCTGCTACACCATTTTACTGAGGTGTATCTCGGACTGTATGATGTCTAGCAATCCCTTTATTCTTGCAGAACTCGTCGAACTAAGAACAACAAAACTCTAGGTCGTTATCAATTCGCAGCCTCTTGACCTTCTTCCCAGTTTGATTCTCCATTAATACCTTTCACTGCTTAAAGTGAGTGAAGGCTTCGTTTTTGTGCTTCATCAAATAAATCCAAGTCTTCCTTGAATAATCATCAATAATTGACACAAAATACATGTGATCTCCCAAAGACTCCACCTTAGAAGGACCCCAACAATCAGAATGGATATAATCAAGTGTGCCTTTGGTCCTATGCACTGCTTTAGGAAACTTGCTGCGATATAGCTTCCCAAATACACAATTCTCACAGAAATCCAGATTCTTGACCTTGTGACCACACAGAAGATCTTCTTTTGATAGAGTCTGCATCCCCCTTTCACTCATATGACCAAGCCTCATATGCCAGAACTTAGTCAAATCTTCTTTATCAGCATCTGAGGATGCAACAGCAACAGAACCTGATAGAGTAGATCCCTGAAAATAATATAAAGTACCATGCTTGATACCTCTCAGAACCACATTTGAACCTTTGCAGACGTTCAGAACTCCACCTACACCTTGAAAACTGAAACTCTTACTGTCTAACGTACTTAAGGAGATCAAATTATTTGTCATCAGTGGAACATGTCTAACTTCATTCAATGTGAGGAATTTACCATCATGTGTCCTTACCCTGACTGAGCTGATTCCAACTATCCTGTAAACAGCACTGTTGGCCATAGAAATATTGCCTCCATCTACCTGTTCATAAGTTGTAAACCACTCTCTGCGCGGACATATATGAGAAGATGCTCCAGAATCTAGAATCCACGCATCTGTGTGATGCGTGACCCTATCAGTAACTAGAGCATAATCATCTTCCTCAGAATCTGTATTTGCTACACCAGCAGTAGCAGTACCAGACTTGTTCTGTTTATCTTTCTCGGGGCAATCGAATTTCCAATGCCCAGTTCCGTTACAGTAATTACAAACATGAGTAGGTTTAGGAACCTTAGAAACAGAAGTACCAGAAGTACCAGCAGAATTACAAGAACACGAATAAGAAGGCTTCTTATAGTTTTTCTTCCCCGAATTTCCCTGTCCATAACCCCCGCTGGCTACTAAACCTTCAGCCTGATTGTCTGTACCTGTACCAGTCGTCTTATGGCGCAGTTCTCTAGTATGAAGAGACGACCTAACATCTTCTAGAACACAGTATCTTTACCCACAATAAAAGACTGTACAAAATTCTCATACGACAATGGTAAAGAAACTAACAGAACCAATGTGGCATCCTCATCTCCTACCTTAACATCAATATTACGCAGTTCTAGGAAAATTTAGTTTAACTAATCTAAATGATCTCGAAGAGGCGTACCTTCCTGCATTCTCAGACTAAACAGACGTTACTTCAGAAGTAACTTATTGGTCAAAGACTTGGTCATATAAAGACTCTCAAGCTTTTTCCACAGACCGACGGTGGTAGTTTCCTCCGCGATTTCAGTGATGATATCATCCGCAAGACACAACATAATCGTTGAATGTGCCTTCTCCTCCAGACTAGCCATCTCAGTGGTAGCAGCGGCAGTAACAGCAGTTATGCCTTTCGTCTTCTTTTCTGAAAGCGGCGCCCACAATCCTTGCTGCTTTAATAGAGCCCGCATCTTGATCTGCCATAAACTAAAACTGTTTCTCCCAGTAAAGCGATCGATCTTTATGTTCATCGCCGACATGTTTCTCGCTGGTCAGGAACTCGAAGGCTCTGATACCAGTTTGTTATAACAGAAGTAAGAAAGAAAAAAAAAAGAACAATAAAAGACAAACGCACAGATTTACGTGGTTCACTAACGGTGTGTTAGCTACGTCCACAGGGCAGAAGGGAGAGAGTTTTATTGATATGTGAGGAGTTTTCAAATTACAGATTCAGACGGTATGATAAGCTTGACTGCTAGGTAGAGGGTTAGAAAGTTTATATAATACTTTCTAAGACCTAATACAGAATGACCTAATAAAGGCCCAAGACAGACCTGATGTGATCAATATTTGAGCATATTTAGTCCCCGAATTAGCCTCGTTCTTATGCTTTTTAGTGCATATTTGGGTCATTTACTATCTTTAGTCCTTTGTTTTACATATTCTTTGAGATTTTGTTTCCTTGGTAGGAGAGGAGTGCAAACCTTGCATTTTCATGGCAAAATAGAGCTAAATTGATCGAATCTAATGACCAAGCATCAAAGAGAAGACAAGACTAGAAGGCCTTTGTACATAATGTAGTAGATGGGCAATGATGAAGAAGATCCTTGCATCCCCAACAAAATTCCGGAGGATTGTTGGAAGAAGAAAATAAGAAATGGAAGCTGAGCCAAGATCCGAGCGTCTCACCCACCAGGACGCCCGTCCAGGAGCTCCCCATGACGCTCGTCCAAACCACCAGGCCGCTCGTCCAGAAGCTCCCCAATCCGCCCGCCCCGACCCTTGGACGCTCGAGATGCGCATATTTTTGGAAGACTAGATAAAAGGAGACCCGCATCTTTTCTTGAGAGGAGCGATTCCTCAAGGACTTAATCGTCATTTAAGCCCTTAGTAACCCTAATTTGTGCACCTAATCCCCACTATAAATACCCCATTAGTCTAATTAGATTATCATGTTCTTCTTATCAATCTTTAGTGTAGTTTATATTATTCTAATCTCTCTTTAATCTTGTAATCAACTTCTAATCAAGTATTAATAGAAATTTCATTTCCTTAATTTCTCTTTTCTTCATCTTTTATTTTGGGTAATTGAAGATTATTTGGGTTTATTGGGAGATTGACAACCTTCCATCAATCATCAAGTTCTTCTATTATTCTTTGCATTATTATTTTGGAATCATCATTAGGTATAATTCTCTTAATACTTTTTTAAATATTGTTAATCATCTTCATTTATTCATCATATTTTGCTTTGTTAATATGATTGACAACCTTGTTAACATGTTAAACTTGATCATGAGTGAGTAGTTTCCTTAACTAGGGTTAATGGGTAATTAGGGGAAACCAACATAGGGGATGATTCATGCTTAATTTAATATGTTTTCATAATTTATTTGCTTGCTTATTGTGATCTCAACTATGCACATGTTATGTTTGCTGAAATGCGAGCCTATGAATCCTTGCATTTTTTACCCATCACTTACCTTTTCAATGAGACTTGTAAGACATAAACCAACTCGAGTCTCATTAGACCATGCATATAGTTGAGTAGGGAGGATTAAGTCGACTTGTAGGTGTTGTACCATCTAATCGATTCGGCTCCGGGACCCAAACCTTCCTTGGATTGTAAGATATAAACCAACTCGATCCTATCACAACAATAATTGCTTGCTTATAATTTAAGAATATGTTTGTATGATCAATTCCCATGAATCCCCTATGAACCCATGATACCCTAGTGCTTTTAATCAATTGTTTACATCTCATTGTAGTCATCTTGCTTGTTTACTTTAATTGTTATTTAGTTTAGTGATCTTCTTATCTCAACCCAAATTGTGACACCCCTAGACACCACTACTTGCAATCGAAAATCCTACATCAATACCCGTCCGTTGGGATCCGACCTTTACTTGCCTCTTTACTACTAGTAGAGTTGTTTGTGAAGTTATAAATATTCTTTTGGTCTAGGTGCTCCTAACGACAAGTAACCGAAATCTAAGCTCAAAGCGGACAGACCAAAAATGGCGCCGTTGCCGGGGACGGTGTTACCTTGATTTTATTTTCTTTGATTGTTATTAGTTGTGTCTTTCTTTGCCTTGGGAAAGTAAAACTCCTCAAGGTCTGTTCTAATTATTTTTCAAGTTGTTCGATATTTTGCAAGATGGATATTATAGATTGTTTTGTTGAGGACCACTTGAGTATACCTTTCTTCAAAGACCCCATGCAAGAACTGGAAGCCTTGGAAGCAAGTGAGGGCAAAAAAAATATGCATTGGGAGTTGGAGGTGGACCTTCTTGAGGCTGCTTTAGCTAACAAAGAACTTACTCATGAGCAATCCGAATTAGTACATAACATCCTTGTGGAAGCATATCAACCTATGGAACAAGAGCAAACAATCATAGAATACATCATACAAACCGAAGAGCAAGAAGAATTTGTCATGGAATTTGAGTATGATGAGATTAGTGAGCTTGAAGAACAAGTTGAGTATGCCATGAGAATAGAGTGTCTAATGGAAATGGAGCAAGTTCTCAATGAACCTTCAATGGAGGAAAGTGAGGTACAAGTCCCAACTTTAAAACCCTTTCCCCAAATTTGAAATATACTTATCTTGATGAATCTAAGACCAAACCCGTGATTGTTAATGACAAACTTGATGGAAACCAATTGGGAAAATTGCTTGATGTGTTGAAACAACATGAAAAGGCTATAGGTTATAGTCTAGATGACCTTAAGGGGATAAGTCCCAACTTTTATATGCATAGAATTCATCTAGAGGAGGACCATAGACCTACCATCCAATCTCAAAGGAGATTAAACCCCCACATGCAAGAAGTTGTTAAAGGAGAGGTTATGAAATTACTTGATGCAGAATCATATATCCAATATTGAACTCTTTGTGGGTTAGCCCCGTTCAAGTGGTACCTAAGAAAGGAGGTACCACGGTAGTGACAAATAAAAAGAATGAGCTAATACCCACAAGGAAAATCACCGCCCTTATGGTACTTTTGCATATAGGAGGATGCCTTTTGGCTTGTGTAATGCCCCCGCTACTTTTCAAAGGTGCATGATGAGTGTCTTCTCCAACTACCTAGAGACCATAATGGAAGTTTTTATGGATTATTTTAGCGTTTACGGAAAATACTTTGACTCATGCTTGCATAATCTTTCTCTTGTATTGCAAAAATATGAAGATGTTAGTCTCGTTTTAAATTGGGAAAAGTGTCACTTCATGGTCAATGAAGGATTTGTTTTGGGTCATTTAATCTCGGAAAAGGGCATCGAGGTCGATAAGGCTAAGGTTGAGGTGATAGAGAAACTCCCACCTCCCGTGAATGTTAGAGGGGTGAGAAGTTTTCTCGGTCACGCGGGTTTCTATCGCCGTTTCATAAAAGATTTCTCAAAAATAGCGAAACCCCTCACTCAACTCTTACTTAAAGATGCCCAATTCCATTTCACTAATGAGTGTGTTTAAGCCTTTAATATAATCAAGGAAGCACTAATCTCGGCACCGATCATTCAACCACCAAATTGGGAACTACCGTTCGAGATTATGTGTGATGCTAGTAACTATGCCGTTGGAGCGGTTCTTGGCCAACGGGTTGGGAGAGCTCTACATGCTATCTACTATATAATCAAGACTCTTGATTCTTCCCAAGTGAACTATGATACCACCGAGAAAGAGCTTCTTGCCATTGTCTATGCTTTGGACAAATTCCGTTCCTACTTACTTGGATCCAAAGTGATTGTCTTTTCGGATCACCGTTCCGTTCGACATCTCTTGATAAATAAAGAGGCAAAACCAAGATTGTTGAGATGGATTTTGCTTCTTCAAGAATTCGACTTGGAAATAAGAGATAAAAAGGGAGCCGAGAATGTAGTGGCGGATCATTTGTCAAGGATCCGGTTTCATGATGAAGAAGGAGAAACACCGATCAATGACTCTTTCCCCGATGATATCTTGATGGCTATTCAAACACAACTTGAGAGACATATCACCCCATGGTTTGCCGATTATGCCAACTATATTGTTGGAAGAGTACTCCCTCCAAACTTAAACTACAACCAAAGAAAGAGGTTCTTATTCGAAGTAAAGAGGTATTTTTGGGATGACCCAAATCTTTACAAGGAGTGTAGTGATGGGCTCTACCGAAGGTGCATCCCTCAATGGGAGATTCAAGGAGTCTTGGAAGGATGCCACTCATCACCTTACGGTGGACACCATGGAGCAAGGAGAACCATTGCAAAAATTCTTCAATCGGGCTTCTATTGGCCTACGATGTTCCAAGATGCAAGAGAATTCATCCTTCATTGTGATGCCTGTCAAAGGACGGGGAATATCTCTTGGAGGAATGAAATGCCACAAAGGGGCATACTAGAGGTGGAGATCTTCGACGTTTTGGGGATCGACTACCAAGGGCCGTTCGTGACATCCAAAGGAAATAAGTATATCCTTGTGGCCGTAGACTACGTCTTAAAATGGGTGGAGGCAATTGCCACCCCAACCGATGATCCAAAAACGGTCACTAAGCTCTTTAAGAAAATAATCTTCCCAAGATTCGGAGTCCCTAGAGCAATCATAAGTGATGGAGGAACGCATTTTCACGCGAAGAAGATCACATACCTTTTGACCAAATATGGTGTTCAACATAGAACCGGCTTAGGATACCATCCTCAAACAAGCAGTCAAGTTGAAGTTTCAAATAGAGAGATCAAGCAAATTCTTGAGAAAGTTGTAAACAAGACTCGTAAAGATTGGAGCATGAAGCTTGATGACACTCTTTGGGCTTATTGGATGGCCTATAAGACTCCCATAGGAGCTTCCCCTTACAAACTCGTCTATGGGAAAGCATGCCACTTGCCAATTGAGTTAGAATACAAAGCTTTTTGGGCAATCAAAGCTCTCAACCTTGATCTCAAATTAAGTGGCCAAAGGAGGATGATAAAAATCCAAGATTTGGAAGAATTCCGACTACAATTTTAAGATAATGCCAAGATTTACAAGGAAAGGACAAAGTTACTTCATGACAAGAGAATCAAGCAAAAGGGCTTGCACAAAGGAGATAAAGTCCTTCTATTCAATTCCCGATATCGAATTTTTCCCGGGAAGTTGAACTCTAGATGGATGGGTCCTTATGTGATCACCGAGGTAGGAAAGTAAGGAGACTTTGAGATCAAATCGGAAGATGGAAGCAAATTCAAGGTCAATGGCCAAAGATTGAAGCCATATTATGAGGGAGCATTCATTGGAGAGGTCGAGGTAACCTACCTCGGGCCTCCTCATCCTTGAAGAGATCATCAAAAGGAGAGTTTTGTGGAGTCCTCCCTAAACCACCACTTGTAAATATACTAACCCTTCTTACTTGTACTTTTAATTTTATTGCATTTCTATCATAAACATGATTCTTTCCATGAGAGTAAGTGATGGAGGGTCACTAATCATTTTGATGAATGAAGGAACTAATTTTCAAGTGTGGGGAAACATTTCTATCTGAGTGAAAGAAACGCAGGAAGAATCCGAGCGTCCCGAGAGGAAGACGCTCGTCCAAGCAGGAAATCCGAGGGTCCCATGGAGAACCTGCTCGTCCTACGAGAGCTGACAAGCAGCTGTTTAGTTCTGACCTGAAATCCGAGCATCACAAGTGCTGATCCACTCGTCTTATTCCGGACGCCCGTCGCGTTGGGAATCCGCTCGTCTAGTTGGCAATAATTTCTGCGATTTCTCGCTGTAAGAAATCTGAGCGTCCCGATGACGAAGCCGCTCATCCTACTATTGAAAGACGCTCGTCCCGACCTGAGGATGCTCGTCTTGGCTGCTTCAAAATCTGGAACTTTTCTCTGTAAGAGAATCCGAGCGTCCCACATAGAATCCGCTCGTCCCAGCACCCAGAAATCCGAGCGTTCGGATGATGAATCTGCTCGTCCCCCTGCGTCTTTTATTCCCAATTTTCTCAATCAAATTTCTCCCCCACCACACAATTTGTGACACCTCATCCTTCTTTCCACTTACAATATAAAAACCCCCTCTATTATGACTCCAAAACATATCTCTAGCACTCATTCACTCCACAAAAACAAAAACCCCCAAATTCTAGGGTTTCAAAAAGATAAAAAAGCAAGAACTACTTCACAAAGAGCATCTCCATCTTTTAACAAATTAAATTCCAAATCTACAATCAAAGAATGGGACCAAGAGGATATTCATTTATGGAAAGAAGAAAACCAAGAGTGAGAGGAAGCTCATCTACTTCTCACATCAACACTCTAAGAAGGGAACATGAAGAGATTGTGGATCTCACCAAGCTTGACTATTTTTCCAACATTGACTTTGTGAACGATGTTCAAAGGCTTGTCTTTCACCGACTACTTGGTAAGAATATTCTTCCTACCAAATTTCTATGCCATAAAACATTAAGAAAGCTTGGAATATACCATAAAACGGAAGCCCTTTTTGAGTCGTTTGGTCTTTCTACCTTGTTTCACTTACATGAGCAAACCTACCGACCTCTTGTTCTTGAGTTCTTAAGTTTCTTAAAGATCACAAATTTGAAAAAAACAATTTGCATAGAGTTTAGATTGGAGAATGTAACAAGGATGATGACTCTTTTTGAGTTTGCAAATGTACTCGGTTTGGATGTTTCGCCTACCCGAACATCAAGACCTAAGAAGTATAGTGTGACACCATTGTAGAGAGCCATGACCGGTCGAGACTTTTTGTATATCAAGGAATGTTTGGCATTTCACATACAAAACCCTATTCTAAGGCTCACTTACCGGTTCTTATCCGGAACTATTCTTGCACGCCGAGACCCGGAAATTGTGAATGAGCTTGATCTCGTATTCATGGAATCATATCTTGAGATCCAAGGAAGAAGTGGATATCATTTTAATGTACCACTTGTACTCCATGAGAAATGGGATAAGTTTCGAAATGGGGACGACGATGGGATGAAGCATATCGTCAATGGAGGACTCATTATAAGACTCGCAAAACACTTCAATCCAAGGTTTAATGAGAACAATGAGTACACTCCCCTTCCGGGAAATACAAGGATAAATGAGGAGCTAATCCTTGTGCAACATCATTGGATAACCCACGAGGGTTTCGAAAAGAAAATCAAATGGATAACAAAAGGGAGCAATCCTATCTACTTGCCAATGAACGGTTTACCGAGAATTTCACCAAGGAGGGGCCCTCTATCCCCAATCCCGTCATACCTCATCCCCACAAACCCGAACCAAGCAAATCAAGCACCACCACAAACCCAACAACAACAAAACAAGCCACAACAACACAATGAAAAGATCAAGATACCTCCCTACCCTTTTCAATACCAACCATACAATCACCCGGACCCCTTCATCCTTCCCCGAGACGATTTTATGACGGGAATTCTCCAAGACATGCATCTCCGTCAATATGAAGCCGCCGTGGATAGCTATTATGCTCTATACCCACAATTCCACCATTTGGTTCAACAAGGGAAGGTTAGCGAGGAGGGAATGTTTCCCTCTTGGGCCCAAATGGACATTCTCTTCCCAAACTCGGCAAGGGCCAATGAAGGAGCAAATGGGCAAGAAGGCGAAGGGAGTGATAAATCTTGTGGTGGATATACGGTGGAGCTCAATAGTGAGGGAGATGAGTTCATGGACTTCAATGCAAGTGATGCATCCAAAGAGGCTTGGGATAGTGACTTAGAGGGGGATGATGGCGATCTCTAGAGATCTCTTCATAGCTTGATAGAGCGGGCAAGAGGCACCCATCAAGGCTTAAGTGAAGTTCCCTTTATTCCTTCTCTCTTTAACTTTCATGAAAAGAATTTAATGTTTTCATAATTTGTTGTACCATATTTATTTTGATCATTTTGTGGAGTCCTAGCAACATTAGAGGACTAACACCTTGGCTTCATTAAGGTGTTCTTTATCTTTGTTCCCAACTTGTAAAATCCAAAATGACAATCTTTAGTTTCATGCATTGCATTCCATGTGCATAAACTCCCCCGAAATTCATGATATTAGAAATAATGTCTATTTTGGTTTGGGGAAGTCCATGCATATGCATTGGGAGCTAATTTAAATTATGCTCTCCGCCATAACAAAAACACATGCATCATGTAGTGTAGCTTAGTATAGTTTGCATTTAGTTTAGAAATCATGAATATTCATTGCATAATTTCCTATCGTATTGGCCATTGAGGACAATGCCCATACTAGTGTGGGGATGGGAAATTCTAACTTGACTTTTATTCAAAATCCAAAAAAAATCAAAAATTTCGAAAAATCCAAAAAAATTGAAAAATTGAAAATCCAAAAACAACTTCATTTCCTTTGTAGTATATATTTGTATATATTGTGTTTGTTCATCCTTGTTTACATTGATTGACTATGCCACATCGGAGACATGAGGATATTGAAAACCGCATGGTATGATCTTTCCAATCTCCTTTTTCCTCTTTATGTTAATGACTATGTGGCTTTATTTTGATTGATGCGGTATAAACAATGTGAATTTAGGATTGCATTTAGATTATTTGGCATATTAGTTGTTAGAAACATATGCATTAGGATGTATAAATGTTAGTTGCATCATGGCATGTAGTTTGCATGTTAGAAAAATTTTGTGAAACCGTCTATTTGGGAAGCTTGACAAGTGTATATAACCCCTAGTAGATGATTTTTCTTCTTAAGACTTTGCTTGTTAGAATACTTGTAAAACACCCTAGGATGTGTCATGCTAGTATCCTTTGACCCATGGATTAAGGCCTAGTCAAGAGTACCTTGTGGTGTGATAACTCCTTGGCTACCGTTTATTCCAAGGTGACCCTTGAAACCATGCAACCATCATTCATCCATGATCTACCATACATTTTGTCATCAAAGGGAATGGGCACAAAAATTATTCAAATTTGAGTTCAAGAAATGAAATAAAAAGTCAAAAAGTTTGCAAATTGCATCAAAAGAAAAGGGGAGTAACCAAAATAAACTCATGTGCTTCAAATATAAGGCACCATCGTTACTAATTGGGGTTACTTTGAAAATGTTTAAAAGAAAATGCAAAAATTGAAAAGTTGTCAAGTGTTCAAATGCCAAAAATCAAAAGAAAGTGCAAAAAGAAAGTGTTCTCGAAAGTTAATGCCACAAGAAATTGGGGGGAAAAACAACAACAAAAGCAAACTCCCACATGAAAATCAAATACTATTGATCCCTTTATCCATCGTATCCATTTTTGTGCATGGTAGAGAGGGGACGGCCCTTCTTCTTGTCTAGGCAAGAAGGGGAATTCCGTGATCCTCCAGTGTTTCTAACACCATAGGGAGTCTATTCTTGACAAAAGCATTTAACGATTGAGGAAAAAGGTACCCTAGCTTGACACAACTTGGAGGTGATTTATTGGTATCCTTCTAGGCTTAGTAGTTTGAAGAAACTATATCTATGAAGGAGTGTGTACCCTTGAATTGCTTCCCTTTTAGATAATTTCCGCCACTTAGATGAGGAAAGTGGCTATTCTTTTTGTAGATGCTTCCATTACTTGATTTTGCGTGCTTTAATGATTGGATGTGTCGCCATTTTGGCAAGACCCACCTTGCCTTGCAATAAGGCATCCTACCTCATGGTTGTCTTGTTTTGAGTTGAAGGGGCGGAGTGAGACCCGTTAATTGTCTCATATCGGCTATATTAGTAGGATAGTTTAAATAAGGGTCCTAGTTTTCTTACCTCTTTACTCGGGACGAGCAAAGATTCGGTTTGGGGATATTTGATGTGATCAATATTTGAGCATATTTAGTCACCGAATTAGCCTCGTTCCTATGCTTTTTAGTGCATATTTGGGTCATTTACTATCTTTAGTCCTTTGTTTTGCATATTCTTGGAGGTTTTGTTTCCTTGGTAGGAGAGGAGTGCAAACCTTGTATTTTCATGGCAAAATAGAGCTAAATTGATCGAATCTAATGACCAAGCATCAAAGAGAAGACAAGACTAGAAGGCCTTTGTACATAATGTAGTAGATGAGCAATGATGAAGAAGATCCTTGCATCCCCGACAAAATCCCGGAGGATTGTTGGAAGAAGAACAGAAGAAATGGAAGCTGAGCCAAGATCCGAGCGTCTCACCCACCAAGACGCCCGTTCAACAGATGCCCAGGACGCTCGTCTAAACCACCAGGCCGCTCGTCCAGAAGCTCCCCAATCCGCTCGCCCGTCCCGACCCTTGGACGCTCGGATTGTCCTCCAGAGAGACACGTCCTCTTCTTTCTTCTTTCGAGATGCGCATATTTTTGGAAGACTAGCTAAAAGGAGAACCGCATCTTTTCTTGAGAGGAGTGATTCCTCAAGGACTTAATCGTAATTTAAGCCCTTATTAACACTAATTTGTGCACCTAATCCCCACTATAAATACCCCATTAGTCTAATTAGATTATCATGTTCTTCTTATCAATCTTTAGTGTAGTTTATATTATTCTAATCTCTCTTTAATCTTGTAATCAACTTCTAATCAGGTATTAATACAAATCTCATTTCGTTAATTTTTCTTTTGTTCATCTTTTATTTTGGGTAATTGAAGATTATTTGGGTTTATTGGGAGATTGACAACCTTCCATCAATCACCAAGTACTTATATTATTCTTTGCATTATTATTTTGGAATCATCATTAGGTATAATTCTCTTAATCCTTTTTTAATTATTGTTAATCATCTTCATTTATTCATCATGTTTTGCTTTGTTAATATGATTGACAACCTTGTTAACATGTTAAACTTGATAATGAGTGAGTAGTTTCCTTAACTAGGGTTAAAGGGTAATTAGGGAAAACCAACATGGGGGATGATTCATGCTTAATTTAATATGTTTTCATAATTTATTTCCTTGCTTGTTGTGATCTCAACTTATGCACATGCTATGTTTGATGAAATGCGAGCCTATGAATCCTTGCATTGTTTACCCATCACTTACCTTTTCAATGAGACTTGTAAGATATAAACCAACTCGAGTCTCATTAGACCATGCATATAGTTGAGTAGGGAGGATTAAGTTGACTTGTAGGTGTTGTACAATCTAATCGATTCGGCTCCGGGACCCAAACCTTCCTATGATTGTAATATATAAACCAACTCGATCCTATCACAACAATAATTGCTTGCTTCTAATTTGAGAATATGTTTGTATGATCAATTCCCATGAATCCCCTATGAACCCATGACACCCTAGTGCTTTTAATCAATTGTTTACATCTCATTTTAGTCATCTTGCTTGTTTACTTTAATTGTTATTTAGTTTAGTGATCTTCTTATCTCAACCCAAATTGTGACACTACTAGACACCACTACTTACAATCAAAAATACTACATCAATACCCGTCCCTTGGGATCTGACCTTTACTTGCCTCTTTACTAGTAGTAGAGTTGTTTGTGAAGTTATAAATATAGTTTTGGTCTAGGTTCTCGTAACAACAAGTAACCGAAATCTAAGCTCAAAGCGGACCGGCCAAGACCCCCGCATAGTCGTTCGAAGCGGCGACTAACAGAATCATGGCACAAACCTAACACCCAGCATACCCATCCATGAATGATAATAGGGCATGCTCGGCGATGTAGTCTACCAATATGTCAGCGTACGGTAGAGGGAAGTCGTCTTTTGGACTAGCCTTGTTCAGGTGTCTGAAGTCGACGCAAAACTGAATTCTGCCATCTTTCTCGGGTACGGGGACTATGTTAGCCACCCAGTCAGAATAATCAGAAACTTTGATGAATCCGGCTTTGAATTGGTTGTGTACCTCTTCCTTGATTTTTAGGGCACATGCGGCACAACTTTTGCTGCACGGGTTTAGCTCCGGGCTTAATGGGCGTCCTGTGCTCTACAATCTCTCTGTTGATCCCAGGCATGTCTTTGTAGGACCATGAAAATACGTCCTTTTATTCGTGCAAGAGGTTGATGAATTGATGTCTTTCCGAGGGGTCAAGGGTGATCCCTATCCTAAGTTTTGAGATGCATTGTCGGTCCCTACCTTAATAGGTTCGGTCTCCTCAATGATGGGTGTTCGATATTCGCTTTTGTCGAGTTCTTTGGCAAGGTGAGGTGGGTAGTCACTCAAGTTAAATTCCTCACATTCGTTTAGAATTGCATTGCAGTTAATTAAGACGAGTCGTATGAAAACTTAGCATTCATTAAGTCGATCTGAGCGAAAAGCTCGGATAGGACATGCATTGCATGAGGGGTCAGAGGCGACGCAGTAGAGGAGGTGGCCCCTGGGACATTGGATTAAGCTATCTCCCGGATGTCTTCATCAGTCGGCTCGTAACCTAGTCCGAAAGGGATGTTGGGGACCTTGGCTTGTTTCAGGGGAGGCAAGGTGCTTTTCCGTGGGTTAAGAGGCATGCCCGGGAAATACCCATGGTGCAGCAACATGTAGTTGATTGTGAGGTTTGAGAACGGATCACAATCAAAAGGTGTTGGTTCGTCGGTTAGGGCATTCACCGCTTGGAATCCTCACATTTCATTGTCGATCTCCTCAGTGAATTGAGTGGCTATCCCTTTTTTCATGACAGCTTTGATTTAGGATGCAGGAATTGTGACTATTTTCTCATTGAAGAGGACCCTAATTTTCTGGTGAAGGGTAGATGTGACGGCTTTGGCGGCATGGATCCAAGGGTGCCCTAGAAGCATGTTGAATGATGCGTCAATGTTGACTACTTGGAAACTGGCTTCTCTCTCCAGGAGTCTTGTTGCGATGGTTAGGCTGATAAGACCTGGGACCTTACGGCGTGTACTGTCGTAGGTGCGAACTCCCTGATTGGTTGGGACTAGGTCAGCTTCCTTGATCCCGAGTTTATGAGCTGTTTTGAGAGGAATAACGTTGACTGCAGATCGGTCATCCACCAAGACCATGGGTATGGTATTTTTCAAACATTGCACAGTGATGTATAGGGCCAAGTTGTGGTTGGCTCCTAAGGGAGGGATATCCTCGTCGGAGAAGATGATTGGGTTGTTCAGGTCAGGGATGTCCCTTGTCATATGGGCTATCACTTCTTTGGGTGAGGAGGTGGAAGGCACTGTCAGCTTCTCCAAGGCTTGACGCAAAGCCTGTCGGTGCTCAAAGGATGTGGCAATTAGTTGCCAGATGGATATCTCGGCCTTAGCCTTCTGAAGTTGCTTGAGAATTGAGTTCTTGGGAACCTTGGGTTGAAGGTCGATGTCTGGGATGATTTAGTCCTTGATTGTTGGCGGATTGTTTGTTGTGTTGTTTGGGTTTTTGTAAGGGCGTCCAGATCGAGTGAGGTGATCAATCTCTTTGTCTTGCTTGCCCTTTCCCAAGGTAATCTAGACGTCATCTCTCTAAATGTCGTGGATATCAGAGTCGTGAGTGTACCTTAAAGGGGGATTCCTCGGAGGATAGTTTTTGTGCGGGTAATTTTTGTGAAGGTGATTATTTTGAGGTTGATTATTGTGATTTATGTTATGAGGTGCGTGCCAGAATTATTCATTTGAAACTTTGTCGTCTAAGCTTACCAATCAAAACACAATTTATAATCTCAACAAACTACTCTTAGTAGAGTGGTAAGTAAAGGTCGGATCCCAAGGGACGGGTATTGGATTAAGCTATCAAATGCAAGTAGTTATGCCTTAGAGTCACAATTTAGTTTGGGTTGAAATGGTTGTCTAAACTACTTAACAAGGGAAGTGTAAACAAATGAGAAACAAAGCAAGATAAGTAAATCGGAATGTAAACAATTGATAAAAGGCACTAGGGTTTCATGGGTTCATAAGAGAATCATGGTGAGATCAGATAAACAAGTTTCATAGATGCAAGCAATTTATTGTTGTAGTGGAATCGAGTTAGTTTATATCTTACACTTCCTAGTTTTGGGGTCTCAGAGCCGAGCCGAGTCGGTCAAGACTTTCCGACCCCTACAAGTCGACTTAATTCTCCCTATTCAACTATATGGATGGTCTAACAAGCCTTGAGTTAGTTTATGTCTTACAAGTCTTGTTGAATAGATAAGAGATTCATGCTAGGTTGTCAATCAAGCATAGCATGTGCATAAGTTGAAACTACAACAAGCAAGCAATCATATGAACTTTTTAAGTAAAGATCTACCCCATGATTAACTCCCCTAATCCCCGCACTAACCCTAGCTAGGAGACTATTCACTTATGATCATGAAAAACATGTTAATAATGAGGTCAATCATCTTAACAAATGTAAACATGATGGAAGAGCAAAAACATTAATTAAGCAAAGGGTAAAGAAATTGTACCAAATTTATGATGAACAAATGGAAAGGAAAGAATAATAGAAGATAAATTGATTGATGATGAAGAGTTGTCAATTCTTCAATAAATCCCAAATAATCGTCAAATTACCCAACTAGATCTAAAAATTCTTGAACAATAATTAAGGAAGGATTAAGATGTAATTAAGCTAATTAATCTTTAATCTACTCTAATGGCATGATGCCAATCCTCAATTACATGAGAGTATTTATACTAAGTACAAGTATTAGGTTAACTAAGGGCTTAAATGACGATTAAGTCCGTAAAATGAAGATTAACGCCATGCAAGTTTTGCTTTGGGACGCTCGACCTGCTGTTGTTGCCCATGCTACTTCAAAGGACACTCAACCTGCCTTCAGGACGCCCGGGGTGTTCGTTCGGACGCCTGTCTTTAGTAATGGGATGCCCGTTCCGACTCTGGGTAGCGCGTCCTTCCATGCAGATTTTCTTCTTCTTCATTTGGCTGCCTCATGATCCGTGGGGATCATAGAGGAGCCGTGGGGGTCCTTCATATATCATTGCCCATTTATTTGTTCTATCTACTTAGGCCTTTAGTATCGATCTCCTTTTTGATGCTTGGTCATTATATGCGATCAATTTAGCTCCGTTTTGCTCCATACACGCAAGGCTAGCGCTCCTTCCTAACCAAGGGCACAAAACCTCATAGAATATGCAAAGTAGGAAACTTAAGATAGAAACGACCTTCATACATGCTAGGAAGCATAGGAACAAGGCTAGTTAAGGGACTAAATATGTATAAATATGAGTCACATCAAATATCCTCAAACCGAACCTTTGCTCGTCCCGAGTAAAGAGGTGACTAAAACTATGACCCTTATTCATAACATAGCCGATGTGAGATAATTAGCGGGTCTCACTCCGCCCCTTCAACTCAAAACAAGACATATATGAGGTAAGATGCCTTCTTGCAAGGCAAGGTGGGGCTTGCCAAAATGGTGATGCATCCAAACATTAAGCACATGAAAACAAGTAAAAGGATGCATATACAACAGAATAGCCACTTTCCTCATCTAAGTGGTGGAAATCATCTATAAGGGAAGCAATTTAAGGGTACACACTCCACCATAGATATTAGTTCTCCTAGTTACTAAGTTCAAGAGGATACAAACAAGTCACCTCCAAGTAGTGTTAAACTAGGCTACTTTCATCCACAATTGCTAAATGCTTTTGTCAAGGGCGATCGGATGGGGGTGGAATGATGATCCTTATGACGTTAGTGGCATATGACATGATAAATCTCGAATTCTCTACAAGTGTAAAGGCTAAGGATCGTCCTAAGCTCAACAAGGTGGCATAACAAAAATGATTTTTGGGAATGAAGTGCTCAAGTCAATCAAAACAAAACTAGTGGATTTGACTAACTTTCAAAACTTGACCTCAATTCAACTTCCGCATTTCACATTTCAAAACTTTGAGATGGGGTTTGTCCCTCATTTTCTAGTGTCCTTTGCTTTCGCCAATCGCTTATTAGGCAACCGATTAACCTCTAGAGAATAGCTCTTGGGGTGATAGTCACTTTGTATTTAGGCGGCCTAATTCACGACCGTGTGGGGGCCCAATTCAATGGATCCCGCACCAAAGCACAATGAAGTGGTACTTCTCCATCAAATTTCTCGACATTTCAACAATTCAAAACATTTGAGGTTTCCTTTACGATTAAAAATGATTCCAAATCACAAAAACTTTTGAAATGAGCACTTCAAACTTATTAGTGAAAAGTATTTTTGGGTTTCCAAGCCACCAAGTCAATCAAGGTCCCTTAGATAAGTGGATCAAGTCCATATCACATCATAAGGTTAGATAGGTGACACACATGCAAACCCTTGACTAGGCCTTAGACCATGGGACAAAAGATACTAGCATGACACATCTTAGGGTGTCTTGAGAGTATTCTAGTAAACAAAGTCTCAAGGAGAAAAATTATCTACAAGGGCCTTCTATACACTTGTCAAACTTCCCAAATAGGCATTTTCACAAATTTTTCTAATATGCAAACTACATGCCATGATGCAACTAACATATATACAACTCTAATGCATATGCTTCTATCAACTAATATTCCATGTACACTAAATGCAAACTCTTAATAACACATAGATTCATACCGCATCAATCAAAATATAGCCACATTGTCATTAACATATAGAAGGAGGAAGGAGATTTGGAAAGATCATACCATGCGGTCTTCTATTTCCCTCATGCTTCAAATATGGCGTAGTCGTCCCAATGTGATAAGAGTGACATACAAACATATATATACTAATCTAAACTATAAAAGAAAGAACATGTTTTTGAAATTTTTCAATTTTTCAATTTTTTTCATTTTTATAATAGCTTAGATATTATAATTCCCCATCCCCACACTAGTATGGACATTGTCCTCAATGGGCAAAACGATAGGGAATTATGTAAATGCATGAAATTATAAGAGATGCATGAATGCTATATTAAACGCATACTACGAGAAGTATATTACAAATGATGCAAGCTAAACTACTATAACTGATGCATGCTTTCGATTGTTCGGAGAGCTAATTTACATTAACTCGAGACACTTGTGACTAAACTTCCCCAAACCGTTTAAAGTTATGGTGGGAGTTTGGCCACAAGGCCATGCATGCTATGTTATGCAAATTGTCATTTTGGATATTTCTAGTGGGAGTAAAAATCGTCATCACCTCGATGTTGCTAAGGTGGAAAAAGTCCTTTGGTGTTACTAGGACACTCACTAGGCAAAAGCCAAAACAACAAGAATTATTCAAACTAAGTTATTATGCAAATCAATTTTTGACACAGAATTGAGAGAGGAAGAAAAAGCTCACAAAAGCCATGGTGGGTGCCCCTTTCCCGCTCCACCAAGCTGAAGAACTCTTCACTTATCATCATCATCTCCTCCAAGCTCATCACTCCAATTAACCTTTGACTCATCACTCTCACAAAAGTCCATAAACTCATCCCCATCGCTATTCACTTCCACGGTGTCACCGTCACTTGAGATTTCCTCCCTTTCGTTACCATTGACACTCGCTCCGTCATTCCCATGGGCCGAATTTGGGAATAGTATGTCGACTTGAGCCCAAAAGGGAAGTTCTCCTTCTTCATTAATCTGCCCTTGGTGGGGCATTTGATGGAAACTAGGATAGAAAGCATAATAGGCATCAACCCTATCATCGTATTGTTGTCTATGCATTGCTTGAAGTAGACCCGTAGCAAAGTCATCCTTTGGGAGAATGAACGGGTTAGGGTGGTTGTAAGGTTGGTAAGGGAAAGGGTATGGAGGAATAGTGATCTTTTCCCTTTCATTCTTTTGCTCATGCTCTTGTTGTTGTTGAGTAGGGGGTGGGGTTTGGTTTCCTTGTCTTATATTTCCGGGCACTAAGTAGGGAGGTAGTCGGGAATGGGGCCCTCTCCTCGGTGAAATTATTGTGAATCCTTCCATTGGAAGGGTTAATATGGCGCTTCCTTTTGTTAACCATTTGATTTTCCTTTCATATCCTTCGTAGGCTATCCAATGGTGTTGTTGGAAAAGAAGCCTTTCATTGAGCCTAGTGTTGCTCGGAAGATGCACATAAAAGTTATCATGGTTGAAATTCGGGTTGAACCATTTTGCAATTCTTGTTATTAAGCCTCCATTGACAATGTGCCTCATCCCATTGTCACATCCGTTCCGAAACCGTGCCCATGTTTCAAGCAATACCAAAGGAGCATTGAAATTGTAGCCACTTTTACCTTGAATTTTCAAATATGATTCCATGAAGGTAAGGTCAAGCTCATTAACTAGAAGAGAGAAGTTGATGTGTCTTAATATGTGTGGTAGAAATGAAGAAAAGAAAGGAGGGTTTGTAGTCAATAGAAGAGGAGCACGGGAGGGAGATGCGCGGTTTGATAAGGGAGCCGGGCGTTTCTTGCTTCAGAATTTTCTATATACGTAGAGGGGGACGTGCGTCCTCAACTCGGTCCGGCCGTCCTAGGTATTGGGACTCCCCGATTTCACAACAGCTTAAAATTTTTCTTTGACAAGCAGATAGAGACGTGCGTCCCCAAGGATGGTATGCCCGACCTGAGCATTCGGGACGCCCGGGCCAATACTAGGACGCCCGAATTTTGCTTCAGCTAAAATTCTTTCAATCTTCTTGGCTTCAACTCCCACGAGTTGAGGCCAACTCGTGGGGATCCTCCTTTTAGCTCTTCTATGGCTTCCTCTTCTTTCATTGAGTGACATATGCTCTCTCTTAGCCTAGGCAAAAGCTTCCTCACACTTGAATTTCGTAACCTTCGCACATCAAACTTGATTAGTAACTCTCCCTCACTTGCTCTCATGTCAAAAATTGTACTTAAAACAAGGAATTAAAATGCAATGCAATGAACTTAATGTGCAAGAAAGTAAGTTAGTATATTTACAACTGGTGGTTTAGGGAGGACTCCACCAAACTCTCCTCCATTTCAATGCTTCTATCATGGTAGGAGAGGCTCATGCCGGATGGCCTCAATTTCTCCTACAAAAGCTCCTTCAGAGTAAGGTTTAATTTGATCCGTTGACCATTGACTTTGAACCGATTCCCATCTTCCGACATTATCTCAAAGTCTCCATACTTTCTGACATTTGTGATCACAAAGGGACCCGTCCATCGTGAATTAAATTTTCCGGGGAAGAGCCGATATCGAGAGTTGAATAGAAAGACTTTGTCTCCCTTGTGCAATGCTTTTTGCTTGATTCCTTTGTTATGAAGCAATTTCGTGCGTTCTTTGTAGATCTTTACGTTCTCATATGAGTGAAGTCGAAACTCTTCCAACTCTTCAATTTGCAAGATCCTCTTCTTTCCACTTAGCTTCAGATCAAGATTGAGAGCTTTGATTGCCCAAAAGGCTTTGTATTCCAATTCAAGTGGCAAGTGACAAGCCTTTCCATAAACTAACTTGTATGGTGAAGCTCCTATGGGGGTCTTATAGGCCGTCCTATAAGCCCAAAGAGTGTCATCAAGTTTCATGCTCCAATATTTACGAGTCTTGTTAACAACCTTCTCAAGAATTTGCTTGATCTCTCTATTGGAAACTTGGACTTGACCGCTTGTTTGAGGATGATATCCCAAGCCGGTTCTATGTTGAACACCATATTTTGTTAAGAGAGATGCCAGTTTCTTCTCATGGAAGTGTGTTCCACCATCACTAATAATTGCTCTAGGTACTCCAAACCTTGGGAAGATCACTTTTCTTAGGAGTTTGGTCACCATCTTCGCATCGTCGGTTGGAGTAGCAATTGCTACTACCCACTTTGACACGTAATCAACAACAACAACTAGAATGTACTTTTTGCCTTGGGATGATACAAAGGGACCTTGGTAATCAATTCCCCAAACATCAAAGATTTCAACTTCCAAAATGCCTCGTTGTGGCATCTCATTTCTCCAACATATGTTCCCGGTTCTTTGGCAAGGATCACAATGAAGGATGTGAAAGATCATATATCCTAATTAGACTCTCTAATTAAAAACAAATTATTTCATAAAATGTCATTTTCGTGATCTATGTAACATGCATGCTAATATAAAAGCATAATAATGAAGATTAAGGAAAAAACAATTTCCATACATTGATTTTGGTGGTAAAAATGGGCACAAACTAGATCACCTATCTAGTTTGTTCTTGTGCTAAAGAAATATGGAAGCCTCCTTTACCAATCTTCAAAGAGAAGACCTCCTTCTAGTAGCACCCAAGAACAACACCCAAATTCCTAACAAATATTAACTAGATATTTGATAAGATATACCCTTGATTATATGTGTAATAATACTAACAATCTTAGTAATTATTTTTAGATTACTAACAATTTAGTAAATGATGTTTATTATTTTAGAGAGAAGAAATGATTTCACATACAAAGTGTTCAAGTGAAGTTTCAAATGAACAAAATGATGGAGTGTAAAAGGAGGGAGAGTGGTCGGGTAGGTGGAGTGTAGGAGTGGAGAAAATTTTACAATTTTTTTTTTTTTTTGCATGTCCAATACAATTTGTCCATAGATAAGAACAAATTAGATAGGAAAAAATAAAAGCATGAGTGTAATGATTATGTATATAACCATCCATTTACACTCCATTTACACGGTCCAATGTTCCATTTACGGGTCCATTTTGCTTCTTATATTTGTCACACAAATACATGTAAATTTTATTTAAACATCGTTTTATGTTTAAATGCTTCCCGATTAATTTTGTCCAAAACACTCCGTAAATATATGTGTACCGCTACACATATTATTTACGTACTAATATTAATCACATTAATCAATTAGTACAATTTTAGTGAATTAACAATTAATTAACTAAAACCCGTCTCATAAAATTTATTATTCAATTATCGCATAATTAAATAATAACTGTCGCACCACGAGTTCGCAACTCGAATCTCTCTAAAATAATCGACTAACCTCTTAGTCTATAAATCAAGGACTAAATAAATTGTATCTCATACAATTAATTAGTTATAAATTGGGGTTCGTTCCTATAGGTGTGACCGAAAGGGGTCAGTTGATCACCGCCGTCTCACGACAATAACGTCAAACTCTAGTCATCCAACCGTTATTGATATACGTTAATCAACTGAAGAGGATCAAATAATTAGATATCCTGATGATATTCCTTTAATGAGATTTATTATGTAAACGCACTATTGTGAAGGACACTAACTCCAACAATTTCCCACTTGTCCGACACAAGGTGTGCGCTACCTATTCTCTTGTTCGTTTTTAATCTCCCACTCAATGCAAGGTGTCTTTCAGGTCGCACTTGCACATGAACATATCGCGAGTGGTTTTCTCGATCGGGAGTGTGACTACAAGACCGGAAAAATCTCCCACATATTACTTCCAAACGTGGCCACGCATTTATAGTCACAACTCCTCGAGTGGCCTTGAGATATAGTTACCCAACGTGGGTGGACAATTCCTGTATGCCCTATCTATCTTTGCCTAATACAGATCATCAAGACTCAGAAGATGTCCTTTGGCCTCCTTTCACGGCACGACCTAAGACAAAAACCAAAGTCACTCAGAAACTGCATTGACTTGGATAATAGTCTCCACCCAAAAGAATTGACCCATAGGAACATCTTAGAGATCCCTGCCACGACCAGGCGTCTATAATAGAACTTAGGGACTCTCTAAATGGTCACTGTCCGGTAAAGTGTCACACACTCTGCCAATGTAATTGACTAGTCATCACGTATGACCTCATGGTGTTGAACAACCATCAATCGACTTACAATCTAGTCACTCCGAGACGTCACCTCATTAAGTGACTAGGGACAAAATACAATGTTCATCTTATTCACTTGAATAGTGTTCAACATTGTCTCCACAACAAATTTAGATAAACAAGGTATTAAATAATTCAGTCACACTAAATAAAAGATTCATAAATGAATTCTTAAACAATGAATGCGATTATCATACATATAAAAAGAGATACACTATCCAATTATTACATATCCATAATCGAAAGAAAATCTGGTACTCGTCTCAATCCCATTGCGACGACATGACCATCATGCTTAGCCTTTGATAAAGGCTTGGTTAAAGGATAAGCAATATTATCATATGTCCCAACCTTACAAATGTCAATTTCCTTCCTTTCTACATAATCTCTAATTACATGGTATTTCCTTTCAATGTGTCTAGATTTATTACTAGACTTCGGCTCTTTGGCTTGAAAAATAGCTCCACTGTTATCACAATATAGAGTGATCGGATATTTGGCGGAATGGACTACTCCTAGTCCCTCCATGAATTGCCTAATTCAAACAGCTTCCTTTGCAGCCTCAGATGCTACAAGGTACTCAGCCTCTGTTGTAGAATCTGCGGTAACGCTTTGGTTGAAGCTCTTCCAGCAAACAGCTGTTGGAGCTTGTGTCCTCCACAAATTAGTGTGATAACATTTGTAAATCTCTTACAGGTTCACAAGGGTATACTTCGTATTTTAATCAGTTGATTAACGATTACCTAATAACGGTTGGCTTGCTAGAAAGTTTGACGTTATTATCATACAGATGGCGGTGATCTACTGGTCCCTAAAGGTCACACCTATAGGATGTGTTTGAGAGATGTGGTTATAGAAATATAATCACATTGATGCCTTATATGACTAAACAGTTAGTCAATGTGTTGATGAGACAATATTTATTGAAGATTAAATAATATTAGTTGAAACGAATTAACTGTCAATTCGTAAATTAAATATTATAAGTTATATTTAATTAAATGTATGTAATGTTAGCTTGGACGAATTAATATGTTAATTCGTAATTAAATGTAATCGGTTATATTTAATATCAACAAGATGAATGTGTCATAGTGGTAATAGTGAGGGTACTCAATCCAAGAGGTCATGGGTTCGATCCTCACTAGATGACAATTTATATTTAACACATTTTATACATTTTTGGAAACCGAAAATAAGGAAATTATACTCCTTGATATTTCGGTATTTGGGCTAGAAATTAGAAGAAGAAAATCTACCCTAATCTCTCCAACATACACGGTTTATAGGGGAGAAAAGGGAGATTATTCTAACCTAATTTTTTTAATTCATTTTTCCCATTTTTACCTCCTCTCATCGGAAAAACACAAAAAAACCTAAAATTAATCTGTTGATTTGGGGATCGATTCTAGCATAATCAAAGGGCATTTCTCATATCGTCTTGGGTGCAACTGATAGGCGAATATCAACTTTGATATTGTTCTTAGGCCGTTTTTGCTAGGACCGAAGGTTATTGCTGAATCCTTTACGATCTTGTTTATGCATTTTATTTTATGACTAATAATTCATCATTTTATAATTCGTTATAGTCCTTAAAATTAAAGGGATGCATACAGATAAATCCCACAACAGCGCCTCCATTTAGCATAAACGCATAGCCGTATTGGAATTTCATATCATCCCGATCGGTTTGGAAACTTGCGTTCATGTAACCACTTACACGCAACTCAGTTTCTCCTCCAAACACTAAGAATGAATCCTTAGTCCTTCTCAAAAACTTAAGGATGTTCTTGTTAGAAATCTATATCTCATTTCTTAACATATTCATATATGTGATGAATTAATTTAGTCATAAAATTAAATATTGATCTTATGCATGCAAACAATAATTAGGATAAAGAAGAAATCATCATTCTTATATTGGGTATTTTGAATTATTGGGCACAAGTGAGTTGTCCTACTCACTTGTTCTTGAGCTCTCCAAATATTGGATAACAAGGATTCAAGTATAGAATCCCTCCCAAGGAATAATACCCAAGGTAACCACTTAATAAAATTAATATTATTTATACTAGAACAATATTAACTTAAATAAAATTGACCCAAAAATATTTATTTTGGTCTCATAATTTCGGTTAAGAGAAGGAGAAGGAAGAAGAATTTTTATCTCTCTAAAAACTCTAATTTTTTATGTATGAATGAATGAAAAATTACACTAACTATTAAAGTAGTGTATTAGGTAAATTATAGAGAAAAACCCATGGTTTTCTCTATGGCAAAACCGGGTAGGGGGAGGGGTGGTGATGGCCAATGCATGAGCAAGGTGTTCTTCACAAGAGGCACTAGGTATGCATGGCTAGGTTTAGGAACAATGATTATGTTTTCCACTTAATTAATCAACATAATATTTATCCTAACACTCCCACTAATCCGGTCCATATAAGATAAAATGGACTCCATTTTAACTTTGTCAATTTGTCAATTTGTCACATGTCACATGTCATGTAAAATTGTTATGCATTTTTAACATATTAAAAATCAACGCATTAATAAAAATACGTCATATACAAAATCGACTTAGTAATTCATAATTACTTGTACCAAAATAATTTACCAATTATAAATCACAACATCTTGTATTTATAATAAATTATTCGTTCAGTTCAATTGCTTCCGTAAACATTAATTTCATCTAAGCAATAAAATAATTCGATTACTTAGACCGTATCTTATTTAATCAAATTACAATGAGACACGTAAATGTTACTTCCAAAATCGTCCGTCAATTTCAAGTAATTTAATTAACCCGTATCATCATACGATCAATTAAATAATCAATTAAGAGTGTTACCCTTTAGGTATGACCTAAGGGGATCAACTGATCACCACCCTCGCACGACAGTAATGTCAAACTCTAGTCAGCCAATCATTACAGATATGTGTGAACCAGTTGACAGTAAAATATTACTTCCCAATTGTATTCTTAAAATGAGACTTAAACATGTGATCATCATGATCGACAATTGTGATCGCATTATTATCGGAGGACACATATTCCAAAAATCTCCCACTTGTCCTCGACAAGTGCGCGTCACCAATTCTCTTGTCCTATTATTGTCTCCCACTCAATGTAAGGTGTCTTTCAGGTCGTACTTGCAAGTAATCATATCGAGAGTGGTTTCTTCGATCTGGAGAATAACTGATTGACCGGATTTATCTACCATAGATAACTTCCGAGCGTGGCCACGCATTTCCAGTTCATTACTCCTCGAGTGGCCCTGAGATATTGTTATAACCCTGACTAGGGGTGGACAATTCCTATCGCACACATTCCTTTCGATTAGCCACAGCCATCATAACCCAAAATATGCCCATTTGACCTCATTTACGAAGGTCGTAGTAACAGAAATCAAAGTTAATTTGAAACTGTGCCATCTTAGGCGAACAGTCTTTAGTCAAAAGAATTGACTCATTAGAATACTATAGTAGCTCTCGCCACGACCAAGGTGTATAAATTTGTCAGAAATCCATAAGCGGTCATAAGGCCCAACAAGGTGTTCCTAACATTCTGCCTATGTGATCAACTAGTCATCAGACATGACTCCACGGCACTTGAACTTGCCATCAATCGCATCACATTCTAGTCACTTCGAGACGTCACCTCATGTAAGTAACTATGGGCGAATACAATGCTAATCCGTGTTCACTTTAACGGGGTTCAATTGTCTCTACAACCCGTTTGGATGTAGCAAAGTATAAGGTGAGTTAATAATAACTCAAACAACAAATGTCGACATCACATTCAGGTAATCAATACCATATTACAACCTTGTGATGCATATCGTAAGTGTGTAAACACTAGTCGATTGCAATAGAAGTTTAATATACCATGTGTCCATGTGTTCAAACTTCTCATATTGCATTATCCTTTATATTCATGTTATCTCTCATAGCATGAACCTTACAAAGTACACATATAGGTTCCCAACCTAGGTTTGGGTTCTTTATTTTGAAAGAACTTTCTGGTTGTTTATGACATAACCAATGAATTTTTGGTGAATGATATAACTTGCACTGATCAAGTACTCCACCCACTCACAATGCACTAGGTATATGTTTTGTAGAGTCTTACAACAATTGTCAAGATGATTAGCCTAGCACTTCTCACAAGTCCAAGCATATTAGAAAATATTAGTTTTGAGTAACTTCTTACTTCAACTAAGTATATTTCCAAACTTCTTATTTCTCCTTTTATCTTGAATAGCTTAGGATTTTCATAAATCCTTACGCGTGTTCGAACTTCAATATGTGCAACCTCTTGACACATAACAAAATGTTCTGTCCAACACTGAAATCGCTCATTGGTTCTCCTCGAGAATTCATGACGATTCTTCTATGGCTTGCCAATGATTCATCATGCTCTTATGCATATGATTCATTATTGGACATGTGCATGATTATTCTAATGGCGGAAACATTAGAAACTAACAATCATGTGATCAACCATTCTTAGGTTCAATGAACGACCATGACTGCTAATGGCAATTCCATTTTCATTGACATGAATAACCTACGTTTCTCGTTGATTCGATGTGTATATCTCAATACCTATCCAACATCTCATGATGTGATTGGATTCATCATAGTCCATTTTCATCCAGAATTGAAAACTCAAATACTTCTTTGTGAAAGAAAGTATTAGCTCGTCATTCTCAATGAGTAATGAGTTATAAACTTTTACAAGATGATTGCTCCCACTAAATTCCATGTCTTCACATGATAATTTCCAACTCCCACTTAATTCCACATGTTTCGCAATTGACTACTCAATCGAAACATTTCAAGAATTAAAATATATTTTGCTTTGCCAAGTTATTAAGATAGAACCATATACGCTCCCAACATATCCTTTCAAAATACCTATTTTGAAGAGGTTTCATATTTTAAACTTTATGGAAAGAGATTTTAATCTCTAACTCATTCATTTTATAATGATGCGTAGTAATGTCATTATTTAAATGTGAATTATATCTAATACACGTCCTTCTCAAAATACCCTTTTCTGGAAGGAGGTTTAACCATTTCATTTTCATAATGAGGTTAAGTAATGACACTAGCATGGTTAACAATTAATTTAGCTCTTGTGGATATCGGTATATCATTCTTTGCAACTAGTTTCCTTTAGGCTCTTAAGTAAATATCAATATTGAAACTATTTGTCAAATTTCGCTCATAAACTAGTCAAATCTCTTGTTAAGACTTTAAATTAGTCATTCTTTTTACAAAACATTCTTTTGGTCTCCTCGTGTAGTTATCTTGAGAACATATTCTTTTGATTACTTCACTTGGCCTCTTTTGTCATGTAATCACTTGGTCTCTTTTGTCATGTAGATTTCATCTATTCGTGACCATAGATCTCATCTATTCGTGTACACTATCTATATAGGTATACAAATCATTCTTTCTTGCGTAGATCTCATAAACACAAGTACACAAATTTGCTTTGTGTTAAACTTTCTTGCGTAGATCTCATATACACAAGTACACAAATTTGCTTTGTGTTAAATTTGTGTTCTTTGTGTCTTCATTTTTCTCCCACTCTATCTTTAGAATAAATACACTAGAGATTCAAAGATAGCTTATGAGACAGAAATAATGATTTTGAAGTATAAGGAGGACTATCTCATAGGTTGACTAATTGTTATAGATTTGATAAGTGTACTTGGTGATTGACATTTCTTTAAGAGAGTTCATCAACTCAATATCACTTTATAATTGATCATACACAAGCCTTAAGCTTGTGGACATATAATGAATCCCATCATTATAGTTGTCTATTAGATCACTTTAAGTGGGTGATCATATGTTTCTATGTGCAAGCATATAAAGACGAATTTTTAGAACAAGGATAAAATACGATAAAACGGGTGACTTGGGTTGCAAACCAAGCCACCATAATCCAAAATACAACAATTATTTTATAAAGGATCAAACATTTCCATGTCGAACACGGAAATCGAAAAGTTCTAAAAATCCGAAACATAAATTAAAATAAGACAATAAAAAGCCAAGCTTCATGGAAGCTACTCCTAGCTTCTTTGATGGTTTCTCAAGCTTGCTTTTCTTTTCCCTTGTCCTTGCTTGGTGGAGGCCCTATTTACAATAAAAAGGGGATACATTATCACAACTTTGTATCACAATACCATAGTTGAATTAGAAACATAAAAGAAAGGATAGTCATTTACCTACTGGAGTGATCTTTCCAGCTTTAATGTCACCAAGATATTTGGAACAATTTCTTTTCCAATGTCCAACACCCTTACAATAATGGCATTTATCAAGAGGACCCTTCTTGATCTTGGAAGTGCTAGCTTCATAAGTCTTAGCTTTGGTGAAAGTGGGAGCTTGCTTCTTACCTTTCTTCCCATTCTTCTTGAACTTCCCCTTGCTTTTGGTGCTTATGTTAAGCACATCCTTAGGTGGGTTAACATTTAACCCCATGTCTCTTTCGGCTTGCACAAGTAACTTGTGCAACTCTTCAAGAGACACGTCCTTGTCTTGTATGTTAAAATTCAACCGGAATTGAACATACGCTTTGATTTGGATAAGGAGTGTAGAATCCTATCTACAATGAGTTCTTTGGGGATTTCAACCTTTTGAATCTTCAAATTCTCCACTAGCTCCATCAATTTGAGCACGTGAGAGCTAACCTTTTGGCCCTCTTTAAAGTCGAGATCAAAGAATGCCGCCTCATATTGGACGATCCTCGGAGTTTGTGAAAACATTGTCACAAGCTTGTAATAGATTTCATTAACGGTGCCTATTTTAAAGGCTCTCCTTTGGAGATCCGCCTCCATCGCAAAGATCAACACATTTTTCATTGCGGCGGACTCCTTCTGGTAAGCCTCATATGCTTCCCTAGTCGCGGCACTCACCTAGCATTAGGTTCGGGTGGAGAGGCCTCTTTGAGGTAACGAAGCTTTTCGTCACCTTAGGCGGCTAATTTGAGTTGGGCATCCCAATCGGAGAAATTTGACCCATTCTTTTCAAGTTTACAACGATCCATGAAGGATCGGAGTCATGAAGTATTAGTGAGAGGTGTGGCATTGGTGTTTGGAGTGGCCATTTGTTATGAGAAATAAAAGCGGTCTACAAAACAAAATTAGAAGGAATAAAACATATGTCGTTTTCAAAATAATAATACTCGTAAAAATTTAATTTAAACAAGTTTTACTTGCATTTATCTAGTGACCTCTACCCAACTTGATAAATGATTCCAAGACCCAAATTCATATTAACTTGGGCACGGGGTAGTCGATGAAACCCTTATCAATATAACTATGTGGATTAACTCTTTCATCGATTCTACTTTTAGAACTCTTGGTCGATAAAATTACTTTAACATTTATCTATAGCCCGGAACACATGCGACTACGGTCACGAATACTTATCACCCTTATCAACACGAATTTGGTGGATAGACATTTATCACCCACTTCCCCAACGTAACAAGGTTTGTACCCCGGGGTGGCCGAGTGCACTCCATCGCGAAATAGGTTTTCATGGTTTTTACTTTTTGGTAAGGCTAAGTCTCAATTGTTTATTTTTAGCGAGAGGTCATGTCAATTTATTATCTATCACGTTTTAAGTGAACTAAAGCGATGAACTACGATAATTATAATTGACACGGTCGATAAACTCGATTAAAATGACAATGCATGTTTTTGTTATGGCGATTTACCGATGCATGCAACATATAAATAAAATGCAAAGCATAAATTAAATCCTAGTATGGCCTTCCTAAAATACAAAATCTAATTAACTATTACATATTCGGAAACCAGCTCCATTGGTCCCTTGAACTTCGGATTTGGCACACATCTCGAGGTAACACCGTCTTTAATGTATCGCCTTCTAGAGTGGCATCGTCTTCAAAGAACTCCGGAATAATAAAATTACATAACAAATTACATAATTTCCTATTATACATTTGTAATTAAAATAAAAATAAATCTATTAAATTACAAAACGGTGATACGAGATGACAATAAATTACAACCGAATCGATATTCCCATACATTTCGGGTAATACCAATTTAAAAACTAAGGCCATACTAAGTAAAAATTACATAAAATAAAATTACATAAAATAAAATTATGACATTCATAAATAAAATGCAGCATTATAATATGTATGGACATGCCAAATTTTATGCTAAATCGCCTTTAAGGAGCCAATATCGTATATTAAACGGTTTTTACGGATTTGCGTGATTCAACCTTTTAAAATCACAATAAATTACATAAAATCATATTTATGCACAAGTTAATTACCCTAACCAACTTAGGACTCAAAATTAGTCTCCACTAACATATTGACTATAATTAACTTATACTTCTTAAACTTGTTCATTAATGGACTCAAAATTACAATAAAATGCCATAAACTCCAAATAAATCATAAAAATTTCAAATAAATTCAAAATTCAAAATTTTAAACTCAATCACATTCTGAAAAAATATCATGACACTCATAATGTTCACAAACTTAGGTTAAAAATTTCGAAAATCATCAAGGAAAAACTATGTTGCGATTTATCGGATTTATCAAATATTATCATAAAAATATGAGAAAAATTATATTTATCAACTTCTCAATTTTAGATCTGAAATAGGTAATAAAATGCAACATGTGAAGGTTTTCCTTAGTCATGATGTATGTTTTAGCAATTATTCACTAATTAAAGTCACTATTTATGCTATTTTTCATCAAAAATTCATAAATCATGCATAAAGATTTCATTATAGCCAATTATTTTACACACATCTTGTAAAATTGCATGTGACAACATAGTAAATTTCTATGACCATATTCGAAATTTATCTCATATTAACCTATTTTTCATTAAAATTCGATTTTTATCATGAAAAAACCATATTTTGAGCATAAGAACTCCAAAAATAATGAAAATTTACAGGTCATCTAAAAAACATATATGTGAAAACATATCCAAAAATTACTGGAAAATTCGAAGTTTAGCTAATTTTAGTCCGAAAATGACATTTTTATCATAAAATCACATTTTTAATGCCATTATTATATAAAATGAACAATAAAAATCCATAAATTAACCAAAATGTCCTAAATATATTTTAGGATCAGAAACTTTAACATGCATAATTGATTTCATTATATATCATAATAAGCACAAATTTATGAGTTTTATATGTTAGTCGTATAACTCGGAAAAACTATAACCGATTTGCATGCGAAGAACCTAAGGCTCTTGATACCGCTTGTTAGAAATCTATATCTCATTTCTTAACATATTCATATATGTGATGAATTCATTTAATCATAAAATTAAATATTGATCTTATGCATGCAGACAATATTTAGGATAAAGAAGAAATCATCATTCTTACATTGGATATTTCGGATTATTGGGTACAAGTGAGTTCTCCTACTCACTTGTTCTTGAGCTCTCCAAATATTGGATGAACAAGGATTCAAGTATAGAATCCCTCCCAAGGAATAATACCCAAGGTAACCACTTAATAAAATTAATATTATTGATACTAGAACAATATTAACTTAAATAAAATTGACCCAAAAATATTTATTTTGGTCTCTTAATTTCGGTTAAGAGAAGGAGAAGGAAGAAGAATTTTTATCTCTCTAAAAACTCTAATTTTTCATGTATGAATGAATGAAAAATTACACTAACTATTAAAGTAGTGTATTAGGTAAATTATAGAGAAAAACCCATGGTTTTCTCTATGGCAAAACCGGGTAGGGGGAGGGGTGGCGATGGCCAATGCATGAGCAAGGTGTTCTTCACAAGAGGCACTAGGTATGCATGGCTAGGTTTAGGAACAATGATTATGTTTTCTACTTAATTAATCAAACTAATATTTATCCTAATACTCCCACTAATTCGGTCCATATAAGATAAAATGGACTCCATTTTATCTTTGTCAATTTGTCAGTTTGTCACATGTCACATGTCATGTAAAATTGTTATGCATTTTTAACATATTAAAAATCAACGCACTAATAAAAATACGTCATATAAAAAATCGACTTAGTAATTCATAATTACTTGTACCAAAATAATTTACCAATTATAAATCACAACATCTTGTATTTATAATAAATTATTCATTCAGTTCAATTGCTTCCGTAAACAATAATTTCATCTAAGCAATAAAACAATTCGATTACTTAGACCGTATCTTATTTAAACAAATTACAATGAGACACGTAAATATTACTTCCAAAATCGTCCGTCAATTTCAAGTAATTTAATTAACCCGTATCGTCATACGATCAATTAAATAATCAATTAAGAGTGTTACCCTTTAGGTATGACCTAAGGGGATCAACTGATCACCACCGTTGCACGACAGTAATGTCAAACTCTAGTCAACCAATCATTACCGATATGTGTGGACCAGTTGACAGTAAAATATTATTTCCCAATTGTATTCTTAAAATGAGACTTAACATGTGATCATCATGATCGATAGTTGTGATCACATTATTGTCGGAGGACACATATTCCAACAGTTCTTTACGGCTATCCAGTGACTCTCACCAGGCTTGGCTTGATAACGACTTGTCATGCTCAAGGCATACGCAATGTCGGGACGAGTGCAAATCATAGCATACATGATAGACCCAACAACGGAAGCATAAGGGACGATCTTCATGTGTTCAATCTCCTTAAGGGTAGAGGGAGACTGTGACTTGCTCAAAGTAATCCCTTGGCCCATAGGTAGAAATCCTCTCTTGGAGTCTTTCATATTGAACCGGTCAAGAACTTTGTCAAACTTCCCAAATAGGCATTTTCACAAATTTTTCTAATATGTAAACTACATGCCATGATGCAACTAACATATACACAACTCTAATGCATATGCTTCTATCAACTAATATGCCATGTACACTAAATGAAAACTCTTAATAACACAGAGATTCATACCGCATCAATCAAAATATAGCCACATTGTCATTAACATATAGAAGGAGGAAGGAGATTTGGAAAGATCATACCATGCTGTCTTCTATTTCCCTCATGCTTCAAATATGGTGTAGTCATCCCAATGTGATAAGAGTGACATACAAACATATATATACAAATCTAAACTACAAAAGAAAGAACATGTTTTTGAAGTTTTTCAATTTTTCAATATTTTTCATTTTTATAATAGCTTAGATGTTAAAATTCCCCATCCCCACACTAGTATGGACATTGTCCTCAATGGACAAAACGATAGGGAATTATGCAAATGCATGAAATTATAAGAGATGCATGAATGCTATATTAAACGCATACTACGTGAAGTATATTACAAATGATGCAAGCTAAACTACTATAACTGATGCATGCTTTCGATTGTTCGGAGAGCTAGTTTACATTAACTCGAGATTCTTGTGAGTAAACTTCCCCAAACCGTTTAAAGTTATGGAGTGAGTTTGGCCACAAGGCCATGCATGCTATGTTATGCAAATTGTCATTTTGGATTTTCCTAGTGGGAGTAAAAATCGTCATCACCTCGATGTTGCTAAGGTGGAAAAAGTCCTTTGGTGTTACTAGGACACTCACTAGGAAAAAGCCAAAACAACAAGAATTATTCAAACTAAGTTATTATGCAAATCAATTTTTGATACAAAATTGAGAGAGGAAAAAAAATCTCACCAAAGCCATGGTGGGTGCCCCTTGCCCGCTCCACCAAGCCGAAGAACTCTTCACTTATCATCATCATCTCCTTCAAGCTCATCACTGCAATTCACCTTTGACTCATCACTCTCATAAAAGTCCATAAACTCATCCCCATCGCTATTCACTTCCATGGTGTCACCGTCACTTGAGATTTCCTCCCTTCCGTTACCATTGACACTCACTCCGTCATTCCCATAGGCCGAATTGAGGGCTCTCCAAAGAGGTTCAACACTATAGTTTATGGGCTTGGATGACTGAGTGGTCGACACATCTAAGGCCGATACATCCGCGAATTCAACTAATGTCATCATTCGTGCGACATTTTCCAACCGGAACTCAATGCATATTGTGTTGTTAAGAGTGGAAATCTTCAAGAAGCTTAGGAATTCAACCACAAGTGATTTATATGTAAGCTCATGCATATGGAACATATTTGAGAGTCCGAACAACTCGAATAATGCTTCGGTTTAATGATAGATTCCTAACTTCATTAATGTATCATGACAAACGAACTTAGTGGGAAGGATGTTCTTACCCATTAGTCGGTGGAAGACGAATCTTTGTTCATGATTGACAAACTCGATGTTGGGAAAACGATCAAGTCTTGAAAGATCAATAATCTCCCAATTTTCCCTTCTTCTTGTGTTGAGATGTGAGGTAGAAGAACTCCCAATTATCCTTGTTCTTCTTTGCTCCATTGTCATGAACCTTCTTTGTGTTTTCATTTTGATTTGATTCAAGAACTGTATTTGTCTAAGAGTAAAATCAAACCTCCTAAATTAGATCTCTTTGTTTTGTGGAATATCTCAAACCCTAGATTTGGGTTAGCTAAAATTTAGAGAGGTTGATTTGTTTGATTGGAGATGAGGTTGGGTGATTGTGAGTATTTGTGAGGGAGACTTAGGTTTACTTGAAGAGAGAAGTTGATGTGTCTTAATATGTGTGGTGGAAATAAAGAAAAGAAAGGAGGTTTTGTAGTCAATAGAAGAGGAGCACGGAAGGGAGATGCGCGGTTTGATAAGAGAGCCGGGCATTTCTTGCTTCAGAATTTTCTATATACGCAGAGGGGGACATGCGTCCTCAAGTCGGTCCGCCCGTCCTAGGTACTGGGACGCCCGAATTTCTCAAAAGCTTAAAATTTTTCTTTGACAAGCAGATAGGGTTTCTTTAACAAGCAGATAGGGACGTGCGTCCCTAAGGATGGTATGCCCGACCTGAGCATTCGGGACGCCCGGGCCGATACTAGGACGCCCGAATTTTGCTTCAGCTAAAATTCTTTCAATATTCTTGGCTTCAACTCCCACGAGTTGAGGCCAACTCGTGGGGATCCTCCTTTTAGTTCTTCTATGGCTTCCTCTTCTTTCATTGAGTGACATAGGCTCTCTCTTAGCCTAGGCAAAAGCTTCCCCACACTTGAATTTCGTAACCTTCGCACATCAAACTTGATTAGTAACCCTCCCTCACTTGCTCTCATGTCAAAAATTGTACTTAAAACAAGGAATTAAAATGCAATGCAATGAACTTAATGTGCAAGAAAGTAAGTTAGTATATTTACAACTGGTGGTTTAGGGAGGACTCCACCAAACTCTCCTCCATTTCAATGCTTCTATCATGGTGGGAGAGGCTCAAGGCGGATGGCCTCAACTTCTCTTACAAAAGCTCCTTCAGAGTAAGGTTTAATTTGATCCGTTGACCATTGACTTTGAACCGATTCCCATTTTCCGACATTATCTCAAAGTCTCCATTATTTCTGACATTTGCCATCACAAAGGGACCCGTCCATCGTGAATTAAATTTTCCGGGGAAGAGCCGATATCGAGAGTTGAATAGAAGGACTTTGTCTCCCTTGTACAATGATTCTTGCTTGATTCTTTTGTCATGAAGCAATTTGGTGCGTTCTTTGTAGATCTTTGCATTCTCATATGAGTGAAGTCGAAACTCTTCCAACTCTTCAATTTGCAAGATCCTCTTCTCTCCACTTAGCTTCAGATCAAGATTGAGAACTTTGATTGCCCAAAAGGCTTTGTATTCCAATTCAAGTGGCAAGTGACAAGCCTTTCCATAAACTACCTTGTAAGGTGAAGCTCCTATGGGGGTCTTATAGGCCGTCCTATAAGCCCAAAGAGTGTCATCAAGTTTCATGCCTTCTCAAGAATTTGCTTGATCTCTCTATTGGAAACTTGGACTTGATCGCTTGTTTGAGGATGATATCCCAAGCCGGTTCTATGTTGAACACCATATTTTGTTAAGAGAGATGCAAGTTTCTTCTCATGTAAGTGTGTTCCACCATCACTAATAATTGCTCTAGGTACTCCAAACCTTGTGAAGATCACTTTTCTTAGGAGTTTGGTCACCATCTTCGCATCGTCGGTTGGAGTAGCAATTGCTACTACCCACTTTGACACGTAATCAATGACAACTAGAATGTACTTCTTGCCTTGGGATGATACAAAGGGACCTTGGTAATCAATTCCCCAAACATCAAAGATTTCAACTTCCAAAATTCCTCGTTGTGGCATCTCATTTCTCCAACATATGTTCCCGGTTCTTTGGCAAGGATCACAATAAAGGATGTGAAAGATCATAGATCCTAATTAGACTCTCTAATTAAAAACAAATTATCTCATAAAATGTCATTTTCGTGATCTATGTAACAAGCATGCTAATATTGTTAGTCATTTAGACCATTTTATAATCATCTTATGAAATCAAAATTACTAATTAATTTGATGTAATGATCTAAATCAACATGCATGCAAATAAAAATAACAAAAATGGTGTAAAAACCATTTAAGAGAAATTTCCTTACATTGATGATGGAAATATAAAGGGCACAACTCAAGGACTCCTTCCTTGATGTTGTTCTTGAGCTAATAGATGGTGGATGATCCTCCAAAAACCAAATTACCAACTTAGGTAATCTCCTTTGGATGCACCAAAGATTAAACCCAAAAATCCTAATAATTACTAACTAGATAATTAGTAGGATAACCTTGTATACTTTATAATATTATTACACTAATAATATTAGTTTATGTATATTATAATTTTGTGAATTATTTTTGATGATGATCAACAATTTGATCAAGTTTTTGATGAGAAAATATGAAGAAAATAAAGTTTTTTTTTTTTTTCTTTTTCTCTTCAATATGGCACGACCAAGGGTCTATTTTGAGGATTTTTTGGTCTCCAAAATCATCATCTAATGAGTGTAAATAGTGAAACATTTCTTAGTGGGTTATGCCACATGTAATAACACTTATCTTATACAAGTGTCAACCCACATGTAATATTCTGGTCCATTTCGATTTCCGACATTTGTCCCACAAATGCTTATAAGTCTTATATTTAATTATCTTACATAATTAAATATTAATTTAATTATTTAACAGTTAAATAATACAAATTAACCACTAATGATTACTTAACTATTAAGTAATCATGAGACCACTTTATCAACATATATTGTGTCAATACTACCCAATTTAGCTAATTTTACAACCTCTTGTAAATTAAAATAGCTAATTATCTTTACCTCAAAACTTAATACATATATCGTATAAATTTAATTATTAACAATTAATAAATAAATTCTAATTTATATTTATTAACTAATTATCACATAATTAAATAATAAATCCTCTTCGCCCAAGTTCATAACCCGTCATCAAATAATACATTCACACGACTTATTAAAAGTCAATTAATCCAAGGAATTAATTATATCGTATCTCATACAAATAATTAATTTATCCAATTTGGGCATCATCCTATAAGTGTGACCTAAAGGGATCAGCTGATCACCGCCGTCACACGACAGTAATGTCAAACTCTAGTCAGCCAATCATTACCGATTAACGATGACCAGCTGACAAAAAAATAATATATATCCCTGATATTCCTTTTACAAGATTTATTATGTAAACGCACTCATTATGGAGGACACTACTCCAACAAATATAAAAGCATAATAATAAAGATTAAGGAAAACAATTTCCTTACATTGATTTTGGTGGTAAAAATGGGCACAAACTAGATCACCTATCTAGTTTGTTCTTGTGCTAATGAAATATGGAAGATCCTCCTTTACCAATATTCAAAGAGAAGACCTCCTTCTAGTAGCACCCAAGAACAACACCCAAATTCCTAACAAATATTAACTAGATATTTGATAAGATATACCCTTGATTATATGTGTAATAATACTAACAATCTTAGTAATTATTTTTAGATTACTAACAATTTAGTAGATGATGTTTATTATTTTAGAGAGAAGAAATGACTTCACATACAAAGTGTTCAAGTGAAGTGTCAAATGAACAAAATGATGGAGTGTAAAAGGAGGGCTAGTGGCCGGGTAGGTGGAGTGTAGGAGTGGAGAAAATTTTATAATTTTTATTTTTTGCATGTCCAATACAATTTGTCCATAGATAAGAACAAATTAGATAGGAAAAAATAAAGCATGAGTGTAATGATTATGTATATAACCATCCATTTACACTCCATTTACATAGTCCAATGTCCCATTTACGGGTCCATTTTGCTTCTTATATTTGTCACACAAATACGTGTAAATTTTATTTAAATATCGTTTTATGTTTAAATGCTTCCCGATTAATTTTGTCCAAAACACTCCGTAAATATACGTGTACCGCTACACATATTATTTACGTACTAATATTAATCACAATAATCAATTAGTAAAATTTCAGTGAATTAACAATTATTTAACTAAAACTCGTCTCATAAAATTTATTATTCAATTATCGCATAATTAAATAATAACTGTCGGACCTCGAGTTCGCAACTCGAATCTCTCTAAAATAATCGACTAACCTTTTAGTCTATAAATCAAGGGACTAAATAAATTGTATCTCATACAATTAATTAGTTATCAATTAGGGTTCGTTCCTATAGGTGTGACCGAAAGGGGTCAGTTGATCACCGCCGTCTAACGACAATAACGTGAAACTCTAGTCAGCCAACCGTTATTGAAATACGTTAATCAACTGACGAGGATCAAGTAATTATATATCCTGATGATATTCCTTTAATGAGATTTATTATGTAAACGCAGTATTGTGAAGGACACTAACTCCAACAATCTCCCACTTGTCCGACACAAGGTGTACGCTACCTATTCTCTTGTTCGTTTTTAATCTCCCACTCAATGCAAGGTGTCTTTCAGGTCGCACTTGCACATGAACATATCGCGAGTGGTTTTCTCGATCGGGAGTGTGACTACAAGACCGGAAAAATCTCCCACAGATTAGTTCCGAGAGTGGCCACGCATTTATAGTCACAACTCCTCGAGTGGCCTTGAGATATAGTTACCCAACGTGGGTGGACAATTCCTGTATGCCCTATCTATCTTTGCCCAATACAGATCATCATGACTCAGAAGATGTCCTTTGGCCTCCTTTCACGGCACGACCTAAGACAAAAACCAAAGTCACTCAGAAACTGCATTGACTTGGATAATAGTCTCCAGTCAAAAGAATCGACTCATAGGAACATCTTAGAGATCCCTGCCACGACCAGGCGTCTATAATAGAACTTAGGGACTCTCTAAATAGTCAATGTCCAGCAAAGTGTCACACACTCTGCCAATGTAATCGACTAGTCATCACGTATGACCTCATGGTGTTGAACAACCATCAATCGACTTACAATCTAGTCACTCCGAGACGTCACCTTATTAAGTGACTAGGGACAAAATACAATGTTCATCTTATTCACTTGAATAGTGTTCAACATTGTCTCCACAACTTATTCAGATAAACAAGGTATTAAAATTTAGTCACACTAAATAAAAGATTCATAAAAGAATGAATGCGAAAACAATGAATGTTATTATCATATATATAATAAGAGATACACAATTAATGTGACCATAATTAGAGCATATTTAGTCCCCGAATTAGCCTTGTTCCCATGCTTTTTAGTGCATATTTGGGTCATTTATTGTCTTTAGTACTTTGTTTTGCATATTCTTTGAGGTTTTGTGTCCTTGGTAGGAAAGGAGTGCAAACCTTGCATTTTCATGGCAAAATGAGGCGAAATTGATTGAATTCAATGACCAAGCATCAAGGAGAGATAAGATTAGAAGGCCTTTGTACATACTAGAGTAGATGGGCAATGATGAGAAGAGATCCTTGCATCCCCGAGGAAATCCTCAAGGATTTTATGAAGAAAAAGGAAGAAAAGAAGAAGGAACGAAATTGTTTGACAATCCGTGCGGATTGCCCTGAAGACGCCCGTCCATCACCCACAATCCGAGCGTCTTCCTCCACAAGACGCCCGTCCAAAACGCCACCAATCCGCCCGTCTTCCCCTTCTGGACGCCCGTCCAGAAGCACCCAAATCCGCCCGTCCCGTGTCAAAAACGCCCGGATTCCCAGACAGTCTTTTCGTCTTCTACAAGCTTCAAGGAAGGATGCACATCTTTTTCTAAGACCGGAGTCTCCCTAGAGACCGGCGATTCCTCAAGGACTTAATCGTCATTTAAGCCCTTAGTAAACCCTAATTTATGTAACTAATCCCCACTATAAATACCCCATTAGTCTAATTAGAAGCGCATGTTCTCCTTTGCAATCTTTAGTGTAGATAATATCAATCAAATATCTCTTTAATCTTGTAATCAACATTTAATCAAGTTTTAATACAAGTTTTATTTCCTTAATCTCTCTCTTGTTCATCCTTTATGTTGGGTAATTGAAGATTATTTGGGTTATTATTGGGAAATTGACAACCTTCCAATCAAGAATCAAGTACTTCTTTTATTCTTTACTTTATTATTAGAATCATTAGTAGGTATAATTATCTTAATCCCTTTTTAATTATTGTTAATTATCTTCATTTATTCATCACGTTTTACTTTGTTGGTATGATTGGCAACCTTGCTAGCATGTTCAACATGATAATGAGTGAGTAGTTTCCTTAGCTCGGGTTAATGGGTAATTAGGGGAAACCAACATGGGGAATGATTCATGCTTAAATTAATATGCTTTCATAGTTTATTTGCTTGCTTGTTGTGATCTCAACTTATGCACATGTTATGTTTGATGAAATGCGGGCCTATGAATCCTTGCATTTTTTACCCATCACCTATCTTTTCAATGAGACTTGTAAGACATAAACCAACTCGAGTCTCATTAGACCATGCATATAGTTGAGTAGGGAAGATTAAGTCGACTTGTAGGTGTTGTACAATCTAATCGATTTGGCTCCGGGACCCAAACTTTCCTAGGATTGTAAGATATAAACCAACTCGATCCATCACAACAATAATTTCTTGCTAATAATTTGAGAATATGTTTGTATGATCAATTCCCATGAATCCCCTATTACCCCATGACACCGTAGTGCCTTTTATCAATTTTTTACACCCCTTTTAATTCATCTTGCTTGTTTACTTTTGTTGCTATTTAGTTTAGTGTTCTTCTACTTCAAACCCAAATTGTGACACCCTTAGACACCACTAGTTGCAATAGAAAATCTCATCTCAATTCCCGTCCCTTGGGATCCGACCTTTACTTGCCTCTTTACTAATTGTAGAGTTGTTGGTGAAGTTATAAATTGTGTTTTGGTCTAGGTGCTCCTAACGACAAGTACTGAAAACTAAACCCCACGAGGGATCACGACCAAAAATGGAGCCGTTGCCGAGGACGGTGTTAACTTGATTTAGATTTTCTTGTATTGTTTTTAGTTGTGTCTTTCTTTGCCTTGGGGAAGTAAAACTCCTCAAGGTTTGTTCTAATTATTTTCGAGTTGTTTGATATTTTGCATGTCTAGAAGATCACAAGGTAACTAGTTACCATTTGATTACGAAATTGAAAGGACTTTGACAACAAATAGAAGACTTGCTAGGAGAACTTTGAGAGGTATTGGTGAGGTTGTAGTTATTCAACCAAATACTATTGAATTCATCAACCCTTTTGCATGAAAAGGTGAGGAGAACCCAACACAAAATCCAACACAAAATCAACCCACAATGCCTAAGATTTCATCACATTCCGTACCCACCGAGGAGAACCTACCCAATGGTACTCTCACACCACAACATCTAACCGGAAATTTTATTGCCAAATCCGCATTTATCCAATTAGTCGAAAGAAGCCAATTTGGGGGGATGCCTAGTGAAGACCCTCACTCTCATATGGAGACTTTTTGAGACTATTGTGATGCGATTTCTCAAACCGGTGTAACTCAAGACCAAATTCGATGGGTCTTATTTCCTTTTTCTCTAATTGGCACCGCGAAACAATGGTTGAAAGGCCTTGATAAGGATACTCTCGGAATTGATTCTTGGAAGAAGTTAGCTCTAGCTTTCTACAAAAAGTTCTATCCACCGGAAAAGACTAACATGCTAAGAGCTCAAATTACGGGCTTTAAGCAAAGAGATGAAGAATCCTTGTATGAAGCTTGGGAGCGATTCAAGGGAATTTGTCGCTCATGTCCTCACCATGGACTTAGCGAGTGGTTCTTGGTACAACAATTTTGGAACGGTTTTTATGAAGACTCAAGAAACATTCTCAGCATGGGATCAAATGGAATGTTCACCGAAGTTGATGACAATTAAACATGGAACAAAATTGAGGAAATGACGGTCCATAACTCATAATATGGTAGACCTAGCAAGGCTACTAGAGGAGGAAAGCATGAAGTGGACTCCATTACTCAATTGGGTGCTCAACTTAGTGCTGGCATTGATACCATCAATTTGAAGTTTGAAAAAGCTATGGCTAGACTTGAAGAAGCCTCAAAATCACCAAAGCATCATGTTAATGCCATGACGGCATCTTCATCAATCCCAAGTGGGATATGTGAGAATTGTGGAACTTTGGGACATGACCAAAGTGAATGTAGGGGAACAATGAACAAGTGAATGCTTTCCAAGCATACAAGAGTGGTACCCCTTATTCAAACTATTACAATGAAAACACCAAATTCCATCCAAATCTCTCATACAAAAGCCAAAATGTTCAAAACCCTCAACCAACATACACTCCACCTCCCATGAGAAACCAAAATCAAAGACCCTTTTACAACCAAAACCAAGGTTACCAAAATCAAACTCCATACAATCAACAAAATGACCAAGGTTTTGATGTCCAAAAAGCGGTCCTCCAAATGCAAAAGAATCAACAAGAGTTTTTCATTCAAATGCAAAAGGATAGTCAAGCAAAGGAAATCACCATCAACAACATCCTAGTTCATACCAAAATGTTGGAAACCCAATTGACTCAACTAGCATCTTCAAGCTCACAAAGACAAAAGGGGCAATTACCACCTCAAAGTAATCCCCCAAGACATGAAACAGTTAGTGCCATTCACTTGAGGAGTGGTACAAGGTATGAAGCACCAAAGAAGCAAGTTGAGGATGAAGTTGTGGAAGCTAGTGACAAAGAAGAAATTGTGCAAAACTCCAAGGATGGAGAACCATCAAAAGAAGAAATTTCAAAGAAAAATGAAGACAAGGTCAAGGAGAAGGAGCCCATTGTGATTAGACTTCCTTTTCCAAGTCGTCAAGCCAAGCCCAAATTTGATGACCAACTTGGAAAATTTATGGAAATTGTGAAGAATTTGGAAGTCTCGATTCCTTTCACGGAATTAATCAATCACGTGCCGGCCTATGCAAAATACATGAAAGACATCCTCACAAAGAAGAAGTCGATCCGGAAGCTTGAGACTATCGCCTTCACTAAGGTGAGTAGTGCAATACTTCAAGGGAGTTCACCTCGAAAACTTAAAGATCCGGGAAGCTTCTCAATACCGTGTACCATTGGCGACACCACGATCAACAAAGCCTTATGTGATCTAGGGGCTAGTGTGAGTGTTATGCCGTACTCGGTAAGTAAAAGGTTAGGGATGGGAGAGCTTAAATGCACCAATGTCACACTCCAAATGGCCGATAGATCGACGAAGACACCATTAGGGATATGGGAAGATGTTCCCGTAAGAGTTGGGAAATTTTTCATCCCGGTGGACTTTGTCATTGTTGACATGGAAGAAGACTCCAACATTCCAATCATTCTAGGAAGACCTTTCTTACACACCGCGGGTGCGGTGATTGATGTGAAGCATGGAGAGCTCACTCTAGAAGTGGGAGATGAGAGCATAACTTTCAATCTTGACAAGACCATGAGAGCTCCCCGTTTGCATGAACCATGTTTTATGGTTGATCATTATAGCCGGAAGGATGATAGGAAGAAGTCGGAATTCCAATGGAAGAAGAAAATTGATGATGCTCCATTCAAAGAGCAAGTGAATTGTAACAAAGAGAGCTTGAAAAGCTCACCAAAGTCAAGCAATGAAGAGGATGGCCTCGTTGGCCAAGACAAGAAAGTGGGAGAGTTGTCTCTATCAAGTCAAGAGATCTTTAGTGATCAAGTAGATGAAGTTTGTGGTCTTTGGGACGATGAGTTTAAAGGGATTTTCAATCCCTATATTGGTAATGCTATCGATAAAGACCGATATGAAGGACAACAAGGGCAAAGGTCTATTGAAGATCTTTATCATGATAATGAACAAGCTTTTGACTACTTCTTCAAGGTGTTGAGCAACATCAACAACACCTTGGACATGCCCCCATGACATCTCACTAAGGATGCGAGTTTGGTGGAGTCCTCCCTAAACCACTATTTGTAAATATTTTTAAATCCCTAACTTGCATTTTAATTCTTACATTGCATTTTTTTTGTCATTTTTGGATTTTTATGCTTTGATCAAGATAATTATCATTTTTGAGAGAAGTGAGGGAGGGACTAATGATTTAATTGATGTGTAGTGCTTTAGCTTAGTGTGGGGATAACAATTGCCTAGGCTATTCATGCCTTAGTAGTGCCCCTACAATGAAGAACACGGAATTTGAAGAATGAAAAATGACAAGGGATATGCAAGTGCATGGATGGAACTGAATCCGGGTAAACCAGGGAGAATCCGAGCGTCTTAAAGGGGAATCCGCTCGTCTTCAGGAAATTCGAGCGTCTTTGGCAAAATCCGCCCGTCCATTTTAACTGAAAAATTGAAATTTTGGGACTGTCGAAGAATCCGAGCGTCCTGGTAGAGAAGACGCTCGTCTTCAGTAATTCGCTCGTCTTTGCAAAAAGACGCCCGTCTTTTTGCCAGTGCAAAACAAGAAAGCTTGCTGTATCAGAATCCGCTCGTCTTCTGTAGAATCCGCTCGTCCTGCAATCAAAGAATCCGAACGTCCCAGCTGAAAGACGCCCGTCTTTAGGCGAGAATCCTGAACCCAGAATAGGCAGAATCCGAGCGTCCCGAAGGAAAGACGCCCGTCTTCCCCTGCAGTTTTAAAATTTTCGGGTGTTTTAAATACCCCCTCCCACATTCATTCCTTCATTCATTCATTCAAAACACTACCCATAAACCCTAAAACTCAAAACCCTCATCCTCTCCATCACCAAAACAAGATTTCCTCAACCAAATTCAACAAAATCAAATCCAAACTTCCTTTTTACAACAATTAATCACTCCTCTTCCAACAATAATCCATCCAAGCACCAAAATCTTCAACCTTTGAGTCGATTTTTGAATTACAAAGACAAAGCCTTTCATCTTAAAATTGATTTAGGTATACTTGGAAATTGAAGATTTTCTCTCTTTTCTTGGTATTTTCATCAATGGCAAGAACAAAAGGATCAACAAAGGCACCTAAAGCAAAGGCACTCTCAACAAGGCAACAATGTCTTCAAGCTAAGAAAGCCTCATTGGCTATGGTGGTAGCTAGTGCAAACTTGGAAGTTCAACAACAAAATTCTCCCTTGGAAGCAACAACATCAACAACTCGGAAATTGCTCAATTATCAAACTATCCGGAGGTAATTTTCATTTCTAACTCCCATAGGGATACATTTGCCAAGTATGCTAGGAAATCCTTTCTACCCACCAAATTCATATGTGATGATGCCTTGAACAAATTGGGTGTCCTTGAACAAACAAAAGCCTTCTTTGAAGCCATGGGGTTGGGAAAATTGTTTGCTACAAGAGAATTGACATACCCCTCCCTTACCTTGGAATTCTTAAGTTCTTTGAAAGTAACTAAGGTAGAGACTAGAGAAAACATCGAGTTCCGCCTTGCCAATGTGAGTAGGCGCATCACCTTTGATTACTTGGGTAAAGCATTAGGTCTTAGTGATTCACCTAGTTATTACAAGAAGCCCGAAAAATATGACCCCGCTCCTCTTTGGGAGGCGATTTCCGGGAGGAAATTTGAGAACTTTCATGCTAGTCACGCTCTATTAGTCCACCATCCGGGAATTAGAGTGTGGCACAAGGTCATCGGGAATACTATCACTGCAAGAAAAGACACTAACCACTTTACCAAGCTGATTGTGTTCTACTTGAGTCGGCCTTAAATATTGGAAGGGAATTCACCAAGCCTTACAATTCTCTAAGTCTTTTGGTGGAAAGATGGCTCAATGTTGATTGTGGAAAGCAAGGCACCGCTTTTATTGTAAATGGAGGTCTACTTACTCTTTTGGCTAAGTACTTTGATCCGAATTTCAACAAGGATAGCAAGTATGTGGCGAAAAAGGGGGTCATCTCATTGACATGGATGCTATGATTAACAAGTACAAGTGGGTCACGCATAACCCTCTTGACACCAAATATGGGTGGCTCACCAATGATGCTAGATATTTTACTTTGCCTTCCAAGATATGCTGTTTGAGTGTTCATAGAACAAACTACCTCCTTCCCCTCTCAAAGGAAGCCGAATACATCATCCGTCAACAAAGGGGTGAAATTGAAATGCCCTCCTCCTCCATTGTCACACCACCCTATCCATTCAAATATCAAGAGTTCAAACCCGAAGGTGTTGAAGCAAACAATGACTACATGACTCTACTTATGCAAGAGATGCACAAACAAGCTTATAAGGATCGGGAAGATTCATACTTATCCCAATATCCACCCCTCCTTCATTTAGCTAGGCAAGGACTACTTGATCCTTCATGTCCTTTGCCTAGTTGGGCAGATAGGGAAGTCTTCTTTCCAAGTGCATCTAGGGGTGAGATACTGGGTGACGATGAGGTTGTCGGTGATGAGGTTGTTGATGAAGGCATTGATGAAGAGGTAAATGAAGAGGAATAGGCTAATGAAGAAGAAGATGATGAAGGAAGTGAGCAAGAAAGTGAAGAGGGAAGTGGAGATGAGTCCACTTCTATTGAGGAAGATGATGACAATGATGATATGGTGGAAGACTAGCAAGCTTTGGAGGCTCCTACCCTCTTGAGGTTCTTCTACTTCTTTCTTTGTTTTATTTATTTATCTTGATCATGGTTGGAGAGTCCTAGCAACATAGAGGACTAACACCTCGGCCCCATTGAGGTGTTCTGATTTCATTGTTCCCACTTTTGAAAATCCAAAATGACAAATTTAGTTTCATGCATTGCATCTTGTGTGCATGAACTACCCCCAACTTTAGGACATTAGAAATAATGTCTATCTCGGTTTGGGGAAGTACATGCATACGCAACGGGAGGTAATCTAAATTACGCTCTCTGTCATAAACAAAAACCCATGCATCATGTAGTGTAGATTAGTATAGCTTGCATTTAGTGTAGAATTCATGCATCATGTTTGCATAATTTCCCATCATTTTGGCCATTGAGGACAATGCCCATATTAGTGTGGGGATGGGGAATTCTAACTTAACTTTTATTCAAAAATCCAAAAAAAAAAAAAAATAATAAAATCAAAAATTTTTCGAAAAAACAATAAAAATTTGAAAAATTTGAAAACCCAAAAACAAGTTCATTTCCTTTGTAGTGTAGTCATGTATATATTGTTGTATATATTGTGTTCGTTCTATCCTTGTTCACATTGATTGACTACGCCACATCCGAGACATGAGGATCATGAAGACCGCATGGTATGATCTTTCCAATCTCCTTTTTCCTCTTTATGTTAATGACTATGTGGCTTTATTTTGATTGATGCGGTATAACAATGTGAATCTAGGACTTGCATTTAGTTTATATGGCATATTAGTTGGTAGAATCATTTGCATTAGAATGTTTATATGTTAGTTGCATCATGGCATGTAGTTGCATGTTAGAAAAATTTTGCGAAACCGTCTACTTGGGAAGCTTGACAAGTGTATATAGGACCTAGTAGATGCTTTTTCTTCTTAAGACTTTGCTTGTTAGAATGCTTGTAAAACAACCCTAGGATGTGTCATGCTAGTATCCTTTGACCCATGGATTAAGGCCTAGTCAAGAGTACCTTGTGGTGTGATAACTCCTTGGCTACCGTTTATTCCAAGGTGACCCTTGAAACCATGCATGCATCCATCATCCATGTTCTACCACATTTTTGTCATCAAAGGGAATGGGCACAAAAAGAAATTGATTTGAATTCAATGAAATGAAAAGTGAAAGAAATTTGCAAAATGCATCAAATGAAAAGAGGAGCAAAAATAGAACTCCTATGCTTCAAATATAAGGCACCCTCACTACATACGGGGTGACTTTGAAAATGTTCAAAAAGAAATGCAAAAAATTGAAAGTTGTCAAGTGTTGAAAAGCCAAAAATCAAAAGAAATGGCAAAAGAAAGTGTTCTCAAATGTTATATGCCACAAGAAATTAGGGGGAAAACAACAAAAGCAAACTCCCAAAATGAAACTCAAATTTTATCGATCCCTTTATCCATCGTATCCACTTTTGTGCATGCTAGAGAGGGGACGACCCTTCTTCTTGTCTAGGCAAGAGGGGGAATTCCGCGATCCTCCAGTGTTTCTAACACCATAGGGAGTCTATTCTTGACAAGAGCATTTAACGATTGAGGACAAAGGTACCCTAGCTTGACACAACTAGGAGGTGATTTATTGGTATCCTTCTAGGCTTAGTAGTTTGAAGAAATTGCATCTATGAAGGAGTGTGTACCCTTGAATTGCTTCCCTTGTAGATAATTTCCGCCACGTAGATGAGGAAAGTGGCTATTCTTTTGTAGATACATCCATTACTTGATTTTGTGTGCTTAATGTTTGAATGTGTCGCCATTTTGGCAAGACCCACCTTGCCTTGCAAGAAGGCATCCTACCTCATGGTTGTCTTGTTGTGAGTTTAAGGGGCGGAGTGAGACCCGCTAATTGTCTCATATCGGCTATGGTATTAGGTTAGTTTAAATAATGGTCCTAGTCTTTATCACCTCTTTACTCGGGACCAGCAAAGGTTCGGTTTGGGGATATTTGATGTGACCATAATTAGAGCATATTTAGTCCCCGAATTAGCCTTGTTCCCATGCTTTTTAGTGCATATTTGGGTCATTTATTGTCTTTAGTCCTTTGTTTTGCATATTCTTTGAGGTTTTGTGTCCTTGGTAGGAAAGGAGTGCAAACCTTGCATTTTCATGGCAAAATGAGGCTAAATTGATTGAATTCAATGACCAAGCATCAAGGAGAGACAAGATTAGAAGGCCTTTGTACATATTATAGTAGATGGGCAATGATGAGAAGAGATCCTTGCATCCCCGAGGAAATCCTCAAGGATTTTATGAAGAAAAGGGAAGAAAAGAAGAAGGAACGAAATTGTTTGACAATCCGCAAATTCGTGCGGATTGCCCTGAAGACGCCCGTCCATCACCCAAAATCCGAGCGTCTTCCTCCACAAGACGCCCGTCCAAAACGCCACCAATCCGCCCGTCTTCCCCCTCTGGACGCCCGTCCAGAAGCACCCAAATCCGCCCGTCCCGTGTCAAAAATGCCCGGATTCCCAGACAGACTTTTCGTCTTCTACAAGCTTCAAGGAAGGATACACATCTTTTTCTAAGACCGGCGAAAAAGAGACCGGAGTCTCCCTAGAGACCGGCGATTCCTCAAGGACTTAATCCTCATTTAAGCCCTTAGTAAACCCTAATTTATGTAACTAATCCCCACTATAAATTCCCCATTAGTCTAATTAGAAGAGCATGTTCTCCTTAGCAATCTTTAGTGTAGTTAATATCAATCAAATCTCTCTTTAATCTTGTAATCAACATTTAATCAAGTTTTAATACAAGTTTTATTTCCTTAATCTCTCTCTTGTTCATCCTTTATTTTGGGTAATTGAAGATGATAACGAGTGAGTAGTTTCCTTAGCTAGGGTTAATGGGTAATTAGGGGAAACCAACATGGGAAATGATTCATGCTTAAATTAATATGCTTTCATAGTTTATTTGCTTGCTTGATGTAATCTCAACTTATGCACATGTTATGTTTGATAAAATGCGAGCCTATGAATCCTTGCATTTTTTACCCATCACCTATCTTTTCAATGAGACTTGTAAGACATAAACCAACTCGAGTCTTATTAGACCATGCATATAGTTGAGTAGGGAAGATTAAGTCGACTTGTAGGTGTTGTACAATTTAATCGATTCGGCTCCGGGACCCAAACTTTCCTAGGATTGTAAGATATAAACCAACTCGATCCATCACAACAATAATTGCTTGCTTATAATTTGAGAATATGTTTGTATGATCAATTCCCATGAATCCCATATGACCCCATGACACCCTAGTGCCTTTTATCAATTGTTTATACCCCTTTTAATTCATCTTGCTTGTTTACTTTTATTGCTACTTAGTTTAGTGATCTTCTACTTCAAACCCCAATTGTGACACCCTTAGACACCACTAGTTGCAATAGAAAATCTCATCTCAATTCCCGTCCCTTGGGATCCGACCTTTACTTGCCTCTTTACTAATTGTAGAGTTGGTGGTGAAGTTATAAATTGTGTTTTGGTCTAGGTGCTCCTAACGACAAGTACTTAAAACTAAACCCCACGAGGGATCACGACCAACTATCCAATTATTACATATCCATAATCTAAAGAAAATCTGGTACTCGTCTCAATCCCATTGCGACGACATGACCATCATGCTTAGCCTTTGATAAAGGCTTGGTTAAAGGATAAGCAATATTATCATATGTCCTAACCTTACAAATGTCAATTTCCTTCCTTTCTACATAATCTCTAATTACATGGTATTTCCTTTCAATGTGTGTAGATTTATTACTAGACTTCGGCTCTTTGGCTTGAAAAATAGCTTCACTGTTATCAGAATATAGAGTGATCTGATCATTGGCGGAATGGACTATTCCTAGTCCCTCCATGAATTGCCTAATCCAAACAGCTTCCTTTTGAGCCTCAGACGCTGCAAGGTACTCAGCCTCTGTTATAGAATCCGCGGTAACGCTTTGTTTGAAGCTCTTCCAGCAAACAGCTCCTCCATTTAGCGTAAACACATAGCCGGATTTGGATTTCATATCATCCCGATCGGGTTGGAAACTTACGTTCGTGTAACCTCTTACACGCAACTCAGTTTCTCCTCCAAACACTAAGAATGAATCCTTAGTCCTTCTCAAGTACTTAAGTATGTTCTTTACCGCCATCTAGTGAATCTCACCAGGCTTGGCTTGATAACGACTTGTCATGCTCAAGGCATACGCAATGTCGGGACGAGTGCAAATCATAGCATACATGATAGACCCAACAGCGAAAGCATAAGGGACGATCTTCATGTGTTCAATCTCCTTAGGGGTAGAGGGAGACCGTGACTTGCTCAAAGTAATCCCTTGGCCCATAGGTAGAAATCCTCTCTTGGAGTCTTTCATATTGAACCGGTCAAGAACTTTGTCAATATAAGTTTCTTGACTCAATGTTAGTATCCTTTTGGACCTATCTCTATAGATCTGGATACCCAAGATTCGTTGTGCCTCTCCCAAGTCCTTCATTTGGAAGTGATTCCCTAGCCACTCCTTAACGGAAGTGAGCGATGGAATATCATTCCCGATGAGCAATATGTCATCCACATATAGGACAAGGAATGCAACCTTACTCCCACTAAACTTCATGTATAAACACGGTTCTTCCACACTTCGAGTGAAACCGTATTTTTTAATAACATGATCAAAGCGATGATTCCAACTCCGAGATGCTTGCTTAAGACCATAGATGGACTTCTTGAGCTTAAACACCTTCTTAGTATTAGATGTATCCACAAAACCTTCAGGTTGTATCATGTACACTTCTTCTTCTAGAATCCCATTCAAGAAGTCGGTTTTGACATCCATTTGCCAAATCTCATAATCATGAAACGCGGCAACCGCTAAGATTATCCTAATGGACCGAAGCATAGCGACTGGAGCGAAGGTTTCGTCATAGTGTAAAGCATAAACTTGGGTGAAACCTTTTACCACCAATCTAGCTTTGTAACCATCTATATGTTTATCCACGCCGAGCTTAATTTTATATATCCATTTACACTGAAGGGGTCGCACTCCCTCAGGTAAATCCACCAAGTCACATACTTGGTTCTCGTACAAGGAATCTATTTTGGACCGCATGGATTCTAGCCAAAGCGAGGAGTCGGGACTAGACATGGCCAATTTGTAGGTAGTGGGTTCATCACTTTCCAAAAGTAACAAAACACAATCCTCTTCGATGTTACCAAGGTAGTGGTCAGGTGGATTAGAAATCCTACTTGACTTTCTAGGAATAATTACCGTTTCAGAGGAAGAGGGAACGCTTTCCTCCACGTTCTCCTCTACCCCATTCTCGGTTTGTGGCTCTTGAACTTTGTCAAGTTCAAATTTTCTCCCACTCTGTCTCCTAGAAATAAACTCCTTTTCTAGGAAGACAGCATCACGAGCTACAAACACTTTATTCTCGTTTTTATTGTAGAAGTAATAGCCACGTGTTTCCCTTGGATATCCTACAAAAAGACGTTTGTCAGACCTGGGTGCAAGCTTATTGTCAGACTTGATCTTGACATATGCTTCACAACCCCAAATGCGCATGAATGACAAATGAGGGACTTTCCCTATCCATATCTCATATGGAGTCTTATCGGCCGCTTTAGTCGGGCTTCAATTTAGTGAAAATATTGCAGACAAGAGGGAAAAACCCAAAAACGAATCAGGAAGCTCGGTTAGACTCATCATAGACCGAACCATGTCTAATAAAGTTCGATTTCTCCTTTCGGCCACACCATTTAATTGTGGTATGCTAGGATGAGTCCATTGTGATACTATACCACAATCTTTCAGGTGTGAATCAAATTCAAAATTTAGGTATTCATCACCACGATCGGATCGTAGTGTCTTAATATTTTTATCCAATTGGTTCTCTACTTCATTCTAAAACTCTTTGAACTTGTCAAAAGCTTCACTCTTGTTCTTCATTAAGTAGACATACCCATATCTAATTAAGTCATCAGTAAAAGTAATGAAGTAGTGAAAACCTCCTCTAGCGGTGATGGTTAATGGTCCACAAACATCCGTATGTATGAGAGCCAAAACCTCACTAGCTCGTGTCCCTTTTCCAGCAAAAGTGCACGAGTCATCTTGCCTAAAAGGCAAGACTCGCATATATCATAAGATTCGAAATCAAATGGTTTGAGCACTTTTGATGAAGCAAGTCTCTTAATGCGTCTTTCGTTTATGTGACCTAAACGACAATGCCAAAGGTAGGATTCATTTGGATCATCTGTTTTGAGCTTTTTAGTTTCCACATGATAAACGTCATTAACATCATTTAAAACATAAATTCCTCCAATTGAAATGGCCTTGCCATAAACCACATCATTCAATGAAAAAGTACAACTATTGTCCTTAATCATAAAACAAAAGCCTTCCGCGTCTAACGTGGAAATGGAGATGATGTTCTTGGTTAAATTTGGTACAAAATAACACTTATTTAAATACAACTCTAGACCACTAGCTAAAGTGAGCACATAGGTCTCCACGAAAACGGCCGCTACTCTAGCTCCATTGCCCATACGGAGATCCTCATCCCCTTTTACTAGTGCTCACACGTCCCTTAAACCCTACAAATGATTACAAAGGTGAGAGCCACATCCGGTATCAAGTACCCAAGTGGAAGTGCAAGCATAATTAACGTCTATCACATAGAGAGAGGAAATCATACCAATAGGCGTCACACGCCCTTCCTTGAGATCCTCCAAGTATTTCGGGCAACTCCTCCTATAATGCCCCTTCCCATTACAATGGAAACATTTGGCCTCGGAGAGTTTGACACTTTTTGCCTTGGGTTTGCCATTCTCAATGGCTTTCCCCTTTCCCTTGTCTTGTTTCTTTGATGATTTCTTGAATTGGGACTTTTCCTTCCCCTTTCCCTTCTTAACTCCAAGGGACATATTCTTTAACTTCATGGTTAGAACATCCCCTTTTTCACTCCCACTAGTTTCCATATCCCTCTCCGCTTGGGTGAGGAGTGCATGAATTTCATGATAACTCTTATCCATGCCATTCATGTTGTAGTTTACCCTAAAGTGGGCAAACTTGGTGGGAAGTGAGTGGAGGATATGATCCAGCACAAGAGTCTTAAGAATCTTACACCCTAGACGAGCTAGGATGTCGACATATTAGACCATTTTTAGCACATGGGAACCAACCTTTTGGCCCCTCTCAAGCTTTGCTTCAAAGAAGCATGCCGCCGTTTCGTATTGGCGGACTTTTGGTGTTTGTGAAAACATAGTATTCATACGAGTGAATAATTCGTACACATTCAAGGAAATGCATGAAAGCTTGAGATTTGGGGACATCAACCATATCAACACATTTTTGATATCATTCGACATCCTCACATGGTCATCATAGGCGGTCCACACCGCGGATGAAGCCCTTGGACCGGGCTCGATGGGAGGGGCATCGGTCAAGTAAGTGAGCACGTTGTCGGACAACGCGACGCTTTTGATGTTGGATTCCTGATACGGTCGTTTTGTACCAAAAATAAATACCTAAGTTACTACTAACAGAAGTCAGCGGTAAGTAGGGTCGATCTCCACAGGGAGGCTAAGTTGCTATCTATCTGTTTAATTCGGTCTGTCAGGGTGTCACAGAAATGGGGGTTTAATTGATTGTTGAACTAAACTAATAGGCGAGAGAGAAATGAATGTAAGAAATTAACAGAAAGAGAAGGGGAATATGCTAGGAGTCGGTCCACCGTGGCAGCTATACTATTGGGAATACTGAGGCGATTAGACTATTGATAAGAAGAGCTATGGTCGTCACCTTTCGGTCCTTAAACCGCCCTAGAGCGTAAATAGCTTAGCTCTCGCCCTCACTACGATACCCTATTGTAATTACGCAAGCCTTCCCTTCCAATCTTTCGATCCAGGTCGGGGTTAACTACTTTTATAAATTGGTCTCCTGCATGCGTACATTCGACCTAATAACAATTAAATTGCCTAATACAATTCTTATCGCAAGACTAATCTATCAAGTCAATTAAAACATGCTATTGCCACGGCTTCCCTAATCCTAACATACTACGGAAATTAGCTAGACATAATTAAAGGGAGAACGAGAGATAAAGGAATAACAATAAACATAAACAATAATTAAAGAAGAAAAGAAAGGGGAAGAATTAATACTGAATTATTGATCCGGAAATTAGAACAAAGTAGCAGTGTACAGTAACCAAGTAAGGGGAGAAGAGAAGAGAGTCTCCGGATTGTCCCTCTAAAACTGGCGTGCAAGCCTTATTTATAGCAAAAACATAACATAATAAAACCTAATTAACGAAACAGGCCAAGCCCGTCAAAGATTGTTGCTCGATCGAGCACTTAAGTCTCTCGATCGAGTGATATTCCTTAGCATTCCTCTCGATCGAGAACAATTCCTCTCGATCGAGGACTTCTTTCCCTTTAATCACTCGATCGAGAAGAAGTAGCTCTCGATCGAGCAAATGGGCTCTCGATCGAATAGAAATAGTTCTCGATCGAGCACTTCTCAGCGCGTAATTCCTGCTTCGCGCACTAAACTTCAAACGGCTGCCATTCCTTCGTTACTTGGACAAATAGGGCGTGGTTGGGGGCGTTGGAAAGCTAAGAGGATAATCTTTCACCTCCAACTGGAATCACCTTACTAACTGTTGTAGAACTCGAGATATGGCTCTTACAAGCAGGAACTAGCAAATTGAAGCACTCTCTTGGCTCACCTAACTTCCTTACTCCAATGCGCATCTCAAAATGGTACTTTCCAAGCTCCGACTCAACTCATATCCTAAATGCATGCGTAGGGACATGTTTTAGGCTTGATTCCGCATCTCTAAGCTCATTCCTGCAATTAATACAAGAACTTCCAAAGTATGCAATTCGGGGCATATTCGTAGCAAATAACTACTAAAATAGCATAAAGATGCGTGCAAGAATAGACTAAAAAGACTATATAAAATGCACGTATCAAATCTCCCCAAACCAAACCTTTACTCGTCCTCGAGTAAACTAAAATGCAACTAATGGAACGGAAGTGATAACTCAGAGCTAGCTTAACTTGTCTACTTGAACCAGTTTAATGCAAACTAAAATCAACAGTTACAGCTACAATGGTCATTACGCAAACGAATTATAAGATGTCCATAAATAAAGCTGACCTATCGACCTTGCAAGACTAACAAAATCGGACTCTCACGTGGTCACTCTTCTCTCATGAAGCAAAGGGTGAATAATATATGTAAAAGAGAGAAAGAGAAACAATCACTCACCTTGACTGCGACCTACATAACATGCATGCAACAAAAATGATAGACGATTCAAGTACTACACATACATTCCAACCAACAATGTCCGTCACAAATTGAGGGCTTACAAATGATATGGGAAAGTGAGGTTCAGGTGAGAAAAGGCAAAACAAATTATGGTAGTGTGGAGGTAAAGCGTCAGGCTAGTTCCTAAACAAGACCATATAGGACCATCCAAATCTCAACTGACTGAAAAATCAAACACAAGTGCCCTTCTTTGGCACAAAACTCACTACCCAAAACACAATCTCCTCAAAAAGATATGAATAAAACGGAGGAGTGAGACCGTCACAATATAAAAGTGAACACATACGGTCTCAAAATCAAACCAGCTCAAATATTCCAACTTTTCTTCTTCTGGTTACTTCACTGTATAACGTGATTTTTGATGATTCAATTTTTTTTCTTTTTTTTTTCCTTTTTTTTTCACGTATCACTTTCTTTTTTTTTTTTCAATTTCTTTTTTTTTCTTTTCTTTTCATCCTTCCTTCCTTTATTTCCCACCAACTCCAACAATACACACGAGCCAAACTTGCGTATTAATAAACATACCACAAAGGACATACTAAACTAGCTTGACTAGGCAGGCTTAATTTTGGATGTAGCTAATAGGTCAAAAAGGCTATATTTGGCTAAAGTGGAGCTAAATGGGTGAAAAATATAAGAAAAGGGGAAAATTTATAAGCACCTCCCTGCATGTGACACCGACCACAAAACCGAATGTATGCATTTGACAAGAAATCGAATGTCATAAAAGTGCAAAAATAATGAACATGCTATGCAAGGAGTACTACTCTCAATTCCTACATGAACCGGTCATGAATGTCACCAGTTATAAGGCTCTAAAACTCGTAAATTGTAGAGTAGGTTGCCAATTTATCAGTCAGTCTAAACAATCACTAAATTTGAACAAAAACTCGTAGAAATGCGCAAGACTCGGCTAATAAGTGTCAATAAAGTGCAAGGCTCAAGTAAAAAGACAAGTTAAAGTGCAATTTCATCACGGAAATCTACCGTTGCGACTCAACCTATATGCAAAAATAAACGTGAATATTTTTTGAAAAATTGAAATTTTTCAATTTTTATGAGATTTTTGATTTTTATTTTTGATTTTTATGAAAATAAACAACAATGCACACTGAAATTAAACGTGATAACAGAAATGCAATAAAAACAAGATGCAGACACAGATATGGATGCATAACCTCCCCAAACCAAACTGTACAATGCCCCCATTGTACCAAAACATGGAAAGGAAAATGCAAACTAAAGGAGGAAGAGAGTAAAAGCGGAAAACTTACAAGACGTCATAAAGAGGGGACCTCCCCAAACCGACCATGAACATGGGAGGTCAAAGAAAGTCAAACAGTAGCTCCATAGACGGAAAACAGCAGCTGGGAGTCAAAACTACTCGATCGAGCACTTGGAACAGCTCGATCGAGTGAACTGGTGCATGGAAGGACTCGATCGAGTAGAAAACCACTCGATCGAGTAAGCATGGTTTTGGTTTTGGTCGATCGAGGACAATATCACTCGATCGAGTGAAAACTACCTCAAAAAGTGCTCGATCGAGCACAATATCATTCGATCGAGTACTTTGACCTGCAAAACACGCATTAAAAGCAAGGAAATACATGGGAATTTTGTAAAAAGCGGTAAGTAGGGTCGATCTCCACAGGGAGGCTAAGTTGCTATCTATCTGTTTAATTCGGTCTGTCAGGGTGTCACAGAAATGGGGGTTTAATTGATTATTGAACTAAACTAATAGGCGAGAGAGAAATGAATGTAAGAAATTAACAGAAAGAGAAGGCAAATATGCTAGGAGTCGGTCCACCGTGGCAACTATACTATCGGGAATACTAAGGCGATTAGACTATTGATAAGAAGAGCTATGGTTGTCACCTTTCGGTCCTTAAACCGCCCTAGAGCGTAAACAGCTTAACTTTCGCCCTCACTGCAATACCCTATTGTAATTAAGCAAGCCTTCCCTTCCAATCTTTCGATCTAGGTCGGGGTTAACTAAATTTATGGTCTCCTGCATGCATTCATTCGACCGGATAACAATTAAATTGCCTAATACAATTCCTATCGCAAGACTAATCTATATAAGTCAATTAAAACATCGCTACCACGGCTTCCCTAATCTTAACATACTAGGGGAATTAGCTATGCATAGTTAAGGGAGAACAAGAAATAAAGAAAGAACAAATAATAAACATTAAATTAAATTAAAGAGAGAAAAGGGAAGAAAGGATTACTGAAATAAATGATCCGGAAATGAAAGAACAAAAGTAATGATAGCAGGACCGAAGAAAAGGTAATTAGAGTGGTGAAGAGGGAGAGGAGTAACGTCCTCCTCTTAGATTTATTTTATAGCCTAAAAAACATAAACCTAATCTAAGCTTAACGTAAACTGAGGCCCAATAACTTGTAATTGCTCGATCGAACAGTTAAGTCACTCGATCGAACAGTTCCTGCGTCTGTTTACTCGATCGACCAAAAGATAAGGCTCGATCGAACAGTTGGCCACTCGATCGAACAGTTCCTGCGTCTGTTTACTCGATCGACCAAAAGAAACTGCTCGATCGAGTGGTTCCTTGTTCCAGCTCGTGTTGGTCTTGTAATTTGGTCTTTGACTTGGCCTTTTAGCTCCCGAAATAGATTCACGCATCCCAAGACAGCAATATTTCCCGCTCCAAATTATCTCTTCCTCCAAATGCATGCAAAACGGACGGTAAATGACTTGATTTCACTACTTTATGGCTCATTCCTGCAAATAAGACAAGAACTTCCGAAGTATGCAATACGGGGCATATTCGTAGCAAATAACTACTAAAATAGCATAAAGATGCGTGCAAGAATAGACTAAAAAGACTATATAAAATGCACGTATCAAAACTCCCCAAACCAAACCTTTACTCGTCCCCGAGTAAACTAAATGCAACTAAAGGAACGGAAAAAGATAACTCAGAGCTAGCTTAACTTGTCTACTTGAACCAATTTAATGCAACAAAGATTAATAGTTTAAGCTAAGCAGTCAATACGCAAACGAATTATGAGCTGTTCAGAATTATACCCAACCTATCGACCTTGCAAGACCAACAAAATCGGACTCTCTCGTGGTCACTCTTCTCTCATGAAGCAAAGGGTGAATATTTATATGTAAAAGAGAGAAGAAAGGACAGTCACTCACCTAACTGCGACCTATATAGCATGCATGCAAAGAAAATGAAAGACAATTCAAGTACTAATGCACATACTCCAACCAATAATGTCCGTCACAGCCGAGGGCTTACAAATAATTTGGGAACAGTGAGGTTCAGGTGAGAAAGGGCAAAACATGTTATGGAAATGTGGAGGTAAAAGCGTCAAGCTAGTTCCTAACAGACCATATAAGACTGTCCCAATCTCAACTGACTGAAAAATAAACACAAGTGCCCTTCATTGGCACAAAACTCACCATCCAAATACACTATGTCCTCAAAAATATATGAATAAAACGGAGGAGGGAGACCGTCACAAGATAAAGATAAGCATATATAGTCTCGAAATACAACCAGTTCAAAAATTTGATAATTTTGCTTCTCTGGTTTTCACGTGAATCACCATGTCTTTTTTTTTCATTTTTTTTTTCTTTTCTTTTTCTTTCTTTTATTCACGTATCATCTTTTTTTCTCTTTTTTCAGTTCTTTTTTTTTTCTCTTTCTTTCCTCCTTCCTTTATTTTCCAACAACTCCATACAAAAGAGATACGGCCAAATCATGGACGAAAACTCATACCACAAAAGAACATACTAACTAGCTTGACTAGGCAGGCTTAGTTTGGGATGTAGCTAGTGGGTCAAAAGGCAAATTTGGCTAATGTGGAGCTAAATGGGTGAAAAACATAAGGAAAGGGAAATTTGCAAGGCCCTCCCTGCATGTGACACCAACCACGAACCCGAATATGTGCATTTTGACGAGAAATTGAATGTCATAAATGTGCAAAAGAGACGAACATGCTATGCAAGGAGTACTACTCAAAATTCCTAATGAACTGGTCATGAATGTCACCAGTTACGGGCTCTAAATCTCGGAATTTTTAAGTAGTTTGCCAATTTATAGGTCAAGTCTAAACAAATCGAAACATATTTGAACAGAAATTCGTAGATTATGCGTATGACAAAGCTAAAAACTATCAACGGAAGTGCAAGGCTCAAGTAAATTGACAAGTTATAGTGCATTATCATCATGGAAATCTACCGTTCCGACTCAACCTACATGCTAAAATAAACGTGAAATTTTTTTGAATTTTAACAATTTTTCAATTTTTATTGAATTTTTTTGAATTCTAACGAAAATAAACAACAATGCAAACATAAATTAAATGTGATAACTGAAATGCAATAAAAACAATATGCAGACACAGATATGGATGCATAACCTCCCCAAACCAAACCGTACAATGCCCCCATTGTACCAAAACATGGAAAGGAAATGCAAACTAAAGGAGAAAGAGAGTAAAAGCGGAAAACTTACAAGACGTCATAAAGAGGGGACCTCCCCAAACCGACCATGAACATGGGAGGTCAAAGAAAGTCAAACAGTAGCTCCATAGACGGAAAACAGCAGCTGGGAGTCAAAACTACTCGATCGAGCACTTGGAACAGCTCGATCGAGTGAACTGGTGCATGGAAGGACTCGATCGAGTGAAAAACCACTCGATCGAGTAGGCGTGTTATTGACTTTGATCGATCGAGGACGAGTACCACTCGATCGAGTGAAGGCTTCCCCAAAAAGTGCTCAATCGAGCAATAAACTACTCGATCGAGTACTTAGACTCGCAAAACACGCATTCCAAAGCTAGAAAAGCATAAAGCGTTAGAAACAAATACGTTTAAAGTTCAACAATAAGCTAAAGAGAAATAAATAGTTCAACAAAAGTTTAAAAAAAAAGCAGGGCTGCCTCCCGTAGCGCTAGCTTGCAGACAGTCCCGGCTCGACCTTCTTCTCATCATCCAACAAGACAGATCATTGGCCCACTACTAGGCCTCGACTAGACGCGTAGCTTCAAAGAATCGTCGGACATCCGCCTCCACAGCTTGGCAATGTAAGAACAAGCAGCTTCCCACAAAGATCCGGTCCCAATCTATCACCTCATCAAGCAGCTTTTTCCTAGACGGTGTAGCTTTATCAACACCTCCTCCTTGGTCGTCTATCCAGCAGCGGTTCCGTTTCATGCTAAGAGCACCCATCTCACCTCCCGGGTCTTTGAACTTGTCAAGACCTGTAGAAAGAGAAACAAAGACACGTTCCTCCACCCGCTCCCGCATAGGGCGGAGGCGTCATAAAAGCAAAGAATAATATGTGACTCAGAAGGGCTATCAAACGGTGTATCAAAGGACTCTTCATGAGGGACATCATCACATGGCGTGATGTGCATGGGTTCTCTAGGGTCATCAGACTTAGTAAAAACCAAGTCCTCCCCTCCGACCTGAAAGGTAAGTGTCCCAACCCCGACATCGATAATTGCGCCAGCAGTGCACAAAAATGGTCGTCCCAAAATAATGGGAACATTGCGGTCTTCGGGTATGTTTAAGACAATGAAATATGCGGGAATATAGAAATTCCCGATCCTAACAGGTACGTCATGTAATGCTCCTTTGACCCGTACATAGGAGTAATCAGCCAACTGGACAGTCGTTCTAGCGCGCGTAAACTTAGTCAGTCCCAATTTCAACGCCAGCGACAAAGGTAAAATGTTGACACTAGAATCGAGGTCACATAAAGCATTATCAAACGAATGGGTCCCTATAGAACATGGTATAGAAAAACGAACTGGGTCAGACATTTTGGGCGGGGTCCCATTTCGAAGAATGGGCGGGGTCCCATTTCGAAGAAGTGCGTTGCACTCTTCAGTCATAGCAACATTCATTACCGTCTCACTAGCATCCCTCTCAGACCAATCAATTTGAGAAATAAAATTAGCATAAGTAGGTACCTGAGTGATCATCTCATCGTAATGAGCAGCGACATTGAAAGCTCGTATGCGGTCCAGAAATCTACGGTGTGGCAGCAGTCGTTGTGGATAAGGAACTTGAACAGAATATGAGTTGACTATATGTTCCTTTTTATCGTCATTAGAAATAGGCATTATTGACGTATCAGTGCTGTCCATAGCAAGGCAATTCGATCGAGGTATCACAGTACTCAATCGAGAGCTTTCTTCACTCATATTGCTCGATCGAACAGTCACAGAGACTGTTCGATCCAGATCTTGTTCTTCAGCCGTGCTCGATCGAACAAACTTGGTGACTGTTCGATCGAGGTTCTCCTTCCCAGCAGTGATCGATCGAACAGTATCTGAGTCTGTTCGATCATGGTGATCCCTTCCAACTTCGTTCGATCGAGTGATGGGATGAAGAAGTTCACTCGATCGAGTTGCTTTTTCACTCGATCGAGTGTCTGCATTGCACGCAGCAAATATTAATTCCAAAAACTTGTCTAAATCATCCTCCGGGGTATCTTCATGAAACAGAATGGTGTCGGTGTTGATAGCATACACCGTCTCACATTGCTCTTGCTCGGTAATTAATTGATCACATCGAGCCTCTAGCTTCTTCATACAGCTATCAAATTCCGCACTAGAATTATGACACTGTAGTGCAAGTGCATTTATTGTTGACTTCAGTTCTTCCACCTCATCATTCCTAGCAGGTGAAGGGGTTGGTTGCGGTGGAGACAAATAACAAGGTCTGTTGATAGCCTTGTTGCGGAACGAATTGTGGTCGAAGAGCGACATCATAGTAATTACCACAACCCCAAAATCTTTCCTCTCCCAATTGGCAGATTTTTCAACAGCTTCAAACCGAGCAATAAGTCGGGAAACGGACGTCATCTTGGCAAAGAATCGAAGGTACTCAAGCCTTCCCTTCGATAATCTTTCTCTAAAAACTCGACTAATAGACCTGTAGACCTATCAAAACAAAGATCAAGAAAAAGATTAGAATGGCCTCAAGGTACTCGGTCTTCCCTTGAGGCGAAAAATGCAGACAAAATTAAAAAGGATAAAAGCGTCGCCTCCCCCCGAAACGGCGCCAAAATTTGATACGGTCGTTTTGTACCAAAAATAAATACCTAAGTTACTACTAACAGAAGTCAGCGGTAAGTAGGGTCGATCTCCACAGGGAGGCTAAGTTGCTATCTATCTGTTTAATTCGGTCTGTCAGGGTGTCACAGAAATGGGGGTTTAATTGATTGTTGAACTAAACTAATAGGCGAGAGAGAAATGAATGTAAGAAATTAACAGAAAGAGAAGGGAAATATGCTAGGAGTCGGTCCACCGTGGCAACTATACTATCGGGAATACTAAGGCGATTAGACTATTGATAAGAAGAGCTATGGTTGTCACCTTTCGGTCCTTAAACCGCCCTAGAGCGTAAACAGCTTAACTTTCGCCCTCACTGCAATACCATATTGTAATTAAGCAAGCCTTCCCTTCCAATCTTTCGATCTAGGTCGGGGTTAACTAAATTTATGGTCTCCTGCATGCATTCATTCGACCGGATAACAATTAAATTGCCTAATACAATTCCTATCGCAAGACTAATCTATATAAGTCAATTAAAACATCGCTACCACGGCTTCCCTAATCTTAACATACTAGGGGAATTAGCTATGCATAGTTAAGGGAGAACAAGAAATAAATAAAGAACAAATAATAAACATTAAATTAAATTAAAGAGAGAAAAGGGAAGAAAGGATTACTGAAATAAATGATCCGGAAATGAAAGAACAAAAGTAACAGTAGCAGTGACCGAAGAAAAGGTAATTAGAGAGGTGAAGAGGGAGAGGAGTAACGTCCTCCTCTTAGATTTTTTTTATAGCCTAAAAAACATAAACCTAATCTAAGCTTAACGTAAACTGAGGCCCAATAGCTTGTAATTGCTCGATCGAACAGTTAAGTCACTCGATCGAACAGTTCCTGCGTCTGTTTACTCGATCGAACAAAAGATAAGGCTCGATCGAACAGTTGGCCACTCGATCGAACAGTTCCTGCGTCTGTTTACTCGATCGACCAAAAGAAACTGCTCGATCGAGTGGTTCCTGGTTCCAGCTCGTGTTGGTCTTGTAATTTGGTCTTTGACTTGGCCTTTTAGCTCCCGAAATAGATTCACGCATCCCAAGACAGCAATATTTCCCGCTCCAAATTATCTCTTCCTCCAAATGCATGCAAAACGGACGGTAAATGACTTGATTTCACTACTTTATGGCTCATTCCTGCAAATAAGACAAGAACTTCCGAAGTATGCAATACGGGGCATATTCGTAGCAAATAACTACTAAAATAGCATAAAGATGCGTGCAAGAATAGACTAAAAAGACTATATAAAATGCACGTATCAATTCCCATTCAAGAAAGTTACTACCGTCATATTTTAAGATACATTTGTTCATTACGGACCTTAGCCATGAATCTTTGCCAGTGTAGTAGTCGATGGAGTTGAAGAAGTTGTCATTGCAAATTAAAATGCTACAACAAAATAAGGAAAAATTAACATTCATTGTTTTAAAAATACTTGTGAAAACATGTTTAACAAGTTTTAACATTTATATAATGATCTCCCACTAAATTATATAAATAATTCCAAGACCGAATTATTAAACAAAAATGAGTATCGCTTGGGCAAAACATCTCATAATCGTGTAAATTCGGTAAGTCAACGGTTGACTAATTCTACCTCTAGAACTCTTGGTTGACGAATTTCCATAAATCCATCTACTAGCCTCGGAATATATGACCGTCTTATACCCCGTTGAGTCCAACCAATTTTGGCACGTGATAACCGTTTATCACCCTACTTACCCAAGGTAAAAAGAGAACACCCCGCTTGGGCGAGCATGGCTCTAATGAACAAGGGATTCATAGGTGTTACTAATTGGTAAGGCTAATCTCAATTTTAGTTATGTGAGAGATCTTGTCAATTTAGTCATAAATTCCCTATAAGTGAACTAAGTCGGTGAATGTAAAAGACGTGAATTGACAAACGCGAAAATAAAATGCATGTGAATGGCGATTTTGGCATGCGCGGAAAAATAAAAACAAGCAAGCATATGAATAATCCTAGTATGGCCACCTAGTTAATAAAAACTAGACTATTACATATCGAAAACCAACTCTTTGGTCCCTTGCCTATTCATTCCAAATGTGGCTTCTTCTTGTGGGATTTGGAACACCTTCCAAATATAAACTCCGTCTCGATGTAAATCCGTCTTTTGGAAACGCCGGTAAGAATAACTATTACAATTAAATTACATAGCTATTCCTATTATACATTAATTAATAAAATAAATAAAACTATTAATTAATTACAAACCAACGATACGAGATCGTATTTAATTACAAATAAATCGCTATTCCCATTCATTTCGGGTAATAACGATTAAAATAAACTAGACCATACTAGGTACAACAAATTAAATACTTTAAATAAATGACAATCATTCATTCAAATTAAATAAATATGCTTAAAATGCTGTAAAATGATGCCAAAATCGCCCTATCCAACAATCGTTGGTATCCATCTCGGTTTTGTGGATTTAATCGATTTTTAACTTGTAGAAATCAATAACCAACTCTTAATTCTCATTTAAGTCCAAACTGTTTTAAACCTCAAAATTTAGTCCTCACTAATTTGATGATGAATAATTAGTTTGATTTGGTGATATTTGCTAATTTAATCGGTAAAATCATAACTTTTAAGTAATAAATCCAAAATAATTGAAAATATTACCAAAAATTGAAACAAAAATTTTGAGTATTCTGGAATACTCCCAAGAACACCAAAATCTCAGAAAAATTGCCCAAAAAAATTGGATAAAATTTTATGAAGAAAAAGATCGATATTTATCGGTTTTTAACAACTAAAACCAATAAAGATCAAAACAAGGTGAAATCACATTTTAAATTTAACTTTTAACTTTTAAAACATATTTTTAATGTACATAAATTTATCAAGGGCAGGAACAAATGTTTCAAATATATGATTAATTTATTTCACTTTTATCGACTTTTATCTCATAAAATCAATAAACATGCAAAACTTCAAACGAACCTTCGAAATTTTACTTACAATCTGTAGAAAATATGCATGAAACACCATAAAAATTTCATGACCCGAATCAACTTTTAACTATTTTTAGTTAACTCTTAACCAAAATACGGCATTTTTGACTCGATTTTCTACCAAAAAAAATTAAAATTAGCAAAATAACTTCACAAATCACCAAATTTTACCACAAACCTTTTGAGATCGGTAGTTATTCATGTCCAAAAACTTTTGTGCTAAAACCTCTTCTAACACAATTGTTTTGAATTTACCAAATTATCTCATAATTTGTTTAATATGCTTAAAATCAACATGCAAATTACAAGCCTAAGCTCTGATACCACTTGAAAGATCATAGATCCTAATTAGACTCTCTAATTAAAAACAAATTATCTCATAAAATATCATTTTAGTGATCTATGTAACATGCATGCTAATATAAAAGCATAATAATAAAGATTAAGGAAAACAATTTCCTTACATTGATTTTGGTGGTAAAAATGGGCACAAACTAGATCATATATCTAGCTTGTTCTTCTTCTAATGAAATATGGAAGATACTCCTTTACTGTAGATACCTCATTTCTGCACCTCCCGCAAACCACCCGGTGATGATTGGGCCGCATGTTTGGTACGCGGAACGATTTGTGACAGTTCGTAAGTTTATTGTCAAGTAATTGCTCAAACATTGATGTCTACCTCTTAATTGTCATCTACGCACCGATACGGCCGTTTTGACAGTAATTAGAGTACATTTGGAATCCGGGCCTAAAACCGTCTTCATTTTCTGATAACCGTTAAATCCCGAGTCAGAATGTTCTGGAATGTTTCGGATATTTCTATTCCATATTTTATAAATCTTTCACAATCTTTTATTCTTTGGAAAAGTATTTCTCGTAATATTCATACAAAATATTAAGGAAAATAAGATTATCCCGTCATTCCATAAACCAAACACGGAAATCTTTCTTTCGCAGGAGGAAACCACTTGGGAACAGACGCAGCAGGTGCTGCGCCTCTTCCAAGAGACGCAGTGACTGCTGCGCCTCTTCTCAGGTCCTTTTCTGTGTCTTTTTCGTATCTTTTTCATATCTTTTCGAGATTCACTTCCAAAGTCTCTCCGAAAACCCTATTCCTCCGTGTGATTAGTATAAATAGGAGCCTTCGCTCCTCATTTTTCTCACGCGAGTGTCCGCCCTTCTCTTCTCCCTTTGCATTCTAGATCACGTTCTTACTTTTTGGCGTCTACGTGCTTGAACATTCGACCACGTAAGCTCGGATCCTTCTGAGTACCAGCCTCGTTTGCATGACTGACCAATTTGACCAACTCCACAATCAATCAACTTAATTAATCTTAAATCATTTTCCGCTTACGAGGGCACTTTCGTTACATTCGAGTCGAGCATCACCAATCATAAACTTAGTTCATCTCGTTTCGTCAAACATGTAAGTCTGAGGGTGTAAATCTCTCTTTTGTTTATTGTTATTTACTTTTTGTATCATTAATATAAGGTTTATGTTGAAAATACTTCTTAAAACCGATTTATAAAACCATGCTTTAAAACCCTTTTTACGGATTACCATAAGATGACCGTCGAGAAAGGACGCAGCAACTGCTGCGCCTCTTCGAAGGGACGCAGCACTTGCTGCGCCTCTTTGTGAGGCTGCCACAGTTTCTGCTTCCTTTCTTCTTCCTTCGTCCTCTGTCAATTCGTCTTTCGTAATTTGCTTTTGTTTGTTCTCCAATTTTTTGACATAATAGCATAATAATTTCACATGTATATTGTTTATCATCATTAATGCGTATAATTCATCGTTAATCCCGACTTAAATCCCAAGTAATCCAATATTTGTGGGTTTTCGTCATTAAAATCAATCCGGGTTGTAGAGATTCGATTCTTTCATATTGAGTTTCTGGAATTCGATCTTTGGTATATTTCCATCTATCTATTGTCCTATTCGTCATTAATTTGTCATGTTTAACCAATTTAGTTCACCTATGTCACTAATCAATCCTTCATTCATGTAATTAATTCGTTTGCGTTCGTCTCATCCATGTTTTATTGCTTTTATGACTCACTCGTATGTAATTAATCCATTAAATCACTTTCATCCGAGTTTAATATCATAATTAATCCTTAAATTCACCGATTAACATTAACGATTTGCAGTTCCGGCTTCACAGCCAGAACTCACCCTTGGAACAGACGCAGCAACTGCTGCGTCTCTTGCAGAGGGTGCAGCTCTGTTGCGCCTGTTCCAGGATGAATTTTATCTCTGAACTTCCGTTCTGCCTTTACCTAGTTTAATTAGCTTACGTATTTAATTAACTATTAATCGTATTATCGCCTAATTCATGTTCGCTTATTCCTTTATTATTTTCTTTCTCAAATTATCCGTTTTGAAAGTATTTTCGACATAAATCATTAACCTGTTGTAATTTTCATTATTGTATTTTATTTCTTTTATCGCATCATTTGTATGTCTTCACATATAATCAATCTTAATTCCTACTTTGACATTTATTGTATGTTAAATTACGTGTTAACCGACTTAGTTAAATCTTCACATGCTAGGATTAAAACTTGGATGTTGTATTGCATGCATATAATCGACAATATATCAAGTATAGACGATCTTCCCTAATCATTAGTAGAGGCTGCTATCGAGGCGGGCGGGATTAGGTGTTCGATTAAAAGAGCTTCCTAATACGTACCCTCACCCCTTACTCCAGATCTCTGTGAACATCCGTGTTCATTGGCATCCACGAGAGTCATTCTAGACATAGAATGCTAAGGGTAACGAGTTCTTGGTGTTCATGTCACTACTTTGTGTCTTGACATGGCACGAGGTATTCGAACGGTTTCCAATTTTCCACAATAAATTGGTGGCGACTCCACAAATGCAAACGCTTGTTCCCAAGTGCCCCCGTGGCCCATTGTCCACAGTTTGGCGACTCCGCTGGGGATAATACACTTATGTGTAGCCAAAAGGGTGAAACTTGAACAAGGTTAGGGAATAGTTTGTACGAGACAATTGTCGGTTTTCATAACTCGGTCTTCCTAGATCGTTTCATTCGGCCTTCCTAGGCCCAACCCAACCCATTCGACCAATCGTCTCGTCTAAACGGTCCTAATTCTTATTTGGGCCTAAGGATGGATACCGATTGACGTCATCCATACCATGGTACTTACTCTTGTTTGTATCAAGGACTTTCACTACTTGAGGAAATGGACAAGGAATCGGCCTTACTCTTGTTTGGTACAAGCCTCTCCACAGACTTCGGGTTTGATTGTTCGGTATGGCAACCCACCCTTTAAACAAAAACCCTTTTAAATGCACTCAGCATCCTGTTATAATGCTTGTATAAATGTTTGTACCTTACGTGATCACCATTTCTAAACAAAACCATGACGATTTTTGTAAAATCAAATCCTTTTAAATGTAAATTTCGAAAAAGGCCAATGATTAGCACAAAACCGAGTCAAAACTTTGTCCATTTGTCGAGTCAAATTTCGGGCCCAAGCCCATTTCAAAACCTCACTTCGAGTCCACTCCTACAACTACACTAAAGTTAACTAGGACCAACATTTTTCAAACCTTGTCATTTCTTCAAAAGCTCACTGACACAAGTGGCACACACCCACTTCATGAGTCAAAACATTTCTAATGGTCGATCGTGTTTTGATTCGTCGTCGATCTCTTATCCAGTTTCCAAGATGCCTGAAACAAGTGTTTTCAATCAACTCCAAGATAGTAATGATCGAATCCTAACCGCGCTAGCTCAACTCCAAGTTACTCAAGACCAAGTGTATGATCGCCTTGACACCATCGAGGGTCGGATCTATACCGTAGAAACGAGGTTGCCTCCTCGAGAAAGTGAAGTCGTTGATGACTTCGTGAATGACTTCAGGGACGATAACCCTCCCATGGGTATGACTGCAGCTGAGAAACGACTCCAATACTTAGAGGAGCAATTGATGTATCTTAAAAGGGATGACATTTATAGGGAGAATAATCGCAAGTACGAGGCCGTGAGTTCCAAATTGCCAACCAACTTCAACATGACGGATATCCCTAAATTCAAGGGGCATGAGAACCCTTTAAACCACATCCGTGCTTTCAAGGACTATATGTTTATCAAAGGCATCAAACCCGAGATGTTCTTAAGGATCTTTCCTTCATCTCTTGACACCATCCCAAAGCAATGGTTCTACTCTCTAGAACACAAGAAAATCGCTACTTGGGAAGACGCCGCGGTCGAGTTTGCTAAACAATATGCGGATAATGCCGAAATTCAAGTTAACATGCGCACTTTAGAGGTTCTTACCCAAAATGACAAAGAAGGTTTCACCCACTTCCTAAGTAGGTGGAGGAAGACTAGTACCCAACTAGTTGAACGTTCGGATGAGGCTACCCTTGTGGAGAAATTCGTGGACAACTTAAAGACCATCTATGCCAATCATTTGAGGTACCAAAACATTAAAACTTTCAAGGACTTAACCGTACTAGGAACAAGGCTCGAAGATGACATCCGTAAAGGGCTCCTGTCCAAAATGGTAGGTCGAGGATATCAAGGCTCAACAAGTCGTTCTTACGGCTCCACTAGCAAGACCGATGAAGTTAGCCTCCTCGAGCCATCCAAGAAGAGTGCCCCACCAAGGAAATTTACAAATCTTGGGGACACTTATTCCAATGCTCTAAAAAGGCTAATGAAACAAGGCAAACTCCAACCCATAGGACCTACGCCCGAACCTGAAAAGAAGTCCAAGTTCTGGGACGATAACTCATACTGCGAATATCATAGGGGTAAGGGGCATGACACAGAAAAATGCTATAAATTGAAAATTGTGCTTCAAGACATGATAGAGGATGGTCGACTACCAATACCGCCGGGAGGAAAGCCCAACAACACTCAGAATCCTCTTTGAATTCTAGTGATCACAAGGGAAGAATCTACCTTAGATTGTTCACACCTCATTTCTCCAGTCGAAAACAAGATCCACGCGATCGAGAATGAAGGGTTCTACTCTACCATTTCCCCTACCATTGCCGACTTCATAGCATGGGCAAGAAGTGTGGATAGGCAAGTTTGGGAATTAGAAAATGTGGTGACAACTTTACATGACCCCAATGCGACACCCAAAGAACATGCGCCTTTAATGTTTTCTCAAAATGCCACTATGCAAGAAATAGTCGCCGTGGTTGAAACTAGTCGACCAAGTCACACAATTAGAGGACGAGATCATGAGAATGAGGGAACTAGCTACAATCAGTGGAGTATGGGCTGATGACGATGAAGACGAGTATCTAATTGAACACTCCCTAGTCAAGGAAATAGTCCAAAATGGTGAAGACCAAGATGTGGACCACCTAACTCGTTCGAGGCGTCCATATCAAATCACTACTCAAAATGGTCCAACCAATGTTATCACACCAAATGATAATGAAGATGACACTACTGATCATTTGCTCAAGCAATTACAGAAGACAATGACTGGTCTTTCAGTTTGGCAATTAGTAGCAAGCTCGTTCCCACATCGCTAAGCATTGCTGCAAGCTTTGGCCAAGCAAAATGTAGCACATGACTCCACACCCGACGATGTAGTCAACTTGGTCTTCCAAGAATCACCGAAGCTAAGTAATTCTATTACTTTCTCAGACGAAGATTTGCCACCCTTAGGCGCTAGTCACAACTTGGCTCTTTACATCACCGTCATTTGCTTAAAGAAGAATGTGCTAATGACCATGGTAGATGATGGCTCCGCGGTCAACGTCATACCCCTGAAAACGGCATACAAACTAGGCATGAAAGAGTCAGATTGGACCCCTACCAATCAAGGTGTCCGTGCATATGATGGTACACGACGAAAGGTCGTAGGACTCGTTAACCTAACCATAGCCACAGGGCCAATTGAGCGAAAGGTTAACTTCCAAATAGTGGACATCGAAGCTTCCTTCAACATACTTCTGGGAAGACCTTGGATTCACGCTTCCAAAGCGGTAACATCCACCCTTCACCAAAAGATCAAAATTCCACTAAATGGCAAAGTAGTGACGGTCACTTCGTTGCCCATCAAGGCAATAATCGAAAAGAAGTCAAATAATCAAGTCCTTGCGGATCCAGTACATGAACTTGGGGGCTTTCAAAGCATAAGTGTCATAGAAAGCGAATTGGCACCCCTATACTACGATCCCTACTCCAACTTGGTGGTCAACCACATACTCAAATCCCAGGGATACTTCCTTGGAATGCCTTTGAACCCTATCCGAAGAAACACCTTCGCACCCTACAAGGAAGGCAACTAAAAAAGGATACCACTTGGACTAGGATACAAACCCACTAAAGAGGAAGTTCTCGAGATGCTTGCTCAAGTTCAAAACCGTAAGTACGTAAGAGTCCAAATGCGACCCTATCTCCCTACTCTAAATGGATACTTTGTTAAGGAAGGAAGTCAAGAACTCATTCACGGATTTCCCGAACCTTGGCATTATCTCGAAAGGAAGCTATCCGGAATCGAGATCTTTCACGATTGCTACTTCATTCCTCCATAAACGGTTCCTACCGTCAAAGCTCGTCAAGCACCTTGCTTAGACGAACAAGCTGTTAGTCTACTATTTGGAAAGGATCGATTTGTTAGAGCCGCGCAGGATGAGATCATTACTATGATACTTCAAGACAAACAATTCAACCCTACCGCGTTAATCACAGAAACAAAAGCGAATCAACATAAAGGATAGAGAAAATCAATCAAGTGGACCAACAATCAAGGAAGACTCTTCAAGCTCACCACTGGAGAAGGAGAGATGTTCAAAGGAGAACCAGAAGACGATGAATTTGAGTCAGAGTCAGAGTCGGAGTCAGAGTCGGAGTCTAGAGAAGTCACTAAGGAATCTCCTCCTGTCGTCATCCCCATTCCCTTTGTTTCTCCTAAATTAGTCTCAAATAGTAACAGTAGTTCGGGAAATGCCCCAACAACTGTCCCTTTACCGCCGTTGACCATAGATCAGATGGCTTCTTTGTTTCAACTTTTCTCTAACTTTAATATGAATAAATCAGGTTCTGCGTACTCTGTGTGTTATCTTGAATGCAATTCTGTTTACGATGATACTGAGGATGACCAGACCCAGACTCAATTGAGATACCTCCCAACGTAGCCAAGGAAATACTACAAGAGGGGGAAGGGGGGCCAGTAATAGGGAACACCGAACCCATTAATGTAGGAACCGAACTAGAACCCTAAGAACTTAGGATAGGGACTACCTTGAGCTCCACCGAAAGGGCCAGTTTCATAGACCTCCTAAACGAGTTCAAAGACGTTTTTCCTTGGTCCTACAAAGACATGCCAGGGATCGACAGGGATATCGCCGAACATAGAATCCCAATTAAACCAGGTTTCAAGCCCGTGAAACAGAAGCTTCGTCGAATGAGGACACAATGGGCTCTCAAGATTAAGGAAGAAGTCGATAAGCAATTCAAAGCCGGGTTCATCAAAGTTTCCGAGTACTCTGACTGGATAGCCAACATAGTACCCATACCTAAAAAGGATGGGAGAATCCGTGTTTGTGTTGAATTTAGAGACTTAAACAAAGCAAGTCCTAAAGATGACTTTCCTCTACCACATATCGACATATTGGTGGACAATACCGCAGATCACGCGCTACTATCCTTCATGTATGGGTACGCAGGTTATAACCAAATCAAGATGGCCATAGAAGACATGCACAAGACCGCCTTTGTCACTCAATGGGAAACCTATTGCTATACGGTTATGCCATTTCGGTTAATCAACGCCGGAGCTACATAACAACGCACCGCAACTACACTCCTACATGACATGATGCACAAAGAAGTTGAGGTGTACGTAGACGACATGATTTTTAAGTCCAAGGATAGAGAGGGGCATATTGCGAACCTTCGCAAATTCTTCTTAAGGCTACGAAAGTACAACATGAGGCTCAATCCTCAGAAGTGCACATTCGGAGTAACATATGGCAAGCTCCTGGGATACGTCGTTAGCCAACGAGGTATAGAAATAGACCCTTCCAAAATCAAAGATCTGATCGAAATGCCGCAACCTCAAACGGAGAAAGAAGTCAGAGGATTCCTGGGAAAAGTACAATATATAAGTCGATTCATATAGAAACTCACCATGATCTGTGAACCTATCTTCAAGAAGCTAAAGAAAACAGATCACACCATGTGGGATGATGACTGTCAGAGGGCGTTTGACCGAATCAAGGAGATATTAGCTAAACCACTCGTGCTCATGCCACTTCAACATGATCAACCTCTTGGTTTATATCTCACAGTGACCGAAACAGCCATGGGCGCCATGCTAGCTCAAACCGTAGGAAAAGAGGAAAGGCCTATCTACTACCTTAGTAAGAAGTTCTTGGAGTACGAGTGCAAATATTCACAACTCGAAAAGACATGCCTCGCTCTTGTGTGGGCAACGAAGAAGCTATGCCATTACATGCTTAGCTACTCCGTCAAAATATACTCCAAAATGGATCCAGTCAAATACCTTTTCGTGAAACCCGTTCTCAATGGACGACTAGCAAGATGGAATTTGATGCTCGCAGAGTTCAATCTCAAGTACGTGCCCCTGAAATTTATAAAAAGGCGCGCCGTTGCCGAATTCTTTGCAGAAAATCCCATCAATGATGCACAAACAATAGATACTTGGTCATTTCCAGACGAGGATATACTCCAAACCGATGTAGACTCCTGAGACTTTTACTTCGATGGAGCATCAAACTTAAGAGGATTTGGAATAGGAGTGTTGCTCATTTCTCCTGAAGGCGAGCATACACCGATCTCTGTCAAACTCGACTTCGAGGTGACAAATAATGCTGCAGAATACGAAGCTTGTCTCATTGGACTACAGGCGACAGTAAGCTTAGGCATTAAAAACCTCTGAGTGCATGGGGATTCGTCCCTGATCATCAATTTAGTTACAGGATCTTGGAAAATCCGAAGCGAAAGCTTAGCGCCTTATCAAGCCAGAATAGACCAAGTCGCCCAATTCTTTGATCATGTGACCTGTCTACACCTACCTCGGGAAGAAAATCAATTTGCAAATGCTCTTGAAAAACTCGCATCTTTGATTAATATGCCAGATAACATGGTGGAAATGCCTTTATGTATCAAACGACGATCAGAGCCAGCTTACGTCCACCAAATTACCGACGAAGAGGAAGTCACAGAGGAGCCCTGGTTCCAAGCAATCCTAAATTTCAAGCTCAGCGGTACCATTCCACCGGATATGGACAAAAGGGGACAACATGCTATACGTCTACTAGCTTCCCAATACGTTCTCATGCAAGGAGAGTTATACAAAAGAACACCTCTTGGTGTAATCCTACGTTGCCTTGATCATTCACAGGCGCGGAAAGTAATAGAAGAAGTTTATGATAGAGAATGTGGTCCTCACATGAGTGGGCCTATGATGGCAAAGAAAATTACACGTTTGGGGTATTATTGGACCACAATGGAATCCGATTGCATCAAATACGTAAGACACTACCACAACTGCCAAATCTTCGGGAATGTACAGCATGTCCCTCCCTCATTACTCTATACAATGACATCACCTTGGCCATTTTCTGCCTGGGGAATTGATATAATCGGGAAGATAATTCCAGCCGGAACAGGAGGTCACTGTTTCATCCTAGTGGCAATTGACTATTTCACCAAATGGGTAGAATCGGCTTCCTACACTAGTCTCACAGCTAAAAACGTGGCAAAGTTCATACAGAACAACATCATCTGTCGATACGGTTGCCCACATGAGATCATTAGTGACAATGGATCATATTTCCAAGCCGAGACTGAGCAATTGCTAGCCAAGTACAAAATTAGGCATCACCACTCTTCGCCGTATAGACCACAGACTAATGGCGCGGTAGAGGCGGTAAACAAGAACGTTGTAACAATTCTCAAGAAAATGATTGACAACTATCGAGATTGGCCAAGCAAAATACCCTTTGCTTTGTGGGGATATCGCACATCAATTAGGACGCCCACTGGGGCCACCCCTTTCTATTTGACCTATGGCATGGAAGTTGTACAGCCAGTCGAGTTAGAAATACCATCATTGCGTATCTTACTCGAAAGTCAAATCCCGGAAGCCGATTGGAAGAGGGATAGATACGAAAAACTCATCCTCCTGGATGAACGTAGGCTACGCGCATTACATAATGTCCAAACATATCAAGCACGTATCAAACGAGCTTTCAACAAAAGGGTCAAGCCAAGGAACATCAAGGAAGGAGACTTAGTACTCAAGTCAGTTAGAGCTCTTTTACCTGTCGATCCACGGGGAAAATTCAAACCTAATTGGGCCGGGCCATTTCTAGTCAAGTCCATACTTCCAGGGGGTGTGGTTAGGATCACAGACCTAGATCGGAATGAATTCGCCAACCCGACAAACCTTGACCAACTAAAGCGGTATTATGCCTAGAATAGGAACAAAAATGCGCCTCGCGTAACCTCACGTGTCGCTCTTGTGGCACTAAAATAAACGGCCCCCGACCAAGCTGAAATAAGCTAATGTCACTCTGCCCTTGCATTTTGACAATTTGTCATCCTCATATCATCAAATAAACTAAATTGCACCTTAAGAGTAAGTAAAAGCTCATGCTTATCTTCTAAGTTCATTAACAAGCTCTTGCTTAGAACAATTATTCTTTTTACATTTAGTCGAACTACGCGCAAGGGTTTGATTTCATTTTTAAATGAATACGTAGGCAATCCTTCACAGGATACAACCCATAATTTCAAAATGTAAATAGAAGGACATTTGCAATTGCATTTGGAATTCGACAAGAATAATAAATAGAAAATCACAACGGTTTCATAACCAATCAACCTCTTTTATTTCATTCATTTCTAATAATAATAATAGTACGTTACATAATAATAATGCTAAAACAAAAATAAAAATAGGTTAGGATTCTAAAAACCCCACCTTCTTATTACAATAATAATAAATAATAATAAAGACTTGGGCTATTCTTCCATCTTTCCTTTGCCCTTGTCATTTTTGTCATACTTCTTGTCACGACCTCGAGCCGGACGCTCCTGCGCCACTTCGGACCTAATCACCAACGGTCTTTCTCAAGGCCTAGCCTTCCCATTCTTGTCATTCACTTTGTCCACGACAGGAGAGGTCTTCGGTTTCTTCGAAGGATGAACAACTCGAAACCCGGCTTCCTCCTATCCCTCAGTCAGATGCGTCTCTTTCTCCTTTTCCACTTCGCGCACCTTGTAGTCAACGGGCTCGCGCTTCCTCAATCTCTCACGCTCCTCGGGACTAGTAGCTTTCCTCCACCGCAGATAGGAGTCCGACACCCATAAGGCACTAACAGAAGAGTTCAAGAACCACACGTTTCTTTGAGCCCATTTAATGGCCCACTCCCTTCGGCTCTCAGTAGTAAGCGCCACGACAGTCTGCGGGACAGTGTCAAGCTTCGGGATCATCTGCTTTAGTCCAACTTGTCTCATCAGCCTCTCCGGGAAGATGCATACCATGAATTCCAAGCCAGGAATGCGCACAGATCGGGTAGGATCCAAGGAAGATACTCCAGTGACAGATTTGAGATGCCACCATGGTACAACCCATCTAATAAAAGGGCCATCGTCACTCTTCAGTTTGTTTTCCCAGTAATTGCAGACCCAAGTGAAGTCCACCATGTAAAGCCTGGTCCTCATTGCAATCGAGTGAGCGTGATAAGAAAGAACATGAACTGGGGGCTCGATCAGTCGAAGGCGCTCCATAAGCCAGACCTACCAAAAGCGGGTATTAGAAAAAATGAAAAAAAAAAGAAAGACGAGAAAAGAAAAGAAGAAAAAAAGACGAAACAAAAAAAAAACGAAAAAAGAGAAAGAAAAAAAAGAAGAAAAGTGTTCTTTTACCTGCAGAATAATAGGACTTCCTAAATAAGGTAGGTCGCGATTGGCTTTCCTGTTATCCAAACCCAATAAGATCTCTCCTAAGCATAAACATGCTGGGCTCCTGCGCAGTTCCATTTGTTCAACTAGGCCTAGGAGACGGGGATCACCTATCAAATCTTCATCAACATGTCCTTGAAGGACATACACATGCAACAAGCAAAATCTGAATGCCCTTCGCCTGGCAACATAAGAGACGGTGGGGTCGGCCTTGTTAATGAATCGGTTAATAAAGTCCAACATTCGCACTCCTTTCGAGGTCACTAGACGATCCACCTCAATTCTTGTCAATCCAAGCAAGTCTCTAAATTTGTTCTTATACCCTTGGGAAGTAGAAGGAATAACAGGCAAGTGTTCTGGGTCCCACCCACCGACTGCGGCAATTTCTTCAGAAAATGGGCAAATGTCACCTCCGGGGAAAGCAAAGACGTGATAATTCGGGTCCCAATAATCAAGACAAGCATCTAGGAATTGTTTGACCACCTTGATAAGATTCAAACCCAACAATGATCCAAGATTATAAGCACCCATGTCGTGTTTCTCCACATTGGAAAACTCGTTGGTCCATTCTTTTAGGCGAATCTCTAAAGTATTCATGATGAATGTTTGTTTTGTGGACTTTATGTAATAAGACGAGGAAGAGACGGAAGAATTGTGTGAATAAAAACTCTATCGACGTCTCTATTTATACTAAAATCTGTTTCCTAAAATCCGCCAGGACGGAAACACCTGGGAACAAGCGCAGCACCTGCTGCGCCTCTTCAAAGGGACGCAGCTCCTGCTGCGCCTCTTCCTCAGCATCGTTTCTGTGATTTTCCGCGTTGGATCTTTCCTAAATTCCTTAGCGAATAATTTCCTATTCATACGGGTTATTATTTTGGTAAATACGTCAAAATTGCCATATTTCGTGTTTCCTAATTTTGCGGATCCGCATTTCGAGGCAATATCGACCTTTTCGTCATTTTAGCACACTTGTACATTTCTTTTAATTTTCTTTTCAGGAAATCATTTCACTTTCATTTCAAACTTAAACGTTTTTATTATTTTCTTTTTTAGGGGGTAACCCTCCCTACCGTTCGGTCATTTGCGACCAATTTTTTGCATTTTCAAGTCATTTGTTTTGCGCTAATTTAGGCCATATGTACAAATACATGCTCTATGTGAATTCTATGTAAATTTCGGCAGCATGACGGCGTAAACCGTCATTTGCCAAACCTGTTCAAAACTAACCTGCAAGTACAAGCAACACAACCCAACAGCAAAGGCACTCAGGCCGTCGTATATACAACCAAAAAGGGATATGTACAACAAACTGGGGGCTCGAGCCCCAAGCAAAGTCCAAAATGTCCAAAATGTAGGTCCTAAAATGTACAAGTGTGCAAGATACAGCCAACAAAAACAAACATAAACAAAACAAAAAAGCTACTGCTGGTCGCCGTCTAGCTCAGCAACTTTCGCCTCGAGAGCAACAACCTCGGTTTCACGGACCTCGAGCTCTCTCAGCAGATGAGCTGTCTCCTCCCGAGACTGGGCAAGCTCCCGCTCCAACTCACGCTCCCTCTGCAAGCAAAAAATTGGCTCATGTCAATCATTTCAAACAATCATAAGAAAATTAAAGAAATAGGCAAAAGGTTCATACCTGACGACCTCGACCACCGACAAGTGCCTCGATGGCAGTAGCTCTCAGCCGGTTGGTCACCCTCCATAACACCACAAACCGGGACGGCGCAACCTGCATTTTCAAATAAGAAGTTCTTAATAATGGGATAAATACAATCAAACGTGTTCTTACACGAGAAAATCATACAAATTAGAGGCTTACCCTCCGAATCAGATGCTGCCAATCGTCCAAGCCAGCATCCATCACAACTACGTCAAAGTCACGCAGCTCAGAGATCGTCGTCCTCCCTGTCGCGTCAGTGTACTCGAGGGTCTCGGGGTACTCTAGGGGCTCGATGCCCGCCGCCTCGACCTCCCGTAAAGTCAAATGATTCTCATTAATCGATGATCTTTCATCGTATTCTCAAAAATCGAAAGTAATGAAGGATAAATCACCTACCACAACCGGCCAATACGCCAACCTCCCGTAGAGGAACGCCGAGTAGTCCTCACCAAGTAGAAGGAGTGCATCACCACCTACGCCAGCCAAGTCAGCCTCCCTATCAGCCTCAGAAGGCTCCCTGAACATCGTCCTAGGAGGATCGATGGGAACCGTCAAGACATCCCGAGAGCACTGACGAACCAAGCGCTCGCCCAAGTACCACACAGGACCCATCGACGTCCTCAACAACAGCCGGCTCGAGCTCCTAGGTCGAAGGACCTCAGCCACGAAAGGAAGAGCGCCAGCGTAATCCGCCCAAGGCCTGGGCACCCACTGGGAAAAGACAAGCAAGAAATCATTCTTATGATCGGTAAAAGTAATAAAGAAGCAAAACAAATATAAGTAAGATGCTCACGCTATCCAGCTGAAGAGCGTTCACGTTCCGCCGGTAGACACCGTGAGAGGAGCGCTTGCTCCTCATGCGACACATCACCCAATCCCTCACGACGGTATAGGCCTTCTCCAGCGGCTCCGTCCTGTTGGGCGAGAGGCTCGGAAAGTAGGAGTACACCCACGCCTGTGAAGCAAGATAGTTAATAACGATCTTTCGTAATTCGATAAGGAAAAGAAGTGATTATTAGTCCAAACGAAGGTTCAAACCTCCAACAGTAGTCCAGGGCCGACAGCACCAGGAGAAGTCCCCTTCTCCATCAACTCCGGACGAACCATAGCCCTCATGAAGCGGATGAGGACCACAAAACCAGCAGTGACCCAGTCCCAACGCCCTAGGAAGCTCAGGTCAGAAAGAAAGGGAAGAAGCTTCGTCGACAGCCTCTCTCCCTTGTCTCCGAGGTAGATCGAAGACAAGAACCACCAGAGCCACAAGCGGACTCTCTGCTCAGCTGTACAGGAAGGAGGAGTCGTCTCTCTCCCGTCGATCACCACCAGCGCCGGGGTCTTCACCGCAAAGTAGTCTCGGACATAAGAACCAGGCACTGTAGCAGCCTTCGGCGCCAAGTTCCAGCCGATCAACCTTCTAGCCTCGGCCGAGTCCACCCTCATGGCGGTCTCCGGCCACTCCACCTCCTCAGTCCCACACGGCAGCCCAGAGATCATGCCGTAGTCCTCCAATGTGACTCCCACCTCACCAAAAGGCATGTGAAAAGTGGAAGTCGTATCCCAGAATCGGTCCAAGAAAGCACGGACCAGGCTGAGGTTAGCCCGCAGCTTCCTCTTCGCGATATCTCTCCAAGCCTGCACCAGGGCGCCGAACGCTCCCCGCTCGATCATGGCCCGCTCTTCCACCGACAGCCTCTCGTAGCACTCTATAGTCGTCGTGTAGCCCGAGAACGATCTGATGTTCCTGGCCTCCTATTGTGATTTGAAACAAAAGCTATCTTTAGTTTGAATGAAATTGGGAAAGAAATTGGAGCAAATGAAACGAAAGAATATGAGTGATGAGTAATGAATTCAAGGTTACCAAGATCTTCACCATCCTATAGGACAGGTGACCCTCCGCAACCCAAAGCAAGTGCCTTCTGTCCCAGGTCTCAGCCCACGCAGGTGCTCCCCTCAGCTGGCGACCTCCTCGCCCCACGTTTGCCCGTCTCGGGGCCTCCTCCTCCTCAGAAACCTTCTCCTCAAGGATCTCGTCCTCAGCAACCTCCCCGGCTGCCCTAGCCGCAGCAAAAGCCTCCTCGAGAGCACGAGAATCGTCAACAGCAGTGTCTATCTCCATGGGAGCTCTCCTAGAAGTAGAAGCCTCGTCAACTGCAAAATTAAGGCATATTTAGGCCGCGTCATGTGACGACGAGCCTTGATTAGGGGATTTTCGAATTTTAGAAGCCCGAAATCGCTCTTTTCTCGCCATCTTTGGCCGTATTCCCACAAACCCGATCACTCATGTGGTAATTTGGGTTAATTCAAGCCTAAGTTGAAGCCTAGTCATGGGTTCAAGTCGAAATTTCGGCAGCAATTCGTTATAACGGCGATTATGCCCTTAAAAAGCTGTCACAAACCAAAATTCCGAGATGGTAGGAAGTTTACCCATCATTCAAGGATTCCAAATGTCAAGTTTCATCGCAAATGGGCGATCCTAAGGCCATTTTCGAGGCAATTTACAGTCTAGCTGTGAAACCGTCTCAATTTCGCTCAAATGCTCAAAACTCAACAAAAATTCGAAACAAATACATGGTTATGATCCTTATACTACCAATTAGCCATCTACATGGTTAATTTTACAAGGCAAGATCATTTGGGGGAAAAGCCCCAAATTTTCGACATTTTAGGGTTGAAAACCCTAAATTTTGTCGATCCAATTCGTCTGTTATGGAAGATTAATGCAAGAATGATATACATACCTCGATTAGTCATGGCGAATGCAAGCTTTTGGATCAAATTTTGGCGGAAATGGTTGAAGTTTGAGAGAGAAATGGATGAATTTGTGTTTCGAAACAAATGAATGAAACCCTCTGTTTCATCGCGTTTTTACACAGGAAAGACACCCTCGGGAATAGACGCAGCAGGTGCTGCGCCTCTTCCAAGAGACGCAGCTCTTGCTGCGCCTCTTCCTTAGCCTCCCTTCATACGAAGTTTCAAAAATTCGTTATGAGTTCGTTATTTGTGGGCCCATCTTTGGTGCGCCTCTTCCCCGTTGCCATTTTATCTTTTTTGGCCCGTTTGACAATAATTCTTCGTTCAGACCCGCATTTCTAAGCCAACTGCAGACTGTTATACATTATTTATTGCTTCCAAGACCTTGCTTGTCACAACGAGCAGGTATTTTTCGACAGGTGTTTTGACACACCTCTATTATATTCCCCCAGCGAGAGTAAGCGGATAGACAATCCCTCTCGAGACATGGAGATAATTTCCTGATAAGGTTTCCCCAACGAGAGTTCACGACATACAATCGTCCTTCTCGAATTCTTTCGAAGTTTGTTTGAAGACGACCCAAGCAGATTTCTCCCAGCAGTTCCCGCCTGTGTCCTGCTACTCACAATATTTCCTGTTTCCCCACGGAGTGCGATGAAGGTATCCTTCTCCAGAGGTTCCCAGACCGGCAGAGTTCTTACACTCAAGCCTTAGTTACCCCTCAGTTTGAATTATATATTGGGCCTCCTTCCCATTGATGCTTTCTTTTAGGGTCCCACACCTTAGCACAATCCTTACTTATCCTTTAGGTCTTACCCTTTAACTCCTACGCTTGCCCTTATCCTTTAGCTCCTATGCTTATCCTTTAGCTCCTATGCACCTCCGGGAACGTCTCTCAAGAAGTTTCAGGTATGGTCTCTTCTTATGGCTGGCGAGCCTCCTTACGTAGTCTAATGGACTTTAAACGACCCTCCTCGATAGTCGACAGACTCTAAAATGTTCCCGACGACAGGTCCTTGGTTCAGACCCCTTGAGCCGCCTCGCGTCGCCATAGTCGTGAGGTTGAAATCTTTGATTGACCTGATGGCAATACTTTGACTTTCGCCTTGTCCAAGCCTCGGTCAAAGTGGGGGCTCTGTAGATACCTCATTTCTGCACCTCCCGCAAACCACCCGGTGGTGATTGGGCCGCATGTTTGGTACGCGGAACGATTTGTGACAGTTCGTAAGTTTATTGTCAAGTGATTGCTCAAACATTGATGTCTACCTCTTAATTGTCATCTATGCGCCGATATGGTCGTTTTGACAGTAATTAGAGTACATTTGGAGTCCGGGCCTAAAACCGTCTTCATTTTCTGATAACCGCTAAATCCCGAGTCAGAATGTTCTGGAATGTTCCGGATATTTCTATTCCATATTTTATAAATCTTTCACAATCCTTTATTCTTTGGTAAAGTATTTCCCGTAATATTCACACAAAATATTAAGGAAAATAAGATTATCCCGTCATTCCATAAACCAAACACGGAAATCTTTCTTCCGCAGGAGGAAACCACTTGGGAACAGACGCAGGTCTTTGCGCCTCTTCCAAGAGACGCAGCGATCGCTAACTGCGCCTCTTCCCAGGTCCTTTTCTGCGTGTTTTTCGTATCTTTTCATATCTTTTCGAGATTCACTTCCAAAGTTTCTCCGAAAACCCTATTCCTCCGTGTGATTAGTATAAATAGGAGCCTTCGCTCCTCATATTTCTCACGCGAGTGTCCGCCCTTCTCTTCGCCCTTTGCATTCTAGACCACGTTCTTACTTTTTGGCGTCTACGTGCTTGAGCATTCGACCACGTAAGCTAGGATCCTTCTGAGTACCAGCCGCGTTTGCATGACTGACCAATTTGACCAACTCCACAATCAATCAACTTTATTAATCTTAATCGTTTTCCTCTTACGAGGGCACTTTCGTTACATTCGAGTCGAGCATCACTAATCATAGTTCCTCTCGTTTCGTGAAACATGTAAGTCTGAGGTGTTGGAAAACATATTTTAAATATCACATATTTTGTTTTAAAGTTTTAGTCATAAAAACTTAAAGATCTTATGCATGCAAAACTAGAAAAGAAAAAGAAAAATCGTTTCATACCATATGAATATTTCGGCTATTATGGGCACCAATAAGATCTCCTACTTGTTAGTTCTTGAGCTATAAAGAATATTAGGATGATCCTCCAAAAATCCCAAAGTAGAGATTCTCCTCTTGATTGCACCCAAGATTATCCCTTATCCCCACTAAATAATATTAGCTAGATATTAGTTTAGTAGTTTACCTTAAAATTGATTACTAATACTCATATATTACATTAATAATATTAGTAATTTGATTTGAACAATTTAGATCATAATTTCTCCAATTTTGGAGAAAGATGAACAAGGTAAGAGAGAGTTTTTGCATGTGATTTCAATGGTTGAGTGTATTAAAAATAAAAGAACAAAACTCCCCCCAAGAGAGAAAGAGGCCACGGTTTTGGTGAGGAGAAAGGGCCAATATATGGTCCTTCACTTTTCCTTTTGTTCTTTTCTATACCTTAGGCTTGTAAGGCTAGGTGTAGATTAGGTATCATTAGCTTATTTTATCTCATAAAATAATTCACCCACTAACACCCATAACACTCATTATTTCGGTCCATTTATGTAAAATGGACTACCATTTTATTTTGTCAATTTGTCAATTGTCACACAATATGTCACATATAGTATGTTATATGTTATTAATTAATTTGATGCATATTTATCACATAAATATCATCTCATGAATTAATTAAATTACATACAACAAATTGACTAGTGATACTTGATCACATAAATAAATGGGTCATATAATTATAATTTACAACATTTTGTAATTATAATTAACCATTCATTCTTATCTCTATTGTTTCTCAAACAATAAACAATTTTAGTAACAAAGCATTGTATTACTAAAATAAATCTTATTTAATCACATTACAATAAGATGATTATTCTCTCTCACAAATTGAATTGTTCAATTTTAAGGAATTGATCAACTTGCATCGTCATACAGTTAATCAACTTTACAGATAAGGGCATCATCCTTTAGGTGTGACCTTAAGGGATCAACCGACCACCACTGTCCCATGACAGTAACGTCAAACTCTAGCAAGTCAATCGTTACCGATTAATGTTGATCAGTTGTCTATAAAATGAATCATCCCTTACGTATTCTTAAAATGAGATTTAAACATGTGATCAATATGATCAACAATTGTGATCGCATTATTGTCGGAGGACACATATTCCAACAATCTCTCACTTGTCCTCGACAAGTGTGCGTCACCAATTCTCTTGTCCTATTACTATCTCCCACTCAATGCAAGGTGTCTTTCAGGTCGTACTTGCAAGTGATTATATCGAGAGTGGTTTCCTCGATCTGGAGAATAACTGATTGACCGGAATTTATCTACCATAGATACCTTCCGAGCGTGGCCACGCATTTCCAGTTCATTACTCCTCGCGTGGCCCTGAGATATTGTTATAACCCTGACAAGGGGGTGGACAATTCCTATCGCACTTATTCCCTTCGACTAGCCACAGCCATCATAACCCAAAATATGCCCACTTGACCCCATTTATGAAGGTCGTAGTAACATAAATCAAAGTTAATCTGAAACTGTGCCATCTTAGGCGAACAGTCTTTAGTCAAAAGAATCGACTCATTAGAATACTATAGTAGCTCTCCCCACGACCAGGCTATATAAATTTGCCAGAACTCTATAAGCGGTCACTGCCCGACAAGGTGTTCCTAACAGTCTGCCTATGTGATCGACTAGTCATCTCACTTGACTCTATGGCACTTGAACTTGCCATCAATCGCATCACACTCTAGTCACTTCGAGACGTCACCTCATACAAGTGACTATGGGCGAATACCATGTTAATCTGGGTTCACTTTAACGGGATTCAATGTTGTCTCTACAACCCGTTTGGATGTAACAAAGTACAAAAGGATTTTTTCAGCTTAAAAACTCGAACGACAAATGTGATTATCACATATGAATAGTCAATACCTGATTACTATTTCATATTCTTTAATCCAGTTTGATCTTGAATGTAGTTGTTCATCTCAATTAACTGAAATGACATGACTCATCATGTTAAGCCTATGAGAAGGCTTTGGTTAGTAGGTTTTATCAACTTCTTGTACCTTACTTAACCTTACTACATACTTGTTTTCTTTTGTAATGTATACATTTGCATTACAAAAATTTTTGAGTACGTGTCGAGATCCAATCAAAACATAGGCCCTCTAGCTTTAGAATAGCTCCCACTGTTTTCACAGTGTGCAGGACTCATCCTTCTTGCACATTTCATGATTGCAAGTGTACTCAATTTCCGTTGTAAATATTTCTCATTGTTCTTTATTGTCTAGAACGATTCTAGAAAATCTATTCCTTAAATAATATAGCCACAATGGTATCTTAACCATCCTAATGTGTTTTGATTATGGTTTTGTCAGAAACCATGCGCAATCTCAATTGTCAATTGTCACTTGTGTAACACCCTTACACAAAATTTTGCATCAAAAACACTTTGCATTACATCCTTAATGCTTCTGCAAGCACTTAAGGGTAATCTTTATGGCTTACTTGGTAACTATTACTTAAATTCGATTTGAAACAATTTATCATACTCAAAGTATACGAAGTGTTATACATCATTACTTATTTAATTGATCCGGCAGCGGAAGCAAATGGAATCAATCAAATATGTTCAATTCGATTGAACCAGTCATGAATCTTATCAACATAAGACTCCTTATTTGACATTAATATCATGTAGATTTATCTCCATAAATCTGGATATTAAAGATGTACTATATTTCTTTAAAGTCTTAAATCATTCGCAATGATCAATATGTCATTCACATATAAGACTGCTAAAAAATTTCCGTAACTCCCACTAAACTTTATGTATAAACACAACTTCTCGACCTCTCGAGAAAAGTTTTATAACATGATCAAAACATTGATTCCAACTCATTAATGTCCTATTTAAGACCCCCTCTTATGTTTCACATTATTTTAGGATTGCAAGAATCTACAAAACTCATAACATGTATTGAATACATTTCTTCTAATTGAAGAAGTGGGTTTTAGATTCACTTGCTATATGTATATCATCATAATGAAACACAATCCCTAAGAAGATCCAAATAGACTTAAGCATTTCAACTAGTGCAAAACCCTTTGCAACCAATCAAGCATTGAAATCTCTCTTTATTAGTGCAAAAACCCTTTGTCACTAATCAAGCCTTTTAATTCGGATTTTTTTTTATGGCTCAAGGCTCTTGCATTGAGTTGTGACTTAAACATTCTCATGTAAGTCATATGTTCATTACTTTCCAGAAGTAATCAACTTGAATCAATCAATTTCATTGTAAGTTTTAAGCTCTTTACTTTCATAAAAGTAACACTAATTCATCATCTTCAACAAGTGATGACTTTAACCTCCTAGGTTTTGAAGAAACAACGTTTTACACAAAATGTCTCATGTAGCCAAGAAAGACCAGTTTCTTGCTACATAACATTCTTTGGCACAATACAATTTGTGGCTCTTGTGGCTCTTGTGGCTCTTGAATATTTTCTCCCACTCTGTCTTCTAGAAATAAACTTGTATTTTAGGAAGACAGCTTCACGAGCCACAAACCCGTTGTACTCGTGATTATTGAAAGGGAAAAATGAGCATTTGTTTCTTGTGTAAGCTTACAAGCATGGTACCCTACCATTTCATATCTCATATGAATTGTTTAGATTTAGTGGAAAAACAACTTAGACAAAATAATAAAATCCCCAAAAGGATCAAGTAACTCAAAGTAACTTGATTGAAGTTCAAACCATATCGAATGGAGTTTGAATTCTTTATCCAACCACTCATTATTCCATAATGTGTGTTAAGAGAGATTAACTTGTGATACTATATCACATTTCATTTGGCTTATATCAAAGTCTTCACTTTGATAATCCCATCACGACTAGATCGTGATTCTTTGAACTCTTTGAACTTCTTCAAAGATTTATCTATTTACCTTATTAAGCGATCACATTAGCGTCAACTTAAATCGTTGCTAAAAGAAAATGATCAACCTATTATGGATCAATGATTTACAACCTCGATCTCCTTTTCAACCAAAAAGGCACGAGACATCTTGCTTTGAATACAAGATACGCATGTACCATAAGATCTAATGGTTTCAAGAGTACTCGATAAGTCTTTGCGTTCATCATTTGAGAATTTAAGGTTCAATCTTGGGTTACCAATTTGAGTCTTGCATCATCTACATGATATATCATTCTAGTTTGGTTTAGAAAATAAGCATCTTGATAATGGGCTAGCCATACATCAAATCATGGTGTATAGGGTCACAAAAATGAAACCTCTTTTGTATCTTAACAAGTTTATATTCTTATTTAGAGTTTATGCACTTAATAGTCACAATTAAGTACAACTCTAAACCCAAAAACTACATTGAGTACACAATGACTCTATCTCTCGACATCATATGTTGCTAGTCGTCATATTCTAATCATCCTATGTATCAAACACAATGATGAAAACCACCATCGGTTTCTAATATTGACGAAGTAGTACTAGCAAAATTTATGTTAATCAAATAAACATTTAAAGAAGAAGGTCTCATTAGATGTCCCACAACTAACTTGTTGATACTTCAATAATTTTGGGTAGTTTCCTTTCTAGTGTCCAACAATTTAGACAATGGAAACTTTATCGGTCGGGATTGATAGGTTTAGTATCGCTATTCTCAATAACTTTACTTTTAACATTACCTGTATCAATTCCATTATAATCTTTACTTCTTGAACCTCGTCCTTTTCTTAACGGTTTAAGAGAATGCTCCCACTCATTTCAAAGAATCTTTACTTAGAGAAGCAAAGTTGAATCTTATGAAGACTACTCTTCAATTCAATCGTTTTAGTCTTAAAACTTTCATTGAAGTGGTTGCGTTATTTTGGTCAATTACGAATTCTGACAAATCTAATTACCAAAACAATTTATCGCTTCAGGCACTTAATTTAATTAAGTATATGAAAAACAATCCATTGTAAGTAGATGTGTTAGTCAAGATTCAAAAACCTGTTTGATAATGAATAACTTTTATCTATACTCTTCACATGAGATCCTTCCAATGGATAATTCGAGGTTTTTAGAAGAAATTCAAATTTGTCTTTAGTTACGATGTTTTAATGGAGATTTGAATCAAAAATCGAAATGATATCGTATATGAATTGTGGTAAAGAAATAGAACAATATGATAACGGAATAGTGGAAAATTTAACATTTATCGTTTTATTAATACTTGTAAATAACAAGTAAAGCATTTACATAGTGACCTCTACCCAACTATGATAAATGATTCCGAGATCCAAATTCATATTAACTTGGGCACGAGATAGCCGATGAAACCCTTATCAATATAACTCGGTGGACTAACTCTTTAATCGATTCTACTTTTAGAATTCTCGGTCGATAAAATTACTCTAATATTTATCTATAGCCCGGAACACATGCCACTACGGTCACGAATACTTCCGTTGAGGTCAATCCAAATTTCAAATAAATGTGTCCATGATCCAAATTCACATCAACTTGGGCACGAGATAGCCGATGAAACCCTCATCAACACGAATTCGGTGGATAGACATTTATCACCCACTTCCCCTACGTAACAAGGTTTGTACCCCGAGATGGCCGAGTGCACTCCCTCGCGAAATAGGTTTTCATGGTTTCTACTTTTTGGTAAGGCTATGTCTCAATTGTTTATTTTAGCGAGAGGTCATGTTAATTTATTATCTATCACGTTTTAACTGAACTAAAGCGGTGAACTACGATAATTGTAATTGACACTGTCGATAAACTCGATTAAAATGATATTGCATGTTTTAGTTATGGCGATTTAGCGATGCATGCAACATATAAATAAAATGCAAAGCATAAAATAAATCCTAGTATGGCCTTCCTAAAATAGAAAATCTAATTAACTATTTCATATTCGGAAACCAACTCCATTGGTCCCTTAAACTTCGGTTTTGGCACGCATCTCGAGGTAACACCGTCTTTATGTATCGCCTTCTTGAGTGACACCGTCTTCAAGGAACTCCGGAATAAATGAATTACATAACAAATTACATAATTTCCTATTATACATTTGTAATTAAAATTAAATAAATCTATTAAATTACAAAACGGTGATACGAGATCACAATAAATTACAACCGAATTGATATTCCCATACATTTCGGGTAATATTAATTAAAACTAAGGCCATACTAAGTAAAATTACATAATTCAAAAATTACATAAAATAAAATTATGACAATCATAAATAAAATGCAGCATTATAATATTTATGAACATGCCCAATTTTATGCTAAATCGCCTTTAAGGAGCCAATATCGTATATTAATCGGTTTTTACGGATTTGTGTGATTCAACCTTTTAAAATCACAATAAATTTCATAAATTTATATTTATGTACAAGTTAATTACCCTAACCAACTTAGGACTCAAAATTAGTCTCCACTAACATATTGACAATAATTAACTTAGATTTCTTAATATTGTTCATAAATGGACTCAAAAACCAAAAAATTTCCATAAACTTCAAATAAATCATAAAAATTTCAAATAAATTCAAAATTTTAAATTTTAAACTCATGAACATTCTGGAAAAATACCATGACACTCATAATGTTCAAAAAACGTAGGTTAAAATCTCGAAAATTATCGGAAAAACTATGTTGCGGTTTATCGGATTTATCAAATAAAACCATAAAAATATGAGAAAAATTATTTTTATCAACTTTTCAATTTTAGATCTAAAATAGCTGATAAAATGCAACATGTGACGTTTTTCCTTAGTCATGAAGTATGTGTTAGCAATTATTCACTAATTAAGTCACTATTTATGCTATTTTTCATCAAAAATTCATAAATCATGCATAAAGACTTCAATATAGCCTATTATTTTACACACATCTTGTAAAATTGTATGTGACAACATACTAAATTTATATGACCAGATTCGAAATTTTCTCATATAAACCTATTTTTCATTTAAATTCGATTTTTACCTTGAAAAATCCATATTTCGAGCATAAGAACTCATAAAATTATGAAAATTTACAGGTCATCTAAAGATAATATATGTAAAAACATATCTAAAAATCACTCGAAAAATCGAAGTTTAGCTAATTTTAGTCTGAAAATGACATTTTTATCATAAAAATCACATTTTAATGCCAATAATATATAAAATGAACAATAAAAATCCATAAATAAACCAAAATGTCCTAAAAATCACTTAGGATCAGAAACTTTTAACATGCAAAATTATTTCATGATTTATCTTCATAAATCCTAAATAACAAGTTTTATATGTTAATTAAATGAACTCGGAAAAACTAACCCGATTTTGCATGCAACAACCGTGATGCTCTGATACCACTTGTTGAAACACATATTTTAAATATCACATATTTTGTTTTAAAGTTTTAGCCATAAAAACTTAAAGATCTTATGCATGCAGAACTAGAAAAGAAAAAGAAAAATCGTTTCATACCATATGAATATTTCGGCTATTATGGGCACCAACAAGATCTCCTACTTGTTAGTTCTTGAGCTATAATGAATATTAGGATGATCCTCCAAAAATCTCAAAGTAGAGATTCTCCTCTTGATTGCACCCAAGATTATCCCTTATCCCCACTAAATAATATTAGCTAGATATTAGTTTAGTAGTTTACCTTAAAATTGATTACTAATACTCATATATTACATTAATAATATTAGTAATTTGATTTGAACAATTTAGATCATAATTTCTCCAATTTTGGAGAAAGATGAACAATTTCGTTTTTGCATGTTGGTAGGTTGAATATTAGTCGGAGGTAAGCATCCTCGAGTCGGGTGATCCTCTCCGAGAGACCAGCTATGGTTTTCTCGACTTGCTGAAACTTGGTAAGCATGGACGCGGCGCTGAATATGACCTCCTCCTCAATAAGCAAGATGAAATGCGAGCAATCCAGAGTCGGTTCATCATCTGAAATGGCATGAATTCCGAAAGTGTTTGTTTTTTGTTTGGTTTTGCTGGCGGAGGCAGAGGTAGGTCTCCCTTATCGATCATGTCCTGAATAGCGTGCTTCAGCTTAAAGCAAGTTTCTGTGTCATGGCCCGTCCCTTGGTGATATTGACAATCAGGGTTAGGTTTCCAAAAGCGGGTCTTCTTTGCTTTAGGCGGGTCCGGAGTGGGCCCGAATGGTTGCGGTTTTCCTTGGTTCATGAGCCTCTTTAGGGCGCTAGCGTAGGTCGATCCCAAGTTAGTGAATGTTTGACTTTCTTTGCAGTTGGCTCGAGGAGGTTGACTTCGTCCATTTTGTTTGCTTGACTGTAGGGACGAGATCCAGTTGATGTAGACCCCTGATAACCTCTACTCGTGGTTTTGGCCAAGACTCCCTTGTGTAGGTCATCCTCGATATGACTCCCGAGGATCTGCAGATCCTGGAAGTTTTTGATGTTACCTTAGTAGGCTGGCATAAACCGGACGGAGATTGTTGACGAATTTCTTCACCAAGGTTGATACGCTTGGTTTGGTGACCAATTGGGTGCTCACCCTTCTCCAGCGGGTTAGGAACTCGGTGAATCCCTCTTTGTCATTTTGGGTTAGGACCTCAAGGGTGCAGGTGTTGGCTAGGCTTTGACTCGTGTTCAATGTGATGGCGTGATGTCGTTGAACGAGTCTCAAGATGAGACGACTCATAAGTAAAGACCCATAAGTACCTTTGCTTTGACTTCGTAGACACGAGGCGGAATTGGAGAGGCAGACTGAAATTTTCGAAAATAAAAATTTTCAAAAAGATACATTTGTTGCTTTATGGACGGCTTTCAAAGGGTAGGGATCTTCAAAAAGTTGGCCAGTTGAAAAGGGTCATCGTAGGTTTGTTTCAAAAGACGGTTTGAGTTAAAGTTGCGGCGGCTTTGAAAACGATGCGTTGTTTCCGAAGACGGATTTTTTGAAATTCAAAATCGTGTGTTTTGAAAATCGAGATTTCAAAAGGGTTGAAATTGTTGTGGTCTCGAGAACGTTGTGTTATCCTCGGGATTTAGAAAGTCCTCGAAAATGGTGTGTCATTTTCGGGTTTTTAAAGGACCATTATATTGGCACAAAATGGTTTAAAATCCGTGTTTTAAAATTGTCATTACGACGGCATGAAAAAGTGCTTTTTTTGAAACGATTATGAAAACCGGGTTTGAAAATCATCATTACGACGACATAAAAAAGGTTTGCAATAGTCGGCGAAAGGCCGAGGTTCAAAATGGCAATTACGACGGCGCAAAAAGTTGTTTTGAAAGTTTGAAAATGACACGAAAGGACTTATGATCACATAGCACATAAGCACTCACAGTTCATTATATTATGCATAATGCTGACACGGGTTTTGGCTTAATAAGGGTGGTTACACACCAAGCGATCAATCCCTGATTTTCGAGAGGGATGCAAATCGAAACAAACTGTGTAAGGTTGGTGCCCTAGCCTCGTGCACGTGAGAAGTGAATGCTCTTTGGCGAAACAAAATGGTGTAACGCCAATGGTATGCTTGAGGCAATCGGGATTCGAAACGCGGGGATGATAAAACTCACATCGATGGGATGAGCCAATTGGTCAATAAAGATTAGGTTATGGGCCCGGACAAGGAACCCGACTTATGACCATAATATCAATTAATGCACTTCAACCAAGACCTCGTTTGAGTTTCACCATCTGGGGATCGCAACGACACAAGTGTCCTAGTTTTCCCCAGCGGAGTCGTTAGTCTATGGACGTGGGCCACCTACACGCCAAGCCATTCTTAGCGGCGTAGAAATGCTTTCGACCGGATCGCTTGAGACCGGTCGATTTCGTCTCGATGAAGGTTTCGAAATAATGCAGAGATGTTCGGAGTTGTCACCAAGAAATTATGGGATGCCTGGAAACCGTTCGAATCCACTTTGTACCTCGGTCAAACGAAGCAAAAAACGGTGCTTGACATTGGTACTAAAGATAAGGAATCATCCCTCTTTAGCATCCTATCACTAGAATGACTCTCATTCGCCCTGTATAAGGTCGTCCACTATCCAAAGTTTATGAGTAAGAGGTGAGGGTACGTATTGGGAAGCTCTTTAATCAAACACCCAATCCTGCCCGCAGTAGCCGTCTCTACTGATCGATCTTGGTTGGTTAAGTGCAAAAGTTGATAAAACGGGTTAAATGTATAAATGCGGATCCACAAGTTTAAACCTAACATGTGAGATTTGCTATATCGGTTGTTTATCCAAGTATCAAGTAACTGATGTCGAGTTGGATTTAATGATTATTTGCATGCAAGACGGAAAATAAACATCCATTTACCAAGTTAGGTATGTGGTGCTTAACACGATCCATTTGTCTTAAAATGCGTTTTAGAATGCAAAGTGTTAAAATGCAAACTCATCAATCTGATCCGTTCTGTATTCGGGTTAGCCGAAGTCGGGATCGTCCTGGATGAGTTCTAGAAATAAGACAAGAGCAGTGTCAGGCAGCCATTTGAGGCGCGAGCCATCAGGCGATGCAAGGAGGCATGACCACACATGAAATGTAGAAAGCATGAGTTGCCTTGGGGCGCGAGTCATTAGGCGACCTATAGTGTCTCTCCTGGTTGTTGAAAATATTTGTGAAGTTGTTTGTAAAAGGGTGTTAAAACCCGCTTTTGTTGAAAAGGTCGTTAAGACCGTTTTTGTGCTAATATGAAGAACATGACTCGGAATAATTATCATTATCTTGATAATATTCAATATCGGGTTCGGTTTTGCAAGCTTCACATGAATAGTTTTGTAAAAAGGATGTAAAAATGCTTGATATGAACTAATTATATTAAGTTCATTGCTTTGTAATTAAAGTGTAAAAAAAGTGTTTGGTATGAACTAATTATGTTAAGTTCATTACTTTGTAATTAGTCAAAGTTTATCATCGTACTCGGGTTAAACCGACATGATATATAGAACCAAGGATGATTATTCGTGTATGACTAATGTGGTTTTTGCTAATGTAAACAAATGAAAAGAGGGCTTTAAATACCCTTTAAAAATATAATTAACCAAATATTATCATCGAGTCACGGATTAAACCGTCATGGTATAAAGAACCAAGGGTGAGTATAATTCATGGTTAAAAATATTTATTGTAAAAATGGTTTGAAATATTTGAAATGGTAAAAACCGATTACAAATAAGAAATGAAAATGGAGGAAAGACAAACTCAAACACGTTTGAGTTAACACGTTTGAGTTCTGGCCTAGGGTGCCATAAGAGGCGTGAGGCACCTAGTTTTGACTAAGAGCTTCTGCCTAAGGTCAAAACTCGGTTTTGGCTCGATCAATCCGTATTTGGGGTCATGTTATGCATGTGTTATCATGTTAAAGTCATAAAAACAAATAAAAATAACATGAAATAAGAGGATTAATTACACCCTGATACTTACATGCTAAGTTGCTTGACGAGAAATCGACAACGTATAAAAACGTGAGTCAGAAAACTCGATTTAAAACCATTTTTATAAAATATGGAGTGTTGCTTTGTTTTAGTGATGGTGTAGTTGGTCGAAGTGGTAAGTCAAGTGATTTAATGCACGGGTACCAAAGAATGTGTAAGGCTCGTATTATCAATCGGTAGGTCGAAAATACGTGTCGTTTGTTGACTTGGGAAGTCGAGGTCATGAATTTTAAGGGAGAAAAGAAGGGGTGAACTCTCGTGTACCTTAAAATGGTGGCATTTGAGGGGTATTTAAAGAGGATTGTGTGGTGGTGTGCGTTTTGGCCGACGTGGCCATATAGGCTGCTTGAAGAGGCGCGAGCATGTCCGCGGGCCTTTGATCTGTCTTGTCACTATCACGCATTTGGATTTGTTGTTTGTTTTATCCGAGGTTTTGTAGGACATGATTGTTGAACTTGACCATCAAGTATACCGTTTATACTTAGCATGGAAGCATTGTGGGGTTTGTTTTTTTGTGTTGGACTCGGTTTGACTCGTTATTGGAGTCGGGATTTGAATTTTGAGTCCGGTTTTGGTCCGGTGTCGGTTTTGACTCTAGTTAGTGTATTTGAGACCCTGTCGTCGTGCATAAAACACTCCAGGTATTTTTGAAATGTTTTGAATATGTTTTTGTTGTTTTCGAAATCGGTTTTTGCGTTTTTCGACGCGTAGTTATATAGACGGTCGATCAAACGTAGCGATTTCTAAGCATGTTGTAGTCCGATAATCATCGGGTGTTTGTTGGGGATTCAACAGATATCGGGTATCTACATCTTCTCTTCAGCTTCTTCTTCAAGCAGTTGATGACCACTTTGTTGCTTGATTCAGCCTGACCATTTGCTTTTGGGTAGCCAGGGGTTGATGCTACCAAATTGATATTCCATTCAGCACAGAAAGCCATTGTTCTTTTCCCAACAAAGTGTGTGCCATTGTCACACACTATTTATAAAGGAACTCCATATCTACAAATGATATTCTTCTGATAAAGGATATGACCTCTTTTTCAATGACTTGCTATAACACCCCATTTATTTAGGAGCCTTTGGCAAGACATTCCCAGATAAATAAAGGTGTTACCATCTCAGTTGCCTAAGGTAGTAAGTATAAAAGACAAACAATTACCAAAGTACTTTAAGACGATATAATTAAAGTGCCTCAAATGGTTTTATTACAAAAGTTCCAGCGAGATAAATAAATAATAAAAATACATTTTAATACAACTGCAGCGGAAATAAAAATAGTGTGAATAATTAAAGTGATCTCTAGACTTTGATAAAGGTCAACGTCCAAAGCTCCCTCCAAGCATCTAGCACATCACACAAGCTAACCTAAAATCAATCTGCTTCCCAATAATTGGTTCATCACAGGTGTTCACAAATACACGGTCAACCACGAGGTTGAGTAGGATAACTAAACAACAGTAAATACTATGATAAGCCTGCAATAAAATACAATCAAAGAGACTCAAGCCAAAAGACCATCACACACACGCTACAATCGTGTACCACATCCACGCGCCATAACTGATACAACAAAACACCGTCACAATGCGAGTACTGCTCAGGTCCACGGCCAACCCCACGCCACCGTGCCTGGCCGAGCAAAACTGCGCACGTCCACGGCACCCTATGTCCCCGTGCCTGGCCGACCAAATAATCTCAATTGCAATGTCAATCCTCCTTCAAGATACCAATAAACAACAGAGAACCAACCAACAATGATAATAATATGATTATAAGATGCTCAAGACAATAATTATATCAATATGCTCAAGATGATATAATTATCATAAGACAATGCAACAAACAACTTATCTCATGCCAACAATACAATAATAATTCATCATATAAACAAGCCACCAATTTACCAATTAAACATAGTTGACTAGTTAACCTACCTTTAGCAAATCTTCACAATTTCAACAATTAAATTTAGAAAGTTTCTTCCACAAATCCACCACCTAATCAACAATTAAATTATATATAATTATAAACTAATCTTATTAATGAATTTAAGATGTAAACTACCCAAAATACTCCCGCAAAAACCGTCACAAACGCCACCCTCATACATGGTTGACCCGCGGTGGTCAACCCGTCGGTCAACAATCCCCATGGCCACAGTCCGGTCAACGGGTGGTCAAAGGTGCGGGCAAAGGTCAAGCGTAAATAATTGATGTGAGGCGATAAAATAACTTACCACAATTAATTAGCGAGAGATGAAAATTCCGTCTTAAGGTTGACTCACAAAATTGCTCTTCCTCACAAATTATATGTTGAGTTTTTGATGTGGAATAAATATGATGGTGACATATGAGTTGGATATATAAATATAGATTGGCAGGTGGGTGTGGAAAGTTCTAGAAAGTTGCATAAATTATTAAACTAAACAAAATATCTAGGTAGTATAAATAACACCCAAACCACATACTACCTTCCCCTTCACTCGGTCCAACTGTGACCAATACACGGTCTAATTGTGGTCCTTGCACCCGGTTTCTATTTTTTATTTTCTTTTCTTTTTACGATAACAATAATTATTTATTCACATCTTATAAATTATAAATTATTAATTAAAAATGCGGAGTATTACAGTCTTCCCTCCTTAAAAAGAACTTCGCCCCGAAGTTCACCACACTTCATTGCCCTAACCAAACAATTAAAAAGGTAACCTACATGCACTTTAGTTAAATTACTATCATTTAAGACCAAAATTAAACGTGCTATTATATTCTACCCCCGTAAAAGAAAATGTTACGTCATCGTAACCATCATACCTTAAGCAAATAAATGGGGATACTTCTCTTTTATCTCAGCTTCAACTTCCCAAGTAGCTTCCTCTATATTATGATTAGACCAAAGAACGTTCACCAATGCAATCTCACTATTTCTAGTCTTCCTCACTTTTCTGTCCAAAATATCCTAAGCCACCTCCACATAAGATAAATTCTCATCCATCTCAACTGTCTCAGCTGCTAACACATGAGTAGGATCACTCACATATTTCCTCAACTGTGAAACATGAAAAACATTATGAACTCTTGCCAAGGCTCGTGGTAGTGTGCAAGACGATATGCCACTTCACCAACTCTATCTAAAATCTCATAAGGCCCAATGTATTTCTGACTCAGCTTTCCTCTCTTTCCAAAACGCATCACCCCCTTCATTGGTGACACTTTCAATAATACTTTGTCTCCCACAACAAACTCAATCTCACTTTTCTTCAAATTTGCATAACTCTTCTGTCGATCTTGTGCAGCTCTCATCTTCTGTCTGATCACATGTGCCTGCTCAACCATCTCCTGGATCAAATCCGGCCTCAGTGTCACGACATCAGTGACATCATCCCAACAAACTGGACTCCTATACTTCCTTCCATACAAAGCTTCAAAAGGTGTCATACCAATGCTAGCATGATAATTGTTATTATAAGAAAACTCTATCAAGTCTAACCTTTCCTCCCAAGATCCTCCAAACTCCAAGACACAAGCTCTCAAGATATCCTCTAATGTCCGAATAGTCCTCTCAGTCTGTCCGTCTGTTGCTAGATCAAACACAGCACTCATATTCAAGGTTGTACCCATACACTCTTGCAACGCCAAAACCTAGAAATAAACCTCGAGTCACGATCAGAAACTATATCTTTTGGAATTCCATGCAGCTTCACAATATTTCTCACATAATCTTTAGCCAACTCAGCCTTACTCCAAGTATCTTTCATAGGAATAAAGTGTGCAGTCTTAGTAAGATGATCTATTATCACCCAAATCATATTATTGCCCTTCTGAGTCCGAAGCAAACCAACAATAAAATCCATAGAAATGTTCTCCCACCTTCATTCAGGCATATCTAAAGACTGTACCTTACCCAGTGGTCTCTTATTCTCACCTTTCACCCTCTGACAAGTTAAACTTCTTGAAACAAATTCAGCAACCTCCTTCATCCATGGCCACCAGAATATTTTCTTCAAATCTTTATATAATTTATCTCCTCCAGGATGCACAGAATATGGTGTAGAATGTGCTTCAGTCAAAATATTTCTTTTCAATTCCTCATCATCAGGTACACACCATCTCTCATCGATCTTCAACCCTTATCTTCCCCCACGGTGAACCGCGACGCCACGCCCTTATCAACGGTCGTGCGCTACCTCTCCGTCCTCGGGTCCCCCTTTTGCTTCTCTCTAATCTCAGCATACAACTCTGGCTCAATAGTTAAATCTCCAACTAAATCCCCTTTTCTTATCACACAAATTCCCATTTTCTCTAACTCATCTTGCAACTTCACACATGACATGCTGAACATAGAAGTGAGCAAGTTTAGGTCCGGACCGGACCGGACCATTTGGTCTAGACCTAACCCGGACCGAATTTTTTAGGTCCGGTCTTCGGTCCACATTTTTTGAGTTTTCGGTCTTCGGTACGGTCCGGACCAAACCCGGATATTTTAGTCCGGACCAAATGGACCGAATTTTATGTTTCTAAAGACTATTATTAGAATATTATAAACTAAATTACCATTTTATCTTCACAAGACATTATAAATTAATATTGAGTATTTTTTTCTCAAAAACAATCGTCTAATTATTCATCGACATTTAATTTAGTGAAACTTAAATGTAATTATCATACACGAAATAGTGAAAGAATTAGTTCTAGGTCAATTTCGGTCTAAGACCGGACCGGACCGAATATTTCGGGTTTGGTCCGGTCCAAGACCGAAAGTTTTAGGTCCGGTCTTCGGTCCACACAAATTTTATTTTCGGTCTTTGGTCCGGTCCGGTTTAGTCCGGTCCGGTCTTGGACCGATGCTCAGCCCTAGCTGAACATAAAGCATGAATAGACTTCCTACTCAAAGCATCTGCCACCACATTAGCCTTCCCTTCATGGTAAACTATCTCCATATCATAATCTCCAATCAACTCTATCCATCTCCTCTGCCTCATATTAAGCTCTTTCTGGGTATAAATATACTTAAGACTTTTATGATCAGAAAATACCTTGAAAGTATCTCCATACAAATAATGCCTCCACAATTTAAGATCAAACACGACCGCCCCCAGCTTCAGGTCATGCGTCGGTTAATTTTCTTCATATTGTTTCAACTGTCTTGAAGCATAAGCTATCACTTTCCCTCTTTACATTAGCACACATCCTAACCCATTCTTTGAACCATCAGTATATACCTCAAAATTCTCACTTCCTTCAGGTAAAGCTAAGATAGGAGTTGTGGTCAAGCGTTCCTTTAAGGTTAGAAAAGCTGTCTCACAACACTCATCCCACTTGAACCTGTTCTCCTTCCTCATCAAAGCAGTCAAAGGCTTAGCTACCTTAGAGAAATCTTTCACAAATCTCCTATAGTAACTAGCCAACCCCAGAAAATGTCTTACGTCAGCCATGTTTTTCGGCGTCTCCCAATTAGACACCGCCTCAATTTTACCTGGATCAACTGACACTCCCTCTTTTGACACCACATGCCTAAAAAATGCTACCTTATCCAACCAAAACTCACACTTACTCAATTTAGCATATAAGTCATTTTCCCTCAAGGTCTGCAACACAATTCTCAAATGCTTCTCATGCTCCTCTTTATTCTTAGAATACACCAATATATCATCAATAAAGACAACAACAAAGTGATCAAGGTAAGGACTAAACACTCTATTCATCAAATCCATAAACACTGCAGGTGCATTAGTCAAACCAAAAGGCATAACCACAAATTCATAATGTCCATACCTCGTCCTAAAGGCAGTCTTAGGAATATCCTCCTCCTTAACTCTCAACTGATGGTAACCGGGCCTCAAGTCGATCTTAGAGAAGACTCCAGCTCCACTCAGCTGATCAAATAAATCATCAATTCGGGGCAAAGGATACATATTCTTAATCGTCAAATTATTCAACTCACTGTAATATATACACAACCTCATACTCCCATCCTTCTTCTTAACAAATAAAACTGGTGCACCCCAGGGTGATACACTTGGCCGCACATAACCCTTATCTAACAACTCCTCAAACTGCTTCTTCAACTCCTTAGGCCCTATTCTGTAACGTGCTTTAGAAATAGGTCTCGTACCAGGTTTCATCTCAATATTAAAATTCACATCTCTCTTTGGTGGCAATCCCGGAATCTCATCTGGAAAAACATCCCGAAACTCACTCACCACAGGAATCTCTTCTGCGCCCTTCCCCTCCTCACGCAGGTCTCTCACGTGACATAAGATCAACTCTCCTCCCTTCCTCAAACACAACTTCAGGGTAATTGTTGATATAAGTCTCACCTTTGATTTCACCACAAATCCCATATAAGACTCTCTTACTCCCTTTGGTCCTTTCAAGGATACTTTCTTTTGATGACAGTCAATAAAGGCTACATTTTTACTCAACCAATCCATCCCCAAAATAATTTCAAAACCACCTAAAGGAAATTATATTAAGTCAATGGAAAATAAAACCTCCCCGATAATAATATTTATATTTTTATATATTTTGGTACAAGGTATAGACTCCCCATAAGGTATTGTTACTTCATCTTTTATTATTACTGGGTCAACTAATTCTAACACTTTAACATGGTCACTTGATATAATGAGTGGGTTTCTCCCGAATCAAATAAAACATAAGATGGTTTAGAATTGGTTAGAAAAGTACCCGAAACCACATGTGTATCTCCCTCAGCAGCCTCTTTACCCATCATGAACAATTTACCACTGCTCTTTGCGCCACCCTGCACCATTGATGCCGACACCGTGCCCGACTTCACGACATTGTTCTGGTTCCCTTCATTTCCATTGCCTTGATTATTGTTGAAGCGATTCTGAAAGTTGTTGTTGTTGTAGATCCTTTGATTATTCCAAGACCCATTAAAACGATTGCTTCCATAACTAGGTGCGGGTGTCTTGTACTCATTTGAATTGCCGCCACCAAATCCTCCATTCTTACTATTCCTTCTCGCAGTAGTCCTAAACTCAACTATCTTACGACCAAATCTACCACATCCATAGCACTGTTGCTTGCTCTAACCACTTACACCACTCGCCCCCAAGCTACGGCCGAACCCACCACCACTCACGGTCCCTCCTGCAGAAAATGATCGGTATTGATTGTAGTTCTGCTTCTTGCTCCCTCCAGCACCCTCACTCGTAGTCTCCTCCTTTCTCTTTTCTCCCTTGTCTTTCTTTTCCTCCTTAACCATATCAGCAATTCTCTCAGCATGTTCTTCTCTTTGATATACCTCCTCCACAATACTTGGCTCCCCAGGTGCAAGTCTCTTCTCGATGCGCGTAGTTAATCCCTTCTCGAACCTCACCTCTCCATAGTTTAAGTCCGACACATACTCAACTAGCTCCATGAATCTGTTATGATAGTCTTCTATTGTCATCTCTTCCGTCATCTTAAATGCATCAAACTCTGACCTCGTCCTACTCCGAACGTGTTCAGGTACGAACACTCCTCTCATAGTATCCTTAAATCCCTTCTAGGTGACAAATGGTCCATCACTCTCCTTCCATGCTTCCCTGATTACTGCCTTGTTACGATTTCGCCACAATCCAGGCTTTCCTTTCAAGTACTGAGCAGCCTGATCCACTTTCATCTCCTCAGGGCAGTCCAACAGTTCAAAGAAGTTATCAAACTCCCTGCACCAATCTCCTAGTAAAGATGGTTCGCCTAGTTCATCATACTTTATCGGATTATGACGAACAATGATAGCACTCATCTTAGCAGGATCCATTGTAACAGTTTTCAATGTCAAAGCAGTTGTTAAAGCCTCATTTGTTGTAATAAGCCAATCAATCTCTTCATGTGACATAGCTGTGGATGTAGCTCTCTTTGGTGCCATTTTTGGGTTCTATTAAGAATAAAAAAGAAACATAAATTTCCGTTTTAAAAGAATTTTCTGGTATAAGGTATAAGATAAAATTCTTGCATACAAAAGAATATGTGATTGGTCGAGCTGGTCTTTGCCCGACCAACCACCGTGACACAATTTCTCCACGGCCTACTCACTGCCCTTCCTCTTCTTTTCTTCAAATTAATTATTCTTTACACATGCTTAGTCTTTAATTCATGCAATTTTATAATTCTATGCTTATAGGTTCAGGGCAACACATACCGTATATCTCTAGACATGTAATTCTAAGCATGTAATTCACGTATATACAACCAATTTCATATAAAGATGCAATAACTCAATTAATTCATGTTTCTCCAATTTATGCCATTCCTGATAAGCCAAGAAAATTTTCCTGAGTAATTATGCCACAAATTAAAACAAGCTCAAAATAATTTCAATCCACCATAACTGCCATCTCATAGGCCACACGCCTCTCTCTTCTCATCCGTCTCTAAATTTCTTACCTTTTGTTCTCATATTGCAAATAAAGTTAGTAACTTTCACAACTTCAAAACACAATTAGACCCGTAAGGCAAAACATCCACGCTAACTACCCACTCTCTTAACCTTCCTCGAGGTGACCGGCTTAAAACTGAAAAGGGCCAGATCAAGGGCGTCTCCCTAACCTCAGAAAAGGGCTCCTAGACAGTTTCTACCCCGGGTTCATTTTATTAGACTCATCATAAGTTCATTAAATTCATTTCTTTAGGCCTTAGGAACGTTCGCTCTGATACTGATAGGGTTAATTTCAGTCATTGGCCTATCAAAATAAATCCTAAATTACTACTAACTGGTAACTAGTGGTAAGAAGGGGTCGAATACACATGGAGGCAAGTTTAATTGTTCTAGTTTGTTTATATTTAAGTTCGTCTTAAGGTAACCAATTTCTTGAGGGTTTGTTTGTTTGTTTCTAAACTAATTGCGATTTGAATAAAGACAAATTCAATAATATTAAAGAGTCTAGGAATTGAGTTCACTAGGTAGTCATCCAAGGGTGAGATTTAATTCATTGATTGGGCAACTTATATTGTTGAAAGTCATACGATCGGTCGATTCTAATATGTATTTTTAGATCTAAACTCAACATGTGATCGCTATTATCAAGTCAGTCTAATTCAATTATCGTGGCCTATACTAATCTTAACCCGGCCGCTGAAAATCCTAATTTGCAAGACTAATTAACCAATTCTGATCAGTAATTAATTGATTATATGTAAGACAACAATTGAACAACAATCAAAAGCAATTTAATAATCAATTCATTAATTAACCCTTTTCTAACAACCTAGATCCCCTTTCACCCTAGAATATGAAATTAGCTACGCATACTAATGGCAATAATAACAATAATAATTATAGAAGACATAATTAAAAGCATAAAAGATGAATAACAAATATTGAATGAAATAGCACTTAAATTAATAATAACTAAAGAGGGATTAGAGAATACCGTAATTAAAGAGTGTTTAGATCCGGAAACAATAATGATAAAACTAAACTTAGAGTTTTTAAGAGAGTTCTAGGGTAAAATAATACTAAGCTAGGTAAAATAAAGCGTAAATAAACATAGGGTACGAATTGGGTATTTATAGTAAAACACAACCGACTTATGGAAATTATGGAAAATCCCTCAGCTCAATGTGTACTTGATCGAGCCTAGGTGCACTCGATCGAGTACACTACTTCTTCGATCGAGTCTGCTTAGGATTTATCGGGTATACTCCCTTTTCAACTCTTATCTTCGTGTCGTCTTCTTAATTTCTCTTGTAATACTACGTTTTTCTAAGTCCTGTTACTCGGCCGAATAGGGCTTACTCGGCCGAGTAATGCGTCATGTGTTTCTGGTCAGGCTACTGTCCAGGAAAACTCTGTCGAGTATGGTAATACTCGACTGAGTAAGGGATACTCGGCCGAGTATTCTCTATACTCGACCGAGAATCCGGTCTGACGGGGATTATTTCCGCGGTTTGATTAAAGACGATTAGAGTTATAAATTGAGATTTACTATTTCACTTTTCATTTTTTTTTTACAAAACCTAAAACATTTTGCGTAACTCTAATCACCTCTAATATCTCCCAAGATCGTTGATTGTTCGAGAGTCCTTGTTCTTTCCTCTCTTGCTTCGATTGCGTCAGTAAGCCACTAGTCCTATAAGTTTTGTGAGTTTGTCTTTTAGGGTTTACCCTAGTATTGGAATTTGGGGAAAGGGGTTGTTTTGCATGATTGTGATTGGATTGTATGATTGTTGTTAGGTGGAGAATTCGTAGAAGAGCAGTTCTAGCTTCCTTGTTGACCCGTATCAGATTTGTGCTAAGGCAGTGTTTCCCTACTCAGTCGATTGCGTAATTAATTTAAGATTGATGATTGTGATGTTGTGATTTAATTGATATGGTAATATTGTTGTTGATTGTGCTTTGGAATATCGGAGTTGGTATGGATTGATAATGATGGTGAGGTTCTTCCTCGGCTGAGTGGAGTCACTTGCGGAAGTGGCTTCACGCCCTTGATTCGCCCCTTGAGGAACCCGCCACAATAGGGGATGTGCACATTAAGGAACATAGGTTGTTTATCGTTGTGTCAAGCGGGACTTAGGTGGGCAAGGTTGCAGTCCCTCACTTGCGGTGAGAAATATTTGTCGTGGCAGTAATCTGGCAGGACTACACACTTAAGTGTGTAGTTAGTTATGAGATGAGATTGTGAATTGGAGATGATTGTGGAACAGTTGCTTTGACATCGTTGTATTTTGTCTTATTTTGATTATGCAGTGAACTGACCCCATTGTTGTTTTAAATTTGTGGTGATCCATTCGGGGATGCTGAGCAGATTGTGACAGGTGATGATGGTCTTTAGCTACGGGCATGAGATGGAGAGTGATCACTTAGAGTCTAGCTTTCGCTGTTACGAGTTTAGCTGTTTTGATTTCAGTTGTATTGAGTTTAGCAAACATTTCTTTTGAGTTGATTTTAAGATATTGTAACCGTTTAAACTTTATACTTTAATAAATGTTGTGGAATGGTTTCGTTTGATATACTATCCTCGGGCAAACGAGATGGTAACAGTCTCTTATGCTAGGGTGGTCCTTAATAAGGGACCTTGGTATGTGGGGGTGTTACAAAGTGGTATCAGAGCGACGATTCTGGAACCTAAAACCAATGAACCTAATGAACATAGGGAGTCTAAATAAAATGAACCCGGAGAGAGTTTTTTGGAGCTACCGCAACGACTTAGGAGACGTCCTGAAGTCGCATTGAGGCCCTTACAATATGAAGCCGGTCAACATGGGGGTGTCTTGGGGATTGTTGTGTGTTTAAAGTTATGTGTGTTGTACTTGTAGTTGTGATTCTTGTGGAGTTTTTGGATGAAATGAGAAGGTGAATTGCGTAGTTGATCATGATAGACTTTGAGCATGATGTATGATTTATTACTTGGCTTTTGAAGGGTAGTCAAGTTTTGAGATATCGAATTGCATGTTTAACTATATTCTCGTAAGTATATAGCTCATTTTTTGCATGACTCGGCCGAGCAAGGCGGGTACTCGACCGAGTAAGGGATACTCGGCCAAGTAACTAAGCACTCGACTGAGTGTTAGTTTGTGTATAAGAATCAGTAGCTACTGGTTGTGATCACACGGCCGAGTAAGAGGGGTACTCGACCGAGTGAGGCATACTCGGCCGAGTAACATGTATACTCCACCGAGTGTGTTTTATGTGTTTTTGAAGTTGGCTACTAGAGTGGAATACTCGGCCGAGTAGTATCATTACTCGACCGAGTAGTCCTTACTCGACCAAGTGTTTCACAGTACTTGGTCGAGTACTTTTTTTGGCAGAGGTTTTTGTTTATTTTGAGTTGTAGGCAATGTGCTTATGTTTCTTTGGTTATATCAGCTCACAATGCCGCCAAAGAGGTCAGCTGCATACATCCAAGCTTCTGAGGTTAGTTCTACAGACTTTGCGAGATAATCAGTTATATGCCAAGCTATCTAAATGCAAGTTTTGGTTAGAGAAAGTGGTTTTGATGGGTCATGTGATATCTAGGGAGAGTGTGTCGGTGGATCCTAGCATGATTGAGGCAGTGACCAAGTGGGAATTACCGAAGAATGTTGCTGAGATTCGGAGTTTCTTGGGTTTAGCTGGCTACTACCGGAGAATCGTGAAAGACTTTTCTAAGGTTGCGAGACCTATGACAGCGTTGATGCGGAAAGAGACCAGATTTCGCTGGGATGAGAGTTGTGAGACGGCGTTCCAAACCTTAAAGGAGCATTTGACCAAAGCTCATATTCTATCTCTAACTGAGGGAAGTAGGAACTTTGAAGTATACATCGATGCTTCAAAGAATGGTTAGGGTTGTGTTCTAATGCATAATGGGAGAGTTATAGCTTATGCGTCAAGGCAGCTGAAGCCGTATGAGGAGAACTATCCTACGCATGATTTGGAGTTGGGTGCAGTTGTTTTTGCTCTTAAGATTAGGAGGCACTACCTTTATGGGCCACCCTTTAAGGTGTTATCAGATCATAAGAGTCTGAAGTATATCTACACATAGAAAGAGCTGAACATGCAATAGAGGCGGTGGATGGAGTTGATTGGGGACTATGACATGGAGATTATCTATCACGAGGGTAAGGCCAATGTTGTGGCAGACGCTTTGAGTAGAAATAGTGTACATTCGTTATGTACAGTTATGTCTTTGTTGAAGCTAAGGGATGAGATGTCCAAGATGGGGATTCATATGATTCGAAAAGGGGATGCCATCGGGGACTTGATGATCGAACCGGACTTGTATTATGACATAAAGAGGAAATAAGATCTTGATCCAAAGATTCAAGAATGGAAGTCAAGGGTAGAGAGTGGCACGGTTTCGAGGTTTTCTATCCACATAGATGGGAGTGTTCATTTTGATGGGAGATGGTGTGTTCCTAGGGATGCGGACTTGAAAAGGTTGATCATGATGGAGGCTCATTGCACTCCTTATTCATTTCACCCAGGGGGTGACAAGCTTTATAAGGACTTAAAGAAAATGTTTTGGTGGCCTAATATGAAGAAAGATATGGCCGAGTTCGTGGCCAAGTGTCTAACTTGCCAGAGAGTAAAAGGTGAGCAACGTAGACCACAAGGTAAGATTCAGTCACTTGAGGTGCCAGAGTGGAAGTAGGAGTCGATCTCTATGGACTTTATCGTGGGGTTACCAAGGACTCAGCAAGGTAACAATATGATTTGGGTGATCGTCGATCGTTTAACAAAGTCAGCTCACTTCATTCCGATGAAGGATATTTGGACCAAGATACAGTTAGCCTTGGGTTATAGGAAACATGTGGTTCGGTTACATGGTGTGCCAAAGGATATAGTGTCGGATCAAGATGCGAGGTTCATATCATGGTTCTGGCAAAAGTTGCAGGATTCGATGGGCACGACCTTAAAGATGAGTACAGCTTTTCATCCTGCCACAGATGGTCAGGCTGAGAGGACTATCAAGACCTTAGAGGACATGTTGAGGGCTTGTGCTATAGAGTTTGATGGAAGTTGGGAAGATAAGCTGGACTTGATTGAGTTTTCATACAACAACAGCTATCACACCAGCATTGGGATGGCACCGTTTAAGGCTTTATATGGCAGGAAGTGCAGGAGTCCAATTTGTTGGGACGACAGTGCAGAGACAGTTGTTTTAGCACCACTGATGGTGCAGGATATGATTGAGCAAGTTCGCATGATTCGTCAAAAGATGAAAGCAGCTCAAGACCGCCAAAAGAGTTATGCAGATTTGCACTACAGGGACATTGAGTTCGTAGTAGATGACAAGGTGCTTTTTAATGTGTCACCTATGCGAGGGGTGATGAGGTTTGGCAATAAAGTGAAGTTGAGCCAGAAGTTTATCGGCCTGTATGAGATCTTAGATCGCATTGGTGAAGTAGCATACCGGCTAGCTTTACCACCATCGTTGGATCGAGTTCACAACGTGTTTCATGTTTTGCAACTCCGGAAGTATGTGAGTGATCCGTCACATGTGCTTGGGGTTGAGAACATAGAGCTAGGTGAGTCTCTAACTTATGCGGAGGTTCCCAGAGAGATCTTAGATCGAAAAGTACGCAAGACAAGGAATGGTGAGACCGTCTTACTAAAGGTACTTTGGACTAATCACATTGTGGAAGAGGCCATATGGGAACTAGATGAGTCGATGCGAGAGAGTTTTCCTCACTTTTTCGATCAGGTATGTTCGGTTATGAGGACGTAACCGTTTTCTTTTAAGGGGGGTAGGAGATGGTCGCATGCTTGTTTTTTGTTGTTTTTGGGATTAGCTGGGGTTAACATAGCTATGTTTTGTCACCTTTTCAAGTTTGAGTTGGGTGTGTTATTATGTATAGTGGGAGTTGTTCGTACTTGGAGTAGTTGTTGTTGTTGTTGTTGTTGAGCATTTGTGTTGTGTTTGTTGGTTTTGTTTTGAGTATGGTATGAACTTCGGGGACGAAGTTCTTTTTAAGGAGGGAAGACTATAATACTACGTTTTTCTAAGTCATGTTACTCGGCCGAATAGGGCTTACTCGGCTGAGTAATGCGCTGTGTGTTTCTGGTCAGGCTACTGTACAGGAATACTCGGCCGATTATGGTAATACTCGGCCGAGTAAGGGATACTCGGCCGAGTATTCTCTATACTTGACCGAGTATCCGGTCTGACGGGGATTATTTCCGCGGTTTGATTAAAGACAATTAGAGTTATAAATTGAGATTTACTGTTTCACTTTTCATTTTTTTTACAAAACGTAAAACATTCTACGTAACTCTAATCACCTCTAATCTCTCCCAAGATCGTTGATTGTTCGAGAGTCCTTGTTCTTTCCTCTCTTGCGTCGATTGCGTCGGTAAGCCACTAGTCCTATAAATTTTGTCAGTTTGTCTTTCAGGGTTTACCCTAATATTGGAATTTGGGGAAAGGGGTTATTTTGGATGATTGTCATTGGATTGTATGATTGTTGTTAGGTGGAGAATTCGTAGAAGAGCAGTTCTAGCTTCCTTGTTGACTCGTATCAGATTTGCACTAAGGTAGGGTTTTCCTACTCAGTTGATTGTGTAATTGATATAAGATTGATGATTGTGATGTTCTGATATAATTGATATGGTAATATTGTTGTTGATTGTACTTTGGAATATCGGAGTTGGGATGGATTGATTATGATTGTGAGGTGCGTCCTCGGCTGAGTGGAGTCACTTGCGGGACTGGCTTCACGCCCTTGATTCGCCCTTTGTGGAACCTGCCACAAGAGGGTATGTGCATATTAAGGAACATGGGTTGTTGCTCGTTGTGTCGAGCGGGGCTTAGGTGGGCAAGGCTGCGGTCCCCCATTGGCGGTAAGGATTACCTGTCGCGACAGTAATCTGGAAGGACTACACACTTAAGTGTGTAGTCAGTTATGAGATGAGATTGTGAATTGGAGATGATTATGGAACAGTTGCTTTGACATCGTTGTATTTTGTCTTATTTTTATTATGCAGTGAACTGACCCCGTTGTTGTTTTGTAAATCTGTGGTGATCCATTTGGGGATGATGAGCAGATTGTGATAGGTGATGATGAGTTTTAGCTACGGGGACAAGATGGGGAGTAATCACTTTGAGTCTAGCTTTCGCTGTTACGAGTTTAGCTGTTTTGATTTCAGTTGTATTGAGTTTAGCAAACATTTCTTTTGAGTTGGTTTTGAGTCATTGTAACCGTTTAAACTTTATACTTTAATAAATGTAGTGGAATGGTTTCTTTTGATATACTATCCTCGGGCAACCGAGATGGTAACAGTCTCTCATGCTAGGGTGGTCCTTGGTAAGGCGCCTTGGTATGTGGGGGTGTTACATCTCTTCCTTTATCCTTCTAGATTCTCGTGCCATGCTCCATGTTTTCCTTCATGCCCACTCCGCGATGCTTATTTCATTCGTTTGCTCCTCAAATGCATCATTCCTGCATTAAACATCAAATAGCGGAAGTAAGTTGATGATTTTTTGCCTTGTGTTCAGCAATATTGGAGTAAATTTTGGCAAGGTACTAAAATGTTTAAGGTGGTCATGAAATTGAAAAGCTTGAAGAAACCTCTGAAAGAACTGAATAAAACTCTTTTTGCTGATGTGGAGAATAGCACTGCCCATGCCTGGAAGATTTTGGATGCTATTCAGACTGCTCTATCTTCGAACCCAACTGATCCTCAGCTTATTTCTCAAGAAAGAGAAGCATCACAGACATATAGAGATCTTCAAAATGCTTGTGACAGTTTTCTTCTTCAAAAGTCTAAAGCTTCTTGGGTCAACCAAGGTGATAACAATACTAGATACTTCCACAGCTTACTCAAAGGGAGAAGTACTAAATCCAAGGTGTTTAGAATTACTGATGTTGCTGGTCATACTTTTACTGATGGAGACAAAATTCAAGATGCCTTTCTAGGTTATTATGAGCGCTTTCCGGCACTTCGCAATCATTACTCTGTGAATTTTCCTTTGGTTCAAATTGGGTAAACTTTGTACCCAGGATCATTGGGCTATTTTATTATCCCCAGTTTCAAAAAAAGAAGTTAAAGATGCCATTTTTGCTATTCCCAACCATAAGGCACCAGGGCCTGATGGTTTCTCTAGTGCTTTTTTCAAAGATAGTTGGTCTATTGTGGGTGATGATGTGTGTGCTGCAGTATTGGATTTCTTTGATACTGGCAAGCTTCTGCAGCAGGTGAATCATACTTTTATAACCCTTATCCCCAAATGTGACCTGCCTCAGAATGTTACACAATATAGGCCTATTTCTTGTTGCAACATCTTGTATAAGGCCATCTCCAAAATTCTATGTACTAGGCTTGCTTCTGTTCTCCCTGATATCATTAGTCCCAACCAGGGTGGTTTTGTTAAGGGGAGGACAATTATTGAGAATATATTAATTTGTCAGGATATTGTGAGATTGTACAATAGGAAATCTGTCTCTCCAAGGTGCTTGATGAAAGTGGACTTAAAAAAAGCTTATGATTCTGTCCAATGGGATTTCCTTGAGAGTATGCTACATGCCCTGAACTTTCCTGCAAAATTCTTTCATTTAGTGATGACCTGTGTTAGAAATGCCTCTTACTCTCTTGTTTTGAATGGTGTGAATTTTGGGTATTTTCGTGGTGCCAAGGGCCTAAGGCAGGGAGACCCTATCTCCCCACTCCTCTTCACAATTACTATGGAGTACCTGTCTAGAATCCTGGACCATGTTACTACTACCATGAAGTTCAAGTACCATCCTTTGTGTGGAGGCCTTAAACTCTCTCATCTCCTCTTTGCTGATGACCTGCTACTTTTTTCCAAAGGAGATGCTTCTTCAATAATGATCCTCTTGAGAGCCTTTGCTACATTTTCTCTTTGCTCTTTGGACTCCAAATGAATGCTATGAAGTCTAATATCTACTTCAATGGAGTTCCTAGTTCTACTAAAGTGATATCTTACTTGTTTGGTTTTATTGAGGGGACCACTCCCTTTAAATATCCTGGGAGTCCCCATTGTGGGTGAGGCTCTCAATGCAACAAAGTGTGCGGTGCTTATTGATAATATCACAGCTAGAATTAAAGGTTTTGGAGCAAAAAAATTATCCTATAGTGGCAGGCTCACCCTTGTTCAATCTGTACTAACCTCCCTGTACAGTTATTGGGCCACTATCTTCTTAATTCCCAAAGGTGTCCTAACAAGAATTGATTCTATTTGTAGGAACTACTTGTGGGATGGTTCTGCAGATTATATCAGGTCATCTATGGTTAGTTGGGAAAAAGTTTGCTCTCCTAAATGTGAAGGAGGACTGGGAATTAGACATAGTCTCTATTGGAATGCAGCTGCCATTGGTAAGCTGGCCTGGTGGGTTTATACCAAATCTGACAGCCTGTGGGTTAGATGGATAAACCATGTCTACCTGAAAGGCCAAGATTGGGACACTTAATCACCAAAATCTGAGGTTTCATGGAGCTGGAAGACTATTTGTAAGGTTAGAGATACTTTTTCTGTGGGTTATTGTGCTGGGCAGTGGACTGCAAACCCAGCTGGATATACAGTATCCAGTGGGTATCAGTGGCTCAGACAGAAACAGCCACTGGTTCTTTGGTCTAAGATTGTGTGGAATTCTTGGAGTGTTCCAAAGCATACTTTCACAAGCTGGCTGATTACAAGGGAGGCTTTGCCATTAAAAGTTCGCCTGTTTCAGTTGGGTATTATCCAAGATGAGAAATGCTTGATATGTGGTAATGCTGCTGAAACTCACTCCCATTTGTTTCAGCAATGTATTTTTCTGCTCAAGGTGTTAAAGAAGGTTAGTGCAATCTTGCATATTATCTTGCCTGCTACAAACCTGTTACTTTGGATTCAAGCTAAACCTTGGGCCAAAGTGAAGAAAATGGTTACTATTGCATGGATTCAGGCTGTTCACTACTACATTTGGCGACAACGGAACCAAATCAGAGTTGATGGCTTCCTGAACCATCCTGATAGAGTAGTTCACGAGATTAGGTGTACACTGAGAATTCGTGCTATGTATTGGTTTAAGCTTGTTAGAACGAGTAGAGAGAAAGCATGGCTTATGTCAGTTAGCTCCTAATTGTCATAAATTATGCTTAAATTGTACCGTTGTGGTAGTTTGTAATAGTTTGTTCTTGGTTATTAATGAGAAGCTAACATTTCACCAAAAAAAAAAAAAAAAAAAAAAAATAGCGGAAGTAAAAACATTCTAACATAAAAGTCATGTAATTAATATAAATTAGCACGAAAACCGTATGAAAAGTAATTAAGGGGAGACATAAATATGTATATAATTATGACTCATCAAACTCCCCCAAACCATCTCTTTGCTTGTCCTCAAGCAAAGCATCACACAATACAAAAGGCAATCATACAAATGGCGCATAAACAGCTCAGAGCTAATGTTGATGTACATACAAATCCCAAGCTATCCATATCTGTAACAAAGTAATGACCAAGGTGTACCAATAAAACAAATTCAAAGGCACGGGTAATAGAAAATGTAGCTCAAGTCTCATGTCACCATACTATAGACGAATGTCAAATACCTTTCGATCTTGCAAGACAAATTAGTCGAATTCTCGCGGATTCACTCATGCACTCATAAGTATGGGGGATTTATATGTGAAGATAGAAAGAAGTAGAAACACTCACTCAACTTATGAAACATGCATGCAATCTAATGTGATAGAGATTTTCCCAACTAATATGCATTCACAATGTAGATAAAAGTACATGTACCAGAACAATAAGGATGGCAAATGGGGAAAGGTAGAAATGGTTTGTGCCAAGGCACGTTATGGATATGTAAGGCTAAGACGGCAGTCGCAGCGCTAAACCAAAACCAATTCTAGACAAAAGTAAGCATGAATACAACCTAACTAGAGAAATCATCTCAACTTTACAACACATGACAGCTTATGAAGTACTCTCCAAATATGCATTAGACTCTAGTAAACATCTTTTCGATCCTTGACAAAACCAAAACGAAGCGATCAATTTCTTTTCATTTTTTTTTTCAATTCTCTTTTTTTTCTTTTTCGATTTTTTCTTTCTTTTTTTCTTTTTTCTTTTGCTTCATATTTTTTTTCTTTTTCCAACACAAGGATACAACACAATTGCTAATAAGTACTTTGCCATACCCACATGACAATAACTCCCAACCCAACCATAATAGCAAAGTAGACACGAAAAATAAGCAACTGTGACTGTCCCGAAAAGGTAGGCAAATTCTGGGATTGTAGCTCATATGATGTATTTTAAAGTTGGCTACAAGGGTTCAAACGAGCTAAACAAAAGGTAATGTAAGGCTTATTTGAACGGTAAGAATCGCCTATCCATATGTACTTAGTCAAATAAAAGCAATAAAAATATCAAGAAATCAATGTCACACTAATGCATTTGATATTACACAATCCACAAGGAGAAACCACACTCAAGCCTAAATAACAAATGAGACCAGTTTTTTGATGTTCATGGCCTAGGGGCTCTATAGACCTTAGCATTTAAGTAGTTTACCAACATAATTGTGTCAAATCTAATTAGTATAAGGCATGGCAATACGGTCAAGACTCGAGTTATGAGCTTTGTTTTCACGAATAACGGGTCAAAACAATGTACATGGACAACTTAATTGGGTTTCAAATGCAAAAAATGCAATTTAACATCATTGTTATCTAATGCACCAAGACTCGACTTAAAACAAAGTAAAAACATGTTTATGGAGTTTGAAGTTTTTTAATTTTTATGGCTTTTTGGTTTAAATGCACACAACATAAATAAATCACACAATATAATTAAAGACTCCACCCCCAAACCTAAATGTCACAGTGACCTCATTGTGACGCCTACAGCATAACAATCACATAAAAATTTCCAGCAACCTAAAGGACACATCTAATAGAAGGAATGGGAAATAACTAGATAGAATACAATAAAAGTGGATACAAGGGAAGAGAATATCGGGTAAGAGTGTAGGAGTTCCCCCAAACCAGCTGCAAAAATAGGGGGAAAAATGACCAACCGCGCAAATCCATCCAAGCCAACTACGTTTCTGACCCAAAACAAAAGGGTACTCGATCGAGCCCATCACCATTTACTCGAGTACTCATCCAACAGACAATTACCTGCATTTAAAACAAATGCCCATACAAGACACAATCAATACAACTTAAAGCACGTAATAGTAAATCAAAAAGTAGCGCGTGTCCTACACACAGACATAAGCAGCACCAATAAAAAGTCCAAACAAAGAAAATAAGCAATGAATTGAGTTCTGGCTCATCAAACTCAAAATCTAAAATAAAATATGAGCAAGTATGTTAATCGCTCTTCAAATCATCATCATTTGGAAGGACATGGGGTGCTTCATCTATCGTAGGAGCTTCATCAAAAACTTTGACGGCCTCCTCTCTAAAAATCTCGGCCTCCAAGGCATCCAGCTCAGCTTCTATGTCAACATTGTCATCAAAGCTATAAATTGGCTCAGGATGAGGCTCATCTCCATAAATCAACTTATCTATCTTATACACCTCCTTGCTCCATGGTCTTGACGCAGCAGCAGGGGCGTCGGACTGATTCCTGTCAAAACACGAAGTAAAGGAATCATGAATAGGTGGATCAACAACATGAAGCATATAACATGGAGCTATTGAATGGGACGCATTAAAGCGTTATCAAGAACAAATTTAATAGTGTCATCCCCAACTCTCAGTGTCAAATTACCATCCTTAACATCTATGAGTGCTCCTGTAGTGTGAAGGAACGGTCTACCTAGAATAATAGGGACTTGAGAGTCCTCAGCCATATCCATAACGATAAAGTCAACTGGAATGAAATACTTCCCTACTCTAACTGGCACATCTTCTAAGACACCTATAAGCTTCTTTAAAGATCTATCAGCCATTTGCAAGGTTATATTTGTAACACGGAGTTGATCCATATTTAACCTTTTGCATATAGAATGCGGCATGACACTAACACTAGCCCCTAAATTACAAAGGGCTTTATCAATAGCTATACTACCAATATGACAAGGAATATAAAAACTCCCTTGATCCTTTAGCTTTGGTGGTGAGTTAGCTTGCAATGCGGCCGCGCACTTTTGAGTGAATGCTACCGTCTCAACTTCATCAAAAGACCGCTTCTTGGACAAGATCTCTTTCAAAAACTTAGCATACGCCGACACTTGAGTTACTAATTCAGTAAATGGCACACTCACTTGAAGATTCTTCACTACCTCCATGAACCTCCCGAACTATTGTTCAAGCTTAGTCTTTTGCAATCTTTGTGGAAAAGGTAGTTGAATTTTAATTGGCTCGGCTTCTTTTGCTTTTGTAGTCGTTTTGGAAGCACCGTCGTCACTTATAGGGTGTACTCGATCGAGTCTAGTGGTCACTCAATCGAGGATCCTATTTTCTTCCAATGCCGTAGCTGAAACACGAGAAAATTTCAATTCTAGGGTGGTGTCCTCGATCGAGCCCGTGTTGTACTCGATCGAGTACTGTGGTTCCTCGATCAATCCTATTAGGGCTCGATCGAGTACTCACGTCTTTCCTCCTTTTTTGTCTTTTTGCTTATCCCGTGTTTGATCCTAGCTTAATTCTTTCTCGTCATCACTTAGCTCAAGATTACCCAATCCCTTAGGATGCATGTAAGGGACTTCCTCTTCATTAATGGGTACGTCCGGACTTTGATAAGTGGTACCGCTCCTCAAAGAAATAGCATTAACTTGCTCATGTGCTTGCTTACCTTGAGGAGGAAGATTTATGGGCTGTTTTGAAGGATTTTGAGCCGCCATTTGAGCAACTTGGGTATCAAACATCTTGTTGTGAGCTATTAGTTTGGAAATCTGAGCTGTTTGCTTTTGTTGAATCATCAAAATTTGTTGCAATAGAGCTTTCATCTTTGTCATCTCATTACTTGGAGCTTGAGAAGGGGGTTGCATCTGTTGAAAACCTCCTTGATTTTGCTTAACAAAGTTCCCTTGTGGTTGATTACCACGATTTTGAGGGATGATATAAGCATTTTGCTGTGGGGTTTGAGCAAATACATTCTGACTCCTTTCAGGGAAGAAATTAGAATAGGGAGTACCTTGCTTGAAAGACTGGAAAGCATAGACTTATTCAATGGTACTCATACACTTGGCCGCAGCGTGGCCATCTATCCCACATCTCTCACAAGACACCTCTTGTTGAACCATATGAACCGTTTCTTGCTTATTACCCAAAGATTGGATAGTCTTCAATTCGGCTATTTGAGCCGTTAAGGCCTCCAGCTGTGCCACAATAACATTGTCTGAACCACTTCCTCTCTTAATACCTCTGGGGTTACCATACTCAGCAGTGTAAGTAGCTATCTGATCAATCAACTTCCAAGCATTACCATCATTAGTATTATCTTGGAATCTCCCATTGGCAGCGGAATCAAGCAAAGCTCTGTGATCGTCATACAACCCGTTGTAAAACTGGTTGCAAAGGAACCAAATCTGGAAGCCATGATGAGGGACGGGTCGAACTAGCCTTTTGAAACGAACCCAGGCCTCATTAAGGTCTTTGGTAGGACCTTGTTTAAAACTCGTAATCTGGCTTCTAAGGGCATTAGTCTTCTGCGGTGGAAAATACCTCTTGTAGAATACAAGAGCTAGTGAAGTCCAGTTAGTGATTGATTCAGTCTCCATATCCAAGTCACGTAGCCATTATGCTGCATCATCTCTTAGAGAGAAAGAAAAAAGAGTCTGTTTGACTTGATCTTGAGTCACCCCAGCAGTCAAAGGAATAGAACAACAATACGTGACAAATTTCTCCATGTGCTTGGCAGGGTCCTCTCCAGCCTTTCCTCCAAATAGATTTCGCTCGAACAGGCTATATAAGACAGTTTGATCTCAAAGGTCCCTTTATCAGTGGTAGGGAGCTTAAAGCCTTTAGGAATAGAATCAATGGTGGGTTCGGAATGACTTGCCAAGGTCGAAATCTTCAATGTTGTAGAAATAACGGGCGCAGAAACTAATGTGTCCTCTAAAAAGGACGAATCTTCTATGAAAGTAAACCGCTTGTAGTCAAGTGTACTCAAGTCTTCCATATGACTTTTTTCTCTTTGAAATTTTCATCTATAGCAAAAAGTCTTCTCTGGCTCGGGATCAAAAGGTACAATCTCCGACTTGTCAGACCTGGGCATACACGAAAACGACAAGAAAATATCAAACTGTCTCAAGGAACTGATGCTCCCTAAGACAAAAAACAAAAATAAACAAAAACAAACAGAAAAATCGTTGCCTCCCGGGCAACGACGCCAAATTTGATAGGGTTAATTTCAGTCGTTGGCCTATCAAAATAAATCCAAAATTACTACTAACTGGTAGCTAGTGGCAAGAAAGAGTTGAATCCACAGGGAGACAATTTTAATTGTTCTAGTTTGTTTATATTTAAGTTCGTCTTAAAGTAACCAACTTCTTGAGTGTTTGTTTGTTGGTTTCTAAACTAATTGCGATGTAAATAAAGACAAATTCAATAATATTAAAGAGTCCAGGGATTGGGTTCACTAGGTAGTCATCCAAGGGTGAGATTTAATTCATTGATTGAGCAATTTATATTGTTGAAAGTCTTACGATCGGTCGATTCTAATATGTCTTTTTAGATCTAAATTTAACATGCGATCGCTATTATTAAGTCAGTCTAATTCAATTATCATGGCCTATACTAGTCTTAACCCGGTCGGTGAAAATCCTAGTTTGCAAGACTAGTTAACTAATTCTGATCAGTAATTAATTAGATGTAAGACAACAATTGAACAACAATCAAAAGCAATTTAACAATCAATTCATTAATTAACCCTTTTCTAACAACCTAGATCCCCTTTCACTTTAGAATATGAAATTAGCTACGCATACTAATGGCAATAACAACAATAATAATTATAGAAGACATAATTAAAAGCATAAAAGATGAATAACGAATATTGAATGGAATAGAACTTGAATTAATAATAACTAAAGAGGGATTAGAGAATACCGTAATTAAAGAGTGTCTAGATCCGGAAACAATAATGATAAAATAAACTAAGAGTTGTTAAGAGAGTTCTAGGGTAAAATAATATGTAGCTTGGTAAAATAAAGCGTAAATAAACATAGGGTACGAATTGGGTATTTATTGTAAAACACAACCGACTTATGGAAATTGCGGAAAATCCCTCGGCTCGATGTGTACTCAATCGAGCCTAGGTGCACTTGATCGAGTACACTACTTCCTCGATCGAGTCTGCTTAGGATTGATCGAGTATACTCCCTTTTCAGCTCTTTTCTTCGTGTTGTCTTCTTAATTTCTCTTCCTTTATTCTTCTAGATTCCCGTGCCATGCTCCGTGTTTTCCTTCATGCCCACTCCGCGAAACCCATTTCATTCCTTTGCTTCTCAAATACATCATTCCTGAATTAAACATCAAATAGCGGAAGTAACAACATTCTAACAAAAAAAAGCATGTAATTAATATAAATTAGCACAAAAACCGTATCAAAAGTAATTAAGGGGAGGCATAAATATGTATATAATTATGACTCATCAGATACGACTTTGTAACACCCTCATTTATTTACGAGCCTTTTGCAAGACATTCCCAGATAAATAAAGGTGTTACCATCTCAATTGCCCGAGATAGTAAGTATAAAAGACAAACAATTACCAAATTACTTTAAGACGATATAATTAAAGTGCCTCAAATGGTTTTATTACAAAAGTTCCAGCAAGATAAATAAATAATAAAAATATGTTTTAATACAACTGCAGCGAAAATAAAAATAGTGTCTGAATAAATAAAGTGATCTCTAGACTCTGACGAAGGTCAATGTCCCAAGCTCCCTCCAAGCATCCAGCACATCACACAAGTTAACCTAAAATCAATCTGCTTCCCAATATTTGGTTCATCATAGGTGTTCACGAATACACGGTCAACCACGAGGTTAAGTAGGATAACTAAACAATAGTAAATATTACGATATGCCTGCAATAAAATACAATCAAAGAGACTCAAGCCAAGAGCCGTTACACACACGGTATTGAAGGAAAAGTAGATCTATATACTTACATATTCATATATGTGATATAAATTAATTTGTCATAAAATTAATGAAGGTCTTATGCATGCAAACAATAAAATAAAATAAGGAAGAAATATTATTCTTACATTGTATTTTCGGTTCAAATGGGCACAAAAGAAATCTCCTTTTCTTTTGTTCTTGAGCTTTCCTTTTAGATGAACAAAGATCCAAGTGTAGGATCTCTCCCAAGGAATAATACCCAAAGCTTACTCTTAATAAAATTAATATAATGTATACTAGATGATATTAATTTTATAAGAAAAATGACCCAAAAATAATTTGGTATCTCACCCAAAAACCGGTTGGGAGAGAGGGATTATGGAGGATTTTTCTCTTTCTAAAAACTTAATTTTTTTTTTGAGAAGTTGGAATGAATGAATTAATTTTCACACTCATGCATGTAGTATGTAAAATTATGAGACAAAAACTCTTTTGCCTTTCTCTATGGTGAACCGTGTAGGAGGGAAGAGAGGGGAAGGAAAAAGACCCAATGCATGCCCGTGTTTGCCTTCACAATGCAAACTAGGGTTGCATGGCTAGGCTATATGCAAATGATGGTGTTTTTCACTAACTTAATCAACCATAATATTTAGCCTAATTCCCTCCTTATTTCGGCACATATGGATAACATGAGTTCCATATTATTTTTGTCAATTGTCAATATGTCACATGTCATATGTAACATAAATTTGTTATGTATTTTTAACATATTAAAAATCAACGTATTAATAAAATACGTCATATACAAAATCGACTTAGTAATTCATAATTACTTGTGCCAAAATATTTTACCAATTTATAAATCGTATTTAATAATAATTCATTCAATTTCAATTGTTTCTTTAAACAATTATTTCATCCGAGTAATGATACGATTCAATTACTCGCATCAGTATCTCATTTAATCACATTTCAATGTGATACGTAAATTTTACTTCCAAAATCGTCCGTCAATTTTTCAAGTAATTTAATTAACTCGTAACATTATACGATTAATTAAATGATCAATTAATAGTGTTGCCCTATAGGTATGACCTAGGGGTCAATCGATCACCACCGTCGCACGACGGAATGTCAAACTCTAGTCACCAATCATTACGATATATGTTGACCATTGACAAAAAAAATACTTCCCAATTGTATTCTTTAAAATGAGATTTTAATAATGATATTTAAATCATGTGATCGCACTATTGTTGAGGACACATTTCCCAACAATCTCCCACTTGTCCTCGACAAGTGTGCGTCACCAATTCTCTTGTCCTATTACTATCTCCCACTCAATGCAAGGTGTCTTTCAGGTCGTACTTGCAAGTGATCATATCGAGAGTGGTTTCCTCGATCTGGAGAATAACTGATTGGCCGGACTTATCTATCATAGATACTTTCCGAGCGTGGCCACGCATTTCCAGCTTATTACTCCTCGAGTGGCCCTGAGATATTGTTATAACCCTGACTAGGGGTGGACAATTCCTATCGCACTCATTCCCTTCGACTAGACACAGCCATCATAACCCAAAATATGCCCATTTGGCCCCATTTACGAAGGTCGTAGTAACACAAATCAAAGTTAATCTGAAACTGTGCCATCTTAGGCGAATAGTCTTTAGTCAAAAGAATCGACTCATTTGAATACTATAGTAGCTCTCGCCACGACCAGGCTATATAAATTGCCAGAACTCTATAAGCGGTCATAAGGCCCGACAAAATGTTCCTAACAGTCTGCCTATGTGATCGACTAGTCATCTCATATGACTCTATGGCACTTGAACTTGCCATCAATCGCATCACACTCTAGTCACTTCGAGACGTCACCTCATACAAGTGACTATGGGCAAATACTATGTTAATCCGTGTTCACTTTAACGGGGTTCAATTGTCACTACAACCCGTTTGGATGTAACAATGTATGAGTTAAAGATAAAAGACAAATGTGATTATGAACATGAACAAAAACAACACTTTTATTTCATTTCAAAATCTAACATAGACTCGGTATACGTTTAAGTCCCATGGACACCATATGTCCATCATGTTTAGCCTGCGATAAAGGCTTGGTGAGCGGATCGGCTATGTTGTCATCCGTCCCAACCTTACAAATCGCAATTTCCTTTCTTTCAATGAAATCTCTTATTACATGATATTTTCTAAGTACATGTCTAGATCTATTACTAGACTTTGGCTCCTTAGCTTGGAAGATCGTCCCACTATTATCACAATAGAGAGTGATGGGATCATTGGCGGTAGGTACTACTTTTAGACCTTCCGTGAATTGCACGATCCAAACAACTTCCTTAGCGACTTCGATCTTTGCAATGCACTCACCTCCGTTGTAGAATCCGCGATTCTGACTTCCTTGAAGCTTCTCCAGCTTATAGCACCACCATTGAGCATAAAAACGAAACCAGCTTGTGATTTCAAGTCATCTCTATCTGTTTGAAAACTTGAGTCCATGTATCCATTAACACGCAACTCAGTGTCTCCTCCAAACACTAGGATAGAATCCTTAGTTCTTCTCAAGTACTTAAGGATGTTCTTGACAGCAATCCAGTGACTCTCACCTGGATTTCCTTGATATCTACTCGTCATGCTCAAGGCATACGAGACATCAGGACGTGTGCATATCATGGCATACATGATTGATCCAACAGCGGAAGCATAAGGAATCAACTTCATGCGTTCAACATCATGGGGTTCGGAGGGAGATTGAGTCTTGCTCAATATCGTCCCGGTTACCATAGGTACCAAACCCCTTTTGGATTTGTCCATGCTGAACCGTCGAAGAATCTTATCAACATAAGACTCTTGACTTAGTGCCAATATCCTCTTGGATCTATCTCTATGGATCCGGATACCTAATATGCGTTGTGCCTCTCCTAAATCCTTCATTTGGAAGTGGTTACCTAACCACTTCTTAACCAAAGACAACATTGGAATATCATTTCCAATGAGTAGTATGTCATCGACATACAAGATTAGGAACACAACATTGCTCCCACTGAATTTCATGTATAAACATGGTTCCTCAACACTTCGAGTGAAACCATTTTCTTTTATAACATGATTGAATCGATGATTCCAACTTCTAGATGCTTGCTTAAGACCATAAATGGATCTCTTAAGCTTGCACACTTTGTTAGGATTTTTAGAATCAACAAAACCTTCGGGTTGTATCATGTACACCTCCTCTTCTAAATGCCCATTTAGAAAAGCGGTTTTGACATCCATTTGCCATATCTCATAATCATGAAATGCGGCGATCGCTAACAAAATCCGTATGGATCTTAGCATCGCTACGGGGGCGAATGTCTCATCATAATGGAGACCTTGGACTTGGGTAAATCCTTTTGCCACTAGCCTAGCTTTGTAGACATCGTCATGTCCTTCTATGCCATTCTTAACTTTGAATATCCATTTGCATTGAAGGGGTCTTGCCCCTTTAGGCAAATCTACCAAGTCCCAAACTTGGTTTTCATGCATAGAATCCATTTCGGATTTCATGGCTTCAAGCCATAAGGAGGAATTTGGACTAGAGATTGCGGCCTTGTAGGTGGCGGGCTCGTCACTTTCCATAAGTAACACATCGAGTGTTCCATCTTCCTCGATAAGTCCCACATATCGATCGGGATGGCGAATTACTCGACCCGTCCTTCTTAGTGGAGGAGGTATAACCGCGTTAGACGACGAAGGAACTTCTTCTTGCGTCTCTACCTCGGTTTGTGGCTCTTGAACTTCGTCAAGTTCAAAATTTCTCCCACTCTGTCTCTTAGAAATAAATTCTCTTTCTAAGAAGACAGCCTCGCAAGACACAAACACTTTGTTATCTTGAGGTTTGTAGAAGTAGTATCCTCGAGAGGTCGAGGGGTAACCTACAAAGATGCATTTTTCGGATCTTGGGGCAAGCTTGTTGTCGTTCTTAGTTTTGACGTAAGCATCACATCCCCAAATCTTCACATAGGATATATTTGGGATTTTTCCCGTCCACATCTCACATGGAGTCTTTTTGGTGGACTTTGTTAGACTATTGTTCAAAGATCGAGTTGCGGTTTGAATCGCAAATCCCCAAAACGAGTTCGGTAACTCGGTTTGACTCATCATGGATCGAACCATATCAAGTAGGGTTCGATTCCTCCTTTCGGCAACACCATTGAGTTGTGGTGTTCCGGGTGGAGTAAGTTGTGATATAATACCACGACCTTTCAAGTGTGAATCAAATTCAAGGCTCAGGTATTCACCACCACGATCGGATCGTAGTGCCTTAATCCTTTTGTTCAATTGGTTCTCTACTTCGTTTTGAAATTCCTTGAATTTCTCAAACGCTTCACTCTTATGTTTCATTAAATAGATATACCCATATCTACTCAAGTCATCGGTGAAGGTTATAAAGTAGTCATAATTACCACGAGCGGTGATACTCATTGGTCCACATACATCGGTGTGTACGAGTCCCAATAGCTCACTAGCTCGTGTCCCTTTACCACTAAAAGGATTACGAGTCATTTTGCCAAGTAGGCAATATTCGCATGTACCATATGATTGATAATCAAATGGTGTAATCACATTAGTTGAAATTAATCTTTTGATGCGATTCTCGTTTATGTGACCTAATCGACAATGCCAAATGAACGCTTCACTTGGGTCACTTGATTTGAGTTTCTTTGATTGAATGTTATAGATATCATTAGTTGGATTTGAGGTCTCTAAAATGTAAATGCCATTGATAGAGGAAGCTTGGCCTATAACCAAGTCGTTCCTAGAAATAGTACAACGATTGTTCTTAATGACAAAACAAAAACTGTCCATGTCTAGCATGGCGATTGAAATAATGTTTTTAGAGAGTGTAGGCACATAAAAACAATTATGTAAATACAACTCAAATCCATTAGGCAAAGCTAAAACATAAGTTCCTTTGGATTCGGCCGCTACCCGAGCTCCATTTCTAAGGCGTAGATCCACATCTCCCTTGCTAAGCCTCTCCACATCTCTTAAACCCTGTAAATGATTACAAAGGTGAGAACCACAACCGGTATCTAGTACCCATTTCGTAGTGGGAGTATAATTTATATCAATAACATAAATTTCTTTAGGAATTTTACCTTTTGGAGTGATGATTCCTTCCCTTATATTTCGCAAATATACGGGACAATTCCTAAGCCAATGTCCCATGCCATAGCAATAATGGCACTCATCATTAACTTGCTTGAAGTTTTTGATTTTCTTTCCCTTCTTTTTGAACTTTTTGCCCTTTGAAGCAAGAACTTGATTGCTTGAGCTCCCACTAGTTTTGGCATCTTTATCTTCCAGAGACAAAGACCCTATAGATTGTATGAGGTAGTCTTCCTGAGACGGACTCACACGAGGTCTAGAAGTAGTGGGTGGTTTAGAAGAGGTGATGAAGTTAAGGTTTCCATCCGAACCTATCCCAAAATGAAGTTCTCTAGTAGTGTCGAAATCATTGTTGGAGCAAATGTCGTCAAGAACATTGTGGTAAGACTCAATAGGTGCGGTAGCATTTGATGGATTCATTGTAATGAACTACAAATATGGAGGAAAAGGAAATATTTTGTCTTTTTGATATCATAGTTGTAAATAATTAACAAGATATGAACATTTATATAGTGACCTCTACCCAACTATTATAAATGATTCCAAAACCAAAATTCATATTGACTTAGGCACGGTGGGGCCGATACATCCTTTATCAATATAACTCGGTGGATTAACGTTTAATCGATTCTACTTTTAGAACTCTTGGTCGATAATATTACATTAACATTTATCTTTAGCCCAAAACACATTCGACAAGGGCACGGTGGGGCCGATACATCGCTTATCAAAAACTTTTGTTGAGTTCAATCCAAATTTCGAATAAATGTGTCCATGATCCAAACCCACATTAACTTGGGCACGGTGTGGCCGATACATCCCTTATCAACATGAATTCGGTGGATAGACATTTATCACCCACTTCCCCTACGTAACAAGGTTTGTACCCCGGTGGGGCCGAGCGCACTCCCTCGCGAAATAGGTTTTCATGGTTTCTACTATTTGGTAAGGCTATGTCTCAATTAATTGTTTTAGCGAGAGGTCATGTCAATTTATTATCTATCACGTTTTAAGTGAACTAAAGCGGTGAACTACGATAATTCTAATTGACACGGTCGATAAACTCGATAAAATAAGGATGCATGTTTTAGTTATGGCGATTTAGCGATGCATGTGACATAAAATAAAATGCAAGCATAAAAATTAATAAATCCTAGTATGGCCTTTCCTAAAATAGAAAAACTATTTAACTATTACATATTCGGAAACCAACTCCATTGGTCCCTTGAACTTCGGTTGTGGCACGCATCTCGAGGTAACACCGTCTTTATGTATCGCCATTCTTGAAGAAATCCGTCTTTGGGAACTCCGGAATGAATAAAATTACATAATAAATTACATAATTTCCTATTATACATTTGTAACTAAAATAAATTAAATCTATTAAATTACAAAACGGTGATACGTGATCACAATAAAATTACAACCGAATCGATATTCCCATACATTTCGGGAAATACCAATTAAATCTAAGGCCATGCTAAGTAATATTACATAATTCAAAAATTACATAAATTAAAATTATGACAATCATAAAGAAAATGCAGCATTATAATATGTATGAACATGCTCAATTTTATGCTAAATCGCCTTTAATTAGCCAATATCGTATATTACTCGATTTTTACGGATTTGCGTGATTTCAACATTTTACAATCACAAAAATTACATAAATTCATATTTATGCATAAGTTAATTACCCTAACCTCTTAGGACTCAAAATTTAGTCTTCACGAATAATTTGACCATAATTAACTCATATTTATAAAATTGTTCAATAATGGACTAAAAATTACAAAAATAAGCTATAAACTTCAAATAAATCACAAAATTTCAAATAAATTCAAAATTTGAAATTTAAACTCATGAACATTCTGGAAAAATACCATGACACTCATAATGTTCAAAATCTTAGGTTAAAAATTTCGAAATTTTTTTTCCGGAAAAACAATGTTGCGGTTTATCGGTTTTAACTAAAATAATCATAAAAACATTGAAAAATTATATTCATTAACTTTTCAATTTTAGATCTGAAAAAGATAATAAAAAACAACATTAGACGTTTTTCCTAAGTCATATATTATGTTTTATTAATTTTTCACTAATAATGTCACTATTTATGCTATTTTTCTTCAAAAATCCATAAATCATGCAAAAAGACTTCTTTATAGCCAATTATTTTACACACATCTTGTAAAATTGCATGTGACAACATACTAAATTTTTATGACCAGATTCGAAATTTAACTCATATTAACCTATTTTTCACCTAAATCCGAATTTAATAATGAAAAATCCATTTTTCGAGCATAACAAGTCCAAAAATTATGAAAATTTACAGGTTATCTCAAAATAATATATGTGACAACATATCCAAAAATCACTGGAAAATTCGAAGTATAGCTAATTTTAGACCGAAAATGACATTTTTACTCATAAAATCATATTTAAATGTCATTATTGTATTATATGAACAATAAAAATCCGTAAATATAACCAAAATATCCTAAAACATTTTAGGACCAGAAATATTAACATGCATGAGATAATTTCGTGATATATCATAATAACACAAATTTTACAAATTTTATATGTTATTCTTATAACTCGGAAAAACTTTTAACCGATTTGCATGCAAACAACCATGGCTCTGATACCAATTGAAGGAAAAGTAGATATATATACTTAAATATTCATATATGTGATATAAATTAATTTGTCATAAAATTAATGAAGGTCTTATGCATGCAAACAATAAAACAAAATAAGGAAGAAACATTATTCTTACATTGTATTTTCGGTTCAAATGGGCACAAAAGAAATCTCCTTTTCTTTTGTTCTTGAGCTTTCCTTTTGGATGAACAAAGATCCAAGTGTAGGATCTCTCCCAAGGAATAATACCCAAAGCTTACTCTTAATAAAATTAATATAATGTATACTAGATGATATTAATTTTATAAGAAAAATGACCCAAAAATAATTTGGTATCTCACCCAAAAACCGGTTGGGAGAGAGGGATTATGGAGGATTTTTCTCTTTCTAAAAACTTAATTTTTTTTTTTTTGAGAAGTTGGAATGAATGAATTAATTTTCACACTCATGCATGTAGTATGTAAAATTATGAGACAAAAACTCTTTTGCCTTTCTCTATGGTGAACCGTGTAGGAGGGAAGAGAGGGTAAGGAAAAAGACCCAATGCATGCCCTTGTTTGCCTTCACAATGCAAACTAAGGTTGCATGGCTAGGCTATATGCAAATGATGGTGTTTTCCACTAACTTAATCAACCATAATATTTAGCCTAATTCCCTCCTTATTTCGGCACATATGGATAACATGGGTTCCATATTATTTTTGTCAATTGTCAATATGTCACATGTCATATGTAACATAAATTTGTTATGAATTTTTAACATATTAAAAATCAACGTATTAATAAAATACGTCATATACAAAATCGACTTAGTAATTCATAATTACTTGTGCCAAAATATTTTCCCAATTTATAAATCGTATTTAATAATAATTCATTCAATTTCAATTGTTTCTTTAAACAATTATTTCATCCGAGTAATGATACGATTCAATTACTCAGACCGTATCTCATTTAATCACATTTCAATGTGATACGTAAATTTTACTTCCAAAATCGTCCGTCAATTTTTCAAGTAATTTAATTAACTCGTAACATTATACGATTAATTAAATGATCAATTAAGAGTGTTGCCCTATAGGTATGACCTAGGGGGTCAACTGATCACCACCGTCGCACGACAGTAATGTCAAACTCTAGTCAGCCAATCATTACCGATATATGTTGACCAGTTGACAGTAAAAATACTTCCCAATTGTATTCTTTAAAATGAGATTTTAATAATGATATTTAAATCATGTGATCGCACTATTGTTGAGGACACATTTCCCAACAGGTATAACCGTGTACCACATCCACGCACAACAGCTGATACAACACAACACCGTCACAATGGGAGTACTGCTCAAGACCACGGTTAACCCCACACCACCGTGCCTGGCCAACCAAAACCGCGCAGCTCCACGGCACCATATGTCCCTGTGCCTGGCCGACCAAATAATCTCAATTGCAATGCCAATCCTCTTTCAAGATACCAACAAACAATAGAGAACCAGCCAACAATGATAATAATATGATTATAAGATGCTCAAGACAACAATTGTAACAATATGCTCAAGATGATATAATTATCATAAGACAATGCAACAAACAACTTAACTCATGCCAACAATACAACAATAATTCATCTTATAAACAAGTCACCAATTTACCAATTAGACATAGTTGAGTAGTTAACCTACCTTTAGCAAATATTCACAATTTCAACAACTAAATTTAGAAAGCTTCTTCCACAAATTCACCATCTAATCAACAATTAAATTATATATAATTATAATTTAATCTTATTAATGAATTTAAGATGTAAACTACCCAAAATAATCCCGCAAAAATCGTCACAAACGCCACCCCATACACGATTGACCCGACGGTGGTCAACCCGTCGGTCAATGATCCCCACAGCCACGGTCCGGACAACAGGTGGTCAAAATTGCGGGTCAAAGGTCAAGCGTAAATTATATGCGAGGCGATAAAATTGTTAGGATTCATTAATCTCTTATGTTTACATATTCATAGTATGATGATATAATTTAGTCATAAAATTAAAATGGATCTTATGCATGCAAAACTATTACAAAGTATAAGAAGAAAAATCAATTCTTACATTGATGATTTCGGATAAATGAGCACTAGTAAGTTCACCTTCTTACTAGATCTTGAGCTTTCCAAAATGGAAGAAAAAGATTCAAGTTTAGAATCTCTCCTAAGGAATTATACCCAAGGAATACCCTTAATTATTTTAATTAATGTAGGACTAGTATTAATTAAAACTGTAATACCCCGTATTTTATATAATATAATTAATTAAACGGATATTATTATATATTAATTATTATATATATTATTTTACTAATTATGTCGGGATAATAGTTGAGTCGAGTTAATTGTTTAGTCGTGTTGATATCGTAAGACCAAGTTACTCGTAAACTTGTTGAGACGGGTTTAACTGAATGATAACTTACCCATTTACCCAGGAACGTTTACCCATGACCCATTTACCTTTTTAACCTAATTTTTAATCTAAGTTACCCTAACTCTAGAAAACCCTACTCCCTCACCCGTCACCCTCATTTCAGCGGCACCCTTCCCAACCAACACGCAAATCGAGAGAGAGAAGGTGAGTGTGGGTGATTGACGGAGCAGCAAGGAAGGCCTTAGAGTGGTTGTCGACGTCCGTGAGCGGCCCTGGTGGCAGTTGTGGCGGTAAGAAAGGTACGAGTACACCTTTCCCCTTTGTTTTTGTTTTTACGTCGAGTGGTTGGTGGCGGTTGTGTCTCGGGGAGGGGGTAAGGGTGGTTGGTGACGGGGTAGTGGTATTGGGTGAGTGGAGTCATCCCTATTGGTGGTGGTTAGGTGGGTTTTAGGCGGTGGAATAGGCGGCGGGAGGTGTTGTCGACGGGGGTGGTCAAACGGGTTTACACACGGGTTTTCGGTGGGTTTAGACGGTTAGGATTGGGGTGGCGCCACCGTGGACTCGGGGGAGGTCGAAACGGCGGCGCCATGGCGTCTGTGTGCGTGGGTTGGCGGCGAACAGAGTGGTGGTGGTGGTATAGGGTGTAGTTGATGGCGGTGGTGGCAGAGGGGTTGTGTTGCGGGCTGCTGTGGTGGCAACCACGGGAGGTAGAGTGAACCAGGGGGGAAGTTGTGGCCACGGTCTGACTCACCGGCGGGAGTCGACCCCGGTGAGGGTGTTGGTGGGTGCTCAGGTCAGACCCGGTGTCTGACCTGGCGGCTGTCACGGTGGTAGGGGGCGCGTGGGAGTTCGGGAAACGGGTTGGAAGTCGTGGGTTTGGGTGTGTTTTAGTCGGCTTGGATTCGTTTCTTTATTGTTAAATTATCGTATTTCGTAGTTAATTTAAATTCCCGAATCATTTAAATGATTGATCTAATTTATATTCCCGAGTCTTTTTAAATAATTAGAGACGGATTTTGAGTCGGGTTGTTAAAAGGGAAAAGTTACTATATCGGGAAAGTTTCCATTTTAAGAAATTCTATTTTTAGTAATTCCTATTTTGGGAACGGGAATAGTTAAGTAATTGGTTATCATTTCATTATCTTTCAGAGGGCGAATTATTGTGGATTATCACTGAGCTTCCGGCTAATTGACTGCAGTTCTGAGGTAGGGAAATACACTTGACTTACCGGTGTTGTTAAATTGTGTTGAGTTGTTGTGTTACATGTGACCGAGCTGTGATCATGACTTGTGCGTGGTTGTAATTTATGTTATGATTCATATACTGGAGTGTGGTTGACTGAACTGTTCGTGTTGATTATGTTATTTCATTATTTTGATAGCTAGCATGATTTCATTCATTGATATACATATCATGTTGCATTGATTACTGTTGAGCATTGCATATGCATTGGAGTTGGAGGATGATGTGGTGGTGACGATGTTGAGATATGATGTGATGTTGTGATAAGGCCCAGGCGGGTTCTGCAGGACTTGCCCTGGTGTCCTCCGGCTCAACGAAGCGGGCAGATCGACTACGGTCGATATATATAGTCTACCGGGGATCGGTATGGTGGGCGTCTTGGGGTTGTGTGTGATGAGTTGAGATGGAGATGGAGGTGACGGAGTATCATGCATATCATATTTACTGTTTTATTGTTTTCCCTACTCAACCTCGTGGTTGACCATGTGTATTCGTGAACACCTGTGATGAACCGTTTTATGGGGAGCAGACTTGATAGGTTTATGAGATAGGACGGGAGCTGGATGGGCGTGAGACTCTGGATCAGATGACCTAGTGGCTAGTTCATCATTTAGAAGACTTCACTTTTATTTACGTCAGTTCTTGTAATTTAACTTAAAAGGAGAATTTGTAATAATTAAGTTAAGATGTTAAATAAAATGCCTTGGAGTTTAATTTGTTATTCACTACCTCGGGAAACCGAGATGGTAACACCGTCATTTATCTGAGGAGTCCTAGTTCAGGCCCTTAAATAAACGGGGGTGTTACAAAGTGGTATCGAGCTTACGATCCTCCAGGCCTAAACCAATGAACCCAATGAACGTAGGATGCATCTAAATAAAATGAACCCTGGAATAAATCGCTAGGAGCTCACAAAGTGCGGTTAAGAAGGCGCCCTTAATGCGTGCTCTTTTGCCCTCTCGATTTTGAACCGGGTAACCCGAGAGAAATTGAGTGAATGGGGTAGTTAGAAGGAAAACCTTGGATATAATCGAGTTGATGTATACCTTGGGACCCATATATTCTAACTGTTCTACAGGACAGCGTTACAGTAAGTGTTTTGTATAAATGATGACGTGACCATATAATGTTGTGGAGATGAGAATAAATTTTCGTGATCGTTTAATAATCAATGAAGTGTTGTTTGTGGGTAATCGTGAGCGTGAAAATAATTGCGAAGTGACGATAATTATCTGGATAGATGTTGAATGATGTCTTTGATAGTATTGTTATGTCTAGTGATATGCGGTTATGTGACCCCGAAGCCATGTTAGTATAGTATCGTGATAGTAATGAGAGACACCATTGAATTGCTTGTTTCTAGTCGTAGCAAACGTGATTAGATGTAAGGGGTAGGTCGGGATGCGAAAGGATTTCTATGGGGTAGATGTTTACGTATATACAAAAGTGCGAGATTTAAGTTAGGATGAGTTAGTGTCGATAGTATGGTGGTAAGAGGGTGGAACATGGAAAATGAATGATTTAGTGTTGAAATCCGTTTTGTTTGATTATACTCTGTAATTGATCTTGCTGTCATTTCCTTTCTGTTAATTTTATATGGGTGAAAATTTTATGAGAAATAGCCTCGTGAGTTAGTGTTCTTTTGGCGTTGGTCTCATGCTTATAGGGTATACGGATTAAGAGTAATAAATGTTTTAGTGGGCTGTGGTCGGGAAGTTCCTGTGCAGGGATGTGTTGACCAACGGTTTTGTAAAAATCCTCATTTAATTTGTGTAAATGATTTTTGCATAATTCCAACTCCATCGACTAGAGATTTCGCATACGTTTCCAAATTGATAAGCCACGAAAATTCTTGATGTCTCTATATTAAATGGTAAGCTTTGCAGACTGACCCAAGTTTCGGACCAAATGCTGTCACATACTTGTTTGGACCAACTGAGTTGTAAAATTCTTTAAAAAAATTGAATTCTTGAACTTTCGACCTCATTCTTTTTATCACAAATTATTAACTCTTTGTATGTTATGAAAAGTAATATAACTTAAGTTTTCGTTGAACGGCTGTTTATTCGTGATTTTTGAAAGTTATAACGTGAATCATGACCGGTAAAATGTGCGTACTATGTGAGTTTCATATAATTGTTTGGTTATTTCATGAGCCTTACTAATGTGATCTTATAATGTTTTATATGATGATAGTAGCACGCATGTTCAGTAGTTATATATCTTAACAAGTGATAAAATTAAAACTTAGCTGATAACATTGTTAACATGATAGCATGAGCAAAAATTGGGTAGCTTAATTTGATTATTAATCGAGGGTGAAATGTTTGTACGAGTCCAGTTGTTTGCATATTTTGTGGCATGTTGTAATACCTCTGTTGTTCATCATATTCGTATAGTGGTCGGGTATACATAAATATAAAACTATATTATCATATCTTGGTAAATTTGGTGGCGTTAAATGTCCTAATGTACTCGCATGAACATTTACAATAATGATGTTAAATATTTACACGTGGACGGTAGTAATGGTTATGTCTAAATGTTCCCACATGTAGGATGTCATCTGAGTCCTAAGGCCCTTCTTGTGAGCCTGTGTGCCTATAGTTATACCTATTGCTTCCATTGCATTAAATTAGTTCGGTTGAACCTAAACCTATAACATGATAATAAACAGTGTTGTTATTTTTGTTATTGAATATGTTCGTTATTACAATATCGTAAAAATACTAAAGTGATTCTTGCAATTGCATGAGTGTGATATAAAGGAAACCGTTTGATATAACACGACAATTGGCATATTTATATTCTCGAGTCGTTACTATCAATTATATTAAAATAAAGATTGTTATGATAACTATGTTGACAATTATAATAGGATAATCCTTTGATGATTCACATGATATGCTTGGTTTAAATGATAGTCGATATAGTTACATCTAATTGAGTCTACAAGTTGCCCAAGTATTTAAGTCGTGCAAATCAGAGAAGTTGTCCAAGTTGCTAATCTTTTACCATAGCTAGAATTCTACAATATATACTATGGCAAATGTATGTTTAAACTATTTATGCGATATCGTTTGTTTTGCTGAAAATGAGTTGTACTAAGTTGCTGGACACAATTGAACGATATGGTTGCTATGATGTCAAACACATGTGGGATATGGAAGTAATGTTTTGTTGTTATGAATCATATGTTGTCACTTTTATTAGCAAATACGTTTCAGAATTTATATCAAACAAATTGACTAATTCGTGTTGTATGTCTGACGAGTCAAAAGGTTTTGATTACGTGTTATGTCTTCTATGGTTTCAAGGTGTTAAGTAGTGCTTATGTACCGCATGTTTTAATACTCCTGGTGATTTATTTGTGGTAGGGCGGGTCAATTGTTCGAAATTGGTAATGGTTTTGACTTGGGAGAGGAATTTGGTGGAGTCAATGTTAGATTGTATGATGGTTTACGTGTATTCTTGTGGTTGATATTCCTAAGTGGTTGTTTCTGGTAGATAATCTGACTGTGATGATCTTGAGTTGACCAAAACCACTGGTATTACAACATTACCACTGAAAACTTGTTATATAGCTTTCGCACACTTAAACCTCGAGGACGAATCCTTGTCTTAACACCCTTGTGTCTTAATTTGTTAACTTTCCATTTTGTAGGATGGATCCCTACAATGTACACCCGCAAGATCATTACATGTCACCCGACGCCGACTTTAATGAACATTGTGAGAAACTTTGTCTTTGTCATGGACAAGTATGGCCATAATGGGCACCACCGAGTACTTAACTAATACTCGATTAAGAGCGTATACCCTTATCGATTCTATCCCGACTCGGCATACTAAAGGACAAAAAAACGCTTCTATATGAGAGAGTTGACCACCCATTGCATGAGGCTATTCCGTGACCCCAATTCTGCGGGCGGGGCCAAATACCCGCCCGAGCATACCTTCGACTTTATAGTCATGACTGAGATACGAATTTTACGCTAATGTACGATGCCGAAAGTCGATGAACCACCCATGCCAGACTTCGGGGAAGAGGTGAACCAGAAAGGGAATGACATAGAAGTCACCAGAAACAGAGGAAGCGCGACCTAAGGACCGTTAGGTTAGGGCTAGTAACCCCATGATCGGTCTGTTGTGAAACCGTGTAAACCTTTGGTTCCTTCTTGTTGTTCTTTTAGTTTGATGTTGTGTTTTAAGTCAAGCATGAACTAAGTAATAAGTATTACTTGTTGACAATCAGTTAATTTCATAATAAAACCTTGTTTTCAACTCTAATGTTACTGTGCAATCTTTTGGTCATGTGTTCTTTTCTGTTACATGTTGTTGACAGTGTTTTGTTACGTTGGAATATGAAAGTTGAGAAGAGGTTACGAGGACGTAACCATGTTTTTTTAGTTGGGTAGGATTGTAAAATCTTAAGGGTTATGTTCCACTTGTGTATAGATTGTGGTTTTGATCAAGTTGTAGATCGTAGTTTGTTCAAACTGATGTTTCGCTGATGTTTCGTTGCGTGGTACCCATACAAATGAGTCCCCTATGTTGTGTAATTAAACTGCTGCTGTTATGGTGCTCTGATAGTTTGCATGAGTTTATGAGTGGTGTTAGGTTCGCATGAAGTAAGTTCCGGGACGTAACTTTCTTTTAGGAGGGAAGAATGTAACATTCCGTTCCAACCGCTTGAGTCCATGAATCCTCGTACTAGAAAATCCGTTTGGTAGTTGAGCGAACTTCGGGACGAAGTTCATTTTAAGGGGGGAAGACTGTAATACCCCGTATTTTATATAATATAATTAATTAAACGGATATTATTATATATTAATTATTATATATATTATTTTACTAATTATGTCGGGATAATAGTTGAGTCGAGTTAATTGTTTAGTCGTGTTGATATCGTAAGACCAAGTTACTCGTAAACTTGTTGAGACGGGTTTAACTGAATGATAACTTACCCATTTACCCAGGAACGTTTACCCATGACCCATTTACCTTTTTAACCTAATTTTTAATCTAAGTTACCCTAACTCTAGAAAACCCTACTCCCTCACCCGTCACCCTCATTTCAGCGGCACCCTTCCCAACCAACACGCAAATCGAGAGAGAGAAGGTGAGTGTGGGTGATTGACGGAGCAGCAAGGAAGGCCTTAGAGTGGTTGTCGACGTCCGTGAGCGGCCCTGGTGGCAGTTGTGGCGGTAAGAAAGGTACGAGTACACCTTTCCCCTTTGTTTTTGTTTTTCTGTCGAGTGGTTGGTGGCGGTTGTGTGTCTCAGGGAGGGGGTAAGGGTGGTTGGTGACGGGGTAGTGGTATTGGGTGAGTGGAGTCGTCCCTATTGGTGGTGGTTAGGTGGGTTTTAGGCGGTGGAATAGGCGGCAGGAGGTGTTGTCGACAGGGGTGGTCAAACGGGTTTACACACGGGTTTTCTGGTGGGTTTAGACGGGTAGGATTGGGGTGGCGCCACCGTGGACTCGGGGGAGGTCGAAACGGCGGCGCCATGGCGTCTGTGTGCGTGGGTTGGCGGCGAACAGAGTGGTGGTGGTGGTATAGGGTGTAGTTGATGGCGGTGGTGGCAGAGGGGTTGTGTTGCGGGCTGCTGTGGTGGCAACCACGGGAGGTAGAGTGAACCAGGGGGGAAGTTGTGGCCACGGTCTGACTCACCGGCGGGAGTCGACCCCGGTGAGGGTGTTGGTGGGTGCTCAGGTCAGACCCGGTGTCTGACCTGGCGGCTGTCACGGTGGTAGGGGGCGCGTGGGAGTTCGGGAAACGGGTTGGAAGTCGTGGGTTTGGGTGTGTTTTAGTCGGCTTGGATTCGTTTCTTTATTGTTAAATTATCGTATTTCGTAGTTAATTTAAATTCCCGAATCATTTAAATGATTGATCTAATTTATATTCCCGAGTCTTTTTAAATAATTAGAGACGGATTTTGAGTCGGGTTGTTAAAAGGGAAAAGTTACTATATCGGGAAAGTTTCCATTTTAAGAAATTCTATTTTTAGTAATTCCTATTTTGGGAACGGGAATAGTTAAGTAATTGGTTATCATTTCATTATCTTTCGAGGGCGAATTATTGTGGATTATCACCGAGCTTAAGCTAATTGACTGCGATTACGAGGTAGGGAAATACACTTGACTTACCGGTGTTGTTAAATTGTGTTGAGTTGTTGTGTTACATGTGACCGAGCTGTGATCATGACTTGTGCGTGGTTGTAATTTATGTTATGATTCATATACTGGAGTGTGGTTGACTGAACTGTTCGTGTTGATTATGTTATTTCATTATTTTGATAGCTAGCATGATTTCATTCATTGATATACATATCATGTTGCATTGATTGTTGAGCATTGCATATGCATTGGAGTTGGAGGATGATGTGGTGGTGACGATGTTGAGATATGATGTGATGTTGTGATAAGGCCCGGGCGGGTTCTGCGGACTTGCCCCGTGTCCTCAGCTCATGACGGGCGGATCGACTACGGTCGATATATATAGTCTACCGGGATCGGTATGGCTGGGCGTCTTGGGGTTGTGTGTGATGAGTTGAGATGGAGATGGAGGTGACGGAGTATCATGCATATCATATTTACTTTTTTTATTGTTTTCCCTACTCAACCTCGTGGTTGACCACTGTATTCGTGAACACCTGTGATGAACCGTTTTATGGGGAGCAGACTTGACGGGTTTATGAGATAGGACGGAGCTGGATGGGCGTGAGACTGGATCGAGATGACCTAGTGGCTAGTTCATCATTTAGAAGACTTCACTTTTATTTACGTCAGTTCTTGTAATTTAACTTAAAAGGAGAATTTGTAATAATTAAGTTAAGATGTTAAATAAAATGCCTTGGAGTTTAATTTGTTATTCACTACCTCGGGAAACCGAGATGGTAACACCGTCATTTATCTGAGGAGTCCTAGTTCAGGCCCTTAAATAAACGGGGGTGTTACAAAAACAAGCTTAAAGTTGACAAAAAAATGGTGATTTTGTTCTCTCTTATTTCGGCTAAGAGTAGAGGATTTTTATAAGTTTTCTTTCTCTAAAAATATTTCACAAATGTAGAGAGTAATTATTTTCTAACACTAGAAAATAATACATAGAGGTAGTGAATAATTATATGAAAAACTTTGGCAATTTCTCATGCTCCAAACCGGTTGGGGGGAGTAATTGAGGCCAATGCATGCACAAATTTCTCTTCTCAAAAGTTGTATGGCTACATGTAGAGTATAATCATTGTGTTTCCTTTATTAAAATAATCAACACAATTTAACCTCTAATACTCCCTCCATTTTCGGCACACACACATAAAATGGAAGGTCCATTTTATTTTGTCAATTTTGTCATGTGTCACATGTTACATGACATGTTACACTATAGTGTATTTTTAACATATTAAAAATAAACATATTAATAAAATATGTTACATACAAAATTTAATTAGTAATTCATGATTACTTGTACCAAAATGGTTTATCGAATTATAAATTACAACGATTTGTATTTATAATAAATTATTCAACCTGTTTAAATTGTTTCGTAAATAATAATTTAATCTAAGTAATAAAACAATTCGATTACTTAGACTGCATCTAATTTAATCGAATTACAATGAGAAACGTTAATTTTACTCACAAATTATCCGTCAATTTTAAGCAATTTAATTAACTCGTATGGACATACGATTAATTAAATAATCAATTAAGAGTATTACCCTATAGGTATGACTTCAGGGTATCACTTGATCACCACCGTCGCACGATAGTAATGTCAAACTCTAGTCAGCCAATCATTGCCGATATGTGTGGACCAGTTGACTGTAAAATATTACTTTCCCTCATGTATTCTTAAATATGAGATTTAAACATGTGATCATCATGATCGACAATTGTGATCGCATTATTGTCGGGGACACTTACTCCAACAATCTCCCACTTGTCCTCGACAAGTGTGCGTCACCAATTCTCTTGTCCTATTACTATCTCCCACTCAATGCAAGGTGTCTTTCGGGTCGTACTTGCAAGTGATCACATCGAGAGTGGTTTCCTCGATCTAAAGAATAACTGATTGACCGGAATTATCTACCATAGATATCTTCCGAGCGTGGCCACGCATTACCAGTTCATTACTCCTCGAGTGGCCCTGAGATATTGTTTTAACCCTGACAAAGGGGTGAACAATTCATATCGCACTATTCCCTTCGACTAGCCAAAACTCTTCATAACCCAAAATAAGCCCTTTAACCCCATTTACGAAGGTCGTAGGAACATGAATCAAAGTTACTCTGAAATTGTGCCACCTTTGGCGAACAGTCTTTAGTCAAAAGAATCGACTCATTAGAATACTATAGTAGCTCTTGCCACGACCAGGCTATATAAATTTGCCAGAACTCTATAAGCGGTCATTAGGCCCGACAAAGTGTTCCTAACAGTCTGTCTATGTGATCGATTAGTCATCTCATATGACTCTATGGCACTTGAACTTGCCATCAATTGCATCACACTCTAGTCACTTCGAGACGTCACCTCATACAAGTGACCATGGGCGAATACCATGTTAATCCGGGTTCACTTTAACGGGGTTCAATATTGTCTCTACAACCTGTTTGGATGTAACAAAGTACAAAATGAGTTAATGATAACTCAAACGATAAATGTAGACATTTCATTTGAGTAGTCAATACCATATTACTACTATATGTCTTACAAGTGTGTTAACACTTGTTGATGCAATGAAAGTTTAACACACCATGTGTCTACCTGCTCAAACTTTCGAATTGCGATTTCCTTTATTTTCATGTTGTCTCACACAGCTTGAATCTCACCAAGCACATGTCTAGCAGTCTTCAAACCAGACCTTGGGTCTTTAAACTTGTAAGAAACCCTTGTGTTGTTATCACATAACCAACGATTTGGATTATGGTGGATGATACAACTTGCACTAGTCAAGTTTTCCACCAACTCACAATGCACTAGGTATATGTTTTGTAGGATCCTGCAACAATTGTCAAGATGATTAGTCTAGGACTTCTCACAAATCCTTGCATTTTAGAAAATACTAGTTTTGTGTAACTTCTTACCACAACTAAGTATCGTTCCAAATACTTATTTCTCTCTTATCGTAATTGAATTAGGATCTTCATAAATCCTTATGTGTTTGGAAACTCTAGCATGTGTAACTTCTTATCACACAACTGAGTGTTCTTCCAAACTCTAGAATGGCTCATTAGTTCTCCTCGAGAATTCATGACGATTCTTATATAGCTTACCAATGACTCATCATGCTCTAAGCATATGATTTATTTAGGACATGTGCATGATTATTCTAATGGCGGAAACATTATTCATTTAAATCATGTAGTCAACAGTTCTTAGGTTCAATGAATAACCATGACCATCTCATGGTAATTCCATCTTCATCAATATGAATAACCTACGTATCTTGTTGATTTGATGTGTGTATCTTAGTGCCAATCCAACATCCCATGTTATAGTTGGATTTATCTTAGTCCATATTCATCCAGAATTGAAAACTTAAGTGCTATCTTTATCAAAGATAGTATATGCTCGCCATTCTCAATGAGTAATAAGTTGTAAAATTCATGGAGGATGATTACTCCCACTAAATCTCATGTCTGCATATGAAATTTTCAAACTCCCACTCAATTCCACATGTTTCGCATTTGACCACTCAATCGAAACAGTTCATGAATTAAAATTATTTTGCTTTGCTTGATTGTTATGACAACCACATATGTTCTCAACATATCCTTTCAAAATACCTATTTGGAAAGAGGTTTCGATCACAACAATGGAAAGAGATTTTAATCTCTAACTTGTTCATTCTAAAATTAAGCGAAGCAATATCATTACTAAAAGTAAAATTCAACATGGAGTTCATACGTCCCTCTCAAAATACTCATTTCGGAAAGAGGTACAACTTGTCCATTTTCATGAAGTTTAGCAATGACTCTAGCATGGTTAACCATTAACTTAGCTATTATAGACATCGATATGTCTTTCTATGCAACGCTTAATCATAAATCTCATTTATATTCAAGGATGCATTTTGTTTTATTAGGCTCTTAAGTAAACGTTGACTTTGAATTTTTATGTTTAGTTTGATCATAATCAAACAAGAATCTTTATGTTAAGTCTTTCCATTAGTCATATTCTTTTAAGTACTTTCTTTTGGTCTCCTCACGTAGTTTCCTTAAGAACATCTTCTTTTGGTCTCCTCACGTAGTAGAACAACTTCTTTTGATTTCCTCACGTAGTTACCTTAAGAACGTCTTCTTTTGGTGTCCTCACGTAGTTACTATGATTAGAAATGTATAAAAATTATTGTCTCTTACATAGATCTCATCTACTCAAGGTATACAAATCGTTTACATAGATCTCATCTACTCAAGGTATACGAATCATGGGTATACAAAACTCAAAGCATTCTTTGTGTCTATACGAATCATAGGTATACAAAACTCAAAGCATTCTTTGTGTCTTAATATTACTCCCACTCTATCTTTAGAATAAATACCCTAAATATTCAAAAGATAGCTTTCGTGACACAAATGATGTTTTGGTGAAGAAACACTACAAGAAAATAAGATTCGGGCGACTAAAATGGGCGACTGAAAACAGTCGCCAAAACGAAATTGGCGACTGAAAATGGTCGCCCAGATCCAGTCGCAGGCCTTAGTCGCCAAATGGAATTCGGGCGACTGATTTCAGTCGCCAAAATTTGCGACTGAAAAAATAATCGCCAAATAAGCAAATGGGCGACTGAGAATAGTAGCCAAAATGGCGACTGAAAGTCAGTGTAGTCGCCATTTTGGCGACTGAAATCAGTAGCCAAGTGTTGACTTTCTGTCGCCAGTTTTACATTAAAAAAAATAAATATAAAAAGGTGTCAGATCTGGAAAATCTGACTAAATTATCCTTTGTTTCGTCATTGTTCTTCACGAAATAACAAAAACAACGCAATCAATTCCGATGCAAATAAAAAATAAAAAAGAATCTCAAATCTGGAAAATTTCTATACAAAACATCTAAACATCCATTACATTACACTCAAAACAAACCATATATACATTACACTCATAAACTCGAAAACAAACCATGGCTATACGACAATTTCCTATTATACAAAAGAAAATGCATATCTGAAACAATCAAGGGAAACCAAAAAATATGGCATCAATAAATTTACATTTACTAAAAAAAACGAATTTTCGAGCTTCCCTTTCCCCGTCCAACACCGCACTTCCTTTTCCTCTAGTTTCTTCTTTGTTTCCATGTTCGTATTCCTCATTTTGCACCAACTACCACAATAATTTTTGAAGTAAAATCAATTTCAATTCAAGATTTAAATAAAAATTGATATAAATGTTAATTTAAAACCAAAATACTCTGAAATTAATAAATCTGAAAAATTAAATTTATAAGGTAAATAGAACAATACCTTTAATTAGATGAAAGATGGCGAGATTAAGATGAATATTAGTCAAACAGAGTAATTAAACTTGAGATTGGATAAAAGAGATAAGTTGGGATTTTTTTTTTTGGATTAGCAGGTAAAAAAACAAGATGAAAATTTTAATATAATGATAAAACCAAACTGATGAAGAATAAGGAAAAAAGTTTGGTGTGCTTTGTTTGTTAAAAAAAGATTGAAGGAAAAAGTTACAGAAAGAATGAGGTAGAGGGAGGTGTATTTGCGTGTGATAAATGAAAAGAAGTGAGGGACTGGGGTAGGTGGTATCTAATGTTTGACCTGTGACCACACAAAATGGCGACTGAAATTCTACAGTCGCCAATTTTGCGACCGAATTCAGTCGCTATTTCTCATAATCAGTCGCCATATTTAATTAATGTATGAAAAAGTTCAGTCGCCAATTTGGCGACTGAATTTAGTCGCCCGAATTTAATTTCAGTCGCCAAATCGGCGACTATTTTACTCAGTCGCTTTTTATAGTCGCCCGAAACCAAATTTCTTGTAGTGAAAGAGAGATATCACATAGATTAATAGACTTATTTATAAATATTTAATGGGTGTATATAGGTTATTAAGTTTCCCTTAATTGAGTTCATTAACTCAATATAACTTTATAATTGATCATACACAAACTTCAAGTTTATGGACATATAATGAATCTATCATTATAATTGTCTATTGGATCAATTTTAACTAGATTATTCATATGTTTCTATGTCAAGCATATAAAGATGAATTTTAGAACAATTAAAAATACGATAAACGTAGTGACTAGGGTTGCAAACCAAGTCACTATTAATCCAAAATTACAACCATTGTTCAAAGGATTAAAACAAATTTCCATGTCAAACAAGGAAATTGAAATAGTTCTAGAAATTCAAAATAAAACATGATAATAAAGACAACAAATGAAGCCAAGCTTCATGAGTGGCTACTCCTAGCTTCCTCACGATCTCTCAAGCTTGCTTCTCGTTGCCCTTGTTGCTGCTTAAAGGAGGCCCTAATTACAATAAAAAGAGGATACATTATCACAACTTGTATCAAAATACTAAAGTTCAATTAGAAATATAAAAGAAGGGATAGTCATTTACCTACTGGAGTGATTTCTCCAGATTTGATGTCACCAAGATATTTGGAACAATTCCTCTTCCAATGTCCAATGCCATTACAATAATGGCAGTTGTCAAGGGGACCCTTCTTGGGTTTGGAAGTGCTAGCTTCAAAAGTCCTAGCCTTGGTTTTCATGGAAGCTTGCTTCTTGCCCTTTTTGCCTCTCTTCTTGAAGGTTCCCTTGCTCTTATTGCTTATATTGAGCACATCCTTAGGGGAGCTAGCATTTAGCCCCATGTCCCTTTCGGCTTGCACAAGTAGCTTGTGAAACTCTTCAAGGGACACATCCTTATCTTGCATATTGAAATTCGCCCGGAATTGCACATATGCTTTGACTTTGCTTAAGGAATAAAGAATTCTATCAACGATGAGTTCATGTGACCATAATTTGAGCATATTTAGTCCCCGAATTAGCCTTGTTCCCATGCTTTTTAGTGCATATTTGGGTCATTTATTATCTTTAGTCCTTTGTTTTGTATATTCTTTGAGGTTTTGATCCCTTGGTAGGAAAGGAGTGCAAACCTTTCATTTTCATGGCAAAATGGAGCTAAATTGATTTAATTCAATGACCAAGCATCAAAGAGAAGACAAGACTAGAAGGCCTTTGTACATACTATACTAGATGGGCAATGATGAGAAAAGATCCTTGCATCCCCGAGGAAATCCTCAAGGATTGTATAAAGAGAAAGGAAGAAAAGAAGAAAGGAATAAGCCGATCTACAATCCGAGCGGATTGCCCACAATCCGCCCGTCCAAGAGAAGGAATCCGAGCGTCTTCCTCAGAAGGCCGCTCGTCCAAAAGACCCACAATCCGCCCGTCCACCACCACAATCCGCTCTTCCAACAAGAAGACAATACGCTCGTCCCGTGCTCTGGACGCTTGGATTGTGTGACAGCTAATCCGACTTCTACTTGTTCTATGAAGGATGCGCATACCTCGGGAAAGACTAGAAAAAAGGAGACTCGCATATTTTTCTGAGAGGAGCGATTTCTCAAGGACTTAATCGTCATTTAAGCCCTTAGTAAACCCTAATTTTTGTACCTAATCCCCACTATAAATACCCCATTAGTCTAATTAGATAATGGTGTTCTTCTTAGCAATCTCTAGTGTAGTTTATATCAATCTAATCTCTCTTTAATCTTGTAATCAAAATTTAATCAAGTTTTAATACAAATCTCATTTCCTTAATCTCTCTTTTGTTCATCTTTCATTTTGGGTAATTGAAGATTATTTGAGTTATTATTGGGAGATTGACAACCTTCCAATCAATCATCAAGTACTTCTATTATTCTTTGCTTTATTATTGGAATCATTAGTAGGTATAATTCTCTTAATCCCTTTTTAATTATTGTTAATTATCTTCATTTATTCATCATGTTTTGCTTTGTTGGTATGATTGACAACCGTGCTAGCATGTTCAACATGATAATGAGTAAGTAGTTTCCTTAGCTAGGGTTAATGGGTAATTGGGGGAAACCAACATGGGGGATGATTCATGCTTAAATTAATATGTTTTCATAGTTTATTTGCTTGCTTGTTGTGATCTCAACTTATGCACATGTTATGTTTGATGAAATGCGAGCCTATGAATCGTTGCATTTTTTACCCATCACCTATCTTTTCAATGAGACTTGTAAGAAATAAACCAACTCGAGTCTCATTAGACCATGCATATAGTTGAGTAGGGAAGATTAAGTCGACTTGTAGGTGTTGTACAATCTAATCGATTCGGCTCCGGGACCCAAACTTTCCTAGGATTGTAAGATATAAACCAACTCGATCCATCACAACAATAATTGCTTGCTTATAATTTGAGAATATGTTTGTATGATCAATTCCCATGAATCCCCTATGACCCCATGACACCCTAGTGCCTTTTATCAATTGTTTACACCCCTTTTTAATCATCTTGCTTGTTTACTTTCATTGCTATTTAGTTTAGTGATCTTCTACTTCAAACCCCAAATTGTGACACCCCTAGACACCGCTAGTTGCAATTGAAAATCTCATCTCAATTCCCGTCCCTTGGGATCCGACCTTTACTTGCCTCTTTACTAATTGTAGAGGTGTTTATGGAGTTATAAATAGTGTTTTGGTCTAGGTGCTCCTAACGACAAGTACCGAAAACTAAGCCTCTCAAGAGAGTCCGACCAAAAATGGCGCCGTTGCCGGGGACGGTGTAAACTTGATTTAGATTTTCTTAGATTGTTATTAGTTGTGTCTTTCTTTGCCTTGGGGAAGTAAAACTCCTCAAGGTTTGTTCTAATTATTTTCAAGTTGTTTGATATTTTGCATGTCTAGAAGATCACAAGGTAACTTGTTACCCTTTGATCACGAAATTGAAAGGACTTTGACAAACAATAGAAGACTTGCTCGAGGAACTTTGAGAGGTATTGGTGAGGTTGTAGATATTCAACCAAACACTATTGAGTTCATCAACCCTTTTGCAAGACAAGGTGAGAAGAACCCAACACAAAATCAACCCACAATGCCTAAATTTTCATCACATTCCGTACCAACCGAGGAGAACCTACCCAATGGTACTCCCTCACCACAACACTTAACCGGAAATTTCATTGCCAAATCCGCATTTATCCAATTAGTCGAAAGAAGCCAATTTGGGGGGATGCCTAGTGAAGACCCTCACTCTCACATGGAGACTTTTTGTGACTATTGTGATGCGATTTCTCAAACCGGTGTAACTCAAGACCAAATTCGATGGGTCTTATTTCCTTTTTCTCTAATTGGCACCGCAAAACAATGGTTGAAAGGCCTTGATAAGGCTACTCTCGGAATTGACTCTTGGAAGAAATTGGCTCTAGCTTTCTACAAAAAGTTCTACCCACCGGAAAAGACTAATATGCTAAGAGCTCAAATTACGGGATTTAAGCAAAGAGATGAAGAATCCTTGCATGAAGCTTGGGAGCGATTCAAGGGAATTTGTCGCTCATGTCCTCATCGTGGACTTAGCGAGTGGTTCTTGGTACAACAATTTTGGAATGGTCTTTATAAAGACTCAAGAAACATTCTCAACATGGGATCAAATGGTATGTTCACCGAAGTTGATGATAATCAAACTTGGAACAAGATTGAAGAAATGGCGGTCCATAATTCACAATATAGTAAACCTCGCAAGGCTACTAGAGGAGGAAAGGATGAAGTGGAATCTATTACTCAATTGGGTGCTCAACTTAGTGCTCACATTGATACCATCAATTTGAAGTTCGAAAAAGCTATGTCTAGACTTGAAGAAGCCTCAAAATCACCAAAGCAACATGTTAATACCATGACGGCATCTTCATCAATCCTAAGTGGGATATGTGAGAATTGTGGAACTTTGGGACATGACCAAAGTGAATGTATGGGAACAAATGAACAAGTGAATGCTTTTCAAGCATACAAGAGTGGTACCCCTTATTCAAATTATTACAATGAAAATACCAAATTTCACCCAAATATCTCATATAAAAGCCAAAATGTTCAAAACCCTCAACCAAAATACACCCCACCTCCCATTAGAAACCAAAATCAAAGACCCTTTTACAACCAAAACCAAGGTTACCAAAATCAAACTCCATACAATCAACAAAGTGACCAAGGTTTTGATGTTCAAAAAGCGGTCCTCCAAATGCAAAAGAATCAACAAGAGTTTTTCACTCAAATGCAAAAGGATAGTCAAGCAAAGGAAATCACCATCAACAACATCCTAGCCCACACCAAAATGTTGGAAACACAATTGGCTCAACTAGTATCTTCAAGCTCACAAAGACAAAAGAGGCAATTACCACCTCAAAGTAATCCCCCGAGACATGAAACGGTTAGTGCCATTCACTTGAGGAGTGGTACGAGATATGAAGCACCAAAGAAGCAAGTTGAGGATGAAGTGGTGGAAGCTAGTGACAAAGAAGGAGTTGTGCAAAACTCCAAGGATGGAGAACCATCAAAAGAAGAAGTTTTAAAGAAAAATGAAGACAAGGCCAAGGAGAAGGAACCCATTATGATTAGACTTCCTTTTCCAAGTCGTCAAGTCAAGCCCAAATTTGATGACCAACTTGGAAAGTTTATGGAAATTGTGAAGAATTTGGAAGTCTCGATTCCTTTCACGGAATTAATCAATCATGTGCCGGCCTATGCAAAGTACATGAACGACATCCTTACGAAAATAAGTCAATCCGGAAGCTTGAGACTATCGCCTTCACTAAGGTGAGTAGTGCAATCCTTCAAGGGAGTTCACCTCCGAAACTTAAAGATCCGGGAAGCTTCTCAATACCGTGTACCATTGGCGACACAACGATCAACAAAGCCCTATGTGATCTAGGGGCTAGTGTGAGTGTTATGCCGTATTCGGTAAGTAAAAGGTTAGGGATGGGAGAGCTTAAATCTACCAATATCACACTCCAAATGGGCGATAGATCGACGAAGACACCATTAGGGATATGGGAAGATGTTCCCATAAGAGTTGGAAAATTTTTCATCCCGGTGGACTTTGTCATTGTTGACATGGAAGAAGACTCCAATATTCCAATCATTCTAGGAAGACCTTTCTTGCACACCGCGGGTGCGGTAATAGATGTGAAGCATGGAGAGCTCACTCTAGAAGTGGGAGATGAGAGCATAACTTTCAATCTTGACAAGACCATGAGAGCTCCCCGTTTGCATGAACCATGTTTTATGGTTGATCATTATAGCCGGAAGGATGAGAGGAAGAAGTCGGAATTCCAATGGAAGAAGAAAGTTGATGATGCTCCATCAAAAGAGCAAGTGAATTGTAACAAAGAGAGCTTGAAAATCTCACCCATGACAAGTGAAGAGGATGGCCTCATTGGCCAAGACAAGAAAGGAGGAGAGTTGTCTCTATCAACTCAAGAGATTTTTAATGATCAAGTAGACGAAGTTTGTGGTCTATGGGACGATGAGTTTGCAGGGATTTTCAATCCCTACTTTGGTAATGCTATCGATCAAGACCAACATGAAGGACAACAAGTGCAAAGATCTATTGAGGATCTTTATCATGATAATGAACAAGCTTTTGACTACTTCTTCAAGGTGTTGAGTAACATCAACAACACCTTGGACATGCCCCCATGACATCTCTCTAAGGATGAGAGTTTGGTGGAGTCCTCTCCAAACCACCATTTGTAAATATTTCTAACTCCCTAACTTGCATTTTAATTCTTACATTGCATTTTTAGTCATTTTTGGATTTCTGTGCCTTGATCAAGATATTCATCATTTTTGAGAGAAGTGAGGGAGGGACTAATGATTTTATTGATGTGTAGTGCTTTAACCTAGTGTAGGGATAGCAATTGCTTAGGCTATTCATGCGTTTGTAATGCCCCTACAATGAAAATGACACGGGATATGCAAGTGCACGGATTGACCTGAATCCGGGTAGACCAGGTGGAATCCGAGCGTCTTCTGGGTAATCCACTCGTCTTATAGGAATCTGAGCGTCTGTGGGAGAATCCGTCCATCTAAATGAGCTGCAAAATCAAAAATTTTGGTCTGTTAGAGAATCCGGGCGTCCTAGCTGAGAAGACGCTCGTCTGAAAGAATCCGCTCGTCTTTGTAGAAAGAGGCTCGTCTTTCTGCCAGTGCAAATTTAGCAAAGTTCCTGTAAGAGAATCCGCTCGTCTTTAAGGGAATCCGTTCGTCTTACTTGCAGAATCCGCTCGTCTTCACTGAAAGACGCTCGTCTTTAGGCGAGTTTTCCTGAAGCCAAATTGAGCAGAATCCGAGCGTCCCGACAGGAATCCGCTCGTCTTCCCCCTGCAGTTTTGAAATTTTCGGGTGTTTTAATACCCCTTACCACATTCATTCATTCATTCAAACACTACCCAAAAACCCAAAAAACCCAAAACCCTCATCCTCTCCATCACCAAAAACAAAATTTCCTCAACAAAATCAAATCCAAACTTCCTTACAACAACAATTAATCACTCCTTTTGCAACAATAATCAATCCAAGCACCAAAATCTTCAACCTTTGAGTCGATTTTTGAAATACAAAGACAAATCCTTTCATCTTAAAATCGATTTGGGTATAATTAGAAATTGAAGATTTTCAATCTTTTCTTGGTATAATCAACAATGGCAAGGATAAAAGGAGCAACAAAGGCACTCAAGGCAAAGACACTCTCAAAAAGGCAACAAAGCCTTCAAGCAAAGAAAGCTTCAATGGCTATGGTGGTTTCTAGTGCAAACTTGGAAGTTCAACAACAACAAGATCCTCCCTTGGAAGCAACAACAACGACAACTCCGGAAATCGCTCAATTACCCAACTATCCGGAGGTAATTTTCATTTCTGATGTGAATCGCAAGCGGAAGTCTTAAATTGTACTAGCAAATAGACGAAGGATCCGAATGCACTAGGTGCAACCCGATCAATCCGTATGTTCGTAGCGAGATTTGAATGAAAAAGAAGGGATATTTGTCGTAGCTAGACCTATAGCTACGCCAATGGGTGAATTGTTTGATACTCGTCAAACAATCCGACTTAAACTTAGGATCACGTCCCTCGTTCAAGCAAGGTGCAAAATCGCGTGTCGACCTCTTAAGCCAAACTACTCGTGTAACAACACAAGAAGACAAGACAAGTTTTAGAGAATACTCTCAAGTTTTTACTTCATAATTGGATGATAAACAAATGAGGACTACAAGCCTTATATAGGCCGAAATCCTTGATGTCCAAGGCTAGTCTTTAATGCCTTGTTGTGAATTCTAGGCTATGTGGAAGAACTAGGCAAGACTAAACCAAAAACTAGGTAAGACCTTTGTAAAAACTAGGCTATGACAAAAACTAGGTGAGCTTATTCCATGCATTTGGTCTTGCCCATTTTCGAGGTCCATCCCTTGCTCCACACGGTTTTACCCGTCCCATTGGCGGTTGATCATGCACTTTTCTCGACTCTTATTCGAACCGATCCATGCTTGGTGACTCGGGTTGTCTTGGTTGCTTGTTTCGAGAATTATTTTATCAAGGTGATTCGTATTCGCATCAATTCCTCCCCCTTTGAAAGGAATTGTCCTCAATTCTGCAATCCCATTATCCTCGATGTAAGGAGAGAGGTCACCCACATTGAAAGTGGCGTGGACACCGTAGTCTCCTGGGAGTTCGACCTTGTAGGCATTGTCTCCATACTTCGAAATCACCTTGTAGGGACCTTCTGCGCGTGGCATGAGTTTGTTCTTTCGTTTGCCCGAGAATCGTTCTTTCCTTAGATGCACCCAAACCAAATGTCCTTCCTTGAAAACTCTTGGTGGGCGGGTTTTGTTGACTCTTTGTTTGTATACCTCATTGACGGACTCAATTCTGGAGCGAACTTGCTCATGTAGTTTAATCATGGATTTTACCTTTTCTTCCGCGCTTTTGTGGACTAGCTCACCCTCGGGTAAGGGAATGAGATCGAGTGGTAGGTAGGGATTTATGCCATACACGATCTCAAAAGGAGAGTGCTTCGTTGCGTATGATGGAGACCTGTTGTAGGCAAACTCGGCATGAGCGAGTTTTAGATCCCAATCCTTCTTAGTCTTGTTCACGAGGCCACGTAGTAATACCCCAAGAGTGCGGTTTGTCACTTCCGTTTGACCATCGGTTTGAGGATGGTGAGAGGTACTAAATAACAGTTTGGTACCCACCTTCTTCCACAGAGTGTTCCAAAAATAGCTCAAGAACCTTGAGTCACGATTGGAGACTATCGTCCTTGGGACTCCATGAAGGCGGAGTATTACTCAAAAGTACAATTCGGCCACGTTGTTAGCGTCATCTGTCTTGTGACATGCAATAAAATGGGCCATCTTGGAAAATCGATCCACTACGACCATGATCGCGTCCTTACTCCTTTGGGTTCGTGGTAGAGCAACAATAAAGTCCATGGACACGTCTTCCCATGGTCGGTTAGGGATAGGTAAGGGCGTGTACTCCCCTGGCTTGAAGGTACTCTTTGCAACGTGACAAGTGACATACTTACGAATCACATCTTGCATGTCCTTCAGCATTCGAGGCCAATAGACATGCTCTTTAAGGACCTTCATAGTCTTAGTGACACCAAAATGTCCACCAAGTCCTCCCCCATGAGCTTCTCGTACCAATAACTCCCGGACATGATGCTTGGGTACACACAGCTGATTTCCTTTGAAAAGAAATCCATCTTGAGTTATGAACTCTCCTCGGGGTCCTGTTTGGCATATCCTAAACATTTCACCAAAGTCGGGATCAGTTTCGTAGTAATCTTTCAAGGTCTCGAATCCAAGTAGGCGAACATCAAGCACGTTCAGTAAAGAGTAGCGTCGGGAAAGAGCGTCGGCCACCACATTGCTTTTGCCATCCTTATATTTCGAAGATAAATGAAAGGATTGAAGAAATTCAACCCATTTGGCATGTCTTGAGCTCAACTTCTGCGGTCCATTAATGTATTTTAAGGATTCATGGTCCGAATGTAGAATGAAGTGATTTGGGCGAAGATAGTGGCTCCAATGGTTCAGTGCTCTCACTATGGCGTAGAACTCCTTATCATATGTGCAATACTTGAGCCGAGCTCCACTTAGCTTCTCGGAAAAATAAGCAATGGGTCGCTTTTCTTGGACCAACACAGCTCCAATTCCAACACCGCTCGCATCACACTCTACCTCGAAGGGTTGAGTAAAATCGGGAAGTGCTAGTATCGGTGCTTCACAAAGTCGTTGGATAATCGTCTCGAAAGCCTTTTGAGCAGCCTCGGTCCATACAAATGTTCCCTTTTTTAAACACTCGGTGATGGGACTTGTGATGGTGCTGAAATCTTTTATGAATCTTCTATAGAACGAAGCAAGTCCTTGGAAAGACCGAACCTCTGTGATGGACTTAGGCGTAGGCCATGACTTAATGGCCTCAATCTTTGCTTGGTCCACTGAAACTCCATCTTTAGAAACCACATAGCCGAGAAATATGACACTCTCGACCAAGAATGAACATTTCTCCTTCTTTCCATATAGCTTTTGTCCTCGGAGAGTTTCGAACACTTTGCGAAGGTGTTTGAAGTGATCTTCTTTGCTTTGACTGTAAACCAAGATATCATCTAAATAAACAACCACAAATTTTCCCAAGAATGGTTTGAGTACCTCGTTCATGAGCCGCATGAAAGTACTCGTAGCGTTGGTTAACCCGAATGGCATGACAGTCCATTCGTACAACCCATGTTTGGTCTTGAATGCAGTTTTCCATTCGTCACCTTCCCGCATTCTTATCTGATGATAGCAACTCCTCAGGTCGATCTTAGAAAAGATCTCGGAGCCATGCAACTCATCAAGCATGTCATCAAGTCTTAGAATCGGGAAACGGTACTTGATAGTTATGTTGTTCACGGCTCGACTATCGATGCACATCCGCCAACTCCCATCCTTTTTCGGGACAAGAAGAGTAGGAATGGCACATGGACTCATGCTTTCACGAACATATCCTCGTTCCATTAGCTCCACGATTTGGCGCTGCAACTCCTTGGTCTCTGTTGGGTTGCATCGATAGGCTGCTTTGTTAGGTAACGCAGCTCCAGGAATGAGATCGATTTGATGTTCGATTCCGCGAATAGGCGATAATCCCGGTGGTAAAGCTTCAGGGAAAACGTCCTCGAATTCCTTTAAGAGCGCCGCTAGCTGGGCATCCTTGATCCCAACTTTTGGTGCCTCGTCGACCACCATAAGATAGACACAACCACCTTCCTTTAAGACTTCACCAACTTCTTGCTCACTTGCAAACATGGTCATGCTTGCGGTTTTCCTTTGTGGGGTGCCCAAAGAACGGACAGCACTAGGTGCCATCGGTCTTAGGACAAGCTTCTTACCCTTGCCGACCAATTCATATTCGTTGCTTCGGCCACGGTGTATAACATTGCGATCGAATTGCCATGGACGCCCCAAGGGTATGTGGCATGCATCCATTGGCACTACGTCACACAAGATATTGTCGTCATAGGAGCCCATTGTTAACGCCACTTTGACTTGTTTGGTGACCTTCACCTTGTTCCCGTCATCAAGCCAATGTAACGCATATGGTTTGGGATGAGGTATGGTATCCAATCCCAACTTGTCCACCATCTTTGTAGAAGCAACGTTGGTACAACTCCTTCCATCGATGATTAGGCTACCCCACTTGTCCTTCACTTGACATTTGGTGTGAAAAATCTGGTTCCTTTGTTCTGCCTCAATTGGTGTGGATTGAGTCTGCAAAGCACGAAGAACTAAAGCACAATCATAGTTAGGAGCGTCATAAGTTTCGACATCTCTATCGTTCCCTTCCTCTTCTCTTTCTTCGAAGTTGAACACATCACCCAATCGTTCTTCTTCATCATAGAACTCGTTTCGAACGGCAATAGCTTCCCTTAGTGCAATGTTTCTCTTATTTGGGCACGCATTCTGAGAATGCCCAAATCCCTGGCATTTGAAACACCGTACTCTAGATAAACTTGTCTCCTTAGGAACGAGTATCTTGGGAGCGGACTCAGGGGTGGAAATCGTCTTAGGTGTAGTCTCAACCGTACGACTACTCGGACTTCCCCTTGATTGTCCTTCGCTCCTCCAACTTCGACTACCCTCACCATGAGTTGGGGTGAGCTTGGCCTTCCCTTAAGCTTCGACCTTGAGACATAGATTACACAAGGAATCGAAGTCAGCGTAAGATTGTAATTCAACTGAATTGGCTATGTTACGATTTAGTCCACGAAGGAATCGAGCCATCTTCAAGTCTTCACTTTCCTCTAATCCTCCCATCAAAGTAAGATTTTCAAACTCATTTATGTAATCTAAGACACTGCTCCTCTCTTGAGTCAACTCAGCAATCTTGCGATACGTCGTGAGCCTATACGTGGCTGTGACGTATCTCTTGCGTAGCTTCCTTTTGAGAGATTCCCAAGAGGATATCTTTTCCTTTCCTGCCCGGGCACGTTTTACCTTAAAGCCTTCATACCATAGGAAGGCTCCACGACTTAGTCGTAGAATGGCGTACTTGCAACACTTCTCATCATCCAGGTCCTTGAACTCAAACATCCGTTCAATTTTCCTCTCCCATTCGAGGTAATCCTCGGGATCCGTGCCTCCCACAAACTCGGGTAGTTCACTTACTTTGAATTCTTCTCGACTTTGTTCACCTCGATGTGGTGTTCCATGTGGGCTAAGTTCCGAAAGATTTTGTAGTGCTTCTATAAGACTTTGAAGGAGATTAGGATTATCGGGATCCATATCGACTTTTTTTTTGATGAACAGTACCGTGACAGTGATTTTTTTCTCTGGTGAACAGTACTGGACGTGAACAGTAACCTTTTTTTTTTTGTGAAGAAATCAAGACCCCTGGATCGTCTCGATTAATGGAAATCAAGAGCCGAAGCTCTGATACCACAATTGATGTGAATCGCAAGCGGGAGTCTTAACTTGTACTAGCAAATAGACGAAGGATCCGAATGCACTAGGTGCAACCCGATCAATCCGTATATTCGTAGCGAGATTTGAATGAAAAATAAGGGATATTTGTCGTAGCTAGACCTATAGCTACGCCAATGGGTGAATTGTTTGATACTCGTCAAACAATCCGACTTAAACTTAGGATCACGTCCCTCGTTCAAGCAAGGTGTGAAATCGCGTTTCGACCTCTTAAGCCAAACTACTCGTGTAACAACACAAGAAGACAAGACAAGTTTTAGAGAATACTCTCAAGTTTTTACTTCAAAATTGGATGATAAACAAATGAGGACTACAAGCCTTATATAGGCCGAAATCCTTGATCCCCAAGGCTAGTCTTTAATGCCTTGTTGTGAATTCTAGGCTATGTGGAAGAACTAGGCAAGACTAAAACAAAAACTAGGTAAGACCTTTGTAAAAACTAGGCTATGACAAAAACTAGGTGAGCTTATTCCATGCATTTGGTCTTCCCATTTTCGTGGTCCATCCCTTGCTCCACACGGTTTTACCCGTCCCATTGGCGGGTGATCATGCACTTTTCTCGACTCTTATTCGAACCGATCCATGCTTGGTGACTCGGGTTGTCTTGGTTGCTTGTTTCGAGAATTATTTCATCAAGGTGATTCGTATTCACATCAATTTCTAACTCCCATAGGGATACATTTGCCAAGTATTCTAAAAAAGCCATTCTACCCACCAAATTCATATGTGAAGATGCCTTGAACAATTTGGGTGTCCTTGAACAAACAAAAGCCTTCTTTGAAGCCATGGGGTTGGGAAAATTGTTCACTACAAGAGAATTGACATACCCCTCCCTTACCTTGGAATTCTTAAGTTCATTGAAAGTGACTAAGGTAGAGACTAGAGAATACATCGAGTTTCGCCTTGCCAATGTGAATAGGCGCATCACCTTTGATGTTATGAGTAAAGCATTAGGCCTTAGTGATACACCATATTATCATAAGATGCCCGAAAAGTATGACCCCGCTCCTCTTTGGGAGGCGATTTCCGGGAAGAAATTTGCGAGCTTTCCTGCGTGTCGCGCTCTATTAGTCCACCATCGGGGCATTAGAGTATGAAACAAGGTCATCGGGAATACTATAATTGCGAGAAAAGGCACTAATCACTTTACAAAGCTCGATTGTGTTCTACTTGAGTCGGCCTTAAATGTTGGAAGGGAGTTCACTAAGCCTTACAATGCTCTAAGGCTTTTGATGGAAAGATGGCTTAATGTTGATTGTGGCAAGGAAGGCACCGCTCATATTGTAAATGGAGGTCTAGTTACTCTCTTGGCCAAGCACTTTGACGCAAATTTCAACAAGGATAACACCTATGTGGCGATCAAAGAGGGTCATATCATTGACATGGATGCCATGATTTACAAGTACAAATGGGTCAAGCATAACTCTCTTGACACCAACTATGTGCGGCTCACCAATGATGCTAGATCTTTCACTTTGCCTTCCAAGATATGCCGATTAAGTGCTCATCAAACAAACTACCTACTTCCACTCTCCAAAGGCGCCGAGTACATCATCCGTCAACAAAGGGGCGAAATTGAAGAGCCCTCCTCCTCCATTGTCACACCACTATATCCATTCAAATATCAAGAGTTCAAACCCAAAGAAGTTGAAGTGGGCAATGACTACATGACTCTACTTATGCAAGAGATGCATAAACAAGCTTACAATGATCGAGTAGATGCATAATTGGCCCAATATCCACCCCTCCTTCATTTAGCTAGGCAAGGACTACTTGATCCTTCATGTCCTTTGCCTAGTTGGGCGGATAGGGAAGTCTTCTTTCCAAGCACATCTAGGGATGAAAGACCGGGTGAAGATGAGAATGTCGATGATGAGGTTGTTGATGATGAGGGTGTTGATGAAGAGGTAGATGAAGAAGAAGAAGAAGAGGCTAATGAAGATGATGAAGTAAGTGAGCAAGGAAATAGAAATGAAGATGACAGTGGAGATGAGTCCGCTTCTATGGAGGAAAATGATGAAAATGATGATATGGTGGAGGACTAGCAAACTTTGGAGGCTCCTACCCTCTTGAGGTTTGTCTACTTCTTTCTTTGATTTCTTTATTTTTTATCTTGATCATAGTTGGAGAGTCCTAGCAACATGAGGACTAACACCTCGGCCACATTGAGGTGTTCTTTTATTGTTCCCACATGGAAAATCCAAAATGACAATATATAGTTTCATGTATTGCATCTTGTGTGCATGAACTACCCCATAATTTAAGACATTAGAAATAATGTCTATTTCGGTTTGGGGAAGTACATGCATACGCAACGGGAGGTAATCTAAATTACGCTCTCCGTCATAAGCAAAAACACATGCATCATGTAGTGTAGATTAGTATAGCTTGCATTTAGTATAGAATTCATGCATCATACTTGCATAATTTCCTATCATATTGGCCATTGAGGACAATGCCCATATTAGTGTGGGGATGAGAAATTCTAACTTAATTTTTATTCAAAAACCCAAAAAAAAAAATCAAAAAATTTCGAAAAATCAAAAAAATTAAAAAATTTGAAAATCCAAAAACAAGTTCATTTCCTTTGTAGTGTAGACTTGTATATATTGTTTGTATATATTATGTTTGTCTATCCTTGTTCATATTGATCGACTACGCCATATCCGAGACATGAGGATATTGAAGACCGTATGGTATGATCTTTCCAATCTCCTTTTTCCTCTTTATGTTAATGACTATGTGGCTCTATTTTGATTTATGCGGTATAAACAATGTGAATTTAGGACTTGCATTTAGATTATATGGCATATTAGTTGGTAGAATCATTTGCATTAGGATGTATATATGTTAGTTGCATCATGGCATGTAGTTGCATGTTAGAAAATTTTGCGAAACCGTCTACTTGGGAAGTTTGACAAGTGTATATAGGCCCTACTAGATGCTTTTTCTTCTTAAGACTTTGTTTGTTAGAATACTTGTAAAACATCCTAGGATGTGTCACGCTAGTATCCTTTGACCCATGGATTAAGGCCTAGTCAAGAGTACCTTGTGGTGTGACAACTCCTTGGCTACCGTTTATTCCAAGGTGACCCTTAAAACCATGCATCCATCATCCATGTTGTACCACATTTTTGTCATCAAAGGGAATGGGCACAAAAAGAAATTGTTCAAATTTGAGTTCAATGAAATGAAATGTGAAAGAAAGTTTGCAAAATGCATCAAATGAAAAGAGGAGCAAAAATAGACTCCTAAAGCTTCAAATATAAGGCACCCTCACTACATATGGGGTGACTTTGAAAATGTTCAAAAAGAAAATGCAAAAAGTTAAAAAGTTGTCAAGTATTGAAATGCCAAAAATCAAAAGAAATGGCAAAAGAAAGTGTTCTCAAATGTTATATGCAACAAGAAATTGGGGAGAAAAACCAACAACAAAGCAAACTCCCAAATGAAACTCAAATATCTATTGATCCCTTTATCCATCGTATCCATTTTTGTGCATGGTAGAGAGGGGACGGCCCTTCTTCTTGTCTAGGCCAGAGGGGGAATTCCGCGATCCTCTAGTGTTTCTAACACCATAGGGAGTCTATTCTTGACAAAAGCATTTAACGATTGAGGACAAAGGTACCCTAGCTTGACACAACTTGGAGGTGATTTATTGGTATCCTTCTAGGCTTAGTAGTTTGAATAAATTGCATCTATGAAGGAGTGTGTACCCTTGAATTGCTTCCTTTGTAGATAATTTCCGCCACTTAGATGAGGAAAGTGGCTATTCTTTTGTAGATGCATCCATTACTTGATTTTGTGTGCTTAATGCTTGGATGTGTCGCCATTTTGGCAAGACCCACCTTGCCTTGCAAGAAGGCATCCTACCTCATGGTTGTCTTGTTGTGAGTTGAAGGGGCGGATTGAGACCCGCTAATTGTCTCATATCGGCTATGCTATTAGGTTAGTTTAAATAACGGTCCTAGTCTTTATCACCTCTTTACTCGGGACGAGCAAATGTTCGGTTTGGGGATATTTGATGTGACCATAAGTTGAGCATATTTAGTCCCCGAATTAATTTGTTCCCATGATTTTTAGTGCATATTTGGGTCATTTATTATCTTTAATCCTTTGTTTTGCATATTCTTTGAGGTTTTGATCCCTTGGTAGGAAAGGAGTGCAAACCTTGCATTTTCATGGCAAAATAGAGCTAAATTGATTGAATTCAATGACCAAGCATCAAAGAGAAGACAAGACTAAAAGGCCTTTGTACATACTATAGTAGATGGGCAATGATGAGAAAAGATCCCTGCATCCCCGAGGAAATCCTCAAGGATTGTATGAAGAGAAAGGAAGAAAAGAAGAAAGGAAGAAGTTGATCTACAATCCGAGCGGATTGCCCACAATCCGCCCGTCCAAGAGAAGGAATCCGAGCGTCTTCCTCAGAAGGCCGCTCGTCCAAAAGACCCAAAATCCGCCCGTCCACCACCACAATCCGCTCGTCCAATAAGAAGACAATGCGCTCGTCCCGTGCTCTGGACGCTCGGATTGTGTGACAGCTAATCCGACTTCTACTTGTTCTATGAAGGATGCGCATACCTTGGGAAAGACTAGCAAAAAGGAGACTCTCATATTTTTCTGAGAGGAGCGATTCCTCAAGGACTTAATCGTCATTTATGCCCTTAGGAAACCCTAATTTGTGTACCTAATCCCCACTATAAATACCCCATTAGTCTAATTAGATAATGATGTTCTTCTTAGCAATCTCTAGTGTAGTTTATATCAATCTAATCTCTCTTTAATCTTGTAATCAACATTTAATCAAGTTTTAATACAAATCTCATTTCCTTAATCTCTCTTTTGTTCATCTTTCATTTTGGGTAATTGAAGATTATTTGGGTTATTATTGGGAGATTGACAACCTTCCAATCAATCATCAAGTACTTCTATTATTCTTTGCTTTATTATTGGAATCATTAGTAGGTATAATTCTCTTAATCCCTTTTTAATTATTGTTAATTATCTTCATTTATTCATCATGTTTTACTTTGTTGGTATGATTGAAAACCTTGCTAGCATGTTCAACATGATAATGAGTGAGTAGTTTCCTTAGCTAGGGTTAATGGGTAATTAGGGGAAACCAACATGGGGGATGATTCATGCTTAAATTAATATGTTTTCATAGTTTATTTGCTTGCTTGTTGTGATCTTAACTTATGCACATGTTATGTTTGATGAAATGCGAGCCTATGAATCCTTGCATTTTTTACCCATCACCTATCTTTTCAATGAGACTTGTAAGACATAAACCAACTCGAGTCTCATTAGACCATGCAAATAGTTGAGTAGGGAAGATTAATCGACTTGTAGGTGTTGTACAATCTAATCGATTCGGCTCCGGGACCCAAACTTTCCTAGGATTGTAAGATATAAACCAACTCGATCCATCACAACAATAATTGCTTGCTTATAATTTGAGAATATGTTTATATGATCAATTCCCATGAATCCCCTATGACCCCATGACACCCTAGTGCCTTTTATCAATTGTTTACACCCATTTTTAATCATCTTGCTTGTTTACTTTCATTGCTATTTAGTTTAGTGATCTTCTACTTCAAACCCCATATTGTGACACCCCTAGACACCGCTAGTTGCAATTGAAAATCTCATCTCAATTCCCGTCCCTTGGGATCCGACCTTTACTTGCCTCTTTACTAATTGTAGAGTTGTTTGTGGAGTTATAAATAGTGTTTTGGTCTAGGTGCTCCTAACGACAAGTACCGAAAACTAAACCTCTCAAGAGAGTCCGACCATGAGTTCTTTGGGAATTTCAACCTTTTGAATCTTCAATGTCTCGACATGCTCCAACAATTTGAGCACATGAGGACTAACCTTTTGGTCCTCTTTGAAGTCGAGATCAAAGAGTTCCGAGGCCGCCTCGTATTGGACGATCCTCGGGGATTGTGAAAACATTGTTACAAGCTTAGAGTAGATTTCATAGGCGGTGCCCATCTTAAAGGCTCTCCTTTGGAGATCCGCCTCCATAGCAAAAATCAACACATTTTTTATTGCGGCGGACTCTTTGTGGTAAGCTTCATATGCTTCCCTAGTGGCGGCACTTGACCTAACATTAGGTTCGGGTGGAGAGGCCTCAATGAGGTAACGAAGCTTGTCGTCACCTTAAGCGGCTAATTTGAGTTGGGCATCCCAATCAGATAAATTTGACCTATTCTTTTCAAGTTTACATCGATCCATAAAGGATCGGAGCCATGAAACATTAGTGAGAGTGTTTGCGTTGGTGTTTGGTGCGGCCATTGGTTATTGAGAAATAAAAGCGGTCTACAAAACAAAATGGAAGGAATAATAAAACATTTATCGTTCTAATAATAATACTTGTAAATTATTTAAACAAGTTTTATTGAATTTATCTAGTGACCTCTACCCAACTAAGATAAATGTTCCCGAGATCCAAATTCATATTAACTCGGGCACGGTGAGCCGATTCATCCCTTATCAATATAACTCGGTGGATTAACTTTTTAATCGATTCTACTTTTAGAACTCTCGGTCGATAAAATTACTCTAATATTTATCTTTAAACCGAAACACATGCGACTACGGTCACGAATACTTCCGTTGAGCTCAATCCAAATTTCGATATAATAACATTTTACTACCCCACTTCGCCAACGTAACAAGGTTTGTATTACGGTAAAGCCGGCTCAACTCCCTTATGAAATTGGTACTTCATGGGTTCTACTATTTGGTAAGGCTATTTCTCAATTATTAATTTAGTGAGAGGTCATGTCAATTTATTATCTATCACGTTTTAAGTGAACTAAAGCGGTGAACTACGATAATTATAATTGACACGGTCGATGACTCGGGTAAATAAAATGCATGTTTAGTTATGGCGATTTAGTGATGCATGCAAACATATAAATAAAATGCAAAGCATAAATATAAAGTTCTAGTATGGCCTTCCTAAAATAGTAAATCTAATAAACTATTACAAATTCGGAAACCAACTCCTTTGGTCCCTTGAACTTCGGTCTTGGCACGCATCTCGAGGTAACACCGTCTTCATGGAAACTCCGGGAAATTACAAATAATAAATAAAAAATAAATAATTTCCTATTATACATTTGTAATAAAATAAATCTATTAAATTACAAAACGGTGATACGAGATCACAATAATTACAACCGAATCGATATTCTCATGCATTTCGGGTAATACCAATTAAAACTAAGGCCATACTAAGTAAAATTACATAATTCAAAAATTATATAAATCAAAAAATATGACAATCATAAATAAAATGCAGCATTATGATATGTATGAACATGCTTAATTCTATGCTAAATCGCCTTTTAAGAGCCAATATCGTATATTTTATCGGTGTTTATGGATTTGCGTTATTTAACTTATTAAATTCACAATATGTTACATAAATTCATATTTATGTTCAAGTTAATCACCCTAACCATCTTAGGACTCAAAACTTAGTCTTCACTAACATTTTGACAATAATTCAACTTGATTTCTTAATATTGTTTATTATGGACCCAAGAATACAATATTAAACAATAAACTCCAAATTAAATTATAAAAATTTCAAATAATTTCAAAATTTGAAATTCAAACTCATGAACATTCTGGAAAAATACCTTGACACTCATAATGTTCAAAACTTAGGTTAAAAAGTTCGAAAACTTTTCGAGAAAGACGACTAGCTTACTTAGCTTTAGCTTTCCAGTCATCTTATGTTGAAACGGCATCTGGCTTTAGTTTGAGCCGCGGACCCTACTCTAGAAACAGAAATACCCACATTAATGGCTGGTCTGATTCTCACACACTCGTTCCACGCGACCAACCTATCCTCTAGCCTTCTGGTCCAGCAGACGCGGGAATTGAAGTCATGTTCGTGCAGTTGCCCTGCTTACGACTGCAAATGGTTCACGTTCACAGCAGGCATTTCTGACTGTTCCCGATCATGAAAAAGAAGCCAGAGAATTCGGATAACCATTTACAGTTCCATTTCGTGAGCCATAGCCCGTAGATAAAGGATGAATGAAAGTCTGTCTTTGCCGCAAGATCCATTAAACCTGATATTGATCCCCGTTAAAAAACTTACTAGAAAAACCCTGTGGGAAAAACACTAGAAAGGAAAAGAGTACAATAATCTTCAAACATGCATAACAAGCTGCCTCGTTAAAACCTTACCATGGAAAACCCAATGGGACAAAACCATGGATAAGGAAAAGAGTACAGTGCGTGCTACTCCCCCTGATGATTACATAACTTGATATATCTTGAAATAATTCATGCTTTGACGTAATTCTTGATCGTTGAAATAGAATCCACGGGAGTTGATAAACTTGATAGCTTCAATATAAATCCTTAGTTATTTCAATATAATACTTCTTCAGAACTCGCAATGTGGATATCATCATTCATAATGATATTTGAGTCTTCATCTCAAATATTATAGTAACACTCGTAATAGAAATTCTTCTCAACAAATGACATAATATTATATGTCTAGAATACTTTTCATTTCAACAATCATGATGATCATGACTATAGCGTATTAACACGCCAACAATGCTACCTCGTTAAAAACCTTGCTAGGAAAAACCCATTGGGACAAAAACCTAGTCGAAGGGAAAAATAGTGTAGCTAGCATTCCTGAATTCATTATTTTCAGGAGATCAGAATCAATCCGATTATAAACAATTCATTTGAAAAATAATCAGTATAATCTTTCTTGCCAAATCATCTTATTGTATGAATTGACATCATCATTATAGACTTTCACTATATTTTTCAACTATTATGGTACTTCTGGACCATAAGTATTTTCACATATTCAGCAAGAAATTCATTCATGTATAAATCTTATATGTTCAAATCTTAGGTTGAGATAATAATAATTCAAGCAAACTCTTCGGGAGTTTGAACATTCCATTCTAGAAATAATAACGATAATATTTCAATCGTATCGTAGATGTTTATAAATTTCATCGTGCGTTTTCCAAAAACTCAAATTATTGATCAACTATTATCAATTGATGATCATTCGTAAAAGGCTCCTTGAGGGAGTTACGTTTATCCTCATATGAGTAAATTAGAAGTTTATATTCCTCCGCTTAAATATATGTGCATTTAAAACAATATTATGAAACATATGCATGCATATGATAAGAAACTAATTCTAAATAATGCAATAATTTTTAAATATACTAAAACTAATATGCAAATAATGAACTTAATCTCTAAATGCATATGATAATGCCTCAATAGTGCAGACTGTACAGTTTTCTTTCCAATATTTTCGTAATTTCAATTGATTTCATGTCAATGAATGGACTTCGGGTCCATGAGCTCATTTATAATCATATATTATATGTCGACACTTAAAATGGACGTACATATAAGATCCCCATCTAATGTCCATAAAATATCGCGTGCAAACGGGTATCGGTTCCATAAATATAGATATAGTTTTTATCATCTCTTGATAATATCAGTATTATTCAATGATATCTGAATCTGAATAAATTTGTGGTACCATTATATTTATCTAGGCCATCTATTATTATTCAGATATCTGTGTCACTTCGAGACACTCTAAATATAGCAATCTATTTCACACCAACTGTTTCATCTTGCTATTTATCATCTATTTCATTTTCATAGTAGAACCGTCAATTCATCTTGACTTTTATTATATTGCACTTCAGGTGTACTTGTATTAATCTGGTAAAATATTTTGTTATATCAAGTTCAAAAACCTCTAGTAAATGAATTTAATATATAACATTATCTGAACTTCTGGTTTAGTAGGGGATCATTACATATTTGTTTTTACCAGCTTTTAATTCACTTTCTCGCCCTAATGTGGTAAAAACTATAATCAATGTATAGTTCAAAATTTATCATAACCACCTTAGACTTCAATTTCTCATCTCATCGATGAAATTTTACATGGGCATTTTTGTACAATAACAAAATATTTCGTGGAGTAACATATAATGTTGTTGGATTTTATATGTGCTGAATCAAAATGCGCTATTCAGGAGATCAATGATTGCATATAATAATCAAATTGTGATTTTTAATCACGGGAACTGACACGGCTCTCGCAACCCAATCAAAAATAAACCAACCGGCTCTAACTAATATAGCAGAGGTAAGTCGGGTATCGTACTCCACAGGGAGGCTATTATATCTACTTGTTATTCTAGTCCATCACGGTAACAAATTGGGGGGTGTTTGAATTGTTTTCTAAACTAATAATTGAAATAAAAGGCAAAGAGAGAGACAACAATAAAATTAATAAAGATGAGAGGATGTGATCAAAAATAGAGAGAAATGTTAGGATGTCGATTCACCATGATATCACACAATTTTGTTAAGGGTAGGTCAGTCAGTCTGATGCGAGAAAGGTAAAGGAAAGGTCCTTCCGGTTCGCTATCCGCCCTAAAATACTACTAACTTAACTTCCGCCCTTAGTAGAGTAGTCTATTTTTCATAACAGGTCTATTCATTCCAATCTTCCGATCTAGGTCTGAACTTAACCGAGTTAATTAATTTAGAAGCGTGCACTCAACTAAACAATTACAATTAAATTGCTATTAATTAATTCTCACATATAAACCTCCCAATCTAATTATAACATCATCGTTTTACTATCATGGCTCCCCTAATCCTAGCACTAAGGGATTTAGCTACGCATATCGGTAAATGAAACAACAACGATTGATGAAATAATAGAAGACATGTTATAGATATTAATAAGGAGAAATTGCATAAGCTAATTAACAATACTAATAAAACAGAAATTAAAGACAACAATATAGAGTATGCAAAGGAAAATTAAATTAAATAGAGTGAGTAAAGCCAAACAAACCAAAGTAGACTATTCGGGGGAAGCTAAAAGGGCCAATGAAAGACATGATTCCGCTACTTTCGGGTCTATTCCTGCATTTAAAGCCAAACAAACCAAAGTAGGCTATTCGGGTCATTTCGTAATATAAAACTACGAGAACCGCATAGAAATACTTGCATAAAAGACTTAAAAAGACTATATAAAATGCACGTATCAAATCTCCCCAAACCAAACCTTTACTTGTCCCCAAGCAAACTATATGCAAAACTAATGGAACGGAATAGAAAACTCAGAGCTAGCTACAAGTTGTCCACTTAAACCGATTTAATGCAAGCAACTAATTCTTATAGCAAAACTGTCAAATGCAAACGAGTTATAAGATGTTCATAATAAAGCTGAATTGTCGACCTTGCAAGACCTTTGATCATGGACTCTCATGGGTCACTCTTCTCTCATGAAGCAAAGGGTAAGCACATGAATATAAGAGAGAAAGAACAATAGCTTCTCACCTAAACTACGACCGACATAAACATGCATGCAACTAATATGATAGACAATTCCACCTACCGTACATACATTCCAACCAAACAAGGTCCCGTCACAGCCGAGGGCTTACAAAAGTATGGAAAAGTGAAGTAATGGGTAAGAAGGGCAAAACATTTTCGGAAATGTGAGGTAATAAGCCAAGCTAGCTACCTAACCAGAACCAAATGAACCATATATGATTCTTAATCCATCAAAAATTAAGCACAATGCCCTCAGTTGGCATACAAATTCACTAACCAAATAAATACTCCTCATAAGATAAAGATAAAACAAAGGTACAAAACCGAAATTAATCAACTCTTTTTTCAATTTTTCTCTTTCTTTTTTTTTCTTTTTCCTCGGTTTTTTTGGTTTTTCTTTTTTTTTTTTCAACTTCTCTTTTTTCATTCCATCATCCTCCTTTCTCCATATATTACCAACTCCAAATCATCAAATACAAACCAAACTCGGCTCAATAAACAAAATACCGCAAAAATAATCTAAACTAGCTTGACAAGGCAGACTACGTTTGGATGTAGTTAAGGGTTAAAAGGCAAATTTGGCTAAATGTGGAGTTTAATGGGTAAAAATGGAAGAAAGGGGAAAATAAGCACCTCCCTGCATGTGACACCAACCACTAACCCGAATGTATGTAGGCAAAAAGCAATTGAATTTCATATACCTGCAAATTACTGATACATGTTATGCAAGGAGTAACTACTCACAATCCTACATGAACTGGTCATAAATGACACCAGTTTATATGGCTCCAAAACTTAGAAATTATGAGTAGATTGCCAAAATTGCAGGTCAAGTCTATTTGTTCAGCTAAATTTTAACATTAACTCGTAGATATGCAGAAAGACAAAGCTAAAAAGATATCAGTTTATCGCAAGGATTAAATAAAAAGGACTAAAAGTAGTGCAATTTCATCATTGAAATCTACCGTTCCGATTCAACCTATATGCAAAAGTAAACGTGAATATTTTTTGAATTTTTCGAATTTTTTAATTTTTTTGGATTTTTCATTTTTTTGAAAATAAAAGACAATGCAAACAGAAAATGCAATAAACATGAATGCAAAACAAATACAAATGCAGACTCAAAGGATGCATTACCCTCCCCCAAACCAAAATAAGGGACAGGAAAAATACAACCAAATTCAAACAAAATAAATAAAAATAAAAGGAGATAAAAAGAAATAAAAAGCAGAAATACTTACAAGACGAACCTCCCCAAACCAGTCGGCAAACTGGGGAGGTGGGTAGCCAACACACTACTCGTCACCACCCTCCTCATCAACCACCTCGTAGGTAGGGTCCTCCTCCTCCTCTCCTCTCCTCTAACGACCTCCAGCACCAAGCTCAGTTCTAAACCTCTCCTCCCTCTCAACAGTGTCCTCCTCGCTCTTAGGCTGTGGGTACCCCTCCGCCGGGTACCGGTAGAAGGAAAGGTGCGGCCAGCCAGCTGGAATAGGACAACCTCTCATCATGTGGTACTCGTAAAGAGGGAATAAGGCAAGTGCCAGATCCCGCTCCATACGAGCCACTCTCCTGCACATATCCAAAATAAGACCATCACGACGCCCTTGGTCCATGACCTCGGGCGCCTCAAAAGTAGGAGGTGCAATAAAATTAGCCGGTAAAGCTGGCTGAGGGATGGAGGGTGTAGGTGTAGGCGTAGGCGTGGACGTGGACGTGGGCGTAGACGTATGGCCAGCCTGTGTCGGTGTAGACCCCTCACCGACTTTCCTAACAGCAGGGGAAGTCCTCTTCCGCTTCCTAGAAGCGGTATAGGTGAGGTCCAGGAGGTAAGAAGGTGGAGGTGGTGGAAGTCTACCCGTCACAGTAGTCAACGGTAAAAGACGGGGTAGAGAGGGTGAAGGTAAAGTCACGGACGTGGAAGTGCCTATCTTCCACGTCCTCTGGTCAACTGCCAGCCAGTGCATAGAAAGCATGATAGGAATGTCGATGACATAATCCTTATCTAAAAAACGAAGACCACTGGGAAAGTCGGGGAAAAGGCCGCAGGCGATGCGAGTCACTAACCCACCACAAGCTATCATGCCCGTCACTTTCTGCCCGATAGTGTTAAAATGTTGAGCAGTCAAGTTGGAAATGTTAAAAACAAAGCAGTTACCGCTGTCAATGTTCAGGTAACCCTCTAAAATGGACATCTCGACATTGTTAACATTGTTGGGCTCGTGACGACCAAAAATGGTCTCTCCTAGCAGATGGAGAAAGTAACAGGCTGGGGTAAGTGGACGTGAGCAACACGTCGCTGACTGAAGGGAGTGTGTGCAAGTGTAGGCCAAAGCAGAGCCAGGAGCTTCCTAGGAGGCTCCAGAAGACCGTCACTAACTAAACTCAACCGCCCCCCAAACTCAGCTAAAGTCCAGGTGAAATTGGTGTTAAACATTCTGAAAGTAATGCACTTGCTCCTGTGGTCAGTCGCAGAGGCCGCATGGCAAAAGGTGAAAGAGCTGAAGAATTCTAAGGTCGATTGTCGATATGTGAGCTCTGTCATGGTGGCCGATCCCGACATTTCCGTCCCGTTGAGTAGCTCAACAACGGGCTCAAAAATTCCAAATTTCTCTAAGGATGGTCAACACAAGAAATGGGTCGATGTCATGTCACATTCCATTAAATTTAAAAATCGAGTGTGATGGGACGGGGATATAAAACGTACCTGCGGAAACTCACGTAAAGTCTCCGTGGAAGTGTCAGCGTCGCGTCAGGCAACAACCCATAAAGCAGCAGCGCGAAATCCCGTATCCTTCCCCGCACGTGAACCAGAAGCAGTTGCAGGAACAGTAACAACGGCAGCAGCAGTGATGACAGTAGGAACAAGGGCAGTAGTAACAGGTGTGGGTGTCGACACAGCAGGGGTCAACACCACGGTAGTAACAGCAGCGGCACCAGCAGTAGCCGCGGTGGTGACAGTGGCGGTGGTAACATCAGGGACCACCGTCTGAGAAACGGACGGAGTAGTAGTAGAAGTAGAGGCGAAATTCGACATACTACTATCCATCCTACAGTCAAAAGCAAATTCTAAATCAACATACAATCAACACAATCGGATTTTCCCCCAAATCGATTTCTAAAACCTTAATTCGCACAAAATCAAGGTAAAATCGCAATTAAACATTAAATAAGAGGGGAAAGAACTTACTTGAGTGATTACCGAACACAATAATCAATTAAAATCAACAAGAGAACAAATTAATCAAAATAAATTCGATTTTTCGAAACCCTAGCTTCAAAATCTTCAATTTGTATCGAAATTTTGTGAAGCAAATAAAGGAGAAACGGTTTAATTGATTATTAAAGAGTATTTGGTTAGTTAATTTGGTAAGTTTGGGGAAGAAAATGATGAATTTAGGTTGGGGAGTAAGGTTTATCGAGGGGTTAGGGAAGAATAAAGAAGAAAATTATGAAAATAGAATAAGGAAGAAGGTACTCCCTCATGTGTTATGCGCAGAAAACTACTCGATCGAGTGCTTTGAATGTGCTCGATCTAGAGCTTTATTCCTCCTCTTGCTCAATTGAGTATTTTTAATGTACTCGATCGAAGACGTTTCTCTGTGTGCTGAATTCTGCTTGATCGAGAACTGTTGGTTGTTCGATCGCGAACTTTTCCTCTTCAATTCTGCTCGATCGAGTACTGGACCAATTGATCGAGAACCCCTAAATTAAGCCATCTCGATCGAGAACTTTGAACAATTCGATCGAAGGCTTTATCTTGGCATTTTTTTCGATCGAGCACATAAAGTGTTCGATCGAGGAATGCCTTCTGGGCACGCTTTCCAATGATCAAAAGTCTCCCAAAACCTGCATAAAACGTAAAAAATGCTTCCCGCAAAAATACCAAATCCACAGTACGCAGTCTATATTCTGTTTTAACCTAACTAAAACTAACTAAGCTATTACTATTGTCTAAACACAATAAGAAGTCTAACAAATCCAAAAGACAAATTGTTTTTACAAGTCGAATAGCACTACGGCTCATCTTCCAAAACACTTGAACAGCCCAAAAAAGGGCTTCTGACTGGAGGAAGTCCCTTCAGCATCGCGAACCGTCCTTTTAGGCCTCCATGTACTTGAATGGATCAAAGGAGAGTAGTCTGCATCTACATATGCCTTTACTCTCTGCTTTACTTTGTCGGGCCTGTCCTTCTCTTCTTCTTTCGCGTCTTCCGCGCCTTTGACACCGTCTTTAGTAACGAGCTCAAATTCCAATGTACTCTTATCACCGGGATCTCCAATGTCCAATCCGCCTAAACCTGTAACAATATAAATGACAGAATGGTCCTCCATATTTCTCCCAATATGGGGCGGAGGTGTTAATACGGCAGCACATGATTCAACATTAGCAGTTGGAGATTCCGTATCAGGGTCTGTAGAGGGAATATCATTGCAGGGCTGGACTTGCATAGGGGCCCTGCGAACACTAGACTGATAGAAGGTCAACTCCTCAGCACCTACCTGAAAAGTCAAAGTTTGCCCCCCGGCATCTATTACTACACGAGCGGTATATAGAAATGGTCGTCCTAAAATAATAGGAGTATACGAGTCTTCGGGGATATCTAAGACTAAAAAGTCAACGGGAATAAAGAATTTCCCGATCTTAATAGGTATGTCCTCTAAGACACTTAAAGGCCGTGATACAGTATGATCGGCCATCTATACGATCATATTAGTACAATGAAATTTTGTTAAACCAAGCCTCTTGGTAAGAGACAATGGTAAAACACTCACGCTAGCTCCCAAGTCGCATAAAGCATTATCAATTAAATGGGTCCCAATGTGACATGGTATAGAGAAACTACCTGGGTCAGACAACTTAGGGGGGTCTTATTTTGAATAAGGGCAGTGCCCGCTTCAGTTAAAGCCACTGTTTCATGGTCATTTATGTGCCTCCTACGCGCTAAAATATCTTTCATAAATTTCATATAGGAGGGTACATGGGTTAGTAACTCAGCAAACGGTACAGTAACATGAAGACTTTTTAAAATTTCGGAAAACTTACCGAATTGTTGCTCAATCTTCTTGCTCTGCAATCTTCCTGGAAATGGGACCATAATTGGAATAGACGGGTCTGCATTTTTCTTCTTATCGTAGCTCAAAGTGGACTTTAACAACGAATTATCAACTTCAGCATCCAGGTTGCTCGATCGAGGAACAGTACCTCTCGATCGAGAACTTTTCTCAGCATTAGTACTCGATCGAGCACTTCCAGTCACTCGATCGAGATCTCTCTTTTTATCAGTGCTCGATCGAGCACTTTCATTCCCTCGATCGAACACTTTTTCAACAATTGTACTCGATCGATCACCAGTATTCCCTCGATCGAGTACTTCACGTGATACAGTAGCATTCTCGTCAAAAGATGAATGTTCATGTACAGCAACTTCAACTTTCGGGTCTGTAAATCCAGCATTTTCAGTCGGCATTTTGGGTCCCTCATAAGAAAGACCACTCCTCATATTTATCAAATTCGTCGTCTCATGTGGTTTCTTGTCAGGTTGTGACGGTAAATGACCCGGTTGTCTTGAAGCTTGATTAGTAGCCAGTTGAGCCATCTGGAATTCAAGTGACTTAATAGAAGCATCTTTTGCTTGGTCACTTTTCTGCAATTGAATTGTCAATGATTGCACCATGGACTTCAACTCAGCTATTTCACTTATGCCACTAGAAGAGGCACCTTGATGTGGCGGTGGGAAAGAAGGAGGCTTTTGAAAGCCTTATTGTTGATTACGATGCGGCGGTACATAAGTCTATTGTTGTTGTGGTGAAGGTGTAGGATTCAACACATTTTGGCTAGTCCACCTCAAATTGGGATAAATCCCAGCTTGATTATTATAATAGGAGCCTCCCTGCCTGAATTTTTGAAAGGCATAGACTTGCTCCTTTTCAGCCAAACACTCCACTGCAGTATGACCATCAGCACTACCACATCTCTCACATGACACGGTCTCTTGTTTAGTCAACAAGTGAACCGTCTGTTGATTTCCTGCGGCATGCAACTCGAACTTATCAAATCTTGCATTCATGGCTTCCAGTTGAGCCACAAGTGCACTATTATCTGTAGAGACCATTCTAGTACCGCTTCTAGGATTCCATATTCAGCACAATGGGTAGCCATCTCTTCTATAATACCCCATCTCTTATCATCATCAATATTTTTCTGAAATCTACCATTGGCTGCAGCATCTAAAATAGCACGGTGGTCATCATACAACCCATTGTAGAACTGGTTGCACAAAAACCACTTGTTAAACCCGTGATGTGGGACAGACCGAACCAACTTTTTAAATCGACCCCATGCTTCGTACAAATTCTCGGTCGGAGTCTGCTTGAAACTCGTAATCTGCCCTCTCAATGTGTTAGTTCTCTGCGGAGGGATGTATCTTTTGTAGAAGGCAAGGGCCAAGGTCTCCAAATCAGTAATCCCAGCTACAGTCCTATCCAAATCAGTTAATCACTCTCGGGCTCCATCAGTAAGAGAAAAAGGAAACATGACTTCCTTTATCTTATCTTGTGTCACTCCCATAGTCATTCCTCGGATCCTCACCAGCTACTCCTCTTTATAGGTTTCTTTCCACCAGATTAATATAAGAGGGCCGAATGTCAAAGGTATTCCCCTCATCATCAGTCGAAACCTTGAAACCCTTAGGAATAGACTCATCTGTCGGCTCAGAATGACTAGCAATGTTAGGTATCTTCGCGGATTTGGTTGCAGAAATAGAAATGTCTTCCTCTAAAGACTGATCTTCCGCAAATGTAAAATTTTCTAGAACAGGTTCAAGAGTACTCAAGACTTCCTCTTGACGAATCTTTCTCAGCAAGTTATGTCTATGGTGAAAAGTCTGCTCCGGTTCCGGATCAGCTAGTACTAATTCCGACCTGTTGGACATGGGCATACACAAAACTAAGAAAGAAAAAAGAATAAGAACTGCCACAAGGTATTAAAAATCCCTTGAGACTAAAAACAAACTAAAATAAACAAGCAAATAGGCTAATTGCCTCTTCCCCGGCAACGGCGCTAAAATTTGACACGGCTCTGGTACCCTATCAAATATAAACCAACCGGATCTAACTAATATTGCAGAGGTAAGTCGGGTATCGTACTCCACAGAGAGGCTATTATATCAACTTGTTATTCTAGTCCGTCACGGTAACAAATTGGGCGGTGTTTGAATTGTTTTCTAAACTAATAACTGAAATAAAAGGCAAAGAGAGAGAGACAACAATAAAATTAATAAAGATGAGAGGATGTGATCAAAAATAGAGAGAAATGCTAGGATGTCGGTTCACCATGATATCACACAATTCTGTTAAGGGTAGGTCAGTCGGTTTGATGTGAGAAGGGTAAAGGAAAGGTCCTTTCGGTCCGCTATCCGCCCTAAAATACTACTAACTTAGCTTCCGCCCTCATTAGAGTAGTCTATTGTTCAGAACAGGTCTATTCATTCCAATCTCCGATCTAGGTCTGAACTTAACCTGGTTAATTGATTTAGAAGCGTGCACTCAACTAAATAATTACAATTAAATTTCTATGAATCATTTCTCACATATAAACCTCCTAATCTAATTATAACATCATCATTTTACTATCATGGCTCCCCTAATCCTAGCACTAAGGGATTTAGCTACGCATATCGGTAAATAAAACAACAACGATTGATGAAATAATAGAAGACATGATATAGAGATTAATAAGGAGAAATTACATAAGCTAATTAACAATACTAATAAAACATAAATTAAAGACAACAATATAGAGTATGCAATGGAGAATTAAATTAAATAGAGAGAGTAAAGAAAGATTACAAAGGTAAGATTCAGAAATAATGAACAAGGTAACGTTGACAAGATTAATCCTGCAAACTGAATGCTTAAGAGTAATTAAGAGATGATTAAAGATGATTAAAACCTAATGACGTCTTTCCTTTATATAGGAAAGATATTTATTTTATTGGCGAAACGCAGAAAAACTGTCTTCAATAATAAACAAATAACACAAAATAATAATACATCATCTAATAATAACAATCAAATAGTAGTAATACGATACATAATACAGAACTGAGGGAAATTGTTGCGGAGGTAAGTCAGGGTGAAAGTTCGAAGGCAGCCGAACTTCGGGCTTTTAACCTCGATAAGGAATTACTTCCGATCTCTGAAAATCAAGCATCTGAAGAAGAAGGTTGGACATAAGTTACCAGGAAAGGGAGTACATCATATGCGATCAATTCTGGTAAGACTCCACTTAAAATTGATTTAGCGGATGTGCAACCTAAGCTGGATTTCTGGTCCACTTCGGTTTTCTATTATGTACTGGGTGCAAATCCCCCTAGCACTGTGGTAGGAGGGTTTGTACGAAGACTGTGGAAGCACCTGTCGATTGATAAGGTTTCTTTCCTTGCGAATGGTGTTTGTTTGATAAGATTCCTGAAACCTGAGGATAAAGTGAATGTCCTTCAATCTGGACCTCTTTTCCTTGATAACAAACCTTTTATCGTCAAGGACTGGCAGCCGGAGTCTATACTGTGTAAGGTTAAACCTGACACTTTTGCTATCTGGGTTCGCCTCTATGACCTAGACTTCAAGTATTAGGGTGCAGCTTTACCAAAAATTGTTGGTTTGGTTGGGACTCCCATCAGAAGTGACACTATGACTAAGGAGAAGGAATTTTTAGGGTATGCGAGGTACTTGGTGGAGATTAGAGTGGGTCAGCAGTTGCCTGAGTCTGTTGAATTTGTGGATGAGAAAGGAATTCTGCGGAAGCAACAGGTTCATTATGAGTGGAAACCCCTTGTAAGCTCTCGCTGTCATGGGATTGGCCATGATGAGGATATGTGCAGGAAGGCTGAAGGAATTAAACGTCCTGCTGTTGTGAAGAAGGTATGGCTACCAAAGGTTGTTCCAGTGGAACCTAAGGTGAGTGAGGTGCATCATCAGAAGCAAGATAGTGTGGAGGGACCACTTCCTACTTTTGACCCTACAACTGTGGTGACATATATTCCCTACCAAGGCACGATACTCAATTCCATAACTCCTGCTAGAATGATGCCTCACAGAAGAGAAGGGAGTGTTTAGAGTGGTCCTTCTTTCCTGGAAGTAGTCAATAATTCCCTGAGAATGAACATTCTGAATAGCCTAGGAAGGGACGGTTCTCTTTAAACATTCAACATGGATAGAATTGGCTTTTGGAATGTAAGGGGGCTCAATAAATGGAATAAGAAAGGTGATGTTAAGCGTTTCTTGCATATGAATAATGTAGGTTTCTTTGGTCTTATTGAAACTAGGGTTAAGAGTATTAACATTAATAAAGTTCAGCAAGGGCTTGGCTCTCACTGGCAGTTTGTGATGAATAATGACATTCAAGATAAAGGGATAATATGGGTTTTATGGGATTCTGCTCAGTTTACTGTTGTAGAAATTGGTAAGGAACTTCAAGTTGTGCATATGAGAGTTACTCATGTGAGTACTGGTTTCAGTTGGGTTCATTCTATGATTTATGGTTGCAATAAGGATTCTGAGAGGGCTGCCTTATGGAGTTCTTTGAAGTAGTTAAAGAGTAGTTTGATGGGACCTTGGCTAGTAATGGGGGATTTTAACAATGTCCTTCACACTAATGAAAGAATTGGATCTTTTGTTACTTTGGCTGAGGTTCGTGAATTTCAGGAGTGTGTTGATGATTGTGGCTTGTATGACTTAGTCACTTCAGGGGCCTTCTTTACCTTGAACAACAAACAAGATGGTAATGTTAGGGTTTTTAGTAGAATTGAAAAGGTCATGGCTAATGATCAGTGGATACTCCATGGACCCTTAGGGACTGTTACCTTCTTTCCTGAGGGACTTTATAATCATAGGCCCTGTCTTATGGAGCTGTGGCATAATTGCCCCATGAAGAAAACCAAATTTATGTACTTCAATATGTGGGGCAAGGATGACAAGTTTATGAGTATTGTGCATCAGGAATGGGGAAAGCAGGTTAAGGGGTGTTTGAGTTTTCAAGTGGCAAAAAAATTGAAGAATTTGAAAGCTCCTTTGAAGAAGCTGAATAGGGAAGGCTATGGGGATATTATTAATTCGGCTCAGGTTGCCAAAATGGTATTGGAGGATATCCAAGTAAAGTTGCATCAGGATCCAACTAACCTTTTGATTATGACTGAGGAGAGGATAGCTGCTAAGGCTTTTCAGGAGTTGGAAACAGCTAAAATTATGTACTTATCTCAGAAAGCTAAAACTATGTGGATGACTAATGCTGATGAGAATACACATTATTTTCATAACACTATTAAGGCAAGGAGAGCCCTGAACAAGGTCTTGAGTATTACTGACAGAAATGGCCAGCTGTGTGTTGATAGTGATGATATTGAACATGCGTTCTTAGAGTATTATGAGGGCTTATTGGGCACTTATGCACTTGTGACTAGGGTGTGTGTTGGAGTAGTGAGGCATGGGAAGGTGGTTACTCATGATCAAGCTTATGATATGTGTAGGGCTCTCACAAAGGAGGGGACAAACAAGCCCTCTTCTCTATTCCAATTGAGAAAGCTCCAGGGCATGATGGATTCTCTTCTGGATTCTTTAAGGATACTTTTAATGTAATTGGGGATGATGTGTGTGGTGTTGTTCAAGAGTTCTTCAGGAATGGTAAACTCCTTAAACAGTTTAATGCCACTATCCTTACTCTGATTCCTAAAAAAGACTGTCCTGCCTCTGTTCTTGACTATAGACCCATTGCCTGCTGCAATGTGATCTACAAATGCATTTCCAATATAATCTGTAATAGGATTGCTAGCACTCTTGCTGATATAGTGAGTCTCAATCAGAGTGCTTTCCTTCAAGGGAGAGATATTGTAGATAATATAATGATATGTCAAGATTTGGTACGCCTTTACAACAGGAAGATCTACTCCCCTAGGGTTTTGATGAAGATAGATCTTAGAAAAGCTTATGATTCCATTGAGTGGGAGTTTGTTGAGGGGATGCTGCGTGCTCTGAAGTTCCCTGACCTCATGGTAACCTGGATTATGTAGTGTGTCTCATCTCCTTACTATTCCCTCTCTCTTAATGGTACTCAGTTTGGATTCTTCAAGGGCAAGAGGGGTCTCAGACAGGGTGATCCAATGTCTCATTTGCTCTTCACCCTCTGCCTTGAGTACCTTACTAGGATTTTGACTATGGTAACCCAAAGGCAAGACTTTAAATTTCATCCCATGTGTAGGGCTTTAGGGCTATGTTATCTTGCTTTTGCAGATGACCTGCTCCTGTTTTGTAGGGTTGATATTGGATCTGTTAAAGTTCTTATGCGAGCCTTCCTTTCCTTCTCCGAGGCTTATGGACTACACATGAACCAGGACAAATCAAAATTATACATGAATGGTGTTTCTGGACTGACAGCTGGGGCTATTCTCCAACTTTCTGGCTTTAAGGTTGGACAGTTCCCATTCAGGTACCTTGGCATACCCATCTCTTATAAAAGACTCACAAACTCTGAATGCAACTTGCTTGTGGAGAAAATTGTGGCCAGAATAAGAGGTTGGGGGCAAAGAAATTAAGCTATGCTGGAAGACTTGTTTTGGTAAGGACTGTGTTGTCTTAGTTGCACAGTTATTGGTCCAGAATCTTTCTTATCCCTAAGGGTGTTCTAAGTAGGGTTGATGATGTATGTAGAAATTATCTATGGTCAGGTACTGATGATTATCATAAGGTTCATGTTGCCTGGGAGACATGTTGCCTTCCCTGTGACAGAGATGGACTGGGCATAAGGCATTGCTATTTCTGGAATATGGCTGTTATAGGTAAGTACACCTGGTGGTTAGCCCATAAAAAAAGATACTTTGTGGGTTAAATGGATGCACCATATCTATATGAAGAGAGCAGATTGGTGGGATTACAAACCTACCACTAACTCTAGCTGGACTTGGCGACAAATCTGCAGAGTTAAGGAGGAACTTCACTCAGGTTTCATTTCTAATTCGTGGCTCAATAAAGACTACTCCTGACTGAGGTTTATGCTTGGTTAATTATAGATCATAGGCCAGTCAGATGGGTGCCCTTTTTTTGGAACAGGCTCTGTTTACCAAAGGTTAATTACATTAATTGGATGTTTGTTCATCAAAGATTGCTGACAAAAGATAGGTTACTCAGGTTTGGGGTGATTAGTGATGGGGTGTGTGAGCTATGTGGTGTTCAATAGGAAACTCATTTGCACTTGTTTTTTTACTGTGTTTACAGTCAGCGATGTTTGGCTCTGGTACAACAGTGGCTGGGTTTTGCCTAGCAAGGAGATATGGTTAGTTGGATTCTTGCTTGGAGATGTCGTTCTTTACTGAAAAAGAAGGTGATCATGGCGGCTATTGCAACTCTGAATTATGTACTGTGGACTATCAGGAATGCAGCAAGGTTTGATGGGTTGGTGCAGCATCCTAATGCTGTTGTGAGTAGAGTTCAGTCCAGCTTGAGAGTGAAACTCAAATCTTTAGAACATTGTAAGGGTCATAGGAAAGCATTGTCATGGCTTACTAAGGTAGAATTAGTCTAAGTTGTGTTGATGTGTATGGTACGGAATGTCTGATATGTCTTGGTGTAATGAGCTTTTAATTAATATAATTTACATTTCACCAAAAAAAAAAAGATATTTATTAAACACGCACTTAATAAAATGAATAAGTTCACGTGATAAAATCTCCCGTTCAGATAGAAAACCTCTCGATCGAGCAACTTAATTCTTCTCGATCGAACAAATCCTTAGCAAAACCTCTCGATCGAGTACTTGGCATACTCGATCGAGGAACCTCAAAATCCCTCTTCTCGATCGAGCTCAGCAGGGTCTCGTTCGAACACTACTCACCATCCACAAACCCTCGATCGAGCACATTAGCTAACCAAAGTACTCGATCGAATGGATTACCACTGAAATAGACCAAGGAACGTGTGATTTATCTTCCGAGGCAACTTCATGCATCTCGAGGCAGTGATATCTCCGCTTCAATTCTTCCATCTCCATAAATGCAAGCTCAAGGGGCAATGAAAGGCATAATTCCGCTACTTTCGGGTCCATTACTGCATTTAAAGCCAAACAAACCAAAGTAGACTATTCGGGGCATTTTGTAATATAAAACTACGAGAACCGCATAGAAATACGTCCATAAAAGGCTTAAAAAGACGATATAAAATGCACGTATCAGGAACTACTCGGGAAATTCAGTCTGTAGCTATAAGTCACTCAATATAATGTCAATCCATACATGAATATTTAAGTTCTTTATTCAACTCCGAGTAATGTTTAGATCTCCAATATCACATATATTCAATCTCAGTGTAGTGTCTTGCATGTAATAAAATTTCTACACAAGAGAATTGCAGCACTTATCTTTTCGATATATAAACTTCAGGTTTATCAAAATGGGTATGATATGAACCCGGATGGCCTCAATTGTCACATCTAACCATTTCATGTTATCTTTCTTAGTTTGCCCACAGTCCATGACAATCTTTCATAAACATTGGTCGTGTTTTTAAAATTTCACATGTCACACGCCACATTTTTAATTGACTATATTTCTCACGCTAATCATCAAGTTAGCAATATCCGTATCATATAAACTAAAAAAAAAAATTATATCTGGCCAGATAAATGATGTGACATAGGACACGGTTGGTGTCTCATATATGTTGGCAAGACGCATCAAGATTCCTCCGGGGAACATGACTATATTAGTCTTTGAGTATTTTTGATATGTAATTCTATCATACTAACAACAATTATAATCATCATATAAATTATGACATACACATTCGTATCACTTGTTTCAATATGTTGTATAGCATGATAATACATGTTAATTGATTATAATTCAACTTACGAATCAATTATTATTCCTTCCAGGGTGACAGATATTCAACAACTTTCAAATTAGTTCTATTATTCAATAATTTACTTTGTAATATATCATAAGTTGATCACATTATCACTTTTATTCAAGAGTGAAGTAATTGTTCACTTCCAGTGCGAATACTAGTACTTTAAAATAAACACCTAACTCATGAAAATATATACATCCTCGTACTTGGTATATTTTCCAATCTATTATGTGCTTCCATATTCACTTCAGGGAAAACTGCTCATTAATCAAAATTCTTATGTAATGTCATATTCACTACAGGGATTAATGATTGTTAACCAATAGGTCAAGGCTCACGATTATAATATTTCATTACTTTGTTGAATCACATATGGAATGAGATTTCACGGATACTGTTTTAAACCACTTACACGATAATGTGTCTATAGTACTATATTACTTATGCAAAAGATAAAATAATTTCATCCTCAAAACATGATATCCTATTCGCTACAGGGAATGGTTTTTGAATTGATTTGGTATGATTCTCAATTTGTAAGAGTATCTCATATTTTGCAAATAATATATAATCGCGAGTTCATTTTTAACACTGATACTCAAAATAATATTCACTATACGAAAAGTGAAATTATATACACTGTGTAGATACCTCATTTCTGCACCTCTCGCAAACCACCCGGTGATGATTGGGCCGCATGTTTGGTACACGGAACGATTTATGACAGTTCGTAAGTTTATCGTCAAGTGATTGCTAAAATATTAATGTCTACCTCTTAGTTGTCAACTACGTGCCGATACGGTCGTTTTGACAGTAATTAGAGTACATTTGGAGTCCGGGCCTAAAACCGTCTTCATTTTCTGATAACCGTTAAATCCCGAGTCAGAATGTTCTGGAATGTTCCGGATATTTTTATTCCATATTTTATAAATATTTCACAATCTTTATTCTTTGGTAAACAATTTCCCGTAATATTCATACAAGATATTAAGGAAAACCAAAATATTCCGTTCTACCATAACTTAAACACGGAAATATTTCTTCCGCAGGAGGAAACCCCTTGGGAATAGACGCAGCAGGTGCTGCGCCTCTTCCAAGAGACGCAGTGACTGCTGCGCCTCTTCCCAGGTCCTTTTCTGCGTGTTTTTCGTATCTTTTTTATATCTTTCCGAGATTCACTTCCAAAGTTTCTCGGAAACCCTAATTCCTTCACGTGATTAGTATAAATAGGAGCCTTCGCTCCTCATATTTCTCACGCGAGTGTCCGCCCTTCTCTTCTCCCTTTGCATTCTAGACCTTTGTTCTTACTTTTTGGCGTCTACGTGCTTGAACTTTCGACCACGTAAGCTCGGATCCTTCTGAGTACCAGCCTCGTTTGCATGACCGACCAATTTGACCAACTCCACATCAATCAACTTAATTAATCTAATCGTTTTACTCTTACGAGGGCACTTTCATATTTGCATTAAAGTTCGAGTCGAGCATCACTAATCGATAACTTAGTCCTTCTCGTTTCGTCAAACATGTAAGTCTGAGGGTGTATAATCTCTTTTTTATTATTATTCTTTACTTTTGTATCATCATTAATGTAAGGTTTATGTCGAAAATACTTATTAAACCGATTTCTAAAACCGTGCTTTAAAACCTCTTTGTACGGATTTCCATAAGACAAACCGTCGAGAAAGGACGCACCAACTGCTGCGCCTCTTCGAAGGAGAGCGATTCTCGCCGCGCCTCTTCGTGAGGCCGCCAGCCCTCGCTTCCTTTCTTCTTCCTTCGTCCTCTGTAATTCGTTCGTCAAAATTTGTTTCGTTTGTTTCCTGTTAATTCTTTGACATAATAGCTTATCATCTCACATGTATATTATTTATCATTCATTCACATGTTTAATTCGTCATTAAATTCGACTTAAATCCCTTATAATCCGATATTTGCGGGTTTTCGTCATTAAATTCAATCCGGGTTGTAGGAATTCGATTTGTTCATATTGAGTTTCTGGAATTCGATCCTTGATATATTTTCCATCTGTTATTCATGATATTCGTCATTAATTCGTCATTAATTCATCGTGTTTAGTCTATTTTGTTCACTCATGTCACTAATCAATCATTCTTCCCTGTAAATAATTCATTCGTATTCGTCTCATCCATGTTTATTGCTTTTATGACCATCAATCACATGTAAATAACCTGAAAATCACTTCTATCCGAGTATATATTATAAATCAATCATTAAATTAACCCACGAACATTAACGATTTGCAGTTCCGGCTTCACAGCCAGAACTCACCCTTGGAATAGACGCAGCAACTGTTGCGCCTCTTCCAAAGGGCGCAGTCCTGCTGCGCCTGTTCCAGGTTGAGTTCTGTCTCTGAACTCCATTGTTGCTTGACTTAGTTTAATTAGCTTATGTATTAATGGAATATTATCCGTATTGTCGCCTTAATTTCTGTTTGTTAATTCTTTCTTCTTTCTTTTCCCAAATTATCCGTTTTAAAGGTATTTTCGACATAAATCTCTAATCCTGATGTAATTATTGTAATTTCTTATTATTGTAATTTTATTCCTTGTATTTTGTATCTTTTGTATGTTTTCACATGTAATTGAGCATTAAATCCTACTTCGACCCAATTGATTGTTAAACTATGTGTCAACCGACTTAGTCTAATGTTCACATGCTAGGATTAAAACTTGGATGTTGCATTGCATGCATATAATCGACGATATATCAAGTATAGATGATGTCCCTAATCATTAGTAGAGGCCGCTATCGAGGCGGGCGGGATTAGGTGTTCGATCAAAAGAGCTTCCTAATACGTACCCTCGCCCCTTACTCCAGATCTCTGTGAACATCCGTGTTCATTGGCATCCACGAGAGTCATTCTAGACATAGAATGCTAAGGGTAACGATTGCTTAGTGTTCATGTCACTATTTTGTGTCTTGACATGACACGAGGTATTCGAACGGTTCCAATTTCCCATAAAAATTGGTGGCGACTCCAACAAAATGCAAACGCTTGTTCTCTTCCTCCCGAGCGCCCCCGTGGGCCCCCGCTGTCCACAGTTTGGTGACTCCGCTGGGGATAATACACTTACGTGTAGCCAAGGGTGAAACTTGAACAAGGTTAGGGAATAATTTGTACAAGACAATTGTCGGTTTTCATAACTCGGTCTTCCTAGATCGTTTATTCGGCCTTCCTAGGCCCAACCCAACCCATTCGACCAATCGTCCCGTCTAAACGGTCCTAATTCTTATTTGGGCCTAAGGATGGATAGCGATTGACGTCATCCATACCATGATGCTTACTCTTGTTTGTATCAAGGGCCTTCACTACTTGAGGAAATGGACTAGGAATCGGCCTTACTCTTGTTTGGTACGAGCCTCTCCACAGACTTCGGGTTTGATGGTTCGGTATGGCAACCCACCCTTTAAACCAAAACCCTTTTAAAAAGCACTCAGCATCCCGTTATAATGCTTGTATAAATGTTTGTACCTTACGTGATCACCATTTCTAAACGAAACCATGACGATTTTGCAAAAATCAAAACCATTTTTTTTAATCAAAATTTCGAAAAAGGCCATTCGATTAGCGCAAAACCCAGTCGAAACTCTGTCCGTTTGTCGAGTAGAAATTCGGGCCACAAGCCCATTTCAAAACCTCACTTTGAGTCCACTCCTACGACTACACTATAGTTGATTAGGATACACATTTTCCAAAACTTTGTCCTTTCTTCAAAGCTCACTCAACACAAGTGGCACACACCCACTTCACGAGTCAAAACATTTCTTCTTTTAGCAAGTGTGTTAGAATAGTCGATCGTGTTTTGATTCGTCATCGATCTCTTATCCAGTTTTCAAGATGCCTGGAACCAGCGACACGAACCTCAACCAACTTCAAGATGGTAATGATCGAATCCTAGCCGCGCTAGCTCAAATCCAAGTTACTCAGGACCAAGTGTATGATCGCCTTGACACCATCGAGGGTCGGATCTACGCCGTAGAGGGGAGATTGCCTCCTCACGAAAGTGAAGTAGTAGGTGACTTTGCGAGTGAATCCAAGGACGAAAATCCTCCCATGGGACTAACTGTAGCTTAGAAAAGACTCCAATACTTAGAGGAGCAATTGATGTACCTTAAAGGGGATGACATTTATAGGGAGAATAATCGCAAGTATGAGGCCGTCAACTCCAAATTGCCAACCAACTTCAATATGACGGATATCCCTAAATTCAAGGGGCACGAAAACCCTTTGAACCACATCCGTGCCTTCAAGGATTACATGTCTATCAAAGGCATCAAACCCGAGATATTCTTAAGGATCTTTCCTTCATCTCTTGACACCATCCCAAAACAATGGTTCTACTCTTTAGAACACAAGAAGATCGCTACTTGGGAAGATGTCGTGATCGAATTTTCTAAGCAATACGCGGATAATGTTGAGATCCAAGTTAACATGCGCACTCTAGAGGTTCTTACCCAAAATGACAAAGAAGGATTCACCGACTTCCTAAGTAGGTGGAGGAAGACTAGTACCCAACTAGTTGAACGCCCGGATGAGGCTACCCTTGTGGAGAAGTTCGTGGACAATCTCAAGCCCATCTATGGTAATCATTTGAGATACCAAAACATCAAGACTTTTAAAGACTTAACCGTACTAGGGACAAGGATTGAAGATGACATCCGTAAAGGGCTCTTGTCCAAAATGGTAGGTCGAGGATACCAAGGCTCAACAAGTCGTTCTTACGGCTCCACTAGCAAGACTGATGAAGTTAACCTTCTCGAGCCATCCAAGAAAAGTATCCCACCAAGGAAATTCACAAATCTTGGGAACACTTACTCCAACGTTCTAAAAAGGTTAATGAAACAAGGCAAACTCCAACCCATTGGACCTACTCCCGAACCCGAAAAGAAATCCAAATTCTGGGACGAGAACTCGTACTGTGAGTACCATAGGGGCAAGGAGCATGACACAGAAAAATGCTAAAAATTGAAAAATGTGCTTCAAGACATGATTGAAGATGGTCGACTACCAATACCACCGGGAGGTAAACCCAACAACACTCAGAACCCTCTTGGGATTCTAGTGATTACAAGTGACGAATCTACCTTAGATTGTTCACACCTCATTTCTCCAATTGAAGATGAGATCCATGCAATCGAGAGTGAGGGGTTCTACTCTACTATCTCCCCTACCATTTCCGACTTCATTACATGGGCAAGGAGTGTGGATAGACAAGTTTGGGAATTATAAAATGTGGTGACAACTTTACATGATCCCAACGCAACATCCAAGGAGCATGTGCCACTAATCTTATCTCAAAACGCTACTATGCAAGAAATAATCACCGTGGTTGATAAACTAGTCGACCAAATCACACGACTAGAAGACGAAATCATGAGAATGAGGGAACTACCAACGATCAATGGAGTATGGGCCGATGATGATGAGGACGAGTACCTCATTGAAAACTCCCTAGTCAAGGAAATAGTCCAAAATGGTGAAGACCAAGATGTGGACCACCTAACTCGTTCAGGGCGTCCATATCAAAGTACTACTCAAAATGGTCCAACCAAAGTTGTCACACCAAATGATAACGAAGATGACTCCACTGACCATTTGCTCAAGCAATTACAGAAGACAAAGGCCGATCTTTCACCGGCAATTAGTAGCAAGCTCATTCCCACATCGCCAAGCTTTACTGCAAGCTTTGGCCAAGCTAAATGTAGCACATAACTCGATACCCGAAGATGTAGTCAACTTGGTCTTCCAAGAATCACCGAAGCTATGTAATCCTATTACTTTCTCAGACGAAGATTTGCCACCTTTTGGCGCTAGTCACAACTTGGCTCTTTACATCACTGTCATTTGTCTAAAGAAGAACGTGCCAATGACCTTGGTAGATGATGGCTCTGCAGTCAACGTCATACCCCTCAAAACGGCATACAAATTAGGCATGAAAGAGTCGGATTGGACCCCTACCAATCAAGGTGTTCGCGCATACGATGGTACACGACGAAAGGTAGTAGGACTTGTTAACCTAACCATAGCCACAGGGCCAATTGAGCGAAAGGTTAACTTCCACATAGTGGACATTGAAGCTTCCTTCAACATACTCCTAGGAAGACCTTGGATTCACGCTTCCAAAGCGTTGACATCCACCCTTCATCAAAAGATCAAGATCCCATTAAATGGCAAAGTGGTGACGATCACTTCGTCACCCATCAAGGCAATAATCGAAAAGAAGTCGAATAATCAAGTCCTTGCAGACCCAGTGTATGAACTTGGGGGCTTCCAAAGCATAAGTGTCATAGAAAGCGAATTGGCACCCTTATACTATGATCCCTACTCCAACTTGGTGGTCAACCACATACTCAAATCCCAAGGATACTTCCCTGGAATGCCTTCGAACCCTATTCGAAGAAACACCTTTGCACCATACAAAGAAGGCAACTCAAAGAGGATACCACTCGGACTAGGGTAAAAACCCACTAAAGAAGAGGTTCTCGAGATGCTCGCTCAAGTTCAAAACCGTAAGTATGTAGGAGTCCAAATACGACCCTATCTCCCTACCCTAAATGGGTACTTTGTTAAGGAAGGAAGTCTAGAACTCTTTCACGGATTTCTCGAGCCTTGGCATTATCTCGAGAGGAAGCTAGCCGGAATCGAGATCTTTCACAATTGCTACTTCATCCCTCCAGAAACGGTTCCTACCGTCAAAACCCGTCAAGCACCTTGCTTAGACGAACAAGCTGTTAGTCTATTGTTCGGAGAAGATCGATTTGTTAGAGCCGCGCAGGATGAGATCATTACCATGATACTTCAGAACGATCACTTTAACCCTACCGCGTTAATCACAGAAACCAACGCAAGTCAGCAGAAAGGATGGAGAAAGTCAATCAAGTGGACCAAGAATCAAGGAAGACTCTTCAAGCTCACTACTGGAGAAGGAGAGATGTTCAAAGGAGAACCAGAAGACGATGAGTTCGAGTCGGAGTCGGAGTCGGAGTCAGAGTCGGAGTCTAGAGAAGTCACTAAGGAGTCACCTCCTGTCGTCATCCCCACTCCCTTTGTTTCTCCTAGTTTAGCCTCGAGTAGTAACAATAGTTCGGGAAATGTCCCAACCACTGTCCCTTTGCCGCCACCGACCGCAGATCGATGGCTTCTTTGTTTCAACCTTTCTCAAACTTTAATATGAATAAATCGGGTTCGCTTACTCTTTGTGTTATCTTGAGTGCAATTACTTTTACGATGATACGAGGATGACCAAGACCCGGACTCAATCGAAATACCTCCCTACGTAGCCAAAGAAATACTACGGGAAGGGGAAGGGGGCCGATAATAGAGGACACCGAACCCATCAATGTAGGAACCGAACTAGAACCCCAAGAACTTAGGATAGGGACTACCTTGAGCTCTACCGAAAGGGCCGATTTCATAGACCTCCTAAACGAGTTCAAAGACGTCTTCGCTTGGTCCTACAAAGACATGCCAGGGATCGACAGGGATATTGCCGAGCATAGAATTCCGATTAAGCCAGGTTTCAAGCCTGTGAAACAGAAGCTTTGCCGAATGAGAACGGAATGGGCTCTCAAGATTAAGGAAGAAGTTGATAAGCAATTCAAAGCCGGGTTCATCAAAGTTTCCGAGTATTCTGACTGGGTAGCCAACATAGTACCTGTTCCTAAAAAGGATGGGAGAATCCGTGTTTGTGTTGATTTTAGGGACTTAAATAAAGCAAGTCCTAAAGATGACTTCCCTCTACCACATATCGACATATTGGTGGACAATACTGCAGACCACGCATTACTATCCTTCATGGATGGATATGCGGGCTATAACCAAATCAAAATGGCCATAGAAGACATGCATAAGACCGCCTTCGTCACTCAATGGGGAACCTATTGCTATACGGTCATGCCGTTTGGATTGATCAACGCCGGAGCTACATATCAACGCACCGCAACTACACTCTTACATGACATGATGCACAAATAAGTTGAGGTATACGTAGACGACATGATTGTCAAGTCCAAGGATAGGGAGGGGCATATTGCGAACCTTCGCAAATTTTTCGCAAGACTACGAAAGTACAACATGAGACTCAATCCTCAGAAGTGCGCATTCGGAGTATCGTCTGGCAAACTCCTAGGATACGTCGTTAGCCAACGAGATATAGAGATAGACCCTTCCAAGATCAAGGCTCTGATCGAAATGCCGCAACCTCAAACAGAAAAAGAAGTCAGAGGATTCCTAGGGAAAGTGCAAGATATAAGTCGATTCATATCGAAACTCACCATGATTTGCGAGCCTATCTTCAAGAAGCTCAAGAAAACAGACCACACCATGTGGGATGATGATTGTCAAAAGGCATTTGACCGAATCAAAGAGATATTGGCTAAACCACCAGTGCTCATGCCACCTCAACGAGATCAACCTCTTGGTTTATACCTCACAGTAACCGAAACAGCCATGAGGGCCATGCTAGCTCAAACTGTAGGAAGTGAAGAAAGGGCTATCTACTACCTTAGTAATAAGTTCTTGGAGTACGAGTGTAAATACTCACAACTTGAAAAGACATGCCTCGCTCTTGTGTGGGCAACGAAGAAGCTACGCCATTACATGCTTAGCTACTCCATCAAAATATACTCCAAAATGGATCTAGTCAAATACCTCTTCGAGAAACCCGTCCTCAACGGACGCCTAGCAAGATGGACTTTGATGCTCTCAGAATTCGACCTCAAATACGTGCCTCTGAAAGTTATAAAAGGTCGCGCCGTCGCCGAATTCTTCGCAGAAAATCCCATCAATGACGCACAAGCAATAGATACTTGGTCATTTCCGGACGAGGATATACTCCAAACTGACGTAGACTCCTGGGACCTTTACTTTGACGGAGCATCAAACTTAAGAGGATTTGGAATAGGAGTGTTACTCATTTCTCCTGAAGGCGAGCATACACCAATCGCTGTCAAACTCGACTTCGAGGTAACAAATAACGCTGCAGAATACGAAGCTTGTCTCATTGGACTACAAGCGGCAGTGAGCTTAGGCATTAAAAACCTTCGAGTACATAGGGACTCATCCTTAATCATCAATCAAGTTACGGGATCTTGGAAAATCCGAAGCGAAAGCCTAGCGCCATATCAAGCTAGAATAGACCAAGTTGCCCAATTTTTTGATCACGTGACATATCTACACCTACCTCTGGAAGAAAATCAATTTGCAGATGCTCTTGCAAAACTCGCATCTTTGATTAATATGCCAGATGACATGGTGGAAATGCCTTTGTGCATCGAACGACGGTCAGAGCCAGCTTATGTCCACCAAATCACCGATGAAGAGGAAATCGCGCAGGAACCCTGGTTCCAAGCAATCCTGAATTTCAAGCTCAATGGTACCTATCCACCTGATATGGACAAGAGGGGACAACGTGTTATACGCCTACTAGCTTCCCAATACGTTCTCATGCAAGGAGAGTTATACAAAAGAACACCTCTTGGTGTAATCCTACGTTGCCTTGATCATTCACAGGCACGAAAAGTGATGGAAGAAGTCCACGATGGAGAATGCGGTCCTCACATGAGTGGGCCCATGATGGCAAAGAAAATCACACGTTTGGGGTATTATTGGACCACAATGGAATCCGATTGCATCAAATACGTAAGACATTGCCACAATTGCCAAATCTTCGGGAATGTACAACACGTCCCTCCTTCATTGCTCTATACGATGACATCTCCTTGGCCATTTTCTGCCTGGGGAATCGACATAATCGGGAAGATAACTCCAGCCGGAACAGGAGGTCACTGTTTCATCCTAGTGGCAAACAACTACTTCACAAAATGGGTAGAAGCGGCTTCCTACACTAGTCTCACGGCTAAAAACGTGGCAAAGTTCATACAAAACAACATCATCTGTCGATACGGTTGCCCACATGAGATCATTAGTGATAATGGATCACATTTCCAAGCTGAGACTCGAGCAAATCGCTAGCCAAGTACAAAATTAGGCATCACCACTCTTCGCCCTATAGACCTCAGACTAATGGCGCGGTAGAGGCGGCAAACAAAAACGTTGTCACAATTCTCAAGAAAATGATTGACAACTATCGAGATTGGCCGAGCAAGATACCCTTTGCTTTGTGGGGATATCGCACATCTGTTAGGATGCCCACTGGGGCTACTCCTTTCTATTTGACCTACGGCATGGAAGTTGTACAACTAGTTGAGCTAGAGATACCATCCTTGCATATCTTACTCGAAAGTCAAATCTCAGAGGCCGATTGGAAGAGGGATAGATATGAAGAACTCATCCTCCTAGATGAACGTAGGCTACGCGCCTTGCATAATGTCCAAACATATCAAGCGCGTATCAAATGAGCTTTCAACAAAAGGGTTAGGCCAAGAAACATCAAAGAAGGAGATTTAGTGCTCAAGTCGGTTAGAGCTCTTTTACCAGTTGACCCACGGGGAAAATTCAAACCTAATTGGGCCGGGCCATTCCTAGTCAAGTCCATACTTCCAGGGGGTGCGGTTAGGATCACAGACTTAGATGGGAATGAGTTTTCAAACCCAACAAACCTCGACCAACTAAAACGGTACTATGCCTAGAATAGGAACAAAAACGCGCCTCGCGCAACCTCACGTGTCGCTCTTGTGGCACTAAATAAACGGCCCCTGGCCAAGCTGAAATAAGCTAATGTCACCTTGCTCTTGAATTTTGACAATTTTGTCATCCTCATATCATCAAATAAACTAAACTGCACCTTCAGGGTAAGTAAAAAGCTCATGCTTATTTTCTAAGTTCATTACAAGCTCTTGCTTAGAACAATTATTCTTTTACATTTAATCGAACTACGCCCAAGGGTTTGATTTCATTTTGTAAATGAATACGTAGGCAATCCTTCATGGGATACAACCCATTACTTTAAAATGTAAATAGAAGGACATTTGCATTGCATTTGGAATTCGACAAGAATAATAAATAGAACATGACAACAGGTTTCATAACCACTTAACCTTTTTTATTTCATTCACCTTCTAATAATAATAATACGTTACATAATAAAAGAAATAAAAATAGGCTAGGATTCTAAAAACCCCACCTTTTTATTACAACAATAATAATAATAATAATAATAAATAATAGCAAAGACTTGGGCTATTCTTCCATCTTCCCTTTTCCCTTGTCATTCTTATCATATTTCTTGTCACGACCTCGAGCCGGACGCTCTTGCGCCACTTCGGACCTAATCACCAACAGTCTTTCTCGAGGCCTAGACTTCCCATTTTTGTCAATCACTTTATCCACGACAGGAGAGGTCTTCGGTTTCTTCGAAGGATGAACAACTCGAAACCCGGCTTCCTCCTCTCCCTCAGTCAAATGCTTCTCTTTCTCCTTTTCCACCTCGCGCACCTTGTAGTCAACGGGCTCGCGCTTCCTCAATCTCTCGCGCTCTTCCGGAGTAGTAGCTTTCCTCCATCGCAAATAAGAATCCGACACCCATAAGGCATTAGCAGAAGAGTTCAAGAACCACACGTTTCTTTGGGCCCACTTAATGGCCCACTCCCTTCGGCTCTCTGTAGTAAGCGCCACGGCAGTCTGCGGGACGGTATCGAGCTTCGGGATCATCTGCTTTAGTTCAACCTGTCTCATCAGCCTTTCCGGGAAGATGCACACCATAAATTCCAAGCCAGGAATGTGCACAGATCGAGTAGGATCCAAGGAAGACACTCTAGTGACAGATTTAAGGTGCCACCATGGTACAATCCACCTAATCAAGGGGCCATCATCACTCTTCAGTTTGTTCTCCCAATAATTGCAGACACGGGTGAAGTCCACCATGTACAGCCTAGTCTTCATCGCAATCGAACGGGCATGATAAGAAGGAACATGAACTGGGGGCACGATCAATCGAAGCCGTTCCATAAGCCAAACCTACCAAAAGCGGGTATAAGACAATAAAAAAAAAAAACAAAAAAAGAAGAAAAGAAGAAAAAACAAAAAAAAGAAAAAGAGAAGGAAATGTTCTTTTACCTGCAGAATGACGGGACTTCCCAAATACGGTAGGTCGCGGTTCGCTTTTCTATTATCCAAGCCCAACAGGATCTCTCCTAAGCATAAACAGGCTGGGCTCCTGCGTAGCTCCATTTGCTCAACAAGGCCCAGAAGACGGGGATCACCTCTCAAGTCTTCATCAACATGCCCTTGGAAGACATATACATGCAACAAGCAAAATCCAAATGCCCTTCGCCTAGCAACATAAGAAACGGTGGGGTCGGCCCTGTTAATGAATCGGTCAATGAAGTCCAACATTCTCACTCCCTTCGAGGTCACTAGACGGTCCATCTCAAGTCTAGTCAACCCAAGCAAGTCTCTAAATTTGCTCTTATACCCTTGCGAAGTAGAAGGAATGGCAGGCAAGTGTTCAGGGTCCCACCCACCAATCGCGGCAATTTCTTCAGGGAATGGGCAAATATCGCCTCCAGGGAACGCAAAAACATGATAATTCGGGTCCCAATAATCAAGACAAGCATCCAAGAATGGTTTGACAACCTTGATAAGCTTCAAACTCAACAATGATCCAAGATTATAGGCGCCCATATCATATTTCTCCACGTTTGAAAATTCGTTGGTCCATTCTTTTACGCGAATCTCCAAAGTATTCATGATGAGGAATTATTTTGAGAATTTTATGTAATAAGATGAAGAAGAGACGGAAGAATTGTGTGAATAAAAGCTCTATCGACGTCTCTATTTATACTAATTTCTGTTTCCAAAAATCTGCCAGAACAGAACCACCTGGGAACAGGCGCAGCACCTGCTGCGCCTCTTCAAAAGGACGCAGCTCATGCTGCGCCTCTTCCTAAGCTTGATTTCTGTGATTTTCCGCGTTGGATCTTTCCTAATTCCGTGATGAATAATTTCCTATTCCTACGGGTTATTATTTTGGCAAATACGTGGAAATTACCATATTTCGTGTTTCCTAATTCTGCGGGCACGCATTTCGAGGCGACATCGACATTTTCGCCATTTTACCGAACTTGCACATTTTCATTTTAGGAAATAATTTTCATTATAGGAAATAAGTTTCATACTAATTTAATTCCTTTTTTTTTCATTTCATTTCTAAACTTATAGGTTTCTATTTTTTTATTTTTTTAGGAGTAACCCTCCCTACCGTCCGGTCATTTGCGGCAATTTTTTTGCAAATGTTTGCATTTTCACACTCCTTTGAGTCTTTCGTTTTGCGCTAATTTAGGCCATGTCTATATACAAATGTATGTTTTGCGTGATTTCTATGTAAATTTCGGCAGCATGACGGCGTAAACCGTCATCTACCAAACCCGTTTCAAAGCTAACTGCAGAGATACAAGCAACACAACCCAGCAGCAAAGGCACTCAGGCCATCTTATATACAACCAAAAAGGGAAATGTACAACAAACTGGGGGCTTTCGCCCCAAACAAAGTCCAAAATGTTCAAAATGAAGGACCAAAATGTACAAATGTGCAAAATACAACAAAACAAAACTACTGCCTGTCGCCCTCCAGCTCCGCAACTCTTTTCGCGAGAGCAGCAATCTCGGCGTCCCGAACCTCGAGCTCCCTCAACAAGCGAGCTGTTTCCTCCCGAGACTGAGCCAACTCTCACTCCAGCTCGCGGTCCCCCTGCAAAACAACGAAATTGGCTCATGTCAATCATTTCCAGCAATTACAAGAAAAGTTGGAAAATCAAAGTTCAAAAAAAAAAACGAAATAGGCACAAGGATCATACCTGACGACCTCGACCGCCGACAAGTGCCTCGACGGCAGTAGCTCGCAGCCGGTTGGCCACCCTCCACAACGCCTCGAACTGAGACGGCGCAACCTGCATTTTCAAAAGGAATTCTCAATAATTGAATAAGTTCAACCAAATGTGTTCTTACACAAGAATTAGGCAAATTAGAGGCTCACCCTCCGAATCAGATGCTGCCAATCGTCCAGGCCAGCATCCGTCACAGCCACGTCAAAGTCACGCAGCTCGGAGATCGTCGTCCTCCCAGTCGCGTTAGTGTACTCGAGGGTCTCGGGGTACTCTGGGGGCTCGATGCCCGCCGCCTCAACCTCCTGCAAAGTCAAATGTTTCTCATTAATCGATGATCCTTCATCGTAGTTTTAAAATCAAAAATCAAGGAGAGAAAAGATGCTAACCACAACCGGCCAGTACGCCAACCTCCCGTAGAGGAACGCCTCTTCCTTGTGTTCCCATCTTTGGTGCGCCTCTTGCTGCGCCTCTTCCTTGTATTCCCTCCATACGAGTTTTCAAAAATTTGTTATGAGTTCGTTATTTGTGGGCCCATCTTTGGTCCGCCTCTTCCTCGTTGCTATCTTATCCTTTTGGTCCGTTTGACGATTATCTTTCGTTCCGGCCCGCATTTCTAAGCCAAACAGCAGGCTATTACACGTTATTTATCGCTTCTAGGACCTTGCTTGTCACAACGAGCATTTATTCCTTCACAGGTGTTTCGACACGCCTTCATTATATTTCCCCAACGAGAGTAAGCGGATAGACTTTCCCTCTCGAGACACGGAGATTAATTCCCAATTATGTTCCCCAACAAGAGTAAGCGGATAGACTTTCTCTCTCGAGACATGGAGATCAATATCAGCCCCTATTTCTTCCGAAGTTTGTTTGAAGCTGAACACGAACAGATTTCTCCCAGCAGTTCCCGCCTGTGTCCTGCTACTCAAAATATTTCTTGTTTCCCCTCGGAGTGCGATAAAGATGTCGTTCTCCACAATTTCCCAGACTAGTAGAGTTCCTACACTCGAGCCTTATTTACCCTTTAATTTAAACTTATATTCGGGCCTCCTTCTTGCCGATGCTTTCCTTTAGGGCCCCATACCCTAGCACCAACCCTTATATATCTTTTAGGTCTTACCCTTAGCTCCTACGCAACTCCGGAAACATCTCGAGAAAGAAGTCTCAGGTATGGTCTCTTCTTATGGCTGGCGAGCCTCCTTACGTAGGCTAATGGACTTTAAACGACCCTCCCCGATAGTCGACAGATTCTAAAATGTTCCCGACGACAGGTCCTTGGCTCAGACCCCTTGAGCCGCCTCGCATCGCCATAGTCGTCAGGTTATAATCTTTGATTGACCTGATGGCTATACTTTGACTATCGCCTTGTCCAGGCCTCAGTCAAAGTGGGGGCTCTGTAGATACCTCATTTCTGCACCTCTCGCAAACCACCCGGTGATGATTGGGCCGCATGTTTGGTACGCGGAACGATTTGTGACGATTAAATGTAAGTTCATCGACAAGTGATTGCTCAAATATTAATGTCTACCTCTTAGTTGTCATCTACGTGCCGATACGGTCGTTTTGACAGTAATTAGAGTACATTTGGAGTCCGGGCCTAAAACCGTCTTCATTTTCTGATAACCGTTAAATCCCGAGTCAGAATGTTCTGGAATGTTCCGGATATTTCTATTCCATATTTTATAAATATTTCACAATCTTTATTCTTTGGTAAATAATTTCCCGTAATATTCATACAAGATATTAAGGAAAACCAAAATATTCTGTCCTACCATAACTTAAACACGGAAATCTTTCTTCCGCAGGAGGAAACCCCTTGGGATTAGACGCAACAGGTGCTGCGCCTCTTCCAAGAGACGCAGTGACTGCTGCGCCTCTTCCCAGGTCCTTTTCTGCGTGTTTTTCGTATCTTTTTTATATCTTTCCGAGATTCACTTCCAAAGTTTCTCTGAAACCCTAATTCCTTCACGTGATTAGTATAAATAGGAGCCTTCGCTCCTCATATTTCTCACGCGAGTGTCCGCCCTTCTCTTCTCCCTTTGTATTCTAGACCTTTGTTCTTACTTTTTGGCGTCTACGTGCTTGAACTTTCGACCACGTAAGCTCGGATCCCTCTGAGTACCAGCCTCGTTTGCATGACCGACCAATTTGACCAACTCCACATCAATCAACTTAATTAATCTAATCGTTTTCCTCTTACGAGGGCACTTTCATATTTGCATTATAGTTCGAGTCGAGCATCGTTAATCGATAACTTAGTCCTTCTCGTTTCGTCAAACATGTAAGTCTGAGGGTGTATAATCTTTTTTTTATTATTGTTCTTTACTTTTGTATCATCATTAATGTAAGGTTTATGTCGAAAATACTTATTAAAACCGATTTCTAAAACCGTGCTTTAAAACCTCTTTTTACGGATTTCCAGAAGACAAACCGTCGAGAAAGGACGCACCAACTGCTGCGCCTCTTCGAAGGAGCGCAGTTCCTGCTGCGCCTCTTCGTGAGGCTGTCGCAGTTCCTGCTTCCTTTCTTCTTCCTTCGTCCTCTGTAATTCGTTCGTCAAAATTTGTTTCGTTTGTTTCCTGTTAATTCTTTGACATAATAGCTTATCATCTCACATGTATATTATTTATCATTCATTCACATGTTTAATTCGTCATTAAATTCGACTTAAATCCCTTATAATCCGATATTTGCGGGTTTTCGTCATTAAATTCAATTCGGGTTGTAGGAATTCGATTTGTTCATATTGAGTTTCTGGAATTCGATCCTTGATATATTTTCCATCTGTTATTCATGATATTCGTCATTAATTCGTCATTAATTCATCATGTTTAGTCTATTTTGTTCACTCATGTCACTAATCAATCATTCTTCCCTGTAAATAATTCATTCGTATTCGTCTCATCCATGTTTATTGCTTTTATGACCATCAATCACTTGGATGTTGCATTGCATGCATATAATCGACGATATATCAAGTATAGATGATGTCCCTAATCATTAGTAGAGGCCGCTATCGAGGCGGGCGGGATTAGGTGTTCGATCAAAAGAGCTTCCTAATACGTACCCTCACCCCTTACTCCAGATCTCTGTGAACATCCATGTTCATTGGCATCCACGAGAGTCATTCTAGACATAGAATACTAAGGGTAACGATTGCTTAGTGTTCATGTCACTACTTTGTGTCTTGACATGACACGAGGTATTCGAACGGTTCCAATTTCCCATAAAAATTGGTGGCGACTCCAACAAAATGCAAACGCTTGTTCTCTTCCTCCCGAGCGCCCCCGTGGGCCCCCGCTGTCCACACACTGTGAACTACAGGCCACAGTTTTCATTGTCATAATTTTTATTGATACTCACATTATGGACTTCAGGTCACAGTTTTAGTGTCTGTAAATATTATGAACTTCAGGTCATAATTTAGTATATGTAAACACTATGAACTTCTGGTCACAGTTTTAGTATTTTTTTAGGCAGTAGTTTCATAATTTGTGAGCATTATGAACTTCGGACCATCGCATAAATATTAATTAACTCGTCTATTAATCTTTTCCTTATTCATATAGAACTTTTAACATATATAACTCTCACGTGTCTTTTCATAAGATGTTTACTTATATGAGATATTTTCTTTCAAAACGTATTTGGCTCAAGTAAGATCACATTATACATTATTAGGCTTCACAATTTTTTTACATGTTCTCGATCTCTGCTACAGGCATATTCTTTATGAGATGTCTCATTCGCTCCAAAGAAATGATCAAATTTCAGATTTCATTATATTGTTCAACTTCAGGTGCACAAGAATCAATTCACAAATAAATTTGCCTAAATAAAGACGTCTTTATCCATTTGAAACACAAATGCAGTTCATAAAATCGCAGCTTTGAGCTTCTAACCACTAGCATTTACATGTGGACTTCTGGCCACTTACATTTAAAACAATATGGGCTATATTGTTTTTATAAGACGATGTTAAATTATTATAAACCTTTAAAACTTTGAATTACGGGCGAAAATGATAATATGGACATATCTGCTCATCTTTATGAAATATAACTTTTGAAATTTTATATCAAAGAAATTTATCACATATGTCCTTTTTAAAAAAAATAAAATAAAAAAACTCCTCTGTGTTGACAATTCTCATTATATCATACAAAGCAAAAGGATAATTTAATTTGCTTGCGGTTGACTATCATGAATTAAATTGTACCAACTAGAACGAAAACAAGAATAGACCAATATGCACAAAAGTACCGGCTTACTTAACATGCAATCAGTCTCTTTTGATCAGTTTTTCCAAAAATAATAATTGAAGATGTTGGTTTACGATAATATGTGAAAGTATAACATGCACACAATCAATGTCAGCCATATTAATATATATATAAATATGTTAATAAACAATCAATTATTATGATTAATAAATAAGAGTAGTTAAGAACAAAAAAACAAAAAAAAAAAATTTACGAGAAACAAAAACCCTAGAGAGAGAAAGCGATGACTGCGTAGAAAGATAAAGCGAAGTTTGACCTAGATTTCGCGCCTATGGCAAGGAAATCTAACCTTCAAAGACAACGGAAGATGTCTCTACGAGGACGGAACATCCTTGCACAGCATAATGATACGTCCTGTAATGGCTCTGAAGCGGAATTAAGCAATGAGGAAAACCCTACTGAAATTCATAATGGTCTAGATGTTGATTAGGGAGGCAAGATGAAAAATATCAACGAAGTCATGGGAATCCCAGAATTGGTAGTTGAAACTGAAAGTGAGGATGAATCTATCCATGAGGAGGACGAATATGATCATGATGAGGAGGAAACCATAGTGACTGAAACTCAGGAAACAGAGACTCGGGTAGAAGACGATGAAAAAACAGAGTGTGAGAAGATGCTCCAATTACAACCAGAAGATGTGGAGGAAGAGATTGAGTATTGGAGTCGGGCGATTATGTGTTTCATCCTGGGAGCTAATCCTCCATGGGAGGTGGTCCAGGGTTTTATCAGGCGCATTTGGATGAAGTTCAACATTGATAAAATCTCCTTCTTGCCAAATGGTGTTTTTCTGGTCCGGTTTAAATCTATGGAGATGAAGGAGAAAGTGTTATTATCTGGGAATTTCCTGTTTGATAACAAGCCTATGATAGTTAAAGAGTGGACTAAGGATTTAGAATTATCAAAAGCGGATGTAAAATCTGTCCCAGCATGGATACGACTGCATAACCTGCCAATTAAATTCTGGGGTAAAAGTTTGCCAAAAAATATCTAGTTTGGTAGGTCAGTATGTTAAAAGTGATCAAGCAATGGAGGAGAGGATGAGATTGGGGTTTGTTAGAGTGATGGTGGAGATGATGGTGGACCAGCATCTTCCAACAGCTGTCTCTTTCAAAGATGAAAAAAGAGATGTGGTTAAAGTGGGAGTAGAGTATGAGTGGAGGCCCATTACATGCTGTAAATGCCATGGGATGGGTCATGAAGGGGCACAATGCAAACGAGGAGAGCAAAAGAAGAAGAAGAGACCTGTGATTACTAGAAAAGTGTGGAGGCCCGTAGTTAAGAAAACAACTGAGGAGCTGGTACTGGGGACTACTGCTACTGCTGCAACTGTCCAGGTTGCTCAAGCACCAGGTAGGGCTCCAGTTAGGAGTGATAATACTCCAAAATCCCCAGTTAAGAGACTGACTATCTTGACTAGGAGGGGTGAAGAGACTGGCGGTTATAGCAATGAGGAATTTGGAGCACATTCTTATAAGGAAGTCTTATCTTCTCCACCCTCAAGGAAGCAGTTTGGAGCAAATGGTAATGAACTCTCACCTACACACTCTCATGGATAGTATAGGGTTCTGGAACATTAGGGGTATGAATAGAGTAGGGAAGCAGAAAAGTATCAATTATTTTTTACAGAATAAAGGTGTAAGTTTATTTGGTCTTTTGGAGACAAAAATAAAAAATAAAAATTTCCCTAAGGCTGTAAATAGTTTCAATAATGGGTGGTGTATATCAACAAATAATGGATATCATACTGGGGGTCGTATTTGGATTTTGTGGCAACCAAAAATGTTTAGAGTGCATTTCATTGAATACAATGCCCAATTTATTCACATGAAGATAGAATCTTTGATAGACAAAGGATTTTGCTATTTGACTATGGTCTATGCTTTTAATGGGATCCAAGAGAGAGCTCCATTATGGGATCATCTGAGGAAAATTGTTGGCCAGGTACAAGGGCCATGGGCCATTGCAGGTGACTTTAATTGTGTGCTGGCTGCTAGTGAGAGATATGGAGGAGCTACTTCTGCTGCAGAAATGGAACCTTTTAGGAGGTGTATTGAGGACTGTAAGGTGGTGGATATAGCTGCAACTGGATCCTTATATACCTAGAATAATAAGCAAAGGCCTGAGGAGAGAATTGATAGCAGAATTGATAGATTTTTGGTTAACAAGGACTCGTGTGATCTCTATCCTGATAAGTTTGCTCATTTCTTACCAGAGGGATTGTTTGATCACTCTCCATGCCTGGTTAGAAGTGCTAATAGTGTGCAGGGTAAGAGCGGCTTTAAATACCTAAATATGTGGGGAAGCTTTAAGGATTTTATCCTTACTGTTAAAAATTTCTGCGACAGGAGCATGGAGGGCACTCCTCTCTATAAATTGACCACTAATTCGAAGATACTTAAGGCAGGCTTGCTCCAACTGAACAAAGATGCTTTTAGTGATATAGAGAAAACAACTGGCAGAAGGAGGTTGAGGAGTTACAAAAGCAATTGGGAGTGGATCCTGCTAATCAGCAGCTATTGCAGAAGGAGTATGAGGCCTCTCAGGAGCTTAAAATTAAGAGCTTGGCTGGAGACAGCTTTCTCTATCAAAAGGCAAAGAGTGTTTGAATTAAGGAAGGTGACTCCAACAGTGCTTATTTCCATAACACTATTAAGCAGAGAAGGAATAAAAATAGAGTTATTATGATAGAGGATATGGAAGGAAAATTATGTGATACTCCTGGACTGGTGCAAAATGCTTTTCTGGATTATTACAAACATCTATTAGGTTCCAATCAAAGGGTCCAAAGAATTCACAAGAAGATTATTGACCAAGGCCCTAGGTGTACTGCAGCCCACCATGCTCTCTTTGCTCGGACACATCACTGTGCGGAGGTCAAGGATACTCTCTTTAGCATCCCTGATGTCAAATCTCCAGGACCTGATGGGTATAATAGTAGATTCTTTAAAGATGCTTGGGGTGAGATAGGCAAAGATGTTATCACTGTTGTCCTAGATTTTTTCCAACATGGTAGGATTTTAAAACAAATTAATGCTACTAACCTTACTATGGTGCCTAAATGTGATAGACCTCAGACTGTGTTGCAATATCATCCCATTGCATGCTGCATTGTAATTTACAAAGTTATCTCTAAGATCTTGTGTGCAAGACTGGCTGATGTCCTCCCTCATATAGTGGACCAAAATCAGGGAGCTTTTATTCAACACAGAAGCATCCAAGAGAACATTTTGATCTGTCGGGACCTGATTAGACTGTATAAAAGGCCTTCTTCCTCTCCTAGGTGTATGTTTAAGATTAATCTACCGAAAGCTTATGATACCGTGGAGTGGGAGTTTGTGGACAAGCTGCTGATCATATTGAATTTCCCCTTGAGATTTAGAAATATGGTAATGCAATGTATTACCACAGCTTCTTTTTCTATCTCTCTGAATGGTGAGATGTTTGGTTTTTTCCCAGGGAAGAGGGGCCTGAGACAGGGAGACCCTCTTTCACCCCTCATTTTTACCCTATGTATGGAATACCTGACCAGAACTCTCAAGTATGCAGCTGCTGAATATGAATTTGGATTTCATCCAATGTGCAAGAAGTTAAGGCTCACTAATCTGATGTTTGCTGATGATGTCCTTATGTTCAGTAGAGGAGATGCAGAATCTATGATGCACTTACTGAGGTCATTCTCTAATTTTTCAAAAGCTACTGGATTGAAAGTGAGTGCATCAAAATCAAATGCTTACTTTTGTGGGGTCTCTGATCAACTCAAGCAGGAGATTTTGAGTGTCTGGATTCAGTGAAGGAGAGTTACCTTTCAGATATTTAGGTTTGCCTATCCAAACTACTAGACTGCAGAAGAGAGATTGTGACTGCTTGGTTGAAAAAATATGCACTAGAATCCATAGCTATGGTGCTAGGAAATTCTCCTATGCAGGTAGGTTGATTTTGGTCCAGGCTGTCTTAAAGACTCTTTGTTCTTACTGGGCTTCAATGTTTATTCTTCCCAAAGGGATTGTTCAAAAAGTAGAAGCCACTTGCAGGAATTTCCTATGGGACGTGGGTACTGATTATACGAGAGCCCCTTTGGTGGCTTGGGACAAAGTGTGCAGACCTAAGGAGGAAGGGGCTTTAGGACTCAGGGATATGGAGATGTGGAATAAAGCTCTGGTAGGTAGACTTGTGGACTAGATTTATGAGGGAAGGGACACTATCTGGGTTCATTGGGTGGAATGCAATTACCTGAAAGGGAAGGCCTGGTCAGAATATGAGCCTACTACCAATTCCAGTTGGGTTTGGAGACGTATATGCAGGGTCAAACAGGAGCTTGCAGCAGGTTACTCTACTGGTAGATGGCATGAACAACCAGAAGGATACTCTCTTGCTGGCTGCTATAGGTGGTTGAGAGGGCTAAGACCTCAGGTCAGATGGATGAATGTTGTTTGGAGCCCTTGGAATATCCCTAAGACCAGTTTTATGGGATGGCTATGGGCTCATGAAGCAATGCATACTAAGAGCAAGCTTCTGCAATATGGCATTGCTAATGATGCTGACTGTCTCCTGTGTGGGCAAGCTACTGAAACTCGGGAACATATTTTCTTTGACTGTGTTTATAGCAGGAGAGTTATACAGTCATTGAATCAGAATATTGGGGGAGATTTTCCTACTAACGATCTGATGGACTGGTGTCTGCATAAATCTGGGACCAAGGTCAAGAAAAGAGTTCATTTTGCATTGGTTATGAGTACTATCTATCAGGTTTGGCAGCAACGGAATAAGAGTAGGGTGGAGCTGGTTATTCTTAGGCCTGAAAAGCTTAGTAAGGTGATTGTACAGGAGGTGAGGGCCAGGATCAGGAGTAGAGATATGCAGCTTCTGAAAAAGGATGAGCTTGAATGGCTTAATAGCTTGAACTTCTTGTAATTGATATATATGGACCTTGTACTATGATATTTCTTTATAATATATACTTATATTTTACCAAAAAAAAAAAAAGAACAACAAAATCCTTTCATATGTCTAAAAGCAAATCAATACTGTTTCGTATCAAATTATCAATTCAGACTTGGGTTATTTAATGGGAATACTATGAACTATGGGTGCCCTTCTCAAATTACTATGACCTATTGATTAACTACGATTACTATCTACTATTATACTATTCACCACATACTAGTATTAGTTGAAGGGCAACCAGATTAGCAGGTTGTCTTTATTTGAAAGCCAACAGGATCATCTCTCACTTAAACAACTTTCCCCTTTTGTATCTTCTCTTACTCTCACCATAATACCTCCCCGGATTCCCAGAAAAATTCATCAAACATCACCATTATTCTCCTTGCTAATTTGACGCACGCAATCTCCATTAATCATCAAACTTCCCAGAAACCCTAATCTAAATGATCCTGTTGTTTTTGTTCATTGAAGGCGGATATTTTCAAATCGATTTTTGCCCTAATTTCCAATCGCGATGACACAGGTATTTTAATTGTTCCCTATTTTTTCCAATGTTTGATTTATGTCTATCATTTTTATTGTGTTTATAAATTATTTGTTGTAGTTGTTAATGATTTAAAACAATTTCTTGATTTGTTATTCAAATTTTGTTATTAATCAGGGAAATCAATTGAAAACCCTGACTTTGAAGTTATGGCATGGTGGCTATTTTAGAAGGGGTGAAAATGGTCTGGTTTTTATGGGTAGTACATTTAGGACTGTTGGCATTGACCCAGATGAGATGTGCTGGTTTACATTAGTTGAGGAAGCGGAGAAATGTGGGTTTAGGAGGGAAGTTGATGCTATATTTTTCATGAGCCCCAAAGATGGATTACAAAGGGCTATTGATGACAGTGATGCTCTGTTTATTGGTAAGATGGTTGTTGATGAGAGAGTGAGTGTTATATAGTACCTGAGTGTGATTTTACTGAGTTAATGCAGCTGATAAAGTGTGGGGATGGTCTTACTTTAATGAAGATGCCAGCTAAAATGATTCCTAGAAGAAAGGGAAGTAGTTGTATAAAGGGACCATCTTTGTCTTCACCCACTGCCACAATTGATACCCCTGCATTATTTAACACAAAAATCACAAGTCCTAGTCAAACAAGCAATAAGAAAAGCTGAGTCTCATCACAACCAAACACTAAAAAAACCCCCAACTACATCACAATTAAGCACCTCAAAAACCACAATCACAACTTCAAAACCAAGCAGCTACAAAAGCACAACCACATTAAAATCCAAAAAAGCAAGCACTCATACTGTCTTAAGAAGCTCACCCAGATTGAACTCAGAACCAGACATCATTGTTCATAGCTCAATACCACCATCTTCCACAGAACCAGACATCAGTGTTCATGAACTGCCTCCTGAAACCTCATATAATTGCAATGAGCTGACCTTAGCAGATCTTTTTAATGAGTATGAGGCAAATGCTGATTTAGCTTGTGTAAATGCTATTGAATCAAGTGAGGACGAAGTTGAGGACCCTGGTTATAACCCTGACTTTGAATCTGAGGATTATGAAACTTAGTCAGATGTGGAATTAGATGATGAAGCTGAGGTTGTTAATGAAGCATTGAATGAGGGAGACTTGGATGATCTGTCTGATGTTGATGATGAGTTAAAAGAGGCAAGGGTTAGACTGAAACAATTCAATGCAGGTGCCCTTAAAATTGTAGAACAACTTCAACTAGAAGCAGTTGCAGGAAAACTGAGTGGACAAGAAAAAATAAAAGAGTGTTCCACCACTACTGAGCACCCTAATCAACAATTGAGTGATTATGATGAGAGTGGGGATGAGGAAAATACCCCAGGTAACCGTGATAAAGAGAGTATACCTAGCAAGGGGGTTCAAGCAAGGGTTCCAGTTGTAAATTGTATAACTGACTTCAACAAATTGAGATGGTGTGTGGGAATTAGTTTCCCAACCAGAGAAGTTTTTAGAGAGTGTGTCACTAGATATGCCATTGCTCAAGGTAGAGATCTGACCTTTGATGTTAGTGACACTACTCATGGGAGAAATCTTGGAGTAAGGTGTAAAAGAGGTTGTCCATTTAAGCTATATGGTAGTTGGGATAACAAAAGTGCAGCATTTGTGGTAAAATCAGTAGATCCAGGACATACTTGTCAAAGGACAATGGAAAGCAACAGACAACTGAAGTCTACATGGTTAGCAAAGCAGTTTCTAGATGTATTTAAAGCAAAACCACATTGGCCTGCTGCTGACATCATAGAAACTGTAAGAAGAGCATATAAGGTTTTAATAAAGAAAGGGTTTGCATACAAAGTGAAGTATTATGCTTATAAGCTGTTACATGGTTCTATGAAGGAACATTATAGTAGGCTGGGTAGTTATATGGCAGCCCTTGAAGAGACAAATGCAGCAAGTGACTTTACCTTGTTTACCAACCCAAACATCACATCAAACTCTGCTGTATTTTAGAGGTTCTATGTGTGCTTTGATGCTCTGAAGCAAGGGTGGTTACTAGGATGCAGAAGAATTTTGTTTGTTGATGCTTGCTTTCTGAAAACATTCTTAGGGGGAGAACTAATTGCAGCTGTGGGTAGGGATGGCAATGAGCAAATGCATCCTTTGGCATGGGCAGTAGTTGAAGGTGAGAACCATGAAAGCTATGAGTGGTTTTTCAAACAACTAAAGCAAAGTTTAGGGATAGATGATGGTGAAGGAATGACCATTATATCTAATCAGCATCTGGTATATTCCCTTACTTTTCTCTCTTTTAATCTACATTGTGGCTTTACTTTTCTCTTATACATTGTTATTTCTCTTATACATGGTTATTTATTGTCCTACAGAGTATAGTGGCTATGGTAGCTAAGGAATTTCCTAGAGCTGAGCATAGACATTGTGTCAGGCATATATTTGCTAACTGGCACAAGACATACAAAGGGGAAGATATGAAGACTCTGTTTTGGGCTTGTGCCAAGGCATATAATGAGCCTGACTTCAATGAAGCACTTGACAATTTGAAGGAAGCTGATCCTAAAGCTGTTGATGCTTTCATTGCTTGCAACCCAACCTTATTTTGTAGAGCATTCATCCAAAAGCACACCTAAAATGATGTCATAGTAAGTAACATGTCTGAAACATTTAATGCTTACATAATTAGTGCAAGATCCAAACATCTCATATACATGCTTGAAGAGATTAGGACTTTAATTATGCAAAGGCTAGTTCAGAAAAAAATTGAGATGGAGGGGAGTTCACATGTGGTATGTCCAAAGGTCCAGGATAGGCTTGAAATAGAGAAGGATAAGGCTTCTATGTGTAAAGTCTTACCATCTAGGCCAACTCTGTTTCAAGTGTATATTGGGATTGATCATGTAACTGTTGACTTAGAGGCTGGGACATGTACCTGTAAAAAATGGGAGTTAACAGGTATCCCATGCTTTCATGCTGTGAGTGCTATATTTGAAGTACATGGTCATGCTAAGGACTATGTGTCTGACTACTATAAGAGGGAGGCTTATCTGAGGTCCTATAATCTTGGGATAGATCATGTCCCTGGTCAAAGACATTGGCCAAAACGTGAGCTTCCTCTGAATCCCCCTCCCATTAAGGTAAGGCCTGGTAGGCCTAGGAAGAAAAGGAGGAGAGATCCTCATGAGGATCTAAAGAAGAAAGGTAAGTTAACCAGGCATGGCATTGAAATGACATGCTCTGTTTGCAAGTCAAATACACATAACAAAAGGAAGTGTCCTGATAAGGACAAAACACAACCACCACCACCAAAAAGACCCATGGGCAGGCCTAGAAAATATCCAAGGGTTGAGGCCACTTCAGATGTCCAGGCATCACAGACTCATCATTCTGCCATAGCACAACCAACAAGAGTTGGTAAGGGTGGAAGAGTTATATTGAGTGGCAAAGGAGGTGGAAGAGGTCGTGCAAGAGGTGATGGAAGAGGTGGTGGAAGATCTAGGGTAAGTAACCTATTTATTTCATTTGCTTACAAGTTTTTAGTGTTCTTGAGATTTTGTAAGTTCAGTAAGTTCACTAACAAGTTAATTTCATTTGTTTACAGCCACCTCAAGGATTTGGAGTGCTAATTGATCAAGAAGGGAATGCATTTACAAATGTAAGTATATATACCTATACCTTTTTTGCAATAAGTTGAGTATTTTGAGTCATGAATCAGTTCACTAACAAGTGCTTTCTTATTGGCAGCCTGTGGGTAGTACCAGTGGACCAACAAGCATCTTGGTTAATGGACAAGGTGAAGGAAAAGTAGATCTATATACTTACATATTCATATATGTTTTAATTTAATTTGTCATAAAATTAACTAATGATCTTATGCATGCAAACAAATGAACAATATAAAGGAGAAATCATTGTCTTACATTGGAAATTCGGTTCAAATGGGCACAAGAGAGATCACCTTTCTCTCTTGTTCTTGTGCTTTCCTTAGTGGAAGAACCAAGATCCAAGTATAGGATCTCTCCCAAAGTATTATACCCAAAGCTTACTCTTAATTAAAATTAATACTATGAATACTAGATAATATTAATTTTGTATGAAAATTGACCCAAAATAATTTGGTTTTTAATCTCCCAAAACCTGTTGAGAGAGAAGAGGAGAGGAAGTATTTTATCTTTCTAAAATTCTTAATTTTTGATGAATGAATAATTGTAGTAACAACAACAACATTATGTATTGTTTTATCAAAAATATAAGGCAAAAACCCTTGCCTTTCTTTGTCAAGAAAACCGGGTAGGAGGAGGGTAGGGGAGCCAATGCATGCCTTTGTTTGTCTTCACAATGCAAACTAGGGTTGCATGGCTAGGCTATTAGTGAATGATTATGTTTTCCACTAATTTAAACAACACAATATTTATCCTAATCCTCCCCTAATTTCGATACCTTCACAAAATGGAACCCATTTTATTTTTGTCAAATTTGTCAATATGTCACATGTCATATGTAACATAAATTTGTTATGTATTTTTAACATATTAAAAATCAACGTATTAATAAAAAATACGTCATATACAAAAATCGACTTAGTAATTCATAATTACTTGTACCAAAATATTTTACCAATTTACAAATCACAATAAATTGTATTTATAATAATTCATTCAATTTCAATTGTTTCTTTAAACAATAATTTCATCTGATTAATGATACAATTCAATTACTCAGACCGTATCTCATTTAATCAAATTTCAATGAGATACGTAAATTTTACTTCCAAAATCGTCCGTCAATTTTTCAAGTAATTTAATTAACTCGTAACGTTATACGATTAATTAAATGATCAATTAAGAGTGTTGCCCTATAGGTATGACCTAGGGGGTCAACTGATCACCACCGTCGCACGACAGTAATGTCAAACTCTAGTCAGTCAATCATTACAGATATATGTTGACCAGTTAACAGTAAAATTACTTCCCAATTGTATTCTTTATAATGAGATTTAAACATGTGATCATCATGATCAACAGTCGTGATCGCATTATTGTCGGAGGACACATATTCCAACAATCTCCAACTTGTCCTCGACAAGTGTGCGTCACAAATTCTTTTGTCCTATTACTATCTCCCACTCAATGCAATGTGTCTTTCAGGTCGTACTTGCAAGTGATCATATCGAGAGTGGTTTCCTCGATCTGGAGAATAACTGATTGACCGGATTTATCTATCATAGATACCTTCCGAGCGTGGCCACGCATTTCCAGTTCATTACTCCTCGAGTGGCTCTGAGATATTGTTATAGCCCTGACTAGGGATGGACAATTCCTATCGCACTCATTCCCTTCGACTAGCCACAGCCATCATAACCCAAAATATGCCCATTTGACCCCATTTACGAAGGTCGTAGTAACACAAATCAAAGTTAATCTGAAACTGTGCCATCTTAGGCGAATAGTCTTTAGTCAAAAGAATCGACTCATTTGAATACTATAGCAGCTCTCGCCATGACCAGGCTATATAAATTTGCCAGAACTCTATAAGCGGTCATTAGGCCCGACAAAATGTTCCTAACAGTCTGCCTATGTGATCGACTAGTCATCTCACATGACTCTATGGCACTTGAACTTGCCATCAATCGCATCACACTCTAGTCACTTCGAGACGTCACCTTATGTAAGTAACTATGGGCAAATACAATGTTAATCCATGTTCACTTTAACGGGGTTCAATTGTCTCCACAACCCGTTTGGATATAACAATGTACAAGGTGAGTTAATAATAACTCAAACGACAAAAGTCGACATCACACTCGGGTAGTCAATACCATATTACAACCTTGTGATGCAAATCGTAAGTGTATAAACACTTGTTGATTGCAATAGAAGTTTAACATGCCATGTGTCCATGTGTTCAAACTTCTTATACTTGCATTTTCTTTTACATTCATGTTCTCTCTCATAGCATGAACCTTACCAAGTACACATCAAGGTTCCTGACCTTGGTTTTGGTTCTTTATCTTGAAAGAACTTCCTTATCGATTATCACATAACGAATGAATTTGTGGTGAATGATATAACTTGTACTGATCAAGTGCTCCATTCACACACAATGCACTAGGTATATGTTTTGCAGTGTCTTGTAACAATTTGTCAAGATGATTGATCTAGCACTTCTCACAAGTCCTAGTATATTAGGAAAGATTAGTTTTGAGCAACTTATTCTCTAACTATGTATCTTTCCAAAACTTCTTATTTCTCTTTCTAGCTAGAAGAGGTTTAGGATTCTCATAAATCCTTGCATGTGCTCGGATTTTCTATAACATGTGTAACCTCTTGACACACAATAGAGCATTCCATCAAACACCGAAATCGCTCATCGGATTCTACTCGAGAATTCATGACGTTTCTATAATGGCTTACCAATGAGTCATCGTGCTCATATGCACATGATTCACCATTGGACATGTGCATGATTATTCTAATGGCGGAAACATTAGTTACTAATAATCATGAGATCAACCGTTCATAGGTTCAATGAACGACCATGACTGCTAATGGCAATTCCATTTTCATCTACATGAATAACCTATGTGTATGTTGACATGATGTGTATCTCTTAATACTAATCCAATATTTCTTGTCGTAATTGGTTTCATCATAGTCCAAATTCATCCAGAATTTAAAACTCAAATACTTCTTTGTGAAAGAAGATATTAGCTTGTCATTCCTAATGAGTAATGAGTTGTAAACATTCAAAGGATGATAGCTCCCACTAAATTCCATGACTTCACATGATAATTTCTAATGCTCCCACTTAATTCCACATGTTTCGAAATTGATTACTCAATTGAACATATTTCAAAATTTGGAATGTATGTTGCTTTGCAAAGTTATTAAGATGAAACCATATATGTTCCCATCATATCCTTTCAAAATTCCTATTTCGAAGAGGTCTCATCTTAACCTTATGGAAAGAGATTTTAAATCTCTAACACATTCATATTATAATGATGTGTGGCAATGTCATTTATTAAATATGAGTAATACCTAATACACATCCTTCAAAATATCCCTTTTAGAAGGAGGTTTAACCAATTCATTTTCATAATGAGGTTAAGTAATGACATCTGCGTGGTTTAAAACTTTGGCTATTGAAGATATCGGTATATCAATCCTTGCAACCTCTAGTCATAAATATCGCTTATTACTAGGATGTTACATTGATTCATTTAGGCTCTTAAGTAAATCTCAAGGTTGAAACTATTGGTCAAAATTTTCATAAACTTAGTCGAAACTCTTGTTAAGACTTTACATTAGTCATTTTGTTCCAAAACTTTCTTTTGGTCTCCTCGTGTAGTTATCTTAAGAATATGTTCTTTCGATTACTTCACTTGGTCTCTTTTGTCATATAGAACTTACTTGAGACCATAGATCTCATCTATTGAGTATACTATTTAAATAGATATACCTTTATTCAAATCATTCTCTCTTGCGTAGATCTCATTTACACAAGTACACAAAAATATATCTTGCCTCGTGTGTTGTGTCCTCATTTTTCTCCCACTCTATCTTTAGAATAAATACACTATAGATTCAAAGATAGCATATGAGACACAAATAATGATGTTGAAGTTATAAGGAGAACTATCTCATAGATTGACTAATAGTTTTAGATTTCATATGTGTACTTGGTGATTGACATACCTTTAAGAGAGTTCATAGACTCAAAATTACTTTATAAATGATCATACACAAGCCTTAAGCATGTGGACATATAATGAAACCCGTCATTATATTTGTCTATTAGATCACTTTAAGTTATATGTTTCTAAGAGTAAGCATTTAAACATGAATTTTTAGAACAAAAGGATAAAATGATAAAACAGGTGACTTGGGTTGCAAACCAAGTCACCATTATCCAAAATACAACTCATTATCCAAAATACCTTTCCATGTCAAACACGGAAACTTAAGGTTCTAAAATCCAAAACATGAATAAAATAAGACAATAAAAAAGCGAAGCTCCATGAAAGCTATTCCTAGCGTCTTGATGGTATCTTATGCTTGCTTTTCTTTTCCCTTGTCTTTGCTTGGTGGAGGCCCTATTTGCAATAAAAAGGGAGATACATTATCACAACTTTGTATCATAATACCATAGTTGAATTAGAAACATAAAAGAAAGGATAGTCATTTACCTACTGGAGTAATCTTTCCAGCTTTAATATCACCAAGCTATTTGGAACAATTTCTTTTCCAATGTCCCATACCATTACAATAATGGCATTTATCAAGAGGACCCTTCTTGATTTTTGAAGTGCTAGCTTCACAAGTCCTAGCTTTGGTGAATGTGGGAGCTTGCTTCTTACCCTTCCTCCCATTCTTCTTGAATTTCCTCTTACTCTTAGTGCTTATGTTAAGCACATCCTTGGGTGGGTTCACACTTAACCCCATGTCCCTTTCGGCTTGCACAAGTAACTTGTGCAATTCTTCAAGAGACACATCCTTGTCTTGCATGTTAAAATTCACCCGGAATTGAACATATGCTTTGACCTTGGACAAGGAGTGTAGAATCCTATCTACAATGAGTTCTTTGGGGATTTCAACCTTTTGAATCTTCAATGTCTCGACAAGCTCCATAAGTTTGAGCACATGAGGGCTAACCTTTTGGCCCTCTTTGAAGTCGAGATCAGAGAATGCCGCGGCCGCCTCATATTGGACGATCCGCGGAGTTTGTGAAAACATTGTCACAAGCTTGGAGTAAATCTCATTAGCATTGCCCATTTTAAAGGCCCTCCTTTGGAGATCCGCCTCCATTGCAAATATCAAGACGTTTTTCATTGCGGCGGACGCCTTTTGGTAAGCCTCATATGCTTCCCTAGTGGCGGCGGTCGACCTAGTAGTAGGTTCGGGTAGAGAGGCCTCGGTAAGGTAACGAAGCTTGTCGTCACCTTGGGCGGCTAATTTGAGTTGGGCATCCCAATCGGAGAAATTTGACCCATTCTTTTCAAGTTTACATCGATCCATGAAGGATCGGAGCCATGATGTATTAGCGAGAGGCGTGGCGTTACGGGTTGGTGTTGCCATTTTGTTATGAGAAAAGAAGTGGTCTACAAAACAAGATAGAAGGAGTAAAACAAATGTCGTTTTAACAATAATACTCGTAAAAATGTATAAACAAGTTTTATGCATTTTTCTAGTGACCTCTACCCAACTAGATAAATGATTCCAAGACCCAAATTCATATTAATTTAGGGCACGGTGTGCCGAAATACCCTTTATTAACATAACTCGGTGGATTAACCTTTTAATCGATTTTACTTTTAGAACTCTTGGTTGATGATATTTACATTAATATTCATCTTTAGCCCGAAACACATCCGGAAATCGTCGTGAATACTTTCGTTGAGTACAACCCAAATTTCGAATAAATGTGTCCATAATCCAAACCCATATCAACTTAGGGCACGGTCTGCCGAAATACCCCTTATCAACATGAATTCGGTGGATAGACATTCATCACCCACTTCCCCTACGTAACAAAGTTTGTACCCCGGTATGGCCGAGTGCACTCCCTCGCGAAATAGGTTTTCATGGTTTCTACTATTTGGTAAGGCTATGTCTCAATTGATTATTTTAGCGAGAGGTCATGTCAATTTATTATCTATCACGTTTTAAGTGAACTAAAGCGGTGAACTACGATAATTTTAATTGACACGGTCGATAAACTCGATGAAGATGAAGATGCATGTTTTAGTTATGGCGATTTAGCGATGCATGTGACATATAAATAAAATGCAAAACATAAAAATTAAATCCTAGTATGGCCTTTCCTAAAATAGAAAAACTATTTAACTATTACATATTCGGAAACCAACTCCATTGGTCCCTTGAACTTCGGTTGTGGCACGCATCTCGAGGTAACACCGTCTTTATGTATCGCCATTTTGAAGAAATCCGTCTTGGGGAACTCCGAGATAAATTAAATTACATAGCAAATTACATAATTTCCTATTATACATTTGTAACTAAGATAAAATAAAATAAATCTATTAAATTACAAAATGGTGATACGAGATCACAATAAAATTACAACCGAATCGATATTCCCATGCATTTCGGGAAATACCAATAAAATCTAAGGCCATACTAAGTAAAATTACATAATTCAAAAATTACATAAATTAAAATTATGACAATCATAAATAAAATGCAGCATTATAATATGTATGAACATGCCCAATTTTATGCTAAATCGCCTTTAATTAGCCAATATCGTATGTTACTCGGTTTTTACGGATTTGCGTGATTTCAACATTTTACAATCACAAAAATTACATAAATTCATATTTATGCATAAGTTAATTACCCTAACCTCTTAGGACTCAAAATTTAGTTTTCACTAATTATTTGACCATAATTAACTCATATTTATAAAATTTGTTCATTAATGGACTTAAAATTATAAAAATAAGCTATAAACTTCAAATAAATCACAAAAATTTCAAATAAATTTGAAATTTGAAATTTAAACTCATGAACATTCTGGAAAAATACCATGACACTCATAATGTTCAAAAAACTTAGGTTAAAAATTTCGAATTTTTCGGGGAAAAACAATCTTGCGGTTTATCGGTTTTAACTAAAATAAGCATAAAAACATGTGAAAAATTATATACATTAAATTTTCAATTTTAGATCTGAAAAAGATAATAAAATGCAACATTGGACGTTTTTCCTTAGTCATAGATTATGTTTTATTAATTTTTCACTAATAATGTCACTATTTATGCTATTTTTCTTCAAAAATCCATAAATCATGCAAAAAGACTTCACTATAGCCTATTATTTTCAACACATCTTGTAAAATTGCATGTGACAACATAATAAATTTCTATGAACAGATTCGAAATTTATCTCATATTAACCTATTTTTCACCTAAATCCGAATTTAATAATGAAAAATCCATTTTTCGAGCATAAGAAGTCCAAAAATTATGAAAATTTACAGGTTATCTCAAAATAATATATGTGACAACATATCCAAAAATCACTGGAAAATACGAAGTATAGATAATTTTAGTCCTAAAATGACATTTTTACTCATAAAATCATATTTTAATGCCATTATTATATAATATGAACAATAAAAATCCGTAAATTAACCAAAATATCCTAAAAACATTTTAGGACCAGAAATTTTAACATGCATGAATTAATTTCGTGATATATCATAATAACACAAATTATACAAGTTTTATATGTTAATCTTTATAACTCGGAAAAACTTTTAACCGATTTGCATGCAAACAACCATGGCTCTTGATACCGATTGAAGGAAAAGTAGATCTATATACTTACATATTCATATATGTTTTAATTTAATTTGTCATAAAATTAACTAATGATCTTATGCATGCAAACAAATAAACAATATAAAGGAGAAATCATTGTCTTACATTGGAAATTCGGTTCAAATGGGCACAAGAGAGATCACCTTTCTCTCTTGTTCTTGTGCTTTCCTTAGTGGAAGAACCAAGATCCAAGTATAGGATCTCTCCCAAAGTATTATACCCAAAGCTTACTCTTAATTAAAATTAATACTATGAATACTAGATAATATTAATTTTGTATGAAAATTGACCCAAAATAATTTGGTTTTTAATTTCCCAAAAACCGGTTGAGAGAGAAGAGGAGAGGAAGTATTTTATCTTTCTAAAATTCTTAATTTTTGATGAATGAATAATTGTAGTAACAACAACAACATTATGTATTGTTTTATCAAAAATATAAGGCAAAAACCCTTGCCTTTCTTTGTCAAGAAAACCGGGTAGGAGGAGGGTAGGGGAGCCAATGCATGCCTTTGTTTGTCTTCACAATGCAAACTAGGGTTGCATGGCTAGACTTTTAGTTAATGATTATGTTTTCCACTAATTTAAACAACACAATATTTATCATAATCCTCCCCTAATTTCGGTACCTTCATAAAATGGAACCCATTTTATTTTTGTCAAATTTGTCAATATGTCACATGTCATATGTAACATAAATTTGTTATGTATTTTTAACATATTAAAAATCAACGTATTAATAAAAAATACGTCATATACAAAAATCGACTTAGTAATTCATAATTACTTGTACCAAAATATTTTACCAATTTACAAATCACAATAAATTGTATTTATAATAATTCATTCAATTTCAATTGTTTCTTTAAACAATAATTTCATCTGAGTAATGATACAATTCAATTACTCGAATAGTATCTCATTTAATCAAATTTCAATGAGATACGTAAATTTTACTTCCAAAATCGTCCGTCAATTTTTCAAGTAATTTAATTAACTCGTAACGTTATACGATTAATTAAATGATCAATTAAGAGTGTTGCCCTATAGGTATGACCTAGGGGGGTCAACTGATCACCACCGTCGCACGACAGTAATGTCAAACTCTAGTCAGCCAATCATTACCGATATATGTTGACCAGTTGACAGTAAAATTACTTCCCAATTGTATTCTTTATAATGAGATTTAAACATGTGATCATCATGATCAACAGTCGTGATCGCATTATTGTCGGAGGACACATATTCCAACACAAGGAGGATCAAATACTCAATAAACCGTCAACCAGATTGTTTGAGTTGTAGTATAGTTGTAAAGTTTGGTAGTAGTAGTAATGCATTCTGATGTAGTACTGAAATCATTAGACAATCAGTTTGGTGTAATAGACAAGTAAATGTTTCATTTTTACAAACAAGCAGCATTATGTAATGCCATTATGTAATGGCCATTTTGGATCAGGAATGCAATGAAAACCAAGCTTTATTACACAGCTTTGTCCATAAAATAACATCTCAGTTTACGTCTTCAAATTACATCTCAGACTTTATTACACAAGATGTCAATTCTCGTCTCACAATTACAGCTAAACCATCCAAATAAAAGCAAAAAATATCCAAGAACTAATTAAGGCATACATAAGCATTTTTTGCCTTTTTGACTGTCTACTTAATTCATCCTTCAAATACATCACCTCCATCTTAAACATCTCCTTCTTTAGCTTCAATTTCTTCAATTTGTCATCATATATCTTCATTTCATAGTCACTGAAATTTCGAGCACTTCCTACCTTCAAATCTTCCTCTAAAACAAAAAACCCACAACCATTCTACATAACTGAAAAATATAAACCAACATATTAAAACCAACATTTTAAATCAAATCCCCAATTTAAATAAGATAATTAAATATCTAAAAAATTAAATAAAGATACTTACAGGCCAAAGAGGACAACCATAGAAATTTTTCCCATCATTTCGTCCTTTACCGATGGTCTTTATAACCGCTTTATAATTGTGATTGCAAAATACCGCCTTTGAACCGGAAGAAATGGATGATGATGTAGAAGATGAGCCCTTTCATTAATGGAACAAATTTGGATGATAGACTAGTCAAAAGAGGAGAGAGCAATAAAAAAAGGAGAAATTAAGGACATTTAATGGAGAAATTTGGAGAATGCCGTTGCAAATGAAGAAGATGAAGATCTTAAGATCTTATAAAGGAAAAGTGGGACCCGTATACTTTCAACCTTCACCAACCGGTTAAAAAATCCCTAATACTGTTCTATGAAAAGGGGTATAATAGTAGATAGTAATCGTAGTTAATCAATAGGTCATAGTAATTTGAGAAGGGCACCCATAGTTCATAGTATTCCCATTAAATAATAATAATAACTAAACAAAAGTTAAACTTTGAACATGTACTCTATATAATTTTTGAGACATAAATTATGACATACTGAATTCGTTGCATAGCATAACAAGTCAACAATGAATAAAAGTTAATGAAAGATAACAGATAATTATACGAAACGTCAAAAATCATAATAATAGCTACATATTAAAGTTGAATAATAATTAAATAAGACACGCATATAATCCTTGGCCAACATAAATACTCTTATTTGTATCAAAGCAATTGTATTAAGTTTAATATTAACAATGAGAATGACGGATATCATGCTGAAAGGTGTAGACAATAATATCCGATACAACAACAATTCTCTATCTAAGAAATTTCACCGTATGCAATACTTGCAAAATCACTAAAAACATGCAATAATACTAGAAGTCTCACGAATTAGAGTTATGACAACTTTTTCTATATTATTCCAATAACAAATAAATTCATCCATTATGCAATTATTCTATCCAGGGAATAATACTTATGCAATGCCATATTCACCATTGCAAATATTGATATCATTAACAAATGATAAAATTATATCGATGCAAAACCAAACCAGGAAAATACATAGCCAAATCAATAAATAAATTAAGAGATTATGAGGTAAATAAAGCAATACACGGCCAACAAGCGTATAATATCATGATGTTATAAACAACAAATCAGTTAAAGGCATACAAATATGGCTCTTTGATTGTTTTACGATGACATTACATGTATGATAAAGATAAAAGCAATTAAATAATCAATATAAATTAATTCTACTATACTAGTAATCCAATGTAGGTTGTGTAACGGAATGTGTACCTTATTAAGTTGTATAATATAGTTAGATCTGATATAAACTTCCCGATTATCATATCTTAATAATAAACATCTCTCTTTGCTTGGTTATTAGGAGTAGGAGAAAGTTGCACTTAGAATATTGTGCTTATAACGTGTTATAAAATATAGAGAAGGAGAGTGAAGAATAGTAGAGAGGTGTGTATTTCTTATTATCACAATGAGGTATATATACATGTATACAATGGGAGTTATGCAATTGAAAGGTAAAAGGACACCTAGCTAACTCTACATTTATGAACATCCATAATACTTGTGACTTATGGTCTATGGACATCCGTAACATTATTACACAATAATGTTTTATAACAGGATGTTGGTTTTCATATTTTTTATTTTTTTTCTAATGTGACCCCCTCCATGATCTCTATAGAATTAATTACACTTCCTTAGTTCTTTTAATCTCTTAATCTTATTTAATTAAGATTAAACATTTACTTAAAACCATACATTATACAATTACACATTAATAAATTACAATTACAAAAAATTAATAAAATCTTCAAATAATCATCATCCACCTACGTCTAACATGGACAAATAAAATGTGAACAATACATATTGATTAATCATCTAGAATTTGTAGTAAAATTTATCGTGTAAATCAAACAAAAAAAAATAGCATGACTATTATACTACAGTATTACAAATACAGAGTATATTAGATCTAAATATTTTAACAAAAAAAAAAATACTAATATGACATTTTTTGAATTTTCCTAAACATAACCAATATAGTAGAGGTAGATCTGAAAAATTCCGTAAAAAATAAATTAATAAGAGAGTTTTTTTTTAAATCGAAAAAATATCTCCTTTCTATAAAAGTAAAAAAAATACTGATATGATATTTTAGATCTGAAAAATTCGTAAAAAATAAATTAAGGAGATTTTTTTTTACAAATCAAAAAAATATAAACTTTAAAATATATGCAAGCAAATATAAAATGACCCAAATATAACATAACCAGTATCTTACAAATAGATCTGAAAATTTTCATAAAAAAAATATTGGTTTTTTAGAAGAAAAAAACAGGTATTAAAAATGATGAACATCTCAAGAGGCATGTTTACGTTAAGAAAAACATAGAGATTTCAAATAAGTCGATAATTTTATAAAGTGTTGAACTAACGTAATATAGATCTTAGCCTTTCACTATATATATTTTTTTCATTAAAAAAAACTATATGACGATGCCTTGATTGTTTGGCTAAGGAAGAGGTAACCAATGATAAAAAAAAAATATAGGTAATCAAGTCATTTTCTAAGACAAATTAGCAATTTTGTATTTTATAAATTTATATCCCTTTTATTTTATTTTGATTAAAACTATAATTATAATTTAGAATTTAATGAAAAAATCATACTTTAAAGAAAATATAATAGTTTAATGGAAAAAATCTTATTTATTTCCTTATGTAAAAGTAGGGGAGTTTGGGCGGAAATTTTTTGATAATCATCATCATATCATATATCATATATTTCTTTAATGCAATAGCCAAGTTGCTACTGTGGCATCATAGATTTTTATCAAAAGTTGACATGTCACTTATTGAGAAAACAGTTATATAAGGAAAAATAAATAAATCTAGAGAGTAATTAAAAGTTACCTATTATAAAAATAGAATTTCCATGCTATTCCCTATTTTGATTTGAAAATTCAAATTAAATGTTCACACTACTAAAACAACTAAAATAAGGATTTTATTAGTGATTCGTGAATTCAAAAATATATACTGGCTATTTTTTTAGGAAATAAATTAAAATATTTTACACATAAAATGGGTAAAATGTTTTCCCAAAATGTTAGAAAATTATATGCATAATATAGTAACCATATTTGTCAATATTATTAAAAAGATCAATGCGTGAAAATGATTGGTAAATTTGAATATGTTAAAATATTAGCTTTATTTAAAAATGAACAGTTTAAATGGAATTAAGTATCTAATTTCCAGACTACAGTCAATCCCAATTTAAAATTAGTAATTTTGAGTCAATGTACTCATTACTTATACACCCAACTTCAAAATAATTTTTCAGCGCATGTAGAGATTTAGTTAATGATGATAGGTTTATTTGACGTACGATCTTATGAATAGGATTTCCCAATAATAAAAAAAACATATTTATTATTTTAATATACTTAACAATAACAAAATAATAAAATCTAATTTTTTCTTTCATTTTCGAACATATATAACTATGTTTATCGCCATTACATATTGACATTATCATGACTATTAACAATGTGTTATAGTTATATAAAATGAGTTATTAAGTAAGGAGTAAGTTTTCCATGTAGTTGTTAATATTAAAATTTTTAAAGTAATCCCGTGAATTTTCACGGGTTTAAACCTAGTACAATCAAAAAGATGTTAAGCTCATGGAACCCAATTAAATGTCGAGTTCACGTCTCAAAATTAGTGTTTGTATAACCTTTGATTATCTAAGACCCTTCTAAATGTCCAAACTTTGAAAATACTCTCTATGAGGAACAGTAGAGCAGTGATATCCGTGCATAACATGTGATACACAGTCCTGCTACAGTGCTCGTCTCCATCTTCTACTATCGTTCCTTCTTTCTTCATTTCTTCATCACTCTGCTGCTCCTCCTTCTCTCTTCGTTTCTTAATCACTCATTTCTTATCCTTATCTCATCCTAATTCTCTAAATTTCTTCTCTTATCCTTATCTCATCCTCATTCTCTAATTCAATCTGAATCGATGGTCGTATTTTTGATGATGAAGATTGCTCGCCTTGATGATTCCCCAGGTTTTCTATAATTAATCATTCAAGTTGGGTACTAACTTCAAAGAGGTCGCGGATCTGGAAATTTTTCGTGAATGATTAATTATAACTCGCTCAAGCCCAGGTATTGATTTCATTTGCTAATTTCCTCTCTTTTAATTTACTTATTTGTTGTGGTTTGATTTCCTTCTTTGCCCATTAATAGAACCTTTTAGAAAACTTGCGAACAGTAGAGCAGTGATATCCGTGCATAACATGTGATACACAGTCCTGCTACAATGCTCTTCTCCATCTTCTACTACCGTTCCTTCTTTCTTCATTTCTTCATCACTCCGCTGCTCCTCCTTCTCTCTTCGTTTCTTAATCACTCATTTCTTATCCTTATCTCATCCTAATTCTCTAAATTTCTTCTCTTATCCTTATCTCATCCTCATTCTCTAATTTAATCTGAATCGATGGTCGTATTTTTGATGATGAAGATTGCTCGCCTTGATGATTCCCCAGGTATTCTATAATTAATCATTCAATCTGGGTACTAACTTCAAAGAAGCTGTGGATCTGGAAATTTTTCGTGAATGATTAATTATAACTCGTTCAATCCCAAGTATTGATTTCATTTGCTAATTTTCTCTCATTTAATTTACTTATTTGTTGTGGTTTGATTTCCTTCTTTGCCCATTAATAGAACCTTTTAGAAAACTTGCTTGTGAAAACTTGATGATGATGGTCGTGCAAAGTTTTTTTTTTTGGTATAATTTTGTGTACAACTTAGGGTTTTAATTGGATTTTTGATTGGTTTGTTTGATTTCATAAGAATGTAGCTAACGAAGTGGCCTTAAACTTTCCGGTGTGGTAATACCTTCTGGTCACTTCATTGTGGCCTGCTTCTTCTTTACAAGGCCAAAAAATTGAGGTTAGTGTTGGGTTGGTGATTTATCTCCCATTTGCGTTTTGATTTTCGTCTTTACCCATTAATAAAACCTTAAGAAACTTGCTTGTGAAATCATACGCTTTTCAATTCCGAGATTTGGAAAGTACTATATTAATAGTATTGATCTTAATCGTAATGGATTTGATCTCTTTTGCAAGGGAGACATGACTTGGCTGTAAGCTCACTACAAAAAGATAACATGGAGGTGATAGCCATGTATCAATTCAGATAAATAAGGACTGCCATAAATTTCTTAGTCGAGTTTGGTAATTTCTGGTATTGCTTTTCATTCTGAATTTTTGCAGCAAATAATCATTTGTAATTTTTGAATCGGATCATTTCTTACACGAGTTTTGGTGATTTCTGGAATTACTTTTCGTGATTAACTTCATCTTTTGAGATTTAGGTTTTTAATTTCTTCTTTTCAGCTTATAATTTCTAAAATCTACGCTATACAGTGAATTTAACAATTTAGAGTTTCTGATTTGAATCGTTTCTTACTTGAAGTTTGGCAATTCTTTGGATTACTTTTCATTATAATTTTTTGCCCTGTCATTGTCCTTCTCCAGTTTCATCCACTCATTTTCCCTCTTTCACTCTCCATCGCGCATTTCCCCTTTTCAGCATTCTCCATTCCTCCTGCCTATTTTGTGTTTCTCAATTTTCAGTTGGTCGAATTCAATTTTTTCAGTGACTAGGTAAGTTGGAATTGTAATCGCTATTTTGATGATTTAATACTTGATTGATTGTTGAAGTACTTTTATGGGTATGAAATGTAAGGATTGAATCATCACGATAGGTTTTAACTTTGATGATTTTTTAAGGTTTTGGTGATTTTTTTATGTTTGTTTATTTTATTTGATGAAATAGGGTTTGCAGAAGTTGATTCTGTCGAAGATGGTATTGCGTGGTTCAAATTGGCAAATTCATTCCATTCATCGGCAATCTGGCATGGTATGTCTTCGATCTTATCGTTTATTATTACTACTTTTCGTTTGATTGCTTGATGATTATTTAGGTTTTGATTGTTATTGACTATTTAGATTTGGATTGCTTCCACTATTGTTTAAATTAGGTTTTGATAACTATTCACCTGGTTTTATTTTTTATTTTAGTTGTTGATTTTGGGTTTGATTTTTGATAAGATATATTTTGTACATGCTTTAGTGATGAACATGATCGTAGTGTTTCTGGTAGTAAATCAATTGAAGGATACTCTACACCTTTGCTAATCCATTCTCAGTCACCATTTTCCCCCTTTTCACTCGATTTTAAATTTGATGTTTACAGCGATAATGAAAAAACTGGAATCACCAACTTGTCTGTGCCACTTCGGGTGATTTATCTTGATCGTATTCTGTCAAATCAGTTCACATCACCGTGTTTGTAGCAAGTAATTAACCCGTTTTATTTTCTCCTTCTCTTGATGAACTCATTAATGATCAAAATGAACTCAACAAATTGATTGATTGGTTCATCTAGATCTTCTCCAGTTCTCGGTGATTGTTTCAGTGCTAGGCTTTAGGGTTTTGGATCATTTCGTTTCATCTATGTCTCATTTGTGAGTTTCTTATTGCTGATTTTATTGGTGATTGGTTTTGTCAGTTTGGTGATTATTTCGCTTTGGTGTGGAGTTTGATCGTAGTGTTTTTTTTCACTGTATTGGAAAGCTTTTGATGTCATGCTAGATTGGAAAGTGCGGTGGTTTTTCCTGAGGGGTGCTCTTTTCCGGCAAAGCCAGCGCTCTCTGAGGTATTACCCTTTCCTTGTTCATTATTCAACGCCATCCTATCCTATTTCACTCATAGGAAATTAAACTCACTCTCTTAATCGCATACTATTTCAGTCATAGGAAATTAAACTCCGTTCTAGGGATTTGGAGTGATTCGTAATTGTCTGTGCCTGTATTCTGGTTAGGGATGGTGAATAAGATTGATGAATTATGTTATGAAGCAGAATAATATGTGGTATGAATTGTGTGCGTCGCATATGTGCTTTTGTTTTAGTCATCTATTTGCTGATATTATATGTCTGAATGTCTCCTTGCTCCTGGTTACGTCCTTGCGTAAGCGAAATATTTTCCTTTCAACACTGTCTATGGTCGACTACATTTGTGTCTTTGTTTGTGATCATTGCTTAAAATTCATTTGTAGTTTCATATTGTTGTCCCCGTGGGAAATGTGGGTAAAAAATGAATTTAAATGCTGGATATTGGCAGGATAATAATGGTAATCACAGGGAATTATGTGATGAGTGAAGCTACAACACAGTCCCAGTTATGATAGATGGCCCCCACAATGCCAGAATTGTGAAATGATGACAATGCTGAAGATTAGAACTACTTTATGGCCTACTTTATGGCCTGGGATTCATCGGGGTCCTTTCCTTGTAAGCCTAAGGTAAAGGCTTAAAAGCAGAAACAATAAAAATTGCGTAGAAGTGTAATTTTGACAGCTTGTTCATTCAATCGTGTCGTGTATTCAATTGCTAATTTGAAACGCTTTTCTCATAAAATGTGTGCCAATCGGACGCGATGCGTCTTGGCTTGGCCAGATGGAGTGCATTTTTCAAAGGAGTGGTTTTTCATGATGCAAAGCTAGGCTACACCGCCTAAGAAGTGGCGTCGAGTTGTTTGATGGCGGAACCTCCACTTGAAGGTATTTGCCCTTTCCCTTTTCTTTCTAGCTTGTTGTTATAGAATGCGCTATTGAAGGCTTCGATTATGGAAATAACTCCAATTATTTTAGAGATCGTTGGGCGTAGCAACTAATGTAGAGGAAAACAGTGGAAGATAATAAGGCTACATTGAATTAGGAATATGAAAAGAGGCATGCCCACTACGCTTTTGATAATACATGCAAATGTTAATGTCGTCTTCAGATACCCAAGAAAACTCCGCCGTGTTTAATGCCTAACCTTATTGAGTTTAGCCACTTTTAACAATAGTTTACAAATTTGGACACCTTTCAGTTAGTGGTAACTAAACCAGAAATGGATACTCCTATGGCTGTTGAAGAAGGCTTCACTGTTATGCTTGCACCAATTTATACAAGAACTTGGCATCAGGATTAGTCCATGGCAAAAACAGAGCCACAACGAGACCTAACAGCATACTAGAGTGAATAGAAACAACTTTGCTACCCATAACTCCATATTTCTATCTATCAGGACTTGGAAGTGGTGTGGCCTGTGGCTAGGTTTTAACATCAGTAAAAGGTAACAATTTTTTTAATCAAACTGGCTGAACTTAATTTTTATAGCCAGTCTGAACTCTGCAAATAAACTCTACACTGCAGTGTATCCGGATTTTTTTTTTCATGGGTGTGGAACATTCAAGTGAAATATTACCGTAGAACAAAAATATTATTTATCCATTTAAGCCTTAACAAATGTGACATTGCTTGGTCTTGTTGTGGGCTTGTGGCTTTACTGATTTATATTGAAGGCTGTGAAAACGATATAAATTCAGTGGTGACTTGGAAACCAAATAGAATTTCCTATATTTATTCAAAAGGTTTAACATCCAAACATAGAGTTGGATGTAGTATTATACTCCGTATATGTGAAGACAGGTGGGCTATTGCATGAAAATTCACAATGACTGTCAAATTGTTATTTGTTTGTAGCTTACGCTTGTTTAGTTACTTGGTTTGATAGATTTGGCAAAAAGTCATTGAAAAACTCTGTTCCTAAGCTGATAAATTTTGTGTTATTTAGATTTGTCAGAGTTTTGATTCTGTGTACTATGATTATCAGGAGTTGCTAAGTTGGTACTTTGGTATCTCGTGTTTGTAACTACGATTATCATGAGGTAATTATGAGTACCTCATGTATGGTAAAGCAGATATTTCTCACTACAAGCCTTTATATACTTCTCAAGTGACAGTTTGTGTGACAATTTGTGTTTGCGGGTGACTAGGACATCCTTACTACTGAGAAGTGAGAATGCTTAGAGGATTCTGGACAACTACACAATACGGTGAATGATATAGTTTTCAGTGAGTCTAAAGATAGTCAGCTTGAAAATGCTACCAATGAAAGTGATGCAGGGCGTGAGAACTGAGAATAGTTCTGAAAATAGTGGGCTTCAAAATTCAAATCGTTTATAGTATTTTTAGGTTGAATTGCGTGTAAATTAGTATTACTGTACTTTATTCTACTGATATGGCGGGTGTCGATTGCGGGGGATTCAGATACACAAGATTCATACAATCTTATATGAATATTAATATGGTCAGCAGTTTTTGCTAATCGTTCCAATCTCAGTTTTTGCTCTGTAATTTCCAACTTCAAACTCGGATTGTTATGTGAATACACGTTATACTTAATCATGGGTTTATAAGTTTATTCCTAAGCTAAGATTTAAGCTAAAAATGTTTTTAGAAAAGACAGAGATGGTCCTTGGAACTCCGCGCGCAACGCGCGCGGTGAACCAACTAGTATAGTCAAAAGTACAATGAAAACAACTAAATATACAGTGATGGTGTATAGAGAAAAAAAAAAACAATCCGTACCATTTTGTAGCAAATGTGTAGTAGGTAATGACAAAAAGATTTCCGTTGAAACCATCTTTGTTGTAAACAATATTGTTAGGATTGGGATTTTACTGTGGATCGATGAGTTTACTTGGGTTGGATTGTAGAAGCGTAGATCCTACTAATTAACTAAAACACATAATTATGTTAACAAAATATGTTAAAATCTCGTGTTAAATTCTCAAAAACACCATTATCTTATCATGAACCCACAAACTGTTCCAGTTTATAATATTTTTTTATGTTAAATCATATATAAAATTTTAGTAACCGAAAAAATTAAAATGTCTCTTTGCTATAGTTATGGATGAGTTGACAAGGGATATTCAGGACGACATCCCTTGGTGTATGATGTTTGCTGATGATATTGTGTTGATTGATGAGACAAAAGAGGGGGTGGAGAGAAAGTTGGAATTATGGAGGCAGACTTTAGAGACTCGTGGGTTCAGCCGAGCGGAGTAAGACTGAGTATTTGAGGTGTCAGTTCACTAAGGTGGCGGGGTTGAGATCGACAGAGGCGGGGAGTATTATTTTCGATGGGAATGTTGTTGAGGGTTCGGATTTCTTCAGATATCTAGGATCTATTATTCAAAAAGATGGGGAGTTAGACGGAGATGTGGCTCACAGAATTAAAGCGGGATGGTTGAAATGGAAGAGTGCTTCAGGGTTTCTATGCGATAAAGATATGCCCCAAAGATTAAAGGGAAAATTTTATCGCACGACAATTAGGCCTGCCCTACTTTACGGCTCCGAGTGTTGGGCCGTAAAGCATTGTCACATTCAAAAGATGAGTGTGGCGGAGATGCGCATGTTGAGGTGGATGTGCGGACATACAAGGCAAGATCGGTTAAGGAATGAGGTGATTAGGGAAAAGGTAAAAGTGGCGCCAATAGAGGACAAGATGATGGAAAACAGACTAAGATGGTTTGGCCATGTGAGAAGGAGACCTATGGACGCACCAGTTAGGAGGCTAGAGACTTGGAGAACAGAAAAGGTCCCTAGAGGCAGAGGAAGACCGAGACAGACATGGTTGAGAGTGATAGAGCACGATATGAGAGTTCTGGGGCTTGAGGAGAGTATGGTGACGGAGAGGGCACAATGGAGGGAAAGGATACATGTGGATTTTTAGTATTTGATGTTTTTTTTACAGATTTAATGTTTTTTTTTATTTAATTTAAAAATTAAATTATTTATTTTTCTCTCCTTTATTACACTTTTTCACCAACCACTTTCTTATAGATTTTACCTGGTTCATTCCGGAGCCTTAACTCTATTTCGGTTTTTAAAAATCGTTTTAATCTTTTATCTCGATTTAAATTTTAAGTTTTTATAAAAGAAAGACGGAATTCGATTTTAAAACCCCTAAGTTTACCTTGACTTTCCATTACATTTTCGTTCTTCCTTTTTGTTTTTCATCTTCCCTTTTTTTATTCGCATTTTGAGGTGTGCGTTCACCCATGGACGGTTCGAAAGGATGATTCATGTCAGCCGACCCCAAATCATTTTGGGATTAAGGCTCTGATGTTGTTGTTGTTGTTGTCGGATCGGATCGTATAGTTGAATCGTAAGATCCTACAAAAGTAAGATCCTACCTAGGATCGGGAACGATCACCACTTTTTGAATCGTAGGATCGTAAGATCCTACGATCCGTATCGGGAGTTTAACAATTACGGTTGTAAATATATAATAGTAGAGTAGCAGTTGGTCGAGAACTTTATTAATAAGCGATTATAAGTAATTATAAACATAATTTGTTAAAATATATTATATAATAAATTACGGAAATTGGCCCATATCTTGTCGGTAGTGTTTTAGGTGGAAATTTTTGGAGCTTTCTTAAACTTTTAGTAGATATACTAGTATAGGCCCCGTGCAATGCATGCACGGTGTTTATAGAATTTTACCTTTTAGTATACTATATTTATAGAGTGTAAATTGACAATTCATTATTTTTTAACGTTTTACATCATTATATTTTTATAGAGTGTAAATTGACAATTCATTATTTTTTAACGTTTTTCATCATTATATTTTGATTTGAGAGAAAAAAAACAATTTAAGTAATACTCATAACATGAAATGTGTATTTTACTAAAAAAAGTTTTTTACACAGATTTAATGATATTGTTTTATAACTTTTTAATAGTATATCTTTTAGCTACAACTTATTTTACCGAGAATGAAATTTTTATCATCAAAAAACCTAGAAGCAATTCTTAAATAGGGAACTATATTGAAATAAGAAAGAAAATAAGAAATTATATCAAAATAGGGAAAAAAAATTTAGGCGGAAAAATTTTGAGTTTTTCCTGTTCATTTAGTATATAGGGGATGGGATGTTCCTCTTTTTGTCTTCAATTCATGATACGCGAGTGGACACTGAATACTTCCTAATTGCATATCCTTGTCCACGGGGTTTAAAGTTGCTATTTTTTTTATTAAGGAATCTTATTATCATCATTATATATATATTAAAGAAGACCCTTAAACTGCTGATGTGGCAGCATGAGGATCCAGGAAATTCACACTGGAGCTTTCCTATTATTTGGACAAAATTGTCCATTAACTCGCATAATAGTAATACAATGATTCTGTAGAAAATTCAGGGGCAAAAAAGTCAATTTGCAGTTCCAATCTCTCTTACTACTAAGAGAATAAAAACTCTTAGTAGTTTTCCCACCAATGCTACAAACTTGAAAATGGGCCACATCTTTCGATGAACACTAGGTAATTATTGGGCTATAATAATTTATTGGGCTCAAATCTTAAATCTCTTCTATTCTATCTATTCTATTCTAACTCATATTCGGATAATTAGTGATAATAATGAAAGAGAGGGACCCCCACTTTAATTCAATTAATGGATTCTCTATCCTATTTTATGTCTTATCTTGTGCCCCATTATTTCTCCTAATGATACATTAGCATTTTAAGATATAATATTACCATTTTTATTATTTCAAGTGTGATGGGTCAAAATCTTAAGGGGATGAAATCATGAAATGTAGAAGATGAGACATAAAAAGTGGACAATGATCTCGGTGATCTCTACTCCCAAAGGAGTTAATTGGCTAAAATATATATTTTTTATTCTAGCTAATATTCTTACTAATTAATGAAAGTGGATCCACTGTTAATTGGTTCCATTAATTTACTAACACTAATTGGCAAGTATATACCGTATATACATTATACTCAAATGATTTACACAATATTCATCATCCCTACCGAAATTATCTCATAAATTCCTTACACTCTTAATAATATAACTCCAAATTGTTTATTAGTATAATAATTTATAAAATATTTATACAAATAATTTTATTGAGAGTCTCTTTAGAAACCAAATCTAAAAATTACCGTGCTGTAGCACGGGAACTACACTAGTTTTCTAAACAAGGCGTTATTCACAATTAACACTTTTACCCCCAACTACTTTCACCATTATTCAAGCAGTCCATCTTCTCATAAAAAACCCCGGTACACAACAACCTCTAATTAAAAAAAAAGGATAAAATATACACAGCCACTACCATAATCGTCATTCCAATGGATTTGTTCTGGAAAAACGTCCAAAAAATCAACCCATCTCACGCATAGTTCTTCGTTGCGGTGTATCCCGTCCGACTTTCAAATCATGGGTTAACATTTATTTTCGTGTTTTTCTTCGCGAAAGTGGTAATTAAACCTCTTAACTTTGTTCAGTTGTGAAATTAGGCCTCATAAGTTTCAATTGGAGCAATTAAGCCTCTTAAATTTCACCAAAAGTGAAATTCAATCCCATTTCTAGAATTTTCACCAAATTCTTGTATTAAAATCACATTTAAAACTTCCTCCATTCTACAATGATCTACCCATTTACTTTTGGCTCAACAACCAAGGGAAGTAGATTAGTTGCAATTTGGGAGCTTAATTAACAAATAAAGTACAATTGTTAATTGGTGGGGTAAGGCATAAACTTCCCACCAATTTCTTAATTGTACCCGGTTTTTCATGTAAAGAGGGAGTGCAAGTTGGTGTAAAACAGTGGGGAAAAGGGAGGGAAATGAAAATTTGGATGAACTTTTAAATCTCCCACCAAATTACATCACTTCAAAGATGTGATTACCAAGACCTCAAGTCATGTTTCACCAGCAATAATAGGATTACATAACCAATGGTTCTCAAATAAAATTACACAAACTACTCTAAAACTTCTCAGAAAATTACAAGCATTACAAAAAAAAATTCAGTAAAATTACACAACCAATATTTAGGCTATGAAAAAACCAAATCTGACTGACGATCAAAGGCATAGAATCGTCTGCTTGTTGTTTGAGAGTTGCATAAATGGTAAACCTGCACATGGGAAGATGAATGAAGTGGCAAATAAGTTCAATGTGACAAGGAAATCTGTTTTTACTATATGGTCAGCAGCAAAAAAACAGAGAGAAGCTGAAGTGGCCATCAATGTGAGGAGTAAAATAAAGGGAAAGAAGGGGAAAAATAGATTACCTTGTCCAATAGAGGCCATAGTGGCACTTGATGTAGAAAAGAGAACAACTTTGAAGAGGTTGGGGAAGGCAATTGGGCATTCACCATCTACCTGTCATAGATGGGTAAAAGAAGGACTCATTAAGTCTCACACAAGTTCAATACATCCAGCATTGAGTGAAGACCACAAGCACATTAGGTTGCATTTTGTGATGGGCAAATTAGTCTTTGATAGGCTATTGAGGTGTATAATGTTCAAGGATATGAGTCACATCATTCACATTGATGAAAAATGGTTTTATATGACCAATCCAAAATGTAGGTACTACATTGGCAGCAATGAAGCACTACCTTACAGAAGTTGTAAAAGCAAACGGTACATAACAAAGATCATGTTCGTAGCAGCCGTATCAAGACCAACATACAAAGAGAATGGAGAAGTATTGTTTGATGGAAAGCTTGGTATATGGCCCTTCACTTATCAGGAACCACATGTCCCACACCAGGTATATATAAACAATTATCTAGTGATTTACGGTACGAAGGTTTAGATTTAGGATCCATTAGTATGAGAAAGAGATAAAAAATGGTACGAAAATTGAAGAAAGGAAGAGCAGACAATGAGGAAGATGTAGAGTGAAGATCAGAGAAGAAGTAGAATGGACAGGCGGCGGAGAGGAAGAGAGTTTTTAGGGTTTTTTTGAGAAGGATCTAGAGAGACGGTTAGAGAGAGGGAGAGTAAATAAGAGAGTATGAAATTAAATGATGATAGGGGGGGTATATGGAAAATCTGGTGGGAAATGAAAAAAAAAAGGAGGGAGTAATTAGGGGTAAACCGTATTATTAGTGTTAATTATAGGAAAATTAGGGGTTTAAGTAGTGGCAATATTTGTAAATAAAGATGGGTAACAAGGACAACTTAGTCATTTTCTATACCCAAAAATAGAAACAAAGGAAATGGGTAGATCAAAGTGAAATGGCCCAAATAGGAAAATGGGTAGATCATTCAAGAATGGAGGAAGTACAATTTATCAATTATAAAAAAAAATTTATGATTTTAAAACTTTTATATTTATATTAAATATTGAGAATTATTTTTTTTGAATTTTATAGTATATAGACAATTTATTATATATCTATGAATATTATATAAGTTATAAACAATTTACTAAATATGTATATAAAAGTGTTCTTCAATGATTAATAAATTATGAATTATTTTGTAAAGTTACAATTAGTAATTTTTATGATATTATAAATTATTTAATACTAATATAAAATATTTTTAATTAATTTTTTGTGAAAATATTAAAAATGGGGTTGAATTTCACTTTTGGTGAAACTTAAGGGGCTTAATTACTCCAATTGAAACTTATGGGACCTAATTTCACAATTGAATAAAGTTAAGCGGCTTAATTACTACTTTCGCGTATTTTTCTTTGTTGATTGTGGTTATGTAATTTTCAGAGAACATTTCATTGCACTTTATTTACATTGTTTGTTGCTAACTTCCGGGAGAGATGACAAGGTCTAAAATGAGAATGGGCAAGAAGGCAGGAAGAGCTAGGCAGTTGTGTTTGAACAGAAAAACACCCTTGAAGAGGACAATTGTGATCGACCCGAACCGGGACGCCCATAACGAGTATATAAAATCGATTTGCTTAGCCGTTGAGTCTTATATTTTGTTCATATGGGTGAATATGAGTATAAAATTGATAAGCTTAGAGCATCTTCAATGGTTGAACAAAAGAACTTGCTTGCAAATTCTAAAAGTTTCAAGCTAGTTGTTCAACCATTGGAGAGCTTCACATGAACTAGCTTAGTTTGAGCAACTAGCTCCATAGAGCTAGTAGCTCAAATGGTCCCACAAAGAGATATGTATCAATTAAATAAATGTTTATAAGTCCATTTTAAGCAACAACTCTTACAGCTTAACCATTGTAGAAGTTTATAGCTTAAAAGTGGTGTAGCTCAAAAATGTGATGTGGAGAGTTAAGCTAGTAGGGTTGTTGCGTACCATTGTAGATGCTCTTACTAGTTTAGATCTCGTGCAAATGCACCGTATTTTAGATTATAATATATAGAGAAGTGAGCATTATTAATAATTACACTTTAAATTTACTGTTAAATACAATATTGATGTGTTCTATTAATTATTAAGATAGAAAAGGGAAAACGTGAGGACACCTTTACATACGAAAATCATAATATCGTTACATTTACTAATTTTAATAAATATTGTGTATTTGGTGTTGTATTTTAAGGAAATTTTCGTATTTTATAAAATCACACTAATTATTATTTCGGCAATGTATTTTTCAAATAAGAGATCGAAAATATTTGTGATGGAGAAAATTCTTTAATATAATAATTAAAATATATTATGGTTAAAATGTGATAATAATAATAAGGAAAAAATACAAATAACCACCACGTATTTACGTATTATTACAAATAACCACCACGTATTTCTATTTTTACAAATAACCTCCTTATTTTCACGTATACTCCCCAATCACCATCGTATATATGACCCGATACTCGTTTTTCATATTTTCCGACTCATTAATTAACGATTTATCTGAAATACCCATATTACCCTTATCAAATAACACAATCCCAAATTAACATTATTTCTTTCTTCATTTACTACTGAAGACCCAAATCAATTAATTCATATGGAAATCCTAAATCCCCCAAATCAATTGATCCAATATGCTTTACAATTCTTCTTTACAATTCATCTTACCCCCTCTTTATAATTTTCCATAATTCTTGGACCCATTCACATGAATTCAGATTCAGTTCACATGAATTCAGGTTCACAAGACACATTCTGGGATGCACTAGGTTGTGCGACGAAATGGTGGATCGGAACTGAGTTGAACTGGCCTTATTCTGGGCTACTAGACTTGTGGTTCGTTTGTGCTCAATTAGTTCAACTTGTCAGACTTTTAAATTAGGTTCTGGTGCCGACTTCAAATACGATGATTCAAATGGCGGTGTGTGGTACTGGTAATGCCCCTGTCTGCTGCTCAATTGAGTGCGGAATCAGGTTGTTGCTGCACTTGAATTCGGCATGGTGGAGATGAGTGTTGGAGGCCGGATATTGGTGATTTAAGATTTCCAGATAAATCAATCGATTTGGGGGATTTAGAGTTCTCATATGAATTTTAATTGATTTGGGTCTTTGGGAAATGGAGAAAGATAGGAAATGTTTTGTTAATTTGGGATGGTACAAGTCGATAAGGGTAATATGGGTATTTTAGTTAAATCGTTAATTAATGAGTCGGAAAATATGGAAAATAAGTCTCGGGTCAAATATACGGTGGTGATTGAGGAGTATACATGAAAATTTGAATTTTTTGGCAAATTGGTGTTTATTAGTAAAATAATTAGGGAGTTGGGGTTGGTTTGAAACTATTTAGATTTATGGTGTCCACGTCATCAGTTTTTATTTTTATTTTTCCAGTTTTTATGGTAAGCCGCTAAGTTTCTTAGCGGCTTACAAATTTTTTTTTTTTTTTTTTTGAAAAAAAAAGGTGAATAGTAAAGCCGCTAAGAATATTAGCGGCTTTACTATTCATTTTTTTTTCAAAAACCGTCACCTTTTAACACTGATGACAGCCTATTCTAGAAATGAATAATCACCAAAGCCGCTAAGAAAGTTAGCGGCTTCCTTATTTCTCTATTTTTCATAAACTTATGACATTTATTATCAAAAAAATGACAAAGAGACAAAGCCGCTAAGAAACTTAGCGGCTTTGACTAAAAATTGGAAAAAAAATGAAACTGATGACGTGGACACCATAACTCTAAATAGTTTCAAACCAACCCCAACTCCCTAATTATTTTGCTAATAAACACCAATTTGCCAAAAAATTCTGAAAATTTAGGGGTTATTTGTAAAAATGGAAATACGTGGTGATTATTTGTAAAAATACGTAAATACGTAGTGGTTATTTGTAATTTTTCTTAATAATAATAATCTGAGTAAAATATATAGTAATCTTACAAACTGACTTATATCATGAAAGAAAAATTCTTGGGTACACCGGGTGTACCACGTCACCGTACACCCGAGCCAATAAGATTATTAGAATTATCCACATTTTCCATAAATAATAAAACAAAATCTAAATGGAATATGGTTAAAGGTTTATCATTGGTTAGGGTGTACGATAATCTTGTACACCCGGTGTACCCAAAAATCTCTCATCATGAAATATAGCAAATGCAAAATATATGGTAGTCTAAAGTATTTAAGTGTAATATATTTCGCCACAAATATTGAGAAATAAGAATTATAAAGTAGGTCAACATTTGTATAGAATAACAAAAGTTTAAGCCTAATATTTGAGAATAACCAAACCTATTTACTATTAAGGCCTAATTTGTAGTTGAGGGTGATTTGAGCGGGAAAATTCCTAGTTTCACATATTCATTTAGTAAATAGAGGATTATGAGATTAAAGTACATAAATTTGTTACAACTTATATCAGATTACGCCATTAATTTTTTGGGGGAAAAAAGCTCCATATTAATTACAAATTTTCATTTATGACGGACATATCCGTTGTAAACTTGCGACGGATCAAGTATTACCTATATGGGGTAGATAAGACAAAAGCAGAATGCCTAGGGAGTAGCAATATGTTTTGTCTTATTTACCCACATGGGTATTACTTGATTCGTCGCAAGTTTGTGACGAATATGTCCGTCACAAGAGAGACTTGCTGATATTAATTAGTTTTTGAGTCGGAAAACCTATGTCATTAATGTGCTTTTCTTTGCCTGGAAAAATGTTTTTTCGGGAAAAGAATTCGATAATGAAAGGTGAAGATAAAATGAAGGAATGATGGACAAAATAAGTAGTAAAAGAAAAACATGACAGTAGAGTAAAAAGAGAATCACAGCATGATTTTTGGATTGCAAATAAATAAATTCAGATTTTTTCCATTTTAACAGCAAGTCTCTTGTGACAGACATATCCGCCATAAGCTTACGATAGGTCAAGTAATATCTATGTGGGTAAATAAGACAAAACATATTGTTACTCTCTAAATATTCTGTTTTTGTCTTATCTACCTTACATGGGTAATATTCGATCCGTCGCAAGTTTACGATTGATATACCCGTCACAAATGAGAATTTGTGCCATTTTAATGTGGCCATAACTCGAGCTCACAACCATAATGCATGAGATATAGTTTAATGACTTTAATCCACTCAACATCGATGGACTAGATTATGGCCGCATGATTCAAAATCTAATTAGCGAGACGAATACTATATATCAAACTTGGTCAAAACTTTATTTGAATGAACTATTTTAAATCGACATATATATAATTCATAATAAAAAAAATTAATATATAATTAAAAAATATTTGCACAGTGTTATGGTTTACCGCTTTTATGATTTAGTTTTTTTTGCAAAAACTTTTATGATTAGTTTAGTCATATATAGAATATATTAATATAGTCCGTAGTTTTTTAGGTTGTATTATAAATACTATGTAGTTTTAAAATTTTGATAACATGTGTTGATTCACTATAATCTACTATAAATAAGTTAAAAGGTTATAAGATGTAGGAGTGAGCAAGTTTAGGTCCGGACCGGAAAAATGGCCCGGATCTGACCATTTGCTCTGGACCAAAACCGGACCGAATTTTTTAGGTCCGGTCCTCGGTGTGGGGTAATATTCGTATAAAACCCTTAAATTTTAGGACTATAACGTAACTTTAACATGTGATTATTGTCATAAAACAAAATACAAGAGAAAACGATAAAGAACAAGAATCAACCTCGGGTCCTTTGTGAATGCGGCCTAAGAACAGAAATCAATATAGATTTCCTCCTAATCGTTGCACCCAAGACCGTCTGAGACTATGCCCCTTGTGCTAGAAAGTACTCTCTAATTGACTTGCAATATTGAGAGAGTTGTTGTGAGGTTTTCGATGTGAGATCTAGAATTTCAGAGGAAATTGCCCCGAAACCCTAATTTCTATGTAAATGAAATGCCTTAGATCAAAAAGAAGAGAAGCTCTCCTTTTTGTCCCATTCGGCCGTGAGCTTTCATGAAGGGGGAAGTGGGCTTTCCACTTTCTCCTTATTTTTTAACTCGTGGTCCGACTCGAAAATGCTAAAATGTATATGACGGGATTTTATTATAAATCGTCATCGGTTATCGGTTATTAAAATATCGACTAGTAACGTGGATTAGTCGACATATTAATACTTGTCCGACAAAGATAATATTGTATAATTAATTCAATATACATCAATTAAATATAATCGTTTATATTCAATTTACGAATTAACCGCTTAATTCGTCTTAGCCATTATTATTTAATCCGTATTAAATAATTATCTCAACATCGCGTTTGACTAATTATTAGTCAATAACTCCGACTAACTGCTTAGTCAAATTAGGCATCAACATGACTATATTTTTATACCGTCACATCTCTCAAACGTATCCTATAGGTGTGACTTTTAGGGACCAGTTGATCACCGCCATCAGTATGACAATAACGTCAAACTTATCTAGCAAGCCAACCGTTATTGATAAACGTGGACCAACTGATAATAATACAAAAGTATACCCTTTGATCCTTTTAGAGATTCAAATGTTATTGCACTAATCGTAGAGGACACTGCAAATTTCAACAAGCTCCCACTTGTCCGTACAAATGTATGTGCAATAACGTTATCCGCACTAACTGGAGGACACGGCTCCAACAAACTTCCACTTGTCCGTACAAGTGTATGTGCGATAACCGATTCTCATATTAATTTAAAATTTCTCCCACTCAATGTAAAACAATTTGCAGATCCTGATCCGCAAAGGTCGTATTTTACAATCGATCTGTATCAAGAGTGGTTTCCCTGACTAGAGAGTAACTCAACCGATAAAACGACCGTATTCGAGCATGGCCATGCATTTCGATTCTGACTCCTCGAGTGGCCCCGAGAAATATCGACACTGATAAAGGCCGAATATTTCCTTCAACTCGACTCCTGCCGATTTAAGCACAAAGATGAAATGACCCGAAAAAATCTACTTGGCCCCCTGTTACGGATGACCGTGAGAAAGAAACCAAAGTCACCCAAAATCCGCCTTAGTCTCAAGAGACAGTCGATAGTCAAAAGAATCGACTCTTAGGATCACCATGGAGGTCCTATCCACGACCCGGCACCGAATGTTATAAAACATTTAGGACTCCACGTCGATGTCACAATTGTGTCCTACGAGATATCCGTATAACTCGCCTCCGTGATTGGTCACCAACCTTTTAACTTATGGCTCATTGAACCCACCATCAACCAACGTCACAAAATAATTGCCGAGTTATCACTCACGTGGGCAATTAAGGACCAACTATATAATGTTTGTTCAGTTCACTTTGTGGTGTTCAAAATTGTCGGACAAATCCACATGAAAAACAAAATATATAAAAATCAAAACGATGATGTCGTATGGAGTACACAAGAAAATGAATCTAATCCATAAAAGAGTACTACAACTCAGGAACACGTTTAATTCCCATGGAATTAACATGTCCTTCATGCTTATCTTGTCGTAATGGTTTAGTGAGAGGATCTCGCTATATTATCATCTCAGAGCAATCTTTTCTATCACTACTTCCTTTTGCTCCACGTAATCTCGGATTATATGAGCTTTCCGTTGTACATGTCTAGACTTGTTGCTAGACTTTGGCTCCTTAGCTTGGAAGATGGCACCTCTATTGTCGCAATAGATGGTGATCGGGTCATTCGAACTAGGCACTACAGATAGTCCTTGTAACAATTGACGCATCCATATCGCTTCCTTTGCAGCCTTCGTACGCGGCATAGTACTCGGACTCGCTAGAATCTGTTGTAACACTTTGTTTGGAACTCTTCCAAATGATCACAGCGCCATTAAGAGTAAAAACGAATCCAGACCGAGATTTCGAGTCATCTCGATCCGTTTGGAAGCTAGCATCTCGTAATCGTTGCAAGATAGCTTTTGATCGCCTCCATAAGTCAATGCCCAATCTTTAGTCCTCCGTAGGTACTTAAGAATGTTCTTGACAGCCATCCAATGTGATTCACCTGGATGCTATTGGAATCGACTTGTCATACTCAATGCATATGCCACGTCCGGACGTGTGCATATCATGGCATACATGATTGATCCTATAGCCGAGGCATAAGGGATCCGTGTCATGCGCTCTTTTTCTTCCGGTGTCTCTGCCTGAGACTTGCTCAAATGCACCCCTGGAGCCATAGGAAGAAACCCCTTTTTGGAGTTAGTCATGCTGAATCTCTCTAGTATCTTGTCTATATAAGACTCCTGACTGAGAGATAACATCCGACGTGATCTATCTCGATAGATACGGATGCCCAAAATTCTTTGTGCCTCACCCAGATCTTTCATCTGGAAATGGTTCTTCAACCATACTTTTACCGGAGTTAAGAGAGGTATGTCATTTCCAATCAGGAGTATGTCATCGACATATAATATTAGGAAGACAATCTTGCTCCCACTCGACTTGATATATAGACATGGTTCCTCGACTGATCGAGTAAATCCATTTTCTTTTATCACTTGGTCGAAACGATGATTCCAACTCCTAGAAGCTTGCTTAAGTCTATAAATGGAACGCTTAAGCTTGCACACTTTCTTAGGATGTTCAGGATCGATGAAACCTTCGGGTTGTACCATGTACAACTCTTCCTCCAAAAAACCGTTTAAGAAGGCGGTTTTCACATCCATCTACTAAATTTCATAGTCATGAAAAGCGGCAATCGCTAAGATAATCCGAATGGAACGCAGCATGACTACGGGTGCAAAAATTTCATCGTAGTGCAAACCTGACACTTGGGTGAAACCTTTAGCAACTAGTCGTGCTTTATAGATATCTTGTTGACCTTCCACAGAATGCTTTATCTTGTAAAGCCATTTGCATTGAAGGGGACGAACCTTAGCAGGTAAGTCAACAAGATCCCATACGTTGTTCTCATACATGGAGTCCATCTCGGATTGCATGGCCTCAAGCCATAGCTTTGTGTCAGAACTAGTCATGGCACCTTTATAGGTTGCGGGTTCACTACTCGTTAAGAGTAGAATGTCATCTATGTCATGTTCCTCGACCATACCAATGTATCTGTCCGGAGGAATAGAGACTCTTTCCGGCCTCCTAGGTTCCTCAGGAATATTAACCGCAGCCGGGATTGAAGGAACTGGTTCCTCCAATGGTTGCTCGGTATTTGGTTCTGGAATCTCCGATAGCTCGAAGGTTCTGTTACTCTTCGCATTCTCGAGAAATTCCTTCTCTAAGAATGTCGCACTAGCCGCAACAAATACACGTTGTTCGGTTGGCGAGTAGAAGTAATGACCAAGTGTTCCTTTAGGATAACCTATAAAGTATGTCTTGACCGATCGCGGGCCGAGCTTATCCTCGTGTCTCCACTTGACATAAGCCTCGCAGCCCCAAACCCGTATAAAGGACAAGTTAGGGACCTTTCCCTTCCATAGTTCATATGGAGTCTTGTCAACACTTTAGACGGACTTCTGTTAAGTATTAGAGCAGCTGACGATGATTTAAGAGCATAACCCCACAATGAGTCGCAACACGGTGTGACTCATCATGGATCGAACCATATCAAGTAGTGTTCGATTTCTCCGTTCGGACACACCATTCAACCGAGGTGTTCCGGTGGAGTTAATCGTAAGGCAATCCCACAATCCTTAAGGTGTTGATCAAACTCGTGAGAAAGATACTCGCCACCACGGTCTGATCGCAGTGTTTTAATCTTTCTACCTAGTAGGTTTTGTACCCGATTCTGGTATTCTTTGAATTTCTCAAAGGATTCACTTTTGTGCTTCATTAAGTAGACATAGCCATATCTACTTAAATCGTCCGTGAAAGTGATGAAATACCTATAGCCTTCTCGTGCGGTGATTGACATAGGTCCACACACATCCGTATGTATGAGTCCTAATAGGTCGCAGCCGCACATTCCAACACCTTTGAAGGAAATTCGAGTCATCTTGCCAATGAGACATGATTCACACGTGCCAAATGATTGAAAATCAAAGGCCGAGATAGCTCCATTCTTTATGAGCTGTTTAACGCGTTTCTCATTAATGTGTCCCATACGGCAGTGCCATAGATACGTTTGATCTTTGTCACCAACCTTTAACTTATTATTTATTACGTGCAATATTTCGGTGGTCTGATCTAAAACATAAATTCCGTTCATGGAGACTGCCTTGCCATAAATCATATCGTGTAATGAGAAAATGCAACTATTATTCTCTATTACAAATGAAAAACCAAGTTTGTCAAGTGCGTAAAACCGAAATAATGTTTTTAGAAAGACTGGGTACATAATACCAGCTTATATAAAAATAACTCAAATCCGCTTAGGAAGTCGGATCACGTATGTTCCCCTCGAGACGGCAGCCACTCGTGCTCCATTCCCGACACGCAGTCCACCTCACCCTTTACGAGGGGTTCGATGTTTCGGAGCCCCCGCACATGATTACACAGATGAGAACCACAACCAGGATCTAGTACCCAAGTTCCGTAACTTGCGTGGTTAATCTCAATCATATGAATAAAAGTAGAAGAGGAAGAAGACATACCAACAGTTTAACGCGACCGCTTTTATGTCCTCATGGTAAACAGGACATGTACGCCTCCAATGCCCAGTCTTGTGGCAATGATGGCATTCCATGTTATCGGTCTTGCTCTTTGTCGTGCCTGATGAGGTGCTCGACTCACCAGGCCCACTCTTACCTGATCCCGACTTCTTAAACTTCGGTTTGCCTACCGCTAGGTCTGCCTGAGCTTTGCCCTTTCCCTTGCCCTTGTTTGACACAACGAGAACATCCTGTTTCAAGCTCCCACTAAACTTCATATCCTTCTCGGTCTGTACGAGTAGGGAGTGTAGTTCATGAGGACTTTTCTTCAAATCATTCATATAGTAATTCGCTCTAAAGAGCGCAAAACCATCGTGGAGTGAATGAAGCATGCGATCAATCACGATGTTCTCGCTGATTTTACAATCAAGCGCCTCCAGTCTCTCGACATTCTCAATCATGCTGAGAATGTGTGGGCTAACCGGTTGGCCCTTCTGGAGTTTCGCATCAAAGAAGCGAGTGGTATGCTCATAGGTCACGATTCTCGGTGCTTTCGAGAATTCCTTAGTGAGCGTGGTGAAAATCTTGTTTGCACCTTGGGCTATGAAGCGTTTCTGCAAATTGGATTCCATTGCAAAAATGAGTACGTTTTTAATCGCACCCGCTTCCATGACGAAATCGTTATACTTGGCGATCTCGTTAGCTCCAGCCGTGGGGCCTAGGTTTGACGGGATGGGCTCACGATATTTGAGCTTCCCACGTCGCCAGCGGCGCATTCCGTAATGCCGCCTCCCGACCGCGATGTTTGATCCATCATTCTTCGCCGAGTAGACCGATTCATCCGATTCATGAAGATCCGGCCGTGACTCGGGGTCCAATGTGGCACTTGGCATTGGGTCGTCAAAGACGGCCACCATTTTGTTATTAGCAGTTTAAATGATCGTGATCTACACTGAAAAAGAAAGGAAAAACAAAATGAAATAAGCAACTCATCGAGGTGATTTAAGTCTATTTAAAATTCATTTTAACGTGTAGACTCATTGCACTTGCATAATTGATCTCCCTCAAGAATAATACAAGTGATCCCAAGACTCAATTTCCGTAAATTGATAAGCCAACTGTTTAGCTAGTTCTATCGTTAGAACTCTTGGTCGATAGATTTCCGTAAATCCTATCTATAGTCCACCATAATCACAGGATCGTACGAGTGACCATAGTGTTGAGATAAAATAGGTCAATCAGTTCCAACTTACCCGACGTAGAAGGGGTCATATTATGCCTACCGACGAAGAAGGGATTCATTGGAGTTTGGCCTATAAAGACTATTCTCAATTTTTGGTTATACGAGGAAGATCCCATCAACTTAGTTTTAATTCATTTTAAGTGAACGAAAAACTAGCAATGCGTGAATGAATTAATTTAGGTGATGGCTTATTTAAAACATGTGACATCTGTATATCAAAGAAAACTAACGCGTAACCTCTATATGAGTCAGTTTTCATGCAAATATTAGGTGGTTTGGTTTTAGGCGGAATATGATGCAAATTATCGTTACAATAAAAATAAAAGAATGCAAAACGTAAATAAAAATTCCTAGTGTGGCCTATCCTAGTAAAAAGAACATAATACAACTTTGGAATCCACCGTTGGACCCGAGAAACTTGTCTTTATGTTCCATCTTGATCCATGTAGCGGGAGTGAGCATCCGATTCTCCATCTTTGGTCTTCTCAAAATTACAATTTAAAATTACAAAATATAAACCTATTTACATTCTAAATAAAACTGTAATTACAAGGAAAAACCAAAACGGAGATACAAGATCTCAAAATACAACCAAGACCGTGTTCCATCATTACGGTAACACGTTCTACTAAGGCCACACTAAGTTACAACCGTTTGTAAAATTAAATACGTAATAAAACATTCAAGGCATTCAAAATAACGATAAATAAAAATGCATCAACTAAAACAAAATTTATTCGTGACATAATTCCGTAATTATGTTAAATTTATCCAAACCACCTTTAATGATTAAAATTATGTGACAAAACCGCTTTAATCAACTTAATTTTAATCCATGATAATCCGTTACTATAAATCGCTTTAAAATAACTAAATGGTACGTGAGTGAACCGTTTCACTATCAAGCGAGTGTACAAAATCCGGATTATGTACATATTATGGCCAAAAGAAAAATTAAAACATGAAAAATGATTTTTCAATGCTGCCACAACTCAATTCCTCGATCGAGACACTAAAGTCCTCGATCGAAGAACAAAAAGGCTCGATCGACTGATGCTGCAAGTCGATCGAGAGGTTTGACAAACAGAAAGTGCTCGATCGACTAATCTCGTGGTCGATCGAGGACTTTTATTTGCAATACTGTTCGATCGAGTACGAGGACATCTCGATCGAACAGTCAGGGTTTTAAAAAAGGTCGATCAGGTATAGCATGTACTCGATCGAGTAAAAACAAGACAGAAAAGCACTCGATCGAGTAGTAATCCACTCGATCGAGAACAAAACGATTCTGGAAAAATAAAACCCTTGTGAAAACGATTTGACAAAGCAAAATCAATTGCAATTTTGACCTAATCCTCATAAAATTAAATAAAAAATTGACAAAACCTTAACATATTGCTATAATTATCGTTTAAAATAACAATATGCAACGATCAAATCGAAAAACAAGACAAAACAGCCGTGTATATACATGACACGGTTTTCAATGCACAAAAATTATCGATTCAAATCGTTTAATGAAAATCACAATGAAAAATTTACGTGGCCTCGCTCTGATACCACTTGTGGGGTAATATCCGTATAAAACCCTTAAATTTTAGGACTATAACGTAACTTTAACATGTGATTATTGTCATAAAACAAAATACAAGAGAAAACGATAAAGAACAAGAATCAACCTCGGGTCCTTTGTGAATGCGGCCTAAGAACAGAAAGCAATATAGATTTCCTCCTAATCGTTGCTCCCAAGACCGTCTGAGACTATGCCCCTTGTGCTAGAAAGTACTCTCTAATTGACTTGCAATATTGAGAGAGTTGTTGTGAGGTTTTCGATGTGAGATCTGGAATTTCAGAGGAAATTGCCCCGAAACCCTAATTTCTATGTAAATGAAATGCCTTAGATCAAAAAGAAGAGAAGCTCTCCTTTTTGTCCCATTCGGCCGTGAGCTTTCATGAAGGGGGAAGTGGGCTTTCCACTTTCTCCTTATTTTTTAACTCGTGGTCCGACTCGAAAATGCTAAAATGTATATGACAGGATTTTATTATAAATCGTCATCGGTTATCGGTTATTAAAATATCGACTAGTAACGTGGATTAGTCGACATATTAATACTTGTCCGACAAAGACAATATTGTATAATTAATTCAATATACATCAATTAAATATAATCGTTTATATTCAATTTACGAATCAACCGCTTAATTCGTCTTAGCCATTATTATTTAATCCGTATTAAATAATTATCTCAACATCGCGTTTGACTAATTATTAGTCAATAACTCCGACTAACTGCTTAGTCAAATTAGGCATCAACATGACTGTATTTTCATACCGTCACATCTCTCAAACGTATCCTATAGGTGTGACTTTTAGGGACCAGTTGATCACCGCCATCAGTATGACAATAACGTCAAACTTATCTAGCAAGCCAACCGTTATTGATAAACGTGGACCAACTGATAATAATACAAAAGTATACCCTTTGATCCTTTTAGAGATTCAAATGTTATTGCACTAACTGTAGAGGACACCAGCCCCAACACTCGGTCCTCATTTTTTGAGTTTTCGGTCTTCGGTCCGGTCCGGACCAAACCCGGATATTTTAGGTCCGGACCAAATGGACCGAATTTTATGTTTCTAAAGACTATCATTAGAATATTATAAACTAAATTACCATTTTATCTTCACAAGACATTATAAATTTAGTGAAAGTTAAATGTAATTATCATACACGAAATAGTGAAAGAATTAGTTTTAGGTCCATTTCGGTCTAAGACCGGACCGGACCGAATATTTCGGGTTTGGTCCGGTCAAAGACCGAAAGTTTTAGGTCCGGTCTTCGATTAACAAAAATTTTATTTTCGGTCCGGTCCGGTCTTGAACCGATGCTCAACCCTAATAAGATGACATTTTCATCACTTAAATATATTTAAGAGTGGCAATGTTAGAAAAAAATACTCCGTAATTCAATAGTAGCTCTTTTAGAAAATAAATTATTTTGATCTTAATCACAGTTTAATATATGAATCATAAAGTGGTAAATATATGAATTTGACAAATTAATTCAATTTTATGCAAAATAAAGTTTAAAAGCTAATGTAGGTATGTGAAGAGGAGACGGGCCACCAACACTATATACAAACTTAATAGGTATATATTTATGGCAATTAGATATACCGGATCACATCAATTTCCCAAAATTTAGTAAATAAATTTAATTTTTAAAAATTAAAAGCAACCCTGTGAATTTTCACGGGTGTTATACTAGTTTAATATACTAGTATTGGTGCCCGGCTTCACCCGGGCTACCTCTACTTACCATTAATTTTTTTTTTCATTAAATAAAATTAATTAAAGTTGCATAACTCATACATTTATCATTAATATATTTTTCTATGACATATCCCAAAATTACGATGAAATAAATTTTGAGACAAATTCACTACTCCCGCTATTAATATTTTACTCTTATTAATGAAACAACAGTAATAACATTTCACTACTTCCCTGTAATCATTGTTACTTTCACTACTCACGCCGTAATTATTGTTACTATCACTATTGCCGTATTAATATTGATAATTTCACTACCCTGCAGTAATTATTATTACTTCCACTATTGCCACATTTATTGATTATTTCACTACTCCCGTTGTTGTTTCTACCACTTTCACTAATCTCGCTGATAATATTGTTACTTTTGCTATTCAAATGAGTGATTACTATTATATAACTATATCCAATGTTACTACAATTCTTTTCTTTACTGACGAAATTACTTTTACTATTTAGGCATGCAATTTTAAGAGAATTATATATTTATATAAATATATTACATATATGCATTAAATCAAATGAAAAGAATTATGCAATATTATATATTATTGAATCTAACTTGAATTATTTATAACCTACTTATTATATTTTTGTATGTTAAATAATTAACATCTCTATACATCTAATATACTATAAAGTTTAATAAAATTGCATAGATTTTAAATTTAATATATAGTTTTATGATGATAATAATTAATACCATAAGTGTGCATGTTTCTACTAATTAACTATTTTATTTTAAGGAAATTGACCATCTTTTAGTCTTCTGTAAATATTTAGGAAAATTACCAAGCATCTTCTTTCTTTTAGTCTCCTTGAAATTGACCATCTTAGTTAATTATTTTATTTAAAGGAAATTGACCATCTTATTTAATTATTTTATTTTAAGGAAATTGACCATGTTTTAGTCTCTTACAAATATTTAGGAAAATTACCGAGCTTCTATATAATTTAATTTTAACCCAAACTATATAATAATTGCATTGAGATCCCTTAATCGGGTCCATCACACGGTGCTATTATTTAAAACTATATAGTATAATTAATTTGTATAACTTTCTTTAATTACATTGAAGTCCCTTGGTTTCTGGATTTAATATATAGTATTGATTAAAGCAACAGCCACTATACAATAAAATGCTTACGTGTCATGTTGTTAGCAATCTACCGTACTTTTATACATGTATACTACATACTTTATACTAATCCTGAAATATGGAACCGTCACAAACAAATAAACTACCCACTACCTCATTATTCTCCTTTGTGTTGTTCTATTCCGTCCCAATTCCTCAACCTCTCACCCTTTTCTAATCAGAAATAATACCATCAATCACCATCGCATGAATAACTTCAATACAACCGTGGAGTTAAGCAGTCACTAAAAGTGCACCACAACACCGATTAAACCAGATAAGTCCCTTATTTTTTTCCTATTCGATCGATTTAGTTAATGTACAATTTTTTTGTAGATGTGTTGTAAGTTGGGGATTAATGTAAGGCTCATATTTTTCCTGGGTGATTTTAAAGCCCTCGGATGACGGCGACATTATTTGCGCTGATTCAATTGTTTATGTTTCGTATTATAGGGTATACTTTGCTTTAAAGGAATTCTAAAGATTCTTGTTAACTGATTACGACATTATTTGTTGATTTCAATTGGATTTTTATCCATAAATTGCAGGCGGATTGAACCCACGTTAATGGCGGTGAAGAGCATTGAGTTTTCGATGGGAGTATGGGACATTTTGATAGTGAAGTGGGATTTATCTAAACACCGGTTCAGTAAACATCATATAACTTTGATTTATGCTTTTATATAGTAAATCTTAGTTATTATCTGCCCGGTTTGTATTATACGGAGTACTTTATTTCTCATTCATAACGATATTTGTCGAGACATTTAGACGTGCTAATAGTGACGACTTACTATTGAACAGGCTAAATGGGTGAGCGTTCTACAATGGATGAATAAGACATAAAGAGTAAGTGAGTGCAGGTTATTGTACAATTTGGTTGTATAGCTCATAGTTGTTATTATTATTATTTATTCGACTCTTAAGGGTAAAAACCTTCAATATTTGTGTACTCTCTACTTCTGTACCTCATCGGGATAATGGCATTTACTTATTTATATGCCTTTAAGTATTAGCTTTTCAACCATAATTGTTTACTTGATATCTTATCGTTGACGTTCTATATCAGTACTTTTCGTTTTGCAACATCACGTTCTACTTACGTCTATTTTGAAATTGTTAGGAGTTTTTCTTTTTGTTTTTGAACCTTCACTATCTCGATCAATTACCTTTCGTATGCTGCTCAAAATTGGTCAATGGGTCCATGGATCTAATATTAGATAAAATTTTGCTATAGTCGTTTTATAAACATCTATGTCTATATAATTCTTATTTGGCCATACATTTATGCCCATTACATCGTTTATGTAAATTATAAGTATTTTGGAGCTTCCACACACAAAGAGAATTTTCCAGTGGTGGCTGATAAAAGCTTACGATGGAGGGCATTGTGGTACCTCTTTTTCGGTGTTGGTTTTAATGGAATTTCATTTGTCACTCATGCCAATGAGTAATTTAATCTAGACGTTAAATATCTACGATTTCGTATATGAAGTCTCATTAAGTTAATTTCATAGGCTTTACTTGATAGTGTTAGGACAATTAATTTGGATCCATAGTCATTGGTACAAACTAGGTAAAATCGTTGTCAAAGCTAGTTTCTAAAAACCATGACTCTTTGGGTCATTTATCAATCTCATTAGAAGATAGTTATTACCTATCATAATGAACTTGGTTTTTTGGAAATTTCTAATTACATCTTCTGCTAGACCTTATACATATGGAGCCTATCATGTTAGTTTTTCAGTATTCCTTTATTTTCGACTACAGTCCATGGTTAATTAAGTTTTTTTTGCTAGGTAGATATTTGTGAACCGAGTCCTACCTACAAGAATATCACGCAAGTTCCGTGGTTGGTTTCAATTAGAAAAATAAGCGCACAAAGGCATAACATTTTCATCCCGACAAATTGTATGTGATTGTGGTCTTCTCCAAACTGTCATCTATTACCTGGCATGGTATCAGTTTTTTGATAGCATACTTCTCAAAGATAAAACTTTTCTCCAATGGGAGGATTAGAGCATCCACATTGAAGAGGATAAACCATCCTCTTAGCACTCTCTCTCATCTAAGAGGATGTTCTCTTCAATGTGGAAGCATAGTTACATGTCCTCTTAGAAGGAGGAAGATGAACACTTCCTCTATTTTTAGAGGATATGCAATCTTGGCCCTTGTGCCCACTAGTCATCCAATATCTAGCATGTGGCATAAATTTATTTCTTTTTTTATTTTTTGGGTATAAAAAATTTGGGAGAGTAGAGGTAAGAGGATCCTCTTTGATGTGGAGTTTTTTAAGAAGATTAAAATGAAGAGGATAAAGATAGTGGAATATGAGTAAAATTGAGGTGTCAAAATTAGAGAAGGAAAGAGAAAAAATAAGAGGATAATATCATCCTCTTGGATGTGGATGCTCTTAGGGGCTGATTCGAGCTACCAAACAATAAGGAAACAAATTTCTAAAAAATAGTTTCACATTGAAAAAGGAATAATCGCAAGCTTTTTGCAGTAAAAAAATGAGCAAGATTCGGATGGGGTGTGCGATCACTGCTGTGAACTTTGCTATTAACAATAAACACTCGTCTATTTCATTGAGTACGTCTATTTTTGATTTGGTTTTTTAAATGCACTTTTTTTTTGTAAATTATGCTATAGTCGTTTATTTATCCCATCTACACAAATTGTGAATTATTTATCCCGTATCGGGAGTAAAAAATGTTATGGCTTGGTGATTTTAGCTCAAAATTATACCTTTTCCAATAATTTATCCTTTTCATTGAATATTTTGCGTCTATGTTTGCATCAACATAAGAGTTAACATTATTTTATTGATTTACATATATGAGTACAAGTTTTAGGCAGAGTTCAGAGTGATAATTTCACTTTTTTTTGTATACTTTAATTGGTGACTCATATATTTTTATATTGGGTTGTTTGCAGAACTTTATATTAGATTTTTCTAAATGAGAATACCATATACACTCACACAATCAGCCAATGTAGGGGAGTGGAAATTATGCTGCATCTCTTTTAATTTGTTTCATTACTTTCTTACCTATGTGACAAAAAAAATGAAAAACTACTCTGTATGCGCTTTGTTTGTTAAGCTTCCCTATTGCATACATGTTTTCTCAATCTCATATGGCATAACTAATTCTCTTTTTGTTTAGGACCAAAATGAATTGAACGATCATTACGTTCTCTTGCAAAACCATTCTGCCGATTGTGTGCTCGCGCTACAAGTCTACAACAAGCCGTTGTTTCTGAAATTGCAAATATGATATGACGACAATGGCAAATAAGCACGGCTAATATTTGAAATGAACTCCAAGTGAGGATTTAGGGAAAATTAGTGAGGATTTAGGGAATATTAGTGAAATACTCTTAGGGTGATAACATACCCTGGGTCACAAGGTGCAATGCTCAGCTTTAATTTTACATTTTGCATCTTTCAAGTTATGTTTGAAACTTTATATTACATAGTAATATTTTAGAACACAAAAAACTTTGGAGAGACAGTACGTTATATATTTTTTCGTACTTTTCTTTTTCATATATTGTAATCATTTTTATTATTACCTCATTTTAATAGTATACATACCCATTTTATTACTTTTGTACCATTTTTCCATCAATTTATAATGAGTTGGTCTTTCTTCAGACGACCCACCCATTTTGGTCTGAAACAATAAGATGTGATTTTGTGACCATTTTACGGCTAAATGTGACCACTATTGGAAAAAAGTTACCATAAGTTAACATTGGTTGTACCATTGTGGTCACAGTTAACCATAAAATGGTCACAAAACCCCTCTTATTATTTCAAATCAAAATGGCCCGTCTGAAACACAAATTTGCCATTTATAATTGGTCTCCTAATAAATAGACTGAAAGATTGTATTTAAGAGACCTACTCATTTTATATAGTTGCACAATATCAAAGTGTATACGCATGGTGTACCTTTGGGAAACAACCTAGTGCATAACAAAATACCCTACAATTTGTGCATAAAACATAGGCTAATATATGTTTATCTACCCATCATAATACATTTGTCATTGATTTATTTTTTCAGGTTGTTACTCAAGTTAACCAAGTTTTATTAGTTTTAAACCAATAACTATCAAACATAAAATATCATAGAGTAATAGATAATTATAGGTTTAATATATAAAAATTGACATAAACAAAAAAATATACAAACTTTATTTTTATATCTTTATTTCTGTAGATTTATAATTGGTTTGTTTCAAATATTAAGTGTGTGGTTGTTTTTAACATTAATTCGAATCAAATATTGGTGCTCGCGTTATTAGGGTAACTGTATTAACCGGCACCAACAAGGGAGATAAAGTCCATATTGCTCGGATCACGTTAACTCCTTCAGATTCAACAAAATTTCCAGTTAGGTTTGAGAGAAGACAATTTCCAGTGACGGTATGTTTTGCGATGACAACCAACTGTTTCTATCTCCAGGCTGATCAATAAAAAGATTTAAAAATACTTATTTGGAATAATGAAACCGAGAAACGTAATTTAACTTCAAGTGTTGTTTATCGAGAAATACTTGAGTATTTGTAGTAAGCATAAACTATAATCTATTTTAATAATATGTAACATATGTGTGTAAAATTTTAAATTTTTGTAATGTTATTTATATTAATTATACATCTAATTACTTTGTATTAGTTAGATATTTACACATCTACATATTTCTACAAAATACTTATATTTTCATAATTAATATGTCACCTACATAAATAAGTATTTATACATAGACTCATATTATACTCGTGCATTTATGCACGGGTTACACACTAGTCTTTATAAAAGCAAGAACATTTAACCCATCCTCATGAAGCCACATCATCACATACATTTTAAAAAAAAAAAAAATAATAAATGTGGGGCCCACAGCAAAGAATTTGGATTTAATTTCTGAAAAACCTCCATATTTATATTTTGTACGTAAATGTTTACGATTATGTTTTATACGTACATAAATATTAATGAATAATGGATAATTAAATCAAAAATAATTCATTAACTTTTATATAATGCATGTAGCAACTTGAAAAAAAAGACAGTAAAGATCATAAAAATACATATCAAAAATAAATTAAAGAAAATTGAAATTGAAATGCAATTGAACTTATGACCTTTAATTAATAAAGTCAATATTGCTGAACATACACTCAATATCACTAAAGATATATGTGCTTTCATCCCCCTTATACTAAAAGAATAAGAGATCTCCAATTTTTCCCGCCTAAATGAAAATTACTCTACAATTGGGCTTCATTATGTAATTATCTATAATTGGGCCATGCTTTTTAATTTCATTTACTCCCCCTCATTCAAAGTTCCAAACCAAAGCTTACATTCTCTTTTCGGAGTCCAACTTCACAATTTTTTACTATGAATACTATCTAAAGTATAAAATTTTGATAGCCGAAATTTATATATATATATATTTGCTATGAAAAAAAATTACATAAAATGTTATTTTTTTGATAAAAAGCGACAAGTATTAAAAGTGTTAAACCTTCTTTTTTCTACCTCTTAATACTAAACACTATTAATAGTAAATTTTATAATTAAATTTTGATTGAAGTTAATACTATTACTAATAGTTAGATTCTTTAATATATCTATCTAGAAAACCGCGCATTTGCGCGGGATCTATACTAGTTACTTATTGTCATACATCTAAAGCACATCAAACTTGATAATAAATTACCTTTTAAAAATTGCTATTATATTTATTAAATATTTGAATTACATTAAATCGGATACAAAGCTTTTTTCACCAATTCTTGAAAAGACTTTTGATTAGTATAAAAAAAAAGAAAAAAGTAAAAAAAAAAAAAAATAGTGTTATATAATAGTTTGAGCTAAAATGGTAATGGTTCGTTTTGAGTTTTGCAAGTGAATTATATTTATTTATTTTAACAAAAAATCGCTATTTTATCATCAAATAATATCAAAGTTATATAAAATTGTTGTTAAATTTAAAGTACTAAAGTTAATATATTTTTTTTGTATTTATATTTAACATCAACTTATTAATGACGTATCGGTTCGAGTAGGTCGGGTTGGATGGGGTTTCAACTCTAAAATAACGAGTCATTTTTCGTTCGTGTCGAGCTGTGAGTCAAGGTTTACAGGTTTTGACCTTGGAAATAACAGGCCAGGTTAATTTATCAAGTCAAATTTTTAAAGGTCTACATTATGAACTTAAAAAATATAAACACAAATATAGATAATTAATCAGTTTATTTATACTCGAATATAAACCATTCGCATTGGGTCAAAACTCAAAATTTGGGAACTCTATACCATGAGGCAAATTTTTAATATGAGTTACATGACGGGGACGGGTTACAGTCAGTAAACAAGTTAAGTAAGTTTATGGCGCTTTTATTGTGCCATTTTATTTTTACTGTAAAAACAAAATCCCATTTTTAAATAGGGAAGCTATTTTTATGATTTTTTTTCCTATTAATACTTTAATAATAGTTGTGACTTGTATATATTTTATATTAAGATAAACTTATATTTAATCGGTCAGATATAGTCATATAGTGGATCGGATTTTGACCTAAGTCAATGGGTTTCTTCGAGTTACTCGACATATCAAGCTTCACGAGTCAAGCCCAGGAAAAAATAGATTCAGTTGGGTTAAATATTATCAAGTACATGCTTTGTTGTTTAACTTTTTCAATTATAAATATTTTAATAAACAAAATCACTAATTAATTTTCACACATATTCACATAAATTCATTAAAAGATGTTAATCTTCATAAAATCTCCTTTCATTTTATTTCTCGGCTTTTACTCAGTTCTCTCGATTACTATGTTAAGTAGGTATTCATACTTTAACTATCAAGAGGACAAATCATAACTTAATCAGTACTCAGACAATAAACCTAAGACATCATGTATTTTACGTCCCGTTTGATAATTACAAATGTAATTTATAATTCAAATCTACATAGAAAATGTAATTATGTTTTTCTTTATAAATCTTGCTAATTTACAATATTAAATTACATAACCGTGCAATTTTACACGGGTTAAAAACTAGTGTAAATGAATTTAAAGTTTCAAAGATAAAATAGTGTCATTTCACCATACAAAGTACAATCAAACTAAAAATGACACAGTTTTATTTTTTATGGATCACAAATTCTCATTTGTGACGGGTTAAATCCGTCACAGGCTTGTGACATGAGACAAACTTGCAAGTGGGAAGACAAGCAAGTAGGGCAAGTGGGAGGGGATTGTGAGACGTCACAAACTTGTAACCGTCATAAGCAAGACGGATTGTTTATGGATATGCTAACAGCTAGTCTTCCTATAGATGGATATATCCTTCTATAGGTAAAGACGGGTCAAATAGTTTGAAAGTGGTGATATTTTTTGCCCCAACCATCCCACTTGTTGCTTGTCTCATTAGGAATGTGGTATTGTATCTGACCCGTTTTTAGTTATAAACGAATATATGCCGTCTATAATGAGATTTTGTGATATGCTAAAAGTAGAAAGTGACAAATTCATTCAATTAAGGGGAATGTTTTAATTTTACAGGTTTTTAAGAGTCTAGTTATTTATTCAAGACAAATATGAGGTTGAGTATGGCCTCGAAACAGGAGCGCCATTATACACTCGAATGAGGTGTGGAGGAGAAATTTGTGTATGGGTTGGGTAGTACACTAGTATCAGCGACTCCGGTTCAGTCTCTCGTGTGAGCATTATACACTTTGAATTTCCTCTTTGTAATGGAATATATTGGATTATCTATCTATCTATACAAATATGTAAAACATAAACCATTGACAATTTTTTTCCCGCTCATTTTAACGCAGGCCTCTTAAGTGTTAACGCTGTTTTCTGAATTTGGATTATGCCCTACGAACTTTCTTACCAGCCCACTACTCCGCTACCTACTTCGTAACTCATAAGCGTCATCACCTAGGTCAAAGTACCAATTGACATGGTTTAAGATATTTTCTATGTGAGATATTAAATTTCATTTTTTATTTTTTGTTCTTTTTTGGGCAGTAATCCACCCACAAGCCCACGAGCTTATTGTTTTGGAAATACAAAAATCTATATTTAAGATCTATACAAATATATAAAACATAAACCATTGACAATTTTTTTCCCGCTCATTTTAACGCAGGCCTATTAAGTGTTAACGCTGTTTTCTGAATTTGGATTATGCCCTACGAACTTTCTTACCAGCCCACTACTCCGCTACCTACTTCGTAACTCATAAGCGACATCACCTAGGTCAAAGTACCAATTGACTTGGTTTAAGATATTTTCCATGTGAGATATTAAATTTCATTTTTCATTTTTTGTTCTTTTTTGGGCAGTAATCCACCCACAAGCCCACGAGCTTATTTGTTTTGGAAATACAAAAATCTATATTTAAGATGATATTATACGTCTTAAATTTAATATGGGGTCAAGTATTGTAGAGGTAAATAAGGTAATAACAAAATGTATGTCCCACATATACAAGTACATATATATTAACTCGTTTTAATTTTAAAACGAATATATCAAACTTAAGAGAGACTTACCGTTAGAAATATCATATTTTATTCAATGATTGATCATTTTAGGTGATTATGTGTTAAAATCTCAACACATAGGACATATGATACCAGCTAACTTAGTTGATAAACTAATAAAGAGTAATTTTAATGACCCGGGTTCAAAACCCGGGTCAACAACTAAAAGCCTACGTCCCCCACTTATCTTACCCTCATGTAATTTGCTACGTTATTTAATTTGTTGAAAATATTACCACTTTACCCCTCACGTTTTCAATTACCTATTGAAATATGATATCTAATTCAGGTTAACTGTAAGATATAATTATATGTGGTTAATGGATTAACTGGATCGCCGGTCAGTTTGAGCGGGGTAAGATTGGATGGATTCAGGTCATTTCGGGCTCTTAGGTAATTTTCAGTTCTATTATTAAGTTACTTGGAAGTATTGGTCATTATACAACAATAAGCCCTCGAGTCAGGTTAGTTGGAGATGCGAGTCAAGCTAGATTCCTTAGTACAGGTGTCTGGTCGGGCACGGGTAGAGTAATATGGGTCGGGTTATTCAGATTAAGTTAATTTTGTCAAATTTATGTATAATTGATTCAAAAGATATGATATTTGTTCTTTTGTGTTTGACTACATTCGTGTTTGACTATTTTCATGTGAACTTTTTTTCTACAATTTGAACCATTTATGTAAGATGTTGTAAGTTAAAATAAGAGTCAATTAACAATTATTCCTTTTTACATACTACTTTTCTAAAATAACTCCATTTTATAGTTTTTCTTTAAATTACTCTCATAACTTTTACTCCCTCCGTACCACACCAAATGTAACGTAGGGAAAAGTGGAGTATTTAAGAAAATGTGGAAAAAGTAAGGGTAAAGAGGGAAAAAATAGGTGGGGTATGTAATTGTAGGTTTAATTGTGGGTTAGTTGGTGGGGTATGTAATGACATTTTGTGTAAATATCAAATGGTTATAAGGATAACTTGGTAATGTTGTGGGCCAAATAAGGAATGTTACCTTTGGTGTGGTACGTCCGTTTATAGTAAGTGTTACCTTTGATCTGATACGGAGGGAGTACATATTTTCAGTCTCAGGCGAAATTTACCATCGAAATTCAAATTTTCAAGTTAGAAGCCAAATTTGACGAAAATGTCGTTACTTATATTATTGCTATATAGTAGAGTTGTTCATGGGCTGTAATGTCCGATAACCCGGCCCATCCGGCCCTAATTTTTACCGGGCTTGGACAACATTTTTTATATACTTAAGATTTCAACTCTCTTCTTTTTCCATTATACATCTCTCATCTCCTTCAATTCATTTCAATTCTTCTCAATTCTTATTTTTTCTCCAATAAAGGTAAGAGTAATTGATTATTCTTTCTTTTTTTAATTTGCAAAATGTAAAAACCTAATTTTAAACCCACAAAATTAAAAACCCAGAAATTATGGTTAAAAATATACAATATTTTCACAAAATAATCAAAAGCATAATTTAAAACTCAGAAATTAGGGTTAAGAACCCACAATTTAGCGTTAAACAAAATTAAACTGAATGTGTAAATATTGACTCAGGGACAATTTTGTCAGATTAAAAGACTTACACCTGTATGTGAAGATGGGTGCAATTTTTTGTCTGGGTGAATGTTAGGGGGTTAATTTAAAAAAAAATATAAAAAGAAATTATTTGAGAAAAGTGGTATGTAAAAAGGAGTAATTGTTAATTGACTCTTAAAATAATTAAAATATTTAAAAGAATCAAATTAATATAATGTTGTAGCGCTAAAATTTTAACAATTATTTAACTGTCCATTTTATATGCCCGTGCAATTTTACACGGGTTTAAACTAGTAAATATACGATAGTTGAAACCCGTGTGATTGTATTAGGATCATGTTTATTTTTAAATCAAATTATTTTATGTTCGGGATAGACTAGTATTGGTGCCCGGCTTCGTCCGGGCTACCTCTACTTATCATTAATTTTTTTTTTCATTAAATAAAATTACTTATGGTTGCATAACCCATAAATTTATCATTAATATATTTTTTATAACATATCCTAAAATTACGATGAAATAAATTTTGAGACAAGTTCACTACTCCCGCTATTAATATTTTACTCTTATTAATGAAACAATAGTAATAACATTTCACTACTTGCCCGTAATCATTGTTACTTTCACTACTCCCGCCGTAATTATTGTTACTGGCACTACTGCCGCATTAATATTGATAATTTCACTACTCCCGCCGTAATTACTGTTACTTTCACTATTGCCGCATTAATATTGATTATTTCACTACTCTCATTGTTGTTTCTATCACTCTCACTAATCTCGTTGATAATATTGTTACTCTTACTATTCAAATGAGTGATTACTATCATATATTTATATAAATAAATTACATATATACAATGTTACTACAATTCTTTTCTTTACTGACGAAATTACTTTTACTACTTAGGCATGCAATTTTAAGAGGATTATATATTTATATAAATAAATTACATATATTCATTAAATCAAATCGAAAGAATTATGCAATATTATATATTATGGAATCTAACTTGAATTATTTATAACCTACTTATGATATTTTTGTATGTTAAATAATTGACATCTCTATACAACTAATAAACTATAAAGTTTAATAAAATTGCATAGATTTTAAATTTAATATATACTAGGTTTGGTGCCCGGCTACGCCCGAGCTACCTTTATTTAACATTTAAATTTTAATTTCTATGAAATATGATTTCTCTAAATTTGGTTAACACATACATTTACAATTTATATATTGAAATTATGATGAGAGGTAAAATTAATCAACAAATTATGAGACACGTTCACCTCTCCCGCTGTTAATATTATTACTTTCACTACATCCCCTGTTAATACTATTACGTTCACTATTTCTTCGGTTACTGTTGTTTGTTTTATTATTCCTGCTATTTTTACGGTTAACCCGTTAGGTTTGTCAAACTCGTATATTTAAATAAATTAATATTTTCTTAAAATCGAATTGTTAGTTAATTTTTCATACTCTTTCCGTTGTTCCTATTGTTACTTCCATTACATGTGTTGTGGTTACTATTACTTTCACTTCTCTCGCCGTCATTATTTTTTCTTTCACTACTCCCGCATTTATTATTGTTAATTTCACTACTCCCGTTGCTGCTAGTATGCCTATCACTACTCCCGTTGCTATATATTATTGTTGCTTTTACTACTCACATGGAAGGTTATTATCATAACAGTGTTGATTATCTAGTTGTATTAGAGTTATATATTTAAATAAATGTGAAATATTAGATTAGAATATTATTTAATAGCAATCATTATTATTTACTAATTAAATTACAAATCTAATAAATTATGGAATATTATATTTTTTGGAAATCTGAATTGATTTACTTAGCTTTTAATAGTTTCCAAAATATAACATATACTTATATTATATTTATGTATGTTAAATAATTAACATATTTATACTAATTAATACCATAAGTGGGACCCGTTTATTTTAAGGAAACTCGCCATATTCTTATATTCTCTAAATTTATACTTTTAACCAAAACTATATAATATTTACATTGAAGTCCCTTGTTCAAGTCCATCACACGGCGTTAGCGATTTAAAACTATATAGTATAATTAATGTATATAGATTTATTTAATTACATGGAAGTCCCTTGGTTTCTGGAATTAATATATAATATTGATTTATAACCTACTTATTACATTTTTGTATGTTAAATAATTAACATATCTATACAAATAATAAACTATAAAGTTTAATAAAATTGCATAGATTTTAAATTTAATATATAGTTTTATGATGATAATAATTAATACCATAAGTGTGCATGTTTATTCTAATTAATTATTTTATTTTAAGGAAATTAACCATCTTAATTAATTATTTTATTTTAAGGAAATTGACCATGTATAGGAAAATTACCAAGCTTCTATATAATTTAATTTTAACCCAAACTATATAATATTTGTATTGAGATCCCTTAGTCGGGTCCATCACACTGTGTTATTGATTTAATACTATGTAATATAATTAATTTATATATCTTTCTTTAATTACATTGAAATTCTTTGGTTTCTGGATTTAATATATAGTATTGATTGATAATATTATATCCAAAGATATTAAAGTGAAATAAAGAGATCAATCAAGTGTCATGCTATATATATCACATAAATATATATAAATCTCTTCGTCCAATTTACTCTCCTTTTTGTTTTTTTCTAAGATTCTCAAATTAGAAAGTGTTGGGAACAAATTTTATACCCATGTTCTCAAGTGTTGCATTGACGATATTCCCACATATTAAGTGTCAAAATAACAAAAAACGACAACCAAAAATTCACAATAACAAATAACAAATAAACAATTTTAAAATTAAAAAAATAAATCTGCCAAAAAAAACTCATTATAATATTAATAATCATATAACAAAATTTTTTAATTAATGTTAGTTCAAAATTGAAGAACTTGCTCTTTCCTCGTATTTGTTACCTTCCTTTAAAAACGCATGGGACTAGCTTTTCCTCCTAGCTACAGATGAATGGGAATTCTGGTTCCCATCAAATAATCCTTCTATTGTCGACTCGATGTCTTCTGGCTGATACTTGATGTACTTCTCTGACTGCCTTCCTGGGGTAAAGTACTGGCCGAACCTTGCCAAGAAAGACCGATAAGCCGGAATCATTACAGCTGAGATAGATACTCGAAGCTCCGATTGAAGCTGCTCATCACTCACTACCCAACAACTTTGTGTCTTATGGATATCATCAAACATCTGGTTAAAACTCTTAAATCTCTCTTTCAAAACCAGCTTCTGGACCTTTCCATTCACCTGCAATCCTTCTTGGTTCAAGGTTTGTAGCACTCGGCTCCACGTCTCTCTTTGGTAGCTTTTATGGTACCCTCTCAAATCGGACGATCTCTTCCTACGATAAGTGTTCCCGACCAGCTCATGTATCTCCGCAGATTCCTTCATCTTTTGGAGAATGTATCTTCCGTTGTTCATTAAGAATATGAATCTTAACGAGGGATCTTTATATAGTTGAGACTTGGCCTCGAGATTCTCATCCAAGAGGTTCATGATAGTCATGAGCTCTAAAGCAAATGGCATTTCTTTCAACCCGGTTTCTTTGTCGTTTTCCTTATGGTTGTTACTTTCTCGATCTTTATATCTTTGTTCATGTGCTTTCGGGTGTTGTTCGGTGTTGTGATAGAGGAAAAAAACCTGCTCTAGGGTCTCTTTAAAATCACAAGCATACCTCAGGTAGTTCATGGTGTACCGGGTCAAGGGATGGACAGCCCCACTTGGGTTCACGTTCTTAGAAACATCGTTCTTGATCGAGTTCTCAAGGTCACAAAATATGCATACGGCGGACTCGCCTAGCCTACGTTTTACAGAGGACAACTCAGATCTCAGCTCATTAGCACATTCATTGGAACACAACTTGTCTAATGCAGACATGAGCTCGGTCAATGTCTCATAAATGTCGAGCACCTTAAAGAGCCTTTCAGCAGAGCGCTTGGTCATTGATATTGCCTCTGCAAAGTTAAGGAATAGAATGACCGCGGACCTTATCAGGTTGGAGAACATTGCCTCGCTAATCGAAGGGTGCTCGTCAAAGAAAACAGAATCACAAAGCCTCTTCTCCCCTGGCAAGAGGACCTTAGCAACGTACTTGACAACATTGATCCAATTACCAATGTGGCTTTCTAAAGACTCCCATTGCATTTTTTGTACATCATCGGTGCTTACTTTATCTAATCCTTGAAGGTTCATCGCTTCCTTGAAAGCGTTTCTTCTCGCAATGCTATACAGCTGGCAACATTCTGTTTCATACCCGGCTGAAATCATTACATTGGCTATGCTCCTCATGTTGACTATCTTCTCCTCAGAAATTCCAGGATAATTGTTTCCCTCCTCTTCTTTGGCTCGTTCTTGGTCCTCTGAACTTGTTACTCCAGAATACTTTGATGATTTAGGCGTTTTGGAGGTATGGTTTGTGGCATATTCCAAAATGATCCGAAGCTCCTCTTCTAAGAAAGACATGGCTCGTTGGATAGCAGGTGTCGTTAAGCCAAGGCACGCGCTTACCTCTTTATTTGAAGCAAATTTGGCAAGGATGTTTGATAATTTTGCCACCCGGCTAACGACATTCAACAAACAGGTATCTTGTTTCCTATCAACTCCGAATTTTAATGGAGACTCCCCTCCATCATACTTGTCAATCTCCAACTGGACCATCTTAGAAATTTTCTCTACTGATTGAGGAATATTAGAGAGATTCGAGACATCCTCGACCGATGAAAGTTTTTTAATGAAATCATCTATCCCCTTGAAAACCTCGTTTTGAGTTGTCCGGTGTTCTCTAAAATCACCATTTTCTTGAATCTTTCCATGACATTCAGAAACTTTGTTATTGGTGGTAAGATTCCATACCGCATCAATGGAAGAAAAGGCTCTTCGAGGAGGAGGTTGACTGCGATCAACAAGGGCACTAAAGCTAGAGGATTTGTTAAGAAGGATGGCCTTTTCTGCCTTGGATAGTCGACGGTCATTAAAACTTGTCGACTTGGCCGGAAGATGATTTTTCTCCATCTTGCGGTCAACCTAGCTTATTTTAAACTAAAATATTTTTATCAATGAGGGAGGTGATCAATAGATCAACAGAAAAACAACAAAACAAAAGTAAGAGAGAAAAAAGGGATAATTGAGAAAGAGGAAAGAAAAGAAGCGAAAATGGAGGAATAAGTGTGTATAAGAAGGGTGGCTATTATTGTAGTTTGGAGAGAATGAGATCTTATTAACTACTGTTAAAAGAGAGGTGTGCGTTAATTTTGGAGGGAAGATAGGCAAAGGTGAGCACAATATGAGTTTCACGCCTTTAAATCTATACAAATACTATAAAAAGCTTAACATTGATTGCCACATGGAACTCTCCCCCTCTTTGATTGTATAGTTTTACAAGCATCTAGAAGACAAATCACCACTCCCTTATTTTATCTTTCACCCTCTCATTCTTTAATTGTATAGTTTTACGAGCAACAGATATGATCCTCTTATTTTATCTTTCATCCTCTCATTCTTTGACACATCAATTTTTCTATGACCCACCTTCATTCCCACTACATTCATCCTCCTCTATATATTTTTTCACACAATAGAGACTCTCCTACTTTAATTATTCTAACAACTTTTATAAAAGAAAAAAGTAAATGAATTATTGTCCATATGGCAAATAGTGTGTGATTAGTGGACACAAGGGTCAAGGTGTGCTTTCCTCTAAAACTAGAGGAAGTGACTACCTTCCTCTTGTTAAGAGGACATTTAGCATATGTCTCACAATAGAGAGGATGTCCTCCTAGAAGAGAGAGAGAGTGTTAAGAGGACACTCCATCCTTTCTATTGTGAATGCTCTTATAAATTAATTAATCAATTATCCCCATTAATTATTAATTATTAATTAATTAACTAATTGTATTGAAGGGAAAATTAATAGACCAATCATAATTGTATGAAATTGCTTCATATGCCTCATCGATTCATGCCTCATTATATGTTACTCTTAAATACAAAAAATAAAAATAAATAAATAAATAACTCCTCGATTTTAATTGCAACATTGCTCTATCCTATAAATAGCCTAGCTCTCATTGATTCACACATGAATTATATCATATTCCAATTTCTAGAGTTTTGTTCCTTCATGCATGGTTTATAAATTATTTATATGTTTTCTTAGGTTAGCTTGGCCTGTTTATTTATTATATCTTGTTGAGCTAATGATTTTTTTTGTTGCTATTGTCAGGGTAAATGTATTATGCACGCCGATAACTTTGGTGCGCATAAGAGGGCCAAATTTGATAGAGAGGGAGAATAATATTAATGATAAGGATAAATAATTATTGAGGATGGTCATGATAGAGATGAAATAAAAACGACAAGATCTTACAAGGTAGAAAAAAATAAAGAATGATGCCTTCTTAGTCTTAATCATTTGCCTATCTTTTTTATTTATGTGAGAGGTTTTTAAATTAATGCTAAATAATTGATTGAGACGGAGGGGGTAGCTTCTTACCGCGTCGATGAGATACGATTTCAAATGCATATTTTACAAATTTGATCGTCTTTGTGAGGGAATGTTTGGGTAGTTATTATTGTTGAGTAAGAGAATGACCTTAAGACTAAGTGAAAACATAGTATCATTAATACTTTCTTCATCTTAGTTACTCTCTTTGTCTCATCAATTATCATCTTCATTACCCTCACAAAGAATAAAAAAATGTTTCATAGGCTAACAAAAAATCACTTCGAAAAAATGATTTAAAAAACATTGGCACTAGTAATCTTTTAGTGACGGGCGTAAGGTTGTATGAATACAATTTCATAGGCTAACAAAACAATCATAAAAAATGAAAAATGTGACATAATAAAAATTGGAGTATTTAAAGAAATGAAAAATGTGACATAATAAAAATTGGAGTAGTTGAAGGTGAAGGCTCTAGCATATCATACCGAAATTCGACACTAATACAAAGGGGCTCAAGTCTACGTCATAGGAAAATAAATATCCGATGAGTTTCTTTTTCACCGATTTTCTTTATCAAGTGATTAAGATGTTTTTATTCTGTATTTAGCTAATAGAGACGAATAAATTGCACTTAATTGACACTTTTTATTCGCTGTCATCCTGATCAAAGAAGTTTATGGATTTTTTAATTCGTGTCTCAAGTGCATACATAAAAAAACTCAGATGAGAAAAGATATTCAGAACTATTTAATTAAAAACTCTCACTAGGAAAAATTTATTAACATCGTTAAGAACTAGTTAAATTATAGTAGGGAAAAAATTATTAACATCGTTAAGAACTAGTTAAATTATAATAACTAGAACACATTATGCATGATTTACTACTTACTATTTTCCATTGAAGTACCCCTTTTACATATAAACATTAAAAGAAAAAGGGTTATTTAATGGGAAGAATCCAAACTATATCTCCCCTTCTCATATTAATCCAAACTTCAATTTATCTCGGAATAAACCATGTTATTGCCTTCCTTCGCTCATATTGCACTTAGGTCATTTTTTACCTACGAAATCAGGTAATTCATCCGGTAACCCCAATTGTTTTTTTTCCCTTCAACTTTCTTCATCAACAATCCCCATCATCAGCCACCAATCAATGATTCATCGGTTAGTTCAAGAATAACTTTTACAGCGGAGATCAAGCCAACTGGAGATGATAAAGATGCTGATAAGGAGCACTGGTCATTCCAGAGACATCGGTTTATCACAATCATCAAAGAAAAGACAAACAAAAAATTTTTCATGAAGAAGTGAAGGTCACCGGAGGGAAAACGAACAGTGTCGGTTGAACACCCTCAACCCTGCCAACCACCTTCCCCATTCATCAACCATTTACACCACCATATTTAAACTCACATTTTCGAACTTCAATTTCAAAATCGCAAATCCTAATTTGTCAATACAAATTCACACAACCTTGCTAATTTCTCACAACATGAAAAATTTACAAGAAATTAACAATAATTCAAAAAAATAAAAAAAAAAAGCGAGAAAAAACAAATCTTCGAGAATGACATCTCTACTAATACCGTGTTCGAGACAGAGTTGTTTCCATTCCTATTGTGATTTCTGCATTGTCCTACTTGCAATGTCAATTGAAATTGCAGTACAGTAGAAGGAAAATTAGGGTTTGATGAAAAAGAGGGGGATGAGGTGATGGGAAGCTAGCAAATGGAGATTATTAAGTAGAAACAAAGAGCTTGAGCCACTTCAATGTCAATTTCATCTGCATTTTGTATTGATTAGGTTTTGTAAAGGATGAAAGAAATGTTAATGGTGAATGTTCATGAGATCTGAAAAGGAGAACGGAGGCAGTAAAAGGCTTTGGGAAAGATTGTGTTATTTTATTCCATTGATGTTTAAATTTGGTCTATGATTATGTTTAGTCGCACACAAGCTTTTGGCCGACCTCAGTTGTTTAAGAACTTGCGTAATTTGAAGAACATTTGTTAGTAAAAAGAATTGCCAGTAGCTTTTGTTTCTGGTTTTAAAATTGTAAGGGGTCAGATTTTGTAAAACTGGGTTGGTGATGAAGAAGTTAAATGAGTGAGGATGGAGGGAGAAGACTTGATAAGGGTTTAATGATTTTAGATTATTTTTATAAAAAAAATGTGACCTGATTAATAGGTAGTCGGTTACCCAATGCGTTATAAGAAAAATGAGGGCGTAGTTCAGATTATTCTGAGTTAAAGTATAGTTTGAATTAATATGAGAAGGAGAGACATAGTTTGGATTATTTCCATGAAATAACCCAAAGAAAAATACCATGTACATTACATGGCTCATAAAACTAGTTCTTTATTATGAATATTATAGTATAATAATATTATATGGATGTCCATATTTTAAAATATTCTAGAGTGTATTATCTTATGGAAACTCTACCCTCATTGTATATGTATATATACCCCCCTCATGTATCTTATGGAAACTCTACCCTCATTGTATATGTAAATATTCTAGAGTATATAATATTCTAGAGTGTAATATTTTATTGTATTTAGCGAGTTGGGCTTGAGATGGAATAATAATAATAATAATAATAATAATAATAATAATAATAATAATAATAATAATAATAATAATAATAATAATAATAATAATAATAATAATAATAATAATAATAATAATAATAATAATAATAATAATAATAATAATAATAATAATAATAATAATAATAATAATAATAATAATAATAATAATAATAATAATAATGCTCTCTCTAGCCTAGTTAGAGAAAGTTTTCTCTCAATTCTTGACGATCACGCTATCGCCATTGTTGATCTATGGCTCGAGGAAGAGGACGTCCGCCTAAGGTGAGACCACCATTGCAAAGCCCGGGTGATTGCGAACCTGATGATACTCTTTTCTTGCAATCTACGGAGGAAACGACTGAGAATTCTGAAACCCAGGTCTCCCCTGTCAAAGCTTCCACCATTAACGAACTCATTGTGCAAGCTTTGGACAAATCTGCCTCTAAATCTTCTTCGACAGTCTCTAAATCGCAATCCATGCCTTCTTCTGAAGGTATCTCTTCGGACTCTCATCATTGTCACTCTATCTTTCCTGAATTTTTTACCATAGATAGAGATAATCTTGCTCCACCTCGTATGTCGGTGCTGGAACTGGATAATGACATTCGTGTTATGCATACCAAATCTGCTGAACCTACTGTAGTTACTGAGAAATTGCCTGTTCAGACGAATGATCATCCCAAAAAATGGTCTAGTGTTGTTAATGAATCTCGTAAATTGGGTATGAGTCTGTTTCTAAGCAATGATCAAGCTAAAAATGATCTTATTGTTGTGGAAATGGCGGACATTCAAGCTGAGCTTGGATCTTGGGAATCTACGTTAATGGGCAATGTCTTGGGGGCTAAGCCAACTCTAAAAAACGTGCAAGATTTTGTCCAAAAACATTGGAGTCATGTCTCTGCACCTGTTGTTCAATATTACAAAAGAGGGTGGTTTAGTTTTCGATTTGCTTCAATGGAGGACATGAATGCTATCTTAAAGGATGGTCCCTGGACTCTAGGGCAGAACTTTCTTATTCTCAAGCAGTGGCATCCCTCTTTCTCCCAGGAAATGGAGAAGGTCTCTAAGGTCCCTATCTGGGTACTTGTCCCTGATCTTGATCCTTTTCTGTGGACTGAATCTATTCTGAGTAGAATGGCTAGCAAAATTGGCAAACCCATCATTGCTGATAATCACACAACCATGAAGACCAGGCCTTGTTTTGCTAGGGTCCTTGTTGAAGTGGACATAGCTTCTGAACTACAAAAAACTGTTGTTATCAAAACTCCATTTCAAGATCATTCAGTTCAGAGGATTCATGATGAATGGCTGCTTTACCATTGTAAAGGATGTGGGAAGCTAGGGTATGAGGTCATGAACTGCAAAAAGACCAGGCCTCATGGGAAAACCACTACTGTTCAGGCTCCCACCCATATTGCACCAAGGAAAAATAAGACTCAAGTGTTCAGGCCTCTTCCTGTTAATGCTGCAAAGGGATGTCTCCCTGAGAAGATTAGGAGTGATCCAGGATGCAAAGGGAGAGGTGGTACCTCAGAGGGAGTTACAAACTGCTCTACTAGCCTGCTTAAGGAGCCTAGCTCAGAATGCAATGTGCTAGGCTTAGCTCCTCACTTGCAGCAGTTGAGCAGTTCTCTATCTTCCCTTGTAATGCATTCTGGACCCCTTATGCTAGGTCATCTCCAAAATTTTCAGAGATATGTTCCTACTGAGCAGCAGAATGCCCTGAATTCTTTGCTTAATTCAGGAAGCCATGGGTTAGGTGGTACCTCAGCTCCTGCAACTAGCTTGTCTGCTCTCTCTCTTTAGGGGAAAAAGGGCTCAGAATGCTCCATGCTAGGTTCTTATTCCACCTTTAGAAGAGATAGTAGGCTAGCTGCACGATCTGTAATGCACTCAGGATCCCATGGATCAAGGAAAAACACACAGTGGCTCAATGTTCATCAGACTCTCACTCATACTGTTGTCTCTAACAGATTTGAGGTGCTGAGTGATACCCGTCATTGTGAGTACCAAAAATAAGATTTATAATTTCCTATTAAGACTAACCTAGGCTAGTGGTAACAGGGTCGAACCACAAGGAGGCAGATGTAAATTCTAGTTGATTTATATTCAGTCTAAGGTAACAATTGTGGGGGTTGAGTTGAGATGGTCTATAGCTAAGACCAAATAAAGATAATAAACTAAAAAGACGGTTTAAACAGATAAAGAAGGGGTACTAGGATGATCGGTTTATTAAAGCTTCGGCGGCAGCATACTAAACAGGTCTAAATCAAACACAAGTGAGGCGGGAAACAAGAGGTCCTCTCGGTCCACTCTTAACAAATAGCATCTTTCGATCTCGCTATAGGTCCCTAATATCACTAATACTGACTCTCATCCTGAAAAGTGACTAATGGTCTAAACTATACCTATCTTTCGATCTTAGCACAATTTAGTCGATTTAATTGGTGGTCAAATAACTTTCCCTATCTTTCGATCTAATGGGTTAGTCATAAAATAAGCATCTAACTGGTCGCATGCATTCGATTCGTTAAATACAAGATTAAAATCAATTAAAACGAAGGGTAACCTCACGAGGTCAGTCGATCGACCGATAATGCCAGTCGATCAACTGACACGCGAATCAGACCGTGTTCAATACTTTGCCGCCTACGCTAAAATTCGCCTACATCCTAGCACAAACTATTTAGCTACTCATGCTAAGGGTAAAAACAATAACTTTAATAATGAAATTAACTAACGGATTCATGCTTGAAACGACAAAGAGAACAATTAACATAAACAATAAATTGGCTGCGAGAATTATCTAGCAATTCTATACTAATGACGAAATAAGTAATAATCTGGAAATTAGAACAGAAGGAATACCGAATTTCGCAGAAGGAATGTAACGGAGTGATTGAAAGCATAACGGAAATCCGATGCAAATTAATATCCCAAACCCTAATTAGTAAACTAAAACTCAATGTAAATTTCTGATAATAAAGCTTGATTCTAGACTAGGTATTCTCAGTTACGTTATATAGAAAGTATACGTAACAATTATTCCAAAACCTAAACTTAACGGGCTTCAAGTTCCTCGGTCTTTTTATTCTCGTCTGGAATAGCATCGTGGTCGATCGACTGAGGTGATGGGTCGATCGACTGCTTGGCAGTGAACATTAGCTTATGTAACCCGAGGGTTGGTCGATCGACAGAAGGTGGTGGTCGATCGACTACTTGAGCTGCTACTTGACTTCTTAAAACTCGTGGACTTGTCTTTTTGGCCTTGAATTGCGCACCAAGCTCGTTCCTTAAGCACATACTTCTCGTCACATGCAATGCAGGATACTCGGGGACGGATTTAGCTTGATTTCCGCTGGATTCTTCACATTTCTGCAATAATTTACAAAAATACGGAAGTAGACGGAAATAGGGAGAAATGTAGCATAAACTACATGAATGAGCTCTGAAATGCGTGTAAAATGGGATGTAAAACATCATATAAAAGACACGCATCAAACTTCCCCAAACCGAACCCTTGCTTGTCCCCAAGCAAGAACTAGACTCGATCTAATTACCTAATGGAACGAGTTCAATCTCAGAGCGAATTACAAACTGCATAACCTAAACCATTTTAATGCATTAACCAACAATCAATTAGCAAATGAATCATGCAAACGAGTTATGTAGTCGTTAAAAACATGCTGAACCGCCAACTATAGAGACTTATCAATTCGGACTCTCACGGGTCGCTCATATCACACATAGGCACAGGTGAATATATAGGAGAATAGGAAGAATTCATTTTTTAAAGACTCTCACCTAACTGCGACCTATGAAGACATGCCAACAATAAAATATGAAAATGACCTCTATGACCGTACATATGCATTCCAACCAAACAGATGACCAATAACACATGCCGAGGTATATATGGGATATGTGAGGTATGGGTAAGAAGAGGCAAAGCATTTTATGGTAAAGTGGAGGTACAGGTGATCAAGCTAGTACCAAAACGGAACCAAATGGCAACATCCAACTTCTTGCTCATAATCAACAGAAACGGTGCTATAGCAAGCACAAAACTCACAATCTCCAATATACTAAATCAATAAACTCCCCATAGGATATGAATGAATCATGGGAGCAAAAATCGCCAAATAATAAAGACTGAATCATGCGAATTGATTTTTCCTTTTTCTTTCTTTTGAACTACAGTCGATCGACTATAAATGGCAGTCGATCGACTGCTTCTACAGTACAGATCTCTCTTTTTTTTCTTTTTCGAATCATTTTTTTTTCTTCTTTTTCTTTTATTTCCTTTCCTTCCTTCATTTCATTTTCCCAACTAAATCTCAATAAGAGCATATGCCACCAAAAATGAGTAACAACCCCAAGAACACAGACTACTAGCTTGACAAGGGACATGCTAAATGTAGGATGTAGTAAATGGGACAAAAAGGGATATTTTTGGCAGTGTGGAGTTTATGGGTAAAACGAGAAAAGGGAAACCTCTACCACATGTGTCAACTAACCACAGACCGAATGCATACAGGTATTAAGCAGATCAAGTTCATATTTATGCAAATTAAGGAAACATGTCTCATAAGGAGTAACTACTCACATCCTAAATAGACTGGTCATGAATGTCACCAGTTATAGGCTCTAGACCTCAGAATATGGTGTAGCTTGCCAAAATTCTAAGTCAAGTCTCAAGTTCAGCAAGATAATGTAACGAAAACTCGTAGATATGCATATGCGATTCTACTAATAACATGATGATAAGCAAGGCTCAGGCAAAACAGATGCAAATGCAAAATCATCCTTGAAATACTACCGTTCCGACTCGACCTATATGCTAAAATAAACGTGCATTTTATGGAAATTTTTGAAATTTTTATCAAAATTTTTTTTTTGAATTTTTGTATATAGATGAAATGAAATAAACAATGCAATAAACAATGCAAGACAAAAATATAAACGTGAAACAGAAATGCAATAAAACTTATGCAAATGCGACGCAAAACCCTTCCCCAAACCAAATCACACAATGTCCCCATTGTGCAAAATCATGTAATGAAATAAAAGAGAAACGGGAATTTGCGAGAAAATAAGTAAACAATGATATAAAGTGAAGACAAGGAGACTCACAAGACTTTAAGCGCAGCAAGGGAAACCTCCCCAAACCAGCGTGAGCTAGGAGGTTTCAAGAGTGATGCAAGTGATGCTACTAAAAAGTACCTGAAAGACAGAAAATACCACGCATAAGACTGAGAAAAAACAATTTTGAAGCGGTAAATATGTGCACATTTGAGAAAATAGAAGAAATAAGGAGAGGGACGGAAAATAAAGTGGAGTATAAAACTCCCTTAAGTCCGTAAATCGACCAAACACAGCAGGGGAGAGGTCGTGAACAGGTACAGCAGTGTCTTCGGTCGATCGACCAAAAGGGGCAGTCGATCGACCAGATGAACAGGAACAGAAGCTCCTGGAAAGCGCAATTCAGTCGATCGACCAAGATGGCCAGTCGATCGACTGAAAGTACTGTTGTACTCTTTATTTCTTCGTATTTGCTCAATAACTTGAGCAAATGAGGTCTAAAAACCTGCAAACGCACAATAATATGCGCCCAAAATTGCGCAAAACCCAGAATAAAATCTAAAGTACTTAAAATCCTAAGCAAGCGAAATAAAATGCGAAGTTTTCGCGCACACAAAAGCAATAAAAATTGTCTTAACAAAGCAAATAAAATGAAGTTTATAACGAACTCGATCAACTAATAGTTGATCAAGAAAGACCACGGTATGGCCCACTTCGTCGGCTTCTGGCTACTAGAGGTAGCCTCAATGGTGCTTATCTGAGCAGCTGCACCCTTCTTAGCTTCCACGTCCGTATGGCTCGACGGATTAACATTCTCATCATCTCCCCAGTCAAGGATCTCTTCAGGCTTGTCAGAATCCAAATCAGACTTTCTGGCTTTGACTGGCTCGTCATCAACAACTTCATCAATCCCATAGCTCAGGCAACCAAGACCTCCTCTTTGAATGATCGGCTTCTTTGCAGCTGGCACAACTTGCGGCACTTCCTTCCCAAACCAAATCTGCATTATCTAAAACAACAGATTCTTCCTCCTTTTTGCTCCCAATCTGGGGCGGAGAGGTTAGCACAGGAGTAGTAATGGAGACAGGTAAGTCAGGAAGCACAAAATACGATTTCTTTTCAGAAACCGTATTACAAGTCACAGGCCACATGGGGTCCTTCTTTTTAGCAGGTTGGGCAAAAACAATGGAGTGCTTTCCCACTTTGAAAGTCATGGTCCCTAGATCGACATCTATGACTGCACCAGCAGTGTGCAGAAATGGCCTACCCAAAATAATGGGAATATGGGCATCCTCAGGCATGTCAAGTACAACGCAGTCAATGGGGAAGAAGAACTTCCCTATTTGGACTGGAATGTCCTCTAAGACCCCTATTGGCTGGACCGTAGATCGGTCAGCCATCTGAACTGTCATATCGGTAATAGCAAACCTGGTCAACTTAAGCTTCCTAGCTAGACTCAAAGGCATGACGCTTATACTAGCTTCTAAGTCACATAATGCCTTCTCAATAGAGAAGGTACCTTTTTTGCAAGGAACAGAAAAGCTACCCGGGTCCTCTAACTTATGGGGCGCAGTGTGAGACAAATAGGAGCAAGACTCTTTAGTTAATGCAACAGTGTGAACATGTTCAAGCGACTTTTTCTTAGACAATAGCTGTTTCATGAACTTAGTGTATGCTGGCACTTGGTTAACTAACTCAAGGAAGGGTACCTGAACATTCAAGCTACGAATAACTTTCTCAAACTTACTGAAAGATACTTGTTCCTTTGTCGGCACTAGTCTCTCCGGATATGGGGCTGTAAGAAGTACCTTAGCCCTCTCCTCTAGGTTGCGCATGCCAAGATCCGTGGACTTAGGGCCGGAAGTCCACCGCTTTCTCCTTGTTGAAACTTGAACCCTCCTCAGACCGTCTCAAATGTGAGCCATTGACCGTCATTGGGTCGAACTTGAACCGGACGGACCCATCAAAGACTCGGAGTGCCGGTCCTAACGTCTTCGGGATTGTCGAACCCCGGAACAAATGGTCTCTCAAATTGTCGGGCATTGAAGGACGAAATTCCTCGCTATCGCGATGATCTCGGTCGATCGACCACTCTTCTCGATCGATCGACCGCGTGTCGATTCGAAGCTCCTGTAACCGTGTATCGGGCGATCGACGGGTACATCGATCGATCGACTGATATACCTGGTAGACGCCTGTTTCTTTGATTTATTCGTTGAAGCTTTCTTTTGACTTGTTTCCGGCTCATATTTTTCAACAGCGTCCTCGACCATGGCAGGACCATCAAGGGTGGACCCACTCCTCAAAGTGATGGCATTTAAGGTCTCCTTTTGGTCAGTTTGGGTCGGCAAGTGCCCGGGAGCTCGACTGTTGCTTTTGCTCGCCAATTGAGCAATTTGGCTCTCTAATAGCTTCATCCCGACCTCTCTTGCTTGGGACTCCTTTAGCAACAGGTTCTTAAGCTCGGAAAATTCAGAATTCTGCGATTGTTGCTGCTGTGGCACATAGGGAGGTTTCTGATATTGTTGTTGCTTTTGATGAGAGGGCACATAGGGTTGCTGCTGCGGCGGAGCTCGAGTTGGGTTCAGGACATTTTGGCTCCTCCAACTCAAGTTTGGATGGGTATTCGGCTCATAGTAGGTGTTGGTCTGCCTATAGTGTTGAAAGGCGACAAGACAAGACTCAAAGGGACTAGGGCGGTTTTTCGAGACATGTCCCTCGGCTCCACACCTTTCACGACGAAAGGACCGTCTGACACAGCATTTACTTGGTACATCCTACCTTTAGAAGCTCCTCCTAGTTCATACTTGTCAAATCTCGCAGTGAGAGCCTCAAGCACAGCAACAGAGGAAGATTCAGCAGCTCTCCTCTGGTTCCCTCTGGAATTCCCATACTCGGCCTTGTGGGTGGCTAGATCATCAATGATCTTCCACCCCTTGGTTGCTCCCAAATTTTCAGCGAATCGGCCATTGGCTGCAGCATCCAAAATGGCCCTCTGATCGTCGTACAACCCATTATAGAAATGATTGCACAAGCTCCATTTTTCGAAACCATGGTGCGGTATGGTTCGCACCAACTTCTTAAAACGGACCCATGCTTCGTGGAAGTTCTCATCCGGCCCTTGTTTAAAGCCCGTGATTTGATCTCTAATAGCAATCGTCCTTGAAGCAGAAAAGTACTTCTTGTAGAATGCCAATGCCAATGAATTCCAATCGGTGATCCCCTGAACGGTTCGGTCCAAATCTCTATACCACTCCCTTGCAAAGATCACGAAGGGAGAAGATGAACATGGTCTCCTTGATCTGGTCTTGGGTCACGCCACCAAAGTGGGGGTATGGAACAGCAGTAGTCAATAAAGGTCTCCATATGCTTAGCCGCATCTTCATTTGCGGCTCCCCGAATCGTTCTTCTCAACCATGCTAATGTATGAAGGCTTTGGTTCGAACTTCCCCGGCATCTCCCGGTAATTCGAACCCCTTATATAAGTTTTCAATTGTCGGCTCGAAATGATTAGCTATACTCGCTTCCTCGGCCATGACCGGAATTTACGGAGAAGTAACTGTCTCGGTGAAGAAGTGGAAACGGTGAAGATCAGGGTCTTCTTCGAACAGATCGTTCTCGTAATAGCTTGACAGAGTACTCAGCTCTTCCTCTGTCGGTAGTACCCTTTGTGTTCGTCTCAACTCGCGCAAAGATTTCTCTATCTCAGGGTCAAATGGCACTAGTTCACCACCCTGTGACCTGCGCATAAGAGGAAACTACAAAAAGAATATAAGAAAAGTTTAAGGAACAGAAGTCCCTTAAACTAAGAAAGACTAAAATTAAAACAACTAAAATTAGGACTATTGCCTCCCCAAGAACGGCGCGCAAAATTTGATACCCGTCGTTGTGAGTACCAAAAATAAGATTTATAATTTCCTATTAAGACTAACCTAGGCTAGTGGTTACAGGGTCGAACCACAAGGAGGCGGATGTAAATTCTAGTTGATTTATATTCGATCTAAAGTAACAATTGTGGGGGTTGAGTTGAGATGGTCTATAGCTAAGAACAAATAAAGATAATAAACTAAAAAGACGGTTTAAACAGATAAAGAAGGGGTACTAGGATGATCGGTTTATTAAAGCTTCAGTAAGATACTAAACAGTCTAAATCAAACACAAGTGAGGCGGAAACAAGAGGTCCTCTCGGTCCACTCTTAACAAATAGCATCTTTCGATCTCGCTATAGGTCCCTAATATCACTAATACTTGACTCTCATCCCGAAAAGTGACTAATGGTCTAAACTATACCTATCTTTCGATCTTAGCACAATTTAGTCGATTTAATTGGTGGTCAAATAACTTTCCCTATCTTTCGATCTAATGGGTTAGTCATAAAATAAGCATCTAACTGGTCGCATGCATTCGATTCGTTAAATACAAGATTAAAATCAATTAAAACGAAGGGTAACCTCACGAGGTCAGTCGATCGACCGATAATGCGATCGATCGACCGACACGCGAATCGAACGTGTTCAATACTTTGCCGCCTACGCTAAAATTCGCCTACATCCTAGCACAAACTATTTAGCTACTCATGCTAAGGGTAAAAACAATAACTTTAATAATGAAATTAACTAACGGATTCATGGTTGAAACGACAAAGAGAACAATTAACATAAACAATAAATTGGTCAGAATTATCTAGCAATTCTATACTAATGACGAAATAAGTAATAATCTGAAATTAGAAATGTAAGGAATACCGAATTTCGCAGAAGGAATGTAACGGAGTGATTGAAAGCACAACGGAAATCCGATGCAAATTAATATCCCAAACCCTAATTAGTAAACTAAAACTCAATGTAAATTTCTGATAATAAAGCTTGATTCTAGACTAGGTATTCTCAGTTACGTTATATAGAAAGTATACGTAACAATTATTCCAAAACCTAAACTTAACGGGCTTCAAGTTCCTCGGTCTTTTAATTCTCGTCTGGAATAGCATCGTGGTCGATCGACTGAGGTGATGGTTCGATCGACTGCTTGGCAGTGAACAGTAGCTTTTGTAACCCGAGGGTTGGTCGATCGACCGAAGGTGGTGGTCGATCGACTACTTGAGCTGCTACTTGACTTCTTAAAACTCGTGGACTTGTCTTTTTGGCCTTGAATTGCGCACCAAGCTCGTTCCGTAAGCACATACTTCTCGTCACATGCAATGCAGGATACTCGGGGACGGATTTAGCTTGATTTTCGCTGGATTCTTCACATTTCTGCAATAATGTACAAAAATACGGAAGTAGACGGAAATAGGGAGAAATGTAGCATAAACTACATGAATGAGCTCTGAAATGCGTGTAAAATGGGATGTAAAACATCATATAAAAGACACGCATCAAACTTCCCCAAACCGAACCCTTGCTTGTCCCCAAGCAAGAACTAGACTCGATCTAATTACCTAATGGAACGAGTTCAATCTCAGAGCGAATTACAAACTGCATAACCTAAACCATTTTAATGCATTAACCAACAATCAATTAGCAAATGAATCATGCAAACGAGTTATGTAGTCGTTAAAAACATGATGAACCGCCAACTATAGAGACTTATCAATTCGGACTCTCACGGGTCGCCCATATCACACATAGGCACAGGTGAATATATAGGAGAATAGGAAGAATTCATTTTGTAAAGACTCTCACCTAACTGCGACCTATGAAGACATGCCAGCAATAAAATATGAAAATGACCTCTATGACCGTACATATGCATTCCAACCAAACAGATGACCAATAACACATGCCGAGGTATATATGGGATATGTGAGGTATGGGTAAGAAGAGGCAAAGCATTTTATGGTAAAGTGGAGGTACAGGTGATCAAGCTAGTACTAAAACGGAACCAAATGGCAACATCCAACTTCTTGCTCACAATCAACAGAAACGGTGCTATAGCAAGCACAAAACTTTATTGCTTGCATTAGTCTAGACACAACTACAAACCCAAACAAATTGTGACACTAGCATAAATTGAGATAGATAGACTTAGAACCCAAAGCACACCGTCCCATGGATCGACCTCGACTTACCGCTAACTTGTAGTTTGTTGAGTATTATAAATGTGTTTGATTGGATGTGACCCGACGACATCGCTCCATCATTACACGTGGCAAGCAACGAGTGGACAATCAAGGCTTGAGAGGATTAATGTCGTGGACGAATATGAGTCATATGATGGTTTAAGGGTCAACTCACATACTTCCTATTTTTGGGCAATTGGACATAGAAGTCGAGGAGCTTGATTCTGGAAGAGCCTCATTCCGGAGGATCCTGACTCTGGAGGAGCCTGATTCTGGAATAGCCTGATTCTGGAATAGCCTCATTCCGGAGGATCCTGACTCTGGAGGAGCCTGGTTCTGGAAGAGCTTGATTCTGGAATAGCCTCATTCCGGAGGATCCTGACTCTGGAGGAGCCTTGTTCTGGAAGAGCTTGATTCTGGAATAGCTTCATTCCGGAGGATCCTGACTCTGGAGGAGCCTAATTCTGGAAGAGCCTCATTCCAGAGGATCCTGACTTTGGAGGAGCCTGATTCTGGAGGAGCCTAATTCCGAAAGAGCCTGAGGAAGCGAAACCCTAGAGGAAGCAGCTATATGAGAGGAATAAAGATTAGCATTAAAAGGAGGAGAAAGTTGGGGAATTAGTCAATAACGGCTAGCATAAAAATAGGGATTGGAGAGTATAATATGGGTTTAATGGAGGATTTGGTCAAATAACGGCTAGCATTTAATGAGGCATTTAGTTGAGCATTTAGTGGAGCATTTAAGAGGAGATTTACAACACACTTAATGTGAGTAAAATCAATAGTCAAAGGAGTTAATGGTCAGCTTATTTGACTCCTAAAAATGAGGTAATCGCCCGGAATCTAGGAAACAGTTCGGAGGAGCACATTGAGCCGAACCCTAAAAGAACAACTATAAAAGGAAGAGCAAATTCAGTCAAGAGACATTCCATTCCAAGGCAACACACAACAACAAGACTACATCACCTTCATCCTAAGAATTATTTCCGTCAATTACTAGAGAAAATACCATTGTTATTTCCTTACTTGCTAAGATATTCCGATTATAGTGCTAATATTGGCGGGATTCCGACTCCCCCCGCGGTTGTTCCCACATTGGGTTTTCCGCGTCACCAAAAACTCCTTGCGTCGATCTTTCGTTCGTTGTCTTTTATTTTAGTTTGCACCATGATTCCTTGATTTGCTCGTTGTTATAGACGATCACTTTGACTCACTAATCGAAACAACTAACTGGTAAATTTTTACCAAAACAATTTGGCGCCCACCGTGGGGTATAGTGATCATTCTCTATAACCTAATTTCGCAAGCGCAATTTTATTTATCTCTATGTCTGGAGCCAGTTCGAATCCGTCCAGCACCCAGGGAGCACCCCCTCAACCTTCTGGTGGAAGGCCTCTTCCAGCATCCACGGGACCAATCACTGCGTCACTAGCGACCAGCCAGATGGACCCCGTCAGCGTGTCTCCCAAAGTCATGCCACCGCCTTTCATGCCACCGCAGGTGCTTAAAGCATCAGCAACACCCAATGTGACGAAATCTAGCACGGAGAGTAGCCCCAGTAGGAGCGAAGGCCTCACCAGGACCCAGATCCAGGAGACGTTCGGAGGAACTCCCAAGAAATCAGGAGCCTCACCACCAGGCCCAATGCGAGTGGTGTTAGAGGGAATGGACACCCTACATCAGGCCATTGAAAGCTTGAGGAAGGACAATCAAGATCTCAGGAACCAGATCGCAATGGTGGCACAGGCTAGGCCAGGATCTGCTCCACTACCTCCACCTTCTGAGGCCCCAGTTTCAGCCACCAGTGGAGGATTTTTCCGGCAGATTCCGTCAGAACTGGTATCCAGATTGGATCTCGAAGGAGTACCACCCAGAGGGGCCATCGGGCCCTACGGATTAGGGTTCCTGTCTTTTGACCGACCACCCAGTCTGCAGCAGACTCCAGATAGTCATTTTTATAATAGCTTGCCAGGGACTAACTTGCAATCTCTTGCAGAAACACCCATCCAGCAGGCAACAGGATGGAATCCAGGATCCAGCACTAACGTGATGAATCCAGCAAGCTGCCATTTCTCTAGAGGAACCTGGCTTGGAAGAACCTCCTCTCAGCAGGCACCAGAATGCCAACCAGGAACCATTATTTACACCACACCTTTGGCGAGTCAACCAGGCAATCAGTTCCCAGGAGGAACCTGGTTCGGAGGTACAATTGTTGGCTCTTTTCCACCTCCCTCTAACCCTCTTGCAGGAACAGGTAGTTTACTAGAGCAGCAGTACCAGGAGTTAAGGGACCTGATGTACAGGATTTCAGGCGTAGCACGACCCCTGGAGAAGACAACACACAATAGCTACACAGACTCCCCTTTTGTGGATGACATAGCCCTCGTTGGTGTCCCCAAAGGATGTGTACCACCAACCATGACACTCTACGACGGGACCACGGATCCTCTCGATCACATCAACCATTAGAGGCAGAAAATGATGGTGATAACCGCAACAAGGTCCCTAAAGAAAGCTTGTATGTGCAAGGGGTTCGGGTCCACGTTGTCCGGAGCAGCCTTGCAGTGGTTCGTCAGCCTGCCCAACCAGAGCATAGCCTGCTTCGCCGACCTAGTTAACGCCTTCCACCAGCAGTTTGCCAGCAGCCGCAAACCAGAAAAGCAAACCAGCTACCTGTATCGAATAGTGCAAGGACCAGAGGAGACTACCCGAGATTTTCTGAACAGGTTCAACAGGGAGAAGGTAGCAATTCCCCGGTGTGACATAGCCACAGCTATCGAAGCCTTCCGCCAAGGACTCCACCAGGATTCAGATTTATATAAGGACCTAACCAAGTACCCATGCACTACCTTCGAGGAAGTACAAACAAAGGCAATCGCTGTTATGCGGCTGGAGGAAGACTCAGGGCCCAGGAGAGCTACCTATGGTGCTGACCATACATCTAGAGAGGCTCTTGTGGCAAACCAGATTCGGGAGAACCACTGTTCAGTGCAGTAGTGGTACGACAGCAGGAAGAAGCTCAACATACATTATACTATGTCGTTAAGTCTCTACTACCTGCATAGACCAGGGTACCAGGAGGGGACCTGACCGTCCAAGCTTGAATAGTACCTGAAAGTCAAGCACCTGAAACCTTCCAGAACCAGACAGATCCCCTGTTGTGGACCAGAATCTGGGGGCAGACGCTCTCATTACTTTGGGGGCAACATCCAAGCCAGGACCAGTATTTCAACAGATCCAATAGATAATCATGCTAGCTGGAAGATCCATCAGACGACTCTGCTTCCAGAATAACATTTAGAGAGAACAATTTCTGGAGGATCAACAAGGAGGTGAGGTATTCAGTGGTTGGTTGTTCGTTATCTTGCATTGTAATCCTTGGCAGGGTAGAGATCCATGGTCTGGGGGCAGTGCATGTCGTTGAACCATCAATGAGTCCGAACAGCCTGAGGATCCAGGAGATATCGCAAGAACGAGAATCTTTGAAACACCAAATTCTCATAGATAAAATGAAATAATTGGAAGAAAAAACTTGTAAACAGTAGCTGCAGGAACCAGGGGCATTCTACAACCCGCCCAGAATATAACCACTTATTGCTCAGAAAAGAAAGGTGATAAGGTGTCAGGCTGTTTTGCATGCCCTCCATAGCGAAGTTGTGCAAGACATGCAGGGGGCAGGATCCTCTCCAACAATTCGCCAGCAGACTGCATATTTTGGTACATAGTCTACCAGATGCAACTCCACCAGATTTCAGGTTTCAGGCTTTATCGCCAGCACCTCTCAATTTTTAAGACAGCATATGTTGGTACACAGTCTACCAGATACAACTCTGCCAGGTCTCAGGTTTTGCTAAGAAATCTTATCTTTCTAAGAGCCCTAATTTATGATTAAACTAAAAAAAAAAAAAAAAATCCGTTTTAGGTTCCTACTCAAATCTTTTGGCTTTAACTTCCCGTTAGCATGCTCAAACTTTTGAACTATAAATAACTTTTACCATGTTTTAAGCATTATGAATCTTAAACCCTAAGCATTTCCGAAATCATGTGTTTTGGAGAAAGGAGCTTGCAAAAACTAATCTGATGGAATTTATATGTCTATACAGTGAATCGTGGGCCTATGGCTAAGTACCCATAGATCGGACGAACGAGGCTCCTGTAGTACTCAGCACCCACGCAAGCGGGGCCCCTCTGAATAGAGTAGGCAATTGAATCCTAGAGCCTCCAATCAACGAAGGCCGGCAATAAAACAACGAAAAAAGGTGCACGCATGATAAAACAAAAGTACGCCAGAAATGGCAGAATACAAAACAAACGATAGAACACTCGCGACATTATAACACACGCTCAAACGTGATCATTCTCACGACACATTGATAGACATTGCATTCATAGCATATGAAGGTCACAACGTGTCTAGCCACCATATAGAGTGGATCATGCATTAGTATATTGTCGCATACACCTATGTTGCATCACTGACATTTTTCAGGTACCAGCTGCATACTAATTGCAAGAGCAAGTTCTGCTCGAGGTTCTCACCACCAGAATTACCCCTGACACTCAGAGGCAGAACGGTAAAGTCAGGACAAGGCTGGTCCCAGTTCGACCCAACATCTATAAGCTTTCATGAGCAGGACCCAGCGTCCATCAGCTTCCATCAGTATCCTTCAGCATCTACTAGCTCGGCCAACCATAAGCTTTCATGAGCAGGACCCAACGTCCATCAGCATCCACCGGCTGGAATCCATATGTCGATAGCTGCAAAGCATCTACTTGCTGTAACTTCCAGAGTAGGAGAACCGTATAGAACCTGGAAGAAGATCCTGGAGGAGGCAGCTTTGCCTACCTGTCAACCTCACTCCAATGAGAATCTACCAGCAGCGCTCCGCCTGGGTACCTACATAGCCTTACTTCCAAACCAGCACAAACAAAGAGACCCAGAAATAAGCCTACCAGAGCCATATACTATGGTCCAGCAAAAGCGAGCAGATTAGACTACCAGGGGCCTGGAGTAAAAATCTCGAGTAAAAGTCTGGGTACAGAGAAGGGGTTCAGAACTAGGCCCGGTGTATCCAACAGGCAGGTATTTGTTCTAGCAGAATGACGACAACATCCAGAACTTGAAAGACTAATTTCCCTCCTCATCTTGACGCTGAGGAGGAAAATTGGGGGCAATTGTTATGGGCAAAATTCACATTTTCATATCGTTACATGATGTGACCATAATTAGCGCATATTTAGCCCCCGAATTAGCCTTGTTCCCATGCTTTTTAGTGCATATTTGGGTCATTTCTTATCTTTAGTTCTTTGTTTTGAATATTATTTGAGATTTTGATCCCTTGGTAGGTAAGGAGTAAGAATCTTGCATTTTCATGGCAAAACAAGACTAAATTGATCGAATTCAATGACCAAGCATCAAGGAGAGACAAGATTAGAAGGCCTTTGTACATATGATAGTAGATGAGCAATGTTGAGAAAGGATCCTTGAGTACCCAAGGAAATCCCCAAGGAATTTATGAAGAAAAGGGAAGAAAAGAAGAAGAAGCCTTGCTGAGGCACAATCCGTGCGGATTGTCCCCAATCCGACCGTCCTCCAGCTGCAGAATCCGTGCGGCTTTCCACAAAGACGCTCGGATCCCACCTCCACAATCCGCCCGGATTCTCCTTAATCCGCCCGGATTCCATCGTTAGAATCCGCCCGTCCCGACCTTAATCCACCCGGATTCCAGCCCAACGCATTTTCGTCTTCTTCAAGCCTCAAAGAAAGACGCCCTTCCTTCGAAAAATACCGGAGTCTCCCTGCTCAAATCTCAAAAGTGTAATTACTAGTTTAGCTAGAAAAATCCTTCCTTAGATTAGATTAGGAGTAGATTAGAATAGATTACTCTTTAATCTTTCCACAAATTACACATTAATCTTTCCATAATTATTGTTCAAGTTTATTATTCAAGTTTATTATTGGGTAATTGAAGATTATTGGGTTTATTGGGAGATTGACAACCTTCCATCAATCATCAAGTTCTTCTATTATTCTTTGCTTTATTATTATTGGAATCTCCATAGGTATAATTCTCTTAATCCTTGTTTTAATTATTGTTAATCTTTCTTACTTGTTCATCATATTTGGCTTTGTTAGTATGATTGACAACCTTATTAACATGTTAAACTTTATCATGAGTGAGTAGTTACTTTAGCTAGGATTAATGGGTAATTAGGGGAAACCAACATGGGATTGATTAATGCTTAATCTAATATGTTTTCATGATTAAATTGCTTGCTTGTTGTGATGTCAACTTTATGCACATGTTATGTTTGATGAAATGCTAAGCCTATGAATCCTTGCATTTACATCCATCTCTTATCTTTTAACTTGACTTGTAAGATATAAACCAACTCGAGTTTTGTTAGACCATGCATAGATGTTGATTAGGAGGAAAGTAAGTCGACTTGTAGGTGTTGTACAATCTAATCGATTCGGCTCCGGGACCCAACTCTTCCTAAGAACCGTAAGATATAAACCAACTCGGTTCCCCCAAAACATTAATTGCTTGCAACCTTGTAAGCATGTTTGTTTGATCAACACCATGAATCCCCTATGACCCCATGATATCCTAGCACCTTTAACCATTTATTTACATCTTTCCTTTTATTGCTTGTTATACTTTATTGCTAGCATTAGTCTAGACACAACTACAAACCCAAACAAATTGTGACACTAGCATAAATTGAGATAGATAGACTTAGAACCCAAAGCACACCGTCCCATGGATCGACCTCGACTTACCGATAACTAGTAGTTTGTTGAGTATTATAAATGTGTTTGATTGGATGTGACCCGACGACATCGCTCCATCATTACACGTGGCAAGCAACGAGTGGACAATCAAGGCTTGAGAGGATTAATGTCGTGGACGAATATGAGTCATATGATGGTTTAAGGGTCAACTCACATACTTCCTATTTTTGGGCAATTGGACATAGAAGTCGAGGAGCTTGATTCTGGAAGAGCCTCATTCCGGAGGATCCTGACTCTGGAGGAGCCTGATTCTGGAAGAGCCTGATTCTGGAATAGCCTCATTCCGGAGGATCCTGACTCTGGAGGAGCCTGGTTCTGGAAGAGCTTGATTCTGGAATAGCCTCATTCCGGAGGATCCTGACTCTGGAGGAGCCTGACTCTGGAGGAGCCTTGTTCTGGAAGAGCTTGATTCTGGAATAGCCTCATTCCGGAGGATCCTGACTCTGGAGGAGCCTAATTCTGGAAGAGCCTCATTCCGGAGGATCCTTACTTTGGAGGAGCCTGATTCTGGAGGAGCCTAATTCCGAAAGAGCCTGAGGAAGCGAAACCCTAGAGGAAGCAGCTATATGAGAGGAATAAAGATTAACATTAAAAGGAGGAGAAAGTTGGGGAATTAGTCAATAAAGGCTAGCATAAAAATAGGGATTGGAGAGTATAATATGGGTTTAATGGAGGATTTGGTCAAATAACGGCTAGCATTTAATGAGGCATTTAGTTGAGCATTTAGTGGAGCATTTAAGAGGAGATTTACAACACACTTAATGTGAGTAAAATCAATAGTCAAAGGAGTTAATGGTCAGCTTATTTGACTCCTAAAAATGAGGTAACTGCCCCTGGAATCTAGGAAACAGATTCGGAGGAGCCTGTTGGAGCTGAACCCTAAAAGAACAACTATAAAAGGAAGAGCAAATTCAGTCAAGAGACATTCCATTCCAAGGCAACACACAACAACAAGACTACATCACCTTCATCCTAAGAATTATTTCCGTCAATTACTAGAGAAAATACCATTGTTATTTCCTTACTTGCTAAGATATTCCGATTATAGTGCTAATATTGGCGGGATTGCGACTCCCCCCGCGGTTGTTCCCACACCGGGTTTTCCGCGTCACCAAAAACTCCTTGCGTCGATCTTTCGTTCGTTGTCTTTTATTTTAGTTTGCACCGTGATTCCTTGATTCACTCGTAGTTATAGACGATCACTTTGACTCACTAATCGAAACAACTAACTGGTAAGTTTTTACCAAAACAGTGTCTCTGGTTTATGGTTTTAATAGTGGTGCAGCTAGGCATGAGCTTTAGTCTCACCTGAGACAGACTTCTGCTGATCATAAACATGCTCTCTTTCTTGGGGATTTTAATGTTGTGAGAGACATAGGGGAACGAATTAGTCCTCATCCCCCTGATATGGAGGATATTATGGATTTCAATAAATGCATCATGGATTCTGGATTAGAGGATGTGAATAGTACTGGCTGTTTGTTTACTTGGTCTAATAAACAGGAGGTTGAAGCCAGGATGTGGTCCAAACTTGATCTAGCTTTGGTCAACTACACTTGGCTGTAGAGATATCCTAACACTGCTGCTAGTTGCCTCCCTGCTGGGGTTTTATACCATTCCCTTATCCTTTTTACTGTCTTTCATAGCTTCAGGATCCAAAAAAAATTTAGCTTCTTAAACTGCTGGGTTACTGATCCTGCTTACAAGGGCATTATTGAGAAAAGATGGCAGAACTCTTATTATGGCTCCCCCGTGTATGTTCTCTTTAGTAAGCTTAAGGTTATTAAGCAGGATCTTATTAAACTCCATAGGACTAATTTTTCTAACATTAGTCACAGAGTAAAAGAAGCTAGGGTTAATCTTACTACTTGCCAAGAAGCTCTGCAGAATGCCCCTCTTTCTCAGTCTCTTCTTGCAGAAGAAAAACTTCAGTTGGATAATTTTAGCAAATTGAGGAAAGCTGAAATTAGTATTCTGCAGCAAAGGGTCAAAGAGCACTCCATTAAGCAAGATGACTGATGTTCTGAGTTTTTCTTTGCCAAAATCTCTAAAAGAAGGGCTCAACAGATCATTGGGTCCATTGAAGATGTTCATGGAGTGGCTCATACTGGTTTAGATAATGTTGCTCAAGCTTTTGTAGACTATTATACTGGTTTACTTGGCTCTGAGCTACCTGTTGAATAGCTGGACAGTGAATTCCTTGCTCAAGGTCCTACTGCCCCTAAAGATGATTGGGATTCACTGATCAGGCCAGTTACTAATGCTGAAATTAAGAATGCTCTCTTCAGCATTAGCTCAACTAAAAGTCCTGGCCCAGATGGTTTTTCCTCAGGCTTCTTCAAAACTTCTTGGGATTTAATAGAGCCTGATTTCTGCCATGCTATGAAACTCTTTTTTACCACTGGCAAAATGGTAAAGCAGGCTAACACCATCCTCATTTCTTTACTCCCCAAAAAGAAGGTAGCTAAAACTGTGCAAGATTTTAGACCCATTTCCTGCTGTTCTACTATTTACAAGGTAATTAGTAAAGTCCTTGCTAATAGAATGCAACACATTCTACCTCAGATTGTTGTTGGGGGGAACAAGCTGCATTTGTGAAAGGCAGGAATATCTTTGAAAATGTCATGTTGTCTCAGGCTCTTGTTAAGGGATATAATAGAAAGTATCTTACCCCAAGATGCCTCATTAAGGTCGATATTCGAAAAGCTTTTGATACCCTTCCATGGTCTTTCATAGAAAATATGCTTAAAGCTTTCAATTTCCCTATCATTTTTGTGAGGCAAATCATGGCCTGCCTTACTGGCTCTTGGTTCTCTTTGAAGGTTAATGGTGCTAGTCATGGATTTATTAAGGGTAAAAGTGGAGTGAGGCAAGGAGATCTTTTTTCCTCTTATATTTTTGTTCTGAGCATGGAAGTTCTTTCTAGGTATCTCGGGGTCATTTGCTCTCAGCCTCAGGTTTCTATGCATCCTAAATGTGCTGGCATTAAGCTTACTCACTTGATTTTTGCGGACGATTTAATGATATTTACCAGGGGAGATCTTCCTTTTGTGTCTGCTGTGGTTCAAACACTTGATAAATTTGGAAGGATTTCTGGTTTGAAGGCTAACATTGAGAAAACCTCTATTTTCTTTGGAGGGGTTCAATCACATGTCAGGAAATCTATCCTGGAACATACTGGCTTCCAACAAGAGGATTTCCCTTTTCGATACCTTGGAGTTCCCCTGAATGCTTCAAGATTGATCATTGATAATTTTGGAATGCTTATTGGTGAAATTCAGGGAGCAATCCACCACTGGTCCACTTAATTCCTAAGCTATGCTGGCAAACTTCAGCTCCTACAGTCTGTCATTTTTGGCATACATAACTACTGTTGTGCAAGCATCTTACTGCCTAGAGGAGTTGTGAAACTCATCAATAAAATGTGCAAGGACTTTTTCTGGGAAATTCCTGCTGGGCATAGAAGAATGACATTCAAAAGCTGGAAAGAAATCTGCACTCCATGGACTGAAGGTGGCTTTGGCGTTAAAGAACTCCTTGCTTGGAACAAAGCAGTGCTTCTGCAATGGATCTGGAAATTTGATGCCTTTGTTGACAGCCTTTGGATAGCTTGGAATAAGCACTACACTTTAAAAGAGAAGGACATCTGGACCCTATCTCTCACTGAACGTCTACCTGCTAGCCTAAGGGGAATTTTGCAGACAAGAGACTCTTGTTTGCAACTTGCAGAAAGTATACAGTAGGCCAGGGCCTTAGTTCAGAGCTGTGTTAGCAATGGGAGATTCTGTCTTTCTAAGGCCTATGACATTTTCAGAATTAAATATCCAAAGGTGAGCTGGGCTAAGCTTCTAAGTAGGCCTGTTATTATCCCTTCTCACAGGTTAACTCTCTCGCTGGCCATTGACAATAAATTTCCTACTGTTAATAACATGGTTAAGAAGGGAATGGTTTTGCCTAATAGATGCTGCTTATGTAAAAAAGTTGAGGAAAAGCAGCCCCATCTGTTTTTTGGGTGTGATTATGCAAAAGCTGTTTGGAAAGAATTGCTTGATTGGATTGGGATTCATAGGACAGGGATGTGTCTCAAGCAGGAAGTAGGTGGATCAACAGTAGAAAACGAAACAAGCACTGGTTAGTGTTCGACTACTAGCTTGTAGTAATGATCGAGTGTATAATGATATTGTAGAACATCTCAATAGATAGATTCTTTGGCTCTCCTAGCCAAAGTAGTGGATAGCTTTGTAAGACTACTCCCTTTTACTTGCTCATGTTTGGATGAATAAAAGTGGAGATAATTTTCTTGCAAAGAATAATAATAATAATAATAATAATAATAATAATAATAATAATAATAATAATAATAATAATAATAATAATAATAATAATAATAATAATAATAATAATAATAATAATAATAATAATAATATTTTAATTAAAATTGATATTCACAAAGCTTTTGATTCCTTGCAATGGGATTTTATCCTTAATATGCTTCATGCTTTGCACTTTCCCACTGCTTTCATTCGCTGGATTATGGGATGTATTTCTGGTTCTTGGTTTTCCATTAAAGTCAATGGAGCTATCCATGGTTTTTTCAAGGGTCAGGGTGGCCTTAGGAAAGGAGACCCTCTTTCTCCTTACCTCTTTGTGCTTAGCATGGAAATTTTATCTAGGCACTTAAGGAGACTAGACTCCCAGCCCCAGGTCTCTTTGCACCCCAAGTGTGCCAAAGTCAAGCTCACTCACTTAGTCTTTGCTGATGATTTGATGCTTTTCACTAGAGGAGATGTGTCTTCTGTCACTGGTGCCATGGATATACTTAATGATTTTGCATCTTTGTCTGGATTACATGATAATATTACTAAGACTGAAGTTTATTTTGGTGGAGTTTCTCCCCTTGTCAGAGTTCAGATTCTGCAGGCCACTGACTTTACTGAGGGGCATTTCCCATTCAGATACCTAGGGATCCCTCTTAACTCTGCCAAGAACTCGGTGGAATTCTATGGTACTCTTATAACTAAGATTCAAAACTCTCTCCTTCATTGGTCCAACACTTTCCTCTCCTATGTTGGCAGGATTCAGATTCTTAATTCTGTTATCTTTGGATTGGCCAATTTCTGGTGTGCTACTACTTTGCTTCCTAAGACTATTCTGAAAAGGATAAATAAAATTTGCAAAGACTATTTCTGGAATGTTGAGCCTGATAGAAGGAAACTTGTCTTCCAATCCTAAAAATGCATCTGCAGACCTAGAGAAGAAGGTGGGTTCAATATCAAAGAATTGCTCTCTTGGCATAAAACACTTCTAGCTAAATGGCTATGGATGCTTGATCATGACTCCGCAGGGATTTGGGCTCAGTGGAATCGAGCTTACACTTTCCCTACTAGTTCCATTTGGCAGCTTAGCATTAAAGATAGGTATCCTGAAAGTTTGTGCAGCATTATCAAGGTCAAAGATGAAATTCTGGCTAGAATTGGCTCCATTTCTGCTGGCATTACTGTTGTGACCAGTTGGTATAAAAATGGTAAATTCAGAGTTGGCTTGGCTTATGACTGGTTCAGATCCCATGGCCCTTCTGTCTTCTTGTTTAAAGCCTTGCAAGGCCCTGCTATCCTTCCAAAACATAGTGTTACTGCTACTCTTGCTGCACTAAGAAAGTTACCTACTGTGGATCTCCTTATCAGCAGGGAAATGGTTATGATTAACAGATGCACTCTATGTAAACAGATGCCTGAGACACATAGACATCTCTTTTTCAGGTGTTTGTACTCACAACAAGTCTGGCAAGGGCTTGTGCATTGGATGTCTTTACCTACTAGAAGTAATGCTCTTGACACTGAACTTAAATGGATGGTTCAATCTAGGGGCAGGCATCATTGGAAGCATAATTGGAGGAAAAGTTGCATAGCTGCTGCTATCTACCATATTTGGAAAGAAAGAAATGGCAGAATCTTCAGTGGACAGGAAACCCAGCCTGCTACTCTTATTGAGCAAATCAAATATATTGTAAAAATTAGATTACTAGCCTGCAATTCTCACGGGTCTTGAATAGAGCTTGAGAGCTAGCTTACTGTGTGCCCTTCTAGGGTGTTAGTGTATAGTCTTTGTAAGTTTTTATCCTCTTCTTAATAAAATGAGGTATATCTTCTTGGAAAAAAAAAAAAAATAATAATAAGAATAAGATATATGTATAAACATACATATATTCACCCCATACATATACCCACTATATATATATATATATATATATATATATATATATATATATATATATATATATATATATATATATATATATATAGGCAAGATCCTATGAGTCCACCTATATATTTGAGTTCATGAGTCCATAAAACAATATCACGCACTATACAAAACAATATCACGAATTTTTTTTTTCAATTTTTTTTTTCGAATTTTTTTTTTTCAAATTTTTTTTTTTCCGAAAAAGTTTTTTTTTTTTTTTTTTTTTTTTTTTTTTGAAAAAAAAGTTTTTTATCGAAATTTTTTTTTTTCAAATTTTTTTTTCCCAATTTTTTTTTTCCCCCGAAAAAGTTTTTTTTTTTAAGCTGTGATATTGTTTAGTATAACGTGTGATATTGTATTACAAAATAATATCACGATTTTTTTTTTCAGATTTTTCTTTTCGAAAAAGTTTTTTTTTTTTTTTTTTTTTTTTTTTTTTTAATAAAAAATTTTAATGTATGCTGTGATATTGTTTAGTATAACGTGTGATATTGTATTACAAAACAATATCACGATTTTTTTTTCGAATTTTTTTTTCTAAAACTTTTTTTTTTCAGTTGTGATATTGTTTAGTATAACGTGTGAAACTGTAAGCTGTGATATTGTGTAGTATAACGTGTGATATTGTATCATGGACTCACGGACTCAAAAAGATAGGGTGGACTCATGTGATCCTAATTCTATATATATATATATATATATATATATATATATATATATATATATATATATAGATTTGAGATCCAGTGAGAACCACCTACATAATGAGAACCGTGAGAACTCCACCTTACGGATATTTTTTCTAAAAAATAATGACATATTTGGATTCGGCATAGAGTTTTATGCCTAGTATAAATTATTGACGGAAATCGAGACGAGAAATATTTTATTAATTTTCATGCACCTACTACTCATTTTCATGTATCTAACAATTTCATGCACCTAGAACTCGTTTTCCTACACCTTGAGCCTGATATTTTCATGCACCTAGTAATCATTTTCATGCATGTAACAATTTTCATGCACCTAGTATTCGTTTTCGCAACTATACCTATTTTAGTATACGTAGTTGTACTTTCGTACACTAAGTTTATATTTTATTAATAAAATAAAAAAATTTTGTTTACCTATACTAAAAATGTGTTTGAATAAACTAAACAAAAGATAAATGATCCATCAAAACTTTCAGAACAAGATTTGATGGGGATTTAGTAAGGGTTCTCACGGTTCTCATTATGTTAGTGGTTCTCACCGGATCCTGACGCTATATATATATATATATATATATATATATATATATATATATATATATATATATATATATATATATATATATATATATATATATATGTATATACATATATGAGATCTAATAAGTCCACCTCATTTTCTTGAGTCCATAAATCCTCTTTAGAACCCTTGGATGTGGGAGATGGAAGACTTAGATTGAAAGATTAGAAAGAAAATTAATATATTAATTAACACACTCTCTCCTACCATACTAATTAATCACTAAGCTAATTAAGCTCTCCTTTTCCCTCATTTTCTCAACCTCACTCTCTCTATATATCCTCACTTCTCTCCCAATTCATTTCTCTCATCTTTCAAAAACCAAATAAATCACAAAAAACCCGAAAACCACAAAAACCAAATAAACCACAAATCCCAAATAAAACCACCCACTACCACCTCCCACCACCACCGTCGCCAACACCACCCGACACCAACACCACTCCCACAACCACCCTCCCCTCGCCAACACCACACCAACAACAACACCAACCACCCCGACAAAAACTACCACAAACCCGCCAATATCAACAAAAAAAACGAGATATTGGCTCTTTTTTCAGATCTGAACGAAGAAGGGGAGAAGGTGGTCTGACTTGTGTTTGTTGTTGCGGTTGTGGGTATTTTGTTGTTGGTGATTTTTTTTATTGTTGGTGTCGTTTTTTCTTTCTTTCTTTTTTTTTTAGTGTGCTGGTAACGTTGTTTTTTTTTTCCAGATTGCTAGTGTCGTTGCTTTTTTTTTTTCTTCAGATTTTAGTTGGGTTATATTTAGATTTTCTCAAATCTCGTTTTTTTTTTTCAAATATCGTCTTGTTTTATAATTTTTCAAATCTTGTCTTATTAAAAATCGTCTTGTATATTTTTTTTAGATTTGAGTTGGTTATTTTTAGATTTTCTCAAATTTCGATTTTTTTAAAATATCGTCTTGTTTTATAATTTTTCAAATATTGTCTTATAAAATATCGTCTTGTATATTTTTTTTTTCAGATTTGACTTGGTTATTTTTAGTAAAATATTTTTTTTCAGATGTTGTATTCAAATCTCGTTTATTTTTTCAAATCTGACCTCGTAATTTTTTTTTGGTGTTTTTATCCGTGGTTGGGTATTTTAATTTTCAGATCTAGTTCATTTTTTTAGCTGACAAATTACATGTTTTATTTTTTAGATTTATTGGTTAATTTTTGTTCACTAATTACGATTTTAATTTTCAAATCTAGTTCATTTTATTGTAAAGTTACACTCGTTTATACCACAATTACACTCAAAAAGGGGCAAACTTACACTCTTAAAGGACCAAAGTTACACTTATGAAAGACAGAGTTACACTTACACTCATAAAGAGGCAAAATTACACTTAGGAAAGACTAAATGTACATTTACACTCATAAAGGGGCAAAGTTACACTCTTAAAGAAGCAAAGTTACACTCAGTTGGATCAAAGTTACACTTATAAAGACTAAAGTTACACTTATTTGGACTAAAGTTCCACACCCATTTGGACCAAAGTTACACTCATAAAGGGGCAAAGTGTCACTCTTAAAAGACACTTATGAAAGACTAGAGTTACAGTTACACTTATAAAGGGGCAAATTTACACTTATAAATGACTAAATTTACACTTACACTCATAAAGGGCTAAAGCTACACTTATGTCCTTATAAGTGTAACTGTAGCCTAACTTACACTCATAAAGGGCTAAAGCTACACTTATGCCCTTATAAGTTTAACTGTAGCCTATTGGGAGTGTAACTTAGTCCATTTAGAGTGAAACTTTAGTCCATGTTAGTATTGTTAACTTTAATTGTATAATAATTTCAATTTATGTAATTTAAGTCCAAATAACTTTAGCGTGTTACACTCATTTTTCAGATTTACACTTGTACTCTATTAGATTTACACTCGTATTTCCTTACTGTTACACTCATTTTTCAGATTTACACTTGTACTCTATTAGATTTACACTCGTATTTCCTTACTGTTACACTCATTTTTCAGATTTACACTTGTACTCTATTAGATTTACACTCGTATTTCCTTACTGTTACACACTCATTTTTCAGATTTACACTCGTATTTCCTTACTGTTACACACTCATTTTTCAGATTTACACATGTACTCTATTAGATTTACACTCGTTTTTTTATTAATGTTACACTCATTTTTCAAATTTACACTTGTACTCTATTAAAGTTACATCGCCAACAATAACACTAATGTATACCACATTACCACACACCTCGCCGGAAATGTCTACCACCCACCTCACCGGAATCCTTTATTTTTTTGTAGATCTAGTTTTTTTTTTCTTGTAAATCTAGCTTTATTTTTTGTAGATCTAGCTATTTGTAGTGGTTGGTTTTCTTTGTGTAACTTTCATTTTGTAGATCTAGTAATTTAAGTCAAAAAATAAATATTCAAAAAATTGTATTTCATAATAACAATAAATCTGAAGAAAAAAGCGAAACCCGGGGAAAAAAAACCATTGTGGTTGGTGACGGTGGCCGTGTGGCGGTGGTGGTGGCGGTGGTGGTGAGAGTGACGGTGGTGGGTGGTGGCCGGTGGGGGTGAGTGAGGAAGAGAGGAGAAGATGATTTATTTGAGTTTTTTTGGTTTTGATTTGTTTGAATTTTTTGGGTTTTGATTTATTTAGATTTTTTGGGTTTTGATTTTTTTGGGTTTTTTTATTTATTGGGGTTTTGAGAGAAGGGAAGAATGAAATGTATGCGATGAGAGAGAATTGGGTGGGTGAAAAAAAATTTATATAGTGAATTAGTATTTAATTAGGGTGTGTTGGTGATTAATTAGTGTGAGTATAAGAGAGAGTGCAAAATTAGAGTTAAATGTGCTTTTTGCTTTCAATCTCCACCATCCATTTCAATCCAACCATCCACCTTTTTTTCCTTTTCTTTTTGGTAGTCTTTAATCAATTCCCTCTCCATCCATCTCAACCTTCCATCAAGTCCATCCTGTTAGAAATCTATATCTCATTACTTTACATATTCATATATGTTACAATTAATTTAGTCATAAAATTAATTTAGATCTTATGCATGCAAACATGAATAAGGATAAAGAAGAAATCGTTTTCCTTACATTAAGATTTAGGATATATGAGCACAAATGAGTTCTCCTACTCATTTGTTCTTGAGCTTTCTAATATTGGATGAGCAAGGATTCAAGCTTAGAATCCCTCCCAAGGAATTATACCCAAGAAACTTCTTAAAAATTAATATTATTAATACTAGAACAATATTAATTTAACTAAAAATTGACCCAAAACTATTGTTGGAACTCTTGTTTATTCGGCCAAGAGTAAGGAGGATTTTGGAGTTTTTCTCTCTTTTATTTTTCTTAAGATGTTTTAGAGAGAAAGTTTGTTTCTTACACTAGAAATTAGAAGAGTATGAATGAATAATGAAAAACAACCCATTTGATTCTCATAGAGAGGCGGAAAACCGGTGGGTGTGGAGGGTGCCCTATGCATGGGCTTGATTCTCTAACCAAGAATATAGGCATGCAAGGCTAGGTGTAGGTAGTGTAATCATGTTGTTTCCACTCAAATAATTTAACATAATTTTAAACACCATACTCCCTCCATATTTCGGTCCATATTAGATAAAATGGATTCCATTTTATCTTTGTCAATTTATCAATTTGTCACATGTCACAAGTCATGTAAAATTGTCATGTATTTTTAACGTATTAAAAATCAACGTATTAATAAAATACGTCATGTACAAAATCGACTTAGTAATTCACAATTACTTGTACCAAAACGCTTTACCAATTATAATTTACAACATCTTGTATTTATAATAAATCATTCATTCAGTTTCAATTATTTCCGTAAACAATATTTTCATCTAAGCAATAAAACAATTCGATTACTTAGACCGTGTCTAATTTAATCAAATTACAACAAGACACGTAAATATTACTTCCAAAATCGTCCGTCAATTTTAAGCAATTTAATTGACTCGTATCGTCATACGACCAATTAAATATTCAATTAAGAGTGTTACCCTTTAGGTATGACCTAAGGGGATCAACTGATCACGACCGTCGCACGACAGTAATGTCAAACTCTAGCCAGCCAATCATTACCGATATGTGTGGACCAGTTGACTGTAAAATATTACATCCCACATGTATTCTTAAAATGAGACTTAAACATGTGATCATCATGATCGATAGTTGTGATCGCATTATTGTCGGAGGACACATATTCCAACAATCTCCCACTTGTCCTCGACAAGTGTGCGTCACCAATTCTATTGTCCTATTACTATCTCTCATTCAATGCAAGGCGTCTTTCAGGTCGTACTTGCAAGTGATCATATCGAGAGTGGTTTCGTCGATCTGGAGAACAACTGATTGACCGGAATTATCCACTATGGATACCTTCCGAGCGTGGCCACGCATTTCCAGTTCATTACTCCTCGAGTGGCCCTGAGATATTGTTATAACCCTGACAAGGGGTGGACAATTCCTATTGCACTTGTTCCCTTCGACTAGCCACAACCATCATAACCCAAAATATGCCCATTTGACCCCATTTACGAAGGTCGTAGTAACACAAATCAAAGTTAATCTGAAACTGTGCCATCTTAGGCGAACAGTCTTTAGTCAAAAGAATCGACTCATTAGAATACTATAGTAGCTCTCGCCACGACCAGGCTATATAAATTTGCCAGAACTCTATAAGCGGTCATAAGGCCTGACAAAGTGTTCCTAACAGTCTGCCTATGTGATCGACTAGTCATCTCACATGACTTCATGGCATTTGAACTTGCCATCAATCGCATCACACTCTAGTCACTTCGAGACGTCACCTCATACAGGTGACTATGGGCGAATACTATGTTAATCCGTGTTCACTTTAACGGGGTTCAATTTGTCACTACAACCCGTTTGGATCTAACAATGTATAAAGAAAAGATAAAAGACAAATGCGATTATGAACATGAACAAAAACAACACTTTTATTTCATTTCAAAATCTAACAAAAACTTGGTACACGTTTAAGTCCCATGGACGCAACATGTCCATCATGCTTAGCCTGCGATAAAGGCTTGGTGAGCGGATCAGCTATGTTATCATCCGTCCCAACCTTACATATCGCAATTTCCTTTCTTTCAATGAAATATCTAATTACATGATATTTTCTAAGTACATGTCTAGATCTATTACTAGACTTTGGCTCTTTAGCTTGGAAGATTGTCCCACTATTATCACAATAGAGAGTGATGGAATCATTGGCGGTAGGTACTACTCTTAGACCTTCCGTGAATTGCCTGATCCACACAACTTCCTTGGCGACTTCGATCTTTGCAATGTACTCAGCCTCCGTTGTTGAATCATGATTCTGACTTCCTTGAAGCTTCTCCAGCTAACGGCACCACCATTGAGCATGAAAACGAAACCAGCTTGTGATTTCATGTCATCTCTATCCGTTTGGAAACTTGAGTCCGTGTAACCATTAACACGGAGCTCGGTGTCTCCTCCAAACACTAAGAAAATCCGTTTTGACATCCATTTAGAAAAGCGGTTTTGACATCCATTTGCCATATTTCATAATCATGAAATGCGGCAATCGCTAATAAAATCCGTATGGATCTTAGCATGGCTACGGGGGCGAAGGTTTCATCATAATGGAGACCTTGGACTTGGGTAAATCCTTTTGCCACTAGCCTAGCTTTGTAGATATCATCATGTCCTTCTATGCCATTCTTGACTTTGAAAATCCATTTACATTGAAGAGGTCTTGCCCCTTTAGGCAAATCCACCATGTTACAAACTTGGTTTTCATGCATAGAATCCATTTCGGACTTCATGGCTTCAAGCCATAAGGAAGAATTTGGACTAGAGATTGCGGCCTTGTAGGTGGCGGGCTTGTCACTTTCTATAAGCAACACATCGAGTGTTCCATCTTCTTCGATAAGTCCCACATATCGATCGGGATGGCGAATAACATGGCCCATTATTCTAAGTGGAGGAGAGACAACCGCGTTAGACGACGAAGGAACATCTTCTTGCGTCTCTATCTCGGTTTGTGGCTCTTGAACTTCATCAAGTTCAAAATTTCTCCCACTCTATCCCCTAGAAATAAAGTCACTTTCTAGGAAGACATCATCTCGAGATACAAACACTTTGTTTTTTTGAGGCTTCTAGAAGTAATAGCCTCGTGAGGCCATGGGATAACCTACAAAAATGCATTTTTCGGATCGTGGTGCCAACTTATTATCATTTTTAATTTTGACATAAGCATCACAACCCCACATTTTCATATGGGATAGAACTGGAACCTTTCCTCTCCATATCTCATATGGAGTCTTTTCAATTGCTTTGGTTGGACTTACGTTCAAAGATTTTATTGCGGTTTGAATCGCAAATCTCCAAAACGAGTTCGGTGACTCTGTTTGACTCATCATGGATCGAACCATATCAAGTAGGGTTCGATTTCTCCTTTCGGCAACACCATTGAGTTGTGGTGTTCCGGGTGGAGTAAGTTGTGATATAATACCACAACCTTTCAAGTGTGAATCGAATTCAAGGCTAAGATATTCTCCACCACGATCGGATCGTAGTTCCTTTATCCTTTTGTTCAATTGGTTCTCTACTTCGTTTTGAAATTCCTTGAATTTCTCAAAAGCTTCACTTTTATGCTTCATTAAATAGATATACCCATATCTACTCAAGTCATCGGTGAAGGTTATGAAGTAGTCATAATTTCCTCGAGCGGTGATACTCATTGGTCCACATACATCGGTATGTATGAGTCCCAATAGTTCACTTGCTCGAGTTCCTTTATTGCTAAAAGGATTACGAGTCATTTTGCCAAGAAGGCAATATTCGCATGTTCCATATGATTGATAATCAAATGGTGTAATCACATTAGTCGAAATTAATCTTTTGATGTGATTCTCGTTTATGTGACCTAATCGACAATGCCAAATGAACGATTCATTTGGGTCACTTGATTTGAGTTTCTTTGATTGAATGTTATAGATATCATTAGTCGGATTCGAGGTTTCTAAAATGTAAATGCCATTAATGGAAGAAGCTTGGCCTATAACCAAGTCGTTCCCTAAAATAGTACAACGATTGTTTTTTAATGACAAAACAAAATCCGTCCATGTCTAACATAGCGATAGAAATAATGTTTTTAGAAAGTGTAGGCACATAAAAACAATTATGTAAATACAACTCAAATCCATTAGGCAAAGCTAATACATAAGTTCCTTTGGATTCGGCCGCTACTCGAGCTACATTTCCAAGGCGTAGATCCACATCTCCTTTGCTAAGCCTCTTCACGTCTCTTAAACCCTGTAAATGATTACAAAGGTGAGAACCACAACTGGTATCCAGTACCCATGTCGTAGTGGAAGTATAATTTATATCAATAACATAAATTTCCTTAGGAATTTTACCTTTTGGAACGATGATTCCTTCCCTTATATTTCGCAAATATACGGGACAATTCCTAAGCCAATGTCCCATGCCATAGCAATAATGGCACTCATCTTCAACTTGCTTGAAGTTTTTCCCTTTCTTTCCCTTCTTCTTAAACTTTTTGCCCTTGGAAGCAAGAACTTGATTGCTTGAGCTCCCACTAGTTTTGGCATCTTTCTCTTCTAAAGACAAAGATCATATAGATTTTATGAGGCGGTCTTCCTGAGACCGGCTCACAAGAGATCTTGTAGTAGTAGGAGGTTTAGAAGAAGTGATGAAGTTTATGTTTCCATCCGAACCTATCCCAAAATGAAGTTCTCTAGTAGTGTTGAAATCAGTGTTGAAGCAAACGTCGTCAAAAACATTGTGGCAAGACTCAATAGTTATCGGTGTAGTAGTGTTTGATGGATTCATTGTAATGAACTACAAGTATGGAGGAAAAGGAAATATTAACATTTGTCTTTTTAATATCATACTTGTAAATAAATTAACAAGATATGAGCATTTATATAGTGACCTCTACCCAACTAATATAAATGATTCCAAGATCCAAATTCATATTAACTTAGGGCACGGTGTGCCGAAATACCCTTCATTAACATAATTCGGTGGATTAACCTTTTAATCGATTCTACTTTTAGAACTCTTGGTCGATAAAATTACATTAATATTTATCTCTAGCCCGAAACACATCCGGAAATCGTCGTGAATACTTTCGTTGAGTTCAACCCAAATTTCAAATAAATGTGTCCATGATCCAAACTCATATCAACTTAGGGCACGGTGTGCCGAAATACCCTTTATTAACATAAATTCGGTGGATAGACATTTATCACCCACTTCCCCTACGTAACAAGGTTTGTACCCCGGTGTGGCCGAGTGCACTCCCTCACGAAATAGGTTTTCATGGTTTCTACTCTTTGGTAAGGCTAAGTCTCAATTGTTTATTTTTAGCGAGAGGTCATGTCAATTTATTATCTATCACGTTTTAAGTGAACTAAAGCGGTGAACTACGATAATTGTAATTGACACGGTCAATATACTCGATATAATGATAATGCATGTTTTAGTTATGGCGATTTAGCGATGCATGCGACATATAAATAAAATGCAAAGCATAAATTAAATCCTAGTATGGCCTTCCTAGAATAGTAAATCTAATAAACTATTACAAATTCGGAAACCAACTCCTTTGGTCCCTTGAACTTCGGTCTTGGCACGCATATCGAGGTAACACCGTCTTTAATGGATCTCCTTCTCGAGTGTCACCGTCTTCAAGGATCTCCGGAATAAATAAATTACATAAAAAATTACATAATTTCCTATTATACATTTGTAATTAAAATAAAATAAATCTATTAAATTACAAAACGGTGATACGAGATCACAATAAATTACAACCGAATCGATATTCCCATACATTTCGGGTAATATCAATTAAAAACTAAGGCCATACTAAGTAAAATTACATAATTCAAAAATTACATAAAATAAAATTATGACAATCATAAATAAAATGCAGCATTATAATATGTATGAACATGCCCAATTTTATGCTAAATCGCCTTTAAGGAGCCAATATCGTATATTAATCAGTTTTTACGGATTTGCGTGATTTAACCTTTTAAAAATCACAATAATTACATAAAATCATATTTATGTACTAGTTAATTACCCTAACCATCTTAGGACTCAAAATTAGTCTCCACTAACATTTGACCATAATTAACTTATATTTCTTAATATTGTTCATAAAAGGACTTAAAATTACAATATAAAGCCATAAACTTCAAATAATTCATAAAAATTTCAAATAAATTTAAAATTTGAAATTTAAACTCATGAACATTCTAGAAAAATACTATGACACTCATAATGCTCAAAAAACATAGGTTAAAAATTTCAAAAATTATGGAGAAAAATAATGTTGCGGTTTATCGGATTTACCAAATATTATCATAAAAAATATGAGAAAAAATATTTTAATTTACTTTTCACTTTTAGATCTGAAATAGATGATAAAATGCAACATGTGACGTTTTTTCTTAGTCATGAAGTATGTTTTAGCAATTTTTACTAATTAAAGTCACTATTTATGTGATTTTTCATCAAAAATTCATAAATCATGCATAAAGACTTCATTATAGCCAATTATTTTACACACATCTTGTAAAATTGCATGTGACAACATACTAAATTTCTATGACCAGATTCGAAATATAACTCATATTAACCTATTTTTCCATTTAAATTAGAAAAATCCATATTTCGAGCATAATAACTCATAAAATTATGAAAAATTACAGGTCATCAAAATATAATATATGTGAAAACATATCCAAAAACCACCGGAAAAATCGAAGTATAGCTAAATTTAGTCCAAAAATGACATTTTTATCATAAAATCACATTTTAATGCCATTATTATAAAAAATGAACAATAAAAATTCATAAATTAACCAAAATATCCTAAATAAATTTTAGGACCAGAAACTTTAACATGCATAATTGATTTTGTGATATATCATAATAAACACAAATTTATAAGTTTTATTTGTTAATCGTATAACTCGGAAAAACTATAACCGATTTGCATGCAAACAACTTAAGGCTCATGATACCGCTTGTTAGAAATCTATATCTCTGGTCGGACTATATTTTTCGGTTACTTGTCGTTAGGAGCACCTAGACCAAAACACAATTTATAACTTCACAAACAACTCTACAATTAGTAAAGAGGCAAGTAACGGTCGGATCCCAAGGGACGGGAATTGAGATGAGATTTCTATTGCAACTAGAGGTGTCTTAAGGGGTGTCACAATTGGGTTTTGATGTAGAAGATCACTAAACTAAATAGCAATGAAAGTAAACAAGCAAGATGAATTAAAAGGGATGTAAACAATTGATAAAAGGTACTAGGGTGTCATGGGGTCATAAGGGATTCATGGGAATTGATCATACAAACATATTCTCAAGTTATAAGCAAGCAATTATTGTTGCGATGGATCGAGTTGGTTTATATCTTACAATCCTAGGAAAGTTTGGGTCCCGGAGCCGAATCGATTAGATTGTACAACACCTACAAGTCGACTTAGTCTTCCCTACTCAACAACATGCATGGTCTAATGAGACTCGAGTTGGTTTATGTCTTACAAGTCTCATTGAAAAGATAGGTGATGGGTAAAAAATGCAAGGATTCATAGGCTCGTATTTCATCAAACATAACATGTGCATAAGTTGAGATCACAACAAGCAAGCAAATAAACTATGAAAGCATATTAATTTAAGCATGAATCATCCCCCATGTTGGTTTCCCCTAATTACCCATTAACCCTAACTAAGGAAACTACTCACTCATTATCATGTTGAACATGCTAGCAAGGTTGTCAATCATACCAACAAAGTGAAACATGATGAATAAATGAAAGTGATTAAAAATAATTAAAGAGGGATTAAGAGAATTATACCTACTAATGATTCCAATAATAAAGCAAAGAATAAAAGAAGTACCTGATGCTTGATTGGAAGGTTGTCAATCTCCCAATAATAACCCAAATAATCTTCAATTACCCAAAATAAAGGATGAGCAAGAGAGAGATTAAGGAAATAAAACTTGTATTAAAACTTGATTAAATGTTGATTACAAGATTAAAGAGAGATTTGATTGATATTAACTACACTAAAGATTGCTAAGAAGAACATGCTCTTCTAATTAGACTAATGGGGTATTTATAGTGGGGATTAGGTGCATGAATTAGGGTTAACTAAGGGCTTAAATGACGATTAAGTCCCTTGTTGAGGAAACGCCGGTCTTTTTGGAAAGACTCCGGTCTCTAGGGAGACTCTGGTCTTTAGAAAAAGATGTGCATCCTTCCTTGAAGCTTGAAGAAGACGAAATGGGTCTGCCTGGGAATCCGGGCGTCTTTAGCATGGGACGGGCGGATTTGGTGGTTTCTGCCCGGACGTCTTGGGAGTGAAGACGGGCGTCTTCTGGAGATTTTGCCCGGGCGTCTTGGTGGTGAAGATGCACGGATTGTGGGTTGTGGACGAGCGGCTTCACGGGAAGACGCACGGATTGTTAGGCAGTCTTGTTTATTCTTCTTTTTCTTCATAAAATACTTGGGGATTTCCTCGGGGATGCAAGGATCTTTTCTCATCATTGCCCATCTACTATAGTATGTACAAAGGCCTTCTAATCTTGTCTCTCCTTGACGCTTGGTCATTGAATTCAATCAATTTAGACTCATTTTGCCATGAAAATGCAAGGTTTGCACTCCTTTCCTACCAAGGGATCAAAACCTCAAAAAATATGCAAAACAAAGAACTAAAGACAATAAATGACCCAAATATGCACTAAAAAGCATGGGAATAAGGCTAATTCGGGGACTAAATATGCTCTAATTATGGTCACATCAAATATCCTCAAACCGAACCTTTGCTCGTCCCGAGTAAAGAGGTGACAAAGACTAGGACCATTATTTTAAACTAACCTAATAACATAGCCGATATGAGACAATTAGCGGGTCTCACTCCGCCCCTTCAACTCACAACAAGACAACCATGAGGTAGGATGCCTTCTTGCAAGGCAAGGTGGGTCTTGCCAAAATGGCGACACATCCAAACATTAAGCACACAAAATCAAATAATGGATGCATCTACAAAAGAATAGCCACTTTCCTCATCTAAGTGGCAGAAATTATCTACAAGGGAAGCAATTAAAGGGTACACACTCCTTCATAGATGCAATTTCTTCAAACTAATAAGCCTAGAAGGATACCAATAAATCACCTCCAAATTGTGTCAAGATAGGGTACCTTTGTCCTCAATCGTTAAATGCTTTTGTCAAGAGTAGACTCCCAATGGTGTTAGAAACACTGGAGGATCGCGGAATTCCCCCTCTTGCCTAGACAAGAAGAAGGGTCGCCCCCTCTCTACCATGCACAAAAATGGATACGATGGATAAAGGGATCGATAGATATTTGAGTTTCACTTTGGGAGTTTGCTTTTGTTTTTGTTTTTCCCCCCAATTTCTTGTGGCATTTGACATTTGAGAACACTTCCTTGCCATTTCTTTTTAATTTTTGGCATTTCAATACTTGATAACTTTCAACTTTTCTTTGCATTTCTTTTTGAACATTTTTCAAAGTCACCCAATATGTAGTGAGGGTGGCTTATATTTGAAGCTTTAGGAGTTCTATTTTTGCTCCTCTTTTCATTTGATGCATTTTTTTTTGCAAACTTTCTTTCACTTTTCATTTCATTGAACTCAAATTGATTTCTTTTTGTGCCCATTCCCTTTGATGACAAAAATGTGGTAGAACATGGATGATGGATGGATGCATGGTTTCAAGGGTCACCTTGAAATAAACGGTAGCCAATGAGTTATCACACCACAAGGTACTCTTGACTAGGCCTTAATCCATGGGTCAAAGGATACTAGCATGACACATCCTAGGGTGTTTTACAAGTATTCTAACAAGCAAAGTCTTGAGAAGAAAAAGCATCTACTAGGGCCTATATACACTTGTCAAGCTTCCTAAGTAGACGGTTTCACAAAATTTTCTAACATGCAACTACATGCCATGATGCAACTAGCATATAAATATCCTAATGCAAATGATTCTACCAACTAATATGCCATATAAACTAAATGCAAGTCCTAAGTTCACATTGTTATACCGCATCAATGACGAAGCTATGCTTTGGCCAGGCGGGCCATGGCCCAGGTAGAATTAGGAACAAGTAAAAATTAAGTAACTAATGCAACAATAAATAGAAATGACCTAGTGGTTAGTTCATCGTTCAAACTTTGGTTGGGTCTCTTGTAATCTTGTGTTCGAGGCATGGTAAGGCCAACTTTTTGCTTTTGTTTTTTCTTAATTATTTTACTTGTTTCATATTCTTTTTACCTTGTTTTAGATTTTTTTTAATCTAGTATATTTTCTCAAACATTGTTTTAGCAAATCTCTCTTCGTACCTTGATCTTTATAAAGCATATGTAAACAATTCATAGAGACATGAAGCATATAGTAAGGGAAAACCTGTTTTTACCACCGAGAATAATCCTTATATCAACAATGATATTGGTGGTGATTAAAAATTTATCACAAAATCACCTTATAATACATATTAAATGTTTATTTATTTTTATCATGGTATAGACTATCGTTTGAAAATAATTACGGAGTGTATAATATGGAGTCAATTATTTGGAAAAATCAATGATTAAGTTAATATTTAAAAGTATATTTTAATTATTGGTACATTTTATATAAAATTTAAAAGTCGTATTTAATATTGGGAGTGTTATACTAGTTGTGTGAGGTCTAGATAAATTGGTATAAATCGGCGAAATTAAAATCGGCCCGTGTCTTTATTTTGTCCGAGCTTCGTCCCTGTACCGCATCAATCAAAATAAAGCCACATAGTCATTAACATAAAGGGGAAAAAGGAAATTGGAAAGATCATACCATGCGGTCTTCAATATCCTCATGTCTCGGATGTGGCGTAGCCGATCAATGTGAACAAGGATAAAACAAATACAATATATACAACAATATATACATGACTACACTACAAAGGAAATGAACTTGTTTTTGGTTTTTCAATTTTTTCAAATTTTTATGGTTTTTCGAATTTTATGATTTTTTTGGGTTTTTGAATAAAAGTTAAGTTAGAATTCCCCATTCCCACACTAATATGGGCATTGTCCTCAATGGCCAAAATGATGGGAAATCATGCAAGCATGATGCATGAATTCTACTCTAAATGCAAGCTATACTAATCTACACTACATGATGCATGGGTTTTTGTTTATGACGGAGAGCGTAATTTAGATTACCTCCCGTTGCGTATGCATTTACTTCCCCAAACCGAGTTAGACATTATTTCTAATGTCCTAAAGTTGGGGGTAGTTCATACACACAAGATGCAATGCATGAAACTAAATTTGTCATTTTGGATTTTCAAAAGTGGGAACAATGAAATAAGAACACCTCAATGGGGCCGAGGTGTTAGTCCTTTATGTTGCTAGGACTCTCCAACCATGATCAAGATAAAGTAAATAAAACAAAGAAAGAAGTAGACAAACCTCAAGAGGGTAGGAGCCTCCAAAGCTTGCTAGTATTCCACCATATCATCATTATCATCATCTTCCTCAATAGAAGTGGACTCATCACCGCTTCCCTCTTCACTTTCTTGCTCACTTTCTTCATCATCCTCTTATTCTTATTCATTAGCCTCTTCATCAATGTTATCAACAACCTCATCACCGACAACCTCATCGTCACCCGGAATCTCACCCCTAGATGCACTCGGAAATAAGACCTCCCTATCCGCCCAACTAGGCAAAGGACATGAAGGATCAAGTATTCCTTGCCTAGCTAAATGAAGGAGGGGTGGATATTGGGCTAAGTAAGCATTTTCCCGATCCTTAAGAGCTTGTTTGTGCATCTCTTGCATAAGTAGAGTCATATAGTCATTGCTTGCTTTAACACCTTCGGGTTTGAACTCTTGGTACTTGAATGGATAGGGTGGTGTGACAATGGAGGAGGAGGGCATTTCAATTTCACCCCTTTGTTGTCGGATGATGTATTCGGCTTCTTTTGAGAGGGGAAGAAGGTAGTTTGTCCGATGGACACTCAAACGGCATATCTTGGAAGGCAAAGTAAAAGATCTAGCCTCATTGGTGAGCCACCCATACTTGGTGTCAAGAGGGTTATGAGTGACCCACTTGTACTTGTTAATCATGGCATCTATGTCAATGAGATGACCCCCCTTTTTCGCCACATACTTGCTATCCTTGTTGAAATTCGGATCAAAGTACTTAGCCAAAAGAGTGACTAGACCTCCATTTACAATAACGGTGGTGCCTTACTTTCCACAATCAACATTTAGCCATCTTTCCACCAAAAGCCTTAGAGAATTGTAAGGCTTGGTGAATTCCCTTCCAATATTTAAGGCCGACTCAAGAAGAACACAATCGAGCTTGGTAAAGTGGTTAGTGTCTTTTCTTGCAATGATGGTATACCCGATGAACTTGTGCCACACTCTAATGCCCGGATGGTGGACTAATAGAGCGCGACTAGCATGATAGTTCTCAAATTTCCTTCCGGAAATCGCCTCCCAAAGAGGAGCGGGGTCATACTTTCCGGGATTCTTAAAATAACTAGGTGAATCACTAAGACCCAATGCTTTACCCAATTCATCAAAGGTGATGCGCCTACTCACATTTGCAAGGCGGAACTCGATGTTTTCTCTAGTCTCTACCTTAGTAACTTTCAAAGAACTCAAGAATTCTAAGGTAAGGGAGGGGTATGTCAATTCTCTTGTAGCAAACAATTTTCCCAACCCCATGGCTTCAAAGAAGGCTTTAGTTTGTTCAAGGACACCCAATTTGTTCAAGGCATCTTCACATATGAACTTGGTGGATAGAAAGGATTTCTAGCATACTTGGCAAATGTATCCCTATGGGAGTTAGAAATGAAAATTACCTCCAGATAGTTCGATAGTTGAGCAATTTCCGGAGTTGTTGATGTTGTTGCTTCCAAGGGAGGTTGTTGTTGTTGCACTTCCAAGTTTGAGCTAGCTACCACCATAGCCAATGAGGCTTTCTTTGCTTGAAGACTCTTTTGTCTTGTTGAGAGTGTCTTTGCCTTAGGTGCCTTTGTTGCTCCTTTTGTCCTTGCCATTGATGATTTAACCAAGAAAAGAGTGAAAATCTTCAATTTCCAAGTATACCCAAATCGATTTTAAGGTGAAAGGCTTTGCCTTTATAATTTCAAAAATCGACTCAAAGGTTGAAGATTTTGGTGCTTGGTTTGATTTTTGTTGGAAGAGGAGTGATTAATTGTTGTTAAAAGGAAGTTTTGATTTGATTTTGTTGAATGTGGTTGAGGAAATCTTGTTTTGGTGATGGAGAGGATGAGGGTTTTGAGTTTTGGGGTTTATGGGTTTATGGGTAGTGTTTTGAATGAAGGAATGAAGAAATGAATGGGGGATGGGGTATTTAAAATACCCAAAAAATTTGAAATAGCAGGGGAAGACGGGCGTCTTTCCTTCGGGACGCTCGGATTCTGCCTGTTTTGGTTTGATAATTCTCGCCTAAAGACGGGCGTCTTTCAGTAAAGACGCTCGTATTTATCAATTGCGGGACGGGCGTCTTCTGCGGAAGACGGGCGGATTCTCAGACAGTGATATTTCTTATTTTTCCCAGCCAAAAAGACGGGTGTCTTTCTTTTCAGGACGGGCGGATTTCTGAAGACGGGCGGATTCTCTTCTAGGACGCTCGGATTTATCAACAGTTCCAAAATTTTAAATTCTCAGCTCAGATGGACGGGCGGATTTTGACAAAAACGCCCGGATTGCCTGAAGACGGGCGGATTCCCATGAAGACGCTCAGATTCTGCCCCTTTTACCCGGATTCAGTTCCATCCGTGTACTTGCATATCCCGTGTCATTTTCCATTCTTCAAATCCCGTGTTCTTCATTGTAGGGGTACTACTAAGGCATGAATAGCCTAGGCAATTGCTATCCCCACACTAAGCTAAAGCACTACACATCAATTAAATCATTAGTCCCTCCCTCACTTCTCTCAAAAATGATAATTATCTTGATCAAGGCATAAAAATCCAAAAATGACAAAAAAAAATGTAATGTAAGAATTAAAATGCGAGTTAGGGAGTTAGAAGTATTTACAAATGGTGGTTTAGGGAGGACTCCACCAAACTCTCATCCTTAGTGAGATGTCATGGGGGCATGTGCAAGGTGTTGTTGATGTTGCTCAACACCTTGAAGAAGTAATCAAAAGCTTGTTCATTATCATGATAAAGGTCTTCAATAGACCTTTGCCCTTGTTGTCGGTCTTGATCGATAGCATTACCAATATAGGGATTGAAAATCCCTTCAAACTCATCGTCCCAAAGACCACAAACTTCATTTACTTGATCACTAAAGATCTCTTGAGTTGATGGAGACAACTCTCCCACTTTCTTTTCTTGGCCAATGAGGCCATCCTCTTCATTGCTTGACTTTGGTGAGCTTTTCAAGCTCTCTTTGTTACAATTCACTTGCTCTTTGAATAGAGCATCTTCAATTTTCTTCTTCCATTGGAATTCCGACTTCTTCCTATCATCATTTCGGCTATAATGATCAACCATAAAACATGGTTCATGCAAACGGGGAGCTCTCATGGTCTTGTCAAGATTGAAAGTTATGCTCTCATCTCCCACTTCTAGAGTGAGCTCTCCATGCTTCACATCAATCACCGCACCCGCGGTATGTAAGAAAGGTCTTCCTAGAATGATTGGAATGTTGGAGTCTTCTTCCATGTCAACAATGACAAAGTCCACCGGGATGAAAAATTTCCCAATTCTTACGGGAATATCTTCCCATATCCCTAATGGTGTCTTCGTCGATCTATCGGCCATTTAGGGTGTGATATTGGTGCATTTAAGCTCTCCCATCCTTGACCTTTTACTCACCGAGTACGGCATAACACTCACACTATCCACTAGATCACATAAGGCTTTGTTGATCGTGGTGTCGCCAATGGTACACGGTATTGAGAAGCTTCCCGGATCTTTGAGTTTTGGAGGTGAACTCCCTTGAAGTATTGCACTACTCACCTTAGTGAAGGCGATAGTCTCAAGCTTCCGGATCGACTTCTTCTTTGTGAGGATGTCTTTCATGTATTTTGCATAGGCCGGCACGTGATTGATTAATTCCGTGAAAGGAATTGAGACTTCCAAATTCTTCACAATTTCCATAAATTTTCCAAGTTGGTCATCAAATTTGGGCTTGGCTTGACGACTTGGAAAAGGAAGTCTAATCACAATGGGCTCCTTCTCCTTGACCTTGTCTTCATTTTTCTTTGAAATTTCTTCTTTTGATGGTTCTCCATCCTTGGAGTTTTGCACAATTTCTTCTTTGTCACTAGCTTCCACAACTTCATCCTCAACTTGCTTCTTCGGTGCTTCATACCTTGTACCACTCCTCAAGTGAATGGCACTGACCGTTTCATGTCTTGGGGGATTACTTTGAGGTGGTAATTGCCCCTTTTGTCTTTGTGAGCTTAAAGATGCTAGTTGAGTCAATTGGGTTTCCAACATTTTGGTGTGAGATAGGATGTTGTTGATGGTGATTTCCTTTGCTTGACTATCCTTTTGCATTTGAGTGAAAAACTCTAGTTGATTCTTTTGCATTTGGAGGACCGCTTTTTTAACATAAAAACCTTGGTCATTTTGTTGATTGTATGGATATTTATTTTGGTAACCTTGGTTTTGGTTGTAAAAGGGTCTTTGATTTTGGTTTCTCATGGGAGGTGGGGTGTATGTTGGTTGAGGGTTTTGAACATTTTGGCTTTTGTATGAGAGATTTGGATGGAATTTGGTGTTTTCATTGTAATAGTTTGAATAAGGGGTACCACTCTTGTATGCTTGGAAAGCATTCACTTGTTCATTTGTTTCCCTACATTCACCTTGGTCATGTCCCAAAGTTCCACAATTCTTACATATCCCACTTGGGATTGATGAAGATGCCGTCATGGCATTAACATGATGCTTTGGTGATTTTGAGGCTTCTTCAAGTCTAGCCATAGCTTTTTCAAACTTCAAATTGATGGTATCAATGTGAGCACTAAGTTGAGCGCCCAATTGAGTAATGGAGTCCACTTCATGCTTTCCTCCTCTAGTAGCCTTACGAGGTCTACTATATTGTGAGTTATGGACCGCCATTTCCTCAATTTTGTTCCAAGTTTGATTGTCATCAACTTCGGTGAACATTCGATTTGATCCCATCTTGAGAATGTTCCTTGAATCTTCATAAAGACCGTTCCAAAATTGTTGTACCAAGAACCACTCGCTAAGTCCATGGTGAGGACATGAGCGACAAATTCCTTTAAATTGGTCCCAAGCTTCATACAATGATTCTTCATCCCTTTGCTTAAAGCCCGTGATTTGAGCTCTTAGCATGTTAGTCTTTTCCGGTGGATAGAAGTTTTTGTAGAAAGCTAGAGCCAATTTTTTCCAAGAATCAATTCCGAGAGTGGCCTTATCAAGGCCTTTCAACCATTGTTTTGCGGTGCCAATTAGAGAAAAAGGAAATAAGACCCATCGAATTTGGTCTTGAGTTACACCGGTTTGAGAAATCACATCACAATAGTCACAAAAAGTCTCCATATGAGAATGAGGGTCTTCACTAGGCATCCCCCCCGAATTGGCTTCTTTCGACTAATTGGATAAATGCGGATTTGGCAATAAAATTTCCGGTTAGATGTTGTGGTGTGGGAGTACCATTGGGTAGGTTCTCCTCGGTGGGTACGGAATGTGATGAAAACTTAGGCATTGTGGGTTGATTTTGTGTTGGATTTTGTGTTGGGTTCTCCTCACCTTCTCTTGCAAAAGGGTTGATGAACTCAATAGTATTTGGTTGAATATCTACAACTTCACCAATACCTCTCAAAGTTCTCCTAGCAAGTATTCTATTGGTTGTCAAAGTTCTTTCAATTTCGTGATCAAAGGGTAACAAGTCACCTTGTGACCTTCTAGACATGCAAAATATCAAACAACACGGAAACAATTAGAACAAACCTTGAGGAGTTTTACTTCCCCAAGGCAAAGAAAGACACAACTAATAACAATATAAGAAAATCTAAATCAAGTTAACACCGTCCCCAGCAACGGCGCCATTTTTGGTCGGACTATATTTTTCGGTTACTTGTCATTAGGAGCACCTAGACCAAAACACAATTTATAACTTCACAAACAACTCTACAATTAGTAAAGAGGTAAGTAAAGGTCGGATCCCAAGGGACGGGAATTGAGATGAGATTTCTATTGCAACTAGTGGTGTCTTAAGGGGTGTCACAATTGGGTTTTGATGTAGAAGATCACTAAATTAAATAGCAATGAAAGTAAACAAGCAAGATGAATTAAAAGGGATGTAAACAATTGATAAAAGGCACTAGGGTGTCATGGGGTCATAAGGGATTCATGGGAATTGATCATACAAACATATTCTCAAGTTATAAGCAAGCAATTATTGTTGTGATGGATCGAGTTGGTTTATATCTTACAATCCTAGGAAAGTTTGGGTCCCGGAGCCGAATCGATTAGATTGTACAACACCTACAAGTCGACTTAGTCTTCCCTACTCAACAACATGCATGGTCTAATGAGACTCGAGTTGGTTTATGTCTTACAAGTCTCATTGAAAAGATAGGTGATGGGTAAAAAATGCAAGGATTCATAGGCTCGCATTTCATCAAACATAACATGTGCATAAGTTGAGATCACAACAAGCAAGCAAATAAACTATGAAAGCATATTAATTTAAGCATGAATCATCCCCCATGTTGGTTTCCCCTAATTACCCATTAACCCTAGCTAAGGAAACTACTCACTCATTATCATGTTGAACATGCTAGCAAGGTTGTCAATCATACCAACAAAGTGAAACATGATGAATAAATGAAAGTGATTAACAATAATTAAAGAGGGATTAAGAGAATTATACCTACTAATGATTCCAATAATAAAGCAAAGAATAAAAGAAGTACTTGATGCTTGATTGGAAGGTTGTCAATCTCCCAATAATAACCCAAATAATCTTCAATTACCCAAAATAAAGGATGAACAAGAGAGAGATTAAGGAAATAAAACTTGTATTAAAACTTGATTAAATGTTTATTACAAGATTAAAGAGAGATTTTATTGATATTAACTACACTAAAGATTGCTAAGAAGAACATGCTCTTCTAATTAGACTAATGGGGTATTTATAGTGGGGATTAGGTGCATGAATTAGGGTTAACTAAGGGCTTAAATGACGATTAAGTCCCTTGTTGAGGAAACGCCGGTCTTTTTGGAAAGACTCCGGTCTCTAGGGAGACTCCGGTCTTTAGAAAAAGATGTGCATCCTTCCTTGAAGCTTGAAGAAGACGAAATGGGTCTGCCTGGGAATCCGGGCGTCTTTAGCACGGGACGGGCGGATTTGGTGGTTTCTGCCCGGGCATCTTGGGAGTGAAGACGGGCGTCTTCTGGAGATTTTGTCCGGGCGTCTTGGTGGTGAAGACGCACGGATTGTGGGTTGTGGACGGGCGGCTTCAGGGGAAGACGCACGGATTGTTAGGCAGTCTTGTTTCTTCTTCTTTTCTTCCTTTTTCTTCATAAAATCCTTGGGGATTTCCTCGGGGATGCAAGGATCTTTTCTCATCATTGCCCATCTACTATAGTATGTACAAAGGCCTTCTAATCTTGTCTCTCCTTGATGCTTGGTCATTGAATTCAATCAATTTAGACTCATTTTGCCATGAAAATGCAAGGTTTGCACTCCTTTCCTACCAAGGGATCAAAACCTCAAAGAATATGCAAAACAAAGAACTAAAGACAATAAATGACCCAAATATGCACTAAAAAGCATGGGAATAAGGCTAATTCGGGGACTAAATATGCTCTAATTATGGTCACATCACTCTCATTACTTTACATATTCATATATGTTACAATTAATTTAGTCATAAAATTAATTTAGATCTTATGCATGCAAACATGAATAAGGATAAAGAAGAAATCGTTTTCCTTACATTGAGATTTCAGATATATGGGCACAAATGAGTTCTCCTACTCATTTGTTCTTGAGCTTCCTAATATTGGATGAACAAGGATTCAAGCTTAGAATCCCTCCCAAGGAATTATACCCAAGATAACTTCTTAAAAGTTAATATTATTAATACTAGAACAATATTAATTTAACTAAAAATTGACCCAAAACTATTGTTGGAACTCTTGTTTATTCGGCCAAGAGTAAGGAGGATTTTGGAGTTTTTCTCTCTTTTATTTTTCTTAAGATGTTTTAGAGAGAAAGGCTATTTCTTACACTAGAAATTAGAAGAGTATGAATGAATAATGAAAAACAACCCATTTGATTCTCATAGAGAGGGGGAAAACCGGTGGGTGTGGAGGGTGCCCTATGCATGGGCTTGATTCTCTAACCAAGAATATAGGCATGCAAGGCTAGGTGTAGGTAGTGTAATCATGTTGTTTCCACTCAAATAATTTAACATAATTTTAAACACCATACTCCCTCCATATTTCGGTCCATATTAGATAAAATGGATTCCATTTTATCTTTGTCAATTTATCAATTTGTCACATGTCACAAGTCATGTAAAATTGTCATGTATTTTTAACGTATTAAAAATCAACGTATTAATAAAATACGTCATGTACAAAATCGACTTAGTAATTCACAATTACTTGTACCAAAACGCTTTACCAATTATAATTTACAACATCTTGTATTTATAATAAATCATTCATTCAGTTTCAATTGTTTCCGTAAACAAAAATTTCATCTAAGCAATAAAACAATTCGATTACTTAGACCGTGTCTAATTTAATCAAATTACAACAAGACACGTAAATATTACTTCCAAAATCGTCCGTCAATTTTAAGCAATTTAATTGACTCGTATCGTCATACGACCAATTAAATATTCAATTAAGAGTGTTACCCTTTAGGTATGATCTAAGGGGATCAACTGATCACCACCGTCGCACGACAGTAATGTCAAACTCTAGTCAGCCAATCATTACTGATATGTGTGGACCAGTTGACTGTAAAATATTACATCCCACATGTATTCTTAAAATGAGACTTAAACATGTGATCATCATGATCGACAATTGTGATCGCATTATTGTCGGAGGACACATATTCCAACACATCCAATGGCCCTTAAAAGGACTTAGGGACTCAATGAAAGTAGTGGACTCATTAGAAATCCACTATATATATATATATATATATATATATATATATATATATATATATATATATATATATATATATATATATATATATATATATATATATATATATATATATATATATATATATATATATATATATATATATAGTTGGGGTCGGAGTGCGAACCGTATTTAACTACTCATATACACAGTATAATACTTTCGGATACACAAGTTAGTACTTCCAGATACACATGATATAACTACTAAATACACATGTATCCCGTATTAATACCAAGTGTATCCCGTATCAATACCATGTGTATCTGGGGTGATATTTTGTGTATCAACTTCCAACACCGTCATCACCGCCCCCATCACCACCGCGCCCACCACCACTGACCCCACCACCATCGCCCTCACCACCACTGCCCCCCCACCAGCACCACCGCCCCCACCAACGCCACCACCACTGTCCCCACCACCATTACCGCCTTCACCTCCACGCCTCACCCTAACTAACACCACCTCTAGTCACCCATCACCGACATCACGACAACAAATTAACACGAGACAACGCAACCAAATCAACGCCGACAACAACTCGACCACCTTATCGAACCACCGCACGACGACACCGTAGGCACCACAAACACTACCATTTTCCACACAAAACCCGACAATCCAACCCACCACACAATGTAAAACTTAAATTCCATATCTACAAAAAAGGGCGCATTCCCGGCAACGTCACTGAATGTCGTATCTCCGACGTAACATACCTCGACAACGGCGCATTCCCGGCGATAACTTGCCTAGATGCAGTACAGGCGACGTCGCCGGCGAGTGAATCACAGGGTTGGAAATGATTGATGATTGGTCGTGCTCAGGTGGCGCGATTAGACGACGTGAAGAAACGATGAAGAGGGAGAAGGTCGGGAGATGACGTGTGCATCGCAGGTCAGTGACGCCGGCATCAAGTTCGTCGGAGGCAGCACCGGTGCCTGGTTCATCGGAGAACAAGCCGACATCATTGTTGGTGGTGGGAAATGGGAAATGAGTGAGAGACAGTTAAGTTGTTTAGGGTTTGGGATGGGTTTGGGCTTGTGTTTACTTATTGGGCTGAAAGAGATTTGTGTTTTTAAGTTAGTTTGTAAGTTCGTACTGAACTTTAGGTTCGCACGAGATCCTATTTATATATATATATATATATGGAGAGAGAGAGAGAGAGAGAGAGAGAGAAGGGTTCTTATAAGTCCATTATATCATATAAGGCCCTAAGTCTTTATAAGAACCCTTGGATGAAGGGATTCAATGGATGAGATAAGGAGAGAGGGCGCCTTTTTTAGAGCAAAAAAAAAAAAAGGAAATGCTGGTTGTATGAGAGAGGGTCCACATATCACTGTTTGTGTACTTCTTCCAGTACAATCCCGCGGACAAAAGGAATAAACGAACACTAATAATTCATTTTGCATGCTTTCCCTCTTCATTCACCATTCAAAACCTCTCAACAAGCAAAACCCATAAAAATCACCATTCAAACCATCCTAAATCCTGTAAAATGCATTATAAATCATCAAAAAAATAAGAGAAATTTCATTCCAACTGTATAATTACTTCATCTTGCCGTTAAATTTCATTCGCTTTGTTGAAGATAAATAAATTGTCATTGTTCATCAGAGAAAGACGCTCAAAATGACAGTCAGTGTTTGTGAAATGGATCATATGCAGATTGAAGTTGCCGTCGATGGTGAGTTATTTGCTTTCTTATTTGTGTCTTGGTTATTGTTGTAGCTTGATGTTCAAGAATAAAGTGCTATATGTAATTTTAGATTGATGTTCATTATTGTAGCTTGTTGTAGCTTGTTGTTATTTCATTTGTGTTCATTATTCTTAATGGTGTTGTACTTTCATGGTGTTCATCATATTTGTTCTTTCATTTTGGTAGCTTGTTGTTCATGGCAAAAAATGATGGAAATTTAAAAGCTTGATAAAGAACGAATTATAACTTCAGTGGGTTTAAGTAAAACTCTTACCCGTATATGTATAACTTCAATAATACAGTTTGTGTTATCATGCAGTTCTTATATTCATCGTGTTATAACTCCACTGGTTTTTTGTATAACTCTTTGACAATTTTCTGCAGCTTCAAGTAACAGAGTACATAACTCCTGTAATTCTAACCGTAAATTTTGCATAAAAAATATTACTAAACAACCAATTTTGATATAGTTATTCATGTTATAACTTAAGTTATACATTCATTAAGTGAAGTTATAGGATGTGGAGGGTTATACATTCTCTACTTAGAGTTGTACATTATATGATTAGAGTTATACAGTCTGTGTCTAGAGTTGTACATTATATGTTGTAGAGTTCTTCATTATATGCTAAGAGTTATACATTATATGACTAGAGTTATACATTCTGAAAACTAAAGTAATACAGTCTACAATGTATAACTCTAGGCATATAATGTATAACTCTTAGCATATAATGAAAATATATAAGTATATAATGTATAACTCTAGACACAGAGTTATACATTATATACCTAGAGTTATACATTGTATGACTAGAGTTATACATTATATGCCTAGAGTTATACAGTCTGTATCTAAAGTTATATAGACTGTGTCTAGAGTCAAAGTTATACATTATATGCCTAGAGTTATACATTATATGCCTAGAGTTATATAGTCTGTGCCTAGAGTTATACATTGTATGACTAGAGTTATACATTATATGCCTAGAGTTATACAGTCTGTATCTAGAGTTATACAGACTGTGTCTAGAGTTATACATTATATGCTAAGAGTTATAGATTATATGCCTAGAGTTATACAGTCTATGCCTAGAGTTATACATTGTATGACTAGAGTTATACATTCTGAAAACTAAAGTAATACAGTCTACAATGTATAACTCTAGGCATATAATGTATAACTCTTAGCATATAATGAAAATATATAAACATATAATGTATAACTCTAGACACAGAGTTATACATTATATGCCTGGAGTTATACAGTCTGTGTCTAGAGTTATACAGACTGTGTCTAGAGTTATATATTATATGCCTAGAGTTATACAGTCTGTGTCTAGAGTTATACATTATATGCCTAGAGTTACACATTATATGTTTAGAGTTATACAGTATATGCCTAGAGTTATACAGTCTGTGCCTAGAGTTATACATTCTATGCTTGGAGTTACAGGGTAAATGCTAAGGGGTTATACATTCTATGCTTGGAGTTATATATTTCTTAATCATTTCATGGATGTTTGATTCTACTCAGATGGTCGTAAGGAAGCGGAAACTGAGTATTGTAAGCATTTAGCAGCGGAGTTTGCACCTTGTGTATGACAACAATTTTTTGAAATCGACGAGGCAGTGACATTCTATAAAATTTATGCATTGGCGTCCGGGTTTGATGTTCGGAAGTATACGACGAAAAAATGGCGCGACGGTGAAATCAAGTCAAAGTTGCTGGTTTGCAAAAGAGAGGGATTCACATATGTCCCAAAAGACGAGGCAGTAATTAAAAAAATGAGACCGGGATTAGGGAAGAAGAAATGCAATGGGCATTAACAACTGCAAAATAGAGGAAATATACAGTCAAGAGGGTAGGGTGTAAAGCACATGTCAGGCTATTTATGAAGAATGGAGTATTAGTAATTGACCGATTCCACATGGGGCATAATCACGAGCTTGTATCTAGTGAGGATCGTCAGTTTCAAAAGATGTCGCGGAACATAGAAGATTTTCACAAGTACTTGATAATGTACAACTCAAGGGTTAGTTTACTATCACTACTACAATTTTGATCAAAGAGAACGGTCAAACACCGTTCTTAAAGCCATTTTGAATCGTCATGTGGCCAAGCGTTCTCTTTTACTTAAGAGCACGGTTGAAAAAAGTCAACCCGGTCTCGTTGTAACAACAATCAGAACAGTTGCGCTCCATAACCGTGCTCTTTTATATATCACAGAGAACGGTTGCATATGAGAACCGGTCTCTTTGATAAAGTTGTCGATTTATTTGGCGCCTTTGTTTTAACTTTTCAAAGAGAACAATGTATACAACCGTCCTGTTTGTTAATTTCAAAGAGAACAAGTTTTATAAGTAACCGTTCTCTTTGAACCTGAACTTTTTAAAAAAAAATATATTTCTGTTTTTATCGTAACCCCTACGCGATTGAATCGTATACCTCATAAGAATTAAACCCGCATTAAAATTCAGAAACTCCGACATGTTTTACACAACAAAAACCTTCAAATTTAATTTGAATTTATAAGGACAAATCCATGAAAAATATACAAAATGCTATCATGTTTTTAAGAGCCTAGAGGCTACAAATATCGAAAATACTTGCAAAACATAAATAAAAATCCTTGAATCCTCATCACTTAATCGCATCCGAGTGCAGTAATTGAACATCAATAAACTATAATCATGGTCTTCATCCACCATTACTTTTGAGCTTAAAATGGAGTGTAACTTCAACCCAAATACTCCACACCTCGTCAATTTGCTCACTAGTATATGTCTTTGTAACGTTAAGCATGAACTATACACATAGGACACCTAAAAATGTAGTTAATACACTATATATGATGTGTAAACTAAAATTATTACTAAGATTGAAATGAGAAAAAACAAAGAGATGAAAATGATTGAAATGAAGAAAAAAACATACATTTGGAGTAATATTAATATATCTTCCTTTGATAAGCTCTAACATATATCGGCAAACAAAATATCCGCATAATACGCTCCCAAGAGGTTGGCGATGACACTAAAATAAAAACCCATAATGAGATATACATGGAGTAACAGCCAACATCAATAGTATTTTGTTGCTTTTATGGTCGCGTAATTGATGGTGCTTGTAGCCATTGGAAGAAGCTAGTAGCAGGAAGGTTCATTACCTCATTGTAAGGACGTATTAACTGAGTTCAAGAAGATCATGAACAAATTACTTTCTAATTTGTGTCGAGTGGACTTGGGTCAGTTACACGCATAAAAGATATACTATAATAATAAATATTGACAATATTAAAGATATAACTTAATTAATTTCCATGTAAGTGGTTTTACCTCAAACCCGGCAAGTGGATCGATAGAGTTTCTTTTCTCGAAGGCTCTATATTTCATATAACTAAAATTAGTCGTCACTTCAAACATAATTATAATCAGTAATATCAAATATACATGATTTACCTAGTAACAGTTTTTCGTGGAAACTGTCGAGGCTCCGTATATCCGGCAGGATCACACCAATACACGGTAGTTTTACTTACAGATGGACTAATTGCAGCCAACATCCAGTGATCACTTTAATTAAAAAAAGTGAACAATGAGAATATTTTCACGTAATTAGCCAGGATGATGGGACCTTAACAACCTGCCTTCCGAACAATGAGTCAACCCTGGTCATGAATGATGGGACATTCACAACCTGCCTTCCAACCCTATACAGCCACAAACACAGAAAAGAATACAAGGTAGAATGCAATGAAATGATAGTGCTACTCAAACATTTGGCATGAAGCTTGTTTGCTCAACAACAGACAGCACAAAGATGGTTATTGTTGGTCTCCAACATGAGTCCAAAATGAATGTGAGGGAAATATGCCCACTGCAGGAATAAGAAACGAAAGAGACAACTAAATTAGTTGCGATCAAATAGCAATAATAGTTGTGTAAGACGGTTATGTTATAGTATAATAACATACTTATTTATTGATAATAACATATGGTCGTATTCTATAATTTGTGATCAAATAAATAACCAATTAATTAAGTCATATTTATAAATTACTCACATTTTTGGCAGCAGTACTGAATGCTTCCCTATGGCCGATTTCCGGGTTGTTAGCCTTGATCCTCTGAATTTCCTCTCTATTATTTTTCACATAGTTTTGGAATACAAAAATTAGTATTATTTGTATGTAAATTAAATTATAAATAATCAGAAGAGATAAATGTAATGCTCTAAATAACTAAATATAATAACTTGATAAATTGGTTATAAGCAGACGGTACACGCTGCCTCTTCTCCGGTGCTGCAAAGTAAAATATGAAGTTCGAAAATCAACAAATAATTACAATTAAAGTGAACTATATATATCATTCGTGATAGTCATTTATTTACTTATAATTAAAATAGCCTCATAAAAAAATGAACAAATGATTGAGACGAAAGTACATAATAATAATAATAATAATAATTAGCATGGATACGTACGTGGTTTACGACCCTTTACTCAGTAGAAATGTTGGTTACATTAGGGGAAGGTGATCTAAGTGATGCCAAAGACAGGAGTATATAAAAACGGGGCTCTATATCTTGCTCATTTCATTTGATTTCTCAACTGACATTCACATCAGAATTCACAATTTCTCACCCACTTACACTCTCTCTAGTTTCTATCTTTCTCCTTGTATTAGAATTTGAAAATTGGAGTAAATGAATAGACTAGCGCCATTATCAGAAGAACCCTTCAATGAAGATGAAATTAAAAAGCTTTCAAAGAAGAGTTATACATTGAAGAATTGGGTTAGAATAATTTTTCATAAAAAATCTAACCATCCACACATCCCAACCCACCTCAGAAGACCATGCCCTCAGCCGAACTAACCCTAATTACACTGCCACATTCGACCAACCTAAAGTTAGGTGAACATTATGCCACTACCGAACTCTGACATACAAGAATTTGAACCAACTAAACATTCGAATGCAGATATTATCAAGTCACAAGGTGAATTAGTAAAAATTAAGTAATCCATTAAATAAAGAGTTTAAGCGTGAATACATCAAATGCGATGAACTTTAAAGCTTGTTCCTCTACTGGAATTTCATGGTTTATTTATAGTACTCGGTATGAACAAACAAATTATGAATATGTCTAATACAACTGCACAAATACTAAACCCTAACATCACCAAATACTAACCCTAACATCACCATAAATTAAATTAATTATTGTCTTAAAAGTAGCAATTTAATGAATTAACTGAAGAATATAATGTCGATTGTAGTATTGTCTTAAAGCTAACATTAAAAAGTAGTGAAAAAGGCTCTTACCAGTACCAAGAACGATCGGCAACGAGAAAGGCGAGCGACCAAGGACAGCCAGGTGGTGGCCGGAGTACGAGCGACCACGGACAACAAGGGGCGAGACCTTGCTAGATAGGGTGAAAGCGATTATTGTTGGTTTTTGAAAGAAAGCGATGGAAGTTGTGTATAAAAGGAAACGGCAAGTTTGATACTTCATTTAGGGTTTTACAAATAGAACGGTGGTGAAAGGGACCGTGCTCTTTGTTTTTTTTAAGGAGAACGACTCTAGCTATTACCCGGTCTCTATATTAATTTAAGACGGTTGGTCAAATCTAACCGTTCTCTTTGTTAATTTTCGAGCACGATTTGAACAAACAACCGTTCTCTTTTGGAGTCATATATGCGCGCCATGACTAAAAATAAGAAACACACCGGTTCCGCTATCAACCGTTCTTTAAGTGGCGTTCTCGTAGCCTTAAATTGTAGTAGTGTATTAATCAAACCTCCACTAATTGAATGGCAAACTTCTAAAGTTATACACCGAGATCTTAGAGTTATGTAAACCTCGAGTAATTGATTGTGAAACTTCTAAATATTTTTTAAAATTCTAGAATAACTTATAACAGCCTTAGAGTTATATAGAAAGTTGTTAGAGTTATACATATTCGCAGTAAAGGTTATACTTTCAGATGTAAGAGTTATAAATAATAAGAAGTTGCACAATCAATCAATAGAGTTATGCATATGTTTCATGAAGTTATATGAAAAGGTGTAAGAGTTATAGTTGAGGAATTCTTGATTACTACTCAGCACTGATCAGGATTTGTTGTCCACTGCGGTTGAGGATAGGAGCAACTAGGACGTACAACATGTGTAAGAAACTCGTAAACGGGTTCGAGAACATTGGTGCATCCTTAACTGATTTTAAGAACTTCCACCGAGATGTGAAATGCTTCATCTATAAACGGGACGGTCAATTGTTCATAGACCGATTCAAGAATATGGCACAAAATAGGCAGAGGTTTTATTTTTATTATGAAGTTGACAAGGATAATAGCTTTCGAAGGGCAATCTGGGCTGACAGAACCGCTAGAAGGAACTACTCCGTTTTTGGAGATGCAGTGTCGTACGACCCAACATACTCAACAAACAAGTACGATATGATTTTCACGCCATTCACCGGCATAGATCACCATAAGCGATCGGTAACATTACGTCAGGGCATTGATTGCCCATGAATACCATGAATCCTTCCAGTGGGTTTTCAACAGGTTTTTGAATGCTATGGGTGGAAAGGAGCCCAAGTACATTATCACAGATCAGGATGCGGGCATTATTAAGGCCGTACCCCTTGCCTTCAAGACTGCACGCCACCGATTTTGCATGTGGCATATAATGAACAAGCTGCCATCAAAGTTCGGGGTGACAATGGAGGATTATAAGGAGTTCCTTTAGAAATTGAACAACATTATATGGGACGACAACCTATAAGCAGACGAATTTGACGCTAGGTGGGCAGAAATAATGGAAGCGCATGGTCTTGTGAACGAAGAGTGGTTTACAGAAGCGTACGATAAAAGGAGCCATTGGGTGATGGCGCATTGCAGGGACTTGAACATGGGTGGTGTAATGAGGACAACCCAGAGATCGTAGAGCATTAATAGTTTTTTTAAGAAGTTTGAGCGAAGTCGGTGCGTTAGTGGAGTTTTGGATGCGTTTTGAAAGCGCTATGGACCATCAACGGCATACGCAGAAGAGACTTGACCATGAAAACCGACACTCAACACCAGCAAGGGGGACGCATTTACCCATAGAGGAATATGCGTCAAATGTTTATACCCGTGAGGTTTTCAAGGAATTCCAACTAGAGGTCATTTGCTCAATCGATACATGTAAGACCGGGGGCTATGCTGAAGTCGATAGAGTTGAAGTGACTGTCGTTAAGGATTCAATCAGAGAGAAAAGTTTCAACGTAGAGTACAACCCAGGTAACAACATTTTGGTATAATCTTTATCTCTGTGGTAGTTCACTGAAGTTGCTAGATATATTGCCAAAGTTACATTGTCTGAACATAGAAGTTATACAATTGTTCACTGAACTGCAGTTATCTGTTGTATAAATCTGACTACATTTTGAATAACTTTAGTTTTCAGAATGTATAACTCTTATTATTATATGTATAACTATACTTGCAGAATGTATAACTCTTGTTATTATATGTATAACTCTACTTGCAGAATGTATAACTCTTGTTGCCATATGTATAACTCTACTTTCAGAATAACTTTATAAGTTATACAATTGTTCACTGAATTGCAGTTATTTGTAGTATAAATCTGATTACATTTTGAATAACTTTAGCTTTCAGAATGTATAACTCTTGTTATTATATGTATAACTCTACTTGCAGAATGTATAACTCTTATTGCCATATGTATAACTCTACTTTCAGAATAACTTTAGAAGTTATACAATTGTTCACTGAACTGCAGTTATTTGTAGTATAAATCTGATTATATTTTGAATAACTTTAGCTTTCAGAATGTATAACGCTTGTTATTATATGTATAACTCTACTTGCAGAATGTATAACTCTTGTTGCAATATGTATAACTCTACCTTGATAATGTTTAACTCTTATTATTATATGTATAAGACTACTATATGGATGGAGACGTTATTTAGATGACAGTAACTTCATAATTTAATTTGATTACAGGGACACTGGCTACACGGTGCAGCTGTATAATGTTTGAAAGGATGGGAATTCTGTACCAACATATAATATGGATTAAGTAGGCTAACGGCAAGAAGACAATTTCAGATGATTACGTTTCTACAAGATAGAGAAAAGATGCAGTGCAATTCAGATTATCAGAATGTGATGGTGAACAAACGGGTTCAAATAGTAACGCTGATGAAAAAGAAGTTGAGATGGTGAAGTTGTGGTCAGAAGTTCATGCGACCATTGGTTTACTTCGTGGCATGAGTGTGACTGAAGTTGTGAACTTAAGCTCCTTAATTAGAGAGTTCAAGGAGAAACTTTTACCGTACAAGAAAGATTTAACTAAGCAGCAGGAATTCGAGCAAATTCTTGGTTAACCCGCCAGTGACGAGGTAACAATACTTCCACCAAAACAATCCAAAAACAAAGGCAGCGGTAAAAGAATGGTGTCAGCTGTTAGGCCTGGAAATCCGCAGACTACCCTGATCAGCATCTCATCTAAACCTGACTGCCAGGCTCTCAGGGTGCCAGGCTCTCAGGGCACATGAAGTTAGGCGCCAGGCCATGGAGAGGACAACGGTCCAAATATCAGGACAATATTTGACCATATCCGCGTATATTAATGGAAATAAATACGCAGCATTAAGTATGAAGATTGTGCAGTAAATACGGTAATTAAGAGGGAAATATTCAGCAATTATTACCAGCAATTATGGAGAATATTCAGCCTTCAATGCTTGATCATGCAGCCGTTCAAGATAGGAAGCTATATAAAGAACACTTGAGAGATCTGAAGAAGAACATCATTCATACGCAAGAAGACATACACATATTACATAGAAATACAAGCATTGTTGTTATCATAAGAATATTCTCTCAATTCATATAGTGAAATCCTCTTCTGGCTTGATGCCCGTGGTTTTTTCCCATTCAAGGGTTTTCCACGTACAAAATTGTTTGTCTTGTTATTTTTATTATCTTATTTACAGCTTAATATCGTATCCTGTCGACCTGACCAGAAATCTAATTAGAGCTAGTTAACCCTGCACAATATCACCCTGACCTGATTTCGCCTTGCATAAAATCCACCCAAAACAATTGGCGCCCACCGTGGGGCATCTAGCTCTTTAAATCCTTTTTTCTTATCTTACAAAAACTTAAAAACCTACAAAAATGGCCCAACCCACCGTTGAAGATCAATTGAATGCGACTCTCCAAAAATCGCCGAGTTGGAAAGCCTGAAAGAAAAAGTGGCCCAAACTGAAGCAGAAATCCTGCAACTGAAAGAATCTGAGTCAGCCCTGAAGCAAAGATTGGAAAAAACCCAAGGAGCAGGCTCTAGATTCCAACCAGGAACCCCATTTTCATCAATCATCAAAAACATTAATTTTTCCAGTTTTGGGAGCCCAAATACTCCTAAAATCACTAACGTAGATGGTGATGAAGAGCCAAAAATGATGATAAACCCGATGAATCTGCGGCTATCATGATGGCGGTAGTTCGGAGATCAAGAAACTCAATGAAAAATTTGACAAGATACCAGGAGTACCTGCCAGTATGGAAGAAGCTGCCCCTGACAGCTATGCTGATTCACCCTTCATAGACGAAATAGCCAAAGTAGATCTACCGAAGAAGTTCACAATTCCATCCATGAGGGTCTATGATGGAACCACGGATCCACAAAATCACGTGGCTCTTTACAAGCGAAGATGTTGGCTGCATCCATTCCTAGTGAGTTCGAACAAGTTTGCATGTGCAAGGGGTTTGAAACGACCGACCGCCCCGCCCGCAATGGTACATCAACCCGCCTCTTTGGCGATATCCATTCCTTTGCCAACCTGATTAACGTTTCAACCAAAAATGCGCAAGTAGCGGGGAGTTGGAGAAACGATCCGGTGACCTTTACCGAGTTACACGAAGCCGATGAAACTCTCTGGACATTCCTTGCAAGGTTCAACAAAGAAAAAGTATCTATACCCGGATGTGACGTTGGAACAAAGAAAGGAGGTATTTAGACAGGGGTTACTACCACATAGTGACTTATACAATGAACTCACTAAGTATCCCTGCCACACCTTCGAAGATGTTCAAGCCAAGACCCTTGCCTTCATCAGTGGAAGAAGATAAAACCTACAAGCTTGGATCACCCAAAGTGGACCAAGGATCATGAAAAAGCAATAGGAAAAGCAACAGAGGGAACAATTACGACCTACTCTATATTCCGGGCGGATCGATCGACGTCAACCTGACTCATGAGTATCAAGGTAAGGCTAAGGTTTATCAACCGATCTCCGAACATAACTTTTGTGTTGATACTGCAGGATTGATCCAGAGGCTTGACAACATGGGAACAGCTGTTAGATGGCCCAGGAAGGTAGAAAATCCAAATCCCAGAAGAGACAATTCAAAATGGTGCGAATTCCACATGGATATTGGACACACCACGGATGATTGTTTCACTCTAAGGAAGGAAGTGGCCTACCTGCTGAAATCAGGATACTTAAAAGACCTGATCAAGTCAAAAGGCGGGAATGCGAACCAGGATAAAGAAAATCGAGCACAAGCAGATCGCAGCCTCCTCCACCACCACCACTCTATGAAGTAAAATTCATATCAAAGTGGTTCGAGAGATTTGTGGCCCGACAAGCTCGGCAAAAAAAAGATAGCCAGGACACCAAGGACCGTGTCACCCCGCAAGCCGGATCCTGTTCCAACAATCACTTTCAATGATTGCGACCTGGTGGGCATCCCGATGTTCATCACGATGGCCTGGTCATTTCTATGCGATTGGAACGACCACGGTAAGAAGGATCCTGGTAGATGGAGGCAGCTCGAGAAACCCGATCATGCTTGACGTATTGAAAGCCATGAAGATAAACGAGGATCAAATCACCAAAAAATCCAGCGTCTAGTAGGTTTCGGTGGTGAAACCAGGAGCACTCTAGGAGAGATCCACCTCCCGGCTATGTGGAGGGAGTCTCATCCTATGAAAAGTTTGGAGTCCTTGACTGCTTGTCATCCTACAACGCCATCCTGGGCAGACCCTGAATTCACAATTTCAAGGCCGTACCATCAACCTATCACCAGTGCATCAAGATACCAACAGACTGGGGCATGGCCACAATCAAAGGGGACCACAAGACACGCCCAGAGTGCTACACAATGTACCTTGAAGCCTTCTAAGGCGGGTAAGTCCTTGGTATAGCAATTACGGACCTGTCAGAGCACATATGTAGCACCTCCCGAATGGAAACAGATCGGGTAATTCTAGACCTTGAGTACCCTGACAGGTATGTTTTAATAGGATCTGACGCGCCGGATAATGTCGCCTAAATCGGTAAAATTCCTTAAAAATAAATCATCTTGGTTTGCTTGGTCACATTTTGATATGACTGGAATTAGTCTTGATGTTATTACTCATAAGCTCAATGTTGACCCATCTTTTAAGCCTGTGCAGCAGAAAAAGGCGCAAATTTGCAAATTGAAAGAAACACTATAATAAATGAAGAAGTAGAAAAACTCTTGGATATGGGGATGATCGGGAAGTAATGTACCCTGAGTGGTGGCTAACGTAGTTGTTGTACGAAAAAAGAATGGAAAGTTGAGAGTCCGTGTAGACTACACCGACCTGAACAAAGTTTGCCCTAAAGATCCATTCCCCCGCCTCATATTGATGCCATGGTAGACGCAACAACAGTCACGAAATGTTGACATTCATGGATGTTTCCAGTGATTCAATCAAATAAAGATGCACCCTGCCGACCAGGAGAGTATCGCATTCATTACAGGCCGAGGCATATCTTTGTTACACCGCCATGCCTTTCGGCTGAAGAATGCGGGGGCAACGTCTGTTGCGCTGGTCAACATGATGTTTAAAGACCAGATAGGTGACATCATGGATGTATACATAGATGACATGGTGGTGAAATCCAAGAATGCAGAAGATCATGTGAAGCACCTAGAAATAGCATTCGAGATATTAGAAAAATATAACATGAAGCTGAACCCTGCAAAGTGCCACTTTGGGGTCTCTGCAGGCAAATTTCTTGGATATATGGTCACAAAGAGAGGCATAGAAGCAAGTTCTGAACAGATAAAGGCCATCCTGGAACTACAGTCACCCAAGTCTGTCAAGGATATCCAAAAATTGACAGGCCGGGTAGCTGCCCTGAACCGCTTTATATCAAGATCTTCCGAAACATGCAAAATATTCTATAACTTACTCAGGAAAAATAAACAATTCCAGTGGACGGACGAGCATGAGGCAGCTTTCCAGGATCTAAAATCCTATTTATCATCTCCACCCTTACATCAAGCTAAACCGAAAAGGGAGAACCTTTGTCGAAGATACCTATCTCATCACCAACACAAAGAATCGGTGCGACCCTGGTGAAAGAACAGACGGGGCAAAGAAACATCCGATCTACTATGTAAGTAAAAGCCTGCTAGATCTTTGAGTTGAGGTATGGACTACTTGAAAAATATGTTTTAGCATTAATAATGTCATGTACCAAGTGAGACCTTATTTTGAAAGTCACCCAATTATAGTCGGGACCAATTTACCAATAAAATATGTCTGCGTAAACTCGAACTTTCAGGCGGGATGGCCAAATGGTCGGTACAAATTAGCACATATGACATCTCCTTGAACCCAGGGGCGCGATCAAATCGCAGGCCCTAGCAGACTTTGTGGCTGACTTCAGCCCTAACCTGGAACCAGACCTAATAAAAGAGGTCAACCAACTAGAAAATAAAACCCTAGACCAAGATTGGACCTTGTTCATAGACGGGGCATCCAATGCCAGGGGACAGGGTTAGGATTAGTACTTAAATCACCCCAGGGAGATGTAATAGCTCAGGCTGTAAGCTGTGAGTTCAAAGCTACCAACAACGAAGCAGAATATGAAGCCCTGATAGCAGACTTAAAGGTATGTCTAGACCTCGGTGTTCAAAACCTAAAGGTAAAAACTGATTCACTCTTAATTGCCAATCAAATAAAGGGAATTTATACGGCTAAGGATGCAAAAATGATTTCGTATTTAGAATATGCAAAAAACCTTACCGCTAAATTTCCTTCATTTGATATCGATCAAATACCTAGAGACCCGAATACCTGTGATGCTCTGCGCGACCTAGGTTCAAACTTTACCCCATTTTTTTTGATAAAATACCAATTGTGCACTTATTAGAGCCGACCATCAACAAACCTAAACAGTCAACCACATCGATCGGACATAACTCTTGGACTAAACCTTATTATGATTGGTTTCTCCGTGGAATACTACCTCAGGGAAGACATGAGGCAAGGGCCTTTAGAATTAGAGCTTCATCTTATGCTATAATCAATAACACCTTGTTCAAGAGATCGCAGTGGACCCTACCCGAGATGCTTGGAGCCCGACGAAGCCAAACTAGTACTTCAAGAAATACATGATGGACATTGTGGCAATCATAAAGGAGGAAAGAGCCTGGCAAGCAAAGTTCTCGGACAAAGCTACATCGGCCTACGCTGAAGGTGATCGCTCGGAATACTCTTCGAAATGTGAAGCTTGCCAAATCCATGCACCAATCATACATCGACCATCCGAACTCCTTCATTCAATTTCCGTGCCCTGGCCATTTATAAAGTGGGGCATGGACATTGTGGGACAACCGCACGTAGCTCCAGGGCAAAAAGTCTTCATGTTAGCCATGACCGATTACTTCTCTAAGTGGATCGGGTGACTCCTACAGCAAGTAACCGAAAAAGAAGTAATATCCTTCATCAGGACAAACATTATTTGCAGATATGGAGTCCCATCAGAAATAGTATGTGACAACGGAACTCAGTTCGTGGGGAAGAGGACCCAAGCATTCTGCCAAGAATGGAATATCAACCTGGTAACATCAACCCCTGGATACCCAAAAGCTAATGGCCAGCAGAGTCAAAGCAACAAGGTAGTCATAAACCGCCAAAAAAAAGCTGAAAAGAAGACGAGGCGGATGGGTCAAGAACTTCCATTAGTACTATGGGCGACAGACTACTCCAAAAATGCGACACGCCAAACACCTTACTCCCTGGTGTATGGCTGCGAAGTGTCATCCCCGCAGAAGTACGAGTACCAACATCCGGAGATCCAGCTGAACAACGTTGAAACAAACAAAGACCTGATGCAAGATAACTTAGTCCCGACGGAAAGAACTAAGAGACGCTGCCAAAATCAGAATGGCATCATATCAACAAGCAGTTGCCAGGACTTACAATAAAAACGTTAGGGTCAGGGTCTTCAAAGAAGGAGACCTTGTCCTACGCAAAGTATTTCCAAATAAAAAGGAAAAGTCAGCGGGCAAGCTAGCTCCCACATGGGAAGGCCCTTACTTAATTGATTCAATTGTTGGACAAGGAGCATACAGGCTCCAAACACTAGAAGGGGAAATGATCCCAAGATCCTGGAATGTAACTCATTTAAAACTATTCCATATGTAAAGATCAGATCAGGCTACAGTCAGGTACAAATTCAATCACTACTCAACATGATGTGCTATATGATGAACTACATGCTTTATATGACTTATCTGTATTTTATACCTGCTCAACTAACCCATCTATTTAATTTTTGAATCCTGAACAATTATACATAATAAAAGATTATACGCATAAATATTCAGGATTGAGGGCTACTCTACTATATATTCCTGAAACAAAAATTTTTGCACTTAACTGTGCCTAACGAGTTGGTAACCATCACCGGATACGATAAAAAGTCGGGACCAATCGGGCATGAAATAATTGCCTCGACGACTAGGTTTATGCCACGGATAACAACCTACCGGACGCAAAAGACGGTGCAAGGGTGTTTTATCCCGACCATCAGTCTAAAATGCCCTCTCGACAGGCCGAATACCAAGCCCTCCAGCCAGGCAGGGGACATAAGCCCTCCTGACAGGCCGGATTTCCCACCCTTTCAACCATTATAGCAAAAAACTATACTTGGTTGAAATACTTATGACAAAAATTGAAACAAAAATGTGCAGGTTATTTAACCAGAATAATGTGCAAATCATGCAAACAAAATATTTGACAGGACCAACAGGATGAAATTCACAAATGAAGACAAAAGTGAAATCGACCAAAAGAAGGCCATCATCTCTATATTAATAAACCCTTACCCCCGGGGCAAAGGCGCCAAAATATTCATAAAAGCCAGGGAGAGCCTCCCCGACCCAAAACAGGAAAATAAAAATAATGTCTGTCCAGGGACATCCCCCCTGGATGGGCCAAAATACCAATCAAGAATTAAAAAGTACTACTGCTTCTCCTCAGAAGCAGCAGCATCAACAACCTGCTCCCCACTCTTAGCCGGCTCGGCCTCGCGTTCGCTCCCCGGAGAGTCGACCTCTGTTCAGCTTCCAAATTATGCGGGTCGGGATATTTCGAAACGAAAAAAGCCATCTCATTGCGGGGTCCCATTTTGCCCCGGCCTCGATCGCTCCGACATGGCGGCCCCCTTCCCTTGATGTAGAAATAGAGGGAGGCATCATCTAACTTGAACTCCAAGTTATCCCTCTCCTGGGTAAGCTCTTCATTCCTGTCCAGGGCCTCCTGCAACAGCCGCGTGCTTGAAGCCACCTCAGTCTTAGCAGCATCCCTCTCAGCCTGCACTCTTGTCAAATCAGCAGTCTTGGCGGCCAAGTCGGCCCTTGCAAATTCCGGCTCAGACTTCAACCTATCATAATCTGATCTCATCAGATCGATTCTGGCTACCAAAGAAGTAGCCTGATAGGCATTATGGAGACAGGTCGCGGCACCCTGACCAAAAACAAACAAAAGTATGAGTAACTTGTACCAACAATAGAAGACTACCAAAAACAAAATACATGGAAATGATTCCAACATACCTCCCTCACAAAGAGCCAGGGCACCGCCCAAGAGGTCGATCAATGATCCACCAAGCAACTTCCCGAGTAGCGGTCTCAACGAGGGTCAAGGGTGAGCATGACATTCGATTTAGAAGCTGCATAGTCCCTGATTTTCACCCTAGCAGCGTCCATATTATCCAACCTGGCTCTCACCTCCCGACCAAGGCGAAACATCAACATCCTCAATCCTCCTTTTCTCGGGTCGCTGAACTTGTTCCGGCGAGGACAAGAGTGCGAGTGACCTTGGCGACATCGGACGCTCGGTCAAATCGATGGCGGTTCGGTATCCCCGCTTCCCCGAGGACCTTCCTCCTTAATCTTAGCCACTGGTGAGAGGTCACCATACCAAACCTGGCAAGACGAATAGACGACCTGGTAGCCGCAACACGAAATATCAGATCAAGAACACAAACCAAACATTATCGGGAAGCCCGGGTAAAAAGAAGGAAAAATGAAAATAGACTTACGGCTGAGGTGCGGCACCAAGCGACACGACACTTTAGCCACAGGGAGCACCGTCGGCCTTTCAAACAACGAGGAAGGTGACCAACCCCACAACAAAGAGGCCAGGACCTCTCCAAAGGAGGAATATCAAGGAAAGCGGAGACATTGGGAGTAGGGTACTCGGTTTGAACCTTGTCATCAACTCGCACACATAAGAGGTATGATTTATTATTTTCATTTCATTTTCTCACTAACAAGAAAGACATGCGAGTCAAAGAAAGAAACCAAAAGACTCACCACCACACACAGCCTCATGATTCAAATACGCCAGTCGGGACCCACGGAATTGGTCCGACAAACATATAGCCAAGACCCGACCCTTATCATGGCCACTTTATCTAAATTGCTCGGGAGAGGGGAGTAGTTGACGGTCGACCTTAAAACTTATACGGCCAGGATCGTTTTGTTTTAATAGCATAACAGGTCTTCAAATCATTAAGAGAAAAAGAGACATTGTGTTTTTTACAGAGGTTCTCAATAGAACATACAACTTTCCACACCATCGACATTAATTGATAAGAGGGAACACCAATCTCCTTAATAACCTCAACCATAACAGGGGAAAAAAGAAGCTTACAACCTGCCCTGAAGGCCCAGTCGTGGATACAAAACCAACCAGGACAAGCCCAGTCGGCCCTGATAGGAGAATTCTCGGAATCCGGACTTGACATCGGCGGGGATAATTCCCTTATCCTTCAAAATCTTCTCGAACTCAGGCTTCAAGCGGTTTGCAGGAGACTGATCCTCATTTAAAGCCTTGGTAGGATTGAATTGAAAAGCGCCATGAGATATTGAAATCATCTTCAATGGAGGATCACTTGACCTATCCACTATGGGAGATGGAGCAGCAGAAGAAGCAGGAAGAGTTTCAGAAGAAACTTCCTCAGGATTCTGAGGAGGAGGAGTAGCAGGAACCGCTGCCCTGGTAGATTTTTTCTTTGCAGCCATTGATTGAAGAATTATGAAAGATTGATTAAGAAATTTGGGAAGCTGAGAATTAAGAAAACTGAAGAAAGTTAAGAGAAAGAAGACGAAGAAATTATGTTGATGAGTTCAAATCAATGAAGCACCCAAGTATTTATAGCAAAGAAGATTAGGGTTTCAGCCGCAAAATAATTAAGGAAGTTGCGAGTAAATAGACCACGCGCGTCGCGATTGCGATAAAAAGAGCCGTTACGGGGAAACGATCGGGAAAATTAACCGTTGAGTGATCTTATCAAAATTAAAGTTATCTCCTCATTTTTTCGTACTGGCACTACCAATGAGGAGATAAGGGGCAATTGTTAGGCCTGGAAATCCATGCAGACTACCCGATCGGATCTCATCTAAACTCGATTGCCAGGCTCTCGGGGTGTCGGGCTCTCGGGACACATGAAGTTAGGCGCCAGGCCATGGAGAGGACAACGGTCCAAATATCAGGACAATATTTGACCATATCCGCGTATATTAATGGAAATAAATACGCAGCATTAAGTATGAAGATTGTGCGAAAATACGGTAATTAAGAGGGAAATATTCAATTATTACCAAAGAATTATGGAGAATATTCACCTTGAATGCTTGATCATGCAGCCGTTCAAGATAGGAAGCTATATAAAGAACACTTGAGAGATCTGAAGAAGAACATCATTCATACGCAAGAAGACATACACATATTACATAGAAATACAAGCATTGTTGTTATCATAAGAATATTCTCTCAATTCATATAGTGAAATCCTCTCCTGGCTTGGTGCCCGTGGTTTTTTCCCATTCAAGGGTTTTCCACGTACAAAATTGTTTGTCTTGTTATTTTTATTATCTTATTTACAGCTTAATATCGTATCCTGTCGACCTGATCAGAAATCTAATTAGAGCTAGTTAACCCTGCACAATATCACCCTGACCTGATTTCGCCTTGCGCAAAATCCACCCAAAACATCAGCTAAGGCTAAAGCCATTGCCTTAGCTTGGCTTGTAAGCCAAAGCGCATGTGTAATAACTGCAAACAAATGGCACACCACGATAAACGCAACTGCCCTAACCCATTTTCTGAGCATCCACCGTCTTCACCAGCATCTGAAGGAGTAGAAGAAGAAGAAGAAGAAGAAGAAGAAGAAGAAGAAGAAGAAGAAGAAGAAGAAGAAGAAGAAGAAGAAGAAGAAGAAGAAGAAGAAGAAGAAGAAGAAGAAGAAGAAGAAGAAGAAGAAGAAGAAGAAGAAGAAGAAGAAGAAGACGAAGAAGAAGAATAGAGAAACTTAACAGGCTGTAGTAGTAGGCAGTAGAAAAATACCTCCGTCTCAACAAATTATTTACAATCTTTTTTTCTTTAAAAGGTAAAAAATCTGGTGAGACGGAAGGGGTATTCAGTTGCTAGCTTTTGTCTATTTTGGAGTTTGCACTTAAATGATGTAATTTGGTAACTTCACCTTCCAGATTGTATAACTTCAGTAATATGAGTGTGAAATTTCAAGCTAATGTTGTATAACTCTTTTACACAATTTGGATGACTTTGTACGAAACCCATTTTGGTAGCTTGTTGTTCATGGCAAAAAATCCAATATTTACAAGTTTGATAAAGAACGAATTATAACTTCAGTGGGTTTAAGTAAAACTCTTACCCATATATGGATAACTGTACTTCACAGAGTGTATAACTCTTATAGTTATCTGTATAACACTTCTAATTATGTGTATCTTTTGCCCTTGTTTCTATAATTGTCGATATATTTGACTAAAGTCATGTGTTGTATGACTCTTGTACACAATTTGTATAACTCTTGTTATTTTTTGTATAACTCATAACTGTCTAATAAATTTTGCCTTTTTCATAACTTCAGTCATGTGTTGTATAACTCTTGTACATAATTTGTATAACTTTACTTCACAGAGTGTATAACTCTTATACTTATTTGTATAACTTGGATTTCAATTATAACAGACCAAGATGATATAATAACAATCAATTCCAAAAAAGTTGTCTAAGTTGTTAAGGAGTTTCTTGACAACATACTAGAGTTGCAAAAACAGAGACTACAAAATGAATGGAAATACATTCTATTTTTTCCCAGGTTTTTTATCTGCTTTCCGCGCCATTTTTCGTCTGGCTTCTAGTTGCTTCAGGATCTGGTCTTTCTCACCAATGAAACCGTTGACCTTGGTCAGAACTCCTTGCCCGATGATGTTCATGTCAGCTAGGACAAGCGTTGTTGCCAGCTGGATTACCAAATATCGACGGTTCACCTTCCTCTCAAGATCAACATGACCAAAACTATCATCCTCGTACATTAACATGTGCATCATTGTGAATAAGCCAGACTCGGTGTCGTTGATCGTTTGCTTATGCCAAGCAAACTGGACCTGACGAAACTGGTACTCCGGTAGGAATTTCCCTCTGTCCTCATCCCTAGACTCCAGATAGTCGCTCATGAGGCTCGCCTGGCACAAACAAGAAACGTCAAAAAGTGAAATTGTAAAGCGGTGACAACACTTTTGAGTTGAACGTAATTACAATTTAATTCCACTTACAATTACGTGACACGCTTTGCATATCTCTGACTGGCCCGGATTTGAGTAGTACACGCACATGCATAATGGGCTTCAATCTTAATGGGCACAAAGATTAAATAAGCCTTCAAGCTGAAATCTTTTCCATTGTCGATTCTGAAGACGTCCCACACATTGTACAACCTTTCGGTGTTCTGTGTTTGTTGGACAGGGTTTCGTACAAAGTTCAAGATTATTTCCTGCTCAAGTAGAAGTATATGTATGAGAATACCAGAGAAGTTATAGGGGTTGTGCAATGGAGTTGCACAGTAACTCTTTTAGCATATTGAAGTATGACTAAGTTCATACTGGATGTTAATAACTTCTCAAAACAAAATGTGCAACTCCATAGAGGGTATGTATAACTTTAGTCTTATTTTCCACTGTGAAAGTTTTAAATATCATACCCTCAATGTATAACTCTAAAGAGGGTATGTGAAACTCTTATAGCATATTAAAGGATTGATTACAACCATACCATATGACGGATACCGAAGAAAGACGAACGAAAAAACGCGCACTCCTCTGCCTCCAAACGATTAAGCAACAAGGACCAACACTTAATCACTGAATCATCCATTGGCGTCTCAAGGATCATGGACAACATTTGCAACCTATTAATTGTTGCGTGCCGGGAATAGTTCACAAGTAGTTCACTGTGGTTCAGACAGCAGGTGTTAGTGAGGCTATAACGTCTACTAAATGGGAAGGTAACTGCTATTAAAATGACTGTATAACTTCAGTGATGAAACATATAACTGCAGATTAGGAATGTGTAACTCCATTAACGATATGTATAACTTTAGTTGGTAAAGTTATACATTTCATAGTTGAAGTTACACAAAGCATAAAACAGTACTCAAGTGGTTCTGTTGATTTTAGACAGCTTACCCATTTGGAAATTTGTAGTCATCAAGGAAAACGTAATCAGCCACTTGTTTGCGATACACCGGGATATCCCTAATTAATGCCTTGTTTAACTTCAGCATCTTGGCGACCACTGTAAGGTCGGCGTCTGGTTCCCCGCAATATGTGGTGCAACCAAGACCATCGCCCTTACCCCGGGAGCGGCTATTGACCGCTGAGAGGGCCCGACTAGACGGCGTCCGGCCCAGGGCCACTTGGGAAGGTGGAGCCCTATAGGTTGAATTGACTTTGGAGCATGGGCGTTTAGCATAACTGTTCTCTCCGGCAATTTTGGCACCTCTCTTCCTTCCACTTGTGTTGCCGGCTAACCTCTGTGCCTCACGCAGCGACTCCATTTCACGGTCTTTAACCTCCTTAAAAGCTATTACCCTAGATAACACAGCTTTCCTATCCACGTTAATGTCACCGAGGACAAGGGTGGCAGCAACTTCCGCTCGCATGAGGTCATTGCTGTCCTTTGTCCCTATGGTACACTCGAATGGCTCTCCACGGTATAGCAACATATGAACCATGACGTAAAGACCACAGTCATTGTCAGTATACCCTACTCCCTGCCAGTTGAATTTAATGTTTACAAAAGGAAACCCTTCAACTTTCTTCCCTTTGTCGAGCCCTTTGGAGACCATATACTTTCCCATCGCATCAGCCTAGCAGAAGTTAGGCAAGGCGTTTAAAAGGGGAAGACCACTTAAAAAAACAATGGAGCTGAAAATTAATCTAGTCACCAGTTTATAAGTCTTACGATGTCGCGCAATCCCTCCATATGGTAATTTCCGAAGATCGTCCTCGTAAGAACGATTATCAAGGTACTCGATCCGCTCGGAGAGGAAATTTATGCAAATGCAAGAGTAGTGATGTTGATCGCCGATTATGCAGGACGAAAACCTACAAACATGCACCAAAAGTCTAAGAGTTATAAAACATAATTAGAAGCTTAGAGGTATACATATTGTGCATAATTGGAATTATACATTCTATGGTTAGAGTTATACATTATATGTCTAGAGTTGTACATTCTATTTCTAGAGTTATACATTATATGCCTAGAGTTGTACAGTATATGCTCAGGGTTTTGATGAGTGGCTAACTTCAATCCATAACTCTAGGCATAGAATGTATAACTCTAACCATAGAATGTATAACTCACTGCACATAATGTACAACTGTAAGCATATACTGTATAACTCTAGGCATATGCTTACAGTTGCACATTATGTACAGTGAGTTATACATTCTATGGTTAGAGTTATACATTTTATGCCTAGAGTTATGGAGTGAAGTTAGTCACTCATCAAAACTCTAAGCATATACTGTATAACTCTAGGCAAATAATGTATAACTCTAGCCATAGAATGTATAACACTAGCCATTCTGAAAACTACAGTTATATAATGTATAACTCTAGCCATAGAATGTATAACTCTAGCCGTAAAATGTATAACTATAAGCATATACAATATAATGTATAACTCCAGGAATAACTCCAGGTATAACTCTAGGTATAACTCCAGGCATCTAATGTATAACTCCAAAGTATATATTATATAACTCTAAGCATATACTGTATAACTCTAGGTAAATAATGTATAACTCTAGTATGGAAATGTCTCTATATTAATATCTGAGCTCACCATATCAGAGTCTAGTTGGAATGGACTAGAACACGACTCTTACCACATGTCCCACGAGGCACAAAAGCCTTCAGAATGATCAACAACCAAATTTTTTTTCCTGCCTTGCCAAATTGCAATTGCTAGGTCCTATAAAAATGATAGACGGGGGTTGGCAGCTTATATCACAAGTTACGTACATTTTGTCACAAAATAACTTGCGGAGTTCGAGCATACTTACAGCGTGACCTAGGCCAAAGAAACAGCGCGAACTTGCAACAGCTGCGGTGTTCGCGTGTGTAAGCTGATTGAGTAGTACAAACCAGCAGTCGATGACATTGGCCATAATCTGAGACCCGGACATCAACTTCTAGAGATCAATACGCTTTATGCAATTTGGGGTGTTATATGTGACCAATTGTTCCCTACAAAGGATTAGCAAAATGAGACACGCAGCAAGTGTTGTTTATGACCTGTTTCACTATCGTATTGAAATATAGGTAAAACTTATCTTTTACTTACTCTTTATTATGGTCGTGGAATTGATCAAAGACGTAATCCATTACATCCTTCCTCACCCTGAACACCGTCCTGAAACGTTCCTTATTAAATCGCAAAGAATCGTGAGGATACGTCTTTGGTCAGGTTCGGGTGCCCCACAATCCTCAGAACAACCTAGGTTCTCAGGTACAATGTCCATACACGGAAGGGGGACAGTTGAATATAGTAAGAAAGGATGGTGGATCATGTCACATCGCGGCACATAAATAGGGGGGGGGGGGGGGTGGGGGGTGGGGGGGTGGTGCAACCGGCTCAACCCTAGCACCAGCGATTTCAACTACCACACCTTCTTTGGCCGCAGTAATCGTTCGCTCATCAACCCCGGCAAATGCCTCATTCACATCTGCCGTGCTCATGAATGTCAGAGGGATTTGATTTGCACTCCATTCCGTTGAAGGATCCCCCGGGGTGACCTCCGCACCATCGACAACAACTACGTTTTCACCCCCGTTGTTAGAATGTTGTTCAACATTCTCAATTACATCCTTTAGTACAGTGGCCTGAATGAAAAAATAATAAAATAAAACACCATGCTTTTGTATCAAAAAAGTTATAGGTATAACTCTAAAAGTGATACAAAGAGGTCACAGAGTTACAGAAACAATGAATTACAGTTATACATAGAAGGGCAAGAGTTATACACATGTGTGAAGTACTACAAATATGCTATAAGAATTATACATATTTGAGTTAGAGTTATACACATATGGTTAAGAGTTGTACCAAACGGCCGTTGCAGTTGTACAGATTGAAAAATAAAGTTATATAAAGAGGCACTACAGTTACAAGGCCTCATCATAAGTTTCAACAAAGTTATACATAATACACTTAAAGTTATACACGACCAAATTAAAAAAAACGAATGTATAACAAGTATTTAGCGCAAATTAACAAACTTACCTCGCCACCAGGACCACTCCCGTCCGCTGGAAGTCCACATAAAGCTTCCTTAATTTCAGCAGTAGAAAACATACACTCCATCAATTCTTGTGTATCCATTGGCATTGATGGGACCGTAGATTTTTCTATCTCCTTATCTGACGGTTGATTGTCTGACAATCTTTCAACATTTTCTTTCAATCCCTCCCCATGAACTTGCTCATGCACCTCATCACCTACCCCGGGCCGAGTTTCAGCATCCTCTGACCGTCCGTAAGCTTGGTGTACTTCGCCTCCAACAACAGCTCTCTGACAGTTTGGACGGGGGTGCCCACAACTTGATCCTCTAACCCCGGGCTAGCATCTGACAATGGATTAGAAACTACTGTATCACCTCCCACTTCCTCCATAATCTTTGACCATGAAACTGCAACTGATTTCGTTGGCGCGTCAGCTTTATCCGACTCTCCACGCGGCTGAACACAAGGGTTACCACCCCTGCCACCCCCATCATTGGCGAGACTAGACAGAACTTCAATTATTTGACGCGTAGATGCATCGATTTCGTCATTTTTTTTGGGGGACTCACTAACTACCTCTCCAAATGCAGGAGCATTACCAACGGAAACCTTAAGCCTTTCTGCAATCTGTTCTGCTTCAGTGACGTACTTTTGAATCTTTGCACCCTCAAAGAATTCTTGAGAGGCCTGACTAGGATTTAGGCCCGTCGGATCACTAGTTACAGCTTTGATCCTTGCGGTTAAATCTGCGTACCATGAATAGAACACAATAGCGTTCCTTTGCATCTGTAGATAAAGCTCGTGAGTACGTTGCATTGAAGAAGTACAGTAAGTTAGTTATATTATAATAGATGGGTACGTTAATTGAAAAAGAATCAATCGCAAAATATATAATAGTTTGAACTTACATCGACACTAGCTTTCAATTCCTGGTCATCCTCGACACCTGCTGGTAGTTCGATCTGAATGAACTTCTTCTCAGAAGTTGAGCAGGAGAGAGGGGGTGGGGGGTTGATAGCAACAGTAGTTTGGGTTCACGAGGGTCACTGAGGCTGATACTGTTCAAACTCTTAATATAAGAGGGATCTTGAAAGCACCTCGGATACCTGGTCTTAGACAAAGTTAAAGTACCCAATCCCCCTTGAGCCACCTCAAATTTTACCCTATCTACAAGCGAAGTTTCATCCCAATGCTTAGTCAAAGGTAGATCATGGAGGCACGGCCTACCCTTGTAATCATATCGCTGAAAGTAGCTTATCATGAGGAAGGGGATACAGCCACCCAACATCGTTAACCCCTTTTTACAGTCTGTCCCCGCTTTCACCATAATTTCCAAAATATAAGAGCACCAGTCAAAATGCGGAATGGCTTTAGGGTCTTCTACAACCCTTAAAAGCTTCAAATCTATCCCGTTGTTTGGGCTAGATGCGAGGAATAAAGACATAGCGAACAAAACAAATAGCCGGCAAAAATGATCGTCCGCCTCCTCGTACTCCATAAGTTCCTTGTGAACTTTCCCGAAACTTATTGAACTATTGCTTTCTCCACCCCGTAAGCTTGCCGCCATTTGTCCTTTAGCTCCTTATTTTCGGGATCGTTGGACCCCTTCTGTGAACCAGTAGGTACCAACGGGAGACGGTTGGGTCCAAAAGGTATCAAAAAACAGTCATGCACGTCATGCTTACTAATCCTAAACTCCTTCTTCCGAGAAGCCCTGAACACATATGACCCATCAGAGAAGGACTCAAAGAATAGGCGAACGTGTGCAAGTGGGAAGCTGCTAATCTTAAGCTCCAAAAGGCCACCAAACCCAATTTTATTAACAGCGGACACCTGATCCTCATTAAGCTTTTTAATGAGAGAGACAAGCCTTTGAGGTCGACACGAAACCATGATTTCATGCACCCTCTTTACCCTTCGCTTGGCCACAACCATCTGGGGAAAAACAAGGACAACACACAAAATTAGACATACTGTAGTTGCAATTAGAGATATTTGCAACAAAGAAATAGACATACTGTGAATTAAAGTTATACAATAAATAGTCAGAGTTATACAAAATATAAGTAAAGTTATACATTGTGATAGTAGAGTTAGGCAGAGAATATCAAGAGTTATACATTCTAACAGCAGAAGTTATTCAAAATGTAATCAGAGTTATACAACAAATGACTACAGTTATAAAAAAGTCAAACTTTGAACCTTGGAATCAGGTCCCTTCTCAGTACTTGGTACATCATCCATCTGTAGGTGACAAACAATAGGGATTCAGATTATGTATAACCAAAATTCTGTAAAATCCAAAATTCTTTTCACCATTCAAAAGAAGAGATAATCAGGAAAGTTAGCTATACAGAATAACAGTAGAGTTATACATATAATAACAAAAGTTAGACATTCTGAAAACTAAAGTTATATAATATATAACTCTAGCCATAGAATGTATAACTCTAGCCATAAATTGTATAACTGTAAGCATATACAGTATAATGTATAACTCCAAGAATAACTCCAGGTATAACTCTAGGTATAACTACAGGCATCTAATGTATAACTCCAAAGTATATATTGTATAACTCTAGGCATATACTGTATAACTCTAGGTATATATTGTATAACTCCAGGTATAAAATGTATAACTCTAGGCATATATTGTATAACCCTAGGCATAGAAACTAAATAGAACTAGAGTTATACATATAACAATTAGAGTTTTACATTATGAAAGAAGAGTTGGTCACAGAATCAGAAGAGCTATACATCTAGTAACCAGAGTTTTACATCTAGTAACCAGAGTTATACATATTGAGTACTAAAGTTATTCAAAACGTAGAAAGAGTTATACAACGATTGACTGCAGATAAATAAAAGTCAAAAATTTTAACCTGGATATCAAGTCCCTTGTCAATACTTTCTACAACATCCATCTGTAGATGACAAACAATTGGGATTAAAATTATGCATATATTTAATTGAAGTTATACATCATTCTATAAGAGTTATACCAACAAGACGAGATATTTTACCTTTGATTCAGATTTCTTGGAAGTTTTCTTGGCATTTTTCTTGGCAAAAACCATTGTTAATTATCAAATGAACTCGTATTTGATCTGCACAACCATAATTAACAATTGAACAAATAAACATCAGCAAACCCATAATTGAAAATTGAAAAATCAAATGAACTCTTTTTATGATAGTTTAACAAAGGTAATAATTAACAAAAAACAAAGTACAAATCACTAAATAAGGAATGGAAAAAATACCTTATAAACAAATGGAGACAAAGTAGAGTTTGCGGGGCGAGTTGGAATTAATTGGTAGTGATGAAAATGGCGTCTGTTGAGTTGGAATAAATTGGTAGTGATGAAAATGGAGTTATCAGCAATGTGAAGAAAAAAAAAGGAAGACGAGATGACAGGAAATAGAGGGAAAAAAACCGCAAGTTGTTTTAAATTATGTGGAAAATGAGGAGGGAAATGATGACAGACTGATGGACATAACAGTAGCATGCATGGGTTAGTGGGTAAGAGGAGAGAGGTAAATCTAAAATATAAGTTGAGTGGGGTTTTTCTTGCGCCTTTTACGTGCAATCTTGGCCATTGGTTTGCTTGATCCAACAACCCACATTAAGACTTATGGACTTAATATGATATAAGGGACTTAGTTGATCTCTCCTCTCTCTCTCTCTCTCTCTCTCTCTCTATATATATATATATATATATATATATATATATATATATATATATATATATATATATATATATATATATATATATATATATATATATGTAACACCCCTATTTATTCGGGAGCCTTTAGCTAGACATTTCCAAATAAATAGGACTGTTATCATCTCGGTTTCCCGAGGTAGTGAATAACAAAGTTCAACAATACCAAAGTACTTTAAATTAAAACTTAGCGATTACATGTTTATTACAAATTTAGCTAACTAAAACTTAATATAAAATAATTACAACTCGCAGCGGAAATAAATAAAGTGATATAATCGTTCTATGTGATCTAGACTTCAACTATAGTCCAAGTCGAGCTCTTATCCCAATGCTCCCGAGTCAGCTAATCTTTAGTACCTGTCAAATCTGCTCCCCATAAAACGGTTCACCGCAGGTGTTCACGAATACACAGTCAACCGCGAGGTTGAGTAGAAATAAATACTAACAACAAAAACATACGATAAGCAATCCAATTTCCTTTTTACATTGCACAACTCCCTGACAACGTACTCCTTTCTTTTACTTAGCACACCTCTCTTAACAACGTGCTCACTTTACTTTGGTACCCCTCCCTTGAAAACGTACCGCCAACATGTAATAGTACCCCTCCCTCACAACGTACATATTACCATCACCCCAGTGTACAAACTCCCTCAACAACGTCTGTTGTAAACCGATCGCCGACAACTTTTCACAATAAACACGATCACAATCAACGATAACAATTAAAACCACCTCATCAATATTATTACACAACTCAATATAAATTCCCCTTCCAACAGTTACGATATGATTAACCAACATATACAATATAAATCTCCGTTCCAGCAATTATGATTATATCAGCCAACACAATTCGCATACGATCAATTCACTTTAATATAAACCATCCAACAAACGTTATCGAGTAAGAGTTGAGTAGGATTTATCCCTACCTGGCAAGCAATCCAATTAACGCAGCTTAAGTTCGATTTAAAGAATCCCTTTAACGTAACCGTCACCTAACAAATATAATAATCGTATACAATTACTAACAATCTAATTATATAAAATAGTTAGATTAATTATAAAACAATTTACTATTTGTATAACTAATTATTCATTATTCATTTATTACGTGAATTAATAATTATAAACCCGTCTCAAAATAAAACCAAAACCGTCTGACAACTCCTACACTATAATATAATATGGTCACGTGCTACAATTTTCACAAGAAGAGAAACCCATTCCCACACACCCCATACACGGTTAAAAACCATGTTCAACCAACCTCTTAAATCCCGACCATTCCCACACCACTAGACCACCACTCACACCACCCAAGTCCGTTACCAACAGCCCGCGACACCACGACCCCTGACAACCTCCAACCACTATCCCAACCATCCCCTACAGCTTCCAAATACACGCCCTAGCCACGACAACCACAACCTATACAAATTACCGAAAACCCGACATCAACCACCACCACCTAAAAAGCACCTCACCAACATCACTACAGCCACCACTACCACCTCTGGCCACCACCGTTGACACCTCTGTCCCACGGTGACTCCAGGGGTGGTACCTCTTCCCCGGTATAGTCACTAACGCGGCCACAAAATTCGTCTTAATGTAGCCACCACGCACGAACCCCTCCCCTTGTTCTTTCCCTGTTTTCGCCACCAACTGCCGGCTACCACCACCCCAACACCTCCAATTTGGTCGACTAACTCACCCCGTCACAACCCTGCCAAGCCCAGGTCAAGACTCGACCAGTTGGTGGGTTAATTTAGGATCCGAGTCCCCTTTGCCTCTAACCCGCATACCATAAACCCGCCACCATAACCGCCCCATAAACCACCCAGAACAGCCAAGAACGGTCAATTAAGGGTCATGTCATAATCACGGTGGTCCAAGGTCGTCCGAGGTCAAGTTACGAGTCCTTTGGTGGTCTATAATGTGTTATACAGTGAACATGTTATGTGGCTCAATGTAAATAAAATACGAGTTTGAATTATTTAAGACGATCTTACCTTTTTATCGCTAATTGCCTCTTCCGTCTTCTAAATCTCCTTTCTCTTCTTTTATGAATTAGTTTCAAATTTATTAAGTATTTATAGTCTAGGTTTGGGGAGTATATGAGGCCAATTAGGAAATTATTGCCTTTTCTAATTATTATTAGGAATTACCAAATTATTATAATATTTATTATTTTATTATTAAATTCCGTCTCATATCCCGACTACCACTCATACTAGGCCTAATATAATCAGCCCATATTTTTTCACAACACACGGCCCAAGGCTTAGTTACTAGCTAAACCCAATTCCCGACTTGCTACTTATTTTATTATTTAATTAACGTCTTTCTCGCAACTATTATTAGAAATCCCATTAATTATTATTAAATTACGGGGTATTACATATACTCCCTTATCCCTTACCCTTATCCATTTGCAATCCACCAAAATCCACCATCAAATCCTTTTTTCTCTAAAATATGAGAAGTTCCACAAACTGTAGCTTAGGAATAGTAGAACTCTTAGGAACAGTAGAGCTCTTAGGAATAGTGCATCATCTCAGCCACACATCTCGTCCAAAGTTTCTCTCACACTCCCACCTACTCATCTCTTCTCGTCCATCTCTCAATCTCGCTTCCTCTATCTCTTTTGCTCTTCAATTCACCACCCATAGTCTAAGTGCCGACAGCATGAACTAATCTGATTGTTTTTAAACATGCTCCAAAACCATGCTCCAAAATAGCGGTTGTTCTAGGCCTTAATTAAGCTATATATTATCTAAATATAAATTAAAGGATCGGAATTGGGGGATCAAGAAGTTGAATCGGCTACACTCGGAGACATCGCCGGCTCAAATTCCAGGGAAGTGTACATCGTTTATAATTAGTCTTCTTTTTCTTTTGTATTTTGATTTTATCTTTTGCTCTTTTTAGTGTGTTCAACTTCTTCTCGAGCTGCTGTCGTCAATGGCAATGGCACTGCGTTGTGTTATCTTAATCTCTGTTTAATTGTCATTTATTTTCTATAAGTGTAATTATTTAGCTAGGTTGTATTTGTGATCTGGTTTAGGGATTGAGGCTATTCTCAATATGTATTTTGTGTTATTGGGCATTTGATGAAAACGGTACATTAGGGTTGCCAAATACAAGTCTTATCATATTAGTCAGGTCATTAGCCTCTTCTTAGGGTAGCTTTCTTTTCCTTTAAAAGCCTATCAAAGTTGGCAGCCAGGAAAAGTCAAGAGACGAGAGAACAGTACTAAAACCAAATGTCATAGCAGTTTTGCTGATTCCCCGAACTATATGTTGGGGTAAAGTTGGAGCTGATAAAAAGTATTGTTTTGTGCAAAACTTGGTTTGATGGTTGTGTAGGAGTAAGAGGAGTGGGCAAGTCTTGCGAATCAACAAAAGCCCTACATCAGAGGCAGAATATGCTTACTTTACTTTATAGAAGGTGAAGAATTACGGTGAATATAGTAGGTACTTGTAATTCTAAATACCTCGACTTCACATAAACTGCAATAAAACATCCCATCTTCACTTGTTTGTCTCTCTGAAGATTCTTCAAATGGACTGATACATATGCAAAGGAAATTACAAGTAAAGAGTCTATGGATCCCTATGAAATACTCAAGAGGGAGGGTGAATTGAGTATCTACCACTTTTTCGACTTTGATCGAATCTGTATTTGTATGATATTTATACTTTGAATTTATCGATTAAATTCAAGTAATACAAATATCACACAATATTAAAAACAATGAAATAAACGATAAATAAACTTGCACAACGGATTTTGGAAGTGGATCAGCTTCACACCCCGAAGCCTACGTCCACTATTCTCGATTAATTATTTTAGTACCTTTCCACGGATTACAAAATAATCAACCCCTTTTACAACTAACTATAGTTGTAATAATGAGTATCGCTAAACACTCGACTTCCTCTCATTATAAAGAAAGTAATAAGAGTATCTCAAAGATTGTTCACACAATTGAACGAATAAGAGAGAAATCTATGACCACTATTCTCCAGAATGATACTTCATAATTGTTGACTTGAGTAACACGACTTTTCAAAAAGAAAATAAATTTTGCAATTAAAAGCTCTTTAAAACAAAGACAAAGTTATGCTCACAAATTAGAGATTTGGAAAAGTAAATTTTAATGAGAAACACAATTCCTATTTATACAATTGTTTTAGTCTAGTACAACTTTAGAAACAAACAAACTCTCCACTTTTGTACAACCATGTGTTGTCTTTAGACAAAAGAGATAAGTATTATTGCATGTATATTCTGATTTGTAACCAAGTATAATTGTAGTAGTGAATTGCAACCATAAAATAAGACTTATAGTAAAAACAATATAGCTATTACTATTGTAGTTTACACATGACCATAGAACATCAATTAGGAGTTTGATTCCTAGGCTACTAGTGCACTACTATTCACACCAAAAACCAATATGATAAAACTTTGGGTTCTATTTGGATTTTGACCACTACTATTCTAATTAATCACGTATTATTACAACTTATAAGTTGTTACAAATTAGGATTACTTCTAGGATATAGTAAATTTATTTAATATCTGAAAAGACTATTTTGACTCCAAATAGAAAAAAACGTTTTTATTAATTAAACTAGTTTTGTGGCCCGTGAATTTCACGGGATATTATGTTTTTAGTGTGATGTTTTTAGTGTTTCTAGTAATTGAGACTTTATAAAATATCAAATTACATGGTAAGATTACCTCATGAATAATTCATGATAGATTGTGTACTAAAAATACGGGAATTGACATGTTAACATAAAGATAAAAGTCGATAAATTAAAGAGTGCTATTTTTTCAAAGGTAAAATGATGAAAAAAATCAACAAATACCAAAATAAAAAATACAGTTGAAAAAAAAACTAAAAAACTATTACTCATTCACGTTGATGTCGTCAATCTTACACTTGGTTTTTAATATATAGTTCTTTAAGCAATCCTAATATTTTACTTCTCCATATAGTGTTCTTTATCCCATGAATCGTCCCTATAAAAAAAGTAACCCAGTAATTAGTGCGAATTAACCAACAAAATAGTGGAATTTGTTTTATACAATATTATCGTTATTAACTTAAACTTCCTCTTAAATAGAGAAAGAAAGAGGGAATATGAATGAAGTCTTAGAGATGTAAGTATGTTAACCTTTGAATAGATCAACACCACAAATCTTGGTAGACCTTAAATGAGAACAAAACAAATACATACGATGAAGTTGAAAAATGTGATCAAAACTTCATATCAATGGAACTTGCACTAAAAAAGAAATAAATTAGTTAATAATCTAAAACCTTAATACATTTACCTTAATTGGAATAGAATCATAGGAAGATTAGTGACACATTTATTTCTACTAACAATAGGGATGAGAAAAATTTTGGTTTATAAATTTTGCCTTCCAACAAAAATATATAAAAAATTGAGGACGCGTTTATGACTTTTGAGCATCATTTTTGCATTATTATGAAATTTAATATAAGTATAAATATGAATCAAGGTTCCTGACTTTTGAATTTTGAGCAACATTTTTTTCATTATTATGAAATTTAATATAAACATAAATAAGGAGTAAGGAGAAATGGAATGTATAAGGTTTGCTTGATTACTAATAATTAATTTTTTTTTTATTTTTTTACAAAATCTAATTTATACAAGAGTGGTTTAAGATATTATCGTATGTAATTAAATATGACATATAGATTATGGTAGATAGTTTGGATTGCCTTGTAATTAGATTTATAGATTATAGATTTTTTATTTACATTATAGAGTTATAGATTTTTCTTAGTATTATGAAGTCTAACATAGATATAAATATGGTGTAAGGAGAAATGGAATGTGAAAAGTTTGCTTTATTATTATTATTGTTATTATTATTTTTTTTTTTACACAATCTACTTTGCACGAGAATGGTTTAGAAATTAACTTCCGAAATTAAAATATGACATGCAGAATAATAATGGTAGATAGTATCGCTTGCTTTTTAATTATCTTATGGAATTAAAGTTAAATTAATAGGTATATTAATAACCAAATTTATGAGAGGAAAATAAAGAGTTTATTTTAGTTTTTTAGTGATTGCAACTACTATTTTTTAAAATTTTTTGGGTACTTATAAGCATGTGACAATTTTGGAGATAATTAACTTTTTAATACATAATTTTGCCTTTTTATAATATTGTATAAAAATAAATAATTAAGTAATTAATATAGATGAATTAGTATTAACCTCTATAAAAATGTCATGTGAATTAAAATTAAATGTTTCAAGTAGCCTTTTAATTATATTGTGTAGATAGATTTTACTTCACCTTTTGTATTTCTTCCCTCTTCAGATTACCCACATGATGCTTTGTCTTATCTGCATTCACATACATTTCACGATACTTTGAAATTCATATAAAAAATATATTGACCAAAAGGTAAAACATCAACATGGCAAAAACGTCACAAACAAATCAACATTGTCACATGTAAATCATTGAAATTAAACCAAATGGAAAACATGAATTTAAATATAAATCAAAGGATTTATAAAACCAATAATATAACAAATTAAAATATATTTTATTGGATATAACAACAACAATACTCAATAATAATACTCAATATACTCTTTATAATCAAATAAATAAATTAAACCATAAAATATAATCCACAACTTAGAAACTCATGGGCAAATGAGAAATAGATTTTAAATAAATATTGTGAATAGAAACTATCATAGGTATTATAGGTTTTATAGCCATCACACAACCATAGACTCCCATATTTTAATTTTATTTTTAATTTAATTTTAATTTATTTTGTGGTATTATTAAATTAGATAATTGATTGCTGAGCAACTCAAGAGGTGAATTAAATAGGGAAAAATGTTAATGAAAATTATGGATATTAAGTAGTATAAAGAAATCGAATCAATTTATTAACATATTATATTACAAAAATTAATTAGATAGGAAGAAATTTTAATTAATTTGGTGGGTTTTAAGTATTATGAAGAGTTTTAATCAATTTATTATAATGTTTAATTAAAAAAATGAATTGAATAGGAAAAAGTGTTAATAAAAATTGTGGGTGCATGTTAAGTAATATGAAATGTTTTAATTTATTAACATGTTTTATTACCAAAATTTCAATTAAAATTAAATTTCAATTAAAATGTCAATTTTAATTATAAATTATGACATTTATTAACATGTTTTTATTACAAAAGTTCAATTAAAATTTCAATATTGATTATAAATTATGAAATTTTGATGTAAATTTGTAAGGGTTACATAAATTAAATTAATTTATAGAAAAATGAATTAAATCTATAAAATAAGACAATTACGTGGCAATGAGTTTTGATGCTCACATTTACGTGGCATTTATGTGGCATTTTTGGATCCTTTGTGGTTTTGTCTACGTGGCGTGTATTAGTCATTTGGGGTAGCCTTTTAATTATATTTTATAGATTGTTCTTAATAAAATCCAAAATATGTAAAATATAAAATAAATTTTCTTTCGAAAATGTCGTGTTACGTAGCCATCCTAAGTTATAGTACAATCGACTATAACTTAGAGTATGAGTGTATTAAGTTATAATTGTAACAATTATAACTTAAGACTAACTCAAAATAATTATTAAATATCGTAAAGGAGAGACGAAACTACTGACTAATCTTCCTTGAATTAATTCTTCCTTGAAAATTCTTCAGATGTAAGTTCCTTTCATCGTCATGATCACGAACTCAAACCGCATTATCAAATCGTCATTTTGCAATTTGTAAACTCGTTAATCTATAAAGACTAAACAAACAATTACGTGCAAACTTATATAACAATTATTATACACTTGTCATCATCAAAACATAAAACATATAAGACACGGTCCAACAAATTCCCCTTTTTGATGATGGCAAGTCTCCTAGATTCGTTTCTACGGTTTAGTTCCCCCTCAACCCAAAAACGATCATAATTGTAAATACTTTGAATTGACGGTTTGATAAGTAAGCTAAGCTATAGCACGCACCTAATGACCTTAAGAGACATATGATCTTGACAAGGAGCAAGCTTAGGCAAATAACGCATTCAAGTCTATTTTTTTCCCCCTCTTGACATCATCGAAAAGACGAGAAAAAGACATAAAATGACTAGAATAATATGAACCAAAGCTAAGTATATAACCAAGTTAAAAACACACAAAATAAAGTGAGATTAAGTCCTTAAAATAGAAACCATGACATCGTCTATGACAACTACTAAGCAAAATATAATTACTAACATAATTAAGTAATAACCAAAACAAATGAAAGAATAAGTAGAAGAAGACGGCCCTAAAAACTAAGCTAGGCTGAAATAAGGAATTAGGTAGTCATAGTTTTCTGGAGGGATGGTTTTATATGGATTTGTATAGTCAGAACGGGTACGGAACTCAAGGTTAGTAAGACGGTCCAAGCAAGAATTAACCAGATCAGCAATAACCGCTACACCATCGGCATATAACCCCTTAGCTTGTCCAGAAATCACGCCTAAATACTTCTGTTGAAAAGGCAACTCCATTCGTAACATCTCCTTAATACTCGCCAAAACATAGCTATGCCCCTACACCTCAGAATTCACATTATCTAAAATCGAACTCTGAACTTTGCACTGATAACCTCTTATCCACACTCGACATCCAATCTAAGAACCATGGCTCAAGTGAAACAGTAGTATCTGAAGTTTCCAAACCAACGACAACCATCATAGAAGACTGCTCATTCATTCTCGCATCAACTTTGACTCAAGACCAGTAAACATACTTCCAACTGAAGTACCAGGTTCACTAACTGTCGTGGGAGTATTTTTCTCCCGAAAAACCAGATTTGGTCCATTAACCGCGAGACCCATAAGCTTAAGCAATTTATCACCCATACGGTCTCGTGGCTGGACACCGTAACTATCGGTACTAACAACACCTTTAACCTCCAACATCCGAGACACCCACATACCATAAGGAATATCACAAGTTGTCGAGAATTTTATATCAGTAACTATTGTCGATATTTGATGAATCCGATGGAAAACCAACAATGGTAAATTTACTTTTTCTCCTTCTAACCAAGCCTTTTGATAGAGTCAAAAAGTGTCGAGTCACTAGGGCCTTCTTAGGCCAAATTTGTTTATATTAAGGGTCCTTTTTGTCGGAATAAAGAGCTAATCTTCCCGTCCCAATGATTGTCATAACTAATGCATTTTGATTCATGTGTGGAGCTTCGTATGAGAGGAGAACCCGAAGTCTCGAGCACGAGCCTCTAACCACACTAGTAGACAAGCAATCACGCGGAGACGGTCTTATATGAACCAGTTTTGGAGCCGACATTCCCTGATAGGAAGCATGGAGGCTAAGTATTGGAGAACTCGTGTTGAGGAAGTGAATAAACAATTTGCAATCAGGCATTTTGGTAGATCACCGACCACGGCGATCTGCCACGACGATCTGCCATTCGGCTGCGATCTGCCACGGCGATCTGCCACGGCGATCTGCCACTTAGCCGCGATCTGCTGTGTCTTTGTACTCGTGACTTTTGCTTAACCCTTTGGCGTAAATGAAAGCCCAATTTTCCGTGTTACCCTAGAATTTCGTGCAACCCTATAAATAGTTCATATTTTGGAGACCTAAATCTCATCTTGTTTGGCAATAATTTTAAAAGGCTTGTGTGTTAAGAAAATTTGATATTTTAGGAAGAAAAGTGTAATCTTTGACATTGGATGTTAACCTTTCTTCATTTTGTGGGTTGTAACAAGATTATGGAAGGCTAAATCCTTATTTGCTTGGTGTAATTCATCCAAAGTTTCCATCTTTGGTATTGTAAGACTCTTTTAATCTCTTTTTATTTATCCATTGATCTTTCCTTATGCTTAATGTCTTATGTTGATTGAGTTCATGTTTGGGTTTGCCATCCATGCTTGTTATTGATTCAACTATTGCAAATTCTAAAAAAATGGTTTAATCTTGAGAGACTTGATCCTAGCCTCTTATCTTGGTTTAACTCTTAATGCTCATGTTTGATTTGCACTCATGGTTTAATGAATTGTTGATTAAACTTGAAGAATATACATGGATGGTTTAATTTTTGTATGTTAACATCTTGATTTGAGAGTATTTGGTGGATAATAAGAAGAGAGTTACAAAAGAGTCAAACTTTATCATTGTTGGTTACTAAGGAAGGATTGCATCAAGTTCTTTTTAATATTGAATTTTATTGTTCACCAAGTGTTTGTTATATTGTTTGTTAGACAAGATTGCAACTTTACTTTGTTTTCATGTTACTAATTAACTCAACCACCTCCCCCCCCCCCCCCCCTATCTATGTTCATCTATTGTTTGTCATTGTTGATAACTATTGTTTGTTTATACACTTGTCATTAGTATTCAATAGTTTACAATTTAAGTATTTAGCTTAAAAGACCTTCTCTTGGGATCGACCCTTACTTACACTATATTGCTTTATCAATTGGAGTAATCTAGAGTATAGTTTGGCTTATAAATTGTTAATTTGGTAGTTAATTATAGTATTTAGCGACCTAGTATTGTAGCCTATCGAAGTTTGGCGCCGTTGCCGGGGAAAGGAAACATAGCTAGAAATTGAGTTTGTGAATTTTTGCTTAGTTGTTTTTATACTCCTCTTGTTGCTAGAAGTAAGTGGAAGTTCTAATTTGTTTTGTGAAGTGCCAAGGTTTATGTTTAGTTCTCCACAAGGTGGTGAATTTACTCCCGTTGAAGAGGATTCATTTGGAGCATACTCTTGGTTATTTACGAACCCGTGGTATCAAAGACCACCTAGGGAAGCCAAAGTTGAAGAAGAACCACTTTCGGTAGACCCTATTGAAGTAGAATATCCTAGAATGGCGAACTATAATAGAACCGTTCGGGAGATAAGGGCAAGAAACTATGATGAACAACCATTATGCATCACATACCCTCCTTTGGGAGAAAATGCCAACTTTGAACTCAAGGGTTTCTTCATTCACAACTTACCCAAGTTTCATGGGCAAGCGGGAAATGATTCAAACCGGCACTTATCGGAGTTTCACATGATGTGTGAAGGAGCCATTCAAAATGGGGTGACGGAGGACCAATTCAAGCTTCGCGCCTTTCCGTTTTCCTTGTTGGATGCGGCTAAGGATTGGCTTTTCTATCTTACTCTGGGGTCCATAAGTACTTGGAAAGAAATAAAAGCGGCATTCCTTGAGAAATTCTATCCCGACTCACACCACAACCGTGCAAAAAAGGCAATTACCACAATAGAGCAAGACCATGGGGAAACCATGTCTGAATATTGGGAAAGACCTTCTTGTTAACTTTTATGAAGGTTTAGGCCAAGAAGATCAAAGGATGGTCAATTCCGCTACCGGGGGAGGTTTGGAGAATTATTCCATAGCGGATGCTAAGGAAATCATTGAGAGATTTGCCTCAACCACAAGAAATTGTAGTAGAAGTCAAAGGGGATCAAGAAATGCATCTTCAATGGGAACCTCCTCCTCATCTACTCAAAATCTTGAGCAAAGTGTGAATGACCTAACTCACCTAGTGAAGAACATGATAGTGAACAATCCAAACAAGGACGGAGGTCAAAGGACTCAAGTGGAATGCAACTATTATCAAGGTCCTCATTTGGAGGAAGCTTGCCCCATTATGATTGAAGAAGGAATTGGGGTGGAAAATGTAAGTGCAATGGGTTATGGAAATTACAATGCTAGGAATCCTTCTGGGGGAGGATATTACAATTATGACCCTAGTGGTAACACTTACAATGTTAGGAGTAGAGACAATCCTCGACTTGGTTGGGGTGGTGACACCTCCAAGAGCTTTGTGAATGGTCAATTCAACCACTTGAGAGACCAAAATTCCCGACAAGGTCAAGGTTCAAATTCTCAAGGAAATAGGAATGGCAATTTCAACAACCAACGCCGAAACCAAAACAAAGTTCAATCATCCCAATTTGGCAACCACGGTAACAACACCAATTCTCAAAAGGAACCAAGTGTTCAGGACTTGCTTAAGAACATTTTGCAAGAGCAAGTTAAAACAAACAAGAGGTTTGACAAGATTGAAGCCGACAAGGGTGTTAGTGATGCCAAGGTTGCCAACGTTGAGGTCCAACTTGGACAAATTGCCCAAGAACTTGCCAAGCAAAACCAAAGGAATTCCACTTCTATTCCCTCCACTGCATTCCCTCCTAGGGAAAATGCTAGTGCTATGACATTAAGGAAGGGGAGAACTTTAGAATCCCCTCCAAAGAAGAAGATAAGGGGTAAGTCACAAGAAACGATCATTGAAATTGAAGAGCAAATTGAAGAAGAGCTTGTGATTGAACAAGAGAAAGGGACATCTTCAAAAGCTAATGAGGAAGAAGAAAAGAATCCTTTGAGCATTGACAAAGGAAAGAAAGGAAGCACCAACACAAAGGATCAACTTGAAGGGATTTAAAGAGAATATGAACCGGAGGTACCATTTCCTAGTGCCCTCACAAGTCCCAAGAAGTTCGATAAAGACTCCGATCTTTACGAGACTTTTAGGAAATGTGAGGTCAACATTCCTCTTTTTACTATCATTATCTCCTTCCCTAGGTATGCGAAGTTTCTCAAAGAACTTTGCACCCCTAAACGGAAGCCAAGGAAATGAGTTGAAAGAGTCACGGTTAGTAGACATGTCTCGGCAATTTTCAAACGAAATCTTCCCAAAAAGTGTGATGATTCGGGCATGCTAACTATACCGTGCTCAATTCGAGGCAAGGCTTTTGCTAGAGCTATGCTAGACTCGGGGTCCTCTATTAATGTCATGCCTTATTCCATTTATGAGACCTTAGAATTACCTCCCTTGTCTAAGACCAATGTTGTGTTCCAATTGGCGGATCGCTCTACAATTCACCCCAAAGGCCTTGTAGAAGATGTGTTGGTAGAGGTTGATAAATTCATGTTTCCGGCCGACTTTTATGTTTTGGACATGGAACCGGACTCCAAGGCTACAACCTCTTGCTAGGGAGGCCTTTTATGAGAACCTCCAAAACAAAACTTGACATGTATGATGGAAATTTGACCATGGAATTTGAAGGGAAAATTTTGAAGTATTATTTAGGTATTTTTTATCGAATTGGTTGATTCGGGTCAATGCGGTCTTACTCGTCGGATACTTGATTGTTTTTTTGTATGACGGTATTTAAATAAGGAAATAAGCACGAAATATAAATTAACACGTAGATTTGGTGACGCGGAAAACCCAATGTGGGAACAACCACGGGAGGGACGGTACCCTGCCAAATATTGCACTAGTTTTGAGTAGGAGGATGATTACAATTGTATCGTAATGCTAATCTTGCTAACACGAGGTATCGTGTTTATAAGATCTTGGATGAATGTATGTGTGTATATGTGAATGAATGAATGTCCTTCTTTGATTGCTTCCTTGGCTATTTATAGGGTAAGAACCCTAGACATATCCTACCTCGATTATGGAAAGGGAATAAGACTTCCATAATAACTCTTTCCATATTTGGCCGTCTCCCTCAATTCTCCCTGACTTCTCCCTAACTTCTCCCTGAATACTCTTTCCTAAATCCAAACGCTTCCTTCAATGGGCTTCGGTCTCCTCCTGCGCATATGTCGGCCCATTCCTTCTTCCCCATGCTTACTCCTACCGCGGACTCCCCTTTCCCTTATATGATCCATTTATTTATTAAGTGGGCCTTTCCCTTTTGAGTGATTTTTAGCCCAAACAGTTTGCCCCAAATTTCTTGTGAAGTACGCTTCAAGGTGTCGAGCAAGGAATTTATGTAGTCGACTGTTAAAACCCTAAGCCGTCATTTGCACCCCTTTTCATGCAAATCCATCATTTCAGCTGCCCACCTCCTCTTTTCTCGCACCCTACTCCCTCTCTCTTCCTTTATATCCCCAACCTCCTTTCTTCACTTCATTAATTATAAAATCATTTCATAAAAACTCTCCCTCTCTCTCAAATCCTTAACCTTCCTTCCCTTATTCCTCTGCCGGCTTCACTGTTCTACTCTCGTCGTTCCCAGGTATTTCTCCCTTCCTTTCATCTTACTTGCCATTTTCTCTTTCTTCATCATGGGCAAAACCCGACACTCATCATCGACTTCCACGCCTACTGACCGGAATCCTGATCCGGTCTTTCCTTCCCGGGGACTCTTCACTCACCCCCATGACTGTGACTCTGCCTTGACCTCTGCTGATATCCCTATGATCAAGGGTTTGCTTGGTCTTGGTGACGGAGTGGATATCGCCATCCCTAAACCGGGTCAAAAAGCTGATGCCCTTCGTCCAGGATAGGTTTGGTTTTATTTATACCCATTTAAATATGGTCTTCGCTTCCCTTTTCCTAAACTCGTCCAAGACTTCATCTTTACAAACAACTTTGCCATGGCGCAAATTTTCGCCAATGTCTGGAGGGTTCTTCTTTACTCCTTAGCCGCTTGTCAAAATACTGGCAACTCTATCTCTCTGGGCGATCTGGCCCACATGTACAATATCAAGTCCCTGGGTAGGGGCCAATTCTCACTCCGGGGCTCTGGAGAGGCTCCCTTCAGGCATGTGTCCAAATCCAGAGATGAGAAATGGTTTGAGGACTTCTTCTTCGTGAGGAAGGACTCTATCCAGCCGCCTGCCGACTACATCTTCGAGAAATGGGTCATAACTTTGAGTAAGTAGCCTCCCTGTTACCTGATTCATTTTATCCTGCTGCTTACTAGCTTACTTCATCGCCCTTGTGCAGGTCCACGCTACTGCGACTCGTATTGGCGCCCGGATCCTCGCCCGCAGACAAGTTGTTATGTATCCACGAATCCGAGAGAACGTTTCCGACACCTTCTGGTTTCTCACCGCTTCCTCCTCCAACCCCTTCAATCACCACAAAGCATGGCTTCGGTAAGCCTCTTACGATTCTTGGTTTGCATGCAACTTCACTGACAGCTTTAATTTTCCTGACGCCTGAGATGATGTCTGCTTGCAGGTTCAAAAGTTGATCCTCTGGAGGGTATCCTTCAGAGCGCAAAAAGAAAGAGATCCGCTACCAGTCCTGACGTGGCATCTGCCTCCAAGAGGAGTGCTCCTGCGACTTCTTTCCAGACTCCTCCTACTCATTCTAGTTCTGCTAGGCCTGAACCCTTGGAGGTCGACCCGTTGTCTCGTCATCCTCCTACTCCTCCTACCATTCCTCGTACTTCAGCTAGCGGAGGCATCATTGCTCACTTCCCAGAGGGCTTTGGGAACGTTGATAAGGTGCCATACTGGCAAGAAATCGACCAGCTGCTCTTCCCCTCTCTAAAAGAGGCTTTCACAGAATTTTCTCCAGAGGAGATGGCTGAGAATGATGTGCACAACACCTTTATGGTGAGTGATCTTCGTCTTCTACCTATTCTAAAATTACTTCTTTGAATTCTTCTTGCTGACTTTTAATTTTTCTTTGCCCCAACCCTCCAGTCTGCTCTTTACAACAGGAAGATGATCAACATAGTGCAGACCACCAGCCGTGCCACCAACACCAAAAACTAAGAGTCAAGGGGACGATTGCGAGCTTGGCGCAACAACGATCGATCGAAGGAACGCGTGGTGGAGTGAAGGTGAGCTTCTTGGTGCCAAGAAGAAGTTGAAGGAAGGGGCTGATCATCTGGCACGCACTCAAGAGGTGTGCAGCACCTTCTCTGATTCCCTCAAGCGCTCTGACGAGAAGATCAGCGAGCTGATCTCCCTGGCCACCAATGTCGTTGTCTATGCTACCTGGCGGGGAAAAATCAGCAGGATGCGTGCTGCTCTTGAGGAGGCTCCAACCCAGCAAGCTATAGAAGAGGAGGAGAGGCAGCTGGAGATGCTTTACCCCACCCCACCTGATCTGAGTGCGCTGATGCCTGAAGTTGGGGAGGTGAATTCTCCTGTACAGGCTGAGCAGGCTGCTGCTGGTGATGTTGGGTTGCCCCAGGATGCCGCTGACGGAGCTCAGGAAGCTATGGCAGCCGAGGGTGCGCAAGCTGATCTGGTACCTGAAATTGAAGGTCAGCAGGCAGTGGACATGCCAGAAGTGGAGGTCATTAATGTGACCGACAATTAAGTTTTTTTTTTTTTACCAATGAACTTTTCTGGTAGTCTGGCCCAGTGGTGGCAGACTTGTAAGTTTTTTAAACTCTTTCTGGTAGTTTCGCCAAGATGGTGATTAAACAGTGGGGCCGTATCTTGGCCATGTTTTGGAATGCTCCTTGCCGTAGTTAGGCAAGTTTAGATTACATCATGTGTGCTTGTCTCTTAGGTTTCCTTATTTTATGAGGTTGCCGTGTCAGCCTGTTGGCTGATTTAGGCGAGTCATGTCATCCTGAGGAGGTTGACTTAGACTCAGCTAGCTGTCATGTCAGTCTGTTGGCTGATTTAGGCATGTGTCGCATTGTAAGGAGGGGTGGCCGTGTCAACCTTAGAGGCTGATTTAGACTAGTCGAGTCAGCCTGAAGAGGCTGAACTAGACTCAGCTAGCTGCCGTGTCAGTCTGACGACCGATTTAGGCGTATGCCACAGCCTTTTGGACTACTTAACCTTGTTCATGACACAAGGTGTGTTCATCACGTTTAAAGCCAACAGGGGCATAATTTAGGCAAGTTTATCGTCGTTCTAGGACCAATGGGACGCTGCAGGATTCTGGTAGCGCAGAGACCCCGACGTGCCATGTTCGTATGCATGCATGCTGGGGCCCTGATTAATTGCAATTAGTGCGATCTACGTCCAGGGGGTGGTATCAGGGGTAGCTGGGTAAGCGTGTTTAGCTCACAACCAGGCTCCCTTTCGTATGTTCCACGATCAGCTTGGTGAGGGTGCTCCTTGTGGAGAAAGTAGGCTAGGTATGTTGGAGTGCCATGTGCCTTGTCACCCCGCGTTGGCGGTTGTGATCTGCTTAGATACTCTTTCAACGTACCATAGACATTAGGATTCGGGGTGATGTACTTAGAGAAGCTTTGAAAATAGAAAATCCTATTAGAACAGTGTGAGGTACTTTTTATCTCATGGGGTACCAGAGCAATTGTGGGTCCCGGGACGTGACAGTCCACCCCATCCAATAGTAGTTTTAAAATTTGAAAAAGTTAAAGAAGCGAGAATGAGGATGAAATTGGTAGTATGCCTACTACTAGGACTTTATTTTATTTTAAAATAATTTGACTCTTCATAGTACATTACCTATGACTAAAATCTACTTATTATTAAAAGTAATATCTCTTCAGGTGAAGTATGTTCTATGGGCGTTGTATGATTTGACCGTCCATAGTCATCAGTCTGTATGCGCCATGGCCAACAACTCCTTCTACCTGGTATGGTCCTTCCCATTTGTAGGCGAATTTACCTGCCTTTCGATTTTTAGTGTTTTGGAACACTTCTCGGAGAACAGTCTCCTACCTCCGGAGCGACTTTCACATTCTTGTTGTAACTCCTGGCCACTTTGACCTTGTAGGCAGCTAGGCGTATTTTTGCACTTGCTCGCAGCTCATCTATTGTGTCCAGGCTCCTGACCATCTCTACACTGTTCAGTTCCCTTGTTATATATCCATACCTGTGAGTGGGAACTAGAACTTCTGATGGAATGACTGCCTCCGCGCCAAACACCTGGTTGAAGGGTGTTTGGCTTGTTGCAATCTTTGGCATCATTTTATCTGACCATAACACCAGTGGTAATTCATCTTCCCACTTTCCTCCTAACTCCTGTAACCTCCTTCTCAGATTATCCATGATAATTTTATTGCTGGATTCAGCTTGTCCGTTAGACTTTGGAGTCTTGGGTCTTTGATTTTTTCAAGGTGATGTTCCATCCGCACGGTATCCTTGAAAGATCGTTGGAGATGAACTGTGAGCCATTGTCACATATGATTTCTGATGGGATACCAAACCTGCAGATGATATTACGTTTTATGAAAGAGATGACTTGTTTGTCCTTTACTTCTGTGAATGCTTCTGCCTCTATCCACTTGGAGAAGTAATCTGTCATTTCCAGCATCCATATTCTGTTTCCTATAGCTCTTGGTAGGGGACCTACTATATCCATGCCCCACGTCATGAACGGCTAGGGGGAAATGATAGGATCTGAGTCTCTGCCCGGTGGTGGATCATTAGTCTTTGAAAGCGGCCGACGGCGACACTTACGTGCGTGATTCATTTGCATCGCGCCTTCATTGTGGGCGAGAAGTATCCTTGTGCGTGAGCTTTATTTGCCGGACTCACGCCCCGCATGGTTTCCACATTCGCCCTTTGTGGAGAGCATGTAACACAGTTTGCGCCTCCTCCTTATCCAGACACCGTAAGTAGGGACCTGTCAGTGACTTCCTGAATAGTATATTGTCAATATGTATAAACCTGGAGGCTTTTATTCTGAAAGCCCTCACTTCCTTCTTGTCATCTGGTAGCTTATTATAACGCAGCCAATCTAGGTAGGGTGTGCGCCAATCCCAGTCGTCTGCCTGTGTAGATGGTTGATACGACGGCTGGTCGGTCAGTGCTTAGAGCCTTCCCCCGACTTAGTAGGTTGTCGAACTCCCACTTCGTCCTGATTATCCTTCAGTTCTCCTTTGTCTACTTCATCTGTCTTCTGGATAGAAGGTTCTAGCATATGTCGATAGGAATGCTGGATAGTTCTGTTGGCTTGAATGTTGCCCCCAGAGTTGCTAAGGCACCTACTTCCACATTCTGATCCCTGGGAATCTGCTTGAGCTTGCAAGTTTTGAATTTCTGTTTTAGCTATTTTGCTATTTTTAAGTATGCAATCATCTTTGAATCTCTAGCTATAAACTCATCATTCACGTGGTTGACTATTAGTAGAGAGTCACTGGATATGTGCAGGTACCTGACCCCTAATTCCAGGGCTAGCTGCATTCCTAATATCAAGGCCTCATATTCTGTTTCATTATTGGTTGCCTTGAATTCATATCTTACTGCTTGCGCTATCAAATCTCCTTGTGGTGACCGCATGATCAACCCTACACCTGCCCCCCTTTGGTTGGAGGCTCCGTCAATATGCATCTGCCAGACCTCTGCCGCCCCGCTGCCCTCTAGGGTGAGGATTTCCTCATCTGCTAGATTTTGGATGGCTGGGTTGAAGTCTGACACAAAGTCTGCTAGTTCTTGCGATTTGATTGTTGTTCTGGGTTCGTACTGGATATCATACCCACTAAGGTGTACAGACCACTTCGACATTCTTCCTGACAGTTCAGGCTTCCTCATGATTGATTTCAGCGGGTAGTTGGTCACAACATGTATGGTGTGGGATTCAAAGTAAGAGCGCAGCTTGTAAGATGCTACTACCAGTGCTAATACTAATTTTTCGAGAGATGTGTACCTGGTCTCTACTGGTAGCAGAGACTTGCTCACGTAGTATACTGAAACCCTGTTCCTTTTCTGCTCTCTCGACTAGAACGGCACTTGACCACCTCTGTGATGGCTAGGTAGAGGAACAATGATTCTCCTGGTTCCGGTTTTGACGATGGTGGGGCGATGAGGTAGTGTTTCGACTCTCTGAATGCTTGCTCGTTGTCTGCAGTCCACTCAAACTTCTGACTCTTTCTTAATGCATCATAGAACAGCCTGTACTTGTCGGATGATCTTGAGATGAACCTACTCAGGGCTGCTACCTTACCAGCTAGCCTTTGAACGTCTTTAGGTTTTTCAGGTGACTCTAATTGTAAAATGGCTTTGATCTGTTCGATGCTGGCTTCTATCCCTCTTTGAGTTACAATATAGCCTAAGAATTTGCCAGAGGATACCCCGAAGGTACATTTAGATGGATTTAACTTCATTTTGTAATGCCTCAGGGTGCTGAATGTCTCTACCAGGTGCCGCATATGATCTTTGGCTTTTTCTGACTTTACCACCATATCATCAATATACACCTCCATAGTTCTTCCTATTTGCTCCTTAAACATGCGGTTGACCAACCTCTGGTATGTGGAGCCTGCATTCTTTAGGCCGAAGGGCATAACATTATAACAATATATTCCTCTTTCAGACATGAATGCCATCTTCTCTTGATCTACAGGATCCATCTTGATCTGATTGTAGCCACTCCATGCGTCCAGGAGTGTCAGCATTTCATGCCCAGCTGTTGCATCCACCATTGCATCGATATGAGGCAGGGGGAAGGGATCTTTAGGGCATGCTTTGTTGAGGTCGGTGAAGTTCACACATACTCTCACTTTCCATTCTTCTTAGGCACCACTACTACATTAGACAACCACTCTGGATACTTTACTTCTCTTATTTTCTTTGCTGCCAGGAGGCTATCTACCTCTTGGTTGATTACCTTATTTCTTTCAGCTGCAAATTTTCTTCTTCTCTGTTGGACGGGCTTACACTTTGGGTCCACACTGAGCTTATGCGTTATGATGGACGGATCTATCCCTATCATGTTGTCGTGTGACCATGAGAAACAATCCAAGTTGTCTTGCAGAAATTTGATTAATTGCTATCTCAAGCTTCCCGTGCATCCAGCTCTAATTAGCATAGTTCTTTCTGGGTGCAACTTGTCCAGGTTAATTTGATCCAGCTATTCTGCTGGGGGCTCCATGTATTCGTCCTGGACATGTTGTTTCTATAATTGCTATGCGAGAGGGCTGACAGTGCATTTTAGCGCCTTCTTATAGCAGCCTCTAGCTTCCTTCTGATCTCCTCGTATTGTCTCTACTCCCCATGGTGTGGGGAATTTTATTCATTGGTGATACGTTGAAGGGGCTGCCTTCATCTGGTGCAGCCACGACCTTCCCAAGATGACATTGTAGGTAGAGGGTCATGCATGACCCGTGCACGATCCGCTTATTGACTCCTCCCACGTAGGTTGGGATGACTATCTCGCCTAGTGAGTTGGATGTCTCCCCGCTGAAGCCTACTAGCGGGATACTCTTCTTCTGTAAATCCTTCTCGCTGAATCTCATATTTTATATAGTTTTTAGCATAATCAGATTGACCGAGCTGCCTGTATCTACCAAGACCTTTCTAACTGCACAGTTAGCCATTAACGGGGTGATAATGAGAGCATCATGATGTTCCGTTCGTCATATGTGTCTCCTTCATCAAAGGTGACAAATTGGTAAATCATTGTGAGAAATTCGCAAGAATTTGCCGGTCTATCTCCTTTAGTACCGTGGCATGCCTCTTGGGCTCGCCGAGTATGTTAGTCCACTTATATCCGAGCCACTTTGTTATCACGTTTATGATCTTGGTGCATGTGGGTGGATTTGCGAGGCTTCGCGAAGCCTACCTTATCCTGCCGCTTGCCCCCACGTGGGTAATAGGTGGCTCGGTTCTCTGTTAAATCGTACAGCGCTCTCTCTCTTCGTACTATGTAACATTCTTGATGTTATGCCCAATACCACGATGGAATTCACACTTCTTCTTGTTATCTTTTAGCCATGCCGCTCTTCTAGTGGTGGCTTGGGCCACCTTACCCTCTTCTTCTATCTCCCCGAGTGCTTTCGGGATTCCTCCGATACTGTAGTGAATCCATATTCTCGCGAGTAGGGAGTTGCCGATTTTCTTCGATTCTCGTGACTCCCCTTCCATATGCATATATCTCTCATCCTTTCTGCTTTGGTGGTTTGCTTTCTTCTTGATTTTTCCACGGTGAGGTGCTAGAAACACTTGGTGTATTAGGTAGACGGCTCTGCTAGATGTCTTCCTCCCGATCGATTACGGCGGCATGCCTTCTCTTATCTTTGCTTGAACCTATGGCGGGGATGCAGTTGTTAGCCGCTTATACAAGTCGAGAATCATGGCGAGGCCCCTCTCCGAAGGCTTCTACTGCCGTCGAAACATCACATTCCGTCTTGCCACCTTCTTATTGTTGAATGCGGTGTTGTATTCTCCGATGGTTTCTCCCGCCCCTGGACGATTACGTATAGGTCCCCTACATGCTTTTGTGGCTTCCTGTCGCTTGCAAACCGTTGGGTGAATGCGTTCACCAATTCAACAAATGTGGATATCGACCTATTGGGTAGACTCACAAACCATCGAAGTCCGACCAGTTAAGGTGGATCCAAATCCTTTGCACACGCAGCCTCTTTTACCTCGCCTACGATCATATCGTCATCATCTTCTCGCTTGTACTAGCTTATATGGTCAAAGGGATGCTGTGTCTTGCAGTCAAAGAGAGGCATATTTGGACTTGTGAATCCCTTTGGCATACCGTGATAGATATGGCGTCCACAAATGGCGAGCGGCATAACTGTCGGGTGCTACTTTCTCAAGTGGGGAGGCGATCCGGAACCCTACTTAGCATCTCTCTCAACTCTAAATCTTTCCGATTTGTTATGTTACACGAATCCGGCACTCGCCATCAACCGCTGGCGATTCATATCTTTGCCTCCTAAGCCAAACTCTTGAAGGTTCTGAAGTGTCCCGGCAGCTAGGGGGTTGAAGTAACGATCGTTCCCTACTGCCAATTTACTTGCTGGATCCACTCGAATCCTGCTCCAGGTGTCTGGTCAATTGCTGCGGAATTGCTGACAGGGGTACCACCTGTTCGTGCCTCCACACAGCTGGCTGATGGCCAGTTGTCTGGTGTGAAGTATCCTAGCCCATGTGGAGTTATTCTTCCATCCGTTGGTACTGTAGCTAGATCCAAACTTGTTACCAGTTCAGCTCGTATCTGCCTAAGTGGATTCCTGCCGCCTGATGCCCCCAGTGTCAGATCTACTAGTTGGGACCTTCCTTCGCCTGCCCTGCTTACTGGGGTGACAGATTGCTATTTTAGGATATCTATCTGTGCCCAGATCTCTCTTTCCCTCTTCCTTGCTTCAGCTTCAACTTTCTTCTGGTCTTCTCTCATGTTTTCCATGGCCTTCTGTAGGCTTTCTACGCCAGCGAGCAAGATTTGTGTAGGACTGGGTGGCGGGGTGAGGCCTGAGCTCACTGCTCCCTTATCCGATCTGGCTTGGGTTGTGACAGCAGGAGTTTTAGGAGGCAAAGAGGTTATTGTTGTTGGTGTGGTTCTTGAGGTATGTCCGGGAGCATGCGTTACCACTGTCGATGCTGGATTTTGAGTAGAGGTCGGCGGTGGTGATGGTTGTCTGCTCCCTGACACGGATTCCGATGCTTGCTTTTCCATTGTGTACTTAGATTATCAACGATTGACGACCACAATGCCCCACGGTGGGCGCCAAGCTGTTTAGGTATGTTTTACCGAATTGGTTGATTCGGGTCAATGCGGTCTTACTCGTCAGATACTTGATTTTTTGTTTGTATGACGGTATTTAAATAAGGAAATAAGTACGAAATATAAATTAATACGTAGATTTGGTGATGCGGAAAACCCAATGTGGGAACAACCGCGGGAGGGACGGTACCCCGCCAAATATTGTACTAGTTTTGAGTAGGAGGATGATTACAATTGTATCGTAATGCTAATCTTGCTAACACGAGGTATCGTGTTTATAAGATCTTGGATGAATGTATGTGTGTATATGTGAATGAATGAATGTCCTTCTTTGATTGCTTCCTTGGCTATTTATAGGGTAAGAACCCTAGACATATCCTACCTCGATTATGGAAAGGGAATATGACTTCCATAATAACTCTTTCTATATTTGGCCGTCTCCCTCAATTCTCCCTGATCTCCCTGACTTCTCCCTAACTTCTCCCTGAATACTCTTTCCTAAATCCAAACGCTTCCTTCAATGGGCTTCGGTCTCCTCCTGTGCATATGCCGGCCCATTCCTTCTTCCCTATGCTTACTCCTACCGCGGGCTCCCCTTTCCCTTATATGATCAATTTATTTATTAAGTGGGCCTTTCCCTTTTGAGTGATTTTTAGCCCAAACAAGTATAATGTGTATGAGACAATGAAAAAGACCGACGATTTGAGCTTTTGCTACTTTCTTGATAAAATTGAACCTTTGGCAAATCGAGTTTACCAATTGAGTCATAGGGACCCACTTGAAGTGGCCCTTACTAACAATGTCGAGAAGGAAGGGTTGCGGTTTTTGTTGTCTAATGATGTGCAGGATTATGTCAACAAGTTAGAGGAGTAAATAACCCTTGAAGATGACCAAATGGAAAAGGAAGAGGCCGGAATCAGGGATTTTGGCAGACTGCCAAACCCCACCGCAGTCTGCCACGGCAGTCTGCCGGACAAACCGCAGTCTGCCACGGCAGTCTGCCAGCCCCATGGCCAAATCCTCTGTTCCATGAATACTTGCTTTGCTTAAAGACAAATACTAGCTACTCCAAGTTCATTCCCCTTGATGCCTTACTTGAAAAACCACTTCCCTATATCTTAAAACCCCCAAAACATGAACTAAAGCCCCTCCCAAGTCATCTCAAATACATTTTCGTGGGGGAAAACAATACCCTTCCCTTAATCATTTCAAACCAACTCAAAGAAGAATAAGAGGAGAGGTTAGTTACCATGTTGAAAAGGCATAAGGAAGCCTTTGGGTGGAGCATTGCCGATATTAAGGGAATAAGTCCAAGCACTTGCATGCACTAGATCCGGTTAGAGAAGGAGGCCAAGCCCGTAAGACAACCGCAAAGGCGACTCAATCCACCTATGATGGAGGTGGTGAAATAAGAGGTAATCAAGCTCCTTCAAATGGGAATCATATACCCCATTAGTGATTCCCAATGGGTAAGTCCTACTCAAGTCGTGCCTAAGAAAGGAGGGGTGACGGTAGTCGAAAACTCCCAAGGGGCATTGATCCCCACCCGTTTACAAATGGGATGGAGGGTGTGTATCGATTATCGCCGCCTCAACCAAGTCACTTTGAAGGACCATTTCCCCCTACCCTTTCTAGATCAAATGCTAGAAAGGTTAGGCGGGAAAGAGTACTATTGTTTTTTGGACGGGTACTCCGGGTATTTTAAAATCCCCATACACCCCGAGGATCAATCCAAAACAACATTTACTTGGCCATTTGGTACATATGCTTACCGCCGCATGCCATTTGGATTGTGCAACGCCCCTGGCACATTTCAAAGGTGCATGATGAGCATCTTTTCGGATTATGTGGAGCGTATCTTGGAAGTCTTCATGGATGACTTCACCATCCATGGGGACTCATTTGACTCGTGTCTAGACCACCTTGCTATGGTCCTATCACGGTGCATAGACTCTCACCTTGTTTTAAATTCTGAAAAGTGTCACTTAATGGTGAGTAGCGGGATCGTGTTAGGGCATATAGTGTCGCGAAGAGGGATTAAGGTGGATACAGCTAAGGTGGAAGTGATTAAAACCTTGCCATATCCATCTAATACTCGAGACGTGAGGTCGTTCTTGGGACACGCGGGTTTTTATAGACGATTTATTAAGGATTTCTCCAAGATCGCTAACCCCTTGTGTAAACTTTTGCACAAGGATGTGGAGTTTGTGTTTGATGTTCATTGAAGGGAAGCATTTGACCTATTGAAGAAGAGACTTGTTTCGGCCCTAATCATTCAAGCACCTAAGTAGGATCGGCCCTTTGAGATCATGACCGATGCAAGCGATTTTGCCATTGGAGCCGTTTTGGGACAAAAGGATGATAAAGCTCCATATGTCATTCAATATGCCTCATCCCTCCTCAATGATGCCCAAAGGAATTACACTACCACCGAGAAGGAATTCTTGGCGGTAGTGTACGCTCTAGAGAAATTTCGATCATACTTGCTAGGAATCAAGGTTATTGTGTACACCGATCACAAGTCCATCACTCAACTTGTGAGCAAGAAGGATACCAAACCAAGACTAATGATATGGGTTCTCCTCTTAAGCGAGTTTGACATAGAGATTAGAGAGAAAAAGGGATTGGCAAATGTGGTGGCCGACCACCTAAGTCGACTACAACTCAATGATCAACAAATGCAACAAATGGGGGTAGTTGATGGAAGTTTGCCTCACGAGACTCTCTATGGGTTGAAGATAACGGAGCCATGGTATGAAAATTTGGTAAACTACATGGTAACAAAGAAGTTTCCAACCTCATTCTCATCAAGTCAAAGAAATAGGATAAAGGCCGATGCTAGATTCTACATATGGGATGACCCATACCTATGGAAGATGCGCCAAGATCAAGTCATTCGGCATTATGTACCGGATGTAGAAATCCCATCTATCCTCAAACATTGCCACGAGTATGCTTGCGGGGGTCACTTTGGGCCTCATAGAACGACACGGAAGATCCTAGAGTGCGGGTTCTATTGGCCCAAGTTGTTCAAGGATGCTCACATTTTCGTCAATACTTGTGATAGATGCCAACGTTTTGGCAACATCTCAACGACGAAACGAAATGCCCCAACAACCGATGCTTTATTTGGAAGTTTTCGATGTGTGGGGAATAGATTTCATGGGACCATTCCCTAATTCCTATGGATTCCTCTACATCCTCTTGGCGGTTGATTATGTGTCTAAGTGGGTGGAGGCCATCCCCGCGAAATGTGATGATGCAAAGACAGTGAAAGCCTTTGTCAAAAGCAACATATTTTCAAGGTTCGGGTTCCCAAAGGCAATTGTTAATGATAGGGGCACTCATTTTTGCAACAAAGTGATCTCGACTTTGCTCCAAAAATATGGTGCGCTCCACAAGGTTTCTACGGCCTATCACCCCCAAACAAACGGCCAAGCGGAAGTCTCTAACCGGGAGATTAAGCATATCTTGGAAAGAACGGTCAATCCCGACCGAAAAGATTGGAGCAAGAGGCTTGATGATGCTCTATAGGCTTATAGAACGGCATATAAGACCCCAATCGACATGTCTCCATATAGGCTAATTTATGGGAAGGGATGTCACCTCCCCGTAGAAGTTGAACACAAAGCCTATTGGGCGATCAAAGCTTTCAACCAAAATGTCGATGAGGCGGGATTACACCGAAAGCTTCAAATCCAAGAATTTGAAGAGCTTAGGCAAAATTCTTATGACAATGCTAGCATTTACAAGGAGAAAGCTCGGTCTTGGCATGATAAAATGGTGACAAGAAGGGTTTTTGAAGAGGGACAAGATGTATTGGTGTTTCAAAGTCGTCTCAAGAATTTTCCCGGCAAACGAAGGTCAAGATGGTATGGGCCTTACAAAGTCAAGAAGGTCTTTCCACATGGAGCGATGAAGGTGGAAAACCCGACCTTGGGGAAGGTGATAAAGGTTAATGGTCAAAGGTTGAAGCACTACTTCAAGGGAGTCGAGTTGCAAGGTGAAGAGGATCTTCTTTTAGAGGATCCAATTTAAAAAGATTAATTCTCAAGCAATGACTAAGTCGAGTCATCGACGTTAAAAATACGGCACAAATTTGTAAATATCCTCTTTTTAGAGTAGAATTTCCCGTTTTCCATAGGTAGAATTTAAATTCACGTCATTTATCATTCCGTCATTTATATTCTTGTTAATAAATGGCATTAACACGCATGAAGTTACTAATATTTTTTTTTGAAGTTTGAATTTGATTTTCACACTACCTCGGAAAGCGTGACCATTGGTGGAGTGACGGAAATTTGGATAGGAAATTGAGTGGGAGCATGTTTAGCAAAGAAGCAAAGACAGGGTGAAGATTTGTAAGCTAAATTTTGGGTGTAATACCAAAAATTTACCCAACGAAAAATGGGGAAGCAGGGATTTTGGCAGACTGCCATATCCCTCGGCAGTCTGCCAAAAACGCGGCAGTCTGCCGTTTGGTATGAACAGTGTTATTTTTGCGAGACTTAACCACGAGAAAACCAACTCTTATTCATAACCCAGATTTTTCGACAACAAGAACACCCCCATTACCCTAACCCTCATCATATTTCCACCCAAATCACTCAACTTTCCTCCCCACATTCATCAAATCTTCAATCCTTCACTCTTTTGGCAACAATACTTCCATCACAAACACAAAATACCATTGCTTCCACCAAAAATCAGAAATTTTCCCCAAATTTTTAAAGAACCCTAACTTTCAAGGCTTACAATTTCGAGCTAAAGGATTGGAATTCAAGGGTCTAAGATGGGTTTTGAGCAACTAGGAGCAATAAGGAGCATTCTTTTGTGGAATTCGGGGAGGTATAATAACCAAACCCAACTTTCATTTTTATACTCTCTTATAATCCGAATTTAGATTGTTTTAGTGAATTTGTTGGATTAGTTGTTGTCTATTGTTGTTATAGTTGTTGTTGGTGGTAAACTTTTCTGGGTGAGGCAAGATAAACACCAAACACGAGCTTTTGAAACCTTCTTAAGCTAGTGCACACCAAGTGTTTGGTGAATTGTCCCAAAGAGTGAAAAATCTTTTGAGTGCCATATTTTGTGTTGTGTGTATTGTATCAACTATTTTGTAGGTACAAGAATGTCAAGCTTTAACCCATTCCGAAGGCCATCTAAGAAAAGGGTTGTAGAGGAGACCGAAAATGTGGAGGAACCAATTTTTACCGGGGAGGAAGGGTTAGATGCCAACCAATCCAAAATCTTTCAAAAACTCGGCATACCTCAAAAACAACCAATCAAAACCACCCATTTCCTTGCCCCCCCACACCCTAAATGCTCTAGTTATGGGTACACTAACCCGAGCTATGCTTGCTAAAGTGGATCTAGAAGCATACTTTGATGATGAGTTATGGGATTACACCTACACCTCCTACACCCGAGAGTTCCTTTCCACCTTGACAGAGTGTAATGTGGCGGAGGGAAGAGAGAAAAAAATCTGGTTTAGAGTGAATGGAAAGTGGCACACCCTTACCCATACTCAAGTGAGGGAGGTCTTGCACATTTCTAAAACCCCATCTCCAATTCTCATGCTCGGGCATAGGAGTGATGTGGCTTGGACCGAGATTGTGGGAACCGCCAATGCTAAACATGACAACATGATCTCTTATTGCACCAACCCCGTGGTACAACTCCTCACCCGCTTCATAACCACCATCTTCTATGCCATAAGAGAGCCCACTAAGGTCAAATAAAAAATCCGAGCTATCATGTGGACCATGCTCCCGCAGGGGGTAGGAGTGCCCGATTGGGTACAATTTTTTATTGATGTATGCATGGTTCACAAGACCAAAAGCTCGGGAGGGAGCATCAATTGTGGGGGGGCAATCACATTCTTTGTTACACTTTTTGAGGGTGACATTGAAGAGTCCCAAGACATCTTTAAGACTAAAGGTTTTCCCTTGTACAATGATGTCGTTCTTGAGGAGTGCAAGATGTTTAAGAAAGTAAGGCAAAACCCCCTTAAAGGGTATTGGTTGGGTCCCGACAAGAAAAATACTTGAGACTCCCTAGACCTAAAAGCTCCCCTTTGTCAAGCGGTAGCCATGGTAGGAACTTCTATTGTCGTATGGATATTTCGGACATTGACTCCGATGAGGACGAAGAGGAGGCACCAAATGCTCCTCCCGTGGACATGGACACCCCCTTGTACGAAGCGGGGGAGGGCTCTCATGACCCGGTTGCTCCTTGGCAACAAAGTATGTTCGAGTATTTCAAGGAGACAAGAGAGGTTTTTACTACCATAAGTGGGCGTGTGGAGAATCTCCATTCTTGGCAACAACAACAAGCGCCAAGATTGGAGAATCTAGATCAATGGAAAAGTGTGGTAGATGATAGAGGGAAGTTGATAGAGGAGGCCGCAACGGCTCAAACGGCCTTGATGAAGGAAATGGTTGCCAACCAAGAGGCTAACCGTCTTTGGAAACAACAACTTGACCAAACAATGACGGCCAATGCAAACATGTGGAAAGAGCAAAATGAGTGGAGAAGCCAAATGGACCACCAAATTGGGGTCCAAAATGAAAGATATCAAGAGTATATCCAAGATTCATACCACGATGCAAGGACCCAAAAGGACACACTTGGGATAGTTAGTGGACTATTTGGCATGTCTCTTCACCCAACAAACCCACCCTCCATCACCCAAGAAGATGTGGACCAAAGCTATGCCCGGGCCTCAAGAGAAAGAGAAATAAGAGAAAGAAGATAGAAGAACCAAGGCACCTATGATCAAGGGGGTGCCTCGGTTTCTCATCATTGAAGAAAAGATTGTGACCTCCTCCACATTGAGGACAATGTGGAATGCAAGTGTGGGGGAGGACTATGAATTGTAACATATGTAAACTTCTTGTTGTTTAATGCAAAAAAAAAAACGAAAATCCCGGCTAGGTGAAAACCCACAAGGTTGGGCACCTAAGGCAAGATTGGGAAGGTGGCCGAGGACGGAATGAAAACCCGAAAGGACATTCCGGGTAAAATGAAGAAATGAGTTGCGAGCCACCATGAGAGGTAAGGAAAAGTTAAGGTGAAAACCCGAAAGGGCGCCTTAAGCAAAATGAGGGATTTTCAAAAAAAAACAAAAAACAAAAAAAAACAAAAAAAAAAATTGAAAAATTGAAAAATTGTAGCACCAAAAAGATGGAGGGATAAGAAGGGAGTGTGATAAGGAGGGTCTTAGAAGGAGGCTAGTTTTAGGATTTAATTTCTTTTTGTGTCACAAAAATTTGCTTCAAATTGGTGGTTTTTCCGATTGGCTACTTGTGTTGTTGATTCTTAGGGGTGTTTGGCCAACCAAGTAGCATGATCTTACATTTATATGGAGTAATAAGGGGGTGTTATAAGTGGTGATAAGTGGTATGGATTGTAATAGGAGGATAAGAGGTCACCTTGCTATTGCCTTGGGATAAGGGAAAGGTGACCATTACTACTTTGGAGAAATAAGAAGGGTGGAGTTGAGTGATGAGTCGAAGTTGGTGGCATGTCGTGTCTTTGTTTGAGGGATGATATAAGGGGGGAGAGTGAGTGAAGAGAGAGTGTCAAAAACATTGAGTCTAGATTTTCTCTTTAATTGGTGGTTGTTCAAGAGGGAGATATAAGAAGGAAGAGGCAAGGGAAGAGTGATCATTCAACCCCACACCCGCTTATGGACTTGCCGAATGCCTTCCTTGAGTTTTACTCGGGACAAGCAAAAGTCCAAGTGTGGGGGAGTTTGATAGAGTCAAAAAGTGTCGAGTCACTAGGGCCTTCTTAGGCAAAATTTGTTTATATTAAGGGTCCTTTTTGTCGGAATAAAGAGCTAATCTTCCCGTCCCAATGATTGTCATAACTAATGCATTTTGATTCATGTGTGGAGCTTCGTATGAGAGGAGAACTCGAAGTCCCGAGCACGAGCCTCTAGCCACACTAGTAGATAAGCAATCACGCGGAGACGGCTTTACATGAACCAGTTTCGGATCTGACATTCCCTGATAGGAAGCATGGAGGCTAAGTATTGGAGAACTCGTGTTGAGGAAGTGAAGAAACAACTTGCAATCAGGCATTTTGGCAGACTGCCACCAGCCACAGCAGTCTGCCATTCAGCCGACAGTCTGCCACGGCAGTCTGCCACTCAGCCGGCAGTCTGTCGATGTGATGTACTCGTGACTTTTGCTTAACCCTTTGACGTAAATGAAAGCCCAATTTTCCGTGTTACCCTAGTATTTCGTGCAGCCCTATAAATAGTTCACATTTTGGAGACCTAAATCTCATCTTGTTTAGCAATAATTTCAAAAGGCTTGTGTGTTAAGAAAACTTGATATTTTAGGAAGAAAAGTGTAATCTTTGACATTGGATGTTAATCTTTCTTCATTTTGTGGGTTGTAACAAGATTATGGAAGGCTAAATCCATCTTTGCTTGGTGTAATTCATCCAAAGTTTCCAACTTTGGTATTGTAAGACTCTTTTAATCTCTTTTTATTTATCCATTGATCTTTCCTTATGCTTAATGTCTTATGTTAAATGAGTTCATGTTTGGGTTGGCCATCCATGCTTGTTATTTGTTCAACTATTGCAAATTCTAGAAAAATTGTTTAATCTATCTAGGATTGTTTGAAGCAAGCTTGTTATATGTTGGTTTGGTTTAAAGGATTCATGCAATAAGTAGGAAATTTCTTGTTTTTTTTATCATTTGTATGGTTTAATCTTGTGAGAATTGATCCTAGCCTCTTATCTTGGTATAACTCTTAATGCTCATGTTTGATTTGAACTCATGGTTTAATGAATTGTTGATTAAACTTGAAGAATATACATGGATGGTTTAATTTGTGTATGTTAACATCTTGATTTGAGAGTATTGGGTGGATAATAAGAAGAGAGTTACTAAAGAGTCAAACTTTATCATTGTTGGTTACTAAGGAAGGATTGCATAAAGTTCTCTTTAATATTGAATTTTCTTACTCACCAAGTGTTTGTTATATTGTTTGTTAGATAAGATTGCAACTTTACTTTGTTTTCATGTTACCAATTAACTAAACACCCTCCCCCCCTATCTATGTTCATCTATTGTTTGTCATTGTTGATAACTATTGTTTGTTTACACACTTGTAATTAGTATTCAATAGTTTACAATTCAAGTATTTAGCTTAAAAGACCTTCTCTTGGGATCGACCCTTACTTGCACTATATTGCTTTATCAATTGGAGTAATCTACAGTATAGTTTGGCTTATAAATTGTTAATTTGGTAGTTAATTCTAGTATTTAGCGACCTATTATTGTAGCCTATCACCTTCATAGCCATAATTTCATAACTGGCCAGTTTATCCCGTCCTCCCTAACGCGGAACTACGGTATTCCAAAGAAAGTTTAACAGAAATTTTATCTTTGGTGTAAACGGAGCCGCTAATACCGCACTATTATCATTAGCCGTCTCATCAAAATACCGTTTCAAAGCAATCTTGTCACCCTTACTAAACCCGTTCCAGTCAGCATCTGGAACAATCTCCAAACCACCAATCGGAACCTGAAATTCCTTCGCAAACTCCTCACAAGAAATCGACACTCTCTAACAGTTCACAACAGCCAGCAACACTCCATATTTGAGTACCACTCTCAGGGACGAATTGGGTAAGTTGATTGGTAGGTCTTTTGGTAGGCGGTGTAGTAATCGGTATTGTGGAACGAGAATTAGAGGACGACGGATTGGTAGCTGGGTTCGGGTTTAATGATTTGGGTTGTGGAACAGTGGAAGGCAAGACAAAAGACGAGGAACTCGATTGGCGATTACGTTTTGTAGATGAAGACATGAGTAATTATTGTGTATAATTACACTTTGCAGATGATTTGGGGATGGTTATTGAATTTTTTATGGTGAAGATGATATGGGGATGGTGACTTGTAAGGGGAGATGAATGATTTAAATAGGATAGAAATTCGATTTAGTGTAGAAATAAGAAAGGGAAAGTGGTGGGTTTAATCAGAGAAATAATTGGAGCAGTAGAGTAGGAAAACTAAAGGTGGGAGTAGGTAGTGGTAAAGTAGAAGAGTAGGTCTCCTGAGAGACGGTCTTTTAATAAACTTTATTGAGAGACCATTGTACAATTTTAAGAAAAAATGGTACTAAAGCTAATAAAATAGGTACAAATCATGATTAATAATAAAATGGGTACATTTATTATGTAAATAGGTACGAAATTACTATGTCACGATCAATAGAAAAAGGGTACGAAATACAAATAAAAGGGTACAAACGATTGGTCTCTCAATAACTTAGTGAGAGACCGTCTCTCCCAAGTTTTAGTGAAAGTAGAAATAGGAGTAGGTAAAAGTAGTAGTAGGCAAATAATTGAATTGTTTGGTACGAAAGAAAGAGTAGGAAAAGTATAGGTAGTCTAGGAATTGACAACTCATAATTTTATCTCATAAGATAAAATTTACATAAAGATGATCAGTTTCTATTTGAGTAGGTGTAATATTTGTGAGTTTGAATGAAATATGGATATGTTGTGAAAAATTGGTTACGACATAGTATAAAGTAGTTAATTTGCCAAGCAATTAAGCTATCAATCAAGCTCATAATATAATATGCACTTCATCAAAAATTATATTTAGGAGCGGAAAATACGGATACAGTCATACAATTTCGTCTTAACTAGTCAGTCAGATAAGGAAAATAAATATTTTTGATGGTTTTAGGTGTCACCGAATAAACCAATTTCCAATCGTAAAGTCTCAAAACGTTCTCTAGCTAAAGGCTTAGTCAAAATATCGATCCACTGTTTCTCAGTACTACAAAACTCAAGTTTCATATATATTCCCTTTTTCAACATGGTCTCTTAAGAAATTAATGTCTAATTTCAATTTTTGAAAACGGGTATGGTTCAAGGTATTATATAGAAAATTGAAAGAATCGTTAATGTTCTTGGTCGTTACACGCAAAAACAAAAATTAAATTCTTATAGTGAGAGCACATACCTGGACATCTTGAGCATCGTAAATAATTTCCATAATTTGATTCATACGTTGCACCAATGATTGTAAGTTGCAGAAAAACCTCCTTTGTTCCCCGTGAATTCGATCTTGGGGTTATAGTGGAGTCTTCCATAACTTCAGACTCCAGTTTTTTGTATTGCGGTGAGATTATAGTTCATATACTATAACTTCATCACTCTTCTCTTTTTTTATCATCACAAGTAACCGTACCTCCATCAAAAGGATCTAGTGAAAGAAACAAACTAATATCACTTTTTATATGTCTAGAGCAACCATTGTTTAGGTATCAGATTGCTTTCTTTCACCATAACCTGCAAGAAAATTAAATTCGATTTTTTGGTACCCAAGCTAAGTTGGGTCCTTAGACGTTAGTCACCCTAAAAATCTCATCTTTTCTAATCCAAACCTGTCTCACAATTTTCCTTTTGACGGGTGAACTCGATCGACTAGTATTGGTCTATCTAGATCTCGCTTGATTAAAACTAGATCGGGTAGGATAGCTTGATTTAGCATTGGAAGTAGTAGTATGAGTTTTCCTTTGATAATCAAGTTTATTGGATTTTGAAATCCACCGTCACAATTCCATCTAAACTCATTATTACTAGTTTCTTTATGTTCCTTCTCTTCTAACAAGTCCTCTTCATTAATGCCCGATTCTCTGACAAATTTAATCCCTTCATTTAGATCAATTTTACGCTTGACACATGAATTTAGGATATGACCGGTTTTACCGCAGTAAGTACATATTAAATACTCTGGTCAATCCACATATTTTCTTTTCCTAAAATCACGATCAGAAGGGCTATACTTGCATTTTTCATGGTCTCTACGACTATAGTATTTATGTCTTAATCCCATTTTCATATTATTATCTGATTGCTGAGACAAGAAATTAAGAACTTTAGTGCTACCTTCCCATTTGTCATAAACCATTCTAGCATGTCTTAGTAAATCTTTTAAAGACTCTATTTCTTTTTGACATTCTTTATGGTCATATTCTGACTCTCTAGGAATATTATTTTTTAACAAATTCTCGCGAAAGTCAAGAAATCTTTTGTTTAATATGTGTTTTTCAAGAGAATGTCGTTTCTTAATTTTTCACAATTCGGACTTCAAATCATTCAATTGTTGAGCGAGAAAATCGTTTTTCTCTTTTAGTTCGGAAGTTATAGCTTCGTGAGCTATAACCTCAGACTTTAAAATGTTGTTTTCTCTTTTAGATCTGAAGTTATAGCATCATTAGCTATAACCTTAGATTCTAGTAAAGCATTCTTCTCTTTTAGTTCTTTAGTTATAACATCATGAGCTATAACCTTAGATTCTAAAATAGCTTTATGGGATTTAACTGATTCTAAGGTTATAGCTGAATCAGTTGTAACCTTAGAACTCAGCTTCTTAACCTTTGATTTTAAAATTTGATTTTCTTCAGCAATTTCAAGAATTTGTTCTTTCAAATCAGTTAATTCAAGATTTTGTTCACGACATTGATCAAGAGTTTTCTCAAAATATTCAATGAGTGAATTTTTTGACAATTTCTTGGCTTGTTTCTTAAGACGAATAAAACTTACCTCGTCGTCTTCTTCTTCTTCGGAATCAGATTTTCCCATAAGACACACATCAGTCCTTCTTCGACCGTCATCATTATCATTAAGATCTTCATCATCTTCTGAATCCAGATCTCCCCAACAGGATGCCATCATGACTTGTTTATACTCATTCTTTGTTTTCTCTCTTTTAGCCTTGGAATTTATTTCTTTCCATGTGGGACAATTTTTGATCATATGATTAACCTCACCACATTCGAAACAACCTTTGTTTGACATAGATACTTTTGAACCACTAGGTTTATTGTCAACAGTTGATTTCTTTTGCGTGTTCTTGAAAATAGCATTTTTAAAACGAATAGCAAAAGTTATTGTTTCATCCTCAATGTCAGTATCTTCATCGCTTGAAGCAGCTTTCAGAACTATCCCTTTGCTTTTTCTTGAATCACTTGCACGCTTGCTAAGAGTAAGTTCGTGTGCCATAAGTGAACCAAGCAACTCTTGATAAGAGAGTGAGGATAGATCTTTAGCTTCTTCAATCATGGTAACCTTAGGTTGCTACTTTTCAGTTAAACTCCTTAAGATTTTCCTGACAATATCCTCGGACTCAAATTTTCTACCAAGATTTTTAAGTTCATTGGTAATATTTGAAAAGCGAGTAGACATGCTATTTATACTTTCATCATCCTCCATAGAGAACAATTCATATTGTTGAATAAGCAAGTCTACTTAATGTTTTCTGACAAGGGACGTACCTTCATAGGCTAGTGCAAGACTATCCAATATTTCTTTAGCAGATGTACATGAAGAAAACCGATCAAATTCAGTTAGACTTATGCCATTTTGCAAAAGAGTCATAGCTTTTGAATTTTTCTCAGCTTTCTTGTAGTCTGTCTCAGTGTAGTAATCCTCGTTCTTTTCATGGGCAACGCCTTTACTAGAAAGTACCATAGTTTTGTTAGGACCTTTTTGAACAATTTTCCAGCATTCCCAATCATGACCCTTAATGTAATGAGTCATCATATTTTTCCAAAGACCGTAATTTTTTTCCATCGAAAACAGGACACTTATGATATTTGGAATCCATAATAAAAAGATATTTTAAAATAAATAAAAAAAAAAAAACAAATTAACAAAATAAGAAAGACGCCGGATCAGCCTCTTTTGATGTTAGGCAATCAAGAGCACGAGGCTCTGATACCAATTGAAAAGTCTATGGATCCCTATGAAATACTCAAGAGAGGGGGGAGGGGTTGAATTGAGTATCTACCACTTTTTCGACTTTGATCGAATCTGTATTTGTATGATATTTATACTTTGAATTTATCGAATAAATTTAAGTAATACAAATATCACACAATATTAAAAACAATCAAATGAGTGATAAATAAACTTGCACAACGGATTTTTGAAGTGGTTCAGCTTCACACCCCGAAGACTACGTCCACTATTCTCGATTAATTAATTTAGTATCTTTCCACGGATTACAAAATAATCAACCCCTTTTACAACTAACTATAGTTGTAATAATGAGTATCGCTAAACACTCGACTTCCTCTCGTTATAAAGAAAGTAATAAGAGTATCTCAAAGATTGTTCACACAATTGAACGAATAAGAGAGAAATCTATGACCACTATTCTCCAGAACGATACTTAACAATTGTTGACTTGAGTAACACGACTTTCCAAAAAGAAAATAAATCTTGCAATTAAAAGCTCTTTAAAACAAAGACAAAGTTATGCTCACAAATTAGAGATTTGGAAAAGTAAATTTTAATGAGAAACACAATTCCTATTTATAGTAAAGAGGAATAGTGTTTTAATGTTAGTCCAACACAAGTTCCTACGTACTATTCTTTTAGTCTAGTACAACTTTAGAAACAAACAAGCTCTCCCCTTTTGTACAACCATGTGTTGTCTTTAGTCAAAAGTGATAAGTATTGCATTATATTCTAGTTTGTAACCAAGTACAATTGTAGTAGTGAATTGCAACCATGAAATAAGACTTATAGTAAAAAAGAAATAGCTACTACTATTGTAGTTTACACGTGACCATAGAGCATCAATTAGGAGTTTGATTCCTAGTGCCATGTACTTATTCTTCGGGTAGAGAATAGACGTGTGCCACTCGTGCCAAGACACACAACTTGGTGGGAGTCAGGCCTTTGAAGCGATATCACTTGAAAATATAAAGAGAAAATGGCAAAGTACAAGAGTAGTGCAGCGGAAAGATTGAATATTATTAATAACTTAAGAGTTTGTACAATGGTATCTTGAGTTGCGGAAATAAAGATTACAATATCGAAGGTTTGTGTGAATATTTATGTGTGTTTGTGTATATTTGGAATGTATTGAATGTTTGAAAAATGAGGCCTAATGCCTCTATTTATAGGCGCCCAAAATGGTGGTTGAGGCCGAACAGGGGCGTGCTTCGTTCCTTTTGGCATTGGCAGAAGGTACGAGCGAAAAGGAGCCTTCGTTCCTCTTCTTGTTTGGCGGGAAGGAGAGGGAGAGTGAACCGTTGTTCCACTTGAGAGTTGGCACCAAAATGAAGGGGGTTGGGGGGTGTATTTGGTGTGTGAGAGAGAGGGAGAGAGGGAATGGATAAGGATGAAAAAGGGTGATGTGTGGTGGTTATTTAAGGGGAATGTATGTGGACAAGGGACTTTATTCAAGGCCCTAGATCACATCCCTTGGTATATTCGCATCTACTCGGCATATCTGGACTTGTGGATTCCGTAGTAGCTTGTCCAACTACCCTCAACTTGGAAATGAGTTGCCTCCACTAAGAGTGAGCTGAGTGTACTTGAGTGAGCTAGTCGTGAGCTGGAGTGAACTATCGTTGAGCTTCTTGGAGCTAGTATGGGCTTTGTAAATACTAGTATGCTTCATGTAAGCTACCATAAGCATCCTTGTGGCATCACGGAAGCTTCGAATGAGCGAACCGTAACATTCTCCCCCACTTAGAACGGTTAACGTCTCTGTCAACCTTTAGTATGGCATGACCATGTCCGTAAGTAATGTTTCTTTGGACTTCTTATGGCTATGCCAATCACCAATGTTAAGTTTTGTTTGAGGTTATCCCTTGGGTTTTGTTTACGATCCTCTTGCTGGCTTTCCAAGGGGTGTCTTCCTGGTTCTTCTTGATTCTAACGTTCGTGCTTGAATTTGGACCGTTGATAAACACTTGTATTTCCATGTGACTTATGCTCGGTTTTGCCATATCCGTCTGTCCTTTTGCTTGTCCCGGCATCGCAGTCCACTCATGGTTTCTTTTGATAATTGGGAAGGCTTGTAAGAAGTAATTGCCTCCACACACAAAACATTTGTCGTTCTTTGGTCCTTTTTCTAACTTGGACTTCGCTTTCGCTTGGTCGAAATCCTTCGTCTCCTTGGGCTTCCTCCCTTTCTGGAGATCTTTTGTTTCTTTGGGCTTCCTCCCTTTAGGAATTCACATAGTCTCGTTTTGGAATTTCGTTGTCTTCTCCACTTGAGGTGTGGCCAAAATCACTTCTAGTGACGGGTCTCTTGTCGTGAGAAGTCGGCAAGAGAGCCTTGTTGGACCGCCTCTACTTTTACGTTGATGTTGAAGGATCGTTGTTCGACATTAAGAATTGTAGATACCCGTATCTTTCGATATTGGAATTTATAGAGAACCCGCCAGCCACCCGATGACGATAGGACACATGTATTCTCAAATGACGTGCTCGTGATACGGATACGTCACATGGATGTTAAGCAAGGTTACGACGACAGTTTCTGTTAATTTAAATTGTTATTTAAATTGACATTTTGATTTGTTTTGAAATAAATGGTTATTTGTTTCTTTACATTTTTGGTTTTGAAAATTTATGTAATAAAAGTTTTTTTATTTCATTTATTTAAAATTTGTTTATTTTTGAAATAAATGATTTCATTCGATTTGAAGTAATTCGAGTCGGATGTTTTTATTTACGATTTATCGTTATAAATTGTTTCTAAAAGCTTTTTATTGATTTTGGTTTAAAAATCAAGTTTGCTTATTTTGATTTTTTGGTTTAAAAAGATCAAATGTGATTTTTTGTGACGGTTTTTATTTATCGTTTTATTTAATTCGAAAGTTCGAGTTTTTTTAAAGCGGTTTTAGAACCCGTTTTCGAAGTGTTTTAAGAAGCGATTTTTGATGCGATTTGGGCCAAGTTTTGTTACGAGTATTGAGGCGAATACCAAACCAATACCTTCCCCCATAGTCCAATGTTCGAACCTCATCATAGCCCAGCCAAAACCCTTCTTTTCTCTTCTCCAAAACATGCTCAAAACAACCCCATACACCAACCCGCGTGCTCTGTTTTTTTAGCCCAAGCCCGCACCAATTCCTCTCTTATTTGACCCAAATACTTGACCCTTACCTAGACCACATATATACCCTTAACCATGGTCCATAACCCATCCAGGCCAACCCCAAAACAAGCTAAAACGAGCCACAACAAGCAGCCCGTAACCCCTTACATACCCATGCTCTGTTTTTGCGAGAGCTTTGAAGCTCTTTCTTGATCTCCAAGCTCTTCCCTAGCCTTGCCCATCAAGTAAGAGATTCCTTATTTTTCAAGCATATATGCCGTGTGTTTACCATGTATGGCTCAAATTTCTAGTCTAAGAATTAGTCTATTTTATGTATGATTCAGTTGTTTAGATAAGCATATTTAGGATTAATTATTTTAATTAAGAATTAATTGAAACTGTTAGCATGTTTGTTCAATTATCGTTATGCTTGTTTGCTTTGTCGATTGATGTCGTGTATGATGTCCTTAAGCACGGTTTTCTAGGCTGTTTTAGACTAAGAAATAGTCCTCTAATTTGCCTTGTTCATATGCCAATCGTTTGTGAAACAATTGTTTAACTTAGATGCATGTTTGCTTCTTTTTCGTTTGCATATGATTATGTCATCACATGTCACTTGTTTGCAACCCGACTTGACTTAGAATAGGTCATGTATGCACCCATGGTAGGCCAAGATGGCCGTGTGTTTGGTTCGGCCAAGAGGCCTTTGTTTCGTTGCTAGGGTGTTTGTTAATGCCTTGTTGGTTTACGGTTTTATTGCAATTGTTATTGTGATCTAACCCATGTTGTTTGCAGCGCCGCTAGAGTAAGAAGTTTCTTTCTCTCCTCTTTGTTTGTTTGTTTATTTATGCTAGAATAGTCAAATGAACTCACATGTTTAAATCACTTGACGAAGTTATGTGCATTTAAATCGCCTAGAATAATTGTCACATGTTAGGGTTTAATATGATTGGATGCATTCGACAAATACTAGTTTAATTAAATTGGCCATTGTTTGACATTAGTAGAGGCCGTTGTTTACAACGGGCGGGGTTGGGTGTTTGAATGAGCTTCCCAACACGTACTTTCACACGAATCCATTTTCTCTAAAACGGTTTCCAAATTTCCTTAAATTTGGTGGCGACTCCTTGTGTTTGAAAAACCCTCGTGGATACATCAAATTCCCACATCCACATTTTGGCGACTTCACTAGGGACTAGTGTAACTTGAAAAGTTAAATAATGGCCAATCAATTGAATTAGTATTTGTCTACATATTTTCATGCATAAACCCAATTGAGACTTTAAGGATCGGGCCATCTCCCCCGTGGGTCGATTTCAAGGTAAAGAGATGACGTCCACTATGCCCGGTTTAAGTACCAAGGTGGTCCTCACTGAATCTTCGAGTACTTGTTCTACCATAAGTTACGGGCTTATGGGGGGCTTGGCTTATTAGCTGAAGTGGGATCATTGGCATAGAACCAATTTAGAAGAGCGATCGAGACTTAGTTGAGTCTAGGATTCATGCATTTATACTCGTATGTGAATGACTACTTGTTATGTGATTCCCATGTCAAGTCTTTTATTTTTCTTTTTTTGAAAATGACGTTATTTTAAAAAAAGAAACTTGTTTTGTTTTTCGAAATTTGAGTCATGTTCAACCCAATTTTTTCGAAAATCTTGGTTCATGTTTTCAAATCCGAACTTTTGAACTTACCTCTTTTGAAAAAAGAATGTTTTAAGTCGGAATGTTGCCAAATTAGGATTAGAATTTTGACCAAAATAAGCCTTTTATAGCCGGCATGCTGCCTATTTAAAAGCTCATTTTAATTCAATCCTCCTCGATATTAAAATTCAAATGAACCATGTTCCGAACCTAACCCAAACCTAGAATAGAGTTTGAGCCAGTCAGGCGAGGTCTAGCCTAGTTAGGCTTGTGGTTGTCTATGTTAGTCATGTCTAGTCTTGTCTAAGGTTCAAGTGAATCATGTCTTGTCTAGAACATGACCCAGTTGGGTCACCCAAGCTTACTCTTGGGTCCGAGTCATGCATGTCGACCAAGTGGTCAGAGTCAGAACACAAAAAACGTCTACTAGGCTACACTAGACATTTTCACGAGCCCATAAACCATGTTTGGTTCAATCACGGGTTGGTCACACCGAGTCGGTGACAGGTCTAAGTCCATGAGTTAGTTTGAGTCGAGTCATAGTCCTTGTTAGGTCTAAGACCCCTTCTTTCCCACGTGAGACCCCATGCAAGCGAGCCACTTAGTTCATTTCCTGGGTCTAAGAAAGTCTTTGAGTCATGTTTGAGTCAACGGTCAAGTCTGGGAGTCGAGTCCTAAACTGTGCAGGTGGTTTTGGTTCAAGTATTGATTAGTTCGGTGTTTTTCTTGTATAAAGGCCACCTCTAACCAGAAAGAAAGCAATGGAAGCTCTAGTGACTAAGATGAATGATACTTTGGAACAAGTGATGGCTCGTTTGACCGTTATTGAAACTAAGCTCATCGTGGAAGAACCAGTGACTCCTCCACCTACTGAATTCGAGAAAAGGCTTAAGTTGGTTGAAGACCAGATGAAGCTCTCCCGAGGAGAGAGCATCCACTATGAGAATGCTAAGGTCTACGCTCCAGTCCTAGATAAGCTACCTACCAATTATGTGCTCACAGACATTCCCAAGTTTAAGGGCACAGAAGACCCAGTTCATCATGTTAATTCCTACAAGGAGTACCTAGCACTAAGGGGAGTACCTGCTGATATGCGCACACAAATCTTTGCCCAGTCTTTAGAGGAACACCCGAAGGCGTGGTTCTATAATATTGAGCTTAAGAACTTCCCTACATTCGAAGATATCACAGTGTAGTTCTGTAAGCATTATGCCGATAATGTTGAAATCCGGACCAACATGAGAACACTAGAGTTATGGTGCAGAAGGAAAAGGAGGGATTTAGTGATTTCCTTGCAAGGTGGCGTGTCGAAAGTGTGAAGTTGGCTAAGAAGCCAGATGAAACCGAAATGGTTGATAGGTTCGTGAAGAATCTTCGACCCGCCTATCGAAATGAGAACAAGTATCAAAACTTTGGCTAGTTTAAGGAACTTATTCGAGTCGGGATAAGAATTGAGGATGATTTTCGGAAAAATGAGGCAGAAAAGCCTAAGGGATACCAAGGTGCCTCATCATCTAAGGCAAGGACCCCGGCTACTGCCAATCATATTCAACAATTAGTTTCTCCGGAGGACCTCCTAGGAAACCGCAGCGCTCTCGCCCAAGAGCATTCACTGATATAGGGTGTCTTATGCATATGCCCTAGAAAGACTTACGGCCCAAGGGAAACTAAGTCCTATTGGTCCTACTCCAGAACCACCATTGGAACAACGAAAAAGGTCCCACAATTCTGAAGCTTATTGTGCCTTCCACCGAGGCAAAGGTCATGATACGGAAAACTGTTACCGTCTCAAATATGAAATTCAAGGCTTCCGATTCCAACTGTTAAGCCTAACAATATAACCAACCTATTTGGTGATCACGCGAATGGGATTTTTGTGGAAGACAATATCGATTTAGCCTACTTGATTCGGCCAGTATGCCGTCTTAATGGATACTTTGTGAGGGCTGGGGAGGTAAAGCCATGTTTGGACTTTCCCGAGCCCATATACGATTGGAAGAAGAAGAAAATGGTCCCCGAAAAAGGATAAACCGGCCTCAGTTGAAGACGGGAAAGCTATGGGTCTACTTTTCGGGGAGGAAAAGAAAAAGTGGATACCGAACGAAGATTTGGTAAGCATGATTCTGAGAAGTGAACGATTCTATCCATCTACCCTCATCACCAATGTAGATCCTCAGAGGACTACCTCGGGATGGAGGAAAACCGTCAAATGGACCGATAACAGAGGGTTACTCTTCAAGTTGACAACTGGAGAAGGAGAAATGTTTATGCCAGATGCTGATTCCGAGTCTGAGTCTGAGTCCGAGTCCGAGTCTGATGAGAGTCCTAGGATTGAGTCTAAGGAGTCAGCTGTCGAAGCCACCCCCTCCCCAGTCTTTCCTTTCTTTGCACCCTCTCCTAGTTCTGGTATTCCGGGGCCTATCTCGGGTACCTCTGTCATTCCACCCCTGACATCTGATCAGTTGGCCCAAATGTTAGCGCATTTCGCGCAATTTCAAATCAATAATAATATGAACCAGTTTGCTTACGACTTGTTTTATTTACATTGCGATTCAATTTCTGAAAATAATTGTTTTAGTAATGACATTGAGAATGAGGCCGAGAGTGAACAATCTGAAGAAGAGGAGGAGGTGGAACCGCCTCCACAATTGGTTAAAGGGTTGGAGGAATACGACCAGAGAAGCTCGGTAATCGAAGATTCTGAAACCATTAATGTTGGAACCATGGAAGAACCACAAGAACTTAAAATAGGAACTACCTTAGATCCCGGAGAGAAACAAGGGTTTGTCGATCTTCTGGGTGAGTTCAAAGACGTGTTTGCATGGTCTTACAGGCAAGGGAAATTGCAGAGCATAAAATCCCGATCAAACCAGGGTTCAAACCGATAAAGCAGAAGCTACGCATAATGCGTTCAAAATGGTCCTTAAAGGTCAAAGAAGAAATTGATAAACAGCTCAAAGCAGGGTTCATCAAGGTGTCAGAGTATTCGGACTGGGTCGCCAATATAGTGCCAGTGCCGAAAAAAGATGGTAAAGTTCGCGTTGTTGGAGTATGTGTCCTCGACAATAATGCGATCACATGTTTAAATCTCATATTAAGAATACACAAGGGATTGTAACATTTTATTGTCAACTGATCCACATTAATCGGTAATGATAAGCTGACTAGAGTTTGACATTACTGTCGTGTGATGGTGGTGATCAGTTGATCCCTTAAGGTCATACCTTTAGGGAAACATTCTTAATTGATTAATTAATTAATTGTATGACGATACTAGTTAATTAATTCCTTAAAATTGAACAAATGATTTTGTGAGTAATTATACGTATCTTATTGTAATTTGATTAAATAAGATTCGTGCCAAGTAATTAAAATTGTTTTATTGCTTAAGGTTTATTTATTGTTTATGAAACAATTAAAATAAGAATGAATTGGTTAATATAAATACAAGTAGTTGTGATTTATAATTCTATGACCCATTTGAAGTAATGGTAATTGTGAATTACTAGTTAATTTTGTATGTGATTTATTTCATTTATATAATGATTTTTAATGTGTTAAAAATGCATTATTTAAGTGACATGTCTAGTAACATGTGCAATTTGTCACACAATACAAATTAACAAATTGACAAACTTAAAATGGACCCATGTAAATATGGGTGTGTCGTGATTATGGAGAGATTATGAGTTAGTTGTGTTTTGATTATTTTATTAAGTGGAAACATAATCATTACCTACAAAACATAGACTATCATACCTACACTCTTGTGAAGAGCAACAACAAAAGGTATTGGACACTCTTCCCTTCTCTCTCTACCGGGCCACCTTAGAGAAAAAGAGAGAGTTTTTTCTCTTCTTATTTTTTACAATTTATTCTTACAATTATTCATTCACTTGGATTACAACTTATCTCACTAGTTTTGTTGTTGAACTAAATTCATAAAATCTCACATAAATCTCTAATATTATTCTATCAATACTAGAAGTAGTATACATATAATATTAGTAATTTTAAGGGAACAAATATTAATTTCTAGTAATTAAATTAATATTTGTATTAAGAAGTATTTCCTTGGTACAAATCCTTGGGGAGAGATTCTACTATTGAATCTTGTTCATCCATTAGGAAAGCTCAAGAACTAAGTAAGGTGGGAGACCTTACTAGTGCCCTTATAACCGAAACTACAAATGTAAGGAACCAGTTTTTCTTTACTCTTGTATTTGTTTTGCATGCATAAGATCTTGAATTAATTTTATGACTAAATTAGTTATTCACATATTCAATATGTAAACAAATGAAATTAACGAATCCCAACAAGTGGTATCAGAGCACAAGGTTGTTGCATGCAAAATCGGGTTTGTTTTTCCGAGTTAATTAGTTAACAAATAAAACTTGTTATTTAGGATTTATGAAGATAAATGCCACGAAAATTTTGAATGATAAACATTCTGGTCCTAAATTATTTTTAGGTCATTTTGATGATTTATGGTATTTTATTACTCTTTAGTATAATTATTAGTATTTTTATTACATTTTATTTAGTAAAATGACAATCAAAATGGTAAAAATAGTAGACTATGATTCCGACCTTTAATTTTTTACACGACCTCACATTCATATTTCACAAGTTGTATGTAAAGTTTCATATAAAATGGTTTTATATAGCATGATTTATGAATTTTACAAGTTAAAAGTCGATTAAATAGAGATATTTATGTTAAAAATAGTTAGACTTTGTTCCTGCCCATGAAAATTTAGTATAATATCACATGAAATATTTACACACTGTATGTAAATTGTTAGATCAAATGATTTAATTTTGCATGATTTATGATTTTTAGATGTAAAAATCGAATAAATAGTGACTATTTTAGCCAAAAATAGCTAAATTAATTTTTTTGGCTTGAAATTTTTTCTCAATGTTGTATATGTGATATGAACATCAGATCAAAAGTTGCATGTCAAATTTTGTTTAATTTGGATAGTTATTAATTTTTATGGGATATAAATTGATAAATAGCAACTTTAATAGTCATAAGTGTAAATTCGATTTTTGAGCTTAAACTTTTACCATTTCCAGGTTCTAGAAACTTGTTAAGAATTTTCAAAATTTTAATTTTGATTTATTGCATATTTTTATAATTAATTTGGATTTAATGGGTTAAAATTATGATTTATGCAATTTATTTGTGAAATAAGTTAAGATAAACTAAAAGGTAAACTTTTATTAATATTTTGGGATGTTGGGAATTTTCCAGGATATAAAAAATTATGATTATGATTTTTTCGAATTTTTATGACTTTTTGGGAATTATTTCCTTATTATTTTGAATAATAGTGATTAAAGAGCAATTGTATAATATCAAGTTGAATTATTGTCAAATGTTTAGTGAAGACTAAATTTTGAGTCCTAAGAAGGTTAGGGTAATTAACTTGGACATAGATTTTATTTATGTAATATTGTGTGTTTTTAAAAGGTTAAATGTCACACTAATCCATAAAACCGGAACATATACGATATTAGCTTAAATAGGGCGATTTGGCATTTCACATGGCATGTTTTATACATATTTTAATGCCGCATTTTAGTATGGTTTTCATATTCTATTTTATATAATTTTTTAATTATGTAATTTTTTACCTTGTATGGCCTTAGTTTTTAATTGGTATTTCCCGAAATGAATGGGGATATCGATTCGGTTATAATTAATGTGATCTTGTATCACCTTTATTTTATTTAGTTTTGTTTTATTTTATATTGTATAACGTAGAAAAGCTATGTAAGTTATTTATTCCGGAGTTCCTTGAAGACGGTGCCATTCGAGAAGGCGGTCCATCAAAGACAATGTTGCTTTGGAGTACGTGCCATATGAAGTTCAAGGGACCAAAGGAGTTGGTTTCCGATTTTGTAAATAGTTTATTTGATTTACTATTTTAGGAAGGCCATACTAGGATTTTATCTTTATGCTTTGCATTTGTTTTATATGTTTACATGCATAGCCAAATCGCCATAAATTAACATGCATATTATTTTATCGAGTCATCAACCGTGTCAATTATAACTATCGTAGTTCACCGCCTTAGTTCACTTAAAACGTGATAGATAATAAATTGACATGACCTCTCGCTAAATTAATAATTGAGATTTAGCCTTGCCAAATAGTAGAACCCACGAAACCCAATTTCATAAAGGAGTTAATCCAGCTTCACCGTAATACAAACCTTGTTACGTTGGGTAAGTGGGTAGTAAAATGTTATTACATCGAAATTTGGATTGAGTTCAACGGAAGTATTCGTGACCGTAGTCGCATGTGTTCCGGGCTAAAGATAAATATTAGAGTAATTTTATCGACCGAGGGTTCTAAAAGTAGAATCGATTAAAGAGTTAATCCACCGAGTTATATTGATAAGAGATGAATCGGCTCACCGTGCCCGAGTTAATATGAATTTGGATCTTGGAATCATTTATAATAGTTGGGGAGAGGTCACTATATAAATGCTTAAAACTTGTTTAAAATGTTAACAAGTATTATTAAAACAATAGATGTTTATTAATTCCTTCCTTTTTATTTTGTAGTCAAATTTGTTTTCTCATTTGCAATTGCAACTCCAAATTCAAACGCATCCACTAGCTCGAACACTCTCACCAATGTTTCATGGCTCCGATCCTTCATGGATCGTTGTAAACTAGAAAAGAATGGGTCAAACTTCGCCGATTGGGACGCCCAACTTCGCTTCGCCGCAGAGGGTGACGATAAGATTCGTTACCTCACCGAGGCCTCTCCCGCCGCACCAACCGCTAGGTCTACTCCCGCCGCTAAGCAAGCCTATGAGACTTACCAAAAGGAGTCGGCCGCGATCAAAAATGTGTTTATCTTTTCTATGGAGGCCGAACCCCAAAGGAGTGCTATAAAGATTAGCACCGCCTATGAGATCTATATGAAGCTTGTTTGTGACCATGTTTTCACAAGCTCCGAGGATCATTCAATATGAAGCGGCATCCTCATTCTTCGATCTCAACATTAAGGAGGGCCAAAAAGTCAGCCCTCATGTGCTCAAGTTGATGGAGCATGTTGAGACTTTAAAAATGCAAAAGGTAGAGATTCTCGAAGAACTCATCATTGATCGAATTCTTCATTCCTTGAACAAGGTTAAAGCATATGTTCAATTCCGGGTGAATTTTAATATGCAAAACTTGAAAGTTTCCCTCGATGAATTGCACAAAATGCTTGTGCAAGCCGAGAGGGATATGGGGCTAAATGCTAGCACCACCAAGGATGTGCTCAACATTAATCAAAAGAGCAAGGGAAATTTCAAGAAAGGTGGCAACAAGGGTAAGAAGCAAACCCCCTTTAAGAACAAGGGAAAGGCTTTTGAAGCTAGCTCCTCTAAGCCCAAGAAGGTTGCCCCGTCCGGGGACAAATGCCACTATTGTAATGGCATTGGGCATTGGAAGAGGAATTGTCCTAAGTACCTAGGCGACATCAAAGCTGGAAAAGTTATTCCAGTAGGTAAATAACTATCCCTATCTTTTTATGTTTCGATCTCAACTTCGCTATTTTGATACAAGTTGTGATGATTCCCTTTTTTTTTTTATTGTAATTAGGGCATCCTAGCAAGGACAAGGGTAAAGAAAAGCAAGCCTAGAAGATCTTGAGGGAAGCTAGATGTAGCTGCCCATGGTGCTAGATTGATGGAAGCTTGGCTTTATTTTGTCTTTATTTTGTGTTGTATTTTGGAATTTTAGAACTATTTTCAATTTCCTCGTTCGACTTGGAAATTTGTTATTTCCTTAAAACAATGGTTGTATTTTGGAGACTTGGTTTGCAACCCAAGTCACTTACTTTATCGTATTAGTTATTCTAAAATTTATCATCATACATTACTTGCATCTAGAAACATGAGATTATCGACTTAAATTGATTATATAGACAATTATAATGATCGTGTCATTATATGTCCATAAGCTATGAATTCGATTCTTCTTATGTCAAAGTGACCAAAATGTCACAACTTACTTATGTAAGATCAAATATGAAGTTAAGATTGAGTTGTTGAACTCATATAAGGGAACATTACCAACCTCATTTGATACACCTATCAAACTTAAATCGTCAGGCCTATATTATCCTTTTAATATGTCTCGATTAAATCACTATTAAATAGATATGTGATATTTTCTCCTTAATAATCATTAATTGTGGCTCAAATGCTATCTTTGGAGAAAAAGGGTATTTTTCTAAAGATAGAGTGGGAGTAATTTAGCCACAATACTTGAGAAGGTAAATACTACGTGAGGAGACCAAAAGAAGATGTTCTTAAGGATACTACGCGAGGAGACCAAAAGAAGATGTTCTTAAGGAAACTACGTGAGGACACCAAAAGAAGGAGTTCTTTTGAAATTTAGATTATGATCTATGAAGTAATTAGACCTAGAGATTTTAAAATTCGACATTTTACTTAAGAGCCTTATGAAACTAAAATGGTATCTATGCAAGTAAATGGATTTATTTAGGATTGTTGAGACCAGTCCAAAGTAAATAGAAGTTTATGATTAAGAGTTACATAGAGTGGCATGTCGATTTCTACAAAACTAAGTTAATTGTTAACTAAGCTAAGGATTCAAATGATTGCTATACCTCATTATGAAATAAGTAAAGTATTAAGACCACTTTCCAAATGGGTATTTTGAAAGTGATATGTGAATGACATATATGGTTTTAATTAATACTTAGAGAAGCAATGAACATTCCAATCGTGTAATGTTTCCATGGAGAAACATGTGGATACATGGACTTGAGTGGGAGCAAGTGACTGTCATGTTTAGACATGAAGTTTAGTGGGAGCAATCATCCTTCATGAATTGTATGACTTCTTACTCATTGAAAATGACGTGCAAATAGGTTTTCAATTCTAGATGAAATTAGACATTATGCATATCTGTTATAACATGGGATGTTGGATTGGCACTTAGATGGGTATCTTATGATGATAATGATCCTTCTGAAATCAACCAGTTAAGTAGGTTGTTCATATTGATGAAATTTGAATTATCATAGAGCTATAATTATTCATATGAACTTAAGAACTGTTGTCTACATGAATCTGATTATTAATGTTTCCGCCATTAAGTATAATCATGTATACCATTATGCACATGTCCTAGATGAATTAAATGCTTAGAGCATAATAAGTCGATAACAAGTCTACCCATATGAGAGTCATTGGTAAGCCTTAAGGAACCGCCATGAATTCTGTAGGAGAACTAATGATCTATTCTATAGTTTGGAAGAGAAACAAGTTGGGTGTTAAGTACTAACACAAACTCAAGTTTCCAAACTCATTTGGATTTATGAAAATCCTAGGCAGATTATTGACATAAGGAGTTAGTGACTAGAAAAGTGTATTTTATTGTCAACCATTGCAAGTTTCTACAAAATGAACCCAAGTACGTTGTGATTAAGTGGTGTACGTTAAAACTATAAGTAGTATTATCCAACGAAACCCACATCACAAGTTATGAGATAACAGTAATAGCTTCTTTTAAGCTAAAGAACCTATGTCTAGTAAGAAGTCTAGACATGTACTTAGTAAAATTCATGCTATAAGGGATAACATGAAGTCGAAGGAAATCGCAATACATAATGTTTGAACACTCGGGCACATGGTATGTTCACAAGCTAAACTTTTATTGCGTTAAACAAGTGCATAAGTGCACTCATGATTATAAGATATAGAGTAGCAATATGGTATTGACTGCTCGTGTATGATAATCACATTTATTGTTTGAGTTATTATTAAGTCATCTTGTACTTTGTTACATCCAAATGGGATTGTTGGGACAATATTGAACCCCATTAAAGTGAACTGGATTAACATAGTATTCGTCCCTAGTTACTTATATGAGGTGACATCTCGAAGCAACTAGAGTGTGATGCGATTGATAGCAAGTTCAAGTGCCATAGAGTCATGAGAGATGACTAGTCGATCACATAGGCAGGCTGTGAGGGACACTCTGCCGGGCTAATGACCGCTAATAGAGTTCTGGCAATTTTTATAGTCTGGTCGTGGCGAGAGCTACTATGGTATTCTTATGAGTCGATTCTTTGACTAATGACTGTTCGCCCAAGATGACACAGTTTCAGAGTTACTTTGATTTATGTTCGGCGACCTTCGTAACTGGGGTCTTATGCACATGTTTTGGGTCATGATGAGCTGTGGCTAATCGAAGGGAAGAGTGCAATAGGAATTGTCCATCCCCGTCAGGGTTATCTTATATCTCAAGGCCACTCGAGGAGCAATGAACTGGAAATGCGTGGCCACGCTCGGAAGGTATCTACGGTAGATAATTCCGGTCAGACAGTTATTCTCCAGATCGAGGAAACCACTCAAGATATGATCAAATGCAAGTACGAACTGTAAGACACCTTGCATTGAGTGGGGGTAGTAATAGGACAAAAGAATTGGTGACGCACACTTGTCGTGGACAAGTGGGAGATTGTTGAAGTATGTGTCCTCGATAATAATGCGATCACATGTTTAAATCTCATATTAAGAATACAGTAGGGATTGTAACATTTTATTGTCAACTGATCCACATTAATCAGTAATGATTGGCTGACTAGAGTTTGACATTATTGTCGTGTGACGGTGGTGATCAGTTGATCCCTTAAGGTCATACCTTTAGGGAAACATTTTTAACTGATTAATTAATTAATTGTATGACGATACTAGTTAATTAATTCTTTAAAATTGAACAAATGATTTTGTGAGTAATTATACGTATCTTATTGTAATTTGATTAAATAAGATTCGTGCTAAGTAATTAAAATTGTTTTATTGCTTAAGGTTTATTTATTGTTTATGAAACAATTAAAATAAGAATGAATTGGTTATTATAAATAAAAGTAGTTGTGATTTATAATTCTATAACCCATTTGAAGTAATGGTAATTGTGAATTACTAGTTAATTTTGTATGTGATTTATTTCATTTATATAATGATTTTTAATGTGTTAAAAATGCATTATTTAAATGACATGTCTAGTAACATGTCCAATTTGTCACACAATACAAATTAACAAATAAACAAACTTAAAATGGACCCATGTTAATATGGGTGTGCCGTGATTATGGAGAGATTAGGAGTTAGTTGTGTTTTGATTATTTTATTAAGTGGAAACATAATCATTACCTACAAAACATAGACTATCATACCTACACTCTTGTGAAGAGCAACAACAAAAGGTATTGGGCACTCTTCCCTTCTCCCTCTACCCGGCCACCCTAGAGAAAAAGAGAGAGTTTTTTCTCTTCTTATTTTTTACAATTATTCATTCACTTGGATTACAACTTATCTCACTAGTTTTATTGTTGAACAAAATTCATAAAATCTCACATAAATCTCTAATATTAGTCTATCAGTACTAGAAGTAGTATACATATAATATTTGTAATTTTAAGGGAACAAAAATTAATTTCTAGTAACTAAATTAATATTTGTATTAAAAAGGATTTCCTTGGTACAAATCCTTGGGGAGAGATTCTACTCTTGAATCTTGTTCATCCATTAGGAAAGCTCAAGAACTAAGTAAGGTAGGAGACCTTACTAGTGCCCTTATAACCGAAACTACAAATGTAGGAACCGGTTTTTCTTTACTCTTGTATTTGTTTTGCATGCGTAAGATCTTGAATTAATTTTATGACTAAATTAATTATTCACATATTCAATATGTAAACAAATGAGATTAATGAATCCCAACACGCGTGTGCGTGGACTTTCGGGATTTGAACAAAGCTATTCCGAAGGACGACTTTCCGTTACCTCACATCGATATCTTGGTTGACAATACCGCAAATCATGCATTACTGTCCTTCATGGATGGGTCTGCCGGTTACAATCAGATAAAAATGGCTAAGAAAGATATGAATAAGACAGCGTTTACATCACAATGGGGAACCTATTGTTACACAGTAATGCCTTTCGGTTTGATAAATGCTGGGGCGACGTACCAGAGAATAACAACGACGTTGCTACATGATATGATTCACAAAGAAGTTGAAATTTATGTCGATGATATGATAGTCAAGTCCAATAAACGTAGTGGCCATCTTGAGGCGCTACGAAAATTCTTTGAAAGATTGTGGAAGTATAACATGAGATTGAATCCGCTGAAATGTGCTTTCGGGGTCACCTCTGGCAAGCTTTTGGGCCATATCGTTAGCCACCGTGGCATAGAAGTTGACCCATCAAAGATCAAAGCCATTATGGAAATGCCCCATCCTTAGACCGAGAAATAAATTCGAGGTTTCCTGGGAAGAGTTCAATACATAAGCCGTTTCGTCGCGAAGTTGACGATGATTTGTAAACCGATCTTTAAGAAACTGAAGGTCGGAGAACATATATGTGGGATGACCAGTGTCAGGCCGCATTCGATAAAATAAAGGAAGCGTTGTCTTCCCCTCCAGTTCTAAGACCACCTGTAGCCGGGCTGCCGTTATCGCTGTATCTAACGGTTACAGATACTGCAATGGGGGTTATGTTAGCCCAAACAGTTGACAAGGAAGAAAGGGCTATTTACTACATCAGTAAGAAGTTCTTAGACTATGAAGTAAGTATACACCTCTTGAAAAGACGTGTTTGGCCCTAGTCTAGGCAACAAAGAAATTGAGACATTACATGCTTAGCTACAGTGTGAGTGTCTACTCCAAGTTAGATCTGATCAAGTACTTTTTTGAAAAACCAGTGCTAAATGGAAGAATGTCGAGATGGACCCTCACGTTATCAGAGTTCGATCTCATGTATGTACCTTTGAAAGTGATCAAAGGAAGAGCAGTCGCCGATTTCCTCGTCGACAATCCAATCGAAGAAACAGAAGTTGTCGACACTTGGTAATTTTCCGACGAAGATATGGTACACGTCGAGAATAACAAAGGGGATTTGTATTTTGATGGAGCATCGAATTACATGGGATATGGAGTGGGAATTCTTCTTATCTCGCCAACAGGCGTGCCCGTGTCCATCAAGCTGGATTTCAATGTCACAAACAATGCCGCTGAGTATGAAGCATGTTTGCTTGGTTTACGCAGTGCTTTAGACTAAGTTGTGAAGAAGTTGTTAGTACATGGTGATTCGTCCCTTGTGATCAATCAAGTGGGTGGGTCACGGAAAATTAAGAGTCAAAGTTTGGACCCATATCAAATTAGAATCGAAGAATTGGAAAAGTATTTCGAGGATATTCAATATGTTCAGCTCCCGAGAGAGGAAAATCAGTTTGCAGATGCATTGTCCAAACTAGCTGCCTTGATCAACATTCCCGATGACATAGACAATATGTCAATATGTGTTGAACGAAGATCGTCACCTGCCTATGTAAATGCAATCGATGATGCCTAGGAAGGTGAAACCGAACCTTGGTACACAACCATTTTGAAATACAAGGAAACGGGAGAGTATCCTCCCGACCTTGACACGCGTGGGAAGCGCGCTCTGCGAATGTTATCCTCCCAATTCATCAGGACCGATGATGGGCAATTGTACAAGAAGACGACTCAAGGTGTTCTGTTATGATGCATCGATAAACCGACAGCTGAAAAGGTTATGGAAGAAGTCCACGATGGAGAATGTGGGCCACACATGAACGCCCATATGTTAGCACGTAAAATCATAAGGCTCGGTTATTATTGGACAACGATGGAAACAGATTATTGCAAATATGTCAGACACTGTCACAATTGTCAGATATTCGCCAATGTGCAACATGTGGCACCTTCTATGTTATACACCATGACGTCACCCTGGCCATTTTTAACTTGGGGAGTCGACATCTTTGGAAAATTAAACCCATCAGGAACTGGAGGGCACTGTTTTATCCTTGTTGCAATTGACTACTTCACGAAATGGGTAGAAGCTAAGTCTTATAAAGTGCTAAAAGAGAAGCAAGTAGCAGAGTTCATTCAGAATGATATCATTTGCCGGTACGGAGTACCGCACGAGTTCATCAGTGATCATGGAACTCATTTCCAGGCTGAGACTGCAGTTATACTTGAAAAGTATAAAATCAAACATCACAAGTCATCACCATACCGACCACAGATGAACGGTGCAGTAGAGGCCGCTAATAAAACAGTTACAGTCATTTTGAGGAAGATGTCTGACAACTATAGGGAGTGGCTGCAAAAGATACCCTTCACATTATGGGGGTATAGAACTTCAATCAGAACAGCCACAGGAACAACCCCGTATTACTTGGTTCATGGAATGGAAGCAGTTCAACTAGTTGAGCTGGAAATACCATCCCTGCCAATCCTACTCAAAAGCCAGGTCCCGGAAGCAGATTGGGTTTAAGCCAGATATGACTCACTCTTTATGCTTGATGAGCGGCGTCTGAATGCGTTGTATTATGTCCAACTCTATCAGAAGAGGATAGAGAGAGCTTTTAATAAGAAGGTGAAACCACGAGGGATCAACGAAGGAGATTTAGTTCTCAAGTCAGTTAGAGCTTTGTTAACAATTGACCCGAGGGGAAAGTTCAAACCGAATTGGGCAGGCCCATATTTGGTAAAGAAGATATTGACAGGAGGTGCTGTTAGGTTGACAGATTTGGATGGGAACGACTTCGCAAATCCGACGAATTTGGACCAGTTGAAGAAATACTATCCTTAAGGGGCCTCGTTCTCAAATGTTAGGAACTAATATTTGAATTGCATATGTATTTAGAATAAGTTTTAAGCCGTTGGCATTTGCTAACGCTGCAAAATCTTTTAAAGGGAGAACTACGAACCTGGTTTAATTCTGTGAAAGGAGATACGTAGGCAAATCTTTACTAAGAGTACAACCGGACCATTGTAATACAAAAATGAAATTGTTGAATGCAGAAACTGGGGATTTTAATAAATAGTAATAAAGTTTTATTCATTTATTCTAATTCCGGGCGAAGCCCATTGCACACATTCTAAGAAGGGAAAGCACACATAACGATATTAGTAATAGCAAATAATACGAGTTGAAAACTAAGGTTTGCCTTTACCCTTGTCGTCACGTTCGCATGGCCCATCTCGAAGAGATGAAGCCCCACCAATCATCACTTTGGCCTTTTTCTTGGGAGGAGCGGATGTATCTTCTCGAGGGCCCATCTATCTTTCACGCTCGGTCAGGGACCAAGCCGATCTGCAAGTGTCAAACCCGTGTCAACCCTCGGACCTAGCCGTTTCCATACATTTGAAACCATATGTTCAGTCCTAGAATCCTTGTCAGTTGAGGACTCAAGCTCGGATGAAATCGGGATCGGGCCGACGAAGAATGCCTGGTTCTTTAGCTTTTCATTGTGGTATTTCTAGTCTATGGTGTCATCCTTGCGTAGTTTTGCTCTAGCTAGAATTGAGGGCTCGGTAGTCCACTTCAAATAAGAATGAGAGACCCAGGTAGTAGGAAATGGTTCGAGAATGTGCCAAAGGGTCCTGTGGCACCAGGCACGGAGCCATGACTGGCACCTAGCATGAGAAAAAACTAAAGCTGCGGCCATGGGTGGCCTCGGTGGCAGGTACTGTTTGTTGACGGCTGAATTATCGAATTACTCGGTCTGGGTAAATGTAGACAAAACGTTCTAAACCCAACAGCGTGATATGCCTTGTTCTATCGGTGTCAAGTAGGCCCGTAAGTGAAGATAATTGGAGCCAAAGGAGTGTCCAACGAACATGGGCTCCGACGCCTGTGGATAGTTCCTCGTGCCAGCGATCTACAGTTTGGTCCAATGGGCATTTTGGTCGATGAGATGTGAATCCCCGTGTACGATATTTGGCGGGATTTGTTGGATGACTAATTAAGTTAAGTCTTTCGAAGAGCCACATCTGGCAACGAAAGATAGGTCAGGAAAATGAGAAAAAGCCCGCTGAAAAGAAAGGAGGCGGTGGAAAATACGAAAAAAAAAAGAAAAAAATGAAAAAACTGAAAAGAAAAGAAAAGAAAAAGAAAAATGAATACTTGCAGAAGACGGGTCAATCCAGTGTAAGCAGCAGTAGGGTCGGTTTTTCGAGCATCTAACCCTCGAATAGTTTCGGCTAGAATGATCCAATCGGGGTTTGAATGGGCCTCCATTTGTTCTACGATTTGAAAAAGTCTAGTGTCACCCCGACAATACGGGACCTGCATTCTATTCTCGAAGCAGTACAGGTGTAGTAGAATAAGCCTGAAGGCACGCCGGTGGTATATGGTCTGAATGGTCGGGTCATAGGCGATTCGAAACTGGTGCTCTAGGACGAGTAAGTTCACTCGCTCTCCATCGACAATGTCATCGGCTTCTTCCTGCGATAAGCCCAAGTATTCGCAATATTTTCTAGCCCAATTCTGTTGAAAGTCGGGAACGGCGGGCTCTTGTGTGATTTTCCATCCTCCTAGGACGGTAAATTCTTCGGAAAGTGGACAGATTTCTCCTTCCGGAAATGCAAAAACATGGTGGGCGGGATTCCACATTTTAAGGCACTCATCTAGAAAAGCAATTTGGGGTACAATTTGCTTCAATGGAAGAACTTGTTGAATATCGGCGTCAGTTAGGACTTGTGTTTCTAGCTTTTTGAATTGCTCGGCCCATGCCTTCATGGCTCCATATAGAGGACTCATGATTCAAATATTAGTAGAGAAAAGAAAAAGAATTGGGAGATACGATTTTTTCTCTCAACCTTGATCCCCTTATATAAGAAAAATAAGGAAGGTACTCTAATTAAAATTAGGAAAGTTTTCCATATCAGAATTAGGAAAGCTCCTTGGTTGGCCTTATTGGAAAGCCGCACGCGACATTAAGGGGGGTTCCCTTTGGTTGTTTTCTTAGTTGGTTCCCGCTTCAGGATTCGAATGTTTCTGCGGTGGTTGGCATTTTTTAGACGGGTGGATAATTTACATTTCTTCCCCCCCACCCCCCCCCCCCCCCACCCCCCACGAGTCAATGTTTGAATTAAAACCCGTGCACACTTACGGATTTTATTTTTTAGGTTTTGGGCAATGCCCTCTCTACATTTTGTTTACAGGTCAGATGTTCAAGTCAGGTCGTGTCTACCCATCCAATCCACAATGTTGAAAATGTGAAATTTCAAAAACTTTTTTTCAAAATTGTTTACGAAATGTTAGACTTCGAAGAAGCTCCACTTCAAATGTTTGAGGGTTAGTTAACCCACTTCAAAGGATATGCAAAAATTGGGTGGTTAACCCATTTCTTTTCAAATGTTTACGTTTCAGGTCGAAAGCCCATTTAATCAAACTTTTCAGGGCGAAGGCCCATTCAATCAAAGTTTTCGGGTTGAAGGCCCATTTAATCAATGTTTTCGGGCTGAAGGCCCATTCAATCAAAGTTTTCAAGTGTCACGGGAATTTACATGTTATTGATTTGTTATATGCATGTATGCTCCAACTGGGGGCTCTGAAGCCGTTAGCTTCAGAGACCATTTTTGAACAGGAGAGTTCTCTGCCAAGTAAAGTGATCCACAGCGGATTGCAGCAGATACAGATGAATCGCTCCACAGTGGAGCAATAATGGAAATGTACCCCGGCAGGGATGCAGTCGATCAATATTCGATTTGGTAACGTTGCTCGGGTTTGAGCACCGATAGTATGGAGATGTATCTCCAATGTATAACGGCAACCTCCTTTTGGAAAGCTCCGTTTTGGGCCGGAAAGTGCAGAATGCCGAGGCCATGGTTGCCAAACTATGATGCGGGTTTGATTCTGTCACAAACAGATATGTAGGCCGCCTAGAACGAGGCTCAACCCACCTTTGATTCGAAATGAAAAGAGTTTTGCAGATGTTGAGGCGTCCAGAACTGTGTTTCGGGTATGATTTCTTCTTATGTCTGGCGAGCTTATGTACGCAAGTATAATGGACTATAAACAACCCGCGGAATCCTCAAGTCGAAAGAAACTTGGGGTATACTTTGACTTTTGCCTTGTCCAAGCCTCAGTCAAAGTGAGGGCTCTATAGATACCCGTATCTGTCGATATTGGAATTTATAGAGAACCCGCCAGCCACCCGATGACGATAGGACACATGTATTCTCAAATGACGTGCTCATGATACGGATAAGTCACATGGATGTTAAGCAAGGTTACGATGGCGGTTTCTGTTAATTTAAATTGTTATTTAAATTGACATTTTGATTTGTTTTGAAATAAATGGTTATTTGTTTCTTTACATTTTTGGTTTTGAAAATTTATGAAATAAAATTTTTTTATCTCATTTATTTAAAATTTGTTTATTTTTGAAATAAATGTAATTTATTTCATTCGATTTGAATGTAATTCGAGTCGGGAGATTTTATTTACGATTTATCGTTATAAATTGTTTTTAAAAGCTTTTTATTGATTTTGGTTTAAAAATCAAGTTTGCTTATTTTGATTTTTTGGTTTAAAAAGATCAAATGTGATTTTTTGTGACGGTTTTTATTTATCGTTTTATTTAATTCGAAAGTTCGAGTTTTTTTTAAAGTGGTTTTAGAACCCGTTTTCGAAGTGTTTTTAGAAGCGATTTTTGATGCGATTTAGGCCGAGTTTTGGCACGAGTCTTGAGGCGAATACCAACCCAATACCTTCCCCCATAGTCCAATGTTCGAACCTCACCATAGCTGATGAGCCCATAATTATATATGTTTTTATCCCATATTCGTATATTGTTAGTGTCGTCTTTCGCATTATTTGAGCTAAATTATTATATATTCGTTAATTTTGGGATTTAATTACTGTTATTATTATTTTAAATGCAAATGAGCTTATTTAGTGTGTTTTGGTGTAGGAAATTACAAGACAGAAGAGAATGGGCCGAATGACGCGCTTAATGGATCAAAAGTATGACACGCGTATGTATAAAACGGACCAAAGAACAAAATAAGAAGCGAAGCATAGGAAATAAAGAAGCACGCAAGCAAGCACGTATGTAATATTTAATTAATCACGCAACCCAGCCCATGTCGCCATGTCTTAAGAAATTAGGAGTGTTTGGAAATTAAACTAAGAACAGAAGAATAGATAAAGACGGGAGCCAGTGGAAACATGAAACTCAGCAATGAACTCCGATTCCACATCAAATTTGATCCCTTCCCTTATTCTACTCACAAAATCTATCCTATATGCTGCAAAATCAATCCCGTATGTCCCAAACACCGACTTTGTTCGAGTATAAATACCCGAGTTCCCAATCAGAATTGACAAAGAAAGTATACATATAATAAAACCAAAATGCGGCGATAGGAATCGACGATGATGTAATTCAAGATGGAGCAGTCCGACGGGTGGAGCGGCTCCAACCCGGAGGAAGATAGGAGGCCTGACTTGCGGAGGCGTTGCAACCGAAATAAGGGACGGTTTTCTGTACTCAATTTATTAGTTCTCATCTTAATTACTAGTTAATTTCAGTTTGTTGTTGAACTAATCTTTCAGTTATTAATCGTTAATTTCGTCTTCGCTATATTTGTTTTATGGTATTCTCATTATACTTGTAACACCCCGTAATTTCGGACCATTATTATATTGCGGAAGTAATTTATTAATCAAGTAAAATTTGATATTAATGTATTTGAAGTAATAATAATTCAAAGAAATATAATTCTATTATATTTTGAAGTAAAGTATTTATTTTGATAGTTTCGAAATGTTTAAAAATAGTTTAAACCGTGTAAAAACCTTTTATTTCGAAATAAGGGCATATCGGGAAAAATGGCAACCCTTGTGAAAATTGGGTAAACGATTTTGGAAATGGGTCATATGAGTACTCAATCTTCTTGTAAACTCGTGTTTAAGAATTTTGGCAATGTCGGAATTTGCATTTGACGAACGGTTCTAATTATTGTCGAAACGAGCCAAAACCGACTCATAAAATCCCGCCAAATTCCCGCTCTTCCTTTCCCTTACACGGCACACCTCCTTTCCTCCTTTCCATTTCTTCCTAGCACTTCTTTGTTCTTCTTTTGATCCCTTGACCGACATCCTCAAAGAAAAAAAAAAAATTATCTTACAATCGTAATTTCATCATAATTTCTTCGTTTCTAGTCCGATTTTCGCAAAATTTATATTTTCGGAATCCTCTCTTCAAGATCTACATCCTAGTATGTTTTAATTTCAGTTTTAATTATGTCGATTTTGGCTGATTTTGGGTATAATTTCGATTTTTGTGCTTATTGTTGTGTTTTTATTGTTTATTTAGGTGAATATTTAGAGGACGAGTTTGGAGACTCGTATATAGTTGAAGATAGTGGTTAGATGGCATATTAGGGTTTGGTGTTCAAGGTGCTAGTTGCTCATTTTGTTGTTAAAGGTAACATATTTCGAGTTACTCGACGATTAAATGTCACATTCTTTGCTTTTTGTGTGATTTTGTGCATGTTATTTGAGTGGTTTACTTCACATGATAATATGGGTTAAATTCATGTCTAATTCATGTCTTTTGTATGTTTAAGTTCACATATTAGTATGGGAATGAATTGGGAATGACTAATTGATGCTTCAGACGATGTTAAACTGAACAAAAATGGAGAAATGGAGGGTTTTGGGTGGCGGCCCACTAGGCCCAGCAGGCCCGACAGGCCCACGGCTGCCTTGGGGTTGGCCCGGGTCGGCCCGTTGCTTGATTCGCGGTTTTTCATGCGTTGTTCGTCGTTTCGGGTTAATTAATGTTATATTTAGTATAAGTAGTAAATGGGTAATCATCTGAAATGAATAATGTTAGTAGTGGATATAATGATGTTGGTAAAATTATGCTTATATTGGTAGTTTGCACATGTTAAGATAGGTTATGAGATGAAATTGGAAAGAATAGGCTTAAAATGAATTTTTATAGCGATAATTGTAATGTTTGGATGATTATGCCGAAAACTGAGCCTTGGTCCCTTTGATCAATCGATGTCGATCAATAGTGTGATTGGTCACCATGATTGAACCCGCACTGCCGCAGGGTCAGGGTTGCGGGTAAAAATTCGGTTGGATGAAATTATTGTGTTAATTGGATAATTGGCCTTATTCTTGTTTTAGGCCATTTATTATGTTTTTATTTCACATATGTTGTTGGTTGATTTGAATGGTTTCTTATGTTGTAGAAACGGCCCTAGATTCCCTGGAACCTTTAATATTGTCAAGTTTGGACTCTTTGCCTCTCTTTTGGTTAATTGGGTGTCTTACTTGTCTTGTGTGGTGTGGGCTAAAGTATTCAAGCTGGGACCTAGATTGGTTTTATTTAGGTCCTAGGTGAGTGTTTCGGCCTTCATCATAGATAGGCCATTATAGTCTTTGACGAGTGTATGTTCACTGCTTGATAGCCTCTGTGTTCCTGACTTGGTGGGATTATATCCAAGTTGGGGCATGACCTCGTTACTTATTTTGATAGTAAGTGGTCAGCTTAAGTACTAGCCAACCCTTTGGTGGACTCCTTAGGGTACTCACTTTGTTTTAGAAAAATTGTGGGTCTTGGGTGCGGTGGTGTGTATATCCGCATGTCTAGGTCTGCGCAGATTTTAGGCTAGGGTTGTGTTGTGTCTTGGCCATGTTTTGATAGAACCTCTGAGCCAAGATACCGGTTCGATTACCTTCCCTACCTCGTGGTATAGACTCGAGTTACAGAGTGACTATTGATCGTACTAAGAACTTATGCCTGTCTTTGATATATTGTCCTTTCTTGTATGGTGATTCTATGAATCATAGAAGGTGAGATACAAGCCGGCTATGGTTAATAGAGTTTGGATTCCTGGATGTTATGTGATTCACATGATAGTGTAGTATGAGTCGGTCTAGTATTCGCATGCTAGGACTATGTGTTGTTATATTGTTGTTCACATGATAAGCACGATTGTCTAGCATCTATATGCTAAGGCTATGTGTGATTCGTATTCATATTCTTATGTTTACATGTTACATTAAATATGACATTTCGTGGCTGGGAGGACTCGAAGTTACTCCCCACTGAATTGTGGCTTTCGTGTTTGTATAAAATGCGATTGACAGGTTGATGATGATTAGATGGGGTCACGATTTGAGCTAGTGAGCAAAAGAACCTTGGACTTAGTTTGGTTATGTTTTGTAGTAAACCTTTAAACATATGGTTATGTTTATATTTTGGAGGGACATATGTCTCCCTCTCTTACTTTGGTTTGTATCACTTTATTTTCGCGACTTTAGCATTGTTATGTAAATTAGTTTGTTAGAATTTGCAGGTTTTGGCACTCTCCTTTTGGAAATGTTTGTGAATGGTTTAGAAAAGTTTTTAAAATTACAGGTTTTATCTGGTTGAACCAATTACAAACATATCCTGTCAATTTTTCTGTAGGATTTTACGTGTTTATTTTACGCTAAAAATGAGGGTGTCACAATACTCGTTTTAATCGTGGATGGTAAAAACCGATTGCTAGTTGATTAATTTGGCACGGCGTTAGATTAATTAACCGAGAAGCGACTAGTTTATTTTAGGACTGCAATGATGTCGCTAGACTTAACTAGGAGTATATTTAGATGTGTTAATCGCTTGATTATTGACAACACTCAGGTAATTAATATGGTTAATGAGGTCTTTCTAATTCTTAATGCGGCTAGTCAATTTGCGAAACTGGAATATTATGAGCTTAATTGAGTTGCTTGTTTCACTTACTAGAATAGAATTGGTTAGTGTTAGGTTGCTTAAAATCACCGATTGAACCCCCCCCCCAATTCCATAAATATGTTAACATGTGAATATGTAAGTTAGTTTCTAAATAGTATTGCATAGTTAATTAGTTTTCCAATCTCTCCGTGGGATCGACCCTACTTATCCTTTACTACGTTGTTATTTTTGAGGTTAAGATAGGTTTATAAATTATTAATTTGTATACGCTTAACGACACGTATCAAATTTTGGCGCCGTTGCCGGGGAGATTGATGAATTATTAATTTTCTATGTTTTGTATTATCTATCTATGCCTTTTTGGGTTGGATTTTATGTTTGTGGAAATCATAAGTAGACAACATGTTTTGTTAATACTTTTTGCATGTTGTTTTCTTATGTTCTTTCTACTTGTTTTTTGAATCCAGCTAGACTAATTCTGCAACCCCCTTGTTTTGATCAATTTTAATTTGTTAAACTAATCCATGCTGGTATATATATATATTGATCCTGAATATAAAGTTGTCACTATAATGGACTCTTTTGTTTGCAGAATGACTAAAGGGAGTAAACTTGTAAGCTACACTTGTTAAATGTGCATACCTTCTTAGAGTACCCATTAATCATGTTGGACGAGAGATTTAAATGTAATTATTATACACTAAGTTGTCGGTGCTTTGGACTTCTGGAGTAGCTAGAAATGTAAGCCCTTACTATTTTGTGGTCAGTATGGTTAGTCATGTTATGAGAATGAGTATAATATAGGGTTGATCAGAGAGCTTGGTCAGAGAGTATAGTTGATGATGCGTATGTGGCTATAGTATGAGGTAATTGTTCAAGAAACAAATTACTATGAATGGTTTGCCAGCAATGTTATTATCGACCACAGGCTAAATTGAAAGTATTGAGATGAGTTTGGGTTAGATATCTGGGTGATTTATGAAATTATTGTTGCTTTTGCTGGGTTTATGCAGTAACATGAGACTTATATAGCGGTCTGGACAACGTGAATTATTGGCAGACAAGAGTACATGGTATTTGGCGCTAAGAACGTGAATGAACAAAGGATCGAGTGACATTTTTTTTTTTGGGAACCTGTAGTCTAGTTAGCTACCTGCCTCCCAGTTTACGTTTAGCTTGATTCTATATCTTACTAATGGTTCTTGTGGGTTGACATAACTGCAGTTGGGAATTTGACATAATTGGGCAGCGCAGTCTCACATATGGTCTAATTTGATAATATGGGACAGTGAGTAGGAGGATGAATGATAGGTCGAGGAACGTTTTTTTTTAGAACCCGTAGTTTGGCCAACCACTTGTCGTCTCGTTTACGTTTTCTTGACACTTAACTCACCATAGCTAATCGTTTGTCCCTTTCCTCTACCATTAATATCCCCTCATAAAAAAATAAGTGTGGGGGAGAGATTGATTTCCAGAATTAAAACTAATTGCCCTGCTAATTATTGGTTGCTTATGGTTATGTTACTAAGTTCATGTTGCACTTCTATAAGACTCTCCCTACCGGCCTAAGTGAAGGTTGAGATAGTTTTGGAAAATGGACGGGATGGCTGTTGAAAGATGACTGATCTTTGAGGATATTATAATTAAGTATGTCGAGCCACGACATAAACTAAGGCGCTTCTTGGGAGGCAACCCAAGCTTAATTATTTATTACTTTCATGTGTGTTTCATTTTTATATGCTTTCTTTGTTGTCTTGTTGAGTCGGCTTAAGTGCCTCCCTGAGTTTCGCAACCTTTGTAGGGGGATGTTAATAGTGTCGGTTGCACAAAAAAATTAATTTAGATAAAGAATAAAAATTGTTGCTGGTATTATGGGTATCCCGCCACTTCCATATTTCACGGATCTTGGTCGAGTGCTTATATTTGCAGGAATGTTGCACTAGGGTGATGATGTGATAAAACGGGCTATCAGCTTTACACTGGGAGCCATGATCGACATTTAGACAGTGCTACTTTAGGGCTAAAACATTCAAAAAGAGTCGTACAATCAGAAGAGCACTTATGTTCCGATTCTGAGCTGCTACTATGGCTGACGTTGAAGAGCTGTTTACAAAAAAAAAAAAAGCTATAGCATCTTGCTGAGAATGCTTCATTTGAATCCGCTAAGTGTTTTTTCCCTCTTATTTTTACTATATGCCAAATATTTTTAATCTCGTTGTCTATGCTGACATCGAGGACGATGTCGAGTTTAAGTGTGGTGGAGAGGCAAGGCTTAAAAATTGGGTTTACTTTAAAAAATGGTTGGAGTTGTGGTTTTTGTGGGCTGAAATTGGAGTCTGGCGGGTTGCCATGTATATTTTTGCTGCACTTTCAGGTTGCTTAATTTTTTGATATGTCCGTTTTTAGGGGAGGTGCTGTCAAATTTTTTTCAGAAATTGGTATTTGACAAGTAAAAAAGACATTGTTTTTATTGGACTAACTAGACTAGAGAGTCGACGACAAGCTCTAATCTAAAAAACTTTTCAAAAAAAAAAAAATACTAACTTTTAAAAATGATTTCACTAATATTGGTAGTATACTAATATAAACGTTTTGAAGTCGTGTATACATGAGTTTTTCCTCCATTTTGAACTTGGATTGATTAATTAAGTGACATACATATTTTAAGTCTCCTTTAAATTAGAGTTATAAAGCACTTACTTTGGTTATCTTTATTACACTTTTTGTTGACTCTAGAGTGTGGGAGCGTAAGTCAGTCTTATTAACTAACTAGTTTGAATGCTCGTGCGTTGCAACGGGGTAATTAACTTATTTATAATGCAAAAGAAAAACGTTATAAGTTTAATGTTTACATTATATGTCTAATGATTTGTTTACCTATTATTAAAATATCTCTTTAAAAAAAATAAAAAATTAATATATACGTGACTTAACTCTTATTTATAATCATATAATCACCCCACCTTATACTAATCTTTCGATGTGGGACAATTCTACTATTTATAAGTAATATATTCACAAAAATTGGATTTTTTTTATGATGTGGGACACTTCTAATATTTATACGTGATATATATTTATCAAAACTACATTATTTTTCAATGTGGGACAAATAACATACTCAGAATTACACCTTCAAGTACTCTCCATTAATATTTGTACGTTGTTTTTCTTCAAAAAAAAATTTAACATAATTGAGATACTGAACTTTCTCGTGGTACCCCTTAATTTTGTTAGATTTTCCATGTTACCCCTACTTTTAAAAATCTGCCTATGGTACCCTTGAGGTTCCATTTTTTTTGCCCATGGTACCCCCTAATGTAAAGCCTGTTAAATGGACGTTAAGTTTGATGGCATGACAATAAAATAACAATTAAAAAATAATATCCCCTTTATTGTTTTATTGGTACGGATCTCTCTCTTTTAAATGCAAATTTAATTAACTATATCATTATAATATGGAAAATTTCTCATGATAACCTTGAACTTTGATAGATTACACATACTACCATGGACTTTTGTTTTCTATTTTTTTTATCATAATTAAAATATGTGCAAATGATAAGAACCTATACTCTAATGATAGAATATTTTTTTATCATATTATTTAAACATAGTATATTTACCACATCTACATTATTTTTCAATATGGGACATATAAAATCTATAGGTAGAAAATATAATGATATAAACTTTTAAGAGCTCTCCAAGACACTACTTAAGCGACTCACAAGATTTTGGGTTGATGCCTAAGTTCCAAGGATGCTCATAGAATCACCCACCTTATGCTATATTTCGATGTGGGAAAATTTTATTTTTTATATGTAGTATATTTATCACACCTATATTATTTTTCAATATGGGAGATATAACATACTATGAAATACACCATCTTTAATATCACTACTACAAATCCAGGCAACTACAACGCCCCTTTAACAACGATTATTCACGAAAATCACAATAGACGTTGTAGAATGTATGGCGCGAATTTTACTAAAATTAATTACAACGGGTATGGTTATAAAAATCGTTGTTATTAGTTTTAACAACGGGTAACACATGCGAAACCGTTGTTAATAATTTGGCGCAAAATTGGCGCAAAGTTAGTGAAAAGTAATCACAACGGTTACTTTTGTAACCCGTTGTTAAAACATATTTGACAACGGGTGTTTTTTACAACCGTTGTTAAAACATATTTGACAACGGTTGTTGATTTACAACCGTTGTTAAAACATATTTGACAACGGTTGTTGTTTAATAACCGTTGTCAATACCTTGCATACTATAAACCACACAAACACAAGTCTGCTGGAGCCACAAAACACAAACCTTAATACACAAACACAAACACAGCAGACAAACACAAACACAAAACACACACTTTTTCATCGTCTCTTTCTCTCTTTCTCTCTTTCTCTCTTTCTCATTGTCGCTTTATCTTCTCGCCGTCACTGTTGATTTCATCGTCTCTTACGTTCTGTAATTATCGGTAAATCTCGCCGCCAAATCGTTAGTTTCATCGTCATTATTTTCTTTTTCTAATTATTTTATGTGCATGTATGTGTTTTTATCGACCATTATGTTATTTGTTTAAGTATTGTTCGCATAATTAGTTAGTAAAACAAAGAAGAAGCAAGATGAAGAAGCAAGATAAACATAATTAATATATATATATATATATATTTATAAATACATAAATTAAAAAAAAAAAATTACATTAATAAAAATGCAATTCTTATATTTTCATAGAGGATCTTATTCTCCTCTATCATATCCGTCCTCTCCTCCTTGGCTATTTGGAGGTTCCGTTCAATATTGCTATATCGTCATATAGCCGCAATCGCTGCCTTTGCTCCGTCAAGCCATCTTCTTTGGCGTCCTTCAGTACGGATCGAGCATCCGCAAGGTAGCTCCTGAAACTTTCTTCAATATGGAGCAACCGGCGGATGAAACTGTTGTTGTTCTCGATCATAGTAAGAGTCTTAAGGATGATATCATTCATTTTGTTGGAGTTTGGAGTTTGTTTTGAAAGATTAAGTAGGGTTAATTTATTTGGAGTTTGTTTTAGCAGTTAGGGTTTGGAGATGTATATATTGAGATAATGGAAATGTTAGTTGAGATAATGCAATGTATTTATACTAAGCAATGTGTGGGTTGAGTTGTTTTTTAATTAATATATATGTTAGGAAGTTGTGCCATAATCATCATCATTTCTCTCAATGCTGCTTCAAATCTTATTACTAACCCTTCTCATTCCATATTGTCCGTTCATATGCACAGTGATGGCAGTAATAATGCATGCATCGGAATTATAACGGGCTGTAATTATGCATGCATCTAGTAACATCTAATTTAATTTTTTTTTTATTTTTTAAGAACAAACAACAACGGTTATTTTAAACAACCCGTTGTCTTTAGTTATAACAACGGTTTTGTATATTACAACCCGTTGTTATAACTTTCCCCCCAAAATTGAGTCACACTTTCCACAACGGGTTTTTATACTTAAAACCGTTGTTAATATTTTTAACGACGGTTTCCTTAAGAAAACCAACCGTTGTTAAAACCTTTTACAACGGACGCTTTAACAATGGACGCTTTTTTATATAACGGTTTTTGACCGTTGTTATAGCCTGTATTTGTAGTAGTGTATGTGCAAATTATATGAAATTTATATATACTCTAATGATAACATTTCTTACCATGAATCTAATAATATTTTTTCATAATTTTTTTACCGACATTATTTTGTCAAATGAAATTTAAAAGTTTTTATATAAAAATTAGAAACATCACTTGAATATAAAATAAGAAATACATAGTATATATTATAATAACTAAAAGATTTTCCAAACATTAACTTAGGTTATAAATCATTATTGTAGAGACAGTAATACAAACTCTTTTAAGAGTTATCTCTGACAATACTTAAGGGAATCAAAAGATTTTGGGTTATGACTTCTATTTATAATCATAAGATCACTATTCCTTATGATAATGTTTCAATGTGAGACAATTCTAATATTTATACATAGTATATTCACCACACTTACGTTATTTTTCAATGTAGGACAAATAACATACTTAGTACACCATTTTTTTTGCACCTACTTTGACAACAACCGGATTTAATAATGGGAAAATACAATACAATACAATATACACTCTAATGATAGCTTTTTTTTGTCACAATCTAATTATATAATTTTCATACGATACTTTTTTTTCAAATGAAATATAAAGTTTTTATATCAAAATTATAAACATCACTTTAATATAATATAGAAAATGTATATATATGGGACATTTCTATTATTTATACATAATATATTCACAACACCTACATTATTTTTCAATGTGGGACATATAACATACTAAAAAGTCTACATCTTTTATATCAAAAAAAATTTGGATTAATACATAAGTTTCGAGGATGCCTCCTATTTATATTTATAGAATCACCCTACCGTATACTATTATTTCAATGTGAGATACATAATTTAATTATTTAGACGTAGTATGTTCATAATGCCTACATTATTTTTCAATGTGAAAGATATAACACTACTACAGATACAGGCTATAACAACGGTCAAAAACCGTTGTTATATAAAAAAGCGGACGTTGTTAAAGCGTCCGTTGTAGAAGGTTTTAACAAAGGTTGGTTTACTTAAGGAAACCGTTGTTAAAACTATTAACCACGGTTTTATGTATAAAAACCCGTTGTGGAAAGTGTGACTCAATTTTGGGGGGAAAGTTATAACAACGGGTTTTAATATACAAAACCGTTGTTATAACTAAAGACAACGGGTTGTTTTAAAATAACCGTTGTTATTTGTTCTTAAAAAATAAAAAAAAATTAAATTAAATATTACTAGATGCATGCATAATTACGGCCTGTTAGAATTCCGATGCATGCATTATTACTGACATCACTGTACATATGAACGGATAATATGGAATGAGAAGGGTTAGTAATAGGATTTGAAGCAAAGATTATTGAGAGATATGATGATGATTATTATGGCACAACTTCCTAACATATATATTAATTAAAAAGCAATTAACTCAACCCACACATTGCTTAGTATAAATACATTGCATATCTCAACTAACATTTCCATTATCTCATATATTCATCTCCAAACTCTAACTGCTAAAACAAACTCTACTTAATCTTTCAAATCAAACTCAAAAAACTCCAACAAAATGAATGATTTCATCCTTAAGACTCTTACCATGATCGAGAACAACAACAACTTCATCCGCCGGTTCCTCCATATTGAGGAAAGTTTCAGAGCTACCTTGCGGAAGCTCGATCCGCATCAAGCACGCCAAAGAAGATGGCTTGACGGAGCGAAGCGATTGCGGCTATATGACGATATAGCAATGGCCGAACGGAACCTCCAAATAGCCAAGGAGGAGAGGACGGATACGATAGAGCAGAATAAGATCCTCCATGAAAATATAAGAATTGCATTTTTACATATGTAATTTTTTTTTTAATTTATGTATTTATAAATATATATATATATATATATATATATATATATTAATTATGTTTATCTTACTTCTTCATCTTGCTTCTTCATTGTTTTACTAACTAATTATGCGAACAATACTTAAAAAAATAACATAATGGTCGATAAAAACACATACATGCAAAAGAAATAAATAGAAAAAGAAAATAATGACGATGAAATTAATAAAGGATTTGCGAGATTTACCTGATAAATACAGAACGTAATAGACGATGAAATCACAGTGACGGCGAGAAGATAAAGCGACGATGAGAAAGAGAGAAAGAGAGAAAGAGAGAAAGAGAGTGTGTATGTGTTTTGTGTTTGTTTGTCTGCTGTGTTTGTGTTTGTGTATTAAGGGTTGTGTTTTGTGGCTGCAGCAGACTTCTGTTTGTGTGGTTTATAGTATGGAAGGTATTGACAACGGTTATTAAACAACAACCGTTGTGAAATAAGTTTTAACAACGGTTGTAAAAAACACCCGTTGTTAAATATGTTTTAACAACGGGTTTCAAAAATAACCGTTGTGATTACTTTTCACTAACTTTGCGCCAATTTTGCGCCAAATTATTAACAACGGTTGTGCATGTGTGACCCGTTGTTAAAACTAATAACAACGGTTTTTATAACCACACCCGTTGTAATTGATTTTAGTAAAATTCGCGCCATACATTCTACAACATCTATTGTGATTTTCGTGAATAATCGTTGTTAAAGGGGCGTTGTAGTTGCCTGGATTTGTAGTAGTGTAACATACCAAGAAATACATGTCTCTTCTTAAAAACCACTATTGTATACATATTATTTTTCTTTGAAGGTAAAACCACTTAGTCTCGATCATTAGATATGGATCTCTATATCGTACATATAACGACTCATTAACGCTCTATTACTGCATTCAGAAGACAGCCATTAGTAAAATCTTTAGTTTTGTATTGTGTCAGGAGACTATCATTAGTAAAACTTTTAGTTATTTTTTGATTTTCTTGTTCATGATCTTAACTCTTTCCCGGGTAGTTCCCAACGATTTCCACTTTATTTTTAATATCATATCGTAGATAATGATAGAAAATCTTAAGAGCTCTTTAAAACAATATTTATGAGACTCAAAAATTTTTGGATGGATACATAAATTCCAAATATGCATCCTATTTATAATCATATGAGCACATCACCTTATACTAATTTTTCAATGTGGGACAATTCTACTATTTATATGTAGTATGTTCACCACACCTACTTATTTTTCAATGTGGGACAAAACATACTAAAAAGTATACAATTTTTCATATTAAGAAGTACACCATCTTTAATATGTGCAAATAATATGAAATTTATACTCTAATGATAGCATTTTTTAACACAAAGCTAATTATATTATTTTCATAATTTTTTTAACGATATTTTTTTTGACAAATGAAATGTAAAAGTTTGATATAAAAATTGGAAATATCACTTGAATATAATTTAGGAAATATACATACTATAATAATTAAAAGATTCTCCACTTTATTTTTTACATCAAAAATTATACTTTCCTAAATTTATTTTTGATGATGTGGACGCTCTCAGATCGCTCGAAAAAACTCTCATTTATATATATACTAGATTTACTTTCATAGGTGACTCCCGCTTTAAGTTCTTGACCTCAATTCTATTCGGTGCCCGAGTGATTAGACCCTTAGGGGAACCCAATCAATGTGTTGGGAGAATGCCTAATGACTTGTCCGGATGGGCGGGATCCATTGGTCGAAAGATCGCTACAAGGGACACTGGATATATCCACGGGTACGGAAGGTGGAGATTCAGAAAAAGAAAGAAAAAAAAGTCAAAACAGGAGAAAAAAAATTGAAAAAGATGAAAAGAAAAAAAATTTGAAAAAAACAGAAAAAAGGCAAAACAGAAAAAAACAGGAAAAAAAATGAATGAAGAAAAAAGACGGGGACATTGTGATGTTGGATGTGTGTTATGGTGGTAAGTTAATTGAGGGATGACGGATACACTTGAATACTCGGGAGAACGATCCTCGTACATTGTACAGAAAGTAAATCCCTTTTTCCCTAGGACCTTAAATTGCTGAGCCCTCCTCTACGAGTCAATACACTTGCACATGCACACGAAGGTAGTTGGACTGAGTGTATTGCTAATGCATTTATTTATAATTGTAATTTAGAAGCGGTTTAAAATACTTATGTTGGCTAATTAGTTGGTTGTATAGTTTGAAGTGGAGGAAAAATTTGGTATATGTTACTTTCTAATCTAACTACAAATGTTTTCCATTGACCGACTAACTTGGACAAAATGATTTCTAAAAATATTTTAGTTTGTTGTCGATAAACTTGCTTGGTTAAGTCTAAAATCTTCGAGGTGGATGATTGTTCATACTCATGTTTTGTCATTGTCGAGGGCGACAATAAGCTAAGTGTGGGGAATTTGATGAGCCCATAATTATATATGTTTTTATCCCATATCCGTATATTGTTAGTGTCGTCTTTCGCATTATTTGAGCTAAATTATTATATATTCGTTAATTTCGGGATTTAATTAATGTTATTATTATTTTAAATGCAAATGGGCTTATTTAGTGTGTTTTGGTATACGAGATTACAAGACATAAGAGAATGGGCCGAATGACGCGCTTAATGGATCAAAAGTATGACGCGAGTATGTGTAAAACGGACCAAAGAATAAAATAAGAAGCGAAGCATATGAAAAAAAGAAGCACGCAAGCAGACACGTACGTAATCTTTAATTAATCACACAGCCCATGTCGCCATATCTTAAGAAATTAGGAGTGTTTGGGAATTAAACTAAGAACAGAAGAATAGATAAAGACGGGAGCTAGTGGAAACATGAAACTCAGCAATGAACTCTGATTCCGCATCAAATTTGATCCCTTCCCTTATTCTACTCACAAAATCTATCCTATATGCTGCAAAATCAATCCTGTATGTCCCAAACACCGACTTTGTTCGAGTATAAATACCCGAGTTCCCAATCAGAATTGACAAAGCAAGTATACATATAATAAAACCAAAATTCGGCGATAGGAATCGACGATGATGTAATTCAAGATGGAGCAGTCCGACGGGTGGAGCGGCTCCGACTCGGAGGAAGATAGGAGGCCTGACTTGTGGAGGCGTTGCAACCGAAATAAGGGACGGTTTTCTGTACTCAATTTATTAGTTCTTATCTTAATTACTAGTTAATTTCAGTTTGTTGTTGAACTAATCTTTCAGTTATTAATCGTTAATTTCTTCTTAGCTATATTTGTTTTATGGTATTCTCATTATACTCGTTTTAATCGTGGATGGTAAAAACCGATTGCTAGTTGATTAATTTGGTGCGGCGTTAGATTAATTAACCGAGTAGCGACTAGTTTATTTTAGGACTGCAATGATGTCGTTAGACTTAACTAGGAGTATATTTAGATGTGTTAATCGCTTGATTATTGACAACACTCAGGTAATTAATACGGTTAATGAGGTCTTTCTAATTCTTAATGCGGCTAGTCAATTTGCGAAACTTTGAAACTTGCGTAGAATTGGTTAGTTAGTATTGGTAGTCGAGCGGCTCACTACCAATTAAAAGTAAGGAAAGATAGGGAGTTTTTAGCGGCTAAATTCTCTACAGTTAACCTATTGTTAAACTGAATATTTGTTAGACGATCGACATGTAACTAGAATATTATGAGCTTAATTGAATTGCTTGTTTCACTTACTAGAATAGAATTAGTTACTGTTAGGTTGCTTAAAATCACCGATTGAACCCCCAAATTCCATAAATATGTTAATAGCATGTGAATATGTAAGTTAGTTTGTAAATAGTATTCCATAGTTAATTAGTTTTCCAATCTCTCTGTGGGATCGACCCTACTTATCCTTTACTACGTTGTTATTTTTGAGGTTAAGATAGGTTTATAAATTATTAATTTGTATACGCTTAACGACACGTATCAATAGCCCAGCCAAAACCCTTCTTTTCTCTTCTCCAAAACACGCTCAAAACAGCCCCATACACCAACCCGCATGCTCTGTTTTACGAGCCCAAGCCCGCACCAATTCCTCTCTTATTTGACCCAAATCCTTGACTCTTGCCTAGCCCACATATCTACCCTTAAACATGGTCCATAACCCGGTCAACCCCAAAACAAGCTAAAACGAGCCACAACAAGCAGCCCGTAACCCCTTACCCGTGCTCTGTTTTTGCGAGAGCTTTGGAGCTCTTTCTTGAGCTCCAAGCTCTTCCCTAGCCTTGCCCATCAAGTAAGAGATTCCTTATATCTCTATACTTACCATTTCCAGCCAAAAGATCGAAAAAAGATAGAGAAATCGTTGCATAAAATCACTTTTCAAAACTGAGTTTTTGCAACTTTCATATTCTCCAACCGGTTTTAAAACCCTAATACCTAGCTATATTAGCTTCGTTTGCCTCATTCGAAAGGAGGGACACAAAATTGATATATCATAGATCACAAAGAATATAAGCCATAACCTCAAGCATTGATAATAACTCAAGGAAGATCTTCATCTTCTTCCTTGAGCACGAACCCAGAAAACAGAGCACACTCACATAGCTCTCGAAAATTGCTTCGAAACACCCTCAAATCTCCATTACAATTCACCAAATTTTGCATACACAATATAGGTAGTGCCCTTGATTGATTTGTGTCCTCTTACAACAGCATAGGTAACGTTTTAAGCATTAATTTGCTCGATTCTTTACCTTGCTCGCGTTTCTGTCAGCCCTTGTTCATCGTTGTTTTTAATATTTTAAAAGCAATTTAGGTCTGTTTTTTGCCAAGGTTGTAAACTTTGCTCTTCAAGTATTCCAAAACATCTTTCGTTTTGAAAAATCGTTGAGTATTGAAGCCGTAGTGATCGTTTGAAAATTGTTGCGCAAGTCGGGAAAAACGCGTGAAACGTGTTTGTTTATTTCAAGTTTGGATTTCGATTATTGATTTGAAAACCATCGTAGACGTACCAAGAAGCTTGCATCCGAGATACATGTAGGCCGAGGGTGCCAAATACTCTCTCTTTCTCCCTTTTAATTTTGCTTTTATTGCTTTATTAATTATCGTATTATTTATCGTTATAGCATGTTTGATTACGGTAATTATTTTATTGTTGATAATTATGAAGGAGGACGGGTTTTGTATGATGATGAATGCCGATGGATGGCCTTTAATTGTGTGGATTAATTTCTGTTAGGAATTAGACGATTTGTATTGTTATATGATTTGTTTTCACATGCTATTCTTTAATTATGCTAGATTTATTCTCGTATGTTTAAATCTATGTTTAATTTGATGTTCTTGTTTTAAATCTAAAATTATAACATGCTTTTTATATTTAATTAGTATGCTTATGATTAAAGTTTGCATCTTTCATATTGTTATTTGTTAATTTATGATTAATTGAATTAAATAATGAAATTGTTTAATTTTAATTTGTATGTTAACATGATTTATGAGATGTATAGATGAATATGAGGTTTGCTTGCTTAAATTAGATCATGCGTGTTTGTATGATTTAGTTTGGTTGTTTATTCACATGTTAGTTTAATTAATTAGGTTTTATTAATTAGAATTGCATGAAATCGCATGAATTAGAATTGTTTGTGTCGATTTATTTGTCAAGCATGTATGCCGTGTGTTTACCATGTATGGCTCGAATTTCTAGGCTAAGAATTAGTCTATTATGTATGATTCACATGATTAGATAAGCATGTTTAGGATTAATTGTTTTAATTAAGAATTAATTGAAACTGTTAGCATGTTTGTTCGATTATCGTCATGCTTGTTTGCTTTGTCGATTGATGTCGTGTATGATATCCTTAAGCACGGTTTTCTAGGCTGTTTTAGACTAAGAATTAGTCCTCTAATTTGCCTTGTTCATATGCCAATCGTTTGTGAAACAATTGTTTGATTTAGATGCATGTTTGCTTCTTTTTCGTTTGCATATGATTATGTCATCACATGTCACTTGTTTGCAACCCGACTTGACTTAGAATAGGTCATGTATGCACCCATGGTAGGCCAAGATGGCTGTGTGTTTGGTTCGGCCAAGAGGCCTTTGTTTCGTTGCTAGGGTGTTTGTTAATGCCTTGTTGGTTTACGGTTTTATTGCAATTGTTATTGTGATCTAACCCATGTTGTTTGCAGCGCCGCTAGAGTAAGAAGTTTCTTTTTCTCCTCTTTGTTTGTTTGTTTATTTATGCTAGAATAGCCAAATGAACTCACATGTTTAAATAACTTGACGAATTTATGTGCATTTAAACCGCCTAGAATGATTGTCACATGTTAGGGTTTAATATGACTGGATGCATTCGACAAATACTAGTTTAATTAAATTGGCCATTGTTTGACATTAGTAGACGCCGTTGTTTACAACGGACGGGGTTGGGTGTTTGAATGAGCTTCCCAACACGTACTTTCACACGAATCCATTTTCTCTAAAACGGTTTCCAAATTTCCTTAAATTTGGTGGCAACTCCTTATGTTTGAAAAACCCTCGTGGATACATCAAATTCCCACATCCACAAAAATGAGTAGGTTTGGGGTCCATCTCCAAGATCCCATTACTTGCAATAAATCGACACCAAGTAGTACTTCGTCGCTTTCAATGTCAGCGATCATAAAATCAGCCACTCCTTGCCAATTTCCGAGTTGAATAGGTACATCATAGGCCATGCGGCATTTTAGATGTTCCGAGTGTCCTTCTGGTTTTATGATAGTCTTGGCATAGAAATAACGAATACAATCTTGTGCAGCCCTTTTGATGGTAAGGACGTTGTGTAACGACCTTGGATCCATTGATATTTTGGCCTCCACATTTTGAACTTTTCCATGAGTCCTCCATAGAGAATTGAATGGTAAGACATCATTTACATCTATGCGCGTCTCTGGCATTGGTGCTTCATCATTGATCTGCCCTTGCGTTGAATCTAGAACATTTGTTTGTAACACCCGCGAATTTCCCATTTTGACATTTAAAATTTATTAAACCGTATGAATTACTTTATTAAATATTTTTGAATTATTAAATTTAATTGATTTTATGTCAAACACGATTTTCATGAACGTATTATATAAAGGCACATTTTTATAAAAATACGTATTATTATTAAATTATATTTTTAAGACATAATTTATATAAGAATAAATGTATACATATTTTTGGTCGGATAATAATAGTGACAGCAATAGTAATAATGCCCGTCTTAAATTCCGTCTAGCTAGACCGTCACATTTCACTTTGTACCAGCTTTAATCCGAAACAACCAGAAATTGACAACATGCTCACCTACCCTCTTACCCCTATCTTTAGATATCTCATTTTATATATTATTATTATTATTATTATTATTATTATTATTATTATTATTATTATTATTATTATTATTATTATTATTATTATTATTATTATTATTATTATTATTATTATTATTATTATTATTATTATTATTATTATTATTATTATTATTATTATTATTATTATTATTATTATTATTATTATTATTATTATTATTATTATTATTATTATTATTATTATTATTTTGATTATTATTATTATTTTTATTATTATTATTATTATTATTATTATTATTATTATTATTTTGATTATTATTATTATTATTATTATTATTATTATTATTATTATTATTATTATTATTATTATTATTATTATTATTATTATTATTATTATTATTATTATTATTATTATTATTATTATTATTATTATTATTATTATGTTGTTTTTGGTGGGCTGTGTCCCTTCATAACCCATATACCTCTCCCTTCTTCTTCATTTTTCGAAAAACAGCAGCAGTCACAAGTAAACAACACCACCAACTGCAAACACCATTTTTCGATCTTAAAAACTCAGATCCTGTCTCCATTTCTCAACTAAACTCCATAATTCTTGTACCAATAGCTTCCCCTCTTCTTCCCCTTCATTCTAGGTAAGAAAGTCGAGTTCTTGTCAAGTTTTGTTTTTGACCCGTCTTGTAGAAACCGCGGTTCAGCTGAAAAACCGACTCATTCTCGTGCTAGGTGATGGACTCGGCGACCCATACCGGAATTCCGGACGACTCAATCGAAAATTTGAAAGGCTAAGGTAACGGTGATAGGTTACTCGACAAATGTCGAATTTCCGTCTTGTTGTATCGTTTTACATGCTCTTATTGGCTAAAGTTTGGTTCTTTACTCTTTTCCTTCTTGTATGATAATTTTTGTCTTAAATTGGTGTTTGAAATGGATTGTCTCGAGTTCGAAACTCGGTCTCGAATTCTGTCTTCTTGAGCTCGGATTATGGCGCACGTGAACCCGTGTTTGTGGCTGGTTTTGGTTCAGTTTTGGGATGGGTAGGTTAGTTTCGGGATTGTTTTTAGGTCACCTTGTATTTGTGAATTCCGTCTTAAAAACCGTTTCAATTGTTGGCGTAGTCTGGCTCAGCCTAGGACTGTTTTAGGCGTGAGAATGAAGCAACTCGGGGAAGTTCGTACTCTGTTTCTTTTGGGCGATTTTATGAAGAATTCCGGTACAGTTTTAAGGTGGAAATGGGACAGTATTGAGAATGGACGTATACTACATTTTAGGACTATTTCCGTGTTTCTTTTACATGCCAAGTCGCCTTCTATAGCCTGCTCGTGGTTCTGTCTTGGGCAGGAAATGGTGGTGGTTTGACATGGCTGTTTTGGGATGGGAAGTGTGGCTGATATGGGCGGAAATGGTGGCTAGTGGTAAGGCCGTGTAGGGTGGTTATGAGTGATGTGTGCGGACTGTTTATGGGTTGTGGTGGTTGGCTGTTTGATGACGGGCGTGGGACTATTCTTTGGTCCCTTATGTCGTGGGGTTTGGGTGCTTTTGGCGCCTAGTTGGGTTATTCGAATTGTTTAATTCCCGTCTCGTATTTTATATAACGTGTTTCGTTAAAAAAATCGTTCTTCTAAAATATTTTCTTATTGGGCTAGTTAGGTTTAATAAGTGGGCTAATTATACTTAGTAGGTTGGGTTTGTCATATCTATTCATTCGAGTTTGACTCGTTAATTTAATTGAACTTGTCATGATTCTATAGTTGGACTTGTCGTGTTTATAAATTGTTTTGGCGCTAGTTTGGTTTATTTAAAATATAATTAAATATATCCGTCTCGTATTTCATATAACGTAAATCATTAATATTGCTCCTTCACATATTCTTTTGTTGGATTCCTTATAATTCAATTATGGGCTTGTTATGTTCTATCTGTTGGGTTTAATATGCTTTGTATGATGGACTAATTGTGTTTGACATGTTGGATCTAAATGGACTAATTTATTGGACTTCATATAGCTTATTTGTCGGGCTCATAAACGAGTCACTTGATTTGGTCACATTTTATAACGTAAATTATTCATTATCATTCCTTATATCTTATTTAATCGGTATGTTAAATTATAAAACGGAATGTTTAGTAATATAATACAAGTATGAGATATTCATTAAAAGTACTGGTAAGAGTCATATTCTTGATAATGTCTTGTATTGTTCTGTGGTGAGAGTCTTGGTCCTATCGGATACTAGGGGAGAGCCATAGGCCCTCTAGTTGCGATATGATCGTCGGGACTAATGTTCCCATCCGTACTTATGGTGAGATGCAAGCCATAAGTATGAGTGTGACATTAATAATCCCGTCCCATGTGCATGAAAAGGTTATTATAAATAATTACCTGTAAGAGTCGTATTCTTCTAGAAATGCCATATTAACATCGTACGTGCTTGACATACATTTTTGCCCTGCTTGTGCTGTTCTGGCAAGCACGGGTTTGACCTACTTGTGTTGTTCTGGCAAGTACGGTTTTGGTCTACTTGTGCTGTTCTGGCAAGTACGGCTTTTGGCCACTTGTGATGTTCTGGCAAGTGAGTCTTATCTTAGTCTTTCCGCCACTTTCGTGTCGTTACGCGATTGGGGTACTTTTCCTCTCCTTAGTATTCGAGTCTTGGGTGCGTGCTGTGCTGGCGCATGTCGAATCGGGATGTACACCCGAGAATCTGCAGATTTAGACTAGGACCGTATTATTATCGTAGTCCTACCCGGGGAAATTATAGTCTAAGAGTGATAAATGTCTTGCATTATTTGGATGGTTACTTTGGTCATATCTCCTTCAAATACGTGCTCGTGGCTAAGTGGCCGTGTCGGTTTTCTTGTCCTTCTTTTCCATTTATTTATTGTTGCTTATGCCTTACTTGTTTATTTCATCATGTCTTTTACTCTTGTTGGTTTAAACACGTATAATCCTATGTTTAGTTATGATTCGATTCACTCATATGTTATCTAATATGATTGTTTGTTTACGTTCTTTGTTATGTTTATTTCGACATATTGTGGCTGGGAGAACCTTGAGTTACTCCCCACTGACTGTGGCGTTCATGTTTACATGAATGACAGGTTGTGATGATGCTTACATGGGGAAGACGTGTGGGCTAGCGAGAACTAAACCCTTGGACCTTAGTTTCTAGTTTAGAAACCCTTTATATGTTTATTCGTGGGATATCTTTTCCCCGCCTTCTAGACTTGGGTTGTAATAACCTAATTTTGTCTATTATTGTATTTGTTTCATTTCATTTTGGCACCCACGTGTTAATCTTTAACTAATAACCAAAAAGTTTTTAAAATATCACAAATTTCCGCTTTAGTTTATTAGTTATATTTTCCGCGTTATCGCGGGGTGTCACAGTTGGTATCAGAGCCTATGTTGCTCCCGACGCACACACGTGTACCCCAAATTTAAATGTGAACTTGACCTTGAATAATGAATGAGAGATGGGTAGACTTAAGGACCTAAGGTGGTAGTCTGTAGTGTGTTTGCTCTTTATTAGGTTCTAACATGTTTGTTGATTGCCATTTAATAATTGTTGTGCCCTTGGATCAATGACTGTAAGCCTACCAACGTGAAGATCAAGATTTGGTGCCTATTGCTGAGGATTGAAGATTCGTTCAACCTTCGAAGAATGCTTCCACTTCCTCTAAGATGTTTCTCATTCTTTGTGTACCTTGCCCTGTCCTCTACTTCTTAATGCTTATTCCTTCTTCTAAATCCTCTTTTCTTTTTCCTTGTAAGTCACTCTTGTATTCCCTAACTTGTCCTTTGTTCCTTACTAATCCTCCCTTAACGCCTTTTTATAGTATTCTTTCTTTTGAGGAATGTTGACCTTGGTTGGAAATTTGGACTTTTGAGTAGATTGTTTGTGTTTGACCCTTAATCCTGATTTTGAGAGGATTTGATGTTGGAAAGGCTTAGGTAGTATGATGAGGCATACATGATGGTTTTTATACCTAGATCCTTGATAAAGTGAGTATATTTGATTGCTGGATTTTGTGTGTCAAGTGTGAGTTGCATTGGTTACTAAGGTCATAGAACTTCTCTTCGTTGCTTATGTTTGGGATACTAGTACTTAGTACTTGACTTAAAATGGATGAAATTGAATAGTGGATTTGAGGATATAGAATTGACTAAGTAAGTCGAGTTTGTGATTGGTTTTTGTAGTTGCCTTGGATATGAGTATGGCTTTGTTGGAAACCTTGACCTTGATCTTGTGGAAGTTGTTTATGGATGTTTGAGGATTTGGAGTGATGAGATCACACTTATAGTGGAGTGCCTTGTTTCATGGAATTGCTTAGGGTGAAGTAACATATATAAGTGATTTGAGGAAATCCTTGGGAGTGTTGTGGTAATGAGTTTTGTTGTTAGGAAGTTTTCGAAACCGTTTAGGATGATGTGGTGGTTTGAGATTTGAGTACCTGGCATTTTCTTGTTGTCTAATTTTTCTTCTTCCTTGATTATAAGCGTTACCGTTCATACCTCTTTTCCTCGCTTCATCATGCTCCTCTCTTAAATTGGATGCCAGCTACCTGTAAAAACTCTACCTTTGACATTCTTATTGATTTGACTTCAATTCTTGCCCTATGAAATTCATCATAGCTCTTTTTGATTAGTTAAGTTTGAATCCTCTTAGTATACTTGTATCTATGATATCTAAGTTACTTTTCTTTTATTCAATTTCTAAGCTTTCAAGCTACCAGTTCTGATTCGGTGTTAAAAGTTTATGTTACTTTTGCAAAACCCTACCTATTTTAAAGATTTGAAAATGAAAATTTGATTTAGTTCCCTAATTATCCTTTGAATATAAACTCCTTTATCATAATTTTAACTGCTAAACCCGAGATTTCTTTAAAGTTTATCCAATTTCTATTAACTTTGATATATTTATGACCTTTTGTCAAAGTTTAATATTACATTTCCAGAAATTTGACTCCCTTTCGAGTTTTAAAAGTGAAACCTTCATTTCTATTTTGGCTTTTGCAAAAGAAAATTTGAGTGAATTACCTTTCTCTCTTGATTTTAACCTTGATCGGATGTTAGAACTCGTTATTGGAGACGTTTGATAACTTGTTCTACGCTTGTCGGCGAATGATTTCTGTTTTAAATTTGTCTTTGACTTGGAAGGTAAGCGTTCTTGTGTGCACGACAATAGCAATTTCGTTCCATGAATGAGACTTATACTTTTGAAAACTCTTCGTTAATGTTTTTGAAAGTGTTTTGATTTCGATTTATACAAATGATTTGCCTTTCGACTTGGTTCTGTCGGGAAATTTTAGTTGAAGCTTCTGAAAGATTTTTAATTCTTACAAGTAATTAACCTTTTAATGTTTTGGTTATCGATTTTAAAAGTTCAGTTTTATTTTTATAACCTTTCTTTTCTACCTTCAAGTTTCGAGGACGAAACTTTTTTTTAAAAGATGGGGTGATTGTAACACCCGCGAATTTCCCATTTTGACATTTAAAATTTATTAAACCGTTTGAATTACTTTATTAAATATTTTTGAATTATTCAATTTAATTGATTTTATGTCAAACACGATTTTTATGAACGTATTATATAAAGGCACATTTTTATAAAAATACGTATTATTATTAAATTATATTTTTAAGACATAATTTATATAAGAATAAATGTATACATATTTTTGGTCGGATAATAATAGTGACAGCAATAGTAATAATGCCCGTCTTAAATTCCGTCTACCTAGACCGTCACATTTCACTTTGTACCAGCTTTAATCCGAACCAACCAGAAATTGACAACATGCTCACCTACCCTCTTACCCCTATCTTTAGATATCTCATTTTATATATTATTATTATTATTATTATTATTATTATTATTATTATTATTATTATTATTATTATTATTATTATTATTATTATTATTATTATTATTATTATTATTATTATTATTATTATTATTATTATTATTATTATTATTATTATTATTATTATTATTATTTTATTATTATTATTATTATTATTATTATTATTATTATTATTATTATTATTATTATTATTATTATTATTATTATTATTATTATTATTATTATTATTATTATTATTATTATTATTATTATTATTATTATTATTGTTGTTGTTGTTGTTTTTGGTGGGCTGTGTCCCTTCATAACCCTTATACCCCTTCCTCCTTCTTCATTTTTCGAAAAACAGCAGCAGTCACAAGTAAACAACACCACCAACTGCAAACACCATTTTTCGATCTTAAAAACTCAGATCCCGTCTCCGTTTCTCAACTAAACTCCATAATTCTTGTACCAATAGCTTCCCCTCTTCTTCCTCCTTCATTCTAGGTAAGAAAGTCGAGTTCTTGTCAAGTTTCGTTTTTGACCCGTCTTGTAGAAACCGCGGTTCAGCTGAAAAACCGACTCATTCTCGTGCTAGGTGATGGACTCGGCGACCCATACCGGAATTCCGGACGACTCAATCGAAAATTTGAAAGGCTAAGGTAACGGTGATAGATTACTCGACAAATGTCGAATTTCCGTCTTGTTGTATCGTTTTACATGCTCTTATTCGCTAAAGTTTGGTTCTTTACTCTTTTCCTTCTTGTATGATAATTTTTGTCTTAAATTGGCGTTTGAAATAGATTGTCTCGAGTTCAAAACTCGGTCTCGAATTCTGTCTTCTTGAGCTCGGATTATGGCGCACGTGAACCCGTGTTTGTGGCTGGTTTTGGTTCAGTTTTGGGATGGGTAGGTTAGTTTCGGGATTGTTTTTGGGTCACCTTGTATTTGTGAACTTCCGTCTTAAAAACCGTTTCAATTGTTGGCGTAGTCTGGCTCAGCCTAGGACTGTTTTAGGCGTGAGAATGAAGCAACTCGGGGAAGTTCGTACTCTGTTTCTTTTGGGCGATTTTATGAAGAATTCCGGTACAGTTTTAAGGTGGAAATGGGACAGTATTGAGGATGGACGTATACTACATTTTAGGACTATTTCCGTGTTTCTTTTACAAGCCAAGTCGCCTTCTATAGCCTGCTCGTGGTTAGGGGTGTTCAACGGTCCAAAACCGGACCGGACCGGACCGGACCGGATGAACCCGCGGACCGGATAACCACATATCCCAAGACCGCGGACCGGACCGGTTAGGAGGGGACCCGGACCGGACCAGACCGGAACCCTTTAGGTCCGGTTTTTTCCGGGATTGGACCGGACCGATACTAATTTATAAGGCAAATTTAGTTTTATTGTTTAATGTGGACCGGACCGGACCGGACCGGAGACCGTTCACCATATTTTTGGGGACCCGGAGACCAGACCGGTATGTATTCGGTCTGGACCGGACCGGACCGGCCGGTCCGGGTCGATCCGGTTTGCCGGTCCGGGCCACTTTTTGTTCACCCCTACTCGTGGTTCTGTCTTGGGCAGGAAATGGTGGTGGTTTGACATTGCTGTTTTGGGATGGGAAGTGTGGCTGATATGGGCGGAAATGGTGGCTAGTGGTAAGGCCGTGTAGGGTGGTTATGAGTGATGTGTGCGGACTGTTTATGGGTTGTGGTGGTTGGCTGTTTGATGACGGGCGTGGGACTATTCTTTGGTCCCTTGTGTCGTGGGGTTTGGGTGCTTTTGGCGCCTAGTTGGGTTATTCGAATTGTTTAATTCCCGTCTCGTATTTTATATAACGTGTTTCGTTAAAAAAATCGTTCTTCTAAAATATTTTCTTATTGGGCTAGTTAGGTTTAATAAGTGGGCTAATTATACTTAGTATGTTGGGTTTGTCATATCTATTCATTCGAGTTTGACTCGTTAATTTAATTGAACTTGTCATGATTCTATAATTGGACTTGTCGTGTTTATAAATTGTTTTGGCGCTAGTTTGCTTTATTTAAAATATAATTAAATATATCCGTCTCGTATTTCATATAACGTAAATCATTAATATTGCTCCTTCACATATTCTTTTGTTGGATTCCTTATAATTCAATTATGGGCTTGTTATGTTCTATCTGTTGGGTTTAATATGCTTTGTATGATGGACTAATTGTGTTTTACATGTTGGATCTAAATGGACTAATTTCTTGGACTTCATATAGCTTATTTGTCGGGCTCATAAACGAGTCACTTGATTTGGTCACATTTTATAACGTAAATTATTCATTATCATTCCTTATATCTTATTTAATCGGCATGTTAAATTATAAAACGGAATGTTTAGTAATATAATACAAGTATGAGATATTCATTAAAAGTACTGGTAAGACTCATATTCTTGATAATGTCTTGTATTGTTCTGTGGTGAGAGTCTTGGTCCTATCGGATACTAGGGGTGAGCCATAGGCCCTCTAGTTACGATATGATCGTCGGGACTGATGTTCCCTTCGTACTTATGGTGAGATGCAAGCCATAAGTATGAGTGTGACATTAATAATCCCGTCCCATGTGCATGAAAAGGTTATTATAAATAATTACTTGTAAGAGTCGTATTCTTCTAGAAATGCCATATTACCATCGTACGTGCTTGACATACATTTTTGCCCTGCTTGTGCTGTTCTGGCAAGCACGGGTTTGACCTACTTGTGCTGTTCTGGCAAGTACGGTTTTGGTCTACTTTCACTGTTCTGGCAAGTACGGCTTTTGGCCACTTGTGCTGTTCTGGCAAGTGAGTCTTATCTTAGTCTTTCCGCCACTTTCGTGCTGTTCTGGCGATTGGGGTACTCGGTCTCCTTAGTAGACGAGACTTGGGTGCGTGCTGTGCTGGCGCACGTCGAATCGGGATGTACACCCGAAAATCTGCAGATTTAGATTAGGACCGTATTATTATCGTAGTCCTACCCGGGGAAATTATAGTCTAAGAGTGATAAATGTCTTGCATTATTTGGATGGTTACTTTGGTCATATCTCCTTCAAATACGTGCTCATGGCTAAGTGGCCGTGTCGGTTTCCTTGTCCTTCTTTTCCATTTATTTATTGTTGCTTATGCTTTACTTGTTTATTTCATCATGTCTTTTACTCTTGTTGGTTTAAACACGTATAATCCCATGTTTAGTTATGATTCGATTCACTCATGTCTTATCTAATATGATTGTTTGTTTACGTTCTTTGTTATGTTCATTTCGACATATTGTGGCTGGGAGAACCTTGAGTTACTCCCCACTGACTGTGGCGTTCATGTTTACATGAATGACAGGTTGTGATGATGCTTACGTGTAGAAGACGTGTGGGCTAGCGAGAACTAAACCCTTGGACCTTAGTTTCTAGTTTAGAAACCCTTTATATGTTTATTCGTGGGATATTTTTCCCCCCCCTTCTAGACTTGGGTTGTAATAACCTAATTTTGTCTATTATTGTATTTGTTTCATTTCATTTTGGCACCCACGTGTTAATCTTTAACTAATAACCAAAAAGTTTTTAAAATATCACAAATTTCCGCTTTAGTTTATTATTTATATTTTCCGCGTTATTGCGGGGTGTCACATGTTGGTTGGATATCGCCTTCCTTGACTTGCATCTCATCGACTTTGTCTTTGCCTTTCCCAACCTCTTTTGTACCCGAGTCTCCAAATTTCGAGTCCTCGGTGGCGGTTGTCTTTTCTTTATTTTGGTTAATTATCTTGAGGAACACTTTCTTCATAGGACACTCACGTATGTGGTGAGGATCTTTGCATAAGAAACAACTGTGTTTGGGTATATACTTGTCATTTCTTTTGGGGCTTCCAAGTGACCCATTTTCCGTTGGATCGTTAGTTGTATAGCGCCGCCCTTTCTTCGAAGTTGAACCTTCTGTAGATGCGTTTTTGTTTGAACGCTCCGTTTTCCCTGAAGTTTTAGTCGCTTGTATTGTAGATAAACTACGATCTTTGATTCTTCGTTTTGGATTGGGTACTAGCGGTACCCATGTGCGACCTTCCACCATAACGGCCTTATGCCCTACAAATGTAACTGGCGCTACGGCCTGGATGAATTCCAGCCCTAACACAGAAGCATGGTCGTCCATTGTTACGACGGTAAAGTCTACCGTCCCCCTCCAATCTCCCATCTGGATTGGTACTTCATGAGCGGTTCCATGGATAGGTATAGAGGCGGAGTTCACAGCTTTCATGGCGCCGGATCCTTGGCCGTACTCGATACGCAATCTCGTGGCTACCTCTTTGGTCATGAAGTTGTGAGACGCACCAGTGTCAAGCAGAGAGACAATGGGCGTGTCACTTATTCTCGCTTCAACGAACATTAAGTAATTGTCCTTGGCAGGCATACGACTTTCCTTAGGCGATGGTCCTTTGCGAACACCAGCGTCCCTGTGTGCTCTAGACTTTTCCTTCGGTTCCTTGGACATGTCGTTGAGCAAATGAAGTGCACTCATGTTGGCCTCCCCATCGGACTCATCCTTGTCCGCGTACGCCTTGGCCATGGCGTTTAATCTCTGCTTGCTTGGGCAATTACGGATGAAATGCGGCCCCCCGCATAGGAAACAATCTGGTTGTCCCTTACCCTCGTTGGACTTCTCCTTGGACTCGCCCTTATCATGGTCCTTGGAATCATATGAAGTCTTGCCACCCGTTGGCTTTGAACGATCTGAGGCATGCCTTCCTCCACCGTTCCCCGTAGAGTTCTTTGAGAAACCTTTCTTCGGTTCACTCGAACTTTCATATAGTGACTCGGCAACATCAATAGCGTCACTTAAGGTTTTCACACCCCTACACTTGAGTTCTTGCTCGACCCATTGTTGAAGGCCATCCATGAAATAGAGAAGAGAGAGTTGTTAGGGCATACCGTTAATCTCGAGTAAGAGGGTAGTGAATTGCTTCACATACTCTCGAATAGATCCCGGTTGTTTCAAATCTGTCAACTTTTTCGAGGCGAGTTCTGCGGCATTCTCCGGATAGAATTGTTTTTTGAAATCTGCCTTGAATTCGTTCCATGTACTTATAGTACATGCACCCCCCTGGATGTCGAGTTCTCTTCTTCTCCACCATAGTATTGCATCTTCGTTCAGGTACAACGTTGCAGTGCCTATTTTCGTTTTTTCGTCCTCCACGAGGACATTCTGGAAATAGCGTTCCATACTCCACAGAAAGTTGTCGATTTTCTTGGAGTCCCGTTTGCCACTATACTTGGGCAGCTCAGAAACATTCACCTTCTGTGCGTTCCCCCCATTATTCTTATCTTGGAGAGAAACAACCTCGGCCCTTAAATCGTCAACGACACTTGCAAGGTCGCTGATCATACCAATCACTCCGGTCAATTGAGGGTTTGGCCTATCTTCTTCCAAAAATGCAAGTCTTTGATTGACTTGCAACATGGCGTCACGACAGGCGCTAATTTTGCCTTCTAACTTGCCAAAGCGTGCCTCGGTTTCTGCCTTCGTATTTTTGGCCTACTCGGCCGTTGGGTTTACTTCTGCTCCCGTCATTCTTTTGGTAGTGATATCGAAATAACTTAATGAAAATAAGATGTGATTTTGATGCGAACCTTGTTCTTGAGATCACTTTACTTTGATGTAAACTTGGTTTGGAAAACTTCGTTTACTTGATGTAAATGAAGCGTGAGTGGTGTATAAAACTGGTTCTGGTAACCACGTTTACTTGAGGTAAATGTGGTGTGTAGATCTGGCTTTGGTAACCACGTTACTTATTGTGGAGTATGCATGGGTTGGTTCAAACCAGGCTCTGGTAACCACGTGTCACGTACTTATTCTTCCGGTAGAGAATAGACGTTCGCCACTCGTGCCAAGACACATAACTTGGTGCGAGTCAGGCCTTTGAAGCGATATCACTTGAGAATATAAAGAGAAAATGGCAAAGTACAAGAGTGTAGTGCAGCGGAAAGATTGAATATTATTAATAACTTAAGAGTTTGTACAATGCTTGAATTGCAGAAATAAAGATTACAATATCGAAGGTTTGTGTGAATATTTATGTGTGTTTGTGTATATTTGGAATGTATTGAATGTTTGAAAAATGAGGCCTAATGCCTCTATTTATAGGCGCCCAAAATGGCGGTTAAGGTCGAACAGGTGCGTGATTCGTTCCTTTTGGCATTGGCGGGAGGCACGAGCGAAAAGGAGGCTTCGTTCCTCTTCATGGTTGGCGGGAAGGAGAGGGAGAGTGAACCATTGTTCCTCTTGAGAGTTGGCGCCAAAATGAAGGGGGTAGGGGGGTGTATTTAATGTGTGAGAGAGAGAGAGAGGGAGAGGGGGAATGGATAAGGATGAAAATGGGGGATGTATGGTGGTTATTTAAGGGGAATGTATGTGGACAAGGGACTTTATTCAAGGCCCTGGATGTGGCATATTCGCATCTACTTGGCATAGCTGGACTTGTGGACTCCGTAGTAGCTTGCCCAGCTAGCCTCAACTTGGAAATGAGCTGCCTCCACTAAGAGTGAGCTGAGTGTACTTGACTGAGCTAGTCGTGAGCTGGAGTGAACTATCGTTGAGCTTCCCGGAGCTAGTATAGGCTTTGTAAATGCTAGTATGCTTCATGTAAGCTACCATAAGCATCCTTGTGGCATCACGGAAGCTTCGAATGAGCGAACCGTGACACTAGGCTATTAGTGCACTACTATTCACACCAAAAAACAATAAGATAAAACTTTGGGTTCTATTTGGATTTTGACCACTACTATCCTAATTAATCACGTATTATTACAACTCATAAATTGTTACAAATTAGGATTACTTTTAGGATATAGTAAACTTATTTAATATCTGAAAAGACTATTTTGACTCCAAATAGAAAAACGTTTTTATTAATTAAATTGTATTTAATAAAATCCAAAATATTATTTGTAAAATATAAAATAAATTTTCTTTCGAAAATGTCGTGTTACGTAGCCACCCTAGTACAATCGACTATAACTTAGAGTATGAGTGTATCAAGTTATAATTGTAACAATTATAACTTAAGACTAACTCAAAATAATTATTAAATATCGTAAAAGAGAGACGAACTAACTACTGACTAATCTTCCTTGAATTAATTCTTCCTTGAAAATTCTTCAGATGTAAGTTCCTTTCATCGTCTTGATCACGAACTCAAACCGCATTATCAAATCGTCATTTTGCAATTTGTAACCTCGCTAATCTATAAAGACTAAACAAACAATTACATGCAAACTTATATAACAATTATTATATACAGATTTTCAACGAACCATTCACTTTCACTGTTAAAAGATTGCTTACTTTCCATTCCCTTCTCTTGATGAGTTGATGCACAAAGTAAAGGCGGGAAAGGAGCCACCCAGTGATCAAGAAAATACACAATTTGGGTTTAAAAAGAGTAAAAGAAAGATTAGTAAAACTGCAAATAATTGAGTGTGTTCTGTTTGACTGCTCAGTTTGCTCTCTATTCATACTGTCTGGTGCTTCTATGCACGTTTTAAGTACATTTTCCTTCCAAAGTTAATCCTAATAATTGTTTCCTTGCATGTTATTGAATTTATTTTGACTCTTTATTATCTAGGATAGATAAAATAAAGACCATATTTTTTTTTTGGTTATGCTCAGTCATGGACATAATTTACTCAATCATGGACATAAATGGCTATTATACCTTGTCATTTTTCCACCCTCAATTTCCATTTTGAACAAATTATCTCAAATTACAAACCAACTCCGTCCAAACCATCATTCTCCCCACCACCGCCTCTCCTCCCTGCACCAGGGATACTACCGGCCCATCTGCACCAGACCCCTTCACCGGATAAACCACACTTAACATTTGATAACGCAAAATCTGGGATCTCCATTTCTGGAAATGTCTTAATTAATTAGGGTTGTTCATTTTTGAAAATTCTGAATTTTGATCAATTAATTCAAACATATTACTCCATACGTCCCCGCTACTTGTGATTATTATCGTTTGCAATAATTGTACTTAGGATACAAAATAAGAAAAAGGAAGCAAAAATCTTGATACTCCAACAAACAATCAGTGAGAATACTGATGCCGTTTGTTCGAAAAAGAATGAGAGCAATAACTAAAGCAACATGTAGGAGGGCGACAAAATGCAATAAATGGGGATTATTTGGCCATAATTGTGTGTAGAAATGCTAATGAGTAGTAATATGCTCTATTGACACGAGTCCATAATTGATTAATTTGTCCGATTTGATTGATTTTGTGAAGAAGAGAAATAGAGAGAATTTGATAATTTTGTTTTTGGACAAAGGCAAAGTATGAAAAATAAATGACAAAAAGTCCATGAAAGAGTAAAGTTTGTCAATAAAAGAGCAACTACGTTTTTTTTTATTTCTTTTTACCTCCAAATAAAATGAGCACAGTTAGAATACCACTTATGAGACTTTCCCTTCCAAGTTTGTTCCTTTGATTTGGTTCTTTTCACAAGAATCTTTGGTGAAACTGGACATTTTTGTGTTTATAGCAATTTCCTTTTATCAAACTGAATGGTTCTCTAACGATTTTCAACAGATTTGAGTTACAGTATTCCCAAGACCTCATGCATGTTAAGTATTAAGATTAAATAAAAGGGTGATTAGCAAACTTATTTGGATGCCGAAGAATTCCAATAATATGCTAATAATAAGAAGTATAATAAAACCCAGATCGCAGATCCTTGAATAGTAATATAATATGTGAGACCGTCTCACAATAACGCCCCAAGTGTTGCGCCTCTACCGGTATCCACACAATATGAGTATGTATGCTAGTACAAATTTAAGGGCAATTTCCTTCCCTCTTTCTCCCTTGAGATGTTTGTCTTTTTAAAAACTTGATCTCTAAACATCTCTCCTTATATCTCTATATATAGGGAGTTCAAAGAGAATCCTAGACTATTTAGGATATGGAAAGTCTAATTGAATAATCTTTTATTATTCTTATTACCTTTATAATTATAATAATTAATCTATATTAATTATAATTGCCCAAAACTCATCTAGTGTGTGACTCTGTATGACCGATTAATACTACCGAATCCTAACACATTTAGGACTCAGACTACAAGCGGCACCTAACAAAACATTATAGCCACATAAAATTAATCGGTTATACAATATTCCGGACATATGAGCACACTAACTCTTTCCCAAACCTTTGCTGTAAAAGATTCTCTAAAAAATAAATCTCTCTTATTTTTCTTGTGAACATGGTTTCACAAGAGAGACAAGCCAACAGAAGGAAGCCAACTTCTTCAAATAGTTTACATCACTTCTTAGTTTCAAACCATATTCCAACCCAAACCCATTTTTAGAACCCACATTTTGATCCAGACCCATTAGCCCACATTACCACAAAACACATATACTGATCATATAATCAATCCCTTGGAATTGACAACAACCATTTCGAATTTGTTCAATCTCTAGCAGAAAGAATGTCCAGGTCTATAAACCTTGTTAATAATCCATCTTTAGTTTCCGGCTTTCCGCTGATGATCAATACGAAATTGCTCATACAACCCGGCATTTCATGGACCTTCTTGGAGCTCCAAGTGAGTCGAATAACGACCCAAACATGCTTTCGCTTTCACTTGGTTCATATGGTTAATTCTTCTTGTGAGGAGAATTGTAAACCAAGTGACTATCCTTTCATGGCTCGCTCTTCATTTCCTACTATTGTGAATTGGAGAAAGTATATTATGTATCTTATTCATGTAAGTTGTTCAATACAAAGTCTGCACAGGCTATATATACTATGGGATGATGCATATATACGGAAACAATATTATTTACAACAGCTATAAAATTATCCAACTAAGGCAAGGAAATATGTTTTCCATGTTGAGAGAAAGAGCCGTTGGGTAGGAGATATGCACGGCTCGTATTACCCCCCCTCAAGTTGGTGCGTGTAGACTCGAAACGCCCAACTTGGGAAGTAGCTCGTCGAAGGAAGTTCGTCCAAGGGCCTTTGTAAAGATGTCAGCGAGTTGCTCCTTTGTGTGCACATAGCTTGGACGAATAGTTCCTTTAATAATTTCATCTCGGATGAAGTGACAGTCAACCTCTATGTGCTTGGTCCGTTCGTGGAAGACGGGATTACGGGCGATGTAAAGTGCGGATTGGCTGTCACAACGCAACGTAATGGGCTTGTCATGAGAGATGCCAAGAAATTGTAATAGCCCTTTTAGCCATTTAAGTTCGCACACCGTATACGCAATAGCTCGATATTCGGATTCTGCTGAGGATTTTGAGACTGTGTTCTGCTTCTTAGTCTTCCATGAAATTGGGGAATTACCAAGAAAGACAAGGTAAGCGGACAGGGATCGTCTTGTCGTGGGACACCCGGCGTAGTCCGCGTCACAATAGGCGTTTAATTGTAAGTTGTTGTCTTGTCGAAAGAGCAAGCCTTGGCCGGGGCAATTTTTAATATAGCGGACGACCTGTAAGGCGGCCTGCCAATGGTCATTCCGTGGTTGATGCATAAATTGAGCGAGAATGTGGACGGAATAGAGCAGCTCGGGACGAGTAATAGTTAAGTAGACGAGACGACCGACCAAGCGTCGATATGGTTGAGGGTCACTGAGCAATGGAGAATTCGAAGTGCCAAACTTGTGATTGGCTTCCATGGGGGTGTGAGCTGGTTTAGAGCCGAGAAGCCCAGCTTCCTCAAGTATATCAAGCGCATATTTGCGTTGAGAAATGAACATGCCTGTCTTATTGCGAGCAATTTCGAGACCCAAGAAGTACTTGAGAGGACCAAGGTCTTTCATATGAAAACAAGTGCTGAGATAATTTTTGAAGCGATCAATTATAGTCGAGTTATTCCCGCAAATGACAAGGTCATCAACATAAACCAATACGTGTACTTCGGTGTCAGATTCGATAATGGAGAATAAAGAGTGATCGTATGGGCATTGTTTGAAGCCATATGAGTTAAGGGCGGAAGCAAGTTTTGCGTACCAGCATCTGGGAGCCTGTCGAAGTCCGTAGAGAGACTTTCGGAGACGGCAGACTTTGCCGTTTGTGTCACTTGAAAACCCGGGAGGTGGTTTCATGTATACTTCTTCGTCGAGTTCGCCATGAAGGAAGGCGTTGTGAACGTCCATTTGGTGAATACCCCAATCTTTAGCAGCAGCAATCGCTAATAAGGTGCGAACTGTCACCATTTTGACAGTAGGAGCGAAGGTTTCGTTGTAATCAATACCTTCGACTTGTCGGTTGCCCATTATCACGAGGCGGGCTTTGTAACGTTCAATTGTCCCATCGGCATTATATTTGATCTTATAGACCCACTTCGAACCGATGGCTTTCTTGTTTGGTGGAAGGTCTTCGAGTGTCCATGTATTGTTGCGTTCCAGCGCATCAATTTCGTTCTTCATTGCATCCCTCCATTGCGGTACCTGCATGGCATCTTTAAAATGACTAGGCTCGTGATTTTTAGTCACGGCCGACAAAAAAAGCTTATGGTGAGGGTGAAATTTATCATAATTGACAAAGTGGGAGATGGGGTATTTTATACCTGAAGACGGTGTGAGAGCGTTGATAAGGTGAGTCGAGGGGCGCCTTGGTGGTTGTACGAAGCCTTTAAGGAGAGAGTTCGGTATTTTTGTGCGGTGCCCTTTGCCCATGGCCGGGGTGGATGAGAGTGGGTTGTGGATGGGTGTCTCGGCTGTAGCAGAAACCGTGGTGGAGGGAGATGTGTTGGGAGCTGTCTCGGCTGAATTAGGAGCCGTGGTGGAGGGAGTAGGGGTGGGAGATGTCGTGGCTGTATGGGGGGCCGTGGTGGTTGTTGTCACGGTCTGGGTGGAGTCGGCAGGTGGGTTATCGTCGGTGGGTGTATCCTTATTAATTGAGGGGGATGATGGTGAAGGAGAGGTTGTGATTAAAACCTCATCGATGGGAGTTAGAGAATCATCAAAGGGGGTTTGATTAGGGGTAGTGTCGTGTATGTTGAGAGCTTGATAGGGAAATTCGTGTTCGACAAAGACGACGTCACGAGAAGAGAAATGTGTCCCTGTGTCTAGGTCATAAACCCGCCACCCCTTCTTACCAAACGGATAGCCCAAGAAAATACATTTTCGACTTCGAGAAGCAAATTTGTCGCGTGAGCGATTGATATTTTTAGCATAGCAAAGACAACCAAAAATACGGATATGATCCATTTGGGGCGTTTTATTAAATAAGAGCTCATACGGTGTTTTGCCATTGTGAATGGTGTTTGGGGTTCGGTTGATAAGGTGAACGGCAGCGAGAACACTTTCCCCCCAAAAAGAAGAGATAGGTAAAGAGGCTTGAAATAAAAGGGCTCGGGCGACGTTTAAAATATGACGGTGTTTGCGTTCAACTCTCCCATTTTGTTGAGGAGTATCGACATTTGAAGTTTGAAATAAAATCCCATTTTTATTAAAAAAATCGATAAGAGAGGTGAACTCTTTGCCATTATCACTTCGTATAATTTTAATTTGTTTATGAAATTGTCGTTCAATCATGGCGAAGAAGTTCAAAAACGTTTGTCTAGTTTCACTCTTTCGTCGAAGTAAATAAACCCACGTAGAACGGGAAAAATCATCGACAAGAGTTAAGAAAAACTGAGAACCACAAGATGCGTTTTCGGAGTAAGGACCCCATAAATCACAGTGAATCATGTCAAAAATACCGTCTGCAATGTTTAAACTTAAAGAAAAAGGTATTCTAGTTTGTTTAGCGCGAAGACAAATCTCGCAATGTTTGCTATGAAAAGAAGTTTTATGACTAGAATTTAAAGACGGGATAAAACGAGAAACAGAAGTGGATGGATGCCCCAACCTTCTATGCCATAATTCAACGGGATCATGTGTGCTTATAGTAAGGGCGTGAGCCTCATCCTTGCGTACACCTTTCAAAAAATAGAGCCCCTCGCTTTGTTCACCCGCTCCAATCACCGTCCTCGAGATACGGTCCTGAATAAGGCAAAATTTTTGAGAAAATTGAATAATCAGAGAGGTGTCAATTAGTAAGCTAGAAACAGAGATTAAATTACATTGTAGATTTTCGGCATACAAAACATTACGCAAGACCAGACGAGATGATAAAAATATGTCGCCACTTTGTGTGGCAAGAGTAAGGTCTCCGTTCGGAAGACCAACAGATAATGGGGTAATATTATGAAGGTTCGAAAAATGAGATAAACAACCCGACATGTGGTGAGAAGCACCCGTGTCGATAATCCAAGAGAAGGAGGGAGAATTACCATTTAGACGATCCGTAGTATTGGCGGACTGTCGGGCCTGCCACATAGTGGCTAGCTCTTCCAATTGTTGAGGACTTAAATTGTTTAAGTCTAACCTGTCAAAAGCAGATAAAGGAGGACGAGAGGACGAGGCAGCAGAGCCGTTTTGGGTATGAGCAGCAGAGCCGTTTTGGGTATGAGCAGCAGAGGTCATGTGAGCCTTTGGAATAGAGGCCGTACCTGATTTCTTGTTGCGTTCGAATTGAGCACGACCACGGACATCTGGAACAAGAATTGCTTTGCTCCAGTCCGTCTCATTTGGGGGAGATAAATTCTGTCACGAGGACGGTCTCCCCACCATTCCGGGAAATTTCCCGTTACTTTAAAGCAAAACTTTAAGCTGTGACCCGACTTTTGACAAGCAGGGCAATAATATTTGGAGGTTTCAGAGGTGCGAGAGTCACGTCCCCCTCCTGACTGTCGTGGTGTACCACTGATGCGAGTGGCAAAGGCCATTGGTTCGGGTGTAGAATCAGTTTTATGAGACGATAAATTACGTACCCCTTCATCTTGTAAAAGTCGATTATAAATAACATCTAAATTGGGAAGAGGAGTAATACCGATAATTTGTGAGCGAGTGTTGGAAAATCGTTCATCAAGTCCCATGAGAAAGTCGCGGACTCGCCGTTTCTCCTGTCTGGTACGAATGATGGTCAACCAGTCGCACGCGCAGGGGTTGCAAGAGCAGAGAGGAATCGAGTCGTATTCTTGAATGGCGTCCCAAATAGTGGTCATCCGTCCATAGTAAGCCATCAAAGTTTCAGTAGGGCCTTGACGACACGCAAGGAGTTCGGCCTGCAGTTGGTATATGCGGGCTTCATTAACCTGACAAAACCGTTTTTTGATATCGTCCCAGACCTGTTTGGCCTCGGGTCGAAGAGAGGTTTGCCTGCGTAAACTGGGTTCGAGAGTGTTGAATATCCACATCGTGACCAAAGCATTGGTCGCTTTCCAGTTTTCAAAGTTGGGAGATGTATCAGAAGGTTTGGAAATAGATCCATCAATATAGCCAAGTTTACCTTTCGCCATTAAGGCGAGTTGAAACGAGCGAGACCACTCGTCATAGTTGCTGCCATTGAAGGCAATCGGAGTAATAGTTGTACCCGTTTGCTCAACATGAACAACCGAGTAAGACGAAGTTTTGGTTGAATCGAGTTTGTTTGTATCAGAATTAGTCATGGTGAGATAGAGGAGAGAAAAAAAAAACGAGATTTGCAAAGAGAAAGACGGCAGATTTTGAGGGAAAATAAAACCCTAGCTCGATACCATATTGTGAATTGGAGAAAGTATATTATGTATCTTATTCATGTAAGTTGTTCAATACAAAGTATGCACAGGCTATATATACTATGGGATGATGCATATATACGGAAACAATATTATTTACAACAGCTATAAAATTATCCAACTAAGGCAAGGAAATATGTTTTCCATGTTGAGAGAAAGAGCCGTTGGGTAGGAGATATGCACGGCTCGTATTACCTACTTTCGCGGTTCGTAATTCCGTTTATTTTAAGCCTGCTCAATCGGTAGGTAATTGAAGAAGTAATTAGTGTTGGAGCAAGAATGTTGATTTAAGTGAAGTGAAGAGGCTGTTCTTAAATGGATGAGGGATTTGTAAATTGTAATGAACTGCTTAGTAGTGGGTACTTATTATCTGATGAGTTGTACTTTTTCACTCCCGTATTTGGGCAGGAAATTCATGAGTACAAGTGTAAAAATGTACAAGTAATGCATAAGGGGAAATGGAATTGATGACTGGATCTTTCATCCTTGCTAATTATGTACTGATTTTTTATTTCTTTCTATTGCGATTTCAGACTCGTCTGTGGTTCAAAGTTTCAAGGTTCCAATTACAGCTACAAAGTTGCAAGGTTCTTTATAATTGTGCACATTCAGTCGATGTGCTCTTGTACGATATATGATATTTCTTGTATATTTTCGTCGCATATGAAGTGAACAAATGGTACTGAATGGTCACTGTGCAAATCTTTAGTAAGCTAAAGCCTAAAGACGGTGAACAGAGGCACCATGAATGCTTATTGGCATGTAAAAGTAGTTAATTATGTGAGTGTAGAAGCGGTATTAAGGCCAAAGGATTTTAAAGATTTTGCTTTTGACTTTAAGCATAAAGCCTTTGCGATTAAGTTCAACGATCATTAGTACTACAATAGAATGTTCTAACTTTATTTGCATACTTTTACTATAAATTGCTGTATTTGAGTTCCAAGGGCAGTATTTGTCTTTGATGAATTTCCGCTGGGTAGTGGTGGAACCAGGATGGCAGGATTTATAGTCGAAAAATCTTAGTGGGGTCGAACAAGCAATGACCTAATGTACACCTGGAATAAATAATGAAATTTTAACTATAACTTTCGAACTTTTCATTAGCAAGCGGGGATGAGCGCGGTATGCCCGTACTAACTCCCCTAAATCCGCCACTGCTTATAAGTAATCCTTTATATATATATAATAATTGCGTTATTAATAAAATCTATCAGTTATAAAAATGATCACCAATATTATAAAGATAGTTACTACGAAATAAAAGATAATTATTGCTAATATAATACTTGATAGAAAACATAAAAGGACAATTTAAGATGCGAATAAAGGGATATCCAATTATTCTTTCAAGTTTGAAGGACGTAGTTCACTTCTTTAATATTGGTGATAATGGAGTAATTCAAGGACTATGAAAGTGCATTAGAGAAGAAGGAGAAGAGCAGGAGGACCAAAAAGGTAAAAGAAAGAAGGGTAAATAGTGAACTAGATTTCGAGGCACTGAATATATCAAAAGCGTAAATAGTGTTGAAGAAATGAAATATACTTTTTAAAAAATAATAGCCATATCCCCCTACTACTAGGAGAATAAATTTTTTTCATTACATTATTATCTTTTCAATGAATATATTCTAATAAATAAATTCTTTTTCATTAAAATAAAATAAAATTGATATTAAACTATGTAGTATGTAATGCAATAATTATTACTGTAGAGGATAACTTGACACATGCTTATTATTAGTTTCGTGACAAAAAACATTTACTAACAAAAATTAACAACTTAAATAATTTTTTTTATTAGTTTTCCATTTCATTTTTTTTGTTTCATATCAAAATACAATTGAGTGAACTGATAAATATTAATGAGGTGCAAATTTAAAAACTATATAGATCCTTCTATATACTAAGATAATTCAACTTTTGTAAAGTTTTCCCTCCAAAGTGTACAAACTTATGTATAGAAACAAATTAGATTTTCATTTATTAAACTAATTTTCCATTTAAAATAATCTATACATAAAAACTGTATCTCCTATTATTAACTTCGTGATGAAAAAAGAATTTTTTAAAAATAATTTGATGTAGTTAAAATATTTTTATAAAAAAACACAATTCATGGAATTATTCAATTCTTTTGATTAATTTTAATATTAGTTATTTATTATAAAAATTTGTGAGATATAAATCTAAAATCTATAACTAATAAACTAAAAATTAAAAGGCCTATATTTACCGCGCATTTGCGCGGGATCTACACTAGTTGGTTAACAAGAGAACTGTCAAAATTTATTACTCTCTTATGTCCACTATGCATCTTTACTACAATACATAAACTATGTTAACCTCAATGTCGAGCAAGACACATTCATATTATTTGAGGTGGAATTGTAAAGCAATTGTTCCCTCGAGTCTTTATTTTCGAACGACAATTCCATGCTATCAATTTCTTTTCCTTTCATTCTATTTATCTTTAATTAAAACAAGAAGACGAGAATGTTTCTTGTTCGAGTGAAAATAGAGGCTATAATAAGTTGACTAAGGGTTCTTTTCATTTGAAGATCGTAAGATAGTTTTTTTTCTCCTTAGATAACGTTATAGAATTGAATTATAAAATGATTTTTCTTTCGTCTAATATTTAGACACTTTAATTTAGTAGACGTGTCGTGATGTTTGAATACACAAAATGTTGCCAAAGGGAAAGACATAGGAGTTGAGAAAGAGAAAGAGGGGAGAGAGGGGATGTGCGATGGAGGATAAAGGAGGGAAAAATGAAAAGATGAGAGTCATAAGAGGAAAGAGAAAGAGGAAGGAATGGAGAGGAGAAAAAGGAAGTAGAAGAAAACTGTAAGATGTGAACGAGAAGAGTAAAGGAAAAGAGGAAGGGAGCGAGGGGGAGGAGAAATGGGAAGATGGGGGAGGAGTGCTACGCCCAAAAAATGGGAGGAGTAGTAATATGAAAGCAAACGGAGGAGGAGGGGAAATGGAGGATATATAAGAGGAGGATGGGGGACATGAAATGTATAAGGTAAGAAGAAGAGGAAAGGGATGAAGGTTAAGAAAGGGTAAGGGGAAAGCAGAGGAAATAGAGAGAGGAAAATGGAAGGAGGGGGAGGGGGAAGAGCAAGGGTAAGATTTGGAGGAGTAGTATGAGAAAAAATGGGACGAGGCATAATAGAAAAGCAAGTGGAGGAGTTGGAGAACTGGAGGATGTATAAGAGGAGGATGGGGACATGTAAAGTATAGGGAAGGAGGAAGGAAAAAGTTAAGGAGGAGGATCACGAGAATGAAAGAGGGAGGTGATTTAGGATGCGACAACGTTGAAGAAAAAAAAAGTAGAGAGAAATAAAAGGACATGGGAGAGGAAGAGGGCGAGGGAGATGCTGGTGAGGAAAGAGGAGAAGGAGGAATATAAAGGGTACGGGTAGTGTTGGGGCTGGTGTCCTCTACAGTTAGTGCAAGGACATATAAATCTCTAAAAGGATCAAAGGGCATACTTTTGTATTATTATCAGTTGGTCCACGTTTATCAATAACGGTTGGCTTGCTAGATAAGTTTGACGTTATTGTCATACAGATGGCGGTGATCAACTGGTCCCTAAAAGTCACACCTATAGGATTCGTTTGAGAGATGTGACAGTATGAAAATACAGTCATGTTGATGCCTAATATGACTAAGCAGTTAGTCGGATTTATTGACTAGTAATTAGTCAAACGTGATGTTGAAATATTTTATTTAATACGGATTAAATAATAATGGCTAAGGCGAATTAAGCGGTTAATTCGTAAATTGAATATAAACGATTATATTTAATTGATGTATATTGAATTAATTATACAATATTTTCTTTGTCGGACAAGTATTAATATATCGACTGAGTCATGTCACTGGTTGATATTTTAATAACCGATAACCGATGACGATTTATAATAAAATCCCGTCATATACATTTTAGCAATTTCGGGTCGGACCACGAGTTAAAAATAAGGAGAAAGTGGAAAGCCCACTTCCCCCTAAAACCCACGGTTTGGTTTTGGCAAACAAAAGAGAGGCTCTCTCTCTTTTGTAACCTAAGCATTTTTCATTTGCAAAAAAACTAGGGTTTTTGAGAGCATTTTTGTCTGAAAAACCTAGATCTCACATCTAGCAAAACTCACAACAATTCTCTCAATATTGCAAGGCAATTAGAGAATACATTCTAGCACAAGGGCATAGTCTCAGACGATCTTGGGTGCAATGATTAGGAGGAAATCTACATTGATTTCTGTTCATTTAGCCGAATTGCACAAGGACCCGAGGTTGATTCTTAATCTTTATCGTTTCTCTTGTATTTTTGTTTTATGACGATAATCACATGTTAAATCTACGTTATAGTCCTAAAATTTAAGGGTTTTATACGGATATTACCCCACAAGTGGTATCAGAGCGAGGCCACGTAAATTTTTCATTGTGATATTCATTAAACAATTTTGAAACGATTTCGTTTTTGCATAGAAAACCGTGCGGCCGGTTTTTTTTGTCTCGGCAGAAATTTTTTTTTTGGGGTCACGGCTGTTTTTCTATATTTTTGCATTGGAAACCGTGCCTAGTTTACACGGTTGTGGTTGTTGTTGTTGTTTTGTTTCTTGAAAACCATGACAAACATTTACCGTCTGATCAGACGATGTTTTGTTTTCAATCATTCTTTGCATATTGTTATTTTAAACGATAATCATAGCAATATGTTAAAGTATCATCAATTGTAAATTCATTTCTATACGGATTAGGTGAAATTGCAATTGGTTTTTATCAAATCGATATTGTTTTGGTTTGTTGTTGCTCATGTTTTTGAGCCGCTAAAAATTTTTTTTTTGCTCTTTTGAGCTCTCGGCAATCAGCAACAATAATAAAAAAAAAAAAATTTTTTTACTGTTCACAGTCCAGACTTGAAGAAAAAAAAATTGTGTTTTATTTTTTTTCGGCCAAAATGTGCATAATACGGATTTTGTGCACTCGCTTGATAGTGAAATGGTTCACTCACGTACCATTTAGTTATTTTAAAGCAATTTAAAGTAACGGATTATCATGAATTAAAATTAAGTTGATAGAAGCCGTTTTGTCACATAATTTTAATTGTTAAAAGGTGGTTTGGATAAATTTAACATAATTACGGAATTATGTCACGAATAAATTTTATTTTAGTTGATGCATTTTATTTATCGTTATTTTGAATGCCTTGAATGTTTTATTACGTATTTAATTTTTACAAACTGTTGTAACTTAGTGTGGCCTTAGTAGAACGTGTTACCGTAATGATGGAACACGGTCTTGGTTGTATTTTAAGATCTTGTATCTCCGTTTTGGTTTTTCTTCCTTGTAATTACAGTTTTTATTTAGAATGTAAATAGGTTTATATTTTGTAAATTTTAATTGTAATTTTGAGAAGACCAAAGATGGAGACCGGATGCTCACTCCCGCTGCTTGGAAAAAGATGGAACATCAAGACAAGCTTCTCGGGTCCAACGGTGGATTCCAAAGTTGTATTATGTTCTTTTTACTAGGATAGGCCACACTAGGAATTTTTATTTACGTTTTGCATTCTTTTATTTATTTTATCGTAACGATAGATTGCATCATATTCCGTCTAAAACCAAACCACCTAATAATTGCATGAAAACTGACTCATATAGAGGTCACGTGTTAGTTTTCTTTGATATACAGATATCACATGTTTTTATTTAAGCCATCACCTAAGTTAATTCATTCACGTAATGCTAGTTTTTCGTTCACTTAAAATGAATTAAAACTAAGTTGATGGGATCTTCCTCGTATAAACAAAAATTGAGAACAATCTTTATAGGTCAAACTCCAATGAATCCCTTCTTCGTCGGTAGGCATAATATGACCCCTTCTACGTCGGGTAAGTTGGAACTGATTGACCTATTTTATCTCAACACTATGGTCACTCGTACGATCCTGTGATTATGGTGGACTATAGATAGGATTTACGGAAATCTATCGACCAAGAGTTCTAACGGTAGAACTAGCTAAACAGTTGGCTTATCAATTTACGGAAATTGAGTCTTGGGATCACTTGTATTATTCTTGAGGGAGATCAATTATGCAAGTGCAATGAGTCTACACGTTAAAATGAATTTTAAATAGACTTAAATCACCTCGATGAGTTGCTTATTTCGTTTTTGTTTTTCCTTTCTTTTTCAGTGTAGATCACGATCACTTAAACTGCTAATAACAAAATGGTTGGCCGTGCTGACGACCCAATGCCAAGTGCCACATTGGACCGTGAGTCCTGGCTTCGGATCTTCATGAATCAGATGAATCAGTCAACTCGGCTGAAGAATGATGGATCAAACTTCGCGGACTGGGAGGCGGCATTACGGAATGCTGCCGCAGCTGACGGGAAGCTCAAATTTCTGACAGAGCCCATCCCGTCAAACCCAGGTCCCACGGCTGGAGCTAACGAGATCGCCAAGTATAACGATTTCGTCATGGAAGCGGGTGCGATTAAAAACGTACTCATTTTTGCAATGGAATCCAATTTGCAGAAACGCTTCATAGCCCAAGGTGCAAACAAGATTTTAACCACGCTCACCAAGGAATTCTCGAAAGCACCGAGAATCGTGACCTATGAGCATACCACTCGCTTCTTTGATGCGAGACTCCAGAAGGGCCAACCGGTTAGCCCACACATTCTCAGCATGATTGAGAATGTCGAGAAACTGGAGGCGCTTGATTGTAAAATCAGCGAGAACATCGTGATTGACCGCATGCTTCATTCACTCCACGATGGTTTTGCGCTCTTTAGAGCGAATTACTATATGAATGATTTGAAGAAAAGTTCTCATGAACTACACTCCCTACTCGTACAGACCGAGAAGGATATGAAGTTCAGTGGGAGCTTGAAACAGGATGTTCTCGTTGTGTCAAACAAGGGCAAGGGTAAGGGCAAAGCTCAGGCAGACCTAGCGGTAGGTAAACCGAAGTTTAAGAAGTCGGGATCAGGTAAGAGTGGGCCTGGTGAGGCAAGCAACTCATCAGGCGCGACAAAGAGCAAGACCGAAAAACATGGAATGCCATCACGCCACAAGATGGGCATTGGAGGCGTACATGTCCTGTTTACCATGAGGACATAAAAGCAGGTCGCGTTAAACCCGTTGGTATGTCTTCTTCCTCTTCTACTTTTATTCATATGATTGAGATTAACCACGCAAGTTACGGAACTTGGGTACTAGATACTCGGTTGTGGTTCTCATATGTGTAATCATGTGCGGGGCTCAAACATCGAACCCCTCGTAAAGGGTGAGGTGGACTGCGTGTCGGGAATGGAGCACGAGTGGTCGCCGTCTCGAGGGAACATACGTGATCCAACTTCCTAGCGGATTTGAGTTATTTTTATATAACTGCTATTATGTACCCAGTCTTTCTAAAAACATTATTTCAGTTTCTGCACTTGACAAACTTGGTTTTTCATTTGTAATAGAGAATAATTCTTGCATTTTCTCATTACACGATATGATTTATGGCAAGGCAGTCTCCATGAACGGAATTTATGTTTTAGATCAGACCACCGAAATATTACACGTAATGAATAAGAAGTTAAAGGTTGGTGACAAAGATCAAACATACCTATGGCACTGCCGTATGAGACACATTAATGAGAAACGCGTAAAACAGCTCATAAAGAATGGAGCTATCTCGGCCTTTGATTTTCAATCATTTGGCACGTGTGAATCATGTCTCATTGGCAAGATGACTCGGATTTCCTTCAAAGGTGTTGGAATGCACGCTGCTGACCTATTAGGTCTCATACATACGGATGTGTATGGACCTATGTCAATCACCGCACGAGAAGGCTATAGGTATTTCATCACTTTTACGGATGATTTAAGTAGATATGGCTATGTCTACTTAATGAAGCACAAAAGTGAATCCTTTGAGAAATTCAAGGAATACCGAGAATCGGGTGCAGAACCTCTTTTGGGTAGAAAGATTAAAACACTGCGCTCGGACCGTGGTGGCGAGTATCTTTCTCACGAGTTTGATCAACACCTCAAAGACTGTGGGATTGCCTTGCGATTAACTCCACCGAACACCTCGGTTGAATGGTGTGTCCGAACGGAGAAATCGAACACTACTTGATATGGTTCGATCCATGATGAGTCACACCGTGTTGCCCGACTCATTATGGGGTTATGCTCTTCTCACCGCTCTAATACTTAACCGAAGTCCGTCTAAAGTCAAGTTGACAAGACTCCATATGAACTATGGAAGGGAACGGTCCCCAACTTGTCCTTTATACGGGTTTGGGGCTGCGAGGCTTATGTCAAGTGGAGACACGAGGATAAGCTCGGCCCGCGATCGGTCAAGACATACTTTATAGGTTATCCTAAAGGAACACTTGGTCATTACTTTTATTCGCCAACCGAACAACGTGTATTTGTTGCGGCTAGTGCGACATTCTTAGAGAAGGAATTTCTCGAGAATGCAAAGAGTGATAGAACCTTCGAGTGTCGGAGGTTCCAAACAAATACCGAGCAACCATTGGAGGAACAAATTCCTTCAATCCCGGCTGCGGTGAATATTCCAGAGGAACCTAGGAGGTCGGGAAGAGTCTCTATTCCTCCGGACAGATACATTGGTATGGTCGAGGAACATGACATAGATGACATTCTACTCTTAACGAGTAGTGAACCCGCAACCTATAAAGGTGCCATGACTAGTTTTGACTCAAAGCTATGGGTTGAGGCCATGTAATCCGAGATGGACTCCATGTATGAGAACAACGTATGGGATCTTGTTGACTTACCTGCTAAGGTTCGTCCCCTTCAATGCAAATGGCTTTAAAAGATAAAGCACATTCTGGAAGGTCAACAAGATATCTATAAAGCACGACTAGTTGCTAAAGGTTTCACCCAAGTGCCAGGTTTGCACTACGATGAAATTTTTGCACCCGTAGTCATGTTGCGTTCCATTCGGATTATCTTAGCGATTGCCGCTTTTCATGACTATGAAATTTGGCAGATGGATGTGAAAACCGCCTTCTTAAACGGTTATTTGGAGGAAGAGTTGTACATGGTACAACCCGAAGGTTTCATCGATCCAGAACATCCTAAGAAAGTGTGCAAGCTTAAGCGTTCCATCTATGGACTTAAGCAAGCTTCTAAGAGTTGGAATCATCGTTTCGACCAAGTGATAAAAGAAAATGGATTTACTCGATTGGTCGAGGAACCATGTCTATATATCAAGTCAAGTGGGAGCAAGATTGTCTTCCTAATATTGTATGTCGATGACATACTCCTGATTGGGAATGACATACCTCTCTTAACTTCGGTAAAATTATGGTTGAAGAACCATTTCCAGATGAAAGATCTGGGTGAGGCACAAAGAATTTTGGGCATCCGTATCTATCGAGATAGATCACGTCGGATGTTATCTCTCGATCAGAGTCTTACATAGACAAGATACTAGAGAGATTCAAAGATGACTAACTCCAAAAGGGGTTTCTTCCTATGGCTCCGGGGTGCATTTGAGCAAGTCTCGAGGCACCGAGACACCGGAAGAGAAAGAGCGCATGACACGGATTCCTTATGCCTCGGCTATAGGATCAATCATGTATGCCATGATATGCACACGTCCGGACGTGGCATATGCATTGAGTATGACAAGTCGATTCCAACAAAGATCCAGGTGAATCACATTGGATGGCTGTCAAGAACATTCTTAAGTACCTACGGAGGACTAAAGCTTGGGCATTGACTTATGGAGGCGAACAAAAGCTATGCGCAACCTTTCTGCAGATGCTAGCTTCCAAACGGATCGAGATGACTCAAAATATCGGGCTGGATTCGTTTTTACTCTTAATGGTGTCTTTGCGATCACCGGAAGAGTTCCAAACAAAGTGTTACAAAGATTCTACGATCGAGTCCGAGTACTATGCCGCGTCTGAAGCTGCAAAGGAAGCGATATGGATGCGTCAATTCTTACAAGGACTATCCGTAGTGCCTAGTTCGAATGACCCGATCACCATCTATTGCGACAATAGAGGTGCCATCTTCCAAGCTAAGGAGCCTAAGTCTAGCAACAAATCTAGACATGTACAACGGAAAGCTCATCTAATCCGAGATTACGTGGAGCAAAAGGAAGTAGTGATAGAAAAGATTGCTACAGATGATAATATAGCAGATCCTCTCACTAAACCATTACGACAAGATAAGCATGAAGGGCATGTTAATTCCATGGGGATTAAACGTGTTCCTGAGTTGTAGTACTCTTTTATGGATTAGATTCATTCTCTTTTGTACTCTATACGACATCATCGTTTTGATATTTATATATTTTGTTTTTCATGTGGATTTGTACGACAATTTTGAACACCACAAAGTGAACTGAACAAACATTATAGTTTAGGTCCTTAGTTGCCCACGTGAGCTGATAACTCTGGCAATTATTTTGTGACGTTGGTTGATGGTGGGTTCAACGAGCCATAAGTCAAAAGGTTGACTGACCAATCACAGAGGCGATTTATACGGATATCTCGTAGGACACAATTGTGACATCGACGTGGAGTCCTAAATGTTTTATAACATTCGGTGCCAGGTCGTGGATAGGACCTCCATGGTGATCCTAAGAGTCGATTCTTTTGACTATCGACTGTCTCTTGAGACTAAGGCAGATTTTGGGTGACTTTGGTTTCTTTCTCACGGTCATCCGTAACAGGGGGCCAAGTAGATTTTTTCTGGGTCATTTCATGTTGTGCTTAGATCGGAAGGAGTCGAGTTGAAGGAAATATTCAGCCTTTATCAGGTACTCGATATTTCTCGGGGCCACTCGAGGAGTCAGAATCGAAATGCATGGCCATGCTCGAATACGAATTCGTTTTATCAGTTAAGTTACTCTCTAGTCGGGGAAACCACTCTTGATACAGATCGATTGTAAAATACGACCTTTGCGGATCCGGATCTGCAAATTGTTTTACATTGAGTGGGAGAAATTTTAAATGAATATGAGAATCGGTTATCGCACATACACTTGTACGGACAAGTGGGAGTTTGTTGGAGGTGGTGTCCTCCAGTTAGTGCGGATAACGTCATTGCACGTACACTTGTACGGACAAGTGGGAGCTTGTTGGGGCTGGTGTCCTCTACAGTTAGTGCAAGGACATATAAATCTCTAAAAGGATCAAAGGGCAAACTTTTGTATTATTATCAGTTGGTCCACGTTTATCAATAACGGTTGGCTTGCTAGATAAGTTTGACGTTATTGTCATACAGATGGCGGTGATCAACTGGTCCCTAAAAGTCACACCTATAGGATTCGTTTGAGAGATGTGACGGTATGAAAATATAGTCATGTTGATGCCTAATATGACTAAGCAGTTAGTCGGAGTTATTGACTAGTAATTAGTCAAACGTGATGTTGAGATATTTTATTTAATACGGATTAAATAATAATGGCTAAGGCGAATTAAGCGGTTAATTCGTAAATTGAATATAAACGATTATATTTAATTGATGTATATTGAATTAATTATACAATATTGTCTTTGTCGGACAAGTATTAATATATCGACTGAGTCATGTCACTGGTTGATATTTTAATAACCGATAATCGATGACGATTTATAATAAAATCCCGTCATATACATTTTAGCAATTTCGAGTCGGACCACGAGTTAAAAATAAGGATAAAGTGGAAAGCCCACTTCCCCCTAAAACCCACGGTTTGGCCGAGCAAATAAAAGAGAGGCTCTCTCTCTTTTGTAACCTAACCATTTTTCATTTGCAAAAAAACTAGGGTTTTTGAGAGCATTTTTCTCTGAAAAACCTAGATCTCACATCTAGCAAAACTCACAACAATTCTCTCAATATTGCAAGGCAATTAGAGAATACATTCTAGCACAAGGGCATAGTCTCAGACGATCTTGGGTGCAACGATTAGGAGGAAATCTACATTGATTTCTGTTCATTTAGCCGAATTGCACAAGGACCCGAGGTTGATTCTTAATCTTTATCGTTTCTCTTGTATTTTTGTTTTATGACGATAATCACATGTTAAATCTACGTTATAGTCCTAAAATTTAAGGGTTTTATACGGATATTACCCCACATGTAGAAGGCGAGTAGTATGAGTAGAAAAGGGAGGAGGTGGTTGAGGACGCGAGTACCTTGTAGAGAAAAGGGAGAGAGAAAGAGGATGAACAAGGAGAGAGAGATAGAGTATGGGGGACGAAGGGAGTAAAATTCCGTTGGCTCCACTAAAGTAAGCTATATGCGGTTCGGGTCATCGTTAAGGCATTAGTTTGTAAGTCTGGAATTTTCTAAGTGTATGTATGCATTGTCATTGGACTATATTGTTGTATGTTCGGGTTGTTAGTTTGTTGTTTTTCACAAATTGCTTACATTAACTTTTGATATAATGTGCTTTCTCTATTATTGTTGTTTGTTTGATTGGAAGCAAGCGTGTTATTTTTCGGTGTTTCCATTGTCTACATTATCATTTAAAATGACTAAATAAATTACCTCCATTTTCTTTTGATACTTAAATGGCGCCAAGTGCATGAAATAAAGAGAGTACTTTATAAGTATAGATTGACATAGCTCACATAAAATTTTGGAATATATTGATTCACCAACATACTATCCCCCCTTTAACAAATTTGCATGAGACGTGGTCCAATTTGCCAAAAGAAGCTTAGAATGAGTTCAAAATGCTGATACAAATGGATTGAATAGTCAAAACTGCATCAAACTCCGTTGATTCAAAACAACAACAACAACAACAACAACAACAACAACAACAACAACAACAACAACAACAACAACAACAACAACAACAACAACAACAACAACAACAACAACAACAACAACAACAACAACAACAACAACAACAACAACAACAACAACAACAACAACAACAACAACAACAACAACAACAACAACAACAACAACAACAACAACAACAACAACAACAACAACAACAACAACAACAACAACAACAACAACAACAACAACAACAACAATAAACAACAAAGAATAACAAAGAATAAAGAATAACAACAACAACAACAACAACAACAACAACAACAACGACTCTGTCGACTTGCTGAACGCTTGCTTTTCTATGATTGTTGCTGCTGCAGCCGGCGCCGAAATCTTCAAGAAATCATGTGTTAACCTCAATGTCGAGAGAGGCACATTCATGTTACTTTAGGGAGAATTGTAAAGAAATTATTTCCTCGAGGCTCTATTTTTGAACGACAATTTTATGCAATCAATTTCTTTTTCTTTTAGTGCCTATTTAACTTTAAACAGGAAGACGAGAATGTTTTTTGCTCAAGTGAAAATAGAGTTTATAATAATTTCATTAAGGGGTTTTCCACTTTAAGATTATAAGATGGTTTTTCTATACTCATTTTCACAAATTAGACACTAACACTAATACAATCAGAGATGAATGATGAAGAGTCTATTGATCCAAAATACTCAAGAAAGGGGGGGGGGGGGGTGGATTGAGGATTTAAAACTTTTTAATCTTTTTCGATTGTATGAATATAATTAATTACTTAAAGTTTATTGATTAAACTTTAACTAATTAACTAATGATTAAGTAAGAACAAAGTAAACAAACGAACGAAAGAGAAGGAGACACACAGTTTTTGAAGTGGTTTAGTTTCACAAATCGAAACCTACATCCATTATTCTCGATTAAAAAATTTAGTACCTTTCTACGGATTACAAATTTACTAACCCAACTCGTACAACTAACTCTAGCTGTAACTCAATGAGTACCGTTAAATACTCGAGTGACTAACTTACGCTGATAAGAAAGCACTAAAGATTCTTGCAAAGTATCACGTTAATGAACAAGTAAGAAATCTAATAAGCACTATTATCTTATAACGATAACTAACAAATGAACATACGAGTTTATAAACACACGACTTTTTTCGAAAATAACAAAGCGGTTTTCTTGCTTTTGAAACACACGGTTTTGCTTGTAAAAATAAAATCAATTTTATGCATAAGGTCTCTACTTCAAATGTTGCAAAAGCAAGGTATTTATAGGAAAGGAAGGAGCATGGCTTATGGTTTGCTCGAAACCCTAATAGCCGAAATAGGGATATGTAAACAAATCATATCTTCTATTATTTCTTTCCTTAAAGCCTTAAAAGATAATAAAGAATATTACAAAAGATAGAATATAAATTATTCTTCTATTGTCTTTTCCATAAATCTTAAGATATGATAAGATTTTCCATAACAAGAATATCTTTATCATAAATAACCATATCAACTTAAATATAAAAGATATGTAAAGATAATTCTTAGAGAATAAAATCTCTACAACAAAATCTGTTATATCTTAGGTCACACGAAATAGCACGGCACATATGCCTCGTGATTCGTGGAAACCCTAGGTTGATATTAGGTTAGATTTTAGGTTTTAAGAATATGCTATGTTAAAACCCTAATTAGTAATATGGTTCAACTCATAAGTTGACCCAATAAGATTACTAACCATACGTTTATCATAAAACCGAACTCCATACTAAACCGGGCTTTACTTAATAAATACTTTTGCTAGAACACTTGAAATAAAAAAAAAAACATTTTTCAAAAACAATTTTGAAACATTTTAAGTCGTGTAATATAAACTCAGCATCTCAATGTGATAGTAGAAGAGCCATAACATTGAGCTCTTTTACTAGTAATGTTATAGCTGCCAAGCTATAACTTTACCAGTATAAGAAATTCACTCTTTAATTACCATTACGAGATAATCACCTATACTATTCTAATCTTCTTAGGAGATCTTCGATCATAGGCTACTTCATCATCCAAGCTTGATTAATCTTTAGACGGACTTCGTCTTCTCATAATACTTGAATGATTCTTGAATAATCTTGATCTTTAATTGAGGCTTGATTATGATACACTTCCATCACAATTCTTCTTTATTGATTGTAATGAATAAGTATAATCTAAAAGACTTAAACAAACGATTACACGCAACGAGTATATAAAATATAAAGCACCTTGACATCATCAAAACATATACATATATACTATATGGTTCAACAAATTCCCCCTTTTTGATGATGGCAAGTCTCCTATAATTGTGACTAAGTGTAAAGTTCCCCCTCAATATAATACCGTCATCTTAATAATAAAGATCAACGCAAGATCAAGACGATTAATCATAAAATCGAAACTTAAAGTAACTTTAAGAGACAATTGGTCTTGACAAGGAGCAAGCTTAGGTAGATGCTTACCATAGATGTTCTTTTCCCCTCTTGACATCATCGAAAAGATTAGAACATACATGAAATGACTAGAATAATATAAGACAAGACAAGAGATAAGAACAATATAAAAAGCAAATAAACCACATATAAACATAAGCATCTAGGAATTTAAGTAACATACAAACTAAAAAGAAAACATGTCTAATGCCAATGGGCCGAATGAGAACATGTTTGAGAATTACTTGGGCCATAACCACAAGTAATATGCCAAAATGGGCCGAATTGAGAGTTTTCAAAATACACCACTAAGAGAATGAAAATAAAAGAAAGCTAATAAGGCAAATGCTAAATATGGTAAGGGGCGAGGCAAGGTCAAATGTTTCGGGTCTTATACAGGTTCACATAGTCGGGACGGGTGCGATGCTCCAAAGCATCAAGGTGGTCAAATGAGCTCCTCACAAGAGTAGCGAGACTTTGAAGACTTTGCTCAAAATTAAGAACCTTCAATGATAATGCCTTCGTTGCCTCCAACGTGAGCGATTGATCGACCACCATAGCTTTCCCGTGCATTACTAACGCACCTCTTTGACTAGTAAGGAAGGAGAGACGATCTCCATGTGGGAACACTTCCCCACGGATGGCCTTCAACTCCCTCTCAAAACCCGACAACCTTTAGTCAACCTCGTCCATCCGAGCATATACCCGAGCACAATCCAAACCCGTATCCGAGGACAGAGAGGTCCCAACCTGTGACAACCGTGGCTAAGGTTGTGGATTGCTCCTCAAATTTCTGCATTAAAGAACTCATAAAAATCTCCATTTTAGCACTTATAGCGCCCATGCCCGCATCACTAGCAACCTTCTCAACATCTTTTAAAAGCACCAATTCGGGTCCATTAAACCCGAGACCCATTAACCGAATTAGCCAATCACACATGCAATCCTTAGCACTGACCCCATAACTGTCCCGACCCACAATTTGTTTGATTTTCAACAACCGAGATACCCACATCCCATATGGAATATCGATGGTCGTGCAAAAATTTTCTTTGGTGACCAAGAGACTCGTTTGAACAATACGGCTTAGCACTAGACTTGCCAAACTAACCTTCTTACCCACCAACCACGAGTAAACAATAATCGCCTCATAACTCGATACCTTATCTCTTACTCCCCTTCTCGGCACAATCGTGTCCCATAGAAAATTTAGGAGAAATTTGATTTTTGTCGAAAGAGGACGGACACGAATGTTTCCACCATCTGACCCAACCTCCTCAAAATACTGTCTAATAGCCAACAATTTTTCACTATCCACATTAGACCATTCAAGACTCGGATTCACATCGATTCCATCATGAGGAACCGAAAAAGCAGAGCAAAAATCCGAAACAGAGACCGTCACATCAACACCATTGACGGTCGCATGCAACATTCCCTTTCTAATTTTGACAGTAGCGAAAAATTGGACAACCTCCACGGGATATATAGGACCCGAAAACTGACTAATATGACCCCATTCTTGAAAACAAGAAAATTGACAAAAAATTTAAGGGACGGAATAGTAGTCAACCAAGACATAGGATAGTACCTTCCACCATGGATTGAGTATGGCAAGGCCCGAGACACAAGAGTACTTTCATCTTTTGTTAACCGAACTCGGTTCAAGCCTTCCCTCATCGCGTTTTTCGAGACTTCTCTAAGCAAGGTCCTCGAAACACCATTCCTAATAACAACTTCGGGTTCATCAACCTCATTACCTTCTTCTACAACAACCTTGTTCTTACCCTTGAAAAGACGGCGCCTTTTTCCCTCGGACACCGCATCATCCCGACCGTGAAATAGAGGAGGAGACGGTTGTGGGTGTGGGGAAGGAAAAGTAGAGGAATTAGGAATATTGGATGGTTGTGGTGATGGTTGATTAGTTGAATTTCGGTGGTATTGATTTCGGGTTGTAGACCGAGTTTTTGCATGGCTTGAATTCATGATGATGGAGATGGTTGAGTTTGATGATGATGGTGATGGTAAAGGATTTTGTGGGATTTTTAGAAAAGAGAAAAAAAAGTAAGGCAAGTGGTTGTGTGGTTGAGAGTTACACGGCAAAGGTAGGTAATTATAGTGTAGGGCTTAGGTTAGTCTAGGTGTAGATTTAGGCAAGTGGTAAATTAATTTTGGTAAGTAGTACAGAATATGGTAAGTAATATAAGAATAGGAATATGATAGTTGGACGAGATTTTGTATGTCAATATAGGGAAGATTTTTTTTTTTTTATACAATTTGGAAAATAAAACAAATATGGTGTATCTTAATTTTAGGAAATAAGATAAAGTTTGTATGCTAATATAATTCTAAGATACAAATAGAATATATACGATAAATATACTCCTAAAAACGAATTTATTCATGCAACGCAATATACGGACACAGTCATTAAGAAATTAAACACATATGGAAGCTTAGGTACCACTGATTAAACCAATTTCCAACCGTAAAGTCTCAAATCGTTCTCTACCTAATGATTTTGTCAAAATGTCTGCCCATTGTTTTTCAGTACTACAAAATTCAAGTTTTATATTCCTTTTCTCAACATGGTCTCGAATAAAATGGTGTCTTATTTCAATATGTTTGGTACGTGAATGTTGTGCGGGGTTTTTAGAAATAATGATCGCACTCGTATTATCATATAAAATAGGAATGTATCCTACGTTAACACCATAATCACGTAATTTTTGCTTAAGCTATAATAATTGAGTACATACCAGTCCTGCAGCCATATACTCGGCTTCAACAGTTGAAAGGGTAACCGAATTCTGCTTCTTTGAGCCCCACATATTAATGCAAGGTCCAACGAACGTGGCAACACCCGACGTACTTTTTCTGTCTAGAGAACATCCCGCGTAGTCGGCATCAGAATAACCAACCAAGTCGAAATTACACTCAATTGGATACCATAAATATAGCTTAGCCGTTCCAATTAAGTATCTTAAGATCCTTTTCACGGCTGTCATATGCGACTCTTTGGGAGATGACTGATATCTCGCACAAACACATACGCTAAACATGATATCTGGTCGACTTGCAGTTGAATACAGTAATGACCCTATCATCCCACGGTAAGTAGTTTCGTCAACAGGTTTACCGTCTTCATCTAAGGTTAATTTTTTGTCTGCAACCATTGGAGTAGGCATAACATGAGAATTTTCCATACCAAACTTCCGAATCAATTCCTTGATATATTTTTGTTGATGGATTTTAATGCCTTCATCAGTTTATTGAATTTGCAGACCTAAGAATAATTTCAATTCTCCCATCATACTCATCTCGAACTCGGAAGTCATCAACTCAGAAAAATATTTGCACAAACTTCGGTTGGTCGATCCAAAGATGATATCATCAACGTAGATTTGAACAACCAAAAGGTCAGAACCCTCAGATTTTAGGAATAAAGTTTTATCAACAGATCCTCTACTAAATCCACTGTCAAGTAGAAACTTTGATAACCTATCATACCAAGCTCTTGGTGCTTGCTTTAATCCATATAGGGCTTTGTCTAATTTAAAGACATGGTCTTCAAATTTGCTATCTTTAAATCCAGGAGGTTGTTCTACGAAGACTTCTTCCTGTAAATACCCATTTAGAAATGCTGTCTTGACATCCATTTAGAAGAGGTTCATTCTTTTATGAGCTGCAAATGCTATCAGAAGTCTAATAGCTTCAAGACGAGCAACAGGTGCGAAAGTCTCATCATAATCTATTCCTTCTTGTTGATTATAACCTTGGACCACCAATCTTGCTTTGTTCCGAACGATGATTCCGGTATCATCTAGTTTATTCCTAAATACCCATCTTGTTCTAATAACAGATCGATCCTTAGGTCTAGGAACTAAGTGCCAAACTTTGTTCCATTCGAACTGTTGAAGTTCTTCTTGCATGGCTATAATCCGATCTCATTCTGCAAGAGCCTCGTTGATATTTGTTGGTTCGATCATGGATAGGAATGAGTAGAATGAGCATAAATTATTTAAGGATCGTCTCGTTTGAACTCTCTTCTTAATATTTCCGAGTATATTGTTTATTGGATGTGAGCTCTTGTATTTCCATTTAGTTGAAGTACTTGGCTCTTCATCATTATTTGAGCTTGACCCAACTTTATTTGGCTCAAAATTGGAGGAAATTCCCCCTAAATCCAATCCAGGTGGTCTAGTAGAGCCGTTTATAACTTCGGACTCTGTACCTTGATTTGGATTCAATGTTATAGTAACATCACCTATAACATTAGATTGGGAACCTTATTTTGAGTCAATGTTATAGTATCATCAACTATAACTTTGGTTTTCTCCTTTTTATCTTTTGAAGAGTGATCAAGTTCATCACTTATTCCTTCAATTTCATTGTCCTCCAATTCTATCTCTGGGGGATCGTCTCTAGAAAGACGAAAGTCAGGTTCGTCCAATTCTTCTTCCTCATCCTGTAAGGGCTTATCAAACACGTTATCTTCATCAAAAATAACGTGAACACTTTCTTCAATACAAAGTGTTCTTTTATTGAAGACTTTGTAAGCCTTGCTATGATCCGAGTATCCTATGAAAATTGCCTCATCACTTCTAGGGTCGAATTTGCTTAACCTATTTTTACCATTATTGTGAACAAAATATTTACTCCCAAAGCAACGAAGATGAGAGATATTAGGTTTGCGACCTCTTAGGAGTTCATAGGGGGTTTTCTTAAGAATAGGTCTAATCATAGCATGGTTATGGATATAACAAGAAGTACTAATGGCTTCAACCCAAATGTTACGAGGTAGACCACTACACAAAAGCATTGTACGAGCCATATCTTCCAGTGTTTTATTTATACGTTCAACGACGCCGTTTTATTGAGGAGTTCTTGGTGCAGAAAAGTTATGTCCTACACCATTAACTCTACAATATTCTATAAAGGCTTGGTTATTAAATTCAGTGCCATGATCCGTACGAATAGATACAAGATTAGTCTTATATTTATTTTGAACACGTTTCATAAGACAATCAAATTCATCAAACGTTTCATCTTTTGAATGAAGAAAGATAGGCCATACATACCTTGAGTAGTCATCTACGAGGACAAGACATACCTGGATCCTCCTCTACTCCTTACCTTCACATGACCACATAAATTCATGTGTACCAGTTCCAAAGCTTGATTTGTGCTTACTACTCTTTTAGGTTTGAACGATGATCTTACTTGTTTACACTTAGCACACGTGTCACACATCTTTTCTTGGTCAAATTTGATTTTAGGCAGTCATTCAACCAAGTCCCACTTCTTGAGTTTGTTCAAGGTTAGTGAGCTAATGTGACCGAACCGTTTGTGCCATAAACAAGGATCATCAAGTGTAACTTTCATACACGTAAAAGAGTTAGTAGGCACAGTATTTAAATCTACCATATACACATTTCTTTTCCTATGGCCTTCAAGAATAACATTGCTTGTTCCTTCAATTATAATACGACAGCCATCAGTATGAAAAAGAACCTTATTACCTTTGTCGCATAGTTGAGATATGCTAAGCAAGTTATGCTTGAGACCGTCCACTAGATAGACATCACTTATTGCGTGTGACTTAGTAATTCCAACTTCGCCAACGCCAATCACTTTTCCCTTCTTATTGTCTCTGAACGTCACCTTTTCTCCGTTGAAAGGTTTGAGTGAAAGAAACAAATTTATATCTCCTGTCATGTGTCTTGAGCATCCACTGTCAAGATACCATTGATTGTTTTCTTTCACTACTACCTGCAGAAAGGATTAGATACAGTTTTTAGGTACCCAAGCTAAGTTGAGTCCCTTATGATTAGTTACTCTATATACTAAATCCTTTCATACCCAAACTTGTCTAATGGTCGTTTTTCTAAACCTTGGGTTATTTTGTCTAGGAGGAATTATAGGTTTAGGGATTTTTCTTGATCTAGAGTTTTCTTTAGGTATAGGAATTCCTCTAGGTCTACCATGACTGTTTTCCTTGTGAATAGGTTTGCTTGGTTTAGGTCGACAAGGAGTTTGCGAAGTGCTAGGTTTCTTGGTATAGTCGAAGACCATGTCGTAGAACTAACAAAAGTTATTATTCCTTTCTTCGTTAAGTTCATCTATGGTAAATTCATCATCCTCGACATTTGTGTCAACAGTTTTAGCATGGTCGGTATTTTTTCGTATATCATGTGCCTTTTTGACACAATTGTCTTGGATGTGACCCGTATGACCACAGTAATTGCAAATCAGATATTCAGGAAGATCAGCATATTTCCTTTATCTAAAATCAAAATTCAAAGGTGTTGATTTGCATTTAGAGTGATCTCTACGGCTGTAGCACTCATGTCCTAACCCCATCTTCATACAGTCCATTTTTCTTAATACCATTGCTTTTGGTCTGAAATAAGACGGGTAACATGTCATCATTTTACAATAAAATGTTGTTATTTTTTGATAACATGTTACCATTATTGTTCACATCATTTTCAGGGTAAAAAATGACACCTCTAGTCATAACATTTTGTGAATTAATTGGTTACATTTTCTTAAAAAATGGCAACATTTTATCCGTCTGACAAATAAGACCAAAAGTGTCCGTCTGAAACAAGAATTTGTGATCTTCATATTACTGTCAGATTATTCGGTTAGGAAGTTTAGGACTTTTGTGCTACCTTCCCACTTATCATGGACTTTCCTAGCATGTAAGAGTAGGTCTTTTAGGGTTTTTATTTCTTCTGAACATTTCGTGTGATCTACATCATTATCCTTCTTAAAATTATCAAGAAAGTCTTGGAAGCTTTTGTTAAGAATGAATACAACGTCTGAATATTGTTTCTTAACATTGATCATGTCGGTCTTAGATTCCTTTAATTGCTTTGTGAGGGAATCTATCTCTTTCTTTTGGTCTAAGATCACTGCTTCATTAGATGTGACCTTAGTCTCTAAAAGTTCTTTGGCTTTTCTAAGTTCTAAAGTTATAGCTTCATTAGCTATAACTTTGGCTTAAAGGTGCTTAATGTTAAGCTTTAGGTCTGAAGTTATAGCTTCATTAGCTATAACCTTGGACTCTAATTCCTTCTTTTCAGCCATAGCAGAATCTAATGTTGTAGCTTTATCAGCTATAAATTTAGATTTCAACTTCTTAGCTTTGACCTTTAGAGTATGATTCTCCTCTGCAATATCAAGATTCTGTTCCTTCGGATGTTTTAACTCTAAATCCTGTTCGTGACATTTATCGAGGGATTGCTCAAAAAATTCAATTAGGGCACTTTTAGACAATTTCTTAACGTGTTTTTTGAGTTCCAGATAGCTTACCTCTTCTTCGCCATCTTCATCCGATTCTCCAAGAAAGCAGTAATTTGAATGTGAGTTGGTGCTTTCATCATCACAGTCGGAGATTAACTCAAGACAAACGCTGCTGAGACAAAGGTTGGCTACTTGGTCATCTTCAGATCCCTCGTCATCTTCTGAGTCAAGATCTCCCCAGGACGAAGCCATCATTACTTGTTTGAATTCTTTCTTTTGTCTTCTCACGTTTTGCCTTGCCCTTGATTTTCTCCCATGTCGGACAATCCTTGATCATGTGATCAGATTCTCCACACTTGAAGCAACCTCTGTTTGCAAATGATGACTTTGATTCTGTTACTTTCTTGTTGGATGACTTGTTGTTGTTGTAAGATGGTTTTGCTTGTTTGTTTCGATAGATCCTATTTTTAAAACGGCGTGCAAACAAGACGGTTTCATCTTCTATGTCGGAGTTAACATCTTTGCTTTTCAAAGCCATACTTTTACTTCTGCTTGGTTCAGCATCATCTTTATTAAGAGTAATTTCATGTGCCATGAGAGCTCCAATGAGCTCTTGGTAGGATAGGTTTTCAAGATCTCGTGAATCCTCCATTGCTGCGACTTTTGCACGCCACTTTTTAGTTAGGCTCCTAAGAACCTTCCTTGCAATGTCCTCGGTACTGAACTTCCTTCCTAGGTTTTTCAGTTCGTTTATTATGCTTGAAAACCTTGCAGACATGCTATCCAACGACTCATTAGGCTTCATAATGAATAGCTCATATTTCTGCATTAGCAGATCTATACGGTGCTTCCTAACAATGGAAGTACCTTCATAAGCTAGTTGAATCCCATCCCATATCTCCTTGGCCGTTGAACACGAAGAGAACCGATCGAACTCTGTAGAGGTCATGCCGTTTTGCAATAGGCTTATTGCTTTAGAGTTATTTCCGGCTCTCTTGTAGTCGGCCTCGACATAGTCGTCTTCCTTCTTCTTATAGGTAGTGCCTTCAGCGGATGTAACTAGAATTTTGTGCGGTCTATTTTGGATAATCCTCCAGCACTCCCTATCATGACCTTTCACATAGCGAGCCATCATGTTTTTCCATAACACGTAATTCTTCCCATCAAAGACGGGACACTTGAGGTATTTAGAATCCATTTATCACATGATAGGCAGCGGAGTATAAAACAATAAGATAAATAAGAAAAAGATAGATCAGTCTCTTTGCGGTTAGGCAATCAAGAGCACGAGGCTCTAATACCAATGGAAGAGTCTATTGATCCAAAATACTCAAGAGGGGGGGGGTGAATTGAGGATTTAAAAGTTTTTAAACTTTTTCGATTGTATGAATATAATTAATTACTTAAAGTTTATTGATTAAACTTTAACTAATTAACTAATGATTAAGTAAGAACAAAGTAAACAAACGAATGAAAGAGAAGGAGACACACGGTTTTTGAAGTGGTTCAGTTTCACAAATCGAAACCTACATCCACTATTCTCGACTAATAAATTTAGTACCTTTCTACGGATTACAAATTTACTAACCCAACTCGTACAACTAACTCTAGCTGTAACTCAATGAGTACCGTTAAATACTCGAGTGACTAACTTAGGCTAATAAGAAAGAACTAAAGATTCTTGCAAAGGTTCACATTAATGAACAAGTAAGAAATCTAATAAGCACTATTATCTTATAACGATAACTAACAAATGAACATACGAGTTTATAAACACACGACCTTTTTCGAAAATAGCAAAGCGGTTTTCTTGCTTTTGAAACACACGGTTTTGCTTGTAAAAATAAAATCAATTTTATGCTAAAGGTCTCTACTTCAAATGTTGCAAAAATTTATAGGAAAGGAAGGAGCATGACTTATGGTTTGCTCGAAACCCTAATAGCCGAAATAGGGATATGTAAACAAATCATATCTTCTATTATCTCTTTCCTTAAAGCCTTAAAAGATAGAATATAAATTATTCTTCTATTGTCTTTTCCATAAATCTTAAGATATGATAAGATTTTCCATAACAAGAATATCTTTATCATAAATAACCATATCAACTTAAATATAAAAGATATGTAAAGATAATTCTTAGAGAATAAAATATTTACAACAAAATCTGTTATATCTTAGGTCACACGAAATAGCACGGCACATATGCCTCGTGATTCGTGGAAACCCTAGGTTGATATTAGGTTAGATTTTATGTTTTAAGAATATGCTATGTTAAAACCCTAATTAGTAATATGGTTCAACTCATAAGTTGACCCAATAAGATTACTAACCGTACTTTTATCATAAAACCGAACTCCATACTAAACCGGGCTTTACTTAATAAATACTTTTGCTAGAACACTTGAAATAAAAAAAAAAAAATTTTTCAAAAACAATTTTGAAACATTTTAAGTCGTGTAATATAAACTCAGCATCTCAATGTGATAGTAGAAGAGCCATAACATTGAGCTCTTTTACTAGTAATGTTATAGCTGCCAAGCTATAACTTTACCAGTATAAGAAATTCACTCTTTAATTACCATTACGAGATAATCAACTATACTATTCTAATCTTCTTAGGAGATCTTCGAGCATAGGCTACTTCATCATCCAAGCTTGATTAATCTTTAGACGGACTTCGTCTTCTCATAATACTTGAATGACTCTTGAATAATCTTGATCTTTAATTGAGGCTTGATTATGATACACTTCCATCAAAATTCTTCTTTATTGCTTGTAATGAATAAGTTTAATCTAAAAGACTTAAACAAACGATTACACGCAACGAGTATATAAAATATAAAGCACCTTGACATCATCAAAACATATACATATATACTATATGGTTCAACAAATGATAACATAACCCAATAGAACACCGCGTTCGTTAGGGCGCGGACCAATAACTAGTTAGAGAGAAAAGAGAGAAAGAGAGAAAGGAAGAGAAAGATCGTCTTTTGCCCCTCCACCTCGAGATCGTAAGCTAAGCCGCCTCACACTAGTTTATATTTTATTTTACTTAACCGCCTTGACCTTGACCCACCCTAGTCCGTCATTGACCACCTGCTTGACCACCCTTGACCGTAGAAATGCGGGTTTGACCGACCATATACATGTTCATAGCTGTGGTTGTGCGATGATCTTAAGACGCGATTTTGAACCACCTATAGGGACTGTCTAGGGTCAATCTTGGGATGGTTGTGTCAAGGGGAGTGAGGAGGTCACAATGGTGGTCTTGGGTGGTTGGTACGGTGGCTGTGGTGGTCGAGATCTGGGGTAGAAAGGAGGGTGTACGGACGCGGTTTTAGGGTTGTTGTATGTTGTATGTTGTCGCGGTTGGTGTTGTTGTTGTTTGCTGCGGCTGCCGCTGGATTGGGGGCTAGTGGTAGGGTCCACCGTGGTCAGGGGGAGGTCACGGTGGTGGTGGCAGTGGCGGCTCATGGTGGTTGAGGGTGTGGTGCGTGTTGTCATTGCGGGTTGTTGCCGTTAGTTGTTAGTTGGGGTTGCTGCCGACCGTGGTCCAGCGTGGCCGGTGGCAGTGGCCACGGTGGCGGCAGTAGGTGGGTGTGGTGGATGTTTGACCGATAGTCGGAACGGGTTTTGGGTAGTTGTATAGGACGGGTTAAATTAGTGTATACGTATTCAATTAGTATTAGATTAGTATATTTATACGTATTTGTATACGTATTAGATTGGTACATTTAAACGTATTGGTATAAATAGATTAGTATATTTATACGTATTTGTCTTATTATCGTATTTTACGAAATGGGTGTTGTGAGACGGTTTTACGAGACGGGCCTAGCTTGTGTGACGGATTGCTTATGCGGATTTGCTGTGAGGCAGGTTTATCCTACTCAAAACTTGTCTAATTATTAAATGTGTCATATCTCATTCATTTTCATTGAATGAGTCGGTAATTGGCATGTTATATGGTATCTTGCATTTACTGTATTGTCTTGTACGTTGGAGGATTTGGTGGCTTACTTTTTGTTATGGAGACGTGAGGCAGTTGGGAGACCGTCTCACGCTCGGGTTGCCTCTTGGAGCTTCCCACTCCAAGAGGGATGTGCACATTAATGGCTTGAGTTACGGAGGGACTTGTGTGGTTGAGACACGACGTCTGGCAGGGGATCCGGTTTGCTTCCGGACCCGGTACGTCTGGGCGTGTCCCGGTACCTATTTGTGATTGTTGGTATGTCTGGGCGTGTCCCGGTACCTGTGTGGTTGTCGGTATGTCTGGGCGTTTCCCGGTACCGGGATGGTGGTTCTTTGATAGTGTCTCATTCATATCATAGTCATGTTGTATATTCACACACTCGAGTCATGTCACACTTTATTTATTGAAATTGACGTTTGTTGTGTCTGTGTAATTGTCACCTATTTCCGGGGTGGCCTGTGTCGATCCATATGATATTTCCGATCATATGGGGAGCAGGTTAAGTACAGGTTTTGCTTGTTGACGTGATCGAGATTTGGGCCGCGCTTTGTACTAGAAGTCGAGTAGCATAGTATAGATGACATAGATGGTAGTTGACTTGTAATTTGTATAGTTCACATTTATTCATTAGTTTATGTTATAATCACTAAAAATCTTATTTATTTAACGAAGTTTCTTAATTGTAATTCCGATTTCATTGCCTCGGAAAACCGAGACGGTAACATTTCCTAATTACCTTGGCCGGGTAAGAAGGGGGTGTTACAAAGTGGTATCAGGGCGACGATTTTGGTTATGAGTCGGGAAACGTGAAGTGAGATGTTGCATGAATTATGCTTTTATTATAGTTTTGTGGAACATGTTGCATGATATAGAAGTTGTGTGCTAAGTGATAACATATTTAGTTGAAATGAGGGAATTGAAATGTTTACTTGAGTGAGATATATGTGATACAAGTAGAGGAATGTTTCATAGAAATGCATTTATTTGTATGAGCATTGCACGTATGAATACGACGAGTTTTAAAGCCATAAATTGCATGTATTCTATACAAGTTGATAGGATTCTTACGTAATGTGGTTATTCATTTGGTACATGTTAGTTAATATGTGAAAATTGGATGAAACGAGTGATGTGTATAGTATGCTTTGAAAATGATTGTTACGTGTTGGTCTGTGAGGGGTAATAGCCCCGTGTTTTAGTATGTCAATAATGCATAAATGTTTAGATTTCACTAGTATCATAATAGGGTGTGATTAGTAGTAATTGTTAGTAAAGTAATCGCTAGTATAAGAAGTAATCCTTAGTCGAAAAATACAAACCATAGAGAGACACCCAGCCGAGTGCGAGCTAGTACTCGACCGAGTACCAGTCACGCGACCGAGTGAACCCAACTACTCGACCGAGTAGACCAATTTCCAGAAACTTGAAAATTTTTGGATGTGAGTCACTTGACCGAGGGGACTCAGCACTCGACCAAGTGTCATTTTCTGGGTTGTGAAATAGCAAGATTTGCATTATTACCTTGTTTCTTGCATTTGTTCATCATTTCTCATAGCAAAAATACCAAAATCTTCTTAAATCTTTTTCTAAAACTCCATTGTGGGTGATTGTTGCTTGGACTTAAGTTTTCTACTCCATTTTATCCTCTTAATTCGTGCTAATTAAACAATGTAAATGGTTTTCTCATCACTCTTAAATTGCTCCAATTTGATTTCGTTTAAATCCATGTGATTCCTTCAAATTTTGGCAATTAATTGCATATTTTGTTTGATTCATGGTATTAATCACCTTTTTCGTCATTTATGATGTCAAATATGAAATTTTCATATTGAATTTTGCCCAATTTTTTTTTTCTTTTCTGTATGAATTCGAAAATATATGTTTTGAGTCAATAATTTGATTTTGTATTTGTTACTTGGTTAATGGTTTAACAAGAAACAAAGTTTGGTTGTTATTACCAACTTCGTCGTACATTTGAAAAAAAATTTCCAAAATTTTCGAAACTGTAATGTTCATTCTTAAATTTTGAGTTTTCGTGTTTGAAACTTAGTTTAATTGACTAATTATGTACTATCTTTGTTAGTAACGACATGTATTATTTTGAATCGAAATTTCATTTTTAAAATTTTGTCCAAAATCTTTGAAATTCCATCTCAAATGAATGATTTTGATTTTGCACTCAAACATAACTTAATTGTTTCTTGACACTTAGTCCTTGTTGATGTTGCATTGTGTTGGCAATAACCTAGGAGTCGTACATTTTTGTACCCCAGTCCTTATCTAGTTATGTCATAAAGATTGGAATGCTATTTAACGATGTTAGGTATGGTCTTAATATTTGAAAATTTTGTGTTACATTTTCTTGATTTAATTGAGTAAGAAGACTTCAATTTAGTTAATGATACTATGTATTCCTTTAATTTGATAATCTTACCTTAAAATTTTGCCCAATTTGTTTTGTATACCATAGAGTATGTGATTAAGTTTTGCATTTTGTATTTAAAACATGGTTTCCTTGTTGCATAGTGTTGCAATTTCGCTAATAATGTGTTGTTCTGTTCATATATGGGTCAATGCTTAGCTTACCTTGCGGGTTGCATGGTTTAATTTTGATGAGAGAGCACGTATAGACTTGTGATTAATAGGATGAGAGACGGGAGTGAATCGGCGAGCTCATTAGGATATGGAGCAAAATATTAATAATGTGTGATGAGTGAATATGATATCCTGAGAGTTAGGTGCGGGAGACCTGGGTTATGTTAAGTTGTTCAGTTGATGTGGATTTGAGTCGAGTAGCGAGATACCTTTATGTTGTCGTGAGATTAAATTGGGTTTGGTTAGCTACTGGCGTTAGTGATCAAAAGCGTCATACTCTGTTGCCTAGAAGTGTTGATGCATTTAAAGGACTTAAATGAAGGGTTGAAGTATGGAATTATATATAGACATCAAGTTTGGGAATTTGAAGACACTACGAAGATGAGTTAGCCTATACAAAGTAGTGAGTGAGTGAGTTAATTTCATAAGATGACCTCGTGGACAATAGGAAAATGAGTGATGTGTGATCTAGGTCGAACCTTTGTCGCTTGATTGAACTTATGGATAGTGAATGAGGTTTGGTTGTATGTTGAGAGATATTATTGTTGAACATGACTTGGGAATTTTGGTTGATAAATAAATGAGATTCGAATGGTGGAATAGTGAGAAAGCAATTGAGGTACCCAAGAATAGAATAAGGTGATGACTTGGGTTATTCATAATTGTGGGAATATGTAGATTGAATTCAAGGATTGATGAGAATTGAAAGATGGTAACAAGAATTTATGAAATATGGATGTAAGAGGGTATTAGATGAAATCTGAGGTGATCAATGAGATTTGAGGGTGCAAGATGTCTAGTAAAAGTCGTAGTAAGAAATTAATGATGAAACTATTTGAAAGTTAGTGTACACGTGTGATATTGTAATTGATGGTTATATTATTCTGTGAAATAAAGAGACGAGGTTGCCCTTTTAAAAGTCGAGTTTTCGAGGAATGTTATCTTTGTGAGATAAAGTTTGAAGAGTTAGGAATGATAAAAACTTAAGAGGGGGAGGGGGTGAATTAGGTGTACCTTTTTAAAATTGGATTATTTCACATGAATAATCCATCCTATTGCTATCCCACCTATATTAATCCATCCCTTACATTATCTCACATTAATCCTACCTATTCAACGACCTTCCCGTTTTACACCTAAGTGAAGGGCTACCTGTTAAACAGGTAAACCCTTGTTAAATGAACTAAAATTTTATTTTCTTACCTTCATCTCTCTCACCTCTCCCTCTGCCGTCAATGTCATCTTCATTCATTCTTCATCATTCATGAAACACAACATTCCATTAACATATTCTTCATTCTTCATCATTCATTAACATAATACAATATACACTTTATCATTTCATTAACAAAATTTTCATTCTTCACCAAAAACCCTTAACTTTTTTTTGGCGAATTTGGGAAATCTGAAATTGATGAAACCCAGAAAAATTCACCATTAATAGCAAATTGATTCGAAATTGATTCAATCCCGCAAAACCTTCATCAAATTGTTGTTTTCTTCAGATTTCGTGACGAGTTCCTCCATCCTCAGTACATCGCCAATTTCACAATCAAGTTAGGGTTTTGTCAATTATAATTGGGTTTTTTTAGGTAATTTCAGTGTTGAAGGGAATTTTCGACGGCTTTTCTCGCACCAAAAACCCGATGAAATGTAATAAAAATGGTTATCAAATCTCTGAAATATTAGTCCAATTTGATAAGGTTCAAAATGACGGTTCTATGGTAATTCTTTGTGTTTGGTGTCCGGTGATGGTGCTGCTATAAGGTGTTTGGGGATGGTTGTTTGGCGATGGTTCTTGGTGTTTGTAGGTGTTGGTATTGCTGATAGGGTGGCGGGTTCAGTAGCTTGGTAGTTGTGTTTAGTAGTTGGCGATGGAGGACAGGAGGAGTATGCAGGGGATGAAGTAAATGAATAAGAAGAAGAAGAAAGGCAAAATATAAAGGCAAAAAAAAATATGGACCGGAATTAGCAGGTCACTCAAGTGGTTAAGTGCAAACAAAGAAAGTCGTGGAATAGGTAGGATTAATGTGAGATAATGTAAAGGATGGATTAATATAGGTGAGACAGCAATAGGATGGATTATTCCTGTGAAATAATCCTTTAAAATTTTGTTCTTAACTTAGTTAATTGATAACTTAAGTAAAGAACCTTGAAGTACAAGCCTTGAGAAACTTAATAGAATATAAGTTCACAAGATGGTACAGCCGTTTTATGTCACAGTATAGCTGACTGTGACACAGAACTTGACTAGATATAAGCGAGAAATAGCAAAGTGAAAGAACGTAAAAGTAAATGAACAAACAAACGACATTTAAAAAATTGGTTCCGCCTCTACTCCGAGGCCTACGTCCAACCGTTATTTTATTGCTTGTTTAGAAATTTACTCAAACTTACTAAACCCCTTACAATGAAAATAACTCGCCAACCTACTCCGGTTGCACTCAAACTTTAAGCTACTCTGCTTCAAGAGTTTATGGATTCTATCTCAAGGTGTTACAGAATCTTTGAATCTCAAGAGTTCACTTGATGAACATGGAGATCACAATTAAGACTTAACACGAGAATCATGGAACAAACTCATTATGTCACAGTACAGTGAACTGATACTTGGAGGTTTACAGCTTTTCGAAAACAAATGAAGATTTTCAAATCTGAAAAACGTTTTGCAAACACTTGAAGAACAAAGCTTTAAATGCACAAATGATTTGCAAGGTTTTACAATAAATGCTTTGGAAAGTCTTAAGAAATAAATGAGACTAAGACACTCTATTTATAATGGATTTGATCTAAAGTAAGTACAACTTAGGGAAATTAAATCCAATATAAAATTAGTAGCCTTTGAGTGATGGTAAGTGTTAGACTTTAGGCTTGGGGCTTAAGTTATTGAAAAAAATCAGAAAACTTAGGCCAAAACACTCAACATGTGACCTTTTACCGAAATGGCAAAAACTTTTCTTGCTTTAAAAGTTTGACAAGTTCAACTTACCATTTTTTGTAAAAGGTAATTGCACAAATCTAGAGGTTTAATCAATGTGGATTTGTGACTTAAAATTTCAAATTTGTTTTCAAGCTTTTGACGATTGAAATGTTAAGGTTTGAAATTTGTAAAGTTTTGACATTTAAACATTTCGATTAAAAACATCCTCCATACGGTAGTATCAGAAACCACAGTGCAGTGCACTGTTGCACGGTTTAGCGGCTACTTGACATAACTGAGAGTGTTACACTTACTCTTACAATTTTCGACTAAGGCTAGAATAATATCTTTGTCTTGACTTCTTGATTGCTTCATCTTGATCATCTTATAAGTCCATTTGATTGCTTCAATTACTAAGCAAGTTCAACTAAAAGCAAACAATCAAATAACAAAGGGACTTGGCATCATCAACCAAATGTATTCTAACAAATTCCCCCTTTGATGATGACAAGTCCAAACATGTGTTATATTCCCCCTTAGCCCATGGTTAGTCGGTGTTTGGTCATTTCAACATATACATAATTTATAAACATGATCAAGGTATTCGAAGGGTGCAACATGCTTGGCTAAAGTAGAACATCTAAATCATGGTAGCTAAGATATAATTACGGTGAACGTTAGCCTAAGAGTTAAGAGATCACACATAGGCATGGTTTGAACTACTTCCCCCTCTTAACATCATTAAGGGAGGATAAAACATGTTCAAGTTTAGCAGCACGATTAAAAGACACATAAATAATGTCCAAGCAAGATAAAAAAACATCCAAAAGTGCATAAGAGTTTTAAAGACAAAGAGCTAAGGTACGATAAAGGGTAAACGGGTTAGGAAGGCATGAGCTTAAGCCGTGGATTATGGCTTCTTATCATCAAGACGTTCAAAGAGATCCTCGTTCATGGTACGAAGATCAGCCACCTCATCCCTTAGCTTGGCATTCTCCTTGATCAAATGATTAACGAGCACAACAAGTTGATCCAACTTTGCAAGAACCACCCCCTGTCCAACAGTAGACCCTACCATAGCACCACCTCCAATTTGATTTTTCCGCATCAATTTCCCATTCCTTATTTCCATATTCATCCGAGAGAGAAGACCCGGAGTCATTTCATCACTCAACTTCTCAACAGCGGGACTTCCCTTCAATACCAACCCTTCTTTCACAAAGATGATGGAGAGTCACATATCATAAGGCACCACGACATTTTTGTCAAAATTGCCGCTTTGAAATTCAGTGGACATCTCATGAATACGATGAAACATAAGACGAGGAAGGTTTATGGGTTTGTGTTTGATGATATGGTGGATGAGGATCATGTCAAGGAGAGAGCATCTCCCCCGACTGTTGTTGCTAGGGACAAGATTACGGAAAACAAGGTTAAAGATAAACCTAACGAGTGCGGGTAATTCGAGAGCATAGATGTTGGTTGGGTCGTTGTCGTCATCAGGTCGAAGAACTTTCATGACTTGGGTAGATGTTACCTCATCAATTTTACCCCAGTCACGTTTAGGGTAAGAGGTAAGCCCGACATCACACACCTCAAGATGGGCATCAAGTTGGTCAATTGTTAGGACAAAGGGTTTTTGATTAATGTAGGCTGAAAGGGTTCCAGATGCAACATCGACTTTGACTGTTGCATAGAATTGAATGATCTCGGACAAATACATAGGACTAAACTTATCCAAGAGATTCACCCAACCCTGTGCATACATGGCTTCTTTGAAATATTTGAAGGCAATAGAAGTATCATACCAAGACTTTTTGTGTCTCCTTCCATTGTGAAAGCAACAGACCAACATACCGTGACATAGATTGAGTACCTCCTCTGGAAGATCAAGTGAATTAAGATGGTTAAGGACATTATTCTTGAATGATTCTCCAAAGCGGGCAACAACCAGATCCGTGCATGTGTTGAGTGGAATCTTCTCCTCAATAATCTTCTCCTCATTCAAACTTGGCAAATCCCAATGATACCGAGGCTGTTTGGGTGCCTTGGTCTTTGAACCGGATCTCTTTCTTCTTTGAGTTACTTTGGGTTTTGGTGGGGATGTTTCCGGTGTTACATCGTCGTCATCACCAAAGATTTCGACCATCTTCCTCTTAGTTCGTGTCCGAGAGGACGGTTTTGAGAAAAGTGGGTCAAACCCATCATCAACTTCTTCTTCAACATTGCAATCATCAACATTAATTTGCTCTTCAACTATGGGTGCCTTTGTTGCATCCGTCATAGCCGGCACATCTTCCTCCATTCTCTCATTCACCAAGTCTTTTAAGATTTCATCAACACCGTCATCCTTCTTTTCCTCATCTTCATTACTCTTCTCTTTTTCCTTATCAACTTCAAGTTTATCTCCTTTCTCACCAATTTCTTTTGATTTTTCTCCTTTTTCTTTTAATTCTTTCTCCTTTTCATTTGACTTTTCCTCATTGTCTTTTAATTCTCCCTCATTTTCTTTTGATTCTTCTTCATTTCCCTTTGATTCCATCTCATTTTCTTTTGATTTCCCCTCTTCAAGTTCCCCCTCTTCCTTTTCACTTGAATGTCCCTTTTTCTCTTTTGACTTCACAACTTCATTCTCCTTTTCAATTATTTCATCTTTCTCGGATCCCATAGTAACAGGTTCCTCCTCATCGGTATCAATGTCAACCTCGGCATCCAACTGTAGTGAGATTGGAGGTCTCCTACCACGACCTCCTCTGCCCCGACCACCACCTCTTTTGGCGGTTATTTTCTTTCGTGCAACAGTGGTCTTGGCAGTAGCAGACATGGCATCATCATTTTTGGCAGCGGATTTGGGAGGCATTTTTGTTTTTGCAATATATTTTGGATTGAAAGTGTTTCTAAGTTGGAGAACTTCCTTGGAGTATTTTGGTTTTGTAGACATTTGGAAGATTGGAAAGGGAAAGGGTATTGACGGTTTTGGGGGTTTGCAAAAGGTTTGATGGGAAGTTTTGTTTAGTGGATAATAGGAGGTTTAGTGTGGGAACATGGGAAGTAAATGTGGGGTTGGTGTGGTTAACTAGGAGAGTGTAATGATAGAGGACGGTTGAGTGTTGAGGATTTAAGACTAGGCTTTAGGCTTTGTATTGATTTGACATAAAGTGGTTTTGTTGGCTCAATGCAATAATTAACTCAAATGCACAAAGAGATTATTAAGTTATTTTGTTCGACCAATTTGCATGCATTAAACAATTTATCCAAATTTATTTACATGTTAATCCAACCTCTAATCAATCATTGGAGAAAATAATTCAATTTAGCTGCATGTCACCTAGTAAACCAATTTCCGACCGAAGTCTTACGAATTGTTCTCTTTCTAACGGTTTTGTAAAAATGTCCGCAATTTGATTTTCCGTTTTACAAAAGTTTAGACATATATTACCCTTTTCAGCTTGATCACATAAGGAATGATGCCTTATGTCGATGTGTTTAGTGTGTGAGTGTTGTATGGGATTCTTTGATATGTTAATTTCACTAGTGTTGTCACAAAATATGGGAGTGGTCTCGAAAATAAAGCCATAATCATGCAATTGTTCACGTACCCAAAGAATTTGTGCACAACAAAGAGCGGCACTTACATACTCACTTTCGGCCGTGGATAATGCAACGGTGTTTTGCTTCTTAGATGCCCATGAGATGAGACATGGTCCTAGGAATGTAGCAATGCCCGAAGTGCTTTTCCTATCCAATGTGTCGCCGGCATAATCCGCATCCGAAAATCCTACAAGATCAAGTTCGTAGTGAGTTGGGTACCAAAGATATAGCCCTTGTGTTCCAATAAAATACCTAAAAATCCGTTTGACGGCTTTGAAATGCGATTCCTTTGGATTTGATTGGAAACGGGCACAAACACACACACTAAATTGTATGTCGGGTCGACTAGCGGTTGAATAGAGTAAGGAACCGATCATACCTCGATATACCTTTTCACTAATGCTCTTACCATTTTCGTACTTATCAAGCTTGATTTTAGGCACCATTGGTGTAGGCATAGGATTAAAATTAGTCAACTCAAACTTACTTAGCATTTCTTTTAAGTACTTTTGTTGATGAATCATTGTTCCGTTTTCACTTTGTTTGATTTGAAGACCAAGAAAAAATCCACATTCTCCATTCATACTCATTTCAAATTCGGAAGTCATTAAATCGTAAAAGTACTTATAAAGAACATTGTTAGTTGCTCCAAAAATAATGTTATCGACATATACTTGCACAAACAACAGTTCGTCTCCTTGTGACTTGATAAACAACGTTTTATCAACGGAACCACGTAAGAAACCATTTTCCAATAGAAACTTTGAAAGCCTATCATACTGAAAGATCATAGATCCTAATTATACTCTCTAATTAAAAAACAAATTATCTCATAATTTATCATTTTGGTGACCTATGTAACATGCATGCAAATATAAAAGCATAAAAATAAAAGTTAAGGAAAAATAATTTCCTTACATTGATTTTTATGGTAATATGGGCACAAACTAGATCACCTATCTAGTATATTCTTGAGCTAAAAAGAAATGGATGATCCTCCTTGAAAAACCTTCAACAAGAAAGCCTCCTTCAAGTTACACCCAAGAACTACACCCAAAAATATCTTACAAGTATTAACTAGATACTTGTAAAATTAACCCTTGATAATATGTAAATAATACTAACAATCTTAGTAATTATTTTATTTTGTTTACTAACTAATCTTAGTAAAAGATTTTATTATTTTTAGAGAGATGTACCAACTTTGTTCACATGCAAGATGAAGTAGTGAAGTAGTATGCAAAAATGAACAACAATTTTGGAGTATGTAGGAGGAAGTGGCGGGTGGAGTAAAGAAGTAGTGGAGTGTGGAAATTGTCTTATATTTATCAATCTTAAATCACATGTAAAATATAATTATAAGATAACTTGTGGAAGTATCACAAGTAAAGTGAAATGATTGTGTTTATAATCATCCACTACACTCCATTTACCCGGTCCAATGTCCCATTTACGGGTCCATTTTGGTTCTTATGTTTGTCGCACAAATACGTGTAAATTTTATTTAAACATCATTTCATGTTTAAATGCTTCCAATTAATTTCATCCAAATCACTCCGTAAATATACGTGTACCACTACACATATTATTTACGTACTAATATTAATCACATTAATCAATTAGTACAATTTTAGCGAATCAACAATTAATTAACTAAAACCCGTCTCCCACAGTTTCTATTCAATTATCGCATAATTAAATAATAACTGTCGTGCCTCGAGTTCGCAACTCGAAATCTCTCTAAAAATTATCGACTAACCTTTTAGTCTATAAATCAAGGGACTAAATAAATTGTATCTCATACAATTAATTAGTTGTTCATTGGGATTCGTTCCTTTAGGTGTGACCGAAAGGGGTCAGTTGATCACCGCCGTCTCACGACAATAACGTCAAACTCTAGTCAGCCAACCGTTATCGATTTACGTTAATCAACTGACAAGGATCAAATAATTAAATATCTGATGATATTTCTTTAATGAGATTTATTATGTAAACGCACTATTGTGGAGGACACTAACTCCAACAATCTCCCACTTGTCCGACACAAGGTGTGTGCTACCAATTTTCTTGTCCGTTTTAATCTCCCACTCAATGCAAGGTGTCTTTCAGGTCGCACTTTCACATGAACATATTGCGAGTGGTTTTCTCGATCGGGAGTGTGACAACCTGACCGGAAAAATCTGTCACAGATTACTTCCGAGCGTGGCCACGCATTTGTAGTCATTAACTCCTCGAGTGGTCTTGAGATATAGTTACCCAACGTGGGTGGACAATTCCTGTCTGCCCTATCTATCCTATTGCACAATACAGATCACCATGACCTAGTAAATGCCCTTTGGCCTCCTTTCACAAAGACGACCTAGACAAAGACCAAAGTCACTCGGAAACTGCACTTGCTCAGATAATAGTCTCCAGTCAAAAGAATCGACTCATAGGAACATCTTAGAGATCCCTGCCACGACCAGGCGTCTATAATAGAACTTAGGGACTCTCTAAATGGTCACTGTCCGGCAAAGTGTCACACACTCTGCCTATGTAATCGACTAGTCATCACGTATGACCTTATGGTGTTGAACAACCATTAATCGACTTACAATCTAGTCACTCCGAGACGTCACCTCATTAAGTGACTAGGGACAAAATACAATGTTCATCTTGTTCACTTGAATAGTTTTCAACATTGTTTCCACAACTTATTCAGATAAACAAGGTATTCAATGTTTTCAGTTAAACTGAATAATTGAGTTCTTAAAGAAACTCTAACAATGAATGCGATCATCACTTATGTAAATATCAATACTCTATCCAATATTTACATAACGATCTTTAGCAATTAAGGTATACTCCTCAATTCACATTGAGATGAGATAATCATCATGTCAACCTTATGCCAACGGCTTTGGTTAGAGGATTAGCAACAGTTGCATCACTCTAATTTCCATTGCTATTTCCCTTTGTTCTATGTTATCTTTTCATCACATATAACCTTTCTAAGTACATGTCTAAACAAGTTTTTAGACTATGGTTCTAAAGCCAGTCAAACACTCCCACTGTTTTCACAGTCTTTTGGGAGACGATATTCGGCTAACAGAACTACTCTAGTCCCATTAAATTCCGGTTATCAACTATCTCTCTTACAACATCGGATGTTGTAATGTACTTAGCTTTCGTTCATGATTTGTACGTATAACACTTATACATACACATCCTTCATATGACATCTTTTATGTATGACTCCCCGTACATATTTGCTTTATGCATGTATAACTTCTTATACATATATGTATAACTTCTTATACATATTATTCTTTATGCACATAGCACTCTTACATGCTAACCATTCCTTAACGAGGCCCATAACATCTTATAAGCATATGAATGATTCCTCCAAACAACAAGAGTAAATTCTCAGTGCTTCTCAAGTACTCAAGGTTGCTCTTGATAATTATCTAGTGACACTCACTAGGAAATGATTGGTAATGACTTCTCATATTCTCAATATGATAGTTCCCAACGAGAGCAGCTTTTAGCATATTTAATAGATCCTGCAGCGGAAGCAAAAAGATCATATTAATTGTTCAACAACTTGAACGAGTCAAGAATCTTATCACATAAGTCTCTTGACTAAGATGCTAGTATCCATGGAGGTCTATCTCATTAGATCCGGATATTTAAGATGCGCCATGATACTCTCAAGTATTCACCCGAGAATATTTATAGTCACTAATATGTCAAACACATATTTTAGACTAAGAAATATCACCTTAGCTACATTTCTAGTCAATAATATGTCAAGCACATATTTTAGACTAAGAAATATCACCTTAGCTACATTTCTAGTCACTAATATGTCAAGCACATATTTTAGACTAAGAAACTCACTTTAGCTCCCACTAAACTCCATGTATCATCATGTTATCTCGACACTCGAGTAATACCGTTTTGATAGACTACATGATTGAACCCAAAGTTCCAACTCTTTGACGTATATAGGTATATAGATCACAAAAGGGATCTTTCAAGCACGCTAGGCTTCTTAACATTGACAAGATCAACAAGACTTCTCCCAATGAGAATGTTTCGTTATTCTTTTGCCGAATCTCATCCTCATGAGAGGCTATATTGCTAAGAATATATGAATTGATAAAGGCATTTGGGTTGTCACAAACTCTCTATAACCAACCCAAATTTTAAACATCTTATGTAACCTTTACGACAAGATCAAGGTAATCTACCAAAGTATTCACCTTAAATCAAGTCTCTAAAACATCTTGTGTTTCCTTCCTTATCGCATCGTGTGCAAGGAGATCAATTCGAATTGCATGGCGACACGCCATCACATAGAGTTCATACTATAGAAAAGCCTTTTGATGAGGGTTTAAGATTCGTCACTATTGAAAAGTAACGCAATATTATCGCAAAATTATCTCCTTATAACCACTGAACCACAATAAAGAACATCTTCTTGCATTATACTCAGTTTGTGGGTCTTGGACTTCCGTAAGTTCAAAATTTCTCCCACTCTGTCTTCCAGAAAATGAATATCTTTCTGAAAAGACAGTATTATGAGCCACAAACTCTTTGTTCTTCTTTGGAGGAGTAAAAACCAAGTGGTTTAATTTTGGATAACCCTCGCAAATACACAAATTGGTTCTGAACATAAATATTTATGATCCCAAATGTATAAAAAGACAAGTTAGGGACTCTCCCTATCCATATCTCATATGGAGTTATTTAGGCTATTATAGTCGGGTTTTAAACTTTTAGTGAGAAAATAGCTTACAAAAATTGCGAAAAACCTCAAACTATATCTCATAAAGTTCGGTTTATATACTTGACTACACCATACTCTATGGTGTCCCAAGGAGAAGGTATTATGTGAACTGGTTCACAATCTTCTTAGTGATTATCAAGGTCATTACTTCATATTACCCATTTGATCTTCAAAGTCATTACTTTGAAACTTCCGATCAACATCTTGATCTTGACGTGCTTTTGGTTTACTACTTCATTTTGAAAATATTCCACGTTTCAAAAATCACTTTTATGTCTTATTAAATAGATATGAGGTTTTCATATCTACTTAACATTACGGTAAAAGGAACGAAGTATATATATATAACCAACTATCGGCCTTAAGCATCCGTATGTATATGGTCAATCACCTCACTATTGTGTTTCTTTTCTGCAAAAGAAAAACATAATACATGCACACATACCATAAGACTAACAATCAAATGGTTGCTCAATGTGCTTTTCGTTTACTCGTTTGAAACGAATTTACTTGAAGTTTGATCAATTGGGTTCACCAGATTAGAGACTTTAAAATCTACAAGATAGTATAACATTTAGTTTTCATGAAGAATGTAAAATTCCTCTAACTTAAGTGGTCTAAACCAACCACCAAGTTATCATAGCAGTTGGTACAACATTTTGTTTTAAATCACATGAGTGATGCCTTCTTTGTATAAACTGAAGAGTCTATTGGGGGGGGGGGTGAATTGAGGATTTAAAACTTTTGAAAGCTTTTTCGATTATGAGTATGTAATTGATTATTTAAAGTTTATTGATTAAACTTTAACTAATCAACTAGTGAATGTAAAACGAAATAAACAAACGAACGAAAGAACGAGAAGACACACGGTTTTTGAAGTGGTTTAGTTTCACAAGTCGAAACCTACGTCCACTATTCTCGATTAATAAATTTAGTACCTTTCTACGGATTACAAATTTACTAACCCAACTCGTACAACTAACTCTAGCTGTAACTCAATGAGTACCGTTAAATACTCGAGTGAATAACTTACGCTAATAAGAAAGCACTAATGATTCTTGCAAGGGTTCACGTTAATGAACAAGTAAGAAATCAACTAAGCACTATTATCTTATAACGATAACAATAAGAATGAGTATACGAGTTTAAAACACACGACCTTTCAAAAATAACAAAACGGTTTTTCTGCTTGAAAACACACGGTTTGCTTTTTAAAATTAAAATCAATTTTTATGCTTAAGGTCTCTACTTTAAATGTTGTAAAGAGCAAAGTATTTATAGGAAAGAAAGAGCAAGGCAATTCGGTTTATAGAAACCCCAATTGGCCGAATAAAAGAGATATGTTAGCAAATCATATCTTCTATTATCTCTTTCCAAAAAGCCTTAAAAGATAATAAAGAATATTCTAAAAGATAGAATATAATCTATTCAAATATTATCTTTACTATAAATTCTAAGATATGATAAGATTTCCTAAAACAAGAATATCTTTTATCATAAACAAATATATTAAGTAAGATATATAAGATATGTAAAGATATTATTACAGAATAAAATCTTTACCAAATATACCCTAGGTAACACGAGATGTCACGGCTCATAAGCCTCGTGACTGGTGCAAACCCTATCTCAATATATGGGTTAGAATTTAGGTTTTAAGAGAGGTCTTGTTAAGACCCTACTTAGTAGCAAGGTCCAACTCATAAGTTGACCCAACACGACTACTAATCAACGTCCAACATAAAACCGAACTCCGCACTAAACCGGGCTTTATTATATAAATACTTTTATCAAAACATTTAAAATAAACTTTAAACCATTTTCAAAACAATTTTGAAACATTATAAGTCGTGTATAATAAACTCAGCATCTCAATGTTATAGTAGGGGAGCTATAACATTGAGCTCTTTTACTAGTAATGTTATAGCTGCAAAGCTATAACTTTACCAATTCAAGAAACTCATTCTTGGTTATCATTACGAGATAATCACCTATACTATACTAATTTTCAAGGAGATCTTCGAGTATAGGCTACGTCATCATCCAAGCTTGATTAATCTTTAGACGGACTTCGTCTTCACATAAATCTTGAATGAATCTATTTATCGTTTGATCTTGAATAGAGGCTTGAACATTTCATACTATCATCACAATCTCCTTTGTTGCTTGCTTGTAATAAGTTGATTCTAAAACACTTAGACAAACGATTACACGCAACAAGTGTATAAAATTATAAAACACCTTGACATCATCAAAACACAAACATATAAGCTATATGGTTCAACAAATTCCCCCCTTTTGATGATGGCAAGCCTCCTAAAATTGTGACTAAGTATGTAGTTCCCCCTCAATATAATACCGTCATCTTAATAATAAAGATCAACACAAGATCAAAACGATTTATCAAAAACCGAAACTTTAAGGACTTTAAGAGACAATCGGTCTTGACAAGGAGCAAGCTTAGGTAGATGCTTACGATAGACGTTCTTTCCCCCTCTTGACATCATCAAAAAGTTAAGAACAAATCAAAAATGACTAGAATAATATAAGACGAGACAAGAGATAAAACGTCATAGAGAGCAAATTTAGCACGCATAACTAAAAGTATTTAGAATATTAGCTATCAAACAAACTTAAGAAAACATGTTTAAAGCCGATGGGCCGAATGAAACACATGTTTAGAGAAACACTTGGGTCATAATCCACAAGTGCATGCCAAAAATTGGGCCGAATGATAAGTTAGCAAAACACACCATAAGAAAATGAAAAAGAAAGCTAAAAATAGACAGGGCTAAATATGGTAAGACAGAGGTAGATCAAATGTTTCGGGTTTGGTAAGGGTTCACGTAGTCAGGCCGAGTTCGATGCTCCAAGGCATCGAGACGATCGAAGGAACTCCGCACAAGCTGAGAAAGAGTTTGAATACTACGCTCAAAGTTGAGCACCTTCAAAGACAAAGCTTTCGTGGCCTCCAATGTAAGCGATTGATCACTTGCCATAGCCTTTCCGTGCATGACCAATGCTCCACCTTGACTTGTGAGAAAAGTAAGACGGTCACCATGTGGGAACACTTCCCCACGGATTGCCTTCAATTCCCGTTCAAAACCCTCTAACCTCTTATCCACCGCATCTATCCAAGAATAAACCCGAGAAGCATCCAAACCCGACTCCAAAGACCGTGATGGTCCATCATGTGACAAAGCCGTAGCCAAGTTGGTTGAATGCTACTCAAATTTCTCCATTAACCCAGTCATAAACCCTTCCAATTTCGCTTCCATAGTCCCCAAACCCGAATCACCCGGGTTTTTCTCAACATCCTTGACAAGAAGTAACCCGGGTCCATCAACGACAAGACCCATAAGCTTGATCAACTGATCACACATGCAATCCCGTGCACTTACACCGTAGCTATCCCGTCCCACCACTTGTTTTATCTCTAACAACCGAGACACCCACATCCCATATGGTAGGTCGATTGTTGTACTTAATTTGTCCTTGGTAACAGTGAGACTTGTTTGGCCGATACGATGCAACACAAGACTTGCCAAGTTCACCTTTTGTCCCTCCAACCATGAATAGATTACAATAGCCTCATAACTCAAAACTTTATCACGACCTCCTCTCCTCGGCACAATCGTGTTCCAAAGAAAGTTCAAGAGGAACTTAATTTTTGCCGAGAGAGGACGAACCACAATATTATCTCCGTCCGTCCCAACCTCCTCAAAATACCTTTTAACTAACATCTCCTTTTCACTCACTACATTAGACCATTCAAGACTCGGATTAATTTCAATTCCGTCATCGGAAACTGAAAAAGCAGAGCAAAAATCCGAAACAGAGACCGTCACATCAACCCCATTAACCACCGCATGCAAGACTTCCTTCTTAATTGACACACTAGCAAAGAATTGAACAACTTCAACCGGATAAATAGGACCCGAAAATTGACTAATGTGACTCCACCCTTGAAAATCAAGAAAATCAACAAAGAACTTAAGAGCGGGAACATTAATCAACCAAGATTTCGGATAATACCTTCCTCCATGAAGAGAATACCTTAAAACACGATTAACAAGAATGCTTTCGTCATGAGTTAGCCGAACACGATTTAACCCTTCTTTAGTTGCGGCTTTCAAAACATCCCGGAGCAACGTACGAGCAACACCGTTTCGAACAATAACCTCGGGTTCCTCAACATCTTCACCTTCATCAACAACTACCTTATTTTTCCCTTTAATAAGATGGCGCCTTTTACCCTCGGACATCGACTCGTCCCGACCACGAAACAGGAGCGTAGTTGGGTTTGGTTGAGGTGAAGGAAAATTAGTGGAATTAAGATCATGAGATGGTAGTGGTGATGATGGTTTGTGAAAGTGGCGGCTTTGGTCCATGCGGGTTGATGATCGGGTTTTTGCATGGTTAGGATTCATTATGATGGTGATAGTTGAGTAAAGGAAGTGATGGTGATGGTTGTGTAAAGGAGGTGAAGGTGATGATGGTAAATATTTTGAGAAGAGAAAAGGTTATGCAAATGGGTTGTGGGTATGGTTTACACGGCAAAGGGGAAAGGTAATTATAAGGCTAGGGTTAGATGATATAAGGCAAGTGGCATCCTAGTCTATGGTAATAAGGTGAGTGATTAATTTTGGTAAGTGTCAAATAGTGGCAAGTATTAAAGTAGGAATAGGATTGTTAGGTGATCAAATATATATGATAAAAGATAAAATTTGGAAAGTTGAATTGTGTATAGGAAATATAAGGCCTGTAACATGGAGAGCAATATAAGAGAGTTTGTATGTGATATGGAAAAATAAAAGATATGGTGTGTCCCTTTTTTTTATAAGGAATTAAGTTTGTATAGACAATTAAATCCTAAATATCAAATAGAAATTTATGATAAATATATTCCTATAAACGAAATTATTTATGCAACGCAATATACGGACACAGTCATACAATCTTAACTTAACTAGTCAGTCATAAGAAAATACTCCATCATCTTTCCTTCTCTTGGCCTAAATACTAGAGAGCAAAAAACAATATTTTGGGTCAATTTTTGGTAAGATTAATATTGTTCTAGATCAAATAATATTAATCTTTTAAGAGGTTACCTTGGGTACATGCTTTTGGGAGAGATTCTAAACTTGAATCTTTGTTCATCCATATGAGGAAAACTCAAGAACTAACAAGAAGGAGATCTTGTTGGTGCTCATGAAACCGTAATAATCTTAGTAAGGGTTGATGATTTCTTCTCTTTTAATTTATGTTTGCATGCATAAGATTTATGTTTAATTTTATGACTAAATTAAATCATCACATATATGAATATGTCAAGTAATGAGATATAGATTTCTAACAAGCGGTATCAAGAGCCTTAGGTTGTTTGCATGCAAATCGGTTATAGTTTTTCCGAGTTATACGATTAACATATAAAACTTATAAATTCGTGTTATTATGATATATCACGAAATATATTTTGCATGTTAAAGTTTCTGATCCTAAAACGTATTTAGGATATTTTGGTTAATTTATGGATTTTTATTGTTCATTTTATATAATAATGGCATTAAAAATGTGATTATATGATAAAAATGTCATTTTCGGACTAAAATTAGCTAAACTTCGAATTTTTCAGTGGTTTTTGGATATGTTTTCACATATATTAGTTTGAGATGACCTGTAAATTTTCTAATTTTTGGAGTTTTTATGCTCGAAATATGGATTTTTCATGATAAAAATCGATTTTAAATGAAAAATAGGTTAATATGAGAAATATTTCGAATCTGGTCATAAAAATTTATTATGTTGTCACATGCAATTTTACAAGATGTGTGTAAAATAATAGGCTATAATAAAGTCTTAATGCATGATTTATGAATTTTTGATGAAAAATAGCATAAATAGTGACTTAATTAGTGAATAATTGCTAAAACATACTTCATGACTAATGAAAAACGTCACATGTTGCATTTTATTATATTTTTCAGATCTAAAATTGAAAAGTTGATGAATATAACCTTTCTCATGTTTTTATGATTATATTTGATAAATCCGATAAACCGCAACAATGTTTTTCCGGATAAATTTTCGAAATTTTTAACCTAAGTTTTTGGACATTATGAGTGTCATGGTATTTTTCCAGAATGTCCATAAGTTTAAATTTCAAATTTTGAATTTATTTGAAATTTTTATGATTTATTTGGAGTTTATAGCATTTTATTGTAATTTTGAGTCCATTAATGAACAATTTTAAGAAATAAAAGTTACTCCCTCTGGCTTTTATTTTTCTTCCCGTTTCTCTAATATATGTGAGGAGTATTATAATGAAATGGGAAGAAAACAACAAGCCGGAGGGAGTAATTATTGTCAATATGTTAGTGGAGACTAATTTTAAGTCCTACGTTGGTTAGGGTAATTAACTTATGCATAAATATGATTTTATGTAATTTATTGTGATTTTAAAAGGTTGAATCACGCAAATCCGTAAAAACCGATTAATATACGATATTGGCTCCTTAAAGGCGATTTAGCATAAAATTGGGCATGTTCATATATATTATAATGCTGCATTTTATTTATGATTGTCATAATTTTATTTTATGTAATTTTTGAATTATGTAATTTTTACTTAGTATGGCCTTAGTTTTTAATTGGTATTACCCGAAATGTATGGGAATATCGATTCGGTTGTAATTTATTGTGATCTCGTATCACCGTTTTGTAATTTAATAGATTTATTTTATTTTTATTACAAATGTATAATAGGAAATTATGTAATTTGTTATGTAATTTATTTATTTCGGAGTTCCTTGAAGACGGTGTCACTAAGGAAGACGATACATAAAGACGGTGTTACCTCGAGATGCGTGCCTAAAACAGAAGTTCAAGGGACCAATGGAGTTTGTTTCCGAATATGTAATAGTTAATTAGATTTTCTATTTTAGGAAGGCCATACTAGGATTTTTTTTTTTTTTTTGCTTTGTATTTTATTTATATGTTGCATGCATCGCTAAATTGCCATAACTAAAACATGCATTATCTTTTTATCGAGTTTATCGACCGTGTCAATTACAATTATCGTAGTTCACCGCTTTAGTTCACTTAAAACGTGATAGATAATAAATTGACATGACCTCTCGCTAAAATAAACAATTGAGACTTAGCCTTACCAAAAAGTAGAAACCATGAAAACCTATTTCGCGAGGGAGTGCACTCGGCCACCCCGGGGTACAAACCTTGTTACGTAGGGGAAGTGGGTGATAAATGTCTAATCCACCGAATTCATGTTGATGAGGGTTTCATCGGCTACCCCGTGCCCAAGTTAATGTGAATTTGGATCATGGACACATTTATTCGAAATTTGGGTTGAACTCAACAAAAGTAATTGATAAGGGTTTCATCGGCTACCCCGTGCCCTTGTCGGATGTGTTTTGGGCTAAAGATAAATATTAATGTAATTTTATCGACCGAGAGTTCTAAAAGTAGAATCGATTAAAGAGTTAATCCACCGAGTTATATTGATATGGGTTTCATCGGCTACCCCGTGCCCAAGTTAATATGAATTTGGATCTCGGAATCATTTATCATAGTTGGGAAGAGGTCACTATGTAAATGCTTTACTTGTTATTTACAAGTATTATTATAACGATAAATGTTTTGTTTTCATTATTCCGTTATCATATTGTTCTATTTCTTTACCTCAATTCATATACGATATCATTTCGATTTTTGATTCAAATCTCCATTAAAACATCGTAGCTAAAGACAAAATTTGAATTTTCTTCTAAAAACCTCGAATTATCCATTGGAAGGATCTCATGTAAAGAGTATAGATAAAAGTTATTCATTATCAAACAAGTTTTTGATTCTTGACTAACACATCTACTTACAATGGATTATGTTTCATATACTTAATTAAATTAAGTACCTTGAAGCGATAAATTATTTTGGTAACTCGATTTGTTGGAAATAAAAATTGACCAAAATACCGCAACCACTTCAATGAAAGTTTTAAGACTAAACGAATAAATTGAAGAGTAGTCTTCATGAATTTCAATTTTGCTACTCTTAGCAAAGACTCATTAAAATGAGTGGGAGCATTCTCTTAAACCGTTAAGAAAAGGACGAGGTTCAAAGAATTAAAATTAGAATGGAATTGATACAAGGTTATGATAAAAGTAAAGTTATTGAGAATAACGATACTAAACCTATCAATCCCGACCGATAAAGTTTCCATTGTCTTAATTGTTGGACGCTAGAAAGGAAAACTACCCCAAATTATTGAAGAATCAACAAGTTAGTTGTGAGACATCTAATGGGACCTTCTTCTTTAAATGATTATTTGATTGACATAAATTTTGCTAGTACTACTTCGTCAATATTAGAAACCGGTGGTGGTTTTCATCATTGTACTTAATTGTGACTATTAAGTGCATAAACTCTAAAAAAAAATATAAACTTATTAAGATATAAAAGAGGTTTCACTTTTGTGACCCTTTACACCATGATTTGATGTATGGCTATCCCATTATCAAGGTGATTATATTCTAAACAAAACTAGAATGATATATCATGAAGATGATGCAAGACTCAAATTGATAACCCAAGATTAAACCTTAGATTCTGGAATGATGAACGCAAAGAGTTATCGAGTACTCTTGAAACCATTAGATCTTATGGTATATGCGTATCTTGTATTAAAAGCAAGATGTCTCGTGCCTTTTTGGTTGAAAAGGAGATCGAGGTTGTAAATCATTGATCCAAAATAGGTTGATCATTTTCTTTTACCAGACGCTAATGTGTTCACTTAATAAGGTAAATAGAGAAATCTTTGAAGAAGTTCAAAAGAGTTCAAGGAATCACGATTTAGTCGTGATGAGGTTATCAAAGTGAAGACTTTGATATAGTGTCACAGGTTAATCTCTCTTAATACACATCATGGGATAATGAGTGGTTGGATAAGAAATCAAACGCTATTCGATATGGTTTGAACTTCGATCAAGTTACTTTGAGTTACTTGATCCTTTTTGGGATTTTATCATTTTGTCTAAATTATTTTTTCACTAAATCTAAAACGAATCATATGAGATATGATATGGTAGGGTATCATGCTTATAAGTTTTCACAAAAAACAAATGCTCATTTTTCCTTCCTATAATCACAAGTACAACGAGTTTGTGGCTCGTGAAGCTGTCTTTCTAAAATACAAGTTTATTTCTAGAAGACAGAGTGGGAGAAATTATTCAAAGAGCCACAAAGAATGTTATGTTGCAAGAAACTGGTCTTTCTTGGCTACATGAGACGTTTTGTGTAAGACATTGTTTCTTTAAAACCTAGGAGGTTAAAGTCATCACTTGTTGAAGATGATGAATTAATGTTACTTTTAGAAAGTAAAGAGCTTGCAACTTACAAAGAAATTGTTTGATTCAAGTTGATTACTTCTGGAAAGTAATGAACATATGACTTATATGAGAGTGTTTAAGTCACAACTCAATACAAGGCTTAGTGCTATGAAAATCCGAAATAAATTCCAAGTGAATTGTTAGATATCAAAGCTTGATTGGTTGCAAAGGGTTTTGCACTAGTTGAAATGCTTAAATCTATTTGGATCTTCTTAGGGATTGTGTTTCATTATGATGATATACATATTGCAAGTGAATCTAAAACCCGCTTCTTCAATTAGAAGGATTGTATTCAATACATGTCTTGAGTTTTGTAGATTCTTGCAATCCTAAGATAATGTGAAACTTAAGAGAGGTCTTAAGTAGGACATCAATGAGTTGTAATCAACATTTTGATCATGTGATAAAACTTTTCTCAATAGGTTGAGAAGTTGTGATTATACATGGAGTTTAGTGGGAGTTACAAAATTTTAATTAGTCTTATATGTGGATGAGACATTGATCATTGGGAATGATTTAAGACTTTTGGAGTATAATAATACATCTTGAATATCCGGATTTATGGAGATAAATCTACATGATATTAATGTCAAATAAGGAGTCTTATGTTGATAAGATTCATGACTAGTTCAATCAAATTGAACATATTTGATTGATTTCATTTGCTTCCGCTGCCGAATCAATTAAATAAGTAATGATGTATAACACTTCATATATTTTGAGTATGATGAATTGTTTCAAATCGAATTTAAGTAATAGTTACCAAGTAAGCCATAAAGATTACCCTTAAGTGCTTGCAGAAGCATTAAGGATGTAATGCAAAGTGTTTTTGATGCAAAATTTTGTGTAAGGGTGTTACACAAGTGACAATTGACAATTGAGATTGTGCATGGTTTCTGACAAAACCATAATCAAAACACATTAGGATGGTTAAGATACCATTGTGGCTATGTTATTTAAGAAATATATTTTCTAGAATCGTTCTAGGTAATAAAGAACAATGAGAAATATTTGCAACGGAAATTGAGTACACTTGAAATCATGGGATGTGCAAGAAGGATGAGTCTCGCATACTGTGAAAACAGTGGGAGTTGTTCTAAGGCTAGAAGGCCTATGTCTTGATTGGATCTCGACACGTACTCAGAAAGTTTTGTAATGCAAATGTATACATTACAAAGGAAAACGAGTATGTAGTAAGGTTGAGTAAGGTATAAGAAGTTGATAAAACCTACTAACCAAAGCCTTCTCATAGGCTTAACATGATAAGTCATGTCATATGTCATTTCAATTGCATTGAGATGAACAACTACATATAAGATGAAAATGGATTATAAAATTATGAAGTAATAATCAGGTATTGACTCTTCATATGTGATAATCACATTTGTCATTCGAGTTTTTTAAATCTAAAAACTCCCTTTTTTACTTTGTTACATCCAAACGGGTTGTAGAGACAATTGAACCCTGTTAAAGTGAACTCGGATTAACATAGTATTCGCCCATAGTCACTTATATGAGGTGACGTCTCGAAGTGACTAGAGTGTGATGCGATTGATAGCAAGTTCAAGTGCTATGGAGTCATATGAGAATGACTAGTCGATCACATAGGCATCGTATGAACACTTTGTCGGGCCTTATGACCGCTTATAGAGTTCTGGCAAATTTATATAGCCTGGTCGTGGCGAGAGCTACTATAGTATTCTAATGAGTCGATTCTTTTGACTAAAGACTGTTCGCCTAAGGTGGCACAGTTTCAGATTAACTTTGTTTTGTGTTATTACGACCTTCGTAAATGGGGTCAAATGGGCATATTTTGGGTTATGATGGATGTGGCTAGTCGAAGGGAATAAGTGCGATAGGAATTGTCCACCCCTTGTCAGGGTTAAAACAATATCTCAGGGCCACTCGAGAAGTAATGAACTGGAAATGCGTGGCCACGCTCGGAAGGTATCTATGGTATTTAAATCCGGTCAATCAGTTATTCTCCAGATCGAGGAAATTACTCTCGATATGATCACTTGCAAGTACGACCTGAAAGACACCTTGCATTGAGTGGGAGATAGTAATAGGACAAGAGAATTGGTGACGCACACTTGTCGAGGACAAGTGGGAGATTGTTGGAATATGTGTCCTCCGACAATAATGCGATCACAACTGTCGATCATGATGATCACATGTTTAAGTCTCATTTTAAGAATACATGTGGGAAGTAATATTTTATCACAACTGGTCCACATATATCGGTAATGATTGGTGACTAGAGTTTGACATTACTTTATCGTGCATTTACGGTGGTGATCAGTTGATCCCCTTAGGTCGTACCTAAAGGGTAACACTCTTAATTGAATGTTTAATTGATCGTATGACGATACGAGTTAATTAAATTACCTAAAATTGACGGATGATTTTGGAAGTAATATTTACGTGTCTCATTGTAATTTGATTAAATAAGATACGGTCTAAGTAATCGAATTGTTTTATTACTTAGATGAAATTATTGTTTACGGAAACAATTGAAACGGAATGAATAATTTATTATAAATACAAGATGTTGTGATTTATAAATTGGTAAACCATTTTGGTACAAGTAATTGTGAATTACTATGTTAATTTTATAAGTGACATATTTTATTAATATGTTTATTTTTAATGGTTAAAAATACATTTTATAAATAAGATGTCATGAAATGTGTCACATATGACATATTGACAACATCACAAATAAAATGGACTCATCCATTTTATGTATGTGTACCGAAATGGAGGGAGTATTTAGGATAAAATTGTGTTGATTATGTTAAGTGGAAAACATGATGATTAACCTAAAAGACTAGCTTTGCATGGCTAATTGCTTTTGTGAAGAGCATCTTGGTCATGCATTGGGTCCTTTCTCCCCCCCCCCCCACACACTCGGTTTCCACCTAGAAAAGAAGAGTGTTTCTTCTTTAATCATTTTACTTTTACACTACATTTTTTCTAGTGTAACATTATTCTATTCTCTAACATATTACTAGAACTTAGAGAGATAGAAAATACTCCATCATCTTTCCTTCTCTTGGCCGAAATACTAGAGAGCAAAAAACAATATTTTGGGTCAATTTTTGGTAAGATTAATATTGTTCTAGATCAAATAATACTAATCTTTTAAGAGGTTACCTTGGGTACATGCTTTTGGGAGAGATTCTAAACTTGAATCTTTGTTCATCCATATGAGGAAAGCTCAAGAACTAACAAGAAGGAGATCTTGTTGGTGCTCATGAAACCGTAATAATCTTAGTAAGGGTTGATGATTTCTTCTTTTGTAATTTATGTTTGCATGTATAAGATTTATGTTTAATTTTACGACTAAATTAAATCATCACATATATGAATATGTCAAGTAATGAGATATAGATTTCTAACAATAGAAACTCAGGTACCACTGATTAAACCAATTTCCAACCGTAAAGTCTCAAATCGTTCTCTGGCTAATGATTTTGTCAAAATGTCTGCCCATTGTTTTTCAGTACTACAAAATTCAAGTTTTATATTCCCCTTCTCAACGTGGTCTCGAATAAAATGGTGTCTTATTTCAATGTGTTTGGTACGTGAATGTTGTGCGGGATTTTTTGAAATAATTATCGCACTAGTATTATCACATAAAATAGGAATACATCCTACGTTAATACCATAATCACGTAATTGTTGCTTAAGCCATAGAAGGTTAGTACATACCAGTCCTGCAGCAATATATTCGGCTTCAGCAGTTGAGAGAGCAACTGAATTTTGCTTCTTCGAACCCACGTAATGATACACGGTCCGACAAAAGTGGCGACACCCGACGTACTTTTTCTGTCTAGAGAACATCCTGCGTAGTCGGCATCAGAATAACCGACTAGATCAAAATTACACTCCATCGGATACCATAAATATAGCTTGGCCGTTCCAATTAAATATCGTAAAATTCGTTTTACGGCCATTATATGCGATTCTTTGGGAGATGATTGATATCTCGCACAAACGCAGACGCTAAACATAATATCGGGTCTACTTGCGGTCAAATATAACAATGACCCAATCATCCCACGGTAAGTAGTTTCATCAACTGATTTACCGTCTTCATCTAATGTTAATTTCTTGTTCTCGACCATTAGAGTAGGCATAGCATGGGAATTTTCCATTCCGAATTTCTGAATTAATTCCTTGATGTACTTCTGTTGATGAATCTTAATGCCTTCATCGGTTTGTTGTATTTGTAGACCTAGGAAGAATTTCAATTCTCCCATCATACTCATCTCGAACTCGGAGGTCATCAACTCAGAGAATACTTGCATAGGTTTCGGTTGGTCGATCCAAAGATAATGTCATCGACGTAGATTTGAACAACTAAAAGGTCTGATTCCTCGGATTTTAGAAATAGGGTTTTATCAACAGATCCTCTACTGAATCCACTGTCAAGTAGAAACTTGGATAATCTGTCGTACCATGCCCTAGTTGCTTGTTTCAAACCGTATAGGGCTTTATCCAACTTGAAGACGTGATCTTCAAATTTGCTATTCTTAAATCCGGGGGGTTGTTCAACGAAAACTTCTTCTTGTAAATACCCGTTCAGAAATGTTGTCTTGACGTCCATCTGGAAGAGCTTCATTCCTTTATGTGCAGCAAATGCTATTAGAAGTCTAATAGCTTCAAAACGAGCGACAGATGCGAAAGTCTCGTCATAATATATTTCCTCTTGTTGATTATAACCTTGGACCACCAATCTCGCTTTATTTCTGACAATGACTCCGGCATCATCTAGTTTGTTCCTAAAGACCCACCTTGTTCCAATGACAGAACGATCCTTTGGTCTAGGAACTAAATGCCAAACCTTGTTTCTTTTGAACTGTTGTAGCTCTTCTTGCATAGCTATAATCCAATCAGATTCAGCAAGAGCTTCATTGATATTTGTTGGTTCGATCATGGATAGAAAAGAGTAGAAGGAGCATAAGTTATTCAAGGAACGTCTAGTTTGAACACCCTTCTTAATATTCCCTAGAATATTGTCCATGGGGTGTGAGCTCTTGTATTTCCACTTTGTTGAAGTACTTGGTTCATCATCGTTATTTGAGCTTGACCCAACTTCATTTGGCTCGGAATTGGAGGAAGTTCCCCCTGAATCCAATCCGGGTGTTGTATTAGAGCCGATTATAACCTCGGACTCTACACCTTGATTTGGATTCAATGTTATAGTAACATTATCTATAACATTGGTTTGGGAGTCCTTATTTTGAGTCAATGTTATAGTATCATCAACTATAACTTTGGTTTTTTCCTTTTTATCTTTTGAGGAACGATCAAGTTCATCACTTGTTCCTTCAATCTCATTGTCTTCCAATTCAAGTTCCGGAGGATCGTCTCTTGAAAGACGGAAGTCGGGTTCATCCAAGTCTTTTTCCTCATCCTGTAAGGGCTTATCAAACACGTTATCTTCATCAAAAATAACGTGCACACTTTCTTCAATACAAAGGGTTCTCTTATTGAAGACTTTGTAAGACTTGCTATGATCTGAGTATCCTATGAAAATTGCCTCATCACTCCTAGGGTCGAATTTACTTAAACGGTTTTTACCGTTATTATGAACAAAGTACTTACTCCCAAAGCAACGAATATGGGAGATATTAGGTTTTCGACCTCTAAGGAGTTCGTATGGGGTTTTCTTAAGAATAGGTCGGATCATAGCACGATTATGGATGTAGCAAGAAGTACTAATGGCTTCAGCCCAAAAATTACGAGGTAAACCACTACACAAAAGCATTGTACGAGCCATATCTTCTAAAGTTCTATTCATACGTTCAACGACACCGTTTTGCTGAGGAGTTCTTGGTGCAGAAAAGTTATGCCCTAGACCATTAACTCTACAATGTTCTATGAAAGCTTGATTGTCAAACTCGGTGCCATGATCCGTACGAATAGATACAAGATTAGTCTTATATTTGTTTTGAACACGTTTCATGAGATAATCAAATTCATCAAAAGTCTCGTCTTTTGAATGAAGAAAGATAGGCCATACATACCTTGAGTAATCGTCTACAAGAACAAAGACGTACCTGGATCCTCCTCTACTCCTTACCTTCATGGGTCCACATAAATCCATGTGTACTAATTTCAAGGCTTGATTTGTGCTTACTACTCTTTTCGGTTTGAATGATGATCTTACTTGTTTGCACCTTGCACACGTGTCACACATCTTTTCTTGGTCGAACTTGATCTTAGGTAACCCTTCAACCAAGTCCCACTTCTCGAGTTTCTTCAAGGTTAGTGAGCTAATGTGACCAAATTGTTTATGCCATAAACAAGGATCATCAAGAGTAACTTTCATACATGAAAAAGAGTTAGTAGGCACAGCATTTAAATCTACCATATAAACATTTCTTTTCCTGTGGCCTTCTAGAATAACATTACTAGTTCCTTTAATAATAATGCGACAACTATCAGTATGAAAAACTACTTTGTTACCTTTGTCGCATAGTTGAGATATGCTTAGCAAGTTATGTTTTAGACCGTCCACGAGATAAACATCACTGATCGCGTGAGACTTAGAAATTCCGATTTTGCCAACTCCGATTACTTTTCCCTTTTTATTGTCCCCGAACGTCACTTTTCCTCCGTTGAAGGGCTTGAGTGAAAGAACTAGATTCTTATCTCCGGTCATGTGTCTTGAACATCCACTATCAAGATACCATTGATTGTTTTCTTTCACTACTTCCTGCAGAAAGGATTAGATACAGTTTTTAAGTACCCAAGCTAAGTTGGGTCCCTTATGATTAGTTACTCTATATACTAAATCCTTTTGAATCCAAACTCGTCTAATGACCGTTTTTCTAACCCTTGGTTTATTTGGCTTAGGAGGAGTTCTAGGGTTAGGGTTTTCTCTCTGTCTAGGAATTTCTCTAGGTCTATCATAATTGTTTCCCTTGTGAATAGGTTTACTAGGTTAAGATCGACAAGGGTTTTGTGAGGTGCTAGGTTTCTTGTTGTGATCGAAGGCCATGTCATAGAACCAACGAAATTTATTGTTCCTTTCTTCGTTAGGTTCCTTAATATGGGTTTCTTCATTCTCGTCAACCGTGTCAACAGTTTTAGCATGGTCGGCATTTTTTCGTATATCATGAGCCGTTTTGACACAGTTGATTTGGATGTGACCCGTATGACCACAGTAATTGCAAATCAGGTATTCAAGAAGATCAGCATACTTCCTTTTTCTGAAATCAAAATCCGAAGGTGTTGATTTGCATTTAGAGTGATCTCTATGGCTGTAGCACTCATGTCCTAACCCCATCTTCATATTATTGTCAGATTGTTAGGTTAGGAAGTTTAGGACTTTTGTACTACCTTCCCACTTATCATGGACCTTTCTAGCATGTAGAAGTAGGTCTTTTAGGGTTTTAATTTCCTCTTGACATTTCGTGTGATCTACATCATTATCTTTCTTAAAGTTATCACGAAAGTCTTGGAATCGTTTGTTAAGAAGGAATACAACATCGGAATGTTGTTTCTTAACATTGATCATGTCGGTCTTAGATTCCTTTATTGCTTTGAAAGGGAATCAATCTCTTTCTTTTGGTCTAAGATCACTGCTTCATCAGATGTGACCTTAGTTTCCAAAAGTTCTTTGGCTTTTCTAAGTTCTAAAGTTATAGCTTCATTAGCTATAACTTTGGCTTGAAGGTGCTTGATGTTAAGCTCAAGATAACTTACCTCTTCATCGTCATCTTCGTCTGACTCTCCGAGAAAGCAATAGTTTGAGTGAGAGTTCATGCTTTCATCATCGCTGTCGGAGATTAGGTCAAGACTAACACTGCTGAGACAAAGGTTAGCCACTTCGTCGTCTTCAGATTCCTCGTCATCTTCTGAGTCAAGGTCTCCCCAACACGAAGCTATCATAACTTGTTTGAATTCTCTCTTTGTCTTCTCATGTTTTGTTTTGTCCTTAATCTTCTCCCATGTTGGTCAATCCTTGATCATGTGACCAGATTCTCCACACTTGAAGCAACCTCTGTTTGCGAAGGATGACTTTGATTCAATAACCTTTTTGTTGGATGACTTGTTGTTGTTGTTGTAGGATGATTTTGTTTGTTTGTTTCGAAATATCTTATTTTTGAAACGACATGCAAACAGAACAGTTTCATCCTCTAGTTCAGAGTCAACTTCTTTGCTCTTTAAGGCCATACTCTTATTACGGCTTGGTTCAGCGTCATCTTTGTTAAGAGTAATTTCATGGGTCATGAGAGCATCGATGAGTTCTTGATAGGATAGGTTTTCAAGATCTCGTGATTCCTCCATTGCAGTGACTTTAGCACGCCACTTCTTAGTCAGGCTCCTAAAAACCTTTCTAGCAATGTCCTCAGTACTGAATTTCCTACCTAGGTTTTTCAGTTCGTTTATGATGCTTGAAAATCTTGCAGACATACTACCTAAGGACTCATTAGGCTCCATAATGAATAGCTCATATTTTTGCATAACCAAATCTATTCGGTGCTTCCTAACAATGGAAGTACCTTCATAAGCTAGTTCAAGCTCATCCCATATCTCCTTGGCCGTAGAGCATGAAGAAAACAGATCAAACTCTATAGAAGTCATTCCCTTTTGCAGGAGACTTATCGCTTTGGAGTTCTTTTTGGCCTTCTTATAGTCGGCCTCAATATAGTCCTCTTCTTTCTTCTCATAGGTAGTGCCTTCCTCGGATGCTATAAGAATTTTGTGCGGTCCGTTTTGGATAATCCTCCAGCACTCCCAATCGTGACCTTTCACATAGTGAGTCATCATGTTTTTCCACAATCCATAATTCTTCCCATCAAAGATAGGACACTTGAGATATTTGGAATCCATTTATCACGTGACAAGCAGCGGAATATAAAACGATAAGATAAATGAAAAACAAGATAGATCAGCCTCTTTGCGGTTAGGCAATCAAGAGCACGAGGCTCTGATACCAATTGAAGAGTCTATTGATCCAAAATACTCAATAGGGGGGGTGAATTGAGGATTTAAAACTTTTGAAAGCTTTTTCGATTATGCGTATGTAATTGATTATTTAAAGTTTATTGATTAAACTTTAACTAATCAACTAGTGAATGTAAAACAAAATAAACAAACGAACGAAAGAACGGGGAGACACACGGTTTTTGAAGTGGTTCAGTTTCACAAGTCAAAACCTACGTCCACTATTCTCGATTAATAAATTTAGTACCTTTCTACGGATTACAAATTTACTAACCCAACTCGTACAACTAACTCTAGCTGTAACTCAATGAGTACCGTTAAATACTCGAGTGTCTAACTTACGCTAATAAGAAAGCACTAATGATTCTTGCAAAGGTTCACGTTAATGAACAAGTAAGAAATCAACTAAGCACTATTATCTTATAACGATAACAATAAGAACGAGTATACGAGTTTAAAACACACGACCTTTCAAAAATAACAAAACGGTTTTTCTGCTTGAAAACACACGGTTTGCTTTGAAAAATTAAAATCAATTTTTATGCTTAATATCTCTATTCTAGATGTTGTAAAGAGTAAAGTATTTATAGGAAGGAAAGAGTAGGGCAACTCGGTTTACACAAACCCTAATAGCCGAATATAGGAGATATGTTAACAAATCATATCTTCTATTATTTCTTTCCCAAAAGCCTTAAAAGATAATAAAGAATATTAAAAAAGATAGAATATAATCTATTCAAATATTATCTTTACTATAAATTCTAAGATATGATAAGATTTCCTAAAACATGAATATCTTTTATCATAAACAAATATTTATGCAAGATATATAAGAATATGTAAAGATATTATTATGGAATAAAATCTTTACCAAATACACCTTAGGTAACACGAGATGTCACGGCTCATAAGCCTCGTGACTCGTGCAAACCCTAGCTCAATATATGGGTTAGAATTTAGGTTTTAAGAGAGGCTTTGTTGAAACCCTAATTAGTAGCATGGTCTAACTCATTCTTGGTTATCATTACGAGATAATCACCTATACTATACTAATTTTCAAGGAGATCTTCGAGTATAGGCTACGTCATCATCCAAGCTTGATTAATCTTTAGACGGACTTCGTCTTCACATAAATCTTGAATGAATCTATATATCGTTTGATCTTGAATAGAGGCTTGAACATTTCATACTATCATCACAATCTCCTTTGTTGCTTGCTTGTAATAAGTTGATTCTAAAACACTTAGACAAACGATTACGCGCAACAAGTATATAAAATTATAAAACACCTTGACATCATCAAAACACAAACATATAAGCTATATGGTTCAACATAAACTTAGATAATTACATTCTTTTAAAACCAAATTTAGGTACATTTGTCCTTATCGAAATCATTGCTACTCTAGCACCACTTCGATACAAAAATGTCCTATGCTAGACGTCTTACGTTTTATCAATTCATGTAAACTTCTTTACAAAGAAATGACCCGTACTTGGTATCTCATACCAAGATAGTGGAACTAGCCTATCCATTGAGTAGATGTCTCTTTCAACTTTGTTCTATCGCATACATCTAGGGTTGATACTTCTTAACTCCCACTCACTTTCACATTCCTCTTTGCTTCAATCAAGCAAAAATGAATCTCATGAAGACCTCTCTTCATGTTATTCGTGATATTTTATACACTTAGTAAGAGTGAATTACTATAAAGTGAGTGTAACATGTGGCAAAATCTCAACTTCTTGCGAAATTGGACTACCTAACCGTTCAATTGTTATCATATGCCTAAACTCTTTAGCGCATAAACAATCGATTTGGCCTTTCTCGAAGTGAGCCATTTGATGGTATCATATTGGAATATTATAAGTGTTTTTGAAAACTCTTTTCGCAAACTTTTGAATTACACTTGAGTAATTAAAACTAATATGTCATTATCATAACGGAGGTGTCACTTCTGAAATCAAGACTCTCTTGATAACATGTGACTTCCTTTTAAACTCGTAATATGAGTTTGCAACATGAAACCCCTTTTTAATATGTATGGACATTAATTAAGTTGTATAATAACCGTAAAAATCGTTGTAATCTTATGTAGGTGAATTGGTAAATCATGTTACCAATCATTAATTCCTTCAAAGAAACCGCTTTCTATGAAAGAATGAAACAAGTATAACAATAAATAGAGAAAGGAGGATGTAGTACGCGATGTCATACATTTATGAGAATGAACGAAAAATAGGAAAAATTAACATTCAATGTTTTAATTTTACTTGTGAAACATCTTTAACAAGTTTTAACATTTATATAATGATCTCCCACTAAATTATATAAATGATTCCAAGACCCAAATATTAAACAAAAATGAGTATCGCTTGGTTGAAACATCCCATAATTGTGTAAATTCTGTAAGTCACGTTGACTACTTCTACCTCTAGAACTCTTGGTCGACGAATTTCCATAAATCCATCTACTAGCCCCGGAACACAAGACCGTCTTATATCCCGTTGAGTCCAGCCAATTTTGGCGTGTGATAACCACTTACCACCCTACTTACTCAAGGTAAAAAGAGAACACCCCGCTTGGGCGAGGGTGGCTCTAATGAACAAGAGATTCATAGGTGTTACTAATTGGTAAGGCTAATCTCAATTTTAGTTATGTGATAGATCTTGTCAATTTAGTCATAAATTCCCTATAAGTGAACTAAGTCGGTGAATCTAAATGACGTGAATTGACAATTGCGAAGATAAAATGCATGTGAATGGCGATTTTGGCATGCGCGAAAATAAAAACAAGCAAACAAGTAAGCATAAGAATAAATCCTAGTATGGCCACCTAGTTAATAAAAACTAGACTATTACATATCGGAAACCAATTCCTTGGTCCCTTGCCTCTTCATTCCAAAAGTGGCCTCTTCTTGTGGGATTTGGAACACCTTCCAAAAATAGACTCTGTCTCAATGTAATCCGTCTTTTGGAAACGCCGGTAAGAATAACTATTACAATTGAATTACATAGCTATTCCTATTATACATTAATTAATAAAATAAATAAAACTATTAATTAATTACAAACCGACGATACGAGATCGTATTTAATTTACAAACAAATCGATACTCCCATTCATTTCGGGTAATAACGATTAAAATAAACTAGGCCATACTAGGTACAACAAGATAAATACTTTAAATAAATGACAATCATTCATTCAACTTAAATAAATATGCTTAAAATGCTGTAAAATGATGCCAAAATCGCCCTATCCATCAATCGTTGGTATCCATCTCGGGTTTTGTGGATTTAATCGATTTTTAACATGTAAAAATCAATAATCAACTCTTAAATTTCATTTAAGTCCAAACTAATTGTCCAAACTGTTTTGAACCTCAAAATTAGTCCTCACTAATTTTATGATGAATAATTAGTTTGATTTGGTGATATTTTGCTAATTTAATCGGTAAAATCATAATTTTTAAGTAAAAATCCAAAATAATGGAAAACTTACTCAAACCAATTGAAACAAAAATTTTAAGTATTCTGGAACACTTCCAATAACACTAAAATGTCAGAAAAATTGCCCCAAAAATCCGGATAAAATTTATGAAGAAAAAGATCGATATTTATCGGTTTTTAACCACTAAAACAAATAAACATCAAAACAAGGTGAAAACACATTTTAAATTTCACTTTTAACATTTAAATAATATTTTCAAATGTACATAAATTTATCATGGGCAGGAATAAATATTTTGAAATTATGATTAATTTAATTCACTTTTATCGACTTTTATCTCATAAAATCAATAAACATGCAAAAATTCAAACCAACCTTCAAACCTTTGCATACAATCAGTAGAAAATATGCATGAAACACCATAAAAATTCCATGGCCCGAATCATCTTTTAACTATTTTTAGTCAATTTATAACTAAAATACGGCATTTTGACTCGGTTTTCTACCAAAAATCATTAAAAATAGCAAAATAACTTCATAAATCACCAAACTTTACCACAAATCTTTTGGGATAAGTAGGTGTGCATGCCCCAAAAATTTCATGCTAAAACCTCTTCTAACACAATTTTTGAGTTTTTATAAATTATCTCATAATTTATTAATATGCTTAAAATCAACATGCAAATTACAAGCCTAAGCTCTGATACCACTTGAAAGATCATAGATCCTAATTAGACTATCTAATTAAAAAAACAAATTATCTCATAATTTATCATTTTGGTGATCTATGTAACATGCATGAAAATATAAAAGCATAAAAATAAAAGTTAAGGAAAAATAATTTCCTTACATTGATTTTTATGGTAATATGGGCACAAACTAGATCACCTATCTAGTATGTTCTTGAGCTAAAAAGAAATGGATGATCCTCCTTGAAAAACCTTCAACAAGAAAGCCTCCTTCAAGTTGCACCCAAGAACTACACCCAAAAATATCTTACAAGTATTAACTAGATACTTGTAAAAATAACCTTTGATAATATGTAAATAATACTAACAATCTTAGTAAATATTGATGCGTGTCCTAAATATGATGTTTTACACCCTATTTTACACGCATTTCAGAGCTCAATTATGTAGTTTATGCTACTATTTTCCCTATTTCCGTCTTTGTTTTTGTGTAATATTGCATAAATCTGAAGAATCCAGTGGGAAATGAGCCAAATCCGTCCCCGAGTACTTGGCATATTATTTGACATGAAGTATTTACTCGGGAAGCAAACATGGTGCGCGTATCGAGGCTCGAAAGACGAATTTGCGAAGCATTTGGAGCCAAGTGCCAGTTGAAGTGGTCGATAGACTGATGCTCTTGGTCGATAGACCAGAGTACGATTATCAGAAGCTACTATACAGCGAGGGTTGGTCGATCGACTGGTCCTAGTGGTTGATCGACCACACCGTGACTTTGACGCAAATTTGGAAAACGAGAATGCCCAATGTAATTAGGTTTTAGGAATAATAGTTACGTAAGACTATCTATATAACGTAACCTAAGATTTCAGAGGAGATCGTCGAATTTATTAGGGTTCAATACACAGGAGTTGAATCTTGGATTATTTCATTGGTTTTCGTCAATAAATTTTTCATATGCATTGAGTTTTGGTCTTTTCTTCTTCAATTCTTCTTACAGTATTCTCTGTTCCTTTGTTCAATTTCGCTGCTTTAATTCTTCCGTAGTTAGAATTGCTAGTTTAGATTTCCCAAAGCCAAATTATCATTTCATGTTAGTTGTTTATTTAGTGAATTTAATTATGAATTCGTTTGCTTTATTTGTTAATTTTATTGATGTTATTATCACCATCATGAGTAGCTAAATCCTTTGTGTTAAGATGTAGGGGATCTGTAGGTTAGACGACTTCGACAATAGGCAACTGTTATCGGGCTCCAGTCGATCGACCGCCCTGCATGGTCGATCGACAGCCGCGTGTTAGATTTGCGGCGTCTTATTTAATTTAATTGCTATATTTGACGAAACGAGTGCACGCGACTAGTTGAATGCTTAGGAATTGACCGACCCGATAGATCGAAAGATAGGGGAGGGAAATAGACTACTTAATTAAGACGACTAAATTAGCAAGATCGAGAGATAAGTTAATTAAGGCTTTAAGTATCATTAATCAAGAACAAAAGTTAGTATTAGTGAGAATTAAGGACCCGTAGCTTAGGCCGAAAGGTTGCTACCTGTTAAATTGGACCGAGAGGACTTTTTATTTTCCCGTCTAACATGTTTAAAACAGTTTACTTAGAGTTGCCGTCGTCGAAACTACAGTGAACCGACCATCTTAGAATCCTTTTAATATTTTTTTTCATCTGTTTCATCTACTGCTCATTTATTTACTTTAGTTTAGTTTTAATTTGATTGCCCTTTAGTTATAGAACTATTCAAATCAAACCCCCACACAACTGTTACCTTAGACTAAAATTAGACGGCTATTAATTGCATCGCCTCTCTGTGGTTCGACCCTGACTGCCACTAGCTTCTGTTAGTAGTATTTAGGTTATAAATATTATTTTTGATACTAAACGACGCTATCAAATTTAGGCGCCGTTGCCGGGGAGGCAATTGCTTAATTTTTAGTTGTTTTTATCTTCATCTTAGTTTAAGGGACATCTGTTCCTTAAACTCTTCTCATATTCTACTTGTAGTTTCCTCTTATGCGCAGGTCACAGGGTGGTGAATTACGACCGTTAGATCCTGAGATCGAAAGGACTTTGCGTGAGTTGAGACGATCATCTAGAGTATTGCTGACAAGAGGAAGAGCTGAGTACTCTGTCCAGTTACTACGAGAACGAGTTATTTGAGGAGGATCCACCTTCGTCTTCTATTTCTACTTCTTCAGCTGAGACCATTACATCTCCAGATATGGCTGAAGAAGCAAGTATAGCCAGTCACTCCGAGCAGAAAGCTGAGAATCTCTATAAGGGATTCGCGTTGCCAGCTGGGACGGATAGAAAATTCGAACTGAAACCGGCCTACATTAACTTGGTTGAGAGAAACCAATTTGGGGGAGCTGCAAATGAAGATGCAGCTAAACATATGGAGATATTCATTGACTACTGTTGTTCCATACCCCCACCAGCAGGTGTGACCCAGGACCAGGTAAAAGAGACGATGTTCATATTCTCGCTTCGTGATGCTGCTAGGGAGTGGTACCGAGATCTGGATCGAGCTGCCAATGGTATTACTGATTGGAATTCGCTGGCCCTAGCATTTTATAAGAAATATTTCTCTACATCGAAGACCAATGCGATTAGAGCTCAGATCACAAGCTTTAAACAGGGTCCTGATGAAAATTTTCGTGAGGCATGGGTCCGTTTCAAGAAGCTGGTGCGATCTATTCCGCACCATGGGTTCGAACAATGGTGCCTATGTAATCAATTTTATAATGGGCTTTATGATGATCAGAGGGCTATCCTAGATGCTGCAGCTAATGGCAGATTCCAGGAGAATGTTGGGGAAACTAAGGGGTGGAAGATTATTGAAGATATGGCCACCCATAAAGCTGAGCATGGGAATTCTAGAGGAAATCAGAGAAGATCAACTGAATCTCCTGTTGTAGCTGCAATAGAGGCTCTTACTGCAAGATTTGACAAGCTAGATTTTGGAGGATCCCAAAAAGGTGGGATGTATAAAGTTAATGCAGTTTCAGACGGTCCCTTTACATGCAAAAGATGTGGAGGAGACGGACATGTTTCGGAATTTTGTACTAGTTCGAATGAAACATGTGCTGCCTTTCAACACTTTAGGCAAACTGGTACTTATCCCGATCCCTCCAATGTTCACCCCAATTTGAGGTGGACTAACCAGAATATTCTTAATCCGGGACTGCAGCAGCAGGAAAACTATATGCCCCCTCATAAGCAGCAGCAGTATCAAAAGCCTCCCTATGTGCCTCAGCAGCAGCAATTTCAAGGTTCTGATATTTCTGAATTGAAAAATATGGTTCGAAATTTGTCGGGTTTGCTGCAAAAGGAGTCTCTAGCTAGAGAGACTTCTACAAAAATGTTGGAGAGTCAAATTGCCCAATTGGCAAGCAAAAGTGCAACTAGAGCTCCGGGGCATTTACCGTTGCAGCCAGATCAAAAAGAGACTCTAAATGCGATTACTTTGCGGAGTGGGTCTACTCTTGATGGGCCCGCTATGGTCGAAGATGCTGCTGAAAAAGATGGTGCGGAACCGAGCAAGAAAAAGGCTGGAATGAACAGTATCAGGAAAAAGACGATCAACAGGTATATCGATCGATCGATCGATGTACTGTCGTCGATCGACCCATTTCTCGCGCGACAAGTGCGCTTTAAGTCTGAGGAAGCCAGTCGATCGACTGACCTACATGGTCGATCGACTGAAGATACTGCTGATGTCGAACCTTTTCGTCCTCCAATGCTAGATAACTTGAAGGACTACTTATTTCGGGGTACGACGACTCCGAAATTATCGAGGCAAGATCCAAATGCTGATGGGTCAGTTCCGGTTCCAAAGTATGACCCTACGACGGTTAATGGTTCATTCCTGAGATGGTCTGAAGAAGGTTCGAGCTACAACAAAGGCAAAGTGGTGGATTTTCAGCCTAAATCCACTGATGCGGGTATGAGAGACCTAGAGGAGAGGGCTAAGTTGCTTCTTGCAGCCCCTTATCCAGAGAGATTGGTGCCGACAAAGGAACAGGTATCGTTTAACAAGTTTGAGAATGTCATTCGTAGTTTAAATGTGCAAGTTCTTTTCTTAGAATTAGTTAATCAAGTGCCTGCTTATATGAAATTTATGAAGCAGCTGTTAGCTAAAAAGAAGTCACTTGATACTGTGAAATCCGTCGCACTAACTGAGGAGTCATGTTCCTATTTGACTCACACTACTCCACATAAGTTAGCTGACCCTGGTAGCTTTTCTGTCCCATGTAGTATTGGCACCTTTTCTATCGGGAAGGCCTTGTGTGACCTAGGGACCAGTATTAGTGTTATGCCCTTGAGTCTTGCTAAGAAATTGAAATTGACTAAGTTTGCAATCACAAACATGACAGTACAGATGGCTGGTCATTCTGCGGTCCAGCCCATAGGAGTCTTAGAGGATATTCCTGTGCAAATAGGAAAGTTCTTTTTCCCAGTTGACTTCGTTTTACTAGATATACCCGAGGATGCTCACATCCCTATCATTTTGGGTAGACCATTTCTGCACACTGCTAGTGCAGTTATAGATGTTGGCTCAGGAACATTGACCTTTAAGGTGGGGAAACAGTCCATTATTTTTGCCCAGACCTACAAGAAAAAGGATGCTATGTACCCAGTAACTTGCAATGCAGCTAAATCTTATGTTATGTTGCCTGATATGCCTACCCCTATGCCTATTTCTGCTATAACACCTCCGCCTCAGATTGGGAGCAAATTGGAGGAAGATCCTTCTATTTTAACTGTTACAGGAAATGGTTTGGGGAAGGAAGAGCCGTTCATTGCTCCAGCTGTGAAGGAGCCAATCGTTCAAAGAGGCGGTCTAGAATGTCTTAGCTATGGCACAGATGAGGAGCCTGATGAGGAGCCAGTCAAGGTGAGGGAGTCCGATTTGGATTTTGACGAGCCAGACAAGGTCATTGATTGGGAAGATGTTAGAGATGTTGATCCGTTGAGTTCTGCGTATATTGGAGTTGTTAGGAGCCCCGCTGAGGAGATGAGCATTGTAGAGGCTACCTCTTGTAGCTAGAAGCTGAGCAAGTGGGCCATTCCGTGGCCATTCTTGATCAACTATTAGTTGATTAAGACTTTTTGAAAACATTTTATTGCTTTTTTTAGACTCTTTTTATTGCTTTGGTGTGCGCGAGACTTCGCTTTTATAAGTTTGCTTAGGATTTTTTTAGACTTTAGACTGTTACTTTGGGTTTTGCGCAATTTTGGGCGCGTTATTATGTGTATTTGCAGGTTCATAGACCTTATTAGCTCAATTTATTGAGCTAATTTGAAGATATCAGAAACTTACAGCAGGTATCTCAGTCGATCGACTGTCTTTAGTGGTCGATCGGCTGTGCCGCGACTCCTGGGGCTTCTGTTCCTGTCACCCTGGTCGATCGACTGCTGGTATGGTCGATCGACCGCCTTCGTTGCTGTACCTGTTCACGACCTTTCCCCTGCTGTGTTTAGTCTATTTGCGGAGTTGAGGGAGTCTTTTCTCCACTTTATTCTCCGATCCATTTCTGTTTTCTTCTTTTGCACATAATTTTGCGTTTCGTAAATGGTTTTCTCGGAATTACGCGCGGTACTTTTGTTTCTTTTCAGGTACCTATGGTAGCACTGCTGGCTACTGAAACCTCCTAGCTCACGCTGGTTTGGGGATGTTTCTTCTTGATGCGCTTAAAGTCTTGTGAGTTTCCGAGTTTAACTTCATGTCTTGTTTAGCTATTTATCGCAAATTCCCATTTCCCATGAGTATTTTCTCGTATGATTTTACACAATGAGGACATTGTGTGATTTGGTTTGGGGAAGGGTTTTGCGCATTGCATTCACATGTTTTATTGCATTTCTGTTTCACGTTTATTGCACTACCGTTTGCCTTTGTTATTTCATTTCTCTTATATATACAGAAAATTCAAAAAAAAAATTGAAAAATTTCAAAAATTCAAAAAATTGCACGTTTACTTTTGCATATAGGTCGAGTCGGAACGGTAGTATTTCAATGATGACATTGCGTTTTCAGCTGTTTATGCCTATGCCGTGCTTAATTGACATGTTATTAGTAGAATTATATGCATAATCCACGAGTTTTCGTTAATTTGTCTCGCTGAACTTTAAACTTGACTTAGATTTATGGCAAACTACATTATATTCTGAGGTTTAGAGCTTATAACTAGTGTCATCCATGACCGGTTTATTTAGGATTGTGAGTAGTTACTCCTTATGAGACATGTTATATCAATATGCATAAATATGAACTTAATCTGCTTAATACCTGTATGCATTCGGTTTGTGGTTTGTTGACACATGTGGTAGAGGTCCCCTTTTCTCATTTTACCCATAAACCTCACATAGCCAAAATAGCCTTTTGTCCCTTAAACTACATACTATATTTAACCTACCTTATCTGAGCTAGTATTGGTAGTTGTGGGAATGTGTTTATTACATTTTGGTTATATTGCTCTTTATGAGAAGTTTGGTGGAATGTTGGAAAGGAGGAAAGAAAGAAAAAAAAAAGAGAAAAAAATGAAAAGCAAGTTCGACCTTTGGTCGGTCGACTGGACTCATGGGTCGATCGACCGTGAACCGCAGAAGAGGAAGAAAAAATCAGAATCGCATAATTCAAAGTCTTTATTAAATGGCGATTTTTGCTCCCATGCTGTATTTGTATCTTATGGGGAGTGGACTAATTGTGGAAATTGTGAGATTAGTGCTTGATATTTAGCACCGTTTCGATTGAAATCTTGAGTTTGAAGTTGGGATGTTCCCGTAATTTGGATCGGTAGTTACTAGCTTGGATTTAACTCCTCATATCCAAATTTATCTTAGCCCCTTTTTACCCATTACCTCACATATCCATATTTACCTCGGCATGTGTCATGGTCATTTGTTTGGTTGGAATGCATATGTACGGTTGTAGAGATCATTTTCATATTAGATTGCAGGCATGTTCTTATAGGTCGTAGTTAGGTGAGTGTCATTACAAAATTACTTCTTTCTATCTTTTACGTATATTCACCTGTGCTTATGTGTGATATGAGCGACCCATGAGAGTCCATAATGATAAGTCTCTATAGTTGACGGTGCAGCAGTTTTTAACGACTACATAACTCGTTTACATGATTCATATTGCTAATTGATTGTTAGTTGTTGCATTAAACTGGTTTAGACTTTATAGTTGCATTTCGCTCTGAGATTAAAATCGTTCCACTAGGTTTTAAGATCGAGTCTAGTTCTTGCTTGGGGACAAGCAAGGGTTTGGTTTGGGGAAGTTTGATGCGTGTTCTAAATATGATGTTTTACACCCTATTTTACACGCATTTCAGAGCTCAATTATGTAGTTTATGCTACTATTTTCCCTATTTCCGTCTACTTTTGTGTTTTTGTGTAATATTGCAGAAATGTGAAGAATCCAGCGGGAAATGAGCCAAATCCGTCCCCGAGTACTTGGCATATTATTTGACATGAAGTATTTACTCGGGAAGCAAACTTGGTGCGCATATCGAGGCCCAAAAGACGAATTTGCGAAGCTTTTGGAGCCAAGTACCTGTTGAAGTGGTCGATAGACTGATGCTCTTGGTCGATAGACCAGAGTACGATTATCAGAAGCTACTGTGCAGCGAGGGTTGGTCGATCGACTGGTCCTAGTGGTCGATCGACCACACCGTGATTTTGACGCAAATTTGGAAAACAAGAAAGCCCAATGTAATTAGGTTTTAGGAATAATAGTTACATAAGACTATCTATATAACGTAACCTGAAATTTCAGAGGAGATCATCGAATTTATTAGGGTTCAATACACAGGAGTTGAATCTTGGATTATTTCATTGGTTTTCGTCAATAAAGTTTTCTTATGCATTGAGTTTTGATCTTTTCTTCTTCAATTCTTCTTACGGTATTCTCTGTTCCTTTGTTCAATTTCGCTGCTTTAATTCTTCCGTAGTTAGAATTGCTAGTTTAGATTTCCCAAAGCCAAATTATCATTTCATGTTAGTTGTTTATTTAGTGAATTTAATTATGAATTCGTTTGCTTTATTTGATAATTTTATTGTTGTTATTATCACCATCATGAGTAGCTAAATCCTTTGTGTTAAGATGTAGGGGATCTGTAGGTTAGACGGCTTCGACAATAGGCAACTGTTATCGGGCTCCAGTCCTGCATGGTCGATCGACCGCCGCGTGTTAGATTAGCTGCGTCTTATTTAATTTAATTGCTATATTTAATGAATCGAGTGCACGCGACTAGTTGAATGCTTAGGAATTGACCGACCCGATAGATCGAAAAATAGGGGAGGGAAATAGACTACTTAATTAAGACGACTAAATTAGAAAGATCGAGAGATAAGTTAATTTAGGCTTTAAGTATCATTAATCAAGAACGAAAGTTAGTATTAGTGAGAATTAGGGACCCGTAGCTTAGGCCGAAAGGTTGCTACCTGTTAAATTGGACCGAGAGGACTTTTTATTTTCCCGTCTAACATGTTTAAAACAGTTTACTTAGAGTTGCCGCCGTTGAAACTACAGTGAACCGACCATCTTAGCATCCTTTTAATATTTGTTTTCATCTGTTTCATCTACTGCTCATTTATTTACTTTAGTTTAGTTTTAATTTGATTGCCCTTTAGTTATAGAACTATTCAAATCAAACCCCCACACAACTGTTACCTTAGACTAAAATTAGACAGCTATTAATTGCATCGCCTCTCTGTGGTTCGACCCTGACTGCCACTAGCTTCTGTTAGTCGTATTTAGGTTATAAATATTATTTTTGATACTAAACGACGGTATCAATTATTTTATTTTGTTTACTAACTAATCTTAGTAAAAGCTTTTGTTATTTTTAGAGAGATGTACCAACTTTGTGCACATGCAAGATGAAGTAGTGAAGTAGTATGCAAAAATGAACAACAATTTTGGAGTATGTAGGAGGAAGTGGCGGGTGGAGTAAAGGAGTAGTGAAGTGTGGAAATCGTCTTATATTTATCAATCTTACATCACATGTAAAATATAATTATAAGATAACTTGTGGAAGTATCACAAGTAAAGTGAAATGATTGTGTTTATAATCATCCACTACACTCCATTTACACGGTCCAATGTCCCATTTACGGGTCCATTTTGGTTCTTATATTTGTCGCACAAATACGTGTAAATTTTATTTAAACATCGTTTCATGTTTAAATGCTTCAAATTAATTTCATCCAAATCACTCCGTAAATATACGTGTACCACTACACATATTATTTACGTACTAATATTAATCAGATTAATCAATTAGTACAATTTTAGCGAATCAACAATTAATTAACTAAAACCCGTCTCCCATAATTTATTATTCAATTATCGCTTAATTAAATAATAACTGTCGTGCCTCGAGTTCGCAACTCAAAATCTCTCTAAAAATAATCAACTAACCTTTTAGTCTATAAATCAAGGGACTAAATAAATTGTATCTCATACAATTAATTAGTTGTTCATTGGGGTTCGTTCCTTTAGGTGTGACCGAAAGGGGTCAGTTGATCACCGCCGTCTCACTACAATAACGTCAAACTCTAGTCAGCCAACCGTTATCGATTTACGTTAATCAACTGACGAGGATCAAATAATTAAATATCTGATGATATTCCTTTAATGAGATTTATTATGTAAACGTACTATTGTGGAGGACACTAACTCCAACACATACCAGGCCCTAGGAGTCTGTTTTAAACCATAAAGTGCTTTATCAAGTTTAAAAACGTGGTTGGGGAACTCGTTGTTTACAAAGCCCGGAGGTTGTTCAACAAACACTTCTTCATCAAAGAATCCATTTAAAAATGCGGTTTTGACATCCATTTGACAAAGCTTTATACGTTGATAAGATGCAAAAGCTACAAGCATTCGTATTGCTTCAAGCCTAGCTACCGGTGCAAAGGTTTCGTCATAATCGATTCCCTCTTGTTGGTTAAAACTTTGCACCACTAGTCTAACTTTATTCCTTATGATTTCTCCATTATCATCTAACTTGTTGCGAAAGACCCACCGTGTACGAATTACAGTACGTTGGGATGACCTAGGGACAAGATGTCATACCTTGTTTCTTTCGAATTGCTCCAATTCCTCTTGCATGGCTGTCACCCAGCATTCATCAGTCAGGGCTACTGTGACATGGTCCGGTTTAGTTTGAGAGAGGAAAGCATTGTGTGCACATAAATTTTGGATCGATGATCATGTTTTTATTCCAGATGTTAGATCACTGGTTAGGTTTGATAAAGGATGTGAGCTTTGGTGTTTTCATTTTTTGGGAATAAGTGGGTTAGAAGAGTCGGTTTGTTCGTCTGTAACAGTGGAGGGAACTGTTGCATGAGGGTTGTTTGAAGGGGGTGATTGTGGTTCGTTTATCGTTTGATTGGCATGTTCTTCATCATACTTATTCCCCCTAGATGAGATAGCATCTTCTTGTGTTGGAGGACGATTAGTTCTCCCTGAATTTTGGACATCCTCCTCAGGCAACAGTGGCTCCAACTTCTGCTCAGCCTCTTCCACCACTTGATCCATATCATGTCGCATCATTACAATCTCAAAATCATCATCATATTCATCATCCTCATCATCATCATGTGTGTTTGACACAAAAAGACTCGATTCGTCAAATATTACATGAACACTTTCTTCCATTTTCATAGTCCTTTTGTTATAAATTTTATAAGCTTTACTATGATCGGAATAACCAACAAAAACTCCTTCATCACTACGAGCATCAAATTTGCCAAGGTTGTCTTTTCCATTATTATGCACAAAGCATTTACTACCAAAGCATTTTAAATGTGAAATGTTAGGTTTTCTTCCTCGTAGTAATTCATAGGGAGTTCTCTCAATGATTTTTCTAATCATGACACGGTTGTAAATGTAACAAGATGTGTTTACGGCCTCGGCCCAAAAATTCTTAGGAACTTTAGAGCTAATGAGCATGGTCCTAGCCATATTTTCAAGAGTTCGATTCATTCGCTCCACAATCCCATTTTGTTATGGGGTTACTGCGGCCGAAACGTTGTGGCTAACACCATTCTCATTACAATAGGATTCAAATGACAAGTTCTCATATTCGGTTCCATGGTCGGATCTCAATAAGACAAGTTTATAACCAAATTTGTTTTCAACCTTTTTGACCAAATTAGGAACTCATCAAATGTTTGGTCCTTAGAACTTAAGAAGAGAAGTCAAACAAATCTTGTGAAATCATTACAATGACACAAATATAACGACATCCACCTCTACTCACAATGCGCATGGGACCGTATAGATCAATATGAATGAGTTCAAGAGGTAATGAAGTGCTGACTAACTTCTTGGATTTAAAGGCGCATTTGACTTGTTTTCCTTAACACAATCATCACAAAGTGATTTAAACTCAAACTTAATGTTAGGAATGCCGTCGACTAGATCAAGTCTCTTGAGGGTGTTAAGTGTTTTAGCATTTACATGACCAAGTCGTTTGTGCCATTGCCAAGGGTCATTCTTTTAAACACTCATGCATGATAATGATTGACCCGATAATGAGTATAGATTAGTCATGTAGACATCTTTGTCACGTTTACCTTCAAGTATGAGTTCTCTATTTTTTCCATTGATGATTCTACATTCACTAGCAAGAAATTCAACGATATTACCTCGATCACATAATTGTGAAATGCTTAAGATATTGTGTTTCAAACCTTTGACAAGCAACACTTTGTCCACGCACAATGACTTTGACTTACCAACCTTTCCAATACCAATGATTTCACCCTTTTTGTTATCGCTAAAAGTCAACATGCCACCATCGTAGGCTTCTAGCGAGAAGAATTGGCTTTCATCTCCCGTCATGTGACGAGGGCATCCACTGTCTAAGTACCAATTGCTGCTGCCCCTCACTAATGCCTATAAGAAATCAAATATTTAGTTTAGGAAATCAAAAAAGTTTGGGTTCCTTCTTGACAACAACTTTCTTGACTTCCTCTTTCTTTGTCCAAACTTGTTTAGCAATTTTAGTGTTTCTTTCTAAGTCACAGACTCTTTTCTCACAACCATTAAACTCATGACCTGTTTTACCACAGTAATTACAAATGATGTATTCAAGAAGACCGACATATTTTCTTCATCAGAAGTCAGTTTTTCTTGGATCCTGGTTTCGAGTGCAACAGTGCGTGCTACTGTTGCTTTTGAAACCAAGTCCAGCTTTCTTTGCAAATTTTTCATATTCTTGTGATTGTTTTAAGAGAAACTCCAAAACATTCTGACTTCCTTCCCATTTTAGGTAAAACATCTTAGCTTCATCTAGCTCTTTAGTCAATGTTTCGATTTTAGCAAGATGATTAAGATTTAATCTACCCAAACTGTCGAAAGCTTGCTTTGCATGTCTTGCTTCATCACTAAGTAACAACCCAATTTGTTCTAGTTGTTTGTTAGCCCCTTGACACAATGTGAGGTCAGCTAAAAGAGAGTCGCGTTCTTTAGTCAAGGAAGACACCACTTTAGTGAGAGCATCTATTTCTTTTCTTGACTCGGATACCACAGTAGAAGCATCTGTAGCATGAGTCTGTTCAGCCTTTTTCAAGTTCTCAATTTGAGCAAGAAGGTCATCATTTGATTTTTACACTCGATCTAAGGCACTTTTGACATGACTAGACTCATCATTCAAAATTTCAACAATCTTAACAAGATCATCTTTTTCATTATCACGAGTTGCTAAGTTAATCAAAAGTTGGTCACGTTTCTGAGTTAGTGACAACACATTTCCTTTGTTAGAACTAGATACAATAGTGCAGGGATCTGTTGCATTCGTTTCATCGACCTTATTGGCTAGAAAAAGATTTTGTTTTCGAAGCTTTTTGATTTTTTTTTCAAGACTCAACATGGAACTAGGTTGATCATTCTCATTTAGACTTTCTTTTAAGATAACATTTTCTTCAACTATGTCCTCAATTTTAATTTGCATAACTTCCAACTTATTAGTTTGGACACGACATTTATCGATGAATTGATCTAGGAGGAGATAAATTTTCTCTTTAGAGAAGGATCGAACCTTTTTCTTGAGCTTAATTACCTCATGGTCTGAATCTGAGTCAGAATCTGCGGAATGAGCCATAAGACATTTGATGTCTTCTTTCTTTGAGGATTTGGAATCACCTTTTGAAGAACTAGACGAGATGGATAATTTGGAGTCTAATTCATCCTCAAGGACATCGTCCTCTTCAGAATCAGACATGCCCCAAATAAAAGTCATTACCTTGTTTTTGTAATCACGTTTAGCAGAGTCACGTTTTTCCTTAGATTTGATATCGTTCCACTTTGGGCATTCTTTGATTTGATGACCTTTGTCACCACATTTAAAGCAACCAACAGTGGAATTAGACCTTCTCTTAGGAAAATGACGTTTGCTAGAATTGTTGTTATACCTTTGAGAGTTTCGACCATTTATCATGCCAACAATGTTTTTAGTAAACATTGCAAACTCATCATCTTCATTCTCTTCATCACTTGAGAGAGCATTAAGAGCGAGTCCTTTCCCTTTACAGCTTTCACTAGAACGCTTCATGAGAGTTAACTCATGAACCATAAGTGAGCCCATAAGTTCATCAAGGGTGAGCAATGAAAGATCTTTAGCTTCCTCAATAGCCGTAACCTTCGGTTGCCATTTTTCTGTTAGGCTACGAAGAATTTTACGGACTAAATCCTCGGATTGAAAACTTCTACCTAAACTCTTAAGGTCATTGACAATACTAGAAAAACGTGAGGACAAACTATTAATTGACTCATATCTTTCCATATTGAACATCTCATACTGTTGCATGAGAAGATCAATACAGTATTTTTTGACTTGTGACGTTCCCTCATAAGCAAGGTTTAAGGTGTCCCAAATCTCTTTGGCATAAGCACATCCAGATATTCGATTAATCTCTTGGTCACCGATCCCATATTGAAGAATGGACATGGCCTTAGAGTTTTTCTCGATTTTCCTATAATCGGCCTCAACATAATTTTCCTCACTTTTCAAGGTACTAGTGCCATCAGCATTAGTCACTTCGATTTTGAGGGGACCCTTTTAAATGATCAACCAACATTCATAGTCTGCACTTTTAACATAGTGCTCCATGTGATGTTTCCACCAAGCATAGTTTTCTCCCTTGAAGATGGGATACTTAGTGTGTTTTGAATCGTCCATAACTATAGGATCAACTCTTTGGATTTAACCAATATCAAGAGCACGAGGCTCTGATACCAATTGAACAGTTAGAAACGATAAACACCTAAGAGGGGGAGGGGTGAATTAGGTGTACCTTTTTAAAATTTTGTTCTTAACTTAGTTAATTGATAACTTAAGTAAAGAACCTTGAAGTACAAGCCTTGAGAAAGTTAATAGAATATAAGTTCACAAGATGGTACACCCGTTTTATGTCACAGTATAGCTGACTGTGACACAGAACTTGACTAGATATAAGCGAGAAATAGCAAAGTGAAAGAACGTAAAAGTAAATGAACAAACAAACGACATTTAAAAAATTGGTTCAGCCTCTACTCTGAGGCCTACGTCCAACCGTTATTTTATTGCTTGTTTAGAAATTTACTCAAACTTATTAAACTCCTTACAATTAAAATAACTCGCCAACCTACTCCGGTTGCACTCAAACTTAAAGCTACTCCGCTTCAAGTTTATGGGTTCTATCTCAAGGTGTTACAGAATCTTTGAATCTCAAGAGTTCACTTGATGAACATGGAGATCACAGTTATGACTTAACACGAGAATCATGGAACAAACTCATTATGTCACAGTACATCGAACTGATACTTGGAGGTTTACAGCTTTTCGAAAATAAATGAAGACTTTAAAATCTTAAAAACGTTTTGCAAACACTTGAAGAACAAAGCTTTAAATGCACAAATGATTTGCAAAGTTTTACAATAAATTCTTTGGAAAGTCTTAAGAAATAAATGAGACTAAGACACTCTATTTATAATGGATTTTATCTCAAATAAGTACAACTTAGGAAAATTAAATCCAATATAAAATTAGTAGCCTTTGAGTGATGGTAAGTGTTAGACTTTAGGCTTGGAGCTTAAGTTATTGAAGAAATCAGAAAACTTAGGCCAAAACACTCAACATGTGACCTTTAAACGAAATGGCAAAAAACATTTCTTGCTTTAAAAGCTTGACAAGTTCAACTTACCATTTTTGTAAAAGGTAATTGCACAAATCTAGAGGTTTAATAAATGTGGATTTGTGACTTAATATTTCAGATTTGTTTTCAAGCTTTTGAAGATTCAAATGTTAAGATTTGAAATTTGTAAAGTTTTGACATTTAAACATTTCGATTAAAAACATCCTCCATACGGTAGTATCAGAAACCACAGTGCAGTGCACTGTTGTATGGTTTTGCGGCTACTTGACATAAGTGAGAGTGTTACACTTACTCTTACAATTTTAGACTAAGGCTAGGATAATATCTTTGTCTTGACTTCTTGATTGCTTCATCTTGATCATCTTGTAAGTCCATTTGATTGCTTCAATTACTAAGCAAGTTCAACTAAAAGCAAACAATCAAATAACAAAGGGACTTGGCATCATCAACCAAATATGTTCTAACAAAGTTGTAGATGTAGTATCGCCAAGTTGGTCTCCATGGGTACGAGTGTGAGAGTGTGATATGTAAAGCATGTCGGCTTAATTGTGTCGTTAAGGCATACTGATTTCTTACGTTATATAGTATGACCGCCTAAGCTAAGTATGTATACATAGAGTGTAAAAGTAGTAGGGTGAAATTTTGGCCTATCAGTGATAGTATAGATATTGTTTGTAAAGTTGCCTCCCGATCGTCAAGATAAAGTGTCCTTGGTGTACATCGTGAGATTGTTGTAGTATTTTGTTGAATTGAAATTTTGTTGTTGGCATAGGTAATATTAGTACCGTGTCCATGAGAGAGTGTAAGTGTTGTGGCTACCTATGTGACTATTGTGGTTGTTAATGACGGTAGGGTGATACCGTCACCGGGTATAGGGGAAGTAATGCTTATGAAAAGAATCTTTGAAATGTCATATTGTGTAATGCTTCGTTTTTGTTGGGTTGTAATAATGGCCGTAAAACCGTGAGTTCATGTTTAAATTGACTAATTGATGATGTATTGTCACCATCGGAGTCTATTAGTATTGTGTGATGAAATAAGGAAGTTGGAACCGTTGAGAATGAAAACATTCTGCCTCAGGTGACACTCCACCGAGTGCACCATGCACTTGACCGAGTGGCCTCCTACACTCGACCGAGTGGACTGCTTTGACCCTTGTTTTGTTGATATTTGACCAAATATTGAGCATGTACCCTTATTTCGCGGTTTATATTAGTTGAATTGTGTTGGATGACCATGATTGACCTTACATGTGTGATATGTGTGAATTGTTTACGTTTGATTATATGGTGTGGCATTTTGCAAGTAAATGGAAAATCATTAATTCGACATGAGTTGGTTGATGACAGAATTGATATGATAACCTTGTTTGATGTGTCTTAATCGACGTGAGTTCATTCGTTGCGTAAAAGTAAGATTAAAAATGCAAGTTATGTGTTGCATAGTGATCGTTTACAAGATTGTGATTATGGTCTTCCGTATAAGCGGATGTGTTGATGGTGGATGGGAACGGATATGGATACACATGTATGTTCATGTGGTGGATTTGACACGGTATAGGAGTGGCATGATGTTCGGAGATGGGAACATTGATCATAGTTGAGTCATATTACGAGTAGTTTTGCATTAATTGATTGTTTCTTGGAGTCCGCATAGTTATGATTGACGTGCATACATGTGAAGGTGTAAAATTTGATGTGATAAAGATACGTAATAATAATTGAGTTATACCCCGTGATAGATAAGTATACATAACCAATATGAGTTGGGAGTTATTTTGGGATTATAGATCGGTACCGTGGTTTGACTTGACACTTGACCTTTGGGAGGCTCGTAGAGTAGGGTTATATCCATGGCATTAGGACCATATCTGATTTGTTATGAATTTACAACAAGTAGGAGAGAGTGTTGAACCTGGAACATGGTCATTTGCGGAATTTAGTAATGAGAGTATGAGACTGTATTTTAAGGTTGATAGTTGAACTTCGGGATGAAGTTCTCTTTTAAGGGGAGTGAATGTAACAATTCGGAAGTTTAGGAAAAAGGAAGTACGGAATGTGAGGAAATACTGAGAGTTGAGAGGAAGTAGTGAGAATGGAACACCGAACTTTGGGAAGAGAATGTTAGGTTCATATACCTATTATTAGACTCCTCTAATAGTGAACTAATTAACTTGTTAATAATTTGTTCTTTAGATCTAGTGCATGCATAACAAAATGAAAAATTTATAAGAAAAACAATGTTCCTTACATTGTTATAGGTTTCGAAATATGTGGGCACAAGTAAGGTCACCTTCCTTCACTTGTTCTTGAGCTAAATATTGTGGATGATCCTCCTAAGACTCCAAGTATAGAAGTCACTCCAATAAATTGCACCCAAGATGAATCCCAAAAATTCCTACTAATATTAACTAGATATTTAGTAGAAATATTACCTTAATAATACTAATGATCTTGTATTATTATATATCTTAAGTAATGTATGATGTGTATTAGTATTTATGGAGAGCTATGTTGCATTTGCATGTGAGGAATTGTTAGAGAGATATAAGCAAAACTAGCAAAACCAAGTAGTGTAAAATGAGCAACCAAATGCTCATTATGTAGTGCCAAAACCGGTTGGCATAAGGCAAAGAAAGAATCTTTTGCCTTTTGTTTTTTACTTGTTTTGTTTATTGTAGGTAGATTGTGTAAGATGTAGTATGTAAAGGCTAGTATGTAAGGTCTCTTTCACACAATAACCAACATCTACATAAGACAAAAGAGCATCTTTGCTCATCTTATTTGGCCGAAATATTGGTCCTTTTATGGATCATTTTTGCCTTTTGTCATTTGTCCCACAAATGCTTATAAGTCTTATGTTTAACAATCTTACATATTTAATTATTAATGTAATCATTTAACAATTAAATATTACAATTAATAATATAATATACACTCCACTTTTTGAGTAGTATACTACCATTATATCAACATATAATGGGCCCCATAATTACTAGTTAATTAAAATTACAACTTCTTGTAACTTTAAATAATTAATTACCTCTACCTCAAAACTTATATAATACCTCAACTAATTTAGTAATTTAACGCTTAATTACTAAATTAAATCTTATTTAATCACATTATAATAAGACGCAAAATTGCACTCCCATAATTAAGGAATTAATTAATTCATATCGCATACAATTAATTAAATATCTATTTGGGGATCATCCTATAGGTGTGACCTAAAGGGATCAACTGACCACCACCGTCACACGACAGTAATGTCAAACTCTAGTTGGCCAATCATTACCGATTAATGACGGTCAGTCGACTGTATAAAGAATCATCCCTCACGTATTCTTAATATGAGATTTAATAATGATATTTAAATCATATGATCGCACTATTGTTGAGGACACATTTCCCAACAATCTCCCACTTGTCCTCGACAAGTGTGCGTCACCAATTCTCTTGTCCTATTACAATCTCCCACTCAATGCAAGGTGTCTTGCAGGTCGTACTTACATTTGATCATATCTTGAGTGGTTTTCTCGATCTGGAGATTAACTGTCTGACCGGAATTATCTATCATAGATACCTTCCGAGCGTGGCCACACATTTCCAGTTAACTACTCCTCGAGTGGTCTTGAGATTTCAAACAACCCTGACAAGGGGTGGACAATTCCTATCGCCCTATTCCCTTCGTTCAGCTACAGTCCATCATAACCCAAAATATACCCAGGTTGACCTCATTTACGAAATCGTATAGTATAAATCAAAGCTAATCAGAAGTTGTGCCAACTTAGGCGAATAGTCTCTAGTCAAAAGAATTGACTCATAAGAATACTATAGTAGCTCTTGTCACGACCAGGCTTTATGAATTACCAGAACTCTATAAGCGGTCATTTGCCGACAGTTGTCCCATACATCTGCCTATGTGATCGACTAGTCATCCCATATGACTCTATGGCACTTGAACTTGCCATCAATCGCATCACACTCTAGTCACTTCGAGACGTCACCTCATATAAGTAACTAGGGGCGAATACCATGTTAATCCAGTTCACTTTAATGGGATTCAATTGTCTCCACAACCCATTAGGATAGAACAAGGTCATAAATAAACGAGTTTGTATAAACTCAAACGACAAATGCGATTATCATATATGAACCAAAAACTCAGATTTTTATTTCATAACTTATTATCTAATACAAATTTGGCATACGCCTTAGACCCATGGATACAACATGATGGTCATGTTTTGTTTGCGATAAAGGTTTGGTCAATGGATCCGCTATGTTGTCATCCGTTTCAACCTTACAAATCGCTACTTCCTTTCTTTCAACAAAATCCCTAATTACATGGAATTTTCTAAGTACGTGTCTAGATTTATTGCTAGACTTGGGTTCTTTAGCTTGAAAGATCGCCCCACTATTATCATAGAAGATCGTGATAGGATCTTTGGCGGTGGGAACTACCTTTAGCCCTTCCAGGAATTGCCTAATCCACACGGCTTCCTTAGCGACCTCGATCTTTTAACGTGCTCGACCTCCGTAGTAGAATCCGCAATCACAGCTTCTTTGAAGCTTCTCCAGCTTATGGCACCACCATTGAGCATATATATAAATCCAGCCTGGGATTTCATATCATCTCTATCTGTTTGAAAACTCGAGTCTGTGTAACCCTTAACACACAACTCGGGGTCACCTCCAAACACTAAGATAGAATCCTTAGTTCTTCGCAAGTACTTAAGGATATTCTTCACAGCTATCCAGTGACTTTCACCTGGATTCTCTTGATATCTACTAGTCATGCTTAAAGCATACGAGACATCTGGACGAGTGCATATCATGGCATACATGATTGATCCAACAGCGGAAGCATAAGGAATCAACTTCATGCGTTCAACATCTTCGGGTTTGGAAGGAGATTGAGACTTGCTCAAAATGATTCCACTACCCATAGGAATCAAGCCTCTCTTGGACTTTTCCATGCTGAAACGTCGAAGAATTTTTTCAATGTAAGATTCTTGACTTAATGCCAATATCCTTTTGGTTCTATCTCTATAGATCCGGATACCTAGTATGCGTTGTGCTTCTCCTAAATCCTTCATTTGAAAATAATTTCCCAAATACTCCTTGACAGAGGATAACATTGGAATATCACTTCCAATAAGTAGTATGTGATCCATATACAATATTAGGAACACAACATTGCTCCCACTGAACTTCATGTATAAACATGGTTCCTCAACACTTCGAGTGAAACCATTCTCTCTTATAACATGATTGAATCGATGATTCCAGCTTCTAGATGCTTGCTTAAGACCATAAATGAATTTCTTAAGCTTGCATATTTTGTTAGGATTTTTCAGATCTACAAAACCTTCAGGTTGTAACATGTACACCTCCTCTTCTAAATGCCCATTTAGAAAAGCGGTCTTTACATCCATTTGCCATATTTCATAGTCATGAAATGCAGCAATCGCTAACATTATCCGAATGGATCTTAGCATGGCTACTGGAGCAAAGGTTTCATCATAGTGAAGACCCTGAACTTGGTTAAAACCCTTTGCAACAAGTCTAGCCTTGTAGACATCATCATGTCCTTCTATGCCATTCTTTATTTTGAATATCCATTTGCATTGAAGAGGTCTCACTCCTTCAGAAAAATCCACCAAGTTCCAGACTTGATTTTCATGCATAGAACTTATTTCGGATTCCATGGCTTGAAGCCATAAAGCTGAATTAGGACTAGAGATCGCAGCTTTGTAGGTAGAGGGTTCGTCGCTTTCTAGAAGCAACACATCAAGACTCTCATCCTCTTCGATAAGTCCCACGTATCTATCAGGATGGCGAATTTCTCGACCCGACCTTCTTAATTGTGGAATGACTTCCGAATTAGATGACGAAGGAACGTCTTCACGTGCCTCCTCATTTGTTTCTACTTCGGTTTGTGTCTCTTGAACTTCATTAAGTTCAAAATTTCTCCCACTCTGTCTCTTAGAAATAAAATCATTTTCTAAGAAGACAGCCTCATTAGACACAAACACTTTGTTCTCTTGAGGTTTGTAGAAGTAGTAACCTCGGGTGGTGGTAGGGTAACCCACAAAGATGCATTTTTCGGATCGTGGGGCTAGCTTGTTGTCTGTTTTTTTACCTTGACGTAAGCATCAGAACCCCAAATCCTCATGTAGGATATATTAGGAATCCTTCCTTTCCATATCTCATATGGTGTCTTTTCGGTTGCTTTTGATGGACTAATGTTTAATGATTTAATTGCAGTTTGGATTGCAAATCCCCAAAACGAGTTAGGTAACTCGGTTTGACTCATCATAGATCGAACCATATCTAGTAGGGTTCGATTTCTCCTTTCGGCTACACCATTTAGTTGTGGTGTGCCAGGTGGAGTGAGTTGTGACACAATGCCACAATCTTTCAAGTGTGAATCAAATTCATTACTGAGATATTCTCCACCACGATCAGATCGTAGTGTCTTTATCCTTTTGTTCAATTGGTTCTCAACTTCATTCTGAAATTGTTTAAATTTCTCAAAAGCTTCACTCTTATATTTCATTTAAGTAGATATACCCATATCTACTCAAATCGTCGGTGAAGGTAATGAAGTAATCATAATTACCCCTAGCGGTGATACTCATTGGTCCACAAACATCAGTATGTATAAGGCCCAAAAGTTCACTAGCTCGTGTCCCTTTACCACTAAAAGGATTACGAGTCATTTTACCTAGGAGGCATGATTCGCATATACCATATGATTGGAAATCAAATGGTTTGATCACGTTAGTAGAAACTAACCTTTTAATGCGATTCTCATTGATATGACCCAATCGACAATGCCAAATGTACGACTCATTTGGATCACTTGATTTGAGTTTCTTGGTTTGAATGTTATAGATGTCATTCCTTGGATTTGATGTTTCTAGAACATAAATACCATTAATAGATGAACCTCGGCCTATGACCAAGTCATTTCTAGAAATAGTGCAACAATTGTTCTTGATAGCAAAATTAAAGCCATCTATGTCTAACATAGCAACTGAAATAATGTTCTTAGAAAGAGTAGGTACATAAAAACAATTATGCAAATACAATTCAAATCCATTCGCTAGAACGAGTACATAAGTACCCTTGGACGCGGCCGCTACCCTAGCTCCATTTCCAAGTCGGAGATCAACATCGCCTTTGTTCAGCTTTTCCACGTTTCTTAGCCCCAAGTGGAATGACAAGTCCATCCCTTATATTTACCAAATATATGGGGCAATTTCTCATCCAATGTCCCATGCCATGACAATAATGACATTTATCATCAACTTTGGATCCTCTACCATTGTTGATTTTTCTCCCTTTTCTTCCCTTCCTTTTGAACCTTTTCCCATTAGTAGCAAGAACTTGCTTGCTTGAACTCCCACTTACTTCGGCATCCTTCTCTTTCAAAGATAGGGACCTCATAGACTTAGTGACATGGCCTACCTGAGACGCATTCACATAAGGCCTAGTAATAGTAGGAGGTATGGAGGAAGTGATGAAATTGAGATTTCCATCGGAACCGATCCCAAAATGAAGCTCTCTAGTAGTATCGAGTTTGTGGTTGGAGCAAATTTCGTCGAATGAATTGTGACATGACTCAACGGTAATTGGTGTTGTTGCTTTAATGGATCCATTGTGATATAAATCAACTACAATTTTGGAGGTAAGGAAATATTAACATTTGTCATTTTAATTAAACTTGTAAACATATTTTTAAACAAGTTTTAACATTTATATAGTGACCTCCACCCAACTACATAAATGATTCCGAGATCCAAATTCATATCAACTCGGTCACGGTGAGCCGATTAAACCTTTACTAATATAACTCGGTGGATTAACCTTTTAATCGATTCTACTTTTAGAACTCTCGGTCGATAAAAATTACTCTAATTCTCATCTTTAGCCCGGAACACATGCGACTACGGTCAACAATACTTCCGTTGAGCTCAATCCAAATTTCGATGTAATAACTTTTTACTACCCCACTTCGCCAACGTAACAAGGTTTGTATTACGGTGAAGCCGGATTAACTCCCTCATGAAATTGGTACTTCATGGGTTTCTACTATTTGGTAAGGCTTTATCTCAATTAATATTTGTGAGAGGTCTTGTCAATTTATTATCTATCACATTTTAAGTGAACTAAAGCGGTGAACTACGATAATTATAATTGACACGGTCGATAACTCGATATGACATGCATGTGTTGTTATGGCGATTTGGCAGTGCATGCAACATATTAAAAGAAATGCAAAGCAATAAATAAAATTCCTAGTATGGCCTTTCTAAAATAGAAAATCAAATAATCTATTACATATTCGGAAACCAACTCCATTGGTCCCTTGAATCTTCAAGTGACACGCCTCCCTAGACACCGTCTTTGTCGGATCACCTTTCCGAATGGCACCGTCTTTGAAGATGCTCCATAATTACAAATAATAATAAAAATACAAAGCTATTCCTATTATACATTTGTAAAATGGAAAAACTAATGAAATAAAAATAAAAGTGATACGAGATCACATTAAATTACAACCGAATCAATATTCCCTTTCATTACGGGTAATATTAATTAAAACTAAGGCCATACTAAGATAAAATTACATAATTCAAAATTATATAAATAAAAGACATTCAACAATTGAAATATGCAGCATTATAATATGTACCTATCATGCCAAATGATGTGCCAAATCGCCCTATTTAACTTATGTCGTACATATAACCCGGTTTTATGGAAATGTGTGATAATAACCTTTTAAAATCACTAATTAACACTTAAATCACATCTAAGCTCAAGTTAATTATCCTAACACATTTTAGGACTCAAAAATTAGTCATCACTAAATTTTTGACAATAATTCAACTTGATTTAATTTTATGCTCATTTTTTACCTTAGAATCATAATATATATGAAATAAATCCACGCTAAATCATAAAATTTTCAAAATTTGAATTTTAAATTTTTGAATATTCTGTAATAAATCCATGACACTCATAATGTCAAAAATCATGGTTAAAATTTTCGAATTAATTTTGAGAAAATATAGTTGCATTTTTATCGTTTTTATCTCATAAAATGTATAAAGTATACGAAAATTAAACCAATAATTTTTACAACTTTAGATCTGATTAGTGGGATATTAATGCAACTTAAAATAATTTTCTCAAGTCATGCAATACGTTTTAGCTAATTTTTGTTAAAATAATCACTATTTATGCCATTTTTACTCAAAAATCCATAAATCATGCTAAAAAAGATCTCTTAATCTAGAAATTTACATACACTCTGTAAATCTTGCATGTGACATCATATTAAAAGATCATGGCTTAATTCTATATATAACTATTTTTAACCATTTTACCTCTTTTAATCCATCTTTATCTTATAAAAAACATAAATCATGCAAAATTAATCAAATTAACTCGTCCTTTTACACACAACTTGTAAAATATGCATTTGAGGTCATATAAATTTTCTAAGGTCAGAAACAAAATTTAACTATTTTTAGCATTTTAATTCCCATTTTAGTCATAAAAATGTAATAAAATGACCAAAAATCCTTAAAATGAGCAATAAATTTCCATGAATCATAAAAATGACCTAAAAACATTTTAGGACCAGAATATATAACATTCATGGTGATTTCGTGGCTTATACTTATAAATCACAAATTTTTAAGTTTTATATGTTAACCTTTTAACTCGGAAACACAATAACCGATTATGCATGCAACATCCTTATGCTCTGATACCACTTGTTAGGTTCATATACCTATTATTAGACTCCTCTAATAGTGAACTAATTAACTTGTTAATAATTTGTTCTTTATATCTAGTGCATGCATAACAAAATGAAAGATTTATAAGAAAAATAATGTTCCTTACATTGTTATAGGTTTCGAAATATGTGGGCACAAGTAAGGTCACCTTCCTTCACTTGTTCTTGAGCTAAATATTGTGGATGATCCTCCTAAGACTCCAATTATAGAAGCCACTCCAATAAATTGCACCCAAGATGAATCCCAAAAATTCCTACTAATATTAACTAGATATTTAGTAGAAATATTACCTTAATAATACTAATGATCTTGTATTACTATCTTAAGTAATGTATGATGTGTATTAGTATTTATGGAGAGCTATGTTGCATTTGCATGTGAGGAATTGTTAGAGAGATATAAGCAAAACTAGCAAAACCAAGTAGTGTAAAATGAGCAACCAAATGCTCATTATGTAGTGCCAAAACCGGTTGGCATAAGGCAAAGATAGAATCTTTTGCCTTTTGTTTTTTACTTGTTTTGTTTATTGTAGGTAGATTGTGTAAGATGTAGTATGTAAAGGCTAGTATGTAAGGTCTCTTTCACACAATAACCAACATCTACATAAGACAAAAGAGCATCTTTGCTCATCTTATTTGGCCGAAATATTGGTCCTTTTATGGACCATTTTTGCCTTTTGTCATTTGTTACACAAATGCTTATAAGTCTTATGTTTTAACAATCTTACATATTTAATTATTAATGTAATCATTTAACACTTAAATATTACAATTAATAATATAATATACACTCCACTTTTTGAGTAGTATACTACCATTATATCAACATATAATGGGCCTCATAATTACTAGTTAATTAAAATTACAACTTCTTGTAACTTTAAATAATTAATTATCTCTACCTCAAAACTTATATAATACCTCAACTAATTTAGTAATTTAACGCTTAATTACTAAATTAAATCTTATTTAATCACATTATAATAAGACGCAAAATTGCACTCCCATAATTAAGGAATTAATTAATTCGTATCGCATACAATTAATTAAATATCTATTTGGGCCTCATCCTATAGGTGTGACCTAAAGGGATCAACTGACCACCACCGTCACACGACAGTAATGTCAAACTCTAGTTAGCCAATCATTACCGATTAATGACGGTCAGTCGACTGTATAAAGAATCGTCCCTCACGTATTCTTAATATGAGATTTAATAATGATATTTAAATCATATGATCGCACTATTGTTGAGGACACATTTTCCAACAGAGAATACACATGAGAATTGAGGGAATAGTCGAAAAGGGAAGAGTGAGGTGAAACTTCGGGGACGAAGTTTATTTTAAGGGGGGGAAGATTGTAATACTCCGTATTTAATAGTTATATAATAAAAATATTTTATTGTATTTAGCGAGTTAGGCTTGAGACATGGTGGGTCTCTTCGTCCTGCGGATTTGCTGCTTTATTCCTGGGACAGAGGGCGTGATGTGTGTGTCGATTTTACAGGGTCTTCCCCCTCGACTAAGACTGGGATGACCGATTTTGTGCCCGAGCGGGTTGTCACTGATGCTGCTCAGCATAAGTGTGCTAAGTATGGGGATTTATGCGCGGCAGCTGGTTATGGTTTTCTTCCCTTCTCTTTCTCTTCGCTTGGAGAGCTGGGTTCGGACGTTGTTGCCTTGCTCAAGCGGATCCAGAAATTCTCGGTATCTCAGGATGCGGGGGCTCGGGTGGCCGCTTATATTTTTACTAGACTTAGCGTTGCTGTTGCTAAGGGAGTGGGGCCCAGATTGTCTCTCTGTTCCCCACCAATTTCATGTAAACTATTATTTTTCTATCTATGAAAGCTGCGTGCATCCTTTAATTAAAATAATAATAATAATAATAATAATAATAATAATAATAATAATAATATATCGTATTATTTTTTTTTGGTGAAATGCAAGTTTCCATTAAGCACAAACAAAGGTAATTACAACCTACCATTTTACATACAATCACTATCAAATAGGGACACACCCCTATTTACACAAGTCAATGCTCTCCAACCAATTTTTAGTACAATTATCCAAATGCTGGTTCCTGAGCACACTACTTCGCAATTTTGCACTATTTCTAGCCTGATGGAGAGCAACAGACGGCCTGGGTAAGCTATGCTCCACACGAGCTCTATTTCTCATCATCCAAATTTGGTAATAGCAGGCCATGAAAGCACAAACCACAATCCCCTTCCTAGCCTTTGACCATTTCTGTTGCCAAATCCACTGCAAGATATTAGCAGATAGAAGAGACATCTGACATAAGACGACCATCTCTTACAAAATACATCTACTATAGACACACTACTCAAAGAGATGCAAGTGAGTCTCAGTAGCATTTCCACACAACAAACAAAGATCATCAGGACAGATGCCTAACAAAAACAGCTTACTTTTGACCTACAGTGCACTTCTGATCATCAGCCAACATATAAATCTATGTTTAGGAACACACCAATGATTCCAAATAACTTTGTGCCACACTACATGTTGATGTTTAACTCGTAACATCTCATAACCACTCTTCAAAGAATACCACTTGGTATCCATCATCCTGATGTGACCATAATTAGCGCATATTTAGCCCCCGAATTAGCCTTGTTCCCATGCTTTTTAATGCATGTTTGGGTCATTTATTGTCTTTGAGATTTTGATCCCTTGGTAGGAAAGGAGTGCAAATCTTGCATTTTCATGGCAAAACGAGACTAAATTGATTAAATTCAATGACCAAGTATCAAGGAGAGACAAGATTAGAAGGCCTTTGTACATATGATAGTAGATGAGCAATGTTGAGAAAGGATCCTTGCATCCCCGAGGAAATCCCCAAGGATTTTATGAAGAAAAGGGAAGAAAAGAAGAAGAAATAGTGCTGAGCTACAATCCGAGCGGATTGTCCTGAATCCGCCCATCCTCCACCAGCACAATCCGTGCGTCTTCCTCCAAAGACGCCCGGGTTAGCAGCCACCAGAATCCGTCCGAATTCCCCTGAAGACGCCCGTCTTCCCCTGCCTGAATCCGCCCGTCCAGACTCCAATACGCACGGATTCTAGTACAGCGAAATTTCGTCTTCTCCAAGCTACAAAGAAAGAAGCCCTTCCTTCGAAAAATACCGGCTCCTCCCTGCTCAATCTAAAAAGTATAATTACTAGTTTAGCCTTTAGTTAACCCTAATGCATCCACCTAATTTCCACTATAAATACCCCATTAGTCTAATTAGAAGAGTATGTTCTTCTTATCAATTATTAGAGTAGTTAATATCAATCAAATCTCTCTTTAGTTTTGTAATCAACAATTAATCAAGTTCTAATACAAGTTTTATTTCCTTAATCTCTCTTTTTTTCATCCTTTATTTTGGGTAATTGAAGATTATTTGGGTTATTATTGGGAGATTGACAACCTCTCAATCAAGCATCAAGTACTTCTTTTATTCTTTGCTCTATTATTGGAATCATTAGTAGGTATAATTCTCTTAATCCCTTTTTAATTATTGTTAATTACTTTCATTTATTCATCATGTTTCCTTTTGTTGGTATGATTGACAACCTTGCTAGCATGATCAACATGATAATGAGTGAGTAGTGACCTAGCTAGGGTTAATGGGTAATTAGGCGAAACCAACATGGGGAATGATTCATGCTTAAATTAATATGCTTTCATGGTTTATTTGCTTGCTTGTTTTGATCTCAACTCATGCACATGTTATGTTTGATGAAATGTGAGCCTATGAATCCTTGCATTTTTTACCCATCACCTATCTTTTCAATGAGACTTGTAAGACATAAACCAACTCGAGTCTCATTAGACCATGCATGTTGTTGAGTAGGGAAGACTAAGTCGACTTGTAGGTGTTGTACAATCTAATCGATTCGGCTCCGGGACCCAAACTTTCCTAGGATTGTAAGATATAACCCAACTCAATCCATCACAACAATAATTGCTTGCTTATAATTTGAGAACATGTTTGTATGATCTATTCCCATGATTCCCCTATGACCCCATGACACCCTAGTGCTTTTTATCAATTGTTTACAACCCTTTTAATTCATCTTGCTTATTTACTTTCATTGCTATTTAGTTAGTGACCTTCTACATCAACCCAAATTGTGACACCCCTAAGACACCACTAGTTTCAATAGAAATCTCATCTCAATTCCTGTCCCTTGGGATCCGACCTTTACTTGCCTCTTTACTAATTGTAGAGTTGTTTGTGAAGCTATAAATTGTGTTTTGATTCGGACGTGACCCAACGACAACATCTATTAAATTGTGAACACGAAACGGACCGATCAAAAATGGCGCCGTTGCCGGGGACGGTGTTAACTTGATTTAGATTTTCTTATATTGTTATTAGTTGTGTCTTTCTTTGCCTTGGGGAAGTAAAACTCCTCAAGGTTTGTTCTAATTATTTTCAAGATTGTTCGATATTTTGCAAGATGGACCTTATAGATTGTTTTGTAGAGGACCACTTAAGTATACCTTTCTTCAAAGATCTCATGCAAGCATTGGAGGCCTTGGAAGCAAGTGAGGCTAAAAATATGTATTGGGAATTGGAGGTGGATCTTTTTGAGGCCGCTCTAGCTAACAAAGAACTTACTCATGCACAATCCGTATTGGTGCATAACATCCTTGTGGAAGCATGTCAACCCATAGAAGATGAGGAATCCATCCTAGAAGATATTTTACAAGCTCAAGAGCAAGAGGAACCCATCATGGAATTTGAATATGATGAGGTTGATGAGAATGAAGTTGAATATGCTATGAGAATGGAATGCCTAATGGAGATGGAGTAAATTCTCAATGAAACTCCAAAGGAGGAAAGTGAGGTACAAATTCCTACTTTAAAACCCCTTCCCCCAAATTTGAAATATGCTTACCTTGATGAATCAAAGACCAAACCCGTGATTGTTAATGATAGACTTGATGAGAACCAATTGGGAAAATTGCTTGATGTGTTGAAACAACATGAAAAGGCTATAGGTTATAGTCTAGATGACCTTAAAGGGATAAGTCCCAACTTTTGCATGCATAGAATTCATCTAGAGGAAGACCATAGACCTACCATTCAACCTCAAAGACGATTGAACCCCCACATGCAAGAAGTTGTCAAAGGAGAAGTTATGAATTTGCTTGATGCGGGAATCATATATCCCATATCGGACTCTTTGTGGGTTAGCCCCGTCCAAGTGGTACCTAAGAAAGGAGGTACCACGGTAGTGACAAATGAAAAGAATGAACTAATACCCACAAGAATGATCACCGGTTGGCGTATGTGTATTGACTATCGAAAATTAAACTCCGCAACAAGAAAGGATCATTTCCCCCTACCATTCATTGACCAAATGCTTGAGAGGTTAGCCTCCAACAAATTCTTTTGTTACCTTGACAGGTATTCGGGATTTTTCCAAATCCCTATACACCCGGATGACCAACATAAGACCACCTTCACATGCCCTTATGGTACTTTTGCATATAAGAGGATGCCTTTTGGTTTATGTAACGCCCCGCCACTTTCCAAAGATGCATGATGAGTGTCTTCTCCGATTACTTAGAGACCATAATGGAAGTTTTTATGGATGATTTTAGTGTTTATGGAAAGGACTTTGACTCATGTTTGCATAATCTTTCTCTTGTGTTGCAAAAATGTGAAGATGTTAGTCTTGTTTTAAATTGGGAAAAGTGTCACTTCATGGTCAATGAAGGAATTGTTTTGGGTCATTTAATTTCGGAAAAGGGCATCGAGGTCGATAAGGCTAAAGTTGAGGTGATAGAGAAACTCCCACCTTCCGTGAATGTTAGAGGGGTGAGAAGTTTTCTCGGTCATGCGGGTTTCTATCGCCGTTTCATAAAGGATTTTTCAAAAATAGCAAAACCCCTCACTCAACTTTTGCTTAAAGATGCGCAATTCAATTCAGCATGAGTGTGTTGAAGCCTTTAATAGAATCAAGGAAGCACTAATCTCGGCACCGATCATCCAACCTCCAAATTGGGAATTACCATTCGAGATTATGTGTGATGCTAGCAACTACGCCGTTGGAGTGGTTCTTGGCCAACGGGTAGGGAGAGCTCTTCACGCCATCTATTATATAAGCAAGACTCTTGACTCCTCCCAAGTGAATTATGATACCACCGAGAATGAGCTTCTTGCCATTGTCTATGCTTTGGACAAATTCCGTTCCTACTTGCTTGGATCCAAAGTGATTGTATTTTCGGATCACCGTGCTCTCCGGCATCTCTTGATAAAGAAGGAGGCAAAACCAAGATTGTTGAGATGGATTTTGATTCTTCAATAATTTGACTTAGAAATAAGAGACAAGAAAGGGGCCGAGAATGTAGTGGCGGATCATTTGTCAAGGATCCGGTTTCATGATGAAAATGGAGAAACCCCGATCAATGACTCATTTCCCGACGATATTTTGATGGCCATTCAAACACAACTCGAAAGGCACATCACCCCATGGTTTGCCGATTATGCTAATTATATTGTTGGAAAAGTACTCCCTCCAAATTTGAATCACAACCAAAGGAAGAGATTCCTATTCGAAGTGAAGAGGTACTTTTGGGACGACCCAAACCTCTACAAGGAGTGTAGTGATGGGCTCTACCGGAGATGCATCCCTCAATGGGAAGTCCAAGGAATCTTGGAAGGATGTCACTCGTCCCCTTACGGTGGGCACCATGGAGCAAGGAGGACCGTTGCAAAAATTCTTCAATCGGGCTTCTATTGGCCTACAATGTTTCAAGATACAAGAGAATTCATCATTCATTGCGATGCTTGTCAAAGAACGGGGAATATCTCTTGGAGGAACGAAATGCCACAAAGGGGCATTCTAGAGGTGGAGATCTTCGATGTTTGGGGAATCGACTACCAAGGTCCCTTTGCGACATCCAATGGGAATAAGTACATCCTTGTGGCCGTAGACTACGTCTCAAAGTGGGTGGAGGCAATTGCCACTCCAAATGATGATGCAAAAACGGTCACCAAGCTCTTCAAGAAGATAATCTTCCCAAGATTTGGAGTTCCTAGAGCGATCATTAGTGATAGAGGAACGCATTTCCATGAGAAGAAACTTGCATCTCTTTTGACCAAATATGGTGTTCAACATAGAACCGGCTTGGGATATCATCCTCAAACAAGCGGTCAAGTTGAAATTTCAAATAGAGAGATCAAACAAATCCTTGAGAAAGTTGTGAACAAGACCCGAAAAGATTGGAGCACAAAGCTTGATGATGCTCTTTGGGCTTATAGGACGGCCTATAAGACTCCCATAGGAGCCTCCCCTTACAAACTTGTTTATGGAAAAGCATGTCATTTGCCAATCGAATTGGAGTACAAAGCTTTTTGGGCAATCCGAGCACTTAATCTTGATCTCAAATTGAGTGGTCAAAAGAGGATGATTCAAATTCAAGAGTTGGAGGAATTCCGACTACAATCCTATGAGAATGCAAAGATTTACAAAGAAACAACGAAATTACTCCATGACAAGAGAATTAGACAAAAGGCCTTGCACAAAGGGGACAAAGTCCTTCTATTCAATTCCCGCTACCGACTTTTTCCGGGAAAGTTGAACTCTAGATGGATGGGTCCCTATGTGATAACCGAAGTTGGAAAATATGGAGATTTTGAACTCAAGGCGGAAGATGGAAGTAAGTTCAAGGTCAATGGTCAAAGATTGAAGCCATATTATGAAGGAGCGTTCATTAGAGAGGTCGAGGTCACATACCTCGGGCCTTCTCATCCTTGAAAGAACCATCAAAGGGAGAGTTTGGTGGAGTCCTCCCTAAACCACCACTTGTAAATATACTAACCCTCTAACTTGTATTTATAATTTTATTGCACTTCTTTTGATAATAAGCATGAACTCTTTTCATGAGAGTAAGTGAGGCAGGGTCACTAACGAATTTTTGTGAAGGAAGGAACTAATTTTTAAAAGTGTGGGGAAGCATCTAAGAGAGGAAAGAAAGTCAAAGGAAGAATTCACAGCTCGAACACGTGCGTGTTCCCTGGAATCCGGCCGTCTTGCCAGAATCCGGGCGTCCTGAGGAGAATCCGTCCGTCCTGCTAAGCTGAGAATTCGAAGATTTTTGGACTGAAGGAGAATTCGAGCGTCTCCGAAGGGAAACGCCCGTCCTGAAGAATCCGGCCGGCTTTTCAGAAAGACGCCCGTCTTTCTACCTGTGCATTTCAAGAAAAATTCCTGGAAGAGAATCCGTCGGTCTTCAGAAGAATCCGCCCGTCCCGATAAAAAGGAATCCGAGCGTCTCATGCTCGGGACGCCCGTCTTGTGGCGTTATTTTTTTTGGAAATTCAGCTGTGAAAGAATCCGGGCGTCTTACCCAGAATCCGCCCGTCCCGAGAAGCCTGAATCCGAGCGTCTTCTGCTCGAATCCGCCCGTCTTCCCACGTTGATTTGACCCGTCTTTTCTTAATTAAAATTACACCCCACCTCACATTTAGTGACACATCACCCTTCCTTCCACTTGCATTATAAAACCCATCTCCTTATGACTCCCAAGCACATTCAAATCACTCTTAAACCCACAAAAATCAAAAAGCCCCAATTTTCTAGGGTTTCCAAAGGCAACACTCAATCAACAAGGAGCATCTTTATTCCTTCACAAATCAAAGAATCCAGCTCTATAATCAAGGAATGGCACCAAGGAGATCCTCTTTTAAGAATAGGAGGAGACCAAGGATGAGGGGAAGTTCTTCTACCTCCCATGTCAACACATTAAGAAGGGAGCATGAAGAGATGGTAGATCTCACAAGGCTTGATGACTTCTCAAATGTGGAATTTGTCAATGATGTGCAAAGATTAGTCTTCCACCGGCTTCTAAGTAAGAATATTCTTCCCACTAAGTTTTTATGTCATGCTACCTTGAGGAAACTTGGGATTTATCACCAAGTGGAAGCTCTCTTTGAAGTATTTGGTCTCTCAACCCTTTTTCGCATGTATGAACAAACTTATCGATCTCTTGTGCTTGAATTTCTTAGCTTTTTGAAGATTACAACCTTGAACAAAACAATTTGCATATAGTTTAGGTTGGAGAATGTTTCTAGGATGATGACCCTTGTAGAGTTCGCAAATGTACTTGGTCTCGATGTTTCGCCTACCCGAACATCGAAGCCAAAGAAGTATAGTGTTGAACCTTTGTGGAGGGCCATGACCGGCCGGGACTTCATACACACCAAGGAACGCCTCGCTTTTCATATCCAAAATCCGATCATGAGGCTCACTTATCGATTTCTTTCGGGCACTCTACTTGCCCGCCGAGATCCGGCCATAGTGAACCAATTAGACCTTGTGTTTATGGAATCCTACCTCAATATTCAAGGAAGAAATGTGTACCACTTCAATGCACCTCTAGTATTACTAGAGAAATGGGCAAAGTTTAGGAATGGTGACGATGATGGAATGAAACACATTGTGAATGGAGGACTCATTACTAGGCTTGCGAAGCATTTCAACCCGAGATTCAATGAGAATAATGAGTATGCTCCTCTTTTGGGAAACACGAGGATAAATGAAGATCTTCTTCTCATTCATCACCATTGGATAACCCTTGAGGGGGTCGATAAGCGGATCAAGTGGTTAACAAAAGGAAGCGATCCGATATATCTACCAATGAACGACCTACCACGTATCTCCCCGAGAAGAGGACATTTGTCTCCAATTCCATCCTACCTTATCCCTCCAAATCCAACCCAACCAAGACAAGCACCACCACCTCAAAATCCACCGCCACAACAACAAGGACAACAAACTCAAGATGAGAAGATCAAAGTGCCTCCATACCCATTTCCTTACCAACCGTACAACCATCCAAATCCCTTCATCCTTCCACGTGACGACTTTGTCACGGGAATCTTACAAGATTTGCACTTCTGCCAATACGAAACCAACGTGGACATCTACTATGCACTCTATCCTCAATACCACGATATGGTTCAAAAGGGAAAGATTAGTGAGGAAGGAGCATTTCCCTCATGGGCTCAAATGGACCTACTCTTCCCCAATTCGGAGAGAGCAAATGAAGGAGCAAACGGGAGACAAGAGGAGGGAAGCAACAATTCTTGTGGAGGAGACACGGTGGAGCTTGAAAGTGAAGAGGACGAGTTCATGGACCCAAGTTTGAGTGATGCATCAAAGGAGATATGGGATAGCGATCTAGAAGGAGATGATGCCGACCTCTAGAGGATTACTTCATAGCTAGGTGGAGCGGGCAAGAGGCACCCACCTAAGTTTAAGTGAAGTTCCCTCATCTCCTCTCTTTAATTTTAAAGTTTCATGAAAAGAAGTTTGTGTTTTGTTAACTTGTATTTTATTAATCTTTATCATTGTTAGAGTAGTCCTATCACCATAGAGGACTCACACCTCGGTACTTTTGAGGTGTTCTCATTTTATTGTTCCCACCTTTCAAAATCCAAAATGACAAAATTAGTTTCATGCATTGCATAGTGTGTGCATGAACTACACCCATCCTTGGACATTAGCAATAATGTCTAGATCGGTTTGGGGAAGTTAATGCATACACAACGGAAGGTAATCTAAATTATCCTCTCCGTCATAAACAAAAAAACCATGCATCATGTAGTGTAGATTAGTGTAGCTTGCATTTAGTGTAGAAATCATGCATCATGTTTGCATAATTTCCCATCATTTTGGCCATTGAGGACAATGCCCATATTAGTGTGGGGATGGGGAATTCTAACTTAACTTTTATTCAAAAATCCAAAAAAATTAAAAAATTTCGAAAAACCATAAAAATTTGAAAATTGAAAAACCCAAAAACATGTTTATTTCCTTTTGTAGTGTAGTTATAAATATATTGTATATATTGTTGTATATATTGTGTTTGTTCTATCCTTGTTCACATTGATTGACTACGCCACATCCGAGACATGAGGATCATGAAGACCGCATGGTATGATCTTTCCAATCTCCTTTTCCCTCTTTATGTTAATGACTATGTGGCTTTATTTTGATTGATGCGGTATAACAATGTGAACTTAGGACTTGCATTTAGTTTATATGTCATATTAATTGATAGAATCACTTGCATTAGGATGTATATACTAGTTGCATCATGGCATGTAGTTACATTTAGATAAAACATTTTGAAAAGTGCCTAATTGAGAACTTTGACAAGAGCAACTAAGCCATTACAAATACTTTTTCAACTTAAGACTTTGTCTACTAGAATGGTAGTAAAACACCCTAGATAGTGTCATACTAGTGTCTTTTGACCCATGACCCGAAGCCTAGTCAAGGGTTTGCATGTGAGTCACCTATCCAACCCCGTGATGCGATGTGAACTTGGTTAACTTGTCTAGGTGACCTTGATTGACCTTGTGGTAAGGCAACCCAAAAATACTTTCTATCAATAAGTTTGAAGTGCTCATTTCGAAAATTTTGTCATGTGGAAGTAATTTATTGCTAAGGAAACCTCAAATGTTATGAAATGTTGAAATGTTGAGAAATTTAGTTGTTTTTATGGAGGCGTACCACTTCGATGTGCTTTGGAGAGGGATCCATTGAATTGGGCCCCCACACGGTTGTGAATTCGACCGCCCAGAGACAGAGTGACTATCACCCCGAAAAGCTATTGTCTAGAGGTTAACCGGTTGCCTAATAAGCGATTGGCGAAAGCAAAGGACACTAGCCCGGAAGGGACAAACCCCATCTTAAATTTTTGAAATGTGAAAGTTAAATGAGGACAATTTTGAATACTAGTCATATCCACCCTTGTTTATAAAGATTTGAGCATTTCATTCCCAAAAAGCCTTTTTGTCAAACCACTTTGTCGAGCTTGGGACGATCCATGACCTTTACTTTTGTAGAGAATTCGAGACTTGTCATGTCATATGCTACTAGCATCATAGGGATCATTATTCCACCACCATCCGATCGCTCTTGACGAAAGCATTTGGAAATTGAGGACGAAAGTAGTCTAGTTTAACACCATTTGGAGGTGATTTAGTGCCATCCTCTTAGCCTTAGTAATTTGTTGAACTAGTATTTGTGAAGGATTATATGCTCTTAAATTTGTTCTCTTTTAGTTGCCTCCGCCACTTGATGAGGAAGTGGCTATTCCTTTTGTAGATGCATCCATTATTTGATTTTGTGTGCTTAATGTTTGGATGTGTCGCCATTTTGGCAAGACCCACCTTGCCTTGCAAGAAGGCATCCTACCTCATGGTTGTCTTGTTGTGAGTTGAAGGGGCGGACTGAGACCCGCTAATTGTCTCATATCGGCTATGTTATTAGGTTAGTTTAAATAATGGTCCTAATCTTTGTCACCTCTTTACTCGGGACGAGCAAAGGTTCGGTTTGGGGATATTTGATGTGACCATAATTAGCGCATATTTAGCCCCCGAATTAGCCTTGTTCCCATGCTTTTTAATGCATATTTGGGTCATTTATTGTCTTTAGTTCTTTGTTTTGCATATTCTTTGAGATTTTGATCCCTTGGTAGGAAAGGAGTGCAAATCTTGCATTTTCATGGCAAAACGAGACTAAATTGATTAAATAAAATGACCAAGCATCAAGGAGAGACAAGATTAGAAGGCCTTTGTACATATGATAGTAGATGAGCAATGTTGAGAAAGGATCCTTGCATCCCCGAGGAAATCCCCAAGGATTTTATGAAGAAAAGGGAAGAAAAGAAGAAGAAATAGTGCTGAGCTACAATCCGAGCGGATTGTCCTGAATCCGCCCGTCCTCCACCAGCATAATCCGTGCGTCTTCCTCCAAAGACGCCCGGGTTAGCAGCCACCAGAATCCGTCCAGATTCCCCTGAAGACGCCCGTCTTCCCCCTGCGCCCGCCCGTCCGTCCCGACTCCAATACGCACGGATTCCGATCTGTAATTTCGTCTTCTCCAAGCTACAAAGAAAGAAGCCCTTCCTTCGAAAAATACCGGCTCCTCCCTGCTCAATCTAAAAAGTGTAATTAGTAGTTTAGCCTTTAGTTAACCCTAATGCATCCACCTAATTTCCACTATAAATACCCCATTAGTCTAATTAGAAGAGTATGTTCTTCTTATCAATTATTAGAGTAGTTAATATCAATCAAATCTCTCTTTAGTTTTGTAATCAACAATTAATCAAGTTCTAATACAAGTTTTATTTCCTTAATCTCTCTTTTGTTCATCCTTTATTTTGGGTAATTGAAGATTATTTGGGTTATTATTGGGAGATTGACAACCTCTCAATCAAGCATCAAGTACTTCTTTTATTCTTTGCTCTACTATTGGAATCATTAGTAGGTATAATTCTCTTAATCCCTTTTTAATTATTGTTAATTACTTTCATTTATTCATCATGTTTCCTTTTGTTGGTATGATTGACAACCTTGCTAGCATGATCAACATGATAATGAGTGAGTAGTGACCTAGCTAGGGTTAATGGGTAATTAGGGGAAACCAACATGGGGAATGATTCATGCTTAAATTAATATGCTTTCATGGTTTATTTGCTTGCTTGTTTTGATCTCAACTCATGCACATGTTATGTTTGATGAAATGTGAGCCTATGAATCCTTGCATTTTTTACTCATCACCTATCTTTTCAATGAGACTTGTAAGACATAAACCAACTCGAGTCTCATTAGACCATGCATGTTGTTGAGTAGGGAAGACTAAGTCGACTTGTAGGTGTTGTACAATCTAATCGATTCGGCACCGGGACCCAAACTTTCCTAGGATTGTAAGATATAACCCAACTCAATCCATCACAACAATAATTGCTTGCTTATAATTTGAGAACATGTTTGTATGATCAATTCCCATGATTCCCCTATGACCCCATGACACCCTAGTGCTTTTTATCAATTGTTTACAACCCTTTTAATTCATCTTGCTTATTTACTTTCATTGCTATTTAGTTAGTGACCTTCTACATCAACCCAAATTGTGACACCCCTAAGACACCACTAGTTTCAATAGAAATCTCATCTCAATTCCCGTCCCTTGGGATCCGACCTTTACTTGCCTCTTTACTAATTGTAGAGTTGTTTGTGAAGCTATAAATTGTGTTTTGATTCGAACGTGACCCAACGACAATATCTATTAAATTGTGAACACAAAACGGACCGATCACATCCACTGCCCTTGAACATAGCCCTGGCTCAACTTGTCTCTAACCCTACAAATAGTTTTACACCCCCAGGACCCAGCTCAAATCTCCACTGGGATTATACTCAGGCCACAATGGTGATCTTGGGTGGTGGGTACAGTGGCTGTGGTGGTCGGGATCTGGGGTAGAAATGAGGGTGTACGGACGCGGGTTTAGGGTTGTTGTATGTTGTATGTTGTTGCGGTTGGTGTTGTTGTTGTTGTTGTTTGTTGCGGCTGCTGGTGGATTGGGGGCTGGTGGTAGGGTCCACCGTGGTCAGGGGGAGGCCACAGTGGTGGTGGACGTGGCGGCTCATGGTGGTTGAGGGTGTGGTGCGTGTTGTCATTGCGGGTTGTTGTTGTTGCCGTTAGTTGTTGTTGGTTGGGGTTGCTGCCGGTCGTGGTCCACCGTGGCTAGTGGCAGTGGCCACGATGGCGGCAGTAGGTGGGTGTGGTGGAGGTTTGACCGTGAGTCGGAACGGGTTTTGGGTAGTTGTATAAGATGGGTTTAATTAGTGTATACGTATTCAATTAGTATTAGATTAGTATATGTATACGTATTTGTATACGTATTAGATTGGTACATTTATATGTATTGGTATAAATAGATTAGTATATTTATACGTATTTTTATTATTATCGTATTTTAGGAAATGGGTTTTGTGAGACGGTTTTACGAAACAGGCCTAGCTTGTGTGACGGATTGCTTATGCGAATTTATTGTGAGGTAGGTTTATCCTAATCAGTTTTAATAACTTGCCTAATTGTTAAATGAGTCGTATGTCATTCATTTGCATTGAATGAGCCGGTAATTGGCATGTTATACGGTATCTTGCATTTACTATATTGTCTTGTATGTCGGAGGACTTGGTGGCTTACTTGTTGTTATGGAGACGTGAGGCGGTTGGGAGACCGTCTCACGTTCGAGTCGCCTCCTGGAGCTTCTTACTCCAAGAGGGATGTGCACATTAATGGCTTGAGTTACGGAAGGATTCGTGTGGTTGCGACACGACGTCTGGCAGGGGATCCGGTTGGCTTCCGGATCCGGTACGTCTGGGCGTGTCCCGGTACCTGTTTGCGATTGTTGTTATGTCTGGGCGTGTCCCGGTACCAGTGTGGTTGTCGGTATGTCTGGGCGTGTCCCGGTGCCGGGGTGGTGGTTGTTTGATAGTGTCTCATTCATATCATAGTCATGTTGTATATTCACACACTCGAGTCATGTCACACTTTATTGATTGAAACTGACGTTTGTTGTGTCTGTTTAATTGTCACCTATTTTCGGGGTGGTCTGTGTCGATCCATATGATATTTTCGATCATATGGGGAGCAGGTTAAGTACAGGTTTTGCTTGTTGACGTGATCGGGATTTGGGCCGCGCTTTGGACTCGGAGTCGAGTAGCATAGTATAGATGACATAGATGGTAGTTGACTTGTAATTTGTATAGTTCACATTTATTCATTAGTTTATGTTATAATCACTAAACTTGTTATTTATTTAATAAAGTTTCTTAATTGTAATTCCGATTTCACTACCTCGGGAAATCGAGACGGTAACATTTCTTAATTACCTTGGCCGGGTAAGAAAGGGGTGTTACACCATTAGGAGTTAAACTGTATAAATTCATCGGTGTTTTTGTAAGATCATAAGTTCAAGTTTTCTAATCTTGCGTAACTTGCTATGAGATAACACATCACTTGTTTAGTTTTACTAATTATTAATAAATAAGATATACATTCTTAATTTTATTTTATTGGTGATTACACTTGAATTTCACATGTATTAAAGGAATTTCTCAACTGTATATAAGAGATTTATCAGTTTTGTGGAAATATATTATCGGACTTGAAGTTCCATATATGTGGTGAACAAATTTTGAATAAAGTACATATCATATTATTTTGGGAATGAAATTCCAAAAGATTTATATTATAAAGATGAGAGATATGTCCATATTGTAACTTTGGCATGAAGTTCAAAGTTTTGAAGGTGTATACTAATTTTAACACTGTCTCATCAGTACAATATTTTCATATTGTATAAGTGTAAGTGGCCAAAAGTCCACGTGTAAATGCTAGTGACCAGAAGTTCACGGCTGTGTTTTTGAACCGCAAATGAGTTTAAAGCGGTCTTTTTGAAAGGCAAATTTATTTGCGAATTGATTCTTGTTCACTTGATGTTGAACAGTATAATGAGAAATGAAATTTGATCCATTCCTGGAAGTGAATGTGACATCTCAAAAGACTCTGTCGGTGACAGAGATCGAGAACGTGGCATTATGATAAGCCTAATGTCGCGGCCTAAATTGAGCCTAATAATGTGGCATTTGATGAGCCAAGTAAAGAAGATAACTGAGCTTAATGGTGTGGCCTTATTGAGCCAAAATTTGTTCATTGAAAAAAATGCCAATATCTCATGAAAAGTCGTTTGAGACTCATATATGCTCGAAATTTGATATGAGAAAACAAAATTATTTATTGGTTGAAATTTTGACATTCACACTATGGCCTGAAGTTCATAGTGTTTGCAAATAATGAAACTATGACCCAAAGTTCATAGTATTTACATATACAAAATTATGACATGAAGTTCATAATGTTTACAGATATTAAAACCGTGGCCTGAAATTCATAGTGTTTGCAATTCACATTTATCATATGGTGATTATTAAACTAGAATAAACTTTGGATTTATTCAATTAGTTGTCAACGACATATAAAACTATGGCATATGAGATTTAATAAATTATGATTTTGTTGGAGAAAATTATGCCACCGGTATTGGTAAAATACGAGGACGTGATGCGTTTATTTTAAAACACTAATATTCCGTATGGAATAGGACATTTACTTTAGTCCTGAAATAAAAGTGATCATGTGACCAATATATGATATCTGGAGAATGGTTGAACAGTAGAAGTAATTTGATAGTTGTTGAATATTTTATCAACCTTGAAGGGAATAACTGTTTTGTAAGTTGAATTGTGGTCAATTTACATGTATCATCATGCTATACAATACATTAAAAGGATGTGATAAGCATGAGTATGTCATCATTTTATTTGTTGACGATTATAATTATTGGTCATATGAAAATATTGAAAGAGGAATATATTCCATTGGAATATCGATGAGTTTTGCCTACATATATGAGACACCTATTGTGTCATATGTCACATCATTTATCCGGTTGAATAAAGTATTGCTAACTACAAGTTTACCCTGAGAAATATAGTCAACTAAAATGTGGTATATGATAAGTAATTGAGACACATTTTATTCTTATGAAAGATTGCCATGTATTGTAAGCAAACTAAGAAAGTTGACATGAAATAGTTAAGATGTGACAACTAAGGCCATCCGGGTTTTTATTATACCCGTTTAGATAAACCTGAAGTTTATCTTAAAGAAAATATAAGTGATGACACTCTCTCGTGTAAATTTATTATAGGCAAGACATTACACGGAGATTGGGTATATTTGATGTTGAAGATCTAACAACTACTCAGAGTGTAATAAAAAAACTTAAATGTTCATATATGGATTGACACTATATTAAGTGTCTTGTAGCCACATATTATTTTTTTTGAGTTGTTATTGTGTGGAAATCACAGCTTGATTATTATATGAAATCGTTAGTCTCCAAATTGGGCATTGTGATTCAGCACATTTAAAATCCAACAGCGTTATATGTTACTCCCCGAAATTTGTGGTTATTATACAAAAATGCCCCTATAAATTTTCATCGGTGATATGAAAAGTTAAGGTATAAGGTAGTTATAGTTTTTACCACCTTAGGGGGAGAATGATAAGGAAAAGCTGGTAAAAACAAACAAGTAAATTATCCCCAACTGAACCTGAAGTTTATCGGTTTGTTTTCAATATGAAATACATCAAGTAGAGGTCCATGGAATTAGAAATTATGGTATTCATTTGGTTATGAAGATGTATTATGATACCAGTTTGATAACCTTATCAAAATGTGATATGTTCATACATTGAAATCTATGATTTAATTATAGACAGATTAGCCCTACATGTGGCGGCATAGCGAGCTATAAATTAGTCATAGAAAATATATGTAATAAAAAATTAGTTTCTTGCCAAATTGAACAATAAAGCACACGTGAAATATAGTGTGAGAGTCATATCGGTTCACATATTTCAAGTAATAAGAAAATGGCAAGTTTGGGCAGTTGATACTCCTATGGAGTAAAGAATTTGGATGTCCCGGAAGTGACATAAATATCTGAATGATAATAGATGGCCTATATAGAAAAGGAATGGTACCAAATATATTCAGATATCACTAATTCAGTGCTGATAATATCACGAGATGTTGAAATTATATAGATATGTTTAAGGAACCGATATGCATTTAAGCGCGGAATTTAATAAATGGACTAGAAAATGGGAATCTTATATGTAAGTCTAATTTTGATTGTCGACATATAATCTTTGATTATAAATGAGCTCATGAACCTGAAGTCCATCCATTGACCTGAAGTCAATCGAAATTATATATGAATATTGAAAAGAAAACTGTACACTTTGCATTTTGAGTCATCATCATGTGCATATAGAGAGTAAGTTCATCATTGCATATTAGTTTTAATATTTACATTATTATTATTGCATATTTGTTAGAATATGTTATTTAGAACTTAGTTTCATATCATATGCATGCACACGTTTCATAATATAATTTTGAATGGATAATATTGGAAAGGAGAAATATATTATGATCTACTCATTTGAGGATAACTCCCTATAGGAGCCTCTTATAAATGATCATCAATTGTTAATGGTTGATCAGTTGAGTTATTGAAAACTCTTGATGAAATATATAAACCTCTACAATACGATTGAAACATATCGTGATTAGTTCCAAAATGGAACATTAAAACTCCTATAGAATTTATTTGAAAAGTTATTGTCTCAACTTGAAATTTGAGCATATTGGAATTTAGATTTGAATGAGCTTTTTGCTAAACATGTGAAATTAGTTTATGGTTCAAAATTACCATAACGATTAGAATAATGTAGTGCAAATCTACGATGAAAAAGTCAATCCATACATATATAGTTTAGCAAAGAAAATTGCTCAAAGTAATTGGATGATTTATTCAATAATTATCGGATTGATTCTCCTTAAAACAAGGATTAAGGAATGATGACTACACTCCTTTTCCCTTTGACTAGTTTTTTGTCGCAACGGGTTTTTCCTAGTAAGGTTTTAACGAGGTAGCACTATAAACGCATTATTATGTTATAGTCATGATCGTCATTATTATTGAGATGACAATTACTTTCAAAATATAATGTTATGTCATATATTAAGGAGAAACTCCATCATAATTATGGAGGTATTATTTGAAATGAAGATCTAAGAGTTATTATGAAATGATTATATCCAGATTGTAAGTTTTCAAAGAAATATGATATCGAAACTATCATGGATTTCTATTGATCGAAGATTCAAGTTTATTAACCACAATGGGTACTACAACGATCGAGAAGTTATGTCAAATCATGGATCATTTCAAGATTTATCAAGTTATGTAATCATCAGGGGGTAGCATGCGTTGCATTCTTTTACCTTAGCCATTGTTTTGTCCCACTGGGTTTTCCATGGAAATGTTTTAACGAGGCAGCTTGTTATGCATGTTTGAAGATTAGTGTACTCTTTTCCTTCACTAGTGTTTTTCCCACGGGTTTTTTTTAAGGTTTTTAACGAGACATTTTCTTCAGTGATGGACATCCAAGGGGGAGTGTTATGAAATATTATAGTATAATATTATATGAATGTCCATATCTTAGAATATTCTAAAGTGTATTATCTTATGGAAACCTCATAATGGAATAATATACGGTTCTCTCTCTCTTTTCTTCTCTCTACTTTTTCTCAATAATTATCTTTTGTCTTTATTTCACAACATTCTTTAAGTTAAAAGGGAATTAAATACCAAATTTTATTTTCTTTTGAAACGACCCCGCATAATAGGCGGGTTAATAGCTACTTTATCTAATGCTATGCAAGTCCGCTTGAGAGTCAGATCACTAAAAATTGCAGCAACAAAACAATTAGACTTGCCATTAAAATTCAAGTTTACTGTAAGAGTACAACATGGATATGATCATGCATGAGCAAGATGGAAGATACATTTTCTCATCAAGACAAGTTATCAGAATCTAGAAGCTCTTGTACAGATGCCAAATCAGGATAAACAGGAATGCCGTCCTTTCTCCAGTTCTCAGCATCGGGAATTTTAAATCTATCAAGTAGTATTGCATGCATTCCCAAACTCTTCGCTGGAAGATAATCCTTACGGAAACTATCTCCAATGTGTAAAGCGTCTTCCAGTGCAACATTTCCGGCCCTCTCCAAAGCAATCTCGTAAATCCTGGGATCTGGCTTTTCCACGCCTTCCAGACCAGAGAACACTCCAAAATCCCATTCAGAACCCTGAATTTGAGTTTGATAATTAATGAAATACAATAAAGAATATAGGAAGTTAGGAACATCACTAAATAGTTGTACAATAAAATATTGTAAAACAATCCATTAAAGACAAGCACTCGTAAATTATGGTCTTACAGAAAAATTATTTTCATTATGGTAAAACAGCATTTGTGACACCTACATGGCTACAAGCAGATTGAGAAATTTGGGTAACATCTGTACCTGATGCAAACCTAAGGCTGGAAGTATCACATCTCGATAACGGTACTCTGCATTGCTAACAAGCCCAACTGGGATACCTTTTGCACGAACCCATCTTAGGAAAGGAATTGAATCAGGGAATAGAACATAAGGTGCAGAAGAGCCAAAAGATGAATAAATGCGCCTGAAAATTTTCTCAAATGTCTCCTCATCATACTCATAACCAGCCTATCACCAAGAAAACACTGTACATAAGGTTCCGAAAAACTGTACTCCCTCCATTCATTTGGACTCGTTACATTTCTAAAGTACACAAGTTCTAATGAAGGGGCATCAAGGAAATGCATCTATGTCAAGTTAATCGGAACCTACATAATTTTGACGAAGTATTTTCGTCTTTTAACTAAAATGGAACCTGAATTGTTTCGAACAGAAAAAAAGAAAAAGAAAAATGCACTCAATCCAAATAGATGAAAGGAATCCAAATAAACAAAGGGAGGTCTTTCATTTTAGAAGAATCTCTGCTAAATCCTGAGCAAAAGAGGTGGTTGAGGATAACTATCTTCACCATAACCCTGGGGTAATGGGCCAATTACAGGATCTAAAAGCAAGGAAAGGCCTTTACCTTTTTAAAGGAGTCCGTAACACATGTCTTCCACCAAACGATATTAGGCATCTTTGCTGCATGACCGAAACAAGGATACTTCTTGGCCATATCAGTATATGCAAGTTTGAAGCCTTCATGTACACGTTTGTAGTCGGGGCAAGGTAATCCTGCAGCTTTAGCAGCCATGCAATAATAATCTCCTAGTTCCCCCTTGTAAGCTAATAGAGTACCAGTAACATCAACTGTTACACAACGCAACTTTGGGAGGAGTGACATGTCGACGATCCAAACAAGTGTCAGAGTGGTGATTATGACAGGCACCAGAAGAAACGGTAAGACGAAGAAGTGTACACCGAAAGCCCTCAGAATAGTGCAATAGAGCACTTCAAGTGGTTACCAAGGGTGAAAATATTTTAAAGAGGCTCCTGAATTGATGAAAAATTGGTGCATATTAGAACAGGTGGAAAAAATTTAGGCACACGAAATTCCAAAACAAGGTAACAAGATATTGAAACTACAGCACATGAGAGAAACATCTTACTAAATTGCTGATGGCAATATAAGTAAACCTCACAGAACTATCCCGACCCAAACGAAATTGAAAAGAATAACCTGAAGTAGATCTCAATACCAACTTTGTCGACCAAAAATGAAACATGAAACAAAAACCTATAAATGCCCGACAAGATATTAATCTAATGGATCCAATACATGACTACTAACCCAAGAACGATCCAAAAAGTAAGAGATAATATTGACCTTAAGTCCTTAACACATAATGACCCAAGCCCGACCCAGATAACCCATTGCGGGTCTAAATTATAGTGATAGCTGAAGCGTGATATGCTGATTTACTATAAACTCGTAAAAAAGTAAGTGGTAAGCACACAATATAGCAACTAGAGATCTTGAACATGGTTCCTGTGACCATTGTAACTCTTCTAACAATTCTTTGACCACATAGTGGCCAACAATGATCAATCAACTTAATTTCTGCGCAGCACTACAGAGTTTAGAACTCAGCGAGTCCCACACTTATTCACGAGTTTTCTCGTCGTGTATGATAACTTTCGCTAATCAAGCTAGAGTGTGAATGATAATACTCATCAATTATATTCATATATAACCTAATATTACAATGAAGTTCCAAGTTAACTGCTCACTGAGAAATAGAAATAGGACAGACAGTTAACAGGAAAGTCAAAAAACTCGTTCAAAGAGTTGGGCTCTGATAACTACCTTCCCTGAAAAATTACGTCATTGCTCTTTCCTGGACGAGTTTTACTCTATCATGTACTTTTTGCCATAATATTTCCACACATTGCCCTTCTTAAAACAAAGAAACAAATTCTCTCTTTTACTCTTGTTCTCAAAATTAATAAAATCTCAACAAATTACCTAATCAATGATTTTAGTTGTCATATTAACAAGAATTCTAACCTCATTAATTTTGCATTAACTGTTTTGCATCAAATTAAGTTGAAATAAATTAAATTAGGGTTAAATAAAATTGGGGTTATGAAAATAGGGTTTATAGGGTAGGCAGAGATGGGGGCTAATGGTGGCGGAAGGGCAAGGGCGGGGACGATGCATGACGGTTTCAGGTGGTCTTGAGGGGGTCTTGGTGGTTGGGATCTGGGAGAGGGGAGTGCGAGTCTGGGTGGTTGCCAATTGCAAAAATTCTGAAAGTAAACATTTGTTTGACTCATGAAGTTCATGGCTTTGCCCACAAACTACTTGCATCGGCTTCTGGCTTACCAATAGCTAAAATGGCAGAGCATGATAATGGAGTTATTCATAGAACTCCACCAAGCCAGGAATTTTGGGCACCAAATGTTAATGCCACTGACACCTATTTACTCCCAACTTTTGCTATACTAATATTTCAGTGCAATTTTGGAGTATCAATTTGGCTATATTCTATCAAGAACAATCGCATGAAGGGGTTGAGTTAGGAGGGATGGTGAGGTGATTTGGCGGCACTCACGGGTTCCCACGGGTCCTAAGGAGTTTCTTTGTGTGTTTCGGATACTTGAGTCGAGACCAACTTGAGGCAACCCCATACGCATCAAGAGGTGGTCTGGGCGGGGTGTTGGTTGGTGGTTGCAGCAGGGGTGGTGATTGAGGGGTTGAGAGAGGATATGGGTGTAGAAATTAAAGGGGTATAATGGTCATTTACGTCCATGAAAAAGTAAAAACCGTCCATGAATAAGCACCACCCAAAAATTAACCACAACTTCTTGCATTCTCATTACTGAAAACTGTTAAACTAGTGCTACTCAGCATCTACATTAATTCAACCCTTACGTAACCTATGTGTCACATGTGTGCATGACTCACGACCGACAGATCATATGACACAAGTCCGAGTTGCCAAATTAGACACGATACCAACACTAGACAAATTTTCTCAAATTAAATTTCAACGGTGTCAGATATGAACAAGAAGAGAGGGAAAAAAAAGGTAAAAAGGTGTAGTAAAAACACTTTGAAGAAAACTTGTCGGGCTTACATGCGTAGTTATTAAAAAAAAATTAAAAACTTGTCGGGCTTATATCTAATAATCGGTCAAGACACGTGTTTGACTGTATCGGTGTTTCAATTCAAATTTACAACAGATTGTCACGCACGCACCGGACACCGTGTCAGTGTGTGTTACTCTCTCTTTCCATTTGTAATGGAACCAACAACTCATTAAGTGGCTATGATTATGATAGCAGTCATTCATTGCAATATTCATTTTCGGTTATTTGGTAACAACCTCTTTTTGTTACTAACACGGGAATAAGGTTGCGTACACCGTACATGGTAGACCCGACCCCCTACCCCGCAATTTCTTGTAGACGTTGAAGCACTGAGGTAGTAGTGTTGTTGCTGGTTTGGCACTTGTTACTCTTACTCCTTAAACCGTCAACAGCCAGCGCGTGGCAAGTAGTAACTGACACTTAGACACTCCATTTTGGCTGTGTTAGTAAAACTAGTATTGAAGTATTTGACAGGAATGGGGATTGGGGGTGGAAGTGTGAGACTTGGCTATATGAAAAAGAAAAAAGGAAAAAGAAAAGAAAAGTAACAACCCCTAGTCTAATACCCATATCTTAGTGTCTAGTGTTGGACACAAAGGTAGTCGACATTATATGAAGAGTGGGAGCAATATATGATTTCGGAAAAAAAAAATGTGAAATTCTCACAGAATAGGTTTCCTGAAACATGGTTGGAGTAACATAACAGCAGGAAGAGGTAGCTGGCCTAATTATTTTCGATTCGAATAGGTGTAAAACAAAAAGAACATCAAAGTAAAACATCCCATTCTTTACCAATCTTTACAAGGCATCAGTAAAATACGATCAATTAAGTGCAATGACTGAATGGCCCACAAAAACAAATGTACAAAATTACTGAATCGCTAGTAGTGAATGACCAATTATGAAACCAAGAGATGAAACCCAAATCAGGGAAAGGTGATGTGAATGTAAAATCGTATACTCCCTCCGTCCTAATCATTTGTTAACCTTTGATTAAAATACCTCTTGTAAAGAATAAAAAAAAAAGTTAAAAGCAAATGATTGGAACTGAGGGAGTATATAAAGATTGAATTAGTTTATGAAATGAATCGACAATTTAAAAAATGAATGTATAGAAAAGACATACCCAAATGATGGAAGGTGGATAGTGAATCAAAAGTATTCCTTGGTAACTCGGAAACTTATAGAAGCATGGTGTAGTGTAGAAATGGAGTGTAAGTGTATGAAACCCTCAAAAATTGCAAGACTTTAAAAAGAAAGAAAGAAATAAAACGGGGGGAAATCGGTAACTGACTAAACAAGGAAAGAGTGATGGTATTGGTAGCCGCAGAATTAATTGTCTTGTTTAGCAAGCAGAAAAACCCAAATAATATAAAAACTAAAAAAGCAGTCAAGCAACAAGCACACAGATTTGTTATTCTTGCTTGTGTGAGTTGTGTCATTCTAACTTCGAGTATTTTGATACGGAATAGTACAACTTATTTCAAATGGATTGGCCCAATTACGAAACAAGGCCCAAACAACTCAGGAGAATGTACATGATTTTTTTATTTTGGTTTTTTAAACATGTGGATAGATAATGGAAATCATATGTACCTACATGTGCACCTGGTAAATGCGGGAATGTAGCAAATTACCCTCATAACTTATGTACTATGTGCAATTTAACCCCTTAAGTTTCATTTGTAGTAAATTACTCCCATAAGTTTTCAAAAATGTGCAATCAAGCCCAAATCAATTTTTCTACCATTTTTTTTAACTAAAACCTATTATTTTCTATTATAAAATCATTTTAAATATATCTACTAAAAATTAAATACAATATTTACATATTACAACAAAAAAATGTGAACCAAATTTAAGATCAAAACAATTTTGGGCATGTAACTTTTCATTGTAACTTGACTAAAAAATAAAAATTCTCATATTATGAATATGTTTTCACCAAAATACAAAAAAAAAATTGAACATGCTTTCTAACAATTAGGAATTTTAGGATTAATATTTGATCAATAATGTTGACCTTTAATAATAGTAAATATATTTAATTTAGTAAATTTCATTAATTTCATTACTAAAAATAAGATATGTGGTGAATTGCACATTAAGATAAACTTATTTGCTACATTTATAAGTTACGGGGTTTAATTGCACATAGTATCAAACTTATGGGTGTGATTTGCTATATTTGCACATAGTATCAAACTTATGGGTGTGATTTGCTATATTTCCCCCTGGTAAATGGGTCAGTTACGGTCGCGTCATTTTAAGTAGGATTGGGCAGGGCCGGGTTATTTCGGATTCGGGTCAACTATTATCAGGTTATTTGTGAATAATAATCATTTTTCAACAATAAAAATCCGGGTCTTGAGTTCGGGTGGTGGTTCGGGCCGGGTTACCCGATCAAGTTTGCTAGGTCTGCTACGTAGTAGGAATCTTTTTCGCGTTATTATGCACTGATTCAAAGTTCAAAGGATTAGCGGAACCTAATACATTGAAATTTTTTGCATAACTCAGAAATATTACTAATATATATAATCATGTTGGAGCAGTGACTTCTTAAAACGATCTCATAGATCTGCAAGATTGTTTTTAGGTAGTCAGATGAAATTGCAAGATGGAGGAGTTTTTTTTTTTTTTTTTTGACAGCAGATGGAGGAGTTCATTCCTTTTGCCCATTATAAGACTTTTCTAATGATTAGAGCCTCTGCTTTTCCGCTGATCTGGTAGAAGCTTAGAATGCAGTTTTTGTCCTAAGAAGCCCTCATGAGTTAAGTTGTCAAACCAAGACGCCGACCATCCGGTTCCAGTATGAAGGTCTTCCTTCCAAGTAGCAGCCACTTAAATAAACATGAAAGAGCACATGGAAGAGTCACCATGAAGCTTGATCCAATCTCCTCTTAAGAAACGTTTGTATTCGATGCCCAAATCATTCACTATTAAATGGCTAAACAGTTCTTTGGCGTTGACAAGATTAAATGCTTCCCATGTTGAAAACTGCAAGTTTTATGATTGAATGTGATCTTTCATTGATGTTACGAGTATTTATACAATTATAAGATACGATATTAAGGAATACAAATCTAGGGTAAATAATATGTGCAAGAAATATATGACGAACTAAGGAAAGAAAGCTAATAATAATTTACAATTTCCTAAATGCATTATTTACGAGATATCGAAGAAGATACGGGAATATCTTTAACACGCTCCCGCAAGACGGTCGGTCTAGGAGTGAGACCAGTCTTGGAAAGCAACGTCACAAACCGAGAGCGAGACAACGGTTTGGTGAGAACGTCGACAATTTGATCTGAGCCATTTATATGTTGCACGAAGGTGACCTTGTTGGACCTGCTCACGAACAAAATGAAAGGACAACGCAAGATGCTTCATACGGGAATGAAAAATTGGGTTAGCAGAATAGCAAGAAGCACCCAAATTGTCACAGTAGATCGTGGGAGTGTGCGGGATTGACACTCCAAGTTCGGAAAGCAGAGCACGCAGCCAGAGAATCTCAGCTGTGGTGTCGGATACAGCCTTGAACTCAGCTTCAGTTGAAGAGCGAGACACAGCCCGTTGCTTTTTCGCAGACCAAGAAATAGGATTCGACCCAAGGAACACAACATAGCCATCAGTAGAAACATAGTCATTTGTATCACCCCCTAAGTCGGCATCATAGTACGCATGAAGAACAAATGGGGAAGAGCGATTTAAATGAATACCAAGGTGAAGAGTGCCCTTAAGATACCGGAGTAGACGCTTCAATGCAGTCCAATGGGACTCGGTCGGATGAGTAAGAAATTGAGCTAGCTTATTTACCGTAAAGGAGATATCAGGCCTAGTGAGTGACAAGTATGGTAAGCTACCCACTAGGGCACGATACTTTGTTTCGTAGTGGACGGGTAAGTCAGGTTGGCGAAGTAGCAAAGTGTCCGTGGACATGGGTGTTGAAACAGGTCGACAATCTTCCATATTGTACTTGAGTAGGATGTCGGATATATATTTCGATTGATTAAGATGTAAACCTCGTTGGGTCAGAGTGACCTCAATACCAAGGAAATAGGACAATGGACCCAAGTCCTTAAGCGAGAAGCGACGAGAAATTGCTTCAATAAACGTGTCGATGGCTGCCACAGAGGAGCCAGTGACGATTATATCGTCCACATAAACCAAAACAAATAAACGAATATCATGTTTAGTAAAGATAAATAGCGAAGAATCAGAAATGGAATTAACGAACCCATACGATAGAAGATAGGTGCGCAATTTAGTAAACCACCTCCTAGGGACTTGCTTGAGACCGTAAATTGCTTTAGATAATTTGAAAACATGTGTCGGATTGCTCGTGTCCACAAATCCAGGTGACTGAATCATGTAAACATTGTCGGACAAATGACCTTGTAAAAAACGCATTATTTACATCAAGTTGTCGGAGAGGCCAGCCATTAGCGATGGCAATTACGAGCATGAGACGAACTGTGGTGGGTTTAATGACGGGACTAAATGTCTCGGAATAATCAACACCAGGACGCTGATTAAAACCCTTATCAACTAAGCGAGCTTTATATTGATTAATCGATCCATCCGGGTTGTATTTAATTCGGAAATATTAAAATTAAAACGAGTATTTAAAAGCTTGAGAATAGCGGATGACGGATGTCCTAGTTGGTGATGCCATTGTGTCAAGGAAACGGATGCGGTAAGAGCGTGAGGTGAGGCCGGTGTCCATACATATGTGCCATGATTAAGCGGACCCTGAAGGAGTATCGCTCCCGTGGTGCGAGCCTTTATAAAAAAGAAGTTGGTGAGAAAAGTGCAATGGCATCGTTATCAGCGCAGAATTGAGTGATAGAAAATAAATGAGAAATTTGTGGGACACAAAGAACATTATTAAAAATTAAAGGACGAGAGGAAGAAGAGGGAATAGTGAAAGAACCTATATGAGAGATCGGAAGCGAGGACCGTCACCTATAATTAAGTCATCCTGGCCTTCATAGGGGCGATGGAGAGCAAGAGTATTGAGGTTGTGAGTGATGTAGTGAGACGCTCCAGTGTCGATGGTCCATGCATTAGGGGTGGTAGTCAGAGCATGGGTTACGGTGTGGGCATGAGGAGGGGGAGATCGAAACTGTCGGGTAGGAAAAATAATCATAGGGTAGTCGGCTTTGAGTTTGCGACAGTCGGAGGCAACGTGACCTTTGATGTCACAGTAGTGACAAGGTCCTTTGTAAGGGGCAGGCTTGTGGTCGGGGTTAGGTGCAGAGTATGCAGGTTTAGGCTGATAGGAGGGACGAGGAGTGTACTGAGGACGGTTGTAGGTGAAGGTCAAATGGGCGGGGTTGGCAGTGGGTTGAAAGTTGGACAGGATGGTAGGTTTGGTACGATTCACATGAAGTTCGTATTGAATGAGCTTTTCGTGTAAATCCTCAAAGGATAAGGGAGTGTCACGAGCCTTGATGGACTCAATGACAGGGCCATAGAGGTCGTAGTTGAGGCCATCGAAAACAACCGTGAGGATGTCCTCGATGTCCATGGGTTGGTCAAGTTGAGCTATGTCATCGGCACAGAATTTGACGGATTGCATCAACTCCGTGATAGTCCTGTCACCAATCTTGAGATATTGGAGACGAGCCTTGAGTTGGAGTTTGCGGCCACGGGTCTTTTTGGCAAAGGTGGTGGCGAGGGTAGTCCAGGCTTCATGGGAGGTGGTGGTGTGGACGATTAGTGGGGCTACGATGGAGGAGAGAGTGCCAGTGAGGGTACCAAGGATGAATTGGTCTTGACGATACCAAGTAAGGTATACGGGGTTGGTGGAGGTGGCGGTTTTGTCGTCTTCGGCTGTGGTCGTGAGGTGTTCAGGAGGAGGGGGAACACTGCCATCGAGGTAGTGAAAGAGACGGTAGCCGTTCATCGTAGAACGAATTTGAAAGCTCCATTGTTTGTAGATGAGGGTGTCGGTTAATTGAATGCAGTTTTGAAAAGTGATGACAGATATGGGTTTGTTTGGTTCATCGGGATTGGGAAGGAGACCGTGGTTGGCTGTCATGGATATTTTCGAAAAAAAAGATTGGCCGGATGGATGATTAAGGCTTGAGGCTCGATGATACCATGTAAGTTTTATGATTGAATGTGATAACTCTTTCATTGATGTTACGAGTTTTTATACAATTACAAGATACGATATTAAGGAATACAAATCTAGGGTAAATAATATGTGCAAGAAATATATGACGAACTAAGGAAAGAAAGCTAATAATAATTACAATTTCCTAAATGCATTATTTACAAGATATCGAAGAAGATACGGGAATATCTTTAACAACTCTGCTTCATAAATTTGTATTATTTCAGTCATGTTTAACTTTTTCCTTTTAAAAAAGAATTTTGTTTGTTGCATTCCATATCACACATGTGTGGACGCAACCACCCGCGTCGCGCGCACCCGCGCGTTGGTTTCGAGGTGACGACACTTCTCCCACGGAACTCCGACGCGAGCCAAAGCACGGCATGGGCCGTTACTGATTTGTAAGGCATTGAAACCGGTGAAAGGTTTGACAAGCCTGCGTTTTTGGAGTCGCCACCAATTTTTATGGGAAATTGGAATCGTTCGAATACTTCGCGTCATGTCAAGACACAAAGTAGTGACATCAACACTAAGAAATTCGATACCCTTAGCATTCTATGTCTAGAACAAGTCTTGTGATGCCAATGAACACGGATGTTCACAGATATCTTGAGTAAGGGGCGAGAGTACGTATTATGAAGCTCGTTTATTGGAACACCTAATCCCACCGGCCTCGATAGCGGCCTCTACTAATGATCAGAGAAGTTATTTATACTCGATATGTTGTCAATTGTATGCATGCACTGCAACATCCACGTTTTAAACCTAGCATGTGAGAATTTGGACTAAGTCGTTTGACAAACAATTTAGCAATTAATTGAATCGAAGTTGAAAGTTAGATTAATTACATGTGAATGCCAATTAAATAAATCACGAAAGAACAATACGAAATAAAGAAATAAATTACAATTGATAATTTGAAATTACGTCATAAATATGCTCGAAAAGGATTTGAAAAGAGAATAAAATAGAAAGGAAACTTATAATATGAAAACATGTCGAATTGTAAGTGATAATACAAATAATAGTTGATTAGAAACCTAAAAATATCCTACGTCAAAACAAGAACGAGTTCAGAGGCAGAAACCACCTCAGAACAGGCGCAGCATCTGCTGCGTCCTTTAGAAGAGGCGCACCAGACCGTGCGTCTGTTCTTGAGTTGGGTCCTGACTGTGAAAGTCAGACTCGTTAAACCATTATTGATCGTTAGTTAATTAATGTCGATTATTGGTATATAACTCGAGTAGAAATGATTTAATCATATTACATGCATATGGAACCGTCATAAAGCGATAAAAGGGCGAATAAACGAAACATTACAATGATTTACAAAGATGATTTATATACGATGTCGGAAACGAAAAGGGCAAAACTTGAAGATGGATTAAGACAGAAACTGGGGAATAAAAGCTTGAAGATGAAACAGAATAAAAATCATGTATCAAAGACGAATTCAAGGGACTTGATATGAACAAATCGAGCCTCTTAAATCCTAGTCTGAATTTAGTGACGAAAATCTGCAAATATTGGTTATAAGGAATTTAAGTCGAAAAGGATTTATTAAAAACAAGTTTTATGAACTGAAAATATGAAAATTGAAGAAATAAAGGGAGAAAACGAAAGATAAAAAGAGAGACAGATACTCGAGGAAGGAGAAGAAGATCAGCAAGCCAGCAGCAGAGAAGCAGCCACTGGAAGAGGTGCAGCAGATGCTGCGACTATTCCAGAAGGCGCATCTGCTGATGCGTTTCTTCTTGGTCGTCTTTCGCTGCTGTTTTGCAAAGAACGGTTAAAAGGGTTATTTTGAAATCTGTTTTGAGCATACTTGTGACATAAATTCGTACATTAATTAGTACAAAATAAAATATAATAAAGAAAATTGGGATTTATACCCTCAGACTTACATGTTTGACGAAACAAGATTGACTCAGTTGTCGTTTAGTGATTGCTCGACTCGATGTATGCAAGAAAGTTCCCTTAAAAAAAGATTTAAAAGAAATTGATTGATTGATTAAGTGAAATTGGTCAAATTGGTCGGTCTATGCAAACGTGACTGGTACTCAGAATGATCTGAGCTTACGTGGTCGCGTAGAAAAAGCACATAGGCGTCGAAAAGCAAGAGCGCGGTCTTAGAATGCAAAAGGAGAAGAGAAGGGCAAACACTCGCGTGAGAAATATGTGAAGCGGAGGCCTCTATTTATACTAATCACGTGAAGGAATTTCGGAAAAAGTAGGATTAGGAAAGAAATCCGGAGGAAATATGGAAACTGGGAAAAAACCAGCCCAGGAAGAGGCGCAGTAGGAGCTGCGACCTTTCCAAAAGGCGTAGCTCCTACTGCGGTTTCTCTTGGGTGGTTTCCTCCTCAGCAAGAAAGATTTCCGCGGTTTTATTTAGAAATTAGGAAAGATGTATGCTTCCTTATTCTGCAAGGAAGATATTATCGTGGTAAAAGATAAAATTTAGAAATAATATTCCAGAAAAATCTAGAATATTCTGACTCGGTTTTAAAACGGTTTTAGAAAATGGAAGCGGTTTTTGACCCGGAGTTGAAATGTACTCTAATTACTGTCAAAACGACCGTATCGGTGTGTAGATGACGACCATGAGGTTGACTCGACTGTTTGAGCTATCACGTGTCGACAAACTTACAATATGTCACAAAACGCTTTTGCATGATTAAACATGCGGCCCAATCATTACTGGGTGGTTGACGAGAGGTGCAGAAACGAGGTGTCTACAGAGCCTCCACTTTGAATGAGGCTTGGACAAGGCAAAAGTCAAAGTATAGCCCTCAGGTCAATCGAAGATTACAGCCTGAAGACTATGGCGACGCGAGGCGGCTCAAGGGGTCTGAGCCAAGGACCTGTTGTCGGGAATATTTTAGAGTCTGTAGAAGGGAGGGTCTTTTAAAGTCCATTAGACTATGTGAGGAAGCTCGACGGCCATAAGAAGAAACCATACATGGGCCTTCATAGAGACGAAACATCTAATGTCGGCATCAGAACGTTAGAAGAAACCATTGGGACGGAGGCAAGACTTTCCTAGAACCGCCGGGAACGAAGGCAGGGCTTTATGAGGATCACCGGGAGAAAATAATCAATCTTTATAGAAGGCAGGTCTTTCCGAGCACCGCTGAGAATAAAGCAGGACTTTCCGATAACCGCCGAAGAAACTTGACTTGGTAGAAGGCGAGACTTTCTGAGAACCGATGACAAAACTTGATTTTTTGTAGAAGGAATGACTTTCTGAGAACCGCTAAGAAAACTTGGTTGAAGGCGAGACTTTCTGAGAACCGTTGAGAAAAGGTAGGATTTTCCGAGAACTACTGATAATAAGCAATTTTGGTTGAAGGTGGGTCTTTCTGAGAACCATCGAAAAAAATAATAATCTTGCTTTGAGAAATATATGGGTTGTATAGCGGCAAAGAACTCTCACTGGGGAATAAAGCATTACAACCGCTGGGGAAAATGTAGACTGACTGGGTGAAGAAATACACCCATAGGAAATACGGAGTAACAATACCCCTAGCACTAGAGAAAATATCCAAAAGTGGGAAAATATAGGGCCTGGGCCCACCAATAACGAATTTGTAACGGTTTGAAGGCAAGAGCTGCTGCGAAATGGGGTGGAGAAGAGGCGCATGAGGAATGTGGCTTGGGGAAGAGGCGCAGCAAACACTGCGTTTTCTCCCAAGCTCACTCATATCTGAGTAAAATAGAACTCAAACGCGAGTTCTTATTTAATTTAACCCGTCGTAATGACGAATTCAATCCTCATAATTTCCAATTTCAAATAATTTGAAAACAAATTTAACCGTTTTCAAATTTCAATTCAAAATCAAATCTTTTGAAACCAATTTAACCGTTTTCAGATTTCAAATCCAAAATTCAAATCATTTGAAAACAAATTTAACCGTTTTCAAATTTCAATTCAAAATCAAATCTTTGAAAGCAAATTTAACTGTTTTCAAATTTTCAACACAATTTCAATTTCTTTGAAAACAAATTTAACCGTTTTCAGATTTCAAATCCAATTTTAAATCATTTGAAAACAAATTTAACCGTTTTCAAATTTTCAATCCATTTTCAAATCTTTGGAAACAAATTTACCCATTTTCGAATTTTCAATTCAAAATCAAATCTTTTGAAAACAAATTTAACCGTTTTCAAATTTTCAATCCATTTTCAAATCGCTTGAAAATAAACTTAACCGTTTTCAAATTCTCCAATTTCAAATAGTTTGAAAACAAATTTAACCGTTTTTAAATTTTCAACCCAATTTCAAATCGTTTGAAAACAAATTTAGCCGTTTTCATGGCCAATGTGATGACGATTCCAAATTCTTCAATTCTCGATTTTCAAATCCGTGATTCTGAACTTCGAAATCGGTTTTTGAAAATAACGTACTATTTTCTAAGCCGTTGCAACCCTCGTTTATTTCAAACCTGTCTTCCGAAAATGAACACAACCTTTTTCGAAAGAAAGCCCTAGGCAAACTCCGCGTTTTTGAAAATATCTATTTTCGAAAATCCTTCATAAATAATAGCAACACGTACATATCAGTCCACCTTTCCGATTCAGCCTCGAGTCAATTAGAGTCCAGTCAATTTCAAGTCAAGTCGTCTAGATAACGTCGAGTCTCCGTCAAAGTTAATACCTACCTTCTGGTCTAGGCCGTGTCGCTTAATTGTCAAGACATCTTCAATGGCGTTAGCAGAGTCAAAACCTCTCGGGTATTAAACCCGTCTTTCCCCTACATTAAGCGTCAAAGTTCAAGTTTATGCACATGTCTTGGCCTACTGCATCCCGCCATCAACACACATCCAAACTGAGTCATAAGTCGTCTTTCTAGGCATCACTATACCAAAGTCAACACTCGAGTCTAAATTCAACGTCTTGTACCAAGAGTTCAAACACAAGAGGTTATTCACGATCTTTAATGAACTCATAACCTAGTCACACCGTCGCGTCTTCACGACATATCTACCTTTTATACATATGTGTCATACTTGCCTTTGTTCGTGCAATCCCTTGCCAAGACAATTTATAACGCCTATCGTTATGTCAAATAGGGATCCTTTGGGTGCCATCGATCGTCAACAAGGAACTCAAGAAGCTGATCAATCTGCATTCGCCATGACGTTTGCCGAAACAAACAACATGGTCCTTCGACTCCTAGCTACCATGGAATACTTGAGCGCTCGTCTCTCCCAAGTTGAGGAAAAAATGATAATCGGGAATTTTCTCTCTTCTGATATTGAGCAAAGGCTTAAGCTCCTTGAAAGCCGGCTTGAAGAGTCTATATAGCGATATACTCAAGGGTGGGGGGGGGGGGGGTGAATTGAGTATGTAAAACTCTTGTCCACTTTTTCGATTTATTGATAATTTATTAATCACTCGAAGATTATCAATTAAACTTGACTAATTAATTTATCGTATGTGTGAAAATGAAATAACAAATGCGTAAATAGAGGAGACACACGAAGTTTTGAAGTGGTTCAGTTTCACAAGTCGAAACCTACGTCTACTATTCTCGATTAATAACTTTAGTACCTTACTACGGATTACAAAATTATCAATCTAACTCGTACAACTAACTATAGTTGTAACTTAATTTGAGTATTGTTAAATACTCGATTTCTATCTTACGTTAATAAGAGAGTACTACTAGATTCTACTAGTGTTCACGTTAATGAACGAGTATGAATACAATGAGTACTACATATTACAAATCATAATACTTGTCATTATCAAAACTTATATAAATATGGTCCAACAAATTCCCCCTTTTTGATGATGGAAAGTCTCTTATGATTTGTGACTAATGGTCAAGTTCACCCTCAACATGCTAGTACCAAAGTTATAGTAAGTTGATCGCAAGAACAAGCTATTCGTATTCAAAGTTATAGCATGGTATATGCGTGTTGACAGTGCTACAATGGATAAGACCAGACTTGGGTATGCAAGAATCATGGTAGAAGTTGAGGTGGGTCAAGAATTTCCTGATAAGATATATTTTAAGGATGAAAAAGGCAGTACTATGTGTGTGTGTGTGTGTTGAATATGAATGGAAACCTGTGGTATGCAGCTCCTGTAAGGGAATTGGTCACCTGAAGGAAGTATGCAAGAAGCCAACTGCTGCTCCTCGCACAATTCAGGTGTGGAGACCAGTGGTTAAACCTCTTGTGAAGCAACCACAGACTACTACTTTGAACAAACCAGAGTGGGAGCTTCCACCCTCTCCTTTGTTTGGAGGGGTAACCTATCATAACTCTGATCATCTTCCAGTGGTGACAAGTCCTATTGTTCAAAGAGTTAGGCAAGAGCATGTTCCTGTGTCTCATCTTAGACCTGGTACTTCCTATAAAGCAGCTGTCTCTCCTACAAAGGACACTGCTAGTAATGATGAGGCAAGGGTAGTTCAGGAGGAAGGGGAGAGTAGTCTTCATATTACAAATGATAATGGATAGATTGGGATTTTGGAATGTTAGAGGTATGAATAACCCAAATAAACAATTAGATATTAAGTATTTCTTTTTTCAAAATAAAATTGGTTTATTTGGATTAGTGGAGACAAAAATAAAGGAGCAGGATTTCTTATGTGTGCTCAATAACTTAGGGGTTCAGTGGAAAGGTATCAACAATAATTTACATCATTCTGGTGGCAGAGTATGGATTATTTGGCTCCCTCAAGTTTTTAATGTTCACCTTCTTAATGATAGTGACCAGCACATTACTGTTGAAGTGTCTGATCTTACTTCAGGTGATAGTTTCTGGTACACTGTTGTTTATGGGTCTAATTCTGATACTGAGAGACTCAATCTCTGGGAGAAGCTTAATCAGACTAAGGATCAATGTAATAAGCCTTGGTGTATTGGTGGGGACTTCAATTCAGTCTTGGATTACAATGAAAGGCTAGGTAGAGAGGTTACCTGGAATGAAATAAGAGATTTCAGACAATGTGTTGATTATTGTGAGGTAACTGATATTGTAGCTCATGGATCTTTCTTCACGTGGAACAATAAGTAGGATCCTACTACTCGTGTTTTTTCAAGGATTGACAGGTGTTTAATTAATCTTGATTGGCTTCAGAGATTCCCTGATAGCTCAGCTTTTTTCATGAATGAAGGTACCTTTGATCATTGTCCTTGCATTTGCTATAGAAGGAATGAGGCAACTACTAGAAAGAATTCTTTTAAATACTTCAATATGTGGAGCCTTGATTCCAATTTTAAAGACGTGGTGGCTACTGAATGGAATAAGACTGTCTCTGGGGTTAAAATGTACCAAGTTGTTACTAAGCTTAAGAATTTGAGAAAGCCTTTAAAGGAGCTTAATAAGAACAAATTTTCTGAGATTGAGAAGAGTGCTGAGGTTGCTAGAGTGTTGCTGGATAATTTGCAAACTGCCATGCATCTACACCCTCAGGATCAGCAGTTGCTAGCTGAAGAACAGGCAGCTGCAAAGGAGTTCAAAATTTTAAATATGGCTAGAACTAAATTCTTACATCAGAAAGCTAAGGTGGAGTGGATTTTGGAAGGAGATGAGAATACTAGGTATTATCACAGTAGGATCAAAGCTAGACAAATCCATAATAAGGTAACTCAAATTATTGATAAGGAGAGGGTCACCCATCAGGATCCCATGGGAATTGAGAATGCCTTTCTATCTTACTACATTGATTTGTTGGGATCAAGCAATCCTACCAGTCCTGTGCATAAACCTACTGTAAGAACAGGCAAACTTATTACTGATCAACATGTTCGGCAGTTACTTAGACCTGTCTCTGATAGTGAAATCAGACAGTGTATCTTTTCTATTCCAGCTGATAAAAGTCCTGGACCAGATGGATACACTAGCCAGTTTTACAAAGACTCTTGGGACATTGTTGGTCAGGAGGTGTGTGCTGTTGTGAAGGACTTTTTCCTATCTGGTCAGCTGCTGAAACAACTCAACACAACCAACATTACTTTGATTCCTAAAGGAAATAACCCCAAAACTGTCTTTGAATTTCGGCCCATTGCTTGTTGCAACACGTTATACAAGTGTATTGCAAAATTGCTTTGTAATAGATTGGGAGATATTCTCCCTGATATTGTTAGCATTACTCAAGGGGGGTTCATCAAAGGGAGAAACATTGTTGAGAATGTTCTCATATGTCAAGATATAGTTAGACTCTATAAGAGGCAGTCTGCTTCTCCTAGATGCCTGGTTAATATTGATCTTAAGAAAGCATATGAAAGTGTGGAGTGGGGGTTTTTGGAGCAGATGTTGGGAGCTTTAAACTTTCCTGATCAATTCACTAATTGGATAATGAAGTGTGTTACTTCTCCCTCATACTCTTTATCTCTCAATGGAAGATCTTTTGGGTTCTTCAAAGGTAAGAGAGGACTTCGACAAGGGGATCCTTTGTCTCCTCTCCTGTTTACTCTTTGTATGGATTATTTATCTCGAATTCTGGCTGTTGTGGGGGCATCAGGATGGCTTTAGATTCCATCCTCTCTGTGGGCATTTGAAACTTAACCATCTGCTATTTGCAGACGATCTTCTCATGTTTTCCAAAGGTAATGTTGTGTCTATCATGTGGATACTTAGAGCCTTTGCCACATTCTCTGCTGCTTCTGGTCTTAGACTCAACAAGGACAAGACAGAGATTTATTTCAATGGGGTGCAAGCTAACACTGTAAATGAGATTCTTCAAATCTCTGGGTTCAAGAAGGGGGCTCTTCCTTTCAAATATTTAGGGGTACCTATCTCCTCTAAGAAATTATCTAAGAATGAAGGAAGGAAATTGACAGACAAGATCACACCTAGAATCAGAGCTTGGGGGGCTAAGCATCTTACATATGCTGGAAGATTGATTTTGGTCACTTCTATTTTGCACACTCTGCATTCTTATTGGGCTAATATATTCCTCATTCCCTCTGGCATCATGAATAACATTGACAGAATTTGTAGGAATTATCTCTGGAGTGGGAAAGACTCATACTTTCGTGCCCCTGCTGTAGGTTGGGATCAATGTTGTAAACCAAAGACTGAAGGTGGGCTGGGCATTAAGAATTCCAAGATGTGGAACAAAGCTTTATTGGGTAGGTATGTTTGGTGGGTTGCTCATAAGAAGGATCATCTCTGGGTGCGGTGGACAACCATGTGTATCTCAGAGGTGCCCATTGGACCAACTACTCTCCCCCCTCTGATTGTAGTTGGTCTTGGAAAAAAATTGCTCACATAATGATGTTGTATAGGCAAGCTTATATTGATGATCAGTGGCTTGGTACCAGTGCTGCATATTCTATCAAAGCTGGCTATGATTGGATAAGGGATCCAGGGAACATTGTTGACTGGTGGAAGCTTTGTTGGAATTCTCTGAATGTTCCCAAGTCTTCTTTTATTTACTGGGCGGTTATGCTAGGTAGATTGTTGACGAGAGATAGGTTAGCAAGGATGGGTGGTCCTACGTCTATGGAGTGCTATCTTTGTCAGGGTGCTGATGAATCTCATGGGCACCTGTTTTTTGAGTGTGACTTTAGCAGGAAATGTTCAGACCTTCTGCAGCAAAAGCTTACTATCAGACTGAATCCGCGAGCTCTGGTTGAGTGGAACAAGAGAGGGAGAAGACTCAGTATTCTGAGACGAAGGTTGGTGTGTGCGTGTTATGTGATGTTGGTGTATTTGATATGGCAGGCTAAAAACAAAGCTCGTATCTTGCATTCTGTCATTCATCCTAAAGTTGTTGTTCAGCAAACTATTCAAGCAGTCTCTATCAGATTTTGGGCTCGAAACAAAGCACCTATCAAAGAGGAGGACCTTAGCTGGCTCAATAATTTGCGTGCTAGTTAATCTGATTTTTTGTATGTTGTTGCAGCTAAGTTGAGAGTGTTTCGTTTTTGTAGTAGTCTTTGATCTTGTAAATCTCTATATGGATGATGTATACTTTTGTTGATATTAATATACTTAACCTTTCCCAAAAAAAAAAAAAGTTATAGCATGGAACCCCTTAAGAGATTAAAGATCTTGACAAGGAGCAAGCTTAGGCAGTAATTCAAATCATAATATTTCTTCCCCCTCTTGACATCATTGAAAAGACAAGAACAAGACATAAAACAACTAGAATAATATAAGTTGAGGAAAGAAATAGTCATGCAAACACAAATTAAGAAAACGAGAATAATTAGTCTAAGCACACAACATAAGTTCATCCAAAATAAACCATATGGGTCGAATGAGAAGCCATAGTGGGCCGAATGAACAAAAGCAAAAATGGGCCGAATGGTTAAATATGCAAGATAAAGTGCTAAGATTAGAAAGAAAAAAAAAAAAGGGAAAAGGGCTTAAGGTTGATGAACTTGGGTTGGGTCAACATAACCGGGTCGAGTCCGAAACTCGAGAGAATCAATACGATCAAAGCACGAGCGCACATTATTCGCTTGGGCTGTCAAACAAATGTCGAACTTTGTAATCTTCAGAGTCAAACCCCGAATAACTTCATAAAGTTGGCCCAATGCTTCTCGCATCTCTCGACCAAGCGTCAACAAAACTCTGCCTTGAGTTGCAAAATCCGCAGCCGTGTTTGACTGACGATCCGTAGCTGCAAGAGTCACGACCAATTTGTTTCGAAGGCCATTAGTCTTGGAAACAATTCATCATTGCTAACACCCAAGTTAGACGATCCAACACCCTTTCCCGTTGCCATTCCCGAGACCAAGCCCTCAACTAATTTGGATTGAGCTTCCAATCTTTCATTGACCGACATCATAAAAGCATCAAGCTTTTTCTCCATTGCCTCAAAACCCTCCAATTTCTCATCCGTGTTACCCTTTGCGAGAAAGACCAATTCCGGACCACAAGCAGAAATTTCCATTAATTTGAAGTGGGTATCACTCATCTCATCCCTAGCACTCACACCATAGCTAGATGGACTAACCACGTCCTTTTCCTCCAAGAGCCGAGACACCTACATACCGTAAGACAAGTCAATAGTGGAATAAACCTTGTCCTCGGTGACGAACATAGCGGTTTGTATTATACGGTGAAAGACTAACAAAGGAAGACTCACTTTCTTTCCCTCCAACCAATAATAGACCAAAACCATCTCATAGGTCGACAATTTATCCCTACCACCACGATGAGGCACGACGGTATTCCATAAAAAATTAAGGAGAAATTTCAATTTCGGTGACAAGTTACCCGCCATCAGCCAACTACCACCCTTAGCATCAACTTCAAAATAACTTTTAACCACCTCTTTCTCAGCCTCGGTCAAGACGCCCCATTCTACACTCGGATTATTTCGGCCCCATCATCAGGAACCGAAAACAGAGCACAAAAATCATCAATGGAGATCTTGACTTCGGTCCCACTTACGACCACACATAGACAACCGCCCTTAATTGACACAGTTGCATAAAATTGAATAACTTCAATAGGGTAAACAGGACCCGAAAACTCGCTGATTTTGACCCACCCTTGAAAATTCAAGAAAGTATCAAAGAATTTTAAGGCTTCGTACTTACCATACCACTTTTTGGGGGTACGAACGCCCGACATGAATGTCGTACCCGGCCACATGATGAACAAGTTCCCATTCCTCCTTGGTAAGGCGAAGACGATCAAGACCCATGACAGTAGCTTTCGGCATAGAATGCCGAAACAGGGTCCTCTTAGCTCCGTCACAAGTTATGACTTCTTGAATGTCCTCCACATCGTCTTCCTCAACATGTACCTTATTTTTACCCTTACTTAAACGTCTTTTCTTGCTCTCGACTTCCGGCGGACTCCGGTTTTGGTTGGGATTATTTGGTTTCGGGTTGGCAGAGGGAGACGGGTGAGGGGATGGTGCATTGGAGGTGTTGCATGTGGGTTTAGATGAGTGTGGTCTGGTGTTTTATTGGGTTTTGGGTCTCATGATTGGTGATGGTGATGACCGAAAAGAAGGAGATGAAGGTGATGATGTTTGTGAGAGAGATTGAGTGTTTGAGAGTTTTAAGAGTATAGGTATTTGTGAAAGGGGATGGTGATGTGATATGAGGGAGTTGGGTTTTTATGAGAGTTAATTAAGATGAGTTTTGGTAGGTTTGGGTGATTGAGTCCCGTGTAAAAAAATCGGTTATTCCTTTTTTTTTTTTATTAAAGGAATATGGTAAAAGGAATCTAGGGTTAGGTGAAGATATGGTAAGATAAATCTTTTGATGAAGATATGGTAAGATATTATGAGATTTACCAAGTCACAAGATAATAAAAATTGGCTAAAGGAATATGCTTGATTTTTTCGGCCAAAATAGAACAGAGAAATATTGTGACGATATTTTATGGTTTACATATGGATAAAAATATATTATATACAAAGATAGAAAATTCACGTAATATAATAAGATATTTAGCAAAAATATTCTTTCAACAAAAAATACGGACACAGTCATACAATCTTGTCTATTTCTAGTCAGTCATTTGAGATAATAAAATAAGTGTGATGAATTTAACTGCCACCGATTAAACCAATTTCCAATCGTAAAATCTCAAAACGTTTTCTAGCTAAAGCCTTTGTCAAAATATCCGCCCATTGATTTTCTGTACTACAAAATTCCAGTTTTATGTTGCCTTTTTCAACATGGTCGCGTAGAAAATGGTGTCGAATATCAATATGTTTAGTACGAGAGTGCTGTGCAGGGTTTTTAGATATAATAATAGCACTCGTATTATCACATAAAATAGGAATACATCCTACATTTACACCATAATCACATAATTGTTGCTTAACCCATAATAATTGAGAACATACCAGTCCGGCACCAATATATTCGGCTTCAGCAGTAGATAAGGCAACTGAATTTTGTTTCTTTGAACCTCATGTTATAATACAAGGTCCAACAAATGTAGCGAATCCTGACGTACTTTTTCTATCTAGAGAGCATCATGCATAATCTGCGTCTGAATATCCAATTAGATTGAAATTGCATTCTAGTAGATACCATAAATACAGATTTTTCGTGCCAACTAAATATCTTAAAATTCTTTTAACCGCAACCATATGTGATTCCTTGGGACACGACTGAAATCGTGCACACACACATACACTAAACATTATATCCGGACGACTTGCAGTTAAATAGAGAAGTGAGCCAATCATACCTCGGTAAGTGGTTTCATCCACACACTTACCATCTTTATCCAAGGTTAGTTTCTTCTCAGTAACCATTGGAGTATCCATGGGATTGGCATCTTAAATTCCAAATTTCTTGATTAATTCTTTGATGTACTTTTGTTGATGTATCATGATAACTTCATCTGTTTGTTGAATCTGAAGTCCTAAAAAGAACTTTAATTCACCCATCATGCTCATCTCAAATTCTGATGTCATTAAATCAGAAAAGTACTTACAAAGTTTGTTGTTAGTTGAACCAAAAATGATATCATCAACATATATTTGAACAACTAATAAATCAGAACCTTCTGACTTTAGAAACAAGGTTTTACCGACTGACCCTCTTTTAAAATTACTTTGAAGCAAAAATTTGGATAGTCTATCGTACCACGCCCTTGGGGCTTGTTTCAAACCATATAAAGCTTTGTCAAGCTTATATACATGATTTTGAAACATGTGATCTAGAAAGCCAGGAGGTTGCTCTACAAAAACCTCTTCATTCAAATAGCCGTTAAGAAATGCAGTCTTAACGTCCATTTGAAATAACTTCATCTTCTTATGTGCTGCAAAGGCAATCAAGAGACGAGTTGCTTCTAGCCTTGCCACTGGATCAAATGTCTCATCATAGTCAATTCCTTCTTGTTGGTTGTATCCTTGGACCACCAATCTAGCTTTGTTTCGAACTATGACCCCTGTGTCATCCAATTTGTTTCTAAAACCCCATCTTGTTCCAATAATTGAACGATTTTTAGGTCTTGGCACTAAGTGCCAGACTTTATTGTGTTCAAATTGTTGAAGTTCTTCTTGCATTGCTATAATCCAATCAGATTCGGCAAGAGCTTCTTTATATTGGAAGGTTCTATGGTAGATAAGAAGGAGTAAAATGAACAGAAGTTGTTCAACTTCCTTCGAGTTTGAACTCCTTGGTTCAGACTTCCAAGTATACTTTCCATAGGATGTGATCCCTTGTATCTCCATTTTTTGGAGTTTTCAGGTATGTCATCATGTGAACTTGGTTCCCCTTCTTCAAATGAGTTAGAATTGGTTCCCCCTGAATCCAACCCTTGGGTTGTAGTAGATTCAGGTGTAACCGTAGGATCTATATTTGTGGTTATAGCTTCATCAGTTATAACCGTAGATTCCAATTTTTCTTTTTGAGAAGAATCAATAGTATCATCAACTATTGTTTCAGTTCTCTTATTTTTCTCATTTGAAGGATTCCCTAATTCATCATTAGTACCTTCGATTTCTTTTTCTTCTTCTTCTTCTAGCTCTGGAGGATCATCTCTAGAAAGATGAAAGTCGGGTTCATTCATATCTTCTTCCTCATCCTGTTCAGCCTTATCAAATATATTATTTTCATCAAAAATAATATGTACACTTTCTTCTATACATAAAGTTCTTTTGTTGAAAGCTATGTATGCCTTGATATGGTTAGAGTAACCAACAAATATTGCTTCATCGCTTCTGGGATCAAATTTAGTTAAACGATTTTTGCCATTATTATGGACATAACATTTGCTTCCGAAACAACGAAAATGTGATATATTTGGCTTACGTCCTCTGAGTAATTCATAAGGAGTTTTCTTAATGATTGGTCTAATCATAGCACGGTTGTGTACATAACATGCAGTACTAACAGCTTCTGCCCAAAAATGTCTAGGCAAACCACTACATAATAGCATGGTTCGTGCCATATCTTCCAGTGTTCTATTCATACGTTCAACAACACCATTTTGCTGTGGGGTTCGTGGTGCAGAAAAATTATGTTCTACACCATTCTCCCTACAATATTCAATAAATGTTTGGTTGTCAAATTCAGTGCCATGATCCGTACGAATAGAACCCAGATTATTTTTATATTTGTTTTGAGCAAGCTTCATTAGTACAACAAATTCATCAAAAGTCTCATCTTTAGAACTTAAGAAGATAGGCCAAACGTACCTTGAGTAATCATCTACCAAAACAAATACGTACCTTGATCCGCCTCTACTTCTTACTTTCATTGGTCCACTGTGCACCAATTCCAAAGGATTGCTTGTGCTAATCACTCTTTTAGGCTTAAAATATGATCTTACATGTTTACAATGAGCACACGAGTCACATAAGCTCTCTTGATCGAACTTGATTGTGGGTAAACCCTCTACCAAGTCCCATTTTTTGAGTTTGTTTAAAATGGTTGAACTTATGTGTGCAAACCTCTTGTGCCATAAACATGGATCATCTAAAGTTACTTTCATACATGTAAAGGAGTTAGTAGGAATAACATTTAAATCAATCATGTATACATTTCTCTTTCTTTGTCCTTCAAGGATAACATTACTAGTTCCCTCAATTATGATTCGACAACCATATGAATGAAATACGACTTTGTTGCCTTTATCACATAATTGTGAGATACTTAGTAAGTTATGTTTTAGACCCTCTACAAGGTATACTTCACTAATTGCATGAGAAGGAGAAATACCTATTTTGCCAATTTCTACTACTTTACTTTTCTTATTATCTCCAAAGGTAACCTTGCCGCCATTAAAGGGTTTGAGTGAAAGAAATAGATTTTTGTCTCCAGTCATATGTCTTGAGCATCCGCTGTCGAGATACCACTGATTGTTTTCTTTCACCACGACCTGCAAAATAATTTAAAGGCAGTTTTTAGGTACCCACGCTAAGTTGGGTCCTTTGATGTTAGTTTCTCTAAAAACTAGGTCTCTCCGAACCCAAACTTGTCTAACGGTTCTTTTCTTCTGAGGCGTTCTATGATAAGATCTATGCTTTTTAACATCATTCGTTTGCGTTTTAGATGTTTCATTTGTGTTTTGTTTAGGGACATTCTTTTTGCTTTGAAAATCAAAACTCATATCATAAAACCATTGAAACTCATTATTTCGTTCTTCATTATCGTTGGGTTCATCAACAGTGGAGTAATCGTCTTCAACTATTACCTCACATGCTTTGTGGGTCTCGACATTTTTTCGTATGTCATGCGCATGTTTTACACAGTTGACCTTTATATGACCTTTATCGCCACAGTAAGTACAAATTAAATACTCGGGTAAATCAGCGTACTTTCGCTTTCTAAAATCTCGATCTGAGGGAGTAGCCTTGCATTTAGAATGATCCCTATGACCATAACATTCATGCCCTAAACCCATTTTCATATTGTTATCGGATTGTTCTGTTAAGAAGTTTAATACCTTTGTACTTCCTTCCCATTTGTCATGAACCTTACGAGCATGAAGAAGTAGTTCTTTTAAAGATTGAATTTCTTCATTGCATTTTTTATGATCAATCATAATATCCGTAGAAGAGCTATCTTTATGGAGATTTTTTAATATAGCAATTTTCTCTTCATATTGTTTTGAGATAATCTCCTTTTTATTCAATTGCTTATTAAGAAAATCAATTTCCTTCTTATGATCTGAGATTGTGCCATTTTTGGCTGAAATCTCGGATTTTTGAAGTTCATTAAGTTTCTTCAATTCTATGGTTATAGCTTCATTAGCTATAACCTTGTCTTGAAGTTGCTTAATGTTGAGTTTCAGCTCTTTGGTTATAGCTTCATTAGCTATAACCTTAGATTCAAGAGCCTTCTTCTCGTTTGCCATTGAATTCAAAGCTTCAGTATCATCAACTGTAGCCTTTTCAATTTTTTGGCCTTTGCCTTAAGCAATTGATTTTCTTCGGCAATGTCCATAATTTGCTCTTTTAATTCTTTTAATTCAAGACTTTGCTCATGACAATGATCCAACAATTGTTCAAAATATTAACTAAAGCACTTTTTGATAATTTCTTAACTTGTTCCTTAAGTTCAAGATAACTTACCTCATCTTCGTCTTCATCAGAATTGGATTCTCCCATGAAACAGAATTCTGAACTTGAATCATTGTCGATATCTAAGCTTATATTGCTTAAGCACAGATTTGCATCCTCTTCATCTTCGGATTCTTCATCGTCCTCTGTATCTAGATCTCCCCAGCATGAAGCCATCATGACTTGCTTGAACTCTTTCTTAGTTTTATCTCTCTCGGTTTTGTCTTTTATTTTCTTCCATGTTGGGCAATCCTTGATCATATGATCAGAATCACCGCACTTGAAGCAACCTCTATTTGCAAAAGAATTTTTTGAATCAGACGACTTCTAGTTCGAAGACTTGTTGTTGTTGAAAGTTTTATTTTGTTTGAAATTAAAAAATTTCTTTCTAAACCGTTTGGCAAATAGCACAGTCTCATCTTCTAGACCGGACTCATTGTTTTCACTTGCGAGCGCCATACTCTTTCGAGTGCTCTGTTCAGCTTCATCAGCATTTAAAGTGAGTTCATGAGCCATTAGGGCTCCAATGAGTTCTTGATATGAAAGGTTGGTAAGGTCACGACATTCTTCCATAACGGTGACCTTGGGGCGCCATTTTTTTGTTAGGCTCCTAAGTACTTTTCTAGCTATGTCTTCAGTCGGAAAAGTGCGACCTAGATTCTTTAGTTCATTTATGATACTTAAAAATCGTGTGGACATGCTATCAAGTGTCTCATTAGGCTCCATAGAAAATAGTTCGTATTTTTGTATCAAAAGATTAATACGACTTTTCTTAACAATGGACGTCCCTTCATAGGCCAACTCCAATCCGTCCCATATCTCCTTGGCAGTCGTACAAGAAGAAAAGCGATCAAACTCTATTGAAGTCATACCATTTTGTAGTAGACTTATCGCTTTTGAATTTTTTTCTGCCTTCTTGTAGTCGGCCTCGATATAGTCTTCTTCCTTTTTCTCATAGGAAGGACCTTCAGTTGTTCCTACCAAAATTTTGATAGGGCCGTTCTGAACAATTCTCCAACACTCCCAATCAATACCATTAATGTAGTGTGTCATCATGTTTTTCCATAAACCATAATTCTTCCCATCAAAGACGGGACATTTTAGGTATTTGGAATCCATTTCACACGTATATAGCAGCGGAAATAAAGAAACGAAAAAGTTGATCAACCCCTAGCTATTAGGCTATCAAGAGCACGAGGCTCTGATACCAATTGAGGAGTCTATATAGCGATATACTCAAGAGGGGGGGGGGGGGTGAATTGAGTATGTAAAACTCTTGCCCACTTTTTCGATTTATTGATAATTTATTAATCACTCGAAATTTATCAATTAAACTTGACTAATTAATTTATCGTATGTGTGAAAATGAAATAACAAATGCGTAAATAGAGGAGACACACGAAGTTTTGAAGTGGTTCAGTTTCACAAGTCGAAACCTACGTCCACTATTCTCGATTAATAAATTTAGTACCTTACTACGGATTACAAAATTATCAATCTAACTCGTACAACTAAATATAGTTGTAACTCAATTTGAGTATCGTTAAATACTCGATTTCTATCTTACGTTAATAAGAGAGTACTACTAGATTCTACTTGTGTTCACGTTAATGAACGAGTATGAATACAATGAGTACTATTATCCTATTAATGAGATGAACGAGAATGATTGACAAATAAGAGAGGCACACGTTTTGCTTTAGACACAATTAGGGTTTTGAAAACAATTGCTATGAGAATATGATTAGAAACCCTAGCCGTCCCTCTTGGGTTCGAAAACTCCTTAGGTGGGCTAGGTTAAATTTCTTATTTCTATCTACAAAATACCTTTTATTCAAAAACCGTAAATACTACTAGGATATTTTTGACTAGAAGGTGATATGGCCATAATCCATTTCACTCTATTTGAAACCCTAATAATACTTAGTTTTAAATCATAAAGCTATGATAATATGATTAGAAACCCTAGATTACATAACAACTCATAAGTTGTATGATGAATCAGTAGGATTAACATAATCTATATTACTAATTTCAACCAGAAAAGATATAGTATAAATATCACTTTAATTTTCGAAATAATAAATAAATCTAAAGCTTAAATTGTGCCCTCTTATAAGTCATTCATGGTTATAGGTAAAATGGCTATAACCAAGAACTTTGATAGGTAAGGTTAAAGATGAAATAGCTATAACCATACTTTCTCAAAAACCATTTTTGTTCACACCATTAGTAGAATGAGATCCTATATCCCTAATCTTCATGAGATCTTCAAATATAAGTTCCTTTCTTTATCTTGATCTAGAGGCTCTTTATCTTGAGCTTCCATCAAATAATATATTGTTTTGCTTGATTTAGTCTTCTATGGTTATAAGCAAAACAACCATAACCAAACTTGAATACCAAGCTCCAATTTCTTCATGATAGTTCCATCATAAGCTATAACCACAATCATGCTTTCCAGGTAATTGTTAACTAAGATATGCACCATTCAACAAACAATTACAAGCACAACTGTATAACATATTACAAATCATAATACTTGTCATTATCAAAACTTATATAAATATGGTCCAATAAATTCCCCCTTTTTGATGATGGCAAGTCTCTTATGATTTGTGACTAATGGTCAAGTTCCCCCTCAACATGCTACTACCAAAGTTATAGTAAGTTGATCGCAAGAACAAGCTATTCGTATTCAAAGTTATAGCATGGAACCCCTTAAGAGATTAAAGATCTTGACAAGGAGCAAGCTTAGGCAGTAATTCAAATCATAATATTTCTTCCCCCTCTTGACATCATTGAAAAGACAAGAACAAGACATAAAACAACTAGAATAATATAAGTTGAGGAAAGAAATAGTCATGCAAACACAAATTAAGAAAACGAGAATAATTAGTCTAAGCACACAACATAAGTTCATCCAAAATAAACCATATGGGCCAAATGAGAAGCCATAGTGGGCCGAATGAGCAAAAGCCAAAATGGGCCGAATGGTTAAATATGTAACACCCGCCATTTTTGTAATCTATTTTCGTAACCGTATTTTATTTACGATTACGATTTGATTTGTATGACTCGGAATTTATCTGTGAGCCATTTCTTTTCTTCCTTCGAATTCTTAAGTTCTCTTATGTCTCGAATATTTTCTTGTTTTCGAGAATTATTGTTATTTCTAACTATTTCAGCTTCGCCTTATTTATTCATTTTATTCGTATTCTGATTCTACTCCGAGTTAATTCGTTGGACTTCGGAAATTATTTCTATTGAACCCTATTTTTATTCTTATTCATTTCTAATCTCATATATTTTAATTCATATTTATGAGATTTAAATTTTTATCTTTTAATTCACGGTTTTGATTTATTTATTTAATTAAATCCGTTCTTAGTTGATTTGCAGTCCAATTAAAGTCCAACGCGAGGTATCACTAACACGATAAATAAGTCTAGATAGTTAAGTTTAAGTTTACAATACAAGTCAATTTATTGGGGAAAAGATATCCCACGAATTAACATAGTTCAAAAGTAGGTGAGTCTATTAAAAGATAACTAAATAAGGTCCGAGGTAAGAACTCGCTAGCTCACACGGTCTTCCCCACTTAAGCTTCATCACAAACCTGTCATTCATAATAAATATGAAAGCCACGATCAGGTGGGGAGTAACTCGGGGTTCTCCCACCACAATATGTCAAAATGCAAGTAATTAAGAATTTAATTAAGCAAACAAGCATAAGAGTAAATACTTACGGTATTAAGAAAATCATGATTTGTGGGCATAAGAAAATAGGAATGGTAAAGCACAAATGAGAGAAGAATTATTAGGTCAAACTGTCACATATCAACTCGACTCAAATGTAAGACAATTACAAAGTATAGACTCAAACAAGACAACCCTCAAGACTCCAACCTCTTGGTAGGACGACGATCATAATACGGTCCTAGTCTAAACCTGGCCAGACTCTCGGGATGGACGACACCCGATTCGACAAACGATACCAAATCGTATCCAAGACTCGAAATATGGTACACCTAACCGTGCCCGAAAGTCGAGTAACCTCAAACGGAACCTTGTCACCTAACCGTGACCCCCGGTCCGAAAAAGGCGGAAGGAAAAATAGCCCAACTCGGAAACAATGGCACCTAACCGTGACCCAATGTCCGAGGGCAAATAAATAGGGAATGTCGAGTAGTCTCACAATGTAAAACGTCACACTCGGGTCCGAACAAGAACCATAACCATTATGCATGATCATAACATTAATGAGTCTTAAAGTAACCAATTATCGATAGGAAAGAAGATGCATGCATAGCTCAATCATTATTGGAGGTCGCGCAAGTGAAATAGAACAAACAGGGGACTCCCAGTAGGGTGGTGTCTGACCGCCAAGACCTGCCACCGGGACAACATGCCAAAATCGAAATTTAATAAAACTTACAGACTGCACTCCCGGTAGGTCGAGACCGCCGCCGCGATCACCCGGTGGGACTACGACCAAATTTCAAAACTCATAAAACCTTGATGCACTCCCAGTAGGTCGAGAGACCGGCCACCGCATCACCCTACTGGGAATACGCCAAACTCAAAATCACCTAAAATCCTCGGTGTACTCCCAAATGGTCAAGTAGACCGGCCGGTCACACCCTACTGGGACTACGAGCTTTCTAAAATGTGTCCAAAACTTACAGATCTCCCGGTAGGTCGAGACCGGCCGCACGTCACCCTACCGGGACTACAAACACGCAAATTCCATGCAAAACACTTCCAAATCATTTGAAACCAACAAAAATCGTTTCTCATCAATTGTTTACGTATCCTAGCATGATTCTAACTCGGAAAAACAACATATTTGAGCATGTGAATGGGTAATTTCGGATTCAAGAGATGTAGCATGAGATTTTCATCCAAACATGTGAGAATTGCAAACAAGCATGACATTCAACAACCAAATTAGCACCAATCATGAAAGATACAACTTTTAACATTCATATGAGATTATAACTACATAAAACCACACAATTTTAACATAAAAGTCGAGTAACCCATCACCGTTACCTTTTTCCACTTCAATCTTCTAAAGACTCGTCAATGATGTAGCTATCCTCCTCCGGGTTGTCCAAGTTCTCCCCTAAACACAAAAATAAAGATATTAAGTCAAGAATCCACATCCTTGAAAGATGAGAATTTCGAAAAAGAGGATAATATGGCAACTTTCTTACTTAGAAACAAGGGAAATGAGAAAAGGAAGAGAATGGCGCGAAAAGGAACGAGATTGGTGAAGAATTGAGTGAATTATGGTGATTTTAGGGTTGAGAGCAAGGGTTTAACAATGGTGGAGTGGTTGTTGGGAAATTTCAGAAATTACAAGTGAGGGAGATGAAGTTGTGAGGGTTTAGTTGAGGTTTTGTGTAGAGAAAAGAGGGGGAAAAAGGCCCATGAGTCAAGTTAAGCCCAATAACTCAAAATGAGTCGGTATCCACTAGAATTTTCGTCCCAAGTCTACTATAACTCGAGACGGAGAATAATATTATTAAAATCTACACTATTATTACCGTTACACGGCTATGACGATATTTTATGAAAATAAGCTTTAAATAATAATTATTTAATAAAAATTACTTAAAAATTTATTTAAAAATATAAGGAAAGCGCGGGGTGTTACAGATTTGCAGTCCAATTTTTCAAATGGACCGAGTTTTATTCAAATGATCATTTTAAGATCAAAACCCAAGCCTTTTTCGAGATATTTTAAAAGGTGTTTAACATCTTCTAATTTTATTTGCTCACATAATATCTTATCATTCACACATCTATCCCTCTTGCAAAGATTATTGAACGTAAACCTGCTTCCTGCTTCCGCCGTTCTTCTTTTCTCAAACAAAATTTACGTACGTGCTTGCCTTCTTGCTTCTTTATTTCCGTTTTACAAATTATTCTACGTACGTGCTTGCCTTCTTGTTCCTTTATTTGGATCGACATTCTCTCATCATCCGTTCATCCTATTCTAAGGGTAAATTGATTACTCTTATCTTTCTTATTCTAGTTTTTATCTAGATTAATGATTCATATGTTTTACACATATGTAATTTATGTTTTTAACGGTTTGTAGAGGAGATATTGAAGGCTAGCATATGTGGATTCGGATTCGTAACAAGGTAACTACGACGTTACTCGGTATTACATCGATTTAATTGTTCTAGTTGTATGTATTATTGCATTTTTGTGGTTTTATAAAGATTTATTCATTAATATGATTTTTGAACCATATAATTTCTGATCCCTTAATGTTTATAAATTATTTTGACTATGTATAAATTTTATTTTGTCAATAGGAATTTATTTGGTTGATTTGCAAGTTTTATGATTAATATGATATAAAGATGGTATAAATTCGTTTTTATGATTTCCAAGAGGTTTAAATTATTTTTCTGGGTTAAATGATAGATTTTAAAATACCATGAATTTTCGTGGTAATTATTTTGGAGTTTTAGTATTTATTTCGTAATTTAAAGTATTGACGCAGTTTCTGCGATTATAGCGATTCTGTTCGGTTTTAATTATGTTAAAAATACTAAATAAAATTGTAAATTTACAATATTTTATTATATGGCAGAGACATGGAGCATTAGGTTGTGTATAAATTTGTAGGTCTTCAATCGTTATTTTCGATTTATGGTGTATTTTACAAGTTTGATGAAAACCGTTGTTAAATCTGTCAAATATGTTCGTCTGTTTGTAAAAATCATATCACCTGTTTCTATTTCGAATTTGCAAAAGTGTAAAGAATAAACTCCTGTTATTTTAAAGTGTGGAGTCTGCGTAAAAAATTTCATAATATTTAGACTTACGGTTTGGTCAGAATAAATTATTTGTGAACAGCTCGCCTGTAAAACGCGTTTCTGACTTCTCTCAAAGATTCATTTTTAAAAGATATTTTGCTTTTGATACAGTAGCTAATTTTTTTCTCAATGAAGATTTATCATGTTTAATTATGTTTAAAATTATGCCTTGCCTTAAAATGTTTTCTAAAAGTGGATTTATGAACTTAAACATTATGGGTGACGTTTTCTGACAGTTTTTAGAAATTAATTTTTAGACCCCTGATACTTTCCTAATTTAAAGTTTGTTAAAAAATGAAAGTTGTAGCCAAAAGCTACAGGAAACCATGAAAATTGGCCTTGCATCACTTCGATTTTTTTGTAATTAATTATGAATTTTACAATACTGCTGTTCAGTTTTATAAACTAATGTAGAGCTCCATCTCATTAAAACCTAAGTAATAAGTCTTTACTAAAGTACCTTAAGTCAAAGGATGGTCTTTAAAGTTTAATTTCAGTAACTTAATTTATTTAAAGTCCTTAAATAAATTTTATACTTTTGGTTTTAAGTTTAACTTTTCTAATTGGAAGAAAATATAAGTGTAGTTCACTTACGAACCATTTGAATAATATACTATATTTCTTGGGGTATTTTTAAGTTTGGAATAATGAAAGTAAAGGCAAAGAATAATAAACTAAGGCATACAGTTTTACTAAAACAGCTATATGGTTGGGTATCCTGCGGGCGGTACAGATCGTCGTAGAGTCATGTACATGTACTTAGACTAGGACTTCGCACTGCGTGGTAAGTCGTGTCCTATTATAGTTTGTTGTCTAGTTAGTGAGTTTGGAGTTGGTCATCTTAGCGTGACACTGGGTTCCCGAAACTAGTAAAGATGTTGCGGTGTCAAAAGTATAGCTAAAGTAGATATCTAGCCTGAACTAAATTATTTCCATTCTATCTTTTGAATATTTTGCTTTTAAGCATGCAGCACGTTGGTTTTAACGTGATTTGATAATCATATTTTGTACTTATGTTTTATAACATTTCAATTTAATTTGATATATTATTTGCATCTGTAACATTTATATCATGTGATATGGCTGGGAGAACGTCGAGTTACTCCCCACTGATTGTGGCTGTTATGTTTATAACATGACAGGTGTTAACTTTGCTGGGGATTTATGTGTGAGCTAGCGAGTAGTTTGCAGATCCTACTCTGTTCTTTCTGCTTTCTTTTATGGTTTTAGTCTTGAACACTTTTGGAGGTTTTCTTTATTTTCGCCCTTTTATAAAAGTGGCATTTGTTTAGACTTAACCATTTAGTTTTATCCTTGTGAATTTATACATTCTCAATTTATAACAGTTAGAACTTTTATCTTTGTGTATTTAATCCCATTCGACAGTGTTTTCGCCACTGTTTTGCACTAGATTTTATAGGGGATTACAGTTGGTATCAAGAGCATCACTGCTGCTCCCGACGCTCACAAATTGATCTTTAGAAAAATGCCTAATAAATGATTTGACTAAATAAATGATTTAGTGAGAGATGGGTAGAAACCATAAGGACTTGAATGTTAGTTTATGTGTTCCTGCAAAATCAATGACTAGCATTGAATCTTTGTTTTGTTTTTATTTTCTCCGACAAAGAAGATGAAAGAAGGTGGATGTGAACGTTTTGTTTTTCCGGACCAGAACGCGATCATTGTGGTGATATTAAACTCGTTCAACAACCTAGCTAACCGCTTGGAGAACTTGATGCCACAAGGAAGAGACAATGGTTGTTCCAGCCCAGATTCAGTTTTGCTCAAGCTACAGACCAGTTGGCCAAGAGAGGACTCAAGTTCCATAATGGTGCAGTACACCCAGAGTAATAACACTGTGGATCCGTCAGACGGAGCGACCCAAGACTGGTGTGTTTGTTTTCTCCACAAGGTGATGGAGTGATCCAACGAGCCATATTGCGTACTCTGGATGCCTGAAGATTCCTTCTCTGGTCTCAGACTTTATTAGTCTGCGATCATCATTCTTATTCCTTCAATCTTTTTCAGTCTTAGCTGCTTCCTATGTCCTTATTATAAATTTTCATCTACTATTCTGATGAATTAATCTTCCTTTGTGATTCCTCCACATTGGTATCTATTCTCTTGAGATGCATTGGTTAAACTGACTCTTTCTTGGAGAAATGTGACGGAAGTTAAGTAGGTTTGAGGTCTAGTGAAGCATTGTTACTTATGGTTTGAGGATAGTGAGTTTTACCCTTAATGTCTATCTTGTAAGGACTGTTATTTCTTAAAGATTAACTTGAATGGTGAGTAGTGGATTATGGAGTTAGAATTTTGGCCTAGTTAATGGTTTCAGATTATAGGTAATTTACATATTTTGGACTGGAGGTGATTAAGGTTTTATAGTGTCCATGTGTCATTTTTGGTTGATCTAGATTAATCTCCGTTTCTATTCTTATGGATTTAGATTGTTGAGTTCTGATGTAAGGTTGTAACCTTGGAACTTTTGGTTGTGTGACTTAACTTTATTTGGGTTGTTTAGTGTTAACCTCGAGAGTAAGGAGTGTCTTAGCCCAACTGCAGCTTGGATTGATTATATTGATTTGAAGAATTATGAACCCGGAGTTGGGAATTATGTATACGTATCATATCTTAATGTCTTAACCCTAGTACATGTATTTCTATGAAGAATATTTTGGTCTGTATTACCTTAAAGGAAATTGTTGTTTGATGACCTTATATGATCGAAATTGTTGTTTGGTTGAGTTCTTAACCCCTAACTGTTGTCGTGTTATGATTGGGAATTTAATGAACTGCTAAGAGACCTTTATATTCATTTGATGGACTTCTAAGAGAGCTTTATCTTCGTTAGATTGTACTTGTGGATGTTAGAGGCATTGTTGCTTTCAGTTCAGAGGAATTCTCATCAGAGCTTTATTAGACGATGTTTTCTGTTTGGTGTTTCGAGGAGTCTTATAGATTTGATAACTTGAGGAATTTAGTTAGTCGGTTGGATGTTGAAGTACTTGATGGACTTTTACCATGATGTTTTGAGAGGATGATCAGTCATGTAAGGATTTGAGATGGAAGTTGTGTTAATCGATAATTTTGGAGGATGTAGACTAGGAAGTTTGACAATTCTGAGCTTGACAACTTAGTTGCCTGAGTTTAATAACCTTAGTGTTGTTTTCGATGAAAATAGAAAAAGCTTGGGTTCTATAGAGGAGTCGTACCAAGAATCTTGAGATCTTTAACCTCTTCTGTAATCCTTGAGATAGCTTTGTATAGCTCTTGAATCTCTCATTCCCACTTCTTCACCTGAGCATCTGTTACTACCTTAACCTTGGCTTAAGTTTGAAAACTTTTACCTTTAGTCTTTTTCCTCGAATATTTCTTTTTATACAAGGTTTGACTCCAAAGTTTTGATTATCTTGAAAATTTATGATTTCAAAGTGTTAAACTTCTATTTTCGTTTTACTCTTAGTTAGTATCTAAATTTTGTCTTGTCTTGAAATGTTTTTAAAACTCGTTTGAAAGTATTTCGGAATTGTTTCCAAAATTTTGTTTGGATGCTTCTAAAACTTTCAAAAGTTATGTTGTATTTGCAAATTCGATTTGTAAAAAGGTTTTAAGTAAAATTTGCACTCCTTCTTTTGAATCTCGAGATGTTTATCCCCTTTCATAATCCTTGAGAGAGTTATATATGACTCTTAAATCCTTCTCTCCCTTGCTTTAGTTTCAAAACTTTTGTCTTGATTTACCGTTGACCTTTTTTCTCGGATATTTCCATTTTATACAAGAGTTTCGGCTTTTACAAAGTTTAGTTCTCGGATATTTTAATTTTAAGTTATGATTTAAAAACTTTAATTTCATATTTAGTGTTACTCTGGATTAGTGTCTAAACTTGGTTTTGTTTCAAATATTTTAAAACTCGTTTGGAAATATACCGGTATTGTTTCAAATAAAGTTACTTAATGCAAAAAAAAAAAACTTTCAAATGTTATGTTGCATATACAAATTTGATTTCTCGTTAACCTTTTTCTTTGAGAAATTCCATTTACACAAAATATTTTGACTTTTATGAAAATATTTACATTATCTAGGAAATTTTGAATTATGACTAGCTTCAAAGTTTTGAACTTCCCTTTCTCTTTTAGTTTTGGGTTATCATTTAAATTTGGTTTTGTTTCGAAATAACTTGAAATTCGTTTGAAAATACTTCCGAATTTTGGTTTTCAATACTTTGGTGCCTTTATAAACTTTCAAACTGGTGTTGTATTTTCAAAATTTGATTTGTTCAAAGGTTTTAAGTAAAATTGGCACATTTACTTTTGAATTTCGACATTGGTGGATGCTAGGACTTGTCATTAAAGACGTCTAATGACCGGTTTAGTACTTGCTGATGCATGGGTGTAAGATTTGATTTTTCCAATGTTGACTTACCCTTATCTTGGACGACAGAATCCTGGTTCGCGACAGTATTCCCTCGTTCCATGAGATGAGACAAGTGATTTTTAATAGTTCAATTTTGAAAACTGGTTTAAAAATTGTATGACCTCAACGATGATTTCTCGAATTTAAGTGTCAACTTAAATGATTTAAAAAAAAAATCTTGTTCTTTAAATTTTGTTTTCTACTTTTAAGTTTCGAGGACGAAACTTTTTCTTAGTGGGAGAGGTTGTAACACCCGCCATTTTTGTAATCTATTTTCGTAACCGTATTTTATTTACTATTACGATTTGATTTGTATGACTCGGAATTTATCTGTGAGCCATTTCTTTTCTTCCTTCGAATTCTTAAGTTCTCTTATGTCTCGAATATTTCCTTGTTTTCGAGAATTATTGTTATTTCTAACTATTTCAGCTCGCCTTATTTATTCATTTTATTCGTATTCTGGTTCTACTCCGAGTTAATTCGTTGGACTTCGGAAATTATTTCTATTGAACCCTATTTTTATTCTTATTCATTTCTAATCTCATATATTTTAATTCTTATTTATGAGATTTAAATTCTTATCTTTTAATTCACGGTTTTGATTTATTTATTTAATTAAATCCGTTCTTAGTTGATTTGCAGTCCAATTTTTCAAATGGACCGAGTTTTATTCAAATGATCATTTTAAGATAAAAACCCAAGCCTTTTCCGAGATATTTTAAAAGCTGTTTAACATCTTCTAATTTTATTTGCTCACATAATATCTTATCATTCACACATGTATCCCTCTTGCAAAGATTATTGAACGTAACCCTGCTTCCTGCTTCCGCCGTTCTTCTTTTCTCAAACAAAATTTACGTATGTGCTTGCCTTCTTGCTTCTTTATTTCCGTTTTACAAATTATTCTACGTACGTGCTTGCCTTCTTGTTCCTTTATTTGGATCGACATTCTCTCATCATCCGTTCATCCTATTCTAAGGGTAAATTGATTACTCTTATCTTTCTTATTCTAGTTTTTATCTAGATTAATGATACATATGTTTTACACATATGTAATTTATGTTTTTAAAGGTTTGTAGAGGAGATATTGAAGGCTAGCATATGTGGATTCGGATTCGTAACAAGGTAACTACGACGTTACTCGGTATTACATCGATTTAATTGTTGTAGTTGTATGTATTATTGCATTTTTGTGGTTTTATAAAGATTTATTCATTAATATGATTTTTGAACCATATAATTTCTGATCCCTTAATGTTTATAAATTATTTTGACTATGTATAAATTTTATTTTGTCAATAGGAATTTATTTGGTTGATTTGCAAGTTTTATGATTAATATGATATAAAGATGGTATAAATTCGTTTTTATGATTTCCAGGAGGTTTAAATTATTTTTCTGGGTTAAATGATAGATTTTAAAATACCATGAATTTTCGTGGTAATTATTTTGGAGTTTTAGTATTTATTTCGTAATTTAAAGTATTGACGCAGTTTCTGCGATTATAGCGATTCTGTTCGGTTTTAATTATGTTAAAAATACTAAATAAAATTGTAAATTTACAATATTTTATTATATGGCAGAGACATAGAGTATTAGGTTGGGTATAAATTTGTAGGTCTTTAATCGTTATTTTCGATTTATGGTGTATTTTACAAGTTTGATGAAAACCGTTGTTAAACCTGTCAAATATGTTCGTCTGTTTGTAAAAATCATATCACCTGTTTCTATTTCGAATTTGCAAAAGTGTAAAGAATAAACTCCTGTTATTTTAAAGTGTGGAGTCTGCATAAAAAATTTCATAATATTTATACTTACGGTTTGGTCAGAATAAATTATTTGCGAATAGCTCGCCTGTAAAACGCGTTTCTGACTTCTCTCAAAGATGCATTTTTAAAAGATATTTTGCTTTTGATACTGTAGCTAATCTTTTTCTCAATGAAGATTTATCATGTTTAAAATTATGCCTTGCCTTAAAATGTTTTCTAAAAGTGGATTTATGAACTTAAACATTATGGGTGACGTTTTCTGACAGTTTTTAGAAATGAATTTTTAGACCCCTGATAATTTCCTAATTTAAAGTTTGTTAAAAAATTAAAGTTGTAGCCAAAGGCTACAGGAAACCATGAAAATTAGCCTTGCATCACTTCGATTTTTCTGTAATTAATTATGAATTTTACAATACTGCTGTTCAGTTTTATAAACTAATGTAGAGCTCCGTCTCATTAAAGCCTAAGTAATAAGTCTTTACTAAAGTACCTTAAGTCAAAGGATGGTCTTTAAAGTTTAATTTCAGTAACTTAATTTATTTAAAGTCCTTAAATAAATTTTATACTTTTGGTTTTAAGTTTAAGTTTTCTAATTCGAAGAAAATAAAAGTGTAGTTCACTTACGAACCATTTGAATAATATACTATATCTCTTGGGGTATTTTTAAGTTTGGAATAATGAAAGTAAAGGCAAAGAATAATAAACTAAGGCATACGGTTTTACTAAAACAGCTATATGGTTAGGTATCATGCGGGCGGTACAGATCGTCGTAGAGTCATGTACATGTACTTAGACTAGGACTTCCGCACTGCGTGGTAAGTCATGTCCTATTATAGTTTGATGTCTAGTTAGTGAGCTTGGAGTTGGTCATCTTAGCGTGACACTGGGTTCCCGAAACTAGTAAAGATGCTGCGGTGTCAAAAGTATAGCAAAAGTAGATATCTAGCCTGAACTAAATTATTTCCATTCTATCTTTTGAATATTTTGCTTTTAAGCATGCAACACGTTGGTTTTAACGTGATTTGATAATCATATTTTGTTACTTATGTTTTATAACATTTCAATTTACTTTGATATATTATTTGCATCTGTAACATTTATATCATGTGATATGGCTGGGAGAACGTCGAGTTACTCCCCACTGATTGTGGCTGTTATGTTTATAACATGACAAGTGTTAACTTTGCTGGGGATTTATGTGTGAGCTAGCGAGTAGTTTGCAGATCCTACTCTGTTCTTTCTGCTTTCTTTTATGGTTTTAGTCTTGAACACTTTTGGAGGTTTTCTTTATTTTCGCCCTTTTATAAAAGTGGCATTTGTTTAGAATTAACCATTTAATTTTATCCTTGTGAATTTTATACATTCTCAATTTATAACAGTTAGAACTTTTATCTTTGTGTATTTAATCCCATTCGACAGTGTTTCCGCCACTGTTTTGCACTAGATTTTATAGGGGATTACAAAATATGCAAGATAAAGTGCTAATATTAGAAAGGAAAAAAAAAAGGGAAAATGGCTTAAGGGTGATGAACTTGGGTTGGGTCAACATAACCGGGTCGAGTCCGAAACTCGAGAGAATCAAGACGATCAAAGCACGAGCGCACATTATTCGCTTGGGCTGTCAAACAAATGTCGAAATTTGTAATCTTCAGAGTCAAACCCCGAATAACTTCATAAAGTTGGCCCAATGCTTCTCGCATCTCTCGACCAAGCGTCAACAAAGCTCCGCCTTGAGTTGCAAAATCCGCAACCTTGTTTGACTGACGATCCGTAGCTGCAAGAGTCACGACCAATTTTGTTTCGAAGGCCATTAGTCTTGCAAACAATTCATCATTGCTAACACCCAAGTTAGACGATCCAACACCCTTTCCCGTTGCCATTCCCGAGACCAAGCCCTCAACTAATTTAGATTGAGCTTCCAATCTTTCATTGACCGACATCATAAAAGCATCAAGCTTTTTCTCCATTGCTTCAAAACCCTCCAATTTCTCATCCGTGTTACCCTTTGCGAGAAAGACTAATTCCAGACCACAAGCAGAAATTTTCATTAATTTGAAGTGGGTATCACTCATCTCATCCCTAGCACTCACACCATAGCTAGATGTACTAACCACGCCCTTTTCCTCCAAGAGCCGAGACACCCACATACCGTAAGACAAGTCAATAGTGGAATAAACTTTGTCCTCGGTGACGAACATAGCGGTTTGTATTATACGGTGAAAGACTAACAAAGGAAGACTCACTTTCTTTCCCTCCAACCAATAATAGACCACAACCATCTCATAGGTCGACAATTTATCCCTACCACCACGACGAGGCACGACGGTATTCCATAAAAAAGTAAGGAGAAATTTCAATTTCGGTGACAAGTTACCCGCCATCAACCGACTACCACCCTTAGCATCAACTTCAAAATAACTTTTAACCACCTCTTTCTCAGCCTCGGTCAAGACGCCCCATTCTGCACTCGGATTAATTTCGGCCCCATCATCAGGAACCGAAAACAGAGCACAAAAATCATCAATGGAGATCTTGACTTCGGTCCCACTTACGACCGCACACAGACAACCACCCTTAATTGACACAGTTGCATAAAATTGAATAACTTCAATAGGGTAAAAAGGACTCGAAAACTCGCTGATTTTGACCCACCCTTAAAAATTCAAGAAAGTATCAAAGAATTTTAAGGCTTCATACTTACCATACCACTTTTTGGGGTAAGAACGCCCGGCTTGAATGTCGTACCCGGCCACATGATGAACAAGTTCCCGTTCCTCCTTGGTAAGGCGAAGACGATCAAGACCCATGACAGTAGCTTTCGGCATAGAATGCCGAAACAGGGTCCTCTTAGCTCCGTCACAAGTTATGACTTCTTGAATGTCCTCCACATCGTCTTCCTCAACATGTACCTTATTTTTACCCTTGATTAAACGTCTTTTCTTGCTCTCGACTTCCGGCGGACTCCGGTTTTGGTTGGGATTATTTGGTTTCGGGTTGGCAGAGGGAGACGGGTGAGGGGATGGTGCATTGGAGGTGTTGCATGTGGGTTTAGATGAGTGTGGTTTGGTGTTTTATCGGGTTGTGGGTCTCATGATTGGTGATGGTGATGACCGAAAAGAAGGAGATGAAGGTGATGATGTTTGTGAGAGAGATTGAGTGTTTGAGAGTTTTAAGAGTATAGGTATTTGTGAAAGGGGATGGTGATGTGATATGAGGGAGTTGGGTTTTTATGAGAGTTAATTAAGATGAGTTTTGGTAGGTTTGGGTGATTGAGTCCCGTGTAAAAAATCGGTTATTCCTTTTTTTTTTATTAAAGGAATATGGTAAAAGGAATCTAGGGTTAGGTGAAGATATGGTAAGATAAATCTTTTGATGAAGATATGGTAAGATATTATGAGATTTACCAAGTCACAAGATAATAAAAATTGGCTAAAGGAATATGCTTGATTTTTTCGGCCAAAATAGAACAGAGAAATATTGTGACGATATTTTATGGTTTACATATGGATAAAAATATATTATATACAAAGATAGAAAATTCACGTAATATAATAAGATATTTAGCAAAAATATTCTTTCAACAAAAAATACGGACACAGTCATACAATCTTGTCTATTTCTAGTCAGTCATTTGAGATAATAAAATAAGTGTGATGAATTTAACTGCCACCGATTAAACCAATTTCCAATCGTAAAATCTCAAAACGTTTTCTAGCTAAAGCCTTTGTCAAAATATCCGCCCATTGATTTTCTGTACTACAAAATTCCAGTTTTATGTTGCCTTTTTCAACATGGTCGCGTAGAAAATGGTGTCGAATATAAATATGTTTAGTACGAGAGTGCTGTGCAGGGTTTTTAGATATAATAATAGCACTCGTATTATCACATAAAATAGGAATACATCCTACATTTACACCATAATCACATAATTGTTGCTTAAGCCATAATAATTGAGAACATACCAGTCCGGCAGCAATATATTCGGCTTCAGCAGTAGATAAGGCAACTGAATTTTGTTTCTTTGAACCCCATGTTATAATACAAGGTCCAACAAATGTAGCGAATCCTGACGTACTTTTTCTATCTAGAGAGCATCCTGCATAATCTGCGTCTGAATATCCAATTAGATTGAAATTGCATTCTAGTGGATACCATAAATACAGATTTTCGTGCCAATTAAATATCTTAAAATTCTTTTAACCGCAACCATATGTGATTCCTTGGGACATGACTGAAATCGTGCACACACACATACACTAAACATTATATCCGGACGACTCGCAGTTAAATAGAGAAGTGAGCCAATCATACCTCGGTAAGTGGTTTCATCCACACACTTACCATCTTCATCCAAGGTTAGTTTCTTCTCAGTAACCATTGGAGTATCCATGGGATTGACATCTTGCATTCCAAATTTCTTGATTAATTCTTTGATGTACTTTTGTTGATGTATCATGATGCCTTCATCTGTTTGTTGAATCTGAAGTTCTAAAAAGAACTTTAATTCACCCATCATGCTCATCTCAAATTCTGATGTCATTAAATCTGAAAAGTACTTACAAAGTTTGTTGTTAGTTGAACCAAAAATGATATCATCAACATAGATTTGAACAACTAATAAATCAGAATATTCTGACTTTAGAAACAAGGTTTTATCGACTGACCCTCTTTTAAAATCACTTTGAAGCAAAAATTTGGATAGTCTATCGTACCAAGCCCTTGGGGCATGTTTCAAACCATATAAAGCTTTGTCAAGCTTATATACATGATTTTGAAACTTGTGATATAGAAAGCCAGGAGGTTGCTCTACAAAAACCTCTTCATTTAAATAGCCGCTAAGAAATGCAGTCTTAACGTCCATTTGAAATAACTTCATCTTCTTATGTGCTACAAAGGCAATCAGGAGACGAATTGCTTCTAGCCTTGCTACTGGAGCAAATGTCTCATCATAGTCGATTCCTTCTTGTTGGTTGTATCCTTGGACCACCAATCTAGCTTTGTTTCGAACTATGACCCCTGTGTCATCCAATTTGTTTCTAAAAACCCATCTTGTTCCAATAATTGAACGATTTTTAGGTCTTGGCACTAAGTGCCAGACTTTATTGCGTACAAATTGTTGAAGTTCTTCTTGCATTGCTATAATCCAATCAGATTCTGCAAGAGCTTCTTTAATATTGGAAGGTTCTATGGTAGATAAGAAGGAGTAAAATGAACATAAGTTGTTCAACTTCCTTCGAGTTTGAACTCCTTGGTTCAGACTTCCAAGTATACTTTCCATAGGATGTGATCCTTTGTATCTCCATTTTTTGGAGTTTTCAGGTATGTCATCATGTAAACTTGGTTCCCCTTCTTCAAATGAGTTATAATTGGTTCCCCCTGAATCCAACCCTTGGGTTGTAGTAGATTCAGGTGTAACCGTAGGATCTATATTTGTGGTTATAGCTTCATCAGTTATAACCGTAGATTCCAATTTTTCTTTTTGAGAAGAATCAATAGTATCATCAACTATTGTTTCAGTTCTCTTATTTTTCTCATTTGAAGGATTCCCTAATTCATCATTAGTACCTTCGATTTCTTTTTCTTCTTCTTCTTCTTCTTCTAGCTCTGGAGGATCATCTCTAGAAAGATGAAAGTCGGGTTCATTCATATCTTCTTCCTCATCCTGTTCAACCTTATCAAACATATTATTTTCATCAAAAATAATATGTACACTTTCTTCTATACATAAAGTTCTTTTTTTGAAAACTATGTATGCCTTGATATGGTTAGAGTAACCAACAAATATTGCTTCATCGCTTCTGGGATCAAATTTAGTTAAACGATTTTTGCCATTATTATGGACATAACATTTGCTTCCGAAACAACGAAAATGTGATATATTTGGCTTACGTCCTCTGAGTAATTCATAAGGAATTTTCTTAATGATTGGTCTAATCATAGCACGGTTGTGTACATAACATGCAGTACTAACAGCTTCTGCCCAAAAATGTCTAGGCAAACCACTACATAATAGCATGGTTCGTGCCATATCTTCCAGTGTTCTATTCATACGTTCAACAACACCATTTTGCTGTGGGGTTCATGGTGCAGAAAAATTATGTTCTATACCATTCTCCCTACAATATTCAATAAATGCTTGGTTGTCAAATTCAATGCCATGATCCGTACGAATAGAACCCAGATTGTTTTTATATTTGTTTTGAGCAAGCTTCATTAGTACAACAAATTCATCAAAAGTCTCATCTTTAGAACTTAAGAAGATAGGCCAAACGTACCTTGAGTAATCATCTACCAAAACAAATACGCACCTTGATCCACCTCTACTTCTTACTTTCATTGGTCCACATAGATCCATGTGCACCAATTCCAAAGGATTGCTTGTGCTAATCACCCTTTTAGGTTTAAAAGATGATCTTACATGTTTACAACGAGCACACGAGTCACATAAGCTCTCTTGATCGAACTTGATTGTGGGTAAACCCTCTACCAAGTCCCATTTTTTGAGTTTGTTTAAAATGGTTGAACTTATGTGTGCAAACCTCTTGTGCCATAAACATGGATCATCTAAAGTTATTTTCATACATGTAAAGGAGTTAGTAGGAATAGCATTTAAATCAATCATGTATACATTTCTCTTTCTTTGTCCTTCAAGGATAACATTACTAGTTCCCTCAATTATGATTCGACAACCATATGAATGAAATACGACTTTGTTGCCTTTATCACATAATTGTGAGATACTTAGTAAGTTATGTTTTAGACCCTCTACAAGGTATACTTCACTAATTGCATGAGAAGGAGAAATACCTATTTTGCCAATTTCTACTACTTTACCTTTCTTATTATCTCCAAAGGTAACCTTGCCGCCATTAAATGGTTTGAATGAAAGAAATAGATTTTTGTCTCTAGTCATTTGTCTTGAGCATCCGCTGTCGAGATACCACTGATTGTTTTCTTTCACCACGACCTGCAAAATAATTTAAAGGCAGTTTTTAGGTACCCACGCTAAGTTGGGTCCTTTGATGTTAGCTTCTCTAAAAACTAGGTCTCTCCGAACCCAAACTTGTCTAACGGTTCTTTTCTTCTGAGGCGTTCTATGATAAGATCTAGGCTTTTTAACATCATTCGTTTGCGTTTTAGATGTTTCATTTGTGTTTTATTTAGGGACATTCTTTTTGCTTTGAAAATCAAAACTCATATCATAAAACCATTGAAACTCATTATTTCGTTCTTCATTATCGTTGGGTTCATCAACAGTGGAGTAATCGTCTTCAACTATTACCTCACATGCTTTGTGGGTCTCGACATTTTTTCGTATGTCATGCGCATGTTTTACACAGTTGACCTTTATATGACCTTTATCGCCACAGTAAGTACAAATTAAATACTCGGGTAAATCAGCGTACTTTTGCTTTCTAAAATCTCGATCTGAGGGAGTAGCCTTGCATTTAGAATGATCCCTACGACCATAGCATTCATGCCCTAATCCCATTTTCATATTGTTATCGGATTGTTCTGTTAAGAAGTTTAATACCTTTGTACTTCCTTCCCATTTGTCATTAACCTTACGAGCATGAAGAAGTAGTTCTTTTAAAGATTGAATTTCTTCGTTGCATTTTTTATGATCAATTTTAATATCCGTAGAAGAGCTCTCTTTATGGAGATTTTTTAATATAGCAATTTTCTCTTCATATTGTTTTGAGATAATCTCCTTTTTATTCAATTGCTTATTAAGAAAATCAATTTCCTTCTTATGATCTGAGATTGTGCCATTTTTGGCTGAAATCTCGGATTTTTGAAGTTCATTAAGTTTCTTCAATTCTATGGTTATAGCTTCATTAGCTATAACATTGTCTTAAAGTTGCTTAATGTTGAGTTTCAGCTCTTTGGTTATAGCTTCATTAGCTATAACCTTAGATTCAAGAGCCTTCTTCTCGTTTGCCATTGAATTCAAAGCTTCAGTATCATCAACTGTAGCCTTTTCAATTTTTTGGCCTTTGCCTTAAGCAATTGATTTTCTTCAGCAATTTCCATAATTTGCTCTTTTAATTCAAGACTTTGCTCATGACAATGATCCAACGATTGTTCAAAATATTTAACTAAAGCACTTTTTGATAATTTCTTAACTTGTTCCTTAAGTTCAAGATAACTTACCTCATCTTCGTCTTCATCAGAATCAGATTCTCCCATAAGATAGAATTCTGAACTTGAATCATTGTCGATATCTAAGCTTATATTGCTTAAGCACAGATTTGCAACCTCTTCATCTTCGGATTCTTCATCGTCCTCTGTATCTAGATCTCCCCAGCATGAAGCCATCATGACTTGCTTGAACTCTTTCTTAGTTTTATCTCTCTGGGTTTTGTCTTTTATTTTCTTCCATGTGGGGCAATCCTTGATCATGTGATCAGAATCACCGCACTTGAAGCAACCTCTATTTGCAAAAGAATTTTTTGAATCAGACGACTTCTTGTTCGAAGACTTGTTGTTGTTGTTGAAAGTTTTATTTTGTTTGAAATTAAAAAATTTCTTCCTAAACCGTTTGGCAAATAGCACAGTCTCATCTTCTAGATCGGACTTATTGTTTTCACTTGCGAGCGCCATACTCTTTCGAGTGCTCGGTTCAGCTTCATCACCATTTAAAGTGAGTTCATGAGCCATTAGGGCTCCAATGAGTTCTTGATATGAAAGGTTGGTAAGGTCACGACATTCTTCCATAACGGTGACCTTGGGGCGCCATTTTTTTGTTAGGCTCCTATGTACTTTTCTAGCTATGTCTTCAGTCGGAAAAGTGCGACCTAGATTCTTTAGTTCATTTATGATACTTAAAAATCGTGTTGACATGCTATCAAGTGTCTCATTAGGCACCATAGAAAATAGTTTGTATTTTTGTATTAAAAGATCAATACGATTTTTCTTAACAATGGACGTCCCTTCATAGGCCAACTCCAATCCGTCCCATATCTCCTTGGCAGTCGTACAAGAAGAAAAGCAATCAAACTCTATTGAAGTCATACCATTTTATAGTAGACTTATCTCTTTTGAATTTTTTTCTGCCTTCTTGTAGTCGGCCTCGATATAGTCTTCTTCCTTTTTCTCATAGGAAGGACCTTCAGTTGTTCCTACCAAAATTTTGATAGGGCCGTTCTAAACAATTCTCCAACACTCCCAATCAATACCATTAATGTAGTGTGTCATCATGTTTTTCGATAAACCATAAATCTTCCAATCAAAGACGGGACATTTTAGGTATTTGGAATCCATTTCACACGTATATAGCAACGGAAATAAAGAAACGAAAAAGTTGATCAACCCCTAGCTATTAGGCTATCAAGAGCACGAGGCTGTGATACCATTTGAAGAGTCTATATAGCGATATACTCAAGAGGGGGGGGGGGTGAATTGAGTATGTAAAACTCTTGCCCACTTTTTCGATTTATTGATAATTTATTAATCACTCGAAGTTTATCAATTAAACTTGACTAATTAATTTATCGTATGTGTGAAAATGAAATAACAAATGCGTAAATAGAGGAGACACACGAAGTTTTGAAGTGGTTCAGTTTCACAAGTCGAAACCTACGTCCACTATTCTCGATTAATAACTTTAGTACCTTACTACGGATTACAAAATTATCAATCTAACTCGTACAACTAACTATAGTTGTAACTCAATTTGAGTATCGTTAAATACTCGATTTCTATCTTACGTTAATAAGAGAGTAATACTAGATTCTACTAGTGTTCACGTTAATGAACGAGTATGAATACAATGAGTACTATTATCCTATTAATGAGATGAACGAGAATGATTGACAAATAAGAGAGGCACACGTTTTGCTTTAGACACAATTAGGGTTTTGAAAACAATTGCAATTTTAACACTACTAAATTCGAAATATGCTTAGGATTTTTGCAAAGGTTTTTCTCAATTAAAATGTAAATAAGTGTCTTACTTTTCTCATGAAATACTTTGGTATTTATAGGAGTAGAAAACCTAAAACTAGGTTAAAAAAACAAAACCCTAGCCGTCCCTCTTGGGTTCGAAAACTCCTTAGGTGGGCTAGGTTAAATTTCTTATTTCTATCTACAAAATAGCTTTTATTCAAAACCCCTAAATACTACTAGGATATTTTCGACTAGAAGGTGATATGGCCATAATCCATTTCACTCTAATTGAAACCCTAATAATACTTAGTTTTAAATCATAAAGCTATGATAATATGATTAGAAACTCTAGATTACATAACAACCCATAAGTTGTATGATGAATCAGTAGGATTAACATAATCTATATTACTAATTTCAACCAGAAAATATATAGTATAAATATCACTTTAATTTTCGAAATAATAAATACATCTAAAGCTTAAATTGTGCCCTCTTATAAGTCGTTCATGGTTATAGGTAAAATGGCTATAACCAAGAACTTTGATAGGTAAGGTTAAAGATGAAATAGCTATAACCAAACTTTCTCAAAAACCATTTTTGTTCACACCATTAGTAGAATGAGATCCTATATCCCTAATCTTCATGAGATCTTCAAATATAGGTTCCTTTCTTTATCTTGATCTAGAGGCTCTTCATCTTGAGCTTCCATCAAATCAATACTATATATTAAATCCAGAAACCAAGGGACTTCAATGTAATTAAAGAAAGTTATACAAATTAATTATACTATATAGTTTTAAATCAATAGCACCGGGTGATGGACCTAATTAAGGGATCTCAATGCAAATATTATATAGTTTGAGTTAAAATTAAATTATATAGAAGCTTAGTAATTTTCCTAAACATTTATAAGAGACTAAAACATGGTCAATTTCCTTAAAATAAAGTAATTAATTAAGATGGTCAATTTCCTTAAAATAAAATAATTAATTAAGATGGTCAATTTTAAGGAGACTAAAAGAAAGAAGATGCTTGGTAATTTTCCTAAATATTTATCAAAGACCAGAAGATGGTCAATTTCCTTAAAATAAAATAATTAATTAGTATAAACATGCACACTTATGTTATTAATTATTATCATCATAAAATTATATTTTAAATTTAAAATCTATGCAATTTTAATAAACTTTATAGTTTATTAGATGTATAGAGATGTTAATTATTTAACATACAAAAATATAATAAGTAAGTTATAAATAATTCAAATTAGATTCCATAATATATAATATTGCATAATTCTTTCGATTTGATTTAATGCATATATGTAATATATTTATATAAATATATAATCCTCTTAAAATTGCATGTTTAAGTAGTAAAAGTAATTTCGTCAGTAAAGAAAATAATTGTAGTAATATTGGATATAGTTATATGATAATCACTCATTTGAATAGTAAAAGTAACAATATTATCAGCGAGATTAGTGAAAGTGGTAGAAACAACAACGGGGTAGTGAAATAATCAATATTAATGCGACAATAGTGATAGTAACAATAATTATGGTGGGAGTAGTGAAATTATCAATATTAATGCGGTAGTAGTGACCGTAACAAGAAGTACGGCGGGAGTAGTGAAAGTAACAATGATTACGGGCAAGTAGTGAAATGTTATTACTATTGTTTCATTAATAAGAGTAAAATATTAATAGCGGGAGTAATGAATTTGTCTCAAAATTTATTTCATTGTAATTTTAGGATATGTCATAGAAAAATATACTCCCTCCTATTCATTTTAACTCTCCCCTTTCAAAAGGGCACGCAAATTAAGGGGGGATTATTTTATTGTAAAGTATTGTGGTGGTGTAAGGTAATTGGAGAGGGGGAAGGTATTATTGTGGGGTAAGATGATTAAAATAAGTATTGTTGTGGGGTAAGATGATTAAAATAAGATAAAGTATGAGTATTGTAGGGTATTGTTGTGGGGTAAGGTGATTAAAATAAGTATAAAATTTTACTAAATAAGGAAAGAGGGAGAGTTATATGAATAGATGAAAAAGGAAAGGGGGAGAGTTAAAATGAATAGGAGGGAGTATTAATGATAAATTTATGGGTTATGCAACCTTATGTAATTTTATTTAATTAAAAAAAAAAATAATGGTAAGTAGAGGTAGCCCGGGCGAAGCCGGGCACTAATACTAGTAATATATTGTTTTGCTTGATTTAGTCTTCTATGGTTATAGGCAAAATAACCATAACCAAACTTGAATACCAAGCTCCAATTTCTTCATGATAATTCCATCATAAGCTATAACCACAATCATGCTTTCCAGGTAATTGTTAACTAAGATATGCACCATTCAACAAACAATTACAAGCACAACTGTATAACATATTACAAATCATAATACTTGTCATTATCAAAACTTATATAAATATGGTCCAACACGGCTACTTGCATACGACAAAACCAACCCTAGTTGGAAGGCTACCAAAACCACTGAAGTCAATTCCTTAGGTGCTCCACCAACCAAAACCAGACGACCTCTTAGGTCCTTCCCTGATTTGGGTATGCCTTATGCCACAGCCTTGGAAAGGCTAATCTCCCAAGGAAAGCTCAAACCGATTGGTCCAAATCCAGACCCTCTACCAAACAAGCGAGGACGTAGATGGGACGGAAAACTGTTTTGTCAATATCACCAAGGTCGCGGACATGATACTGAAATGTGTCTCCCCCTAAAAGGCGCCATCCTTTATATGATCGAAAATGGTGAATTACCATTACCTCCCTCAACAGACAACAAAAACAACCCTCTTGAAAACCCTATTGAACACAGTCAGGAATCTCCCCTAGACTGCTCTCATCTCATCTCTCCTGACGATGAGAAAATTCATGCAATTGACGAAGATGGCCTACAAAGCGCTATAATGATGCTCTCCGTCTCCATCAACAACATATTATCAAAGCTGCAAGTTGCTATCAATGACTTGAACACTCGAGTAGCTAATTTGGAGAAAAGGTTGGGTAATACCGAAAATGAACCTAACCGCCAAAGAGAAGACCAACCCTCCATTCACCAACCAACAACTGTTGAAAATGAGGAATCATCTAATGGTTCACACACCAATGAATCCGCCAACAATGAACATGAAATCACCTCAATAAAATCCCTTTCAAAATGCCAAACAATTTCTCCAAAACTTTCCATTGACAATGACCAAATCCTGTTTCCGCCCAGGATTGACAAAAACAAAAACAAAACTCACAAAAACATCCCAAAAGACACCAGTGTTAGAACATTGGGAAAATATCAAAGGGTTTTCACAGATCTGGGAATAGCATATGGCACCGCTCTGGGGATACTTGTTTCAGAAGGAATGCTCCAACCCATTGGTCCGACTCCGGACAAACCTGAACACAAAAGGACCCGAAGTTGGGATGGTAATGCTTATTGCCAATACCATCAAGGCAAGGGCCATGACACTGAAGCCTGCTTCAAACTCAAGCATGCCATTCAAGATATGATTGAAGTTGGCAAATTCATAGTTGCACCTCGCAGTCAAGATAATCCTCCTGGATGTCTCAAGTCAAACAACAAGGTTAAACGTTCTCAAAGGACATTCACCAACCTCAACATAACTTATGCCGCAGCTCTTCAAAGGCTCATGGTTGAAGGGAAGCTACAACCAATCGGGCCCACTCCAGACCCGCCTGAATGCAGAAAAACCCATTTCTGGGATGACAGTGCCTATTGACAATATCATTAAGGAAAAGGTCATGACACTGAAACGTGCTTCAAACTGAAACATGCTATTCAAGATATGATCGACAACCATGAACTGATAGCTTCATCCCTAGGCAAACCGTGATGAAAACAACCCTAATGAACATCTCATTCTGCAAAGAGATGAAAGTCTTATAGACTATTGTACTCAAACAACGAGAGTGAAGTGCTCAAGTGGGTCAATGCTCAAGACCGAACATTCAAGTCGCTGGATGCTGCGAAAGAGACCTTCGAGGAGGAAAGTGATGATTAGGATTCCGTATCTACGATTGAGTCCGAGTCCGAGTCCGGGTCTTAGGCTTTCTCATATCTATCCTAGTGTCTGTTCTTTTATTCCTAAGTGACAAACTGGGGGCTGTCCCCATGACTCACACATATTCCTCGAGTTTGTGCTAACCTCTTATTTATCTAAATAAAAGCACAACTTTCACGTATATTCTTCTCTCTTCCTTTACTAGTTCCTGTTGACAACGAGAATTGATTTGAGAATTGATTTTTTTAAAAAAAAAAACAAATACCACATTCTGATACAATGTGAGTACACTCAAATGACGTTCCGTACTGAGTAAGTAAAGGACCCGGAACTCTGTGTCCATCTCTTTACCTATTCCATGTCTGGCAATAGAAACCTTTCATTAGCACCCAATTTAGAACGAGCTTTTATCAAAGGGATTCTACGACGAACCCACATAATAAACCAGAACATCTCCTTGTTCATGATCAATGACGGAAGACAAGCTCATTCCCCACAAAAACATCCCATCACCAAGTATAACCCTCTCACCAACGGGTACATCCCCGTCTGCAACTTTACCTTCCTCGAACGACGGACGGCAAAGAACCAATAGATCCAAGCCAAAACAAAGGCGAAAACCAAAGCCAAAGCGAAAGAGAAAGCCAAGGCTAAAGCCAAAACAAAAAACAAAATAGTGAAATTCAAATTCGCCGTTTTCACAAATTTCAAACGACAAAAATAAAAACCGTCATTTTCAAATCAAAAAACAAAATAGTGAAATTTAAGTTCGCTATTTTCACAAATTTCAAACGTCGGAAATAAAAACCGTCATTTTCAAATAAAAAAAAAACAAAATAGTGAAATTCAAATTCGCTATTTTCACAAATTTCAAACGACGGAAATAAAAACCGTCATTTTCAAACCAAAAAACAAAATAGTGAAATTCAAATTCGCTATTTTCACAAATTTCAAACGACGGAAATAAAAACCGTCATTTTCAAATCAAAAAAACAAAATAGTGAAATTCAAATTCGCTATTTTCACAAATTTCAAACGATGGAATTAAAAACCGTCATCTTTCAAGAAAATGAAATAACAGAATTCAAAATTCGTTATTTTCTCACAATTCCAAATGACGGAATTAAAAACCGTCCTTTTCAACCAAAAAACGAAATAGCGAAATTCAAATTCGTTATTTTCCCACAATTTCAAACGACAGAATTAAAAACCGTCACCTTTCAAGAAAATGAAATAATGGAATTCAAAATTCGTTATTTTCTCACAATTCCAAACGACGGAATTAAAAACCGTCTTTTTTCATACAAAAAATGAAATAGCGAAATTCAAATTCGTTATTTTCCCACAATTTCAAATGACGGAATTAAAGACCGTCACTTTTCAACAAAAAATGAAATAGCGAAATTCAAATTTGTTATTTTCCCATAATTTCAAATGACAGAATTAAAAACCGTCATTTTTCAAACAAAAAATGAAATAACGGAATTTAAAATTCGTTATTTTCTCAAAATTCCAAATGACGGAATTTAAAACCGTCCTTTTCAAACTAAAAATGAAATAGCAAAATTCAAATTCGTTATCTTCCCACAATTTCAAATGACGAAATTAAAAACCGTCACTTTTCAAGAAAATGAATTAGCGAAGTTCAAATTCGTTATCTTCACAAAGACTCAAACGGCGGAATTTAAAACCGTCACTTTTCAAACACAAAACCCAGGACAAATGAGTCTAACACACAAAATCCTGGACCAGTGATTCCAAAACACCAAACACCAAGATCATAACCAACATCGCTTCATCCTTAAGTCCTTCTAGAGACTGTTACAGGGAGACCTATCTAGTATCCTGGGGATTTCCCTCAAGATCATATCCAACACTACTTTACCCCTAAGTCCTTCTAGAGACTGCTACAGGGAGAGCTATCTAGGCTTCTGAGGATTCCTCTCAAGCTCGTAATATCACACCTTAACCTTTAAGGTCCAGACATGGGATTCTAATCCCACATTGTTTACCAACCATTTCGTTCTCAGGCCACATCAAGCCTGAGACCCCATTCCGTACCACATTACAAGCCGTAAACTATCGGCCCAAGCACCACAAATACGAGCTCCAGATTTTTATCTGTCAAACAAACCTATTATTACCAGGCTCCACATTCCATAATGTCGAGGCCATGTTCACCTTGACCCAGATACGGAGTCTTCAAAAAACATTGCTCCCTGGGACGGGACATGCCGATTTCATTCTTAGAGTCCACTTTTTAGTCTGCTCAAGTAACAAGAAACATTTTCACAAACTATGCCTCTTCGATTCATGATCAAGAGGTAATTCTCTCCAATCAACTTTCGAATCACCAAACGGAATTTACCGTCTTGACCCTCAACTCCAGATTTTTATCTGTCAAACAAACCTATTATTACCAAGCTCCACATTCCATAACGTCGAAGCCATTTTCACCCTGACCCAGATACGGAGTCGTCGAATGCTTTGCTACCGAGAATGGAACATACCCAATCTACCCTTAGGATCCACTTTTTAGTGTGCTCACATAACAAGGAACTTTTTCACAAATTACAGCTCTTCGATTCATGCTCAAGGAGGAATTCTCTCAAATCAATTTTCGAGTCACCAAACGGCATGTACCGTCGTGACCCTCACACTTTAAGGTCCTAACAGTTAGCTTAGGCACACACAATCATAACTACGATCTGGTTTGATTTCACTTCACGTGAATACGTAGGCAGTCCTTCAAGGACACAACCATACACCTCAAAATAAATTATCAACACCCATCAGAACTACGATCTAGTTTGATTTCGCATATACGCGAATACGTAGGCAGTCCTATTACTAGGGCACAACCACACACCCCCACACATATTCAATTTTCACACCTTCAATTTGCGACCCATTATCGCACACAACTCAGAAATACGATCTAGTTTGATTTCGCAAACACGCGAATATGTAGGCAGTCCCCCAACAAGGACACAACCGCACACCTCTTTCACAACAGTTCCAATTTTCAATCCTCAAAAACCAGCTCAGAACTACGATCTGTTTGATTTCGCAAACACGCGAATACGTAGGCAGTCCCTCAACAAGGACACAATCGCACACCCCTTCTACAACATTTCCGATTTTCAATCCTTAAAAATCAACTCAGAACTATGATCTGGTTTGATTTCGCAAACACGCGAATACGTAGGCAGTCTCCCAACAAGGACACAATCGCATACCCCTTTCAATCTCAACCATCAGCATCAATCCTCAAAAGCAGCCCACCCAGCTTCAAATATTAATCTTATACGTCTTTACTGGGGGCTTCTTCCTTAAGACGTCGCCCATTCCTCCTTTTGGCAAATTCCCATCTTCTCACTCTGGGAGATTATCTTTCGAGACGCCACCCGTCGTTTATCCTCAAACATCTTTTGAGTCTAAACTACAGTCCAAAATAAAATCGTCCATAGTCTAGTGCTCGGTTCAGATGATGACAAGTTCTTGTTCCCGCTCTCTGAATCATCATGCCTCAGGGAAGGATCTCAAACAAGCAAACATAAGCATATATGTTTGGAGAAGGTAATCAATTTGTGTTCCCCAGTCGAGCGGACCTTCTACTCCAAGGATCTGATGCGCGTTGTCACCCTTTCTTGGCTAAGGAGTTGCACACACATAAGTAAAGTCTGTCAAAGTCACCCCATGTCGTGTCGATACCGAGTTTGTATCACGTTCACGATCGTCTGTTTGTCTGTCTGTCAGTATGCGTCCATGTGAGTCAATGTCCTAACAGTCACGTGTCTCCAATTTATCAAATCACGCATCTACAAGCAACAAGATTCAATTTTAAGCTTCACAACTTTCGAAACTCCTATCTTCCCTCGCGTGAGATATTACATGCCAATTGCTTATATGCTTATGTGCTTAAATGCTTGTGTGCTACGTGCTTGTCTACGCGACTGCGGATTTGTGTGGTCACTAACCATGCAGGTAATCTTGAGAAGAAAAACGCATTCCGACTGAGTACTGGGTTCTTCCCAAGAAACGCCGACCCATCAAGTCTAAGGGCTTTAACCCCGTCGATTACATGGCATACGCTACCTCCCAACGAGCAGCAACTCATATCCCCGGAGAGTCCTGAGAAGTTTCTCACTCCCCAGCGAGTGCCGAATTTTAAATGGAAGTCACACAAGTCTTTCAAAGATCCTCGCAACATCGTTCATGATCCTAACGCAACGCTCTCCTGAAATGGTTTTCCACAGAGCCTTGCTTAGATGATTTATCCCCACGGAGTTCATTTAGGAACCCAGCAAGTTGGAGTTCGTTGCTCCCTAGCCGAACCTATCAAACGTCAACCTGGTTGGAAGTCATTACCAGACAATATCTTGAAATAAGCCCGATGTTTCAGGCTATTTCCCACAGTCGATCATTCGACCATCGATGGCTGGTGAGCCTCTACGCACCTTCAATGGCCGGTGAGCCTCAAAACTCACCTTCAACATGGCTGGAGAGACTCAAAACGCACATTCAACATGGTTGGCGCGCCTCAAAACGCACCTTCAACACAGCTGGCGAGCCTTTGCGCGTAAAAGATTCAAGGACGTATCACGAAGATGCCTCAGGTATGACTCCTTCTTATGGCTGGCGAGCCTTTATACGTAGTCTAATGGATTTTAAACGAACCAAATCAGAAGTCGAAAGACTCTAAACTGTTCCCGACGGCAGGTCCTTGACTCGAATCCTCGAGTCGCCTCGATGTCACCCTTCCCGACGGCAGGTCCTTGGCTCAAACCCTTTTGAACCACCTCCACGTCGCAAAGGTCTTCAGGTTGTAATCTTTGATTGACTTGGAGGCTATACTTTGACTTTTGCCCCGTCCAAGCCTCAATCTAAGTGGGGGCTCTGTAGATACCCAGTATCTGCACCTTCCGAAAACCACTCGATGATGATCGGACTATAACGTGTTTTTGATATGCGTGCGTAGATTGACTATACAGGAGACGATTTAATTCATTACCCGAATATGAAAAATGATTTTCTAATTTCATTTGCATTTAAACAACACTATTTAGAGTTAAAATCGTCTTCAGACTCAAAACCGACTCAGAAACCCGCAACATGAGTCAACCTGAGTCAACCCAAGTCTCGAATTTCAAAAATAATGCCATGAATGGCTTTATCACATCATTTACATTAAAATGACATTAATTAGAGTCAAAACCGACATCGGGCCAAAAACTAACTCCAAATTTAAATCCCGACTCAACACGGATCAAACCCGAGTCAAGCACAAAATGCCTACCCCAAATAACACCCAAAAATCATCTTATTAGATACCCATATTGTTACACGATACCTTATTTGATTACCACAAATCAAACCAACCTAACAATAGATAGGGGAAAGGCCACGTCCAAATTGAAAAGGACAGGGCACCCCATTGAGGCACTAGGTGGCTCACGCCACAATGGGCTATCTCCTTAGCCTCCATGAAAACTCAACCGACCTAGCATCCCACATTCTCTATAAATACCCACCTTCACACACCACAATCTTTACGCGAGTGTCCGCCCCCTCACATATCCCTTAAACTTCTAGACTCGACTTCCTAAGTGACAAATCGACACGTGTTTTTGACCTACCGATCGAAAACACAAGCCTTACACATTTTGTTTGCTACCGTCGCCATGCATTCGACCGACCCATTCGACCAACTCAACATTAATCAACATGTTTTTCAACAACATATTTTCAACTCATTTTTAAAACAAAATCCTTTTTAAGGCACTCTATTAAACTTCTTTGATCGCGAGTAGTCACAACGAAAAAACCGTCTCTAAAGTCGTCTACCTCGCAAACATCAATACACGTAAGTTTGCGGGTGTAAACAAGTCACTTATTTCATGTCTTTGCTATTTTTATGAGTTTATAAGCATGAACAATGCATAACACGATCCAAAAATAGGAGAAATGAGCCAAAACCGAATTTTGGCCTGAGACAGGGGGTACTTGTGTAGCAGGGGAGCTCGCGCCTCAATGCCCTCTCAGGCCTTAATCCAGGCGTGTTTGTGTTCATCTTTCCGCTACATTTTCCTTTTATTTCTTTTACGGCTTTTACCGTTTTAATTCATTTTTATGACAAGTATTTTAACCATAAATCGTAATCACCCTTGATTCCTTATACCATGACGGTTTTATCCGTGACTCGGTGATATTATTTGGTTAATTACATTTTTGAGGGTATTATAACACTCTTTTCTTTTATTTACCATTTTTATCATTTATGTACACTTGCAAACATATTAGTCATAATTCATAATCATCCTTGGTTCCTTATACCATGTCGGTTTAATTCGAGTACGATGACAAAGTTGACTAATTACAAAGAAATGAACTTAACATATTAGTTCATATCAAACATTTTACATTTTTATTTGTAAACTATACTTTTCAAATTTGCAAATCCGACAACGAATATTTCTAAGATAATAGTAATTATTCCGAGTCATACAAATCATTTAATCGCAAAAGCAGTTTTAAACAATCTTTTTAACAACCAGGAGATGCCCCTTGGGTCGTCGTCTAACTCGCGCCCCAAGAGGCTGTCTGTTTTCATATTTTAAAAGCATGGTCAGGCCTTGTTCCCTCGCCTAATGGCTCGCGCCCCAATGGGTCTGCCTGACACTGTTCAAAATCATTTTGGCACTTGTCTAAGATGATCCCAATTACGGTTAATCTAAATACATGACGGATCACATTAACAAGCTTGCGTTTTTACACTTTGTCATTTGACACACTTTTTTAGATAAATAGATCGTGTTAAGCATCATAACCCAAATTTGGTAAATGGATGTTTAATTTCCATTTCACATGCAAATCAATCTAAATCCAACTTTGACATCAATTTCATGATATGTGGATAAACAAACCGACTTAGCAAATTCTCAAATGTTAGGTTAAGCTTTTGGATGCACATTCATGCATTTAAACCGTTTTATCAACGCTTGCACATAAACAAACACGATCGATCAGTAGAGGCCGCTAACGCGGGCGGGATTGGGTGTCCAATTAATGGGCTTCCCAATACGTACCCTCACCCCTTACTTAGAACCGTTGGATAGTGGATGGCCTTATCCAGGGCGTACGAGAGTCATTCTAGCGATAGGACGATGCTAAAAGGGGATGAGTCCTTATCTTTAGTACCTATGGCAAGCACAGCTTTTTGCCTTTATGGACCTAGGTATAAAGTAGATTCGAACGGTTTCCAAGCATTTCATAATTGCTTGGTGGCGACTCCGAACATCTCTACATCTTTTCGAGACCTTTACCGAGACAAAACCGACCGATCTAAAACGATTTGGTCGAAAGCATTTTTACGTCACCGAGCGTGGCTTTTGACAGACCGCTGCATGTCCACAGTTTGGTTTGGCGTGCAGGTGGCCCATGTCTACAGACTGGTAGGTGGCCCGTGCCCACAGACCGGTATGTGGCCTACGTCCACAATAATATATACGTTTATTAAGGATAACGGGTATGGAAAAGTGGCCTAGCTTGTTGTTTATGTTCTTCATTCGCTTTCACATATATGTAATCGAATAAGCAAACTAATAACCGCAGAAAAATACACTAAAAAATCATCTCCACCACAATAATTATAATAATCCTAAAACCATATCTAAATAAAGAGAAAAAACAGACAAAACGTAGGCTAAAGAAAGACATGCATAGACGATGAGAAAGAGACGACGACAACAATGACAGAGGAAAAACAAACAACTATTGAGGAAAAACAAACAAAAACAACAATTGAATTATACCCATCAAACAAATAATCAGCAACATCAAACAAACCAAAACAAAAATATAAAATATTTAGAGATATACCTGATGATAAAGAGAAAGAGACGATGAGAAAAAGACAACGAAAACGACGACAACAGTGACGGAGATGACAGAGCGATGGTGACGAAGAGTAGTGACGGCGAGGGAGAGTGTCGACGGTGAGGGAGAGTGTGCGGTTGTTTGTGTGTTTGTGTTTGTGTGGTATTCTGGTGTTTGTTTTTGTTTTTCTATATACTGAATGTATTGACGACGGTTCTAACAAAGAAACCTTTGTTATTACTTTCATTATTGACAACTGTTTTTAGTTATATATTCGTTGTTATTAGTATTGACAACGGTTGCATAAATTTTTATTAGTTTTCACTGATTTGCGTCAAAATAAAATAACCCAAATAACAACGTTATTACGTATTATGCGTTAAACCATTGTTATTACTTCATTAATGACAACAGTTCTTATTTACCTAACCGTTGTTATAAGTAATTACAACAGTTCTTTTTCTTGTTACCGTTGTTATTACTTTTCGCGAATTCCGCGAAAATAAAATAATGCCATTAACAACATTATTATGTTTTTGCGTTAATATGCGTTATACAAGGGGCGTTGTTATTGCCTATATTTGTAGTAGTGAAAATTAGGGTTTTTTGCCCTAAAATGCTCGAAAAATTGGGGGTTCCGTCCCAAATGAATTTGTCCCTTGAATTTGACATTATAAATGTGTAATTGAATATGCTAGGAGCATAACCATGTATCTATTTTGAATTTTTGTTGGGTATTGATGAGATGAGACCAAAATGAGACGATCTTTTGCTATACCGCTTCAAATGGCTCGAAAATGGTCTTAAACTAGTCGGTTTTTGATAAAACTTGATGTTTTGGAACCCTTGAATGATGGGTAAACTTGCTATCAGATCATGTCAGAATTTTAGTTTGTGACAGCTCTTCCGGGACACTTTTCGCATGGGTTTAGGCTTATAGTAACGAAATGCTGCCGAAATTTCGGCCTATGGCCATGACTAAGCTAGGTTTAGACATGACGTAGGAACGTGACTTTATCATACGTGTTGAATTGCTTGCTGGTAGTGAAAGAAATGGCTTGAAAAGATGGCTTAAATGGCCTCTAAATGCTTCGATTTGCACTTTTTTGCAGAAGACGTACCTTCTACTTTGGGGCGAGACCCCATGGAGGTTGATATCGATCCCCATACGGCCATGGTAGTTCATACGGGGGCCGCAGAGGAGATGAAGGAAGAGGAAGAGGCAGCCAGGAGGGTCACCACGAGGAGGAGAGGGCGTTAGCTTGTGCCTACGCCTTAGTGGGCCGATAAATGGGATGTCCGACATCTCCTTTGGGCAGCAGAGAGCCACTTGTCATTCCGTACGGCAAGAAGCATGGTGAACTTTTGATCTGGTTTTGCATTAAGTCTTTCTTTATATTTTATTTGCTTTACTTAGCTTAGAAGCTAATGAATCTTTGCAGGAGGCTGGGAATATGAGGTCATTCTCTGGGTATATGACCATGATGGATGCCTTCGAGAAGTTATCGTAGGAGGAGAAGACGATCATCGATCGTGGAGCCTTCGGAGCTTTGGTGCGAGGCTGGCGTGAGATTAAGGGGAAGAAGATTCGGGCCAACATGTGCCTAATTCGAGCCTTCCTGGATCACTTCTGGGACACGACCTCGACTTTCCATATGCCCTCTGGAGAGGTCGGGGTTACTTTGGAGGACTACGGCATGATCTCCGGCTTGCCTTGTGGAGAGGAGCGGATAGTGTGGCCTGCGACGACCATGAGAGCGAATTCAGGTGAGGCTAGGGGTTTGATCGGCTGGAACCTGGCCAAGACTGTGGCTAGGGTACCTGGCCTAGTTCCGAGCTCTTACGTCAAGGATTACTTTGACGGCAAGACTCCGACGAGGGTGCAGATGACTGTAGGTGGTAGTATGGTGCCTGCTCCAGCGTGTACAGCTGACCAGCGAGCCCGACTATAGCTCTGGTGGTTTCTGTCTTCGACTTACTTCGGAGACAAGGGGGAGGCTGTCGACGAAGCTTCTTCCTTTTCTTGCTGACCTGAGTAGCCTAGGTCGTCTGGACTGGGTTACTCCTACCTTTGTGATCCTCACACGGTATATGAGGGCCATGGTTCGTCCTGAGTTGATGGAGAAGGGGACTTATCCTGCTACTATTGGTCCAGGTCTCAATCTAGAGGTAGGAACCTTCCTTTATTTCTCTTTATTTGATAAATTTAGAAATAATAGATCGCCTTATAAATGAAAGATAATTTAGAAAGGAATAGGAAATGAAAGATCACTTGATACAAATTTGAATAGGAATTGAATGCTAATGAAAGATCATTTTGAAATGATAAGACGTATGGTTTGAAGAATTGAAGTGAAGTAAACGATAGATCATTTTGAACATGAATGTTCGGGATATTTTGAATCGAAATAAAGGTTTATTTTGATTATTCTTTGACAATATGAATGATCATTTTCCTTTTTGGGCATGGATGTACTCGTACTTCCCCAGCTTTGCTCCTACGAGAGCTGCAGACGTGGCGAGGGAGTACCCCACGGTCAAAGACTGGATCATGTGTCGACGGAAGAGCCAACAGTCTTCTTACGACACCTGTTGGAGGGGTGTCAACGCTGTACAGCTTGACAGTGTAAGCACTCTTTCTTACTTTCGATTTTATTTGCTTTTCTTGATTAGTAGTGATCATAGGAATGACCCCTGGTATCAATTTTAGTGGGTACCGAGACCCTGGGCTGACTATGCTGGCGCTCCAGCTTTCGTTGCTGATGTTTTCCGACCTAGGAGTTCGAGTAGGCTGCTTCTGACTACGCCCATGGGACCTGTGTGGTACTTGGGTGAGCGGTTGGCTTGGCAGTGCCTCCGTGCCATCTTCATGGTTCCCAACGATCCTCGACGGACGATGTTTAGGGAGCCTTCGGAGGCTGAGAGGACGATTGGCCTCGCAGAAGCGAGTGGCGACGCTCTTTTCCTTCCCGAGCTTGAGTACTCGGAGTTTGTGCGGAGGAGCCTATCGTACTGGCCGATCGTGGTGAATATACTTATTCCTTTGGCTAATGGAAATGATGAATTCCTTTGAACATAGTTTGGAAATAACGAACTTGGCTTGACAAGAGATTGAGGTGGCGGGCATCGACCCCCAGTTTTTCCCGAGACGCTGGAGTACCCGGGCCCAGCTGGTACGACGGTGTCCATGGAGATTTCGTCCTTCACCGAGGTTGTGATAGAGGGTGGACCGACGAGTGGCAGCACGTTGTGAGGAGGGTAAGTCCCCAGTTCAGACTTGTCTTATCTTTTTTGAAATGATCGCGTAAGAACAGGATATTAATCCTTGTCAAAAATTGCAGGTGGCGCCGTTGAGGCATGTGGAGCTATGGAGGATGGTCAACCAGCTGCGAGCAACGGCTGTGGAGGCTCTTTCAGGTGGCTCGAGTCTGTAGGTATGAACCTCCCTTTGTTCTTTCTGGTATGCATTTAAATTATTTTTGTAGTACTTGCCCTTCTATGCTTTGTTTGTTATTACTTATCGGCCTTTTCTTCCTTTCAGAGGCAGCGCGAGTTGGAGGAGTCACGCGATGAGACGACCCACCTGTCGAGGGAGCTAGAGGTTCGAGATGCGGACATCGCCATTCTCGAGGCGATGGTGGCAGAGTTGAGGGATTGTCTGGCTGATCATTGTAGCTAGACTTGTATTTTTGTACATTTTTCTTTGCTTTCGGGCATGAGCTCGAATTTTGCAGTACATATGGAACATTTTGCCGTGTATATATAATGCCCTGCAAGCCATTTGTTGCTGCTGGGTGTAGAATTTATCGTACTAGCTTGCAGGTTAGCTTGGAAACATGTTTGGCATATTGACGGTTTACGCCATCATGCTACCGAAATTCACATAGAAAATTGCAAATAGAAACACATGTAGAAAGGTAGAAACTGGCCTAAACAGCACAAAATGTAATTTGATTAAGTTGAAACAACGTAGATATAATAATTAAAAAAAAATAGAAAAAGAAAAAAAGGTGCTCCATAATGAGAGGCCATGTTGACACGGAAATGAGAGGTGACCCCGCGATTTTTGGGTATTATTGAGCAAATGGAACTGCGGAAGAGCCCAGTTTGCTTGGTATTAGGAGAGACTGTTTTAGGGTTGTATAACCGAAAGGTAAATCATGAGCTCCCGTATATAGGAGGTCCTATAATTTTACATGTAAAATGTGTAGGAATATGTGTCCTCCGACAATAATGCGATCACAACTGTTGATCATGATGATCACATGTTTAAGTCTCATTTTAAAGAATACAATTGGGAAGTATTTTTACTGTCAACCGGTCAACATATATCGGTAATGATTGGCTGACTAGAGTTTGACATTACTGTCGTGCGACGGTGGTGATCAGTTGATCCCCTAGGTCATACCTAAAAGATAATACTCTTAATTGATCATTTAATTAATCGTATAACGTTACGAGTTAATTAAAAATAATTGACGGATAATTTTGGAAGTAAATTTACGTATCTCATTATAATCTGTTTAAATAAGATACGGTCTAGGTAATTGAATTGTTTCACTACTTAGATGAAATTATTGTTTAAGGAAACAATTGAAATTGAATGAATTATTATAAATACAAGTTATTGTAATTTATAATTGGTAAATTATTTTGGTACAAGTAATTGTGAATTACTAAGTCAAATTTTTGTATATGACGTATTTTCATTAATATGTTGATTTTTAATATGTTAAAAATACATAACAATTTTATGTAACATGTGACATGTGACATATTGACAAATTGACAACGATAAAATGGAATCCATTTTATCCTAAAATGGACCGAAATATTGGGTGTGATTAACAATTCATATAATGTTAATTAAGATTAGTGGAATATATGATTATTTCTCTACACTAGGCATGCATACCTAGTGTCTCTTGTGGAAGAGCACCAAGCCCATGCATTGGCCATTCCTCCACCCTCCTACCCGGTTTCCCCTAGAAAAGAACAAAGGGTCTTTTGCTTAAAAATTGATCATTCACTACATGCTTTAGTGTGTGATTTATTTTTATTCATTCTATCATTCAAAACATTATTTTTAGAGAGATAAAAATAATTCTTCCTTCTTCATCCTCCTCTTGACCGAAATACAAGAGGACCAAAAATATTTTTGGGTCTTTTATTTAAGTTAATATTATTCTAGTTTTGATAATACTAATTTTATTAAGGGTATATCTTGGGTATTAATCCTTGGGAGGGATACTATACTTGTATCCTCTTTGTTCATCCATTTAAGGAGAGCTCAAGAACAAGAGAGAAGGAGAACTCTCTTGTGCCCTATTGATCCGAAAATCACAATGTAAGATGATGATTTCTTCTATAAATTGTTTATAAGTTTGCATGCATAAGATCACTTATTATTTTATGACAAATTAAAATGAAACATATATGAATATGTCAAGTATATAGATCTACTTTTCCTTCAATCGGTATCAAGAGCCATGGTTGTTTGCATGCAAATCGGTTAAAAGTTTTTCCGAGTTATATGATTAACATATAAAACTTGTTAAATTTGTGTTATTATGATATATCACGAAAATCATTATGCATGTTAAAATTTCTGGTCCTAAAATGTTTTTAGGATATTTTGGTTAATTTATGGATTTTTATTGTTCATTTACATAATAATGACATTAAAAATATGATTTTATGAATAAAATGTCATTTTCGGACTAAAATTAGCTAAACTTCGAATTTTTCAGTGATTTTTGGATATGTTGTCACATATATTATTTTGAGATGACCTGTAAATTTTCATAATTTTTGGACTTCTTATGCTCGAAAAATGGATTTTTCATTATTAAAATCGATTTTAGGTGAAAAATAGGTTAATATGAGATAAATTTCGAATCTGGTCATAGAAATTTAGTATATTGTCACATGCAATTTTAAAAGATGTGTGTAAAATAATAGGCTATATTGAAGTCTTTATGCATGATTTATGATTTTTGAAGAAAAATAGCATAAATAGTGACTTAATTAGTGAAATATTAATAAAACATACTCTATGACTAAGGAAAAACATCATATGTTGCATTTTATTATCTTTTTCAGATCTAAAATTGAAAAGTTGATGAATATAATTTTTCTCATGTTTTTTTATGATTATTTTGTTAAAAACCGATAAACCGCAACATTGTTTTTCCGAATAAATTTCGAAATTTTTAACCTAAGTTTTTTTTGAACATTATGAGTGTCATGATATTTTTCCAGAATGTTCATGCGTTTAAATTTCAAATTTCAAATTTATTTGAAATTTTGTGATTTATTTGAAGTTTATAGCTTATTTTTATAATTTTAAGTCCATTAATGAACAATTTTTAGACATATGAGTTAATTATGGTCAAATTATTAGTGAGGAATAAATTTTGAGTCCTAAGAGGTTAGGGTAATTAACTTATGCATAAATATGAATTTATGTAATTTTTGTGATTATAAAATGTTGAAATCACGCAAATCCGTAAAAACCGAGTAATATACGATATTGGCTATCTAAAGGCGATTTAGCATAAAATTGGGCATGTTCATACATATTATAATGCTGCATTTTCTTTATGATTGTCATATTTTTTATTTATGTAATTTTGAATTATGTAATTTTTACTTAGTATGGCCTTAGTTTTTAATTGGTATTACCCGAAATGTATGGGAATATCGATTCGGTTGTAATTTTATTGTGATCTCGTATCACCGTTTTGTAATTTAATAGATTTATTTTATTTTAGTTACAAATGTATAATAGGAAACTATGTAATTTATTATGTAATTTTATTTATTCCGGAGTTCCCAAAGACGGATTTCTTCAAGATGGCGATACATAAAGACGGTGTTACCTCGAGTTGCGTGACACAACCGAAGTTCAAGGGACCAATGGAGTTGGTTTCCGAATATGTAATAGTTAATTAGATTTTCTATTTTAGGAAGGCCGTACTAGGATTTATTTTATGTTTTGCATTTTATTTATATGTCACATGCATCGCTAAACCGCCATAACTAAAACATGCATCTTCTTTCATCGAGTTTATCGACCGTGTCAATTACAATTATCGTAGTTCACCACTTTAGTTCACTTAAAACGTGATAGATAATAAATTGACATGACCTCTCGCTAAAACAAATCAATTGAGACATTGCCTTACCAAATAGTAGAAACCATGAAAACCTATTTCGCGAGGGAGTGCACTCGGCTACCCCGGGGTACAAACCTTATTACGTAGGGGAAGTGGGTGATAAATGTCTATCCACCGAATTCATGTTGATGAGGGTTTCATCGGCTACCCCGTGCCCAAGTTAATGTGGGTTTGGATCATGGACACATTTATTCGAAATTTGGATTGAACTCAACAAAAGTTTTTGATAAGGGTTTCATCGGCTACCCCGTGCCCTTGTCGGATGTGTTTTGGGCTATAGATAAATAATTAGAGTAATTTTATCGACCGAGAGTTCTAAAAGTAGAATCAATTAAAAGTTAGTCCACCGAGTTATATTGATAAGGGTTTCATCGGCTACCCCGTGCCCAAGTTAATATGAATTTGGATCTCGGAATCATTTATAATAGTTGGGTAGAGGTCACTATATAAATGCTCATATCTTGTTAATCTTTTTACAAGTATGATTTAAAAAGACAAATGTTAATATTTCCTTTTCCTCCATACTTGTAGTTCATTACAATAATCCATCAAACGCTACCGCACGATAACTATTGAGTCTTACCACAATGTTTTTGACGACGTTTGCTCCAACAATGATTTCGACACTACTAGAGAACTTCATTTTGGGATAGGTTCGGATGGAAACCTTAACTTCATCACTTCTTCTAAACCACCACCTACTACTAGATCTCGTGTGAGCCCGTCTCAGGAAGACTACCTCATACAATCTATAGGGTCTTTGTCTCTGGAAGATAAAGATGCCAAAACTAGTGGGAGCTCAAGCAATCAAGTTCTTGCTTCAAAGGGCAAAAAGTTCAAGAAGAAGGGAAAGAAAATCAAAAACTTCAAGCAAGTTAATGATGAGTGCCATTATTGCTATGGCATGGGACATTGGCTTAGGAATTGTCCCGTATATTTGCGAAATATAAGGGAAGGAATCATCACTCCAAAAGGTAAAATTCCTAAGGAAATTTATGTTATTGATATAAATTATACTTCCACTACGACATGGGTACTAGATACCAGTTGTGGTTCTCACCTTTGTAATCATTTACAGGGTTTAAGAGATGTGGAGAGGCTTAGCAAGGGAGATGTGGATCTACGCCTTGGAAATGGAGCTCGAGTAGCGGCCGAATCCAAAGGAACTTATGTTTTAGCTTTGCCTAATGGATTTGAGTTGTATTTACATAATTGTTTTTATGTGCCTACACTCTCTAAAAACATTATTTCAATCGCCATGCTAGACATGGACGGTTTTTGTTTTGTCATTAAGAATAATCGTTGTACTATTTCTAGGAATGATTTGGTTATAGGCCAAGCTTCTTCCATCAAATTTTAGAGACCTCAAATCCAACTAATGATATTTATAACATTCAATCAAAGAAACTCAAATCAAGTGACCCAAGTGAAGCGTTCATTTGGCATTGTCGATTAGGTCACATAAACGAGAATCGCATCAAAAGATTAATTTCGACTAATGTGATTACACCATTTGATTATCAATCATATGGTACATGCGAATATTGCCTACTTGGCAAAATGACTCGTAATCCTTTTAGTGGTAAAGGGACACGAGCTAGTGAACTATTGGGACTCATACACACCGATGTGTGTGGACCAATGAGTATCACCGCTCGTGGAAATTATGACTACTTCATAACTTTCACCGATGATTTAAGTAGATATGGGTATATCTATTTAATGAAACATAAGAGTGAAGCGTTTGAGAAATTCAAGGAATTTCAAAACGAAGTAGAGAACCAATTGAACAAAAAGATTAAGGCACTACGATCCGATCGTGGTGGAGAATATCTTAGTCTAGAATTCGATTCACACTTGAAAGGTTGTGGTATTATATCACAACTTTCTCCACCCGGAACGCCGCAACTCAATGGTGTTGCCGAAAGGAGAAATCGAACCCTACTTGATATGGTTCGATCTATGATGAGTCAAACCGAGTTACCGAACTCGTTTTGGGGATTTGCAATCCTAACTGCAATTCTATCTTTGAATAATAGTCCCACTAAAGCCACCGAAAAGACTCCATTTGAAATGTGGAAAGGAAGAGTTCCTAATCTATCCTATATGAAAATTTGGGGATGTGATGCTTATGTCAAGGCAAAAACCGACAATAAGCTTGCCCCAAGATCCGTAAAATGCATCTTTGTAGGTTACCCTTTGACCTCTCGAGGTTACTACTTCTACAAACCTCAAGAAAACAAAGTGTTTGTGTCTTCCGAGGCTGTCTTCTTAGAAAGCCAATTTATTTCTAAGAGAAAGAGTGGCAGAAATTTTGAACTTAATGAAGTTCAAGAGCCACAAACCGAGGAAGAGACGCAAGAAGATGTTCCTTCGTCGTCTAACGCGGTTGTACCTCCTCCACTAAGAAGAACGAGTCGAGTAATTCGCCATCCCGATCGATATGTGGGACTTATCGAAGAAGATGGGACACTCGATGTGTTGCTTATAGAAAGTGACGAGCCCGCCACCTACAAGACTGCAATCTCTAGTCCAAATTCCTCCTTATGGCTTGAAGCCATGAAGTCCGAAATGGATTTTATGCATGAAAACCAAGTTTGGGACTTGGTAGATTTGCCTAAAGGGGCAAGACCCCTTCAATGCAAATGGATATTCAAAGTCAAGAATGGCATAGAAGGACATGACGATGTCTACAAAGCTAGGCTAGTGGCAAAAGGATTTACCCAAGTCCAAGGTCTCCATTATGATGAGACCTTCACCCCCGTAGCCATGCTAAGATCCATACGGATTTTGTTAGCGATCGCCGCATTTCATGATTATGAAATATGGCAAATGGATGTCAAAATCGCTTTTCTAAATGGGCATTTAGAAGAGGAGGTGTACATGATACAACCCGAAGGTTTTGTTGATTCTAAAAATCCTAACAAAGTGTGCAAGCTTAAGAGATCCATTTATGGTCTTAAGCAAGCATCTAGAAGTTGGAATCATCGATTCAATCATGTTATAAAGGAGAATGGTTTCACTCGAAATGTTGAAGAACCATGTTTATACATGAAATTTAGTGGGAGCAATGTTGTGTTCCTAATCTTGTATGTCGATGACATACTACTCATTGGAAATGACATTCCAATGTTGTCTTCTGTTAAGAAGTGGTTAGGTAACCACTTCCAAATGAAGGATTTAGGAGAAGCACAACGCATATTAGGTATCCGGATCCATAGAGATAGATCCAAGAGGATATTGGCACTAAGTCAAGAGTCTTATGTTGATAAGATTCTTCGACGATTCAGCATGGACAAATCCAAAAGGGGTTTGGTACCTATGATAACCGGGACGATATTGAGCAAGACTCAATCTCCCTCCGAACCCCATGATGTTGAACGCATGAAGACGATCCCTTATGCTTCCGCTGTCGGATCAATCATGTACGCCATGATATGCACACGTCCTGATGTCTCGTATGCCTTGAGCATGACGAGTATATATCAAGGAAATCCAGGTGAGAGTCATTGGATTGCTGTCAAGAACATCCTTAAGTACTTGAGAAGAACTAAGGATTCTATCTTGGTGTTTGGAGGAGACACTGAGCTACGTGTTAATGGATACACGGACTCGAGTTTTCAAACAGATAGAGATGACATGAAATCGCAAGCTGGTTTCGTTTTCATGCTCAATGGTGGTGCCGTTAGCTCTGGAGAAGCTTCAAGGAAGCTGTGACCGCGGATTCAACAACGGAGGCTGAGTACATTGCAGCATCAGAAGCTGCCAAGGAAGCTGTGTGGATCAGGCAATTCACGGAAGGTCTAAGAGTAGTACCTACCGCCAATGATCTCATCACTCTCTATTGTGATAATAGTGGGACAATCTTCCAAGCTAAGGAGCCAAAGTCTAGTAATAGATCTAGACATGTACTTAGAAAATATCATGTAATAAGAGATTTCATTGAGAGAAAGGAAATTGCGATTTGTAAGGTTGGGACGGATGACAACATAGCCGATCCGCTCACCAAGCCTTTATCGCAGGCTAAGCATGATGGACATGTTGCGTCCATGGGACTTAAACGTGTACCAAATTTTTGTTAGATTTTGAAATGAAATAAAAGTGTTGTTTTTGTTCATGTTCACAATCACATTTGTCTTTTATCTTTAATTTATACATTGTTACATCCAAACGGGTTATAGTGACAATTGAACCCGTTAAAGTGAACACGGATTAACATAGTATTTGCCCATAGTCACTTGTATGAGGTGACATCTCGAAGTGACTAGAGTGTGATGCGATTGATGGCAAGTTCAAGTGCCATAGAGTCATGTGAGATGACTAGTTGATCACATAGGCGGTATCATTAGGAACATTTTGTCGGGCCTTATGACCGCTTATAGAGTTCTGGCAAATTTATATAGCCTGGTCGTGGCGAGAGCTGCTATAGTATTCAAATGAGTCGATTCTTTTGACTAAAGACTATTCGCCTAAGATGGCACAGTTTCAGATTAACTTTGATTTGTGTTACTACGACTTTCGTAAATGGGGTCAAATGGGCATATTTTGGGTTATGATGGTTGTGGCTAGTTGAAGGGAATGAGTGCAATAGGAATTGTCCACCCCTAGTCAGGGTTATAACAATATCTCAGGGCCACTCGAGGAGTAATGAACTGGAAATGCGTGGCCACGCTCGGAAGGTATCTATGATAGATAAATCCGGTCAATCAGTTATTCTCCAGATCGAGGAAACCACTCTCGATATGATCCCTTGCAAGTACGACCTGTAAGACACCTTGCATTGAGTGGGAGATAGTAATAGGACAAGAGAATTGGTGACGCAAACTTGTCGAGGACAAGTGGGAGATTGTTGGAATATGTGTCCTCCGACAATAATGCGATCACAACTGTTGATCATGATGATCACATGTTTAAGTCTCATTTTAAAGAATACAATTGGGAAGTATTTTTACTGTCAACTGGTCAACATATATCGGTAATGATTGGCTGACTAGAGTTTGACATTACTGTCGTGCGACGGTGGTGATCAGTTGACCCCTAGGTCATACCTAAAAGATAATACTCTTAATTGATCATTTAATTAATCGTATAACGTTACGAGTTAATTAATAATAATTGACGGATAATTTTGGAAGTAAATTTACGTATATCATTATAATCTGATTAAATAAGATACGGTCTTGGTAATTGAATTGTTTCACTACTTAGATGAAATTATTATTTAAGGAAACAATTGAAATTGAATGAATTATTATAAATACAAGTTATTGTAATTTATAATTGGTAAATTATTTTGGTACAAGTAATTGTGAATTACTAAGTCAAATTTTTGTATATGACGTATTTTCATTAATACGTTGATTTTTAATATATTAAAAATACATAACAATTTTATGTAACATGTGACATGTGACATGTTGACAAATTGACAAAGATAAAATGGAATCCATTTTATCCTCAAATGGACCGAAATATTGGGTGTGATTAACAATTCATATAATGTTAATTAAGATTAGTGAAATATATGATTATTTCTCTACACTAGGCATGCATACCTAGTGTCTCTTGTGGAAGAGCACCAAGCCCATGCATTGGCCATTCCTCCACCCTCCTACCCGGTTTCCCCTAGAAAAGAACAAAGGGTCTTTTGCTTAAAAATTGATCATTCACTACATGCTTTAGTGTGTGATTTATTTTTATTCATTCTATCATTCAAAACATTATTTTTAGAGAGATAAAAATAATTCTTCTTTCTTCATCCTCCTCTTGACCGAAATACAAGAGGACCAAAAATATTTTTGGGTCTTTTATTTAAGTTAATATTATTCTAGTTTTGATAATACTAATTTTATTAAGGGTATATCTTGGGTATTAATCCTTGGAAGGGATACTATACTTGTATCCTCTTTGTTCATCCATTTAAGGAGAGCTCAAGAACAAGAGAGAAGGAGAACTCTCTTGTGCCCTATTGATCCGAAAATCACAATGTAAGATGATGATTTCTTCTATAAATTGTTTATAAGTTTGCATGCATAAGATCACTTATTATTTTATGACAAATTAAAATGAAACGTATATGAATATGTCAAGTATATAGATCTAGTTTTCCTTCAAAATGTTCCCGTCCTTTTTCGTTTTTTTTTGTTTCGTTTTTTTTCCGGACGTGAGACGGAGGGATATTAATGCTTATCTCATTTTGCAGATTTAGCTGATGGAGAGGCTTCGATTGATCGAGCCCCCAGTTGATGTGCCTGGATATCGATCACGATCGATCGTGATGAGGAGAAGGCTATATATGGTAGATTTTACTCGGGTTTGCAACTAGTTGGAGAATAAGCTAAAGAACGAAGGAGGTCCTTTGACTAGAGGGATTGTCCCTTGGTGGCATCTCAGAGCATTGACAGGAGTATTATTCCTTGATCCTTCTCGATCTATTCGCATCCCAAGCTCGGGGTTCATGGTCAGCATATTCCCGGAGAGGTTGATGTGGCAAGTTGGCATGAAGCAGAAAATCCCGAAGCTTGACAGCGTTCTGGAGACCGCTTCGGCACACACTTCTGAGTCCTACTGTAAATGGGCATTGCGTTGGACCCAATGGAACATGTGGTTTATACCTATGCCAGTTGGTTCGTTGTGGGTGTCGGATTCTTATTTGAAGTGGACCAAGGCTAGCACTTCAGAGGAGCGCGAGAAGCTGAGAAAGCACGAGCCGATTGACTACAAGATTCGTGAAGTGGCGAAAGAGAACCAGAAATACTTGACTGAAGAAGATGAATAAGCTGGTTTCCGAGTCGTCCGCCCGAAGAAGAAGTCAAAGAATGCTCCTATTGAGAAGATGATTGTGGATAGAAATGGAAAGACTAACTTTGAGAATGACCATTGGTGATTAGGTCGGGGATAACGTAAGATCGCCCCCTTCAAGGTCGAGACAAGAAGTATGATAAAAATGACAAAGGCAAAGGGAAGATGGAAGAATAGCAATAGCCTAAGTCTTTATTATTGTTGTAATAAACGGCGAGATTATTAGAATCCTAGCCTAGCATTTATTTCAGCATTTTGTTTTATTTGGCGTATTACTAATAAATGGATAAACTGATTTTTTTTAGTTAGGAACGTAAAATCAATTCCCTTTATTTATTCTTTCGAATTCTAAGTGCCGAAGCAAATGTCCTTCTATTTACATTTTTTTTATTAGAATTTGAATGGGTTGTATCCTGTGAAGGATTGCCTACTTATTCATCGGAAATGCAATCAAATCCAGAACGTAGTTCGAAAATAGAAAATGTAAAAGAATAAATGTTCGAAGCAGGAGCTTGTACTGAAAACAAGGAATAAGCATGGTGCTTCACTTACTCTTTAGAATGCAATTAAGTGATGTTGGTGATACTGAGGATAAACAAGAAAATGCCAGAACGCAAGAGCGAGGTGGCACACGTTTCGAGGCCGGCCAGGGCCGTGTATTATGTGTCGTAAGAGCAGCACGTGGATCCCCCGTGGCGCGTTTTTGAGGCCTATTCTAAGGGTAATATTGCTTGAGTTGGTCTAGATTAGTCGGATTTGAAAACTCATTCCTGTCTAAGTCTATAATTCTAACCGCACCCATGAGAGTATAGTTTGACTAGATAAGGCCCGATCCAATTAGGTTTGAATTTTCCCTTGGGTCGACTGGTAGAAGAGTTCGAACAGATTTGAGCACTAGATCTCCCTCTTTAAAGTTTGAGGGTCTGACTTTCTTGTTGAAGGCTCACCTAACCCGTGCTTGATATGTCTAGATGTTATGCAAAGCACGTAATCTTCGTTCGTCCAAGAGGACGAGTTCTTCATATCTATCCATGTTCCATTCGGCTTCTGGAATTTGTCTTTCAAGTAGAATATGTAGAGATGGGATCTCTAGCTCTACTGGTTATATGGCTTCCATGCCATATGTGAGATAGAAAGGTGTAGCCCAGTGGGCGTCCTGACTGAGGTTCGATATCCCCATAATGCAATGGGTATCTTCCTAGGCCAGTCTCGATAGTTGTCGATCATTTTCTTGAGGATCATGGTGACATTTTTGTTTGCTTCCTCTACTGCACCATTAGTCTGAGGTCGATAGGGTGAAGAGTGATGATGCTTGATTTTGTATTTGGCCAACAACTGTTCGGTTTCGGCTTGAAAGTGGGACCCGTTATCGCCGATTATCTCATGTGGGCACCCATATCGACAGACGATATTGGTTTTTATGAACATTGCCACATGTTTGGATGTCAGAGTAGTATAGGATGCTGCTTCTACCCATTTCGTGAAGTTATCGATGGCTACCAAAATGAAACAATGACCACCCGTCCCAGCTGGAGTGATCTTCCCTATGATATTAATTCCCCAAGTAGAAAATGGCCAAGGAGATGCCATCGTGTATATTAGAGATGGTGGGACGTGTTGTATATTTCCGAAGATCTGGCAATTGTGGCAGTGTCTTACGTATTTGATGCAATATGTCTCCATTGTCGTCCAATAGTATCCTAGATGCATGATTTTCTTTGCCATCATGGGACCACTCATATGAGGACCGCATTCTCCATCATGGACTTCTTCCATAACTTTCTTTGCTTTTGAATGATCAAGGCAAAGCAAAATGACACCTTGTGTTGTTCTCTTGTATAACTCCCCTTGATTTAGGACATATTGAGATGCTAATAAATGAATCGCTCGTTGTCCCCTCTTATCCATATCAGGTGAGTACGCGCCGTTGAGCTTATAATTCAAAATGGCTTCATACCAAGGCTCCTCCTGATTTTCGTTGTCATTGGTAAGACAATGCACATAAGCTGGTTCGGACCGTCGTTCAATGCATAATGGCATTTCTATCATGCTGTCGAGCATGTAGATCAAGGATGCAAGTTTTGCAAGAGCGTCTGGAAACTGATTTTCTTCTCGAGGTAGATGTAAGTAAACCACTTGAGCAAAGAATTGAGCCACTTGATCTATCTTGGTTTGATATAGAGCAAGACTTTAACTCCGGATTTTACAAAATCCAGTAATTTGATTGATGATCAAAGACGAGTCATCGTGGACTCAAAGTCTCTTGATGCCTAAACGGACTGCTGCTTACAAACCGATGAGGCGGGCCTCATATTCTGTTGTGTTATTGGTCACCTTGAAGTCGAGTTTAACGAAAATTGGTGTATGTTCGTCTTCAGGAGAAATGAGCAACCCTCCTATACCAAACCCTATTAGATTGGAAGCCCTATCGAAGTAGAGGCCCCATGATTCTGTATGGTGTGTAGAATATCTTCATCTGGAAATGACCATGTATCTATTACTTGGGTATCATGGATGGGGTTGTCTGCGAAGAAATCGGCTATTGCTCGTCCTTTAATGACCTTCAGAGGTACATATTTGAGATCAAACTCTAAGAGCATCAAAGTCCATCTTGCCAAACGTCCATTTAAGACAGGTTTTTCGAAAATGTATTTGACAAGGTCCATCTTCGAGTACACCTTGACGGAGTAGCTAAGCATATAATGGTTTAGTTTCTTGGTTTCCCACACAAGAGCGAGGCATGTCTTTTCAAGTGGTGTATACTTATGTGGACAGCGGGCCGCCCACGGGGGCGCTTGGTGAGAACGAAACAAGCGTTTGCATTTTTGTATGGAGTCGCCACCAATTTTTATGGGAAATTGGAACCGTTCGAATACCTCGTGTCATGTCAAGACACAAAGTAGAGACATGAACACTAAGCAATCGTTACCCTTAGCATTCTATGTCTAGAATGACTCTCGTGGATGCCAATGAACACGGGTGTTCACAGATATCTGGAGTAAGGGGTGAGGGTACGTATTAGGAAGCTCTTTTGATCGAACACCTAATCCCGCCCGCCTCGATAGCGGCCTCTACTAATGATTAGGGAAGTTATTTGTACTTGATATATCGTCGGTTATATGCATGCAATGCAACATACAAGTTTTAATCCTAGCATGTGAAGATTTAACTAAGTCGGTTGACACGTAATTAGCAAACAATTGGGTCGAAGTTGGATTTAATGCTCATTTACATGTGAAGGCATACAAACAAAGAAAGAAATACAATAACTATGAATTATAATAATGAAAATTACAATAATTACAATGGAATAGGCGATTTATGTCGAAAATACCTTTAAAACGGATAATTTGAGAAGAAGAATAAAAGGAATAAATTACGAACAGGAATTAGTGTGATATTACGGATAATAGTTAGTTAATACGTATGTTAAATAAACCATGTCAGGCAGAAACGGAGTTCGGGGACGAGAACTCGGCCGAGAACAAAGCAATAGAGAAGCTGCGTCCTTTGGAATAGGCGCAGCAGACAGCTGCGTCTGTTCCTTGGCTCAGTTCTGGCTATGAAGCCATAATTGCAAGCCGTTAATGTTAATTGGTGATTTTAATGATTAATTGATGATATTTACTCGGATGAAAGTGATTAATAGGTTATTTAACACATGAATATATCATAAAAACAGTAAAACATGAATGAGACTGATGCAAACGGATTAATTACATGATGAAATAATGATAGAAGTGAAAAATATTAATGAGTCCTACGAATTAAATTGACTAATTAGGTTAGATACAACGGATTAATGACGAATATGCGACGAATATATGAATAAACAGATGTAAACTATATCAAAGACGAATTCCAGAAACTCAATATGAACAAATCGAATCTCTACAACCCGGAATTGAATTTAATGACGAAAACCCGCAAATATTGGATTATTTGGGATTTAAGTCGGATTTATGACAAATTAAACATGAGAATGACGGTGATTATAACATATGTGGAATTATTATGATATTACGACGAAGAATTAACAGACGAAGTAAGCAAAAGACGGAATTCGAACACGAATTACAGAGGACAAACGAAGAAGAAAGGAAGCAGGAACTGCGGCAGCCTCACGAAGAGGCGCAGCAGGAACTGCGCTCCTTCGAAGAGGTGCAGCAGTTGCTGCGTCCTTTCTCGACGGTTATCTACTGGAAATCCGCAAAAACAGGTTTTAACAAAGGGTTTTAGAAATCGGTTTTAATGGTATTTTCGACGTAAACCATACAATTGATGATAATACAATAATTAAAATACAATAAATAAAAGAGGAATTATACACCCTCAGACTTACATGTTGACGGAACGAGAAGGACTAAGATATCGATTAGTGATGCTCGACGCGAATGCAAAGAAAGTGCCCTCGTAAGAGGAAAACGATTAATTAATTAAGTTGATTAAGTGTAGTTGGTCAAATTGGTCGGTCATGCAACGGAGAGGCTGGTACCCGGAAAGATCCGAGCTTACGTGGTCGAAAGTTCAAGCACGTAGGCGCCAATAAGTAAGAACAAAGTCTAGAATGCAAAGGGAGAAGAGAAGGGCGGACACTCGCGTGAGAAATATGAGGAACGAAGGCTCCTATTTATACTAATCACGTGAAGGAATTAGGGTTTCGGAGACTCTTTGGAAGTGAATCTCGGAAAGATATGAAAAAGATACGAAGAAATACGCAGAAATTGGCCTGGGAAGAGGCGCAGCAGACATTGCGTCTCTTGGAAGAGGCGCAGCACCTGCTGCGTCTATTCCCAGGAGGTTTCCTCCTGCTGAAGAAAGATTTCCGCGTTTGAGTTATTGTAGGACGGAAATAATTCGAATATCTTATGAATATTACGGGACATTATTTACCAAAAGATAAAATTTGTGAAATATGGAATAGAAATATCCGGAACATTCCAGAACATTCCGACTCGGGATTTAACAGTTATCAGAAAATGGAGACGGTTTTTGACCCGGACTCCGAATGTACTCTAATTACTGCCAAAACGACCGTATCAGGACGTAGATGACAACTAAGAGGTCGACATTAATTTTTGAGCAATCACTTGACGATAATCTTACGAATTGTCACAAATCGTTCCGCGTATCAAACATGCGGCCCAATCATCACCGGGTGCTTTTGCGGGAGGTGCAGAAATGAGGTATCTACAACTTAGTCTCATACTCCAAGAAATTCTTGCTAAGGTAGTAGATAACTCATTCTTCTTTCGCGATGACTTGTGCGAGCATAGCCCCCATGGCTGTTTCTGTGACTGTGAGGTACAGAGATAGACGTTGATCTTTCTGCGGTGGCATTAAAATAGGTGGCTTGGCCAATATCTTCTTGATTTTGTCAAATGCCTTTTGACAATCGTCGTCCCACATAGTGTGGTCTGTTTTCTTGAGCTTCTTGAATATGGGTTCGCAAATCATAGTGAGCTTTGCAATGAAACGGCTTATGTATTAGCCCAGGAATCCTAGAATTTCCTTTTATGTCTGTGGCTATGACATCTCGATTAGAGCCTTGATCTTGTTAGGATTCATTAATTCCATTAGTATACATATTCACATATGAATTAATTTATTCGGTCATAAAATAAATACAAGATCTTATGCATGCAAACATAAAACAAAGTAGAAAAGAAATTGTCACTTCTTACATTTGTGTTTCGGATTTTGGGCACCAACAAGATCTCCTTCTTGTTAGTTCTTGAGCTTTCCAACAATGGATGAACAAAGGTTCAAATTAGAACCTCTCCCATAAGCTTATACCCAAGGAATACCCTTAATATTTTAATTAATATTGGAATAGTATCAATTAAAACAAGCTTAAAATTTGGACACAAAATATTGATTTTGTTCTCCTCTATTTCGGTTAAGAGGAGAGGATTTTGTGTGTATTTCTTACTCTAAAATTTTCACAAATGTAGAGAGATTATATTTTCTAACACTAGAAAATAATATGATGGAGTAGTGAATAATTATAGAGGAAAACCATTGGCATTTTCTAGCAAGAAAAACCGGTTGGGAGGGGGGAGTAATTGAGGCCAATGCATGCACACATTTCTCTTCTCAAGAGCTATAGGGTTGCATGGCTACATCAAGAGTAATCATTGTGTTTTTCTATTTAAAATAATTAACACAATATAAACCCCAATCCCCTCCATATTTCGGTACATATATAAAATGGAAAGTCCATTTTATTTTGTCATTTGTTAATTTTGTCATGTGTCACATGTTACATGACATGTTACACCACAATGTATTTTTAACATATTAAAAATCAACATATTAATAAAATATGTCACATACAAAATTTAACTAGTAATTTTTTATTACTTGTACCAAAATGGTTTATTAAATTATAAATTACAACGTCTTGTATTTATAATAAACTATTCATTTCAATTTCAATTGTTTCGTAAACAATAATTTTATCTAAGTAATAAAACAATTTGATTACTTAGTACGTATCTTATTTAATCGAATTACAATGAGACACGTTAATTTTACTCACAAAATCATCCGTCAATTTTAAGCAATTTAATTAACTCGTATCGGCATACGATTAATTAAATAATCAATTAAGAGTATTTCCCTATAGGTATGACCTAAGGGGATCAACTGATCACCACCGTCGCACGACAGTAATGTCAAACTCTAGTCAACCAATCATTACCGATATGTGTGGACCAGTTGACTGTAAAATATTACATCCCTCATGTATTCTTAAATATGAGATTTAAACATGTGATCATCATGATCGACAGTTGTGATCGCATTATTGTCGGAGGACACTTATTCCAACAATCTCCCACTTGTCCTCGACAAGTGTGCGTCACCAATTCTCTTGTGCTATTACTATCTCCCACTCAATGCAAGGTGTCTTTCGTGTCGTACTTGCAAGTGATCGTATCGAGAGTAGTTTCCTCGATCTGGAGAATAACTGATTGACCGGAATTATCTACCATAGATACCTTCCGAACGTGGCCACGCATTTCTAGTTCATTACTCCTCGAGTGGCCCTGAGATATTGTTTTAACGCTGACAAGGGGTGGACAATTCCTATCGCACTATTCCCTTCGACTAGCCACAACCATCATAACCCAAAATATGCCCATTTGACCCCATTTACGAAAGTCGTAGTAACATAAATCAAAGTTAATCTGAAACTGTGCCACCTTAGGCGAACAGTCTTTAGTCAAAGAATTGACTCATTAGAATACTATAGTAGCTCTCGCCACAACTATGCTATATAAATTTACCAGAACTCTATAAGCGGTCATTAGCCCGACAAAGTGTTCCTAACAGTCTGCCTATGTGATCGACTAGTCATCTCACATGACTCCGTGGCACTTGAACTTGCCATCAATCGTATCATACTCTAGTCACTTCGAGACGTCACCTCATGTAAGTGACTATGGGCGAATACAATGTTAATCTGTGTTCACTTTAACGGGGTTCAATTGTCTCTACAACCCGTTTTGATGTAACAAAGTATGAGGTGAGTTAATAATAACTCAAACGACAAATGTGGACATCACATTCGGGTAGTCAATACCATATTACCACCTTGTGATGTATATTGTAAGTGTGTAAACACTAGTTATTTGCAACATGAGTTCAACACATCATGTGTCCATGTGTTCAAACTCTTGAATTGCATTTTCCTTTATTTTCATGTTTGTCTTACATAGCATGAATCTCACCAAGTACATATCTAGTTTCCCAAACTAGGTTTAGGTTCTTTATTTTGAGAGAACTTTCTTGTTGTTTATCACATAACAAACGAATCATGGTGGACGACATAACTTGCACTAGTCAAGTGTTCTTCCAACTCATAATGTACCAGGTATATGTTTTGTAGGATCTTGCAACAATTGTCAAGAAGATTAGCCTAGCACTTCTCATAAGTCTCAGCAAATTTGAAAATACTAGTTTTGAGTAACTTCTTACTATAACCAAGTATATTTTCAAACTTCTTATTTCTCCTTTTAGCTTAATTAGCTTAGGATTTTCATAAATCCTTACGTGTTTTCGAAACTTCAATATGTGCAACTTCTTGTCACATAACAGAGTGTTCTATCAAACACTAGAATAGCTCATTAGTTCTCCTCGAGAATTCATGATGATTCTTATATGGCTTACCAATGACTCATCATGCTCTTAAGCATATGATTCATTATAGGACATGTGCATGATTATTCTAATGGCGGAAACATTAGTAATCTTTAATCATGTAATCAACCATTCTTAGGTTCAATGAATGACCGTGACTGCTTATGGTAATTCTATTTTCATCGATATGAATAACCTACGTTTCTCGTTGATTTGATGTGCATATCTCAATGCCTATCCAACATCCCATGTTGTGATTGGATTCATCTTAGTCCATTTTCATCCAGAATTGAAAACTCAAATACATCTTTGTGAAAGACAGTACCAGCTCGTCATTCTCAGTGAGTAATGAGTTATAAATTTTTACAAGATGATTGCTCCCACTAAATTTCATGTCTTCATATGATAATTTCAAACTCCCACTCAATTCCACATGTTTGTATTTGACTACTCAATCGAAACATTTCAAGAATTGAAATCAATTTTGCTTTGCCAAGTTATTAAGATAAAACCATATATGTTTCCAGCATATCTTTTCAAAATACCTATTTTGAAAAGGTTTCAATCTTAAAATTATGGAAAGAGATTTTAATCTCTAACTCATTCATTTTTATAATGATGCATAGCAATGTCATTACTTAAATGTGAAATCCCATTTAATACACGTCCTTCTCAAAATACCCTTTTCGGAAGGAGGTTTAACCATTTCATTTTCATAATGAGGTTAAGTAACGACACTAGCGTGGTTAACAATTAACTTAGCTCTTGTAGACATCGGCATATCTTTCTTTGCAACTTTTAATCATAAATCTCATTTATATTCAAGGATGCAACTTTGTTTCATTTAGGCTCTTAAGTAAATATCAATATTGAAACTCTATTTATATCTAGGTCATAAACTAGCAAAATCTCTTGTTGAGACTTTTCTTTAGTCATTTTCTTTTAAGAACTTTCTTTTGGTCTCCTCGTGTAGTTATCTTAAGAACATATTCTTTTGATTACTTCACTTGGTCTCTTTTGTCATGTAGATCTCATCTATTCATGTATACTTTCTATTTTGGTATACAAATCATTCTTTCTTTCGTAGATCTCATTTACTCAAGTATAAAAATTATTCTTTGTATTCTTTGTGTTTTCATTTTTCTCCCACTCTATCTTTAGAATAAATACACTAGATATTCAAAGATAGCTTATGAGACACAAATAATGATTTTGAAGTAGAAGGAGGACTATCTCATAGATTGACTAATAGATTTTAGATTTGATGAGTGTTCTTGGTAATTGACATTCCTTTAGGAGAGTTCATCAACTCAACATCACTTTATAATTGATCATACACAAGTTTCAAGCTTGTGGACATATAAGGAATCCTATCATTATAATTGTCAATTGGTGCACTTTAAGTAGATGTTCATATGTTTCTATGTGCAAGCATATAAAGACGAATTTTTAGAACAAACAATTACGATAAAAGGGGTGACTTGGGTTGCAAGCCAAGCCACCAAAATCCAAAATACAACCATTGTTTAAAAGGATCACACATTTCCATGTCGAACACGGGAATCAAAATAGTTCTAAAATCCATAACATTAAAATAAAGACAATACTAAAAGGCAAGCTTCATTGGTAGCTACTCCTAGCTCCTTCATGATTTCTTAAGCTTACTTCTCTTTTCCCTTGTCTTTGCTTGGAGGAGGCCCAAAGGACAATAAAAAGGGGATACATTATCACAACTTGTATCAAAATACCATAGTTGAATTAGAAACATAAAAGAAAGGATAGTCATTTACCTACTGGAGTGATCTTTCCATCTTTGATGTCACCAAGATACTTGGAACAATTCCTTTTCCAATGTCCAACACCATTACAATAATGACATTTATCAAGAGGACCCTTCTTGGGTTTGGAAGTGCTAGCTTCAAAAGTCCTAGCCTTGGTGTTCATGGGAGCTTGCCTCTTACTCTTTTTCGCATTCTTCTTGAACTTCCCCTTGCTCTTAGTGCTTATATTTAGCACATCCTTAGGTGTGATAACATTTAGTCCCATGTCTCTTTCGGCTTACACAAGTAACTTGTGCAACTCCTCAAGAGACACGTCCTTGTCTTGCATATTGAAATTCACCCGGAATTGCACATATGCTTTGACTTTGGATAAGGATTGAAGAATCCTATCAACAATGAGCTCCTTGGGGATTTCAACCTTTTGAATTTTCAACGTCTCGACTAGCTCCAACAATTTGAGCACTTGAGGGCTAACCTTTTGGCATTCCTTGAAATCGAGATCAAAGAATGCCGAGGCCGCCTCATATTGGCCTATCCTCGGTGTTTGTGAGAACATTGTCACAAGTTTGGAATAGATTTCATAAGCGGTGCCTATTTTAAAGGCTCTCCTTTGGAGATCCGCCTCCATAACAAAAATCAACACATTTTTGATAGCGGCGGACTCTTTGTGGTAAGCCTAATATGCTTCCCTAGTGGCGGCACTCGACCTAGCATTAGGTTCGGGTGGAGAGGCCTCAGTGAGGTAACGAAGCTTGTTGTCACCTTGAGCGGCTAATTTGAGTTGGGCATCTCAATCGGTGAAATTTGACCCATTCTTTTCAAGTTTACAACGATCCATGAAGGATCGGAGCCATGAAACATTAGTGAGAGCGTGAGCGTTGTTGTTTTGTGCGGCCATTTGTTATGAGAAATAAAAGTGGTCTACAAAACAAAAATAGAAGGAATAAAAAACTTGTCATTTTTTTAAAATAATAATAATACTCGTAAATTTTAATTTAAACAAGTTTTATAGCATTTATCTAGTGACCTCTACCCAACTTGATAAATGATTCCAAGACCCAAATTCATATCAACTTGGGCACGCTTTGGCGATACAACCCTTATCAATGTAGCTCGGTGGATTAACTTTTTAATCGATTCTACTTTTAGAACTCTTGGTCGATAAAATTACATTAATATTTATCTTTAGCCCAAAACACATCCGGCTATGGTCGAGAATACTTTTGTTGAGTTCAACCCAAATTTCAAATAAATGTGTCCATGATCCAAATCCACATTAAATTGGGCACGCTTTGGCGATACAACCCTCATCAACATGAATTCAGTGGATAGACATTTATCACCCACTTCCCCTACGTAACAAGGTTTGTACCCCGGTTTGGCCGAGCGCACTCCCTCACGAAATAGGTTTTCATGGTTTCTAATATTTGATAAGGCTAAGTCTCAATTGTTTATTTAGCGAGAGGTCATGTCAATTTATTATCTATCACGTTTTAAGTGAACTAAATCGGTGAACTACGATAATTGTAATTGACACGGTCGATAAACTCGATGTAAAATGCATGTTTAGTTATGGCGATTTAGCGATGCATGCAACATATAAATAAAATGCAAAGCATAAAAATAAAATCCTAGTATGGCCTTCCTAAAATAGTAAATCTAATAAACTATTACAAATTCGGAAATCAACTCCATTGGTCCCTTGAACTTCGGTCTTGGCACGCTTCTCAAGGTAACACTTTCTTTGATGGACCGCCTTCTCGAATGGCACCGTCTTCAAGGAACTCCGGAATAATTAAATTACAAAACGAATTACATAATTTCCTATTATACATTTGTAATAAAAAATAAATCTATTAAATTACGAAGTGGTAATACGAGATCACAATAATTACAACCGAATCGATATTCCCATACATTTCGGGTAATACCAATTAAAACTAAGGCCATACTAAGTAAAATTACATAATTCAAAAATTATATAAAATTACAATATGACAATCATAAATAAAATGCAGCATTATAATATGTATGAACATGCTTAATTTTATGCTAAATCGCCTTTTAAGAGCCAATATCGTATATATTATCGGTTTTTATGGATTTGCGTGATTTAACTTATTAAAATCACAATAATTACAGAAATTCAAATTTATGTACAAGTTAATTACCCTAACCATCTTAGGACTCAAAACTTAATCTTCACTAACCTTATGACAGTAATTCAACTTGATTTCTTAATATTGTTCATAATGGACTTAAAATTACAATTTTATAACATAAACTTCAAATCAAAATATAAAAATTTCAAATAATTTCAAAATTTGAAATTTAAACTCATGAACATTCTGGAAAAATACCATGACACTCATAATGTTCAAAACTTAGGTTAAAAATTTCGAAAAAATATCGAGAAAAACAATATTGCGGTTTATCGGTTTTAACAAATATGACCATTAAAATATGAGAAAATTTATTTTCATCAACTTTTCACTTTTAGATCTGAAATATATGATAAAATTCAACATGTGACGTTTTTCTTTAGTCATGAAGTATGTTTTAGCATTATAACTAATTATAGTCACTATTTATGTGATTTTTCATCAAAAATTCATAAATCATGCAAAAGAACTTCTCTATAGCCAAACATTTTACACACATCTTGTAAAATTGCATGTGACAACATACTAAATTGCCATGACCAGATTCGAAATATAACTCATATTAACCTATTTACCCATTTAAATACGATTTTAACTTATAAAATTCATATTTCGAGCAAAACAACTTATTTTTACATGAAAATTTATAGGCCATCATTATGTTTTAGATGTGAAAACATATCCAAAAACCACTGGAAAATTCAAAGTTTAGCTATTTGTCGTCCAAAAATGACATTTTTCTCATAAAAATCATATTTTAATGCCAATAATATATAAGATGAACAATAAAATCCATAAATAAACCAAAATATCCCAAATACATTTTAGGACCAGAAAATTTAAGATGCAAAGTGATTTCGTGATATATCATAATAGACACAAAATTACAAGTTTTATTTGTTAATAAGATTAACTCGGAAAAACAATAAACCGATTTGCATGCAAACAACCTAAGGCTCATGATACCGCTTGTTAGGATTCATTAATTCCATGAGTATACATATTCATATATGAATTAATTTATTTGGTCATAAAATAAATACAAGATCTTATGCATGCAAACATAAAACAAAGTAGAGAAGAAATCGTCACTTCTTACATTTGTGTTTCGGATTTTGGGCACCAACAAGATCTCCTTCTTGTTAGTTCTTGAGCTTTCCAACAATGGATGAACAAAGGTTCAAATTAGAACCTATCCCAAAAGCTTATACCCAAGGAATACCCTTAATATTTTAATTAATATTGGACTAGTATCAATTAAAACAAGCTTAAAATTTGGACACAAAATATTGATTTTGTTCTCCTCTATTTCGGTTAAGAGGAGAGGATTTTGTGTGTATTTCTTACTCTAAAATTTTCACAAATGTAGAGAGATTATATTTTCTAAAACTAGAAAATAATATGATGGAGTAGTGAATAATTATAGAGGAAAACCATTGGCATTTTCTAGCATGAAAAACTGGTTGGGGGGGGGGCGTAATTGAGGCCAATGCATGCACAAATTTCTCTTCTCAAGAGCTATAGGGTTGCATGTCTACATCAAGAGTAATCATTGTGTTTTTCTATTTAAAATAATTAACACAATATAAACCCCAATCCCCTCCATATTTCGGTACATATATAAAATGGAAAGTCCATTTTATTTTGTCATTTGTTAATTTTGTCATGTGTCACATGTTACATGACATGTTACACCACAATGTATTTTTAATATATTAAAAATCAACATATTAATAAAATATGTCACATACAAAATTTAACTAGTAATTGTTCATTACTTGTACCATAATGGTTTATTAAATTATAAATTACAACGTCTTGTATTTATAATGAATTATTCATTTCAATTTCAATTGTTTCGTAAACAATAATTTTATCTAAGTAATAAAACAATTTGATTACTTAGTACGTATCTTATTTAATCGAATTACAATGAGACACGTTAATTTTACTCACAAAATCATCCGTCAATTTTAAGGAATTTAATTAACTCGTATCGGCATACGATTAATTAAATAATCAATTAAGAGTATTTCCCTATAGGTATGACCTAAGGGGATCAACTGATCACCACCGTCGCACGACAGTAATGTCAAACTCTAGTCAGCCAATCATTACCGATATGTGTGGACCAGTTGACTGTAAAATATTACATCCCTCATGTATTCTTAAATATGAGATTTAAACATGTGATCATCATGATCGACAGTTGTGATCGCATTATTTTCGGAGGACACTTATTCCAACAGATCTTGGATGGATCAATCTCTATTCCCCTCTGACTGACTACATATCCCAATAGCTTGCCGGATGTGACTCCGAATGCGCATATCTGAGGATTAAGTCTCATGTTGTACTTGCGCAACCCGAGAAAGAACTTGCGAAGGTTGGCGATGTGACCTTGCCTATTCTTGGATTTGACGATCATATCATCTACATATACTTTTACTTCTTTATGAATCATATCGTGCAACAGGGTAGTCGCGGTACGTTGATATGTTGCTCCAACGTTGATTATTCCAAACGACATTACGGTGTAGCAATAAGTACTCCATTGAGTGACGAAAGCCGTTTTATGCATATCTTCTTCAGCCATTTTGATCTGATTATATCCTGCTTATCCATCCATAAAACAAAGGAGTGCGTGATCTTCGTAGTATCTACTAGTATGTCGATGTGTGGGAGTGAGAAATCGTCCTTTGGACTGGCCTTGTTTAGATCTCTGAAATCAACACAAACCCGAATTCGTCCATCCTTTTTGGGTATGGGGACTATGTTAGCCACCCAGTCTGAGTACTTGAAAACTTTGATAAACCCACTTCCTCTTTAATCTTGAGAGCCCATTCTGTTCTCATTCGGCAAAGCTTCTGCTCTACGGGTTTAAAACCTGGTTTGATTGAGATTCGATGTTCTTCAATATCCATGCCTATCCCTAGCATATCCTTGTACGACCAAGCGAAAATGTCTTTGAATTCATGAAGAATGTCGATGAAACGAGCTCTTTCATTTGGGTCTAGGGTTGTCCCTATCCTAAATTCTTGGGATTCTAACTCTGTCCCTACGTTGATAGGTTCAGTGTTCTCTATAACTGTTGCCCCTTTTCCCTCCTCTAGTATTTCTTTAATTATGTAAGAAGGTAGTTCGATTGAGTCTAGGTCAGGATCATCGTCAGTATCATCATAAGCAGAATTGCAATCAAGATAACACGAAGAGTATGCAGAATCAGATTTATTCATATTAATGTTTAAAAATAGCTGAAACAAAGAAGCTATATGCGCGGTAGTCAGTGGCGGCAAAGAGGCAGTTGTTGGGGCATTCCCAACGCTACTGTTACTAGATGATGCTAAATTAGGAGAGTTGACGGGATGGGGAGAGACAACAGGAGGAGACTATCTAACGACTTGCTTAGACTTAGACTGAATTTCTAACTCTTGACTCTGACTCAGATTCGAATTCGTCATCTTGTGGTTCTTCTTTGAACATCTCTCCTTCTCCAGTTGTGAGTGTAACACCCCCATACACCAAAGAGCCTTACGAAGGCCACCTAATACATGAAGTGCTACCATCTCGGTTACCTGAGGCATAATAATCAAAAGTGACCATCAAGAAACATAATTTAAGCATAAAGTTTAAAGTGATTACATCAAAACAAACTGTAAAGTAAAGTACAACTGTTCTAAAACCAAAGAACAACTAAAGTAACAAAGAGCATTATGATAACACAGTGGAAGGCTACTATCAGACTCGTGACGACACCATCCCCAGCTAATCCCGCGCGCATCCATAGTATATCTGCTAGACAACTGCTCACCATCCCCGAATGGATCATCACAGTTTTTGAAACATTTAAACGGGGTCAGTTACTGATTACACAAAACAAAATACACAAGATACAACACATAGATCACCCAAACTCTGTCATATCTCCACACACCTGAATACACACTAAAGTGTGTAGTCCGGCCAGAACACCCATCGCCATAGATATTCCACGCCGCCAGTGGGGGACCGCAGCCGTACCCGCCAAATCCCCGCTCATCTATTCTGAGCGAAAACCCATGTTCCTTAATGTGCACATCCCCTCTTGTGGTGGGTTCCACAGAGGGCAAATCAAGGGCGTGAAACCACTCCTGCAAGTGACTTCACTCAGCCGAGGACACGCCTCGCGAACCACAGACAAACACAACCAACCACATTATACAACAACAATTACCAATATGATAAAGATCAACAACAGTAAACAACCAACAACAATTCACCAACCAAACCATTTAATCAATAATCGAGTAGGGAAACCCTACCTGGAAAAGCAATCATCAAGATCATCACAATCAGCTAATCAGAAACGTTCCTCTACGATATGTCTCCTATCAAATACACAATCATACAATTACCATCTAACAATCACAATACTCCAAAACCCCCCAAAATACCCAATTAGGGTTTCAATCAAAGTCAATGAAACAACATAAAAACTATACAATGATCTTACCCATAATACGACGGTCTTAACGGTATAAAGGACTCTGAAATCCGATGACTCTAGCCCCTTGGATTTGATAGCAATGAGAGAAGAACAATCGACGTTGCTTTGTTTTCTTTGTAAAAACTTTAGAGAATAAGAGTAAAAGTAAAAAGGAATTATCGAAATAGATTTATATATCTCTTCACGCATTACTATCGAACCCGGCTGAAAACCCGTAAAACACGACTTACTCGATCGAGTATGTCACTTACTCGATCGAGTGCCCCCTACTCGATCGGGTAACCCACTTACTTACTGTTTCGCACGCAACACTCACTTACTGGATAGAGTAAGCCCTACTCGATAGAATACCCAACAGCACATAAAACCGTAGTATTACAGTGAGCTTGAAGAGCCTGCCTTGGTTATGGGTCCATTTGATTGATTTTCTCCATCCTTTCTGCTGATTGGCTGGATTTGCATCCGTGATGAGCGTTGTAGGGTTGAAATGGTCATCTTGTAGTATCATGGTAATAATCTCGTCTTGGGCTGCTTTGATGAATCGATCTTCTCTGAACATAAGGCTAACAGCTTGTTCGTCGAGACAAGGTGTCCGACGATCTTTAATGGTAGGAACCGCTTCTTGGGGAATGAAATAACAATCATAGAACACTTCGATCCCAGCCAGCTTGTTGCCTTTGAACATCCAAGGTTCAGGAAACCCGTGAAAAGATTCATGGTCTCCTTCCTTGACAAAGTACCCATTTAGTGTAGGGTGATATGGTTGCATTTGGATTCCTCGATGTTTGCGATCGTAAACTTGAGCGAGCATTTCGAAAGCTTCAGATATTGTAGGCTTGTATCCCAATCCTAGTGGTATCTTCTTGGAGTGGCTTTCTTTGAATGGTGAGAAGGTGCCGTTTCGGATAGGGTTTAGTGGCATTCCTAGGAAGTATCCCTGGGATTTGAGTATGTAGTTGACCACTAAGTTTGAATATGGGTTGAATTATAGAGGTGCTAATTCACTTTCTACAAGGCTGATGATCTGGAATCCTCCTAACTCGCGCACTGGATCTGACACGACTTTATTGTTGGACATTTTCTCGATTACTGCTTTGATAGGTGACGAAGTGATCGTCACTACTCGATTATCTAAAGGGATCTTGATCTTTTGGTGAAGTGTAGATGTCACAGCTTTGGAAGCGTGAATCCATGGCCTCCCTAAAAGTATGTTAAACGACGCCTCAATGTCTACTATCTGGAAATTGACCTTTCTTTCGATTGGTCCAGTGGCTATAGTAAGATTGATAAGGCCTATCACTTTACGCAGCGTCCCATCGTATGCACGAACACCTTGGTTAGTTGGGGTCCAATCCGACTCTTTCATGCCTAGCTTGTAAGCTATTTTCAGTGGTATGATGTTGACTGCGGAGCCATTGTCTACAAATGTCATGGGTACATTCTTTTTCAGACATGTGACCGTGATGTACAAGGCTAGATTGTGAGTGACGCCAAAAGGTGGCAAATCTTCACCTGAGAAAGAAACTGGGTTACTTAGCTTGACTGAGTCCTGGAGGACTAGGTTGACTACATCGTCGGGAGTAGAATCATGTGCTATGTTGAGCTTAGCAAACGCTTGTAGTAAAGCTTGGCGATGTGGAAATGAACTAGCAAGTAGTTGCCAGACTGAAAGATCAGCCTTTGTCTTCTGTAGTTGCTTCATTAGGTGGTCAGTGATTGAATCCTCATTGTTCTCTGTTGGAGATGCGACATTTCCATTGGTAGCTGAATTATTTGTTTGCACTGGGGTGACATTTTGATATGGGCGACCAAATCGAGTAAGATGATCCACGTCAAGATCTTCTAGGGTTTTGACTAAAGGATGTTATTTGATGTAAACATCTTCGTCAACGTCTGTCCAAACACCATTGATAGTGTTGAGCCCTTTCAAGCGCAGAATTTCGGATTATAAACTTATGATCTTCTCGACCAGGTCATCAACTACCGTGATAACTTCTTGCATTGTAGATTCGTAGGATAGGGTAATGGCCATTTGCGTGGCATCCTGAGTTGAGACGCTGGGTTTAGGTAGCGATGACACGACATCTTCCAGTTCAGCGACTTGTCTACTCACACTCCTTGCCCATGCGACGAAATCCGCAATAGTGGGTGCGATGGTAGAGTAGGTTTCTCCTTGATCGACCATATTGGTATCATCTTCGATTGAGGAGATAAGGTGTGAACAATCTAAGGTGGATTTTTCATCCGAGATCTTCCGAATTCCAAGAGGATTCTTTGTGTTGTTAGGCTTACTCGCGGGAGGGATAGACAATTGTCAATCTTCGATCATGTCTTGGATAGCACGCTTCAACCTATAAAAGTTTTATGTGTCATGTCCTTTACCCTTGTGATACTCGCAATAGGCATTGTCATCCCAGAATTTGAACTTCTTTTCTGGGTCAGGTGTAGGTCATATTGGTTGGATTCTACCCTATTTCGTTAACCTTTTCATCGCATTTGTATATGTATCGCCAATATCGGTGAACTTTCTTGGCGTATTGCTCTTCTTGGATGACTCGATGAGGTTGACATCCTCGTTCTTGCCAGTGGAACCGTAGGAACGACTTCCAACTGACGTTGAACCTTACTATCCGCGTCTCACAGTTTTGGACAAGAGTCCTTTGCGAATATCGTCATCGATCCTTGTACCTAGCACCGTTAAGTATTTGAAAGACTTGATGTTTTGGTACCTCAAGTGATTTTTATAGATAGGCATTAGATTATCCACGAACTTCTCCACAAGTGTGGTCTCGTCTGGACGCTCAACAGGTTGGGTAGTAGTCTTTCTCCACCTACTTAGGAAGTCGGTGAACCCTTCTTTTTCATTTTGGGTAAGAACCTCTAGAGTGCGCATGTTAACTTAAATCTCAGCATTATCTGTGTACTATTTAGTGAACTCGATGCAGCATCATCCCGAGTGGAAATTTTCTTGTGGTCTAGAGAATAGAACCATTGTTTGGGAATGGTGTCGAGAGATGAAGGAAAGATCCTTACGAACATCTCTGGCTTGATGCCTTTAATAGACATGTAATATTTGAAAGCACGAATGTGGTTTAAAGGGTTTTTGTACCCCTTGAATTTTGGGATGTCATTCATGTTAAAGTTGGTTGGTAGTTGAGCATTCATTGCTTCATACTTTCAGCTGTTTTCCCTGTAGATGTCATCTCCCTTGAGGTACATTAGTTGCTCTTCTAAGTACTGAAGATGCTTTTCTACTTTAGTAAGGATAGGGGGAGAATCGTTTTCAGGTTTCTCGAAGGGTGGCGGATTATCGTGCAAAGGGATGTTAGGAATAGGACCCTCCACAGGGAGAAGTCTAGCCTCCACGGCTACAATGCGACCTTCGATTGTTTGGAGACGAGCATAGGCAACGTCTTGACTGGCTTGGAGACGGAGTGGTGCAGCCAAAACATGATTATTACCATTACCTTCGGGTGGACCCTAGACGCTGGCTTCACTTTCGTTTGTTCCAACCATCTTGGACTGAAGATAAGAACCGACGAAGAATCAAGACACAATCTACTACTTTGCACACTTACTCGAACAAGAAAAGACTCATGGAATGACTCAAAAAGGGAAAGGACACCTGTGTGTGGTATGGGTTAAAAAAAGAAAAAGTTGGTTTTGAAATGTTGTCCTAGAAAATCATTGTGTGTGATTGTAGGAGTGTCGATTTTGAAGTTGATTTTTGAAATTGGTTGATTTTTAAAATTTTGACAGAGTTTCGACTTGATTTTGTTGACTTTGAGCCTTTTTTAGACATTTTGAAAGATTTACATTTTTGCATTTTGAAGAAAGGTTTTAAAAATTTCGTCATGGTTTCACAAAGGTGGCAACATATAAGTTACAAACATAAGCTTTATAACGGTATGCTGAGTGCTTTTATAAGGGTTTTGGTTTAAAGGGTGCGTTGCCATACCAAGCTATCGTACCTTGGTCTGTGGAGAGGTTCGTGCCAAACATGAGTCGGGCCGGTTCCTAGTTCATTCGCTCGAGTAGTGAAAGCTCTTTGACGCAAACATGAGTAAGTATTGTGGTATGGTTGACGTCAATCGCTATCCATCTTTGGGCAAAAATAGGAACTTGGGTTTTCCAGACAGGACAATTTGTCGAATTGGTTGGGTTCAGCCTAGGAAGGCTGGCTAAAATGACCTAAGGAGGTCGAGTAATGAAAACTGACAACTGTCTCATATAAACTATTCCCTAACCTTGTTCAAGTTTCACCCTAGGTAACACTAGACTTAGTCTAAGTGTATCATCCCTAGCGGAGTCGTCAAACTATAGACGCAGCCACCCGCGCCGCGCGCACCCGCGCGTTGGTTTCCAGGCGGCATCACGTCTCCCATAACGCCAGCGCGAGGCCAAAGCACGTCATGGGCCGTTACCGATTTGTAAGGCATTAAAACCGGTGAAAGGTTTGACATGCCTACATTTGTAGAGTCGCCACCAATTTTTATAGGAAATTGGAACCGTTCGAATACTTCGCGTCTTGTCAAGACACAAAGTAGTGACATGAACACTAAGAAATTCGTTACCCTTAGAATTCTATATCTAGAAAGACGACTCTCGTGATGCGAATGAACACGGACGGTCACAGAGATCTTGAGTAAGGGTCGAGGGTACGTATTAGGAAGCTCGTTTATTTGAATACCTGATCCCGCCCGCCTCGATAGCGGTCTCTACTAATGATCAGGGAAGTTATTTATACTCGATATGTTGTCAATTATATGCATACAATGCAACATCCACATTTTAAACCAAGCATGTGAGAATTTGGACTAAGCCTGTTGACAAACAATTTAGCAATTAATTGAGTCGAAGTAGGAAGTTAGATTAATTACATGTGAATGCCAATTAAATAAATCACGCAAGGGCAATACGAAATAAAGAAATAAATTAAAAAAAATAAAAATTTAAAATTACGTCATAAATATGCTCGAAAAGGATTTGAAAAGAAAATAAAATAGAAAAGAAAATTATAATATGAAAACATGTCGAATTGTAAGTGATAATACAAATAATAGTTGATTAGAAACCTAAAAAGATCCTACGTCAAAACAAGAACGAGTTCAGGGGCAGAAAACACTTCAGAACAGGCGCAACATCTGCTGCGCCCCTTAGATGAGGAGCATCAGACCGTGCGTCTGTTGTTGAGTTGGGTTCTGACTATGAAAGTCAGACTCGTTAATTCGTTATTGCTTGTTGGTTAATTAATGTCGATTATTGGTATATAACTCGAGTAGAAGTGATTTAATCATATTACATGCATATGGAACCGTCATAAAGCGACAAAAGGGCGAATAAACGAAACATTACAATGATTTACAAACATGATTTATATATGATGTCGGAAACGAAAACGGAAAAACTTGAAGATGGATTAAGAAAGAAACTGGGGAATAAAAGGTTGAAGATGAAACAGAATAAATATCATGTATCAAAGACGATTTCAAGGGACTTGATATGAACAAATCGAGCCTCTTAAATCCGGGTCTGAATTTAGTGACGAAAATCCGCAAATATTCGTTATAAGGGATTTAAGTCGAAAAGGATTAATAAAAAACAAGTTTTATGAACTGAAAATATGAAAATTGAAGAAATAAAGGGAGAAAACGAAAGATACAAAGAGAGACAGATACTCGAGGAAGAAAAAGAAGAGCAGCACCAGAGAAGCAGCCACTGGAAACGGCGCATCAAATGATGCGACTATTCCAGAAGGCGCATCTGCTGATGCGTTTCTTCTTGGTCGTCTTTCGCTGCTATTTTGCAAAGAACGGTTAAATGGTTTATTTTTAAATCGGTTTTGAGCATACTTGTGACATAAGAAAATAAAATACAATAAAGAAAATTGGGATTTACACCCTCAGACTTACATGTTTGACGAAACGATATTGACTAAGTTTTCGTTTCGTGAATTGCTCGACTCGATGTATGCAAGAATGTGCCCTTAAAAAAGGATTTAAAATAAATTGATTAATTGACTAAGCGGAATTGGTCAAATTGGTTGGTCTATGCAAACGTGACTGGTACTCAGAATGATCTTAGCTTACGTGGTCGTGTAGAACAAGCACATAGGCGTCGGAAAGCAAGAGCGCGGTCTGAGAATGCAAAGGGAGAAGAGAAGGGCGGACACTCGCGTGAGAAATATGTGAGGCGGAGGTCTCTATCTATACTAATCACGTTAAGGAATTTAGGAAAGGTAGGATTAGGAAAGAAATCCGGAGGAAATCTGGAAACTGGGAAAAAAACCAGCCCAGGAAGAGGCGCACTAGGAGCTGTGACCTTTCCAAGAGGCGCAGCTCCTGCTGCAGTTTCTCTTGTGTGGTTTCCTCCTCAACAAGAAAGATTTTCGCTGTTTTATTTAGAAATTAGGGAAGATGTATGCTTGTTTATTCTGCAAGGAATATATTATCGTGGTAAAAGATAAAATTTAGAAATAATATTCCAGAAAAATCTAGCATATTCCGACTCAGTTTTAAAACGGTTTTAGAAAATGGAAGCTGTTTTTTATCCGAACTCCAAATGTACTCTATTTACTGTCAAAATGACCGTATCAGCGCGTAGATGACGACCATGAGGTTGACTCGACTATTTAACCTATCACGTGTTGATGAACTTACGAAATGTCATAAATCGCTCCGCGTTATTAAACATGCGGCCCAATCATCACTGGGTGGTTGGCAGGAGGCTAGATGCAAAAATGAGGTGTCTACAACATGTTAAACTACTAAAGGATAAAATTATGAAATCATTTTCCATTTGAAGAAAGAAGTAGTTAAACCAGCTTACGATCCATTACTTCAAATTAATGAAGTTGTCGCATGAAGTATTAATCCCAAGTGGAATCTTTCCATATCCTAATGTTAAAAGGACAATGTTTAAACAAATGTTCAAGAGTTCAGCGCAACTTTAGTCCTCGCACATCAGGATGGAGTACTTGCCAGAGATATTTGCAGTATAATAAGCAAGGCTTGACACAAAATTGAGATCCGGATGAACAGACAAATAACAACTTTCAGGAAATGTAATAAATTTCCGAGGTTCTTTAAAATAGCAAATGACCCTAACAAATCTTGAAATTTGGTGACAAATTAGCTTAAAGGGTAAACTAAATCTGTTCCAAAATTCAGGATTATTCAAACAATCTAGGTATTTTAACAAATTAAAAACCAGACTGAAACCGGTAGAATTTCAGACAAATTTTCTCAGCAAAATTGTGTGACAGTTTTATATGATTTTTGTAAATAAACAAGGGATATAATTAACAAAATAATTTCCAAGCAAGCATAGGAAATTAATCTGATAATTTGGGAGCTTAAATTAAATCAACTCAAGCAAGCACATAGTTAAATCTAATTTAAACAAACAACAACACTCACAACAAACTAAGCAAGCACAAGACTGTTTGGGACTTGCCATCAGGTACTTAATCACCTTCTAAGCAAGCACAAGAAGATATAAGCCTGACTTATCACTAAGACTCAGCAAAGAAATAAGATTTGGAAATTTTGAGAGAATTCTCAAGGTTTATCATTAATCAAGTCTGCCTAATGCAGTGTGGATAGAGGTCCTTATATAGGCCTCTTTCATACGATTTTAGTACAATAAAACCCTAGGAAATCCTCATCTAAGGGCCAGGATTGAAGCTTACATGAAAACAAAATGAAAATGGGTATTTTACAACGGATTCAAAGGCAAAAATGACAAACTGACAGGTGAAAACAAAAGAACAGCTTGAGATAGTGATAGGTTCCGACTTCTCCTTTGGCTTGGCTTTTGAAAGAGTCTCAGCCTTCTTCCAGGCCGGTTCATCAAGTGGCTCAAGGTGTTATCTTAAAAGTGTGGAAGCAAGGCCAAAAGGTCTTCAAAGCAGTTTCCTAAATGTTTAACCAGAAATGGCAAAAAAACGTTATGCAGAAAGGTCACATGTTGCTTCTTGGTTTCAGTTTGAACTTTGTGAGGTGTGCTGGCCTCGCTCCTTAGGCTTTGTTAGGACTTAGTTAAATAGGAAGTCAGCTGGCCATGGTGGCAGCCGGTGGGTGGCTTGGACTTAGCTCTCTTGGCCTCATAAGTGCTATGGCTTGATCATTGTTGCAGTGACTAGTAGTAGCCTGGTTGTGGCTTGCTATGGCTTGGCCATGGCCTGATCAATGATTGGCAAATGTAGGCCATGACTTGGCATTATGAGGCCATGGCTAGGCTACTCTTGGCCATCTCCCAAATACTCATGACCATGTTCCTTAGCTCCTGCTGCACCCCCCCTGGTTGAATAGGGCTTGTCCTCAAGCCTATATCCTCCTCAACTTCTGAATCTTCATAGTAAGAACTTAGATCCCCCACATTGAAGGTGCCATGAACTTCATATTATCCTGGTAGATCAACTTTGTAAGCATTTGGTCTAATCCTTTCAACAATTTCAAAAGGACCATCAACTCTAGGCATCAGTTTATTCTTCCTTTTAGATGGAAATCTCTCCTTTCTCAAATGAACCCAGACCAGGTCCCCTTACATGAATTATTTCTTCTTCTTAGGTGTAACACCCCCATACACCAAGGTGCCTTACCAAGACCACCTAATGCATGGAAGTGCTACCATCTCGGTTACCCGAGGCAATGTAGACCAGGTCCCCTGGCATGAATTATTACTTTTTCTTAGGTGTAACACCTCCATACACCAAGGTGCCTTGCCAAGACCACCTAATGCATGAAAGTTCTACCATCTCGGTTATCCGAGGCAATGTATATCAAATTGACCATAAAGAAACGTATTTAATTAAGTAAATGAGTCTAAGTGTTTACAATCATCAAAATCCCAAAACTGATATATGAGATACAAATGTTCCACTATCAAAACCAACGAAATGAAAGTATTAGTTCAAGACATAGCGGAAGACTATAACGACTCGTGGTAACTTCATCCCAGCTATCCCTCACGCAAACGATCTTATACCTGTTCAATAACTGCTCACCATCCCAGAATGGATCACCACCGTTTTCAAAACATTTAAACGTGGTCAATTACTGATTACACAAAACAAGATATACAAGATACAACACACAGATCACCCAACTCCATCATATCTCCACACACCTGACTACACACTAAAGTGTGTAGTCCTACCAGAATACCCATCGCAACAGATATTCCACGGCACTAGTGGGGGACCACAACCGTACCCACCAAATCCCCGCTCATCTATTCCGAGCGAAAACCCATGTTCCTTAATGTGCACATCCCCTCCTATGGCAGATTCCACAGATGGCAAATCAAGGGCGTGAAGCCACTCCCGCAAGTGACTCGACTCAGCCGAGGGCACGCCTCGCGAATTACAGACAAACACAACCAACCAAATTATGTAACAATAATTACCAATACGATAAAGATCAACAACAGTAAACAACCAACAACAATTCACCATCAAACCATGTAATCAATAACCGAGTAGGGAAACCCTACCTGGAATAAGCAAATCACCGAGACCGTCACAATCAGCTAATTAAAACTGCTCCTGTATAAAATCAACTCCTATAACCATACAATCATATAATCACTATCTAATACACATCATACTCCCAAAATCCCCCAAAATACCCAATTAGGGTTTTAAACAAACTCAACGAAATGACATAAAAACTGTACAAGGATCTTACCCATAATACGACAAACTCAACGGCGTAAAGAACACAACAATACGACAACTCTAGCCCTTAGGATTTGATAGAAATGAAAAGAAGGAAGCAACGTAACTTTGTTTAGGTTTTGTGAGATTTTAGAAAAGATAAAAAGTGAAAAAGAAACTGACGGAAGAGTTTATATATCATTCTCGCAATGCTAACAAAACCCGGCAAAATAACCAGTAGAACCGACTTACTCGATCGAGTACGTCACTGACTCGATCGAGTGCCCCTTACTCGATCGAGTAACCCACTTACTCGATCGAGTACCCATCAGCAGAACACTGTTTCGAAATCCAAACTCACTTACTCGACAGAGTAAGCCTTACTCGATAGAGTAACCAACAGTACAGAAAACCGTAGTATTACAGTCTTCCCTCCTTAAAAATGAACTTCGTCCCCAAAGTTCAAACCTGTACTCAAAAACAAACATAATAACTCAACCATGACACAAAAACGCAACAAAACTCAAAACAAAACCCCAACCCCAACACAAACCGACTCAAAACAACTACTAACTGTAAAAAAACCAACATAAAACCATACCAAAACTTATGCGATCATCTCCTACCCCCCTAGAAGAAACATGGTTACGTCCCCGTAACCACACATACCGGATAAAAAAGTGACGGATATCGCTCCCTCATAGCCTCTTCCGCCTCCCAAGTAGCTTCCTCAACCTCGTGATTAGAGCATAGAACCTTAAGCAACACCGTTTCCCCAGACCTAGTTTTCCAAACCTTGCGATCAAAAATTTGTTTTCGCACCTCAAGATAAGACAAAGACTCATCCAACTCTGTGTTCTCCACCTCTAGCACATGGGAAGGATCACTCAATACTTTCATAACTGAGACACGTGGAACACATTATGCACCCGATCCAAAGCTGGTGGCAAAACTAACCAGTAAGCAACTTCTCCCACACGATCCAAAATCTCATATGGTCCTATGAACCTCTGGCTCAGCTTCCCTTTCTTACCAAACCTCATAACCCCACGTATAGGAGATACTTTCAGAAGAACTTTATCCCCAACCTGAAACTCTATGTCACGACGATGTAAGTCTGCATAGCTCTTTTGTCGATCCTGGGCCGCTTTCATCTTTTGCCGAATCACCTTAACCTGTTCTATCATCTCCTGTACCATCTGTGGTCCTAAAACCACTACCTCAGCTCTATCATCCTAGCAAATCAGACTCCTACACCTCCTCCTATACAAAGCCTCAAACGGTGCCATCCCAATACTCGTATGATAGCTGTTGTTATAAGAAAACTCGATCAGATCCGACCTATCTTTCAGCCTACCACCAAACTGTGGGAAATTATCTGTATACTTCCCTTATTATTAAGGATTATAATGAATTTATAAAGATGATTACTAGTCATAAATGAAAATTACATAAACAAAATAGAGAGATTATGAAATCAACCCTTTCCGAGAGGTGTGATGTTTCTTAGGCCCTGCAAATGATTACACAGATGAGAACCACAACCAGTATCAAGTACCCAAGTTCCGAAACTTGCATGGTTAATCTCAATCATATGAATATAAGATGACATACCAACAGGAACGACGCGGCCTGCTTTTATGTCCTCACGGTACACGGGACAGTTCCTCCTCCAATGTCCAGTCTTGTGACAATGGTGGCACTCAATGTCACCGCCCTTGCTCTTTGCCTTGCCCTGTGAGCCACTAGTCTGACCAGGCCCACTCTTACCGTTTCCTGGCTTCTTGAACTTTGGCTTACCTACAGTTAGGTCGCCTGGAGCTTTTCCCTTACCTTTTTTCTTGTTGGAAATCATGAGAACATCCTGCTTCATGCTCCCACTGAATTTCATATACTTCTCGGTCTGTACGAGAAGTGAGTGTAGCTCATGAGGACTTTTCTTTAAGTCATTCATGTAGTAGTTCGCCCTGAAAAGGGCAAAACCATCATGAAGAGAATGAAGCATTCAGTCAATGACTATGCTCTCACTGATTTTGCAATCAAGTGCCTCTAATTTCTCGACATTCTCAATCATGTTAAGAATGTGTGGGCTAACCGGTTGGCCCTTTTGGAGTTTCGCATCAAAGAAGCGACAGGTATGCTCATAAGTAACGATTCTCGGTGCTTTTGAGAACTCGTTAGTGAGCGTGGTGAAAATCTTGTTTGCACCTTGGGCAATGAAGCGTCTCTGCAAATTGGTTTCCATTGAAAAGATGAGTACGTTCTTTATCGCACCCGCTTCCATGACAAAATAACTATAAGCAAGTGACTCGTTAACTCCTGCATTGGGGCCTGGGTTTACCGGTATTGGCTCAGTTAAGTACTTGAGCTTACCGTCAGCAATTGCAGCATTCCGTAGTCTTTGCCTCCCGATCCATAAAGTTGGACCCATCATTCTTCAGTCGTGTGAACTGATTCATGTTGTCCATAAAAACTTTAAGCCAGGACTCGCGTCCAAGTGTGGCACTCGGCATTGGGATTTCGTTATTTCCAGCCATTTGTTGAAATAGAATTATCAAAATAAACGTATTCTACACTGCGAAAAGAAGAATAAAAATAATAAGCATATGCATCGTTTTGATTTTAAGTCTTAATGCAAAACTGTTATAAGTGAAGACTCATGCATTTATACAATTGACCTCCCTCTAGAATTATATAAATGATCTTAAGACTCAATTATCTGCAAATTGATAAACCAACCTTTTGGCTAATTCTACTGTTAGAATTCTTGGTCGATAAATTTCTGTAAATTCTATCTTTAGTCCATCATAATCACGAGAAACTCTTCGGACTAAAATGTTGAGATAAACTAAGTCAACACAAACTACTTACCCAACGTAGAAGGGGTCATATTATGCCTACTGACGAAAAAGGGATTCATAGTTGTTTGCCCTTATAAAGACTAATCTCAATTTCCGTTTTAAAGGAAGATCCCATCAACTTTATTTTAATTCATTTTAAGTGAACTAATATCTAGCATGCGGGAATGAATAAACTAAGGTGATGGCTTAAACTGAGTGACATCTGTATGTCTATGAAATCTAACATACAATCTATATGAGTCAATTTTCATGCATTTTAGTAGGTGGTTTGGTTTAGGCGGAATATGATGCATAAACTATCATGTGAATGAAAAGCAATAGGAACGAAAACGTAAAAACAATAAAAAGTCCTAGTGTGGCCTATCTATCAAAATGAACATAAATACAACTTTGGAATCCAGCCTTGGACCCGAGAAGCTTGTCTTGATGTTCCATCTTGATCCATGTAGCGGGAGTGAGCTCCAATCTCCATCTTTAGTCTTCTCAAAATTTACAATTTAAAATTACATGATAAACCTATTTACATTCTAATTTCAAAACCGTAATAAATAAAGAAAACCAAACGGAGATACGAGATCTCAAATTACATTAAAAATTATGTTTCCATCATTACGAAAACATAATTTGACTAAGGCCACACTAGGTATTACAAATTACAACCGATTGCAAAAATACGTAAATAAATTCATTCAACAAAAAAAAAAATGCATCAACTAAAAAAAATTAAACATACAAGACATAATTCCTTAATTATGTAGATTAATTTTCCAAAGCACCTATTTAAAAGATCAAATTAAGTGACAATTCCTCAATTACTCACTATAAATTTAATCTTAATTCACATTAAACTTGTAATATGGATTTAATCCAACATTATTTTAAACTTCTTTAAAATTATTAGGTATCTAAAATTGTGAAATTCTTCACAAAATTAATCATACATTAATAATTTGATGTATAATCAATATTGGCCAAAATAAAACCAAAAAAAAAACCTTTTTTCTATCTTTGGTCACGGCAATAGAAAAAAAAACGAAAACAAAGTTTTTTTTTTCTTTTCGGTAAAACAGCAAAAAAAAACAAAAAAAAAACAGCCTTTTATTTTTCTTCTTCTCGGCATTTCAGCAATTCGAAAAAATACAGAAACTTTTTTTTCTTGCGGCAAAAATGCCCTAAAATCAAAACATATTGATGAACAAAATCGTTTATTGTTGCTATTAACAAGATTGGCATAATCACCTTATAATTTAAACATGTAAATTTATGAAACATGATTCTAAACAACAATTTAGAACCATTTATGCCAAAAACAATATAGCAAAAAACAATTTATTATCAACAACTAGACGATTTCCATTTACATTATAATTTAATCTTCATTAAATCAAACATCTACAAATTCATCATATAATCATTTTAACTAATTAAAACAACAATATGAAAAATCAAAATGGAAACAAATCAACAAAAAAACAAAAACCAATCGGCATAAAATAAAAAAAAAACCCTGCGGCAAATTTTTTTTTAACAGCCGATTATTTTTTTTTTCTTTCTCGAAATTCTATTGTTTTAATCCATTTTATGAAAATCATCAAAATAAAATCGTGGCCTTGGTCTGATACCACTTGTGGGAAATTATCTGTATACTTCCCTTATTATTAAGGATTATAACGAATTTATAAAGATGATTACTAGTCTTAAATGAAAATTACATAAACAAAATAGAGAGATTATGAAATCAACCTTTGGTCCTAGCAAAATCGGCCTAAGAACAATATCGCAATGATATTCACCTATCAGTTGCACCCAAGATAATATGAGATATGCCCTTTTCTTCTTGCTAGAATCGATCCCTAATTAACTGATTAATTTTAGGTTTTTGTGTTTTTCTTTGATGAGAGGAGGCTAGGTTAGAATTAGGGTAGAAAATGAATCCTCCTTTTTCTTTATATTAACCGAAAATAAGAGAAGAAAAGGAGGGATTTTTCTTTCCCATTTACTTGGTTTTACCGAGATACCCACACAACAAATAAGGAGAAAAATCTCCTTATTTTAAGTTGTTATCCAAAATGTATAATAATGTGTATTATTATAAATTGCCATTTATTTTGTTCCGTATTAATAAGTATACATACAACAACTTGCAGTCGATATATTAATGCCGGTCTGTAATAATCAATTACGACAATATCGTATAATATATACTTTAACTATAAATATCGCATATTTATAATTAGCTAATTAAATATAACCTATTACATTTAATTACGAATTAACATCTTAATTCGTTTAAGCTAACATAATATACATTAATTAAATATAACATATTATATTCAATTTACGAATTGACAGTTAATTCGTCTCAACTAATATTATTTAATCGGCATTAAATAATCGTCTCATCAACACATTGACTAACTGTTTAGTCATATAAGGCATCAATGTGATTACATTTCCATAATCACATCTCTCAAACACATCCTTTAGGTGTGAGTGTGTGACTTTTAGGGACCAGTTGATCACCGCCATCAGTATGATAATAACGTCAAACTTTCTAGCAAGGCAACCGTTATTAGGTAATCATTAATCAACTGATAAAATACGAAGTATACCCTTGTGAACCTATAAGAGATTTATTAATGTTATCACACTAATTTGTGGAGGACACAAGCTCCAACACAAACTCCATCACACAAGCTCTCAACATGTCCTTAAAGGTCTTAATAGTTCTCTCTATCTATCCATCTGTTGCAGGATGGAATGCAGTACTCATCTTCAAGGTAGTTCCCATCACCCCCTTCAACTCTTGCCAAAACCGAGAAATAAACCTCGTATCCCGATCTGACACAATGTCCTTAGGGACTCCATGTAACCTCACCACATGTTTCCTGTACCCATTAGCCAACTAAACCTTAATCCATGTATCTTTTATTGGAATAAAGTGAGCTGACTTAGTCAAACAGTCAACTATCACCCATATCATGTAGTTACCCTACTGGCTCCTCGGTAAACCCAATATGAAGTCCATAGAGATAGATTCCCATTTCCCCTCAGGTAACTCAAGAGACTAAATCTTAGCTTGTGGTCGTCGCTGCTCTCCCTTAACCATCTGACATGTCAAACATCGAGCCATGAACTCAGCTGTTTCCCTCTTCATCCCAAGCCACTATAAAGTCTTCTTCAAATCTCGACACAACTTGTCACCGCCTGGATGTACTGAATATGGTGTGCAATGAGCCTCTGTCATGATCACCTTATTCAACTCCTCATCACTAGGAACACACCATCTCCCATCAAACCGAACACTCCCCTTTGTATGAATAGAAAACCGAGAAACTGTCCCTTTCTCTACTCCAGCTCTTTAGAGCCTGCTTCTGGCGAATATAATCATAAAGATCTGGCTCCACTATCAAGTCCCCTCTAGCATCCCCTTTTTGTATCACATGTATCCCCATCTTCCCCACCTCATCTCTCAACCTCATCAAAGACATAGCTGTGCATAGAGAATGCATACTCTTCCAGCTCAACGTATCTGCCACCACATTTGCTTTCCCTTCATGGTATATGATATCTATGTCGTAGTCCCCTATTAGCTCTATCCACCTCCTCTGTCTCATGTTCAGTTCCTTTTGAGTAAAGATGTACTTGAGACTCTTGTGATCTGAAAACACTTTAAAGGTCACTCCATTAAGATAGTGCCTCCAAATCTTGAGAGCAGACACAACTGCACCCAACTCTAGATCATGTGTCGGATAGTTCTCCTCATAAGGTTTCAATTGCCTAGAAGTATAGGCAATGACTTTCCCATTCTGCATCAAAACACATCCCAGCCCATTATTTGAAGCATCTATATACACCTCAAAGTTCTCACACCCTTCAGGTAAAGCTAAGACTGGAGCTGTGGTCAAACACTCCTTTAATGTTTGGAACACCGTCTCAATTTTCATCCCAATGAAACATGTTCTCTTTCCTCATCAATGTTATCATAGGTCTGGCAATCTTTGAAAAGTCTTTCACGAACCGACGATAGTACCCTGCCAAACCCAAGAAACACCTGATCGCTGCCACATTCTTCGGTGTTTCCCACTTAGACACTGCCTTTATCTTTGTAGAATCCACAAATACACCATCTTTGGAAATCACATGCCCCAGAAAGACAACTTCCTCGAGCCAGAACTCACACTTAGACAACTTTGCATATAGCTGATTATCACGCAAAGGTTATAACACCAATCTCAAGTGCTCCTCGTGCTCCTCCTTAGTCATAGAATAGACTAAGGTATCATCTATGAACACCACCACAAAACTATTCAAAAACTGACTGAAGACCCAGTTCATCAAATCCATAAACACTGCCAGTGCATTAGACAACCCAAACAACATCACCACATACTCATAGTGACCATACCTCGATCGAAAAGCTGTCTTTGGTATGTCCTCATCCTGAATCCTCACCGAATGGTAACCTGATTGATGCGTGCATTTTATATAGACTTATTGTACCATATTTCCATGCATCTCTATGCATATTTAGTAGTGTTTAGCTACAAATGTCCCCCGAATTGTCTACTCTGGTTTCTCTTGTATTATTTGCAGGTATGAACTAGAGAGGAGCATAATCAAGCTTAAAACATGTCCCTATGCATGCATTTTGGATATGAGTTGAGTCGGAGCTTGGAGACTACTATTTTGAGATGCATAAAGAAGTAAGATAGCTAGGCGAGCAAAGGAAGAACTTCAAATTACTAGTGCCTAATTTTATGAGACATATCTCGAGTTATATAATGAATTTTCAAGTTATTCCGACTGAATATGAAATCCTGTCCTCTTAGCTTTCCAACGCCACCAGAAACACTATGTTTGCCCAAGTAACGAAGAAATGACAGCCGTTTGAAATATAGTGCGCGAAGTAGGAATTATGCGCTGGAAACCACTCGATCGAGTACTATAGTACTCGATCGAGTAGTTTAAGTCTTCAATCGAATGGCTTCTTTTTGACAGTGTTCGATCGAGTACCTAAAGTCCTCAATCGAGAGGTTTTGCTTGAAGTTACTCGAGAGAGGAATTTTAAAGTACTCGATCGAGTATTTTTCTTATTTACACGGGATTTTATTCCATGATTAGTTAATCTTTTAGTTAATAATGTTGGAGCTTGTGTCCTCCATAAATTAGTGTGATACATTTGTAAATCTCTTACAGGTTCACAAGGGTATACTTCGTATTTTAATCAGTTGATTAACGATTACCTAATAACGGTTGACTTGCTAGAAAGTTTGACGTTATTATCATACAGATGGCGGTGATCAACTGGTCCCTAAAGGTCACACCTATAGGATGTGTTTGAAAGATGTGGTTATAGAAATATAATCACATTGATGCCTTATATGACTAAACAGTTAGTCAATGTGTTGATGAGACAATTATTTAATGAAGATTAAATAATATTAGTTGAGACAATTAATCACAATTCGTAAATTGAATATAATAAGTTATATTTAATTAAATGTATGTAATGTTAGCTTGGACGAATTAATCTGTTAATTCGTAATTAAATGTAATCGGTTATATTTAAAATCAACAAGATGAATGTGTCATAGTGGTAATAGTGAGGGTACTCAAACCAAGAGGTCATGGGTTCGATCCTCACTAGATGACAATTTATATTTAACACATTTTTACATTTTTGGAAACCGAAAATAAGGAATTAAAACTCCTTATTGTTTCGGTAATTGGGCCGGAAATTAGAGGATGAAAAATCCACCCTAATCTACCCTTATACATGGTTTAAGAGGGTGAGATGGGTGAATTCATTCTAACCTAATTTTTGCCCTAACTCAACCTTGCCTCCTCTCATCGAAAAAAAAAACACAAAAAAACCTAAAAATTAATCAGTTAATTTTTGGATTGATTCTAGCAAAATCAAAGGGCATTTCTCATATCGTCTTGGGTGCAACTGATAGGAGAATATCATTGCGATATTGTTCATAGGCCATAAAAGCTAGGACCGAAGGTTATTTCTTAATCCTTTACGTTTTGTTTATGCATTTTAGTTTTATGACTCGTAATCATCACTTTATAATTCGTTATAATCCTTAAAAATAAAGGGATGCATACAGATAAATCCCACAAGTGGTATGAGAGCCAAGGCTACGAATTTTAATTTTGATGATTCTCATAAAATTGTTTGTAAACAATAATTAGGGTTTGCGAAAAAATATAATCGGCTGGAATTTTTTTTTGAGCGGTGGAATTTTTTTTTCGTTTCCGTTACTGTTCACAGATGAACAGTATTATTAAAAAAAAAATCTGTTTTTTTTCTTTCTTTTGGTTTCTCCTGAAAAACCGGTTAAAGTTTTTTGCGGCCGTTTTTGTTTATGCCGATTTGAAAAGCATCCGAGAAAAGAAATTTTTTTTTCCCTGTTACTGTTCACGTGTTTACTGTTCACAGAGGACAGATTTAAAAAAAAAAATTGTCTTGTTTCGTTTTTTACAGATAAAACCGTGTACAAAATAAGAAAAGTTGTTTTCTGTTTTTAGTTTAGCCGTGCTGAAATTATAAAAAAAAAAAAAAAATTTTTTTTTTTTACTGTTCAGCCGAGACCAAAAAGAAAAAAAAAAGGATTTTGTTTTTTTTGTTTTGGCCAATTTTGTTTATACATTAAATTTATAATGTATGATAATTTTTGTGAAGCGGTTCACAAAATTTAAAGATACCTAATTATTTTAAAGCAGTTTAAAATATTGATGGATTAAATTCATATTACAAGTTTAATATGAATTAAGTTTGAAATTAATGTGATTAATTGAGGAATTGTCACTTAATTTGTTAATTTAAATAGGTGGTTTTGATAAAATTAATCAACATAATTAAGGAATTGTGTCATGTATGTTTAATTTATTTTTAGTTGATGCATTTTATTTTTGTTGAATGAATCGTTGAATGAATTTATTTACGTATTTTTGCAATCGGTTGTAATTTGTAATACTTAGTGTGGCCTTAGTCAAATTATGTTTTCGTAATGAAGGAAATATAATTTTTTATGTAATTATGAAATCTCGTATCTCCTTTTATTTTTCTTTAGTTTTGGGTTTTGAAATTAGAATGTAATAAATAGGTTTATTATGTAATTTATTTATTGTAATTTCAAAGAAGACTAAAGATGGAGATTGGAGCTCACTCCCGCTACATGGATCAAGATGGAACATCGAGACAAGCTTCTCGGGTCCAAGGATGGATTCCAAACTTGTATTTAATGTTCATTTTGATAGGATAGGCCACACTAGGACTTTATTATTGTTTTTACGTTTTCATTCCTATTGCTTTTCATTCACATGATAGTGTATGCATCATATTCCGCCTAAACCAAACCACCTACTACTAAAATGCATGAAAATTGACACATATAGGTTGTACTTTAGTTTTCAAAGACATACAAATGTCACATGTTTATTAAGCCATCACCTTAGTTTATTCATTCACACATGCTACATATTAGTTCACTTAAATTGAATTAAAATTAAGTTGACGGGATCTTCATCTAAAACGGAAATTGAGATTAGTCTTTATAAGGGCAAACAACTATGAATCCCTTCTTCGTCGGTAGGCATAATATGACCCCTTCTACGTTGGGTAAGTAGTTTGTGTTGACTTAGTTTATCTCAACATTATAGTCCGAAGAGTTTCTCGTGATTATGATGGACTAAAGATAGAATTTACAGAAATTTATCGACCAAGAGTTCTAACGGTAGAATTAGCTAAAAGGTTAGCTTATCAATTTACAGATAATTGAGTCTTGGGATCATTTATATAATTCTTGAGGAAGGTCAATTGTATAAATGTTTTGAGTCTTCGTGTTATGACAGTAGTTCATTAGACTTAAAAATATAAACGATGCACATGCTTATTATTTATTCTTCTTTTCGCAGTGTAGAACACGTTCATTTTACTGTTACAACAAAATGTCTGGAAATAACGCAATCCAAATGCCTAGTGCCACACTTGATCGCGCGTCCTGGCTTAAAGTTTTTATGGACCAAATGAATCAGTTCACACGTCTAAAAACGACGGGTCCAACTTTGCGGACCGGGAGGCAAAGACACTACGGAATGCTGCCATTGCGACGGTAAGCTCGGTACTTAATCGAGCCAATACCGGTAAACCCAGGTCCCAATGCGAGAGTCAACGAGTCACTCGCTTATAGTGACTTCGTTATGGAAGCAGGTGCGATAAAGAACGTACTCATCTTTGCAATGGAAACCAATTTGCAGAGACGCTTCATTGCCCAAGGTGCGAACAAGATTTTCACCACGCTCACTAACGAGTTCTCGAAAGCACCGAGGATCGTTACTTATGAGCATACCTGTCGCTTCTTTGATGCGAAACTCCAAAAGGGCCAACCGGTTAGCCCACACATTCTTAACATGATTGAGAATGTCGAGAAGTTGGAGGCACTTGATTGCAAAATCAGTGAGAGCATTGTCATTGACCGAATGCTTCATTCTCTTCACGATGGTTTTGCCCTTTTCAGGGCGAACTACTACATGAATGACTTGAAAAAGAGTCCTCATGAGCTACACTCCCTTCTCGTACAGACCGAGAAGGATATGAAATTGAGTCGGAGCATGAAGCAGGATGTTCTCACGATTTCCAACAACGGTAAAGGTAAGGGCAAGGCTCATGGAGATTTAGTTGTAGGTAAGCCAAAGTTTAAAAAGCCAGGAAACGGTAAGAGTGGGCCTGGTGAGACTAGTGGCTGACAAGGCAAGGCAAAGAGGAAGGGCGGTGACATTGAGTGCCACCATTGTCACAAGACTGGACATTGGAGGTGTGGGATTTATCTGTATACATCCCTTAAAAATAAGGACTATAACGAATTTATAAATGATGAATGCGAGTCATAAAATAAATTACATAAACAAAAGGGTAGATAATTAAGAAACAACATTTGGTCCTTGCTAATTCGGCCTAAGAACAATATCGCAATGATATTCGCCTATTAGTTACACCCAAGATGCTCCGAGAAATGCCCTTTGATTTTGCTTGAATCGATCCAAAAATTAACTGATTAATTTTAGGTTTCTTGTATTTTTCCGATGAGAGGAGGCAAGAATTGGGAAAAAGAAAATTAGGTTAAAGAGAAATCCCCTACTCTCCTTATAACCGAGTATATGGAGTAGATAGGTTGATTTTCTCTTCCAAATTTTCGGCCCATAGGAACCGAAATAAAAAGGATTAAAATCCTTATTTTCGGTTATTCCAAGAATGTATAAAATGTGTAAATTGTCATCTAGTGAGGATCGAACCCATGACCTCGTGGTTTGAGTACCCTCACTATTACCACTATGACACATTCATCTTGTTGATATTAAATATAACCGATTACATTTAATTATGAATTAACAGATTAATTCGTCCAAGCTAACATTACGTACATTTAATTAAATATAACTTATTGTATTCAATTTACAAATTGACAGTTAATTCGTCTCAACTAATATTATTTAATCTTCATTAAATAATTGTCTCATCAACACATTGACTAACTGTTTAGTCATAAAAGGCATCAATGTGATTATATTTCTATAACCACATCTCTCAAACACATCCTATAGGTGTGACCTTTAGGGACCAGTTGATCACCGCCATCTGTATGATAATAACGTCAAGCTTTCTAGCCAGCCAACCGTTATTAGGTAAACGTTAATCAACTGATTAAATATACGAAGTATACCCTTGTGAACCTGTAAGAGATTTACAAATGTTATCACACTAATTTGTGGAGGACACAAGCTCCAACAAACTCCCACTTGTCCTCACAAGTGTATGTGCGATAACCAATTCTCATATCCTAAAATTTCTCCCACTCAATGTAAAACAATTTGCAAATCCGTATTCACAAAGGTCGTATTTTACAAGCGATCATCATCAAGAGTGGTTTCCCCGACTAGAGAGTAACTTAACTGATAAACGAATCAACATTCGAGCATGGCCATGCATTTCAGTTACAACTCCTCGAGTGGCCCTGAGAAATAACTATACCTGATAAGGGTTGGATATTTTCCTCAACTCGAATCCTGCAGATGTAAGCACAGTATGAAATGACCCAGAAAAAATCTACTTAGCCTCCAGTTACGGCAGACCGTGAGAAAGAAACCAAAGTCACCCAAAAACTGCCTTAATCTCAAGAGACAGTCGATAGTCAAAAGAATCGACTCTAGGAACACAATGGATGTCCTATCCACGACCAGGCACCAAATGTTATTAAACATTTAGGACTCCATTACGTTGTCACAAAAAAAGTTGTCCTACGAGGTATCGTTATAATCTCGCATCTGTGATCGATCAGTCAACCGTTTGACTGGCTCGTTGAACCCACCATCAATCGACTGCACAATATAATAGCAGGAGTTATTAGCTCACATTGGCGATTACGGACCAAAAACAAATATAATGTAATTCAGTTCACTTTGTGGCGTTCAATGTTGTCAGTACAATCCACATGAAAAACAAAATATTATATTTAAAACGATGAAGTTATAAATAGTATATATGAAAAAGATAATGTATCAAATCCATAATCAAGTACTACAACTCAGGAACGCGTTTAATTCCCATGGAATTAACGTGCCCTACATGCTTATCATAATTCAACGGTTTCGTGAGAGGATCCGCGATGTTATCATCCGTAGCAATCTTGTCTATCACTATTTCCTCTTGCTCCACATAATCACGGATCAGGTGAGCTTTCCGATGTACATGTCTAGATTTGTTGCTAGACTTTGGCTCCTTAGCCTGCAAGATGGCACCTCTATTGTCACAATAGATGGTGATCGGGTCATTCAAACTAGGAACTACCGTGAGTCCTTGTAAAAATTGACGCATCCATATCGCTTCCTTTGCTGCCTCCGAAGCGGCATAGTACTCGGATTCAGTAGTAGAATCTGCTACAACACTCTGTTTGGAACTCTTCCAGCTGACCGCAGCACCATTAAGAGTGAAGACGAACCCGGACTGAGATTTTGAATCATCTCGATCCGTTTGGAAGCTAGCATCTGCGTAACCGATTGCGCATAGCTTAGAATCGCCTCCATAAGTCAATACCCAATCCTTAGTCCTTCGTAGGTACTTGAGGATGTTTTTAACAACTATCCAGTGTGTTTCACCCGGAGTCTTTTGGTACCGACTCGTCATACTCAATGCATATGCCACGTCTTGACGTGTGCATATCATAGCATACATGATCGATCCTATTGCAGATGCATAAGGAACACGACTCATGCGCTCAATCCCTTCAGGCGTCGTGGGTGACTGAGACTTACTCAACTGCATCCCGGTCATCATTGGAAGGTTCCCCTTCTTGGAGTTGGTTATCTTTGAACTTCTCAAGAATCTTATCCAAATAAGACTCCTGACTAAGTGATAACGTCCGTCGTGATCTATCTCGGTAGATACGGATTCCCAAAATGCGCTGTGCCTCACCCAGATCTTTCATCTGGAAATGGTTCTTCAACCATTCTTTAACCAAAGATAGGAGAGGAATGTCATTCCCAATCAAGAGTATTTCATCGACATACAATATCAAGAATACAATCTTGCTCCCACTCGACTTGATATATAAGCATGGTTCCTCGACCGATCGAGTGAAACTATACTCTTTTATCACCTGGTCGAAACGATGATTCCAACTCCGAGACGCTTGCTTAAGTCCATAAATGGAACGCTTAAGCTTGCATACTTTCTTAGGATGTTCAGGATCTATGAAACCTTTGGGTTGCACCATGTACAACTCTTCCTCCAAATAACCGTTTAAGAAGGCGGTTTTCACATCCATTTGCCAAATTTCATAATCATGAAAAGCGGCAATCGCTAAGATTATCCGAATGGAACGTAGCATGACTACAGGTGCAAAAATCTCATCATAGTGCAATCCGTGCACTTGAGTGAAACCTTTTGCCACAAGTCGTGCCTTATATGTATCTGGTTGCGCGTCTACAGAACGCTTTATCTTGTAAACCCATTTGCACTGTAGAGGTTTTACCTTATTAGGTAAATCAACTAGATCCCACACGTCATTCTCATACATGGAGTCCATCTCGGATTGCATGGCTTCGAGCCATAGCTTTGAGTCTGAACAGGTCATAGCACCTTTATAGGTAACGGGTTCATTACTCTCTAGGAGTAAAACGTCATTCTCCTCGACCATACCAATGTATCTGTCCGGAGGATGAGAGACTCTACCCGACCTCCTAGGTTCCTCAGGAATATTAACCGTATCATCAGTTGGAGGAACAACTTCCTCCATCTGTTCTTCGGTTGTTGGTACTAGAATCTCCGACAGCTCGAAGGTTCTATTACTTGTCTTGTTCTCGAGAAATTCTTTCTCTAAGAACGTCGCACTAGCCGCAACAAAAACTCGATGTTCGGTAGGCGAATAGAAGTAATGACCAAATGTTCCTTTTGGATAACCTATAAAGTATGTCTTGACCGATCGCGGGCCGAGCTTATCCTCGTGTCTCCACTTGACATAAGCCTCGCAGCCCCAAACCCGAATAAAGGACAAGTTAGGGGCCGTTCCCTTCCACATTTCATATGGAGTCTTGTCGACAGCTTTAGACGGACTTCGGTTAAGTATAAGAGCAGCTGACAAAAGAGCAAAACCCCATAATGAATCAGGCACTACGGTGTGACTCATCATGGATCGAACCATATCAAGTAAGGTTCGATTTCTCCGTTCGGACACACCATTCAATTGAGGTGTTCCAGGTGGAGTTAACTGCAAAACGATTCCACAGTCTTTCACGTGTTGATCAAACTCATTTGAAAGATATTCGCCACCCCGATCTGAACGGAGTGCTTTGACCGTTCTACCCAGCTGGTTCTGTACCCTGTTCTGGTATTCCTTGAATTTCTCAAAGGACTCACTTTTATGCTTCATTAAGTAGACATATCCGTATCTACTTAAATCGTCCGTGAAAGTGATAAAATATCTATAGCCATCTCTAGCGGTAATTGACATAGGTCCACAAACATCAGTATGTATGAGTCTTAATAGGTCACTAGCGCGCATTCCAACACCTTTGAAGGAAATTCGAGTCATCTTACCAATGAGACATGATTCACACGTGCCATATGTAGAAAAATCGAATGCGGGAATAGTCCCATTATCGACGAGTTACTTCACGCGTTTCTCATTTATGTGTCCCATTCGACAATGCCAGAGATAGGTTTGATCTTTGTCACCAACCTTTACTTTCTTATTATTCACGTGTAATACTTCCGTGGTTTGGTCTAAGATGTAAATTCCATTCATGGAAACTGGTTTGCCATAAATCATTTCATTGAAAGAGAAAATACAGCTATTATCCTTTATTGAAAATGCAAAACCGTCTTTAGCAAGTACGGAAAAAGAAATAATGTTCTTAGACAAACTGGGTACATAGTAACAGTTATATAAAAATAATTCAAAACCACTAGGGAGTTGGATTACATATGTTCTCTTCGAGACAGGAGCAACTCGTGCTCCATTCCCGACACGCAGGTCCACATCACCTTTTTTGAGAGGTATGATGTTCTTTAGGCCCTGCAAATGATTACACAGATGAGAACCACAACCAGTATCTAGTACCCAAGTTCCGAAACTTGCATGGTTAATCTCAATCATATGAATATAAGATGACATACCAACAGGAACGACGCGGCCTGCTTTGATGTCCTCACGGTAGACGGGACAGTTCCTCCTCCAATGTCCAGTCTTGTGACAATGGTGGCACTCTATTTCACCGCCCTTGCTCTTTGCCTTGCCCTGTGAGCCACTAGTCTCACCAGGCGCACTCTTACCGTTTCCTGGCTTCTTAAACTTTGGCTTACCTACAGCTAGGTCGCCATGAGCCTTGCCCTTACCTTTACCCTTGTTTGAAATGATGAGAACATCCTGCTTCATGCTCCCACTCAATTTCATATCCTTCTCGGTCTGTACGAGAAGGGAGTGTAGCTCATGAGGACTCTTTTTCAAGTCATTCATGTAGTAGTTTGCCTCGAAAAGGGCAAAACCATCATGAAGAGAATGAAGCATTTGGTCAATGACAATGCTCTCACTGATTTTGCAATCAAGAGCCTCCAGCTTTTCGACATTCTCAATCATGTGAAGAATGTGTGGGCTAACCGGTTGGCCCTTCTGGAGTTTCGCATCAAAGAAGCGACAGGTATACTCATATGTAACGATTCTCGGTGCCTTTGAGAACTCGTTAGTGAGCATGGTGAAAATCTTGTTTGCACCCTGAGCAATCAAGCGTCTCTGCAAATTGGTTTCCATTGCAAAGATGAGTACGTTCTTTATCGCACCCGCTTCCATAACGAAGTCACTATAAGCGAGTGACTCGTTGACTCCTGCATTGGGGCCTGGGTTGACCGGTATTGGCTCAGTTAAGAACTTGAGCTTACCGTCAGCAATGGCAGCATTTCGTAGTGCCGCCTCCCAGTCCGCAAAGTTGGACCCATCATTCTTCAGTCGCGTGGACTGATTCATGTGGTCCATGAAAGCTTTCAGCCAGGACTCGCGTCCAAGTGTGGCACTAGGCATTGGGATTGCGTTATTTCCAGCCATTTCGTTGTAATAGTATTATGAAAATAAACGTGTTCTACACTGCGAGAAGAAAAATAAAAATAATAAGCATGTGCATCGTTTATATTTTTATGTCTAATGAACTACTGTCATAACGCGAAGACTTAAAACATTTATACAATTTGTAGGGAAATATCCGTAAAATTCCCTTAAAATTTAGGACTATAACGTATTTTTAACATGTGATTATCGTCATAAAACATAAATACAAGAGAAACGATAAGGAATAAGAATCAACCTCGGGTCCTTGGTGAATTCGGCCTAAGAACAGAAATCAAAGTAGATTTCCTCCTAATCGTTGCACCCAAGACCGTCTGAGACTATGCCCCTTGTGTTAGAAAGTACTCTCTAATTTCCTTACAATATTGAGAGAGTTTATGTGAGGTTTTTCGATGTGAGATCTAGGTTTCAGAGAGAATGCCTCCAAAACCTAATTTTCTGTAAAATGAAAATGCTTAGGTCAAAAGGAGAGAGAGCCTCTCCTTTTGTTTGCCTCGGTCCGCGGGTCTCAAGAGGAGGGAGTGGGCTTTCCACTTTTCTCCTCATTTAACTCGTGATCCGACTCGTAATTGCTAAAATGTATATGACGGGATTTTATTATAAATTGTCATCGGTTATCGGTTATTAAAATATCAACTAGTAACATGACTCAGTCGATATATTAATACTTGTCCGACAAAGACAATATTGTATAATTAATTAATTCAATATACATTAATTAAATACAACCGTTTATATTTAATTTACGAATTAACCGCTTAATTCGCCTTAGCCCGTATTATTTAATCTGTATTAAATAATTATCTCAACATCGCGTTTGACTAATTATTAGTCAATAACTCCGACTAACTGCTTAGTCAAATTGGGCATCAACATGACTGTATTTTCATACCGTCACATCTCTCAAACGTATCCTATAGGTGTGACTTTTAGGGACCAGTTGATCACCGCCATCTGTATGACAATAACGTCAAACTTATCTAGCAAGCCAACCGTTATTAATAAACGTGGACCAACTGATAATAATACAAAATTATACCCTTTGATCCTTTTAGAGATTTAAATGTTATTGCACTAACTGTAGAGGACACCAGCCCCAACAAGCTCCCACTTGTCCGTACAAGTGTATGTGTAATAACGTTATCCGCACTAACTGGAGGACACATCTCCAACAAACTCCCACTTGTCCGTACAAGTGTATGTGCGATAACCGATTCTCATATTCATTTAAAATTTCTCCCACTCAATGTAAAACAATTTGCAGATCCAGATCCGCAAAGGTCGTATTTTACAATCGATCTGTATCAAGAGTGATTTCCCCGACTAGAGAGTAACTTAACTGATAAAACGAATACGTATTCGAGCATGGCCATGCATTTCAGTTACAGCTCCTCGAGTGGCCCTGAGAAATATCGAGTACCTGATAAAGGCTGAATATTTCCTTCAACTCGACTCCTTCCGATCTAAGCACAAAGATGAAATGACCCGGAAAAATCTACTTGGCCCCCCGTTACGGATGACCGTGAGAAAGAAACCAAAGTCACCCAAAATCTGCCTTAATCTCAAGAGACAGTCGATAGTCAAAAGAATCGACTCTTAGGATCACCATGGAGGTCCTATCCACGACCTGGCACCGAATGTTATAAAACATTTAGGACTCCACGTCGATGTCACAATTGTGTCCTACGAGATATCCGTATAACTCGCCTCTGTGATTGGTCAGTCAACCGTTTGACTTATGGCTCGTTGAACCCACCATCAACCAACGTCACAAAATAATTGCCAGAGTTATCAGCTCATGTGGGCAATTAAGGACCAAAATATAATGTTTGTTCAGTTCACTTTGTGGTGTTCAAAAATTGTCGTACAATTCCACATGAAAAACAAAATATATAAATATCAAAACGATGATGTCGTATAGAGTACAAAAGAGAATGAATCTAATCCATAAAAGAGTACTACAACTCAGGAACACGTTTAATTCCCATGGAATTAACATGCCCTTCATGCTTATCTTGTCGTAATGGTTTAGTGAGAGGATCTGCTATATTATCATCTCAGTAGCAATCTTTTCTATCACTACTTCCTTTTTGCTCCACGTAATCTCGGATTAGATGAGCTTTCCGTTGTACATGTCTAGACTTGTTGCTAGACTTAGGCTCATTAGCTTGGAAGATGGCACCTCTATTGTCGCAATAGATGGTGATCGGGTCATTCGAACTAGGCACTACAGAGAGTCCTTGTAAGAATTGACGCATCCATATCGCTTCCTTTGCGGCTTCGTACGCGGCATAGTACTCGGACTCGGTCGTCGTAGAATCAACACTTTGTTTGGAACTCTTCCAAATGATCATGCAGCGCCATTAAGAGTAAAAACGAATCCAGACTGAGATTTCGAGTCATCTCGATCCGTTTGGAAGCTAGCATCTGCGTAACTGGTTGCGCATAGCTTTTGATCGCCTCCATAAGTCAATGTCCAATCTTTAGTCCTCCGTAGGTACTTAACAATGTTCTTGACAGCCATCCAATGTGATTCACCTGGATGCTGTTGGAATCGACTTGTCATACTCAATGCATATGCCACGTCTGGATGTGTGCATATCATGGCATACATGATTGATCCTATAGCCGAGGCATAAGGAATCCGTGTCATGCGCTCTTTCTCTTCCGGTGTCTCTGGTGCCTGAGACTTGCTCAAATGCACCCCTAGAGCCATAGGAAGAAACCCCTTTTTGGAGTTAGTCATGTTGAATCTCTCTAGAATCTTGTCTATATAAGACTCCTGACTGAGAGATAACATCCGACGTGATCTATCTCGATAGATACGGATGCCCAAAATTCTTTGTGCCTCACCCAGATCTTTCATCTGGAAATGGTTCTTCAACCATACTTTTACCGAAGTTAAGAGAGGTATGTCATTCCCAATCAGGAGTATGTCGTCAACATACAATATTAGGAAAACAATCTTTCTCCCACTCGACTTGATATATAGACATGGTTCCTCGACCGATCGAGTAAATCCATTCTCTTTTATCACCTGGTCGAATCGATGATTCCAACTCCGAGATGCTTGCTTAAGTCCATAAATGGAACGCTTAAGCTTGCACACTTTCTTAGGATGTCCAGGATCGATGAAACCTTCGGGTTGTACCATGTACACCTCTTCCTCCAAATAACCGTTTAAGAAGGCGGTTTTCACATCCATTTGCCAAATTTCATAGTCATGAAAAGCGACAATCGCTAAGATAATCCGAATGGAACGCAGCATGACTACGGGTGCAAAAATTTCATCGTAGTGCAAACCTGGCACTTGGGTGAAACCTTTAGCAACTAGTCGTGCTTTATAGATATCTTGTTGACCTTCCACAGAATGCTTTATCTTGTAAAGCCATTTGCATTGAAGGGGACGAACCTTAGCAGGCAAGTCAACAAGATCCCATACGTTGTTCTCATACATGGAGTCCATCTCGGATTGCATGGCCTCAAGCCATAGCTTTGAGTCGGAACTAGTCATGGCACCTTTATAGGTTACGGGCTCACTACTCGTTAGGAGTAGAATGTCATCTATGTCATGTTCCTCGACCATACCAATGTATCTGTCCGGAGGAATAGAGACTCTTCCCGACCTCCTAGGTTCCTCAGGAATATTCACCGCAGCCGGGATTGAAGGAATTGGTTCCTCCAATGGTTGCTCGGTATTTGGTTCTGGAACCTCTGACAGCTCGAAGGTTCTATCACTCTTTGCATTCTCGAGAAATTCCTTCTCTAAGAATGTCTCACTAGCCGCAACAAATACACGTTGTTCGGTTGGCGAATAAAAGTAATGACCAAGTGTTCCTTTAGGATAACCTATAAAGTATGTCTTGACCGATCGCGGGCCGAGCTTTTCCTCGTGTCTCCACTTGACATAAGCCTCGCAGCCCCAAACCCGTATAAAGGACAAGTTAGGGACCGTTCCCTTCCATAGTTCATATGGAGTCTTGTCAACAGACTTTAGACGGACTTGATTAAGTATTAGAGCAAATGACGAAGAGCATAACCCACCAATGAGTCAGGCAACACGGTGTGACTCATCATGGATCGAACCATATCAAGTAGTGTTCGATTTCTCCGTTCGGACACACCATTCAACTGAGGTGTTCCAGGTGGAGTTAACTGTAAGGCAATCCCACAGTCTTTGAGGTGTTGATCAAACTCGTGAGAAAGATACTCGCCACCACGATCTGAACGTAGTGTTTAATCTTTCTACCCAGCTGGTTCTGCACCCGATTCTGGTATTCTTTGAATTTCTCAAAAGATTCACTTTTGTGCTTCATTAAGTAGACATAGCCATATCTACTTAAATCGTCCGTGAAAGTGATGAAATACCTATAGCCTTCTCGTGCGGTGATTGACATAGGTCCACACACATCCGTATGTATGAGTCCTAATAGGTCAGCAGCGCGCATTCCAACACCTTTGAAGGAAATTCGAGTCATCTTACCAATGAGACATGATTCACACGTGCCAAATGATTGAAAATCAAAGGCCGAGATAGCTCCATTCTTTATGAGCTGTTTTACGCGTTTCTCATTAATGTGTCCCATACGGCAGTGCCATAGATACGTTTGATCTTTGTCACCAACCTTTAACTTCTTATTCATTACGTGTAATATTTCGGTGGTCTGATCTAAAACATAAATTCCGTTCATGGAGACTGCCTTGCCATAAATCATATCGTGTAATGAGAAAATGCAAGTATTATTCTCTATTACAAATGAAAAACCAAGTTTGTCAAGTGCAGAAACTGAAATAATGTTTTTAGAAAGACTGGGTACATAATAGCAGTTATATAAAAAAAACTCAAATCCGCTAGGAAGCTGGATCACGTATGTTCCCCTCGAGACGGCAGCCACTCGTGCTCCATTCCCGACACGCAGGTCTACCTCACCCTTTACGAGGGGTTCGATGTTCCGGAGCCCCTGCACATGATTACACAGATGAGAACCACAACCAGTATCTAGTACCCAAGTTCCGTAACTTGCGTGGTTAATCTCAATCATATGAATAAAAGTAGAAGAGGAAGAAAACATACCAACAGGTTTAACACGACCTGCTTTTATGTCCTCATGGTAAACAGGACATGTACGCCTCCAATGCCCAGTCTTGTGGCAATGATGGCATTCCATGTTTTCGGTCTTGCTCTTTGTCGTGCCTGATGAGTTGCTTGCCTCACCAGGCCCACTCTTACCTGATCCCGACTTCTTAAACTTCGGTTTACCTACCGCTAGGTCTGACTGAGCTTTGCCCTTACCCTTGCCCTTGTTTGACACAACGAGAACATCCCGTTTTCAAGCTCCCACCGAACTTCATATCCTTCTCGGTGCTGCGAGTAGGGAGTGTAGTTCATGAGGACTTTTCTTCAAATCATTCATATAGTAATTCGCTCTAAAGAGCGCAAAACCATCGTGGAGTGAATGAAGCATGCGATCAATCACGATGTTCTCGCTGATTTTACAATCAAGCGCCTCCAGTTTCTCGACATTCTCAATCATGCTGAGAATGTGTGGGCTAACCGGTTGGCCCTTCTGGAGTCTCGCATCAAAGAAGCGAGTGGTATGCTCATAGGTCACGATTCTCGGTGCTTTCGAGAATTCCTTGGTGAGCGTGGTGAAAATCTTGTTTGCACCTTGGGCTATGAAGCGTTTCTGCAAATTGGGTTCCATTGCAAAAATGAGTACGTTTTTAATCGCACCCGCTTCCATGACGAAATCGTTATACTTGGCGATCTCGTTAGCTCCAGCCGTGGGACCTGGGTTTGACGGGATGGGCTCTGTCAGAAATTTGAGCTTCCCGTCAGTGCACCGCGACAAAGATTCCGTAATGCCGCCTCCCAGTCCGCGAAGTTTGATCCATCATTCTTCAGTCGAGTTGACTGATTCATCTGATTCATGAAGATCCGAAGCCAGGACTCACGGTCCAATGTGGCACTTGGCATTGGGTCGTTAATAGGACCAGCCATTTTGTTATTAGCAGTTTAAATGATCGTGTTCTACACTGAAAAAGAAAGGAAAAACAAAACGAAATAAGCAACTCATCGAGGTGATTTAAGTCTATTTAAAATTCATTTTAATCGTGTAGACTCATTGCACTTGCATAATCGATATCCCTCAAGAATAATACAAGTGATCCCAAGACTCAATTTCCGTAAATTGATAAGCCAACTGTTTAGCTAGTTCTTCCGTAAGAACTCTTGGTCGATAGATTTCCGTAAATCCTATCTATAGTCCACCATAATCACAGGATCGTACGAGTGACCATAGTGTTGAGATAAAATAAGTCAATCAGTTCCAACTTACCCGACGTAGAAGGGGTCATATTATGCCTACCGACGAAGAAGGGATTCATTGGAGTTTGACCTATAAAGACTATTCTCAATTTTTGTTTATACGAGGAAGATCCCATCGACTTAGTTTTAATTCATATAAAGTGAACGAAAAACTAGCATTGCGTGAATGAATTAATTTAGGTGATGGCTTAATAAAAACATGTGATATCTGTATATCAAAGAAAACTAACGCGTGACCTCTATATGAGTCAGTTTTCATGCAAATATTAGGTGGTTTGGTTTAGGCGGAATATGATGCAAATTATCGTTACAATAAAAATAAAAGAAAGCAAAACGTAAATAAAAATTCCTAGTGTGGCCTATCCTAGTAAAAAGAACATAATATAACTTTGGAATCCACCATTGGACCCGAGAAGCTTGTCTTGATGTTCCATCTTTATCCATGCAGCGGGAGTGAGCATCCGATCTCTATCTTTGGTCTTCTCAAAATTACAATTAAAATTTACAAAATATAAACCTATTTACATTCTAAATAAAAACTGTAATTACAAAGAAAAAGAACCAAAACGGAGATACAAGATCTCAAAATACAACCAAGACCGTGTTCCATCATTACGGTAACACGTTCTACTAAGGCCACACTAAGTTACAACCGTTTGTAAAAAATAAATACGTGATTAAAACATTCAAGGCATTCAAAATAACGATAAATAAAAATGCATCAACTAAAATAAAATTTATTCGTGACATAATTCCGTAATTATGTTAAATTTATCCAAACCACCTTTTTAACGATTAAAATATGTGACAAAACCGCTTCTATCAACTTAATTTTAATTCATTACAATCCGTTATTTTAAATTCGCTTTAAAATAACTATCTGGTACGTGAGTGAACCGTTTCACTATCAAGCGAGTGTACTATATCCGTATAAAGTACAAATTATGGCCAAAAGAAAATTTAAAACAAAAGGAATAAAATTTCAACGCTGCCAAAGATGAAATGTCCTCGATCGAGGAAGAAAAGGGCTCGATCGACTGAGGCTGCCATTCGATCGAGAGGATTGCCAAACAGGAAGTGCTCGATCGACTAAACTAGGGGTCGATCGAGGACTTATATTAGCAAACCTGTTCGATCGAGCACGAGGACTTCTCGATCGAACAGATGGGGTTTTAAAACAGGTCGATCGAGTATAACATGTACTCGATCGAGCAAAAACAAGTCAGAAAAGCTCTCGATCGATTAGAAATCCACTCGATCGAGACCAAAACAGTTCTGAAAATTAAAAACCCTCGTGAAAACATTTGTCAAAACAAAACCAATGGTGATTTTGATCTAATACGTATAAAATCAAAACAACAATTTGACAAAACCATAACATATTGCTATAATTTCCGTATAAAATAACAATATGAATAAAACAGATCGAAAACAAACACGAAGCAGCCGTGAAACACATGAGGCCGCACGGTTTTCGAGAAAATAAAAATCGTTTCAAAATGTTTTTATGAAAATCACAATGAAAAATATACGTGGCGTCGCTCTGATACCACTTGTACGGAAATATTCGTAAAATTCCCTTAAAATTAAGGACTATAACGTATTTTTAACATGTGATTATCGTCATAAAACATAAATACAAGAGAAACGATAAGGAATAAGAATCAACCTCGGGTCCTTGGTGAATTCGGCCTAAGAACAGAAATCAAAGTAGATTTCCTCCTAATCGTTGCACCCAAGACCGTCTGAGACTATGCCCCTTGTGCTAGAAAGTACTCTCTAATTGCCTTACAATATTGAGAGAGTTGATGTGAGGTTTTTCGATGTGAGATCTAGGTTTCAGAGAGAATGCCTCCAAAACCTAATTTTCTGTAAAATGAAAATGCTTAGGTCAAAAGGAGAGAGAGCCTCTGCTTTTGTTTGCCTCGGTCCGCGGGTCTCAAGAGGAGGGAGTGGGCTTTCCACTTTTTTCCTCATTTAACTCGTGATCCGACTCGTAATTGCTAAAATGTATATGACGGGATTTTATTATAAATTGTCATCGGTTATCGGTTATTAAAATATCAACTAGTAACATGACTCAGTCGATATATTAATACTTGTCCGACAAAGACAATATTGTATAATTAATTAATTCAATATACATTAATTAAATACAACCGTTTATATTTAATTTACGAATTAACCGCTTAATTCGCCTTAGCCCGTATTATTTAATCTGTATTAAATAATTATCTCAACATCGCGTTTGACTAATTATTAGTCAATAACTCCGACTAACTGCTTAGTCAAATTGGGCATCAACATGACTGTATTTTCATACCGTCACATCTCTCAAACGTATCGTATAGGTGTGACTTTTAGGGACCAGTTGATCACCGCCATCGGTATGACAATAACGTCAAACTTATCTAGCAAGCCAACCGTTATTGATAAAGGTGGACCAACTGATAATAATACAAAAGTATACCCTTTGATCCTTTTAGAGATTTAAATGTTATTGCACTAACTGTAGAGGACACCAGCCCCAACACAATTGACCTCCCTAAAGAATTATATAAATGATCCCAAGACTCAATTCTCTGTAAATTGATAAGCTAACCTTTTAGCTAATTCTACCGTTAGAATTCTTGGTCGATAAATTTCTATAAATTCTATCTTTAGTCCATCATAATCACGAGAAACTCTTCGGACTATGATGTTGAGGTAAACTAAGTCAACACAACTACTTACCCAACGTAGAAGGGTCATATTATGCCTACCGACGAAGAAGGGATTCATAGTTGTTTGCCCTTATAAAGACTAATTTCAATTTCCGTTTTAGAGGAAGATCCCATGAACTTTATTTTAATTCATTTTAAGTGAATTAATATCTAGCATGCGTGAATGAATAAACTAAGGTGATGGGTTAATAAACATGTGACATCTGTATGTCTATGAAAACTAACATACAACCTATATGTGTCAATTTTCATGCATTTTAGTAGTAGGTGGTTTGGTTTAGGCGGAATATGATGCATAAACTATCATGTGAATGAAAAGCAATATGAATGAAAAACGTAAAAACAATAAAAAGGTCCTAGTGTGGCCTATCCTATCAAAATGAACATAAATACAAGTTTGGAATCCATCCTTGGACCCGAGAAGCTTGTCTCGATGTTCCATCTTGATCCATGTAGCGGGAGTGAGCTCCAATCTCCATCTTTAGTCTTCTTTGAAAATTACAATAAATAAAATTACATAATAAACCTATTTATTACATTCTAATTTCAAAACCCAAAAACTAAAGAAAAAAAGGAGATTCGAGATCTCATAATTACATAAAAAATTATGTTTCCTTCATTACGAAAACATAATTAACTAAGGCCACACTAAGTACTACAAATTACAACCGATTGCAAAAAATACGTAATTAAATTCATTCAATGATTCATACAACAAAAGAAAAGCATCAACTAAAAAAAATAAACATGCAAGACATAATTCTTTAATTATGTAGATTAATTTTATCCAAACCACCTATTTAAAATCAAATTAAGTGACAATTCCTCAATTAATCACATTAATTTCAATCTTAATTCATATTAAACTTGTAATATGAATTTAATCCATCAATATTTTAAATTGCTTTAAAATAATTAGGTATCTTAAAATTGTGAACCGTTTCACAACAATTAATCATACATTGTAAATGTAATGTATAATTAATATTGTTGGCCAAAAACCAAAAAAAAATTTCTTTAAATTTTTCTCGGCAAAACCGAAAACCGCCCCCAAAAAAAAATTTTTCTCGGTTTTTCAGCAAAAACCGAAAGAAAAAAAACAATTTTTTTTTTTTTTAAACTGCCGAACTTGAACAGTAACCGAAACAGAAAAAAAAATAAAAGTAGCAGCCCCCTATTTTTTTTCTTTCACGGCATTCAAGAACAAAAATGAAACCAATTTTTTTTCTTAATGCATTCGGCTAAAAAAAACAGTTTTTTTTAATGCACTGTTCACGGTGAACAGTAACAGAAAACAAAAAAAACTTTTTGCATTTGACATAAAGCCCTAATTGCAAAAACATAAAGATGAACAAAAATCGTTTATAGATGCTATTAGAACGAGATTAGCATATGAATTAATGAAACATGATTAACTGTATATGGCAAAACTATGTAGCAAAACCAAATTTTTATATCATCAACATGACGATTCCATTTACTGTTTAGTTTAATCCGAATTAAATCAAATCATCTACCAATTCTTCATATAATCATTCTAACTGATTAAAACAACAATATGAAAAATCAAAATGGAAATATCGCATCAAAACAAGAACAAAAACACGGCTGCCAAAATTTTCATCTCGGCAAAAATTTCAGACGGCAAAAAAAAAAAAAAATTCACGGCTGAAATTTTTTTTCGATCCTTCAAATTTTATTGTTTAAATTCAATTTTATGAAAATCATCAAAATAAAATCCGTGGCCTTGGCTCTGATACCACTTGTGGGATTTATCTGTATGCATCCCTTAAAAATAAGAACTATAACGAATTTATAAATGATGAATGCGAGTCATAAAATAAATTACATAAACAAAAGGGTAGATAATTAAGAAACAACCTTTGGTCCTTGCTAATTCGGCCTAAGAACAATATCGCAATGATATTCGCCTATTAGTTGCACCCAAGATGCTCCGAGAAATGCCCTTTGATTTTGCTAGAATCGATCCAAAAATTAACTGATTAATTTTAGGTTTCTTGTGTTTTTCCGATGAGAGGAGGCAAGAATTGGGATAAAGAAAATTAGGTTAAAGAGAAATCCCCTACTCTCCTTATAACCGAGTATATGGAGTAGATGGGTTGATTTTCTCTTCCAAATTTTCGGCCCATAGGAACCGAAATAATAAGGATTAAAATCCTTATTTTCGGTTATTCCAAAAATGTATAAAATGTGTAAATTGTCATCTAGTGAGTATCGAACCCATGACCTCTTGGTTTGAGTACCCTCACTATTACCACTATGACACATTCATCTTGTTGATATTAAATATAACCTATTACATTTAATTACGAATTAACAGATTAATTCGTCCAAGCTAACATTACATACATTTAATTAAATATAACTTATTATATTCAATTTACAAATTGACAGTTAATTCGTCTCAACTAATATTATTTAATCTTCATTAAATAATTGTCTCATCAACACATTGACTAACTGTTTAGTCATATAAGGCATCAATGTGATTATATTTCCATAACCACATCTCTCAAACACATCCTATAGGTGTGACCTTTAGGGACCAGTTGATCACCGCCATCTGAATGATAATAACGTCAAACTTTCTAGCAAGCCAACCGTTATTAGGTAAACGTTAATCAACTGATTAAATATACGAAGTATACCCTTGTGAACCTGTAAGAGATTTACAAATGTTATCACACTAATTTGTGGAGGACACAAGCTCCAACAAGAGGAGGAATTTTCCCGTGTACCGTGAGGACATCAAAGTAGGCCGCGTCGTTCCTGTTGGTATTGTTGGAGCTTGTGTCCTCCACAAATTAGTGTGATAACATTTGTAAATCTCTTACAGGTTCACAAGGGTATACTTCGTATATTTTATCAGTAGATTAACGATTACCTAATAACGGTTGGCTTGCTAGAAAGTTTGACGTTATTATCATACAGATGGCGGTGATCAACTGGTCCCTAAAGGTCACACCTATAGGATGTGTTTGAGAGATGTGGTTATAGAAATATGATCACATTGATGCCTAATATGACTAAACAGTTAGTCAATGTGTTGATGAGACAATTATTTAATGAAGATTAAATAATATTAGTTGAGACGAATTAACTGTCAATTCGTAAATTAAATATAATAAGTTATATTTAATTAAATGTATGTAATGTTAGCTTGGACGAATTAATCCGTTAATTCGTAATTAAATGTAATCGGTTATATTTAATATCAACAAGATGAATGTGTCATAGTGGTAATAGTGAGGGTACACAAACCAAGAGGTCATGGGTTCGATCCTCACTAGATGGCAATTTTAACACATTTTATACATTTTTGGAATAACCACAAATAAGGAGATTATACTCCTTATTTCGGTTATTTTGGGCCGAATTAGGGAAGATTATATCTCCCTAATTCACTCCCATATTTCGGTTACAATAAGAAGGAAAGGGTGATAATGATTCTACCCTAATTCTCTTTTAACCTAGCCTCCTCCCTCATCAGAAAAACACAAAAACAACCTAATTTTACAGAAAATTTTAGATCGATTCTAGCATAATCAATAGGGCATATCTCATATCGTCTTGGGTGCAACTGATAGGCGAATATCTACTTTGATATTGTTCTTAGGCCGTATTTGCTAGGACCGAAGGTTATTTTTGAATCCTCTACTTTTGTTTATGTATTTTATTTTATGACTAGTGATCGTCATCATAAAATTCGTTATAATCCTTAATAATAAGGGAAGTATACAGATTATTTCCCACAAGTGGTATCAGAGCCAAGGCCACGATTTTTATTTTGATGATTTTCATAAAATTGAATTTAAACAATAAAATTTGAAGGATCGAAAAAATTTTCCGGCCGTGAAAATTTTTTTTGCCGAGATGAAAATTTTGGCAGCCGTGTTTTTGTTCTTCTTTTGATGCGATATTTCAATTTTGATTTTTCATATTGTTGTTTTAATCTGTTAATCATGTTTCATTAAACGATTTTTGTTCATCTTAATGTTTTTGTTTAGGGCATGTTTGCCGCAAAAAGAAAAAAAAAGGCATTAGGGTTCCTGTTTTTTTTAAACCGTGGAATTTTTTTTTCGTTTCTGTACTGTTCACGTACAGCAGATATAAAAAAAAAATTATTTTTTTGTTTTTTTTCATTCGGTTTTAGCTGTAAAACCGAGAAAAGTTTTTTTTATTGGGTTTTTCGGTTTTTGGCCGAGAAAAATTTTTAAAGGAAAATGTTTTTGTTGATTTTGGCTAATAATTATTATTATACATTTTAATGTATGATTATTTGTAGTGAAAAGGTTCACATATAAAGATACCTAATTATTTTAAAGCGGTTTAAAATAATGATTGGATTAAATTCATATTACAAGTTTAATATGAATTAAGATTGAAATTAATGTGATTAATTGAGGAATTTTCACTTAATTTGATCATTTAAATAGGTGGTTTGGATAAATTAATTAACATAATTAAGGAATTGTGTCATGTATGTTTAATTTATTTTTAGTTGATGCATTTTACTTTAATTTTGTTGAATGAATCGATTGAATGAATTTATTTACGTATTTATTTTTGCAATCAGTTGTAATTTGTAATACTTAGTGTGGCCTTAGTCAAATTATGTTTTCGTAATGAAGGAAACATGATTTTTATGTAATTATGAGATCTCGAATCTCCTTTATTTTTCTTTAGTTTTGGGTTTTGAAATTAGAATGTAATAAATAGGTTTATTATGTAAATTTTATTTATTGTATTTTTCAAAAGAAGACTAAAGATGGAGATTGGAGCTCACTCCCGCTACATGGATCAAGATGGAACATCAAGACAAGCTTCTCGGGTCCAATGATGGATTCCAAACTTGTATTTATTATTCATTTTGATAGGATAGGTCACACTAGGACTTTTACTGTTTTTACGTTTTCATTCTTATTGCTTTTCATTCACATGATACTTTATGCATCATATTCCGCCTAAACCCAAACCACCTACTACTAAAATGCATGAAAATTGACTCATATAGGTTGTATGTTAGTTTTCATGGACATACAGATGTCACTGTCTTTAAGCCATCACCTTAGTTTATTCATTCTCGCATGCTAGTTTATAGTTCACTTAAAATGAATTAAAATAAAGATGACGGGATCTTCCTCTAAAACGGAAATTGAGATTAGTCTTTATAAGGGCAAACATCTATGAATCCCTTCTTCGTCGGTAGGCCTAATATGACCCCTTCTACGTTGGGTAAGTAGTTGTGTTGACTTAGTTTACCTCAACATCATAGTCCGAAGAGTTTATCGTGATTATGATGGACTAAAGATAGAATTTACAGAAACTTATCGACCAAGAATTCTAACGGTAGAATTAGCTAAAAGGTTAGCTTATCAATTTACAGAGAATTGAGTCTTGGGATCATTTATATAATTCTTGAGGGAGATCAATTGTATAAATGTTTTGAGTCTTCGCGTTATGACAGTAGTTCATTAGACTTAAAAATATAAACGATGCACATGCTTATTATTTTTATTCTTCTTCTCGCAGTGTAGAACACGTCTATTTTCATAATACTCTTACAACGAAATGGCTGGAAATAACGCAATCCCAATGCCTAGTGCCACACTTGATCGCGCGTCCTGGCTTAAAATTTTTATGGACCAGATGAATCAGTTCACACGTCTGAAAAACGACGGGTCCAACTTTTGCGGATGGGAGGCGGCACTACGGAATGCTTGCCATTGCTTGACGGTAAGCTCAAGTACTTAATCGAGCCAATACCGGTCAACCCAGGCCCAAATGCGAGTCAACGAGTCACTCGCTTATAGTGACTTCGTTATGGAAGCGGGTGCGATAAAGAACGTACTCATCTTTGCAATGGAAACCAATTTGCAGAGACGCTTCATTGCCCAAGGTGCAAACAAGATTTTCACCACGCTCACTAACGAGTTCTCAAAAGCACCGAGAATCGTTACATATGAGCATACCTGTCGCTTCTTTGATGCGAAACTCCAGAAGGGCCAACCGGTTAGCCCACACATTCTTCACATGATTGAGAATGTCGAGAAGGGGAGGCACTTGAATTGTAAAATCGGTGAGAGCATTGTCATTGACCGAATGCTTCATTCTCTTCACGATGGTTTTGCCCTTTTCAGGGCGAACTACTACATGAATGACTTGAAAAAGAGTCCCCATGAGCTACACTCCCTTCTCTTACAGACCGAGAAGGATATGAAATTGAGTGGGAGCATGAAGCAGGATGTTCTCATGATTTCAAACAAGGGTAAAGGTAAGGGCAAGGCTCATGGCGACCTAGCTGTAGGTAAGCCAAAGTTTAAAAACAAGGAAACGGTAAGAGTGCACCTGGTGAGACTAGTGGCTCACAGGGCAAGGCAAAGAGCAAGGGCGGTGACATAGAGTGCCACCATTATCACAAGACTGGACATTGGAGGAGGAACTGTCCCGTCTACCGTGAGGACATCAAAGCAGGCCGCGTCGTTCCTGTTGGTATGTCATCTTATATTCATATGATTGAGATTAACCATGCAAGTTTCGGAACTTGGGTACTAGATACTGGTTGTGGTTCTCGTCTGTGTAATCATTTGCAGGGCCTAAAGAACATCATTCCTCTCGAAAAAGGTGATGCGGACCTGCGTGTCGGGAATGGAGCACGAGTTGCTGTTGTCTCGAAGAGAACATATGTAATCCAACTCCCTAGTGGTTTTGAGTTATTTTTAAATAACTGTTACTATGTACCCAGTTTGTCTAAGAACATTATTTCTGTTTCCGTACTTGCTAAAGACGGTTTTGCATTTTCAATAAAGGATAATAGCTGTATTTTCTCTTTCAATGAAATGATTTATGGCAAAACAGTTTCCATGAATGGAATTTATATCTTAGACCAAACCACAGAAGTATTACACGTGAATAATAAGAAAGTAAAGGTTGGTGACAAAGATCAAACCTATCTATGGCATTGTCGAATGGGACACATAAATGAGAAACGCGTGAAGAAACTCGTCGATAATGGGACTATTCCCGCATTCAATTTTTCTATATATGGCACGTGTGAATCATGTCTCATTGGCAAGATGACTCGAATTTCCTTCAAAGGTGTTGGAATGCGCGCTAGTGACCTATTAAGACTCATACATACTGATGTTTGTGGACCTATGTCAATTACCGCTAGAGATGGCTATAGATATTTTATCACTTTCACGGACGATTTAAGTAGATACGGATATGTCTACTTAATGAAGCATAAAAGTGAGTCCTTTGAGAAATTCAAGGAATACCGGAATGGGTACGAACCACCGGGTAGAACGGTCAAAGCACTCCGTTCAGATCGGGGTGGCGAATATCTTTCAAATGAGTTTGATCAACACGTGAAAGATTGTGGAATCGTTTTGCAGTTAACTCCACCTGGAACACCTCAATTGAATGGTGTGTCCGAACGGAGAAATCGAACCTTACTTGATATGGTTCGATCCATGATGAGTCACACCGTAGTGCCTGATTCATTATGGGGTTTTGCTCTTTGTCACCGCTCTTATACTTAACCAAGTCCGTCTAAAGTCATCGACAAGACTCCATATGAAATGTGGAAGGGAACGGCCCCTAACTTGTCCTTTATTCGGGTTTGGGGCTGCGAGGCTTATGTCAAGTGGAGACACGAGGATAAGCTCGGCCCGCGATCGGTCAAGACATACTTTATAGGTTATCCAAAAGGAACATTTGGTCATTACTTCTATTCGCCTACCGAACATCGAGTTTTTGTTGCGGCTAGTGCGACGTTCTTAGAGAAAGAATTTCTCGAGAACAAGACAAGTAATAGAACCTTCGAGTACATCGGAGATTCTAGTACCAACAACCGAAGAACAGATGGAGGAAGTTGTTCCTCCAACTGATGATACGGTTAATATTCCTGAGGAACCTAGGAGGTCGGGTAGAGTCTCTCATCCTCCGGACAGATACATTGGTATGGTCGAGAAGAATGACGTTTTACTCCTAGAGAGTAATGAACCCGTTACCTATAAAGATGCTATGACCTATTCCGACTCAAAGCTATGGCTCGAAGCCATGCAATCCGAGATGGACTCCATGTATGAGAATGACGTATGAGATCTAGTTGATTTACCAAATAAGGTAAAACCTCTACAGTGCAAATGGCTTTACAAAATAAAGTGTTCTGTAGACGCGCAACCAGATACCTAAAGGCACGACTTGTGGCAAAAGGTTTCACTCAAGTGCACGGATTGCATTATGATGAAATTTTTGCACTTGTAGTCATGTTACGTTCCATTCGGATAATCTTAGCGATTGCCGCATTTCATGATTATGAAATTTGGCAAATGGATGTGAAAACCGCCTTCTTAAACGGTTATTTGGAGGAAGAGTTATACATGGTGCAACCCGGAGGTTTCATAGATCCCGAACATCCTAAGAAAGTATGCAAGCTTAAGCGTTCCATTTATGGACTTAAGCAAGCTTCTCGGAGTTGGAATCATCGTTTCGACCAGGTGATAAAAGAGTATGGTTTCACTCGATCGGTCGAAGAACCATGCTTATACATCAAGTCGAGTGGGAGCAAGATTGTATTCTTGATATTTTATGTCGATGAAATACTCTTGATTGGGAATGACATTCCTCTCCTATCTTCGGTTAAAGAATTTTGGGAATCCGTATCTACCGAGATAGATCACGACGGACGTTATCACTTAGTCAGGAGTCTTATTTGGATAAGATTCTTGAGAAGTTCAGCATGACCAACTCCAAGAAGGGAAACCTTCCAATGACGACTGGGATACATTTGAGCAAGTCTCAGTCACCCACGACGCCTGAAGGGATTGAGCGCATGAGTCATGTTCCTTATGCATCTTCAATAGGATCGATCATGTATGCCATGATATGCACACGTCCAGACGTGTCATATGCATTGAGTATGACGAGTCGATACCAAAAGACTCCAGGTGAAACAGACTGGATAGCTGTCAAAAACATCCTCAAGTACCTACAGAGGACTAAGGATTGGGTATTGACTTATGGAGGCGATACTAAGCTATGCGCAATCGGTTACGCAGATGCTAGCTTCCAAACGGATCGAGATGATTCAAAATCTCAGTCCGGGTTCGTCTTCACTCTTAATGGTGCTGCGGTCACCGGGAAGAGTTCCAAACAGAGGGTTGTAGCGATTCTACTCTTTGAATCGTTGAATTATGATAAGCATGTAGGGCACGTTAATTCCATGGGAATTAAACGTGTTCCTGAGTTATAGTACTTGATTATGGATTTGATACATTATCTTTTTCATATACTATTTATAACTTTATCGTTTTATATATAATATTTTGTTTTTCATGTGGATTGTACTGACAACATTGAACGCCACAAAGTGAACTGAATTACATCATATTTGTTTTGGTCCGTAATCGCCAATGTGAGCTGATAACTCCGGCTATTATATTGTGCGGTCGATTAATGGTGGGTTCAACGAGCCATAATTCAAACGGTTGACTGATCGATCACAGATGCGAGATTATAACGATATCTCGTAGGACAACTTTCTGTGACAACGTAATGGAGTCCTAAATGTTTAAAAACATTCTGTGCCAGGTCGTGGATAGGACATCCATTGTGTTCCTAGAGTCGATTCTTTTGACTATCGACTGTCTCTTGAGATTAAGGCAGTTTTTGGGTGGCTTTGGTTTCTTTCTAACGGTCTGCCGTAACTGGAGGCTAAGTAGATTTTTTCTGGGTCATTTCATACTGTGCTTAAATCTGCAGGATTCGAGTTGAAGAAAATATCCAACCCTTATCAGGTATAGTTATTTCTCAGGGCCACTCGAGGAGTTGTAACTGAAATGCATGGCCATGCTCGAATGTTGATTCGTTTATCAGTTAAGTTACTCTCTAGTCGAGGAAACCACTCTTGATAATGATCGCTTGTAAAATACGACCTTTGTGAATACGGATTTGCAAATTGTTTTACATTGAGTGGGAGAAATTTTAGGATATGAGAATCGGTTATCGCACATACACTTGTGAGGACAAGTGGGAGTTTGTTGGAGCTTGTGTTCTCCACAAATTAGTGTGATAACATTTGTAAATCTCTTACAGGTTCACAAGGGTATACTTCGTATATTTAATCAGTTGATTAACATTTACCTAATAACGGTTGACTTGCTAGAAAGTTTGACGTTATTATCATACAGATGGCGGTGATCAACTGGTCCCTAAAGGTCACACCTATAGGATGTGTTTGAGAGATGTGGTTATAGAAATATGATCACATTGATGCCTAATATGACTAAACAGTTAGTCAATGTGTTGATGAGACAATTATTTAATGAAGATTAAATAATATTAGTTGAGACGAATTAACTGTCAATTCGTAAATTAAATATAATAAGTTATATTTAATTAAATGTATGTAATGTTAGCTTGGACGAATTAATCTGTTAATTCGTAATTAAATGTAATCGGTTATATTTAATATCAACAAGATGAATGTGTCATAGTGGTAATAGTGAGGGTACACAAACCAAGAGGTCATGGGTTCGATCCTCACTAGATGGCAATTTTAACACATTTTATACATTTTTGGAATAACCACAAATAAGGAGATTATACTCCATATTTCGGTTATTTTGGGCCGAATTAGGGAACATTATATCTCCTTAATTCACTCCCATATTTCGGTTACAATAAGAAGGAAAGGGTGATAATGATTCTACCCTAATTCTCTTTTAACCTAGCCTCCTCCCTCATCAGAAAAACACAAAAACAACCTAATTTTACAGAAAATTTTAGATCGATTCTAGCATAATCAATAGGGCATATCTCATATCGTCTTGGGTGCAACTGATAGGCGAATATCTACTTTGATATTGTTCTTAGGCCGTATTTGCTAGGACCGAAGGTTATTTCTGAATCCTCTACTTTTGTTTATGTATTTTATTTTATGACTAGTTATCGTCATCATAAAATTCGTTATAATCCTTAATAATAAGGGAAGTATACATATTATTTCCCACAGGTATGTCATCTTATATTCATATGATTGAGATTAACCATGCAAGTTTCGGAACTTGGGTACTTGATACTGGTTGTGGTTCTCATCTGTGTAATAATTTGCAGGACCTAAAGAACATCATACCTCTCGGAAAGGGTGATGTGGACCTGCGAGTCGGGAATGAAGCACGAGTTGCTGCAGTCTCGAAGGGAACATATGTAATCCAACTCCCTAGTGGTTTTGAGTTATTTTATATAACTGTTACTATGTACCCAGTTTATCTAAGAACATTATTTCTATTTTCGTACTCGATATAGATGGTTTTGCATTTTCAATAAAGGATAATACCTGTATTTTCTTTTTAATGAAATGATTTATGGCAAAGCAGTTTCCATGAATGGAATTTATATCTTAGATCAAACCACGGAAGTATTACACGTGAATAATAAGAAATTAAAGGTTGGTGACAAAGATCAAACCTATCTATGGCATTGTCGAATGGGACACATAAATGAGAAACGCGTCAAGAAACTCGTCGATAATGGGACTATTCCCGCATTCGAATTTTCTACATATGGCACGTGTGAATCATGTCTCATTTTCAAAATGACTCGAATTTCCTTCAAAGGTGTTGGAATGCGCACTAGTGACCTATTAGGACTCATACATACTGATGTTTGTGGACCTATGTCAATTACCGCTAGAGATGGCTATAGATATTTTATCACTTTCACGGACGATTTGAGTAGATACGAATATGTCTACTTAATGAAGCATAAAAGTGACTCCTTTGAGAAATTCAAGGAATACCAGAACAGGGTTGAAAACCAACTGGGTAGAAAGGTTAAAGCACTCCGTTCAGATCGGGGTGGCGAATATCTTTCAAATGAGTTTGATCAACACCTTAAAGACTGTGGAATCGTTTTGCAGTTAACTCCACCTGGAACACCTCAATTAAATGGTGTGTCCGAACGGAGAAATCGAACCCATGATGAGTAACAAGGTAGTGCCTGATTCATTATGGGGTTTTGCTCTTTTGTCAGCTGCTCTTATACTTAACCGAAGTCCGACTAAAGCTGTCGACAAGACTCCATATGAAATGTGGAAGGGAACGGTCCCTAACTTATCCTTTATTCGAGTTTGGGGCTGCGAGGCTTATGTCAAGTGGAGACATGAGGATAAGCTCGGCCCGCGATCGGTCAAGACATACTTTATAGGTTATCCAAAAGGAACATTTGGTCATTACTTCTATTCGCCTACCGAACATCGAGTTTTTGTTGCGGCTAGTGCGACGTTCTTAGAGAAAGAATTTCTCGAGAACAAGACGAGTAATAGAACCTTCGAGCTGTCGGAGATTCCAGAACCAACAATCGAGGAACGGATGGAGGAAGTTGTTCCTCCAACTGATGACACGGTTCATATTCCTGAGGAACCTAGGAGGTCGGGTAGATTCTCTAATCCTCCGGACAGATACATTGGTATGGTCGAGGAGAATGACGTTTTACTCCTTGAGAGTAATGAACCCGCTACCTATAAAGGTGATATGGCCTGTTCTGACTCAAAGCTATGGCTCGAAGCCATGCAATCCGATATGGACTCCATGTATGAGAATAACGTATGGGATCTAGTTGATTTACCTAATAAGGTAAAACCTCTACAGTGTAAATGGCTTTACAAAATAAAGCATTCTGTAGACGCGCAACCAGATACCTATAAGGCACGACTTGTGGCAAAAGGTTTCACTCAAGTGCACGGATTGCATTATGATGAAATTTTTTCACCCGTAGTCATGTTACGTTCCATTCGGATAATCTTAGCGATTACCGCATTTCATGACTATGAAATTTGGCAAATGGATGTGAAAACCGCCTTCTTAAATGGTTATTGGAGGAAGAGTTGTACATGGTGAAACCCGAAGGTTTCATAGATCCTGAACATCCTAAGAAAGTATGCAAGCTTAAGCGTTCCATTTATGGACTTAAGCAAGCTTCTCGGAGTTGGAATCATCGTTTCGACCAGGTGATAAAAGAGTATGGTTTCACTCGATCGGTCGAAGAACCATGCTTATATATCAAGTCGAGTGGGAGCAAGATTGTATTCTTGATATTGTATGTTGATGACATACTCTTGATTGGGAATGACATTCCTCTCCTATCTTTGGTTAAAGAATGGTTGAAGAACCATTTCCAGATGAAAGATCTGGGTGAGGCACAACGCATTTTGGGAATCCGTATCTACCGAGATAGATCCCGACGGACGTTATCACTAAGTCAGGAGTCTTATTTGGATAAGATTCTTGAGAGGTTCAGCATGACCAACTCCAAGAAGGGGAAGCTTCCAATGACATCTGGGATGCAGTTGAGCAAGTCTCAGTCACCCACGACGCCTGAAGGGATTGAGCGCATGAGTCCTGTTCTTTATGCATCTGCAATAGGATCAATCATGTATGCCATGATATGCATACGTCCAGACGTGTCATATGCATTGAGTATGACGAGTAGGTACCAAAATAATCCAGGTGAAACGCACTGGATAGCTGTTAAAAATATCCTCAAGTACCTACGGAGGACTAAGGATAGGGTATTGACTTATGGAGGCGATACTAAGCTATGCGCAATCGGTTGCGCAGATGCTAGCTTCCAAACGGATCGAGATGATTATAAATCTCAGTCTAGATTCGTTTTTACTCTTAATGGTGTTTGCGCGTCACCGGAATAGTTCCAAACAGGAAGTTGTAGCAGATTCTACTACTGAGCCATTGAAATATGATAAGCATGGAGGGCACGTTATTTTCATGAGAATTAAACATGTACCTGAGTTATAGCAGTTGATTATGAACTCGATACGTTATCTTTTTCATATACTATTTATAACTTCATCGTTTTAATATAATATTTTGTTTTTCATGTGGATTGTACTGACAACATTGAACGCCACAAAGTGAACTGAATTACATTATATTTTGTTTGGTCCGTAATCGCCTTAAAGAGCTGATAACTCTGGCTATTACATTGTGCAGTAGATTGATGGTGGGTTCAATGAGCCATAAGTCAAACGGTTGACTGATCGTTCACAAATACGAGATTATAACGATACCTCGTAGGACAAATTTTTTTGTGACAACGTAATGGAGTCCTAAATGTTTAAAAACATTCGGTGCCAGGTCGTGGATAGGACATCCATTGTGTTCCTAGAGTCGATTCTTTTGACTATCGAATGTCTCTTGAGATTAAGGCAGTTTTTGGGTGACTTTGGTTTCTTTCTCACGGTCTGCCGTAACTGGAGGCCAAGTAGTTTTTTTTCTGGGTCATTTCATACTGTGCTTACATCTGCAGGATTTGAGTTGAGAAAAATATCCAACCCTTATCAGGTATAGTTATTTCTTAGGGCCACTCGAGGAGTTGTAACTGAAATGCATGGCCATGCTCGAATGTTGATTCGTTTATCAGTTAAGTTACTCTCTAGTCGGGGAAACCACTCTTGATAATGATCGCTTGTAAAATACGACCTTTGTGAATACGGATTTGCAAATTGTTTTACATTGAGTGGGAGAAATTTTAGGATATGAGAATCGGTTATCGCACATACACTTGTGAGGACAAGTGGGAGTTTGTTGGAGCTTGTGTCCTCCACAAATTTGTGTGATAACATTTGTAAATCTCTTACAGGTTCACAAGGGTATACTTCGTATTTTAATCAGTTGATTAATGATTACCTAATAACGGTTGGCTTGCTAGAAAGTTTGACGTTATTATCATACAGATGGCGGTGATCAACTGGTCCCTAAAGGTCACACCTATAGGATGTGTTTCAGAGATGTGGTTATAGAAATATAATCACATTGATGCCTTATATGACTAAACAGTTAGTCAATGTGTTGATGAGACAATTATTTAATGAAGATTAAATAATATTAGTTGAGACAATTAATCACAATTAAGTAAATTGAATATAATAAGTTTTATTTAATTAAATGTATGTAATGTTAGCTTGGACGAATTAATCTGTTAATTCGTAATTAAATGTAATCGGTTATATTTAATATCAACAAGATGAATGTGTCATAGTGGTAATAGTGAGGGTACTCAAACCAAGAGGTCATGGGTTCGATTCTCACTAGATGACAATTTATATTTAACACATTTTTACATTTTTGGAAACCGAAAATAAGGAATTAAAACTCCTTATTGTTTCGGTAATTGGGCCGGAAATTAGAGGATGAAAAATCCACCCTAATCTACCCTTATACATGGTTTAAGAGGGTGAGATGGGTGAATTCATTCTAACTTAATTTTTGCCCTAACTCAACCTTGCCTCCTCTCATCGAAAAAAAAAACACAAAAAAACCTAAAAATTAATCAGTTAATTTTTGGATTGATTCTAGCAAAATCAAAGGGCATTTCTCTTATCGTCTTGGGTGCAACTGATAGGAGAATATCATTGCGATATTGTTCATAGGCCATAAAAGCTAGGACCGAAGGTTATTTCTTAATCCTTTACGTTTTGTTTATGAATTTTAGTTTTATGACTCGTAATCATCACTTTATAATTCGTTATAATCCTTAAAAATAAAGGGATGCATACAGATAAATCCACAAATAAACGCTTCCCTATATAAGGTGAAGACATCATTAGGTTAAAAGAGTACTTTACACTCTATTATTCTGTTAATTACTCTGTTAAGCAGACTTCTTCTTTCTCTCTATTGGGGTTACGTTGCTTTTGTTCTAATTTCGGATCTCATGCTTGTAATCTCTCTTTACTCTTACTCTTAATTTAATTTCTCTTTGTTTTCTCTTAATCTTTACTCTTAATTTCTGTCTTATTGTTATTGTTATTATTAGTTTATGATTCCTCTTTATTGTTCTCATACTATGTCTCTTGCTTATTCATATATCATTGTTGTTAATTTCACCAATATTATGAATAGCTAATTCTCTCTATGCTTGGACATAGGGGAGCCATAATTTTAAGGGAATTATGATTAGGTGATTAAGATTTAGCGCAAATTAGATCTATATTGTTAATCACTGCAATTAATTGTTCTTGTCTACTTGAGTCGACGTGATTAGATAATTAACCTTGGTACACCCTGTCCTGGATCGGAATATTGGAATGGGTAAGACCTGCCGTGAACATTAGAGCATTCTAATGAGGGCGGAAGCTAAGTTAGTAATGTTTTAGGGCGAATAACGGACCGGAAGGACCTTTTCACTACCCTGTAGATCGAATTTGCACTGACCTAAGACCCTAGACTATATTTCTTAAGAATCATGGTGAACCGGTTGTCTTAGCTGTTTCTCTCTACTTAGTAAACTCGTCAAATTTCTGCTTTATTCTCCGTTACTTTATTTCTCTTTTAATCTCCGTAGTTTAGAACAAGTCTTCAAATCCCCATCTTGTGACCTTAGATAAACTGAATTAACGAGTAGATAGTGACCGCCTCCCTGTGGAGATCGACCCTACATCCACTAGCTTCTGTTAGTTTTTTTAGGTATTTATTTTTAGTACTAAACGATAGGTATCATTGATCTCAAATCAATTTTTGAAAAGACTCCTGCCCCACTCAACTGGTCAAACAGATCATCTATGCTTGGGAAAGGATACTTGTTCTTCAATGAAACCCTGTTAAGCTCTCTGTAGTCGATGCACAACCTTAAACTCCGATCTTTTTTCTTCACAAACAGAACTGGTGCTCCCCACGGCGATACACTAGGTCTAATGTATCTCTTATCAATCAAATCATCCAGCTGTTTCTTCAGCTCCTCCAACTTCTTAGGACCCATGCGGTACGGGGCCTTAGAGATTGGTCCCGTCCCAGGTTTCACTCCACACCAAATCTATATCTCTCTTTGGTGGCAAATATGGTATCTCCTCCTAAAAACATCCGGAAACTCTCCCACCACCGTATCCGATCAATCGAACTCACCTTACTATGGTCTTTCACATGGCATAGAATCAAAGGACACCCCTTCCTCAAATAGGACTTCAGTGTCACCGATGCAATCACTTTGACTTTGGGTTTGACAACAAACCCACGATAAGACACACTAACTCCCTTAGGAGCTCTCAAAGAGACTCTCTTTTGGTGACAATCTATTCTAGCCTTGTACTTACCCAGCCAATCTATACCAACTATCATCGTAAAACCATCCATAGGAAATTCTAACAGATCCACTGGAAGGTCAACCTGCCCAACTATCATAGATACACCCTTATATAACCTCCCACAAAACACCGACTCACCTGACGGTATAAAAACCTCATCTCTTATAGACTCAAACTCTCTTAAACCTAAAAGCTTAGCATGACTCGATGATACAAAAGAGTGTGACGCCCTCGAATCAAACAAAACAAAGGTAAAAACACCATTAACAAGAAAGGTACCCGTGATCACGTGAGCATCATCCTCAGCAGCTTTATTGTCCATAATGAATAACTTGTCGATGGTCTTTTGTCCACCTCCCTGGACTGTACTAGTAGAAGTAGACAGCTTGGCAGCCGACCCCTGGTTGTTGTTAGCTGCCGATTTCTGATAAGAGTTATCGCCATTGCGGTTAGATCCTCCATTGTTGTTACTCTGACCACCTTGGTTATTCCATGACCCAGCCGGCCTGTTGCTAGCCTAACTCTGAGATGGACCCTGTGAGAAACTTCCATGTGATGGCCTCTGAAAACCCCTTCCCACGACACTATTACACTCATGTCTCTTATGGCCCATACCGCCACAATTGTAACAAGATATACCCCAGTCGCTACTAACACCACCACGACCACGCCCATAGGAAGCTCCACTACTAAACCCCGATCCCGATGAGTAAGCCCTCGCCTGGTTATGGTTACCCCTCTTGTAACTGGACTGACCACCACCCTCACTCTCAGCCTTCCTCTTCTCGAGACCCCTCTCCCTGTTCTCTTTGGCCATTTTGACTAATCTCTCAGCTCTTCCTGCTCTCTCATACACTTCCTTAACATCTGTAAGGACCCCGACTGGTAGCTTCTCCATTATCTTGTAAGTCAAACCCTTCTCAAACCTCAGTGCCAAGTTCTCCTGGTTCAACCCCATATCCTCTGCATACCTAGACTTCTCATTAAACTTATGATATTACTCAGCCACAGTCATATCTGGAGTCATCTTGAAATAATCAAACTCCTCCCTCGGCTTACTACGAACATGCACAGGTACAAACTCTCGGCGCATAGCTCTCTTAAACTCGCTCCATGGTATAGCTGACTTCCTCTGCCTCACATACAAATCAAGGGCACTCTCCCATACCTTATCCAACCACTCTCCCGCAGCATCTCTCAAGTAGAACGCAACTTGTTCCACTTTGAAATCCTCAGGATAGTGAACCACATTCAAGATATTCTCCATCTCCCTATGCCAATTGTCGAGCAAAATTGGCGCACCGGTACCCATATATTCCTTTAGGTTGAAACGGGCTATGGTAGTGCTCATCTTAGCGAAGTCTAACCCAGCCTCTTTGTCCTTCCCAAACTTCTTTAAGGCCTCAGTAAGCGCCTCTTGATGCCCAAGCATCTTGGCAACTTCATCTACACTCATCAACTCAGCTCTAGCATACAAATCGGATCTCTTTCGCGGCATCTTTGAACTTTATAAGAGAAGAGGCAAACATAAACACATAGCCTACGGCTCAACGCGTATATAACCTGTGCAGACCACACTCGATCGAGCAACTAAACCCATGAAAGTTTCTAAAATCCCTATTAAACTTATTTAATATATTTTATAAATTATCCGTAATTTATACTCATATGGATCTAGTTGCATGCAAGAATAAATAAACAAAATAAGAAGGAAAAACTGATTTCCTTACATATATTTGTGACAGATTAATGGGCACTAGGTTAGAACACTTTCCTAACCTATATCTTGAGCTTAAACATATTAGGATGATCCTCCAAAATCTTCAAGTATTCATAATGGAATACCTCCTCTTAGTTGCACCCAAGACTTACCCTTAATACTATTAATCTTATTAACGAGATAATATTAATAGTAAACCTTAAATTTTAATCTAATAAAATTACTACACATTTAGTAAAATTTTTATATTAGATCTATGAACAAATTATGATGAATAAAACTATTTTATGAGGTTTTGTATGTGAGAGATACAAGCATCCAAAAATGCATATATGATAAGAATATTTTTCTTAGATGGATGAGCAAAAAATAAGAGAACCAAATCTCTTAAAGAGAGAGAGGGGCACGGTTTCAAGGGGAGGAAAAACCCAATGCATGCCCATCTCACTTTTGCTCTTACCCAAAATCATAGGTATGTAAGGCTAGATTTAAGGGTAATGATGTTGTCTATTTTACAATAAAATAAAACACCCACGCACCCATGTTAAAGTGGAGTCCATTTTATTTTGTCATATATAACAATGTCACACAATATGTCACATGTAGCATGAAACATGTAATTAATCATATTAAAGCATATTTAACAATTAAATATCATTATATAAATTAATTAAATTTTAAAGAACAAGATATCTAGTAATTTATAATTACATGTGTATAAAATGGGTCATGTTAATATAATTCACAACATTTTGTAATTATAATTAACCATTCATTCTTATCTTAATTTGTTTCATAAACAATAAATTTTAGTAATAAAGCATTTCAATTACTAAAATGAATCTTATTTAATCGAATTACAATAAGATACAAATTCTCATTCACAAATATAAATTGTTCAATTCTTAAGGAATTAATTAACTTGTATCGTTATACAATTAATTAACTTATCTGTTAAGGGAATTGTCCTATAGGTGTGACCTTAAGGGATCAACTGATCACCACCGTCAAACGACACTAATGTCAAACTCTAGTTAACCAATAATTACCGATTAATGTTGATTAGTTGACTATATAATTGAATCATCCCTTTCGTATTCTTATTATGAGATTTGAATATGTGAACGCAGTATTGTCGAGGACACATACGCCAACAATCTCCCACTTGTCTGAGACAAGTGTGCGTTACCAATTATCTTGTCCAATTACAATCTCCCACTCAATGCAAGGTGTCTTGCAGGTCGTACTTGCTTGTGATCATATCAAGAGTGGTTTCCTCGATCTGGAGAGTAACTGTTTGACCGGAATTATCTGCTGTAGATACTTTCCGAGCGTGGCCACACATTTTCAGTTCACTACTCCTCGAGTGGCCTTGAGATTTCAAATAACCCTGACAAGTGGTGGACAATTCCTATCGCATTATTCCCTTCGTACACCCACAGTTCATCATGACCCAAAAGATGCACACTCACCCCTTTTGACAGAGTGGCTTGGGGCAAAAATCAAAGTCAATCAGAAACTGTGCCGACTTGGGCGAACATACTCTAGTCAAAGAATCGACTCAAAAGAATACTATAGTAGCTCTCGCGATGACCAGGATATATAAAATTGCCAGAGCTCTATAAGAGGTCACTGCCCGACAGAGTGTCTCATACAGTCTGCCTATGTGATCGACTAGTCATCTCTTATGACTCTATGACACTTGAACTTGCCATCAATCGCATCACACTCTAGTCACTTGGAGACGTCACCTCATATAAGCAACTAGGGGCCAATACTATGTTAATCTAGTTCACTTTAATAGGGTTCAATATTGTCTCAACAAACTATTTGGATATAACAAAGTAATAAAGAAAAAAGTTTTGAATAAAACTCAAACGATGAGTACATTATCACATAGGTAGAATTGATGCAATATCAATTACTACATAATCTATAAGTCATTTTTAATCTTGTATATAGTGGATCATCTCAATTCAATTGAAATGGCATGACACATCATGCTATGCCTATGAGAAGGCCTTGATTAGTAAGTCTTAGCAATACTTTGCACTTTACTAACCTTACTATATACTATTTCCCTTTGTTATGTATAATCTTCATTATAAAACCTTTTTGAGTATATGTGTCTAGATCCAATCTAGACATAGGCTATCTGTTCTTAGAATATCTCCCACTGTCCTCACAGTGAGTAGGGATAGGATCTTCGGTTATTGGAATGAACTACTATAGTTCCTCCAATTCGCAAAACCGAATCCTAATATCACCCCTTCCTTCATGCATATCTCATTATTGCAAGTGTACTCAATTTCCGTTGTGCATATCTCATTGTTCAACTGCCTAGGACGTTTCTAGCAAATATCCTCCTTAAATAATATAGCCAAGATGGTTCTCAAACCATCCTTATGTGTTTAGAATATGGTTTTTGTGTAACTCCTTGCACACAAATCCATCTCATTTCTAAATGCTTAGCTTCATATCTTTAGTACTTCCTGATTACTAACTAATGAACTATGTGGCTATGTAGAGACTTCTCTCAAAGATTCGACTTGTAACATCTCATCATACTCCAAGTATACGAGGTTTAAGAATGGTAATACATCTTAGCGTAATGAATTAATCCCGCAGCGGAAGCAAATGGATTCAATTTCTTCATGTTCAATACCTTTGAACTTGTCTAGACTCTTATCAACATAAGAATATTCATTCAACGCTAATATCCTATTAGAAATATCTTTATAGGTCTGGATACCTTAGAGATGTATTATCCTTCTCCTAATTCTTTCATCACTCATAGTGATCAATATGTCATTCATATATAGGACTAATAATACCACGGTACTCCCACTAAACTTCATGTATAAACAAAACTTCTCGACAATTCGATAAAAGTTTATCACATGATCAAAACATACAATTCAACTCCTAAACTTCTACTTAAGACGTCTTCTTAAGTTCGTATCCTACCTTAAGATAGTTGCGATTTACAAAACTCATGCAAGATGATTTTAAAATCCAACAGTCAAATAATATTATTAAATCCGAATTTAACGAAGCGTTGCAATTGGTGTAAACCTCTTACCACCAATCAACCAAGTTATGGAAACATCTTAATGTTTATGTTCAGTTCGGACTTTTGCGGGGTTTAAACTAGATAAAGCAACTTAATAAGTTACAGGTTTGTTACTTTCAAAAATAACATGACTCCTGTCCACTTTAGGTTTCAAAGAAATAATTACTGATTTTGACCAAGAAGGAACATCTTCCTACGTCTTATCCTCAGTTTGTGGCTCTTGAACATTTTCTCCCACTCTGTCTTTAAGAAATAATCCTCTTTTCTTTAATATACAGCATCACGAGCCACAAACCCTTTGTTCTCGTGATCATGTAGAGAGCACATGTTTACTATCGAAACAAGCTACAATTTAGGTACCATGCCTAACCATATCTCATATGAAAAGTAGATGATTGCTTTAATGATGTTTTGTTTTAGTGGAAATTTAAATACGAGACAAATTTTTATAACAGAAACTACCTCCAACTTTATTGTAAAGATTCAATCATATCATAATGAAAGTGAACTTTTGGTACCATATCACACTCTTTTTTGGTGCAGATAAAAGTCATCACTTTATTGTTCCTCATTTTAACAAAGCACTAATACTTTGGTTTTATAATCTCTAGGTTTTAATACCTTTTAAACATTCATTGAACTTATTCAAATAATTTCTCTTCTTACCTCATTAAGTGAATACCAAGTATCTACCTACTTCGTTCGTAGAAGAGATAAAGAAGTAATAACCTTTTATGATTGAAATTGTATTCGACCATACACTTCAAAGTATAAATAGGGCGAATATCTAGCTCTATTTATAATCCTTTTCCAGAAAAAGTCATGAATTAACTTGCTTTGAATACAAGATTCGCACACACACCAAGAGATTCATCATAATATGGTTTGGGACACTAGTCAAAACTAGTTTCTAAATGCGATTTTCAATCGAGAATTGAGAAATGATTGGGGTCACCAACTTGAGTCTTGTATATATGACATTTATTTTTAGTTTGAATATAAATACCTTGATTTGTATGATCTCACCATAAACTTAATCGTGGTATGTAAGGGCACAACGCTTGTTTTAATTGCATAATAGAGAAACCATTTGCGTTTTATAAAAACTTGAATTATATTCTTATTTAGAGTTAGTGTACATCATAAAAATTATTGAGGTACATTTCTAAATACAAAACTAAAATAAATACACTTCATCATTCATATGTTCATGGATGAAATGGCAACTACCTTAGTTCCATTCATGCAAATTTTTGAACTTATTTTTGCTAGTCGTCACACGATAATGCCAAATATCATGACGAAATTCACAAATTTGCATCAAATACTCATGATGTGGTATTTGGTAAGAATGTAATGTCAATGTCATAAATTTTTAAGAAGGAATATGTTGGAGTCACACGACCAACTTCCTTGATCTTTACTTATTAGGGTTTGTCTCTATTTTGGTGTCTAACACCTTCTCTTTCGAGTCTAGTTCTATCCTTAATTATTAAGATAGGTACTTACTTCTTACTGCTCCCACTAACTTAAAGAATTTCTACTTGATGAAGACTTATCTTCATATTGTGGACATGGCCCACCTACACGTCAAGCCGATCTGTTGGACATATAGCAGACTTTTGAAAGCCACGCTCGGCGGCGTAAAAAATGCTTTCGACCGGATCGTTTTAGATCGGTCGGTTTCGTCTCGGTAAGGGTCTCGAAACGATTAGAGATGTTCGGAGTCACCACCAAGCATTTGTGGGATGCTTGGAACCCGTTCAAAATCCACTTTATACCTCGGTCAAATCGAAGCACAAAGCAGTGTTTGACATAGGTACTAAAGATAAGGAAATCGTCCCTCTTTAGCATCCTATCTCTAGAATGACTCTCGTACGCCCTGGATAAGGTCGTCCACAATCCAAAGCCCTTTAATCAGACACCTAATTCGCCCGCGGTAGCGGCCTCTACTGATCGATCTTGGTTGGTTGAATGCAAAAGTTGATAAAACAGCTTAAATGCATGAATGCGCATCCAATAATTTAAACCTAACATGTGAGAGCTTTCTAAGTCGGTTGATTTAATCCAAGTATCAAGTATAAGATGTCGAGTTGGATTAACGGTTGATTTGCATGCAAGACGGAAATTAAACATCCATTTACCGTATTAGGTTTAGGGTGCATAACGTGATCCATTTGTCTTGGTAAAGCATTGTGCAAATATGATTTTGAACGAGTAAATAATCATCTGATCCATCCTATGTTCGGGATAACCGGAGTCGGGATCGTCCTAGACTAATGCTGGAAGGGAACAGACCCTGTGCCAGTTGGCTATATGAAGCGCGAGCCAGCCAGCGGTATAAGGGGCCTCTCCCTGGTTTTGAAAATGAGAAATGAAAGGCCTGTTTAGGCGCGAGTCAACCAACGGTTGTATGCCGTGTTCTGACTATTCGAAAAACGTTATAAAACGTATAAAAAATGGGTATTTGAACCCGTTTTGATTTGGAAGGGTCGTTTAGACCGCATTTGTTGATTTGAAGAACTAGACTCGAATAATTATCATGATTTTGATAATATTCGGTGTCGGGTTCTATTTGACAAACTTGACATGAATAGTTTTGAAAATAATTATGAACTAATTGTTTTAAGTTCATTTAAATGTAATTATTCGATACTCATCATCGTACCCGGGTTGAAATCCGGCATAGTATATAGAACCAAGGATGACTTTGTGTCGGTGACTAATATGAGATGTAAAGAAATGAGGAGAGGCTTTAAAATACCTCCCAAAAATGAAATAAAAGGGTTTAAATACCTTTTAAATGTCATTAACCAAATATTATCACCGAAACAGGGATTTAACCGTCATGGTATGAGGAACCAAGGGTGAAAAATGTTTAATGCTTAAAACAAATGAAATGAAATAAAAAGGGTTCAAAAATATTTGAAATGGTAAAACAAAACCAATTACAAATATGAAAATGAATTAAAGGGAAATGACGAGAACAAACACGGTTGATCTCTGACCTGGACACCCCATTTAGGCGCGGGCTAGCCGGCGAACCAAGGGGCTTCTGTCTCAGGCCAAAAATCGGTTTTGGCTCGTTTATCCCATGTTTTGGTTCATGTTATGCACATTTTAGCATGTTATAGTCATGAAACAAATGAAAACATAATAAAAGAGGATTTTTACACCCTCATACTTACATGTTTGGTTATGGCGAGTGACCAACGTAAGTGTAACAACTCGCTTGATCGGAAAAGACTCGGTTTAAAACCGTTTTGGTAAATAAAAAGAGTATTTTAAGTTTAGAGACGGTGTAGTGGTCGAAGTGGTCGGTCAAGTGATTTAATGCACGATGATGGTACCAAACAATGTGTAAGGCTTGTATTTACGATCGGTAGGTCGTAAACACGCGTTGGATTGTGACTTAAGAAGTCGAGTCGAGAATTTTAAGGGAGAAAAGAGGGGGCGGACACTCGCGTAACTTCTCAAATGGGGGCATTTGAGGGGTATTTATAGGAGAATGAATGGTTGTGATAGTTTTGAGCGATGTGGCCACCTGAGCTGCTCAAAGAGGCACGAGCCACGTCGCGGTTCTCTGAGTTGTCTTGTCACTTTCACAACAAACGCAATCATGATTTGTTCTATCCTAGGTTTTTTAGTCACATGTTTGGTACTTGACCATTCATGAATCCGGGAAAACTTAAGGTAGAAGGTTTGAAATGTTTGTTTTTTGTGGTTGACTTAGTTTCACTCGTTGTTGGAGTCGGGATTTAAATTTTTGAGTCGGGTTTTGGTCCGGTGTCGGTTTTGACTCTAGTTAGTGTCATTGCGACCCCGTCGTTGTGCATTAAACACTCAAGGTATTTTTGAGATGTTTTGAAAATTTTTATTTTCGAAATCGTTTTAAGTTTTCCGACGTAAAGTTGTACACAAACTGTCGATCAAACGCCGCGATTCCAAAACATGTTATAGTCCGATAATCATCAGGTGTTTGTTGGAGTCTCAGCAGATACTGGGTATCTATAGAGTCCCCACTTTGACTGAGGCTTGGACAGGGCGAAAGTTAAAGTAGAGCCCCCAGGTCAATCGAAGATTACAACCTGGAGACCCAAGCGACGTCGAGGCGACTCGAAAGGATTCGGGCCAAGGACCTGCCGTCGGGAAAGGGGGACGCCAAGGCGACTCGAGGGTACGAGCCAATGACCTGTCGTCGGGAATAGTTTAGAGTAGGTCGACTGTCCGTGCGGGTCGATTAAATCCATTAGACTACGTACAAAGGCTCGCCAGCCATAGGAAGGAGTCATACCTGAGGCATCTTCGGATATGTCCTTGCACGTTTGCGGACAAAGGCTCGCCAGCTGTGATAAGAAAATGTACCCGAGGCATCTTCGGGATGTGTCCTTGAGTGTTTGCGGACAAAGGCTCGCCAGCCATGATAAGGAAATGTACCTGAGGCATCTTCGGGATGTGTCCTTGAGTGTTTGCAGACAAAGGCTCGCCAGCCATGGTGCGTAGTAAGGCTCGCCAGCCATGGCGCGTAATAAGGCTCGCCAGCCATGGCGGTCGGTTGATGGACCGTGAGCATAGCCGTGTCGAATGGGCTTATTTTGAAAGTAGCGAACTCGTGATGCCGCTGTGGAGATAGTGAAGTCGAATTTTCACTATCAATGTTTTTGAAATGAGCGGGTTCCGCGAGGAAGCCCCTTGATGGTTTTTGAAGGAATAGTGAATTTGGAATCTTCATCACTCATTTGTTTGAATTCGCAGTGGCGGTTTTGATCGCCGTTTGTTTGAATTTTGAAAGAAATAAGAAATTTTTAAATTTTTCTATCACGTTTGAAGTGACGGTTTATGTGCCGGCGCTGACATTTTGAAAGAAATAGTGAATTTTGAATTTTCGCTATTGATTGAAGTGACGGTTTATGTGCCGCCGTTGACGTTTGATGGAAATAGTGAATTTGGAATCTTCGCTATTGAAGTGACGGTTTATGTGCCGCCGTTTGAAATTTGAAGAAATAGCGGATTTTGGATTCTCGCTATTATTTTTGAAATTTTTGTAGGAAAATAGTGAATTTTGATTTCACCATTATTTTTGAAATCGGCGATTTTGATCGCCGTTTGTTTGAAATTTTCGAAAATAGCGAATTTAAATTTTCACTATTTGTCTTTGTCTTTGAGAAAATGACGACCTTTAATATCGTCAATGAAAATTCGAAGTTTAATATGTGAAATTGGGCCAAAGCCCAAATTTCGGTGAAAAAGCAAGGGGAGGCCTTATTGAGGCGCGAGCCTTCTTGCGAACCAAAGGGGCTTCCCTTTTTTCTGTAAAAGACGCGAGTTCAGGCCGTATTTCATTCATCACTTCGTCTTCTTCAAATTTCGACAAAACAAGCTAAGATTGCCATTGTTGGACCTTCTAGCTCGCTTGGATTCGTGCTATCATCAATAATGTCATCTCAAGGTATGCATTCCCTCATGAATCCATTTAAATTTGTTGATCTTTAGTTTAATTGGATTAGGGCGAATTTTACCCAAGAAAAATCGAATTGGGCGTTTTTGATTGAGCCCATTTTGAGTGAAATTGATGATTGGATTAGGTTAGAAACCTGTTTAGGAGTATAGGAGTGCTTTTAGTTTGCATTTTGGTCCCTGTTCCCGCTCCCTATGCTCGAAAAACGTGAGTGAGGTGAGAAACCGTCTCATTTCGCAATGCCAAGTCTATTTGCTTAGGTAGTGGGTCCCACTAGGTTGCATTGTAGTTGGGAAAACCCGTATTCGCCATTTATGGACCTTCGTTGGGTATCGTGGGTAAAATTTGGAATCTTTGCCTTTTGTGACGGTCTTATGTCTGACAAAATAAGCGCTTGTTCGGGCTGGAATTGAGTCAGTTTGCCTTGAAATGGACCTCATTGGTAGTTTAGGTTGCTTTGAGGCGTGATAAAATCACGTTTGCCTTTTTGCGGTCGTTTTTGAATTTTTGACCGGTTTGTGCTCAAATTGGCGTATGAATTGCCTTTTTGAGCCGTAGAAAAATACCCCATTGTGTCGGGAATGTATTTTGGTTTGTTGGCGAACCCTGTAGGGGTCTCGAAATGCCGATTTTTTGTGGTGGTTTTGACTCGTCTTTTTCTTGAAAAGAGGGGCGAGTCGTTTTTTGTGTGTTTTTGTTTTTGTTGTGTTTTTTGGTTGGATTTTGGGCGGGATTGCCCTTATTTTGCTTTGCAGGTTGTGTGTTTTTTTTGGATTTGTCCATTTTACGCAGTCATAATGCCGAAATTCCGGCTGACGTTCTTTGTTTATTCTCTTGATCGCAGGGTACCATTTGGGACCTACGGGGTCCGTCGTGGAGGCATTGGAGGAGGAGGATGATCCCGAAGGAGAAGAGACGACCGAGGAGGCTGCCGGATTTGAGGCGGTGGTGGAGGACGCTTCCGTAGAGGAGGAGAGGCGGCTGATATGGCCGGCTTGTCCATTTCATTGTGGCTCATAGACAGGATGGCTGATGATTGGGGGTCAGCACCGGGGTGGTGCATCGCGTCACGGTTCTTGGCCTCCTCATCATCCGAAGTCTGCAAGACACTGTCTTTATTTTTGTCGTGGAGCAGGAACGAGGTATACCGTCATGGTAACCACCTCTGCTTCCGCTGCTACTCCTTTATTCCTTATGTTGCTCCCTTTCTTTTCTGATTGGAAGGGTAGGGAGTGCTTAGTTCGGTAGGTGGCGGATAGCCCCCAGTTCGTTGTCTTAGGCCAGTGTCTGTATGATAGACGGTTGTTTTAGGCCAGTGTCTGTATGATAGATGTCTGTATTGGATCCCGTTTGTATGGTCAGTCGTCCGTATCAAACGTGTGTCGATGTATTTTGCGTGAGGCGGTTTGTATATATGTGTTTTTGGATTGTGGTTCACTTTGTGACTTTTGGCTTTTTTTTTGTGTTGTGTTCCGGATGAGCGCTGTCGGCTGTTGATTCTCATGTATTTTTGCATCAGTTCCTGCATTGTTGGTGTAGAAAACAGGCAACAGATAGCACATATACATAAACGCAAACACGTAGAAGTATTTGATTGAAAACACGTAAAGCATTTGATTGAAAACCAAAATTAACCAAGATGACTTGAAGTTAAAATTAAAATTTGAAAATTGCAATGAATCTTGAATATTTGCGACGAGTCATCACGTTCGGAATTCAAAAGGAATTGATTTGAAAATTTGAGCAATTAACTCGTGTCGTGAATTAAATTGCATCGAAATTATTGAAATTGATTTGTGACTCGAAAAAGTTCAAACTCAAACCGTCAGGGATGAATTTTCGAAAAGATTTTTATTAGTATATGTGATTTTTGAGAGATCAAGACTCGGATTTGTGAGCGCTTGAAATTTTGAGGAAAACTGATGTCGTGTTATCAATTTTCGATTTTTATTTTGATGGAAAATTGCGAAAAAGCGAAAAAATTCCGGAATTTCGACTGACATGGATACGATCCGTCGCGGATCGGGGCGACTAGCCCTTCCCCCTTTTAAAAAAACAAAGAAAAATCCGTATGTTTAAAGCTGCGTCATGGAAACCGTGTCGAATTTCGTAAAACGCGAAAACAAGGAAATGTGAGTGTGAGGAAATACAAAAACGTCCTGGGTCGTCCCGAAGAGGCGCGAGCGTCCTGGCAGGAGGTTTGAGGCGTCAGGAGAAAACACAAGTTGAAAGAGAGAAGTCACCAGCGGGAATCCTGGGGAAGCCTCAAAGAGGCACGAGCAGCTTGGCGATGGAAGCCGGCTCTCCCCTTTATCTGCAAAACGCGCTGATCAGTTTGTATAAATAGGGACGTTTGCGCTTCATTGTTTCATCATCCGAAACACAAAATCATCTCTACAAAACCTCTTCTTCTTCCACAAAAATATTTCATGGATGCTTTTGAGAACGCATTGCGACAATGGTGCCGGGATTTGTCGCCTCCTAAAAAGTGTCAACTCATTTGCATGGGAGTAGGTCAATTGTTGGTGCTTTGCCAAGTCAAGGTGCAACCTTCATTTCTTGAAGCATGTTCTCGATTTTGGGATTCGAAACACCATGTTTTCGTTTTCCCGAAGGGTGAGATTTGTTCTCTTGCCGAAGAAGTTAGAGCCATTGGTGGGTGGCCGGGTTGTCTTCTGGTGCTTCCTCCGACTTGATTGTGCTACAAGGAGAAATTCCGTTCCATGTTGGGCTTGTCTACAAGCCAAATCAACTTTCTTCTTGCTCCACATGGCGTGGATATGTTGGCTCTTATCAACATCTTTTCAAACCGATTAGATGCTAATGTCTCGGAGGTGGCTAGGAGAAGGGCTCTTGCCTTTTGCCTTGTCCATGCGTACCTCTTTGTTGATGTCATGAAGAAGGAGGGGCCAAAATACTATGGTAGCATGACCCTTATTCATGTGATTGAGCAAATGGAGCATGGTAGAGATCCATCATGGTTGGTGCTTGGCGAGATCATCCAAGCTTTGGACAAGGAAGGCTTTCGTGGAGAGGCTCCCTCCTTCAGATCCCCAAGGATCCTTCAAGTGTGGTTATTGGAGAGGCTAAGGTATGTAGAGCCTCCGGTTAATTCTCCTTCTTATTCCTTCTGTCACCTTACCATGAGGAAGAAGTTGTACCCGGATAGTTTTGCTTCCACCGAGGCTTATTGGGCCGCGAGATTGGCGGAGGAGGGTGGTCCTCACATCCGTTGGGTGGTGCCGTGGTGGCACTTGAGGTCCTTCACGGGGTTGCTCACTTCGGATGCTAGTCCTCGTTCTTTGATGGTGGTGGGTTTGAAGGTTGCTTTCTTCTTTTATCCCGAAAGGCTCATGAGGCAAATGGGGCGTCAACAAAAGGTGCCCGCTCAAGATACTCTTGTCCAAGAGAATTTTTTCCGGAACTCCGAGCTTGTAGAGGTCTTCGAAAGGTGGTGGGCCACTCGGCCACTTTGGGAGGTACCAAACCCTGTTGCCATGACATGGGTGACTCCCGCTTATGTCAAGTGGTCACGAGCTCCGTCCTTGGAAGAGAGGTCCAAGTTTCGTAAGGACGAGGTTGTCGACTTGAAGTATCGAGAGGTTAGCAAGGCCAACCGTGCTTTCTTCGAGGAGTATGTTGATGGAGTTAGCCCGGATGTGATGAGACCACCGAAGAGGAGGAGTTCGGGTCCCAAGAATATGGTGGGCCATGCATTGGCTCTTTTTGGGTTGAACATGGGGTCTTGTGCTAGACCGGAGGCCATCGCCGTCTTAGATCCGTTGAGGATCCGTTCCGAGGAGGAAGTCCATGCTAGGCGGGCCAACAAGAAGAACAAGGGGAAGATGTACCCCGAAGGAAAAGGCAAGGGTAAAATGGAAGAGTGAAGACCTCCATTACCCGTTTTGTTATTATGTTGTATTATTGTTGTGAGTTTTTATTATGTTGTACTAGCTAGTTATTGTGTTTTTTTGTGCTAGTTTTATTATGTGAGGTGTTTTAGTTGACACCATAGCTTTGATAAGTTCTAGACTCGCCGAGCTTTATGTGTTGTTGGAAATTGTAATCCCTCCCATTATTAATTAAATAAGAGGATTGCTCGTGTCGAAAATTATGAGCGCTCTTTTCTTCCATCCATTTTGTAAAGGCAATTCAATTTGGATCGTCCTAAACATTTGTACTTGGGAAAGTGGTATTTTGTGGAAAGGGAGAAAGGCTTATTTTTTGTATTTTGTGGGAAAGGGAAATGGTTTTTTTTTTCTTTCTTTTTTGACGGGGATGTTTTTTTATTGTGGGAATGGTTGTTTTTTATTGTGGGGATGGTTGTATCCTTCTTGTGTAAGAAAGGACTGCCTACGTATTTACCCGGGGAGGTGAAATCAAACCATGCTCGTAGTTCGAAATGTTTTGTAAAGGCTGATATGGGTTTTGTGGTTGTATCCCTCAGGCATAAGAGGGACTGCCTACGTATTCACCTGAAGAGGTGAAATCAAACCATGCTCGTAGTTCAGGGGTTTTTATTTTAGTGCAAATGGATGTTGCCTTTGACAAATCAAAGGACGTTTGAAACGGGCAAGGTGCCGCAGCTTAGACTCTATAAAACATGCAATTTCTAATCAGAACGCGTTGAGGAACTTGACTTGAAAAGGGTTGAGGTGGTTGCTAGTTGTAAAACTAGGCTTAGGTCGTTGGTTGCAATGGTTCAAGGGTAGTATTTCTTGAGTTGGTCCAGGTTGGTCGGGTTTGTAAAATCCTCCCCATCTAGGTCACTCAGTCTCACTGCGCCCCTCGAAAGTATCTTCTTGACCAGGTATAGCCCGGCCCAGTTGGGTTTGAATTTCCCCCTCGGATCGACGGGTAACGGTGCTCGAACTGACTTGAGGACTAAGTCGCCCTCCTGGATATTCCTGGGTTTAACCTTCTTGTTGAATTCCCGTTGTGTACGTCGTTGGTATAGGTTGACGTTGTGCAAGGCGTTGAGTCGCCGTTCGTCTAGAAGAGTGAGTTGCTCGTACCTTTGACGAGTCCATTCCGCCTCGGGGACTTGACTCTCCAGTAGGATGCATAGAGAGGGGACCTCTAACTCTTCCGGTTGAACCAGCTCCATACCGTATGCTAGGTAGAAGGGTGTGGCGGTGTCGGTGTTCGAATGGAGGTTCGGTATCCCCAGAGTGCGAATGGGAGTTTGCTCGGCCAATGGTTGTTTTGAATGAACTTGGGCACTTGTTTGGCGGTCAAGATCACATGTGACTGTGCTTCCACCCACTTGGTGAAGTAGTCGATGGCGACGAGGACAAAGCAGTGTCCCTTGGTGCCTACCGGGTTGACTTTCCCGATGATGTCGATGCCCCAGGTTGAGAAAGGCCAGGGTGACGTCATGGTGTATAAAATGGGATGGTGGTATGTGTTGTATGTTGGCGAAGATTTGGCAATTGTGGTAATGTTTGACGTAGTTACGTCAATCAGCTTCCATGGTGGTCCAGTAGTAACCTAGCCGTGTGATTTTCCGGGTTAGCATCATTGCGCTCATGTGAGGGCCACATTCTCCGTCGTGAACCTTTCCCACGACTTTTTTGGCTTTGTGATGGTCAATGTAAAGGAGGGGAATTCCTTGGGGTGTTCTTTTGTATAGTTGGTTTTGGTTTATCTCGAATTGTGATGCAAGCAAACGGATGGCTCTTTGTCCTCTTTGATCAGAGTTGGGAGGGAATTCGTTTTTGGTTTTGTAAATGAGGATGGCTTGGTACCAAGGTTCATCATGGCTTTCCTCATCGTTGATGATGGCACAAACGTGAGCTGGCTCGCTCCTTCTCTCGACACATAGGGGCATCGATGTCATGTCGTCAGGTATGTTGACGAGCGCGGCAAGTTTTGCCAAGGTATCAGCAAATTGGTTTTCCTCTTGTGGCAAGTGAAAGTAGTCAATTTGGTCGAAGAACTCGGCCTCTTGATTGATCTTTGCTCGGTAGGGAGCTAAGCTGTCAGATCGGATTTTCCATGATCCGGACACCTGATTGATGATGAGCGAGGAATCGCCATGGACCCTCAGTCTTTTGATGCCAAGTGTGATGGCTGCTTGTAGGCCAATGAGGCATGCCTCATATTCAGCGGCATTGTTGGTGACGGCGAAGTCCAGCTTGACCGAGATTGGAACATGTTCTCCCTCAGGTGATATTAGAAGGATTCCTACCCCAAAGCCTCTCATATTAGATGCACCGTTGAAATATAGGTCTCATGCGTCGGAATCAGCACAAAGGATGTCTTTGTCAGGAAGTGACCATATGTCGGTCGTTGGATCTTCGTTGTAGGGATTCTCTGCTAGGAAATCGGCAACTGCTCTTCCCTTGATAACCTTGAGGGGTACAAACTTGAGATCAAACTCGGACAACATGAGCGTTCACCTAGACAGCCTTCTGTTTAGTACGGGTTTTTCGAAAATGTATTTGACCGGGTCCATCTTAGAGCAGATGTGGACCGTGTAGCTGAGAATGTAATGCCGCAGCTTCTTTGTTGACCATACTAGGGCAATGCATGTCTTCTCTAGTTGGGTATACCTTGTCTCGTACTCAATGAACTTTTTGCTGATGTAGTAGATGGCTCGTTCTTCGTTACCAACTGTTTGTGCCAGCATAGCTCCCATGGCTGTGTTTGTGATAGTCAGGTACAAGGATAAAGGGATCCCTGGTTGAGGTGGCATGAGGACAGGAGGTTTGGATAAGATTTTTGTTATCCTGACGAAGGCCTTTTGACAGTCGTCGTCCCAATCGGTGTGATCGGAGGCGCGCAGTTCTTGAATATTGGTTCACAAATCATAGTGAGCTTGGCAATGAAGCGGCTGATGTATTGGACCTGACCGAGAAATATCCGAATCTCCCTCTCGTTCCTAGGCCGAGGCATTTGTTGGAGGGCTTTGATTTTGGTTGGGTCAATCTCAATGCCTCTTTTGCTGACGACATGTCCCAAGAGTTTTCCGGAGGTGACCCCGAATGCACACTTCTGAGGATTTAGTCTCATGTTATATTTCCGCAGACGAGCGAAAAATTTCCGGAGGGCGCTGATGTGGCTGTCCCGTTATCTTGACTTGACAATCATGTCGTCGACATATACCTCTACCTCCTTGTGCATCATATCATGTAGGAGAGTAATAGCGGTTCTTTGATAAGTAGCCCCGGCGTTGATGAGACCGAAAGGCATGACCGTGTAGCAATAAGTACCCCACTGTGTAGTGAACGCAGTCTTGTGCATGTCTTCCTTAGCCATTTTAATCTGGTTGTACCCAGCATACCCGTCCATGAATGATATGAGGGCATGTTCGGCAGTATTGTCCACCAGAATGTCAACATGTGGGAAAGGAAAGTCGTCCTTTGGACTCGCCTTGTTTAGATCCCTGAAGTCGACGCAAACCCGAATCCTTCCATCTTTCTTTTGTACGGGCACAATGTTGGCCACCCAATCAGAGTATTCAGACACCTTGATGAAACTAGCCTTGAACTGTTTGTCCACTTCTTCCTTGATTTTCAGGGCCCATTCAGGACGCATCCGGCATAGCTTCTGTTTCACAGGTTTAGCTCCGGGTTTAATGGGTATCCGGTGTTCTGCAATATCCCTGTCAATCCCAGGCATATCTCTTTAGTTCCAGGAGAATACGTCCTTGTATTCCTGGAGGAGGTCAATGAACTGTTTTCTTTCCGAGGGGTCCAGGGTTGTCCCTATCCTAAGTTCTTGAGGTATGTCGTCGGTTCCTACGTTAATAGGTTCTGTCTCCTCAATGATGGGGGTTCTGGTTTCCCGTTTGTCAAGTTTTTTGGCTAGGTGAGGTGGGTAGTCACTCAAGTCAAATTCCTCATAGACATTCAGAATTGCATTGCAGTTAAATTGAGACGAGTCATAAGCAAACTTAGTGTTCATTAAGTTGACACGAGCGAAAAGCTCGGAGAGGACAGAAATTTCGTGGGCAGTCAGAGGCGACACAACAGAGGAGGTGGCCCCTGGAACAGGCTCCAGGTTGTCACCTTTCATGGGAGTGGGGGTGACCCTAGCAGACTCGACCTCTGAATCAGCCACGACTTTGTGATAAAACAGTGGGAAGGGGACCTTGACTGGGACATTAGGAGTGTTAGAAGCTATGATGGACTCTGACTCTGACTCAGACTCAGATTCAGATCCTTCTTCACTTCCCTTCTTGAACATAGGGCCTTCTCCAGTTGTGATTTTGAGAATGCGGCCTTGGCGATCGGTCCACTTGACGGTTTTCCTCCAGCCTTGTGTAGCTTTCTCTGGGTCAGTGTCAGAGATCAAGGCGGTTGGGTCGAATTGATTGTCCTTCAAGGCGATGTTGATTATGTCCTCATAGTCGAGGTGCTTAATGTTATCTTCCCCAAAGAGGAGTGTGACAGCTTGTCCGTCGAGGCATGACGACAGCTTAGACTCAGTTGATGCAGCTTCGATGTTGTCGGGGATGAAGTAGCAATCCTGGAAGACTTCCACTCCCGGGTACCTAGCCTTGGCCACAGAGTCATAGATCGGTTCTGGAAAGCCATGGTATAGCTCGGACTCTCCTTGGGGACAAAGTATCCATTGAGGGTCAGATGATAGGGACGGAGGATGACTCCGTGCTTCTTGCGCTTTCGAACTAGGAGGTTCATCTCCTGGACATCTTCATCAATAGGCTCATATCCCAGTCCGAAGGGAATGTTGGGGACCTTAGCCTATTTCAAGGGAGGCAATGGGTGTTAGTAATTTAGACCATATTAATACTCATCTTATGATATTAAAATTACAAGTTAATTAAAAGTGGTCTAAATCTACATGCATGCAAAAGAATGTATAAAAGAGATGGTCTAAAACCATCTTAAGACAAAAGTTCCTTACATTGCTATAAGGCAAATATGGGCACTACAAAGGTCTCCTACCTTTATAGGTCTTGAGCTATTCAACTTTAGATGATCCTCCAAGAACACCTAACCACCAAAAAGATGGTCTCCTAAGGATACACCCAAGAATCAACCCAAAAACTACTATATTACTAACTAGGTAAAAATAGTAGTAATCCTTGTTAGTAATGTATTTGATGTACTAATAAATATTATTACTATGATAATATTATTAGTTGGTATATATGTGTGTTTTTATATAAAAAGATGAAGAAAAATTAGAAGCAAAAGTTGGTCTAAAGAAGGGTATAGAAACCGGCCAAAATGGGAGCAACAAAGACCAAAATTTCCTTCAATTTTTCAACCTTAGAAGTGGTGTGAATTAGTGGGTATTTATAGCAAAAATAAGGGAAAATTCTTTAGTGGAAAATCCACTACAAAGGACACTTGTATGTCCTCATAAAAACCAAAACATGTGGACTACATATGGTCCATTTCGGTTTTCGACATTTGCCCCACAAATGCTTATAAGTCTTATATTTAATTATCTTACATAATTAAATATTAATTTAATTATTTAACCCTTAAATAATATAAATTAACTACCAATGACTACTTAACTATTAAGTAATCATAAGACCATATTATCAACATACAATGTGTCAATATTAACCCATTTAGCTAATTTTACAACCTCTTGTAAAATATAAATAGCTAATAAATTCCACCTCAAACAATATACACATATCGTATAAAATTAATTAATTAACAATTAATTAATAAATTCTAATCATTTATTATTAAAATATCACATAATTAAATAATAAATCTCCTTGTCCCGAGTTCGTAACCCGTCATCAAATAATACTTTTACGTGACTAATTAAAAGTCAAATAATACAAGGAATTAATTATCTCGTATCTCACACAAATAATTAATTAATTCTATTTGGGCGTCATCCTATAGGTGTGACCTAAAGGGATCAGCTTATCACCGCCGTCACACGACAGTAATGTCAAACTCTAGTCAGCCAATCATTACCGATTAACGATGACCAGCTGACAAATAAATAAATAAATCCCTGATATTCCTTTTACGAGATTTATTATGTAAACGCACTCATTGTGGAGGACACTACTCCAACAATCTCCCACTTGTCTGACACAAGTGTGCGTTACCAATTCTCTGTCCAATAATATCTCCCACTCAATGTAAGATGTCTTTCAGGTCGTTCTTGCACGTGATCATATCATAAAGTGGTTTCCTCGATCAGGAGAATGACTGTCTGACCGGATAATCTACTATAGATCACATCCGAGCGTGGCCACGCATTCACAGTCATCTCTCCTTGAGTGGCCTTGAGATAAAATATGACTTAAAAGGACAATCCCGTTGACCTATTTTCTTCATTCGATACAGATCACAATGACCCAGTATATGCTCATCGGCCTCCTTTTACGGTGCGACCTAGAACAAAAAACCAAAGCCACCGGAAAACCGTACCAACTCAGACAAATAGTCACCAGTCTAAAGAATTGACTCGAAAGAATAAATAGAAGTCCTCGCCACGACCTAGCAACAAAAGGACTCTATAAACGGTCACTGTCCGACAAATTGTCTTACAATATGCCTATGTAATCGACCAGTCATCACTATGACCATATGACAGTCGAACCTGTCATCTATCGCCTTACAATCTAGTCACTCCGAGACGTCACCTCATTAAGTAACTAGGGACAAAATACAATGTTAATCCAGCTCACTTAATAGGGTTCGACATTGTCTTTACAACCTATTTGGAGAAAACAAAGTATATAAATTCAGACATAAAACTGAATATAACGATAAATGTAACTTATCACATATGAAATAATAAATACAATATTTGATTATTACATATCAAATAATTTACAACAGTTCTGGCATTCGTCTCAACCCCATCGAAACTACATGACTATCATGTTTAGCTTGAGATAATGACTTAGTTAAAGGATCAGCGATGTTGTCAGCTGTCCCAACCTTACAAACTGTAATTTCTTTCCTTTCGATTAAATCTCTAATTACATGAAATTTCCTAAGTACATGTCTAGACTTGTTACTAGACTTGGGCTCTTTTGCTTGACAAATAATGCCACTGTTATCACAATATAAAGTGATAGGATCCTCGGCGGTTGGAACTACTTTCAGTCCCTCTAAAAATTGCCTAATCCAAACAGCTTCTTTTGCGGCTTCAGAGGCGCAATGTACTCGCTTCCGTTGTAGAATCGCGATCCACGAGACTCTTTGAAACTTCTCCAAAGAAACCGCTCCTCCGTTCAACAAAAAAAACAAAACCAGCCTGGATTTCAAATCATCCCTATCGGTTTGGAAACTGGCATCCGTATAACCTCTTATACGTAATTATGATTCTCCTCCAAACACTAAGAATGAATCTTTAGTCATTCTCAAGTACTTGAGAATATTCTTGACGGCTATCCAGTGACTCTCACCGGTTTTTAAAACGACTCGTCATACTCAAAGCATACGAGACGTCAGGACGAGAGCACATCATAGCATACATGATCTATCCAACAAATGGAAGCATAGGGAATCGATTTCATGCGTTCAATATCCTTAGGCTCGATGAGGACACCGTGACTTACTCAAAGTGATCCCACTACCCATAGGTAGAAAACCTCTCTTGGAGTTTTTCATATTGAATCGGTCAAGAATCTTATCGATATAGGCTTCTTGACTCAATGCTAATATCCTTTTGGATCTATCCCTATAGATCCGGATACCCAAGATGCGCCGAGCTTCTCCCAAATCTTTCATTTGGAAGTGATTTCCCAACCACTTCTTGACAGAAGCAAGCATATCAACATCATTCCCAATGAGTAATATGTCGTCCACATAAAGAAGTAAGAAAACAACTTTACTCCCACTAAACTTCATGTATAAACATGGTTCCTCAACACTTCGAGAAAAACCATTCTGTTTAATAACATGATCAAAACGATGATTCCAACTCCTTGACGCTTGCTTAAGACCATAAATGGATCTCTTAACTTTGCATACTTCGTTAGGATTTTTAGGATCCACAAAACCCTCAGGTTGTGTCATGAACACTTCCTCTTCCAGAAACCCGTTCAGGAAAGCGTTTTTGACATCCATTTGCCATATCTCATAATCATGAAATGCAGCAATCGCTAACATTATCCGAACAGATCTAAGCATAGCAACTGGTGCAAAAGTTTCATCATAGTGTAAACCATAAACCTGAGTGAAACCTTTTGCAACCAATCTAGCTTTGTAGACATCTTTATGTCCATCCATGCCGATTTTAATCTTGAATATCCACTTACACTTTGAAGAGGTCGAACATCTTTAGGTAAGTCAACCAGTCCCATACCGATTATCGTACATGGAATCCATTTCGGATTGCATGGCCTCGAGCCATAGCTTAGAGTCAGAACTCATAATAGCTGCTTTATAGGTCTTGGGTTCATCATTTTCTAAAAGTAAAACCTCATAGTCACCATCTTCCTCGATAATACCAAGGTATCTATCAGGTTGGCGACTAACCCTTTCTGACCTCCTAGGTTCAGAAGGAACAATAACTGATTCAGACGTAGAAGGAACATCTTCCTGTATTGTCATATCGGTTTGTGGCTCTTGAACTTCGTCAAGTTCAAATTTTCTCCCACTCTGTCTCCTAGAAATAAATTCATTTTCTAGAAAGACAGCTTCACGAGCCACAAACACTTTGTTCTCGTTACTATTGTAGAAGTAATATCCACAAGTTTCCTTAGGGTAGCCTACAAAAATACACTTTTCAGAACGAGGTGCAAGCTTATCGTCAGACTTACTCTTGACATAAGCATCACAACCCCATACTTTCATGTATCGCAGATTCGGGACTTTCCCTTTCCATATCTCATATGGAGTTTTGTCAGTTGCTTTAGTGGGACTTTTATTAAGTGATTGTACAGCAGATAAAATGGCAAAACCCCAGAATGACTTAGGTAACTCTGTTTGACTCATCATCGATCGAACCATATCTAATAAAGTTCGATTCCTCCTTTCAGCCACACCATTTAATTGTGGTGTGCCAGGAGGAGTTAACTGAGATACAATACCGCAGTTTATAAGGTGATCTTTAAAGTCATTGCTTAAATATTCCCCACCACGATCTGATCGTAATGCTTAAATCTTCTTATTTAATTGGTTTTCTACTTCATTCTGAAACTCTTTGAACTTATCAAAAGCTTCACTTTTATACCTCATTATGTAGATATACCCATATCTACTCATGTCGTCGGTAAAAGTAATGAAATAGTCATAATTACCTCTAGCAGTGACTGTCATTGGACCACACACATCGGTGTGTATTAAACCCAATAACTCACTAGCTCGAGATCCTTTTCCTAGAAAAGGTGAACGAGTCATCTTGCCAAGAAGACAAGATTCGCATGTACCAAATGATTCGAAATCAAAAGGTTTAATTACACCAGTCGACACTAGTCTTTTAATGCGCTTCTCGTTGATGTGTCCTAATCGACAATGCCATAAATAAGATAGATCAGGATCACCTGTTTTGAGTCTTTTATTATCTAAATGATAAACATCGTTGCAAGTATCTAGAATATAAATACCATTGATTGAAATAGCTTGACTATATACAATCCCATTAAGGGAAAAAGTACAACACTTGTCTTTAATTACAAAAGAAAACCCTTCTGTGTCTAACACAGATACGGATATTATATTTCTAGATAATGTTGGTACAAAATAACAATTATTAAGATGCAACTCCAACCCCGAAGCTAAACTAAGTACATAAGTTCCCACTGAGACGGCAGCTACTTTAGACCCGTTTCCCATTCGGAGATCAACATCACCCTTGTTTAGCTTTTTTATGCTTTTTAGGCCCTGCAAATGATTGCACAAGTGAGAACCACAACCAGTTTCTAATACCCAAGTTGTATTTGAAGCATAATTTATGTCTATCATAAAAGATTCATTTGAGAAATTACTTGTTGGCTTCACAATGCCAGCTTTTATGTCATCCAGGTACTTTGTGCAATTACGTCTCCAATGTCCCTTGTTATTACAATAATTACAAGTATCTTTAAGAGGATTACCCTTAATGGATTTTGGTTTGGTAGAGCAATTCGCAATTGCTTTACCTTTGCCCTCCACCTGAACGGGCTTCTTACCTGCATTCCTTTTAAACTGCTTCTTCCCCTTCACATTAATCGCAAGCACATCTTTCCTTGTACTCCCACTCAATCCCATGTCCTTCTCTGCTTGCACAAGCAGAGAATGGAGCTCATGTAAACTCTTTCTCATGTTCGTTATATTGTAATTTACCCTAAATTGGGTAAATCCCTTGACGTGCGAGAGAGAGTGGAGCACTCGGTCCACCACAAGTTCGTCGGGGATCTTGTATCCCAACCCCTCTAAAGTTTCCACGTACTCAATCATTTTAAGTACGTGTGAACTTACAGGTTTACCATCTTTGAGGTTAGCCTCAAAGAAACGAACAACGGTGTCATACTGAATTATTCTCGGGGCTTGAGAAAACATAGTTGAAAGCCTCGAGAATACTTCATGTGCATCACGAAACTTGACACATTGCCTTTGTAAAGCAGGATCCATTGAAAAAATCAAAACATTTTTAACAAATAAGGATTCCTTTTGATAATTTGTAAAAGCCTCCCTTACATCGGCAGTGGCCCTAGTACTAGGCGAAGGGGGAGAGGGATCGACAAGGTAGCGTAATTTGCCATCACCTGCGGCAGCTAATCGAAGTTGTTCTTCCCAATCTTTAAAATTACTACCGTCGGCTTTTAAAACATATTTGTCCATAAAAGAATGTAGCCATGAATCTCTAGCTATGGTGGCGGTTTCACTAGTAGAAGCCATCGTGATTACTACAAAGGAAATAAAGGAAAGATTAACATTTATCGTCTAGAAATATTTAACTTGTGAAACCATTTAACAAGTTCCCATTTATATAATGATCTCCCACTGAATTATATAAATGATTCCAAGATCCAATTTTATATAAACACGGGCACGGTGGACCGATTCAACCCATATTTATATAAATTTGTTGAGTCAACAACTTTGACTGATTCTACTACTAGAACTCTTGGTTGACGGATTTTCTTAAAATCTATCTTTTAGCCCCAGAATAAATATGGGCACGGTGGACCGATTCAACCCATATTTATCCCGTTGAGTCCAACCAATTTTCACGCGTAATAACCTTTATTACCCTACTTACCCAACGTAAAAAGAGTGTACCTCGGTGATCCGAACCTACCTCTAATGAAGAAGGGATTCATAGGTGCTATTATTTGGTAAGGCTTAATCTCAATTTTAAACAAATGTGAGAGATCTTATCAATTTAATTGTCTATCACTTTTAAGTGAACAAAATTAGTGAATGCTAGACGATTAAATCGATAACAACAAAAATAAAACATGTAGTGACGATTTGGCATGAATGCATAAAAGAATTAAAACAAACAAGTCCTAATATGGCCACCTAGTTAATCTAATTAACTAAAAATATTATACTTCGGAAACCAACTCCTTGGTCCCATGAGTCTTCATAAATGGCCTCCTTCTTGTAGGATTTCGGAACGCCTTTCCGAAAAACACCGTCTTCATGAAAACTCCGTCTTTAGATGCTTCATCTAATTACTAATAATTAAATTACATAACAATACCCTATTATACAATTTGTAATAAAATTAAAATAAAACTATTAATTAATTACAAATTAGGCGATACGAAATCGCAATTAATTACAAAACAAGTCGATATTCCCTTACATTACGGGAAATACCAACTTCTACCTATGGCCATATTAGGAAAAATTACATAATTATAATTCTAAAAACCATTCATCTAAATGAATAATAAAATGCATTATGGAAAATGACATGCCAAATCGTCTAACTTACCAACAACGATCATTTGAGCTTGCCTTGACGGAATTTTTACCAATAAAAATTCATAATCAATTCTTAAAACAATTTTAAGACTTACTCATCATACTAATCTGGTCTAATATCAAAATAATTATTCTCAACAATTATCTTGAATTTATATGGGAATTAAAACACAATTGTGACAAAAAAAGATATAATAATTCACAATTATCATATAAAATTCCATTTAATATAAAATTTTATGGAAAAATAAATTTCAAAACCATGAACATTCTGGTCTTACACCAACAATTCCATGCAAGTGAAAATTTTTGTTTTTAAAATTTATTTAAAACGATTTCACAATTTAATCGATAATGCGACAATTTTTACGATTTAATTCTAAATCAAACCATAAAAATTGAAATGACTTAAAATAAAATTCTGTACATTTTGGAACAATTTCCAGGAGCTAAAAATTCAGAAATTTCGAGCCCTAAAATTAAATCAATATTTATTTACAAAATAACCATTATTTACCCATTTTTATCAAATAAAAATTAATAAACAACCTAAATTAATCACATTAATTTATAGTATCTACTTATCTCATAAATAGAACATGCATGTGGTTATTTCTAAATAAACATGCATAAAATTAACATGAAACAAAATTTAATTAACTCTTAATTAATTTTAATGCATTTTTACTCAATTTTATGCCAATTTAAGTTATAAAAAGTGGAAAAATTTAACAAAAATCAAATTTTCGTCCCATATCATCCTAAGACCAGATTATTTACATGCAAGACTATATTATGTGATAAAACGAATTTTAGTAACATAATATCAATTTTATTAATTTATCTCATAAATTACTAAAATCGTCTTAAGATAACATGCATGTATTTAACAATGCTCTGATACCACTTGTTAGTAATTTAGACCATATTAATACTCATCTTATGATATTAAAATTACAAGTTAATTAAAAGTGGTCTAAATCTACATGCATGCAAAAGAATGTATAAAAGAGATGGTCTAAAACCATCTTAAGACAAAAGTTCCTTACATTGCTATAAGGCAAATATGGGCACTACAAAGGTCTCCTACCTTTATAGTTCTTGAGCTATTCAACTTTAGATGATCCTCCAAGAACACCTAACCACCAAAAAGATGGTCTCCTAAGGATACACCCAAGAATCAACCCAAAAACTACTATATTACTAACTAGGTAAAAATAGTAGTAATCCTTGTTAGTAATGTATTTGATGTACTAATAAATATTATTACTATGATAATATTATTAGTTGGTATATATGTTTGTTTTTATATAAAAAGATGAAGAAAAATTAGAAGCAAAAGTTGGTCTAAAGAAGGGTATAGAAACCGGCCAAAATGGGAGCAACAAAGACCAAAATTTCCTTCAATTTTTCAACCTTAGAAGTGGTGTGAATTAGTGGGTATTTATAGCAAAAATAAGGGAACATTCTTTAGTGGAAAATCCACTACAAAGGACACTTGTATGTCCTCATAAAAACCAAAACATGTGGACTACATATGGTCCATTTCGGTTTTCGACATTTGCCCCACAAATGCTTATAAGTCTTATATTTAATTATCTTACATAATTAAATATTAATTTAATTATTTAACCCTTAAATAATATAAATTAACTACCAATGACTACTTAACTATTAAGTAATCATAAGACCATATTATCAACATACAATGTGTCAATATTAACCCATTTAGCTAATTTTACAACCTCTTGTAAAATATAAATAACTAATAAATTCCACCTCAAACAATATACACATATCGTATAAAATTAATTAATTAACAATTAATTAATAAATTCTAATCATTTATTATTAAAATATCAAATAATTAAATAATAAATCTCCTTGTCCCGAGTTCGTAACCCGTCATCATATAATACTTTTACGTGACTAATTAAAAGTCAAATAATACAAGGAATTAATTATCTCGTATCTCATACAAATAATTAATTAATTCTATTTGGGCGTCATCCTATAGGTGTGACCTAAAGGGATCACCGATCACCGCCACACACGACAAGAAATGTCAAATTCTAGTCAGCCAATCATTACCGATTAACGATGACCAGCTAACAAATAAATAAATAAATCCCTGATATTCCTTTTACGAGATTTATTATGTAAACGCACTCATTGTGGAGGACACTACTCCAACAATGGGTCCTTCAGTAGATTGAGGGGTAAGCCCGGGAAGTAACCCTGGCGCATCATGATGCGGTTGACTGTGAGGTTGGCAAGCGGGTTATAATCAAAGGGTGTTGATTCATCAGTTATGGCATTCACGGCTTGGAATCCCCACATTTCGTTATTATCTTCCTCAATGGTTTGGGAGGCTATTCCCTTCCTCATGACAGCTTTGATCGGGGAAGCGGGAATTGTGATTGTTTTCCCGTTGAAGGGGATTCTGATTTTCTGGTGGAGATTCGAGGTAACTGCCTTGACGGCGTAAATCCAGGGACGTCCCAGGAGCATATGGAAAGAGGCGTCGATGTCGACCACCTGAAAACTGGTTTGCCTCTCCAGTGGTCCGGTTGCGACAGTCAAAGTGATGAGCCCCGCGACCTTGTGACGAGTGTCGTCGTAGGCGCGTACTCCTTGGTTCGTTAGGACCAAATTGTCTTCCTTAATACCCAGCTTGTGAGCAGTCTTGAGAGGGATGACATTCACTGCGGATCCGTCATCTACGAGGACCATGGGTACATTCTTCTTCAGGCATTGTACGGTGATATACAGGGCCAGGTTATGATTGGCTCCGAACGGAGGGATATCCTTGTCAGAGAAGACGATTGGATTGTTCAGATCAGGGGCGTCCCTCGTCATATGTGCCACTATTTCTTCTGGGGAAGAGATGGAGGGCACGGTTAACTTTCCCAAGGCCTGTAGCAAAGCATGTCGATGCTCAAAAGACGTTGCGATCAGTTGTCAGATTGAGATTTCGGCTTTTTCCTTCTAAAGTTGTTTCAGGATTGAATTCTCAGGAGCCTTTAGTTGAGTGTCTACTTCCGGGACGACTTGGTCATTCGTTGTTGGAACGACCGTCGGATTGTTCGGGTTCTGATAGGGGCGTCCGGGCCGGGTAAGGTGGCCGATCTCTTTCGCCCGTTTCTCCTTTTCTGGGACCAGATAGACATCCTCGACGTCGTCTCTCCAGATGCCGTTGATTTCAGAGTCTCGAAGGCACCTTGGAGGGGTATTCCTCGGTGGGCAGTTCTTGTGAGGGATATTTTTGTGGGGGTGATTTTTGTGAGGGTGAATTTTATGAGGGTAGTTATTGTGAGGGTAGTTTTCGTGGGGTTGATTATTGTGAGGTTGATTGTTGTGAGGTTGATTGTTGTGAGGTGCATGCCAGAATGGTCGCGGGAGCAATCCATCCCGGTGTGGGTAGTTTTGGGCGCTTGGAGGACTCTCCCTGAGGCGCGGTGGTGGAGGATTGAAGGTAAGTCGACGATAGGCATCGTCAAGTCGGGTGATCCTTTCGGAGAGACTGGTTATGGCTTCCTCAACCTATTGGAACATAGTGAGCATAGTGGCAGCACTAAACACGAACACCCCGTCTGACGGATCTTTTTCCAAGACCTTCACCTCATCATCAACTGGCAGGATGAGGTGAGAGCAGTCCAGAGTTGGCTCATCGTCAGAGATGGCGTGGATTCCCAGAGGGTTTGTTTTGTTGTTTGGCTTAGTCGGTGGGGGTAGAGGCAAATCTCCTTTTTCAATCATGTCCTGGATAATGTGTTTGAGTTTGAAGCAGGTTTCGGTATCATGCCCCTTCTCTTGATGGTACTGACAGTAGGCGTTGAGGTTCCAGAAGCAGGATTTCTTAGCATCAGTCGGATTCGGAGTGGGTCCGATTGGTTGTAACTTCCCTTGGTCCATGAGCCTCTTCAGAGCACTTGCGTAAGTTGACCCTATATTAGTGAACACTCTCTGGGGGCGCTCAACTCTCTTAGCATATGGTTCAACGAGGTTAACCTCATCGATCTTGTTCGTTTGGCGGTAAGGGCGAGATCCGGTTGATGTGGATCCCTGGTAGCCTCTACCAGTGGTCTTGGCCAAGACACCCTTCCGGAGGTCATCTTCAATACGTGTCCCCATAATTTGCAGATCCGGGAAGGTCTTAATATTTTTATATCTCAATAAGTTGGCATAAACTGGGCGGAGATTGTTGACGAACTTTTCCACCAAAGTTGATTCACTCGGCTTACTGACCAATTGAGTAATCACCCTCCTCCAACGAGTTAAGAACTCGGTGAACCCCTCCTTGTCGTTCTGGGTTAGGACCTCGAGAATACGGGTATTGGCTTGGATTTCGACATTGTCGGCATACTGTTTGGCGAATTCAACTGCGACCATATCCCAAGTAGTAAGGTTTTTCGGATCAAGGGAGTAGTACCATTGACGAGGGATCGGTTCCAAGGAGGAGGGGAAGATCCGGGTAAAAAGTTCTTGTTTGACTCCTTTAATGGCCATGTAGTCTTTGAAGGCACGGATATGATTGAGCGGGTCCTCCACTCCTTTGAACTTAGGCACATCAGTTAGGGTAAAGTTGTCAGGTAATTGATCCCCAACAGGTTCGAACCTTCGGTTGTTCTCAAGATGGATATTGTTACCCCGGGCTAGGAGCTGTTCTTCCAAGAGCTTTAGCCTCTTCTCAGTTTCAGTCAGAGGTGGAGTATTATGTTCTCCGATTTCCTTGTTTTCCAGGGCGTCGATACGGGTTTCGACGCGATCTAGGGTGACCTTAAGAGCGGTAAGCAGGATGGCTAGCTGATCAGTCGTGACATTTCTGTTGTTATCATTGTTGTTGGACGAAGCTGAAGACGGGGCCATGGCTATGAGGCAGAAAAACAGCTCATATTACAACTCAATCCGACACGGTTCAAAGACTGAACGCAGATAATGCAAAGGACGAGACAAAGATCGGACTCAACAAGACGAGGGTGACCGTGTATGGTTCCTCAGTGCTGACTCGATTTATGACGTGACGGTGTTGACCGAACTTTTGACACGTGCCCAATGTGACGGCGCGACGCCATTGGACGGGTCTCGTGGTGAGACGACTCATAAGTAAAGACCCATAAGTATATTTGCTTCGACTCGATAGACACGAGGCGGAACTGGAATGGTGGACTGAAGTTTTCGAAAACAGAAATTTTCAAAAAGATTCATTTGTCACTTTAAGGAAGGCTTCCGAAGATAGAGATCTCCGCAAGTCGATCGGTTGAAAGGGTTTTCTTAAGTTTATTTGCAAAAGACGGTTTGAGTTTGAGTCGGCTCGGAAAACAGTGTATTGTTTCCCAAGACGGTTTTGAAATGTAAAATTGTATGTTTTGAAAATCGGGTTTGAAATGTTTGAAGAGTTCTCGGGGACAGTGCATGGTCCTCGGGATCTCGAAAGTGTCTCGAGAAAAGGGTGTGTGATTTTCTCGGGATTTGAAAGAGCCATTGTCGGCGCAAAACGGGTTAAAATCCGTGTCTAGACGCGGCGATTATAACGGCGTGAAAAGGTGATTTTAAAATGGTTATAAAAAAGCCTGAGTTTGAAAATTGTCATTACGACGGCCTAGAATGGCGTGTTTAAAATGGTTGTAAAAACCGAGTTTTGAAAATCGTCATTACGACGGCCTAGAAAGGCGTGTTGAAATGGTTATGAAAATCGTCATTACGACGGCCTAGAAAGGCGTGTTTAAATAGTTATAAACACGTGCCCAATGTGACGGCGCGACGCCATTGGACGGGTCTCGTGGTGAGACGACTCATAAGTAAAGACCCATAAGTATATTTGCTTCGACTCGATAGACACGAGGCGGAACTGGAATGGTGGACTGAAGTTTTCGAAAACAGAAATTTTCAAAAAGATTCATTTGTCACTTTAAGGAAGGCTTCCGAAGATAGAGATCTCCGCAAGTCGATCGGTTGAAAGGGTTTTCTTAAGTTTATTTGCAAAAGACGGTTTGAGTTTGAGTCGGCTCGGAAAACAGTGTATTGTTTCCCAAGACGGTTTTGAAATGTAAAATTGTATGTTTTGAAAATCGGGTTTGAAATGTTTGAAGAGTTCTCGGGGACAGTGCATGGTCCTCGGGATCTCGAAAGTGTCTCGAGAAAAGGGTGTGTGATTTTCTCGGGATTTGAAAGAGCCATTGTCGGCGCAAAACGGGTTAAAATCCGTGTCTAGACGCGGCGATTATAACGGCGTGAAAAGGTGATTTTAAAATGGTTATAAAAAAGCCTGAGTTTGAAAATTGTCATTACGACGGCCTAGAATGGCGTGTTTAAAATGGTTGTAAAAACCGAGTTTTGAAAATCGCCATTACGACGGCCTAGAAAGGCGTGTCGAAAATGCAACTGTCGGCAAAAGACCGAGGTTTAAAATGGCCATTATAATTGCGCAAAAGGGTGATTTTGAAAGTTTGAAAATGACACGGAAGGACTTATGATCAAGTAGCACATAAGCACTCACAGTTCATTATATTATGCATTATGCTGACACGGGTTTTGGCTTAAAAGGGTGGGTTACACACCAAGCAATCAAACCCCGATTTGCGAGAGGGATACTAATCCAAACAAAATGTATAAGGAGGGTGCCCTAGCCTCGTGCTCGAAAGTGATGAAAGCTCTTTGACGAAACAGAAATGTGTAACGTCAACGGTATGCTTGACTCAATCGGGATTCGAATTGCGTGGATGAGAAAACTCACGCCAACGAGACGAGCCAATTGGTCGAAAAGGGTTAGGTTGTGGGCCCGGACAAGGAACCCGACCGTGACCGTAATATCAATTAATGCATTCCAACCAAGACCTCGTTCGAGTCTCACCATCTAGGGATCACAAAGACGTAAGTGTCCTAGTTTATCCCCAGTGGAGTCGCGAATTTGTGGACATGGCCCACCTACACGCCAAGCCGATCTGTTGGACGTATAGCGGTCTTTTGAAAGCCACGCTCGGCGGCGTAAAAAATGCTTTTGACCGGATCGTTTTAGATCGGTCGGTTTCGTCTCGGTAAGGGTCTCGAAATGATTAGAGATGTTCGGAGTCGCCACCAAGCATTTGTGGGATGCTTAGAACCCGTTCGAAATCCACTTTATACCTCGGTCAAATCGAAGCACAAAGCAGCGCTTGACATAGGTACTAAACATCCATTTACTAATGCTGGAAGGGAACAGACCCTGTGCAAGACGGAAATTAAACATCCATTTACCGTATTAGGTTTAGGGTGCATAACGTGATCCATTTGTCTTGGTAAAGCGTTTTTCAAATATGATTTTGGACGAGTAAATAGTCATCTGATCCGTCCTATATCCGCGCTAACCGGAGTCAGGATCGTCCTAGACTAATGCTGGAAGGGAACAGACCCTGTGCCAGACGGCTATATGAGGCGCGAGCCAGCCGGCGCTATAAGGGGCCTCTCCCTGGTTTTGAAAATGAGAAATGAAGGGCCTGTTTAGGCGCGAGTCAACCAATTGTTGTATGCCGTGTTCTGACTATTCGAAAAACGTTATAAAACGTATAAAAAAATGGGTATTTGAACCCAGTTTGATTTGGAAGGGTCGTTTAGACCGCATTTGTTGATTTGAAGAACTAGACTCGAATAATCATCATGATTTTGATAATATTCGGTGTCGGGTTCGATTTGACAAACTTGACATGAATAGTTTTGAAAATAATTATGAACTAATTGTTTTAAGTTCATTTAATTGTAATTAGTCGATACTCATCATCGTACCCGGGTTGAAATCCGGCATGGTATATAGAACCAAGGATGTCTTTGTGTCGGTGACTAATATGAGATGTAAAGAAATTAGGAGAGGCTTTAAAATACCTACCAAAAATGAAATAAAAGGGTTTAAATACCTTTTAAATGTCATTAACCAAATATTATCACCGAAACACGGATTTAACCGTCATGGTATGAGGAACCAAGGGTGAAAAATGTTTTATGGTTAAAACAAATGAAATGAAATAAAAAGGGTTCGAAAATATTTGAAATGGTAAAACAAAACCAATTACAAATATGAAAATGAATTAAAGGGAAATGACGAGAACAAACACGGTTGATCTCTGACCTGGACACCCCATTTAGCGCGGGCTAGCCGGCGAACCAAGGGACTTCTGTCTCAGGCCAAAAATCAGTTTTGGCTTTTTTATCCCATGTTTTGGTTCATGTTATGCACGTTTTAGCATGTTATAGTCATGAAACAAATGAAAACATAATAAAAGAGGATTTTTACACCCTCATACTTACAAGTTTTGTTATGGCGAGTGACCGACGTAAGTGTAACAACTCGTTTGATCGGAAAAGACTCGGTTTTAAACCGTTTTGGTAAATAAAAAGAGTGTTTTAAGTTTAGTGACGGTGTAGTGGTCGAAGTGGTCCGTCAAGTGATTTAATGCATGATGACGGTACCAAACAATGTGTAAGGCTTGTATTTACGATCGGTAGGTCATAAACACGCGTCGGATTGTTACTTAAGAAGTCGAGTCGAGAATTTTAAGGGAGAAAAGAGGGGGCGGACACTCGCGTAACTTCTCAATTGGGGGCATTTGAGGGGTATTTATAGGAGAATGAGTGGTTGTGTGAGTTTTGAGTGACGTGGCCACCTGGGCTGCTCAAAGAGGCGCGAGCCACGTCGCGGTTCTTCGAGTTGTCTTGTCACTTTCACAACAAATGCAATCATGATTTGTTCTATCCTAGGTTTGGTAGTCACATGTTTGGTACTTGACGATTCATGAATCCGGGAAAACTTAAGGTAGAAGGTTTGAAATGTTTGTTTTTTGTGGTTGACTCGGTTTGACTCATTGTTGGAGTCGGGATTTGAATTTTTGAGTTGGTTTTTGGTCCGGTGTCGGTTTTGACTCTAGTTAGTGTCATTGCGACGCCGTCGTCGTGCATTAAACACTCCAGGTATTTTTGAGATATTTTGAAAAGTTTTATTTTCGAAATCGTTTTATGTTTTCCGACATAAAGTTGTACACAAACTGTCGATCAAACGCCGCGATTCCAAAACATGTTATAGTCCGATAATCATCGGGTGTTTGTTGGAGTCTCAGCATATACTGGGTATCTACACATATAAAATCCTAATTAACCTTCACAAGGGTTAACTCTTATTGTGGAATTTAGTTAATCAAAATTTCTAAAAAATTAATTTACCAATTTAACATTGTTATCTTCTTAACAACTTAAGTGCTTAATGACAAGTGTTTAGGTTGAGTAATAAGATTGTTGAACCATGAATGTATAGAAGAATTCATCAAAACATATTTTGACTAATTATTATTTCTATTCATACATTTTCACAATAAATCATACATAGGGATGTTAGGAATTTAAGATGCTAATCTTATATGACATGGGATAACTCCTATGTCGTTCTATGGAATAGAACGATTCTTATGGAAGTAGTCCATTACCTATGATACGGTTCATTTGAGGATTTAGAAAGAGATTCTATTTGTCGTTAGTAATAGTGGTTTAGCGGAGACTCGTGTTACAATCGAATTGATATCGTATATTAATAGGAGAAGTGATAAAGAACAATATAAAACAACGAAATAGTTGGAAAAGAAACATTCATCGTTAATATATGAAAACATTTTAGCATGTTTTAGCATTTATATAATGACCTCCACCCAATTATATAAATGATTCCGAGATCCATCTTTACACAAACATGGGCACGGGAAACCGATATATTCCATACTTGCATAAATTTGGTGAATTAACCCTTTGATTGATTCTACCTTAGAACTCTCGGTCGATGAATTTCATAAATTTCTTCTCTACCCCGGAACATAAGATTAATCATTATATCCCGTTGAGTCCAACCAAATTTCGCGTGTAATAACATTTTATTACCCCACTTACCCAATGAAAAATGAAAGTACCCCGGGAAACCGAATCTACCCAAATGTCAAAGGGATTCATGGGTCCTACTATTTAGAAAGGCTAATCTCAATTTTAAATATGTGAGAGGTCTTGTGGATTTATTATCTATCACTTTTATGTGAACTATATTAGTGAACTAACGATAATTATAATCGACACAGTCGAAAAGGCGATGTATATATATAAAAATGCATGTGATGTTAATGGCGATTTGGCAATGCATGCAACTTAAAATGCAAAGCAATAAATAAATTTCCTAGTATGGCCTTTCCTAGAATAGAAAATCTAATAATCTATTACAAATTCCGAAACCAACTCCTTTGGTCCCTAGAATCTTCATATGGCACGCCTTCCAAGAAAACTCCGTCTTTTCGAAACACCTTCCGAATGGCACCATCTTGAAGGAATTCAGGAATTAAAATTAATAATAAAATACATAGCTATTCCTATTATACATTTGTAATATGATAAAATAGTAAAAATAAAAGTGATACGAGATCACATTAAATTACAACCGAATCAATATCCCTTACATTATGGGAAATATCGATTAAAACTAAGGCCATACTAAGATAAAATTACATAATTCAAAATTATATAAATAAAATATGACATTCATCAATAAAAATTGCAGCATAAATATATGTGTCTAACATGCCAAATTAATGTGCCAAATCGCCCTACTTCAATCTTATATCATATATAATCCGATTTTATGAAAATGCGTGATAATAACTTATTAAAATCACAAATCAATACTTAAATCAAATTTAAGCTCAATTTAATTAGCCTAACTCTCTTAGGACTCAAAAATTAGTCTTTAAACAATTTTTGACAATAATTCAACTTGGTTTTGTATTATTGCTTATTTAAACTTCTTTTAATCATAACAATTATGAAATAATTTCCAATAAATCATAAAATTTGGAAAAATTCGAAATCACATTTTAGTATATCCTGGAATATTACCAAGATTCCAAAAACTCAATAAAATTTGCCCATAAAATATTTATAATTTACTTCATTAATAAATCATATAAATCATACTCGACTTTTACCATTTAATTCCAAATTAAACATAAAAATTATGAAAAATCAAAATCAAAATTTTGAAAGTTCTTAAATAATTTCCAGAACCTGTAAATGACAAAATTTCAACCAAAAAATTCGAATTTCTTTTTATGACTAATAAAGTTGCCCTTTTATCGATTTTATCACATAAAAATCAATAAACATACCAAATCAATCAAAATTAATCATGCAACTTTAGATCTGATGTCCATATCATATATACAACATTAGTGAAAAAGTTTATGCAATAAAATTCATTTTAGCTATTTTTGCTAAAAGTAGTCACTATTTATATCATTTTAACCATTAAAATTATAAATCATGTATAATAAATCACATTTATCTCAAATTTTACATACAAGCTGTAAAATATGCATGTGACATCATATTAAAATATCATGGCCTGTTTTAAAATTTTACTATTTTTTAGTTATTTAACCTCTATTTATACCATTTTTATCACATAAAAATCATAAAATATGTAAAACTAATCACAATGATCTAAAATTTTACATACAATATGCAAAATATGTATGTGAGGTAATACTAAACAATCACGGCCATTAGTGAAGTTTAACTATTTTTAGTAAATAAAAGTTCATTTTATTCATTAAAATGTAATTATTTCACTAAAAATCATTAAAATAAGCAATAATCATCCATAAATCATCAATATGACCTAAAAATAATTTAGAACCAGAATATATTACATGCAAAAAATTTTGTGGCATTATCCTTATAAATCACAAATTTTAGTTTTTATTTTGTTATTAAATAACTCGTAAAAAACAATAAAAATGATATGCATGCAACACCAAAGCTCTTGATGCCAATTGAAAGTTTCTAAAACCCCTATTAAACTTATTTAATAGATTTTATAAATTACCCATAATTTATACTCATATGGATCTAGTTGCATGCAAGAATAAATAAACAAAATAAGAAGGAAAACCCGATTTCCTTACATATATTTGTGACGGATTAATGGGAACTAGGTTAGAACACCTTCCTAACCTAGATCTTGAGCTTAAACATATTAGGATGAACCTCCAAAATCTTCAAGGATTCATAGTGGAATACCTCCTCTTAGTTGCACCCAAGACTTACCCTTAATACTATTAATCTTATTAACAAGATAATATTAATAGTAAACCTTCAATTTTAATCTAATAAAATTACTACACATTTAGTAATATTTTTATATTAGATTTATGAACAAATTATGATGCATAAAACTATTTTATGAGGTTTTGTGTGTGAGAGATACAAGCATCCAAAAATGCATATATGATAAGAATATTTTTCTTAGATAGATAAGCAAAAAATAAGAGAACCAAATCTCTTAAAGAGAGAGAGGGGGCACGGTTTCAAGGGGAGGAAAAACACAATGCAAGCCCATCTCACTTTTGCTCTTATCCAAAATCATAGGTATGTAAGGCTAGATTTTAGGGTAATGACGTTGTCTATTTTACAATAAAATAAAACACCCACTCACCCATGTTAAAGTGGAGTCCATTTTATTTTGTCATATGTAACAATGTCACACAATATGTCACATGTAACATGTAACATGTAATTAATCATATTAATGCATATTTAACAATTAAATATCATTATATAAATTAATTAAATTATAAATAACAAGATATCTAGTAATTTATAATTACATGTGTATAAAATGGGTCATGTTAATATAATTCACAATATTTTGTAATTATAATTAACCATTCATTCTTATCTTAATTTGTTTCATAAACAATAATCAATTTTAGTAATAAAGCATTTCAATTACTAAAATGAATCTTATTTAATTGAATTATAATAAGATACAAATTCTCATTCACAAATATAAATTGTTCAATTCTTAAGGAATTAATTAACTTGTATCATTATCAAATAATTAACTTATCTACTAAGGGAATTGTCCTATAGGTGTGACCTTAAGGGATCAACTGATCACGACCGTCAAACGACAGTAATGTCAAACTCTAGTTAGCCAATCATTACCGATTAATGTTGATCAGTTGACTATATAATTGAATCATCCCTTACGTATTCTTATTATGAGATTTAAACATGTGATCGCAGTATTGTCGAGGACACATACTCCAACAACCCACTCGATCGAGTTGGGGTCACTCGATCGAGTTGCCCACTTACTCGATCGAGTACCTCAACTCCAGAACCTGACCAGAACGTATCACATAACCAACTCGATTGAGCCCCACACTTACTCCATCGAGTAACCCTCACTCGATCAAGTACCCGACTTACTCAATCGAGTGCCCAAAAATAGCAGCAACTGCCCAAAATCGTCATATACCCCACTCGACCAAGCTCAGCCCACTCAATTGAGCCCAACCTACTCGATCGAGTCATGTTGACTCGTTAGCTACCTGCATGCTCAACTTAACTACTTTTCTCAATATATATATATATATATATATATATATATATATATATATATATATATATATATATATATATATATATATAGATTTAGATCCTGAAACGGTGAGAACGACCAATACTTAAAGAATACAACTAACTTAATCAGCAAATTAAGCCCACCCAAATCATATCCAACTGATTTTCACTTAAGCCCACCCGAATACTACGCTGATTCTACGTCACTCATCCTCACCGCCACAACCACCACAAGGCAAATTCTCCGACCAACAAGATATCTCCGACGAATTTACCAACGAAGGCTTGCTGCTGGATCTCATTACCCCATTTGCGATCTTCTCTTCTCCATATTCACTCTGGTCATCATCCTCGTCAGGTATCACCATACCCACTGTTGTCGTTCGATTTCACGGTGGTTGGCACTGACCTGACTACACTGTCACCTCATCTTATCTTCAGTCCATTACATCTCATCTTTCTTAAGGCATAATCCTCATCGGCATATAAATAATCACACTCGGAAATGTCGAATCATAACCGCTGTTATTGAATAACACGACACGATAGACGACAAGTCGACAATGGTGGTGTGAATGGCCAGGTTTGCGACAACGAAGGTGTATATGCCCATATACGTTCTTTGCTAACGTAATACTCGCTCAAAGTGTAGAGTCATCTGATGAATTAAAATTTACATGCTGCACTATTTGATTATATTGCCTTGGTTGTACTTTGAGTGTAGTTAATGGCTTAGGCTTATTGTTGTTGAAGTCACAAATCAGGGAAAATTTTTGGAGTTTTGTGGGTTAATTAAAGAAACACGAGTTGTTCTTTAAGCTTGTGAGGTTTCTCTATTCGGGTTTGTGTGTATTGTTTTATTTTATTTTTTGGTTACAAGAAGCGGGGTTAAGCCTAAAAAGAAACGGGAACGGGTTTGTGTGAATTGTTAGAGACAATAATTATGTAATTAGGGGTATATTTGTATTTAGTTACATTAAAAAAATTATTAGATACATCAATTATATTATTAGATACATTAATTTATATGTGTGAGAAGGTGTATCTAGGATGAAAAAAAGTGTATCTGCGTAGTTATAAATTGTTTCTAAAATTCACGTAAAAATACGTACCTACATGAATTGTAGATACATCAATTATATTATTAGATACATTAATTTATAGGTGTGAGAAAGTGTATCTAGGATGAAAAAAAAGTGTATCTACATAGTTATAAATTGTTTCTAAAATTCACGTGAAAATACGTACCTACATAAATTGTAGATAACAATGAGTAACATCTTTCCTATTTTAGGTACATTTTTTTCTCAATTCCATTTAATGTATCTATAGTATAATGAATGGATCTAATTATAATTTTAATGTTTCTAATAAAGTATAAATCAAAGGACATGTTATATTATGGTACAATGTTAGTTCCAATAACACCATAAACCCCATTTCAATTTCAAATCTAATTACCTGAATACAAAGGATTAAAAAAATGAAACGTACGATGACGAACACGAGCTAGTGTAACCATACAACCCAGAATTGTTCTATTCAAAGTTATTTATGATTGAATAGTGTGCATATCACATGAACTAACAACACATACTTACATACAGCCCCCTCTTCCCATTTTTTTCGTAAGCATCCATCATTGCCATAACTAGCACACCATCGACCACCACCATCACCACCGACAAACACCACATCACACCCTACGGGAACAAGTTGTTGGCTTCCGTGCTTCCTCCACGTCACAATGTATCAGCCTTCTCGACTTCTCGTCACCCAACTCCGGCATGATGTCATTGTCATCGAAACCACCCATTTATAATCAGCCAAAAATGATATTTTCGTGTTTAAAAAAAAAATGATATTTTCGAACTAGAAATCGTCCGATTACGCCAGTATTGCGATTGGTTTTTCGCGTGTCTTAAAAAGAAAAGGCGAGAACAGCGATATTCGCTAGTGATTTGATAGGCGACGATGGTAGAAAAGGACAAGGTAAAGGGTGGTTGTTAGTGGCTTGAAAGACGCGCTAAAGAAGGTTAGCAGGATTGTGATGGTGGTGGGAAAGGAAGTAGCTCGACAACGGATTAGAGCTGTTAACGGTTGTCATGGATTGTCGGCGTTGTTCGGGATGATCTGTGACGTTTTCGGTGGTTTTTAGGGTAGATGGTGACGTCGTCGGTGGTTTCTAGGGTAGATGGTGATGTCGCTGGCATTGTTTGTGGCGGTAGACGGCGACGATTTGTTGTGGTCACGGTGGTAGGCTGTGTTAGTTGAGAGGATGGAGATGAGAGATACGGGGTGAGTTGTGTAACTTGTGTTTAGGTGTTTGAGATCTCAGCCTTTAATTTTATTCCTATCCAAGGGAGGAGGGTTGTTCTCACCGTTCTCACCGAATGGTGGGTTCTCACCTGGATCTTATATATATATATATATATATATATATATATATATATATATATATATATATATATATATATATATATATAGCGAATCCATGGTGAAATCACCTATATTTTTGAGTCCCATGAGTCCACTTATGTATCACACATTGTACACAAGAATATCACTTGTTAATTTTTGAACCAAACAATAACAAGGACTAAGCTATTAAATAAATGATTATCAGAACATGATAATGTTGTTAGAAACTCGCACTATTCAACAAACAAATCCACACAATAAATCAACAAGACAAAAAAACACCATTCAAGAAGCCAAATGCACAAAGAAAAAAAAAAGATTGGGAAGAAACGAAATCTAACCAGGCTTTCAAAAAATAGAAAGACCAAAATCAGTAGCCTTAAGCAAATCATCTTCATCAGTAGAATCAAACAAGAAATTTTCAGGTTTAAGATCTCAATGCATAACACCAAGAGAATGACAAGCTTGAATAACACCAACAATAGTTTTAATCAATTGAACAACTTGTCTTTCACTATAATGTCCTTTTGCAACAATTCTATCAAATAATTCACCCGCTGCACATAATTCCATTACCAAATGCACATACACTGAATCTTCATACGTTCCTTTTATTCTAACAACATTATCATGTTCTGGTAAATGATTTTTTAGGAGTACATTGCTGTTAGATGTGTTAGGAACGTTGCTAAGCTGTTATTTTATGACGAATGAAGATGGTGACAGGCAGAGTGAAAGGCGGAGTTAGGTTCAGTGGTGTCATATTGTATAGTATAACCCGTGATATTGTTTAGTACAATCAGTGGTATTGTTTATTGTAAGGTGTGATATTGTTTTGTATAACTTGTGATACTCTTTTAGTGGATTGACAGACCTCACATAGAATATCACAGGTTATACTAAACAATATCACAGCTTTGACTTAAAAAAAAATTTATTAATTAATTTTTTTTTCATAAAAAAAAAATCGTGATATTTTTGTGTAGAGCGTGTGATACATAAGTAGACTCACGGGACTCAAAAAGATAGGGTGGTATATATATATATATATATATATATATATATATATATATATATATATATATATATATATATATATATATATATATATATATATATATATATATATAATAACGCAACATCATTTTCACATGTTTCTATAAAGCCACATTATAAATCACCATCATGCAATTTCATTATTCACAACGACATATAATCATATAAACTACTTCACCTTTCGCCACCACATCTTTCATTCCTCTGCAATCATTTATCCATCAATTCATACAACACATTATTCAATATATATGCAATACGACATTAATAAGCACATGGCGATCCCATGACACCCCATAGTGACCGGTTCAAAGTTGTAGGGCGCGTTCGCGACTTTAGGACGTCTCCCAAGTCTTTGCATTAGCTCCTAATAACTCCTACCCGGGTTCATTTTATTTTGACTACCTAGATTAATTGGGTTCATTAGTTATAGGTTCCAAAATCGTCGCTCTGATACCACTTTGTAACACCGCCATACACCAAGGTGCCTTACCAAGACCACCTAATGCATGGAAGTGCTACCATCTCGGTTATCCGAGGCAATGTATATCAAATTGACCATAAAGAAACGTACTTAATTAAGTAAATGAGTTTAAGTGTTTACAATCATCAAAAACCAAAACTGATAAATGAGATACAAATGTTCCAATATCAAAACCAACAAAATGAAAGTATAAGTTCAAGGCACAGCGGAAGACTATAACGACTCGTGGTGACTCCACCCAGCTATCCCTCGCGCAAACGATCTCATACCTGTTCAATAACTGCTCACAAGCCCCGAATGGATCACCACAGTTTTCAAAAAATTTAAACGGGGTCAGTTATTGATTACACAAAACAAGATACAAAAGATACAACACACAGATCACCCAACTCCGTCATATCTCCACACACCTCACTACACACTAAAGTGTTTAGTCCTGCCAGAATACCCATCGCAACAGATATTCTACGCCGCCAGTGGGGGACCGCAGCCGTACCCACCAAATCTCCGCTCATCTATTCCGAGTGAAAACCCAAGTTCCTTAATGTGCACATCCCCTTCTGTGGCGGGTTCCAGAGAAGGCGAATCAAGGGCGTGAAGCCACTCCCGTAAGTGACTCCACTCAGCCGAGGGCATGCCTCGCGAACCACATACAAACACAACCAACCAAATTATGCAACATTAATTACCAATACGATAAAGATCAACAACAGTAAACAACAATTCACCATCAAACCATGTAATCAATAACCGAGTAGGGAAACCCTACCTGGAGTAAGCAAATCACCGAGACCGTCACAATCAGCTCTCCTCTACGAAATCACCTCCTATAACCACACAATCATATAATCACTATCTAATACACATCATACTCCCAAAATCCCCCAAAATACCCAATTAGGGTTTTAAACAAACTCAACGAAAAGACATAAAAACTGTACAAGGATCTTACCCACAATACGACGAACTCAACGGCGTAAAGAACACAACAATCCGACAACTCTAGCCCTTAGGATTTGATAGCAATGCGAAGAAGAATGCAACATAACTTTGTTTAGGTTTTGTGAGATTTTAGAAAAGATAAAAAGTGAAAAAGACACTGACGGAAGAGTTTATATATCATTCTAGCATTGCTAACAAAACCCGGCAAAATAACCCGTAGAACCGACTTACTCGATCGAGTATGTCACTTACTCGATCGAGTAACCCACTTACTCAATCGAGTACCCATCAGTAGAACACTGTTTCGAAATCCAAACTCACTTACTCGACAGAGTAAGCCTTCACTACGCCAAATCTGACCATCAATAAGGAGCGTATCACAACGGCTTAATGCATTTAATAACGACACTTAGATTACCGTTTTCAAAATATTGGCGGAAACCTAGACCGCGCTAATAAGAATAATGGTTTCCATCGAAAACCGTTATTATTATAATGTGACAACGGTTGCTTAACAAACCGTTATAAAAAACGTTTAACGGTTTCCAAAAACTCGTTATAGAATCACCCTTATCAACGGTTGTTAGACAACCATTACCAGTTTAAGAAAACGGCGTTTCGAAAACCGTTACTAAATTAACACCAACAACAATTTTTGGTACCCGTTGATATGTTATAGCTACGGGTTTCTGTTGGAATATGTGTCCTCGACAATAGTGCGATCACGTTATTAAAACTCATAAGAAGAATACATAAAGGGATGATTCATTTTTATACGTCAACTGATCAACATTAATCGGTAATGATTGGCTGACTAGAGTTTGACATTACTGTCGTTTGACGGTGGTGATCAGTTGATTCCTTAAGGTCACACCTAAAGGACAATTCTCTTAATAGATAAATTAATTAATTGTATAATGATACAGATTAATTAATTCCTTAAAATTGAACAATTTACATATGTGAGTAAGAATATGAATCTTGTTGTAATTCGATTAAATGAGATTCGTTTTGGTAATTAAGATGTTATATTACTAAAACTTTGTTTCATGAAACAATTAAATTAAGAATGAACGGTTATTTATAATTGCAATATGTTGTAGATTATATTAACATGGACCATTTTATATACTTGTAAATGAGAATTACTAGTCAATTGTTGTATATAATTAAATTAATATATAATGATATTTAATCGTTAAATATGCATTAATATTATTATTAACATGTTACATGTTACATGTCACATGTCACACATTATATGACAAAATTGACAAATTGACAAAAATAAAATGAACTCCACTTTAACCTAGGGGCACCGGTTTTATGGGGTAGTTTAGGTGAAATGGTTAAGATTGTTTTATTAGTGGTAAGACAATCATTACCTTCAAAACCTAAACAACACCCTAGCATTTTTGATAAGAACAATTAGAAAAAGGAAAATGGCATGCATTGGCTTAATTGCCATCCCCCTACCCACCAATTTTTCCACCCCCATATGATAAGAATTGTTCTTATTTTTTTACATTCATTCTTACATATTCTCACTTCTTACTCTTCTCTCTTTTTCTTTCTAAAATTAATTTTTAGAAAAGAAAATAAAATTGTTCAAAATATTATATTTAGATTACTAAAAGTAGTAATAGAAATAATAATAAGATTAATTTTTAGGTCAATATTTATATATATCTAGTTAATATATATTAATTAGTAATTAAGGGTTTGTCTTGGTGCAATTGAAAGGAGGTTCTCACAATATTGAGACAAAGGGTATCATCGATTTATTTTGAGCTCAAGAACAAGTAAGAAAGGTGTTCTTACTTGTGCCCTATAAACCGTTTTTCTCAATGTAAGGAACATTTTCTTTACTTATCTATTTATACCATGTTACGCATGCATAAGATCAACATTTAATTAATGTGTAATTAGATATAATATTAGAGAGTTTAATTTGAGGGTTACTGAATCCTTTCAAGTGGTATCAAGAGCTTAGGTTGTTGCATGCATAATCGGCTTAGTTTTCCGACTAAATTAAAACTTGAAATTTGTGATTTATATGATTAAGCCACAAAATTATTTTGTATGTTAAGTATTCTGGTTCTTAAATGTATTTAGGTTATTTTGATGATTTATGGTATTTTTTGGCTTATTTTAATGATTTTTAGTAATTTTATTACATTTAAATGTATAAAATGGTAAATAAAATGCTAAAATTAGTTAAACTTTGTTTTTGACCTTCAAATTTTTATATGACCTCACATGCATATTTTCCTTATTGTATGTAAAATTTCGTATAAATTTGATTTTTTTTTGCATGATTTATGATTTTTATGAGATAAAAATGACATAAATGGAGGTAATATGGTTAAAATTAGTTAAACTTTGAAATAGGCCATGAAATTTTAATATGTTGTCACATTCACATTTTGCTCACTGTGTGTAAAATTTTAGATGAACTTGATTCATTTTGCATGACTTATGAATTTTTAGGTGTAAAAATGACACAAACGGTGACTATTTTAGCATAAATAGCTAAAACAAATTAAATGGCATGAGAAAATTATTTTAGGTTGAATTTTTATCCCACATATCAGATATAAAGTTGGAATATTGATTATATTAATCTTCATATGCCTTAGATGTGTTATTATATAAAACCGATAAATTGCAACTATATTTTTCTCAAAATAAATTCAAAAATCTTAACCTTGATTTTTGACATTATGAGTGTCATGGAATTATTCCAGAATGTTCAAAAATTTAAAATTCAAAATTTAAAATTATTGTAATTTAATTTGGGTTTATTTCATAAAAGGTAATGATTCTTAAGGTCTATATGAGCATAAATATTAAATCAAGTTGAATTATTGTCAAAAACCGAGTAATGACTAACTTTTGAGTCCTAAGATGTTAGGGTAATTAACTTGGACTAAAATTATACTTTAGTAATATTTTGTGATTTTAATAAGTTAAAAATCGCGAATAACCATAAAACCGGATTATATACGGTATAAATTAAATAAGGGCGATTTGGCACATAATTTGGCATGTTAGATACATCTAATAATGCTGCATATTTCTTTGATGAATGTCATAATTTATTTATATAATTTTGGAATTATGTAATTTTATCTTAGTATGGCCTTAGTTTTAATCGATATCACTTTTATTTGATTTGTATTTAGATTTTATTTTACAAATGTATAATAGGAATTGCAATGTACTTTTTATTATTGAATTATTTGTAATTCCGGAGTTTCCTAAAGACGCTGCCATTCGGAAAGGAGTTCCAATCAAGACGGTGTTTGTCCTTGGGAGGCGTGTCAATGAAGATTCAAGGGACCAAAGGAGTTGATTTCCGAATATGTAATAGAATATAAGATTTTCTATTTTAGGAAAGGCCATACTAGGAAATTTAATTATTGCATTGCATTTTTCTTTATATGTTACATGCAATGCCAAATCGTCATTAACATCACATGCATTTATATATATGATTGGGTGGAGGTCATTATATAAATGCCAAAACATGCTAAAATGTTTTCATAATTTACGATGAATGTTGTTTTTCCCATTATTTTGTTGATTTATATTGTTCTTTATTATCGTTCCTACTCATATACGATATCATTCGATTTTAACACGAGTCTCCGCTAAACCACTATTACTAACAACAAATAGAATCGTTTTCTAAATCCTCAAAAGAACCATATCATAGGTTGTGGACTAGCTCCAAAGGAATCTTCTATTCTATAGAACTCGATAGGAATCGTCCTATGCAAATATAAGATTAGCATCTTAAAATTCCTTACATACCTATGACTTCTTATGAAGAAATATGAATAGAAGTAATAATTAGTCAAAATATGTTTTGATAATGTCTTCTATGCATCCACAGTTCAAAAGTCTTATTGCTCAAACTAAACACTTTTCATCAAGTACTTAAGTTGTTAAGCACATGACAATGTAAAATTGGTAAATTAATTTGTTAGAAATTTTAATTGACCAACTACCACATAAAGTTCATCTTTGTGAAGGATTAACTAGGAATTTATATGAAGATAAGTCTTCATCAAATGGAAATTCTTAAAGTTAGTGGGAGCAATAAGAAGCAAGTACCTATCTTAATTGTTAAGGATAGAACTAGGTTCGAAAGAGAAGGTGTTAGACACTAGAATAGAGACAAACTCCAAATAAGTAAAGATCTAGGAAGTTGGTCGTGTGACTCCAACATACTCCTTCTGAATATCTATGACATTGACATTGCATTCTTGCGAATTATCACGTCATGAGTATTTGATACAAATCTGTGAATCAAGTTAGAAATTGCCACATTTCATGATTATGAAATATGGCGAAAGGATGTCAAAACCACCTTTCTAAATGGTTATTTAGAGGAGGATGTGTTCGTAACACAATCCGAGGGGCTTGTAAATCCTTAGAATCCTAACATTGAATAATCGTACGATGACTAGCAAGAATAAATTCAGAAATTTACGTGAATGGAACTAGGGTAGTTGCCATTTCATCCATGGACATATAAGTGCTATAGTGTATTCATTTTAGTTTTGTATTTCGAATTGTACCTCAATAATTGTTAAGATGTACGCTAAGTCTAAATAAGAATATAATTCAAGTTATTGTAGAAAAGCGCAAAGGGTTTCACTATTGTACAATTAAAACAAGTGTTGTGCCCTTATACACCACAATTAAGTTTATGGTGAGACCATACAAATCAAGGTAATTATATTGAAACTAAAAATTAAATGTTATATATATTTTTTTTATAAAACTCAAGTTGGTGACCCCAATCATTTCTCAATTCTTGATTGAAAATTGCAGTTAGAAACTAGTTTTGACTAGTGTCCCAAACCATTTGATTGGGAATCTCTTGGTGTGTGCGAATCTTGTATTCAAGACAAAATTAATTCATGACTTCTTTCTAGAAAAGGATGATAAATAAAGCAAGATGTTCTCCCTATTTACACTTTGAAGTGTATAGTCGAATATAATTTCAATCAGAAAAGGTTATTACTTTTTCATCTCTTTTACCAACGAACTAGGTAGATACTTAGTATGCAGTTAATGAGGTAAGAAGAGAAATTCTTTGAATGAATTCAATAAATGTTTAAAGTATCAAAACCTAGAGATTATGAAACCAAAGTATTAGTACTTGGTTAGGCACTTTTATATGCACCAAAAGGAGTGTGATATGGTATCACAAGTTCACTTTCATTATGATATGATTGAATCTTTACAATAAAGTTGGAGGTAGTTTCTGTTATAAACATTTGTCTCATATTTAAATTTTCACTAAAACAAAACATAATTAAAGCAATCATCTACATTTCATATGCGATATGGTTAGGCATGGTACATAAATTATAGCTTGTTTCGATAGTGTACATATGCTCACTCTTCCTACATGATCACGAGTACAAAGGGTTTGTGGCTCGTAATGCTGTCTATTAAAGAAAAGAGGATTATTTTATAGACAAAGTGGGAGAAAATGTTAAAAAGTCACAAACTGATAATAAGACGTAGGAAGATGTTCCTTCTTGGTCAAAATCAGTTAATATTTATTCGAAGCCTAAGTGGACAGGAGTCATGCTATTTTTGAAAGTAACAAACCTATAACTTATTAAGATGCTTTATCTAGTTTCAACTCCGCGAAAATCCAAAACGAGCATAAACATGAAAATGTTTATTTAGCATGGTTAGTTGGTGGCAAAGGTTTTGCACGCAACAACGCTTCATTGTATTCAGATATGATTTGATATAGTTGGATTTTAAACTCATCTTGCATGAGTTTTGTAAATCGCGACTATCCTAAGGTAGGATACAAACTTAAGTAGAAATCTTAAGTAGAAGTTAAGGAGTTGAATTGTATGTTTTGATCATGTGATAAACTTGTCTCGAATTGTTAAGTAGTTCTGTTTATACATGGAGTTTAGTGGGAGTAATGTGGTGTTAATAGTCTTATATGTAAGGGACATATTGATCATTGTGAATAATGAAAAACTTGGGAGAGGAATAATACATCTCTAAGGTATCCAGACCTATAAAGATAGTTCTAAGAGGATATTAGCGTTAAATGAATATTCTTATATTGATAAAAGTCTATACATGTTCAAAGGTATTGAATGTAGAGAAATTGAATCCACTTGTTTCCGATGCGGGATTAATTCATTAAGCTAAGATGTATCGCCATTCTTATAATTCATATACTTAGAGTATGACAAAAGGTTATAAATCAAATTTTATGTGAAAGTCACTATATAGCCATATAGTCTATCCATTAGTACTCAAGAAGCACTAATGATATGTCTTCTATGTCTCATATGTAAATAACATATTATTCATTAAGAATGATGGGCCAATACTCTCTTCCGTGAAGAAGTGATTGGGAGACTAGGAAGAGGTGCAAGACATCTTTAGTATCCGAATCTATAGTGATAGATTAGAGAGGATAAGTGTGTAGAGATAATCATTAGATTTATGTGCAATAAGTTACACAAAACCCATATTCTAAACACATAAGGATGGTTGGAGAACCATCTTGGCTATATTATATAAGGAGGTAATCTGCTAGAAACATCCTAGGCAGTTGAACAATGAGATATACACAATGGAAATTGAGTACACTTGCAGTAATGAGATATGCAAGAAAGAAGGGATGATATTAGGATTCGGTTTTGTGAATTGGAGGAACTATGGTAGTTCGTTCCAATAACCGAAGGTCCTATCCCTACTAACCGTGAGATCACTGGGAGCTATTCAAGGCTCGGAAGCCTATGTTTAGATTGGATTTAGACACGTACTCAAAAGTTTTATAATAAAGATTATACATAACAAAGGGAAAAAGTATATAGTAAGGTTAAGGAAAGTGCAAAATGTTGCTAAGATTTACTAACCAAAGCCTTCTCTTAGGGTTAGCATGATGTGTCATGCCATTTCAATTGAATTGAGATGATCAACTATGTACAAGATTAAAAATGAATTATAGTTTATGTAGTAATTGATATTGTATCCATTTTACATATGTGATAATAAATTAATCGTCCGAGTTTTATTCAAAACTCTTTTCTTATAATACTTTGTTTTCCAAATTGGTTGTCGAGACAATATTGAACCCTATTTAAGTGAACTGGATTAACATAATATTGGCCCCTAGTCACTTATATGAGGTGACGTCTCCAAGTGACTAGAGTGTGATGCGATTGATGGCAAGTTCAAGTGCCATAGGATCATAAGAAATGACTAGTCGATCACATAGGCAGACTGTATGGTGCACTCTGTCGGGCAGTGACCGCTTATAGAGTTATGGTAATTCATATATAGCCTGGTCGTGGCAAGAGCTACGATAGTATTCTTTTGAGTCAATACTTTGACTAAAGACTGTTCGCCCAAGTTGGCACAGTTTCTGAGTGACTTTGAGTTATGCTCTACGACTTTCGTAAATGAGGTCAAATGGGCATCTCTTGGGTCATGATGAGCTGTGGCTAAACAAAGGGAATAGTGCGATATGAATTGTCCACCCACTTGTCAGGGTTATTTAAAAATCTCAGGGCCACTCGAGGAGTAGTGAACTGAAAATGCGTGGCCACGCTTGGAAGGTATCTACGGTAGATAATTCCGGTCAGACAGTTACTCTCCAGATCGAGGAAACCACTCTTGATATGATCACTTGCAAGAATGACCTACAAGGAACCTTGCATTGAGTGGGATATTGTAATAGGACAAGAGAATTGGTGACGCACACTTGTCTCGGACAAGAGGGAGATTGTTGGAGTATGTGTCCTCGACAATAGTGCGATCACATTATTAAAACTCATAATAAGAATACATAAAGGGATGATTCATTTTTATACGTCAACTGATCAACATTAATCGGTAATGATTGGTTGAATAGAGTTTGACATTACTGTCGTTTGACGGTGATGATCAGTTGATCCCTTAAGGTCACACCTAAAGGACAATTCCCTTAATAGATAAATTAATTAATTCTATAATGATACAGATTAATTAATTCCTTAAAATTGAACAATTTACATATGTGAGTAAGAATATGAATCTTGTTGTAATTCGATTAAATGAGATTCGTTTTAGTAATTAAGATGTTATATTACTAAAACTTTGTTTTATGAAACAATTAAATTAAGAGTGGGCGGTTATTTATAAATGCAATATGTTGTAGATTATATAACATGGACAATTTTATATACTTGTAACTAGTGTAGATCCCGTGCAAATACGCGGTAATATAGGTTTTTTAAGTTTTAGTGTATTAGTTATAGATTTTAGATTTATATCTCGCCAATTTTTATAAAAAATAACTAATATTAAAATTAATCAAAAGAATTGAATAATTCCATGAATTGTGATTTTTATGAAAATATTTTAACTACATCAATTTTTTTTTAAAAAAAAACTTTTTTCGTCACGAAGTTAATAATAGGAGATACAATTTTTATCTATAGATTATTTTAAATGGAAAATTAGTTTAATAAATGAAAATCTAATTTATTTTCATATATAAGTTTGAACACTTTGGAGGGAAAACTTTAGAGAAGTTGTATTCTCTTATGTATAAGAGGATTTATACTTTAAAAATTTGCACCTCATTAATATTTATCAGCTCGCTTCATTGTATTTTGATATGAAACAAAAAAATTGAAATAGAAAACTAATAAAAAAATTTATTTGAGTTGTGAATTTTTTTTTAGTGAATGTTTTTTTCTCACGACGCTAATAATAAGCATGTGTCAAGTTATTCTCTACAGTAATAATTATTGCATTACTGAAAAATTTAGCAACTTATACTTTATAATTTAATATTATTTTAATGAAAAAAATCATAATTATGAATTTATTTAAAAAATTAGAGTTTATTTATAAGAATATATTCATTGAAAAGATAATAATATAATGAAAAAATTTTTTATTTATTGCCTTAATTAGCTACATGCTTTTTGGAGGGAAAACTAAAAGAATTTTTATTCTCTTAGTAGTAGAGGGGATTGAGAATTACTAGTCAATTGTTGTATATAATTAAATTAATATATAATGATATTTAATCGTTAAATATGCATTAATATTATTATTATTAACATGTTACATGTCACATGTCACATATTATATGACAAAATTGACCAATTGACAAAAATAAAATGGACTCTATTTTAACCTAGGAGCACCGGTTTTATGGGGTAGTTTAGGTGAAATGGTTAAGATTGTTTTATTAGTGGTAAACACAATCATTACCTTCAAAACCTAAACTACACCCTAGCATCTTTGATAAGAACAATTAGAAAAAGGAAAATGGCATGCATTGTTCAATTGCCATCCCCCTACCCACCGGTTTTTCCACCCCCATATGATAAGAATTGTTCTTATTTTTTTACATTCATTCTTACACATTCTCACTTCTTACTCTTCTCTCTTTTTCTCTCTAAAATTAAGTTTTAGGAAAAAAAATAAAATTGTTCAAAATCTTATATTTAGATTACTAAAAGTAGTAATAGAAATAATAATAATAAGATTAATTCTAAGGTCACTATTTATATATATCTAGTTAATATATATTAATTAGTAATTAAGGGTTTGTCTTGGTGCAATTGAAATGAGGTTCTCACAATATTGAGATAAAGGGGATCATCCATTTATTTTGAGCTCAAGAACAAGTAAGAAAGGTGTTCTTACTTGTGCCCTATAAACCGTTTTTCTCAATGTAAGGAACATTTTCTTTACTTATCTATTTATACTATGTTATGCATGCATAAGATCAACATTTAATTAAAGAGTAATTAGATCTAATATTAAAGAGTTTAATTTGAGGGGTAACGAATCCTTTCAGTTTCATGTAACTGCTATCATTTTCTATTATGAAAGAACGGTTCTTTATACCCGTTGTCATTTATCATATACGGGTTAAAAATAACCGTTATATACTTTTTCCAATGTTTAATATTCAACCGATGCATGTATGATAAATAATGATTCGTTGCATGCATTATTTTGTTTGACCATTATTACTATTCGTCTATTATTATATTCACACATGTATACATATTTTCATATAAATATCACTTATAATGTGATCAATTAACCACGTTCACCAATTCAAAGTTCAATTAATAATGGCCTATAATTTAATTAAAAATATTACACTTCGATCACCATGTCATCGTCGTCTTCTACACCCGCCGAATCACAATCAAATACCCGCTATGTCCATCCTATTACCTGTATTATACACAACCTTCCAATCAAATATGATGACAATGGTAAGGCTTTTTCGAGAAGTTTTACATGGATGAGAGATATGCTTCGTCATGGTGGTTATACGAACGTTAAAAAGGTCCACCTAGCTTGGACTAAAGTTCATGGTTTTCTTGGTTACGCAATGATCGAGTTTGAAGGACTTGGGAAGAAGCTGGAATCTTTTCGTCAAGCGAGAAAACTCCAGGCAAGATATGAGGATCATGATGCTGGGAAGAAAAATTATTATACGGATGATGTGTTACAAGCGCAATATTTATGGATTGCAACCGATTGTGACTTTAATCTATTAAGAACATATCGGCACTATATTGACACCGTGCCTCGTTCATGGGAGGCGGAACAAGTGCCTTCTAATAATCCACATATTGAATTCTTAATATTTATCTCATTCGCAGGGGAATTACAAGATGATTATGTTGATTAATTATTATTATTATTATTATTATTATTATTATTATTATTATTATTATTATTATTATTATTATTATTATTATTATTATTATTATTATTATTATTATTATTATTATTATTATTATTATTATTATTATTATTATTATTATTATTATTATTATTATTATTATTATTATTATTATTATTATTATTATTATTATTATTATTATTATTATTATTATTATTATTATTATTATTATTATTATTATTATTATTATTATTATTATTATTATTATTATTATTATTATTATTATTAATGTTGTTAAAACCGCGCGTCTTTTAATTTCTTGTTATGTATGTGTTTTTCTTGAATATATGCGTGGTAGTGTATTTTATTTTCTAATTATTTATTGCAAGTTACGTAGGTTTAAAATATTTGTTAATAAGTCAACTTTTACATTAAATTAATTACCAACGATTTTGAAAAAATTTATAAATGTGACTATAAATGTTAAAGCATCATTTACTAACATTCATTAATCAAATCTTAATATTTCATCCCCACTACACAAATTTGAAACAACATGGCAATGAACCCTAATTTTATCAACAACGAAGAATGGCTTACACAAATGATTGCAGATGATGGGAAGGTTCTCGCCGGGCTTCCCGCCGATCAACACCCATTAATCAAAGCATCACTTGAACATCAACGGAATTATTGGATTAAGAGGCGTGAAGCAGTCCGGCTTATCAACCAAGCCTCATCATCATCATCATCTTCATACCCTCGTCGGCCTATTACTTGCAACTTGGCTGCAGTCAGAGATATGTTGAGTTGTACTCTTCCAACCTTATCTCCACATGCAAGTCGTGTCCTTGCATATATTCAATCTGTTATTGCAAAATATGAAGCCAGTGACCCGGAAGTTAGCGGTATACCAGAGTGGCGTAATTTGTGGCAGGTTGAGAAGCGTTTTTTTACTCTTAACCGGGGTTGTTCCGGCTTATTGTACATCTTTTGATTTTTGATAAATGCTATAATGTACTCCCTCCGTACCAGACCAATGGTTACACTTACTTAATACGGCCGTACCACACCAATGGTAACATACTACAAATAGGTTCTTTTTTTACAATAATACCCTTATATTCTCCTTATATTTACACTATGACCACTTGTGGCCCACTCACCAACCCAATAATGTAATCCCTTATATTCACTCTACTTTCCATCTTTGCCCCTACTTTTACCCTCTTTTCTTAAATATCCCATTTTTTACCACGTTACCATTTGTGGGGTACGGAGGGAATATTTGGTTTAAAATTAAATAAAATGATCATTTTGAAAGTGTTGAGTTATGGTTGTTTGATTTGCTTCCATTTTTTGAACTCCATAGATCAGTAAGTAATCAAGATCAAGATTGCTGCTACATAATACTCATCAACAATGGTTCACCTACAACCGTTGTCAATTGGTTCATCAACAACGGTTCACTTGCAACCGTTGTCAATTGGTTCATTAACAATGGTTTACCTACAACTACAACCGTTGTAAATTAGTTCATTAACAACGGTGCACCTACAACCGTTGTCAATCGTCACGTTCTAACTTCAACGTGCATCGTTTATTAATTGTTTGACCATACAACTCAATATATTAAAAAAATAAATACATGTAAGATATGACCATACAACTCAATATATTAAAAAATAATTAATTGTTTGACCATACGGTATTTTTTAAGCTGTGGCTAATATTTCTCATTATTCTTGATTTGACCAATGCACGACATTCGTTCGTTATTTTTATTGAATCAACGTTGCATTATTGGTGGGTTTGAATCAACACTGCATTATTGGTGGGTGATTTTATAATTTTAATTTTGTTCCAAAATTATGGTCGTTAACCAAGATACAAATATTGTGAGTCCATGGGTGCAGAGGGAACTTAAGTTGTCAGAAGAAGCAGAAAATAAAAGATTAAGGGAATTGCGTCGTCAACCGAGCTATATGGAAAGCGAGAATAAAATGGATGCGTTACGAGAAAGGTTAAAGGAACAATGTCCTTTAAATTTCATTAAGTTCCCCCCTAAACATATAATTCTTGAAGGTACATATGAGAATTCCTCGGCTTTCGAAATTGGTTCTTCTGAGGATTTGATGGTGGGGTATATATTACCCAGATGCGATTGGTATGTATCTACCGTGAGTGAAGCAACAAAAGCTTGGCGGCAATGGTGGTTTAGGTCATCGAAAGTGATGTCGAATTTGGAGAAAAAGACTAGTGTTAAAATAGACTCCTACACCATCATTAATGGGAAGAGATATTGTCCATGACGTAGTGTATTTTGGGTCATTTGATTAATGTATGTTTATTAATTGCTCATTGGGTTGTATTTAGGAAACTAATTGAGGAATGAAGTTTTTAATATATGCATTAATTACATTGGGATGTGTATAATTTAGTCTTGAATTTCCATTTTCCCCCACTTGCTATCCCAGTTGCCTAATTTAGGAAAGAAGTTTGTTCTAACTTAATACGAAGTACCAAATATGGAATATGCTTTTTTTTTTTTGCGGGAAAAACTTGACACAATGAAAGATAAATGGAAACGGTTACACACCAACCGATGTATTATAATGAAAACAATTACGGGTTAATAGTCAGCCGTGGTCATATTGCAAAATACAGAAGACGGTTTCGCTTAACCCGTGTTTATTAGTTTCAATTAAATAATTCTTCAACCAACACACATGCAAACCTTCTCCTCGCTCTCTTAAAACCCTCGAACGCTGAGTTTCCCTAGAACCACTACTATTCTCCGTCGCCGTCGTCTTCGCCATCATCATCGTCGTCGCCATCCCCATTGCCTCTGCCGTCCCCTCCGTCATCGTCATACCGGGGTCGACTTCTCCTCTTTGAAGAAGTAATAATAAACCTTACTCCTTCGTCTCATTAACTTAATGTCTTTATTTTCTTTTTTAGTTGTGATATTATCCCCTAATTATCTTAGGTTTATTGTGTATTAAACAACACATATTATTTTAAGTATATTGTGTGTTAAACAACACCTATATTTTTAGGTATACTGTGTGATCATTTATTTGAGACGGTGCTCTTTCTATGTCGACTTAATGCTTAAAGTTAGTAGTTTGTTAATATTTGGTTTAGATATGGGTGGAAAGCGGAAAAGAAATGATGGGAAAAGGTCAAACGAAGAAGATTCAGGTGATGAGAATAATTTGGAATCGGATACTGGGAGAAGGAGCCATAGGGTTTCCCTAGAAGCAATAGAGAGAGGGATACCTAATAAACTTGAATGGAATAAATTAACAGGGTTGCTAGATAGCATATTTGCTTCAAAATTCGCGAGTTAGATTGGTTGTTGTGTAAGAGAGTATGTGCCTCTCGGTTTACCGCGTATCGATCAGTTGAGTAAAGACCAGGAGGAAAAGCTATGGGGGAGAATAAAGGTACGTATATATAATAATAAATGCAGTGAGATGAAATTATCTTAGTATTCGATATGTGTTATTAGCCGAAACTAACCAAATATGCTCACCATAAATGCAGGCAGCTTACACTGTTCCCTAAGAACATAATGGTTACCTAACAAAAAAGATATAGGAATCCTTCAGAGCATGGAAGTTAAAGGTTGCTCGGAACCACTTGTTCAACAAGAAGACCGGGGAGATAAACAAAAAACCACCAACAAAGAAGTATCAGTATGTCAGCCAGCAAGATTGGTATAACTTTATTGCTTATAGGCAGTCTGACAAGTTTAAGGTAATTTATCTATGACTCATTGGGATCACTTTATTAGTAATTACTTAATAAGTAATGAAATATGCTTACGTTACTCGATACAATTCATTTTATGAAGACTTTCAAAGAAAGAGAGCGTCTTTCATGGCTCTAGAGGTGGTTATAGATTGATTAAGAAGAAGCTTGGAACTGTCAATCGTCACGACTCTTGGGTGGCCAGTCACACTCCTAAGAATGGAAAGTTAGAAACTCCATATGATAAGGCCATCAAAGAGAAAATTGTAAGTTTGAATAAATATGTCACTCCTACCACTTGTGGTCAGTTATATAATTGTGAGTTTAAATAAAATTTAGTTGCATAATGGTTTTTTGTGTATGTAGAGGATCTGTGAGAAGGAGGTACATGAAGGAAAATGGAAGCCTGAAGGACGTGATGACATTATTGCTAGGGCAATCGGCAAAGTAGAGCATCCAGGTCGTGTGAGAGGGGTATCGACGCATGTTGCTATCACTAAGTATTTTGGGAAAACTACTCAAAGGACAATGAGTAGTGATGATAGGGTATATAAATACTGTATTTTATTCAACATAATTTATATATATATATATATATATATATATATATATATATATATTTATATATATATATATATATATATATATATATCTTTGAAATTATACTACTTATTTTAATCATATTCATTTCTACTACACAGCTACAAACAATGGCGAGGTTGATACTCAGAATGGTGGAAACGGGGGATAAGCCATCTGAAGAAGAGTTGGTTATGGTTCGGCAAGTCATAAAGGAAGCAGGAGAGAAGAAGGAAAAAGCGGGCATGCGAAGTGAGGAAGACATGGCAAAGGATCAATATGGGGTAGATGAAGAGGAAGCCATGAAGGCAGGGGAGAAGGAGGTGGAGGTGGGAGCCGAAGACACGTTCTTATCATCTCCAAATCCGGCTTTTGACGAGGTATTAGCTACTACGACTAGTTTATAATTGCTGTATATATACTACTTAATTAAATTTATTAATTAAAGTAGTGCATGTATATATACTAATTAATTAAAAATGTGAAGGTCCATTGCAAGAAGCCTTGTGTTCTTTACTACAAAGCCCCTGCAGTAGCATCGGGTAAAATTGTTGTTGCTAGGGGAGTAGCGTTCTATTACGACCAGAATCAAGAAGCTGGGGTTGAAGGCATTGCCCTCCGTGAGGAATGGCGGGAAGTGGAAGTGACCGACTTATATCTGGAGGAGTGTGGTACTCTAATAGTACCACTTAGTTATAATTGGCGTTTGCAAGATGTCGTGGGTTCTATTGTGCAATGGCCTGAAGCATTCATTAGTGTTGACATCTTCGGGGTAGTTATGCTAAAGCGAACGCATTTTATATAATGAACGCCTTTAAATTTATTAGGGTAACCTTATCTAACATATAGTATGTATTTCAATTTTTACATTTGCAGGAGTTACACGAAGCCATTATGGCTGAAATTAGGACTACTACGTCAACACTCAAAGTCACTGATTCGACTGCCTCTCCACCCAAAATTCAAGAGGTAGTAATAATTTGAAAAATAGATTGTGAGTTTTTCCTTTTTTTTTGGTTATTTAAATTATATATGACGTCTCGTGTAATGTATATATTTTGTTTTTCTAAATTGTAGATCGGGGTTAAATCAGATGACTTACGATATAAGCCATCTACTTTTACTACACACAACGCAGATGTTCCTCTTAAACCTAGATATCACACCGATGATTATAAGCAAAAATTGAATACTCCAACGTTCGTAGCTTTGCACCAGCTGGCTGAAAGGAAGGTAGCTATTGGGGAAGTACTCATTATTGACTTCGGAGAGGATGTTCTGGGCGAAGGTACAACGGTTCTTATGGATGGGGAATCACTGTGTCAGTTTCTCGACCTTGACGAGTTAGATGCTATGTACATTGTAATTTGGATGAAGTAAGTTTTTTAATAAAACTTGACATTTGGTTTTACGAATAGTGATGCTTATTTAAATCATCAATGCAAATAACATTCTTCGTTCCATTTGACGTAATAGGTACCTGTGTACACACATCGCTGAGGGGAACTATGTTTCTAATGACTACGGATTCGTGTCACCTGAATTGTTCTCTCATAAGGTGCTTGGATACACATAGACACCACATCGATAAAATTGCTGAACGGTTGAGGACGCCCAAAAGCCTATGGTTGCCTCATACAATGAGAATCGGTATATATAGTACTTTGTTATAATGAATCACGAATCTATTCATTTATTAATACGCTTACATGCATTGATATGAACTAAAAGTTCAATTTTCAATATTTCATAGCAAGCGTTGGCTGCTAATGACAATCAATGTGACAAAAAGCATAGTGTACTGGATTGACTCTTGTGGACATAGACCCACTGAGAAATTTGTAAAGATGATAACTGAATAAGTTTACAACCTTACATTATAATGTCATTTGTTATTGTATGACCTTTGAAGACTAAGCTCCATTTAATGTCCCATCAATATTACTGAGCCAAATGCTAATTATAATTTCCTGTATATATTTATGAATTAGTGTGTTTCGAGCAATTGGAGCATCAAGTCCAACTTTTGTCCGGATAAAAGTAAGTGCATTCTTAATAATTACTCCTATCATTTAATTTATGTTTATGGGAGAGGTTGATCTAATTTAGTTTATTTGTATGTGATTTATATAATAGTCTCCTCTACAACCAGACAGCAAATAATGCGTCTTTTTCTGTTGTCGGTCCATGTGGGAGATTATCACCCGAAAGTATATCAACATAGAATCACCAGTTAGTGTGTGTATAGGTATTTTTTTACCGAGTTGATTGATTCGGGTCAATGCGGTCTTACTCGTCGGATATTAGATTAATCGTTTATATGTTGATGCGTGAATAAAGAAATTAAATGCGAAATATAAATTAACACGTGAGATTTGGTGACGCGGAAAACCCAATGTAGGAACAACCGCGGGAGGGACGGTACCCTTCCAAATATTGCACTATACTTGAATAGGAGGATGATTACAATAGTAATGTAGTGCTAATCTTGCTGGCATGAGGTATCAGGCCTGCAAGATCTTGGGCGGATGTATATGTGGGTATGAGAATATGCTGAGGTCTTGACGTCAATGTGTGAATATGTGGATGTGTTGAATGTCCTTCTTGATTTGCTTCCTCGGCTATTTATAGGGTGAGAACCCTAGATATCTTCTATCTTGATTATGGAAAGGGAATATATTTTCCATAAGAACTCTTTCCATATTTGGCCGTCTTCCCCAATTCTCCCTGATCTCCCTGACTTCTCCCTAACTTCTCCCTGACTCTTGTTTCCTTAATCTGGACGTCTGCTCTGATGGGCCCCTGGTCTTCTTCCCGCATACGCCAGCCCGTTCCCTCCTTCTCTAATTACGGACTTCCTTCCTCCTTATCACTCCTCCCATAGTCTAATATTTTATCAAGTGGGCCTTCCCTTTATTGTTCTATTTTTAGCCCAAACAGTTTGCCCCAAATTTTTTGTGAAGTACGCTACGAGGTGTCGAGCAAGGAATTTAAGTAATTGAATGTTAAAAACCCTAAGTCGTCATTTGCACTTCTTTTCATGCAACTCCGTCATTTCAGCCGCCCATTTCCTCTTTACTCGCACCCTACTCCCTCTCTCTTCCTTTATAATCTCAACCTCCACCTTCCACTTCCATTAATCTCAAATTATTTTAAAAACTCTCTCTCTCTCTAAACCCTCAACCTTCCTCTTCTCTTACCTCGCCGGCTTCACTGTTCCGCTCTCCGTTGTCACTTCCAGCAAGTATTCTTCCCCTTTTCTCCTTGAATTTCCATTTTCTCTTTCTTCACCATGGGTAAAACCCGACAATCTTTATCAACCACCGCACCCGCTGACCGTAATCCTGGCCCAACCTTTCCTTCTCGGGGACTCTTTACTTATCCCCACGACTGTGACTCTGCTTTGACTGCTGTTAACATTCCCACGATCAAGGGCATGCTTGGTCTCGGTGAAGGGGTGGATATTGCCATCCGTGGACCAGGACAGAAAGCTGATGCCCTTCGTCCAGGATGGGTCTGCTTTTATCTATACCCTTTTAAATACGGCTCCGTTTTCCTTTTCCCAAACTCATCCAAGATTTTATTTTTACCAATAATTTCGCCATGGCACAAATTTCTGCTGCCGTCTGGAGGGTTCTTCTTTACTCTCTGGCCGCTGGTCAAAACACTGGTACCTCTATCACCATGGGCGATCTAGCCCATATGTACAACATCAGGGCCCTGGGTAGGGGTCAATTCTCATTCCGGGGCCGTGGAGAGGCTCCCTTCAGGCATGTATCCAAATCCCGTGATGAAAAATGGTTTGAGGACTTCTTCTTCGTGAGGAAGGACTCCATCCAGTCGCCTGCTGATTACATCTTTGAGAAATGGGTCATAACTTCGAGTAAGTAGTCTCCCTGTCACCTGGTTTATTTATCTCACTGCTTACTAGCTTACTTCATCGTCTTCGTGCAGGCCCCTGTGACCTGACTCGCATTGGTGCGAAGATCCCTGCCTGTAGCAAACTGTTCAGTATCTCTGAATCTGAGAGAAAGTTCCCAGACCTACTTCCTGGTTTTTCACCTGCTTCCTCCTCCAACCCTCCTCAGTCGGCTCACAGTATGTCTTCTTGTAAGACTTCCACAACCGTTTTAATTTGCATTTTGCTTCTCCTGATGTTTTAAGTATCCTGACGCCTGAGATGATGTCTGCTTGCAGGCTCCAAAGTTGATCCTTTAGAAATCATCCTCCAAAGTGCCAAAAGAAAGAGGTCTTCTGCCTGTCCTGACGTGGCATCCGCCTCTAAGAGGAACGCTCCTGCTGCCTCTTTCCAGACTCCTCCTACGTACTCCAGTTCTGATGTACCTGAGCCCTTAGAGGTTGACCCATTATCTCGCCATCCGCCTACTCCTCCTGTCAGTCCTCGTGCTTCATCTAGCGGAGGTATTACTGCTTATTTCCCAGAAGGTTTTGGAAATGTGGACAAGGTACCCTACTGGCCGGAGATCGACCAACTGCTCTTACCTCCTCTAAAGGAGGTTTTCTCGGAGTTCTCCCCAGAGGAGATGGCTGAGAATGATGTGCACAACGCCTTCATGGTGAATGCTCTTCATCTTCTACCTGTTTGTTTGTTTTTATTTAGATTCTGCCCTTTCACTTCCTTGTTGACTTCTGACTTCCTTGCCCCAGACCCTCCAGTCTGCGCTCTATAATAGGAAGATGATCAACATAGTGCAGACCACCAGTCGTGCCACCAAAGCCAAAAACCAGGAGCTGAAGGGGACAATTGCCGACTTGGCGCAGCATCGGTCTGATCTGAAGGAACGCGTGGTGGTGTTGAAGGCTGAGCTTGCTGTCACCAAGAAGAAGCTGAAGGAAGGGGCTGACCAGCTGGCCCGCACTCAAGAGGTGTGCAGCACTTTCTCTGACTCCCTCAAGCGTTCTGATGAGAAGATCAGTGAGCTGCTCTCCCTGGCCACCAATGTTGTTGCATATGCTACCTGGCGGGGAAAAATCAGCGGAATGCGTGCTACTCTTGAGGAGGCTCCCACTCAGCAGGCTATAGAGGAGGAGGAGAAACAGCTATAGATGCTCTACCCCACCCAACCTGATCTGAGTGCGCTGATGCCTGAAGTTGGGGAGGTGAATTCTCCTGCATTGGTTTAACAAGCTACTGGGGGTGACGCTGGAATGTCCTAGGATGCTGCTGACAGAGCTCAGGAAGATATGGCAGCTGAGGATGTGCAAGCTGGTGCGGTACTGGAAACAGAAGGTCAGCAGGCAGAGGAGGTGCCACAGGTGGAGGTCATTAATGTGACCGATAATTAAGTTGTTGTTGTTTTTTTTAATGAACGTTTTGGCGGTCTGGCCCAGAGGTGGCAGACTTGTAAGTTTTAAACTTTTTTCTGGCTGTTCCGCCAAGTAGCGGTTAAAACTCAGGGGCCGTATTTTGGCCATATTTTGGAATATCCTTGCCGCAGTTTTGGTAAGGTTTAATTTATATCTTGTGCTTGTTTTTTAGATTTCCTTAGTTTAGGAAACTGTCGTGTCAGCCTGTTTGGCTGATTTAGGTGAGTCTTGTCGTCCTGAAAAGGCCGACTTTCTAACTCAGCTAGCTGCCGTGTCAGCCTGATGGCTGATTTAGGCATATGCCGTAATGTAAGGAGGAGTGGTCGTGTCAACCCGAGAGGCTGATTTAGATCAGTCTTGCCATCCTGAAGAGGCTGATCAAGACTAAGCTAGCTGCCGTGTCAGCCTGATGGTTGATTTAGGCGTATGCCGCAGTTTTGGATTACTTAACCTTGTTTATGGCGCAAGGTGTGTTCATCACGTTTAAAGCCAACAGGGGCGTAATTTAGGCAAGTTTATCGTCATTCTAGGACCAATGGGACGCTGCAGGATTCTGGTAGCGCAGATATCCCTACGTTCCATGTTCGTGCATGCATGCTGGGGCCCTGATTAATTGCGATTAGTGCTAGCTACAACCAATGGGGTGGTATCGGGGTTCTTTGGGTAAGCGTGTTTAGTTGTCAACCGGCTCCCTTTCGTATGTTCCACGATCACTTTGGTGAGGGTGCTCCTTGTTGAGAAAATAGGTTAGGCATGCTGGAGTGCCATGTGCCTTGTCACCCCGCGTTGGCAGTTGACAGTCCTGCTAGATATCCTCTTAAAGTACTATAGACACCGGGATTCAGAGTGATGTACCTAGAGAAGTCTGAAAATAGAAAAATCTACTAAAATGGTGTGAAGTACCTGTCGCCATCTCATGGGGTACCAGACCAATTGTGGTCCCAGGACGCTGCCAGACCACACCATCTAGCAGTAATTTAAAATTTAAAATAGTTAGAGATACCAGAAATATGAGTGACATTGGCAGTATGCCTACTACCGGATTTTTATTTTAATTTTGAAATGTTTTAGCTTTTCATAGTACATCATTCTGAAGGCTAAAGTCTACTTATTATTAAAAGTAATATCTCATCAGGTGAAGTATGATCCATGGGCGTTGTATGATTTGACCGTCCATAGTCATCAGTCTGTATGCACCATGGCCAACAACTCCTTCTACCTGGTATGGTACTTCCTATTTGTAGGCGAATTTGCCTGCTTTTCGATTCTTAGTGTTTTGAAACACCTCTCGGAGAACCAGGTCTCCTACCTCCAGGAGCCTGACTTTCACATTCTTGTTATAACTCCCGGCCACTTTATTGTTTGTAGGCGACCCAGGACGTATTTTTGTGCTTGCTCGTAGCTCGTCAATTGTGTCCAGGCTTCTGACCATCTCTGCATTGTTCAGTTCCCCTGTCATATTTTCATGCTTGTGAGTGGGAACTAGAACCTCTGATGGAATGACTGCTTCTGCGCCATACACCAGGCTGAAGGGTGTTTGACCTGTTGCTACTTTTGGTGTCGTTCTGTCTGACCATAATACAAGTGGCAATTCATCTGCCCACTTTCCTTCTAACTCCTGTAACCTCCTTCTTAGATTATCCATGATGATTTTGTTGCTAGACTCAGCTTGTCCGTTGGACTTTGGAGTCCTGGGTGCTGACCTTTTTAAGGTGATGTTCCACCTGGCACAGTGTACCTCAGTGTCGTTGGAAATGAATTGTGAGCCATTGTCACATATGATTTCTGATGGGATACCAAACCTGCAAATGACGTTCGTTTTATAAACGAAATGACTTGTTTGTCCTTTATTTCTGTGAATGCTTCTGCCTCTATCCATTTGGAGAAGTAATCTGCCATTGCCAGCATCCAGGTTTTGTTTCCTGTGGCTCGTGGCAGAGGTCCTACTATGTCCATGCCCCATGCCATGAATGGCCAGGGAGAAATGATAGGGTGCAAGGGTTCTGCTGGCTGATGAATCATTGGTGCTGAGCGTTGGCAGGCGTCACATTTGCGTGCGTATTCTGCTGCATCTGCCTTCATCATAGACCAGTAGTATCCCTGCCTGAGGGCTTTATTTGCCAGACTCCTGCCCCCTGCATGGTTTCCACATTCGCCACTGTGGAGAGCATGTAACACAGTCTGTGCTTCTTCCTTGTCCAGGCACTGTAAGTAGGGTCATGCCAGTGATTTTCTGAATAGTTTATCGTCAATAAGTATGAACCTAGAGGCCTTCACTCTAAAAGCCCTTACTTCCTTCTTGTCATTTGGTAGCTTGCTATGATGCAGCCAGTCTAGGTAAGGTGTATGCCAATCCCAGTCACCTGCATGTTCAGTCATTTGGTCAGGCGACTGATCGGTTGGCCGAGGGTCCTCATCTACCTGTGCAGCTGCCTGGACTCCTTCTCCGCTCTATGGACCCTCCCGTTCTCCCTTTTCTATTTCATCTGCCTTCTGGATAGAGGGCTCCAACATGTGTGCTATTGGAATGCTGGAGAGTTCTGTCGGTTTAAATGTTGCCCCCAGAGTTGCCAAGGTATCTGTTTCCACATTCTGATCTCTGGGATCTGCTTAAGCTTGCAACTTGCGAATTTTTATTTTAATTCCTTCGCTATTTTCAGGTACGCAATCATCTTTGAGTCTCTGGCTATAAACTCATCATTCACGTGATTAACTATTAGTAGAGATTCACTGGATATGCGCAGGTGCCTAACTCCTAACTCCAGAGCTAGCTTCATTCCTAATATCAAGGCCTCGTACTCTGTTTCATTTTTGGTTGCCTTGAATTCACATCTTACTGCTTGTGCTATCAGGTCTCCCCGTGGTGATCGCAGGATTAATCCCACACCTGCCCCTCTTTGGTTGGAGGCTCCCTCAATGTGCATCTGCCAGACCTCTGTCTCCTTGCTCCCCTCTAAGGTGAGGATTTCCTCATCTGCCAGATTCTGGATGGCTGGGCTGAAGTCTGACACGAAGTCGGCCAGTGCTTGTGATTTTATTGATGTTCTGGGGTCATACTGTATATCGTACCCACTGAGGTGTACAGACCATTTTGACATTCTGCCTGATAGTTCAGGCTTCCTCATGATAGATTTCAGCGGGTAGTTGGTCACAACATGTATGTTGTGGGACTTAAAATAGGGGCGCAGTTTACGAGATGCTACTACCAGTGCTAACACTAACTTTTCAAGAGATGTGTACCTGGTCTCTGCCGGCAGCAGAGACTTTCTCACGTAGTACACTCAAGCTCGCTCCTTTTCTGCTCTCGACTGGAATCAGCGCTCACTGCCACCTCTGTGACGGCCAAGTATAGGAATAGTGGTTCTCCTGGCTCCGGCTTCGACAGCAGTGGCGGGCTGCTGAGGTAGTGTTTCAGCTCTCTGAAGGCTTGCTCGTGATCCGCAGTCCACTCAAAATTCTACCTTTTTCTTAGTATGTCGTAAAACAGCCTGCACTAATCTTAAGATCTTGAAATGAACCTGCTCAGGGCTGCTACCTTTCCAGCTAGTCTTTGAACATCTTTAGGCTTCTCAGGTGACTCTAGTTGTAAAATGGCTTTGATCTGCTCGATCATGGCCTCTATCCCTCTTTGAGTTACAATATAGCCTAAGCATTTGCCAGAAGATACTCCGAAGGTGCATTTAGATGGATTTAGCTTCGTTTTGTATTCCCTGAGGGTGTTGAATGTTTCTGCCAGGTGCCGCATGTGATCTTTGGCTTTTTCTGATTTCACCACCATGTCATCAATATACACCTCCATAGTTCTTCCTATCTGCTCTTTGAACATGCGGTTAACCAGCCTTTGATATGTGGAGCCTGCGTTCTTTAGGCCAAATGCCATGACGTTGTAGCAATATATTCCTCTTTCGGACATGAATGTCGTGTTCTCTTGATCTGCATGATCCATCTTAATTTGATTGTATCCACTCCATGCGTCCAGGAATGTCAACATCTTATGTCCAGCTGCCGCATCTACCATTGCGTCAATATGAGGCAGTGGGAAGGGATCTTTAGGGCATGCCTTGTTGAGATCGGTGAAGTCCACACATACTCTCCACTTCCCATTCTTCTTAGGCACCACCACTACGTTAGACAGCCATTCTGGATATTTTACTTCTCTTATTTTCTTTGCTGCCAGCAGACTATCTACCTCTTGGTTGATCACCTTGTTTCTTTCCGCTGCAAACTTTCTTCTTCTCTGCTGGATGGGTTTACACTTTGGCTCCACACTAAGCTTATGCGTTATGATGGACGAATCTATTCCTATCATGTCATCGTGTGACCATGCAAAACAATCCATGTTATCCTGTAAGAACTTGATTAGTTGCTGTCTCAAGCTTCCTGCTCCAATGAGCACAGTTCTTTCTGGGTGCAGCTTGTCCAGGTTGATTTGATCCAGCTCTTCTGCTGGGGGTTCGATGTATTCGTCCTGGACAGGCTGCTTCTGTAATTGCTATGCGGGAGGGCTGGCAGTGCACTTAAGTGCCTTCTTATAGCAGCCTCTAGCTTCCTCCTGATCTCCTCTTATTGTCTCTACTCTCCATGGTGTGGGGAACTTTATCCATTGGTGATATGTTGAGGGGACTGCTTTCATCTGGTGTCACCACGGTCTTCCCAAGATGACATTTTAGGTGGAGAGGTCGTCTATAACCAGATACCTGACTTGCTTGTTGACTCCTCCCACATAGGTTGGGATGACTATTTCTCCCAGCGAGTTAGCTGTTTCCCCACTGAAGCCTACTAGCGGAATAGTCTTCTTCTTTAGATCCTTCTCACTGAATCCCATGTCCTCTATGGTCTTCAACATGATCAGGTTGACCGAGCTGCCTGTATCTACCAAGACCTTCCTAACTGTGCAATTGGCCATTGATAAGGTGATAATAAGTGCGTCATGATGTTCTCGTTCGTCGTATGTATCTCCTTCATTAAAGCTGACAGCTGGTAGGTCGCTGTGAGAAATTCTGCAAGAATTTGCTGTCCTGTCTCCTTTGGTCTCGGTAGCACGTCTCTTGGCTGTTGAGTATGTCAGCCCGCTTAGGTCTGAGCCGCCTGTTATCACGTTTATGATTTTGGTGCATGTGGGTGGGTCTGCAGGCTTGGCAGAGCCTACCTTATCCTGCTGCTTGCCCCCACGTGGTAATAGGTGGCTCAGCTTTCCTTGCTCATACAGGCGCTAGATCTCTTTTCGTAATGTGTAGCAATCCTCAGTGTTGTGCCCAATATCACGGTGGAACTCACACTTATTTTTGCTATCCTTTCTCCATGCTTGCTCTCCTACTGGTGGGTTGGGCCACCTGACTCCATCCCCCATCTCCCTGAGTGCCTTCAGGATTCCTCCGATACCTGTTGTGAATCCATATTCTGCCAGAGTAGGGAGTTGCTGATTTTTCTCGATTCGGTTGACTCCCCTTTCATATAGTTTGTACCTCTCGTCTTTCTTGCTGGTGGTTTGCTTTCTTCCTGATTTCTCCACGGCTGAGTTACTAGAAATACTTGGCGTGCTAAGTAAGCTGGCTCTGGCTAGGATATCTTCCTCCAATCTGATTGCGGCAGCTGCCTTCTCTTGCACTGCCTCAAAACTATGGCAGGGATGCATAGTTAGCTGCTTGTATAGGTCGGGGTCATGGTGGAGGCCTCTTCTAAAGGCTTCTACTGCTGTCGAAATGTCGCACTCTCATACTGCTACCTTCTCATTGTTGAATCTAGTATTGTACTCTCCAATGGTCTCTCCTGCCCCTTGGACGATCTTGTACCGATCTCATGTGTGCTTCTGTGGTTTTCTGTTGCTTGCGAACTGTTGAGTAAATGCGTTTACCAATTCAGCAAATGTAGATATCGACCTGTTGGGCAGGCTCACAAACCATCGAAGTGCCGGCTATGCTAGGGTGGATCCAAATCCTTTGCACATGCAAGCCTCCTTGACTTTCCCTACAGCTGTTACTGTCATCATCTTCTGCTTGTACTGGCTTATATGATCAAAGGGATCTGATGTGCCTTCGAAGAGGGGCATATTTGGATTTATGAATCCCTTTGGCATGGCTGTGATGGATATGGTGTCCACGAATGGTGAGTCGGCATAGGCTTCTAGTCTTTGCTTTCTCGAGTGGGGTGGAAACCCCATGACCTGCTCGCATTTCTTTTAACTCCAATCTTTTGATTTGTTATCTTTTGCTCGAGTGCTGGGTCCGTCTATCACCGCTGCGATTCAATATCTTGCCTCCCGATCCGAGCTCTTAAAGATTCGATGTGTTCCAGTTGCTAGAGGAGTTGTTGTAACGACCGTCCCTCGCCGCCCGATTCACTTGTTGGTTCGACTCGGATCCTGCTCCAGGTGTCCGATCGATCGTTGCGGGATCTGGCGACGGGGATGCCACTGCTCTTGCTTCCACACACCGTCCGCCGCTTACCCAAACGTGAGGTATCCCGGCCCTTGTGGGGTTATCCTTCCATCGATGGTATTGTGGACGATCCAATCTTGTTATCGATTCACCGTAGGTATCTGTCGAAGTGGATTCCTGATGCCCCCTGCGTTAGATCTACTAGTGGAGACTTTCCCACGTCCGCCTTCGCTGGGGTGGCGATCTTTGTTTCAGGATGTCTATCTGTGCCCAGCGCTCTCTGTACCTCTTTCTTGCTTCAGCTTCAGCTTTCTTCTGGTCTTCCCTCATGTTTTCCATGGCTTTCTGGAGATTTTCTACGCCAGTGAGCAAGATTTGTGTGGGACTAGGTGGCGGGGTGAGGCATGAACTTGCTGCTCCCTTATCTGATCTGGCTTGGGTCGCGGCAGCAGGAGTCCTAGGAGGTAGAGAGGTTTTTGTTGTTGGTATGATTCTTGAGGTGTGTCCGGGAGCCTGTGTTGCCACTGTTGATGCTGGATTTTGAGTAGAGGGCGGTGGTGGCGATGGTTGTCTGCTCCCTAACACGGCGTCTGATGCTTGCTTATCCATTGTGTATTTAGAGTATCAACGATTGACGACCACAATGCCCCACGGTGGGCGCCAAACTGTTTAGGTATTTTTTACCGAGTTGATTGATTCGGGTCAATGCGGTCTTACTCGTCGGATATTCGATTAATCGGTTGTATGTTGATGCGTGAATAAAGAAATTAAGTGCGAAATATAAATTAACATGTGAGATTTGGTGACGCGGAAAACCCAATGTGGGAACAACCGTGGGAGGGACGGTATCCTTCCAAATATTGCACTATACTTGAATAGGAGGATGATTACAATAGTAACGTAGTGCTAATCTTGCTGGCACGAGTATCAGGCCTGCAAGATCTTAGGCGGATGTATATGTGGGTATGAGAATATGCTGAGGTCTTGACGTCAATGTGTGAATATGTGGATGTGTTGAATGTCCTTCTTGATTTGCTTCCTCGGCTATTTATAGGGTGAGAACCCTATATATGTCCTATCTTGATTATCGAAAGGGAATATAATTTCCATAAGAACTCTTTCCATATTTGGCCGTCTTCCCCAATTCTCCCTGATCTCCCTGACTTCTCCCTAACTTCTCCTTGACTCTTCTTTCCTTAATCTGGATGTCTGCTCTGATGGGCCCCTGGTCTTCTTCCCGCATACGCCAGCCCGTTCCCCCCTTCTCTAATTACGGGCTTCCTTCCTCCTTATCACTCCTCCCATAGTCTTTTATTTTATCAAGTGGGCCTTCCCTTTATTGTGCTATTTTTAGCCCAAACAGTGTGTTTTAATAACTATTTCAAACGTAACTTGGGTTTAATTCTGTGTAATATTCCACTTATTCTGTCTATTTTGATTAAGTATATTTTGATTTGTAGTTCCCACCTTCAATCAACAACAAAGACTTAACCTATTCGAAGGAAGACATCGCCGACATGAGAAATAAGTGGGCCACTTATTTTCTTTCATTAGCGGATGGTCAATAGTCTGCTCATTATGTATGTGTGTATATAGAGCCATGCGCAATTAGTTTTGGTCACCCTGTTTATAATATTTTGATGCTGGGTTGAATAGATCAATCTGTGTAATATTCTGATGTTGCAGGGATTGAAATTTTGCAATGCGCAGCTGCTGAAATGCTATTTTGCAGTAGCATTTCAGTGGACCCTGCTACTGCAAAAATTAGCATTTCAGCAGCTGTTGGAACCTGCTAAAACAAGATTTTTAAAAAAATATTTATAAATTCGATTACGGTTAACAATAAAACCGTGGTCAATAAATATATTGAAAGCGTTCGTATTAAAATAGAAACACGTTGACATATTCATCCATAATATAACGGTTTAATAAGCATAAACCGTTATCAAATTCATGACATTTAAAACGGTTTAATAAGCATAAACCGTTGTCATATTTCTTATTTACAATGGTTGTGTTTCAGTAAAGCCGTTGTCATAGGTTTCCGTAGAGCATTCCAACTAATACTACCACGGTTTCAATATTATAGACAACGGTTTTTGAACCGTTCTTAATATTGTATTACAGTTATTTGAACCTGTTATTTACATTTCATAACGGCTCCGCCTTTTTAACAACCGTGGTCACAAAACAACAACGGTCGATGTAATAACGGCTCCGTGTTTTGTATTACAATGGTATATCAACTTATCTAACCATTGTTGCACCTATTATTTGGCGTAGTGCTTACTCGATAGAGTAACCAACAGTACAGAAAACCGTAGTATTACAGTCTTCCCTCCTTAAAAATGAACTTCGTCTCCGAAGTTCAATCCCTGTACTAAAAAACAAACATAATAACTCAACCATGACACAAGAACACATCAAAACTCAAAACAAACCCCAACCACAACTCAAACTGATTCAAAACAACTACTAACTGTACAAAAACCAACATAAAACAATACCAAAACCTTATGCGATCATCTCCTACCCCCCTAAAAGAAACATGGTTACGTCCCCGTAACCACACATACCTGGTGAAAAAGAGACGGATATCTCTCCCTCATAGCCTCTTCCGCCTCCCAAGTAGCTTCCTCAACCTCATGATTAGACCATAGAACCTTAAGCAACACCGTTTCCCCGGACCTAGTTTTTCGAACCTTGTGATCAATAATTTGTTTTGGCACCTCAAGATAAGACAAAGACTCATCCAACTCTATGTTTTCCACCCTAGCACATGGGAAGGGTCACTCACATACTTCCATAACTGAGACACATGGAACACATTATGCACCCGATCCAAAGCTGGTGGCAAAGCTAACCGGTAAGCAACCTCTGCCACCCGATCCAAAATCTCATATGGTCCTATGAACTTCTGGCTCAGCTTTCCTTTCTTACCAAACCTCATGACCCCACGCATAGGAGATACTTTCAAAAGAACTTTATCCCCAACCTGAAACTCTATGTCACGGCGATGTAAGTCTGCATAGCACTTTTGTCGATCTTGGGCCGCTTTCATCTTTTGCCGAATCACCTTAACCTGTTCTATCATCTCATATACCATTTGTGGTCCTAAAACCACTGCCTCAGCTCTATCATCCCAGCAAATCAGACTCCTATACCTCCTCCCATACAACGCCTCAAACGGTGCCATCCCAATACTCGTATGGTAGCTGTTGTTATAAGAAACCTCTATCAGATCCAACCTATCTTCCCAGCTACCACCAAACTCCATCACATAAGATCTCAACATGTCCTCGAAGGTCTTGATGGTTCTCTCTGTCTGTCCATCTATTGCAGGATGAAATGCAGTACTCATCTTCAAGGTAGTTCCCATCATCCCCTGCAACTCTTGCCAAAACCGAGAAGTAAACATCGCATCCCGATCTGACACAGTGTCTTTAGGGACTCCATGTAACCTCACCACATATTTCCTGCACCCATTAGCCAACTGAACCTTACTCCATGTACCTTTCAATAGAATAAAGTGAGCTGACTTAGTCAAACGGTCAACTATCACCCATATCATGTTACCCTGCTGGCTCCTCGGTAAAACCACTACGAAGTCCATAGAGATTGATTCGCATTTCCACTCAGGTACCTCAAGAGACTGAATCTTACCTTGTGGTCGTCGCTGCTCTCCCTTAACCCTCTGACATGTCAAACATCGAGCCACGAACTCAACTGTTTCCCTCTTCATCCCAGGCCACCAGAAAGTTTTCTTCAAATCACTATACAACTTGTCATCACCTAGATGTACTAAATACGATGTGCAATGAGCCACTTCAAAGGGACTGTGTCCTATTGCAGATGAGGGCGCCCTGTTGAATGCAAACTCAGCCTGAGCTAGCTTCAAATCCCAGTCTTTCAAAGATTTGTTGACAATGCGCCTTACAATTCTTCCAAGAGTCTTGTTGGTGGCATTGTTTGGCCATCAGTTTGAGGGTGGTGGGAGGTACTGAACAAGAGCTTTGTCTTCAGGAGCTTCCATAGGGTTTTCCGGAAGTAACTCGTAAACTTTGTGTCTCTATCTGAGACAATTGTCCTGGGTACCCCATGAAGGCTCACAATTTCTTTTAAGTTGAGCTCAGCAATACTGGCAGCAATCTCAGTTTTCTTGCAGGCTATGAAATGAGTCATGTTACTGAACCTGACTACAACCACCATTACTGAGTCCTTCCCTCTCTGTGTCCTTGGCAATGCAATTATAAAATTCATGCTCACATCCTCCCAAGGTCTATTAGGCACTAGCAATGGGATGTATGGCCCTGCTTGGAATGAGCTCTTGGCCTTCTGACTGATTGAACACCTCCTGAGAATCATTTGAACATCTCCTATCATCTATGGCCAATAGAACTTGTTGGACCATATAGATATATGTCCTATTGAGTTCTGATAATGACAAGTATGTTGTGATTATATATGTGGTACTTGTAATTGTTTGTTGAATGTTTATCTAAAGAAAGAAAGAGACAAAGTTATAGTAACTTGAACTATAACTTTGGAAGAACAACGCTTGTTGATTATATCAAGACAAGTACAAATACAAGTTTTGAAGCTCAAGATAAAGAGCTTATATTCAAGATATGAAGATGACCAACTACTGAAGATCTCTATGAAGATTAGATAGTATGGGTCGTCATCTGGTAATGGTATCTTTAGATGTGATTTTTGTGAAGTAAAGTTATAGCTATTTCATCAATAACTTTACTAAACTAAATGTAACACCCCCATACTCCAAGTGCCTTACCAGGACCACCCAGGTATACGAACGTTACCATCTCGGTTACCCGAGGCAATGATAATCAAATAAACAATAATGAAACGATATTTAAATAGTAATACTTTAGCGAAAGGTTACAATCCAAAACCAAACCAAATACTAATACATGTTCTCAAAACGGTGCTCTCTTTGAACTAATCGAAATGTATATGAAAACTACTAAGCTACAGTTGTAAGACTTATATCATCGATCGTGGCAATCCCAGCTATCCCCAAAGACTCATGTCATACCTGCTCAATATCTGCTCACCATCCCGAATGGATCACCGCAGTTTTAAAACATTAACCGGGTCGATTACTATTTACACAAGAGGTATAATCAACAATACAAAGAACCAACACAACTCAAACAATCATACACGATCAAGCACTCCACTCCATCTCCGTCTCCGATCGTCCACTGGACCACCACGCGCGGGGGGACCGCAGCCGTTCCCACCTAAGCCCCGCTCATCATACCGAGCGATAACCCTGTCCCATTAATGTGCACATCCCCTTCCGTGGCGGGTTCCACGAAGGGTGAAACTAGGGCGTGAAGCCACTCCCGCAAGTGACTCCACTCAGCCGAGAACGCATCTCGAGAACCACAGACAAACAATCACAATCACAATCACAACATCGTCTGAATCAACCAATTATACTAATTATAGCACAACACCACACCACATGTAAGTAATAATCGACTAGGAAACCCTACCGGAAAGCACAATAGTCGACGATCTCACAAACAAGTCAAAAAGCTTCCTCTACGAATCCTCTTCCTAATTATACAAGCACATAATTACTACTATGCACATAACACAACAAAATCCCCAATTCCCAATATTAGGGTTTAACTAACTTTGACGAAATATGATAAAAACGGTATAAAGGTCTTACCCTCGACGCAAGGATTATAACGGTGTAAAGACAAGTGAAATCCGACCTTCCAAGCTCCGGGATTTGTTAACAATGCGATTAAGGTGATGAACGTAGTTTGCTTTCCCTTCTCACCGTGATTTAGGTTTTAGAAAAGTGATTAGAATGAATGACGAAAAGATTATATACCTTAATCGCATAATTAACAAAACCCGAGAAAACAACCCTCAGAAACCGCTTACTCGATCGAGTAGCCCTGGTACTCGATCGAGTACCCCCCTACTCGATCGAGTATCGTAGTTACTCGATCGAGTACCCAACAGGTCAGAAACTATTTTATTTCGCAAAACTCCCTTACTCGACAGAGTAAGGCCTACTCGATAGAGTACCCCAAGACTCATAAATACGGAGTATTACAGTCTTCCCTCCTTAAAAAGAACTTCGTCCCCGAAGTTCAAACCAACACAAAACAAAGACTCACACTACCACACTCCCGACTCAACAATCGAAACAAACTCAATATAAAAACTTGTTACTAACTCAAACTCAACCCGACTCAACGACAACAACTATACCGACACAACATAAAAAGGGTATAAAAACTCTTAAAAACTCTTTGCGATCATCTCCTACCCCCCTAAAAGAAACAAGGTTACGTCCTCGTAACCAAACATACCTGATCAAAAAGGAAAGGGTAGCGCTCTCTCATGATCTCCTCTGCCTCCCATGTAGCTTCCTCTGTCTCGTGGTTAGACCAGAGGATCTTAAGCAACACTGTCTCACCACTCCTAGTCTTCCTAACCTTCCGGTCAAGGATCTGTTTAGGTACCTCAAGATATGATAAAGACTCATCTAGTTCTATGCTCTCTTGCCTAACACATGTGACGGGTCACTCACATACTTCCGCAGTGCGATACATGAAACACATTATGCACTCTCTCTAAAGCGGCGAGTAAAGCCGGACGGTAAGCAACCTCCCTAACTCGCTCTAAGATCTCATAAGGACCGATGAACTTCGACTCGGCTTACCCTTCTTCCCAAATCTCATAACACCACGCATAGGAGACACTTTCGGAAGAACCTTATCCTCAACTCCGAAACTCTATATCCCGGCGATGTAGATCTGCATAACTCTTTTGTCGATCCTGAGCTGCTCTCATCCGTTCCCTGATCATCTTAATCTGTTCAACCATCTCATGTACCATCTCTGGTCCTAGAACCACTGCCTCAGCACTGTCGTCCCAACAAATCAGACTCCTGCATCTCCTCCCGTACAAAGCCTTAAACGGTGCCATGCCAATGCTAGTGTGATAGCTGTTGTTGTAAGAAAACTCTATCAAATCCAACCTCTGTTCCCAGCTACCACCAAAGTCCATCACACAAGCTCGTAACATATCCTCAAGAGTTTTGATTGTTCTCTCGGTCCACCGTCCAATCATCGCAGATGAAAAGTGTACTCATCTTCAAAGTTGTACCCAAAGATTCCTTCAACTCTTTCCAGAACCGTGATATAAACCTCGCATCTCTGTCAGACACTATGTCCTTAGGGACTCCATGTAACTTAAGCACATTCTTTCGATAAGCCATAGCCAATTGTGCTTTAGTCCATGTATCTTTCATTGGAACAAAGTGAGCTGACTTGGTCAGTCGATCCACTATCACCCATATCATGTTATTACCCTGTTGACTCTTTGGTAAACCCACGATAAAATCCATAGAAATGGATTCCCACTTCCACTCAGGTACCTCCAAAGACTGAATCTTACCTTGTGGTCGTCGCTGTTCCCCTTTTACTCTCTGGCATGTCAAACAACGGGCCACGAACTCAGCTGTTTCTTTCTTCATCCCAGGCCACCAAAACGTGTTTTTCAAGTCCTTGTATTGCTTGTCTCCGCCTGGATGTACTGAATATGGTGTACAATGTGCCTCTGTCATGATTGTCTTTTTCAGCTCCTCATCATTAGGGACACACCACCTACCATCAAACCTCAAACTACCATCTGTGTGAATAGAAAATCGGGACACTGTCCCTTTCTCTACTCTAGCTCTCCACTCAACCATCTTAGGATCTAAATCTTGTTTACCTCGAATATCATCATAAAGATCAGGCTGCACTGTCAAATCTCCCACACCATCTCCTCTCTGAATCATATGTATCCCAAACTTCCCCACCTCGTCTCTCAACCTCATCAAAGATAGAGCTGTACACAAGGAGTGTACACTCTTCCTACTCAAAGCATCTACAACGACATTGGCTTTCCCTTCATGGTAGATAATATCCATGTCATAATCGCCAATCAGCTCCATCCACCTCCTCTGTCTCATGTTCAACTCCTTTTGAGTGAAGATGTACTTGAGACTCTTGTGATCAGAAAATACCTTAAAGGTCGCCCCATAAAGGTAATGTCTCCAAATCTTGAGAGCAAACACCACCGCACCCAACTCTAGATCATGTGTAGGGTAGTTCTCCTCATACGGCTTCAATTGCCTAAAAGCATTGGCAATCACCTTACCGTTCTGCATCAACACACATCCCAACCCATTCTTTGAGGCATCTGTATAAACCTCAAAGTTCTCGATCCCTTCAGGCAATGCTAAGATAGGAGCTGTGGTCAAACGCTCCTTTAATGTTTGGAACGCCTTTTCACAACTCTCATCCCAACGAAACCTGTTCTCTTTCCTCATCAAAGCTGTCATAGGTCTAGCTACCTTGGAGAAATCTTTCACGAACCGTCTGTAGTATCCAGCTAAACCCAAGAAACTCCTAATCTCAGCGACATTCTTTGGTGCTTCCCACTTTGTCACTGCCTCAATCTTTGCCGGATCCACAGCTACTCCCTCCTTAGAGATCACATGCCCCAGAAAAGCAACTTTCTCTAACCAGAACTCACACTTGAACAGTTTAGCATACAACTCATGGTCCCTCAATGTCTGCAACACGATCCTCGGATGCTCCTCATGCTCTTCCTTAGTCTTAGAGTAGACTAAGATGTCATCGATGAACACCACCACGAACTTGTCCAAAAACTGTCTGAAGATTCTGTTCATCAAATCCATAAACACGGCCGGTGCATTAGATAACCCAAACGGCATCACTACATACTCATAATGACCATACCTCGACGTGAAAGCTGTCTTTGGTATGTCCACCTCTCTAATCTTCACCTGATGGTACCCCGACCTCAAATCAATCTTGGAAAAGACTGATGCACCACTCAACTGATCAAACAGGTCATCTATCCTTGGCAAAGGATACTTGTTCTTCACCGTCACTCGGTTCAGCTCTCTGTAATCTATGCATAACCTCAAACTCCCATCCTTCTTCTTCACGAAAAGAACTGGTGCTCCCCACGGCGATACACTAGGTCTAATGTATCCCTTTTCTATCAGATCATCTAACTGCTTCCTGAGCTCCTCCATCTCTTCAGGACCCATCCGGTACGGTGCCTTAGAGATTGGCCCCGTCCCCGGTTTCAACTCAACGGTGAAATCTATCTCCCTCTTTGGTGGCAACCCCGGAATCTCGTCAGGAAAAACATCGGCAAACTCTCCCACCACTGGTATCTCGTCAACTGTCGGACTCTCTACCTGGTCATCTCTCACATGGCACAAGATCAAAGGACATCCCTTCCTCAGATAAGACTTCAACGTGATAGCTGCAATCAACTTAACTTTGGGTTTGACTAAAAACCCACGATAAGACACACTAACACCCTTAGGCCCTCTCAAAGACACTTTCTTTTGATGACAGTCTATCTTAGCTTTATACTTTCCAAGCCAATCTATCCCGACTATCATCTCAAAACCGTTAAAAGGAAACTCTAGCAAGTCTACAGGTAGATCAACTTGCCCAACTATCATAGACACATCTCTAAACAACCTCCCACAAGATACAGACTCTCCCAAAGGTATGAAAACTTTCTCACTCACAGACTCATATACTCTCAAACCCAACCTTTTAACATGACTCGACGATACAAACGACTGGGAAGCCCCCGAATCAAACAAAACAAAGGTATGAATACCGTTAACAAGAAAGGTACCAGTGATAACATGTGCATCCTCTTCAGCTGCTTTCTTGTCCATCATGAACAGCTTTCCACTGGTCTTCTGTCCACCTCCCTGGACAGTACTGGCTGATGTGGCCGGCTTAGCACCCGACCCCTGATTGTTGTTGTTGTTGTTCGTAGCTGGTTTCTGATAAAATTACCGCCGTTGCGGTTACCTCCACTCGATAGCTCGGCTCCCCGGTTAGACCATGACCCACTTGGTCATTGCTCGCATAACTCGTGCGGTCCCCGAGAATAACTTCCCCGACCCGTCCCCCCGAAAAGCTCCGGGCACACTCGTGCACTCATGTCTCTTGTGGCCGACACCGCCACGCCAAAGCAAGTCATACCCCAACTTTATTTGCTACCCCCACGGCCACGCCCGAAGGAAGCCCCAGCACTAAACCCTGACCCAGCAGAAAACCCCTTAGCTTGATTGTGGTTGCCTTTCTTATGACTAGATTGGCCACCACCCTCACTCTCAGCCTTTCTTTTCTCAACACCAGACCTCTCCTGAGCCATCTCCACTAACCTCTCAGCCCCCCCCCAGCTCTCTCATAATCATCCTTAACATCAGTAAGGACTCCTACAGGGAGCTTATCCATGATCCTAGTGGTCAACCCCCTCTCAAACCTCGGCGCATTCTCATCACTCAATCCCATGTCCTCGATACCTAGACTTCTCATTAAACTGCTTATAGTACTCAGCCACAGACATGTCAGATATCATCTTGAACCCATCGAATTCCTCCCTCAGCTTGCTTCTCACATGCTCTAGCACAAACTCTTTTCTCATGGCCCTACGGAACTCATCCCAAGGTATAGCAGGTAAGCCTTGGTTAGCATACATCTCTCTGGCACTCACTTTCACCTTATCCCACCACTCACCAGCTGCCTCTCTCAGATAGAACGCAGCTTGCTCTACTCTCATCTCATCGGGACAATGAACCAGGTCCAAAGATATTCTCCATCTCACGATGCCAGTTGTCAAGAAGGTTTGGTTCTCCGGTCCCTTGGTACTCCTTTGGGTTGAACCTAGCTATGTAAAGGCTGATCTTAGAGTGATCAACCTCCTTATCCTTATTCACTTTCTTTAAGGCCTCCGTAAGAGCATCCTGGTGCTCCAACATCTTAACAATATCATCCGTATTCATGGCCTCAGCTCTCGTATAGTAAGCGTTTCTCTTAGGTGGCATCTTGAAGCTATATATAAGAAAGGGTAGACATAAACACATGTACTAAACCTCAAAACACGAAAACAGGCTACCCAGGTGCTACTCGATCGAGTGTCCCAACCTACTCGATCGAGTAAGAGGCTACTCGATCGAGTGTCTCCCATACTCGATCGAGTACCTCGACTCCGAACACAAACAGACCTTCCGATCTCTAACATACTCGACCGAGTAGCTAGGCTACTCGATCGAGTGACCCCTACTCGATCGAGTACCCCTAGTTACTCGATCGAGTACCCTAAAACTTGATTCTGGTCGTAAAAACGTCAAAAACCCACCCGATCAAGTCAGTCCCACTCGATCGAGTCATGCTAACTCGAATATGCTACCCGCATGCTATGACATATTCTAACATGTAAAACAGCTTATAAACACGATATCATGTCCTAATTATGCATACCAAGCTCTGATACCATTTTGTAACACCCCCATACTCCAAGTGCCTTACCAGGACCACCCACGTATAAGGACGTTACCATCTCGGTTACCCGAGGCAATGATAATCAAATAAACAATAATGAAACGATATTTAAATAGTAATACTTTAGCGAAAGGTTACAATCCAAAAACCAAACCAAATACTAATACATGTTCTCAAAACGGTACATCTCTTTTGAACTAATCAAATGTATATGAAAACTACTAAGCTACAGCGGAAGACTTCTATCATCTGATCGTGGCAATCCCAAATATCCCAAAGACTCATGTCATACCTGCTCAATATCTGCTCACCATCCCCGAATGGATCACCACAGTTTTAAAACATTAACCGGGTCGATTATTATTTACACAAGAGGTATAATCAACAATACAAGAACCAACACAACTCAAAGAATCATACACGATCAAGCACTCCACTCCATCTCCGTCTCCGATCGTCCACCGGACCAGCCACGCGATGGGGGACCGCACCGTTCCCACCTAAACCCCGCTCATCATACCGAGCGATAACCCTGTCCCATTAATGTGCACATCCCCTTCCGTGGCGGGTTCCACGAAGGGCGAAACTAGGGCGTGAAGCCACTCCCGCAAGTGACTCCACTCGTGAGAACGCATCTCGAGAACCAAAGACAAACAATCACAATCACAATCACAACATCGTCAATCAACCAATTATACTAATTACAGACAACACCACACCACATGTAAGTAATCGAGTAGGGAAACCCTACCGGAAAGCACAATAGTCGACGATCTCACACCAAGTCAAAAAGCTTCCTCTACGAATCCTCCTCCTAATTATACAAGCACATAATTACTACTATGCACATAACACAACAAAATCCCCAATTCCCAATATTAGGGTTTAACTAACTTTGACGAAATATGATAAAAACGGTATAAAGGTCTTACCCTCGACGCAAGGATTACAACGGTGTAAAGACAAGTGAAATCCGACCTTCCAAGCTCCGGGATTTATTAACAATGCGATTAAGGTGATGAACGTAGTTTGCTTTCTCTTCTCACAGTGATTTAGGTTTTAGAAAAGTGATTAGACTGAATGACGAAAAGATTATATACCTTAATCGCATAATTAACAAAACCCGAGAAAACAACCCCCGTAAACCGGCTACTCGATCGAGTAGCCCAGGTACTCGATCGAGTACCCCCCTACTCGATCGAGTATCGTAGTTACTCGATCGAGTACCCAACAGGTCAGAAACTATTTTATTTCGCAAAACTCCCTTACTCGACAGAGTAAGGCCTACTCGATAGAGTACCCCAAGACTCATAAATACGGAGTATTACACTAAATCTAAGGTTATAGCTCTTTTCAATATAACTATGGATGACGTATGAAGAACTTTGTTTTTATAGCTTAAAAATATTTTGAAATGGTTTTATATATTAAAGTATTTATTTTGATTATATCTTATGCTTTTTATGGGTGAATAATTAGTTATTATTCTATTGATTAGTAATACAACTTATGAGTTGTTATGCTATCTAGAATTTATACTATTATTCATGATAAACTCTAAAGAGAGCCGACCTAAGGTTTTGTGCCGCCTAGGGTTTCGTAGAAGAGGACGGCCATCTTGGTCACGATTCTTTTCTCGTGCTCCTTGTTATGCAAGTTAGGGTTTAGCCTATCTTATTTGATGATAATTTGCCAAAGATTTCATATCTATTTAATTATCTAAATAAGATATATTTTCCATAACAATATAAAAAATATCTTGATATATGATGTGACTCATATTTGAGCATATTTAGTCCCCGAATTAGCCTCGTTCCTATGCTTTTAAGTGCATACTTGGGTCATTTACTATCTTTAGTTTCCCATTTTGCATATTCTTTGAGGTTTTGTTTCATTGGTAGGAGAGGAGTGCAAACCTTGCATTTTCATGGCAAAATGGAGCTAAATTGATCGAATTCAATGACCAAGCATCAAAGGTAAGACGATACTAGAAGGCCTATGTAGATAATAAATTATATTGGGCAATGATGAAAGGATCCTTGCATCCTCAAAAAGATTCCCGAGGATTGTTGAGGAAAGAAGAAAAGAGAAGCGCCTGTCCCAGGATCCGAGCGGCTCCTTGCCAATCCGAGCATCTCCCTGCCCAGCAATCCGAGCGTCCCGATGCCAAGACGCTCGTCTTGAGGCCAACCAATCCGAGCGTCTCTCCTCTGATCCGCTCGGACTCCCTTGCAGAATCCACTGTGCCTACTGCCTAGACGCTCGGGACTAGCGTATTTCCTGGAGACAACCAAAACGGAGATGAGCATCTCCTTGGAGAGGAGCAATTCCTCAACTTTTTTTAAGGGTCTTAATAGTCATTTAAGCCCTTAGTAACCCTAATTTATGTACCTAATCTTTAGTATAAATACCCCTTTGTACTACCTAGATTTTGATCTCATCTTAATCTTATCCTAATTAAGTCTCAATACTCTCTTAATCTTATAATCAACTCTTAATTTAGCATTAATACAAATCTTATTTCTTAATCTCACTAGTACAATTAATGCAATTGGCATCGGTTATAAACAGTGATTGGCATCGGTTCCCAACTGATGCCAATGCGGGCGATGCCAATGACATTTATTTGAATTGGCATTGGTTCATGAACCGATGCCAATTTACACATATTGGCATCGGTTCTTATTCAATTGGCATCGGTTCTAACCGATGACAATTTACACATATTGGCATTGGTTGTACCCTAAAAACCGATGCCAATTTTTGCATTATTGGCATCGGTTGTAACTTAGGAACCGATGTCAATCATCAATTACAACAATAAAAAAAATTTGTGCCTAGCCAATAAATAAGTTATTGGCTATAGAAATTCGACAATCATACTTGCATTATTTTATTTTCTAAACACTATAGAAAATTCAACTATTTATAAATTGAGCTATCCAACTTTCATAAGTTCAATACCAACAAATCCAAATAAAATACAGCCATTCAAGGAATTGTATCCGAGAACAAAATCATATACATATAAACCCTTAACTATTCGAGTATCTAGATCAACCGTTCACTTATATATAGACCTCAATAAGCTGCTTTGCTTGTGATGTTATCATGCGTGAGTTCGGCCCCATGTATTGCATCATCTGTTCTTCTGTGACACCCCCCTAAAGAATATTAACGGTGTGCAGATTTGGTAAATAAGGGCATGAAAAAATAGTGAAAACTAACAAGATATATCAGAGATATTCATACTTACAACATAAGCGTAGTTGGTAAATAAGGGCATGAAAAAAAGCCATATAACAAGATAAATACCTGCAAATGCCAAATTGATCACATGTACGGCTTCTTAAAAACCTATACGCAACACCAATGGCATACTATCATGATTAATGATAAGGATTTTGTGGATGACAACCAAATACTCAACTAAATTGAACAACAAAAACTACATTCTTACATCATCGTTGAAGAAATTGATGTTCTACACGGACCTCAATTCTTCTACCAAGCACAATGGCAACGAACTCTAACACCAGGCGGTTGTGGTACGATTCTTATTTTTTTAAATATCTTATTATTCGAGGGGTCTTTTTTTTCACAAGAACAACAAAATAAACCTTGTCGGCCAGACAAGAACAATAGTCCTTTGAAGGTTTGAAATTGTATATCATTATACAAGACCTTCTTTTGCCTATCCACATAATATAAAACTCAAAAGAAATGAGATCAAAAACTATACCCCCAGTTTCAGACAACACTATCAGTCATGTTGAATCTTGTTTGCCTATCCTCTTCAAGTATGCATTCATGCAGTAGAAGTACCTGAAATGCAATAGACGAACATAAGCATCATTGCATCAGAACAAGAAACATATATAAGAGATAAATAGCCGTATAAAATAAAGAGATTGTTTGCTGCCTAGAAGGTTGTACAATCTCCGTATTTAAAATAACCAGGGTATGTTTTCTAAAGCATAATGCACGTAAAACATAAATAAAAGGTATGATAAATGTTGAGTACCAACTCAAGGAATTACTTAGTTAAAAAAAATTCACATTTATACCATGCTAGTGAAGTATGCCACAGATAAAGAAAGTGGCCTTTATAATATTTTGGTGTGCAGCAATACAATCAAGACTAGTAAAAAACAGCCTAATTTTGACGAATCCACATATCAAACAAAAGAAGTGTAGCTTAGTTGATTTCAGCAAAAACAGCAACTAAGGTACACATCAATGGCAGATTGAGCAGAAGTTATCAGAGTTGCGCAATTTTTGTGTTTGATTTCCAGTTACTTGTATAGAAGTATCTGAAAGCCAGTTATCTTCTTCGGAGCAGCTTTCTTCTTGTTCTGGACATCAAACTGGCTTAATTGATTAAATTTCCCATCTGCATCATAAAATTGAAACCTATGTTACAAGTTTGTAGAATTAGAAAGCTTGTTTTCTATCACACTCTTTTGTCAGAAAGGAAACTCATACTCCACCTGTTATGCTATACATCCGGCAGTTCCCTTTGTGAGAGCCAACAACAGCACCCTGCAGAAACAACTTTGCTTTTAGTTACGGAATTTTTTTCTTAAATGGGGTTATGATCCAAAGTAATTACAAAAATGGGGTTCATTTCAAAGTATTTACAAGAAATGGGTCCACGTCATTAATTTTTATTTTTTTTACATAAAATTGAACTTCTCACTGCATCACACAGCGAGTAGTGATTAGTTTGCCATTTAAACAATTCCCTCGACACTCTACCTTCGGCGCCTCCGTTCTCCTTGCTCTGACCACCAAACAATAAATTACCACCACCATTATCTTCTTCTTACTTTGCTCATTTTTTATAAATATTTTTTTTGGTTTATTAACTTTTTAGTTAGGAATGAAAATGGCCCGCAATATAGCCGCTCACAAACTTGCTTTTACGATTTCGGTGCACATACGTTCAACGAAACTACCACCACAATTCTCTTCTTCTTCTTCAATTGCAGCGTGAGTAATTTACTTATTCATGGACTCATGGTGCACATACTTTAAATTAAGGGGCAAGTCTCGAAACCTCTGTATATGATATCTGAAATACTCATTCTCAATCAAACATTGAAAATTGAACCGAGAAGCAAAATCTATGTACTGAAGGTTATGAAGGTTGACTGTAAATGTACAAGCATTCGTTATTATGGATTTTTGAGTAGAATAGGATGCTTCTTAGAAAACCAATCTTCAAGATTTGAACCCAATAGATTACGTGAAAATGAAAATTGGCTGCTTAGAAAACCCGAAATCGTAAAAGCAAGTTTGTGAGCGGTGATACTGCGGACCATTTTCTGTCCTAACTACAAGGCTAATAACTCAAAAAAATATTTGTATATGATTAGAAAAGTAAGAAGAAGATAATAGTGGTGGTAGTTCGTTAATTGGTGGTCGGAACAAGGAGAACGGAGACGTCGAAGTTAGAGTGTCGAGGGACTTTTTAAATAGCAAACTGATGACTACTCGCTGTGGGAGGCAGCGAGAAGTTTAATTTTATGAAAAAAAATAAAGATTAATGACTTGGACCCAATTCTTGTAAATACTTTGAAATGAACCCTATTTTTGTAATTATTTTGGGTTTGAACCCCATTTAAGAAAAAAATTCTTAGTTACGGGTATCCGACCCAAGTTCATGTCTTACTGTCTTCTCAGCTATCTTATAAAAAATACTTCAATTTTAATCAAGTATCAAAATACTAAATGCGTCCAAATGTCTAGTGTTGAACATATAAATGGACTATTGGTTTATTTACATTTCAATCAGTTCCAGAATAGAAAATTCCATCATTCGGGAAATCTTTTCAGAAACCACAGGATGGATATGGCAGACAATCATTCTTCTGAATTGCTAAAATGTGTCGGAAAAGAGAAGTAAGAAGTGACTGAACCTGACCATCTGGAGTATAACAAGCAGCAGTATTCATTTCATGGAGGTCAGTCCAATCAATAACCCGTCTTCCAGACACGTTCCAAACCCTGACCTTAGCATCAAGTGAGCCGCTGATGAAATAATCCTCATTTACAGGATTGAATTGTATACAAGTAACTGGAAATCAAACACAAAGGTCAGCCTATATCAACTAATTTAGTAGTGTACAAATTAATTTAGAATTGAATAATTTTTTCCTCAAAACCCTAGCCATTTAAACTGAAATTATTCAAGTGAGATATAATACCTAGAATAGGAAAAGAGGAGGAGGAAAAGATAGAAACAAACCATAAAAATTCTGCCAAAATCAAATTCGAATCAACCCTAAATCCTAAATTCACCCCTAAATAAACATGAAACAAATAAAGGAGAGGAAAAAATACCTGAGAAATAGGGAGATTGAAAGGGAGAAGGCGGCGCCGACTATGGATAGGTTCAGGCAAGATCCAGCAGGCCGCGTGGTCCGATGAAAGGGAGAAGATGAGAGAAAGAGAAAGGGTTAAAGAAGTGTAGTTATGAAGTACGCATGTGATATTTGAGGCGTTTAGTTGTACTGGAGGTCGGTAAGGGTAAGGGGAGGCGGCGAAGGGAGATGTGCGTGGTGGCGGTTGTGGTGGTAGATAATTGTAAGGGGAGTGGGTAAGGAAGACCGCGAAGGGGAAGAAATGAATACAGAGTAATGTATATAAACCTAACTAAATTGACATCGGTTATTTAAGTAACCGATGCCAGTGTCTAAGAAATAATCATGCCATCGGTTATTTAGTAACAACCGATGCCACTATCCCCATAAAGTGCATTTGGCATCGGTTATTAGTAGAACCGATTCCACTGTGCCGATGCCAATTGCCTTATTTCTACTAGTGTCTTTCCTTAATTTCTCTATTGTTCATCATTTATTTTGGGTAATTAGAAGATTATTTGGGTTTATTTGGAGGATTGACAACCTTCCATCAATCGTCAAGTACTTCTGTTATTCTTTGCTTTATTATTTGGAATCATATTTATAGGTATAATTCTCTCTTAATCCCTTTTTAATTATTGTTAATCATCTTCATTTGTTCATCATGTTTTGCCTTGCTAGTATGATTGACAACCATGTTAATATGTTAAACTTGATAATGAGTGAGTAGTTTCCTTAACTAGGGTTAATGGGGAATTAGGGGAAACCAACATGGGGATTGATTCATGCTTACTCTAATATGTCTTCATAATTAATTTGCTTGCTTGTTGTGATTTCAACTTATGCACATGTTATGTTTGATGAAATGCGAGCCTATGAATCCTTGCATTTTTTACCCATCACTTACCTTTTCAATGAGACTTGTAAGACATAAACCAACTCGAGTCTCATTAGACCATGCATATAGTTGGATAGGGAGGATTAAGTTGACTTGTAGGTGTTGTACAATCTAATCGATTCGGCTCCGGGACTCTAACCTTCTTAGGGATTGTAAGATATACACTAACTCGATCCCATCATAACAATAAGTGCTTGCATCTAGTAGAGAACATGTTTGTATGATCAAATCCCATGAATCCCCTATGAACCCATGACACTTTAGTGCTTTTAATTAGTTGTTTACATCTCATTTTAATCATCTGCTTGTTTTCATTGCTTTGCTTTTATATTGTAGATTAGTTTAGTTGATCTCCTACCTCAACCCAAATTGCGACACCCTTAGACACAACCATTTGCAATCGAACATCCTACAACAATACCTGTCCCTTGGGATCCGACCTTTACTTACCTCTTTACTAAGAGTAGAGTAGTTTGTGAAGTTATAAATACTATTTTGGTCTAGGTAACTTTTGACGACGAGTAACAAAACCGATCATCGACCAATATAGTTATTAAAGAAAGATTTCATATCTTCTTTATTATTTACTAAGATATTATTCCATTAAGATAAGAAATAATCTTAAGAAGAATTCTTTCTTCTTTCACAAGAAATATACGGCTCTAGGGTTTCGAATTTCTAAACCTTAGTTTCCGTCTTCTATAAATACTACTTTTGTTCTTTCAATCAGGTCAGGTCTTTTCACGCAAAGTCATTTTATGAGCTTATCACGAAAATAGAGTAAATTCATTTTTAATTGGAAAAGCTTTTAAAACATTCTTACTTTATTTATTATTTTGAAAAGTCGAATTCTTCATTTGTCAATTACGTGTATTGATATCGTTATTAGATTATAGTGCTTAGATTTGTTTCTTATACGTTCAATTGTGTGAATATCGAAAGAACAATCAAACACTTTCTTACTAATGTAAGATAGATTAATCGAGTATTTATTTGTACTCAATTGAGTTACAATTAGAGTTAGTTGTACGAGTGGGTTAGTAATTTTGTAATCCGTAGAAAGGTACTAAAATTATTAATCGAGAATAGTGGACGTAGATTTCGACTTGCGAAACTGAACCACTTTAAAAATTCGTGTGTCCTTGCATTTCTTTACTTATTTCGTTTTGCCTTCCATTTCATGTACAATCAAGTTAATTGAATTTAATCTATAAATTCACACTAATTGATATTCGCACGCTTCATACGGATATAATCGGAAAAGTGGGCTTATTTACTTATACTCAATTCATCCCCCCCCCCCTCCCCCCCTCTTGAGTATTTCGGATCGATAGGCTCTTCAATTGGATGCTTCAAGTGTGGTGAGCTTGGTCATATGATCAAAGACTGTCCCACATGGGAGAAAATCAAGGACATGACTAAGCGCGAAAAGACCAAAAATGAATTCAAACAAGTCATGTTAGCATCATGTTGCGGGGACCTCGACACAGAAGATGACGAGGGGTCTGAAGATGAAGAAGTTGCCAATCTATGCCTAAGCAACGTCAGTCTTGACTTGATATCTGATAACGACAATGACAACACCAGTTCTAGCTCAGAGTACTGTCTTCTAGGTGAATATGACTCAAAAGATGAAGAAGAGGAGGTAAGTTATCTTGAACTTAAAAAACAAGTCAAAAAAGTTATCTAAGAATGCGTTAATAGAATACTTCAAGCAATCTCTTGGTAAGTGTCATGAACAGGATCTGGAACTGAAAGATTTGAAAGAACAAATTTTAGATATTGCTGAAGAGAATCACCTTCTAAAAACTAAAACCAAGAAGCTTAAATCTAAAGTTACAGCTAATAAAGCTACAACTTCAGATTCGACAAATGCTGAGAAATTAGCTCTTGAGTCTAAAGTTATAGCTAATGAAGCTATAACCTCGGGATTAAAACTCAATATTAAACATCTCCAAGCCAAGGTTATAGCTAATGAAGCTATAACCTTAGAACTGAGAAAAGTCAAAGAGCTTCTAAAGACTGAGGCAACAGCTAGAGAAGCTATGTCTCAGATCAAAAGAAGGAAATAGATTCTCTGAATCAGCAATTGAAAGAATCTAAAACTCTACTATCCAACACTAAGAAGCTACACTCTGAGATGGTACGAGTTCTTAACAAAAGGTTCCAAGATTTTTGTGACAACTATAAAGAGAATAATCCCTCTAAAGATGTAGAACTAGATCACTCCGAATGTTTAAAAGAAATTCAAACTTTAAAGGATTTGCTCTTACATGCTAGGAAGATTCACGATAAGTGGGAAGGAAGCACGAAAGTCCTAAATTTTCTAACTGAGCAATCAGACAACAATATGAAAATGGGTTTAGGACATGAGTGCTATGGTCGTAGAGACCACTCTAAATGCAAATCAACTCTTTCTGAACAAGATTTCAGGAAGAGAAAATATGTTAATTTACCTGAATACTTGATTTGCAATTACTGTGGTCATACGGGACATATTCAAGACAACTGTGTTAAATGCGTGCAAGATTTACGCAAAGGCCTCCAGTTTGTAAAAGCATCTAACATAGTAGTTGAAGAAAATGATATACCCACAGATGAACCAAACTTAAATGAAGAAAGAAATAATAACTTCCGCTGGTTCTATGATATGAGTTTTGATTACAAGAAAAAGAGCAGAACCTAAAAAGCCTAAAGAGTCTTATAAGATTCAGGCTCCCCTGAAACAACCTGAAAAACAACCACGTGAAATACCTAGAGCTTACCCTAAGGCTAGGACACCTCCAAAACAAACCCATCCGTCTGGTAAACGGAAAATCATTAGACAAGTCTGGGTTAGAAAAGATCTAATCTTTAGGGTGACTAACGTTAAAGGACCCAACCTTGCTTGGGTACCTAAAACCTGTATCTAATCTTTTTGCAGGTTGTGTTGAAACAAAATAATCTATGGTACCTTGATAGCGGATGTTCAAGGCATATGACTGGAGATATAAATCTATTTCTTTCACTTGAGCCCCTTGATGGAGGTAAGGTTACCTTTGGAGATAACAAGAAAGGTAAGGTTGTTGGTGTTGGTAAGGTCGGTATTTGTACTCCTCATGCTATTAGTGATGTTTATCCTGTTAGAGGACTCAAGCATAATCTACTTAGCATCTCTCAATTATGCGACAAGGGAAATAAAGTCGCCTTTCATTTAGATACTTGTCGTATAATAATTGAATGAACAAGTAGTGTTATTCTTGAAGGACATTGTAAAAGGAATGTTTATATGATTGATTTAAATGCAATTCCTACTAACTCGTTTAAATGTATGAAAGCTACTTTATACGACCCATGTTTTTGGCATAAGAGGTTTGCTCACATTAGCTCGATAATACTTAACAAACTCAAGAAATGGGATTTGGTTGAAGGGTTGCCGTGAATAAAATTTGATCAAGAAACGCTATGTGATTCATGTGCTCGATGCAAACATGTGAGATCGTCATTCAAACCCAATAGAGTGGTCAGCACCAAAGAACCACTGGAACTAGTACATATGGATCTATGTGGCCCAATGAAGGTAAGAAGTACAGGCGGATCCAGGTATATTTTTGTTCTAGTAGATGATTATTCTAGGTATGTTTGGCCTCTCTTTCTGAATTCAAAAGATAAAACTTTCGATGAATTTGTAGTTCTAATGAAGCTTTCCCAAAATAAGTATAAATCAAACTTAGTTTCTATACGTACAGATCATGGCACCGAATTCGATAATCATGCCTTCATAGAATTCTGTAGGGAAAATGGTGTAGGACATAACTTTTCTGCACCACGAACCCCATAACAAAACGATGTTGTTGAATGTATGAATAGAACACTAGAGGATATGGCACGCACTATGCTATTGTGTATTGGTCTACCTCGTAACTTTTGGGCTGAAGTTATTAATACTGCATGCTATGTTCATAATCAAGCTCTGATTATACCTATCATTAAGAAGATTCCATATGAGCTTCTTAGAGGACGAAAACCAAACATATCTCATCTTCGTTGCTTCGGGAGCAAATGTTTCATCCATAATAATGGCAAAAATCGTTTAAGCAAGTTTGATCCCAGAAGTGATGAGGCTGTTTTCGTTAGATACTCTAATCATAGAAAATCCTATAAAGTTTTTAATAAAAGAACTTTATACATTGAGGAAAGTGTTCATGTTATTTTTTATGAGAATAATATGTTTGATAAAGCTGAACAGAATGAGGAAGAAGATAGGAATGAACCTGATTTCCGTCTATCTAGAGATGATCCTCCAGAGCTAGATGAGGAAGACAAAGAAATTGAAGGCACGATTTATGAACATGGAAATCCTTCAAATAAAATGGGAAAGAGAGCTGAAGTTATAGTTGATGATACTATAACCTCCTCTCAAAACAAGAACTTGGAAACTGAAGTTATACCTGATGAAGCTATAACTTCAAATCCAAATCAAGGTATAAAATCAAGAGTTATACTTGATTTTACTATAACCCCAGGATTAAACTCAAGGGGAACAATTCTTGGATCCCAATGATTTGAAGAAGGTGAACCAGTTCAAATGATAATGATGTGCCTTCAATCTCTACGAAATGGAAATATAAAGATTCTCATCCCATGGAGTATATTCTTGGAAATTTAAGAAAAGGTGTTCAAACTCGTAAGGGATTGAACAACTTTTGCTCCTTCTACTCCTTTCTCTCCACCATTGAGCCTACCAATATCAAAGAAGCCTTAGCTGAACCAGATTGGATCATTGCCATGAAAGAAGAATTGCAACAATTCGAAAGGAATAAAGTGTGGCACCTGGTTCCTAGACCTAAGGAAAGATCTGTTATTGGTACCAGATGGGTGGTCAGAAACAAATTGGATGACACGGGAGTTATTGTTCGAAATAAGGCAAGATTGGTTGTACAGGGATATAATCATCAAGCAGGAATCGATTATGACGAGACCTTCGCTCCTGTGGCCAGACTTGAAGCTATTAGATTATTAATAGCTTTTGAAGCTCACAAAGGAAAGAAAATTATTTCAAATGGACATTAAGACTGTATTTCTTAATGGTTATTTGAATGAAGATGTTTTTGTAGAGCAACCTCTAGGATTTCTGGATAGCAAGTTTCAAAACCATGTTTTTAAATTAGATAAACCTCTATATGGTTTGAAACAAGCTCCCAGGGCTTGGTACGACAGATTGTCTAAATTCTTACTTGAAAGAAATTTTAAGAGAGGATCTGTCGACAAAACCTTGTTTCTAAAATTCGAGGATTATGATTTATTAGTTGCACAAATTTATGTTGATGATATTATTTCTGGTTCAACTAATAATATATTATGTAATTATTTTTCAGATTTGATGGCTTCAGAATTTGAAATAAGCATGATGGGAGAACTCAAGTTCTTTCTAGAACTTCAAATTCAACAAACTAGTGAAGGCATTATGATCCACCAGAAAAAATACATCAAGGAACTACTCAGAAAATTTAGAATGGAAAATTCTCATTCTATGCCCACGCCTATGGTTATAGATAAGAAATTAACATTAGACGAAGACGGTAAGTCTGTCGATGAAACGACTTACCGAGGTATGATTGGTTCACTTCTATATTTAACTGCTAGTCGTCCTGATATTATGTTTAGTGTATGCGTGTGTGCTCGATTTCGATCGTGCCCTAAATAATCGCATATGATAGCAGTTAAGAGAATCTTGAGGGATCTAATTGGTATGTCAAAACTATATTTATGGTATCCACTTAGATGTAATTTTGATCTAATAGGGTATTCAGATGCAGATTATGTAGGTTGTTCACTTGATAGAAAAAGTAATTCCGGCATAGCTACGTTTGTTGGACCATGTATCATCATGTGGGGTTCTAAGAAACAAAATTCAATCGCCTTATCTACTACTGAAGCTGAATATATTGCTGCTGCCTTGGTATGTTCTTAATTACTCTGGTTAAAGCAACAATTATCTGACTATGGTATGAATGTTGGTTGTGTACCTATTTTATGTGACAATACGAGTGCTATAATTATATCCAAAAATCCCGCACGACCAAGTAGAGAAGGGCAATATAAGACTTGAGTTTTGTAGCACGGAAAAACAATGGGCAGATATTTTGACAAAAGCATTAGCTAGAGAACATTTAGAGAATTTACGGTTGGAAATTGGTTTAATCGGTGGCAATTAAACTTGTCATAAATATTTCTTGTCTCTATGATTGATTAGATTTAGACGAGATTGTATGACTGCATCCATATATTCCGTTGCGAGATTATGATTGTTAAATATTTTATTATATTTCTAGAATATTCCGTCTATGTGCTGTTTATCCTTTATGTCGATTACAAATCAAATTCCTTCATCTTGAAATATCTCGGCCGAAATATCTCCAAAACTCCTTGTTTTAGTTCTTAACCTATTTTCGGTTATTTCCCATATTATTTCCCATATCATATCTTTACAATATCTTATCAAATAACATCATATATTATCTAAGATTTTGCATTAGACTATATTTTGTAAAATTAGAAATAAAATCCTTAAACTTATGCCAACCGTCCAATTTTTTACAAACTCACTCCTACCATAATTCTACCACCTACTTTCCAAATTTCACCAATTGTCAATTTCTTTTGACTATTTAACCCTGCCCCACGACACCCGACAATCATCATCATACCATCACCCTTTTTCATCTTTTACAAAAACCCAAAACACCATACACTAACCTCACCTCACCATGACACCACCACAAAAATCTCAAACCACCCCTATCACCCGTTCCTCAACCAAATCCGCCAAAGCTACTGCCAATACCACACCTCCCTCAACTTAACCGAAATCCAAACACTCCCTTGGCACCCAACCACAATTCGAGTCTAGTGTTGGAGGAAAGAGACGGAAGTTAGACAAAGGGAAAAATAAGGTGAATGATGTTGGAGAGGATGACGGAGTGGTGGATCTTGGTGTTGTAGTCCGAGAAGGTGTCCGGAGGTTGTTGTTTCGTGAGTATATGCCGCATGCGACGGAGTTAGGCTTGAATAAACTCCATCTTACAAAAGATGAAAGACGATCAATTGATCAAGTCCTTCGATATGGCATCCATGGTGGTCGAAATTATCCGAGTGCTTGGTATGGAAAAATTGAAGCTTTTCAATTTTACTCAGATTTCCTTACTTTCCAAGGATGGAAAACGATTTGTGAGTTCTCGTGTCCGGTGTATCCTATTGAGGTTGTGAAGTTTTATGCATCGGTGGAAGTGTCCAATGGAGTCATGCATGCCGTAGTGAATGGTAAGGGTGTTGATATCTCTATTGCCGATTTTTGCTCTCTGTTTCGGTTTCTGATGATGGACTCGAAATAAATCCAAGTCAAGAATGGGGCGACATTACGAATGAGGTTAAGTTGGTGATCAAGCGGCCGTTTGATAAAGACGGAACCCGTAATAGTCATGTGTTGACGGCGTCTTTCTCCCCAAATGTAAAATTCTTTATCAACTTTCTTCGAGTACTATTATTCCTCATCGTGGTGGTCGTGATAAGATCTCGAGTTACGAGATGATAACCATTTTCTCTTGGTTCGAAGGACGGAGAGTGAGTCTCCCATTACTTGTTTTTAATCGATTATCCAAACTAGTGTCCTTACTCGAAAAGAAAAGGTATCCACCACTATTGATTTGCCTTACGGCATGTGGATATCTAGTCTTTTGGAGGTCAAGAAAGTTGTGGATGTTGTAAGTTATGGAGTGATGACTCGGGATTCAATGGGTGATAAGTTTTTACATTTAATGAAATTGGGTGTGATGGGACCGGAGTTGGTCTTTGTCTCTAAGGGTGTTGTGGAAGAAAAGTCGTCGGATGTCTTGACGGCTATGGATAAGAAATTGGAGGATTTTATGAATGGTATTAATGCAAAGACGGAGGCGCAAACACAATTTTTAATGGATGTTGTAGCTAAGTCAGGGGCGGCAAAACAGAGTGATGCTTCGGTTGGTATTGAATCGGTTGTTGCTGTGATAACCGGTTTGGAGGAAAGGGTTGAGCTTATGAGGAGGGATTTGGACTAAGCTGTTCAAGACGTGGTTTGTCATACCACATCCATGGCCAATTTGGTGAGCCAAGGTGCGGTGATAATGATGGCGGGTTGAAGAATGCGAGAGGAGATGGGTCTTATTTTCGAAGCTACAAAGGCTCTTTCGCACAAAGTGCTCAAATTTGATACTTGTTTGACGACTCAAGCTACTCATGTTCGTTCATGCCTTGACCGTCTCGAGTCCTTTGAGTTCTGCACTAGACCCACCTATGTCAACCCACATACCGTTAATCATCCTCGCCGTTAAACTTTTATTTGTTTTCGGTTGCCTTTTGCTTTGCTTGCCTTAATAACACTTCTTTATAATTCGGCCCAGTAGGCTTTAAATACTTTTATGTCATTCGGCCCATTTTGGCATTGTTCATATTCGGCCCATTGGCATTCTTATTTTGGTTTGTTAAGACATATTATCGTAAACCCTGCTCGATGTTGATTACTTTTTCGTCTTATAATATCTGTTTCCTTTTCTTTTCTTTCCTCTGTTTATATTATTCTAGTTATTTTATATCTTGTTCTCGTCTTTTCGATGATGTCAAGAGGGGGAATAAATAACCTTGATTTATAGTATTTTCCTAAGCTTGCTCCTTGTCATGACCTTTAGTCTATTAAAGCCCTTAGACGCTATGCGTTTGTATATACATGTCTTGCTTTTTTTTTAACCCTTCTACATTATGACGGTATTATATTAAGGGGGAATTTTCATAGACACAAATCATAGGAGACTTGTCATCATCAAAAAGGGGAATTTGTTGGACCATACACTACGCCAAATAAGACCTTCAATAACGGTCAAATAATGCAATTACCGTTATTAAATAGAAACACGGAACCGTTATTGCAATGACTGTTGTTAAATATATACCACGGTTGTATACAAACACGCGACCATTATAAAACATCAATAACGGATCTATAACACCGTTATCACAACTCAAGAACCGTTATAAAACTGTTGTTAAATATGTTTATGGCAACGGGTATACTTTTAAGAAATCGTTATTAAATATTAATAACGGTTTCAAACCCGTTGTCATAGTTTACTCTTGACAACGGTTTAGTGGTTCCAAAATCGTTGTTAAATATTATATATGATAACGGTTCATTTCGTTATCTTATTTAATTATATGTCAAAATTTAACAACGGTTTTATTGCGTGCTAAACTGTTGTTATATTTATCAGTTGATGAAACTTTGACAACTGATCTTCTTAAATAAACCGTTTTTAACATTTTGAACTCGACAACGGTTATCGTTCGTTATCTTATATTTTTGGCGGTTTGAATTGGAGGGAAAAGATGTCAACGGTTATTTATCTAAATAAAACCGTTGTCAAATAATTGTTTGCAACGGGTGATTTTTAACCGTTATCGTTTTTAAATTTTTTTTTTTTTTAAAATGATTTTAGCTTGTTCTAGCAGCTGCTGAAATGCTATTTTTTCAGCAGCGTTTGTAGCAGCTGATGGAATGCTATTTTTCAGCATTCCAGCAGCTGTGCACTGCAAAAATTCAATCCTGCATCAAAATATTACACCCCGTGATCAATTAAACCTAGTTTCAAAACAGTACAAACAGGATGATCAAAAGCCATAAAACACAACTTCCTCAAAAAAACAAAGGAAGCCAATACACAATGGTTCTATATATATGTTAGAAATATTAATCTCATTAATTTACATATTCATATATGTGAGAAATTATTTAGTCATAAAACAATTACAAATCTTATGCATGCAAACATAAATAGAAGTAGCAGAGAAGAAATCATCAAACCTTACTATGATAGTTTCGGATTTTGGGCACAAGTGAGTTCTCCTACTCACTTGTTCTTGAGCTTCCTAATATTGGATGAACAAGGATTCAAGCTTAGAATCCCTCCCAAAGACTTATAACCAAGATAACCTCTTAATGGATTAATATTACTTGATCTAGAATAATAATAATCTTCACTAAAAATTGACCCAAAACTTGTTATTGTTCTCTTGTTTTTTCGGCCAAGAGAAGGGGAGAATTGGAGTATTATTTTCTCTTATATTTGTATAAGTTTTTTATGATCTCTTGAATGAATGTTGCACTAGCATATATTGTAGTGTAAGAGTAAAAATTAAGCAAAAATCATTTGCTCCTTCTTATGGAAAAACCGGACATGGGGGAGGGGGAAAGCCCAATGCATGCTCTCCTTTTCTTCCCAAGATAAAGATATGCATGCAAGGCTAGGTCTAGATAATTATTATTGTATTTTCCACTTATAATACAACACAATAAAAACTCTAAAAGACCCCCTCCATTTCGGTACACACATAAAATGGATGAGTCCATTTTATTTGTGATCTTGTCAATATGTCACATGTGACATATTACATGACATCTTATAAATATAAAATGTATTTTTAACAATTAAAAATAAAATATGTCACTAATTAAAATAACCTAGTAATTCATAATTACTTGTACCGAAAAAGTGTTTCCGAATTATAAACTACAACATTCTTTATTTATAATAATTTATTCATTCTGTTTCAATTGTTTCCGTAAACAAAAATTCCATCTAAGTAATAAAACAATTCGATTACTTAGACCGTATCTTATTATAATCAAATTACAATAAGACACGTAAATATTACTTCCAAAATCGTCCGTCAATTTTAAGCAATTTAATTAACTCGTATCGACATACGATCAATTAACTAAACAATTAAGAGTGTCACCCTTTAGGTATGACCTAAGGGGATCAACTGGTCACCACCGTCGCACGACAGTAATGTCAAACTCTAGTCAGCCAATCATTACCGATATGTGTGGACCAGTTGACAGTAAAATATTACTTCCTACGTGTATTCTTAAAATGAGATTTAAACATGTGATCATCATGATCAACAGTTGTGATCGCATTATTGTCGGAGGACACATATTCGAACAATCTCCCACTTGTCCTCGACAAGTGTGCGTCACCAATTCTCTTGTCCTTTTATTATCTCCCACTCAATGCAAGGTGTCTTTCAGGTCGTACATGCAAGTGATCATATCGAGAGTGGTTTCCTCGGTCTGGAGAATAACTGATTGACCGGAATTATCTACCAAAGATACCTTCCGAGCGTGGCCACGCATTTCCAGTTCATTACTCCTCGAGTGGCCTTGAGATATTGTTATAACCCTGACAAGGGGTGGGCAATTCCTATCGCACTTATTCCCTTCGACTAGCCACATCCATCATAACCCAAAATATGCCCATTTGACCTCATTTACGAAGGTCGTAGTAACATAAATCAAAGTTAATCTGAAACTAGGCCACCTTAGGCGAATAGTCTTTAGTCAAAAGAATCGACTCATTAGAATACTATAGTAGCGCTCGCCACGACCAGGCTATATAAATTTGCCAGAACTCTATAAGCGGTCATTAGCCCGATAAGGTGTTCCTAACAGTCTGCCTATGTGATCGACTAGTCACCTCACATGACTCCATGGCACTTGAATTTGGCATCAATCGCATCACACTCTAGTCACTTAGAGACGTCACCTCATGTAAGTGACTATGGGCGAATACAATGCTAATCCGTGTTCACTTTAACGGGGTTCAATTGCCTTTACAACCCGTTTGGATGTAACAATGTATAAAGAAAAGATAAAAGACAAATGCGATTATGAACATGAACAAAAATAACACTTTTATTTCATTTCAAAATCTAACACAAACTTGGTACACGTTTGAGACCCATGGACACCATATGTCCATTCTGTTTAGCCTGCGATAAAGGCTTGGTGAGCGGATCGGCTATGTTGTCATTCGTCCCAACCTTACATATCGCAATTTCCTTTCTTTCAATGAAATCTCTAATTACATGATATTTTCTAAGTACATGTCTAGATCTATTACTAGACTTTGGCTCTTTAGCTTGGAAGATCGTCCCACTATTATCACAATAGAGAGTGATGGGATCATTGGCGGTAGGTACTACTCTTAGACCTTCCATGAATTGCCTGATCCATACGGTTTCCTTGGCGCCTTCGATGCTTTTAATGTACTCAGCCTCCGTTGTTGAATCCGCAGTCACAGCTTCCTTGAAGCTTCTCCAGCTAACAGCACCACCATTGAGCATGAAAATGAAACCAGCTTGTGATTTCATGTCATCTCTATCCGTTTGAAAACTTGAGTCCGTGTAACCATTAACACGAAGCTCGGTGTCTCCTCCAAACACTAAGATAGAATCCTTAGTTCTTCTCAAGTACTTAAGGATGTTCTTGATGGCTATCCAGTGACTCTCACCTGGATTTCCTTGATATCTACTCGTCATGCTCAAGGCATATGAGACATCAGGACGTGTGCATATCATGGTGTACATGATTGATCCAACATCGGAAGCATAAGGGATCAACTTCATGCGTTCAACATCATGCGGTTCGGTGGGCGATTGAGACTTGCTCAATATTGTCCCACTAACCGTAGGTACTAATCCTCTTTTGGATTTGTCCATACTGAAACGTCGAAGAATCTTATCAACATAAGACTCTTGACTTAGTGCCAATATCCTCTTGGATCTATCTCTATGGATCCGGATCCCTAATATGCGTTGTGCCTCTTCTAAATCCTTCATTTGGAAGTGGTTACCTAACCACTTCTTAACAGAAGACAACATTGGAATGTCATTTCCAATGAGTAGTATGTCATCGACATACAAGATTAGGAACACAACATTGCTCCCACTGAATTTCATGTATAAACATGGTTCCTCAACACTTCGAGTGAAACCATTCTCTTTTATCACATGATCGAATCGATGATTCCAACTTCTAGATGCTTGCTTCAGACCATAAATGGATCTCTTAAATTTGCACACTTTGTTAGGATTTTTAGGATCGACAAAACCTTCGGGTTGTATCATGTACACCTCCTCTTCTAAATGCCCATTTAGAAAAGCGGTTTTGACATCCATTTACCATATTTCATAATCATGAAATGCGGCAATCGCTAACAAAATCCGTATGGATCTTAGCATGGCTACGGGGGCGAAGGTTTCATCATAATGAAGACCTTGGACTTGGGTAAATCCTTTTGCCACTAGCCTAGCTTTGTAAACATCATCATGTCCTTCTATCACATTCTTGACCTTGAAAATCCATTTGCATTGAAGAGGTCTTGCCCCTTTAGGCAAATCCACCAAGTTCCAAACTTGGTTTTGATGCATAGAATCCATCTCGGACTTCATGGCTTCAAGCCATAAGGAGGAATTTGGACTAGAGATTGCGGCCTTGTAGGTGGCGGGCTCGTCACTTTCTAAAAGCAACACATCGAGTGTTCCATCTTCTTTGATAAGTCCCACATATCGATCTAGATGACGAATTACTCGGCCCGTTCTTCTAAGTGGAGGAGGGACAACCGTGATAGACGACGAAGGAACATCTTTTAGCGTCTCTAACTCGGTTTGTGGCTCTTGAACTTCGTCAAGTTCAAAATTTCTCCCAATCTGTCTCTTAGAAATAAATTCTCTTTCTAAGAAGACAGCCTCGCAAGACACAAACACTTTGTTTTCTTGAGGTTTGTAGAAGTAGTATCCTCGAGAGGTCGAGGGGTAACCTACAAAGATGCATTTTTCGGATCTTAGGGCAAGCTTGTTGTCGGTCTTTGCCTTGACATAAGCATCACATCCTCAAATCTTCATATAGGATATATTGGGAACCCTTCCCGTCCACATCTCATATGGAGTCTTTTCGGTTGTCTTTGTGGGACTATTATTCAAAGATCTAATTGCGGTTTGAATCGCAAATCCCCAAAACGAGTTTGGTAGCTCGGTTTGACTCATCATTGATCTAACCATATCAAGTAGGGTTGGATTTCTCCTTTCGGCATCACCATTGAGTTGTGGTGTTCCGGGTGGAGAAAATTGTGATATAATACCACAACCTTTCAAGTGTGAATCGAATTCAAGGCTAAGATATTCTCCACCATGATCGGATCGTAGTGCTTTTATCTTTTTGTTCAATTGGTTCTCTACTTCATTTTGAAATTCCTTGAATTTCTCAAAAGCTTCACTCTTATGTTTCATTAAATATACATGCCCATGTCTACTCAAGTCATCGGTGAAGGTTATGAAGTAGTAATAATTTCCTCGAGCGGTGATACTCATTGGTCCACACACAACGGTATGTATGAGTCCCAATAGTTCACTAGCTTGCGTTCCTTTACCGCTAAAAGGATTACGAGTCATCTTGCCAAGAAGGCAATATTCGCATGTTCCATATGATTGATAATCAAATGGTGTAATCACATTATTCGAAATTAATCTTTTAATGCGATTCTCGTTTATGTGACCTAATCGACAATGCCAAATGAACGATTCATTTGGATCACTTGATTTGAGTTTCTTTGATTGAATGTTGTAGATGTCATTAGTCGGATTCGAGGTTTCTAAAATGTAAATGCCATTAATGGAAGGAGCTTGGCCTATGACCAAGTCGTTCCTTGAAATAGTACAACGATTGTTTTTAATGACAAAACAAAAACCGTCCATGTCCAACATAGCGATTGAAATAATGTTTTTTGAAAGTGTAGGCACATAAAAACAATTATGTAAATACAACTCAAATCCATTAGGCAAAGCTAATACATAAGTTCCCTTGGATTCGGCCGCTACTCGAGCTCCATTTCCAAGGCGTAGATCCACATCTCCTTTGCTAAGCCTCTTCACGTCTCTTAACCCCTATAAATGATTACAAAGGTGAGAACCACAACCGGTATCCAGTACCCATGTCGTAGTGGAAGTATAATTTATATCAACAACATATATTTCCTTAGAAATTTTACCTTTTGGAACGATGATTCCTTCCCTTATATTTCGCAAATATACGGGACAATTCTTTAGCCAATGTCCCATGCCATAGAAATAATGGTACTCATCTTCAACTTGCTTGAAGTTTTTCCCTTTCTTTCCCTTCTTCTTGAACCTTTTGCCCTTGGAAGCAAGAACTTGATTGCTTGAGCTCCCACTAGTTTTGGCATCTTTCTCTTCCAAAGATAAAGATCCTATAGATTTTATAAGGCGGTCTTCCTGAGACCGACTCACAAGAGATCTTGTAGTAGTAGGTGGACTAGAAGAAGTGATGAAGTTTATGTTTCCATCTGAACCTATCCCAAAAGAAAGTTCTCTAGTAGTGTCGAAATCATTGTTGAAGCAAACATCATCAAAAACATTGTGGCAAGACTCAATAGTTATTGGTGTAGTAGCGTTTGATGGATTCATTTTAATGAACTACAAGTATGGAGGAAAAGGAAATATTAACATTTGTCTTTGTTGGAGCTTGTGTCCTCCACAAATTAGTGTGATAACATTTGTAAATCTCTTACAGGTTCACAAGGGTATACTTCGTATTTTAATCAGTTGATTAACGATTACCTAATAACGGTTGGCTTGCTAGAAAGTTTGACGTTATTATCATACAGATGGCGGTGATCAACTGGTCCCTAAAGGTCACACCTATAGGATGTGTTTGAGAGATGTGGTTATAGAAATATAATCACATTGATGCCTTATATGACTAAACAGTTAGTCATTGTGTTGATGAGGCAATTATTTAATGAAGATTAAATAATATTAGTTGAGACGAATTAACTGTCAATTCGTAAATTGAATATAATAAGTTATATTTAATTAAATGTATGTAATGTTAGCTTGGACGAATTAATCTGTTAATTCGTAATTAAATGTAATCGGTTATATTTAATATCAACAAGATGAATGTGTCATAGTGGTAATAGTGAGAGTACTCAAACCAAGAGGTCATGGGTTCGATCGTCACTAGATGACAATTTATATTTAACACATTTTTACATTTTTGGAAACCGAAAATAAGGAATTAAAACTCCTTATTGTTTCGGTAATTGGGCCGGAAATTAGAGGATGAAAAATCCACCCTAATCTACCCTTATTTTAAGAGGGTGAGATGGGTGAATTCATTCTAACCTAATTTTTGCCCTAACTCAACCTTGCCTCCTCTCATCGAAAAAAAAACACAAAAAAACCTAAAAATTAATCAGTTAATTTTTGGATTGATTCTAGCAAAATCAAAGGGCATTTCTCATATCGTCTTGGGTGCAACTGATAGGAGAATATCATTGCGATATTGTTCATAGGCCATAAAAGCTAGGACCGAAGGTAATTTCTTAATCCTTTACGTGTTGTTTATGCATTTTAGTTTTATGACTCGTAATCATCACTTTATAATTCGTTATAATCCTTAAAAATAAAGGGATGCATACAGATAAATCCCACAAATAAACGCTTCCCTATATAAGGTGAAGACATCATTAGGTTAAAAGAGGACTTTACACTCTATTATCCTGTTAATTACTCTGTTAAGCAGACTTCTTCTTTCTCTCTATTGGGGTTACGTTGCTTTTGTTCTAATTCCGGATCTCAAGCTTGTAATCTCTCTTTACTCTTACTCTTAATTTAATTTCTCTTTGTTTTCTCTCAATCTTTACTCTTAATTTCTGTCTTATTGTTATTGTTATTATTAGTTTATGATTCCTCTTTATTGTTCTCATACTATGTCTCTTGCTTATTCATATATCATTGTTGTTAATTTCACCAATATTATGAATAGCTAATTCTCTCTATGCTAGGACATAGGGGAGCCATAATTTTAAGGGAATTATGATTAGGTGATTAGGATTTAGCGCAAATTAGATCTATATTGTTAATCACTGCAATTAATTGTTCTTGTCTACTTGAGTCGACGCGATTAGATAATTAACCTTGGTACACCCTGTCCTGGATTGGAAGATTGGAATGGGTAAGACCTGCCGTGAACATTAAAGCATTCTAATGCGGGCGGAAGCTAAGTTAGTAATGTTTTAGGGCGAATAACAGACCGGAAGGACCTTTTCACTACCCTGTATATCGAATTTGCATTGACCTAAGACCCTAGACTATATGTCTTAAGAATCATGGTGAACCGGCTGTCTTAGCTGTTTCTCTCTACTTAGTAAACTCGTCAAATTTCTGCTTTATTTTCCGTTACTTTATTTCTCTTTTAATCTCCGTAGTTTAGAACAAATCTTCAAATCCCCATCTTGTGACCTTAGACAAACTGAATTAACGAGTAGATAGTGACCGCCTCCCTGTGGAGATCGACCCTACATCCACTAGCTTCTGTTAGTTTTTTTAGGTATTTATTTTTAGTACTAAACGATAGGTATCATTGATCTCAAATCAATCTTTGAAAAGACTCCTGCCCCACTCAACTGGTCAAACAGATCATCTATGCTTGGGAAAGGATACTTGTTCTTCACTGAAACCCTGTTAAGCTCTCTGTAGTCGATACACAACCTTAAACTCCGATCTTTTTTCTTCACAAACAGAACTGGTGCTCCCCACAGTGATACACTAGGTCTAATGTATCTCTTATCAATCAAATCATCCAGCTGTTTCTTCAGCTCCTCCAACTTCTTAGGACCCATGCGGTACGGGGCCTTAGAGATTGGTCTCGTCCCTGGTTTCAGCTCCACACTGAAATCTATATCTCTCTTTGGTGGCAAACCTGGTATCTCCTCCGGAAAAACATCTGGAAACTCTCCCACCACTGGTATCTGATCAGCTGTCGAACTCACCTTACTATGGTCTTTCACATGGCATAGAATCAAAGGACACCCCTTCCTCAAATAGGACTTCAGTGTCACCGATGCAATCACTTTGACTTTGGGTTTGACAACAAACCCACGATAAGACACACTAACTCCCTTAGGACCTCTCAAAGAGACTCTCTTTTGGTGACAATCTATTCTAGCCTTGTACTTACCCAGCCAATCTATACCAACTATCATCGTAAAACCATCCATAGGAAATTCTAACAGATCCACTGGAAGGTCAACCTGCCCAACTATCATAGATACACCCTTATATAACCTCCCACAAAACACCGACTCACCTGACGGTATAAAAACCTCATCTCTTATAGACTCAAACTCTCTTAAACCTAAAAGCTTAGCATGACTCGATGATACAAAAGAGTGTGACGCCCTCGAATCAAACAAAACAAAGGTAAAAACACCATTAACAAGAAAGGTACCCGTGATCACGTGAGCATCATCCTCAGCAGCTTTCTTGTCCATAATGAATAACTTGTCGATGGTCTTTTGTCCACCTCCCTGGACTGTACTAGTAGAAGTAGACGGCTTGGCAGCCGACCCCTGGTTATTGTTAGCTGCGGGTTTCTGATAAGAGTTATCGCCATTGCAGTTAGATCCGCCGTTGTTGTTACTCTGACCACCTTGGTTATTCCATGACCCAGCTGGCCTGTTGCTAGCATAACTCTGAGATGGACCCTGTGAGAAACTTCCATGTGATGGCCTCTGAAAACCCCTTCCCACAACACTATTACACTCGTGTCTCTTATGGCCCATACCGCCACAATTGTAACAAGATATACCCCAGTCGCTACTAACACCACCACGACCACGCCCATAGGAAGCTCCACTACTAAACCCCGATCCCGATGAGTAAGCCCTCGCCTGGTTATGGTTACCCCTCTTGTAACTGGACTGACCACCACCCTCACTCTCAGCCTTCCTCTTCTCGGGACCCCTCTCCCTGTTCTCTTTGGCCATTTTGACCAATCTCTCAGCTCTCCCTGCTCTCTCATACACTTCCTTAACATCTGTAAGGACCCCAACTAGTAGCTTCTCCATTATCTTGTAAGTCAAACCCTTCTCAAACCTCAGTGCCAAGTTCTCCTGGTTCAACCCCATATCCTCTGCATACCTAGACTTCTCAGTAAACTTATGATATTACTCAGCCACAGTCATATCTGGAGTCATCTTGAAATAATCAAACTCCTCCCTCGGCTTACTACGAACATGCACAGGTACAAACTCTCGGCGCATAGCTATCTTAAACTCGCTCCATGGTATAGCTGACTTCCCCTGCCTCGCATACAAATTAAGGGCACTATCCCATACCTTATCCAACCACTCTCCCGCAGCATCTCTCAAGTAGAACGCAACTTGTTCCACTTTGAAGTCCTCGGGATAGTGATCCACATTCAAGATATTCTCCATCTCCCTATGCCAATTGTCAAGCAAAATTGGCGCACCGGTACCCATATATTCCTTTAGATTGAAACGGGCTATGGTAGTGCTCATCTTAGCGAAGTCTACCCCAGCCTCTTTGTCCTTCCCAAACTTCTTTAAGGCCTCAGTAAGCGCCTCTTGATGCCCAAGCATCTTGGCAACTTCATCTACACTCATCAACTCAGCTCTAGCATACAAATCGGATCTCTTTGGCGGCATCTTTGAACTTTATAAGAGAAGAGGCAAACATGTTAACACATAGCCTACGGCTCAACGCGTATATAACCTGTGCAGACCACACTCGATCGAGCAACTAAACCCATGAAAGTTTCTAAAATCCCTATTAAACTTATTTAATAGATTTTATAAATTATCCGTAATTTATACTCATATGGATCTAGTTGCATGCAAGAATAAATAAACAAAATAAGAAGGAAAAACTAATTTCCTTACATATATTTGTGACAGATTAATGGGCACTAGGTTAGAACACTTTCCTAACCTAGATCTTGAGCTTAAACATATTAGGATGATCCTCCAAAATCTTCAAGTATTCAGAATGGAATACCTCCTCTTAGTTGCACCCAAGACTTACCCTTAATACTATTAAACTTATTAACTAGATAATATTAATAGTAAACCTTAAATTTTAATCTAATAAAATTATTACACATTTAGTAATATTTTTATATTAGATCTATGAACAAATTATGATGAATAAAACTATTTTATGAGGTTTTGTATGTGAGAGATACAAGCATCCAAAAATGCATATATGATAAGAATATTTTTCTTAGATGGATGAGTAAAAAATAAGAGAACCAAATCTCTTAAAGAGAGAGAGAGGGGGCACGGTTTCAAGGGGAGGAAAAACCCAATGCATGCCCATCTCACTTTTGCTCTTACCCAAAATGATAGGTATGTAAGGCTAGATTTTAGGGTAATGATGTTGTCTATTTTACAATAAAATAAAACACCCACACACCCATGTTAAAGTGGAGTCCATTTTATTTTGTCATATATAACAATGTCACACAATATGTCACATGTAGCATGTAACATGTAATTAATCATATTAAAGCATATTTAACAATTAAATATCATTATATAAATTAATTAAATTATAAATAACAAGATATCTAGTAATTTATAATTACATGTGTATAAAATGGGTCATGTTAATATAATTCACAACATTTTGTAATTATAGTTAACCATTCACTCTGTTTGCCCAAGTAACGAAGAAATGACAGCCGTTTGAAATATAGTGCGCGAAGTAGGAATTATGCGCTGGAAACCACTCGATCGAGTACTATAGTCTTCGATCGAGTAGTTTAAGTCTTCAATCGAATGGCTTCTTTTTGATAGTGTTCGATCGAGTACCTAAAGTCCTCAATCGAGAGGTTTTGCTAGAAGTTACTTGATAGAGGAATTTTAAAGTACTCGATCGAGTATTTTTCTTATTTACACGGGATTTTATTCCATGATTAGTTAATCTTTTAGTTAAAAATTTTGGAGCTTGTGTCCTCCACAAATTAGTGTGATAACATTTGTAAATCTCTTACAGGTTCACAAGGGTATACTTCGTATTTTAATCAGTTGATTAACGATTACCTAATAACGGTTGGCTTGCTAGAAAGTTTGACGTTATTATCATACAGATGGCGGTGATCAACTGGTCCCTAAAGGTCACATCTATAGGATGTGTTTGAGAGATGTGGTTATAGAAATATAATCACATTGATGCCTTATATGACTAAACAGTTAGTCAATGTGTTGATGAGACAATTATTTAATGAAGATTAAATAATATTAGTTGAGACGAATTAATCAATTAATTCGTAAATTGAATATAATAAGTTATATTTAATTAAATGTATGTAATGTTAGCTTGGACGAATTAATCTGTTAATTCGTAATTAAATGTAATCGGTTATATTTAATATCAACAAGATGAATTTGTCATAGTGGTAATAGTGAGGGTACTCAAACCAAGACGTCATGGGTTCGATCCTCACTTGGTGACAATTTACACATTTTATACATTTTTGGAATAACCGAAAATAAGAGAAATAACTACTTTCTTAATTTCGGTAAATTAGGCCGAAATTATGGAAAAGAAAATCCACCCTATTTCTCCATATACTCGGTTGTTATAAGGGGAGATGAGGGAATTTTCTTAATCTAATTATTTTCCCAATTCTTGCCTCCTCTCATCGGAAGAACACAAAAAAACCTAAAAATTAATCAGTGATTTTTGGATCGATTCTAGCAAAATCAAAGGGCATTTCTCATATCGTCTTGGGTGCAACTGATAGGCGAATATCAACTTTGATATTGTTCTTAGGCCGTTTTTGCTAGGACCAAAGGTTATTTCTTAATCTTTTACAATATTGTTTATGCAATTTAATTTTATGACTAGCTTTCATCATCATATAGATTCGTTATAGTCCTTAAATTAAAGGGATGCATACAGATAAATCCCACAAGTGGTATCAGAGCCAATGCCACGAATTTTAATTTTGATGATTTTCATAAAATTGTTTGTAAACAATAATTAGGGTTGGCGAAAAAAAAATATATAATTGGCTGGATTTTTTTTATCCGTGGAATTTTTTTCCTTCCGTCACGTTACTGTTCACGGATGAACAGTATTTTTATTAAAAAAATAATTCTGTTTTTTTTTTCTTTTCAGTTTATCCTGAAAAACCAATTAAAGTTTTTTGCGGCTGTTTTTGTTTATGCCGATTTGAAAAGCATCCGAGAAAAGAAAAAAAATTTTCTGTTACTGCTCACGTCACGTTACTGTTCACAGAGGACAGTATTAAAAAAAAAAAAAAAAATTTGTCTTGTTTCGTTTTTTTTTAGATAAAAACCGTGAACAATATGAGAAACGGGCTGTTTTTTTTGTTCTTGCTGTTTTTGCCGGAAAAAAAGGGGCTTGTTTTTTTTTTCTTGGTTTAGCCGAGACATATAAAAAAAAAAAGGATTTTGTTTTTGTTTGTTTTGGCCAATATTAATTATACATTACCTTTACAATGTATGATTAATTGCTGTGAAACGGTTCACAATTTTGAGATAACTAATTATTTTAAAGCAGTTTAAAATATTGATGGATTAAATTCATATTACAAGTTTAATATGAATTAAGATTGAAATTAATGTGATTAATTGAGGAATTGTCACTTAATTTGTTTTTAAATAGGTGGTTTGGAAAATTAATCTACATAATTAAAGAATTATGTCTTGCATGTTTAATTTATTTTAGTCGATGCATTTTATTTTAGTTGAATGAATCGATTTAATGGTTTAATTTACGTTTTTTTGCAATCGGTTGTAATTTGTAATACTTAGTGTGGCCTTAGTTAATTATGTTTTCGTAATGAAGGAAACATAATTTTTATGTAATTATGAGATCTCGAATCTCCTTTATTTTTTTCTTTAGTTTTGGGTTTTGAAATTTGAATGTAATAAATAGGTTTATTATGTAAATTTTATTTATTGTATTTTTCAAAAGAAGACTAAAGATGGAGATTGGAGCTCACTCCCGCTACATGGATCAAGATGGAACATCAAGACAAGCTTCTCGGGTCCAAGGATGGATTCCAAACTTGTATTTAATGTTCATTTTGATAGGATAGGCCACACTAGGACTTTTATTGTTTTACGTTTTCATTCATATTGCTTTTCATTCACATGATAGATTATGCATCATATTCCGCCTAAAACCAAACCACCTACTACTAAAATGCATGAAAATTGACCCATATAGATTGTATGTTAGTTTTCATGGACATACAGATGTCACACACTTTATAAAGCCGTCACCTTAGCTTATTCATTCTCGCATCCTAGATATTACTTCACTTAAAATGAATCTAAATTAAGTTGATGGGATCTTCCTCTAAAACGGAAATTGAGATTAGTCTTTATAAGGGCAAACAACTATGAACCCCTTCTTCGTTGGTAGGCATAATATGACCCCTTTTACGTTGGGTAAGTAGTTGTGTTGACTTAGTTTACCTCAACATCATAGTCCGAAGAGTTTCTCGTGCTTATGATGGACTAACGATAGTATTTACAGAAATTTATCGACCAAGAATTCTAACGGTAGAATTAGCTAAAAGGTTAGCTTATCAATTTGCAGATAATTGAGTCTTGGGATAATTTATATAATTCTTGAAGGAGGTCAATTGTATAAATGTTTTGAGTCTTCGCATTATGACAGTAGTTCATTAGACTTAAAAATCATAAACGATGCACATGCTTATTTTTTTTTATTCTTCTTCTCGCAGTGTAGAACACGTTTAATTTGATAATACTGTTACAACAAAATGTCTGGAAATAACGCATCCAAATGCCTAGTGCCACACTTGGACGCGAGTCCTGGCTGAAAATATTCATGGACCAAATGAATCAGTTCACACGTTTGAAAAACGACGGGTCCAACTTTGCGGACTGGGAGGCAGCACTACGGAATGCTGCCATTGCTGACGGTAACCTCAGGTACTTAACTGAGCCAATACCGGTAAATCCAGGCCCCAATGCCGGAGTCAACGAGTCACTCGCTTATAGTGACTTCTTTATGGAAGCGGGGGCGATAAAGAACGTACTCATCTTTGCAATGGAAACCAATTTGCAGAGACGCTTCATTGCCCAAGGTGCGAACAAGATTTTCACCACGCTCACTAACGAGTTCTCAAAAGCACCGAGAATCGTTACTTATGAGCATACCTGTCGCTTCTTTGATGCGAAACTCCAGAAGGGCCAACCGGTTAGCCCACACATTCTTCATATGATTGAGAATGTTGAGAAGCTGGAGGCACTTGATTGCAAAATCAGTGAGAGCATTGTCATTGACCGAATGCTTCATTCTCTTCATGATGGTTTTGCCCTTTTCCGGGCGAACTCCTACATGAATGACTTGAAAAAGAGTCCTCATGAGCTACACTCCCTTCTCGTACAGACCGAGAAGGATATGAAATTGAGTGGGAGCATGAAGCAGGTTGTTCTCACGATTTCCAACAAGGGTAAAGGTAAGGGCAAGGCTCATGGCGACCTAGCTGTAGGTAAGCCAAAGTTTAAAAAGCCAGGAAACGGTAAGAGTGCGCCTGGTGAGACTAGTGGCTCACAGGGCAAGGCAAAGAGAAAGGGCGGTGACATTGAGTGCCACCATTGTCACAAGACTGGACATTGGAGGAGGAACTGTCCCGTGTACCGCGAGGACATCAAAGCAGGCCGCGTCGTTCCTGTTGGTATGTCATCTTATATTCATATGATTGAGATTAACCATGCAAGTTTCGGAACTTGGGTACTTGATACTGGTTGTGGTTCTCATCTGTGTAATCATATGCAGGGCCTAAAGAACATCACACCTCTCGAAAAAGGTGATGTGGACCTGCGAGTCGGGAATGGAGCACGAGTTGCTGTTGTCTCGAAGGGAACATATGTAATCCAACTCCCTAGTGGTTTTGAGTTATTTTTAAATAACTGTTACTATGTACCCAGTTTGTCTAAGAACATTATTTCTGTTTCCGTACTTGCTAAAGACGGTTTTGCATTTTCAATAAAGGATAATAGCTGTATTTTCTCTTTCAATGAAATGATTTATGGCAAAGCAGTTTCCATGAATGGAATTTACATCTTAGATCAAACCATGAAAGTATTACACATGAATAATAAGAAGTTAAACGTTGGTGACAAAGATCAAACCTATCTATGGCATTGTCGAATGGGACACATAAATGAGAAACGCGTGAAGAAACTCGTCGATAATGGGACTATTCCCGCATTCGATTTTTCTACATATGTCACGTGTGAATCATGTCTCATTGGCAAGATGACTTGAATTTCCTTCAAAGGTGTTGGAATGCGCGCTAGTGATCTATTAGGACTCATACATACTGATGTTTGTGGACCTATGTCAATTACCGCTAGAGATGGCTATAGATATTTTATCACTTTCACGGACGATTTAAGTAGATACGGATATATCTACTTAATGAAACATAAAAGTGAGTCCTTTGAGAAATTCAATGAATACCAGAACAGGGTACAGAACCAACTGGGTAGAAAGGTTAAAGCACTCCGTTCAGATCGGGGTGGCGAATATCTTTCAAATGAGTTTGATCAACACCGGAAAGACTGTGGAATCGTTTTGCAGTTAACTCCACCTGGAACACCTCAATTGAATGGTGTGTCCGAACGGAGAAATCGAACATTACTTGATATGGTTCAATCCATGATGAGTCACACGGTAGTGCCTGATTCATTATGGGGTTTTTCTCTTTTGTCAGCTGCTCTTATACTTAACCGAAGTCCGACTAAAGCTGTCGACAAGACTCCATATGAAATGTGGAAGGGAACGGTCCCTAACTTGTCCTTTATTCCGGTTTAGGGCTGCGAGGCTTATGTCAAGTGGAGACACGAGGATAACCTCGGCCCGCGATCGGTCAAGACATACTTTATAGGTTATCCAAAAGGAACATTTGGTCATTACTTCTATTCGCCTACCGAACATCGAGTTTTTGTTGCGGCTAGTTCGACGTTCTTAGAGAAAGAATTTCTCGAGAACAAGACGAGTAATAGAACCTTCGAGCTGTCGGAGATTCCCGAACCAACAACCGAGTAACAGATGGAGGAAGTTGTTCCTCCAACTGATGATATGGTTAATATTCCTGAGGAACCTAGGAGGTCGGGTAGAGTCTCTCATCCTCCGGACAGATACATTGGTATGGTCGAGGAGAATGACGTTTTACTCCTAGAGAGTAATGAACCCGCTACCTATAAAGGTGCTATGGCCTGTTCCGACTCAAAGCTATGGCTCGAAGCCATACAATCCGAGATGGACTCCATATATGAGAATGACGTATGGGATCTAGTTGATTTACCTAATAAGGTAAAACCTCTACAGTGCAAATCACTTTACAAAATAAAGCGTTAGCAGACACGCAACTGCATACCTATAAGGCACGACTAGTGGCAAAAGGTTTCACTCAAGTGCACGGATTGCATTATGATGAGATTTTTGCACCTGTAGTCATGCTACGTTCCATTCAGATAATCTTAGCGATTGCCACTTTTCATGATTATGAAATTTGGTAAATGGATGTGAAAACCGCCTTCTTAAACGGTTATTTGGAGGAAGAGTTGTACATGGTGCAACCCAAAGGTTTCATAAATCCTGAACATCCTAAGAAAGTATGCAAGCTTAAGCGTTCCATTTATGGACTTAAGCAAGGTTCTCGGAGTTGGAATCATCTTTTCGACCAGGTGATAAAAGAGTATGGTTTCACTCGATCGGTCGAAGAACCATGCTTGTATATCAAGTCGAGTGGGAGCAAGATTGTATTCTTGATATTGTATGTCGATGACATACTCCTGATTGGGAATGACATTCCTCTCCTATCTTCTGTTAAAGAATGGTTGAAGAACCATTTCCAAATGAAAGATCTGGGTGAGGCACAACGCATTCTGGGAATCCGTATCTACCGAGATAGATCACGACGGACGTTATCACTTAGTCAGGAGTCTTATTTGGATAAGATTCTTGAGAAGTTCAGCATGACCAACTCCAAGAAAGGGAACCTTCCAATGACGACTGGGATGCAGTTGAGCAAGTCTCTGTCACCCACAACGCCTGAAGGGATTGAGCGCATGAGTCGTGTTCCTTATGGATCTGCAATAGGATCGATCATGTATGTCATGATATGCACACGTCCAGACGTGGCATATGCATTGAGTATGACGAGTCGGTACCAAAAGACTCCAGGTGAAACACACTGGATAGCTGTTAAAAACATCCTCAAGTACCTACGGAGGACTAAGGATTGGGTATTGACTTATGGAGGCCATACTAAGCTATGCGCAATCGGTTACGCAGATGCTAGCTTCCATACGGATCGAGATGACTCAAAATCTCAGTCCGGGTTCGTCTTCACTCTTAATGGTGCTGCGGTCAGCTGGAGGAGTTCCAAACAGAGTGTTGAAGCAGATTCTACTACTGAATCCGAGTACTATGCCGCTTCGGAGGCAGCAAAGGAAGCGATATGGATGCGTCAATTCTTACAAGGACTTACGGTAGTTCGTAGTTCGAATGACCCGATCACCATTTATTGTGACAATAGAGGTGCCATCTTCCAGGCTAAGGAGCCAAAGTCTAGCAACAAATCTAGACATGTACATCAGAAAGCTCACCTGATCCGTGATTACGTGGAGCAAGAGGAGATAGTGATAGACAAGATTGCGACGGATGATAACATCGCGGATCCTCTCACTAAACCGTTGAATTATGATAAGCATGTAGGGCACGTTATTTCCATGGGAATTAAACGTGTTCCTGAGTTGTAGTACTTGATTATGGATTTGATACATTATCTTTTTCATATACTATTTATAACCTCATCGTTTTATTATAATATTTTGTTTTTCATGTGGATTGTACTGACAACATTGAACGCCACAAAGTAAACTGAATTACATTATATTTGTTTGGTCCGTAATCGCCTATGTGAGCTGATAACTCCGGCTATTATATTGTGCAGTCGATTGATGGTGGGTTCAACGAGCCATAAGTCAAACTGTTGACTGATCGATCACAAATACGAGATTATAACGATACCTCGTAGGACAAATTTTTGTGACCACGTAATGGAGTCCTAAATGTTTAAAAACATTCGGTGCCAGGTCGTGGATAGGACCTCCATTGTGTTCCTAGAGTCCATTCTTTTGACTATCGACTGTCTCTTGAGATTAAGGCAGTTTTCTGGTGACTTTGGTTTCTTTCTCAAGGTCTGTCGTAACTGGAGGCTAAGTAGATCTTTTCTGGGTCATTTCATACTGTGCTTACATCTGCAGGATTCGAGTTGAGGAAAATATCCAACCCTTATCATGTATAGTTATTTCTCAGGGCCACTCGAGGAGTTGTAACTGAAATTCATGGCCATGCTCGAATGTTGATTCGTTTATCAGTTAAGTTACTCTCTAGTCGGGGAAACCACTCTTGATGATGATCGCATGTAAAATACGACCTTTGTGAATACGGATTTGCAAATTGTTTTACATTGAGTGGGAGAAATTTTAGGATATGAGAATCGGTTATCGCACATACACTTGTGAGGACAAGTGGAAGTTTGTTGGAGCTTGTGTCCTCCACAAATTAGTGTGATAACATTTGTAAATCTCTTACAGGTTCACAAGGGTATACTTCGTATTTTAATCAGTTGATTAACGATTACCTAATAACGGTTGGCTTGCTAGAAAGTTTGATGTTATTATCATACAGATGGTGGTGATCAACTGGTCCCTAAAGGTCACACCTATAGGATGTGTTTGAGAGATGTGGTTATAGAAATATAATCACATTGATGCCTTATATGAGTAAACAGTTAGTCAATGTGTTGATGAAACAATTATTTAATGAAGATTAAATAATATTAGTTGAGGCGAATTAACTGTCAATTCGTAATTGAATAAAATAAGTTATATTTAATTAAATGTATGTAATGTTAGCTTGGACGAATTAATCTGTTAATTCGTAATTAAATGTAATCGGTTATATTTAATATCAACAAGATGAATGTGTCATAGTGGTAATAGTGAGGGTAATCAAACCAAGAGGTCATGGGTTCGATCCTCACTAGATGACAATTTACACATTTTATACATTTTTGGAATAACCGAAAATAAGAGAAATAACTCTCTTAATTTCGGTAAATTGGGCCGAAATTATGGAAAAGAAAATCCACCTTATTTCTCCATATACTCGGTTGTTATAAGGGGAGATGAGGGAATTTTCTTAACCTAATTCTTTTCCCAATTCTTGCCTCCTCTCATCGGAAGAACACAAAAAAACCTAAAAATTAATCAGTGATTTTTGGATCGATTCTAGCAAAATCAAAGGGCATTTCTCATATCGTCTTGGGTGCAACTGATAGGCGAATATCAACTTTGATATTTTTCTTAGGCCGTCTTTGCTAGGACCAAAGGTTATTTCTTAATCTTTTACAATATTTTTTATGCAATTTAATTTTATGACTAGCTTTCATCATCTTATAGATTCGTTATAGTCCTTAAATTAAAGGGATGCATACAGATAAATCCCACAGTCTTTTTAGTCATACTTGTAAATGAAATTTAAACAAGATATGAGCATTTATATAGTGACCTCTACCCAACTATTACAAATGATTCCAAGATCCAAATTCATATTAACTTGGGCACGGTAGGGCCGATTCATCCCTTATCAATATAACTCGGTGGATTAACTTTTTAATCGATTCTACTTTTAGAACTCTTGGTCGATAAAATTACATTATTATTTATCTTTAGCCCGGAACACATGCGACTACGGTCACGAATACTTCCGTTGAGCTCAATCCAAATTTCGAATAAATGTGTCCGTGATCCAAATCCACATCAACTTGGGCACGGTAAGGCCGATTCATCCCTTATCAACATGAATTCGGTGGATAGACATTTATCACCCTCTTCCCCTACGTAACAAGGTTTGTACCCCGGTAGGGCCGAGCGCACTCCCTCACGAAATAGGTTTTCATGGTTTCTACTTTTTGGTAAGGCTAAGTCTCAATTGTTTATTTAAGCGAGAGGTTATGTCAATTTATCATCTATCACGTTTTAAGTGAACTAAAGCGGTGAACTACGATAATTGTAATTGACACGGTCGATAAACTCGATATAAAAATGCATGTTTAGTTATGTCGATTTAGCTATGCATGCAACATATAAATAAAATGCAAAGCATAAATAAAATCCTAGTATGACCTTCCTAAAATAGTAAATCTAATAAACTATTACAAATTCGGAAACCAGCTCCTTTGGTCCCTTGAACTTCGGTCTTGGCACGCACTTCAAGGCAACATTTTCTTTGATGGATCGCCTTCTCAAATGGCATCGTCTTCAAGTTACTCCGGAATAAATAAATTACATAATGAATTACATAATTTCCTATTATACATTTGTAATTGAAATAAAATAAATCTATTAAATTACAAAACGGTGATACGAGATCACAATAAATTACAACCGAATCGATATTCCCATACATTTCGGGTAATATCAATTAAAACTAAGGCCATACTAAGTAAAATTACATAATTCAAAAATTACATAAAATTAAAATATGACAATCATAAATAAAATTCAGCATTATAATATGTATGAATATGCCCAATTTTATGCTAAATCGCCTTTAAGGAGCCAATATCGTATATTAATCGGTTTTTACAGATTTGCCTGATTTAACCTTTTAAAAATCACAATAATTACATAATTCATATTTATGTACAAGTTAATTACCCTAACTATCTTAGGACTCAAAATTAGTCTCCACTAACATTTGACAATAATTTAAACTTGATTTCTTAATATTGTTCATAAATGGACCTAAAATACAAAATTATGTCATAAACTTCAAATTAAATCATAAAGATTTCAAATAATTTCAAAATTTGAAATTTAAACTCATGAACATTCTGGAAAAATACCATGACACTCATAATGTTCAAAACTTAGGTTAAAAATTTTGAAAATTGATCGAGAAAAACAATGTTGCGGTTTATCGGATTTAACAATTATGATCCTAAAAATATGAGAAAAAATTATATTCATCAACTTTTCACTTTTAGATCTGAAATATATGATAAAATCAACATATGACGTTTTTCCTCAGTCATGAAGTATGTTTTAGCATTTTTACTAATTAAAGTCACTATTTATGTGATTTTTCATCAAAAATTCATAAATCATGCATAATGACTTCATTATAGCCAAATATTTTACACACATCATGTAAAATTGCATGTGACAACATACTAAATTTCCATGACCATATTCAAAATATAACTCATATTAACCTATTTACCCATTTAAATACGATTTTAATTTGAAAAATCCATATTTCGAGCAATACAACTCATTTTATTATGAAAATTTAAAGGCCATCTGTAGATAATATATGTGAAAACATATCCAAAAACCACTGAAAAAATCAAAGTTTAGCTATTTTTCGTCCAAAAATGACATTTTTATCATAAAAATCACATTTTAATGCCAATATTTTATAAAATGAACAATAAAATCCATAAATAAACCAAAATATCCTAAAAATCACTTAGGACCAGAAACTTTTAACATGCAAGGTTATTTTAAGGTTTATCTTCATAAAACCAAATTAATTAGTTTTTTTTTTTTTGGTGAACTGTGAAATTATATTAATAATAATTAGGAAATACAATTGTTTGTCACCATACAAATTCATTTGTGCCTCATACAATCAACATCAGACAACTAAAAATCAATAGGCCTCAAACTTAAACTGTATTCAAGCTATGTAGTCTAGCATTAGCCTGCACCTCAGCTAGGACCCTACATGGACGAGGAATTTGGAAATCAATTCTGCATTTGTTTCGTACAGTCCAAATCTGATAAACCAGAGCAGCCATGGCAGCCATAATCATCTGCTTCTTCATGAGGGAACGACAACGCCAGTGAACTCCCCATTCCAATACTCCCACCAGCGGCATGTTAAGTTTCAACCAGTCTCTGAACAAGATCCAGCATTGAACACTAAAGGGGCAGCCATACAAAAGATGATGATGATCTTCCTAATGAACCAGACACATATCACAGACTGCATCATTTATAATGCCAAATTTGAGCAGCCTGTCCTTAGTCATTAGTATGCACTGAACTGCCAACCAAACTATAAATGAGTGCTTGGGGACATTCATTCTATTCCAGACAAGAGGACACCAAGTTACTTTCTGTTGATCCCCTTGCAGGCAAGCATACCCATCAGAAACTGAGTAATAACCCTGATTATCCCAGCTACCATTACTAAACCCAGCTTTCATTTGATCCTTTACCTGACAAATTTTACGCCAAGTCCAACTAGAATTATTAGTTGGTTGGTACTCCAGCCATTCCTGATCTTTTATATAGACATGACTAACCCACTTAATCCAAAGATGGTCAGCCTTGTTCACTAACCACCAGACATATTTTCCAATCAGAGCTACATTCCACAACCTGTAATCAATGATACCCAAACCACCATACTTTTTAGCTTTACATACTTTCTCCCAAGACACAAGAGGGGACTTAGCATACTGGTCACCACCACTCCATAAGTAATTCCTGCATATTCTCCCAATCCTTTCAATAACAGTCAGAGGAATGATAAAAATTCGAGCCCAAAAAGAATGGAGTTGAGATAAGACAGCTTGCACAAGTGACAGCTTGCACAGGTACAAGCCTTCACTACTACAAATCCAGGCAACTACAACGCCCCTTTAACAACGATTATTCACGAAAATCACAATAGACGTTGTAGAATGTATGGCGCGAATTTTACTAAAATCAATTACAACGGGTATGGTTATAAAAACCGTTGTTATTCGTTTTAACAACGGGTCACACATGAACAACCGTTGTTAATAATTTGGCGCAAAATTGGCGCAAAGTTAGTGAAACGTAATCACAACGGTTATTTTTGAAACCCGTTGTTAAAACTTATTTAACAACGGGTGTTTTTTACAACCGTTGTTAAAACATATTTCACAACGATTGTTGTTTAATAACCGTTGTCAATACCTTCCATACTCTAAACCACACAAACACAAGTCTGCTGCAGCCACAAAAAACAAACCTTAATACATACACAAACACAAACCCAGCAGCAGCCAAACACAAACACAAAACACACACTTTCTCATCGTCTCTTTCTCTCTTTCTCATCGTCGCTTTATCTTCTCGCCACATCTTTGTTGATTTCATCGTCTCTTTACGTACGATCCGTAATTATCGGTTTGTTTCATCGTCATTATTTTATTTTTCTAATTATTTCATTTCCATGTATGTGTTTTTATCGACCATTAGGTTCCGTTCAAAGATCTGCTAATTATTTCATTTCCATCTTCTTTGGCGTCCTTGACGGATCGAGCATAGTAAGAGTCTTAAGGATGATATCATTCATTTTGTTGGAGTTTGGAGTTTGTTTTGAAAGATTAAGGAGAGGGTTAATTTATTTGGAGTTTGTTTTAGCAGTTAGGGTTTGGAGAATATATTGAGATAATGGAAATGCATGTTAGTTGAGATAATGCAATGTATTTATACTAAGCAATGTGTGGGTTGAGTTGTTTTTTAATTAATATATATGTTAGGAAGTTGTGCCATAATCAAGATCATCATATCTCTCAATCTTGCTTCAAATCTTATTGGACAAAAGAATGGCGTAATAATCTGGATCTTGATCTTGATGATGACTGATCTATGGAGTTGAAAAAATGGAAGCAAATCAAACAAGCATAACTCAACACTTTCAAAATGATCATTTCATTTAATTTTAAACCAAATACATTACAGAATTATCGAAATCAAAAGATGTATAATAAGCCGGAACAACCCCGGTTAAGCGTAAAAAGCGCTTCTCAACCCGCCACCAATCACGCCACTCTGGTATACCGCTAACTTCCGGGTCATTGGCTTCATATTTTGCAATAACAAATTGAATATATGCAAGGACACGACTTGCATGTGGAGATAAGGTTGGAAGAGTACAACTCAACATATCTCTCGGGTGCACCAAGTTGCGAGTAACAGTACGAGGGTATGAAGATGATGATGATGATGAGGCTTTGTTGACAAGCGGATCGCTTCACGCCTCTTAATCCAATAATTCCGTTGATGTTCAAGGGATGCTTTGATTAATGGGTGTTGATCGGCGAAGCCCTGGCGAGAACCTTCCCATCATCTTCAATCGTTTGTGTAAGCCATTCTTCGTTGTTGATAAAATTAGGGTTCATTGCCATGTTGTTTCAATTAATGAATGTTAGATACTAAAGGATGCTTTAATATTTATAGCTAGTCACATTTATAAGTTTTTTCAAAACCGTTGGTAATTAATTTAAGGGATATTCTGCATGCATCGGAATTCTAACGGGCCGTAATTATACATGCATCTAGTAATATTTAATTTAATTTTTTTTTTATTTTTTAAGAACAAACAACAACGGTTATTTACAAACAACCCGTTGTCTTTAGTTATAACAACGGTTTTGTATATTACAACCCGTTGTTATAACTTTCCCCCCAAAATTGAGTTCACACTTTCCACAACGGGTTTTTATACTTACAACCGTTGTTAATATTTTTAACAACGGTTGCTTTAAGAAAACCAACCGTTGTTAAAACCTTTTATAACGGACGCTTTAACAACGTCCGCTTTTTTATATAACAACGGTTTTTAACCGTTGTTATAGCCTGTATCTGTAGTAGTGCTTCCAGCATAACTGAGTTTTCTTGCCCCGAAGTTCCTGATCCTCATCACAATCTTTTCAACTAACCTAGAATAGTCCCCAATGGCCATTCTTTTGTGAGAAATAGGAATACCTAAATATCGAAAAGGAAATTTTCCCTCTTTGAATCCAGATAGACTGAGAATTTCATTACCAGTTTGCATACCCAAGCCATTGAAATAAATATCAGACTTCTCATGATTCATCTCAAGGCCAGAAGCAACAGAGAAGGTAGCAAATGCTCTTAGCAAAATAGTAATGGAAGGTTTGTCACCTCTGCAAAACATTAAAAGATCGCCTGCAAAACAAAGGCGAGTTAGCTTAAGTGCTCTGCAAAGGGGGTGGTAACTGAACACCATACTATCAGTGACCTTAGCTAACACCCTACTGAGGTATTCCATGAATACAGTGAACAACAAATGAGACAATGGATCTCCTTGTCTGATGCCTCGTTGCCCTTGGAAATACCCAGAGCTGTTACCATTTAGAGACAGAGTATACCATGGAGTGGTTACACAAGCCATGATCCAATGAATCACCTTGGAATGGAATTTTAAGGCATGTAACATCTGACTAATGAATTCCCACTCAATGGAATCATATGCCTTCTTGAGATCAATTTTCATAAGGCATCTAGGAGAGCATGTTTTCCTCTTGTATAATCTGACCAAATCCTGACAGATTAGAATATTGTCAACAATCGCCCTCCCCTTGATGAAAGCACTCTGATTCTCACTCACCAAATCAGGCAAAAACTTAGCCATTATATTACAAATGACCTTGGAGATAACTTTATAAACCACATTGCATCATGCAATTGGTCTAAAATCAGCCACAGTCTCAGGTCTCTCCTTCTTTGGAATCAAAGTGATGGTAAATGCATTAATCTGAGTAAGCAGCTTGCCTGAGATAAAAAATTTCTGAACAGCAGCCTCTAGATCCTTTCCAACCACCTCATAAGAATCCTTAAAAAACTGAGAACTATACCCATCGGGCCCTGGAGCTTTCATGGCAGGTATAGAGTACAGAGCATCATGGATCTCCTGATTAGTAACCTCAGCTGTCAACAACTGACAATGATCTTCAGTTACTAGTTTCCCCATTCTGACAGTGGGAAAATGTACCCTCTTAACAGACTTGCTGGAGCCCAAAAGCTTCTTGTAGTACTCTACAAAAGCCTCCTCAATGGCACTGGCAAAGTGATGCTTAATGCCATCCAAGTCCTAAATACTTAACATCCTATTATAAAGCCTTCTAGCTTTAATAACACTATGAAAATAGTGAGTATTGTCATCCCCTTCAACAAGCCATTGAGCCTTAGCTTTTTGTGCAAGAAAGCTTCTTCTAGCATCAGATCTCTCATGATATACCTTAGCAGCATTATGGGCTTCCTGCTGCAAAGTAATATTAGTGGGATCATTCTGCAACTTTTCCTGAGCATTGTGCAATAACAATAAAGCTACTTTAGTGGTAGTTTCAATGTTAGAGAATGCAGAGTGATTAAGCTCTTTCAGAGGCTTCTTCATAGCCTTCAGTTTCTTCACAAATTGGAACATCTTGTAGCCAGGCACCCGCTGCTCCCAAATATTCTTGACCACAGTAAGGAAATCAGGATCCTTCCCCACATATTGAAGTATTTGAACCTACCTTTCCTACTCCCACCCTCAGGATCAAGAACCATTGTACAGGGGCAATGGTCAAATAATCCTTCAGGATGGAACATAGTGATGGTATCCTGAAACTGCAGCAACCACTCATCATTGACCATAACTCTGTCTATCCTACTGAAGACCATGTCTCCAGCTTCATGTTTATTGTTCCAAGTATAATAAGCACCATGAGCAGGAATGTCTCTAATCTCACACTCATCCACACATTGCTGAAAGTCCCTCACCTCAGCATCAGAGACCTCGGACCCAATCCTCTCATTCATTGCCAGAATATTATTGAAGTCCCCCATGACTACCCAAGGCCCATTAACCAGAGTTTTCATATGGGTAAGAGCCTGCCACAAGGGTACCCTCTCAGCTAGTCTATTAAAACCATAAACTAGTGAAAGCCACCATACCTCACCAGTAGGCAGAAAAGTAACATGAGCATTTATAACTTTATCCATTTTGTTAATGACCTCCACTTTATAGTGTATATTATCCCAGATAAGCCAAATTCTTCCTCCTTCATGACAGCAATTATTATTCACCATAGCCCAGTGAACACCCAAGCCTTGATGAACCTTATTAATAGAGCTACTCCTAACCCTAGTCTCAATTAAACCAAAAAGGCCTACATTATTAGAATGCAGAAACCATCTAATATCCTTCTCCTTATTCACATTATTCATACCACGGACATTCCAAAACCCAATGCTACCCATTTTCAATGTTTGGTTGCTCACCCCCCAAGTCCTTATGAACCACCTGTCTATATTGCACATATTGCTCCAGGACCTCCATCACACTCCTCCCTCCTGCCCCTACATGTGTCCCTTCTTGCCTAGTCAACCCAGTGAGTATCCTCGCAGTAGAGAAAGGAGTAAAAGACACAGAGATTGAGGTAATCAATCTATTAGGCACAATGCTTGCATTCTTCTGAGTCATAGGTGCTACTGGGGGAATAGGAACAGGTATAGCCACTGCAACTGGTTTAGGTGGTTGTTGTGGTTGTTTAGGTACCCATTGTTGCTTGCTCTTACCCTTCCCAATAGCCTGTTTCTTCCTACAGTCTCTACCAACATGACCAAGCCCCTTGCATTCAGAGCAAATGACAGGTTTCCATTCATAATGGACAATCTACCTATGGTCAATACCCAATTCATCAGTAAACTCAATCACGTCAGGTAGATCCTCTCCCATTTTAACCTCAACCATAATTCTGGCATGTCCAATGAATGTTTTAAGGAGAGTGTTACTATCACAACGAACAGGTTTCCCAACCAGTCCTGCAATCTTATTCAAAGCGTTTCCCCAAAACTTCAAAGGAAATCCATAAAACCTTATCCAGATGGGTACTACATCAAGTGCTTCTCTGAACAGATTAACTTGTGGTGTCCACTCCTTGACAACCACAGGTTTGTGGGGTAATATCCGTATAAAACCCTTAAATTTTAGGACTATAACGTAAATTTACTATGCGATTTATGGTCATAGACGAAAAACAATAGAGAAACGATAAAGAACAAGAATCAACCTCGGGTCCTTTGAAATTCGGCCTAAGAACAGAAATCAAAGTAGATTTCCTCCTAATCGTTGCACCCAAGATCGTCTGAGACTATGCCCCTTGTGCTAGAATTGCTCTCTAATTGTCTTGCAATATTGAGAGAGCCTTTTTGTGAGGTTTTTCGATGAGAGATCTAGGATTTCAGAGAAGAGAGCTCCAAAACCCTAATTTTCTTTCAAATGAATGAATTAGGGCAAAAGGAGAGAGAGCCTCTCCTTTTGTTTGGTTAAATCAAACCGTGAGCCAAGGGGAGGGAGTGGGCTTTCACTTCCTCCTTATTTTTTAACTCGTGATCCGACTCAAAATGCTAAAATGTATATGACGGGATTTTTATTATAAATCGTCATCGGTTATCGGTTATTAAAATATCAACTAGTAATCATGACTCAGTCGATATATTAATACTTGTCCGACAATGACAATATTGTATAATTAATTAATTCAATATACATTAATTAAATATAACCGTTTATATTTAATTTACTTAATTAATCGCTTAATTCGCCTTAGCCATTTTTATTTAATCCGTATTAAATAATTATCTCAACATCGCGTTTGACTAATTATTAGTCAATAACTCCGACTAACTGCTTAGTCAAATTAGGCATCAACATGACTGTATTTTCATACCGTCACATCTCTCAAACGTATCCTATAGGTGTGACTTTTAGGGACAGTTGATCACCGCCATCTGGATGACAATAACGTCAAACTTATCTAGCAAGCCAACCGTTATTGATAAACGTGGACCAACCGATAATAATACAAAAGTATACCCTTTGATCCTTTTAGAGATTTAAATGTTATTGCACTAACTGTAGAGGACACCAGCCCCAACAAGCTCCCACTTGTCCGTACAAGTGTATGTGCAATAACGTTATCCGCACTAACTGGAGGACACGGCTCCAACAAACTCCCACTTGTCCGTACAAGTGTATGTGCGATAACCGATTCTCATATTCATTTAAAATTTCTCCCACTCAATGTAAAACAATTTGCAGATCCGGATCCGCAAAGGTCGTATTTTACAATCGATCCGTATCAAGAGTGGTTTCCCCGACTAGAGAGTAACTTAACGATAAAACGACCTTCGTATTCGAGCATGGCCATGCATTTCGATTCTGACTCCTCGAGTGGCCCCGAGAAATATCGAGTACCGATAAAGGCCGGATATTTCCATCAACTCGACTCCTGCCGATCTAAGCACAACATGAAATGACCCAGAAAAAATCTACTTGGCCCCTGTTACGGATGACCGTGAGAAAGAAACCAAAGTCACCCGAAATCGCCTTAGTCTCAAGAGACAATCGATAGTCAAAAGAATCGACTCTTAGGATCACCATGGAGGTCCTATCCACGACCTGGCACCGAATGTTATAAAACATTTAGGACTCCATGTCGATGTCACAATTGTGTCCTACGAGATATCCGTATAACTCGCCTCTCGTGAATTGTCAATCAACCTTTTGACTTATGGCTCGTTGAACCCACCATCAACCAACGTCACAAAATAATTGCCGAGTTATCACTCACGTGGGCAATTAAGGACCAAAAATATAATGTTTGTTCAGTTCACTTTGTGGTGTTCAAAATTGTCGTACAAATCCACATGAAAAACAAAATATATAAATATCAAAACGATGATGTCGTATAGAGTACAAAAGAGAATGAATCTAATCCATAAAAGAGTACTACAACTCAGAACACGTTTAATTCCCATGGAATTAACATGCCCTTCATGCTTATCTTGTCGTAATGGTTTAGTGAGAGGATCTGCTATGTTATCATCTGTAGCAATCTTTTCTATCACTACCTCCTTTTGCTCCACGTAATCTCGGATTAGATGAGCTTTCCGTTGTACATGTCTAGACTTGTTGCTAGACTTAGGCTCCTTAGCTTGGAAGATGGCACCTCTATTGTCGCAATAGATGGTGATCGGGTCATTCGAACTAGGCACTACAGATAGTCCTTGTAAGAATTGACGCATCCATATCGCTTCCTTTGCGGCCTTCCGCACGCGGCATAGTACTCGGACTCGATCGTAGAATCTTCTAAACACTTTGTTTGGAACTCTTCCACCGATCGCAGCGCCATTAAGAGTAAAAACGAATCCAGACTGAGATTTCGAGTCATCTCGATCCGTTTGGAAGCTAGCATCTGCGTAACCGGTTGCGCATAGCTTTTGTTTCCCTCCATAAGTCAATGCCCAATCTTTAGTCCTCTGTCGGTACTTAAGAATGTTCTTGACAGCCATCCAATGTGATTCACCTGGAGGCTGTTGGAATCGACTTGTCATACTCAATGCATATGCCACGTCCGGACGTGTGCATATCATGGCATACATGATTAATCCTATAGCCGAGGCATAAGGAATCCGTGTCATGCGCTCTTTCTCTTCCGGTGTCTCTGGTGCCTGAGACTTGCTCAAATGCACCCCTGGAGCCATAGGAAGAAACCCCTTTTTGGAGTTAGTCATGCTGAATCTCTCTAGTATATTGTCTATATAAGACTCCTGACTGAGAGATAACATCTGACGTGATCTATCTCGATAGATACGGATGCCCAAAATTCTTTGTGCCTCACCCAGATCTTTCATCTAGAAATGGTTCTTCAACCATACTTTTACCGAAGTTAAGAGAGGTATGTCATTCCCAATCAGGAGTATGTCATCGACATACAATATTAGAAAGACAATCTTGCTCCCACTCGACTTGATATATAGACATGGTTCCTCGACCGATCGAGTAAATCCATTTTCTTTTATCACTTGGTCGAAACGATGATTCCAACTCCTAGAAGCTTGCTTAAGTCCATAAATGGAACGCTTAAGCTTGCATACTTTCTTAGGATGTTCAGGATCGATGAAACCTTCGGGTTGTATCATGTACAACTCTTCCTCCAAAAAACCGTTTAAGAAGGCGGTTTTCACATCCATCTGCCAAATTTCATAGTCATGAAAAGCGGCAATCGCTAAGATAATCCGAATGGAACGCAAAGATGACTACGGGTGCAAAAATTTCATCGTAGTGCAAACCTGGCACTTGGGTGAAACCTTTAGCAACTAGTCGTGCTTTATAGATATCTTGTTGACCTTCCACAGAATGCTTTATCTTGTAAAGCCATTTGCATTGAAGGGGACGAACCTTAGCAGGTAAGTCAACAAGATCCCATACGTTGTTCTCATACATGGAGTCCATCTCGGATTGCATGGCCTCAAGCCATAGCTTTGAGTCAGAACTAGTCATGGCACCTTTATAGGTTGCGGGTTCACTACTCGTTAAGAGTAGAATGTCATCTATGTCATGTTCCTCGACCATACCAATGTATCTGTCCGGAGGAATAGAGACTCTTCCCGACCTCCTAGGTTCCTCAGGAATATTAACCGCAGCCGGGATTGAAGGAATTGGTTCCTCCAATGGTTGCTCGGTATTTGGTTCTGAATCTCCGACGATTCGAAGGTTCTATTACTCTTTGCATTCTCGAGAAATTCCTTCTCTAAGAATGTCGCACTTGCCGCAACAAATACACGTTGTTCGGTTGGCGAATAAAAGTAATGACCAAGCGTTCCTTTAGGATAACCTATAAACTATGTCTTAACCGATCGCGGGCCGAGCTTATCCTCGTGTCTCCACATGACATAAGCCTCGCAGCCCCAAACCCGTATAAAGGACAAGTTAGGGACCGTTCCCTTCCATAGTTCATATGGAGTCTTGTCAACAGCTTTAGACGGACTTCGGTTAAGTATTAGAGCAGCTGACAGAAGAGCATAACCCCACAATGAGTCAGGCAACACGGTGTGACTCATCATGGATCGAACCATATCAAGTAGTGTTCGATTTCTACGTTCGGACACACCATTCAACTGAGGTGTTCCAGGTGGAGTTAACTGCAAGGCAATCCCACAGTCTTTGAGGTGTTGATCAAACTCATGAGAAAGATACTCGCCACCACGGTCTGATCGCAGTGTTTTAATCTTTCTACCCAGTAGGTTCTGTACCCGATTCTGGTATTCCTTGAATTTCTCAAAGAATTCACTTTTGTGCTTCATTAAGTAGACATAGCCATATCTACTTAAATCATCCGTGAAAGTGATGAAATACTTATAGCCTTCTCGTGCGGTGATTGACATAGGTCCACACACATCCGTATGTATGAGTCCTAATAGGTCAGCAGCGCGCATTCCAACACCTTTGAAGGAAATTCGAGTCATCTTACCAATGAGACATGATTCACACGTGCCAAATGATTGAAAATCAAAGGCCGAGATAGCTCCATTCTTTATGAGCTATTTTACGCGTTTCTCATTAATGTGTCCCATACGGCAGTGCCATAGATACGTTTCATCTTTGTCACCAACCTTTAACTTCTTATTCATTACGTGTAATATTTCGGTGGTCTGATCTAAAACATAAATTCCATTCATGGAGACTGCCTTGCCATAAATCATATCGTGTAATGAGAAAATGCAAGTATTATTCTCTATTACAAATGAAAAACCAAGTTTGTCAAGTGCAGAAACTAAAATAATGTTTTTAGAAAGACTGGATACATAATAGCAGTTATATAAAAATAACTCAAATCCGCTAGGAAGCTGGATCACGTATGTTCCCCTCGAGACGGCAGCCACTCGTGCTCCATTCCCGACACGCAGGTCCACCTCACCCTTTACGAGGGGTTCGATGTTTCGGAGCCCCTGCACATGATTACACTGATGAGAACCACAACCAGTATCTAGTACCCAAGTTCCGTAACTTGCGTGGTTAATCTCAATCATATGAATAAAAGTAGAAGAGGAAGAAGACATACCAACAGGTTTAACGCGACCTGCTTTTATGTCCTCATGGTAAACATGACATGTACGCCTCCAATGCCCAGTCTTGTGGCAGTGATGGCATTCCATGTTTTCGGTCTTGCTCTTTGTCGCGCCTGATGAGGTGCTTAACTCACCAGGCCCACTCTTACCTGATCCCGACTTCTTAAACTTCGGTTTGCCTACCGCTAGGTCTGCCTGAGCTTTGCCCTTACCCTTGCCCTTGTTTGACACAACGAGAACATCCTGTTTCAAGCTCCCACTAAACTTCATATCCTTCTCGGTCTGTACGAGTAGGGAGTGTAGTTCATGAGGACTTTTCTTCAAATCATTCATATAGTAATTCGCTCTAAAGACCGCAAAACCATCGTAGAGTGAATGAAGCATGCGGTCAATCACGATGTTCTCGCTGATTTTACAATCAAGCGCCTCCAGTCTCTCGACATTCTCAATCATGCTGAGAATGTGTGGGCTAACCGGTTGGCCCTTCAGGAGTTTCGCATCAAAGAAGCGAGTGGTATGCTCATAGGTCACGATTCTCGGTGCTCTCGAGAATTCCTTAGTGAGCGTGGTGAAAATCTTGTTTGCACCTTGGGCTATGAAGCGTTTCTGCAAATTGGATTCCATTGCAAAAATGAGTACGTTTTTAATCGCACCCGCTTCCATGACGAAATCGTTATACTTGGCGATCTCGTTAGCTCCAGCCGTGGGGCCTGGGTTTGACGGGATGGGCTCTGTCAGATATTTGAGCTTCCCGTCGCCAGCGCAGATTCCGTAATGCCGCCTTCCAGTCCGCGGTTTGATCCATCATTCTTCATCGAGTAGACGATTCATCCGATTCATGAAGATCCGAAGCCGGGACTCACGGTCCAATGTGGCACTTGGCATTGGGTCGTCAAAGACGGCCACCATTTTGTTATTAGCAGTTTAAGTGATCGTGATCTACACTGAAAAAGAAAGGAAAAACAAAACGAAATAAGCAACTCATCGAGGTGATTTAAGTCTATTTAAAATTCATTTTAATCGTGTAGACTCATTGCACTTGCATAATTGATCTCCCTCAAGAATAATACAAGTTATCCCAAGACTCAATTTCCGTAAATTGATAAGCCAACTGTTTAGCTAGTTCTATCGTTAGAACTCTTGGTCGATAGGTTTCCGTAAATCCTATCTATAGTCCACCATAATCACAGGATCGTACGAGTGACCATAGTGTTGAGATAAAATAGGTCAATCAGTTCCAACTTACCCGACGTAGAAGGGGTCATATTATGCCTACCGACGAAGAAGGGATTCATTGGAGTTTGACCTATAAAGACTATTCTCAATTTTTGGTTATACGAGGAAGATCCCATCAACTTAGTTTTAATTCATTTTAAGTGAACGAAAAACTAGCATTGCGTGAATGAATTAATTTAGGTGATGGCTTATAAAAACGTGTGATATCTGTATATCATAGAAAACTAACGCATGACCTCTATATGAGTCAGTTTTCATGCAATTATTAGGTGGTTTGGTTTTAGGCGGAAAATGATGCAAACTATCGTTACGATAAAATAAATAAAAGAATGCAAAACGTAAATAAATGTCCTAGTGTGGCCTATCCTAGTAAAAAAAACATAATACAACTTTGGAATCCACCGTTGGACCCGAGAAGCTTGTCTTGATGTTCCATCTTTGTCCATGCAGCGGGAGTGAGCATCCGATCTCCATCTTTGGTCTTCTCAAAATTACAATTAAAATTTACAAAAATAAACCTATTTACATTCTAAATTAAAACTGTAATTACAAGGAAAAATCAAAATGGAGATGCGAGATCTAAAAATACAACCAAGACTGTGTTCCATCATTACGGTAACACGTTCTACTAAGGCCGCACTAAGTTACAACCGTTTGTAAAAATTAAATACGTAATTAAAACATTCAAGGCATTCAAAATAACGATAAATAAAAATGCATCAACTAAAATAAAATTTATTCGTGACATAATTCCGTAATTACGTTAAATTTATCCAAACCACCTTTAATGATTAAAATTATGTGACAAAACCGCTTTAATCAACTTAATTTTAATCCATGATAATCCGTTACTTTAAATCGCTTTAAAATAACTAAATGGTACGTGAGTGAACCGTTTCACTATCAAGCAAGTGCAAAATCCGTATTGTTTACACAATAGGGCCGAAAAAAAAAAATGAACACGAATTTTTTTTTTTTTTCTCTTTTTCACGGCTGGACCGTGACAAAAAACATCAATTTTTTTTTTTTTCAGCGAATTGCCGAGAGCAAAAGAGAGCAAGAAAAAAAAATTTCAGCGGCTCAAAATTTTTATTAGCTCGGCCAAAACCAACAATTGAACAAAAAACACCAATTGCAATTTGAACATAATCCGTATTAAAACAAAATTACAATTGACAAATCTTTAACACATTGCTATGATTATCGTTTAAAATAACAATATGCAAAAACAAATCGAAAAACAAAATCAGACGATTGAGACTGATCAGCAGTAAGCCGTGTGGCACAGCTCCCAATGCAAAAAAATAAAAAACAGCCGTGAATAATGATTCGGCCGCACGGTTTTTTTTTATGCAAAAAATTTATCGATTCAATTCATTTAATGAAAATCACAATGAAAAATTTACGTGGCCTCGCTCTGATACCACTTGTGGGGTAATATCCGTATAAAACCCTTAAATTTTAGGACTATAACGTAAATTTAACATGCGATTTATGGTCATAAACGAAAAACAATAGAGAAACGATAAAGAACAAGAATCAACCTCGGGTCCTTTGAAATTCGGCCTAAGAACAGAAATCAAAGTAGATTTCCTCCTAATCGTTGCACCCAAGATCGTCTGAGACTATGCCCCTTGTGCTAGAATTGCTCTCTAATTGTCTTGCAATATTGAGAGAGCCTTTTTGTGAGGTTTTTCGATGAGAGATCTAGGATTTCAGAGAAGAGAGCTCCAAAACCCTAATTTTCTTTCAAATGAATGAATTAGGGCAAAAGGAGAGAGAGCCTCTCCTTTTGTTTGGTTCGTCCAAACCGTGGGCCAAGGGGAGGGAGTGGGCTTTCACTTCCTCCTTATTTTTTAACTCGTGATCCGACTCAAAATGCTAAAATGTATATGACGGGATTTTTATTATAAATCGTCATCGGTTATCGGTTATTAAAATATCAACTAGTAATCATGACTCAGTCGATATATTAATACTTGTCCGACAATGACAATATTGTATAATTAATTAATTCAATATACATTAATTAAATATAACCGTTTATATTTAATTTACGAATTAACTGCTTAATTCGCCTTAGCCATTTTTATTTAATCCGTATTAAATAATTATCTCAACATCGCGTTTGACTAATTATTAGTCAATAACTCTGACTAACTGCTTAGTCAAATTAGGCATCAACATGACTGTATTTTCATACCGTCACATCTCTCAAACGTATCCTATAGGTGTGACTTTTAGGGACCAGTTGATCACCGCCATCAGTATGACAATAACGTCAAACTTATCTAGCAAGCCAACCGTTATTGATAAACGTGGACCAACTGATAATAATACAAAAGTATACTCTTTGATCCTTTTAGAGATATAAATGTTATTGCACTAACTGTAGAGGACACCAGCCCCAACAAGGTTTGTTGTCAAAAAACACAGGTCCTGATTGTAATACCCTTAACTTCATTTTTCAGTTTTAAAACGAACAAGAAATATACCATTGGAATGAAAGGAAATCTGTTCATACTCAGTATATCCCCAAACTCGTTTAACAAATCCTTCCACAACTTTAAACGGCGGATTAGCGCCTAGTAAATAGCAATACACAGCGGTGGACCAATACGCTAATTCATTCTCAACATCAGTATCAGACAATTGAAGATGGCTTACCCTGGCAGATTCTGGCGATTGCGGCTGATGCGACACCTCAGTCCAATCACTACCATCATCAGAGACTTCCTCCTCAATCGAATCCATCCCACTATGAAGATTGAATGGACGGATACCAGAGCTTGAACCCTGAGCGTGGCCTTCCAACCGAGGAATAGCCAGAAGACCATCAGTATCAGGATCCAACATCTGATATCTCGATCCATGATTTCTACTATTAGGCGTAATATTATTATTTGGTGTATTTTTAGGATTTTGTGTAATATTATTGGTTATTATTCTAATTCCTTTACTAGTTTTAGGGTTGTTACGTTTTTGTTTCGCCATTGCTGAACAATCACATAAACAAGCCTAAAATTAATTAGTTTTGTATGTTAATCATATAACTCGGAAAAACTATAAACCGATTTGCATGCAAACAACCTAATGCTCTTGATACCGCTTGTTAGAAATATTAATCTCATTAATTTACATATTCATATATGTGAGAAACTATTTAGTCATAAAATAATTACAAATCTTATGCATGCAAACATAAATAGAAGTAGAGAAGAAAGCATCAACCCTTACTATGATAGTTTCGGATTTTGGGCACAAGTGAGTTCTCCTACTCACTTGTTCTTGAACTTCCTAATATTGGATGAACAAGGATTCAAGCTTTGAATCCCTCCCAAATACTTATACCCAAGATAATCTCTTAATGGATTAATATTACTTGATCTAGAATCATAATAATCTTCACTAAAAATTGACCCAAAACTTGTTATTGTTCTCTTGTTTATTCGACCAAGAGAAAGGGAGAATTGGAGTATTATTTTCTCTTATATTTCTAGAAGTTTTTTATGATCTCTTGAATGAATGTTACACTAGCATATATTGTAGTGTAAGAGTAAAAATTAAGCAAAAATCTTTTGCTCTTTCTTATGGAAAAACCGGACATGGGGGAGGGGGAAAGCCCAATGCATGCTCTCCTTTTCTTCCCAAGATAAAGCTATGCATGCAAGGCTAGGTCTTGATAATTATTATTGTATTTTCCACTTATAATACAACACAATAAAAACTCTAAAACACCCCCTCCATTTCGGTACATACATAAAATGGATGAGTCCATTTTATTTGTGATCTTGTCAATATGTCACATGTGACATATTACATGACATCTTATAAATATAAAATGTATATTTAACAATTAAAAATAAAATATGTCACTAATTAAAATAACCTAGTAATGCATAATTACTTGTACCGAAAAAGTGTTTCCGAATTATAAACAACAACATTCTGTATTTATAATAATTTATTCATTCCGTTTCGATTGTTTCCGTAAACAATAATTTCATCTAAGTAATAAAACAATTCGGTTACTTACACCGTATCTTATTATAATCAAATTACAATAAGACACGTAAATATTACTTCCAAAATCGTCCGTCAATTTTAAGCAATTTAATTAACTCGTATTGACATACGATCAATTAAATAAACAATTAAGAGTGTCACCCTTTAGGTATGACCTAAGGGGATCAAATGGTCACCACCGTCGCACGACATTAATGTCAAACTCTAGTCAGCCAATCATTACCGATATGTGTGGACCAGTTGACAGTAAAATATTACTTCCCACGTGTATTCTTAAAATGAGATTTAAACATGTGATCATCATGATCAACAGTTGTGATCGCATTATTGTCGGAGGACACATATTCCAACAATATATACACACACACACGCGTACATAAAGCATGCGCAAACTATTGAGACTCCGCTAATGAAACAACATAACTGGCCAACATATTTCTCATCTGATTGATGTCGTCTGGCGAATATTCTGGGGCTTTGTTGAGTATTAGTGGAAACTACAAATCAAAATATATATAATCAAAATAGATATAATTCATGGAAGTATACAGAATTGAACTCAATTTATGTCTGAAATAGTTTTTAAATCACACTAACCCGTATCGGAAGGGTAGAAAGTTTTATGTCGATAACCTTCCACATGGACTGACAAACGTAAAAGGTGCATTGTTTGTTGTCTGGTGCTTTAGGAGACTATTATATAAATCACACACAAATCAGCTGAATTAGATAATCAACCGCTTGCATAAACATTAATTAAATGATACGAGTAATTATTAAGAATACACTTACTATTGGCGTGATAAAATTGGGATCAGTGTTGCTTTCATATTTCCCAAGTTGACATAATCTTTTTTTTGCTTCAAAAACACTAATTCATAAATATACACACATGTCATTGTAATTTGCATATATATGGCTCAAGTCATACAATAACAAATGACATTATTGAAGGTTGTAAACTTACTCAGTTATCATCCATACACAACTGTTAGAGGGTTTGCCTTCGCGAGAGTCAATCCAGTACACTGTTTTTGTTTCTACTTGGATTGCCAGTAGCACCTAGTGCTTCCTATTCATTTTGGGACATAGAACTGTTAGTTCATTTACACGCATTTAAGCATGTTAATAATAAATTTATAGAACCATGATTCATTACAATAATCACGTCCTATACATACATATTCTTATTGTAGGGGGCAAGCCATAGTTTTTTGGACGACATCAACTGACGAGCGATATTATTGATTTGTTCTTCGTATGAAATTCTGTGCACATAAAACGCCTTAGGACTCAAGAATCCGCAGGCGTGAATTGGGACCTTCCACTCAGCAAACTGATTATTGAGGTACCTATTACGCCACATGGAATGAAGATTGTTATTGTAATTGATAATTTAAACAAACATCATTATTCGTAAATGGAAATGACTAAATAGTTTTATTAATAAAACTTACTTCATCCAAATCAAAATGTGAACAGCATCTAAATTGTCAAGGTCGACAAATTCCATCAGTTGCTTCGGGTCCAGTATGGCTATATCAGCTGTGCCCATAACTTCCTTTTCAATGTTAATCATGACTACATCCCCTATAAGTGACCTCTTTACAGCCAGGTTGTGCAAAGCCATCAGCGAAGCAGTTTTCATCTTTTTCTTATATTCACACGATTCATAATCAGAATCATAAGCAAGCTTCAGTGCAACAACTTTCGTTAACGTATTAATAACTGCTTTAGCCGCCATCATGGCTTTGCTTAAGTTCTGCAAATGTAATGATTAAAGTACTTACGATATGTTAATATTCGTACCCTAATCTATTTAAAAAACAAGTAATAATTAACGTCTGCATATAGGTACCTCGGGGATGACAACATTGATGAGGTTGGCATGCCATTGCACATAAGATCTTAGGGCTTCTTTCAAATAAGTGACCTCCTCATTAGGAAATGGTACTTTTACTTCCCCATACTCGTCTTTATATAATTGGGACACTTCCACTTTCCTGCAATTGTGACGAAGGGGTATACCATGAACCTTAACTTACTGAAGCCGGTCGTAATTGAACACGTATCCCCTGGCAACAACAACTTTCTGTTTCCCCTATAAACAGGACAGACGACAAGCCACCTTGCAATCGCCCTTCACGTCAGCTTTAATCAATTAGTACACATACATTAACTACCTTTAATAAATTTCATAAGTAAAAAACGTGTATGATATGAATAATTATAAACTAGCACCAATTACCTTTTTCAGTGTCTAGATGAACATCTGATCATCAACTACCTCCACTTCATCCTGTGTCACGGCCTTCCTAGCATCCTCTTCCTCTTCAACTGCCTGATATCGATCCTCGGCCCCCACTTCAGTCTCCTTTCCCATTTCCTTCTCCCCTGTCATGTCATCCTCAGCTTCCTTCTGTACATTAACACTTGTCCATATAACATGTACTGATTTTCCAAATCATATAACACACTGTATATAAGACATAAATATTATTACCTCTTTTTCCTCCTCATCCTCTTCCTCCTCCTCCTCCTCCTCCTCCTCCTCCTCCTCCTCCTCCTCTACTTCCTTTATGACTTGTTGAACCATATCCAACTCCTTTTCTGATGGCTTTTCCTCAGTTTCCAACATTCTCACCATCAACCTGGCTATTTTCTGTAGCTTTGCAGTAGAAATTAATGTCAACATATATAGTTGTAAATTAATTACATTGGTTCAAATACAGTATTTATAGATTACCTTCTTGGAATCATCACCACGTCGAGTAGTTTTCCCAAAATACTTAGTGATACCAACATGCGTTCCTACCCCTCTCACACGACCTGGATGCTCTGCTTTGCCGATTGCCCTAGCAAGAATGTCATCACGTCCTTCAGGCTTCCATTTTCCTTCTTGTACCTCCTTCTCATAGATCCTCTACATACACATAAAACCATTAAGCAACACACAATTATATAACTCCGACTACCAGTGGTAGGAGTGACATATTTATTCAAACTTACAATTTTCTCTTTGATGTCCTTATCATATTCAGTTTCCGTCTTTCCATTCTTAGGAGTGTGACCTTCTACCCAAGCGTCGTGACGAATGAATTTTCCAAGCTTTGCCTACAATTCATTCATCACATTGATATCCTCTCAAAATATGTATGATTACTATGAACATATATAACATTCATCACCTAATAGTCTAATACTATAAGAATTATGTACTTACAAGTTTCTTCTTAATCAATCTATAACCACCTAGGGAGCCGTAAAAGACGGTCTTTTTCTTTGAAATGTTCTCCTTGTTCCTCTCACTCATAGCCTTCATCAAATAAATTGTATCAAGAGACGTAAGCATGACCAAACACTAAACTAAGTATACTTCTTTACTTATTATTATTAAGTTACCTTAAACTTGTCAGACTGCCTATAAGCGATATAGCTATCCCAATGGTCCTGACTGACATACGGATACTTCTTTTTTGGTGGGTTCTTGTTCATCTCCCCGATTTCCTTGTTGAACAAGTGGTTCTCAGCAATCTTTAACTTCCAAGATCTGAGGGCTTCCCCTGTCTTTTTTTTAGGTACTTATCATACATTTCGGGGACAACGTAAGCTAACTTCATATATTATGAGCATAGTTGGTACAAGTGTTTTGGCTAATACACATATCAAGTAGTAACTTAATTTCAGATAAAACATTTATTATTGTATATACATACATTTTTTCTGTTTATTAGCATGGTGTTCCGTATTTTACTCAGTTCACTGATATGCGGCGTACCGAGAGGCGCATATTGTCTTACACAACAACCAATCCAACTCGCAAAATACCCGGCATACTCACCATATGGCATCCCCGTATCTTTATCCCATTGTAAAGGATTAGGTATCTTTGAATTTATTGCTTCTAGGGAAACCATGTGGCGCATTCGACCCGCAGTGTGTTGCAAATTATTCTCATCACCTGAGTCATCGCCTGACGCATTTCCATCGTTTCTTTTACGCTTTTGGACCATATCTAAAGCAGAAATTAATAAACAAATAATAACAATACATACTTATAATAACAAACAAATCTCTAGAGAGGAGGGTTTATTACTTCTTTAAAGAGGAGAATCCAGATTGATCTGGCGGCGGCAATGGCGATGATGACGATGACTGCAAAGGCGATGGGATAGGCTGGTGGTTGAGGGGAAGCTCAATGATTGAGGATATTATGAGCGGCAAGACCTTGTTTATTGGAAATTAATAAACACGGTATAAGAAAAACCGTTATATTTTGTTTCCAAACAGACAACGGTTTTGTTTGAAACCGTAATTGATTAGTACTATCTACAACGGGTTAGAAATAACCGTTGTCTGTAATATTTTCATTTTGTTTGATTTTCCCGGTGAGAAATAAAGCATCATTTTTATATAGATAACAACGGCCTGAACCGTTATAACTGTACACGTCCAGAACAACGGTTTGGGTATATCCGTTTTACTTTATATTTCATTTTGTTTGATTTTACCGCCAAGAAAAAAAGCATCATTTTCATATAGATAACAACGGCCTGAACCGTTATAACTGTACACGTCCTGAACAACGGTTTAGGTATAACACTTTTATTTAATAATTCATTTTGTTTGATACGATTTTTCCCTAACCCGCCCGCTGCAACAACAGAAAAAAGTTTACAACAGCATTTTGATATATATAACAGCAAGATAATAATTACACATGACGTAAGATATCTTGATTAGATTGCTGATATTTTCACGGCTGCCAAGAACGTTTTTTGGATTTACCAGTCTCTTCATTAACCCAAATACCTTCATCATGATCATCCCGTGTATATATGTTTGGAATGTTAACATTTTCAACATCATTACCAAATTGCGATATAGCACTGTGATCAAGTCCTTCAAGTTCGACATGTTCATCATCTGGAATTCGGCGATGGCAAGATAGAACAACTGACCACTTCTTATCCATAGGATCGGTAACATAAAACACTTGTTTTGCTTGTGACGCTAATATAAAAGGATCGTCCTTGTAACACCCCCATTTATTCAGGAGCCTTTAGCTAGACATTCCCAAATAAATAGGACTGTTACCATCTCGGTTTTCCCGAGGTAGTGAATAACAAAGTCCAACTCACCAAAATACTTTGAATTAAAATTTAATAATTACATGTTTATTACAACTTAACCCACTAAAACTTAATATAAAACATTTACAACTTGCAGCGGAAATAAATAAAGTGATATAATTATTCTATGTGATCTAGACTTCAACTATGGTCCAAGTCAAGCTCTCATCCAATGCTCCCAAGTCAGCTAATCTTTAGTACCTGTCAAATCTGCTCCCCATAAAACGGTTCACCGCAGGTGTTCACGAATACACTGTCAACCACGAGGTTGAGTAGGATAGTCACACAACATTAAATATACAAACTAACAGATGTAAACACGTGGAATAAATACCACTACCAATTCCCATCATAACCACACTAGTCGTCCCGGTCCTTGACCGAGGCTCCACCACACCGTCGTCCCGCCAACTCCTGGCCTGGGGATAAACATTGTCGTCCCTGTCCGAGACTGAGGATATCTCATAACTCATTGTCGTCCTAGTCCAAGACTGTGGATACCCAATAAAATAATATGCCATTATAAATATTGTCATCCAATAATAAACATCCAACTATAATTCAACAATAATAATTTACTCATCCTTTAATCCATTCAATTTCCACAAAAGACGAGTTGAGTAAGTATCCTACCTGGCAAGCAAATACTCCGTATACCGCAATCCAATAAGTAGAAATCCAATTAAAGCTTCTCAACAATTCTGTCACCTAACATAAATAATTATTTATAATTTAATTATTAATTATTTAATACATTATTATAATTTAATCAATCATAATACATTTACATTAATTATTTCCCGTGTAAAATAATACGCAAAACCCGTCACATAAGAACCCGACTCAACCCAACGAACAAATCCCGCAACAAAACAATGCCCTACGAATTACATGTGATAATAATAACTCCTCTCAAATCCCATTTACCCATGTTTCACTCAACCCCAAAAAAAACCCCTATCCCTACGGTCATACAACCACCATTGCCTCCCTTCCTCACCACCTATCCAACCACCCACGACCATGGGTCCAGCCAGCCCTAACCACCACTACCAATACCCCCATGAGCGGTCCCAAACTCACGCTCTAGTTGTTATTCCCACGACCCAACAAAACATTCGAGACCGACGCAACCTTATACAATCACGGTTTTACAGCACCATTCACGACTGCCACCAACAACCGCCACTACTGTCATCATCACAAGCCTTTATTACACCCTAGCCACGACACAACGACCCACCTACAGCACCACTACAACCTCCCAAAGTCGACAGCAGCAGTAGCAATACCCCCTCCCCTGTTTCACGGTTTTTCGGCCACCGCCACCACAAACCACGATCTACGGCCACCACGACGCCACCCCTGCGGCCGAACACTCCACCATCTTCCATCCCCACCATACCCAGGTTAATTCAACGAATATTAAAGGGTTCCATTGGGTTTAAACGACAATTATGCCCTAGCTAATACTTCCGGCCAACCACCGTAACAAACACCATTACTGACCACCCTAACACCACCCCTGGGACCGACCAGACACTACGACTCTACCCTACAAATCCCAGGTCAGACGAGTCAGCCTAGGGGTTGCAAACCCGTGTTCCTTGTGTAACCAACAACCCACAACCACCCTTCTAAAAGCCTAATAACAGTCCCCTTCCCACCGGTCAACGGTAGTCAATGGTGGGTCCGGTCACACCCTGGTCCCCCACGGTCACATTCATCATCTTAGCAAGTCATATGGTGGTCTAGGTTACGAGTTATAACATAGTAAAGGTGTATACATGAAACGGTCTTACCTCGAGTTAATTAGCGATGTAAATTCCGTCTTTATTCCTTCTACGTCTCTCAAATATTCAGTTTGCATATGATAAACTAGAGCAAGGTATTATCTCTATTTATAGGGTAGGTTTAGATCTATAAGAGAGCAATTAGGAAACTATGTAATTTGCCATATTATTAATATTATACAATTACTTCTGTTATTATCATCATCATCATCATCATCATCATTATTATTATTATTATTATTATTATTATTATTATTATTATTATTATTATTATTATTATTATTATTATTATTATTATTATTATTATTATTATTATACAATTACACATGCTATTACTATTATTATTATTATTATTATTATTAAAAATCACGAGTACACACGGCCCAAGTTGCAACCCAATCCAATTCTCGTCTTAATTTATTATTTTATTATTTGATTACCGTCTTGTATAAAATTATTAATTATAACGCCTTTAATTAATTATTCGAATTACGTAAATTATTTATATGAATTCCATTAAATTACAGGGTATTACAGTCCTTGTTTCCAACCTTGTCAAAATTTACTAATGTGAATCTTAAATCATCCTTTCTAACACCATTGTTGTTGTCAACCCACTTGCACCGAAATAGAGGTATCTCAAAATCCATGTAGTCAAAAATCAATATCTCTTGAATAACTCCATAATATTGCATTGTACCCAAAATAGGATTTTTATCCTTTGAACTAGCAAAGTATACTGCCTTAGAATCTACGCAAACTCCACTGTTTTGCATTGTGTTCACCTCATCTTGAATACGGGTGTAGAAAGTGTACCCATTGATCCCATCCCCGCTATAAAAAGTTGCACGTGCATCAGGACCGAAAGCAAGATGTCGTAGGCTGGTTGAGCAATCATCAATTGGGTTGTCATCATCGTTAATAGTATCCGTAAACCAGTCACTAAATTGCTTGTAATGTTCATTTGCATACCACCTTTCGTTTTTATGAGGGTGTTTTCCCTTAAGGTAACTGGTGTTCCATACTGTAAGGCTGGACATGATCATCGTTAAATAGAACGTATGTATGAGCTCTATATCGCATGTTAGATGACATATCCTTGGAAACACGACCCCTTACACCTTTTCCATTCATCCAGTCACTATGACGATTCGTAGGAGCTCCAATTAACTCATCCAAGGAGTGGTACACGTAACAATACGAAAGAGCTTCATCAATAATTGCTCGCTCAGCAATACACCCCTCTGGATGATACCTATTAGATGTGTAATCCTTGTAAACTTTCATCAATCGTTCGAATGGGTACTGATATCTCAAATACACTGGCCCGAGATACAAAACCTCCCGGACTAGGGGGACAGTCAAATGAACCATGATAGTGAAAAATGAGGGAGGAAAATACATTTCAAAGTGACAAAGACTGGTGATGAGGATCTCCGGAAACGTTTCCGCTTCATCGGGATCAATGACTTTACTGTTGATTGATTTGAAGAAATAGCAAAATCTAATTATAGCATGTCGAGCCTTTGGAGGTAGAATGGAACGAACGGCCACAGCTAGTAGTTGTTGCATCAATGTATGACAGTCATGTGACTTTAAACCAGTAAGTTTTAGGTCCTGCAATGAAACAAGGCTTCTAATATTAGATCAATAGCCCTCTGGCACCTTAATACCATGCAAGCATTCGCAAAACTCGTTTTTCTCCTTTTTTGAAAGAGTATGGGCTGCAGGCAGCAAAAAAGTCCGATTTCCTTTTGTCTTAGCTGCCAGCTCGGGCCTAATACCCATCTCAACCATATCATCCCTAGCTGCCTTGTTGTCTTTTATCCTACCCGGAACATTCAGCAGAGTATTGATTATATTATCACAAACGTTCTTGTCAATGTGCATAAAATCTAGGCAATGTCTAACCGGGAGGTCACGCTAGTACGGAAGTTTGGTAAAAAATATGGTTTTTTTTATAACCACGAGTAGACAACTTAGGTCCCTTCTTCCCATACGTTATCTCAATATCTTTCACTTTCTCATACACTTTATGACCATTCAAAATATGAGGACTCCCACGTTGCTCAGGACACCCATTAAACGCCTTGTGAAGCTTACGATAATGATGATCAGGGCATAACCATCGACGATTTCCCATGTACACATGCTTACGAGAATGCTTCAAATATTCTGATTCATCCCCCCCCACACACACACACACATGGGCAAGCCTCTTTCCCATGTACAAGTATGTCCAAAGATCGCGATCTGGAAAGTCAGTTATTGTACATAATAACATATCTCTCAGATTGAAACTTTCCTTCTTATAACCGTCAAACACCGGTATCCCTCTTTCCCACAGAATCTTCAGATCATCTAGAAGTGGTTCCAAATACACATCTATGTCATTTGCAGGTTGTCGAAGGCCAGATATCAACAAAGACAACATCAGATACTTCCGTTTTATGCAAACCCATGGGGGCAAATTATAGATGGCCAACACAACTGGCCAAGTATTGTGTTAGGTACTCATGTTTCCATGAGGGTTCATTCCATCTGTGGAGAGCGCTAGACGCAAGTTCCTTGCTTCTTTGGCGAAGTCAGGATATTTAGCGTCAAACTCTTTCCACTGTTGACCATCCGCTGGGTGTCTTAACTTTCCATTTTCAATCCTTCCACTATTATGCCAAGTCAACATTCTTTCATCTTCTTCATTCAAATAGATCCTTATGAATCTTGGTATTATTGGAAAATACCACACCACCTTAGATGGGATCCATTCGTTAGTCTTATAATGCCATACAGAGCAGCGTGGACAATATGATAATTTCTCATAATCTTTACTGTGCAATATGCAGTCATTGGGACAAGCATATATTTTCTCATATTCCATGCCCAATTCTCTAATCATTTTTTTAGCCTCATATGTCTGACTCGGAAGAACATTACCGTTATGAAGCATATCACATAGGAAAGCTAGAAGATCCGTAAAACTCTTATCACTCCACCTATTTTCTCCCTTCAAGTTATATAACTTTACCACCACGGACATTTTGGTATACTTCTTACAATCAGTAAATAAAGGCATTTAAGATTGACTCAACTTCTCAATTAAATCATCAGCATTTATTTCCCCATCACCGGTTGCTTCAAAATCATCGAATCCATCACCTTCAGCAAACTTCTCACCTAAAACAACTTCAGGTGTAGGTGAACGATTGTTTACACACACATCATATGCCTTATCCCCTATATCTAAACCAGCAGCTTCAGGTGTATGATTATTTACCTCTACATCAGATTCCCCATCCTCATCCTCTAATTCTCCATGAAAAATCCAACGCCTATAATCTCTACTAAACTATTTTTTTCTAAGTGTATTTTGACATCTGGGATAGGCAAAACCCTAATATTACCACATCTATTACAAGGGCAGGGGATTGATGAGTGGAGATGAAAATTTTCACTAACGAAGTTGTAAAATTAAGTAATTCTATCATTATAAATGGGATCACCAATTTCACCATCAATCATCCAAGTACGATCCATATGTAAGCCAGTAGCTATGAAAATGAGATTACCTTTTTTAAGCTATAAAGATTAATGACGGCGACGACGGCAAAGATGACTTGTTCACCATCGGTCATTATATTATTAATACCTTTGAAATTTCATTTATTATTAGAGTTGCATAATCTAAGACGGTTCTTATAAGTACCGTTGTAAATGTGCAAGCATGCATGAGGTGAATAATGGTCAAACAACCAATAAATACGACATGCATTGGTAAACTAAAATCACAAACTTTTCAGTTTTCACAGTGGATCTGTTTTTACAACGGTTTTAAGAAACACTGTTGTTAATTGGTGTAATATGACAACGGCTTTAAAATAACTGTTGTTGATATATGTAATATGATAACGGCTTAACAAAGAACTGTCATCATTTTGTCTTACTCTTATTATAACGGCTCCTATTCTTATTATCTTATTATGCCGTTTCCATTCTTTTTTATTATTATAAGTAGAAAGTTAGTCATTATAACATTTTATTTGGTGAATTGCATTTAAGTGTAAGGACTTAATTAAAACGTAGTAACAAATAACATAAATAATTGAACTTTAACTCAAATAACCACCATAATCAAAATACAACTCATAATGTCAGATAATAATTAAAGACTTAATTAGAATCTGATGAAGAATTAGGATAGTCTTCATGGCCAATTTCGTCATAGATCAAGTCGTAGATCGACTCTTCATCATCAGCGGGCAGCGCAGCTGGTGGAATGGCCTCTTTCTCCCATGACATAGGCACGTTGGAGGAATGTGATGCCTCCTGTAATGTGTCAGCAGACGATGATCAACATGGGTCGCAACCCATAGATAAGGGCCCTTTTGTTTAGCATCCGAATAAAAGTCCTCTTTCCCAGCATCTTTCTCCGCAAATCTAGCCCCTAATGTTCTTGCCTGACGAAAACTATCATGGCAGTTGGCTTCGTCAAACTCGATAAAAGTGAAGCCTATAAAACCTTTCTTGTTTGTACACACAGGGTACGCTTTTTTAACCGTAGTGAAACCGGAGTCGTGAAGCATTTGCGTCAACCACCCAAAATTAGGGATTAAACCCTTTCCATTACCATCATAACGAACCGGTAAATTATGGAGAATGCAAGTGAAAGGCTGTGCGAAACGATAACGTGATTGTAGCTCCGATACACCAGCCATAATTTTTTTAGAGAGAAATTAAAGAGTAAATGTTTGATAATTTAGATTTTGACCTAAAACATTATGAAGACATATTTATAGAATTATTTTGGTCAAATTGAATATTATTGGTCAAATTGAATATTTATTAAAGTTCTGATGAAGTTTTGAATGTAGTAGTTAAACTGAAAAATCAAATCAAATACTGACAACGGTTGAATTGAAAAACCGTTATTTCATAATTGAAAATAATAACGGTTACAAAAAACCCGTAGCTATAACATAACAACGGGTACTACAAACCGTTGCTGGTGTTAATTTAGTAATGGTTTTCGAAATACCATTTTCTTAAACTGTTAACGGTTGTCTAACAACCGTTGATAAGAGTGATTCTATAACGCGTTTTTGGGAACCGTTAAACGTATTTGAGAACGGTTTGTTAAACAGCCGTTGTCACATTATAATAACAACGGTTTTCGAGTGAAACCGTTGTTCTTATTAGCGCGGTCTGGGTTTCCGCCAATATTTGGAAAACGGTAATCTAAGTGTCGTTATTAAATGCATTAAACCATTGTGATACAGTCCTTATTGATTGCCAGATTTGGCGTAGTGGTATAGATATATATCCCATTGAGTTTTGATAATGACAAGTATGTTATGATTATATATGTGGTACTTGTAATTGTTTGTTGAATGTTTATCTAAAGAAAGAAAGAGACAAAGTTATAGTAACCTGAACTATAACTTTGGAAGAACAAAGATTGTTGATTATATCTAGACAAGTACAAATACAAGTTTTGAAGCTCAAGATAAAGAGCTTATATTCAAGATATGAAGATGACTAACTACTGAAGATCTCCATGAATATTAGATAGTATAGGTCGTCATTTGGTAATAGTATCTTTAGAAGTGATTTTTGTGAAGTAAAGTTATAGCTATTTCATCTATAACTTTACTAAACTAAATCTAAGGTTATAGCTTTTTTCACTATAACTTTGGATGACGTATGAAGAACTTTGTTTTTAAAGCTTAAAAATATTTTGAAATGGTTTTATATATTAAAGTATTTATTTTGATTATATCTTATGCTTTTTATGGGTGAATAATTAGTTATTATTCTATTAATTAGTAATACAACTTATGAGTTGTTATGCTATCTAGAATTTATACTATTATTCATGATAAATTCTAAAGAGAGCCCACCTAGGGTTCTATGCCGCCTAGGGTTTCGTAGAAGAGGACGACCATCTTGGTCATGATTCTTTTCTCATTCTCCTTGTTGTGCAAGTTAGGGTTTAGCCTATCTTATTTGATGATAATTTGCCAAAGATTTCATATCTGTTTAATTATCTAAATAGGATATGTTTTCCATAATAATAGAGAATATATCTTGATATAGTTATTCAAGAAAGATTTCATATCTTATTTATTATTTACCAAGATATTATTCCATTAAGATAAGAAATAATCTTAAGAAGAATTCTTCTTCTTTGACACGAAATATACGGCTCTAAGGTTTTCAATTTCTAAACCCTAGTTTCCGTCTTCTATAAATATTACTTTTGTTCTTTCAATCAGGTTAAGACTTTTCACGCAAAATTATTTTATCAGCTTATCACGAAAATAGAGTAAATTCATTTTTAATTGTAAATGCTTTTAAAACATTCTTACTTTATTTATTATTTCGAAAAGTCGAGTTCTTCATTTGTCAATTACGTGTATTGATATCGTTATTAGATAATAGAGCTTAGATTTGTTTCTTATACGTTTAATTGTGTGAACATCGAAAGAACAATGAAACACTTTCTTATTAACGTAAGATAGATAGATCTAGTATTTGATGGTACTCAATTGAGTTACAACTAGAGTTAGTTGTACGAGTGGGTTAGTAATTTTGTAATCCGTAGAAAGGTACTAAATTTATTAATCAACAATAGTGGATGTAGGTTTCGGCTTGTGAAACTGAACCACTTCAAAAATCCGTGTGTCCTTGCATTTTTTTTACTTATTTCGTTTTGCCTTCCATTTCACGTACAATCAAGTTAGTTGAATTTAATAAAAAAATTCACACTAATTGTTATTCACACGCTTCATACGGATTTAATCGAAAACTGGGCTTATTTACTTATACTCAATCCCCCCCCCCCCCCCCTCTTAAGTATTTCGGATCAACAGACTCTTCAGAACTGGTCCTGTAATATTTCCAATGTCTTTTGGATCCCAAAGTGTCCTCCTAAGACTCCTGAATGGACCTCCATGATCAGTAGATCTCTGTAGGAGCCCCTTGGCACACACAGCTTGTTGCCATTGAATAAAAGCCTTCCTATAGTAGGTATGTCTTTCCCTGAGCTTAACCTCCCTTAGTTTGATTGATCCATTCCTCCGAAAAATTAGGGTCATCTTTGTACAGCTCTTTCATGAACTCAAAGCCTAAGACCCTTTGTTCTATGACTGTTAACAGAAAATGCCTTCTTGACAGTGCATCAGCAACAACATTGAGCTTGCTCTCTTTGTATTTGTTTGAAAAAGTGAATTATTACAAGAGCTCAACCCATTTGTGCAGTAGGAGCTAGGGACCAAGGCAACACTGATCAGGCACCAGGCAATAATCCCAGTCACCCTACCCTATTAGCAACCCCTGCCAGGCCTGCTTTGGGAGGTCATAGGTACTAGTTCAAGCACAACCACCAGCTGCCACCTTGGCCAGCTGAAACATTGATCCACTAAGCTCAGAAACGTCCTAAGGAGCCAGGCTTAATTCATACTGCAATCAAGAGAAAATCAAACTGAAAGTCAAGCTGCTGAAAGGGACATAAAACATAAAGCATATTGCCATTTCTTGCTAAACAAGGAAGGAGTTGTTGCTGGGATGCTTTTGCTTGTCTCTCCATATTTCAGATATCACCTAAGAGCCAAAGTCAAGGCCTCTACTGCCCCCATTCGTCCTTATACTTTCCATCCAAATCAACACAGCAGCCTAGGAAGCAACATGTCACTATCAGAGCAGACGTTCTGTTGTTTTATTGCAGTTTCCTTTAAATCATTTTGTCATCATTGAAAAATATTTACAGTACTTTAATTATGTCCTATGAACTAATCCTGGCCCTTGGATGAAATTTCTAGGTTAAAATTTGTAATAGATTTTCAAGAGGGAGGCCTATATGGACCTCTCCTTCAACTGCATTCAGGCAGCTTTTAATGAATATTAAACATGAGTTTTCTCTCAATTTTAAATCACTATAACTTGTGCTTAGTCTGTAGTTAAGAGCCAGGCCTGTTAACATCTTGTGTTCAGAATATAGGTGTTGAATAAAGTCTGTTAGTGAGGTTCATTCAATCCTGTGCTCAGACTGTGGGTTGTTTGGTCTTGCTGTTAACTTGAGTTGGGTTTTATCTGTGCTTGGTTGTGATAAATTCTAGTTTAAGTTGTCAAAATTGTTAGCTTGCTTCCCTGTGTGTATTCTGTGGGATTTAAGTTGATAATTATATCCCTTGTTCCTTGTTGAGTCTCAAATATCAGTCTTGTGTCAGGTTGTCTGGTTTTCTTCTGTCAGGCAGTCTTAATTAATTTATCAAAATTACTTATATTGCTTCAAAATCCTTGAAATTTAGTCAGAGTTAGTTTATTCATTTAACTAGCTTGTCACCAAATTTCATGATGTTAGCAGGCCATTTGGTATTTTAATCAAATTCTGAAAGTCCATTGCACCTTGAGAACATCAGGTTAGTCAGGCTAAGTTAAAGTCTCAGTCTTTGTGTCAGGCCTGGGGTTTGACACTGCAATTTGATAATTAGAGCAAGGTTTAACACAATTCCACCTTCTGTTAGTCTTGGGTTGAGAGAAACTGTGAGTTCATTATCCCTACCTACAACAAAAATACATATTGAACCATGAGTGAAGAGAGACTTGCTGGTATTGAAACCAGAATAGAAAATCTTGTAGAAAATGTGGACACATTACTTAATGTTGTCCATGTAGTGATGGAGAGGTTTCCAAACCATGATCCAAGAAGACAACCACCTCCCAGAGGAGGAGGTAGAGGAAGAGGCTTCTTTGTGGGAGCAGGGAGAGGACAACCACCACCTGGGTATGAATCAGAATCTGAGGAGAGCATCAGAACACAAGAGGAGGTTCTTGAGCACACAGACAAGCATTTAAAGGTAGAAATCCCTGAATTTTCTGGCAGCCTAAATCCTGATGATTTATTAGAATAGATTAGGGATATTGAGAAAAATTTTGAGTATACAGGTTACACTGATGTTAAGGCCTTTAAAGTTGCTGTCTTGCAACTAAAGGGATATGCTTCTCTTTGGTATGATAATCTGAAACACCAAAGGATTAGGGAAGGAAAAGAACCACTTAGGTCTTGGTCTAAGCTTAAGAAAAAGATGTTGAGTAAATTTGTCACCAAGGATTATACTCAAGATCTCTTTATTAAACTGTCCAAACTTAGGCAAGATAAGAGACCAGTTGAGACCTATCTGAGGGAGTTTGAGCACTTAACCTTACAATATGAGATTAATGAAAAACCTGAGCAAAGGATTGCTAGGTTTCTGGAGGGTCTTGATAAGAATATTGCTACAAAGGTTAGGATACAACCCCTGTGGTCTTATGATGATGTGGTTAACCTGTCCTTGAGAGTCGAAAGAAAGGGAAAGGCTAAGCCGGCAGTGTCTAAAACTACCCGTAGACCTGCATTCAGACCATTTACTGGTGTCAGGATTGGTAGTACACCTAAACCAGCTGCACCACCTACACTAGATAAAGGAAAAGCCCCCATGAACCAGAAAACCAACCCACCTGTGACTGAGGGAAAGATCAAATGTTTTCAGTGTCAAGGATATGGCCACTTCATGAAGGATTGTCCTTCTAAGAGGGCACTGACAGCTATGGAAGTAGAAGAGTGGGAAAGGGAAGGATTGGTTGAGTATGAGAAGGAAGAGAACCTAGTGCTGGAGGAAATAGAAGCTGAGGAGGAATCAGGCCAAGATTAGGTTGTAGCTCACCCTGATACGGGGCACAACTTGGTCTTATCAAGAGTTATGCATTCACAATAGGCACCCTTAGAAGCTGATCAGAGATCCCTGATCTTCAGGAGTAGATGCACAGTTCAGGGAAGGGTTTATAACTTGATCATAGATGGAGGGAGCTGTACCAATATGGCTTCCATCACCATGGTAAACAAGCTGAATCTGGGGACTCAGGATCACCCAAATCCTTACAAGCTCATATGGTTAAACAAGGGAGCAGAGGTTAAGGTTAACAAACAATGTCTGGTCCCATTCTCCATTGGGAAGGTATACAAGGATGATGTACTGTGTGATGTTGTACCCATGTATGCTTGCCACCTGCTGTTAGGGAGGCCATGGGAGTTTGACATGAGTACAACTCATCAGGGAAAGGAGAATGTTTACAGCTTCAAGCATGAAGGTAAGAAGGTCACCCTAACCCCCTTACCACCCAATCAAAGAATCTGTGGGAGCCCAAACATGCCTGAAGAGATCAGTGGTGTGTTGTTCTTGTCTGAGGCAGCCATGATCCAGGAAATGAAACAGGAGCAACCTGTATTAATCCTACTATCCAAGGAAGTAACTGAAAGAGAGGGTTCAGAGTTGCCTGCAGAAATTGAACCTTTGATCCATAAGTTCAGGGATGTGTTTCCAAAGGAACTACCTAGTGGACTGCCACCCATGATGGGAATTGAACACCATATTGATGCCAGGTGTTGTACTGCCTAACAGACCTGCTTACAGGAGTGATCCAGCAGCCACCAAGGAGTTACAACACCAAATTAAGGAGCTCATGAGCAAAGGCTTTGTCAGGCAATCTCTAAGTCCTTGTGCAGTCCCTGCATTGCTTGTTCCTAAGAAGGATGGAATATGGAGAATGTGTACTGAAACTAGAGCCATCAATAATATTACTGTCAAATATAGATTCCCAATTCTAAGGTTAGATGACATGCTTGATGAACTGAGTGGTGCCAGGGTTTTTTCCAAGATTGATCTCAGGCAAGGTTACCATCGGGTGAGAATCAGAGATGGAGATGAATGAAAGATTGCCTTCAAGACAAAGCATGGGTTATATGAGTGGCTTGTGATGCCATTTGGCCTCTCAAATGCACCCAGCACTTTCATGAGGTTGATGACTGAAGTGTTGAAGCCATGCATAGGTCAGCTTGTTGTAGTGTACTTTGATGACATACCGGTGTACAGCAGCAGCAGGGAAGATCATATCAAGCATCTTGAAGTAGTTTTTAATATTCTCAGGGAGCAGAAGCTGTTTGGCAAGCTAGAAAAGTGCACCTTCATGGTTGAAGAGGTCACCTTTCTAGGATACATTTTATCTGGAAGGGGTATATCCGTGGACTAGGAGAAAATCTCAGCAATCCAGTCCTGGCCAGTCCCTAAAACAATCCCTGAAGTTAGGGGATTCCATGTATTGGCTTCCTATTACATGAGGTTCATTAAAAACTTCAGCTCAGTTTTAGCACCAATCACTGAGTGCATGAAGAAGGGAGTGTTTCAATGGACTGACAATGCTCAGCAGTCCTTTGAAACAACTAAGAAGTTGATGTGTGAAACCTCTATCCTGAAGCTGCCAGATTTTGATCAGCTATTTGAAGTGGAGTGTGATGCCAGTGGAGTTGGCATTGGAGCAGTTTTGATTCAGGCTCAGAAACCAGTAGCCTATTTCAGTGAGAAGCTAAATGGAGCTAAACTGAAATACTCTACCTATGATAAGGAGTTTTATTCTATCATCAGAGCCCTGATGCACTGGAATCATTACCTGAAGCCTAAACCACTTGTGTTGCATTCAGACCATGAGGCATTAAAATATATCAATGGTCAACACAAATTGAGTCACAGGCATGCTAAGTGGGTGGAATTCTTACAGTCATTCAATTTTTCCAGCAAATACAAAGAGGGAAAGCATAATATAGTGGCAGATGCATTATCAAGGAGGCACTCCTTAGTGTCAGTCATGGGAAACAAAGTCCTTGGGTTTGAATTTATAAAAGAAAGGTACAAGGAAGATCCTGATTTTTCAGAAGAATGGATAGCCAAACTGAGGGACAAAGGTTCCAGGAAGCAAGTATCTCCTGCAGGAAAGATTCTTGTTCCAAGGCAACATGTTGTGTGTGCATAGAGGATCGTACAGGGATCTACTGATAAGGAAAGTTCGCTCAGGAGGCTTAGGAGGTCACTTTGGAGTCCAAAAAACCTTGGACATCCTTCAGGATCAGTTCTATTGGCCCAGGATGATGGGAGATGTCCAGATCATTCTCAGAAGGTGTTCAGCCTGTCAACAAGCCAAGAGCTCTTTCCAGGCTGGTCCATATACTCCTCTACCAGTGCCTGATAGGCCATGGGAAGATGTAATCATGGATTTTGTTGTTTCCTTACCCAGGACTCATAGGGGCAAGGATTCTGTAATGGTAGTTGTTGATAGGTTCAGCAAGATGGCTCATTTTGTGGCATGCAAGAAGACTGAGGATGCTGCCAGTGTTGCTGAGCTCTATTTACAGAAGATTGTGAGGCTGCATGGGGTACCAAAGACCATAGTGTCTGACAGGGACACCAAATTTATGAGCTATTTTTGGAAAACCCTATGGAGGCTTCTAAAAACAAGGTTGTTGTTCAGTACATCTCACCACCCTCAAACTGATGGCCAAACTGAGGTCACAAAAAACATTGGCGAGGATACTGAGGTGCATAGTTAACAAGTCCTTAAGGGATTGGGATTTGAAACTATCACAAGCTGAGTTTGTATTCAACAGGGCACCATCTGCTACAACTGGTCATAGTCCATTTGAAATAGTCTATGGGGTTAATCCACTCATGCCCTTAGACTTATCTAGTGTTCCAAGAGAGGAGATGAACTTTGATACTAAGGCCAGAGCTGATCAGATGCTAAAACTACATGAATCAGTCAGGAAACAAATTAAGAAGGCTAATAAAAGGTAGAAGAAGCAGTCTAAGGTCCCTCAAAGGAAGAAAGAGTTCATGCCAGGTGATCTGGTCTGGATTCATCTGAGGAAAGAAAGGTTCCCAGCTAGGAGAAAGAATAAGTTACTGCCAAGAGCTGATGGCCCATTTGAAATTGTTGAAAAGATTAGATCAAATGCCTACAAGGTGGATTTACCAGGTGATTATGGAGTACATGGTACTTTCAATGTGGGAGATCTTAGTCCCTACTATGATTTAGATGATGAGGAGACTATAGGCTTGAAGACAAGCCTTGTTCAACTAGGGGAGGTTGCAGTAGGAGCCAGGGACCAGGGCAACACTGATCAGGCAGCAGGCAACAATCCCAGTCACCCTACCCTGTTAGCAACCCCTGTCAGGCCTGCTTTGGGAGGTCACAGGTACCAGTTCAAGCTCAACAACTAGCTGCCACCTTGGCCAGCTGAAACCTTGATCAACTAAGCTCAGAAAAGTCTTAAGGAGCCAGGCTTAATTCACACTGCAATCAAGAGAAAATCAAACTGAAAGTCAAGCTGCTGAAAGGGACATAAAGCATAAAGCATATTGCCATTTCTGGCTAAACAAGGAAGGAGTTGTTGCTGGGATGCTTTCGCTTGTCTCTCCATATTTTAGATATCACCTAAGAGCCAAAGTCAAGGCCTCTACTACTCCCATTCGTCCTTATACTTCCCAGCCAAATTAATATAGCAGCCTAGGAAGCAACATGTCACTTTCAGTGCAGACTTTCTGTTGTTTTATTGCAGTTTCCTTTAAATCATTTTGTCATCATTGAAAAATATTTCCAGTACTTTAATTATATCCTATGAACTAATCCTGGCCCTTGGATGAGATTTCTAGGTTAAAATTTGTAACAGATTTTCAAGATGGAGGCCTATATAAGGACCTCTCCTCCAACTGCATTCAGGCAGCTTTTGATGAATATTAAACCTGAGTTTTCTCTCAATTTTAAATCTCTATAACTTATGCTTAGTCTGTAGTTAAGAGTCAAGCATGTTAACATCTTGTGTTCAGACTTTAGGTGTTGAACAAAGTCTGTTAGTGAGGTTCATTCAATCCTGTGCTCAGACTGTGGGTTGTTTGGTCTTGCTGTTAACTTGAGTTGGGTTTTATCTGTGCTTAGCTGTGATAAATTCCAGTTTAAGTTGTCCAAATTGTTAGCTTGCTTCCCTTTGAGTATTCTGTGGGATTTAAGTTGATAATTATATCCCTTGTTCCTTGTTGAGTCTCAAATATCAGTCTTGTGTCAGGTTGTCTGGTTTTCTTCTGTCAGGCAGTCTTAATTAATTTATCAAAATTACTTAGATTGCTTCAAAATCCTTGAAATTTTAGTCAGATTAGTTTATTCATTTAACTAGCTTGTCACCAAATTTCATGATTTTAGCAGGCCATTTGGTATTTTAATCAAATTCTGAAAGTCCATTGCACCTTGAGAACATCAGGTCAGTCAGGCTAAGTTAAAGTCTCAATCTTTGTGTCAGGCCTGGGGTTTGACACTGCAATTTGGCATGCTAGTGACTCAACTTATGTTGGCTGTTAATAAATCTCAAGGCCTCATGATCTGAGTGAAGCACAAATGGCTTGGGTTTCAGATAATGACTCTAATGCATTACAGATCTCACAACTGTATAAAATTCCTTATCATAGGTGGAATATTTTAGTTTGGCTCTATTTTATTTCTCACTGAAATAAGCCACTGGCCTCTGGCCCTAGACTAGGATAGCTCCAATCCCAACTCCACTGGCATCACATTGAACTTCAAACAGTTGATCAAAGTATGACAACTTAAGAATGGGAGTTTCACACATTAGCTTCTTGATTTTCTCAAAGGACTGGTTAGCAGCTTCAGTCCAATAGAAATCTCCCTTTCTCTTGCACTCAGTGATATGTGCAATAACTTGGCTGAAGTTCTTGATGAATCTTATGTAAAACGATGCTAGACCATGGAATCCCCTCACTTCTGTGACTGTTTTTGGGATTGGCCATGTCTGCATTGCCTTGGTCTTCTCCTGATCAACTGATATTCCTCTTCCAGATATTATATATCCCAGAAATGCCACTTCATCAACCATAAAAGTACATTTCTCAAGCTTCCTATATAGCTTTTGATCTCTGAGAATTTTAAAAATTGCTTCCAGGTGTGATAAGTGCTCAACTGGATTGCTACTGTAAATAAGAATGACATCAAAGTATACCACAACAAATTTCCCAAGACAAGGCCTTAATACTTCAGTCATTAGCCTCACGAAAGTGCTAGGTGTATTAGACAAACCAAATGGCATGAGAAGCCATTCATACAGGCCATGCTTAGTTTTTAAAGCTGTCTCCGATTCATCTCCTTCTCTGATCCTCACCTGATGATATCCTTACCTGAGATCTATTTTTGAAAAGATCCTGGCTCCACTTAGCTCATCCAATATATCATCTAGTATTGGAATGGGGAATCTGTACTTGACTGTTATGTTGTAGATAGCCCTGCTATGTACACAACCTTCACGTTCCGTCTTTCTTGGGAACCAGTAATGCAGGTACACCACATGGACTCATAGATTCCCTATCAAATCCCTTAGTCATTAGCTCTTCAATCTGATGGTGTAACTCCTTTGTTGTTGTTAGATCACTTCTGTAGGCAGGCCTGTTGGGTAATACAGAACCTGGTACAAGGTTTATGTGGTGCTCAATCCCTCTCAAAGGTGGTAATCCACTAGGTAGCTCAGCTGAAAATACCTCCTTGTACTTCTGAATAAGGGAAGTAATCTCTGTAGGTACCTCAGTGCTCTCCTCTTTCCTGATTTCTTTTGACAGCAGAATAATCACAAGTTCTTCTTGCTTAATTTCTTTGATCATTGTTGCTTCTAACAAGAATAATACACCATTCATTTCCTCAAGCATATTTGGACTTTCATAGTTTCTTTGGTTTGGTGGCAAGGGAGTCAGGGTGACTTTCTTGCCTGCATGCCTGAAACTGTAAACATTGTCTTTGCCTCGATGGGTGGTGTTTCTGTCAAATTCCCATAGCCTCCCTAGCAATAGATGGCAGGCATACATTGGGACCACATCACATAAGACTTCATCTTTGTACACCTTTCCATTTGAAAAGGAAACAATGCATTGCTTGTCAACCTTTACTTCAGAGCCCTTGCTCAACCACCTCAACTTGTATGGATTGGGATGATCTTGGCTGGGTAAGCTTAGCTTGCTGACCATGGTGGTGGAAGCTATATTAGTACAGCTATCTCCATCAATGATCAAGTTATACACTCTCCCTTGGACATTGCACCTGTTTCTGAAGATTAGGGACCTTTGATCAGCTTCCAGGGGAGCTGGTTGAGAGTGCATGACCCTCCATAGGACCAAACTGTGCCCTGTGTCAGAGTGGGCTACAATCTGTCCCTGGTTTGTCCGCTCCTCAGTCTCTACTTCTTTTAGGACCAGAGTTTCATTTTCCTCATACTCGAATAGCCCTTCCCTTTCCCATTCTTCAATCTCCATAGCTGTGAGAGCCCTGTTAGAAGGACAATGCTTCTTGAAATGGCCAAAGCCTTGGCATTAAAAGCACTTAATTTTGTCCCTGGATAAAGGAGGGTTAGCTTTAGGATATATGGGTGCCTTCCCTTTGTCTATGATGTGACTCATATTTTTACACATTTAGTCCCCAAACTAGCCTCGTTCCTATGCTTTCTTGTATGCATTAGGGTCGTTTCTTATCTTTAGCTTCCTACTTTGCATATTCATTGAGATTTTGTGTCCTTGGTAGGAGAGGAATGCTAAGCTCGCATATATGGAGTAAAACGGAGCTAAATGGATCGCATTTAACGACCAAGCAACAAAGAGGAGACCAATACTAGATGCCTAAGTCAATAAAACAAATATCTGGGCAATGATGAAGGACCTCCGAGGCTCCTCAATGATCCCCACAGATCATAGGGAAGCCAATTGAAGAAGAAGCCACACTGGCCTACAAGACAGGCGTCCCAAGCTCAGCCTGAGCGTCCTGAAGAACAAAACGGGCGTCCCAAAGCCTCAGCCTGAGCGTCCCACAAGCAGGACGGGCGTATTTCTTTACAACATGGGTGTCGAATTGGGGCAGGTCGAGCGTCTCCTTAAGGGACTTTCAAGGCGTTAATATTCATCTTAGGGACTTAATCGTCATTTAAGCCCTTAGTTACCCTAATACTTGTACTTGGTATAAATACCACATTGTATTAGGAGATTAATCATCAAGTTTTAGTAGAGTTTATTACCAAGTTTTAGTCAAGCTTTATTAGTTTTAATCAAGTTGTATTACACAATTCAATCTTAATCACATCTTAATCTTCTCTTAATCATTTAAGTGTTCTTAGATTTAGTTGGGTAATTTGAAGACTATTTGGGTTTATTGGAGAATTGACAACTCTTCATCATTCATCAAGTTTTCTTCTATTATCCTTTGCTTATTATTTGGATCATCCTAAATTGGTACAATTCCTTTTACCCTTTGCTTAATCCTTATTTATTGTTTTACTCATCCATCGTGTTTAGCTTTATTAATATAATTGACACCCTTATTAGCATGTTTTTTATGATCATGAGTGAATAGTCTCATAACTAAGGTTAATGGGGGATTAGAGGAGTTAATCATGGGGCAAATCTTTACTTAATAAGTTCATATGATTGCTTGCTTGTTGTAGTTTTAACTTATGCACATGTTATGCTTGATGAAATGCTTGATTGACAACCTAACATGAAACTCTTATCCATTCAACAAGACTTGTAAGACATAAATCAACTCAAGGCTTGTTAGACCATGCATATAGTTGAATAGGGAGAATTAAGTCGACTTGTAGGAGTTGTAAAGTCTTGACTGACTCGGCTCCGAGACCCAAAACATCCTAGGAATTGTAAGATATAAACTAACTCGATTCCACTACAACAATAATTCGCTTGCATCTATGAAACTTGTTTGTATGATCTCACCATGATTCCCTTAGGAACCCATGACACCCTGGTGCCTTAATTAATTTCTTACAAACTTTATTTACTTTGATTTGTTTTACTTTCATTTGTTTACATTTCCTTTGTTAAGTAGTCTATATTGCAAACCTCAAACTCAACCCAAATTATGACACCCAAAGACATAGCTTTCTACAACCGGTAAAACAATACAATACCCGTCCTTTGGGATTCCACCTTTACTTACCACTATAATAAGAGTAGTAAGTTAAGATTATAAATATTGTTTTGATTGGTAAGCTTAGACGACAAAGTTTCAACCGAATCAGTCTCCTGTAGGTTGGGTTGCTGGTTTAGGTGTCTCAGTAATTTTAACACCAGTGTAAGGTTTGAATGCTGGTTTGGTGGAAAACTTGGGTACTACAGGCTTTGTCTTTCCCATTTTTTCAATTCTCAAAGCTTGGTTGACAGCCTCATCAAAGGACCAAACTTGATGCATTCTGACTATGCTAGAGATCTTAGGATCTAAACCCTCAACAAACATAGCAATCTTTTGCTCAGGTTTTTCAAGTAATTTCACATTGCAAGGTTATTCAAAGCTCCTAAGATAGGCCTCTACAGATAGCTGGTCTTGCCTCAACTGAGTCAGCTTAAACAAAATATCTTGGGTGTAGTCTTTAGCTATGAATTTCTCTTTTAATTTCTTTTTCAGTTTAGCCCACGACCTGACTGATTCTTTTCCATCTCTAATTCTCTGGTGTTTCATGATTTCATACCAAAGAGATTCATATCCCTTGAGTTTTAAAATGGAGACCTTAAAGGCCTTCCTGTCATTGTACTCCTTAAATTCAAAGACTATCTCAACAGATCTAAGTCAGTCAAATAAATCCTCAGGATTTAAACTACCATGGAAATCAGGGATTTCTACTTTGACATCTTTATCCCTAGCTAAGTTGTTACCTTCTTCTATCATGGACTCATCTGACTCTGAGTTGACCTCTTCCTCCATCTCATGCTGTGGTTAACCTCTCCCTGCTCCAAAAAGCCCCCTGCCTCTGCCTCTTCCTCTATTGGGGTGTGGTCTTCCTCTTTCTGGAGTGGAAATGTTTTCCATAACTGCATTCACAGCTTCAAGAGTTACATTAACCAGGTTGGTCAGCTGATCCACTTTTGTTTCAATTCCTGCTAGCCTTTCCTCACTCATTGGGTTATTTTTGTGTTTTTGAATGTAGTTAGGAAATGATTTACTCTCACTCAGGACTAACACAAGGTGGGATTGTATTATAACCTAGACTCCGATAACCAAAATTTGTAGTGTAATAAGCAAGGCTTGACACAAAATTGAGATCCTGATGAACTGACAAATAACAACTTTCGGGAAATGCAATAAAATTCAGAGGTTCTTTAAAAATAGCAAATGACCCTAACAAATCTTGAAATTTGGTGACAAACTAGCTTAAAGGGTAAACTAAATATGTTCCAAAAATCAGGATTATACAAACAATCTAGGTATTTTAACAAATTAAAAACCAGAATGAAACTGGTAGAATTTCAGACAAATTTTCTCAGCAGAATTGTGTGAAAGTTTTATATAATTTTTGTAAATAAACAAGGGATATAATAAACAAAATAATTTCCACGCAAGCACAGAAAATTAATCTGATAATTTGGGGGCTTAAATTAAATCAACTCAAGCAAGCACAGAGTTAAATCTAATTTATACAAACAACAAGACTCAAAACAGACTAAGCAAGACTGTTTTGGACTTGCCACCAGGTACTTAATCACCTTCTAAGCAAGCACAAGAAGATATTAAGCCTGACTTATTACTAAGACTCAGCAAAGAAATAAGATTTGAAAATTTTGAGAGAATTCTCAACGTTTATCATTAATCAAGTCTGCCTAATGCAGTGTGGATAGAGGTCCTTATATAGGCCTCTTTCATACAATCTGAGTACAATAAAACCCTAGGAAATCCTCATCTAAAGGCCAGGATTGAAGCTTACATGAAAACAAAGTGAAAATGGGTATTTTACAACGGATTCAAAGGCAAAAAGGACAAACTGACAGGTGAAAACAACAGAATAGCTTGTGATAGTGACAGGTTTTGACTTCTCCTTTGGCTTGGCTTGCGAAAGAGTCTCAGCCTTGTTCCAGGTTCATCAAGTGGCTCAAGGTGTTATCTCAAAAGTGTGGAAGCAATGCCAAAAGGTCTTTAAAGCAGTTTCGTTAATGTTTAGCCAGAAATGGCAATAAACTTTATGCAGAAAGGTTACATGTTGCTTCTTGATTTCAGTTTGAACTTTGTGAGGTGTGCTGGCTTGGCTCCTTAGGCTTTGTTAGGACATAGTTAAATAGTGAGTCAGTTGGCCATGGTGGCAGCCAATGGGTGGCTTGAACTTGGCTCTATAGGCCTGGCAGGATTGGACCGATAAGTATTATGGTTTGATCATTGTTGCAGTGACTGGCAGTGGCTTGGTTGTGGCTTGCTATGGCTTGATCATGGCCTGCCTTGGCCTGATCAATGATAGGCAAATTTAGGCCATGGCTTGGCATTGTGAGGCCATGGCTAGGCTGCTCTTAGCCATCTTCTAAATACGCATGACCATGTTCCTTAGCTCCTACTGCAATATTCCTTTTAAATCAATCTATAGTCCACTAGGAGAGAATCAGTAATTCGAATTATTTGACTTATCTTAACCCATAATCATTGTATGGTACCGTCTCGTTAGTGGTGATCATCGTGACCAGAAGCTTGCACTGATGGCATGTCTACAATACCACAACCATAGTTCTGAATACGATCATTTATCTTTTACTTAGTTTTTTACACTACTCGTCTAATGGAACTTTTGAGTTAGTTTATTTATGCTCTACATTGGATCACTTGCATGCTACAAGAGTCTTGAGATACCTTAAAAATGTACCGAGTCACGGGACATTTTTTAATACTCTATATGCAAGACTAATCGGATCGCATAATGTGACGCGTATTACACTTTTTTTTGCGTTTCTCCTAGAACAATCACCTCTCTCAGGGAAACTTCAAATGGCAAAGTGATTAAGTTATTGGTAAAAGGAGAGTATAAGGTCGTGATTTTGATTACATCTGGAGTTAAATGGGTCACGTCATTACTACAAAAAATTGGACTCACAAAAGTTAGAGTCAACTTTTTTTTTTAGTGTCATAACTACAGAAAAAAATCGAGCTTGTTATTGCTTTGGCCTGGTTTTACCATATTTGGTACCAAAGAAATAAAATTCATAAAACAAGGTGTTAGGTAAAGGGTCTGTTTTAGTGAAGTATTGTGAATAATATTTTTGTGTTTTTGAGTTTAAGTTGCAGCGGAAAAGTGATAATTCAATTAAGAGTGATTTGGCCCCAGCAAGACCATACAAGAACAAGGAGGGAAACAAAAAGACTAATTCAACCAAGACCATACATGAACAAGAATGAAATAAGTGCACCAACTTCATAAGGAAATCAAGAATGCTCGCAAGAGGTAAAAGTTGAGAAAATATCTCAATGCTTGGTTTTTGTATTTCTGAAATAGGATACTAGAAAATGAAATACAAGCTCATTTATATATAGGAGAAATAAAAACTGAAATATGACTGAATGCATAAGTAAAACAACAAGGAAATTCATAAAAAGAACCACTTATTATTCCATAGACCTGATTCAGTAGAAAATAGAGAAATTAATCATGAAAAACGTTGCATAAGAATCATTTCCTTCAATGCATTCAATGCCATGTTTCCAGAATACATTTGCCTCGTTGGGACCATAACTTCGTCATTACTTATTGATTGAAGCTTAAACCATATTTATTGGAAAATTAAGATCAAAATCAAACAGCTCCATTTTGAATCACTATAAAATTGTAAGGAAAACTTGAAATGTGATCATAACAATCCAGCGCTGAAAACTGGTGCCAAAACTAGCTAATTCGAATTGTTTCTTCGTAAACTGTTGTAATATGACCCATTAAGCACTTGGACTATCAAATAACGTCTAGCTTATCATTGTAACATAACTTGTATTTTGAGTAGCTCTAAAAAGGGACTCGGACTAGCGCTAAGTAAGAGCTCACTAGAGTTAGTGTTCAAGTTCAATTGTGCTCCAGCATCACTTGCAAAACAGGTGATGGATGAAATTAGAAGGAGAATCAAAAGTAGAATTAAGCACCCCAATAGCAGTAGAAATAGTACTCCCTCCTATTCAGGGTTTTCTTCCCTATTTTCTTATTCGGTTATTCGGGTTTTCTTCCCTATTTCCTTTTTTGGGTTGATTTGTGTGATCCAAATTCAATGGCATGTGGGGTAGTGTATTTGTGTGGTCCAAATTCACTTCCTTATTTCTTGGGTAAAAAGTAAAGGGGAAGAATATAGTGAATAGGAGGGAGTATTTGGTTGAAAAAATGCAATATGTTGATGTGTTAGTTCCTTAGTACGAATTTAATAATATCTCAAGAAATGAGCGTATCACTTGAAACTTTAAAAAATACGAAGTGTATGTTGGTAATATGATCCTCCATTGACACTCAAAGTTTCACACTGTCCGATCCAACCGGTCACAAGAAGTGACACAAGACGATAACCAGGGTAGCCCTAAGATATATTTGGAGGGTCAAATGACAAGGGCCTAAGTCTATAAGGAGCCTATCATGGTGGAACTAGAAGTCCGTTATATAGGCTATAGCTCGTGGGCTTTGTCAAATAAAATTTATTATATGTAAATGTTAGAATAAGGAAAGTAGTCCAATGGTTATGCATCAAACCGGTTACGCATCCAACCAATTATAATAGGTGGTCTTTTGTTCTATTCTTTATGGTTGTTTCCACCACTTTATTTTTGAATTCGCTGTAGTGATAGGCCATTCATTTAGTCCTTTACTAATATTTTAGTGGGCTAATTGGATTTAAATAAAATATTACCCATGCTACTAAGATTTTGTGCGAAATGGGTTCATCGTAGCATAATTTGTGCAAATTATACATTCAATGGACTCATCTATTAAATAGTTCTATATCAAAAATTTGAAAGAATATCGGACTTTTGGGATTTTTGGACAATACAAGAGTTGAATTATGAGATAACCTCTCTCCAATTCTCCAAATCCAAAATCCTTTTTTCTTCTAAATTTTTTAGGATTCTTTAAGAATCAACCTCATCTTTAAAATTGGAAAAAAAAACTTAGTGTTCTTAAAAAGTTTTTGTGTTGTTTTTTTTGTGGGAAAGAGGGGCAAAGCCTCGAAAATTAACTACTAGCTATTATACGAGGAATAGTTACCCCAAAGTGGTCCTCCCTAAACATTGGACGTAGATCATTAATAGGAAAATCTAAGTGCGTAGCTAAAGTACTCGATGTAACGCCTTTGTTGGCTAGTAAATCAGCCGCTCTGTTAGCTTCTCTGTATGTGTGTTCCAGCTTGATTCTCCATTGGTTTCCTTGTATCAAATCTTTACATCGTCTGACAATGAATTTATAGTTCACCAACTGTTCTTCATTGATAAGGCTGACACAAGGAGAGTTATCCATATGAATAAGTAGCTTTGAGATACGGAGAGATTTTTCCCTTTCTAAACCCGCGACTAAAGCAAGGAGCTCGGCCTTCATGGAAGTGCAAGAACCATAAGAAAAATAGTAGGCAGTAATGAAGTTACCAGTCTCATCACGGACTACACCTCCGCCTCCAGCTGCACCTGGATTACCTTTAGAAACTCCATCTGTGTTTAAGAGTGTCTATCAATGAGGTGGAGGGAGCCAACGGATAAAAATTTCTGTGCTCGGATGTCGTGCATTTGGGATGAAGAAACTATGACGATCAAAAGCTTGTTTAGTACTACTAAATTGCTGAAAAAGAAAAGAACGAGGGTCTAATGGATTTTCAATGTTACGCCATTTCCAATCCACTAACAAGTGCGCGCAAAATAAATAGGCCAATCTTCGACAGAAGAATCCACATTGTTACTAACATTCTTGGTTAGCCAATCCGGAAAGGGTAAATTAAAGAAAAAATTATTAGACAGATTAACACCTACCAAATGCCAAATCTGTTTTGAAATGAAGCAAGACCGAAGTAGATGTTTAACTGTTTCCTCTGCGTCAATACACCGAGGGCACATCGGGTCGTCAACCATATTTCTCCCAACCCGATTGACATTAACCATCAGACGGCCATGAGTCGCTAGCCATAGAAAAATACGGACTATTTTTATCTGGACTGGAAGTTGCCAAACCGTACGCCAAACTAGAGACTCGGGTAACTCATTATAATTGACCCATTTCAAATATCCCAGGGCTGGCTTAATAGTGAATTTGCCTGACGACGTGCGTGCCTTGCTAATATAAAGTATCTTCTAAGTGCGGGTCATGAGCTAAGAAGATGGAAGCGACTTTGAGAAGAATTTCTTGTGGCAGCAGGTCAGCGAACAAATCTCACTTCCACCCGTTTTGTTCAGACCACATATCGCTAACTGTCGCGCCTAAAATATCATCGGGTATAGGGGCTAAATTATTATCGTTTAGGCATATACCGTCTACTCAAGCATGGTCCCAGAAGAGAGTTCTTCTTCCATTTCGTACTGCGGTGGCAGTACACCGAACGATAGTTTTAGCTTACTCTGAGATTCCGGCCCAAATATTAGACATATTCCGCTTAGGCTGAAAGATATCAATGTCACATATATTATTACAGTACATCGCACATAATACTCGTGTCCAAAGTCTAGAAGGTTCTGATAATACCCTCCAACCAAGCTTAGTTAGAAAAGCCGCATTTGCTTGTCTTGCTGACAATAAATCCACGAGACTTCGGTTTTTGAATAGTTTCCAAGCTTATAATATGTATCGATTTCTTGCTTTCATCTCCACCCATAGAAATCGACGAGCTTTTCTATCAATGGAGTCACATACCGACCTAGGAATTTTTGCAGTTTGCATACTATAATTCGCTATTGTAATTAATGTCGATTTAACCAAAGTTTCCCGTCCGGATAATGATAGGCGTTTCGTTGCCCAACCTGCTAAACGCTTATTAATTTTTTCTTCCAAATGACCAAAAGTATGACGGGTCACTCTTCCATTAATCGTAAGCATACCCAAATAAGTACCCGAGATCATCCGTTTCTTTGAAGCCTGGAGCGTGGCTTACACTGACACGAGCATCATTGTCTATATTACTGGAAAAGAAAACTCTTGATTTTGCCAAACTAACCTTTTGACCCAAAGCATGGCAGAAATTGTCGAGTACATATCGCATCACTAGTTCTTGATCCTTTGTAGCCTTACCATAAAATACCATGTCATCTGCGAAAATCAAGTTGGTAATGTTTGGCCCGCCCCTGCCAAGCACAATTGGACGCCAATTGTTGTTGCGAACTTAGAGATAAATGGCTTGCTGTAATTTTTCTAGACACATCACAAAGAGATAGGAAGAATGAGGATCACCCTGCCTTGCTCCTATAGAGGGTGCAAATTGTTCTGTTGGCTCTCCGTTCCATAGAATTTGCATCCTCGTAGATGACACACACTCCATAACTACATCAATTAAGAGACGAGGAAACCCTATATTGCTCATTGTATGCTCAATAAACGTCCACTTCAGGCGATCATAAGCCGTCTCTAAGTCGATTTTAATGGCCATAAAACCCAATCTAGCCTTCTTTTTTCTCTTGGAATGGATGGCTTCTTGGAAAACAACGATATTGTCTATTATTTGCCTCTCCGGAACGAAACCACTATGGGTTTTAGAAATAACGTGCGGCAGAACGTTTTTTATTCGGTTTGCTAGAGTTTTGCTTATAATTTTATACGTGACATTGCATAAGCATATTGGGCGAAATTGGGAAATAGATTCAGGAATGGTCACGTTCGGGATAAGAACAAGATATGTATCATTAAGTCCTTCAGGTAAGCCTTTTCCCTTTGAGAGCTTTCATAACCATATCACAAAGCGAAGCCTGTACCAACTCCCAATTTTTCTGGTAAAAAAGTGTTTGAAACCTGTCTGGACCTGGAGCCTTTAGAGTACCCATATGGTTTATAACATTCTCAATTTCGGCAATATTAAACGGTTTCGTTAACCACTCCCAGTCCTTATTATTGAAATCTTCGAACAAATTCCAAGGCAAATTATCTTCCTCATTTGCCGTGCCATCGTTAGTATATAGAGCTTTAATGTAATCGACTACAATTCTCTTAATCACTTGCTGGTCTTCGAGCCATTCACCATCAGCGTTATTGATAGTTGTAATATGATTTCTCCATCTTCGTATTAGAGTGCTTAAATGAAAATATGAAGTATTACGATCCCCGTCCTTGATGAACTCCATCTGCGATTTTTGATACCAGAGGAGTTCTTCTCGTGCCAAAATCTCGTCAAGTTCTTTTCTCGATTTGGCTTTTAATTTGATAAGATACGTTACCTTGGCAATAGATACTTCTCGTTGGCAGCCCTCAATTGTAGCTATTAATTCACTTTTTTGACGAAAAATATTACCGAAAGTTTGTTCATTCCATTCCTGTAATTTATGAGAGAGCTCGCCAAGACGGGTGGGAAAAATACCATCAGAAGGCCAGTTACTTTCCATAAATTCTTTTGACATTATCGTAAGTCATCTAACATGCTCGAAAGCGAAAAGGGCGATTAATCGCATTCAAAGGTGCAAAACTGTTGGGTGAGATTGTTTGAAATATTAATCTCATTAAATTACATATTCATATATGTGACATTTTAATTTAGTCATAAAATTAAAAACTAGATCTTATGCATGCAAGCTTAAATAAGAATAGAGAAGAAATCGTCTTTCTTACTATGCAATTTCGGATTAAAGGGCACAGGTAAGATCTCCTTCTTACTTGTTCTTGAGCTTTCCTTATATGGATGAACAAAGATTCAAGCTTAGAATCCCTCCCAAAGATGAATACCTAAGATAACCTCTTAAAAGACTAATATTATTAGAACTAAAATAATATTAATCTTACTAAAATGACCCAAAATATTTGTTTTTGTCTCTTGTAATTTCGGCCAAGAGGAAGGAAATATATGAGTATTTTTCTCTCTAAACTTCTCTAAGTTTTTGGTTGTTTTTAAAAGAATGAATAATACACTAGTAAATATCTTAGTGTATGTATGAATATAAATTGTAGAAACCCTTGGCCTTTTCTCTAGGGAAAACCGTGTATGGGGGGTGGCAAGGGCCAATGCATGGCTAAGATACTCTTCACAAAAGCAACTAGGTGTGCATCGCTATGAATTAGGTGTAATGATTATGCATCTTATATAACATAAAACATAATACAAACCCCAACACTCCCCATATATTTTCGGTACATATATTGGAAAATGGAAAGTCCATTTTACAATTTATTTGTCAATTTGTCACATGTAACATGTTCCACGACATTATGTGTATAAAATGTATTTTTAACAATTAAAAATCAACATATTAATAAAATATGTCACTTATAAAATTAACCTAGTAATTCATAATTACTTGTACCCTAATGGGTTTCCGAATCATAAATTACAACATTCTGTATTTATAATAATTTATTCATTCCGTTTCAATTGTTTCCATAAACAATAATTTCATCTAAGTAATAAAACAATTTGATTACTTAGACCGTATCTTATTTAATCGAATTACAATAAGATACGTCAATAATACTCACAAAAACGTCCGTCAATTTTAAGCAATTTAATTAACCCGTATCGACATACGATCAATTAAATAATCAATTAAGAGTGTTACCCTTTAGGTATGACCTAAGGGGATCAACCGATCACCACCGTCGCACGACAGTAATGTCAAACGCTAGTCAGCCAATCATTACCGATATGTGTGGACCAGTTGACTGTAAAATATTACATCCCACATGTATTCTTAAAATGAGATTTAAACATGTGATCATCATGATCGACAGTTGTGATCGCATTATTGTCGGAGGACACATATTCTAACAATCTCCCACTTGTCCTCGACAAGTGTGCGTCGCCAATTCTCTTGTCCTATTACTATCTCCCACTCAATGCAAGGTGTCTTTCAGGTCATACTTGTAAGTGATCATATCGAGAGTGGTTTCCTCGATCTGGAGAATAACTGATTGACCAGAATTATCTACCATAGATACCTTTCGAGCGTGGTCACGCATTTTCAGTTCATTACTCCTTGAGTGGCTTTGAGATATTGTTATAACCCTGACAAGGGGTGGACAATTCCTATCGCGCTTATTCCCTTCGACTAGCCACAACCATCATAACCCAAAATATGCCCATTTGACCCCATTTACGAAGGTCGTAGTAACATAAATCAAAGTTAATCTGAAACTGTGCCACCTTAGGCGAACAGTCTTTAGTCAAAAGAATCGACTTATTAGAATACTATAGTAGCTCTCGCCACGACCAGGCTATATAAATTTGCCAGAACTCTATAAGCGGTCATAAGGCCCGACATAGTGTTCCTAACCGTCTGCCTATGTGATCGACTAGTCATCTCACATGACTCCATGGCACTTGAACTTGCCATCAATCGCATCACACTCCAGTCACTTCAAGACGTCACCTCATGTAAGTGACTATGGGCGAATATAATGTTAATCCGTGTTCACTTTAACGGGGTTCAATTGTCTCTACAACCCGTTTGGATGTAACAAAGTATAAGGTGAGTTAATAATAACTCAAACGACAAATGTGGACATCATATTCGGGTAGTCAATACCATATTACTACCTTGTGATGTATATAAGTGTGAAAACACTTGTTGATTGTAATAAAAGTTTAACATACCATGTGTCCATGTGTTCATACTTTTCGTATTGCACTTTTCTTTACGTTCATGTTATCTCTCATAGCATGAACCTTACCAAGTACACATCTAGGTTCCCAACCTAGGTTTAGGTTCTTTGTCTTGAAAGAACTTTCTTATTATTTGTCACATAACCAACGAATTGTGGTGGATAATATAACATGCACTGGTCAAGTGTTCTACCAACTCACAATGCACTAGGTATACGTTTTGTAGGGTCTTGCAACAATTGTCAAGATGATTAGCCTAGCACTTCTCATAAGTCCTAGCATATTAGAAAATACTAGTTTTGAGTAACTTCTTACTATAACAAGTATCTTTTCAAACTTCTTATTTCTCCTTTTAGCTTGAATAGCTTAGGATTTTCATAAATCCTTACGTGTTTTCGAATTTTAATATGTGCAACTTCTTGTCACATAATAGAGTGTTCTGTCAAGCACTAGAATAGCTCATTAGTTCTTCTTGAGAATTCATGACAATTCTTCTATGGCTTACCAATGAGTCATCATGCTCTTAAGCATATGATTCATTATAGGACATGTGCATGATTACTCTAAGGCGAAAACATTAGTAATTTTTAATCATGTGATCAACCATTCTTAGGTTCGATTAATTACCATGACTGCTTATGGTAATTCCATTTTCATCGATATGAATAACCTACGTTTCTCGTTGATTTGATGTGTATATCTCAATACTTATCCAACATCCCATGATGTGATTGGATTCATCACAGTCCATTTTCATCCAGAATTGAAAACTCAAATACTTTTTTGCGAAGATAGTACTAGCTCGTCATTCTCAATGAGTAATGAGTTATAAATTTTACAAGATGATTGCTCCCACTAAATTTCATGTCTTCGCATGATAATTTCAAACTCCCACTCAATTCCACATGTTTCGTAATTGACTACTCAATCGAAACATTTCAAGAATTGAAATACATTTTGCTTTGCCAAGTCATTAAGATTAAAAGCATATATGTTCCCAACATATCCTTTCAAAATACCTATTTGAAAAGGTTTCAGTCTTAAACTTATGGAAAGAGATTTTAATCTCTAACTCATTCATTTTTATAATGATGCGTAGCAATGTCATTATTTAAAAGTGAAATTCCATTTAATACACGTCCTTCTCAAAATACCCTTTTTCGGAAGGAGGTTTAACCATTCCATTTTCATAATGAGGTTAAGTAATGACACTAGCGTGGTTAACAATTAACTTAGCTTTTGTAGATATCGGCATATCTTCCTTTGCAACTTTTAATCATAAATCTCATTTATATTCGAAGATGCAACTCTGTTTCATTTAGGCTCTTAAGTAAATATCAATATTTAAACTCTATTCAAATCTAGGTCATAAACTAGCAAAATATCTTGTTGAGACTTTTCTTTAGTCATCTTCTTACAAAACTTTCTTTCAAAACTTTCTTTTGGTCTCCTCGTGTAGTTATCTTAAGAACATATTCTTTTAATTACTTCACTTGGTCTCTTTTGTCATGTAGATCTCATCCATTCGAGACCATAGATCTCATCTATTCGTGTATATACTATCTATCTAGGTATACAAATCATTCTTTCTTTCGTAGATCTCATTTACTCAAGCATACAAATTATTCTTTGTATTCTTTGTGTCTTCATTTTTCTCCCACTCTATCTTTAGAATAAATACACTAGATATTCAAAGATAACTTATGAGACACAAATAATGATTTTGAAGTAGAAGGAGGAATATCTCATAGATTGACTAATAGTTTTTAGATTTGATGGGTTTACTTGGTAATTGACATTTCTTTAGGAGAGTTCAACAACTCAACATCACTTTATAATTGATCATGCACAAGCCTTAAGCTTGTGGACATATAATGAATCTCATCATTATTGTTGTCTATTGGATCACTTTAAGTAGATGATCATATGTTTCTATGTGCAAGCAGATAAAGACGAATTTTTAGAACAATAAATACGATAAAAGGGGTGACTTGGGTTGCAAGCCAAGCCACCATAATCCAAAATACAACCATTGTTTAGAAAGGATCAACCATTTACATGTCGAACACGGAAATCAAAATAGTTCCAAAAATTCATAACATTAAAATAAAGACAATAAAAGCTAAGCTTCATCGGTAGCTACTCCTAGCTCCTTCATGATTTCTCAAGCTTGCTTCTCCTTTCCCTTGTCTTTGCTTGGAGGAGGCCCTATTTACAATAAAAAGGGGATACATTATCAAAACTTTGTATCAAAATACCATAGTTGAATTAGAAACATAAAAGAAAGGATAGTCATTTACCTACTGGAGTGATCTTTCCAGCTTTGATGTCACCAAGGTACTTGGAACAATTCCTTTTCCAATGTCCAACACCATTACAATAATGGCATTTATCAAGAGGATCCTTCTTGGTCTTGGAAGTGCTAGCTTCAAAAGTCTTAGCCTTGGTGGACATGGGAGCTTGCCTCTTACCCTTTTTCCCATTCTTTTTGAACTTCCCTTTGCTCTTAGTGCTTATATTAAGCACGTCCTTAGGTGGGTTAACATTTAACCCCATGTCTCTTTCGACTTGCACAAGTAACTTGTACAACGCTTCAAGAGACGCGTCCTTGTCTTGCATGTTAAAATTCACCCGGAATTGAACATACGCTTTGACTTTGGATAGGGAGTGTATAATCCTATCTACAATTAGCTCTTTGGGGATTTCAACTTTTTGAATCTTCAAAGTCTCGACTAGCTCCAACAATTTGAGCACGTGAGGGCTAACCTTTTGGCCCTTCTTGAAATCGAGATCAAAGAATGCCGAGGCCGCCTCATATTGGACGATCCTCGGTGTTTGTGAAAACATTGTCACAAGTTTGGAATAGATTTCATTAGCGGTGCCCATTTTAAAGGCACTCCTTTGGAGATCCGCCTCCATCGCAAAAATCAACACATTTTTCATAGCGGCGGACTCTCTGTGGTAAGCCTCATATGCTTCCCTAGTGGCGGCACTCGACCTAGCATTAGGTTCGGGTGGAGAAGCCTTGGTGAGGTAACGAAGCTTGTCGTCACCTTGGGCGGCTAATTTGAGTTGGGCATCCCAATCGGATAAATTTGACCAATTCTTTCTAAGTTTACAACGATCTATGAAGGATCGGAGCCATGAAACATTAGTGAGAGGTGCGGTATTGGTGTTTTGTGCGGCCATTTGTTATGAGAAATAAAGGTGGTCTACAAAACAAAATAGAAGGAATAAAACATTTGTCTTTTTCAAAATAATAATAATACTCGTAAATATTAATTTAAACAAGTTTTATACCATTTATCTAGTGACCTCTACCCAACTTGATAAATGATTCCAAGATCCAAATTCATATTAACTTGGGCACGGTAGGGCTGATTCATCTCTTATCAATATAACTCGGTGGATTAACGCTTTAATCGATTCTACTTTTAGAACTCTTGGTCGATAAAATTACATTAATATTTATCTTTAGCCCGGAAGACATGCGACTACGGTCACGAATACTTCCGTTGAGCTCAATCCAAATTTCGAATAAATGTGTCCATGATCCAAATCCAAATCAACTTGGGCACGGTAGGGCCGATTCATCCCTTATCAACATAAATTCGGTGGATAGACATTTATCACCCACTTCCCCTACGTAACAAGGTTTGTACCCCGGTAGGGCCCCCGAGCGCACTCCCTCACGAAATAGGTTTTCATGGTTTCTACTTTTTGGTAAGGCTAAGTCTCAATTGTTTATTTTAGCGAGAGGTCATGTCAATTTATTATCTATCACGTTTTAAGTGAATTAAAGCGGTGAACTACGATAATTGTAATTGACACGGTCGATACACTCGATAAAATGATAATGCATGTTTTAATTATGGCGATTTAGCGATGCATGCAACATATAAATAAAATGCAAAGCATAAATAAAATCCTAGTATGGCTTTCCTAAAATAGTAAATCTAATAAACTATTACAAATTCGGAAACCAACTCCTTTGGTCCCTTGAACTTCGGTCTTGGCACACATTTCAAGGCAATACATTCTTTGATGGATCGCCTTCTCGAGTGGCACCGTCTTCAAGGAACTCCGGATTAAATAAATTACATAATAAATTACATAATTTCCTATTATACATTTGTAATTAAAATAAAATAAATCTATTAAATTACAAAACGGTGATACGAGATCACAATAATTACAACCGAATCGATATTCCCATACATTTCGGGTAATATCAATTAAAACTAAGGCCATACTAAGTAAAATTACATAATTCAAAAATTACATAAAATTAAAATATGACAATCATAAATAAAATGCAGCATTATAATATGTAAGAACATGCCCAATTTTTTGCTAAATCGCCTTTAAGGAGCCAATATCGTATATTAATCGGTTTTTACGCATTTGCGTGATTTAACCTTTTAAAATCACAATAATTACATAAAATCATATTTATGTACAAGTTAATTACCCAACCATCTTAGGACTCAAAATTAGTCTCCACTAACATTTGACAATAAATTAAACTTGATATCTTAATATTGTTCATAAATGGACCTAAAATACAAAATTATGTCATAAACTTCAAATTAAATCATAAAAATTTCAAATAATTTTAAAATTTGAAATTTAAACTCATGAACATTCTGGAAAAATACCATGACACTCATAATGTTCAAAAAACGTAGGTTAAAAATTTCGAAAATTTATCGAGAAAAACAATGTTGCGGTTTATCGGATTTAACAATTATGATCCTAAAAATAAGAGAAAAATTATTTTTATCAACTTTTCACTTTTAGATGTGAAATATATGATAAAATGCAACATGTGACGTTTTTCTTTAGTCATGAAGTATGTTTTAGCATTTTTACTAATTAAAGTCACTATTTATGTGATTTTTCATCAAAAATTCATAAATCGTGCATAAAGACTTCATTATAGCCAAATATTTTACACACATGTTGTAAAATTGCATGTGACAACATACTAAATTTCCATGACCAGATTCGAAATATTACTCATATTAACCTATTTACCCATTTAAATACGATTTTAACTTGAAAAATCCATATTTCGAGCATAACAATTCATTTTATTATGAACATTTACAGGCCATTAGTAGATAATGTATGTGAAAACATATCCAAAAACCACTGAAAAAATCGAAGTTTAGCTATTTTTTAGTCCAAAAATGACATTTTTATCATAAAAATCACATTTTAATGCCAATATTATATAAAATGAACAATAAAATCCATAAATAAACCAAAATATCCTAAATATATTTTAGGACCAGAAACTTTAACATGCAAATAAATTTCGTGATATTTCATAATAAACACAAATTTATAAGTTTTGTTTGTTAATCTTATAACTCGGAAAAACAATAACCGATTTGCATTCAAACAACCTAAGGCTCTAGATACCACTTGTTTGAAATATTAATCTCATTAAATTACATATTCATATATGTGACATTTTAATTTAGTCATAAAATTAAAAACTAAATCTTATGCATGCAAGCTTAAATAAGAATAGAGAAGAAATCGTCTTTCTTACTATGGAATTTCGGATTAAAGGGCACAAGTAAGATCTCCTTCTTACTTATTCTTGAGCTTTCCTTATATGGATGAACAAAGATTCAAGCTTAGAATCCCTCCCAAAGATGAATACCCAAGATAACCTCTTAAAAGACTAATATTATTAGAACTAGAATAATATTAATCTTACTAAAATGACCCAAAATATTTGTTTTTGTCTCTTGTAATTTCGGCCAAGAGGAAGGAAATATATGAGTAGTTTTCTCTCTAAACTTCTCTAAGTTTTTGGTTGTTTTAAAAGAATGAATAATACACTAGTAAATATCTTAGTGTATGTATGAATATAAATTGTAGAAACCCTTGGCCTTTACTCTAGGGAAAACCGGGTATGGGGGGTGGCAAGGGCCAATGCATGGCTAAGATACTCTTCACAAAAGCAATTAGGTGTGCACTGCTATGAATTAGGTTTAATGATTATGCTTCTTATATAACATAAAACATAATACAAACCCCAACCCTCCCCATATATTTTCGGTACATATATTTTAAAATGGAAAGTCCATTTTACAATTTATTTGTCAATTTGTCACATGTAACATGTTCCATGACATTATGTGTATAAAATGTATTTTTAACAATTAAAAATCAACATATTAATAAAATATGTCACTTATAAAATTAACCAAGTAATTCATAATTACTTGTACCGTAATGGGTTTCCGAATCATAAATTACAACATTCTGTATTTATAATAATTTATTCATTCCGTTTCAATTGTTTCCATAAACAATAATTTCATCTAAGTAATAAAACAATTTGATTACTTAGACCGTATCTTATTTAATCGAATCACAATAAGATCCGTCAATAATACTCACAAAATCGTCCGTCAATTTTAAGAAATTTAATTAATCTGTATCGACATACGATCAATTAAATAATCAATTAAGAGTGTTACCCTTTAGGTATGACCTAAGGGGATCAACTGATCACCACCGTCGCACGACAGTAATGTCAAACTCTAGTCAGCCAATCATTACCGATATGTGTGGACCAGTTGACTGTAAAATATTACATCCCATATGTATTCTTAAAATGAGATTTAAATATGTGATCATCATGATCGACAGTTGTGATCGCATTATTGTCGGAGGACACATATTCCAACAGAGATAAGTAGCGGGCAATGGTCAGACGAAATGGCAGGGAGATGTCGAACCATAGCCTCTTCAAACATAGTACCCTAATTAGAATTACATAAAGCTCTGTCAAGTCGAGCATTTTACCTCGTATCCACCGAATTCCCTCGTGCCCACGTGTGTGCAGGACCGACATGTTGGAGTTAGTGTCTTCCACAATAGTGCGTTTGCATATTAAATCCCATTAAAGGAATATCATCAGGATATTTATCTTATTTGATCCTCGTCAGTTGATTAACGTAAATCGATAACGGTTGGCTGACTAGAGTTTAACGTTATTGTCGTGAGACGGCGGTGATCAACTGACCCTTTTTGGTCGCACCTAAAGGAACGAACCCCAATTAACAACTAATTAATTGTATGAAATACAATTTATTTAGTCCCTTGATTTATTGACTAATTGGTTAGTCGATTATTTTTGGAGAGATTTCGAGTTGCGAACTCGAGGCGCGGTTGTTATTATTTAATTATGCAATAATTGAATAATAAATTTTATGAGACGGGTTTTATTTAATTAATTGTTAATTCACTAAAATTGTACTAATTGATTAAAGTGGTTAATATTAGCATGTAAATAATATGTGTAGCAGTAAACGTATATTTACGGAGTGATTTGGACAAAATTTATTGGGAGGCATTTAAACATAAATCGATGTTTAAAGTAAAATTTACACGTATTTGTGCGACAAATATAAGAACCAAAATGGACCCGTAAATAGGACATTGGACCGTGTAAATGGAGTGTAGTGGATGATTATAAACATAATCATTTCACTTTGCTTTATATACTTCCATAAGTTATCTTATATTCATTTTGCATGTGATGAAACATTGGACAAAAAATAAAACAAGTCCACTCCCTCACTCCACCTACTCCACTTGGCCACTCCCTCCTATTTAGACCAATAATTGCTCATTTTTACATACTACTTCATTTTGTGTATTTTGCATGTGAAATGGTTGTTGGTCTTTCTCTCTAAAAATAATAAGAACACTTACTAAGTTTGTTAGTAATCAAAATAAATATTCACTAAACTTGTTAGTAATATTACAAATATTATCAAGGGTTAAATTTAACAATTATCTAGTTAATACTTGTTAGATTCTTGGGTGTTGTTCTTGGGTGCTACTTGATGGAGGTCTTCTCTTTGAAGATTTGGTAAAGGAGGATCTTCCATATATTATTAGCACACGAACAAACTAGATAGGTGATCTAGTTTGTGTCCATTTTTACCATCAAAATCAATGTAAGGAAATTATTTTTCCTTAACCTTTATTATTATGCTTTTATATTTGCATGCATGTTACATAGATCACTAAAATGACATATTATGAGATAATTTGTTTTAATTAGAGAGTCTAATTAGGATCTATGATCTTTCAAGTGGTATCAGAGCTAGGCTTGTAATTTGCATGTTGATTTTAAGCATATTAATAAATTATGAGATAATTTATAAAACTCAAAAATTGTGTTAGAAGAGATTTTTGCACGAAACGTTTTGGGCATGCATACCTACTGATCTCAAAAATTTTATGGTAAAATTTGGTGATTTGTGAAGTTATTTTGCTATTTTTAATGTTTTTTGGTAGAAATCCGAGTAAAAAATGCCGTATTTTGGTTAAGAGTTAACTAAAAATAGTTATATATTGACTCGGGTCATGAAATTTTTAAGGTGTTTCATGCATATTTTCTACAGATTTTATGTAAAATTTCGAAGGTTGGTTCTAAGTTTTGAATGTTTATTGATTTTATGAGATAAAAGTCGATAAAAGTGAAATAAATTAATCATTTACTCGAAACTTTTGTTCCTGCCCTTGAGAAATTTATGTACATTTAAAAATATGATTTAAAAGTTAAAAGTGAAATTTAAACTATGATTTCACCTTGTTTTGATGTTTATTGGTTTTAGTGTTTAAAAACCGATAAATATCGATCTTTTTCTTCATAATTTTTATCCGAAATTTTTGGGCATTTTTTCTGACATTTTGATGTTCTTGGGAGTGTTCCACAATACTCTAAATTTTTTGTTTCATTTTTTTGGTAATATTTTCAATTATTTTGGATTTATTACTTAAAAGTTATGATTTTACCGATTAAATTAGCAAATTATCACCAAATCAAACTAATTATTCATCATCAAACTAGTGAAGACTAATTTTTGAGATTCAAAACAGTTTGAAAAATTAGTTTTGATTTAAATGAGATTTAAGAGTTGATTATTGATTTTTACATGCTAAAAATCGATTAAATCCAGAAAACCGAGATGGATACCTACGATTGTTAGATAGGGCGATTTTGGCATTATTTTACAGCATTTTAAGCGTATTTATTTAAATTGAATGAATGATTGTCATTTATTTAAAGTATTTGTTTATTGAACCTAGTATGGCCTAGTTATTTTTAATCGGTATTACCCGAAATGAATGGGAATAGTGATTTGTTAGTAATTTAAATACGATCTCGTATCGTCGGTTTGTAATTAATTAATAGTTTTATTCATTTTATTAATTAATGTATAATAGGAATAGCTATGTAATTTAATTTTAATAGTTATTTTTACCGGTGTTTCCAAAAGACGGATTACATCAAGACAGAGTCTATTTTTGGAAAGGTGTTCCAAATCCCACTTGAAGAAGCCGCTTTTGGAAGATGTTCCTATGAAGAGGCAAGGGACCAAGGAGTTGGTTTCCGAAATGTAATAGACTAGTTTTTATTAACTAGGAGGTCATACTAGGATTTATTCATATGTTTGCTTGCTTTTATTTTTCCGTGCATGCCAAAATCGCCATTCACATGCATTTTATTTTTGCGGTTGTCAATTCACGTCATTTACATTCACCGACTTAGTTCACTTATAGGGAATTTATGACTAAATTGACAAGATCTCTCACATAACTAAAATTGAGATTAGCCTTACCAATTAGTAACACCTATTGATGTGACTCATATTTGAGCACATTTAGTCCCCGAATTAGCCTCGTTCCTATGCTTTATAGTGCATAATTAGGTCATTTACTATCTTTAGTTTCCCATTTTGCATATTCTTTGAGGTTTTATTTCCTTGGTAGGAGAGGAGTGCAAACCTTGTATTTTCATGGCGAAATGGAGCTAAATTGATCGCATTCAATCACCAAGCATCAAAGGGAAGACGATACTAGAAGGCCTATGTAGATAATAAAGTAGATTGGAAAATGATGAAAGGATCCTTGCATCCTCAACAAGATCCCCGCGGATTGTTGAGGAAATAAGAAAAGAGAAGTGCCTGGCTCACAATCCGAGCGGATTGCAACCAATCCGAGCGTCTCCCAGCCAGCAAATCCAAGCGTCCCGATGCCAAGACGCTCGTCTTGAAGCCAAGCAATCTGAGCGTCTCTCCCATGATCCGCTCGGATCTCCTGACAGACTCCATCGTGCCACCTTCCTAGACGCTCGGGACGAGCATATCTTCGTGAGACTAGCAAAACGGAGATGCGCATCTCCTTGGAGAGGAGCACTTCCTCAACTTTTCGTAAGGGTCTTAATAGTCATTTAAGCCCTTAGTAACCCTAATCTTTGTACCTAATCTTTAGTATAAATACCCCTTTGTACTACCTAGATTAGCATGTCATCTTAATATAATCTTAATCCTATCTTAATCTTGTCTTAATCTTGTAATCAACTTTTAATATAGTATTAATACAAATCTCATTCCTTAATCTTTCCTTAATTTCTCTATTGTTCATCATTTATTTTGGGTAATTAGAAGATTATTTGGGTTTATTTGGAGGATTGACAACCTTCCATCAATCATCAAGTACTTCTATTATTATTTGCTTTATTATTTGGAATCATCTTCATAGGTATAATTCTCTCTTAATCCTTTTTAATTATTGTTAATCATTCTCATTTGTTCATCATGTTTTGCCTTGATAGTATGATTGACAACCTTGTTAGCATGTTAAACTTGATAATGAGTGAGTAGTTTCCTTAACTAGGGTTAATGGGGAATTAGGGGAAACCAACATGGGGATTGATTCATGCTTAATCTAATATGTTTTCATAATTAATTTGCTTGCTTGTTGTGATTCTAACTTATGCCCATTTTATGTTTGATGAAATGCGAGCATATGAATCCTTGCATTTTTTACCCATCACTTACCTTTTCAATGAGACTTGTAAGACATAAACCAACTCGAGTCTCATTAGACCATGCATATAGTTGGATAGGAAGGATTAAGTCGACTTGTAGGTGTTGTACAATCTAATCGATTCGGCTCCGGGACCCAAACTTTCCTAGGATTGTAAGATATAAACCAACACGATCCATCACAACAATAATTGCTTGCTTATAATTTGAGAATATGTTTGTATGATCAATTCCCATGAATCCCCTATGAAACCATGACACCCTAGTGCTTTTAATCAATTGTTTACATCTCATTTTAATCATCTTGCTTGTTTTCATTACTTTATTTATATTGTTGGTTAGTTTAGTTGATCTCCTATCTCAACCCAAATTTTGACACCCCTAGACACAACCATTTGCAATTGAAAATCCTACATCAATACCCGTCCCTTGGGATCCGACCTTTACTTACCTCTTTACCAAGAGTAGAGTAGTTTTTGAAGTTATAAATATTGTTTTGGTCAAGGTAACTTTTGAAGACGAGTAACAAAACCAACGAACCAAAAATGGCGCCGTTGTCGGGGACGGTGTTAACTTGATTTGATTTTCTTTAAATTGTTTTTAGTTGTGTCTTTCTTTACCTTGAAGAAGTTAAACTCTTCAAGGTTTGTTCTAATTGTTTTCTAGTTGTTTGATATTTTGCATGTCTAGGAGATCACAAGGTAACTTGTTACCCATTGATCTTGAAATTGAAAGAACTTTGACCAACAATAGAAGACTTGCTAGAAATACTTTGAGAGGTATTGGTGATATTGTGGACATTCAACCAAAGAATATTGAGTTTACCAACCCTTTTGCAAGAGAAGGAGAAGATAACCCAACATAAAACCAACCACAAAATAAACCCACAATGCCTAAATTTTCATCACATTCCGTACCAACTGAGGAGAACCAACCAAATGGTACTCCTACACCACAACATTTAACCGGTAATTTCATTGCCAAATCTGCATTCATATAACTAGTTTAGAGAAGTCAATTTGGGGGGATGCCTAGTGAAGACCCTCATTCTCATATGGAGACTTTTTGTGACTATTGTGATGTGATTTCTCAAACCGGAGTCACTCAAGACCAAATTCGATGGGTCTTATTTCCTTTTTCTTTGATTGGTTCCGCGAAACAATGGTTGAAGAGCCTAGATAAGGCTACTCTTGGTATTGACTCTTGGAAGAAATTGGCACTTGCTTTCTACAAGAAATTCTATCCTCCGGAAAAGACTAACATGTTGAGAGCCCAAATAACCGGGTTCAAACAAAGGGACGAGAAATCTTTGTATGAAGCATGAGAGAGATTCAAGGATACTTGTCGATCTTATCCACACCATGGACTTAGCGAGTGGTTCCTTGTACAATAATTTTGGAATGGTCTTTATGAAGACTCCCGAAACATTCTCAATATGGGATCAAATGGTATGTTTACCGAAATTGATGACAATCAAACATGGAACAAGATTGAAGAATTGGCGGTCCATAACTCACAATATAGTAGACCTCGGAAGGCTACTAGAGGAGGAAAGCATGAAGTGGACTCCATTACTCAATTGGGTGCTCAACTTAGTGCTCACATTGACACCATTAATTTGATGTTTGAGAAGGCTATGGCTAATCTTGAAGAGGCCTCCAAATCACCTAAGCAACATGTTAATGCTATGGTAGCATCATCATCAATTCCAAGTGGAGTATGTGAGAGTGGTAGAACTTTGGGACATGACCAAAGTGAATGTAGGGGAACAAGTGAACAAGTGTATGCTTTCCAAGCATACAAGAGTGATACCCCTTATTACAATGAAAACACCAAATTCCACCCCCAACCTCTCATACAAAAGCCAAAATGTTCAAAACCCAAAAACAACATACACCCCACCTCCAATGAGAAACGAAGCTCAAAGACCCTTTTACAATCAAAACCAAAGTTATTAAAACCAACCTTCATACAATCAAACAAATGACCAAGGTTTTGATGTTCAAAAAGCGGTCCTCCAAATGCAAAAGAACCAACAAGAATTTTTCACTCAAATGCAAAAGGATAGTCAAGCAAAAGACGTCACCATCAACAACATACTAGCTCACACAAAGATGTTGGAGACCCAAATGTCTCAATTAGCATCTTATAGTTCACAAAGAGAAAAGGGGCAATTACCACCTCAAGGTAATCCCCCAAGACATGAGTCTGTAAGTGCCATCCATTTGAGGAGTGGTACAAGGTATGAAGGGCCAAAGAGGCCCATTGATGAAGATGTGGTGAATGCTAGTGACAAGGAAAGACTTGAAGACTCTAAAAAAGAAGAAGAACCCACCACCATTCAAGAAGTTTCAAACAAGGACGAAGAGAAGGCTAAGGAGAAAGAGCCTATTGTGATTCGAATTCCATTTCCAAGTTGTCAAGCTAAGCCTAAGTTTCATGAAGAACTTGGAAAGTTTATGGAGATTGTGAAAAACATGGAAGTCTCAATTCCATTTACTGAATTAATCAATCACGTTCCGGCCTATGCGAAATACATGAAAGATATTCTTACAAAGAAGAAATCCATCCGGAAGCTCGAGACTATTGCTTTCACTAAGATGAGTAGTGCCATCCTATAAGGAAGTTCACGTCCAAAAGTAAAGGATCCGGGAAGTTTCTCTATTCCATGCACCATTGGCGACACTACAATCAACAAAGTTTTATGTGACCTTGGGGCAAGTGTGAGTGTCATGCCTTACTTGGTGTGCAAGACTCTAGGAATGGGAGAGCTCAAGTGCACTAATATCACACTACAAATGGCGGATCGAACAACGAAGACACCTTTAGGGGTATGGGAGGATGTGCCGGTAAGAATTAGCAAGTTCTCCATCCCGGTGGACTTTGTTATTGTATCATTTTAGGAAGACCTTTTTTACACACCGCGGGAGCGGTGATTGACGTGAAACATGGAGAGCTCACACTTGAAGTGGGATATGAAACAATCACTTTTAACCTTGACAAGACAATGAGAGCTCCCCGACTACATGATCCATGTTTCATGATTGATCATTATAGCCGAGAAAGTGATAGGAAGAAGTTGGCATCTCAATGCAAAGAACAAGCTATGGGTAAAGAATCACCACCCATATGGGAAAAGAAAGTAGATAATCTCCAAGATGCTCCATCCAAAGAGCAAGAATGTTTCAACAAGAATAAGAGCTTGAATAGCTCACCACCACTCATGACAAGAGAAGAGGAAGGCCTCATTGGCCATAATGACAAGAAGAAAGAGGAGTTGTTCTCGTCAACTCATGATACTATTGGGGAACAAGTAGATGAAGTATGCGGTCTATGGGATGATGAGTTTGAAGGGTTAGTCAACCCTTATATTGGTAATGTTATGACCCAAGACCAAGGCTTTGGTGACCATGTTAACTCAAGTCACCACAATGAAGAACATAATGTGCAAATGTCTATTGAAGATTTTTATAATAACAATGAACAAGCCTTCGATTACTTCTTAAAGGTGTTGAGCAACATCAACAACACCTTGGAAATGTCCCCTTGACATCTCATACATGGATGAGAGTTTGGTGGAGTCCTCCCTAAACCACCACTTGTAAATATTCTAACCCCTTAACTTGCATTTTACTTATTGTATTGCATTTTTGTCAATTTTGGATTTATATTTTTATGCTTTGATCAAGATTTTCATTTTGAGAGAAAGTGAGGGAGGGACTTATATGTTTATTGATGAGTAGTGTTTTGACATAGTGTGGGGATAGCAATTACCTAGGCCATCCAAGCCTTCGTAGTGCCCCCACAATGAAGACCATAGGAATGAAGAGTAAATGACTCAGGTTATCACGGGTGGAACAGAATCCGTGAGGTACAGGGATAATCCGAGCAGCCCGAAAGCAATCCGCTCATCCTGGAAGAAACTCCAAGCGTTCTGTGAAGAAGACGCTCGTCCTGAGAGAGCTGGAAAGGTAAATTTTTATGTGACTGAAGATCTGAGCGTCTCCATATAGAATCCGCTCGTCTCAGCCAAGACGATCGTCTCACCGAGGATCCGCTCGTCCTGCTGCTATTAAAATTTGGGATTTCTCCCTGACAAAGAATCCGAGCGTCCTCCGAAGAATCCGCTCGTCTCCCTTCAGAAAGACGCTCGTCTCCTGCTGAAGACGCTCGTCTCAGCCCGGGCTCTCTTTTCTGAAATAAGCTGACAGAGAATTCGAGCATCCCGACCCAAAGACGCTCGTCTCCCTGCTGAATTCAAAAATAACGGGATTAAAACCTTCTTTTCCCAATTCATTTTACTTATTCAAAACACAAACACATCTCCAAAACCCTCAATCCCTCCATCCATAAAAATCAATTTTCTCAACCAAATTCACCCAAATTAATTCCAAACTCCCTCAAAACTCAAACAAATCACTCATTTGTCAACAACAAGCAATTAAAATGCCAAAATCCTCAAAGTTTGAATCGATTTTCTAGGGTACAAAGGCAAAATTCGAATTTCCTAAATCGATTTGGGTCTTATTGAAACTTGAGGAATTCAAGCAAATCTTTGGGTGTTACTACATACAAGGAGAAGATGGCTAGGACAAAAGGTGGAAACAAGGCACTTCCAAAGAAGAATCTCTCGAAAAGGCAACAAGCTCTACAAGCTTCAAAGGCTTTGGTGGTTCAATGTGCAAGGATGGAAATTCAAGAGACTACTTCTCCTATGGTGGAAAATGTTACTTCTACTCCGGTTGTTGAGCAACTACATGATTATCCGGAGGTAATTTTCACATCCGATGCTCATAGGAAGAAATTTGTATCCCTTGCTAAGAAATCTATTTTACCCACCAAGTTTATATGCCAAGAGACCTTGACCAAATTGGGTGTCTTTCAACAAACCAAAAATTTCTTCGAGTCCAGGGATTGCTTACTTTGTTTAATATGCAAGAGTTGACCTACTCATCCCTCACCTTGGGTTTTTTAAGCTCATTTAAAGTTACGAAGGTGGAGACTCGAACAAACATTGAATTCCGCCTTGAGAATTATGATAGGAAAATGTCCTTTGGTGAGTTTAGTAAAGTTTTTGGCCTTAGCAATGACTCGACCTATGTGAAGAAACCCGTAACAAAATATGATCCCACTCCTTTATGGAAGGCTATTACAGGAAGAAAGTTTACGTCTTACCATGATTGTCGTGCCTTTTATGTCCATCATCCAGGCATAAGGGTGTGGCACAAGGTTGTTGGGCACACTTTGATTGCTAGAAAGGGAACAAACCACTTCACCGAGCTTCATTTTATCTATCTCGAGTCGACCTTGAATGTTGATAGAAAGTTCACCACAAAGTACAATATTCTTCAACTTTTAATTGAGAGGTGGCTTAATATCGATCATGGCAAGGAAGGTGCGGCCTTCATTATTAATGGGGGATTGGTAACTTGGTTGGCAAAACACTTCAACCGGGACTTCAACAAAGATGGTGCTTATAAACCGGTTAAGGGAGGCCACATCATTGATTTAGCCACTATGGTTCACAAATTCAAATGGCTCAAGAATGACACTCTTGACAACAAATTCGAGTGGTTAACAAAAGATGCCAAGTCCTTCACTTTATCGAACAAAATTTGCCGACTCAATGTCCATAGGCCGCACTACCTTCTCCCACTCTCCGTGGAAGCCGAGTACATAATACAACAGCAAAGGGAGGACATTGCCGAGCCCTCCTCCTCTATTATCACTCCACCCTACCCATTCACCTACCATGAGTTTCAACCCAAAAATGTTAAGGCGCGGAATGACTACTTGACTCTTTTGATGCAACAAATGCACAATCAAGCCCATGAGGATAGAGTCGACGCATATAGAGCACAATATCCGCCTCTCTTACATCTAGCTAGGCAAGGACTTCTTGACCCATCTTGTCCTTTGCCTAGTTGGGCGGATAGGGAAGTCTTCTTTACTAGTGCTTCTAGGGGTGCTAGCTTGGGTGAAGAGGAGGTTGTTTTTTAGAGTGGTGGAAAAGAAGGTGAAGTAAATGAAGAGTGAAGAAGATGAAGAATAAGAGGGTAGTGAGGAAGAAGAAGAGAGTTCAAGTGATAGTGGTGAAGAGTCCGGATCTATGGAGGTTGATGAAGCTTCTAGTGAAGAAGTTGGTGATGATGATGGAGATGGGAGTGATGTCGCCATGGGCGATGATTGAGGATTAGCAAGCTCTTCGGAGGATGCCACAATACTTTGTGAGTTTCCTACACCTCCTTTAGCTTTGCTCATTTCTCTTGTTTTCATATATTTCTATTCTTGATCATGAGTATTTTCATTATTCCCACATTTAAAATCCAAAATGACAATTGTAGTTTCATGCATAGCATCCTTATGCATGAACTCCCCCAATTTTTGACATTAGCAATAATGTCTATTTTGGTTTGGGGAAGTTTATGCATATGCATTGGAAGTTAATTTAAATTATGCTTTTCAACCAAACAAAAACTCATGCATCATATAGTATAGTGTAGTCGCATCACTTGTTTATATGTCATATAGTTTGCATTTAGTTTAAAAATCATGCATTTCATATAGATTTCATAATTTCATATCGTATTGGCCATTGAGGACAATGCTCATACTAGTGTGGGGATGGAAAATTATAACATGACTTTTAAAAACAAAAATGATAAAAATTGATTTTTTTTTTAAAATACAAAAACATGTCTTTTTATTTCATAATAATAAAAACCATAAAAATATGAAAAATTCAAAAACCCAAAAACATGTTCATTTCCTTTATAGTGTAATATTGTATATATTGTGCTTGCATATATTGTGTTTGTTCATCCTTTTTCACATTGATCGACTACGCCACATTCGAGACATGAGGATATTGAAGACCGCATGGTATCATCTTTCCAATCTCCTTTTTCCTCTTTATGTTAATGACTATGTGGCTTTATTTTGATTGATGCGGTACAAACAATGTGTTATAGGATTGCATTTAGATTATTTGGCATACTAGTTGGTAGAATCATATGCATTAGGTTGTATAAATGTTAGTTGCATCATTGCATATAGTCGCATTTAGGAAAATTTTTGTGAAACCATCTATTTTGGAAGCTTGACAAGTGTGTATATAAGGCCCTTGTAGATACTTTTTCTTCTTAAGACTTTGTTTGTTAGAATACTTGTAAAACACCCTAAGATGTGTCATGCTAGTATCCTTTGACCCATGGATTAAGGCTTAGTTAAGAGTACCTTGTGGTGTGATAACTCCTTGGCTACCTTATATTCCAAGGTGACCCTTGAAACCATGAAACCATCATCTATGTTCTACCACATTTTGTCATTAAAAAGGGAATGGGCACAAAAATTGTTCAAATTTGAGTTAAAAATCGAAATGAAAAGCCAAGAAAGTTTCCAATTGCGTCAAAAGAAAAGAGGAGTAACAAAAATTAAAACTCCTATGCTTCAAATATAAGCACCCGCACTACAAATGGGGTGACTTTGAAAATGTTCAAAAGAAATGCAAGAAAAAGTTGAAAAATTGTCAAGTGTTGAAAATGCCAAACATCAAAGAAATGGCAAAGAAATGTTCTCAAAATGTCAAATGCCACAAATTGGGAGGAAAAACAACAACAAAAAGCAAACTCCCATATGAAACTCCAATTCTATTGATCCCTTTTCCATCGTATCCACTTTTGTGCATGGTAGAGAGGGGACGACCCTTCTTCTTCCCTAGGAAAGAAGGGAAATTCCGCGATCCTCCAGTGTTTCTAACACCATAGGGAGTCTACTCTTGACGAAAGAATTTAACAATTGAGGACAAAGGTACCCTAGCTTGACACAACTTGGAGGTGATTTATTGGTATCCTTCTAGGCTTAGTAGTTTGAAGAAACCATATCTATAATGGAATGTGTACCCTTAGATTGCTTCCCCTTTAGATAATTTCCGCCACTTAGATGAGGAAAGTGGCTATTCATTTTTGTAGATGCATCCATGACTCGTTTTGTGTGCTTTAATGCTTGGATGTATCGCCATTTTGGCAAGCCCCACCTTGCCTTGCAAGAAGGCATCCTACCTCATGGTTGTCTTGTTATGAGTTGAAGGCGCAGAGTGAGACCCACTAATTGTCTCACATCGGCTAAATTATTAGGTTAGTTTGAATAAGGGTCCTAGTCTTTGTCACCTCTTTACTCGGGACGACCCACTAATTTAGCTCTATTTTGCCACGAAAATGCAAGGTTTGCACTCCTCTCCTACCAAGGGAACAAAACCTCAAAGAATATGCAAAACAAAGGACTAAAGATAGTAAATGACCCAAATATGCACTAAAAAGCATAGGAACGAGGCTAATTCGGGGACTAAATATGCTCAAATATTGGTCACATCAAACCCATGACACCCTAGTGCTTTTAATCAATTGTTTACATCTCATTTTAATCATCTTTCTTATTTTCATTACTTTATTTATAGTGTTGATTAGTTTAGTTGATCTCCTATCTCAACCCAAATTGTGACACCCCTAGACACAACCCTTTGCAATTGAAAATCCTACATCAATACCCGTCCCTTGGGATCCGACCTTTACTTACCTCTTTACTAAGAGTAGAGTAGTTTGTGAAGTTATAAATATTTTTTTGGTCAAGGTAACACTACTACAAATACAGGCTATAACAACGGTAAAAAACCGTTGTTATATAAAAAAGCGGACGTTGTTAAAGCGTTCGTTGTAAAAGTTTTTAACAACGGTTGGTTTTCTTAAGCAACCCGTTGTTAAAACTATTAACAACGGTTTTAAGTATCAAAGCCCGTTGTGGAAAGTGTGACTCAATTTTGGTGGGAAAGTTATAACAACGGGTTTTAATATACGAAACCGTTGTTATAACTAAAAACAACGGGTTGTTTGTAAATAACCGTTGTTGTTTGTTCTTAAAAAATAAAAAAAAAATTAAATTAAATATTACTAGATGCATGCATAATTACGGTCCGTTAGAATTCCGATGCATGCATTATTACTGACATCACTGTGCATATGAACGGACAATATGGAATGAGAAGGGTTAGCGTAATAAGATTTGAAGCAGCATTGAGAGATATGATGATGATTATGGAACAACTTCCTAACATATATATTAATTAAAAAACAACTCAACCCACACATTGCTTAGTATAAATACATTGCATTATCTCAACTAACATTTCCATTATCTCAATATATACATCTCCAAACCCTAACTGCTAAAACAAACTCAAAATAAATAACTCTACTTAATCTTTCAAAACAAACTCCAAACTCCAACAAAATGAATGATTTCATCCTTAAGACTCTTACTATGATCGAGAACAACAACAGCTTCATCCGCCGGTTCCTCCATATTGAGGAAAGTTTCAGGAGCTACCTTGCGGATGCTCGATCCGCACTGAAGCACGCCAAAGAAGATGGCTTGACGGAGCGGCAGCGATTCTATTATATATGACGATATAGCAATGCACGAACGGAACCTCCAAATAGCCAAGGAGGAGAGGACGGATACGATAGAGACGAATAAGATCCTCTATGAAAATATAAGAATTGCATTTTTATATATGTAATTTTTTTTTTAATTTATGTATTTATAAATATATATATATATATATATATATATATTAATTATGTTTATCTTGCTTCTTCATCTTGCTTCTTCATTGTTTTACTAACTAATTATGCGAACAATACTTAAACAAATAACATAATGGTCGATAAAAACACATACATGCAAAAGAAATAAATAGAAAAAGAAAATAATGACGATGAAACTAACGGATGGACGGCGAGATTTACCTGATAAATACAGAACGTAAGAGACGATGAAATCAACAAAGGACGGCGAGAAGATAAAGCGACGATGAGAAAGAGATAAAGAGAGAAAGAGAAAGTGTGTGTTTTGTGTTTGTTTGTCTCGTGTGTTTGTGTTTGTGTTTGTGTTTGTGTTTGTGTTTGTGTATTAAGGGTTGTGTTTTGTGGTCCGCAGCAGACTTGTTTTTGTGTGGTTTATAGTATGGAAGGTATTGACAACGGTTGTAAAACAACAACCGTCGTCAAATAAGTTTTAACAACGGTTTTAAAAAACACCCGTTGTCAAATATGTTTTAACAACGGGTTACAAAAGTAACCGTTGTGATTACTTTTCACTAACTTTGCGCCAATTTTGCGCCAAATTATTAACAACGGTTGTGCATGTGTGACCCGTTGTTAAAACTAATAACAACGATTTTTATAACCATACCCGTTGTAATTAAGTTTAGTAAAATTCGCGCCATACATTCTACAACGTCTATTGTGATTTTCGTGAATAATCGTTGTTAAAGGGGCGTTGTAGTTGCCTGGATTTGTAGTAGTGTAACTTTTGACGACGAGTAACAAAACCGACGGACCACCTATGAATCCCTTGTTCATTAGAGGCACGCTCGCCCAAGCGGGGTGTTTTCTTTTTACCTCGGGTAAGTAGGGTGGTAAACGGTTATCACGCGCCAAAATTGGTTAGACTCAACGGAATATAAGACGGTCTTGTGTTCCGGGGCTAGTAGATCGATTTAAGGAAATTCGTCAACTAAGAGTTCTATAGGTAGAATTAGTCAACCGTTGACTTACCGAATTTACACGATTATGGGATGTTTCGTCCAAGCGATGCTCATTTTTGTTTAAAATTTAGGTCTTGGAATCATTTATATAATTTAGTGGGAGATCGTTACATAAATGTTAAAACTTGTTAAACATGTTTTCACAAGTAATTTTTAAAACAATGAATGTTAATTTTTCCTTATTTTGTTGTAGCATTTTAATTCGCAATGGCAACTTCATCAACTCCATCGATTATTTCACTAGGCAAAGATTCATGGCTAAGGTCCGTAATGGACAAATGTATCCTAAAAGATGACGGTAGTAACTTTCTTGAATGGGAATCCAACATCAAAAGTGTCGCGTTGTCCGACAACGTGCTCACTTACTTGACCGATGCTCCTCCCATCGAGCCCGATTCAAGGGCTTCATCGGCGGTGTGGACCGCCTATGATGACCATGTGAGGATGTCGAATGATATCAAAAATGTGTTGATATGGTCGATGTCCCTAAAGCTCAAGCTTTCATGCATTTCTTTAAATGCGTACGAGATATTCACTGGTATGACTACTATGTTTTCACAAACACCTAAAGTCCGTCAATACGATGCGGCGGCACGCTTCTTTGAAGCAAAGCTTGAGAGGGGCCAAAAGGTTGGTCCCTATGTGCTAAAAATGGTCGAATATGTCTGTAATACTACGGTTTTATGGGTCTTAGGGTACTCTATCGAGTGGGGCTTACTCTATCCAGTAAGTATGGTTTTACGCAAAACAGTAGTCTGTCTTATGGGTACTCGATCGAGTAAGCTTGGTACTCGATCGAGTAAGGGTCACTCGATCGAGTTAGTCGGTTAACGGGTGGTTTGCGACGGGTTTGTTAATAATGCGGATTGATATATAATATTCCGTCACCTTTTTCCTTAAACACTTTTTATAACCTAAAATCATAAAAGAGAAGATTCAAGTTACGTTGCTTCATCCTCATCGCATTATTAGCAAATCTCGGAGCTAGGAGTATCGATTTTCGTCGTTCTTTACATCTTTGTGATCCTTGCGTCGAGGGTAAGCTTTACGTATAATTTTTATATCGTTTTGTTTAACTTGGTTAAACCCTAATTGGGTGATTTGGGGGGTTTTGGCGATTTATGTGATTGTATGCATGTATGTATGTATAGGAGGAGGATTCGTTGAGGAAAGATTTTGAGTTAGCTGCTTGATCATCTTTTATTGGTGTTTGCATTCCAGGTAAGGTTTCCCTACTCGGTATTAATTACATGGCATGGTTGATATTGATGTTGTTAGTATTGTTGTTGTTGAGTAATTATCGTATTGGATTCTAATTTGGTGGTTGTTGATAGAAGTATTGTGATTACTGTATAACTGTCTGTGATCTTCGGTGTGCGTCCCTGGCTGTGTGGAGTCACATGCGGGAGTGGCTTCACGCCCTTGATTCGCCTTCTGCGGAACCTGCCACAGGAGGGATGTGCACATTAATGAACATGGGTTTATCGCTCGATGAAGATGAGCGGGGCTTAGGTGGGAACGGCTGCGGTCCCCTACTGGCGGCGAGGAGTACCTGTTGCGATGGGTACTCTGGCAAGGCTACACACTTTAGTGTGTAGTCAGTTATGTGGAGATTGGAGATGGAGACTGGAGTTATGTTGAGCTGTTTGTGTATTTGTTTCATTGTGGCATTGTTTTCGTGTAATTAGTACTGACCCCGTTAATTGTTTTAAAAACTATGGTGATCCATTTGAGGGTGGTGAGCAGTTGTTAAGCAGGTATGAGGAGATACGTTTGGGTCAGCTGGGATGAGTCACACGAAGCAGTCTTAGAGTCTTCCGCTATTTTGGACTAGTAGTTTAATACATTTGGATTTGACAACATTGTATTTCACTTTTATCAGTTTTGGCTTTTGGACATGTAATCACTTTAAACTATATTGCTATTTAAATATGTTTCTTCATTGTCATTTGATTATCATTGCCTCGGGTAACCGAAATGGTGACGTTCTCATAGCTTAAGTGGTCCTGGTAAGGCACTTGGAGTATGGGGGTGTCACAAAGTGGTATCAGAGCGACGATCCTGAAACCTGTAACCAATGAACCTAATGAACATAGAGAGTCAAATTAAAATGAACCCGGGATAGAAGTTGTAGGAGCTAATGCAAAGGCTTGGGAGACGTCCTAAAGTCGTGAACTCGCCCTACAATTTTGAACCGATCACATGGGATACGTGTCGGGATCGTTATGTGTTATTCTTGTGCTTTGCATATCTATATAGTAGTATGTGGTGTGAATTGGTGGCTGTATGTATGTGGAAGGTGGGAAGGTGAGATGAAGGATGATAGTTATGTGAATTGTGTGTTGGATGATTATAAAGCATGAAAGTATAATGTTTGATGTGTAATGTGGCATGTTAGATTTATGAGAAGTGTTTTGTTAATATATATATATATATATTGATGCATAAGTACATATGTTGATGTTGTCGTTTTGCTAAAAGTATAGAATGTTGGGGGTGTGAGTTGAACATGCGGGTAGTGTATACGAGTCTGCATGACTCGATCGAGTGGGGGGGACTCGATCGAGTAGGTGAGAGGGTCGATCGAGTGGGTGTGACTCGATCGAGTAGGTAGTTTTACGTTTTATGGGTAGAAGCAAGTTTTTGGGCGCTCGATCGAGTAGGTGGTGGCACTCGATCGAGTAGGGTCGGCTCGATCGAGTGGGTAGTCAGCTCGATCGAGTATATTTTTAGCAGCTTCTGGTCAGATTCTGGAATCGAGGCACTCGATCGAGTGGAGGGGGCAACTCGAACGAGTGACCTCAACTCGATCGAGTGGGTTAAGGGGCTCGATCGAGTAGGTTCCATACAGGTCGTATGCGTGTTTGAGGTGTGGGATGTGTATTTATGTTTGCTTTTCTCTTATATAGTTACAAGATGCCGCCAATGAGAATCGCGTTGTATGCTAGAGCCGAGAGTATGACCGTTGATGACATAGTAAAGATGTGGAGCACCAGGATGCTCTCACAGAGGCTTTGAAAAGGGTGAGAAAGGATAGAGATGTTGATCCTTCCAACATCGGCATTCACATATCGAGGTTCAACCCTAAGGAGCATAAGGGGACAGGGGCGCAAATATTACTGGATAATTGGCACAGAGAGATGGAGAATATACTCAATCTGGTTCATTGCCCAGATGAGCTTCGAGTGGAACAGGCTGCGTTCTACTTGAGAGAGTTAGCTGGTAAGTCGAGGGACAAGGTAAAGGTGAGTGCTTTGGATATATATCAGAAACAGAGGTTACCTGCGATACCTTGGGATGAGTTCAAGAAAGTGATGAGGCGTAAGTTTGTGCCTGAACATGTGTGTAGTAAGCTGAGGGAAGAGTTTGATGATTTTAAGATGACCTTTGAGATGACCGTTGCTGAGTACTACCATAAATTTAATGAAAAATCGAGGTATGCTGAGGACATGGGACTGAGCCAAGAGAACTTGGCATTGAGGTTTGAGAAGGGGTTGACCCCCAAGATTATGGAAAAATTACCGGTGGGAGCTCTTACAGATGTGAAGGAGGTTTATGAGCGTACTGGGAGGGCTGAGAGGTTAGTTGAGATGACCAAGGAGAGAGGCTCTGAGAAGAGGAAAGCTGAAAGTGAGGGAGGTGGTCAATCCAGTTACAAGAAGAGTGGCCATAACCAGGCAAGGGCATATTCATCGGGTTCCGGGTTTAGTGCTGGGCTTCCTTTGGGCGTGGTCGTGGGAGTGGTTATAGCAGTTGGGGTATGACTTGTTTTATCTGTGTTGGTGTGGGCCATAAGAGGCATGAGTGCACCAGTGTTGTGAGTAGGGGTTTCCAAAGACCGTCACAAGGGAGTTTCTCTTAGGGTCCTTCGCAGAGCTATGCTAGTAACATGCCGGTTGGGTCGTGGAACAACAGGGGTGGTCAGAGTAACAACAATGGTGGGGCTAACCGCAATGGCGGTAACTCATACCAGAGACAGGCGGAGAACAACAACAACACAAACCAGGGGTCAGCTGCTAAGCCGACTACCTCATCTAGTACTATCCAAGGAGATGGACAGAACACCAGTGGCAAGCTGTTTATGATGGAGAAGAAAACAGCTGAGGATGATGCTCACGTTATCACCGGTACTTTTCTTGTTAATGGAGTTTTTACCTTTGTTTTGTTTGATTCGGGAGCGTCACAGTCGTTTGTATCGTCGAGTCATGCTAAACGGTTAGGTTTGAGTGAGTATGAGTCTGTGAGAGAGGAAGTTTTTATACCTTCGAGTGAGTCTGTATCTTGTGGGCGGTTGTATAGAGGTGTGTCTATGATAGTTGGGCAGGTTGACCTACCAGTGGATCTGTTAGAGTTTCCTTTGGAGGGTTTTGAGATGATAGTTGGTATGGACTAGTTGGGTAAGTATAAGGCTAAGATAGATTGTCATCAAAGGAGGGTTTCTTTGAGAGGTCCTAAGGAGATTAGTGTGTCTTATCGGGGTTTTGTTGTCAAACCCAAAGTCACGTTGATTGCAGCAGTGACCTTGAAGTCCTATCTGAGGAAGGGATGCCCGTTGATCTTATGCCATGTGAGAGATCATATAGTGGAGAGTCCGTCAGTTGAGCAGATACCAGTGGTATGAGAGTTTCCACATGTCTTTCCAGATGAGATTTCGGGGTTGCCGCCGAAGAGGGAGATAGATTTCAGTGTCGAGCTGAAACCGGGAACGGAGCCAATATCTAAGGCATTGTACCATATGGGTCCTAAGGAGTTGGAGGAGTTAAGGAAGCAGCTAGTGTATCACCGTGGGAAGCACCAGTGTTGTTTGTAAAGAAGAAAGATGGGAGCTTGAGGTTGTGCATCGACTATAGGGAGCTGAACAGAGTGACAGTAAAGAACAATTATCATTTGCCAAGGATAGATGATTTGTTTGATCAGTTGAGCGGTGCAGCAGTCTTTTCCAAGATTGATTTGAGGTCGGGTTACCATCAGGTGAAGATTAGAGAGGAAGACATACCAAAGACAGCTTTTATATCGAGGTATGGTCATTATGAGTATGTGGTGATGCCGTTTGGGCTGTCTAATGCACCTGCAGTGTTTATGGATTTGATGAACCTGGTCTTCGGTCAGTTCTTGGATCGGTTTGTGGTGGTTTTTATAGACGATATCTTAGTCTTTTCTAAGACTAAAGAGGAGTATGAGGAGCATTTGAGGATAGTGTTGCAGACTTTGCGAGAACATCAGCTGTATGCATAGTTGTCTAAGTGTGAGTCCTGGTTAGAGGAGGTTGCCTTTCTAGGGCATGTGATTTCAAAGAAAGGGGTAGCTGTGGATCGTGCAAAGATTGAGGCGGTTACCAAGTGGGAAGCACCAAAGAATGTGGCAGAGATCAGGAGTTTCTTGGGTTTAGCAGGGTACTATCGACGGTTCGTGAAATATTTCTCCAAGATAGCTAGACCTATGACAGCTTTAATGAGGTAAGAGAACAGGTTTCGTTGGGATGAAGGTTGTGAGACGACGTTCCAGACCTTAAAGGAGCGTCTGACCACAGCTCCAATCTTAGCATTACCTGAAGGGAGTGAGAACTTTGAGGTGTATACAGATGCTTCGAAGAATGGGTTGGGTTGTTTGTTGATGCAGAATGGGAAAGTGATTGCCTATGCTTCTAGGCAATTGAAGCCTTATGAGGAGAACTACCCTACACATGATCTGGAGTTGGGTGCAGTTGTGTTTGCTCTCAAAATTTGGAGGCACTACCTTTATGGGGCGACCTTTAAGGTGTTTTCAGATCATAAGAGTCTAAAGTACATCTTCACTTAAAAGGAGTTGAACATGAGACAGAGGAGGTGGATGGAGCTGATTGGTGATTATGACATGGATATCGTTTACCATGAAGGGAAAGCTAATGTGGTTGCAGATGCCCTGAGCAGGAAGAGTGTGCATTCTTTATGCACAGTTATGTCTTTGATGAGGCTGAGAGATGAGGTGGGGAAGATGGGGATACATATGATCCGTAGAGGGGCTGCTAGAGGGGATTTGACAGTGGAGCCGGACCTTTATGATAATATTTACAGGAAACACACTTTGGATCCCAAGATCGAGGAGTGGAGAGCTGGAGTAGAGAAAGAGATAGTGTCGAGATTCTCTATTCATACAGATGGTAGTGTGAGATTCGATGGGAGATGGTGTGTTCCTAGTGATGAGGAGTTGAAAAAGATAATCATGACAGAGGCTCATTGCATACCAGACTCGGTATATCCAGGCGGTGACAAGTCAGAGAGTGAAAGGGGAGCAGCGACGACCACATGGTAAGATTCAGTTTCTTGAGGTACCTGAGTGGAAGTGGGAGTCCATTTCTATGGATTTTATAGTTGGTTTGCCGAAAAGTCAGCATGGTAATAACATGATATGGGTAATCGTAGACCGACTGACGAAATCAGCTCACTTTGTACCGATGAACGATAATTGGACCAAGATGCAGTTGGATTTGGCTTATAGGTAGCATGTGGTTCATTTGCCTGGGCTGCCTAAGGATATAGTGTCTGATAGAGATGCGAGGTTCATATCACGGTTTTGGAAAGAGTTGCAGGAGATGATGGGAACTACCTTAAAGATGAGTACTGCATTTCATCCTGCGACAGATGGCCAGACGGAGAGGACCATCAAGACTTTAGAGGACATGTTGCGAGCTTGTGTTATGGATTTTTGTGGTAGCTGGGAGCAGAGGTTGGATTTGATTGAGTTTTCTTACAACAACATCTATCACACCAGTATTGGCATGGCACCATTTGAGGCTTTATATGGGAGGAGATGTAGGGGTCCGATCTGTTGGAATGATAGTGCTGAGGCAATTGTTTTGGGACCACATATGGTACAGGAGATGGTTGAACAGGTTAAGCTGATTAGGCAAAGGATGAAAGTGGCCCAGGATCGAGAAAAGAGTTATGCAGATCTACACCGTCGGGACATATAGTTTCAGGTCGGGGACAAGGTTCTCTTGAAAGTGTCTCGTATGCGTGGGGTCATGAGATTTGGTAAGAAAGGTAAGCTGAGCCAGAAGTTCATAGGACCATATGAGATCTTGGATCGTGTGGGTGAGGTTGCTTATCGGTTAGCTTTACCGTCTGCTTTAGATAGAGTGCATAATGAGTTTCATGTATCTCAGCTGCGGAAGTATGTTAGTGATCCATCACATATGTTAGAGGTATAGAACATCGAGTTGGATGAGTCTTTGTCTTATCTTGAGGTGCCTAAACAGATTCTTGATCGAAAGGTTAGGAAAACTAGACATGGTGAGACAGTGTTGCTTAAGGTTCTTTTGTCTAACCATGAGGTTGAGTAGGCTACATGGGAGGCGGAAGATGCTATAAGGGAGCGGTACCCGTCTCTATTTGATCAGGTATGTGTGGTTACGGGGACATAACATTGTTTCTTTTAGGGGGGTAGGAGATGGTCGCATAGAGTTTTCACATGTTTTGTGTTGGTTTTAGTACATCTTGTAGTTGTTTCGAGTCGGGTTGAGTTTTGTTTTGGTAGTTTTATTTTTGAGTTTTGTTTTGAGTTTTGATGTTGTTGTTGTGTCGGGTGATGTTAGTGTGTCTTGTTTTGTTTGAGGTTTAAACTTCGGGGACGGAGTTCTTTTTAAGGAGGGAAGACTGTAATACTACAGTTTAATGGGTCTTAGGGTACTCTATCGAATGGGGCTTATTCTGTCGAGTAAGTATGGTTTTACGCAAAACAGTAGTCTGTCTGATGGGTACATGATCGAGTAAGGTTGGTACTCGATCGAGTAAGGGTCACTCGATCGAGTAAGTGATTTACTCGATCGAGTAAGTCGGTTAACAGGTGGTTTGCGACGGGTTTGTTAGTAATGTGGATTGATATATAATATTCCGTCACTTTTTTCCTTATAGACTTTTTATAACCTAAAATCATAAAAGAGAAGATTCAAGTTACGTTGCTTCATCCTCATCGCATTATTAGCAAATCCCGGAGCTAGGACTGTCGGTTTTCGTCGTTCTTTACATCTTTGTGATCCTTGCATCGAGGGTAAGCTTTACATATAATTTTTATATCGTTTTGTTTAAGTTGGTTAAACCCTAATTGGGTGATTTGGGGGTTTTGGCGATTTATGTGATTGTATGCATGCATGTATGTATAGGAGGAGGATTCGTTGAGGAGAGATTATGAGTTAGCTGTTTGATCATCTTTTATCGGTGTTTGCATTCCAGGTAGGGTTTCCCTACTCGGTATTAATTACATGGCATGGTTGATATTGATGTTGTTAGTATTGTTGTTGTTGAGTAATTATCGTATTGGATTCTAATTTGGTGGTTATTGATAGAAGTATTGTGATTACTGTATAACTGTCTGTGATCTTCGGGGTGCGTCCCTGGCTGAGTGGAGTCACTTGCGGGAGTGGCTTCACGACCTTGATTCGCCTTCTGTGGAACCCGCCACGGGAGGGTTTTGCACATTAATGAACATGGGTTTATCGCTCGATGGAGATGAGCGGGCCTTAGGTGGCAACGGCTGCGGTCCCCCACTGGCGGCGAGGAGTACCTGTTGTGATGGGTACTCTGGCAAGGCTACACACTTTAGTGTGTAGTCAGTTATGTGGAGATTGGAGATGGAGACTGGAGTTGTGTTGAGCTGTTTGTGTATTTCATTGTGGCACTGTTTTCGTGTAATTAGTACTGACCCCGTTAATTGTTTTAAAAACTGTGGTGATCCATTCGGGGGTGGTGAGCAGTTGTTGAGCTGGTATGAGGAGATACGCTTGGGTCAGCTGGGATGAGTCACACGAAGTAGTCTTAGAGTCTTCCGCTGTTTTGGACAAGTTGTTTAGTACATTTGGATTTGAGAACATTGTATTTCACTTTTATCAGTTTTGGCTTTTGGACATGTAATCACTTTAAACTATATTGCTATTTAAATATGTTTCTTCATTGTCATTTGATTATCATTGCCTCGGGTAACCGAGATGGTGACGTTCTCATACCTTAAGTGGTCCTGGCAAGGCACTTGGAGTATGGGGGTGTCACAATGTCGACATCCTAGAGCGTCTAGGGTGTAAGATTCCTAAGACTTTTGTGGTGGATCGTATCCTCCACTCACTTCCCACCAAGTTTGCCCACTTTAGGGTAAACTACAACATGAATGGCATGGATAAGAGTTATCATGAAATTCATGCACTCCTCACCCAAGCGGAGAGGGATATGGAAGCTAGTGGGAGTGAAAAAGGGGATGTTCTAACCATGAAGTTAAAGAACGTGTCCCTTGGAGTTAAGAAGGGAAAGGGGAAGAAAAAGTCCCAATTCAAGAAATCATCAAAGAAACAAGACAAGGGAAAGGGGAAAGCCGTTGAGAATGGCAATCCCAAGGCAAAAAGTGTCAAACTCTCCGAGGCCGAATGTTTCCATTGTAATGGGAAGGGGCATTATAGGAGGAGTTGTCCCAAATACTTGGAGGACCTCAAGGAAGGGCGTGTGACGCCTATTGGTATGATTTTCTCTCTCTATGTGATAAACGTTAATTATGCTTGCACTTCCACTTGGGTACTTGATACCGGATGTGGCTCTCACCTTTGTAATCATGTGCAGGTGTAACACCTCCATTTATTAAGGAGCCTTTAGCTAGACATTCCCAAATAAATAGGACTGTTACCATCTCGGTTTCCCGAGGTAGTGAATAACAAAGACCAACTCACCAAAGTACTTTAATAAAAACTTTAATGATTACATATGTCTTACAATTTTTAATCAACTAGAACTTAATGTAAAAATAAATACAACTCGCAGCGGAAATTAAATAAGTGATATAACTACATTTGTGATCTAGACTCCTGTAGGTCCGAAAGCTCACACGCCCAAGCTCCCCATATCCAGCTAACTCAAAACCTGCTATTTAAATCTGCTCCCCATTTAATCGGAAATATTAAATGGTTCACCACAGGATGCCATCAATTAAAGCAGGCATTAATTTTATTTTGACACAGAAGCAAACACATCAACCAATGGTTGAGTAGCAATAACCAACAACAAGTCAAAGTAAAATGATATGATATATAACGCCAATACAACTGAGCTCATCACCCGAAACACCCATTCATCCCGTCAATCCCTGGCCTGGGGTATCCATCATTCCAACCGAAGTTGAAGTATCCACCATCCCAACCGAAGTTGAGGTATCCACCATCCCAGTATAACACTGAGGTATCCAACACAATTGCCATGTTCAATAATAATAGTAATCATCCCAGAACGAGTCTGAGGTATCCAATAATTACGATATGAATAAACCAATAACCAAATTATAAACCAATGACATATAATCCACATTCGATAATTCATCCGACGACAATTAACCACACAGTTCCACAGTTCCTCTTATCAAATAAATAGCAAGACAAGTTGAGTAGTTATCCTACCTCAATAGCAAATCCGAGTCAAGCAAGCGAAATAATAATCCAAAACCTTCCTTCAACAAATCCGAATAATAAGCACGCGAACCAAGTAATAATAGTTTCTTCAGCAATCGTCACCTAGCAAGATATTATAATATAATTACTTATTCCTTATTCAATTCATTATATTAATTTACTTAATTGTAATTTCATTATATTAATTATTTCCCGCTTAAATTATTATTATGTGAAAACCCGTCTTAAAAATGAATAAATAAATAACCCAACCCATAAACAAAACCCAAACCCGCGATAAACACGTGAACATCCCAACCCATACACACCCATGTAACACACGCACAACATCCTCCTTTCAACCCTGTACACCCATCAAAAACACCCTCACATACACCCAACAACCCACGGCAACACCACCACCTCAGCCTCACCGCGACCACCAACCCCACCACGACTGACCAACCCCCACAAAACCACCACAATTGGACCAAAATACGATCCCTAGCAACGATCACTACAACCTTTACCAATTTACCGAAAACCCGACATCAACAAACACCGCATACAAAGCACCTCGCCAACACCACCACAGCTACCTTTACCACCTATGGCCACCACTGTTGACACCAATGTCCCACGGTGACCCCAGGGGTGGTCCCCTTTCCCCGGTACAGTCGCAAACATGGCCACGAAATTCGTCTTAAGACGGACACGTCAACTCCTCTGTTTTCCCTGTTCTGCCGCCACCACCGTAACCAACCACCACCTGCCACCCCCCTAACACCTCCCCCAAGGTCGACTCAACCACCATACCACAACCCCACCATGCCCAGGTCAAGACTCGTCCTGATAGTGGGTTGAATTCGGGTTTAATCACCCCGACACAAACCCGCATAACACCTAACCCACCACCGTAAAACGCCCCATTAACCACCAATGTCAGGTCAAAGTCGGTCTGAGAAGGGTCAGACGGAATCACGGTGGTTCATTGCTAGCCTAGGGTCACAGTCACGATGTCATGGATGCCCCTATGGTGATGCACGGTGGTTACAAAAGTCATGGTTTACAAGCTTTATAAAATTAATTAAGTTTAAGACGGTTTTACCTTTTATCTTTTAACTGCTTCTTCCGTCTCCAAAATCTCCTCCTTCTATTTTTATGAATTACTTTTTAAAATTACTTTGTATTTATAGTCTATGTTTAGGGTGCATAAGATACCAATTAGGAAACTATTACTATTGCCTTATTAATATTTCTATACAATTACCATTATAAATTATATTATTATTACATATTATATTAGCCCTATTATATACAATTACCATTATAAATTATATTATTATTACATATTATATTAGCCCTTCCATAAGTAGGATTACTACATATTTCTTTTACTAATTTTATTATAACACCAATATTATTAGGATAATATTATAATTATTATTATTTTTACCTATTATTATTCACCTTATTAATATTATTATTAAATCCCGAAATAATTTCCAACTATTACTCGTAATAAGCCAATAAAATCTGTCCATACAATCATAGCACACGGCCCAAGGCCTTATTATTAGCTAAGCCCAATTCACGACTTGTATTATTAATTTATTATTTAATTCACGTCTTACTTGTATTTATTATTAGAAATGTCATTTAATCAATTATTAAATTATATAAATTACTTTCATAAATTATTATCAAAATACGGAGTATTACAGCAAGGTTTAAGGGACGTGCAAGCACTAGCAAAAGGTGATGTGGATCTCCGCATGGGTAATGGAGCTAGAGTAGCGGCCGTTTCCGTGGGGACCTATGTGCTCACTTTAGCTAGTGGTTTAGAGTTGTTTTTAAATAAGTGTTATTTTGTACCAACTTTAACGAAGAACATCATCTCCATTTCTGCGTTAGATGCGGAAGGCTTTTCTTTTATGATCAAGGACAATAGTTTGACTTTTTCATTGAATGATGTGGTTTATGGCAAGGCCATTTCAATTGGAGGCATTTATGTTTTAAATGATGTTAATGACGTTTATCATATGGAAACTAAAAAGCTCAAAACGGGTGATCCAAATGAATCCTACCTTTGGCTTTGTCGTTTAGGTCACATAAACGAAAGACGCATTAAGAGACTTGCTTCATCAAAAGTGATCAAACCATTTGATTTCGAATCTTATGGTATATGCGAGTCTTGCCTTTTAGGCAAGATGACTCGTGCACCTTTTGCGGGAAAAGGGACACGAGCTAGTGAGGTTTTGGCTCTCATACATACGGATGTGTGTGGACCATTAACCATCACCGCTAGAGAAGGTTTTTACTACTTCATTACTTTTACTGATGACTTAAGTAGATATGGGTATGTCTACTTAATGAAGAACAAGAGTGAAGCTTTTGACAAGTTCAAAGAGTTTCAAAATGAAGTAGAGAACCAATTGGATAAAAGGATTAAAACCCTACGATCCGATCGTGGTGGTGAATACCTAAATTCTGAATTTGATTCACACCTAAAAGATTGTGGTATAGTATCACAATGGACTCCTCCTGTCACACCACAACTAAATGGTGTAGCTGAAAGGAGAAACCGAACTTTACTAGATATGGTTCGGTCTATGATGAGTCTAACCGAGCTTCCTAGTTCATTTTGGGGTTTTGCCCTCTTGTCTGCAATATTTTTACTAAATCGAAGCCCGACTAAAGCGGCCGATAAGACTCGATATGAGATATGGACAGGGAAAGTCCCTCATTTGTCATTCATGTGCATTTGGGGTTGCAAAGCATACGTCAACATCAAGTCTGATAATAAGCTTGCACCCAGATCAGACAAATGTTTATTTGTAGGATATCTAAGGGAAACACGTGGCTATTACTTCTACAATAAAAACGAGAACAAAGTGTTTGTGGCTCGTGATGCTGTATTCCTAGAAAAAGAGTTTATTTCTAGAAGACAGAGTGGGAGAAAATTTGAACTTGAAGAAGTTGGAGAGCCACAAACTGAGAATGAGGTAGAGGAGAACGTGGAGGATAGCATTCCCTCTTCCTCTGAAATGGTAATTGTTCCTAGAAAGTCAAGTAGGATTTCTAATCCACCTGACCGCTACCTTGGTAACATCGAAGAGGATGGTGTTTTGTTACTTTTGGAAAGTGATGAACTCACTACCTACAAATCGGCCATGTCTAGTCCCGACTTCTCGCATTGGCTAGAAGCCATGCAGTCCGAAATGGATTCCATGTACGAGAACTAAGTATGGGACTTGGTGGATTTACCTGAGGGAGTGCGACCCCTTAAGTGTAAATAGATATATAAAATTAAGCCAGGCGTGGATAAACATATAGATGTTTACAAAGCTAGATTGGTGGCAAAAGGTTTCACCCAAGTTCATGGTTTACACTATGACGAAACCTTCACTCCAGTCGCCATGCGTCGGTCCATTAGGATAATCTTAGCGGTTTCTGCGTTTCATGATTATGAGATTTGGCAAATGGATGTCAAAACCGCCTTCTTGAATGGGATTCTAGAAGAGGAAGTGTACATGATACAACCTGAAGGTTTTGTGGATACATCTAACCCTAAGAAGGTGTGTAAGCTCAAGAAGTCCATCTATGGTCTTAAGCAAGCATCTCGGAGTTGGAATCATCGCGTTAAACATGTTATTAAACAATACGGTTTCACTCGAAGTGTGGAAGAACCGTGTTTATACATGAAGTTTAGTGGGAGTAAGGTTGCATTCCTTGTCCTATATGTGGATGACATATTGCTCATCAGGAATGATATTCCATCGCTCACTTCCGTTAAGGAGTGGCTAGGGAAACACTTCCAGATGAAGGACTTGGGAGAGGCACAACGAATCTTGGGTGTCCGGATCTATAGGGATAGGTCCAAAAGGATACTAGCATTGAGTCAAGAAGCTTATATTGACAAAGTTCTTGACCGGTTCAATATGAAAGACTCCAAGAGAGGATTTCTACCTATGGGACAAGGGATTACTTTGAGCAAGTCACAGTCTCCCTCTACCCCTAAGGAGATTGAACACATGAAGACCGTTCCTTATGCTTCCGCTGTTGGGTCTATCATGTATGCTATGATTTGCACTCGTCCCGACGTTGCGTATGCCTTGAGCATGACAAGTCATTATCAAGCAAGGCCTGGTGAGAGTCACTGGATAGCCATTGAAGAGTCTATCGATCCGAAATACTCAAGAGGGGGGGGGGGAGGGTGAATTGAGAATTTAAAACTTTTGAAAGCTTTTTCGATTGTATGAATATAATTGATTATTTAAAGTTTATTGATTAAACTTTAATAAACTAATGAACGAGTAAAACAAAATAAACAAATGAATGAAAGAGATGAGACACACGATTTTTGAAGTGGTTCAGTTTCACAAGTCGAAACCTACGTCCACTATTCTCGATTAATAAATTTAGTACCTTTCTACGAATTACAAATTTACTAACTCAACTCGTACAACTAACTCTAGTTGTAACTCAATGAGTAACCGTTAAATACTCGAGTAACTAACTTAGGCTAATAAGAAAGCACTAATGATTCTTGCAAAGGTTCACGTTAATGAACAAGTAAGAGATCTATTGAGCACTATTATCTTATAACGATAACTTAACAAATGAATTTACGAGTTTAAAGTACACGACCTTTTAAAATTGCAAAACGGTTTTATGCTTGAAATACACAGTTTTGCTCTTTGAAAAATAAATAAATTTTATGCTTAAGGTCTCTAATTTAAATGTTGCAAAGGCAAAGTATTTATAGGAAGGAAAGAGCAAGGCACACTCGGTTTCGTGAAACCCTAATGGCCGAAATAGGAGATATGTAAACAAATCATATCTTCTATTATTTCTTTCCTTAAAGCCTAAAAGATAATAAAAAAATATTCCAAAAGATACAATATAACTTATTCAATTATTATCTTTTCCATAAATCCTAAGATATGATAAGATTTTCTATAACAAGAATATCTTTTATCATAAACAAATATATTAAGTAAGATATATAAGATATGTAAAGATATTCCTTACAGAATAAAATCTTTACAAAATATACCTTAGGTTACACGAGATGGCACGGCTCATATGCCTCGTGACTCGTGCAAACCTTAGCTTAATATATGGGTTAGAATTTAGGTTTTAAGAGAGGTTATGTTAAAACCCTAATTAGTAGCATGGTCCAACTCATAAGTTGACCCAAAACAACTACTAACCAACGTTTAACATAAAACCGAACTCCGCACTAACTCGGGCTTTATTTAATAAATACTCGTACTAAAACATTTAAAATAAACTTTAAACAATTTTCAAAAATAATTTTAAAACAATATATGTCGTGTATAGTAAACTCAGCATCTCAATGTTATAGTAGGAGAGCTATAAAATTGAGCTCTTTTACTAGTAATGTTATAGCTGCAAAGCTATAACTTTACCAATTCAAGAAATTCATTCGTCGATACCATTACGAGACAATCACCTATACTATTCTAATCTTCATAGGAGATCTTCGAGTATAGGCTACTTCATCATCCAAGCTTGATTATTCTTTAGACGGACTTCGTCTTCACATAATACTTGAATGAATCTTCAGATAGTTTGATCTTTAATTGAGGCTTGACTATCATATGCTTCCATCACAATTCTCTTTGTTGCTTGTAATAAATAAGTCTAATCTAAAAGACTTAAACAAACGATTACGCGCAACGAGTATATAAATTATAAAGCACCTTGACATCATCAAAACACAAACATATATATTTTATATGGTCCAACAACCGTAAAGAACATCCTTAAGTACTTGAGAAGGACTAAGGATTCGTTCTTAGTGTTTGGAGGAGAAACTGAGTTGCGTGTAAGAGGTTACACAGACGCAAGTTTCCAAACTGATCAGGATGATATGAAATCCCAATCCGGATATGTATTTATGCTAAATGGAGAAGGAGTTTGTTGGAAGAGCTTCAAGCAAAGCGTTACCGCGGATTCTACAACAGAGGTTGAGTACCTTGCAGCGTCTGAGGCTGCAAAGGAAGCTGTTTGGATTCGGCAATTCATGGAGGGACTACGAGTAGTCCATTCCGCCAAAGATCCGATCACTCTATATTGTTATAACAATGGGGCTATTTTTCAAGCCAAAGAGCCGAAGTCTAGTAACAAGTCTAGACACATTGAAAGAAAATACCATGTAATTAGAGATTATGTGGAATGGAAGGAAATTGACATTTGTAAGGTTGGGACAGACGATAATGTAGCTGATCCTTTAACTAAGCCTTTATCAAAGGCTAAGCATGATGGTCATGTCGTCGCAATGGGATTGAGACGAGTACCAAATTTTCATTAGATTATGGATATGTAATAATTGGATAGTGTATCACTTTTTATATATATGATAATCGCATTCAATTTTTAAGCATTCATTTATGAATTCTTTTATTTAGTGTGACTAAATTTTAATACCTTGTTTATCTGAATAAGTTGTGGAGACAATGTTGAACACTATTCAAGTGAATAAGATGAACATTGTATTTTGTCCCTAGTCACCTAATGAGGTGATGTCTCGGAGTGACTAGATTGTAAGTCGATTGATGGTTTTTCAACACCATGAGGTCATACGTGATGACTAGTCGATTACATAGGCAGAGTGTATGACACTTTGCCGGACAGTGACCATTTAGAGAGTCCTTGAGTTATATTATAGACGCCTGGTCGTGGCAGGGATCTCTAAGATGTTCCTATGAGTCGATTCTTTTGACTGGAGACTATTATCCAAGTCAATGAAGTTTCTGAGTGACTTTGGTTTTTTTCCTAGGTCGTACCGTGAAAGGAGGCCAAAGGACATCTTCTGAGTCATGATGATCTGTATTGGGCAAAGATAGACAGGGCATACAGGAATTGTCCACCCACATTGGGTAACTATATCTCAAGGCCACTCGAGGAGTTGTGACTATAAATGCGTGGCCACGCTCGGAAGTAATCTGTGTAGATTTTTCCGGTCAAGTAGTCACACTCCCGATTGAGAAAACCACTCGTGATATGTTCATGTGCAAGTGCGACTTGAAAGACACCTTGCAATGAGTGGGAGATTAAAACGGACAAGAGAATTGGTAGCGCACACCTTGTGTCGGACAAGTGGGAGATTGTTGGAGTTAGTGTCCTCCACAATAGTGCGTTTACATATTAAATCTCATTAAAGGAATATCATCAGGATATTTATTTTATTTGATCCTCGTCAGTTGATTAACGTAAATCGATAACGGTTGGCTAACTAGAGTTTGACGTTATTGTCGTGAGACGGCGGTGATCAACTGACCCCTTTTGGTCACACCTAAAGGAACGAACCCCAATTGAAAACTAATTAATTGTATGAGATACAATTTATTTAGTCCCTTGATTTATTAACTAATTGGTTAGTCAATTATTTTTAGAGAGATTTCGAGTTGCGAACTCGAGGCGCGGTTGTTATTATTTAATTATGCGATAATTGAATAATAAATTTTATGAGACGTGTTTTAGTTAATTAATTGTTAATTCACTAAAATTGTACTAATTGATTAATGTGATTAATATTAGTACGTAAATAATATGTGTAGCGGTACACGTATATTTACGGAGTGATTTGGACAAAATTTATTGGGAAGCATTTAAACATAAATTGATGTTTAAAGTAAAATTTACACGTATTTGTGCGACAAATATAAGAACCAAAATGGACCCGTAAATGGGACATTGGACCGTGTAAATGGAGTGTAGTGGATGATTATAAACATAATCATTTCACTTTGCTTTATATACTTCCATAAGTTATCTTATTTTCATTTTGCATGTGATGAAAGATTGGACAAAAAATAAAACAAGTTCACTCCCTCACTCCACCTACTCCACCAAGCCACTCCCTCCTATTTAGACCAACAATTACTCATTTTTATATACTACTTCATTTTGTGTATTTTGCATGTGAAATGGTTGTTGGTCTTTCTCTCTAAAAATAATAAGAACACTTACTAAGCTTGTTAGTAATCGAAATAAATATTCACTAAACTTGTTAGTAATATTACAAATATTATCAAGGGTTAAATGTAACAAATATCTAGTTAATACTTGTTAGATTCTTGGGTGTTGTTCTTGGGTGCTACTTGAAGAAGGTCTTCTCTTTGAAGATTTTGTAAAGGAGGATCTTCCATATATTATTAGCACAAGAACAAACTAGATAGGTGATCTAGTTTGTGCCCATTTTTACCATCAAAATCAATGTAAGGAAATTGTTTTTCCTTAACCTTTATTATTATGCTTTTATATTTGCATGCATGTTACATAGATCACTAAATTGACATATTATGAGATAATTTGTTTTAATTAGAGAGTCTAATTAGGATCTATGATCTTTCACGACAAATGCAAGCTCAATTAATTCGCAATTTTCAATCCAATTGTTGAAACGATCACATCGTCTTGCCATATTATGATCTCCTCCATGTCTCTCCCTAAGGGACCTAGTTTCATTAAAATCTCCCACGAGAATCCAAAGGCGGTTATTAGTACGTGTAAAATTTTCCAACTCAGCCCAAAGTTCTCTCATATTCGACGGGTCTGGACTTGCGCTAACAGCAGAGAAAAACCATGGAAATTCCCTTTTTCTAGCAACCTCAACCGTGATATATTGTGGGTGCTCAGTAATCTACGGTGACTATGTCTTTTTTCCAATTTAACCACATACCTCCGCTAAAGCCGATAACATTAACTCTAAAATGACCGTCATATCCTAGAATATTGCCTAGTTTGACTGCGTGATCTCCTCCCATATGTGTTTCTACTAGAGTGAGAACAGTAGGTTTATACGTTTTTATAACTTCTTTAATAGCTGTAATCTTGTTTTTGCTACTAGTACGCAGTATACTCCATACCATATATTTGATATGGGATAGGTTAGGGGATAAATTCGGGATTCTTGTATTCATTAAGATCGTGTAGATAGGCTCGACTTACTAGTTGAAGAACTTTGTCAATACTCCATGGTATCGATAGCTCCATTAGTAGCTTTGAAGGATTGTCCTTCACTAATTCGATGTTGATGTCCATAATTGGGATCTCCGAAACCATTATTCCCAAGTATGGAGGAGCCATCTCCGGCCACGTAGATACCTTTACTATTTGTGTTGGCGGGATGACCTTTATCTGGGGGTTCTGTGGGAAGCATCGAGGTTGAGGAAGGGGACGATCGAGATAAGAGAAGTACGAGTGGGGATTCATCAGTACTAGTCGAGTCTCAAACAATGGTATCACTCGAAGAGTTAGATAATGAAGCAGAGGGTTTGATGGAGGATTTAACGTTGGTAGGTAATTTTGAGATTATAGGAATATTAGTAATATCTTGTAGAATTTGGTTCGAATTACTAGGATTCGAAGGTTTGCTAAGAGGGTTTATTTTTATTTGGAAATTAGAATCTTTTTTATTATAGCTAGGATTATTTTTGGAAATATAGGATTGAGAAATTAGCTTATTGGTACATTTATTAAGAGCCGCGATTTTCAACTGTATTCGGAGCAAAAGTAGGAATATAAGGCGAAATATTTGGGTTGTCAGAATCCTTGGGATTGTTTATGAGAACACCAAATCTTGACCCCGTTGTCTTCGAAGATTGACCAAAATTGAAGATTTCTTTTTCATCGCCAGTGCTTGAGCCTTGTTTATTGCCCAAAACAGGGGATTTTGTTCTCTGTGGTTTCTTAATCATTATCCAGTCGCCAAAATCTACTTTTTCTTCTGGTCTAAGACCTGCCTTTAGCGAATTCTCAGTCAGCTGAACACGGTCACCTTCTTGTGCTTGATTCTGCTTATCTACTTCCATGGTAGACTTGTTCATTGCATCCTTTAAACAATCTTCAGTCGAATAGCCTAATTTACCGCATTTAAAACACATCATCTTTAGCCCTTCGTATTGAATGCAATATACCTTACCGTAGAGTCGAAATTTCAGTAGTAAAGGCTTAGACACATCCACTTCAATACTAAATCGAGTAAACTGGCCTGGTTGTGCAATAGCCGTATTATTATCAATGCGTATGAGCTCACCTATTTTTGAACCTATCTTCTTCAGAAAGGTCACGCTAAAATACTCGACGGGTAAATTCGGAATACGAACCCACGCAGTGAGTTTTGTGATACTATCTTCCGAAGGCACAAAATTCGGAACCCATTTTCTAATTGTTAAGTAGTGATTGTCAATCATGGGCCTTGAGTATTGACGAAATCATAGTCTTGTTTGGACGAAAACCGTGCCACATAATAAGAATTGGTGAGGTTGGTTAAGGTAAGTTTACCCTTAATCAACCATTTTGCATTGAGTTTTTCATAAGCGAAAGATATCCGATATTTTTGTCAAACATTTTGATGATAGTGAATGACGCCATGCATTGTTGTCAGAATCGCGATTCGATCCAACGATTCTACGATTTTACGATCTAAAAATGCTTGACCGATCCTAGATCCTACGATTCTATCATAGTTGTAGAATCTTACGATCCTATTAATTTGAAAATTTCTAGAGACGGAATCATAATACGATCCTACGATTTTACGATCCTACGATCCGATTCCATAATAAAAAAAATTAATATATATTTTTATATAATGACACCGTAAAATCCAAATTTCGTGTAAGTTGTTCATACAATGATACTAAAATCATTAATTACCAATATTTTATGAATAAATATTAATAAAGAAGTGTTTTGATTTTCAATTATATGTTTTTACCAAATAAAAAGTTATATTTAGTGAGTTTGTAGAGTCTTACGATTCTACGATCCGATTCTAATGATACAATCCTACCCATCGATCCAACGTAGAATCTCGATCCTGATAACATTGATGCCATTTAATCCTCGATTGCTTTTTCTTTTTTTTTTTTTTGTCAGGCAGATACGGGGGCATAAGGCGTCCTCTTCATCTCCCCCATCTTCAACATCGTGATCAGAATCGAGATCGATATCGTCGAGAGATAGGCTCTCTATTGAGTCGAAATCGGACCCAAAACCTTGCACTTTATCTTTGTAAGAAAATGTTGTGACTTCAGTTTTATCGATGACTGACGGAGGCGTCTCAGCCAATATTGGATCTTTCAACATATGAGCGATCGGATCTATGGCATTGAATTCATCTATGTGCATCGTTTTTCTCTTTGAGTTCTTTTTAAGAGATGGAAATGATGGATTCGAAGAGCCAGATTCATGCGTTTGGAAACCATGAACTCTATCAGCGGCAATGGCCTCCGGCGGGAGACCACTGTTAGTTTCTATCATTAAAAAATGGAGGATTTTTCTCTCTCTATAAATGGAGGTTTTGTTTATTGAATTGTAGTATTAGACAACCACACGTGAATTACTTGAACAAATATTTTAAAAGAGTTAGGACCCCATTTTATAATTTTACCTAGGGACTCATAATATTTAGGACCGGCCCTGACAATAATGACCTAACGCTGTAGTGCCTAATTCAAACCCAGCTAAAACATAAAGATTGTATTGCAAAATACGACTTTACATAACCCGTCCCATTTTGACTGGACGCGATCCAAAAGTGTCCCATTACAAGCTTAACCTTCCAAGTTCCAGCTATTGGATTACCTTAAAAAAGATTACAAGTTGATATGTAATTGCGGCAAAAACGGGGAAATAAAGCAAGAGTGGTGAGCACGAAGTGGTAGGAAAACAAATAGAATATGTGGTTTACCTCTTCAAAATATAAGCATGGTCAACTCCAAATTGCCACCTCCCTCCCTCTCCTCAAATCAAGCTTACCCTTCACATTCTGACCACTTCCCTCCTTCCTACACTAATCTTACACCCTACAATTTTATTCAATTTTAATATTATTATTACCAACAAACTAATTATCCTCAAATTAAATTAAATTAAATTAAATTAAATTAAATTAAATTAATAATAACGAGAATTTGATTCCTTATCCTTAATTCCCGCTGCGATACTTCCTCCTCTGTTTCCATTATGCATTTTTCCCATCTTTCCATTTTCTTGAATTCTTCAATCATCTTAACAAAAATTAATTTCCATTAAAACAAACCCGTTACCTAAACACACCCAAAATCCGAAAATGGCTAATAATGCACCCTTGAAATCTCTTAGTTTTGATTCCAGAATTTATGATGAAAATAAGGGTAAAAATGAGGATAATAAAAATGTTGGTAAATCATTTAGTTTTGCTTCAAGAGCAACTTCCTTTAAATCAGACCATGATGATTCTGTTCCTCCCACCATTGATGAAGGAGGAGAGGAGGAACAGAGTGAGTGTCTTGAATTTACCATGGAAGAACTTTCGGAGGAGATCGATGCATTCCTTCAATCTGCTGATTCCATGTCGGCCAATGCCGGTGAAACGGGAGAGCTCATGGAGATCACGGCTTCTGTTGTCATGTTTTTGAAGAAGCTTGAATTGATGATCGAAGAGTACGAGTCCACATCGGAGACTACGGCCGTTATTGGCCGTAATGTTGATGAGGACTCGTTGTTTCTAGCGTCTGTCAATAGACTGTCCAGTCTTATAACGGTTCTTAACGGATATAAATCCGATCATACAATGCTTTTGCGGAATCAGGCGAGCTTGATCCTCCATCGTGTCATGATGTTTCTCGAGGATGAACTTCGTCTTTTGTTGGCAGAGTCCGCGGGGTTGACTCCGAATTCTGCCGATAATAACTCGAAATCCAAGAATGGCAAGGGGGCGCAAAATACGCCTGTCGTTGCGTCCCCTCAGGATCAGCAGCAGCAGCACTCTGAAGGAGACCAAGGTCTATTGTCTGATCAAAATCTCGATTCAGGGGAGTCTGTGAAGGAATCTCCTCCTACATTTCCTTACTACTCTCCTGAATCGGTCTCTAGCATTCACCTCGTCTCCAGTGCGATGCACAATGCTGGGTATGAAGCGGAATGCATTAGCATTTTCATTATTGTGAGGAGACATGCCATTGAGGAAGAGGTGAAGAAGCATGGTTTTGAGAAGATTAGTGTGGATGACGTGCAGAAGATGAATTGGGAGTCTCTTGAGAGGGAAATTACCACCTGGATCGGCGTGTTTAAGCATTGTTCTAACGAACTTTTCCCTGGTGAGGAAAAGTTCTATGAGACGGTCTTTTCTGATCACCTTTCCACAAAATGTTTCCTCTTTTGCGATATCTCCTTGGCCGTGTCATCCATCCTAATCAGCTTTGCTGAGGCGGTTTCAATGACAAAGCGATCCACCGAGAAATTGTTCAAATTCCTCGACATGTACGAGGCTCTACGAGATTGGATCCCTTCCACGATGTTGTCTGAGGAGGTTACGGAGGAATTGAGGTCAGAAGTCTCATTTGCGAAGAGTAGACTAGGAGAGGCAGCAGTTACCATCTTTTGCCTGCTTGAGAATTCAATCAAGGGCGACAATACAAAAACCCCGGTCCCTAACGGGGCGGTCCATCCCTTAACAAGATACTGCATGAACTACTTAGAGTACGCCTGTGAATACAAGGACACTCTTGAGCAAGTTTTCCAACAACATTTGAAAACAGATGAATCAGAGGAATATCCCTCAGATACGGAACAAAGAAGCGGTGGAGGTGGTGGAGGAAGAAATGCAGAACCGGAGAAACATTCACCATTTTCTTCACAATTGATCACGATAATGGACCTATTAGACACATACCTCGATTCTAAGTCAAAGTTATACAAGGATTTATCCTTAAGGTACGTTTTCTTAATGAACAATGGGAGATACATGCTCCAAAAGGTGAAGGGTTCGACCGAGATTCACCAAGGGGTGGGTGATAATTGGTGTAGGAAGAGATCTTCTGACGTGAGGCACTACCATAAGAGTTATCAAAGAGAATCATGGAGCAGAGTTCTACAATGCCTGAATCATGAAGGGTTACAAGTCAATGGGAAGATACACAAACCTATACTTAAAGAAAGGTTCAAAAATTTCAACCAATTATTTGATGAGATACATAAAACACAATGCTCATGGGTGGTGAGCGACGAGCAACTTCAATCGGAGCTTCGAGTGTCAATATCTGCTGTTATGATTCCGGCTTATCGGTCATTTGTCGCTCGTTTTGGACAAATATTCACCCCTGGAAGGCAGGTAGAGAAGTACATTAAGTTCCAACCTGACGACATTGAGAATGCAATTGAAGAGTTGTTTGATGGAAATACCAACTCTATGGCCAAGAGAAAAGGGTAGAAGGACAATTGCATGAAATCGGAACTCGGAAGGGCTTGTAAGTTGTAACACAGGATTTATCAGATTGGTAATTGCTTAGGACTGATAAATTCTTGGATTATTTATGTTTCAGATCATGTATTCATCACAAATCAAACTTTCATGTTTACATTGTTGTTGTACTCTTTGTTTTTCTGTTTATTTTTGAATACTGTTTTAGCAGTAGGAATGCACCAAAGGGCTTGCGATCAGTGGTATGACCATCAAGCTGTAACATTTCAAGACCAGTTCACATTTAAGATGACAAAATTTCACCAATACCGCACCCTAAAATGTTTCAATTAGAACTTGTAAAAGTTGTAATACATGAGCCGGTTTTATGATCGGACTAGTATAATCCCCTTAATGGGACTTGCTAAATCCCGCGCATCAATTACTATTGGAAAATAAGGACATACCTTTATGCGCAAGCGATCGGACCGTTGTGCTCGCTAACTGCCCACTACTGGTATTTCGTACCTCCGGCGGCTACTAGAGTCCCGGAATATATCCACACCCCAAATCCCAAGTCACATAGATGGTAGACTAACTAAGAGATTATATAAGTTGTGTGTTAATAAGATGAATATGATGGTTTCACAAACCACATCTCTTATCTTATTTATAATCATCTCACATAGAGCAGTTACAAAGGGCACCATAAACACCCATTAAGTCACACCATAATGGGTAGATTAATATGGTGATAAATAGGATAATTAACAACCAAATTGATTGTCGCCGTTACTAAAATCCTATTAAATACAATACTCCCCCTCGGCCACTTAAGCCATGGTCGCATTGATGCTTGGTCACAAAACCCAAGCAATACTCTTACTTGGTCACAAAGCCAAAACAATACTCCCACTTGGTCACACAACCAAGTTTATGATAACACAACTCTAACATAAACAATCTCTTATGTTTCATACGGAAAATGGGGTGTGCGACCATAAAGTAACAAAGTAGCGTTATATTAAGTTACCATCAAACTAACATAACACTTTCACATTATCAACGCCCCAAATTAAATCATTCAAAACATCACCGTTAGCATACACAGTCCCTATATGCTATCATAATCATTTAGTTATATACACAATATAACCCCTGGTCAGGAAATTATGGTGAAGTTGAATTGATCATTCCTTAGACACTAATGAAAATCAATCTCAACTCGACTGCTTTCCTAACATGACCCGCTGAACCAACGACATTATGATTCTCTGAAATCACGCTAAAGTAGCAAAATCAAATCTCAATTTCATCTAACAGCTCAAAGTCAAAAGGCATCGAACAAAAGTTGGACAACACAGTCCATAGGACCACACAGTGACAAAGTATGGAATCATCTGTCACTCCTAACTGTCGACTTACCAACACACATAGTATGATATATGTGTCACAACATAGTTCCCATTGCGATGGGCATATCACGCTTCTATGTCGTACGAATCATAATTCTAGATACTACTCAACTATCTAACCCAAGCCACTAGATTGATATACACAATATCCAATCTGACACTTGTGATTCGGTTCAAAGTTTTAGTACGAAAATAGGGTGTCTTCTCATACTTCGACTACAAAAGTCTAATCTTAGACTTACTAAGGCGAGTATATAGCGAGTCAATATCTTTTCCATACAACTAATGTACAACAATAATCTCCAACACTCACTAAGTGTTAACCTGACTCAGTCTCATCTTACCCACTACACAAGTGTCAAAGCGATTACCCGTGTGATTAGGCAATCTAAAAGGTTGGTGATATCCTATGTGCCTCATCATGCAACAAATGCATATGAACATTTCTAAAAAATACAAAATATTTTATTCAAAAATATCCATCATTAAAAAACATCCACAACTCAGCAAGATGAAAACTTAAGTTGACTCTTTCGCACGTGTTGAACTAATTAAGAACACATCATATAGAATAATGCGCCAACCATCTTGTTAGTTAATCTTACTTGATGACAACTCTTAGTCCTACACAAGAACTAATTTACTCTTTTCACAAAGACAAAAGTGAAAATCATTTGATTACATATCATTGTACGTGTAGAGAATTGATTAGGTAACAAATACTTATCAATCATCACAAATTGACGTTCAACCATGTACTAAACAAGGTACACATCAAAATGTCAACTACACCAGAATAAGAAACAATACATAATCGTTTCTTACTTTTGAGCATAGGTTTATAAATAAAAACTTTATTTTTCTTCTAAATACCAATATGTCACCAATTAACAAATAGAAACTTATTCTTCTATATAATTTGGACATAACCAAATTTATTCTATTATTCTACCATTCCAATTAAATCATTACACAAATGATTTATGAAACTTGAAATAAATATGGAAGAACATTCAACGAATAAGTTTGAAGGACGCAAAGATTTATCATCTTAATCACTTGAGACAAACCCAATTGATTGATCCACATATCTCGAGCACCTTAATTCGAGAAAATATTCTTTACATCTATTTGAAAACAAAATCCAAATAAATGACCAAAACATAGAAGAAAAGCGGAACAAATCTGAACATTTGAGAACATATCTCAAAATAGTCTTAAACCTTATTGCCATAATCATACATTGCCACAATGTCTATTTACTCTCATAATAACAATCTATTCTTACTAAAAGTGATAGCTCCCACTTACTAAAAATGGTACAAAAACGAACGAATAGATGGAACAACTCCCACTATCCTCCATAATGAGCAAAACACCATAAGGATCGACCTTATGTTAATCCTTATAACTTGACATACAAGTTAATATTTACTCATTAGTAGACAAACTCTAATCATTACCTTGGATTATGGAACTACTTTCACTACCCAAAGATGAAGAGAAGTTAAACTATCCTTGGTGCGTCAATGGGTTCACTAAAATTATCCACTCACCAAGAGATAGTTGTGCATTGTAACGAATACAATACAAATGTCTACTAGGCTTCGCCAACACTTGGAAACACATCCAAGTGAATAAATATTGTGGGTCACTTAAACACAAAGTTTGACAAATGTTAAGACATGAAAGATCAATCTACTATCCAAAACTTATTTGGAGCGAGCAAAATTTCCTTAAAACCTATTTAAGGAATATAAGAAGGAAAACTTGATCAGCGTTAGACGTTACTTAACCATGTCAAGTGATGCACAATTCCTCAATTAAAACAATCTCTTGTCATAGAAATTAAGAATTGTAAGATCAACGCACATATTTTTCCTCATTTACACTTTGAACATATCAAAGAGTTATTCACAACCAACACATATACTAAGACTTCTGACTCTAAGTTTGAAGTTGGTTTAATTTCACTTTTATCTTAAAATGCTTGAACATATCAAACACTTTATAAAATGACAAAATAATGGATACAAAACCCATTGCGTGAATCATCTCAAAAGAAGAGGAAAAACAACGGTCTCATGATACTCCTTAACATTTAACCACCCACAATTAAAAATTAAAAATAGATTGAAATATAAAAGTTAGAGACAATGAACATATATAAAAATGTAATAAAAAAAATGAATCAAAAAATAATGCGGTGAACATATATATTATGACCAAACACATAGCCATAACGAACTATTAACAAGAGGTTTAATAAGTAGAATCCATGATTTCCAATAAACTAATTATTAAAAAAATAACCACGCACTCCAAGTGCGTAGAGAATTAACAAATCAAAGTAGCACAAAGCCTCTTTGAATTATCCATCGACAAACAATGGATTAAACAACGAGTTATAAAAAAACCCGCTCCGTTTCTAAATCCACAAAGGACAAGAATTAGCAGCAGATGCAAGAAACAAACATATAACTCGAATTGATGGAGAAGAATGTCATTTTTCTCGAAACTAACATGAACCAAATTTATAGTATCTCCATAATATTCTCTTGCCGACACTAAGTCAGACATATTAAACAATACCACATATTTGTACTCATAGTAAGAAAAAAACTTTGACCATTAACAATCGTATCGGGAGACATTAGTGCCAAAATGCACTCTTTTACCGTCTCGATAAATTTTGAGACTTTTACTAAGGATTGAGTATGTTGACTATGACCCATTGAGAGTTTTCTATTTTTTTAATCCCAGAATCGGATGGCAAACAAATCGCCATGGAAAAAAAAACTCTTACGTCAGCCAATCGCGTGTTTAAAAATCATTTCACGTAAGATAAATAAAACACGTGACAATCCTCAAATACTTCGGGTCAAGACACACAATCTTGTACCCTACGTCAAAACGAACCTGACTTACACATTAGTCTCACGCTACATAAGCTGTAAGACCTATAAAAATTACTTAATATGTCTACATACAAAATAACACAATTCTGCATGCATAAAGCTTACTATATCTGAGTAAATAATGGTAAAAACACAGAATTTCACAATCCTACTCGTAAGATATTCAACCCCGATCATATAATAATGATCACAATTTCTCAAATCGTGATTATTAATAAGATACTAAGTTTTATCATTCTGGTTATCAAAAAGTCCAAACAACTTTACTATGGTGAACAAATCACCAAAATCACTTGTTGTCATACACAAGTATATGGATTAAGGCACAATTCCAAAATAAATTCCTAAAATCTCTTCATTTATATTGTTCATTTGAAAATTTCGCTGAGCTCATAATCATCACAAACGCTATAAACGAGAAATTTCAAAAATTTAATTTACTCCTGAAAATGAAACGAATTCATTAACGCTTAATAAACAGCTAAACAAATTAGCCATTCACCCTTATAAATACCGCTAAAAAAATTAGCATGTACAATAATATCACTTAGATATTAGACAAACACTATGCAAAACAAATTTGCACGTCGTTAAAAAAAACTTGACCATCACACAAATGATAGTTTTAATGAGTTATTGATACACAACTAATATGTATTCAATTCTTTCTCATCTCTTGTAATCCCCTATAAAATCTAGTACAAAACAGTGGCGAAAACACTGTCGAATTGGATTAAATACACAATGATAAAACTAAATAACCAAACTCGGATTAAAATAATTATAATCCACCAGAAAATTTCCCGAAAAGGTAGTCGATACAATTGCCATTTTTACTAAAAAGGGCTAAAAATTAAAACCTCCAAAACATGGTTCTACAATCCAAAAGAAACGAAAATAAAAGAGTAGGATCAACTACTCGCTAGCTCACTCCTCGAATCCCAGCAAAACAAATACTTGTCATGTTATATACATAACAACCACAATCATCGGGGAGTAACTCAGGCGTTCTCCCAGCCACATTTCATCAAGTTAAAGGCAAGCAAATGCTAAAACCACAATTATTTGATATATGAAACCCCAATACATCAGAAAATGTAAAAATCATAAATAAGCATTTGAACAATTGAAAATCCAAATCTAGTCCAAAACATTAAAGTATAAGATACAATATCAAATACTCCTTATGGAAAGCCAGCTTAATGTCTTAGTATAGATTTTTATGCTAAAGTACCGTGGTTCCACAACTATAATAGGGCGGCGTCTTACTCCGCAGTGTGAGGCCCTAGTCTAAGTGTATGTACATAATTCCCGGGGTGCAACACTCCCAGACGACCACATATGACAATCATTAGTTCTATAGCTAATGGCAAAAGTAAGCATATCCTGAGTTTATTATTCTAAACCTTACACCTAACTGTTCCATAAGTATTCAAAACCACTTCAAAAGTGTGTATTATTCAAATCCTTTAAAAACCTTCCAAGAAGGCAATTTCTAAAAATAGTAACTTTCTATAAATAGAATCTTACTTTGAGTAAATACCTTCTAAAAATAGAAATCTTATGAAAATAGTAATGTATGATGTTATAAATAATGTCATTTAAAAAGTTGGAAAATAAAAGTTATTATCTTATTGCCAAATTGGGTAATCCAATTTAAATCTTAATCCATTATTTAAAATGATAAAATAATTTTAGTCAAATACTTCTTATAAAATAGGCTCTTCACACATTCTAGAATCATACAAAAAATGACCATAATACCCTTCTCTATAAATTAACTTCAAAACGATTATTTACTCGGTTTAACCAAAACAGTGTTTTATTTTTATAAAATCGAGTTTAACTTCGATACTCATAAAATTTAACGTCAGTACTTTTTATAACATCTCTGATCAGTATGAAAAAGTTTTTTTAAAAAGATCTGCTCTTTTGATTTATGAACTGAATTAAAAAAAAACAGATTATCGTAAAAACTGCAAAACACCATTTCAATTATAAAAACTAGTGTCTGACCAGAACGGTTCCCAAGAAAATTTGTAACATTCTGGAATTAAGCAAAAACACTAAAAATAATTTTTCCAGCAATTAAAAATTGTAAATGTAACACCCCCATATACAGAGGAGCCTTAACCAGGCCTTCCCTAGCATATAAGGACGTTACCAACTCGGTTGCCCGAGGATAGTAATAATCAAATGTCGATAAAAAAACTATTAAGTTACTTTACAAGTGATTTAACCAACTAAAGATATAAAAAATACAATTCAAAGACTACTCGCTACAACTATTAATTCTCGTGGAGACTCATCCCTGCCCGAACTCCAGCTAGCAACCACATCAACACCTGCTAAGACAGACTGCTCACCATAAGGGATCCCGACAGACACAACAACAAACAAGACAACCACACAAGTTAGTACTGAGATAAGACACAACAAAGATAACGACAGCTATCAAGACAGCACAAGACAATCCATCACAATCAGGCACTCCACTCCATCTCCGTCACCGACTGTCCACTGGACCAGCCCTGCCAGTGGGGGACCGTAGCCGTTCCCACCTAAGCCCCGCTCATCATACCGAGCGATAACCCTGTCCCATTAATGTTCACATCCCCTTCCGTGGCGGGTTCCACGAAGGGCGAAACTAGGGCGTGAAGCCACTCCCGCAAGTGACTCCACTCAGCCGAGAACGCATCTCGAGAACCACAGACAAACAATCACAATCACAGTATCCACAACCATCATCACAACACAACAACCACGACACAACGATCGACACACTAGACTATCTACAGAAACTGAGTAGGCGAACCTACCTTTAAGCAATTGCAACCAATCCATGCCGGCAACCAACATATCCAGCAATCAAGCAAGGCCTATAATCACAATTCAACTAACTATCACTATCAAGCAAACCCTAACTATAAAGAACAAGGACAGTGATGATGATTATGACATACCTATCAGGAGAAACCTGGCAGAAGACCGCTACCCGACTCAAGCTACGCTCTCCTAAGGCACAAGGACCTTCAAAGGGCTTCCATGGAGGTTTTGTGGTGAAGGGAAGGGAAGGAGGCGACTAAAGGATGGGAAGAATGAGGCGGAAATGATTTGCGGATTTAACAAAACGCGATATAAAACCCTCGCTGCAAACTCGATACTCGATCGAGTACCCAACATACCCGATCGAGTAACCCCCTACTCAATCGAGTAACTAAGCTACTCGATCGAGTGGCCTCTACTCTATCGAGTACTACTCCCAACTCGTAACCCAAGATAACTTTGGCACGTCTTTCTAAGACTATTCCCGCTCCCAAGGTCGGTCAACACTGGTCAATGGGTCTCTAAAAGGCGGGTATTACAGTCTTCCCCCCTTAAAAGAACTTCGTCCCCGAAGTTCAACTCACCTATCTCAACACACAGGACACGGGAAAACACGACATAACCATTCTTCTTATTCAAGCCATAACTCCCCAGGAATACCATCCCCCATGCCATCATCATCACTGTCTACGCTCTAATCGTAACGACTCTTACTACTATCATACACTCATTATCACTGTCAACCGTTACTCTATATATATAAAACATCAAACTCGCAATGCGGATCACCACCCACAATCACCCGACATACGGTAACAACTATCAAACTATCAATTTGTCACCTGTCTCACATCAACTTTCATGCGGTACAACTAACGCCACCATGTTACTCGGCAACGTGATTCAATTACGATTCATCGCACCATAATTATTTCTTCATGACCGTCTCTTGAAACATACGCACATTCGCTTTAAAGAACTAAAGTAACCACTTATACTTCAGGGAATTTTATAATTAACCATCAAAACATTATAAACAAGCAAAACATAATTTTTTTTTTTTTTGCGACATTACTCTTCCCCTCTAAAAAGGAACTTCGTCCCCGAAGTTCACCGTCGAAGGTTACAAGACACCTCACCTATTACTTGCAGCATTACATTAAATAAAAGCCATATTATTTGTTATGGATATTACTCACCAACTAAGTATTCGTTTAAATTTGAAATCATATACAAACCACCGGAATATCTAGTCACCTTAGACAACACATGTTAAAATGGTATGCACAAGTGTATAAGAAGTTATAACTCCGATAAATAGATCGTAATAGGGCATATGCCACATTAAAGTAACAAGAACTATTACTGCTTCAGTAACTGTGACAAATACGCTTATAAAACTTCAAACACGACTTCCAACATATGAAATTAACGGTTCTAAGGTGTTACTACGCACTAATAACCACATTAAACATCAAACTTGTAATTATAAAACAATTACACACTTTTAATTTTCGAAAACCCCCTGTAACAGTGCTACTCGATCGAGTAGGTAGCGGTACTCGATCGAGTAACATGTTACTCGATCGAGTGTCTTGGCTACTCGATCGAGTAGCCCACAGATCAGAATACTTTTTATCCCCCTTTCCTGCAGCTACTCGATAGAGTACGGGGTACTCTGTCGAGTACCCACAGGCCAAGGTGCCTTATAAAACTCGTCATAAACCAACATACGAAACATAGCTGCCATATAACTTGAGTCGGGATGATTTCCAGACTCCCAAAACGATCCTGCAACGAAGTTAAGTAACAAATCCGGCCTTATGGACAACAATACAAATCCCAAATTCAAATACGCAACAAAACAACTACCAAAGTCTAACAACACTACTAATCACCAGAACCAACCACCATCAACAAGGATAAAACAAGGAGTATCACTCCTCCTGCTGCTGCTGCTGATCGACCATCTCCTCATCATCGCCGCCACCTCCAGAAGTACCCACTCCCTATGCCCCAATCCCCGCGTCCACTTCTGCTCCTGCACCTGGGCCCACGTACCATGGAGTCAAGCCACCGTAGGCAAAGGACTGAGGTGTCCCCCACGTCGACTGATCCACTCCATAGGAATGGAAAACCCCTGTGTAGTCCCCAACTCCACTCCACCAAACCGGGTGCGGTCCCTCTGTCCCTATCCCCTGAGCGTACGCCATCTCGTGTATGTTCCGGAGTGTCAAGGTAGATGACACTCTCTCCGCCAAGTAGCTGGATCGCGTCTCCGGGGTGTCGAGGTAAGGGTAGCACGGGAAAGGATGCTGCTGCTGCTGAGGTGCTACCGGCTGTGGCCTAGTTTCCGGGGCCCTCTCCCTCACTCGACGGGGTCCCCTCCCCAATCTAGGTCTCTCCACCACCGCAACTGCCGCGTTCTCGCCCTTTGTCGGCTCCGGCATCACCTTGAGAAGAGCGTCGTCGATGAGGTAGGTCTGCAGCTGACGGGGTCTATCAACATCCTCCTCCTACTCCTCCTCATCATCATCCGAGCCTACAGTCACTACCGCCGGCTCTAAGGGCTCCGTCGGTGGGAGGTGCTCAGGTGCTGGAATTTTCATCCAACTCATGCCCCACACCCTCCAAGCTAGGCTACCGTCAGCCAAGGTCCTCAACCATTTCAGGTCGAGATAATAGTGACGGTCCATAGTGGGCACCGGGGTAACTAGAGGCACGTACTCCGAAGAAGCCTCGAAATAGGTTAGCTTTTCAGCTAACCGAGTGGCGATAGCGCCACAACTCAGGTACCGGGAAGAGGCAGTGGCCATCAAGGCAAGGGCGGCACAAACCATAGAAGGAGCATTAAAGACCACTTTCCTGGTCCGCTCCGAGTTGAGGTAAGACATCAGAAGCAACACCTCATGATTATTCAGTTTACTAATGTCCTTCCTATCATAAAGGAGGTTTGAAAGAGAACGGAGAAAAACCCTCAAGGTAACATGCTGAACGTCATTAATCAGCATGTTGCTTGAGGTGGGAGCTGGCTTTCCGGTCAAGCAAGGCATTAGGCGGCAGACACCGCACTCAGCTGGGATATCGGTGATAGAGTCCTTGGGAGGCTTGGCCAACCCAAGGTGAGAAGCAAACAAATCCATAGTCAACAGAAAACTGGTGTTCATCAACCTGAACTCGACGGTTTGACCCGCTGGGTCATAGCTAAAGGAGCTCATGAACTCCAAGGTAAGAAAAGGATAAGTGTGTTTCCTCAGCCTATACAACCCAGTAAGACCCAAAGTCTCAAAAATGTGACGGACATCCGTCTCTATCTCCAAATCCTCCAACAAGGTAGTGTCTATACACCTCGTAGGTCTCATTTTGCGTTTTTGTAAAGCTACAAAACGCTCCCTCTGCTTGAAATCAACAAAAACAACAGAAGGGTACTCCGGAACCGCGGGTACCACGGGTCCGCTCCCTTCCCCAATCTCCGGCTGATTACCCCTTCCCCGTTTACTTTGACGAATCCCTAGGTTCAGTCTCGACATCTGTTTCGACATATGATCAGATAAACTTGTATAAACATGTACACATATACTTCACGTAATTTGGTCTTTACATGTTTAGCTAGGTACACAAATTCACCAACAGTTACCTCACATTGATATATAAACTCAGTTTACAGCTACTCATAAACCACAGTTATGAAAAATTTGTCATGGTGATTACACATGTTCAACGAATCCTAACTTCCTAGCATGACCCTAAGGTCACTCCATATACACCTAGTACTTGTGAAACATAGTGCCAGTTCATGGAAAAGTAGCATATTATCATTATCTTCAATATTAGGAACAAATAACTCGATTAGCCTTGTCGATTGGTCTCTCAAAATTTGTAATTCTTTTGGCATATTCTTCATCATTTATCATCACCACTGTCATATTGAAGTTCAACCTTTACCTAAACAGTCATATACCACACTAAATTCCACATATAAATCACGAATTTTCATTTGAGGCACTTTTGAGACGGAGTTTTAAGGTAACTTTTAAGGTGAGAATCATCAAAATCCATCCTTCAACATGATATATACAATGTATAATACCCAATCCCACCATCTAATCAATGTGAATCAATCAAAAATCAATTTCAATTTTGTAACCCTAGAAATTTCGACCCCCAATTCGCAAGTTTCTAATCCATATTACAACAATTAATCATCAACAATCAAGAAAGACGACATGTGAATCATATTCCGGCTGTTAAAGGCAACAATTGAATCATGTGAATCGAAATTTTCAGGTATTTCACTATTCTAACACATTCAAAACAATAAATCATGTAAATTAGGAAGAAAAGCATACCTTAATTGAGTGACAAAGTAAAGAAACGAAATTATACAAAGAATTTAACCCCAAGAATCACCACTAACCCAAGAGTAAGAGAGATTTTGAGTGGAAATAAGGCTAGGTGTTTCGAAATATAGAAAGAAGAATAAGAAATAGAAAGATTAGGAGTTTTAAGAAACCCGTCTCACTGTACAGTAACCTACTCGATCGAGTATCTAGGGTACTCGATCGAGTACCACCCTACTCGATCGAGTAGGAGCTATTTCGTCGAGTATCTGCAGAAATTTCCACATCCCGACTTCATAGCTTCCTAACTAGATCGAGTGAGGTCTACTCGGTCTAGTAACCACTCGCACTCGGTCAAGTATGGTTAAGTACTCGGTCAGAAACACGAAGTAGATTGAAGATTCCTGCAAAAACAACATCGCGCGTCGATTCCCAACTAAGTTCGAATTCAAAGACACTAATTATTGCACTCATTCACGCATTACTATTATTACTCCCGTATAACGGATCGTCCCTACTTAAGAAGTATATGCCACATTATGCTACATTAATTACCCAACTCGGTTTACCTGCTACCGAATTATTTATAAACATATTCATGCCATCATACTACACTTAAATTTTACTTTACTTGTTACTACTAAACTCGTGTTTACTTCAATTTGAAGCGTATAATTAACATCAATTCTTTATTTCACCTATCATATAAATACATACTTGTCAAAATAAATTATTCTATCATGTTTTACATTCTATCATAAGCAAATCATTTCACACAAATCAATTATTACGCAGCGGAAAATTTCAACCAACACAGGCATAAGCGCATCGCTACATGCTATGCTACAAATTACAACTCGTCTATTCTATAACTATCATTATAGCAATTACGGTATAACTCATAAACTCGTATATGACTACCATAAACTTATAACATACACCAACACCTTCACTCTTCATGTCACGACATTCACTTCCACATTCCCACGCATCTCTACCACGTTACTAATCACGCCAAAAACCAAAGATTACTTGACATGGCCCAAATACCACTATCACACTTACTAACTCTAGCAACAACCTAACCAGAGGTAGCTCCGGTTCGATTAACATACATACTACACATACACACACGGACTCCACATTCCCATACCATGTGACTGGCTTAAGTGTTATGGGGCCAAGATTTTGAAATGAGGGCGCCTACTCACCCAAAATCTAGCATCTGCGGGGCTCCCATTACACATACACCAGGTTCATTTTATTAGACTCACTACATTCATTATTTTCATTTGTTACAGGTTCCAAAATCGTCTCTCTGATACCACTTTGTAACACCTCCATATACAGAGGAGCCTTAACCAGGCCTTCCCTAGCATATAAGGACGTTACCAACTCGGTTGCCCGAGGATAGTAATAATCAAATGTCGATAAAAGAACTATTAAGTTACTTTACAAGTGATTTAACCAACTAAAGATATAAAAAATACAATTCAAAGACTACTCGCTACAACTATTAATTCTCGTGGAGACTCATCCCTGCCCGAACTCCAGCTAGCAACCACATCAACACCTGCTAAGACAGACTGCTCACCATAAGGGATCCCGACAGACACAACAACAAACAAGACAACCACACAAGTCAGTACTGAGATAAGACACAACAAAGATAACGACAGCTATCAAGACAGCACAAGACAATCCATCACAATCAGGCACTCCACTCCATCTCCGTCACCGACTGTCCACTGGACCAGCCCTGCCAGTGGGGGACCGCAGCCGTTCCCACCTAAGCCCCGCTCATCATACCGAGCGATAACCCTGTCCCATTAATGTTCACATCCCCTTCCGTGGCGGGTTCCACGAAGGGCGAAACTAGGGCGTGAAGCCACTCCCGCAAGTGACTCCACTCAGCCGAGAATGCATCTCGAGAACCACAGACAAACAATCACAATCACAGTATCCACAACCATCATCATAACACAACAACCACGACACAACGATCGACACACTAGACTATCTACAGAAACTGAGTAGGCGAACCTACCTTTAAGCAATTGCAACCAATCCATGCCGGCAACCAATATATCCAGCAATCAAGCAAGGCCTGTAATCACAATACAACTAACTATCACTATCAAGCAAACCCTAACTATAAAGAACAAGGACAGTGATGATGATTATGACATACCTATCAGGAGAAACCTGGCAGAAGACCGCTACCCGACTCAAGCTACGCTCTCCTAAGGCACAAGGACCTTCAAAGGGCTTCCATGGAGGTTTTGTGGTGAAGGGAAGGGAAGGAGGCGACTAAATGATGGGAAGAATGAGGCGGAAATGATTTGCGGATTTAACAAAACGCGATATAAAACCCTCGCTGCAAACTCGATACTCGATCGAGTAACTAAGCTACTCGATCGAGTGGCCTCTACACTATCGAGTACTACTCCCAACTCGTAACCCAAGATAACTTTGGCACGTCTTTCTAAGACTATTCCCGCTCAAAAGGACGGTCAACACTGGTCAAAGGGTCTCTAAAAGGCGGGTATTACAGTAAATACTATTTACTAAAATTGTATTCCTAAAACAGCCAGAACTGTATTTTATTCATTAAAAATATGATTCGACCCAAAATAATTTTTAACAAAATTTATATCATTCCATAATGAATTATTAGAGCTAAATAAATAGTTTTCATAAATTAGAAACGTAATTTATTTTCGCAGTACATTTTTTACTCATTATAGTACTTTTTGCCTATTATTTTCCATTTGCATACCCGTTTGACAAAAAAAAAAACTCACTCCAATTCTCTCTATTGCTAACCTCATATCATCTCAGAATAAACAAATTTGTTCAATTATAAATGATATAATTTAAACGTAAAACATATAATTAGTATGTTAATGGCTTAATTCTGAATTAAATTGTTGTTTTTCTTTCAATTTTTTGATTTTTTTTTGAATTTAAGGTTTGTGTTTATGAATCAACACAACTTTTGTTTAATAGCCATTGGTTGTTTAATGGTTGTCCAATGACGACGGTGGGAAAGGACGGCAGAAGAAGGCCGATGCAGGCGGAGGCAGCGTTGTGGGTGGTGTCTCCGCCATGGCTGCCGGCAGGGGGCGATTAGGTGAGGGATCGGGGGAGTACAGTGGGTGGGAGTTGTGACTTGTACTTAAGCCTGCGAGATTGTCTGACGGAGGGGAGACAGATGGTGGTTGTCGACCGACCGGCCGGCCAGGGAGTGGGGTTGTATGGTGGTGGTTTTACTTTCTGGCGTGGTGGATGGTATATTATTGGCGTGTACAGTAACATTGGTGGTTGGTGTTTTTTTTCTCTCTTTTTCATGAATGTAGTACATTAGAGGGAAAATAAGAGGGGTAGAATGGTCCAAAATGTACTACGATAAGTAAAAGATGTACTGCGAAAATCGGCACCCATTAGAAAAATCGAAAACGAATTAATACCTAATAAACATCAAAACCGCTGAAACATTCTATAAATCATAATAATTAATAATAAGATTAAAAGATCGAAACTTTTATGATCCTAAGTCCTAAAATTTGTCTTAGGACTAGAATAAAATCATAAAGACAAAATTATATCATGATTAGTAATTTAAAAGCCTAGAAATTGATATATTGCGATTATAACAACAACATTAAATCTAATAAAAGCAATAATAAATATGATAAATTCATAAATAAAATATATTTTGATATATAATGAAATATCATAATTCGTGGCATGAGAACAAATATTTGAGATATATAAATTAAATATTATAGTTTGATTAAAACAACGATAATGATCAAAAACAAGCAACTACTCAATAATAACAAATGAAATGTCGAGTCATGCCCTTAAGAGTTACCTCTAGTCTCTGTCCGGATGAACAATAAACTCGTCTTCTTGTGGATCTTCACGAAACCCTAAAAAAACATACATATATGAATAAAATCATATACTGTTAATTAAAAACAAAAACTAAATATATGACAACGATTAAGAGTGATAATTACCCTTAAAAAAATGAATGTCGGGATGATAAAAGAAGATCGATCTTAATAAAGAAGCAAGAAGGCAAGCACGTGCGTAAAATTCGGAAACAAAGAAGTAAGAAGGCAAGCACGTACGTAAAATTATTACGTAAAATCACACGATGAATCTCATGGCACTTTAGTAAGAAAAGTAGGGTTTATTATCTCCTTATTTTTTTTTGAATGAAAATGATATAAGATAATCTATTGAGATAATCTAATTAGGAGAGTTTATGAAAGAGTGAAATGAGAAAATGATAAGAATAAAACCTCCTTGTTTATCTTATGTAAAATCGGTTAAGGTGAGGGTTAAACCCAAAATATCTTTTCCATTTCTTGTTAAACAATTAAAGAGTTAAATGAATATAAATATCTTATAATTTGATAAATAAAGATAACAAAACCATTGTTTTATCTATCAAAATACACGGTCCAAATAAGAAGAAAACTGGCTCATGTAAATTTTCTCATTTTATAAAAATGTCATTTAAATGAAATTCGGTCCAATTATAAAATCGGACTAAAGTTTAATCAAAAGCAGTTTTAATTTAAAATATAAACTAAAACCGTAAAAAAAAGGAATAGCCATAAATCACTTTAAAAAGTTTAAATAAAATACGACTTATAAAAATGGCGGTAAAACGAATTTAGTTAAATTAATTTTCATGTCACACTAACATAAGTCGAGAATGAATTAGAATTATAAATTCTAATTCGGAAAATAGCGGGTGTTACATCTCTCATGTAAAAACTAATTTTACATGTACCATTATTATATATCACTAAGATTTAACGAAATCTCTTATGTAAAACGAATTTACATGTAAAAGTATATCACAAAGATATAAATCTTTTCGTAAAACAGATTTACGATAACTATTATATCACAAAGATATAGGCATTGTATGTAAATTATAAATCTCATGAACACCAAATGTCAATGATATTAATTTTTCTATGCACTTTTCACAAGGTAAAATATACGAAACAAATTCGTAAGTTCTAACTCTATCTTGTAAAAAAAAATATACACATCATTATGACTAGCATATACTAAATCCAACACTGAGTCAAACAATAGTATTCCTAATACCCATAAATATTCTAGCCAAAATGCTCAAATTAAAATGTCACTATGACATCCAAAATTCACATACAAGGACTGTAATACCCGCCCTTTTAAAGACCCTTTGACCAGTGTTGACTGACCTTGGGAGCGGGAATAGTTCTTAGAAGTGCGTGCCAAAACTATCTTGGGTTACGTGTTAAGAGTGGTACTCGATAGAGTAGAGGCTACTCGATCGAGTAGCTAGATTACTCGATCGATTAGGGGGCCACTCGATCGAGTATGTTGGGTACTCGATCGAGTATCGAGTTTCCAGCGAGGGTTTTTAATCGCGTTTTGTGAAATCCGCAAATCATTTCCGCCTCATTCCTCCTATCCTTTGGTCGCCTCTTTCCCTTCCCTTCACCACAAAACCTCCATGGAAGCCTTTTGAAGATCCTTGTGCCTTAGGAGAGCGTCACTTGAGTCGGGTAGCGGTCTTTTGCCGGGTTTCTCTTTATAGGTATGTCATAATCATCATCTGTATCCTCATCTTTGCAGTTAGGGTTTGCTTGGTAGTAATAGATGTTGTGTTGTGGTTATAGGCTTTGCTTGATTGCTGGATATGTCATATGTTGGCATGGATTCGTTGCAGTTGCTTAAAGGAAGGTTTGCCTACTCAGTTTCTGTAGATAGTCTAGTGTGTCGATCGTCGTATCTTTGTTGTTGCGTTATGGGTGCGTTGTGTGGCAGCATGTATGCTGTAGTTGGTTGGTACATACAGTTTGTTGGTTGTTACGTTTCAGCTGTCTGTGAATGTTGGTCTCTGGTTCGCGAGGAGCGTCCTCGGCTGAGTGAGGTCACTTGCGGGAGTGGCTTCACGCCTTAGTTTCGCCCTTCGTGGAACCCGTCACGAAAGGGGATGTGCACATTAATGGACAGCGTTGTCGCTCGGTAAGATGAGCGGGGATTTGGTGGGTACGGCTGCGGTCCCCCACTGGCAGGGCTGGTCCAGTGGACAGTCAGTGACAGAGGCTGTTTGGATTATTGTGATTGTGTGTGAGATTGATAGCGTCGTATGGTGTTGATAGTTGTAGTTGATTTTGTCGTGTCTCATCTCAGTACTGACCTTGTGTGGTTGTTTTGTTTGTTATGTGTCTGCCGTGATCCCTTATGGTGAGCAGTCGGTCTTAGCAGATGTTGATGTTGTTGATAGCTGGAGTCCGGACAGGGATGAGTCTTCACGAGATTCGATAGCTTTAGAGAGTAGTCTTTGAGTTGTATCTTTTATATCGTTGTTGATTTTAATTCACTTTTATTATAACATAATAGTTCTCTTATCGACATTTGATTATTACTATCCTCGGGCAACCGAGATGGTAATGCCCTTATATGCTAAGGAGGGCCTAGTTAAGGCTCCTCTGAATATGGGGGTGTTAAAAAGTGGTATCAGAGCGACGATTTTGGAACCTGTAACAAATAAAAATAATGAACGTAGGGAGTCTAATAAAATGAACCTGGTGTATGTGTGATGGGAGCCCCAGCTGATGCTAGGTTTTGGGTGAGTAGGCGCCCTCATTTCAAAATCTCGGCCCCATAACACTTAAGCCAGCCACATGGCATGGGAATGTGGAGTCTGTGTGTATATGTGTGATGTGTATGTTAATTGTGCCGGAGCTACCTCTGGTTAAGTCTTTGTTAGAGTTAATAGGGGTGTGATAGTGGTATTTGGGCCGTGTATGGTAATCGTTGGTGGAATTAGTGAAGTTTTTGGCACGATTAGTGAGCCTATACGATGGTTATGAGATATGTGACTAAAGTTTACGTGATAGAGATGCGTGAAAATGTAGAAGTGTATGTCGTGACATGAAAAGTGACATGAAAAGTGAACATGTTGGTGTTTGCTATAAGTTGATGATGACGGTAGTCATATACGAGTTTATAAATCCTACCGTAATTACAATAATGATAGTTATAGAATTGTTGAGTTATAATATGAAACATAGCATATAGTAATGCGTATATGCCTTGTTTATTGGTTGAAATTTTTCCGCTGCGTAATAATTGATTTGTGTAAGATGATTTGCTTATGATTGAATGTGGAACATGATAGATTAATTTTTTATGAGGAGTGTGTAATTATATGTTAAATGAAAGAATGGAGTAATGTTAATTATATGCTTCAAGTTGAAGTGAACACGAATTTGGTAGTAATGTGTAAAGTAAGTTTAAGTGTAATATGATGACGTGATTATGTTTATGAATGATTCGGTAGAAAGTAAACCGAGTTGGGTAATTTGTGTAGCGTAAGGTGGAATAAACCTTATTTGTTTGACGATATGGTATGCGTAGTAATAATAGTAATGCGGGAATGAGCTTGATAATTAGTGCCGAATCCCGAACTTAGTTTGGAATCGACACGCGATGTTGTTTTTGCAGGAATCTTCGATTTACTTCGTACTTCTGACCGAGTACTTAACCATACTTGACCGAGTGCGAGTGTTTACTAGACCGAGTAGACCTCACTCGATCTAGTTAGGAAGCTATGACGTCGGGATGTGGAAAAATTTCTGCAGATACTCGACGAAATAGCACCTACTCGATCGAGTAGGGTGGTAGTCAATCGAGTACCCAAGACACTCGATCGAGTAGGTTACTGTACAGTGAATCTTACGGGTTTCTTAAAACCCCTATTCTTCCTATTCTTCTCATTCCTTCCACTTCTTTTCATGACCTAAGCTCTCAAATCCTCAAAAATCTCTCATATCTTGTGTTGGTAGTGGTTGATTTGGGGTTATTTCCTTTGCTTAATTCCGTTCCTTTACTTTTCTACTTAATCAAGGTATGATTTCTTCCCTATTTACATGTCTTTATGCTTTAAATTTGTTGAGGATGATTATATAACCCGAAAATTTTGATTCATATGATCAATTTGTTGCTTTTAATTGTTGAAATACGATTCACATGTTTCCCTTCCTTGATTATTGGTGATTAATTGTTGTAGAATAGACTAGAAATTTGCCAAGTTGAAACCGAAATTTCTAGGGTTTACAAAAATCGAAATTGATTTTGATTATTTTACAAGGATTAGATGATGGAATTGAGTACTATACATTGTTAATATCATGTTGAAGAATGAATTTTGATGATTATCACCTTAAAAAGTTGCCTTAAAACTCCGTCTTAAAAGTGCCCCAAGTGGAAATTCGGTTGCTATATTTGGAATTTGGTGTTGTATATGACTGCTTAGTTAAAGGTTGAACTTCAATATGATAGTAGTGATGTTAAATGATGAAGAATATATCAAAATAATTACAGCTGTAGAGACCGTCTGACAAGTTTAATTGAGTTATTTGTTTCTAATACTGAAGGTGGTGATGATATGTTCTAAATTACTTTTCCATGAGCTAGTACGAATGCTTCACATGTTATTACATGGGTGTATAGAGTAACCTTAGAATCATACTAGGATGTTGGAATTGGTTGGGTATGTGTGTTTTCCATGATAAATTTTTCACAACTATTGTCTATAAGTTGCTCTAAACTGAAGTTATGTGTCGAATTTGAGAAACTGTTGGTGAATGTGTGTACCTAGCTGAGTGTTCAAAGTTAATAGCATGAATTATGTGCTTCACATGTCGAACTCGTTGATGCATTTGTGTACTTAGCTGAGTATGTAAGGTCCAGATTGCGTGAAGTAGATGCTTTACATGTTTATGTAAGTTGCTTAAGTCATATGCTGGAACAGATGCCGAGACCGAACGTAGGGACCCGTCAGAGTAAACGGGGGAGGGTTACCCAACCTGAGATGGGGGAAGGGAGTGGACCCGTGGTACCTGCAGTTTCGGAGTACCCTTCTGTTGTGTTTGTAGATTTCAAACAGAGAGAGCGTTTTGTAGAATTGCAAAAACGCAAGATGAGACCAACGAGGTGTATAGATACTACACTGTTGGAGGATTTGGGAATAGAGACGGATGTCCGTCACATATTCGAGACTTTGGGCTTTACGGGTTTGTATAGGCTGAGGAAACACTCTTATCCTTTTCTTACCTTGGAGTTTATGAGCTCCTTTAGTTATGACCCAGCTGCCCAGACCGTTGAGTTTCGGTTGATGAACACCGGTTTTCTGTTGACTATGGATCTGTTTGCGTCTCACCTTGGGTTGGCCAAGCCTCCCAAGGATTCTATCACTGATATACCTGCTGAGTGCGGTGTCTTCCGCCTAATGCCTTGCTTGACCGGAAAGCCAGCTCCCACCTCAAGCAACATGCTGATTAATGATGTTCAGCATGTTACCTTGAGGGTCTATCTCCGTTCTCTTTCAAACCTCCTTTATGACAGAAAGGACATCAGTAAACTGAATAATCATGAGGTGTTTCTTCTGATGTCTTACCTCAACCCGGAGCGGGCCAGGAAAGTGGTCTTTAATGCTCCTTCCATCGTCTGTGCTGCCCTTGCCTTGATGGCTACTGCTTCTTCGCGGTACTTGAGCTGTGGCGCTATCGCCACTCGGTTAGCTGAAAAGCTAACCTCCTTTGAGGCTTCTTCGGACTACGTACCTTTGGCTACCCCAGTGCCTACCATGGACCGTGACTACTATCTCGACCTGAAATGGTTAAGAACTTTGGCTGACGGTAGCCTAGCTTGGAGGGTGTGGGGCATGAGTTGGATGAAGATTCCAGCTCCTGAGCACCTCCCACTGACGGAGCCTTTAGAGCCGGCGGTTGTGGCTATGGACTCTAATGATGAGGAGGAGGAGGAGGAGAATGTTGATAGACCACACCAGCTGCAGACCTACCTCATCGACAACACGATTCTTGAGGTGATGCCAGAGCCGACGAAGGGAGAGAACGCGGCGGTTGTGGTGGAGAGACCCAGGTTGGGGAGAGGACCCCGTCGAGTGAGGGAGAGGACCTCGGAGACTAGGCCACATCCGGTAGCACCTCAGCAGCAGCAGCGTCCTTTTCCGTGCTACCCTTACCTTGACACCCCGGAGACGCGATCCAGCTACTTGGCAGAGAGAGTGTCATCTACTTTGACACTCAGGAATATGCACGAGATGGCGTACACTCAGGGGATAGGGACCGAGGGACCGCATCCGGTTTGGTGGAGTGGAGTAGGGGACTATAGTGGGGTTTTTCACTCCTACGGGGTGGATCAGTCGACGTGGGGGACACCTCAGTCCTTTGCCTACGGTGGCTTGACCCCATGGTACGTGAGTCCGGGAGCCGGAGCAGGAGTAGATGCGGGTATTGGTTCATCAGGAGCGGGTACGTCTGGAGGTGGTGGTGGTGATGATGAGGTGATGGTTGAGCAGCAGCAGCAGCAGCATGAGGAGTGATGCTCCTTGTTTCTATCTTCGTTTATGGTCGTTGGTAGTAGATGTTGGTAGTGTTGTTAGATCTTGGTAGTTGTTTTCGTTGAAACTTTGGTTATGGACTTGTATTGTTGGCCATAAGGCCGGATTTGTTACTTAATATTGTTGCAGGGTTGATTTTGGGGTCGGGAAATCATCTCGACCCAAGCTATGTGACGGCTTTGTATATATATGTTGGCTTATGACAGGTTTTATAAGGCATTTTGGCCTGTAGGTACTCGACAGAGTACCCCGTACTCTATCGAGTAGCTGCAGGAAAGAAGGAAATAAAGCTTTCTGATCTTTAGGCTACTCGATCGAGTACCCAAGACACTCGATCGAGTAGCACTGTTACAGGAAGTTTTCAAAAATTAAAAGTGTGCAATTGTTTTATAATTTCACGTTTGAGGTTTAATGTGGTTATTAGTGCGTAGTAACACCTTTGAACCGTTAATTTCATATGTTAGACGTTGCGCTTGGATTTTATATGCATCTTTGTCATAAGTAGTAAAGTGGTGACGGTTTCTTGTTGTTTTAATATTACATATGCCATATTACTATCTATCCATCGAAGTTACATCTTTTCATACGTTTGTGCACACGATATTAACATGCTTTATCGACGGCGGCTAGTTATTCCGGTGGTTTGTGTATGATTTATAAATTAATGAGTATATGCTTAGCGAGTAATGTCCATAATAAATAATATGGTTCTAATTTATGTTATGAAGCAAGTAATGGATAATATGTGTGCTAATTTTGGTGGTGAACTTCGGGGACGAAGTTCCTTTTTAGAGGGGAAGAGTAATGTCGCAAAATAAAAAGGCTGATTTTGAAATTATGTTGTTGTTTGTTTATAATGTCTTGTTGTTTAATTACAAAATTTTCTAGTACTTTGATCACATTGCTTATATGAAGTGTAAGTGGTTACTTTAGTTCATTGAAGTGAATGTGATAGTATGTTTTATTGACGGTCATAAAGAGCTAGTTGTGGTGCAAGGTGTCGTAATAGAATGAACTAGTGAGTAACACGGTGGTGTTAGTTGTGCAGCATGAAGCTGATATGAGATATGTTTCGGGTTGATAGTTGTTATCATATGATGGGAGATCGTTGTTTGTGCTGATTCGTATTGCGAGGTTGATGATTTATATATGATAGTTGGTAAGAGTTGATGTATACATATAGAGTAACAGTTGATGATGATAATGTTTGCATGATAGTTGTAAGAGTCGGTTTGAATAGAGCGTTAGACGGTGATGATGATGACATGGGGGATGGTATTTCCGGGGAGTAATGACTTGAGTAGGAAGAATGGTGATGGCGTGTTTTTCCGTGTCTTGTGCGTTGAGTTAGGTGAGTTGAACTTCGGGGACGAAGTTCTTTTTAAGGGGGGAAGACTATAATACCCGCCCTTTTAGAGACCCTTTGACCAGTGTTGACTGACCTTGGGAGCGGGAATAGTTCTTAGAAGTGCGTGCCAAAACTATCTTGGGTTACGTGTTAAGAGTGGTACTCCATAGAGTAGAGGCTACTCGATCGAGTAGCTAGGTTACTCGATCGAGTAGGGGGCCACTCGATCGAGTATGTTGGGTACTCGATCGAGTATCGAGTTTTCAGCGAGGGTTTTTAATCGCGTTTTGTTAAATCCTCAAATCATTTCCGCCTCATTCCTCCTATCCTTTGGTCGCCTCTTTCCCTTCCCTTCACCACAAAACCTCCATGGAAGCCTTTTGAAGATCCTTGTGCCTTAGGAGAGTGTCACTTGAGTCGGGTAGCGGTCTTTTGCCGGGTTACTCCTTATAGGTATGTCATAATCATCATCCGTATCCTCATCTTTGTAGTTAGGGTTTTCTTGGTAGTAATAGATGTTATGTTGTGGTTATAGGCTTTGCTTGATTGCTGCATATGTCATATGTTGGCATGGATTGGTTGCAGTTGCTTAAAGGTAGGTTCGCCTACTCAGTTTCTGTAGATAGTCTAGTGTGTCGATCATCGTATCTTTGTTGTTGCGTTATGGCTGCGTTGTGTGGCAGCATGTATGCTGTAGTTGGTTGGTAGATACAGTTTGTTGGTTGTTACGTTTCAGCTGTCTGTGAAGGTTTGTCTCTGGTTCGCGAGGTGCGTCCTCGGCTGAGTGGGGTCACTTGCGGGAGTGGCTTCACGCCCTAGTTTCGCCTTCGTGGAACCCGTCACGAAAGGGGATGTGCACATTAATGGACAGGGTTGTCGCTCGGTAAGATGAGCGGGGATTTGGTGGGTACGGCTGCGGTCCCCCACTGGCAGGGCTGGTCCAGTGGACAGTCAGTGACAGAGGTTGTTTGGATTATTGTGATTGTGTGTGAGATTAATAGCGTCGTATGGTGTTGATAGTTGTAGTTGATTTTGTCGTGTCTCATCTCAGTACTGAACTTGTGTGGTTGTTTTGTTTGTTATGTGTCTGCCGTGATCCCTTATGGTGAGCAGTCGGTCTTAGCAGGTGTTTATGTTGTTGATAGCTGGAGTCCGGACAGGGATTAGTCTTCACGAGATTCGATAGCTTTAGAGAGTAGTCTTTGAGTTGTATCTTTTATATCGTTGTTGATTTTAATTCACTTGTATTATAACATAATAGTTCTCTTATCGACATTTGATTATTACTATCCTCGGGCAACCGAGATGGTAATGCCCTTATATGCTAATGAGGGCCTAGTTAAGGCTTCTCTGAATATGGGGGTGTTACAAGGACAACTTACGTAACTTGTAAAATATCACTCAAATATTTATCATTTATACGTAAAATAAAATTTATGAAACATATTCATAAAAGCGTTATAATTAAAATTAGAACGAAATTTAATTATACATATAAAACTTATTTATATGATTGCACACTTATTTTTATATATGAAACTAGGGGTGTTCAGAATAAACCGAACCGCAATAACCGAAAAACCGTCCATTTTTAAGGTTCGTTTAACCGAACCATTTCGACAAAGCGGTTCTTTGAACCGAACCGTTAACTTTATTATAGAAAAGGTTCGGTTAAGGTTCGCAATTTTAGATAACCGGTTAACCGCGAACCGAACCGTTTCACAAAAAAGTAAGCAAAAAATTAAAATATTATATAAAAAGCTGTTCGTTCGTTTAATTTTCTTAGTGTATCCAAATTTAAAATTTCTTAAACTGATTAATGCTAAAGTTTAGCTTATTAACATTATTGTTGGGTATAATATATAATGAAAATTTAATTAAACTACTAGAAAAAATTCCCAAAAATTAACGAAAACTGAAAAAAAAGTAATATAGAACAATTATCGGTTAACCGGTAATCGAACCGCTAATAACCGTTTAAAGTGGTTAACTGAACCGTTTATAACCATTTCTAACGGTGCGGTTTAGGCTCGGAGTTTTGCCGAACCGAATCGTGTGCGAACCGAATTAAATTAGAGGTTCGGTGAACCGAACCGCGAATGAAAACCCCTATATGAAACATATTCATAAATAAAATAATAGTGTTTCTAATTACATGTGAACAAATTCACATGTTTTCCCCTCAAGATTAATACAGTATGAAACATATTCATACCATCACAAAGATATTAAAAAAATTTGTATGCAAATCAAAATTTACACAGATTGTTAGGAATTTATTCCCTCCATTATGGAGTAGTATGTTTCATAAGAAACATACGTAAATGAATTTCTAACTGAATGAAACTTGCTTCATTGATCACTAGCATAAATGGTAGATGTTTCATGTAGTTATTAGCTTCTTGGAGTTATAGCTTGTCATAATTAGCTATAAAAGAAGATGAAAGCTGCGTAGTTTTAGTATCCTCATTCCTCATTGTATATCTATTGTGTGATCAATAAAATTCCTAGTGCGACTATAGTGAGGACATAGTCAATTTGGTGAACCTCGTAAATATTGTGTCCTTGTTATTTTTCCGATTCTTATTATCTTTATTATTGTGTGAGTGGCTCATACCAAAAATCCCTACAAACTGGTATCAGAGCCCGGTTGGGCAGGCGAGGGAAGACCGATCCATTAAAATTCACAATGATGGAAGGAGGTAGAATTTTGTTCGATAAATTCGATCGGAAAGATTTTGCTTTCTGGAAAATGCAAATAACGGATTATTTGTATTCAAAGAATCTACATCTTCATTTGGAAGGCACTAAGACGGATTCAATGGAAAAGGAAGAGTGGGAAAAATTGGACAAGCAAGCGCTAGGTGTGGTGAGATTAACGCTGGCACGTAATGTTGCATTCAATGTGATGAGTGCAAAGAGGACATTGGACCTGATGAATGTCCTAGAAAATATGTATGAAACACCTTCAGCTACAAATAAGGTTTTCCTTATGCGAAGGTTGTTGGTTTACAAATTCAAGAAGGAACCACAATGGTGGATCATATTAACGATTTTAATGTGATCACAAGACAACTTAGCTCCGTAAAGATAGATTTTGATGATGATATAAAAGCATTATTTTATTATCCTCGTTACCTAGTAGTTGGGATACTACAGTGACTGCAATTAGTAGTTCGCAAGGACAAGAAAAGCTCAAGTTTGAAAATGTACGTGATCTAATTCTTAGCGAGAGCATTCACAAGAATGAATTAGGTGAGACGTCGGGAATCAATAGGAGCGGATTAATTGCTGATAGTAGAGGAAATAAAAATAATATAGGTGTTTATCGTGGAAAATCAAAGTTAACAACTAGAGGAGGTGCTACCTGTTGGAATTGTGGTGAGAGTGGACATGTAAGGTGGAATTGTCCAAATCCTAAGAAAAATGGACAACAGCAAAATAATGAGGATGAAAATGCGGCGATAGCTGTGGAGGATGAAGGCGGTCTTTTGGCAGTGAGTGTCGAAGATCTGATTGAGTTTAGGGTATTAGACTCTGGTGTATCATTTCACGCTTCTCCAGAAAAAAATTCCTTTCATAAATTTATTGGTGGAAGGTGTGGTACTGCTTACTTGGCAAATGGTAAAGTGGTGCCGATTATGGGAAAAGGTGATGTTGAGATACGTACCCCAACTGGGGGTAGGTGGGAGTTAACAGATGTCATGTTCATCCCAAACTTGAAAAAGAAATTGATATCTGTTGGAAAACTCGATGAAGCAGGCTACAAAGTTGTCTTTGAGGAAAGTTCCTGGAAAATGGTAAAGAAAGCTATTGTTGTAGCTCGTGGGACTAAGAGTGGAACTTTGTACACCACTGCAGGGTGTAGTGACATGAGTAGTGTAACTGGCAAGGGATGAAGAATACATAAAGTGGTTTCACGTGACTTGTTGCGAGATCCGAAAACTATGCATAGTGGGCCTTACACTAAGTACCGTGGAAGTAAAGTCGGTGGCTTGAAGGCGGAAGGTGGTCCGAGAATGCACAGGGTGAAACTGGCACGCTCAAATGTGTGCGGAAATTCAAGTAGTTCTAATAAGGTAAGAAAGGGTGTTTCGTTTAGGTGGGAGTGCACGCCACGGAAAACGATGAGTGAAGCCCGACAAGTATGGTTGCCTTTGGGAACAAAGTTGAATGGTAAATGGTCAAGGATAGGTAGTACCTTGGCGGCCTCTTGCAATTAGCATGAGCAAAGACATGGTCGCATTAGGTGGAGAAGTAAAGTTGGTGTTGCCTCCATAATTGTCGGGAGGTGGGAGATTGTTAGGAATTTATTCCCTCCATTATGGAGTAGTATGTTTCATAAGAAACATACGTAAATGAGTTTCTAACTGAATGAAACTTGCTTCATTGATCACTAGCATAAATGGTAGATGTTTCATGTAGTTATTAGCTTCTTGGAGTTATAGCTTGTCATAATTAGCTATAAAAGAAGATGAGAGCTACGTAGTTTTAGTATCCTCATTCCTCATTGTATATCTATTGAGTGGTCAATAAAATTCCTAGTGCGACTATAGTGAGGACATAGTCAATTTGGTGAACCTCGTAAATATTGTGTCCTTGTTATTTTTCCGATTCTTATTATCTTTATTATTGTGTGAGTGGCTCATACCAAAAATCCCTGCAAACTGGTATCAGAGCCCGTTTGGGCAGGCGAGGGAAGAGCGATCCATTAAAATTCACAATGATGGAAGGAGGTAGAATTTTGTTCGATAAATTCGATCGGAAAGATTTTGCTTTCTGGAAAATGCAAATAACGGATTATTTGTATTCAAAGAATCTACATCTTCATTTGGAAGGCACTAAGACGGATTCAATGGAAAAGGAAGAGTGGGAAAAATTGGACAAGCAAGCGCTAGGTGTGGTGAGATTAACGCTGGCACGTAATGTTGCATTCAATGTGATGAGTGCAAAGAGGACATTGGACCTGATGAATGTCCTAGAAAATATGTATAAAACACCTTCAGCTACAAATAAGGTTTTCCTTATGCGAAGGTTGTTGGTTTACAAATGCAAGAAAGAACCACAATGGTGGATCATATTAACGATTTTAATGTGATCACAAGACAACTTAGCTCCGTAAAGATAGATTTTGATGATGATATAAAAGCATTATTTTATTATCCTCGTTACCTAGTAGTTGGGATACTACAGTGACTGCAATTAGTAGTTCGCAAGGACAAGAAAAGCTCAAGTTTGAAAATGTACGTGATCTAATTCTTAGCGAGAGCATTCACAAGAATGAATTAGGTGAGACGTCGGGAATCAATAGGAGCGGATTAATTGCTGATAGTAGAGGAAATAAAAATAATATAGGTGTTTATCGTGGAAAATCAAAGTTAACAACTAGAGGAGGTGCTACCTGTTGGAATTGTGGTGAGAGTGGACATGTAAGGTGGAATTGTCCAAATCCTAAGAAAAATGGACAACAGCATAATAATGAGGATGGAAATGCGGCGATAGCTGTGGAGGATGAAGGCGGTCTTTTGGCAGTGAGTGTCGAAGATCTGATTGAGTTTAGGGTATTAGACTCTGGTGTATCATTTCTCGCTTCTCCAGAAAAAAATTCCTTTCATAAATTTATTGGTGGAAGGTGTGGTACTGCTTACTTGGCAAATGGTAAAGCGGTGCCGATTATGGGAAAAGGTGATGTTGAGATACGTACCCCAACTGGGGGTAGGTGGGAGTTAACAGATGTCATGTTCATCCCAAACTTGAAAAAGAAATTGATATCTGTTGGAAAACTCGATGAAGCAGGCTACAAAGTTGTCTTTGAGGAAAGTTCCTGGAAAATGGTAAAGAAAGCTATTGTTGTAGCTCGTGGGACTAAGAGTGGAACTTTGTACACCACTGCAGGGTGTAGTGACATGAGTAGTGTAACTGCCAAGGGATGAAGAATACAGTGGTTTCACGTGACTTGTTGCAGGATCCGAAAACTATGCATAGTGGGCCTTACACTAAGTACCGTGGAAGTAAAGTCGGTGGCTTGAAGGCGGAAGGTGGTCCGAGAATGCACAGGGTGAAACTGGCACGCTCAAATGTGTGCGGAAATTCAAGTAGTTTTAATAAGGTAAGAAAGGGTGTTTCGTTTAGGTGGGAGTGCACGCCACGGAAAACGATGAGTGAAGCCCGACAAGTATGGTTGCCTTTGGGAACAAAGTTGAATGGTAAATGGTCAAGGATGGGTAGTACCTTGGCGGGCTCTTGCAATTAGCATGAGCAAAGACATGGTCGCATTAGGTGGAGAAGTAAAGTTGGTGTTGCCTCCATAATTGTCGGGAGGTGGGAGATTGTTAGGAATTTATTCCCTCCATTATGGAGTAGTATGTTTCATAAGAAACATACGTAAATGAATTTCTAACTGAATGAAACTTGCTTCATTGATCACTAGCATAAATGGTAGATGTTTCATGTAGTTATTAGCTTCTTGGAGTTATAGCTTGTCATAATTAGCTATAAAAGAAGATGAGAGCTACGTAGTTTTAGTATCCTCATTCCTCATTATATATCTATTGAGTGATCAATAAAATTCCTAGTGCGACTATAGTGAGGACATAGCCAATTTGGTGAACCTCGTAAATATTGTGTCCTTGTTATTTTTCCGATTCTTATTATCTTTATTATTGTGTGAGTGGCTCATACCAAAAATCCCTACAAACTGGTATCAGAGCCCGGTTGGGCAAACGAGGGAAGAGCGATCCATTAAAATTCACAATGATGGAAGGAGGTAGAATTTTGTTCGATAAATTCGATCGGAAAGATTTTGCTTTCTGGAAAATGCAAATAAGGTATTATTTGTATTCAAAGAATCTACATCTTCATTTGGAAGGCACTAAGACGGATTCAATGGAAAAGGAAGAGTGGGAAAAATTGGACAAGCAAGCGCTAGGTGTGGTGAGATTAACGCTGGCACGTAATGTTGCATTCAATGTGATGAGTGCAAAGAGGACATTGGACCTGATGAATGTCCTAGAAAATATGTATGAAACACCTTCAGCGACAAATAAGGTTTTCCTTATGCGAAGGTTGTTGGTTTACAAATTCAAGAAGGAACCACAATGGTGGATCATATTAACGATTTTAATGTGATCACAAGACAACTTAGCTCCGTAAAGATAGATTTTGATGATGATATAAAAGCATTATTTTATTATCCTCGTTACCTAGTAGTTGGGATACTACAGTGACTGCAATTAGTAGTTCGCAAGGACAAGAAAAGCTCAAGTTTGAAAATGTACGTGATCTAATTCTTAGCGAGAGCATTCACAAGAATGAATTAGGTGAGACGTCGGGAATCAATAGGAGCGGATTAATTGCTGATAGTAGAGGAAATAAAAATAATATAGGTGTTTATCGTGGAAAATCAAAGTTAACAACTAGAGGAGGTGCTACCTGTTGGAATTGTGGTGAGAGTGGACATGTAAGGTGGAATTGTCCAAATCCTAAGAAAAATGGACAACAGCATAATAATGAGGATGGAAATGCGGCGATAGCTGTGGAGGATGAAGGCGGTCTTTTGGCAGTGAGTGTCGAAGATCTGATTGAGTTTAGGGTATTAGACTCTGGTGTATCATTTCTCGCTTCTCCAGAAAAAAATTCCTTTCATAAATTTATTGGTGGAAGGTGTGGTACTGCTTACTTGGCAAATGGTAAAGCGGTGCCGATTATGGGAAAAGGTGATGTTGAGATACGTACCCCAACTGGGGGTAGGTGGGAGTTAACAGATGTCATGTTCATCCCAAACTTGAAAAAGAAATTGATATCTGTTGGAAAACTCGATGAAGCAGGCTACAAAGTTGTCTTTGAGGAAAGTTCCTGGAAAATGGTAAAGAAAGCTATTGTTGTAGCTCGTGGGACTAAGAGTGGAACTTTGTACACCACTGCAGGGTGTAGTGACATGAGTAGTGTAACTGCTGAAGGGATGAAGAATACAGTGGTTTCACGTGACTTGTTGCAGGATCCGAAAACTATGCATAGTGGGCCTTACACTAAGTACCGTGGAAGTAAAGTCGGTGGCTTGAAGGCGGAAGGTGGTCCGAGAATGCACAGGGTGAAACTGGCACGCTCAAATGTGTGCGGAAATTCAAGTAGTTTTAATAAGGTAAGAAAGGGTGTTTCGTTTAGGTGGGAGTGCACGCCACGGAAAACGATGAGTGAAGCCCGACAAGTATGGTTGCCTTTGGGAACAAAGTTGAATGGTAAATGGTCAAGGATGGGTAGTACCTTGGCGGGCTCTTGCAATTAGCATGAGCAAAGACATGGTCGCATTAGGTGGAGAAGTAAAGTTGGTGTTGCCTCCATAATTGTCGGGAGGTGGGAGATTGTTAGGAATTTATTCCCTCCATTATGGAGTAGTATGTTTCATAAGAAACATACGTAAATGAATTTCTAACTGAATGAAACTTGCTTCATTGATCACTAGCATAAATGGTAGATGTTTCATGTAGTTATTAGCTTCTTGGAGTTATAGCTTGTCATAATTAGCTATAAAAGAAGATGATAGCTACGTAGTTTTAGTATCCTCATTCCTCATTGTATATCTATTGAGTGATCAATAAAATTCCTAGTGCGACTATAGTGAGGACATAGCCAATTTGGTGAACCTCGTAAATATTGTGTCCTTGTTATTTTTCCGATTCTTATTATCTTTATTATTGTGTGAGTGGCTCATACCAGAAATCCCTACACAGACGATAATGATACCCATTCTTTAACATGTAAGCTATCAAACTTGCCGAACAAATGAAAACATAAAGGCATACAAAACAAACGTATGTGGACACCATTTATTCACATGGAAGAAAAAAGAATCACCCACATCACTTCCTAAAAAAAAAGAAATAAAAAAAATAAAAAAAATAATCAACGAACAAGTGACCCGAAGCCAAGTGAGAACAAATCTCCCCGGCTGGCGAACAACATCATCACTTTCCTCTAATCCCATACATTCATCGCACACGACACCGCCGTGTAGTGAATAAGAAATTTTAGAAAACATGTTTCATTATCGACAAACGACCGCCACAATTTCAGAGAAACATGTTTCGTGGTCAACAAATGACCACGCACTACGAGATTCGATGGCGTCGACGTGACTTACACACACCGCCTACGATTCGCTTACTAATTCACCAGCATCATCGACAAGTAAATCAGACGATGATAACGACACCGGATTCGACATCCCCGACGGTGGCACGGCTACCACACATTGGTCAGCGACCTTTTGAATTATGGTATTGGTCAGTTACACAACTTACATCTTAGAGTGAGAGATGAAACTATCAATTTTGGCGTTTTATTGTATCAAATCGCTATTCAGGCCAAGCCCAACAAAATAGATAGATCCATAACTCGGTGACCGTTTGATCTCATATCGTTCAGCCACTCTTGTAACTCGCTTTCACCGCCTTCGTATAGAACGGTCTAGAACAGATCTAGTTAGTTCACTCTACGAACCCAAGAATCAGTCACTTAGACATGATTCTCGAGGGCATGACCGACACGCATTCCCGTCTCTGGATATAGGAATGGCCGCCGAGAATGGTGATGGGAATAGAGCTGGCCACCAAGGCCAAGCGACAATATATATGTGGCAAATGATACACTTGGCGTCAAAATGAATACATGATTACAACTAGTGACCCCTGACAAAAACCAACAAGCCTAACATAGCGAAGTATCAAACATAATTGATTTTATTAAACAATAAAAATAATAATGTAGAGACACACCCTACATATTTAGAACACTGTGAATTTGACTATTTGAGGCATGAATCGAATAATTGTAGGAGCAGTAGCAAAACACATTTGCTCTGATACTACTGTTGGAAAATAAGGACACCAGTCTTAAATCCGTGCAAATTTCACGGGTATGCTATTTCAAAACTTTAATTATAAAAGTAATTTTAAGATAATTTTTTATGATAAGTTTAAACAACAAATCTAATAGTTGAGTTATAAAGTCATATTTAAGTTTTTAGTTTTTAATTACAAATTTCATTTGCAATTAACGTAAATAATGAATGAGGGTCAATTGGCCAGACGGTTACCATAGTATGATATATCCTCCTTTTGTTACATATATTTGAGCTACTAGTTTATCTTACTAGTTTTAAACCCGTGCAAAAAATGCACGGGTCGTAACTGTAGGCACTATTATTGGATACAAAAGCATGTAAATGAACGTGATTAAATGTGCAATGCGATGAAAATGTAAATAGTCCATAATTTGATATTCGACTTAATATAATTGAAATTACTAATTACTACGAAACGGAAAAAGAAATATGCTACAAATGTTATAGTACTAATGAAACTTTACAAATATTCAAAAATTTCTGTGTAAACTACGTTGGTTGTCGTATTAGATGTACGCTTGTTATTGTCGCAAATCAAAAGCTTCAGGCCTTGTTTGCTTGTAACCCTGGATATCGCGACATATAGTCGTCCATGATCAAGACCGGTCTTGCGGATAAATGCTCACTTGAGATAAGGACTGGCCTTGACTTTTGTTTATCGTCATCGCAAAACAAACAGCAATGGGAAATTGCCTTCTATTGAAGCGAACTGGAAATTTACTGGAATCTGAAGGCGTAAGTGTAATGCGGGCAATATGCACTTGATCACCTTTATGACTACCAGTTAAAACTGTACATCTAATTACGCGAGCCCCTAAATTTGTCACTATTAATCTGGTGCCATTGCATAAGCCACGTGATTGATCAATATTTCTAAGCAACATAACCATAGCACCTCTTTTCAATCTCAATTCATGGTTAGGGAGCCCAGGACATTTAATACTGTTCAAAAATTCTGTGGAGAAAAGGTCACGCTCACCTATAGTTGCATCATCTTTACTTACCTCATCAAAGCTTAAGTAAAGTCTCTCTGGCCCATCAATAAGTGATAACACATAATCATTTACATCTTCAACTATTTCATGAGTCGGTGCGAGTATTGCCCTTTCCTGAAGATAATCAGGGTCCCATAACCGATTTTGAAGAGCAGGATAAGTGATACCTACTATTGAGGCAATTGGATTTGTCACGTGTTGAATAAGTACATCGTCGGGGAACTCTATGTCAACTTCACCATCATTTGGACCCCCGGCCAACTTATCTCCAATTTCCAGAATCCACTCCGAGAATTTCCTTATCTCATCTACATTAGTTTCTGCACTTCCGACTTCTAAGCGCATATTTCTAGTCAATTTAAGCACCTGAAATTTATGACACGTCTTTAAAAATAAAAAGAAGGTAAAATGTTAATGAATAGAGTTTTAATACCCATTTGTTATAAAGTTTTGAACATACCTTACATGAACTCCACAAATATGACGAACAAAGAGACGCATGCACAATGTCAGCTCTGCTACCTTTTTGAACAACTGGTAGTGTTTGCCGAAAATCGCCACCAAAAACTACCACTTTACCGCCAAATGGTAGTGTTGCATTACGCGCATCTACAACACGCATCACGTCTTTTAAACTTTTATCAACGGCCTCGAAGCTATGTTTATGAGTCATCGGCGCTTCATCCCATATAATGAGCTTCGCTCTGATCAACAGTTCTGCTAAATCACTACCAGGTTTAATTCTGGGGCAAGTGGAGTTCTCGGTCACGTTTAACGGAATGCCAAGTCTCGAGTGCGCTGTTCTACCACCAGGTATCAACGTTGCTGCAATTTCGCTAGATGCAACGGACAAAACAGTTTCACCTTGACTTCTCAAGGCAGCACACAAAGTTCGCCATATGAATGTTTTACCAGTCCCCCCATAGCCATACACAAAGAACATCCCTCCTTGATTAGATGCAACAGCTTCCATAATTTGATTATAGACTGACCTCTGCTCATCAGTCATTGAAGAGAGTTGAGAAGCGTGTTCTGCCTGCAACGATTCTCTGTCATAAGACAACTCATCCATGACCAGCGTGTTCCCGTGATATGACGTTGTCGATGTATCCGGTAGGGGCATTCCTTCAAATCTTGCTAAGCTACTCCCATTTAACTGGAGTGATTCTTCGATGTCGATCAAAGCATAATTTTTCAATTCCTCCTCGGTTAGTTCTAAACCTGTAATGATTTTTGTAGTGTCATCATAACGTATTATTAAGTATTATGTTATATTTTTCATATACATACGTAAAAATTATAATAACTAACATCATGTGCAACGAATATAAATTAAACGAATAATAGATAAATCGTCAGATTTAACGATACCTGGGTTATGAAAAATACTGCGTTGCCTGCGAAGGATATCATCTGATAGAAGAGGCCATGTTTGCTCCCAGACTCTGATTGGCATGGCCAACGTCCCACTTAACAATAAAGTCGCAAAAAGATTTCTATGATAAAATCCGGACCCCCATTCGCTTGCTTGATTTATCGCATCAATGTACTCTCTGTCGTCACCGATTAAGCCAAAAGCATAACACGCTTCTCTATATGTGGGATAGGGAACGTCGTTCACCTTTCTTATGTCCTCATAGCTTTTAGGCCCCTTTACATGGTTCAACATCATTCTCATATAATATAATTCACCGCAAGTCGGTGGCACATGTTGCAACCTGCCTATCTTAAAATTTCTTTCTCGAAGGCACCACTCTCGCTTGCCTTTATGCCACACAAATTTAGTCGGAAATTGACAGTACAATAGTTCTTTAGCTATCTGCAACTCTTCCTTGTCACTACTATTAATCTTCATCCAAGATAGAAACTTTGACACTCCCATTGATGATTTACCTACGACCTCTCAATAGGATCTTCATCATTAAAAAAGACGCTTTGTTCGCCAGGAAGGTGAAACTGTAGCCTTTCGACGCCGGGAGTCCTATGATGAATGTCAAATGCGAATATTCTCCATGTAGCCTCACATGCTGAAAGGTACCTACAATCGTAGAACCGTTTAATTTCATCTACCTGTGAAGGATCTTCCTCATTGCGGCGTCTATAAGAAGACTGCATTGTCACTCGATCAGATCCTTTATTTATGTACTTGATAAGATATTTAATTGCTTGCGACTGGTTACACCACTCCACGTTGATATGTGCACGATACTTCAACAGTAATTGTGGATTATATGGAACAACAAATCCATTGCCAAGTTCCACGTCGTCCTTAACTATTGTTGGTCTGTCTTTACTTCTTTTATATACAGGATAACCGTCTTTGTCGACAGTTGTTCTTTCGATACACTTTTTGGGAAAAAATTTTGAGCATTTAGACCCAACCATGCATGGTGATTGCAGTCTTGCAGTCCCACAGGGTCCGTGCATCATGTGTGTAGCAACGATAGCATGTAGCACAGGATTTGAAACGGGATCAGGGATCTCCGCAGAAATGATTTTATCGATATCTGCAGCCTCGGGAAACTTGTCTTCTCGATGTAGGAACAATAGGATATGAGCATGGGGAAGACTACGCTTCTGAAATTCAATTGTATAGACCGTTGTGATAGAATTACGTAAATAATTTAGAATATATAATACGCCATAATAGAATATGTAAAAAAATATTAAACACGAAAGGTGAGTTAGTGCGTACCTGCTCTAACCCTACCAAATATATGACGCTCTTTGAAATCAATCATCAACTCATCAAGCTTAATATTGAACACATGACACAAAATATCTGGACGATCCTCGGGATTCAGACCCCTCTTACTAACAAACCGGGTGATTTCTGGCCACTTGGGATTACATGTAAAAGTGATAAATAGATCAGGATAACCGAACCACCTACAAATGGTCATTGTATCAAGGTAATTCACTCTCATGTAAGACCCACCTCCCACGAAAGAAGGGGGAACAATTAAACGACTGCCGGCGGAAGATGGCTCAACGTCCCCTTGTTCAACAGCTCGTGAAAGAGTATTGTAATTTTCCACGCGAAGTAGATCCTGCTTGAAGCGCACAAACAATAGTCTATGAGCTTCAACCGTTGTATATCCATCAACTAAGAACTCCTGAAAGAGTCTACGGGCTAATAACAATATTGGGTACTCCATAGACAATGGTCTATCCTGTATACGGAATGCAAACCACTCTCTGAGTGTTAATTTGTCACACGCATTTTCAGATTGGCTAATCCCAAGAGATTCTTCACCGTGAAGAATTCCCAATCGATAACCGTCTTCCCCACATGGAAATAATAACCGATATTGTAGGGCCATGTATGACGGGTGTAGCTCAGATATACGTTGTAACCTCCCGCATGACTTTTGAACAATAATATCTCGTTTATCCATGTTTGGACCTAAATCACCCTCGATCAACGCTGCTACCTCTGAAGCCGTTGAGCAATTATATGTTCTCCCGTCTGTGTCTCTTCTAGAGATGAGTCTGATACTCACCTCAACGTCTTCATTCGAAGACAATCTATCCCTAGCCATCTTAAAGTTCTTTGCAACGAGATTTTTCTCATCGACCATCTTTTGCAACGATTCTATCGGTTCATCGTCAAATCTATTCGGAGTATTTTGGCTGCATTGACAATGAAGTAATAATAAGGTAATTTGTTTTTCAATTCCCTAAAATAAATAGTAAACAATCGTTATTTTCAATTATGCGTTAAATTGAGATTCTAACATATTTGAATCGTATATCCAATACCTGAGTGCAGTTTTCCGATTCTCAACTTCTTCTTCAGTGTCATATATGTATAATCGACAAAATTTAGGCATTGTTCAAATTGACGGCAACAAACTTCCTATTCGGTGGATGTTTTGGCCTCTCATCCTGAATGTGTATGGACCTCGACCTTGATTGACGGAGTGATCAATCTTGCCACCCATGGATGTGAAGGAAAACATTGCGTTATAAGCTCGAATATTCTCAATAAAATGATTACTTAAGCGATGTTGTTTACTTAATAAACACTTTAGGAGTTGAGGCGGTTCTTTTAAACGTGGCAGCACAACTTTGCCATCAGAGCAACATAATGAGAATTTAGGGCATCTAGTACCCCTTTTCTTCTCCTTTCTTTCTTGATACCACATTTGTGCTCCACATTTCCTGCACTCGTATTCCGGGTCTCCAATATCCCAGTATCCTTCAAGAGCTGATTTATAAATGTCACCGTAATATGAAAACGTTAAATAGAATTTCATATAACTATTTAAATTAATTTGTAATACACCGATATGTCATTAAAAAAAATAACCTTCGTTGACCATATGGGACGATTGATTTGGTCGGCCTCGGGAACATTCTCCATTTGACCGAAATGAGCTTATTTCACGTCGACCGAGTAATTCTTGATATTGAAGAATTGAATTATCAAAATCATCATAAGTTTCACCGAATTCTGAACATAATTCTCTTACTAATCGCTCGACGGCATCTGATTCACCAATGTTACCTATGTTGTTACGTTATAAACAACGGATTACGATTCAAAACACACACCAACTAAAACTAATATGCATATCTGAATACTTATTATAATAAAAATATATTATAATTTTTTTTTTCAAATAAAATACGCAATAACTATTATTTTTAATATCAAATCTTTTATAGTACGTATTAAAATTATATATATTTGCTAATAAGGTTAAGTAAACTTACCTTGATCGATCAACTGAGAAGAATGAATTTCTTCACTGCGGGGTGCTTGCTCAGTTTGTGGTATCGAAGGATTAAAATCATCATAAGATTCACCAAATGTGTCACATAAATCTCTTACTAATCGCTGAAGGACATCTGGTGGAGTATCGTTACCTATGTAGTCATGATATAAACACGATTTAGGGTTTAGTTTGTATTGTTAGAATGATAAATATTTTATTTGTAATCACGGTCTTTTACGAACCTGCTGTGTTAAAGGTTGTCGTAGGAACAACATGAACGTTGGCAGGTGATGACATTCGTCTTACTTGTCGTCTTGTTCCACCTAATATAAAATAAGATGGAACATATTGGACAATATTAGTTTTTCTTTGTATAAAATAATAGATAATATATACTGGTATTATCTCACGCGATATAAAAAGAAATATAATAAACTATATATTACGATTTTTTATTTTAAAAAAAAAGGATATGCCGGGTTTGTGCCTTGATTCTGTTAGTCGCCGTTCGAACGACTATGCGGGGGCAACGCCCCCGAAACTTGAACGGTATCCGTATCTGTTATTGGGCTAGGTCTGTCTTGGGCCTTTATTAGGTCATTTTTTAAAGGTATATAATTAACAATATATTACGATTTTTGACCAAATTATAACCAAAATATCTTATATTTTGACATAAGCATGTTAATGAATTGGGCCGTCAATTTTTTTTATTTGTGTTGGGCCGGTGTACTAACATGTCCAATTGGGCCACCTTGTACATGCCGTCCCTATTACACAAACCACACAAACCCTATAATATAAATACCCTCTCCCTATTACACAAACCCTATTTTTCCTCCAACATTCACGCCGTCCCTCACTCACCTCTCTATCTCACTACACTCCGTCTAACTCGTCCCCTTTTATCTCTCTATACTATATTTCCTGCGAAATTCATTCAATTAAAATCATATTTTATCAAATTATACACTATATTTCCACCGTTTCATCATCATTTATCAAAATTTGAAAGATATATCATAAGTGTTCATAATTTTCGAGTTTTATATGGTCTTTGACATCGTCATACTGTTGTTTGTGGGTTTATATTCGCTGATCTTCAAACTCATCGGGTTAATTTTAGAGCGACTTACTTTGGTACGGTTTGATTTACGGTATTTTTCTTCTCTATTTTTTTGTTGGTTTGTTCATATTTATGAATCATGTTTTCATAGATCTGTTTTGAATATGAATAATTTATGTTTTTTGTGATTTTTTTCTTAGCAACAATTTAAATTCCTTATATTTGATGAATGAGTTGTATTTGTAATTAAAGCAATCAAAAAATTTCTGGGTATTTCTTGATTTTTAAATCCATACATTAATTTGCATGTTGTTTTTTTTCTCTATTTTCGTCATAAAGGGTCTATCTTTTTCGGTTTTGTGGATGAATTTTTTGGGATTGTAGTTTAATTTCTGACTTTGAAGTTTTGTTTCTGGGTTTGAGGATGAATTTCTGGGTTTGATTTCTGACTTTGAAGTTTTGTTTCTGGGTTTGAGGATGAATTTCTGGATATCAAACCCAGAAATTCATCATTCAAATTCAATCCTTCATACTTCAACCCAGAAAATCAACCCTAAACCCGAACCCAAAGTCAATCTCAAACCCGAATCCGGCTTTGACTGTGACCCGAACCCGTCTTTGACCGTGACCCGAACCCGTCTTTGACCATGACCCGAACCCGGCTTTGACCATGACCCGAACCCGGCTTTGACCATGACCCGAACCCGGCTTTGACCATGACCTGAACCCGGCTTTGACCATAAAGCAAAGTCAAACCTGAACCCGAACCCGGTTTCAACCCTGACCCAAACCCGAGTTTCATTTATTTCATTATGTTTATTTTTCTTTGTCTATCTATTCACTGTAATATGATTTAACATCCTATTATTGCTGTTGTGTTTTTGTAGGGTTTTGTTTGACCATGAAATTTCACTATGGATATTTATCAGCTGATTAAATGCGGATTATTCAAAGAATTTGAATTTATTATGTGAAGATTTTGACCAAAAAAGCTAAGTATCTCTACTCAAAGATTTTGAATTTATTATGTGGAGTTTCTGTTCATATTGTTGTGCATTTATATAAAACAATGGAAACGTGAATAGTGCTCAAAATAATTAATTAAGTAAACAATGTTGCAGAATCAAATATTTCAGTAAACATCATACCATAATATTTAATCTATTCAAAATAATTGAATTATGGATTAGTAGACATAACCATTAATCACTTACGTGTATTGCGTTCACTTGATCTATTTCGTCTCTTTTCACCCGATTTGGAACAACTTCCTCTTTCCATGAATAATTTTTTTGTTAACAAACCTTTAAATTTTATTTTCTAGAAATATTTTTCTATGTGATCTGATAGGCTTATTTATATTTTTTGTTGGCAGTTACCTAACTATGGTAGTTACATAGTAGTGCCTTATTTTTAGGAACATGGTGTTGTGTTGTGTGCTGAATAGAATGTGGGGGTGTCATTAATTAATTGTTATACTATTATTTTCTATTAATTATCTTTAAAAAAAATAGTTGGCTGTTAAAAGAAATGATTTTTAATTTAAACAAAAAGAACGTAGCTTTATATGATAGTTACTTGGTAGTGCCTTATTTGTAGAGTAATGGTGTTGTATCATGTGCTAAAAAGATAGTGGGTTATAATTAATTAATTATATTATAAATTTCTTTGTTTATAAATTTGTTTTCTTACTTTTAATTGGTGACATAAGGTGTGAGTATTATCAAAGATAAACAATTTAGACAACTGTCGTTAATAAAATTAGTAATAAATAAATTCATCAGTCACTTGATATGTATTATATTTTTTTCAAGGTGCGAGTATTATCAAAGATTAAAGTATTATTTTTATTATTTTTTATAATTAAATGTATTTAAATAAATCAGTCACATGAGGTAACATTATGTAATATATTTATTTGGAGGTGTTGGTATTATTAAATAAATTCATCCCTCGTTTATTATAATTAGTAATTAGTAATAAATAAATTCATTAGTCGTTTAATTTTAATTCAACTTATGTCATTTTAGTTTAACTAAAATTAATTTTCGTTAGTAATTATCACGATTTTAATAAGTCATTGTCTGTTTGCGAGCCAACTAAGTCTCTTCAGCTTATTATTTGAATTTTAATCAATCATTGCCTGTTTGTCCCACTTAACCATGTTTTTTCAGCTTCTTATTTTAAGTAGAATTAAATAGCTTAATGGACCAAACATAATAAAATGAGAATTTAATTGCTGTAAATTAATTTGAAATGAAATACAATGATTAATGTTTGCAAAGTACTGAAGTGAAATACATAAGTACTGAAATGAATTAAAATGCTTAAGGAATATAATTGAAACAATGCTGAAAGTAAATGAAATCTAAGAGTGAAAAATATCAAAATACTCAAATTGGACTAATTCCTCTAATCTTTTTCTAAGGACTTCAATCTGAAAGCGATGACATCCGCACAATCTGTTTCCCTTATATATGTATCTTAAACTTCATCTTTGCTTGTTTTGGTTTCCTTGTTGTGGCTGATATGCGAGCGTCTCGCTCATTGCGTTTCCTTTGTTGTATTTCTTCAGCTTTTTTCTCATCTATTATCACTTGTGCGGGTGCATTATCTATGCTGTCATTTATTTCCTGTTTCATAAGACCATTTTATAGTTATTTAATGAAAAATGAAAAGTTTTGTATTACACGAATTTGAAATTGTTTGCATATAGTACCTCTAGAGTATTGTTTTGGTAGTTCCATTCATCTATTACATCCTTGTTGTCGGTAAAATCAACAACCTTGTAGCATGTTGAGTTTTGTTCCAAGTTATATCTTCGGTGAACCTCAAGTTTTAGCACAAACTCCCTCCCTAGGAAGGGGTAAGTCAATTCATTTGGAACCCCATGCTTGTCTCCAATCTATATTAACAAATAATCATGTTTAGTATATTATGAATATCATTTGCTACTGTTTTAATGATAAATGAGTTTTAACACATACCTTTTTTTTAGATTCCTTACATTGCAAAGGTGTCTTGTTGACTCTCCTCTTTATTAGCTCATCACCTATTAAAATTTGTGCATGATTTTTTTTAGCATCTTCAATAAAGTATCTCACCTTAAATCTGGACATGGTAAATGTAAATTTGATTTAGATTTTTGTACATAATTTTAAAGGGATTAAAATATAATGTTAGCATACCTTGTCTCCCTATGATAGTTTCCATTTCCATATGCAATGCAATATTCTTTTGAGCAATACCATTTGCCATCTTCTTTCATGCCAACCCACGATGAACAATTCTTGCATACATTTTTCAGCCACTTGTAGCTTTCATCAATTTCGGTTATGTATGCGGTAGTAATGAATTTTCCCGCCTATAAAATACATAGATCATGAATTTAGAAGTTGCTAATTCTAGCCAATAAAATATGGAAATCATGAATTAAAAAGTTGGTAATAGTAATAAATAGGGTATTTTTACCTTCCAATCTCTTAGGATATCACCGAGTGGTTTGCATATGCCCCTTAGTATGCTCTTTTTTTTCTTTCTGTAACAATACCTTTCTTTGCTGATTTCTTTGATATGCTGTGTTTTTAAATTAAATATCATACGGTGGGAATTTTAATCTATAATTAGAATGTTAAACCATAAATTAAAAAAGTAATTATATTAACCTTGCTCTTAATTTTTCAACTTCTTCAATATTTGGATTTATATAGATCTTGGAAGTATTTGTCTTTGTAGCTAATGTTATTTCTCCGTCTGCATGTTTTAACAAAATATGTAGATAATATTTATAGATTAGAGAAAGTGTTAGTAGTGTGCATGTAGAGAACTTTAAATCATTTTAAAAAGACCAACAGACCTCTTGTGACAATCCTTTGCACACATTGCAAAGCAACAATTGGTGTTTCTACTAAGAAGTATTTTGACCTTGCCATTTTACTTGCTTCCACAACATAAGGCCCCCATAGCCACAATGGTAGTTGTTCTTGGCTGTAAATTTGTAGCAATAATCTTGTTTGTCAGATTGTATGTATTGACGATTTTCACATTTAATCTTATATTTTTAAAGGTATAACTTACCTTGGATCTGCAATATCAACCTTTGTTTTGTGGAAGTCACTTTTTCGCATAATTTCATTGCATTCAACCACGTTGCCAATAACATCTATTTAGACGAAAGGTAACAATTAAAGTAACTAAATTTAAGGTTCTTTAAAATGTTAAAGCGTATTTAATAAGACTAAATATTGAAAAGTAGTTACCTATTAGATCTCGTCCATCCAAATTGTTTTCAATGACATCCTTGAAACTAACAAACTTGAATCCATAAGTAGGCATTGATTCAATTTCTATCTCCTCCACTGTTGTTGAATATGAAAATCGTAGTCGACATGTATGTGGTACAGCTATGTTATCTCCTAAGTTGGTTACGGATTGGAATTTTGTAATTTTGTAGGAGTGACCGTCCTTGATAACGTCTTCAAACCTCTTAACTAAACATTTCCCAATAGTTGCTTGAATAACACCTCCCTATAACACATATTTATGTAACACTTAATAATAAAATATGCAATAATAAAGAGTTGTTAAAATAATAAATTTATGTAACACTTAAGAGAAAATTGTTGATTACAGCCTTTTAAAAATCACTTTTTGAAAATTACAGCCTTATATAATTTTTTTTGAAAATTACATCCAAAATATTACTTTTCTTCTAAAATTGCACCAACTTGAGGTTTTCGGTGAATTTTGATGATGTTTTTATGATGTTTGGGGTGATTAATTGGTTTGTGTCAAGGAGAGGTAAGAAATTTGGGTAAGTAGGCTCTCAAATAATAAAGGATACATCATAAAAACATCATCAAAAATCACCAAAAACCTCAAGTTGGTGCAATTTTAGAAGAAAAGTAATATTTTGGATGTAATTTTCAAAAAAAATTATATAAGGCTGTAATTTTCAAAAAGTGATTTTTAAAAGGCTGTAATCAACAATTTTCTCAACACTTAATAATAAAATATGCAATAATAAAAAGTTGTTGAAATAATATATTATTTGACGTAGTTACTTACATTTTCATCAACCAAAATCATTTCAATGCTATGGTAATCTTCCTTTCCTGGATTGTTGAAGTTTTCTATTTTCCATAGATGTACCACCCTTGCTTCAATATAGGAATGGCAAATTCCCGCTCGCATATCGCAAATTAGTCTTTTTGTTGGTTTTTCTAACATGTTTGCAATTTCTATATTCTGATTTTTTACCCTTGGATTTTGTGTATTAAGGATTGGATTTTGTGAATGTAAAATTTTAGTTTATTTATGGTATTTATAGGTGTTACTACTTAATAGTTTCAGCATTATGTGGGTGGTAGTGGAGGAAGTGTTTAGTGGGATAGCTTATGGAGGTAGTGTTTCCTATTATTTAGTCCAATTATTTTAATTTTTATTTAATAATTAATTTCTTAAATGGTTATGTAGTAGTGGGTGGTGGAATAAAAAGAAATGGGTAGTGTAGGATGACTAAATTGTAGTTATGGTTTTAATAGTTTAATAAATTAATTTCCTTATTTTTATCCTGAAAATCTGGTTTGTTTCATAATTGTTTATTAAAATAAATTAAGGATTAATAAAATTTATTATTATTATTACTATTATTATTATTATTATTATTATTATTATTATTATTATTATTATTATTATTATTATTATTATTATTATTATTATTATTATTATTATTATTATTATTATTATTATTATTATGTGAGTTAACACCTTAATAGTTTGAGTATTTTGTGGGTGGTAGTGGAGGAAGTGTTTAGTGGGATAGTTTATGGACGTAGTATTTCCCATTATTTTTAGTTTTATTTAATAATTATATTGTTTTTTTTTCAATCGTTTTAATTTGATTGTGGAAACAATAAGTATAAAATAATTTAATAATTATTTTAAATTAAAGAATATTAAAATATTATTGAAGTTATGTTATACTATTATATTGTTGTCTTTTTTGTGTAAACAGTAAATATAAATTTTTTTTCCAGATTTTTTAATTATGAATGATTTTTTTGTTTTTAAATAATATTTTTTAAGTAAATTATTATTTTAAAATTAAAGAATATTAAAATACTGTTGAAGTTGGGACCGTGTATGTGGCTGACCTATTTTCCCATTTGTTTTGTATAATAATATTGAACTGGGTAATGTATGAGGCTGCTATTTATTTCGTATAATTTTATGTTTTTTTTCTAATTTTTCATCCTAAGTATCAATCTGAAGTATCGTCGACTTAGTTGGACCTATTTGCCTCTTTGTTTTGTATAAGTTAGTCTTTTGATGTTTTCATTGCATTGGTATGTCATATTTAACAATAAATTAAAATTGACAAATTTGTAGCTGAAATTTGATTTACTCTAATTGATAAACTTACAACATGAGAGACATTAAACCATCTACTTTGATGTTTGAATCATCACTACAACAACTTGCTAAAATAAGGATAAATGTTTTACTTCAATTGCATTTGTGTCTGTCTAACTACACAGACTTAGGGAATAAAAAACTAAAGTTGACTTTAAGCTTCATTCTTTCTCTATTTTGTTCGATTTCATCTTTTTTGATGCAGAATCCTTATTTCCAGCATTGCTCACTGCTGTTGTTTCTTCTCCAATGTTTATATCTGCATACTTTTTCTTCAACTTTGAACAGTTCATTTGCTTGATGAGTGCCACCACCGCGATTAAGTTTTCTGCCCATTTTTGTTGTTAAATTTATTAGTTTCAAAATGTTAAATTACTTTTATTCCTTAATATTACAACCTTACCACTTTGTTGTTTTTCTTTGAAATTGTTTGGCATATCGATAATGGAGGTTATATCCTGATTAGAAAAAATCAAATTACTTAGTATTCAGTAAAAAAAAGAAAGATAAACCATTTAGTCAACTCAATGTATATATAGTATTTCCTTACTTGTATCTTCTTGTACTCTGACTTCCAATGCTTTATATGGTTTTCATTATCCGAGAAATCAATAACATTGTAGCACTTGGAATTTAACTGTAAGTTGAATCTATTATCTACTTCCACCTTGAAGACATATTCCTTATGTTGAAACTCATTGATTTCTGCTGGAATTCCGTGGTCATTTCCAGCCTGCAAAAATTATGGTGCTCGTTTATTATTTTTTGTTTTGATTGTTAGATGGTGTGCAATATTGAACCACTTTCTTTAGTACTAACCTCTTTCAATTTCTCAATGCATTGCATAACACTTTTGTTAACCTTCATTTTGATCAATTTGTCAAACATCTTTATGAAAGCTTTTCCTCCATATGCATCTTCAATGTAGAATTTTGCTTGGAATCTGCTTTATTCCCGTTATCACTCTTTTATCATTTATTTTTACGAAATTTTTACAAACTACAACATACTAATGTTTGCTCACCTTGTTAATCTATAGTGGTTTCCAATTTCATGTGCAACACATTCTTCTTGTGAGCAATACCATAGTCCATCAGCCTTTTTTCCAGGCCTACATGTGCATACTTTGCATCCATTGTAATACCATTTGAATGTTTTATCAATTTTAGTGATGTAAGCCACTATCACATAAGTTCCAGCCTGAAATTTCGACAAAGTTGAAATAAACTTTAAATGTTGTACTTACGTACTTTATGGGTTTGTCTAAAATTAAGAAGCTTACCTTTTCAATATTCTTAAGTTCATCAATAGTCTTTATGTTTCCAGCAAGTATGTCCTTTGTCTTGATGTGAACTATGCCTCTTGTCCTTGGTGGCTTGTTTGCGTTTCTGCATATTAGTTTTAACAGTTTTAATATCAATAAGAATTAATGTTGTACTTGGTATTTTGGACAATTGTTCCTTAGTATAAAGACTTGAATTACCTTGCCCTAAACTCGTGGACTTGTGGAATGTTAGGATTGATCAATATCTTTGAGGCATTGTCCGTTGTCGATAATTTGATTTCACCTTCATGGGGTACCCTTAGCACACACTGCAAAACCACAATTGGTTTTTCTTTCTTGTATTTGATTTCAGATGATATTCTTTTTGCATCTTCGACATATTGTCCCCATAGCCAAAAGCGTAATTTGTCCCCACTACAAAAATTTCTATTAGTTAAGGTATGCTTGATAAGTAATACAATGCTTGCATAGATTTTTTTGAAGTAGAAATATTACTTTAGATCTTCCAACACCAAATGTTCTCTCTAAGTTGTCAATGTTTGAAACCATGTCATATGCATCCACTTCAGCTATCACATCTAAAAAAGATAAAACAATTTTGTTAATTATTGATACAAATTTGAAAATAATTGGTAAATAATTGTTACAAATGTAGTAGAGTACCTATTAGCATTCTTCCATCCAAGTTGTTGTCAATTATATCTTGAAAAGACACAAACTTGAAAGCACTTTTGGGTATTAATGCTTGAATTCTTTCGATTGTTGTTGTGGATCCAAACCTCACACGACATTTATGGGCAGTAGCAATATCGTAGCCTCTGTTTTGGAATGTTTGAAATCTACCAATTTTGTAAGTGTAACCCTCGATTATTTTGTCTTCAAAATTTTGTATAAGAGCTTTACCTACTGTGGCTTGAATAACATGTCCCTACAATGGATAATTTTGTTGCATACTTTATTAGTAAAATTTCTATGGAAAAAAATATATGGGTCATTTAGTAAAATAAAGTAAACTTTCTTGCCTCTTCATCCACCAATATTAGTTCTAATGAAAAATCTTCTCCAACAAAGGCTTTCCTAAAGTCTTCTTTTTTCCATTTTCGCACTACCCTTACTTTCACATACACTCTTGTTGTTCCTCTTATCAATTTTGATACACTTATTTGTTGTGGCTCTTGCATTGTTGGTATTGTTGTGAGTTGTAAAATGGCTGGTTATTATTTATAACTGTAAGTTATTTAGTGTTGTTTCTCGTTGTTTATGTAGTTAGTAGGCTGATTTTGTGCATAACTCAAGTTTTGTTTTGTGAAATGTGCCTCTTTTTCAGCATGTATTGTTGTTAGTGGGGTAATTATTGTTTTATTTACATTTATTTATTTCATAACTTTCTTTTTTGACTGAAATGTCCCTTTTTTTCAGCATACATTTTAGTGGGGTTGATTATTGTTATATTTAATTGTTAGTGGGTTACAATGTTTAATTAGTAACAATTTTATTAACTTGACTATGAAAATTGAACCGAGGCTTACAATGTTTAATTAAATTGTATATCGTTTAATTCGTCTATACTATGATATGAATTAAAATTTAAAAATAACCTTTAAATTTCAAGAATAATAGTATCAATTTTATTAACTTGGACAATGAAAATTGAACTATGTTACAATGTTTAATTAGATTTTATTTCGTTTAATTCGTCCATACTTTGATATGAATTAAAAAATAAAAACAAATATTAAATTTGATTGAGATAACGTAATTTATTGTTTCTTTTACAGCTAACGTTATCAGAGTTCCGGAAATGGAAGAATAGTTCGTTGAGTTATTTCATCTATAAAGGTACATTTTTTTTTTGTTAATGATGGCTATTGGCAGCTTAACTATTGTGCCACCCCATTGTCGGTGGTTAAGGCGGCCTTTTGTTAACGTTACCTAGTTCATCAAATCTCGATGATGAATGGTCAGTGGTTTTATACACCAACCTGAGAGATTGTATTTGTAATTTACATATTGATTGGTTATTTATATTTTTTTGGACTATTTGGGTATGTAATTTATTTTATTTGGACTGTAAATAATTTTCATATTCGGTTTTTGGATATGTAATTTTTGTTTTTGGATTGTAATTTTATATTTAGTTTGGTTATTTAGTTTGGTTATTTGGTTGCTAAAATATCAATTTTGGGTATGTAATAGTAGACTGTAATTTATAATTTTGAATGTGTAATTTATTGATGGACTGTAATTAATTTCAATATTGGCTGTAATTAATTTCAATATTAAAAAGGTTTTCTGCATATGTAATTTTTGTATGTAGACCGTATTTAATTTTATTTTTTTGGTGACGTAATCATATATCATTATCATATCATTTGTATACTATATAGTTTGGCTAAATATAGTTTCCCTAAAATAAATCTACAAACGTGGTAATAGAGGAGAGAGAAGAATTAATTACCTAATGAGGAGAGAGGGGAATTAAACATATATGCTTGAACGTGGGTATAATTTTCCCAAAAATGCTGCAGCCAATAAGAAGCTTAGAAAGGCTTCAGCTTTTATAGATAGGGGATTACTCGTGCGACTTCAGAAAAAAATGACTTACATATCAAACAAAAATATTCAGATGAAAATAAAACAAAATAAGTAAAAATGAATCGGTCTGAATAATTGCAGGATCGGGAAAATTGTTAAAATTGTTTTTCATTTTTCCAAACTCATGACATTATTTGTAGAAGTCGTGCTAGTTTAAAATGAAAATTTTGACTCGTGCGATCATGTACATTTAAAATGAAATTTGTATTCTGTTTTTCATTTAGTACCGATTGTTAATTAGTAAACATGTTAAAATAAAAATTGTGACGCAAACACGTTTAAAATACAACTTTCGACCCATGCACTTTTAAATGAAATTTTAAACCATGCACTTTAAATATGAAATTTTAACCCGTGCATTTTATAAATAAAATTTTGACCTAAACATCGCTTCCTTTCTAACTTAATATCACCCTTAAGCTCACCATTAGAGCTCCATGCATGAAGTGTAACAATAAGGACTTTGAAAATAATGTGTATGGATCCCGTTAATTTATTCATGCAATTTATAACATGGTATAAATTACATCTTAGTCAGGCCTATGAAAATATTACTCGAACAATAAGCCCGATCCAAGTCAACCGTTTTTTACAGGGCCGATAGACTCATAAATCTTGATCTATGACCCGTTTCCCAAACTCAAAACGATCTGTTAATTTAAGGTTGAAATTCGACCCTCCTATTTAACCCGGTAAACTAAAAATAAGTAGATGTTAAATGTGATTTTAAAATATATAAGGCACAAATATTTTTGAGATATGAATATGATTTTATCTTTAAAAAACGTAATTTATTTTCACAATATGTTTATTAAACATTATCTTTAAAAAAAATAATGTTGTATATTATTATTATTATTATTATTATTATTATTATTATTATTATATTATTATAAGGATATGATCAATATTTACAAATATAGTTATCAAAGATCAATATCTTATGTTATTTAAATAAATTATTTACCTAAAACACTAGATTTTGTGAAATCTGAAATCTGATTAATGTTCAAAATATGATTCTTCAATTATTGAATATTATAACCATAAAAAAAAGAATATGATGGGATTAAATGACACTTTGTACAAGTGATATAATCCATTAATATTAAAAATAAAAAAAATAAGTAAAAACTGTATACAAAAACAATGAAAAAATCTTAAAAACGAATTTTTTTATTATTGTATAGTTCAATAATAGCATACTACTAATAATTTTTATAACATGACCACAAAAATATTTGAAGGGTAAAAAATACAAGCAATAAAACAGAAATTTGTTTACAATAGATGAATAGTAACATTTAAAATAAAACATCTAAACTAGTGACCAATAAATCATTTTTTTTTTTGGTAAAGTGATCAGTATATCAATTAAAGAGGTAAAATATATAGGTAATGATTAAAGAGTAAAAATATTACTCAAAAACAAAATTTCAACGAAAAAATAATTAAATTTAAGACTACCTTTTAAAAAATAGGGATATGTAGATACAATTAGTTGTAGATCTACAAATGTAGAGTCAAAACAGTGGTTGAAGGAGGAGTATGAACGCATAACTGTTGTGGAGTGCGGAGAGGAAATGTGAAATGGTTTTGATTAGGTAGGGCTAAAGGCAGATAAGAACACCAAGACATTTAAATGTTTATTTGGATTCATGGAAAATAACTGGGTACAAATGATTATTTTAATGTATAGAGGCAATGGTCGGTTTTGTGATATATGGGACATTAATTTCATGTTTATGGACTTTGGTCGGTTTTTGTCTAAACTCTCTCAAACTAATTTCGAGTTTTCGACCCCTCAATTCACGAATTACCAACAATTTCAATTGGATTTTACGAGTTATGGTTTTATATATATATATATATATATATATATATATTTTTCCTCTCATTTATTTACCTTTAATTAAAATATGTAAGTGACATTGATTTGACCCGTTTTATTCTTAAGACGGATATAGTAATTTAATTTGTAATTTGTAAATTTTCCAAACAAATACCCTAACTAACTAATAAAGTCGACCCAAACTGAAATAAGCCCACTTAACCCTATCTACCTTTACAAATTAGCCCTTTCTTATTTGACTTGAACCCTAATTCCCCTTTCTAGTCTTCCACCATTAATTCTCCTTTCCTGATGATCTACTGCCGCCCCCTTGTCTCTCTAAATTAAAATACACGGAAATCTTAAACGCCTCTTTCTCCTTATTCAGATAACCCTCAATCAAACCCATTTGATATTCATTCATGAAAGCATAGATGGATCGTTTTGCCAATGAATTCGATCATTTTGCAGATGATACTCACATTTTCAATTGGTAGTTTTGCATATGCATATTATGTCCTTTGACACGTTTTTTTGATCGTTTTTTCCCCCGGAAATTATGTTTTTTTTAGCTTTTTTTTTTTATTTCTATAACAATTTCTTCAATCTCTAATACAGAGTATGAAGTAATTTTTATGGTATTTTTCCATTTCATGCAAATTAAATATATTTAATGATTTTGGACCTTATTTCAAAAAAAAAATTCATGTGAATGTTTACTCATAAACTCTTGAATTGTGTAGATCTAATGATCATTTATTGAATTGTCATCCATGATTTTTTTTAATTATTATTATTATTATTATTATTATTATTATTATATATATATATATATATATATATATATATATATATATATATATAACTGGGTTGAAACGCTGTGGATGCACCACGTGTCCCATACAGCCTTAGTGAGAAACATTTATTACAGCTAATTATTTAATATGAACATAATAAATGTAGTATAAATCTCAGTAAATATTAATTATAATTTAATAAATTTCATTATAAATTTACATTAAATAATTACGTTTATTTTATTCTAAATTTATTAAAAAAATATTTTGACAAAAATTCTAAATTGTAAATAAAAACGTTCATTGCGAAAAATGCTTTCAATCGAGTATAATTTTCATTATATTTATTAATATATTTCGATATGTAGTATCTTACAATATTTTACATTTACGTAAAAAAATATTTTGAGAAAGTTATAAAACTTAGACCATCAAATTTATTAAGAAAAATATATTTGGAAGAGTCATTGTATTTATTAAAAACAAAACTTTAAAAAAACTACTAAGATATGAGATTTTGTGAGGTTTAAATACTGTGAGAACGAGTATGTATATACACAGTGATCACGAGTAAGTTTGAATAATTAAAAGAAAATGAATGATTATTAAGTAAAATAATATTATTTAGGATTTTTCTACGTGTTACCCCGAGTTTCTTCGCATTCTACGTGGTACCCCTATTTTTTAAAAATATAAGTAGTATCTCTAAATTTAGTAAAATGTTCTAAAAGTACCCAATCTACTAAAAATCACGTTTTTAATATGTTAGATTTTGTGTAAAAAATATGTTTACAATTGAGTAGACGATATTTATGTTAATGACATGAAAAATCATTTCCAAAAAATCAATAAAAAATTTATAAATTAAACATTTTAAAAAGGCGGATTAGAGCATTTTGGGTATTTTAATATGTTTTTATCATGTTTAGGGGTGCCACTGATATTTTTGAAAAGCGAGGGGTATCACGTAGAATTCGTATAAATACAAGGGTATCATGTAGAGAAACTCTATTATATAAACAACATGAAAAAGTAGAATACACTACATTTTCCTTTAATATCTTCAGTTAAGTATGTATACGTCAAGAATAAAACATTGATTATGACTAACTAGATATTACTTTTAGTTAAATATTTTATATGTTATCTTATAAAAATTATATTTGAGAAAGTTCAACCTATTTTATTTACGGTAAACTCTTAAACATCACTATATATAGTTGTTAAAAAATAAAAAGTTGCAAATATCTTATAGATATCTTTGACACATAGCACATGTAACACACAATTAAAACATTTGAATAAGTTTAGTTTGAGCCCTATATGTTTGATACATAAAGTTCAAACGTTATACATACAAGATTAAAAATTACATAAAATTATATTCACATCATTTTGAACAAATATTTTAACTGATTTGGAACATAACGTATCGTGAAATGATATAATTTGATAACATAATGTTGATTGTTGCATTATTCAAATAACTTTTATTTTAATTAATGTGATATTTGATTAGTTACAAAATTTTTTTTGCAAAGCGTTGATCATGCGTTATTAACTATAACTTATTAGTTTTAATTAAAAAAATATGTATTTTATTTTAAACATTGAAGTTAAACCTACAAAAAAAAGTGAAAAAAAATTATTTTATTTTTATTTATAGGTAAAAATATTAAAGGTCATATATAAATTATATTATTTTTCTTCAATTATAAAAATAAAATTTTAAAATAGGCCGCACGAAGCGCGGGATATTACCTAGTTATTATTATTATTATTATTATTATTATTATTATTATTATTATTATTATTATTATTATTATTATTATTATTATTATTATTATTATTATTATTATTATTATTATTATTATTATTATTATTATTATTATTATTATTATTATTATTATTATTATTATTATGATAACATGTCTTTTTTTTTCCAATAAATAATTTTTTTTTCGTTAATAATTTTTTTCTTTTTTCTCTCAAATATACCAACCTGTGCAAATTAACATCTAAAAGAACAAATTTATTACTTACGACTATTTTATTAAGTTTATTTCTGTTATTGTTTATCAAATTTGTGGGATTTGATTTTTTTCTACTGTTGATCTTTTTTATATCACAATCAAGTTAAAATTATGAGCAATATCAAACATATACTTCTATCAGACTCATAAATAAAGAGGATGACTTGAACGTGGGTGGTACCATTCTTTAAAAAAATAAAAAAAATGTACTTTCAACCATAGGCTGACACATCAGCTATGTGGTTATTCTTTTAGTAAATAGGATACCTTTATGCGGAAGCGATCAGACCGTTGTGCTCGCTAACTGCCCACTACCGTATATCGTACATTTGGCGGCTACTAGAGTCCCAGAATATATCCACACCCCAAATCCCAAGTCACATAGATGGTAGACTAACTAAGAGATTATATAAGTTGTGTGTTAATAAGATGAATATGATGGTTTCACAAACCGCATCTCTTATCTTATTTATAATCACCTCACATAGAGGAGTTACAAAGGGCACCATCAACACCCATTAAGTCACAACATAATAGGTAGATTAATATGGTGATACATAAGATAATTAACAACCAAATTGATTGTGGCGGTTACTAAAATCCTATTAAATACAATATACTCTATCCCGCGCATTTTACCACTTTATTCCGAGTATACCCCTCTCATTTCTCACCCTAATGTGAGAGAAACAAGAGAGAAAAATAGGAGAGAATTTAAAACACGAAAAATGAGAACAATTTGCGAAATCCCTTCGTCTGCCTCCAAAGCACCGACCCCCTTCCCTGCACCGGTACCCTCCACCACCACCCTCCAAGCGCCGCTTCCACGCCCCCATCCCCGCGCCGATCACCCCGTCCTGCACACGTACACCTTCAATTTTTCCCCAATTTTATTCTTTAATTCTCTCTCCTAGGGTTCTTAATTTATTCGATTATGTATTAATTTTTCCGATCTATAGTTTGCCATGATTTTCTAGTTTTTCGTGGTCTTTTTGGATGATTTCTTGATGGGGTCTCAGGTGGTGGTTGTCGGTGCTAGGGTTTGTGATGACGATGGTGAAGTTCGTCAATCCGACGCCGTATACAGGTTTTCTGGAGTTGTCGGTAACTGCGTCAAGGTCAATGTCATGGACGAAGAAACAAGATACCGAATTACACAGGAGTAATTATTTAGTAACTAGATCCATTACGAAAGATGCATCCTAATTACTAGTCTCCGACCACCCATAACGATCCTTCCGACCACCCTACTCCGGCCAGTACAATGACCCCACAACCACCCCTTCAACAACCCGACTTTAATGGTAATCAATCTTAATTTTGAAAATAAACCTTTTTCAATTAAAAAACATTAGCTAAATCAAGTAAAAAGACGATCTTAAAAAAGTTGTTGCTGAAACGAAAAATTACATGTGATACGTGCGGTACGATCCATTATTGTCGAGCTACTTACGAATTGGTTCGGTTTTGAGAAAAGAAGAGGGAGAGAACTCGTTTTAATTATCTTTTTATGACGAAGGGCAATTATGGAATATCAGGGGCAAACTGCGCGGGGCTTGGTATACTAGTGTGCGGGATTTAGCAATCCCCCTTATACTAAAAGAATAAGAAATCTCTAATTTTTCCGCCTAAATAAATTTGGCTATAATTGGGTTTTCTTTATATTATATGTACAACTGAGTTATACTGAACTTTCCCTTTCCCACCGATTAATACAAAACATTAATAATAATATATTTTACAATTAAATATCAAATTGAGTTAAATATCAGGTTTTATAATTGTTACTTCGAATTTTCTTTAATATTCCTATCTAAAAAACCGCGCATTCGCGCGGGATCTATACTAGTTACGTAATTAATTAGTTTTGTACTCCCCTTGTTCCCTCCGTTCTCTGACACTTATTTACCTATTCTATTCAATGGTGTTTCAGTTAATTGTTTACTTTTCTATTAATGACCAGGACAGAGAGAGTAATAATTTTATATTCATCAAGGGATATGGTTAATTTGACGTAAATATTAAGGGGAGCGATTGGGTGCCAGTCAGACGAGCCCGGATTTAAAATATGAGATAGTGAAGTATTTTTTTATACTTTTTCCATACTTTAATAATTGATAATTAGAACGTAAATTTTGTAGAAGGGTGTTTATTTTCATAGTACGCTTTGCAAGTTTAGGTATTAAATCTGTAATTTTTCAATTAAGGTAGACAAACATAGCAAGCTTTTACCTAACAACTTGTTCACTAAAACTTGGGAGATACGGTCTTTTAATAAGTTATTAAGAGATCAGTCTTCCGTACCCTTTTATTTGTACTTCGTGACCTTTTTTATTGATCGTAACATAGTAATTTCGTACCTATTTACATAATAAATGTACTCATTTTACCTATAATCATTATTTGTCCCTATTTTATTATCTTCAGTACCGTTTTTTTTTAAATTGTAAAATAGTCTCTCAATAAAATTATTGAGAGACTGTCTCTCAGAAGACCTACTCCAAGGCAGATCATTCACAGGAATTCCATAAGTAAATAAGAAATTCGGATGAAGATCAATTGATTATATTATCTTGAAGAATTGATTACAAAATGTAAAAGATACAAGATTACAACAACTACAAGATTACAACTGAAATGTAGTAAGATTTTCGTAGATAAAGTGTAATGAAATATTTTAGAAAGAATGACAAAATAACTGTTGAGTCCTGTTTATAACTGTCAACGTACTTATTAACAGCCTAACTGTATTTGTAACAAATTTCCTAATAACTTGTTGACTTCATTTGCTGACGTGGACAGTTAACTTGCCAGATTCATTACAATCCATTCCCCTTAGCAAAACTTGTCCTAAAGTTTCATTCAAGTTGAAACCAGGAAACCTTTTCTCTCTATCGTCATAAGTTTCCCATGTAGCATCAGCTTTAGACCTATTGGGCCAATGTACAAGTACATATACCATTGCCCTGTTCCCTTTCTTAACCATCTTTCTTTCCAACACAGCAATAGGTTCAGCTTGTATTTGCATGTTTCCATCTATTTCTAGCACTGAAATTGTAACAGGAAGAGGCCCATGTTGCCTCTTTAGTTGAGATACATGAAACACTGGATGAATCTAAGCATGGGCAGGCAGTTGCAGCACATATCCCACATTCCCTTCTTAGCTATTACTTGAAAATGACCAAAATACTTGAGAGCCAACTTGTGGTAAGGCCTATCTACCGATGATTGTTGCCTATAGGGTTGTAACTTCACATATACCCACTAATCAATGGCAAATTCTTTGTTACTCCTATGCTTATCACTCTGTTGTTTCATCCTGTCTTGAACTCGTTTTAGATGAAACTTCAACATTGTTATGCAATCTCCTCTAGCAGTTAGACTCATGTCCACAGCAGCTACTGGACTGTCACCATTACAGTAAGGAATATGCAAGTGAGGGGGTTGCCCATACACCACTTCATATGGAGTAGTACCAATTGCAGAGTGAAAATTACTGTTATACCACCATTCAGCAAGAGGAATCCAATTTGCCCAATCTTTAGGCCTTTCCCCTGTCATACACCTTAAGTAGGTCTCCAAACATTTGTTTACAATCTCTATTTGGCCATCCGTCTGCGGATGGTAAGCAGTGGATATCAATAGATCTACCTGCAGCATTTTGAATAATTCTTGTCAGAATTTGCTCAGAAACACCTTGTCCCTGTCATTGACAATGATCTTAGGTACCCCCATGTAGTCTAAAAATCTTGTCAAGGTACACTTTAGCAACAGAAACTACATCAAAAGGATGAGACATCAGTACAAAATGAGCATATTTACTAAGTCTGTCCACCATAACTAGAATAGTATCCTTCCCATGTGATTTGGGTAAACCCTCTTTAAAGTCCATGGATATATTTACCCAAATTGCCTCTGGAACTGGCAAAGGTTGTAATAAACCAGCAGGAGCTTGTAAAAGAGGCTTATTTTGCTGGCATATTCCACATTGTCTAATCAAATTTCTTATCTCCTTTTTCATTTCCTTCTAGTAAAAAATTGCATATACCCTCATATATGTTCCATGAATTCCTGAATGTCCTCCTATAGCAGAACTATGCATTAAAGTCAGAAACTCTGATCTTAGGCCTACATCTAGACCCACTACTAGTTTCCTGTTGAACCCTTTGCATCAAGTCAGATCTGACCCGAGTTAGTACAATGCTCATCAATTCTCCTCATGTTATTCTTGAGAGAGCATCTGCCACTGTATTTTCGTTTTCTTTTCTGTACACTATTTCATAGTCCAGTCCCAACAGCTTAGGTAAACATTTTGCCTGAAATGAGCTTGTAATCTTTTGCTCTAGCAAGTATTTCAGATTGAAATGATCAATTTGATGATGAAGTGCCTCCCAGTCAGATATGACCTCCACTTGTCCACTGCCATCACTAAAGCCCACAATTCTTTCTCATATGCAGATAAGCCCTTATGTTTCATTGCAAGATCTTTGCTAAGGAATGCTATGTGATGTCTTTGTTGGGATAACACAACACCAATGCCCAAATCAGAAGCATCTAGTTCCACTATAAAATTTTCAGTGAAATTTGGTAATGCTAAAACTGGAGCTTGACTCATGGCCATCTTCAACCTTTCAAATGCCACAGTGGCTTCTTCATTCTAAACAAAGCTATTTTTCTTTAATAAATTTGTTAATGGTTTACTAATGATGCCATACTGCTTCATAAACTTCCTGTAATACCCACTTAGCCCAAGAAAACCTCTCAATTCCTTGATGGTTTTTGGGAGAGGCCAACTCATTACACTTCTGACTTTGGAAGGGTCAGTAGCAACTCCTTGTGCTGAAATTATATAACCTAAGTAATCTACCTCAGGTACCCCAAAAATGCATTTACTCTCCTTGGCATATAGGGCATGGGCCCTCAACACGCCTAAGGCAATTCTCAAGTGTTCCTTGTGCTCTTGAACATTAGAACTATATATCAAAATATCATCAAAGAATACAAGTATGAATTTCCTCAAGTAGGTTTGAAAGATTGAATTCATCATGCTTTGAAAAGTGGAAGGTGAATTAGCGAGGCCAAAGGGCATTACTAAAAACTCATAGTGGCCTTCATAGGTCCTGAAAGATGTTTTTTTGCACATCATCATTATGCATCCTGATCTGCCAATATCCTGCTCTCAAATCTATTTTTTAGAAGATAGTGGACCCATGTAATTCATCTAAAAGCTCATCAATAACTGGTATAGGAAAGTTGTCTTTTACTGTATATTTGTTCAACTCCCTATAATCCACACATAACCTTCAAGATCCATCCTTTTTCTTAACTAAAATCACAGGGGAAGAGTATGGGCTTTGACTATGTCTTACAACCCTATTACTTAAACATTTCCTTAGTTATTTGCTCAATTGCATTTTTTTGTATAATTGGGCATCTATAAGGTCTGACATTAATAGGGGTTGTGCCAGGATTAAGGTGTACCTGATGATCATGGCTCCTATGTAGAGGAAGAGTGGTAGGCTCATCAAATACATCAGCAAATTCTTGTAGTACAGTTTTAATGCACTCAGGTGTGTTATGCTTCCCACCCTCTAGTTCTCCTGTATCTCACTTGCATTGTAGATTTAATGCAAATAGTTGACCCTCTTTACAGCTCTGTAATTTTTTTTCCACATATCCATTGTAGTTATCCCTTTTTTATTCCTCTTAGTACCACCTTCTTCTCTTTATACCTAAATTTCATCTTCAGTTTTTTAAAATCCCTACTCACTGGTCACAAAGAAGCCAACCACTACACACCCAACTGTAACACCCTAATTATCCGGTCAAGATAATTGAAGCATTACCATCTCGGTTTTCCGAGGTAGTGTTTCAAAACTTCAATCAAAGAACATTTTATTAATGTTATGTTTAATGAATTATATAAACGTAAACAAATGAATAAAAGTACAACTCATGACAACTATACTCTTCTAGCCAACTATACTCTTCTTGTGACTCATCAAGCTCGTCCCGTCTCTCGCGTGTTATCCAAACAACTTGTACTTAACCTGCGCCCCATATGATCAGAAATATCATATGGATCGACACAGACCACCCTGGAAATAGGTGACAATTACATAGACACAACAAACGTAAGTTTCAATAAATAAAGTGTGACACGACTCGTGTATATGCATATACAACATGACTATGATATGAATAACATGATATCAAACAACCACCGGTACAGGGACACACCCAGACATACCGACAACTACACTGGTACCGAGACACGCCCAGACATACCGATAACCACAAACAGGTACCGGGATACGCCCAGACGTACCGGGTCTGAAAGCCAACCGAATCCCCTGCCAGACGTCGTGTCTCAACCACAGGAGTCCCTCCGTAACTCAAGCCATTAATGTGCGCATCCCTCTTGGAGTGGGAAGCTCCAAGAGGCAGCTCAAGCGTAAGACGGTCTCCCAACCGTCTTACGTCTCCAAAAATAACAAATCCACCAACATATACCATCACAACATACAACAACCGTCACAATATGAAATGTATGACAGACAATATACACCATGACATGCCAAACATGCCATGGATACCAGTTCCTCTATCCCGACTCGTCGAGCCGTCAAAACCAATAACATGCAATACGACTCACTCAATGTAAATGAATGATAAAAGACTCATTTTATAAATAAATGCAACAATGAAACTGAGTAGGATAAGCCTACCTTACAGCATATCCGCATAAGCAATCCGTCACACAAGGTAGGCCCGTCTCGTAAAACCGTCTCACAAAACCCATCTCATTATGAACTCGGGGCGGAGGGACAAAATCTTCTCCTCTACTAAACTCTCTCTTTTTCTCTCTTATTTGTGTAGTGGAAATGTGATGAATGAAATGATAAGGTGGATGGATAAGGGATAAGGGGGTATATATAGGGTGGGAGTAGTATAGGATGAGTATAGTATGTATGTATGTATATACATGTAACTTATTATTATTATTATTATTACTACTACTACTACTACTACTACTACTACTACTACTACTACTACTACTACTACTACTACTACTACTACTACTACTACTACTACTACTACTACTACTACTACTACTACTACTACTATTATTATTATTATTTTTGCAGGTAATCAGGATCATTCTATTAAATATGGGAAGAAAATGTTACAAGCTCCTATATCCTACAAGGAGGTTAGAGAGACCACCCGAAGTCCTACAAAAAAAAGAAAACTCTATAAGAGAAGGCAGCTTTAATGCCCCTCAATTACATCACCATTATAAAACGAGACTCGTAAAGCTACTAGATATTTAACTCGCCAAAGAAGCTGGGCTGGAGCAGCTTTAATGTTCCTGAAAACTCGCCTATTTCTCTGTTGCCAAAGCAGGTAGATTGCACAGAGCAAGGCACTTCGTCTTTGCCTCTTAAAGCTACTCTTGCCTCTGTTGTGACTGTTATACCAGGTCAGAAGCTCGTTGAGGGAGAGAGCAGGGGGAACTCTAAGCCAGCTAGCTATAGGTTGCCAAACCATAGCAGAGAAAACACACTCAAAGAAGAGGTGTTTAACTGACTCAGAGGCCTGCTCACACAAAGAGCATCTGTTCACCATTACTAACCCTCTACAACAAAGGTTGTCCAAAGTGGGGAGCTTTCCTTGGGCAGCAAGCAAACCAATGATAGAATGCTTAGGATAGTTAAACCCATCCCAGATAGTCTTGTGAGGATAGAAGAATGACCCCTTAGGACGAATAAGCTCATAGAACTTAGCCTTATAGTCAGGCTGCATAAGGAAGTTGTAGGCCTGAGTAGGGCTCCCAAGAATCTGAAAAAGATGATCACGACATTGTATAACATTGCACCAAAACCAGGAGTAGGCTGAAGTTAGGCGAAAGGACTAAATATAAGACTTTTTAAGGATGTAAGCCTCAACCCACTTAACCTAGATAGAGTCAGAGTGCAGCAAAAGTTTTGTAATCCAGGCCAGCATTTGAGACTTATTCCAACTTAAAACCTCCTTCCTTTTTGGGAAGGAAAAAACTAGCCCAACTTTTGAAAACCAATCTCCTGTCACCCTCCTTAATCCCCCATCAAAAAATCTTTGCACGGCTTTTTGACAGCCTTAACTATCCCTTTTGGTAAGATAATGCTAGCTCCCCAAAAATTGTGAAGGCCAAAAATAACAGAATTGATCAATCGTAGCTTACCAGAATAGCTGAGAAAATTATTAGCCCAAGAAGTAATCTTTGCACGAATCTTGTCAAGCAAAGGGAGAAACATATGCTGTGACAGTCGAGAAGTAAACAAAGGGATGCCAAGATATTTCACTGGGAAACTACCTTCCACATAGCGAGTGGCAGAGAGGATATGAGCCTTCAAGTGAGTGGGAACCCCTCCAAAGTATAGGCAAGATATCATGGGGTTGGCCATAAGCCCAGAAAAAGCAGCAAACTGAGTTAAGCAAGAGTTCACAGCCTGTATAGAGGGTAAATCTCCACGGGTAAAAACCAATAGTTCGTCAGCAAATATAAGGTGTGTCAAGTTTAACTTGACACACTTAGGGTGGTAAGAAAAGCCAGGAGCTGAAGGAAGAAGCCTAAGGAGCCGAGAAGGCACTTTCATACAGAGAGTGAATAGGTACGGAGAAAGGGGATCTCCCTGCCTAAGTCCTCTCTGCCCAGGGAAAAACCCTTCAGAGGAGCCATTGATGATAAGAGTGAAGAAGGAAGAAGTAACGCAGGCTAAAACCCATTTGGTAAACAAAGGAGGAGAGTCAAACATCTTGAGGCAGGCAGCTAGAAACTCCCAGTTAACTGAATCAAAGGCCTTCTTGATATCAATTTTTAAGATGCATCTAGGGGTCAAAAGACTTCTTCTATATTTATTAGCCATATTATGAGCCAGCATTGAGTTATCAAAAAGATCACGCCCCTCAATGAAGGCAGCTTGCTCAAGACCTACCACTCCCCCAAGAACTTTTCTCATCCTATTAGCTAATATATTGGTAACAGTTTTATAAAAAACCGTGCAGCAAGATATAGGACGAAAGTCAGTGACTGATTTAGGTGACTCAGTCTTAGGGATGAGGGCAAGAAGGGTGGAGTTAGCTCCACGAGGCATATGACAGGTCCTAAAGAATTCCATTATAGCACCCATAAAGGCAGGACCAGTAGTGGACCAGGTTTTTTTTAAAGAATCCAGAAGAATATCCGTCCACCCAGGACTTTTATTCTCATCAATGCTAAATAGAGCAGTTTCAATTTCCAAATCAGTTACCCTATCTTCCAAGGAAGCAGAATTAAGGAGAGTGTTGGACTGGAACAAATGACCAGGATGAGGTAAGACAGATTCAGTAGAGCCCAACAAGTTTTTGTAATAACCAAGGAAAGCCTGAGCAACCTGCTGTTGACCCTTACAGACTGTGCCATTAACATCTTCAATGGTGCCAATAGTATTCACCATTCTCCTAGCAGTAATATGGGCATAGAAATACTTAGTGTTAGCATCACTAAGCTGAAGATGTTTAACTTTTGCTCTCTGAGCAAGGACCCTCATTTCAGCCAATTTTAAAGTACCATAGTTTTGCGCACACTCCTCCTTTTCCATGAGATGGGAGTTCAGAGGAGAAGCCTGCATAGCATGCTGACAAGTAGAGAGCTCAAGTTTTGTAGCAGCCACCCTTTGTGCTAGCCCAGCAAACTCAGATGTTGGACCATATAAATATATGATTTAAGTTTTGATAATGACAAGTGTGTGCCTCGTTTTATATAAACTCTTGCTCGTAATCGTTTGTTTAGTCTTTGTTAGATTAACTTAGGTTTACAAGTTAGCAAGTAATGTTATAGCATTCTTAGCTATAACATTGAAGATTTGTGAGGCATCATTCAAGTATTGTTATAGCAGCTTGAGCTATAACATTGAAGATTCTTAAAGCGTCATAGCAACTGTAACAAGTTTCAAGTATGATGATCACTCAAGCAAATGGCTAGATCAAGTCTTTAACAAAGCTCAAGATGAAGAGCTTTTGGTCAAGATAAAGAGAATATCCTATCACTGAAGATCTCCAGGAAGATTAGTTAGTATATGTCTTCATCTGATGACGGTATCTTAAGATAAGAATATTTGGAAGGTAAAGTTATAGCTATTTCACCTATAACTTTACTTACCAAACTTAAAGTTATAGCTGTTTCTACTATAACTTCAGGTAGCATTTTAATAGCACGATTTTAATAGTTTTAAAATCATTTTTCAAAGGATAAAATTCTTTTAAACATATTTCGAAATCATGTGTATCTATAGTAGAGTTAATCTATGTGTTGTTATAATAGATAACTTGCATATATCTATTGGTTAGTAAAACGACTTATGGGTCGTCATGCTACATAGGGTTTGCTAGTCTATTTAACCTAACTCTAATCCAAGAAGAGAGATATTTATCCAAGATGAGCACGAGCCTAGGGTTTCGGCCGTGAGCTGTAAACCGTTGGGGCGTGTGAGTTGTTGTGTATAAGTAATCTATCTAATCAAATCTAGCTTATATTTATATAAGATATTTTCCTATCTTAATAATATATGATTTGATTTGTTTACTTATCTAAACATCTTAAAGATATAGTTTTAGAAAACAAATAAGATTCACTTTTATCTTATTTACCTAAACTATAATATCTTGGATTAAATTAGGAAAGAGATAAGGATTTATCTCTTGTAAATCTTGCCGCTTATCGCTCGGCATTCTAGGGTTTCGTGCAAACCCTAGTTCTCTCTTCTACTATAAATACACTTGATCATTCCTTATTTAAGTAAGCTTTTCGAAATACAACAATCCTTGAAAAACATATTTGAGTTTAATTCTTAATTGTCTTATTGTTTTGTTTTTGAAAATATTGCGAAAAGTCGCGCTCTTTAAATTGCTTATCTTTCTTAAGGTTACGTCATAAGATAATAGTACTTCATATTGTTTCTTACTCGTTCAGTTGTGTGAACACTTAGAAGAACAATCAAGTGCTTTCTTAGTAAGTTAAGAGAGTCAAAATCGAATATCTAGTGATATTCAAATCGAGTTATAGTTAGAGTTAACTATACGAGTTGGGTTGATAATTTTGTAGTCCGGAGTAAGGTACTAAGATTATTAATCGAGAATAGTGGACGTAGGCTTCGACGTGTGAAGCTGAACCACTACAAATATCATGTGTCTTTGCAATTTTCATTTCAGTCATTTAATTACGTTCATAATCATTTAGTTAATTAGTTAAAGTTTAATCAATAAACTTTAAGTAATTAATTACCTTGATATAAAATAAAAAGTAGGCATAATTTTTAAATACTCAATTCACCCCCCTCTCGAGTATTTCGGGTGTGATAGACTCTTCAATTGGTATCAGAGCCTCGTGCTCTTGATTGCCTAACCGCAAAGAGGCTAGATCCGTCTATCTTTTTATCTTTTTATTTTATTCTTATTCCGCTGCCTTACACGTGTGAAATGGATTCCAAGTATCTTAAGTGTCCCGTCTTTGATGGGAAGAATTATGGACTTTGGACAAACATGATGACACACTACATAAAAGCACATGATTGGGAGTGCTGGACAATTATAAAGAACGGACCACATAAAATTTGTTGGAGCTTGTGTCCTCCACAAATGAGTGTGATAACATTTATAAATCTCTTATAGGTTCACAAGGGTATACTTCGTATTTTATCAGTTGATTAACAATTACCTAATAACGGTTGGCTTGCTAGAAAGTTTGACGTTATTATCATACTGATGGCGGTGATCAACTGGTCCCTAAAAGTCACACCTAAAGGATGTGTTTGAGAGATGTGGTTATGGAAATGTAACCACATTGATGCCTTATATGACTAAACAGTTAGTCAATGTATTGATGAGACGATTATTTAATGCCGATTAAATAATATTAGCTGAGACGAATTAACTGTCAATTCGTAAATTGAATATAATAAGTTATATTTAATTAATGTATATAATGTTAGCTTAAACGAATTAAGATGTTAATTCGTAATTAAACATAAACGGTTATATTTAATAAGCAAATTATAAATATGCGATATTTATAGTTAATATATATATTATACGATATTGTCATTATAAATTATTACAGACCGATATTAATATATCGACTGCAAGCTGTTGTATGTAGAATTATTAATACGGAAGAAAATAAATGACAATTTATAATAATACACATTATTATACATTTTAGATAACAACTTAATATAAGGAGATTTTTCTCCTTATTTGTTGTGTGGGTATCTCGGTCAAACCGAGTGAAAAAGGGAAAAGAAATATCCCTCCTTTTCTTTCTTATTTCCGATTAATATAAGGAAGAAGGGGATTCATTTCTAACCCTAATTCTAACCTAATCTTGCCTCTCATCAAAAATACACAAAACCTAAAAATTTTACAGAAAATTTGGGGATCGATTCTAGCAAGAAGCAAAGGGCATATCTCATATCATCTTGGGTGAAACTGATAGGTGAATATTATTGCGATATTGTTCTTAGGCCGATTTTGCTAGGACCGAAGGTTGTTTCTTCATTCTCTACTTTTGTTTATGCAATTTATTTTATGACTCGTAATCATCTTTATAAATTTGTTATAATTCTTAAAAATAAGGGAAGTATACTAACATGTCACTTTGAGTTAACAGAAAAAAAATAGATGTTTAACCTAGAGAGAGAAAGGGAGACAGCCGTCCTCTCGAATTGAAATTGTTCTTGATTTCAGTGTCAATATGACAAGGGGATCAACTAAATCTTCTAGCAATAAACATCATAGTACAAACAAAATTTCTGCTGCATCAACTTTTATTAGGGCAGTTAAGCATGTTGTCTTGGCTGGCCCTAATGTGGAGAATGATGTAGGACAAAAACAAAAGCCTATTAGTGAAATCAATGGAATCCCAGTTTTGAATATAGAAGATGGAATGGTGGAGGATGTGGTAGAGGAATCTGAATCAGACAAGGATGCAGAGGAGGAAGGAGAATGGTATCAACGACATAGTAAGAAAGTGATGCAGGTGATTGAAGAGGAGCCAAAGGATCTGCTACAATTGTCTGAAGATGATGTACACGATGAGGTTGAATACTGGAAGCAGGCAGTCTATGGCTTCATAGTTGGGGCAAATCCTCCATGGCAAATCTTGGAGGGGTTCCTGAGACGTATATGGAACAAACATACCAAAGATAAGATATCGTTTCTTCCCAATGGAATATTCATAGTATGATTTCAAACGGATGAAATGAAGCAGGCAGTCCTTAATAGTGGTCACTTCTTAATTGACAATAAACCCATGATTGTTAAGCCTTGGGTTCCTGATATTGAATTAATTAAGGAAGAGGTCAAAACAGTTCCAGCATGGGTAAGGCTACACAAACTCCCTCTTAAATTTTGGGGTAAGAGTCTAGTTAAATTGGCAAATCTGGTGGGTAGCTATGTCAAGTGTGACACTGCCAATGAACAGAAAACTAGACTAGGGTTTGCTAGGGTATTGGTGGAATTGAAAATTGGACAAAAATTTCCTAATTCTATCAAATTCTTAGATGAGAAGCAGGAATTAATGAAAATAGAAATAGGCTATGAATGGAAACCTACCCTGTGCACCACTTGTAAGCAGTTGGGTCAAGACAAGGAGACCTGCAGCAAGGGGCAGACAGTGAAGCATACTAAGCTAACCAAGAAAGTATGGAAACCAGTGCAGAAGGTTGTTCAAATCCAAAAGGTTGTTCAAATCCAGAAGCCTGCTCAGGCTGTTCAACAACAAGTTCAGCAACCTGCAAAGACAATAACATCTGATCAGACTATACCTGAAGTAGTCAAGACACCTGAAACTAAACTTGGGCCAAGCAGCAGTGGGTCTCTATCCCTAATTAAAGTCACTAGACAGGGTCCAACAAATGGTAGCAGGATTAGACCTGGGTCTCCCACATACATGGAGACTCTAAGTGGTTCCAGTTCCCCTAAGCAAGGAATTGGAGTGAATGGTAATGGCCCCTCACCCCAAAAGCTATGATTAAGATAGGGTTTTGGAATGTGAGGGGGATGAACAAGGTGGATAAGCAAAAAACTGTACATAATTTTTTGAAGTCCAATAATGTAGGTCTGTTTGGTCTATTAGAGACTAAAATAAAACCTAGTAAAGTGAATAAAGTTGTGGTTAATGTTTTCAATGACTGGAGTGTCTCAACCAATTCTGCCTACCATCCAGGGGGAGAATTTGGGTGGTCTGGAAGCCTCATCTTTGTGATGTCCTCTTTTTAGACTATGCAGCTCAACTCATTCACATGAAGATCATGGATAAAATAACTGGAATGTGGTTCTACTATACAGTGATTTATGCTTTCAATGGGATTGGTGAAAGGGAACCCTTGTGGGATAGGTTGAAAATTTTAAGACCTCAGGGTACTGAACCTTGGCTGTTAGGGGGAGATTTCAATTGTGTGTTGCAGGCTAAGGAGAGATTGGGTGGAGCTTTTAATATGGCAGAGGCTGAACCCTTTCAACAATGTTTGGAGGAGTGTGAAGTGATGGATATCCAAGCTACAGGGTCCTATTATACTTGGAACAACAAACAGCCTGTAGAGACTAGAGTATATAGCAGATTGGACAGGGCTTTGGTCAACCAAAGTTGGATTGATAAATACCCTAATGTGTATGCCAATTTTCTTCCTGAGGGGCACTTTGATCATAATCCTTGTATGATTGGAATGACAGATACAGGACAACATAGAAACATGCCTTTTAAATATTTTAACATGTGGAGTTTAGCTCCAGGCTTTCTTGATTGTGTGTCCAATATTTGGCAGATGCATTATGAGGGTACAAAAATGTTTAAGGTCACTCAGAAGCTTAGAAGACTTAAGCCTGAATTAAGGAGTATTAATAGATCCTGCTTCTCTGATGTTGAAAATCAAGCTATGTCTGAAACTAATTTATTTCAACTTCAGAAACTAATTTCTCAATCCCCAGGGGACAAGGATCTTTTGGCTCAGGAATATGCAGCTCACCAGGACTCAATTCAATTACAGCAAGCTAAAACAGCCTACCTGAAGTAGAAAGCAAAGGCTCACTGGCTGGTAGATGAAGATACTAATTCCTCATATTTCCACGGGCTTATTAAGACTAGGAGGAATAAGAATTGTATTTACCAAATTAGAGACCACAAAGGAATTATGCATTCTGATGAAGATGGGATCCAACAAGCTATCTTGGAGTATTACCAAGAATTGTTAGGATCTAATGCTCCTACTATAGCACCTGTGACACAAGAAGAAGTCAAAGAGATCATTTTCAATATCCCAGATGACAAAGCACCAGGCCCGGATGGATATTCTAGCAAGTTTTTTAAAGACTCATGGGATATAGTTGGGGAAGAGGTGACAGCTTCAGTGATGGATTTTTTTGACTCGGGAGCTTTGCTTAAACAGGTAAATGCTACTCTGGTTACCTTAATTCCCAAGGTAGAGAGACCTGAGACTGTGCTTCAATACAGACCTATCGCTTGTTGTAATGTCATCTATAAATGCATATCTAAAGTGTTATGCAACAGATTGGCCCTTATCTTGCCTGACTTAATCTCTCACACTCAAGGAGGTTTCATTCAGGGGAGAAGCATAATGGATAACATATTGATTTGTCAGGATATTATAAGACTTTATGAAAGAAAGGCTAGCTCCCCCTGGTGCTTATTCAAACTCGATCTCCAAAACGCTTATGACACAGTGGAGTGGGGTTTTCTAGCTCAGTTACTCAAGGCCATGAATTTCCCATCTCAATTCACTCAATGGATTATGCAATGTGTCACAACTGCTAGTTATTCATTGAATCTTAATGGAAATTTATTTGGTTTTTTCAAGGGGAAAAGGGGGCTAAGACAAGGGGATCCCCTATCTTCTTTACTCTTCACTATATGTATGGATTACTTATCTAGGCTCTTAAGTTATTCAACTGAGAGTCCTGATTTCCATTTTCACCCCTTGTGCAAACCCATGAAGCTATCTCATCTAATGTTTGCTGACGATCTTTTATTATTTAGCAAGGGGGATGCTCATTCTATGATGATTTTGCTTCGTACCTTTTATACTTTCTCCAAATCATCAGGCTTAAATATGAGCAAGGGAAAGTCTAATGCCTATTTTAATGGAGTACCCGAAGGCCTTAAAAATGACATCTTGCAAGTTTCTGGCATGATGGAGGGAAGACGTCCATTCAAATACCTAGGGGTTCCAATAAAAACTACTAGGTTGTCTGCCCAGGAGTGCAAACCCATTATTGATAGAGTGGTGGATAGAATTAGGGGTCTGGTGATGCGTGTCTTTTATATAAGGTTTTTACCTCATTTTTACACGCATTTCTGTACCTTTTATGTAGCATCTAGCTACAAATACTCCCGAATGTTCTACTTTGGTTCGTTTTATGTAATTTGCAGGGATTGACCAAAAAGGAGCTAAACCGAGCCTTAATCCGTCCCATTTGTATGCATTTATGGAGAATAAGGAGCCGGAGTTTGGAAATCTAACACTTGGAAGACGCGTGAGCTGGATTCGGGAAGTGTTTCAAGGTCTAACGTGCTTAAACAGCTCGATCGAGTAGATTTTATGCTCGATCGAATGCTTATTATGCCTAAGGTTGCTCGATCGACCACTTTCGAGTATACACAAGAGGATACAAGCAAGAAGTGCTCGATCGAGTGGTTTATTTCCACTCGATCGAGAGGGTTGATGCTAGTTTGCTCGATCGAGTGGTTTATTTCCACTCGATCGAGAGGGTTGATGCTAGTTTGCTCGATCGAGTGGTTTATTTCCACTCGATCGAGAGGGTTGATGCTAGTTTGCTCGATCGAGTGGTTTATTTTCACTCGATCGAGTAGTTTGTCCTGCTTTAGTTTATTTTCCGCCTAATTGTCTGATGGGCTTTTGTAATTAGTCCATAGATTAGGTTAGAATGTGTTTTTCGTATAAGACTGAGGAGTGAACAACGTAACTCCTCTCTTCCTCTCTTCTCTTGGATCTGTTCACTTTTCACTCTATACTTTGCTACTGTTCATTGAATTTTGTTCTTCTTTTGCATTTCCGCTACCCGGATTCTGATTGTACGGGTACTATTATTCTACTTGAATCTCTTAATTCTTAATCATTGCTGTTCCGGGTGTAATTCCAGAGCAGATATTCGTTACCACCCGTTGCTTGTAGAATGATGTCCTTGGTTGAATCCTTCTTGTCTTTTTCGTTCCTCTCGGCCTCTCCTGCAACAATGAACGAACTGAGGGCTTGGCTTTGTGCCAAGCGTACTCACTCCGACGCTCAAGTCAGTAACTTAGGGGATAAGTTGTTCCTTGGCTAAATGTATATTGTAGAGAGAGAGGGAAGATTATACCAGATGAATAGTGTTTCTTAGGTTAAGTTGTGTATCCTTTCCTCAATGAAGGTTGAGGAGTATTTATAGACTTTCACCTTTTGTCACGTAGTGGCCAAGTGGCCAAGTGGCTAGCGGTGGAAAGATCGATCTACCCCTCGGCCGAGGGACCTATGGCAGGCCGGCGGCCCTGGCGACTCACCGCCGAGGGGTCTTGGATGTGAGTACGCGGGTATGTGCCCCGGCCGGCAAGTTGCCATGCCGAGACCCAGTGGCCGACAGCCGATGGGTGCATCGGCTAGGCTGCCTAAACCGTTGACTTGCTGTGGATATCTTTGACCTTGCTCAATATGTTGACTTGGTCAGCGGTGCAGAATATGCCCCATCAATTTGCCCCCAGCGTAGTCTATGCCGTGGTATGGGCTCCGATGTACGTTTGAGCGTATATTCTGCGCAAGTAATTTTCTCAAAAATTTTCTCAGACGGCTTCTTCTCATGCGCGGCTTCTTTTACCTCGGCCTGGTCTTTTCTTAGGCCGTACCATATCCCCCCTCCGCATGGATGCGTAAAGGGCATCCGATGTGGAAAAGAAAGTGACGCTGGCCGAGACCAGGGTTGAGAGTGCCGGTTGTTTTTGATTGCCCCCGGCCGGCGCTACTTAGCTTGGTTGATCATGTGGCCGGCGGAGAACAGATGCTTGGGAATTTGTTGAGGAAGGTGAATAGGCGGAGAGATACGAATGGGCGTGTTGAAGACGCTTGGTCACTGTTGCATTGATTGGCGTTCCACTGTTGCAACGATTGACATCTCGTGGTTGCATGTCTGACACGTGCCTGCACGCTGATTGGTTGACGCTTCATGGGCTGTTCTCTGATTGGTCTTTCTTCATGGGCTTTTCCCTATAAATAGGGCAGTTATCCCGTGAAATTGGTCACCAATTTCATTCTCCAAAATTTTCTGCTCTCTAAACTTTCAAAGGCTTCTTTGTCTTCTATTTCTCAGAGTTGTTACTCCGGCGAGTGTTTTTCTTCAAGGTAAACAAACAAACTTTCCGATTTCTTAACTCTGTAAGTTATTATTGTAAACATGTCTTCTGCTGATGCCGGGCCTAGCAAACCGACGCGGGGGGAGGTCCCCGTCGCGTCTTGATGAGGAGGAGGAATTGGACGCCCTCCTGATAAGGCCTGGGGGCCCTAGGTCTCCTTCTCCTGAAGTCGATCCTCGAATTTTGGAGGAATGGGAGGATGACTCTGATGTTGATGATGACGCAGACGATTTTGGTGATGATGCTGAAGAGGCTCGTCCCAAAGAGGTGAGGCAGTACGTTATGGATCACGGTGACGTCTGCAAGGTACGCGTTGACCGAGCTTGGACCCATAAGTTGGCCAGTTGTTCTGGTGAGAAATTTTTCGAGGGCCATTTCTTCTTTGGCAGGGGATACAAGATTGTTATCCCTGAGGAGGGCCAGGCCGTCTGTTGCCCTCCGCCGGGCCATACCGGCGTATACATGCGACACTTGGAGTACGGTCTCCGGTTTCCGCTGAATGAGTACGTCATGGCCATCATTAAAGCTATGAACGTCGTTGTGGCCCAACTGCATCCGTTGGCCATGAGGACGATAGTCGGCTTTGTGTGGCTTTGTCTCTTCAAGGGGAGGCCCCGACGGTGAATTTATTCCGCCGCTTCATTATCTCCACCGTCAATCTCGGCGCGTCTGTTGGTACAGTGTGCACACGGAGAAAGGTTATGTCTCTGTTGACAAACTTACTTCTTGCAAAGACTGGAGAGATCGGTGGGTGTATGTTAAGGTGCTTGGGATGACTATCCGCCGCCCCTCTCCTTTCAAAGACCAAGTGAATTTGCGGTGTGAGACTAAGGCGGAGCATGACAGATGGGTCACCCGAAGAAGCTCAAGATGGATGCCGCAAGGTCCTTCTTAAAGAGGATGAGAAGTCACGATGAGGCTTTTTGAGGCGGACAAGGGTGGGGTGCCGAAAAAAATGGATTCCCCAACGCATCATTCTTCGGATGAGCCGCTCTGCCATGTCGGCCTCATACCGGCCCTAGCACAGGGTGAGTGGGGTCGGTATGAGGCCCATCACCGCTCTTAATGTTCCTGTTTTTTCGAACTTCGATTTATTTCTTCTACTTAATTCTTGCTTTTATTTCTTTCGCACCACTTTGGACGGATTTGTCGAGGATATCCTCCGGAGAATGGGGCTGCACAAAGACAAAACCGTTGCTAACTTGCATCCCAAGGCTCTGACCCATGACCGTAGGACGTCGCCGAATGATCTTATGGACCAGCGGCTGAAAAGCTTGAATGCGGTGGAGGCCCAGGCGAAGGTTGTTAGTAACATGCCGCGCCATACGCGAAAAACAAAACCTTCGGCGGTGATAGCATCGACATCAGCTCCGCCTTCCATCCCCCCCTGTTCAGAAGGAGACGGTGGAGATCGTTTACATCTCCAATGGGGATGACTCCAATGAGGAGGAGGGGTCTCCCCTTGTCCGTAAAAGAAAGCAGACAGCCTTTACCGCTGCCGTTGCTTCGCTGGCGCCGACGAGGAAATGCGCCCTTCGGCCAGGAAGGCCAAGCACGGTATTGATCTATCCTGTGGCTCAGACTTAGCCGGTTCATTAGGCGCTGTTGGTGGCAGGCTTTCCGGCTTGTCTATGTATGTTGATACTGATGCTTACTTTAAATTTTGTAGATCAGCCGCTGTCGGCCGCCGCTCTTGTCGAGCAGCAAGTGGAGGAGAAACCCGCGCAGGCCGGTGATCATAACGTCGCCATCGACTCTTCATCCCAGAAGGTTTCCTTTCCCGACCGCAGTCGGTGATCATAACGTCGCCAAAGACTCTTCATCCCGAGAAGGTTTCCCCTCACGCCTTGTAGCGGAAAGCGCGAGGTTGATCAAGAGATCGGCGAGGTGGAACGAGCGACCGGTGCTCGTATCATGGAGCGAGGAGAAGGCCGTGGCTCAGTCCGCTTTTGAGCTTAATGCCACTAAGAAGGTGGCCGCGAAGGCGAAGCTGGATCTTCTCAATGAGCAGAGGCTTAGGGGGGAAGCCGAGGAGGCGCTCTTGGCTGAGAGAAAACTCAGGGAGGACGCTGAAAAGGAGGTCCTTGCTGAGAGAGCCAAGGCCGAGACTGCTGCGGCCGAAGTTGAAAAGCTGCTGGCGAAGTGTGACCTCGTTCAGAGGCACGCCGACCTCTATTTCCAGCAGAGGAATGAATTCAGGGAACGGTTTCAGATCCAGGGGAAGGTGATTCGGAGCAAGGAGGCCATCATCAGGCAAAAGGAGGACGACATTGAGATGCTCCAAACCAAAATGCTCCCTGACATGTGCTCCGAATTCCGGATCCGACCGGCAAGCAAATGCCAGGGAAACAATTGAGGAGCTTTTCCCTCTTGAAGGTTCCTTTCCGTGGAGCAAATTCGATGAGCTGTTTGACGACAAGCTCGAAGCTAAGGAGAAGGCTGTGGAGGAGAGGGTCAAGGAGGCGGTGAGGGTGAAGATAGAGCAAGAGGCGGCCGAGGAGGCAGCAGCTCTCGCTGAGAAGGCTAAAGCGGCCAAGGAGGAAGCCGATTGGGCAAGGGCAGTTGAGGCTGCCGAGGCTAAGGCTGGGGCTGCTGAAGCTGAGGCTGCTAAGGGAACTGTTGGGTTACTCATCGAAGAAGGTGCTGCTACCGCTGCTGATGGCGAGCAACAACGCATATAGGAGATGATATCTCGTAACCTTTTGTCTTTTGGCTTATCCTTGTAATTTCTTGTAATTCGTTGAACATTTTTAATAAGAGTTCGTTTCTTCCGCCTCCGCCCGGCCGAGGTTTTCACCTCACTTCTTTTTCTTGCACTAGTATTTGAGCGTCTATGTCTTCGTTCTGGTTGTCTCCTTGCGTTATTAATTGAGTGTCTCTTTTGTTTCCACCTCGGCTTGGCCGAGGCGGTCTAGAGTGCGTATCTCAATTGTGTTAACGCTTCGAGGCATTTTGAACGCTGCGCGTATCACCTGCGCCGGTCGTTGCCATCGAGGTGTCTCGCTTCCCCGCGTGATTGCCGCTCTTGTCGGTGTGTGACCGTGTGAGCCAAAGATTCTGCTTCTTGTTATTGACTGCCGTGGCGTCTACCACTTGGAGTGACTGCGACGGCGTCAAACCTCTTGGGGTGACTGCCGTGGCGTCTACTACTTGGGGTGACTGCGACGGCGCCTACTTCTTCATGGAGATCTGCCGTGGCGTCTACCACTGGAGTGACTCGCGACGACGTCAAACCTCTTGGGGTGATGCCGTGGCGTCTACTACTTGGGGTGACTGCGACGCGCCTATTTCTTCATGGAGACGCTGCCGTGGCGTCTACCACTTGGGTGACTGCGACGGCGTCAAACCTCTTGGGGTGATCTAGCCGTGGCGTCTACTACTTGGGGTGACTGCGACGGCGCCTATTTCTTCATGGAGATCGCCGTGGCGTCTACCACTTGAGTGATGCGACGTCGTCAAACCTCTTGGGGTGATCTGCTGTGGCGTCTACTACTTGGGGTGATCTGCGACGGCGCCCACTTCTTGATGGAGATCTGCCGTGGCGTCTACCACTTGAGTGATCTGCGACGGCGTCAAACCTCTTGGGGTGATCGCCGTGGCGTCTACTACTTGGGGTGATCTGCGACGACGCCTATTTCTTCTTGGAGATCTGCCGTGGCGTCTACCACTTGAGTGACTGCGACGCGTCAAACCTCTTGGGGTGATCGCTGTGGCGTCTACTACTGGGGGTGACTGCGACGCGCTATTTCTTCATGGAGACTGCCGTGGCGTCTACCACTTGGAGTGACTGCGACGGCGTCAAACCTCTTGGGGTGACTGCCGTGGCGTCTACTACTTGGGGTGACTGCGACGGCGCCCACTTCTTGATGGAGACTGCCGCTCTTGTCGGTATGACAGTGTGAGCCGACATCTGCTTACTGATAAAGACTACCGCTCTTGTCGGTATGACAAAGGTGAGTGTGTGGCGTCACGCTTTCCTAGTGACTAGGGGGAAAATGAACATTTTGATGGAAGACTTGGATGATTTTTCATTAGGTAAAAACATGCGTCGGGGTGCCCACAAACAAGTTTTGGACACCTCCGCCGCTACATAGAGTATTCCCGAGATTACCAGCGTCCTAATGGCCTATCAAAGGCACACCGTCCTAGTCAGCCGCTAGTTACATCCATGAGGTCGCCCTCCTGTTGTAAGGATAGACTTTTCCCTTTCTCTGATTTCTTTGCTACTTTGAGGGATTGCATGTTGCATCCTCTGGCAGCTATCTGGACGTTGACCACCTCGTCATTCTCGTCTTTGGAGACGAGCTTATGCGCTTCCCCCCGGTCCGAGACATACATCAGTGTTAGGGCCCGGATGGACATCACTGCGTCAGCCTCGCTCAGGGTGACTCGGCCTATGAGAACGTTGTAGGCGGACGAGCCGTCGATGACCACGAACTCAGCTAGGACATTCTTAGCCGCATTCTTTTCGCCGAACGTCACCGGGAGTCTGATTGATCCCAATGGTACCAGGCCGGCCCCAGAGAAGATGTATAGTGGGTTGGTGCAGGGGCTTAAGTCCTTGGCTTTCAGGCCGAGGCTGAGGAAGCACTCCCTGAACATGATGTTCGTGTACGCGCCTGTGTCAATCAGGCACCTCTTGACCAGGTGGTTGGATATGTCCAAATTGACTACAAGTGGGTCGCTGTGAGGAGCGATGACTCCTTCGTAGTCCTTCCTTCCAATGGTTATATCGGGGATGTTGGGCGAGGATCGCCGTGTTGGGCACAAAGTTGATGGCCTGATATAGCTCGTTCAGGTGCCGTTTGTGCCCATGGGCGGACCCTCCGTTCTCGTTGCCCCGATGACAACATGGATCACTCCTATCCGTTCAAGACGGATTTCTTACCCGAACTGTTTGTCGGCGTCGGTCTTTTGGCCTTTGGCAACGTACTTGCCGAGGCTCCCCTTCCGGATCGCTCTTCAATGGCATTCTTCGATGATGCGTGATCGTTGGTCAAATGGCCGGTGTGGCCGTGGTACTCACAATCTTGGCTCGTGTCACCGTCACTTTTTGGCTTTGGGGTCTCTCCCACTTCGGCCCTCGTTTTTTGCTCGGGCGAAGACCTCGGCGGCCAAGATACGACGAGAGGGGTTTTATCACTATACCGCCTGCGGTGGTACGTTCCCGAACTCCACCCGGCGCCGTCGAGTCCCGTCTCCTGGCGGTTTGTCGACCGTGACCTATTATTCTCACGCGTCATCATCGGACCGTGACCCGTTGCCGTCACTTCGTCTTTCATCCGGGTTGTCCTCCCGGCTCTTTCTTCTATGAGTGCTCGGCCTCGGCGGGCCTACCCGGTCTTGTGATAGTCTTCTACCTTGATGGCCTGGTCGGCCATCCTCCCGGCGCATCCAAGCTCGAGCCTCCGCACTTGATGAGCTCATTTTTAAGTCTCCCCTTGGAGGCCCTTCATCGCAAGGCCGCCGATTCGGGATTAATTTCTCGAATATGCTGGACCTTTCCATCGAACCTCTTCACATAGCTTCGTAGAGACTCGCCTCCCTCCCGTTTGATAGTTAGGAGGTCCGATGTCTCCACGGCCCTTCTCTTGTTGCAAGATTACTCTGGCTAGAAAGGCGTCTCTTAGGTCGGCGTAATAGTATACCGAGCCGTCGGGAAGCCCTTTGTACCAACTTTGAGCCATCCCATGCAAAGTTGTTGGGAAAACTCGGCACCCGCACCTCATCGGGCTGCTCCCATACCGACATGTAAGACTCGAAAGCCTCGGCGTGGTGGGCTGATCACTATCTCCTTTGTATGATAGGGGTGGCAACTTGAGCTTAGTTGGCACCGGACTTCTAGGACGTGGCGTTGAGGGGTTGTCGACCACGTGTCGAACGACACGCGGCGATCGGCTCCTCGCATTCCTAATCCGGCTCCTCTCCTCGTAGCGGGAAGGACTCCTTCTTCGACTCGGACTTCTTCTCCAACTCTGCCGAGTCGGACTCCTCCGCTCCTTTGGGGTAAGCCTCGTTCGTCTTTGCGGACGCTGTCCTTCCATGAGCGCGGGAAGGACTTAGGTCTACCACGCCCACTTTGGGCTCCCCCGGCGACTTGACTGGGTCAGCTTCTCCTAGTGCTCCGTTCAAATTTCTCGGAGTCACATTTTGGGCCCTGGTCTCCCGGACGGTTTCCGCCGCTCTTGTCGGCGTGACGAGTGAGCAAAGGCGTATTACTAATTAGGTCCAGGACCATTTTCGCTTTTGCTATGTCAACCACATGTCCCATGATGGTGACTGGTGTTGGTTGCGGCGCGTGCGTCCGGTATTATTGGCATCCCGAACTCCGGTTGGATTACTCCGCCGGTGGAGGGCCGCACGACTCGAGATTGTTGAAGGTATCATCTTGGTAGAATGGGGTTTCGTCGGTCACGACTGCGTCTTGTTGTTTCGACATCTTCTTAGCTTTTTGGGTGGGTTTTTGTTTTTTTTTTTTTGTTTGGGAATGAATGTGACTAGCTTCTAGTAGCGTTCCCCACAGACGGCGCCAATTGTTCCTGGGTGTAATTCCGGAGCAGATATTCGTTACCACCCGTTGCTTGTAGAATGATGTCCTTGGTTGAATCCTTCTGTCTTTTTCGTTCCTCTCGGCCTCTCCTGCGCAACAATGAACGAACCGAGGGCTTGGCTTTGTGCCAGCGTACTCACTCCGACGCTCAAGTCAGTAACTTAGGGGATAAGTTGTTCCTTGGCTAAATGTATATTGTAGAGAGAGAGGGAAGATTATACCAGATGAATAGTGTTTCTTAGGTTAAGTTGTGTATCCTTTCCTCAATGAAGGTTGAGGAGTATTTATAGACTTTCACCTTTTGTCACGTAGTGGCCAAGTGGCCAAGTGGCTAGCAGGTGGAAAGACTGATCTACCCCTCGGCCGAGGGACCTATGGCAGGCCGGCGGGCCCTGCTGACTCACCGCCGAGGGGTCTTGGATGTGAGTACGCGGGTATGTGCCCCGGCTGGCAAGTTGCCATGCCGAGACCAGTGACAGTGCCGATGGGCAGATCGGCTAGGCTGCCTAAACCGTTGACTTGCTGTGGATATCTTTGACCTTGCTCAATATGTTGACTTGGTCAGCGGTGCAGAATATGCCCCATCAATTGCTTTAATTCCTTCTTCCTCTTTTTGTTATCATAATTGCTTTTATTCAAATCCTTATTAGGTTTATCGTTATGTTTAGCTTCAATTATTTATTTGTTGTTATTATTAATTCAATGATAATGAGTAGCTAATTTCCTTCTGCTAAGACTATAGGGGAACCATAATATAGTAATCGATTTATTGGGTTAATGCTGGTATGATCTTTGTTGTTTAAATGCTGCAACTAACTGTATCTGTCTAATTTAGTCGACGCGATTAGACACTTATATCTTGGTGATCCTTGACCTGGACCGAAAGGTTGGAAAAGGCGAGACTAGTAGCGAACAATAGGGTATTGTAGTGAGGGCGAAAGCTAAGCTATTTACGCTTTAGGGCGAATTGATACCGAAAGGAGATATTCACTGCTCCTTAGACCGTATTTGCATTGACCTGAGACCTAGATTACTTGACCGGATGATTATGGTGAACCGTCTGTCTTAGCCGTTTCTTTTTATCTGCTTAATTCCTTTCTCTTATTTTTCTCTTCCTTATTCTTATTAGTTTAGAATATCACATTTAAACCCCCCTCATTTGGTTATCTTGACGAACTTAGATTTAGCTGACAATTTCCTACCTCTCTGTGGATTCGACCCGACTTCCCTAGCTATATTAGTTAGAGCCAGTTGGTTATTTTTGACAGGTACGCGACAAACGTGTCAAATTTTGGCGCCGTTGCCGGGGAGGTGGCGCAATTCTGTTGCTTTAATTAAGTTTGTCTCTCGTCTCAAGGAATTTATTCCTTGAGGCTGATCTCATCTCTGCAAAGTTTTGATTACTTTTGCAGATTAGTCGTTGCTTTGAAAGTCTATTTGCTAGGATGCCTACGATTACTGAGCATATAGAGCCATGTGGTAGATGTGGCGAGGAAGGGCATGACCCTATTGGATGCATGGCAAGTGTAGAGCGTGTCCTCGCTTATCGGAAATACAAGCAAGGGCTTCCTTTTTCTCAGCTGTATAAGGAAATAAAGAATATCCCTACCCCTTCTACGCCAGTGCCGCAGCCGGTCTCTCCTTCTGCAAATGAAGAAATTGCTGAATTAAGATCCTTTGTGATGAGCGTATCACAGCAGTGTGATGAGAAGTGCAATAGGAAAGAAACGGTCATAACAGAATTGAGGGAACAAGTCGCGCAGTTAACACTCGCGAAGGACCAAGCCGAGCTTCTACCGACATGCAATTCAGTTAGTGCAACGAACTTCCAAGTTGGCTTTACTCATGAAGGGCCAAAAGTACCGAAAGACGAGGTTTTAATAGTCAAGATGCCTCGGAGGATGATATAGACGAGTTTTTGCAAGAAATACTTGCTGCGTGTGCTCAAGACACTCGATCGAGTGATTTATCTACTCGATCGAGTGAATTTATTCATCCCATCACTCGATCGAGCGAAAATACAGGTCGATCGAGAAGTGCACAATTAGATGTTGGTCGATCGAGTGATATTCTTACTCGATCGAGTAAGTTTACTGAAGAAATCACTCGATCGAGTGATAAAACCGGTCGATCGAGTGAAACAGAAGAAGAGAATGGTCGATCGAGTGGTAAAAGTACTCGATCGAGTACCAGAAGTGGCGGGGATCCTATTTTACTATCTAATTCCGCTACCGTGTCATCTTCCCCTGCTGTGGAGACGTCACGCATTGATAAAGGTAAAGAAAAAGTTGCGGGCCCACTCATTGCTACCAGAGTGCCCTTCCCAGGTCGTCCGAAGGACGCAAAGATCGAGCGACGAGACGGTAAGTTTGTGGACATCGTGAAGAACCTCCGTAATCTGTCCCTTTTTCCGAACTTGTTACTCAGGTACCTACTTACGCTAAATTTATGAAAGATATTGTGACGCGTAAGAGAAATTTAAGTGAATTTGAGACGATTTCATTTATGGAAGAGTCTAGTAATTTGCTTTTAAATAAGGGTCCACCTAAAATGAAAGACCCGGGCAGCTTTACTATTACCTGTATTATAGGAAACATGATTATTGATAAGGCTCTTTGCGATTTAGGAGCCAGTGTCAGTGTCATGCCCCTTCATGTCTGCAAGAAACTGAACATGAGTCATTTTAAAGTGACTAACATTACCCTACAGATGGCTGATAGATCTGTTAGGAAGCCATTAGGTGTCTTAGAGGACGTGCCTGTGAAAATAGGCAAGCTCTTTATCCCAGTAGATTTCATTGTTTTAGATATAGCTGAGGACACCCGGACCCAAATTATCTTAGGAAGACCATTCCTTTGTACAACTGGGGCCGTCATTGATGTCAAACAAGGGCGTTTGACTCTTTCAGTGGGGGATGACGCGATCACTTTCAGTCTGTCTAGCACTTTAGCTCGGCCAATGATAGAGGATACTTGCTATTCGGTTGATATTATTGACGAGTCTATCTATGACTTCTGGTCGGGTTCTTTTATGAAGGACCCACTAGAAGCTCTTATGCTTTTTTATGAGTGTGCAGATAGCCCAGACGACGATGACGCTGCGTTGGAATTGCTTGTTGATGATTTAGATGAACATGAGGGAGAGAAAGTGGAACAAATGATTAGCACTCTTTGCTCCATTGAGGTAAAGGTACCGGAACATAAGCCTCTCCCTTCTCATCTTAAATATGTTTTCTTAGACGATACAGAACAATATCCAGTCATTGTTAGTGCTAAGCTTAATGACGATCAGCTGACTTCTTTGTTAGCTGTACTTAAGAAAAACAGGAAAGCAATGGGTTATTCACTGGACGATATCAAGGGGATTAGTCCCGATGTTTGTATGCACAGGATAAAGCTTGAGGAAGATCACAAACCTTGCAGGCAGGGTCAGCGTCGGCTGAACCAGAAGATGCAGGATGTTGTGATGGCTGAGGTAATGAAGTCTGCTGGATGCGGTATTATTTATTCTGTTGGTAATTCTAAATGGGTGAGTCCAAGATGTCAGGTGGTCCCGAAGAAAGGAGGGACAACCGTTGTTAAGAATGATAAGAATGAATTAATACCTACTCGAGTAGTGACCGGTCAAGCGGATGTGCATAGATTACGTATACGGTGAATGCCGCCACCAAGAAAGATCACTTTCCCCTTCCTTTTATTGATCAAATGGTAGAAAGGTTAGCTTCACATAAATTTTTCTGCTATTTAGACGGGTATTCGGGTTCTTTCAGATCCCTATCCACCCGCATTTATCAAGCTAAGACTACATTTACTTGTCCTCGGGCGTTTTTTTGCTTATCGCAAGATGCCTTTTGGTTTGTGTAATGCCCCTGCCACCTTTCAAAGGTGTATGATGGGGATATTTTCAGAATATATTGAGTCTATCATGGAAGTTTTTATGGACGATTTCAGTGTATATGGAAGTGATTTTTCTAACTGTCTGTCTAACCTTGAGAAAGTGTTGCAGCGCTACATTGAGGTTAATCTTGTCTGAACTGGGAGAAGTGCCACTTTATGGTCAACGAGGGAGTTGTCTTAGGGCACTTAGTTTCTGATAGGGGAATAGAGGTTGATAAAGCAAAGGTGGAAGTGATTCAGCAATTACCACCTCCTGTTAATGTTAAGGGGGTGAAGAGTTTCCTCGGTCATGCCGGCTTTTATCGCCGGTTTATCAAGGACTTCTCAAAGATTGCTAAACCACTTACACAGTTGCTACTCAAGGATGCCCCTTTTGTGTTTACTGATGATTGTCTTTCTGCTTTCAACAGCTAAAGCAGGCTTTAGTCTCTGCGTCGATCATACAGCCTCCCGATTGGGACTTGCCGTTTGAGATTATGTGTGATGCAAGTGACTATGCACTAGGAGCGGTGCTAGGCCAACGGAAAGACAAAGCTTTAAATGCTATCTACTATGTAAGTCGAACTCTGGATGAGGCTCAAGTGAAGTACACCACCACTGAGAAAGAGCTGCTAGCTGTAGTTTATGCCTTAGAGAAGTTTCGTACTTATTTAGTTGGGTCAGAAGTTACTGTTTTTACTGACCATGCAGCTTTGAGGCATCTCCTTGCTAAGAAGGAGGCTAAACCACGGCTACTGAGATGTATACTCCTCCTTCAGGAGTTTGATTTGCAGATTAAGGACAAGAAAGGAGCTGAGAACGTCGTAACTGATCACTTGTCGCGACTGATGCGACAAGAAGGGGAAGATTCTCTACATATTGATGATTCTTTTCCTGACGATACTTTAATTGCTGTTATATCGTCTATTGTTAACCAAGAACCTTGGTAATGCAGATATAGCTAACTTCGTTGTCGCGGCAAGTCACCCGACCTTTCTCATCGCCAGAGGAAGCGTTTTAGATAACGCTAAGCAAAACTTCTGGGATGATCCTTACTTGTTTAAGGAATGTGCAGACGGTCTCTACAGACGGTGTATTCCGCAGTGGGAGACCAAAGTAGTCCTGGAGGGCTGTCACTCCTCTTCATATGGTGGTCACCACGGTCCATCGCGCACCGTGGCTAAGGTACTTCAGTCTAGTTTTTACTGGCCTTCTTTGTTTGCTGACGCTAAGTCTTTTGTTTCAGCGTGTGATGCTTCCCAACGATCAGGGAACATTTCAAAGAGACATGAGATGCCACAAAACGGCATCTTAGAGGTTGAGGTCTTCGATGTCTGGGGCATTGATTTCCAAGGACCGTTCCCATCCAGTAAAGGTAACATGTATATCTTAGTGGCTGTAGACTATGTGTCAAAATGGGTCGAGGCAATTGACTCACCCCATTGTGATGCTAAGACCGTGATAAAGATGTTTAAAAGGATCATATTCCCCCGATTTGGTGTCCCTAGGGTCGTCATTAGTGATGGGGGGATGCATTTTAAAGAAAAGAAACTCACTTCTATTCTGTCTAAAGTTGGTGTCCAACACCGGCGTGGTTTGGGGTATCATCCCAAAACTAGTGGTCAGGTTGAGGTCTCTAATCGCGAGTTGAAAGAGATCTTGTCTAAGGTAGTTTCTAAATCACGGAAAGACTGGAGTCTTAAGTTAGATGACACATTGTGGGCTTACAGAACTGCCTTTAAGACACCAATTGGTGCATCACCTTATAGGCTAGTCTATGGAAAATCGTGTCACTTACCTGTTGAATTGGAATGTAAGGCTTGGTGGGCAATTCGTGAGCTTAACTATGATCCTAAGTTGTGTGGTCAGAATCGTCTTTTGCAGCTAGATGAGTTGGAAGAGTTTAGGCTTAATGCCTATGATAGCTCGCGCATTTACAAAGAAAAGATGAAGAGATGGCATGACAAGAGGATCCTACCTCGTGAGTTTCATGTTGGGCAAAAGGTGCTGCTTTTCAATGCCCGATTGAGATTATTCCCTGGCAAGCTGAAGTCCAGGTGAAGTGGTCCTTATACGGTGACGACTGTTACCAAATTTGGATCCGTGGAGCTCGAAGATTCCGAAGGTCATAGGTTCAAGGTGAATGGCCAATATGTGAAGCATTACCAACAGACAATCGTGTTGAAGTCTTGTATTTCGACACGCTTGACGCGCCAGTTATTTGATGCCAGAAAGGTCGTGCGGGACCTCATAAACCAGCGCTCTCCGGGAGGCAGCCCGGACTGTTTTATTGTACTTTTGTTGAACTATTTATTTCTCTTTAGCTTTATGTTGAACTTTAGACGCTGTTTTACGAACTCTTTATGCTTTCTTTGCTTTGAATTGCGTGTTTTGCAGGTTACTTCACTCGATCGAGTAGTCTTCTACTCGATCGAGCGCTTTTTGAGGTAATTGTCAGTCGATCGAGTGGTATTTTTAGTTCGATCGACCAAAGCAAAAATCGCATCTACTCGATCGACTGGTTTTCTACTCGATCGAGTCCTTCCACATGCCAGTTTGCTCGATCGAGTAGTTCCAAGTTACTCGATCGAGTAATAATGTCTTCCAGCGGCTGATTTACGTCTATGGAGCTACTGTTTGACTTTCTTTGACCTCCCATGTTCATGGTCGGTTTGGGAGGTCCCTCCTTATGACGTTTTGTAAGTTTTCCGACTCCACTTCTCCTTTTCTCTTTAGTTTGCATTTCTTTCCCTATTTTTGGTACAATGAGGGCATTGTACGGTTTGGTTTGGGGAGGTATGCATCCATATCTAAGTCTGTCTGCATGTTTTCTTGCATTTTCACTTACACGTTTAATTATTTTTGCATGCATTGTTGTTTTAATTAATTCAAAAACAAGTCATAAAATTCAAAAAAATTTAGAAAAATTTCAAAAATTCAAGAAATTCACGTTTAATTTGAGTCGGAACGTTTGAACATTGACGCTACATTGAACCCTTACTTGAGCCTTGCATATTCTTGACATTTAGTTGGCATGATTAGGTGCATAATCTACGAGTTTTTGTTTCTCTCTTATCTGAACCAATAGACTTGATTCATTATATCGGCAAGCTACATTACATTCTGAGGTTAGAGCTTTATAAACTGGTGACATCCATGACCGGTTTCATTTTAGGATGTGAGTAGTACTCTTTTTAAGGCATGTCACATCAATTTGCATAAGCATGAGTCTAGTCTTCTTAATACCTGTATGCATTCGGTCTGTGGATGGTGACACATGTTAGGAGAGGCAGTTCCCTTTATTTCATTCTACCCATGAGCTCCACATAGCCAAATTGCCTTTTTGTCCTCTTAACTACTTTCTCTAATACTTCCTACCCTAGCCGAGCTATTGACGAGTAGTTGTTGGAATGTTTTATTGCAATTTGGTTATTCTATCTGATTTCAGAGGATGGTGAAAGAATTGAAGGGAATGAAAAGAAAAGAATGAAAAAAAAATGGAATGAAAAAGAAAAAAAAAGAGAACGAAAATGAAAAAAAAAAAAGAAAAAGGCGAAATAAGAAAAGAAGAAAAAGAAAAAAAAGAAAAAAAATCATGTGAAAAAAAAAGAGAAATTGGATAATGATTTTAACTCCCATGTCTTATTTATATCTTATAGGGAGTTGACGATTTCTTGGTGTTTTGTGAGTTTAGTGCATGGTTTTTGCACCGTTTATCTTGTTATATTGAGTACGAAGTTGGGATGCAGTTTATATTTGGATTCGTTGTTGCTAGCCTGGCTATTAACTCCACATATCCAAATTCATCTTAGCCCCTTCTTACCCATTACCTCACTTACCTAAATGTAAGTCCTCGGCATGTGTCTTGGTCACTAGTATGGTTGGAATGCATATGAACGGTTGTAGAGACTTTATTCATGTTAACTGCATGCATGTTCTTATGGATCGAGTTAGGTGAGTGTCTTTACTTCTTCCAATCTTTCACATATATACTCACCCTGTGCCTAATTTTGAGTGACGAGCGACCCGTGAGAGTCCGATATCTTTTGAGTCTTGCAAGGTCGACGGTTCAGTAAGTTTGAAACATTGATTTAACTCGTTTGCACTTTTCTTTTGCCACTCTGTCAGCTGTTGCATTAAATTGGTTTTAGAGGGTGATTTGTAGCTGATGCGTTGGACCCGTTCCATTGTTTATTCTTATTTGCATTTATATTTGCTTGAGGACAAGCAAATGTTTGGTTTGGGGAGATTTGATGCGTGTCTTTTATATAAGATTTTTACCTCATTTTTACACGCATTTCTGTACCTTTTATGTAGCATCTAGCTACAAATACCCCCGAATGTTCTACTTTGGTTCGTTTTATGTAATTTGCATGAATTGACCAAAAATGAGCTAAACCGAGCCTTAATCCGTCCCATTTGTATGCATTTATGGAGAATGAGGAGCCGGAGTTTGGAAATCTAACACTTGGAAGACGCGTGAGCTGGATTCGGGAAGTGTTTCAAGGTCTAACGTGCTTAAACAAACGATCGAGTAGATTTTATGCTCGATCGAATGCTTATTATGCCTAAGGTTGCTCGATCGACCACTTTCGAGTATACACAAGAGGAGACAAGCAAGAAGTGCTCGATCGAGTGGTTTATTTCCACTCGATCGAGAGGGTTGATGCTAGTTTGCTCGATCGAGTGGTTTATTTTCACTCGATCGAGTAGTTTGTCCTGCTTTAGTTTATTTTCCGCCTAATTGTCTGATGGGCTTTTGTAATTAGTCCATAGATTAGGTTAGAATGTGTTTTTCGTATAAGACTGAGGAGTGAACAACGTAACTCCTCTCTTCCTCTCTTCTCTTGGATCTGTTCACTTTTCACTCTATACTTTGCTACTGTTCATTGAATTTTGTTCTTCTTTTGCATTTCCGCTACTCGGATTCTAATTGTACGGGTACTATTATTCTACTTGAATCTCTTAATTCTTAATCATTGCTTTAATTCCTTCTTCCTCTTTTTGTTATCATAATTGCTTTTATTCAAATCCTTATTAGGTTTATCATTATATTTAGCTTCAATTATTTATTTGTTGTTATTGTTAATTCAATGATAATGAGTAGCTAATTTCCTTCTGCTAAGACTATAGGGGAACCATAATTATGAGGGAATAGTAATCGATTTATTGGGTTAATGCTGGTATGATCTTTGTTGTTTAAATGCTGCAACTAACTGTATCTGTCTAATTGAGTCGACGCGATTAGACACTTATATCTTGGTGATCCTTGACCTGGACCGAAAGGTTGGAAAAGGCGAGACTAGTAGCGAACAATAGGGTATTGTAGTGAGGGCGAAAGCTAAGCTATTTACGCTTTAGGGCGAATTGAGACCGAAAGGAGATATTCACTGCTCCTTAGACCGTATTTGCATTGACCTGAGACCTAGATTACTTGACCGGATGATTATGGTGAACCGTCTGTCTTAGCCGTTTCTCTTTATCTGCTTAATTCCTTTCTCTTATTTTTCTCTTCCTTATTCTTATTAGTTTAGAATATCACATTTAAACCCCCCCCCCATTTGGTTATCTTGACGAACTTAGATTTAGCTGACAATTTCCTACCTCTCTGTGGATTCGACCCGACTTCCCTAGCTATATTAGTTAGAGCCAGTTGGTTATTTTTGACAGGTACGCGACAGACGTGTCATCTGGGAGCTCGAAAATTGTCTTATGCTGGTAGACTGGTCCTAGTTAAGGTTGTGCTTAAAACTTTACATAATTATTGGGCTACAATGTTCATATTGCCAAGTGGAGTTATAACAAGAATTGAGGCAATTTGTAGGAATTTCCTTTGGGATGGAGGGACTGAGTTCATCAGGTCTCCTCTGGTGTCATGGGACAAAGCTTGCAAACCTAGAGATGAAGGAGGATTGGGGCTCAAAAATGATGTGGAATGGAACAAAGCATGCTATTGGCAAACTAGTCTGGTGGATAGCTACTAAATCTGACCATTTATGGGTTAGGTGGGTCAATCATACTTACCTTAAGGGGATGCCTTGGCTGACTTATGATCCGCCAACCAATTCTAGCTGGTACTGGAGGAGAATATGTCGAGTCAAGAATTTATTCCTAAATGCTTATCATCAGAATTTATGGTCGCCCCATCCAACCAAGGAGTACAGTATAGCAAAAGGTTATGAATTCCTAAGGGAAAAGGGTCCGAAAGTCACTTGGCACGGACTGGTTTGGAACAAATGGTCCATACCCAAACACAGTTTTATGGCATGGGTATATCATCACAATAATATGAATACAATGGAAAAATTATACAAATTAAATATTAGTGATGAGGATACCTGTTGGATTTGCAGGAACAACACGGAAACCATTGAACATCTCTTCTTCATTTGTCCTTATAGCCGTAAAGTGCTCATCAACATAGGAGAATGGCTTGGGATCTCGCTACCGAGCAATGACCTTCTGAATTGGAGATTGGGTTTCATGGGCTCTAAAACCAAACGAGGTATTGTGAATGCAACCATCAACAGCTGCATTTACCATCTATGGAAACAAAGGAATCAAAGTAAACATGATTTCAGCATCCTCTGACCAGAGAAAGTGGCGCAACTGATCATAGAGGAGTCGCGCAGCAGAGTCAAATACCTGATGTCAGGACTGGTGAAGGAAAAGGATCGTATTTTTGTGCAGCGAGTCGTTGGTGTTGATTGCGATCGTTTCTGTGTGCTGGGAAGCAGATAGTTTTTAGGGAGTTAGGGATTTTCATTCCTAAAACTGATTTTGTTCTTATGCGGTTTTTGTTGCTCCACTGAGTGTATTTGGATTTGTTGGATTTCGCATTGGGCTGCTAAGCTGATAGTCCAAAAGAAATCTTGTATGGTCTCGATTTTGTTTATAATATACTTACCTTTAACAAAAAAAAAGGGAAGTATACAGATTATTTCCCACAAAATTTTGGTCGCATCTTCGGAAGGCACTACCTATGAGAAAAAGGAAGAAGACTATGTTGAGGCTGATTACAAGAAGGCTGAGAAAAACTCGAAAGCGATAAGCCTGTTATATAACGGCATGACAACGACTGAATTCGATCGTTTTTCTTCTTGCACTTCGGCCAAGGAAATATTGGATGGTCTTGAATTGGCCTATGAAGGAACGTCGGCTATAAGGAAATATCGCATTGACTTGCTGATTCGAAAATACGAACTTTTTAGAATGGAAAGGAATGAATCACTTGATAGCATGTCAGCACGATTTTATACTATAGTCAATGAGCTCAAAAATCTTGGTAAAACTTTTAACTCCGAGGATATTGCTAGAAAAGTACTTAGGAGTTTAACCAAGAAGTGGCGTCCCAAGGTCACGGTCATGGAAGAAGTCAGAGATCTTACTTCTCTTCCATATGCAGAACTTATTGGTGCTCTCATGGCTCATGAACTCGTCTTGGAAGACGATGAGGCCGAGGCCAGTAACACTAAAAGCATGGCTTTACAAGCTTCTGCCAAGGAAGAAGAAGATGTTGAAATAGAGGACGAGACAGTGTTATTTGCTAAACGATTCAACAAACGCATCTTCAGAAATAAGCAAGCAAAATCGTTTAACAACAATAACAACAAATTCTCTAATAAGAAAACGTCTGAGTCAAAGAATACGTTTTCTAATAGAGGATGCTTCAAGTGTGGAGAATCCGGTCATATGATTAAGGATTGTCCCACATGGGAGAAAATTAATGACAAAGCAAAACGTGAGAAGACCAAGAAAGAATTCAAGCAAGTGATGATAGCATCATGCTGGGGAGATCTCGACCCTGAGGACGACGAAGCATCAGAAGAAGAAGAAGTTGCTAACCTATGTCTAAGCAACGTCAGTCTTGACCTCTTCTCAGACGATGATAAAGATAGTGTGGACTCCTACTGCTGCTTCCTAGGAGATTCTGATTCAGAAGAAGAAGAAGAAGAGGTAAGTTATCTTGAACTTAAGAAGAGTGTTAAGAAATTGCCTAAGAATGCTTTAATTGAATATTTTGAGCAATCTCTTGATAAGTGTCACGAACAAGAAATGGAATTGAAAGACTTGAAAGAACAAATCCTCGATATTGCTGAAGAGAATCATCTCCTTAAAACAAAGGCCAAAAAGCTCAAATCTAAAGTTACAAATAACATGGCTACAACTTCGATACGACAAATCTTTGAGAAGAAGGCTCTTGAGTCTAAAGTTATAGCTAATGAAGCTATAACCTCGGACCTGAAACTCAACATTAAGCATCTTCAAGCCAAAGTTATAGCTAGTGAAGCTATAACATTAGAATTGAGGAAAGTCAAAGAGTTTCTTGAGACCAAGGCTATGGCTAGAGAGGCCGTGATCTCAGATCAAAAGAAGGACATCGAATCTCTAACTCAGCAATTAAAGGAATCTAAACCGTTCTTTCAAATACTAAAAGAACGTATACCGAGACGGTACGAGTTCTTAATGATAGATTCCAGAACTTCCGTGATAACTATGAAGAGACTCGTCCTCCCAAAGTCGTAGAGTCAGACCATTCTAAATGCAACAAAGAAATAGAGTCCTTAAAAGAATTACTCTTGCATACTAGAAAAGTTCACGAGAAATGGGAAGGTAGCACACGTGTCCTAAATTTCCTAACTGAACAATCAGATAATAACATGAAAATGGGATTAGGACATGAGTGCTACGGTCGTAGAGATCACTCTAAATGCAAATAAACCCCTTCCGAACGAGATTTCAGAAGGAGAAAATATACGAATTTACCAGCATATTTGATTTGCAATTACTGTGGTTATACTGGACATATCCAAGAAAATTGTGTCAAATATGCTCAGGATTTAAGAGAAGGAATCAACTTTGTTAAAGCATCCGACACTATTTTCAAGGGTAATGATTATACCCCATCAGAACCAAGTACAAGTGAGGAACGCAACAATGATCATCGTTGGTTCTACGATATGAGTTTTGATTTCAAAAAGGCTACAAAATCAAAACAAGCACCTAAACCTAAAAAATCCTTCAACACCAAAGCTCCTCCAAAACAACCTGAAAGATCACGACCTAAGGAACCCACAACTAAACCTAAGACGGCTCCTAAACAAACCCATTCTCCTCCAAAACGAATAGTTATAAAAAGGGTCTGGGTTAGAAAAGATCTAGTTTTTAGAGTGACTAACATCAAAGGACCCAACTTAGCTTGGGCACCTAAAAAATGTATCTAATCATTTTGCAGGTTGTGGTGAAAGAAAATAACCTATGGTACCTTGATAGTGGATGCTCAAGGCACATGACTGGAGATGTAAATCTATTTCTTTTACTTGAACCCTTCGATGGAGGTAAGGTCACATTTGGTGATAACAAGAAGGGTAAGATCATCGGTGTTGGTAAAGTTGGAATATCCTCTTCTCATGCAATTAGTGATGTTTATCTTGTTAGTGGTCTCAAGCACAATTTACTGAGTATCTCTCAATTATGCGACAAAGGAAATATAGTTGTTTTTCATTCAGATTCCTGTCGAATAATAATTGAAGGAACGAGTAGTGTTGTGCTTGAAGGACACCGTAGAACGAATGTTTATATGATTGATTTAAATAATATTCCTAATAATTCATTCACATGCATGAAAGTAACGACAGATGATCCATGCCTTTGGCACAAAAGATTGGCTCATATAAATTCAACTACATTGAATAAGCTAAAGAAGTGGGATTTGGTTGAAGGACTTCCCTCAATCAAATTCGATCAAGAAACTTTATGTGATTCATGTGCTCGTTGCAAACATGTGAGATCATCGTTCAAACCCAAGAGGATGGTAAGTACCAAGGAACCACTAGAACTCGTGCATATGGATCTTTGTGGCCCAATGAAGGTAAGAAGTAGAGGTGGATCCAGGTATGTCTTTGTTCTAGTTGATGATTATTCAAGATATGTTTGGCCAATCTTTCTCAATTCAAAAGATGAGACTTTCGAAGAATTTGCAGTTCTAATGAAGCTTGCCCAAAATAAGTATAAATCAAAATTAGTTTCCATTCGTACGGATCATGGCACCGAATTAGATAATCATGCGTTTATAGAATATTGTAGGGAGAATGGTGTTGGGCATAACTTTTTGGCACCACGAACCCCACAACAAAACACTGTTGTTGAACGTATGAATAGAACATTGGAGGATATGGCACGCACAATGTTATTGTGTAGTGGGCTACCTCGAAATTTCTGGGCTGAAGCTATTAGTACTGCATGCTATGTTCATAATCGAGCTTTGATTAGACCCATTCTCAATAAGACTCCTTATGAGCTTCTTAGGGGACGCAAATCTAACATATCACATCTATGTTGTGTAGATACCTCATTTCTGCACCTCTCGCAAACCACCCGGTGATGATTGGGCCGCATGTTTGGTACGCGGAACGATTTGTGACAGTTCGTAAGTTTATCGTCAAGTGATTGCTCAAATATTAATGTCTACCTCTTAGTTGTCATCTACGTGCCGATACGGTCGTTTTGACAGTAATTAGAGTACATTTGGAGTCCGGGCCTAAAACCGTCTTCATTTTCTGATAACCGTTAAATCCCGAGTCAGAATGTTCTGGAATGTTCCGGATATTTCTATTCCATATTTTATAAATATTTCACAATCTTTATTCTTTGGTAAACAATTTCCCGTAATATTCATACAAGATATTAAGGAAAACCAAAATATTCCGTCCTACCATAACTTAAACACGGAAATCTTTCTTCCGCAGAGGAAACCCTTGGGAAAGACGCAGCAGTCTGCGCCTCTTCCAAGAGACGCAGATCGCTGCGCGCCTCTTCCCAGTCCTTTCTGCGTATTTTTCGTATCTTTTTTATATCTTTCCGAGATTCACTTCCAAAGATTCTCCGAAACCCTAATTCCTTCACGTGATTAGTATAAATAGGAGCCTTCGCTCCTCATATTTCTCACGCGAGTGTCCGCCCTTATCTTCTCCCTTTGCATTCTAGACCTTTGTTCTTACTTTTTGGCATCTACGTGCTTGAACATTCGACCACGTAAGCTCGGATCCTTCTGAGTACCAGCCTCGTTTGCATGACCGACCAATTTGACCAACTCCACATCAATCAACTTAATTAATCTAATCGTTTTCCTCTTACGAGGGCACTTTCATATTTGCATTATAGTTCGAGTCGAGCATCGCTAATCGATAACATAGTCCTTCTCGTTTCGTCAAACATGTAAGTCTGAGGGTGTATAATCTCTCTTTTATTATTGTTCTTTACTTTTGTATCATCATTAATGTAAGGTTTATGTCGAAAATACTTATTAAAACCGATTTCTAAAACCGTGCTTTAAAACCTCTTTTTACGGATTTCCAGAAGACAAACCGTCGAGAAAGGACGCAGCAACTGATGCGCCTCTTCGAAGGAGCGCAGTTCCTGCTACGCCTCTTCGTGAGGCAGCCGCAGTTCCTGCTTTCTTTCTTCTTCCTTCGTCCTCTGTAATTCGTTCGTCAAAATTTGTTTCGTTTGTTTCCTGTTAATTATTTGACATAATAGCTTATCATCTCACATGTATATTATTTATCATTCATTCACATGTTTAATTCGTCATTAAATTCAGCCTAAATCTCAAGTAATCTCATATTTGCGGGTTTTCGTCAATAAATTCAATCCGGGTTGTAGGAATTCGATTTGTTCATATTGGGTTTATGGAATTCGATCCTTGATATATTTTCCATCTATTATTCATGTTTAGTTCGTCATTAATTCATCATGTTTAATCTATTTTGTTCACCTATGTCACTAATCAATCATTCTTCCATATAAATAATTCGTTTGCATCCGTCTCATCCATGTTTATTGCTTTTATGACCATCAATCACATGTAAATAACCTGATAATCACTTCTATCCGAGTATATATTATAAATCAATCATTAAATTAACCCACGAACATTAACGATTTGCAGTTCCGCGGCTTCACAGCCAGAACTCACCCTTGGAACAGACGCAGCATCTGCTGCGCCTCTTCTAAGGGGCGCAGTCCTGCTGCGCCTGTTCCAGGTTAATTTCTGTCTCTGAACTCCGTTGTTGCTTGACTTAGTTTAATTAGCTTATGTATTAATGGACTATTATCCATATTGTCGCCTTAATTTCTGTTCGTTAATTCTTTCTTCTTTCTTTTCCCAAATTATCCGTTTTAAAGGTATTTTCGACATAAATCGCTAATCCCGATGTAATTATTGTAATTTCTTATTATTGTAATTTTATTTATTGTATTTATCATATTTGTTGTATCATTTGTATGTTTTCACATGTAATTGAGCATTAAATCTTACCTCGACCCAATTGATTGTTAAACTATGTGTCAACCGACTTAGTTAAATTCACATGCTAGGATTAAAACTTGGATGTTGCATTGCATGCATATAATCGAAGATATATCAAGTATAGATGATGTCCCTAATCATTAGTAGAGGCCGCTATCGAGGCGGGCGGGATTAGGTGTTCGATCAAAATAGCTTCCTAATACGTACCCTCACCCCTTACTCCAGATCTCTGTGAACATCCGTGTTCATTGGCATCCACGAGAGTCATTCTAGACATAGAATGCTAAGGGTAACGATTGCTTAGTGTTCATGTCACTACTTTGTGTCTTGACATGACACGAGGTATTCGAACGGTTCCAATTTCCCATAAAAATTGGTGGGGACTCCAACAAAATGCAAACGCTTGTTCTCTTCCTCCCGAGCGCCCCGGGGCCCCCCATCCACGCTTTGGCGACTCATTGGGATAATACACTTACGTGTAGCCAAGGGTGAAACTTGAACAAGGTTAGGGAATAGTTTGTACAAGACAATTGTCGGTTTTCATAACTCGGTCTTCCTAGACCGTTTCATTCGGCCTTCCTAGGCCCAACCCAACCCATTCGACCAATCGTCCCGTCTAAACGGTCCTAATTCTTATTTGAGCCTAAGGATGGATAGCAATTGACGTCATCCATACCATGATGCTTACTCTTGTTTGTATCGAGGGCCTTCACTACTTGAGGAAATGGAATAGGAATCGGCCTTACTCTTGTTTGGTACGAGCCTCTCCACAGACTTCGGGTTTGATGGTTCGGTATGGCAACCCACCCTTTAAACCAAAACCCTTTTAAAAAGCACTCAGCATCCCATTATAATGTTTGTATAAATGTTTGTACCTTACGTGATCACCATTTCTAAACGAAACCATGACGATTTTTGCAAAAATCAAAACCCTTTTTTAATCAAAATTTCGAAAAAGGCCATTCGATTAGCGCAAAACCCAGTCGAAACTCTGTCCGTTTGTCGAGTCAAAATTCGGGCCACAAGCCCATTTCAAAACCTCACTTTGAGTCCACTCCTACGACTACACTATAGTTGATTAGGATACACATTTTCCAAAACTTTGTCCTTTCTTCAAAGCTCACTCAACACAAGTCGCACACACCCACTTCACGAGTCAAAACATTTCTTCTTTTAGCAAGTGTGTTAGAATAGTCGATCGTGTTTTGATTCGTCATCGATCTCTTATCCAGTTTTCAAGATGCCTGGAACCAGCGACACGAACTTCAACCAACTTCAAGATGGTAATGATCGAATCCTAGCCACGCTAGCCAAATCCAAGTTACTCAGGACCAAGTGTATGATCGCCTTGACACCATCGAGGGTCGGATCTACGCCGTAGAGGGGAGATTGCCTCCTCACGAAAGTGAAGTAGTAGGTGACTTCGCGAGTGAATCCAAGGACGAAAATCCTCCCATGGGACTAACTGTAGCTGAGAAAAGACTCCAATACTTAGAGGAGCAATTGATGTACCTTAAAGGGGATGCCATTTATAGGGAGAATAATCGCAAGTATGAGGCCGTCAACTCCAAATTGCCAACCAACTTCAATATGACGGATATCCCTAAATTCAAGGGGCACGAAAACCCTTTGAACCACATCCGTGCCTTCAAGAATTACATGTCTATCAAAGGCATCAAACTCGAGATGTTCTTAAGGATCTTTCCTTCATCTCTTGACACCATCCCAAAACAATGGTTCTACTCTTTAGAACACAAGAAGATCGCTACTTGGGAAGATGCCGCGATCGAATTTGCTAAGCAATACGCGGATAATGCTGAGATCCAAGTTAACATGCGCACTCTAGAGGTTCTTACCCAAAATGACAAAGAAGGATTCACCGACTTCCTAAGTAGGTGGAGGAAGACTAGTACCCAACTAGTTGAACGCCCGGATGAGGCTACCCTTGTGGAGAAGTTCGTGGATAATCTCAAACCCATCTATGCCAATCATTTGAGATACCAAAACATCAAGACTTTCAAAGACTTAACCGTACTATGGTCAAGGATTGAAGATGACATCCGTAAAGGGCTCTTGTCCAAAACGGTAGGTCGAGGATACCAAGGCTCAACAAGTCGTTCTTACGGCTCCACTAGCAAGACTGATGAAGTTAACCTTCTCGAGCCATCCAAGAAAATTATCCCACCAAGGAAATTCACAAATCTTAGGGACACTTACTCCAACGCTCTAAAAAGGTTAATGAAACAAGGCAAACTCCAACCCATTGGACCTACTCCCGAACCCGAAAAGAAATCCAAATTCTGGGACGAGAACTCGTACTGTGAGTACCATAGGGGCAAGGGGCATGACACAGAAAAATGCTAAAAATTGAAAAATGTGCTTCAAGACATGATTGAAGATGGTCGACTACCAATACCGCCGGGAGGTAAACCCAACAACACTCAGAACCCTCTTGGGATTCTAGTGATTACAAGTGACGAATCTACCTTAGATTGTTCACACCTCATTTCTCCAATTGAGGATGAGATCCATGCAATCGAGAGTGAGAGGTTCTACTCTACTATCTCCCCTACCATTTCCGACTTCATCACATGGGCAAGGAGTGTGGATAGACAAGTTTGGGAATTAGAAAATGTGGTGACAACTTTACATGATCCCAACACAACATCCAAGGAGCATGTGCCACTAATATTCTCTCAAAACGCTACTATGCAAGAAATAATCACTGTGGTTGATAAACTAGTCGACCAAATCACACGACTAGAAGACGAAATCATGAGAATGAGGGAACTAGCTACGATCAATGGAGTATGGGCCAATGATGATGAGGACGAGTACCTCATTGAAAACTCCCTAGTGAAGGAAATAGTCCAAAATGGTGAAGACCAAGATGTGGACCACCTAACTCGTTCAGGGCGTCCATATCAAAGTACTACTCAAAATGGTCCAACCAACGTTGTCACACCAAATGATAACGAAGATGACTCCACTGACCATTTGCTCAAGCAATTACAGAAGACAAAGGCTGATCTTTCAGTCTGGCAATTAGTAGCAAGCTTATTCCCACATCGCCAAGCTTTACTGCAAGCTTTGGCCAAGCTAAATGTAGCACATAACTCGACACCCGAAGATGTAGTCAACTTGGTCTTCCAAGAATCACCGAAGCTATGTAATCCTATTACTTTCTCAGACGAAGATTTGCCACCTTTTGGCGCTAGTCACAACTTGGCTCTTTACATCACTGTCATTTGTCTAAAGAAGAACGTGCCAATGACCTTGGTAGATGATGGCTCTGCAGTCAACGTCATACCCCTCAAAACGGCATACAAATTAGGCATGAAAGAGTCGGATTGGACCCCTACCAATCAAGGTGTTCGCGCATACGATGGTACACGACGAAAGATAGTAGGACTTGTTAACCTAACCATAGCCACAGGGCCAATTGAGCGAAAGGTTAACTTCCAAATAGTGGACATTGAAGCTTCCTTCAACATACTCCTAGGAAGACTTTGGATTCACGCTTCCAAAGCGGTGACATCCACCCTTCATCAAAAGATCAAGATCCCACTAAATGACAAAGTGGTGACGATCACTTCGTCACCCATCAAGGCAATAATCGAAAAGAAGTCGAACAATCAAGTCCTTGCAGACCCAGTTTATGAACTTGGGGACTTCCAAAGCATAAGTGTCATAGAAAGTGAATTGGCACCCTTATACTATGATCCCTACTCCAACTTGGTGGTCAACCACATACTCAAATCCCAGGCATACTTCCCTGGAATGCCTTTGAACCCTATTGGAAGAAAAACTTTCTCTCCATACAAGGAAGGCAACTCAAAGGGGATACCACTCGGACTAGGGTACAAACCCACTAAAGAAGAGGTTCTCGAGATGCTCACTCAAGTTCAAAACCGTAACTATGTAGGAGTCCAAATGCGACCCTATCTCCCTACCCTAAATTGGTACTTTGTTAAGGAAGGAAGTCTAGAACTCTTTCACGAATTTCCCGAGCCTTGGCATTATCTCGAGAGAAAGCTAGCCGGAATCGAGATCTTTCACGATTGCTACTTCATCCCTTCAGAAACGGTTCCTACCGTCAAAACCCGTCAAGCACCTTGCTTAGACGAACAAGCTGTTAGTCTATTGTTCGGAGAAGATCGATTTGTTAGAGCCGTGCAGGATGAGATTATTACCATGATACTTCAGGACGATCACTTCAACCCTACCGCGTTAATCACAGAAACCAACGCAAGTCAGCAGAAAGGATGGAGAAAGTCAATCAAGTGGACTAACAATCAAGGAAGACTCTTCAAGCTCACCACTGGAGAAGGAGAGATTACAAGAAAAGTTGGAAAATCAAAATTCACTAAGGAGTCGGAGTCTAGAGAAGTCACTAAGGAGTCACCTCCTGTCGTCATCCCCACTCCCTTTGTTTCTCCTAGTTTAGCCTCGAGTAGTAGCAGTAGTTCGGGAAATGTCCCAACCACTCTCCCTTTGCCGCCACTGACCGCAGATCAGATGGCTTCTTTGTTTCAACTTTTCTCAAACTTTAATATGAATAAATCAGGTTCTGCTTACTCTTTGTGTTATCTTGAGTGCAATTCTGTTTACGATGATACTGAGGATGACCAAGACCCAGACTCAATCGAAATACCTCCCTACGTAGCCAAAGAAATACTACAGGGACTACCTTGAGCTCTACCGAAAGGGCCGATTTCGTAGACCTCCTAAACGAGTTCTGTAATACCCCGTATTTTATATAATCGATTAAACGTATATTATTATATATTAGTATTATACATTTTATATTGGTTGCATCGTAATATCGTGAATGTTATTAAGTCGGGTTTATATCGTATATGTTGAGTCGGGCTACATCACATTTGTCTTTTGGGTCAAGAATTACCCATCTACATTTACCCAACGACCATACCCGTTTAACCCATTTGCCCTACCCGGAACATGTAACCACCATTTACCCTAAACCTAATCTAAGAGCCGCTCTCCCTCTCCCCTCTTTTCATTTTATCATTCATAAAACCATTTCTAAACCTAGAGAAAGGGAGAGGAAGAAGAATTGTCGCGCCTTTCATTTGATTGAAGATTTCTCATCGATTCCAACCTAATTCGATTTCTCTGTTTGTAAGTCGATTTCATTCCATTGTTTATACTGTTTTAAAGTGTTCGTCTTCAAAAAGTTTGAAAAGAGAGTCCTGTTTATTTGATGTCTAGTTTATGCATATAAAATCTCGTAGTCAAATTCTTTATGGTTTGTCCTAGGTGATTTATTTATGAACATGTCGCTGAAAAGTCCGCGAATCTGATTTGGTTGTGGAAAATGATTTGAAACCCTAATTTTTATGTCGATTCAGTTATGAGGCTTCTTCATAGATCATCTTTGTATAGTCTATATGATAATAGGATTTGGAATTACTGCAAAATAATGTTTTAAACTCGTTTTATGAATCAATACTTTTTATGCGACGGTTTCTGTCAGGTTTTGGAAATCAGTGTGAAAACTCTTGATAAGTTTGGAATTTGAGAAACACACGTTAGATATAATTTGTAGCTAAGACTCATGGGGTTCCAATCCAATTGGCCTTGTATCAATTTGATTTGTCTGGAATTAGTTATGTATTTTATTCCGAGTCTGTCATGTGCTGGAAAATCAGGAAAAATCGTGTTTGTTCTTTAAGTTGATATTCCTATTAAGTTATGATGAGTCTAGGTTATGTGCATGATTATTTGATTGAGTAGGTGGTAACTATACATAATTATGTTATGTAGGTGATGGATATGTGAAGGATCATAATTGATTGCTTGTGTGCTTGGATTGCGAAAAGGTAGGGAAATACACTTGACTTATTATCGTTGTTGTTGAATTGTGTTGACTTGTTTGTGTTTCATATGACCAAACGGTGAACGTTGACGTGATTCGTGGTTGTTGCTTCATGTTATGATTCATATCCTGGAATGTGCTTGACTGAATTGATCGTATTGAGTATATTATCACAACATTCGGTAACCGGCATGATTCTATGATTTACCAGTTCAATGATATACATATTGTGTTGCATTAATTTCTTGAGCATTCATATGCATTGAAGATGAAGGATGTTGTGGTGACGTGGTGTGGTGATGATGATGTTGTGATAAGACCCAGGCGGGTTCTGCAGGACTTGCCCTGGTGTCCTCAACAAGCCGGGCGATCGGCTACGGTCGATATATAGTCTACCAGGGATCGGTATGGTCAAGTTGTACGGGTTATGAGATATGAGTTGAGATGGAGGTGGAGGTGACGGAGGAGCATGCATATCATATTTTGTTGTTTCATTGTATTCCCTACTCAACCTCGTGGTTGACCACGTGTATTCGTGAACACCGTGATGACCCAAATATTGGCGAGCAGACTTGACAGGTTTATGAGATAGGATGGGAGCTTGATGGGCGTGAGACACTGGATCAGAAGACTTAGTAGCTAGATCATCATTTAGAACACTTTCACTTTTATTTATGTTAGTTCTTTGTAATTTGATGTAAATGAGGTTTTGTAAAAAAGTTAAGTTAAAGAAATTATGTAATTTGCCTTGGAGTTTAATTTGTTATTCACTACCTCGGGAAACCGTGATGGTAACAATCCGGTTTATTAGGGAATGTCTTGCTAGAGGCTCCTTTATAAATCGGGGTGTTACAAGTTCAAAGACGTTTTCGCTTGGCCCTAAAAAGGCATGCCAGGGATCGACAGGGATATCGCCGGACATAGAATCCCGATTAAGCCAGGTTTCAAACCTGTAAAACAGAAGCTTCGACGAATGAGAACGGAATGGGCTCTCAAGATTAAGGAAGAAGTTGATAAGCAATTCAAAGCCGGGTTCATCAAAGTTTTCGAGTATTCTGACTGGGTAGCCAACATAGTACCTGTACCCAAAAAGGATGGGAGAATCCGTGTTTGTGTTGATTTTAGGGACTTAAACAAAGCAAGTCCTAAAGATGACTTCCCTCTACCACACATCGACATATTGGTGGACAATACTGCAGACCACGCGTTACTATGCTTCATGGATGGATATGCGGGCTATAACCAAATCAAAATGGCCATAGAAGACATGCATAAGACCGCCTTCGTCACTCAATGGGGAACCTATTGCTATACGGTCATGCCGTTTGGATTGATCAACGCCGGAGCTACATATCAACGAACCACAACTACACTCTTACATGACATGATGCACAAAGAAGTTGAGGTATACGTAGACGACATGGTTGTCAAGTTAAAGGATAGAGAGGGGCATATTGCGAACCTTCGCAAATTTTTCGCAAGACTACGAAAGTACAACATGAGACTCAATCCTCAGAAGTGCGCATTCGGAGTAACGTCTGGCAAACTCCTGGGATACGTCATTAGCCAACGAGGTATAGAGATAGAACCTTCCAAGATCAAGGCTCTGATCGAAATGCCGCAACCTCAAACAGAAAAAGAAGTCAGAGGATTCCTAGAGAAAGTGCAGTATATAAGTCGATTCATATCGAAACTCACCATGATTTGCGATCCTATCTTCAAGAAGCTCAAGAAAACAGACCACACCATGTGGGATGATGATTGTTAAAAGGCGTTTGACCGAATCAAAGAGATATTGGCTAAACCACCAGTGCTCATGCCACCTCAACGAGAACAACCTCTTGGTTTATACCTCACAGTAACCGAAACAGCCATGGGGGCCATGCTAGCTCAAACTGTAGGAAGTGAAGAAAGGGCTATCTACTACCTTAGTAAGAAGTTCTTGGAGTACGAGTGTAAATACTCACAACTTGAAAAGACATGCCTCGCTCTTTTGTGGGCAACGAAGAAGCTATGCCATTACATGCTTAGCTACTCCGTCAAAATATACTCCAAAATGGATCCAGTCAAATACCTCTTCGAGAAACCCGTCCTCAACGGACGCCTAGCAAGATGGACATTGATGCTCTCAGAATTCGACCTCAAATACGTGCCTCTGAAATTTATAAAAGGTCGCGCCGTCACCGAATTCTTCGCAGAAAATCCCATCAATGACGCACAAGCAATAGATACTTGGTCATTTCCGGACGAGGATATACTCCAAACTGACGTAGACTCCTGGGACCTTTACTTTGACGGAGCATCAAAATTAATAGGATTTGGAATAGGAGTGTTGCTCATTTCTCCTGAAGGCGAGCATACACCAATCGCTGTCAAACTCTACTTCGAGGTAACAAATAACGCTGCAGAATACGAAGCTTGTCTCATTGGACTACAAGCGGCAGTGAGCTTAGGCATTAAAAACCTCCGAGTACATGGGGACTCATCCCTAATCATCAATCAAGTTACGGGATCTTGGAAAATCCGAAGCGAAAGCCTAGCGCCATATCAAGCTAGAATAGACCAAGTTGCCCAATTCTTTGATGACGTGACATATCTACACCTACCTCGGGAAGAAAATCAATTTGCAGATGCTCTTGCAAAACTCGCATCTTTGATTAATATGCCAGATGACATGGTGGAAATGCCTTTGTGCATCGAACGACGGTCAGAGCCAGCTTATGTCCACCAAATCACCGATGAAGAGGAAATCGCGCAGGAACCCTGGTTCCAAGCAATCCTGAATTTCAAGCTCAATGGTACCTATCCACCTGATATGGACAAGAGGGGACAACGTGCTATACGCCTACTTGCTTCCCAATACGTTCTCATGCAAGGAGAGTTATACAAAAGAACACCTCTTGGTGTAATCCTACGTTGCCTTGATCATTCACAGGCACGAAAAGTGATGGAAGAAGTCCACGATGGAGAATGCGATCCTCACATGAGTGGGCCCATGATGGCAATGAAAATCACACGTTTGGGGTATTATTGGACCCCAATGGAATCCGATTGCATCAAATACGTAAGACATTGCCACAATTGCCAAATCTTCGGGAATGTACAACACGTCCCCCCTTCATTGCTCTATACGATGACATCTCCTTGGCCATTTTCTGCCCGGGGAATCGACATAATCGGGAAGATAACTCCAGCCGGAACATGAGCTCACTGTTTCATCCTAGTGGCAATCGACTACTTCACAAAATGGGTAGAAGCGGCTTCCTACACTAGTCTCACGGCTAAAAACGTGGCAAAGTTCATACAAAACAACATCATCTGTCGATACGGTTGCCCACATGAGATCATTAGTGATAATGGATCACATTTTCAAGCTGAGACTGAGCAACTGCTAGCCAAGTACAAAATTAGGCATCACCACTCTTCGCCCTATAGACCTCAGACTAATGGCGCGGTAGAGGCAGCAAACAAAAACGTTGTCACAATTCTCAAGAAAATGATTGACAACTATCGAGATTGGCCGAGCAAGATACCCTTTGCTTTGTGGGGATATCGCACATCTGTTAGGACTCCCACTGGGGCTACTCCTTTCTATTTGACCTACGGCATGGAAGCTGTACAACCACTTGAGCTAGAGATACCATCCTTGCGTATCTTACTCGAAAGTCAAATCCCAGAGGCCGATTGGAAGAGGGATAGGTATGAAGAACTCATCCTCCTGGATGAACGTAGGCTACGCGCCTTGCATAATGTCCAAACATATCAAGCACGAATCAAACGAGCTTTCAACAAAAGAGTTAGGCCAAGAAACATCAAAGAAGGAGACTTAGTGCTCAAGTCGGTTAGAGCTCTTTTACCTGTTGACCCACGGGGAAAATTCAAACCTAATTGGGCCGGGCCATTCCTAGTCAAGTCCATACTTCCAGAGGGTGCGGTTAGGATCACAGACTTAGATGGGAATGAGTTTTCAAACCCAACAAACCTCGACCAACTAAAACGGTACTATGCCTAGAATAGGAACAAAAACGCGCCTCGCGTAACCTCACGTGTCGCTCTTGTGGCACTAAATAAACGGCCCCTGGCCAAGCTGAAATAAGCTAATGTCACCTTGCTCTTACATTTTGACAATTTTGTCATCCTCATATCATCAAATAAACTAAACTGCACCTTCAGAGTAAGTAACATGCTTATTTTCTAAGTTCATTACAAGCTCTTGCTTAGAACAATTATTCTTTTACATTTACTCGAACTACGCGCAAGAGTTTGATTTCATTTTCTAAATGAATACGTAGGCAATCCTTCACGGGATACAACCCATTATTTTAAAATGTAAATAGGAGGATATTTGCATTGCATTTGGAATTCGACAAGAATAATAAATAGAAAATCACAACAGGTTTCATAACCACTTAACCTTTTTTATTTCATTCACCTTCTAATAATAATAATACGTTACATAATAAAAGAAATAAAAATAGGCTAGGATTCTAAAAACCCCACCTTTTTATTACAACAATAATAATAATAATAAATAATAGCAATGACTTGGGCTATTATTCCATCTTCCCTTTGCCCTTGTCATTCTTATCATATTTCTTGTCACGACCTCGAGCCGGACGCTCTTGCGCCACTTCGGACCTAATCACCAACGGTCTTTCTCGAGGCCTAGACTTCCCATTTTTGTCAATCACTTTATCCACGACAGGAGAGGTCTTCGGTTTCTTCGAAGGATGAACAACTCGAAACCCGGCTTCCTCCTCTCCCTCAGTCAAATGCTTCTCTTTCTCCTTTTCCACCTCGCGCACCTTGTAGTCAACGGGCTCGCGCTTCCTCAATCTCTCGCGCTCTTCCGGAGTAGTTGCTTTCCTCCATCGCAAATAAGAATCCGACACCCATAAGGCATTAGCAGAAGAGTTCAAGAACCACACGTTTCTTTGGGCCCCCTTAATGGCCCACTCCCTTCGGCTCTCTGTAGTAAGCGCCACGGCAGTCTGCGGGATGGTATCGAGCTTCGGGATCATCTGCTTTAGTCCAACCTGTCTCATCAGCCTTTCCGGGAAGATGCACACCATAAATTCCAAGCCAGGAATGCGCACAGATCGAGTAGGATCCAAGGAAGACACTCCAGTGACAGATTTGAGGTGCCACCACGGTACAATCCACCTAATCAAGGGGCCATCATCACTCTTCAGTTTGTTCCCCCAATAATTGTAGACTCGGGTGAAGTCCACCATGTACAGCCTAGTCCTCATCGCAATCGAACGAGCATGATAAGAAGGAACATGAACTCGGGGCTCGATCAATCGAAGCCGTTCCATAAGCCAAACCTACCAAAAGCGGGTATTAGACATTTAAAAAAAACATTAAAAAAACAAAAAAAATAACAAAAATCAACAAAAAAACAACAAAAAAAACAAACGAAAAAAAACAAAAATAAACGAAAAGAAGAAAAGAAGAAAAAACAAAAAAAAAAAAGAAAAAGAGAAGGAAATGTTCTTTTACCTGCAGAATGACGGGACTTCCCAAATACGGTAGGTCGCGGTTGGCTTTTCTATTATCGAAGCCCAACAGGATCTCTCCTAAGCATAAACAAGCTGGCCTCCTGCGCAGCTCCATTTGCTCAACAAGGCCCAGAAGACGGGGATCACCTCTCAAATCTTCATCAACATGCCCTTGGAAGACATATACATGCAACAAGCAAAATCCAAATGCCCTTCGCCTAGCAACATAAGAAACGGTGGGGTCAACCCTGTTAATGAATCGGTCAATGAAGTCCAACATTCGCACTCCCTTCGAGGTCACTAGACGGTCCACCTCAAGTCTAGTCAACCCAAGCAAGTCTCTAAATTTGCTCTTATACCCTTGCGAAGTAGAAGGAATGGCAGACAAGTGTTCAGGGTCCTACCCACCAATCGCGGCAATTTCTTCAGGGAATGGGCAAATATCGCCTCCAGGGAATGCAAAAACATGGTAATTCGGGTCCCAATAATCAAGACAAGCATCCAAGAATGGTTTGACGACCTTAATAAGCTTCAAACTCAACAATGATCCAAGATTATAGGCGTCAATATCATATTTCTCCACGTTTGAAAATTCATTGGTTCATTCTTTTACGCGAATCTCCAAAGTATTCATGATGAGGAATTATTTTGAGAATTTTATGTAATAAGACAAAGAAGAGACGGAAGAATTGTGTGAATAAAAGCTCTATCGACGTCTCTATTTATACTAATTTCTGTTTCCAAAAATCTGCCAGAACAAAACCACTTGGAACAGGCGCAGCACCTGCTGCGCCTCTTCAAAGGGACGCAGCTCATGCTGCGCCTCTTCCTCAGCTTGATTTATGTGATTTTCCGCGTTGGATCTTTCCTAATTCCGTGATGAATAATTTCCTATTCCTACGGGTTATTATTTTGGTAAATACATGGAAATTACCATATTTCGTGTTTCCTAATTCCGCGGGCACGCATTTCGAGGCGACATCGACATTTTCGCCATTTTACCACACTTGCACATTCTCATTTTAGGAAATAATTTTCATTATAATTCATTTTAGGAAATAAGTTTCATACTAATTTAATTCCTTTTTTTTTCATTTCATTTCTAAACTTATAGGTTTCTATTTTTTTATTTTTTTTAGGGGTAACCCTCCCTACCGTCCGGTCATTTCCGGCAAATTTTTTGCAAATTTTTGCATTTTCACACTCCTTTGAGTCTTTCGTTTGGCGCTAATTTAGGCCATGTGTATATACAAATGTATATTTTGCGTGATTTCTATGTAAATTTCGGCAGCATGACGGCGTAAACCGTCATCTACCAAACTTGTTCAAGGCTAACCTGCAGATACAAGCAACACAACCAAAGAAAGAAAGGCACTCGTGCCATCTTATATACAACCAAAAAGGGAAATGTACAACAAACTGGGGGCTTTCGCCCCAAACAAAGTCCAAAATGTTCAAAATGAAGGACCAAAATGTACAAATGTGCAAAATACAACAAAACAAAACTACTGCCGGTCGCCCTCCAGCTCCGCAACTCTTTCCGCGAGAGCAGCAATCTTGGCGTCCCGAACCTCGAGCTCCCTCAACAAGCGAGCTGTCTCCCCCCAAGACTGAGCCAACTCTTTCTCCAGCTCGCGGCCTCCCTGCAAAACAACGAAATTGGCTCATGTCAATCATTTCCAGCAATTAAAAGAAAAGTTGGAAAATCAAAATTAAAAAAAAACGAAATAGGCACTAGGTTCATACCTGGCGACCTCGACCGCCGACAAGTGCCTCGACGGCAGTAGCTCGCAGCCGGTTGGCCACCCTCCACAACGCCACGAACCGAGACTGCGCAACCTGCATTTTCAAAAGGAATTCTCAATAATTGAATAAGTTCAACCAAATGTGTTCTTACACAAGAATTAGGCAAATTAGAGGCTCACCCTCCGAATCAGATGCTGCAAATCGTCCAGGCCAGCATCCGCCACAGCCACGTCAAAGTCACGCAGCTCGGAGATCATCGTCCTCCCAGTCGCGTCAGTGTACTCGAGGGTCTCGGGGTACTCTAGGGGCTCGATGCCCGCCGCCTCAACCTCCTGCAAAGTCAAATGTTTCTCATTAATCGATGATCCTTCATCGTAGTTTTAAAATCAAAAATCAAGGAGAATAAAAATGCTCACCACAACCGGCCAGTACGCCAACCTCCCGTAGAGGAACGCCGAGTAGTCCTCGCCAGGAAGAAGGAGGGCGTCACCACCAACGCCAGCCAAGTCAGCCTCCCTCTCAGCCTCAGAAGGCTCCCTGAACATCGTCCTAGGAGGATCGATGGGAACCGTCAACACATCCCGAAAGCACTGACGAGCCAAGCGCTCGCCCAAGTACCACACAGGACCCATCGACGTCCTCAACAACAGCCGGCTCGAACTCCTAGGCCGAAGAACCTCAGCCACAAAAGAAGGCGCTCCAGCATACTCCGCCCAAGGCCTGGGCACCCACTGAGACAAGACAAAAAAGGAATAATTCTTATGATCGAGTTAAAAAGCAATATAGAAGCAAATGAATATAAGTGAGATGTTTACGCTGTCTAGCTGAAGAGCGTTCACGTCCCGCCGGTAGACATCGTGAGAAGAACGCTTGCTCTTCGTCCTACACATGACCCAATTCCTCACCACGGGATATGCCCTCTCCAGCGGCTCCGTCCTCTTGGGCGCGAGGCCCGGAAAATAGGAGTACACTCACGCCTGTAAAGCAAGATAGTCAATAACGATCTTTCATAATTTGATAAAGAAGAGAATTGATTTTAAGTCTCAATGAAGGTTCATACCTCCAACAAGTCCAAAGTCTGACAAACCAGGAGAAGTCCCCTTCTCCATCAGCTCCGGACGAACCATGGCCCTCATGAAGCGGATGAGGACCGCGAAACCAAGATGACCCGGTCCCCAACGCCCTAGGGAGCTCGGTCAGAAAGGAAGGGAAGAAGCTTCGTCGACAGTCTCTCTCCCTTGTCTCCGAGGTAAATCGAAGACAGAAACCACCAGAGCCACAAGCGGGCCCTCTGCTCAGCTGTACAGGGAGGAGGAGCCGTCTCCATCCCATCAATGGTCACCAGCGCCGGGATCTTTCCCTCAAAGTAGTCTCGAACGTAGGAGTTGGGTACCAAACCAGGCACTATGACAGCCTTCGGCGACAAGTTCCAGCCGATCAACCTCCTAGCCTCGACCGAGTCCACCCTCATGGCAGGCTCCGGCCACTCTATAGCCTCAGTCCCACACGGCAGACCAGAAATCATGCCGTAGTCCTCCAGAGTGACTCCCACCTCGCCAAAAGGCATGTAAAAGGTGGAAGTCGTATCCCAGAATTGGTCCAAGAAAGCGCGGACCAGGCTAAGGTTAGCCCGCAACTTCCTCCTCGCGATATCCCTCCAGGCCTGCACCAAGGCACCGAACGCTCCGCGCTTGATCTTGGCGCGCTCCTCCGCCGACAGCCGCTCGTAGCACTCCATCGCTGTCGTGTAACCCGAGAACGACCTGATGTTCCCGGCCTCCTATTGTGATTTGAAACAAAAAGCTAATTTAGTTTTGAATAAAAGTTGGATAAGATGTGAGCAATTGAAATGAATGAAAGGAGATGAGTGGTGAGTAATGAATTCAAAATTACCAAACTCTTCACCGTCCTGTAGGACAGGTGACCCTCTACAGCCCACAACAAGTGCCTGCTCTCCCAGGTCTCAGCCCACGCGGGAGCTCCCCTCAGCTGACGACCTCCTCGTCCGACGTTGGCCCGTCTATGGGCCTCCTCCTCCTCAACAGCCTCCTCCTCGTGGGCCTCGTCCCCAGAAGCCATCACCGTAGCGGTGAAAGCCTGCTCCAAAGCCTCCTCGATCACGGCAGAGTCTATCTCCATGGAACATCTTCCAGAGGTAGAAGCCTCATCACCTGCAGCATTAAAAGCAAATTTAGGCCGCGTCACGTGACGGCGAGCCTTAGTTAAGGGATTTTCGAGCCTTTGGAAACCCTGAAATCGCTCTTTTCTCGCCATCTTTGGCCATATCCTCACAGACCCAATCACTCATGTGGTAATTAGGGTCAAGGCAAGCCTAATTTGAAGCCTAATTCTGGGTTCGAGTCGCAATTTCGGCAGCATTTCGTTATAACGGCGATTATGCCCTAAAAGGTGTCCTGAAAAAGCTTTCACAAACCAAAATTACGAGATGATAGGAAGTTTACCCATCATCCAAGGATCCCAAATATCAAGTTTCATCGCAAATGGACAATCCTAAGGCTATTTTCGAAGCAATTTACGGTTTAGTTGTGAAACCGTCTCAAATTCACTCAAATGCTCAAAACTCAACGAAAATTCGAAACAAATACATGGTTATGTTCCTTATACTGCCAATTATCCATTTCTAATACCAATTTCACAAGGCAAATCCATTTGGGAGAAAAGCCCCAAATTTTCGAAATAATTGGGTTGAAAACCCTAATTTTTTCGATCCAAATTGAGCGAATATAGAAGATTAATGCAAGAATGGTACACATACCTCGATTAGTCATGATGAATGCAAGCTTTCGGATCAAACCTTGTCGGAAATGATTAAGATTTGAGAGAGAATTTGAAGAAATTGTGTTTCGAACAAATGATCCTAAACCCTCTGTTTATCGCGTTTTTACGCAGAAAATACACTTTGGGGAATAGACGCAGCAGGTGCTGCGCCTCTTCCTAGCGTTCCCTCCATATGAGTTTTTCAAAAATTCGTTATGAGTTCGTTATTTGTGGGCCCATCTTTGGTGCGCCTCTTCCTCGTTGCTATCTTATCCTTTTGGTCCGTTTGACGATTATCTTTCGTTTCGGCCCGCATTTCTAAGCCAAAAAGTAGGCTATTACACATTATTTATCGCTTCTAGGACCTTTCTTGTCACAACGAGCATTTATTCCTTCACAGGTGTTTCGACACGCCTTCATTATATTTCCCCAACGAGAGTAAGCGGATAGACTTTCCCTCTCGAGACACGGAGATTAATTCCCGATTATGTTCCCCAACGAGAGTAAGCGGATAGACTTTCCCTCTCGAGACATGGAGATCAACATTAGCCCCTATTTCTTCCGAAGTTTGTTTGAAGTCAACTCGAATGCATTTCTCCCGCCAGCCTCCACTTTGTGTCCTACTACTCACAATATTTCTTGTTTCCCCTCGGAGTGCGATAAAGATGTCGTTCTCCACAATTTCCCAGACCAGTAGAGTTCCTACACTCGAGCCTTATTTACCCTTTAGTTTAAACTTATATTCGGGCCTCCTTCCCGCCGATGCTTTCCTTTAGGGCTCCATACCCTAGCACCAATCCTTATATATCTTTTAGGTCTTACCCTTAGCTCCTACGCTTACCCTTAGCTCCTACGCTTACCCTTAGCTCCTACGCAACTCCGGAAACATCTCGAGAAAGAAGTCTCAGGTATGGTCTCTTATTATGGCTGGCGAGCCTCCTTACGTAGTCTAATGGACTTTAAACGACCCTCCCCGATAGTCGACAGACTCTAAAATGTTCCCGACGACAGGTCCTTGGCTTAGACCCCTTGAGCCGCCTCGCGTCGCCATAGTCGTCAGGTTGTAATCTTCGATTGACCTGATGGTTATACTTTGACTTTCGCCTTGTCCAAGCCTCAGTCAAAGTGGGGGCTCTGTAGATACCTCATTTCTGCACCTCTCGCAAACCACCCTGTGATGATTAGGCTCGTTTGCATGACCGACCAATTTGACCAACTCCACATCAATCAACTTAATTAATCTAATCGTTTTCCTCTTACGAGGGCACTTTCATATTTGCATTATAGTTCGAGTCGAGCATCGCTAATCGATAACTTAGTCCTTCTCGTTTCGTCAAACATGTAAGTCCGAGGGTGTATAATCTCTCTTTTATTATTGTTCTTTACTTTTGTATCATCATTAATGTAAGGTTTATGTCGAAAATACTTATTAAAACCGATTTCTAAAACCGTGCTTTAAAACCTCTTTTTACGGATTTCTAGAAGACAAACCGTCGAGAAAGGACGCAGAATCGCTGCCGCCTCTTGAAGGAGCGCAGCTGCTGCGCCTCTTCGTGAGGGCCGCCAGCTTCTCGCTTCCTTTCTTCTTCCTTCGCCTCCTCTGTAATTCGTTCGTCAAAATTTGTTTCGTTTGTTTCCTGTTAATTCTTTGACATAATAGCTTATCATCTCACATGTATATTATTCATCATTCATTCACATGTTTAATTCGTCATTAAATTCGGCCAAAATCTCAAGTAATCTCATATTTGCGGGTTTTCGTCAATAAATTCAATCCGGGTTGTAGGAATTCAATTTGTTCATATCGGGTTTCTGGAATTCGATCCTTGATATATTTTCCATCTATTATTCATGTTTACTTCGTCATTAATTCATCATGTTTAATCTATTTTGTTCACCTATGTCACTAATCAATCATTCTTCCATATAAATAATTCGTTTGCATCCATCTCATCCATGTTTATTGCTTTTATGACCATCAATCACATGTAAATAACCTGATAATCACCTCTATCCGAGTATATATTATAAATCAATCATTAAATTAACCCACGAACATTAACGATTTGTAGTTCCGGCTTCACAGCCAGAACTCACCCTTGGAACAGACGCAGCATCTGCTGCGCCTCTTCCAAAGGGCCCAATCCTACTGCGCCTGTTCCAGGTTGATTTCTGTCTCTGAACTCCGTTGTTGCTTGACTTAGTTTAATTAGCATATGTATTAATGGACTATTATCCGTATTGTCGCCTTAATTTCTGTTCGTTAATTCTTTCTTCTTTCTTTTCCAAAATTATCCGTTTTAAAGGTATTTTCGACATAAATCGCTAATCCCGATGTAATTATTGTAATTTCTTATTATTTTAATTTTATTTATTGTATTTATCATATTTGTTGTATCATTTGTATGTTTTCACATGTAATTGAGCATTAAATCTTACCTCGACCCAATTGATTGTTAAACTATGTGTCAACTGACTTAGTTAAATTCACATGCTAGGATTAAAACTTGGATGTTGCATTGCATGCATATAATCGACGATATATCAAGTATAGATGATGTCCCTAATCATTAGTAGAGGCCGCTATCGAGGCGGGCGGGATTAGGTGTTCGATCAAAAGAGCTTCCTAATACGTACCCTCACCCCTTACTCCAGATCTCTGTGAACATCCGTGTTCATTGGCATCCACGAGAGTCATTCTAGACATAGAATGCTAAGGGTAATGATTGCTTAGTGTTCATGTCACTACTTTGTGTCTTGACATGACACGGGGTATTCGAACGGTTCTAATTTCCCATAAAAATTGGTGGCGACTCCAACAAAATGCAAACGCTTGTTCTCTTCCTTCCGAGCGCCCCCGTGGGCCCCCGCTGTCCACATGTTGCTTCGGGAGTAAATGTTTTGTCCATAATAATGGCAAAAATAGGTTAAGAAAATTCGATCCCAGAAGCGACGAAGCGGTGTTTGTAGGTTATTCTAATCATAGTAAAGCATATAAGGTTTTTAATAAGAGAACCTTATGCATCGAAGAAAGTATCCATGTTGTTTTTGATGAGAATAATATGTTTGACAAAGCTGAACAGGATGAGGAAGAAGATTTGAACGAACCTGATTTCCGACTATCCAGGGATGAACTTCCAGAATTGGATGAGGAAGATAAAGAAATTGAGGGCACAAATGATGAACAAAGAAGCCCTTCGAATGATAAAGAAAAGAGAACTGAGAGTTTAGTTGATGATACTAAAACCTCTTCTCAATCTAACAATTTAGAGAATAAAGTTATAACTGATGAAGCTATAACTTCAACTCCAAATGAACGAACTAAATCCAATGTTATAACTGATTCTGTTATAACCCCAGGCTTGGATTCAGGGGGAACAATGCATGAACCCCGATCATTCGAAGATGATGAAACTAGTTCAGATGAAGATGTGCCTCCTGTTTCAAAGAAATGGAGATATAAGGATTCCCATCCAATGGAAACCATCCTAGGAAGTTTGAATAAAGGCGTTCGAACTCGAAGAAGACTTAACAACTTTTGCTCATTCTACTCCTTTCTTTTAACCATTGAGCCAACAAATATCAAAGAAGCACTTGCCGAACCAGATTGGAATGTTGCTATGCAAGAAGAGCTTCAACAGTTCGAACGGAACAAAGTGTGGCATTTGGTTCCAAGACCTAAAGACCGAACGGTTATCGGTACGAGATGGGTTTTTAGGAACAAGCTGGACGATACATGAGTTATTGTACGAAATAAACCTAGATTGGTTGTACAAGGGTATAATCAACAAGAAGGAATTGACTATGATGAGACCTTCGCTCCTGTAGCCAGACTTGAGGCTATTAGATAATTAATAGTGTTTGCTGCTCATAAAGGAATTAAACTTTATCAAATGGACGTTATGACAACATTTCTTAACGGCTATTTGAATGAGGACGTTTTTGTCGAACAACCCCCAGGATTTCTCGATAGAAAGTTGCAAGACCATGTTTTCAAATTAGATAAAGCCTTGTATGGTTTGAAACAAGCTCTGAGGTCGTGCTATGACAGATTGTCAAAATATCTTCTTGAAAGTGGTTTTAAAAGAGGATCTGTCGATAAAACCCTATTCCTGAAAAATGAGGATTCCAATCTATTAGTTGTACAAATATACGTTGACGATATTATTTTTGGTTCAACTAATAATCGTTTATGCAAGTATTTTTCAGATTTAATGACCTCATAATTCGAGATGAGCATGATGGGAGAATTCAAGTTCTTCCTTGGACTCCAGATTCAACAAACTTCAGAAAGGATTATGATACACCAACAAAAATACATCAAGGAGCTAATCAAGAAATTCGGTATGGAAAATTCTAACTCTAAGCCAACTCCTATGGGCACTAAGAAGAAGTTGACCTTGTATGAAAACGGTAAGTCTGTCGATGAGACGACTTATCGAGGTATGATTGGCTCACTTTTTTATTTAACTGCAAGTCGTCCGGATATTATGTTTAGTGTATCCGTATGTGCTCGATTCCAATCGTGCCCTAAAGAATCGCATATGATTGCAGTTAAGAGAATCTTGAAGTATTTAATTGGTACATCTAAATTATATCTATGGTATCCTCTTGAGTGCAATTTCGATCTCATAGGGTATTCAGATGCAGATTATGCAGGTTGTTCACTTGACAGAAAAAAGTACTTCCGACATAGCCACGTTTGTTGGACCGTGTATTATCACGTGGGGGTCAAAGAAGCAAAATTCCGTTGCATTATCTACTGCTGAAGCCGAAAACATTGTTGCTGGACTGGTATGTTCTCAACTTTTATGGCTTAAGCAACAACTATGTGATTATGGTGTTAATGTAGGGTGTATACCTATTTTATGTGACAACACGAGTGCTATAATTATATCTAAAAATCCCGCACAGCACTCACGAACTAAGCATATAGACATTAGACACCATTTTCTACGGGATCATGTAGATAAGGGCAACATAAGACTGGAATTTTGTAGTACAGAAAAATAATGGACTGACATTTTTACCAAAGCATTGGCTAGAGAACGTTTTGAGATTTTACGGTTGGAAATTGGTTTAATTGGTGGCAACTAAACATGTCACAAATATTTTATTCTCCATATGACTGACTAGATTTGACGAGATTGTATGACTGTGTCCGTATTTTTCGTTGCAAGTTTATTTATGTCAAATGTTATATTATATTATGAGAATATTCCATTTTCTAGTCATGTATATCTTAAGTTTTATTACGAACCAAAAGTCGTAACCAATTGCTTCCAGTTTCTTGCCTTAACCGAAATTCTTCACAATTTTATAACTCTTGTCATATCTTACCATATCTTATCATATCTCTTTAAAAATCTACCCTAACCACTTGTATATCTTATGGTAATTATAAATAAAAAAAAAAGGGAAAAACTTACCTACCTCCACACGCCACCTCCACTTTCCTATTTCCCTTAAAACTCTCTTACCATAATTGATTTACTACTCCCATAAATACTCACCTCCTTCCGTCACAATCACACACAAAAACCAAAGATTTACCTTTAGACTTTTCTACACACTCAACCTCCAAAATCCAATAATCATCATGTCTCCTCCCTCAACTCGCTTTCACTCGCCCTCAACTCGGTCCACAACTCGGACCGGGTCCTCCAAACCATCATGCAACAAAACCTATATCCCTCTCAAAACTCCTTCACCTTCATCAAACCAAAAACAAACTAACCCCGATCATAACCGGGTTGATCCTAACTTAGAAGGGAAAAGACGAAAGTTAAATAAAGGGAAAGAGAAGGCCATAGGTTTTGAAGATTCGGTGGAAGAGACCGAGGTTGTAGCTACTCAAGAAGGTCATCAAAGGACAATGTTTCGAGAGTACATGCCGAATGCAACATCAATGGGGCTTGATAATCTTCGACTCACCGCGGATGAAAGAACCCGTGTCAAATATGTTATGTGGTACGGTATTCATGGTGGTCGTTTCTACTCCGACAAATGGTATGGAAAATCGAAGATTTGCAATTTTTTAAGGAATTCCTGAATTTTCAAGAATGGATGAAAGTTTGTTCTTTTGTTGGTCCGGTCTATCCTATTGAGGTAATCCAATTTTAATCTTCCGTCTCCGTCAAAAATAACGTGTTGCATGTGGTGGTGAATGATTCCGAAGTCAAAATCTCCCTTGGCGATTTTTGTACTCTGTTTTCGGTCCCTGATGATGGGATCGAAATAAATCCGAGTGCGGAATGGGGAGATGTGACGGAGGAAGAAAAGCTTAAAATTAAGAAGTCATTTGATGTTGATGCTACGGGGTCAAGTAACATGCTTGCGGGGTCGTTTACCCCAAAACAGAAATTCTTTCTTAATTTCCTTTGGAACACGGTTGTTCCAAGGTGGGGTGGTCGTGATAAATTGTCGAGTTATGAGATGGTGTTGATGTCTAAGTGGCTTGAAGGGTACAAAGTTAGTCTTCCTCGTCTTGTGTTTCATAAAATCGTTCAAACAAGTATTTGTGTCACTGAGGAAAAGTTTTATACTACTTTGGATTTGCCGTATGGAATGTGGGTCTCTCGGCTTTTGGAATAAAAAGGGGTGATTGGGATTTCTAGATATGGTGTAAAGGTGAAAGATGAGATGTGTGAAACTCATATTAAATTGATGAACATGGGTGTCATTGGACCCGATTTGGTGTTTTTAACAGAAGGGAATGTGGTGGAGAAATCGTCGGATGTGGTCTCCGTTGTTGAACAAAAATTGGAATCGTTTATGGCAAGTATTTGTGAGAAAATGAATGCACAAAATAATATGGTTGCGGAGTTGGTCTCGGGTTTGGGACAAGACAAGAATGGGGCTTCGGGTTCGAAGGGTTCGGATCTTGGTGAAGTCTTGTCTTAATTGCATGGGTTAGAAGCTCGGGTTGATGCTATGGCTAAGGATGCGGCTAGGGCGGCCAAAGAGTGTGTTCGTCATTCTAGTTCATTAGCTAACTTAGCTAGTCAAGGTGGGGCATTATGGCGTGAAGGGAAGGCTATGCATGAGGATATGCGGGTTGTTTATGAGGCTACCCAAGCCTTGTCATTGAAAGTGCTTAATTTTGAGCGGTGTCTCACGGCCCAAGCTAACCATGTCCGTTCATGTTTTGATCGTCTTGACTCTCTTGAGTTTAGGACCCATCCCGGTTATGTGAACCCCAATGTCGTGAAACGTGACTACCCTTAAACCCGTCCTCATCTTTTCCTTGCCTTTCTTTTGTTAGACTTTATATTTTGAATAATTGTCTAATTCGGCCCATTTTGGCTTGCTTTTGATTCGGCCCATATGGCTTAAAAACTTGTTTCTTATTCGGCCCAATTGGCAATTAGACTAGCTTGGTTTGTAGTACACTTATTTTCTATATGACATGCTTATGTAGATTATTTTCTCATTTTATAATCTTTCTTTGCATGTTTAATACTTGTCTCGACTTATATTATTCTAGTTATTTTATGTCTTTTCTCGTCTTTTCGATGATGTCAAGAGGGGGAAGAAAATTCTTGTAACTTAAGTATTTGCCTAAGCTTGCACCTTGTCGGAACCTTTAATATCTTAAGGTCCTTAGATGCTATACTTTGTATATAAGTGATTGTTCTTGTGTTCAACTGTCTATGACTTTTATAGTATTATGTTGAGGGGGAACTTACACTTAAGTCACAAATCTTAAGAGACTTGTCATCATCAAAAAGGGGGAATTTGTTGGACCATATAGATATATGATTAAGTTTTGATAATGACAAGTGTGTGCCTCGTTTTATATAAACTCTTGCTCGTAATCGTTTGTTTAGTCTTTGTTAGATTAACTTAGGTTTACAAGTTAGCAAGTAATGTTATAGCATTCTTAGCTATAACAATGAAGATTTGTGAGGCATCATTCAAGTAATGTTATAGCAGCTTGAGCTATAACATTGAAGATTCTTAAAGCGTCATAGCAACTATAACAAGTTTCAAGTATGATGATCACTCAAGCGAAAGGCTAGATCAAGTCTTTAACAAAGCTCAAGATGAAGAGCTTTTGGTCAAGATAAAGAGAATATCCTATCACTGAAGATCTCCAGGAAGATTAGTTAGTATAGGTCTTCATCTGATGACGGTATCTTAAGACAATAATATTTGGAAGGTAAAGTTATAGCTATTTCACCTATAACTTTACTTACCAAACTTAAAGTTATAGTTGTTTCTACTATAACTTTAGGTAGCATTTTAATAGCACGATTTTAATAGTTTTAAAATCATTTTTCAAAGGATAAAATTCTTTTAAACATATTTCGAAATCATGTGTATCTATAGTAGAGTTAATCTATGGGTTGTTATAATAGATAACTTGCATATCTCTATTGGTTAGTAAAACGACTTATGGGTCGTCATGCTACCTAGGGTTTGCTAGTCTATTTAACCTAACTCTAATCCAAGAAGAGAGATATTTATCCAAGATGAGCACGGGCCTAGGGTTTCGGCTGTGAGCTGTAAACCGTTGGGGCGTGCGAGTTGTTGTGTATAAGTAATCTATCTAATCAAATCTAGCTTATATTTATATAAGATATTTTGCTATCTTAATAATATATGATTTGATTTGTTTACTTATCTAAACATCTTAAAGATATAGTTTTAGAAAACAAATAAGATTCACTTTTATCTTATTTACCTAAACTATAATATCTTGGATTAAATTAGGAAAGAGATAAGGAATTATCTCTTGTAAATCTTGCCGCTTATCTCTCGGCATTCTAGGGTTTCGTGCAAACCCTAGTTCTCTCTTCTACTATAAATAAACTTGATCATTCCTTATTTAAGTAAGCTTTTCGAAATACAACAATCCTTGAAAAACATATTTGAGTTTAATTCTTAATTGTCTTATTGTTTTGTTTTTGAAAATATTGCGAAAAGTCGTGCTCTTTAAATTGCTTATCTTTCTTAAGGTTACGTCATAAGATAATAGTACTTCATGTTGTTTCTTACTCGTTCAGTTGTGTGAACACTTAGAAGAACAATCAAGTGCTTTCTTAGTAACTTAAGATAGTCAAAATCGAATATCTAGTGATATTCAAATCGAGTTATAGTTAGAGTTAACTATACGAGTTGGGTTGATAATTTTGTAATCCGAATTAAGGTACTAAGATTATTAATCGAGAATAGTGGACGTAGGCTTCGACGCGTGAAGCTGAACCACTTCAAATATCGTGTGTTTTTGCAATTTTCATTTCAGTCATTTCATTACGTTCATAATCATTTAGTTAATTAGTTAAAGTTTAATCAATAAACTTTAAGTAATTAATTACCTTGATATAAAATAAAAAGTAGGCATAATTTTTAAATACTCAATGCACCCTCCCCTCCCCCTCTCGAGTATTTCGGGTGTGATATACTCTTCATCAGACCTGTGAATGTGCCTAAGTTCACTCTTTAGAAGCCCGAGCTTAGCAAAAAGGGAATAAATCTGGCCACCACCAGTAGAAGAAGACCAGATCTGAGAAACACAAGAGGAAAAACTAGCAGAAAGAGCCCAACAGTTAAGGTAACGGAAAGACTTAGGAGGAGGCCTGATAGAAGGATCAATGTCCATCAAAAGAGGAGCATGATCAGAAATGCCAGCTGGAAGAAAATCAACAGTGGAAGAAGGAAGGTAATGGAACCACTCATAATTAAGCAAAGCTCGATCTAACTTAGCCCATTTAGGGTTAGCAGGCTGCTTATTATGCCAAGCGAAGACTCCCCCAGTATAAGGGTGATCCACCAGTTGGCAAGCAGTCAGGCAGTCCCTAAATTCCTGAATTTCCCTAAGATGGAGAAGACACCCAGATCTTTCTTCAGCAGCTAGAGAGACATTAAAGTCACCAAGGCAAACCCAAGGGATTTTGTGCCCCTGAGAGAACGAGATCAACCTGTTCCAAAAAGGTAGTCTCTCCACTGCCCTATTAAAAGCGTAGACAAAAGTGACCAAAAAGCTTTTCTGAGAGAGGATGTGAGTAACAGTACAGAGAGCATACTGAGCCCCAACCTACAAAAGTTGTAGTTTCACTACTAAGGGATTCCAAACTATCTAAATACGACCCCCAGAATGAGAAGCATAATTGTGTATAATAGAGAATTTCTTGAACTTCTTAGTACCAATAAGTTTTGCAAACCTTTCCTTAACATGAGTTTCAATGAGGGCAGCACAGTCAACTCGATGCCTAAGTAGAAAATCTAAAACCTCCTATTGTTTTAAAGGGTCATTCATCCCCCTCACATTCCAGGAGGAAATGATCATTGAGGTGAGTGAGGGGGCGACCCCCCTGGATCAATCTCAACTTGTACAATTCCTTGATCAACAGCCAAATGCACAGATACTGGCCCCTCTTGTGGCTGAATAACTGAGAACCTGTTACGCAAAGGAGTAGTACAGGAACTATCATCCTTAGTTGAGGAGGACCTAGGTGTAGGAGAGGCAGGAATGTCTTCATGGGCCTTGGTAACAGGCTTGCTAACTGGTGGAGCAGCAACAACCACCTTAGCAGGCTGATAGACCTTCTTAGGAGCATTTCTATTGCACTTCTCCTTAGTATGACCAATCTTCTTGCAGGTTTGGCAATAATAAGGAACCCATTCATACACTATCTTCTGCAAAATCTTCCCACGGTAAGGAGTTTGGAGGGCCATAGCCTTAGGAAGCTCTTTGGAAATGTCCACCTCCACTAACACCCTAGCAAAAGCAGTCTTACTTTTGTTCGTAGTAGTCTCATCAGCACAAATAGGAGTACCAACAAAACTAGCTACCTTACAAAGCGCAGATTGTGACCAGAAACACGGATCCAGATTAGGAAATAAGACCCAAGCAGGCACCACTGTAAACAGATCCAATTCAACGGCAACAGCCGGAGACTAAGACTTAAATACCAAAGGATAACCATTAATATTCCACGATTCCGCCTGAACACTCGCCATATCTTCCTTAGAAAGGAACCTGAAATAATACCAACCCCTAGAGAAATAGAGAATTTCAGGAGTAGTGATATGATTCCAGTGTTTCCCCACCAAGGTATTCAACTCCGCAATGGTAGTCTTACACCCCATAACAGTACCCACTAAAGTACAACTCCAATAGTCAACTTCCTCAGCAATATCTTGCTCATCAATAACCACTTCATCCTTAGAACCCTTAATAAAATCAAGGGACATACCTTTCCCATATGTTTTTAGAACCTTAGCGTAAGACGGCTGAGAAGAAACTCCCGTCGCAGCAGGAATTACAACAAAAGGGACCGCAACCTTAGGAACTCATGGAGTCAAGGAGGAAGCCCCCTTCGCCGGAGTCAGCTGTACCCCAGACTTAGATCCAACCTTCGAAGACCCAGATTTTCGTAAATGTAGGTTAATAAAGTCACCAAGAGTAGTTTCCCCCGGAGATTGACTAGAAGAGGCGTCAACAACCTCAGCAGTAACCTCCGATTGACGAGTTTGACGAGAGGAGGCCTGGATTCTGGGCGGCTGGCCCCGAGGCATAGCGGCGAAGACGAGTGAAACCACTTCTTATCGTCGCAATTTCGGAGAAAAGATTTAGAGAGAGAAAGTAGAGAGAGGGAGCCGGATTATTATTATTATTATTATTATTATTATTATTATTATTATTATTATTATTATTATTATTATTATTATTATTATTATTATTATTATTATTATTATTATTATTATTATTATTATTATCATCATCATCATTATTATCATCATCATTATTATCATTATTATTAATATTACTATCATCATTATTATTAGTGTAAATTGATAATCAGTACCAATATAATCACCATTTTTCATAATCAGTACCAACATAAAATTTAATTAATAAACAGTACCAACTTAAGTGCTCCGTTCAATAAGTAGTACCAAATGGCCTGAAACTGCCACTTAAAATTTGAATTTGAATTTTTCCGTCATTATCTAAATTTTTATTCCCATTCTACCCCTCCCTTTTTGCTATTAAACATCTCATGTCCTCCATTACTGCTTCATTCTCCCTTCCTTACTGCTTCCTTTCTTCTTTATCATTTCCTCCTCTCTTTTAACCATTTAAGGTATGTATCTCTACCATTTTTTCTTGCTTGTTTCTCTCTCGTTTTTTTGCTGCCTTCTGTTTTACTCTTCTGTTCTTCTCATCTTATTCTATTCTATGTCCATCTTATTCTCTTATGCTCTCCTTCTTTTTTATTGTGAATTTATTTTACTCCATTATTTACACTATTAAACTTTAATTAATTCCTCTCCCTTTTTCTATTGACTGAAACAGGTTATGGATCTTCCCCAAAACCTGAAATGCCATTGTCGTGTACCTGTTGCTATATTGAAATCGTGGACCTGTGAAAACCCTGGAAGAAGATTCATGGCCTGCAAGTTTCGTCATTGTCAGTTTTGGCATTGGGTAGACGACAGTCAGAGTGAATGGCAGAAGAATGTTATCAATGGCCTTATGTTGGATAAGAAACTCTTGCAAAGTCAGAATGACATGTTGAAATCTGAGAATCAACACTTGGTGGAGAAAGTTGAAAGCTTTAAGGCTGAAAATGGATTACTAAGGTCCAAAATCAAGGATTTGGAAAGAGATTTAATTTTCCCTTTGTATGAGAAAAAAGGAAAAAGCTTCTTTTGTAAGATGGTTTCAATCATTTTGTTAGTGGTTGTTGCGATATTGTTGGCTAAGTTGTTTAAGTATTAGTTAGTTCCTCATGTAATGTGTAAGGTTAGCTCATGAATGACATATACTCATGAGCCATTTTGTGTAAGGTTCTTTTCAATTAATGGAAAAGGTTATTTCAATCATTTTGTTTTTATTCAATGGAAAACATGAACTAAATGAAATGACATATACTCATGAGGCATTGATGTGTCGAAATACCAAACTAAATTAAAAAGCTTTCTCAGAAACATTGTTCCAAACTTGTCTAATTCTTGTTCAGTACAAAATGAAATGACATAGTAACAAATTTAAATGATTAGAACTAAATGATCAGAACTTGTCTAATTCTTGTTGACCCTCTTCTTGGTGACCTTTCTCTGCCTTAATGCCTGGCTCTTGAGGTTGATTTTGATGCTGAATTGGTTGACTTGGTTGGCTGATGTTGGGTTGGCTTTGCTGCTGACTTGCTTGGCTTCCTCCAGCAATCATGGCAAGCACCTCAGCATCATGCTGTTTCTTTGCCTTTCTCGCTTCAACTTGAGCTTTATACCTTTGTGTCCATTCAGAGGTTGGTATGGTTGATTGTACAGAAGCAACCTGTTCTGAGTTCTTGCATGTTTTCACATTGTGCCCTAGCTGGCCACATTTTCTGCATGTTCTTTGTAGCCGTGGCTTCTTAGGCACCTCCCCACTGGTTCCCTCACCAGCTTCCTTCCTCCTCTTTTTATGGCTTGGTCTGCCTGGCAGTTTTCTAATAGGCGGTGGTAAAGGCTCAGCAAGATCCACCTTCTCCCACTGAGTTATATCAGGCATTGGTGGTATAGGTAAGCCATAACATTGCATGTACTTCTCTCTTGTGTAAGCCTCATCCACAAAGTCTTCATAGTCAGCCCTTTGATGATTGATAGAAGCCATGGCATGTTGGCATGGAAGGCCACACAACTGCCAGTGGAAACAACTACAAGTGTGTGCTATCAAATCAACAACATATTGTTTGCTCATATACTCAACTTCAAATTTCTCATTACTTGAAGCATAAACATCACAACAATCTGCTTCTTTAAGAGCCCATTTTAAGAACTTATCCACATAAGGCATCACCCTACCTTCATAAGTTCTCACCCCTTCCCTCTTCTCATAGTGTCTCTTCATCAGATACCTTCTCATCCACTCCATCTGAGTTAATATTGGTTTGTCTCTACACTCCTTAAAACATGATTAAAGACTTCACACATGTTATTCAAAGAACATGTTTGACTTGCGATTGTGTTGAAGGCATACCTACTCCAATGATGGTCTCCAATCTGAGACAAATAGGTGTATGCCCTATCACTAAGAAATTTGATTCCTTGCATCTGGAAATCAAACTCAGCCTGCAAAAAGATCGTCATGGATATTGTTCATTGTTTATATGGCAGCCTTCCAAAATGAGTTTGGAAATCAAGATGAAAGGAATGTTTATAACAAACAAATTACATGCAAAGCAAAGTGTAGAAATCAATACCTTTGTACCTGCTCTAGCAGCCTTCCAAAATGAGTCTTTGAATATTGTTCCTGTGAATTGGAGCTTGAAGTTTGCCCAGATATGTCTTACACAATACCTGATATCTGCTTTAGGAGTTGCAATATTGAAAGCCTCCAATATACCCTTCTGTCTGTCTGACATTATAGTCATCCCTAAACCTTCCACTTTACCCAAATCCTCCATAAGCAGATTTAGAAACCAAGTCCATGTGGCAGCATTTTCAGTCTCAACAACTGCCCAAGCAACTGGGTATATGTTGTTGTTCCCATCCATTCCAACAGCCACCAAACATATCCCTGGGTAAGCCCCCTTCAAGTGGCAACCATCTATCCCAATTATAGGTCTACACCCATTCAAATACCCATCCTTAACAGGTTTCAAACATATGTACATTCTTTGAAAAAAGGGTGGGGGTCTCTCAATTGAATCAACAGTAACAATAGCTGTGGACCCAGGTATATGCTTTATAACAAAGACCAACATAGTCCCACACCCTCCCATATTGGTGAGCACAATCACCATAGATGGTCAGTTTGGCTCTTGATCTTGCTAACCAACACATAACATACTTAACATCTACCCCTAAATCCCTTTTAATTTTTTTTTTTTTTTCAATTTTTTATTTTCCAATTGGGATTTATCCTCCAATCCTCCAAGTACTTCTCATCTAAGTACTCTGCATTGACCTTTTTATTGATGCCCCTAAACACACAATGATGACCTAAGTCTATGGTCCTTATTTGCCAATTTCCAGCAGAACCCATTGGTGTAGCATAAACAGTGTATGTGCACTTTCTTTTAAATCCACAGGTACACTCAGGAAATTTTGAAGTTATGGGATTCCAAATACACTTACACTTATTTCTACAATATGTAGTTATTCTCTTATTTCCATTGTGTTCATAGTAGAAATCATACCTGTTTTGCACTGCATGGTGTATTAAGGCTTTCTTCAGTACATACTTGTCAGGGAACTTTTGGCCTCTTAGCAAAGCAATTTGCCCCTTGAAGTCAACCTCAGGATTAAAAGATGGACAATCATCAGCTTCATCATCTGATCCTTTCAAGCTTCTTAGTTCATCATCATCATCAATATTAGCTTCTTCCTCAATACTTGGCTCCACTACCTCCAAACCTCTTCTGAATCTGACTAGGCTAAGAGACTGATCAACCTTATTTATCAATGATCCCTCATCTTGTTGAATAAACACTTCTTCTGCCCTTAGATCTTCCTCTCCCAAAGTGAAATCAACATCTGATTGCTCCTCCTCGAATCCTCTTGGACACCTCAAAATCCTCATCTAAACCCTCATCACCTTTTACTATCTTTTCCTTACCTTTACTTAATTTCTTAGGCTTTCTCCTTGGCTTCAACTTTAACTTAGGCTTCAAAGATATACCAGCCTCAGTAGATCTGGTCTCTAAACCAGGGCCAGTATAGTCAAACAGCTCATCAAACTCATCTTCAAAGTCCACTACCTTAGCTTTACCCTTGCCAAAGTCTACTTTCCTTGCTTTGCCCTTACCCTTTTCTACAGTGTTTGCCTTACCCTTGTCCTTTCCAACAACAGCTTCAGGCTTCCCCAAATGTATATCCCTTGACCTCGGACTTATATTTGTTTCTCTAACAGAACCAAAGACCTCGATTTCACTACCTTATCGACTTTTGCACCAACAATTTGCCTTCTTAATTGAGTTGGTTTTTTCGTACTATCATTTAAGACAGTGAGTATGGGAGTGGGTGAGGGTGAGTTGAGTTTTATAGGAGAAGTATGGTTTCTTGGGCTTTTTCTCGTAGGAGTAACGGGTTTGGGCTTTAAATGTGGTTGGGAATTTTTTGTTGAGGTAGTATTTGTACACACTTGTATGGTCTTTGTCAATGTTCGGTTTTGGAATTTATTGAGGGAATCTTGGAGGTGTCAGCAGTTAAAGGCATGGTCCAAATTTCAACATATAAATCAATCCTATTAAATTTATCCCTGGACTTAATGACCTCATCCATGTCCTCATCTTTACATATCACTGTCTTACCACTAGTGAGATTCTTACCAAACTTTCTAAAATAAACAATTGGTAGAACATTTTTAGGGACAACTTTTCTTGCAAGATCAACCAAAAACAACCAACTCAATTGATTCGAGTAAACACCCGGGGTGACATTAGTAGAACCTCCAAAATATTCAGTTTTATGCTTGGCATATCTAAATTTCCCCCCAAAATGCATCCTAATATCAAGTCTAATTGGCGTGTCATAGTTCATCCTACATAGACATTAATTAATCATTAAGTAGATGAATAATCAAACACTTTTAAAGAACTGGAAATCAAACACTAATAATGAAGAGTAACAGAAATTAAGGTCAACAATGATGTTGAAAAAAGACAACAATAATCACTTTATTGCAGTAGATCAATAATCAAACAATCGTCTAATTATTTACAATAGTTAGATGAAGAATCATACCGCACTTGATTCCGAGGTTGAAGGTTGAAGATGATGGTTTGTCAGGAATGATGGTACTGAAAACTGGTGATGAAGAATGATGAAGTGAAAATTAGGGATATTTGAGATGACGAACTAAAGGAATTGTGTATCGTGTAAGTTTGGCCTGAATGAAATGAAATAGGAGGAAGATGATGGGTTAAAGGTTAAAATAAGGGTAATTTCGTCATTTTAGGGGAGTATAATTGTATAAGTGGCAGTTTCAGGCCATTTGGTACTACTTATTGAACGGAGCACTTAAGTTGGTACTGTTTATTAATTAAATTTTATGTTGGTACTGATTATGAAAAATGGTGATTATATTGGTACTGATTATCAATTTACACTTATTATTATCATCATTATTATTACTACTATTACTATTACTACTATTACTATTACTAGTATTACTATTATTACTATTGTTAGTATTACTATTACTATTACTATTACTATTACTATTACTATTACTATTACTATTACTATTACTATTACTATTACTATTATTATTATCATTATTATTATTATTCCGTCTCAAACCAAACTCCCTAAATATAATAAAATATTATTATTAAATAATTATTAAATACGAAGTATTACAAATTTCCCCCCTTAAAATAAACTTCGTCCCCGAAGTTTCACCTCACTCTTCCCTTCCCGACTATTCTTTAAATCTCATGTGCACTCTCTTCCGAAAGTTCAGTGTTCAACTCTCACTACTTTTTCACAACTCTCACTACTTCCTCGCATTCCGTACTTTCTTTTTCCTAAACTTTCGAATTGTTACATTCACTCCCCTAAAAGAGAACTTCGTCCTGAAGTTCAACTATCAACCTTAAAATACGGTCTCATACACTCATTAATAAATTCCACAAATGACCATGTTCTATGTTCAACACTCTCTCCTACTTATTACAAATCCATAATAAATCAGATATGGTCCTAATGCCATTAATATAACCCTACTCTACGAGCCTCCCAAACGTCAAGGCACGGTTCGAAAGCCTAATCTCATAACAACTCCCAACTCAATTGGTTCTAAGTCTACGCATCAATCTCGGGGTATAACTCGATTATTACTACCCACATATATATCACGTCTAATCTCATACATGCACCTGTATGCAAATCAATCATAAACATGCGGACTCTATGAAACAACCAAGTAATACAACGTCACTCGACATGTGACTCAACTATGCTCCACATTCCGATTTTCCGTACACCTTGCCACGCATATACCGCGTCAAATCTACCACATGATCACACATGTGTTCTCAACATCCATTCCCATCTATCACCAACACTTCTGCTCATACGGAAGATCATATACACAATCATGCAAAAGACCACTATGTCACACACACATTGTAACCCAATTACACATTTCACGCTAATAACTTTTATCCAAGTCTCACTTTTACATAGCAAAGCCACAAAAATTTGGTCAAACACAAACAATTCATAAGGTCTCATTCATATGGGGTCAACATGTCCATCTGACGCGAACCAACCACTATATATTGGGAACATAAGGTATACACAAAGTCAGGTCTAGTACTGACAAAAACAAGGGCCAAAACAGATCACTTAGTCGAGTGTAGGAAGTGACTCGGCCGAGTAGGCGGCCACTCGGTCGAGTGTCACCTGGGTATAACATTTTTGTTCTCAAACCCGTATCCAAACTTTCATATTCCACCACATAGATGCTAATAAATCCCGATGGTGACTGATATACAATTAATAAACCGATTCAAACATAGCTATCGGCCTTATGTCCGTCATTACTACACAACTTAAATAAAACATCCAAGGCATACTACCAACACGACCATACTATTTCATCACCGACAACTGCACCATAGTGCGACACTCTAGTCACATCGGTAAGCACAACACTTACTCTAACTCAGGGGAACGGCCTAATCACTCATCACTCTCAAGGAATAATAAAACATCATCACTCACTTAATCACTACGACAAAATCATGGCGTACACCGTGGGCATTTCACATGACGTTTAGGAGGCAACTTTACAAGCAACATCTACACTACCACTCTCAGGGTCATGCCTACGTAATCAGGTTAAAGGTTACATTATGTAGCACACATACATGATCAAACACCTCAATCATAAGATTGAATCCTCAAGCATCACATGCCACACTCTTACTCTCGTGTCCACAAAACCAACTTGATAGTACTAAATCCGCAATTGCATATATCAGAATTACTAGTACTAAACTCGTCCACAGTTATACCTCATCACACGGGTTCATATGAAACTTACAACAAATTCCTCACCAAATGGCAGTTACCACTTGCAAAATCTTCAACTCGTATCTCGCTCTAGTGTTCCCTCTCTCGTATTCCAGATTCCTAAATCTTATCACAATTTATTCAGCTCACATCATTCCATAAGCCAAATTTCACACCCTCCAGCTACTTTACCATCCATATCATCACTCCTCTTTCAACCCTCTGAGTACCTCAACTATTCCCTCATCATTCCACAAGTTCTAACTCAACCATATGCTAACCGAAACATCTGAGTTGTGTTCAAAAGGTCATCCTCACATGTCCTCAAATTGTGTTCACTATCTATGAGTCCACACAATTGCTAAATATCCAATTTCTGATTGTATTTCACTACCGTCCTAGTTGTCTTTCATGATCAATTATCCATACTCAAGACATTACATGGGCCAACTACCGTCCTAGTGTTCCCAAATTATCAAACTTGGCGACTATGTCCAAAAGCACTCGTCTTGTCGAAAACATATGCCTAAGGGCTAGGGTGAGAAAACACTCTTTTGGGGATCACACAGAACTCTATGCCCGGATAATCCAGCTTCACTCAACGGATAAGGATGATGGGAATTAAAACAAGCCAGAATGGATATGGAAAGGATAGGGAATCAAATAACATGGAGGGGGTAGGAAATCCATGACCAACACCTTAAAATTGCCCTAATAGTACACTTGGAATACGATGAACTTTGTAAAACGATGCAATTTCAAAACTCAACTCTAATGCAATTTTACTCAAACATGACTCAATACGAAATGCTATATTAAAACTTTAACATAAAGGTCATTTGTCTCAAATTTCTCGAAAACATTAATACAGAGTAATCCGTCATAGGATATTACATACCTCTATAGGCCAAATTTAAAGAATTACTATTCGATTGGTGCAAAACATAACTTAGAAAAGTCAAAAATCCGGGTAGGTATACCGTTCTTTTTCGGAAATAATATTTTAAGGTGGAAAAACTTCTTATGCACAATTTGACAAAACATTGTACTCAAATATGAAAAATAAGGAGTGAATAAGGTATATCACGTGCCGAAAATCAAAGCTTATGTATACTTTTCACAACATTTTCAGGAGATTTGTCAACTTTTAAGACGACAAAATTTTGATTCACACCCTTTTATTACAAAATTCCAAAATAATATTATAGTTTTGCAATATTATTAAACCATATTTGGGTTAAAATAAAAAATGTTCATATTCCTCACTTAGTTCAGAATTTTAGGCTAACATTTGCAACGAAATCATTATTTTTTTTACTATGTACCACACCACTAAGGGATAACGGTAGTCTTTGTAAGACGATTAAAACACGTTTCACTCTCGAAAATGAAAAGTAAGTCAAAACTTTTAAATTGAAATTTTCGCATACAAGGTAAAATCCGACATTAACAACAAGCGTTACGCCTTTCTTGTTCAATATGACCCAACAACAAACACGAAAATACGATTATCGACTCAAAAGCACAAGTTTCTAAGCTCATGCATCCATGGTGGGAAAGAAAATTTAACATGAAAATTTGATTTTTGACAATTCTAATGATATAGAAAATCAACCATTACTATGAAATTGAACAAAGTCATGCAATTATTGGATAAAACTTGAATAAACATGTATGTATATATATATATATATATATATATATATATATATATATATATATATATATATATATATATATATATATATATATATATATATATATATATATATATGTGTGTGTTGTGTTTGTGTGTGTGTGTGTGTGTGTGTGTGTGTGTGTGTGTGTGTGTGTGTGTGTGTGTGTGTGTGTGTGTGTGTGTGTGTGTGTGTGTGTGTGTGTGTGTGTGTGTGTGTGTGTGTGTGCGTGTGTGTGTGCGTAGATTTGGGATCCGGTGAGAACCACCAACATAATGAGAACCTTGAGAACTCCACCTTACGGATTTTTTTTCTAAAAAAATAACAACATATTTGGATTCGGCATAGAATTTTATGGCTAGATAACATATTTCTTGGTTCAAAAAGTATAAATTATTTACGGAAATTGAGACGAGAAACATTTTATTAATTTTTATGCACCTACTACTCATTTTTATGTATCTAACAATTTTCATGCACATAGAAGTCGTTTTCGTGCAACTAGAGTCTGATATTTTCATGCACCTAGTAATCATTTTCATGCATGTAACAATATTAATGCACCTAGTATTCGTTTTCGTGCATCTATAGCCATTTTAGTATACTTAATTGTATTTTTGTACATTAATTTTATATTTTATTAAAATTCAATAAATTTTGTTTAGCTATACTAAAAATGTGTATGAATAAACTAAACTAAGGGTAAATGATCCATCAAAACTTTCGGAACAAGATTTGATGATGATTTAGTAAGGGTTCACATGGTTCTCATTATGTTAGTGGTTCTCACCGGATCCTGACCCTGTGTATATATATGTATATATATGTATATATATGTATATATATATATATATATATATATATATATGTATATATATATATATATGTATGTATATATACATATATATACATATACATATATATACATATACTAAAAATGTGTATATGTATATATATGTATATATATGTATATATATGTATATATATATATATATGTATATATATATATATATGTATATATATATATATGTATGTATATATACATATATATACATATACATATATATACATATACATATATATACAATACATATATATACATATATATACATATACATATATATACATATATATATATATACATATATATATATATATACATATATATATATACATATATATATATATATAACCATTTAAAATTGCAAAATGAAGAAGATGACTCAACTACATGATAGAAATTTGAGAATACAAATAAAAAAAGTGGAGTAGCAAGGTGTAATTCAAATAACAATCACAATATAAAAACTGTGAATCATTTTAAGATAAATCGATGTCGAAGTTACGAGATTCGAGATAAAAATAAAAAGATAAGGTAGAAAAAGCCAATTTTACACGAATTTCTCAGCTCACGAGGCCCATTCGGCCGAGTAATTAGGGCACTCGGTCGAGTGCAACTCCACTCGGTCTAGTGACAGGTTACTCGATCGAGCGGAAAGCTTCCAGAAATTTTTCTGTTTCTTAAATTTTCTCACTTGGTCGAGTGACAGGTCCACTCGGTCGAGTGATTTGTCCACTCGGTCGAGTGACTCATCCACTAGGTCGAGTGACTGGTCAACTCGATCGAGTACTACTTTACCACTTTGTAACACCCCAATTATCCGGCCAAGATAATTGAAGCATTACCATCTCGGTTTCCCGAGGTAGTGTTTCAAAACTTCAATCAAATAACATTTTATTAATGTTATGTGATGTGTCGTATTTTTATATTATTTTCACCCCTCTTTTAGCTCGATTTTACATGACAATTGCACTTTATAAAATGATTTTATGAGCTAATTCCGTGTTCTAGGTGTTTTGCATGCATTATTGTGTTTTTGTAGAAAATGAAGCAATTGTCGGATTTTTCCTATCATTTTGGCATTCACCGAGAATCACGAGGCTACTTGAGATGAGTCTTGGCCATGGAAGGAAGGAGCTATTTTGATGCTGATATTAGCTAAACAGCTAAGCGAGGCGATGAATAAAAACTGGCAAAACAATTAAGGATTTCAAGCTCAGACTCAAAATCTCCAAGTCCACAAAATAAAAACGAAGCCGTCCAAAATAAAATGAAAGCCAACTATTGAATAATGTTGACAAAACAATCATTTCACAAATGATAAAATAAAGAAGCATATTCGTAGAAGTTAGTCCATTGAACATCAAGTCTTGAAGCATTCAATTTGGTGATGTTACATTGAAGGATTTTTACGAGCAAAACGCATGCAACATTTACATGGGTGAAGAGTTATTCTGATAATTACAACATGAAACATCTCAAATTAATTATTTAATTCATGAAACATTCTTTATGTGAAGAAACTTCATGCACTAAAAGCACAAAACCGTAGGAATAATTTTATATGTAATGTATTTATATTAATTATTTGTCTAAACGTACATGTATAATTAAATTTGAAAGCTTAAATGATCGCCTATATAATGGAGGTGATTTGCTTTTGAGAAGTACGAAAACATAGACATAGACAACAAATAATAAAATAATTAGTTCCATATTAAATTCTATCCATTCTCTCATTATTTACATCAATTACCTTTATTATATTTTAATATTGTTTATGCTATTATTTGACCAATTTATATATTGTTACCATGTTCATAAAAATTCATCTTATTGTTGTTAGTCTACTCATAATTATGTGTGAGTAGTTTCTTAATCTAGGGGAGGGGAAGCCATGTTTGATTAGCCATTTACACATGTTGAATTAGAGAATTATATTATCAAATTGTTGCTTATAATACATGCTTGTTTCATATTGTTAATATTTGATTGTTGGCCATAATCGTTGATTAATTTGTTATTCATTTCCTAAGAGCGAAAGTCAGGAATTGAATTAGGCAAAGTATGTTTTAATAGTTCGATCTAATTTGTGTGAGAGCTCGTTAGTAATCGTTCTATGGTTGGGTAATAGACCGAGAGGAAATTGCTAATAACCTAAACAACATTTGATTTTATGTTCGTCTGATTTGACATTGATTTATGCTAATCTACATGTGTGACCCCATTCCCCCTATATCCTTATTAATAATTGTTTACAACTTATTTTTCATCATTGCTTTTACTTTAATCAAATCAAACCAAACCAAATCGTGACCGACCTTGATAGAGTTCTACTCATAGCTTGTCAAATTGCGTCCACCGTCTCCCTGAGATCGAACCCTACTTCCCTAACTACATTCATTTGTTGTTAGCTATGCCTAGGGTATTTTATCTTTTTAGGTACGCGATAAGCCTACCAAATTTTGGCGCCGTTGCCGGGGAACACGGTTTTGTTTGCTTTGTGATTAGTTGATTTCTATCTTGTTTTTCTTTGTCTTAAGGAGCACTTGTTCCTTAAGACCGTTACTCACGATCTCCTCTAGGTTGTTGTCTTATGCCCAGGTCCTCTCGGATTGGTGAATTACTTCCAATCGATCCCGAGCCCGAAAGAACTTTGCATAGACGACTACGCTTCTTTAAGGAGATTTCTAAAGCTACATCTATTGAAGGATTTGAAAGTGTGAGGAGATCTTACGAAGAAGATATTCAAATTATTGAGGAAGAGGGGGATTCTAGTTCAACACCACCAATCAAGAAGATGGTTCGTTTATCCGATCACTCCAAGCCCACCGCGGCAATGCTTCCTAGGGGCATTGTTACTACCCAAATTGGTGCGGCAGATTTTGAAATCAAGCCGGCTTTCATTAGCCTTGTGGAGAGGAAGCAATTTGGTGGGAGTCCAACGGAAGATCCTAATTTACATGTTCAAAATTTTTGCGACTATTGCTCAATGATTAGGCAACCGGGGGTTACACAAGCTCAAATTAGGGAGATACTTTTCCCTTTTTCTTTGAGAGACAAAGCCAAGTTGTGGATTAATAGCCTTGATAGAGCCACAATGGAAATTACCGATTGGGATTCATTGGCTCTTGCATTTTATCAAAAGTATTTTCCCCCGGAGAAGACCCAACAATTGAGAAGCCAAATCACGGGATTCCGTCAAAATGGTCATGAAAGTTTGTTTGAAGCATGGGAAAGGTATAAGGAGTTGCAAAGAGAGTGCCCTCATCACGGGTTAGATCCATGGTTCCTTGCCATTACATTTTATAATGGTTGTTGTGCCTAGTCTCGTCGAGTTCTAGATTCCGCTAACAACGGGAGGTTTGACCAAATTGATACGGAACTTGCTCATTCTACCATTGAATCCATGGCGGTGCATGATTCCCAATACGTCAACTCTCGTAACACGCCATTGAAAGACAAGGAAGAGGATACAACTATATCTCTTTTGAAAGCTCAAGTGTCTCTTCTCCAACAACAAATGGATAACCGAGGAGCAAGCTCATCCCAATCTCATGAACAAGTGAATGTTACTAGCCAAGTGATGGTGTGTGAAGCTTGTGGAGGTGCGGGACATTGCACCACTTTGTGTAGGGCATCTATTGAAGAGGTGAATGCTTTTCAAAGTTTTAGACAAAATCTCAGTCCTTTCTCCAACACCTACAATGAAGCTACAAAGTATCATCCAAACTTGTCCTACAAGAGCACCAATGTGTTAAATCCACAACATCAAATCCAAAATGTGCCACAACAACCAAGGCATGTTCAAGCACCCCCACCGGGTTTTCAAAATCAAATTCAAAGGCCTCATTATCAACAAAATTTCCGACAAAGCTTTCAACAACCCTTCCAAAATCAACAAACTCACGGTCAATCATCAAATTACCAACAATCCAACCAAGGATCAAATAAGATTGAGTCTTTGTTGACACAAGTGGTTGAGACACAAAGGAATATGGCCGCCCACATTCAAAAGAGCGATCAAGCTAGGGATGCGACAATCAAAATGCTTGAAACCCAAATAGCCCAACTTGCCACCTCAAGTGCCCAAAGACAACAAGGTCAATTACCACCTCAAGGTGCACAACCTCATGACACCGCAAATGCTATCACTTTGAGGACTGGTACCACTTATGATGAACCCCTTATGCCTAACGATGATGGTGGGGTAGTTGGTGAGAAAGTGGTGATGTTGAAGATGGCAACAAGGTTGATAGGTCAAGAAAGGTTGAGGATGTTTCAAAGAAAGTTGATGAGCCAATAGTGGTGGAAGATATGGAGGATGTTCCCCCAAAGAAGGATGATCAAGTCAAAGAGCCGGAAAAGATTCAAGTACCATTCCCTCATAGATTAAAGAAGGCCCAAAAGGAGACTCAATTTGGTAAGTTCATGGAAGTGGTGAAGAATTTGCAGGTAACCGTTCCTTTTACCGAATTAATCACCCAAATCCCTTCTTATACTAAGTTCATGAAAGACATTTTAACTAGGAAGAGGACTTTTGATAATGTCGAAACTATAGCGTTCACCGCCGAGTGTAGTGCTCTTTTACAAAATAAGTCCCCTCCCAAGTTAAAAGATCCTGGTAGCTTTTCTATTCCATGCACTATTGGCACCTACACTATTGATAAAGCCTTATGCGATCTAGGTGCTAGTGTGAGTGTGATGCCATACTCAATTTGTGAAAGGCTAAACATGGGTGTCTTAAAATGTACTAGTGTCACCTTGCAAATGGCGGACCGTTCTATAAAACGCCCTTTGGGTGTTTTGGAGGAGTTGGAAAGTTTTTCATTCCGGTTGATTTTATTGTTCTTGACATTGCCAAAGATTCACAAATCTCAATCATTTTGGGAAGGCTATTTTTACATACCGTGGGCGCGGTCATTGATGTCAAGAATGGTAAGTTAACATTTGAAGTAGGTGATGACAAGGTCACTTATAATTTGAATAATGCTATGAAGAGTCCAATGCTAGAGGAGTCATGTTATTTCCTTGAAGTTTTGGATGTTGTTGATGTTATTGTAGATGACTCATTGCCTCGATCTTTAAGCAAAGATCCTTTGGAGGCACTGTTGTTGTTGGAATCTTTTTCAGGTGATGGAGATATTGGAAGTGAAGAAATTGATGCTTTGGAGGTGGAATTAGATGGAGAGGAGCTACCATTGGAGGAAAGCTCTCAATTCATAGGTTTGGTTGCTACTTCTACCAAGGTTGAGGTACAAAAACCCGAGCTTAAACCCCTCCCCTTAAATTTAAAATATGCTTTTCTTGACGAGTCGGAAATGTGTCCGGTCATAGTTAGTGCCCACTTGAGTGAGAGTCAATTGTCTTCATTGTTGGATGTGTTGAGAACACATAGGAATGCCATTGGTTATACACTTGATGATTTGAGGGGTATAAGCCCCGATTTTTGCATTCATAGAATTCATCTTGAAGAGGATCATAAACCATGTGTCCAAGGTCAACGTCGTTTAAATCCTAACATGCAAGACGTGGTAAAAAAGGAAGTCATGAAACTTTTGGATGCGGGAATTATTTATGCAATTTCCGATTCGAAATGGGTAAGTCCGGTCCAAGTGGTTCCTAAGAAAGGAGGGACCACTGTAGTAAAAAATGATAAAGATGAACTCATCCCCACTAGAATTGTGACAGGATGGCGCATGTGCATTGACTATAGGAGGTTGAATTTGGCCACAAAAAAAGACCATTACCCATTGCCCTTTATTGACCAGATGTTAGAGAGGTTGGCATGTCATAAATACTTTTGCTACTTAGATGGTTATTCGGGATTCTTTCAAATACCAATTCACCCCGATGACCAAGAAAAGACCACTTTTACTTTCCCTTATGGTACCTTTGCCTACCGTAGGATGCCCTTTGGTCTATGTAATGCACCCACAACCTTCTAACGTTGCATGACTAGTATTTTCTCGGATTTTATTGTGTCAATCATGGAAGTTTTTATGGATGATTTTAGTGTCTATGGCACTGCATTTGATGCATGTTTGGCTAACTTAACCAAGGTTTTGAAAAGATGTGAAGTAGTAGATTTGGTTTTAAATTGGGAGAAGTGCCACTTCATGGTGAATGAAGGAGTGGTGCTTGGTCATCTTGTTTCGGAAAGAGGTATTGAAGTGGATCGTGCTAAGGTCCAAGTTATTGAACAACTTCCCCCTCTCGTGAATGTTAAAGGTGTAAGGAGCTTTTTAGGCCATGTGGGGTTCTACCGTCGTTTCATTAAGGATTTTTCCAAAATTGCCAAGCCCCTTACCGAGCTCCTTTTAAAGGATGCTCCTTTTGTGTTTACTAATGCTTGTCTTGAGTCATTTAATAGGATTAAGAAGGCTTTGATCTCTGCACCTATCATCCAATCACCGGATTGGAATTTACCATTTGAATTGATGTGCGATGCTAGTGACTATGCGGTAGGTGCCGTTCTTGGACAAAGAAAGGACAAAGTGCTCCATGCTATCTACTATGCAAGCAAAACTTTGGATGAAACTCAAATAAACTATGCCACCACCGAGAAGGAGCTTCTTGCTATTGTTTATGCCTTAGACAAATTCCGCTCCTATCTGATTGGATCCAAATTCATTGTCCACTCCGATCATGCCGCCTTAAAACATCTACTGTCAAAGAAAGAAGCAAATCCAAGGCTTATTCGATGGATCTTGCTCTTGCAAGAATTTGATCTTGAGATTCGTGACAAGAAAGGGGCTGAAAATGTTGTTGCCGATCACCTTTCCCGCTTGAGAGTTGATGATGGAAGTATTCATATTCCAATTAATGATTCTTTTGCTGATGACTCCTTGATAATGGTGGATTCAAATACTCCGTGGTATGCCGATATTGCCAACTACCTTTCATATCAACAAGAGAAGAAGTTCATGCATGATGCCAAGTTTTATCTATGGGATGATCCTTATTTGTTCAAGCATTGCTCCGATGGATTGTATCGGAGATGTATTCCACAATGGGATGTGAAAGGTGTTCTAGAAGGTTGTCATTCTTCCCCTTATGGTGGTCACTATGGACCATCTAAGACCGTTACTAAGATTCTCCAATCCGGGTTCTATTGGCCCACCATGTTCCAAGATGCCAAGAATTTCGTGATGACATGTGATGCTTGCCAAAGAACCGGGTCTATTTCAAGGAGGCATGAGATGCCTCAAACAGGGATACTTGAAGTTGGAATTTTCGATGTATGGGGTATTGATTACCAAGGCCCTTTTCCTTCATCATAGGGTAATCGTTACATCTTAGTCGCCATTTACTACGTCTCTAAATGGGTAGAGGCAATTGCTACTCCAACCAATGATGCTCGTCATGTAATAAACTTGTTCAAGAAAATCATATTTCCACGCTTTGGTGTCCCTAGGGCAGTGATTAGTGATCGTGGCACGCATTTTGGGGAAAAACAACTTGATGCATTGCTTGCTAAGTATGGAGTTTCCCATAGAAGAGGCTTGGCCTATCATCCACAAACAAGTGACCAAGTTGAAGTTTCAAATCGTGAGCTCAAGTACATACTTGAGAAAGTTGTTACCAAGTCAAGAAAGGATTGGAAAATGAAGCTAGATGACGCCTTGTGGGCATATAGGACCACTTTTAAGACACCTATTGGCACCTCGCCATATAGGTTGGTCTATGGAAAAGCTTGTCATTTACCCGTGGAGATGGAGCAAAAAGTATACTGGGCAATCAAGGAGCTTAATTTTGATGCTAGTTTATGTGGTGAGAAAAGGTTATTGCAACTTAATGAGCTTGATGAATTTCGTTTGCAGGCCTATGAGAGCTCCCGTCTTTATAAGGAGAAAACAAAACGTTGGCATGACAAGAAAATACTCAAGAAAGATTTTCAAATTGGTGACAAGGTGCTCTTGTTTAACTCCCGAATGAAGATTTTTCCGGGAAAATTGCGATCAAAGTGGTCCGGATCATACACCGTCATTAATGTCAACAAGCTTGGCTCTATGGAAGTAATGACCACCAATGGAGAGAAGTTCAAAGTTAATGGCCATCGTTTGAAGATTTATCATGAGAATGCTATCATTGGAGTTGTGGAGGAAGTTTTCTTGGACCTTCCGTCTTTGACGAATTAATTCTCAAGCTTCATTACGTCGTGCGGGACATAAAATCAGCGCTTCTCGGGAGGCAACCCGTGTTTTATTGTAATTTTGAAAAATTTATTGCTTTCGTAGAATTAGAGACTTCTTTTTTAGTTTAGTTGTTATTTGAATTTTACGTTTGTAGGTGAAAGAAGAAGAGCTCAAGAGGAGCCAAATGATGAAGAAGAAGATGTTGAGATGTTATTCCACCCGAGGGCCCTCACCCATCCTTGTATCCTTGGCCAGAGGGTGGGTTTCCGTCTTCTTCTGATCATGTTGCAGGTACTTATAACCCAGTCCATACTATTATGGTTCGGATTATGGAGTTGAAGGCTTAGGAGGCGGCTATGGAGGTTATGATTATTATGGTGGCAGCTCAAGTGGTGCAAGGGGTATTTATGACTATGCTAGTGACTACCAAGCTGGAGGTAGTTCCTTTGATGGTGCGTTGGGATCCGGAGGTGATCACGCACCCAATGATGAGCCGAGCCACTGCTGGTGGCCCTTTTCTTGATGACGAAATGTATGACCCCCTTGTACATACTAGCTTGGGGGAGGCTAGATCGTTTAGTAAGCTTTCCTTCCTTTGCATTTAGTTTTTCGTTCCCTTTCCCCATTAAACGTATTGTACCTTGCTGGATAATGTGCTGAAAACCGTTTTCTACGGTTTGATGCTTGTTTCTGTGTGCACATTGGGGACAATGCGATGTTTAGCTTGGGGGAGGAATTTGCATCTAGTTAGAGCATATTAGTTAGCTTTGCATATAGTTTAGTTGAAAAAAAAAAATCAAAAATTTGAAAAAGTGTTCTTCTCTTGTGACTTTGTGATGCTTACCCCCACTTAAGCTTACTATGTTCTCTCCTTGCTTATCCTAATTGTAGCTTTATAGCTAATGATTCATACTTATCGACGGGATTTTGTATACATTGGGATGTCTTGACATAGTGAGTGGATGGAATTTAGATCTAGTAGGCTTGATCTTGACATTGGCAACCTAAAAAATTGGTAAGGTAGAGCTTCTAACGACCGGTGCATCTATATCCGGTCTCATCTAGGTGTGTGTAGGTCTCCTTATGGTGTACGTCATGTCAAAACGCATAAGTATGGTCTTTATCCCATTTCTAACGAGCACTGCATTCATATTTTGCGAGCATTTGAAGCCATTCACATGACTATTGTTGCCCATTTTGAAACCCTCTCACACATTTCCTCATATCTAGCTACATTAAAAACTTGCCTACCTTGTTGAGCTACTAACTTTATCATTTGTGTTTGGGTGCTTATTTGGGATATTGCTCAGCTTATGTCATTGTGAGCTTGGTTGGACGGAATTACTGATTTTCGTACCTTTGTGTCTACTTGAAATGTTATCTTGAGATTGAAAAAGGAGGATGAAAGGAAATTGAGAAGTTGAGAAAAACAAAGTGAAATTTGTGAAGAATGAAAAAAAAAAAAAAAAAAAGTGAATTGAAAAAAAAAAAGTTGAAAAAAGTGACGAAAAGAAAGAAAATCAAAGAAAGAAGCATGATCAAAATGAAAAAAATGAATTTGTTGAAAAGTTTTAGAAAAGAAGAAGAGAAGAGGTTTGTGAAATAACTTCAATGTTATTAATCATGATTTTTGGGAAGTTTACTTTTGTTTTGAATTAAAAGGAAGTCGAATTGTTGATTTTGGCTTCATGTCCTCTACTTGGGATTGGGTTAGAGTTTGAATTGAGCATCCATGAACATCTTGGTTAGTTGCTAGCTTAACTTAGCACCACTTTCCATAATTCATTTGTTCCCCCTTCTTACCCATATCTGTGACACCCCACGGTAATTGAAGAGGTCCATTGATAGGCTTAAATGACTAGTGTTTAAAGGGATTGAAAGTACTACTCATATCAACAAAGTGCACTTTCTTTTATGGTCATCCATGCGAAAGAACTCCAAAGTTAAGTGTGCTTGGCTGGGAGTAGTCTTAGGATGGGTGACCTCCTGGGAAGCTTCCTGGGATGCGCATGAGTGAGGACAAAATGCGCTATAAAGGACCTGTGTTGATCTGTGGGCCATGTACACAGCCTGGTGAGCTATCATAAGTAACCGCTCCCGACCCGGTTTGGGCCGGGGTGTTACAATATCCCTTTACCATTGGCTTCTTTCTATTCTTGCATTTGATTGCTTTTACTTGTGGACGTGGAATGATTACCATATTAGGTTGCGGGCGCACTCTCATGAGTCGGAGTAAGTGATTGCCACTCAAATAAATTGCCTTTTACACACAGATGTGTGCTTGAGTGAACCGCGAGAGTCCATTGTCAAAAGATCATGCAAGAGCCGAAAAGTTTAGATGAAGTCTTTCATGCTGCGCCGCCATGTAAATCTCATCCATGTTTTTGCATTCTCCCTATGCCCATGTTGTTTCGGGATTATGATTCATTGTGCTTGTTAGCTGATGTTGGGATTTGCAATTGATGAGATTTAGTGACTCGTTCCCCTTGTCGTGATTTGTATGCTTGCTTGAGGACAAGCAAGGGCTTAGCTTGGGGGAATTTGATGTGTCGTATTTTTATATTATTTTCACCCCTCTTTTAGCTCGATTTTACATGACAATTGCACTTTATAAAATGATTTTATGAGCTAATTCCGTGTTCTAGGTGTTTTGCATGCATTATTGTGTTTTTGTAGAAAATGAAGCAATTGTCCGATTTTTCCTATCATTTTGGCATTCACCGAGAATCACGAGGCTACTTGAGATGAGTCTTGGCCATGGAAGGAAGGATCAATTTTGATGCTGATATTAGCTAAACAGCTAAGCGAGGCGATGAATAAAAACTGGCAAAACAATTAAGGACTTCAAGCTCAGACTCAAAATCTCCAAGTCCACAAAATAAAAACGAAGCCGTCCAAAATAAAATGAAAGCCAACTATTGAATAATGTTGACAAAACCATCATTTCACAAATGATAAAATACAGAAGCATATTCGTAGAAGTTAGTGCATTGAACATCAAAAGTCTTGAAGCTTTCAATTTGGTGATGTTACATTGAAGGATTTTTACGAGCAAAACGCATGCAACATTTACATGGGTGAAGAGTTATTCTGATAATTACAACATGAAACATCTCAAATTAATTCTTTAATTCATGAAACATTCTTTATGTGAAGAAACTTCATGCACTAAAAGCACAAAACCGTAGGAATAATTTTATATGTAATGTATTTATATTAATTATTTGTTCTAAACGTACATGTATAATTAAATTTGAAAGCTCAAATGATCGCCTATATAATGGAGGTGATTTGCTTTTGAGAAGTACGAAAACATAGACATAGACAACAAATAATAAAATAATTAGTTCCATATTAAATTCTATCCATTCTCTCATTATTTACATCAATTACCTTTATTATATTTTAATATTGTTTATGCTATTATTTGACCAATTTATATATTGTTACCATGTTCATATTTATTCATCTTATTGTTGTTAGTCTACTCATAATTATGTGTGAGTAGTTTCTTAATCTAGGGGAGGGGAAGCCATGTTTGATTAGCCATTTACACATGTTGAATTAGAGAATTATATTATCAAATTGTTGCTTATAATACATGCTTGTTTCATATTGTAAATCTTTGATTGTTGGCCATGATCGTTGATTAATTTGTTATTCATTTCCTAAGAGCGAAAGTCGGGAATTGAATTAGGCAAAGTATGTTTTAATAGTTCGATCTAATTTGTGCGAGAGCTCGTTAGTAATCGTTCTATGGTTGGGTAATAGACCGAGAGGAAATTGCTAATAACCTAAACAACATTTGATTTTATGTTCGTCTGATTTGACATCGATTTATGCTAATCTACATGTGTGACCCCATTCCCCCTAGATCCTTATTCATAATTGTTTACAATTTATTTTTCATCATTGCTTTTACTTTAATCAAATCAAACCAAACTAAATCGTGACCGACCTTGATAGAATTCTACTCATAGCTTGTCATATTGCGTCCACCGTCTCCTTGAGATCGACCCCTACTTCCCTAACTACATTCATTTGTTGTTAGCTATGCCTAGGGTATTTTATCTTTATTAGGTACGCGATAAGCCTACCATTATGTTTAATAAATTACATAAATGTAAACAAATGGATAAAAGTACAACTCATGACAATTATACCCTTCTAGCCAACTATACTCGTCTCGTGACTCATCAAGATCGTCCCGTATCCCGCATGCTATCGAAACAACATGTACTTAACCTGCTCTCCATATGATTAGAAATATCATATGGATCGACACAGGCCACCTCGAAAATAGGTGACAATTACACAGACACAACAAACGTCAGTTTTAATAAATAATATGTGACACGACTCGAGTGTGTACATATATAACATGACTATGATATATAAATGACATGATATCAAACAACAACCACCACGGTACCGGGACAGGTCCAGACATACCGACAACCACACTGGTACCGGGACACGCCCAGACATACCGATAACCACAAACAGGTACCGGGACACGCCCAGTCCGGAAGCCAACCGGATCCCCTGCCAGACGTCGTGTCTCAACCACACGAGTCCCTCCATAACACAAGCCACTAATGTGCACATCCCTCTTGGAGTGGGAAGCTCTAAGAGGCAAATCAAGAGTAAGACGGTCTCCCAACCTTCTTACGTCTCCAAAATAACAACAACAACAAATCCTCCAACATATACCATCACAACATACAACAACCGTCACAATATGAAATGCATGACAGACAATATACATCATGACATGCTAAACATGCCATGGATACCAGTTCCTCAAATATCCCGACTCGTCGAGCCGTCAAAACCAATAACATGCAATACGACTCACTCAATGTAAATGAATGATAAAAGACTCACTTTATAAATAAATGCAACAATGAAACTGAGAAGGATGAACCTACCTCATAGCATATCCGCATAAGCAATCTGTCACATAAGCTAGGCCCGTCTCGTAAAACCGTCTCACAAAACCCATCTCCTTACGAACTCGAGGCGAAAGGACAAAATCTTCTCCTCTACTAAACTCTCTCTTTTCTCTCTTATTTGTGTGGTGGAAATGTGATGAATGAAATGATAAGGTGGGTGGATAAGGGATAAGGGGGTATATATAGGGTAGGAGTAGTATAGGATGAGTATAGTATATATGTATGTATATACATGTATCTTATTATTATTATTATTATTATTATTATTATTATTATTATTATTATTATTATTATTATTATTATTATTATTATTATTATTATTATTATTATTATTATCATCATCATCATCATCATCATCATCATCATCATCATCATCATCATCATCATCATCATCATCATCATCAACAACATCATCATCATTATCATCATTATCATTATTATTATTATCATTATCATTATCATTATTATTATTATCATTATTATTATTATTATTATTATTATTATTATTATTATTATTATTATTATTATTATTATTATTATTATTATTATTATTATTATTATTATTATTATTATTATCTATAAAATATAATTAAAAGGCTACCCTAAAATGACTAATAAACGCCAGGTACACAAAGCCACGTAGGATCCAAAAATGCCACGTAAATGCCATGTAAATATGAGCATCAAAACTCATTACCACATAATTGTCTTATTTTATAGATTTAATTCATTTTTCTATAAATTAATTTAATTTATGCAACTCTTACAAATTTACATCAAAATTTCATAACTTATAATCAATATTGACATTTTAATTGAACTTTTGTAATAAAAACATGTTAACAAATGTTATAATTTATAATTAAAATTGCGATTTTAATTTAAATTTTGGCAATAAAACATGTTAATAAATTAAAGCTTTTCATATTACTTAACATGCACCCACCATTTTTGTTAACACTTTTTCCAATTTAATTCATTTTTTTAATTAAATATTATAATAAATTGATTAAAACTATTCATAATACTTAACACCCATCAAATTAATTAAAATTTCTTCCTATCTAAATAATTTTTGTAATATAATATGTTAATAAATTTATTATATTTCTTTATACTACTTAATTAAAAAGCAAGCGATAATATCTACCATTATTATTCTGCATGTCATATTTTAATTTCGGAAGATAATTTCTAAACCATTCTAATGCAAAGTAGATTGTGTAAATAATAATAATAATAATAATAATAATAATAATAATAATAATAATAATAATAATAATAATAATAATAAAGCAAACCTTTCACATTCCATTTCTCCTTGCACCATATTTATGTCTATATTAGACTTCATAATACTGAGAAAAATTTATCTTTATAATATAAATAAAAAATCTATAATCTATAAATCTAATTAAAAGGCAAGCCAACCTATCTACCATAATCTATATGTCATATTTAATTACATATGATAATATCTTAAACCACTCTAGTATAAAGTAGATTTTGTAAAAAAAAATAAAAATTATAATTATTAGTAATCAAGCAAACCTTGCACATTCCATTTCTCCTTACTCCTTATTTATGTTTATATTAAATTTCATAATAATGAAAAAAACGATGCTCAAAACTCAAAAGTTATGAACCTTGATTCATATTTATACTTATATTAAATTTGATAATAATGAAAAAATGATGCTCAAAAGTCATAAACGCATCCTCAATTGTTTATTTATTTTTGTTGAAAGGCAAAATTTATAAACCAAAATTTTTCTCATCCTTATTGTTCATAGAACTAAATGTGTCACTAATCTTCCTATAATTCTATTCCAATTAAGGTAAATGTATTAAGGTTTTAGATTATTATCTAATTTATTTCTTTTTTAGTGCAAGTTCCATTGGTATGAAGTTTTGATCACATTTTTCAACTTCATCGTATGTATTTGTTTTGTTCTCACATAGGGTCTATCAAGATTTGTGGTGTTGATCTATTCAAAGGTTAACATACTTACATCTCCAAGACTTCATTCATATTCCCTCTTTCTTTCTCTATTTAAGAGGAAGTTTAAGTTAATAACGATAATATTGTATAAAACAAATTCCACTGTTTTGTTGGTTAATTCACACTAATTACTGAGTTACTTTTTTATAGGGACGATTCATTGGAGAAAGAAGACTATATGGAGAAGTAAAATATTAGGATTGCTTAAAGAACTATATATTAAAAACTAAATGTAAGATTGACGACATCAAGGTAATGAGTAATAGTTTATTAGTGGTTTTTTTCAATTTTATTTTTTATTTTGGTATTTATTGATTTTTTTTCATCATTTTACCTTTGAAAAAATAGCACTCTTTAATTTATCTACTTTGATCTTTATGTTAACATGTCAATGCCCGTATTTTTAGTACACGATCTATCCTGAATTATTCATGAGGTAATCTTACTATGTGATTTGATATTTTATAAAGTCTCAATTACCAGAAACACAAAAAACATCACACTAAAAACAAAGTATCCCGTTAAATTCACGGGCCACAAAAGTAGTTATTATTATTATTATTATTATTATTATTATTATTATTATTATTATTATTATTATTATTATTATTATTACTATTACTATTATTATTATTAATTTTTTTTTTTTTTTTTTTTTTTTATTATAAGGATGCGCGCAGCTTTCATTAAATGAAAAACAAAAGTTTACATGAAATTGGTGGGGAGCCGAGAAACAAGCTGGGCTCCCACACCCTTAGCAACAGCAAAGCTAAGTCTAGTAAAAATGTAAGCGGCCACCCGAGCCCCCGCATCCTGAGATACCGAGAATTTCTGGATCCGCTTGAGCAAGGCAACAGCATCCGAACCCAACTCCCCGAGTGATGAGAAAGAGAAAGGAAGGAAACCATAACCCGCTGCCGCGCACAAATCCCTATACTTAGCACACTTCCGCAGAGCAGCATCAGCAACAACCCGGCCAGGCACAAAATCCGTCATCCCAGTCTGAGTCAAAGGAGAAGACCCGGTCAAGTCAACGCACACATCACGCCCCCTGTCCCATGAATAAAGCAGTAAATCCGCAGGACGAAGAGAACCCCCATGCCCGTCAACCAAACCAACATCAACCTCCTTTCCCACGAAATACCGGATCTATAGCGAGATGTCGAAAAGAGTGTCACGGACGAGGTTATGCCGATGTTTAACGCCCATAGTACCAGTACAAGAAACAGCGTGGTCCCCAAAAACATCATCAGCAAAATCCCGAGAGCAAGCTGGACAGGGCCGAGAAACCGTGAATAACGGTACACCCAGATGATAGCCAAGCACACTACGGTATGTCCTCCCGTTCATAGTCTGACCCAACCCCGAGATAGGAACCGCACGCAACCAATCAGAGGAGTGGGACCCCTGCTGAGACTGCCACAAAGCAAGAAGACGAGGTGTCAAAGAGAAAACAGACTCTGAGGCAGCAGCAACCGTCGCGAAATAAATGTCTGCCAATTTCTTCATAAGTTTGGGGGCAGCAATTTCACTAGGGTTACCTAAGATACCAGAACCTGTAATTGCAGTAAAACCTCGCGCGGCATCATCAAAAGCGGGGGCCACCGCTACATACCGAGGGTCCGAGGAGCTTAGCCTGCAAATCAACAGACTGCAAACGGGACGCAACAAAAGCATAATGCAAAACATCCCCCGCCGCATAGACACCAAGACCACCAAGATGAAAAGGGAAAGTAGCAAGGCGCCACTGCCAATCCCCAAAACCTGGGCCAGACGCGGTGACTATACGTTCCAAGCTGGAACGAAGAGCAGCATCAAAAGGAAGATGGACAGACCCAAAAACACAAGGGGAGCAAGTACGAAGGGAGAAATAGAGCTTAGAAATACCAGTAGAAGCTCGAAGCAGAAGCAACTCGCATTGCGGGTCCTCAATCCTCGCAACCAAGTCCATTAGCTCAATGGTCTTAGTTACTCTCCTCGCCACAATCTCACTGCCAAAAACGGAGCAAGTACTGACAGGTCCACCCAAAACTGTAACACCCCTCGCGGGCCGAGAAATAGAGGGGGGGAAAACCCCAGGTAGCCGACTATGAGGATCCTCAACAGGCCAAAAGACCTCCGTCTTGGGGACATTAAGGTGTAGTCCAAAACGGGGGCCATCCGCCATAATCAAATCCAAGACCTTCCCCACCTCCAAAGTATCCCCCACAATGGTGCCATCATCCAAGTACCATGCCTGCATAGTGAGGTCAAAAGTGTCCCGGATTTTGCATACTAAGGGATGCAAAACCAAAGCGAAAAGAAACGGACCCAAAGGATCACCCTGCTGGACTCCCTGACAAGACCACAAGCAATGCTCCCCATAAAAAAGACGGGCAGGGCTGGAATAACAAAACTCCACCCAACGGGAGAGAACCGGGCAACGTCGGCGGACTTCCTGAAGCATGGTCGTACGATCAACAAGGTTGAAAGCATTCTGGAAATCAACCAATAACATAGAAAGTCCCACCTCAGCACCCCGAGCCTCAATGAGCCGGTTCAAGGCATGCAAGATAGCCTCTCCTCCACCGGACACATCCACCCCGAACTGTAAACCAGCAAAATAAGACGACAAAGAAGGACCCACCATAAAAGCACCAACCTTAGAGACAAGCCGTCTCCAGACAGTACCAACAGCAATAGGACGGACCCCACCACCTGGTTTAACAAGCGGCGTGAGAGGGGCGCTGGCAATGTATTCTCCCAAAGCAAGAGGGCACCGACCCTCAAGAAAAAGATTAACCACCCTAGTAATAGAAGTGATCAACTCATCAGAAATAGCCACAAAGCCCGCTCAAACAATCCATAAGGTGTCAGGCCCAAAACCATCCCTCCCACAAGACGTACCACGAGGGAAGCTCCGAATCATATCCAAAACCACTGACTCAGAGGCAACCAGAGGATGATGATCCCCCGACAAAGGAGGCAAAGAAGGAGGTGGGGCAACAGGATGCTTCTCACGCAAGGCCACAAGAGTGGCATCGGAGTAGGGGGCGACCCCAGAGGAAGAAAGCACCCGAACAGCAGCAGTATAATGACCATCCGAAATCTTCCGCCGGCATTGCCGGAGGTTAAGCTCACCCAAATCCAGGTCCTCCTCCACAGTAAACAATGAAGGACCGTCATCAAAACACTCCTGCAACAACTGCAAACCTCCCCCAGGCACCCCCCAAGCAAGGATAGCCCTAGCAATACTCTCCTCCTGACGCTGGCGTCGAATAGCCGTCCTACACTCAACATTACTCCGAGGAGCGAAAGTCTTAAGCAGACACAGCGGCAAAACAAGTAACCGAACCCAGCGGGAAAGATCACAAGGAGAATCAGCCACATCATCCAGAGCTCCTTTCAAAGCCCGAGCAAACCCAAGACGACACTTAGGAGGAATATATTTTACGGTGCGGAGGCCCAAAGACAATAAACGATCAAGGGAAGATATAGACCACTGAACAAGCTCAGCACTATCATCATAAGAAACCGAAGTAGAGGGAGCCAAAGGTCTCGGAATACCATAAATATGAAAACTATAGAGGCCATCAACACGCTCCGGAGACAGCACAATATCACCCCGGTTATGTCGACATCTAGAACGAGTGGTACGGGTCATAAAACACACCCCACACAACCATAGCCCCATCCATCTCAAAACACTCTCGGTATTAGAATAAACAGTCAAACTATCAGTAAGAGTCTGACGCATAAGTTCCAGCGCACCATGAAGGCAATGTCGGTCTTGAAAATGTTTCTGCCAAGCCGCCTTAGTAAGGCCCTTACCAAAACCATCCCGACAAGCATGAAGACTCGAAAAGGGACAATGGTACCGCACTAGCTCAGGCATGAAAGGACAAAAAAAACTCAACACCCTCCTCGCACACAGCGGCGTTGAACAGCCAAGGACGACCAACACACCAACCAAAACAATAATGGTTGACAAAACAGCCTTAAAAAACCCGTACAACCCAAACTCCCAAAAGCCCTATAAAACGTACAACCCAAACTCCCAAAAACAACCCACACCACAACCTGACCCCACACACGGCAGAGGTGGCAGCGGTCGAACACCAGACCGGAGCACCAGACCGTAACAAGGCTCAAACCGTGAAGTAAGTAAAGGAATAAAAAAAACAGGAAAAGAAAAGAAACTGACCGGAGTAAGGGCAATGGCAGCGCTAGCAACCACCACAGCAATGGCGGTGACTTGAGGTCGGAATACCAGTGGGTGGTGGCGTAGGTTGACAACCGTCGCAAAACAGGCGACAATGTCACCTGAAAATGCAAAACGCTGCACGACCCCTCACAACAGCGGCAGCCACCGCAGGAACCACCGACAACAACTTCCCCTGACCGGCGACGTCAGGTCTAAAGGTCGATGTGGGGTGGTTGTTGGTGGTCAACGGCGGAAGAAAACCAAAAAGGAAACGGAACCCTAATCTGAAACACCACAAAAACGCAACCCTAAACAGCGCAGAAACCAACAACCGCCACTAACCACAGCCTTTGCCGCCGACGACGACGAGAAAGCCGGCCTGAGAGACGATGATGGTGGTGATGGTGGTGGTCTAGGGTCAGCACAGGCGGTGGTGATGATGAGATCGCAAGATCGCACGTTCCCCTCTCCCTCTCCTCTATTATTATTATTATTATTATTATTATTATTATTATTATTATTATTATTATTATTATTATTATTATTATTATTATTATTATTATTATTATTATTATTATTATTACTATTATTATTATTACTATTATTATTATTACTATTATTATTATTATTACTATTATTATTATTATTATTACTATTATTATTATTATTATTATTATTATTATTATTATTATTATTATCATTATTATCATTATTATCATTATTATTATTATCATCATCATCATTATTATTATTATTATTATTATTATTATTATTATTATTATTATTATCATCATCATCATCATTATTATTATCATTATTATTATTATTATTATCATCATCATCATCATCATCATCATCATCATCATCATCATCATCATCATCATCATCATCATCATCATCATCATCATCATCATCATCATCATCATCATCATCATCATCATCATCATCATCATCATCATCATCATTATTATTATTATTATTATTATTATTATTATTATTAGTGTCTCCATTGGCTACACTCACTTCTAAGGGATATGTCTTATCAAGCCTACATCCTAGCTTCCTTGACACTGCCTCATCTAGGAAGTTGTGTATACTTCCTGAATCTATTAAGATGTGCATTGAATGAGATCTCACCTTCCCTGACACTCTCGTTGTTTGAAAAGAGTTATGACCAGCCATAGCACTAAGAGAGATCAAAGGTTGTCCCTCCCCCCCACCCCAGTTCTCTCCACTGTCAGTTCCAGCTGTATTGATGTCACTCTCCTCCTCCAGCTCACACTCCTCCACAAATCCCTTACTATCCTCAATAGGAACCACCTGAATTTTATACAATTTGCACTTACAGATGTGACTAGCAGTATATTGTTCATCACAGTAAAAACAAAGGTTCTTTCTCCTCTTCTCCTCAACATCCACATGTAAGGTTGGCCTATTTCTAGGACTTGATTTAAAAGGGACAACAGTTGTGTTATTTCTTTTAAAATTTTGGGTTGCTGGGGTGATTCTATTGTCGTATTTCTGGTATGGTGAATAACCAGGTCTATATTGAGACTGAAAAGATGTGTAATTTGGTCTCATTTGAGGTAGTTTGTCAAGAATTGGTTTATTTGTAGATTTGGTGGCAGTAAGTGTTTCCTCTTGTAGTCTGGCATACTCTACTGCCTCACTTAGAGCAACTGGTTTGAATGCCTTAACAAATGATTTAATTGTAGGCTTCAAACCTCCCACAAAACTATCCAAGAAATACTGATTAAGCAATAATATATTTCTTTGCAACATTAATCCTTTAAAGTGTTTAAAAGCATCAAGATAATCTTCTAGAGATCCAACTTGAGACAATTTGTTAAATTCCTCAATAACATTGCTACCAATTGCTTCTTTAAATCTAACACACAAATCCATAGTAAAATCATTCCAATCCACATTTTCCCTAACTGCCATGTAAGAATGAACCCAAGATTCTGCTTTCCCAACCACATACAAAGAAGCTAAATCTTCTTTCTGAATGTTAGGGATTTTACACAATTCAAAGTATCGATTGCATTTCTTGACCCATAACCTAGCATTAGTACCATTAAATTAGGAAAATTCAATTTTAGGGTTAAAACCTAAATTGTGAGGGTGGTGAGGATTTATACCTTCCCGATTTCCAGGTTCTTCACTGATTCAATTGTTAACTTGATTATTCTGGAGCGCGTGAAGCAGTAATTCAATCCATTGATTCTGTTCCTTCATTAACCCCATGGAATCCTAGATTACTTTCATGCGTTCCTCCATTTGTGCTTATAATTGAGCAATCGTGAGTTTAGCCAGCTTAAATTTGACTTTAATGGCGATTATTTGCAAGCTTTCCAAAAACGGAACAATGGCGAAAGCTTCCTAGGGGTTCTAATGGCGACTGATACCAGATGTAACGGTTCTCAGGGAATTAATCCGGAAGAAAGATTACACAAGGCAGATCATTCACATGAATTCCAGAAGTAAAGAAGAAATTCGGATGAAGATCAATTGATTGTATTATCTTGAAGAATTTATTACAAAATGTAAAAGATACAAGATTGTAACAACTACAAGATTACAACTCAAATGTAGTAAGATTTTAGTGAGATAACGTGTAATGAAATATTTTTGAATGAATGACAAAATGACTGTTGACTTCTATTTATAATTGTCAACCTACTTATTAACAACCTAACTGTATTTGTAACAAACTTCCTAACAACTTGTTGACGTCATTTGCTGACGTGGACAGTTGACTTGCCAGATTCATTACAATAAAGTAGAGACTAAATATATAATTCGAATTAGTAATCACGTATGTTAGAGATCATTATATCTCGCTTCCTTTGATTATTAGTGCTGTTATTGAATCAAATCTATACGCTTGGATTAAATTGTTCAATAATTATGGTTTTCAATTATCGTGTTTCGAGCAAGTTGACTATAAGGAAGCAGAAATTCCACGTTTTCACAATAAAGTATTTCAGAAATGAGATTAAAAGACCCCATCGATGATCAATTCGATGATCAATTGGGTTTGGCCTCACATTCCCTATCTTTGGTAAATTACTCTCAAAATCCTAACTATTCTACCACTAACCATCATTATTCATGCTTTAACAACGACACTAGCAAAGCTCAGATACGCATATGATATTTACATGCCAAGATTCGGGACTAACATCTCTCACATCAACAAACACTAATCATATCTACAACATACTACTCACATTAGTCCACCTATCCATCCATCACATGTTATAATATTCTACATGAACGATTCTATTGATGGTTATCATATTAAACCTCGCAAGTGCACGATTTATCGTTGTGCAAAATTGAGGGTCGATCCCACGAGGAGCTAGGAAGATTACTAATCGTTTTAATTCTATTGTTTAGCTAAGTCGGCAATATTTGGATGAGATTTTAAACTAAACAACTAAACTAAATAAAATAAAATGCAAATTAACAAGAGAGGTGAAAATGAGCAAGATAAGACTAAGGTGTAATTCAAATGATTTAAAAGCTTAAGACTCGGTTCTCCCTCAACAATTCATAACTTCACGCAATTAATTCCCTAGGCTAATCATAAGGGTAGCAAGGTGAGGAGGAGATGGCTCTAATTCGCCTAAGACCCCTCTCTCGGGTTCGAAATAGGATACTAGCACTACCCACCAACCCCCCTCTCGGGTTCGAAGGTCAGAATCCCTAACTCAACACCCAACAACCCCAAAAACGTGCACATTTTCATGGAGGTCAAGAATTTGGTCAAGGTCATTAAGTACTCATCGTAATCCGGGTCATCCCACTCCTCCTCTCGGAGGTCGATTTCAAACGCTAGTCTAGAGGTACTCCCCCTTAGTTCTCCCTTGGTTCTCCCTTTCGATCTCAACCTAGGTTAGCAATAGGGTCAAATCCCGGGTATCCAATTTACAACCTAACCAACTCTCGTTGGTAGACAAGGGTCACAAGTCGACACTGCCCAAAATCAACCCATAAACCAAATCATTCCTCTAGACTACCCTCCCCAATTTCCCCAAATAACTAGCCTTTATGAGATTCAATTAGTGAAGTTACTAATGTCGGGTCAAACCGAGTCCTAGTAGAAGACTACTCACTAATCATGTTTCTAAAGGCAAGAGAAATAATAAAGATGGAGTCTTTAAGCATAATGATGTGGCTAAAGTCGTATTACCAAATCAAAGTAAAACTATCTCAGGACTAACAAGAATAGCTAGTGATAAGACAGGTATCGAATCCACAGGGAGGCGGTGAAAGCTAGTCTAAGAGTATTTAAACTGTCTAGAAGTAACCAATTTCGGGGGTTTTGTTTTGAGTTGATTCTAACAAACTAATTGCAATGTAATTAAATGATGAATAACAATAATATTAAAAGTCTAGGAATCAGGTTCACTAGGTCAATTAGTCGGGGATTATCAATCAATTACTAAATCTATCAAGTTGTTTAAGGTCATAAGATCGGTCGACTCCATTATGCCCTTTAGATCGATTCTAATATGCGGTCGCTATGATTAGATACTCTCTATTTGATTGCCGCAGCCTATATCAATTCTAACCCGGTCAGCGATAGGATCGATTCGCTACACTAATTAATAACTCAGGCCTCAAGTGATTAACTAGAAGAATTACAACAATCAAACAACAACTTTAATGATATCAAAAGCAATTAACTGACTTTCCCTTTTAATTAACCTAGATCCCCTTCATCCTAGATGAGGGGATTAGCTACTCATGACTATAATAACAACAACAAATATGATTAAAGATGAAGACATGATTGCAAGTATAAAACAATAATTGAAGAACATAAAACAATGATTAAATTAATGGGGAAAGATTAGTACCATACAAAAGGAAGATTAGGGTTCTTAAGAGAGTTTTCCAGCAATACTATGCAAAATATAACGTAAGTTCTTAATAAAACACGAGTCTTTAATTTATAACAAAAGATTAACGTTTTAGGAAATTCCGGAAATAAACCAGCCAGAGAGGATCCTCGATCGAGTCAGAGGTGACTCGATCGAGGGATACAATGCTCGATCGAGTCAGCAGTGACTCGATCGAGGAACTTCTTCACAGGTTCTTTCTTCTCTTCTTTTACTTCTAGTCTTCATGATTCCTCGTTTCCCGTGCCATGCTTCGTGTATTCTTCTATGCCGTCTCCGCCATGCTAATCTTAGCTTGATCATACTCATAACGAGTCATTTCTGCATCAAAACACAAAATAGCGGCAGTATCGACAATTCATTGAAATAAAGCATATAAATGATATAATAGGCACGAAACGGTATGAAATATGATGTAAAGGGAGCTATAAAAGTATATATGAAAGTGATACATCAAACTCCCCCAAACCAAACCTTTGCTTGTCCTCAAGCAAAGCAATCAGACCAAAACAAAGGACAACAAACATATGGTGAATGAATAACTCAGAGCAAATGTCTAGGCACATACAAGACTCAGCTGTCCATATCTATAACAAAGTAATGACCGAAGTTGTGCTAATAAAACAAATTCAAAAGCACGGGTAATAGACTCACGCAGCTCTTACTCAAGATGTGACATGATACCGAGACTCAACCAAACACTTTTCAACCTTGCAAGACCATTTTGTCGGATTCTCGCGGTTTCACTCATGCACTCATAATGGGTGATTTATGTAAGATAGAAAAAAATAAGACACTCACTCAACTTATGAGATATGCATGCAATCTAATGTGATAAGAGATCCTCCAGCTAATACGCATTCACGAAACAGACCAAGTACATGTATCAAGGACAGAATGGTGGTAAAGTGGCATGGGTATAGAAGTGGCTTGTGCAAAAGCACTTATGGATATGTGGGGCTCAGACGGTAGTCGCAGCTCTAGACCAATAGCCAAAACTAATAAGTAATAAATCAAACATCCAACTGGAGAAATAATCTCAACTTTGACAACATATGAGAGAAATGTAAAGGCTCTCCAAATGTGCATTAGACTCCAGTAATTACCACACACGACCTCCTAACAAAACTGAATGAAGCATACATTTTTTCCTTCTTTTCTCTTTTGAATCTTTTCTTTTTTTTCGAAACTTTTTCTTCTTTTTTTTTTCTTTTTTTTTCTTTTCTTTTTCTTTTTTTTTCTTTTCTTTCTTTCGAGACTTTCATTTTTTTCTAGCTGCTTCATAATAGTTCTCTTTTTCAACATAAGAGGTCACACAATTGTTACAAAAAGATAGCTACTACCCACATGACAAATAAAGTCCCAACCCAACCAAAGTAGCTATAACAATAAGGCTCAAACAATCATGATCATCCCCGAAAAAGGTAGGCAAATTCTGGAATGTAGCTAAGAAATAGGATATAAAATGGCTACATGGTTCAAGCGGGCTAACAAAACTGGGTAATGTAAGGCTTATTTGAACAATAAGAATCGCCTATCCACATGTACTTAATCAAATGAACGCGCAAAAGCTAAGAAACTAATGTCACACTTATGCAGTTTGATATTACATATACCACAAGGAGACCACACTCATCAGCCTAAATAACAATGAGACCGGTTTATTAATGTTCCCGGCCTAGGAAGCTCTAAAGACCTCAGAAATTTAAGTGGTTTACCAACAAAATAAAGTCAAGTCTACTCGGCATAAGGCATATTGTGACGGTCAAGACTTGAGTAAAGAGCTTTGTTCATCATAGCTAACAGGTCAAAACAATGTACATGGACAACTAGATGAGACTCAAATGCAAAGACAAAGCAAGTTATCATCATTGCTATACAATTCACCAAGACTCGACTAAAAATAAACAAAAATAAACAAAAGACATGTTTTTGGATTTTATAATTTTTCAATTTTTTGGAATTATGATTTTTTTTTTTCACACAACAATAAATAAAAGCACACAACAGAAATAAACACACTCCCCCAAACCTAAATGTCACAGTGTCCTCATTGTGACGCCTCTGATAGCATCACACGAAATCCAAAGAACCTATAGGACACTACTAATAAAGGAAAGAGGGTAAAAAGGAAATGCAATAAAAATAAAAGAAAAGATAATACCAAAATTTGTGATGCAATAGCCTCCCCAAACCAAATGGAAAGAGAGGGATGTAGTGACCAAATTTGTCACTCGGGCTCCAACCATCATCAAAACCATCAATATCGGCATATAAGGACATAAGCTCGGGATCGGGAACGGCGCTGCGATACGGCCTCTACCACGAGTGGGTCTCCGAACACGGCTGCGACCACGAGTGCCTCCGAAAGAGTGCGGCGGTGGGAAGTAGAAGCGACAAACTGGCCGAATGGGCCTCTCTGGGAACAAGGGATGCCGGTGTCCTCCCCGAAAACAGAAGTAGGCTGAGAAGGGAGGACTGGAGTGTAGAAGGGACGGCCTAATGCACCAAACTCGGTGCTAAACTGTCCAAACTCTGTAGGAGTCACTCCGTAAAGATGAAACACACTACTGTCGTCACCGGGAGTAGTGTAGTAAGAAGGTGACACACCGCCATCTCCCCCCGAAAGCTAAAGTCATAGCCTCCATCTGTTCCCACATCCTCCTCTCTGTCAAAGCGTGTTGATGCCGTATGCATCCTCACTTCCCGTTCAACGACGGGATCAAAATGGTAACACGGAGCATAGCACTGAAGTGGAATAGGCTGAAGGAGGTGGAGGAGGAGCGGGGTCGGGTAGGAACCGGCGGATGGGTAGTGGGTGCACGACGTCTCCGGCGCCCGCCGGTGGTGGTGGTAGTACTAGACCCAGGAAAAGTAACCAAAAGATCCTCGGGAATCAGATAAGTAACGGGTGGGGGTCGCACATCAGCCGTACTCTCCTCGAGGGGGTCAACGAAGGCAAACGGGCGCAAGGAAGAAGCATGTACGACTCACCTCGGACCCTCCAAAGAATGGTCCTTCCCATTCTTAATATCAATATAGGAAATGTCATAGCGAAGGTGGTCATCATCAACAAGTGGCTCATAGTCGACCATGGGCTCATATGGGTCATCACCCTCAAAGTCACAAACAGCCCTAGCAATTTTGGTGACAAGAGCACCACAGTCAAGGTTCCCGTGCACGCCCAATCGCCCTATCAAATCTTTGAAAGGAGACAAGAGCGGGGAGAGAATTGGAATGTCTCCTCCCTAAAAGGATTCAAGTAACTAGCAAGTATTAAGACCTCAATAGTGGAGGTCTTGCTCTTATCAGCCCGACCATACAACAAATAACTCAGATACCTCAAAAACATACGAAGGCAAACGTGTTGGACATCTAACAAAGCCATAGCACTGACGTCCGCATCCATATAACCATAAACAATGGAAAATAACGAACGGCGACAACCCACCAACACCATACAAGTCCCCTTCAAAGATGCTTATCCAACTCTAAGATTTCAGAAATACGGCCAAAGGTTAAAGACCGTTCAACATTAAGCAAACGAAATCTGATTAGGTGATCACTGGGGAAATAAGTATAAGAGCTCAGAAATTCAAGAGTTAGGGCAGGGTAAGATAACTCGTGAAGCGTGAAAAGACCCTGCAACCCGATTTCATTAAACATGCCAAACATGATGTCGTCTATCTTCAAAGTGCGCAAAATTTTCCTATCAACACATCGAGTGGCACTCATAGACTTGGATAACAGATACACAAACCTGTCCTTCTGCACTTTGTCACGAAATTCAATAAACGGATAATCGTCTAAGGGAGACAAATCATCCTCTGAAGACACAACCTCCTCAGGAATTACTTCGGGTTGTTGAACCGGTGCTCTCCTTTCTCTAGTCCGCTTATTTCCTTGCCTGGAAGTCGACATTATCTACATAAGAACAAGTAGAAAATTAAACTCCAACAATGTCACAAAAACAGTCCCGGTTTTGGCACTTATGGGTCCGAAAAATCAATTTTTAAGACTCCAAATGACAATGAAAGCATCCAAAAACTTAGGGGAACATGAGTATATATCAAATATTGAAGATTCCAAGCAATAGAATACAATTCTAACCAATTTAATGCAAAATTTCTACCCGGATTTTGAAGAACCCTAATTCCCAAATTAGCAAATTAGGCATGAATTTCAACAAGTAAGGGGCTAGAAAGCAAGGAAATAGCAATTGTATACTAGCAAGGGAAGATTCAATACAATAAACTCAAGATTTAAGCATGAAAAATCAGAATTTTCGAGACAAGTGAAGACCAAAACGTGACTTACCTTGGTAGTTTAAGCAATAGAATGGAGAAAATAAGCACAAGAGAATGATTCAATCAAGTAATAAGCAAGAAAGCACAAAGTTTAAATGAGTTTTGATGATGATTGATGAAGAATCAAGAGAGAGTGAGTAGTAGAGGAGGAAGTATGCAGGGATTGTGTCGAAAAAGGAAGAAGGAAAGTGAAGGAAATAAGAGCAATTAAGCACAAAACCGGCAAAAATAAAACGCGGAACCGGGTTTATTTTGGTTCCTCGATCGAGTCGCAGCTGACTCGATCGAGGATCCAATTTCAGGACTACCCAACTCTCGTTTTAAACTTTTTTAAATTCAGCGCAGGTTCCTCGATCGAGTCGCAAGTGACTCGATCGAGCTGATAGGTTCCTCGATCGAGTCGCAGCTGACTCGATCGAGGAAGTAGTCTGGGGCTCCTTTCTTCGTCGTTTGTTACTCATAGCTTCAAATCCCGTCAAAATTCCTGCAAAAGACACTTGAAAGCATATCAAGTACCCTCTCCTCGCCTCTCAAAGTTCAAAGAAACATAAAAACAAAAGCAATACGCGAATTTAAATCCTAATTACAAACTAATGATTTACAAAATCCGAGTTGCCTCTCGGTAGCGCTGGTTTTTGCGGTCCCGCACGACCGTAATTCTTCATCAGTGAGAAGAATCAATGGGGAAGAGGTCAAGAGCCTCTATGATCCCCACGAAAGCACCTTCATAGTACGTTTTCAAGCGTTGCCCATTCACTTTGAAGGTCTTTCCTGTGTCAGAATGCAGTGTAACTGACCCAAATTTGTTCACATCAGTAACAGTGAACGGTCCAGACCATCTACTCTTCAATTTACCTGGAAACAAGCGCAAACGAGAGTTAAACAAGAGAACTTTCTCACCAACATGAAATTCTCTTTGCAAGATATGCTTGTCATGCCACTTCTTCGTTCGCTCCTTGTATACTTGAGCACTATCATAGGCATGCGAACAAATTCATCTAGCTCATTCAACGCATCGATCGTTTCTCACCCGCCAGTGAGGGATCCATATTCAGCTCCTTAATGGCCCACATAGCCCTATACTCAAGCTCCACAGGTAAATGACAGGACTTGCCGTAGACAAGTCGGTAAGGTGAGTGCCAATCGGCGTTTTGAAGCGATGCGGTAAGCCCACAAAGTATCATCGAGCTTCCGACTCCAATCCTTTCTATTCTTGCTTACCACCTTTTCCAAGATCTGTTTCAGCTCTCTGTTGGAAACTTCTACTTGTCCACTGGTTTGAGGATGATAAGCCAGTCCTCTTTGGTGTGTAACGCCATACTTCTTCATGAGGGAATTGAGATGACGCTCATTGAAGTGCGTGCCTCCATCACTGATCACTGCGCGAGGCACTCCAAACCGTGGAAAGATAGTCTTAAAAACGACTTAACAACATTTAGCATCACAAGTGGGGGTGGCAATTGCCTCCACCCATTTAGAAACATAATCTCTTGCTACTAATATGTATTGGTTCCTAAAAGATGTAGGGAATGGCCCTTGGTAATCAATGCCCCAAACATCAAAAATCTCTACTTCGAGATTCCATTTGAGGCATCTCATGCCTTTGCGAGATATTGCCAGTTCTTTGACAAGCATCACAAGAACGGACAAAGTTAGTAGCATCCTTAAGGATGGTAGGCCAATAGAAACCCGATTGCATTACCTTAGCAAATGTCCTAGAAGGACCATGATGACCACCATATGAAGAAGAGTGACAATGAGAAAGGATGGCACGTACTTCACCCTCCTCGGGATACATCGTCTGTATATACCATCAAAGACACTCTCGGAAGGATAGGGATCGTCCCAAGTACCTCTTCACATCATGCATGAACCTCTTCTTCTGGCGATAAGATAAGTCAAGAGGAAGCGTACCTCCTACCAAATAATTGGCATAATCTGCAAACCATGGGGTATTTGCATTACTGACTAGAAGATGGTCGTCCCGGAAAAGAATCATCGATGGGCAAAATCTCTCGTCCCGAGAATCTCAATCGGACAAATGATCTGCAACAACATTTTTCAAAGACCGGACTTATCACGGATTTCCAAATCAAATTCTTGCAATAATAAAATCCATCTAATAAGTCTAGGTTTAGCCTCTTGTTTGGTTAAAAGATATTTTAAAGCTGCATGGTCAGTGTGTACAATAACTTTAGAACCAACAAGATAAGCTCTAAATTTGTCTAAAGAATAGACAACTGCAAGAAGCTCCTTCTCTGTAGTAGCATAGTTGATTTGGGCATCGTCGAGAGTCTTGCTTGCATAGTAAATGGCATGTAACACCTTATCCTTTCGCTGCCCCAAAACAGCTCCAACTGCATAGTCACTGGCATCGCACATAATCTCAAAAGGAAGGCTCCAATCCGGAGATCGGATAATAGGAGCTGAGATAAGTGCTTGTTTGATCCTGTCAAAGGCTTGAACACACTTGTCATAAACACAAAAAGGAGCATCTTTATGAAGAAGCTGAGTTAGAGGTTGAGCAATTTTAGAAAAATCCTTTATAAAGCGGCGATAGAACCCTGCATGACCAAGAAAACTACGCACACTTTTAACATTAACCGGGTACGGGAGTTGCTCAATTACCTCAACCTTAGCTTTATCCACTTGAATGCCCTTACCTGACACCAAATGACCGAGTACCACTCCTTCAAGAACCATGAAGTGACACTTTTCCCGATTGAGAACAAGGTTGCTCTCCTCACAGTGACTGAAGACCTTAGTCAAGTTTCTCAAGCAAACATCAAAATCAGTACCATATACACTGAAATCATCCATAAAGACTTCCATGATAGACTCTATGTAATCAGAAAATATGGCCATCATACAACGCTGAAAGGTAGCAGGAGCATTACATAAACCAAAGGGCATCCTCCTATAAGCAAATACACCATATGGACAAGTGAAAGTGGTCTTTTCCTGATCCTCAGGATGAATGGGTATCTGAAAGAAACCGGAGTAGCCATCTAGGTAACAGAAATAACTATGACATGCTAATCTCTCTAACATTTGGTCAATGTAAGGAAGTGGGAAATGGTACTTTTTAGTGGCCGTGTTCAACTTCCTATAGTCAATGCACATCCTCCATCCTGTGACAAGTCTAGTAGCAATCAATTCATTTTTATCATTCTTTACTATTGTAGTACCTCCCTTCTTAGGTACAACTTGGACAGGATGACCCATTTAGAATCGAAATAGAGAAAATAATACCAAAGATCAAGTAATTTCTGTACCTCTTTTCTTACCACCTCCTGCATAGGAGGATTTAGTCGTCTCTGACCTTGTGCACTAGGCTTGTGGCCTTCTTCCAAGTGAATTCTATGCATACAAAAGTCAGGACTAATACCTTTGAGATCGTCAATGCTATACCCAATTGCCTTTTTATGAGTTCTCAAAACAGTCAACAAAGCAGATAGTTGACCTTGATTAGGTTAGCATTGACAATCACCGGGTTCATCTCACAGTCATCAAGAAATTCATATTTGAGATGAGAGGGAAGGGTTTCAATTCAGGTTTCTTTACCTCGGTTACCTTAGGTGTGACACCCAAATCGTATACCTTCGATGTGGGCATTCCTCTCCAGTTAGAAGCTTCTCAATTCGATGAACTTCTGGACTCCATGAACCCGTCTGATCAGCTGGATCAGAAACCAGGGCAATCTCCAGAGGATCCCTGTCAAAACACATAGGAAGACACTCATCAATAGTAAAATCAACAACATCTATACTATGACAAGTCTCTTCTATCATGGGGTTTTCAATGCTTTTTCTAAGTTGAAAATAATCGTGTCATCCCCCACAGCTAAGGTCAATCTCCTTGCCTAACATCTATGACCGCCCCGCATGAGATGTAAGAACGGTCTGCCCAAGATGATAGGGATTTGGTTGTCTTCAGCCATGTCCATGACAACAAAATCAACGGGGATGAAAAACTTCCCTATTCGAACGGGAACATCCTCTAACACCCCTAGAGGGTGTTTAACAGTTCTATCGGCCATCTGCAGTGTCATATTAGTAACTGTCAACGGACCCATATTTAACTTTTTACAGATAGAATACGGCATAACACTGACACTAGCTCCCAAATCACAAAGAGCTTTACTAATAGAGAGATGACCAATTTGACAAGGGATAGAAAAACTTCCTGGATCCTTTAATTTCGGTGGTGAGTTAATTGGCAACATGGCACTGCACTTCTGAGTGTAAGCAATAGTTTCTACCGCGTCAAAGGATCTCTTCCTTGTCAAAATCTCCTTCATGAACTTTGCATAAGCCGACACTTGAGTAATTAGTTCAGTAAAAGGGACACTTACCTGTAGATTCTTCACGACCTCCATAAACTTACCGAACTGCTTATCCAGCTTGGATTTTTGTTGTCGGTGAGGAAAAGGTAGTGCAATGGTTATGGGCTCGGCTTGCTTCTCTTTCGAAATAACTTTTGAAACACCGTCTGCGACAATTTGGGATCCTCGATCGAGTCGGGGTGACTCGATCGGGTGGTGGATCCTCGATCGAGTCGCCTGTGACTCGGTCGAGGAACCTTTGCAGGTTCAGCTTTTTTGTCTTTTTTACTTTTATCGTCAGCTCGTGTTTCAACTTCGCCAGGCACTTTCTCATCATCACTAAGCTCCAAATTACCCAATCCTTTGGGATGCATGTAAGGGACTTCATCAACAGTAATGGGCGCTTCATTCTTAAGACTTTGCAGGTCGGGATTCGTATAAGAGGTACCGCTCCTCAGCTGAATAACATTAGCTTGCTCATGAGCTTGCTTGCCTTGAGGAGGAAGACCTCCGGCCTGTTTTGATGGGTTTTGAAGTGCCATCTGAGCCACTTGATTATCTAGCATCTTGTTATGGGCAATCAACTCGAAAATCGAGCCGTTCTCGCCTGCATTGACAAAGTTTGTTGCAAAAGATTGCGCAACTCTGCCATATCGTTATTCGGAGCTTGTTGAGGAATTTGTTGAGGAGTTTGCTTTGAGGAGGTCTGATATTGATTGTTGAACTGCTGGCCTCCTTGATTTTGCCTTTGATATCCCCCTTGTTGTTGATTACCGCGATTATTGGGAGGGATATAAGTATTCTTTTGCGGTTGTGACTGCTGCGGATTTTGCACATTCTGGCTAGACCATTGAAGGAAAGGGTGTTCCTTCGTTCTTTCATTGTAGAAGTTGGAGAAAGGTATACCTTGTGCACCTTGTCTGTAAGCCTGAAAGGCAGCAACCTGCTCAAATGTGCTCATACAATCAGCTGCACCATGACCATCCAAACCGCATCTAGCACAAGTCTCCTCTACTTGCTGACTCATAGCATGAACTCTCTCTTTACTACCCAATGATTGGGTAGTCTTCATCTCAAAGAATCTGGGCGAGAAATAGCCTCCACCGTGTCTTTGCCAAAGCACTATCAACCCCAGTACCTCGCGTGCTTCCCCTAGGATTTCCATACCTTGCGGTATGGGTAGCAATATGATCAATCAACTTCCACGCGTCACCGTCTAGTGTGTTATCTTGAAACCTCCCATTAGCAGATGAATCCAAAAGGGCACGATGATCGTCAAACAACCCGTTATAAAACTGGTTGCAAAGGAACCACTTTGGGAAACCATGATGGGGAACTGATCGAACTAAACGCTTGAAGCGAGTCCAAGCTTCGTTCAAATCTTCAGTGGCCGCTTGCTTGAAACTAGTAATTTGATTCCTCAAAGCATTAGTCTTCTGAGGCGGGAAGTACCTCTTGTAGAAAGCAAGAGCCAAGGAATTCCAGTCTGTAACTCCTTCTGTATCCATATCCATATCTCTTAACCACTCGGCGGCTCCATCTTTCGGAGAGAAAGGAAAGAGCACCGCTTAACTTGTCTTGTGTCACTCCAAATGTTAATGGGATAGAACAAAGATGAAGTGACAAACTTTTCCATATGCGTTGCGGGGTCCTCGTGCACTGTCCCTCCAAACATGTTTCGTTCCACCAAATTAATGTAAGATGGCCGAATCTCGAATGTTCCATTGGTAGAAGTGGGCGACTTGAAACCTTGTGGAATAGAATCTAAGGTTGGCTCGAGTGAGCTAGGGTAGACATGATGATATTTTCGAGAACAGGAGTTTCAGGAATAGGAATATCAGAGATAGGAATTTCTTCCTCTTCCTCTTCGTAGGACCGATCGATTGTCTCTGTAGGGCTCGCCGTTTCGACGTCAAGTATACTCAAGTCTTCTACTTGACTCACTTCTTGATTAAATTTCCGTCTGTAGCGAAAAGTCTTCTCAGGTTCAGGATCAAAAGGAATAATCTCGGACCTATTAGACCTAGGCATAAACAGAACTAACAAGAAAGTGTGAGAACGGTCTCAAGGAACTGGGTTCCCTGAGACAAAAAGACAAAATAAACACAAAAAGACTAAACAATTGTTGCCTCCCGAACGGCGCCAAAATTTGATGTGGCTAAAGTCGTATTACCAAATCAAAGTAAAACTATCTCGGGACTAACAAGAATAGCTAGTGATAAGACAGTGCTCGAATCCACGGGGAGGCGGCGAAAGCTAGTCTAAGAGTATTTAAACTGTCTAGAAGTAACCAATTTCGGGGGTTTTGTTTTGAGTTGATTCTAACAAACTAATTGCAATGTAATTAAATGATGAATAACAATAATATTAAAAGTCTAGGAATCAGGTTCACTAGGTCAATCAGTCGGGGATTATCAATCAATTACTAAATCTATCAAGTTGTTTAAGGTCATAAGATCGGTCGACTCCATATGCCCTTTAGATCGATTCTAATATGCGGTCGCTATGATTAGATACTCTCTATTTGATTGCCGCATGACCTATATCAATTCTAACCCGGTCGTCGATAGGATCGATTCGCTACACTAATTAATAACTCAGGCCTCAAGTGATTAACTAGAAGAATTACAACAATCAAACAACAACTTTAATGATATCAAAAGCAATTAACTGACTTTCCCTTTTAATTAACCTAGATCCCCTTCATCCTAGATGAGGGGATTAGCTACTCATGACTATAATAACAACAACAAATATGATTAAAGATGAAGACATGATTGCAAGTATAAAACAATAATTAAAGAACATAAAACAATGATTAAATTAATGGGGAAAGATTAGTACCATACAAAAGGAAGATTAGGGTTCTTAAGAGAGTTTTCCAGCAATACTATGCAAAATATAACGTAAGTTCTTAATAAAACACGAGTCTTTAATTTATAACAAAAGATTAACGTTTTAGGAAATTCCGGAAATAAACCCGCCAGAGAGGATCCTCGATCGAGTCAGAGGTGACTCGATCGAGGACAGATTCCTCGATCGAGTCGGCGATGACTGATCGAGGAACTTCTTCACGAGTTCTTTCTTCTCTTCTTTTACTTCTAGTCTTCATGATTCCTCGTTTCCCGTGCCATGCTTCGTGTATTCTTCTATGCCGTCTCCGCCATGCTAATCTTAGCTTGATCATACTCATAACGAGTCATTTCTGCATTAAAACACAAAATAGCGGCAGTATCGACAATTCATTGAAATAAAGCATATAAATGATATAATAGGCACGAAACGGTATGAAATATGATGTAAAGGGAGCTATAAAAGTATATATGAAAGTGATACATCACATAAACATAGTGGAAGAATAAATTCTACTACTAATCATGCAATAATCCAACACAAATTATGAAGAAAGATAATTTAATCTAAGAATGGATGAGGATTAAACTAAAAGACACAATCTTTAACACAAGTAACTCAAAGACTCAATCTTTGAATGCAAACAACAATGGTGAACATGAATAAGATGAACAAGAGAGAGAGAGACAATAACAATCTAACAAATGAGGAGAATTCATACATAAACAATTAAACAAAACTTAAAAGAAGACAAATGTAAACAATTGAAATTAAAGAGACAAATAAGAGTAAAGAATTATACCAATAACATGGGAACTTGAATTGATGGAATGAAGAACTTGGATAAACAAGAGATTGATTAAACTAATTAAGGAATGATTACAAATTTAATTTAAGAAATATTGAGAGGGAAATATTTAGGGTTCTACAAATATTGAGAGAGGAAAATAAAATAACTAGTCTAATTAGTAGTCTAATTCTAAGGTGGTGTGTGAGTAAGTAAGGGTGTGTTTTTATACTAGTCTAATAATAATAATCCTACTAATAATTATAATAATAATAATAATGTTAATAATAATAATAATATTAATCTTAATGAAAAACTAATCACACCTTCCCCTCACAAAGCCTGGATACACGGTTAACACCAATCAGTCCAAACAAAGAAAAGGAGAAAGGGGAAGGGGAAAAACGATTGAGAACAAAATCGCAGCAGGGGGGTGGCTGCCGGTCAACCGGCGGCCGAGTTGGTCACCGGTAGCGAGACCATTGAATCAAGGAGGAGAACTAAATGTTGGTTGTTGTGTGCCGGTTGACCGGCAGACGGGATACTAGTAGAGAGCACACAAAATTGATGCGAGATGTTGAGAAGGTGCGTTATGCCGGTACGTCGGCTGCCGGTTGCTATGCCGGTAGTGAGATCTTCGCAAAAAAAGGAGATAAATTGAGTGTGCGCCTGCCGGTTGAGGGAGTCGGCTGCCGGGGTACCGGCATAGGATCACAAAACTTCAATTTAGCTCGGTTTCGAGCTCGAGTAGATGAACGAATTGATGATGACTGATTGTTGTTGGTGATTGCTCCTGCGGTTGTCGCGGTTGATGATGGTGGCTGCTGCTGTCGTCGTTGTGCTTGTGCAGGGAGGTGTTGCCGTGGTTGTTTTGTCTAGGTGATGGGAGAGAGAGGAGGGTGATGTCGGGTTGATGGCGGGTTTGAGTTGAATTAAAGAGATGGCGCTGCATTAATGAATTAGATGATGTAGTTATGGAGGATGATGGTAGCGGATGGATGATTTCTGGGTTTGCTGCTGTTAATTATTAAATTACAGGTCGAAATGGCGGGAATGAACTGGTGGTTGATGACGGATATATTAATGGCGATGAGTGAACGCATGTGGGTGAAGGTGGCTGAATTGTGAAATGGGGAGGATGAATGGTGAAGGTGAAAATGGCGAGGATGAAGTTGTGTGACACGGGGTTGTCAAAGTCAACCTTTGACATTTGTTTTGACTTTCATTTGATTCCCGCTTTGCTCTTTGACCCGTCTCAATCCCGTTTCAACTCAACTTGGCTCGTGTTTCCGTCTCATTATTCTGTCTCGCCTACACATTGTTGGAGTGTCCCTGACAATAATGCGATCACAATTGTCGATCATGATGATCACATGTTTAAATCTCATTTTTAAGAATACGTAAGGGATGATTCATTTTATAGTCAACTGATCAACATTAATCGGTAACGATTGGCTTGCTAGAGTTTGGCGTTACTGTCGTAACGGTGGTGGTCAGTTGATCCCTTAAGGTCACACCTAAAGGATGATGCCCTTATCTGTAAAGTTGATTAATTGTATGACGATACAAGTTGATCAATTCCTTGAAATTGAACAATTCATTTGTGAGAGAGAGAATATTGATTTATTATTTTAATGAGATTAAATAAGATTTATTTTGGTAATAAAATGCTTTATTACAAAAATTGTTTATTGTTTGAGAAACGATAGAAATAAGAATGAATGGTTAATTATAATTACAAGATGTTGTGAATTATAATTTTATGACCCATTTTATTTATGTGATCAAGTATCACTAGTCAATTTGTTGCATGTAATTTAATTAATTTGTAAAATGATATTTATGTGATGAATATGCATTAAATTAATTAATAACATGTATAAGACTACACGTGACATATTGTGTGACAAAATGACAAATTGACAAAATAAAATGGTAGTCCATTTTATAAGGAGTAACCGGTTTTTGGTAGTGTAAAATGGCTTTTGTTTGTTTGCATTTGTTCATAGTGTATGGCATATGTAATGAGTACTCTAGCCTAGTCTTACACCTATGGTTTTAGAAAAGAACAAAAGCTAAAAAGTGAAAGACCATATATTGGTCTCCTCCCTCCCAAAACCGTGACTCCCTCCTCCTCTTGAGAGGATTATTATTCTCTACTTATTCTCTTTATGCTTGTCCATTCAAAGGACATGCAAAGTTTTCCTCTCTCACATATTCATCTTTTTCTTCATCAAAACATGAGATTTTTGATTCAAAAAGTTCATAAAAGATTACTAATTTTATTAGTGTAATATATGAGTATTAGTAATCAATTTTAAGGTAAACTACTAAAAAAAATATCTAGCAAATATTATTTAGTGGGGATAAGGGATAATCTTGGGTGCAATCAAGAGGAGAATCTCTACTTTGGGATTTTTGGAAGATCATCCTAATATTCATTATAGCTTAAGAACTAACAAGTAGGAGATCTTGTTGGTGCCCAAAATGGCCAAAAAATTTGATGGTGAGAAAACGATTTTCTCATCTTTTGTTATTTAGTTTGCATGGATAAGATTTTTAATTATTTTATGACTAAATAATTTCTCACATATATGAATATGTAAATTAATGAGATTAAAAATTCTAACAAGTGGTATCAGAGCCTTAGGTTGTTTGCATGCAAATCGGTTATTGTTTTTCCGAGTTATAAGATTAACAAACAAAACTTATAAATTTGTGTTTATTATGAAATATCACGAAATTTATTTGCATGTTAAAGGTTTCTGGTCCTAAGTGATTTTTAGGACATTTTGGTTTATTTATGGATTTTATTGTTCATTTTATATAATAATGGCATTAAAATGTGATTTTTATGATAAAAATGTCATTTTTGGACTAAAAATAGCTAAAATTTGATTTTTTCAGTGGTTTTTGGATATATTTTCAAATATATTATCTACTGATGGCCTGAAAACTTTCATGATAAAATGCGTTGTTTTGCTCGAAATATAGATTTTTCAAGTTAAAATCGTATTTAAATGGGAAAATATGTTAATATGAGTTATATTTCGAATATGGTGATAGAAATTTAGTATGTTGTCACATGCAATTTTACAAGATGTGTGTAAAATATTTGGCTATAATGAAGTCTTTATGCATGATTTATGAATTTTTGATGAAAAATCACATAAATAGTGCCTTTAATTAGTAAAAAAGCTAAAACATACTTCATGACTTAGGAAAAATGTCACATATTGCATTTTATCATATATTTAAGATCTAAAAGTGAAAAGTTGATAAAAATAATTTTTCTCATATTTTTATGTTGATAATTGTTAAAATCGATAAACCGCAACATTGTTTTTCTCGATAAATTTTCGAAATTTTTAACCTAAGTTTGGAACATTATGAGTGTCATGGTATTTTTCCAGAATTTTCATGAGTTTAAATTTTAAATTTTGAAATTATTTGATTTTTTTTATGATTTAATTTGAAGTTTATGACATAATTTTGTATTTTAGGTCCATTCATGAACAATATTAAGAAATCCAGTCTAATTATTGTCAAATATTAGTGGAGACTAATTTTGAGTCCTAAGAAGGTTAGTGTAATTAACTTGTACATAAATATGAATTTATGTAATTATTGTGATTTTTAAAAGGTTAAATCACGCAAATCCGTAAAAACCGATTAATATACGATATTGGCTCCTTAAAGGCGATTTAACATAAAATTGGGCATGTTCATACATATTATAATGCTGCATTTTATTTATGATTGTCATATTTTAATTTTATGTAATTTTTGAATTATGTAATTTTACTTAGTATGGCCTTAGTTTTAATTGGTATTACCCGAAATGTATGGGAATATCGATTCGGTTGTAATTTATTGTGATCTCGTATTACCGTTTTGTAATTTAATAGATTTATTTTTATTTTTAATTACAAATGTATAATAATAAATTATGTAATTTATTATGTAATTTATTTATTCCGAAGTTCCTTGAAGACGGTGCCACTCGAGAAGGCGATCCATCAAAGAAAGTATTGCCTTGAAATCCGTGCCAAGACCGAAATTCAAGGGACCAAAGGAGTTGGTCTCCGAATTTATAATAGTTTATTAGATTTACTATTTTAGGAAGGCCATACTAGGATTTTATTTATGCTTTGCATTTTATTTATATGTTGCATGCATCGCTAAATCGCCATAACTAAAACATGCATTATCATTAAATCGTGTATATCGACCGTGTCAATTACAATTATCGTAGTTCACCGCTTTAGTTCACTTAAAACGTGATAGATAATAAATTGACATGACCTCTCGCTTATATAAACAATTGAGACTTAGCCTTACCAAAAAGTAGAAACCATGAAAACCTATTTCGTGAGGGAGTGCACTCGGCCTTACCGGGGTACAAACCTTGTTACGTAGGGGAAGTGGGTGATAAATGTCTATCCACCGAATTTATGTTAATAAAGGGTATTTCGGCACACCGTGCCCTAAGTTAATATGAATTTGGATCATGGACACATTTATTCAAAATTTGGATTGAACTCAACGAAAGTATTCACGACGATTTTCGGATGTGTTTCGGGCTAGAGATAAATATTAATGTAATTTAATCGACCAAGAGTTCTAAAAGTAGAATCGATTAAAGAGTTAATCCACCGAGTCATGTTAATAAAGGGTATTTCGGCACACCGTGCCCTAAGTTAATATGAATTTGGATCTTGGAATCATTTATCATAGTTGGGTAGAGGTCACTATGTAAATGCTTTACTTGTTATTTACATGTATTAATAAAACGATAAATGTTAAGTTTTCCACTATTCCGTTATCATATTGTTCTATTTCTTTACCACAATTCATATACGATATCATTTCGATTTTTGATTCAAATCTCCATTAAAACATCGTAACTAAAGACAAATATGAATTTGCTTCTAAAACCTCATATGAACCATTGCTAAGGATCTCTTGTAAAGAGTATAGATAAAAGTTATTCGTGATCAAAAGGGTTTTGATTCTTTACTAACATATCTACTTACAATGAATTGTCTCTCATATACTTAATTAAATTAAGTACTTTGAAACGTTAAATTGTTTTGGTAACTAGATTTGTTAGAAATCGTAATTGACCAAAATACCGCAACCACTTCAATGAAAGTTTTAAGACTAAACGAACGAATGAAGAGTAGTCTTCATGATTTTCATTTTTGCTTCTCTTAGCAAAGACTCATTGAAATGAGTGGGAGCATTCTCTTAAAACTGTGAAGAAAGGGATGAGGTTCAAAGAAGTAAAATTAGAATGGAATTGATACAAGGTAATGTTAAAAGTAAAGTTATTGAGAATAACGATACTAAACCTATCAATCCCGACCGATAAAGTTTCCATTGTCTTAAATGTTGTACATTAGAAAGGAAACTACCCCCAATTATTAAAGAAGCAGCAAGTTAGTTGTGGGACATCTAATGGGACCTTCTTCTTTAAATGTTTATTTGATTAACATAAATTTTGCTAGTACTACTTCGTCAATATTAGAAACCAGTGGAGGTTTTCATCATTGTATTCGATACATAAGATGATTATAATATGACGACTAGCATCAAATAATGTCGAGAGATAGAGTCATTGTGTAATCAAACTAGTTTAGGGTTTATAGTTGTACTTAATTATGATTATTAAGTGCATAAACTCTAAATAAGAATATAAACTTGTTAAGATACAAAGGAGGTTTCACTTTTGTGACCCTATACACCATGATTTGATGTATGGCTAGCCCATTATCAAGGTGATTATATTCTAAACCAAACTAGAATGATATATCATGTAGATGATGTAAGACTCAAATTGGTAACCCAAGATTGAACCTTAGATTCTGGAATGATGAACGCAAAGAGTTATCGAGTACTCTTGAAATCATTAGATCTTATGGTATATGTGTATCTTGTATTCAAAGCAAGATGTCTCGTGCCTTTTGGTTGAAAAGGAGATCGAGGTTGTAAATCATTGATCCAAAATAGGTTGATCATTTTCTCTTACCAACGATTTAAGTTGACGCTAATATGCTCACTTAATAAGGTAAATAGAGAAATCTTTGAAGAAGTTCAAAGAGTTCAAAGAATCAAGATTTAGTCGTGATGTGATCATCAAAGTGAAGACTTTGATATAACTCAAAGGAAATGTGATATAGTATCACAAGTTAATCTCTCTTAGCACACATTATGGGATAATGTGTGGTTGGATAAGAAATCAAATGCTATTCGATATGGTTTGAACTTTAATCAAGTTACTTTGAGTTACTTGATCCTTTTGGGGATTTTATCATTTTGTCTAAATTATTTTTCCACTAAATCTAAAACGAATCATATGAGATATGAAGTGGTAGGGTACCATGCTTGTAAGTTTTCACAAGAAACAAGCGCTCTTTTTCTTTACTATAATCACGAGTACAACGGGATTGTGGCACGTGAAGCTGTCTTTCTAGAATACAAGTTTATTTCTAGAAGACAGAGTGGGAGAAATTATTCAAGAGCCACACAAAGAATGTTATGTCGCAAGAAACTGGTCTTTCTTGGCTACATGAGCCGTTTTGTGTAAAACGTTGTTTCTTCAAAACCTAGGAGGTTAAAGTCATCACTTATTGAAGATGATGAATTAGTGTTACTTTTAGAAAGTAAATAGCTTGTAACTTACAAAGAAATTGTTTGATTCAAGTTACTTCTGGAAAGTAATGAACATATGACTTACATGAGAGTGTTTAAGTCACAACTCAATACAAGGCTTTGAGCCATGAAAATCCGAAATAAAAGGCTTGCTTAGTGACAAAGGGTTTTGCACTAATAAAGAGAGATTTCAAAGCTTGATTGGTAGCAAAGGGTTTTACACTAGTTGAAATGCTTAAGTCTATTTGGATCTTCTTAGGGATTGTGTTTCATTATGATGATATACATATAGCAAGTGAATCTAAAACCCACTTCTTCAATTAGAAGGAATGTATTCAATACATGTCTTGAGTTTTGTAGATTCTTGCAATCCTGAGATAATGTGCAACTTAAGAGAGGGTCTTGAGTAGGACATCAATGAGTTGGAATCAATGATTTGATCATGGTATAAAACTTTTCTCGATAAGTCGAGAAGTTGTGTTTATACACTGAGTTTAGTGGGAGTTACGGAAATTTTAATTAGTCTAATATGTGGATGACATATTGATCATTGGGAATGATTTGACCTTTATGGAGTATAATGATACATCTTTAATATCCGAATTTATGGAGATAAATCTACATGATATTAGCATCAAATAAGAAGTCTTATGTTGATAAGATTCATGATTAGTTCAATCGAATTGAACATACTTGATTGATTCCATTTGCTTCCGCTGCCGAATCAATTAAATAGGAAATGATGTATAACACTTCATATACTTTGAGTATGATGAATTGTTTCAAATCGAATTTAAGTAATAGTTACCAAGTAAGCCATAAATATTACCCTTAAGTGCTTGTACAAGCATTAAGGATGTAAAGCAAAGTGTTTTTAATGCAATTTTGTGTAAGGGTGTTACACAAATGACAATTGACAATTGAGATTGCGCATGGTTTCCGACAAAACCATAATCAAAACACATTAGGATGGTTAAGATACCATTGTGGCTATGTTATTTAAGAAATAGATTTTCTAGAATCGTTCTAGGCAATAAAGAACAATGAGAAATATTTACAACGGAAATTGAGTACACTTGCAATCATGGGATGTGCAAGAGGGATGAGTCCCGCACACTGTGAAAACAGTGGGAGCTATTTTAAGGCAATAAAGCCTATGTCTAGATTGGATCTAGACACGTACTCAGAAAGTTTTGTATTACAAGGTATGCATTACGAAAGGAAAATGAGTATGTAGCAAGGTTGAGCAAGGAGTTGCTAAAACCTACTTAGCAAGGCCTAATCATAGGCTAAATATGATTAGTCATGTCATTTCAATTGAATTGAGATGAACAACTACATACAAGATCAAATTAGATTATAGAATATGAAATAATAATCAGGCATTGACTATTCATATGTGATAATCGCATTTGTCGCTTGAGTTTTACTTTAAAACTCTTTTATCATACTTTGTTACATCCAAACGGCTTGTATGACGATATTGAACCCCGTTAAAGTGAACCCGGATTAACATAGTCTTCGCCCATAGTCACTTGTATGAGGTGACGTCTCGAAGTGACTAGAGTGTGATGCAATTGATGGCAAGTTCAGTGCCATACAGTCCTGTGAGATGACTAGTCGATCACATAGGGAGATTGTTAGGAACACTTTGTCGGGCAGTGACCGCTTATAGAGTTCTGGCAAATTTATATAGCCTGGTCATGGCGAGAGCTACTATAGTATTCTAATGATTCGATTTTTTTGACTAAAGACTGTTCGCCTAAGATGGCACAGTTTCAGATTAGCTTTGATTTGTGCTACTACGACCTTCGTAAATGGGGTCAAATGGGCATATTTTGGGTTATGATGGCTGTGACTAGTCGAAGGGAATAGTGCGATAGGAATTGTCCACCCCCTTATCAGGGTTAAAACAATATCTCAGGGCCACTCGAGGAGTAATGAACTGGAAATGCGTGGCCACGCTCGGAAGGTATTTATGGTAGATAAATTCCGGTCAATCAGTTATTCTCCAGATCGAGGAAACCACTCTTGATATGATCACTTGCAAGTACGACCTGAAAGACACCTTGCATTGAGTGGGAGATAGTAATAGGACAAGAGAATTGGTGACGCACACTTGTCAAGGACAAGTGGGAGATTGTTGGAATATGTGTCCTCCGACAATAATGCGATCACGACTGTTGATCATGATGATCACATGTTTAAATCTCATTTTTAAAGAATACGTAAGGGATGATTCATTTTATAGTCAACTGATCAACATTAATCGGTAACGATTGGCTTGCTAGAATTTGACGTTACTGTCGTGGGACGGTGGTGGTCAGTTGATCCCTTAAGATCACACCTAAAGGATGATGCCATTATCTGTAAAGTTGATTAATTGTATGACGATACAAGTTGATCAATTCCTTGAAATTGAACAATTCATTTGTGAGAGAGAGAATATTGATTTCTTATTTTAATGAGATTAAATAAGATTTATCTTGGTAATAAAATGCTTTATTACTTAAATTGTTTATTGTTTGAGAAACGATAGAAATAAGAATGAATGGTTAATTATAATTACAAGATGTTGTGAATTATAATTTTATGACCCATCTTATTTTAATGACCCATTCTACTTTGGGATTTTTGGAGGATCATCCTAATATTCATTATAGCTCAAGAACTAACAAGTAGGAGATCTTGTTGGTGCCCAAAATGGCCGAAAATTTGATGGTGAGAAAACGATTTTCTCATCTTTTGTTATTTAGTTTGCATGCATAAGATTTGTAATTATTTTATGACTAAATAATTTCTCATATATATGAATATGTAAATTAATGAGATTTAAAATTCTAACACACATTGTATTAATATAAGACTAATATTAATACTAATATTAAATGAAAATCCGAATAATTAATAAATGTAACTATGACGATTAATTATTATAAATTAGTAAATAAATGACCAAATTAATCAATTAAGCATACAAAATCGAGTTGAAATAAAGGATTAAATATGGGGTAAAATGACACTAAAATTATACTTATCAAATCTCCCCACACTTAAACTTTACTTGTCCTCGAGTAAGCTCATTTAAACTAAACTATGACCCGTAACATAAAAGGACTACCTAAACTAATAATATCCGATGAGAGGCAATTAACGGGCCTTCTCCGTCCCTTCAACTCACACCGAAACACAATGAGGTATGCATTCCGATGCAAGGCAAGTGGGGGCTTGCGGAAAATTTTGATACACCCCAACATTTAAGCACGAAATAGCACATAAAATGCATCACAAAAAGTCAAACCACTTTCCTCATCTAAGCGGCCGTTTTGCTTTCAAAAACTGAACAACGAGAGTCATTAGTGGAGGATGTCGTCTCCGGGTCTTACCAAGGTGTCAAATCCCTAATTCTAGCTTAAGTAACCAAAATTGACAATACGGGGTGCCTAAGAAACAAATTCTAGGCAGGAAAGGGGAAGTACTTCGCTATACTCCCAAGAATGACACGACACACGCAAGATTCGACTCCATATCAAACCCTTGACCAGAAGGAGACCAAAGTCCGACTCTCACGGGTTTCACTAGTCACTCAAATGAAAGAACGGGGTGATTTTTGTGACAAAAAGTAACCAAAATCACTCTCCTAACTCGACTTGCGAAGCATGCCCGCAATCTAATATGGTACTCCATCCAATATCCGCAAGAGAAATGTCAAATTGATGCACATACAAGAGACAATCGGGTTGTAATGGGGCTCGGGTTTGGTGAAAAGAGGTTGGTGCAAGCACCGTTTTAAGACATGTGAGGCTATCGGTTAAGTAGTCGTCACATCTAACCAATCCACTAAACTCGACCAATGCAAAAGAATTCTTCCACAAAATATGGCAAGATTGTCATTCTCCAAAAATTATTCAATACCCTAATTCTAGCTTAAGTAACCAAAATTGACAACATGCCGGTACGTCGGCTGCCGGTTGCTATGCCGGTAGTGAGATCTTCGCAAAAAAAGGAGATAAATTGAGTGTGCGCCTGCCGGTTGAGGGAGTCGGCTGCCGGGGTACCGGCATAGGATCACAAAACTTCAATTTAGCTCGGTTTCGAGCTCGAGTAGATGAACGAATTGATGATGACTGATTGTTGTTGGTGATTGCTCATGCGGTTGTCGCGGTTGATGATGGTGGCTGCTGCTGTCGTCGTTGTGCTGGTGTAGGGAGGTGTTGCCGTGGTTGTTTTGTCTAGGTGATGCGAGACAGAGGAGGGTGATGTCGGGTTGATGGCGGGTTTGAGTTAAATTAAAGAGATGGTGCTACATTAATGAGTTAGATGATGTAGTTATGGAGGATGATGGTAGCGGATGGATGATTTCTGGGTTTGCTGCTGTTAATTATTGAATTGCAGGTCAAATTGGCGGGAATGAACTGGTGGTTGATGACGGATTTATTAATGGCGATGAGTGAACGCAGGTGGGTGAAGGTGGCTGAATTGTGAAATGGGGAGGATGAATGGTGAAGGTGAAAATGGCGAGGATGAAGTTGTGTGACACGGGGTTGTCAAAGTCAACCTTTGACATTTGTTTTGACTTTCATTTGATTCCCGCTTTGCTCTTTGACCCGTCTCAATCCCGTTTCAACTCAACTTGGCTCGTGCTTCCGTCTCATTATTCTGTCTCACCTACACATTGTTGGAGTGTCCCCGACAATAATGCGATCACTATTGTCGATCATGATGATCACATGTTTAAATCTCATTTTTAAGAATACGTAAGGGATGATTCTGATCAACATTAATCGGTAACGATTGGCTTGCTAGAGTTTGACGTTATTGTCGTGGGACGGTGGTGGTCAGTTGATCCCTTAAGGTCACACCTAAAGGATGATGCCCTTATCTGTAAAGTTGATTAATTGTATGACGATACAAGTTGATCAATTCCTTGAAATTGAACAATTCATTTGTGAGAGAGAGAATATTGATTTCTTATTTTAATGAGATTAAATAAGATTTATTTTGGTAATAAAATGCTTTATTACTAGAATTGTTTATTGTTTGAGAAACGATAGAAATAAGAATGAATGGTTAATTATAATTACAAGATGTTGTGAATTATAATTTTATGACCCATTTTATTTATGTGATCAAGTATCACTAGTCATTTTGTTGCATGTAATTTAATTAATTTGTAAAATGATATTTATGTGATGAATATGCATTAAATTAATTAATAACATGTATAAGACTACATGTGACATATTGTGTGACAAAATGACAAATTGACAAAATAAAATGGTAGTCCATTTTATAAGGAGCAACCGGTTTTTGGTAGTGTAAAATGGCTTTTGTTTGTTTGCATTTGTTCATATTGTATGGTATATGTAATGAGTACTCTAGCCTAGTCTTACACCTATGGTTTTAGAAAAGAACAAAAGCTAAAAAGTGAAAGGCCATATATTGGTCTCCTCCCTCCCAAAACCGTGACACCCTCCTCCTCTTGAGAGGATTATTATTCTCTACTTATTCTCTATATGCTTGTCCATTCAAAGGACATGCAAAGTTTTCCTCTCTCACGTATTCATCTTTTTCTTCATCAAAACATGAGATTTTTTATTCAAATTGTTCATAAAAGATTACTAATTTTATTAGTGTAATATATGAGTATTAGTAATCAATTTTAAGGTAAACTACTAAAAAAAATATCTAGCAAATATTTGTTAGTGGGGATAAGGGATAATCTTGGGTGCAATCAAGAGGAGAATCTCTACTTTGGGATTTTTTGAGGATCATCCTAATATTCATTATAGCTCAAGAACTAACAAGTAGAAGATCTTGTTGGTGCCCAAAATGGCCGAAAATTTGATGGTGAGAAAACGATTTTCTTATCTTTTGTTATTTAGTTTGCATGCATAAGATTTGTAATTATTTTATGACTAAATAATTTCTCACATATATGAATATGTAAATTAATGAGATTAAAAATTCTAACACACATTGTATTAATAAAAAGACTAATATTAATACTAATATTAAATGAAAATCCGAATAATTAATAAATGTAACTACGACGATTAATTATTATAAATTAGTAAATAAATGAGCTAATTAATCAATTAAGCATACAAAATCGAGTCGGAATAAAGGATTAAATATGGGGTAAAATGACACTAAAATTATATTTATCAAATCTCCCCACACTTAAACTTTACTCGTCCTCGAGTAAGCTCATTTAAACTAAACTAAGACCCGTAACATAAAAGGACTACCTAAACTAATAATATCCGATGAGAGGCAACTAACGGGCCTTCTCCGTCCCTTCAACTCACACCGAAACACAATGAGGTATGCATTCCGATGCAAGGCAAGTGGGGGCTTGCGGAAAATTTTGATACACCCCAACATTTAAGCACGAAATAGCACATAAAATGCATCACAAAAAGTCAAACCACTTTCCTCATCTAAGCGGACGTTTTGCTTTCAAAAACTGAACAACGAGAGTCATTAGTGGAGGATGTCGTCTCCGGGTCTTACCAAGGTGTCAAATCCCTAATTCTAGCTTAAGTAACCAAAATTGACAACATGGGGTGCCTAAGAAACAAATTCTAGGCGGGAAAGGTGAAGTACTTCGTTATACTCCCAAGAATGACACGACACACGCAAGATTCGACTCCATATCAAACCCTTGACCACAAGGAGACCAAAGTCCGACTCTCACGGGTTTCACTAGTCACTCAAATGAAAGAACGGGGTGATTTTTGTGACAAAAAGTAACCAAAATTACTCTCCTAACTCGACCTGCAAAGCATGCCCGCAATCTAATATGGTACTCCATCCAATATCCGCAAGAGAAATGTCAAATTGATGCACATACAAGAGACAATCGGGTTGTAATGGGGCTCGGGTTTCGTGAAAAGGGGTTGGTGCAAGCACCGTTTTAAGACATGTGAGGCTATCGGTTAAGTAGTCGTCACATCTAACCAATCCACTAAACTCGACCAATGCAAAAGAATTCTTCCACAAATTATGGCAAGATTGTCATTCTCCAAAAATTATTCAATACTCTACAAAACAAACTCAATTTGCAATTTACCAACCCTTTATTAAACACAAAAATATACATTCTTTTCTTTTTCTTTTTTCTTTTCGTTTTTCTCTTTTTCTATTTGATTTTCTCCTTCATTTTTTTTCTCTCTTTCTTTTTCATTCACTCGTAACCCTCCTAATAATGCAAAAATTGGCCAACCATCAAGCTTCATTTCACTTTTGTGATATTTCAGAGCGTTCACCTCATTAAGAATCAAATTTCCTACCCAATTATATATTCCTCCAAACAACTACAAACATGAACTACTCAACAAGGTGAGATATTTATGGAATGTAGTTATTTTATTGGCAATTGAAATGACAAGGCTTAGGCACAAATTGGGTAAACAAAAGGGAAAAATGATCAAATGGGTGAAAAATAAGCTTATTTGGCTATGAGAGGCTACTTTATTTGAACAAAATTGTCTCAACATGCACAACGACACTTCTACGGTAAGGAATGAGCACCATACTTATGCGTTTTGACATGACATACCACGTAAGGAGAACTACTCTCATGACCTAAACGGGACCGGTTTGATGGACCGGCCATATGGAGGCTCTATCCACACATTTTAGTAGCTATGTCGAGCCTAGGTCAAGTCTCGGGCCTAATACGGTTTCACAAGGTGGTCGCAACTTGGTTGTTATGCTAGACATCCGGGTTTTTGCAAAACCCTAATATGTGTCATCAAAAGGCACGAGCTATCAAGAGGGAAATGACAAGGGCAAAACAAATTATCATCATTGGTAACATATGCCCTCCACATTTTAGACTTCATATGCAAAAATTTACAAACGAAATGCAACGTGTATGGATGCAACTAAACATATGAGCAAGCTACGTGAATGCAAGAGTGAACACATATATACATTTCTAGTCTAAATGTAAACAATATATGAAAGAAAAGTAGATCTATATACTTACATATTCATATATGTTTTAATTTAATTTGTCATAAAATTAACAAGTGATCTTATGCATGCAAACTAATTAACAAAATAAAGAAGAAACTTCCATTCTTACATTGGAATTTCGGTTCAAATGGGCACAAAAGAGATCTCCTTCTCTTTTGTTCTTGAGCTTTCCTTTTGGATGAACAAAGACCCAAGTATAGGATCTCTCCCAAGGATTAATACCCAAGACACACTCCTAATAAAATTAATATAATGTATACTAGATAATATTAATTTTGTAAGAAAAATGACCCAAAAATATTTGGTATCTCACCCAAAACCGGTTGAGAGAGAGGAATGATAGATGGAATTTTTCTCTTTCTAAAACTCTTGTTTTTAGATTGTATGAATGAATAATAATCACTAGTATTTTTCTAAGTGAATATTAGATAAAATAAGAAGAAAAATCACAAGGATTTCTCTTCCCAAAACCGGTGGGAGTGGAGGAAAAATAGAGCTAATGCATGCCCATGGTTACCTTCACAAGAATATGTAGGTGTGCATGGCTAGCAATAGGTTAACATAATTATGTTTTCCATTAACTTTAATCAACATAATATATATGTTAAATCCTCCCACTATTTCGGCCAAATGGAGATAAAATGGATTCCATTTTATTTTTGTCAATTGTCAATATGTCACATGTCATATGTTACATAAATTTGTTATGTATTTTTAACACATTAAAAATCAACGTATTAATAAAAATACGTCATATACAAAAATTGATTAGTAATTCATAATTACTTGTACCAAAATATTTTACCAATTATAAATCATAACAAATTGTATTTATAATAATTCATTCAAATTCAATTGTTTCTTTAAACAATAATTTCATCTGAGCAATGATACAATTCGATTACTCAGACCGTATCTCATTTAATCAAATTTCAATGTGATACGTAAATTTTACTTCCAAAATCGTCCGTCAATTTTCAAGTAATGTAATTAACTCGTAACGTTATACGATTAATTAAATGATCAATTAAGAGTGTTATCCTTTAGGTATAACCTAGGGGATCAACTGATCACCATCGTCGCACGACAGTAATGTCAAACTCTAGTCAGCCAATCATTACCGATATATGTTGATCAGTTGACAGTAAATATTACTTCCCAATTGTATTCTTTAAAAATGAGATTTAAACATGTGATCATCATGATCAACAGTCGTGATCGCATTATTGTCGGAGGACACATATTCCAACAATCTCCCACTTGTCCTCGACAAGTGTGCGTCACCAATTCTCTTGTCCTATTACTATCTCCCACTCAATGCAAGGTGTCTTTCAGGTCGTACTTGCAAGTGATCATATCGAGAGTGGTTTCCTCGATCTGGAGAATAACTGATTGACCGGATTTATCTACCATGGATACAATCCGAGCATGGCCACGCATTTCCAGTTCATTACTCCTCGAGTGGCCCTGAGATATTGTTATAACCCTGACTAGGGGTGGACAATTCCTATCGCACTCATTCCCTTCGACTAGCCACAGCCATCATAACCCAAAATATGCCCATTTGACCCCATTTACGAAGGTCGTAGTAACACAAATCAAAGTTAATCTGAAACTGTGCCATCTTAGGCGAATAGTCTTTAGTCAAAAGAATCGACTCATTTGAATACTATAGCAGCTCTCGCCACGACCAGGCTATATAAATTTGCCAGAACTCTATAAGCGGTCATAAGGCCCAACAAAATGTTCCTAAAAGTCTGCCTATGTGATCGACTAGTCATCTCACATGAGTCTATGGCACTTGAACTTGCCATCAATCGCATCACACTCTAGTCACTTCGAGACGTCACCTCATACAAGTGACTATGGGCAAATACTATGTTAATCCGTGTTCACTTTAACGGGGTTCAATTGTCACTTCAACCCGTTTGGATGTAACAATGTATAAATTAAAGATAAAAGACAAATGTGATTGTGAACATGAACAAAAACAACACTTTTATTTCATTTCAAAATCTAACAAAAACTTGGTACACGTTTAAGTCCCATGGACGCAACATGTCCATCATGCTTAGCCTGCGATAAAGGCTTGGTGAGCGGATCGGCTATGTTGTCATCCGTCCCAACCTTACAAATCGCAATTTCCTTTCTCTCAATGAAATCTCTTATTACATGATATTTTCTAAGTACATGTCTAGATCTATTACTAGACTTTGGCTCCTTAGCTTGGAAGATTGTCCCACTATTATCACAATAGAGAGTGATGGGATCATTGGCGGTAGGTATTACTCATAGACCTTCCGTGAATTGCCTGATCCACACAGCTTCCTTGGTAGCTTCGATCTTTGCAATGTACGCACCTCCGTTGTAGAATCCGCTGATTCTGACTTCCTTGAAGCTTCTCCAGCTTACGACACCACCATTGAGCATAAAAACGAAACCAGCTTGTGATTTCAAGTCATCTCTATCTGTTTGAAAACTTGAGTCCGTGTATCCATTAACACGAAGTTCGGTGTCACCTCCAAACACTAGGATAGACTCCTTAGTTCTTCTCAAGTACTTAAGGATGTTCTTGACGGCTATCCAGTGACTCTCACCTGGATTTTCTTGATATCTACTCGTCATGCTCAAGGCATACGAGACATCAGGACGTGTGCATATCATGGCATACATGATTGATCCAACAGCGGAAGCATAAGGGATCGTCTTCATGCGTTCAACATCATGGGGTTCGGAGGGAGATTGAGTCTTGCTCAATATCGTCCCGGTTACCATAGGTACCAATCCCCTTTTGGATTTGTCCATGCTAAATCGTCGAAGAATCTTATCAACATAAGACTCTTGACTTATTGCCAATATCCTCTTGGATCTATCTCTATGGATCCGGATACCTAATATGCGTTGTGCTTCTCCTAAATCCTTCATTTGGAAGTGGTTACCTAACCACTTCTTAATAGAAGACAACATCGGAATATCATTTCCAATGAGTAGTATGTCATCGACATACAAGATTAGGAACACAACATTGCTCCCACTAAATTTCATGTATAAACATGATTCCTCAACACTTCGAGTGAAACCATTTTCCTTTATAACATGATTGAATCGATGATTCCAACTTCTAGATGCTTGCTTAAGACCATAAATGGATCTCTTAAGCTTGCACACTTTGTTAGGATTTTTAGAATCAACAAAACCTTCGGGTTGTATCATGTACACCTCCTCCTCTAAATGCCCATTTAGAAAAGCGGTTTTGACATCCATTTGCCATATTTCATAATCATGAAATGCGGCAATCGCTAACAAAATCCGTATGGACCTTAGCATGGCTACGGGGGCGAAGGTCTCATCATAATGGAGACCTTGGACTTGAGTAAATCCTTTTGCCACTAGCCTAGCTTTGTAGACATCGTTATGTCCTTCTATGCAATTCTTGATTTTGAATATCCATTTGCATTGAAGGGGTCTTGCCCCTTTAGGCAAATCTACCAAGTCCCAAACTTGGTTTTCATGCATAGAATCCATTTCGGACTTCATGGCTTAAAGCCATAAGGAGGAACTTGGACTAGAGATTGCGGCCTTGTAGGTGGCGGGCTCGTCACTATCTATAAGCAACACATCGAGTGTTCCATCTTCTTCGATAAGTCCCACATATCGATCGGGATGGCGAATAACTCGGCCCGTTCTTCTAAGAGGAGGAGGAATAACCGCATTAGACGACGAAGGAATTTCTTCTTGCGTCTCTATCTCGGTTTGTGGCTCTTGAACTTCATCAAGTTCAAAATTTCTCCCACTCTGTCTCCTAGAAATGAAATCACTTTCTAGGAAGACAGCATCTCGAGACACAAACACTTTGTTCTCTTGCGGCTTATAGAAGTAATAGCCTCGTGAGGCCATGGGATATCCTACAAAAATGCATTTTTCGGATCGTGGTGCCAACTTATTATCATTTTTAATTTTGACATAAGCATCACAACCCCAAATTTTCATATGGGATAGATTTGGAACCTTTTCTCTCCATATCTCATATGGAGTCTTTTCGGTTGCTTTGGTTGGACTTACGTTCAAGGATTTTATTGCGGTTTGAATCGCAAATCCCCAAAACGAGTTTGGTAACTCGGTTTGACTCATCATGGATCGAACCATATCAAGTAGGGTTCGATTCCTCCTTTCGGCAACACCATTGAGTTGTGGTGTTCCGGGTGGAGTAAGTTGTGATATAATACCACAACCTTTCAAGTGTGAATCAAATTCAAGGCTAAGGTATTCACCACCACGGTCGGACCGTAGTGCCTTAATCCTTTTGTTCAATTGGTTCTCTACTTCGTTTTGAAATTCTTTGAATTTGTCAAACGCTTCACTCTTATATTTCATCAAATAGATATACCCATATCTACTTAAGTCATCGGTGAAGGTAATAAAGTAGTCATAATTACCACGGTGATACTCATTGTCCACATACATCGGTGTGTATGAGTCCCAATAGTTCACTAGCTCGTGTTCCTTTACCACTAAAAGGATTACGAGTCATTTTGCCAAGTAGGCAATATTCGCATGTACCATTTGATTGATAATCAAATGGTGTAATCACATTAGTCGAAATTAATCTTTTGATGCGATTCTCGTTTATGTGACCTAATCGACAATGCCAAATGAACGCTTCACTTGGGTCACTTGATTTGAGTTTCTTTGATTGAATGTTATAGATATCATTAGTTGGATTTGAGGTCTCTAAAATGTAAATGCCATTGATAGAGGAAGCTTGGCCTATAACCAAGTTGTTCCTAGAAATAGTACAACGATTGTTCTTAATGACAAAACAAAAACCGTCCATGTCTAGCATAGCGATTGAAATAATGTTTTTAGAGAGTGTAGGCACATAAAAACAATTATGTAAATACAACTCAAATCCGTTAGGCAAAGCTAAAACATAAGTTCCTTTGGATTCGGCCGCTACTCGAGCTCCATTTCCAAGGCGTAGATCCACATCTCCCTTGCTAAGCCTCTTCACATCTCTTAAACCCTGTAAATGATTACAAAGGTGAGAACCACAACCGGTATCTAGTACCCATGTCGTAGTGGAAGTATAATTTATATCAATAACATAAATTTCCTTAGGAATTTTACCTTTTGGAGTGATGATTCCTTCCCTTATATTTCGCAAATATACGTGACAATTCCTAAGCCAATGTCCCATGCCATAGCAATAATGACATTCATCATAACTTGCTTGAAGTTTTTGATTTTCTTTCCCTTCTTCTTGAACCTTTTGCCCTTGGAAGCAAGAACTTGATTGCTTGAGCTCCCACTAGTTTTGGCATCTTTATCTTCCAGAGACAAAGACCCTACAGATTGTATGAGGTAGTCTTCCTGAGACGGGCTCACACGAGATCTAGTAGTAGTGGGTGGTTTAGAAGAAGTGATGAAGTTAAGGTTTCTATCCGAACCTATCCCAAAATGAAGTTCTCTAGTAGTGTCGAAATCATTGTTGGAGCAAACGTCGTCAAAAACATTGTGGTATGACTCAATAGTTATCGGTGCGGTAGCGTTTGATGGATTCATTGTAATGAACTACAAATATGGAGGAAAAAGGAAATATTAACATTTTGTCTTTTTAAATCATACTTGTAAAATATTAACAAGTTATGAACATTTATATAGTGACCTCTACCCAACTATCATAAATGATTCCAAGATCCAAATTCATATTAATTTAGGGCACGGTGTGCCGAAATACCCTTTATTAACATAACTCGGTGGATTAACCTTTTAATCGATTCTACTTTTAGAACTCTTGGTCGATGATATTTACATTAATATTCATCTTTAGCCCGAAACACATCCGGAAATCGTCGTGAATACTTGTGGGTTAATATCCGTATACTACCCTTTAATTGCAGGACTATAACGTAAATTTAAACATGCAATTTATAGTCATAAAACGAAAAACATAATGAAATGATTAATGTATTGAAATCAACCTCGGGTCCTTTGATGCACGGCGTAAAGAACAGAAATCAAACCAGATTCCCTCCTAATTGTTGCACCCAAGACCTTGTCCGAGATATGCCCTTGTGCTAGATGGTGTTCTCCGATTGCTTTGCAATATTGGGAGAACTGATGTGTGTTTTTTCGAGATGAGAGATCTCAGGTTTTTCAGAGGAGAATGCTCTTTTAAAACCCTAATTTTTGTTCCAAATGATGATTAGGTCAGAAGGGAGGAGAAGCTCTCCCTTTTGATCCCTCTCACTCGGCAAAACCGAGACCCACACAAGGGAAGTGGGCTTCCACTTCCTCTTGGTTTTAACTCGTGGTCCGGTTCATTAAATTCCAAATGTATATGACGCGTTTGATTATAAATCACATCGGTTATCGGAAATTAAGGCATCGGCTAATAATACGGGTTAGTGAATTATTAATTCGTGTCCGACAAAAACAAGATTGTATAGTTATATTCAATATACATTTAATTAAATATAAATCGTTTATATTTAATTTTACGAATTAACTGGTTAATTCGCCTTAGCCCATGATATTTAATCCGTATTAAATATAATATCTCAACATCACATATTTGACTAATTACTAGTCAAATAACTCGGACTAACTGGTTAGTCAATCTTGGCATCTACATGACAGTATTTTCATACTGTCACGTCTCTCAAACGTATCCTATAGGTGTGACTTTTAGGGACCAGTTGATCACCGCCATCTGTATGACAATAACGTCAAACTTATCTAGCAAGCCAACCGTTATTGATAAACGTGGATCAACTGATAATAATACCAAAGTATGCCCTTTGATCCTTTTAGAGGTTTATAAGTCCTTGCACTAACTGTTAAGGACACCAACCCCAACAAGCTCCCACTTGTCCGTACAAGTGTATGTGCAATGACGTTATCCGCACTAACTGGAGGACACAAGCTCCAACAAACTCCCACTTGTCCGTACAAGTGTATGTGCGATAACCGATTCTCATATTCATTTAAAATCTCTCCCACTCAATGTAAAACAATTTGCAGATCCGGATCCGCAAAGGTCGTATTTTACAATCGATCTGTATCTAGAGTGGTTTCCCCGACTAGAGAGTAACTTAACTGATAAAACGAATCCGTATTCGAGCATGGCCATGCATTTCGATTCTGACTCCTCGAGTGGCCCTGAGAAATATCGAGTACCTGATAAAGGCTGAATATTTCCTTCAACTCGAACTCCTTCCGATCTAAGCACAGCATGAAATGACCCAGAAAAAATCTACTTGGCCCCCTGTTACGGATGACCGTGAGAAAGAAACCAAAGTCACCCAAAATCTGCCGTAGTCTCAAGAGACAGTCGATAGTCAAAAGAATCGACTCTTAGGATCACTATGGAGGTCCTATCCACGACCGGGCACGGAATGTTATAAAACATTTAGGACTCCACGTCGATGTCACAATAGTGTCCTACGAAATATCCGTATAAATCGCCTCTGTGATTGGTCAGTCAACCGGTTGACTTATGGCTCGTTGAACCCACCATCAACCAACGTCACAAAATAATTGCCGAGTTATCACTCATGTGGGCAATTAAGGACTGAAAAATATAATGTTCGTTCAGTTCACTTTGTGGTGTTCAAAATTTGTCGTACAAAACCACATGAAAAACAAAATATATATAAAATATCAAAACGATGATGTTGTATAGAGTACAAAAACGAATGAATCTGATCCATAAAAGAGTACTACAACTTAGGAACACGTTTAATTCCCATGGAATTAACATGCCCTTCATGCTTATCTTGTCGTAATGCTTTAGTGAGAGGATCTGCTATGTTATCATCTGTAGCAATCTTTTCTATCACTACTTCCTTTTGCTCCACGTAATCCCGGATTAGATGAGCTTTCCGTTGTACATGTCTAGACTTGTTGCTAGACTTTGGCTCCTTAGCTTGGAAGATGGCACCACTATTGTCGCAATAGATGGTGATCGGGTCATTCGAACTAGGCACTACAGATAGCCCATGTAAGAATTGACGCATCCATATCGCTTCCTTTGTAGCTTCAGACGCGGCATAGTACTCGGACTCAGTCGTAGAATCTGCTGTGATTTTGTTTCGAACTCTTCCACCGATCATAGCGCCATTAAGAGTAAAAACGAATCCAGATTGAGATTTCGAGTCATCTCGATCCGTTTGGATGCTAGCATCTGCAGAACTCGGTTGCGCATAGCGTTTGAGAGCCTCCATAAGTCAATGCCCAATCTTTAGTCCTCCGTAGGTACTTAAGAATGTTCTTGACAACCAGCCAATGTGGTTCACCTGGATGCTGTTGGAATCGACTTGTCATACTCAATGCATATGCCACGTCCGGACGTGTGCATATCATGGCATACATGATTGATCCTATAGCCGAAGCATAAGGAATCCGTGTCATGCACTCTTTCTCTTCCTGTGTCTGGGTGCCCGAGACGGCTCAAATGCACCCCTGGAGCCATAGGAAGGAACCCCTTCTTGGAGTTAGTCATACTGAATCTCTCTAGGACTTTGTCTATGTAAGACTCCTGACTGAGAGATAACATCCGTCGTGATCTATCTCGATAGATACGGATGCCTAGAATTCTTTGTGCCTCTCCCAGATCTTTCATCTGGAAATGGTTTTTCAACCATACTTTCACCGAAGTTAAGAGAGGTATGTCATTCCCAATCAGGAGTATGTCGTCAACATACAATATTAGGAAGACAATCTTGCTCCCACTCGACTTGATATATAGACATGGTTCCTCGACCGATCGAGTAAATCCATTGTCTTTTATCACTTGGTCGAAGCGATGATTCCAACTCCTTGATGCTTGCTTAAGTCCATAAATGGAACGCTTAAGTTTGCACACTTTCTTAGGATGTACTGGATCAATGAAACCTTCGGGTTGTACCATGTACAACTCTTCCTCCAAAAAGCCGTTTAAGAAGGCGGTTTTCACGTCCATTTGCCAAATTTCATAGTCATGAAAAGCGGCGATCGCTAAGATAATCCGAATGGAACGCAGCATGACTACGGGTGCAAAAATCTCATCGTAGTGCAAACCTGGCACTTGGGTGAAACCTTTAGCAACTAGTCGTGCTTTGTAGATATCTTGCTGACCTTCCACAGAATGCTTTATCTTGTAAAGCCATTTGCATTGAAGGGGACGAACCTTAGCAGGTAAGTCAACAAGATCCCACACGTTGTTCTCATACATGGAGTCCATCTCGGATTGCATGGCTTCAAGCCATAGCTTTGAGTCAGAACTAGTCATGGCACCTTTATAGGTTGCGGGTTCACTACTCGTTAAGAGTAGAACGTCATCTATGTCATGTTCCTCGACCATACCAATGTATCTGTCCGGAGGAATAGAGACTCTTCCCGACCTCCTAGGTTCCTCAGGAATATTCACCGCATCCGGGATTGAAGGAACAGGTTCCTCCAATGGTTGCTCGGTGTTTGGTTCTGGAATCTCCGACAGGTCGAAGGTTCTATCACTTTTTTCATTCTCGAGAAATTCCTTCTCTAAGAATGTCGCACTAGCCGCAACAAAAACGCGTTGTTCGGTTGGCGAATAGAAGTAATGACCAAGTGTTCCTTTAGGATAACCTATAAAGTATGTCTTGACCGATCGCGGGCCGAGCTTATCCTCGTGTCTCCACTTGACATAAGCCTCGCAGCCCCAAACCCGTGTAAAGGACAAGTTAGGGACCGTTCCCTTCCATAGTTCATATGGTGTCTTGTCAACAGCTTTAGACGGACTTCGGTTAAGTATTAGAGCGGCTGACAAAAGAGCATAACCCCATAATGAATCAGGTAAAACCGTGTGACTCATCATGGATCGAACCATATCAAGTAAAGTTCGATTTCTCCGTTCGGACACACCATTCAATTGAGTTGTTCCAGGTGGAGTTAACTGTAAGGCAATCCCACAGTCTTTGAGGTGTTGATCAAATTCGTGAGAAAGATACTCGCCACCACGATCTGAACGTAGTGTTTTAATCTTTCTACCTAATAGGTTCTGTACCCTATTTTGGTATTCCTTGAATTTCTCAAAGGATTCACTTTTGTGCTTCATTAAGTAGACATAGCCATATCTACTCAAATCGTCCGTGAAAGTGATGAAATATCTATAGCCTTCTCGTGCGGTGATTGACATAGGGCCACATACATCCGTGTGTATGAGTCCTAATAGGTCGGCCAGCGCGCATTCCAACACCTTTGAAGGAAATACGAGTCATCTTACCGATGAGACATGATTCACACGTGCCAAATGATTGAAAATCAAAGGCCGAGATAGCTCCATGTTTGATGAGCTGTTTTTACGCGTTTCTCATTAATGTGTCCCATACAGCGGTGCCATAGATACGTTTGATCTTTGTCACCAACCTTTAACTTTTTATTCATTACGTGTAATATTTCCGTGGTCCGATCTAAAACATAAATTCCGTTCATGGAGACGCCTTGTCAGAAATCATATCGTGTAATGAGAAAATGCAAGTATTATTTTCTATTACAAATGAAAAACCAAGTTTATCAAGTGCAGAAACTGAAATAATGTTTTTCGAAAGACTAGGAACATAATAGCAGTCATATAAAGACAACTCAAATCCGATAGGAAGCTGGATCACATATGTCCCCTTTGAGATGGCAGCCACTCTTGCTCCATTCCCGACACGCAGTCCACCTCACCCTTTACGAGGGGTTCGATGTTTCGGAGCCCCCGCACATGATTACACAGATGAGAACCACAACCAGGATCAAGTACCCAAGTTCCGTAACTTGCGTGGTTAATCTCAATCATATGAATAAAAGTAGAAGAAGAGGAAGACATACCAACGGGTTTAACACGACCTGCCTTTAAGTCCTCATGATAAACAGGACATGTGCGTCTCCAATGCCCGGTCTTGTGGCAATGATGGCATTCCATGTTTTCATTCTTGCTCTTTGTCGTGCCTGATGAGGTGCTCGACTCACCAGCCCACTCTTTCCCGAACCCGACTTCTTGAACTTCGCCTTACCTACTCGCTAGGTTTGCCGAGCTTTGCCCTTACCCTTTCCTTTATTTGACACAACGAGAACATCCTGTTTCATGCTCCCACCGAACTTCATGTCCTTCTCGGTGCGTACGAGGAGGGAGTGCAGTTCATGTGGAGTTTTCTTCAAATCATTCATATAGTAATTCGCTCTAAATTGCGAATAACCATCGTGGAGTGAGTGAAGAATACGGTCGATAACAATATTCTCGCTGATGTTACGATTAAAGGTCTCCGGTTTCTCGACATTCTCAATCATGCTGAGAATGTGTGGGCTAACCGGTTGGCCCTTCCGGAGTCTCGCATCAAAGAAGCGAGTGGTATGCTCATAGGTCACGATTCTCGGTGCTTTCGAGAATTCCTTAGTGAGCGTGGTGAAAATCTTGTTTGCACCATGGGCTATGAAGCGTTTCCGCAAATTGGGTTCCATTGCAAAAATGAGTACGTTTTTAATCGCACCCGCTTCCATACGTAAAATCATTAAACTTGGTGACTTCAAAGACTCTAGCCGTGGGACCTGGGTTTGCCGGGATAGGCTCCAAGAGATATTTGAGCTTCCCGTCGGCAGCGGCGATTCCGTAATGCCGCCTCCCGATCCGCGATTAGATCCATCATTCTTGATCGAGTAGACCGATTCATCCGATTCATGAAGATCCGAAGCCGGGACTCACGGTCCAATGTGGCACTTGGCATTGGGTTTTCAGTAGAACCACCATTTGTTGTTTAGCGATTTAAAATACGTGATCTACACTTAAAAAGAAAGAAAAACAAAAACGAAATAAGCAACTCATCGAGGTGATTTAAGTCTATTTTAAAATTCATTTTAAACATGTAGACTCTCGCACTTGCATAATTGATCTCCCTCAAGAAAGATACAAGTGATCCCAAGACTCAATTTCTGTAAATTGATAAGCCAACTGTTTAGCTAATTCTTCCGGAAGAACTCTTGGTCGATAGATTTCCGTAAATCCTATCTATAGTCCACCATAGTCACAGGATCGTACGAGTGACCACAGTGTTGAGATAAAATAGGTCAATCGGTTCCAACTCACCCGACGTAGAAGGGGTCATATTATGCCTACCGACGAAGAAGGGACTCATTGGAGTTTGACCTATAAAGACCGTTCTCAATTTTGGTTTATACGAGGAAGATCCCATCAACAAAATTATAATTCATTTTAAGTGAACGAATAACTAGCGTCTGTCGTGAATGAATTTATTTGGATGATGGCTTTAAAACGTGTGACATGAGAATGTCAATGAAAACTAACTCGTGACCTCTATATGTGTCAGTTTTCATGCAATAAATAGGTGGTTTGGTTTTTAGGCGGAATATGATGCATATTATCGTTACGATAAAATAAATAAAGGAATGCAATACGTAAATAAAAATTTCCTAGTGTGGCCTATCCTAGTATAAGAACATAATACAACTTTGGAATCCACCGATGGACCCGAAAAGCTTGTCTTGATGTTCCATCTTGATCCAAGTAGCGGGAGTGAGCATCCGGTCTCCATCTTTGGTCTTCTCAAAAATTACAATTAAAATTACAAAATATAAACCTATTTACATTCTAATTAAAACTGTAATTACAAGTGAAAAATCCAAAACGGAGATACAAGATCTCAAAATACAACCAAGACCGTGTTCCATCATTACGGTAACACGTTCTACTAAGGCCACACTAAGTTACAACCGTTTGTAAAATTAAATACGTAATAAAAGGGCATTCACGGCATTCAAAAATTAACGATAAATAAAAATGCATCAACTAAAAACAAATTCATTCGTGACATAATTCCGTAATTATGTTAAATTTATCCAAACCACCTTTTAATGATCAAAATTCATGTGATAAAACCGCTTCTATCATTTAATTTTAATCCATTACAATCCGTTACTTTAAAAACGCTTTAAAATAACTTAATGGTACGTGTGTGAACCGTTTCACAATCATAGCGAGTGTACTATATCCGTATAAAGTACATATTGAAGCCAAAAGAAAATTTAAATCAAAAGAAACAAATTTTCAAAGTCATCAAAGACGAAATCCCTCGATCCAGGGACATAAGTGCTCGATCGAGGGACAGAGGGCTCGATCGATGAACTGCAAGTCGATCGAGAGGTATGCTAATCAGAGGTACTCGATCGACGAACGGTGGTCGATCGAGGACTTATATCAGCAATACTGCTCGATCGAGTACGAGGACTCCTCGATCGAGCAGTGGAGTTTTAAAAGCAGGTCGATCGAGTACAACAAGGACTCGATCGAGTAAAATCTAAACAGAAAAACCACTTGATCGATTAAAACCTTGGTCGATCGAGTGCAAAAGTCTCTGGAAACTTAAAACCCTCGTGAAACAGTTTTGGCTAGACAAAACAAACGCTATTTTGATCAAAACTGATTGAAAACAAATCTACAAAATGCTAGACATTAACATATTGTTATAATGATCGTGTAAAATAACAATATGCATAATATCAAAACGAAAATAACCCGTGTAAAACATGTCACGGTACGGTTTTCGAGACAAAACAACAACAAGAGCAACCAAAAACGCAGCAATAACAGAAAAAAATAATTCTGCCGTGAGAATTACTGCTGCCGCACGGATTTTTAGACAAAACAAAAATCGTTTCAAGATAGTTTTATGAAAAACACATGGAAAAATTCACGTGGCCTCGCTCTGATACCACTTGTGGGTTAATATCCGTATACTACCCTTTAATTGCAGGACTATAACGTAAATTTAAACATGCAATTTATAGTCATAAAACGAAAAACATAATGAAATGATTAATGTATAGAAATCAACCTCGGGTCCTTTGATGCACGGCGTAAAGAACAGAAATCAAACCAGATTCCCTCCTAATTGTTGCACCCAAGACCTTGTCCGAGATATGCCCTTGTGCTAGATGGTGTTCTCCGATTGCTTTGCAATATTGGGAGAACTGATGTGTGTTTTTTCGAGATGAGAGATCTCAGGTTTTTCAGAGGAGAATGCTCTTTTAAAACCCTAATTTTTGTTCCAAATGATGATTAGGTCAGAAGGGAGGAGAAGCTCTCCCTTTTGATCCCTCTCACTCGGCAAAACCGAGACCCACACAAGGGAAGTGGGCTTCCACTTCCTCTTGGTTTTAACTCGTGGTCCGGTTCATTAAATTCCAAATGTATATGACGCGGTTTGATTATAAACTGTTATCGGTTATCGGAAATTAAGGCATCAGCTAATAATACGGGTTAGCTGAATTATTAATTCGTGTCCGACAAAAACAAAGATTTGTATAGTTATATTCAATATACATTAATTAAATATAAATCGCTTATATTTAATTTTACGAATTAACTCGTTAATTCGCCTTAGCCCATGATATTTAATCCGTATTAAATATAATATCTCAACATCACATATTTGACTAATTACTAGTCAAATAACTCGGACTAATCAAGTTAGTCAATCTTGGCATCTACATGACAAGTATTTTCATCTTGTCACGTCTCTCAAACGTATCCTATAGGTGTGACTTTTAGGGACCAGTTGATCACCGCCATCTGTATGACAATAACGTCAAACTTATCTAGCAAGCCAACCGTTATTGATAAACGTGGATCAACTGATAATAATACCAAAGTATGCCCTTTGATCCTTTTAGAGGTTTATAAGTCCTTGCACTAACTGTTAAGGACACCAACCCCAACAATACTTTCGTTGAGTACAACCCAAATTTCGAATAAATGCGTCCATAATCCAAACCCATATCAACTTAGGGCACGGTGTGCCGAAATACCCTTTATTAACATGAATTCGGTGGATACACATTCATCACCCACTTCCCCTACGTAACAAGGTTTGTACCCCGGTGTGGCCGAGTGCACTCCCACGCGAAATAGGTTTTCATGGTTTCTACTATTTGGTAAGGCTAAGTCTCAATTGATTGTTTTAGCGAGAGGTCATGTCAATTTATTATCTATCATGTTTTAAGTGAACTAAAGCGGTGAACTACGATAATTTTAATTGACACGGTCGATGAACTCGATTAGATGAGGATGCATGTTTTAGTTATGGCGATTTAGCGATGCATGTGACATATAAATAAAATGCAAAGCATAAAAAAAATCCTAGTATGGCCTTTCTAAAATAGAAAAACTATTTAACTATTACACATTCGGAAACCAACTCCATTGGTCCCTTGAACTTTTGTTGTGGCACGCATCTCGAGGTAACACCGTCTTTATGTATCGCCATCTTGAAGAAATCCGTCTTTAGGAACTCCGAGATAAATTAAATTACATAGCAAATTACATAATTTCCTATTATACATTTGTAACTAAGATAAAATAAAATAAATCTATTAAATTACAAAACGGTGATACGAGATCACAATAAAATTACAACCGAATCGATATTCCTATACATTTTGGGAAATACCAATTAAAAACTAAGGCCATACTAAGTAAAATTACATAATTCAAAAATTACATAAATTAAAATTATGACAATCATAAAGAAAATGCAGCATTATAATATGTATGAACATGCCCAATTTAATGCTAAATCGCCTTTAATTAGCCAATATCGTATATTACTCGGTTTTTACGGATTTGCGTGATTTCAACATTTTATAATCACAAAATCACATAAATTCATATTTATGCATAAGTTAATTACCCTAACCTTTTAGGACTCAAAATTTAGTCTTCACTAATAATTTGACCATAATTAACTCATATTTATAAAAATTGTTCATTAATGGACTTAAAATTATAAAAATAAGCTATAAACTTCAAATAAATCACAAAAATTTCAAATAAGTTCAAAATTTGAAATTTAAACTCATGAACATTCTGGAAAAATACCATGACACTCATAATATTCAAAAACTTAGGTTAAAAATTTCGAAATTTATCCGGAAAAACAATGTTGCGGATTATCGGTTTTAACTAAATAATCATAAAAACATGAGAAAAATTATATTCATTAAATTTTCAATTTTAGATCTGAAAAAGATAATAAAATGCAACATTGGACGTTTTTCCTTAGTCATAGATTATGTTTTATTAGTTTTTCACTAATAATGTCACTATTCATGCTATTTTTCTTCAAAAATCCATAAATCATGCAAAAAGATTTCACTATAGCCTATTATTTTACACACATATTGTAAAATTTCATGTGACAACATACTAAATTTCTATGACCAGATTCGAAATTTATCTCATATTAACCTATTTTTCACTTAAATCCGAATATAACAATGACAAATCCATTTTTCAAGCATAAGAAGTCCAAAAATTATGAAAATTTACAGGTTATCTCAAAATAATATATGTGAAAACATATCCAAAAATCACTGGAAAATTCGAAGTATAGCTAATTTTAGACCGAAAATTAACCAAAATATCCTTAAAACATTTTGGGACCAGAAATTTAACATGCATAAATTAATTTCGTGATATATCATAATAACACAAATTATACAAGTTTTATATGTTAATCTTTATAACTCGGAAAAACTTTTAACCGATTTGCATGCAAACAACCATGGCTCTTGATACCGATTGAAAGAAAAGTAGATTTATATACTTACATATTCATATATGTTTTAATTTATTTTGTCATAAAATTAACAAGTGATCTTATGCATGCAAACTAATTAACAAAATAAAGAAGAAACTTCCATTCTTGCATTGGAATTTCGGTTCAAATGGGCACAAAAGAGATCTCCTTCTCTTTTGTTCTTGAGCTTTCCTTTTGGATGAACAAAGACCCAAGTATAGGATCTCTCCCAAGGATTAATACCCAAGACACACTGCTAATAAAAATAATATAATGTATACTAGATAATATTAATTTTGTAAGAAAAATGACCCAAAAATATTTGGTATCTCACCCAAAACCGGTTGAGAGAGAGGAATGATAGAGGAAATTTTTCTCTTTCTAAAACTTTTGTTTTTAGATTGTATGAATGAATAATAATCACTAGTATTTTTCTAAGTGAATATTAGATAAAATAAGAAGAAAAATCACAAGGATTTCTCTTCCCAAAACCGGTGGGAGTGGAGGAAAAATAGAGCCAATGCATGCCCATGGTTACCTTCACAAGAATATGTAGGTGTGCATGGCTAGCAATAGGTTAACATAATTATGTTTTCCATTAACTTTAATCAACATAATATATATGTTAAATCCTCCCACTATTTCGGCCAAATGGAGATAAAATGGATTCCATTTTATTTTTGTCAATTGTCAATATGTCACATGTCATATGTTACATAAATTTGTTATGTATTTTTAACACATTAAAAATCAACGTATTAATAAAAATACGTCATATACAAAAATTGACTTAGTAATTCATAATTACTTGTACCAAAATATTTTACCAATTATAAATCACAACAAATTGTATTTATAATAATTCATTCAAATTCAATTGTTTCTTTAAACAATAATTTCATCTGAGCAATGATACAATTCGATTACTCAGACCGTATCTCATTTAATCAAATTTCAATGTGATACGTAAATTTTACTTCCAAAATCGTCCGTCAATTTTCAAGTAATTTAATTAACTCGTAACGTTATACGATTAATTAAATGATCAATTAAGAGTGTTATCCTTTAGGTATGACCTAGGGGATCAACTGATCACCACCGTCGCACGACAGTAATGTCAAACTCTAGTCAGCCAATCATTACCGATATATGTTGATCAGTTGACAGTAAATATTACTTCCCAATTGTATTCTTTAAAAATGAGATTTAAACATGTGATCATCATGATCAACAGTCGTGATAGCATTATTGTCGGAGGACACATATTCCAACAATATCTACTCCTAACAATACACCAACAACACACGCATATCCAAAACGGTTTCCAAAAGTAACACCCACATCACATATCCCGTTCTCCTCCATGCTTATATTTACAAAAAGAAAAAGGAAGGATAAAGGAGAAAGAATTGGAAGAATTTTACCAAACGTCTTCTACGATGATTCATGCATTGCCTATCAAAATGATTAGGACAAATGCAATATATATAATATAAACAATGCAATATTTTTGGAATTTTTTCAATTTTTTCAATTTTTTTTATATATTTTTGTATTTTTCTCAAATTAACAAGCAAATATATACAAATATAAACAATATGCAAAAAGTGGATATTTTCCTCCCCACAGTTGAAATTTACATTGTCCTCAATGGAACAAAGTATAAGGAGAAAAAAAGGAAGAATAAATAACATATTTTTGTGTTTTTCAAATTTTTCAAAATTAAAGACATGTTTTTGTATTTTTGATGTATTCGATTTTTTTTTTTGGGTTTTTTGATTTTCTGAAAGGAAGGTGCAATCAAATAAATAATATATTTTTGATGTTTTTAAATTTTTCAATTTTTTATGGTTTTTATATAATGAAATAAAATGCAAGTAAAGTATAAGTAAGTAAGGGAAGAGAATATATACAATTTAGTGGTTCTTGAGGTACTCCACCAAACCTCTCATGCAAAATTTTGTTGTTTGAAACTCCATGTAGCATGATCCATGTCACTCAAGGCACGGAGGAGACGGTCAAATGCTCTATCAAAACCTTCAACTAGACACAAGTAGTGCCAAGCTATATCAAACCGCACCTGACCTCTCTTCCAATGCTTCTTCCCGTTCTTCCTCTTGCTCCTCCCGGTATTGTTTCTAGGATCCTCTTGGTGTTTAGGATCCTCCATTTCAATGTAGTAACTAGAAGGAGAGACGGACGAAATCTCATAAACCTCATAGAATGAGGAAACATCCTCATGGTCATCAAGACAAGGAGAGTGGTGAAGAATAAGAGGTGGAGGAGTCAACCTCTCAACATTGAGGTTTATAATATCATCATCTTTGTCCAATTTCTCTTGACTCTTCAATTGAACCGAATCACTACCAAAGATGAGAGTTTCAATTTCTTCCAAGCTAGTGTCAAAACTACAAATGTCGTAGTTTTTCTCATGGCTCCTGAACTCTCCCAATATGGCAAGTTCGAATTCATCTACTTCCATTTCCCAACTCTTAACCTTTTTCCCACACTTGTCATTGACAAGCACTTCTTCTTCAAATATTTCGAAAGGAGGTGGTAGTGGGGAGTCTTCATCATTATCATAAACATCCCAAATAGGGGCACCAAGGTCTTCATAACTTCCCTCTCCACACTTATCATTTTGCAAGGAGTCTTCATAAGTGTCCCATATGGGAGGGTCAAGTTCATCTTCCTCACAACTCTTAGTATACTCCATTCCACCTCCATTAAGAGCCATCTCTAAGGCATCAACTTGAACTTCTCAAGAATCATTTGAATAGTCATCTAACCAAGACCCAACATCAAGTAATGATTTTGGGGAGTTCAAATACACTTCAATTTCCTTCATAATTTGAGGTTCAAAATCACTTTCCCTCAAACCATCTTCATTCAAATATTCTTTCATATCAACCTCCAACACATCCGCTCTATCACAAGAGTCACGCACTCATAGAGGGAAACTTCATGGACTTGTTGATTTCAAACTCAATCTTCTCATGCAAAAAGCTTATACACTTAAAGGAGGGAGTTAAAAAGACAAACGGCACACCAAGGTGTGCAAAAACAACAATGACTTAGTCTAAACTCGAACAAAAACGATTAATATCTAGCCTTTGCTCCCCCGGCAACGGCGCCAAAAACTTGATGGTTATCAAATTAAACCTCGCAAGTGCACGATTTATCGTTGTGCAAATTGAGGGTCGATCCCACGAGGAGCTAGGACGATTACTAATCGTTTTAATTCTATTGTTTAGCTAAGTCGGCAATATTTGGATGAGATTTTAAACTAAACAACTAAACTAAATAAAATAAAATGCAAACTAACAAGAGAGGTGAAAATGAGCAAGATAAGACTAAGGTGTAATTCAAATGATTTAAAAGCCTAAGACTCGGTTCTACCTCAACAATTCATAACTTCACACAATTAATTCCCTAGGCTAATCATAAGGGTAGCAAGGTGAGGAGGAGATGGCTCTAATTCGCCTAAGACCCCTCTCTCGGGTTCGAAATAGGACACTAGCACTACCCACCAACCCCCCTCTCGGGTTCGAAGGTCAGAATCCCTAACTCAACACCCAACAACGCCAAAAACGTGCACATTTTCAAGGAGGTCAAGAATTTGGTCAAGGTCATTAAGTACTCATCGTAATCCGGGTCATCCCACTCTTTCCGGAGGTCGATTTCAAACGCTAGTCTAGAGGTACTCCCCCTTGGTTCTCCTTTTCGGTCTCAACCTAGGTTAGGAATAGGGTCAAATCCCGGGTATCCAATTTACAACCTAACCAACTCTCGTTGGTGGACAAGGGTCACAAGTCGACACTACCCAAAATCAACCCATAAACCATATCATTCCTTTAGACTACCCTCACCAATTTCCCCAAATAACTAGCCTTTATGAGATTCAATTAGTGAAGTTACTAATGTCGGGTCAAACCGAGTCCTAGTAGAAGACTACTCACTAATCATGTTTCTAAAGGCAAGAGAAATAATAAAGATGGAGTCTTTAAGCATAAACATGGTGGAAGAATAAATTCTACTACTAATCATGCAATAATCGAACGCAAATTATGAAGAAAGACAATTTAATCTAAGAATGGATGAGGATTAAACTAAATGACACAATCTTTAACACAAGTAACTCAAAGACTCAATCTTTGAATGCAAACAACAAAGGTGAACATGAATAAGATGAACAAGAGAGAGAGACAATAACAATCCAACAAAAGAGGAGAATTCAAACATAAACAGTTAAACAAAACTTAAAAGAAGACAAATGTAAACAATTGAAATTAAAGAGAGAAATAAGAGTAAATAATTATACCAATAACATGGGAACTTGAATTGATGGAATGAAGAACTTGGATAAACAAGAGATTGATTAAACTAATTAAGGAATGATTACAAATTTAATTGAAGAAATATTGAGAGGGAAATATTTAGGGTTCTACAAATATTGAGAGAGGAAAATAAAATAACTAGTCTAATTAGTAGTCTAATTCTAAGGTGGTGTGTGAGTAAGTAAGGGTGTGTTTTTTTATTAGTCTAATAATAATCCTACTAATAATAATAATAATAATAATGTTAATAATAATAATAAAAATATTAATCCTAATGAAAAACTAATCACACCTTCCCTTCACAAATCTTGGATACACGGTTAAAACCAATCAGTCCAAATAAAGAAAAGGAGAAAGGGGAAGGGGAAAATTGATTGAGAACAAAATCGCAGCAGGAGGTGGCTGCCGGTCAACCGGCGGCCGGGTTGGTCACCGGTAGCGAGACCATTGAATCAAGGAGGAGAATTAAATGTTTGTTGTTGTGTGCCGGTTGACCGGCAGACGGGATACTGGTAGAGAGCACACAAAATTGACGCGAGATGTTGAGAAGGTGCGTTATGCCGGTACGTCGGCTGCCGGTTGCTATGCCGGTAGTGAGATCTTCGCAAAAAAAAGGAGATAAATTGAGTGTGCGCCTGCCGGTTGAGGGAGTCGGCTGCCGGGGTACCGGCATAGGATCACAAAACTTCAATTTAGCTCGGTTTCGAGCTCGAGTAGATGAACAAATTGATGATGACTGATTGTTGTTGGTGATTGCTCCTGTGGTTGTCGCGGTTGATGATGGTGGCTGCTGCTGTCGTCGTTGTGCTTGTGCAGGGAGGTGTTGCCGTGGTTGTTTTGTCTAGGTGATGGGAGAGAGAGGAGGGTGATGTCGGGTTGATGGCGGGTTTGAGTTGAATTAAAGAGATGGCGCTGCATTAATGAATTAGATGATGTAGTTATGGAGGATGATGGTAGCGGATGGATGATTTCTGGGTTTGCTGCTGTTAATTATTAAATTACAGGTCGAAATGGCGGGAATGAACTGGTGGTTGATGACGGATATATTAATGGCGATGAGTGAACGCATGTGGGTGAAGGTGGCTGAATTGTGAAATGGGGAGGATGAATGGTGAAGGTGAAAATGGTGAGGATGAAGTTGTGTGACACGGGGTTGTCAAAGTAAACCTTTGACATTTGTTTTGACTTTCATTTGATTCCCGCTTTGCTCTTTGACCCGTCTCAATCCCGTTTCAACTCAACTTGGCTCGTGCTTCCGTCTCATTATTCTGTCTCACCTACACATTGTATTAATAAAAGACTAATATTAATACTAATATTAAATGAAAATCTGAATAATTAATAAATGTAACTACGACGATTAATTATTATAAATTAATAAATAAATGAGATAATTAATCAATTAAGCATACAAAATCGAGCCGGAATAAAGGATTAAATATGAGGTAAAATGACACTAAAATTATACTTATCATCTATCATACAATAAACCTATTACGAGTCACAAAACACATGTATTCATACCACTTTCACTAATGATCATATCCTATGCCATATTCAAACACACATTAAATCCATGACACATATGCATTCATATCACGATTCACATAACGACGTTTCCCATACTCCTAGCCACCCACGTAGTGACCAAATGAGACGATAGGTATTAGCTTTGGCATGAGGGCGCCTACTCATCCAAAACTGATCTCCTATGGTACTCATGTCGGGTTCATTTTACTTAGACTCTCCTAGATTCATTTTTGGTTCATTGGTTTTAGGTTCCAAAATCGTCGCTCTGATACCACTTTGTAACACCCCAATTATCCGGCCAAGATAATTGAAGCATTACCATCTCGGTTTCCCGAGGTAGTGTTTCAAAACTTCAATCAAATAACATTTTATTAATGTTATGTTTAATAAATTACATAAACGTAAACAAATGGATAAAAGTACAACTCATGACAACTATACTCTTGTAGCCAACTATACTCGTCTCGTGACTCATCAAGATCATCCCGTCTCCCGCGTGCTATCCAAACAACATGTACTTAACCTGCTCTCCATATGATCGGAAATATCATATGGATCGACACAGGCCACCTCGAAAATAGGTGACAATTACACAGACACAACAAACGTCAGTTTCAATAAATAAAGTATGACACGACTCGAGTGTGTGCATATACAACATGACTATGATATACAAATGACATGATATCAAACAACCACCACCACGGTACCGGGACACGCCCAGACATACCGACAATCACACTGGTACCGGGACACGCCCAGACATACCGATAACCACAAACAGGTACCGGGACACGCCTAGTCCGGAAGCCAACCGGATCCCCTGCCAGACGTCGTGTCTCAACCACACGAGTCCCTCCGTAACACAAGCCACTAATGTGCACATCCCTCTTGGAGTGGGAAGCTCTAAGAAGCGACTCAAGAGTAAGTTGGTCTCCCAACCGTCTTACGTCTCCAAAATAACAACAACAACAAATCCTCCAACATATACCATCACAACATAAAACAACCGTCACAATATGAAATTCATGATAGACAATATACATCATGACATGCTAAACATGCCATGGATACCAGTTCCTCAAATATCCCGACTCGTCGACCCGTCAAAACCAATAACATGCAATACGACTCACTCAATGTAAATGAATGATAAAAGACTCATTTTATAAATAAATGCAACAATGAAACTAAGAAGGATGAACCTACCTTATAGTATATCCGCATAAGCAATCCGTCACACAAGCTAGGCCCGTCTCGTAAAACCGTCTCACAAAACCCATCTCCTTACGAACTCGAGGCGAAAGGACAAAATCTTATCCTTTACTAAACTCTCTCTTTTCTCTCTTATTTGTGTGGTGGAAATGTGATGAATGAAATGATAAGGTGGGTGGATAAGGGATAAGGGGGTATATATAGGGTAGGAGTAGTATAGGATGAATATAGTATGTATGTATGTATATACATGTATCTTATTATTATTATTATTATTATTATTATTATTATTATTATTATTATTATTATTATTATTATTATTATTATTATTATTATTATTATTATTATTATTATTATTATTATTATTATTATTATTATTATTATTATTGTTATTGTTATTATTATTGTTATTATTATTATTATTGTTATTGTTATTATTGTTATTGTTATTATTGTTATTCTTGTTATTGTTATTCTTGTTATTATTGTTATTCTTGTTATTATTGTTGTTATTGTTATTATTGTTATTATTGTTATTGTTATTATTGTTATTATTGTTATTGTTATTATTATTATTATTGTTATTATTATTATTATTATTATTATTATTATTATTGTTATTATAATTATTATTATAATTATTATTATTATAATTATAATTATAATTATTATTATTATTATTATTATTATTATTATTATTTTTCTTATTATTATTATTATTATTATTATTATTATTATTATTATTATTATTATTATTATTATTATTATTATTATTATTATTATTATTATTATTATTATTATTATTATTATTATTATTATTATTATTATTATTATTATTATTATTATTATTATTATTATTATTATTATTCTTTCTCAAGCCCAACTCGCTAAATATAATAAAATATTATTATTATTTAATTATTAAATACGGAGTATTACACCAACACCATCCTAATGGAACAACTATGACATCTGTAGTAAACTCCAAACCATGGAGCTGCCATCTAAATTTCTTGCACATTTGTGTGGTGATAATAGTGTCTCCATTGGCTACACTCACTTCTAAGGGATATGTCTTATTAAGCCTACATCCTAGCTTCCTTGGCACTGCCTCATCTAGGAAGTTGTGTATACTTACTGAATCTATTAAGATGTGCACTGAATGAGATCTCACCTTCCCTGACACTCTCGTTGTTTGAAAAGAGTTATGACCAGCCATAGCACTAAGAGAGATCAAAGGTTGTCCCTCCCCCCACCCTAGTTCTCTCCACTGTCAGTTCCAGCTGTATTGATGTCACTCTTCTCCTCCAGCTAACACTCCTCCATAAATCCCTCACTATCCTCAATAGGAACCACCTGAATTTTATACAATTTGCACTTACAGATGTGACTAGCAGTATATTATTCATCACAGTAAAAACAAAGGTTCTTTCTCCTCTTCTCCTCAACATCCACAGGTAAGGTTGGCCTATTTCTAGGACTTGATTTAAAAGGGACAACAGTTGTGTTATTTCTTTTAAAATTTTGTGTTGCTGGGGTGATTCTATTGTCGTATTTCTGGTATGGTGAAGAACCAGGTCTATATTGAGACTGAAAAGATGTGTAATTTGGTCTCATTTGAGGTAGTTTGTCAAGAATTGGTTTATTTGTAGATTTGGTGGCAGTAAGTGTTTCCTCTTGTAGTCTGGCATACTCTACTGCCTCATTCAGAGCAACTGGTTTGAATGCCTTAACAAATGATTTAATTGTAGGCTTCAAACCTCCCACAAAACTATCCAAGAAATATTGATTAGGCAACAATATATTTCTTTGCAACATTAATCCCTTAAGGTGTTTAAAAGCATCAAGATAATCTTCTAAAGATCCAACTTGAGACAATTTGTTAAATTCCTCAACAACATTGCTACCAATTGCTTCCTTAAATCTAACACACAAATCCATAGTAAAATCATTCCAATCCACATTTTCCCTAACTGCCATGTAAGAATGAACCCAAGATTCTGCCTTCCCAACCACATACAAAGAAGCTAAATCTTCTTTCTGAATGTTAGGGATTTTACACAATTCAAAGTATCGATTGCATTTCTTGACCCATAACCTAGCATTAGTACCATTAAATTGGGGGAATTCAATTTTAAGGTTAAAACCTAAATTGCGAGGGTGGTGAGGATTTATACCTTCCCGATTTTCAGGTTCTTCATTGATTCAATTGTTAACTTGATTATTCTGGAGCGCGTGAAGCAATAATTCAATCCTTTGATTTTGTTCCTTCATTAACCCCATGGAATCCTAGATTACTTTCATGCGTTCCTCCATTTGTGCTTATAATTGAGCAATCGTGAGTTTAGCCAGCTTAAATTTGATTTTAATGGCGATTATTTGCAAGCTTTACAAAAACGGAACAATGGCGAAAGCTTCCCAGGGGTTCTAATGGCGACTGATACCAGATGTAACGGTTCTCAGGGAATTAACCCGGAAGAAAGATTACACAAGGCAGATCATTCACATGAATTCCAGAAGTAAAGAAGAAATTCGGATGAAGATCAATTGATTGTATTATCTTAAAGAATTTATTACAAAATGTAAAAGATACAAGATTGTAACAACTACAAGATTACAACTCAAATGTAGTAAGATTTTAGTGAGATAAAGTGTAATGAAATATTTTTGAATGAATGACAAAATGACTGTTGACTTCTATTTATAATTGTCAACCTACTTATTAACAACCTAACTGTATTTGTAACAAACTTCCTAACAACTTGTTGACTTCATTTGCTGACGTGGATAGTTGACTTGCCAGATTCATTACAATAAAGTATAGACTAAATATATAATTCGAATTAGTAATCACGTGTGTTGAGATCATTATATCTCGCTTCCTTTGATTATTAGTGCTGTTATTGAATCAAATCTATACGCTTGGATTAAATTGTTCAATAATTATGGTTTTCAATTATCGTGTTTCGAGCTAGTTGACTATAAGGAAGCAGAAATTCCCGATTTTCACAATAAAGTATTTCAGAATTGAGATTAAAAGACCCCATCAATGATCAATTTGTTTGTTAACATAGGTTGTTTGTTGACGCAAGACATTTAATCATCTGAATTCACAATCTTTGATACTTGTTTAATTTCAATTCCTCCCTTTTACTGTTACTCTACACTTATACACATTGATGAGCGTAATCTTATATTTAAAGGGTTTTAAGACTTAATTATGATAGGATGAAACTTTTAGTCACCACAAATTTGTACTCCGTAGTGTTTTTCTTATCATACCTACGAAAGATCAGAAAATTCATTTAAATGGGGAAACAAAAGGGTTTGAAAGATGAACAAACATGATATGGACAATAATTATGATTAGGGCATGTTACACTACAACTGCATTATCAAGAGATGCAAGATGCCTTTGAACTTCATTGGCTCTGTCCAACTGAACATGATATGTTGATTGATTTTGCTCCTGATGTTTGCCATCTATTTTTGGGTGATTATCGACATTAGTCAAATCGACAATCACTTTACCGATGCCATTTTCTAGGTTATTATGTACGATCAATCCCTTGGAAAAACAACAGTGTTTGCATATTATATACAATGTCATTTGAAGAAGTCCCAAGACGAAACCAAATATATTAGGGATCTGTTTAGATAGCAATGAGATGTAGTTAGTGAAAGCAGATAAAGTTGGTATAGATTACGAACAAAGGAGAAGGCATAGAATAAGCCATTTAAACTCACAGAAATAAAGAGGTCTTGGCGTAGTAGTCCATATACCAACCATATAACTGCACACACGGTGAGGAAGAATGATAAGGCGAATGGCATAAACTCCACACTCTTTGTTTGAATAACTTTCACCTGTGTAGGAGATATGAACGAATTAAGGATGAAAGATTGGTTTCTGATAAGTCCAATTCGACCTTTAAAAAAGATCGGTTTTTGATAATAGTTAAGACAAACTCGAACTCTTAAAGAATGACTTGTCTATTATTGAAGATATCCTTAATTTGGTCCACAATTTCCATTGTATTTCTTTCTGTTTTGTCCCTAGAAACTGTAATATAATAGCTCATAGATTGGCTAAGGGAGCTATCCGTATGTAATATCTACTCGCTTTCCAATTGTCAAAAAAAAAAAAAAAAAAAAAAAAGAAAGAATGACTTGTCTAAATCCAAAACCCACAACTTGAAACCAATCAGGATGTTTTGTATATAACCAAATCCAAATTTTGATCCAAAACATCATGATCGTTTTATGTACATCAATATGGTGTGAGTCGAAACAAACATACCCAGCCAGCTGGCCTGTATCTCTGTTGGTAAAGAAAAGGACAATTACAATAACACAGTCACGCATGAAGCTCTTACCATTATACTCAAAGGTGCTGCGTAAACAGCAATAGAGACTATAGCACAAAGGTATCCAAGCACTAGCACTCGTTTTGAGCTATTACTCGGAATTAACTGAATGATTATAACAATCATGGAGAAAGCCGCCAAATTAAGAGACAAAAATAGCTTGGCCCTACAAATCTGCAAATCACAGGAAACACGAATCAGAAATTATTAGTTATTAATTACCCATATGATTTGGTATAGGCTACATACATGATACATTACACACATTAAAAACCAAGGGGTAAGTAGTCGTAATACCCTAGCTGTTTTGGAGGCATAAGCGAGGTAAATGACGATGTACAAGGCTTCAATAACGCATCCAACTTTAATGCTGACAAGGTAGTATTCCTTCGTTTTGAGTATAGCGTAATATATCCAAAGCATGGCACTAAATAGTGCAACTACATATGGCATTGACTCGAAGCTTTCTGTTGATTTTTTCCTATAAATTCGATAATATGTTGGCCTGCAACACATTATTCATCTTTATTTTAAGTTACTACTGTACAACAATTATAATTTATACATATATGTAAACGAACGTTTTCGGATAAAGAAACGCAACTTTTAGTTAATTTAACTGATATATATGATAACGCTATTGAAAAATGCTAGTCATCATGACTCATGAGTCCGAATTTGTCAACGTTAAATGAAAGTATACCAACATAAACTAAACCATGTAGAAATTGAAAAACGACATTAAGAGTACTTACAGTGGAGCAAGGTACACCATGCCTGAAACAATATTACCTAAAAAGTATATAGTTTTCAAAAAAGACGATCATAAGTTTACGTACACAGATCATGCAATGCAATATTTGATTATTTGTCCTACACATTTGGTATTAACAAAAAAATAACGTAAAAAAAGAGAGGTAATGAAGAAGAATGTTAATAGTATTCACCTAAGATGCCAACAATGGTGATCACTAAATGGTTGTGAGCAAAATGCAATGCCGCCATTTTTGGAAGTTATAGAAGTAATTCCAGAACGAGTATGTATGATCTTTATGTTGAAATTTCACACATTTAATTCAACAGTAGTTGATTGGAAGAAAGTTAGTGATGAAGATAAATAAGTAGGTGCATCATAAAAAAAAAGAGGAAGAGCCGTGCGAGAAAGATGTTCAACTAATTAAACACTTCTTAGTTGCATGATAGTTGATTTATGGGTAGGTACTCTATGCATAGCGAACCTTCATCTTCCCAAATATTTTCTCAACACCGCTTAGTAACGGAGTTACGGGTTAGAAAGCACCGCCATCTCTTCTTTTCGGTGTAAAAGGAGTCACAACTCACAAGCAAGGGCGATTTTGACATTGACGAGTTTCGAACCCTGATCATGAATGTCACCTCTTCTGACTTTATAATTGTCAAGATATGATGAAAGGTAAGTTGTGTTTATTATTGATCATGAGAAACGTTTATATAGTTACAACCATGGGCCAATATTAGGAAAGCTATAATTAGGAAAGCTAATACGAATAGGAATAATTAGGAAAGCTAATACGAATAGGAATACTATTCCTTAACACCACGCGTAAACCGGCCTCAAAATGCTCCTGCCGTGGCTCCTTAAGAAAACGCGAAAGAATGTGCACGGCATAGGATAGGTCGGGACGCGTGACAGTAAGATAAACAAGCCGACCCACGAGACGGCGATAGGACTCAATATTTTCAAGTACTGGACCCTTGGCTAAACCCAGCTGATGAGATTGCTCCAACGGTGTGACAGCAGGTTTAGCACCAAGGAGGCCTGTTTCAGAAATGATATCCAAAGCATATTTCCGTTGACTCAGATAAATACCCTCAGCACTCCGAGCCACTTCAAGACCAAGAAAGTACTTGAGAGTGCCCAAATCTTTCATATGAAAACAGTTCCCCAGATAGGATTTAAAAGCAGAGATAACGGAAGGATCGTTGCCCGCAATAACAAGGTCATCAACATAAACAAGAACAAATAAACGTACCTTGTCTTGCGAGAAAGTAAATAATGAGTAGTCAGAATAAGACTGGCGAAAGCCATAATTGCGAAGGGCCGTGGTCAATTTTGCAAACCAACACCGCGGAGCCTGTTTGAGTTCATACAAAGACTTCTTTAAACGACAAACCATACCCTCACGACCACGGATAAAACCCGGAGGCAGACGCATATACACCTCCTCATGCAAATCACCATGTAAAAAAGCATTGTGAACATCCATCTGATGTAATTCCCAATTATTCACCGCAGCAACAGAAAGAAAAGCACGAATAGTAACCATTTTAACCACCGGCGCAAAAGTTTCACCGTAATCCAAGCCCTCAACCTGATGATTGCCAAAGACAACCAAACAAGCTTTACATCGCTCAACAGATCCGTCCGAATTATATTTAATTTTGTATACCCAACGGCATCCAAGAGCCTTTTTGTCAGCCGGAAGAGTCGTGAGCTCCCATGTTTCATTACGTTCAAGAGCATCAATTTCATCTTTCATGGCAACACACCACTTTTCATCTTGAATTGCTTCCTTAAAGGAAGTAGGTTCTGTGTTAGCAGTAATTGCTGCGAGAAAAATTCTATGTTTCGAAGAAAAAGAATTAGAATTAATGTAATTTGCTAAGGAGTAGGGTGTACCTGAAGACGACGATGCAGGACTTGGTGAGCGCGCGGAAGAAGGAGTGCGTGCGGTGCCAAGGACATAACCACTCATACGAGAATTCGGGAATTTTTGTCGTCGACCCCGACCCATATCATCAATAATGCCCATATCGACACCATCACCAATCTCACCCGTAGGCTGTCCATCACCCGAACCCGGAACATCACCCTGACCCGTGGGTGAAGTCTCATGCGTGTGCCCCCTGAAGTGAAGACCCATCCGAATTACTGGGCTCATTCGGACCAGGCTGCCCCTCTATCGTGGGCTCAGTCGTACCAGGCTGCCCCCCTGACCCGTAGGCCCATCTACCTTGCCCGAAACAGGCATGTCATCCGGCCCATTAAAAGGAGTGTCCAAAGAGACAGTAGTGTCATTCAAAGAAGGGGCAGAAGGATCAACGTAAGGAAAGACATCTTCGTGAAACACAACATCACGCGAAACAAAATACGAACCGTCATCAACATCGTATAGTTTCCAACCCTTTTTATAATGAGGGTAGCCAACAAAAATGCACTTACGACCCCGTTTTTCAAACTTGTCTCTACGGGTATTTTGATTATATGCAAAACATAAACATCCGAAAACGCGCAAATTAGTATAAGACGGCGGCGTACCATAAAGACACTCATAGGGAGTTTTATTGTCAAGCAAGGAGGAAGGGGTCCGATTTATTAAATGTGCGGCAGCAAGAATACATTCCCCCCAAAATGTCTTAGGTAAATTGGCTTGAAAAAGGAGAGCCCGTGCAACATTTAAAATATGCATGTGCTTGCGCTCGACACGACCATTTTGTTGAGGCGTACCGACACAAGACGTTTGAAAATGAATCCCATTCTTAAAAAAATAACCAGCCATACAATTAAATTCATTCCCATTATCACTTTGAACAAATTTAACGGATGTGGAAAATTGCTTATCAACCATGGCCAAAAAATTCATAAACATCTCAGTCACCTCCTTCTTATCAATCAACAAATACACCCAAGTGGCCCGCGAAAAATCATCAACGATCGTAAGAAAATATTTAGCACCACAAGAAGAGACAACCCGATAGGGTCCCCAAAGATCACAGTGAATTAATTCAAACATGGCTGAAGCGCGTTTATTATTCAAAGCAAAACGATTACGATGCTGTTTGGCAAAATGACAAGTCTCACACACGAAGATCTTACTAAAATTAAGAGTTCTAGCAAAAGAAATAGCTTGAAAAGCTTTATTAGACGGATGACCCAACCGTTGATGCCATAAAGAAGCAGAGCCCGTACTCACAGAATGCACCACTGGTTCCCTAGCACTCGCACTTATCTAATAGAGTCCGGCGCGCAGCTCACCACTCCAATCGTCGTCTTCGTAGAAGGGACCTGAATAAGACAAGAGTCCTTAGCAAAGACAAATAAAAAATCGGTAGTAGCAGTCAACTGTGAGACGGAGACAAGATTACAAGTCAAACTGGGAACATATAAAACATCATGAAGAGTCAACGACTCATTAATAAAAACCGAGCCCATAATTGTCGATGTAACTTGTTGTCCATTTGGAAGGCCAACAGGCCGAGAGGCAATAGTGCGTGGTGCTTCCAAAAACATCAAATTTCCCGTAACGTGATTTGAAGCACCCGCATCTAAAATCCAGATAGACATACCACTTAAGCGATCCGAGGCAACGGTATTAGTCGAGATATCCGTATGAACATAGTGGGCCTGTACCGAGGGAGTACCACCAGACGAACTCCCACCAGACCCAGCAGCTCCCTGCTTCTGCCCCGTACCAGCAGCAGACCCGGATCCTGTAGCAGCACCAGGACCAGAGCCGCGACCTGAGCTCCTAGCTTTGCTGCGAGCACGACGAAGCTCAGCCAAGGTGCGTGGCCTATCGCCCCACCAGTCGGGGAACTTTTGTGACTTGATATAACAATTGTTAACATCATGACCTCTGGTATCACATAAATTACAGTAAAATATGCCCCTCTCTTGATCACGCAGAACCCTCCAATCAACAGTTGAGTGAGACGAACCCGGAGTGGCAAAAGCAACCACATCCGAGACATCAACATCGGGAACAGGAGAAGTGCGTAAACGCTCTTCTTGAAGAACAACCTGATAAGCACGACTAAGAGAAGGGAGCGGGTCCAATTGGAACTGTTGCGAGCGTAAACTAGAATATAAAGTCGGGTCGAGACCCATAAAAAACTGATGTAAACGCTCATTATCTAATCGCTTAATAGCAGTCGGGCCAATATTGCATTCGCATTTACCACATTTACAAGCAAAAGGGGGCTCATGAACGATAATCGAATCCCAAAGTGATTTCAAAGTACCAAAATATGTGGTAACATCCATACCTTTGGTTTGCCGACAATCGCGTAATTGAGTTTTAAGAGCGTGTACCTTCGACCCATCAACGACAGAAAATTGTGCCGCCAATTGATTCCCAAGTATTGAAGCGTCTTCAACATATGAAATCGTATGAAGCAAGGAGGGATCGATGGTATTACGTATCCATTGAATAATAGTGCATTGAACTACTTCCCAATTATCAAGATCGATTTTGTCTGTCGGTTTTTTAATTGAACCATCGACAAAACCGAATTCGCGACGAGACTTCAAGGACATCCTCATGGAGTTTCGCCAATCGTCATAATTATCGCGACGAAGAGTAACGTGAGAAATTTTAGCACCCGGAACGTCATGGGAACCGAGATAATAGGGATTTGAAAATTCGAGCTTCGGGGGCTCTTTGTCGTCGTCGTCGGCCATTGTTGCGGAGTTTATGATCTTCGTGTTAGGGTGTTGTGAGTGTTTTTTTTTTTTTTTTTTTGGGGGGGGTTTAAAAGAACCTGGAAACCTGATACCATGTCAAGATATGATGAAAGGTAAGTTGTGTTAATTATTGATCATGAGAAACGTTTATATAGTTACAACCATGGGCCAATATTAGGAAAGCTATAATTAGGAAAGCTAATACGAATAGGAATAATTAGGAAAGCTAATACGAATAGGAATACTATTCCTTAACAATAATTACCCACTAAGCTAGTTGAAATTTGCAAGCACCGCAAGCCGCCAGAGGCATTTCCAAGATTCGGTCCGACGGGTGTGCTTAAAATTAGCGAAATCACGGAAGTGAGGGATTTACGTTTTGTTTTTACAATGAGAAATACGGTTCTATCATAATAAATTCTTTACGTAACCCAAATGGTAAAAAAACTTGATTAAAAATTGTTCACTAGAAGCAAGTATTGAACCCGTGACCTTGTTTTTAGAAAATCCACATAGAATCACTATACCAACATAATTAATATGAACCAAAGTGGCTTGGGTGTAGTGGAGTGCGGGAATGCCTCAAAGCGTTGTAAATTGGCAACGAATTGAGAGGTCCCGGGTTCGACTCCCTACGCGGCCCGGGAGTGCTGCGTTTACCTGTCATCCTAAGGGATGTCTTACCTGGCACACATGGTTTGCAGGGTATTGCATGTGCCCAGGGGATTAAACCCATCGTCATCAAAAAAAAAAAAAAAAAACATAATTAATATGTTTCGTAGTTATACAAAATAGTACTAACTTCAAAGGGGGACTGATGCATCCATCCAACCTCCTTTATAAGCGCCTCTAGGCATTGTCATCTCTTCTAAGCAATAAAATAAAGTTCAATTTTGCGAATAAAATTTTTGATTTTTGTAACTACGTTATTATAATGTAATATCTGTATCAATCGGGTAAATAATTGTCTGAAATAACAAAAAAGAATCTAATATATTCTCCCCTTCATACGTTGTTCTTTAAAACTTAATTTTATTTCTCATACCTTCAATTCGTTTTAGTGAACATTATTATTATTATTATTATTATTATTATTTGCTAAAATGTGAGGATTGTATCAAATGTAGAGTATCAAATATATAGGCATGATATTTCTGGTAGGTAGAGGCTGGACCACTTCCTATTCCAATACATCACAATTCTAAATACCAAGCTATAATGATTGATATATCAATTAGCATCTAATTCTCCCAAGGTATTCCTTCTCATTGAGAGGATACTTAATCAGCTAGCTTCATCTTTTGCTAACTTCGTGTTAATATGCTTTGTCATAACATGAGAGGTCTGATAAGAGCATTTGCCATCCTGCCTCGATTTCTATGATGCCAAATATTACACACAAAAAGTGAAAGCTGCTTCAATATATCGTTTCTATCTGCATTTACGTTCTTCTGTAGCTAAGAATCCAATTCGAAGGGACAACACTGTTGATAACATGACAACTATAAGCACATTGAAAGAACATGTGAGTGATTGTCTCATATGCATTCTGCCATAATTAGCAGTTAGAGAATTGTCACATACGCCAATGTTTCTCAGTTTCCTTCTGGTATTTAGAGCTGAATTGTAGACGAGCCACATGATCATGTTATGCTTAGGAACTGACCAGCCATTCCAGACCTGGTGGTGCCAGTTAACTTTTCCCTTATAAGTTTCAGCAATTTTGTAATCTCTAGAATATAATTACCCCACACTTGACACTCCTAGCTTGCTGAAACAGATCTTTCATTTTGTCTTTAATGTGACAAATCCTCCTCCAACACCAACTAGACTATCATGAATGATGATATTGCAGTCAATCATGCATGTATGTCCTTTCAGGTACACATGATTTACCCATTGCACCTACAATTTGTCAAGTTTGTCAAAAATCCACATAACCAATTTATTACCAACTGAGGCTTGACTCCAATATTGAGTATGTTTGAGCCCCAATCGTCCTTCTGTTTTGGAACTCCACACTTTATCCTATGCAACTAGGAGGGGTTCTGCTATATTCACAAAAAATTCCTACAAATGAAATCAATCCTGTTAACAACTCCTTGAGGCATCATGGAAGTTTAGGCCCAGTAGCTATGCTTGAACCAAGCTTAATCTTCCTGATGAGCTCATATTTCTACTACGTTTTGGCACCATTTTGAGCTCATTTGGTGGCACTTGGAGACGGTTTTTGACGTTTTTGACGTTATTTAGCCAATTCCATGTGCTTCACCATTTAGCATGATTTCAAGTGAAGATTAAGAAGCCAAGAGATCGAGAGAAGTGTCCAAGGAAGAGCCAAGAACAAGCTTGAAGAAATACCACGAGAAAGCCTTCCAAAGGATCAAAGGAAGAACGAAAGAAAGACGCACTCCAGGACAAAACTCGCACCGTGCGAGTTTCCAGACACCAGAACTCGCACGGTGCGAAAAATCTGGGTTTCATGGTGATTTGTATTACGGGCCTTCCCTTTGTTAAGCCCATAATTATTAGGTTACGGTAGACTATAAATAGGATGTTTGCAAATAGGTTAAGCATCTTTTGTTCACTTTAATTAATCAAGTTGTAATTTGGGAATATTTTCATCTTTTGAATTGGGTTTAGATCTAATCATGGAGAACTAATCTCCCTTTCTTAATCCGACTCAAAGGCTTAATTTTTTGTTGTAAGACTCCATAATCTTTCCTTAATTATTATTATTGTTCTTAATCTCTTGTGTTTAATTGCTTAATTTTGGAATCCTTGTTAGATTATTGTGATTAAGTGTGATTTCCTTGTTACATAATCTTTCCAAGTTCCTTAATTTATTGTTGTTGGGTTTATTAAGTGTGATTTCCTTGTAATCCCATGTTGCAACAACTTGTTATTAGACTAATGAATGTGATTTCTTCTTGGTTTAATTAACATTAGAGAGATTAAGTTGTGATTGCTCATTAATTGTGATTTCATTGTGAGTAATTCCACCTATTAGATTCCTATTGCTTCATCTTCTTGTTAATGAATCTATGTGTGTGATTTTCACTAGAGGAATTGATAAGTTGGGTCAATTATTAAGTGTGATTTCCTTGTGATTGACTTCTAATTAGAGGAATTTGGAGATTTATTCTCACTAATAGGACAATAATATTGATTAGAAGGATTAATTGAGGGGTTTTGTCAACTAAAGTGCCAAACTTTGGGTCGGGTTAAGTCTCTCTTAAAATTGATTAATTTCCATCTTAAAACTCTCTTGCTTGATTACTTGTTGCACACTCTTGTTTGAATTTCCTTTAATTGTCCTTGAAAACCAAACCAAAAACCCCCCCTTTTTACATAATTGTTGTTAGCTTGTCACAATTGTTCTAATTACTCTTTTAATTTCACTATTGCAAAACCCATCTTCTCTTGGGTTCGATCCCTTGCTTGCTATTTTACTAGTTTATAATTAGTGCTAATTAGTGTGTTTAGTGGTATATAAATTGTTAATTTGGCCGTCTTTTAGTACGACATTTTAGGCGTGTCAAATTTTGGCGCCGTTGCCGGGGAAGGTAACGGTTTTGCTAGTGTGTTATTTGTGTTTTAGGATAGTTGTGTTAGTTAATCTTTGTTTCTTGTTGTTAGTGTCTTGTTCATCACTTGTGTGAACTTTTTGATTGTGTGCTCTTGTGTAGAGTTGTTTATGGTCAATACTAGGAATTCAAGTGAACCACTTTTTCCATTCAATCCGGAGATTCAAAGATCACTTTCTTGGAAAGGATGAGGTATTAGAAGAGACAACCCGGTTATTGAAGAAATTGATCCCGGTTTTCAACAAGACCAAAGAGAAGATAACAACATCCCTTTTGAACAACCCATACCCATACAAATCATCATGGGTGATCGTGAAGACGGGAATCCACACCAAGATGGCGAGAGAGAGAACCCACCAAGGCATAAAACCATTAAAGAACTTACCGCCCCGGATCTCACACAAGTGCCCTTGTGTATCTCCTTTCCGGCCTTGGCGGAAAATGCCACCTTTGAATTGAAGTCCGGGCTCATTCACCAATTGCCCCAATTCCATGGGCTTAGCACGGAAGACCCCAACAAGCATCTAAACAAATTTCATGTGGTTTGCTCAAGCATGAAGCCTAATGGGGTTACCGATGAGCAACTTCAACTAAGAGCCTTCCCTTTCTCACTCAAGGACGCGGCAAATGATTGGCTTTATTATCTCCCTACCGGGAGCATTACCACATGGAATCAAATGAAGAAGGCTTTCTTAGAAAGTATTTTCCCGCTAGTCTCTTATCTCAATGAAGAAAGAAATAAGTAATTTTGAACAAATGGATGGGGAGAACTTGTATGAGTATTGGGAGAGGTTTAAACAACTTCTTGCTAGTTGCCCATACCATGGGTATACCGACCACAACCTTCTCTTGAACTTTTGTGGTGGTCTACTTGAGGATGATGCTAGAATGATTAAAGCCGCTACCCAAGGAGGGATTGAATATATGTCGGTCCTAGAAGCAAATGAGTTGATTGAAAGATTGGTAGGAAGCTCTCGGAATTTTGGGAGGAGAATTAAGAAGATAAGTTGAACATTCTCTTCAAGGCAAGGCTCCAACCATATGGAGGAGAAAGTTGATTTTATTACCAATTTGGTCAAGGAACTTACAAAAGGAGGTGGGAGTGCTTCTCATGTGAAATTTTGTGGTCTTTGTAATGACCCAACTCATCCCACCGATGGGTGTCCATCTTTGCAAACGGAGGAAGCAATTGAAGCGGTGAAGGCTATTGGGTTTAGGAAGTTTGACCCCTATTCCAACACTTACAATGAAGGGTGGAAATCTCATCCAAATATGGGGTGGGGTGGAAACCAAAATCAAAACCAAAATAAAAAAGGGGCTTCAAACTCTTCATTTCAAAAGTCAAATCAAAATCAAAACCAATCACAAAACTCCTTGGAAGAGATGATGAAAACGCTTACCATGAATCAAATGACAATGCAACAAAATACCAAGGAATTTCAAACCGCCGTGATTCAACAAAACCGACTCACCGACTCAAGGTTTGATAACCTTGAGACCCAAGTTGGTCAAATCCTCACTACACTCAATTCTCAACCCACCCAAGGAGGGAGTCTCCCTTATCACACCATTCCTCCACCCACCAAGGAACAAGCAAAATCGGTTTCTTTTAGGAATGGTAGGGAGTTGTTAGAGGCACCCAAGGCTCCTAAGAAGACAATACCACTTTCTATTGTTCATGAAGTGGAGGATGTGGTTGAAGATGAAATTGAAGTGGTAGTGGAACAAGGGGAAGCATCTACACCTCAAAAAGTAAGGGTGAACGAACCACTTCCGGAATATGAGCCACAAGCTCCATTTCCAAGTGCTTTGAATGATACAAGGATAATTGACAAGAAAACTTCAAGCCTTTATGATATCTTTCGTAAAGTGGAGGTAAACATTCCTCTCCTTGATCTTCTTAGTAGTGTACCCAAGCATGCAAAATTTTTGAAAGAGTTGTGCACTACTAAGAGGACCAATAAGGCAAAGAGCATGAAAAAGATAAGGGCTAGTGAACATGTGTCGGCAATTTTTCAAAAACGTTTGCCACAAAAATGTAGTGATCCGGGCATGTTCACTATTCCTTGTAAAATTGGTGACTTGGATTGTCAACATGCTATGCTTGATTTAGGTGCATCCATTAATGTCTTGCCCAATTACCTTTATGAGTCACTCAAGTTAGGGCCTTTGAAACCGACTCGTACGGTCATTTCTTTGGCCGATAGTTCCAATATCTATCCTAAGGGGGTTGTGGAAGATGTCTTGGTGAAGGTGGGGGAAATGCTTTTCCCCGCCGACTTCTATGTGATTGAAATGGAACCCGAGAAAGCTCCACTCCCATTTTGTTGGGAAGGCCTTTCATGAGAACTTCCAACACCAAGATTGATATATCTAGTGGACGCCTCACAATGGAATTTGAGGGGGAACATATTGAGTATAGCATATATGAGGCTATGAAATACCCATCCGAGACTTCATCCTTGTGTTTTCTTGAAATTTTTGAGCCAATTGTGCAAACCGTGTATGAATTGTGCAAAGTTGATGCATTAAGTGTTGTTTTGACTAATGGATTGGTTGGAGAGGATACGGGGTATGCTTTGTCTTGTGATTTGCAGGAAACAATCAAGGACCTAGAGGAAAATCCCCCATTGGAAGAATGGGAAGAAAAGGAAGAAATCCGGAAGGCAGTAGAGAACTCGCACGGTGCGAATTTTCCAGCTCCAAAACTCGCATGGTGCGACTTATCCCCTGTCCAGAAAATTTTCTTCCTTTCTTCCAAATTATTAGAAGAGCTACCAAAAGAGAAACCCGTTCCCTCTATTGTCAAGCCTCCTATTGTTGAATTGAAGCCCTTACCAAGCCACTTGAAGTATGCATTTATAGGAAATGAAGAAACTTTACCGGTAATTATTTCAAGCAAGCTTACTAAGGAGCAAGAAGAGGCTCTCATCCGGGTTCTTAAGCAACGCAAGAAAGCAATTGGGTGGACAATGGCCGACATAAAAGGCATTAGTCCCACTTTATGCATGCACCGGATTCTTCTTGAAGATGAAGCAAAGCCCGTCCGACAACCACAAAGACGTTTGAACCCTCCAATGATGGATGTTGTGAAGAAAGAGGTACTCTAACTCCTTCATGTAGGTATGATCTATCCTATCTCCGATAGTCAATGGGTTAGTCCAACCCAAGTTGTCCCAAAGAAATTCGGGCTAACGGTAGTCGAGAATCATGAAGGTGTTTTGACCCCCACTCGAGTTCAAAATGGGTGGAGGGTATGTATCGACTACCGTAGGCTAAATGCCGTGACCCGAAAAGATCACTTCCCGCTTCCCTTCATGGATCAAATGTTGGAGAGGTTAGCGGGAACAACTTTTTATTGCTTTTTGGATGGCTACTCGGGTTATTTTCAAATCCCAATTGCACCCGAGGACCAAACAAAAACAACCTTTACATGTCCCTTTGGAACGTTTGCCTATAGAAAGATGCCTTTCGGTCTTTGCATTGCTCCGGGAACGTTCCAAAGGTGCATGATGAGTATCTTTTCGGATCATGTTGAGGACTTTATTGAGGTATTCATGGACGATTTCACCGTTCATGGCCAATCTTTTGAGGATTGTTTGAGTCATCTTACTTGGGTCTTGCAAAGGTGTATTGATACCAACCTCGTTCTCAACCATGAGAAATGTCATTTCATGGTTGATGAAGGAATAGTCTTGGGACATGTGATCTCCTCTAGGGGGATTGAGGTTGATAAGGCCAAGGTCGATACCATTCGCACCTTGCCTTATCCTACTAATGTGCGTGAAGTGAGATCTTTCCTAGGACATGCCGGGTTCTACCGGCGTTTTATTAAGGATTTCTCCAATATTGCCGCTCCTCTATGCAAGCTACTTCAAAAGGATTGTGAATTTGTCATGAGTGAAGAATGCAAGGGAGTTTTTGATATGCTCAAGGAGAAGCTTATTTCGGCACCTATAATTCAACCTCCTAATTGGAATGAACCGTTTGAGATAATGTCGGACGCAAGCAATTATGCCCTTGGCACGGTACTTGGCCAAAGGGTAGGAAGAGCACCTCATGTTATTCAATATGCGTCGATAATGATGAATGAGGCTCAAAGAAACTATACAACTACCGAGAAAGAATTTCTTGCGGTGGTGTTTGCCTTAGAGAAATTTCGACCTTATATTCTTGGAGCCAAGGTCATCATCTTCACGGATCATGCCGCCTTAAGGCATTTAATGAACAAGAAGGATTCCAAGCCCCGTTTGATGAGATGGGTGCTACTTTTGAGTGAGTTTGACGTTGAACTCAAAGACAAGAAGGGCACAACTAATGCGGTGGTGGATCACCTAAGTCGAATTGTGCAAGAGAAGACTCAAGAAATCATGGAATCACCAATACAAGCTTCCTTTCCGGATGACACACTCCTAGCATTGTCATCCATTGAGCCATGGTATGCACATATAGTCAACGTTTTGGTCTTACAAGAGTTTCCAAAGGGGCTTTCTCGCTCTCAACGGGACAAGATCAAGAGTGATGCCAAATACTATGTGTGGGATGACCCATATCTTTGGAAATTTTGTGCCGATCAAGTTATTCCGAGATGCTCATGCCATGGTGAAGACATGTGATAGATGCCAAAGAGTTGGCAACATTTCAAAAAGAGGAGAAATGCCACAAACTCCCATGATCTAGTGTGAAATATTTAATGTGTGGGGTATTGACTTTATGGGACCATTTCCCGCATCTTGTGGCAATATTTATATACTTTTGGCGGTGGACTATGTCTCCAAGTGGGTGGAGGCTAAAGCCACCAAGACCGATGATGCAAAGGTAGTTGGAGAATTCATCAAAACCAACATCTTTTCTCGGTTTGGTTTCCCAAAAGCCTTGATAAGTGACCGTGGCACTCACTTTTGCAACAAAGCCATTGGAGCTCTTCTCAAAAAGTATGGGGTACTTCATATAGTATCAACCGCCTATCACCCCCAAACCAACGGTCAAGCCGAGGTTTCTAATAGGGAGATTAAGGCTATCCTTGAGAAGACGGTGAATCCCGACCGCAAGGATTGGAGCTTAAGGTTGGATGACGCCTTGTGGGCCTATCGCACGGCTTACAAAACGCAAATCGGGATGTCACCTTACCGCTTACTTTTTGGGAAATCATTTCATCTACCCGTGGAGGTTGAGCATCGAGCTTATTGGGCGGTCAAGTCGTTCAACTTGCAAATGAATGAAGCGGGCCTTCATAGGAAACTTCAACTTCAAGAATTGGAAGAAATTCGGAATGATGCTTATGAGAATGCTTCCATTTACAAGGCAAGAACAAGAGCATGGCATGATAATATGATTTCAAGAAGAGTGTTCCAAGTGGGAGAGAAAGTCTTACTCTTTCAAAATCGGCTTAGACTTTTCTCCGGGAAATTGAGGTCTAGGTGGATGGGACCATATGAAGTGGTTCGTGTTTTTCCATATGGAGCAATTGAAATCAAATGCTTGAAATCCGGGAAAGTTTTGAAAGTGAATGGGCAAAGGCTTAAGCATTATCATGAAGGAATTGAAGTGGGTGAAGTGGAAACACTCCACCTTGTTGATCCAATTTACTCAAATTAATGAAGATGCAACTTTGTCGAGCCATCGACGTTAAATAAACGGCAAAAGTTTGTAAATATTTCTTTCCCTTGCATATTTAAATTCCGCATTGCATTGTCTTTATCGCATTTGTCATATTTAAATTAATTGCATTGTTTATATTGCATTTTGCATGTTTAAATTAATTGCATCCTTTAATTCTTGCATTATAAATTAAATCATTTGCATTTTCATTAATGTTTTTAGCATGTTAGGATGGCTTAATGTATGTTTTAGTGATAGGATACCAACTCAAGGGCATATGTGAACAAAAGAAGGAGGAATGATGTGTAAAAGGATTGGCTAGAGTTGAGAATTAAGCAACAAAAAAGCCACTTCCAGCAGCAAAGTCGCACGGTGCGACTTTTCTGAGTGCCTTTCTCGCACCGTGCGAAAAATTGGAAGTTCATGCATTTCAGCCCCAATTCCCACGACATCCTCATTTGTTCTTCCCCAATTCCTTTAGCATTCACACTCCCTCTTCACCATAACCCTAAACCCCTAAAAATCACCCATCAAAACCTTCTCAAATCATCAAAATCAAGCAATTTACCTTCAAGTTTTATCAACTTTCATCTCCCAACATCAATTTGGGCAAGGTAAATTGCAGAAAATTCACAAAACCATCATCATTTTCGACTTAGGGTTTCGAGTAATTGAAGAAATTGAAGATTTTGGGTTGCAAATTGGATTAAAGGGACGACTTTAAGTATTTGTGGTTAGCATTCATCAACCAACAACACAAACAAGGATCAAAGGGAGGTATAACACCTTATTCTTCTCCTTGTCATTCATAGTTTACTAAATTTCGAATTTGAGTGCTTCAAAATCGAAATTTAGTTGTTTAATTGTGTTGAAGTTTGTCCTTAAGCAATCTTTTAACTTGTGAGGTGTTTTATTACAACAAATAACTAATTAGCACTTCATTTTTGTAGTGCATATTAGGTGTTTGTTCTTTTGCCTCACCCAAATATTTTCCACAAAAATTATGTTTTCTGAAAAGTTAATTATTCTACAATGGGCAAAGGCAAAGCAACCTAGGCTTCCTCCTCAAAAGGACCCAAGGGAGCCTCGGATTATGATGAAAATGAATACTCAGGTAAGGAGGGCCTCCGAGACAAGGCCCTCTCAAATTGGAAGAAGTTTGCTTCGGTGTCAACTATGGTACAAACTAAGTTCCTAGACCACGATGTTCTTTCGGAATTGGGAATGCTTGACTTGACCCAAATGCTCTTGGAAAAAGTTGGACTTGAGGCCTACATTAACACGGCCGCACACACCCGAAGGGGTGTTACCTTTGAGTTTCTATCTTCGTTGGAAAAAGTGAAATTGGGAAGGGACAAGGTCCCGGGGATAAAATTTCGGGCATGTCGCCTTACCCATAACTTGACATATGATGCGGTACGAGAGGACCTACATATCACCAAAGCCCCCGTCAAAGAAAACCTTGATAAAAAATTGATGAGTGCCTTTTGGAATGATATTACGGGAGATGTGCGTCATGGAAACTCAAAGAATACCACCATCCCCAACCCGGTCTTACGCCTCCTAAGCCGTCATATAAACACCAACTTCTTGGCCATGACCGAACCAACAAAAATGCAATATCAACAAATTCAATGTATATGGTCGATGACCCCGGAAGGGAGGGGAGTACCGGATTGGGTGGATTTGTTTGTGAGTGGTTGCCTTGAACTACAAAAGAATCCAAATGGGACCATTTTTATTGGGGGCATGATCGAATTAATTGTGCAAAAGACGGGTGTACCATTTCCACCCAATGCTTATGAACTCGATGGTAGTGGTCGCATTGACTACCATTACTTGAAGCACACCAAAATGATTGAGGTGGTTGACAAAATCACCTCCGTGGTCATTTGGTGCATGGGTGGGCAAAACTCCAAGCATTACATGTACCTATCCCGTCCCTCTGACTCACCCTTGGGTTGGGGGAGTGCACAAGATTTCTACATGCGTCCCGACGATGCCTTTGTGTACCTTTGAGTTGATAGAGCCCAAGTAGTTGAGCCGGAAGAGGATGAAGGAGGAGAGCAACCGCAAGTGGGGGGGGGGGGGCTTTGACTTTTGGTGACATGCCTCATAATGATGCACCATTTGATGAACCCATGCCTAATGCCCCGTATAATGAGCCCCACTTCACTCGACCCCAAATGCCACAACAACAACAACAATATCCTTTTTCGGACCCTCAATTCAACTACCCAGCCTTCAACACATGGCAAACCAACATCACCAACCGTGTCTCAAACATTGAGTCTACCCTCTCCCAAAAGCAACTAACGGAGAATGCTCGGTGGGGAATCACCGAAAAGCGCTACCACCATTATCAAGAGGATTTGGAAGAGATGCGTTATACTTCAAACGCAACTTTTAATATGGTGGCCGCGATGAATGCTCAATTCATGCATCAATTCCCCACCCAATACCAAGAGTATAGTGAGACTAAGGTTGAGGAAACAAGAGCCGAAATGGCTAGATTTCGAAGAAGAAGAGAATCACGAAGAAGAGGAGGACCTCCGGACTTTGGAGGTGCCTCAAGCTCATACTCTTGAGTGAGTTTAGGGTGTTCACCCCACACTTTGGGGACAAAGTGAAGATTTAAGTGTGGGGTGGGGTGGGCATGAGTTGGTATCATGTATATATTGTAATATATTCAATTTCATGCATTGTATTTCGTTTCAAAAAAAAAAAAAAGAGAAAAACCCGGCTAGGATGAAAACCCGAAAGGGCATCCTAGGCAAAAATGGGAAAGTGGCCGAGGCCGGAGTGAAAACCCGAAAGGACGCTCCGGGCAAAATGAAAAAAAGAGTGCAAGCCACGAGAGTAGAGGTGAGGAAAAGAGCTAAACCGAAAACCCGAAAGGGTGGTTTAGGCAAAATGAGAGAAGTAGGAAAAAAATTGAAAAATCTTGTGACCTCTTTGAAACCTTGAAATCATGTCACATACATGACTACTTACATTTGGAGTTGGTGACATAAGTGGCGGAGCTCTAGAAGGCCGGAAGGGTAGGATAGTAGTGTGCCAAGGCTAGGAGGGGGATTCAGAAGCTTACTTTGTTACTAGTGCTTGGCATACTTGTTGTTGGGATTGTGTTGGCTTGTGTTATGCATTGTTGATTTGGTTGTGTTTGGTTGTTGAGTATTGAGTTGTTAAGTTGTTGTAGAAGTGTTGAAGAATGGAGGTGTTTGAGGTTGCAAAATTGATAAGTTAGGAGAGGCTTTGATGACCATGGTAGCCTTCTATGAATCAAGTGGAGTGATAAGGGGGAGTAATAAGGAGAATGTGATGAGTTTTGGGAAAGGGTGAATGGATGAATTGGTGGACTTAGGATCATCTTAGAAGTGGGATGACATAAGGAGGGGGAGTGAGAGAAGAGAGGTTCGAATTGGTGGAATTTGGGTCACTTACTCACTTATTGGAGCTATGAAGGAAAGTGACCATGTACTTAGAAGAGGGATGATATAAGTAGGAAGAGCGAGATGAAGAGAGGGGAATTAGGAGTGCCCATACTTCTTGGCCTAGGTGGTGATTAGGTTTACTTTAGTTTGCTCGGGACGAGCAAAGGGCTAAGTGTGGGGTGTTTGATGAGCTCCTATTTCTACTACGTTTTGGCACCATTTTGAGCTCATTTGGTGGCACTTGGTGACAGTTTTTGACATTTTTGACGTTATTTAGCCAATTCCATGTGCTTCACCATTTAGCATGATTTCAAGTGAAGATTAAGAAGCCAAGAGATCGAGAGAAGTGTCCAAGGAAGAGCCAAGAACAAGCTTGAAGAAATACCACGAGAAAGCCTTCCAAAGGATCAAAGGAAGAACGAAAGAAAGACGCACTCCAGGACCAAACTCGCACCGTGCGAGTTTCCGGTTCCGTGAGAACTCTCACGGTGCGAAAAATCTGGGTTTCATGGTGATTTGTATTACGGGCCTTCCCTTTGTTAAGCCCATAATTATTAGGTTACGGTAGACTATAAATAGGATGTTTGCAAGTAGGTTAAGCATCTTTTGTTCACTTTAATTAATCAAGTTGTAATTTGGGAATATTTTCATCTTTTGAATTGGGTTTAGATCTAATCATGGAGAACTAATCTCCCTTTCTTAATCCGACTCAAAGGCTTAATCTTTGGTTGTAAGACTCCCTAATCTTTCCTTAATTATTATTATTGTTCTTAATTTCTTGTGTTTAATTGCTTAATTTTTGAATCCTTGTTAGATTATTGTGATTAAGTGTGATTTCCTTGTTACATAATCTTTCCAAGTTCCTTAATTTATTGTTGTTGGATTTATTAAGTGTGATTTCCTTGTAATCCCATGTTGCAACAACTTGTTCTTAGACTAATGAATGTGATTTCTTCTTGGTTTAATTACCATTAGAGAGATTAAGTTGTGATTTCTCATTAATTGTGATTTCATTGTGAGTAATTCCACCTATTAGATTCCTATTGCTTCATCTTCTTGTTAATGAATCTATGTGTGTGATTTCCACTAGAGGAATTGATAAGTTGGGTCAATTATTAAGTGTGATTTCCTTGTGATTGACTTCTAATTAAGGGAATTTGGAGATTTAATCACACTAATAGGACAATAATATTGATTAGAAGGATTGATTGAGGGGTTTTGTCAACTAAAGTGACAAACTTTGGGTCGGGTTAAGTCTCTCTTAAAATTGATTAATTTCCATCTTAAAACTCTCTTGCTTGATTACTTGTTGCACACTCTTGTTTGAATTTCCTTTAATTGTCCTTGAAAAGCAAACCAAAAACCCCCCCTTTTTACATAATTGTTGTTAGCTTGTCACAATTGTTCTAATTACTCTTTTAATTTCACTATTGCAAAACCCATCTTCTCTTGGGTTCGATCCCTTGCTTGCTATTTTACTAGTTTATAATTAGTGCTAATTAGTGTGTTTAGTGGTATATAAATTGTTAATTTGGCCGTCTTTTAGTGCGACATTTTAGGGGTGTCACTTCCCGTGTAGGATAAATTTTTAGCCCCTATGCTTCTTATCCTTGCCGTAATTTTCTATGCCAGGCATGCACTTCCTCTCTTGGTGATCCTTGATTGAATTGGAACACTAAGATATTTGAAGGATAGTTGCTCCTCAATTAAACCAGATGCTGTCGGAATATTAGTCTTATTCTTAGCTTTCATACTAACAAAATAAGCATTAGATTTGCTAGGGCTCATTTTTAAGCCTGAGATCTCTCTTACCTTTAAAGTAACCAAATGTGGTGCCATTCAAGTGTTAGATTCATAAATCTCATTAGTTTACATATTCATATATGAATTAATTTATTTAGTCATAAAATAAATGCAAGATCTTATGCATGCAAACTAAAATAAGATCAAAGAAGAAATCGTCAATCTTACTTATATGTTTCGGATATTAGGGCACCAACAAGATCTCCTTCTTGTTAGTTTTTGAGCTTCCTTATAATGGATGAACAAAAGGTCAAAAATAGAACCTCTCCCAAAAGCATATACCCAAGGAAATCCCTTAATAACTTATATTATTATGAACTAGTAATAATATATGTCTTACTTTAAAAATTGAGACAAAAATATTTTGTATTTTCTCTTGAATATTTTCGGCCAAGGGGAGAGATTTGTGAGGTTTTATTTCTCTAAGATTTCACAAAAATGGTAGAGTGAATATGTATTTCTTTCTCTTTAGAAAACCGGTGGGGAGGGAGGACTAGTGCCCAATGCATGAGCTTGTGTTCTTCTCAAGATCAACTAGGTTTGCATGGCTAAGACTATGGGTAATTATTGTGTTTTCCACTTAAAAATAATTAACAAAATTTCAACCATAATCCCCTCCAATTTTTTCGGCACATATATAAAATGGGAGGTCCATTTTATTTTGTCATTTGTCAATTGTAACATATGTGACATGTTACTTGACATATGAAATTGTAATGTATTATTAACATATTAAAAATCAACATACTCATAAAATATGTCATATACAAAATCGACTAGTAATTCGTAATTACTTGTACCAAAACGGTTTATCAAATTATAAATTACAATGTTTTGTATTTATAATAAATTATTCATTCAATTCAATTTCAATTGTTTCGTAAACAATAATTGTATCTAAGTAATAAAACAATTCGATTACTTAGACCGTATCTAATTTAATCGAATTATAATAAGACACGTTAATCTTACTCACAAATCCTCCGTCAATTTTAAGCAATTTAATTAACTCGTATCGGCATACGATCAATTAAATAATCAATTAAGAGTATTTCCCTATAGGTATAACCTAAGGGGATTAACTGATCACCACCGTCGCACGACAGTAATGTCAAACTCTATTCAGCCAATCATTACCGATATGTGTGGACCAGTTGACTGTAAAATATTATATCCCACATGTATTCTTAAAATGAGATTTAAACATGTGATCATCATGATCGACAGTTGTGATCGCATTATTGTCGGAGGACACATATTCCAACAATCTCCCACCTGTCCTCGACAAGTGTGCGTCACCAATTCTCTTGTCCTATTACTATCTCCCACTCAATGCAAGGTGCCTTTCAGGTCGTACTTGCAAGTGATCATATCGAGAGTGGTTTCCTCGATCTGGAGAATAACTGATTGACCGGAATTATCTACCATAGATACCTTCCGAGCGTGGCCACGCATTTCCAGTTCATTACTCCTCGAGTGGCCCTGAGATATTGTTATAACCCTGACAAGGGGTGGACAATTCCTATCGCACTTATTCCCTTAGATTAGCCACAACCATCATAACCCAAAATATGCCCATTTGACCCCATTTACGAAGGTCGTAGTAACATAAATCAAAGTTAATCTGAAACTGTGCCACCTTAGGCGAACAGTGTTTAGTCAAAAGAATCGACTCATTAGAATACTATAGTAGCTCTCGCCACGACCAGGCTATATATATTTGCCAGAACTCTATAAGCGGTCATCAGCCCGACAAAGTGTTCCTAACAGTCTGCCTATGTGATCGACTAGTCATCTCACATGACTCCATGGCACTTGAATTTGCCATCAATCGCATCACACTTTAGTCACTTCGAGACGTCACCTCATGTAAGTGACTATGGGCGAATACAATGTTAATCTGTGTTCACTTTAACGGGGTTCAATTGTCTTTACAACCCGTTTGGATGTAACAAAGTATAAGGTGAGGTAATAATAACTCAAACGACAAATGTGGACATCACATTCGGGTAGTCAATACCATATTACCACCTTGTGATGTATATTGTAAGTGTGTAAATACTAGTCGTTTGCAACATGAGTTTAACACGCCATGTGTCCATGTGTTCAAACTCTTGAATTGCATTTTCCTTTATTTTCATGTTTGTCTTAGATAGCTTGAATCTCACCAAGTACATATCTAGTTTCACAAACTAGTTTTAGGTTCTTTACTTTGAGAGAACTACCTTTTTATCACATAACAAATGAATTATGGTGGACAACATAACTCACATAAGTCAAGTGTTCTTCCAACTCATAATGTACCAGGTATATGTTTTGTAGGATCTTGCAACAATTGTCAAGATGATTAGCCTAGCACTTCTTATAAGTCTTAGCAAATTTGAAAATACTAGTTTGGAGTAACTTTTTACTATAACCAAGTATCTTTTCAAACTTCTTATTTCTCCTTTCAGCTTGAATAGCTTAGGATTTTCATAAATCCTTACGCGTTTTCGAACTTCAATATGTGCAACTTTTTGTCACATAACAGAGTGTTATGTCAAATACTAGAATAGCTCATTAGTTCTTCTTGAGAATTCATGACGATTCTTCTATGGCTTACCAATGCCTCATCATGCTCTTAAGCATATGATTCATTATTGCACATGTGCATGATTATTCTAATGGCGGAAACATTAGTAATCTTTAATCATGTGATCAACCATTCTTAGGTTCAATGAATGACCATGACTGCTTATGGTAATTCCATTTTCATCGATATGAATAACCTACGTTTCTCGTTGATTTGATGTGCATATCTCAATGCCTATCCAACATCCCGTGATGTGATTGGATTCATCTTAGTCCATTTTCATCCAGAATTGAAAACTCAAATACTTCTTTGTGAAAGATAGTACTAGCTTGTCATTCTCAATGAGTAATGAGTTATAAATTTTACAAGATGATTGCTCCCACTAAATTTCATGTCTTCACATGAAAAATTCAAACTCCCACTTAATTCCACATGTTTCGTATTTGACTACTCAATCGAAACATTTCAAGAATTGAAATACATTTTGCTTTGCCAATTTATTAAGATAAAACCATATATGTTCCCAACATATCCTTTCAAAATACTTATTTTGAAAAAGGTTTCAATCTTAAACTTATGGAAAGAGATTTTAATCTATAACACATTCATTTTTATAATGATGCGTAGCAACGTCATTATTTAAAAGTGAAATCCCATTTAATACACGTCCTTCTCAAAATACCCTTTTCGGAAGGAGGTTTAACCATTTCATTTCATAATGAGGTTAAGTAATGACACTAGCGTGTTTAACAATTAACTTAGCTTTTGTAGATATCGGCATATCTTTCTTTGCAACTTTTAATCATAAATCTCATTTATATTCAAGGATGCAACTTTGTTTCATTTAGGCTCTTAAGTAAATATCAATATTGAAACTCTTATTTATATGTAGGTCATAGACTAACCAAATCTCTTGTTGACACTTTTCTTTAGTCATTTTCTATCAAAAACTTTCTTTTGGTCTCCTCGTGTAGTTATCTTAAGAACATATTCTTTTGATTACTTCACTTGGTCTCTTATGTCATGTAGATCTCATCTATTCAAGACCATAGATCTCATTTACTCAAGCATACAAATTATTCTTTGTATTCTTTGTGTCTTCATTTTTCTCCCACTCTATCTTTAGAATAAATACACTAGATATTCAAAGATAGCCTATGAGACACAAATAATGATTTTGAAGTAGAAGGAGGATTATCTCATAGATTGACTAATAGATTTTAGATTTGATGAGTGTACTCGGTAATCAACATTCCTTTAGGAGAGTTCATCAACTCAACATCACTTTATAATTGATCATACACAAGCCTCAAGCTTGTGGACATATAATGACTCCCATCATTATAATTGTCTATTAGATCACTTTAAGTAGATAATCATATGTTTATATGTGTAAGCATATAAAGACGAATTTTTAGAACAAAGGAATACGATAAAAGGGGTGACTTGGGTTGCAAGCCAAGCCACCATAATCCAAAATACAACCATTGTTTAAAAGGATCACATATTTTCATGTCGAACACGGAAATCAAAATAGTTCTAAAATTCATAACATTAAAATAAAGACAATAATAAAAGGCAAGCTTCATTGGTAGCTACTCCTAGCTCCTTCATGATTTCTCAAGCTTGCTTCTCTTTTTCCTTGTCTTTGCTTGGGGGAGGCCCTATTTACAATAAAAAGGGGATACATTATCACAACTTTGTATCAAAATACCATAGTTGAATTAGAAACATAAAAGAAAGGATAGTCATTTACCTACTGGAGTGATCTTTCCAGCTTTGATGTCACCAAGATACTTGGAACAATTTCTCTTCCAATGTCTAACACCATTACAATAATGAAATTTATCAAGAGGACCCTTCTTGGTTTTGGAAGTGCTAGCTTCAAAAGTCTTAGCCTTGGTGGACATGGGAGCTTGCCTCTTACTCTTTTTCCCATTCTTCTTGAACTTCCCCTTGCTCTTAGTGCTTATATTAAGCACATCCTTAGGTGGGTTAACATTTAGCCCCATGTCTCTTTCGGCTTGCACAAGTAACTTGTGCAACTCTTCAAGAGACACGTCCTTGTCTTGCATATTGAAATTCACCCGGAATTGTACATATGCTTTGACTTTGGATAAGGAGTGAAGAATCATATCAAGAATGAGTTCCTTGGGGATTTCAACCTTTTGAATTTTCAATGTCTCGACTAGCTCCAACAATTTGAGCACGTGAGGGCTAACCTTTTGGCCCTCCTTGAAGTCGAGATCAAAGAATGCCGAGGCCGCCTCATATTGGACGATCCTCGGTGCTTGTGAGAACATTGTCACAAGTTTGGAATAGATTTTATAAGCGGTGCACATTTTAAAGGCTCTTCTTTGGAGATCCTCTTCCATAGCAAAATCAACACATTTTTCATAGCAGCGGACTCTTTGCGGTAAGCCTCATATGCTTCCCTAGTGGCGGCACTTGACCTAGCATTAGGTTCGGGTGGAGAGGCCTCAATGAGGTAACGAAGCTTGTCGTCACCTTGGGCAGCCAATTTGAGTTGGGCATCCCAATCGGAGAAATTTGACCCATTCTTTTCAAGTTTACAACAATCCATGAAGGATCGGAGCCATGAAACATTAGTGAGAGTGGTGGCGTTGGTGTTTGGTGCGGCCATTTGTTATGAGAAATAAAAGTATTCTACAAAACAAAAATAGAAGGAATAAAATACTTGTCGTTTTCAAAATAATAATACTCGTAAATTTTAATTTAAACAAGTTTTATTGCATTTTTCTAGTGACCTCTACCCAACTTGATAAATGATTTCAAGACCCAAATTCATATTAACTTGGGCACGGTGTAGCCGATTCATCCCTTATCAATATAACTCGGTGGATTAACTCTTTAATCAATTCTACTTTTAGAACTCTTGGTCGATAAAATTACATTAATATTTATCTTTAGCCCAAAACACATCCAACAATGGTCGAGAATACTTTTGTTGAGTTCAACCCAAATTTCGAATAAATGTGTCCATGATCCAAATCCACATTAACTTGGGCACGGTGTAGCCTATTCATCCCTTATCAACATGAATTCGGTGGATAGATATTTATCACCCACTTCCCCTACGTAACGAGGTTTGTACCCCGGTGTGGCCAAGCGCACTCCCTCACGAAATAGGTTTTCATGGTTTCTACTTTTTGGTAAGGCTAAGTCTCAATTGTTTATTTTAGCGAGAGGTCATGTCAATTTATTATCTATCACGTTTTAAGTGAACTAAAGCGGTGAACTACGATAATTGTAATTGACGCGGTCGATAAACTCGATTTAAAATGCATGTTTAGTTATGGCGATTTAGCGATGCATGCAACATGTAAATAAAATGCAAAGCATAAAAATAAAATCCTAGTATAGCCTTCCTAAAATAGTAAATCTAATAAACTATTAAAAATTAGGAAACCAACTCCTTTCGTCCCTTGAACTTCGGTCTTGGCACACACTTCAAGGTAACAACGTCTTGATGGACCGCTTTCTCGAATGGTACCGTCTTCAAGAAACTCCGGAATAATTAAATTACAAAATGAATTACATAACTTCCTATTATACATTTATAATTAAAATAAAAATAAATCTATTAAATTACAAAACGGTGATACGAGATCACAATAATTACAACCGAATCGATATTCCCATACATTTCGGGTAATACCAATTAAAACTAAGGTCATACTAAGTAAAATTACATAATTCAAAAATTAGATAAAATTAAAATATGACAATCATAAATAAAATGCAGAATTATAATATGTATGAACATGTTAGATTTTATGCTAAATCGCCTTTTAAGAGCCAATATCGTATATTTATCGGTTTTCATGGATTTGCGTGATTATAACTTGTTAAAATCACAATAATTACATAAATTCATATTTATGTACAAGTTCATTACCCTAACCATCTTAGTGTTAGAAATCTATATCTCATTACTATACATATTCATATATGTTTCAAATTAATTTAGTCATAAAATTAAATGTTGATCTTATGCATGCAAACAATAAGTAAATATTAAGAAGAAATCATCATATTACATTGAAGATTTCGGATTATTGGGCATCAACAAGATCTCCTTTTTGTTAGTTCTTGAGCTACAATGAATATAAGGATGATCCTCCAAAAATCCCAACGTAGAGATTCTCCTCTTGATTGCACCCAAGATTATCCCTTATCCCACTAAATAGTATTAGCTAGATATTAGTTTAGTAGTTTACCTTAAAATTGATTACTAACACTCATATATTACACTAATAATTTTAGTAATCTTTTATGAACAATTTGAATCAAAAATCTCATGTTTTGATGAAGATTAAAGAGAGAGAAGAGAGCATAATTTATGAACCTTTTTCATGTGATATATTAGAATGAATAATAAGAGAAATTAATCCTCTTCATAGTGGAGGGTTTACGGTTGGAGTGGAGTATAGGGCATCTACTTTCCCCTTTTTGTCTTCACAAGAAAATAAATGTGTAAGAGTAGGTGTAAGGCTATTAGGTATAGGCATCATTGTTTTATATTTTATCATATAAAATAAAATAACCACAACCCACTAACTCCTCCTTCATTTCGGTTTACTCATAATATGGACCACCATTTTATTTTGTCAATTTGTCAATTGTCACACAATATGTCACATGTAGTATGATACATGTTATTAATTAATTTAATGCATATTTATCACATAAATCTCATTTCATGAATTAATTAAATTACATCCAATAAATTGACTAGTGATACTTGATCATATAAATAAAATGGGTCATGTAATTATAACTCACAACATTTTGTAATTATAATTAACCATTCATTCTTATCTCTATTGTTTCTCAAACAATAAACAATTTTAGTAACAAAGCATTTTATTACTAAAATAAATCTTATTTAATCCCATTACAATAAGATAATTATTCTCTCTCACAAATCAAATTGTTCAATTTTAAGGAATTGATCAACTTGTATCGTCATACAATTAATCAACTTTATAGATAAGGGCATCATCTTTTAGGTGTGACCTTAAGGGATCAACTGACCACCACCGTCCCACGACAGTAACGTCAAACTCTAGCAAGCCAATCGTTACCGATTAATGTTGATCAGTTGACTATAAAATGAATCATCCCTTACGTATTCTTAAAATGAGATTTAAACATGTGATCAATATGATCGACAATTGTGATCGCATTATTGTCGGAGGACACATATTCCAACACTTAGGACTCAAAAATTAGTCTCCACTAATATTTTGACAATAATTAAACTTGATTTCTTAATATTGTTCATAAATGGACCCAAAAATACAAAATTATGCTATAAACTTCAAACTAAATTATAAAAATTTAAAATAACTGCGAAATTTGAAATTTAAACCCATGAACATTCTGGAAAAATACCATGACACTCATAATGTTCAAAACTTAGTTTAAAAATTTCGAAAATTTACCATGAAAAACAATGTTGCGGTTTATCGGTTTTAACAACTATGACCATAAAAATATGAGAAAAATTATTTTCATCAACTTTTCACTTTTATATCTGAAATATATGATAAAATGAAACATGTGACGTTTTTATTTTAGTCATGAAGTATGTTTTAGCATTATTACTAATTATAGTCACTATTTATGTGATTTTTCATCAACAATTCATAAATCATCCATAAACACTTAATTATAGCCAAATATTATACACACATCTTGTAAAATTGCATGTGACAACATACTAAATTTCTATGACCAGATTCGAAATATAACTCATATTAACCTATTTACCCATTTAAATACGATTTTAACTTTAAAAATTCATATTTCGAGCAAAACAACTTACTTTAACATGAAAATTTACAGGCCATTAGTAGATAATATATGCGAAAACATATCCAAAAACCACTGAAAAATATGAAGTTTAGCTATTTTTCGTCCAAAAATGACATTTTTATCATAAAAATCACATTTTAATGCCAATAATCTATAAAATGAACAATAAAATCCATAAATAAACCAAAATGTCCTAAAAATCACTTAGGACCAGAAACATTTAACATGCAAAATTATTTTTAGGTTTATCTTCATAAATCCAAATTAATTAGTTTTGTATGTTAATCTTATAACTCGGAAAAACTATAAACCGATTTGCATGCAAACAACCTAAGGCTCATGATACCGCTTGTTAGATTCATAAATCTCATTAGTTTACGTATTCATATATGAATTAATTTATTTAGTCATAAAATAAATGCAAGATCTTATGCATGCAAACTAAAATAAGATAAAAGAAGAAATCGTTAATCTTAATTATATGTTTCGGATATTAGGGCACCAACAAGATCTCCTTCTTCTTAGTTTTTGAGCTTCCTTATAATGGATGAACAAAAGGTCAAAAATAGAACCTCTCCTAAAAGCATATACCCAAGGAAATCCCTTAATAACTTATATTATTATGAACTAGTAATAATATATGTCTTACTTTAAAAATTGAGACAAAAATATTTTGTATTTTCTCTTGAATATTTTCGGCCAAGGGGAGAGATTTGTGAGGTTTTATTTCTCTAAGATTTCACAAAAATGGTAGAGTGAATATGTATTTCTTTCTCTTTAGAAAACCGGTGGGGAGGGAGGACTAGTGCCCAATGCATGAGCTTGTGTTCTTCTCAAGATCAACTAGGTTTGCATGGCTAAGACTATGGGTAATTATTGTGTTTTCCACTTAAAAATAATTAACAAAATTTCAACCATAATCCCCTCCAATTTTTTTTTAAGCACATATATAAAATGGGAGGTCCATTTTATTTTGTCATTTGTCAATTGTAACATATGTGACATGTTACTTGACATATGAAATTGTAATGTATTTTTAACATATTAAAAATCAACATACTCATAAAATATGTCATATACAAAATCGACTAGTAATTCGTAATTACTTGTACTAAAACGGTTTATCAAATTATAAATTACAACGTCTTGTATTTATAATAAATTATTCATTCAATTCAATTTCAATTGTTTCGTAAACAATAATTTTAGCTAAGTAATAAAACAATTCGATTACTTAGACCGTATCTAATTTAATCGAATTATAATTAGACACGTTAATCTTACTCACAAATCATCCGTCAATTTTAAGCAATTTAATTAACTCGTATCGGCATACGATCAATTAAATAATCAATTAAGAGTATTTCCCTATAGGTATGACCTAAAGGGATCAACTGATCACCACCGTTGCACGACAATAATGTCAAACTCTATTAAGCCAATCATTACCGATATGTGTGGACCAGTTGACTGTAAAATATTACATCCCACATGTATTATTAAAATGAGATTTAAACATGTGATCATCATGATCGACAGTTGTGATCGCATTATTGTCGGAGGACACATATTCCAACAATAAGTTCAAGGAGTAATTAAGTAGGGGAGGTGACACAAATCACTATCCTGTTTCTGAAAGTTGCAAGAAATTTCATAGCTATGAGCATTTGATCAAAGAATTTCCATTCTACTGAACCATAAGTGTTTGGTTCTCGTAATTGATGATGACATACCCATTTAACTTGTGCCTTCTTAGTTTACTATTTCAGGTTTAATCGATCAATTTGCAAGTCTAAATCAATCAAGGATCGTCAATCGTTTGCTACCCAAGATATAGAGTCGTTTGGCCAATCTATGTAAAAGATAAAAGAGTAAAAAATACGTGTAACAGTGACAGTCAGGCATACCGTCACTTATAACAGGTAGTAGTATGCTTGACCATCTCGTTTGACCCGTCACACTTCAAGCAAATCTTTCATTTCAAATATTTCATCTTTATCAAAATGGGCTTTCATACTTCAGATTTCAAACTTGAAATATTTGGAAGGGTGGTCTTTAGAAAGGAGTTTGTAAAGAGTAATTCAAAAGATTTCCTCTTTTATGATAAATCTTTGCTTGTTTTCTTATGAAACTTTGGTTGGTTCTTTCCCTCTTTAACAAGAATTGTCTTCTTGCTAATGTCCTCTCCTCTTTGTTTCTGAAAACACAAAGGCTCTTTAAGGTTACTTATAAACTCTCTTTTCTCCTTTTTGCTTCTCAGAAAGAAGTCCTTTTGGTGCTAGTTTGGGAAGGTCAACACTTTTGTCTCATGACCAAAAGTTTTGACTACAAACCCTAGCTTGCACCCATCCATTTTTTCCTCTATAAAAGGAGCACCACCCTTCACTTTGAAAGCAAGACTTTTACTTGAGAAATCAAAGCATTTTGCAAAATCAGTTTTAAGGACTCAAAGTTTTTTAATTTGCAAAAATCTTCTAATGTTTTCAAGTGTGTCAGTCGAAATCACTGTTACCTCATAGTATTGTACTCTCTCATCTAGAAACGTTTGTAACAATAAGTTGTCCTTCTCAATTCTTTTCAAAGAATCAGTCTAAGGAAACTTTGTTTGTAAACATTTTAGTTAGAGTGTAGAGTTCATAGAGGGAGTAGTCTTAGAACTCGTGTCGCAACCGGAATAGGTTGTTTGTCCTTTTGTTGTTAGTGTTTTAAATTAGTCGGAGTAGATTAACTCACTCATCAATAAAAGAAGATCGTACGTAGGTCTTTAGAGTGTCGGCCGAACAGATTCAAAATCGCTGTGTTGTTTATCTCTTCGCTTTTAATTCCGCTGTAACTTAGTTACTCATTTTTATTTTACGATTTTGTTAGTAACAGTACTGAATACTGTCACTCCTGGTTTTCTGTTCTTACTTCATAAACTAAGACCATCGAGTAACAGTCATAACAACTGTCACTTCCAAACATCACTTGTTTCTTCGAGCTTCCGTGATACACATTTAATCATTTCATTTAATTGATGTATCCATTCGCTTTTCACATAGTTCATCAACTTATCTTTAAACAATAAAGATTTAATTAAGTTGAATTTTTTAAAATAGTACCTAATTCACCTCCTCCCCCTCTTAGGTACTTAGAATCCATAACTCTTCAATTGGTATCAGAGCCTCGTGCTCTTGATCAAGGTTAACCGCCTTTGAGTTTGATTCTTGGGATATGGATTCTACCAAACACTCCAAGATCCCGGTCTTTACCGATGAGAATTTTGGGTGGTGGAAGCTTAAAATGGAGTACTATATCAAAATTATCGATTATCAATGTTGGAAAATCATTGAGGACGGACCTCTTGTCATTGAGGAAACTGACATTATTACGGGTTCTACTAAAATCAAGGCCGAAAAAGATTACAATTAAAATGATTTTAAATTGGCCGAGAAGAACTCGAAAGCAATGTCGATTCTTCAACGATGTGTTGGAGAGGCCGAGGTGAGTCGAATCTCCGGATGTCCTACGGCTAAATTAATTTGGGATTCCCTTGTTCTTGCCTATGAAGGGACATCTCAAGTTAGAAAGCACCGTATTGACCTTCTCATGCAACAATATGAGACGTTTCACATGTCAAAGAACGAATCCATAAATAGTTTTTCATCTCGCTTTTCGTGTATTATCAATGAACTAAAAAGTCTAGGGGGAAATTTCGAGTCCGAGGACATCATTCGAAAAATTCTTCGTAGTTTTACCACTAAATGGCAACCTAAGGTGACCGCCATAGAGTAAGAAAAAGACTTGTCCACTCTATCTATTCATGAACTAATGGGATTACTAATGGCCAACGAGTTCAATCTCGATAAGCACTCTAGTGAATCCTCAAAGGGAAAGAGTCTTGCTCTAGCATCCTCTTCAATTGATGATGAGGATGAAGAGGAATATGAGTACACTTTGTTCTCAAGGAACTTAGTTGGAATGGTGAATGGCCATGGACATAAAAAGTTCAACAAAAATTACACGAAAAAACGCTTTCCCAAAAGAAGACCTACTTCCATTATAGGATGCTTTAAATGTGGTGACAAATCACATCAAATTAAAGAATGTCCTAAGTGGGATGAGATTAAGTCTAAGGATAAGCGAGATAAGGCTAAGAAGGATTACAAGAACAAGGTCATGTCCGCCATTTGGGGAATTTCCGACTCCAAGGAAGATGAAAACATCGAGGAGGAACTAGAGGCTAAAATGTGTCTTACAAGTCATCTCAAGGACAAAGTCTCAAAAACTTCTAAAATTGAACATCTTAGATATCTCATGGCTCACCCCGATGATTCCGACTCGGACTCCGACAATGAGGTAAAACATCTAAAAGCCAAGGTTAGATCTTACTCCAAAGAAAGTATGTAAGCTTCTCGACAAATTCTTTGAAAAGTGTTGTTCACAAAATGATAAGCTTGATGTCATGCAAGACAAAATTGAAGAAATTGCACAAGAAAACTTTAACCTAAAAAATGAACTAAAAGCAACAGACAGTGTCACTGTCACCTCTGAAGCATATGATGAAGTAAAAAGAGTCAATAAATTGAACAAACAATTGTCCAAAGAACTAGAGTGTCTTAGGTCGACCCCCAATGATGTCTCCGACCTTGAAAATGTCAACGCCACTCTAGTTATGCAAATGTCCATGATAACCAAGGAGCATGATGAACTTTTGAAAGAAAAATCTGTTTTCAAAGACGTCATTGATGACCTAGTTGATGAGGTAGAAGAACTTAAAGTAACAGTGTCTCAGACTGTCACCTCTGACAGTAACAATGATGTTTCGAATGAACTTGTCACTAAGTTATCCAAGGAGAATGAATGTCTTAAGGTTAACATAGATGCCTACAAGAGGGAGATTAGAATGCTTCACGAAAAATTTGTCAAAAGTTCAACATAATTCTCCCGAATGTAGTTCATCTAGTTCCAAAAATGTTCACCTAGAGAAATGCATCTCGAGTCTTAAGCTTAATGTTCAAGAAAAATCTGAACTTTCATGGAGCTTAAATCCGAGTATGTCATAATGAAAAAGAAGCTTGAAAACTCTAAAGAAAGAAACAAGTATCTCACTTTCAAAGTCGAGGAATTAAACAAGGAACTTGTTGAGGCTAAGAATGTTTCAAAAAAGTGGGAAGGTAGCCAAAATGTCTTAAACTTTCTCACTAATCAGTCCAAAAGATGTGATAAGGTTGCTGGTCTCGGTTTAAAGTGAAACAGTTAGTCTGACTGTCACATAAACAAACCGGATCCAACCAAAACCGATTTTAGAAGAAGGAAATATGTTGGTCTTCCCGAGTACATCACTTGCAACTATTGTGGTAAGACCGGCCATGTCTTTAATGCTTGCAAGAAAAGACATAATGATATTAACAAGAACATGAAAGTGGTAAAACAAATGTGGATTAGAAAAGATATATTGAGAAATGTGAAAGATAAGAAGGGACCCAAATTTATTTGGGTTTCTAAACTTAAAATCTAATCTCGTGTAGGGCTTGGTGAGAGGCTGTTAGGTTCATACACCTATTATTAGACTCTTCTAATAGTGAACAAATTAACATTTTAATTTCTAGTTTTTAGATCTAGTGCATGCATAACAAAAGGAAAGATTTATAAGAAAACAATGTCCCTTACATTGTAAATTTCGGATTTGTGGGCACAAGTAAGGTCTCCTACCTTCACTTATTCTTAAGCTATAATGAATATAAGGATGATCCTCCAAAAACTCCAAGTATAGAAGCCACTCCTTAATGTTACACCCAAGACTTACCCTTAAACTAGTATACTAATTAACTAGATTATTATACTAGTACCCTTAAAATGATTCTAATATTGTTACTATTACTACACTAGTAATCTTATTGTGATATTAGAATGGATGAACAAATGCTTGTGAATCTCAAAACCTTGTTTTAGAGAGATGGAGAGAATAAGAGTTTTTGCATGTAGAAAATATGAAAGAATGAGTTAAGAAAAATGAGAACAAAATGTTCTCATATAGAGAGCATGCAACCGGTGGGAAGAGGCCAAGGAAGGCATCTTGTGCCTTTTTCTTTTTGTCTTCACAATGCATTAGATGTGTAAGACATGTAAGTGTAGGTGTAAGGCTATAAAGCATATAGCTATAATTATTTATCATAAAATAAATCAACCTCACACCATCACTACTCCCTCCATTCGGTCCATACACATAAAATGGACCACCATTTATTTTGTCAATTTGTCATTTGTCACACAATATGTCACATGTAGTATTTTACATGTTATTAATTAATTTAATGCATATTTATCACATAAATATCATTTTACAAATTAATTAAATTACATATAACAAATTGACTAGTGATACTTGATCATATAAATAAAATGGACCATAAAATTATAATTCACAACATCTTGTAATTATAATTAACCATTCATTCTTATCTCTATTGTTATTCAAACAATAAGCAATTTTAGTAATAAAGCATTTTTATTACCGAAATAAATCTTATTTAATCCCATTACAAACCAATATTCTCTATCACAAGTAAATTGTTCAATTTTAAGGAGTTGATTACCTTGTATCGTCATACAATTAATCAATTTATCCATTAAGGGAATTGTCCTTTAGGTGTGACCTTAAGGGATCAACTAACCACCACCGTCACTCGACAGTAATGTCAAACTCTAGTCAGCCAATCATTACCCATTAATGACGATCAGTTAATTATATAATAAATCATCCCTCACGTATTCTTAATATGAGATTTAATTATGATATTAAATCATGTGATCGCACTATTGTTGAGGACACATTTTCCAACAATCTCCCACTTGTCTGAGACAGGTGTGCGTCACCAATTCTCTTGTCCTATTACAATCTCCCACTCAATGCAAGGTGTCTTGTAGGCCGTACTTACATTTGATCATATCTTGAGTGGTTTCCTCGATTTGGAGAGTAACTGTCTGACCTGAATTATCTACCATAGATACCTTCCGAGCGTGGCCACGCATTTCCAGTTAACTACTCCTTGAGTGGCCTTGAGATTTCAAACAACCCTGACAAGGGGTGGACAATTCCTATTGCACTATTCCCTTTGTTCAGCCACAGTTCATCATAACCCAAAATGTACCCAGTTTGACCTCATTTACGAAGTCGTAGAGTATAAATCAAAGCTAATCAGAAATTTGTGCCAACTTGGGCGAATAGTCTCTAGTCAAAAGAATTGACTCATAAGAATACTATATTAGCTCTTGCCACGACCAGGCTATATGAATTACTAGAACTCTATAAGCGGTCACTGCCCGAAAGAGTGTCCCATACAGTCTGCCTATGTGATCGACTAGTCAACCCATATGACTCTATTGCACTTGAACTTGCCATCAATCACATCACACTCTAGTCACTTCGAGACGTCACCTCATATAAGTAACTAGGGGCGAATACCATGTCAATCCAGTTCACTTTAATGGGGTTCAATTTGTCTCTACAACCCAATTGGATACGACAAGGTAACGGATGAGTTTAATGAAACTCAAACAATAAATGAAACTCAAACAATAAATGCGATTATCAAATATGAATAGTCAATACACTGTTACTACTTCATATCTTATAATCTTTAGTGTATTATATACACTAGTTAAAATGCAATAAAAGCTTGGCAAACAAATATACCCTATATCCATATATTCCAACTCTGTCAATTGCTATTTCCTTCTATTCAATGTTATTTCTAATAATTTGAATTTATCTCTAAGTATTTGTCTAGTCCTCTTACCAGACTTGGGCTCTTTAACTTGAAAGATGCTCCCACTGTTATCGCATAACTTGTGATAAAGTCATTTGTAAAGGGATTCACCCTTAATCCCTACGTTGACAATTCTATCACAATTTACTTAGATTCCTTTTGTAGTATTTGCAATGCGCGAAACTAAAACAACTTTTTAGTCTCTTACTACTTAGTCAACAAGTCATCCTGGGATTTCAACAAATCCCTTTAAGTTTGGAAACTAAAGTTTGTGTAACCCTTCAACACTTAATTTAGTTTATCATCCAAAGATATGAACAAGTCTTCAATTATTCTTTAAGGCTTTCACAAGACCATCTTATGAATTAACTTGTCATTGATTTATTATGCTCCTATCATATGGTTCATCACAGTACGTGCGTCTGTTGGCATACATGATCGTTCTAATGGCGGAAACATTAGAAATCGATTACATGTGATCAACAACTTAATAGGTTCAGTGAATGACTATGACTCCATCATAGTATTTCCACTTCTATCAACATGAATAGCCTATTTTAACCTTGTTGATGTACAACAGATATAAAAGATCTTATCCTCATAAGACTCTCAACTCTATGCCAATATTCTCTCTCATTGATTCAAAATCTAGAATACTTTGCATCCTTTTCCAAGTCTCCAGTCACTCTTTCATAGAAGAGAGCATTGGTACATTATTCTCAATAAGTAATATGTTTATCAACATATAAGACATGGAGAAACAATTCCAGCTCCCACTTAACTTCATGTATAATCACGATTCTTCAATCATGTGAATGAAACCAGTCACTATTATCACATGAAAAGTATAATCCTTTAATGCTTGCTTAAGACCATTCTAGGATCACTTAAGAAAGCTACGCATAAGATGTTAGGATTCTTAGATCTTTATCTAAGGTTTTGTGTTCCAAACACATCATTCTCTAAATTCCCATTTTAGAAAAGCGAATTTTTATTTATCACTCTTCATTAAAATGAAGTGCAGCAGATCCTAACATAATTAATCTTGATCAACATCTTTATGTCAATCTTATGCATTTGAGTACTCTAAAGCTCTATTTATCTTTAAAGAAACCCTTTCTTTAAGGTAAATCTACTCTTCAGTAACAATTTTTGGATTGTAATGCTTCGGCTCGTATGTAACAAGGTCATGATACTATCACTTTCACAAAGTAATATTTTTAAACAATAAGACATGTGCGATAAACTCCCACTAAACTATGCCCCAACTCTATAGTTTCATTACTTTCACAAAGTAACCCTATAAGACATGTTTGTAACGATCCAATCTACTCCCACTCTATCTCTCAGAAATACATCTATCTTCTTGAGAGATAGCTTTGGGAGTTATAAACATATATATGATGGAATATTAGGAGTCTATCTAGACTATGTTTTAGCTATCAAAAGGCCATCCCTAACATGGCGGTTTGATTCATGTATTATACGAGTCTTATCCATGTCATCTGTTTAATAGACTCTCTATTCTAGGTATCTCATGGTTGACCATCCGTTTAGAATAATGTGTCCGTATGGTATCGTAAATTTCATACTTAATTAGTTCAATAGCTCATCACAACTTTATAATTGATCTTACATAAGTAAGTTGTTACTTTTAGTAATAATGACATAAGGAGAATCAAATTCATAGCTTATGGACATATAATGATCCAATCATCATAATCGTCTATTTGATCAATTTAAGTTGTCTATCTAATGTTTCCCTACGCAAGTAGTATATGATGATAATTTTAGAACAAGCGATAATAAAACAAGTGATTTGGGTTGAAAACCAAACCACAAATATCCAAAGCACAACAATTGTTTAAAGGATACAAACCAATTTCCAAGTCACACAAGGAAATCAAAATAGTTCTAAATACTTCAAATACATCATAAAATTAAAGACAAAGTAAATTAAAGCTAAGCTTCCATAGATCCATCACCACGGTCGGCTATTCTAGCTTCCCTCATGATCCTTTAAGCTTGCTTCTCCTTGACTTTGTCCTTGCTAGAAGCCCCTATTTACAATAAAAAGGGTGATCATCACAACATGTATCATCATACCAAGGTTGAGATTGAAACACAAAAGATAGGGATAGTTATATACCTAATGGAATTACCTTTCCAGCTTTGATATTGCCAAGATATTTTGAACAGTTTCTCTTCCAATGCCCAACTCCACAACAATAGTGGCACTTGTCCACGGAGGAGGCACTGTACTTGGGCTTGGAGGAACTAGCTTCACAAGCTTTATCTTTCTTCCTGTTGGGAGTTCGCTTCTTTTCCTTTTTCCCACTTTTCTTGAAGGTTCCCTTGCTCTTATGATTGACATTGAGCACATCTTTGGTGCTGCTAACACTTAGCCCCATGTCCCTTTCGGCTTGCACACGCATTTTGTGCAACTCATCAAGGGAAACTTTCTTATCTTGCATATTAAAAATCACCCGGAATTGAACATATGCTTTGATTTTGTTGAGGGAATGAAGAATTCGATCAATTACGAGTTCATCGGGAATTTTCACCTTATGCATTTTCAAGGTCTCAACATGCTCCATCAACTTGAGCACATGATGGCTAACTTTTTGGCCCTCCTTAATCTTGAGATCAAAGAATGCGGAAGCCGCGTCATATTGTATGACCCTAGGAGCTCGTGAAAACATGTTCACTAGCTTCATGTAGATCTCATGAGCGATGCTAATCTTTATAGCACTTCTTTGGAGTTCGGCATCCATAGCAAAGATCAACACATTTTTGATCGCGGCCGACTCCCTTTGGTAGACCTCATAGGCTTGCCTAGCGGCGGCGGTGGACCTAGCATTAGGTTCGGTGGGAGATGCCTCGGTAAGGTAACAAAGCTTGTTGTCACCCTCCGCGGCTAAGCGAAGTTGCGCGTCCCAATCGGCGAAATTGGACCCATTATTTTCTAATTTACAACGATCCATGAAGGATCGGAGCCATGACACATTGGTGAGCGTGTTGGAGCTCGTGGTTGCGGATGTGATTGGAGTTGCCATTGCGATTGATAAAACGATTTTGACTACAAAATACGAAGTGAAGGAATTAATTAACATCTATCGTTTTGATAATACTCGTAAATATAACTACAAGTATTTAAGCATCTATGTAGTGACCTCCACCCAACTAACATAAATGATTCCGAGATCCAAATTCATATTAATACGGGTACGGTGAGCCGAGTCATCCCTTATTAATATAACTCGGTGGATTAACCTCTTAATCGATTCTACTTTTAGAACTCTCGTTTGATAAAAATTACTCTAATTTTCTTCTTTAGCCCGTAACACATGCGACTACGGTCACGAATACTTCCGTTGAGCTCAATCCAAATTTCGATGTAATAACATTTTATTACTCACTTACCCAACGTAACAAGGTTTGTATTACGGTGAAGCCGGCTTAACTCCCTTATGAAATTGAGATTCATGGTTTCTACTATTTGGTAAGGCTATTTCTCAATTATTATATGTGAGAGGTCTTGTCAATTTATTATCTATCACGTTTTAAGTGAACTAAAGCGGTGAACTATGATAATTTTAATTGACACAGTCGATGACTCGATATGATATTCATGTGTTGTTTTGGCGATTTGGCAATGCATGTAACATATTAAAAGAAATGCAAAGCAATAATAAAATTCCTAGTATGGCCTTCCTAAAAATAGAAAATCAAATAATCTATTACATATTCGGAAACCAACTCCTTTGGTCCCTTGAATCTTCAAGTGGCATGCCTCCCAAGAATACCGTCTTCGTCGGATCACCTTTCCGAATGGCACCGTCTTCAAGAAGCTCCATAATTACAAATAATAATAAAAATACAAAACTATTCCTATTATACATTTTTAAAATGGAAAAACTAATGAAATAAAAGTGATACAAGATCACATTAATTTACAACCGAATCAATATTCCCTTTCATTACAGGTAATATTGATTAAAACTAAGGCCATACTAAGATAAAATTACATAATTCAAAATTATAAAAATAAAAGACATTCAACAATTGAAGTATGCAGCATTATAATATGTATCTATCATGCAAATTATGTGTCAAATCGCCCTATTTAACTTATATCGTATATATAACCCACTTTTGTGGAAATGCGTGATCGTAACTTCTTAAAATCACAAATTAACACTTAAATAAAATCTAAGCTAAGTTAATTATTCTAACACTTCTTAGGACTCAAAAATTATTCATCACTCAGTTTTTGACAATAATTCAACTGGATTTAATTTTATGCTCATTTTTGACCTTAAAATCATAATATATATGAAATAAATCAATACTAAATCATAAAAATTTTAAAATTTTAATTTTAAGTTTTAAACATTCTAGAATAATTCCATGACACTCATAATATCAAAAATAATGGTTAAAATTTTCGAATTAATTTTGAGAAAATATAGTTGCATTTTATCGGTTTTATCTCATTAAACATCTAAAGTATCCAAAAATTAATCCAATCAGCTTTACAAACTTATATCTGATTATTGGGATATTTATGCAACCTAAAATAAGTTTCTCATGCCATGCAAATCGTTTTAGCTATTAATGCTAAAATAGTCACTTTTTATGCCATTTTTACTCTAAAAATTCATAAATCATGCTAAAAGAGATAATTTAATCTAGAAATTTACATATGCTCTTTAAATTATGCATGTGACAACATATTAAAATCTCATGGCCTAATTCGAAATTTAACTATTTTTAACCATTTTACCTCTTTTAATCCATTTTTATCTCATAAAAATCATAAATCATGCAATATTAATCCAATTATTACGAGAGTTTACACACAACTTTTAAAATATGCATGTGAGGTCATATAAAATTTTCAAGGTCATAAACTTAGTTTAACTATTTTTAGCATTTTAATTCCCATTTTAGTCATAAAAATATAATAAAATGACCAAAAATCCTTAAAATGAGCAATAAATTTCCATAAATCATAAAAATGATGTAACAATATTTTAGGACCAGAATATATAACATGCATGATTATTTCGTGGCTTATACTTATAAATCACAAATTTTTAGTTTTATATGTTAACTTTTTAACTCGGAAAAACAATAACCGATTATGCATGCAACATCCTTATGCTCTGATACCACTTGTTAGGTTCATACACCTATTATTAGACTCTTCTAATAGTGAAAAAATTAACATTTTAATTTCTAGTTCTTTAGATCTAGTGCATGCATAACAAAGGAAAGATTTATAAGAAAACAATGTCCCTTACATTGTAAATTTCGGATTTGTGGGCACAAGTAAGGTCTCCTACCTTCACTTGTTCTTGAGCTATAATGAATATAAGGATGATCCTCCAAATACTCCAAGTATAGAAGCCACTCCTTAGTGTTGCACCCAAGACTTACCCTTAAACTAGTATACTAATTAACTAGATTATTATACTAGTACCCTTCAAATGATTTTAATATTGTTACTATTACTACACTAGTAATCTTATTGTGATATTAGAATGTATGAACAAATGTTTGTGAATCTCAAAACCTTGTTTTAGATAGATGGAGAGAATAAGAGTTTTTGCATGTAGGAAAATATGAATGAATGAGTTAATAAAAATGAGAACAAAATGTTCTCATATAGAGAGCATGCAACCAGTGGGAAGAGGTCAAGGAAGGCATCTTGTGCCTTTTTCTTTTTGTCTTCACAATGTATTAGATGTGTAAGACATGTAAGTGTAGGTGTAAGGTTATAAAGCATATAGCTATAATTATTTATCATAAAATAAATCAACTTCACACCATCACTACTCCCTCCATTCGGTCTATACACATAAAATGGACCACCATTTTAATTTGTCAGTTTGTCATTTGTCACATAATATGTCACATGTAGTATTTTATATGTTATTAATTAATTTAATGCATATTTATCACATAAATATCATTTTACAAATTAATTAAATTACATATAACAAATTGACTAGTGATACTTGATTATATAAATAAAATGGGTCATAAAATTATAATTCACAACATCTTGTAATTATAATTAACCATTCATTCTTATCTTTATTGTTTCTCAAACAGTAAGCAATTTTAGTAATAAAGCATTTTTATTACCAAAATAAATCTTATTTAATTTCATTATAATAAGATACCAATATTCTCTATCACAAGTAAATTGTTCAATTTTAAGGAGTTGATTACCTTGTATCATCATACAATTAATCAATTTATCCATTAAGGGAATTGTCCTTTAGGTGTGACCTTAAGGGATCAACTGACCACAACTGTCACACGACAGTAATGTCAAACTCTAGTCAGCCAATCATTACCGATTAATGACGATCAGTTGATTATATAATAAATCATCCCTCACGTATTTTTAATATGAGATTTAATTATGATATTAAATCATGTGATCGCACTATTGTTGAGGACAAATTTTCCAACAGAGGCGGCCGCAATTGGTTCTTGGATAGTGGATGTTCTCGTCACATGACGGGATATTGAAGCCAATTCCTCTCACTAGATGCGTATGATTGTGGCAAGGTAACGTTTAGTGATGACAAGAAAGGTGAAATTTTTGGCATTGGGAAGGTCGGTAAGTCATCGTTACTTTGTGTCGACAATGTGCGGCTTGTCAAAGGTTTGAAACATAATCTCCTTAGCATTTCTCAACTTTGTGATAAAGGTAACATTGTGGAATTTAGTGCTAATTTGTGTCGAATAATTGATGCCACAACTCATGAAATAATTCTCGAAGGGAGACGTGTCAAAGATGTTTATTTAACCAGATTAAACACGTTATCCGGTCATACCAGGTCATGCATGAGTGTAATGAAAAATGATCCTTGGTTGTGGCACAAAAGGTTTGGACATGTTAGTGCTAAAACTCTTAACACTCTTAGAAGACTTGACTTGGTTGAAGGTTTTCCTAACATGAAATTTGATTTTGACAAAGTATGTGATGAATGTGCTAAATGTAAACATGTTAGAAGTTCCTTTAAACCAAAAAGAATCGTGAGTACTAGTCGTCCTCTACAACTTTTACATACGACTTATGTGGACCAATAAGAACTAGAAGTAGAGGTGTTAGTCGGTTTGTATGTGTCATTGTTGATGATTACTCTAGGTTTGTTTGAGCACTCTTCTTAAGTTCAAAGAATGAGGCATTTGATGAGTGTTTAATTTGGTTGAAAAAGATTCAAAATAAACTTGATTTCAAACATGTTTCCATAAGAACCGATCATGGAACCGAATTTGAGAACTCATCATTTGGTACTTATTGTAATGACAATGGTGTAGACCATAATTTCTTGGCTCCTAGAACTCCACAACAAAATGGAGTGGCTGAAAGAATGAATAGGACCCTTGAAAGTATGTCTAGAACCATGTTATTATGTAGTAAGTTGCCTAGAAACTTTTGGGCCAAAGCGGTTAACACCGCTTACTATATTCATAATCGTGTCATGATAAGAAGCATAATCAATAAAACACCTTATGAACAATTACGTGGAAGAAAGCCCAATATTTCATATTTTAGATGCTTTGGAAGCAAATGTTTTGTTCACAACAATAGTAAAGACAACTTGGGAAAATTCGATCCACGTAGTGATGAAGGGGTATTTATTGGCTATTCCGACCATAGGAAGGCCTATAAAGTTTACAATAAACGAACCATGTTAATTGAGGAAAATGTACATATCATATTTGATGAATCTACCATTCTTGGGCAGGTACAAAATGAGGATCAAGATGTTGAAGATGATGAAGATGAGTTTGAGATTGGTCTTGTGAGGAAAGACTGTATTCGCGGAAGAGGAGGGTCCAAACAATGCTGCCATGCAACAGGCAGACGGACTGTTGCCTGCCAATGTCAACAGCGATTCAGGGGGAACATTCAGTAACACTGATGCTACCTGTTTCTCCTCTCAAACAGTAATAGACTCAACCACTGTTGCATCCACCTCCAGAACAACAACAGTGGAAGACACTATCACCACAGGCGAGCATTCAGACCCCATTGAAGTCCCCAGTTCTGATCAGCTAACAACAGTCGCCGAGACTGTCACATCTGAGGGGGAACAAACCACCATTATTCCAAGAAGGTGGAAACATCAAAGCTCACACCCACTCTCAAATCTCTTAAGTGATTTAAGTTCTGGAATCAGGACTAGATCCTCCATCAACAACTTAGCCTACCTCAACGATTATTGTGCCTGTTGGACCTTTAGTCCTTATTAATTGTTTTGATAATTACAGTAATGATTTGTATGTGGACTTAATATTATAAACATATGCGCGTAATTGTGTGCTTAAGTCTTAATATAGAAAGGAACAATTACAATGACACAAGCTTGAAGTTTGGACCAAGGAGGTACAACTTCAAATACACTTGATCGATGTATTCAAGCAAGATCAAGATTAGAAATCAACCACGAGACTCAAGAAGAGAGACTTGTGAAGAGATGATTCGTTTACTGAAGATCTACTGAAGATTAGATAGTATAGGTCGTCATCCGGTAATGGTTTTACTTTGTTTGATTTAAAAGTTAGTGAAGTTATGACCTAATAGCCATAACTTCATTGCTAGATAAAAATGATGCGTTAATTTTTGGAAAATATATTTTTAGTGATTTCTAAAATAAGAAGGTATTTATTTTAATTGGAATTAATTAATAAGAATTTAAGTTGAATAAACTATTGGTTTGTAACACGATATTTATATCGTCATGCAACTTAGGGCTTTAACTAAATTCTATCTCGATTTGTTGTGGGCTATGGAAGCAATAGTGGACCGAAGGAGGCCTAGAGGCCGGCCGAACCCTAGGGAGGCCGAAACCCTAGGTGGCCGAAACCCTAGGAGGCCAAACTCCTTCTACTCTTGCCTCTTACTTGTTCATCAAGTCGTTTAGAGATTTATTATTCCGGAACATTCATATGCCCTAATTCCAGAACATTCCTAAACCCTAATTCTCTACTACTATAAATACTCTCATTCATTCATCATTTAAATGTGACGCACACATCTACACTTTTAAGAGAGAAAATTATTTTAAGCAAAATTCTTTGAGCTTTAATTCTTATTTTCCAATTTGATTATACAAAAATTACGCATCAATTTTGTCAATCACTCGAAGAAAAATCGTTATAGGATACTAAGTACACAAGATATTGTACTCACTCGCATAACATGAGATTAGTATTTATCGTTGTACTTTTCTTATTAACGTAAGAGCAACCTAGAGTATTTAGCGATACTCAATCTGAGTTATAATCATATAGTTGATTATACGAGTGGATTGATAATTTTTGTAATCCGGAGAAAGGTACTAAAAATTATTAATCGAGAATAGTGGACGTAGGTTTCGACTTGTGAAACTGAAACACTTCAAAATCCTGTATGTCTCTCTTTCTCTGTCTCTCTTTATTATTGTTATTTCGATTTTGCATTTATTATTAATAATTTAATTAGTTAATTTTAATCAATAAAATCAAATAATTATTTTATATCATATAGATCGAAAAAGCGGTCATCGTTTTTAATACTCAATTCACCCCCCCCCTCTTTCGTATTCGATCAATAGACTCCTCAATTGGTATCAGAGCCTCGTGCTCTTGATAAGCCTAACGGCTAGAGTCTGATCTTTTTTTTTGAGTCTATTTATCCTTTTCCGCTGCATTTATTTTTTTTCAAATGGATTCCAAACACCTTAAGTGTCCTATATTCAATGGGAAGAAATATGGTTTATGGAAAAATATGATGACCCACTTCATTAAAGGAAACGACTGGGAGTGTTGGTTGATTATCAAGAATGGTCCGAATAAGATCCTACTTGCAACCACTAATGGCACTACCATCGAAAAGAATGAAGAAGACTATATTGAGGCGGATTATAAAAAGGTTGAGAAGAATTCAAAAGCAATAAGCTTATTGGAAAACGGTATGATTGCTACCGAATTCGATCGTTTCTCAACCAGTTCATCTGCCAAGGAAATATGGGATGGTCTAGAATTAGCCTATGAGGGAACCACTGTTGTCAAAAAGCAACGTATGGCATTACTAATGTGAAAATACGAGCTGTTTGCCATGGAGCTAAATGAGATAGTTGATAGCATGTCCTCTCGCTTTTCTAGCATCATCAATGAGCTAAAAAATTTAGGAAGAACTGTTGACTCCGAGGAAATTGCTAGAAAAATACTCAGAAGTATGTCTCGCAGATGGAGACATAAAGCATCTGTCATAGAGGAATGTAAGGACCTAACTTCGTTATCCTATCAGGAGCTACTCGAAACCTTAATAGCTCACGAGATTACTCTGAATTAGGATGAGGAGGAAGCTGGCACAAGCAAAAAGATGGCCTTAGAAGCTGAGTCTAGCAAGATTGATGATTCTTCAGATATTGAAGATGAAACTGTATTGTTTGTTAAACGTCTTAGGAAAAAGCCTTTCTTTCAAATTCAAAATAAGACAAATAACAAATCAAAGCAAACTCCCAAGAAAACTGTTGAGTCAAAAGGGTCCTTCTCTAATCGTGGATGCTTCAAGTGTGGTGATAATGATCACATGATCAAAGATTGCCCTACATGGAAGAAAATTAAAGACAAAAATCAACGTGACAAAACAAAGAAGGAATTCAAGCAAGTTATGATGGCATACTGTTGGGGAGACTTGGACTCTGAAGATGGCGAATCCGAGGATGAAGAAGAAACTGCCAATCTTTGTCTAAGTAGCGTTAGTCTTGACCTATTCTCCGAAAGCGACAATGAAAGAAATGTTTCAAATGCTGAGATGTGTCTCGTTGGAAATTCAGATTCATATTTAGAGGATGAAGAGGTAAGTTATCTTGAACTTAAAAAGCAAGTTAAGAAACTTTCTAAGGATAATTTAATTAAGTTTTTTGAACAATCCCTTGATCGTTGTCATGAACAAAGTCTAGAGTTAAAAGACCTTAAGGAACAGATTTTAGATATTGCTGAGGAAAACCAACTTCTGAAAGCCAAAGAGCTCAAATCTAAAGTTATGGCTACTCCTATAACTTCAGACAAGACAAATGCTGAGAAAAACGCTCTTGAATCAAAAGTTAAGGCTAGTGATGCCATAACTTCAGAGCTTAAACTCAACATTAAGCATCTTCAAGCTAAAGTTACAACTAGTGATGCTATAACTTCTGATTTGAAGAAAGTCAATGAGATTTTAAAAGATGAACTTGGTGGCAAAGATAGTGTGGTTTCCGAACACAAGAGAGAAATTACTTTTCTCTCTAAGCAATTGGAAGAAACTAGTGATAGTATGTCCAAACTTAAGGAACAACATGAAAATGAGAAACGTGTCTTGAATGAACGGTTTGATAAATTTCGTGAAGACTTTGAGAAAGGTAACTCTTCCAAGGATTCAAGTGTAGATCATTCGAAATGTGAAAAAGAAATTGAGTCCTAGAAAGAATTACTCTTACATGCACGAAAAGTTCATGATAAATGGGAAGGAAGCACAAAGGTTTTAAACTTCCTTACTGAACAATCTGATAATAACATGAAGATGAGACTTGGTCATGAATGCTATAGCCGTAGAGACCATGATAAATGCAAATCAAATCCTTCCGATCACGATTTCAGAAAAAGAAAATATGTTAATCTTCCAGAATACATGATTTGCAATTACTGTGGCTCTACTGGACATATTCAAGTCAATTGTGTCAAACTTGCTTGGGATAAGAAAAAGAATGTCGAAACTGTTAAGACTTGTGATTTCATAGTTGAAGATGATGTCTCAACTATAGATGAATCTAACGACAACGAAGAACGCAATAATGAGTTTAGATGGACTTATAATATGGCTTTTGATTACTTATCTGTGAAGGAAAAGTAGATCTATATACTTAACATACTCATATATGTTTTAATTTAATTTGTCATAAAATTAACAAATGATCTTATGCATGCAAACAAATAAACAAAATAAGGAAGAAACATCCATTCTTACATTGGATTTTCGGTTCAAATGGGCACAAGAGAGATCACCTTTCTCTCTTGTTCTTGAGCTTTCCTTTTGGATGAACAAAGACTCAAGTGTAGGATCTCTCCCAAGGATTTATACCCAAAGCTCACTCTTAATAAAATTAATACTATGAATACTAGATAATATTAATTTTTTAGAAAAATGACCCAAAATAATTTTGTTTTAATCTCCCAAAACCGGTTAGGAGAGGAGAAGAGGAAGTGGAATATTTTTATCTCTCTAAAAATATTTTTGATGAGATGAATGAATAAAATTAACCACAATAACATTATTGTATATTTAGGTAAAAATAAGAGGAAAAACCAAGGTGGTTTTCCTCTCTAAAAAACCGGACAAGAGGAGGGGGAGGGGAACCAATGCATGCACTTATTTGTCTTCACAATGCACAATAGGGTTGCATGGCTAGATTAGTAGGTAATCATCATGCCTTCCACTAATACAATCAACATAATATTAGCTTAATCCCCTCTTAATTTCGGTACACTAGATAACATGGATTCCATATTATTTTTGTCAATTTGTCAATATGTTACATGTCACATGTCACATAAAATTGCTATGTATTTTAACATATTAAAAATCAACGTATTAATAAAAATACGTCATATACAAAAATCGACTTAGTAATTCATAATTACTTGTACCAAAATATTTTACCAATTTATAAATCACAACAACTTGTATTTATAATTATTCATTCGAATTCAATTGTTTCCTTAAACAATAATTTCATCCGAGTAATGATACAATTCGATTACTCAGATCGTATCTCATTTAATCAAATTCCAATGTGATACGTAAATTTTACTTCCAAAATCGTCCGTCAATTTTCAAGTAATTTAATTAACTCGTAACGTTATACGATTAATTAAATGATCAATTAAGAGTGTTTCCCTATAGGTATGACCTAGGGGATCAACGATCACCACCATCGCACGACGAGAATGTCAAACTCTAGTCGCCAATCATTACCGATATATGTTGATCGATTGACAGAAAAAATTACTTCCCAATTGTATTCTTTATAACGAGTTTTAAACATGTGATCATCATGATCAACAGTCGTGATCGCATTATTGTCGGAGGACACATATTCCAACAATCTCCCACTTGTCCTCGACAAGTGTGCGTCACCAATTCTCTTGTCCTATTAGTATCTCCCACTCAATGCAAGGTGTCTTTCAGGTCGTACTTGCAAGTGATCATATCAAGAGTGGTTTCCTCGATCTGGAGAATAACTGATTGACCGGATTTATCCACCATGGATACATTCCGAGCGTGGCCACGCATTTCCAATTCATTACTCCTCGAGTGGCCCCGAGATATTGTTATAACCACGACTAGGGATGGACAATTCCTATTGCACTCATTCTCTTCGACTAGCCACAGCCATCATAACCCAAAATATGCCCATTTGACTCCATTTACGAAGGTCGTAGTAACACAAATCAAAGTTAATCTGAAACTGTGCCATCTTAGGCGAATAGTCTTTAGTCAAAAGAATCGACTCATTTGAATACTATAGCACTCTCGCCACGACCAAGCTATATAAATTTGCCCGAACTCTATAAGCGGTCATTAGGCCCGACAAAAAGTTCCTAACGATCACGCTATGTGATCGACTCGTCATCTCACATGACTCTATGGCACTTGAACTTGCCATCAATCGCATCACACTCTAGTCACTTCGAGACGTCACCTCATGTAAGTAATTATGGGCAAATACTATGTTAATCCATGTTCACTTTAACGGGGTTTAATTGTCTCCACAACCCGTTTGGATATAACAATGTACAAGGTGAGTTAATAATAACTCAAACGACAAATGTCGACATCACACTCGGGTAGTCAATACCATATTACAACCTTGTGATGCAAATCGTTAGTGTATAAACACTTGTTGATTGCAATAGAAGTTTAACATGTCATGTGTCCATGTGTTCAAACTTCTTATAATCGCATTTTCCTTTATGTTCATGCTATCTTCTCATAGCATGGACCTTACCAAGTACACATCAAGGTTCCCGAACTTGGTTTTGGTTCTTTATCTTGAAAGAACTTCCTTATCGATTATCACACAATGCACTAGGTATATGTTTTGCAGAATCTTGCAACAATTTGACAAGATGATTAGCCTAGCACTTCTCACAAGTCCTAGCATTGTTAGGAAAGATTAGTTTTGAGTAAATTCTTATTCAACTAAGTATCTTTCCAAAACTTCTTATTTCTCTTTCTAGCTTGAAAGGTTTAGGATTCTCATAAATCCTTGCATGTGCTCGGATTTTCTATAATATGTGCAACCTCTTGACACACAATAGAGCATTCCGTCAAACACCGAAATCGCTCATCGGATTCTACTCGAGAATTCATGACGTTTCTATTATGGCTTACCAATGAATCATCATGCTCTTATGCATATGATTCATAATTGGACATGTGCATGATTATTCTAATGGCGGAAACATTAGTTACTAATAATCATGAGATCAACAGTTCATAGGTTCAATGAATGACCATGATTGCTAATGGCAATTCCATTTTCATCTACATGAATAACCTATGTGAATGTTGATACGATGTGTATCTCTTAATACTAATCCAATATTTCTTGTCGTAATTGGATTCATCATAGTCCAAATTCATCCAGAATTGAAAACTCAAATACTTCTTTGTGAAAGAAGATATTAGCTCGTCATTCCTAATGAGTAATGAGTTGTAAACATTCAAAGGATGATAGATCCCACTAAATTCCATGTCTTCACATGATAATTTCTAATGCTCCCACTTAATTCCACATGTTTCAAAATTGATTACTCAATTGAACACATTTCAAAATTTGGAATGTATGTTGCTTTGCAAAGTTATTAAGAAGAAACCATATATGTTCCCATCATATCCTTTCAAAATTCCTATTTCGAAGAGGTCTCATCTTAACCTTATGGAAAGAGATTTTAAATCTCTAACACATTCATATCATAATGATGTGTGGCAATGTCATTTATTAAATATGAGTAGTATCTAATACACATCCTTCAAAATATCCCTTTTAGAATGAGGTTTAACCAATTCATTTTCATAATGAGGTTAAGTAATGACATCTGCGTGGTTTAAAACTTTGGCTATTGAAGATATCGGCATATCAATCCTTGTAACCTCTAGTCATAAATATCGCTTATTACTAGGATGTTACATTGATACCGATTGAAGCAAAAGAGAGATCTATATACTTAACATACTCATATATGTTTTAATTTAATTTGTCCTAAAATTAACAAATGATCTTATGCATGCAAACAAATAAACAAAATAAGGAAGAAGCATCCATTCTTACATTGGATTTTCGGTTCAAATGGGCACAAGAGAGATCACCTTTCTCTCTTGTTCTTGAGCTTTCCTTTTGGATGAACAAAGACCCAAGTGTAGGATCTCTCCCAAGGATTTATACCCAAAGTTCACTCTTAATAAAATTAATACTACGAATATTAGATAATATTAATTTTGTAGAAAAATGACCCAAAATAATTTGGTTTTAATCTCCCAAAACCGGTTAGGAGAGGAGAAGAGGAAGTGAAATATTTTTATCTCTCTAAAAATATTTTTGATGAGATGAATGAATAAAATTAACCACAATAACATTATTGTATATTTAGGTAAAAATAAGAGGAAAAACCAAGGTGGTTTTCCTCTCTAAAAAACCGGACAAGAGGAGGGGGAGGGGAGCCAATGCATGCACTTATTTGTCTTCACAATGCACAATTGGGTTGCATGGCTAGATTAGTAGGTAATCATCATGCCCTCCACTAATACAATCAACATAATATTAGCTTAATCCCCTCTTAATTTTGGTACACTAGATAACATGGATTCCATATTATTTTTGTCAATTTGTCAATATGTTACATGTCACATGTCACATAAAATTGCTATGTATTTTTAACATATTAAAAATCAACGTATTAATAAAAATACGTCATATACAAAAATCGACTTAGTAATTCATAATTACTTGTACCAAAATATTTTACCAATTTATAAATCACAACAACTTGTATTTATAATTATTCATTCGAATTCAATTGTTTCCTTAAACAATAATTTCATCCGAGTAATGAAACAATTCGATTACTCAGATCGTATCTCATTTAATCAAATTCCAATGTGATACGTAAATTTTACTTCCAAAATCGTCCGTCAATTTTCAAGTAATTTAATTAACTCGTAACGTTATACGATTAATTAAATGATCAATTAAGAGTGTTTCCCTATAGGTATGACCTAGGGGATCAACTGATCACCACCATCGCACGACAGTAATGTCAAACTCTAGTCAGCCAATCATTACCGATATATGTTGATCAGTTGACAGTAAAAATTACTTCCCAATTGTATTCTTTATAACGAGTTTTAAACATGTGATCATCATGATCAACAGTCGTGATCGCATTATTGTCGGAGGACACATATTCCAACAATCTCCCACTTGTCCTCGACAAGTGTGCGTCACCAATTCTCTTGTCCTATTAGTATCTCTCACTCAATGCAAGGTGTCTTTCAGGTCGTACTTGCAAGTGATCATATCAAGAGTGGTTTCCTCGATCTGGAGAATAACTGATTGACCGGATTTATCCACCATGGATACATTCCGAGCGTGGCCACGCATTTCCAGTTCATTACTCCTCGAGTGGCCCTGAGATATTGTTATAACCCTGACTAGGGATGGACAATTCCTATTGCACTCATTCTCTTCGACTAGCCACAGCCATCATAACCCAAAATATGCCCATTTGACTCCATTTACGAAGGTCGTAGTAACACAAATCAAAGTTAATCTGAAACTGTGCCATCTTAGGCGAATAGTCTTTAGTCAAAAGAATCGACTCATTTGAATACTATAGCAGCTCTCGCCACGACCAAGCTATATAAATTTGCCAGAACTCTATAAGCGGTCATTAGGCCCGACAAAAAGTTCCTAACAGTCTGCCTATGTGATCGACTCGTCATCTCACATGACTCTATGGCACTTGAACTTGCCATCAATCGCATCACACTCTAGTCACTTCGAGACGTCACCTCATGTAAGTAATTATGGGCAAATACTATGTTAATCCATGTTCACTTTAACGGGGTTTAATTGTCTCCACAACCCGTTTGGATATAACAATGTACAAGGTGAGTTAATAATAACTCAAACGACAAATGTCGACATCACACTCGGGTAGTCAATACCATATTACAACCTTGTGATGCAAATCGTTAGTGTATAAACACTTGTTGATTGCAATAGAAGTTTAACATGTCATGTGTCCATGTGTTCAAACTTCTTATAATCGCATTTTCCTTTATGTTCATGCTATCTTCTCATAGCATGGACCTTACCAAGTACACATCAAAGTTCCCGAACTTGGTTTTGGTTCTTTATCTTGAAAGAACTTCCTTATCGATTATCACACAATGCACTAGGTATATGTTTTGCAGAATCTTGCAACAATTTGACAAGATGATTAGCCTAGCACTTCTCACAAGTCCTAGCATTGTTAGGAAAGATTAGTTTTGAGTAAATTCTTATTCAACTAAGTATCTTTCCAAAACTTCTTATTTCTCTTTCTAGCTTGAAAGGTTTAGGATTCTCATAAATCCTTGCATGTGCTCGGATTTTCTATAATATGTGCAACCTCTTGACACACAATAGAGCATTCCGTCAAACACCGAAATCGCTCATCGGATTCTACTCGAGAATTCATGACGTTTCTATTATGGCTTACCAATGAATCATCATGCTCTTATGCATATGATTCATAATTGGACATGTGCATGATTATTCTAATGGCGGAAACATTAGTTACTAATAATCATGAGATCAACAGTTCATAGGTTCAATGAATGACCATGATTGCTAATGGCAATTCCATTTTCATCTACATGAATAACCTATGTGAATGTTGATACGATGTGTATCTCTTAATACTAATCCAATATTTCTTGTCGTAATTGGATTCATCATAGTCCAAATTCATCCAGAATTGAAAACTCAAATACTTCTTTGTGAAAGAAGATATTAGCTCGTCATTCCTAATGAGTAATGAGTTGTAAACATTCAAAGGATGATAGATCCCACTAAATTCCATGTCTTCACATGATAATTTCTAATGCTCCCACTTAATTCCACATGTTTCAAAATTGATTACTCAATTGAACACATTTCAAAATTTGGAATGTATGTTGCTTTGCAAAGTTATTAAGAAGAAACCATATATGTTCCCATCATATCCTTTCAAAATTCCTATTTCGAAGAGGTCTCATCTTAACCTTATGGAAAGAGATTTTAAATCTCTAACACATTCATATCATAATGATGTGTGGCAATGTCATTTATTAAATATGAGTAGTATCTAATACACATCCTTCAAAATATCCCTTTTAGAATGAGGTTTAACCAATTCATTTTCATAATGAGGTTAAGTAATGACATCTGCGTGGTTTAAAACTTTGGCTATTGAAGATATCGGCATATCAATCCTTGTAACCTCTAGTCATAAATATCGCTTATTACTAGGATGTTACATTGATACCGATTGAAGCAAAAGAGAGATCTATATACTTAACATACTCATATATGTTTTAATTTAATTTGTCCTAAAATTAACAAATGATCTTATGCATGCAAACAAATAAACAAAATAAGGAAGAAGCATCCATTCTTACATTGGATTTTCGGTTCAAATGGGCACAAGAGAGATCACCTTTCTCTCTTGTTCTTGAGCTTTCCTTTTGGATGAACAAAGACCCAAGTGTAGGATCTCTCCCAAGGATTTATACCCAAAGTTCACTCTTAATAAAATTAATACTACGAATATTAGATAATATTAATTTTGTAGAAAAATGACCCAAAATAATTTGGTTTTAATCTCCCAAAACCGGTTAGGAGAGGAGAAGAGGAAGTGAAATATTTTTATCTCTCTAAAAATATTTTTGATGAGATGAATGAATAAAATTAACCACAATAACATTATTGTATATTTAGGTAAAAATAAGAGGAAAAACCAAGGTGGTTTTCCTCTCTAAAAAACCGGACAAGAGGAGGGGAGGGGAGCCAATGCATGCACTTATTTGTCTTCACAATGCACAATTGGGTTGCATGGCTAGATTAGTAGGTAATCATCATGCCCTCCACTAATACAATCAACATAATATTAGCTTAATCCCCTCTTAATTTTGGTACACTAGATAACATGGATTCCATATTATTTTTGTCAATTTGTCAATATGTTACATGTCACATGTCACATAAAATTGCTATGTATTTTTAACATATTAAAAATCAACGTATTAATAAAAATACGTCATATACAAAAATCGACTTAGTAATTCATAATTACTTGTACCAAAATATTTTACCAATTTATAAATCACAACAACTTGTATTTATAATTATTCATTCGAATTCAATTGTTTCCTTAAACAATAATTTCATCCGAGTAATGAAACAATTCGATTACTCAGATCGTATCTCATTTAATCAAATTCCAATGTGATACGTAAATTTTACTTCCAAAATCGTCCGTCAATTTTCAAGTAATTTAATTAACTCGTAACGTTATACGATTAATTAAATGATCAATTAAGAGTGTTGCCCTATAGGTATGACCTAGGGGATCAACTGATCACCACCGTCGCACGACAGTAATGTCAAACTCTAGTCAGCCAATCATTACCGATATATGTTGATCAGTTGACAGTAAAAATTACTTCCCAATTGTATTCTTTATAACGAGTTTTAAACATGTGATCATCATGATCAACAGTCGTGATCGCATTATTGTCGGAGGACACATATTCCAACAATCTGTTCCTTCAAAATCAAACAAAATAAATGAGAATCGAAAGCATACATGCAAGCCTAAAGTTCACAACTCTAAACCTAGAGCGTCTGATGAAGGTACTAGACCTAGAGCTACTTTTGTTAGAACAAAACCTAGAGTACCTTATGTTCCGATTGTTAGACAAAGACCAAGACAACCCAATGTTAAAGCCAAAAGAATAATAAGACAAGTATGGGTTAGAAAGGATCAAATATATAGAGTCACTAACCATAAAGGACCCAACTTAGCTTGGGTACCTAAAAGTTGTATTTGATTCATTTGCAGGTAGTAGTGAAAGAAAATAATCTATGGTATCTCGACAGTGGATGCTCGAGACACATGACAGGAGACAAAAATCTTTTTCTTTCGCTAGAGCCCTTCTTTGATGGCAAGGTTACCCTTGGAGATAACAAGAAGGGTAGGATTATTGGAGTAGGAAAAATTGGAATCTCAACCTCCCATTCAATCGATAAAGTATATCTGGTAAGTGGTCTTAAACATAACTTACTTAGTATTTCTCAATTATGTGATAAAGGAAATAGAATTGTTTTTCATGCCGATGTTTGTCGTATCATAATTTAAGGTACTAGTAATGTTTTACTTGAGGGTCACCGTATAAGGAATGTGTATATGATTGACTTAAATGTTGTCAATACAAATTCCTTTTCGTGTATGAAAGCAACCTCACATGAGTCTTGCTTGTGGCATAAGAGGTTTGCACACATTAGTCCAACTATTTTAAAGAAGCTTAAGTCCATGGATTTAGTTGAAGGCTTGCCCTCAATTAAGTTCGAGCAAGAGATAATGTGTGACTCATGTGCCCGCTGCAAACATGTTAGATCCTCTTTTAAACCTAAAAGAATAGTTAGCACTAAACGACCACTTGAGATGGTACACATGGATTTATGTGGACCTATGAGAGTTAGAAGCCGTGGTGGATCAAAGTATATATTTTTTCTAGTCGACGATTACTCAAGGTATGTCTGGCCTATCTTTCTTTCCTCTAAAGATGAAACTTTCGATGAATTTGTGGTATTAATGAAGCTTGCCCAAAATAGATATGATAAAAAGCTTATTTCGATTCGGACGGATCACGGCACGGAATTTGACAATAAATTGTTTATAGAATTTTGTAGGGAACATGGTGTGGGGCATAACTTCTCCGCACCACGTACCCCACAACAAAATGGTGTCGTGGAACGTATAAATCGAACCCTAGAGGATATGGCTCGTACTATGCTTTTGTGTAATGGGCTTCCTAGAAGTTTTTGGGCAGAAGCTGTTAGTACCGCATGCTATGTGCATAATAGAGCTATGATCCGACCTATTTTGAAAAAGACTCCCTATGAACTTGTAATAGGGAAAAACCCAATATATCACATCTTCGTTGCTTCGGGAGAAAATGCTTTGTTCACAATAATGGAAAAGAAAATTTAGGAAAATTTGACCCCCGAAGTGATGAAGCTGTCTTTCTGGGATATTCGGATCATAGTAAAGCTTACAAAGTATTCAATAAAAGAACATTGCGCATAGAAGAAAGTGTTCATGTTCACTTTGACGAAGATAATGTGTTTGATAAAGTTGAACAGGAAGAAGAGGATCCAGATGAGCCCGATTTCTTTCTAGCAAGAAATGAGCCCCTAAATGAAGATGAAGATATTCAAGGTATCAATGATGAACTAGATAACTCTGCAAACGATCCTAAGAGAAGTGATGAGTCCATAGTTAATGATACTATTGACCCTTCCTTAGATAAAGAAAAAGATCTTGAAGTTATACCTAATGATGATGTAACTTCCGATCCAAATCATGATATTTCTAATGAAGTTAGTGATACTTCTGAAGAAAATCCCGAGTCCAACTCAGGGAGAACAAATCATGATTCTTTCCGTGCAGATGATGCTAGTCCATCAAATGATAATGAGCCTAGAGTTCTCAAAAAGTGGAAACATCAAAGCTCCCACCCTTTGGACAAAATCCTAGGGGATCTAGAGCAAGGCATTAAAACTAGAAGGTCCTTGAATAATTTCTGCTCGTTCTTTTCGTTTCTATCAACCATTGAACCTCCCAATATTAAAGAAGCTCTTGCGGAACCTGATTAGATAACTGCTATGCAAGGAGCTTCAACAATTCGAACGCAATAAGGTATGGCACTTGGTGCCACGACCTAGTGATCGAACTGTTATTGGTACAAGATTGGTGTTTAGAAACAAATTGGACGATAAATGACTTATTATAAGAAACAAGGCACGACTAGTTGTCCAAGGCTACAATCAACAAGAAGGGATCGATTATGACGAGACCTTTGCACCCGTAGCAAGACTTAAGGCTATTCGTCTCATTATTGCCTTTGCTGCTCATAAAGGAATGAAATTATTCCAAATGGACGTTAAGACCGCATTTCTTAATGGTTATTTGGAAGAAGAAGTTTATGTAGAACAACCTCCCGGATTTTTAGATAGCAAGTTTCAAAACCACGTTTATAAATTAGACAAAGCTTTATATGGTTTGAAACAAGCTCCAAGGGCATGGTATGACAGATTATCCAAGTTTTTGTTACAAAATAATTATATAAGAGGATCTGTCGATGAAACCATATTCCTAAAATCCGAGGGTTCTAACTTACTTGTTGTGCAAATTTATGTAGACGATATTATATTCGGTTATACTAATGAAAAATTGTGCAAGTATTTTTCAGATCTAATGACTTCTGAGTTTGAAATGAGCATGATGGGAGAACTGGAGTACTTTCTAGGTTTACAAATTTAACAAACAAAGGATGGTATAAAGATTCACCAACAGAAATATATCAAGGAACTGATTCAAAAATTCGGTATGGAAAATGCAAAATCTTACGATACACCTATGGTACCTGAAAAGAAGATGACTATAGATGAACATGATAAGTGTGTCGATGAGACTACATATCGAGGTATGATTGGTTCACTTTTATATTTAACTGCAAGTCGTCCTGATATAATGTTTAGCGTATGTGTCTGTGCGCGATATCAGTCGTGTCCTAAAGAGTCACATATGATTGCAGTTAAACGTATCTTGAGATATTTAATTGGTACATCTAATTTGTACTTATGGTATCCACTTGAGTGTAATTTCGATCTAGTCGGATATTCAGATGCAGATTATGCAAGATGTTCTTTAGATAGGAAAAGCACTTCTGGGTTTGCTACGTTTGTTGGACCTGTATTATCACATGGGGATCAAGAAACAAAATTCAGTTGCAATGTCTACTGCTGAAGCCGAGTATGTATCTGCTGGACTGGTATGTTCTCAATTACTTTGGTTAAAGCAACAACTATGTGATTATGGTATTAATGTAGGTCGTATGCCTATTATGTGTGACAATACGAGTGCTATAGTAATTTCTAAGAACCCTGCCCAGCACTCGAGGACCAAACATATAGATATTCGACACCATTTTCTACGAGATCATGTAGAGAAAGGCAACATTTCACTTGAATTTTGTAGTACCGAAAGGCAATGGGCTGATATCTTGACTAAGCCGTTAGCTAGAAAACGCTTTGATTTTTTGAGACTTGAGATTGGTATAGTTAGTGATAATTAAATCCGTCATAATTATGTCTGGGAACCTGAATGACTGGCTAGGAAGATAAGATTGTACGATTGTGTCCGTATATTTTTGTTGCAAGTTTAATTATGTTAAATAATATTTATTTTACGTGTTATATCTTGCTTATGTGTATGCTAATATTTTATATTCTGCATAATCACATTTCCTTACAAAAATTCGACAAAATCTATAATAAAATGCCTAAATATAATAAAGATATTTCTATCTTATTATATTCCTACACAAATCCTGCCTAAACACCATCACAAGATTTTCTTTCCTAATCTTACTTCAAAGAGGATTCTTTTATTATTTTTATCCTATAAGAAATAGGAGATAATACCAAAAACAAAAAAAAAGGGAAAAGTGCTGTAAAAAAAAGCACGAAAAACAATAGTGCCGTGAAAAAAAAAGGGGCACGAGAAAAAAAAAAAAAAAAGGGAAAGTGCCAAAAAAAAAAAATTTAAGGAAATTGGTATTATTTTCTATCTTTAAGGAATTCTATTCTTACCTAAACACAAATCCCTTATGCTATTTATACCTCTTTAATCTCTCCATAATTCTCATCAATTCTAATCATCTAAAACCCTAATACCTTTTGCTAAAACGTTCAAATTTAATAATGACAAATCAACCTACAACCCATTTTCAATCCAAGAAACATGTTGTTATTAGAAAGAAGGTAACCCAATCACCGCCAAGAACCACGCGCTCCACCTCACCGGCCGACACCTCACGCTCCACACGGTCCGCCGTCGATCGACCTACCCGACAACCTCACAAAAAGACGAAAATTGATTAAGGGTAAGGGAAAGTTGGTTTCGGAAATTGAGGTAAGTTCAAAGACTGAGAACTATATACTTCAAGATGGTTCTTCACGTATTCTTTACGCACAGCATATGGATGATTACACTAACAATGGACTGAATAATCTTCGATTAACTCAAGTAGAACGAAGGAATATCAATCAAGTTTCTCAATATCGCATTCACGCAGGAAAAGTTTATTCGATTGATTGGTTAAAGAAATATAAAGCACTTGGGTTCTTCAGAAATTTTCTCAAAGATCAAGGATGGGAAAATATTGTTGATGTAAGTGGTCCTGTCTTTCCTATTGAGGTATATCAATTTTATGCTACTGTTCAATTTAAGGAAGGAAATTTACTTGCTGTGGTTAATGAGACATCCATACGTGTTTCACCTGGTGATTTTTGCGACTTGGATCGAGTTCCTGAAGAAGGAATCGAAATCAATCCAAGCGTAGAATGGGGAAGTATGTCACCTGAAAAAAGGTTGTTAGTGAAACGGTATTTCAAACAAGATGCGACTTCATCTGAGACTATCTTAACTGCGAAGTTGTCGCTAACTTTGGGATTCTTTTTTAACTTTCTTTGGACTACCGTTGTGCCTCGCAAAGAAGGTAGAGATAAATTCGGGGCTCATGAGATGATTATTATGAAGGCTTGGCTTGAAGGAGAAAAGGTTAGTCTACCCTTGCTTGTGTTTCATAAAATTATACAAGCTAGTGTAACGGCTAAGATGGATGATTTAGCTTCTACTTTAAGTTTGCCTTATGGTAATTGGATTTCTCGAATTTTAGAGAAGAAAGGAGTTATTGGGAAGCATAGTTATGGAGTTATAACAAATGACGAGATGAGCGATCTTTACTTATCTTATATGAAGCTCGTTATTAATGGTCCGGAATTATGTTTTGAGACAAAAGGAGAAAAAGGAGGAAAAAACAATGTGAATTTTGAGATGTTGGATTCTAAGATGGAATCGAATTTCACTTCTATTCTGGGAAGGATTAATGAGCAAGACAAGAAATTAGGAGAGTTGTTTGATCTTATTAAAAAGGAAAGGAGAGTTGATACTTAGTGGACCAAGTGAAATTAGCCCGACGCGTCTAAACACCGTCTTGTCACGGTTTGACACGAAAATTGACCATGCTCTTAGGGCCGCCGTGCGAACACACTCCGAGTCTACTCTTATGAAGGAATGTTTGGATAGTTTGGTTAAGTTTGGTGATGAGCTCTTGCAATCTGGAAAGGAGATGAGGTCTGAGATGTAAACTATATATGAAGCAGTTAAAGCTATGACTTTGAGGATTGGTAACTTCGATACTCGATTGACTGCCCAAGCTGCACTCCTAGACCATTGTCATGCGCGACTCGAGGACTTGGAATATCGAACCCGTCCTAGGTCACACCCGCCGAGCCCACGCTACCCTTGACCATCTCGCCCTAACCCATTCAACCTAGCCTTATCTTTTTAATTCCTTTGCTCACAATAAAAATCCATCTTATGGATATTAGCTTTTTCAATTCCGCATTTTATTCCTTGTGTGATTGCAGTTTATAATATTATTATGCTAATTAAGAACTAGATTGCGTTTAATATAATATTTTTTTCATGATTAATTCTTGTCTCATAATATATTATTCTGGTCGTTTTATGTTTGTTCTTATCTTTTCAATGATGCCAAGAGGGGGAATTATTTTTATGATTTGCGACCGTCTCAAGTTAATTCTCTCAAGGCATTCTATAGCTATAACTTTGAAAAGATTATTAGTTTCTGCGCTCAACTGTTCTATAATTTGGGAAGTATTATGTTGAGGGGGAACTAGACTTAGACACAAATCATAGGAGACTTGTCATCATAAAAAAGGGGGAATTTGTTGGACCTTTAGTCCTTATTAATTGTTTTGATAATGACAGTAATGATTTGTATGTGGACTTAATATTATAAACATATGCGTGTAATTGTATGCTTAAGTCTTAATATAGAAAGGAATAATTACAATGACGCAAGCTTGATGTTTGGACCAAGGAGGTACAACTTCAAATACACTTGATCGATGTATTCAAGCAAGATCAAGATTAGAAATCAACCACGAGACTCAAGATGAGAGACTTGTGAAGAGACGATTCGTTTACTGAAGAGCTACTGAAGATTAGATAGTATAGGTCGTCATCCGGTAATGGTTTTACTTTGTTTGATTTAAAGGTTAGTGAAGTTATGACCTAATAGCCATAACTTCATTGCTACTTAAAAATGATGCGTTAATTTTTGGAAAATATATTTTTAGTGATTTATAAAATAAGAGAGTATTTATTTTAATTGGAATTAATTAATAAGAATTTAAGTTGAATAAACTATTGGTTTGTAACACGATATTTATATCGTCATGCAACCTAGGGCTTTAACTAAATTCTATCTCGATTTGTTGTGGGCTATAGAAGCAATAGTGGACCGAAGGAGGCCTAGAGGCCGGCCGAACCATAGGGAGGCTGAAACCCTAGGTGGCCGAAACCCTAACAGGCCAAACTCCTTCTACTCTTGCCTCTTACTTGTTCATCAAGTAGTTTAGGGATTTATTATTACAGAACATTCCTATGCCCTAATTCCAGAACATTCCTAAACCCTAATTCTCTACTACTATAAATACTCCCATTCATTCATCATTTAAATGTGACACACACATCTACACTTTTAAGAGAGAAAAATATTTTAAGCAAAATTCTTTGAGCTTTAATTCTTATTTTCCAATTTGCTTATATAAAAATTGCGCATCAATTTTGTCAATCACTCGAAGAAAAATCGTTATAGGATACTAAGTACACAAGATACTGTACTCACTCGCATAACGTGAGATTAATATTTATCGTTGTACTTTTCTTATTAACGTAAGAGCAACCTAGAGTATTTAGCGATACTCAATCTGAGTTATAATCATATAGTTGATTATACGAGTGGATTGTTAATTTTTGTAATCCGGAGAAAGGTACTAAAAATTATTAATCGAGAATAGTGGACGTAGGTTTCGACTTGTGAAACTGAACCACTTCAAAATCCTATGTGTCTCTCTTTATTATTGTTATTTCGATTTTGCATTTATTATTAATAATTTAATTAGTTGATTTTAATCAATAAAATCAAATAATTATTTTATATCATATAGATCGAAAAAGCGGTCATCGTTTTTAATACTCAATTCACCCCCCCCCCCCCCCTCTTTCGTATTCGATCAATAGACTCCTTAGTGCCCACAATGCCTTCCTCTCTCAAATCGAATCGGCCAGTGTGACAGTCGCTCTGTCTGATGCAGATTGGTTGATTGCTATGCAAGAAGAACTTAATCAATTCAAGAGGAACGAGGTATAGCAGTTAGTCCCTAGACCACCTAACCAAACCGTCATTGGTACTAGGTGGGTCTTTCGCAATAAGCTTGATGATTCCGGAGAAATCGTAAGGAATAAAGCTATACTAGTGGTGCAAGGTTACAATCTACAAGAAGGTATCAATTATGACGAAACCTATGTACCGAAAGCTAGGCTTGAGGCCATACGATTATTAATCGTTTTTGCGGCTCATAAAGGCATTAAGCTCTTCCAAATGGATGCCAAAACCGCTTTCTTAAATGGATATTTGGAAGAGGATTTCTTTGTAGAGCAACCTCCGGGCTTTTTAAACAATGATTTTCCTAAACATGTTTTCAAATTAGACAAAGCTCTTTATGGTTTAAAACAAGCACCTAGGTCTTGTTATGATAGATTGTCTAAATTTCTCATTGAAAATGGTTTTAGAAGAGGTTCCATTGACAAAACATTGTTTTTGAAGCAACAGTCGGACAAACTGTTGGTTGTCCAAGTATATGTCGATGATATCATATTTGGGGCTACCAATGAAGTACTATATGCTTATTTTTTGGAATAAATGAAATCGAAATTTGAAATGAGCATGATGGGTGAGTTAGGATTTTTTCTTGGGCTCCAAATTAAGCAATCCAAAGAAGGAATCATGATCCATCAACAAAAGTATATTAAAGAAATGCTTAAGAATTTTGGGATGACTAATGGGAACTCATTTCTTACACCCATGATATCTAAGTCCAAATTGGACAAAGATGAGAATGGTAAGAGCGTTAGCGATAAGCTGTATCGAGGTATGATTGGATCACTTCTGTATTTAACCGCAAGTCGTCCCGACATTCTCTTTAGCGTTTGTTTATGTGGTAGATTCCAATCAAATCCGAAAGAATCTCATTTTAAAGCGGTTAAACGTATTCTTCGATATTTGATTGGAACACAAGAACTTTATTTGTGGTACCCCTTACATTGTCCTTTTGATCTTATAGGATATTCCGATGCGGACTATGCGGGGTGTAGTGTTGACCGAAAGAGCACTTCTGGAATTGCAACATTCTTGGGTCCTTGCTTGATTTCGTGGGGCTCAAAGAAACAAAACACGATTGCTCTTTCAACGGCCGAAAGTGATTACGTTAGCGCCGCTCATTGTTGCTCTCAACTTCTTTGTGTAAAACAACAACTTCATGACTTTGGAATTATTTATGACTCCGTTCCCATCATGTGTGATAATACGAGTGCAATAAATATTTCTAAAAATCCAATATAACATTCCAAGACTAAGCATATTGAGATTCGTCAACATTTTATTCGAGACCATGTAGAGAAAGGGCATGTTAAACTTATTTTTTGCAAAACCGAAGATCAAATAGCCGATATATTTACTAAACCACTTGAAAGGAAACAATTTGAGAAGCTTAGGCTAGATATAGGTTTAATTAATTGCTCTTAATTCATGTTCATGACCACATTGTTTCTATTAAATGATTGACTAATTAGGGACATGTTAGTATGATATTGTTCTTTCTTGTGTTTTCATATTGTTTGTTAACCGTAAATTGATATCGTCTTTGTGAATTGGTAATCACTCAACCTCACGTCTAGTGCAATGTTTATTTTCACATCACCATTAAATCTAAAAACTCAATTGTATACATTTTTTTTTGTGAAACCCAACCAACCCTTACCTTCCTATAATTAATTGGGCGTATTTCCCTTCAAACAAAACCCGTCCAACTCCCTAAATCAACCCAACCTCAGAAACTCCCACCTACTAACCGTCCATCTTCCTCCTCACCTACCCTTACCATTTTTACTATAGTAAAAAGCTCTTACAATACCAAACTTAAACCTACCCTCATGTCAACCCCTACCTCACCATCAGACCCTACCTCCAATCCATCCTCCTCTCAAACCGACATGACCAAAAGAAAAGGATCCTACGCCTTTCCAATTAACCCGACACCTGAAACCCCTCTCGCACCCTAAACCCCTCTTCAACCCTCAACTATAGCCACTCTCTCCCGGAAAAACCCATACACCCTGAACCCCCGATCTCCTCCATGATCGGGAAGCGAACCCGTGCCAGCGATCAGAAAACCACTCCCTCGGTAGGGTCATCATCGACTATAGTCACCATTCTCGACGGGGATAATGATGAAGACGATCACCTTGACCACTCCTCTCAATCAGAGGAAGAAGTGGATCAGGGGGATCAGGAGGTTGTTGTACCGGCCAAATCACAGCGAGGGGTCAAGAGAAAGGGAATAGTCAGTCTCCCCGACATAAATGAGGAAGCCGAGGGTGATGAAACCAATGTCGAAAAAGACGTGACTGATTTGAATGAGGATAATCTTGCTCGTGAAAGATCTGAGTCACCAACAAAAACCGATAAAGGAAAGGGAAAGGTCTCTGACCTTGATGATGATCTCGGGGTTGAGGATACTGTTCCTAAGAAAACAAAAAGGGGAAAGTTGCAAAAGGGTCCACCAAAGTAGAAAGCCAAAGTTTCGGCTGTGTCAGGGAAAGGGATAGTCATCTTTCTTGGACCCAATGACTCGGTCCCTTTAATATCTAAGTGGGATGTGGATTCCTTGTGGGCCCAAATCGACGCATTAGATCTTCCTCCCTCGATCTATCGTCACTGTGAAAGATTGATCTCCAAAGATGTGGTTCACTCGACTCGGATCTATTATAAAACATGATATGAACGACCCGCATTTGACAAGGTCCAGGAAATGTTAGCTGTTCAAAAATGGGAAGATTTAATAGAGGTCACAGAACTGGTGTTTGTCTGTGAAGTGGTTCAATTCTATGCATCTTTACGGGTTGATAAATCCAGAACCTCTCTCACTGCCAAAGTCAATGGTAAGCCTTTAACCCTCACTCAAAGTGATTTTTCTGAGATTCTTCAAATTCCGAACAAAGGCTATGACAACCTTCCTTCTGAGACTTGGCCCGCCCTTGGCTATGCCTCCCCTTTGACAGTCGCTAAAACCGTTTACCCGAAAGCTGTAACATGCGGGGCTGTTGCAAATACCCAAATCCCTCCCCCTCTCCGCTTGATTTTTAACATGCTGTGTCGCACCCTGTACCCATCCGGTGACCGTACAAAATTGTCCATTGCCCAACAATATCTTATCTACCACATCACTACTCACAGAAAAATTAACCTATCCGGCCTCATGTTTCGTCGCTTTTCTGCAATGATGCCCAATTCCATTTCACTAATGAGTGTGTTGAAGCCTTTAATAGAATCAAGGAAGCACTAATCTCGGCACCGATCATTCAACCACCAAATTGGGATCTACCGTTCGAGATTATGTGTAATGCTAGTAACTACGTCGTTGGAGCGGTTCTTGGCCAACGGGTAGGAAGGGCTTTACATGCTATGTACTATATAAGCAAGACTCTTGATTCTTCCCAAGTGAACTATGATACCACTGAGAAAGAGCTCCTTGCCATTGTCTATGCTTTGGACAAATTCCGTTCCTATTTACTTGGATCCAAAGTGATTGTCTTTTCGGATCACCATGCTCTTCGACACCTCTTGATAAAGAAAGAGGAAAAACTAAGGTTGTTGAGATGGATTTTGATTCTTTAAGAATTAGACTTGGAAATAAGAGATAATAAAGGGGCCGAGAATGTAGTGGCGGATCACTTGTCAAGAATCCAGTTTCATGATGAAGAAGGAGAAACACCGATCAATGACTCTTTCCCAGATGATATCTTAATGGCTATTCAAACACAACTTGAGAGACATATCACCCCATGGTTTGCCGATTATGCCAACTATATTGTTGGAAGAGTACTCCCTCCAAACTTAAACTACAACCAAAGGAAGAGGTTCTTATTCGAAGTAAAGAGGTACTTTTGGGATGACCGAAATATTTACAAGGAGTGTAGTGATGGGCTCTACCGAAGGTGCATCCCTCAATGGGAAATTCAAGGAGTTTTGGAAGGATGTCACTCATCCCCTTATGGCGGACACCATCGAGCAAGGAGGACCATTTCAAAAATTCTTCAATCGGGCTTCTTTTGGCCTACGATGTTCCAAGATGCTAGGGAGTTCATCTTTCATTGTGGTGCTTGTCAAAGGACGGGGAATATCTCTTGGAGGAATGAAATGCCACAAAGGGGCATACTAGAGGTGGAGATCTTCGACGTTTGGGTGATCGACTACCAAGGGCCGTTTGTGACATCCAAAGGGAACAAATATATCCTTGTGGCCGTAGACTACGTCTCAAAATGGTTAGAGGCAATTGTCACCCCAACCAATGATGCAAAAACGGTCATTATGCTCTTCAAGAAAATAGTCTTCCCAAGATTCGGGGTCCCTAGAGCAATCATAAGTGATGGAGGAACGCATTTTTTTGAAAAGAAGCTCACATCCCTTTTGACCAAATATGGTGTTCAACATAGAACCAGTTTAGGATACCATCCTCAAACAAGCGGTCAGGTTGAAGTTTCAAATAGAGAGATCAAGCAAATTCTTGAGAAAGTTGTCAACAAGACTCGTAAGGATTGGAGCATGAAGCTTGATGACGCTCTTTGGGCTTATAGGACGGCCTATAAGACTCCCATAGGAGCGTCCACTTAAAAACTTGTCTATAGTAAGGCATGCCATTTGCCAATTGAGTTAGAGTACAAAGCTTTTTGGGCAATTAAAGCTCTCAACCTTGATCTCAAATTAAGCGGTCAAAAGAGGATGATACAAATTCAAGAGTTGGAAGAATTCTGACAACAATCTTATGAGAATGCCAAGATCTACAAGGAAAGGACAAAGTTGCTTCATGATAAGAGAATTAAGCAAAAAGCCTTGCACAAAGGAGATAAAGTCCTTCTATTCAATTCCCGATATCAACTCTTTCCCGTGAAGTTGAACTCTAGATGGATGGGTCCTTATGTGATCACCGAGGTAGGAAAGTATGGAGACTTTGAGATCAAATCGGGAGATAGAAGCAAATTCAAGGTCAATGGCCAAATATTGAAGCCATATTATGAGGGAGCGTTCATTGGAGAGGTCGAGGTCACCTACCTCGGGCCTCCTCATCCTTGAAGAGATCATCAAAAGGAGAGTTTGGTGGAGTCCTCCCTAAACCACCACTTGTATATATACTAACCCTTTTTACTTGTACTTTTAACTTTATTGTATTTTTATCATAAACATGATTCTCGCCGTGAGAGTAAGTGAGGGAGGGTCACTAATCATTTTGATGAATGAAGGAACTAGTTTTCAAGTGTGGAGAAACATTTTTATCAAAGTGAAGGAAAAGCAGGAGAAATCCGAGCGTCCCGTGAGGAAGACGCCCGTCCAAGCAAGGAATCTGAGCGTCCGACTGGGAATCCGCTCGTCCTATAAAGAGCTGACAAGTAGCTGTTTTGTTCTGATCCGAAATCCAAACGTCCACCATCGCAATACGCTCGTCTGGATCAGGACGCCCATCGCTTTAGAAATCCGCTCGTCTCTTTAGCAACAATTTCTGGAATTCCTCGCTTGAAGATAATCCGAGCGTCCTTAGTAGAATCTGCTCGTCCTACTACAGTAAGACGCTCGTCCCGACAACCCTAGGCTCGTCCTGGCTACTTCAAAATCTGGGATCTTTCCCTGGAAAGGAATCCGAGCGTCCCGTAAGGAATCCGCTCGTCCTAATGCCCAGAAATTCGAGCGTCCCGATGTCGAATCCGCTCGTCTCCCTGCGCCTTATTTCCCAGATTTTCGCGAATTAGATTCTCACCCACCACATAATTTGTGACACCTCATCCTCCCTTCCACTTATAATATAACCCCCCCCCCCCCTCTTATGACTCCAAAGCACATCTCAAGCACTCTTTCACCCCACAAAAACAAAACCCCCCAAAATCTAGGGTTTCTAAAAGATTCACAAGGAGATTTAATTCACAAAGAGCATCCCCATATTTCTACAATTTAAATTCCAAATCTATATCCAAGAATGGGACCAAGAGGATCAATATCTAAAGAAAGAAGAAGACCAAGGGTAAGAGGAAGCTCATCTACTTCTCACATCAACACTTTAAGAAGAGAACATGAGGAGATAGTTGACCTCACCAAGCTTGATGAATTTCCTAACATAGAGTTTATGAACGATGTTCAAATGCTTGTCTTCCACCGACTACTTGGTAAGAATATCCTTTCTACCAAATTTATGTGTCACAAAACCTTGAGAAAGCTTGGAATATACCACCAAACGGAAGCTCTCTTCGAGTTATTCGGTCTTTCTACTTTATTCCATATGCATGAACGAATCTATCGGTCCCTTGTCCTCGAGTTCTTAAGTTTCTTAAAGATTACCACTTTGAACAAAATGATTTGCATAGAGTTTAGATTGGAAAATGTAACAAGGATGATGACTCTTGTGGAGTTTGCAAATGTGCTCAGTTTGGATGTTTCGCCTACCCGAACATCAAGACCAAAGAAGTATAGTCTAGCACCATTGTGGAGAGCCATGACCGGTCGAGACTTTTTGTATATCAAGGAATGTTTGGCATTTCACATCCAAAACCCTATTCTAAAGCTCACTTACCGGTTCTTATACGGAACTATTCTTGCACACCGAGATCCGGCGATTCTGAATGAGCTTGATCTCGTATTCATGGAATCATATCTTAAGATCCAAGGAAGAAGTGGATATCATTTCAATGAACCACTTGTACTCCTTGAGAAATGGGCTAATTTTCGAAATGGGGATGACGATGGGATGAAGCATATCGTCAATGGAGGACTCATTACAAGCCTCGCGAAACACTTCAATCCAAGGTTCAATGAGAACAATGAGTACACTCCCCTTCCAGAAAATACAAGGATCAATGAGGAGCTAATTCTTGTGCAACATCATTGGATAACCCACGAGGATTTTGAAAAGAGAATCAAATGGATAACAAAAGGGAGGAACCCTATCTACTTTCCAATGAACGGTTTACCGAGAATTTCACCAAGGAGGGGTCCTCTATCCCCAATCCCATCATACCTCATCCCCACGAACCCGAACCAAGCAAATCAAGCACCACCTCCAAACCTACAACAACAACACGAGCCACAACAACAAAATGAAAAGATGAAGATACCTCCCTACCCTTTTCAATATCAACCCTACAATCTGTTGGGAAATGTGTCCTCAACAATAGTGCGATCATATGATTTAAATATCATTATTAAATCTCATTTTAAAGAATACAATTGGGAAGTATTTATACTGTCAATTGGTCAACATATATCGGTAATGATTGGCTGGCTAGAGTTTGACATTACTGTCGTGTGATGGTGGTGATCAGTTGACCCCCTAGGTCATACCTATAGGGCGACACTCTTAATTGATTATTTAATTAATCGTATAATGTTACGAGTTAATTAAATTACTTGAAAAATTGACGGACGATTTTGGAAGTAAAATTTACGTATCAAATTGAAATGTGATTAAATGAGATACGGTCTGAGTAATCAAATTGTATCATTACTCGGATGAAATTATTGTTTAAAGAAACAATTAGATTTGAATGAATTATTATAAATACGATTTATAAATGGAAAAATATTTTGGTGCAAGTAATTATGAAATTACTAAGTCAATTTTGTATATGACGTATTTTTATTAATACGTTGATTTTTAATATGTTAAAAATACATGTCAGTTTTATGTTACATGTGACATGTGACATATTGACAATTGACAAAAATAAAATGGATTCATGTTATCCATATGGACCGAAATATTGGGAATAATTAACATATTCTTATTGTGTTAATTTAGATTAGTGGAATTCATCATTATTTCTCTAATTTAGGCATGCACACCTAGGGTCCTTTTGTGTAAGAGCACAAAGGCCATGCATTGGCCATGCTTCCCCTCCTACCCGGTTCTACATAGAAAAGAACAAGGGTTCATTTGATTATTTTTAATTATCATTCACCATATGAATGGATGCATGATTATTATTATTCATTCACTTCACAAAAATTAATTCTAGTGAGATAAAAATAATTCTCTTCCTCTCCTCTTCTCCTACCCGGTTTTAGGAACCAAAACCAAACAATTTTTGGTTCAATTTTTCACAAAATTAATATTGTACTAGCTCATATAATATTAATTAGATTAAGAGTTAGTTTTGGGTATAAAGTTAGGGAGAGATCCTACACTTGGATCTTGGTTCATCCATAAGGAAAGCTCAAGAACAAAAGAAAAGGAGATTTCTTTTGTGCCCATAAAACCGATACATCCAATGTAAGAATATGATTTCTCCTCTATTTTTCATATTGTTTGCATGCATAAAATCCGTATTTAATTTTATGACAAATTAATTAAGACATATATGAGTATGTTAGTATGTATAAAGATCTACATTTCCTTCAATCGGTATCAAGAGCCACGGTTGTTTGCATGCAAATCGGTTAAAGGTTTTTCCGAGTTATAAGAATAACAAATAAAACTTGTAAAATTTGTGTTATTGTGATATATCACGAAATTAATCCATGCATGTTAATATTTATAGTCCTAAAATGTTTTAGGATATTTTGGTCAATTTTACGGATTTTTATTGTTCATAATTTACTATAATGGCATTTAAATGTGATTTTATGAGTAAAAATGTCATTTTTGGTCTAAAATTAGCTATACTTCGAATTTTCCATTGATTTTTGGATATGTTGTCATATAAATTATTTTGAGATAACCTGTAAATTTTCATAATTTTTGGACTTGTTATGCTCGAAAAATGAATTTTTCATTATTAAATTCGGATTTAAGTGAAAAATAGGTTAATATGAGTTAAATTTCGAATCTGGTCATAGAAAATTAATATGTTGTCACATGGAATTTTACAAGATGTGTGTAAAATAATTGGCTATAAAGAAGTCTTTTTGCATGATTTATGGATTTTTGAAGAAAACTAGCATAAATAGTGACATTATTAGTGGAAAATTAATAAAACATAATCTATGACTTAGGAAAAACGTCTAATGTTGCATTTTATTATATTTTTCAGATATAAAATTGAAAAGTTAATGAAAATAATTTTTCCATGTTTTTATGATTATTTTATTAAAAATTGATAAACCGCAACATTGTTTTTCCGGAAAAATTTCGAAATTTTTAACCTAAGATTTTGAACATTATGAGTGTCATGGTAATTTTCCAGAATGTTCATGAGTTTAAATTTCAAATTTCAAATTTATTTGAAATTTTGTGATTTATTTGAAGTTTAATAGCTTATTTTTGTAATTTTTGGTCCATTTATGAACAATTTTGTAAATATGGGTTAATTATGGTCAAATTATTAGTGAAGATTAAATTTTGAGTCCTAAAAGGTTAGGGTAATTAACTTATGCATAAATATGAGTTTATGTATTTTTGTGATTATAAAATGTTGAAATCACGCAAAATCGTAAAAAAGAGTAATATACGATATTGGCTATTTAAAGGCGATTTAGCATAAAATTGAGCATGTTCATACATATTATAATGCTGCATTTTCTTTATGATTGTCATAATTTTAATTTATGTAATTTTTGAATTATGTAATTTTACTTAGTATGGCCTTAGATTTTAATTGGTATTTCCCGAAATGTATGGGAATATCGATTCGGTTGTAATTTTTATTCTGATCTCGTATCACCGTTTTGTAATTTAATAGATTTAGTTTATTTTAGTTACAAATGTATAATAGGAATTATGTAATTTATTATGTAATTTTATTCATTCCGGAGTTCCCAAACACGGATTTCTTCAAGAATGGCGATACATAAAGACGGTGTTACCTCGAGATGCGTGCCACAACCGAAGTTCAAGGGACCAATGGAGTTGGTTTCCGAATATGTAATAGTTAAATAGTTTTTCTATTTTAGGAAAGGCCATACTAGGATTTATTTATCTTTATGCTTGCATTTTATTTATGTCACATGCATCGCTAAATCGCAATAACTAAAACATGCATCCTTTTTTTATCGAGTTTATCGACCGTGTCAATTCGAATTATCGTAGTTCACCGCTTTAGTTCACTTAAAACGTGATAGATAATAAATTGACATGACCTCTCGCTAAAACAAACAATTGAGACATAGCCTTACCAAATAGTAGAAACCATGAAAACCTATTTCGCGAGGGAGTGCACTCGGCTACCCCGGGGTACAAACCTTGTTACGTAAGGGAAGTGGGTGATAAATGTCTATCCACCGAATTCATGTTGATGAGGGTTGCATCGGCTACCCCGTGCCTAAGTTGATGTGGGTTTGGATAATGGACACATTTATTCGAAATTTGGATTGTACTCAACAAAAGTTATTGATAAGGGTTGCATCGGCCACCCCGTGCCCTTGTTGATGTGTTTTGGGCTATAGATAAACATTAGAGTAATTTTATCGACCAAGAGTTCTAAAAGTAGAATCGATTAAAAGGTTAATCCACCGAGTTATATTGATAAAGGTTGCATCGGCTACCCCGTGCCTAAGTTGATATGAATTTGGGTCTTGGAATCATTTATTATAGTTGGGTAGAGGTCACTATATAAATGTTCATATCTTGTTAATTTGCAAGTATGATTTAAAAAGACAAATGTTAATATTTCCTTTCCTCCATATTTGTAGTGCATTACAATGAATCCAACAAATGCTACCGCACCGATAACTATTGAGTCATATCACAATGTTCTTGACAACGTATGCTCCAACAACGATTTCGATACAACTAGAGAACTTCATTTCGGGATAGGTTCGGATGGAAACCTTAACTTCATCACCTCTTCTAAACCACCCACTACTACTAGACCTCGTGTGAGTCCGTCTCAAGAAGACTACCTCATACAATCTATAGGGTCTTTGTCTCTGGAAGATAAAGATGCCAAAGCTAGTGGGAGCTCTAGCAATCAAGTTCTTGCTTCAAAGGGCAAGAGGTTCAAGAAGAAAGGAAAGAAAATCAAAAACTTCAAGCAAGTTAATGATGAGTGCCATTATTGCTATGGCATGGGACATTGGCTTAGGAATTGTCCCATGTATTTGCGAAATATAAGGGAAGGACTCATTACTCCAAAAGGTACAATTCCTAAAGAAATTTATGTTATTGATATAAATTATACTTCCACTACAACATGGGTACTAGATACCGGTTGTGGTTCTCACCTTTGTAATCATTTATAGGATTTAAGAGATGTGGAGAGGCTTAGCAAGGGAGATGTGGATCTACGCCTTGGAAATGGAGCTCGGGTAGCGGCCGAATCTAAGGGAACTTATGTTTTAGCTTTGCCAAATGGATTTGAGTTGTATTTGCATAATTGTTTTTATGTGCCTACACTCTCTAAAAACATTATTTCAATCGCCATGCTAGACATGGACGGTTTTTGTTTTGTCATTAAGAACAATCGTTGTACTATTTCTAGGAACGACTTGGTTATAGGCCAAGCTTCCTCTATCAATGGCATTTACATTTTAGAGACCTCAAATCCGACAAATGATATTTATAACATTCAATCAAAGAAACTCAAAACAAGTGACCCAAGTGAAGCGTTCATTTGGCATTGTCGATTAGGTCACATAAACGAGAATCGCATCAAAAGATTAATTTCGACTAATGTGATTACACCATTTGATTATCAATCATTTGGTACATGCGAATATTGCCTACTTGGCAAAATGACTCGTAATCCTTTTAGTGGTAAAGGGACACGAGCTAGTGAGCTATTGGGACTCATACACACCGATGTATCTGGACAAATGACTATCACCGCTCGTGGTAATTATGACTACTTCATAACCTTCACCGATGATTTAAGTAGATATGGGTATATCTATTTAAAGAAACATAAGAGTGAAGCGTTTGAGAAATTCAAAGAATTTCAAAACGAAGTAGAGAACCAATTGAACAAAAGGATTAAGGCACTACGATCCGATCGTTGTGGTGAATACCTTAGTCTTGAATTTGATTCACACTTGAATGGTTGTGGTATTATATCACAACTTTCTCCACCCGGAACACCACAACTGAATGGTGTTGCCGAAAGGAGAAATCGAACCCTACTTGATATGGTTCGATCCATGATGAGTCAAACCGAGTTACCGAACTCGTTTTGGGGATTTGCAATCCAAACTGCAATTCTATCTTTAAATAATAGTCCCACTAAAGCCACCGAAAAGACTCCATTTGAAACATGGAAAGGAAAAGTTCCTAATCTATCCTACATGAAAATTTGGGGATGTGATGCTTACGTCAAATCTAAACCCGACAATAAGCTTGCCCCAAGATCTGAAAAGTGCATCTTTGTAGGCTATCCTTTGACCTCCCGAGGTTACTATTTCTATAAACCTCAAGATAACAAAGTGTTTGTGTCTTCCGAGGCTGTCTTCTTAGAACGAGAATTTATTTCTAAGAGACAGAGTGGGAGAAATTTTGAACTTGATGAAGTTCAAGAGCCACAAACCGAGGCAGAGACGCAAGAAGATGTTCCTTCGTCGTCTAACGCGGTTGTACCTCCTCCACTAAGAAGGACGGGCCGAGTAATTCGCCATCCCGATCGATATGTGGGACTTACCGAGGAAGATGGAACACTCGATGTGTTGCTTATAGAAAGTGACGAGCCCGCCACCTACAAGACCGCAATCTCTAGTCCAAATTCCTCCTTATGGCTTGAAGCCATGAAGTCCGAAATGGATTCTATGCATGAAAACCAAGTTTGGGACTTGGTAGATTTGCCTAAAGGGGCAAGACCCCTTCAATGCAAATGGATATTCAAAATCAAGAATGGCATAGAAGGACATGATGATGTCTACAAAGCTAGGCTAGTGGCAAAAGGATTTACCCAAGTCCAAGGTCTCCATTATGATGAGACCTTCGCCCCCGTAGCCATGCTAAGATCCATACGGATTATGTTAGCGATCGCCGCATTTCATGATTATGAAATATGGCAAATAGATGTCAAAACCGCCTTTCTAAATGGGCATTTAGAAGAGGAGGTGTACATGATACAACCCGAAGGTTTTGTTGATTCTAAAAATCCTAACAAAGTGTGCAAGCTTAAGAGATCTATTTATGGTCTTAAGCAAGCATCTAGAAGTTGGAATCATCGATTCAATCATGTTATAAAAGAAAATGGTTTCACTCGAAGTGTTGAGGAACCATGTTTATACATGAAATTTAGTGGGAGCAATGTTGTGTTCCTAATCTTGTATGTCGATGACATACTACTCATTGGAAATGATATTCCAATGTTGTCTTCTGTTAAGAAGTGGTTAGGTAACCACTTCCAAATGAAGGATTTAGGAGAGGCACAACGCATATTAGGTATCCGGATCTATAGAGATAGATCCAAGAGGATATTGGCACTAAGTCAAGAGTCTTATGTTGATAAGATTCTTCGACGATTCAGCATGGACAAATCCAAAAGGGGTTTGGTACCTATGGTAACCGGGACGATATTGAGCAAGACTCAATGTCCCTCCGAACCCCATGATGTTGAACGCATGAAGTTGATCCCCTATGCTTCCGCTATTGGATCAATCATGTATGCCATGATATGCACACGTCCTGATGTCTCGTATGCCTTGAGCATGACGAGTAGATATCAAGGAAATCCGGTGAGAGTCACTGGATTCTTTGTCAAGAACATCCTTAAGTACTTAAGAAGAACTAAGGACTCTATCCTTGTGTTTGGAGGAGACACCGAGTTGCGTGTTAATGGATACACGGACTCAAGTTTTCAAACAGATAGAGATGACTTGAAATCACAAAAGTCGGTTTCGTGTTCATGCTCAATGGTGGTGCCGTAAATGGAGAAGCTTCAAGGAAGTCAGAATCATGGATTCTACAACGGAGGCTGAGTACATTGCAGCATCAGAAGTTGCTAAGGAAGCTGTTTGGATCAGGCAATTCACGGAAGGTCTAAAAGTAGTACCTATCGCCAATGATCCCATCACTCTCTATTGTGATAATAGTGGGACGATCTTCCAAGCTAAGGAGCCGAAGTCTAGTAATAGATCTAGACATGTACTTAGAAAATATCATGTAATAAGAGATTTCATTGAAAGAAAGGAAATTGCGATTTGTAAGGTTGGGACGGATGGCAACATAGCCGATCCGCTCACCAAGCCTTTATCGCAGGCTAAGCATGATGGACATGTTACGTCCATGGGACTTAAACGTGTACCAAGTTTTTGTTAGATTTTGAAATGAAATAAAAGTGTCGTTTTTGTTCATGTTCATAATCACATTTGTCTTTTATCTTTAATTTATACATTGTTACATCCAAACGGGTTGTAGAGACAATTGAACCCCGTAAAGTGAACACGGATTAACATAGTATTTGCCCATAGTCACTTGTATGAGGTGACGTCTCGAAGTGACTAGAGTGTGATGCGATTGATGGCAAGTTCAAGTGCCATAGAGTCATGTGAGATGACTAGTCGATCACATAGGCGATCGTATTAGGAACATTTTGTCGGGCCTAATGACCGCTTATAGAGTTTTGGCAAATTTATATAGCCTGGTCGTGGCGAGAGCTACTATAGTATTCAAATGAGTCGATTTTTTTGACTAAAGCCTATTCACCTAAGATGGCACAGTTTCAGATTAACTTTGATTTGTGTTACTACGACCTTCGTAAATGGGGTCAAATGGGCATATTTTGGGTTATGATGGTCAGGCTAGTCGAAGGGAATGAGTGCGATAGGAATTGTCCACCCCTAGTCGGGGTTATAACAATATCTCGGGGCCACTCGAGGAGTAATGAATCGAAATGCGTGGCCACGCTCGGAAAGTATCTATGATAGATAAGTCCGGTCAATCAGTTATTCTCCAGATCGAGGAAACCACTCTCGATATGATCACTTGCAAGTACGACCTGAAAGACACCTTGCATTGAGTGGGAGATAGTAATAGGACAAGAGAATTGGTGACGCACACTTGTCGAGGACAAGTGGGAGATTGTTGGGAAATGTGTCCTCAACAATAGTGCGATCATATGATTTAAATATCATTATTAAATCTCATTTTAAAGAATACAATTGGGAAGTATTTATACTGTCAACTGGTCAACATATATCGGTAATGATTGGTCAAGGCTAGAGTTTAACATTACTTGTCGTGTGACGGTGGTGATCGATTGACCCCTAGGTCATACCTATAGGGCGACACTCTTAATTGATTATTTAATTAATCGTATAATGTTACGAGTTAATTAAATTACTTGAAAAATTGACGGACGATTTTGGAAGTAAAATTTACGTATCAAATTGAAATGTGATTAAATGAGATACGGTATGAGTAATCAAATTGTATCATTACTCAGATGAAATTATTGTTTAAAGAAACAATTGGATTTGAATGAATTATTATAAATACGATTTATAAATGGAAAAATATTTTGGTGCAAGTAATTATGAAATTACTAAGTCAATTTTGTATATGACGTATTTTTATTAATACGTTGATTTTTAATATGTTAAAAATACATGACAATTTTATGTTACATGTGACATGTGACATATTGACAATTGACAAAAATAAAATGGATTCATGTTATCCATATGGACCGAAATATTGGGCATAATTAACATATTCTTATTGTGTTAATTTAGATTAGTGGAATTCATCATTATTTCTCTAATTTAGGCATGCACACCTAGGGTCCTTTTGTGTAAGAGCACAAAGGCCATGCATTGGCCATGCTTCCCCTCCTACCCGGTTCTACATAGAAAAGAACAAGGGTTCTTTTGATTATTTTTAATTATCATTCACCATATGAATGGATGCATGATTATTATTATTCATTCACTTCACAAAAATTAATTCTAGTGAGATAAAAATAATTCTCTTCCTCTCCTCTTCTCCTACCCGGTTTTAGGAGCCAAAACCAAACAATTTTTGGTTCAATTTTTCACAAAATTAATATTGTACTAGCTCATATAATATTAATTAGATTAAGAGTGAGCTTTGGGTATAAAGCTTAGGGAGAGATCCTACACTTGGATCTTGGTTCATCCATAAGGAAAGCTCAAGAACAAAAGAAAAGGAGATTTCTTTTGTGCCCATAAAACCGATACATCCAATGTAAGAATATGATTTCTCCTCTATTTTTCATATTGTTTGCATGCATAAAATCCGTATTTAATTTTATGACAAATTAATTAAGACATATATGAGTATGTTAGTATGTATAAAGATCTACATTTCCTTCACAATCACCCTAACCCCTTCATCCTTCCTCGAGTCAATTTTGTGACGGGGATTCTCCAAGACATGCATCACCGTCAATATGAAGCCGCCGTGGATAGCTACTATACTCTATACCCACAATTCCACCGTTTGGTTCAACAAGGGAATATTAGCGAGGTGGGAATGTTTCCCTCTTGGGCTCAAATGGACATTCTATTCCCAAACTCAGCAAGGGCCAACGAAGGAGCAAATGGGCAAGAAAGCGAACAGAGTGATAAGTCTTGTGGTGGAGATACGGTGGAGCTCAACAGTGAGGGAGATGAGTTCATGGACTTCAATGCGAGTGATGCATCCAAAGAAGCTTGGGATAGTGACTTAGAGGGGGATGATGGAGATCTCTAGAGATCACTTCATAGCTAGATGGAGCGGGGCAAGAGGTACCCATCAAGGCTTAAGTGAATTTTCCTTTATCCCCTCTCTTTAATTTTCATGAAAAGAATTTGATATTTTGATACTTTGTTGTACCATATTTGTTTTGTGTTTAAGGAGTCCTAGCAACATTGGAGGACTAACACTTTGGCATCATTAAGGTGTTCATTTTTATTGTTCCTGACTTGAAAAATCCAAAATGACAATTTTTAGTTTCATGCATTTCATTCTATGTGCATGAACTCCCCCGAAATTCTTGACATTAGAAATAATGTCTATTTTGGTTTGGGGAAGTCCATGCATATGCATTGGGAGCTAATCTAAATTATGCTCTCCGCCATAACAAAAACACATGCATCATGTAGTGTAGTTTAGTGTAGTTTGCATTTAGTTTAAAAATCATGCATATTCATTGCATAATTTCCTATCGTATTGGCCATTGAGGACAATGCCCATACTAGTGTGGGGATGGGAAAATCTATCTTGACTTTTATACAAAATCCAAAAAAATCAAAAAAATTTCGAACAAACCAAAAAAAATTGAAAAATTGAAAATCCAAAAACAAGTTCATTTCCCTTTGTAGTGTAGTCTTGTATATATATATTGTTTTGTATATATTGTGTTTGTTCATCCTTGTTCACATTGATCGACTACGCCACATCCGAGACATGAGGTTATTGAAGACCGCATGGTATGATATTTCCAATCTCCTTTTTCCTCTTTATGTTAATGACTATGTGGCTTTATTTTGATTGATATGGTATAAACAATGTGAATCTAGGACTTGCATTTAGATTATTTGGCATATTAGTTGGTAGAAGGATATGCATTAGGTTGTATAAATGTTAGTTGCATCATGGCATGTAGTTTGCATGGTTAGAAAACTTTGCGAAACCGTCTATTTGGGAAGCTTGACAAGTGTACATAGGCCCTACTAGATGCTTTTTCTTCTTAAGACTTTGCTTGTTAGAATACTTGTAAAACACCCTAGGATGTGTCATGCTAGTATCCTTTGACCCATGGATTAAGGCCTAGTCAAGAGTACCTTGTGGTGTGATAACTCCTTAGCTACCGTTTATTCCAAGGTGACCCTTGAAACCATGCAACCATCATTCATCCATATTCTACCACATTTTTGTCATCAAAGGGAATGGGCAAAAAAAAATTTGTTCAAATTTGAGTTCAAAAAAAGAAATAAAAAGTGAAAAAAAAAGTTTGCACAAATTGCATCAAATGAAAAGAGGAGCAAAAATAGACTCCTAATGCTTCAAATATAAGAACCCTCGTTACTAATTGGGGTGACTTTGAAAATGTTCAAAAGAAAATGCAAAAGTTAAAAGTTGTCAAGTATTGAAATGCCAAACATCAAAAGAAATGGCAAAAAGAAAGTGTTCTCAAATGTTATATGCCACAAGAAATTGGGGGAAAAAACAACAACAAAAGCAAACTCCCAAATGATGCTCAAATCCTATTGATCCCTTTATCCATCATATCCATTTTTGTGCATGGTAGAGAGGGGACGACCCGTCTTCTTGTCTAGGCAAGAGGGGGAATTCTGCGATCCTCCAGTGTTTCTAACACCATAGGGAGTCTACTCTTGACAAAAACATTTAACGATTGAGAACAAATATACCCTAGCTTGACACAATTTGGAGGTGATTTATTAGTATCCTTATAGGCTTAGTAGTTTGAAGAAATCATATCTATGAAGGAGTGTGTACCCTTGAATCGCTTTCCCTTTAGATAATTTCCGCCACTTGGATGAGGAAAGTGGCTATTCCTTTTTGTAGATGCATCCATTACTTGATTTTGTGTGCTTTAATGATTGGATGTGTCGCCAGTTTGGCAAGACCCACCTTGCCTTGCAAGAAGGCATCCTACCTCATGGTTGTCTTGTTGTGAGTTGAAGGGGCGGAGTGAGACCCGCTAATTGTCTCATATCGGCTATATTAGTAGGTTAGTTTAAATAAGGGTCCTAGTTTTGTCACCTCTTTACTCGGGACGAGCAAAGGTTCGGTTTGGGCATATTTGATGTGACCAATATTTGAGCATATTTAGTCCCCGAATTAGCCTCGTTCCTATGCTTTTTAGTGCATATTTGAGTCATTTACTATCTTTAGTCCTTTGTTTTGCATATTCTTTGAGGTTTTGTTCCTTGGTAGGAGAGGAGTGCAAACCTTGCATTTTCATGGCAAAATAAAGCTAAATTGATCGAATCTAATGACCAAGCATCAAAGTGAAGACAAGACTAGAAGGCCTTTGTAAATAATATAGTAGATGGGCAATGATGAAGAAGATCCTTGCATCTCCGACAAGATCCCTAAGGATTGTCGGAAGAAGAAAAGAAGGAAAAAAGAAAAAGCTCACTGGACTTGAATCCGCTCGTCCCAGCATCGGGAGGCTCGTCCAAGAGCCACAATCCGAGCATCCCACCTGCCTGGCCGCTCGTCCACCGCCTGCACAATCGGCTCGTCCCGACCTTTTGGACGCTCGGATTGTTCTCTAGTGAAACCCGATTTCTTCTTGTTCTACTCGGGATGCGCATATTTTCGAAAGACTAGCAAAAAGGAGACTCGCATCTTTCTTCGAGAGGAGCATTTCCTCAACTTTTATTAAGGACTTAATCGTCATTTAAGCCCTTAGTAACCCTAATTTGTGCACCTAATCCCCATTATAAATACCCCATTATATTAATTAGATTATCATGTTCTTCTTATCAATCTTTAGTGTAGTTTATATTATTCTAATCTCTCTTTAATCTTGTAATCAACTTTTAATCAAGTATTAATACAAATCTCATTTCCTTAATTTCTCTATTGTTCATCCTTTATTTTGGGTAATTGAAGATTATTTGGATTTATTTGGAGGATTGAAAACCTTCCAATCATTCATAAAGTACTTCTATTATTCTTTGCTTATTATTTTGGAATCATCAATAAGTATAATTCTCTTCATCCCTTTTTAATTATTGTTAATCATCTTTACTTATTCATCATGTTTTGCTTTTGTTGATATGATTGACAACCTTGTTAACATGTTAAACTTGATAATAAGTGAGTAGTTTCCTTAACTAGGGTCAATGGGGAATTAGGGGAAACCAACATGGGGGATGATTCATGCTTAATCTAATATATTCACATAATTTATTTGCTTGCTTGTTGTGATTTCAACTTATGCACATGTTATGTTTGATGAAATGCGAGCCTATGAATCCTTGCATTTTTTACTCATCACTTACCTTTTCAATGAGACTTGTAAGACATAAACCAACTCGAGTCTCATTAGACCATGCATATAGTTGAGTAGGGAGGATTAAGTCGACTTGTAGGTGTTGTACAATCTAATCGATTAGACTCCAGGACCCAAACCTTCCTAGGATTGTAAGATATAAACCAACTCGATCCTATCACAACAATAATTGCTTGCTTATAATTTGAGAATATGTTTGTATGATCAATTCCCATGAATCCCCTATGAGCCCATGACACCCTAGTGCTTTTAATCAATTGTTTACACCTCTTTTAATCATATTGCTTGTTTACTTTTATTGTTATTTAGTTTAGTGATCTTTTTATCTCAACCCAAATTGTGACACCCTTAGACACCACTACTTGCAATCGAAAATCCTACATCAATACCCGTCCCTTGGGATTCGACCTTTACTTACCTCTTTACTAATAATAGGGTTATTTGTGAAGATTATAAATATTGTTTTGGTCTAGGTACTCCTAGCGACAAGTAACCGAAATCTAAGCTAAGAAAGCGACCGACCAATGAGTAAATTTTATGAATACGTTGTATGAATATGATCTATGAATTGGTTTGAGAAGATGAAGTAAGTAATTGCATGAGAATATGAAATTCATGTGGAGAACATGTTTATGTTATGGAAGTGGATTTTCTACTGTTGCTATGTTAGTAACATGTGAATAGGGGATTTTATGCCGTATATTATGTTATTGTTTTAGGTAAAGTTATAGAATAAAAGCATGTGGGTAGTACATGATTGATAAGTTGAATACTATATGAGCATGATGGGTGCTATTTTTTGGCTTTTGTAGATAGGAACATGTGATTAGGAATACTGGTTTTATAAGTATTGAGTTGTTTTTGTTTACCTTGTTGTTGTTTAAGTTGTTTGGAAAAAAAAATCAAGTAGTTATGTTGTCCGACTATAATAAGTTATCTTTAAACTGTTATAATTTGAGATGTATAAGTGATATTGATATGATTCTACTTGAAAGTGGTAGCTTGTTCTTTTACGATTCTAACGATAGGTCACACGCCCAAAATGACCAAGAAACAAGTGAGATATTACCGTTTTACGAAAATTGGACAGTATTGAGAACTGCGTAGGGTACTCGATTGAGTAGCCCTTACTCGATCGAGTGCACCTCTTGTTACTCAATCGAGTAGCCCTGGTAATTTGTTGTACGTGCTGCTGACCTTCACCTACTCGATCAAGTAGGGTGGACTCGATCTAGTAACCCCTGTTTTGGGCCATATGCTTTTCTTTTGACTTCGTCGCATATCATGTTTAATTGAAAGTTGTTCTTTTGCTTCTTTATGCATTGTTTTACATATGTGTTGGCCCTAATGCGTAAGTTACCTAATATTATGATGAGGGGAGTGGCACCTTATAATGGGTATGAGTTTGGTGGGGAGGACATGAGTTATATGTGGTTGTGATGTATAGTGGGAAAAGAAAAGGGAGGTTAATGAGCTTATTGAGGCATGGAGCATGTTTTGTGAAATGTGGTGAGTGATATGATGGCGTGTTGAGTAATGTAAAAGTAAGTGAATATGGGTAAGGGGGTGATGTAAGTTTATGGAACGTGAGAATGAAAAGATTGAAATAAGGGATGCAAATGGTGGTAACTTGGGATGTTTACGGATTATGAAGGGGAATAGTTATAACTGGGTTGGTTAAGAATATATGTAATAGAAAGGTCGTTGTAGATAGATGGAAAATAATGGTGTATAGTGAGATCGAGTTATGCAGTGATGTGTAGGTAGTGGCCGAGTTTGGGAATTTGTATCATCAAGGGGCGAAACTAGTGTGTGATTTCTTTGACAATTAATGGTATGAAATAAGTTTTGGTTTCTAGAGGCAAAAAAAAAAGTTGTCGAAGAGTAAACTTTGCTTGTTTGGACGGATTGGTGACAAGTGTGGGTGATAGCATGATGGGAGAAGATCCATGATAAGAAAGAGGGAGATGATATTGATATGAAATAATGGGATTTGAGTTTTGGAGCAATGAGAAGGTAACTGGAGCACTAAAGAGTTAGGTAGAAGGAATAAGGATTTGAATCGTTAATTGATTTTGTCGAGTGTAAAAAGAAAAGAATGAGGGGAGTAAAATAGGAGATTGTTGTTATGTGATATAGAAGTAAGGAATCGTCGAGATGTATGATACTATAATGAGGATGTGAGTTAATGGTTATAAAGGAGTTTCGGGACAACATGTTAGCCATGAGTTTCAAGGAATTAAGAGGAGTAAAAGTTGGTAAAGTATCTGCACGATATGAGATTTTGGTGGAGACTTAGGTGATGAATCAATTAAGGATAGAATTGGGAAGAATGTTGAGGTAACTTTTGTTGATGGATTTGATGTTCGTTATTGGGAATGCTAACCAAAGATAGGAAAGGAACTGTTATATTTAGAGGTTAGTGTAAGAGATTTGTTATACGAACAATGGTGGTGTTTTGGTGTTGTCACTAGGGGTTAAAGGTGATGATAGATAAGAAAGATAGCAATTCTAAAGAGGTTGATTTTGTAGAGACCGGATTGATATGTACGGTTGTGACGAAGTATAAGATGTGGCTATAGGAGGCGGTTGCTAGTAGTTGAGTCTTAGCGGTATGGTTACTTTTGTCAGGAGGTGATGATTATGCGGATGGGAGAAAGTATTATGAGGGGCATACGAATTAAGCTCGGGCGAACGGTAACCTTATCAAGTGGTAACTTACGTGATCAGGATTGACTAGTTGGATGTGATTACGGGTCTATGATGTGTATAAATGTTTGTGTGAGGTTCTGACCTCACGAGAAGTGGTATGGTGTGATAGTTATAAAGTTGCCATCTGAATGTTCTGTAATATATGTTGGATACGGTAACCTAATGGAATGATATTCAAAAGTGATAATTTGGGTGATATGGCATGGCTGGTTATACTTGTATGTGTATTCATGATATATGTTTATTCCGTGAAATGGTAGGGATTATGTTCATGAGGTTCTTATCTGTTTATTCTGTGTAATATGCTGCGTTGTGATTTAGTAAAGCGGTTTTGAGAAGTTTTCTTGTCCGGGAAGTTATACTGAGTCAGTGTTTATGGGAATTGTGTAAGTTGCGATGACTATCGATGTGGCTGTTGTGCCTCGGGTGGTGATCCGGGCACGGTACTTCGTGTTGTGATGCGGGTATTTTCGTGCTGCGGTGCGGCTGTTGGTGGCGGTGTTGCGATGCCATCATCGGTTGTGGTGGAGTAGGAGGGATGATTACGATACGAGTTTTCGAAAGTACATACCAGTTATACATAGATTGTTGTTTTGTTTACTGCTGTTTCCTGCGAGTTTCGGTTTGGACAGATAGACGGTTGTTTTGTTTATTGATGTTTCTTACCAGTTTCAGCTTGAGAGTGAGGGTAGAGTATGATATGGAATAGAGTTGTGTACGTTTCCGTTGTTGTTATGGTATAGTGATATTCTGTTGATAGGACACAGTTGCGAGAGGTTGTTGGAGTACTTGTCATGTTCTTTTAGAGGAGGCATTGGTTGACATAGTAATGGCAAGTGATTTGTGGAACATGTGTTGTACTGATCTGGAAGCTGCAAATAGTTCATAATTTTTATTGGGACAGTGAGTATAAGGTGTTGGTAATTAGTATCATGTTAAGTTGTGGATGAGTTTGTGGTAGTAAAAGAGAGAACTTGAGGATCTAGTGTGAGTGTGTGTAATAAGTGTAGATCGTGAGTTATGCTTTTGGAGATAGGTGCTTTGTATAGAGGAGTATGTCGTTTTACAGTAATGTGGAAGTATTGGAGTACTGGTTATGCTAAGGATTTTGTGGTATAGGTTAGGTGGTGTGCCCAATGAATTGAGGTCTGAGAACTGTTTAAGTAGGAGAGCCTTGGAAATAGGAATGGTTAAAGGTGTTGAGGTTATAGGCGGTTATCTTTGACATGCGGTGCTAATGAGAATAATGAGAAGATATAGCTAAGGATCTAGTATTAGTGAGTTACGAGGACGTAACATTTATCTTTAGAGGAGTAGGATGCAGCAAAGAGAGTTCAATGGTTGTACATGTTGTAGTAGATTTGGAAGTTGGAGTCTTGGTTGAGAATAAAGAATGGATTTGTATTGTGGTTGATATTGTTAAAAGGTCATGGTCGTGCTTGTAGTAGTCCCATGTTTAGGAATGGGAGAATACTTCAATAGTGTTGACAATTGGAGGATGATGTTTATGAGTGTGAGTAAACTTCAAAGACGAAGATCTTTTTAAGGGTGGTAGAATGTAACATTCCGTTTGATGTTTATGAGTGTCTTGATAATGGATTTTTCTAGTGGATAATATGTTAGTCAGATGAAGCTAGCGGCGTTGGTGGATGGTATTTGGAAGTGTGTGGAGTTAGTGTCGACAGACTATAATGTGGTGGATATGATATCGTGAGCCATGTTGTGGAGGTAGGTTGTTTTGAGTCGGTATGAGTTGTAGTTGATGTTTTGTTTTGAGTCTTTGTTGCGTTGTTGCGTCATGGTCGAGTGTGTATGTTTGTTTTTGAGTATGGGTTGAACTTCGAAGACGAAGTTCTTTTTTAAGGAGGGAAGTCTGTAATACTATGATTTTTTATGTTTATGGGTACTCTATCGAGTGGGGCTTACTCTGTCAAGTAAGTATGTTTGTCTTACGAAACAGTGTTCTGCTGAAGGGTACTCGATCGAGCAAGTTGGGAACTCGATCGAGTAAGTTACTTACTCGATCGAGTAAGTTGGTTTTGCGGGTTGTTTTAGCCGAGATTTGTTAATAATGCGTGATTCATATTTAATGCCTTCCGTTACTTTCTTAATCACTTTTACTTTTTCTAAAAACCTTTAAAAGAGAAAACAAGTTACGTTGTCTCCGTTCGTCGCATTACGTTGTCTCCGTTCGTCGCGTTACTAACAAATCCCTAAGGCTAAGGATATCGGATCGCCCTGTTCTTTACGCCGTTGAGTTCGTCGTGTCGAGGGTAAGATCTTTGTATAGTTTTATATTGTTTCGTTGATTTTGTTTAAAACCCTAATTGGGTATTTTGGGGGTTTTGGGAGTATTTTGATAGTAGATGGTGATTGTATGATTGTGTGTTTAATAGGAGGTGATTTCGTAAGAGGAACGTTTCTGATTAGCTGATTGTGACGATCTTGGTGATTGCTTTCCACGTAGGGTTTCCCTACTCGGTTATTGATTACATAGTGTTGTTGATGGTTGTTTATTGTTGTTGATTCATATCGTATTGGAACTGGTGATTGGTAATTGTTTTTGTATAATGTGGTTGGTTGTGATCGTTTGTATGTGGTTCTCGAGGTGCGTCCTCGGCTGAGTGGACTCACTTGCAGGAGTGGCTTCATGCCCTAGAGTCGCCCTCTGTGGAACCCGCCACATAGGGGATGTGCACATTAAGGAACATAGGTTATCGCTCGGATGAGATGAGCAGGGTTTAGGTGGAAACGGCTGCGGCCCCCCTCTGGCGGTGTGGAATACTTGTTGAGATGGGTATTATGGCAGGACTACAAACTTTAGTGTGTAGTCAGGTGGTGTGGAGTTATGGTGGAGATTAAGTGATTGTTGTATTATTTCTGTTGTATTGTTTTTGTGTAATCAGTAACTGACCCCGTTTAAATGTTTTGGAAACGGGTGATCCGTTCGGGGGTGGTGAGCAGTTATTGAACATGTATGGGATGGACGCTCATGGATAGCTAGGTTGAGTCATCACGAGATGTCTAGAAGTCTTTCGATGTGTCGTTAAACATTTATTTACTTTAGTTGGTTTGACATTTTTTGGGGAACAGTTGTATTTCTTTAACAGTTTTGGTTTTGGACATGTATCGCTTTAAATTCTTTTAATAAAGTACGCTTCTTTATTGTCTATTTGATATACATTGCCTCGGGTAACTGAGATGGTAGCATTCACATGCATTAGGTGGTCCTGGTAAGGCACTTGGTGTATGGGGGTGTTACAGAAGAGGCGCCTAGGAAGGCCAGTGTGAGGAGGAGGGGGCGTTAGCTTGTGTAGTCGCCTGAGTGGAATGAGAAATGGGATGGTCGACATCTCATTTGGGCAGCGGAGAGCCACTTTTCGTACGGTACGGCTAGGAGTGTTGTAAGCTTTCAACTTGGCCTTGTATTGCGCCATTTTTTATATTCGTCCGCTTTACTTAGCTTAAAACCTAACAAACTTTTTAAAATGCAGGAGGCCGACAACATGAGGTCGTTCTCCGGATATACGACCATGATGGAGGCTTTTGAGAAGTTATCGAAGGAGGAGAAGGCAATCATCGAGCGTGGGGCCATCGAAGCTTTAGTAAGGGGCTGGCGTAAGATCAAAAGGAAGAAGATTCGGGCTAACATGTGCTTGATCCGAGCCTTCTTTGATATCTTCTGGGACACGACCTCGACTTTCCATATGCCTTTTAGAGAGATCGGGGTCACCTTGGAGGACTACGACATGATTTTCGGCTTGCTTTACGGAGAGGAGCCGATAGTGTGGCATGCGATGGCCATGAGACTGGACTCGGCTGAGGCCAAGGACTTGATCAACTGAAAACTTGTTAAGGCCGCAAATAGGGTACCCGACCTAGTTCAGAGTTCTTACGTCAAAGATTATTTTGATGGTAAGGTTCCGACGAGAGTGCAAATGACTACGAGTGGTGGCGCGGTACCTCCTCCACCGTGCACGGCTGAGCAGCGGGCCCGTTTGTGGCTCTGGTGGTTTCTGTCTTTGATTTACTTTGGAGACAAGGGGGAGAGGCTGTCGATGAAGATTCTTCCTTTTCTTGCTGACTTCAGTAGCCTAGGCTGCCTGGACTGGGTTATTCCTAACTTCGCGGTCCTGACTCGGTACATGAGGGCCATGGTTCGTCCTAAGCTAATGAAGAAGGGGGCTTCTCCTGCTAGTGTCGGTCCAAGTCTCATTTTGGAGGTATGGACCGTGCTTTATATTTCTTATTTTTTTATGAAATTAGAAATGGATAAAATGACAGGTTATTTATAAATGAAGGACATTTAGAAATAAATATGAAACGAATAAGAATGAAAGATCATTTTGAAATAAAATATGAAATGAAAGATCCTTTCAGAAATAAAATATGAAAGATCATTTGAAATGAAAAATCATTTTGAAATAAATATGAAATGAAAGATCATTTGAAAAGAAAGATCATTATCTTTTCTAGGCGTGGGTGTACTCGTACTTCCTCGGCTTTGCTCCCACGAGGGCAGCAGACGTGGCGAGAGAGTACCCTGTGGTGAAGGACTGGATCATGTGCCGGCAGAAGAGTCAGCGGTCTTCTTACGACACCTGCAGAAGGGGTGTCAATGCCTTGCAGCTAGACAATGCAAGTACTCTGCCTTGCCTTTGCTTTTATTTTCTTTTGCCGATTGATAGCGATCATATGAATGACCCCTGGTAACCATTTAGTGGGTGCCGAGACCCTGGGAGGACTACTCTGGTGCTCTAACCTTCGTGGCCGACGTTCTTCGGCCTAGGAGTTCGAGAAGGATGCTTCTTATGACGCCCATGGGACCTGTGTGGTACCTGGACGAGCGTTTGGCTCGGAAGTGTTTTTGTGACGTCTTCATGGTTCTTATCGATCCACCACGGATGATGTTTAGAGAGCCTTCGGAGGCTAGGAGGGTGGCTGACTTGGGAGGAGTGAGTGGTGACACTCTCTTACTTCCCACCTCGAATACTCGGAGTTCGTGCAGAGGAGACTGGCGTACTGTCTGATCGTGGTGAGTATACTTTCTACTTAGCTGCTTGAAATGATAGCTTCCTTGTATAAAGCTTAGAAATAACAAATTTGATTTGGCAGGAGATCGATGTGGCGGGCGTCGAGCCCCCAGCTTTCCCTGAGACGCTAGAGTACGCAGGTCCAGATGGTACGACGGTGTCTATGAAGATCCCGTCCTTCTCCGAGGCGGTGATAGAGGCTGGACTCGACGAGTGGAAGCATGTCGTGAGGAGGGTAAGCCCCCAGTTTAGGCTGCCTTGTCTCTTTTGATGTTCGTGTAAGAACACGATAATAAACCTTGTTTTTGAAAATGAAATTGCAGGTGGTAACAGCGAGGCACGTGGAGCTGTTGAGGATGGCCAATCAGTTGCGAGTGATGGTTGCCGAGGTACTTTCAGGTGGCCTGGGATAGCAGGTATGAACCTCTCTTTATTTCTTTCTAGATATGCTTTTTGAGGTACTTTTGGGGCACTTGCTTTTCTATGTTTTGTCATTTACCAATTTTCTTTCTTTTCAGAGGGAGCGTGAGCTGGAGCAGTCACGAGAGGAGACGGCCTGCCTATCGAGGGAGCTTGAGGTTCGAGATGCTGACATCGCCATTCTTGAAGCGATGGTAGGAGACTTGAGGGGTCGTTTGGTTGGTGATGTGACTCATATTTGAGCACATTTAGTCCCCGAATTAACCTCGTTCCCATGCTTTCACTACTACAGATACAATCTATAACAACGGGTAAAAACCGTTGTAAAAAGAAAAAGCGGACGTTTTTAAAGCGGCCGTTGTAAAAGGTATTTACAACGGTTAGGTTATTTACTTAAACCGTTGTCGAAAGTATTCACCACGGTTAAAATCTGTTATTGTTGCGTGTAAGCCGTTGTGGAAAGTTTTTCAAAAATTTGGTGGGAATAATATAACAACGGTTGTCATATGAATAACCGTTGTTTGAACTTTCCCTCCAAAATTGTGAAGACTTTTAACAACGGGTATATGCTAAATACCCGTTGTTGAAATTTGTAGTAACAACGGTTCTTCGTTTAAAACCCGTTGTTGTAACTTTCCCACCAAAATTGTGAAGACTTTTAACAACGGTTCTTCGTTTAAAACCTGTTGTTGAATATTATGCGCGGGTATTTGTGAAAGGTATTTACAACAGTTCCTATTTTAAAACCTGTTGTTGAATATTATGGCGGGTGTTTGTGAAGGGTATTTACAACGGTTTTTTTTAGTAACCGTTTTTATTACGAACTCCTAATGTTTTTAAAAATTAAATTTGTTTTATGCCATTCAAAAACCTCGCTTATATCAAATATGCCATATATCAAAGACCAAAGATAAATCACAACTGGGTTCATCGAACTCAACAGATTCAATTGAACCACAACAAAGAAGATCATCATATATATATATATATATATATATATATATATATATATATATATATATTTACAAGGAGTTAAATTTACATGAACTAATCATTCCCTAACTTCAACAAAAAATTTACTAATAAGCCGATCTAAGCTCCGAGTATCATGCATTTAGCCTTCAAAGATTGCTATGTTCTAAGACGTATTTGCCCAACATGTCCCTTACCTCGTCTATATGTAAACATTTGTACTGCTGAAGCTCTTGTGACAGGTTGATTACATACTGCGGAAAAAACAAAGACAAGACATTATTGTACCAACATCAAATACTGCATAGCAACATCATGGTATAGCAGCAAGCAAGACAACATCAGCTCTAATTTTAAAAAAAGTAATAAACACATTATTAAATTACTAACCTTTTCTGGAATAAGGATATATCTTCGCGTAATAATCTCCAACATGAACCGACAAACGTAGTATCCACATTGTATGCTATCCGGCTGGCGAGGGACCTATTACTACATAAAAACAAACAGACGAGAGAAGGCTCACATCAGAATCTTGAACTTTAGGTATTGTATTAGTATTAAACACAGATTTTTGCACTTAAGGTATTGTATTTGAGCACGTACCTCTGTTATCGTAATAAAAGTAAGGCCATCATCAGAATCATTCGTGGGTTGATCCTGCTCGTTAGCTCTTTTCTTCTCAAAGGCCCTTTTTTTTTAAAAAAAAAAAAAAGGAGGCAGAAACTCATTTTTTTAGGGGCAAAAATGAGGTTTTTGCTATAAATAAAAATTGAAAATGTTATTATAAATAAATCAGTATTATAAACTTACTTAATAATAAAGCGCTTAAAAGTCTCGCTTGGTGGATTATGTATAGCGTCCCAACCAAAATACTTTTTTCTTCGTCGGCATGATGGATGCTAGCACCCAATGAGTCCTACATCAAGAGACATCATCATTATTAACAAGTACATATATTAGTTATGAAAATGCAATTGTAGGGGGAAACGTAATATTAATTTGTTTATTACCCTTTTTCATTATAAGGGGCAAAAAACAGCTTCTTGGTTGTCGCCAATTGCTAAGCAATATAATCTACCCGATCTTCGAATGAAAAAATCGGGATAAACATAGATAAAATGAAGGGGCACAGGAATCCGTATTGATCACATGAAATCTTCTTCTCGGGGATCACTCTCAATTTCAATATCCTACATTATTACGGTATTAATTCCGGTATTTAAAACACTATCTAGTAGTCAGAATATTAGAATATTAAATTATTTATTAAGAAACTTACTTCATCCAAACAAATAGGTGTTGGACATCAATCTCGTCTAGGCCAGCCCAAATGACTAGCATATCCCATGACATAAGTGCTTCGCGCTCAACCCCTAGAATATGCTCCTCGAGCGGAATAGTTATCAATTGCTCGCTGCCTATGCGATCGCAAGCCTCCTCATGTAGTTTCCTCATCGTCACCGTTCTTACTTTTTGCTTGTAATCCTTCCAAGAATATTTTGTGGAGTTTAAACTCCTAACATCTTTCAGTTCAGGGAAATAATGATTCTTTGATTTTGTGCTACTACCATCAGCCTACACATGTAGATAATTAAAATAATAAAAAATCCAAAGGTAACATATCCTAGCTAGCTAGTTGGAGTAATAAAAATAAAAGCGTACTTAACTAAATACCTCATCAACCTGCTCTTTCAATGATGAGGTAGTAGTAGCAGGTATGACTGGGGACTTAGGCTTATCCATATTTTTTGTCCCCTACACAAAGCTTCCATGCTTTTTATAAATACAGACAAAATATAAATAAAGGGAGGTTTTTAAAAAAATGGAGAAGTTAATTAAATACCTCATCAAGTTGTTGTCTGGACGAGGTAGTTGGCATGTCCGGGGACTTAGGCTTATCCGCCTTAGCCGGCTTTTTTGTTCCCTACAAAAACTTTTCATGCTTTTTAGAAATACTGAAACAAAAAAAAATTAAAGGGAGGTTTTCATAAAAATGGAGAAGTTAATTAAATACCTCATCAAGTTGTTGTCTCGACGAGGTAGTTGGCATGTCTGTAGACTTAGGCTTATCCGCCAAAGCCGGCTTTTTTGTTCCCTACAAAAAAAAATAACATATAAATTTAACAGATAAAAACATTCAACAATTAAAAATTTAACATATATATAAAGGTATTTCTTCTAACCCCAACTGCTTTCGGCTGAGGCAGAGACGAACTAGCCAAGAAGATGTGAGATTCAGGCCATTGGATGAAACTTCCAACCGCATCTCCTAGAATGGTAATGTCGTCACGAACTGGGACAGGCAGTTGAAAGTTTTCATGGCCTGGAAAGACTTCAGTTATCTCCACTTTTCTATGATTCGGCAAAAGTTTTTCGCCACGAACAACCACTACAGTTTCCGCTGCTGATTTGGTGGGCACTTCTATGAGAGCCCGGCCAACACGCAGATATGGTTTATCGAATTTAGGGTCAGCAAGAATAACTGGCCTCTTGTTTACGGCCTGAAGAATACACATACATTATTATATCCCAAAATTTAATAGAATTCATATAAATTTAACTAATTAAACACTTCATGCATACCTTACTGAAAACAATGAACTGACTTGAAGGGAAAAATGCTGTTTTCCATCAGCCGTCTTCTAAAGTTACATCTCTTTTTCAGACCCATTATTTACCTAATAAAATTAATCAATGGCAAGATGTCAGAAGTTATAGCATTAGAGCTGGCAGGGAACACACCCCCTGATCTTACCCAAAACAAAAAGAAAAGAAAAATAAGGAAGTATTAGGTACCTGATCGGTTTTAGTTGTTACAACTTCAGAAGCATTAGGTACCTGATCTTTCTGAATCTCGTTGACCGATACTTCCTTCTCATGTATTGCCAAGGTAGTAGTGTTCTCGGCCTCTTGACCAATCTGTTCTACCTTATTTCCCCCTTTATAAATGACATCCTCCATCATCTTCACTTCTTCTTCGGAAAGCTTGCCTCCAGCATTCAACTTTAGTAGTACGGATGCCATTAACTGAAGCTGCGTGCCAAGAATGTAATGTTTCAGCAATTTTTATCCCAATAATAACATGTGAATTGAACTTAAATGAAAATAATAGAATAAATGGTACCATGTCAGCCTTCTCAGCCTTAGTCTTCCTTTTCTTCTTTTTCGGGGCAGTTGTCCCATAATATTTCGTTACTCCAACCTGTAACGGGACGCCCCTCAATCGACCTGGATGTTCGGGTCGGCCGATCGCTCTAGCAAGAACGTCATCACGACCATTGGGAGTGAATTTCCCTTCTTCTAACTTTTTCAATACGTTGTCCTATAATATATTAAATAAACTTCAAATTATATTTGTGACTAAAATAATAAAGTTAGTAATGAACTCGTCTTAATAAAATAATGCTTACTATATTGGCCAACACTTCCTCATCATATTTGTCACGCGACCGGGATCCTTTAGGCGTGTGCCCTTCTTTATAAGTTACATGCCGATCCAAGTTGGTCACTCCCTTTGCCACCTACACATTAACATGGTAACAGTTATACATGTAAATATGTATCAAGTCCAAGTGTGATTAAAAAAATCAAGTCTCACAGGGGAATGCATGCTACTTACGAGGTTCTCTTCTATCTTTCTGTAACCGCCTCGAGAACCATACCATTTCCCCTTCTTGCATGAAATGTTAGCACGATTTCTTCTGCTAACGGCCTTCAAATAATTATATAAAAGCGCAAGTAGATGAGATAATAAAAAGTTTATATAAAGAACTCATTAATTAGAAAAATGATAGGTAAATCGTTAAAAGGCGAGGATATTTAACCTGAAACTTCTCACTAGTTCTCATCTCTTTGAAAAGATCCCATTGTTCCTGACTGATGGTGGGACACTTATTATCTCCCGGTGGGTTCTTACGCATCTCCCCCGTTGCCTTGTCCACATACAACCAATCCCTAGCAACGTCACACTTCCACTGCCTTAGGGCATCCCCTGCCTTATGCATTAAATACTTATCATGGCATTCATCGGCAATATCAAAGGCTTCCTTTACACGAGCCAAGTATAACTTCCTCAATTTTGGATTCAAATTTCTAATTTCATCTAAATGGATAGGCACAAACTGTCTTGTGCAACATCTAATCCAACTGGATAAAAAACCCGCATTTGGACTAGTAGGGAAACCCTTCGAGCTCCATGTTATTTCAAGTGGCTCTTTAGTGGCTATAGCTACAAGGGCTTGCGGGCAATTCGTAGCACCCCTCTCATCAGGCTTATTATCATACCCACGCTTATTATTCTTTTGCCTCCTTGTCCGTTTTTCACCCATGATAATCCTAAAACCCAAATATGAATGAAATAGTAAACGAACAACTTAACAACGTCATGCAGAGTATTATCTAAAATCTTAAAGAGGAATGAAAATTTAAAACAACAGATTGAGCTTCTAAAATCCTAAACCCTAATAAGAAGAGTGAAGTAGATGATGCGGGATGATAAAGATAACAAAGAAGACGAAAAACAAACAGATGCATGAAAAAGAAAAAAGATGATCCTCTTAAAACCCTAATGACGAAACACAAAATTAAAGTGAACATACCTGATGATGATGATAAAGAGAACGAGCAGGATGATAAGGGAAGGCAACGGAATCTGGGCGTCGGAAACTGGGCGACGGCCTATAATGAGAATGTAGAAAGCGGGGGAGAGAGAATAATAAACTCAAGATACCAACGGTTGAACTGGTGTTGTGTGTGTTTGTGTGGTATGCTGTATGTGTTTGTAAATTAGTTTTTTTTTTAGACAAACTATTGACAACGGGTCTTCAAAAGAAAACCGTTGTTATATGTTAATAACAACGGGTCAATAAAAGTCAACCGTTGTCAAAACTTTATTACAACGGTTAAAATATACCCGTTGTAATATATTTTCACCAAATTTGCACCAAAATGAAATATGTCTAAAAAATCAATGACAACGGGTAGGGGTACTACACCCGTTGTTGAAAGTAATAACAACGGGTGATGTAACTATAACCGTTGTTGATAGTAATAACAACGGGTGATGTAAATATAACCGTTGTTGAAAGTAATAACAATGGGTAATTTAAATATAACCTTTGTTATTGTTGAACCTTTTTTTTTTTTAAAGTACTGTAATTCCATTACATTCCAAACCTGTAACAATACATACTCGTAATGTGAATGAAGCACCATATACTTTAACATTATTCAAATTTCAACACCAAAGATCCACATCTAATAATAAGATCAAGAAAATAAGACAACACCAGCATGCATGCATACTGCATATCTACAGGATTTACTATGCCATGCAAATTTGGGAATCTTTATTTAACAATGACCATTATTGGTTCTATTGGCTTTTTTAAAGCTACCAAAAGCTAAAGACATAGAACACTTGTTTAGCTTGGGATGCCATTATGAAAGGATCATCCTTATTATTGCCAACCTTACCCAGATTGACCAACGTAAATCCCATCTTATCCTTTCGGACACAATGGATGTTGTTATCAACCCAGCTACATCGAAACAAAGGCATTGTGAAATCCATGTAATCTAGTACCAATATTTCTTGAATAACACCATAATAAAGGCATTTTCCCCAAATAAGCTTTTTATCTTTTGAAGTAGCAAAGTGCATTGCCTCAAATTCAGAACTCACACCACTATTTTGCATTGTGCTCAACGTATCTTACTCGCGGGTGTAAAAAATATATCCATTAATGGCAAAACTGCTGTAAAAGGTGACCCTGACATTTGGACCTAAACCAAGACGTAGTAACCTAGGAGAGATGTCATCACCAGTTTGATTCGTACACTCTAAGACAATTTTCCTAAACCACTCTGCAAACGTCTTCGTATGCTCGTTTGCAATCCACTTCTCGGTCTTGTTTGGGTGATCGTATTTGAGCTCATCTTTGTGTTGTTGAATATAAGGTTGCACCTCATCTTCGTTGTTTAGCACATACGTATGTGCTAAATGAACATTTCACGTGTCATAATTTTTTCAACCCGGCCCCTAATACCTTTTCCGGTCATCCAGTCACTATGACGATTCTTAGGAACGCCAATCAACTCCTCAGGGGAGAGATGAGCGTAACAATATGAAATAGCTTCGTCTAAAATAGCGCGTTCAACAATACAACCTTCCGGACGATACCGATTAGATGTATAGTCCTTGTAGACTTTCATCAATCATTCGAAAGGATACTGGTATCTCATATACACGGGCCCAAGGTACAAAATCTCCCTAACCAAGTGAATGGTCAGATGAATCATGATAGTGAAGAAAGAGGGTATAAAATACATTTCCAACTGATAAAGAGAGGTTACAACGAGGTCTTGTTATGAATCCGCGTCATCGGGATCGATGACTTTCTCGCATATGGACTGGAAGAAGAGATAGAATCTAGTTATAGCATATCTTACCTTTTCATGTAAAATGGAACGAATAGCCACAGGTAGTAATTGTTGCATCAAAGTGTGACAATCATGTGACTTTAACCCGGTGAGTTTTAGGTCTTGCATCGACACTAGGCTTTTGATGTTCGACGAATAACCATGTGGCACTTTAATTCCATTCAAGCATGCACAAAACTCTTTTTTCTCATTCCGTGAAAGGGTATAAGCTGCTGGCGGTAAAAATGTACGATTACCTCTCTTCTGTGGTGCCAACTCTAGCCTAATACCCATCATTTTCATATCTTCCCTAGCTGCGGCGTTATCCTTTGTTTTACCGGGAACATTCAGAAGGGTATTGATAATATTATCACAGACATTTTTCTCAATGTGCATGAAATCGAGGCAATGCCTGACCTCCAGGTCAGGCCAATATGGAAGTTTATCAAAAAATATGGATTTATTTTTATACCCACGAGTAGACAATTTAGAGCCGCTCTTCTTTCCATAATCTATCTCAATATGCTTTATTTCTAATAAACTTCATGCCCACTAAAAATTCTAGGAGGTTGACGAAGTTCTTGTCTTCCATTGAATGCTTTCTGCATCTTGGGATAACAATGGTCATGATACAAGAACCTCCTATTTCCCAAATACACATACTTACGAGAAGACTTCAAGTATTCAGACTCGATATCCTCCCCACACAATGGACAAGTCTCTTTCCCATGAACTGTTTGCCCAGAAAGGTCGCCATAAGCCGGATAGTCAGATATTAAACACAATAACATCGCTCTTAAATTGAAAGTTTCTTTCTTATATGCATCAAATACTTCTATCCTACTATCCCACAACATTCGCAAATCATCTAGAAGAGGTTCCGAATAGACATCAATATCATTTCCAGGTTCTTTAGGGCCAGAAATTAACAACGACAACATCAAATACTTTCTTTTCATGCACACATATGGAGGTAAGTTATAAATAGCCAACACTACTGGCCAAGTACTGTGACACCCCCATACTCCAAGTGCCTTACCAGGACCACTTAAGGCATAAGAACGTCACCATCTCGGTTACCCGAGGCAATGATAATCAAATGACAATGAAGAAACATCATTTAAATAACAATATAGTTTAAAGTGATTATGTAATACTATGGTTTTATGAGTCTCTGGGTACTCTATCGAGTGGGCCTTACTCTGTCGAGTAAGGGTTTGTTGCGTTTTAAAATAGTTTCTGACCTGCTGGGTACTCGATCGAGTAACCTCGATACTCGATCGAGTAGGGGGCACTCGATCGAGTATCTCAGCTACTCGATCGAGTAGCCGGTTTACGGGGAGATGATTTGTCGGGTTTTGTTAATAATGCGATTTGGTATATAATTACTTCTGTCACTTTTCTTTAAACACTTTTATAAACCTAATCACTTTCAAAGAGAAAACAAACTACGTTCTTCGCATCAATCGCATTGTTGGCAAATCCCGGAGCTTGGAAGGTCGGAATTCGTGTTTCTTTATACCTTTGTGATCCTTGCGTTGAGAGTAAGATCTAAGTACCGTTTTTATAGTATTTCGTTAAAGTTAGTTAAACCCTAATATTGGGATTTGGGGGTTTTGTTGTGTTTCGTGATTGGTAGTGATTATATGTTTGTATGTTAGGAGGAGGATTCGTAGAAGAAGCCTTTTGATATCAGTTGTGAGATCGTCTGACTGTGTTGCTTTCCAGGTAGGGTTTCTCTACTCAGTATTAGTCCCATAATGTGTTGTTGGTGTTTTGTGGTTGTTGAATATTATCATACTCGTATTGTGACGATTGCTGGATTTTGTTGCTGATTGTAGTCGTGAGTGCTTGTATCTGTCTGTGTTCTTCGGGACGCGTCTCTGGCTGAGTGGAGTCACTTGCGGGAGTGACTTCACGCCCATTATTCGCCTTCTGTGGAACCCGCCACAGAAGGGATGTGCACATTAAGGAATTTGGGTTTATCGCTCGACGGAGATGAGCGGGTATTTGGTGGGTACGGCTGCGGTCCCCCATCTATCACAGTGGAGTGACCTATTGCGATGGGCACTGCGGCGGGCTACACAATTTAGTGTGTAGTCAGTATTGTGGAGTTGGGAATGGAGTTCGGAGGATATCTGTGATGATTGAGCTGTTTGTTTACTGTGTTGTTGGTTTATGTAAATTATGTGATTAGTACTGACCCTGTTTATTGTTTTAATAACTGTGGTGATCTATTCGGGGATGGTGAGCAGTTGTTGAGCAGGTATGAGTCGAGTTACATGGGATAGCTGGGATGTGCCACCGTCTGATGATAGAGTCTTCCGCTGTAGCATGATTAGTTTATCAAACATTTCTTTTAGTTGTTGGTTTTGAGAACATGTAACCGTATTTTGATATTTGGTTTTGGATTGTAACCTTTCACTAAAGTTATACTATTTAAATGTTGTTTCGTTATTGTCTTATGATTATCATTGCCTCGGGCAACCAAGATGGTAGCATCTTTATACCTGAGTGGTCCTGGAAAGGCAATTGGGGTATGGGGGTGTTACAAAATGGTATCAGAGCGACGATCCTGAAACCTGTAACCAATGAATCTAATGAATATAGGGAGTCAATTAAAATGAACCCGGGGTAAAGGTTGTAGAAGCTAATGCAAAGACTTGGGAGACGTCCTAAAGTCGTGAACTCGCCCTATAATTTTGAACCGGTCACATGGGGGGTATATGTCAAGGTCGTATGTGATGTTTGCTAGTTTGTATGCAATGTAACGATATATGTTGTGAATTGTTGGATGATGGGAGTAGAAGATTAATGTTGTGAATGAAGGTTGGTGAAGTATATGAACATGTTGTTTGAATAAGAAGCATGTTAGATGTTTATTATATGGCATTTGATAACATGAAAAAGTTATTTTGTTGGTCATATGAAGAGTTGTGTAGAATTGTATGCCTAACTATATTATAATGCTGAATTTATAAAGTTGTATAGTATGTTGGGATATGTGAGATAACATGCGGGTAGTATAGACGAGTCAGCATGACTCGATCGAGTAGGGGGCACTCGATCGAGTAGGTGAGGTACTCGGTCGAGTGGGTCTGACTCGAACGAGTGGGTATTTGACGTTTTTATAACCAGAATCGTGTTTTTGGGCACTCGATCGAGTACATAGGACACTCGATCGAGTAGGGGGTCACCCGATCGAGTAGCTGTGCTACTCGGTCGAGTATGTTAGAGATCAAAAGGTCTGTTTGGGGTCTGATGTCGGGGCACTCGATCGAGTATAGTGGGCACTCGATCGACTAGCCTCTACTCGATCGAGTGTGTTCTGGGCAGTCTGTTTTCGTGTTTTGGGGTTATAGTGCGTATGTTTATATCTACCCTTTCTTATATAGTTTCAAGATGCCGCCTAAGAGAAACGCCTTGTATGCGAGAGCTGAGAACATGAACATAGATGATATCGTCAAGATGTTGGAGCATCAGGATGCTCTTACGGAGGCCCTAAAGAAAGTGGGAAAGGATAAGGAGCTTGATCACTCCAAGATCAGCCTTTATATAGCGAGGTTTAACCCAAAAGAGTACAAGGGGACCGGGGAACCAAACCTTCTTGACAACTGGCATCGTGAGATGGAGAACATACTGGACTTGGTACACTATCCTGATGAGATGAGAGTGGAACAAGCTGCGTTCTACCTGAGGAAGGCAGCTGGTGAGTGGTGGGACAAGGTGAAGGTGAGTGCTAGAGAGATGTATACGAACCAGGGCTTACCTGCTACACCTTGGGAAGAGTTTCGGAGGGCTATGAGGAAAGAGTTTGTACCTGAGCATGTGAGAAGTAAGCTGAGGGAGTAGTTTGATGGGTTTAGGATGACATCTGATATGTCAGTGGCTGAGTACTACAAGCAGTTTAATGAGAAGTCTAGGTATGCTAAGACATGGGTTTGAGTGAGGAGAACCTAGCGCTGAGATTTGAGAGGGGGTTGACCCCTAAGATCATGGATAAGTTACCCGTGGGAGTCCTTACCGATGTTAAGGAAGCTTATGAGAAGGCTGGGAGAGCTGAGAGGTTGGTGGAGATGGCTCAGGAGAGAGTAGTTGAGAAAAGAAAGGCTGAGAGTGAAGGTGGTGGCCAATCTAGTCACAAGAAAGGCAACCACAATCAGGCTAGAGAGTTTTCTTCTGGGTCAGGGTTCAGTGCTGGGGCTTCCTTTGGGCGTGGCCGTTTGAGTGGTAGTGGTAGTTGGGGGATGACCTGCTATGGCTGTGGCGGAGTAGGCCACAAGAGACATGAGTGTACGAGTATACCTGGATCTTTTCAGAGATCACCTCATAGGAGCTATTCTCAGGGGCCGGCACAGAGTTATGCGAGCAATAGACCGTCTGGATCATGGTCTAACCGGAGAAGTTAGAGCTATTAGGGTGGAGGTAACCGCAATGGCGGTAATTCCTATCAGATACCAGCTACGAACAACAACAACAATCAGGGATCGGGTGCTAAACCAACCACATCAGCCAGTACTGTCCAGGGAGGTGGACAAAAGACCAGTGGAAAGCTGTTCGTGATGGACAAGAAAGCAGCTGAGGATGATACACATGTTATCACTGGTACTTTTCTTGTTAATGGTGTTCATACCTTTGTTTTGTTTTATTCGGGGGCGTCTCAGTCGTTTGTATCTTCGAGTCATGTTAAACGGTTGGGTTTGAGGGTATATGAGTCTGTAAGTGTGGAAGTTTTTATACCTTCGGGTGAGTCTGTATCTTGTGGGAGGTTGTATAGGGATGTACCTATGATAGTTGGGCAAGTTGATCTACCTGTAGACTTGCTAGAGTTTCCTTTTGACGGTTTTGAGATGATAGTCGGGATGGATTGGTTAGGAAAGTATAAAGCTAAGATTGACTGTCATCAAAAGAAAGTGTCTTTGAGAGGTCCTAAGGGAGTTAGTGTGTCTTATCGTGGGTTTGTTGTCAAACCCAAAGTCAAGTTGATTACAGCTGTTACCTTGAAGTCCTATCTGAGGAAGGGATGCTCTTTGATCTTGTGCCATGTGAGAGATGACCGGATAAAGAGTCCGATAGTTGATCAGATACCAATGGTGGGAGAGTTTACAGATGTTTTTCCAGAGGATATTCCGGGGTTGCCACCGAAGAGGGAGATAGATTTCACGGTTGAGTTGAAACCGGAGACGGGGCCAATCTCTAAAGCACCGTACCGGATGGGTCCTAAAGAGATGGAGGAGCTCAGGAAATAGTTAGATGATCTGATAGAGAAGGGATACATTAGACCTAGTGTATCGCTGTGGGGAGCACCAGTTCTTTTTGTGAAGAAGAAAGATGGGAGTTTGAGGTTGTGCATAGACTACAGGGAGCTGAACCGAGTGACAGTGAAGAACAAGTATCCTTTGCCAAGGATAGATGACCTATTTGATCAGTTGAGTGGTGCATCAGTCTTTTCCAAGATTGATTTGTGGTCGGGGTACCATCAGGTGAAGATTAGAGAGGTGGACATACCAAAGACAGCTTTCACGTCGAGGTATGGCCATTATGAGTATGTGGTGATGCCGTTTGGGTTATCTAATGCACCGGTTGTGTTTATGGATTTAATGAACAGAATCTTCAGACATTTTTTGGACAAGTTTGTAGTGGTGTTTATCGATCACATCTTAGTCTACTCCAAAACTAAGGAGGAGCATGAGGAGCATCTGAGGATTGTGTTGCAGACTTTGAGGGAGCACGAGTTATATGCTAAGCTTTCCAAGTGTGAGTTCTGGTTAGAGAAAGTTGCTTTTCTGGGGCATGTGATCTCTAAGGATGGGGTAGTCAGGATGGATCCTAAGCAAAGATTGAGGCAGTGACAAAGAGGGAAGCACCAAAGAATGTTGCTGAGATTAGGAGTTTCTTGGGTTTAGCTGGATAATACAGACGGTTCGTGAAAGATTTTTCCAAGATTGCTAGACCTATGACAGCGTTGATGAGGAAAGAGAACAGGTTTCGTTGGGATGAGAGTTGTGAGACGGCGTTCCAAACACTAAAGGTGCATTTGACCACAACTCCTATCTTAGCATTGCCTGAAGGGATCGAGAACTTTGAGGTTTATACAGTTGCCTCAAAGAACGGGTTGGGATGTGTGTTAATGCAGAACGGTAAGGTGATTGCCTATGCTTCTAGGCAATTTAAGCCGTGTGAGGAGAACTACCCTACATATGATCTGGAGTTGGGTGCAGTGGTGTTTGCTCTCAAGATATGGAGACATTACCTTTATGGGGCGACCTTTAAGGTATTTTCGGATCACAAGAGTCTCAAGTACATCTTCACTCAAAAGGAGTCGAACATGAGACAAAGGAGGTGGATGGAGCTGATTAGCGATTATGACATGGATATTATCTACCATGAAGGGAAAGCCAATGTTGTTGTAGATGCTTTGAGTAGGAAGAGTGTATATTCTTTGTGTACTGCTCTATCTTTGATGAGGTTGAGAGATGAGGTGGGGAGGTTTGGGATACATATGATGCAGAGAGGGGATGCCATGGGAGATTTGACAGTTCAGCCTGATCTTTATGATGATATTCAAGGTAAACAGGCGTTGGATCCTAAGATGGTTGAGTGGAGAGATGGAGTGGAGAAAGGGACAGTGTCTCGATTCTCTATTCATACAGATGGTAGTTTGAGGTTTGACGGTAGATGGTGTGTCCCTAATGATGAGGAGCTGAAAAAGACAATCATGACAGAGGCACATTGTACACCGTATTCAGTACATCCAGGTGGTGACAAGCTGTACAAGGATTTAAAGAACACGTTTTGGTGGCCTAGGATGAAGAAAGAAACAGCTGAGTTTGTGGCCCGTTTTTTGACATGCCAGAGAGTTAAAGGGGAACAGCGACGACCACAAGGTAAGATTCAGTCTTTAGAGGTACCTGAGTGGAAGTGGGAATCCATTTCTATGGATTTTATCGTGGGTTTGCCAAAGAGTCAACATGGTAACAACATGATATGGGTAATAGTGGATCGAATGACTAAGTCAGCTCACTTTGTGCCAATGAAAGATACATGGACTAATACACAATTAGCTATGGCTTATCGGAAGAATGTGCTTAAGTTACATGTAGTTCCTAAGGACATAGTATCTGACAGAGATGCGAGATTTATCTCAAGGTTTTGGAAAGAGTTGCAGGAACCTTTGGGAACAACTTTGAAGATAAGTACAGCATTTCATCCTGCGATAGACGGTCAGACTGAGAGAACGATCAAGACTCTTGAGGATATGCTACGAGCTTGTGTGATGGACATTGGTGGTAGCTGGGAACAGAGGTTGGATTTGATAGAGTTTTCTTACAACAACAGCTATCACACTAGTATTGGTATGGCACCGTTTGAGGCTTTATATGGGAGGAGATGTAGGAGTCCGATTTGTTAGGACGATAGTGCTGAGGCAGTGGTTCTAGGACCAGAGATGGTGCATGAGATGGTTGAGCAGATTAAGATGATCAGGGAACGGATGAGAGAGCGGCTCGGGATAGGCAAAAGAGTTATGCAGATCTACATCGCCGGGATATAGAGTTTTAGGTTGGGGATAAGGTTCTTCTGAAAGTGTCTCCTATGCGTGGGGTTATGAGATTTGGGAAGAAAGGCAAGCTGAGTCAGAAGTTCATAAGGCCTTATGAGATCTTAGAGCGCGTTGGAGAGGTTGCATATCGTCTGACTTTACCAGCTGCGTTAGAGAGAGTGCATAATGTGTTTCATGTATCTCAGTTGCGGAAGTATGTGAGTGACCCGTCGCATGTGTTAGAGGCAGAGAGCTTAGAGATAGATGAGTCTTTGTCATATCTTGAGGTGCCTAAGCAGATTCTTGACCGGAAGGTTAGGAAGACTAGGAGTGGTGAGACAGTTTTGCTTAAGATCCTTTGGTCTAACCACGAGTGTAGACACCTCATTTCTGCACCTCCCGCAAACCACCCGGTGATGATTGGGCCGCATGTTTTGTACGCGGAACGATTTGTGACAATTCGTAAGATTATCGTCAAGTGATTGCTCAAATATTAATGTCTACCTCTTAGTTGTCATCTACGTCCCGTTACGGTCGTTTTGACAGTAATTAGAGTACACTCGGAGTCCGGGCCTAAAACCGTCTCCATTTTCTGATAACCGCTAAATCCCGAGTCAGAATGTTCTGGAATGTTCCGGATATTTCTATTCCATATTTCATAAATTTTATCTTTTAGTAAGCAATTTCCCGTAATATTCACATTAGATATTAAGGAAAACCGGATTATTTCCGTGCTACCATAACTCAAACACGGAAATCTTTCTTCAGCAGGAGGAAACCACTTAGGAACAGACGCAGCAGGCGCTGCGCCTCTTCCAAGAGACGCGATGGCTGCTTTGCACCTCTTCCCGAGCCCTTTTCGCATGTTCCTCGTATCTTTTTTATATCTTTCCGAGATTCACTTCCAAAGAGTCTCCGAAACCCTAATTCCTTCACGTGATTAGTATAAATAGGAGCCTTCGCTCCTCATATTTCTCACGCGAGTGTCCGCCCTTCTCTTCTCCCTTTGCATTCTAGACTTTGTTCTTACTTTTTGGCGTCTACGTGCTTGAACTTTCGACCACGTAAGCTCGGATCCTTCTGAGTACCAGCCTCCCCGTTTGCATGACCGACCAATTTGACCAACTACACTCAATCAACTTAATTAATTAATCGTTTTCCTCTTACGAGGGCACTTTCTTTGCATTCGCGTCGAGCATCACTAATCGATATCTAAGTCCTTCTCGTTTCGTCAACATGTAAGTCTGAGGGTGTATAATCCTTATTTATTTATTGTATTTACCTTTTGTATCATCAATTGTAAGGTTTATGTCGAAAATACCATTAAAACCGATTTCTAAAACCATGCTTTAAAAACCTCTTTTTACGGTTTCCGGTAGATAATCGTTGAGAAAGGACGCAAAGAATCGCTGCGCTCTCTTGAAGGAGCGCGATTCTGCTTTGCGCCTCTTCGTGAGGCTGCCGCAGTTCCTGCTTCCTTTCTTCTTCGTTCGTCCTCTGTTTATTCGTCATGTTTTTCTTATTTGTTTCGTTTATTTGTTAATTCTTCATCATGATAACATATAATTCACATGTATATTATAATCATCATCATTAATATGTTTTAATCATCACAAATCCGACTTAAATCCCTTATAATCCAATATTTGCGGGTTTTCGTTATTAAATTCAATCCCGGGTTGTAGAGATTCAATTTGTTCATATTGAGTTTCTGGAATTCGTCTTTGATATAGTTTTCATCTGTTTATTCACATGTTCATCGTATATTCGTCATTAATCCATCATATCCAACCTAATTTGTTCGACTCATTAATATTTTTCACTTCTGTCATTATTCCATCTTGTAATTAATTCGTTTGCATCCGTCTCACTCATGTTTTACTGCTTTTATGACCCATTCATATGTTAAATAACCTATTAATCACTTCCATCCGAGTAAATATCATTAATCGATCATTAAATTCACCAATTAACATCAACGGCTTGCAATTACGGCTTCACAGCCAGAACTGAGCCAAGGAACAGACGCAGTGTCTGCTGCGCCTATTCCAAAGGACGCAGCTCTGCTGCGCCTGTTCCTGGCTGAGTTCTGTCCCTGAACTCCGTTTCTGCCTTGACTTAGTTATTTAGTTTACGTATTAACTAACTACTATTCGTATTATCACGCTAATTCCTGTTCGTTAGTTTATTTGATTCTTTCTTTGATTCTTTTTCTCAAATTATCCGTTTTAATGGTATTTTCGACATAAATCACCTAATCCAATGTAATTAATGTAATTTTCATTATTGTAATTTATAATTATTGTATTTCTTTTATTGCTTGTATGCTTTCACATGTAAAAGAGCATTAAATCCTACTTCGAACCAATTGTTTGCTAAATTAATTGTCCACCGACTTAGTCTAATCTTCACATGTTAGGATTAAGACTTGGATGTTGCATTGCATTCTTATAGCCGACGATATATCGAGTACGAATAACTTCCCTAATCATTAGTAGAGGCCGCTCTCGTGGCGGGCGGGATTAGGTGTTCGATCAAAAGAGCTTCCTAATACGTACCCTCACCCCTTACTCTAGATCTCCGTAAACACCCGTGTTCATTGGCATCCACGAGAGTCATTCTAGACATAGAATGCTAAGGGTAACGATTGCTTAGTGTTCATGTCTTTACTTTGTGTCTTGATATGACATGAGGTATTCGAACGGTTCCAATTTCCCATAAAAATTGGTGGCGACTCCATACAAAAATGCAAACGCTTGTTTCCCAAGCGCCCCCGTGGCCCCCGCTGTCCACAGTTTGGCGACTCACTGGGATAATACACTTACGTGTAGCCAAAAGGGTGAAACTTGAACAAGGTTAGGGAATAGTTTGTACAAGACAATTGTCGGTTTTCATAACTCGGTCTTCCTAGACCGTTTTATTCGGCCTTCCTAGGCCCAACCCAACCCATTCGACCAATCGTCCCGTCTAAACGGTCCTAATTCTTATTTGGGCCTAAGGATGGATAGCGATTGACATCATCCATACCATGATGCTTACTCTTGTTTGTATCAAGGGCCTTCACTACTTGAGGAAATGGACTAGGAATCGGCCTTACTCTTGTTTGGCACGAGCCTCTCCACAGACTTCGGGTTTGATGGTTCGGTATGGCAACCCACCCTTTAAACCAAAACCCTTCTAAACAAAACCATGACGATTTTTCAAAAATCAAAACCCATTTTTAAGCAAAATTTCGAAATAGGGCTCTTAATTAGCACAAAATCCGGTCAAAACTCTGTCCGTTTGTCGTGTCAAAGTTCGGGCCACAAGCCCATTTCAAAACCTCACTTCGAGTCCACTCCTACAACTACACTATAGTTGACTAGGACACACATTTTCAAAGACCTTGTCTTTCTTCAAAACTCACTCAACACAAGTGGCACACACCCACTTCACGAGTCAAAACTTTTCCTCTTTTAGCAAGTGTGTTAGAATGGTCGATCGTGTCTTAATTCGTCACCGATCTCTTATCCAGTTTCCAAGATGCCCGGATCAAGTGATGAAGCAAACTTCAACCAACTTCAGAATAGTAATGATCGAATCTTAGCCGCGCTAGCCCAAATGCAATCTACTCAAGAACAAACCTATGACCGCCTTGAGCTCATCGAAGGCCGTATCTTTGCCGTGGAGGGAAGGTTGCCTCCTCATGAAAGTGAAGTCCTACGTGACTCTGACAACGAATCCAGGGATGAAAATCCTCTCATGGGGATGACTGTAGCTGAGAAAAGGCTCCAATACCTAGAGGAGCAATTGATGTACCTTAAGGGTGATGACATTTATAGGGAGAACAATCGCAAGTATGAGGCCGTCAATTCCAAATTACCAACCAACTTTAGTATGACGGATATCCCTAAGTTCAAGGGACACGAGAACCCTTTGAACCACATCCGTGCCTTCAAGGATTACATGTCTATCAAAGGCATCAAACCCGAGATGTTCTTAAGGATCTTTCCTTCATCTCTTGATACCATCCCAAGGCAATGGTTCTACTCTTTAGATCACAAGAAGGTCGCTACTTGGGAAGATGCCGCAATCGAGTTCTCCAAGCAATATGCGGATAATGCTGAGATCTAAGTCAACATGCGTACTCTAGAGGTTCTTACCCAAAATGACAAAGAAGGATTCACCGACTTCCTAAGTAGGTGGAGGAAGACTAGCACTCAACTAGTGGAACGCCCGGACGAGGCTACTCTTGTGGAGAAGTTTGTGGATAATCTCAAGCCCATCTATGCCAATCATTTGAGATATCAAAACATCAAGACTTTCAAAGACTTGACCGTACTAGGGACAAGGATTGAGGATGACATCCGTAAAGGAATCTTGTCCAAAAAGGTAGGTCGAGGATATCAAGGGTCCACAAGTCGTTCATACGGCTCTAATAGTAAGACCGATGAAGTTAACCTTCTCGAGCCATCCAAGAAAACTACCCCACCAAGGAAATTCACAAACCTTGGAGACACTTACTCCAACGCTCTAAAGCGGTTAATGAAGCAAGGTAAACTCCAACCCATTGGACCTACTCCCGAACCCGAAAGGAAGTCCAAGTTTTGGGACGAGAATTCGTACTGTGAATACCATAGGGGCAAGGGGCACGACACAGAAAAATGCTACAAGTTGAAAAACGTGCTTCAAGACATGATTGAAGATGGTCGACTCCCAATACCACCGGGAGGTAAACCCAACAACACTCAGAATCCTCTTGGAGTTCTAGTGATCACAAGTGATGAATCTACCTTAGATTGCTCACACCTCATTTCTCCCACCGAAAATGAAATTCATGCAATCGAGAATGAAGGGCTCTACTCTACTATCTCCCCTACCATTTCCGACTTCATCACATGGGCAAGGAGTGTAGATAGACAAGTTTGGGAGCTAGAAAACATGGTAGCAACCTTACACAATCCCAACGCAATACCCGAAGAACGTGTACCATTAATCTTCTCTCAAAGTGCCACTATGCAAGAAATAATCACCGTGGTTGATAAACTAGTCGATCAAATCATACGACTAGAAGGTGATATCATGAGAATGAGAGAACTAGATGCAATCAATGGGGTTTGGGCCGATGATGATGAGGACGAATATCTCATTGAAAACTCCCTAGTCAAAGAAATAGTCCAAAATGGTGAAGACCAAGATGTGGACCACCTAACTCGTTCGGGTCGTCCATATCAAAGCACTACTCATAATGGTCCAACCAACGTCATTACACCAAATGACAACGAAGATGACCCCACTGATCATTTGCTCAAGCAATTACAGAAAACAAAGGCTGATCTTTCAGTCTGGCAATTAGTAGTAAGCTCATTCCCACATCGCCAAGCTTTACTGCAAGCTTTGGCCAAATTAAATGTAGCTCATAACTCCACTCCTGAAGATGTAGTCAACTTGGCCTTCCAAGAATCACCTAAGCTAAGTAATCCTATTACTTTCTCAGACGAAGATTTGCCACCTTTCGGCGCTAGTCACAACCTTGCTCTATACATCACTGTCATTTGCCTAAAGAAAAATGTGCCAATGACCTTGGTGGATGATGGCTCCGCGGTCAACGTCATACCCCTCAAAACGGCATACAAGCTAGGCATGAAAGAGTCAGATTGGACCCCTACCAATCAAGGTGTGCGTGCATATGACGGTACACGACGAAAGGTAGTAGGACTTGTCAACCTAACCGTAGCCACGGGACCAATCGAACGAAAGGTTAACTTCCAAATAGTGGACATTGAAGCTTCATTCAACATACTTCTGGAAAGGCCTTGGATTCATGCTTCCAAAGCGGTAACATCCACCCTTCATCAAAAGATCAAGATCCCACTAAACGGCAAAGTAGTGACGATCACTTCGTCAACCATCAAGGCAATAATCGAAAAACAGTCGAACAATCAAGTCCTTGCGGATCCCGTATACGAACTTGGGGGCTTCCAAAGTGTAAGCGTCATAGAAAGTGAGTTGGCACCCTTATACTATAATCCCTACTCTAACTTGGTGGTCAACCACATACTCAAATCCCAAGGATACTTCCCTGGAATGCCTTTAAACCCTATTCGGAAGAATACCTTCGCACCATACAAGGAAGGCAACTCAACCAGGATACCACTTGGACTAGGGTACAAACCTAGAAAAGAGGAGGTTCTCGAAATGCTTGCCCAAGTCCAAAACCGCAAGCACGTGGGAGTCCAAATGAGGCCCTATCTCCCTACTTTGAATGGGTACTTTGTTCAAGAAGGAAGTCTAGAACACTTTCACGGATTTCCCGAACCTTGGCATTATCTCGAGAGGAAGTTAGCCGGAATCGAGATCTTTCACGATTGCTACTTCATCCCTCCAGAAACGGTTCCTACCGTCAAAACCCGTCAAGCACCTTGCTTAGACGAACAAGCTGTTAGCCTATTGTTTGGAGAAGATCGATTCGTTAGGGCCGCGCAGGATGAGATCATTACTATGATACTTCAAGACGATCGCTTCAACCCCACCGCGTTGATTACAGAAACCGACGCAAGACAGCAGAAAGGATGGAGAAAATCTATCAAATGGACCAACAATCAAGGAAGACTCTTCAAGCTCATCACTGGAGAAGGAGAGATGTTCAAAGGAGAACCAGAAGACGATGAGTTCGAATCGGAGTCGGAGTCAGAGTCGGAGTCTAGAGAAGTCATTAGAGAGTCTACTCCTGTTGTCATCCCCACTCCCTTCGTTTCTCCTAGCTTAGTCTCGAGTAGTCACAGTAGTTCGGGAAATGCCCCAACCACTGTCCCTTTGCCGCCACTGACCATTGATCAGTTGGCTTCTTTGTTTCAACTTTACTCAAATTTTAATATGAATAAATCAGGTTCTGCTTACTCTTTGTGTTATCTTGAGTGCAATTCTGTTTACGATGATACTGAGGATGACCAAGACCCAGACTTAATCGAAATACCTCCCTACGTAGCCAAAGAAATACTACAGGAAGGGGAAGGGGGACCAGTAATAGAAGACACCGAACCCATCAACGTAGGAACTGAACTAGAACCCCAAGAACTTAGGATAGGGACTACCTTGAGCTCTACCGAAAGGGCCGATTTCATAGACCTCCTAAATGAATTCAAAGACGTTTTCGCTTGGTCCTACAAAGACATGCCAGGGATCGACAGGGATATCGCTGAACATAGGATTCCGATTAAACCAGGATTCAAACCTGTGAAACAGAAGCTTCGACGAATGAGAACAGAATGGGCTCTAAAGATTAAGGAAGAAGTTGACAAGCAATTCAAAGCCGGGTTCATCAAAGTTTCCGAATATTCTGACTGGGTAGCTAACATAGTACCCGTACCCAAAAAGGATGGGAGAATCCGTGTTTGTGTTGATTTTAGGGACTTAAACAAAGCAAGTCCAAAAGATGACTTCCCTCTACCTCACATCGACATATTGGTAGACAACACCGCGGACCACGCATTACTGTCCTTCATGGATGGGTATGCGGGTTATAACCAAATCAAGATGGCCATGGAAGATATGCATAAGACCGCGTTCGTCACCCAATGGGGAACCTATTGCTATACGGTAATGCCGTTTGGATTAATCAATGCCGGAGCTACATATCAACGCACCACAACTACACTACTACATGACATGATGCACAAAGAAGTTGAGGTATACGTAGATGACATGATTGTCAAATCTAAGGAAAGAGAGGGACATATCGCGAACCTTCGCAAGTTCTTCGCAAGGCTACGAAAGTACAACATGAGGCTCAATCCTCAGAAATGCACCTTCGGGGTAACATCTGGTAAGCTCCTGGGATACGTTGTTAGCCAACGAGGTATAGAAATAAATCCTTCCAAAATCAAAGCTCTGATCGAAATGCCACAACCTCAAACAGAAAAAGAATTCAGAGGATTCTTAGGAAAGGTACAGTACATAAGTCGATTCATATCGAAACTTACGATGATTTGTGAGCCTATCTTCAAGAAACTCAAGAAAACGGACCACACCATGTGGGACGACGACTGTCAAAAGGTTTTCGACCGAATCAAGGAGATATTGCCTAAACCACCAGTGCTCATGCCACCACAACGAGATCAACCTCTTGGTTTATATCTCACAGTAACCGAAACGGCCATGGGTGCCATGCTGGCACAAACTGTAGGAAGTGAAGAAAGAGTTATCTACTACCTTAGTAAGAAGTTCTTGGAGTACGAGTGCAAATACTCACAACTCGAAAAGACATGCCTCGCTCTTGTGTGGGCAACGAAGAAGCTACGCCATTACATGCTTAGCTACTCCGTCAAAATATACTCCAAAATGGATCCAGTCAAATACCTCTTCGAGAAACCCATCCTCAATGGACGTCTAGCAAGATGGACCTTGATGCTCTCAGAATTCGACCTCAAATACGTGCCACTGAAAGTTATAAAAGGTCGCGCCGTCGCCGAATTCTTCGCAGAAAATCCTATCGATGACACACAAACAATAGATACTTGGTCATTTCCAGACGAGGATATACTCCAAACTGATGTAGACTCCTGGGACCTGTACTTTGATGGAGCATCAAACTTAAGAGGATTCGGAATAGGAGTATTGCTCATTTCTCCTGAAGGTGAGCATACACCAATTGCTGTCAAACTCGACTTCGAGGTGACAAACAATGCTGCAGAATACGAAGCTTGTCTTATTGGACTACAAGCGGCAGTGAGTTTAGGCATCAAAAACCTTCGAGTGCATGGGGATTCATTGCTAATCATTAACCAAGTTACAGGATCTTGGAAAATCCGAAGCGAAAGCCTCGCGCCTTATCAGGCTAGGATAGACCAAGTCGCTCAATTCTTTGATCACGTAACCTACCTACACCTACCTCGGGAGGAAAATCAATTTGCAGACGCTCTTGCGAAACTCACATCATTGATTAATATGCCAGATCACATGGTGGAAATGCCTTTGTGCATCGAACGACGGTCAGAGCTGGCTTATGTCCACCAAATCACCGATGAAGAGGAAATCGCGCAGGAACCCTGGTTCCAAGCAATCCTGAATTTTAAACTTAATGGTACATATCCACTAGACATGGATAAGAGGGGACAACGTGCTATACGCCTACTAGCTTCCCAATACATTCTCATGCAAGGAGAATTATACAAAAGAACACCTCTTGGTGTAGTCCTACGTTGCCTTGATCATTCACAGGCACGAAAGGTGATGGAAGAAGTCCACGACGGAGAATGCGGTCCTCACATGAGCGGGCCCATGATGGCAAAGAAAATCACACGTTTGGGATATTATTGGACCACAATGGAATCCGATTGCATCAAATACGTAAGACATTGCCACAACTGCCAAATCTTCGGGAATGTACAACATGTCCCTCCTTCATTGCTCTACACAATGACATCCCCTTGCCATTTTCTCGCATGGGGAATTGACATAATCGGAAAATAACCCCAAAGAACAGGAGGTCACTGTTTCATTCTAGTAGCAATCGACTATTTTACCAAATGGGTAGAAGCGGCTTCCTACACTGGTCTTACGGCTAAAAATGTGGCAAAATTCATACAAAACAACATCATCTGTCGATATGGTTGCCCACATGAGATCATTAGCGATAACGGATCACATTTCCAAGCTGAAAACGAGCAATTGCTAGCCAAATACAAGATTAAGCATCACCACTCTTCGCCCTATAGACCACAGACTAACGGCGCGGTAGAGGCGGCAAACAAGAATGTTGTCACAATCCTCAAGAAAATGATTGACAACTATAGAGATTGGCCATGTAAAATACCCTTCGCTTTATGGGGGTATCGTACATCTGTCAGGACGCCCACTGGGGCTACTCCTTTCTATTTGACCTACGGCATGGAAGCTGTACAACCAGTGGAGCTCGAAATACCATCCTTGCATATTTTGCTAGAAAGTCAAATCCCGGAAGCCGATTGGAAAAGGGATAGATATGAAGAACTCATCCTCCTGGATGAACGTAGGCTACGCGCCTTACATAATGTCCAAACATATCAAGCACGTATCAAACGAGCTTTCAACAAAAGGGTTAGGCCAAGAAACATCAAAGAAGGAGACTTAGTGCTCAAATCGGTTAGAGCTCTTTTACCTGTCGACCCACGAGGAAAATTCAAACCTAATTGGGCCGGACCATTTCTAGTCAAATCCATACTCCCAGGGGGTGCGGTTACGATCACAGACCTAGATGGGAATGAATTTTCAAACCCAACAAACCTTGACCAACTGAAACGATACTATGCCTAGAATAGGAATGAAAACGCGCCTCTCGTAACCCCACGTGTCGCTCTTGTGGCACTAAATAAACGGCCCCTGGCCAAGCTGAAATAAGCTAAATGTCACTGTGCTCTTGCATTTTGACAAATTTGTCATCCTCATATCATCAAATAAACTAAATTCGCACCTTCAGAGTAAGCAAAAGCTCATGCTTATTTTCTACGTTCATTACAAGCTCTTGCTTCGAACAATTATTCTTTTACATTTACTTGAACTACGCGCAAGGGTTTGATTTCGCTTTTTAAGTGAATACGTAGGCAATCCTTCACGGGATTCAACCCATTATATCTAAAATGTAAATAGAAGGACATTTGCATTGCATTTGAAATTCGACAAGAATAATAAATAGAAAATCACAAAGGTTTCATAACCACTTAACCTTTTTTATTTCATTTATTCATTTTCTAATAATAATAATATGATAAATAATAAAAATAGAATAGGCTAGGATTCTAAAAATCCCCACCTTTTTTATTACAACAACAATAATAATAATAATCAAATAATAATAAAGACACTTGGGCTATTCCTCCATCTTCCCCTTGCCCTTGTCATTCTTGTCATATTTCTTGTCACGACCTCGAGCCGGACGCTCTTGCGCCACTTCAGACCTAATCACCAATGGTCTTTTCCGAGGTTTAGCTTTTCCATTCTTGCCAATCACCATCTCTGCGACAGGAGTAGTCTTCGGTTTCTTCGAAGGATGAACAACTCGAAACCCGGCTTCTTCTTCTCCCTCTGTCAGATGCTTCTCTTTCTCTTTCTCTCCCTCGCGCACCTTGTAGTCGATAGGCTCGCGCTTCCTCAATTTCTCGCGCTCTTCCGGAGTTGTAGCCTTTCTCCACCTCAGATAAGAATCCGACACCCATAAAGCATTGGCGGAGAAACTCAAGAACCACATGTTTCTTTGGGCCCATTTAATAGCCCACTCCCTTCGGCTCTCTGTAGTAAGCGCCATAGCAGTCTGCGGGACGGTATCAAGCCTCGGGATCGTCTGTTTCAGCCCAACTTGTCTCATCAGCCTTTCTGGGAAGATACACACCGTAAACTCCAATCCGGGAATGCGCACCGACCTAGTGGAATCCAAAGAAGACACTCCAGTGACGGACTTGAGGTGCCACCACGGAACGACCCACCTGATCAACGGGCCATCATCGCTCTTCAGCTTGTTCTTCCAATAATCACAGACCCGGGTGAAGTCCACCATGTACAGGCGCGTCCTCATCGCAATCGAATGAGCATGATTGGAAAGTGCATGAACTGGGGGCTCGATCAATCAGAGCCGTTCCATAAGCCAAACCTAACGAAAGCAGGTATTAGACATCGAAAAAAAAAAACAAAAAAAAACGACAAAAAAAAAACGAAAAAAAAAAAAAAAAAACGAAGACAAAAAAAAAACGAAGACAAAAAAAAAAAAAAAAAAAAAAACGAAAAAAAAAACAAAAAAAAAAAAAAAGTGTCTTTTACCTGCAAAATGACGGGACTCCCCAAGAACGGCAAATCACGGTTGGATTTCCTATTATCCAAACCCAATATAATCTCTCCTAAGCATAAGCAAACTGGGCTCCGGCGCAGCTCCATTTGCTAAACAAGGCCCAGAAGACGGGGATCACCTCTCAAGTCTTCATCAACATGCCCTTGGAAGACATACACATGCAACAAGCAAAAGCCAAATGCCCTCCGCCTAGCAACATGAGAAACGGTGGGGTCGGCCCTGTTGATAAATCGATCTATGAAGTCCAACATTCTCACACCTTTTGAGGTAACTAGACGGTCCACCTCAAGTCTAGTCAATCCGAGCAAATCTCTAAATTTGCTCTTATACCCTTCAGAAGTAGAAGGGATGGCAGGCAAATGTTCGGGGTCCCATCCACCAATAGCAGCAATTTCTTCAGGAAAAGGACAAATATCACCTCCAGGGAACGCAAAAACATGATAATTTGGGTCCTAGTAGTCAAGGCAAGCATCCAAGAACGGTTTCACAACCTTGATGAGTTTCAAACTCAACAACGATCCAAAGTTATAAGAGCCCATATCATGCTTCTCCATATTTGAAAATTCATTGGTCCATTCCTTCAAGCGGATCTCTAAAGTATTCATGATGAGAAAATTTATTTTGAAGGATTTTGTGTAATTAGACGAAGAATAGACGGAAGATTTGTGTGAATAAAAGTTCCATCGACGTTTCTATTTATACTAATTGCTGTTTCCAAAAATCCGTTAGAACGGAACAACCTGGGAACAGGCGCAGCACCTGCTGCGCCTCTTCAAAGGGACGCAGCTCATGCTGCGCCTTTTCCCGAGCTTCACTTCTGTGATTTTCCGTGTTGGATCTTTCCTAATTCCGTAACGAATAATTTCCTATTCCTACAGGTTATTATTTTGGTAAATACGGGAAGATTACCATGTTTCAAGTTTCCTAATTTCACGGGCACGCATTTCGAGGCGACATCGACATTTCTGCCATTATATCACACTTGTATATTTTCATTTTAGGAAATAAATTTCATTTTCATTTTAGGAAATAATTTTCATTTTAATTTCAACTTGTATATTTTGATTTCTATTCTTTAATTTCATTTCTAAACTTATAGATTTCTCTTTTTTCTTTTTTTAGGGGGTAACCCTCCCTACCGTCCGGTCATTTCCGGCAAATTTTTGCATTTTTCGCGTTCTTTTGAGTCTCCCATTTTGCGCTAATTAAGGCCATATGTATATAAAAATGTATGCTTTGCGTGTGTTTTTCTATGTAAATTTCGGCAGCATGACGGCGTAAACCGTCATCTACCAAGCCTGTTCGAAACTAACCTGCAGATACAAGCAACACAACCCAGCAGCAAAGGCACTCAGGCCATCGTATATATACCAAACGGAGGAAATGTACAAACTGGGGGCTCGAGCCCCAAACAAGGTCCAAAAATGTTCGAAATGGTAGTCCAAATGTACAAATATGCAAAATACGACAAAAGCTACACAAAACTACTGCTTGGAGCCCTCCAACTCTGCAACCCTCGCCAAGAGAGCGGCGATCTCGGCATCCCGAACCTCGAGCTCCCTCAACACGCGAGCTGTCTCCTCCCGAGACTGGGTCAACTCTCGCTCCAGCTCGGGGTCACCCTGTAAACAAGAAAATTGGCTCATGTCAATCAATTCAAGCAAAACTGGAAAAAAAAAATCAAAAAAATCAAAAAGGAAATAAGTGTAAGGTTCATACCTGACGACCTCGACCGCCGACAAGTGCCTCGACGGCAGTAGCTCGCAGCCGGTTGGCCACCCTCCACAACGCCACAAACCGAGACGGCGCAACCTGCGTTTTCAAAAGGAAGTCATCAAAAATTGAACAAACTCAATCAAATGTGTTCTTACACAAAGGTTATACAAGTTAAAAGCTCACCCTCCGAATCAGATGCTGCCAGTCGTCCAGGCCAACATCCGTCACAGCTACGTCAAAGTCACGCAGCTCGGAGATCGTCGTCCTCCCGGTCGCGTCAGTGTACTCGAGGGTCTCGGGGTACCCTGGGGGCTCGATACCCGCCGCCTCGACCTCCTACAAAGACAAAAGTTCCTCATCAATCGATGATCTTTCATCATGATTCTCAAAAATCAAATCAAAAGGAAAAATAAAAAGATACTCACCACCACCGGCCAGTACGCTAGTCTCCCGTAAAGGAACGTCGAGTAGTCCTCGCCAGGAAGAAGAAGAGCGTCACCGCTGGCACCAACCAAGTCCGCCTCCCTCTCAGCCTCAGAAGGCTCCCTAAACATCGTCCTGGGAGGATCGACGGGAACCGTCAACACGCCCCGTGAGCACTGACGAGCCAAGCGCTCGCCCAAGTACCACACAGGACCCATCGACGTCCTCAACAGCAGTCGGCCCGAGCTCCTAGGTCGAAGGACCTCAGCCACAAAAGGAGGCGCTCCAGCGTACTCCGCCCAAGGTCGGGGCACCCACTGAGACAAGATAAAAAGGATCATTCCTATGATCAATTAAAAGCCAATATAAGAAGCACGAGCAAATATAAGTGGGATGCTCACGCTGCTCAGCTGAAGAGCGTTCACATCCCGCCGGTAGACATTGTGAGAAGAACGCTTGCTCTTCGTCCGGCACATCACCCAATCCCTCACCACGGGATAGGCCCTCTCCAGCGGCTCCGTCATCTTGGGCGCAAGACTCGGGAAGTAGGAGTACACCCACGCCTGTAAAGCAAAATAATCAATGACAATCTTTCGTGATTTGATAAAGAAAAGAATTTACTTTGGTCTAAAGGTAAGTTCATACCTCCAAAGATGTCTGGTCCGAAAAGACCAGGAGAAGTCCCCTTCTCCATCAACTCCGGACGAACCATGGCCCTCATGAAACGGATGAGGACCGCAAAACCAGCAAAGGACCCGGTCCCAACGTCCTAGGGAACTCGGGTCGAAAGGAAGGGAAGAAGCTTCGTCGACAGACCTCTCGCCCTTGTCTCGAGGTAAATCAAAGACAAAAACCACCGAGCAACGGACGAGGCCCTCTCGCTCGGGCAGACAGGAGGAGGAGCCGTCTCCCTCCCATCAATCGTCACCCGGCGCAGGGTCTTCCCCGCAAAGTAGTCTCGAACGTAAGAACTGGGTATCAAACCCGCCTCAGAACAGACCTTCGGCGACATGTTCCAGCCGATCAATCTCCTCGCCTCGGCTGAGTCCGCCCTCATGACAGTCTCCGGCCACACCACCTCCTCGGTCCCACACGGTAGACCAGAAATCATGCCGTAATCCTCCAAAGTGACTCCCACCTCACCGAAAGGCATGTGAAACGTGGAAGTCGTATCCCAGAATCGGTCCAAGAAAGCGCGGACCAGGCTAAGGTTAGCCCGCAACTTCCTCTTCGCGATATCCCTCCAGACACAACCAAAGGACCGAACGCTCCACGCTCGATCATGGCCCTCTCCTCCGCCGACAGCCGCTCGTAGTGCTCCATCGCTGTCGTGTAACCCGAGAACGACCTGATGTTCCCGGCCTCCTATTATGATTTGAAACAAAGCTATCTTTAGTTTTGAATGAATTTTGAAAGAAATTTGGACAAAAAGTGAGTAGTGAGTAGTGAATTCCTATTTACCAAACTCTTCACCGTCCTGTAGGACAGGTGACCCTCTGCAGCCCACACCAGGTGCCTACTCTCCCAAGTCTCAGCCCATGCGAGAGCTCCTCTCAGCTGACGACCTCCTCGCCCGACGTTGGCCCGTCTCGGGGCCTCCTCCTCCTCAACGGCCTCCTCCTCGTGAGCCTCGTCCCCAGCAGCCATCACCGCAGCGGTGAAGGCCTGCTCTAAAGCCTCCTCTACAGTAGCAGCGTCGATCTCCATGGGAGCTCTCCCAGAAGTAGAAGCCTCATCACCTACAATATTAAAGCAAATTCAGGCCGCGTCACATGATGACAAGCCTTGGTTAAGGGATTTTCAAGCCTTCGGAAACCCTGAAACCGCTCTTTTTTGCCATCCTTGGCCATATTCCCACCAACCCGATCACTCATGTGATAAATTGGGTCAAGTCAAGACTAATTCGAAGTCTAGTTCCGGGTTCGAGTCGAAATTTCGGCAGCATTTCGCTATAATGGCGATTATGCCCTATAAAAGTGTCCTGAAAAAGCTGTCACGAACCAAAATTCCGAGATGATAGAAAGTTTACCAATCATTCAAGGATCCCAAATATCAAGTTTCATCACAAATGGGCATTCCTAAGGCTACTTTCGAAGCAATTTACGGCTCAGTTGTAAAACCGTCTCAAAATTCACTCAAAAGCTCAAAACTTGATGAAAATTCGAAACAAATACATGGTTATGTTCCTAACACTACCTACTATCCATTTCCAGTGTCAATTTGACAAAGCAAATTCATTTGGGGGAAAAGCCCCAAATAATCGATCAAAAGGGTCATAAACCCTAGGGTTTTCGGCTCAAAATTAGACAAATGTAGATGATTAATGCAAGATTGAGACACATACATCGATTAGTCATGATTAATGCGAGCTTTTGAATCAAACCTTGGCGGAAATGGTGAAGATTTGAGAGAGAAATGTGTGATTTATGATTCGAATAAAAATGAATAAAGCCTCCTTATTTTCGCGTTTTTACGCAGGAAAGCCAATTTGGGGAATAGACGCAGCAGGCGCTGCACCTCTTCCAAGAGACGCAGCTCTTGCTGCGCCTCTTCCTTTTGTTCCCTCCATACGGATTTTCAAAAATTCGTTATGAGTTCGTTATTTGTGGGCCCATCTTTGGTGCGCCTCTTCCTCGATGCTATTTTCGTTCTTTTGGTCCGTTTGACGATTTTCTCTCGTTCCGGCCCGCATTTCCAAGCCCGCAGTAGACTGTTGCGTATTATTGATTCCTTCTAAGACCTTCTGCTTGTCGCAACGAGCATTGGTTCCTCACAGAATTCGACACACCTTCATTATATCTCCAGCGAGAGTAAGCGGATATACTTTCCCTCTCATGACAAGAAGAATAAGTCCCGATCGTGTCTCTAGCGAGAGTAAGCTGACGTACTGTCTCTCTCAAGACACGAGGATTGACATCTACCTAAGCAGATTTCCCTTCAGCAGTTCCCGCCTGTGTCCTGCTACTTGCAATTATTTCCCGAAGACTACCCAAAGCAGTTTTCTCTCAGCAGTTCCCGCCTGTGTCCTGCTACTCACAATGTTTCTTGTTTCCCCGCGGAGTGCGACAAAGGTGTCGTTCTCCAGAAGTTCCCAAACCCAAAGCCTTCTTTCTTAGGTTCGTAGACCCGAAATTACGACTTTTTAACTATAGGATCCCAATCCTTTTAGGTTCATAAGCCTTCAAGTTCCCAAACCAATAGAGTTCCTATACCCAAGCTTTATTTACCCTTAAGTTGAACTTACTTTAGGCCTCACTCCCGCCGATGCTTTCCTTTAGGGTCCCACGCCCTAGTACCAATCCTTACTTATCTTTTAGGTCTTACCCTTAGCTCCTACGCTTACCCTTAGCTCCTATGCACCTCCGGAAGCATCTCGAGAAGAAGTCTCAGGTATGGTCTCTTCTTATGGCTGGCGAGCCTCCTTACGTAGTCTAATGGACTTTAAACGACCCTCCCCGATAGTCGACAGACTCTAAAATGTTCCCGACGACAGGTCCTTGGCTCAGACCCCTTGAGCCGCCTCGCGTCGCCATAGTCGTCAGGTTGTAATCATCGATTGACCTGATGGCTATACTTTGACTTTCACCTTGTCCAAGCCTCAGTCAAAGTGGGGGCTCTGTAGACACCTCATTTCTGCACCTCCCGCAAACCACCCGGTGATGATTGGGCCGCATGTTTGGTACGCGGAACGATTTGTGACAATTCGTAAGATTATCATCAAGTGATTGCTCAAATATTAATGTCTACCTCTTAGTTGTCATCTACGTCCCGTTACGGTCGTTTTTACAGTAATTAGAGTACATTCGGAGTCCGGGCCTAAAACCGTCTCCATTTTCTGATAACCGCTAAATCCCGAGTCAGAATGTTCTCGAATGTTCCGGATATTTCTATTCCATATTTCATAAATTTTATCTTTTAGTAAGCAATTTCCCGTAATATTCACATTAGATATTAAGGAAAACCGGATTATTTCCTTCCTACCATAACTCAAACACGGAAATCTTTCTTCAGCAGGAGGAAACCACTTAGGAACAGACGCAGCAGGCGCTGCGCCTCTTCCAAGAGACGCAGTGGCTGCTGCGCCTCTTCCCAGGCCCTTTTCTGCATGTTCCTCGTATCTTTTTTTATATCTTTCCGAGATTCACTTCCAAAGAGTCTCCGAAACCCTAATTCCTTCACGTGATTAGTATAAATAGGAGCCTTCGCTCCTCATATTTCTCACGCGAGTGTCCGCCCTTCTCTTCTCCCTTTGCATTCTAGACTTTGTTCTTACTTTTTGGCGTCTACGTGCTTGAACTTTCGACCACGTAAGATCGGATCCTTCTGAGTACCAGCCTCCCCGTTTGCATGACCGACCAATTTGACCAACTACACTCAATCAACTTAATTAATTAATCGTTTTCCTCTTACGAGGGCACTTTCTTTGCATTTGCGTCGAGCATCACTAATCGATATCTTAGTCCTTCTCGTTTCGTCAACATGTAAGTCTGAGGGTGTATAATCCTTATTTATTTATTGTATTTACCTTTTGTATCATCAATTGTAAGGTTTATGTCGAAAATACCATTAAAACCGATTTCTAAAACCATGCTTTAAAAACCTCTTTTTACGGATTTCCAGTAGATAACCGTCGAGAAAGGACGCAGCAACTGCTGTGCCTCTTCGAAGGAGCGCAGTTCCTGCTGCGCCTCTTCGTGAGGCTGCCGCAGTTCCTGCTTCCTTTCTTCTTCGTTCGTCCTCTGTTTATTAGTCAAGTTTTTCTTATTTGTTTCGTTTATTTGTTAATTCTTCATCATGATAACATATAATTCACAAGTATATTATAATCATCATCATTAATATGTTTTAATCATCACAAATCCGACTTAAATCCCTTATAATCCAATATTTGCGGGTTTTCGTCATTAAATTCAATCCCGGGTTGTAGAGATTCAATTTGTTCATATTGAGTTTCTGGAATTCGTCTTTGATATAGTTTTCATCTGTTTATTCACATGTTCATCGTATATTCGTCATTAATCCATCTTATCCAACCTAATTTGTTCGACTCATTAACATTTTTCACTTCTGTCATTATTCCATCTTGTAATTAATTCGTTTGCATCCGTCTCATTCATGTTTTACTGCTTTTATGACCCATTCATATGTTAAATAACCTATTAATCACTTCCATCCGAGTAAATATCATTAATCGATCATTAAATTCACCAATTAACATTAACGGCTTGCAATTACGGCTTCACAGCCAGAACTGAGCCAAGGAACAGACGCAGTGTCTGCTGCGCCTATTCCAAAGGACGCAGCTCTGATGCGCCTGTTCCTGGCTGAGTTCTGTCCCTGAACTCTGTTTCTGCCTTGACTTAGTTATTTAGTTTACGTATTAACTAACTACTATTCGTATTATCACGCTAATTCCTGTTCGTTAGTTAATTTGATTCTTTCTTTGATTCTTTTTCTCAAATTATCCGTTTTAAAGGTATTTTCGACATAAATCACCTAATCCAATGTAATTAATGTAATTTTCGTTATTGTAATTTATAATTATTGTATTTCTTTTATTGCTTGTATGCTTTCACATGTAAAAGAGCATTAAATCCTACTTCGACCCAATTGTTTGCTAAATTAATTGTCCATGGACTTAGTCTAATCTTCACATGTTAGGATTAAGACTTGGATGTTGCATTGCATGCATATAGCCGACGATATATCGAGTACGAATAACTTCCCTAATCATTAGTAGAGGCCGCTATCGAGGCGGGCGGGATTAGGTGTTCGATCAAAAGAGCTTCCTAATACGTACCCTCACCCCTTACTCCAGATCTCCGTGAACACCCGTGTTCATTGGCATCCACGAGAGTCATTCTAGACATAGAATGCTAAGGGTAACGATTGCTTAGTGTTCATGTCTTTCCTTTGTGTCTTGACATGACATGAGGTATTCGAACGGTTCCAATTTCCCATAAAAATTGGTGGCGACTCCATACAAAAATGCAAACGCTTGTTTCCCAAGCGCCCCCGTGGCCCCCGCTGTCCACAACGAGTCTGAGGAAGCTACATGGGAGGCAGAGGAGGCCATGAGAGGGCATTACCCTTTCCTTTTTTATCAGGCATGTATGGTTACGGGGATGTAACCTTGTTTCTTTTAGGGGGTAGGAGATGATCGTGAAGAGTTTTTAAGAGCTTTTATATCTTTTTATGTTGTGTCGGTACGTTGTTGTGGTTGAGTCGGGTTGAGTTTGGGTAACTAACATGTGTTATGTTGAGTTTGGTTTCAGTTGTTGAGTCGGGAGTGTAGTAGTGTGTGTCTTTGTTTTGTTGTGGTTTGAACTTGGGGGACGAAGTTCTTTTTAAGGAGGGAAGACTGTAATACTATGGTTTTATGAGTCTCTGGGTACTCTATCGAGTGGGCCTTACTCTGTCGAGTAAGGGTGTGTTGAGTTTTAAAATAGTTTCTGACCTGTTGGGTACTCGATCGAGTAACCTCGATACTCGATCGAGTAGGGGGCACTCGATCGAGTATCTCAGCTACTCGATCGAGTAGCCGGTTTACGGGGAGATGATTTGTCGGGTTTTTTTAATAATGCGATTTGGTATATAATTACTTCCGTCACTTTTCTTTAAACACTTTTATAAACCTAATCACTTTCAAAGAGAAAACAAACTACGTTATTCGCATCAATCGCATTGTTGTCAAATCCCGGAGCTTGGAAGGTCGGAATTCGTGTTTCTTTATACCTTTGTGATCCTTGCGTCGAGGGTAAGATCTAAGTACCGTTTTTATAGTATTTCGTTAAAGTTAGTTAAACCCTAATATTGGGATTCGGGGGTTTTGTTGTGTTTCGTCATTGGTAGTGATTATATGTTTGTATGTTAGGAGGAGGATTCGTAGAAGAAGCCTTTTGATATCAGCTGTGAGATCGTCTGACTGTCTTGCTTTCCAGGTAGGGTTTCTCTACTCAGTATTAGTCCCATAATGTGTTGTTGGTGTTTTGTGGTTGTTGAATATTATCATACTCGTATTGTGACGATTGCTGGATTTGGTTGCTAATAGTAGTCGTGATTGCTTGTATCTGTCTGTGTTCTTCGGGGCGTGTCCCTGGCTGAGTTGAGTCACTTACAGGAGTGGCTTCACGCCCATTATTCACCTTCTGTGGAACCCGCCACAGAAGGGATGTGCACATTAAGGAATTTGGGTTTATCGCTTGACGGAGATGAGCGGGGATTTGGTGGGTACGGGGCCGGTCCCCCATCGGCGGCGTGGAGTGACTGTTGCGATGGGCACTGCAGCGGGGCTACACACTTTAGTGTGTAGTCAGTATTGTGGAGTTGGGAATGGAGTTCGGAGGATATCTGTGATGATTGAGCTGTTTGTTTACTGTGTTGTTGGTTTATGTAAATTATGTGATTAGTACTGACCCCGTTTATTATTTTAGAAACTGTGGTAATCCATTCGGGGATGGTGAGCAGTTGTTGAGCAGGTATGAGTCGAGTTACATGGGATAGCTGGGATGTGCCACCATCTGATGATAGAGTCTTCCGCTGTAGCATGATTAGTTTATCAAACATTTCTTTTAGATGTTGGTTTTGAGAACATGTAACCGTATTTTGATATTTTGTTTTGGATTGTAACCTTTCACTAAAGTTATACTATTTAAATGTTGTTTCGTTATTGTCTTATGATTATCATTGCCTCGGGCAACTCAGATGGTACCATCTTTATACCTTAGTGGTCCTGGTAAGGCACTTGGGGTATGGGGGTGTTACAGATTACATGATCAAAACCAAAACTATTAAACTGAAATACAAGGTTCTCAGACGGTCTACTGATAAAACTATCAAAGCTATAAAACATCGTCTGACACAACGGAAGACTTCTAACTGCCACGTGATGACTCATCCCAGCTATCCCATACGCGTCATATCATACCTGCTCAATAACTGCACACCATCCCCGAATGGATCACCACAGTTTTTAAAACATTTAAACGGGGTCAATACTAATTAAACAATCAAAGCAACACTGAAACAATCATACAAATAGCTCACACACAATCCCAGTCTCCATCTCCAATCACCTCATAACTGACTACACACTAAAGTGTGTAGCCCTGCTAGAGTACCCATCGCAACAGATACTCCTCGCCGCCAGTGGGGCACCGCAGCAGTTCCCACCTAAGCCCCGCTCATCTCCATCGAGCGATAAACCCATGTTCATTAATATGCACATCCCTTCTGTGGCGGGTTCCACAGAAGGCGAATCAAGGGCGTGAAGCCACTCCCGCAAGTGATTCCACTCAGCCAGAGACGCACCCCGAACAACACAGACAGTTAAACAGTAACCACAATACAACATCAACAACCGTCTGAAATAATCAACAATATGAAATCACAAGCGTCTGAATCAATCAACAATATGAAATCAACAACTACAGCACAATCACCATACACATCATGTAATTAATACTGAGTAGGGAAACCCTACCTGGAACAGCAATCACAGAATCAGACGATCTAGCAGCTGTCTCAAAACCTCTCTTCTACGAACCCTCCTCCTACACATACATTCATACAAATACTACCTTAACAATATAATTATAAAAACCTTAATTTAACCTATTAGGGTTTTAACCAAACTCAAAGAAAAAACATAAAAACTACACAAGGATCTTACCCTCCACACGACGAACTCAACGGTGTAAAGAAACGTGACGATCTGACAACCTTAGCCCTTAGGATTTGATGGTAACGCGACGACGTAGACAACGTAACTTCTTTTCTCTTTTGAAAGGTTTTTATAAAAAGTACAAATGATGAAGAAAGTGACGGAAAGCTTAATATATCTATCACGCATTACTAACAAAACCCGACTAAAACAACCCGTAAAAGTAACTTACTCGATCGAGTAAGTAACTTACTCGATCGAGTGCCCCTTACTCGATCGAGTGCCATACATACTCGATCGAGTACCCATCAGATAGACTACTGTTTCGTATAAAAACATACTTACTCGACAGAGTAAGCCCCACTCGATAGAGTACCCAAAGACTTGTAAAACCGTAGCATTACAGTCTTCCCTCCTTAAAAAGAACTTCATCCCCAAAGTTCAACCCATACTCAAAAACAAACATACTAACTCGATCAAGACACAACAACGTATCAACTCCATTATATCTCTCTCAACACTAACTCCATACACTACCAACTACCGTCCACAAACGCTGCTAGCTCTGTAATATATCATCCACTAGAAAATCCAATATCAAGACACTCATAGACATCAAACGGAATGTTACATTCTACCACCCTTAAAAGGAACTTCGTCCTCGAAGTTTACTCACACTCGTAACATCATCTTCCAACTGTCAAAACTATCGAACTCATAATCATCATCATTCAACTGTCAACACTATTGAAATATTCTCGCACTCCTAGACATCACACTACTACAAGCACGGTCATGACCTTTAATAAAATCAATCAAAACAAATATCCATCCTTTATGTTACACCAACACTCTACTTCCAATTATACTACAACATGCACAACCATGAAACTCTCTTTTATCGCATCCTACTCCTCTTAAGACAAATGTTACGTCCTCGTAACTCACTAATACTAAATCCTTAGCCCTTCTCATTATCCTCATCACCACCACATGTCAAAGATAACCGTCTATAACCTCATACCTATAACCATTCCTATTTCCAAGGCTCTCTTACTTAAACAGTTCTCATACCTCAACGCATTCTGCACTTCATCTAACCAATACCACAAAATCCTTAGCATAACTAACACTCCAACTCTTCCATATTACCACAACACGACATACCTCTCTAGATGAAACACCTATCGCCAAAAACATAACTCACGGTCCACACTTGCTACGCACACTCACACTAGATCCTCAATTCCTTTTTCTTTCATTACCATAAAACTCAAACATAACTTAACATGACACCAATTCCCATTACCCTGCATTCACTATCTCAACAAAATATTATGAACCACCTGCTTCTTTCAGATCATTACAACACATGTTCCACGAATAACTTGCCATGACTATGACTACTGATGCCTCATCTTAAAACAAAATCAAAATTACTGTAACAACTTCTCACAACTGTGTCCCATCAACAGAATATCACTATACCATGACAACAATGAAAACATATACAACTCTATTTCATATGATACTCTACCCTCATTCCCAAACTGAAACTGGTAAGAAACATCAACAAACAAAACAACAGTCTACATGTTCAACCAAAACTCATAAGGAACAGCAGCAAACAAAATAACAATCTATGTTTAGCTGGTATGTACTTTCGAAAACTCGTATCATAATCATCTCGCCTACTCCACCAAAACCGGTGACGGCATCACAACACCGCCACCAACAGCCACACCGCAGTGCGAAAATACCCGCATTACAACACTAAGTACCGTGCCCCGATCACCACCAGAGGCACCACAACCACACCGATAGACATCACAACATACACAATCCCATAAACACTGACTCAATATAACATCTCGGACAAGAAAAAATTACTCAAGACTACTTTACTAGATCACAACACCATATATCATACGGAATAAACAGACAAGAATCTCAAGCATACCATCCATACCTTTTCACGGAATAAACATATATCATGAATACACATTTCAATATTAATCACATCTTAATCTTTCCTTAATCTCTCAATTGTTCTTAGTAGTTGGGTAATTAGAAGATTATGTGGGGTTTCTTGGAGGATTGACAACCTTCCATCAATCATCAAGTTTACTTCAATTATTCTTTGATTTATTATTTGGATCATCTCAAGTAGGTATAATCCCTTTTACCTTTGCTTAATTATTGTTAATCACATCATTCGTTCATCATGTTTTGCGCTTTGTTAGTATGATTGACAACCTTATTAGCATGTTAAACTTGATCATGAGTGAGTAATCCTTTAGTTAAGGTTAATGGGGAATTAGGGGAAATAATCATGGGAATTGATCTATGCTTAATCTAATATGCTTTTATAATCACTTGCTTGCTTGTTGTTATTTCAACTTATGCACCTGTTATGTTTGATGAAATGCTAGACTATGAAACCTTGCATTTTTTACCCATCTCTTATCTTTTCAATGAGGCTTGTAAGATATAAAACAACTCAAGCCTTGTTAGACCATGCATAGAGTCGAATAGGAAGAGACTAAGTCTACTTGTATGTGTTGTAAAGTCTTGATCGACTCGGCTCCGGGACCCAAATCTTTCTAGGAATTGTAAGACATACACGAACTCGATTCCATCACAACAATAAGTTGCTTGCATCTATTTGAGAACATGTTTATATGATCTATTTCCATGACTCCCTTATGAACCCATGAAACCCTAGTGCCTTTAATCAATTGCTTACAAACCCCTTTAATTACATTACTTTGTTTTCATTAATTTACATTCATCTTGTTGATTAGTTTAGATTACATCTCATCTCAACCCAAATTTGAGACACCCTAAGACATAAACTACGTACAATTGAAATCCTAAATCAATACCCGTCCCTTGGGATCTGACCTTTACTTACCACTCCACTAAAGAGTAGTTTGTGGAGTTAGAAATATTGTTTTGGTTGATAGCTTTGACGACGAGATAATATCACACCAAAAATGGCGCCGCTACCGGGGACGGTGTTCAATTGATTTAATTTTCATTAATTGTTTTTAGTTGTGTCTTTCTTTACCTTAGGGAAGTCAATCTCCTCAAGGTTGTTCTAATTGTTTTCTAGTTGTTTGATGTTTTGCATGAGTAGGAGATCACAAGGTAATTTATTACCTATTAATTTCGAGATTTAAAGGACATTAACCAACAATAGAAGAGTTGCTAGAGGTACTTCAAGGGTCGTAGGTATTGGAGAGATTGTGGAAATTCAACCAAATAACATTGAGTTTGTTAATCCTTTTGCAAGAGAAGGAGAGGATAACCCATTTTCAAACCAACCATAAAATCAACCTACAATGCCTAAATTTTCATCACATTCCGTACCAACCGAAGAGAACCTACCAAACGGTACTCCTACACCACCACATTTAACCGGTAATTTCATTGCCAAATCCGCATTCATACAATTAGTTGAGAGGAGTCAATTTGGAGGGATGCCTAGTGAAGATCCTCATTTACATATGAAGACTTTTTGTGATTATTGTGATACAATTTCTTAAACCGGAGTTACTCAAGACCAAATCCGATGGTTATTGCTTCCTTTTTCCTTGATCGGTACCGCAAAGCTATGCTTGAAGAGCCTAGACAAGGCTACCCTTGGTATCGATTCATGGAAGAAGTTAGTACTTGCCTTCTACAAAAATTCTATCCTCCGGAGAAGACAAATATGTTGAAAGCCCAAATCACCGGGTTCAAGCAAAGGGATGAGGAATCATTATATGAAGCATGGGAGAGATTTAAGGACACTTGTCATTCTTGTCCACACCACGGACTTAGTGAGTGGTTCCTTAAGCAACAATTTTGGAATGGCTTATATGAAAACTCACGCAATGTGCTTAATATGGGATCCAATGGGAGGTTTACCGAAGTTGATGACAACCAAACATGGGACAAAATCGAAGAAATTGCGGTTCATAATTCCCAATATAGTAGGCCTCGAAAGGCCACTAGAGGAGGAAATCATGAGGTAGATTCCATCACACAATTGGGTGCTCAACTAAGTGCTCATATCGACACCATCAACTTGAAGTTTGAGAAGGCCATGGCTAAGCTTGTTGAAGCTTCCAAATCACCCAAACAACATGTTAATGCTATGGTGGTATCATCCTCAATCCCAAATGGAGTATGTGAAAATTGTGGAACCTTGGGACATGACCAAAACGAATGTAGGGGAACAAATGAACAAGTAAATGCTTTCCAAGCATACAAGAGTGGTACCCCTTATTCTAACTACTATAATGAGAACACCAAATTCCATCCAAATCTCTCATACAAGAGCCAAAATGTTCAAAATCCTCAACCAACATACACTCCACCTCCAATGAGAAACAAAGCTCAAAGACCCTTTTTCAACCAAAGCCAAGGATATCAAAATCAACCTTCCTACAACCAATCCAATGACCAAAGCTTTGATGTTCAAAAAGTTGTTCTCCAAATGGAAAAGAACAAACAAGAATTCTTCACCCAAATGTAAAAAGATAGACAAGCTAAAGAAATAACCATCAACAACATACTTGCCCACACCAAAATGTTAGAGACTCAAATGACCCAATTAGAATCTTCTAACTCCCAAAGGCAAAAGGGGCAATTACCTCCTCAAGGTAACCCACCCACAAGACATGAGACGGTTAGTTCCATCCATTTGAGGAGTGGTACAAGATATGAGGGGCCGAAGAGGCCAATTGATGAAGATATTGTGGATGCTAGTAGCAAGCAAGGAGTTGTGGAGAACTCTAAGGAAGAAGAACCTACTACTAACGAACTTTCAAAGAAGAAGAATGGAGAAAAGGCTAAGAATGTTGATGAGGAGTTTATTGTGATTAGACTTCCATTCCCAAGTCGCAAAGCTAAGCCTAAGCTTGATGAGAAACTTGGAAAGTTCATGGAAATTGTGAAGAACTTAGAAGTCTCAATCCCATTCACGGAATTGATCAATCATACCCCAGCTTATGCAAAGTACATGAAGGATATTCTTACCAAGAAGAAATCCATCCGAAAGTTGGAGACTATTGCCTTTACCAAAGTGAGTAGTTCTATTCTTCAAGGGAGTTCCCCTCCAAAGCTCAAAGATTCGAGAAATGTTTCTATCCCATGTACCATTGGCGACACTACAATCAACAAAGCATTGTGCGATCTTGGAGCAAGTATAAGTGCCATGCCATACTCGGCATGTAAGAGGATAGGAATGGGAGAGCTCAAGTGCACCAACATTACTCTTCGAATGACGGATCGATCAACAAAGATACCTTTAGGGGTATGGGAGGATGTGCCCATAATAATTGGCAAATTCTTCATCCCGGTCGACTTTGTCATTGTAGACATGTAGGAGAATTCCAACATTCCTATAATCTTAGGAAGACCTCTCTTGCATACCGCCGGAGCGGTAATCAATGTGAAACATGGAGAGCTCACACTTGAAGTAAGGGATGAGATAATTACTTTCAATCTTGACAAAATAATGAGAGCTCCCCGATTACATGAGCCATGCTTCATGGTCGATCACTATAGCCGAGAAAGTGATAGGAAGAAGTTAGCATCTCTATGCAAAGATCAAGCCATGGGTAAAGAAACATCACCCACATGGAAGGAGAAAATGGATGACCTTCAAGTAGGTCTATTCGGAGAGCATGGAATTTTCAACAACAATGAGAGCTTGAATAGCTCACCTATCATGACAAGTAATGAAGAAGGCCTCATTGGCTCAAATAACAAGAAAGGAGAGTTGCTCTTGTCAACTCATGACATCATTGGGGAACAAGCTAGTGAAGTTTGTGGTCTCTGGGACGAGAATTTGAAAGATTGGTCAATCCTTATATTTGAAATGTTATGACCTTAGACCAAGGCTTTGTTGATCCTTGTCATCACTTCGACTCAGAATACAACAATGGAGAAAACAATGCACGAAGGTCTATTCAAGATCTTTATCTTGAAAATGAGCAAACCTTCGACTACTTCTACAAGGTGTTGAGTAACATCAACAACACCTTGGCTTTGCCCCCTTGATACCTCTCATAAGAAGGAGAGTTTGGTGGAGTCCTCCCTAAACCACCATTTGTAAATATTCTAACTCCCTAACTATAATTTTATTTCCTTTATTGCAGCTTTGTCAGTTTTGGATTTGCATTTTTGTGCTTTATTACAAGATTTTTGACAAGAGAGCATGTGAGGGAGGTATTTTAACATGTTTTAATGTGTAGTGTTTAATCAAGTGTGGGGATGATAAATGCTTAGGCTAACCAAGCCTTTGTAGTACAACCCACAACATTTAACAAGGAAAGGAAGAAGGAATGACACGGGAAGAGGAATCCCCACGAGCAGACCTGAGCTCGTGGGAGCTGAGGGCAATCCGAGCGTCTCCATGCTCAATCTGCGCGTCCTACTGTTGGGACTGTTGGAAAATGTGTCCTCAACAATAGTGCGATCACATGATTTAATATCATAATTAAATCTCATATTAATAATACGTAAGGGATGATTCATTTATATAGTCAACTGATCAACATTAATCGGTAACGATTAGCTTGCTAGAGTTTGACGTTACTGTCGTGGGACGGTGGTGGTCAGCTGATCCCTTAAGGTCAAACCTAAAGGATGATGCCTAATCAGATAAATTGATTAATTGTATGATGATACAAGGTGATCAATTCCTTAAAATAGAACAATTCATTTGTAAGAGAGAATATTGATATCTTATGGTAATGTGATTAAATAAGATTTATTTTAGTAATTGAAATACTTTATTACTAAAATTGTTTATTGTTTTTGAAACAATTGAGATAAGAATGAATGGTTAATTATAATTACAAGATGTTGTGAATTATAATTATATGACCCATTTTATTTATATGATCAAGTATCACTAGTCAATTTTTTGTATGTAATTTAATTAATTTGTAAAATGATATTTATGTGATAAATATGCATTAAATTAATTAATAACATGTAACATACTACATGTGACATATTGTGTAACAAATGACAAATTGACAAAATAAAATGGTAGTCCATTTTATGTAAGTGGACCGAATAAGAGAAGTTAGTAGTGGGTTGTGCTTATATTATTTTATGTGATAAGATTTAAAAAATAAGCCTACACTACACTAGCCTTACATGCCTAAGGTTTTGATAAGAACAAAAGGAAAAGTGAAGGACCATATATTGGTCCTCCACCCCTCCAAAAACCGGTGACCACACCTACCTACAAGTACTTTTGTTCTTATTTTTACTCTTCTCAATATTCCATTCATTGCACATGCAAAACATTTCTTCTCTCTCATATTCTTGTTCATCTTTCTCTAAAACTAGAGAAATGATGATTAAATTTGTTCAATCGCATTACTAATATTATTAATGTAATATATGAGTATTAGTAATCAATTTTAAGGTAAACTACTAAACAAATATCTAGCACATATTATTTAGTAGTGATAAGAGATAATCTTAGGTGCAATCAAGAGGAGTGGCTTCTATACTTGAAGTATTTGGAGGATCATGCTATTACTCATCATAGCTCAAGAACAAGTAAAGGTAGGAGACCTTACTTGTGCCCACAAAACCGAAATTAACAATGTAAGGGACATTGTTTTCTTATACATCTCTTATTTTGTTATGCATGCACTAGATCTAAAGAACAAATAATTAAGATGTTAATTAGTTCACTATTAGAGGATTCTAATAATAGGTAAATAAACCTAACAAGTGGTATAAGAGCATAGGATGTTGCGTGCATAATCGGTTATTGTTTTTCCGAGTTAAAATGTTAACATATAAAACTAAAAATTTGTGATTTATATGAGTAAGCCACGAAATTATTACGAATGTTATATATTCTGGTCCTTAAATATTTTTAGGTCATTTTTATGATTTATGGAAATTTATTGCTCATTTTAATGATTTTTAGTGAAATAATTACATTTTTATGATTAAAATGAAATTTTATTCAGTAAAATAAGTTAATCTTCACTAATGGCTGTGGTATTTTAGTATGACCTCACATGAATATTTTATGTATTGAATGTATAATATCATATTAATGTGATTAATATTTCATGATTTATGAAGTTTTAGTGTAAAAATGGAATAAATGAAGGTTAAAAAGACTAAAAATTGTTAAACTTACTCTATGACCTTGAAAATTTTATATGACCTCCCATGAATATTTTACAATTCAAGTTGTGTGTAAAATCGCGTATTAATTGGATTAATATTGCATGATTTATGATTTTTATGAGATAAAAATGGATTAAAGGAGGTAAAATGGTTAAAAATAGTTAAACTTTGAATTGGGCCATAAAGCATTAAAATGTTGTCACATGTATTATTTACAGAGTGTATATAAATTTCTAGATTAAATGATCTCATTTAGCATGATTTATGAATTTTTAGAGTAAAAATGGCATAAATAGTGACTATTTTAGCATAAATAGCTAAAACGAATTGCATAGCATGAGAAAATTATTTTAAGTTGTATAAATATCCCACTAATCAGATCTAAGGTTGTAAAATTTATTGGGTTAATTTTTGGATAAATTAGATGTTTTATGAGATAAAACCGATAAAATGCAACTATATTTTCTCAAAATTAATTCGAAAATTTTAACATGATTTTTGACATTATGAGTGTCATGGAAATATTCCAGAATGTTCAAAAATTTAAAATTCAAATTTTGAAATTGTTGTAATTTAATTTGGATTTATTTCATAAATGTTATGATTTTAAGGTCAAAAATGAGCATAAAACTTAAATCAAGTTGAATTATTGTCAAAAATTGAGTGATGACTAATTTTTGAGTCCTAAGAGTGTTAGGATAATTAACGTGAGCTTAGATGTTATTTCAGTGTTAATTTGTGATTTTAAGAAGTTATTATCACGCATTTCCATAAAACCGGGTATATATACGATATAAGTTAAATAGGGCGATTTGGCACATAATTTGGCATGATAGGTACATATTATATTGCTGCATATTTCAAATGTTGAATGCCTTTTATTTATATAATTTTGAATTATGTAATTTTATCTTAGTATGGCCTTAGTTTTAATCGATATTACCCGTAATGAAAGGCAATATTGATTCGGTTGTAATTTAATGTGATCTCGTATTACTTTTATTTTTATTAGTTTTTCCATTTTACAAATGTATAATAGGAATAGCTTTGTATTTTTATTATTATTTGTAATTATGGAGCTTCTTCAAGACGGTGCCTTTCGGAAAGGCGTTCCGACAAAGACGATGTTCTTGGGAGGCGTGCCACTTGAAGATTCAAGGGACCAAAGGAGTTGGTTTCCAAATATGTAATAGATTATTTGATTTTATATTTAAGAAAGTCCATACTAGGAAATTTTTATTATTGCTTTGCATTTCTTTTAATATGTTACATGCATTGCCAAATCGCCATAAAAACACATGCATATCATATCGAGTCATCGACCGTGTCAATTATAATTATCGTAGTTCACTGCTTTAGTTCACTTAAAACGTTATAGATAATAAATTGACAAGACCTCTCACATATAATAATTGAGAAATAGCCTTACCAAATAGTAGAAACCATGAATCCCAATTTCATAAGAGAGTTAAGCCGGCTTCACGGTAATACAAACCTTGTTACGTTGGGTAAGTGGGTAATAAAAGTTTATTACATCGAATTTGGATTGAGCTCAACGGAAGTATTCGTGACCGTAGTCGCATGTGTTCCGGGCTAAAGATGAAAATTAGAGTAATTTTTATCGACAGAGAGTTCTAAAAGTAGAATCGATTAAGAGGTTAATCCACCGAGTTATATTAATAAGGGATGACTCGGCTCACCGTACCCGTATTAATATGAATTTGGATCTCGGAATCATTTATATAGTTGGGTGGAGGTCACCATATAAATGCAATACTTGTAGTGTAATTCCCGAGTATTATTGAAACGATAGATGTTAATTATTTCCTCCATTTCCGTTTTTGTAGTTAATTATACGCAATGAATTCATCTAATACTCCTACATCAATTACCGTTGATACGTGGCTCCAATCATTTGATGAAAAATGCTCCGAGTATGACAATGATACGATTAGAGAATTACGCGTTGGCATTGGTCAGGATGGAAATTTTTTCTTCTTCACCACCTCCACACGACCCACTCCAACATTATTGCCCACCACCTTGGAAAGAAAATCTTGTGAAGAAAATCAAATAAAACCCAAGGCATCCATATTTGAAGAAACAAGGATAAATATTAAATTCAGTGGGAGTTCTAGCAAGAGTGTCCTTGTGAATGAAAGGAATATTGGTATTAATGAAGGAAAGGCAAAGATGGATGAGAAACCTAAACCCGATAATGAATTGGAAATGGATAGTGGGACTACCAAAACCAAGACCAAGAAGGGTGCCCAATCCTATGAGGAATGTCATTATTGTAATGTCATGGGCCATTGGAAGTGAAATTGCCCCAAGTATTTGGGAGTTCATATCAAAGTTGGACATATTACTCCAAGTGGGACTTGGAAATGTGGAAAAGTTAAACAAGAGTGATATGAATCTTCGACAAGGAAATGGAGCTAGGGTAGCCACCACTTCAAGAGGGACTTATGTACTTGTTTTAGCTAAAAGCTTTGAGTTGTAATCAACATAGTTGTTATTATGTACCGATTATGTCTAAAACATTATTTCCATTTCTATGTGAGACATGAAAGGATTTATACTTTGCCATCAAAGACAATTGTTGCATATTTTTGAAAATAGACATAGCTGTGAGCCATGTCACTTATCTTTATGATATATAAGTTTTAGACACTTCCAACTCAAGCAATGATATCTACATAATACGATCCAAAAGACTCATAACTAGTCATCCAAATGATTTTTACATTTGACTTTTTTAATTAAGTTACATAAATGAGAAACACATTAAATGCTAGTGTCGACTGGATTTAATGAACCATTTGATTTTCAATCATATGGAATATGCGAATCTTGTCTCCTTTGCAATATGATTTGTATTTCCTTTAGTGGTAAAGGGATATGAGCAAATGATTTGTTGGGACTAATACATCCCGATGTATGTGTTCTAATGAGCATCACCACAAGGAGAATTTATGACTACTTCGTCACTTTTACCGATGATTTAAGTAGATATGGGTATATTTACTTAATCAAATATTAAGTAAAGCATTTGAGAAATTTGAGAAATTTCTAAATGGTGTAGAGAACCAATTGAAGAAAAGACTAAAGCATTACGATCCGATCACAGTGGCAAAGATCTAAGTAATAAATTTGATTTATTAAAGATGGATTATGACCTAGTGTCACTACCCATAAGATCAAACTAATATGAGTTGGTTTGAGTTGTTGAACTTAATTTTGGGAATTTTCAATCCAAAACGGGAAGTAATTCTAAATGGATGGCCAACCATGAGATACCTAGAATAGAGAGTCTATTAAACAGATGACATGAATAAGACTCGTATATTACATGAATCAAACTGCCATGTTAGGGATGGCCTTTTGAAAGCTAATACATAGTCTAGATAAACTCCTTATATTCCACCATATATATATGTTTGTAACTCACAAAGCTATCTCTCAAGAAAATAGATGAATTTCTGAGAGATAGAGTGGGAGTAAATTGGATCGTTACAAACATGTCTTATAGTGTTACTTTGTGAAAGTAATAGAACTATAGAGTGGGAGTATAGTTGAACTATAATCTATAAAGATAGAGTGGGAGTATAGGTCAGTGGGAGTTTATCGCACATGTCTTATTGGTTAAAATATTGCTTTGCGAAAGTAATGGTATTATGACCTTGTCCCAAATCGACCTTGTTACATACGAGCCATAACATTACAATTCGAAAATTGTTAATCAAGAGTATATTTACTTTAAATCAAGGGTCCCTTTCAAGGTAAATAGAGCTTTAGAGTACTCAAATGCATAAGATTGACATGAAGATGTTGATCAAGATTAATTATATTAGGAATTACCGCATTTCATTTTAATGAAAAATGGCAAATAAAATTCGCTTTTCTAAAATGGGAATTTAGAGAAGGATGTGTTTGGAACACAAAACCTTAGATGAAGATCTAAGAATCCTAACATCTTATGCGTAGCTTTCTTAAGTGATCCTAGAATGGTCTTAAGCAAGCATTAAAGGATTATATTTTTCGTTTATGTGATAATAGTTAATGGTTTCATTCACATGATTGAAGAATCATGATTATACATGAAGTTAAGTGGGAGCTAGAATCATTTTTTCATGTCTTATATATTCATAACATATTACTTATTGAGAATAATGTACCAATGCTCTCTTCTGGCAAGAGTGATTGGGAGACTAGGAAAGAGATGCAAAGTATTCTAGATTTTGAATCTATGAAAGAGAATATTGGCATAGAGTTTAGAGTCTTATGAGGATAATATCTTTCGTATCTATTTAACATCAACAAGGTTGAATAGGCTATTCATGTTGATGGAAGTGGAATTACTATGATTGAGTCATAGTCATTCACTGAACCTATTAAGTTGTTGGCCACATGAAATCGAATTCTAATGTTTCCACCATTAGAACGATCATGTATGCCAACAGACGCACGTGTTGTAATGAACCATATGCTAAGAGCATAATGAGTCAATAACAAGTTAATTCATAAGATGGTCTTGTGAAAGCCTTAAAGAACAATTGAAGTCTTGTTCATATGTTTGGATGATAAACTGAGTTGGGTGTTGAAGGGTTGCACAAACTTGAGTTTCCAAACTCAAAAGGGATTTGTTGAAATTAGAAAAAAATTTCAGTGCATTGCAAATTCTACAAAAGGAATCTAAGTAAATTGTGATAAAATGGTCAACGTAGGGATTAAGGGTGAATCCCTCTACAAATGACTTTATCACAAGTTATGTGATAACAGTGGGAGCATCTTTCAAGATAAAGAACCCAAGTCTAGCAAGAAGACTTGACAAATACTCAGAAATAAATTTATGTTATTAAAAATAACACTGAAAGGAAGGAAATAACAATTGATAAAGTTGGAATATATGGATATAAGGTATATCTGTTTGCCAAGCTTTTATTGCATTTTAACTAGTGTTAATAATAATACACTAAAGATTATAGGATATGAAGTAGTAATAGTGTATTGACTATTCATATGTGATAATCTGTAGATACCCAGTATCTGTTGAGACTCCAACAAACACCCGATGATTATCGGACTACAACATGTTTTGGAATCGCGGCGTTTGATCGACAGTTTGTGTACAACTTTACGTCGTAAAACTTAAAATGATTTCGAAAATAAAACATCTCAAAACATTTCAAAAATACCTGGAGTGTTTAATGCACGACGACGGGGCCACAATGACACTAACTAGAGTCAAAATCGACACCGGACCAAAAACCGACTCAAAAATTCAAATCCCGACTCCAACAACGAGTCAAACCGAGTCAACCACCAAAAACAAAACATTTCAAACCTTCTACCTTATGTTTTCCCGGATTTATGTTGGTCAAGTACCAAACATGTGACTACAAAACCTAGGATAGAACAAATCATGATTGCGTTTGTTGTGAAAGTGACAACACAACTCGAAGAACCGCGACGTGGCTCGCGCCTCTTTGAGCAGCCCAGGTGGCCATGTCGCTCAAAACTCACACAACCACTCATTCTCCTATAAATACCCCTCAAATGCCACCCATTTGAGACTTACGCGAGTGTCCGCCCCCTCTTTTCTCCCTTAAAATTCTCGACTCGACTTCATAAGTCACAACCCGACGCGTATTTACGACCTACCGATCGTGAACTCGAGCCTTACACATTGTTTGGTACCGTCATCGTGCATTAAATCACTTGACCGACCACTTCGACCACTACACCATCACTAACATCTAAAACACTCTTTTTACTTACCAAAACGGTTTTAAACCGAGTTTTTTCTGATCAAACGAGTTGTTACACTTACGTCGGTCACTCGCCATAACCAAACATGTAAGTATGAGGGTGTAAAAATCCTCTTTTATTATGTTTTCATTTGTTTCATGACTATAACATGCTAAAACATGCATAACATAAACCAAAACATGGAATAAACGAGCCAAAACTGATTTTTGGTCTGAGGCAGAAGCCCCTTAGGTCGCCAACTGGCCCGCGCCTAAATGGGGTGCTCAGACCAGAGATCAACCGTGTTTGTTCTCGTCATCTGCCTTTAATCCATCTTCATATTTGTAATCGGTTTTCACCATTTCAAGTGTTTTCGAACCCTTTTTTTATTTTACTTCACTTGTTTTAACCATAAAACATTTTTCACCCTTGGTTCCTCATACCATGACGGTTAAATCCGTGTTTCGGTGATAATATTTGGTTAATGACATTTAAAAGGTATTTTAAAGCCTTTTATTTCATTTCTTTACATTTTCAAACAAACATATTAGTCACCAACACAAAGTCATCCTTTGTTCTACATACCATGCCGGATTTTAACCCGGGTACGATGATGAGTCTCGACTAATTACATTCAAATGGACTTAAAACAATTAGTCCATAATTACTTTCAAAACTATTCATGTCAAGTTTGTCAAATCGAACCCGACACCGAATATTATCAAAATAATGATGATTATTCGAGTCTAGTTCTTCAAATCAACAAATGCGGTCTAAACGACCCCTTCAAATCAAACCGGGTTCAAATACCCATTTTCAATACGTTTTATAACGTTTTCTAAAAGGTCAGAACACGGCACATAAACCGTGTCCTAACCCGCGCCTAAACAGGCTCTCCATTTCTCATTTTCAAAACCAGAGGGAGGCCCCTTACACCGCCTGCTGGCTAGCGCCTCAAAACCAGAGGGAGGCCCGTTCCTTTCCAGCATTAGTCTAGGACGATCCCGACTCCGGTTAACCCGGATCAAGGATGGATAAGAGGACTATTCAAAACCATATTTGCAAAATGCCTTACTATGACAAATGGATCATGTTATGCACCCTAAACCTAAAACGATAAATGAATGTTTAATTTCCGTCTTGCATTCAAATAAATCATTAATCCAACTCGACATCTTATACTTGATACTTGGATTAAATCAACCGACTTAGAAAGCTCTCACATGTTAGGTTTAAATTATTGGATGCGCATTCATGCATTTAAACCGTTTTATTAATTTTTGCATTCAACCAACCAAGATCGATCGAGAGGCCTATCTCTGGCGCGGGATTGGGTGTCTGATTAAAGGGCTTCCCAATATGTACCTTCACCTCTTACTTAGAAACTTTGGATAGTGGACGACCTTATCCAGGCCTTACGAGAGTCATTCTAGAGATAGGATGCTAAAGAGGGACGATTTCCTTATCTTTAGTACCTATGTCAAACACTGCTTTGTGCTTCGATTTGACCGAGGTATAAAGTGGATTTCGAACGGGTTCCAAGCATCCCACAAATGCTTGGTGGCGACTCCGAACATCTCTAATCGTTTCGAGACCCTTACCGAGACGAAACCGACCGATCTAAAGCGATCCAGTCGAAAGCATTTTTACGCCGCGGAGCGTGGCTTTCAAAAAGACCGTTGTATGTCCACAGATCAAAGTGGGCTTGCAGGTGGGCCATGTCCACAGATTGGCGACTCCGCTGGGGATAACTAGGACACTTACGTCTTTGTGATCCCTAGATGGTGAGACTCGAAAGAGGTCTTGGTTGGAATGCATTAATTGATATTACGGTCACGGTCGGGTTCCTTGTCCGGGCCCACAACCTAACCCTTTTCGATCAATTGGCTCGTCTCGTCGGCATGAGTTTTCTCATCGCCGCATTTTGAATCCCGATTGAGTCAAGCATACCATTGACGTTACACATTTCTGTTTCGTCAAAGAGCTTTCATCACATTCGAGCACGAGGCTATGGCACCCTCCTTACACATTTTGTTTGGGTTGGTATCCCTCTCGCAAATCGAGGTTTGATCGCTTTGTGTGTAACCCACCCTTTTAAGCCAAAACCCGTGTTAGCATAATGCATAATATAATGAAACTGTGAGTGCTTATGTGCTACTTGATCATAAGTCCTTCCGTGTCATTTTCAAAATAACCCTTTTTGCGCCGTTATAAAGGCCGTTTCAAACCCCGGTCTTTCGCCGACCGTTACACGCCTTTCTAGACCGTCGTAATGACGATTTTCAAACCCGGTTTTTATAACCATTTCAACACGCCTTTCTAGGCCGTCGTAATGACGTTTTTTCAAACCCGGTTTTTATAACCATTTCAACACGCCTTTCTAGGCCGTCGTAATGACGATTTTCAAACCCGTTTTTGTATAACCATTTCAAATCACCTTTTTACGACGTTATAATCGCCGCGTCTAGATACGGATTTTAACCCGTTTCGCACCGGTAAGGGCTCTTTCAAAACCAAAGAAAAGCACACACCCTTTTCTCGAGACACTTTCGGGATCCCGAGGACCATACACCGTCCCCGAGACCTCTTCAAACATTTTCAAACTCGATTTCACATACAATTTTGAATTTCAAAACCGTCTTGGGAAACAATGCACTGTTTTCCAAGCCGATTCAAGCTCAAACCGTCTTTTGCAAATAAACTTAATACAACCCTTTTGAACTGATTGACTTGCGGAGATTTCTATCTTCGAAAGCTATCCATTAAAGCGACAAATGAATCTTTTTGAAAATTTCTATTTTCGAAAACTTCAGTCCACCATTCCAATTCCGCCTCGTGTCTATCGAGTCAAAGCAAACGTACTTATGGGTCATTACTTATGAGTCGTCTCACTACGAGACCCGTCCAACGGCGTCACGCCGTCATGTTGGACTCGTGTCAAAAGTTCGGTCAAACACTGTTGATGCGTGTCTAAAATATGATGTTTCACACTTTATTCTACACGCATTTCAGAGCTCAAATGTGCAATATATGCCAATATTTCTCTATTTTCCTCTACTTTCGTGTTTTTGTACATTATTGCAGAAATGTGAAGAATTCAGCGGGAAATCAAGCCAAATCCGTCCCCGAGTGATCTGCATTGCAAATGACGTAAAGGAATTGCTTAAGTAACGAGCTTGGTGCGCAATCCAAGGCCCAAATGACAAGTCCACGTGTTTTAAGAAGTCAAGTAGCAGCTCATCCAGTCGATCGACCGTCACCTTCAGTCGATCGACCAATGCTCGTTCCGGAAGCTCTTTTTTCGAGGAGCGATCGATCGACCAGCCCTTATCGATCGATCGACGATTTCTATTCCGGCGTGAATTGAAAGACCGTGAATCTTGAAGCCCGTGAAGTTTAGGTTTATGAAATAAGATGTTACGTTGATTGCTATATAACGTAACATAAAACCATCAGTTTTGCATCGAAGTTTTCGATCCAAGTTTTTATCGCAAGACAGTGCTTTCAGTTTTAGTTTGTTCGAGTAATTAGGGTTTGGGATATCGATTTTAGCATTGGAATTCTGCCCTTGTTCTTAATCTTTCCTCCTTAATCTCGGTATTCATTCTGCCTTGATTTTAGTTTATTGTTTTAATTTCTTCAATAGTGTAGATTTGATAGTTAGTGTCCCGAAAGCCAATTATCGTATTGTTATTGTTGTTGTTTACTTTAAGCATGAATTCGGTAATTGCTGTTAGTTTTATTGTTGTTATTGCTTTCATCATGAGTAGCTAAATCTTTAGTGCTATGATGTAGGCGATTTATGGCATAGGCGGCATTAGATTAGAAAGGTTTGTCTCGCGTGTTGGTCGATCGACTGATATTGCCAGTCGATCGACTGACCTCGTAGGGTTTTCCTTCGTTTTAATTGAATTAAATCTTATATTTAACGAATCGAATGCATGCGACCAGTTAGATACCTATTTCGTGACTGACCCATTAGATCGAAAGGTAGGGGAGGTTATTAGACCATCAATTAAATCGACTAAACTGTGCTAAGATCGAAAGATAGGTATAGTTTGGACCATTAGTCACTTTTCAGGACGAAAGTTAGTATTAGTGACATTAGGGACCTATAGCGAGATCGAGAGATGCTATTTGTTAAGAGTGGACCGAGAGGACCTCTTTATTTCCCGCCTTACCTGTGTTTGATTCAGACCGACTTAGTTTGCTGCCGCCGAAGCTATAATGAACCAACCATCCTAGTACCTTTCTTTTATCTGTTTAAATCGTATTCTTTAGTTTATTATCTTTGTTTGCTCTTAGTCTTAGACCAATTCAAATCAACCCCCACAATAGTTACCTCAGACTGAACATAAATCAACTAAAGTTTACAACTGCCTCCTTGTGGTTCGACCCTGTTACCACTAGCCTAGGTTAGTCCTAATAGGAATTATAAATTTTATCTTTGGTACTCACAACGACGGGTATCAAATTTTGGCGCCGTTGCCGGGGAGGCAATAGTCCTAATTTTAGTTGTTTTTATTTTTAGTCTTTCTTAGTTTAAGGGACGTCCGTTCCTTAAATTTTTCTTATATTTTTTTTGTAGTTTCTTCTTATGCGCAGGTCACAGGGTGGAGAATTAGTACCGTTGAACCCTGAGCTTGAAAGATCCTTACGCGAGTTGAGACGAACACAAAGAGTATTACCGACAGAGGAAGAGCTGAGTACTCTGTCAAGCTATTACGAGAACAATCTTCAAGAAGACCCACGATCTTCACCCGTTTCCACTTCTTCACCGAGACAGCATTACTTCTCAAAATTCCAGTCATGGCCGAGGAAGCAAGTATAGCTAGTTATTCTGAGTCGACAGCCGACAATTTATACAAGGGGTTCGAACTACCGGGAGATGCCAGGAAGTTCGAACCAAAGCCTGCCTACATCACTATGGTTGAGAGAAACCAGTTTGGGGGAGCTGCAAATGAAGATGCAGCTAAACATATGGAGACCTTTATTGACTCATCTGTTCCATACCCCCCACCCAGGTGGCGTGACCCGGACCAAATCAAGGAGACTATGTTCATCTTCTCCCTTCGTGATGCTGCAAGGGAGTGGTATAGAGATTTGGACCGGACCGCTCAGGGGATCACCGATTGGAACACATTGGCATTAGCGTTCTACAAGAAGTACTTCTCTTTTCAAGGACGATCGCTATTAGAGCTCAAATCACGGGCTTTAAACAAGGGCCAGATGAGAATTTCCATGAAGCATGGGTCGATTCAAGAAGTTGGTGCGAACCATACCGCACCATGGGTTCGAAAAGTGGAGTTTGTGTAATCATTTCTACAATGGGTTGTACGACGATCGGTGGGCCATTTTGGATCTTTGCGGCCCAATGGAAGATTCGCTGAAAATTTGGGAGCAACCAAGGGGTGGAAGATCATTGACGATCTAGCTACCCACAAGGCCGAGTATGGGAATTCGAGAGGGAACCAGAGAGAGAGCCGCTAAATCTTCCTCTGTTCTTTGCACTTGAGGCTCTCACCGCGAGATTTGACAAGTATGAGCTAGGAGGAGCTTCTAAAGGTGGGATATACCAAGTCAATCTTTGTGTCGGACGGTCCCTTCGTGCATGAAAGGTGTGGAGTTGAGGGTCATGTCTCGAAAAATTGCCCTACCCCTTTGAATCTTGTCTTTGCCTTTCAACACTATAGGCAGACAAACACCTACTACGAGCCACCGCATCCAAACTTAAGTTGGAGAAGCGAGAATGTTTTGAATCCAACTCAACCTCCGCCACAAAGAAGACCATATGTGCCTCATCATCAAAAGCAACAAAGCGATGCCGATGAAGCCTCCTTATGTGCCGCAGCGAACAATCACAAAATTCTGAATTTTCCTAGCTAAAGAATTTGTTCTTTGAAGGAGTCCCAAGCAAGAGAGGCCGGGATGAAGTTACTAGAGAGCCAAATTGCTCAACTGGCTAGCAAAAGTAACATTCGAGCTCCCGGACACTTACCCACTCAACCCGAACAAAAGGAGACCCTAAATGCCATCACTTTGAGGAGCGGGTCCACCCTTGATGGTCCTGCCATGGTTGAGGATGCTGTTGAAAAAGATGAGCCGGAAACAAGTCAAGAGAAAGCTTCAACGAACAAATCAAAGAAAAAGGCGTCTGCCAGGTATTCCAGTCGATCGACTGATATACCCAGTCGATCGATCAAGCACGGGTCACGGAGCTTACGAATCGACATCTCGGTCGATCGATCGAGGAGAGTGGTCGATCGACGAGATCGCTGCGATCTTTGAAGAATTTCGTCCCTTGATGCCAAATAATCTACGAGACCACTTGTTTCGGGAATCACCGTCCCGAAAATTTTGAGGGGCGACCCGTGTCTTGATGGGTCGATCCGCCCAAGTTCGACCCAATGACGGTCAATGGTTCTCATCGAGACGGTCGAGGAGGGGTCTAGCTTCAACAAAGAGAAGGTGACGGACTTTCAGCCTAAGTCCAAGGATACCGGCACACGCGACTTAGAGGAGAGGGCTAAGGTACTCCTTACAGCCCCATATCCGGAGAGACTCGTGCCGACGAAGGAACAGCTATCTTTTAGTAAATTTGAGAGAGTTATTCGTAGCTTAAATGTTCAGGTACCCTTCCTTGAGTTAGTTAACCAAGTGCCAGCATACACTAAATTTATGAAACAGTTGTTGTCAAAGAAAAAATCGCTTGAACATGTTCACACTGTTGCGTTAACTAAAGAGTCTTGCTCCTACTTGTCTCTGCACTAGCCCCATAAGTTAGAAGACCCGGGCGGTTTTTCAGTTCCTTACGAAAGATAGGTACCTTTTCTATCGAAAAGGCATTATGTGACTTAAGAGCTAGCATAAGTGTCATGCCCTTGAGTCTAGCTAGGAAGCTTAAGTTGACCAGGTTTGCAATAAGCGAGATGACGATTGGATGGTCGACCGATCTGCGGTCGAGCCTATAGGATTCCTAGAGGACATACCCGTCCAGATAGGGAAGTTTTTCTTCCCTGTTGACTTTGTTGTCCTTGACATGCCTGAGGATGACCATATTCCCATTATTTTGGGTAGGCCATTTCTGCACACTGCTGGTGCAGTTATAGATGTCGGTCTAGGAACCTTGACTTTCAAAGTGGGAAAGCACTCTATTGTCTTTGCCCAGCCGGCTAAGAAAAAGGATCCCATGTGGCCCGTAACTTGTAATACGGTTTCTGAAAAGAAATCGTACTTTGTACTTCCCGACATGCCTATTTCTATTCCTGTTGTAACCCCTCCGCCCCAGACCGGGAGCAATCTGGAGGAAGATTTGTCTGTTTCTAATAATGCAGGAGCTGGTTTGGGGAAGAGCAAGCTGCAAGTTATTCCAGCCGCGAGAGAGCAAATCATTTCAAGAGGCGGTCTTAGATGCCTAATCTATGAGACCGATGAGGAAGTGGAAGGTGAGCCAGCCAAGGTAAGATGGGCTAATTTGGAGTCTGACGATCCCAAGGAAGTCCTTGATTGGGGAAATGACGAAGTTGCTCCATTAAGCTCTCCGACTGTCAAAGCTAAGAAGGGTGCAACTGATAACTTAAGCACCAATGAGGCTACCTCTAGTAGCCAGAAGCCGACGAAGTGGGCCATACCGTGGTCCTTCTTGATCAACTATTAGTTGATCGAGCTCGTTATAAACTTCATTCTATTTGCTTTTGTGTGCGCGAAAACTTCGCTTTTATTCTTTTTGCTAGGATTTTTAAGTACTTTAGGCTTTATTCTGGATTTTGCGCAATTTTGGGCGCGTACTATTGTGCATTTGCAGGTATTTAGAGCTTGTTAGCTCAAATCATTGAGCAATTACGAAGAAATACGACGCTGCAGCAGTGTTTTCGGTCGATCGACTGGCACCATTGGTCGATCGATCAATTCGAGTTTACGAGCTCTTCACGCCCACCTGGTCGATCGACTGATCTCCGGGGTCGATCGACCACTGCTGCTGCTTTATTCGTTCACGACCTCTCCCCTGCTGTGTTTGGTCGATATGCGGACCTAAGGGAGTCTTCTACTCCACTTTATTTTCCGTCGAATTATCTATTTCTTCGATTGTCTCATTTGTGCACAATTTTTACGCTTCAAAATTGTTTTCTTCGGTCTTATGCGTGGTTTTTAATTGCCTTTTCGGGTCCTTATCGGTAGCATCTTGCGCTCTTTGAAACCTCCTAGCTCACGCCCGGTTTGGGAGGTTTCCTTTCTTTGCGCTTAGAGTCTTGTGAGTTCCATATCTTTCCTTTGTGTCTTGCTTATTTATTTTCTCGCAAATTCCCATTTCTCTTTTCTTCACTACATGATTTTGCACAATGGGGACATTGTGCGATTTGGTTTGGGGAAGGGTTTTGCGTCGCATATCATTTGCTTGCATTCACGTTTAATTTTGTTTTGCATTGTTTATTTCATTTCTTTTATATATACAGAAAAATTCAAAAAAATTGAAAAATCCTTTTATCTAGGATGTGAGTTTATAACGAGACTTGACTTTGAGACTTGACTTTGATTTTTGGCAAACTACATCATATTTCTGAGGTTTAGAGCTTATAACTGGTCACATCCATGACCAGTTTATCTAGGATGTGAGTAGTTACTCCTTATGAGACATGTTTCCTTAATTTGCATGAATATGAATTTGATCTACTTAATACCTGTATGCATTCGGGTTGTGGTTTGTTGACACATGTGGAAGAGGTTTCCTTTTCTCATTTTACCCATAAGCTTCACACTGCCAAAAATATCCTTTTTGTCCCATTTACTACATCCTATATTTAGCTGTCCCTTGTCAAGGTAGTAGTCTGTGTTTTCGGGATTGTCACTGCGTTTTTGGTAGCATATGCTCTTATGAGATTTTGTTGGGAGAATGAAAAGGAGGAAAGAAAAAAGTACAAAAAAGGAAAGGAAGAAAAAAAAGAAAAAAAAAAAGGAAAAAGATGATTCGAAAAAGAAAAAAAAAAGAAGGTTCTGTACTGTTCAAATGGGTCGATCGACTGCTCCTTTTTGTCGATCGACTGAGATTCGAGAAAGAGATCAATTCGCATAATTTAATCCTTATCTTTTGGCGATTTTTGCTCCCATGTTTCATTTATATCCTATGGGGAGTTTATTGATTTATTAGTTTGGAGATTGTGAGTTTTGTGCTTGCTTTAGCACTGCTTCGTTTGATTATGAGCAAGAAGTTGGATGTTGCCACTTGGTTCCGTTTTGGTACTAGCTTGATCACCTGTACCTCTACTTTACCATAAAATGTTTTGCCCCTTCTTACCCATACCTCACATATCCCATATATACCTCGGCATGTGTCATTGGTCATCTGTTCGGTTGGAATGCGTATGTACGGTCGTAGAGGTCATTTTCATATTTTATTGCTGGCATGTTTTCATAGGTCGTAGTTAGGTGAGAGTCGCTACAAAATTAATTCTTTCTATCTTACATATATTCACCTGTACTTATTGAGTGATTTGAGCAACCCGCGAGAGTCCAATTTGATAAGTCTCTATAGTCAAAGGTGCAACGATCTTTAACGACTTTATAATTCGTTTGCATGATTCACATTACTAATTGATTGTTGGTTGTGCATTAAATCGGTTTAGGCTTAACAGTTTGCATTTCGCTCTGAGATTGAACTCGTTCCATTAGGTCATTAGATCGAGTCTAGTTCTTGCTTGGGGACAAGCAAGGTTTGGTTTGGGGAGATTTGATGCGTGTCTAAAATATGATGTTTCACACTTTATTCTACACGCATTTCAGAGCTCAAATGTGCAATATATGCCAATATTTCTCTATTTTCCTCTACTTTCCTGTTTTTGTACATTATTGCAGAAATGTGAAGAATTCAGCGGGAATCAAGCCAAATCCGTCCCCGAGTGATCTGCATTGCAAATGACGTAAAGGAATTGCTTAAGGAACGAGCTTGGTGCGCAATTCAAGGCCCAAAAGACAAGTCCACGTGTTTTAAGAAGTCAAGTAGCAGCTCATCCAGTCGATCGACCGTCACCTTCAGTCGATCGACCAATGCTCGGTTCCGAAGCTCTTTTTCGAGGAGCGATCGATCGACCAGCCTTATCAGTCGATCGACCAGATTTCTATTCCAGACGTGAATTGAAAGACCGTGAATCTTGAAGCCCGTGAAGTTTAGGTTTATGAAATAAGATGTTACGTTGATTGCTATATAACGTAACATAAAACCATCAGTTTTGCATCGAAGTTTTCGATCCAAGTTTTTATCGCAAGACAGTGCTTTCAGTTTTAGTTTGTTCGAGTAATTAGGGTTTGGGATATCGATTTTAGCATTGGAATTCTGCCCTTGTTCTTAATCTTTCCTCCTTAATCTCGGTATTCATTCTGCCTTGATTTTAGTTTATTGTTTTAATTTCTTCAATAGTGTAGATTTGATAGTTAGTGTCCCGAAAGCCAATTATCGTATTGTTATTGTTGTTGTTTACTTTAAGCATGAATTCGGTAATTGCTGTTAGTTTTATTGTTGTTATTGCTTTCATCATGAGTAGCTAAATCTTTAGTACTAGGATGTAGGCGATTTATGGCATAGGCGGCATTAGATTAGAAAGGTTTGTCTCGCGTGTTGGTCGATCGACTGATATTGCCCGATCGATGACCTAAATAGGTTTTCCTCGTTTTAATTGAATTAAATCTTATATTTAACGAATCGAATGCATTCGACCAGTTAGATACCTATTTCGTGACTGACCCATTAGATCGAAAGGTAGGGGAGGTTATTAGACCATCAATTAAATCGACTAAACTGTGCTAAGATCGAAAGATAGGTATAGTTTGGACCATTAGTCACTTTTCAGGACGAAAGTTAGTATTAGTGACATTAGGGACCTATAGCGAGATCGAGAGATGCTATTTGTTAAGAGTGGACCGAGAGGACCTCTTTATTTCCCGCCTTACCTGTGTTTGATTCAGACCGACTTAGTTTGCTGCCGCCGAAGCTATAATGAACCAACCATCCTAGTACCTTTCTTTTATCTGTTTAAATCGTATTCTTTAGTTTATTATATTTGTTTGCTCTTAGTCTTAGACCAATTCAAATCAACCCCCACAATAGTTACCTCAGACTGAACATAAATCAACTAAAGTTTACAACTGCCTCCTTGTGGCTCGACCCTGTTACCACTAGCCTAGGTTAGTCCTAATAGGAATTATAAATTTTATCTTTGGTACTCACAACGACGGGTATCAACTGTCACGTCATAAATCGATTTAGCACCGAGGGACCACACACAGTCACCCCGTCCTGTTGAGTCTGATCTTTGTTTCGTCCTTTGCGTTGTGTGCGTTAAGTCTTGGAACCGTGTCGGATTGAGTTGTAATGTGAGCCATTTTTCTGCCTCAGAGCCATGGCCCCGTCTTCAGCTTCGTCCAATAACAATGATACCAACAGAGATGTCACCACTGATCAGCTAGCCAGCTTGCTTACCACTCTTAAGGTCGCCCTGGATCGCGTCGAGACCCGTATCGACGCACTAGAGAATAAGGAAACTGGGGAACATAATACCCAACCTCTGACTGAAACTGAGAAGAGGCTGAAACTCTTGGAAGAACAACTCCTAGCCCGGGGTAACAATATCCATCTTGAGAACAACCGAAGGTTCGAACCTGTTGGGGACCAGTTACCTGACAACTTCACCCTAACCGATGTGCCTAAGTTCAAGGGATTGGAGGACCCACTCAACCATATCCGTGCTTTCAAGGACTACATGGCCATTAAAGGGGTCAAACAAGAACTTTTTACCCGGTTCTTCCCATCCTATTTGGAGCCGATTCCTCGCCAATGGTACTACTCCCTTGATCCGAAAAACCTTACTACTGGGGATGAGATCGCAGTTGAGTTTGCCAAACAGTATGCCGACAATGTCGAGATCCAGGCCAATACCCGTACTCTCGAAGTGCTAACACAGAACGACAAAGAGGGGTTCACTGAGTTCCTAACCCATTGGAGGAGGGTGAGTACTCAATTGGTCAGTAAGCCAAGTGAATCAACTTTGGTGGAAAAGTTTGTCAACAATCTCCGCCCAGTTTATGCTAACCTACTGAGGTATCAGAATATCAAGACCTTCCAAGATCTGCAGATTCTGGGGACACGTATTGAGGACGACCTCCGAAAGGGTGTCTTAGCCAAGATCACTGGCAGAGGTTACCAGGGATCCACCTCAACCGGATCTCGCCCTTACGGCTAGATAAACAAGATTGATGACGTCAACCTCGTCGAACCATCTGCTAAGAAAACTGAGCGCCCCCAGAGAGTGTTCACCAACATAGGGTCGACTTATGCAAGTGCCCTGAAAAGGCTCATGGACCAAGGGAAGTTACAACCGATCGGACCCACCCCGGATCCGACCGATGCCAAGAAGTCCCGGTTCTGGAACCCCAACGCCTACTGCCAGTATCATCGAGGGAAAGGGCATGATACCGAAACTTCCTTCAAGCTCAAGCACCTTATTCAAGACATGATCGAGAAGGGAGATTTCCCTTTACCTCCACCAACTAAGCCGAATAACAAAACGAATCCTCTGGGAATCCACGCCATCTCTGACAATGAGCCAACCCTAGACTCCTCTCCCCTCATCCTGCCAATTGACGACGAGGTGAATGCTTTGGGAAAGGATCCTTCAGACGGAGTGTTTGTGTTTAGTGCCGCCACTATGCTCACTATGTTTCAACAAGTTGAAGAGGCCATAGCCAACCTCTATCAGAGAATCAGCCGACTCGACGACGCCTACCGTCGACTCATTTTCAATCCATCACCACCGCGCCCAAGGGAGAATTCTCCGAGCATTCAAAACATCCCACACCAGGATGGATTGCTCCCGCGACCATTCTGGCATAGACCTCACGAAAATCACCCTCAAAATAACTACCCTCAAAATAACTACCCCCATAAAAATCACCCTCACAAAAACCATCCTCACAAAAATATCCCCCACAAGAACTACCCACCGAGGAACACCCCTCCAAGGTATCCTCGAGACTCCGAAATTAACGGCATATGGAGAGATGATGTTGAGGATGTCTATATCATCCCAAGGAAGGAGAAACGGGTGAAAGAAATCGGACATCTCACCCGGTCCGGACGTCCCTATCAAAATCCGAACAATCCAACGGTCGTTCTAACAACGAATGACCAAATCGTCCCAGAGGTGGACACTCAACCAAAGGCCCCCGAGAACTCAATCCTGAAACAGCTACAGAAAGCGAAAGCCGAAATCTCAATTTGGCAATTGATCGCAACGTCTTTTTAGCATCGACAGACCTTGCTGCAGGCCTTGGGAAAATTAACCATGCCCTCAACCTCTTCCCCAGAAGAAATAGTGGCGCACATGACGAGGGACGCCCCTGATCTGAATAACCCGGTCGTCTTCTCCGACGAGGACATCCCTCCATTCGGAGGCAATCATAACCTGGCCCTGTATATCACCGTACAATGCCTCCAGAAAAATGTACCTATGGTGCTCGTGGATGACGGCTCCGCGGTGAATGTCATTTCTCTTAAGACTGCCCACAGGCTGGGTATCAAGGAAACTTACTTGGTCCCAATGAATCAAGGAGTACGCGCCTACGACGGCACTCGCCGTAAGGTCGCAGGGCTTATCACTTTGACCATCGCAACTGGACCACTGGAATGACAAACCAGTTTTTAGGTGGTCGACATCGACGCCTTCTTCAACATGCTCCTGGGACGTCCCTGGATTCACACCGTTAAGGCGGTCACCTCAACTCTCCACCAGGAGATCAGAGTCCCCTTCAACGGGAAAATGATCACAATTCCCGCTTCCCCGATCAAGGCAGTCATGAGAAAGGGGATAGCCTCCCAGGCCATTGAGGAGGATGACAACGAAATGTGGGGTTTCCAAGCCGTAAACGCCATAACTGATAAATTGATGCCCTCTAATTGTGACCCGTTCACCAACCTCATGGTCAACCGTATTATGATGCGTCAGGGTTACTTCCCGGGTTTGCCGTTCAATCCACTAAAGGACCCATTGCCTCCCTTGAAGCAGGCTAAGGTCCCCAACATTCCCTTTGGGCTGGGATACGAACCTACCGACGAAGATATCCGGGAGATGAACCTCCTAATCCGAAAACGCAAGAAGCACGGAGTTATCCTCCGTCCCTACCATCTGACTCTCAACGGATACTCCGTCCCCGAGGGAGAATCCGAGCTCTACCATGGCTTTCCGGAGCCAATCTACGACTCTGTGTCCAAGGCTAGGTACCCGGGAGTGGAAGTCTTCCAGGACTGCTACTTTATCCCCGACAACATCGAAGCTACATCGACTGAGTCCAAGTCATCACCAAGCCTTGACGGACAAGCTGTCACACTCCTCTTTGGGGAAGATAACGTCAAACACCTCGACTATGAGGACATCATCAACATCGCCCTGAAGGACAATCAATTGGATCCAACCGCCTTGATCTCCGATACTGACTCGGAGAAAGCTACCCAAGGCTGGAGGAAGACCGTCAAGTGGACCGATCGCCAAGGCTGCGTTCTCAAGATAACAACTGGAGAAGGCCCTATGTTCAAAGAGGGAAGTGAAGAAGGATCTGAGTCCGAGTCTGAGTCGGAGTCAGAGTCCGTCACAGCTCCTAACGCTCCTAATGTCCCGGTCAAGGTCCCCTTCCCACTGTTTTATCACAAAGTCGTGGCTGATTCAGAGGCTGAGTCTACTAGGGTCACCCCCACTCCCATGAAAGGTGACAACCTGGAGCCTGTTCCAGGGACCCCTTCCTCTGTTATGTCGCATGTGACTGACCACGAACTGTCTGTCCTTTCCGAGCTTTTCGCTCGTGTCAACTTAATGAACGCTAAGTTTGCTTATGACTCGTCTCATTTTAACTGCAATGCAATTCTGAATGACTACGAGGAATTTTTACTTGAGTGATTACCCACCTCATCTAGCCAAAGAACTTGACAAGCGGGAAACCGGAACCCCCATCATTGAGGAGACCGAACCTATTAACGTAGGAACCGACAATACACCTCAAGAACATAGGATAGGGACAACCCTGGACCCCTCGGAAAGACAACAGTTCATTGACCTCCTCCACGAATACAAGGACGTGTTCGCCTGGTCTTACAGAGACATGCCTGGGATTGACAGAGAAATTACAGAGCACCGGATACCCATTAAACCCGGGGCTAAACCTGTGAAGCAGAAGCTACGCCGGATGCGTCCTGAATGGGCCATAAAAATCAAGGAAGAAGTGGACAAACAGTTCAAGGCTGGGTTCATCAAGGTGTCTGAATACTCTGACTGGGTGGCCGACATTGTGCCATTACCAAAGAAAGACGGAAGAATTCGGGTTTGCGTCGACTTCAGGGATCTGAACAAGGCAAGTCTTAAGGACGACTTCCCTTTACCACATGTTGACATTCTGGTGGACAATACTGCCGAACATGCTCCCCTATCATTCATCGATGGGTATGCTGGGTACAACCATATTAAAAGGGCTAAGGAAAACATGCACAAAACAACATTCCCTACACAGTGGGGTACATATTGCTACACGGTCATGCCTTTCGGTCTCATCAACGCCGAGGCAACCTATCAAAGAACCGCTACTACTCTCCTACATGACATGATGCACAAGGAGGTGGAGGTATATGTCGATGACATGATCGTCAAATCGAAAGAACGGGACGGCCACATCAGTGCCCTCCGGAAATTCTTCGCTCGTCTGCGGAAATACAACATGAGACTAAATCCTCAGAAGTGTGCATTCGGGGTTACCTCCGGAAAACTCTTGGGACATGTCGTCAGCAAAAGAGGCATTGAGATTGATCCAACCAAAATCAAAGCCCTTCAACAAATGCCTCAGCCTAGGAACGAGAAGGAAATTCGGGGATTTCTCGGCCAGGTCCAATACATCATCCGCTTCATTGCCAAGCTCACTATGATTTGTGAACCGATATTCAAAAAGCTTCGCGCCTCCGATCACACCGATTGGGACGACGACTGTCAGAAGGCCTTCGACAGGATAAAGGAAATCCTATCCAAACCTCCTGTCCTCATGCCACCTCAACCGGGGATTCCTGTATCCCTATACCTGACTTTTACCAACACAGCCATGAGAGCAATGTTAGCACAAACAGTTAGCAACGAAGAACAAGCCATCTACTACATCAGCAAAAAGTTCATTGAGTACGAGACGAGGTATACCCAACTGGAAAATACATGTCTTGCCCTAGTATGGTCAACAAAAAAGCTGTGGCATTACATGCTCAGCTACACGGTCCATATGTACTCCAAGATGGACCCGGTTAAATACATATTCGAAAAACCCGTAATAAACGGAAGGCTATCTAGGTGGACACTCATGCTGTCCGAATTTGACCTCAAGTTTGTACCCCTCAATGTTATCAAGGGAAGAGCAGTCGCCGATTTCCTAGCAGAAAATCCCGTCAACGAGGATCTAACGACCGACACATGGTCACTTCCTGACGAGGACATCCTTTGTGCCGACTCCGACGCATGGGACCTATACTTCGATGGTGCATCTAATCTGAGAGGCTTCGGGGCAGGAATACTTCTAATATCGCCAGAGGGAGAACATGTTCCGATCTCGGTTAAGCTAGACTTCGCCGTCACCAACAATGCCGCTGAATATGAAGCATGTCTCATCGGCCTACGAGCAACCATCACACTTGGCATCAAGAGGCTGAGGGTCCACGGCGATTCCTCACTCATTATCAATTAGGTTTCCGGATCATGGAAAATCCGATCTGACAGCTTAGCTCCCTACCAAGCGAAGATCAGTCAAGAGGCCGAATTCTTCGACCAAGCCGACTACTTCCACTTGCCACGAGATGAAAACCAATTTGCTGATGCCCTGGCAAAACTCGCCGCGCTCGTCAACATACCTGACGACATGACATCAATGCCCCTATGTGTCGAGAGAAGGAGCGAGCCAGCCCACATTTGTGCTATTATCGACGACGAGGAAAGCCATGACGAACCTTGGTACCAAGCCATCCTCAATTACAAAACCAAAAACGAATCCCCTCCCACCTCTGATCAAAGAGGACAAAGAGCCATCGGTTTACTTGCATCACAATTCGTGATAAACCAAAATCAACTCTACAAAAGAACACCCCAAGGAATTCTCCTCCTTTGCATTGACCATCACAAAGCCAAAAAAGTCATGGGAGAGGTTCACGACGGAGAATGTGGCCCTCGCATGAGTGCAATGATGCTTACACGGAAAATCACGCGGCTAGGTTACTATTGGACCACCATGGAAGCCGATTGCCGTAACTACGTCAAACATTGCCACAATTGCCAAATCTTCGCAAACATACAACACATCCCACCATCCCTTTTATACACCATGACATCACCCTGGCCTTTCTCAACCTTGGGCATTGACATCATCGGGAAAGTCAACCCGATAGGCACCAAGGGGCATTGCTTCGTCCTCGTTGCCATCGACTACTTCACCAAATGGGTAGAAGCGCAGTCGTATGCAGTCTTGACCACCAAACAAGTGGCCAAGTTCATTCAAAACAACATCATCTGCCGATATGAGGTACCCCATGAAATCATTAGCGATCAAGGCTCTCACTTCCGGGCGGAAACTCAAGCTTTGCTGGACAAGTACAAGATCAAGCGACATCGATCATCCCCCTACCGTCCCCAAACCAACGGAGCGGTGGAGGCAGCGAACAAAACTCTTGTCACCATTATCATGAAAATGCAAGACAACTACCGGGATTGGCTGAGCAAACTCCCATTCGCACTCTGGGGATACCGAACCTCCATTCGAACACCGACATGCGCCACACCCTTCGACCTAGCATACGGTATGGAGGCAGTTCAACCGGTAGAGTTAGAGGTCCCTTCTCTACGCATCCTACTTGAGAGTCAAGTCCCTAAGGCGGAATAGACTCGTCGAAGGTACGAACAACTCACTCTTCTTGACGAACGACGACTAAACGCCTTGCACAACGTCCAGCTATACCAACGACGTATACAACGGGCATTCAACAAGAAGGTCAAACCCAGAAACATCCAGGAGGGCGACTTGGTCCTCAAGTCAGTTCGAGCAACATTACCCGTCGATCCGAGGGGAAAATTCAAACCCAACTGGGTCGGGCCATACCTGGTCAAGAAAATACTTTCGGGGGGCGCAGTGAGACTGAGTGACCTAGATGGGGAGGATTTTACAAACCCAACCAACCTAGACCAGCTCAAGAAATACTACCCTTGAACCATAACAACCAACGACCTAGCCTAGTTTTACAACTAGCAACGACCTCAACTCTTTTCAAGTCAAGTTCCTCAACGCGTTCTGATTTAAAATTGCATGTTTTATCGAGTCTAAGCTACGACACCTTGCCCGTTTCGAATGTCCTTTGATCTGTCAAAGGCAACGTCCATTTTCACTAAAACAAAACAACCCCCTGAACTACGAGCATGGTTTGATTTCACCACTTCAGGTGGATACGTAGGCAGTCCCTCTTATGCATGAGGGATACAACCACAAAACCCAATCAAATGCACAAAACATTTCAAACTACGATCATGGTTTGATTTCACCTCTTTGGGGTGAATACGTAGGCAGTCCTTTCTTACACAAGAAGGATACAACCATTCCCATAATAAAAAAAACAATCATCCCCATATACAAAAATCCCTATAAAAAAAAAGGAGAAAAAGGAAAACCATTCCCCTTTTCCACAAAAATACAAAAATGAGCCTTTCTCCCTTTCCATAAAATACCACTTTCCCAAGTGCAATTGTTTAGGACGATTCAAATTGAATTGCCTTCACAAAATGGATGGAAGAAACAAGCGTTCATAATTTTCGACACAAGCAATCCTCTTATTTAATTAATAATAGGAGGGATTACAATTTCAACAAATAGAGCTCGACGAGTCTACAACTTGTCAAAGCTAAGGTGTCAACTAAAGCACCTCACATAATAAAACTAGCACGAAACACACAATAACTAGCTAGTACAACATAATAAAAACTCACAACAATAATACAACATAATAATAAGTGGGTAATGGAGGTCTTCACTCTTCCATTCTAACCTTGCCTTTTCCTTCGGGGTACATCTTCCCCTTGTTCTTCTTGTTGGCCCGCCTAGCATGGATTTCCTCCTCAGAACGGATCCTCAACGGATCTAAGACGGCGACGGCCTCCGGTCTAGCACAAGACCCCATATTCGACCAAGACGAGCCAATGCACGGCCCACCATATTCTTGGGGCCGTAACTCCTCCTTATCGGTGGTCTCATCACATCGGGGGTAGCTCCATAAACATACTCCTCAAAGAAGGCACGGTTGGCCTTGCCAACCTCTCGGTACTTCAAGTCGACAACCCCGTTCTTACGAAATTTGGATCTCTCTTCCAAGGACGGAGCACGTGACCACTTGACATAAGCGGGAGTCACCCATGTCGTGGCAACGGGGTTTGGCACCGCCCAAAGCGACCGAGTGGCCCACCATCTTTCAAAGGCCTCCACAAGCTCGGAGTTCCGGAAAGTATTCTCTTAGACAAGAGTATTTTGGGCGGGCACCTTTTGTTGACGTTCCATTTGCCTCATGAGCCTTTCCGGATAAATGAAGGAAACAACCTTCAAACCCACCACCATCAAAGAACTAGGACTAGCACCCGAAGCGGGCAACCCCGTGAAGGACCTCAAGTGCCACCACGGCACCACCCAACGGATATGAGGACCACCCTCCTCCGCCAATCTTGCGGCCCAATAGGTCTCGGTGGAAGCGAAACTATCCGGGTACAACTTCTTCCTCATGGTAAGGTGACAGAAGGAATAAGAAGAAGAATCAACCGGAGGCTGTATATACCTTAGCCTCTCCATTAGCCACACTTGGAGGATCCTTGGGGATCCGAAAGAGGGAGCTTCTCCACAAGAGCCTTCCTTGTCCAAAGCTTGGATAATCTCTCCAAGCACCAACCATGATGGATCTCTACCATGCTCCATTTGCTCAATCACGTGGATAAGGGTCATGCTATCATGGCATCTTGGCCCCTCCTCCTTCAAGACATCAACAAAGAGGTGCACATGGACAAGGCAAAATGCAAGAGCCCTTCTCCTAGCCACCTCCGAGACATTAACATCTAATCGGATTGAAAAGATGTTGTTAAGAGCCAACATATCCACACCATGTGGAGCAAGAAGAAAGTTGATTTGGCTTGTTGATAAGCCCAACATGGAACGGAATTTCTCCTTGTAGCACAACCGAGTCGGAGGAAGCACCAGAACACAACCCGGCCACCTACCAGTGGCCCAACTTCTTCGGCGAGAGGCCAAAGCTCACCTTTCGGGAAAACGAAAACATGATGTTTCGAATCCCAAAACCGAGAACATGCTTCAAGAAAAGAAGGTTGAACCTTGATTTGACGAAGCACCAACAATTGACCAACTCCCATGAAAGCGAGTTGATACTTTTCGGGAGGCGAAAAATCCCGGCACCATTGTCGCAATGCGTTCTCAAAAGCATCCATGAAATATTTTTGTGGAAGAAGAAGAGGTTTTGTAGAGATGTTTTTGTGTTTCGGATGATGAAACAATGAAGCGCAAACATCCCTATTTATACATAAATGATCAGCGCATTTTTCAGAAAAAAGGGGAGAGCCGGCTTCCATCGCCAGGCTGCTCGCGCCTCTTTGGACCTTCCCCAGGATTCCCGCTGTTGACTTGTCTCTTTCAACTTGTGCTTTCTTCTGACACCTCAAACCTCCCGCCAGGAAGCTCGCGCCTCTTCGGGATGATTCAGATCATTTTGTGTTTCCTCACACTCACATTTCCTTGTTTTCACGTTTTACGAAATCCGACACGGTTTCCATGACGCAGCTTTAAACACACGGATTTTTCTTTATTTTTTTAAGGGGGGAAGGGCTAGTCGCCCCGATCCGCGATGGATTGTTTCCATGTCAGTCGAAATTCCGAAAATTTTTCACTTTTTTCGCAATTCTCCATAAAAAAATCAAAATCGAAGATTGATTACACGACGTCAATTTTCCTCAAAATTCAAGCATTCACAAATTCGAGTCTTGACCTCAAAAATCAAATATACTCGTAAAAATCCTTTTTCTAAAAATTCTTTCCTGACGGTTTGAGTTTGAATTTTTCGAGTTAATTTCAATAATTTGGACGCAATTTAATTCACGACACAAATTTTAATTGCTCAAATTTTCAAATCAGTTCCTTTTGAATTCCGAACGTGACGATTTATCACGGAATCTTCAAAATTCATTTCAAAACTCAATTTTAACTTCAAGTCATCTTGGTTAATTTTGTTTTCAATCAAATGCTTTTACGTGTTTACGTTTATGTATATGTGCTATCTGTTGCCTGTTTTCTATGTTAATGATGCAGGAACTAGTGCGAAGCAAAAGGAGAATCGATAGCCAACAACGCTCCTCCGAAACACAACACAAAAAGCCAAAAATCACAAAATGAGCTACAGTCCAAAAACACATATATACAAACCGCCTCACACAAAATACATCGACACGCGTTCGATACGAACAACTGACCGTACAAACAGGGTTCAGTACCGACATTTATCATACAGACACTGGCCTAAGACAACCGTCTATCATACAGACACTAGCCTAAGACAACGAACTGGGGGCTATCTGCCACCTACCGAACTAAGCACTCCCTACCCTTCCTATCAGAAAAGAAAGGGAGCAACATAGGGAGCAGAGGAGCAACAATGGAAGCAAAGGTGATTACCATTATGGTAATACCCCATTCCTGCTCCACGACAAAAATGAAGACAGTGTCTTGCAGACTTCGGATGATGAGGAGGCCAAGAACCGTGATGCGATGCACCACCCCGGTGCTGACCCCCAATCATCAGCCATCCTGTCTATGAGCCACAATGAAAAGGACAAGCCGGCCACATCAGCCGCCTCTCCTCCTATACGGAAGCATCCTCCACGACCGCCTCAAATCCGGCAACCTCCTTGGTCGTCTCTTCCCCTCCAGGATCATCCTCCTCCTCCAAAACCTCAACGACGGACCCCATAGGTCCCAAACGATACCCTGTCATCAAAAGAACAAAAAAACGTCAGCCAAAATTTTGGAATTACGACGGCATGAAATGGCTAAATCCAAACAAAAACAACAACAACCTGCAATACAAAACAAGGGCAATCCCGCCCAAAATCCAACCAAACAAAACCATTCACAACAAACAACACAAAAATGACCCGCCCATCTTCTGAAGCAGAAGACGAGTCAAAACCACAAAAACGGCATTTCAAGACCCCTACAGGGTCCGCCTACAAACCAAAATACATTCCCGACGCAATGGGGTATTTTTCTACGGTTCAAAAGGCAATTCATACGCTAATTTGAGCCTAAACCGGTCAAAATTCAAAAACGACCGCAAAAAGGCAGGCGTGATTTTATCACGCCTCAAGGTGACCTAAATTACCAATGAGGTCCATTTCAAGGCAAACTGACTCAATTCAAGCCCAAACAGACGCTTATTTTGTCAGACGTAAGACCGTCACAAAAGGCAAAAATCCAATTTTGCCCACAATACCCAACGAAGGTCCAGAATGGCAAATACGGGTTCTCCCAACTACAATGCAACCTAGTGGGACCCACGACCCAAGCAAATAAACTTGGCATTGCGAAGTGAGACGATGTCTCACCTCACTCGCGTTTTTCGAGCATAGGGAGCGGGAACGGGGACCAAAATGCAAACTAAAAGCACTCCTACACTCCTAAACAGGTTTCTAACCTAGTGCAAGCACCAATTTCGCTCGAAATGGGCTCAATAAAAAACGCCCAATTCGATTTTTTAGGGTAAAATTCGCCCTAATTCAATCAAGCTAAAGATCAACAAATTTGAATGGATTCAAGAGGAAATACTTACCTTGAGATGAAATTGTGGATTATGGCACGAGTGGAAGCTAGCAAAGGTCCTTTAATGGCGATTTTTGCGGGTTTTGTGTCGAGAGGAAGAAGACGAGATGATGAATGGTATGCAGCCGGAACTCGCGTCTTTTACAGAAAAAAGGGGAGCCCCTTTGATTCGCCAGGTGGGTCGCGCCTCAATCAGGTGTCCACTTGCTTTTTCAGCGAAATTTGGGCTTTAGCCCAATTTCCACATGACAAATTCAGATTTTTATTGACGATTTTGAAAATCGTCATTTCCTCAAAAACAAAAGCAAATAGTGAAAATTTAAATTCGCTATTTTCAAAAATTTCAAGCAAACGGCGATCAAAACCGCCAATTTCAATCAATAGTGAAGATTCCCTAATTCACTATTTCCATTAAAAGTCAACGGCGGCACATAAACCGTCACTTCAATCAATAGTGAAGATTCCAAATTCACTATTCTCATCAAATGTCAATGGCGGCACATAAACCGTCACTTCAATCAATAAGTGAAGATTCCAAATTCACTATTTTCATCAAATGTCAACGGCGGCACATAAACCGTCACTTCAGTTAAATAGTGAAAAATTCCAAATTCACTACCAGCAGGGGGCTCCCTCGCGGAACCCACTCATTCCAAAAACAGTAATAGTGAAAACCCAAATTCACTGTTTCCACGGCGGCATCATGAGTTCGCTACTTTCAAGACAAGCCCTTTTGACGCGGCTATTCCCTTGATCCATTAATCGACTACCATTGGTTGGCGAGCCTTTGTCCACAACCTTTCAAGGACAGATCCCGAAGATGCCTCGGGTACATTTCCTTACCATTGGCTGGCGAGCCTTTGTCTGCAACCTTTCAAGGACAGATCCCGAAGATGCCTCGGGTACATTTCCTTAACATTGGTTGGAGAGCCTTTGTCCGCAATCTTTCAAGGATAGATCCCGAAGATGCCTCGGGTACATTTCCTTACCATTGGCTGGCGAGCCTTTGTCCGCAACCTTTCAAGGGCAGATCCCGAAGATGCCTCGGGTACATTTCCTTACCACATCTGGCGAGCCTTTGACCGCAAAAGTGCAAGGACATATCCAAAGATGCCTCGGATATGACTCCTTCCTATGGCTGGCGAGCCTTTGTACGTAGTCTAATGGACTTTAAACGACCCGCACGGACAGTCGACAGACTCTAAACTATTCCCGACGGCAGGTCCTTGGCCCGAATCCTTTCGAGCCGCCTCGACGTCACTTGGGTCTCCAAGTTGTAATCTTCGATTGACCTGGGGGCTCTACTTTGACTTTCGCCCTGTCCAAGCTTCAATCAAAGTGGGGGCTCTTTAGATACCCAGTATCTGCTGAGACTCCAACAAACACCCGATAATTATCGGACTACAACATGTTTTGGAATCGCGGCGTTTGATCGACAGTTTGTGTACAACTTTACGTAGGAAAACTTAAAACGATTTCGAAAATAAAACATCTCAAAACATTTCAAAAATAGCTGGAGTGTTTAATGCACGACGACGGGGTCCCAATGACACTAACTAGAGTCAAAACCGACACCGGACCAAAAACCGACTCAAAAATTCAAATCCCGACTCCAACAACGAGTCAAACCGAGTCAACCACCAAAAACAAAACATTTCAAAACTTCTACCTTAAGTTTTCCCGGATTCATCTTGGTCAAGTACCACACATGTGACTACAAAACCTAGGATAGAACAAATCATGATTGCGTTTGTTGTGAAAGTGACAACACAACTCGAAGAACCGCGACGTGGCTCGCGCCTCTTTGAGCAGCCTAGGTGGCCACGTCGCTCAAAACTCACACATCCAATCATTCTCCTATAAATACCCCTCAAATGCCACCCATTTGAGACATACGCGAGTGTCCGCCCCCTCTTTTCTCCCTTAAAATTCTCGACTCGACTTCTTAAGTCAAAACCCGACGCGTATTTACGACCTACCGATCGTAAACACGAGCCTTACACATTGTTTGGTACCTTCATCGTGCATTAAATCACTTGACCGACCACTTCGACCACAACACCATCACTAACATCTAAAACACTCTTTTTACTTACCAAAACGGTTTTAAATCGAGTTTTTTCCGATCAAACGAGTTGTTACACTTACGTCGGTCACTCGCCATAACCAAACATGTAAGTATGAGGGTGTAAAAATTCTCTTTTATTATATTTTCATTTGTTTCATGACTATAACATTCTAAAACATGCATAACATGAACCAAAACATGGAATAAACGAGCCAAAACTGATTTTTGGTCTGAGGCAGAAGCCCCTTAGGTCGCCAACTGGCCCGCGCCTAAATGGGGTGCTCAGACCAGAGATCAACCGTGTTTGTTCTCGTCATCTCCTTTTACTCCATCTTTATATTTGTAAACGGTTTTCACCATTTCAAGTATTTTCGAACCCTTTTTTATTTTACTTCACTTGTTTTAACCATAAAACATTTTTCACCCTTGGTTCCTCATACCATGACGGTTAAATCCGTGTTTCGGTGATAATATTTGGTTAATGACATTTAAAAGGTATTTTAAAGCCTTTTATTTCATTTCTTTACAGTTTCAAACAAACATATTAGTCACCAACACAAAGTCATCCTTGGTTCTACATACCATGCCGGATTTTAACCCGGGTACGATGATGAGTATCGACTAATTACATTCAAATGGACTTAAAACAATTAGTCCATAATTACTTTCAAAACTATTCATGTCATGTTTGTCAAATCGAACCCGACACCGAATATTATCAAAATAATGATGATTATTCGAGTCTAGTTCTTCAAATCAACAAATGCGGTCTAAACGACCCCTTCAAATCAAACCGGGTTCAAATACCCATTTTCAATACGTTTCATAGCGTTTTCTAAAAGGTCAGAACACGGCACATAAACCGTGTCCTAACCCACGCCTAAACAGGCTCTCCATTTCTAATTTTCAAAACCAGAGGGAGGCCCCTTACACCGCCGGCTAGCTCGCGCCTCATATAGCCGTCTGGTACAGGGCCTGTTCCTTTCCAGCATTAGTCTAGGACGATCCCGACTCTGATTATCCCGGATATAGGACGGATCAGATGACTATCCAAAACCATATTTGCTAAATGCCTTACTAAGACAAATGGATCATGTTATGCACCCTAAACCTAAAACGGTAAATGGATGTTTAATTTCCGTCTTGCATGCAAATCAATCATTAATCCAACTCGACATCTTATACTTGATACATGGATTAAATCAACCGACTTAGAAAGCTATCACATGTTAGGTTTAAATTATTGGATGCGCATTCATGCATTTAAACCGTTTTATCAATTTTTGCATTCAACCAACCAAGATCGATCAGTAGAGGCCGCTACCGCGGGCGGGATTGGGTGTCTGATTAAAGGGCTTCCTAATACGTACCTTCACCTCTTACTCAGAAACTTTGGATAGTGGACGACCTTATCCAGGGCGTACGAGAGTCATTCTAGAGATAGGATGCTAAAGAGGGACGATTTCCTTATATTTAGTACCTATGTCAAACGCTGCTTTGTGCATCGATTTAACCGAGGTATAAAGTGGATTTCGAACGGGTTCCCGGCATCCCACAAATGCTTGGTGGCGACTCCGAACATCTCTAATCGTTTTGAGACCCTTACCGAGACAAAACTGACCGATCTAAAGCGATCCGGTCGAAAGCATTTTTACGCCGCCGAGCGTGGCTTTCAAAAAGACCACTGTATGTCCACAGATCAAAGTGGGCTTGAAGGTGGGCCATGTCCACATAATCGCATTTATCGTTTGAGTTTTATTAAACTCACCCATTACTTTGTTAAATCCAAATGGGTTATTGAGAACAAATTGAACCCCATTAAAGTGAACTGGATTGACATGGTATTCGCCCCTAGTTACTTATATGAGGTGACGTCTCGAAGTGACTAGAGTGTGATGCGATTGATGGCAAGTTCAAGTGCCATAGAGTCATATGGGATGACTAGTCGATCACATAGGCAGACGGTATGGGACACTCTATTGGGCAGTGACCGCTTATATAGTTCTGGTAATTCATAAAGCCTGGTCGTGGCAAGAGCTACTATAGTATTCTTGTAAGTCAATTCTTTTGACTAGAGACTATTCGTCCAAGTTGGCACAAAGTTCTGATTAACTTTGATTTATACTCTACGACTTCGTAAATGAGGTCAAACTGGGTATATTTTGGGTTATGATGAACTGTGGCTAAACAAAGGGAATAAGGCGATATGAATTGTCCACCCCTTGTCAGGGTTGTTTGAAATCTCAAGGCCACTCGAGGAGTAGTTAACTGGAAATGCGTGGCCACGCTCGGAAGGTATTTATGGTAGATAATTACGGTCAGACAGTTAGTCTCCAGATCGAGGAAACCACTCAAGATATAATCAACTGTAAGTACGACCTGCAAGACACCTTGCATTGAGCGGGAGATTGTAATAGGACAAGAGAATTGGTGACGCACACTTGTCTCGGACAAGTGGGAGATTGTTGGAAAATGTGTCATCAACAATAGTGCGATCACATGATTTAATATCATAATTAAATCTCATATTAAGAATACGTAAGGGATGATTCATTTATATAGTCAACTGATCAACATTAATCGGTAATGATTGGCTTGCTAGAATTTGACGTTACTGTCGTGGGACGGTGGTGGTTAGTTGATCCCTTAAGGTCACACCTAAAGGATGATGCCCTAATCAGATAAATTGATTAATTGTATGATGATACAAGGTGATCATTTCCTTAAAATTGAACAACTCATTTGTAAGAGAGAATATTGATATATTATGGTAATGTGATTAAATAAGATTTATTTTAGTAATTGAAATACTTTATTACTAAAATTGTTTATTGTTTGTGAAACAATTTAGATAAGAATGAATGGTTAATTATAATTACAAGATGTTGTGAATTATAATTATATGACCCATTTTATTTATATGATCAAGTATCACTAGTCAATTTGTTTTATGTAATTAAATTAATTTGTAAAATGATATTTATGTGATAAATATGCATTAAATTAATTAATAACATGTAACATACTACATGTGACATATTGTGTGACAAATGACAAATTGACAAAATAAAACGGTAGTCCATTTTATGTAAGTGGACCGAATAAGAGGAGTTAGTATTGGGTTGTGCTTATATTATTTTATGTGATAAGCTTTAAAAAATAAGCCTACACTACACTAGCCTTACATGCCTAAGGTTTTGATAAGAACAAAAGGAAAAGTGAAGGACCATATATTGGTCCTCCACCCCTCCAAAAACCGGTGACCACACCCACCTACAAGTACTTTTGTTCTTATTTTTACTCTTCTCAATATTCCATTCATTACACATGCAAAACCTTTCTTCTCTCTCATATTCTTGTTCATCATTCTCTAAAACTAGAGAAATGACGATTAAATTTGTTCAATCACATTACTAATATTATTAATGTAATATATGAGTATTAGTAATCAAGTTTAAGGTAAACTACTAAACAAATATCTAGCACATATTATTTAGTAGTGATAAGGGATAATCTTGGGTGCAATCAACAGGAGTGGCTTCTATACTTGAAGTCTTTGGAGGATCATCCTATTACTCATCATTTCTCAAGAACAAGTGAAGGTAGGAGACCTTACTTGTGCCCACAAAACCGAAATTAACAATGTAAAAGATATCGTTTTCTTATAAATCTCTTATTTTGTTATGCATGCACTAGATCTAAAGAACAAATAATTAAGATGTTAATTAGTTCACTATTAGAGGAGTCTAATAATAGGTAAATAAACCTAACAGGGACGTGGGAGCTGGGAAGCTTCAATTTATAGGAGAAAGTCCTGTAAGAAAATCCGCGCAAGCCGAGCTCAGGATGCTCGTCCTCTAACCTCAAGAAGCTTGTTCTACTATCGAGCCGCGGGTCCTGGGAAGCTTCAAACTGATGAATTTTTGCTGAAGAAAAATATGCACGTCCCAGGCTTAATCTGAGCGACTCAGTAGAATCCGCTCGAGCTGAGCTCAATCCGCGTGTCCCAGGACTACTTTGCCATTTTAGAAAACCATGTGAGACAATCCGCGCGTCCCGACTTTGATCCGAGCGTCCCAGACCTGTTACATAAAAAAACACGGGACATCCTCTTCTTTCCAATTCATTTCCATATTTCAAAAACAAACACACATACATTTTCCCTCACTTCAACCTTCAATCCCCTCATTCAAAAACACTAATTCCTCAACAAAATTCACCACAATCAAAAGGAAACTTACTCAAAACAAAATTAAATCACTCCTTCATCAACAAAAGACCCTTTAACCATCAATTTCCTCACAAATTGAATCAGTTTCCTAGGGTTTGGGAAAAATTTCGAAAATCCCAAATTGATTGAGGAATTGATTGAAGTTTGAAAAAGCAAGGAGCATTCAAGGAATATCTTGGTTTGTTGATACTGATTTGATAATTAGCACACAATGGCAAGGACTAAAGCTGGAACCAAGGAAACCAAAACTTCAAATTTGTCAAAGAGGCAACAAGCTCTTTTAGCATCTAAGGCTTTGGTAGTAGCTCAAACAAGGGAGGAAGTCCAAGAAACCGTCAATCCTATTGAGGAAGCTACCACATCTACTCCGATTGTAGAACAATTGCCAAATTTTCCGAAGGTAACTTTCTTATCCGATAAACATAGGATTGCATTCCTCTCCCTTGCCAAAAAGAAAGTTGTAGCTACCATGTTTATTTGCCATGATACTTTAAAAAAGTTGGGTGTCTTTGAGCAAACTAGAGCATTTTTCGAGTCCATGGGGTTGACAACCCTCTTTGATATGGATGAATTGACTTACCCCTCATTGACCATGAAGTTCATAAGCTCCTTGAGTGCATACAAGATAGAGACTCGAAATTATGTTGAGTTCCGGGTTGAGAACAAGAGTAGAAGAATGACTAAGAGTGAATTTGGTCAAGTGTTTAGTCTTATGCGATATGATCATTATGAGAAAAAGCCTTTGAAATATGATGCCGCACCCCTTTGGAAGGCTATAACCGGCCGAAACTTTGAGTCCTTCCGGGTGTGTCATGCTTTTTATGTCCACCATCCGGGCATAAGAACTTAGCACAAGTGTGTGGCCAATACTTTGATTGCTAGGAAAGGCACCAACCACTTCACCGTACTCGATTTTGTCTACCTTGAGTCCTTCTTGAATATCAATGGAAAGTCCACCCGAAAATACAACATTCATCAACTATTGATTGACCAATGGCTAGAGATTGATAATGGGAAAGAGGGAGCGGCCTTTATTGTAAACGGGGGCTTGGTAACAAGGTTAGATAAATACTTTAACCTGGCGTTCAACAAAGATAACACCTACAAACCGGTTAAGGGAAGATACCTTCTTGATATGAGCACTTTGATCAACAAATTTCATTGGGTCAAAAATGACAATCTTGACAACAAATATGAGTGGCTCATCAAGGAAGCCAAGTCCATTATCTTGCCCACTAAGATTTTCCGTATCTCCTCCAATAGACCAAACTACCTCATTCCCGTCTCCAAAGAAGCCGAAGCGATAATCAAGCAACAAAGGGATCTAATTGCATAGCCCTCCTCCTCTACCATTGTGACTCCACCCTATCCTTTTGCTTACCAAGAGTTTAAACCAAGTGGCTCTAATGTTGTGGTAGGCAAAGATTACTTGACCCAATTAATGCAACAAATTCATAGATAAGCTTATGATGACCGGGTGAATGCTTATCGAGCCTAATATCAGCCACTTCTACATCTAGCTAGGCAAGGACTTCTTGATCCTTCATGTCCTTTGCCTAGTTGGGCGGATAGGGAAGTGTTCTTCTCTACTACTTCTCAAGATGCCGAAAAGGATAGTCGGGTGGCTAATGGAAAAGAGGTTGTTGTTGTTGAAGACGGGGAAGATATTGGTTCATGCCAAGAAGAAGAGCAAGGTTCAAGTTCCAATGACAAAGAATTTGGTGAATCCTCCGGTCCAATGGGGGTCGTTGATGGTGATGATATTTCCGATGATGATAATGACGTTGATGAGGCCGGTGATGAAGATGTCGCAATGAGCGACAATTGAGGGTTGACAAGGCTTATTGGAGGATACCACAAGTGCGGGGTTGATTACTTGACTTCAACCTATTCCATTGTGAGTTTCCTACACCTCCTTTAGCTTTGTCTTTATATCATGTTTTTAATCTTTATCTTGAGCATTTCTTTTGAGTCCTAGCACTATTCAAAGGACTCCCATCTCGGTTCCATTGAGGTGTCTCATATTTTGTTCCCATTTGTAAAATGCAAAATGACAATTAGAATTTATGCATTGCATCCATTCCTTGTTCATGAACTCCCCCTCTTTTTACACTAGCAGTAGTGTCTTGTTTGGTTTGGGGAAGTTCACTCACAAGGGATGCGAGTTAATTCAAATTAGCTCTCCGACCAATCGAAAGCATGCATCATATAAGATAGATTAGATTGCATTCACTTGTTATATATGTCATATAGTTTGCATATTAGTTTAGAAATCATGCATATTTATATAGATTGCATTGCATAATTTCCTATCGTATTGGCCATTGAGAACAATGCCTATACTAGTGCGGGGATGCGAAATTCTAACTTAACCTTGCATTCAAAAATGATAAAAATGATAAAAATTGAAAAATTCTTGAAAAATTCATAAAAATTGAAAAATTCTTCAAAAATCCAAAAACATGTTCATTCCTTTGTAGTGTAGAGTTGTGTATATTGTATATATTTATGTTTGTTTGTCACTCTTACCACACTGGATCGACTATGCCACATTCGAGGCATGAAGGAAATAGAAGACCGCATGGTATGATCTTTCCAAATCTCCTTCCTCCTTTTATATGTTAATCACAATGTGGCTTTATTTTGGTTGATGCGGTACAAACCAATGTGTTGTTAGGAGTTGCATTTAGTTTATATGGCATATTAATTGATAGAAGCATTTGCATTAGGTTTTATATATGTTAGTTGCATCATGGCATGTAGTTGCATTTTAGGAAAATTTTGTGAAAACATCTATTTGGGAAGCTTGATAAGTGTATATAAGACCCATGTAGATACTTTTTCTTCTTGAAACTTTGCTAATTAGAATACCACCAAAACACCCTAGGATGTGTCATGCTAGTATCCTTTGACCTATGGACTAAGGCCTAGTCAAGAGTACCTTGTGATGCGATGACTCCTTGGCTACCGTTTATTCCAAGGTGACCCTTGAAACCATGCAACCATCTTCCACTTCTATCATCATGTGTTTGTCAACAAAAAAGGGAATGGGCACAAAAATCTTAATTTGAGTTCAAGCATCAAAATAAAAATCAAGAAGTTTGCACAAATTGCATTAAAGAAAAGAGGATTAAAAAAAATAAGAACTCCTATGCTTCAATAAAAGCACCCTCGTTACAAATTGGGGTGACATTGAAAATGTTCAAAAATTGTAAAAAAAAATTGCCAAGTATCAAAATGTCAAACATCAAAGAAATGACAAGAAATTGTTCTCAAAAATGTCAAATGCCACAAGAAATTGGGGGGAATAACAAAATCAAAAGCAAACTCCCACTATGAAACTCAAAATCTTATTGATCCCTTTATCCATTGATTCCACTTTTGTGCATGGTGGAGAGGGGACGGCCCTTCTTCTTGTCTAGGCAAGAAGGGGAATTCCGCAATACTACATTGTTTCTAACATCATAGGGAGTCTACTCTTGACAAAAGTATTTAGCAATTGAGGACAAAGGTATCCTAGCATGACACAACTTGGAGGTGATTTGTTGGTATCCTCCTAGGTTTAGTAATTTGAAGAAACCATATCTATAATGGAGTGTGTACCCTGAGACTGCTTCCCCCTTAGATAATTTCCACCACTTAAATGAGGAAAGTGTCTATTCTTTTGTAGATGCATCCATTACATGCTTTTGTGTGCTTAATGATTGGATGTATCGCCATTTTGGCAAGCCCCACCTTGCCTTGCAAGAAGGCATCTTACCTCATGGGTGTCTTGTTGTGAGTTGTAGGGGCGGAGTGAGACCCGCTAATTATCTCATATCGGCTATGTAAGTAGGTTTGGGGATGTTTGATGTGACTCATATTTGAGCACATTTAGTCCCCGAATTAACCTCGTTCCCATGCTTTCTAGGACCTATTAGGGTCATTTCTTATCTTTAGTTTCCCATTTTGCATATTCTTTGAGGTTTTGTGTCCTTGGTAGGAGAGGATTGATAGCCTTGCATTTATGGAGCAAAATGGAGCAAGCATCGAAGAGGAGACCGACACTAGAAGCCTAAGCAAATAAATGAAGAGAAATGGGCAATGATGAAAGATCCATGCGTCCCTAAGACAGTCCTCACGGATTGTTAGGTAGCCAAGAACAAGAGAAGAACCCTGTCCCAGGATCCGAGCGTCCTGACCTCAGGAGGAGCGTCCCAGAGCCAGGATCCGAGCGTCCCGACAGTCAGCCCGAGCGGATCACCTCACAAAACCAAGCGTGCTTCAGCTCAATCCGCGCGTGTCCCTGGGGAGTTGCTACTCAATCCGCGCATGTCCCTTGGGAGTCGCAAATTATCAAGCTCCTCTTAAGGTCTTAATCGTCTTTTAAGCCCTTAGTAACCCTAATCCTTGTACTTAATTTTGGTATAAATACACTATTTTAGTAGCTTAGAATCATCTTATCATAATCAATCTCTTAATTTAGTCCTAATCAAAGTTGTAATACACATTTCAATATTAATTACATCTTAATCTTTCCTTAATCTCTCAATTGTTCTTAGTTTTAGTTGGGTAATTAGAAGATTATTTGGGGTTTATTGGAGGATTGACAACCTTCCATCAATCATCAAGTTTACTATTATTCATTGCTTTATTATTTGGATCATCTCAAGTAGGTATAATCCCTTTTACCTTTGCTTAATTATTGTTAATCACATCATCCGTTCATCATGTTTTGCGCTTTGTTAATATGATTGACAACCTTATTAGCATGTTAAACTTGATCATGAGTGAGTAGTCCTTTAGCTAGGGTTAATGGGGAATTAGGGAAAATAATCATGGGAATTGATCTATGCTTAATCTAATATGCTTTCATAATCACTTGCTTGCTTGTTGTGATTTCAACCTATGCACCTGTTATGTTTGATGAAATGCTAGACTATGAAACCTTGCATTTTTTACCCATCTCTTATCTTTTCAATGAGGCTTGTAAGATATAAACCAACTCGAGCCTTGTTAGACCATGCATAGAGTTGAATAGGAAGAGACTAAGTCGACTTGTAGGTGTTGTAAAGTCTTGATCGACTCGGCTCCGGGACCCAAATCTTCCTAGGAATTGTAAGATATACACTAACTCGATTCCATCACAACAATAAGTTGCTTGCATCTATTTGAGAACATGTTAGTTTGATCTATTTCCATGATTCCCCTATGAACCCATGACACCCTAGTGCCTTTAATTAATTACTTACAAACCCCTTTAATTACTTTACTTTGTTTTCATTAATTTACATTCATCTTGTTGATTAGTTTAGATTACATCTCATCTCAACCCAAATTTGTGACACCCTAAGACATAAACAACTTACAATTGAAATCCTAATTCAATACCCATTCCTTGGGATCCGAACTTTACTTACCACTCCACTAAAGAGTAGTTTGTAGAGTTAGAAATATTGTTTTGGTTGATAGCTTTGACGACGAGATAATATCACACCAGTTGGTCGTCGTGACTAGACTTGTAGTTTTATACATTTTGTAACACCCCCATGTACCAAGGAGCCTTAGCAAGACCTTCCCTAGCAGATACGGGCGTTACCATCTCGGTTGCCCGAGGACAGTAATAATCAAATGTCGATAAAAGAACGTTGATGTTATATTACAAGTGATTAAGACCAAAAGAAGATATATAAAAGATACAACTTAAAACTACTATTAGCTATGTGAAACTATCCCTGCCATAACTCGTGAAGGACCCGTCCTTCCAAGCACCCACCTATCATCCAAACACTAATCTTCTAAGACCGACTACTCACCATAGTGGATCACGGCAGACACAAAACAAGAAACAACACAACAATCACACCATGTCAGCAACTGAGGTAACAAACACAAAAGCAGACACGACACTAGTACAACATTACACATACACACCACCTCCTCCAACCAACCACACATCTCTGACTGCCCGATGGTCCAGTCCTGCTAGTGGGGGACCGTAGCCATTCCCACCTAAGCCCCGCTCATTTATTCGACTGATAAACCCATGTTCCTTAATGTGCACATCCCTTCTGTGGCGGGTTCCACAGAAGGCGAATCAAGGGCGTGAAGCCACTCCCGCAAGTGACTCCACTCAGCCGAGGACGCACCTTGAGAACCACAGACAACAATCACAACCAGCTGTACAAACAACAATGCCCATATTAGTGTGGGGATGGGGAATTCTAACTTAACTTTTATTCAAAAACCCAAAAAAAATCAAAAAGTTTCGAAAAAATTGAAATAATTGAAAAAAATTGAAAATCCAAAAACAAGTTCATTTCCTTTGTAGTGTAGTCTTGTATATATTGTTGTATATATTGTGTTTACTTTATCCTTGTTCACATCGAATGACTACGCCACATCCGAGACATGAGGATATTGAAGACCGCATGGTATGATCTTTCCAATCTCCTTTTTCCTCTTTATGTTAATGACTATGTGGCTTTATTTTGATTGATGCGGTATAACAATGTAAATTTAGGACTTGCATCTAGTTTATTTGGCATAATAGTTGGTAGAATAATTTGAATTAGGATATATATATGTTAGTTGCATCATGGCATGTAGTTGCATGTTAGAAAATTTTGCAAAACCGTCTACTTGGGAAGCTTGACAAGTGTATATAGGCCCTAGTAGATGCTTTTTCTTCTTAAGACTTTGCTTGTTAGAATACTTGTAAAACAACCTAGGATGTGTCATGCTAGTATCCTTTGACCCACGGATTAAGGCCTAGTCAAGAGTACCTTGTGGTGTGATGACTCCTTGGCTACCGTTTATTCCAAGGTGACCCTTGAAACCATGCATCATTCATCCATGTTCTACCACATTTTTGTCATCAAAGGGAATGGGCACAAAAAGAAATCAATTTGAGTTCAATGAAATGAAAAGTGAAAGAAAGTTTGCAAAATGCATCAAATGAAAAGTGGAGCAAAAATAGACTCCTATGCTTCAAATATAAGGTACCCTCACTACATATGGGGTGACTTTGAAAATGTTCAAAAAGAAATGCAAAAAGTTTTCAAGTATTGAATTGCCAAAAATCAAAAGAAATGGCAAAAGAAAGTGTTCTCAAATGTCAAATGCCACAAGAAATTGGGGGGGAAAACATCAACAAAGCAAACTCCCAAAGTGAAACTCAAAAATCTATTGATCCCTTTATCCATCGTATCCATTATTGTGCATGGTAGAGAGGGGACGACCCTTCTTTTTGTCTAGGCAAGAGGGGAAATTCCGCGATCCTCGAGTGTTTCTAACACCATAGGGAGTCTATTCTTGACAAAAGCATTTAAAGATTGAGGACAAAGGTACCCTAGCTTGACACAACTTGGAGGTGATTTATTGGTATCCTTCTAGGCCTAGTAGTTTGAAGAAATTGTATCTATGAAGGAGTGTGTACCCTTAAATTGCTTCCCTTGTAGATAATTTCCGCCACTTAGATGAGGAAAGTAGCTATTCTTTTGTAGATGCATCCATTATTTAACTTTGTGTGCTTAATGTTTGGATGTGTCGCCATTTTGGCTAGACCCACCTTGCCTTGCAAGAAGGCAACCTACCTCATGGTTGTCTTGTTGTGAGTTGAAGGGGCGGAGTGAGACCCGCTAATTGTCTCATATCGGCTATGTTATTAGGTTAGTTTAAATAATGGTCCTAGTTGTTTGTTGAGTATTATGGTTGGTCTCTCGATGAGGTTTAGTTTTCGGTACTTGTCGTTAGGAGCACCTAGACCAAAACACAATTTATAACTTCACAAACAACTCTACATTAGTAAAGAGGCAAGTAAAGGTCGGATCCCAAGGGACGGGAATTGAGATGAGATTTTCTATTGCAACTAGTGGTGTCTAAGGGTGTCATAATTTGGGGTTTGAAGTAGAAGATCACTAAACTAAATAGCAATAAAAGTAAACAGGCAAGATGAATTGAAAGGGATGTAAACAATTGATAAAAGGCACTAGGGTGTCATGGGGTCATAGGGGATTCATGGGAATTGATCATACAATCATATTCTCAAATTATAAGCAAGAAATTATTGTTGTGATGGATCGAGTTGGTTTATATCTTACAATCCTAGGAAAGTTTGGGTCCCGGAGCCGAATCGATTAGATTGTAAAACACCTACAAGTTGACTTAATCTTCCCTACTCAACTATATGCATGGTCTAATGAGACTCGAGTTGGTTTATGTCTTACAAGTCTCATTGAAAAGATAGGTGATGGGTAAAAAATGCAAGGATTCATAGGCTCGCATTTCATCAAACATAACATGTGCATAAGTTGAGATCACAACAAGCAAGCAAATAAACTATGAAAATATATTAATTTAAGCACGAATCATCCTCCATGTTGGTTTCCCCTAATTACCCATTAACCCTAGCTATGGAAACTACTCACTCATTATCATGTTGAACATGCTAGCAAGGTTGTCAATCATACCAGCAAAGTAAAACATGATGAATAAATGAAAGTGATTAACAATAATTAAAAAGGGATTAAGAGAATTATACCTACTAATGATTCCAATAATAAAGCAAAGAATAATAGAAGTACTTGATGATAGATTGGAAGGTTGTCAATCTCCCAATATTAACCCAAATAGTCTTCAATTACCCAAAACAAAGGATGAACAAGAGAGAGATTAAGGAAATGAAACTTGTATTAAAACTTGATTAAATGTTGATTACTAGATTAAAGAGAGATTTGATTGATATTAACTACACTAAAGATTAGTAAGAAGAACCTCCTCTTGTAATTAGACTAATGGGGTATTTATAGTGAGGATTAGTTACATAAATTAAGGTTTACTAAGGGCTTAAATGACGATTAAGTCCTTGAGGAATCGCCGGTTTCTAGGGAGACGCCGGTCTCCTTTTCGCCGGTCTTAGAAAAATTTGCGCATCCTTCCTTGAAGCTTGTAGAAGACGAAAAGGCTGTAATGGAATCCGGGCGTCCAGGGCACGAGACGGGCGGATTTGGGTGTTTCTGGACGGGCGTCCAGAACGGGAAGACGGGCGGATTCTGGGCTTTTTGCACGGGTGTCTTGTTGAGGAAGTCGCTCGGATTGTGGGTACTGGACGGGCGTCTTGAGGACAATCCGCCCGGATTGTCTTACAACTTCTTTCCTTCTTCTTTTCTTCCATTTTCTTCATAAAATCCTTGGGGATTTCCTCGAGGATGCCAGGATCTTTTCTCATCATTGCCCATCTACTATAGTATGTACAAAAGCCTTCTAATCTTGTCTTCTCTTTGATACTGGGTCATTGAATTCAATCAATTTAGCCTCATTTTGCCATGAAAATGCAAGGTTTGCTCTCCTTTCCTACCAAGGATACAAAACCTCAAAGAATATGCAAAACAAAGGAATAAAGACAATAAATGACACAAATATGCACTAAAAAGCATGGGAACAAGGCTAATTTGGGGACTAAATATGCTCTAATTATGGTCACGTCAAATATCCCCAAACCGAACCTTTGCTCGTCCCGAGTAAAGAGGTGACAAAGACTAGGACCATTATTTAAACTAACCTAATAACATAGCCGATATAAGACAATTAGCGGGTCTCACTCCGCCCCTTCAACTCACAACAAGACAATCATGAGGTAGGATGCCTTCTTGCAAGGAAAGGTGGGTCTTGCCAAAATGGCGAGACATCCAAACATTAAGCACACAAAGTCAAATAATGGATACATCTACAAAAGAATAGCCACTTTCCTCATCTAAGTGGCGGAAATTATCTACAAGGGAAGCAATTCAAGGGTACACACTCCTTCATAGATACAATTTCTTCAAACTACTAGGCCTAGAAGGATACCAATAAATCACCTCCAAGTTGTGTCAAGCTAGGGTACCTTTGTCCTCAATCGTTAAATGCGTTTGTCAAGAATAGACTCCCTATGGTGTTAGAAACACTTGAGGATCGCGGAATTCCCCCTCTTGCCTAGACAAGAAGAAGGGTCGTCCCCTCTCTACCATGCACAAAAATGTATACGATGGATAAAGGGATCAATAGATTTTTGAGTTTCACTTTGTGAGTTTGTTTTGTTGATGTTTTTCCCCCTAATTTCTTGTGGCATTTGACATTTGAGAACACTTTCTTTTGCCATTTCTTTTGATTTTTGGCAATTCAATACTTGAAAACTTTTTGCATTTCTTTTTGAACATTTTCAAAGTCACCCCATATGTAGTGAGGGTGCCTTATATTTGAAGCATATGAGTCTATTTTTGCTCATCTTTTCATTTGATGCATTTTGCAAACTTTCTTTCACTTTTCATTTCATTGAACTCAAATTGATTTCTTTTTATGCCCATTCCCTTTGATGACAAAAATGTGGTAGAACATGGATGAATGATGCATGGTTTCAAGGGTCACCTTGGAATAAACGGTAGCCAAGGAGTTATCACACCACAAGGTACTCTTGACTAGGCCTTAATCCATGGGCCAAAGGATACTAGCATGACACATCCTAGGGTGTTTTACAAGTATTCTAACAAGCAAAGTCTTAAGAAGAAAAAGCATCTACTAAGGCCTATATACACTTGTCAAGCATCCCAAGTAGACGGTTTCGCAAAATTTTCTAACATGCAACTACATGCCATGATGCAACTAACATATATGCATCCTAATGCAAATGATTCTACCAACTAATATGCCAAATAAACTAGATGCAAGTCCTAAATTCACATTGTTATACCGCATCAATCAAAAATAAAGCCACATAGTCATTAACATAAAGAGGAAAAAGGAGATTGGAAAGATCATACCATGCGGTCTTCAATATCCTCATGTCTCGGATGTGGCGTAGTCATTCAATGTGAACAAGGATAAAGCAAACACAATATATACAACAATATATACAAGACTTCACTACAAAGGAAATGAACTTGTTTTTGGATTTTCAAATTTTTTTCAAATTTTTTGATTTTTTCGAAACTTTTTGAATTTTTTTTTTTAATTAAAATTAAGTTAGAATTCCCCATCCCCACACTAATATGGGCATTGTCCTCAATGGCCAAAATGATGGGAAACTATGCAAGCATGATGCATGAATTCTACACTAAATGCAATCTATACTAATCTACACTACATGATGCATGGGTTTTTTTGTTTATGACGGAGAGCGTAATTTAGATTACCTCCCGTTGTGTATGCATGTACTTCCCCAAACCGAGATAGCCATTATTTCTAATGTCCTAAAAGTTGGGGTAGTTCATGCACACAAGATGCAATGCATGAAACTAAATTGTCATTTTCGATTTTCAAAAGTGGGAACAATAAAATAAGAACACCTCAATGGGGCCGAGGTGTTAGTCCTCTATGTTGCTAGGACTCTCCAACCAAAGACAAAGTCAAATATTATACAAGTTAACAAAACATAAACTTCTTTCATGAAAATTGAAAATAAAGAGAAGAGATGAGGAAACTTCACTTAAGCTTGAGATGGGTGCCTCACGTCCGCTCCATCTAGCTATGAAGAGATCCTCTAGAGATCGCCGTCATCTCCCTCTAGATCACTATCCCATATTTCCTTGGATTCATCACTTGTATTTGGGTCCATGAACTCGTCCTCTTCACTACCCAGCTCCACCGTGTCCCCACCGCAAGATTTGTCGCTCTCTTCCTCTTGTCGCCCGTTTGCCCCTTCATTTGCCCTTACCGAATTGGGGAAGAGTATATCCAATTGTGCCCAAGAGGGAAAGGACCCCTCCTCACTAATCTTTCCCCTTTGAACCATGTCGTGGTATTGAGGGTAGAGTGCATAATAATTGTCCATGGTAGCTTCATATTGCCGGAAGTGCAAATCTTGTAGAATTCCCGTTACAAAGTCATCACGGGGAAGGATAAAGGGTTGGGGTGGTTGTACGGTTGATATGAAAAAGGGTAGGGAGGCACTTTGATTTTCTCATCTTGTGGTTGTTGCTCTTGTTGTTGTTGTTGTTGAGGATTTAGAGGTGGTGGTGCTTGCCTTGCTTGGGTTGGGTTTGGAGAGATGTGGTAGGATGGGATTGGTGATAAAGGTCCCCTTCTTGGTGAGATTCTTGGTAGTCTGGTCATTGGTAGGTAGATTGGGTCACTTCCTTTTGGAATCCACTTGACCCTTTTATCAACCCCCTCAAGGGTTATCCAATGATGATGAATAAGAAGAAGGTCTTCATTTATCCTTGTATCTCCGGAAAGAGGAGCATACTCATTATTCTCATTGAATTTCGGATTGAAATGCTTTGCAATCTTTGTAATGAGCCCTCCATTAACAATGTGTTTCATCCTATCATCATCACCGTTCCTAAATTTTGCCCATTTTTCGAGTAGCACAAGAGGCGCATTGAAGTGGTACCCACCCCTTCCTTGGATATTGAGATAAGACTCCATGAACACAAGGTCAAGTTCGTTCACTATTGCTGGGTCTCGGCGAGCAAGTAGAGTGCCGGAAAGGAACCGGTAAGTAAGTCTCAAAATAGGATTTTGAATGTGGAAAGCTAGACACTCCTTGATGTACATGAAATCTCGGTCGGTCATGGCCCTCCATAAGGGTGCAACACTATATCTGTTCAATTTTGATGTCCGGGTAGGCGAGACATCGAGACCAAGCACATTAGCAAATTCCATTAGAGTCATCATTATTGAAATACTCTCCAACCTAAATTCTATGCATATCGTTCTATTCAAGGTTGTGATTTTCAAGAAGCTTAAACATTCAAGCACAAAGGATCGGTAAGTTTGCTCGTGCATGTGGAAAAGGGTATAGAGACCAAACAACTCAAAAAGAGCTTCCATTTGGTGATAAATCCCAAGTTTCCTTAAAGTTCTATGACATAAAAACTTAGTAGGGAGAATGTTCTTACGAAGAAGACGGTGGAAAACGAGTCTTTGCACATCATTGACTAATTCAACATTTGAGAAGTCATCAAGCCTTGTAAGATCTACAATTTCTTCATGCTCCCTTCTTAAGGTGTTGATGTGGGAGGTAGAAGAACTTCCTCTTACCCTTGGTCTTCTTCTATCCCTAAAGGAAGATCCCTTTGGTGGCATTCTTTGATTGTTCAGCTTGAATTTTTGATTTGTTAAAGTATAAAATGCTCTTTGTGGATTGAACGTTGCCTTTGGAACCCTAGAAAATTGGGGCTTTTTGATTTTGTGGGGTAAAAGAGTGATTGGGATATTCTTTGGAGTCAAAAGTAGGTGGGTTTTTATAATACAAGTGGAAGGAAGGGTGATGTGTCACAAATTGTGTGGTGGGATGTTTTTAAATTAGGAAAAATCGGGATTGATTAACGCAGGAAGACGAGCGGCTCGGTCACAAGACGCTCGGATTCTGTCATTTCGGGACGAGCGGATTTAAGGGAAGATGCTCGGATTCCCTTACAGCTAATTCTCTCAAAAATTTGATGCAGCCAAGACGAGCGTCTCGAGCATAAGACGGGCGTCTTTTCTGGAGCAGGACGAGCGTCTTTTCCCAAAGACGGGCGGATTCTGTGACAGGAACTTTTCTTAAAATGCACTGGAAAAAAGACGAGCGGATTCGTCTTCAGACGCTTGGATTCCAGCAGGACGAGCGGATTCTCAAAAAGACGGTCGTCTTTGTACAAGCCGACCGGATTCTTTCTTCAGACGCTCGGGTTGCTTGTTGCGGATTCCCCTTGATTTCGTTGACTTCGATAAAGGCTTCCCCACACTTGAAAATTGATTCCTTCCTTCATTCAAAATTCATTAGTGACCCTCCCTCACTTACTCTCATGGAAAGAATTTATGTTTATGATAAAAGGAATGCAACAAAATTATAAATACAAGTTAGAGGGTTAGTATATTTACAAGTGGTGGTTTAGGGAGGACTCAACCAAACTCTCCCTTTGATGATACTTTCAAGGATGAGGAGGCCCGAGGTAGGTGACCTCGACCTCTCCAATAAACGCTCCCTCATAGTATGGCTTCAATCTTTGACCATTGACCTTGAATTTGCTTCCATCTTCCGCCTTGATTTCAAAATCCCCATATCTTCCAACTTCGGTGATCACGTAGGGACCCATCCATCTAGAGTTCAACTTTCCCGGAAAAAGTCGATAGCGGGAATTGAATAGAAGGACTTTATCCCCTTTGTGCAAGGCTTTTTGCTTAATCGTCTTGTCATGGAGCACTCTTGTCCTTTCCTTGTAGATCTTGGCATTCTCATATGATTGTAGTCGGAATTCCTCCAACTCTTGAATTTGAATCATCCTCTTTTGACCACTTAATTTAAGATCAAGGTTAAGTGCTCGGATTGCCCAAAAAGCTTTGTACTCCAATTCGATTGGCAAATGGCATGCTTTTCCATAGACAAGCTTGTAAGGGGAGGCTCCTATGGGAGTCTTATAGGCCGTCCTATAAGCCCAAAGAGCGTCATCAAGCTTTGTGCTCCAATCTTTTCGGGTCTTATTTACCACTTTCTCAAGAATTTTCTTGATCTCTCTATTCGAAACTTCAACTTGACCGCTTGTTTGAGGATGGTATCCCAAGCCGGTTCTATGTTGGACTCCATACTTGGTCAAATGGGATGCGAGCTTCTTTTCATGAAAATGCGTTCCTCCTTCACTTATGATTGCTCTAGGAACTCCAAATCTTGGGAAGATTATTTTCTTGAAGAGCTTGGTGACCGTTTTAGCATCATCGTTTGGAGTGGCAATTGCCTCCACCCACTTTGAGACGTAATCTACGGCCACAAGGATATACTTATTCCCATTGGATGTCACAAACGGACCTTGGTAGTCGATCCCCCAAACATCGAAGATCTCCACCTCTAGAATGCCACTTTGTGGCATTTCGTTCCTCCAAGAGATATTCCCCGTTCTTTGACAAGCATCACAATGAATGATGAATTCCCGCGTGTCTTGAAACATTGTAGGCCAATAGAAGCCCGATTGAAGAATTTTTGAAATGGTTCTCCTTGCTCCATGGTGCCCACTATTTGGTGATGAGTGACATCCTTCCAAGATTCCTTTGACTTCCCATTGAGGGATGCATCTCCGGTAGAGCCCATCACTACACTCTTTGTAGAGGTTTGGGTCATCCCAAAAGTACCTCTTTACTTCGAATAAGAATCTCTTCCTTTGGTTGTAGTTCAAATTTGGAGGGAGTACTCTTCCAACAATATAGTTGGCATAATCGGCAAACCATGGGGTGATGTGCCTTTCAAGTTGTGTTTGAATTGCCATCAAAATATCGTCGGGAAATGAGTCATTGATCGGTGTTTCTCCTTGTTCATCATGAAACCGGATCCTTGACAAGTGATCCGCCACTACATTTTCGGCTCCTTTCTTGTCTCTTATCTCCAAGTCGAATTCTTGAAGAAGCAAAATCCACCTCAACAACCTTGGTTTTGCCTCCTTTTTTATCAAGAGATGTCGGAGAGCACGGTGATCCGAAAAGACAATCACCTTGGATCGAAGTAAGTTGGAACGAAATTTGTCCAAAGCATAGATAATGGCAAGAAGCTCTTACTCGGTGGTATCATGATTCACTTGGGAGGGATCAAGAGTCTTGCTTATATAATAGATGGCATGAAGAGCTCTTCCTACCCGTTGGCCAAGAACCGCTCCAACGGCGTAGTTACTAGCATCACACATAATCTCGAACGGTAGTTCCTAATTTGGAGGTTAAATGATCGGTGCCGATATTAGTGCTTCCTTGATTCTATTAAAGGCTTCAAAACACACTCATCAGTGAAATGGAATTGGGCATCTTTAAGTAAGAGTTGAGTGAGGAGTTTCGCTATTTTTGAAAAATCTTTTATGAAACGGCAATAGAAACCCGCGTGACCGAGAAAACTTCTCACCCCTCTAACATTCACGGGAGGTGGGAGTTTCTCTATCACCTCAACCTTAGCCTTATCGACCTCGATGCCCTTTTCCGAAATTAAATGACCCAAAACAATTCCTTCATTGACCATGAAGTGACACTTTTCCCAATTTAAAACAAGACTAACATCTTCAGATTTTTGCAATACAAGAGAAAGATTATGCAAACATGAGTCAAAGTCCTTTCCATAAACGCTAAAATCATCCATAAAAACTTCCATTATGGTCTCTAGGTAGTCGGAGAAGACACTCATCATGCATCTTTGGAAAGTGGCGGGGGCATTACATAAGCCAAAAGGCATCCTCCTATATGCAAAAGTACCATAAGGACATGTGAAGGTGGTCTTATATTGGTCATCCGAGTGTATAGGGATTTGGAAGAACCCGAATACCCGTCAAGGTAACAAAATAATTTTTTGGAGGCTAACCTCTCAAGCATTTGGTCAATGAATGGTAGAAGGAAATGATCCTTTCTTGTTGCGGAATTCAATTTTCGATAGTCAATACACATACGCCAACCGGTGATCTTCCTTGTGGGTATTAACTCATTCTTTTCATTTGTCACCACCGTGGTACCTCCTTTCTTAGGTACCACTTGAACGGGGCTAACCCACAAAGAGTCCGATATGGGATATATGATTCCCGCATCAAGCAATTTCATAACCTCTCCTTTGACAACTTCTTGCATGTGGGGGTTTAATCTTCTTTGAGGTTGAATGGTAGGTCTATGGTCCTCCTCTAGATGAATTCTATGCATGCAAAAGTTGGGACTTATCCTCTTAAGGTCATCTAGACTATAACCTATAGCCTTCTCATGTTGTTTTAACACATCAAGCAATTTACCCAATTGGGTTTCATCAAGTCTATCATTAACAATCACGGGTTTGGTCTTTGATTCATCAAGGTAAACATATTTCAAATTTGGGGGAAGGGGTTTTAGAGTAGGGGTTTGTACCTCACTTTCCTCCTTTGAAGATTCATTGAGAATTTGCTCCATCTCCATTAGACATTCCATTCTCATTGCATATTCAACTTGTCCTTCATTCTCATCAACCTCATTACATTCGAATTCCATGACAAATTCCTCTTGCTCTTGAGCTTGCAAGATGTCTTCTAGCATGGATTGCTCATCTTCTATAGGTTGACATGCTTCCACAAGGATGTTATGTACTAATTCGGATTGTGCATGAATAAGTTCTTTGTTAGCTAGAGCGGCCTCAAAAAGATCTACCTCCAATTCCCAATACATATTTTTAGCCTCACTTGCTTCCAAGGCTTCCAATGATTGCATGGAATCTTTGAAGAAAGGTATACTTAAGTGGTCCTCTACAAAATAATTTATAAGGTACATCTTGCAAAATATCGAACAACTTGAAAAAATTAGAACAAACCTTGAGGAGTTTTACTTCCCCAAGGCAAAGAAAGACACCACTAATAACAATACAAGAAAATCTAAATCAAGTTAACACCGTCCCCGACAATGGCGCCAAATATCCCGTGTTTGTGAAGTTATAAGACGCTCGGATTCCCCTGAAGGACGCTCGGATTCTCCTTGGTCTACCCGGATTCAATTCCATCTGTGTCATTTACAAACACATTTTGATGGGTGATGTCGTCGGGTCACATCCAATCAAACACATTTATAATACTCAACAAACAACTAGTTAGTGGTTAAGTCGAGGTCGATCCATGGGACGGTGTGCTTTGGGTTCTAAGTTTATCTATCTCAATTTATGCTAGTGTCACAATTGATTTGGGTTTGTAGTTGTGTTCTAGACTAATGCAAGCAATAAAGTAAAACAAACAATAAAAGGAGATATGTAAACAATTGACTAAAAATGCTAGGATATCATGGGGTCATAGGGGATTCATGGTGTTGATCATACAAACATGTTTACAAAATTGCAAGCAATTAATGTTATGGAGGAACCGGGTTGGTTTATGTCTTACGGTTCATAGGAAGAGTTGGGTCCCGGAGCCGAATCGATTAGATTGTACAACACGTACAAGTCGACTTACTTTCCTCCTATTCAACTTCTATGCATGGTCTAACAAGACTCGAGTTGGTTTATATCTTACAAGTCAAGTTGAATAGATAAGAGATGGTTGTAAATGCAAGGACTCATAGGCTTAGCATTTCATCAAACATAACATGTGCATAAAGTTGACATCACAACAAACAAGCAATTTGATTATGAAAACATATTAGATTAAGCATGATAAATCCCATGTTGGTTTCCCCTAATTACCCACTAATCCTAGCTAAAGAGACTACTCACTCATTATCAATTTTAACATGCTAACAAGGTTGTCAATCATATTAACAAGGTAAAACATGATGAACAAGTAAGAAAGATTAACAGTAAGAAAGATTAACAATAATTAATTAAAACAAGTAAGAAAGATTAACAATAATTAACAATAATAATGCAAAGAATAATAGAAGAACTTGATGATTGATGGAAGGGTTGTCAATCCTCCAATAATAACCTAATAATCTTCAATTACCCAAAAGTAACAAACTTGAACAATAATTAAGGAGAGATTAATGTGAGATTTGTGGAAAGATTAAAGAGTAATCTATTCTAATCTATTCCTAATCTAATCTAAGAGGAATTTCTAGTGTGGAGGCTCTCTACTCTCCAAACTCCATACCTTGATTATTTACAAGTGGGGTATATATAGTAGAGCTTCATTAGGTTAAGTAAGGCTAAATTAGTAATTACATTTTTGAGTTTTAAGCAGGGAAACGCTAGTCTTTTTGGAGAGATGAGCATCTCGGATGAAGACGCCGCAATCCGTCCGTCCAGGAGGGGAAGACGCTCGGATTCTTGCAGGGATGGACGGGCATCTTTCTGCAAATCCGCTCGGATTGTGGTGGAGGAATCCGAGCGTCTTCGTGGCTTGGACGCTCGGATTCTCATCTTGGACGGGCGTCTTGCCTGTTTGGCCGCTCGGATTCTGCTTCAGAATCCTTTTTCTTCACTTTCTTCTTATTCTTGTAGGATTGGTCTTTAGTTCTCGCTTCCTCTTTATACTAGTCCATCAAATATCGTCAATAAGCTTCCAAGTATGCACAAAAGACGGGAATTTCCGCCTAATTATCTTCTTTCCTACAAAACATACGAAATGCACTGGGAAAGCAAAGTCGAAAGCATTTGACGGATAAAATGGCTATGGAATGTTATAATAGTATGCAAAATGGGCTCAATTAGGGGACTAAATGTGTGCAAATAATGTTCACATAAAATATCCTCAAATCGAACCTTTACTCGTCCCGAGTAAAGAGGTGACAAAAACTAGACCTTTATTTAAACTAACCTACTAATATAGCCGATATGAGACAATTAGCGTGTCTCTCTCCGCCCCATCATCTCACAACAAGATAACCATGAGGTAGGATGCCTTCGTGCAAGGCATGGTCGGTCTTGCCAAAATGGCGACACATCCAAACATTAAGCACACAAAATAAAGTAATGGATTCATCTACAAAAGAATAGCCAGTTTCCTCATCTAAGTGGCCGAAATTATCTACAAGGGAAGCAATTCAAGGGTACACACTCCTTCATAGATGCAATTTCTTCAAACTATTAAGCCTAGAAGGATACCAATAAATCACCTCTAAATTGTGTCAAGCTAGGATACCTTTGTCCTCAATTGTTAAATGCTTTTGTCAAGGATAGACTCCCTCTGGTGTTAGAAACACTGGAGGATCGCGGAATTCCCCTTCTCAACTAGACAAGAAGAAGGGTCGTCCCCTATCTACCATGCACAAAAATGGATACGATAGATAAAGGGATCGATAGTATTTGAGTTTCATTTGGGAGTTTGCTTTTGTTGTTGTTTTGATATTTGGCAATTCAATACTTGACAATTTTCAACTTTTGCATTTTTCTTTTGAACATTTTCAAAGTCACCCCAATTAGTAACGAGGGTGCCTTATATTTGAAGCATAGGAGTTCTATTTTTGCTCCTCTTTTCATTTGATGCATTTTGCAAACTTTCTTTCAGTTTTCATTTCATTGAACTCAAATCAATTTCTTTTTGTGCCCATTCCCTTTGATGGTAAAAATCTGGTAGAACATGGATGAATGATGGTTGCATGGTTTCAAGGGTCACCTTGGAATAAACGGTAGCCAAGGAGTTATCACACCACAAGGTACTCTTGACTAGGCCTTAATCCATGGGTCAAAGGATACTAGCATGAAACATCCTAGGGTATTTTACAAGTATTCTAACACGCAAAGTCTTAAGAAGAAAAAGTATCTACTAGGGCCTTATATACACTTGTCAAGCGTCCCAAGTAGACGGTTTCACAAAATTTTTCTAACCATGCAAACTACATGCCATGATGCAACTAACATTTATACATCCTAATGCATATGCTTCTACCAAATAGTATGTCATACAATCTAAATGCAACTCCTAACAACACATAGATACACAAACCGGAACAACAAAATAAACCACATCCTCCATGACATGTAAGCCCATCCTCCTCATATGAATAATAAAAAAGAAATGGAAGGGAAATAGAGATTAGAACGATCATACCAAGCGGTCTTCATTTTTCCTTGCTAATGCCTCAAATGTAGTGTTGTATCTATGTGAGAAGAGAACAAAAGCACAAATATATACAATTCTACACTACTAAATTAAAGAACATGTTTTTGGTTTTTCAAATTTTCAAATTTTTATAGGTTTTTGTTTTATGAAATTAGAAGACATATTTTTGTGATTTTTCGAAATTTTTCAATTTTTATGCATTTTTGGAATATAAATTCCCATCCCCCACTTTATTTTTGACATTGTCCTCAATGTACATGTAGGAGTAGGAATAAAAAAGGAAAACATGTTTTTGGATTTTCGATTTTATGGAAATTGAGGTACAAATGCAATGATATGATATGAATGAATGCATGCTATAACTAAATGCAATTCTAAATGACATATATAACAAATGAATGCAATCTAAACTATATTATATGATGCATGATTTCTAGTAAACTATGGTCACCTATGATCAAACCTCCCCAAACCGATTTAAACACTAATTCTAGTGTAGAAATGAATAGGTTTGGCCATTAGTGACTATGCATGAATTCTAGTCTATATGCAACTAACTACATGAATCATATGAAATATATTACAATGCAAACTATACTAGATACACTAACTAATACAATATGAAATATAATACAAATGCAAGTGAAAGCTATACTAAAGGCAATGTATATACAAAAGAGAGAGGGAGAGAGAAGTATCATACAAATGGAGGTGATGAGGTAGGCCTCTTTCACTCGTCATCATCCTCATCTTGGGGGTAGCCATACCATTGAGAACTCCCTCCTTGGTCATACCCTCCTCCTTAGGGTCAACATAGGGCCAAGGGTCAACATACCCTTGTTGAGCTATTTGATAGTATTGGGGATAAAGGGCCAAGTAGTTGTCGACCCTCCCTTCATGTACCCCGAGGTCCACTCTATTCATGAGGTTCATCAAGTCATTAATACCCGGGGTATTGGGGATTTCCGGTTGGAATTTTGTATAAGGAGTGGGGTATGGTGGGATAGGCACATAGGAAGGTGGGTGAGTAGACCTTGCCGGTATCCCACGAGGTACTTGTTGTTGGCGGGGTGCCTCTTCCCTTTGAGGGGGATTGCCGATGATTTGGATATCAAGGAGGTAGCTTGGCGTAGGCGAATATGGGCTCAATCTTGGGTCGGTGCCCGGTATTTTCCAACCCGAAAGGATGATGGAGGTGCATCCTTTTGTCAGCCATTCTACACTCCCTTCTTGAGTGTAGTTGCACCACCGGTGGTGGGTGAAGATGGCGTGTTCATCAATCAAAGTACTCCCCTCAAGAGGAGCATAAATCCCACGGGAGTTGAACCCGGGGCAAAGGAAATTGGCCAAAATAGTAACTAGACCTCCCATTTCGAAGGTCTTGAGTTGAGTGGTCCCTTGAGCAAAATCATGAAACCTTGTAAGTATCTCAAGGGGGGTGTTGAAGTTATAGCGCCTCGTCCCCCGAACATTTAAATAGGACTCAAGAAATGTTAAGTCAATGAGAGTACACCTATCTTGTTCGTACCTCCCATTGATGGTGCCGGCCACAAAGCGTTCGGTGATTCGAATCACCGGATGTTGGATGGTGAAGGTATAACATTGATTTAAATGGGTAAAATCCCTCCCGGAAATAGCCTTCCAAAGTAGGTCCACATCGAAATCAACGGGTTTATCGGTATAGTTGGTTGGCACAACAAGACCGAAAATGTGGGCAAAATGATCAAGTGTAAGGCTATGGTCTAGGTTGCACAACCTAAACTCCATGCTCACATTGGTTCGAGTATTCGTGACAATACGAAGGCTACTCAAAAATTCCAGGGTGAGACTAAGGTACGTCTCCTCATGGGCATGGAAAAGTTTTCCAATCCCTAAGCCATCAAAGAACATCTCGGTGTGGTACCTTATCCCAAGGACTTCCAACACCATAGTATCTATGAATTGAGTGGGTTCATATTTCTTACCTAGAAAATCAACAAACTTCTTGCGGTGGGCATAGGATTCGAAGAGTACCTCTTGGAAGTACTCAAGTTGCTCTATTCCTCCTCTTATGATGGGACGGAAGTTCCTTGGCGGCACTACCTCTCGTGGGGTTGAAGAGGATGAACCCTTGCGTTTCCTTCCGGCGGATTCAACAAACACATTTATAATACTCAACAAACACATTTATCCCCGGCAACGGCGCCAAATATTGGTCGGACTCTCGAGGAGGTTTAGTTTTCGGTACTTGTCGTTATGAGCACCTAGACCAAAACACAATTTATAACTTCACAAACAACTCTACAATTAGTAAAGAGGCAAGTAAAGGTCGGATCCCAAGGGACGGGAATTGAGATGAGATTTTCTATTGCAACCAGTGGTGTCTAAGGGTGTCACAATTTGGGGTTTGAAGTAGAAGATAACTAAACTAAATAGAAATAAAAGTAAACAAGCAAGATGAATTGAAAGGGATGTAAACAATTGATAAAAGGCACTAGGGTGTCATGTGGTCATAGGGGATTTATGGGAATTGATCATACAAACATATTCTCAAATTATAAGCAAGGAATTATTGTTGTGATGGATCGAGTTGGTTTATATCTTACAATCCTACGAAAGTTTGGGTCCCGGAGCCGAATCGATTAGATTGTACTACACCTACAAATCGACTTAATCTTCCCTACTCAACTATATGCATGGTCTAATGAGACTCGAGTTGGTTTATGTCTTACAAGTCTCACTGAAAAGATAGGTGATGGGTAAAAAATGCAAGGATTCATAGGCTCGCATTTCATCAAACATAACATGTGCATAAGTTGAGATCACAACAAGCAAGCAAATAAACTATGAAAACTTATTAATTTAAGCATGAATCATCCCCCATGTTGGTTTCCCCTAATTACCCATTAACCATAACTAAGGAAACTACTAACTCATTATCATGTTGAACATGCTAGCAAGGTTGTCAATCATACTAACAAAGTAAAACATGATGAATAAATGAAAGTGATTAATTAACAATAATTACAAAGGGATTAAGAGAATTATACCTACTAATGATTCCAATAATAAATCAAAGAATAATAGAAGTACTTGATGATAGATTGGAAGGTTGTCAATCTCCCAATACTAACCCAAATAGTCTTCAATTACCCAAAACAAAGGATGAACAAGAGAGAGATTAAGGAAACGAAACTTGTATTAAAACTTGATTAAATGTTGATTACAAGATTAAAGAGAGATTTGATTGATATTAACTACACTAAAGATTGCTAAGAAGAACATGCTCTTCTAATTAGACTAATGGGGTATTTATAGTGGGGATTAGTTACATAAATTAGGGTTTACTAAGGGCTTAAATGACGATTAAGTCCTTGAGGAATCGCCGGTCTCTAGGGAGACTCCGGTCTCCTTTTCGCCGGTCTTAGAAAAATATGCGCATCCTTCCTTGACGCTTGTACAAGACGAAAAGGCTGTAAGGGAATCTGGGTGTCCAGGGCACAGGACGGGCAGATTTGGGTGTTTCTGGACGGGCGTTCAGAAGGGGAAGACGGGCGGATTCTGGGCGTTTTGCACGGGCATCTTGTGGAGGAAGACACTCGGATTGTGGGTATTGGATGGGCGTTTTGAGGACAATCCGCCCGGATTGTCTTACAACTACTTTCCTTCTTCTTTTCTTCCATTTTCTTCATAAAATCCTTGGGGATTTCCTCGGGGATGCAAGGATCTTTTCTCATCATTACCCATCTACTATAGTATGTACAAAGGCCTTCTAATCTTGTCTTCTCTTTGATGCTTGGTCATTGAATTCAATCAATTTGGTCTCATTTTGCCATGAAAATGTAAGGTTTGCACTCTTTTCCTACTAAGGACACAAAACCTCAAAGAATAAGCAAAACAAAGGACTAAAGACAATAAATGACCCAAATATGCACTAAAAAGCATGGGAACAAGGTTAATTTGGGGACTAAATATGCTCTAATTATGGTCACATCAAATATCCCCAAACCGAACATTTGCTCGTCCCGAGTAAATAGGTGACAAAGACTAGGACCATTATTTAAACTAACCTAATAACATAGCCGATATGAGACAATTAGCGGGTCTCACTCCGCCCCTTCAACTCACAACAAGACAACCATGAGGTAGGATGCCTTCTTGCAAGGCAAGGTGGGTCTTGCCAAAATGGCGACACATCCAAACATTAAGCACACAAAGTCCAATAATGGATGCATCTACAAAAGAATAGCCACTTTCCTCATCTAAGTGGCGGAAGTGATCTACAAGGGAAGCAATTCAAGGGTACACACTACTTCATAGATACAATTTCTTCAAACTACTAGGCCTAGAAGGATACCAATAAATCACCTCCAAGTTGTGTCAAGCTTGGGTACCTTTGTCCTCAATCGTTAAATGCTTTTGTCAAGAATAGACTCCCTATAGTGTTAGAAACCCTGGAGGATCGCGAAATTCCCCCTTTTAGACAATGACACGGCTATCGCAACCCTATCAAAGATAAAACCTAACGGTCTCAACTAAAATGTAGTAGAGGCAGTCGAGTATCGAATCCACAGGGAGGTAATGCAATTATCAGCTATCTAGTTCAAGTCCTAAGGTAACAATTGGGGGGCTTTGTTTGAATTGGTTTCTAAACTACGATATTTAAGGGAAAGAGAAATTAAGTAGAGAGCAGTAAAAGCAAGGAAATAAGATTAAACTATCAAGAGAGAAGGGACATGTCGGGATTTCGGTTCACTATGGTAGTCCAGTGACTCAGCTGTAAATGTTTCAGACGAACTAATGTGAGACGGATGTTGAAAGGTCCTCTCGGTCCACTTTCTATCCTAAATTACCACTAACTTAACTTTCATCCTCATTAGGGTAGTCTACTGTTCATAGCAGGCCTATTTTGTCCAATGTTTCGATCTAGGATTAATTTTAGCCAGATTAAAGGGTGACATAGAAGCGTGCACTCAACTAAGTCGAATAAATACAATTAAATTGCTATGGTGACAGGGTCTCACAACTAATTCATCTAATTCATTTACTACATCGTCACATTTCTACCGCAGATCCCCTAATCCCAACATGAAAGGGGTTTAGCTACTCATATTACTAATTAAACTAACAGCAATTAAATTCCCAGCAGTAAACATTATGAAATAAACGATAAATTGCATAAAAGAAAATTAGGGCAGAAGGATAATTGAAGTAAACAAACAATTAAAAGCAACAAATGATTAATTATTATTAAGAAGGAGGAAGGAATTACAATCCAAGCGAATCCGGCGTAAAGAACACAAAATCCGAGTGAAAACAATCCCAAAGCAAGGTTACAGTGAAGAGTAATTATGTACGTAGCAAAGTTTAACAGTAGAGAGTTTGATAAAAATAAAGATAATCCTAATTAACCTAGTAAAGTGTGCTTAAATAGCAAAATAATTAAGTTTAGCGAAATAAACACTCATGCGGGCTGATTAAAGCCCAAAACCATCAAAACCACTCGATCGAGTGGATTAAAACCACTCGATCGACCAACTTTTCAGCAAAAACTACTCGATCGACCAGAAAGTCACTCGATCGAGTAGTTGGTCTTTCTGCAACTAAGGGTCGAGTACAAAGTGCTCGATCGACCACTTCTGGGACGTAGAAACCACTCGATCGAGTGGGAAAACTGCTCGATCGAGTGTTTCATCTTCATTTCAGCTCAAGTCCGCCACCGAATGCCTCGTAATGCGTGCCACGACGCTTCCAAATGCAGTATCTCACTCTGGAACAATCCCGTCTCCTCTAAATGCATGCAAAAAGGACGAAAAAGGGTACGATTCCACTACTTTCCCGTTCATTTCTACAAAATGGACAAAACGAACCAAAGTAGCCAATTCGGGGCAAAATACCATAAAAACAGTATGAAAAATGCATTGAAATACGTGCTGAAATAGGCTAAAAAGACTATACATTAGGCACGTATCAAATCTCCCCAAACTGAACCTTTACTCGTCCTCGAGTAAACTGAAAACTAAACTAATGGAACGGAAATGATAACTCGGAGCTAGCTTAACTTGTCTACTTGAACCAGTTTAATGCAACAAAAACTAACAGTTAAAGCTAAGCAGTCAATATGCAAACGAGTTATAAGCTGTTCATAAATATAGCTGATCTATCAACCTTGCAAGACCAACAAAATCGGACTCTCTCGTGGTCACTCTTCTCTCATGAAGCAAAGGGTGAATGTTATATGTAAAAGAGAAGAGAAGAGACAGTCACTCACCTAACTGCGACCTACATAGCATGCATGCAACAAAAATGAAAGACAATTCAAGTACTAATGCACACACTCCAACCAATAATGTCCGTCACAGCCGAGGCTTACAAATATTTTGGGAATAGTGAGGTTCAGGTGAGAAAAGGCAAAACATGTTATGGAAATGTGGAGGTAAAAGCGTCAAGCGAGTTCCTAACAGGACCATAATAAAACCATCCAAATCTCAACTGACTGAAAAACTAAGTACAAGTGCCCTTCATTTGGCACACAACTCACTAAACTCAAACACAATCTCCTCAAAAATATGGAATAAAGCGGAGGAGTCAGACGGTCACAAACTTCCCTTGTTTAACACCGTCTGAAATAGCTAACTGAAACAAACAACCTTTTTTTCAAACTTCTTTCTTTCTTTCTTCTCCTATTCACGTTCCAGCCTCTTTTTTTCTTTTTCATTTCATTTTTTTTCTTTTTTTTTTCTCTTTTCACTTTCACGTTTTTTTTTCTCTTTTTTTTCAATACTCTTTTTTTCTTTTTCCTCCTTCCATAATACTTACACCAAATCCGAAACAAGAAACACGGACCAAACTGCAACGGAAAATATACCGCAAAAGAACATACTAACTAGCTTGACTGGGCAGGCTTAGTTTGGGATGTAGCTAATGGGTCAAAAAGGCAAATTTGGCTAATGTGGAGTTAAATGGGTGAAGAATATAAGGAAAGGGAAATTTGCAAGGCCCTCCCTGCATGTGACACCAACCACAAACCCGAATATGTGCATTTGACGAGAAATTGAATGTCATAAATGTGCAAAAAAGACGAACATGCTATGCAAGGAGTACTACTCAAAATTCCTAATGAACTGGTCATGAATGTCACCAGTTATGGGCTCTAATATCTCAGAATTTTTAAGTAGTTTGCCAATTTATCAGGTCAAGTCTAAACAGTCAGCTATATTTGAACAAAAACTCGTAGACTATGCATATGACAAAGCTAATAACTATCAATAAAAGTGCAAGGCTCAAGCAAAAAGACAAGTTATAGTGCAATTTCATCACGGAAATCGACCGTTCCGACTCAACCTATATGCAAAAATAAACGTGAAATTTTGAATTTTTGAAATTTTCTAATTTTTTTTGGATTTTAATGGAAAATAGAGAACAATGCAAGCTGAAAAGTAAACGTGAATGCAAAAACAGATGCAGATGCAGACTCAAAAGGATGCAATACCCTCCCCGAACCAAAACGGACAACGCCCTCGTTGTCCTCCAAAGATACACCTAGAGATATATACGGGGGAACGGAATATACAACCAAAAAAATAAAAACAATAAAATAAAGGAGACAAAATAAAAGAGTAAGAGATACATACAAAATACGAACTTCCCCAAACCAGCCGAAAATCGGGAAGTGAGTAGACCGATAGCTACTCGTCGTCATCGTCGCCATCGCTTATCATGGCCAACCTCCGCCTCAGATCTCGGTTCTCTCTCCTCCTCTCTCCTCCTCCGCTCCTCCTCACGAGCTCTCTCCACCCACCTCTCGGGTCCTCCTCCTCCTCCTCGTCGAAACCGGGTACCCCTCGGGTGGGTACCTAAAGAAGGAAGGGTGAGGCCAACCCTCCGGGATCGGCCTCGTGTCGCCGCAAGTGGTACTCGTCTAGAGGGTGTAAGGCAAGAGCCATGTCCCTCTCCATACGAGCCCGACGCTCTGCAATCTCACGCAACAAATCAGAACGGCGCCCTTGGTCCCGGATCCGCGGGCCCACAAAGGGAGGAGGTAGTCTAAAAGTAGCCGCAAAAACCGCTCGATGCAGTGTCTGGAAAGTGGGAGGTGGAGTGGGAGTGGTAGTAGTAGTGGGAGTAGGGGTCGGATCGGGAGTAGCCGTGGAAGGCTGGGTACTCCCGGAAGGTGTGGACCCCTCTCCAGTCTCAAGTCGCCGCTTCTTGGCGGCAGGTGCATAAGGAGTAGGTCTGGGTGGAAGGTGAAGGAGAGGTAGTGGTGGCAGACGGTGGCCCTTTGCAATAGTAGGCAAGGGCTCAAGACGGGGGAGAGTCTGACAGGGTAAGTCAACAGACAAGGAGCCGTCTATCTTCCAAGTCTGGTAGTCTGGGTGAGCCAATGCTGAGAGAGCATGGCGTCCAGACTCACTAGCCTCTCTCCAGCGAGGTACTGCAAGTCACGAGGCCGAACGGGGAAAGGCGACGGGCAAGAATGGTGGCTATGCCACCGCAGGCAATGGTCCCCGCCTCCTTCTTCCCCTGGCTCAGAAGGTACTGGGCGGTCAAGTAGGCAATGTTGAGGGTGAAGGGACCCTCGCATTCGACGTTCAAGTAACCGCATAGGATGGAGAGCTCGTTGTTGGTAATGTTGTTCGGCTCCTTTCGGCCGAAGATAGTGCTCCCCATCAGTCTAAGGAAAACACGGACAGGGGGTAGGTGGACCTGATGGAGCTTTCGCTCCTGAAAAGTGGTCTGGGCCAGACACCGCCAAAGCTGACGGTAGACCTTCCTCGGGGCAGCAGTCAAGCCCGTAGAGGAAAGGTCGAGTAACCTATCAAACTCCCCTAGTGTCATCGAAAAGGTCCGGTTAAACAACTGGAAGGACACTGAAGAACTCTCGGGGTCAGCCTCGTGTGCCCCGGGGGAGAAGGTAAAAGAGTTGAGAAACTCGAGGCTCAGCTCTAAAAAGGTACGGCCTCTCATAGTGATGAGGCCAGGCATCCCCGTGGCCCGTAGTAAGTCACAAACCGCCTCGTAAATGCCGAGTCTATCTAGTGCCGTTTTCTCTAGAAAACGGGAAGGTACATGCACACACTTCAGCAGGTTATAAAATTTCGTACAGTGTAAAGCGTTGACGAATAATACCTGCGGATAATCTGGGTGAGGGTCGAGGGAGGTGTCCCCTCGGACCGTGTGAACAAAGGCAGTAAAGCGACGATGGTCGTAGAAGTGCTAGGAGCGGAAGTAGAGGGTGCTGGAGCTGGTGCAGCTCGAGACCCTCTCGACCCGGCCTCGGAACTCAAAGCGGAAGCTCGTGAAGCAACGGTGTGAGGGACCGGGGTCGCTCAAGGCAAATTTTTAATCTGTAGTCTCGCCACAGTGTAAAAACAGGGGGTGGTGCGGAGGTAGTGGCTACCGTGGTCACCGGCGAAGAGGAACTAGCAAAGAGTGCTAGCTAATGTGGTGGTGACCGTAGAGGAAGAGGTAGCTGAATCGGGCTAGCAAACGAGCTAGCCGGAGTAAAAACCGTCCTACGCACCGAAACTAGGAACACAGGGGCTGCAGTGGTCACTAAAGTGGAGACAGTGGCAACAGCAGGGGTCACTGTCTCACTCGAGGACGGGCTAGAAGTGGTACTAGTAGAAGGTAAAGTACTAGACTCCATCCTGTAATCAAAGCAAGGGGTATGATAAGAAAAACGATCGCCAACCGTGGCTAAAACAAAGATGTAAAACCAAAGATGTGGCAAAGATATACATCCCCTAAAAGTCGAAAAATTCGACTCTAAAGCATAGAATTCCCAACAATCCTCAAACAAATTCGAATTACAGCATGTAATGGCGATAGGGGGCGGGAAAAGCAGTTAACAACAGCAGCACATAAGTAACACTGAGGTTAACTAAAGCAATGCAAAGATATAAACGTCGATAATCGAAAAATTCGATCGAGGTAGCACTAATCGCGAGATTTTTGCACAAAATTCGAATGGAAGCATGTTAGGCATTGACAGGGTGTGATAGCAGTCTAAACAGCAGCAATTAAGCGACAAAGAAGCTAATTTAGACAGATTACAGCAGCAATAACCAAGTGACCGTCGAAAAATTCGACAGTCCTGCACCCATATCGCAAAAATTTCATGTAGAATTCGAATTAAGCATGCAAAACAGCGAGGAAGGGGAATTATGATCATCAAGCAAGCTAAGAAAGGGCAATAAACTCAATTAAAGTCTAAAAATCGACCTACAATGGATATTCAAACCCTAAACTCGATTTTTACCTCTTAAAATTCCAAAAAAATCGAAATCTAGATACAAATAAGGTAAAAGAATTGCTTACTTGATGAGAATGATCCTAAAAATGCAATTAATCTTCAAATAAACAAGCAACAATAGCGATTTTTCAGTCGAAAAACCGCAAACCCGAAAACCCTTTTAAAACCGAGATAATCAACACAAATTAAGGGAAAAATAAGGGCCTTTTGAAGATTAATATGTAAACAATGAAATGTAGGAAACGGACTTGGTGATTTGGGCAAGAGAATGGGGATTCGGGGGAATTTGAATCGCAATTAGGGTTTGTTAGACGAAAATTTAGGGGAAAATGAGAGTTAGAACAAAACCATAGAGTTAAAGGCAAAAAACTCCCTGTATACTGTTCATTTCACTCGATCGAGTGGTTTTAAACCACTCGATCGAGCACTTTTATGCTCCAGTTGCTCGATCGAGTAGAATTCTACTCGATCGAGAAGTTCCCCTTTTTGTTCCACTCGATCGACTTAAAAAGAGTGCTCGATCGACCAATTTTTCACTCAATCGAGTACAAAAAGTACTCGATCGAGGACTTTTCTCGCGTAAGCTCTTGAATTTTCGTCTTTTCTTCCTTGGAATGCGTTAAAACTTCCCCAAACCTGCATAAAAACACACGCAAAAATTTCCCAATATACCAAATACGCATAAGAACAGTCTATAGTCTTACATCTATGCTAAAAACTGTCTAAACTAATCGTCCTAATAAAAGCAATGAAACAAATTCAACGGGAATTCGAAAATTATCTATTACAAAGTGTTACACGGGGCATTTCTCCGCTTAATTCCCAACAAATTTCAGCAGCCCCTCGGAGGGCTCTCCCGATCGGAGGACGTCATCTCAAAGAATATTGACTGTCCTCCTCAACTTCCATGAGCATGAATTATCACTTGAAACGGTAGGAGCGGAGTAGTTCACATCCACTTAAGCGCGAACTTTCCTCGTCCTTGCTCCTTTATCACCAGCTTTAGCATCATCATCTTCAATTTGATTGATAATAATAACACCATGTCCTTTGACAGCTCCTTCATTGCTTTCATTTGTACTGCAAAGAAGGAAAATGCAGACGAACTTTCCTCCATTTTGCTCTCGATGCCGAGGCGGAGGGTTAACAATAGCAAGACAATTCTCCAAATTTTCATTCGGAGTGTCAACAATAGGATCAATAGAAGAGAGAGCATTGCAAGGTCGGGCTTGCATGGGAGCTCTCCGGAACTTGGATCGATGAAAAGTCGGCTCCTCATCCCCTACCCGGAAAGTCAAAGTCTTCCCCACGACGTCTATAACGCACGGGCAAGTGACAAAAATGGTCTCCCTAAAATGATAGGGGTGTGTGCATCTTCGAGGATGTGGATCAACGGAATAAAGAACTTCCCGATCCGAGCAGTGTACGTCTTCTACTATACCTAGTGGCCGTGATATACTACGGTCGGCCATCTGGACAGTCATGTTGGTGCAACTCAGCTTTGTCAAACCAAATCTCTTAGCTAGAGACAACGGTAAGACACTCACGTTAGCGCCTAAATCGCATAGCGCGTTATCAATCAAATGCATACCGATATGACAAGGGATCGAAAAACTACCCGGGTCTGATTGCTTAGGGGGTAACTTGTTTTGAAATAGGGCTGACCCCACCTCAGTCAAAGCTACTGTCTCACTATCATTAATAGTCCTCTTACGCGATAAAATCTTTCATAAACTTTAAATAAGAGGGTACCTTTGTCAGCAATTCAGTGAACGGCATAGTGACTTCCAAGCTTTTCAAAAGTTCGACAAATTTGCCGAATTGTTGATTAGCTTTAGTATTCTGCAGCCGCCTCGGGAAGGGAACCGTAATAGGTATCTCAAGTCCCTTGTTTCTCACTTCCAATGTATCTTCCGGTGCAAGTTCTGTATCTTTTGGACGCTTCTTACCTCTCGAGCGAGGTCTTTCCGGTAATATCTCACTTAAACGAGCACTAGCAGGCTCTCGAATAAGCTTCCCGTCTTCAATACTACTCGATCGACCAATTTCTTCATTCGATCGAGCAGTTTCTCCTTCAGAATCAGTCGATCGAGTAAAATTCCCACTCGATCGAGCAACTCCTTTTTCTGCTTCACTCGATCGAGCAACAAAACCACTCGATCGACCTGTTTCTTCATCATTTCTACTCGATCGACCACCTGAGATCAGTCGATCGAGCACTTTCTTAGCTGTCAGCTCGTTATTTTCGCCTGAACACTGTTCATCATCAATTTTGGACTTCCCCGGGTCTGATTTCAACACTTCTGGTCCCTCACAAGAAAGACCGCTTCTCAACTCTATCAGATTTACCGTCTCATGTGGATTCTTCTCGTTTTGAGTCGGTAAATGACCTTGCTTTCTTGAGAATTGATTCGCGGCTAATTGGGCAACTTGAGTTTCAAGTGCCTTTATGGACTCGTCTTTTTGTTGATCACTTGAGTTTCTTTGTTGATCACTCAGCTAAAACTGCTTTGTAAGGGCTTGCATCATGGACTTAAGCTCACCAATTTCACTCACCGCGCCGGATGATGATGCACCACGGTTAGGAGGATTGAAAGACGGAGGCTTCTGATAGCCTTGTTGATTCTTATGTGGAGGAATTATGGCTGCTGCTGGTTCGGAGGAGCAGTAGGATTGAGCACATTTTGACTACTCCACCTCAAATTGGGATGGACGTTCAGCTCGTAATAAGTGTTATTCTGCCTGTAATGTTGAAAGGCAGCACAAGACTCATAGGAGTTGGGACAATGATCTGAAACATGTCCCTCTCCTCCACATCTTCTACAGACGAAAGGACCGTTTGACACTGCATTCACCTGGTACATCCCTCCTTTGGAAACTCCTCCCAATTCATACTTATCAAACCTCGCCGTGAGAGCCTCTAATGCAGCTACAGAAGAGGATTCAGCAGCTCTCCTTTGATTTCCCCTTGAATTCCCATACTCAGCTTTATGGGTGGCTAAGTCATCAATGATCTTCCACCCTTTAGTCTCTCCCATATTCTCAGCAAATCGGCCATTGGTTTGAGATCCAAAATAGCTCTCTGATCGTCGTACAGCCCGTTATAGAACTGATTGCATAGACTCCACTTTTCGAAACCATGGTGCGGAATGGTTCGCACCAACTTCTTGAAACGGACCCATGCCTCATGAAAGTTCTCATCAGGCCCTTGTTTAAAGCTCGTGATCTGAGCTCTAATAGCATTAGTCTTCGAGGCAGAGAAGTACTTCTTGTAAAGTGCTAAAGCCAAAGAATTCCAGTCAGTTATCCCATGAGCAGCTCGGTCCAGATCCCTATACCACTCCCTTGCAGCATCGCGGAGTTTGAAAATAAACATGGTTTCTTTTATCTGATCCTGAGTCACACCAGTCGGCGGGGGTATAGAGCAGCAATAATCGATAAAGATCTCCATATGCTTGGCTGCATCTTCATTTGCAGCTCCCCCGAATTGGTTTCTCTCAACCAAGTTAATATAGGAAGGCTTTGGCTCGAATTTTCTTGCCTCCCCTAGTAGTTCGAACCCTTTGTAGAGATTCGCAGCTGTCGACTCAGAGTGACTGGCAATAGTTACTTCTTCGGCCATTTCTGGAAAGTCCGGAGAAGTGACGGTTTTAACTGATGAAGTAGAAAATGGAGAGCAAGGTGGATCCTCCTCAAAAAACTCGTTCTCGTAAAAGCTAGAATGAGAACTAGGCTCTTCCTCTGACTGTTGGGCTTGAAATAATCTCCTCTTTGCGCGCAAGGTTCTCTCAATCTCAGGATTGAATGGTAGTAGTTCACCACCCTGTGACCTGCGCATAAGAAGAAACTACAAATAGAATATAAGAATAGTTTAAGGAACGGACGCCCCTTAAACTAAAAGAAAGACTAAAAATAAACAACTAATAATTTGAACAATTGCCTCCCCGGCAACGGCGCCAAAATTTGACACGCTTATCGCAACCCTATCAAAGATAAAACCTAACGGTCTCAACTAAAATGTAGTAGAGGCAGTCGAGTATCGAATCCACAGGGAGGTAATGCAATTATCAGCTATCTAGTTCTAGTCCTAAGGTAACAATTGGGGGGTTTTGTTTGAATTGGTTTCTAAACTACGATATTTAAGGGAAAGAGAAATTAAGTAGAGAGCAGTAAAAGCAAGGAAAAAAGATTAAACTATCAAGAGAGAAGGGACATGTCGGGATTTCGGTTCACTACGGTAGTCCAGTGACTCAGCTGTAAATGATTCAGACGAACTAATGTGAGACGGATGTTGAAAGGTCCTTTCGGTCCACTTTCTATCCTAAATTACCACTAACTTAACTTTCATCCTCATTAGGGTAGTCTACTGTTCATAGCAGGCCTATTTAGTCCAATCTTTCGATCTAGGATTAATTTTAGCCAGATTAAAGGGTGACATAGAAGCGTGCACTCAACTAAGTCGAATAAATACAATTAAATTGCTATGGTGACAGGGTCTCACTACTAATTCATCTAATTCATTTACTACATCGTCACATTTCTACTGCAGATCCCCTAATCCCAACATGAAAGGGGTTTAGCTACTCATATTACTAATTAAACTAACAACAATTAAATTCCCAGCAGTAAACATTATGAAATAAACGATAAATTGCATAAAAGAAAATTAGGGCAGAAGGATAATCGAAGTAAACAAACAATTAAAAGCAACAAATGATTAATTATTATTAAGAAGGAGGAAGGAATTACAATCCAAGCGAATCCGGCGTAAAGAACACAAAATCCGAGTGAAAACAATCCCAAAGCAAGGTTACAGTGAAGAGGAATGATGTACGTAGCAAAGTTTAACAGTAGAGAGTTTGATAAAAATAAAGATAATCCTAATTAACCTAGTAAAGCGTGCTTAAATAGCAAAATAATTAAGTTTAGCGAAATAAACACTCACGCGGGCTGATTAAAGCCCAAAACCATCAAAACCACTAGATCGAGTGGATTAAAACCACTCGATCGACCAACTTTTCAACAAAAACTACTCGATCGACCAGAAAGTCACTCGATCGAGTAGTTGGTCTTTCTGTAACTTAAAGGTCGAGTACAAAGTGCTCGATCGACCACTTCTGGGACGTAGAAACCACTCGATCGAGTGGGAAAACTGCTCGATCGAGTGTTTCATCTTCATTTCAGCTCAAGTCCGCCATCGAATGCCTCGTAATGCGTGCCACGACGCTTCCAAATGCAGTATCTCACTCTGGAACAATCCCGTCTCCTCTAAATGCATGCAAAAAGGACGAAAAAGGGTACGATTCCACTACTTTCACGTTCATTTCTACAAAATGGACAAAACGAACCAAAGTAGCCAATTCGGGGCAAAATACCATAAAAACAGTATGAAAAATGCATTGAAATACGTGCTGAAATAGGCTAAAAAGACTATACATTAGGCACGTATCAGACAAGAAGAAGGGTCGTCCCCTCTCTACCATGCACAAAAATGGATACGATGGATAAAGGGATCAATAGATTTTTGAGTTTCACTTTGGGAGTTTGCTTTGTTGATGTTTTTCCCCCCAATTTCTTGTGGCGTTTGACATTTGAGAACACTTTCGTTTGCCATTTCTTTTGATTTTTGGCAATTCAATACTTGACAACTTTTTGCATTTCTTTTTGAACATTTTCAAAGTCACCCCATATGTAGTGAGGGTGCCTTATATTTGAAGCATAGGAGTCTATTTTTGCTCCTCTTTTTATTTGATGCATTTTGCAAACTTTCTTTCACTTTTCATTTCATTGAACTCAAATTGATTTCTTTTTGTGCCCATTCCCTTTGATGACAAAAATGTGGTAGAACATGGATGAATGATGCATGGTTTCAAGGGTCACCTTGGAATAATTGGTAGCCAAGGAGTTATCACACCACAAGGTACTCTTGACTAGGCCTTAATCCATGGGTCAAAGGATACTAGCATGACACATCCTAGGGTGTTTTACAAGTATTCTAACAAGCAAAGTCTTAAGAAGAAAAAGCATCTACTAGGGCCTATATACACTTGTCAAGCTTCCCAAGTAGACGGTTTCGCAAAATTTTCTAACATGCAACTACATGCCATGATGCAACTAACATATATACATCCTATTGCAATTGATTCTACCAACTAATATGCCAAACAAACTAGATGCAAGTCCTAAATTCACATTGTTATACCGCATCAATCAAAATAAAGCCATATAGTCATTAACATAAAGAGGAAAAAGGAGATTGGAAAGATCATACCATGCGGTCTTCAATATCCTCATGTCTCGGATGTGGCGTAGTCATTCAATGTGAACAAGGATAAAGCAAACACAATATATACAAGACTACACTACAAAGAAAATGAACTTGTTTTTGGATTTTCAAATTTTTTCAATTTTTTTAATTTTTTCGAAACTTTTTGATTTTTTTTGGGTTTTTGAATAAAAGTTAAGTTAGAATTCCCCATCCCCACACTAGTATGGGCATTGTCCTCAATGGCCAAAATGATGAGAAACTATGCAAGCATGATGCATGAATTCTACACTAAATGCAAGATACACTAATCTACACTAATATACACTACATGATGCATGAGTTTTTTGTTTATGACCGAGAGCGTAATTTAGATTACCTCCTGTTGCATATGCATGTACTTCCCCAAACCGAGATAGACATTATTTCTAATGTCCTAAAAGTTGGGGTAGTTCATGCACACAAGATGCAATGCATGAAACTAAATTGTCATTTTGGATTTTCAAAAGTGGGAACAATAAAATAATAACACCTCAATGGGGCCGAGTTGTTAGTCCTCTATGTTGCTAGGACTCTCCAACCATGATCAAGATAAAATAAATAAAACAAAGAAAGAAGTAGACAAACCTTAAGAGGGTAGGAGCCTCCAAAGCTTGCTAGTCTTTCACCATATCATCATTGTCATCATCTTCCTCAATAGAAGTGGACTCATCACCACTTCCCTCTTCACTTCCTTGCTCACTTCCTTCATCATCCTCTTCTTCTTCATTTACCTCTTCAACAATGCCCTCATCATTAACAACCTCATCACCGACAACCTCATCGTGACCCGTTTTACCCCTAGGTGCACTTGGAAAGAAAACTTCCCTATCCGCCCAACTAGGCAAAGGACATGAAGGATCAAGTAGTCCTTGCCTAGCTAAATGAATAAGGGGTGGATATTGGGCCAAGTATGCATCTTCCCGATCCTTATAAGCTTGTTTGTCCATCTCTTGCATAAGTAGAGTCATGTAGTCATTACCCACTTCAACACCTTCGGGTTTGAACTCTTGATATTTGAATGGGTAGGGTGGTGTGACAATGGAGGAGGAGGGCATTTCAATTTCACCCCTTTGTTGACGGATGATGTATTCGGCTTCCTTTGAGAGGGGAAGAAGGTAGTTCATTCGATGGACACTCAAACGGCATATCTTGGAAGGCAAAGTAAAAGATCTAGCATCATTGGTGAGCCACCCATATTTGGTGTCAAGAGGATTATGCTTGACCCACTTGTACTTGTTAATCATGGCATCCATGTAAATGAGATGACCCCCTCTTTTCGCCAAATACTTGCTATCCTTGTTAAAATTAGGATCAAAGTACTTGGCCAAGAGAGTAACTAGACCTCCATTTACGATAAAAGCGGTGCCTTCCTTTCCACAATCAACATTGAGCCATCTCTCCACCAAAAGCCTTAGAGCATTGTAAGGCTTGGTGAATTCTCTTCCAATATTTAAGGCCGACTCTAGTAGAACACAATCGAGCTTGGTAAAGTGGTTAGTGTCTTTTCTTGCAATGATAGTATTCCCGATGACCTTGTGCCACACTCTAATGCCCGGATGGTGGACTAAAAGTGCGCGACAAGCATGATAGTTCTCAAATTTCTTCCCGGAAATCGCCTCCCAAAGAGGAGCGGGGTCATATTTTTCGGGCTTCTTATAATAACGAGGTGTATCACTAAGACCTAATGCTTTACTCAAAACATCAAAGGTGATGCGCCTATTCACATTGGCAAGGCGAAACTCGATGTATTCTCTAGTCTCTACCTTAGTCACTTTTAATGAACTCAAGTATTCCAAGGTAAGGGAGGGGTATGTCAATTCTCTTGTAGTAAACAATTTCCCCAACCCTATGGCTTCAAAGAAGGCTTTTGTTTGCTCAAGGACACCCAATTTTGTCAAGGCATCTTCACATATGAATTTGGTGGGTAGAAAGGATTTCCTAGCATACTTGGCAAATGTATCCCTATGGGAGTTAGAAATGATTAGAGTGTCTTTGCCTTAAAAGCCTTTGTTGATCCTTTTGTTCTTGCCATTGATGATTATACCAAGAAAAGATTGAAAATCGTCAATTTTCAATTATACCCAAATCGATTTTAAGATGAAAGGCTTTGCCTTTGTATTTCAAAAATCGACTCAAAGGTTGAAGATTTTGGTGCTTGGATTGATTTTTGTTGGAGGAGGAGTGATTAATTGTTGTTAAAAGGAAGTTTGGATTTGATTTTTTTGAATTTGGTTGAGGAAATCTTGTTTTTGTGATGGAGAGGATGAGGGTTTTGGGGTTTTGGTAGTGTTTTGAATGTATGAATGAAGGAATGAATGTGGGAGGGGTATTTAAAAACACCCGAAAATTTTGAAACTGCTGGGGCAGACGGGCGTTTTTCCTTCGGGACGCTCGGATTCTGCCTATTCCGGGTTCAGGAATTCTCGCCTAAAGACGGGCGTCTTTCAGCTGGGACGCTCGGATTTTCCGACTGCGGGACGAGCGGATTCTTTCAAAGACGGGCGGATTTTGTTACAGCAGGTTTTCTCATTTTGAACTGGCAAAAAGACGGGCGTCTTTCTGCAAAGACGAGCGGATTCATTGAGACGAGCGTCTTCTCTGCTGGGACGCTCTGATTCTTCAACAGTCCCAAATTTTCAATTTTGTAGTTAAATTGGACGGACGGATTCTATAAAAGACGCTCAGATTCCCTAGAGACGAGCGGATTCCCCTGAAGGACGCTCGGATTCTCCCTGGTCTACCCGGATTCAGTTCCATCCGTGCACTTGCATATCCCGTGTCATTTTTCATTCTTCAAATCCCGTGTTCCTTATTGTAGGGCCACTACTAAGGCATGAATAGCCCTGGCAATTGCTATCCCCAAACTAAGCTAAAGCACTACACATCAATTAAAATCATTAGTCCCTCTCTCACTTCTCTCAAAAATGATAATTATCTTGATCAAAGCATAAAAATCCAAAAATGACAAAAATGCAATGTAGGAATTAAAATGCAAGTTAGGGAGTTAGAAATATTTACAAATGGTGGTTTAGGGAGGACTCCACCAAACTCTCATACTTAGTGAGATGTCATGGGGGCATGTCCAAGGTGTTGTTGATGTTGCTCAACACCTTGAAAAAGTTTTCAAAAGCTTGTTCATTGTCATGATAAAGATATTCAATAGATCTTTGCCCTTGTTATCCTTCATGTTGGTCTTTCTCGATAGCATTGCCAATATAGGGATTGAAAATCCCTTCAAACTCATCGTCCCAAAGACCACAAACTTCATCTACTTGGTCACTAAAGATCTCTTGAGTTGATAGAGACAACTCTCCCACTTTCTTGTCTTGGCCAAGGAGGCCATCCTCTTCATTGCTTGACTTTGGTGAGCTTTTCAAGCTCTCTTTGTTACAATTCACTTGCTCTTTGAATGGAGCATCATCAACTTTCTTCTTCCATTGGGATTCCGACTTCTTCTTATCATCCTTCCGGCTATAATGATCAACCATAAAACATGGTTCATGCAAACGGGGAGCTCTCATGGTTTTGTCAAGATTGAAAGTTATGCTCTCATCTCCCACTTCTAGAGTGAACTCTCCATGCTTCACATCAATCACCGCACCCGCGGTGTGAAAGAAAGGTCTTCCTAGAATGATTGGAATATTGGAGTCTTCTTCCATGTCAACAATGACAAAGTCCACCGGGATGAAAAATTTCCCAACTCTTACGGGAAAATCTTCCCATATCCCTAATGGTGTCTTCGTCGATCTATCGGCCATTTAGAGGGTGACATTGGTGCATTTAAGCTCTCTCATCCCTAACCTTTTACTCACCGAGTACGGCATAACACTCACACTAGCCCCTAGATCACATAAGGCTTTGTTGATCGTGGTGTCGCCAATGGTGCACGGTATTGAGAAGCTTCCCGGATCTTTAAGTTTTGGAGGTGAACACCCTTGAAGTATTGCACTACTCACCTTAGTGAAGGCGATAGTCTCAAGCTTCCGGATTGACTTCTTCTTCGTGAGGATGTCTTTCATGTATTTTGCATAGGCCGGCACGTGATTGATTAATTCCGTGAAAGGAATCGAGACTTATAAATTCTTCACAATCTCCATAAACTTTCCAAGTTGGTCATCAAATTTGGGCTTGGCTTGACGACTCGGAAAAGGAAGTCTAACCACAATGGGCTCCTTCTCCTTGGCCTTGTCTTCATTTTTCTTTGAAACTTCCTCTTTTGATGGTTCTCCATCATTGGAGTTTTGCACAATTTCTTCTTTGTCACTAGCTTCCACAATTTCATCCTCAACTTGCTCCTTTGGTGCTTCATACCTTGTACCACTCCTCATGTGAATGGCACTAACCGTTTCATGTCTTGGGGGATTACTTTGAGGTGGTAATTGCCCCTTTTGTCTTTGTGAGTTTGAAGATGCTAGTTGAGTCAATTGGGTTTCCAACATTTTGGTGTGGGCTAGGATGTTGTTGATGGTGATTTCCTTTGCTTGACTATCCTTTTCCATTTGAGTGAAAAACTCTTGTTGATTCTTTTGTATTTGAAGGACCGCTTTTTGAACATCAAAACCTTGGTCATTTTGTTGATTGTATGGAGTTTGATTTTGGTAACCTTGGTTTTGGTTGTAAAAGGGTCTTTGATTTTGGTTTCTCATGGGAGGTGGGGTGTATGTTGGTTGAGGGTCTTGAACATTTTTGCTTTTGTATGAGAGATTTGGGTGGAATTTGGTGTTTTCATTGTAATAGTTTGAATAAGGGGTACCACTCTTGTATGCTTGAAAAGCATTCACTTGTTCATTTGTTCCTCTACATTCACTTTGGTCATGTCCCAAAGTTCCACAATTCTCACATATCCCACTTGGGATTGATGAAAATGCCGTCATGGCATTAACATGATGCTTTGGTGATTTTGAGGTTTCTTCAAGTCTAGCCATAGCTTTTTCAAACTTCAAGATGATGATATCAATGTGAGCACTAAGTTGAGCACCTAATTGAGTAATAGAGTCAACTTCATGCTTTCCTCCTCTAGTAGCCTTGCAAGGCCTACTATATTGTGAGTTATCGACCGCCGCTTTCTCAATTTTATTCCAAGTTTGATTGTCATCAACTTCGGTGAACATTCCATTTGATCCCATGTTGAGAATGTTTCTTGAGTCTTCATAAAGACCATTCCAAAATTGTTATACCAAGAACCACCTCACTAAGTCCATGATGAGGACATGAGCGGCAAATTCCTTTGAATCGCTCCCAAGCTTCATACAAAGATTCTTCATCTCTTTGCTTAAAGCCCGTAATTTGAGCTCTTAGCATGTTAGTCTTTTCCGGTGGATAGAAATTTTTGTAGAAAGCTAGAGCCAACTTCTTCCAAGAATCAATTCCAAGAGTAGCCTTATCAAGGCCTTTCAACCATTGTTTCGCGGTGCCAATTAGAGAAAAATGAAATAAGACCCATCGAATTTGGTCTTGAGTTACACCGGTTTGAGATATTGCATCACAATAGTCACAAAAAGTCTCCATGTGAGAGTGAGGGTCTTCACTAGGCATCCCCCCAAATTGGCTTCTTTTGACTAATTGGATAAATGCGGATTTGGCAATGAAATTTCCGGTTAAGTGTTGTGGTGTGGGAGTACCGTTGGGTAGGTTCTCCTCGGTTGGTACGGAATGTGATGAAAATTTAGGCATTGTGGGTTGATTTTGTGTTGGATTATATGTTGGGTTCTCCTCACCTTCTCTTGCAAAAGGGTTGATGAACTCAATAGTATTTTGTTGAATATCTACAACCTCACCAATACCTCTCAAAGTTCTCCTAGCAAGTCTTCTATTGGTTGTCAAAGTCCTTTCAATTTTGTGATCAAAGGGTACTTGTCGTTAGGAGCGCCTAGACCAAAACACAATTTATAACTTCACAAACAACTCTACAATTAGTAAAGAGGCAAGTAAAGGTCAGATCCAAAGGGACGGGAATTGAGATGACATTTTCTATTGCAACTAGTGGTGTCTAAGGGTGTCACAATTTGGGGTTTGAAGTAGAAGATCACTAAACTAAATAGCAATAAAAGTAAACAAGCAAGATGAATTGAAAGGGATGTAAACAATTGATAAAAGGCACTAGGGTGTCATGGGGTCATAGGGGATTCATGGGAATTGATCATACAAACATATTCTCAAATTATAAGCAAGCAGTTATTGTCGTGATGGATCGAGTTGGTTTATATCTTACAATCCTTGGAAAGTTTGGGTCCCGGAGCCGAATCGATTAGATTGTACAACACCACAAGTCGACTTAATCTTCCCTACTCAACTATATGCATGGTCTAATGAGACTCTAGTTGGTTTATGTCTTACAAGTGTCATTGAAAAGATAGGTAATGGGTAAAAAATGCAAGGATTCATAGGCTCGCATTTCAACAAACATAACATGTGCATAAGTTGAGATCACAACAAGCAAGCAAATAAACTATGAAAACATATTAATTTAAGCATGAATCATCCCCATGTTGGTTTCCCCTAATTACCCATTAACCCTAGCTAAGAAAACTACTCACTCATTATAATGTGAACATGCTAGCAAGGTTGTCAATCATATCAACAAAGTAAAACATGATGAATAAATGAAAGTGATTAACAATAATTAAAAAGGGATTAAGAGAATTATACCTATTAATGATTCCAATAATAAAGCAAAGAATAATAGAAGTACTTGATGATAGATTGTAAGGTTGACAATCTCCCAATAATAACCCAAATAGTCTCCAATTACCCAAAAACAAAGGATGAACAAGAGAGAGATTAAGGAAATGAAACTTGTATTAAAACTTGATTAAATGTTGATTACAAGATTAAAGAGAGATTTGATTGATATTAACTACACTAAAGATTGCTAAAAAGAACATCCTCTTCTAATTAGACTAATAGGGTATTTATAGTGGGGATTAGTTACATAAATTAGGGTTTACTAAGGGCTTAAATGACGATTAAGTCCTTGAGGAATCGCCGGTCTCTAGGGAGACTTCGGTCTCCTATTCGCCGGTCTTAGAAAAATAACCGCATCCTTCCTTGAAGCTTGTAGAAGACGAAAAGGCTGTAAGGGAATCCAGGCGTCCAGGGCACGGGACGGGCGGATTTGGGTGTTTCTGGACGGGCGTCCAGAAGGGGAAGACGGGCGGATTCTGGGCGTTTTGCACGGGCGTCTTGTAGAGGAAGACGCTCGGATTGTGGGTGCTGGACGGGCGTCTTGAGGACAATCCGCCCGGATTGTCTTACAACTTCTTTCCTTCTTCTTTTCTTCCATTTTCTTCATAAAATCCTTGGGGATTTCCTCGGGGATGCAAAGATCTTTTCTCATCATTGCCCATCTACTATAGTATGTACAAAGGCCTTCTAATCATGTCTTCTCTTTGATGCTTGGTCATTGAATTCAATCAATTTAGCCTCATTTTGCCATGAAAATGCAAGATTTGCACTCCTTTCCTACCAAGGACACAAAACCTCAAAGAATATGCAAAACAAAGGACTAAAGACAATAAATGACCCAAATATGCACTAAAAAGCATGGAAACAAGGCTAATCTGGGGACTAAATATGCTCTAATTATGGTCACATCAAAAATCCCCAAACCGAACCTTTGCTCGTCCCGAGTAAAGAGGTGACAAAGACTAGGACCATTATTTAAACTAACCTAATAACATAGCCGATATGAGACAATTAGCGGGTCTATCTCCGCCCCTTCAATTCACAACAAGATAACCATAAGGTAGGTGTTAGAAATCTATATCTCTTTACATAACATATTCAAATATGTGTTGATTTAATTTAGTCATAAAATTAAAAGATGATCTTATGCATGCAAACTATAAAGAATTAAAGAAGAAATCATCATCATATATTGAGGATTTCGGTTTATATGGGCACAAGTGAGTTCTCTTACTCACTTGTTCTTGAGCTTCCTTAAGTGGATGAACAAGGATTCAAGTAGAGAATCACTCCCAAGGTTTTATACCCAAATTAACAACTTAATAAAATTAATATTATTATTACTAGAACAATATTATTTTTTGTATAAAATTGACCAAAAATCTTTATTTTGTACTCTCTAATTCGGTTGAGAGAAGGAGAAGAAGGAAGGCTTTTTATCTCTCTAAAATTCTTATTTTAGATGTGTGTAAAAATGAATAATTGATACACTAACTATTGGTAGTGTATATGGTAAAAGTAAGGAGAAAAACCCATGGTTTTCTCCTCTTGAAAAACCGGGTGGAAGGGGAAGGAAGGGGTCAATGCATGCACAAGGTTGTCTTCACAAGATCAAGTAGGGTTGCATGGCTAGGTTTAGGAAGAAATTATTATGTTTACCACTAACATAATGAACATAATATATTCCTAATCATCCCCATTATTTCGGTTTTTATTGATATAATGGACTCCATTTTATTTTTGTCAAATTGTTAATTTGTCATATGTCACATGTCACATAAAATTGTTATGTATTTTTAACATATTAAAAATCAACGCATTAATAAAAATACGTCATATACAAAAATCGACTTGGTAATTCATAATTACTTGTACCAAAATATTTTACCAATTATAAATCACAACATCTTGTATTTATAATAATTTATTCATTCAAATGCAATTGTTTCCTTAAACAATAATTTCATCTAAGTAATTAAAACAAATCGATTACTTAGACCGTATCTTATTTAATCAAATTACAATGAGACACGTAAATATTACTTCCAAAATCGTCCGTCAATTTTAAGTAATTTAATTAACCCGTATCGTCATACGATCAATTAAATGATCAATTAAGAGTGTTACCCTTTAGGTATGACCTAAGGGGATCAACTGATCACCACCGTCGAACGACAGTAATGTCAAACTCTAGTCAGCCAATCATTACCGATATGTGTGGACCAGTTGACAGTAAAATATTACTTCCCAATTGTATTCTTTAAAATGAGACTTAAACATGTGATCATCATGATCAACAGTTGTGATCGCATAATTGTCGGAGGACACATATTCCAACAGTAGGACGCCTTCTTGCAAGGCAAGGTGGGTCTTGCCAAAATGGCGACACATCCAAACATTAAGCACACAAAGTCAAATAATGGATGCATCTACAAAAGAATAGCCACTTTCCTCATCTAAGTGGAGGAAATTATCTACAAGGGAAGCAATTCAAGGGTACACACTCCTTCATAGATACAATTTCTTCAAACTACTAGGCCTAGAAGGATACCAATAAATCACCTCCAAGTTGTGTCAAGCTAGGGTACCTTTGTCCTCAATCATTAAATGCTTTTGTCAAGAATAGACTCCCTATGGTGTTAGAAACACTGGAGGATCGCGGAATTCACCCTCTTGCCTAGACAAGAAGAAGGGTTGTCCCCTCTCTACCATGCACAAAAATGGATACGATGGGTAAAGAGATCAATAGATTTTTGAGTTTCACTTTGGGAGTTTGCTTTGTTGATGTTTTTCCCTCCAATTTCTTGTGGCATTTGACATTTGAGAACACTTTCTTTTGTCATTTCTTTTGATTTTTGGCAATTCAATACTTGACAACTTTTTGCATTTCTTTTTGAACATTTTCAAAGTCACTCCATATGTAGTGAGGGTGCCTTATATTTGTAGCATAGGAGTGGCCTTGAGATATTGTTATAACCCTGAGAAGGGGTGGACAATTCCCATCGCACTTATTCCCTTCGACTAGCCACAACCATCATAACCCAAAATACGCCCATTTGATCCCATTTACGAAGGTCGTAGTAACATAAATCAAAGTTAATCTGAAACTGTGCCACCTTAGGCGAACAGTCTTTAGTCAAAAGAATCGATTCATTAGAATACTATAGTAGCTCTCGTCACGACCAGGCTATAATAATTTGCCAGAACTCTATAAGCGGTCATAAGGCCCGACAAAGTGTTCCTAACGATCTGCTATGTGATCGGCTAGTCATTCTCCTATGACTCCATGGCATTTGAACTTGCCATCAATCGCATCACACTTTAGTTACTTCGAGATGTCACCTCATGTAAGTAACTATGGGCGAATACAATGCTAATCCGTGTTCACTTTAACGGGGTTCAATTGTCTCTACAACCCGTTTGGATGTAACAAAGTATAAGGTGAGTTAATAATAACTCAAACGACAAATGTCGACATCACATTCGGGTAGTCAATACCATATTACAACCTTGTGATGCATATCGTAAGTGTGTAAACACTTGTTGATTGCAAAAGAAGTTTAACTTACCATGTGTCCATGTGTTCAAACTTTTTATAATCGCATTTTCCTTTACGTTCATGTTATCTTTCATTGCATGAACCTTACCAAGTAAACATATAGGTTCCCAACCTTGGTTTGGGTTCTTTATCTTGAAAGAACTTCCCTGTCGATTATTACATAACCACTGAATTTGCAGTGAATGATATAACTTGCACTGATCAAGTACCCCACCCACTCATAAGCACTAGGTAAATGTTTTACAGAGTCTTGTAACAATTTGTCAAGATGATTAGCCTAGCACTTCTCACAAGTCCTAGCATATTAGGAAATATTAGTTTTGCGTAACTTCTTACTTCAATTAAGTACTTTTCCAAACCTATTATTTCTCTTTTTAGCTTGAAAGGCTTAAGATTTTCATAAATCCTTACGTGTTGTTCGAATTTTAATAACAGAGTGTTCTGTCTAACACTGAAATCGCTCATCGGATTCTCCTCGAGAATTAATGACGTTTCTTCTATGGCTTGCCAATGATTCATCATGCTCTTATGCATATGATTCATTTTTGGACATGTGCATGATTATTCTAATGGCGGAAACATTAGTAACTAATAATCATGAGATCAACCATTCTTAGGTTCAATGAACGACCATGACTGGTAATGGTAATTCCATTTTCATTTACATGAATAACCTACGTTTCTCGTTGATTTGATGTGTATATCTCAACACCTATCCAACATCTCATGATGTGATGTTATAAACTTTTACAAGATGATAGCTCCCACTAAATTCCATGACTTCACATGATAATTTCCAACTCCCACGTAATTCCACATGTTTCGCAATTAACTACTCAATCAAACCATTTCAAGAATTGAAATATATATTTTCTTTGCTAAGTTATTCAGATAAAACCATATATGTTCCCATCATATCCTTTCAAAATACCTATTTTGAAAAGGTTTCAATCTTAACCTTATGGAAAGAGATTTTAATCTCTAACTCATTCATTTTATAATGATGCGCAACAATGTCATTAGATAAATGTGAATTATATCTAATACACGTCCTTCTCAAAATACCCTTTTCGGAAGGAGGTCTAACCATTTCATTTTCATAATGAGGTTTAGTAATGACTTTTGCGTGGTTAATACTTAACTTAGCTCTTGTGGATATCAGTATATCAATATTTTCAACTTTGATTTATATAGGCTCTTAAGTAAACATCAATATTTGAAACTATTGGTCAAAATTTATCATAAACTAGTCAAAAACTCTTGTTAAGACTTTATATTAGTCATTCTTATTCCAAAACTTTCTTTTGGTCTCCTCGTGTAGTTATCTTGAGAACATATTCTTTTGATTACTTCACTTGGTCTCTATTGTCTTGTAGATCTATTCGAGACCATAGATCTCATCTATTCGTGTGTACCATATAAATAGGTATACCTTCATTCAAATCATTCTCCCTTGCGTAGATCTCATTTACACAAGTACACAGATTTTCCTTTGTGTCTTCATTTTCTCCCACTCTATCTTTAGAATGAATACACTAGAGATTTAAAGATAGCATATGAGACACAAATAATGATTTTTGAAGTATAAGGAGGACTATCTCATAGATTGACTAATTGATTTAGATTTTGTAAGTGTACTTGGTGATTAACATTCATTTAAGAGAGTTAATTAACTCAATATCACTTTATAAATGATCATTCACAAGCCTTAAGCTTGTGGACATATAATGAATCCCATCATTATAGTTGTCTATTAGATCACTTTAAGTGAATGATCATATGTTTCTATGAGCAAGCGGATAAAGACGAATTTTAGAACAAGGATAAAAACGATAAAACGGGTGACTTGGGTTGCAAACCAAGCCACCATTATCCAAAATATATTTCCATGTCGAACACGGAAATCAAAAGGTTCTAAAATCCGAAACATAATTAAAATAAGACAATAAAAAGCGAAGCTTCATGAAAGCTATTCCTAGCTTCTTGATGGTTTCTTAAGCTTGCTTTTCTTTTCCCTTGTCTTTGCTTGGTGGAAGCCCTATTTACAATAAAAAGGGGATACATTATCACAACTTTGTATCACAATACCATAGTTGAATTAGAAACATAAAAGAAAGGATAGTCTTTTACCTACTGGAGTGATTTTTCCAGCCTTAATGTCACCAAGGTATTTGGAACAATTTCTTTTCCAATGTCCAACACCATTACAATAATGGCATTTATCAAGAGGACCCTTCTTGATTTTGGAAGTGCTTGCTTCATAAGTCTTAGCTTTGGTGAAAGTGGGAGCTTGCTTCTTACTCTTCTTCCCATTCCTTTTGAACTTCCACTTGCTTTTGGTGCTTATGTTAAGCACATCCTTAGGTGGGTTAACATTTAACCCCATGTCTCTTTCGGCTTGCACAAGTAACTTGTGCAATTCTTCAAGAGACACGTCCTTGTCTTGCATGTTAAGATTCACCCGGAATTGAACATACGCCTTGACCTTGGATAAGGAGTGTAGAATCCTATCTATAACCAGTTCTTTGGGGATTTCAACTTTTTGAATCTTCAAGGTCTCGACTAGCTCCATTAATTTGAGCACATTAGGGCTAACTTTTTGGCCCTCTTTGAAGTCGAGATCAAAGAATGTCGCGGCTGCCTCATATTGGACGATCCGCGGAGTTTGTGGAAACATTGTCACAAGCTTGGAGTAGATTTCATTAGCGGTGCCCATTTTAAAGGCTCTCCTTTGGAGATCCGCCTCCATCGCAAAGATCAACACATTTTTCATTGCGGCGGACTCCTTGTGGTAAGCCTCATATGCTTCCTTAGTGGCGGCGGTCGACCTAGCATTATGTTCGGGTGGAGAGGCCTCGGTAAGGTAACGAAGCTTGTCGTCACCATGGGCGGCTAGTTTGAGTTGGCATCCCAATCGGAGAAATTTGACCCATTCTTTTCAAGTTTACATCGATCCATGAAGGATCGGAGCCATGAAGTATTAGTGAGAGGCGTGGCGTCGGTGTTTGGATTTGCCATTTGTTATGAGAAATAAGAGCGGTCTACAAAACAAAGATAGAAGGAATAAAACAAATGTCGCTTTTAAAAATAATAATACTCGTAAAAATTAATTTAAACAAGTTTTATTGCATTTATCTAGTGACCTCTACCCAACTTGATAAATGATTCCAAGACCCAAATTCATATTAACTTGGGCACGGTGTGGCCGATACATCCCTTATCAATATAACTCGGTGGATTAACTCTTTAATCGATTCTACTTTTAGAACTCTTGGTCGATAAAATTACATTAACATTTATCTTTAACCCAAAACACATTCGACAAGGGCACGGTGTGGCCGATACATCCCTTATCAAAAACTTTTGTTGAGTTCAACCCAAATTTCGAATAAATGTGTCCATGATCCAAATCCACATCAACTTGGGCACGGTGTGGCTGATACATCCCTTATCAACATGAATTCGGTGGATAGACATTTATCAACCACTTACCCTACGTAACAAGGTTTGTACCCCGGTGTGGCCGAGTGCACTCCCTCACGAAATAGGTTTTCATGGTTTCTACTTTTTGGTAAGGCTATGTCTCAATTGATTATTTTAGTGAGAGGTCATGTCAATTTATTATCTATCACGTTTTAAGTGAACTAAAGCGGTGAACTACGATAATTTTATTTGACACGGTCGATAAACTAGATTAAAATGACAATGCATGTTTTAGTTATGGTGATTTAGCGATGCATGCAACATATAAATAAAATGCAAAACATAAAATAAATCCTAGTATGGCCTTCCTAAAATAGAAAATCTAATTAACTATTACATATTCGGAAACCAACTCCATTGGTCCCTTGAACTTCGGTTATGGCACGCATCTCGAGGTATCACCGTCTATATGTATCGCCTTCTTGAGTGACACCGTCTTCAAGGAACTCCGGAATAATTAAATTACATAACAAATTACATAATTCCAATTATACATTTGTAATTAAAATAAAATAAATCTATTAAATTACAAAACGGTGATACGAGATCACAATAAATTACAACCGAATCGATATTCCCATACATTTCGGGTAATACCAGTTAAAACTAAGGCCATACTAAGTAAAAATACATAATTCAAAAATTACATAAAATAAAATTATGACAATCATAAATAAAATGAAGCATTATAATATGTATGAACATGCCCAATTTTATGCTAAATCGCCTTTAAGTAGCCAATATCGTATATTAAACGGTTTTTACGGATTTGCGTGATTCAACCTTTTTAAATCACAATAAAATACATAAATTCATATTTATGCACAAGTTAATTACTCTAACCTCTTAGGACTCAAAATTAGTCTCCACTAACTATTTGACCATAACTAACTCATATTTCTAAAATTGTTCATTAATGGACCCAAAATTACAATAAAAATGCTATAAACATCAAATAAATCACAAAAATTTCAAATAAATTAAAATTTTGAAATTCAAACTTATGAACATTCTGGAAAAAATAACATGACACTCATAATGTTCAAAAACTTAGGTTAAAATTTCGAAAATTTTCCGGATAAACTATGTTGCGGTTTATCGGATTTATCAATTATCATCATAAAAACATGAGAAAAATTATATTCATCAACTTTTCAATTTTAGATCTGAAAAGGATAATAAAATGCAACATGTGACGTTTTTCCTTAGTCATGAAGTATGTTTTAGCAATTATTCACTAATTAAGTCACTAGTTATGCTATTTTTCATCAAAAATTCATAAATCATGCATAAAGACTTCAATATAGCCTATTATTGTAATACTCAGGAATTTTAGGAGCATTGTTGACCGATCTTGTTGACCAAACAGACCTTAGGGATGATTGGGTGAGGGATCAGACTGGTAATAGGGGGCGTATAGGTTAGTTACTCGACCTAGCGGAGGCCACTCGGCCGAGTATCACCAATACTCGACCGAGTGGAGTCTACTCGGCCGAGTATTCCTATACTCGACCGAGTATGACTGCTGTCGACGCGTTATTATAAATGCGAGTTCGCGAGATTCATTTCTATTTTCTCATTTCCTCGACAGTTTCTCTTTCTCTAACCCTAGAACATCTCCCTACTCTATCACTCCATAGCCTTATACCTAAAAGGGATTAGCTTAAAACCCTACCATGGGAATGTCGGGATTCGCGGAGCAAGGAGGACGTGGGTGGTGGTTATTTATGTCGTCACCGATGTGCAAGGTTAGGTAAGTTGCTGCCTTGTGTCCTTTTGATTGATTCTTTGAGTATAGTCGTGTAATAGGACATGGTTAATATTGTTAGGGTGCTTATTGGAGTCGTGCGCGGCTGTAGTTGGAAGTCTTTCATGCTTTGCGATGAGGTAGGATTTCCTACTCAGTCTACTGTTAATTGATTTGAGATTTTGATTGTATTGTGATTCATGGTTATCCGCTGATCATCGGAGTATGGTGATTGTGGTAATGATGGCGTTGTCATGTGATAGCTGCGATGCTGTGGTTGGGATTGTGGTGGAGTCACTTGCGGGAGTGGCTTCACACCCTAGTTCGCCCTCCGTGGAACCCGCCACGAGAGGGGATGTGCACATTAAGGGACAGGGACTGTTAGTCGCTCGTTGAGGAGCTGGACTAGGTGGGGATGGGCTGCGGTCACCCATCGGCGGCGAGGATTACCTGCGATGGGTAATCGCGGGCTACACATTTCGTGTGTAGTCGGTGTGTGTAAGAGGTGGTGAGTTTGGGATAGTGGATGATCAGCTATTTACTTTATTGTCTTATCTTATATTTGATTAGTCAGTACTGACCCCGTGTTGTTTTGTGGTATCTGCGGTGATCCATTCGGGGATGGTGAGCAGTTGGTTTAGCAGGTATTGTTGATTACTGCTGCTGGGATTGGAGGGATCGAGTCATCACGCTACTGGTCTAGAGTTGTAGAATCACAAGTGTTGTAATTGAACTTTATTCTAGAGACTTGAATAAAATGGTATTGTGACGGATATTTTATTAATGTAATATTGCCCTTGTATTGTCTAATTTGATCTACTTCCTCGGGAAACCGAGATGGTGACACCGTCATACACTGGAATGGTCCTTGGTAAGGCGTTCTGGTGTGCGAGGGTGTTACAAAGTGGTATCAGAGCCGACGATTTTGGAACCTGAACTAACGAAATTAATGAACATAGGGTGTCAATTAAAATGAACCTGGTGTATGTACGTTGGGAGCCCCAGCCGATGCTAGATTTTGAGTGAGTAGGCGCCCTCATTTCAAAATCATGGCCCCATCGGACTTAAGCCAGACACGGGAAAAGGGTAGATAGTGTGAGTCGTGGATTGTTAAGTGTTGTGTGTTGTGTGCATCTATTGTGTGTGTATCTATTACTAGAGTGGTATGTGTAGATAGATGTGTGGAAAAGTGGAAGTGAATATGGAATTGTTGCAAGGTGTGATCAGTGACCAATTAATCAATTTGTTTTATGATGAATGTGTTAGGTGTGAAATTATTGTGTTACAAATGTGAATAATGTGTACGTCTGGTGATTAGCAGAAGTAGAAATGATGTGATATAGAGCTAAACCTGGTAGGTACCGTAATTAGATTGTGACATATGCTATATGGGTACAAAGAAAATAGTTTCTTGGCATAGTGAGGGATTGTTTCGATGATGGATGTATGTGACGTGTGTTAAGGTGGTACAAATCAGCGTTAATAGTGACGAGCCGGAATCCCGGAACTCCGAACGATGTTATTTGATTTTGCAGGAACAGTGAAAAGTTACGACTCCTTCTCTATTTCGAAAATTAGATCGAGTAGATGCGAGTACTCGACCGAGTAGACCAAACTCGGCCGAGTATCAAGTTACATAACCGAGTACCCATTTTGTCAGAATAATAATCGATTCTGGTGTTTAAAACTCGACCGAGTAAGAATGGTACTCGACCGAGTAATGCACACTCGGCCGAGTATCCTAAATACTCGACCGAGTAGTGAACACTCGGCCGAGTATTCCCAACACTCGACCGAGTGTTGCTGTAGCAGGCCAATTGCGGGTTATACAAAAACCCTAATTTCGTGCCTTTCTTTCTTATTTCCGCCTCCCATCTTCATCTTTCCTTCTCTCTAAAACCACCATGCTCCATACTCTTTCTTTCTCAAGCTTTTGGGTAAAATCTTGGTGTCACACTTGTCCTTAGTTGCCCTAACTCAGTTTAAGGTAAGATTTAAACTCAAATTCCTTTATTCTTTTCAAAGACATTGTGTATTAGCATGCTATACTTCGATTTCTTGTTAAAAACAATTGAAATTCAGTCTTAAACTTATTAATTTTTCGAATTCGACTTCATATAGGCTTTGTGTACATTTTTGGTTGATTATCTTATGATGTAGGGTTATCAAAAACGAATTTCGCATTGTTATAGATGAGTATTCTCTAGTGTGAAGTGATTTAAAATTGGAACCATATGAATAGTAAATAGTTGGTGATTTTCTGATAGTTGTTTTAAAAATATTGTTCCTAAATCGGTATACAAGTGAAACAGTCCGTCTTTTGTGCTAAGAGTTTCGAATGTCAATCCTTTGTTAAAGATAATTTCCTTGCAGTATGGTGAAAACTAGAGGTTTACCCAACAAGAGACCTCGCGCGAATGTTCAACTCGAGGCTGGGCAAGGTAGCAGTGGACCGGTTGTACCGCCGGTGGAGGCACATCCATCGGTAATTTTTGCTAACTTCGATCATCGTAAGGCTTTCGTGGCTCTTATGCGTCGTCCTTTTCGCCCCACCCGTTGTGTCAACCCTAGTATCCTTGAGACCTTGGGGATTAAGGAGGACATAGTCCACATTTTCAAGATTTTGGGCATGGAGGGGTTGTACCACCTGAGAAAGAAATCCTACCCCCACTTGACCCTAGAGTTTTTGAGTTCTTTTGTGTATGATAAGAAGGGAAAGACCGTCTCTTTTCGTCTCATGAATGAGGATCATGAGCTTACCCTTGATGAGTTGGCTGACCATTTGGGTTTAGAGGCCGAGGATGATGACTACCTTAGTGACGTGGCCAAGAACAGTGGCGCACCTCAGTACCTTCCTTATTTGACTGGCAGACCCGCCCCTACCGTCAGTGCCATGTTGATTAATGATATCCAGCACGTTTCCCTTCGTATGTTTCTAAGGATGTTGACCTGTCTACTTTACTCGAGAGAGGACGTGAGTAAACTCAACTCTCACGAAGTCATGCTCCTTGTGTCCTACCTTAACCTCCACCGCCGAAACCGTTTTACTACGGTGCTCCTGGTATAGTGTGCTCTAGTCCGGAGCGCATGGCACGATCCGAGACCCGATTTGTTGCTTGCGGGGCCATAGTGACCCGCCTAGCTCGCCGACCGACCGACTTTGAGGCCCCACCTCCTGAGGGGAATGAGTATGTTGAGGTTGTGCCCACCATGGACGCCCAATACTGGCGTCAGAACCGATGGTTGAGGAAGATGGATGATGGGTCGTATGCTTGGAGGGTGAGAGGTACTATGTGGATGGTGCTTCCGACCCACTCACCTCCCCGTTGTTGATCATTTGGCCGAGTGGGAGCCTTGTGGCATTCCTAGGCCCGAGCCCCGCCTTACGATCGACCCTCGGATCCTCCCGGACTTACCCGAGCCCGTCACCGTACATGAGGGGACAAAGAGCGAGCACCTCCCCCACCTAGGGAGCGTCGTGGAGTTAGGCGCCTAGGGTAGACCCGGTTGTGTCCGAGCCCTCTTACTCGCCCCGACTCTTACCCTTATCACCCCTACCAGTACTCGTCGTACCCTACGGTGCATGACCCTAGGATGCAGCCTCATGAGCTAGCTGAGCGGATTTCTTCTACTTTGGTGCTCCGCAACCTACACGAGATGACCCTTAATCAGGGGATCGGGACTGATTTGGCACAGCCTGTATGGTGGAGAGGACCGGGAGTGGATACGGGAGTGTTCCACAGTTATGGGGTGGACCCGAGTTTCGGAGACCTCCGAGGAGACGAGTTTGGCTACCTCGCGGGACCGTGGGGAGCCAACTCCCGGCAGATCACCGGGAGGGGACTACTCAGCAGCAGCAGGTTTTCCAGGTGCAGGGAGTTCAGGTGCAGGTACTTCTGGCGCAGGTGGTGGTGATGACATGGAGGAGGGTCCTCGTTGCTGATCTTGGATGTTAGACTTATTTAGTTGATTTCTTAGATGTTAGACTTATTTAGTGGTGATGGACTTGTTTTGTTGTGTCGGATTTATTGCCTCTTCTTTAGATGTTGCTTCCGGTATTTGGTATCTTCTGTTGGATGATTGTATTTGGCCATAAGGCCGTTACTTGGTTAACGTATGGAGGCGTGTTTCATGTCATTTCAGGTAGAAATTAGTTATGTATTAAACCATTGTGAAGAATTGTTGCAGGTTGTAGTGATAGCCAAGTGATAACGACAAAACGCTCTCTGTCGGGCATCACTCGACCGAGTATAGATTACTACTCGACCGAGTAGAGCTCACTCGGCCGAGTATTCCTATACTCGACCGAGTAGAGCGTACTCGACCGAGTAGTCTTTCATACTCGGCCGATTATTGCGACTTCAGAGGGACATTGGAAATTTGTTATGAAAATTACATAACTACGTGATAATTGTGTGACAAAGCTTGTTAGATACTTATTGTACTATGTCATACTAAATGACGTCCTACAGATAGATCATAATTGTATCATGGAATTGTGATTGTTAGTATAAGCTATGAATTTATGAGTGTTTCATTGTATAACATAGGTTGGTTACCAGGATCTTAAATTGTTTAGGGGTGGAATACCCTAGACATTAAATTATATGAAAAGTAACACTTTACTCATACAACGTGGTAATCGTAAGAGTCTTATACATATGTATATGTTTGGTTACAATGATAATTGCTCCAATGAGATTACGCATAGAGCTGTTCTTTCTTGTTTATTCTATATATACATATTAATTGTCACGCTACAATAATGTACATGTTGGCCGCTGAAATCATTGGTCTTTATAAGTCACAAATGTGTAAGGTCGTAAAGACAAGTGAGCTACATGAGTTTATAAGTAATGTCGCCGTCATATGGTACGTTTTAGCGTTGGGTTTGGGAAAATGATTACTGGTGAACTTCGGGGACGAAGTTCCTTTAAGAGGGGAAGAGTAATGTCGCGGAATTAAGTATTTAATTATGTAAAATATGTGTTTAGTTAATTATGTAAAATATGTGTTTAGTTATACCTATGATTTTGGAATTACATGTATGTAGTTAACATTCGGAATTTATGTTCATGTTTTATGATAAGTATTTTATTTGTGAAATATGTATTTTATTTATGAGTAAGTATTTAATTTTATGAAATATTGGGAATTATATGTATGTTAGGTGTTCACATTCGGAGTTACTGGATTACAATCATGTTTTCTTTAAGCCGCATCTATGTTGTATGTAATTAATATGAAAATTATATGGTGCATGGGTGTCAAGTATCATGAAGATTCGGTTCAGTTGATGATAATTGGTATACGTGCTCGGAATGTGGTGATTGTGTACTTAGGTATCTTATAAGGGTGTATCGCTTTGCTTTTGTATATTTAATATAAGCGTACGGAACGTGGTAGTTTACATTTGGGTATGGTTTCTTACATTGTGTAAAGCGTTTCAATTGCATACTTGTGTAAGTATAGAGTTGAATGCTGTTTTGACTAATCTCCGTATGTATAGGTGTAAGTTGTGAGTAGCATTGTTTGGGAAGGTAGCGGTGATATGCGATTGTTGTTGAATAAGATGGCTTGTTGTTGAATAAGATGGCTGAGGATAATTGATGGATAGTGTGAATTTATGTACCTTTGGGTAGGTGGTTAAGGCCATGGTAACTTTGTGTTGTACGGGCTGAACTTCGGGGACGAAGTTCTTTTAAGGGGGGAAGATTGTAATACTCAGGAATTGTAGGAGCGTTGTTGACCGATCTTGTTGACCAAACAGACCTTAGGGATGATTGGGTGAGGGATCAGACTGGTAATAGGGTGCGTATAGGTTAGTTACTCGACCTAGCGGAGGCCACTCGGCCGAGTATCACCAATACTCGACCGAGTGGAGTCTACTCGGCCGAGTATTCCTATACTCGACCGAGTATGACTGCTGTCGACGTGTTATTATAAATGCGAGTTCGCGAGATTCATTTCTATTTTCTCATTTCCTCGACAGTTTCTCTTTCTCTAGCCCTAGAACATCTCCCTACTCTATCACTCCATAGCCTTATACCTAAAAGGGATTGGCTTAAAACCCTACCATGGGAATGTCGGGATTCGCGGAGCAAGGAGGACGTGGGTGGTGGTTATTTATGTCGTCACCGATGTGCAAGGTTAGGTAAGTTGCTGCCTTGTGTCCTTTTGATTGATTCTTTGAGTATAGTCGTGTAATAGGACATGGTTAATATTGTTAGGGTGCTTATTGGAGTCGTGCGCGGCTGTAGTTGGAAGTCTTTCATGCTTTGCGATGAGGTAGGATTTCCTACTCAGTCTACTGTTAATTGATTTGAGATTTTGATTGTATTGTGATTCATGGTTATCCGCTGATCATCGGAGTATGGTGGTTGTGGTAATGATGGCGTTGTCATGTGACAGCTGCGATGCTGTGGTTGGGATTGTGGTGGAGTCACTTGCGGGAGTGGCTTCACACCCTAGTTCGCCCTCCGTGGAACCCGCCACGAGAGGGGATGTGCACATTAAGGGACAGGGACTGTTAGTCGCTCGTTGAGGAGCTGGACTAGGTGGGGATGGGCTGCGGTCACCCACTGGCGGCGAGGATTACCTGTTGCGATGGGTAATCTGGCAGGGCTACACACTTCGTGTGTAGTCGGTGTGTGTAAGAGGTGGTGAGTTTGGGATAGTGGATGATCAGCTATTTACTTTATTGTCTTATCTTATATTTGATTAGTCAGTACTGACCCCGTGTTGTTTTGTGGTATCTGCGGTGATCCATTCGGGGATGGTGAGCAGTTGGTTTAACAGGTATTGTTGATTACTGCTGCTGGGATTGGAGGGATCGAGTCATCACGCTACTGGTCTAGAGTTGTAGAATCACAAGTGTTGTAATTGAACTTTATTCTAGAGACTTGAATAAAATGGTATTGTGACGGATATTTTATTAATGTAATGTTGCCCTTGTATTGTCTAATTTGATCTACTTCCTCGGGAAACCGAGATGGTGACACCGTCATACACTGGAATGGTCCTTGGTAAGGCGTTCTGGTGTGCGAGGGTGTTACAATTATTTTACACACATCTTGTAAAATTGCATGTGACAACATACTAAATGTCTATGACCAGAATCGAAATTTATCTCATATTAACCTCTTTTTCATCTAAATCTGATTTTTATAATGAAAAATCCATATTTCGAGCATAAAAACTCCACAAATTCTGAAAATTTACAGGTCATCTACAAATAAAACATGTGATAACATATCCAAAAATCATTGGAAAATTCGAAGTTTTGCCAATTTTAGTCCGAAAATGACATTTTAATCATAAAATCACATTTTTAATGCCATTATAATATATGATGAACAATAAAAATCCATAAATTAACCAAAATATCCTAAATACATTTTAGGATCAATAACTTTAACATGCATAAATTATTTCGTGATATATCATAATAACACAAATTTACAAGTTTTATATGTTAATCGTATAACTCGGAAAAGCTATAACCGATTTGCATGCAAACAACCAAGGCTCTTGATACCGCTTGTTAGAAATCCATATCTCTTTACATAACATATTCAAATATGTGTTGATTTAATTTAGTCATAAAATTAAAAGATGATCTTATGCATGCAAACAATAAAGAATTAAAGAAGAAATCATCATCATACATTGAGGATTTCGGTTTATATGGGCACAAGTGAGTTCTCCTACTCACTTGTTCTTGAGCTTCCTTAAGTGGATGAACAAGGATTCAAGTAGAGAATCCCTCCCAAGGTTTTATACCCAAAGTAACAACTTAATAAAATTGATATTATTATTACTAGAACAATATTAATTTTGTATAAAATTGACCAAAAATCTTTATTTTGTGCTCTCTAATTCGGTTGAGAGAAGGAGAAGAAGGAAGGCTTTTTATCTCTCTGAAATTCTTATTTTAGATGTGTGTAAAAATGAATAATTGATACACTAACTATTGGTAGTGTATATGGTAAAAATAAGGAGAAAAGCCCATGGTTTTCTCCTCTTGAAAAACCGGGTGGAAGGGGAAGGAAGGGGCCAATGCATGCACAAGTTTGTCTTCACAAGATCAAGTAGGGTTGCATGGCTAGGTTTAGGAAGAAATGATTATGTTTACCACTAACATAATCAACATAATATATTCCTAATCATGCCCATTATTTCGGTTTTTATGGATAAAATGGACTCCATTTTATTTTTGTCAAATTGTTAATTTGTCATATGTCACATGTCACATGTCACATAAAATTGTTACGTATTTTTAACATATTAAAAATCAACGCATTAATAAAAATACGTCATATACAAAAATCGACTTGGTAATTCATAATTACTTGTACCAAAATATTTTACCAATTATAAATCACAACATCTTGTATTTATAATAATTTATTCATTCAAATGTAATTGTTTCCTTAAACAATAATTTCATATAAGTAATTAAAACAATTCGATTACTTAGACCGTATCTTATTTAATCAAATTACAATGAGACACGTAAATATTACTTCCAAAATTGTCCGTCAATTTTAAGTAATTTAATTAACCCGTATCGTCATACGATCAATTAAATGATCAATTAAGAGTGTTACCCTTTAGGTATGACCTAAGGGGATCAACTGATCACCACCGTCGCACGACAGTAATGTCAAACTCTAGTCAGCCAATCATTAGCGATATGTGTGGACCAGTTGACAGTAAAATATTACTTCCCAATTGTATTCTTTAAAATGAGACTTAAACATGTGATCATCATGATCAACAGTTGTGATCGCATAATTGTCGGAGGACACATATTCCAACAGTAGGATGCCTTCTTGCAAGGCAAGGTGGGTCTTGCCAAAATGGCGACACATTCAAACATTAAGCACACAAAGTCAAATAATGGATGCATCTACAAAAGAATAGCCACTTTCCTCATCTAAGTGTCGGAAATTATCTACAAGAGAAGCAATTCAAGGGTACACACTCTTTCATAGATAAAATTTCTTCAAACTACTAGGCCTAGAAGGATACCAATAAATCACCTCCAAGTTGTGTCAAGCTAGGGTACCTTTGTCCTCAATCATTAAATGCTTTTGTCAAGAATAGACTCCATATGGTGTTAGAAACACTGGAGGATCGCAAAATTCCCCCTCTTGCCTAGACAAGAAGAAGGGTCGTCCCCTCTCTACCATGCACAATAATGGATACGATGTGTAAAGGGATCAATAGATTTTTGAGTTTCACTTTGGGAGTTTGCTTTGTTGATGTTTTTCCCCCCAATTTCTTGTGGCATTTGACATTTAAGAACACTTTCTTTTGTCATTTCTTTTGATTTTTGGCAATTCAATACTTGACAACTTTTTGCATTTCTTTTTGAACATTTTCAAAGTCACTCCATATGTAGTGAGGGTGCCTTGTATTTGAAGCATACGAGTCTATTTTTGCTCCTCTTTTCATTTGATGCATTTTGCAAACTTTCTTTCATTTTTCATTTCATTGAACTAAAATTGATTTCTTTTTGTGCCCATTCCCTTTGATGACAAAAATGTGGTAGAACATGGATGAATGATGCATGGTTTCAAGGGTCACCTTGGAATAAACGGTAGCCAAGGAGTTATCACACCACAAGGTACTCTTGACTAGGCCTCAATCCATGGGTCAAAGGATACTAGCATGACACATCCTAGGGTGTTTTACAAGTATTCTAACAAGCAAAGTCTTAAGAAGAAAAAGCATATACTAGAGCCTATATACATTTGTCAAGCTTCCCAAGTAGACGATTTCGAAAAATTTTCTAACATGCAACTACATGCCATGATGCAACTAACATATATACATCCTAATGCAAATGATTCTACCAACTAATATGCCAAATAAACTAGATGCAAGTCCTAAATTCACATTGTTTTACCGCATCAATAAAAAAAAAGCCACATAGTCATTAACATAAAGAGGAAAAAGGAGATTGGAAAGATCATACCATGCGGTCTTCAATATCCTCATGTCTCGGATGTGGCGTAGTCATTCAATGTGAACAAGGATAAAGCAAACACAATATATACAACAATATATACAAGACTACACTACAAAGGAAATGAACTTGTTTTTGGATTTTCAAGTTTTTTCAATTTTTTTGATTTTTTCGAAACTTTTTGATTTTTTTTGGGTTTTTGAATAAAAGTTAAGTTAGAATTCCCCATCTCCACACTAATATGGGCATTGTCCTCAATGGCCAAAATGATGGGAAACTATGCAAGCATGATGCATGAATTCTACACTAAATGCAAGCTACACTAATCTACACTACATGATGCATGGGTTTTTTGTTTATGACGGAGAGAATAATTTAGATTACCTTCCGTTGCGTATGCATGTACTTCCCCAAACCGAGATAGACATTATTTCTAATGTCCTAAAAGTTGGGGTAGTTCATGCACAAAAGATGCAATGCATGAAACTAAATTGTCATTTTGGATTTTCAAAAGTGGGAACAATAAAATAAGAACACCTCAATGGGGCCGAGGTGTTAGTCCTCTATGTTGCTAGGACTCTCCAACCATGATCAAGATAAAATAAATAAAACAAAAAAAGAAGTAGACAAACCTCAAGCGGGTAGGAGCCTCCAAAGCTTGCTAGTCTTTCACCATATCATCATTGTCATCATCTTTCTCAATATAAGTGGACTCATCACCACTTCCCTCTTCACTTCCTTGCTCACTTCCTTCATCATCCTCTTCTTCTTCATTTACCTCTTCAACAATGCCCTCATCATTAACAACCTCATCACCGACAACCTCATCGTCACCCGTTTCACCCCTAGGTGCACTTGGAAAGAAAACTTCCCTATCCGCCCAACTAGGCAAAGGACATGAAGGATCAAGTAGTCCTTTCCTAGCTAAGTGAAGAAGGGGTGGATATTGGGCCAAGTATGCATCTTCTCGATCCTTATAAGCTTGTTTGTGCATCTCTTGCATAAGTAGAGTCATGTAGTCATTTCCCACTTCAACACCTTCGGGTTTGAACTCTTGATATTTGAATGGGTAGGGTGGTGTGACAATGGAGGAGGAGGGCATTTCAATTTCACCCCTTTGTTGACGGATGATGTATTCGGCTTCCTTTGAGAGGGGAAGAAGGTAGTTCGTTCGATGGACACTCAAACGACATATCTTGGAAGGCAAAGTAAAAGATCTAGCATCATTGGTGAGCCACCCATATTTGGTGTCAAGAGGATTATGCTTGACCTACTTGTACATGTTAATCATGGCATCCATGTCAATGAGATGACCCCCTCTTTTCGCCACATACTTGCTATCCTTGTTGAAATTCGGATCAAAGTACTTGGCCAAGAGAGTAACTAGACCTCCATTTACGATAAAAGCGGTGCCTTCCTTTCCACAATCAACATTGAGCCATCTTTCCACCAAAAGCCTTAGAGCATTGTAAGGCTTGGTGAATTCCCTTCCAATATTTAAGACCGACTCAAGTAGAACACAATCGAGCTTGGTAAAGTGGTTAGTGTCTTTTCTTGTAATGATAGTATTCCCGATGACCTTGTGCCACACTCTAATGCCCGGATGGTAGACTAAATGAGCGCGACAAGCATGATAGTTCTCAAATTTCTTCCCGGAAATCGCCTCCCAAAGAGGAGCGGGGTCATATTTTTCGGGCTTCTTATAATAACGAGGTGTATCACTAAAACCTAATGCTTTACTCAAAACATCAAAGGTGATGCGCCTATTCACATTGGCAAGGCGAAACTCGATGTATTCTCTAGTTTCTACCTTAGTCACTTTTAATGAACTCAAGAATTCCAAGGTAAGGGAGGGGTATGTCAATTCTCTTGTTGTAAACAATTTTCCCAACCCCATGGCTTCAAAGAAGGCTTTTGTTTTATCAAGGATACCCAATTTGTTCAAGGTATCTTCACATATGAATTTGGTGGGTAGAAAGGATTTCCTAGCATACATGGCAAAAGTATCCCTATGGGAGTTAGAAATGAAAATTACCTCCGGATAGTTTGATAATTGAGCAATTTCCGGAGTTGTTGTTGTTGCTTCCAAGGGAGGATTTTGTTATTGTTGAACTTCCAAGTGTGCACTAGCAACCACCATAGCCAATGAGGCTTTCTTTGCTTGAAGGCATTGTTGCCTTTTTTAGAGTGCCTTTGCCTTAAGTGCCTTTGTTGATCCTTTTGTTCTTACCATTGATGATTATACCAAGAAAAGATTGAAAATCTTCAATTTTAAATTATACCCAAATCGATTTTAAGATGAAAGGCTTTGCCTTTGTATTTCAAAAATCGACTCAAAGGTTGAAGATTTTGGTGCTTGGATTGATTTTTGTTGGAGGAGGAGTGATTAATTTTTGTTAAAAAGAAGTTTGGATTTGATTTTGTTGAATTTGGTTGAGGAAATCTTGTTTTTGTGATGGAGAGGATGAGGGTTTTGGGGTTTTGGTAGTGTTTTGAATGTATGAATGAAGGAATGAATGTGGGAGGGGGTATTTAAAACACCCGAAATTTTCGAAACTGCAGGGAAAGACGGGCGTTTTTCCTTCGGGACGCTCGGATTATGCCTATTATGGGTTCAGGAATTCTCGCCTAAAGACGGGCGTCTTTCAGCTGGGACGCTCGGATTCTTCGACTGCGGGACGAGCGGATTCTTTCAAAGACGGGCGGATTTTGTTACAGCAAGTTTTCTCATTTTACATTGGGAAAAAGACGGGCGTCTTTCTGCAAAGACGAGCGGATTCATTGAGACGAGCGTCTTCTCTGCTGGGACGCTCAGATTCTTCAACAGTCCCAAATTTTTAATTTTACAGTTAAATTGGACGGACGGATTCTATAAAAGACGCTCGGATTCCTTTGAAGGACCCTCGGATTCTCCCTGGTCTACCCGGATTCAGTTCCATCCGTGCACTTGCATATCCCGTGTCATTTTTCATTCTTCAAATCCCGTGTTCCTTAATGTTGGGGCACTACTAAGGCATGAATAGCCTAGGCAATTGCTATCCCCACACTAAGCTAAAGCACTACACATCAATTAAAATCATTAGTCTCTCCCTCACTTCTCTCAAAAATGATAATTATCTTGATCAAAGCATAAAAATCCAAAAATGACAAAAATGCAATGTACGAATTAAAATGCAAGTTAGGGAGTTAGAAATATTTACACATGGTGGTTTAGGGAGGACTCACCAAACTCTCATCCTTAGTGAGATGTCATGGGGGCATGTCCAAGGTGTTGTTGATGTTGCTCAACACCTTGAAAAAGTTGTCAAAAGCTTGTTCATTGTCATGATAAAGATATTCAATAGATCTTTGCCCTTGTTATCCTTCATGTTGGTCTTTCTCGATAGCATTGCCAATATAGGGATTGAAAATCCCTTCAAACTCATCATTCCAAAGACCACAAACTTCATCTACTTGGTCACTAAAGATCTCTTGAGTTGATAGAGACAACTCTCCCACTTTCTTGTCTTGGCCAAGGAGGCCATCCTCTTCATTGCTTGACTTTGGTGAGCTTTTCAAGCTCTCTTTGTTACAATTCACTTGCTCTTTGAATGGAGCATCATCAACTTTCTTCTTCCATTGGAATTCCGACTTCTTCCTATCATCCTTCCGGCTATAATGATCAACCATAAAACATGGTTCATGCAAACGGGGAGCTCTCATGGTCTTGTCAAGATTGAAAGTTATGCTCTCATCTACAACTTCTAGAGTGAGCTCTCCATGCTTCATATAAATCACTGCACCCGCGGTGTGCAAGAAAGGTCTTCCTAGAATGATTGGAATATTGGAGTCTTCTTCCATGTCAACGATGACAAAGTCCACCGGGATGAAAAATTTCCCAACTCTTACGGGAACATCTTCACATATCCCTAATGGTGTCTTCGTCGATCTATCGGCCATTTGGAGTGTGATATTGGTGCATTTAAGCTCTCCCATCCCTAACCTTTTACTCACCGAGTACGGCATAACACTCACACTAGCCCCTAGATCACATAAGGCTTTGTTGATCGTGGTATCGCCAATGGTACACGGTATTGAGAAGCTTCCCAGATCTTTAAGTTTTGGAGGTGAACTCCCTTAAAGTATTGCACTACTCACCATAGTGAAGGCGATAGTCTCAAGCTTCCGGATTGACTTCTTCTTCGTCGGGATGTCTTTCATATATTTTGCATAGGCCGGCACGTGATTGATTAATTCCGTGAAAGGAATCGAGACTCATAAATTCTTCACAATCTCCATAAACTTTCCAAGTTGGTCATCAAATTTGGGCTTGGCTTGACGACTCGGAAAAGGAAGTTTAATCACAATGGGCTCCTTCTCCTTGGCCTTGTCTTCATTTTTCTTTGAAACTTCTTCTTTTGATGGTTCTCCATCCTTGGAGTTTTGCACAATTTCTTCTTTGTCACTAACTTCCACAACTTCATCCTCAACTTGCTCCTTTGGTGCTTCATACCTTGTACCACTCCTCAAGTGAATGGCACTAACCGTTTCATGTCTTGGGGGATTACTTTGAGGTGGTAATTGCCCCTTTTATCTTTGTGAGTTTGAAGATGCTAGTTGAGTCAATTGGGTTTCCAACATTTTGGTGTGGGCTAGGATGTTGTTGATGGTGACTTCCTTTGCTTGACTATCCGTTTGCATTTGAGTGAAAAACTCTTGTTGATTCTTTTGTATTTGGAGGACCGCTTTTTGAACATCAAAACCTTGGTCATTTTGTTGATTATATGGAGTTTGATTTTGGTAACCTTGGTTTTGGTTGTAAAAGGGTCTTTGATTTTGGTTTCTCATGGGAGGTGGGGTGTATGTTGGTTGAGGGTTTTGAACATTTTGGCTTTTGTATGAGAGATTTGGGTGGAATTTGGTATTTTCATTGTATTAGTTTGAATAAGGGGTATCACTCTTGTATACTTGAAAAGCATTCACTTGTTCATTTGTTCCTCTACATTCACTTTGGTCATGTCCCAAAGTTCCACAATTCTCACATATCCCACTTGGGATTGATGAAGATGCCTTCATGGCATTAACATGATGATTTGGTGATTTTGAGGCTTCTTCAAGTCTAGCCATAGCTTTTTCAAACTTCAAATTGATTGTATCAATGTGAGCACTAAGTTGAGCACCTAATTGAGTAATAGAGTCCACTTCATGCTTTCCTCCTCTAGTAGCCTTGCGAGGTCTACTATATTGTGAGTTATGGACCGCCATTTCCTCAATTTTGTTCCAACTTTGATTGTCATCAACTTCGGTGAACATTACATTTGATCCCATGTTGAGAATGTTTCTTGAGTCTTCATAAAGACCGTTCCAAAATTGTTGTACCAAGAACCACTCGCTAAGTCCATGATTAGGACAAGAGCGGCAAATTTCTTTGAATTGCTCCCAAGCTTCATACAAAGATTCTTCATCTCTTTGCTTAAAGCCCGTAATTTGAGCTCTTAGCATGTTAGTCTTTTCTGGTGGATAGAACTTTTTGTAGAAAGCTAGAGCCAACTTCTTCCAAGAATCAATTCGGAGAGTAGCCTTATCAAGGCCTTTCAACCATTGTTTCGCGGTGCCAATTAGAGAAAAAGGAAATAAGACCCATCGAATTTGGTCTTGAGTTACACCGGTTTGAGATATTGCATCACAATAGTCACAAAAAGTCTCCATGTGAGAGTGAGGGTCTTCACTAGGCATCCCCCCAAATTGGCTTCTTTCGACTAATTGGATAAATGCGGATTTGGCAATGAAATTTCCGGTTAAGTGTTGTGGTGTGGGAGTACCATTGGGTAGGTTCTCCTCGGTTGGTACGGAATGTGATGAAAATTTAGGCATTGTGGGTTAATTTTGTGTTTGGTTATGTGTTGGGTTCTCCTCACCTTCTCTTACAAAAGGGTTGATGAACTCAATAGTATTTGGTTGAATATCTACAACCTCACCAAGACCTCTTAAAGTTCTCCTAGCAAGTCTACTATTGGTTGTCAAAATCCTTTCAATTTCGTGATCAAAGGGTAACAAGTTACCTTGTGATCTTCTAGACATGCAAAATATCAAACAACTCGAAAACAATTAGAACAAACGTTGAGGAGTTTTACTTCCCCAAGGCAAAGAAAGAGACAACTAATAACAATACAAGAAAATCTAAATCAAGTTAACACTGTCCCCGGCAACGGCGCCATTTTTGGCCGGACTCTCGAGGAGGTTTAGTTTTCGGTACTTGTCGTTAGGAGCGCCTAGACCAAAACACAATTTATAACTTCACAAACAACTCTACAATTAGTAAAGAGGCAAGTAAAGGTCGGATCCCAAGGGACGGGAATTGAGATGAGATTTTCTATTGCAACTAGTGGTGTCTAAGGGTGTCACAATTAGGGGTTTGAAGTAGAAGATCACTAAACTAAATAACAATAAAAGTAAACAAGCAAGATGAATTGAAAGGGATGTAAACAATTGATAAAAGGCACTAGGGTGTCATGGGGTCATAGGGGATTCATGTGAATTGATCATACAAACATATTCTCAAATTATAAGCAAGCAATTATTGTTGTGATGGATCGAGTTGGTTTATATCTTACAATCCTAGGAAAGTTTGGGTCCGGGCGAATCGATTAGATTGTACAACACCTACAAGTCGACTTAATCTTCCCTACTCAACTATATGCATTGTCTAATGAGACTCGAGTTGGTTTATGTCTTACACGTCTCATTGAAAAGATAGGTGATGGGTAAAAAATGCAAGGATTCATAGGCTCACATTTCATCAAACATAACATGTGCATAAGTTGAGATCACAACAACCAAGCAAATAAACTATGAAAACATATTAATTTAAGCATGAATCAATCCCCATGTTGGTTTCCCCTAATTACCCATTAACCCTAGCTATGGAAACTACTCACTCATTATCATGTTGAACATGCTAGCAAGGTTGTCAATCATACCAACAAAGTAAAACATGATGAATAAATAAAAGTGATTAACAATAATTAAAAAGGGATTAAGAGAATTATACCTACTAATGATTCTAATAATAAAGCAAAGAATAATAGAAGTATTTGATGATAGATTGGAAGGTTGTCAATCTCCCAATAATAACCCAAATAGTCATCAATTACCCAAAACAAAGGATGAACAAGAGAGAGATTAAGCAAATGAAACTTGTATTAAAACTCGATTAAATGTTGATTACAAGATTAAAGAGAGTTTGATTACAAGTGTAGTTAATATCAATCAAATCTCTCTTTAATCTTGTAATCAACATTTAATTAAGTTTTAATACAAGTTTCATTTGCTTAATCTCTCTCTTGTTCATCCTTTGTTTTGGGTAATTGAAGACTATTTGGGTTATTATTGGGAGATTGACAACCTTCCAATCTATCATCAAGTACTTCTATTATTCTTTGCTTTATTATTAGAATCATTAGTAGGTATAATTCTCTTAATCCCTTTTTAATTATTGTTAATCACTTTTATTTATTCATCATGTTTTACTTTGTTGGTATGATTGACAAACTTGCTAGCATGTTCAACATGATAATGAGTGAGTAGTTTCCTTAGCTAGGGTTAATGGGTAATTAGGGGAAACCAACATGGGGGATGATTCATGCTTAAATTAATATGTTTTCATAGTTTATTTGCTTGCTTGTTCTGATCTCAACTTATGCACATGTTATGTTTGATGAAATGCGAGCCTATGAATCCTTGCATTTTATACCCATCACCTATCTTTTCAATGAGACTTGTAAGACATATACCAACTCTAGTCTTATTAGACCATGCATATAGTTGAGTAGGGAAGATTAAGTCGACTTGTAGGTGTTGTACAATCTAATCGATTCGGCTCCGGGACCCAAAATTTCCTAGGATTGTAAGATATAAACCAACTCGATCCATCACAACAATAAACGCTTTCTTATAATTTGAGAATATGTTTGTATGATCAATTCCCACGAATCTCCTATGACCCCATGACACCCTAGTGCCTTTTATCAATTGTTTACATCCCTTTCTATTCATCTTGCTTGTTTACTTTTATTGCTATTTAGTTTAGTGATCTTCTACTTCAAACTCCAAATTGTGACACCTTTAGACACCACTAGTTGCAATAGAAAATCTCATCTCAATTCCCGTCCCTTGGGATCCGACCTTTACTTGCCTCTTTACTAATTGTAGAGTTATTTGTGAAGTTATAAATTGTGTTTTGGTCTAGGTGCTCCAAACGACAAGTACCGAAAACTAAACCTCCTCGAGAGTCCGACCAAAAATGGCGCCGTTGCCGGGGACGGTGTTAACTTGATTTAGATTTTCTTGTATTGTTATTATTTGTGTCTTTCTTGGCCTTGGGGAAGTAAAACTTCTCAAGGTTTGTTCTAATTGTTTTCTAGTTGTTCGATATTTTGCAAGATGGAACTTATAGATTGTTCTGTATAGGACCACTTAAGTATACCTTTCTTCAAAGATCCCATGCAAGCATTGGAAGCCTTGGAAGCAAGTGAGGCTAAAAATATGTATTGGGAATTGGAGGTAGATCTTTTTGAGGCCGCTCTAGCTAACAAAGAACTTACTCATGCACAATCCGAATTAGTACATCACATCCTTGTGGAAGCATGTCAACCTTTAGAAGATGAGCAATCCATCCTAGAAGACATCTTGCAAGCTCAAGAGCAAGAGGAATTCGTCATGGAATTCGAATGTAATGAGGTTGATGAGAATGAAGGACAAGTTGAATATGCAATGAGAATGGAATGTCTAATGAAGATGGAGCAAATTCTCAATGAATCTTCAAAGGAGGAAAGTGAGGTACAAACCCCTACTCTAAAACCCCTTTCCCCAAATTTTAAATATGCTTACCTTGATGAATCAAAGACCAAACCCGTGATTGTTAATGATAGACTTGATGAAACCCAATTGGGTAAATTGCTTGATGTGTTAAAACAACATGAGAAGGCTATAGGTTATAGTGTAGATGACCTTAAGGGGATAAGTCCCAACTTTTGCATGCATATAATTCATCTAGAGGAGGACCATAGACCTACCATTCAACCGCAAAGAAGATTAGACCCCCACATGCAAGAAGTTGTCATAGGAGAGGTTATGAAATTGCTTGATGCGGGAATCATATATCCTATATCGGACTCTATGTGGGTTAGCCCCGTTCAAGTGGTACCTAAGAAAGGAGGTACCACGGTGGTGACAAATGAAAAGAATGAGTTAATACCCACAAGGAAGATCACGGGTTGGCGTATGTGTATTGACTATCGAAAATTGAATTCCGCAACAAGAAAGGATCATTTCCCCCTACCATTCATTGACCAAATGCTTGAGAGGTTAGCCTCCAACAAATTCTTTTGTTACCTTGACGGGTATTCGGGATTCTTCCAAATCCCAATACACCCGGATGACCAACATAAGACCACCTTCACATGTACTTATGGTACTTTTGCATATAGGAGGATGCCTTTTGGCTTATGTAATGCCCCCGCCAATTTCCAAAGATGCATGATGAGTGTCTTCTCCGACTACCTAGAGACCATAATGGAAGTTTTTATGGATGATTTTAGCGTTTATGGAAAGGACTTTGACTCATGTTTTCATAATCTTTCTCTTGTATTGCAAAAATGTGAAGATGTTAGTCTTGTTTTAAATTGGGAAAAGTGTTACTTCATGGTCAATGAAGGAATTGTTTTGGGTCATTTAATTTCGGAAAAGGGCATCGAGGTCGATAAGGCTAAGGTTGAGGTGATAGAGAAACTCCCACCTCCCGTGAATGTTAGAGGGGTGCGAATTTTTCTCGGTCACGCGGGTTTCTATCGCCGTTTCATAAAAGATTTTTCAAAAATAGCGAAACCCCTCACTCAACTCTTACTTAAAGATGCCCAATTCCATTTCACTGATGAGTGTGTTGAAGCCTTTAATAGAATCAAGGAAGCACTAATCTCGGCACCGATCATTCAACCACCAAATTGGGAACTACCGTTCGAGATTATGTATGATGCTAGTAACTACGCCGTTGGAGCGGTTCTTGGCCAACGGGTAGGAAGAGCTCTTAATGCCATCTATTATATAAGCAAGACTCTTGATCCCTCCCAAGTGAATTATGATACCACCGAGAAAGAGCTTCTTGCCATTTTCTATGCTTTAGACAAATTTCGTTCCTACTTACTTGGATCCAAGGTGATTGTCTTTTCGGATCACCGTGCTCTCCAACATCTCTTGATAAAGAAGGAGGCAAAACCAAGGTTGTTGAGGTGGATTTTGCTTCTTCAAGAATTCGACTTGGAGATAAGAGACAAGAAAGGAGCCGAAAATGTAGTGGCGGATCACTTGTCAAGGATCCGGTTTCATGATGAACAAGGAGAAACACCGATCAATGACTCATTTCCCGACGATATTTTGATGGCCATTCAAACACAACTTGAAAGGCACATCACCCCATGGTTTGCCGATTATGCCAACTATGTTGTTGGAAGAGTACTTCCTCCAAATTTGAACTACAACCAAAGGAAGAGATTCTTATTCGAAGTAAAGAGGTACTTTTGGGATGACCCAAACCTCTACAAAGAGTGTAGTGATGGGCTCTACTGGAGATGCATCCCTCAATGGGAAGTCCAAGGAATCTTGGAAGGATGTCACTCATCACCCTATAGTGGGCACCATGGAGCAAGGAGAACCATTGCAAAAATTCTTCAATCGGGCTTCTATTGGTCTACAATGTTTCAAGACACTCGAGAATTCATCATTCATTGTGATGCTTGTCAAAGAACGGGGAATATCTCTTGGAGGAACGAAATGCCACAAAGGGGCATTCTAGAGGTGGAGATCTTCGATGTTTGGGGGATCGACTACCAAGGTCCGTTTGTGACATCCAATGGGAATAAGTATATCCTTGTGGCCGTAGATTACGTCTCAAAGTGGGTGGAGGCAATTGCCAGTCCAAACGATGATGCCAAAACGGTCACCAAGCTCTTCAAGAAAATAATATTCCCAAGATTTGGAGTTTCTAGAGCAATCATAAGTGATGGAGGAACGCATTTTCATGAAAAGAAGCTTGCATCCCTTTTGACCAAGTATGGAGTCCAACATAGAAACGGCTTGGGAAACCATCCTCAAACAAGCGGTCAAGTTGAAGTTTCGAATAGAGAGATCAAACAAATTCTTGAGAAAGTGGTAAATAAGACCCAAAGATATTGGAGCACAAAGCTTGATGACGCTCTTTGGGCTTATAGGACGGCCTATAAGACTCCCATAGGAGCCTCCCCTTACAAGCATGTCTATAGAAAAGCATGCCATTTGCCAATCGAATTGGAGTACAAAGCTTTTTGGGCAATCCGAGCACTTAACCTTGATCTTAAATTAAGTGGTCAAAAGAGGATGATTCAAATTCAAGAGTTGAAGGAATTCCGACTACAATCATATGAGAATGCCAAGATCTACAAGGAAAGGACAAGATTGCTCCATGACAAGAGGATTAAGCAAAAAGCCTTGCACAAAGGGGATAAAGTCCTTCTATTCAATTCCCGCTATCGACTTTTTCCGGGAAAGTTGAACTCTAGATGGATGGGTCCCTACGTGATCACCGAAGTTGGAAGATATGGGGATTTTGAAATCAAGGCGGAAGATGGAAGCAAATTCAAGGTCAATGGTCAAAGATTGAAGCCATACTATGAGGGAGCGTTTATTGGAGAGGTCGAGGTCACCTACCTCGGGCCTTCTCATCCTTGAAAGAATCATCAAAGGGAGAGTTTGGTGGAGTCCTCCCTAAACCACCACTTGTAAATATACTAACCCTCTAACTTGTATTTATAATTTTGTTGCATTCCTTTTATCATAAACATAAACTCTTTCCAAGAGAGAAGTGAGGGAGGGTCAATAATGAATTTCGAATGAAGGAAGGAATCAATTTTCAAGTGTGGGGAAGCCTTTATCGAAGTCAAGGAAATCAAGGGAATCCGCAGACAAGCAACCCAAGCGTCTGAAGAAAGAATCCGGTCGGCTTGTACAAAGATGACCGTCTTTTTTAGAATCCACTCGTCCTGCTGGAATCCGAGCGTCTGAAGACAAATCCGCTCGTCTTTTTGCCAGTGCATTTTAAGAAAAGTTCCTGTCACAGAATCCGCCCGTCTTTGGGAAAAGACGCTCGTCCTGCTCCAGAAAAGACGCCCGTCTTATGCTCGAGACGCTCGTCTTGGCTGTGTTAAATTTTTGAGAGAATTAGTTGTAAGGGAATCCGAGCGTCTTCCCTTAAATCCGCTCGTCCCGAAATGATAGAATCTGAGCATCTTGTGACTGAGCCGCTCATCTTCCTGCGTTAATCAATCCCGATTTTTCCTAATTTAAAAACACCCCACCACACAATTTGTGACACATCACCCTTCCTTCCACTGGTATTATAAAAACCCACCTCCTTATGACTCCAAAGCATATCCCAATCACTCTTTTACCCCACAAAATCAAAAAGCCCCAATTTTCTAGGGTTCCAAAGGCAACATTCAATCCACAAAGAGCATCTTTATACTTTAACAAATCAAAAATTCCAGCTCAACAATCAAAGAATGCCACCAAAGGGATCTTCCTTTAGGGATAGAAGAAGACCAAGGGTAAGAGGAAGTTCTTCTACCTCCCACATCAACACCTTAAGAAGGGAGCATGAAGAAATTGTAGATCTTACAAGGCTTGATGACTTCTCAAATGTTGAATTCGTCAATGATGTGCAAAGACTCGTTTTCCACCGGCTTCTTCGTAAGAACATTCTCCCTACTAAGTTTTTATGTCATAGAACTTTAAGGAAACTTGGGATTTATCACCAAATGGAAGCTCTTTTTGAGTTGTTTGGTCTCTCTACCCTTTTCCACATGCACGAGCAAACTTACCGATCCCTTGTGCTTGAATTTTTAAGCTTCTTGAAAATCACAACCTTGAATAGAACGATATGCATGGAATTTAGGTTGGAGAGTGTTTCAAGAATGATGACTCTAGTGGAATTTGCTAATGTGCTTGGTCTCTATGTCTCGCCTACCCGGACATCAAAACCGAAGATATATTGTGTTGCACCCTTATGGAGGGCCATGACCGGCCGATATTTCATGTACATCAAGGAGTGTCTAGCTTTCCACATTCAAAATCCTATTTTGAGACATACTTACCGGTTCCTTTCCGGCACTCTACTTGCTCGCCGAGACCCGGCAATAGTGAACGAACTTGACCTTGTGTTCATGGAGTCTTATCTCAATATCCAAGGAAGGGGTGGGTACCACTTCAATGCGCCTCTTGTGCTACTCTAAAAATGGGCAAAGTTTAGGAACGGTGATGATGATGGGATGAAACACATTGTTAATGGAGGGCTCATTACAAAGATTGCAAAGCATTTTAATCCGAAATTCAATGAGAATAATGAGTATCCTCCTCATTCCGGAAATACAAGGATAAATGAAGACCTTCTTCTTATTCATCATCATTGGATAACCCTTGAGGGGGTTGATAAAAGGGTGAAGTGGATTACAAAAGAAAGTGACCCAATCTACCTACCAATGACCGGACTACCAAGAATCTCACCAAGAAGGGGACCTTTATCACCAATCTCATCCTACCTCATCCCTCCAAACCCAACCCAAGCAAGGCAAGCACCACCACCTCCAAATCCCCAACAACAACAACAACAACAACAACAACAACAACAACAACAACAACAACAACAACAACAACAACAACAACAACAACAACAACAACAACAACAACCACAAGATGAGAAAATCAAAGTGCCTCCCTACCCTTTTTCATATCAACCGTACAACCACCCCAACCCCTTTATCCTTCCCCGTGATGACTTTGTAACGGGAATTCTACAAGATTTGCACTTCCGACAATATGAAGCTACCGTGGACAATTATTATGCACTCTACCCTCAATACCACGACATGATTCAAAGGGAAAAGATTAGTGAGGAGGGATCCTTTCCCTTTTGGGCAAAATTGGATATACTCTTCCCCAATTCGGAGAGGGCAAATGAATGGGCAAACAGACGACAAGAGGACGGGAGCGACAAATCTTGCGGTGGGTACACGGTGGAGCTTGGTAGTGAAGAGGACGAGTTCATGGACCCAAATAAAAGTGATGCATCCATGGAAATATGGGATAGTGATCTAGAGGGAGATGACGGCGATCTCTAGAGGATCTCATGATAGCTAGATGGAGCGGGCGTGAGGCACCCATCTCAAGCTTAAGTGAAGTTTCCTCATCTCTTCTCCTTCAATTTTCAAGAAAGAAGTTTATGTTTTGTTAACTTGTACAATATTTGACTTTGTCTTTGGTTGGAGAGTCCTAGCAACATAGAGGACTAACACCTCGGCCCCATTGAGGTGTTCTTATTTTATTGTTCCCACTTTTGAAAATCCAAATTGACAATTAAGTTTCATGCATTGCATCTTGTGTGCATGAACTACCCCAACTTTTAGGACATTAGAAATAATGTCTATCTCGGTTTGGGGAAGTACATGCATACGCAACGGGAGGTAATCTAAATTACGCTCTCCGTCATAAACAAAAAAACCCATGCATCATGTAGTGTAGATTAGTATAGCATGCATTTAGTGTAGAATTCATGCATCATGCTTGCATAGTTTCCCATCATTTTGGCCATTGAGGACAATGCCCATATTAGTGTGGGGATGGGGAATTCTAAATTAACATTAATTCAAAAAAAAAAAATTAAAAAATTAAAAAAATTAAAAAGTTTCGAAAAAATTGAAAAAATTGAAAAAATTTGAAAATCCAAAAACAAATTCATTTCCTTTGTAGTGTAGTCTTGTATATATTGCTGTATATATTGTGTTTGCTTTATCCTTGTTCACATTGAATGACTACGCCACATCCGAGACATGAGGATATTGAAGACCGCATTGTATGATCTTTCCAATCTCCTTTTTCCTCTTTATGTTAATGACTATGTGGTTTTATTTTGATTGATGCGGTATAACAATATGAATTTAGGACTTGCATCTAGTTTATTTGGCATATTAGTTGGTAGAATCATTTGCATTAGGATGTATATATGTTAGTTGCATCATGGCATGTAGTTGCATGTTAGAAAATTTTGTGAAACCGTCTACTTGGGAAGCTTGGCAAGTGTATATAGGCCCTAGTAGATGCTTTTTATTCTTAAGACTTTGCTTGTTAGAATAACTGTAAAACACCCTATGATGTGTCATGCTAGTATCCTTTGACCCATGGATTAAGGCCTAGTCAAGAGTATCTTGTGGTGTGATAACTCCTTGGCTACCATTTATTCCAACGTGACCCTTGAAACCATGCATCATTCATCCATGTTCTACCACATTTTTGTCATCAAAGGGAATGGACACAAAAAGAAATCAATTTGAGTTCAATGAAATGAAAAGTGAAAGAAAGTTTGCAAAATGCATCAAATGAAAACAGGAGCAAAAATAGACTCATATGCTTCAAATATAAGGCACCCTAACTACATATGGGGTGACTTTGAAAATGTTCAAAAAGAAATGTAAAAAGTTGTCAAGTATTGAATTGCTAAAAATCAAAAGAAATGGCAAAAGAAAGTGTTCTCAAATGTCAAACGCCACAAAAAAATTTGGAGGAAAAACATCAACAAAGCAAACTCCCAAAGTGAAACTCAAAAATCTATTGATCCCTTTATCCATCGTATCCATTTTTGTGCATGGTAGAGAGGGGACGACCCTTCTTCTTGTCTAGGCAAGAGGGGGAATTCCGCGATCCTCCGTGTTTCTAACACCATAGGGAGTCTATTCTTGACAAAAGCATTTAACGATTGAGGACAAAGGTACCCTAGCTTAACACAACTTGGAGGTGATTTATTGGTATCCTTCTAGGCCTAGTAGTTTGAAGAAATTGTATCTATGAAGGAGTGTGTACCCTTGAATTGCTTCCCTTGTAGATAATTTTCGCCACTTAGATGAGGAAAGTGGCTATTCTTTTGTAGATGCATCCATTATTTGACTTTGTGTGCTTAATGTTTGGATGTGTCGCCATTTTGGCAAGACCCACCTTGCCTTGCAAGAAGGCATCCTACCTCATGGTTGTCATGTTGTGAGTTGAAGGGCCGGAGTGAGAGCCACTAATTGTGTCATATCGACTATGTTATTAGGTTAGTTTAAATAATGGTCCTAGTCTTTGTCACCTCTTTACTCGGGACGAGCAAATGTTTGGTTTGGGGATATTTGATGTGACCATAATTAGAGCATATTTAGTCCCCAAATTAGCCTTGTTCCCATGCTTTTTAGTGCATATTTGGGTCATTTATTGTCTTTAGTCCTTTGTTTTGCATATTCTTTGAGGTTTTGTGTCCTTGGTAGGAAAGGAGTGCAAACCTTGCATTTTCATGGCAAAATGAGGCTAAATTGATTGAATTCAATGACCAAGCATCAAAGAGAAGACAAGATTAGAGGGCCTTTTACATACTATAGTAGATGGGCAATGAGGAGAAAAGATCCTTGCATCCCCGAGGAAATCCCCAAGGATTTTATGAAGAAAATGGAAGAAAAGAAGAAGGAAAGAAGCTGTAAGACAATCCGGGCGGATTGTGCTCAAGACGCCCGTCCAGCACCCACAATCCGAGCGTCTTCCTCCACAAGACGCCCGTGTAAAAGGCCTAGAATCCGCCCGTCTTCCCCTTCTGGACGCCCGTCCAGAAACACCCAAATCCGCCCGTCCCGTGCCCTGGACGCCCGGATTCCCTTACAGCCTTTTCGTCTTCTACAAGCTTCAAGGAAGGATGCGCATATTTCTCTTAGACCGGCGAAAAGGAGACCGGAGTCTCCCTAGAGACCGGCGATTCCTCAAGGACTTAATCGTCATTTAAGCCCTTAGTAAACCCTAATTTTTGTAACTAATCCCCACTATAAATACCCCATTAGTCTAATTAGAAGAGGAGGTTCTTCTTAGCAATCTTTAGTGTAGTTAATATCAATCAAATCTCTCTTTAATCTTGTAATCAACATTTAATCAAGTTTTAATACAAATCTCATTTCCTTAATCTCTCTCTCGTTCATCCTTTGTTTTGGGTCATTGAAGACTATTTGGGTTATTACTGGGAGATTGACAACCTTCCAATATATCATCAACTACTTCTATTATTCTTTGCTTTATTATTGGAATCATTAGTAGGTATAATTCTCTTAATCCCTTTTTAATTATTGTTAATCACTTTCATTTGTTCATCATGTTTTACTTTGTTGGTATGATTGACAACCTTGCTACCATGTTCAACATGATAATGAGTGAGTAGTTTCCTTAGCTAGGGTTAATGGGTAATTAGGGGAAACCAACATGGGGGATGATTCATTCTTAAATTAATATGTTTTCATAGTTTATTTGCTAGCTTGTTATGATCTCAACTTATGCACATGTTATGTTTGATGAAATGCGAGCCTATGAATCCTTGTATTTTTTACCCATCACCTATCTTTTCAATGAGACTTGTAAGACATAAACCAACTCGAGTGTCATTAGACCATGGATATAGTATAATAGGGACGATTAAGTCGACTTATAGGTGTTGTACAATCGAATCGATTCGCCTCCGGGACCCAAACTTTCCTAGGAATGTAAGATATAAACCAACTCGATCCATCACAACAATAATTGCTTGCTTATAATTTGAGAATATGTTTGTATGATCAATTCCCATTAATCCCCTATGACCCCATGACACCCTACTGCCTTTTATCAATTGTTTACATCCCTTTCAATTCATCTTGCTTGTTTACTTTTATTGCTATTTAGTTTAGTGATCTTCTACTTCAAACCCCAAATTGTGACACCCTTAGACACCACTAGTTACAATAGAAAATCTCATCTCAATTCCCGTCCCTTGGGATCCGACCTTTACTTGCCTCTTTACTAATTGTAGAGTTGTTTGTGAAGTTATAAATTGTGTCATTGGCTCTCTTCTAGAATTTGCATGAAGAGATTTTGTTGGTCCCTTAGCATTTGGAGAACCACACTTTACATGTCAAAATTATGCTCATTCTCTTGTTGTGGGTACATGGGAGATTGGGGCTATGGGTTTTGGTTGTAGGATGGTATTTGGCATTGATGGTAAAGTAGGTTTTGGGAGGGTGGTTGTTGTGGATATTGTATATGGAGGCTTTGGTAAGAAAAATTGGGGTAGTGGTTAGGACTTTCATTGTATGAGTTGTAAGGTAGGTTTGTGTTGACTTGCTCCTCAAACTCTCCATACCCATTGTAATCATACTCAAAAGATCCACCACATACTCCATGTACCAAGTCTTGGGTCATCATCATAGCCAAGATAAAGATACGACTACCAACATGGAAACTACAATAAAATGGTAAAAACGAACCTTGAGGAACAAGTTCCTCAAGGTTAAAGCACAAATAAAACTAGACAAACAAGTAAGAACTTAATCACATAACACCGTCCCCGGCAACGGCGCCATTTTGATGAGGAGAGATGTCGTCATGTCTCTCAATCAAACACATTTATATTCTCAACAAATAACTAGTTAGTGGTTAAGTCGAGGTCGATCCATGGGACGGTGTGCTTTGGGTTCTAAGTCTATCTGTCTCAATTTATGCTAGTGTCATAATTTGTTTGGATTTATAGTTGTGTTCTAAACTAATGAAAGTAGTAAAGTAAAACAAACAATAAATTAAGAGATGTAAACAATTTATTAAAAGAACTAGGGTGACATGGGTTCATAAGGGATTCATGGGAGTTGATCATACAAACATGTTCTCTACTAGATGCAAGCAATTATTGTTGTGATGGGATCGAGTTAGTGTATTTCTTACAATTCCTAAGAAGGTTTGGGTCCCGGGCCAATCGATTAGATTATACAACACCTACAAGTCGACTTAGTCCTTCCTATTCAACTATATGCATGGTCTAATGAGACTCGAGTTGGTTTTTGTCTTACAAGTCTTATTGAAAAGATAGGTGATGGGTAACAAATGCAAGGATTCATAGGCTCGCATTTCATCGAATATAACATGTGCATAAGTTAAAATCATAACAAGCAAGCAAATTAATTATGAAAACATATTAGATTAAGCATGAATCGTTCCCCATGTTTGTTTTCCCTAATTACCCATTAACCCTAGCTAAGGAAATTACTCACTCATTATCAAGTTCAACATGCTAATAAGGTTGTCAAACATATTAACAAAGCAAAGCATGATTAATAAATGAAAGTGATTAACAATAATTAAACAAGGTTAAAGAGAATTATACCTATGAAGATGATTCCAAATAATAAATCAAAGAATAATAGAAGAAAACTTGATTGATTGATGAAGAGTTGTCAATTCTCCAATAATAACCCAATAATCTTCAATTACCCAATAATAAACTTGAACAATAATTAAGGAAAGATTAATGTGTGATTTGTGGAAAGATTAAAGAGTAATCTATTCTAATCTACTCCTAATGAAGGCTTAATCTAATCTAAGGAAACTTGATCTAAGCTAAGAGTTGTTGCCTCCATAAGAGGGCTTGGTTTCTTGATTATTACAAATGAAGTATATATAGTAGTACATCATTAGGTTAAGCAAGGATAGATTAGTAAATTGCGTTGCTAAGTGTTGAGTAGGGAAATGCAAGTCTCGAAGGGAGATGCGCATATCACGTCGCTAGTCCCGCCACAATATGCTCGTCCCGCGCGTCTGGAGTCTTGGCGCGGAGGTCCTGTCTCGTGATCCGAGCGTATCGTGGAGGAGACGCTCGGATTCTCAGGCTGCAAGACGGGCGTCTTGGCTGTGGGACGCTCGGATAGGAGGAAAGGAAGACGCTCGTCTTGAAGGGGAGACGCTCATCTTGGGTCGGGTGACGAGCGTCTTGAGTCTCGGGACGCGCGGATTGGCGGACAGCTTGTCTATTTGAGCTCGGATCGTAAAACGGACGTCATTTTCTCATCCGGACTCCTATTGGAGTGATTCAAAAGCCTAGACCACTTTATTTTTCGACGCCGTTTCATCTAGCATACTTTCAGAGCCAAAAGAAAAACTCTTGGTTTAGGTACGAGCAATTTCCTCTTGTAATAGCTTCTTTCTCGTCATCCTTGCTTTTTAGCCTATGATCCTTCTATATACTCTTTATTCCTACATCCTTGGTCATTATTCTTGCCTCCTCTTCATACTAGTCTATCCAAGATCATCAACAAGCTTCCGAATATCCACAAGAGACGAAAATTCCGCCTCATTATCTTCTTTCCTATAAAACATCTACAATGCAATAGGAAAGCAAAATAGGAAGGAATTGACGGATAAAATGGTCATGGAATGCTATATTAGTATACAAAATGGGTTCAATTATGGGACTAAATGTGCACAGATAAAAGTAACATCAATTTACAACAAGAGCTATAATCATTTTTCTGGTGACATCTATGCACGTCTCACTGGGAAATCTCTTCTTGGTTGGGTCAATTGGATTGCACGTTTAAGTAACAGAATGCCTTATCTTGGTGCTTTATGTATTAATTTTAGACTCCACAACCTATTAATTTGGCTAATATTTCACTATTGCAGCTGCAAGTTCATTCATTAGTTGCTTGTTATAGGATCAAATTGCAGCTAATGAAGAAAAACCTGTTGAACTTACCCTAGAGTTCTTCTACATTTATGGTTATTGCTGTTAAATCCCTTTTCTTTTGTCCATCAATCTTCCTGTAAGATATTGTACCGATATTTTGGTTGTGTTGTACATATTTTGCGTATTCAAACATACCATGGCTAATACTTACACATGATCTTGAAACAAGTTCTATGGAGTACGACGATGATTTGGAGGATTGTGATTATGACCATGTTGACTGAATTAATACCATTTTATAGTATGTTATTGTATAGGTCATGAATGGAGTGCCTGATTCTATCCATTACTTTTCGATAAACATAATAGTAATTTAAGTCCTTTTTGAACACTTGATGTACCAGCAACGCGGAGGATAAACCCAAATATTTTGAGCAAAATGATTACCAAAAATTAAATATTTTCTAAAACTTGTCAACAAGATGTCCAAATTTCAAGTAAAAAAGTTCAAGGTTAGACGTGGACGAAAGTAAAGATATAGAAAGAGGTGATTTTTGAGTTTTATTACAATTGCGAGAGTTTAGGTTGAGGAAAAAAATTGTAATCAGCTAAATTCCGTACAAAATGAGCTAAATTGTCGATGAAAATAATCACCAAAAGCAATAAGTAACACAAATTCTCACATAAGATGGAGATATCCGTCTTAAGCTTAAGACGGGTCAATATGCTCATGTGAGATGAATAAAACAAAGGCATAATGCAAATGGAGAACCGAAATATTTATCTCATTCACACAAGTGGTGATTACTTAACCCATTTTATTCTTAGGACGGATATATCCGTCATATCCGTCTTAAGAGAGGCTTAATGAGTAACTAATTACGACAATTTTTCACAAAGAATATCTTAGCAAATTGTACATAATCAATACATCATTAAGTAAGTAGCAATTCTCTTGAGTAGTAAATAACTTTTCTAATCATTATAAAAGTGTAGATGTTGGGTAGACATGACGGATAAAGCAACGAATTGATATTAAAATAAATAAATAAAATGAGCAATATGAAGGAATTGAGAGAAATTTAAAGAAGGAATAGTTAGAAAATAATGACAATTAACCTATACTGTACCAGCTTGAAATCTATATATGATGCTCTATGCCCTAAACCACCCTAATCTGAAGAAATCAACTCACAATATCTATCATAATTAATTTGATTATGTAACAACAAGTCATAAAATGCGAGCTATAAGAGGAAAATGAGTGAGAAAAGGATGGGCAAGAGAAAGAGGAAAGGAAAGATAAGAATGAATAGTTCGAGGATAAAGTGGAGGAGGAGTATTATGAGAGAAAGTAAAGGATAAAGAGGGGGGAGAAGGACGTGGTTGAGGATGCAAGGACGTCGGAGAGAGAGAGAGAGAGAGAGAGAGAGAGAGAGAGAGAGAGAGAGAGAGAGAGAGAGAGAGAGAGAGAGAGAGTAGGACAAGAGATAGGGAGAAGTAGGGGAAAGAGGAGGAGGAGGAGGAGGAGGAGGAAGAGAAAAAGGGCAAGTAGTACGAGGAGAAAAGGGAGGAGGGGGAGGAGTAATAAGAAGAAAAATGATTATAATGAGAAATTTAAAAAATTATAAGAAAACTCCACTTAAAAAATCTAATTAGTAAACAAATTGAATTTAGTTTTCATTAGTGTATCAATTAATAGAGGCAATCGTAATTTGGATGTCATTTTTTTCTAATAATCATAGAGAGGCTAAACATAAGAGGCAGAGAGACATGAAAATAGAATGGGAAGGAGGAATAAGAAAGGAAGCAAGGAGGATGAGAAGAAGGGTGAGGATCAGGATTAGGAGGCGGCAACACTAAAGAGAAAAAAAAAGAGGGCGAAAGAAACGAACGAGGGGAAGAGGATGAGGAATGGAGGGAAGATAAGGAGAAAGGGTTAAGGGAAGTAGGAGAAATAGTAGGAGGAGAAGAGGAAGGAGGATAATACGGATAGATAAAAGGGTGAAGGTCGAGAAAGAGAACAAGGAGAGAGAATCGGATGTAATGAAAGGGAAATGGAAAATGTGAACAGTTAGAGGAAAGAAAAGGAGGAAGAGAAATGGAGGAGAAAAAAGGAATATATGGAGCAGTAGAACAAAAATGAGTGGAGTAATAATAAGAGAACAAGTGGAGGAGGAGGGAAAATAGAGGATGTATAAGAGGAGGATAAGAGGCATGAAAGGTATAAGGGAGGAGGAAGGGGAAAGGGATGGAGGTCGAGAAAGAGAATATGGGGAAAGAAGAGGAGGTAAAGAGAGAAAAATGGATGGATGCGAACGATAAGAGGAAAGAGAATATGGAAGGTGGGGAGGAGAAATAGGAAGATATGGAGGAACAGTACTAGGAAAAATGGGAAGAGGCGCAATATAAGAGCACGTGGAAGAGGAGGGGAAGCGGAGTATATATAAGAGGATGATGGGGGTTAAGGAAGGTTTAGGAGAGGATGAAGGAGAAAGTTAAGAAGGAGGACTACGAGGATGAAAGTGTTAGGTTTATATATCTCTTATTAGACATCTCTAATAACTAAGTGGTTTTAGTTTAGTCATAAAACTAATTAGATCTTATGCATGCATAACATTAAAACGCAAAGTAAGAAGAAAACCGATCTACTTACAATGAGGGCAGAATGGATTATACTAATTTGAACTCCTTCCAAATTAGTCTTCTTTAAGAAAATCCAAATGCTCCAATAAAACCCTTAGATCCAATGGTAGGATCTACTCCTCAAGGATTTGTACCAAGGTAATCCCTCTTAATTCATATACTAATTTATGTACTAGAAACTAGAATATGAGCCCTTAAATTATAACTAATATTATGATTTACTACTTCTAGTAAGATAGATTAATATTAGAGATTTTGGAACAAATTATACATAAAACAATTTTTATGAGAGAGGAAGAGAGAATCATTTTGCATGAGAAAATTAGAATGAATAATGAGGAAAAACTACATCTCTCACATGTAGTAAGGGGCACGGTTTTTGCACACATTGGGAGCCAAAATTGCACTTCTCAATTTGCTTTTTGTCTTCACAAGAAAGGTTAGGTGTAGGTCTAGTTTAAGCATGCTTTTTTTTGTCATCATTATGTCCTTAAGCATGCATTAAACTAATGACAAAAATCATCACCCACTAACCCTTGTCCAACAGTTTTTCCTCATATTAGAAGACCTTCATTTTAACTTTGTCAATTGTAAAATGTAATTTGGTAGGTCATGTAACATGTTACATGTCTTAATTAATTTTATTGAATATTTAACAAATTAAATATCAATTTTTCAATTAATAAATTACATTTAACAAATTGATTAGTAATTCTTGATTACAAGTACTTAAAATGGGTCTTGTTAAATTAATCTACAATATTTTGTAATTAAAATTAACCATTTATTCTTATTTTAAATTGTTTCGTAAACAATAGTCAATTTAGTAATATAACACTTAAATTACTAAATTAAATCTTATTTAATCATAGTACAATAAGATATAAAACTTCTCTCTTATAAATAAAATTTGTTCAATTTAAGGAATTAATTAACTTTTATCATCATACAATTAATTAATTAATCAATTAAAAGTGTCACCCTAGAGGTATGATCTTAAGGAATCAACTGATCACCACCGTCACACGACAGTAATGTCAAACTCTAGTCAGCCAATCATTAACGATTAATGTGGATCAGTTGACAATAAAATATTACTTTCCCTCATGTATTCTTAATATGAGATTTAAACATGTGGTCTCATTATTGTCGAGGATACATACTCCAACAATCTCCCACTTGTCCGCGACAAGTGTGCGTCACCAATTCTCTTGTCCTATTACTATCTCCCACTCAATGCAAGGTGTCTTGGAGGTCGTACTTGCATTTGATCATATCATGAGTGGTTTCTTCGATCGGGAGAATAACTGTCTGACCGAAATTATCTACCATAGATACCTTCCGAGCGTGGCCACGCATTTCCAGTTCATTACTCCTCGAGTGTCCTTGAGATATAAGATAACCCTGACGGGGATGGATAATTCCTATTGCACTCTTCCCTTCGAATAGCCACAGCTCATCATGACCCAAAACATGCCCATTAGACCTCAATTACGAAGGTCGTAGAACATAAATCAAAGTCACTCAAACCGTGCCATCTTAGGCGAACAGTCATTAGTCAAGGAATTGACTCATAAAAATACTATAGTAGCTCTCGCCACGACCAGGTTATAAAAATTGCCAGAACTCTATAAGCGGTCATAAGCCCAATAGAGTGTCCCATACAAGATCCGCCTATGTGACCGACTAGTCATCTCTTATGACTCTATGACACTTGAACTTGCCATCAATCGCATCCAACTCTAGTTACTTTGAGACGTCACCTCATATAAGCAACTAGGGGCCAATACTATGTTAATCCAGTTTACTTTAATGGGATTCAACATTGTCCTTACAACCCATTTGGATATAACAAGGTAGTAGAAGAGTTTTTAATAAAACTCAAACGATGAATGCATTATCACATATGTAAAATTGATACCATATCAATTACTACATAATCTATAATCCATACTCAATATTGAATACAACTATACATCTCAACTCAATTGAAATGTCATGACTTATCATGCTTAGCCTATGAAAAGGCCTTGGTTAGCAAGTTTTATCAACACTTTGCATTTTTCCTAAACTTATACCATTTCCCTTTGTATAATCTTTATTATAACAATCTTTTGAGTACATGTCTAGATCCAATCTAGAGATAAGTTCCTTAGCCTTGGAATCACTCCCACTGTCCTCACAGTGTGTAGGGATAGAAGCTTCGGTTGTTGGAACGAACTTTCATGGTTCCTCCAATTCATAAAACCGAATTTTAATCTCATCCCTTCCTTCTTGCATATCTCATTATTGCAAGTATACTCAATTTTCGTTGTAAATCTCTCATTGTTCTACTGCATAGAGCGTATCTAGCAGATATCCTCCTTAAATAATATAGCCAAGATAGCTCCCTAACCATCCTAGTGTGATTGGAATATAGTTATCGTGTAACTCCTTGCACATAAATCCATATCAATTCTAATCACTTAGCTTCATTTCTTTAGTACTCCAAGAGAACTAACCAATAAACTATATGGCTATATAGAGACATCTATCCAAAAATTCGATTTGTAACATCTCGTCAAACTCCATGTATACGAGGTATAAGAATGGTAATACATCTTAGCGCAATGAATTAATCACGCAGCGGAAGCAAGTGGATTCAATTTCTACATGTTCAATACCCTTTGAACTTGACTAGACTCTTATCAATATAAGAATATTCATTTAACGCCAATATCCTCTTAGAACTATCTTTATAGGTCTAGATACCTTAGTGATGTATTATTCCTCTCCTAAGTCTTTCATTATTGACAATGATCAATATGTCCCTTACATATAAGACTAAAAACACCACATTACTTCCACTAAAATCCATGTATAAACAGAACTACTTGAAAATTCGACAATTGTTTATCACATGATCAAAACATACAATTCAACTCTTTGACATCTACTTAAGACCTCTTTTTAAGTTTTCATCCTACCTTAGGATAGTTGCAATTTTCAAAACTCTTGTAGGATGATTTTAAAATTCAACTATATCAAATCATATCCGAATACAATGAAGCATTGTTGTTGCGTGCAAAACCCTTTGCCACCAACCAACCAAGCTTAATAACCATTTTCATGTTTATTCTCATTTCAGACTTTTGCGGAGTTGAAACTAGATAAAGCATCTTATTAAGTTACAGGTTTGTTATTTTCTAAAATAACCTATGATGAGAAACTATGCAAGCATGATGCATGAATTCTACACTAAATGCAAGATACACTAATCTACACTAATATACACTACATGATGCATGAGTTTTTTGTTTATGACCGAGAGCGTAATTTAGATTACCTCCTGTTGCATATGCATGTACTTCCCCAAACCGAGATAGACATTATTTCTAATGTCCTAAAAGTTGGGGTAGTTCATGCACACAAGATGCAATGCATGAAACTAAATTGTCATTTTGGATTTTCAAAAGTGGGAACAATAAAATAATAACACCTCAATGGGGCCGAGTTGTTAGTCCTCTATGTTGCTAGGACTCTCCAACCATGATCAAGATAAAATAAATAAAACAAAGAAAGAAGTAGACAAACCTTAAGAGGGTAGGAGCCTCCAAAGCTTGCTAGTCTTTCACCATATCATCATTGTCATCATCTTCCTCAATAGAAGTGGACTCATCACCACTTCCCTCTTCACTTCCTTGCTCACTTCCTTCATCATCCTCTTCTTCTTCATTTACCTCTTCAACAATGCCCTCATCATTAACAACCTCATCACCGACAACCTCATCGTGACCCGTTTTACCCCTAGGTGCACTTGGAAAGAAAACTTCCCTATCCGCCCAACTAGGCAAAGGACATGAAGGATCAAGTAGTCCTTGCCTAGCTAAATGAATAAGGGGTGGATATTGGGCCAAGTATGCATCTTCCCGATCCTTATAAGCTTGTTTGTCCATCTCTTGCATAAGTAGAGTCATGTAGTCATTGCCCACTTCAACACCTTCGGGTTTGAACTCTTGATATTTGAATGGGTAGGGTGGTGTGACAATGGAGGAGGAGGGCATTTCAATTTCACCCCTTTGTTGACGGATGATGTATTCGGCTTCCTTTGAGAGGGGAAGAAGGTAGTTCATTCGATGGACACTCAAACGGCATATCTTGGAAGGCAAAGTAAAAGATCTAGCATCATTGGTGAGCCACCCATATTTGGTGTCAAGAGGATTATGCTTGACCCACTTGTACTTGTTAATCATGGCATCCATGTAAATGAGATGACCCCCTCTTTTCGCCAAATACTTGCTATCCTTGTTAAAATTAGGATCAAAGTACTTGGCCAAGAGAGTAACTAGACCTCCATTTACGATAAAAGCGGTGCCTTCCTTTCCACAATCAACATTGAGCCATCTCTCCACCAAAAGCCTTAGAGCATTGTAAGGCTTGGTGAATTCTCTTCCAATATTTAAGGCCGACTCTAGTAGAACACAATCGAGCTTGGTAAAGTGGTTAGTGTCTTTTCTTGCAATGATAGTATTCCCGATGACCTTGTGCCACACTCTAATGCCCGGATGGTGGACTAAAAGTGCGCGACAAGCATGATAGTTCTCAAATTTCTTCCCGGAAATCGCCTCCCAAAGAGGAGCGGGGTCATATTTTTCGGGCTTCTTATAATAACGAGGTGTATCACTAAGACCTAATGCTTTACTCAAAACATCAAAGGTGATGCGCCTATTCACATTGGCAAGGCGAAACTCGATGTATTCTCTAGTCTCTACCTTAGTCACTTTTAATGAACTCAAGTATTCCAAGGTAAGGGAGGGGTATGTCAATTCTCTTGTAGTAAACAATTTCCCCAACCCTATGGCTTCAAAGAAGGCTTTTGTTTGCTCAAGGACACCCAATTTTGTCAAGGCATCTTCACATATGAATTTGGTGGGTAGAAAGGATTTCCTAGCATACTTGGCAAATGTATCCCTATGGGAGTTAGAAATGATTAGAGTGTCTTTGCCTTAAAAGCCTTTGTTGATCCTTTTGTTCTTGCCATTGATGATTATACCAAGAAAAGATTGAAAATCGTCAATTTTCAATTATACCCAAATCGATTTTAAGATGAAAGGCTTTGCCTTTGTATTTCAAAAATCGACTCAAAGGTTGAAGATTTTGGTGCTTGGATTGATTTTTGTTGGAGGAGGAGTGATTAATTGTTGTTAAAAGGAAGTTTGGATTTGAGTTTTTTGAATTTGGTTGAGGAAATCTTGTTTTTGTGATGGAGAGGATGAGGGTTTTGGGGTTTTGGTAGTGTTTTGAATGTATGAATGAAGGAATGAATGTGGGAGGGGTATTTAAAAACACCCGAAAATTTTGAAACTGCTGGGGCAGACGGGCGTTTTTCCTTCGGGACGCTCGGATTCTCGCCTATTCCGGTTCAGAATTCTCGCCTAAAGACGGGCGTCTTTCACCGACGCTCGGATTTTCCGACTGCGGGACGAGCGGATTCTTTCAAAGACGGGCGGATTTTGTTACAGCAGGTTTTCTCATTTTGAACTGGCAAAAAGACGGGCGTCTTTCTGCAAAGACGAGCGGATTCATTGAGACGAGCGTCTTCTCTGCTGGGACGCTCTGATTCTTCAACAGTCCCAAATTTTCAATTTTGTAGTTAAATTGGACGGACGGATTCTATAAAAGACGCTCAGATTCCCTAGAGACGAGCGGATTCCCCTGAAGGACGCTCGGATTCTCCCTGGTCTACCCGGATTCAGTTCCATCCGTGCACTTGCATATCCCGTGTCATTTTTCATTCTTCAAATCCCGTGTTCCTTATTGTAGGGCCACTACTAAGGCATGAATAGCCCTGGCAATTGCTATCCCCAAACTAAGCTAAAGCACTACACATCAATTAAAATCATTAGTCCCTCTCTCACTTCTCTCAAAAATGATAATTATCTTGATCAAAGCATAAAAATCCAAAAATGACAAAAATGCAATGTAGGAATTAAAATGCAAGTTAGGGAGTTAGAAATATTTACAAATGGTGGTTTAGGGAGGACTCCACCAAACTCTCATACTTAGTGAGATGTCATGGGGGCATGTCCAAGGTGTTGTTGATGTTGCTCAACACCTTGAAAAAGTTGTCAAAAGCTTGTTCATTGTCATGATAAAGATATTCAATAGATCTTTGCCCTTGTTATCCTTCATGTTGGTCTTTCTCGATAGCATTGCCAATATAGGGATTGAAAATCCCTTCAAACTCATCGTCCCAAAGACCACAAACTTCATCTACTTGGTCACTAAAGATCTCTTGAGTTGATAGAGACAACTCTCCCACTTTCTTGTCTTGGCCAAGGAGGCCATCCTCTTCATTGCTTGACTTTGGTGAGCTTTTCAAGCTCTCTTTGTTACAATTCACTTGCTCTTTGAATGGAGCATCATCAACTTTCTTCTTCCATTGGGATTCCGACTTCTTCTTATCATCCTTCCTACTATAATGATCAACCATAAAACATGGTTCATGCAAACGGGGAGCTCTCATGGTTTTGTCAAGATTGAAAGTTATGCTCTCATCTCCCACTTCTAGAGTGAACTCTCCATGCTTCACATCAATCACCGCACCCGCGGTGTGAAAGAAAGGTCTTCCTAGAATGATTGGAATATTGGAGTCTTCTTCCATGTCAACAATGACAAAGTCCACCGGGATGAAAAATTTCCCAACTCTTACGGGAAAATCTTCCCATATCCCTAATGGTGTCTTCGTCGATCTATCGGCCATTTAGAGGGTGACATTGGTGCATTTAAGCTCTCTCATCCCTAACCTTTTACTCACCGAGTACGGCATAACACTCACACTAGCCCCTAGATCACATAAGGCTTTGTTGATCGTGGTGTCGCCAATGGTGCACGGTATTGAGAAGCTTCCCGGATCTTTAAGTTTTGGAGGTGAACACCCTTGAAGTATTGCACTACTCACCTTAGTGAAGGCGATAGTCTCAAGCTTCCGGATTGACTTCTTCTTCGTGAGGATGTCTTTCATGTATTTTGCATAGGCCGGCACGTGATTGATTAATTCCGTGAAAGGAATCGAGACTTATAAATTCTTCACAATCTCCATAAACTTTCCAAGTTGGTCATCAAATTTGGGCTTGGCTTGACGACTCGGAAAAGGAAGTCTAAAAACAATGGGCTCCTTCTCCTTGGCCTTGTCTTCATTTTTCTTTGAAACTTCCTCTTTTGATGGTTCTCCATCATTGGAGTTTTGCACAATTTCTTCTTTGTCACTAGCTTCCACAATTTCATCCTCAACTTGCTCCTTTGGTGCTTCATACCTTGTACCACTCCTCATGTGAATGGCACTAACCGTTTCATGTCTTGGGGGATTACTTTGAGGTGGTAATTGCCCCTTTTGTCTTTGTGAGTTTGAAGATGCTAGTTGAGTCAATTGGGTTTCCAACATTTTGGTGTGGGCTAGGATGTTGTTGATGGTGATTTCCTTTGCTTGACTATCCTTTTCCATTTGAGTGAAAAACTCTTGTTGATTCTTTTGTATTTGAAGGACCGCTTTTTGAACATCAAAACCTTGGTCATTTTGTTGATTGTATGGAGTTTGATTTTGGTAACCTTGGTTTTGGTTGTAAAAGGGTCTTTGATTTTGGTTTCTCATGGGAGGTGGGGTGTATGTTGGTTGAGGGTCTTGAACATTTTTGCTTTTGTATGAGAGATTTGGGTGGAATTTGGTGTTTTCATTGTAATAGTTTGAATAAGGGGTACCACTCTTGTATGCTTGAAAAGCATTCACTTGTTCATTTGTTCCTCTACATTCACTTTGGTCATGTCCCAAAGTTCCACAATTCTCACATATCCCACTTGGGATTGATGAAAATGCCGTCATGGCATTAACATGATGCTTTGGTGATTTTGAGGTTTCTTCAAGTCTAGCCATAGCTTTTTCAAACTTCAAGATGATGATATCAATGTGAGCACTAAGTTGAGCACCTAATTGAGTAATAGAGTCAACTTCATGCTTTCCTCCTCTAGTAGCCTTGCAAGGCCTACTATATTGTGAGTTATCGACCGCCAGTTTCTCAATTTTATTCCAAGTTTGATTGTCATCAACTTCGGTGAACATTCCATTTGATCCCATGTTGAGAATGTTTCTTGAGTCTTCATAAAGACCATTCCAAAATTGTTATACCAAGAACCACCTCACTAAGTCCATGATGAGGACATGAGCGGCAAATTCCTTTGAATCGCTCCCAAGCTTCATACAAAGATTCTTCATCTCTTTGCTTAAAGCCCGTAATTTGAGCTCTTAGCATGTTAGTCTTTTCCGGTGGATAGAAATTTTTGTAGAAAGCTAGAGCCAACTTCTTCCAAGAATCAATTCCAAGAGTAGCCTTATCAAGGCCTTTCAACCATTGTTTCGCGGTGCCAATTAGAGAAAAATGAAATAAGACCCATCGAATTTGGTCTTGAGTTACACCGGTTTGAGATATTGCATCACAATAGTCACAAAAAGTCTCCATGTGAGAGTGAGGGTCTTCACTAGGCATCCCCCCAAATTGGCTTCTTTTGACTAATTGGATAAATGCGGATTTGGCAATGAAATTTCCGGTTAAGTGTTGTGGTGTGGGAGTACCGTTGGGTAGGTTCTCCTCGGTTGGTACGGAATGTGATGAAAATTTAGGCATTGTGGGTTGATTTTGTGTTGGATTATATGTTGGGTTCTCCTCACCTTCTCTTGCAAAAGGGTTGATGAACTCAATAGTATTTTGTTGAATATCTACAACCTCACCAATACCTCTCAAAGTTCTCCTAGCAAGTCTTCTATTGGTTGTCAAAGTCCTTTCAATTTTGTGATCAAAGGGTACTTGTCGTTAGGAGCGCCTAGACCAAAACACAATTTATAACTTCACAAACAACTCTACAATTAGTAAAGAGGCAAGTAAAGGTCAGATCCAAAGGGACGGGAATTGAGATGACATTTTCTATTGCAACTAGTGGTGTCTAAGGGTGTCACAATTTGGGGTTTGAAGTAGAAGATCACTAAACTAAATAGCAATAAAAGTAAACAAGCAAGATGAATTGAAAGGGATGTAAACAATTGATAAAAGGCACTAGGGTGTCATGGGGTCATAGGGGATTCATGGGAATTGATCATACAAACATATTCTCAAATTATAAGCAAGCAGTTATTGTCGTGATGGATCGAGTTGGTTTATATCTTACAATCCTTGGAAAGTTTGGGTCCCGGAGCCGAATCGATTAGATTGTACAACACCACAAGTCGACTTAATCTTCCCTACTCAACTATATGCATGGTCTAATGAGACTCTAGTTGGTTTATGTCTTACAAGTGTCATTGAAAAGATAGGTAATGGGTAAAAAATGCAAGGATTCATAGGCTCGCATTTCAACAAACATAACATGTGCATAAGTTGAGATCACAACAAGCAAGCAAATAAACTATGAAAACATATTAATTTAAGCATGAATCATCCCCCATGTTGGTTTCCCCTAATTACCCATTAACCCTAGCTAAGAAAACTACTCACTCATTATAATGTGAACATGCTAGCAAGGTTGTCAATCATATCAACAAAGTAAAACATGATGAATAAATGAAAGTGATTAACAATAATTAAAAAGGGATTAAGAGAATTATACCTATTAATGATTCCAATAATAAAGCAAAGAATAATAGAAGTACTTGATGATAGATTGTAAGGTTGACAATCTCCCAATAATAACCCAAATAGTCTCCAATTACCCAAAAACAAAGGATGAACAAGAGAGAGATTAAGGAAATGAAACTTGTATTAAAACTTGATTAAATGTTGATTACAAGATTAAAGAGAGATTTGATTGATATTAACTACACTAAAGATTGCTAAAAAGAACATCCTCTTCTAATTAGACTAATAGGGTATTTATAGTGGGGATTAGTTACATAAATTAGGGTTTACTAAGGGCTTAAATGACGATTAAGTCCTTGAGGAATCGCCGGTCTCTAGGGAGACTTCGGTCTCCTATTCGCCGGTCTTAGAAAAATAACCGCATCCTTCCTTGAAGCTTGTAGAAGACGAAAAGGCTGTAAGGGAATCCAGGCGTCCAGGGCACGGGACGGGCGGATTTGGGTGTTTCTGGACGGGCGTCCAGAAGGGGAAGACGGGCGGATTCTGGGCGTTTTGCACGGGCGTCTTGTAGAGGAAGACGCTCGGATTGTGGGTCTTTGGACGGGCGTCTTGAGGACAATCCGCCCGGATTGTCTTACAACTTCTTTCCTTCTTCTTTTCTTCCATTTTCTTCATAAAATCCTTGGGGATTTCCTCGGGGATGCAAAGATCTTTTCTCATCATTGCCCATCTACTATAGTATGTACAAAGGCCTTCTAATCCTGTCTTCTCTTTGATGCTTGGTCATTGAATTCAATCAATTTAGCCTCATTTTGCCATGAAAATGCAAGATTTGCACTCCTTTCCTACCAAGGACACAAAACCTCAAAGAATATGCAAAACAAAGGACTAAAGACAATAAATGACCCAAATATGCACTAAAAAGCATGGAAACAAGGCTAATCTGGGGACTAAATATGCTCTAATTATGGTCACATCAAAAATCCCCAAACCGAACCTTTGCTCGTCCCGAGTAAAGAGGTGACAAAGACTAGGACCATTATTTAAACTAACCTAATAACATAGCCGATATGAGACAATTAGCGGGTCTATCTCCGCCCCTTCAATTCACAACAAGATAACCATAAGGTAGGTGTTAGAAATCTATATCTCTTTACATAACATATTCAAATATGTGTTGATTTAATTTAGTCATAAAATTAAAAGATGATCTTATGCATGCAAACTATAAAGAATTAAAGAAGAAATCATCATCATATATTGAGGATTTCGGTTTATATGGGCACAAGTGAGTTCTCTTACTCACTTGTTCTTGAGCTTCCTTAAGTGGATGAACAAGGATTCAAGTAGAGAATCACTCCCAAGGTTTTATACCCAAATTAACAACTTAATAAAATTAATATTATTATTACTAGAACAATATTATTTTTTGTATAAAATTGACCAAAAATCTTTATTTTGTACTCTCTAATTCGGTTGAGAGAAGGAGAAGAAGGAAGGCTTTTTATCTCTCTAAAATTCTTATTTTAGATGTGTGTAAAAATGAATAATTGATACACTAACTATTGGTAGTGTATATGGTAAAAGTAAGGAGAAAAACCCATGGTTTTCTCCTCTTGAAAAACCGGGTGGAAGGGGAAGGAAGGGGTCAATGCATGCACAAGGTTGTCTTCACAAGATCAAGTAGGGTTGCATGGCTAGGTTTAGGAAGAAATTATTATGTTTACCACTAACATAATGAACATAATATATTCCTAATCATCCCCATTATTTCGGTTTTTATTGATATAATGGACTCCATTTTATTTTTGTCAAATTGTTAATTTGTCATATGTCACATGTCACATAAAATTGTTATGTATTTTTAACATATTAAAAATCAACGCATTAATAAAAATACGTCATATACAAAAATCGACTTGGTAATTCATAATTACTTGTACCAAAATATTTTACCAATTATAAATCACAACATCTTGTATTTATAATAATTTATTCATTCAAATGCAATTGTTTCCTTAAACAATAATTTCATCTAAGTAATTAAAACAAATCGATTACTTAGACCGTATCTTATTTAATCAAATTACAATGAGACACGTAAATATTACTTCCAAAATCGTCCATCAATTTTAAGTAATTTAATTAACCCGTATCGTCATACGATCAATTAAATGATCAATTAAGAGTGTTACCCTTTAGGTATGACCTAAGGGGATCAATCGATCACCACCGTCGAACACGTAATGTCAAACTCTAGTCACCAATCATTACCGATATGTGTGGACCATTGACAAAAATATTACTTCCCAATTGTATTCTTTAAAATGAGACTTAAACATGTGATCATCATGATCAACAGTTGTGATCGCATAATTGTCGGAGGACACATATTCCAACAGTAGGACGCCTTCTTGCAAGGCAAGGTGGGTCTTGCCAAAATGGCGACACATCCAAACATTAAGCACACAAAGTCAAATAATGGATGCATCTACAAAAGAATAGCCACTTTCCTCATCTAAGTGGAGGAAATTATCTACAAGGGAAGCAATTCAAGGGTACACACTCCTTCATAGATACAATTTCTTCAAACTACTAGGCCTAGAAGGATACCAATAAATCACCTCCAAGTTGTGTCAAGCTAGGGTACCTTTGTCCTCAATCATTAAATGCTTTTGTCAAGAATAGACACCCTATGGTGTTAGAAACACTGGAGGATCGCGGAATTCACCCTCTTGCCTAGACAAGAAGAAGGGTTGTCCCCTCTCTACCATGCACAAAAATGGATACGATGGGTAAAGAGATCAATAGATTTTTGAGTTTCACTTTGGGAGTTTGCTTTGTTGATGTTTTTCCCTCCAATTTCTTGTGGCATTTGACATTTGAGAACACTTTCTTTTGTCATTTCTTTTGATTTTTGGCAATTCAATACTTGACAACTTTTTGCATTTCTTTTTGAACATTTTCAAAGTCACTCCATATGTAGTGAGGGTGCCTTATATTTGTAGCATAGGAGTGGCCTTGAGATATTGTTATAACCCTGAGAAGGGGTGGACAATTCCCATCGCACTTATTCCCTTCGACTAGCCACAACCATCATAACCCAAAATACGCCCATTTGATCCCATTTACGAAGGTCGTAGTAACATAAATCAAAGTTAATCTGAAACTGTGCCACCTTAGGCGAACAGTCTTTAGTCAAAAGAATCGATTCATTAGAATACTATAGTAGCTCTCGTCACGACCAGGCTATAATAATTTGCCAGAACTCTATAAGCGGTCATAAGGCCCGACAAAGTGTTCCTAACAGTCTGCCTATGTGATCGGCTAGTCATTCTCCTATGACTCCATGGCATTTGAACTTGCCATCAATCGCATCACACTTTAGTTACTTCGAGATGTCACCTCATGTAAGTAACTATGGGCGAATACAATGCTAATCCGTGTTCACTTTAACGGGGTTCAATTGTCTCTACAACCCGTTTGGATGTAACAAAGTATAAGGTGAGTTAATAATAACTCAAACGACAAATGTCGACATCACATTCGGGTAGTCAATACCATATTACAACCTTGTGATGCATATCGTAAGTGTGTAAACACTTGTTGATTGCAAAAGAAGTTTAACTTACCATGTGTCCATGTGTTCAAACTTTTTATAATCGCATTTTCCTTTACGTTCATGTTATCTTTCATTGCATGAACCTTACCAAGTAAACATATAGGTTCCCAACCTTGGTTTGGGTTCTTTATCTTGAAAGAACTTCCCTGTCGATTATTACATAACCACTGAATTTGCAGTGAATGATATAACTTGCACTGATCAAGTACCCCACCCACTCATAAGCACTAGGTAAATGTTTTACAGAGTCTTGTAACAATTTGTCAAGATGATTAGCCTAGCACTTCTCACAAGTCCTAGCATATTAGGAAATATTAGTTTTGCGTAACTTCTTACTTCAATTAAGTACTTTTCCAAACCTATTATTTCTCTTTTTAGCTTGAAAGGCTTAAGATTTTCATAAATCCTTACGTGTTGTTCGAATTTTAATAACAGAGTGTTCTGTCTAACATCAAATCGCTCATCGGATTCTCCTCGAGAATTAATGACGTTTCTTCTATGGCTTGCCAATGATTCATCATGCTCTTATGCATATGATTCATTTTTGGACATGTGCATGATTATTCTAATGGCGGAAACATTAGTAACTAATAATCATGAGATCAACCATTCTTAGGTTCAATGAACGACCATGACTGGTAATGGTAATTCCATTTTCATTTACATGAATAACCTACGTTTCTCGTTGATTTGATGTGTATATCTCAACACCTATCCAACATCTCATGATGTGATGTTATAAACTTTTACAAGATGATAGCTCCCACTAAATTCCATGACTTCACATGATAATTTCCAACTCCCACGTAATTCCACATGTTTCGCAATTAACTACTCAATCAAACCATTTCAAGAATTGAAATATATATTTTCTTTGCTAAGTTATTCAGATAAAACCATATATGTTCCCATCATATCCTTTCAAAATACCTATTTTGAAAAGGTTTCAATCTTAACCTTATGGAAAGAGATTTTAATCTCTAACTCATTCATTTTATAATGATGCGCAACAATGTCATTAGATAAATGTGAATTATATCTAATACACGTCCTTCTCAAAATACCCTTTTCGGAAGGAGGTCTAACCATTTCATTTTCATAATGAGGTTTAGTAATGACTTTTGCGTGGTTAATACTTAACTTAGCTCTTGTGGATATCAGTATATCAATATTTTCAACTTTGATTTATATAGGCTCTTAAGTAAACATCAATATTTGAAACTATTGGTCAAAATTTATCATAAACTAGTCAAAAACTCTTGTTAAGACTTTATATTAGTCATTCTTATTCCAAAACTTTCTTTTGGTCTCCTCGTGTAGTTATCTTGAGAACATATTCTTTTGATTACTTCACTTGGTCTCTATTGTCTTGTAGATCTATTCGAGACCATAGATCTCATCTATTCGTGTGTACCATATAAATAGGTATACCTTCATTCAAATCATTCTCCCTTGCGTAGATCTCATTTACACAAGTACACAGATTTTCCTTTGTGTCTTCATTTTCTCCCACTCTATCTTTAGAATGAATACACTAGAGATTTAAAGATAGCATATGAGACACAAATAATGATTTTTGAAGTATAAGGAGGACTATCTCATAGATTGACTAATTGATTTAGATTTTGTAAGTGTACTTGGTGATTAACATTCATTTAAGAGAGTTAATTAACTCAATATCACTTTATAAATGATCATTCACAAGCCTTAAGCTTGTGGACATATAATGAATCCCATCATTATAGTTGTCTATTAGATCACTTTAAGTGAATGATCATATGTTTCTATGAGCAAGCGGATAAAGACGAATTTTAGAACAAGGATAAAAACGATAAAACGGGTGACTTGGGTTGCAAACCAAGCCACCATTATCCAAAATATATTTCCATGTCGAACACGGAAATCAAAAGGTTCTAAAATCCGAAACATAATTAAAATAAGACAATAAAAAGCGAAGCTTCATGAAAGCTATTCCTAGCTTCTTGATGGTTTCTTAAGCTTGCTTTTCTTTTCCCTTGTCTTTGCTTGGTGGAAGCCCTATTTACAATAAAAAGGGGATACATTATCACAACTTTGTATCACAATACCATAGTTGAATTAGAAACATAAAAGAAAGGATAGTCTTTTACCTCTTGGAGTGATTTTTCCAAATTAATGTCACCAAGGTATTTGGAACAATTTCTTTTCCAATGTCCAACACCATTACAATAATGGCATTTATCAAGAGGACCCTTCTTGATTTTGGAAGTGCTTGCTTCATAAGTCTTAGCTTTGGTGAAAGTGGGAGCTTGCTTCTTACTCTTCTTCCCATTCCTTTTGAACTTCCACTTGCTTTTGGTGCTTATGTTAAGCACATCCTTAGGTGGGTTAACATTTAACCCCATGTCTCTTTCGGCTTGCACAAGTAACTTGTGCAATTCTTCAAGAGACACGTCCTTGTCTTGCATGTTAAGATTCACCCGGAATTGAACATACGCCTTGACCTTGGATAAGGAGTGTAGAATCCTATCTATAACCAGTTCTTTGGGGATTTCAACTTTTTGAATCTTCAAGGTCTCGACTAGCTCCATTAATTTGAGCACATTAGGGCTAACTTTTTGGCCCTCTTTGAAGTCGAGATCAAAGAATGTCGCGGCTGCCTCATATTGGACGATCCGCGGAGTTTGTGGAAACATTGTCACAAGCTTGGAGTAGATTTCATTAGCGGTGCCCATTTTAAAGGCTCTCCTTTGGAGATCCGCCTCCATCGCAAAGATCAACACATTTTTCATTGCGGCGGACTCCTTGTGGTAAGCCTCATATGCTTCCTTAGTGGCGGCGGTCGACCTAGCATTATGTTCGGGTGGAGAGGCCTCGGTAAGGTAACGAAGCTTGTCGTCACCATGGGCGGCTAGTTTGAGTTGGCATCCCAATCGGAGAAATTTGACCCATTCTTTTCAAGTTTACATCGATCCATGAAGGATCGGAGCCATGAAGTATTAGTGAGAGGCGTGGCGTCGGTGTTTGGATTTGCCATTTGTTATGAGAAATAAGAGCGGTCTACAAAACAAAGATAGAAGGAATAAAACAAATGTCGCTTTTAAAAATAATAATACTCGTAAAAAATTAATTTAAACAAGTTTTATTGCATTTATCTAGTGACCTCTACCCAACTTGATAAATGATTCCAAGACCCAAATTCATATTAACTTGGGCACGGTGTGGCCGATACATCCCTTATCAATATAACTCGGTGGATTAACTCTTTAATCGATTCTACTTTTAGAACTCTTGGTCGATAAAATTACATTAACATTTATCTTTAACCCAAAACACATTCGACAAGGGCACGGTGTGGCCGATACATCCCTTATCAAAAACTTTTGTTGAGTTCAACCCAAATTTCGAATAAATGTGTCCATGATCCAAATCCACATCAACTTGGGCACGGTGTGGCTGATACATCCCTTATCAACATGAATTCGGTGGATAGACATTTATCAACCACTTACCCTACGTAACAAGGTTTGTACCCCGGTGTGGCCGAGTGCACTCCCTCACGAAATAGGTTTTCATGGTTTCTACTTTTTGGTAAGGCTATGTCTCAATTGATTATTTTAGTGAGAGGTCATGTCAATTTATTATCTATCACGTTTTAAGTGAACTAAAGCGGTGAACTACGATAATTTTATTTGACACGGTCGATAAACTAGATTAAAATGACAATGCATGTTTTAGTTATGGTGATTTAGCGATGCATGCAACATATAAATAAAATGCAAAACATAAAATAAATCCTAGTATGGCCTTCCTAAAATAGAAAATCTAATTAACTATTACATATTCGGAAACCAACTCCATTGGTCCCTTGAACTTCGGTTATGGCACGCATCTCGAGGTATCACCGTCTATATGTATCGCCTTCTTGAGTGACACCGTCTTCAAGGAACTCCTGAATAATTAAATTACATAACAAATTACATAATTCCAATTATACATTTGTAATTAAAATAAAATAAATCTATTAAATTACAAAACGGTGATACGAGATCACAATAAATTACAACCGAATCGATATTCCCATACATTTGGGTAATACCAATTAAAACTAAGGCCATACTAAGTAAAAATACATAATTCAAAAATTACATAAAATAAAATTATGACAATCATAAATAAAATGAAGCATTATAATATGTATGAACATGCCCAATTTTATGCTAAATCGCCTTTAAGTAGCCAATATCGTATATTAAACGGTTTTTACGGATTTGCGTGATTCAACCTTTTTAAATCACAATAAAATACATAAATTCATATTTATGCACAAGTTAATTACTCTAACCTCTTAGGACTCAAAATTAGTCTCCACTAACTATTTGACCATAACTAACTCATATTTCTAAAATTGTTCATTAATGGACCCAAAATTACAATAAAAATGCTATAAACATCAAATAAATCACAAAAATTTCAAATAAATTAAAATTTTGAAATTCAAACTTATGAACATTCTGGAAAAAATAACATGACACTCATAATGTTCAAAAACTTAGGTTAAAATTTCGAAAATTTTCCTAAAAACTATGTTGCGGTTTATCGGATTTATCAATTATCATCATAAAAACATGAGAAAAATTATATTCATCAACTTTTCAATTTTAGATCTGAAAAGGATAATAAAATGCAACATGTGACGTTTTTCCTTAGTCATGAAGTATGTTTTAGCAATTATTCACTAATTAAGTCACTAGTTATGCTATTTTTCATCAAAAATTCATAAATCATGCATAAAGACTTCAATATAGCCTATTATTGTAATACTCAGGAATTGTAGGAGCATTGTTGACCGATCTTGTTGACCAAACAGACCTTAGGGATGATTGGGTGAGGGATCAAGACTGGTAATAGGGGGCGTATAGGTTAGTTACTCGACCTAGCGGAGGCCACTCGGCCGAGTATCACCAATACTCGACCGAGTGGAGTCTACTCGGCCGAGTATTCCTATACTCGACCGAGTATGACTGCTGTCGACGCGTTATTATAAATGCGAGTTCGCGAGATTCATTTCTATTTTCTCATTTCCTCGACAGTTTCTCTTTCTCTAACCCTAGAACATCTCCCTACTCTATCACTCCATAGCCTTATACCTAAAAGGGATTAGCTTAAAACCCTACCATGGGAATGTCGGGATTCGCGGAGCAAGGAGGACGTGGGTGGTGGTTATTTATGTCGTCACCGATGTGCAAGGTTAGGTAAGTTCTTTGCCTTGTGTCCTTTTGATTGATTCTTTGAGTATAGTCGTGTAATAGGACATGGTTAATATTGTTAGGGTGCTTATTGAGTCGTGCGCTACTGTAGTTGGAAGTCTTTCATGCTTTGCGATGAGGTAGGATTTCCTACTCAGTCTACTGTTAATTGATTTGAGATTTTGATTGTATTGTGATTCATGGTTATCCGCTGATCATCGGAGTATGGTGATTGTGGTAATGATGGCGTTGTCATGTGATAGCTGCGATGCTGTGGTTGGGATTGTGGTGGAGTCACTTGCGGGAGTGGCTTCACACCCTAGTTCGCCCTCCGTGGAACCCGCCACGAGAGGGGATGTGCACATTAAGGGACAGGGACTGTTAGTCGCTCGTTGAGGAGCTGGACTAGGTGGGGATGGGCTGCGGTCACCCACTGGCGGCGAGGATTACCTGTTGCGATGGGTAATCTGGCAGGGCTACACATTTCGTGTGTAGTCGGTGTGTGTAAGAGGTGGTGAGTTTGGGATAGTGGATGATCAGCTATTTACTTTATTGTCTTATCTTATATTTGATTAGTCGATCTTGACCCCGTGTTGTTTTTGTGGTATCTGCGGTGATCCATTCGGGATGGTGAGCGGTTGGTTTAGCGGTATTGTTGATTACTGCTGCTTTGGATTGGAGGGATCGAGTCATCACGCTCTTTGGTCTAGAGTTGTAGAATCACAAGTGTTGTAATTGAACTTTATTCTAGAGACTTGAATAAAATGGTATTGTGACGGATATTTTATTAATGTAATATTGCCCTTGTATTGTCTAATTTGATCTACTTCCTCGGGAAACCGAGATGGTGACACCGTCATACACTGGAATGGTCCTTGGTAAGGCGTTCTGGTGTGCGAGGGTGTTACAAAGTGGTATCAGAGCCGACGATTTTGGAACCTGAACTAACGAAATTAATGAACATAGGGTGTCAATTAAAATGAACCTGGTGTATGTACGTTGGGAGCCCCAGCCGATGCTAGATTTTGAGTGAGTAGGCGCCCTCATTTCAAAATCATGGCCCCATCGGACTTAAGCCAGACACGGGAAAAGGGTAGATAGTGTGAGTCGTGGATTGTTAAGTGTTGTGTGTTGTGTGCATCTATTGTGTGTGTATCTATTACTAGAGTGGTATGTGTAGATAGATGTGTGGAAAAGTGGAAGTGAATATGGAATTGTTGCAAGGTGTGATCAGTGACCAATTAATCAATTTGTTTTATGATGAATGTGTTAGGTGTGAAATTATTGTGTTACAAATGTGAATAATGTGTACGTCTGGTGATTAGCAGAAGTAGAAATGATGTGATATAGAGCTAAACCTGGTAGGTACCGTAATTAGATTGTGACATATGCTATATGGGTACAAAGAAAATAGTTTCTTGGCATAGTGAGGGATTGTTTCGATGATGGATGTATGTGACGTGTGTTAAGGTGGTACAAATCAGCGTTAATAGTGACGAGCCGGAATCCCGAACTCCGAACGATGTTATTTGATTTTGCGAGAACAAGTGAAAAGTTACGACTCCTTCTCTATTTCGAAAATTAGATCGAGTAGATGCGAGTACTCGACCGAGTAGACCAAACTCGGCCGAGTATCAAGTTACATAACCGAGTACCCATTTTGTCAGAATAATAATCGATTCTGGTGTTTAAAACTCGACCGAGTAAGAATGGTACTCGACCGAGTAATGCACACTCGGCCGAGTATCCTAAATACTCGACCGAGTAGTGAACACTCGCCGAGTATTCCCAACACTCGACCGAGTGTTCTTGTAGTAGAGCCAATGCGGGTTATACAAAAACCCTAATTTCGTGCCTTTCTTTCTTATTTCCGCCTCCCATCTTCATCTTTCCTTCTCTCTAAAACCACCATGCTCCATACTCTTTCTTTCTCAAGCTTTTGGGTAAAATCTTGGTGTCACACTTGTCCTTAGTTGCCCTAACTCAGTTTAAGGTAAGATTTAAACTCAAATTCCTTTATTCTTTTCAAAGACATTGTGTATTAGCATGCTATACTTCGATTTCTTGTTAAAAACAATTGAAATTCAGTCTTAAACTTATTAATTTTTCGAATTCGACTTCATATAGGCTTTGTGTACATTTTTGGTTGATTATCTTATGATGTAGGGTTATCAAAAACGAATTTCGCATTGTTATAGATGAGTATTCTCTAGTGTGAAGTGATTTAAAATTGGAACCATATGAATAGTAAATAGTTGGTGATTTTCTGATAGTTGTTTTAAAAATATTGTTCCTAAATCGGTATACAAGTGAAACAGTCCGTCTTTTGTGCTAAGAGTTTCGAATGTCAATCCTTTGTTAAAGATAATTTCCTTGCAGTATGGTGAAAACTAGAGGTTTACCCAACAAGAGACCTCGCGCGAATGTTCAACTCGAGGCTGGGCAAGGTAGCAGTGGACCGGTTGTACCGCCGGTGGAGGCACATTCATCGGTAATTTTTGCTAACTTCGATCATCGTAAGGCTTTCGTGGCTCTTATGCGTCGTCCTTTTCGCCCCACCCGTTGTGTCAACCCTAGTATCCTTGAGACCTTGGGGATTAAGGAGGACATAGTCCACATTTTCAAGATTTTGGGCATGGAGGGGTTGTACCACCTGAGAAAGAAATCCTACCCCCACTTGACCCTAGAGTTTTTGAGTTCTTTTGTGTATGATAAGAAGGGAAAGACCGTCTCTTTTCGTCTCATGAATGAGGATCATGAGCTTACCCTTGATGAGTTGGCTGACCATTTGGGTTTAGAGGCCGAGGATGATGACTACCTTAGTGACGTGGCCAAGAACAAAGTGGCGCACCTCGGTACCTTCCTTATTTGACGCGCACCCGCCCCTACCGTCAGTGCCATGTTGATTAATGATATCCAGCACGTTTCCCTTCGTATGTTTCTAAGGATGTTGACCTGTCTACTTTACTCGAGAGAGGACGTGAGTAAACTCAACTCTCACGAAGTCATGCTCCTTGTGTCCTACCTTAACCTCCACCGCCGGAAACCGTTTTACTACAGTGCTCCTGGTATAGTGTGCTCTAGTCCGAGCGCATGGCACGATCGAGACCCGATTTGTTGCTTGCGGGGCCATAGTGACCCGCCTAGCTCAGCGACTGACCGACTTTGAGGCCCCACCTCCTGAGGGGAATGAGTATGTTGAGGTTGTGCCCACCATGGACGCCCAATACTGGCGTCAGAACCGATGGTTGAGGAAGATGGATGATGGGTCGTATGCTTGGAGGGTGAGAGGTACTATGTGGATGGTGCTTCCGGACCCAGCTCACCTCCCTGTTGTTGATCATTTGGCCGAGTGGGAGCCTTGTGGCATTCCTAGGCCTCGAGCCCCGATCTTACGATCGACCCTCGGATCCTCCCCGGACTTACCCGAGCCCGTCACCATGTACATGAGGGACAGGCGAAGCGGCACCTCCCCCACCTAGGGAGCGTCGTGGAGTTAGGCAGCCTAGGGTAGACCCGGTTGTGTCTGAGCCCTCTTACTCTGCCCCCGACTCTTACCCTTATCACCCCTACCAGTACTCGTCGTACCCTACGGTGCATGACCCTAGGATGCAGCCTCATGAGCTAGCTGAGCGGATTTCTTCTACTTTGGTGCTCCGCAACCTACACGAGATGACCCTTAATCAGGGGATCGGGACTGATTTGGCACAGCCTGTATGGTGGAGAGGACCAGGAGTGGATACGGGAGTGTTCCACGGTTATGGGGTGGACCCGAGTTTAGGAGACCTCCCGAGGAGACGAGTTTGCTACCTCGCGGACCGTGGGAGCCAACTCCGGCGATCACCGGGAGGGGACTACTCGGCGACAAAGGGTTTTCCAGTGCGGGGAGTTCAGTGCGTACTTCCGGCGCGGTGGTGGTGATGACATGGAGGAGGGTCCTCGTTCGATCTTGGATGTTAGACTTATTTAGTTGATTTCTTAGATGTTAGACTTATTTAGTGGTGATGGACTTGTTTTGTTGTGTCGGATTTATTGCCTCTTCTTTAGATGTTGCTTCCGGTATTTGGTATCTTCTGTTGGATGATTGTATTTGGCCATAAGGCCGTTACTTGGTTAACGTATGGAGGCGTGTTTCATGTCATTTCAGGTAGAAATTAGTTATGTATTAAACCATTGTGAAGAATTGTTGCAGGTTGTAGTGATAGCCAAGTGATAACGACAAAACGCTCTCTGTCGGGCATCACTCGACCGAGTATAGATTACTACTCGACCGAGTAGAGCTCACTCGGCCGAGTATTCCTATACTCGACCGAGTAGAGCGTACTCGACCGAGTAGTCTTTCATACTCGGCCGATTATTGCGACTTCAGAGGGACATTGGAAATTTGTTATGAAAATTTCATAACTACGTGATAATTGTGTGACAAAGCTTGTTAGATACTTATTGTACTATGTCATACTAAATGACGTCCTACAGATAGATCATAATTGTATCATGGAATTGTGATTGTTAGTATAAGCTATGAATTTATGAGTGTTTCATTGTATAACATAGGTTGGTTACCAGGATCTTAAATTGTTTAGGGGTGGAATACCCTAGACATTAAATTATATGAAAAGTAACACTTTACTCATACAACGTGGTAACTGTAAGAGTCTTATACATATGTATATGTTTGGTTACAATGATAATTGCTCCAATGAGATTACGCATAGAGCTGTTCTTTCTTGTTTATTCTATATATATATATTAATTGTCACGCTACAATAATGTACATGTTGGCCGCTGAAATCATTGGTCTTTATAAGTCACAAATGTGTAAGGTCGTAAGACAAGCTGAGCTACATGAGTTTATAAGTAATGTCGCCGTCATATGGTACGTTTTAGCGTTGGGTTTGGGAAAATGATTACTGGTGAACTTCGGGGACGAAGTTCCTTTAAGAGGGGAAGAGTAATGTCGCGGAATTAAGTATTTAATTATGTAAAATATGTGTTTAGTTAATTATGTAAAATATGTGTTTAGTTATACCTATGATTTTGGAATTACATGTATGTAGTTAACATTCGGAATTTATGTTCATGTTTTATGATAAGTATTTTATTTGTGAAATATGTATTTTATTTATGAGTAAGTATTTAATTTTATGAAATATTGGGAATTATATGTATGTTAGGTGTTCACATTCGGAGTTACTGGATTACAATCATGTTTTCTTTAAGCCGCATCTATGTTGTATGTAATTAATATGAAAATTATATGGTGCATGGGTGTCAAGTATCATGAAGATTCGGTTCAGTTGATGATAATTGGTATACGTGCTCGGAATGTGGTGATTGTGTACTTAGGTATCTTATAAGGGTGTATCGCTTTGCTTTTGTATATTTAATATAAGCGTTTTAACGTGGTAGTTTACATTTGGGTATGGTTTCTTACATTGTGTAAAGCGTTTCAATTGCATACTTGTGTAAGTATAGAGTTGAATCTTTGTTTTGACTAATCTCCGTATGTATAGGTGTAAGTTGTGAGTAGCATTGTTTGGGAAGGTAGCGGTGATATGCGATTGTTGTTGAATAAGATGGCTTGTTGTTGAATAAGATGGCTGAGGATAATTGATGGATAGTGTGAATTTATGTACCTTTGGGTAGGTGGTTAAGGCCATGGTAACTTTGTGTTGACGGGGCTGAACTTCGGGGACGAAGTTCTTTTAAGGGGGGAAGATTGTAATACTCAGGAATTGTAGGAGCGTTGTTGACCGATCTTGTTGACCAAACAGACCTTAGGGATGATTGGGTGAGGGATCAGACTGGTAATAGGGTGCGTATAGGTTAGTTACTCGACCTAGCGGAGGCCACTCGGCCGAGTATCACCAATACTCGACCGAGTGGAGTCTACTCGGCCGAGTATTCCTATACTCGACCGAGTATGACTGCTGTCGACGTGTTATTATAAATGCGAGTTCGCGAGATTCATTTCTATTTTCTCATTTCCTCGACAGTTTCTCTTTCTCTAGCCCTAGAACATCTCCCTACTCTATCACTCCATAGCCTTATACCTAAAAGGGATTAGCTTAAAACCCTACCATGGGAATGTCGGGATTCGCGGAGCAAGGAGGACGTGGGTGGTGGTTATTTATGTCGTCACCGATGTGCAAGGTTAGGTAAGTTGCTGCCTTGTGTCCTTTTGATTGATTCTTTGAGTATAGTCGTGTAATAGGACATGGTTAATATTGTTAGGGTGCTTATTGGAGTCGTGCGCGGCTGTAGTTGGAAGTCTTTCATGCTTTGCGATGAGGTAGGATTTCCTACTCAGTCTACTGTTAATTGATTTGAGATTTTGATTGTATTGTGATTCATGGTTATCCGCTGATCATCGGAGTATGGTGGTTGTGGTAATGATGGCGTTGTCATGTGACAGCTGCGATGCTGTGGTTGGGATTGTGGTGGAGTCACTTGCGGGAGTGGCTTCACACCCTAGTTCGCCCTCCGTGGAACCCGCCACGAGAGGGGATGTGCACATTAAGGGACGGGGGACGTTAGTCGCTCGTTGAGGAGCCGGACTAGGTGGGGATGGGCTGCGGTCACCCATCGCGCGAGGATTACCTGTTGCGATGGGTAATCTGGCAGGGCTACACACTTCGTGTGTAGTCGGTGTGTGTAAGAGGTGGTGAGTTTGGGATAGTGGATGATCAGCTATTTACTTTATTGTCTTATCTTATATTTGATTAGTCAGTACTGACCCCGTGTTGTTTTGTGGTATCTGCGGTGATCCATTCGGGGATGGTGAGCAGTTGGTTTAACAGGTATTGTTGATTACTGCTGCTGGGATTGGAGGGATCGAGTCATCACGCTACTGGTCTAGAGTTGTAGAATCACAAGTGTTGTAATTGAACTTTATTCTAGAGACTTGAATAAAATGGTATTGTGACGGATATTTTATTAATGTAATGTTGCCCTTGTATTGTCTAATTTGATCTACTTCCTCGGGAAACCGAGATGGTGACACCGTCATACACTGGAATGGTCCTTGGTAAGGCGTTCTGGTGTGCGAGGGTGTTACAATTATTTTACACACATCTTGTAAAATTGCATGTGACAACATACTAAATGTCTATGACCAGAATCGAAATTTATCTCATATTAACCTCTTTTTCATCTAAATCTGATTTTTATAATGAAAAATCCATATTTCGAGCATAAAAACTCCACAAATTCTGAAAATTTACAGGTCATCTACAAATAAAACATGTGATAACATATCCAAAAATCATTGGAAAATTCGAAGTTTTGCCAATTTTAGTCCGAAAATGACATTTTAATCATAAAATCACATTTTTAATGCCATTATAATATATGATGAACAATAAAAATCCATAAATTAACCAAAATATCCTAAATACATTTTAGGATCAATAACTTTAACATGCATAAATTATTTCGTGATATATCATAATAACACAAATTTACAAGTTTTATATGTTAATCGTATAACTCGGAAAAGCTATAACCGATTTGCATGCAAACAACCAAGGCTCTTGATACCGCTTGTTAGAAATCCATATCTCTTTACATAACATATTCAAATATGTGTTGATTTAATTTAGTCATAAAATTAAAAGATGATCTTATGCATGCAAACAATAAAGAATTAAAGAAGAAATCATCATCATACATTGAGGATTTCGGTTTATATGGGCACAAGTGAGTTCTCCTACTCACTTGTTCTTGAGCTTCCTTAAGTGGATGAACAAGGATTCAAGTAGAGAATCCCTCCCAAGGTTTTATACCCAAAGTAACAACTTAATAAAATTGATATTATTTTTACTAGAACAATATTAATTTTGTATAAAATTGACCAAAAATCTTTATTTTGTGCTCTCTAATTCGGTTGAGAGAAGGAGAAGAAGGAAGGCTTTTTATCTCTCTGAAATTCTTATTTTAGATGTGTGTAAAAATGAATAATTGATACACTAACTATTGGTAGTGTATATGGTAAAAATAAGGAGAAAAGCCCATGGTTTTCTCCTCTTGAAAAACCGGGTGGAAGGGGAAGGAAGGGGCCAATGCATGCACAAGTTTGTCTTCACAAGATCAAGTAGGGTTGCATGGCTAGGTTTAGGAAGAAATGATTATGTTTACCACTAACATAATCAACATAATATATTCCTAATCATGCCCATTATTTCGGTTTTTATGGATAAAATGGACTCCATTTTATTTTTGTCAAATTGTTAATTTGTCATATGTCACATGTCACATGTCACATAAAATTGTTACGTATTTTTAACATATTAAAAATCAACGCATTAATAAAAATACGTCATATACAAAAATCGACTTGGTAATTCATAATTACTTGTACCAAAATATTTTACCAATTATAAATCACAACATCTTGTATTTATAATAATTTATTCATTCAAATGTAATTGTTTCCTTAAACAATAATTTCATATAAGTAATTAAAACAATTCGATTACTTAGACCGTATCTTATTTAATCAAATTACAATGAGACACGTAAATATTACTTCCAAAATTGTCCGTCAATTTTAAGTAATTTAATTAACCCGTATCGTCATACGATCAATTAAATGATCAATTAAGAGTGTTACCCTTTAGGTATGACCTAAGGGGATCAACTGATCACCACCGTCGCACGACAGTAATGTCAAACTCTAGTCAGCCAATCATTAGCGATATGTGTGGACCAGTTGACAGTAAAATATTACTTCCCAATTGTATTCTTTAAAATGAGACTTAAACATGTGATCATCATGATCAACAGTTGTGATCGCATAATTGTCGGAGGACACATATTCCAACAAAGAGGATGCCTTCTTGCAAGGCAAGGTGGGTCTTGCCAAAATGGCGACACATTCAAACATTAAGCACACAAAGTCAAATAATGGATGCATCTACAAAAGAATAGCCACTTTCCTCATCTAAGTGTCGGAAATTATCTACAAGAGAAGCAATTCAAGGGTACACACTCTTTCATAGATAAAATTTCTTCAAACTACTAGGCCTAGAAGGATACCAATAAATCACCTCCAAGTTGTGTCAAGCTAGGGTACCTTTGTCCTCAATCATTAAATGCTTTTGTCAAGAATAGACTCCATATGGTGTTAGAAACACTGGAGGATCGCAAAATTCCCCCTCTTGCCTAGACAAGAAGAAGGGTCGTCCCCTCTCTACCATGCACAATAATGGATACGATGTGTAAAGGGATCAATAGATTTTTGAGTTTCACTTTGGGAGTTTGCTTTGTTGATGTTTTTCCCCCCAATTTCTTGTGGCATTTGACATTTAAGAACACTTTCTTTTGTCATTTCTTTTGATTTTTGGCAATTCAATACTTGACAACTTTTTGCATTTCTTTTTGAACATTTTCAAAGTCACTCCATATGTAGTGAGGGTGCCTTGTATTTGAAGCATACGAGTCTATTTTTGCTCCTCTTTTCATTTGATGCATTTTGCAAACTTTCTTTCATTTTTCATTTCATTGAACTAAAATTGATTTCTTTTTGTGCCCATTCCCTTTGATGACAAAAATGTGGTAGAACATGGATGAATGATGCATGGTTTCAAGGGTCACCTTGGAATAAACGGTAGCCAAGGAGTTATCACACCACAAGGTACTCTTGACTAGGCCTCAATCCATGGGTCAAAGGATACTAGCATGACACATCCTAGGGTGTTTTACAAGTATTCTAACAAGCAAAGTCTTAAGAAGAAAAAGCATATACTAGAGCCTATATACATTTGTCAAGCTTCCCAAGTAGACGATTTCGAAAAATTTTCTAACATGCAACTACATGCCATGATGCAACTAACCTATATACATCCTAATGCAAATGATTCTACCAACTAATATGCCAAATAAACTAGATGCAAGTCCTAAATTCACATTGTTTTACCGCATCAATAAAAAAAAAGCCACATAGTCATTAACATAAAGAGGAAAAAGGAGATTGGAAAGATCATACCATGCGGTCTTCAATATCCTCATGTCTCGGATGTGGCGTAGTCATTCAATGTGAACAAGGATAAAGCAAACACAATATATACAACAATATATACAAGACTACACTACAAAGGAAATGAACTTGTTTTTGGATTTTCAAGTTTTTTCAATTTTTTTGATTTTTTCGAAACTTTTTGATTTTTTTTGGGTTTTTGAATAAAAGTTAAGTTAGAATTCCCCATCTCCACACTAATATGGGCATTGTCCTCAATGGCCAAAATGATGGGAAACTATGCAAGCATGATGCATGAATTCTACACTAAATGCAAGCTACACTAATCTACACTACATGATGCATGGGTTTTTTTGTTTATGACGGAGAGCATAATTTAGATTACCTCCCGTTGCGTATGCATGTACTTCCCCAAACCGAGATAGACATTATTTCTAATGTCCTAAAAGTTGGGGTAGTTCATGCACAAAAGATGCAATGCATGAAACTAAATTGTCATTTTGGATTTTCAAAAGTGGGAACAATAAAATAAGAACACCTCAATGGGGCCGAGGTGTTAGTCCTCTATGTTGCTAGGACTCTCCAACCATGATCAAGATAAAATAAATAAAACAAAAAAAGAAGTAGACAAACCTCAAGCGGGTAGGAGCCTCCAAAGCTTGCTAGTCTTTCACCATATCATCATTGTCATCATCTTTCTCAATATAAGTGGACTCATCACCACTTCCCTCTTCACTTCCTTGCTCACTTCCTTCATCATCCTCTTCTTCTTCATTTACCTCTTCAACAATGCCCTCATCATTAACAACCTCATCACCGACAACCTCATCGTCACCCGTTTCACCCCTAGGTGCACTTGGAAAGAAAACTTCCCTATCCGCCCAACTAGGCAAAGGACATGAAGGATCAAGTAGTCCTTTCCTAGCTAAGTGAAGAAGGGGTGGATATTGGGCCAAGTATGCATCTTCTCGATCCTTATAAGCTTGTTTGTGCATCTCTTGCATAAGTAGAGTCATGTAGTCATTTCCCACTTCAACACCTTCGGGTTTGAACTCTTGATATTTGAATGGGTAGGGTGGTGTGACAATGGAGGAGGAGGGCATTTCAATTTCACCCTTTGTTGACGGATGATGTATTCGGCTTCCTTTGAGAGGGGAAGAAGGTAGTTCGTTCGATGGACACTCAAACGACATATCTTGGAAGGCAAAGTAAAAGATCTAGCATCATTGGTGAGCCACCCATATTTGGTGTCAAGAGGATTATGCTTGACCTACTTGTACATGTTAATCATGGCATCCATGTCAATGAGATGACCCCCTCTTTTCGCCACATACTTGCTATCCTTGTTGAAATTCGGATCAAAGTACTTGGCCAAGAGAGTAACTAGACCTCCATTTACGATAAAAGCGGTGCCTTCCTTTCCACAATCAACATTGAGCCATCTTTCCACCAAAAGCCTTAGAGCATTGTAAGGCTTGGTGAATTCCCTTCCAATATTTAAGACCGACTCAAGTAGAACACAATCGAGCTTGGTAAAGTGGTTAGTGTCTTTTCTTGTAATGATAGTATTCCCGATGACCTTGTGCCACACTCTAATGCCCGGATGGTAGACTAAATGAGCGCGACAAGCATGATAGTTCTCAAATTTCTTCCCGGAAATCGCCTCCCAAAGAGGAGCGGGGTCATATTTTTCGGGCTTCTTATAATAACGAGGTGTATCACTAAAACCTAATGCTTTACTCAAAACATCAAAGGTGATGCGCCTATTCACATTGGCAAGGCGAAACTCGATGTATTCTCTAGTTTCTACCTTAGTCACTTTTAATGAACTCAAGAATTCCAAGGTAAGGGAGGGGTATGTCAATTCTCTTGTTGTAAACAATTTTCCCAACCCCATGGCTTCAAAGAAGGCTTTTGTTTTATCAAGGATACCCAATTTGTTCAAGGTATCTTCACATATGAATTTGGTGGGTAGAAAGGATTTCCTAGCATACATGGCAAAAGTATCCCTATGGGAGTTAGAAATGAAAATTACCTCCGGATAGTTTGATAATTGAGCAATTTCCGGAGTTGTTGTTGTTGCTTCCAAGGGAGGATTTTGTTATTGTTGAACTTCCAAGTGTGCACTAGCAACCACCATAGCCAATGAGGCTTTCTTTGCTTGAAGGCATTGTTGCCTTTTTTAGAGTGCCTTTGCCTTAAGTGCCTTTGTTGATCCTTTTGTTCTTACCATTGATGATTATACCAAGAAAAGATTGAAAATCTTCAATTTTAAATTATACCCAAATCGATTTTAAGATGAAAGGCTTTGCCTTTGTATTTCAAAAATCGACTCAAAGGTTGAAGATTTTGGTGCTTGGATTGATTTTTGTTGGAGGAGGAGTGATTAATTTTTGTTAAAAAGAAGTTTGGATTTGATTTTGTTGAATTTGGTTGAGGAAATCTTGTTTTTGTGATGGAGAGGATGAGGGTTTTGGGGTTTTGGTAGTGTTTTGAATGTATGAATGAAGGAATGAATGTGGGAGGGGGTATTTAAAACACCCGAAATTTTCGAAACTGCAAGGAAAGACGGCGTTTTCCTTCGGGACGCTTTGGATTATGCCTATTATGGGTTCAGAATTCTCGCCTAAAGACGGGCGTCTTTCACTGACGCTCGGATTCTTCGATCATGGGACGAGCGGATTCTTTCAAAGACGGGCGGATTTTGTTACAGCAAGTTTTCTCATTTTACATTGGGAAAAAGACGGCGTCTTTCTCGCAAAGACGAGCGGATTCATTGAGACGAGCGTCTTCTCTGCTGGGACGCTCGAGATTCTTCAACATCCCAAATTTTTAATTTTACGATTAAATTGGACGGACGGATTCTATAAAAGACGCTCGGATTCCTTTGAAGGACCCTCGATTCTCCCCTGGTCTACCCGGATTCAATTCCATCCGTGCACTTGCATATCCCGTGTCATTTTTCATTCTTCAAATCCCGTGTTCCTTAATGTTGGGGCACTACTAAGGCATGAATAGCCTAGGCAATTGCTATCCCCACACTAAGCTAAAGCACTACACATCAATTAAAATCATTAGTCTCTCCCTCACTTCTCTCAAAAATGATAATTATCTTGATCAAAGCATAAAAATCCAAAAATGACAAAAATGCAATGTACGAATTAAAATGCAAGTTAGGGAGTTAGAAATATTTACACATGGTGGTTTAGGGAGGACTCACCAAACTCTCATCCTTAGTGAGATGTCATGGGGGCATGTCCAAGGTGTTGTTGATGTTGCTCAACACCTTGAAAAAGTTGTCAAAAGCTTGTTCATTGTCATGATAAAGATATTCAATAGATCTTTGCCCTTGTTATCCTTCATGTTGGTCTTTCTCGATAGCATTGCCAATATAGGGATTGAAAATCCCTTCAAACTCATCATTCCAAAGACCACAAACTTCATCTACTTGGTCACTAAAGATCTCTTGAGTTGATAGAGACAACTCTCCCACTTTCTTGTCTTGGCCAAGGAGGCCATCCTCTTCATTGCTTGACTTTGGTGAGCTTTTCAAGCTCTCTTTGTTACAATTCACTTGCTCTTTGAATGGAGCATCATCAACTTTCTTCTTCCATTGGAATTCCGACTTCTTCCTATCATCCTTCCGGCTATAATGATCAACCATAAAACATGGTTCATGCAAACGGGGAGCTCTCATGGTCTTGTCAAGATTGAAAGTTATGCTCTCATCTACAACTTCTAGAGTGAGCTCTCCATGCTTCATATAAATCACTGCACCCGCGGTGTGCAAGAAAGGTCTTCCTAGAATGATTGGAATATTGGAGTCTTCTTCCATGTCAACGATGACAAAGTCCACCGGGATGAAAAATTTCCCAACTCTTACGGGAACATCTTCACATATCCCTAATGGTGTCTTCGTCGATCTATCGGCCATTTGGAGTGTGATATTGGTGCATTTAAGCTCTCCCATCCCTAACCTTTTACTCACCGAGTACGGCATAACACTCACACTAGCCCCTAGATCACATAAGGCTTTGTTGATCGTGGTATCGCCAATGGTACACGGTATTGAGAAGCTTCCCAGATCTTTAAGTTTTGGAGGTGAACTCCCTTAAAGTATTGCACTACTCACCATAGTGAAGGCGATAGTCTCAAGCTTCCGGATTGACTTCTTCTTCGTCAGGATGTCTTTCATATATTTTGCATAGGCCGGCACGTGATTGATTAATTCCGTGAAAGGAATCGAGACTCATAAATTCTTCACAATCTCCATAAACTTTCCAAGTTGGTCATCAAATTTGGGCTTGGCTTGACGACTCGGAAAAGGAAGTTTAATCACAATGGGCTCCTTCTCCTTGGCCTTGTCTTCATTTTTCTTTGAAACTTCTTCTTTTGATGGTTCTCCATCCTTGGAGTTTTGCACAATTTCTTCTTTGTCACTAACTTCCACAACTTCATCCTCAACTTGCTCCTTTGGTGCTTCATACCTTGTACCACTCCTCAAGTGAATGGCACTAACCGTTTCATGTCTTGGGGGATTACTTTGAGGTGGTAATTGCCCCTTTTATCTTTGTGAGTTTGAAGATGCTAGTTGAGTCAATTGGGTTTCCAACATTTTGGTGTGGGCTAGGATGTTGTTGATGGTGACTTCCTTTGCTTGACTATCCGTTTGCATTTGAGTGAAAAACTCTTGTTGATTCTTTTGTATTTGGAGGACCGCTTTTTGAACATCAAAACCTTGGTCATTTTGTTGATTATATGGAGTTTGATTTTGGTAACCTTGGTTTTGGTTGTAAAAGGGTCTTTGATTTTGGTTTCTCATGGGAGGTGGGGTGTATGTTGGTTGAGGGTTTTGAACATTTTGGCTTTTGTATGAGAGATTTGGGTGGAATTTGGTATTTTCATTGTATTAGTTTGAATAAGGGGTATCACTCTTGTATACTTGAAAAGCATTCACTTGTTCATTTGTTCCTCTACATTCACTTTGGTCATGTCCCAAAGTTCCACAATTCTCACATATCCCACTTGGTATTGATGAAGATGCCTTCATGGCATTAACATGATGATTTGGTGATTTTGAGGCTTCTTCAAGTCTAGCCATAGCTTTTTCAAACTTCAAATTGATTGTATCAATGTGAGCACTAAGTTGAGCACCTAATTGAGTAATAGAGTCCACTTCATGCTTTCCTCCTCTAGTAGCCTTGCGAGGTCTACTATATTGTGAGTTATGGACCGCCATTTCCTCAATTTTGTTCCAACTTTGATTGTCATCAACTTCGGTGAACATTCCATTTGATCCCATGTTGAGAATGTTTCTTGAGTCTTCATAAAGACCGTTCCAAAATTGTTGTACCAAGAACCACTCGCTAAGTCCATGATTAGGACAAGAGCGGCAAATTTCTTTGAATTGCTCCCAAGCTTCATACAAAGATTCTTCATCTCTTTGCTTAAAGCCCGTAATTTGAGCTCTTAGCATGTTAGTCTTTTCTGGTGGATAGAACTTTTTGTAGAAAGCTAGAGCCAACTTCTTCCAAGAATCAATTTCGAGAGTAGCCTTATCAAGGCCTTTCAACCATTGTTTCGCGGTGCCAATTAGAGAAAAAGGAAATAAGACCCATCGAATTTGGTCTTGAGTTACACCGGTTTGAGATATTGCATCACAATAGTCACAAAAAGTCTCCATGTGAGAGTGAGGGTCTTCACTAGGCATCCCCCCAAATTGGCTTCTTTCGACTAATTGGATAAATGCGGATTTGGCAATGAAATTTCCGGTTAAGTGTTGTGGTGTGGGAGTACCATTGGGTAGGTTCTCCTCGGTTGGTACGGAATGTGATGAAAATTTAGGCATTGTGGGTTAATTTTGTGTTTGGTTATGTGTTGGGTTCTCCTCACCTTCTCTTACAAAAGGGTTGATGAACTCAATAGTATTTGGTTGAATATCTACAACCTCACCAAGACCTCTTAAAGTTCTCCTAGCAAGTCTACTATTGGTTGTCAAAATCCTTTCAATTTCGTGATCAAAGGGTAACAAGTTACCTTGTGATCTTCTAGACATGCAAAATATCAAACAACTCGAAAACAATTAGAACGAACGTTGAGGAGTTTTACTTCCCCAAGGCAAAGAAAGAGACAACTAATAACAATACAAGAAAATCTAAATCAAGTTAACAACTTTGTCCCGCATGGCACGGCGCCATTTTTTTGGCGGACTCTCGAGAGGTTTAGTTTTCGGTACTTGTCGTTAGGAGCGCCTAGACCAAAACACAATTTATAACTTCACAAACAACTCTACAATTAGTAAAGAGGCAAGTAAAGGTCGGATCCCAAGGGACGGGAATTGAGATGAGATTTTCTATTGCAACTAGTGGTGTCTAAGGGTGTCACAATTAGGGGTTTGAAGTAGAAGATCACTAAACTAAATAACAATAAAAGTAAACAAGCAAGATGAATTGAAAGGGATGTAAACAATTGATAAAAGGCACTAGGGTGTCATGGGGTCATAGGGGATTCATGTGAATTGATCATACAAACATATTCTCAAATTATAAGCAAGCAATTATTGTTGTGATGGATCGAGTTGGTTTATATCTTACAATCCTAGGAAAGTTTGGGTCCCGGAGCCGAATCGATTAGATTGTACAACACCTACAAGTCGACTTAATCTTCCCTACTCAACTATATGCATTGTCTAATGAGACTCGAGTTGGTTTATGTCTTACACGTCTCATTGAAAAGATAGGTGATGGGTAAAAAATGCAAGGATTCATAGGCTCACATTTCATCAAACATAACATGTGCATAAGTTGAGATCACAACAACCAAGCAAATAAACTATGAAAACATATTAATTTAAGCATGAATCATCCCCCATGTTGGTTTCCCCTAATTACCCATTAACCCTAGCTATGGAAACTACTCACTCATTATCATGTTGAACATGCTAGCAAGGTTGTCAATCATACCAACAAAGTAAAACATGATGAATAAATAAAAGTGATTAACAATAATTAAAAAGGGATTAAGAGAATTATACCTACTAATGATTCTAATAATAAAGCAAAGAATAATAGAAGTACTTGATGATAGATTGGAAGGTTGTCAATCTCCCAATAATAACCCAAATAGTCATCAATTACCCAAAACAAAGGATGAACAAGAGAGAGATTAAGCAAATGAAACTTGTATTAAAACTCGATTAAATGTTGATTACAAGATTAAAGAGAGTTTGATTACAAGTGTAGTTAATATCAATCAAATCTCTCTTTAATCTTGTAATCAACATTTAATTAAGTTTTAATACAAGTTTCATTTGCTTAATCTCTCTCTTGTTCATCCTTTGTTTTGGGTAATTGAAGACTATTTGGGTTATTATTGGGAGATTGACAACCTTCCAATCTATCATCAAGTACTTCTATTATTCTTTGCTTTATTATTAGAATCATTAGTAGGTATAATTCTCTTAATCCCTTTTTAATTATTGTTAATCACTTTTATTTATTCATCATGTTTTACTTTGTTGGTATGATTGACAAACTTGCTAGCATGTTCAACATGATAATGAGTGAGTAGTTTCCTTAGCTAGGGTTAATGGGTAATTAGGGAAACCAACATGGGGGATGATTCATGCTTAAATTAATATGTTTTCATAGTTTATTTGCTTGCTTGTTCTGATCTCAACTTATGCACATGTTATGTTTGATGAAATGCGAGCCTATGAATCCTTGCATTTTATACCCATCACCTATCTTTTCAATGAGACTTGTAAGACATATACCAACTCTAGTCTTATTAGACCATGCATATAGTTGAGTAGGGAAGATTAAGTCGACTTGTAGGTGTTGTACAATCTAATCGATTCGGCTCCGGACCCAAAATTTCCTAGGATTGTAAGATATAAACCAACTCGATCCATCACAACAATAAACGCTTTCTTATAATTTGAGAATATGTTTGTATGATCAATTCCCACGAATCTCCTATGACCCCATGACACCCTAGTGCCTTTTATCAATTGTTTACATCCCTTTCTATTCATCTTGCTTGTTTACTTTTATTGCTATTTAGTTTAGTGATCTTCTACTTCAAACTCCAAATTGTGACACCTTTAGACACCACTAGTTGCAATAGAAAATCTCATCTCAATTTCCGTCCCTTGGGATCCGACCTTTACTTGCCTCTTTACTAATTGTAGAGTTATTTGTGAAGTTATAAATTGTGTTTTGGTCTAGGTGCTCCAAACGACAAGTACCGAAAACTAAACCTCCTCGAGAGTCCGACCAAAATGGCGCCGTGCCGGGACGTGTTAACTTGATTTAGATTTTCTTGTATTGTTATTATTTGTGTCTTTCTTGGCCTTGGGGAAGTAAAACTTCTCAAGGTTTGTTCTAATTGTTTTCTAGTTGTTCGATATTTTGCAAGATGGAACTTATAGATTGTTCTGTATAGGACCACTTAAGTATACCTTTCTTCAAAGATCCCATGCAAGCATTGGAAGCCTTGGAAGCAAGTGAGGCTAAAAATATGTATTGGGAATTGGAGGTAGATCTTTTTGAGGCCGCTCTAGCTAACAAAGAACTTACTCATGCACAATCCGAATTAGTACATCACATCCTTGTGGAAGCATGTCAACCTTTAGAAGATGAGCAATCCATCCTAGAAGACATCTTGCAAGCTCAAGAGCAAGAGGAATTCGTCATGGAATTCGAATGTAATGAGGTTGATGAGAATGAAGGACAAGTTGAATATGCAATGAGAATGGAATGTCTAATGAAGATGGAGCAAATTCTCAATGAATCTTCAAAGGAGGAAAGTGAGGTACAAACCCCTACTCTAAAACCCCTTTCCCCAAATTTTAAATATGCTTACCTTGATGAATCAAAGACCAAACCCGTGATTGTTAATGATAGACTTGATGAAACCCAATTGGGTAAATTGCTTGATGTGTTAAAACAACATGAGAAGGCTATAGGTTATAGTGTAGATGACCTTAAGGGGATAAGTCCCAACTTTTGCATGCATATAATTCATCTAGAGGAGGACCATAGACCTACCATTCAACCGCAAAGAAGATTAGACCCCCACATGCAAGAAGTTGTCATAGGAGAGGTTATGAAATTGCTTGATGCGGGAATCATATATCCTATATCGGACTCTATGTGGGTTAGCCCCGTTCAAGTGGTACCTAAGAAAGGAGGTACCACGGTGGTGACAAATGAAAAGAATGAGTTAATACCCACAAGGAAGATCACCGGTTGGCGTATGTGTATTGACTATCGAAAATTGAATTCCGCAACAAGAAAGGATCATTTCCCCCTACCATTCATTGACCAAATGCTTGAGAGGTTAGCCTCCAACAAATTCTTTTGTTACCTTGACGGGTATTCGGGATTCTTCCAAATCCCAATACACCCGGATGACCAACATAAGACCACCTTCACATGTACTTATGGTACTTTTGCATATAGGAGGATGCCTTTTGGCTTATGTAATGCCCCCGCCAATTTCCAAAGATGCATGATGAGTGTCTTCTCCGACTACCTAGAGACCATAATGGAAGTTTTTATGGATGATTTTAGCGTTTATGGAAAGGACTTTGACTCATGTTTTCATAATCTTTCTCTTGTATTGCAAAAATGTGAAGATGTTAGTCTTGTTTTAAATTGGGAAAAGTGTTACTTCATGGTCAATGAAGGAATTGTTTTGGGTCATTTAATTTCGGAAAAGGGCATCGAGGTCGATAAGGCTAAGGTTGAGGTGATAGAGAAACTCCCACCTCCCGTGAATGTTAGAGGGGTGCGAATTTTTCTCGGTCACGCGGGTTTCTATCGCCGTTTCATAAAAGATTTTTCAAAAATAGCGAAACCCCTCACTCAACTCTTACTTAAAGATGCCCAATTCCATTTCACTGATGAGTGTGTTGAAGCCTTTAATAGAATCAAGGAAGCACTAATCTCGGCACCGATCATTCAACCACCAAATTGGGAACTACCGTTCGAGATTATGTATGATGCTAGTAACTACGCCGTTGGAGCGGTTCTTGGCCAACGGGTAGGAAGAGCTCTTAATGCCATCTATTATATAAGCAAGACTCTTGATCCCTCCCAAGTGAATTATGATACCACCGAGAAAGAGCTTCTTGCCATTTTCTATGCTTTAGACAAATTTCGTTCCTACTTACTTGGATCCAAGGTGATTGTCTTTTCGGATCACCGTGCTCTCCAACATCTCTTGATAAAGAAGGAGGCAAAACCAAGGTTGTTGAGGTGGATTTTGCTTCTTCAAGAATTCGACTTGGAAATAAGAGACAAGAAAGGAGCGAAAAATGTAGTGGCGGATCACTTGTCAAGGATCCGGTTTCATGATGAACAAGGAGAAACACCGATCAATGACTCATTTCCCGACGATATTTTGATGGCCATTCAAACACAACTTGAAAGGCACATCACCCCATAGTTTGCCGATTATGCCAACTATGTTGTTGGAAGAGTACTTCCTCCAAATTTGAACTACAACAAAAGGAAGAGATTCTTATTCGAAGTAAAGAGGTACTTTTGGGATGACCCAAACCTCTACAAAGAGTGTAGTGATGGGCTCTACTGGAGATGCATCCCTCAATGGGAAGTCCAAGGAATCTTGGAAGGATGTCACTCATCACCCTATAGTGGGCACCATGGAGCAAGGAGAACCATTGCAAAAATTCTTCAATCGGGCTTCTATTGGTCTACAATGTTTCAAGACACTCGAGAATTCATCATTCATTGTGATGCTTGTCAAAGAACGGGGAATATCTCTTGGAGGAACGAAATGCCACAAAGGGGCATTCTAGAGGTGGAGATCTTCGATGTTTGGGGGATCGACTACCAAGGTCCGTTTGTGACATCCAATGGGAATAAGTATATCCTTGTGGCCGTAGATTACGTCTCAAAGTGGGTGGAGGCAATTGCCAGTCCAAACGATGATGCCAAAACGGTCACCAAGCTCTTCAAGAAAATAATATTCCCAAGATTTGGAGTTTCTAGAGCAATCATAAGTGATGGAGGAACGCATTTTCATGAAAAGAAGCTTGCATCCCTTTTGACCAAGTATGGAGTCCAACATAGAAACGGCTTGGGATACCATCCTCAAACAAGCGGTCAAGTTGAAGTTTCGAATAGAGAGATCAAACAAATTCTTGAGAAAGTGGTAAATAAGACCCAAAGATATTGGAGCACAAAGCTTGATGACGCTCTTTGGGCTTATAGGACGGCCTATAAGACTCCCATAGGAGCCTCCCCTTACAAGCATGTCTATAGAAAAGCATGCCATTTGCCAATCGAATTGGAGTACAAAGCTTTTTGGGCAATCCGAGCACTTAACCTTGATCTTAAATTAAGTGGTCAAAAGAGGATGATTCAAATTCAAGAGTTGAAGGAATTCCGACTACAATCATATGAGAATGCCAAGATCTACAAGGAAAGGACAAGATTGCTCCATGACAAGAGGATTAAGCAAAAAGCCTTGCACAAAGGGGATAAAGTCCTTCTATTCAATTCCCGCTATCGACTTTTTCCGGGAAAGTTGAACTCTAGATGGATGGGTCCCTACGTGATCACCGAAGTTGGAAGATATGGGGATTTTGAAATCAAGGCGGAAGATGGAAGCAAATTCAAGGTCAATGGTCAAAGATTGAAGCCATACTATGAGGGAGCGTTTATTGGAGAGGTCGAGGTCACCTACCTCGGGCCTTCTCATCCTTGAAAGAATCATCAAAGGGAGAGTTTGGTGGAGTCCTCCCTAAACCACCACTTGTAAATATACTAACCCTCTAACTTGTATTTATAATTTTGTTGCATTCCTTTTATCATAAACATAAACTCTTTCCAAGAGAGAAGTGAGGGAGGGTCAATAATGAATTTCGAATGAAGGAAGGAATCAATTTTCAAGTGTGGGGAAGCCTTTATCGAAGTCAAGGAAATCAAGGGGAATCCGCAGCAAGCAACCCAAGCGTCTGAAGAAAGAATCCGGTCGGCTTGTACAAAGATGACCGTCTTTTTTAGAATCCACTCGTCCTGCTGGAATCCGAGCGTCTGAAGACAAATCCGCTCGTCTTTTTGCCAGTGCATTTTAAGAAAAGTTCCTGTCACAGAATCCGCCCGTCTTTGGGAAAAGACGCTCGTCCTGCTCCAGAAAAGACGCCCGTCTTATGCTCGAGACGCTCGTCTTGGCTGTGTTAAATTTTTGAGAGAATTAGTTGTAAGGGAATCCGAGCGTCTTCCCTTAAATCCGCTCGTCCCGAAATGATAGAATCTGAGCATCTTGTGACTGAGCCGCTCATCTTCCTGCGTTAATCAATCCCGATTTTTCCTAATTTAAAAACACCCCACCACACAATTTGTGACACATCACCCTTCCTTCCACTGGTATTATAAAAACCCACCTCCTTATGACTCCAAAGCATATCCCAATCACTCTTTTACCCCACAAAATCAAAAAGCCCCAATTTTCTAGGGTTCCAAAGGCAACATTCAATCCACAAAGAGCATCTTTATACTTTAACAAATCAAAAATTCCAGCTCAACAATCAAAGAATGCCACCAAAGGGATCTTCCTTTAGGGATAGAAGAAGACCAAGGGTAAGAGGAAGTTCTTCTACCTCCCACATCAACACCTTAAGAAGGGAGCATGAAGAAATTGTAGATCTTACAAGGCTTGATGACTTCTCAAATGTTGAATTCGTCAATGATGTGCAAAGACTCGTTTTCCACCGGCTTCTTCGTAAGAACATTCTCCCTACTAAGTTTTTATGTCATAGAACTTTAAGGAAACTTGGGATTTATCACCAAATGGAAGCTCTTTTTGAGTTGTTTGGTCTCTCTACCCTTTTCCACATGCACGAGCAAACTTACCGATCCCTTGTGCTTGAATTTTTAAGCTTCTTGAAAATCACAACCTTGAATAGAACGATATGCATGGAATTTAGGTTGGAGAGTGTTTCAAGAATGATGACTCTAGTGGAATTTGCTAATGTGCTTGGTCTCTATGTCTCGCCTACCCGGACATCAAAACCGAAGATATATTGTGTTGCACCCTTATGGAGGGCCATGACCGGCCGATATTTCATGTACATCAAGGAGTGTCTAGCTTTCCACATTCAAAATCCTATTTTGAGACATACTTACCGGTTCCTTTCCGGCACTCTACTTGCTCGCCGAGACCCGGCAATAGTGAACGAACTTGACCTTGTGTTCATGGAGTCTTATCTCAATATCCAAGGAAGGGGTGGGTACCACTTCAATGCGCCTCTTGTGCTACTCAAAAAATGGGCAAAGTTTAGGAACGGTGATGATGATGGGATGAAACACATTGTTAATGGAGGGCTCATTACAAAGATTGCAAAGCATTTTAATCCGAAATTCAATGAGAATAATGAGTATCCTCCTCATTCCGGAAATACAAGGATAAATGAAGACCTTCTTCTTATTCATCATCATTGGATAACCCTTGAGGGGGTTGATAAAAGGGTGAAGTGGATTACAAAAGAAAGTGACCCAATCTACCTACCAATGACCGGACTACCAAGAATCTCACCAAGAAGGGGACCTTTATCACCAATCTCATCCTACCTCATCCCTCCAAACCCAACCCAAGCAAGGCAAGCACCACCACCTCCAAATCCCCAACAACAACAACAACAACAACAACAACAACAACAACAACAACAACAACAACAACAACAACAACAACAACAACAACCACAAGATGAGAAAATCAAAGTGCCTCCCTACCCTTTTTCATATCAACCGTACAACCACCCCAACCCCTTTATCCTTCCCCGTGATGACTTTGTAACGGGAATTCTACAAGATTTGCACTTCCGACAATATGAAGCTACCGTGGACAATTATTATGCACTCTACCCTCAATACCACGACATGATTCAAAGGGAAAAGATTAGTGAGGAGGGATCCTTTCCCTTTTGGGCAAAATTGGATATACTCTTCCCCAATTCGGAGAGGGCAAATGAATGGGCAAACAGACGACAAGAGGACGGGAGCGACAAATCTTGCGGTGGGTACACGGTGGAGCTTGGTAGTGAAGAGGACGAGTTCATGGACCCAAATAAAAGTGATGCATCCATGGAAATATGGGATAGTGATCTAGAGGGAGATGACGGCGATCTCTAGAGGATCTCATGATAGCTAGATGGAGCGGGCGTGAGGCACCCATCTCAAGCTTAAGTGAAGTTTCCTCATCTCTTCTCCTTCAATTTTCAAGAAAGAAGTTTATGTTTTGTTAACTTGTACAATATTTGACTTTGTCTTTGGTTGGAGAGTCCTAGCAACATAGAGGACTAACACCTCGGCCCCATTGAGGTGTTCTTATTTTATTGTTCCCACTTTTGAAAATCCAAATTGACAATTAAGTTTCATGCATTGCATCTTGTGTGCATGAACTACCCCAACTTTTAGGACATTAGAAATAATGTCTATCTCGGTTTGGGGAAGTACATGCATACGCAACGGGAGGTAATGTAAATTACGCTCTCCGTCATAAACAAAAAAACCCATGCATCATGTAGTGTAGATTAGTATAGCATGCATTTAGTGTAGAATTCATGCATCATGCTTGCATAGTTTCCCATCATTTTGGCCATTGAGGACAATGCCCATATTAGTGTGGGGATGGGGAATTCTAAATTAACATTAATTCAAAAAAAAAAAATTAAAAAATTAAAAAAATTAAAAAGTTTCGAAAAAATTGAAAAAATTGAAAAAATTTGAAAATCCAAAAACAAATTCATTTCCTTTGTAGTGTAGTCTTGTATATATTGCTGTATATATTGTGTTTGCTTTATCCTTGTTCACATTGAATGACTACGCCACATCCGAGACATGAGGATATTGAAGACCGCATTGTATGATCTTTCCAATCTCCTTTTTCCTCTTTATGTTAATGACTATGTGGTTTTATTTTGATTGATGCGGTATAACAATATGAATTTAGGACTTGCATCTAGTTTATTTGGCATATTAGTTGGTAGAATCATTTGCATTAGGATGTATATATGTTAGTTGCATCATGGCATGTAGTTGCATGTTAGAAAATTTTGTGAAACCGTCTACTTGGGAAGCTTGGCAAGTGTATATAGGCCCTAGTAGATGCTTTTTATTCTTAAGACTTTGCTTGTTAGAATAATTGTAAAACACCCTATGATGTGTCATGCTAGTATCCTTTGACCCATGGATTAAGGCCTAGTCAAGAGTATCTTGTGGTGTGATAACTCCTTGGCTACCATTTATTCCAACGTGACCCTTGAAACCATGCATCATTCATCCATGTTCTACCACATTTTTGTCATCAAAGGGAATGGACACAAAAAGAAATCAATTTGAGTTCAATGAAATGAAAAGTGAAAGAAAGTTTGCAAAATGCATCAAATGAAAACAGGAGCAAAAATAGACTCATATGCTTCAAATATAAGGCACCCTAACTACATATGGGGTGACTTTGAAAATGTTCAAAAAGAAATGTAAAAAGTTGTCAAGTATTGAATTGCTAAAAATCAAAAGAAATGGCAAAAGAAAGTGTTCTCAAATGTCAAACGCCACAAAAAAATTTGGAGGAAAAACATCAACAAAGCAAACTCCCAAAGTGAAACTCAAAAATCTATTGATCCCTTTATCCATCGTATCCATTTTTGTGCATGGTAGAGAGGGGACGACCCTTCTTCTTGTCTAGGCAAAAGGGGGAATTTCGCGATCCTCCAGTGTTTCTAACACCATAGGGAGTCTATTCTTGACAAAAGCATTTAACGATTGAGGACAAAGGTACCCTAGCTTAACACAACTTGGAGGTGATTTATTGGTATCCTTCTAGGCCTAGTAGTTTGAAGAAATTGTATCTATGAAGGAGTGTGTACCCTTGAATTGCTTCCCTTGTAGATAATTTTCGCCACTTAGATGAGGAAAGTGGCTATTCTTTTGTAGATGCATCCATTATTTGACTTTGTGTGCTTAATGTTTGGATGTGTCGCCATTTTGGCAAGACCCACCTTGCCTTGCAAGAAGGCATCCTACCTCATGGTTGTCATGTTGTGAGTTGAAGGGCCGGAATGAGAGCCACTAATTGTGTCATATCGACTATGTTATTAGGTTAGTTTAAATAATGGTCCTAGTCTTTGTCACCTCTTTACTCGGGACGAGCAAATGTTTGGTTTGGGGATATTTGATGTGACCATAATTAGAGCATATTTAGTCCCCAAATTAGCTTTGTTCCCATGCTTTTTAGTGCATATTTGGGTCATTTATCGTCTTTAGTCCTTTGTTTTGCATATTCTTTGAGATTTTGTGTCCTTGGTAGGAAAGGAGTGCAAACCTTGCATTTTCATGGCAAAATGAGGGTAAATTGATTGAATTCAATGACCAAGCATCAAAGAGAAGACAAGATTAGAAGGCCTTTGTACATACTATAGTAGATGGGCAATGATGAGAAAAGATCCTTGCATCCCCGAGGATTTCCCCAAGGATTTTATGAAGAAAATGGAAGAAAAGAAGAAGGAAAGAAGCTGTAAGACAATCCGGGCGGATTGTGCTCAAGACGCCCGTCCAGCACCCACAATCCGAGCGTCTTCCTCCACAAGACGCCCGTGTAAAAGGCCTAGAATCCGCCCGTCTTCCCCTTCTGGACGCCCGTCCAGAAACACCCAAATCCGCCCGTCCCGTGCCCTGGACGCCCGGATTCCCTTACAGCCTTTTCGTCTTCTACAAGCTTCAAGGAAGGATGCGCATATTTCTCTTAGACCGGCGAAAAGGAGACCGGAGTCTCCCTAGAGACCGGCGATTCCTCAAGGACTTAATCGTCATTTAAGCCCTTAGTAAACCCTAATTTTTGTAACTAATCCCCACTATAAATACCCCATTAGTCTAATTAGAAGAGGAGGTTCTTCTTAGCAATCTTTAGTGTAGTTAATATCAATCAAATCTCTCTTTAATCTTGTAATCAACATTTAATCAAGTTTTAATACAAATCTCATTTCCTTAATCTCTCTCTCGTTCATCCTTTGTTTTGGGTCATTGAAGACTATTTGGGTTATTACTGGGAGATTGACAACCTTCCAATATATCATCAACTACTTCTATTATTCTTTGCTTTATTATTGGAATCATTAGTAGGTATAATTCTCTTAATCCCTTTTTAATTATTGTTAATCACTTTCATTTGTTCATCATGTTTTACTTTGTTGGTATGATTGACAACCTTGCTAGCATGTTCAACATGATAATGAGTGAGTAGTTTCCTTAGCTAGGGTTAATGGGTAATTAGGGGAAACCAACATGGGGGATGATTCATTCTTAAATTAATATGTTTTCATAGTTTATTTGCTAGCTTGTTATGATCTCAACTTATGCACATGTTATGTTTGATGAAATGCGAGCCTATGAATCCTTGTATTTTTTACCCATCACCTATCTTTTCAATGAGACTTGTAAGACATAAACCAACTCGAGTGTCATTAGACCATGGATATAGTATAATAGGGACGATTAAGTCGACTTATAGGTGTTGTACAATCGAATCGATTCGCCTCCGGGACCCAAACTTTCCTAGGAATGTAAGATATAAACCAACTCGATCCATCACAACAATAATTGCTTGCTTATAATTTGAGAATATGTTTGTATGATCAATTCCCATTAATCCCCTATGACCCCATGACACCCTACTGCCTTTTATCAATTGTTTACATCCCTTTCAATTCATCTTGCTTGTTTACTTTTATTGCTATTTAGTTTAGTGATCTTCTACTTCAAACCCCAAATTGTGACACCCTTAGACACCACTAGTTACAATAGAAAATCTCATCTCAATTCCCGTCCCTTGGGATCCGACCTTTACTTGCCTCTTTACTAATTGTAGAGTTGTTTGTGAAGTTATAAATTGTGTTTTGGTCTAGGTGCTCCTAACGACAAGTACCGAAAACTAAACCTCCTCGAGAGTCCGACCAAAAATGGGTAAAATGATGAGGCAATCAAACACATCCAAATGAGCCACAAACCATTTATAACTTCACAAACAACTACCATAGTTTTAATACAAGTATACTAGGAAAATATCACCCATCAATGGGGATAAACGGCGCCATATCAAATATGTTTGTCCCATATTTGGCAAATATCATGGCAAATATGTCATTATTAGGCCAAATATTGGTCATTTTGGCAAATATTTGGTACTCTACCAAATATTGTAGAGTTTTTTGTTTAACATATCATGGTATAAATATCACGGTACAATTGGTAAACATATTGATGGGAATTCCAAATATGTTTGGTACTATATTTGAACATATACAACTTATTACATACCATGATATTTGGTTCAATTATAACATATCATTGTCATTGTATCAAATATGTTTGGTATTATAAATATGTTTGGCCTAAATATGTCATATTACCTCGGAGCATATTCAACTTGTCCTTTATTCTCATCAACCTCATTACATTCGAATTCCATGACGAATTCCTCTTGCTCTTGAGCTTGCAAGATGTCTTCTAGGATGGATTGCTCATCTTCTATAGGTTGACATGCTTCCACAAGGATGTTGTGTACTAATTCGGATTGTGCATGAGTAAGTTCTTTGTTAGCTAGAGCGGCCTCAAAAAGATCTACCTCTAATTCCCAATACATATTTTTAGCCTCACTTGCTTCCAAAGCTTCCAATGCTTGCATGGGATCTTTGAAGAAAGGTATACTTAAGTGGTCCTCTACAAAACAATCTATAAGGTCCATCTTGCAAAATATCGAACAACTTGAAAATAATTAGAACAAACCTTGAGGATTTTTACTTCCCCAAGGCAAAGAAAGACACAACTAATAACAATAGAACAAAATCTAAATCAAGTTAACACCGTCCCCGGCAACGGCGCCATTTTTGGTCGGACTCTCGAGGAGGTTTAGTTTTCGGTACTTGTCGTTAGGAGCACCTAGACCAAAACACAATTTATAACTTCACAAACAACTCTACAATTAGTAAAGAGGCAAGTAAAGGTCGGATCCCAAGGGACGGGAATTGAGATGAGATTTTCTATTGCAACTAGTGGTGTCTAAGGGTGTTACAGTTTGGGGTTTGAAGTAGAAGATCACTAAACTAAATAGCAATAAAAGTAAACAAGCAAGATGAATAAAAATGGATGTAAACAATTGATAAAAGGCACTAGGGTGTCTTGGGGTCATAGGGGATTCATGGGAATTGATCATACAAACATATTCTCAAATTATAAGCAAGCAATTATTGTTGTGATGGATCGAGTTGATTTATATCTTACAATCCTAGGAAAGTTTGGGTCCCGGAGCCGAATCGATTAGATTGTACAACACCTACAAGTCGACTTAATCTTCCCTACTCAACTATATGCATGGTCTAATGAGACTCGAGTTGGTTTATGTCTTACAAGTCTCATTGAAAAGATAGGTGACGGGTAAAAAATGCAAGGATTCATAGGCTCGCATTTCATCAAACATAACATGTGCATAAGTTGAGATCACAACGAGCAAGCAAATAAACTATGAAAACATATTAATTTAAGCATGAATCATCCCCCATGTTGGTTTCCCCTAATTACCCATTAACCCTAGCTAAGGAAACTACTCACTCATTATCATGTTGAACATGCTAGCAAGGTTGTCAATCATACCAACAAAGTAAAACATGATGAATAAATGAAAGTGATTAACAATAATTAAAAACGGATTAAGAGAATTATACCTACAAATGATTCCAATAATAAAGCAAAGAATAATAGAAGTACTTGATGATAGATTGGAAGGTTGTCAATCTCCCAATAATAACCCAAATATTCTTCAATTACCCAAAACAAAGGATGAACAAGAGAGAGATTAAGGAAATAAAACTTGTATTAAAACTTGATTAAATGTTGATTACAAGATTAAAGAGAGATTTTGATTGATATTAACTACACTAAAGATTGCTAAGAAGAACATCCTCTTCTAATTAGACTAATGGGGTATTTATAGTGGGGATTAGTTACATAAATTAGGGTTTACTAAGGGCTTAAATGACGATTAAGTCCTTGAGAAATCGCCGGTCTCTAGGGAGACTCCGGTCTCCTTTTCGCTGGTCTTAGAAAAATATGCGCATCCTTCCTTGAAGCGTGTAGAAGACGAAAAGGCTGTAAAGGAATCCGGGCGTCCAGGGCATGGGACGGGCGGATTTGGGTGTTTCTGGACGGGCGTCCAGAAGGGGAAGACGGGCGGATTCTAGGCGTTTTGCACGGGCGTCTTGTGGAGGAGGACGCTCGGATTGTGGGTGATGGACGGGCGTCTTGAGGACAATCCACCCGGATTGTCTTACAGCTTCTTTCCTTCTTCTTTTCTTCCATTTTCTTCATAAAATCCTTGGGGATTTCCTCGGGGATGCAATGATCTTTTCTCCTCATTGCCCATCTACTATAGTATGTAAAAAGGCCCTCTAATCTTGTCTTCTCTTTGATGCTTGGTCATTGAATTCAATCAATTTAGCCTCATTTTGCCATGAAAATGCAAGGTTTGCACTCCTTTCCTACCAAGGACACAAAACCTCAAAGAATATGCAAAACAAAGGACTAAAGACAATAAATGACCCAAATATGCACTAAAAAGCATGGGAACAAGGCTAGTTTGGGGACTAAATATGCTCTAATTATGGTCACATCAATGCTAGTGTCACAATTTGTTTGGGTTTGTAGTTATGTTCTAAACTAATGAAAATAATAAAGTGAAACAAACAATAAATTAGGAGATGTGAACAATTTATTAAAAGCACTAGGGTGTCATGGGTTCATAAGGGATTCATGGGAGTTGATCATACAAACACGTTCTCTACTAGATGCAAGCACTTATTGTTGTGATGGGATCGAGTTAGTGTATATCTTACAATCCCTAAGAAGGTTTGGGTTCCGGAGCCGAATCGATTAGATTGTACAACACCTACAAGTCGACTTAGTCCTTCCTATTCAACTATATGCATGGTCTAATGAGACTCGAGTTGGTTTATGTCTTACAAGTCTTATTGAAAAGATAGGTGATGGGTAAAAAATGCAAGGATTCATAGGCTCGCATTTCATCGAACATAACATGTGCATAAGTTGAAATCACAACAAGCAAGCAAATTAATTATGAAAACATATTAGATTAAGCATGAATTATTCCCTATGTTTGTTTCCCCTCCCATTAACCCTAGCTAAGGAAACTACTCACTCATTATCAAGTTCAACATGCTAATAAGGTTGTCAATCATATTAACAAAGCAAAACTTGATGAATAAATAAAAGTGATTAACAATAATTAAACAAGGATAAAGAGAATTATACCTATGAAGATGATTCCAAATAATAAAGCAAAGAATAATAGAAGAAAACTTGATTGATTGATGAAGACTTGTCAATTCTCCAATAATAACCCAATAATCTTCAATTACCCAATAATAAACTTAAACAATAATTAAAGAAAGATTAATGTGTGATTTGTGGAAAGATTAAAGAGTAATCTATTCTAATCTACTCCTAATGAAGGCTTAATCTAATCTAAGGAAACTTGATCTAAGCTAAGAGTTGTTGCCTCCATAAGAGGGCTTGGTTTCTTGATTATTACAAATGGAGTATATATAGTAGTACATCATTAGGTTAAGCAAGGATAGATTAGTAAATTGCGTTGCTAAGTGTTGAGTAGGGAAATGCAAGTCTCTAAGGGAGATGCGCATATCACGTTGCTAGTCCCGCCATAATATGCTCGTCCCGCGCGTCTGGAGTCTTGGTACAGAGGTCCTGTCTCGTGATCCGAGCGGATCGTGGAGGAGACGCTCGGATTGTCTGGCTGCAAGACGGGTATCTTGACTGTGGGACGCCCGGATAGTAGGAAAGGAAGATGCTTGTCTTGAAGAGGAGACGCTCGTCTTGGGTCTGGGGACGAGCGTCTTGAGTTTCGGGACGCGCGGATTGGCGGACAGCTTGTCTATTTGAGCTCGGATCGTAAAACGGACGTCATTTCCTCATCCAGACTCTTTTTGGAGTGATGCAAAAGCCTAGACCACTTGAGTTTTTGACGCCGTTTCATCTAGCATACTTTCAGAGCCAAAGGAGGAACTATTGGTTTGGTTACGAGCAATTTCCTCTTGTAATGCCTTCCTTCTCGTCATCCTTGCTTTTTAGCCCATGATCCTTCTATATACTCTTTATTCCTACACCCTTGGTCATCATTCTTGCCTCCTCTTCATACTAGTCCATCCATGATCGTCAAAAAGCTTCCGAATATGCACAAGAGACGGGAAGTCCGCCTCATTATTTCCTTTCCTATAAAACATATACAATGCAATAGGAAAGCAAAATAGGAAGGAATTGACGGATAAAATGGTCACGAAATGCTATATTAGTATGCAAAATGGGTTCAATTAGGGACTAAATGTGCACAAGTAAAAGTCACATCAAACATCCCCAAACCGAACCTTTACTCGTCCCGAGTAAAGAGCTGACTAGAACTAGACCTTTATTTAAACTATTGTACTAATATAGCCGATGTGAGACAATTAGCGGGTCTCACTCCACCCCTTCAACTCACAACAAGACAACCATGAGGTAGGATGCTTTCTTAGAAGGCAAGGTGGGTCTTGCCAAAATGGCGATACATCCAAGCATTAAGCACACAAAACAAGTAATGGATGCATCTACAAAAAATGAATAGCCACTTTCCTCATCTAAGTGGTGGAAATTATCTAAAAGGGAAGCAATCTAAGGGTAAAAACTCCATTATAGATATGGTTTCTTCAAACTACCAAGCCTAGAAGGATACCAATAAATCACCTCCAAGTTGTGTCAAGCTAGGGTACCTTTGTCCTCAATTGTTAAATGCTTTCGTCAAGAGTAGACTCCCTATGGTGTTAGAAACACTGGAGGATCGTGGAATTCTCCTTCTTGCCTAGACATGAAGAAGGGTCGTCCCCTCTCTACCAAGCACAAAAGTGGATTCGATGGAAAAATGGATCAATATGTTTTGAGTTTCATATGGGACTTTGATTTTGTTGTTGTTATTCCCCCCAATTTCTTGTGGCATTTGATATTTGAGGACACTTTCTTTTTGCCATTTCTTTTGATGTTTGGCATTTCAATACTTGACAACTTTCGACTTTTTGCATTTTCTTTTGAACATTTTCAAAGTCACCCAATTTGTAGTGAGGGTGCATATATTTGAAGCATAGGAGTTTTTATTTTTATTACTCCTTTTTTCTTTTGATGCATTTGTAAACTTTTTGACTTTTCATTTCAATTCATGAACTCAAATTTTGAACAATTTTTGTGCCAATTCCCTTTTTGATGACAAAATGTGGTAGAACATGGATGATGGTTGTATGGTTTCAAGGGTCACCTTAGAATAAACGGTAGCCAAGGAGTTATCACACCACAAGGTACTTCTGACTAGGCCTTAATCCATGGGTCAAAGGATACTAGTATGACATATCCTAGGGTGTTTTACAAGTATTCTAACAAACAAAGTCTTAAGAAGAAAAAGTATCTACATGGGCCTTATATACACTTGTCAAGATTCCCAGATAGACTGTTTCACAAAATTTTTCCTAAATGCAACTATATGCCATGATGCAACTAACATTTATACAACCTAATGCATATGCTTCTACCAACTAGTATGCCAAATAATCTAAATGCAATCCTATAATCACATTGTTTATACCGCATCAATCAAAATAAAGACACATAGTCATTAGCATAAAGAGGAAAAAGGAGATTGGAAAGATCATACCATGCGGCCTTCATAATCCTCATGTCTCGGCTGTGGCGTAGTCGATCAATGTTAAAAAGGATAGACAAACAAACAAACAAACAAACAAACAAGTTAATACAAAAATATACAATTCTACAGTATAAAAGAATGAACATGTTTTTGGTTTTTCAATTTTTCAAATTTTAATGGTTTTTTTTTTGTTTATGAAATAAAGACATGTTTTTGTTTTTTTCAAAATTTTTCAATTTTTTTGTATTTTTGGAATATAAATTCCCATCCTCCACTTTATTTTGGACATTGTCCTCAATGTATATGTAGGAGTAGGAATAAAAAAGAAATACATGTTTTTGGAATTTTAAAGGTTTATGGAAATTAAAGTACAAATGCAATGATGTGATATGAATGCTTGCTCTAACTAAGTGCAATTCTATATGACATATATAAAAAATGAATGCAATATAAACTATATTATATGATGCATGATTTCTAGTAAACTATGGTCACCTATGATCAAACCTCCCCAAACCGATTTAAACACTATTTCGAGTGTAGAAAAGAATAGGTTTGGAAATTAGTGATTGTGCATGAATTCTAGTCTTGTGAGATATATTACAATGCAACTATACTATATGAACTAACTAATGCAAATGCAATATGAAATATAATACAAATTCAAGCTAAATGTATATGTATATAACTAAATGCAAGTGTAAATGTAATGCAAAGTCAAAGGAAAGGATATCTTATAAATGATGGTTTGAAGGAGGACTCCATCAAACTCATTCCTTGTTGTCATGATTATTGATGTTGTCCATGTTGCTTAATGCTCTCAACAACCGGTCAAAGGCTTTTGAATGGGCTTCGTATAAGTACAAATAGGAGATTGGTGATGTCAAATAGTAGTTTAGCCATCTTGGTTTGGAATAAAACTTGGCAAACACTCTCCCATTTATTTTGCCCTTGACACTTGGCTTCTTACAATGCTTCAAACCAACAAAGACATGATTCTTGTCAATACAATGTATGAAGTATTGCCCATTTCCATCCGGAGGCTTCCACTCTTTACCATCTCTTTCAAATTCTATGATGATAGAGCATTGATTCATCAATCCAATGAGGTCATTCATGCTTTCATTTTCTTCACTTTCTTCCTTACCCTCCTTAGAATTTGAACCATTTCCAAAGAAAAGAGCTTCAATTTCTTCCAAACTATGATCAAAGATGCCAACATCAAAGTTTTCCTCTTGGCCCCTCAATTCTCCAAAGATATCAAGTTCAAATTCATCAACCTCTTCTTTCCAAGTTTTACCTTCACTCCCATAAGTGTCAAGGGAACACACTTCCTCTACATGAGTCATAGAGGGAAATTGTGGTGGGAGGCCTTCCTCATCATCATCATCATAGGTATCCCAAATTGGAGAAGCAAGGTTAGTGTGGGAGCTAGATACATGAGGCAATTTAGACAAAGTGTTTGTCTCATAATTGGCCTCCAATTCATATTCACCATTGCTCTTCTCTCCAACTTCATCATGCTTCAATTCATCATCCACTCTTTGTGCATAATCAATCAAGCACTCCCCTTCCTCAAAAGTTACATCTTCATATTCACATCCATCATGAATGTTTAAAAAGTTGGGTACAAGTTGGAATATGGGATGTTCAATACTTATGAATTTAGGAGGTGGTGGGGGGTTTACACTTTACAAGAGTAGCTTCATAATGCCATCGAAATTCCTCTTCACCCTCATTATCTTCCCCTTCTTCTTCATTGAGCATTTGGGTGGCTTCCATTTGGGCAATTTGATTTGCCAACTTCTCACCATTGGTAACAATGTTTTTGAGAACATTGTCCCTAACTTGGCTCTCTTCTAGAATTTGCATGAAGAGATTTTGTTGGTCCCTTAGCATTTGGAGAACCACACTTTACATGTCAAAATTATGCTCATTCTCTTGTTGTGGGTACATGGGAGATTGGGGCTATGGGTTTTGGTTGTAGGATGGTATTTGGCATTGATGGTAAAGTAGGTTTTGGGAGGGTGGTTGTTGTGGATATTGTATATGGAGGCTTTGGTAAGAAAAATTGGGGTAGTGGTTAGGACTTTCATTGTATGAGTTGTAAGGTAGGTTTGTGTTGACTTGCTCCTCAAACTCTCCATACCCATTGTAATCATACTCAAAAGATCCACCACATACTCCATGTACCAAGTCTTGGGTCATCATCATAGCCAAGATAAAGATACGACTACCAACATGGAAACTACAATAAAATGGTAAAAACGAACCTTGAGGAACAAGTTCCTCAAGGTTAAAGCACAAATAAAACTAGACAAACAAGTAAGAACTTAATCACATAACACCGTCCCCGGCAACGGCGCCATTTTGATGAGGAGAGATGTCGTCATGTCTCTCAATCAAACACATTTATATTCTCAACAAATAACTAGTTAGTGGTTAAGTCGAGGTCGATCCATGGGACGGTGTGCTTTGGGTTCTAAGTCTATCTGTCTCAATTTATGCTAGTGTCATAATTTGTTTGGATTTATAGTTGTGTTCTAAACTAATGAAAGTAGTAAAGTAAAACAAACAATAAATTAAGAGATGTAAACAATTTATTAAAAGAACTAGGGTGACATGGGTTCATAAGGGATTCATGGGAGTTGATCATACAAACATGTTCTCTACTAGATGCAAGCAATTATTGTTGTGATGGGATCGAGTTAGTGTATTTCTTACAATTCCTAAGAAGGTTTGGGTCCCGGAGCCGAATCGATTAGATTATACAACACCTACAAGTCGACTTAGTCCTTCCTATTCAACTATATGCATGGTCTAATGAGACTCGAGTTGGTTTTTGTCTTACAAGTCTTATTGAAAAGATAGGTGATGGGTAACAAATGCAAGGATTCATAGGCTCGCATTTCATCGAATATAACATGTGCATAAGTTAAAATCATAACAAGCAAGCAAATTAATTATGAAAACATATTAGATTAAGCATGAATCGTTCCCCATGTTTGTTTTCCCTAATTACCCATTAACCCTAGCTAAGGAAATTACTCACTCATTATCAAGTTCAACATGCTAATAAGGTTGTCAAACATATTAACAAAGCAAAGCATGATTAATAAATGAAAGTGATTAACAATAATTAAACAAGGTTAAAGAGAATTATACCTATGAAGATGATTCCAAATAATAAATCAAAGAATAATAGAAGAAAACTTGATTGATTGATGAAGAGTTGTCAATTCTCCAATAATAACCCAATAATCTTCAATTACCCAATAATAAACTTGAACAATAATTAAGGAAAGATTAATGTGTGATTTGTGGAAAGATTAAAGAGTAATCTATTCTAATCTACTCCTAATGAAGGCTTAATCTAATCTAAGGAAACTTGATCTAAGCTAAGAGTTGTTGCCTCCATAAGAGGGCTTGGTTTCTTGATTATTACAAATGAAGTATATATAGTAGTACATCATTAGGTTAAGCAAGGATAGATTAGTAAATTGCGTTGCTAAGTGTTGAGTAGGGAAATGCAAGTCTCGAAGGGAGATGCGCATATCACGTCGCTAGTCCCGCCACAATATGCTCGTCCCGCGCGTCTGGAGTCTTGGCGCGGAGGTCCTGTCTCGTGATCCGAGCGTATCGTGGAGGAGACGCTCGGATTCTCAGGCTGCAAGACGGGCGTCTTGGCTGTGGGACGCTCGGATAGGAGGAAAGGAAGACGCTCGTCTTGAAGGGGAGACGCTCATCTTGGGTCGGGTGACGAGCGTCTTGAGTCTCGGGACGCGCGGATTGGCGGACAGCTTGTCTATTTGAGCTCGGATCGTAAAACGGACGTCATTTTCTCATCCGGACTCCTATTGGAGTGATTCAAAAGCCTAGACCACTTTATTTTTCGACGCCGTTTCATCTAGCATACTTTCAGAGCCAAAAGAAAAACTCTTGGTTTAGGTACGAGCAATTTCCTCTTGTAATAGCTTCTTTCTCGTCATCCTTGCTTTTTAGCCTATGATCCTTCTATATACTCTTTATTCCTACATCCTTGGTCATTATTCTTGCCTCCTCTTCATACTAGTCTATCCAAGATCATCAACAAGCTTCCGAATATCCACAAGAGACGAAAATTCCGCCTCATTATCTTCTTTCCTATAAAACATCTACAATGCAATAGGAAAGCAAAATAGGAAGGAATTGACGGATAAAATGGTCATGGAATGCTATATTAGTATACAAAATGGGTTCAATTATGGGACTAAATGTGCACAGATAAAAGTAACATCAATTTACAACAAGAGCTATAATCATTTTTCTGGTGACATCTATGCACGTCTCACTGGGAAATCTCTTCTTGGTTGGGTCAATTGGATTGCACGTTTAAGTAACAGAATGCCTTATCTTGGTGCTTTATGTATTAATTTTAGACTCCACAACCTATTAATTTGGCTAAAATTTCACTATTGCAGCTGCAAGTTCATTCATTAGTTGCTTGTTATAGGATCAAATTGCAGCTAATGAAGAAAAACCTGTTGAACTTACCCTAGAGTTCTTCTACATTTATGGTTATTGCTGTTAAATCCCTTTTCTTTTGTCCATCAATCTTCCTGTAAGATATTGTACCGATATTTTGGTTGTGTTGTACATATTTTGCGTATTCAAACATACCATGGCTAATACTTACACATGATCTTGAAACAAGTTCTATGGAGTACGACGATGATTTGGAGGATTGTGATTATGACCATGTTGATCGAATTAATACCATTTTATAGTATGTTATTGTATAGGTCATGAATGGAGTGCCTGATTCTATCCATTACTTTTCGATAAACATAATAGTAATTTAAGTCCTTTTTGAACACTTGATGTACCAAAGAACGCGAGGATAAACCCAAATATTTTGAGCAAAATGATTACCAAAAATTAAATATTTTCTAAAACTTGTCAACAAGATGTCCAAATTTCAAGTAAAAAAGTTCAAGGTTAGACGTGGACGAAAGTAAAGATATAGAAAGAGGTGATTTTTGAGTTTTATTACAATTGCGAGAGTTTAGGTTGAGGAAAAAAATTGTAATCAGCTAAATTCCGTACAAAATGAGCTAAATTGTCGATGAAAATAATCACCAAAAGCAATAAGTAACACAAATTCTCACATAAGATGGAGATATCCGTCTTAAGCTTAAGACGGGTCAATATGCTCATGTGAGATGAATAAAACAAAGGCATAATGCAAATGGAGAACCGAAATATTTATCTCATTCACACAAGTGGTGATTACTTAACCCATTTTATTCTTAGGACGGATATATCCGTCATATCCGTCTTAAGAGAGGCTTAATGAGTAACTAATTACGACAATTTTTCACAAAGAATATCTTAGCAAATTGTACATAATCAATACATCATTAAGTAAGTAGCAATTCTCTTGAGTAGTAAATAACTTTTCTAATCATTATAAAAGTGTAGATGTTGGGTAGACATGACGGATAAAGCAACGAATTGATATTAAAATAAATAAATAAAATGAGCAATATGAAGGAATTGAGAGAAATTTAAAGAAGGAATAGTTAGAAAATAATGACAATTAACCTATACTGTACCAGCTTGAAATCTATATATGATGCTCTATGCCCTAAACCACCCTAATCTGAAGAAATCAACTCACAATATCTATCATAATTAATTTGATTATGTAACAACAAGTCATAAAATGCGAGCTATAAGAGGAAAATGAGTGAGAAAAGGATGGGCAAGAGAAAGAGGAAAGGAAAGATAAGAATGAATAGTTCGAGGATAAAGTGGAGGAGGAGTATTATGAGAGAAAGTAAAGGATAAAGAGGGGGGAGAAGGACGTGGTTGAGGATGCAAGGACGTCGGAGAGAGAGAGAGAGAGAGAGAGAGAGAGAGAGAGAGAGAGAGAGAGAGAGAGAGAGAGAGAGAGAGAGAGAGTAGGACAAGAGATAGGGAGAAGTAGGGGAAAGAGGAGGAGGAGGAGGAGGAGGAAGAGAAAAAGGGCAAGTAGTACGAGGAGAAAAGGGAGGAGGGGGAGGAGTAATAAGAAGAAAAATGATTATAATGAGAAATTTAAAAAATTATAAGAAAACTCCACTTAAAAAATCTAATTAGTAAACAAATTGAATTTAGTTTTCATTAGTGTATCAATTAATAGAGGCAATCGTAATTTGGATGTCATTTTTTTCTAATAATCATAGAGAGGCTAAACATAAGAGGCAGAGAGACATGAAAATAGAATGGGAAGGAGGAATAAGAAAGGAAGCAAGGAGGATGAGAAGAAGGGTGAGGATCGGGATTAGGAGGCGGCAACACTAAAGAGAAAAAAAAGAGGCGAAAGAAACGAACGAGGGGAAGAGGATGAGGAATGGAGGGAAGATAAGGAGAAAGGGTTAAGGGAAGTAGGAGAAATAGTAGGAGGAGAAGAGGAAGGAGGATAATACGGATAGATAAAAGGGTGAAGGTCGAGAAAGAGAACAAGGAGAGAGAATCGGATGTAATGAAAGGGAAATGGAAAATGTGAACAGTTAGAGGAAAGAAAAGGAGGAAGAGAAATGGAGGAGAAAAAAGGAATATATGGAGCAGTAGAACAAAAATGAGTGGAGTAATAATAAGAGAACAAGTGGAGGAGGAGGGAAAATAGAGGATGTATAAGAGGAGGATAAGAGGCATGAAAGGTATAAGGGAGGAGGAAGGGGAAAGGGATGGAGGTCGAGAAAGAGAATATGGGGAAAGAAGAGGAGGTAAAGAGAGAAAAATGGATGGATGCGAACGATAAGAGGAAAGAGAATATGGAAGGTGGGGAGGAGAAATAGGAAGATATGGAGGAACAGTACTAGGAAAAATGGGAAGAGGCGCAATATAAGAGCACGTGGAAGAGGAGGGGAAGCGGAGTATATATAAGAGGATGATGGGGGTTAAGGAAGGTTTAGGAGAGGATGAAGGAGAAAGTTAAGAAGGAGGACTACGAGGATGAAAGTGTTAGGTTTATATATCTCTTATTAGACATCTCTAATAACTAAGTGGTTTTAGTTTAGTCATAAAACTAATTAGATCTTATGCATGCATAACATTAAAACGCAAAGTAAGAAGAAAACCGATCTACTTACAATGAGGGCGAGATGGATTATACTAATTTGAACTCCTTCCAAATTAGTCTTCTTTAAGAAAATCCAAATGCTCCAATAAAACCCTTAGATCCAATGGTAGGATCTACTCCTCAAGGATTTGTACCAAGGTAATCCCTCTTAATTCATATACTAATTTATGTACTAGAAACTAGAATATGAGCCCTTAAATTATAACTAATATTATGATTTACTACTTCTAGTAAGATAGATTAATATTAGAGATTTTGGAACAAATTATACATAAAACAATTTTTATGAGAGAGGAAGAGAGAATCATTTTGCATGAGAAAATTAGAATGAATAATGAGGAAAAACTACATCTCTCACATGTAGTAAGGGGCACGGTTTTTGCACACATTGGGAGCCAAAATTGCACTTCTCAATTTGCTTTTTGTCTTCACAAGAAAGGTTAGGTGTAGGTCTAGTTTAAGCATGCTTTTTTTTGTCATCATTATGTCCTTAAGCATGCATTAAACTAATGACAAAAATCATCACCCACTAACCCTTGTCCAACAGTTTTTCCTCATATTAGAAGACCTTCATTTTAACTTTGTCAATTGTAAAATGTAATTTGGTAGGTCATGTAACATGTTACATGTCTTAATTAATTTTATTGAATATTTAACAAATTAAATATCAATTTTTCAATTAATAAATTACATTTAACAAATTGATTAGTAATTCTTGATTACAAGTACTTAAAATGGGTCTTGTTAAATTAATCTACAATATTTTGTAATTAAAATTAACCATTTATTCTTATTTTAAATTGTTTCGTAAACAATAGTCAATTTAGTAATATAACACTTAAATTACTAAATTAAATCTTATTTAATCATAGTACAATAAGATATAAAACTTCTCTCTTATAAATAAAATTTGTTCAATTTAAGGAATTAATTAACTTTTATCATCATACAATTAATTAATTAATCAATTAAAAGTGTCACCCTAGAGGTATGATCTTAAGGAATCAACTGATCACCACCGTCACACGACGAAATGTCAAACTCTAGTCAGCCAATCATTAACGATTAATGTGGATCAGTTGACAATAAAATATTACTTTCCCTCATGTATTCTTAATATGAGATTTAAACATGTGGTCTCATTATTGTCGAGGATACATACTCCAACAATCTCCCACTTGTCCGCGACAAGTGTGCGTCACCAATTCTCTTGTCCTATTACTATCTCCCACTCAATGCAAGGTGTCTTGGAGGTCGTACTTGCATTTGATCATATCATGAGTGGTTTCTTCGATCGGGAGAATAACTGTCTGACCGAAATTATCTACCATAGATACCTTCCGAGCGTGGCCACGCATTTCCAGTTCATTACTCCTCGAGTGTCCTTGAGATATAAGATAACCCTGACGGGGATGGATAATTCCTATTGCACTCTTCCCTTCGAATAGCCACAGCTCATCATGACCCAAAACATGCCCATTAGACCTCAATTACGAAGGTCGTAGAACATAAATCAAAGTCACTCTGAAACTGTGCCATCTTAGGCGAACAGTCATTAGTCAAGGAATTGACTCATAAAAATACTATAGTAGCTCTCGCCACGACCAGGTTATAAAAATTGCCAGAACTCTATAAGCGGTCATAAGCCCAATAGAGTGTCCCATACAGTCTGCCTATGTGACCGACTAGTCATCTCTTATGACTCTATGACACTTGAACTTGCCATCAATCGCATCCAACTCTAGTTACTTTGAGACGTCACCTCATATAAGCAACTAGGGGCCAATACTATGTTAATCCAGTTTACTTTAATGGGATTCAACATTGTCCTTACAACCCATTTGGATATAACAAGGTAGTAGAAGAGTTTTTAATAAAACTCAAACGATGAATGCATTATCACATATGTAAAATTGATACCATATCAATTACTACATAATCTATAATCCATACTCAATATTGAATACAACTATACATCTCAACTCAATTGAAATGTCATGACTTATCATGCTTAGCCTATGAAAAGGCCTTGGTTAGCAAGTTTTATCAACACTTTGCATTTTTCCTAAACTTATACCATTTCCCTTTGTATAATCTTTATTATAACAATCTTTTGAGTACATGTCTAGATCCAATCTAGAGATAAGTTCCTTAGCCTTGGAATCACTCCCACTGTCCTCACAGTGTGTAGGGATAGAAGCTTCGGTTGTTGGAACGAACTTTCATGGTTCCTCCAATTCATAAAACCGAATTTTAATCTCATCCCTTCCTTCTTGCATATCTCATTATTGCAAGTATACTCAATTTTCGTTGTAAATCTCTCATTGTTCTACTGCATAGAGCGTATCTAGCAGATATCCTCCTTAAATAATATAGCCAAGATAGCTCCCTAACCATCCTAGTGTGATTGGAATATAGTTATCGTGTAACTCCTTGCACATAAATCCATATCAATTCTAATCACTTAGCTTCATTTCTTTAGTACTCCAAGAGAACTAACCAATAAACTATATGGCTATATAGAGACATCTATCCAAAAATTCGATTTGTAACATCTCGTCAAACTCCATGTATACGAGGTATAAGAATGGTAATACATCTTAGCGCAATGAATTAATCACGCAGCGGAAGCAAGTGGATTCAATTTCTACATGTTCAATACCCTTTGAACTTGACTAGACTCTTATCAATATAAGAATATTCATTTAACGCCAATATCCTCTTAGAACTATCTTTATAGGTCTAGATACCTTAGTGATGTATTATTCCTCTCCTAAGTCTTTCATTATTGACAATGATCAATATGTCCCTTACATATAAGACTAAAAACACCACATTACTTCCACTAAAATCCATGTATAAACAGAACTACTTGAAAATTCGACAATTGTTTATCACATGATCAAAACATACAATTCAACTCTTTGACATCTACTTAAGACCTCTTTTTAAGTTTTCATCCTACCTTAGGATAGTTGCAATTTTCAAAACTCTTGTAGGATGATTTTAAAATTCAACTATATCAAATCATATCCGAATACAATGAAGCATTGTTGTTGCGTGCAAAACCCTTTGCCACCAACCAACCAAGCTTAATAACCATTTTCATGTTTATTCTCATTTCAGACTTTTGCGGAGTTGAAACTAGATAAAGCATCTTATTAAGTTACAGGTTTGTTATTTTCTAAAATAACCTGACTCCTCTCCACTTAGATTTCAAAGAAATATTTACTTATTTTGACCATGAAGGAACGTCTTCCTACTTCTTATTCTAAGTTTGTGGCTCTTGAACATTTTCTCCCACTCTGTATATAAGAAATAATCCTCTTTTCTCTAATAGACAGCATCACGAGCCACAAACCCTTTGTTATCGTGATCATGTAGGAAGAGAGAGAGAGCATATGTTTTCTTTCGAAACAAGTTACAACTTAGGTACCATGCCTAATCATATCATGTATGAATTGTACTTTATTACTTTAACTATGTCTTATTTTAGTGGAATAAATAAACACTAGACAAATTGTGATAGAAACTACTTCCAACTTATAGTAAAGATTCAATCATATCATATAGGATTCTTTGTCACATTCTATTATTATGAAGGTGAACTTGTGATACTATATCACACTCCTTTTGGTGCATATAAAAGTCTTCACTTTATTGTTCCCTATATTAACAAAGTACTAATACTTTGGTCATAATCTCTAGGTTTTGATACATTCATTGAACTTATTCAAAGAATTTCTCTTCTTACCACATTAAGTGGATACCAAGTATCTACCTAGTTCGTTGGTAAAAGAGATGAAGAAGTAATAACATTTTCTGATTGAATTGTATTCCACCATACACTTCAAAGTGTAAATAGGGCGAATATCTTGCTTTATTCATAATTCTTTTCTAGAAATAAGTCATGAATTAATCTTGCTTTGAATACAAGATTCACATATAACAAGAGATTCCCAATCAAATGGTTTGGGACACTAGTCAAAACTAGTCTCTATGAGCAATTGTAATCAAGAATCGAGAAATAATTGGGGTCACCAATCTGAGTTTTATACATGAAATGGCAACTACCCTAGTTCCATTCAAGTAAATTTCTAAATTTATTCTTGCTAGTCGTCGTACGATTATTCAATGTTAGGATCCTAAGGATTTACCCTCGGATTGTGTAAACACATCCTCCTCTAAATACCCATTTAGAAAGGTCGTTTTGATAACCTTTTGCCATATTTCATAATCATGAAATGTGGGATTTTCTAACATTGTTCATAAATTAGTATCAAATCCTCATGACGTGATAATTCGCAAGAAGGCTATGTCAATGTCGTACATATCTTAGAAGGAATATGTTGGTGTCACACAACCAACTACCTTGATCTTTACTTATTTAGGAATTCGTCTCTATCTTTGTGTCTAACCTTCTCTTTCGAGTCTAGTTCTATCCTTAACAATTAAGATAGATACTTTACATCTTATTGCTCCCACTTATTACAAGAATTTTTACTTGATGAAGACTTATCTTCATATAAATTCCTATTTAATTTTTCACAAGAATTACTTATAAAGTGGTAATTGGTTAATCAAATCAATTTTATAATGTCATGTGCTTAACAACTTAAGTGTTTGATGACAAGTAAATGGTTTGAGCAATAAGATTTCTGAACCATGGATGTATAGAAGATATTATCAAAACATATTTTGATCAAGTACAACTTTTATTCATATTCTGCACAAGAGATTATAGGTATGTAAGGAATTTAAGATGTTAATCTTATATTTGCATAGGACGATTCTTATCGAGTTCTATGGAATACAACGATTCCTATGGATATGGTCCACAACCTATGACACGGTTCCTTTTAGAAAGAGATTCTATTTGTCGTAAGTAATAGTGGTTTAGCGGAGACTCGTGTTGCAAACAAATTGATATTATATTTGAGTAGGAGTGATAATAAAGAACAACATAAAACAACGAAATAGTGGGAAAATCAAACATTCATCGTTATATGTATAAAACATTTAAGAATGTTTTAGCATTTATATAGCGACCTCTACCCAACTATTATAAATGATCCCGAGATCCAAATTCATATTAACTCGGGCACGGTGAGCCGATACATCCCTAATCAATATAACTCGGTGGATTAACTCTTTAATCGATTCTACTTCTTGAACTCTCGGTCGATAAAATTGCTTTAATATTTATCTTTAGCCCGGAACACATGCGACTACGGTCACGAATACTTCCGTTGAGTTCAATCCAAATTTCGATGTAGTAATAGTTTACCACCCACTTACCCAACGTAACACGTTTAGCACCCCGGTGAGCCGAGCCTACTTCCTTATGAAATCGGGATTCATGGTTCTACTATTTGGTAAGGCTAATTCTCAATTATTATTTAGTGAGAGGTCTTGTCAGTTTATTATCTATCTCGTTTTAAGTGAAATAAAGCGGTGAACTAGCGATTTATAATTGACACGGTCGATGACTCAATTAAATAATATGCATGTGTAGTTATGACGATTTGGCTATGGATGCAATCATATAAAACAAATGCAAAGCAAAACAAAAAAATCCTAGTATGGCCTTCCTAAAATAGTAAATCAAATAAATTATTTAAAAATTCGGAAACCAACTCCTTTGGTCCCTTGAACTTCATATGGCAAGCACTTCAAGGCAACACCGTCTTTGATGGACCGCCTTCTCTAATGGCACCGTCTTCAAGGAACTCCGGAATAATTAAATTCTATAGCTTTTCTACTTTATACATTATAAAATAAAAACTAAACTAAATAAAATAAAAGTGATACGAGATCACATTAATTACAACCGAATTGATATCCCCATTCATTTCGGGAAATACCAATTAAAAACTAAGGCCATACTAAGTACAAATTACATAGTTCAAAAATTATATAAAATAAAATATGACAATCATACTAAAAATACAGCATTAATATATGTATGTATAGTAACATGTCATGTGAAGTGCCAAATCGCCCTATTTAAACTAATATCGTATATTCGTTCCGATTTTATGGATTAGTGTGACACTAAACGTTTTAAAATCACACAATATTACATAAATCAAATCTATGTCCAAGTTAATTACCCTAACCTTCTTAGGACTCAAAATTTATTCTTCACTAAACATTTGACAATAATTCAACTTGATATTATATAATTGCTCTTTAATCACTATTATTCATAATAATAAGGAAATAATTCCCAAAACGTCATAAAAATTCGAAAAATCAAAATCATAATTTTGTACATTCTGGAAAATTCCCAACATCCCGAAAAAAAAAATTAAGAAAATTTGCCTTTAGATTATTTTAATTTATTTCAAAAATAAATCATATAAATCATATAAAACATAATTTTAACCCTTTAATTCAAAATTAAACATAAAATTATGCAATAAATAAAAATTAAAATTTTGAATATTCTTAACAAGTTTCTAGAACATGGAAATGACAAATTTGTTCAGCCAAAAGTCGAATTTTATATTAGTGATTATTAAAGTTGCTATTTATCAATTTATATCCCATAAAAATCAATAACCATAAAAATCAAACGAAAACTAACATGCAACTTTAGATCTGATTTTCATATCATATATAAAACTTTGGGAAAAATATTCATGCCATAAAATTTATTTTAGCTATTTTTTACTAAAATAGTCACTATTTATTCGATTTTTACATCTAAAAATCATAAATCATGCAAAATTAAATCATTTGATCTAAAAATTTACATACAGTGTGTAAATATTACATGTGACAACATACTAAATTTTCATGGGCAGGAACAAAGTTTAATCATTTTTAACATAAATACCTCTATTTAATCGACTTTTAACAAGTAAAAATAATAAATCATGCTATATAAAACAATTTTATATGAAAATTTACATACAACTTGTAAAATATGCATGTGAGGTTGTGTAAATATTTCAAAGTTAGAATCATAGTCTAACTATTTTTAGCATTTTAATTGTAATTTTACTCAATAAAATGTAATAAAAATACTAATAATCATTTTAAAGAGCAATAAATTACCATAAATCATCAAAATGACCTAAAATAAATTTAGGACCAGAAGGTTTAACATGCAAAAATTTTCGTGGCATTTATATTCATAAATCACAAATGTTTAGTTTTATATGTTAACATATTAACACGGAAAAACAAAACCGATTATGCATGCAACAACTCTTGCACTGATACTATTTGTTAGGTTTATATATCTCTTATTAGACATCTCTAATAACTAAGTGATTTTAGTTTAGTCATAAAACTAATTAGATATTATGCATGCATAACATTAAAATGCAAAGTAAGAAGAAAATCGATCTACTTACAATGAGGGCCGAATGGATTATACTAATTTGAACTCCTTCCAAATTAGTCTTCTTTAAGAAAATCCAAATGCTCCAATAAAACCCTTAGATCCAATGGTGGGATCTACTCCTCAAGGATTTGTACCAAGGTAATCCATCTTAATTCATATACTAATTTATGTACTAGAAACTAGAATATGAGCCCTTAAATTATAACTAATATTATGATTTACTACTTCTAGTAAGATAGATTAATATTAGAGATTATGGAACAAATTATACATAAAACAATTTTTATGAGAGAGGAAGAGAGAATCATTTTGCATGAGAAAATTAGAATGAATAATGAGGAAAAACTACATCTGTCACATGTAGTAAGGGGGCACGGTTTTTACACACATTGGGAGCCAAAACTACACTTCTCAATTTGCTTTTTTGTCTTCACAAGAAAGGCTAGGTGTAGGTCTAGTTTAAGCATGCTTTTTTTTTGTCATCATTATGTCCTTAAGCATGCATTAAACTAATCACAAAAATCATCACCCACTAACCCTTGTCCAACCGGTTTTCCTCATATTAGGAGACCTCCATTTTAACTTTTTCAATTGTAAAATGTAATTTGGTAGGTCATGTAACATGTTACATGTCTTAATTAATTTTAATGCATATTTAACTAATTAAATATCAATTTTTCAATTAATAAATTACATTTAACAAATTGACTAGTAATTCTTGATTACAAGTACTTAAAATGGGCCATGTTAATTTAATCTACAACATTTTGTAATTACAATTAACCATTTATTCGTATTTCAAATTGTATCGTAAACAATAATCAATTTAGTAATATAACACTTAAATTACTAAATTAAATCTTATTTAATCACATTACAATAAGATATAAAACTTCTCTCTTATAAATAAAATTTGTTCAATTTAAGGAATTAATTAACTTGTATCATCATACAATTAATTAATTAATCAATTAAAAGTGTCACCCTAGAGGTATGACCTTAAGGGATTAACTGATCACCACCGTCATACGACAGTAATGTCAAACTCTAGTCAGCCAATCATTACCGATTAATGTGGATCAGTTGACAGTAAAATATTACTTTCCCTCATGTATTCTTAATATAAGATTTAAACATGTGAGCGCATTATTGTCTAGGACATATACTCCAACAGAAAGTGGGTGGTGTCTTAGGATACAACGACGTTGGCGAGAAAATAGAGAGAGAAATAGAAGGATGAGGGAAAGAACGAGGGCGAGGGAGATTAGGCGGGAAAAGAGGAGGAGAATGAGTATGAAGGGTGAGGGGAGAAGGCTTAGTAGTATAAGTGTAAAGGGAGAAGGAGAGGAGGTGTTTGAGGACGTGAGGATGTTGGAGAGGAAACGGAGAGGGAAAAAGGATGAACAGTGAAAAGGGAGAGGAATTGGAGAGGGAGAGGAATTTGGGAAAGAAGGAAATTAGGAAGGGGTAAGGAGGGAAGGGCTAAGGGGAGAAGAGGGAAGGGTTAATGGGAGGAAAGGGAGGAGGAGGAATGATTATAACGAAAATAAACATTATAAAAAAATTCATCCCAAAAAAAGAATTTACAGATTGTAATACTATGTATTTATGAGTCTCTGGGTACTCTATCGAGTAGGCCATACTCTGTCGAGTAAGGGTCAGTTGCGTTTTATAAAAGTTTCTGACCTGTTGGGTACTCGATCGAGTAACGTGGGTACTCGATCGAGTAAGGGGCACTCGATCGAGTACCTTAGCTACTCGATCGAGTAGCCGGTTTACGGGGAGTTATTTCTCGGGTTTTGTTAATTATGCGATTAAGGTATATAATACTTCCGTCATTATTCTTACACACTTTTTCAAAACCTAATTACTGTCAAGAGAGAAAGCAAAGTACGTTCTTCAGTTTAATCGCATTGTTAGCAAATCCCGGAGTTTGGAAGGTCGGATTTCACCTTTCGTTATACCGTTGAGATCCTTGCGTCGAGGGTAAGATCTGTGTACCGTTTTTATAGTATTTCCTTTAAGTTGTTTAAACCCTAATATGGGGATTTGGGGGTTTTATTGTTGATTATGATTGGTAGTAATTATGTGTATGTATGATAGGAGGAGGATTTGTAGAAGGGGCTTTTTGATACAGCTGTTGAGACCGTCTGATAGTTGTGCTTTCCAGGTAGGGTTTCTCCTACTCAATACTGTTAATTGATTGAGATTACATATGTTTTATAATTGTTGTTATCTGCTGATCATCGGAGGTTGGGTGTTGTGGTGATGGTATTGGTGTGGTTGTGTTGTGACGGTTGTGGTGTTGTGACAACTGTGATGTTGTGTGTGTGATTGTGGTGGAGTCACTTGCGGGAGTGGCTTCACACCCTAGTTCGCCCTCCGTGGAACCCGTCACGGGAGGGGATGTGCACATTAATGGACAGGGTTATCGCTCATTATGAGGAGCGGGGATTTTGTGGGTACGGTTGCGGTCCCCCACTGGCAGGGCTGGTCCAGTGGACAGTCGGTGATTGATATTGATGGGACTGATGTGATGTGTGTGTGTGTGACGGTGTGAGATATCTGTTTATCGTATTGTTGATATATATATATAGATTGTGTGATTAGTACTGACCCCGTGTTGTTGTTTGTAAAACCTGCGGTGATCCATTCGGGGATGGTGAGCAGTAATTGAGCAGGTTTGAGTTGAGTCACATGGGATTGCTGGGATTGCCACTGTCAGATGATAGAAGTCTTCCGCTGTAGCTTAGTCGTTTAATAAACTTTACATTTAGTTGATTAGACAGTTGGTTTGAGAACTTGTACCCGTATTTTGGGATTTGGCTTGGTTTGTACTTTTCACTAAAGTTATACTATTAAATGTTGTTTCGTTATTGTCTTATGATTATCATGCCTCGGGTAACCGAGATGGTAGCATCCTTATACCTGAGTGGTCCTGGTAAGGCACTTGGAGTATGGGGGTGTTACAAATGGTATTAGAGCGACAATCGTGAAACCTGTAACCAATAAATCTAATGAATATAGGGAGTCAATTAAAATGAACCCGGGGTAAAGGTTGTAGGAGCTAATGCAAAGGCTTGGGAGACGTCCTGAAGTCGCGAACTTGCCCTACAATTTTGAACCGGTCACATGGAGGGTGTATGTCGAGGTCATATGCGTTGTTTGTTAGCTTGTGTGTGGATGTGATGAAGTATGTGTAATTGTTGGATGTTTGGAGTAGAAAGTTGAGAATGTGAAAGAAAGATTGATGAGATATATAGAACTGTTGTTGGAATGAGAAGCATGATGGATGTTTACTATGTGGCGTTTAATAACATGATAGAGTTATTTTGTTGATCGTATGAAGAGTTGTGTAGCATTATATGCTTAGTTATGATATAATGTTGGGATTTATAAAGTTGTTTATAATGTTGGGATATGATATAACATGCGGGTAGCGTTTTTGAGTTAGCATGACTCGATCGAGTGGGACTGACTTGATCGGGTGGGTATTTGACGATTTTGAATCCAGAATCGTGTTTTTAGACACTCGATCGAGTACCTCGGGCACTCGATCGAGTAGGGGGTCACTCGATCGAGTAGCCGGGCTACTCGGTCGAGTATGTTAGAGGTCATAAGGTCTGTTTTGGGTCTGGAGTCGGGGCACTCGATCGAGTATGTTGGGCACTCGATCGAGTAGCCTGCTACTCGATCGAGTAGGTTAGGGAACTCGATCGAGTATGTCCTGGGCAGCTTGCTTTCGTGTTTTGAGGTTTTGGTACGTATGTTTATATCCACCCCTTTTCTGATATAGTTTCAAGATGCCGGCCAAGAAGAATACTTTGTATGCGAGAGCTGAGCTTATGAACGTAGATGATATCGTTAAGATGTTGGAGCATCAGGATGCTCTTACGGAGGCTTTAAAGACGGTGGGAAAGGATAAGGGTAAGGATAAGGAGAAGGAGGTTGATCACTCTAAAATCAGCCTCTATATAGCGAGGTTTAACCCGAAAGAGTACAAGGGGGTTGGGGAGCCTAACCTTCTTGATAACTGGCATAGAGAGATGGAGAACATACTAGATTTGGTTCACTGTCCTGATGAGATGAGAGTAGAACAAGCTGCGTTCTACCTGAGGGAAGCAGCTGGCTGTAGATACCTCATTTCTGCACCTCCCGCCAAACCACCCGGTGATGATTGGACCGCATGTTTGCTACGCGGAACGATTTGCGACAGTTCGTAAGTCTATCATCAAGTGATTGCTCAAATACTAATGTCTACCTCTTAGTTGTCATCTACGTGCCAATACGGTCGTTTTGACAGTAATTAGAGTACATTTGGAGTCCGGGCCTAAAACCGTCTTCATTTTCTGATAACCGTTAAATCCCGAGTCAGAATGTTCTGGAACGTTCCGGATATTTCTATTCCATATTTTATAAATATATCACAATCTTTATCCTTTGGTAAACAATTTCCCGTAATATTCACATAAAATATTAAGGAAAACCAAATTATTTCGTCCTTCCATAACTTAAACACGAAAATCTTTCTTCCGCAGGAGGAAACCACTTGGGAACAGACGCAGCAGGTGCTGCGCCTCTTCCAAGAGACGCAGTGGCTGCTGCGCCTCATCCCAGGTCCTTTTCTGCGTAATTTTCGTATCTTTTTCATATCTTTCCGAGATTCACTTCCAAAGACTCTTCGAAACCCTAACTCCTTCACGTGATTAGTATAAATAGAGACCTTCGGTCTCACATATTTCTCACGCGAGTATCCGCCCTTCTCTTCTCCCTTTGCATTCTACACCTTTGTTCTTACTTTTTGGCGTCTACTTCCTTGAACTTTCGACCACGTAAGCTCGGATCCTTCTGAGTACCAGCCTCGTTTGCATGACCGACCAATTTGACCAACTCCACAATAATCAACATAATTAATCTAATCGTTTTCCTATTACGAGGGCACTTTCTTTACATTCGCGTCGAGCATCACTAATCGATATCTTAGTCCTTCTTGTTTCGTCAAACATGTATGTCTGAGGGTGTAAATCCTTCTTTATTTATTGTTATTTTTTTGTATCATCACTATTGTAAGGTTTATGTCGAAAATACCTTCTTAAAACCGATTTCTAAAACCGTGCTTAAAAACCTCTTTTTGCGGATTTCCAGAAGACAAACCGTCGAGAAAGGACGCAGCAACTGCTGTGCCTCTTCGAAGGAGGGCAGTTCCTGCTGCGCCTCTTCGTGAGGCTGCCGCAGTTCCTGCTTCCTTTCTTCTTCCTTCGTCCTCTGTAATTCGTTCTTTTCTTATTTGTTTTCGTTTGTTTCCGTTAATTCTTTTGATATAATAACTTATCATCTCACGTGTATATTATTCATAATTAACATGTTTTAATTCATCATGAATTCGACTTAAATCCCAAGTAATCTCATATTTGCGGGTTTTCGTCATTAAATTCAATCCGGGTTGTAGAGATTCAATTCGTTCATATCGGGTTTGTGTAATTCGACCTTTGATATAGTTTTCATCTGTCGTTTGTCGTATTCGTCATTAATTTGTCATTAATTCATCATGTTTAGTTTATTTCATTCACCCATGTCACTAATCAATCATTCTTTCATGTAATTAATTCGTTAATTTTCCGTCTCATCCATGTTTTATTGCTTTTATGACCATTAATCATATGCAAATAACCTGATAACCACTTCCATCCGAGTAAATATGTTAATCAATCCATTAAAATCACCAATTCTAATTAACGATTTGTAGTTCCGGCTTCACAACCAGAACTCACCCTTGGAACAGACGCAGCAACTGCTGCGCCTCTTCCAAAGGGCGCAGACCTGCTGCGCCTGTTCCAGGATGATTTCTGTCTCTGAACTCCGTTGTTGCTTGACCTAGTTTGATTAGCTTACGTATAATTAACTATTATCTGTATTATCACCTTCTTACTTGTTCGTTAATTTATTCCTTTATTCGTTTTTCCAAATTATCCGTTATAAAGGTATTTTCGACATAAATCGCCTAATCCATTGTAATTATTGTAATTTTCATTATTGTAATTTTCTTTTATTGTATTTATCATATTTCCTGTATCATTTGTATGTTTTCACATGTAATTGAACATTAAATCCTACCTCGACATTAATTGTTTGCTAATTACGTGTTAACCGACTTAGCCTAATTCTCACATGTTAGGATTAAAACTTGGATGTTTTATTGCATGCATATAATCGACGATAGATCGAGTATAGATGATGTCCCTAATCATTAGTAGAGGCCGTTATCGAGGCGGGCGGGATTAGGTGTTCGATCAAAAGAGCTTCCTAATACGTACCCTCACCCCTTACTCCAGATCTCTGTGAACATCCGTGTTCATTGGCATCCACGAGAGTCATTCTAAACATAGAATGCTAAGGGTAACGAGTTCTTGGTGTTCATGTCTCTATTTTGTGTCTTGACATGACACGAGGTATTCGAACGGTTCCAATTTCCCATAAAAATTGGTGGCGACTCCACAAATGCAAACGCTTATTTCCCAAGCGCCCCCGTGGGTCCATTGTCCACAGTTTGGCGACTCCGCTGGGGATAATACACTTACGTGTAGCCATGGGTGAAACTTGAACAAGGTTAGGGAATAATTTGTACAAGACAATTGTCGGTTTTCATAACTCGGTCTTCCTAGACCGTTTTATTCGGCCTTCCTAGGCCCAACCTAACCCATTCGACCAATCGTCCCGTCTAAACGGTCCTAATTCTTATTTGGGCCTAAGGATGGATAGCGATTGACGTCATCCATACCATGATGCTTACTCTTGTTTGTATCAAGGGCCTTCACTACTTGAGTAAATGGACTAGGAATCGGCCTTACTCTTGTTTGGTACAAGCCTCTCCACAGAACTCGGGTTTGATGGTTCGGTATGGCAACCCACCCTTTAAACCAAAACCCTTTTAAATGCACTCAGCATCCCGTTATAATGCTTGTATAAATGTTTGTACCTTACGTGATCACCATTTCTAAACGAAACCATGACGATTTTTGTAAAAAAAAAAAAAAATCAAAATCCTTTTTTTTAATCAAAATTTCGGAAAAGGCCATTTGATTAGCGCAAAACCCAATCGAAACTCTGTCCATTTGTCGAGTCAAAATCCGGGTCACGAGCCCATTTCAAAGCCTCACTTCGAGTCCACTCCTACAACTACACTATAGTTGACTAGGATACACATTTTCAAAATTCTTGTCCTTTCTTCAAAGCTCACTCAACACAAGTGGCACACACCCACTTTACGAGTCAAAACATTTCTTCTTTTAGCAAGTGTGTTAGATTGGTCGATCGTGTTTTTATTCGTCATCGATCTCTTATCCATTTTTTCAAGATGCCTGGATCCAGCGAAACAAACCTCCACCAACTTCAAGATGGTAATGATTGAATCCTAGCCGCGCTAGCCCAAATCCAAGTTACCCAAGACCTAGTCCATGATCGCCTTGAGATCATCGAGGGCCGGATAGATGCCGTAGAGGGGAGGTTTCCTCCTCATGAAAGTGAAGTAATAGGTGACTCCGCGGATGAATCCAGGGATGAAAATCCTACCATAGGACTAACTGTAGCCGATAAAAGACTCCAATACTTAGAAGAACAATTGATGCACCTTAAAGGGGATGACATTTATAGGGAGAATAACCGCAAGTATGAGGCCGTCAATTCCAAATTGCCAACAAACTTCAATATGACGGATATCACTAAATTCAAGGGGCACGAAAATCCTTTGAACCACATCCGTGCCTTCAAGGATTACATGTCTATCAAAGGCATCAAACCCGAGATGTTCTTAAGGATCTTTCCTTCATTTCTTGACACCATCCCGAAGCAATGGTTCTACTCCTTAGAACACAAGAAGGTCGCTACTTGGGAAGATGCCGCAATCGAGTTTTCTAAGCAATATGCGGATAATGCCGAGATCCAAGTTAACATGCGCACTCTAGAGGTTCTTACCCAAAATGACAAAGAAGGATTCACCGACTTCCTAAGTAGGTGGAGGAAGATTAGTACCCAACTAGTTGAACGCCCGGATGAGGCTACCCTTGTGGAGAAGTTTGTGGATAATATCAAACCCATTTATGCCAACCATTTGAGATACCAAAACATCAAGACTTTCAAGGACTTAACCGTACTAGGGACAAGGATTGAAGATGACATCCGTAAAGGGCTCTTGTCCAAAACGGTAGGTCGAGGATATCAAGGCTCAACAAGTCGTTCATACGGCTCCACTAATAAGACCGATGAAGTTAACCTTCTCGAGCCATCCAAGAAAAGTACCCCACCAAGGAAATTCACAAATCTCAAGCGCAACTTTAACCCATTGGACCTACTCCAGAACCCGAAAGGAAATCCAAGTTCTAGGACGAGAGCTCGTACTGTGAATACCATAGGGGCAAAGGGCATGACACAGAGAAATGCTACAAATTGAAAAATGTGCTTCAAGACATGGTTGAAGATGGCCGACTACCAATACCGCCGGGAGGTAAACCCAACAACACTCAGAATCCTCTTGGAGTTCTAGTGATTACAAGTGACGAATCTACCTTAGATTGTTCACACCTCATTTCTCCAATTGAAGATGAAATCCATGCAATCGAGAATGAAGGGTTATACTCTACTGTCTCCCCTACCATTTCCGACTTCATCACATGGGCAAGGAGTGTGGATAGACAAATTTGGGAATTAGAAAATGTGGTGACAACTTTACGTGATCCCAACGCAACACCCAAGGAGCATGTGGGCCACCTAACTCGTGGTTGATAGACTAGTCAACCAAATCATACGACTAGAAAATGAAATCATGAGAATGAGGGAACTAGCTACAATCAATGGAGTTTGGGCCGACGATGATGAGGAAGAGTATCTCATCGAGAACTCCCTGGTCAAGGAAATAGTCCAAAATGGTGAAGACCAAGATGTGGACCACCTAACTCGTTCTGGACGTCCATATCAAAGCACTACTCGAAATGGTCCAACCAACGTTGTCACACCAAATGATAACGAAGAGGACTCCACAGACCATTTGCTCAAGCAATTACAGAAGACAAAGGCTGATCTTTCAGTCTGGCAATTGGTAGCAAGCACATTCCCACATCGCCAAGCTTTACTGCAAGCTTTGGCCAAACTAAATGTAGCACATAACTCGACACCCGAAGATGTAGTCAACTTGGTCTTCCAAGAATCACCAAAGCTAAGTAATCCTATTACTTTCTCAGACGAAGATTTGCCACCTTTTGGCGTTAGTCACAATTTAGCTCTTTACATCACCGTCATTTGTCTAAAGAAGAATGTGCCAATGACCTTGGTAGATGATGGCTCTGCGGTCAACGTCAGACCCCTCAAAACGGCATACAAATTAGGCATGAAAGAGTCGGATTGGACCCCTACCAATCAAGGTGTGCGTGCATACGATGGTACACGACAAAAGGTGGTAGGACTTATTAACCTAACCATAGCCACAGGGCCAATTGAGCGAAAGGTTAACTTCCAAATAGTGGACATCGACGCTTCCTTCAACATACTCCTAGGAAGACCTTGGATTCACGCTTCCAAAGCGGTAACATCCACCCTTCATCAAAAGATCAAGATCCCACTAAATGGCAAAGTGGTGACGATCACTTCGTCACCCATCAAGGCAATAATTGAAAAGAAGTCGAACAATCAAGTCCTTGCAGATCCCGTATATGAACTTGGGGGCTTCCAAAGCATAAGTGTCATAGAAAGCGAATTGGCACCCTTATACTATGATCCCTACTCCAACTTGGTAGTCAACCACATACTCAAAACCCAGGGATACTTCCCTTGAATGCCTTTGAACCCTACTCGAAGAAACACCTTCGCACCATACAAGGAAGGTAAATCAAAGAGGATACCACTTGGACTAGGGTACAAACCCACTAAAGAAGAGGTTCTCGAGATGCTCTCTCAAGTCTAAAACCGTAAGCATGTAGGAGTCCAAATGCGACCCTATCTCCCTACCCTAAATGGGTACTTTGTTGAAGAAGGAAGTCTAGAACTCTTTCACGGCTTTCCCGAGCCTTGGCATTATCTCGAGAAGAAGCTAGCTGGAATCAAGATCTTTCACGATTGCTACTTCATCCCTCCAGAAACGGTTCCTACCGTCAAAATCCGTCAAGCACCTTGCTTAGACGAACAAGCTGTTAGTCTATTGTTCGGAGAAGATCGATTTGTTAGGGCCGCACAGGATGAGATCATTACCATGATACTTCAAGACGATCGCTTCAACCCCACCGCGTTAATCACATAAACCAACGCAAGTCAGCAGAAGGGATGGAGAAAATAAATCAAGTGGACCAACAATCAAGGAAGACTCTTCAAGCTCACCACTGGAGAAGGAGAGATGTTCAAAGGAGAACCAGAAGACGATGAATTCGAGTTAGAGTCGGAGTCAGAGTCGGAGTCTAGAGAAGTCATTAGGGAGTCTCCTCCTGTCGCCATCCCCATTCCCTCTGTTTCTCCTAGCTTAGCCTCGAGTAGTCACAGTAGCTCAGGAAATGTCCCAATCACTGTCCCTTTGCCGCCACTGACCATGGATCAGATGGCTTCTTTGTTTCAACTTTACTCAAACCTTAATATGAATAAATCAGGTTCTTCTTACTCTTTGTGTTATCTTGAGTGCAATTCTGTTTACGATGATACTGAGGATGACCAAGACCCAAACTCAATCGAAATACCTCCCTACATAGCCAAAGAAATACTACAGGAAGGGGAAGGGGGACCAGTAATAGAGGACACTGAACCCATTAATGTAGGAACCGAACTAGAACCCCAAGAACTTAGGATAGGGACTACCTTGAGCTCTACCGAAAGGGCCGATTTCATAGACCTCCTAAACGAGTTCAAAGAAGTTTTCGCTTGGTCCTACAAAGACATGCCAGGGACCGACAGGGACATCGCCGAGCATAGAATCCCAATTAAGCCAGGTTTCAAGCCTGTAAAACAGAAGCTTCGACGAATGAGAACGGAATGGGCTCCCAAAATTAAGGAAGAAGTTGATAAGCAATTCAAAGCCGGGTTCATCAAAGTTTCCGAGTATTCTGACTGGGTAGCCAACATAGTACCTGTACCCAAAAAGGATGGGAGAATCCGCGTTTGTGTTGATTTTAAGGACTTAAACAAAGCCAGTCCTAAAGATGACTTTCCTCTACCACATATCGACATACTGGTGGACAATACTGCAGACCACACATTACTATCCTTCATGGATGGGTACGCGGGTTATAACCAAATCAAGATGGCCATAGAAGACATGCATAAGACCGCCTTTGTCACTCAATGGGGAACCTATTGCTATACGGTCATGCCGTTTGGATTAATCAACGCCGGAGCTACATATCAACGCACCGCAACTACACTCTTACATGACATGATGCATAAAGAAGTTGAGGTATACGTAGACGACATGATTGTCAAATCCAAGGATAGAAAAGGTCATATTGCGAACCTTCACAAATTTTTCGCAAGGCTACGAAAATACAACATGAGGCTCAATCCTCAGAAATGCACATTCGGAGTAACATCTGGCAAACTCTTGGGATACGTCGTTAGCCAACGAGGTATAGAAATAGACCCTTCCAAGATCAAGGCTCTGATCGAAATGCCACAACCTGAAACAGAAAAAGAAGTCAAAGGATTCCTGGGAAAAGTGCAATATATAAGTCGATTCATATCAAAACTCACCATGATTTGCAAGCCTATCTTCAAGAAGCTCAAGAAAACAGACCACACCATGTGGGATGATGATTGTCAAAAGGCATTCGACCGAATCAAAGAAATATTGGCTAAACCACCAGTGCTCATGTCACCTCAACGAGATCAACCTCTTGGTTTATATCTCACAGTAACTGAAACAGCCATGGGTGCCATGCTAGCTCAGACCGTAGAAAGTGAAGAAAGGGCCATCTACTACCTTAGTAAGAAGTTCTTGGAGTTCGAGTGCAAATACTCACAACTCGAAAAGACATGCCTCGCTCTTGTGTGGGCGACGAAGAAGCTACACCATTACATGCTTAGCTACTCCGTCAAAATATACTCCAAAATGGATCCAGTCAAATACCTCTTCGAGAAACCTGTCCTCAACGGACGCCTAACAAGATGGACTTTGATGCTCTCAGAATTTGACCTCAAATACGTGCCTCTAAAAGTCATAAAAGGGCGCGCCGTTGCCGAATTCTTCGCAGAAAATCCCATCAATGATGCACAAACAATAGACAATAGACACTTGGTCATTTCCGGACGAGGATATACTCAAAACTGATGTAGACTCTTGGGAGCTTTACTTTTATGGGGCATCAAACTTAAGAGGATTTGGAATAGGAGTGTTTCTCATTTCTCATGAAGGCGAGCACACACCAATCGCTGTCAAACTCGACTTCGAGGTGACAAACAATGCTTTATTAGAATCTGAAGCTTGTCTCATCGGATTACAAGCGGCAGTGAGCTTAGGCATTAAAAACCTCCGAGTACATGGGGATTCATCACTGATCATCAACCAAGTTATAGGATCTTGGAAAATTCGAAGCGAAAGCCTAACACGTTATCAAGCCAGAATTGACCAAGTTGCCCAATTCTTTGATCACGTGATATATCTACACCTACCTCGGGAAGAAAATCAATTTGCAGATGCTCTTGCAAAACTTGCATCTTTGATTAATATGCCAGATGACATGATGAAAATGACTTTGTGCATCGAACGACGGTCGGAGCCGGCTTATGTACACCAAATCACAGATGAATAGGAAATCGCACAAGAACCCTGGTTCCAAGCAATCCTGAATTTCAAGCTCAACGGTACCTATCCACCCGATATGGACAAGAGGGGACAACGTGTTATACGCCTACTAGCTTCCCAATACGTTCTCATGCTAGGAGAGTTGTACAAATGAACACCTCTTGGTGTAATCCTACGTTGCCTTGATCATTCACAGGCACGAAAGGTGATGGAAGAAGTCCACGATGGAAAATGTGGTCCTCACATGAGTGGGCCCATGATGGCAAAGAAAATCACACGTCTGGGGTACTATTGGACCACAATGGAATCCGATTGCATCAAATACGTAAGACATTGCCACAATTGCCAAATCTTCGGGAATGTACAACACGTCCCTCCTTCATTGCCCTATACGATGACATCTCCTTGGCCATTTTCTGCTTGGGGAATTGACATAATCGGGAAGATAACCCCAGCCGGAACAGGAGGTCACTGTTTCATCCTGGTGGCAATCGACTACTTCACCAAATGGGTAGAAGCGGCTTCCTACACTAGTCTCACGGCTAAAAATGTGGCAAAGTTCATACAAAACAACATCATCTGTCGATACGGTTGCCCACATGAGATCATTAGTGATAATGGATCACATTTCCAAGCTGAGACTGAGCAATTTCTAGCCAAATAAAAGATTAGGCATCACCACTCTTCGCCCTATAGACCACAGACTAACGGCGCGGTAGAGGCAGCAAATAAGAACGTTGTCACAATTCTCAAGAAAATGATTGACGACTATCGAGATTGGCCGAGCAACATACCCTTTGCTTTATGGGGATATCGTACATCTGTTAGGACGCCCACTGGGGCTACCCCTTTCTATTTGACTTACGGCATGGAAGCTGTACAACCAGTCGAGCTAGAGATACCATCCTTGCGTATTCTACTCGAAAGTCAAATCCCAGAAGCAAATTGGAGGAGGGATAGATATGAAGAACTCATCCTCCTGGATGAACGTAGGCTACGCACCTTGCATAATGTCCAAACATATCAAGCATGTATCAAACGAGCTTTCAACAAAAGGGTTAAGCCAAGAAACATCAAGGAAGGATACTTAGTACTCAAATCGGTTTGAGCTCTTTTACCTGTTGACCCACGGGGAAAATTTAAACCTAATTGGGCCGGACCATTTCTAGTCAAGTCCATACTTCCAGGGGGTGCGGTTAGAATCACAGACCTAGACGGGAACGAGTTTTCCAACCCAACAAACCTTGACCAACTAAAACGGTACTATGCCTAGAATAGGAACAAAAAACACGCCTCGCGTAACCTCACGTGTCGCTCTTGTGCACTAAATAAACGGCCCCTGGCCAAGCTGAAATAAGCTAATGTCACTTTGCTCTTGCACTTTGGCAATTTTGTCGTCCTCATATCATCAAATAAACTAAATTTGCAACTTCAGAGTAAGCAAAAGCTCATGCTTATTTTCTAAATTTCACTACAAGCTCTTGCTTAGAACAATTATTCTTTTACATTTACTCGAACTAGGCGCAAGGGTTTGATTTCATTTTTAATGAATACGTAGGCAATGCTTCACAGGATACAACCCACTATTTTAAAAATGTAAATAGAAGGACATTTGCATTGCATTTGGAATTCGACAAGAATAATAAATAGAAAATCACAACGGTTTCATAACCATTTAACCTTTTTTATTTCTTTTATTTTGTAATAGTAATAATACGCTACATAATAAAAATAGAATAGGCTAGGATTCTAAAAACTCCACCTTTTTATTACAATAATAATAATAATAATAATAAATAATATATAAATACTCGGATTATTCTTCCATCTTTCCTTTGTCCTTGTCATTCTTGTCATATTTCTTGTCACGGCCTCGAGCCGGACGCTCTTGCGCCACTTCGGACCTAATCACCAAAGGTCTTTCTCGAGGCCTAGACTTCCCATTCTTGCCAATCACCATCTCTACGACAGGAGAAGTCTTCGATTTCTTCGAAGGATGAACAACTCGAAACCCGGCTTCTTTCTCTCCCTCAGTCAAATGCTTTTTTTTCTCTTTTTCCACCTCGCGCGCCGTGTAGTCAACGGGTTCACGCTTCCTCAATCTCTCGCGCTCTTCCGGAGTAGTAGCTTTCCTCCATCGTAGATAAGAATCTGACACCCGTAAGGCATTAGCAGAAGAGTTCAAGAACCATACATTTCTTTGAGCCCATTTAATGGCCCACTCTCTTCGGCTCTCTGTAGTCAGCGCTACAGCAGTCTGCGAGACAATATCAAGCTTCGGGATCGTCTGTTTTATTCCAACCTGTCTCATCAGCCTCTCCGGGAAAATGCACACCATAAATTCCAGACCAGGAATGTGCGCGGACCGAGTAGGATCCAAAGAAGACACTCCAGTGATAGATTTGAGATGCCACCACGGCACAATCCACCTAATCAACGGGCCATCGTCACTCTTCAGTTTGTTCTCCCAATAATTGCGGGACCGGTGAAATCCACCATGTAAAGCCTGGTCCTCATGGCAATTGAACGAGCATGATAAGAAGGAACATGAACTGGGGGCTCGATCAATCGAAGCCGTTCCATAAGCCAAACCTACCAAAAGCAGGTATTAGACAAAAAAAAAAAAAAAAAAAAAAAAAAAAAAAAAAAACGAAAAAAAAAACAAAAAAAAAAGAAAAAGAAAAGTTCTTTTACCTGCAGAATGACGGGACTTCCCAAATACGGTAGGTCACGATTGGCTCTCCTATTATCCAAGCCCAACAGGATCTCTCCTAAACATAACCAAGCTGGGCTCCTGCGCAGCTCCATTTGCTCAACAAGGCCCAGAAGATGGGGATCACCTCTCAAGTCTTCATCAACATGCCCTTGGAAGACATACACATGCAACAAGCAAAACCCAAATGCCCTTCGCCTGGCAACATGAGAAACGGTGGGGTCAGCCCTGTTAATAAATCGGTCAATGAAGTCCAACATTCGCACTCTGTTCGAGGTCACTAGACGGTCCACCTCGAGTCTACTCAACCCAATCAAGTCTCTAAATTTGCTCTTGTACCCTTGCGAAGTAGAAGGAATGGCAGGCAAGTGTTCAGGGTCCCACCCACCAATCGCAGCAATTTCTTCAGGAAATAGGCAAATATCGCCTCTAGGGAACGCAAAAACATTGTAATTCGGGTCCCAATAATCGAGGCAAGCATCCAAGAACGGTTTGACAACCTTGATAAGCTTCAAGCTCAGCAGTGATCCAAGATTATAGGCGCCCATATCATATTTCTCCATGTTGGAAAATTCGTTGGTCCATTCTTTTACGCGAACCTCTAAAGTATTCATGACGAAGGATTATTTTGAGATTTTTATGTAATAAGACGAAGAAGAGACGGAAGAATTGTGTGAATAAAAGCTCCATCGACATCTCTATTTATACTAATTTCTGTTTCCAAAAATCCGCCAGAACGGAACAACACGGGAACAAAGGCGCAAAGACTGGCTGCGCCTCTTCAAAGGGACGCAGCGGCTCATCTTTGCGCCTCTTCCTCAGCTTAACTTCTGTGATTTTCCGCGTTGGATCTTTCCTAATTCCATGACGAATAATTTCCTATTCCTACGGGTTATTATTTTAGTAAATACGTGGAGGTTACCATATTTCGGGTTTCCTAACTTCCGCGGGCACGCATTTCGAGACGACGTCGACATTTTCGTCATTTCACCACACTCGTACAAATTCATTTTAGGAAATAACTCTCATTTGGATATAATTCATGTTAAGATATAATTTTCATTATAATTCATTTCAAAATTTAAATTTATTTCATTTATTCCATTTCTTTTTTTTTTAATCATCTCATTTCTAACTTATAGATTTCTTTTCTTTCTTTTTTTTAGGGGGTAACCCTCCCTACCGTCCGGTCATTTCCGGCAAAATTTTGGCATTTTTGCATTCTTTTGAGTCACTCGTTTTGCGCTAATTCAGGCCATGTATATATACAAATGTATGTTTTGCGTGATTTCTATGTAAATTTCGGCGGCATGACGGCGTAAACCGTCATCTACCAAACCTGTTCAAAGCTAACCTGCAGATACAAAACCCTCCCTACCGTCTGGTCATTTCCGGCAAAATTTTTGCATTTTTGCATTCTTTTGAGTCACTCGTTTTGCGTTAATTCAGGCCATGTATATATACAAATGTATGTTTTGCGTGATTTCTATGTAAATTTCGGCGGCATGACGGCGTAAACCGTCATCTACCAAACCTGTTCAAAGCTAACCTGCAGATACAAGCAGCACAGCCCAGCAACAAAGGCACTAAGGCCATCTCATATACAACCAAAAAGGGGAAATGTACAACAACCTGGGGGCTCGAGCCCCAAACGAAGTCCAGAACGTTCAAAATGAAGGTCCAAAATGTACAACTGTGCAAAATACAGCCAACAAACAAACAAAATCTAAAACAAAACTACTGCTGGTCGCCCTCCAGCTCTGCAACTCTTGCCGCAAGAGCAGCAATCTCGGCGTCTCGAACCTCGAGCTCCCTCAGCAAGCGAGCAGTCTCCTCCCGAGACTGGGCCAACTCTCGCTCCAGCTCGCGGTCCCCCTGTAAACAACAAACTTGGCTCATGTCAATCGTTTCAAGCAATTACAAGAAAAGTTGGAAATTCAAAAAAAAAAAATGAAATAGGCACAAGGTTCATACTTGACGACCTCGACCGCCGACAAGTGCCTCGACGGCAGTAGCTCGCAGCCGGTTGGCCACCCTTCATAACGCCACGAACAGAGACGGTACAACCTGCATTTTCAAAAAGAAGTTCTCAATAATGGAATAAGTTCAACCAAAAGTGTTCTTACACAAAAATTATGCAAATTAGAGGTTTACCCTCCGAATCAAATGCTGCCAGTCGTCCAAGCCATCATCTGTCACAGCCACGTCAAAGTCTTGTAGCTCGGAGATCGTCGTCCTCCCGGTCGCGTCAGTGTACTCGAGGGTCTCGGGGTACTCTGGGGGCTCGATGCCCGCCGCCTCAACCTCCTGCAAAACCAAATGTTTCTAATTAATCGGTGATCTTTCATCGTAGTTTCAAAAAAATCAAGTAAAGAGGAAGAGTAAAGATGCTCACCACTAGCGGCCAGTACGCCAACCTCCCGTAGAGGAACGCCGAGTAGTCCTCGCCAGGAAGAAGGAGGGCGTCACCACTAGCGCCAACCAAGTCCACCTCCCTCTCAGCCTCGGAAGGCTCCCTGAACATCGTCCTAGGAGGATCAACGGGAACCGTCAACACGTCTCGACAGCACTGACGAGCCAAGCGCTCGCCCAAGTACCACACATGACCCATCGACGTCCCCAACAGCAGCCGGCTCGAGCTCCTAGGTCGAAGGACCTCAGCCACAAAAGGAGGCGCATCAGCATACTCCGCCCAAGGCCTGGGCACCCACTGGGACAAGATAAACAAAGGGATCATTCTTATGATCAATTTAAAGGCAATATAGAAGCAAATGAATATAAGTGAAATGCTTACGCTGTCTAGCTGAAGAGCGTTCACATCCCGTCGGTAGACACCGTGAGAAGAACGCTTGCTCTTCGTCCTGCACATCACCCAATCCCTCACCACGGGATAGGCCTTCTCCAGCGGCTCCGTCCTCTTGGGCGCGAGGCCCGGAAAGTAGGAGTACACCCACGCCTGTAAAGCAACATAATCAATAACGATCTTTCGTGTTTGGATAAAGAAAGCAATTGATTTTGGTCTAAATGAAGGTTCATACCTCCAGCAGTAGTTCAGGTCCGACAGCGCCAGGAGAAGTCCCCTTCTCCATCAACTCCGGACGAACCATGGCCCTCATGAAGCGAATGAGGACCGCAAAACCAACAGTGACCCAGTCCCAATGCCCTAGGCAGCTCAGGTCAGAAAGGAAGGGAAGAAGCTTCGTCGACAGCCTCTTTCTCTTGTCTCCGAGGTAGATTGAAGACAAAAACCACCAGAGCCACAAACGGACCCTCTGCTCTGCTATACAGGGAGGAGGAGCCGTCTCCCTCCCGTCAATCGTCACCAGCGCCGGGATCTTTCCCGCAAAGTAGTCTCGAACGTAGGAGCTGGGCACCAAACCCGGCACTGTGACAGCCCTCGGCGACAAGTTCCGGCCGATCAACCTCCTAGCCTAGGCCGAGTCCACCCGCATGGCAGTCTCTGGCCACTCCACAGCCTCAGACCCGCACGGCAGACCATAAATCATGCCGTAGTCCTCCAGAGTGACTCCCACCTCACCAAAAGGCATGTGAAACGTGGAAGTCGTATCCCAGAATCGGTCCAAGAAAGCGCGGACCAGGCTAAGGTTAGCCCGCAGCTCCCTCTTCCAAATGTTCCCTCCATACGAGTTTTCAAAAATTCGTTATGAGTTCGTTATTTGTGGGCCCATCTTTGGTGCGCCTCTTCCCCGATGTTGTTTTATCCTTTTGGTCCGTTTGACGATTTTCTTTCGTTCCAGCCCGCATTTTCCAAGCCAGCAGCAGACTATTACATATTATTTATTGCTTCCAAGACCCTTGCTTGTCGCAACGAGCATTTATTCCTTCACAGGTGTTTCGACACGCCTTCATTATAACGAGAGTAAGCGGATATACTTTCCCTCTCGAGACATGGAGATTAATTCCCGATCATGTTCCCCAACGAGAGTAAGCGGATATACTTTCCCTCTCGAGACCTGGAGGTCAACATCAACCCCCTGTTCCTTTCCGAAGTTTGTTCGAAGCCGAACGCGAACGGATTTCTCCCAGCAGTTCCCGCCTATGTCCTGCTACTTACAACATTTCTTGCTTCCCCTCGGAGTGCGACGAAGGTGTCGTTCTCCATAAGTTCCCAAACCAATAGAGTTCCTACACTCAAACCTGGATTACCCTTAAGTTGAACTTTTATTCGGGCCTCCTTCCCACCGATGCTTTCCTTTAGGGCCCCACACCCTAGCACAACCCTCATATATCTTTTAGGTCTTAACCTTAGCTCCTATGCACCTCCGGAAGCATCTCGAGAAAGAAGTCTCAGGTATGGTCTCTTCTTATGGCTGGCGAGCCTCCTTACGTAGTCTAATGGACTTTAAACGACCCACCCTGATAGTCGACAGACTCTAAAATGTTCCCGACGACAGGTCCTTGGCTCAGACCCCTTGAGCTGCCTCGCGTCGCCATAGTCGTCAGGTTGTAATCTTCGATTGACCTGATGGCTATACCTTGACTTTCGCCTTGTCCAAGCCTCAGTCAAAGTGGGGGCTCTGTAGATACCTCATTTCTGCACCTCCCGCCAAACCACCCGGTGATGATTGGGCCGCATGTTTGCTACGCGGAACGATTTGTGACAGTTCGTAAGTCTATCGTCAAGTGATTGCTCAAATACTAATGTCTACCTCTTAGTTGTCATCTACGTGCCGATACGGTCGTTTTGACAGTAATTAGAGTACATTTGGAGTCAAGGCCTAAAACCGTCTTCATTTTCTGATAACCGTTAAATCCCGAGTCAGAATGTTCTCGAACGTTCCGGATATTTCTATTCCATATTTTATAAATATTTCACAATCTTTATCCATTGGTAAACAATTTCCCGTAATATTCACATAAAATATTAAGGAAAACCAAATTATTCCGTCCTTCCATAACTTAAACACGGAAATCTTTCTTCCGCAGGAGGAAACCACTTGGGAACAGACGCAAAGAGTCGCGCGCCTCTTCCAAGAGACGCAGTGGCTGCTGCGCCTCTATCCAGGTCCTTTTCTGCGTAATTTTCGTATCTTTTTCATATCTTTCCGAGATTCACTTCCAAAGACTCTCCGAAACCCTAACTCCTTCACGTGATTCGTATAAATAGAGACCTTCGGTCTCACATATTTCTCACGCGAGTGTTCGCCCTTCTCTTCTCCCTTTGCATTCTAGACCTTTGTTCTTACTTTTTGGCGTCTACGTGCTTGAACTTTCGACCACGTAAGCTCGGATCCTTCTGAGTACCAGCCTCGTTTGCATGACCGACCAATTTGACCAACTCCACAATAATCAACATAATTAATCTAATCGTTTTCCTCTTACGAGGGCACTTTCTTTACATTCGCGTCGAGCATCACTAATCGATATCTTAGTCCTTCTCATTTCGTCAAACATGTAAGTCTGAGGGTGTAAATCCTTCTTTACTTATTGTTATTTTTTTGTATCATCACTATTGTAAGGTTTATGTCGAAAATACCTTCTTAAAACCGATTTCTAAAACCGTGCTTAAAAACCTCTTTTTGCGGATTTCCAGAAGACAAGCCGTCGAGAAAGGACGCAGCAACTGCTGCGCCTCATCGAAGGAGCGCAGTTCCTGCTGCGCCTCTTCGTGAGGCTACCGCAGTTCCTGCTTCCTTTCTTCTTCCTTTGTCCTCTGTAATTCGTTCTTTTCTTATTTGTTTTCGTTTGTTTCCGTTAATTGTTTTGATATAATAACTTACCATCTCACATGTATATTATTCATCATTAACATGTTTTAATTCATCATGAATTCGACTTAAATCCCAAGTAATCTCATATTTGCGGGTTTTCGTCACTAAATTCAATCCGGGTTGTAGAGATTCAATTCGTTCATATCGGGTTTCTGGAATTCGACCTTCGATATTGTTTTCATCTGTCGTTTGTCGTATTCGTCATTAATTTGTCATTAATTCATCATGTTTAGTTTATTTCATTCACCCATGTCACTAATCAATCATTCTTTCATGTAATTAATTCGTTAATTTTCCGTCTCATCCATGTTTTATTGCTTTTATGACCATTAATCATATACAAATAACCTGATAACCACTTCCATCCGAGTAAATATGTTAATCAATCCATTAAAATCACCAATTATAATTAACGATTTGCAGTTCCGGCTTCACAGCCAGAACTCACCCTTGGAACAGACGCAACAACTGCTGCGCCTCTTCCAAAGGGTGCAGTCCTGCTGCGCCTATTCCAGGATGATTTCTGTCTCTGAACTCCGTTGTTGCTTGACCTATTTTGATTAGCTTACGTATAATTAACTATTATCCGTATTATCACCTTCTGACTTGTTCGTTAATTTATTCCTTTATTCGTTTTTCCAAATTATCCGTTTTAAAGGTATTTTCGACATAAATCGCCTAATCCATTGTAATTATTGTAATTTTCATTATTGTAATTTTCTTTTATTGTATTTATCATATTTCCTGTATCATTTGTATGTTTTCACATGTAATTGACCATTAAATCCTACCTCGGCATTAATTGTTTGCTAATTACGTGTTAACCGACTTAGCCTAATTCTCACATGTTAGGATTAAAACTTGGATGTTGCATTGCATGCATATAATCGACGATATATCGATTATAGATGATGTCCCTAATCATTAGTAGAGGCCGCTATCGAGGCGGGCGGGATTAGGTGTTCCATCAAAAGAGCTTCCTAATACGTACCCTCACCCCTTACTCCAGATCTCTGTGAACATCCGTGTTCATTGGTATCCACGAGAGTCATTCTAGACATAGAATGCTAAGGGTAATGAGTTCTTGGTGTTCATGTCTCTATTTTGTGTCTTGACATGACACGAGATATTCGAAGGGTTCCAATTTCCCATAAAAATTGGTGGCGACTCCACAAATGCAAACGCTTGTTTCCCAAGTGCCCCCGTGGGCCCATTCTCCACACTTGAAAGTGGTGGGATACGGTGAAAGTGAGTGCTAAGGAGTTGTATGCGAACCAAGGTTTACCTGCTATACCTTGGGAAGAGTTTCGTAAGGCTATGAGAAAAGAGTTTGTACCGGAGCATGTGAGGAGTAAGTTGAGAGAGGAGTTCAATGGGTTTAAGATGACATCTGACATGTCTGTGGCCGAGTATTACAGGCAGTTTAATGAGAAGTCTAGGTATGCTGAGGATATGGGTTTGAGTGAGGAGAACCTGGCGCTGAGGTTTGAGAGGGGTTTGACCCCTAAGATCATGGATAAGTTACCCGTGGGAATCCTTACTGACGTTAAGGAAGCTTATGAGAGAGCTGGAAGAGCTGAGAGGTTAGTAGAGATGGCTCAGGAGAGAGTGGGTGTTGAGAAAAGAAAGTCTGAGAGTGAGGGTGGTGGCCAATCTAGTCACAAGAAAGGCAACCACAATCAAACTAGAGGGTTTTCTTCTGGGTCAGGGTTCAGTGCTGGGGCTTCCTTTGGGTGTGGTCGTGGAAGTGTTAGTGGTAGTTGGGGAATGACCTGCTATAGTTGTGGTGGCGTAGGCCACAAGAGACATGAGTGCACAAGTGCACCTGGAACTTTCCAGAGACCTGCGCAGAGCTATGCGAGCAATAGACCGAGTGGATCATGGTCAAACCAGGGAAGTCAGAGCTATCAGAGTGGAGGTAACTGCAACAACGGTAATTCTTATCAGAAACCACCGACGAACAACAACAACAATCAAGGGTCGGGTGCTAAGCCGACCACATCATCCAGCACTGTCCAGGGAGGTGGACAGAAGACCAGTGGAAAGTTGTTCAGGATGGAGAAGAAAGCAGCTGAAGATGATGCACACGTTATCACTGGTACTTTTCTTGTTAACGGTATTCATACCTTTGTTTTGTTTGATTCGGGGGCATCTCAGTCGTTTGTATCTTCGAGTCATGTTAAGCGGTTGGGTTTGAGGGTATATGAGTCTGTTAGTGAGGAAGGTTTTATACCTTCGGGTGAGTCTGTATCATGTGGGAGGTTATATAGGGATGTACCTATGATAGTTGGGCAAGTTGATCTACCTGTAGACTTGCTAGAGTTTCCTTTTAGCGGTTTTGAGATGATAGTTGGGATGGATTGGTTGGGAAAGTATAAAGCTAAGATAGACTGGCATCAAAAGAAAGTGTCTTTAAGAGATCCTAAGGGCGTTAGTGTGTCTTATTGTGGGTTTCTGGTCAAACCCAAAGTTAAGTTGATTGCAGCTGTTACTTTGAAGTCTTATCTGACAAGGGATGTCCTTTAATCTTGTGCCATGTGAGAGATGACCGGATAGAGAGTCCGACAGTTGATCAGATACCAGTGGTGGGAGAGTTTGCAGATGTTTTTCCAGAGGAGATTCCGGGGTTACCACCGAAGAGAGAGATAGATTTCACAGTTGAGTTGAAACCGGGGACGGGGCCAATCTCTAAGGCACCGTACCGGATGGGTCCTAAAGAGATGGAGGAGCTCAAGAAACAGTTAGATGATCTGATAGAGAAGGGATACATTAGACCTAGTGTATCGCCGTGGGGAGCACCAGTTCTTTTTGTGAAGAAGAAAGATGGGAGTTTGAGGTTATGCATAGACTATAGAGAGCTGAACCGAGTGACAGTGAAGAACAAGTATCCTGTGCTAAGGATAGATGACTTGTTTGATCAGTTGAGTGATGCATCAGTCTTTTCCAAGATTGATTTGAGGTCGGGGTACCATCAGGTGAAGATTAGAGAGATGGACATACCAAAGAGAGCTTTCACGTCGAGGTATGGCCATTATGAGTATGTGGTGATGCCGTTTGGGTTATCTAATACACTGGCAGTGTTTATGGATTTGATGAATAGGATCTTCAGACAGTTTTTGGATAAGTTTGTGGTGGTGTTTATCGATGACATCTTAGTCTACTCCAAGACTAAGGAGGAGCATGAGGAGCATCTGAGGATTGTGTTACGACTACGAGGGAGCATGAGTTATATGCTAAGCTCGTCTAAGTGCGAGTTCTGGTTAGAGAAAGTTGCTTTTCCTGGGGCATGTGATCTCTAAGGAGGGAGTAGTCAGTGGATCCGGCGAAGATTGAGGCGGTGACAAAGTGGGAAGCACCAAAGAATGTTGCTTTGAGATCGGAGTTTTCTGGGTTTAGCTGGATACTACAGACGGTTTGTGAAAGATTTCTCCAAGATAGCTAGACCTATGACAGCGTTGATGAGGAAAGAGAACAGGTTTCGTTGGGATGAGAGTTGTGACACGGCGTTCCAAACATTAAAGGAGCGTCTGACCACAGCTCCTATCTTAGCATTACCTGAGGGGATTGAGAACTTTGAGGTTTATACATGTTAGAAATCTATATCTCATTACTCAACATATTCATATATGTTTCAAATTTAATTTAGTCATAAAATTAATTACAAATCTTATGCATGCAAACTAAAAATAGATAAGTGAAGAAATCGTTGTCTCACCATATGATTTTCGGATATATGGGCACAAGTGAGTTCTCCTACTCACTTGTTCTTGAGCTCTCCAAATGAAGAACAAGGATTCAAGTATAGAATCCCTCCCAAAAGCATATACCCAAGGAAAACTCATAATAACCAATATTATTTAGATCTAGTAATAATATTAGTTTTACTTAAAATATGACACAAAATAATATGTATTGGCTCTTCAAAATTTTCGGCCAAAGGAAAGATTTGTGTGTATTTGTCTCTCTAAGTTTTCACAAGTTATGGAGAGATTTATGTTTCTTACTCTAGAAAAATATTAGGTGAAGTGATGAATGAAAATTAGAGGAAAACATTTTAGTTTTCCATAAGGAAAACCGGTTGGAGGGTCTATGGGGAGCCAATGCATGGATCCAATTTTCTTCCCCATGAAGAGTAGGCTTGCATGGCTAGATATTGAGTGTAATAATTGTGTTTTTCCCTTATTAAAATAATCAACACAATTTATCCACTAACACCCTCTAATTTTCGGTACACATGAGATTAAATGGGTAGTTCAATTTTTTTTGTCATTTGTCAATTTTGTCACATGTTACATGACATGTTACAATGCAATGTATTTTTATCATATTAAAAATCAACATACTCATAAAAATATGTCATTTACAAAATCGACTAGTAATTCGTAATTACTCGTACCAAAAGTGTTTCCGAATTATAAACGACAACATTCTGTATTTATAATAATTTATTCATTCCGTTTCAATTGTTTCTGTAAACAATAATTTCATCTAAATAATAAAACAATTCAATTACTTAGACCGTGTCTCATTTAATCATATTACAATAAGATACGTTAATTATACTCACAGAATCATCCGTCAATTTTAAGCAATTTAATTAACTCGTATCGGTATACGATTAATTAAATAATCAATTAAGAGTATTTCCCTATAGGTATGACCTAAGGGGATCAACTGATCACCACCATCGCACGACGAATGTCAAACTCTAGTCGACCAATCATTACCGATAAGTGTGGACCAGTTGACTTCAAAATATTACATCCCACATGTATTCTTAAAATGAGATTTAAACATGTGATCATCATGATCAACAGTTGTGATCGCATTATTGTCGGAGGACACATATTCCAACAATCTCCCACTTGTCCTCGACAAGTGTGCGTCACCAATTCTCTTGTCCTATTACTATCTCCCACTCAATGCAAGGTGTCTTTCAGGTCGTATTTGCAAGTGATCATATCGAGAGTGGTTTCCTCGATCTGGAGAATAACTGATTGACCGGAATTATCCACCATGGATACCTTCCGAGCGTGGCAACGCATTTCCAGTTCATTACTCCTCGAGTGGCCCTGAGATATTGTTTTAACCCTGACAAGGGGGTGGACAATTCCTATCGCACTTATTCCCTTCGACTAGTCACAGCCATCATAACCCAAAATATGCCCATTTGACCCCATTTACGAAGGTCGTAGTAATACAAATCAAAGTTAATCTGAAACTGTGCCACCTTAGGTGAACAGTCTTTAGTCAAAAGAATCGACTCATTAGAATACTATAGTAGCTCTCGCCACGACCAGGCTATATAAATTTGCCAGAACTCTATAAGCGGTCATAAGGCCCGACAAAGTGTTCTTAACAGTCTGCCTATGTGACCGACTAGTCATTCTCATATGACTTCATGGCACTTGAACTTGCCATCAATCGCATCACACTCTAGTCACTTCGAGACGTCACCTCATACAAGTGACTATGGGCGAATACCATGTTAATTCGGGTTCACTTTAACGGGGTTCAAAGTTGTCTCTACAACCCGTTTGGATGTAACAAAGTATAAGAAAAGAGTTTTAAAGTAAAACTCGAACGACAAATGCGATTATCACATATGAATAGTCAATGCCTGATTACTATTTCATATTCTATAATCTAATTTGATCTTGAATGTAGTTGTTCATCTCAATTTAATTGAAATGACATGACTCATCATGTTAAGCCTATGAGAAGGCTTTGGTTAGTAGGTTTTATCAACTTCTTGTACCTTACTCAACCTCACTACATACTCGTTTTCCTTTGTAATGTATACATTTGCATTACAAAACTTTCTGAGTACTTGTCGAGATCCAATCAAGACATAGGCCCTCTAGCCTAAGAATAGCTCCCACTGTTTTCACAGTGTGCGGGACTCATCCTTTTTGCACATCTCATGATTGCAAGTGTACTCAATTTTCGTTGTAAATATCTCTCATTGCTCTTTATTGCCTAGAACAATTCTAGCAAATCTATTTCTTAAATAACATAGCCACAATGGTATCTTAACCATCCTAATGTGCTTTTATTATGGTTTTGTCGGAAACCATGCGCAATCTCAATTGTCAATTGTCACTTGTGTAACACCCTTACACAAAATTGCATCAAAAACATTTTGCTTTACATCCTTAATGCTTCTGCAAGCACTTAAGGGTAATCTTTATTGCTTACTTGGTAAAGATTACTTAAATTCGATTTTAAAACAATTCATCATACTCAAAGCATATGAAGTGTTATACATCATTACTTATTTAATTGATCCGGCAGCGGAAGCAAATGGAATCAATCAAATATGTTCAGCTTGATTGAACTTAGTCATGAATCTTATCAACACATAAGACTTCTTATTTGACGCTAATATCATGTGGATTTATTTCCATAAATCTGGATATTAAAGATGTATTATATTTCTCCAAAGTCTTAAATCATTTCCAATGATCAATATGTTATCCACATATAAGACTTTTTAAAATTTTCGTAACTCCCACTAAACTTCATGTATAAACACAACTTCTCGACTTATCGAGAAAAGTTTTATAACATGATCAAAACATTGATTCCAACTCATTGATGTCCTACTTAAGATTCTCTCTTAAGTTTCACATTATCTTAGGATTGCAAGAATCTACAAAACTCAAGACATGTATTGAATACATTCCTTCCATTGAAGAAGTGGGTTTTAGATTCACTCGCTATGTATTTCATAATAATGAAACACAATCCCTAAGAAGATCCAAATAGATTTAAGCATTTCAACCAGCGCAAAACTCTTTGCCACCAATCTTGCCTTGAAATCTCTCTTTATTAGTGCAAAACTCTTTGTCACTAATCAAGCCTTTAATTTCGGATTTTCATGGCTCTAAGCCTTGTATTGAGTTGTGACTTAAACACTCTTATATAAGTCATTTGTTGATTACTTTCCAGAAGTAATCAACTTGAATCAAACAATTTCTTTTGTAAGTTATAAGCTCTTTACTTTCTTAAAAGTAGAATGAATTCATCATCTTTAACAAGTGACGAATTTAACCTCCTAGGTTTTGAAGAAACAACGTCTTACACAAAACGTCTCATGTACACAAAACGTCTCATGTACACAAAACGTCTCATGTAGCCAAGGAAGACCAGTTTCCTGCGACATAACATTCTTTGTGGCTCTTGAATAATTTCTCCCACTCTGTCTTCTAGAAATAAACTTGTATTTTAGAAAGACAGCTTCACGAGCCACAAACTTGTTGTACTCGTGATAATTGAAAGGGAAAAGTGAGTATTTGTTTCTTGTGTAAGCTTACAAACATGGTACATTACCATTTCATATCTCATATGATTCGTTTAGATTTAGTGGAAAATAATTTAGACAAAAATGATAAATTCCCCAAAAGGATCAAGTAACTCAAGGTAACTTGATTGAAGTCCAAACCATATCGAATAGCGTTTGAATTCTTTATCCAACCACATATTATCCCATAATGCGTGTTAAGAGAGATTAAGCTGTGATACTATATCACATTTCGTTTGGCTTATATCAAAGTCTTCACTTTGATAACCCCTATCACGACTAAATCGTGATTCCTTGAACTCTTTGAACTTATTCAAAGATTTCTCTATTTACCTTATTAAGTGAACACATTAGTATCAACTTAAATCATTGGTATAAGAAAATGATCAACCTATTATGGATCAATGATTTACAACCTCGATCTCCTTTTCAACCAAAAGCACGAGACATCTTGCTTTGAATACAAGATACGAATATACCATTAACAATCTAATGGTTTCAAGAGTACTCGATAACTCTTTGCGTTCATCATTCCAAAATTTAAGGTTTAATCTTGGGTTACCAATTTGAGTCTTACATCATCTACATGATGTGTTATTCTAGTTTGGTTTAGAATATAATCACCTTGATAATGGGCTAGCCATACATCAAATTATGGTGTATAGAGTCACAAAAGTGAAACCTCTTTTGTATCTTTAACAAGTTTATATTCTTATTTAGAGTTTATGCACTTAATAGTCACAATTAAGTACAACTTTAAATCCAAAAACTAGATTGAGTACACAATTACTCTATCTCTCGACATTATTGTTGCTAGTCGTCATATTCTAATCATCTTATGTGTCGAATACAATGATGAAAACCTCCACCGGTTTCTAATATTGACGAAGTAGTACTAGCAAAATTTATGTTTAATCAAATAAACATTTAAATAAGAAGGTCCCATTAGATGTCCCACAACTAACTTGTTGATTCTTCAATAATTTGGGGTAGTTTCATTTCGAGTGTCCAACATTTAAGACAGTGGAAACTTTATCGGTCGGGATTGATAGGTTTAGTATCGCTATTCTCAACAACTTTACTTTTAACATTACCTTGTATCAATTCCATTATAATCTTTACTTCTTGAACCTCTTCCTCATCTTAACGGTTTAAGAGAATGCTCCCACTCATTTCAATGAGTCTTTGCTTTGAGAAGCAAAATTGAATTCATGAAGATTACTCTTCATTTGTTCGTTTTAGTCTTAAAACTTTCATTGAAGTGGTTGCGTTATTTTGGTCAATTACGAATTCTGACAAATTTAATTACCAAAACAATTTATCGCTTCAAGGTACTTAATTCAATTAAGTATATGAATAACAATCCATTGTAAGTAGATGTGTTAGTCAAGAATCAAAAACCTGTTTGATAATGAATAACTTTTATCTATACTCTTCACATGAGATCCTTCCAATGGATAATTCGAGGTTTTTTGAAGAAAATTCAAATTTGTCTTTAGTTACGATGTTTTAATGGAGATTTGTATCAAAAATCGAAATGATATCGTATATGAATTGTGGTAAAGAAATAGAACAATATGAGAACGGAATAGTGAAAACAAAAACATTCATCGTTATAATAATACTTGTAGATAACAAGTAAAGCATTTACATAGTGACCTCTACCCAACTATGATAAATGATTCCGAGATCCAAATTCATATTAACTTGGGCACGGGATAGCCGATGAAACCCTTATCAATATAACTCGGTGGACTAACTCTTTAATCGATTCTACTTTTAGAATTCTCGGTCGATAAAATTACTCTAATATTTATCTATAGCCCGGAACACATGCGACTACGGTCACGAATACTTCCGTTGAGCTCAATCCAAATTTCGAATAAATGTGTCCATGATCCAAATCCACATCAACTTGGGCACGGGATAGCCGATGAAACCCTCATCAACACGAATTCGGTGGATAATTTATCACCCACTTCCCCTACGTAACAAGGTTTGTACCCCGGGATGGCCGAGTGCACTCCCTCATGAAATAGGTTTTCATGGTTTCTACTTTTTGGTAAGGCTATGTCTCAATTGTTTATTTTTAGCGAGAGGTCATGTCAATTTATTATCTATCACGTTTTAAGTGAACTAAAGCGGTGAACTACGATAATTGTAATTGACACGGTCGATAAACTCTATTAAAATTATAATGCATGTTTTAGTTATGGCGATTTAGCGATGCATGCGACATATAAATAAAATGCAAAGCATAAATTAAATCCTAGTATGGCCTTCCTAAAATAGAAAAACTATTTAACTATTACATATTCGGAAACCAACTCCATTGGTCCCTTGAACTTCGGTTATGGCACGCATCTCGAGGTAACATCGTCTTTATGTATCGCCTTCTTGAATGAGACCGTCTTCAAGGAACTCCGGAATAAATAAATTACATAACAAATTACATAATTTCCCATTATACATTTGTAATTAAAATAAAAAATAAATCTATTAAATTACAAAACGGTGATACGAGATCACAATAAATTACAACCGAATCGTTATTTCCATACATTTCGGGTAATACCAATTAAAAGCTAAGGCCATACTAAGTAAAAATTACATAAAATAAAATTACATAAAATAAAATTATGACAATCATAAATAAAATGTAGCATTATAATATGTATGAACATGCCCAATTCATATTTATGCACAAGTTAATTACCCTAACCTCTTAGGACTCAAAATTAGTCTCCACTAACTATTTGACTATAATTAACTTATATTACTTAAAATTGTTCATTAATGGACTCAAAATATAATAAAATGCTATAAACTCCAAATAAATCATAAAAATTTCAAATAAATTCAAAATTCAAAATTTAAACTCATGAACATTCTGGAAAAAATACCATGACACTCATAATGTTCAAAAAACTTAGGTTAAAATTTCGTAAAATTATCGGAAAAACTATGTTGCGGTTTATCAGATTTATTAATTAAAATCATAAAAACATGAGAAAAATTATACACATCAAATTTTCAATTTTAGATCTGAAAAAGATAATAAAATGCAACATGTGAAGTTTTTCCTTAGTCATGAAGTATGTTTTAGCAATTTTTCACTAAGTCACTATTTATGCTATTTTTCATCAAAAATCCATAAATCATGCATGAAGACTTCATTATAGCCTATTATTTTACACACATATTATAAAATTGCATGTGACAATATACTAAATTTCTATGACCAGATTCGAAATATTTCTCATATTAACCTATTTTTCATTTAAATTCGATTTTAATCATGAAAAATTCATATTTCGAGCATAAGAACTCCAAAACTTTTGAAAATTTCCAGATCATCTAAAAATAATATATGTGAAAACATATCCAAAAACCACCTGAAAATTCGAAGTTTAGCTAATTTTCGTCCGAAATTGACATTTTTAACATAAAAATCTCATTTTAATGCCAATATAATATAAAATGAACAATCAAATCCATAAATTAACCAAAATATCCTAAATACATTTTAGGATCAGAAACTTTAACATGCATAAATTATTTTCGTGATATATCATAATAACACAAGTTTACAAGTTTTATATGTTAATCGTATAACTCGGAAAAACTATAACCGATTTGCATGCAAACAACCTTGTGCTCTGATACCACTTGTTAGAAATCTATATCTCATTACTCAACATATTCATATATGTTTCAAAATTAATTTAGTCATAAAATTAATTACAAATCTTATGCATGCAAACTAAAAATAGATAAGTGAAGAAATCGTTATCTCACCATATGATTTTCGGATATATGGGCACAAGTGAGTTCTCCTACTCACTTGTTATTGAGCTCTCCAAATGGAAGAACAAGGATTCAAGTATAGAATCCCTCCTTAAAGCATATACCCAAGGAAAACACATAATAACCAATATTATTTAGATCTAGTAATAATATTAGTTTTACTTCAAATATGACACAAAATAATATGTATTGGCTCTTCAAAATTTTCGGCCAAAGGAAAGATTTGTGTGTATTTGTCTCTCTAAGTTTTCACAAGTTATGGAGAGATTTATTTTTCTTACTCTAGAAAAATATTAGGTGAAGTGATGAATGAAAATTAGAGGAAAACATTTTAGTTTTCCATAAGGAAAACCGGTTGGAGGGTCTATGGGGAGCCCATGCATAGATCCAATTTTCTTCCCCATGAAGAGTAGGCTTGCATGGCTAGATATTGAGTGTAATAATTGTGTTTTTCCCTTATTAAAATAATCAACACAATTTATCCACTAACACCCTCTAATTTTCGGTACACATGAGATAAAATGGGTAGTCCATTTTATTTTGTCATTTGTCAATTTTGTCACATGTTACATGTTACATGACATGTTACAATGCAATGTATTTTTATCATATTAAAAATCAACATACTCATAAAAATATGTCATTTACCAAATCGACTAGTAATTCGTAATTACTTGTACCAAAAGTGTTTCCGAATTATAAACGACAACATTCTGTATTTATAATAATTTATTCATTCCGTTTCAATTGTTTCTGTAAACAATAATTTCATCTAAGTAATAAAAAAATTCAATTACTTAGACCGTGTCTCATTTAATCATATTACAATAAGATATGTTAATTATACTCACAAAATCATCCGTCAATTTTAAGCAATTTAATTAACTCGTATCGGTATACGATTAATTGAATAATCAATTATAAGTATTTCCCTATAGGTATGACCTAAGGGGATCAACTCTAGCCAGCCAATCATTACCGATATGTGTGGACCAGTTGACTGTAAAATATTACATCCCACATGTATTCTTAAAATGAGATTTAAACATGTGATCATCATGATCAACAGTTGTGATCGCATTATTGTCGGAGGACACATATTCCAACAATACAGATGCCTCAAAGAATGGGTTGGGATGTGTGTTGATGCAGAACGGTAAGGTGATTGCCTATGCTTCTAGGCAATTGAAGCGTTATGAGGAGAACTACCCTACTCATGATCTGGAGTTGGGTGCAGTGGTGTTTGCTCTCAAGATATGGAGACATTACCTTTATGGAGCAATCTTTTAAGGTATTTTCTGATCACAAGAGTCTCAAGTACATCTTCACTCAAAAGGAGTTGAACATGAGACAGAGGAGGTGGATGGAGCTGATTGGCGATTATGACATGGAAATTATCTACCATGAAGGGAAGGCCAATGTTGTTGCAGATGCTTTGAGTAGGAAGAGCGTACATTCTTTGTGTACAGCTCTATCTTTGATAAAGTTGAGAGATGAGGTAGCGAGGTTTGGGATACATATGATGCAGAAAGGAGATGCCATGGGAGATCTGACAGTACAGCTTGATCTTTATGATGACATTCGAGGTAAACAGGCTTTGGATCCTAAGATGGCTGAGTGGAGAGCTAGAGTAGAGAAAGGGACAGTGTCCCGATTCTCTATTCATAAAGATGGTAGTTTGAGGTTCGATGGTAGGTGGTGTGTCCCTAATGATGAGGAGATGAAAAAGACAATCATGACAGAGGCACATTGCACACCATATTCAGTTCATCCAGGTGGAGATAAGTTGTACAAGGATTTAAAGAACACGTTTTGGTGGCCTGGGATGAAGAAAGAGATAGCTGAGTTTGTGGCCCGTTGTTTGACATGCCAGAGAGTAAAAGGGGAACAGCGACGACCACAAGGTAAGATTCAGTCTTTAACGGTACCTGAGTGGAAGTGGGAGTCCATTTCTATGGATTTTATCGTGGGTTTGCCAAAGAGTCAACAGGGTAACAACATGATTTGGGTAATAGTGGATCGACCGACAAAGTCAGCTCACTTTGTTCTAATGAAAGATACATGGACTAAAGCACAATTGGCTATGGCCTATCGAAAGAACGTGCTTCAGTTACATGGAGTCCCTAAGGACATAGTGTCTGACAGAGATGCGAGATTTATATCAAGGTTTTGGAAAGAGTTGCAGGAATCGTTGGGAACAACTTTGAAGATGAGTACAGCATTTCATCCAGCGACAGACGGACAGACTGAGAGAACGATCAAAACTCTTGAGGATATGTTACGAGCTTGTGTGATGGACTTTGGTGGTAGCTGGGAACAGAGGTTGGACTTGATAGACTTTTCTTACAACAACAGCTATCACACTAGTATTGGTATGGCACCGTTTCAGGCTTTTTATGGGAGGAGATGTAGGAGTCCGATTTGTTGGGACGACAGTGCTGAGGCAGTGGTTTTAGGACCAAAGATGGTACATGAGATGGTTGAACAGATTAAGATGATTAGGGAACGGACGAGAGTAGCTCAGGATAGGCAAAAGAGTTATGCAGATCTACATCGTCGGGATATAGAGTTTCAGGTTGGGGACAAAGTTCTTCTGAAAGTGTCTCCTATGCGTGTGGTTATGAGATTTGGGAAGAAAGGCAAGCTGAGCCAGAAGTTTATCGGGCCTTATGAGATCTTAGAGCGAGTTGGGGAAGTTGCATATCGTCTGGCTTTACCATCTGCGTTGGAGAGAGTGCATAATGTGTTTCATGTATCGCAGCTGCGAAAGTATGTGAGTGACCTGTCACATGTGTTAGAGGCAGAGAGCTTAGAGCTAGATGAGTCCTTATCATATCTTGAGGGACCTAAGCAGATTCTTGACCGGAAGGTTAGGAAGCTAGGAGTGGTGAGACAGTTTTGCTTAAGATCCTTTGGTCTAACCACGAGACTGAGGAAGCTACATGGGAGGCAGAGGATGCCATGAGAGAGCGTTACCCTTTCCTTTTTGATCAGGTATGTATGGTTACGGGGACGTAACCTTATTTCTTTTAGGGGGTAGGAGATGATCGCAAAGAGTTTTTAAGAGTTTTTACCCCTTTTTATGTTACGTCAGTATGGTTGTTGTCGTTGAGCCGGGTTGAGTTTGGGTTAGTAACATGTTTTATGTTGAGTTTTGTTTTGGTTGTTGAGTCGGGAGTGCGTAGTGAGTGTCTTTGTTTTGTTGTGGTTTGAACTTCGGGGACGCAGTGCTTTTTAAGGAGGGAAGACTGTAATACTACGTATTTATGAGTCTCTTGGTACTCTATCGAGTAGGCCTTACTCTATCGAGTAAGGTTGAGTTGCGTTTTATAAAAGTTTCTGACCTGTTGGGTACTCGATCGAGTAACGTGGGTACTCGATCGAGTAAGGGGGCACTCGATCGAGTACCTTAGCTACTCGATCGAGTAGCCGGTTTACGGGGAGTTATTTCTCGGGTTTTGTTAATTATGCGATTAAGGTATATAATACTTCCGTCATTGTTCTTAAACACTTTTTCAAAACCTAATTACTGTAAAGAGAGAAAGCAAAGTACGTTGTTCACTTTAATCGCATTGTTAGCAAATCCCGGAGTTTGGAAGGTCGGATTTCACCTTTCGTTATACCGTTGAGATCCTTGCGTCGAGGGTAAGATCTGTGTACCGTTTTTATAGTATTTCCTTTATGTTGTTTAAACCCTAATATGGGGATTTGGGGGTTTTGTTGTATATTATGATTGGTAGTAATTATGTGTATGTATGATAGGAGGAGGATTTGTAGAAGAGGCTTTTTGATACAGCTGTTGAGACCGTCTGATAGTTGTGCTTTCCAGGTAGGGTTTCTCCTACTCAGTACTGTTAATTAATTGAGATTGCATATGTTTTATAATAGTTTTTATCTGCTGATCATCGGAGGTTGGGTGTTGTGGTGACGGTATTGGTGTGGTTGTGCTGTGATGGTTGTGGTGTTGTGACAGCTGTGATGTTGTGTGTGTGATTGTTGTGGAGTCACTTGCGGGAGTGGCTTCACACCCTAGTTCGCCCTCCGTGGAACCTGTCACGGGAGGGGATGTGCACATTAATGGACAGGGTTATCGCTCATTGTGAGGAGCGGGGATTTGGTGAGTACGGCTGCGGTCCCCCACTGGCAGGGCTGGTCCAGTGGACAGTCGGTGATTGATATTGATGGGACTGATGTGATTGTGTGTGTGTGACGGTGTGAGATATCTGTTTATCGTATTGTTGATATATATATAGATTGTATGATTAGTACTGACCCCGTGTTGTTGTTTGTAAAACCTGCGGTGATCCATTCGGGGATGGTGAGCAGTAATTGAGCAGGTTTGAGTCGAGTCACATGGGATTACTGGGATTGCCACCGTCTGACGATAGAAGCCTTTCGCTGTAGCTTAGTGGTTTAATAAACTTTACACTTAGTTGATTAGACAGTTGGTTTGAGAACTTGTACCCGTATTTTGGGATTTGGCTTGGTTTGTACTTTTCACTAAAGTTATACTATTAAATGTTGTTTCGTTAATGTCTTATGATTATCATGCCTCGGGTAACCGAGATGGTAGCATCCTTATACCTGAGTGGTCCTCGTAAGGCACTTGGAGTATGGGGGTGTTACACAGATGATCTGTTTCTAGGCGTGTTAGCGTGGCGTGAGACTAAGCGTGTTGTGTTTTTGTTACTCAATGTTCATTTTGTCTTTTCGCATTGGTATCGTTTTCTTTTGGTTTGACTTCCATGAAAAAACCCAAACTATAAATAAATCCAACATTAATTTTCACATGATACCTCAACAATAAAGATACCTCGGTAATTTTACATTGACGGTGGCAGTACGCTTATCGAACGCTCCTTACGCAATATAATACTACAACAGAATACTAACCACATTCAATATGAATATAGCTTTCCCGAAATTAGGATAGAAACAAGAAGCAAATGGAAAACATTAAGCAAATTAACAATCTAATCAATTATAGCACAATGTTAATACCCTCACAAAATTACACACAAGATTTTAAAGTTGGATTCAAAAATACAAAAACAAGGGAATTTGTACTTATAATTGTAAAGCAAAGTATATATATCCTCTATCCCGGTGATATGTTTACACTTTCTTTATTTTATATGGGAGAAATAAAGCAAGTGTAAACATATCACTGGGACGAAGGGAGGAAAATGCCAAAATAAATCAAAAGACGCTAATATGGTTACGCAAACGTCAAGAATTAAAATATCTTGGGGTACCGCGCGCTTACGCGCGCGGTGCAACCAACTAGTGAAACAAAAAGCATTAGCTATGGGACATTTTCTGTTCGATAACAAACCTCTTATTGTGAAAGAATGTGGAAGCCTGAAGTGACTAACAAAAGAAGACGTTAAAGTTGTCTCAGCATGGATCCAGTTGCATACCCTCCCTCTAAATTTATGGGGTATGTTTTTGCCAAGGATTGCAGGTAGAGCTTATCAAGTGCAGGCCAAGTCGGCCGGGTCGTTTGGCCCAGCCTACTTGGCCTGCTATTTAAGCGGGCTTGATCATGGAAATATATTTGATTAACGAGTAATGGACAACAAAAATGGGCCCGCAAAATTAATGGCTGGGTATGGACAATGAAAAATGTCCATGGGTCAGCCCGCTAGACCCGCTTTAAGAAATATTTTCCTATTTTTATCTACATGATAAATACGATAACATAAAAAAAATGTATATAATTAAAAACTAATTATTGTTTTACGTAAAGTTAGGCTAACGGAGTCGAGCCCAAAAAAAATTTCATAAACCTACTTTAATCTTGGTAGTAGGTTGTTTTCTTTAAGTTGATAACGGATTTTTTGTCTTAATTTCAAGCCCACGAGCCCGTGGATCGGCCCGCCTATTTAAATGGGCGGGCTTCGACAATCAAATATGACCCCTATAATGGACACATGCAAAAAAATTGGCCCGCTGGACAATTTTCTCAAGTGTAGGCTTGTCCATGTCCTGCCTAAGCCCGCAAATGATCACCTCTAATTGCAGGCTTAGTTGGTAAATATGTGAAATATGAAAATGCAACTCAGAATAAGACAAAATTGGGTTTTGCACTAGTAATGCCTCAAAGTTTGACAGAAATTTCATGATCATGTCCAATTCCTGGATGAACATTAGGAGAATGTGAAAGTTAATGTAGAATATGAATGGAAGCCTTTCATATGTACTAAGGGTTATGGATATGGACATAAGTAAAACAATTGTAAGAGAGGAGAAAATAGAACCAAAGAAGTTTGTGTATTGGGGTATCCACCAAAGGAGAGACAGAACCAGGCCTTGGAGATGGTTCAACAATATAGAGATACTGCTGCTAACAGGGATGATGCTGATGATACTATAATTGTTTCAGTGGTCAGTATCCCGGAGAAACAAATTCAGCAGGAACCATAGACTCAATACATATTCACAAAACATAAATTCTCACTTTAGACGGACATTATCCGTTTAAAGTTGTAGATAGGTCAAAATATCATACCACTTTCATAATAAGACAACCAACAAGTGAGAAGTTACCACTGTCTTATTATGTAAGTGGTGATATATTTAACTCGTCTACACTTTTGCAGATACCCAGTATTTGTCGAATCCCCAGCAAACACCCGATGATTATCGGACTACAACATGCTTAGGTATCGCAGCGTTTTATGCACGACGACAGGGTCGCAATGACACTAACTAGAATCAAAACCGACACCGGGCCCGACTCAAAAATTCAAATCCCGACTCCAACAACGAGTCAAACACAAAAAACAAACATCACAAAGCTTCCATGTTAAGTATACCCAGTATACTTGAATGGTCAAGTACAACAATCATGCCATCCAAAACCTATGATAGAAAAAATCATGGTTTCAAATGCGTGATAGTGACAAGACACCTCGAATACCCGCGAAATGGCTCGCGCCTCTTCGAGTAGCCCATACGGCCACGTCTCTCAAAACGCACACAACCAATCAATCTTCTATAAATACCCCTCAAATGCTACCATTTGAAGGTACGCGAGTGTCCGCCCCCTCATTTGTCCCTTAAAATTCTAGACTCGACTTCTTAAGCCACAAACCGACACGTGTTTTCGACCTACCGATCGAAAATACAAGCCTTACACATTGTTTAGTACCGTCATCGTGCATTAAATCACTTGACCGACCATTTCGACCAACTAGACAATCACTAAACTAAACAAACACTGTTTACATTGCTAAAACAGTTTTCAACCGAGTTTTCCGACCTAACAAGTTGTTACACTTCCGTTGATTTCTCATCTCAAACCTAGCATGTAAGTATGAGGGTGTAACAATCCTCTTTTTTCATGTCTTTTTATCAATTTTTATGACCTTAACATGCTAAAACATGCATAACATGGTCCAAAATACGGATCGAATGAGCCAAAACCGAGTTTTGACCGGAAACAGAAGGTCCTAGTCACCACTAGGTACCTCGCGCCTCAATGAGATGTCCAGGTCAAAACTCAAACGTGTTTGAGTTCATTCTTTCCAATTTTCATTTCATTTTATAACCGGTTTTTACATTTCAAATCATTTTATGATAAACCTTTTAACCATAAAACATGTTCACCCATGGTTCCTTATACCATGACGGTTTAATCCGTGTTTTGGTGATAACATTTGGTTAATTACATTTTAAAAGGCATTTTAAAACCTTTTATTCATTTCTTTACATTTCAAAAACAAACATATTAGTCATACATGCATAAGTCATCCTTGGTTCCACATACCATGACGGTTTAAACCCGAGTACGATGATAGAAATTGACTAATTACAAAAAAATGAACTTAATACAACTAGTTCATAATCAACATTTTTCAAAATTTCTGACAATTGAAAATGTTTAGAGATATAAAGAGAAAGAAAAAAGAAAAGCTCTGAATTCGAAACCTAGTTTTCAGCATCCGCAGTCATGACATTCTCTGACAATTCCTTTTCACCATTAGCAAATAATCATCTGAATAATACGGCTTCATCATCTTCAGCTTAGAAAACAAGTCCATCAAAAAACTCGCAAAAAAATACGTCTAAAAAAACTCTGAATACTACTTCCAAGGCTCTTATTATCTCTCAAACTGGTAATTCGAGTCGTTGTCCTCAACTGCACAAGGGTCCATAGTCTGATGCTAGCCAAAAGACGAAGACTTTAAGTGAATTGACTGGGATCCCAGTGTTACCATTAGAAGAGAATGGGGCAATCCCTGATGTACCAGCTGAGCAGGGAGGGTTGACTTGGTCTCTTAGGAAAGGAGGTAGGAGTATCCCTATCCTGGAGCCTATTGCACAAGAGGAGGAGAAGGGACTTCTTCAGTTCTCCATGGAAGATATACGTCTTGAGGTAGATTTTTGGAATTTATATGTCTACTGTTATATCCTAGGAGCAAATCCTCCCTGGGAGGTGATTGAGGGTTATGTTTACAGAGTCTGGGGTCAGTTTAATATTGATAGGGTGTCTTTCATGGATAATGGGGTGTTTCTTGTGAAATTTAAGAAACCCGAGAGCAGGGAGGCGTTATTAAGCTCCGGTTATAATCTGTTTGACAACAAACCAGTGATTGTGAAACCCCAGCATCCTGATATGGACCTAGTAAAGGAAAAAGTGGAGATAGTGCCTGTTTGGGTGAAATTACATGGTATTCCTCTAAAATTTTGGGGAGACTGTCTTCCAAAAATTATAGGGTTAGTAGGGAAGTTTGTGAAAAGGGACCTTGCTACGGAGGATAGGGTGAGACTGAGCTATGCTAGAGTCATGGTTGAACTTCCGTTTGATCACACATTAGCAGAGAGTGTTCAGTTTCTTGATGAAGCAGGGAAGAAAATTACTGTGCAGATTGAGTATGAATGGAAACCTCTTACTTGTGATGTGTGTAAGGGGATGGGTCATGAAGGTAAATTGTGCATGAAACCTCCATTAAAACCTGTAAGGTCTGGCAAACCTAAACAGGTATTAAGACCTGTCCAAAAACCAGTTGGTCCAACACCTACAACTACACCAACTATTCCTATGTTTACTCCTGAAGCTTTCCCTCCTTTAGTTGTCAAAGATACTACTGCCATACTGGTTATGAGGATGTCCAGGTAGGATGGTTCAGTAGGAGGGAGGCATTTAGGAAAATCTGGAGCTTTTTCTTTTATTGGTGCTTTGAACATGGCTACACCGAGGGGGGGGGGGGAGGATCCTCCTAACCCTACCCCACGATCTAATGCATAGTATTGGGTTTTGGAATGTTAGGGGGTTGAATGACCTGAATAAACAAAAGGTAGCCAAGTGGTTTATGCATAATAATGGTGTGGGCTTATTTGGTCTTTTAGAAACTAAAATAAAACCTAGTAGTTTGCTTAAGAAGAATACTACTTTGTGTGAGGGTTGGAGTGTCTCAACAAATTGTATTTGGCATAAAGGAGGATGAATTTGGATTTTGTGGAAACCAACTTGTTTTGAGCTTCAATTTCTGGAGTATGGAGCACAATTTATCCATATTTTGGTGAAGTCTAACACTGATGATAATAGATTTTACTTAACAGTTATCTATGCATTCAATGGTCTATCTGAGAGAATTGCTCTTTGGGAGTTTCTAAATAAGTTTGGTTCTATTTGTGATGCTCCTTGGCTCTGGATGAGGGACTTCAATACTGTTTTGTCCCCAATAGAGAGACTGGGAGGGTCAACTACTGATGCAGAAATGCAGCATTTCCAGGAGTGTGTTTCTTTGTGTGGGGTAGATGATATTCAAGATACTGGTGCACTATTTACTTGGTCTAATAAACAAGGTCCTCAGGATAGAGTATATAGTAGATTGGACAGAGTGATGGGGAATCAGGAATGGAATTAGCAATATGGAGATTATGTTGCTCATTTTCACCTTGAAGGACTATTTGGTCACTGTCCTTGTACAGTTGTCAATAGGAGAACTAAACTAGGAGGGAAAAGAAGCTTTAAATATTTTAATATGTGGGGGAGATCAGAGGAATTTACTGTCTGTGTGAAGAATGTTTGGCAAAGACAGTTTGATGGTACTAAAATGGTCAGACTGATCAACAAATTAAATGCTTAAAACCTGTGCTAAAACAATTGAATAAACATTGTTTTTCTGATATTGAGAATAATACAAGTATTACTAGCTCTCTACTACAACAAATTCAGAAAGATTTGGTAGAGCATCCTGGTGACTTGGAGCTTATTCAAAGGGAGATGGAGGTGGCTCAGAATTGCGTGAGCTGACTGTTGCAAGGGATACTTTCTAATCTCAAAAAGCAAAGGTACAGTGGTCTTTGGAGGGGGATATCAATTCTTCTTTCTTTCATAATGCTATAAGAAAGAGAGTTATTTTAAGAAATGTTATGCTGATTGAAGATATGAATGGGCAGTTATATACTGAAGGGGCTCAGATTCAGGAAGCATTCTTAGCTTACTATAAAGAGCTGTTGGGAACTAAGACAGCCACTGCTAATGTTAATTTTCAGGTGGTTAGAAGAGGGAGATGATGTAACCAGGACCATTGGGAGAGGCTAAATAAACCAGTCACTGTTGAAGAAGTGAAATAGTGCCTATTTAGTATTCTAAAGGAGAAATCCCCAGGTCCTGATGGCTATACCAGTCAATTCTATAAGGATGCTTGGGGAACTATAGGCACAGAGGTTTGTGATGTTGTGATTAACTTTTTTTAGACTGGTAGACTATTGACTCAAATCAATGCTACTGCTATTACTCTTATTCCCAAAATGGACAGACCTACAAATGTGAAGCACTTTCGACCTATATCCTGTTGTAATGTTATATATAATGTCATTTCTAAGCTGTTATGTAAGAGGCTAGCTTTGGTGCTCCCTGATGTGATTATTAGGAACCAAGGGGCATTCATTAAGGGGAGGAGTATTCTTGAGAACATATTGATTTGTCAGGACCTTGTGAGAATGTATAATAGAACTAATACTACTTCAAGGTGTATGTTCAAGCTGGATTTGCAGAAGGCATATGATACAGTAGAATGGGTTTTATTGAACAAATGCTTGAAGCTTTATGTTTTCCAGAAAAATTCAGACAGCTGATCATGGTGTGTGTCTCAACAACCTCATTACTTTATGCTTAAATGGAGCTCAGTTTGGTTATTTCCCAGGACAGAGGGGTCTGAGGCAAGGGGATCCTATTTCCCCATTACTCTTCACCATATGTATGGAATACCTTACCAGAGTGCTTGATTATGCTGTCCTGAAATGGTTTTTAAGATTTCATCCTCTTTGTGAGGGGTTAAAGTTGAATCATCTGTTGTTTGCTGATGATTTACTAATTTTATGTAAAGGAGATGTGGGATCCATTATGCTGATGTTGAGGGCATTTTCCACTTTTTCTGCTGCTTCAGGACTAAAGGTCAATGCTTCAAAATCTAAAGTGGTGTTTAAAGGGGTAGCTGATGATATTAAGCAAGAAATTCTTCGAATCTCAGGGTTTTGTGAAGGTGCACTGCCTATGAAGTATTTGGGTATCCTTATTCAGGCTAGTAGGCTCACTAATGCTGATTTTACTATTCTGGTAGATAAGATTGTTTTCAGAATTAGGGGAATTAGGTCAAGGCATTTGAGTTATACAGGCAGAGTTACTCTAATCAACTCAGTTTTTAACATCTTACACGACTATCGGTCTTCAATTTTTCTAATCCCAAAAATGGTTATCAAAAGGATTGAAGCTTTTTGTAGGAATTTTCTATAGGATGGTGATGCTGATTTCCATAGGGTTCATCTGGTGGCTTGGCAGATGGTGTGTAGACCTAAGAAGAATGGAGGGTTGGGAATTCAAGCAGCAGGGGTGTGGAATATGGCTACTGTAGGTAAACTGGTGAACTGGCTCTTTACTAAGGCAGACCGACTTTGGGTTCAGTGGGTGGATCATATTTATATGAAAGGGCAGGATTGGTACTCTTATGATACCCCTCCTGATTCCAATTGGAATTGGAGGAACATATGCAAAATTAAAGATTGCCTAAAACAGGGATATTAGAATGACCTATCGACTGCTGATCCAGGAGGTTATTCAGTGAGTAGGGGGTATCAATGGTTACATGGCGTGCACCCCCCTGTACCATGGTACCAGGGTGTTTCGAATAGCTGGTGTATTCCTAAGCACTCTTTCATTGGGTGGTTAGTTTATCAGGAAGCTTTGAACACTAGGGAGTTGGTGTTAGTTCAACGGATACTTGTGTTCTATGTGAAAGGGATGTTGAGACTCATCTGCACCTCTTTTCTGACCGTGTCTTCTCTACAAAAGTCTTGACTGGAGTAGAGGAGTGGTTGTTGGAATATGTGTCCTCCGACAATAATGCGATCATAACTGTTGATCATGATGATCACATGTTTAAGTCTCATTATAAAGAATACATTTGGGAAGTAATATTTTTACTGTCAACTGGTCCACACATATCGGTAATGATTGGCTGACTAGAGTTTGACATTACTGTCGTGCGACGGTGGTGATCAGTTGATCCCCTAGGTCATACCTAAAGGGCAACACTCTTAATTGATCAATTAATTGATCGTATAACGTTACGAGTCAATTAAATCATTTAAAATTGACGGACGATTTTGGAAGTAATATTTACGTGTCTCATTGAAATTTAATTAAATGAGATACGGTCTGAGTAATCGAATTGTTTCATTACTCTGATGAAATTATTGTTTAAGGAAACAATTAAATTGAATGAATTATTACAAATACAAGTTATTGTGATTTATAATTGGTAAAATATTTTGGTACAAGTAATTATGAATTACTAAGTCGATTTTTTTGTATATGACGTATTTTTATTAATACGTTGATTTTTAATATGTTAAAAATATATAACAAATTTATGTAACATATAACATGTGACATAAGACAAATTGACATTTTGACAAAGATAATATGGAGTCCATATTATCTATGTAAACCAAAATTAAGGAGTATTAGGGAGTTTTATTGTGTTGATTATGTTAAGTGGTGAACATAATCATTCCCTTACTAAACTAGCCATGCAAACTAGTTGTCATTGTGAAGACAAACTCGAGCATACATTGGCTCCCTCTAATCCCCTCTTCCACCCGGTTTTTTGAGAGGAAAAACCACTTTGGTTTTTCCTCTTATTTTACCTAATATACACAAAAATGTTTTTGTTGTTCATTCATTCATATTCATTCATCATAAAATATTTTAGAGAGATAAAATATTTTCTTCTTCTTCTCCTTTCTCTTAACCGGTTTTAAGAGTCCAAAAACCAAATATTTTGGGTCAATTTTATCACTAAATTAATATTGTTCTAGTATACATAATATTAATTTTATTAAGAGTGTGCCTTGGGTATTGTACTTTGGGAGAGATCCTATACTTGGATCTTAGTTCTTCCATTAAGGAAAGCACAAGAACAAGAGAGAAGGAGATCTCTCTTGTGCCCAAATAAACCGAAATACCAATGTAAGATAAAGATTTCTTCTTTAAATTGTTTATAGTTTGCATGCATAAGATCACCAATTAATTTTAAGATTAAATTAACCTAAAACATATATGAATATGTTAAGTATATAGATCTAATTTTCCTACAATCGGTATCAAGAGCCTTGGTTGTTTGCATGCAAATCGGTTAAAAGTTTTTCCGAGTTATACGATTAGCATATAAAACTTGTTTAATTTTGTGTTATTATGATATATCACGAAAATCATTATGCATGTTAAAGTTTCTGGTCCTAAAATGTTATTAGGATATTTTGGTTAATTTATGGATTTTTATTGTTCATATTATACATAATGGCATTAAAATATGATTTTATGAATAAAATGTCATTTTCGGACTAAAATTAGCTAAATTTCGAATTTTCAAGTTATTTTTGTATATGTTGTCACATATATTATTTTGAGATGACCTGTAAATTTTCATAATTTTTGGACTTCTTATGCTCGAAAAATGGTTTTTTCATTATTAAAATCGAATTTAGATGAAAAATAGGTTAATATGAGATAAATTTCGAATCTGGTCATAGAAATTTAGTATGTTGTCACATGCAATTTTACAAGATGTGTGTAAAATAATAGGCTATATTGAAGTCTTTATGCATGATTTATGATTTGTTTAAGAAAAATAGCATAAATAGTGACTTAATTAGTGAAATATTAATAAAACATACTCTATGACTAAGGAAAAACATCACATGTTGCATTTTATTATCTTTTTCAGATCTAAAATTGAAAAGTTGATGAATATAATTTTTCTTATGTTTTAATGTTTATTTTGTTAAAACCGATAAACCGCAACATTGTTTTTCCGGATAAATTTCGAAATTTTTAACCTAAGTTTTTGAATATTATGAGTGTCATGGTATTTTTCCAGAATGTTCATGAGTTTAAATTTCAAATTTCAAATTTATTTGAAATTTTGTGATTTATTTGAAGTTTATAGTTTTTATTGTAATTTTAGGTCCATTAATGAACAATTTTAGAAATATGAGTTAATTATGGTCAAATAATTAGTGAAGACTAAATTTTGAGTCCTAAGAGATTAGGGTAATTAACTTATGCATAAATATGAATTTATGTAATTTTTGTGATTATAAAATGTTGAATCACGCGAATCCGTAAAAACCGTGTAATATACGATATTGGCTACTTAAAGGCGATTTAGCATAAAATTGGGCATGTTCATACATATTATAATGCTGCATTTTCTTTATGATTGTCATAATTTCAATTTATGTAATTTTTGAATTATGTAATTTTTACTTAGTATGGCCTTAGTTTTTAATTGGTATTACCCGAAATGTATGGGAATATCGATTCGGTTGTAATTTATTGTGATCTCGTATCACCGTTTTGTAATTTAATAGATTTATTTTATTTTAGTTACAAATGTATAATAGGAAATTATGTAATTTATTATGTAATTTTATTTATTTCGGAGTTCCCAAAGACGGATTTCTTCAAGATGGCGATACATAAAGACAGTGTTACCTCGAGATGCGTGCCACAACCGAAGTTCAAGGGACCAATGGAGTTGGTTTCCGAATATGTAATAGTAAATTAGATTTTCTATTTTAGGAAGGCCATACTAGGATTTATTTTTATGCTTTGCATTTTATTTATATGTCACATGCATCGCTAACTCGCCATAACTAAAACATGCATAATCAGTTAATCGAGTTCTTCGACCGTGTCAATCACAATTATCGTAATTCACCGCTTTAGTTCACTTAAAACGTGATAGATAATAAATTGGCATGACCTCTCGCTAAAATAAACAATTGAGATATAGCCTTACCAAAAATTAGAAACCCATGAAGTACCAGTTTCTCAAGGGAGTTGAGCCGGCTTTACCGTAAGACAAACCTTGTTATGTTGGTGAAGTGGGGTGATAAATGTCTACCCACCGAATTTATAAAGATGAGGGTTGTTTTCGGCTTTACCGATGCCCAAGTTGATGTAAGTTTGGATCATGGACACATTTATTCGAAATTTGGGTTGAACTCAACGAAAGTATTCTCGACGGTTGCCGGATGTGTTTCGTGCTATAGATAAATTTTAATGTAAATTTATCGACCAAGAGTTCTAAAAGTAGAATCGATTAAAAGGTTAATCCAACGAGTTATATTGATAAGGGTTGTTTTTCGGCTTTACCGATGCCTAAAGTTAATATGAATTTGGGTCTTGGAATCATTTATCAAGTTGGGTAGAGGTCACTAGAAAAATGCAATAAAACTTGTTTAAATAAATTTTTACGAGTATTATTAAAAACGACATTTGTTTTACTCCTTCTATTTTGTTTTGTAGACCACTTCTTTTTCTCATAACAAATGGCTACACCAACCCCTAACGCCACGCCTCTCGCTAATTCATCATGGCTCCGATCCTTCATGGATCGATGTAAACTTGAAAAGAATGGGTCAAATTTCTCCGATTGGGATGCCCAACTCAAATTAGCCGCCCAAGGTGACGACAAGCTTCGTTACCTCACCGAGGCCTCTCCACCCGAACCTACTACTAGGTCGACCGCCACCACTAGGGAAGCATATGAGGCTTACTATAAGAAGTCCGCCGCAATGAAAAACGTGTTGATGTTTGCGATGGAGGCGGATCTCCAAAGGAGAGCCTTTAAGATGGGCACCGCTAATGAGATTTACTCCAAGCTTGTGACAATGTTTTCACAAACTCCGCGGATCGTCCAATATGAGGCGGCCGCGGCATTCTTCGATCTCGACTTCAAAGAGGGCCAAAAGGTTAGCCCTCATGTGCTCAAACTTATGGAGCTTGTCGAGACCTTGAAAATTAAAAAGGTTGAAATCCCCAAAGAACTCATTGTAGATAGGATTCTACACTCCTTGTCAAAAGTCAAAGCGTATGTTCAATTTCGGGTGAATTTTAACATGCAAGACAAGGATGTGTCTCTTGAAGAATTGCACCAGTTACTTGTGCAAGCGGAAAGAGACATGGGGTTAAATGTTAACCCACCTAAGGATGTGATTAACATAAGCACTAAGAGCAAGGGGAAGTTCAAGAAGAATGGTAGGAAGGGTAAGAAACAAGCTCCCACTTTCACCAAAGCTAGGACTTATGAAGCTAGCACTTCAAAAATCAAGAAGGGTCCTCTTGATAAATGCCATTATTGTAATGGTGTTGGAGATTGGAAAAGAAATTATTCCAAATACCTTGGTGATATTAAGGCTGGAAAGATCCCTTCAGTAGGTAAATGACTATCCTTTCTTTTATGTTTCTAATTCAACTATGGTATTGTGATACAAAGTTGTGATAATGTATCTCCTTTTTTATTGTAAATAGGGCCTCCACCAAGCAAAGACAAGGGAAAAGAAAAGCAAGCTTGAGAAACCATCAAGAAGCTAGGAATAGCTTTCATGGAGCTTTGCTTTTTACTGTCTTATTTTAATCATGTTTTGGATTTTTAGAACCTTTAAGTTTCCGTGTTCGACATGGAAAGGTATTTTGGATAATTGGTTGTATTTTGGATAATGGTGGCTTGGTTTGCAACCCAAGTCACCCGTTTTATCATTTTATCCTTTGTTCTAAAATTCGTATTTAAATGTTTTCTCTTAGAAACATATGATTATTCACTTAAAGTGATCTAATAGACAACTATAATGACGGGATTCATTATATGTCCACATGCTTAAGGCTTGTGTATGATCATTTATAAAGTGATTTTGAGTCTATGAACTCTCTTAAAGGAATGTCAATCACCAAGTACACTTACGAAATCTAAAACTATTAGTCAATCTATGAGATAGTTCTCCTTATACTTCAACATCATTATTTGTGTCTCATATGCTATCTTTGAATCTCTAGTGTATTTATTCTAAAGATAGAGTGGGAGAAAAATGAGGACACAACACACACCATGATAAATTTGTGTACTTGGGTAAATGAGATCTACGCAAGGGAGAATGATTTGAATGAAGGTATATCTATTTATATAGTATAACCAATAGATGAGATCTATGGTCTCAAGTAAGTTCTATATGACTAAAGAGACCAAGTGAAGTAATCATAAGAGTATGTTCTCAAGATAACTACACGAGGAGACCAAAAGAAAGTTTTGGAACAAGAATGACTAATGTAAAGTCTTAATTGACTAGTTTATGATAAATTTTGACCAATAATTTCAAACTTTACTTAAGAGCCTAAATGAATCAAAGTAACATACTGGTAATAAACGAGTTGCAAGGATTGATATACCGATATCTTCAATAGCTAAGTTTTTAACCACGCAAGAGTCATTTCTTAACCACATTTTGAAAATGAATTTGTTAAAACTCCTTCTGAAAAGGGTATTTTGAAGGACGTGTATTAGATATTATTTATATTTAAACAATGACATTGCTACGTATCATTATGACATGAACGAATTAGAGATTAAAATATCTTTCCATAAGGTTAAGATGAGACCTCTTCAAAATAGGAATTTTGAAAGGATATGATGGGAACATATATGGCTTCATCTTAATAACTTTGTAAAGCAACATACATTCCAATTTTGAAATGTTTTTGATTGAGTAATCAATTTCGAAACATGTGGAATTAAGTGGGAGTTTAGAAATTATTATGTGAAGACATGGAATTTAGTGGGAGCAATCATCCTTTGAATGTTTACAACTCATTACTCATTAGGAATGACGAGCTAATATCTTCTTTCACAAAGAAGTATTTGATTTTTCAATTCTGGATGAATATGGACTATGATGAATCCAATTACATCAAGAGATATTTGATTAGCATTAAGAGATACACATCGTATCAACATACACATAGGTTATTCATGTAAATGAAAATGGAATTGCCATTAGCAGTCATGGTCGTTCATTGAACCTAAGAACGGTTGATCTCATGATTATTAGTAACTAATGTTTCCGCCATTAGAATAATCATGCACATGTCCAATGGTGAATCATATGCATGAGAGCATGATGATTCATTGGCAAGCCATAATAGAAACGTCATGAATTCTTGAGAATAATCCGATGAGCGATTTCGGTGTTTGACAGAATGCTCTGTTATGTGACAAGAGGTTGCACATATTAATGAAAATCCGAGCACATGTAAGGATTTATGAGAATCCTAAGCCTTTCAAGCTAAAAAGAGAAATAAAAAGTTTGGAAAGATACTTAGTTGAATAAGAAGTTGCTCAAAACTAATCTTTCCTAATATGCTAGGTCTTGTGAGAAGTGCTAGACTAATCATCTTGACAAATTGTTGCAAGACTCTACAAAACATATACCTAGTGCATTGTGTGTGGATGGAGCACTTGATCAGTACAAGTTATATCATTCACCACAAATTCGTTCGTTATGTGATAATCGATAAGGAAGTTCTTTCAAGATAAAGAACTAAAACCAAGGTCGGAAACCTTGATGTGTACTTGGTAAGGTTCATGCTATGAGTGATAACATGAATGAAAAGGATAATACGATTAAGAAGTTTGAACACATGGACACATGACATATTAAACTTCTATTGCAATCAACAAGTGTTTACACACTTACGATGTGCATCACAAGGTTGTAATATGGTATTGACTACCCGAGTATGATGTCGACATTTGTCGTTTGAGTTATTAGTAACTCACCTTATACTTTGTTACATCCAACGGGTTGTAGAGACAATTGAACCCCGTTTAAGTGAACACGGATTAGCATTGTATTTGCCCATAGTTACTTACATGAGGTGAGGCCTCGAAGTGACTAGAGTGTGATGCGATTGATGGCAAGTTCAAGTGCCATAGAGTCATGTGAGATGACTAGTCGATCACATAGGCATCATTAGGAACATTTTGTCGGGCCTTATGACCGCTTATAGAGTTCTGCAAATTTATATAGCCTGGTCGTGGCGAGAGCTGCTATAGTATTCAAATGAGTCGATTCTTTTGACTAAAGACTATTCGCCTAAGATGGCGCAGATTTGATTATACTTTGATTTGTGTTACTACGAGCTTCGTAAATGGGGCCAAATGGGCATATTTTGGGTTATGATGGTCGTGGCTAGTCAAGGAAATGAGTGCGATAGGAATTGTCCACCCCTAGTCGGGGTTATAACAATATCTCGGGGCCACTCGAGGAGTAATGAATGAACTGCGTGGCCACGCTCGAATATATCCATGGTGGATAAATCCGGTCAATCGCTTATTCTCCGGATCGAGGAAACCACTCTCGATATGATCACTTGCAAGTACGACCTGAAAGACACCTTGCATTGAGTGGGAGATAGTAATAGGACAAGAGAATTGGTGACGCACACTTGTCGAGGACAAGTGGGAGATTGTTGGAATATGTGTCCTCCGACAATAATGCGATCACAACTGTTGATCATGATGATCACATGTTTAAGTCTCATTATAAAGAATACATTTGGGAAGTAATATTTTTACTGTCAACTGGTCCACACACATCGGTAATGATTGGCTGACTAGAGTTTGACATTACTGTCGTGCGACGGTGGTGATCAGTTGATCCCCTAGGTCATACCTAAAGGGAAACACTCTTAATTGATCAATTAATTGATCGTATAACGTTACGAGTCAATTAATTCAAAATTGACGGACGATTTTGGAAGTAATATTTACGTGTCTCATTGAAATTTGATTAAATGAGATACGGTCTGAGTAATCGAATTGTTTCATTACTTTGATGAAATTATTGTTTAAGGAAACAATTAAATTGAATGAATTATTATAAATACAAGTTATTGTGATTTATAATTGGTAAAATATTTTGGTACAAGTAATTATGAATTACTAAGTCGATGTTTTTGTATATGACGTATTTTTATTAATACGTTGATTTTTAATATGTTAAAAATACATAACAAATTTATGTAACATATGACATGTGACATAAGACAAATTGACATTTTGACAAAGATAATATGGAGTCCATATTATCTATGTAAACCGAAATTAAGGAGTATTAGGGAGTTTTATTGTGTTGATTATGTTAAGTAGTGAACATAATCATTCCCCTACTAAACTAGCCATGCAAACTAGTTGTCTTTGTGAAGACAAACTCAAGCATGCATTGGCTCCCTCTAATCCCCTCTTCCACCCGGTTTTTTTGAGAGGAAAAACCACTTTGGTTTTTCCTCTTATTTTACCTAATATACACAAAAATGTTTTTGTTGTTCATTCATTCATATTCATTCATCATAAAATATTTTAGAGAGATAAAATATTTTCTTCTTCTTCTCCTTTCTCTTAACCGGTTTTAAGAGTCCAAAAACCAAATATTTTGGGTCAATTTTATCACTAAATTAATATTGTTCTAGTATACATAATATTAATTTTATTAAGAGTGTGCCTTGGGTATTATACTTTGGGAGAGATCCTATACTTGGATCTTAGTTCTTCCATTAAGGAAAGCACAAGAACAAGAGAGAAGGAGATCTCTCTTGTGCCCAAATAAACCGAAATACCAATGTAAGATAAAGATTTCTTCTTTAAATTGTTTATAGTTTGCATGCATAAGATCACCAATTAATTTTATGATTAAATTAACCTAAAACATATATGAATATGTTAAGTATATAGATCAACTTTTCCTACCGTGGTTACATCTGAGGTTTGATGCAGGAGATGTTAGGAGCTATTCTAAGTTGCAACTGAAGGTGAGGTGTATGGTGAAGATAGCTAGGTGGTATATGATCTAGCAAGCTCGAAATAGGTGTAGATTGGAGATGCAGTTATGTCATCCGAGGAAGTTAGCTTCAGAAGTTGGGCAATTGGCTCGTTCCAGAATTCAACATTTGTGTAATGATCCTATTACAAGAAGAGATGCTAATTGGTTATTGTTGCTTGACATTAGAGTACAATAGCTGATTAGCTTGGAATTATTGTAACTAAAATGTACTGATTGATTATTATTTGATCTATGAAATATATAAAGCTCACATTATACAAAAAAAAAACATTTTTCAAAACTATTCATGTCAAGCTTGCAAAACTGAACCCGACATCGAATATCTTCAATACAATGATGATTATTCAAGTCATGTTCCTCACATTAACACAAAAGTGGTCTAAACGACCTTTTCAAACAAAGACGGGTTCAAATACCCCTTTGCAAACCATTTTACAAACGTTTTCAATAGTCAGAAGATGTCCCTTTGGACAGTCAGCTGCCTCGCGCCTAAACATGCCATCTGTTTTCCAGTTTTCAAACCAGGACAGGTCCCCGATACCGTCGTTTTAGTATTAAAAATAAATACCTAAGTACTGCTAACAGAAGTCAGCGGTAAGTATGGTCGATCTCCACAGGGAGGCAGTCACTATCTACTTGTTATTCTGGTATGTCTATGTCACTAAACTGGGGGTTTTGTTTATTTGTTATCTAAACTGACTAACTAAAGTAGAGAAAAGAATAAAAGGGACTAACAATAAAGAGAGAGAACTAGGATTGTCGGGTCACCAATGAATGTTAGATAATTGCAGCTATGGTCACAGATCGGTCACTTGTATCGGTCTAAAGGGAAATGAATATCTCCTTCCGGTCTCAATTCACCCTGAAACACTATTAGCTTAGCTTCCGCCCTCACTAAAGCATCCTAATGTTCACTGCAGATCTTACCCATTCCCATCTTCCAATCCAGGTCAAGGTGTACCAAGATTAATTATCTAATTGCGTCGACTCAAGGAGACAAAAAAAATTAATTGCAGTGATTAACAACAAAGACATGATTTAGCAACAGGTCTGCAAACCTAATTAGCAACTAACATCAACTCATTGAATCCCCTAAATCCTAGCAGGAGAATTAGCTATACATAATAATGGGTGAAGAAAAAGGGAAAGATAAAGCAATAGAAAGCATAGTAAATAGATGAAAGGAAGAGAAAGAATACTGAGATAAAAGGGAAGAAGGAATTACAAAAGTTCAAATCCGAGAATGAGAGAAAAGGAGCCTTCAACAGTATCCCGTTTTTAAAAGAGAGAAAAGAAGAGAGAAAATAGAGAGAGTTAAACCTAATGACGTCTTTCCTACTTATAGGAAAGATAATTATTAAACCTAAAACACGAACTTAAGCTAAAAAGCCCGTGTCCATAGCAAGCTACTCGATCGAGCACTTTCATAACACTCGATCGAATAAATCCAAGGTAAAATCTCTCGATCGAGGACTTTAGGTACTCGATCGAACACTATCAAAAAGAGGGCATTCGATCGAAGACAATAACTACTCGATCGAACATGATAGTACTCGATCGAGTACTTTCCAGCGCACAATTCCTGCTTTGCGCACTGAAATTCAAACAGCTGCCATTTCTTCGTTACTTAGGCAAATAAAGCGTTTCTGGTGGCGTTGGAACTAAGAGGGCAAGATTTCATCTCCAATTAGAATAACTTGAAAATTAGTTATAGAACTCGAGATATGGCTCTTCAAATAGGCACGAGTAATTTGAAGTTCTTCCTTTGCTCACCTAGCTATCTTACTTCTTTGCGCATCACAATTAGTAGTTTCCGAGCTCCGACTCAACTCATCTCCTAAATGCATGCATAGGGACATGTTTTAGGCTTGATTATGCTCCTTTCTGGTTCATACCTGCAAATAATACAAGAGAAAGCAAAGTAGACAATTCGGGGGACATTTGTAGCTTAACACTACTAAATATGCATAGAGATGCGTGAAAATATGATACAAAAAGTCTATATAAAATTCACGCATCAGTCCCTTTGCATCGCCTGATGGCTCGTGCCTCAATGGGTTGCTTGATGCAGGTCCTGCTTCCTTTCTAGCACTCGTCTAGGATGATCCCGACTTCGGTTAACCCGAATACATGACGGATTAGATGACGAACCTGCCCTTTTATCTTGTATTTTCAAAACGCCTTTCTAAGACAAATGGATCACGTTATGCACCATAAACCTAACTCGGTAAATGGATGTTTAATTTTCGTCTTGCATGCAAATCAACTCTAAATCCAACTTGACATCAATTACCCGATATTTGGATAAACAACCACATAGAAAGCTCACATGTTAGGTTTAAACTTGTGGATGCGCATTCATGCATTTACCCATTTTATCAACTTCTGCATTTACCCAACCAAGATCGATCAGTAGAGGCCGCTACCGCGGGCGGGATTGGGTGTTCTATTAAAGGGCTTCCTGATACGTACCTTCACCTCTTACTCAGAAACATTGGATAGTGGACGACCTTATCCAGGGCGAACGAGAGTCATTCTAGAGATATGATGCTAAAGAGGGACGACTCCTTATCTTTAGTACATATGTCAAACACCGCTTTTTGCTTTGGTTGACCTAGGTATAAAGTGGATTCGAACGGATTCCAAGCATCCCACAAATGCTTGGTGGCGACTTTGAACATCTCTTGTGTCGTTTCGAGACCCTTGCCGAGACGAAACCGACCACTCTAAAACGATCGGGTCGAAAGCATTTTTACACCACCAAGTGTGGCTTTCAGACCACTGCCGCGTCCACAGTTCGGCTGGGCGTCGCAGGTGGCCCACGTCCACAGATTGACGACTCCGCTGGGGAAACTAGGACACTTGTGTCTTTTTTATCCCTAGATGGTGAGACTCGAACGAGGTCTTGGTTGAAATGCATTAATTAATATTACGATCATAAGTCGGGTTACTTGTCCGGGCCCACAACCGAACCTTTATCTACCAATTGGCTCGTCCCGTCGGCGTGAGTTTTCTCATCCCCGCGTCTCGAATCCCGATTGCGTCAAGCATACCTTTGACGTTACACATTTCTGTTTCGCCAAAGTGCTTTCATTTCCTTCATGCACGAGGCTAGGAGACCCTCCTTACAAACTTTGTTTGGATTGGTATCCCTCTCAAAAATCGGGGTTTGATCGCTTGGTGTGTAACCCACCCTTTTAAGCCAAAACCGGTGTCAGCATTATGCATAATATAATGTACTGCGAATGATTATTTTCTATGTGATCATAAGTCCTTCCTTGTCATTTCCAAATTTTCAAAAAGCACCCTTTTACGCCGTTATAATAGCCATTTCAAACCTCGGTCTTTCGCCGACCGTTGCACACCTTTTCTAGGCCGTCGTTATGACGATTTTCAAACCCGGTTTTCTACAACCTTTTCAAAAGCACGCCTGTCTAGGCCGTCGTAATGACGATTTTCAAACCCGGTTTTCTACAACCTTTTCAAAAGCACGGCTTTCTTGGCCGTCTTAATGACGATTTTCATTAACCGGTTTTCTACAACCGTTTCAAAAACAACTTTTCATGTCGTAGTAATGACGATTTTCAAACCCAGTTTTATACAACCTTTTTAATAGCACGCCTTTCTAGGTTGTCGTAATGACGATTTTCAAAACCTGGTTTTCTACAACCGTTTCAAAAACACCTTTTCATGTCATCGTAATGACAATTTTCAAACCCGGTTTCCTACAAACTTTTCAAAAAGCACGCATTTCTAGGCCGTCGCAATGACGATTTTCAAAACCGATTTTCTACAACCTTTTCGAAAACACCTTTAAGTTTTACGCCGTTATAATCGCCGCGTCAAGACACGGATTTTAACCCTTCTCGCGCCGACACAATGGCTCTTTCAAAACCCAAAAATGACACACACCCTTTTTCGAGGCTTCTCAAATCGCGAGGACCACACACCGTTCTCGAGACAATAACATTTTCAAACCTTTCAAAACTCGATTTTCAAAAACATACGATTTTGAATTTCAAGGCCGTCTTCGCAAACAACACATTGTATCTAGAGCCGCCGCAACTCGAACTCAAACCGTCTTTTAAAAACAAACTTAAGACAACTTTTCAACTGGCCGAACTTTCAATATCCCTATTCTTCGGATGTCGTCCATAAAACGACAAATGAATCTTTTTGAAAATTTCTATTTTTGAAAATTTCAGTCCACCATTCCAATTCTGCCTCGTGTCTATCGAGTTGAAGCAAACGTACTTATGGGTCTTTACTTATGAGTCATCTCACCTCGAGGCTCGTTCAATGGCGTCACGCCATTACGTGGAATATGGGTCAAAGTCCAGTCAACACCGTTACATCATAAATCGAGTTAGCACCGAGGCACCACACACGGTCACCCTCGTCTTGTTGGGTCTGAAGTGTATGCCCGTCTTTGTTGTTGTCTGTGTTTAGTCGTCAAACCGTGTCAGATTGGGATGTAACGTGAGCCATTTTCTGCCTCAGAAGCCATGGCCCCCTCTTCAGCTTCATCCAATAAAAACGATGACAACAGAGATCTCACGACTGCTCAGCTAGCTAGTCTGCTCACAACTCTTAAGGTCACCCTAGACCGTGTCGAGACCCGTATCGACACCTTGGAAAATACGAAAACCGGGGAACACAACCCTCCGCCTTTGACTGAAACTGAAAAAAGGCTTAAGCTCTTGGAAGAACAACTCCTAGCCCGTGGTAACAACATCCACCTTGAGAACAATCGAAGATTCAAAGCCGTTGGGGATCAATTGCCCTTCAACTTTACCTTGACTGATGTACCCAAGTTTAAGGAAGTAGAGGATCCCCTCAATCACATTCGGGCCTTTAAGGACTACATTTCAATCAAGGGGGTCAAGCAGGAACATTTCACCCGGATCTTCCCGTCATCCCTCGAACCAATTCCCCGCCAGTGGTACTATTCCCTCGACCCCAAGAGCATTACCAATTGGGAAGAAGTCACCGTTGAATTTGCTAAACAGTACGCCGACAACGTCAAAATCCAAGCCAACACCCGCACTCTTGAAGTCCTGACTCGGAATGAAAAAGAAGGGTTCACAAAATTCTAAACCCGTTGGAGGAGGGTAAGGACTCAATTGGTTAGTAAGCCGAGTGAATCGACTCTGATGGAGAAGTTTGTCAACAACCTCCATCCAGTTTATGCCAACCTACTGAGATATCAAAACATCAAAACGTTCCAGGACCTACAAATCCTCTAAACCAGCATTGAAGACGACCTCCGCAAGGGCGTTATAGCCAAAACCACTGGTAGAGGCTATCCGGGATCTACATCAACCGGATCTCGTCCTTATAGTCAGACAAACAAAATCGATGAGGTCAACCTCCTCGTGCCAACCACAAAGAAAACTGAGCCTCCTCAAAGGGTATTTACAAACTTGGGAACAACCTATGCCAGTGCCTTAAAAAGACTCATGGACCAAGGGAAACAACAGCTGATTGGGCCCACTCTGTACCCGTCCGAGGCCAAGAAAACCCATTTTTGGAACCCCAATGCCTACTGCCAATACCACCAGGGCAATGTTCATGACACGGAAGCCTGCTTTAAGCTAAAGCACGCCATTCAAGATATGATTGAGAAAGGGGAATTACCTTTATCTCCACCAATAAAACCAAAAAAAAAAGACAAACCCCTTCGGAGTCCATGTCATCTCTGATGACGAGCCAACTCTGGATTGCTCACACCTCATCTTGCCTATTGATGACGAGGTGAATGCCTTGGAAAAGGACACTCCGAACAGGATGTTCGTGTTCAGCGCCGCATCCATGCTCACCATGTTCCAACAGGTTGAAGAAGTCATAGCCAATCTCTCCGAAGGGATCACCCGACTTGAGAACGCCTACCGCTGGCTGATTTTCAACCCACCAACACCAACACCACATCCAAGGGAGGGTCCTCTAAGCACCCAAAACTCCCATTACCAGAAAGGATTGCTCCCGCGACCATTCTGGTATGCACCCCACAATAATCAATCCCACAACAATCATAACCACAATAATCAACCCCAATAAAACTACCCCCAAAAGAACATCCCCTACAAAAACTACCCGCCGAGGAATACCCCTCCAAGGTATACTCGCGACCCCGATATCAACGGTATCTGGAGAGATGACATGGAGAATGTCTACATTGTTCCGGGGAATGGCAAACAAGCAAAAGAGATCGGTCACCTCACCCGGTCCGGACACCCCTACCAAAATCCGAACAATACAACAACCAATCCAACAACAAATGACCAGGTCATCCCAGACGTAGACACTCAACCCAAGGTTCCCGAAAACTAGATCCATAAACAACTGCAAAAGGCGAAGGCCGAAATTTCAATTTGGCAGCTGATCGCTACATCATTCGAACATTGGCAGGCTTTGCTACAAGTCTTGGGGAAGTTGACGGTTCCCTCTACCTCTTTTCTTAAAGAAGTGGTAGCACACATGACAAGGGATGTCCCCGACCTGAGAAACCCGGTCATCTTCTCTGACGAAGATATCCCTCCATTCGGAGCCAACCATAATCTGGCCATGTACATCACTGTACGATGCCTCAAGAAGAATGTGTCGATGGTTCTAATCGATGACGGATCTGCAGTCAATGTCATTCCCCTTAAGACGGCTCATAAAATGGGTATCAATGAAGCTGACCTGGTCCCGACTAATCAAGGAGTACGCGCTTATGATGGCACTCGTCGTAAGGTTGCGGGGCTCATCACCTTGACCATTGCAACTGGACCCTAGAAAGACAAGCCAGTTTTCAAGTGGACGACATTAACGCCTCTTTCAACATGCTTCTGGGGCGCCCCTGGATTCACGCCGCCAAGGCCGTCACCTCAACCCTCTATCATAAAATAAGGGTCCCTTTTAACGGGAAAACAATCACAATTCCCTCATCCCCGATTAAGGCTATCATGAGGAAGGGAATAGCCTCTTAAGTCATTGAAGAGGACGACAGTGAAATGTGGGGGTTCCAAGTTGTGAATGCCGTAACCGATGAATCAGCATCCTTCGATTGTTATCCATTCTCGAACCTCACAGTCAAACGCATCTTGATGCGCCAGGGTTATTTCTCGGGCCTACCTCTCAATCCGATGAAGAGCACCTTGCCTCCTATGAAATAGGCCAAGGTCCCCAACATCCCTTTCGGGCTAGGATATGAGCTAACCGATGAAGACATCCAGGAAATGAATCTCCTAATACGGAAGTGCAAAAAGCGCGGAGCCATCCTCCGTCCCTACCATTTGACTCTCAATGGATTTTTCGTCCCCACGGGAGAGTCCGAGCTCTACAATGGTTTTCCTGAGCCAATCTACGACCCCATATCTAAGGTCAAACACCCGGGCATAGAGGTCTTTCAATACTGCTAATTCATCCCCGACAACACCAAAGCTGCGTCGACAAAATCTGAGTCGACCCCGTGCTTGGAAGGGCAAGCCGTGAGTCCCCTCTTCGAAGAAGACAATATCAAGCACCTTAGCTTTGAGGACATCATCAACATTGCTCTAAAAGATAACCAGTTTGATCCCACTGCCTGAATCTCTGATGCTGAACGGGAGAAAGCTACACAAGGCTGGAGGAAAACTGTTAAGTGGACCGATCGTCAAGGCCACATTTTCAAGATCACTACTGAAGAAGGCCCTATGTTCAAAGAGGGAAGTGAAGATGAAAAGGAGTTTGAGTCTGAGTCTGAGTCAGAGGCCGTCTTAGCACCAAGAGCTCCTGATGTCACAGTCAAAGTCCCCTTTCCACTGTTTTATCCCAAACTTGTGGCTGACTCAGAGGCCGAGTCAACTAGAGTCATCCCCACTCCCGCAGAAGGTAGCAACCTCGAGCCTGTTCCAGGGGCTACCTCCCCTACTGTGTCTCCTCTGACTGCCCTTGAGATATTTGTCCTATCCGAGCTTTTCGCTCAAGTCGACTTAATGAACGCTAAGTTTGCTTATGACTCGTCTCAATTTAACTGCAATGCAATTCTGAACGAATATGAGGAATTTGAGTTGAGTGACTACCCACCTCACCTAGCCAAAAAACTTAATAAACGAGAGGATAGGACATCCATCACTGAGGAGACCAAACCCATCAACGTAGGGACCGATAACACACCTCAAGAACTTAGGATAGGGACCACCCTTGACCCCTCGGAAAGACAGCAGTTCATCGACCTTCTGCACAAATACAAGGACGTATTCGCTTGGTCCTACAAATACATGCCCGAGATCGATAGAGATATTGCAGAGTACAGGATACGCATAAAACCCGGAGCTAAACCCGTGAAACAAAAGTTGCGCCGAATGCGCCCTGAAAATCAAGGAAGAGGTAGACAAACAGTTCAAAGGCAGATTCACCAAAGTGTTTGAATACTCTGACTGCGTGGTCAACATAGTCCCCGTACCCAAGAAAGACGGGAGAATTCAGGTTTGCGTCGACTTCAGGGACTTGAACAAAGGTAACCCAAAAGACGACTTCCTTGTGCCACATGTTGACATCCTGGTGGATAATACCGTCAAGCGCGCCCTTTTATCATTCATGGACGGGCATGCTGGGTACGACCAGATCAAAATGGCCGAGGAAGACATGCACAAGACTGCATTCATTACACAGTGGGGAACATATTGCTACACTGTCATGCCCTTCGGTCTAATCAACGCCGGAGCAACCTATCGAAGAACCGCCACCATTCTCCTACATGACATGATGCACAACGAAGTGGAGGTATATGTCGATGACATGATCGTCAAATCAAATGAGCGGGATGGCCACATCAGCACCCTTCGGAAATTCTTCGCTCGCCTTCGAAAATACAACATGAGACTAAATCCTCATAAATGTGCATTCGGGGTTACCTCCAGAAAACTCTTGGGACACATCGTCAGGAAAAGGGGCATCAAAATTGATCCCACGAAAATCAAATCTCTTCAACAAATGCCTCGACCCAAGAACGAGAAAAAGATTCGGGGATTTCTCGATCAAGTCCAATACATCAACCGCTTCATAGCCAAGCTCCCTATAATTTGTGAACCATTCTTCAAGAAGCTTCGCGCCTCTGATAAACCCGATTGGGACGACGATTGTCAAAAAGCCTTAGCCAGGATAAAGGAAATCCTATCCAAGCCTCTTGTCCTCATGCCACCTCAACAAGGAATTCCCTTAACCCTATACCTGACCATCACCGACACAGCCATAGGAGCAATGCTAGCACAAACAGTTGACGGCAAAGAACGAGCCATCTACTATATAAGCAAAAAGATCGTCGAATACGAAACAAGGTACACCCAACTGGAAAAGACATGCCTTGCCCTCGTCTGGTCAACAAAGAAGCTGCGACATTATATGCTCAGCTACACGGTCCGCATCTACTCCAAGATGTACCCAGTCAAATACATCTTTGAAAAACCCGTACTAAACGGAAGGTTGTCTATATGGACACTCATGTTATCCGAATTTGACCTCAAATTCGTACCCCTCAAGGTTATCAAGGGAAGGGCAGTCGCCGATTTCCTAGTAGAAAATCCCGTCAGCGAGGATCCAACGACCGACAAATATTCACTTCCTGGCGAAGACATCCTTTGTCCGACACCGACGCATGGGACCTATACTTCGATGGTGCATCAAACCTGAGAGGCTTCGGGGTAGGAATCCTTCTAATATCACCAGAAGGAGAATATGTTCCGATCTCAGTCAAGCTAGACTTCGTCGTCACCAACAATGCCGCCGAATATGAAGCATACCTCATCGGCTGACAAGCAGCCATAACACTTGGCATCAAGAAATTGAGGGTCCACGGCGATTCCTCACTCATCATCAAACAGGTGTCCTGATCATGAAAAATCCGAAGAGACAGCTTAGCAACCTACCAATCAAAAATCAATCAAGAGGCCGAATTATTCGACCAAGTCGACTACTTCCACTTGCCACGGGAGGAAAATCAATTTGCTGATGCCCTGGCAAAACTTACCGCTCTCGTCAACATACCTGACGACATGACATCGATGCCCTTATGTGTCAAAAGAAGGAGCGAGTCAACTCACATCTGCGCCATCAACAACGACGAGGAAAACCTTATCGAACCTTGGTACCAAGCCATCCTCAACTACAAAACCAAAAACGAATTCCCTCCCAACGCTGATAAAAGGGGACAAAGACCCATCCGTTTACTTGCATCACAATTCATGATAAACCAAGAATAACTATACAAAAGAACCCCCCCAAGGGATCCTTCTCCTTTGCATTGATCACCATAAAGCCAAAAAAGTCATGGAAGAGGTCCATGACGGAGAATGTGGCCCTCACATGAGTGCTGATACGTGCATTTTATATAGTCCTTTTTGGCCTCTTATGCCCGCATTCCATGTAATTCTCATAGTGTTAAGGTGTGAAATGCCCCGAATAGGCTACTTTGGTTTGGTTTCCATTATTTGCAGGAATGAACCCGAAAGTAGCGGAATCATGTCTTTTTCAGTCCCCTAATCATGAATTTATGGAGATGGAAGAATTGGAGCAGAATTACTATGCCTTGGGAAGCGTTAAGTGATTTCGGAAGCTAACCAACGAAGAAAGGAAGCTGGTTCAATGACATTCACTCGATTGAAGGCTTTTGTTAGCCTTTCTGTTCTATCGAGTAGACATGGGTAGTGAATAGTGTTCGATTGACTCCCTGCTGTACTCGATCGGAAGGTGGTGTTTTGGGTTTACTCGGTCGAAGATGTTAACTGTTCGATCGAGAGGTTTTCCCAAGGAAGTGTTCGATCGAGGAGTCACAAGCTCCTCGATCGAGTATCTTATGTCTGATGCAAGATTTTATTTCGCGAGAATTTATTTATTTTGTTAAGTATGTTTAATAAATATCTTCCCTATATAAGGAGAAGACGTGATTAGGTTTAAGGATCTTTTATTCAACTCTTAATTACACTTAAGCACTCATAAGCAGACACTTTCTTCTTCCCTTGTTCGACGTTGTTTGCTCTCAATTTTCCGGATCTTATACTTTGTAATCTTTCTTACTCTCCTAGTTCAATTTAATCTTCTTTTGCATACTCTAATCCTTGCTCTTAATCTATGTTTTAATTAGTGTTATTGTTAAGTTTATGTTATTTCATCTTCATCATCTCTATATCATGTCTTTTGCTATTTCATCAATTATCGTTATTAGTTTTATTATGAATATGAGTAGCTAATTTCTCTATTGTTAGGATTACGGGAGCCATGGTAGTGAAACAATGATGTTGTAATTAGATTAGATGGTTTGATTGTGAGAACTGTTTTATAACAATTTAATTGTAATCGTTTAGTTGAGTGCACGCTTCTAAACTAGTTAATCCGGTTAAATTCAGACCTAGATCGAGAGATTGGAATGAACAAACATGTTATGAATAGTAGACTACACTAATGAGGGCGAGAGCTAAGTTGGTAGTATTTTAGGGCGGATAGCGGACCGAGAGAACCTTTCTTTTACCCTTCTCACATCAGACCGACTGATCTCTTTATAACTAAATTGGCTAACTATCATGGTAAACCGACGTCGTATCATTATTCTCTTTATTTGATCACAACTTATTTCCTTTGCTGCTTTTATTGCTCTGTTTCTCTCTACCTTAATCCCATTTAGTAGTTTAGAAAACAAATTCAAACACCCCAATTATTACCTTGACGGACTAAGATAACAAGTAGATATAATAGCCTCCATGTGGATTACGATACCCGACTTACCTCTACTATATTAGTTGAGCCGGTTGGTTTATTTTTGATAGGGTTGCGACAGTCGTGTCAAATTTTGGCGCCGTTGCCGGGGAGACAATTAGCCCATTTACATGTCTATTTTCATTTGTCTCAGTCTCAAGGGATTTCTAATTCCTTGAGAAAGTTCTTATTATTTTTCTTTCTTAGTTTTGTGTATGCCCAGGTCCAACAGGTCGGAATTAGTACAGGCTGATCCTGAACCTGAGCGGACTTTTCCCCGTTGATAAAATTTGTTGAGAAAAGAATCATCAAGAGGAAGCCTTGAGTACTTTTGACCCTGATCTTGAACACTTTACATTGGCAGAAGATCAATCTTTAGAGGAAGATACTTCTACGTCTGCAACATTTATTGAATTTGGGAAGATGCCTAATATTGCGAGCCATTCGGAGCCTACAGCTGAGTCTATTCCAAAAGTTTTTAATCTTGCAACGGAAGATGGGAATACATTTGATATTTGGCCATGTTACATTAATCTGGTGGAAAGAAACTTGTATCGTGGAGTAGCGAGTGAGGACCCGAGAAAGCATATGGAGGTCTTTACAGATTACTATTCTACCATTCCCACTACTAAGGGAGTGACTCAAGATAAGATAAAGGAAGTCCTTCTTCCTTTTTCTCTAACTGATGGAGTCGGAGTATGGCTAACTGATTTGGATAGAGTTGCAGCTGGAATTACCAATTGGGAGACCTTGGCTCTCGCTTTTTACAAAAGATACTTTCCTCCATAAAGAAAAAATGCATTGAGAGGGAAGATTACGAGTTTTAAACAAACTCCAGACGAAAATTTGTATGAAGCGTGGGGTCGGTTTAAGAAACTGGTCCAGTCCGTCCCTCATCACGGTTTCAACCAGTTGTTTTTGTGCAACCAGATCTATAATGGGTTATATGATGATCACTGCCTATTTTGGATGTTGTAGCCAATGGTCGGTTTCAAAAGAACATTGATGATGATAAGGACTAGGGAATTGTTGAAGAGATGACCACCCATTGTGCTGAATATGGGAATCCTAGAGGTGGTATTAGAATGGTTTCTACTGTTGATAGTGCACTTATGGCTCAGCTGGAAACCAAGATTGCCAGATTTGATAAGTTTGAGTTGCAGGCCGCGGGGAATCAACAGACGATTCACTTGTTGTCTAGACAAGAAACCATCTCATGTGAGAGATGTGGTAGTAATGATGGTCATACTGTTGTGGATTGTTTAGCAGAGAAGGAGCAAGTGTATACCTTTCAACAATTTAGGCAAGGAGGCTCCTACTACAATAACCAAGCTGGAGTCCATCCTAACTTGAGATGGACTAGTCAAAATGACTTAAATCCTACACCTCCACCGCAAAAACAAGCTTATGTGCCACCTCATAAAGCTCAACAAGGTTTTCAAAAGCCTCCTTTCCCACAGCCGCAATAAGGTGCCTCTTCTAGTGGTATAAGTGATATAGCCGAGTTGAAGTCGATGATGCAATCATTAACAATTCAATTGCAAAAGAGTGACCAAGCGAAAGATGCCTTCATTAAGTCACTTGAATCTCAAATAGCTCAACTAGCTACCAATCAAGCTTCGAGTTAATCGGGTCATTTACGGTCACAACCCGACAAGAAACATCACGAGACGGTAAATTTGATCAACTTGAGGAGCGGTCTTTTCTATGAGGGACCCAAAATGCCGTCTGAAAATGCTAAACTTTCTATCCCGAAAGCTGAAGTTAATGTACATGAACAGTCGTGTTTTGACGAAAAACTGCTGAATCCAAGAAAAGTCCTCGATCGACTGATTTCTGGTGGTCGATCAAGGAATATTGCTGACAAAGTCCTCGATCGAGGAGTTGAATGTGCTCTATCGAGCACTGCTGAAAATCCTGTCCTCGATCGAGTAGATGAAAGTGCTCGATCGAGCACTATTACTGAGAAAGATACTCGATCGAAAGGTCCTATTACTCGATCGAGTAAATCTGATGATGAACGTGATAATTCTTTGGCAAAGAAGAATGAAGGACTAGCTATCCCGATTATGCTCCCATTTCCGAGGCGATTGCAGAGCAAGAAGATTGAACAACAATTCGGTAAATTTGCTGAAATTTTGAAAAGTCTTCTTGTTAATGTACCTTTCGCTGAGTTACTAACCCAAGTACCCTCCTATATGAAATTCATGAAAGATATTTTAGCTCGTGGGAGGCATATTAATGACCATGAGATGGTGGCTTTGACTGAAGCGGGCACTGCCCTAATTCAAAATAAGACCCCACCTAAATTGTCTGACCCAGGTAGTTTCTCTATACTATGTTATATTGGGACCAATTTAATTGACAATGCATTATGCGACCTGGGAGCTAGTGTGAGTGTCTTACCATTGTCTCTCGCTAAGAGGCTTGGTTTGACCAAATTACATTGTACTAACATGACTGTACTGATGGCCGACCGTACTTTATCACGGCCCTTAGGTGTCTTAGAGGACATGCCTGTTAAGATCGAGAAGTTCTTTATTCCCGTTGACTTTGTTGTCTTGGATATCCCCGAACACTCTTATACTCCTATCATTTTAGGACGACCATTTCTATTTACCGCTCGCACAGTAATAGATGTCGGGGGGAAGACTTTAACTTTTCAGGTAGGCGATGTGGAGTTGACTTTTTATCAGTCTAGCGTTCGCAGGCCTCCTATGCAAGTCCATCCCTGCAATGCACTACCCTTTACAGATCCTGACACGGAACCTCCAATGAATAATGCTGAATCATGTGTTGCGATATTAACACATCCGTCCCAGGTTGGGAGCAATATGGAGGACCATTATGTCATTTCTGTTGTTACAGATCTAGGCAGATTGGACATTGGAGAGATCCCGGTGATAGAAGTACAATGAAGTTTGAGCTCACAGCCAAAGAAGATGCCAAAGACAAAGGCTGGAACAAAGAAAAGATGAAGGTGAAAGCGTATGTGGATGCGGATTATTCTCTTTCAATTAATTCGAGTTCATGGAAGCCAAAAAGGATGGTCCGCGATGCTGAAGGGACCTCCTCCTGTCACAAGCCCTCTTTTGGGTTGTTCAAGTGTTTTGGGAGATAAGCCGTAGTGCTATTCGGCTTGTATAAACAATTGTAATTTGAATTTGTTAGACATTTTAATTGCTTTTAGACAATAGCTCAGTTTAGTTAGTTTAATTAGCGTAAGACCGAATATAGACCGGTGATGTGAATTTGGTATTTTTGCGGGATGTATTTCTGTGTTTTATGCAGGTTTTGGGAGATTTATGATCATTGGAAGGCGTGCCCAAAAGAAAACCCTCGATCGAACACTTAATGTGCACGATCGAGCAAAATGCCAAGAGGGAGTCTTCGATCGAGTGATTCACTGTACTCGATGGATTGGTCATTTTTCAGGGGTTCTCGATCGAGCAAAATTGGAAAGGAAATGCCCTCAATCGAACAACTTCACAGCGTTCGATCGAGCAGACTGCAGAATAAGGGAAAAATATTCGAACGAGCTCTTTTAGAATCTTCGATCGAGCAATTGAGAGGAAAAGCTCTCGATCGAGCCGTTTAAAAACACTCGATCGAGTGAAACGGACGCAAATACGTGAGGAAGTATCTCTTCTTCCTTTACTTTTGTTCATTTGCAATATTTTCGTTGTCTCCCTTATTTTCGACATATTCCCATTTAATCACCCAAAATCCACCATTTACTTCCCTAATTTACCAAATTAATTACCCAAATTCTTCCCTTATCATCAATTAAATCAATCCCCCTTAATTGCTCCATTGATTTTCGACTGGTTTGAAGGTATTTACGGGGTTAGGGTTTTTCGGAAAATCGAGTTTCATTCGATTAGTTTGTGCATATTTTTTTTGGATTTAATTGATCTCATTGTGGGTAATCAACTCAAGTAAGTTTCCTCCCCCTCTTTTTAATGTTTAGTTGCGTTTTATGCTTGATTTCGAATGAATTAGGGTTTCGAAATTTTGAATTGGGGGAAAAATTCGAGTAAGATTAATTATATTTTGATTTAGAAACTTGATTTGATCTTAGGATGGATAGTAGTGCTACTCTTTCCGCTGCTACTTCTGCTACTGTTCCGTCTATTTCTGAGACGGTGGTTCCTACCGTCACCACCGCCGCCGCTACTGCTACCACCACTGCTGAGGTGGTTCCTACTACTGCCATTACTATCCCTACTCCGGTGTCGACCTCTTCTGTGTCGACACCAGCTGTCACCGCTTCTAATGCCCTAGTACCTACGCCAGTCACTACTGCTGTTGGCCTTGCTACGGCTGCTCTTACTGCTGCAGCTGCTTCGGTTTCTCGTGCGGGAAAGGCTACGGGTTTTAGAGCTGCCGCTTTACGTACCGCTGCTAGGTACGCCACTGACACTTCCCTGGAGACTCTGCCTGAGTTTCCGCAGAGATGTACAGTAGAGTGGCTCGTATAGAGCGGGATCAGGCACTTGCCTTATTCCCTCTATATGAGTACCATAATCCATCACTACTCCCTCCATATTTCGGTCCATTTCACTTAAAATGGACTACCATTTTATTTTGTCAATTTGTCATTTGTCACACAATATGTCACATATAGTATGTTACATGTTATTAATTAATTTAATGCATATTTATCAAATAAATATTATTTTATAAATTAATTAAATCACATACAACAAATTGACTAGTGATACTTGATCACATAAATAAAATGAGTCATATAATTATAATTCACAACATCTTGTAATTATAATTAACCATTCATTCTTACCTCTATTGTTTCTCAAACAATAAACAATTTTAGTAATAAAGTATTTCAATTACTAAAATAAATCTTATTTAATCCCATTACAATAAGATATCAATATTCTCTCTCACTAATGAATTGTTCAATTTTAAGGAATTGATTAACTTGTATCGTCATACAATTAATCAATTTGTCTATTAAGGGAATTGTCCTTTATGTGTGACCTTAAGAGATTAACTGACCACCTTCAAACGACAGTAATGTCAAACTCTAGTTAGCCAATCATTACCGATTAATGATGATCAGTTGACTATATAAATGAATCATCCCTTACGTATTCTTAATATGAGATTTAAACATGTGATCGCGCTATTGTTGATGACACATATTCCAACAGGAAGGAGTAAGAGTAAGAGTCAACCGGAGGCTCTACATACCTTAGCCTCTCCTTGAGCCACACTTGGAGGATCCTTGGAGACCCGAACGAAGGAGCTTCTCCACAAGAGCCCTTCTTGTCCAGAGCTTGGATGATCTCGCCAAGCATCAACCATGATGGATCCCAACCGTGCTCCATTTGCTCAACCACATGCACAAGGGTCATGCTACCATACCATCTTGATCCCTCCTTCTTCAAGGCATCGACAAGGAGGTACGCATGCACTAGGCAAAAGGCAATAGCCCTTCTCCTACCCACCTCCAAGACATTAACATCCAACCGGTTGGATAAAATGTTGATGAGAGCAACATATCCACACCACGGGGAGCAAGGAGAAAGTTCACTTGGCTCGTCGACAAGACCAACATTGAATGAAACTTCTCTTTGTAACACAACCGAGTTGGAAGAAGCACCGGAGTACAACCCGGCCACCCTCCGATGGCGCCCACTTCTTCGGGAAGAGGGCAAATTTCACCGTTCGGGAAAACGAAAACAAGATGTTTCGAATCCAAAAATCGAGAGCATGCTTCAAGGAATGAGGATTGCACCTTTACTCGATGAAGCACCAACAATTGACCGACTCCCATTACAACTAGTTGATACTTCTCGGGAGGCGATAAATCCCGACACCAATGTCGCAACCTATTTTCGAAAGCATCCATGAATTATTTTATGGAAGAAGAAGAAAGGTTTTCATAGAGATGTTTTTCGTGTTTCGGATGACGAAACAATGAAGCACAAATATCCACATTTATACATAACAATCAGCGCTTTTTTCCGAAAAAGGGGGAAGCTCACTTGCATCGCACAAGGCCTCGCGCCTCTTTGGGCTGATTCTCAGGATCCACACCTTGATTTGTTCCTATCAACTTGTGTTTCTTCCTGACACATAGATTTTTTCGCCTCAGGGCTCGCGCCTCTTCAGGCTTATCCGGAAATTTTTGTGTTTTCTCACACTCACGTTTCCTTGTTTTCGCGTTTTACAAAATGCGACACGGTTTCCTTGACGCAGCTATAAATACACTAGTTTTTCTTTTTTTTTTAAAGGGGGATGGGCTACTCGCCCCGATCCGCGACGGATTGTTTCCATGTCAGTCGATCAGCGATGGATCGTTTCCATGTCAGTCGAAAATTCCGAAATGTTTTCGCTTTTTTCACATTTTTCACAAAAAAACATCGAAAATTGATAACATGACGTCAATTTTCCTCAAAAATTCAAAGTCTTGCAAACCCGAGTTTTGATCAATCAAACACACTCGCAAAATCTCGTTTGGAAATTCATCCTCGACGGTTTGAGTTTTAGTCTTTCGAGTCGCAAATCAATTTTCGGCATAATTCAATGCAATTTAATTCAAACACGAGTTAATTGCTCGAAATTTCAAAATACATTTTACATGAAAAATCCAAACGTGACGACTTGTCACGGAATTTCAAAATTTCTTTTCAAACTTTAATTTTAACTTTGAGCCATCGGGGTTATTTATGTTTTCAAATGTTTTTGTGTGTTTACGTGTATGCGTATGTGATACTTGTTGCTTGTTTTCTACACTAACGATGCAGGAACAAAAGCCGAAGCAAAAGGGGAATCAGCCACTGACCGTGCTTCTCTGAAATGCAACAAAAACAAAACGCCAAACAAAAATGAACTATAAACCAAAACACATATATACAAACCGCCTCACGCAAAATACATTAACACACGTTTGATACAAACGACTGACCATACAAACAAGACCCGGTACAAGTATTTATCATATAGACACTGGCCTAAAGCAAGGAACTGGGGGCTATCCGCCACCTACCGAACTAAGCACTCCCTATCCTTCTAATTGGAAAAGAAAGGGAACAACATGAAGAAGAAGGGAGCAATAGCGGAAACAGAGGTGGTTACCCTGACGATAACCCCTCTTTCCTACCCTAAAGCAAAAAAAGAAAAAATACGTGGCAGGCTTTGGACGACATGACAATCAGGAATTGTGACACAGTGCATCGCCCCGACGTTAACCCCCAATCATCGAAAATCAGCGATAAGAAGGAGCCACGACATAGGGTGCCGCCCCGATGTTGACGCTCAATCATCAAACTTCAGCGACGATTGAAAACGGCCCCGTAGAACAACGCACCAGTGTTAATCCCCAACCATCAGATGTCCAAATTTCTGCAGACAACAGTCAATGATCAACACGTGATCAAACGCTGGACAAAGGCTGTAATACTACGGTTTTGTGTGCTGTTGGGTACTCTATTGAGTAAGGCTTACTCTGTCGAGTAAGTGAGTTTTGGTTACGAACAGTGTACTGTCTGATGGGCACTCGATCGAGTAGGTGTCACTCGATCGAGTAGGGGGAACTCGATCGAGTAAGTGACTTACTCGATCGAGTAAGTCGGTTTTACGGGTTGTTTCGCCGGGGTTTTGATAACAACGTGAGAATGTTATATAAAGTTATTTTATCAATTCCTTTTTTACTTTTTTCACTGTTTCTAAACAATTTACACAAGAGAAAAGTTACTTAACTTCCCCTTCTCATTGCTATCAAATCTTAAGGGCTAGAGTTGTCGGATCGTTGAGTTCTTTACGCCGTTGAGACCGTCGCTTCATGGGTAAGCTTCTAGTATGATTTTTATATCGTTTCATTGATTTTAGTTGAAACCCTAATTGGGTATTTTGGGGGTTTTGGGAGTATTGTTATTGTTAGATAGTAATTGTATGATTGTGTGATTATAGGAGGTGATTTCGTAGAAGAACGGTTTTGATTAGCTGATTGTGACGATCATGGTGATTGCCTTTCCAGGTAGGGTTTCCCTACTCGGTTATTGATTACATTGTCTTTGATGATTGATTGTTGTTGGTTGTTTACTGTTGTTGATCTTTATCGTATTGGAATTGGTGATTGGTAATTGTTGGTGTATAGCTGGTTGATTGTGTTTGTCTGTGGTTTGCGAGGCGCATCCTCGGCTTAGTGGAGTCACTTGCGGGAGTGGCTTTACTCCCTTGATTCACCCCTTGTGTTTCCCGTCACAAGGGGGATGTGCACATTAAGGAACTTGGGTTTTCGCTCGGAGTTGATGAGCAAGGCTTAGGTGGGAACGGCTGCGGTGTGGAATATCTGTTGTGATGGATATTCTGGTAGGGCTACACACTTTAGTGTGTAGTCAGATGTGTGGAGATGTCACAGAGTTGGGTGATCATATGTATTGATATCTTGCTTATCTTGTATTGTGTAATCAGTAACTGACCCCGTTAATTGTTTTAAAAACTGTGGTGATCCATTTGGGGATGGTGAGCAGTTATTGAGCAGGTATAAGATGGATTGCGCGACGGATAGCTGGGATGGAGTCACCACATGTCACTAGAGTCTTCCGTTGTGTCGTTGAACTTATATTTCGTTTTAGTTGGTTTTGATATTTTGGAACATATGTTTTTCACTTCACAGTTTTGGGATTTTGGTTATGTAATCGCTTAAACTCATTTATTTATGTATGTTCTTTTATGGTCAATTTGTTATACATTGCCTCGGGTAACCGAGATGGTAGCACTTCCATGCATTAGGTGGTCTTGGTAAGGCATCTTGGTGTATGAGGGTGTTACAAAGACAACCAGGGAGAAACACAACTCGGCATGGACAAGGACAAGGACAAGGACAAGGCAACAACCGTTTCTCCTTCTCTTGGATCATCCTCCTCCTCTAAGGCCTCAGATACGGACCCAGTGGGCCCAGAAGCCCCGGAACACTCACCTGCAATTAAGACAAAGGAAAAACAACGTCAGCCGAAATTTCGGCATTACGACGGCACAAAAAGGACAAAATCCAAAAAAAAAAACAAAACACGAGTCAAAGCATTTCACAAAAAAAACCGACTTGCCATTCTTTTCAAGCAAAAGAGGAGTTAAAACAACGACATATTTTACACAAAAACCACCCAACATCTCAAAGACCACACAAGGTCCGCAAAACAAACAAAAAATTCCCGACACAACTGGGAATTTTTCACAGCTAAAAAAAGGCAATTTTACGCCAATTCGGGCGCAAACAGGTTAAGGTCCATTTCAAAATGACCTGAACTACCGTTAAGGTCCATTTTAAGACAAATCGGCTCAGTTTGAGCCCAAACAGACGCTTATTTCGTCAGTATAAGACCGTCTCACAAAGGCAAAAATTCAAATTTTGCCCACAACGCCCAACGAAGGTCCAATATGGCAAAGACGGTCTTCCCCGACTATAATGCAACCTAGTGGGACACACAACTCGAGCAAACAAACACGACATTGTGAAATGAGACGATCTTTTATCTCATTCACGTTTTTTTGCTCCTAGAGAGCGGGAATGGGGATGTAAATGCAAACTAAAAGCACCCCTATACTCCTAAACAGGTTTCTAACCTAATGCAAACATCAATTTCACTCGAAAATTGGCCAAGAAAAAACGCCCAAATCGATTTTCGAAGGGTTAGGGTTTCGCCTTAATTCAATTAACAAAAGGCAAACAAAGTCAAATGGAATCAAGAGGATTTACATACCTTGAGATGACATGAAGACAATGGCACGAATACAAGCAGATAGCAAAGTCGAAAATGGCGATTTTTGTTGGGTTTTGCTATTTTGTGTCGAAGAAGACGAAGACAATAGGGAGTTCGGCCTTTTCACATCTTTTTACAGAAAAAAGGGGAGGCTCCTTGCATCGCAGGAAGGCTCGTGCCTCTTTGAGGTGCTCCCTGCCCATTCAGCGAAATTTTGGGCTTTGGCCCAATTAACTCTCTATTTTCCCAAATTTCAAACGATGGAATTAAAAACCGTCATTTTCAAATCACAAAAACAAAATAGTGAAACTCAAATTCGCTATTTTCACAAATTCAAACGATGGAATTAAAAACCGCTATTTTTAAATCACGAAAACGAAGTAGTGAAATTCAAATTCGCTATTTCCACACAAATTTCAAAATTCAAGCGGCGAAGTTAAAAACCGTCGCTTCCTCACAAAAAAACAAAATAGCGAAATTCAAAATTCGTTATTTTCCCACAAAATTCAAACAAAAGGCATTAAAAACCGTCACGCCTTCGAACAGGGTAGTTCAAATTCACTACTCCTCACAAATTTTAAATCACGAGAAGACGGAATTAAAACCGCTATCTCCCAAACACACATTAAATGGCGTAATTCACATCCACTATTTCTACTAATTCAAACAAACGGCAATAAAAACCGTTACCTCTCTTCGAGATTCGAAATCACCGCCAACCACAGGAGCCAGTCTCGAGCCTATCGTTCTCCGGCGCCACATACGTCCAACATAAACACCGATATTCCCCAGCAGGATACCAGAGACCTCTCCACGGAGCCCATTAACTCAACGATATCTCGAAATTAGCCCGTCCAACACGGCTATGTCCCACATTCGATCATTCAACATCGTCGGCGAGCCTCAAAACGCATCTTCAACATGGCTGGCGAGCCTCAAAACGCACTTTCAACATGGCTGGCGAGCCTCAAAATGCACTTTCAACATAGATGGTAAGCCTCAAAATGCACCTTTTATGTGGTTGGCGAGCCCCATCATATCCGCAACATGGCTGGCGAGCCTTTCTGCGCAAACAAGAAACAAGTTAAGGACATATTCCGAAGATACCTCAGGTCTGACTCCTTCCTATGGCTGGCGATGTTGGAGGATGTGTCTTCGACAATAATGCAATCACATGTTTAAATTTCATAATAAGAATGCACGAGGAACTGTTATATTTTATTGTCAACTGATCCACATTAATCAGTAATGGTTGGCTTATTAGAGTTTGACATTACTGTCGTATGACGATGGTGATCAGTTGATCCCTTAAGGTCAAACTGTTGGAATATGTGTCCTCTGACAATAATGCGATCACAATTGTCGATCATATTGATCACATGTTTAAATCTCATTTTTAAGAATACGTAAGGGATTATTCATTTTATAGTCAACTGATCAACATAAATCGGTAACGATTGGCTTGCTAGAGTTTGACGTTACTGTCGTGGGACGGTGGTGGTCAGTTGATCTCTTAAGGTCACACCTAAAGGATGATGCCCTTATCTGTAAAGTTGATTAATTGTATGACGATACAAGCTGATCAATTCCTTAAAAATTGAACAATTCATTTTATGAGAGAGAATAATCATCTTATTGTAATGGGATTAAATGAGATTTATTTTAGTAATAAAATGCTTTGTTACTAAAATTATTTATTGTTTGAGAAACAATAGAGATAAGAATGAATGGTTAATTATAATTACAATATGTTGTGAATTATAATTATATGACCCATTTTATTTATGTGATCAAGTATCACTAGTCAATTTGTTGTATGTAATTTAATTAATTCATGAAATGATATTTATGTGATAAATATGCATTAAATTAATTAATAACATGTATCATACTACATGTGACATATTGTGTGACAATTGACAAATTGACAAAATAAAATGGTAGTCCATTTTATATAGATGGACCGAAATAAGAGTGTAAAGGGTGTTAGTGGGTGAATTATTTTATGAGATAAAATAAGCTAATGATAACTAACCTACACCTAGCCTTACAAGCCTAAGGTATAGAAAAGAACAAAAAGAAAAGTGAAGGGCCATATATTGGCCTCTTTCCTCACCAAAACCGGTGGCCACTCTCTCATCAAGGGAGTTTTGTTCTCTTATATTTTCTAATACACTCAACCACTCAATATACATGCAAAACTCTCTCTTTTGTTCATTTTTAATCAAAAATTAGAGAAACTATGATCAAATTGTTCAAATCAAATTACTAATATTATTAGTGTAATATATGAGTGTTAATAATCAATTTTAAGGTAAACTACTAAACTAATATCTAGCTAATATTATTTAGTGGGGATAAGGGATAATCTTGGGTGCAATCAAGAGGAGAATCTCTATTATGGGATTTTGGAGGATCATCCTTATATTCATGGAAAGCTCAAAAACTAACAAGAAGGTGATCTTGTTGGTGCCCTATATGACCGAAAACTTGTTGGTGAGAAAACGATTTTATCATCTTTTGTTATTAAGTTTGCATGCATAAGATTTGTATTTAATTTTATGACTAAATTAATTCATCACATATATGAATATGTTGTATTATGACATATAGAATTCCAACAAGCGGTATCAAGAGCCTTAGGTTGTTTGCATGCAAATCGGTTATAGTTTTCCGAGTTATACGATTAACATATAAAACTTATAAATTTGTGTTTATTATGATATATCACGAAATTATCACAAGTACGACGGGTTTGCGGCTCGTGAAGCTGTCTTTCAAAAATACAAGTTTATTTCTAGAAGACAGAGTGGGAGAAATTATTCAAGAGCCACAAAAAAAAATGCCACAAAGAATGTTATGTCGCAAGAAACTGGTCTTTCTTGGCTACATGAGACGTTTTGTGTAAGATGTTGTTTCTTTAAAACCTAGGAGGTTAAATTCGTCACTTGTTGAAGATGATGAATTCATGCTACTTTTAAGAAAGTAAAGAGCTTATAACTTACAAAATAAATCGTTTGATTCAAGTTGATTACTTCTAGAAAGTAATGAACATATGACTTACATGAGATTGTTTAAAGTCACAACTCAATACAAGGCTTAGAGCCATGAAAATCCGAAATAAAAGGCTTGATTAGTGACAAAGGGTTTTGCACTAATAAAGAGAGATTTCAAAGCTTGATTGGTTGCAAAGGGTTTTGCACTAGTTGAAATGCTTAAGTCTATTTGGATCTTCTTAGGGATTGTGTTTCATTATAATGATATACATATAGCAAGTGAATCTAAAGCCCACTTCTTCAATTAGAAGGAATATATTCAATACATGTCTTGAGTTTTGTAGATTCTTGTAATCCTAAGATAAATGTGAATCTTAAGAGAGGGTCTTAATTAAGAAATCAATGAGTTGGAATCAACATTTTGATCATGTGATAAAACTTTTCTCAATAGGTTGAGAAGTTGTGTTTATACATGAAGATTAGTGGGAGCTACGAAAATTTTAATTAGTCCAATATATGGATGACATATTGATCATTGGGAATGATTTAAGACTTTTGGAGTATTATAATACATCTTAATATCTGGATTTATGGAGATAAAGCCACATGGTATTAGCGTCAAATTAGAAGTCTTATGTTGATAAGATTCATGACTAGTTCAATCAAGTTGAACATATTTGATTGATTCCCTTTGCTTCCGCTGCCGAATCAATTAAATGAGTAATGATGTATAACACTTCATATACTTTGAGTATGATGAATTGTTTCAAATCGAATTTAAGTAATAGTTACCAAGTAAGCCATAAAATTACCCTTATATGCTTGCAGAAGCATTAAGGATGTAATGCAAAGTGTTTTTGAAGCAATTTTGTGTAAGGAATAAGGATGTTACACAAATGACAATTGACAATTGAGATTGCGCATGGTTTCTGACAAAACCATAATCAAAACACATTAGGATGGTTAAGATACCATTATGGCTATGTTATCTAAGAAATAGATTTTCTAGAATCGTTCTAGGCAATAAAGAACAATGAGAAATATTGACAACGGAAATTGAGTACACTTGCAATCATGAGATGTGCAAAAGGGATGAGTCCCGCATTAATCGTGAAAACAAAGTGGGAGCTATTCTAAGGCTAGAGGGCCTATGTCTTGATTGGATCTCGACACGTACTCAAAAAGTTTTGTAATGCAAATGTATACATTACAAAGGAAAACGTGTATGTAGTAAGGTTGAGTAAGGTACAAGAAGTTGATAAAACCTACTAACCAAAGCCTTCTCATAGGCTTAACATGATGAGTCATGACATTTCAATTGAATTGAGATGAACAACTACATACAAGATCAAATTAGATTATAGAATATGAAATAGTAACCAGGTATTGACTATTCATATGTGATAATCACATTTGTCGTTCGAGTTTTTAAGCTGAAAAACACCTTTTTACTTTGTTACATCCAAACGGGTTGTAGAGACAATATTGAACCCCGTTAAAGTGAACCCGTATTAACGTGATATTCACCCATAGTCACTTGTATGAGGTGACGTCTCGAAGTGACTAGAGTGTGATGCGATTGATGGCAAGTTCAAGTGCCATAGAGTCATGTGAGATGACTAGTCGATCACATAGGCAGACTGTTAGGAACACTCTGTCGGGCAGTGACCGCTTATAGAGTTCTGGCAAATTTATATAGCCTGGTCGTGGCGAGACCTACTATAGTATTCTAATGAGTCGATTCTTTTGACTAAAGATTGTTCGCCTAAGGTGGCACAGTTTCAGATTAACTTTGATTTTTGTTATTACGACCTTCGTAAATGGGGTCAAATGGGCATATTTTGGGTTATGATGGTTGTGGCTAGTCGAACGGAACAAGTGCAATAGGAATTGTCCACCCCTTGTCAGGGTGATAAAAATATCTCAGGGCCACTCGATGAGTAATGGACTGGAAATGCGTGGCCACGCTCGGAAGGTATCTATGGTAGATGAAATTCCGGTCAATCAGTTATTCTCCAGATCGAGGAAACCACTCTCGATATGATCACTTGCAAGTACGACCCGAAAGACACCTTGCATTTAGTGGGAGATAGTAATTGGACAAGAAAATTGGTGACGCACACTTGTCGAGGACAAGTAGGAGATTGTTGGAATATGTGTCCTCTAACAATAATGCGATCACAATTGTCGATCATATTGATCACATGTTTAAATCTCATTTTTAAGAATACGTAAGGGATGATTCATTTTATAGTCAACTGATCAACATAAATCGGTAACGATTAGCTTATTAGAGTTTGACGTTACTGTCGTGGGACGGTGGTGGTCAGTTGATCCCTTAAGGTCACACCTAAAGGATGATGCCCTTATCTGTAAAGTTGATTAATTGTATGACGATACAAGCTGATCAATTCCTTAAAAATTGAACACTTCATTTTGTGAGAGAGAATCATCATCTTATTGTAATGGGATTAAATGAGATTTATTTTAGTAATAAAATGCTTTGTTACTAAAATTATTTATTGTTTGAGAAACAATAGAGATAAGAATGAATGGTTAATTATAATTACAAGATGTTGTGAATTATAAACATATGACCCATTTTATTTATGTGATCAAGTATCACTAGTCAATTTGTTGTATGTAATTTAATTAATTCATAAAATGATATTTATGTGATAAATATGCATTAAATTAATTAATAACATGTATCATACTACATGTGACATATTGTGTGACAATTGACAAAATAAAATGGTAGTCCATTTTATATAGATGGACTGAAATAAGAGTGTAAAGGGTGTTAGTGGGTGAATTATTTTATGAGATAAAATAAGCTAATGATAACTAACCTATACCTAGCCTTACAAGCCTAAGGTATAGAAAAGAACAAAAGGAAAAGTGAAGGACCATATATTGGCCCCTTTCTCACCAAAACCGATGGCCACTCTCTCATCAAGGAAGTTTTGTTCTCTTATATTTTCTAATACACTCAACCACTCAATATACATGCAAAACTCTCTCTTTTGTTCATCTTTTCTCAAAAATTAGAGAAACTATGATCAAATTGTTCAAATCAAATTACTAATATTATTAGTGTAATATATGAGTGTTAGTAATCAATTTTAAGGTAAACTACTAAACTAATATCTAGCTAATATTATTTAGTGGGGATAGGGGATAATCTTGGGTGCAATCAAGAGGAGAATCTCTATTATGGGATTTTGGAGGATCATCCTTATATTCATGGAAAGCTCAAGAACTAACAAGAAGGTGATCTTGTTGGTGCCGAATATGACCGAAACCTTGTTGGTGAGAAAACGATTTTCTCATCTTTTGTTATTAAGTTTGCATGCATAAGATTTGTATTTAATTTTATGACTAAATTAATTCATCACATATATGAATATGTTGTATTATGAGATATAGATTTCTAACACATACCTCTAGGATAACACTCTTAATTGATCAATTAATTAATTGTATAATGATACAAGTTAATTAATCCTTTAAAATCGAAAGTATGTTTTATTACTGAAACTTTATTATTGTTTATTGAAACAATTATAAATAGAATGAATAATGTATCATAATTACAAGGTGTTGTAAATTATAATTAAATGGTCCATTTTAAGTATATGTAATCATGTATTGCTATTTGTGTTATTGTATGTGATTTATTTTGTATGAATGATTTTTAATAATTTAAAAAAGCATTACATAGTCACATGTCTAGTAACATGTCACATATGTCACAAATTACAATTGATAAAATACAAACTTAAAATGGAATCCCATTTTACATGTGGAAATCGGTTTTTCCCATGAGTAGGGGACAATTGTGCTTTTGGCTTAAATGCTTGAGGCAACCCTATTAAGCATGGGTTTGGGAATACTCACTTTAGGTTTTCTTGTGAAGAACAATTGTGAGAAAATATAAGCAAGGATTGGCCTTGCTTCCCAAGACCACTCGGGCCCCTTCTCCACTCTTTACCATAAGAATTGTTTTTCTTATGGTAAATTCATTCTAATGTTTTTCTCTTCATTAGCTCTCTAAAATTGGTTTGAGATGCAAAATAAAACATCATAGAAATATTAATATAAACATCACATTACTAGTAGTAGTAATAATTTTATACTAAGTAAACTTTTAAAGGAACATATACTAAATTTCTAGTAACTAAATTAGTATATGTATTAAGGGTGATTATCTTGATACAATTCCTCGAGGAGTAGATCCTACCATTGGGTCTAAATTCATCCTTGGAGCACTCGGTTTTTACGAAGACTAATTTGGTAGGAGACCAATTAGTATAACCGTGCAGCACTCCTTTGTAAGTCGATAGATTTCTTCTTACTTTGTCCCTTTTGTTATGCATGCATAAGATCTAGTTAGTTTATGACTAAACTAAATTTAAAAAATTTATTATAAATGTCTAGTAAGAGGTTTATGAATCTTACAATTGTTATCAGAGCAATGGTTGTTTCATGCATAATCGGTCATTGTTTTTCTGAGTTAATATGTTAACATATAAAACTAGAAATTTGTGATTTATGAGGATAAATACCACGAATTTTTTGCATGAATAACATTCTGGTCCTAAATTGATTTTAGGTCATTTTGATAATTTATGGTATTTTATTGCTCTTTAATATGATTTTTTGTATTTTTATTACATTTTATTGAATAAAATGACACTTAAAATACTAAAATTAGTTTGACTATGATTCTGACCTTGAAATTTTTACACAACCTCACATGCATATTTTACACATTGCATGTAAAATGTCGTATAAAAGTGTCTTATATTGCATGATTTATGATTTTTACATGATAAAAATTGATTAAATAGATGTATTTTAGTTAAAATTGGTTAGACTTTGATTCTGTCCATAAAGTTTTAGTATGATGTCACATGCTACATTTACACATTGTATGTAAATTTTGAGATAAAAGGGTTTTATTTTACATGATTTATGATTTTTAGGTATAAAAATCACTTAAATGGTGACTATTTTAGCAAAATTAGCTAAAAAGAATTTTATGGCATGAAAATTTTTCCCAATGTTGTATATGTGATATGAACATCAGATCTAAAGTTGCATGTCAAATTTCGTTTGATTTGGATGTTTATTTATTTTATATTGTAAAATTGATAAATAGGAACTTTAAATAGTCATAATTGTAAATTCGATTTTTAGGCTTGAAAATTTGTTATTTCTAGGTTCTAGAAATTTATATAGAATATTCAAAAATTTAATTTTGATTTTTACATAATTTTTACGTTTAATATGGAATTAAGGGGTTAAAGTTACATATCATGCGATTTATTTGTGAAATAAGTTGAATATATTCTATGGGCAAATTTTTTATTAAAATTTTGGAATGTTGGGAATTTTTCAGAATATACAAAATTATGATTTTAAAATTTTTGAATTTTATGGCTTAATGGGAATTATTTATTTATTATTATGAATAAAAGATGTTTAAAGAGTAATAATAAAATATCAAGTTGAATTATTGTCAAATATTTAGTGAAGACTAAATTTTTGAGTCCTAAGAAGGTTGGAGTAATTGGTTAGAAAACATATTTTAAATATCACATATTTTGTTTTAAAGTTTTAGTCATAAAAAACTTAAAGATCTTATGCATGCAAAACTAGAAAAGAATAAGAAAAATCGTTTCATACCATATGAATATTTCGGCTATTATGGGCACCAACAAGATCTCCTACTTGTTAGTTCTTGAGCTATAATGAATATTAGGATGATCCTCCAAAAATCCCAAAGTAGAGATTCTCCTCTTGATTGCACCCAAGATTATCCCTTATCCCCACTAAATAATATTAGCTAGATATTAGTTTAGTAGTTTACCTTAAAATTGATTACTAATACTCATATATTACATTAATAATATTAGTAATTTGATTTGAACAATTTAGATCATAATTTCTTCAAATTTGGAGAAAGATGAACAAGGTAAGAGAGAGTTTTTGCATGTGATTTCAATGGTTGAGTGTATTAAAAATAAAAGAACAAAACGCCACCCAAGAGAGAAAGAGGCCACGGTTTTTGTGAGGAGAACGGGCCAATATACGGTCCTTCACTTTTCCTTTTGTTCTTTTCTATACCTTAGGCTTGTAAGGCTAGGTGTAAATTAGGTATCATAAGCTTATTTTATCTCATAAAATAATTCACCTAGTAACACCCATAACACTCATTATTTCGGTCCACTTATGTAAAATGGACTACCATTTTATTTTGTCAATTTGTCAATTGTCACACAATATGTCACATGTAGTATTTTACATGTTATTAATTAATTTGATGCATATTTATCACATAAATATCATCTCATGAATTAATTAAATTACATACAACAAATTGACTAGTGATACTTGATCACATAAATAAAATGGGTCATATAATTATAATTTACAACATTTTGTAATTATAATTAACCATTCATTCTTATCTCTATTGTTTCTCAAACAATAAACAATTTTAGTAACAAAGCATTTTATTACTAAAATAAATCTTATTTAATCACATTACAATAAGATGATTATTCTCTCTCACAAATTGAATTGTTCAATTTTAAGGAATTGATCAACTTGCATCGTCATACAATTAATCAACTTTACAGATAAGGGCATCATCCTTTAGGTGTGACCTTAAGGGATCAACTGACCATCACCGTCCCACGACAGTAACGTCAAACTCTAGCAAGCCAATTGTTACCGATTAATGTTGATCAGTTGACTATAAAATGAATCATCCCTTACGTATTCTTAAAATGAGATTTAAACATGTGATCAATATGATCAACAATTGTGATCGCATTATTGTCGGAGGACACATATTCCAACAATCTCCCACTTGTCCTCGACAAGTGTGCGTCACCAATTCTCTTGTCCTATTACTATCTCCCACTCAATGCAAGGTGTCTTTAAGGTCGTACTTGCAAGTGATCATATCGAGAGTGGTTTCCTCAATCTGGAGAATAACTGATTGACCGGAATTTATCTACCATAGATACCTTCCGAGCATGGCCACGCATTTCCAGTTCATTACTCCTCGAGTGGCCCTGAGATATTGTTATAACCCTGACAAGGGGGTGGACAATTCCTATCGCACTTATTCCCTTCGACTAGCCACAGCCATCATAACCCAAAATATGCCCACTTGACCCCATTTACGAAGGTCGTAGTAACATAAATCAAAGTTAATCTGAAACTGTGCCATCTTAGGCGAACAGTCTTTAGTCAAAAGAATCGACTCATTAGAATACCATAGTAGCTCTCGCCAGGACCAGGCTATATAAATTTGCCAGAACTCTATAAGCGGTCACTGCCCGACAAAGTGTTCCTAACAGTCTGCCTATGTGATCGACTAGTCATCTCACATGACTCTATGGCACTTGAACTTGCCATCAATCGCATCACACTCTAGTCACTTCGAGACGTCACCTCATACAAGTGACTATGGGCGAATACCATGTTAATCCAGGTTCACTTTAACGGGGTTCAATGTTGTCTCTACAACCCGTTTGGATGTAACAAAGTACAAAAGGAGTTTTTCAGCTTAAAAACTCGAACGACAAATGTGATTATCACATATGAATAGTCAATACCTGATTACTATTTCATATTCTATAATCCAGTTTGATCTTGAATGTAGTTGTTCATCTCAATTAACTGAAATGACTTGACTCATCATGTTAAGCTTATGAGAAGGCTTTGGTTAGTAGGTTTTATCAACTTCTTGTACCTTACTTAACCTTACTACATACTTGTTTTCTTTTGTAATGTATACATTTGCATTACAAAACTATTTGAGTACGTGTCGAGATCCAATCAAGACATAGGCCCTCTAGCCTTAGATTAGCTCCCACTGTTTTCACAGTGTCCGGGACTCATCCTTCTTGCACATTTCATGATTGCAAGTGTACTCAATTTCCGTTGTAAATATTTCTCATTGTTCTTTATTGTCTAGAACGATTCTAGAAAATCTATTCCTTAAATAATATAGCCACAATGGTATCTTAACAATCCTAATGTGTTTTGATTATGGTTTTGTCAGGAACCATGCGCAATCTCAATTGTCAATTGTCACTTGTGTAACACCCTTACACAAAATTTTGCATCAAAAACACTTTGCATTACATCCTTAATGCTTCTGCAAGCACTTAAGGGTAATCTTTATGGCTTACTTGGTAACTATTACTTAAATTCGATTTGAAACAATTTATCATACTCAAAGTATACGAAGTGTTATACATCATTACTTATTTAATTGATCCGGCAGCGGAAGCAAATGGAATCAATCAAATATGTTCAATTCGATTGAACTAGTCATGAATCTTATCAACATAAGACTCCTTATTTGACATTAATATCATGTAGATTTATCTCCATAAATCCGGATATTAAATATGTACTATATTTCTCCAAAGTCTTAAATCATTTGCAATGATCAATATGTCATTCACATATAAGACTGCTAAAAAATTTCCGTAACTCCCACTAAACTTTATGTATAAACACAACTTCTCGACCTCTCGAGAAAAGTTTTATAACATGATCAAAACATTGATTCCAACTCATTAATGTCCTACTTAAGACAATCTTTTAAGTTGTTCATTATCTTATGATGGCAAGAATCTACAAAACTCAAGACATGTATTGAATACATTCCTTCTAATTGAAGAAGTGGGTTTTAGATTTACTCGCTAGATGTATATCATCATAATGAAACACAATCCCTAAGAAGATCCAAATAGACTTAAGCATTTCAACTAGTGCAAAACCCTTTGCCCCCAATCAAGCTTTGATATCTAACAATTCACTTGGAATTTATTTCGGATTTTTATGGCTCTAAGCCTTGTATTGAGTTGTGACTTAAATACTCCCATGTAAGTCATATGTTCATTACTTTCCAAAAGTAATCAACTTGAATCAAACAATTTCTTTGTAAGTTGCAAGATCTTTACTTTCTAAAAGTAACACTAATTCATCATCTTCAACAAGTGATGACTTTAACCTCCTAGGTTTTGAAGAAACAACGTCTTACACAAAACGTCTCATGTAGCCAAGAAAGACCAGTTTCTTGCGACATAACATTCTTTGTGGCTCTTGAATAATTTCTCTAACTCTGTCTTCTAGAAATAAACTTGTATTCTAGAAAGACAGCTTCACGAGCCACAAACTTGTTGTACTCGTGATTATAGTAAGGAAAAATGAGCATTTGTTTCTTGTGAAAACTTACAAGCATGGTACCCTACCATTTCATATCTCATATGAATCGTTTTAGATTCAGTGGAAAAATAATTTAGACCAAAATGATAAAATCCCCAAAAGGATCAAGTAACTCAAAGTAACTTGATCGAAGTCCAAACCATATCGAATAGCGTTTGATTTCTTTATCCAACCACACATTATCCCATAATGTGTGCTAAGAGAGATTAATTTGTGATACTATATCACATTTCATTTGGCTTACATCAAAGTCTTCACTTGATAATCCCATCACGACTAAATCGTGATTCCTTGAACTCTTTAAACTTCTTCAAAGATTTCTCTATTTACCTTATTAAGTGAACACATTAGCGTCAACTTAAATCGTTGGTAAAAGAAAATGATCAACCTATTATGGATCAATGATTTACAACCTCGATCTCCTTTTCAACCAAAAAGGCACGAGACATCTTGCTTTGAATGCAAGATACGCATGTACCATAAGATCTAATGGTTTCAGTAGTACTCGATAACTCTTTGCGTTCATCATTTGAGAATTTAAGGTTCAATCTTGGGTTACCAATTTGAGTCTTGCATCATCTACATGATATATCATTCTAGTTTGGTTTAGAATGTAATCACCTTGATAATGGGCTAGCCATACATCAAATCATGGTGTATAGGGTCACAAAAATGAAACCTCTTTTGTATCTTAACAAGTTTATATTCTTATTTAGAGTTTATGCACTTAATAGTCACAATTAATTACAACTCTAAACCCAAAAACTAGATTGAGTACACAATGACTCTATCTCTCGACATCATATGTTGCTAGTCGTGATATTCTAATCATCCTATGTATCAAACACAATGATGAAAACCACCATCGGTTTCTAATATTTACAAAGTAGTACTAGCAAAAGTTATGTTAATCAAATAAACATTTAAAGAGGAAGGTCTCATTAGATGTCCCACAACTAACTTCTTGATGCTTCAATAATTTGGGGTAGTATCCTTTCTAGTGTCCAACATTGAAGACAATGGAAACTTTATCGGTCGGGATTGATAGGTTTAGTGTCGTTATTCTCAATAACATTACTTTTAACATTACCTTGTATCAATTCCATTCAAATCTTTGCTTCTTGAACCTCGTCCTTTTCTTAACGGTTTAAGAGAATGCTCCCACTCATTTCAAAGAATCTTTACTTAGAGAAGTAAAGTTGAATCTTATGAAGACTACTCTTCAATTCAATCGTTTAGTTTTAAAACTTTCATTGAAGTGGTTGCGTTATTTTGGTCAATTACGAATTCTGACAAATCTAATTACCAAAACAATTTATCGCTTCAAGGTACTTAATTCAATTAAGTATATGAAAAATAATCCATTGTAAGTAGATGTGTTAGTCAAGAATCAAAAACCTGTTTGATAATGAATAACTTTTATCTATACTCTTCACATGAGATCCTTCGAATGGATAATTCGAGGTTTTTAGAAGAAAATTCAAATTTGTCTTTAGTTACGATGTTTTAATGGAGATTTGAATCAAAAATCGAAATGATATCGTATATGAATTGTGGTCAAGAAATAGAACAATATGATAATGGAATAGTGGAAAATTTAACATTTATCGTTTTATTAATACTTGTAAATAACAAGTAAAGCATTTACATAGTGACCTCTACCCAACTATGATAAATGATTCCGAGATCCAAATTCATATTAACTTGGGCACGGGATAGCCGATGAAACCCTTATCAATATAACTCGGTGGACTAACTCTTTAATCGATTCTACTTTTAGAATTCTCGGTCGATAAAATTACACTAATATTTATCTATAGCCCGGAACACATGCGACTACGGTCACGAATACTTCCGTTGAGGTCAATCCAAATTTCAAATAAATGTGTCCATAATCCAAATTTACATCAACTTTGGCACGGGATAGCCGATGAAACCCTCATCAACACGAATTCGGTCGATAGACATTTATCACCCACTTCCCCTACGTAACAAGGTTTGTACCCCGGGATGGCCGAGTGCACTCCCTCGCGAAATAGGTTTTCATGGTTTCTACTTTTTAATAAGGCTATGTCTAAATTGTTTATTTTAGCGAGAGGTCATGTCAATTTATTATCTATCACATTTTAAGTGAACTAAAGAGGTGAACTATGATAATTGCAATTGACACGGTCGATAAACTCGATTAAAATGATAATGCATGTTTTAGTTATGGCGATTTAGCGATGCATGCAACATATAAATAAAATGCAAAGCATAAAATAAATCCTAGTATGGCCTTCCTTAAATAGAAAATCTAATTAACTATTACATATTCGGAAACCAACTCCATTGGTCCCTTGCACTTCGGTTTTGGCACGCATCTCGAGGTAACACCGTCTTTATGTATCGCCTTCTTGAGTGACACCGTCTTCAAGGAACTCTGGAATAAATGAATTACATAACAAATTACATAATTTCCTATTATACATTTGTAATTAAAATTAAATAAATCTATTAAATTACAAAACGGTGATACGAGATCACAATAAATTACAACCGAATCGATATTCCCATACATTTCGAGTAATATCAATTAAAACTAAAGTCATACTAAGTAAAATTACATAATTCAAAAATTACATAAAATAAAATTATGACAATCATAAATAAAATGCAGCATTATAATATGTATGAACATGCCTAATTTTATGCTAAATCGCCTTTAAGGAGCCAATATCGTATATTAATCGGTTTTTACGGATTTGCGTGATTCAACCATTTAAAATCACAATAAATTTCATAAATTCATATTTACGTACAAGTTAATTACCCTAACCAACTTAGGACTCAAAATTAGTCTCCACTAACATATTGACAATAATTAACTTATATTTCTTAATATTGTTCATAAATGGACTCAAAAACCAAAAAAATTCCATAAACTTCAAATAAATCATAAAAATTTCAAATAAATTTGAAATTTGAAATTTTAAACTCATGAACATTCTGGAAAAATACCATGACACTCATAATGTTCAAAAAACTTAGGTTAAAATTTTTGAAATTTATCGAGAAAAACAATGTTGCGGTTTAACAGATTTATCAAATAAAACCATAAAAATATGAGAAAAATTATTTTTATCAACTTTTTAATTTTCGATCTGAAATAGCTGCTAAAATGCAACATGTGACATTTTTCCTTAGTCATGAAGTATGTGTTAGAAATTATTCACTAATTAAGTCACTATTTATGCTATTTTTCATCAAAAATTCATAAATCATGCATAAAGACTTCAATATAGCCTATTATTTTACACACATCTTTTAAAATTGCATGTGATAACATACTAAACTTATATGACCAGATTCGAAATATTTCGCATATTAACCTATTTTTCATTTAAATTCGATTTTTACCTTGAAAAATCCATACTTCGACCATAAAAACTCATACAATTATGACAATTTACAGGTCATCTAATGATAATATATGTAAAAAGATATACAAAAACCACTGGAAAAATCGAAGTTTAGCTAATTTTAGTCCGAAAATGACATTTTTATCATAAAAATCACATTTTAATGCCAATAATATATAAAATGAACAATAAAAATCCATAAATAAACCAAAATGTCCTAAAAATCACTTAGGACCAGAAACTTTTAACATGCAAAATTATTTCATGATTTATCTTCATAAATCCTAAATAACAAGTTTTATATGTTAATTAAATTAACTCGGAAAAACTAACCCGATTTTGCATGCAACAACCGTGATGCTCTGATACCACTTGTTGGAAAACATATTTTAAATATCACATATTTAGTTTTAAAGTTTTAGTCATAAAAACTTAAAGATCTTATGCATGTAAAACTAGAAAAGAATAAGAAAAATCGTTTCATACCATATGAATATTTCGGCTATTATGGACACCAACAAGATCTCCTACTTGTTAGTTCTTGAGCTATAATGAATATTAGGATGATCCTCCAAAAATCCCAAAGTAGAGATTCCCTTCTTGATTGCACCCAAGATTATCCCTTATCCCCACTAAATAATATTAGCTAGATATTAGTTTAGTAATTTACCTTAAAATTGATTACTAATACTCATATATTACATTAATAATATTAATAATTTGATTTGAACAATTTAGATCATAATTTCTCCAATTTAGGAGAAAAATGAACAAGGTAAGAGAGAGTTTTTGCATGTGATTTCAATGGTTGAGTGTATTAAAAATAAAAGAACAAAACTCCCCCCAAGAGAGAAAGAGGCCACGGTTTTGGTGAGGAGAAAGGGCCAATATATGGTCCTTCACTTTTCCTTTTGTTCTTTTCTATACCTTAGGCTTGTAAGGCTAGGAGTAGATTAGATATCATTAGCTTATTTTATCTCATAAAATAATTCACCCACTAACACCCATAACACTCATTATTTCGGTCCATTTATGTAAAATGGACTACCATTTTATTTTGTCAATTGTCACACAATATGTCACATGTAGTATGTTACATGTTATTAATTAATTTGATGCATATTTATCACATAAATATCATCTCATGAACTAATTAAATTACATACAACAAATTGACTAGTGATACTTGATCACATAAATAAAATGGGTCATATAATTATAATTTACAAAATTTTGTAATTATAATTAACCATTCATTCTTATCTCTATTGTTTCTCAAACAATAAATAATTTTAGTAACAAAGCATTTTATTACTAAAATAAATCTTATTTAATCACATTACAATAAGATGATTATTCTCTCTCACAAATTGTATTGTTCAATTTTAAGGAATTGATCAACTTGCATCGTCATACAATTAATCAACTTTACAGATAAGGGTATCATCCTTTAGGTGTGACCTTAAGGGATCAACTGACCACCACCGTCCCACGACAGTAACGTCAAACTCTAGCAAGCCAATCGTTATCGATTATCGTTGATCAGTTGACAATAAAATGAATCATCCCTTACGTATTCTTAAAATGAGATTTAGACATGTGATCAATATGATCAACAATTGTGATCGCATTATTGTCGGAGGACACATATTCCAACATAATTAACTTGGACATAGATTTGATTTATGTAATATTGTGTGATTTTAATAAGTTAATAGTCACAATTATTCATAAAACCGGACCGAATATACGATATTAGCTTAAATAGGGCGATTTGGCACATCACATGGCATGTTTCATACATATATTAATGCTGCATTTTTATTATGATTGTCATATTTTAATTTTATATAATTTTGAATTATGTAATTTGTACTTAGTATGGCCTTAGTTTTAAATTGATATTTCCCGAAATGAATGGGGATATCGATTCGGTTGTAATTAATGTGATCTCGTATCACGTTTATTTTTTTATTTTTGTTTTTTCTTTTATAATGTATAAAGTAGAAAAGCTATGTAATTTATTTATCCCGGAGATCCTTGAAGAAGGTGCCATTCGGAATGGCGTTCCGACAAAGACGGTGTTGCCTTGGAGTGCGTGCCAAATGAAGTTCAAGGGACCAATGGAGTTGGTTTCCGAATTTATAAATAGTTTATTAGATTTACTATTTTAGGAAGGTCATACTTGGATTTTATTGCCTTGCTTTACATTTGTTTTATATGTTTGCATGCATGCTCAAATCGCCATAACTACACATGCATATCATATTTTATCGAGTCATCGACCGTGTCAATTTTAATTATCGTAGTTCACCGCTTTAGTTCACTTAAAACGTGATTGATAATAAATTGACAAGACCTCTCACTAAATAATAATTGAGAATTAGCCTTACCAAATAGTTGAACCATGAATCCCAATTTCATAAGAAAGTAGGCTTGGCTCACCGAGGTACTAAACTTGTTACGTTGGGTAAGTGGGCAGTAAATTGTTATTACATCGAAATTTGGATTGAGCTCAACAGAAGTATTCGTGACCGTAGCAGCATGTGTTCCGGGCTTAAGATAAATATTAAAGTAATTTTATCGACCGAGAGTTCTAGAAGTAGAATCGATTAAAGAGTTAATCCACCGAGTTATATTAATTAGGGATGAATCGGCTCACCGCGCCCGAATTGATATGAATTTGGATCTCGGGATCATTTATAATAGTTTGGTAGAGGTCACTATATATATGCTTAATAACTTTTTTAAAGTGTTTACAAGTATGATTAAAATGACAAATGTTAATATTTCCTTTACCTCCATTTTGTAGTTTTTTCAATGGATCCTATCAATCCGACAACACCTATTATCATTGAGTCTTGTCATAACTTATTTGACGTATTTGCTCCAACAACAACCTCTATACAACTAGAGAGCTTCATTTTGTGATCGGTTCCGACGGAAACCTTAATTTTCAATACTTCCTCCATACCTCCTACTATGACTAGATCTTTTGTGAATGTGGCTCGAGAAGACCATCTCACTAAATGTATGGGATCCTTATCTTTAGAAGAAAGGAATGCCGAAATTAGTGGGAGTGCTAGCAAGCAAGCTCTTGCAACAAAAGGGAAATGGTTCGCAAGGAAGGGGAAGAAAGGTAGAAAGTGTTAGGTTCATATACCTATTATTAGACTCCTCTAATAGTAAACTAATTAACTTGTTAATTATTTGTTCTTTAGATCTAGTGCATGCATAACAATATGAAAGACTTATAAGAAAAACAATGTCCCTTACATTGATGGTTGGTTCGAAAATATGGGCACAAGTAAGATCACCTTACTTCACTTGTTCTTGAGCTAAATATGATGGATAATCCTCCTAAGACTCCAAGTATAGAAGCCAACCCAATAAATTGCACCCAAGATTAATCCCAAAAATTCCTACTAATATTAACTAGATATGTAGTAGAAATGTAACCTTAATAATACTAATATTTCTAGTATTACTACCTCTAGTAATAGATTGATGTGTATTAGTATTTATGAGAGTTTTTAGCAATTGCATGTGAGGGAAAATTAGAGAAAAAACAAGCAAAGCACTAACTAGAAAATGAGCAACTAATGCTCTCTTTTATGGCCAAAAAACCGGTGGCCTCTTCCCTTGAAGGGAATCTTATTGCTTTTATTTTTACTCTCTTGTAATGACTTTGTTGAATGTAGGGAACAAAGGTGTAAGAAGTAGTATGAAAAGGCTTGTGTGATATGTCACAATCACACTATAACCAACACAAACAAAAAACAAAAGAGCATCTTTTGTCTCTTCATTTGGCCGAAATATTGGACCCATTTTGGTCCATTTTTGCCTTTTGTCATTTGTCCCACAAATGCTCATAAGTCATATGTTTAACTATCTTACATAATTAATTATTAATGTAATCATTTAACACTTAAATATTACAATTAATAATATAATATACACTCCACTTTTTGAGTAGTATACTACCATTATATCAACATATAATGGGTCCCATAATAACTAGTTGGTTAAAATAAAAACTTCTTGTAACTTTAAATAACTAATTACCTCTACCTCAAAACTTATAAAATGCCTCAACTAATTTAGTAATTTAACACTTAATTACTAAATTAAATCTTATTTAATCACATTACAATAAGACGTAAAATTGCACTCCCATAATTAAGGAATTAATTAATCTGTATCACATACAATTAATTAAATATCTATTTGGGCCTCATCCTATAGGTGTGATCTAAAGGGATCAACTGACCACCACCGTCACACGACAGTAATGTGAAACTCTAGTTAGCCAATCATTACCGATTAATGACGGTCACTCGGCTATATAAAGAATCATTACCCAACAATCTCCCACTTGTCCTCGACAAGTGTGCGTCACCAATTCTCTTGTCCTATTACAATCTCCCACTCAATGCAAGGTGTCTTGCAGGTCGTACTTACATTTGATTATATCTTGAGTGGTTTTCTTGATCTGTAGATTAACTGACTGACCGGAATTATCTATCATAGATGCCTTCCGAGCGTGGCCACGCATTTCCAGTTAACTACTCCTTGAGTGGCCTTGAGATTTCAAACAACCCTGACAAGGGGTGGACACCAAAACAATATTTATAACTTCACAAACTACTCTTAGCAAAGAGGTAAGTAAAGGTCGGATCCCAAAGGACAGGTATTGATGTAGGATTTTCAATTGTAAGTAGCTATTTCTAAGGGTGTCACAAATTGGGTTGAGATGAGATGTGGTCTAAACTAATCTACAAAATGAATGTAAATTAATGAAAATAAAGTAAATTAATTAAAGGGGTTTGCAAACAAATGATTAAATTAAAGGCACTGGGGTGTCATGGGTTCATAGGGGATTCATGGGAGTAGATTATACAACATGTTCTCAATTAGATGCAAGCACTTATTATTGTGATGGGATCGAGTTGGTGTATCTCTTACAATCCCTAGGAAGATTTGGGTCCCGGAGTCGAGTCGTCTAGACTGTACAACACCTACAAGTCGACTTAATTCTTCCTATTCAACTCTATGCATGGTCTAATGAGGCTCGAGTTGGTTTATATCATACAACGCTCGTTGAAAAGATAAGGGATGGTAAAAAAAAAATGCAAGGATTCATAGGCTCGCATTTCATCAAACATAACATGTGCATAGGTTGAAATCACAACAAGTAAGCAAATTAATTATGAAGACATATTAGATTAAGCATAAATCAATCCTCATGTTTGTTTCCCCTAATTCCCCATTAACCCTAACTAAGGAACTACTCACTTATGATCAAGTTTAGCTTGGTAATAAGGTTGTCAATCTTACTAACAAAGCAAAACATGATGAATAAATAAAAGTGATTAACAATAATTAAACAAGGGTAAAGAGGAATTATACCTATGAATATGATTCCAAATAATAAAACAAAGAATAATAGAAGTACTTGATGATTGATGGAAGGTTGTCAATCCTCCAAATAATCTCCTAATTACCCAAATAAAAGGAAGAACAATAGAGAAATGAAGGAAAGATTAAGATGTGATTAATATTGAGAATTATATTACAACTAAATTAAGACTAATTTAAGAGAGTATTAAGAGATGATTAAGAATTGATTAAGAGAGCATAAGAGTTCATGCTAATCTAGGTAGTACAAAGAGGTATTTATACTAAAGATTAGGTACAAGGATTAGGGTTACTAAGGGCTTAAATGACTATTAAGTGTTAGGTTCATATACCTATTCTTAGACTCCTCTAATAGTGAACTAATTAACTTGTTAATTATTTGTTCTTTAGATCTAGTGCATGCATAACAAAATGAAAGATTTATAAGAAGAACAATGTTCCTTACATTGTTAGGTGTTTCGAAATAATGGGCACAAGTAAGGTCACATTCCTTCACTTGTTCTTGAGCTAAATATTGTGGATGATCCTCCTAAGACTCCAAGTATAGAAGCCACTCCAATAAATTGCACCCAAGATTAATCCCAAAAATTCCTACTAATATTAACTAGATATGTAGTATAAATATTACCTTAATAATACTAATGTTCTTGTATTACTACCTCTAGTAATAGATTATGAGTATTAGTATATTTAGAGAGTTTTATGAACTTGCATGTGAGGAAGGTTAGAGAGAAGCATAAGCATAAAACAAGCAAACAAGAGCGGAAAAATATGAGCAACAAAATGCCCATAAGTAAGAGCCAAAACCAGTTGGCACTTCCCATGTAGGGAATCTTGTTTATTTTGTTTTTAGCTCTTGTATAGCATATGTAGTGTATAGGGGACAATAGTGTAATATATAGCATGATAAAAGCTTCATATGACAAGTCACTATCAAGCTTTAATCCAAACAAACAAAGACAAAAGAGAATCTTGTGCTCTCTTGTTTTGGCCGAAATATTGGACCATATTTGGTCCATTTTTGCCTTTTGTCATTTGTCCCACAAATGCTTATAAGTCATATGTTTAACTATCTTACATATTTAATTATTACATTTAATACTTAAATATTACAATTAATAATATAATATACACTCCACTTTTTGAGTAGTATACTACCATTATATCAACATATAATGGGTCCCATAATTACTAGTTAGTTAAAATTACAACTTCTTGTAACTTTAAATAACTAATTACCTCTACCTCAAAACTTATATGAAAACCTCAACTAATTTAGTAATTTAACACTTAATTACTAAATTAAATCTTATTTAATCACATTACAATAAGACGCAAAATTGCACTCTCATAATTAAGGAATTAATTAATCCGTATCTCATACAATTAATTAATTATCTATTTGGGCTTCATCCTATAGGTGTGACCTAAACGGATCAACTGACCACCACCGTCACACGATAGTAATGTCAAACTCTAGTTAGCCAATCATTACCGATTAATGACGGTCGTTACATCGTATAAAGAATCATCCCTCACGTATTCTTAGTATGAGATTTAATAATGATATTTAAATCATGTGATCGCACTATTGTTGAGGACACATTTCCCAACAATCTCCCACTTGTCCTCGACAAGTGTGCGTCACCAATTCGCTTGTCCTATTATAATCTCCCACTCAATGCAAGGTGTCTTGCAGGTCGTACTTACATTCGATCATATCTTGAGTGGTTTTCTCGATCTGGAGATTAACTGTCTGACCGGAATTATCTATCATAGATGCCTTCCGAGCGTGGCCACGCATTTCCAGTTAACTACTCCTCGAGTGGCCTTGAGATTTCAAACAACCCTGACAAGGGGTGGACAATTCCTATCGCCATATTCCCTTCGTTCAGCCACAGTCCATCATAACCCAAAATATACCCAGTTTGACTTAATTTACGAAATCATAGAGTATAAATCAAAGCTAATCCGAAGTTGTGCCAACTTGGGCGAATAGTCTCTAGTCAAAAGAATTGACTCATAAGAATACTATAGTAGCTCTTCCCACGACCAGGCTTTATGAATTACCAAAACTCTATAAGCGGTCACTGCCCGACAGATTGTCCCATACAGTCTGCCTATGTGATCGACTAGTCATCCCATATGACTCTATGGCAATTGAACTTGCCATCAATCGCATCACACTCTAGTCACTTCGAGACGTCACCTCATATAAGTAACTAGGGGCGAATACCATGTCAATCCAGTTCACTTTAATGGGGTTCAATTTGTCTCTACAACCCATTCGGATACGACAAGGTAGCGGGTGAGTTTAATAAAACTCAAACGATAAATGTGATTATCACATATGAACAGTCAATACACTATTACTACTTCATATTCTATAATCTTTTGTGTATTATAAATATTAATTAAAATGCAATACAAGCTTGGCAAGTGGATATACCCGATATCCATATATTCCAACTTTATTAATTGCTATTTCCTTCAATTCGATGTTATCTCTAATAACTTGAATTCATTTCTAAGTATTTGTCTAGACTTATTGCTAGACTTGGGCTCTTTAACTTGAAATACGCTTCCACTGTTATCACATAACTCATGATAAAGTCATTTGTAGAGGGATTCACCCTTAATCCCTACGTTGACTATTTTATCACAACTTACTTAGATTCCTTTTGTAGATATTTGCAATGCGCGAAACTAAAACACTTTTCTTAGTCTCTTACTCTTTTGTCAATAACATTAGCTTAGGATTTCAACAAATCCTTTTAAGCTTGGAAACTAAAGTTTGTGCAACCCTTCAACACCTAACTTAGTTTATCATCCAAACATGTGTACAAGTCATCAATTGTACTTTAAGGCATTCACAAGCCCATCTTATGAATTAACTTATTATTGACTCATAATGTACCTAGCATATGGTACATCACAGCACGTGCGTCTGTTGGCATACATAATCGTTCTAATGGCGGAAACATTAGCAATCGATTTCATGTAATCAACAACTTAATGGGTTCAGTGAACGACTATGATTTCATCATAGTAATTCCACTTTCATCATCATGAATAAGCCATTCAACTTTGTTGTTGTACAACAGATGTGAAATATCTTATCCTCATAAGATTCTCAACTCTATGCCACTATTCTCTCACATAGATTCAAAATCCAGAATACTTTGCATCCCATTCCAAGTGTCCTAATTACTCTTGCCAGAAGAGAACATTAGTACATAATTCTCAATAAGTAATATGTTATCAACATATAAGACATAAAGAAACAATTCTAGCTCCCACTTAACTTCATGTATATCATGATTCTTCAATCATGTGAATGAAACAACTCACTATAATCACATGAACGAAAAGTATAATCCTTTAATGCTAGCTTAAGACCATCTTGTGATCACTTAAGATAGCTACGCAAAATATGTTAGGATTCTTAGATCTTCCTCTAAGGTTTTGTGTTTCAAACACTTTCTTCTCTAAATTCCCATTTTAGAAAAGCGAATTCTATTTGCCATTCTTCATTAAAATGAAATGCGGCAATTCCTAACACAATTTATCTTGATCAACATCTTCATGTAAATCTTATGCATTTATGTACTCTAAAGCTCTATTTACTTTTGAGGAGACCCTCACCTTAAAGTAAATCTACTCTTGAGTAACAATTTTCGGATTGTAATGCCTTGGCTCGTATGTAACAAGGTCATGATACTATCACTTTCACAAAGTAATATTTTTTGAACAATAAGACATGTGCGATAAACTCCCACTGAACTATGCTCTCATTCTATCTTCATAGACTATAGTTCAATACCAACTCCCACTCTATAATTCTATTACTTTCTCAAAGTAACATTTCAACTATAAGAGATGTTTGTGACGATTCAATCTACTCCCACTCTATCTCTCAGAAATACATCTATCTTCTTGAGAGATAACTTTGTGAGTTACAAACATATATTTAACGGAGTATTAGGAGTTTTCCAAGACTATATATTAGCTTTCAAAAGGCCATCCTAACATGGCAGCTTGATAATATGCGAGTCTTATCCATGTCATCTGTTTAATAGACTCTCTATTCTAGGTATATCCTGGTTGACCATCCGTTTAAAAATAATGTGTCCGAATGGTATCGAAAATTCCTTACTTGATGAGTTCAAAAACTCATTACAACTTTATAATTGATCTTACATAAGTAACTTGTTACTTTTAGTAATAATGACATAAGGAGAATCAAGTTCATAGCTTATGGACATATAATGATCCCATCACCATAATCGTCTATGTAATCAATTTAAGTTGTTTATCTAATGTTTCTCTACGCAAGTAATTTATGATGATGATTTTAGAACAAACAACATAATAAAACGAGTGATTTGGGTTGAAAACCAAATCACCAATATCCAAAATACAACCCGTGTTTAAAGGATACAAGCCAATTTCCAAGTCACACAAGGAAATCAAAAAAGTTCTAAAAACATAAAATACATCATAAAATTAAAGACAAAGAAAATAAAAGCCAAGCTTCCATTGATCCATCACCATGATCGGCTACTCTAGCTTCCCTCATGATCCTTTAGGCTTGCTTCTCCTTGCCTTTGTCCTTGCTATGAGGGGGCCCTATTTACAATAAAAAGGGTAATCATCACAACTTGTATCGCATACTAATTGAGATTGAAACATAAAAGATAGGGATAGTCATATACCTACTGGAATAACCTTTCCAGCTTTGATGTCGCCAAGGTATTTGGAACAATTTCTTTTCCAATGTCCAACACCACAACAATAGTGGCACTTATCCCCGGAGGGGGCACTGTACTTGGGCTTGAAGGAGCTTGCTTCATAAGTCTTAGCTATGTTCCTGTTGGGAGTTCGCTTCTTTCCCTTTTTCCCGCTCTTCTTGAAAGTTCCTTTGCTCTTATGATTGACATTGAGCACATCTTTTATGGTGCTAACACTTAGCCCCATGTCCCTTTCGGCTTGCACAAGCATTTTGTGCAACTCATCAAGAGAAACTTTCTTATCTTGCATATTAAAATTCACCCGGAATTGAACATATGCTTTGATTTTGCTGAGGGAATGAAGAATTCGATCAATTACGAGTTCATTTGGAATTTCCACCTTATGCATTTTCAAGGTCTCAACATGCTCCATCAACTTGAGCACATGAGGGCTCACCTTTTGGCCCTCTTTGATGTTAAGATAAAAAAATGCGGAAGCCGCCTCATATTGAATGACCCTAGGAGCTCGTGAAAACATGTTCACAAGCTTCATGTAGATCTCATGAGCGGTGCTAATCTTTATAGCACTTCTTTGGAGTTCGGCCTCCATAGCAAAGATCAACACATTTTTGATCGCGGCCGACTCCTTTTGGTAAACCTCATAGGTTTGCCTAGCGGCGGGGGTGGATCTAGTATTAGGTTCGGTGGGAGATGCCTCGGTAAGGTAACGAAGCTTGTCGTCACCTTGCGCGGCCAAGCGAAGTTGCGCGTCCCAATCGGCGAAATTAGACCCATTCTTTTGTAACTTACATCGATCCATGAAGGATCGGAGCCATGACACATTGGTAAGCGTGGCAGAACTAGTGGATGCGGACGTGATTGGAGTTGCCATTGCGGTTGATAAAACAAATTTGACTACAAAATAGGAAATGAAGGTATTAATTATCATCTATCGTTTTATTAATACTCGTAAATTTAACTACAAGTATTGCATTTATATAGTGACCTCCACCCAACTACATAAATGATTCCGAGATCCAAATTCATATCAACTCGGGCACGGTGAGCCGATTCATCCCTTATTAATATAACTCGGTGGATTAACTCTTTAATCGATTCTACTTTTAGAACTCTCGGTCGATAAAAGTTACTCTAATTCTCATCTTTAGCCCGGAACACATGCGACTACGGTCAACAATACTTCCGTTGAGCTCAATCCAAATTTCGATGTAACAACATTTTATTACCCCACTTCGCCAACATAACAAGGTTTGTATTACGGTGAAGCCGGATTAACTCCCTTATGAAATTGGTACTTCATGGGTTTCTACTATTTGGTAAGGCTTTATCTCAATTATTATATGTGAGAGGTCTTGTCAATTTATTATCTATCACGTTTTAAGTGAACTAAATCGGTGAACTACGATAATTATAATTGACACGGTCGATGACTCGATATGATATGCATGTGTTGTTATGGCGATTTGGCAATGCAAGCAACATATTAAAAGAAATGAAAAGCAATAAATAAAATTCCTAGTATGGCCTTCCTAAAATAGAAAATCAAATAATCTATTACATATTGGGAAACCAACTCCTTTGGTCCCTTGATTCTTCAAATGGCACGCCTTCCAAGACACCGTCTTTGTCGGATCACCTTTCCGAATGGCACCGTCTTTGAAGATGCTCCATAATTACAAATAATAATAAAAATACAAAGCTATTCCTATTATACATTTGTAAAATGGAAAAACTAATGAAATAAAAATAAAAGTGATACGAGATCACATTAAATTACAACCGAATCAATATTTCCTTTCATTACGGGTAATATCGATTAAACTAAGGCCATACTAAGATAAAATTACATAATTCAAAATTATATAAATAAAAGACATTCAACAATTGAAATATGCAGAATTATAATATGTACCTATCATGCCAAATGATGTGCCAAATCGCCCTATTTAACTTATGTCGTACATATAACCCGGTTTTATGGAAATGCGTGATAATAACCTTTTAAAATCACTAATTAACACTTAATTCACATCTAAGCTCAAGTAAATTATCCTAACACTTTTTAGGACTCAAAAATTAGTCATCACATAATTTTTGACAATAATTCAACTTGATTTAATTTTATGCTCATTTTTTACCTTAAAATCATCATATTTATGAAATAAATCCAAATTAAATCATAAAAATTTCAAAATTTGAATGTTAAAGTTTTGAACATTCTGGAATAATTCCATGACACTCATAATGTCAAAAATCATGGTTAAAATTTTCGAATTTATTTTGAGAAAATATAGTTGCATTTTATCGGTTTTATCTCATAAAATACATAAAGTATCCGAAATTTAATCCAATAATTTTTACAACTTTAGATCTGGTTAGTGGGATAATAATGCAACTTAAAATAATTTTCGCAAGCCATTCACTACGTTTTAGCTAATTTTGCCAAAATAGTCACTATTTATGCCATTCTTACTCTAAAAATCCATAAATCATGCAAAGTAAGATCATTAAATCTAGAAATTTACATACTCTATGTAAATTATGCATGTGACATCATATTAAAATATCATGGCTTAATTCGAAATTTAATTATTTTTAACCATTTTACCTCTTTTAATCCATTTTTATCTCATAAAAATCATAAATCATGCAATATTAATCAAATTAACTCGTCCTTTTACACACAACTTTTAAAATATGCATGTGGGGTCATATAAAATTTCCAAGGTCATAAACTTTGTTTAACTATTTTTAGCATTTTAATTCTCATTTTAGTCATAAAAATGTAATAAAATGACCAAAAATCCTTAAAATGAGCAATAAATTTCCATAAATCATAAAAATGACCTAAAAACATTTTAGGACCAGAATATATAACATGCATGGTGATTTCGTGGCTTATACCTATAAATCACAAATTTTTAGTTTTATATGTTAATCTTTTAACTCGGAAAAACAATAACCGATTATCCATGCAACATCCTTATGCTCTGATACCACTTGTTAGGTTCATATACCTATTATTAGACTCCTCTAATAGTGAACTAATTAACTTGTTAATTATTTGTTCGTTAGATCTAGTGCATGCATAACAAAATGAAAGATTGATAAGAAGAACAATGTTCCTTACATTGTTGGGTGTTTCGAAATAATGGGCACAAGTAAGGTCACCTTACTTCACTTGTTCTTGAGCTAAATATTGTGAATGATCATCCTAAGACTCCAAGTATAGAAGTCACTCCAATAAATTGCTCCCAAGATTAATCCCAAAAATTCCTACTAATATTAACTAGAGATGTAGTAGAAATATTACCTTAATAATACTAATGTTCTTGTATTACTACCTCTAGTAATAGATTATGAGTATTAGTATATATAGAGAGTTTTATGAACTTGCATGTGAGGAAGGTTAGAGAGAAGCATAAGCATAAAACAAGCAAACAAGAGTGAAAAAATATGAGCAACAAAATGCCCATAAGTAAGAGCCAAAACCGGTTGGCACTTCCCATGTAGGGAATCTTGTTTCTTTTGTTTTTAGCTCTTGTATAGCATATGTAGTGTATAGGGAACAATAGTGTAAGATATAGCATGATAAAAGCTTCATATGACAAGTCACTATCAAGCTTTAATCCAAACAAACAAAGACAAAAGAGCATCTTGTGCTCTCTTGTTTTGGCCGAAATATTGGACCATATTTGGTCCATTTTTGCCTTTTGTCATTTGTCCCACAAATGCTTATAAGTCATATGTTTAACTATCTTACATATTTAATTATTAATGTAATCATTTAACACTTAAATATTAAAATTAATAATATAATATACACTCCACTTTTTTGAGTAGTATACTAGTTAGTTAAAATTACAACTTCTTGTAACTTTAAATAACTTATTACCTCTACCTCAAAACTTATATGAAAACCTCAACTAATTTAGTAATTTAACACTTAATTACTAAATTAAATCTTATTTAATCACATTACAATAAGACGCAAAATTGCACTCTCATAATTAAGGAATTAATTAATCCGTATCTCATACAATTAATTAATTATCTATTTGGGCCTCTTCCTATTGGTGTGACCTAAAGGGATCAACTGACCACCACCGTCACACGACAGTAATGTCAAACTCTAGTTAGCCAATCATTACCGATTAATGACAGTCAGTCGACTGTATAAAGAATCATCCCTCATGTATTCTTAGTATGAGATTTAATAATGATATTTAAATCATGTGATCGCACTATTGTTGAGGACACATTTCCCAACATTAAGACCCTAAGAAAACTTGAGAAAATGCTACTCCCTAGGGAAATGCGCGGATCCTCCTTGCTAGTCCTGCCTCGATCCGCTCGTCCCATGCTGGGGCACGGGCTGTTCTGACTTGGGATCCGCTCGGATCAGGGGAGGGGACGCTCGGATCATGCTTCACAGTCCGCTCGTCTTTGGATCAAGCCGCTCGGATCCTGGTGTTCTGGGACGCTTGGATTCCTAGGCAGAGTGCTTCACTTGTTTTGCTCCTTAACAATCCGCAAGGATCGTGTTGGGGATGCAAGGATCTTTTCATCATTGCCCATCTAACTTTATTTATCTACTTAGGCCTCTAGTGTCGGTATTCTCTTTGACGCTTAGTCATTAGATGCGATCCATTTAGCTCCATTTCGCCTCATAAATGCAAGGTTAGCCATCCTCTCCTACCAAGGAGACAAAACCTCAAAGAATATGCAAAATCGGAAACTAAAGATAGTAAATGACCCAAATAATTGCTATAAAGCATATGAACGAGGTTAATTCGGGGACTAAATGTGCTCAAATATGAGTCACATCAAACATCTCCAAACCGAACATTTGCTCGTCCCGAGTAAAGAGGTGACTAAAACTAGGACATTTATTTAAACTAGCCTACTACTATAACCGATATGAGACAATTAGCAGGTCTCACTCCGCCACTTCAACTCACAACAAGACAACCATGAGGTAGGAAGCCTTCTTGCAAGGCAAGGTGGGGCTTGCAAAATGGCGATACATCCAAGCATTAAGCACACAAAACAAGTAATAGATGCATCTACAAAAATGAATAGCCACTTTCCTAATCTAAGTGGCGGAAAGTATCTACAAGGGAAACGATCTAAGGGTGTACACTCCATTATAAATATGGTTTCTTCAAGCTACTAAGCCTAGGAGGATACCAATAAATCACCTCCAAGTTTTGTCAAGTTAGGGTACCTTTGTCCTCAATCGTTAAATGCTTTTGTCAACAGTAGACTCCTTATGGTGTTTGAAACACTGTAGGATCGCGGAATTCTCCCTCTTGCCTAAACAAGAAAAAGGGTCATCCCCTCTCTACCATGCACAAAAGTGGGTTTAATGAAAAAAGGGATCAATGTATTTTGAGTTTTCATGATGGGAGTTTGCTTTTGATGTTGTTATTCCCCCCAATTTCTTGTGGCATTTGACATTTGAGAACAATTTCTTTTTTTTGCCATTTCTTTGATGTTTGGCATTTGATGCTTGACAATTTCAACTTTTTCCATTTTTGAACATTTTCAAAGTCACCCCAATTAGTAACGAGGGTGCTTTTATTAAAGCATAGGAGTTCTTATTTTTTTACTCCTCTTTTCTTTGATGCAATTTGCAAACTTCTTGTTTTTCATTTTTGATTGGTTGAACTCAATTTGACAATTTTTGTGCCCAATCCCTTTTTGTTGACAAAATTTTATAGATGTGGAAGATGGTTGCATGGTTTCAAGGGTCACCTTGGAATAAACGGTACCCAAGGAGTTATCACACCACAAGGTACTCTCAACTAGGCCTTAATCCATGGGTCAAAGGATACTAGCATGACACATCCTAGGGTGTTTTAGAAGCATTCTAATGAGCAAAGTCTTAAGAAGAAAAAGTATCTACAAGGGCCTTATATACACTTGTCAAGATTCCCAAATAGATGTTTTCACAAAAGTTTTCCTACAATGCATCTACATGCCATGATGCAACTAACATTTATACAACCTAATGCAAATGCTTCTATCAACTAGTATACCATATAAACTAAATGCAACTCCTAGAATCACATTGGTTTGTACCGCATCAATCAAAATAAAGTCACATAGTCATTAACATAGAGAGGAAAAAGGAGATTGGAAAGATCATACCATGCGATCTTCATATTACTCATGCCTCAGATGTGGCGTAGTCGATCAAATGTAATAGAAGGATAAACAAAAAAAACAAACAAACAAGTATATACAAAATATGCAATTCTACACTACAAAGGAAATGAACATGTTTTTGGTTTTTCAAATTTTCAAATTTTTATGTCTTTTTTTTTATGAAATAAAGAACATGTTTTTGTATTTTTCAAATTTCTCAATTTTTATAATTTTTGATTTAAAAGTCAAGTTAGAATTTATCATCCCCGCACTAGTATGGGCATTGTCCTCAATGGCCAAAACGATCGGAAATTAAGCAAGCTAAATGAGAATGCATGATTTCTACACTAATATGCAAACTATATGACATATATATATATATATATATATATATATATATATATATATATATATATATATATATATATATATATATATATATATATATATATTGAAGGAAAAGTAGATCTATATACTTACATATTCATATATGTGATATAAATTAATTTGTCATAAAATTAATGAAGGTCTTATGCATGCAAACAATAAAACAAAATAAGGAAGAAACATTATTCTTACATTGTATTTTCGGTTCAAATGGGCACAAAAGAAATCTCCTTTTCTTTTGTTCTTGAGCTTTCCTTTTGGATGAACAAAGATCCAAGTGTAGGATCTCTCCCAAGGAATAATACCCAAAGCTTACTCTTAATAAAATTAATATAATGTATACTAGATGATATTAATTTTATAAGAAAAATGACCCAAAAATAATTTGGTATCTCACCCAAAAACCGGTTGGGAGAGAGGGATTATGGAGGATTTTTCTCTTTCTAAAACTTAATTTTTGAGAAGTTGGAATGAATGAATTAATTTTCACACTCATGCATGTAGTATGTAAAATTATGAGACAAAAACTCTTTTGCCTTTTTCTATGGTGAACCGTGTAGGAGGGAAGAGAGGGGAAGGAAAAAAACCCAATGCATGCCCTTGTTTGCCTTCACAATGTAAACTAGGGTTGCATGGCTAGGCTATATGCAAATGATGGTGTTTTCCACTAACTTAATCAACCATAATATTTAGCCTAATTCCCTCCTTATTTCGGCACATATGGATAACATGGGTTCCATATTATTTTTGTCAATTGTCAATATGTCACATGTCATATGTAACATAAATTTGTTATGTATTTTTAACATATTAAAAATCAACGTATTAATAAAATACGTCATATACAAAATCGACTTAGTAATTCATAATTACTTGTGCCAAAATATTTTAGCAATTTATAAATCGTATTTAATAATAATTCATTCAATTTCAATTGTTTCTTTAAAAAATTATTTCATCCGAGTAATGATACGATTCAATTACTCAGACCGTATCTCATTTAATCACATTTCAATGTGATACGTAAATTTTACTTCCAAAATCGTCCGTCAATTTTTCAAGTAATTTAATTAACTCGTAACATTATACGATTAATTAAATGATCAATTAAGAGTGTTGCCCTATAGGTATGACCTAGGGGGTCAACTGATCACCACCGTCGCACGACAAAGAATGTCAAACTCTAGTCAGCCAATCATTACCGATATATGTTGACCAGTTGACAGTAAAAATACTTCCCAATTGTATTCTTTAAAATGAGATTTTAATAATGATATTTAAATCATGTGATCGCACTATTGTTGAGGACACATTTCCCAACAATCTCCCACTTGTCCTCGACAAGTGTGCGTCACCAATTCTCTTGTCCTATTACTATCTCCTACTCAATGCAAGGTGTCTTTCAGGTCGTACTTGCAAGTGATCATATCGAGAGTGGTTTCCTCGATCTGGAGAATAACCGATTGACCAGGACTTATCTATCATAGATACTTTCCGAGCGTGGCCACGCATTTCCAGTTCATTACTCCTCGAGTGGCCCTGAGATATTGTTATAACCCTGACTAGGGGTGGACAATTCCTATCGCACTCATTCCCTTCGACTAGCCACAGCCATCATAACCCAAAATATGCCCATTTGACCCCATTTACGAAGGTCGTAGTAACACAAATCAAAGTTAATCTGAAACTGTGCCATCTTAGGCGATTAGTCTTTAGTCAAAAGAATCGACTCATTTGAATACTATAGTAGCTCTCGCCACGACTAGGCTATATAAATTTCCAGAACTCTATAAGCGGTCATAAGGCCCGACAAAATGTTCCTAACGATCGCCTATGTGATCGACTAGTCATCTCACATGACTCTATGGCACTTGAACTTGCCATCAATCGCATCACACTCTAGTCACTTCGAGACGTCACCTCATACAAGTGACTATGGGCAAATACTATGTTAATCCGTGTTCACTTTAACGGGGTTCAATTGTCACTACAACCCGTTTGGATGTAACAATGTATGAATTAAAGATAAAAGACAAATGTGATTATGAACATGAACAAAAACAACACTTTTATTTCATTTCAAAATCTAACATAGACTTGGTACACGTTTAAGTCCCATGGACACCATATGTCCATCATGTTTAGCTGATATAAAGGCTTGGTGAGCGGATCGGCTATGTTGTCATCCGTCCCAACCTTACAAATCGCAATTTCCTTTCTTTCAATGAAATCTCTTATTACATGATATTTTCTAAGTACATGTCTAGATCTATTACTAGACTTTGGTTCCTTAGCTTGGAAGATCGTCCCACTATTATCACAATAGAGAGTGATGGGATCATTGGCGGTAGGTACTACTTTTAGACCTTCCGTGAATTGCCTGATCCAAACAGACTTCCTTATCGCTTCGATGCTTTGCAATGTACTCACCTCCGTTGTAGAATCCGCGGTTGACTTCCTTGAAGCTTCTCCACTTTTCTGACACCACCATTGAGCATAAAAACGAAACCAGCTTGTGATTTCAAGTTATCTCTATCTGTTTGAAAACTTGAGTCCGTGTATCCATTAACACGCAACTCAGTGTCTCCTCCAAACACTAGGATAGAATCCTTAGTTCTTCTCAAGTACTTAAGGATGTTCTTGACAGCAATCCAGTGACTCTCACCTGGATTTCCTTGATATCTACTCGTCATGCTCAAGGCATACGAGACATCAGGACGTGTGCATATCATGGCAAACTCATGCGTTCAACATCATGGGGTTCGGAGGGAGATTGAGTCTTGCTCAATATCGTCCCGGTTACCATAGGTACCAAACCCCCTTTTGGATTTGTCCATGCTGAACCGTCGAAGAATCTTATCAACATAAGACTCTTGACTTAGTGCCAATATCCTCTTGGATCTATCTCTATGGATCCGGATACCTAATATGCATTGTGCCTCTCCTAAATCCTTCATTTGGAAGTGGTTACCTAACCACTTCTTAACAGAAGACAACATTGGAATATTATTTCCAATGAGTAGTATGTCATCGACATACAAGATTAGGAACACAACATTGCTCCCACTGAATTTCATGTATAAACATGGTTCCTCAACACTTCGAGTGAAACCATTTTCTTTTATAACATGATTGAATCGATGATTCCAACTTCTAGATGCTTGCTTAAGACCATAAATGGATCTCTTAAGCTTGCACACTTTGTTAGGATTTTTAGAATCAACAAAACCTTCGGGTTGTATCATGTACACCTCCTCTTCTAAATGCCCATTTAGAAAAGCGGTTTTGACATCCATTTGCCATATCTCATAATCATGAAATGCGGCGATCGCTAACAAAATCCGTATGGATCTTAGCATGGCTACGGGGGCGAATGTCTCATCATAATGGAGACCTTGGACTTGGGTAAATCCTTTTGCCACTAGCCTAGCTTTGTAGACATCGTCATGTCCTTCTATGCCATTCTTGACTTTGAATATCCATTTGCATTGAAGGGGTCTTGCCCCTTTAGGCAAATCTACCAAGTCCCAAACTTGGTTTTCATGCATAGAATTCATTTCGGACTTCATGGCTTCAAGCCATAAGGAGGAATTTGGACTAGAGATTGCGGCCTTGTAGGTGGCGGGCTCGTCACTTTCCATAAGTAACACATCGAGTGTTCCATCTTCCTCGATAAGTCCCACATATCGATCGGGATGGTTAATTACTCGACCCGTCCTTCTTAGTGGAGGAGGTATAACCGCGTTAGACGACGAAGGAACTTCTTCTTGCGTCTCTACCTCGGTTTGTGGCTCTTGAACTTCGTCAAGTTCAAAATTTCTCCCACTCTGTCTCTTAGAAATAAATTCTCTTTCTAAGAAGACAGCCTCGCAAGACACAAACACTTTGTTATCTTGAGGTTTGTAGAAGTAGTATCCTCGAGAGGTCGAGGGGTAACCTACAAAGATGCATTTTTCGGATCTTGGGGCAAGCTTGTTGTCGTTCTTAGTTTTGACGTAAGCATCACATCCCCAAATCTTCATATAGGATATATTTGGGATCTTTCCCGTCCACATCTCACATGGAGTCTTTTTGGTGGACTTTGTTGGACTATTGTTCAAAGATCGAGTTGCGGTTTGAATCGCAAATCCCCAAAACGAGTTCGGTAACTCGGTATGACTCATCATGGATCGAACCATATCAAGTAGGGTTCGATTCTTCCTTTCGGCAACACCATTGAGTTGTGGTGTTCCGGGTGGAGTAAGTTGTGATATAATACCACGACCTTTCAAGTGTGAATCAAATTCAAGGCTAAGGTATTCACCACCACGATCGGATCGTAGTGCCTTAATCCTTTTGTTCAATTGGTTCTCTACTTCGTTTTGAAATTCCTTGAATTTCTCAAACGCTTCACTCTTATGTTTCATTAAATAGATATACCCATATCTACTCAAGTCATCGGTGAAGGTTATAAAGTAGTCATAATTACCACGAGCGGTGATACTCATTGGTCCACATACATCGGTGTGTATGAGTCCCAATAGCTCACTAGCTCGTGTCCCTTTACCACTAAAAGGATTACGAGTCATTTTGCCAAGTAGGCAATATTCGCATGTACCATATGATTGATAATCAAATGGTGTAATCACATTAGTTGAAATTAATCTTTTGATGCGATTCTCGTTTATGTGACCTAATCGACAATGCCAAATGAACGCTTCACTTGGGTCACTTGATTTGAGTTTCGTTGATTGAATGTTATAGATATCATTAGTTGGATTTGAGGTCTCTAAAATGTAAATGCCATTGATAGAGGAAGCTTGGCCTATAACCAAGTCGTTCCTAGAAATAGTACAACGATTGTTCTTAATGACAAAACAAAAACCGTCCATGTCTAGCATGGCGATTGAAATAATGTTTTTAGAGAGTGTAGGCACATAAAAACAATTATGTAAATACAACTCAAATCCATTAGGCAAAGCTAAAACATAAGTTCCTTTGGATTCGGCCGCTACCCGAGCTCCATTTGCAAGGCGTAGATCCACATCTCCCTTGCTAAGACTCTCCACATCTCTTAAACCCTGTAAATGATTACAAAGGTGAGAACCACAACCGGTATCTAGTACCCATGTCGTAGTGGAAGTATAATTTATATCAATAACATAAATTTCTTTAGGAATTTTACCTTTTGGAGTGATGATTCCTTCCCTTATATTTCGCAAATATACGGGACAATTCCTAAGCCAATGTCCCATGACATAGCAATAATGGCACTCATCATTAACTTGCTTGAAGTTTTTGATTTTCTTTCCCTTCTTTTTGAACTTTTTGCCCTTTGAAGCAAGAACTTGATTGCTTGAGCTCCCACTAGTTTTGGCATCTTTATCTTCCAGAGACAAAGACCCTATAGATTGTATGAGGTAGTCTTCCTGAGACGGACTCACACGGGGCCTAGAAGTAGTGGGTGGTTTAGAAGAGGTGATGAAGTTAAGGTTTCCATCTGAACCTATCCCAAAATGAAGTTCTCTAGTAGTGTCGAAATCATTGTTGGAGCAAATGTCGTCAAGAACATTGTGGTAAGACTCAATAGTTATTGGTGCGGTAGCATTTGATGGATTCATTGTAATGAACTACAAATATGGAGGGAAAAGGAAATATTAACATTTGTCTTTTTGATATCATACATGTAAATGATTAACAAGATATGAACATTTATATAGTGACCTCTACCCAACTATTATAAATGATTCCAAGACCCAAATTCATATTGACTTAGGCACAGTGGGGCCGATACATCCTTTATCAATATAACTCGGTGGATTAACGTTTAATCGATTCTACTTTTAGAACTCTTGGTCGATAATATTACATTAACATTTATCTTTAGCCCAAAACACATTCGACAAGGGCACGGTGGGGCCGATACATCCCTTATCAAAAACTTTTGTTGAGTTCAATCCAAATTTCGAATAAATGTGTCCATGATCCAAACCCATATTAACTTGGGCACGGTGTGGCCGATACATCACTTATCAACATGAATTCGGTGGATAGACATTTATCACCCACTTCCCCTACGTAACAAGGTTTGTACCCCGGTGGGGCCGAGCGCACTCCCTCGCGAAATAGGTTTTCATGGTTTCTACTATTTGGTAAGGCTATGTCTCAATTAATTGTTTTAGCGAGAGGTCATGTCAATTTATTATCTATCACGTTTTAAGTGAACTAAAGCGGTGAACTACGATAATTCTAATTGACACGGTCGATAAACTCGATAAAATAAGGATGCATGTTTTAGTTATGGCGATTTAGCGATGCATGTGACATAAAATAAAATGCAAGCATAAAAATAAATAAATCCTAGTATGGCCTTTCCTAAAATAGAAAAACTATTTAACTATTACATATTCGGAAACCAACTCCATTGGTCCCTTGAACTCCGTTTGTGGCACGCAACTCGAGGTAACACCGTCTTTATGTATCGCCATTCTTGAAGAAATCCGTCTTTGGGAACTCCGGAATGAATAAAATTACATAATAAATTACATAATTTCCTATTATACATTTGTAACTAAAATAAAATAAATCTATTAAATTACAAAACGGTGATACGAGATCACAATAAAATTACAACCGAATCGATATTCCCATACATTTCGGGAAATACCAATTAAATCTAAGGCCATACTAAGTAAAATTACATAATTCAAAAATTACATAAATTAAAATTATGACAATTATAAAGAAAATGCAGCATTATAATATGTATGAACATGCTCAATTTTATGCTAAATCGCCTTTAATTAGCCAATATCGTATATTACTCGGTTTTTACGGATTTGCGTGATTTCAACATTTTACAATCACAAAAATTACATAAATTCATATTTATGCATAAGTTAATTACCCTAACCTCTTAGGCATCAAAATTTAGTCTTCACTAATAATTTTACCATAATTAACTCATATTTATAAAATTGTTCATTAATGGACTAAAAATTACAAAAATAAGCTATAAACTTCAAATAAATCACAAAATTTCAAATAAATTTGAAATTTGAAATTTAAACTCATGAACATTCTGGAAAAATACCATGACACTCATAATGTTCAAAATCTTAGGTTAAAAATTTTGAAATTTTTTCCGGAAAAACAATGTTGCGGTTTATCGGTTTTAACTAAAATAATCATAAAAACATGGAAAAATTATATTCATTAACTTTTCAATTTTAGATCTGAAAAAGATAATAAAAAGCAACATTAGACGTTTTTCTTAAGTCATAGATTATGTTTTATTAATTTTTCACTAATAATGTCACTATTTATGCTATTTTTCTTCAAAAATCCATAAATCATGCAAAAAGACTTCTTTATAGCCAATTATTTTACACACATCTTGTAAAATTGAATGTGACAACATACTAAATTTCTATGACCAGATTCGAAATTTAACTCATATTAACCTATTTTTCACCTAAATCCGAATTTAATAATGAAAAATCCATTTTTCGAGCATAACAAGTCCAAAAATTATGAAAATTTACAGGTTATCTCAAAATAATATATGTGACAACATATCCAAAAATCACTGGAAAATTCGAAGTATAGCTAATTTTAGACCGAAAATGACATTTTTACTCATAAAATCATATTTAAATGTCATTATTGTATTATATGAACAATAAAAATCCGTAAATATAACCAAAATATCCTAAAACATTTTAGGACCAGAAATATTAACATGCATGAGATAATTTCGTGATATATCATAATAACACAAATTTTACAAGTTTTATATGTTATTCTTATAACTCGGAAAAACTTTTAACCGATTTGCATGCAAACAACCATGGCGCTCTGATACCGATTGAAGGAAAAGTAGATCTATATACTTACATATTCATATATGTGATATAAATTAATTTGTCATAAAATTAATGAAGGTCTTATGCATGCAAACAATAAAACAAAATAAGGAAGAAACATTATTCTTACATTGTATTTTCGGTTCAAATGGGCACAAAAGAAATCTCCTTTTCTTTTGTTCTTGAGCTTTCCTTTTGGATGAACAAAGATCCAAGTGTAGGATCTCTCCCAAGGAATAATACCCAAAGCTTACTCTTAATAAAATTAATATAATGTATACTAGATGATATTAATTTTATAAGAAAAATGACCCAAAAATAATTTGGTATCTCACCCAAAAACCGGTTGGGAGAGAGGGATTATGGAGGATTTTTCTCTTTCTAAAACTTAATTTTTGAGAAGTTGGAATGAATGAATTAATTTTCACACTCATGCATGTAGTATGTAAAATTAGGAGACAAAAACTCTTTTGCCTTTTTCTATGGTGAACTGTGTAGGAGGGAAGAGAGGGGAAGGAAAAAGACCCAATGCATGCCCTTGTTTGCCTTCACAATGTAAACTAGTGTTGCATGACTAGGCTATATGCAAATGATGGTGTTTTTCACTAACTTAATCAACCATAATATTTAGCCTAATTCCCTCCTTATTTCGGCACATATGGATAACATGGGTTCCATATTATTTTTGTCAATTGTCAATATGTCACATGTCATATGTAACATAAATTTGTTATGTATTTTTAACATATTAAAAATCAACGTATTAATAAAATACGTCATATACAAAATCGACTTAGTAATTCATAATTACTTGTGCCAAAATATTTTACCAATTTATAAATCGTATTTAATAATAATTCATTCAATTTCAATTGTTTCTTTAAACAATGATTTCATCCGAGTAATGATACGATTCAATTACTCAGACCGTATCTCATTTAATCACATTTCAATGTGATACGTAAATTTTACTTCCAAAATCGTCCGTCAATTTTTCAAGTAATTTAATTAACTCGTAACATTATACGATTAATTAAATGATCAATTAAGAGTGTTGCCCTATAGGTATGACCTAGGGGTCAATCGATCACCACCGTCGCACGACGGTAATGTCAAACTCTAGTCGACCAATCATTACCGATATATGTTGACCAGTTGACAGTAAAAATACTTCCCAATTGTATTCTTTAAAATGAGATTTTAATAATGATATTTAAATCATGTGATCGCACTATTGTTGAGGACACATTTCCCAACACATATATATATATATATATATATATATATATATATATTTATATGATGCAATCTATTCTACTCTATATGATGCATGATTTTATTGGCTGGAGAGCTAATTTAGATTAACTCCCGTTCCTTGTGTTTGAACTTCCCCAAACCGAGTAAGACACTATTTCTAGTGTAAAAGTAGGGAAGTTCATGCACAAGTATGCAATGCATGAAACTAGTTGTCATTTTGGATTTTCAAAAGTGGGAACAATAAATTTATCATCACCTATATGTTACCAAGGTGGAATAATAGTCCTTAATTTTTACAAGGACACTACTAGAATTTGAAACAAGTAAATGTTAACCAAGTTAGAAAAGCATGAAATTCTTGACATGAAAAATGAGGGGGAAAGAAGAGCTTCACCTTGGCCATGGTGGGTAGCGCATGCCCACTCCACCTAGCTCATGAACATCTTCATTAGTTACCATCATCCCCTCCGAGATCACTATTAGAGGGGTGAATGGGTGCTATTGGTGTGATTTGAGTCATATAGGTGGGGATTTTATGTTTTATAGAGGAAAGAAGGATGAGGTGTCATAACATGTATGGTGGGTAGGAGAATGCATTTGTCGAAAATAGAAGAGCAGCACGGGAGGGAGACGCGCGGACCGTGCTCGGCACGGGCAGATCTTCACTTTGCAGAAAATTCATATGAGCAGATGGGGACGGGCGGATCGAGTTCAGGACGCTCGGATCCTTAGTTAGTGTAATCTGAAATTTCCAACCCGTGCTGGGACGCGCAGATTCTGCTCAGGATGAGCGGATTTCTGCTGGGGACGCTCGTCTTCTCCTGGGGACGCTCGGATTTACAAACAACGTGGATTTAAAAATTTGAAGCATGCCAGGATGCGCGAATCCTTGCCAGCACGAGCGGCTCATTGTCTGCGACGGGCGTCTTGTATATGATCTGTGTAAATTTTGTAACAGGCTCCTTTCTTCAATTCCATCATTCCCAAGATCCACGTCCTAAGGTCGGGACGCTCAGATCCTTTTCAGAGACGCCCGGATCGTCTGCAGTTCCCACGGGCCGAGGTCTGCCCATGGGGTTTCCTCCTTTTTGTTCTTCTTTCTCCTCATTGATAAGAGTGCTTCCTCACCCTTGAATTGCTAAATCCTTCATTCATCAAACGAGTTAGTAACACTCCCTCACCAACTCTCATATCAAAATCATGCTTTATGAAAATCATGTGTCAATGCAATAAAGTTAGAAATACAAGTGAGAAGAGTTAATGTATTTACAATTGGTGGTTTGGAGAGGACTCCACCAAACTCTCTCATTGATGGTCTTTTCATGGTGGGAGAGGCTCGAGGCGAATGACCTCTACTTCTCCGATGAATGCTCCTTCATAATATGGTTTCAACCTTTCACCGTTGACTTTGAACTTGTTTCCATCTTCCGACTTTATCTCATAGTCACCATATTTTCCCACTTCGGTGATTACATAGGGGCCCATCCATCTTGAGTTTAACTTCCCAGGAAAGAGTCGATATCGGGAGTTAAATAGAAAGACTTTGTCTCCCTTGTGCAAGGCTTTCTGTCTAATCCTTTTGTCATGAAGCAATTTTGTTCTTTCCTTGTAGATCTTTGCATTTTCGTAGGATTGTAGTCGGAATTCTTCCAACTCTTGAATTTGCATTATCTTCTTTTGACCACTTACCTTGAGATTAAGGTTTAGAGCTTTGATTGCTCAAAAGGCTTTGTACTCTAGCTCAATAGGCAAATGGCATGCCTTTCCATAGACTAGCTTGTAAGGGGAGGCTGCTATAGGAGTCTTATAGGCCGTCCTATAAGCCCAAAGAGTGTCATCAAGATTCATACTCCAATCCTTACGAGTCTTGTTAACAACCTTCTCAAGAATTTTCTTGATCTCTTTATTCGAGACTTCAACTTGACCGATTGTTTGAGGATAGTATCCCAAACCGGTTCTATGTTGAACACCGTATTTTGTCAAAAGAGATGTGAACTTCTTTTCATGGAAATGTGTCCCTACATCACTAATGATCGCTCTAGGGACATCGAATCTTGGGAAGATTACTTTATTGATAAGTTTAGTAACCATCTTAGCGTCATCGATTGGAGTAGCAATTGCTTCTACCAATTTTGATACATAATCGATGACTACAAGAATGTACTTATTTCCTTGAGATGATACAAATGGTCCTTGGTAGTAAATTCCCCATACATCGAAAATTTTTACCTTCAATATTCCTTGTTGTGGCATCTCATTTCTCCAAGAAATGTTTCCGGTTCTTTGGCACGGATCACAATGGAGAATAAATTCCCTAGCATCTTCAAACATAGTAAGCCAAAAGAAGCCCGATTGAAGGACTTTAGCGATTGTTCTTCGTGCTCCGTGATATCCTCCATATGGTGATGAGTGGCATCCCTCTAAAACACCTTGAACTTCCCATTGGGGTATGCATCTTCGGTAATGTCCATCACTACATTCCTTGTAAAGATTGGGATCGTCCCAAAAGTATCTCTTCACTTCAAACAAGAATCTCTTTCTTTGATTGTAGTTCAAGTTTGGGGGAAGAACTCCTCCAACAATGTAATTAGCATAGTCGGCGAACCATGGTGTGGTGTGCTTCTCAAGTTATGAATGGATGGCCATCAAAATATCCTCGGGGAAAGAGTCATTGATTGGTCACTCTCCCTCATCATCATGGAATCGAATCTTGACAAGTGATCCGCTACCACATTCTCGGCTCCCTTTTTATCTCTTATCTCCAAATAAAATTCTTGGAGCAGCAAAATCCATCTCAACAATCTTGGTTTTGCTTCTTTCTTTATCAAGAGATGTCTAAGAGCACGATGATCCGAGAAAACAATCACTTTTGATCCAAGCAAATAGGAACGGAATTTGTCTAAACCATAGACAATGGCAAGGAGTTCCTTCTCGGTAGTATCATAGTTCACTTAGGCGGCATCAAGAGTCTTGCTTATGTAATAGATAGCATGCAAGGCCTTTCCTAACCGTTGGCCAAGAATCGCTCCAACGGCGTAGTTACTCGCATCGCACATGATTTCAAATGGTAGTTACCAATTTGGTGGTTGGATGATTGGTGCCGAGATTAGTGCTTCCTTGATTCTATCAATGGCTTCAACCCACTCATTAGTGAATTGGAATTGGGCATCCTTAAGCAAAAGTTGAGTAAGGGGTTTCGCAATTTTGGAAAAATCTTTTATGAAATGGCGATAGAAACCCGCGTGACCGAAAAAGCTTCGCACCCCTCTAACATTAACGGGAGATGGGAGTTTCTCTATCACCTTAACTTTGGCTTTATCGACTTCGATGCCCTTTTTCGAGATTAAATGACCCAAGACAATACCTTCATTGACCATAAAGTGACACTTTTCCCAATTCAAGACAAGGCAAACATCTTCACATTTTTGCAATACAAGAGAAAGGTTATGCAAGCAAGAGTCAAAGTCTTTTCCATAAACGCTAAAATCGTCCATAAAAACATCCATTATGGTTTCTAGATAATCATTGAAGACACTCATCATGCATCTTTGGAAAGTAGCGGGAAAATTACATAGCCCGAAAGGCATTCTCCTATAGGCAAAAGTACCGTAGAGACATGTGAAAGTAGTCTTGTGTTGGTCATCCGGGTGTATCGGTATTTGGAAAAATCCCGAGTACCCATCAAGGTAGCAAAGGAATTTGTTAGAGGCTAACCTCTCAAGCATTAGGTCAATGAATGGTAGTGGAAAATGATCTTTTCTTGTTGCGGAATTCAATTTACGATAGTCAATACACATACGCCAAACGGTGATCTTCCTTGTGGGTATTAGCTCATTCTGATCATTTATTACTACCGTGGTACCTCCTTTCTTAGGCACCACTTGAATGGGGCTAACCCACAAAGAATCCGATATAAGATAAATGATTCCCGCATCAAGTAATTTCATAACCTCCGCTTTTACAACTTCTTGCATGTGGGGGTTTAGTCTCCTTTGGGCTTGAATGGTAGGTCTATGGTTTTCATCTAGATGAATTATATGCATGCAAAAATTGGGGCTTATTCCCTTAAGATCATCTAGACTATAACCTATAGCTTTTTCATTTTCTTTTATCACATAAAGCGAACTTTATAATTGATTCTCATCAAGCTTTTCATTAACAATCACGGGTTTGGTTTTAGACTCATCAAGGTAAGCATACTTCAAATTTGGGGGAAGGGGTTAGAGTTGGAGTTTGTACCTCACTTTCTAGCATTGAAGGTTCAATAGGGGCATGTTCCATCTCTATTACACATTCCATCCTCATGGCATATTCATTTTTTTCCTCAAGCTCCTCATACCCCTCGTACTCAAATTCCATGACATATTCGTCTAGCTCTTCGTCTTGCATGGTATGATCTTTGGTTGCTTGTTCTACTTTAGTGGATTGTGATGCTTCCTCGAGAATGTCATTTATCAATATGGATTGCTCATAGGTGAGCTCATTGTTGGCTAGAGCGGCTTCAGGGAGATCTACTTCTAATTCCCAATGCTTGTTTTTGGCCTCACTTGCTTCTAAGGCCTCCAATGCTTGCAAAGGGTCTTTGATGAGAGTTGTACCCATATGGTCCTCTACACAACATTATATAATATCCATTTTGCAAAGTATACTAAGATAATGGTGAGAAGTACCTTGGGGGAGTGCTCTCCCTCAAGGTAAAGAAAGACACAACTAAAAACAATTAATGAAAATCAAATAAATTTAACACCGTCCCCGGCAACCCTGCCATTTTTGGTCCGGTTTAAAACTCGTCGTCAAAAGCTACCAACCAAAACAATATTTATAACTTCACAAAATACTCTTTGAAAAGAGGTAAGTAAAGATCGGATCCCAAGGGATGGGTATTGATGTAGGATTTTCAATTGTAAATAGCTATGTGTTAGGGTGTCACAATTTGGGTTGAGGTGATGTGTAATCTAAACTAATCAACAAAATAAAAGTAAAGTAATGAAAGCAAAGCAAAGCAATTAAAAAGCGAGTTGTAAACAATTGATTAAAAGCATTAGGGTGTCATGGGTTCATAGGGGATTCATGGGAGTTGATCATGCAAACATATTCTCAATTAGATGCAAGCACTTATTATTGTGATGGGATCGAGTTAGTGTATATCTTACAATCCCTAAGAAGGTTTGGGTCCCGGAGCCGAGTCATCTAGATTGTACAACACCTACAAGTCGACTTAATCCTTCCTATTCAACTCTATGCATGGTCTAATAAGGCTCGAGTTGGTTTATATCTTACAAGCCTCATTGAAGAGATAATAGATGGGTAAAAAATGCAAGGATTCATAGGCTCGCATTTCATCAAACATAACATGTGCATAAGTTGAAATCACACCAAGCAAGCAAATTAATTATGAAGACATTTTAGATTAAGCATAGATCAATCCCCATGTTTGTTTTCCTTAACTCCCCATTAACCCTAGCTAAGGAAATACTCACTCATGATCAAGTTTAGCATGCTAATAAGGTTGTCAATCATACTAACAAAGCAAAACATGATGAATAAATGAAAGTGATTAAAATAATTAAACAAGGGTAAAGAGGAATTATACCTATGAAGATGATTCCAAATAATAAAGCAAAGAATAATAGAAGTACTTGATGATTGATGGAAGGTTGTCAATCCTCCAAATAAACCCAAATAATCTTCTAATTACCCAAATAAAAGGAAGAACAATAGAGAAATTAAGGAAAGTTTAAGATGTGATTAATATTAAGAATTGTATGACAACTAAATTAAGACTAATTTAAGAGAGTATTAAGAGATGACTAATAATTAATTAAGAGAGCATAAGAGTTCATGCTAATCTAGGTAGTACAAAGGGGTATTTATACTAAAGATTAGGTACAAGGATTAGGGTTACTAAGGGCTTAAATGACTATTAAGATCCTAAGAAAACTTGAGGAAATGCTACTCTCGAGGGAAATGCGCGAATCCTCCTTGCTAGCCCTGCCTCGATCCGCTCGTCCCGTGCTGTGGCACGGGCTGTTCTGACTTGGGATCCGCTCGGATCAGGGGAGGGGACGCTCGGATCATGCTGCACAGTCCGCACGTCCTGGGATCAAGCCGCTCGGATCCTGATGTTCTGGGACGCTCGGATCGTGCTCGGGCCGCTCGGATCCCGGGGAAGAGTGCTTCACTTGTTTAGCTCTTTAATAATCCGCAAGGATCGTGTTGGGGATGCAAGGATCTTTTCATCATTGCCCATTTCACTTTATTTATCTACTTAGTCCTCTAGTGTCAGTCTTCTCTTTGATGCTTAGTCATTAGATACCATCCATTTAGCTCCATTTCGCCTCATAATTGCAAGGTTAGCCATCCTATCCTACCAAGGAGACAAAACTTCAAAGAATATGCAAAATGGGAAACTAAAGATAGTAAATGACCCAAATAAGTGCTATAAAGCATAGGAATGAGGTTAATTGGGGGACTAAATGTGCTCAAATATGAGTCACATCACATGGTTTCAAGGGTCAACTTGGAATAAACGCTAGCCAAGGAGTCATCACATCACAAGGTACTCTTGACTAGGCCTTAGTCCATGGGTCAAAGGATACTAGCATTGTTGGAATATGTGTCCTCCGACAATAATGCGATCACAATTGTCGATCATATTGATCACATGTTTAAATCTCATTTTTAAGAATACGTAAGGGATGATTCATTTTATAGTCAACTGATCAACATAAATCGGTAACGATTGGCTTGCTAGAGTTTGACGTTACTGTCGTGGGACGGTGGTGGTCAGTTGATCCCTTAAGGTCACACCTAAAGGATGATGCCCTTATCTGTAAAGTGTATTAATTGTATGACGATACAAGCTGATCAATTCCTTAAAAATTGAACAATTCATTTTGTGAGAGAGAATAATCATCTTATTGTAATGGGATTAAATGAGATTTATTTTAGTAATAAAATGCTTTGTTACTAAAATTATTTATTGGTTGAGAAACAATAGACTTAAGAATGAATGGTTAATTATAATTACAAGATGTTGTGAATTATAATTATATGACCCATTTTATTTATGTGATCAAGTATCACTAGTCAATTTGTTGTATGTAATTTAATTAATTCATGAAATGATATTTATGTGATAAATATGCATTAAATTAATTAATAACATGTATCATACTACATGTGACATATTGTGTGACAATTGACAAAATGACAAAATAAAATGGTAGTCCATTTTATATAGATGGACCGAAATAAGAGTGTAAAGGGTGTTAGTGGGTGAATTATTTTATGAGATAAAATAAGCTAATGATAACTAACCTACACCTAGCCTTACAAGCCTAAGGTATAGAAAAGAACAAAAAGAAAAGTGAAGGACCATATATTGGCCCCTTTCCTCACCAAAACCGGTGGCCACTCTCTCATCAAGGGAGTTTTGTTCTTTTATATTTTCTAATACACTCAACCACTCAATATACATGCAAAACTCTCTCTTTTGTTCATCTTTTCTCAAAAATTAGAGAAACTATGATCAAATTGTTCAAATCAAATTACTAATATTATTAGTGTAATATATGAGTGTTAGTAATCAATTTTAAGGTAAACTACTAAACTAATATCTAGCTAATATTATTTAGTGGGGACAAGGGATAATCTTGGGTGCAATCAAGAGGAGAATCTCTATTATGGGATTTTGGAGGATCATTCTTATATTCATGGAAAGCTCAAGAACTAACAAGAAGGTGATCTTGTTGGTGCCCAATATGACCGAAAACTTGTTGGTGAGAAAACGATTTTCTCATCTTTTGTTATTAAGTTTGCATGCATAAGATTTGTATTTAATTTTATGACTAAATTAATTCATCACATATATGAATATGTTGTATTATGAGATATAGATTTCCAACAAGCGGTATCAAGAGCCTTAGGTTGTTTGCATGCAAATCGGTTATAGTTTTTCCGAGTTATACGATTAACATATAAAACTTATAAATTTGTGTTTATTATGATATATCACGAAATTTATTATGCATGTTAAAGTTTCTGATCCTAAAAATGTACTTAGGATATTTTGGTTAATTTATGGATTTTTATTGTTCATTTTATTTAATAATGGCATTAAAATGTGATTTTATGATAAAAATGTCATTTTCGAACTAAAATTAGCTAAACTTCGAATTTTCCAGTGGTTTTTGGATATGTTTTCACATATATTATTTTTAGATGATCTGGAAAGTTACAGAATTTTTGGAGTTTTTATGCTCGAAATATGAATTTTTCATGATAAAAATCTAATTTAAATGAAAAATAGGTTAATATGAGAAATATTTCGAATCTGGTCATATAAATTTAGTATGTTGTCACATGCAATTTTATAAGATGTTTGTAAAATAATAGGCTATAATGAAGTCTTTTTGCATGATTTATGAATTTTTGATGAAAAATAGTATAAATAGTGACTTAATTAGTGAATAATTGCTAAAACATACTTCATGACCAAGGAAAAACGTCACATGTTGCATTTTATTACCTATTTCAGATCTAAAATTTAAAAGTTGATAAATATATTTTTTCTCATGTTTTTATGATAATATTTGATAAATCCGGTAAATCGCAACATTGTTTTTCCTAGATAATTTTCGAAATTTTTAACCTAAGTTTTTGAACATTATGAGTGTCATGGTATTTTTCCAGAATGTTCATGAGTTTAAATTTCAAATTTTGAATTTATTTGATGTTTATGGCATTATATTGTAATTTTAAGTCCTTTTATGAACAATATTTAGAAATATAAGTTAATTATTGTCAAATGTTAGTGGAGACTAATTTTGAGTCCTAAGTTGGTTAGGGTAATTAACTTGTGCATAAATATGATTTTATGTAATTATTGTGATTTTAAAAGGTTGAATCACGCAAATCCGTAAAAACCATTTAATATACGATATTGGCTCCTTAAAGGCGATTTAGCATAAAATTGGGCATGTACATACATATTATAATGCTGCATTTTATTTATGATTGTCATAATTTTATTTTATGTAATTTTTGAATTATGTAATTTTACTTAGTATGGCCTTAGTTTTTAATTGGTATTACCCGAAATGTATGGGAATATCGATTCGGTTGTAATTTATTGTGATCTCGTATCACCATTTTGTAATTTAATAGATTTATTTTATTTTAATTACAAATGTATAATAGGAAATTATGTAATTTGTTATGTAATTTATTTATTTCGGAGTTCCTTGAAGACAGTGTCACTCAAGATGGCGATACATAAAGACGGTGTTACCTCGAGATGCGTGCTATAACTGAAGTTCAAGGGACCAATGGAGTTGGTTTCCGAATTTGTAATTGTTAATTAGATTTTCTATTTTAGGAAGGCCATACTAGGATTTAATTTATGCTTTGCATTTTATTTATATGTTGCATGCATCGCTAAATCGCCATAACTAAAACATGCATTGTCATTTTAATCGAGTTTATCGACCGTGTCAATTATAGTTATCGTAGTTCACCGCTTTAGTTCACTTAAAACGTGATAGATAATAAATTGACATGACCTCTCGCTAAAAATAAACAATTGAGACATAGCCTTACCAAAAAGTAGAAACCATGAAAACCTGTTTCGCGAGGGAGTGAACTCGGCCATCCCGGGGTACAAACCTTGTTACGTAGGGGAAGTGGGTGATAAATGTCTATCCACCGAATTCGTGTTGATGAGGGTTTCATCGGCTATCCCGTGCCCAAGTTCATGTGAATTTGGATCATGGACACATTTATTTGAAATTTGGATTGAGCTCAACGGAAGTATTCGTGACCGTAGTCGCATGTGTTCCGGGCTATAGATAAATATTAGAGTAATTTTATCGACCGAGAATTCTAAAAGTAGAATCGATTAAAGAGTTAGTCCACCGAGTTATATTGATAAGGGTTTCATCGGCTATCCCGTGCCCAAGTTAATATGAATTTGGATCTCGGAATCATTTATCATAGTTGGGTGGAGGTCACTATGTAAATGCCTTACTTGTTATTTACAAGTATTAATAAAACGATAAATGTTAAGTTTTCCACTATTCCGTTATTATATTGTTCTATTTCTTTACCACAATTCATATACGATATCATTTCGATTTTTAGTTCAAATCTCCATTAAAACATCGTAACTAAAGACAAATATGATTTTTCTTCTAAAACCTCATATGAACCATTGCTAAGGATCTCTTGTGAAGAGTATAGATAAAAGTTATTCATTATCAAACAGGTTTTTGATTCTTGACTAACACATCTACTTACAATGAATTGTTTTTCATATACTTAATTGAATTAAGTACCTTGAAGCGATAAATTGTTTCCACTTCAATGAAAGTTTTAAGACTAAACAAACGAATGAAGAGTAGTCTTCATGAATATAATTTTGCTTCTCAAAGCAAAGACTCATTGAAATGAGTCGGAGCATTCTCTTAAACCGTTAAGAAAAGGATAAGGTTTTAAAGAAGTAAAATTAGAATGGAATTGATACAAGGTAATGTTAAAAGTAACGTTATTGAGAATAACAATACTAAACCTATCAATCCCGACCGATAAAGTTTCCATTGTCTAAATTGTTGGACACTAGAAAGGAAACTACCCCAAATTATTGAAGAATCAACAAGTTAGTTGTGGAACATCTAATGGGACCTTCTTCTTTAAATGTTTATTTGATTGACATAAATTTTGCTAGTACTACTTCGTCAATATTAGAAACCGGTGGTGGTTTTCATCATTGTACTTGATACATAGGATGATTAGAATATGACGACTAGCAACAATATTGATAGATATAGTCATTGTGTAATCAATCTAGTTTTGGGTTTATAGTTGTACTTAATTATGACTATTAAGTGCATAAACTCTAAATAAGAATATAAACTTGTTAAGATACAAAAGAGGTTTCACTTTTGTGACCCTATACACCATTTGATGTATGGCTGGCCCATTATCAAGGTGATTATATTCTAAACCCAACTAGAATGATATATCATGTAGATGATGCAAGACTCAAATTGGTAACTCAAGATTAAACCTTAAACTATCGAATGATGAACGCAAAGAGTTATCGAGTACTCTTGAAACCATTAGATCTTATGTTATATGCGTATCTTGTATTCAAGGCAAGATGTCTCGTACCTTTTGATTGAAAAGGAGATCGAGGTTGTAAATCATTGATCCAGAATAGGTTGATCATTTTATTTTACCAACAATTTAAGTTGACACTAATGTGTTCACTTAATAAGGCAAATAGAGAAATTTTGAAGAAGTTCAAAGAGTTCTATGAATCACGATCTAGTCATAATGGGATTATCAAAGTGAAGACTTTGATATAAGCCAGAAGAAATGTGATATAGTATCACAAATTAATCTCTCTTGCACGCACTATGGGATAATGTGTGGTTGGATAAGAAATCAAACGCTATTCGATATGGTTTGGACTTCAATCAAGTTACTTTGAGTTACTTGATCCTTTTGGGGATTTTATCATTTTGTCTAAATTATTTTCCACTAAATCTAAAACAAATCATATGAGATATGAAATGGTAGGGTACCATGTTTGTAAGTTTTCATAAGAAACAAATGCTCATTTTTCCCTTTCAATTATAATGAGTACGACGGGTTTATGGCTCGTGAAGCTGTCTTTCTAAAATACAAGTTTATTTCTAGAAGACAGAGTGGGAGAAATTATTCAAGAGCCACAAAAAAAAAATGCCACAAAGAATGTTATGTCGCAAGAAACTGGTCTTTCTTGGCTACATGAGACGTTTTGTGTAAGATGTTGTTTCTTTAAAACCTAGGAGGTTAAATTCGTCACTTGTTGAAGATGATGAATTCATGCTACTTTTAAGAAAGTAAAGAGCTTATAACTTACAAAATAAATCGTTTGATTCAAGTTGATTACTTCTAGAAAGTAATGAACATATGACTTACATGAGAGTGTTTAAAGTCACAACTCAATACAAGGCTTAGAGCCATGAAAATCCGAAATAAAAGGCTTGATTAGTGACAAAGGGTTTTGCACTAATAAAGAGAGATTTCAAAGCTTGATTGGTTGCAAAGGGTTTTGCACTAGTTGAAATGCTTAAGTTTATTTCATTATGATGATATGCATATAGCAAGTGAATCTAAAACCCACTTCTTCAATTAGAAGGAATGTATTCAATACATGTCTTGAGTTTTGTAGATTCTTGCAATCCTAAGATAAATGTGAATCTTAAGAGAGGGTCTTAATTAAGAAATCAATGAGTTGGAATCAACATTTTGATCATGTGATAAAACATTTCTCAATAGGTTGAGAAGTTGTGTTTATACATGAAGATTAGTGGGAGTTACGGAAATTTTAATTAGTCTAATATATGGATGACATATTGATCATTGGGAATGATTTAAGACTTTTGGAGTATTATAATACATCTTAATATCTGGATTTATGGAGATAAATCCACATGGTATTAGCGTCAAATTAGAAGTCTTATGTTGATAAGATTCATGACTAGTTCAATCAAGTTGAACATATTTGATTGATTCCCTTTGCTTCCGCTGCCGAATCAATTAAATGAGTAATGATGTATAACACTTCATATACTTTGAGTATGATGAATTGTTTCAAATCGAATTTAAGTAATAGTTACCAAGTAAGCCATAAAATTACCCTTATATGCTTGCAGAAGCATTAAGGATGTAATGCAAAGTGTTATTGAAGCAATTTTGTGTAAGGATGTTACACAAATGACAATTGACAATTGAGATTGCGCATGGTTTCTGACAAAACCATAATCAAAACACATTAGGATGGTTAAGATACCATTATGGCTATGTTATCTAAGAAATAGATTTTCTAGAATCGTTCTAGGCAATAAAGAACAATGAGAAATATTGACAACGAAAATTGAGTACACTTGCAATCATGAGATGTGCAAAAGGGATGAGTCCCGCACACTGTGAAAACAGTGGGAGATATTCTAAGTCTAGAGGGCCTATGTCTTGATTGGATCTCGACACGTACTCAAAAAGTTTTGTAATGCAAATGTATACAATACAAAGGAAAACGTGTATGTAGTAAGGTTGAGTAAGGTACAAGAAGTTGATAAAACCTACTAACCAAAGCCTTCTCATAGGCTTAACATGATCAGTCATGACATTTCAATTGAATTGAGATGAACAACTACATACAAGATCAAATTAGATTATAGAATATGAAATGGTAATCAGGTATTGACTATTCATATGTGATAATCACATTTGTCGTTCGAGTTTTTAAGCTGAAAAACTCCTTTTTACTTTGTTACATCCAAACGGGTTGTAGAGACAATATTGAACCCCGTTAAAGTGAACCCGGGTTAGCAAGATATTCGCCCATAGTCACTTGTATGAGGTGACGTCTCGAAGTGAGTAGAGTGTGATGCGATTGATGGCAAGTTCAAGTACCATAGAGTCATGTGAGATGACTAGTCGATCACATAGGCAGACTGTTAGGAACACTCTGTCGGGCAGTGACCGCTTATAGAGTTCTCGCAAATTTATATAGCCTGGTCGTGGCGAGAGCTACTATAGTATTCTAATGAGTCGATTCTTTTGACTAAAGACTGTTCGCCTAAGGTGGCACAGTTTCAGATTAACTTTGATTTGTGTTACTACTGTTGGAATATGTGTCCTCCGACAATAATGCGATCACAACTGTTGATCATGATGATCACATGTTTAAGTCTCATTATAAAGAATACAATTGGGAAGTAATATTTTACTGTCAACTCGTCCACACATATCGGTAATGATTGGCTGACTAGAGTTTGACATTACTGTCGTGCGACGGTGGCGATCAGTTGATCCCCTAGGTCATACCTAAAGGGCAACACTCTTAATTGATCATTTAATTGATCGTATAATGTTACGAGTCAATTAAATTATTTAAAATTGACTGACGATTTTGGAAGTAATATTTACGTGTCTCATTGAAATTTGATTAAATGAGATACGGTCTGAGTAATCGAATTGTTTCATTACTCAGAAGAAATTATTGTTTAAAGAAACAATTAAAATTGAATGAATTATTATAAATACAAATTGTTGTGATTTATAATTGGTAAAATATTTTGGTACAAGTAATTATGAATTACTAAGTCAATTTTTGTATATGACGTATTTTTATTAATACGTTGATTTTTAATATGTTAAAAATACATAACAATTTTATGTGACATATTGACAAATTGACAAAAATAAAATGGATTCCATTTTATGAAAGTGCCGAAATTAAGAGGAGGATTAAGCTAATATTGTGTTGATTATATTAGTGGAGAACATAATGATTTACCTACTAATCTAGCCATGCAAACTAGTTGTCATTGTGAAGACAAACTCTTGCATGCATTGGCTCACTCTTCTTCCCTCCTCTTCCCTTACCCGGTTTTTCATAGGAGCCAAACCAAGGGTTTTGCCATATATTTTTATCACTTGCACTACATTATAGTTTAGTGTATTAGAAAATGTATTCATTCATCAAAAATTAAGAATTTTTGGAAAGATAAAAACTTCCTTTTCTTCCTCTCTTAAACCGGTTTTTAGGAGACCAAAACCAAATTTATTTTGGGTCATTTTATGCTAAATTAATATTGTACTAGTATTCATAATATTAATTTTATTAAGAGTGTGCTTTGGGTATTAAACTTTGGGAGAGATCCTATACTTGGATCTTTGTTCATCCATTGAGGAAAGCACAAGAACAAGAGAGAAGGAGATCTCTCTTGTGCCCTAATAAACCGAAATTCCAATGTAAGATAAAGATTTCTTCTTTATATTGTTTATAGTTTGCATGCATAAGATCACCAATTAATTTTATGATTAAATTAACATAAAACATATATGAATATGTTAAGTATATAGATCTACTTTTCTTTCAATTGGTATCAGAGCCTTGGTTGTTTGCATGAAAATCGGTTAAAAGTTTTTCCGAGTTATACGAATAACATATAAAACTTGTTAAATTTGTGTTATTATGATATATCACGAAAATCATTATGCATGTCAAAATTTCTGGTCCTAAAATGTTTTTAGGATATTTTGGTTAATTTATGGATTTTTATTGTTCATATTATATAATAATGGCATTAAAATATGATTTTATGAATAAATTGTCATTTTCGGACTAAAATTAGCTAAAATTCGAATTTTCTAGTGATTTTTGGATATGTTGTCACATATATTATTTTGAGATGACCTGTAAATTTTCATAATTTTTGGACTTTTTTGCTCGAAAAATGGATTTTTCATTATTAAAATCGGATTTAGGTGAAAAATAGGTTAATATGAGATAAATTTCGAATCTGGTCATAGAAATTTAGTATGTTGTCACATGCTATTTTAAAAGATGTGTGTAAAATAATAGGTTATATTGAAGTCTTTATGCATGATTTATGATTTTTTGAAAAAAAATAGCATAAATAGTGACTTAATTAGTGAAATATTAATAAAACATACTCTATGACTAAGGAAAAACATCACATGTTGAATTTTATTATCTTTTTCAGATCTAAAATTGAAAATTTGATGAATATAATTTTTCTCATGTTTTTATGATTATTTTGTTAAAACCGATAAACCGCAACATTGTTTTTCCGGATAAATTTCGAAATTTTTAACCTACGTTTTTTGAACATTTTGAGTGTCATGGTATTTTTTCCAGAATGTTCATGAGTTTAAATTTCAAATTTTGAATTTATTTGAAATTTTGTGATTTATTTGAAGTTTATAGCTTATCAATACTATATATTAAATCCAGAAACCAAGGGACTTCCATGTAATTAAAGAAAGTTATACAAATTAATTATACTATATAGTTTTAAATCAATAGCACCGTGTGATGGACCCGATTAAAGGATCTCAATGCAAATATTATATAGTTTGGGTTAAAATTAAATTATATAGAAGCTTAATAATTTTCCTAAACATTTGTAAGAGACTAAAACATGGTAAATTTCTTTAAAATAAAATAATTAATTAAGATGGTTAATTTTCTTAAAATAAAATAATTAATAAAGATGATCAATTTCAAGGAGACTAAAAGAAAGAAGATGCTTGGTAATTTTCCTAAATATTTATAGAAGATTAGAAAATGGTAAATTTACTTAAAATAAAATAATTAATTAGTATAAACATGCACACTTATGGTATTAATTATTATCATCATAAAATTATATATCAATGCTATATATTAAATCCATAAACCAAGGGACTTCAATGTAATTACAGAAAGTTATACAAAATTCATTATACTATACAGTTTTAAATCAATAGCATCGTGTGATAGACATGATTAAGGGATCTCAATGCAAATATTATAGAGTTTTAGTTAAAATTAAATTATATAGAGTCTTGAGAATTTTCCTAAACATTTGTAAGAGACTAAAACATGGTCAATTTCCTTAAAATAAAATGATTAATTAAGATGCTCAATTTCTTTAAAATAAAACAATTAATTAAGATGGTTAATTTCAAGGAGACTGAAAGAAAGAAGATGTCTGATAATTTTCCTAAATATTTATAGAAGACTAGAAGATGGTCAATTTCCTTAAATAAAATATTTATTAGTATAAACATGAAAAATTATGGTATTAATTATTATTATCATAAAATTATATATTAAATTTAAAATCTATGCAATTTTATTAGATGTATAGAGATGTTAATTATTTAACATACAAAAATATAATAAGTAGGTTATAAGTAATTCAAGTTAGATTCCATAATATATAATATTGCATAATTCTTTCGATTTGATTTAATGCATATATGTAATATATTTATATAAATATATAATCTTCTTAAAATTGAATACCTAAGTAGTAAAAGTAACTTCGTCGGTAAAGAAAAAAATTGTTGTAACAATAGATATAGTTATATGATAGTAATCACTCATTTGAATAGTAAAAGTAACAATATTATCAGCGAGATTAGTGAAAGTGGTAGAAACAACTACGAGCGTAGTGAAATAATCAATATTAATGCGGCAATAGTGAAAGTAACACTAATTACGGCGGAAGTAGTGAAATTATCAATATTAATGCGGCAGTAGTGACAGTAACAATAATTACGGTGGGAGTAGTGAAAGTAACAATTATTACAGGCAAGTAGTGAAATGTTATTACTATTGTTTCATTAATAAGAGTAAAATATTAATAACAGGAGTAGTGAATTTGTCTCAAAATATATTTCATCGTAAGTTTAGAATATGTCGTAGAAAAAATATAATAATGATAAATTTATGGATTATGTAACATTAAGTAATTTTGTTTAATGAAAAAAAAAAATAATGATAAGTGGAGGTAGCCCGAGCGAAGCCGGGCACCAATACTAGTTTTTATAATTTTAGGTCCATTAATGAACAAATTTTAGAAATATGAGTTAATTATGGTCAAATAATTAGTGAAGACTAAATTTTGAGTCCTAAGAGGTTAGGGTAATTAACTTATGCATAAATATGAATTTATGTAATTTTTGTGATTATAAAATGTTGAAATCACGCAAATCCGTAAAAACCGAGTAATATACGATATTGGCTATTTAAAGGCGATTTAGCATAAAATTGGGCATGTTCATACATATTATAATGCTGCATTTTCTTTATGATTGTCATAATTTTATTATGTAATTTTGAATTATGTAATTTTTACTTAGTATGGCCTTAGTTTTTTAATTGGTATTACCCGAAATGTATGGGAATATCGATTCGGTTGTAATTTATTGTGATCTCGTATCACCGTTTTGTAATTTAATAGATTTATTTTATTTTAGTTACAAATGTATAATAGGAAATTATGAAATTTGTTATGTAATTTTGTTCATTTCGGAGTTCCCAAAGACGGATTTCTTCAAGATGGCGATACATAAAGACGGTGTTACCTCGAGATGCGTGCCACAACCGAAGTTCAAGGGACCAATGGAGTTGGTTTCCGAATATGTAATAGTTAATTAGATTTTCTATTTTAGGAAGGCCATACTAGGATTTATTTTTATGCTTTGCATTTTATTTATATGTCGCATGCATCGCTAAATCGCCATAACTAAAACATGCATCATCTTTCATCGAGTTTATCGACCGTGTCAATTAGAATTATCGTAATTCACCGCTTTAGTTCACTTAAAATGTGATAGATAATAAATTGACATGACCTCTCGCTAAAATAAATAATTGAGACATAGCCTTACCAAATAGTAGAAACCATGAAAACCTATTTCGCGAGGGAGTGCACTCGGCCATCCCGGGGTACAAACCTTGTTACGTAGGGGAAGTGGGTGATAAATGTCTATCCACCGAATTCGTGTTGATGAGGGTTTCATCGGCCATCCCGTGCCCAAATTAATGTGAATTTGGATCATGGACACATTTATTCGAAATTTGGATTGACCTCAACGGAAGTATTCGTGACCGTAGTCGCATGTGTTACGGGCTATAGATAAACATTAGAGTAAATTTATCGACCAAGAGTTCTAAAAGTAGAATCGATTAAGCGTTAATCCACCGAGTTATATTGATAAGGGTTTCATCGGCTATCCCGTGCCTAAATTGATATGAATTTGGGTCTTGGAATCATTTATCTAGTTGGGTAGAGGTCACTAGAAAAATGCAATAAAACTTGTTTAAATTAGTTTTCACGAGTATTATTATTAAAACGACATTTGTTTTAGTCCTTCTATTTTGTTTTGTAGACCACTTCTTTTTCTCATAACAAATGGCTACACCAAACCCAAACGCCACGCCTCTCGCTAATTCATCATGGCTCCGATCCTTCATGGATCGATGTAAACTTGAAAAGAATGGGTCAAATTTCTCCGATTGGGATGCCCAACTCAAATTAGCCGCCCAAGGTGACGACAAGCTTCGTTACCTTACCGAGGCCTCTCCACCCGAACCTACTACTAGGTCAACCGCCGCCACTAGGGAAGCATATGAGGCTTACCATAAGGAGTCCGCCGCAATGAAAAACGTGTTGATATTTGCGATGGAGGCGGATCTCCAAAGGAGAGCCTTTAAAATGGGCACCGCTAATGAGATTTACTCCAAGCTTGTGACAATGTTTTCACAAACTCCGCGGATCGTCCAATATGAGGCGGCCGCGGCATTCTTTGATCTCGACTTCAAAGAGGGCTAAAAGGTTAGCCCCCATGTGCTCAAACTTATGGAGCTAGTCGAGACCTTGAAGATTCAAAAGGTTGAAATCCCCAAAGAACTCATTGTAGATAGGATTCTACACTCCTTGTCCAAAGTCAAAGCGTATGTTCAATTCCGGGTGAATTTTAACATGCAATACAAGGATGTGTCTCTTGAAGAATTGCACAAGTTACTTGTGCAAGCCGAAAGGGACATGGGGTTAAATGTGAACCCACCCAAGGATGTGCTTAACATAAGCACTAAAAGCAAGGGGAAGTTCAAGAAGAATGGGAGGAATGGTAAGAAACAAGCTCCCACTTTCACCAAAGCTAAGACTAATGAAGCTAGCACTTCAAAAATCAAGAAGGGTCCTCTTGATAAATACCATTATTGTAATGGTGTTGGACATTGAAAAAGAAATTGTTCCAAATATCTTCGTGATATTAAGGCTGGAAAGATTACTCCAATAGGTAAATGACTATCCTTTCTTTTATGTTTCTAATTCAACTATGGTATTGTGATACAAAGTTGTGATAATGTATCTCCCTTTTTATTGTAAATATAGCCTCCACCAAGCAAAGACAAGGGAAAAGAAAAGCAAGCATGAGAAACCATCAAGAAGCTAGGAATAGCTTTCATGGAGCTTTGCTTTTTATTGTCTTATTTTATTCATGTTTTGAATTTTAGAACCTTTAAGTTTCCGTGTTCGACATGGAAAAGTATTTTGGATAATTGGTTGTATTTTGGATAATGGTGGCTTGGTTTGCAACCCAAGTCACCCGTTTTATCATTTTATCCTTTGTTCTAAAATTCGTATTTAAATGCTTGCTATTAGAAACATATGATTATTCACTTAAAGTGATCTAATAGACAAATATAATTACGGGATTCATTATATGTCCACATGCTTAAGGCTTGTGTATGATCATTTACAAAGTGATTTTGAGTCTATGAACTCTTTTAAAAGAATGTCAATCACCAAGTACACTTACGAAATCTAAAACTATTAGTCAACCTATGAGATAGTTCTCCTTATACTTCAAATTCATTATTTGTGTCTCATATGCTATCTTTGAATCTATAGTGTATTTATTCTAAAGAGAGAGTGGGAGAAAAATGAGGACACAACACACACCAAGATAAATATGTGTACTTGTGTATATGAGATCTACGCAAGGAGAATGAATATGAATATGGTCTCAAATAGTTCTATATGACTAAAGAGACCAAGTGAAGTAATCAAAGGAATATTTTCTCAAGATTACTACACGAGGAGACCAAAAGAAAGTTTTGGAAGAAAAATGACTAATGTAAAGTCTTAACAAGAGTTTTGACTAGTTTATGATAAATTTTGACCAATAATTTCAATATTAATATTTACTTAAGAGCCAAAATGAATCAAAGTAACATCCTAGAAAATAAACAAGATTTATGACTAGAGGTTGCAAGGATTGATATACCGATATCTTCAATAGCCAAGTTTTAACCACGCAGATGTCATTACTTAACCTCATTATGAAAATGGAATGGTTAAACCTCCTTCTGAAAGGGTATTTCGAAGGACGTGTTCTAGATATTATTTATATTTGAATAATGACATTACAACACATCATTGTGACATGTGTGAGTTAGAGATTAAAATCTCTTTTAATAAGGTTAAGATTAGACCACTTCAAAATAGGTATTTTGAATGGATATGATGGGAACATATATGGTTTTATCTTAATAACTTGGCAATGCAATTTATATTTCAATTCTTGAAATGTTTCAATTAAAAAGTAAATTTCGAAACATGTGGAATTGAGTGGGAGTTTGAAATTATCATGTGAAGACATGGAATTTAGTGGGAGAAATCATCTTGTAAAAGTTTATAACTCATCGCTCATTGAAGAATGACGAGCTAATACCTTCCTTCACAGAGGAAGATTTGAGTTTTCAATTCTGGATGAAAATGGACCATGATGAATCCAACTACATCATGAGATGTTGGATACGTATTGTAAGACACACATCGAATCAACGAGATACGTAGGTTATTCATTTAAAAGAAAATGGAATTGCCATTAGCAGTCATGGTCGTTCCTTGAACCTAAACATAGTTGATAACATGATTAAAAGTTACTAATGTTTCAGCTATTAGAATAATCATGCACATGTCCAATTATGAATCATATGCATAAGAGCATGATGAATCATTGGTATGCCATAGTAGAAACGTCATGAATTCTCAAGAAGAATTCGATGAGCGATTTCGGTGTTTGACAGAATACTCTGTTATGTGTCAAGAGGTTGCACATATTATAGAAAATCCGAGCACATGTAAGGATTTATTAAAATCCTAAACTTTACAAGCTAAAAAGAGAAATAAGAAGTTTGGAAAGATACTTAGTTGAATAAAGAAGTTGCTTAAAACTAATATTTCCTAATATGCTAGGACTTGTGAGAAGTGCTAGGCTAATCATCTTGACAAATTGTTGCAAGACTCTACAAAACATTTACCTAGTGCATTGTGTGTGGATGAAGTACTTGATCAGTACAAGTTATATCATTCACCACAAATTCGTTCGTTATGTGATAATCGATAAGGAAGTTCTTTCAAGATAAAGAACCGAAACCAAGGTCGGGAACCTTGATGTGTACTTGGTAAGGTTCATGCTATGAGTGATAACATGAATGTAAAGGATAATATGATTAAGAATTTTGAACACATGGACACGTAACATGTTAAACTTCTATTGCAATCAACAAGTGTTTACACTTACGATTTGCATCATAAGGTTGTAATATGGTATTGACTACCCGAGTGTGATGTCGACATTTGTCGTTTGAGTTTTTATTAACTCACCTTATACTTTGTTACATCCAACGGGTTGTAGAGACAATTGAACCCCGTTTAAGTGAACACGGATTAGCATTGTATTTGCCCATAGTTACTTACATGAGGTGACGTCTCGAAGTGACTAGAGTGTGATGCGATTGATGGCAAGTTCATGTGCCATAGAGTCATATAAGAATGACTAGTCGATCACATAGGCGGACTGTTAGGAACATTTTGTCGGGCCTTATGACCGCTTATAGAGTTCTGGCAAATTTATATAGCCTGGTCGTAGCGAGAGCTGCTATAGTATTCAAATGAGTTGATTCTTTTGACTAAAGACTATTCACCTAAGATGGCACAGTTTCAGATTAACTTTGATTTGTGTTACTACGACCTTTGTAAATGGGGTCAAATGGGCATATTTTGGGTTATGATGGATGTGGCTAGTTGAAGGGAATAAGTGCGATAGGAATTGTCCACCCCTAGTCAGGGTTATAATAATATCTCAGGGCCACTCGAGGAGTAATGAACTGGAAATGCGTGGCCACGCTCGGATTGTATCCATAGTGGATAAATCCGGTCAACCAGTTATTCTCCAGATCGAGGAAACCACTCTCGATATGATCACTTGCAAGTACGACCTGAAAGACACCTTGCATTGAGTGGGAGATAGTAATAGGACAAGAGAATTGGTGACGCACACTTGTCGAGGACAAGTGGGAGATTGTTGGAATATGTGTCCTCCGACAATAATGCGATCACAACTGTTGATCATGATGATCACATGTTTAAGTCTCATTATAAAGAATACAATTGGGAAGTAATATTTTAATGTCAACTGGTCCACACATATGGGTAATGATTGGCTGACTAGAGTTTGACATTACTGTCGTGCGACGGTGGTGATCAGTTGATCCCCTAGGTCATACCTAAAGGGCAACACTCTTAATTGATCATTTAATTATCGTATAACGTTACGAGTCAATTAAATTATTTAAAATTGACGGACGATTTTGGAAGTAATATTTACGTGTCTCATTGAAATTTGATTAAATGAGATACGGTCTGAGTAATCGAATTGTTTCATTACTCAGATGAAATTATTGTTTAAAGAAACAATTAAAATTGAATGAATTATTATAAATACAAATTGTTGTGATTTATAATTGGTAAAATATTTTGGTACAAGTAATTATGAATTACTAAGTCAATTTTTGTATATGACGTATTTTTATTAATACGTTGATTTTTAATATGTTAAAAATACATAACAATTTTATGTGACATATTGACAAATTGACAAAAATAAAATGGATTCCATTTTATGAAAGTGCCGAAATTAAGAGGAGGATTAAGCTAATATTGTGTTGATTATATTAGTGGAGAACATAATGATTTACCTACTAATCTAGCCATGCAAACTAGTTGTCATTGTGAAGACAAACTCTTGCATGCATTGGCTCACTCTTCTTCCCTCCTCTTCCCTTACCCGGTTTTTCATAGGAGCCAAACCAAGGGTTTTGCCATATATTTTTATCACTTGCACTACATTATAGTTTAGTGTATTAGAAAATTTATTCATTCATCAAAAATTAAGAATTTTTGGAAAGATAAAAACTTCCTTTTCTTCCTCTCTTAAACCGGTTTTTAGGAGACCAAAACCAAATTTATTTTGGGTCATTTTATGCTAAATTAATATTGTACTAGTATTCATAATATTAATTTTATTAAGAGTGTGCTTTGGGTATTAAACTTTGGGGGAGATCCTATACTTGGATCTTTGTTCATCCATTGAGGAAAGCACAAGAACAAGAGAGAAGGAGATCTCTCTTGTGCCCTAATAAACCGAAATTCCAATGTAAGATAAAGATTTCTTCTTTATATTGTTTATAGTTTGCATGCATAAGATCACCAATTAATTTTATGATTAAATTAACATAAAACATATATGAATATGTTAAGTATATAGATCTACTTTTCTTTCAACTACGACCTTTGTAAATGGGGTCAAATGTTCATATTTTGGGTTATGATGGCTATGGCTAGTCGAAGGGAACAAGTGCAATAGGAATTGTCCACCCCTTGTCAGGGTTATAACAATATCTCAGGGCCACTCGAGGAGTAATGGACTGGAAATGCGTGGCCACGCTCGGAAGGTATCTATGGTAGATAAAATTCCGGTCAATCAGTTATTCTCCAGATCGAGGAAACCACTCTCGATATGATCACTTGCAAGTACGACCCGAAAGACACCTTGCATTGAGTGGGAGATAGTAATTGGACAAGAGAATTGGTGACGCACACTTGTCGAGGACAAGTGGGAGATTGTTGGAGTATGTGTCCTCCGACAATAATGCGATCACTAGTGTCGATCATATTGATCACATGTTTAGATCTCATTTTTAAGAATACGTAAGGGATGATTCATTTTATAGTCAACTGATCAACATAATTAGGTAACGATTGGCTTGCCAGAGTTTGACGTTACTGTTGTGGGACGGTGGTGGTCAGTTGATCCCTTAAGGTCACACCTAAGGGATGATGCCCTTATCTGTAAAGTTGATTAATTGTATGACGATACAAGCTGATCAATTCCTGAAAAATTGAACAATTCATTTTATGAGAGAGAATAATCATCTTATTGTAATGGGATTAAATGAGATTTATTTTAGTAATAAAATGCTTTGTTACTAAAATTATCTATTGGTTGAGAAACAATAGAGTTAAGAATGAATGGTTAATTATAATTACAAGATGTTGTGAATTATAATTATATGACCCATTTTATTTATGTGATCAAGTATCACTAGTCAATTTGTTGTATGTAATTTAATTAATTCATGAAATGATATTTATGTGATAAATATGCATTAAATTAATTAATAACATGTATCATACTACATGTGACATATTGTGTGACAATTGACAAAATGACAAAATAAAATGGTAGTCCATTTTATATAGATGGACCGAAATAAGAGTGTAAAGGGTGTTAGTGGGTGAATTATTTTATGAGATAAAATAAGCTAATGATAACTAACCTACACCTAGCCTTACAAGCCTAAGGTATAGAAAAGAACAAAAAGAAAAGTGAAGGACCATATATTGGCCCCTTTCCTCACCAAAACCGGTGGCCACTCTCTCATCAAGGGAGTTTTGTTCTTTTATATTTTCTAATACACTCAACCACTCAATATACATGCAAAACTCTCTCTTTTGTTCATCTTTTCTCAAAAATTAGAGAAACTATGATCAAATTGTTCAAATCAAATTACTAATATTATTAGTGTAATATATGAGTGTTAGTAATCAATTTTAAGGTAAACTACTAAACTAATATCTAGCTAATATTATTTAGTGGGGACAAGGGATAATCTTGGGTGCAATCAAGAGGAGAATCTCTATTATGGGATTTTGGAGGATCATTCTTATATTCATGGAAAGCTCAAGAACTAACAAGAAGGTGATCTTGTTGGTGCCCAATATGACCGAAAACTTGTTGGTGAGAAAACGATTTTCTCATCTTTTGTTATTAAGTTTGCATGCATAAGATTTGTATTTAATTTTATGACTAAATTAATTCATCACATATATGAATATGTTGTATTATGAGATATAGATTTCCAACAAGCATGACACATCCTAGGATGTTTTAGAGGTATTCTAATGAGCAAAGTCCCAAGAAGAAAAAGTATCTACAAGGGCCTTATTTACACTTGTCAAGTTTCCCAAATAGATGTTTTCACAAATTTTTTCCTAAAATGCAACTACATGACATGATGTAACTAACATTTATACAACCTAATGCATATGCCTCTATCAACTAACATGCCATATAAACTAAATGCAACTTCCTAAAATCACATTGGTTCATACCGCATCAATCAAAATAAAGCCACATAGTCATTAACATAGAGAGGAAAAAGGAGATTGGAAAGATCATACCATGCGGTCTTCATATTCCTCATGCCTCGGATGTGGCGTAGTCGATCCAATGTAATAGGAGGACAGACAAACAAACAAAGGTATATACAAAATATACAATTCTACACTACAAAGGGAATGAACATGTTTTTGGTTTTTTTTTTAAATTTCAAATTTTTATGGTTTTTGTTTTTATGAAATGAAAGAACATATTTTTGTGTTTTTTCTAAATATTTCAATTTTTATCATTTTTGATTTTAAAAGTTAAGTTAGAATTTCCCAACCCCACACTAGTATGGGCATTGTCCTCAATGGCCAATACGATAGGAAATTATGCAATGCAAGCTAAATGAATATGCATGATTTCTATACTAATATGCAAACTATATGACAGATATACAAAAGTGATGCATTTTAATCTATTATATATGATGCATGATTTTATTGGTTGAAGAGCTAATTTAGATTAACTCCCATTCCCTGTGTTTGAACTTCCCCAAACCAAGTAAGACACTATTTCTAGTGTAAAAAAAAAGAGGGATTTTATGCACAAGGCAAAGATGCAATGCATGAAACTAATTGTCATTTTGGATTTTCAAAGCGGGAACAATAAATTTATCATCACCTTGATGTTGCTAAGGTGGAAAAATAGTCCTTAATTTTTACAAGGACACCTCTAGAGTTTGAAACAATTAGTCATTAACCAAGTTAGAAAAGCATGAAATTTTGGACCAGAAAAATGAGGGGGAAATGAAGAGATTTACCAAAGCCATGGTGGGTGCCTCATGCCCGCTCCACTAAGCCTATAAACATCTTCATTGGTTACTATCATTCCTTCCAAGATCACGATCCCAATGTGCTTGGGATTCATCGCTTTCATAGAAATCCATAAATTCGTCTTCGTCGCTATTCACCTCTACCGTATCACCGCCACTTGACCTTTTTCCTTCTCCTTCTCCTTCTCCATGTCCATGTGTTCCATCATTGGCATGCTCCGAGTTTGGAAAAGGATTTCCATTTGAGCCCAAGAGGTAAGCATTCCCTCTTCACTAATATGCCCTTGATGGGCCAACGGGTGAAATTATGGATAGAAAGCATAATAATTGTCTACTCTAGCTTCATATTACTTTTGGTGTAAATCTTGGAGTAGACCCGTTACAAAGTCATCTCTCGTAAGGATGAAGGGATTTGGGTGATTCTAAGGTTGATATAGAAAGGGGTAAGGCGGGATAACAACTTTCTCTTTTTCATTTGTTTGAGGTTCATTTTGTTGAGGTTGAGAAGAAGGTGGGGTTCGATTTGCTTGGCTTGAACGAGTTGAGACAAGGTAAGATGGAACTTGTGAAAGGGGACCCCGTCTAGGGGATACACTTGTTAAACCTTCCATTGGAAGAAAAATGGGGGTCCTCCCTTTGGTGAGCCACTTGATCTTTCGCTCATAACCTTCAAAGGTGATCCAATGGTGGTGTCGGAAAATTAACATCTCATCAATCTTGGTAGTACCCGGAAGAGGTACATAAGTATTGTTGTTGTTGAAAGATGGATTGAAGAATTTAGCAAGTCTTGTTATTAATCCTCCATTGACAATATGGATCATACCATCATCATCTCTATTCCGGAATTTTGCCCACCTCTCAACAAGCACTAAGGGAGCGTTGAAATGATAACCGCTCCTCCCTTGTATATTCAAATAAGACTCCATAAAGACTAGATCAAGTTCGTTCACAACCGGGTGATCGCGGCGAGCTATGAGAGTGCATGCAATAAACCGGTAGGTGAGCCGGATAATGGGGTTTTGGATATAAGAGGCCAAGCATTCCTTGATTAATGAGAAATCGTGACCTGTCAAGGCTCGCCATAGTGGTGCTATGCTATAGTTCCGAGGTTTTGATGTACGGGTAGGCGATACATCAAGACCCAACACACCCGCAAATTCCACAAGGGTCATCATTCTTGTTGCATTCTCAAGTCGAAATTCCACACAAATCGTCTTGTGTAGGGTTGATATTTTCAGAAAACTCAAGAATTCGAGGTCTAATGGTCGATATGTAAACTCATACATGTTGAACAAAGTCGAAAGACCAAATAATTCAAAGAGTGCCTCGGTTTGATGATAAATCCCTAGTTTCCTTAATGTCTCATGGCAAACAAACTTAGTTGGAAGGATATTATTACCTAGGAGACGGTGAAAGATGATTCTTTGTGCATCATTGACAAATTCTATGTTGGAGAACTCATTAAGTGTTGAAAGATCAATAATTTCTTCATTTTCTCTTCTCAATGTGTTGAGATGGGAAGTAGAAGAGCTTCCTATGACCCTTGTTCTTCTTCTTTCTCTTGGTAGGGATCCTCATGGTCTTATTTTGAAAGTAGATCTTGAGATTTTGCTTGAAGGAGATAAAGATTAATCTTTTCAATTGAGATCCCTTCAAACCCTAGGTTTTGGGGTTTTTTTTTTTGGAGATGTAAATGGGTGTTTTTTTTTTTTTTTATGTTTTGAGTCATTTGGGAGGACATTCTATGTTTTATAGAGGAAAGAAGGATGAGGTGTCTCAATATGTGTGGTAGAGAGAAGAATGCACTTGTCGAAAGCAGAAGAGCAGCTTGCTCGGGACGGGCGTCTTCTGTTTTGAAGAAATTTTAGACGAACAGGTAGGGACGGGCGGATCGTGCTCGGGATGCTCGGATTCTAACACAGTACATCCTGAATTTGCCAACCCATGCCAGGACGCGCATATCCTACCCAGCTAGAGCGGATTCTTTCTGGGGAAGCTCGGATCCTCCTGGGGACGTGCAGATTTTCATACAGCGTGAACTAAAGAACTTGAAGCATGCCAGGACGCGCGGATTAGTTTCAAGACAAACGACTCACAGTCTGGGACAAGCGTTTTGAGGATGCTCTGATCAGATTTTGGTACAGAACACTTTCTTCAGTTGAGGCTTTGCCGGGACCCGCGTCCTAAGGCCAGGACGCTCATATCTTCCTCTCGGACGCCTCGATTCACCATCAGCTCCCACAGGCTCAGGTCTGCCCGAGGGGTTTCCTCCTTTTTGTTCTTCTTTCTCCTCATTTCATTCATTTGTAAGAGTGCTTCCCCACACTTGAATTGTTACATCCTTCATTCATCAAATGAGTTAGTAACATTCCCTCACCAATTCTCATGTCAAAATCATGCTTTAAGGAAACTGAATGCAATGAAGTTAAAACTACAAGTGAGAAGAGTTAGTATATTTTCAAGTGGTGTTTTGAAGAGGACTCCACCAAACTCTCTCATTTTATGATCTTATCATGGCGGGAGAGGTTAGAGGCGGATGACCTCTACTTCTCCTGTGAATGCTCCTTCATAGTACGGCTTCAATCTTTGGCCGTTGACTTTGAACTTGTTTCCATCCTCTGACTTTATCTAAAACTCTCCATACTTTCCCACTTCGGTGATTATATAGGGACCCATCCACCTTAAATTTAACTTTCCCAGAAAAAGTCGATATCGGGAGTTGAATAAGAGGACTTTGTCTCCTTTGTGCAAGGCTTTTAGTCTAATCATCTTGTCATGAAGCAATTTGGTTCTTTCCTTGTAGATCTTTGCATTTTCGTAGGATTGTAGTCGGAATTCTTCCAACTCTTGAATTTGCAATATCCTCTTCTGACCACTTAACTTGAGATCAAGGTTGATAGCTTTGATTGCCCAAAAGGCTTTGTACTCCAACTCAATTGGTAAATAGCATTCCTTTCCATAAACTAGCTTGTAAGGGGAGGCTCCTATGGGAGTCTTATAGGCCGTCTTTTAGGCCCAAAGGGTGTCATCAAGCTTCATGCTCCAATCCTTACGAGTCTTGTTAACAACCTTCTCAAGAATTTGCTTGATCTCTCTATTCGAAACTTCAACTTAACCGCTTGTTTGAGGATAATATCCCAAGCCGGTTCTATGTTGAACACCATACTTTGTCAAAAGAGATGTGAGCTTCTTTTAATGGAAATGTGTACCTCCATCACTAATGATTGCTTTAGGGACTCCGAATCTTGGAAAGATTATTTTCTTGAGAAATTTAGTAACTGTTTTGGCATCATCGGTTGGGGTAGCAATTGCTTCTACCCACTTTGATACATAATCGAGAATGTACTTGTTTCCTTGAGATGATACAAATGGTCCTTGGTAGTCAATTCTCCAAACATCGAAAATTTCTACCTCAAATATTCCTCGTTGTGGCATCTCATTTCTCCAAGAAATGTTCCCGTCTCTTTGGGAAGGATCGCAATGGAGAATAAATTCCCTAGCATCTTCAAACATGGTAGGCTAAAACAAGCCCGACTGAAGGACTTTAGCAATTGTTCTTCGTGCTCCATGATGTCCTCCATATGGTGATGAATGGAATCCCTCTAAAACACCTTGAACTTCCCATTGGGGTATGCATCTTCAGTAAAGTCCATCACTAAATTCCTTATAAAGATTGGGATCGTCCCAAAAGTATCTCTTCACTTCAAACAAGAATATCTTTCTTTGATTGTAGTTCAAATTCGCGGAAATAACTCCTTCTACAATGTAATTAACATAGTCAGCGAACCATGCGGTTGTGTGCTTGTCGAGTTGTGAATGGATGGCCATCAAGATATCATCCGGGAAAGAGTAATTGATTGGTGTCTCTCCCTCATCATCACGGAATCGAATTCTTGACAAGTGATCTGCTACCACATTCTCGGCTCCCTTCTTATCTATTATCTCCAAATCAAATTCTTGGAGTAGCAAAATCCACCTCAACAATCTTGGTTTTGCTTCTTTCTTTATCAATAGATGTCTAAGAGCACGGTGATCCGAGAAAACGATCACTTTTGATCCAAGCAAATAGGAACGAAATTTGTCTAGTGCATAGACAATGGCAAGAAGTTCCTTCTTGGTAGTGTCATAGTTCACTTGGGCGGCATCAAGAGTCTTGCACATGTAATAGATAACATGCAAGGCCTTTCCTACCCGTTGGCCAAGAACAGCTCCAAAGGCGTAGTTACTCGCATCGCACATGATCTCAAATGGTAGTTCCCTATTTGGTGGTTGGATGATCGGTGCCGAGATTAGTGCTTCCTTGATTCTATCAAAGGCTTCAATACACTCATTAGTGAATTGGAATTGGGCATCCTTAAGCAAAAGTTGAGTGAGGGGTTTCGCGATTTTGGAAAAATCTTTTATAAAACGGCGATAGAACCCCGCATGACCGAGAAAGCTCCGCACCCCTCTAACATTTACAGGAGGTGGGAGTTTCTCTATCACCTCAACTTTGGCTTTGTCAACTTCGATGCCCTTTTTCGAGATTAAATGATCCAAGACAATACCTTCATTGACCATAAAGTGTCACTTTTCCCAATTCAAGACAAGGCTAACATCTTCACACTTTTGCAATATAAGAGAAAGGTTATGAAAACAAGAGTCAAAGTCTTTTCCATAGACGCTAAAATCATCCATAAAAACTTCCATTATGGTTTCTAAATAGTCGGAAAAGACACTCATCATGCATCTTTGGAAGGTAGCGGGGGCATTATATAGCCCGAATGACATTCTCCTATATGAAAAAGTACCGTAGGGACATGTGAAAGTGGTCTTGTGTTGGTCATCTGGGTGTATCGCGATTTGAAAGAATCCCAAGTACCCGTCAAGGTAGCAAAAAAATTTGTTAGAGGCTAACCTCTCAAGCATTTGGTCAATGAATGGTAGGGGGAAATGATCCTTTCTTGTTGCGGAATTCAATTTACGATAATCGATACACATACGCCAACCGGTGATGTTCCTTGTGGGTATTAGCTTGTTCTTATCATTTATCACTATCGTAGTACCTCCTTTCTTAGGTACCACTTGGACGTGGCTAACCACAAAGAATCCGATATAGGGTAGATGATTCCCGCATCAAGTAATTTCATAACCTCTGCTTTTACAACTTCTTGTATGTGGGGGTTTAATCTCCTTTGGCCTTGAATGGTAGGATTATGGTCTTCTTCTAGATGAATTCTATGCATGCAAAAATTGGGGCTTATTCCCTTAAGATCATCTAGTCTATAACCTATAGCTATTTTGTTATTTTAACACATCAAGCAAACTTTCCAATTGGTTCTCATTAAGTTTGTCATTAACAATTACGGGTTTGGTTTTAGATTCATCAAGGTAAGCATACTTCAAATTTGGGGGAAGGGGTTTTAGAGTTGGAGTTTGTACCTCACTTTCTACCATTGGAGGTTCACTAGGGACATCTTCCATCTCCATTACACATTCCATCTTCATGGCATATTCGACTTGTTCCTCAAGCTCCTCATACCTATCGAACTCAAATTCCATAACGTATTCATCTAGCTCTTCGTCTTGCATGGTATGATCTTTGGTTGCTTGTTCTACTTTAGTGGATTGTGATGCTTCCTTGAGAATGTCATTTATCGATATGGATTGCTCATAGGTGAGCTCTTTGTAAGCTAGAGCGGCTTCAAGGAGATTTACTTCCTATTCCAAATGCTTATTTTTGGCCTCACTTGCTTTTAAGGCTTATAATGCTTGCAAAGGGTCTTTGATGAGAGTAGTTCCCATATGATTTTTGGCCTCACTTGCTTTTAGGGCTTATAATGTATTTTTATATTATTTGTATTTGATTAAATTTCACTCAGATTTTGTATTTTTTATAATCAAGCAATTTTCAGGTTTGCCATAACATGAAAATATCTTAATTTAAGTCGGAAAAGATACTCGCCACGGTTGTTTGTTTGTTCGTGGCTAAAAATTGTTTTTGCCACGGGACATTTCGTGGCTAAATAAAACTTCGCCACGGGTGTGACATAACTCGTGGCTAAAATGATTATTTGCCACGGGTGTAGCCTAATTCGTGGCGCAAGTGACTTTTTGCCACGGGAAACGTTATCCCGTGTCATAAATTTTTTTCCAAAAGAATAATTAAGTTTTTCTCGTAGCTAAGCAAAATTTAGCCACGAATTATAAATTCCCGTGGCATAATTCGTGGCGCAAGTGACAATTTGTTGTAGGGAAGTCGTGCCACCACTAGAGCTAGAAATCCCGTCTCTACGAATTCTACTCAAAAGTCAAATCCCAGAAGCAGAATGGAATAGGGATAGATATGAAGAACTCGACCTCTTGGACGAACGATGATTACGTGCCTTGCATAATGTCCAGACATATCAAGCACGAATTAGAAGAGCCTTCAACAAGAAAGTCATACCCCGAAACATCAAAGAGGGAGATCTAGTGCTTAAATCTATCCAAGCTCTTCTGCCAGTCGACCCAAGGGGGAAATTCAAGCCTAATTGGGACGGGCTTTATCTAGTCTAATCTATACTCTTAGGGGTGCGGTTAGAATTACAGACCTAGACGGGAATGAGTTTTAAAATCCAACTAATCTAGACCAACTTATGAGATATTACCCTTAGAATAAGCTTTAAAAATGTGCCACGCGTGATCCACGTGCCGCTCCCGCGACAAGTCATACACGGCCCGAGTTGAGGAAGATGATGACAATGATGATATGGTGGAAGACTAGCACGCTTTGGAGGCTCCTACCCTCTTGAGGTTTGTCTACTTCTTTCTTTGTTTTATTTATTTTATCTTGATCATGGTTGGAGAGTCCTAGCAACATAGAGGACTAACACCTCGGCCCCATTGAGGTGTTCTTATTTTATTGTTCCCACTTTTGAAAATCCAAAATGACAATTTAGTTTCATGCATTGCATCTTGTGTGCATGAACTACCCCAACTTTTAGGACATTAGAAATAATGTCTATCTCGGTTTGGGGAATTACATGCATACGCAATGGGAGGTAATCTAAATTACGCTCTCCGTCATAAACAAAAAATCCATGCATCATGTAGTGTAGATTAGTGTAGCTTGCATTTATTGTAGAATTCATGCATCATGCTTGCATAGTTTCCCATCATTTTGGCCATTGAGGACAATGCCCATATTAGTGTGGGGATGGGGAATTCTAACTTAAATTTTATTCAAAAACCCAAAAAAAAATCAAAAAGTTTCGAAAAAATCAAAAAAATTGAAAAAAATTGAAAATCCAAAAACAAGTTCATTTCCTTTGTAGTGTAGTCTTGTATATATTGTTGTATATATTGTGTTTTCTTTATCCTTGTTCACATTGAATGACTACGCCACATCCGAGACATGAGGATATTGAAGACTGTTGGAATATGTGTCCTCCGACAATTATGCGATCACGACTGTTGATCATGATGATCACATGTTTAAATCTCATTATAAAGAATACAATTGGAAAGTAATTTCTTTACTGTCAACTGGTCCACACATATCGGTAATGATTGGCTGACTAGAGTTTGACATTACTGTCGTGCGACGGTGGTGATCAGTAGATCCCCTAGGTCATACCTATAGGGCAACACTCTTAATTGATCATTTAATTAATCCTATAACGTTACGAGTTAATTAAATTACTTGAAAATTGACGGACGATTTTGGAAGTAAAATTTACGTATCACATTGAAATTTGATTAAATGAGATACGGTCTGAGTAATCGAATTGTATCATTGCTCAGATGAAATTATTGTTTAAGGAAACAATTAAATTTGAATGAATTATTATAAGTACATTTTGTTGTGATTTATAATTGGTAAAATATTTTGGTACAAGTAATTATGAATTACTAAAGTCAATTTTTGTACATGACGTATTTTTATTAATACGTTGATTTTTAATATGTTAAAAATACATAGCAATTTTAAGTGACATGTGACATGTGACAAATTGACAAATCGACAAATTGACAAAGATAAAATGGAATCCATTTTATCCTCATATGGACCGAAATATTGGGTGTGATTAACATATTCTTATAATGTTAATTAAATTAGTGGAAGATGTAATCATTTTCTACAACTAGGCATGCATACCTAGTGTCTCTTGTGGAAGAGCACCAAGCCCATGCATTGGCCTTCCTCCACCCTCCTACCCGGTTTCCCCTAGAAAAGAACAAAGGGTCATTTGCTTAAAAATTGATCATTCACCATATGTATGTGTGTGTGATAATTTTCATTCATTCATCTTATCAAAAATATTTTAGAGAGAGATAAAAATATTTTTCTCCTTCCTTCCTCTTTCTCCTACCCGGTTTTAGGAGCTAAGACCAAATTATTTTGGGTCATTTTTCCTTACAAATTAATATTGTACTAGTATTTATAATATTGATTTTAATTAAGAGTGTGCTTTGGGTATAAATCCTTGGGAGAGATCCTATACTTGGGTCTTTGTTCATCCAAAAGGAAAGCTCAAGAACAAGAGAGAAGGAGATCTCTCTTGTGCCCTAAAACCGAAAATCCAATGTAAGGATGGAAGATTCTTCTCTTATTTTGATTATAGTTTGCATGCATAAGATCATTTATTAATTTTATGAGAAATTAAATTAAAACATATATGAGTATGTTAAGTATATAGATCTACTTTTCTTTCAATCGGTATCAAGAGCCATGGTTGTTTGTATGCAAATCGGTTAAAAGTTTTTCCGAGTTATAAAGATTAACATATAAAACTTGTATACTTTGTGTTATTATGATATATCACGAAGTTAATTTATGCATGTTAAAATTTCTGGTCCTAAAATGTTTTTAGGATATTTTGGTTAATTTACGGTTTTTTATTGTTCATATTATACAATAATGGCATTAAAAATATGATTTTATGAATAAAATGTCATTATCGGACTAAAATTAGCTAAACTTCGATTTTTACAGTGATTTTAGGATATGTTGTCACATATATTATTTTGAGATAACCTGTAAATTTTCATAATTGTTGGACTTCTTATGCTCGAAAAATGGATTTTTCATTATTAAATTCGGATTTAGGTGAAAAATAGGTTAATATGAGATAAATTTCGAATCTGGTTATAGAAATTTAGTATGTTGTCACATACAATTTTACAAGATGTGTGTAAAATAATAGGCTATATTGAAGTCTTTTTGCATGATTTATGGATTTTTGAAGAAAAATAGCATAAATAGTGACTTTATTAGTGAAATATTAATAAAACATACTCTATGACTAAAGAAAAACATTATATGTTGCATTTTATTATCTTTTTCAGATCTAAAATTGAAAAGTTAATGAATATAATTTTTTCACATGTTTTTATGATTATTTAGTTAAAACCGATAAACCGCAACATTGTTTTTCCGGATAAATTTCGAAATTTTTAACCTAAGTTTTTGAACATTATGAGTGTCATGGTATTTTTTCCAGAATGTTCATGAGTTTAAATTTCAAATTTCAAATTTATTTGAAATTTTGTGATTTATTTGAAGTTTATAGCTTATTTTTATAATTTTAAGTCCATTAATGAACAATTTTTGGTAATATGAGTTAATTATGGTCAAATAATTAGTGAAGAATAAATTTTGAGTCCTAAGAGGTTAGGGTAATTAACTTATGCATAAATATGAATTTATGTAATTTTGTGATTATAAAATGTTGAAATCACGAAAATCCGTAAAAACCGAGTAATATACGATATTGGCTAATTAAAGGCGATTTAGCATAAAATTGGGCATGTTCATACATATTATAATGCTGCATTTTCTTTATGATTGTCATAATTTTAATTTATGTAATTTTTGAATTATGTAATTTTACTTAGTATGGCCTTAGTTTTAATTGGTATTACCCGAAATGTATGGGAATATCGATTCGGTTGTAATTTTTATTGTGATATCGTATCACCGTCTTGTAATTTAATAGATTTATTTTATTATAGTTACAAATGTATAATAGGAAATTATGTAATTTGTTATGTAATTTTATTCATTCCGGAGTTCCCAAAGACGGATTTCTTCAAGATGGCGATACATAAAGACGGTGTTACCTCGAGATGCGTGCCACAACCGAAGTTCAAGGGACCAATGGAGTTGGTTTCCGAATATGTAATAGTTAAATAGTTTTCTATTTTAGGAAGGCCATACTAGGATTTATTTTTTATGCTTTGCATTTTATTTATATGTCACATGCATCGCTAAATCGCCATAACTAAAACATGCATCCTCATCTAATCGAGTTCATCGACCGTGTCAATTAAAATTATCGTAGTTCACCGCTTTAGTTCACTTAAAACGTGATAGATAATAAATTGACATGACCTCTCGCTAAAACAATCAATTGAGACTTAGCCTTACCAAAAAGTAGAAACCATGAAAACCTATTTCGCGAGGGAGTGCACTCGGCCATCCCGGGGTACAAACCTTGTTACGTAGGGGAAGTGGGTGATGAATGTCTGTCCACCGAATTCATGTTAATAAGGGGTATTTCGGCACACCGTGCCCTAAGTTGATATGGGTTTGGATTATGGACACATTTATTCGAAATTTGGGTTGTACTCAACGAAAGTATTCACGACGATTTCCGGATGTGTTTCGGGCTAGAGATGAATATTAATGTAAATATCATCGACCAAGAGTTATAAAAGTAGAATCAATTAAAAGGTTAATCCACCGAGTTATGTTAATAAAGGGTATTTCAGCACACCGTGCCCTAAGTTGATATGAATTTGGGTCTTGGAATCATTTCATATAGTTGGGTAGAGGTCACTATATAAATGCTCATATCTTGTTAAATTTAATTACAAGTACGATTTAAAAAGATAAAATGTTAATATTTCCTTTCCTCCATATTTGTAGTTCATTACAATGAATCCATCAAACGCTACCGCACCGATAACTATTGAGTCTTACCACAATGTTCTTGACGACGTTTGCTCCAACAATGATTTCGACACTACTAGAGAACTTCATTTTGGGATAGGTTCGGATGGAAACCTTAACTTCATCACTTCTTCTAAACCACCTACTATTACTAGATCTCGTGTGAGTCCGTCTCAGGAAGACTACCTCATACAATCTATAGGGTCTTTTTCTCTGGAAGATAAAGATGCCAAAACTAGTGGGAGCTCAAGCAATCAAGTTCTTGCTTCAAAGGGCAAAAAGTTTAAGAAGAAGGGAAAGAAAATCAAAAAACTTCAAGCAAGTTAATGATGAGTGCCATTATTGCTATGGCATGGGACATTGTCTTAGGAATTGTCCCGTGTATTTGCGAAATATAAGGGAAGGAATCATCACTCCAAAAGGTAAAATTCCTAAAGAAATTTATGTTATTGATATAAATTATACTTCCACTACGACATGGGTACTAGATACCGGTTGTGGTTCTCACCTTTGTAATCATTTACAGGGTTTAACAGATGTGGAGAGGCTTAGCAAGGGAGATGTGGATCTACGCCTTGGAAATGGAGCTCGGGTAGCGGCCGAATGCAAAGGAACTTATGTTCTAGCTTTGCCTAATGGATTTGAGTTGTATTTACATAATTGTTTTTATGTGCCTACACTCTCTAAAAACATTATTTCAATCGCCATACTAGACATGGACGGTTTTTGTTTTGTCATTAAGAACAATCGTTGTACTATTTCTAGGAATGATTTGGTTATAGGCCAAGCTTCTTCCATCAATGGCATTTACGTTTTAGAGACCTCAAATCCGACTAATGATATTTATAACATTCAATCAAAGAAACTCAAATCAAGTGACCCAAGTGAAGCGTTCATTTGGCATTGTCGATTAGGTCACATAAACGAGAATCGCATCAAAAAGATTAATTTCGACTAATGTGATTACACCATTTGATTATCAATCATATGGTACATGCGAATATTGCCTACTTGGAAAATGACTCGTAATCCTTTTAGTGGTAAAGGGACACGAGCTAGTGAACTATTGAGACTCATACACACCGATTTATGTGGACCAATGAGTATCACCGCTCGTGGTAATTATGACTACTTTATTACCTTCACCAATGACTTAAGTAGATATGGGTATATCTATTTGATGAAGTATAAGAGTGAAGCGTTTGACAAATTCAAAGAATTTCAAAACGAAGTAGAGAACCAATTGAACAAAAGGATTAAGGCACTACGATCCGATCGTGGTGGAGAGTATCTTAGCCTTGAATTTGATTCACACTTGAAAGGTTGTGGTATTATATCACAACTTACTCCACCCGGAACACCACAACTTAATGGTGTTGCCGAAAGGAGGAATCGAACCTTACATGATATGGTTCGATCCATGATGAGTCAAACCGAGTTACCAAACTCGTTTTGGGGATTTGCAATTCAAACCGCAATAAAATCTTTGAACGTAAGTCCAACCAAAGCAACTGAAAAGACTCCATATGAGATATGGAGACAAAAGGTTCCAAATCTATCCCATATGAAAATTTGGGGTTGTGATGCTTATGTCAAAATTAAAAATGATAACAAGTTGGCACCACGATCCGAAAAATGCATTTTTGTAGGTTATCCCATGGCCTCACGAGGCTATTACTTCTATAAGCCTCAAGAGAACAAAGTATTTGTGTCTCGCGATGCTGTCTTCCTAGAAAGTGATTTTATTTCTAGGAGACAGAGTGGGAGAAATTTTGAACTTGATGAAGTTCAAGAGCCACAAACCGAGATAGAGGCGCAAGAAGAAGTTCCTTCGTCATCTAACGCGGTTACTCCTCCTCCTCTTAGAAGAACGGACCGAGTTATTCGCCATCCCGATCGATATGTGGTACTTATCGAAGAAGATGGAACACTCGATGTGTTGCTTATAGATAGTGACGAGCCCGCCACCTACAAGGCCGCAATCTCTAGTCCAAATTCCTCCTTATGGCTTGAAGCCATGAAGTCCAAAATGGATTCTATGCATGAAAACCAAGTTTGGGACTTGGTAGATTTGCCTAAAGGGGCAAGACCCCTTCAATGCAAATGGATATTCAAAGTCAAAAATGGCATAGAAGGACATGATGATGTCTACAAAGCTAGGCTAGTGGCAAAAGGATTTACCCAAGTCCAAGGTCTCCATTATGATGAGACCTTCGCCCCCGTAGCCATGCTAAGATCCATACGGATTTTGTTAGCGATCGCCGCATTTCATGATTATGAAATATGCCAAATGGATGTCAAAACCGCTTTTCTAAATGGGCATTTAGAAGAGGAGGTGTACATGATACAACCCGAAGGTTTTGTTGATTCTAAGAATCCTAACAAAGTATGCAAGCTTAAGAGATCCATTTATGGTCTTAAGCAAGCATCTAGAAGTTGGAATCATCGATTTAATCATGTGATAAAAGAAAATGGTTTCACTCGAAATGTTGAGGAACCATGTTTATACATGAAATTCAGTGGGAGCAATGTTGTGTTCCTAATCTTATATGTCCATGACATACTACTCATTGGAAATGATATTCCAATGTTGTCTTCTGTTAAGAAGTGGTTAGGTAACCACTTCCAAATGAAGGATTTAGGAGAAGCACAACGCATATTAGGTATCCGGATCCATAGAGATAGATCCAAGAGGATATTGGCACTAAGTCAAGAGTCTTATGTTGATAAGATTCTTCGACGGTTCAGCATGGACAAATCCAAAAGGGGATTGGTACCTATGGTAACCGGGACGATATTGAGAAAGACTCAATCTCCCTCCGAACCCCATGATGTTGAACGCATAAAGACGATCCCTTATGCTTCCGCTGTTGGATCAATCATGTACGCCATGATATGCACACGCCCTGATGTCTCGTATGCCTTGAGCATGACGAGTAGATATCAAGGAAATCCAGGTGAGAGTCACTGGATAGCCGTCAAGAACATCCTTAAGTACTTGAGAAGAACTAAGGATTCTATCCTAGTGTTTGGAGGAGACACTGAGCTGCGTGTTAATGGATACACGGACTCAAGTTTTCAAACAGATAGAGATGACATGAAATCACAAGCTGGTTTCATTTTCATGCTCAATGGTGGTGCCGTAAGCTGGAGAAGCTTCAAGGAAGTTGTAACCGCGGATTCTACAACGGGGGTGAGTACATTGCAACATCAGAAGCTGCTAAGGAAGCTGTGTGGATCAGACAATTCACGGAAGGTCTAAAAGTAGTACCTACCGCCAATGATCCCATCACTCTCTATTGTGATAATAGTGGGACGATCTTCCAAGCTAAGGAGCCGAAGTCTAGTAATAGATCTAGACATGTACTTAGAAAATATCATGTAATAAGATATTTCATTGAAAGAAAGGAAATTGCGATTTGTAAGGTTGGGACGGATGACATCATAGCCGATCCGCTCACCAAGCCTTTATTGCAGGCTAAACATGATGGACATATGGCGTCCATGGGACTTAAACGTGTACCAACTCTATGTTAGATTTTGAAATGAAATAAAAGTGTTGTTTTTGTTCATGTTCATAATCACATTTGTCTTTTATCTTTAATTTATACATTGTTACATCCAAACGGGTTGTGGTGACAATTGAACCCCGTTAAAGTGAACACGGATTAACATAGTATTTTCCCATAGTCACTTGTATGAGGTGACGTCTCGAAGTGACTAGAATGTGATGCGATTGATGGCAAGTTCAAGTGCCATAGAGTCATGTGAGATGACTAGTCGATCACATAGGCAGACTGTTAGGAACATTTTGTCGGGCCTAATGACCGCTTATAGAGTTCTGGCAAAATTTATATAGCCTGGTCGTGGCGAGAGCTGCTATAGTATTCAAATGAGTCGATTCTTTTGACTAAAGACTATTCGCCTAAGATGGCACAGTTTCAGATTAACTTTGATTTGTGTTACTACGACCTTCGTAAATGGGGTCAAATGGGCATATTTTGGGTTATGATGGCTGTGGCTAGTCGAAGGGAATGAGTGCGATAGGAATTGTCCACCCCTAGTCAGGGTCATAACAATATCTCAGGGCCACTCGAGGAGTAATGAACTGGAAATGCGTGGCCACGCTCGGAATGTATCCATGGTGGATAAATCCGGTCAATCGATTATTCTCCGGATCGAGGAAACCACTCTCGATATGATCACTTGCAAGTACGACCTGAAAGACACCTTGCATTGAGTGGGAGATAGTAATAGGACAAGAGAATTGGTGACGCACACTTGTCGAGGACAAGTGGGAGATTGTTGGAATATGTGTCCTCCGACAATTATGCGATCACGACTGTTGATCATGATGATCACATGTTTAAATCTCATTATAAAGAAAACAATTGGGAAGTAATTTCTTTATCACAATCGGTCCACACATATCGGTAATGATTGGCTGACTAGAGTTTGACATTACTATCGTGCGACGGTGGTGATCAGTTGATCCCCTAGGTCATACCTATAGGGCAACACTTTTAATTGATCATTTAATTAATCGTATAACGTTACGAGTTAATTAAATTACTTGAAAATTGACGGACGATTTTGGAAGTAAAATTTATGTATCACATTGAAATTTGATTAAATGAGATACGGTCTGAGTAATCGAATTGTATCATTGCTCAGATGAAATTATTGTATAAGGAAACAATTAAATTTGAATGAATTATTATAAGTACATTTTGTTGTGATTTATAATTGGTAAAATATTTTGGTACAAGTAATTATGAATTACTAAAGTCGATTTTTGTACATGACGTATTTTTATTAATACGTTGATTTTTAATATGTTAAAAATACATAGCAATTTTATGTGACATGTGACATGTGACAAATTGACAAATCGACAAATTGACAAAGATAAAATGGAATCCATTTTATCCTCATATGGACCGAAATATTGGGTGTGATTAACATATTCTTATAATGTTAATTAAATTAGTGGAAGATGTAATCATTTTCTACAACTAGGCATGCATACCTAGTGTCTCTTGTGGAAGAGCACCAAGCCCATGCATTGGCCTTCCTCCACCCTCCTACCCGGTTTCCCCTAGAAAAGAACAAAGGGTCTTTTGCTTAAAAATTGATCATTCACCATATGTATGTGTGTGTGATAATTTTCATTCATTCATCTTATCAAAAATATTTTAGAGAGAGATAAAAATATTTTTCTCCTTCCTTCCTCTTTCTCCTACCCGGTTTTAGGATCTAAGACCAAATTATTTTGGGTCATTTTTCCTTACAAATTAATATTGTACTAGTATTTATAATATTGATTTTAATTAAGAGTGTGCTTTGGGTATAAATCCTTGGGAGAGATCCTATACTTGGGTCTTTGTTCATCCAAAAGGAAAGCTCAAGAACAAGAGAGAAGGAGATCTCTCTTGTGCCCTAAAACCGAAAATCCAATGTAAGGATGGAAGATTCTTCTCTTATTTTGATTATAGTTTGCATGCATAAGATCATTTATTAATTTTATGACAAATTAAATTAAAACATATATGAGTATGTTAAGTATATAGATCTACTTTTCTTTCAAAGACCGCATGGTATGATCTTTCCAATCTCCTTTTTCCTCTTTATGTTAATGACTATGTGGCTTTATTATGATTGATGCGGTATAACAATGTGAATTTAGGACTTGCATCTAGTTTATTTTGCATATTAGTTGGTAGAATCATTTGCATTAGGATGTATATATGTTAGTTGCATTATGGCATGTAGTTGCATGTTAAAAAATTTTGCGAAACCGTCTACTTGGGAAGCTTGACAAGTGTATATAGGCCCTAGTAGATGTTTTTTCTTCTTAAAACTTTGCTTGTTAGAATACTTGTAAAACACTCTAGGATGTGTCATGCAAGTATCCTTTGACCCATGGATTAAGGCCTAGTCAAGAGTACCTTGTGGTGTGATAACTCCTTGGCTTCCGTTTATTCCAAGGTGACCCTTGAAACCATGCATCATTCATCCATGTTCTACCACATTTTTGTCATCAAAGGGAATGGGCACAAAAAGAAATCAATTTGAGTTCAATGAAACGAAAAGTGAAAGAAAGTTTGCAAAATGCATCAAATGAAAAGAGGAGCAAAAATAGACTCTTATGCTTCAAATATAAGGCACCCTCACTACATATGGGGTGACTTTGAAAATGTTCAAAAGGAAATGCAAACAGTTGTCAAGTATTGAATTGCCAAAAATCAAAAGAAATGGCAAAAGAAAGTGTTCTCAAATGTCAAATGCCACAAGAAATTGGGGGGAAAAACATCAACAAAGCAAACTCCCAAAGTGAAACTCAAAAATCTATTGATCCCTTTATCCATCGTATCCATTTTTGTGCATGGTAGAGAGGGGACGACCCTTCTTCTTGTCTAGGCAAGAGGGGGAATTCCGCGATCCTCCAGTGTTTCTAACACCATAGGGAGTCTATTCTTGACAAAAGCATTTAAGGATTGAGGACAAAGGTACCCTAGCTTGACACAACTTGGAGGTGATTTATTGGTATCCTTCTAGGCCTAGTAGTTTGAAGAAATTGTATCTATGAAGGAGTGTGTACCCTTGAATTGCTTCCCTTGTAGATAATTTCCGCCACTTAGATGAGGAAAGTGGCTATTCTTTTGTAGATGCATCCATTATTTGACTTTGTGTGCTTAACGTTTGGATGTGTCGCCATTTTGGCAAGACCCACCTTGCCTTGCAAGAAGGCATCCTACCTCATGGTTGTATTGTTGTGAGTTGAAGGGGCGGACTGAGACCCGCTAATTGTCTCATATCGGCTATGTTATTAGGTTAGTTTAAATAATGGTCCTAGTCTTTGTCACCTCTTTACTCGGGACGAGCAAAGGTTCGGTTTGGGGATATTTGATGTGACCATAATTAGAGCATATTTAGTCCCCAAATTAGCCTTGTTCCCATGCTTTTTAGTGCATATTTGGGTCATTTATTGTCTTTAGTCCTTTGTTTTGCATATTTTTTGAGGTTTTGTGTCCTTGGTAGGAAAGGAGTGCAAACCTTGCATTTTCATGGCAAAATGAGGCTAAATTGATTGAATTCAATGACCAAGCATCAAAGCGAAGACAAGATTAGAAGGCCTTTGTACATACTATAGTAGATGGGCAATGATGAGAAAAGATCCATGCATCCCCGAGGAAATCCCCAAGGATTTTATGAAGAAAATGGAAGAAAAGAAGATGGAAAGAAGTTGTAAGACAATCCGGGCGGATTGTCCTCAAGACGCCCGTCCAGCACCCACAATCCGAGCGTCTTCCTCCACAAGACGCCCGTGCAAAACGCCCAGAATCCGCCCGTCTTCCCCTTCTGGACGCCCGTCCAGAAACACCTAAATCCGCTCGTCCCGTGCCCTGGACGCCCGGATTCCCTTACAGCCTTTTCGTCTTCTACAAGCTTCAAGGAAGGATGCGCATATTTTTCTAAGACCGGCGAAAAGGAGACCGGAGTCTCCCTAGAGACCGGCGATTCCTCAAGGACTTAATCGTCATTTAAGCCCTTAGTAAACGCTAATTTATATAACTAATCCCCACTATAAATACCCCATTAGTCTAATTAGAAGAGGATGTTCCTCTTAGCAATCTTTAGTGTAGTTAATATCAATCAAATCTCTCGTTAATCTTGTAATCAACATTTAATCAAGTTTTAATACAAGTTTTATTTCCTTAATCTCTCTCTTGTTCATCCTTTGTTTTGGGTACTTGAAGACTATTTGGGTTATTATTGAGAGATTGACAACCTTCCAATCTATAATCAAGTACTTCTATTATTCTTTGCTTTATTATTGGAATCATTAGTAGGTATAATTCTCTTAATCCCTTTTTAATTATTGTTAATCATTTTCATTTATTCATCATGTTTTACATTGTTGGTATAATTGAAAAGCTTGCTAGCATGTTCAACATGATAATGAGTGTGTAGTTTCCTTAACTAGGGTTAATGGGTAATTAGGGGAAACCAACATGGGGGATGATTCATGCTTAAATTAATATGTTTTCATAGTTTATTTGCTTGCTTGTTGTGATCTCAACTTATGCACATGTTATGTTTGATGAAATGCGAGCCTTTGAATCCTTGCATTTTTTACCCATCACCTATCTTTTCAATGAGACTTGTAAGACATAAACCAACTCGAGTCTCATTAGACCATGCATATAGTTGAGTAGGGAAGATTAAGTCGACTTGTAGGTGTTGTACTATCTAATCGATTGACTCAGGGACCCAAACTTTCCTAGGATTGTAAGATATAAACCAACTCGATCCATCACAACAATAATTGCTTGCTTATAATTTGAGAATATGTTTGTATGATCAATTCCCATGAATCCCCTATGACCCCATGACACCCTAGTGCCTTTTATCAATTGTTTACATCCCTTTTAATTCATCTTGCTTGTTTACTTTTATTGCTATTTAGTTTAGTGATCTTCTACTTCAAACCCCAAATTGTGACACCCTTAGACACCACTAGTTGCAATAGAAAATCTCATCTCAATTCCCGTCCCTTGGGATCCGACCTTTACTTGCCTCTTTACTAATTGTAGAGTTGTTTTTGAAGTTATAAATTGTGTTTTGGTCTAGGTGCTCCTAACGACAAGTACCGAAAACTAAACCTCCTCGAGAGTCCGACCAAAAATGTATTTGATGTGACCATAATTAGAGCATATTTAGTCCCCAAATTAGCCTTGTTCCCATGCTTTTTAGTGCATATTTGGGTCATTTATTGTCTTTAGTCCTTTGTTTTGCATATTCTTTGAGGTTTTGTGTCCTTGGTAGGAAAGGAGTGCAAACCTTGCATTTTCATGGCAAAATGAGGCTAAATTGATTGAATTCAATGACCAAGCATCAAAGAGAAGACAAGATTAGAAGGCCTTTGTACATACTATAGTAGATGGGCAATGATGAGAAAAGATCCATGCATCCCCGAGGAAATCCCCAAGGATTTTATGAAGAAAATGGAAGAAAAGAAGTTGGAAAGAAGTTGTAAGACAATCCGGGCGGATTGTCCTCAAGACGCCCGTCCAGCACCCACAATCCGAGCGTCTTCCTCCACAAGACGCCCGTGCAAAACGCCTTGAATCCGCCCGTCTTCCCCTTCGGACGCCCGTCCGAAACACCTAAATCCGCTCGTCCCGTGCCCTGGACGCCCGGATTCCCTTACAACCTTTTCGTCTTCTACAAGCTTCAAGGAAGGATGCGCATCTTTTTCTAAGACCGGCGAAAAGGAGACCGGAGTCTCCCTAGAGACCGGCGATTCCTCAAGGACTTAATCGTCATTTAAGCCCTTAGTAAACGCTAATTTATATAACTAATCCCCACTATAAATACCCCATTAGTCTAATTAGAAGAGGATGTTCCTCTTAGCAATCTTTAGTGTAGTTAATATCAATCAAATCTCTCGTTAATCTTGTAATCAACATTTAATCAAGTTTTAATACAAGTTTTATTTCCTTAATCTCTCTCTTGTTCATCCTTTGTTTTGGGTAATTGAAGACTATTTGGGTTATTATTGAGAGATTGACAACCTTCCAATCTATAATCAAGTACTTCTATTATTCTTTGCTTTATTATTGGAATCATTAGTAGGTATAATTCTCTTAATCCCTTTTTAATTATTGTTAATCATTTTCATTTATTCATCATGTTTTACATTGTTGGTATAATTGAAAAGCTTGCTAGCATGTTCAACATGATAATGAGTGTGTAGTTTCCTTAACTAGGGTTAATGGGTAATTAGGGGAAACCAACATGGGGGATGATTCATGCTTAAATTAATATGTTTTCATAGTTTATTTGCTTGCTTGTTGTGACCTCAACTTATGCACATGTTATGTTTGATGAAATGCGAGCCTATGAATCCTTGCATTTTTTACCCATCACCTATCTTTTCAATGAGACTTGTAAGACATAAACCAACTCGAGTCTCATTAGACCATGCATATAGTTGAGTAGGGAAGATTAAGTCGACTTGTAGGTGTTGTACTATCTAATCGATTCGGCTCCGGGACCCAAACTTTCCTAGGATTGTAAGATATAAACCAACTCGATCCATCACAACAATAATTGCTTGCTTATAATTTGAGAATATGTTTGTATGATCAATTCCCATGAATCCCCTATGACCCCATGACACCCTAGTGCCTTTTATCAATTGTTTACATCCCTTTTAATTCATCTTGCTTGTTTACTTTTATTGCTATTTAGTTTAGTGATCTTCTACTTCAAACCCCAAATTGTGACACCCTTAGACACCACTAGTTGCAATAGAAAATCTCATCTCAATTCCCGTCCCTTGGGATACGACCTTTACTTGCCTCTTTACTAATTGTAGAGTTGTTTGTGAAGTTATAAATTGTGTTTTGGTCTAGGTGCTCCTAACGACAAGTACCGAAAACTAAACCTCCTCGAGAGTCCGACCAAAAATGTATTTGATGTGACCATAATTAGAGCATATTTAGTCCCCAAATTAGCCTTGTTCCCATGCTTTTTAGTGCATATTTGGGTCATTTATTGTCTTTAGTCCTTTGTTTTGCATATTCTTTGAGGTTTTGTGTCCTTGGTAGGAAAGGAGTGCAAACCTTGCATTTTCATGGCAAAATGAGGCTAAATTGATTGAATTCAATGACCAAGCATCAAAGAGAAGACAAGATTAGAAGGCCTTTGTACATACTATAGTAGATGGGCAATGATGAGAAAAGATCCTTGCATCCCCGAGGAAATCCCCAAGGATTTTATGAAGAAAATGGAAGAAAAGAAGAAGGGAAGAAGCTGTAAGACAATCCGGGCGGATTATCCTCAAGACGCCCGTCGAGCACCCACAATCCGAGCGTCTTCCTTCACAAGACGCCCGTGCAAAACGCCCAGAATCCACCCATCTTCCCCTTCTGGACGCCTGTCCAGAAACACCCAAATCTGCCCGTCCCGTGCCCTGGACGCCCGGATTCCCATACAGCCTTTTCGTCTTCTACAAGCTTCAAGGAAGGATGCGCATATTTTTCTATGACCGGCGAAAAGGAGACCGGAGTCTACCTAGAGACCGGCGATTCCTCAAGGACTTAATCGTCATTTAAGCCCTTAGTAAACCCTAATTTTTATAACTAATCCCCACTATAAATACCCCATTAGTCTAATTAGAAGAGGATGTTCCTCTTAGCAATCTTTAGTGTAGTTAATATCAATCAAATCTCTCGTTAATCTTGTAATAAACATTTAATCAAGTTTTAATACAAGTTTCATTTCCTTAATCTCTCTCTTGTTCATCCTTTGTTTTGGGTAATTGAAGACTATTTGGGTTATTATTGGGAGATTGACAATCTTCCAATCTATAATCAAGTACTTCTATTATTCTTTGCTTTATTATTGGAATCATTAGTAGGTATAATTCTCTTAATCCCTTTTTAATTATTGTTAATCATTTTCATTTATTCATCATGTTTTACATTGTTGGTATAATTGAAAAGCTTGCTAGCATGTTCAACATGATAATGAGTGAGTAGTTTCCTTAACTAGGGTTAATGGGTAATTAGGGGAAACCAACATGGGGGATGATTCATGCTTAAATTAATATGTTTTCATAGTTTATTTGCTTGCTTGTTGTGATCTCAACTTATGCACATGTTATGTTTGATGAAATGCGAGCCTATGAATCCTTGCATTTTTTACCCATCACCTATCTTTTCAATGAGACTTGTAAGACATAAACCAACTCGAGTCTCATTAGACCATGCATATAGTTGAGTAGGGAAGATTAAGTCGACTTGTAGGTGTTGTACTATCTAATCGATTCGGCTCCGGGACCCAAACTTTCCTAGGATTGTAAGATATAAACCAACTCGATCCATCACAACAATAATTGCTTGCTTATAATTTGAGAATATGTTTGTATGATCAATTCCCATGAATCCCCTATGACCCCATGACACCCTAGTGTCTTTTATCAATTGTTTACATCCCTTTTAATTCATCTTGCTTGTTTACTTTTATTGCTATTTAGTTTAGTGATCTTCTACTTCAAACCCCAAATTGTGACACCCTTAGACACCACTAGTTGCAATAGAAAATCTCATCTCAATTCCCGTCCCTTGGGATCCGACCTTTACTTGCCTCTTTACTAATTGTAGAGTTGTTTTTGAAGTTATAAATTGTGTTTTGGTCTAGGTGCTCCTAACGACAAGTACCGAAAACTAAACCTCCTCGAGAGTCCGACCAAAAATGTATTTGATGTGACCATAATTAGAGCATATTTAGTCCCCAAATTAGCCTTGTTCCCATGCTTTTTAGTGCATATTTGGGTCATTTATTGTCTTTAGTCCTTTGTTTTGCATATTCTTTGAGGTTTTGTGTCCTTGGTAGGAAAGGAGTGCAAACCTTGCATTTTCATGGCAAAATGAGGCTAAATTGATTGAATTCAATGACCAAGCATCAAAGAGAAGACAAGATTAGAAGGCCTTTGTACATACTATAGTAGATGGGCAATGATGAGAAAAGATCCTTGCATCCCCGAGGAAATCCCCAAGGATTTTATGAAGAAAATGGAAGAAAAGAAGAAGGGAAGAAGCTGTAAGACAATCCGGGCGGATTATCCTCAAGACGCCCGTCGAGCACCCACAATCCGAGCGTCTTCCTTCACAAGACGCCCGTGCAAAACGCCCGAAATCCACCCATCTTCCCCTTCGGACGCCTTTGTCCGAAACACCCAAATCTGCCCGTCCCGTGCCCCCGGACGCCGGATTCCCATACACCTTTTCGTCTTCTACAAGCTTCAAGGAAGGATGCGCATATTTTTCTAAGACCGGCGAAAAGGAGACCGGAGTCTACCTAGAGACCGGCGATTCCTCAAGGACTTAATCGTCATTTAAGCCCTTAGTAAACCCTAATTTATGTAACTAATCCCCACTATAAATATCCCATTAGTCTAATTAGAAGAGGATGTTCCTCTTAGCAATCTTTAGTGTAGTTAATATCAATCAAATCTCTCTTTAATCTTGTAATCAACATTTAATCAAGTTTTAATACAAGTTTCATTTCCTTAATCTCTCTCTTGTTCATCCTTTGTTTTGGGTAATTGAAGACTATTTGGGTTATTATTGGGAGATTGACAACCTTCCAATCTATCATCAAGTACTTCTATTATTCTTTGCTTTATTATTGGAATCATTAGTAGGTATAATTCTCTTAATCCCTTTTTAATTATTGTTAATCACTTTCATTTATTCATCATGTTTTACTTTGTTGGTATGATTGACAACCTTGCTAGCATGTTCAACATGATAATGAGTGAGTAGTTTCCTTAGCTAGGGTTAATGGGTAATTAGGGGAAACCAACATGGGGGATGATTCATGCTTAAATTAATATGTTTTCATAGTTTATTTGCTTGCTTGTTGTGATCTCAACTTATGCACATGTTATGTTTGATGAAATGCGAGCCTATGAATCCTTGCATTTTTACCCATCACCTATCTTTTCAATGAGACTTGTAAGACATAAACCAACTCGAGTCTTATTAGACCATGCATATAGTTGAGTAGGGAAGATTAAGTCGACTTGTAGGTGTTGTACTATCTAATCGATTCGGCTCCGGGACCCAAACTTTTCTAGGATTGTAAGATATAAACCAACTCGATCCATCACAACAATAATTGCTTGCTTATAATTTGAGAATATGTTTGTATGATCAATTCCCATGAATCCCCTATGACCCCATGACACCCTAGTGCCTTTTATCAATTGTTTACATCCCTTTTAATTCATCTTGCTTGTTTACTTTTATTGCTATTTAGTTTAGTGATCTTCTACTTCAAACCCCAAATTGTGACACCCTTAGACACCACTAGTTGCAATAGAAAATCTCATCTCAATTCCCGTCCCTTGGGATCCGACCTTTACTTGCCTCTTTACTAATTGTAGAGTTGTTTTTGAAGTTATAAATTGTGTTTTGGTCTAGGTGCTCCTAACGACAAGTACCGAAAACTAAACCTCCTCGAGAGTCCGACCAAAAATGTATTTGATGTGACCATAATTAGAGCATATTTAGTCCCCAAATTAGCCTTGTTCCCATGCTTTTTAGTGCATATTTGGGTCATTTATTGTCTTTAGTCCTTTGTTTTGCATATTCTTTGAGGTTTTGTGTCCTTGGTAGGAAAGGAGTGCAAACCTTGCATTTTCATGGCAAAATGAGGCTAAATTGATTGAATTCAATGACCAAGCATCAAAGAGAAGACAAGATTAGAAGGCCTTTGTACATACTATAGTAGATGGGCAATGATGAGAAAAGATCCTTGCATCCCCGAGGAAATCCCCAAGGATTTTATGAAGAAAATGGAAGAAAAGAAGAAGGGAAGAAGCTGTAAGACAATCCGGGCGGATTATCCTCAAGACGCCCGTCGAGCACCCACAATCCGAGCGTCTTCCTTCACAAGACGCCCGTGCAAAACGCCCAGAATCCACCCATCTTCCCCTTCTGGACGCCTGTCCAGAAACACCCAAATCTGCCCGTCCCGTGCCCTGGACGCCCGGATTCCCATACAGCCTTTTCGTCTTCTACAAGCTTCAAGGAAGGATGCGCATATTTTTCTAAGACCGGCGAAAAGGAGACCGGAGTCTACCTAGAGACCGGCGATTCCTCAAGGACTTAATCGTCATTTAAGCCCTTAGTAAACCCTAATTTATGTAACTAATCCCCACTATAAATATCCCATTAGTCTAATTAGAAGAGGATGTTCCTCTTAGCAATCTTTAGTGTAGTTAATATCAATCAAATCTCTCTTTAATCTTGTAATCAACATTTAATCAAGTTTTAATACAAGTTTCATTTCCTTAATCTCTCTCTTGTTCATCCTTTGTTTTGGGTAATTGAAGACTATTTGGGTTATTATTGGGAGATTGACAACCTTCCAATCTATCATCAAGTACTTCTATTATTCTTTGCTTTATTATTGGAATCATTAGTAGGTATAATTCTCTTAATCCCTTTTTAATTATTGTTAATCACTTTCATTTATTCATCATGTTTTACTTTGTTGGTATGATTGACAACCTTGCTAGCATGTTCAACATGATAATGAGTGAGTAGTTTCCTTAGCTAGGGTTAATGGGTAATTAGGGGAAACCAACATGGGGGATGATTCATGCTTAAATTAATATGTTTTCATAGTTTATTTGCTTGCTTGTTGTGATCTCAACTTATGCACATGTTATGTTTGATGAAATGCGAGCCTATGAATCCTTGCATTTTTTACCCATCACCTATCTTTTCAATGAGACTTGTAAGACATAAACCAACTCGAGTCTTATTAGACCATGCATATAGTTGAGTAGGGAAGATTAAGTCGACTTGTAGGTGTTGTACTATCTAATCGATTCGGCTCCGGGACCCAAACTTTTCTAGGATTGTAAGATATAAACCAACTCGATCCATCACAACAATAATTGCTTGCTTATAATTTGAGAATATGTTTGTATGATCAATTCCCATGAATCCCCTATGACCCCATGACACCCTAGTGCCTTTTATCAATTGTTTACATCCCTTTTAATTCATCTTGCTTGTTTACTTTTATTGCTATTTAGTTTAGTGATCTTCTACTTCAAACCCCAAATTGTGACACCCTTAGACACCACTAGTTGCAATAGAAAATCTCATCTCAATTCCCGTCCCTTGGGATCCGACCTTTACTTGCCTCTTTACTAATTGTAGAGTTGTTTTTGAAGTTATAAATTGTGTTTTGGTCTAGGTGCTCCTAACGACAAGTACCGAAAACTAAACCTCCTCGAGAGTCCGACCAAAAATTTATTTGATGTGACCATAATTAGAGCATATTTAGTCCCCAAATTAGCCTTGTTCCCATGCTTTTTAGTGCATATTTGGGTCATTTATTGTCTTTAGTCCTTTGTTTTGCATATTCTTTGAGGTTTTGTGTCCTTGGTAGGAAAGGAGTGCAAACCTTGCATTTTCATGGCAAAATGAGGCTAAATTGATTGAATTCAATGACCAAGCATCAAAGAGAAGACAAGATTAGAAGGCCTTTGTACATACTATAGTAGATGGGCAATGATGAGAAAAGATCCTTGCATCCCCGAGGAAATCCCCAAGGATTTTATGAAGAAAATGGAAGAAAAGAAGAAGGGAAGAAGTCAAGACAATCCGGGCGGATTATCCTCAAGACGCCCGTCGAGCACCCACAATCCGAGCGTCTTCCTTCACAAGACGCCCGTGCAAAACGCCCAGAATCCACCCATCTTCCCCTTCTGGGCGCTTTGTCCGAAACACCCAATCTGCCCGTCCCGTGCCCTGGACGCCCGGATTCCCATACAGCCTTTTCGTCTTCTACAAGCTTCAAGGAAGGATGCGCATATTTTTCTAAGACCGGCGAAAAGGAGACCGGAGTCTACCTAGAGACCGGCGATTCCTCAAGGACTTAATCGTCATTTAAGCCCTTAGTAAACCCTAATTTATGTAACTAATCCCCACTATAAATATCCCATTAGTCTAATTAGAAGAGGATGTTCCTCTTAGCAATCTTTAGTGTAGTTAATATCAATCAAATCTCTCTTTAATCTTGTAATCAACATTTAATCAAGTTTTAATACAAGTTTCATTTCCTTAATCTCTCTCTTGTTCATCCTTTGTTTTGGGTAATTGAAGACTATTTGGGTTATTATTGGGAGATTGACAACCTTCCAATCTATCATCAAGTACTTCTATTATTCTTTGCTTTATTATTGGAATCATTAGTAGGTATAATTCTCTTAATCCCTTTTTAATTATTGTTAATCACTTTCATTTATTCATCATGTTTTACTTTGTTGGTATGATTGACAACCTTGCTAGCATGTTCAACATGATAATGAGTGAGTAGTTTCCTTAGCTAGGGTTAATGGGTAATTAGGGGAAACCAACATGGGGGATGATTCATGCTTAAATTAATATGTTTTCATAGTTTATTTGCTTGCTTGTTGTGATCTCAACTTATGCACATGTTATGTTTGATGAAATGCGAGCCTATGAATCCTTGCATTTTTTACCCATCACCTATCTTTTCAATGAGACTTGTAAGACATAAACCAACTCGAGTCTTATTAGACCATGCATATAGTTGAGTAGGGAAGATTAAGTCGACTTGTAGGTGTTGTACTATCTAATCGATTCGCCCGGACCCAAACTTTTCTAGGATTGTAAGATATAAACCAACTCGATCCATCACAACAATAATTGCTTGCTTATAATTTGAGAATATGTTTGTATGATCAATTCCCATGAATCCCCTATGACCCCATGACACCCTAGTGCCTTTTATCAATTGTTTACATCCCTTTTAATTCATCTTGCTTGTTTACTTTTATTGCTATTTAGTTTAGTGATCTTCTACTTCAAACCCCAAATTGTGACACCCTTAGACACCACTAGTTGCAATAGAAAATCTCATCTCAATTCCCGTCCCTTGGGATCCGACCTTTACTTGCCTCTTTACTAATTGTAGAGTTGTTTTTGAAGTTATAAATTGTGTTTTCGTCTAGGTGCTCCTAACGACAAGTACCGAAAACTAAACCTCCTCGAGAGTCCGACCAAAAATGTATTTGATGTGACCATAATTAGAGCATATTTAGTCCCCAAATTAGCCTTGTTCCCATGCTTTTTAGTGCATATTTGGGTCATTTATTGTCTTTAGTCCTTTGTTTTGCATATTCTTTGAGGTTTTGTGTCCTTGGTAGGAAAGGAGTGCAAACCTTGCATTTTCATGGCAAAATGAGGCTAAATTGATTGAATTCAATGACCAAGCATCAAAGAGAAGACAAGATTAGAAGGCCTTTGTACATACTATAGTAGATGGGCAATGATGAGAAAAGATCCTTGCATCCCCGAGGAAATCCCCAAGGATTTTATGAAGAAAATGGAAGAAAAGAAGAAGGAAGAAGTCAGTAAGACAATCCGGGCGGATTATCCTCAAGACGCCCGTCGAGCACCCACAATCCGAGCGTCTTCCTTCACAAGACGCCCGTGCAAAACGCCTGAATCCACCCATCTTCCCCTTCGGGCGCCCGTCCGTAAACACCCAAATCTGCCCGTCCCGTGCCCTGGACGCCCGGATTCCCATACAGCCTTTTCGTCTTCTACAAGCTTCAAGGAAGGATGCGCATATTTTTCTAAGACCGGCGAAAAGGAGACCGGAGTCTACCTAGAGACCGGCGATTCCTCAAGGACTTAATCGTCATTTAAGCCCTTAGTAAACCCTAATTTATGTAACTAATCCCCACTATAAATATCCCATTAGTCTAATTAGAAGAGGATGTTCCTCTTAGCAATCTTTAGTGTAGTTAATATCAATCAAATCTCTCTTTAATCTTGTAATCAACATTTAATCAAGTTTTAATACAAGTTTCATTTCCTTAATCTCTCTCTTGTTCATCCTTTGTTTTGGGTAATTGAAGACTATTTGGGTTATTATTGGGAGATTGACAACCTTCCAATCTATCATCAAGTACTTCTATTATTCTTTGCTTTATTATTGGAATCATCAGTAGGTATAATTCTCTTAATCCCTTTTTAATTATTGTTAATCATTTTCATTTATTCATCATGTTTTACTTTGTTGGTATGATTGACAACCTTGTTAGCATGTTCAACATGATAATGAGTGAGTAGTTTCCTTAGCTAGGGTTAATGGGTAATTAGGGGAAACCAACATGGGGGATGATTCATGCTTAAATTAATATGTTTTCATAGTTTATTTTCTTGCTTGTTGTGATCTCAACTTATGCACATGTTATGTTTGATGAAATGCGAGCCTATGAATCCTTGCATTTTTTACCCATCACCTATCTTTTCAATGAGACTTGTAAGACATAAACCAACTCGAGTCTTATTAGACCATGCATATAGTTGAGTAGGGAAGATTAAGTCGACTTGTAGGTGTTGTACTATCTAATCGATTCGGCTCCGGGACCCAAACTTTCCTAGGATTGTAAGATATAAACCAACTCGATCCATCACAACAATAATTGCATGCTTATAATTTGAGAATATGTTTGTATGATCAATTCCCATGAATCCCCTATGACCCCATGACACCCTAGTGCCTTTTATCAATTGTTTACATCCCTTTTAATTCATCTTACTTGTTTACTTTTATTGCTATTTAGTTTAGTGATATTCTACTTCAAACCCCAAATTGTAACACCCTTAGACACCAATAGTTGCAATAGAAAATCTCATCTCAATTCCCGTCCCTTGGGATCCGACATTTACTTGCCTCTTTACTAATTGTAGAGTTGTTTGTGAAGTTATAAATTGTGTTTTGGTCTAGGTGATCCTAACGACAAGTAACGAAAACTAAACCTCCTCGAGAGTCCGACCAGAAATGGCGCCGTTGCCGGGTGATATAGAGGAAATACATTGGCCTAAATATGTCATTTTTATACAATCAATTATAAATATTTGGTACTCTACCAAATATTTTGCAATCATTTTTTGGCCTAAATATGTTCAAATATAGTACCAAACATATTTGAATTACATAATATGACATATTTGGCTAGATAAAAGGAACATATTGATGGGAAACATACCATGATATTATAAAATATTCGAAAAATGAACATATTACTACGCCACATCCGAAACACAACATATTTTTTGAACATATTTGTCCTCTTTACTTTTTTTTGTTTGTGAAGTTATTCGAATTATATTATAATATGTCATATTATAAAATATGTTTGCCAAACATATTTGGCAAACATACCATGATATTTGGTAGAGTACCAAATATGTCATATTTGATATGTTATAAAAATGAACATATTTGGTAGAGTACCAAGTATCATGGTATAAATATCACCCATCAATGGGGATAAACGGCGCCATATCAAATATGTTTGTCCCATATTTGGCAAATATCATGGCAAATATGTCATCATGACAATATCATGGTATAATCCTCTTTGATGTTTGCAAGGTTTCTTGGCAAATATCACCCATCAATGGGGATAAACGGCATCATTTTGATGGGTGATGTCGTCGGGTCACATCCAATCAAACACATTTATAATACTCAACAAACAACTAGTTAGCGGTAAGTCGAGGTCGATCCATGGGACAGTGTGCTTTGGGTTCTAAGTATATCTATCTCAATTTATGCTAGTGTCACGATTGATTTGGGTTTGTAGTTGTGTCTAGACTAATGCAAACAATAGGGTAAAACAAGTAATAAAAGGAAGGATGTAAACAATTGATTAAAAACACTAGGATGTCAATGGGTCATATGGGATTCATGGTGTTGATCATACAAATATGTTTACAAAGTTGCAAGCAATTAATGTTGTAAAGGATCCGAGTTGGTTTATGTCTTACGGTTCATAGGAAGAGTTGGGTCCCGGAGCCGAATCGATTAGATTGTACAACACCTACAAGTCGACTTAATTTCCTCCTATTCAACTTCTATGCATGGTCTAACAAGACTCGAGTTGTTTTATATCTTACAAGTCTTGTTGAGTAGATAAGAGATGGGTAAAAATGCAAGGATTCATAGGCTTAGCATTTCATCAAACATAACATGTGCATAAAGTTGACATCACAACAAGCAAGCAAACTAATTATGAAAACATATTAAATTAAGCATGATTAATCCCATGTTGATTTCCCCTAATTACCCACTAATTCTAGTTAAGAGACTACTCACTTATTATCATGGTAAACATGTTATTAATGGTGTCAATCATCACAACAAGTGTAAACATGATAAGAGAATGAGGAAATAAACAATAAAGAATAAAGGGTAAAGGAATTATACCAACTTAAGATGATCCAAATAATAAAGCAAAGAATAATAGAAGAAACTTGATTGATTGATGCAGAATTGTCAATTCTCCAATAATAACCCAATAATCTTCAATTACCCAATAATAAACTTAAACAATAAACTTGAACAATAATTAAGGAAAGATTAATGTGTAATTTGTGGAAAAATTAAAGAGTAATCTATTCTAATCTACTCCTAATCTAATCTAAGGAAGGATTGATTTAACCTAATGAAAAACTTGATTGTTTGATTATTACAAACTAGTTTAGGACCCGTACAAAATTGCACGGGCATATATAAATAATATATAGACCGGTAAATATATCCACCTTAAAACAAATAGCCGACACGGAGTATAATATAATGTGATTAACATGAATATGAGATGAATTTTTCGAATATACGATGTCTCTTATTACATTGGCTCGACATAAATTACGCATTATTAGAAATTGCGGTTTGCGTGACAGCCCATCTGTCCTCAAAATTTGAAGTCCTATACTCTGCCCATCATAATGTTGGCGATTCTTACACATTGACCCGTGTCGAATTTGTTGTAGATGAATGCTACCCAATTTGCTCGTTTGTTTTTATTAATGGTTTTGCTGCAACCTTGTCTCCAACTTTCCTACGTAATCATTTGTGTGATAAACCTCAAGATTGAAAATATATATTCAAATGCAACTATAGCCAAATAAGAAGGAAAATATCATCCAATTGTGGTACTAATAAAAGAGCAATAAAGAATCATAGCTAAACTACTCACTCTTGCAGGTAAAGAAGAGAATCAACCCCATTGTAGCCTGAGCCTGATGGATTTATAGAATAAATCAGACATGCTAATAAACCTTGTCAATAGGAAGTTTGCAACTTTTTAGCGTCTTTAAACTACGTTCAAGACAAATTTCATTCAAAAGAAAGTTAATAAATGACTTGAAAATCCTTCCAGTTAAAAGTGAGTTACAATAGTTTAAAAAAAGGGAGAAACGAATTGAAAAACAATAACCGACCTTCAAATAACCTAACTGGCAAGACAGTCTACAACCTATTTGATTTTAGACCATTATTATCATAGAGCATAACCCAACTTGATTTCAACCCATTTAGATTAAATGGGTTATCGGGGTTTGTGTCGGAAGATCCTTACCATAACCTGGCCCATTTCACTTTCGTGTCATGTTCGTGTCGACCGGCTACCTAAATGGGTAAAATGTCTCAACCCGAACCCGTTTAACTTTGTGTCGGATCATTGTCGTCAAATTGAACATACAAAACACTCACAAAATTGAAATTTAGGGACGGGTCAAAGTATAAAGATATCTATGGAAAAATCAAAATCAACCCCATTACAAACTTTAAAGGGATCTCCTCCCTCATGCCTCAAAGTGATGCATCAATCTGGTGAAGAAGAAAAGATGATGGGGCAAAATCGTAATCATCCATGCTCATCCAATTGAACTCGCTGACTTTTCCAAAAACAAAAAAAAAATCATGAGAAATTTATCTCATTATGTATATTTTATTTCTGAGTCAAAAATAAGACGAAAAGATAAAGGTGAAGAGAGTTAAGCCCGTAAGATTAGACAATGACGAAGTAAATGGGCAAAAGAGTGAGGACTGAGGATGCACCTTCAAATAATCGAAATCTAATCAACTTTTATACACTAACCCATAGGTTGTAACGATGAACCTTGACAAATTTAGAATTACCAAATAAATTTAGAATTGCCAAATACAAAACCATACATTCAGATATTGAGAGGCAACTATATAACCAATGAAAATAGTAGCAGCAAGATTGATACAGACACATAATACTGTATCAACTCTTGCTAACGTAATCTATGAATCAATCAAATTTAAATCAATAAATAGAGAAAAATTTGTAATCTCATAGAAACTCGATGTTGCTAATCTTATTTATTACTCCCCCGTCTCAATTATATGCTTTCCTTTTACTCCCTCCGTCTCAATTATATGCTTTCCTTCCATTAAAATACACCCACAAAAAATAAAAATAAAAATTAAACAAATGATTGATATACATGGAGTGTTCTTTAAAAGAGAGTAAATCTTTACCGACATAATTTACGTATACCTAAACATTTTAACAACATATCTTCCAATGCATTCAATTAAAACCCATTGAATAACTCGTGCATGGATTCAAACAGTTACTCCATTTGTCCCAATCCTTTGTTTGCCATTTTTATTCTTTATAAGGGGTATTTTAATCAAAGGCAAACAAATAATTGGGACGGGGAGAGTGTAATGATAAATCACTATAAAACAATTAGAAATAAAATTATATGCAGAACGAATTTATTAGGGTACATCAAACAAACCACTTCACCTTATTGTTTGGGAAGCCTTTGCTCAATGCATTGTAAATTGTAGATCACACGTATGATCTGGAAGGCAGAATCAAAGAATGTAATTAGATTAGTTGATGATTTAAAATGGAATTAATCTATAAAACATTTCCAATTGTTCAAAAGAAGTGGAGAACTAAGAAAAAGTAAAGTAATAGAAATTTCAAATTACTTGGTAGGAGCATTGAAAGTATACCATCACAAAATACCTACAACAGCAAACACATAACAAATATGGATTACTGCATAGTCAAAATTTCAGAATTATCAATTAATACCGATATGCTATATGCCTACACCGATTCTACTACCAAATCTGCAAACGTATGCGAAAAGTAATTGATAAGACCTAAAATATACAGAATAAAACATACCTCTAATCATTATTAACATGGTAAATCTCTTCTTAATTGCTTTCGTCGATCAATAAATATTATTAGGAGAGTTTGTAGGGGGTTTGAAGGTTGAGGAAGACGCCGTATGAAGAGAAAGGAAAGTAACTATGTGAGAGAGGATAGAAAACAAATTTGATTAATTTAATTAATTAGGGTTTAGTAAAGTGACGGATGGGCGGGAATATTTTCACTGAGAAGCCGACACGTGTGCAGGTAAATATTTAGTGGTTCTTCTATTATACTTTTATATAGAAGATGGGGTATATATAATAGAGCATCATTAGGTTAAGTAAGAGTAAAATAGTAATTTAACAATGCTAATTGTTGGGTAGGGAATCGTCGGTCTCAAGAGAGACTCCGGTCTCCATTTCGCCGGTCTTTGAAAAATATGCGCATCCTTCATAGAACAAAAAGAACACGAAAGTTGCTGTCAGGGAATCCGAGCGGCTTGGTCTCGGGACGCTCGGACTGTAGCAGGGCAAGACGAGCGGATTTAAGGGGTGGACGAGCGGATTCCTTCAGGGGACGAGCGTCTTCAGTCTCGGGACGAGCGGATTGGCGAACAGCTTCTTTGTTTGAGCTCGGATTGTAAAACGGACGTCATTTTCTCATCCAAACTCCTATTGGAGTGATTCAAAAGCCTAGATCACTTGTTTTTTCGACGCCGTTCCATCTAGCATATTTTCAGAGCCAGAGGAGCAACCCTTAGTTCGGTTTTCGAGCGATTTCTTCATGCAATGCCTTCCTTCTCGTCATCCTTACTTTTAACCTTATGAGCCTTCTATATACTCTTTATTCCTACATCCTTGGTCATCATTCTTGCCTTCTCTTCATACTATTCCATCTAATATCGTCAATAAGCTTCCAAATATGCAAGAAAGACGGGAATTTCCGCCTTATTATCTTCTTTCCTACAAAACATACGAAATGCACTAGAAAAGCAAAATAGAAAGCATTTGACGGATACAATGGCTATGGAATGTTATAATAGTATTCAAAATGGGTTCAATTAAGGGACTAAATGTGCGCAAATAATGTTCACATCAAATATCCCCAAACCGAACCTTTACTCGTCCCGAGTAAAGAGGTGACAAAAACTAGAACTTTATTTAAACTATCCTAATAATGTAGCCGATATGAGATAATTAGCGGGTCTCACTCCGCCCCTTAAACTCACAACAGGACAACCATGAGGTAGGATGCCTTTTTGCAAGGCAAGGTGGGTCTTGCCAAAATGGCGACGCATCCAAACATTAAGCACACAAAATAAAGTAATGGATGCATCTACAAAAGAATAGCCACTTTCCTCATCTAAGTGGCGGAAATTATCTACAAGGGAAGCAATTCAAGGGTACACACTCCTTCATAGATACAATTTCTTTAAACTACTAGGCCTAGAAGGATACCAATAAATCACCTCCAAGTTGTGTCAAGCTACGGTACCTTTGTCCTCAATCGTTAAATGCTTTTGTCAAGAATAGACTCCCTATGGTGTTAGAAACACTGGAGGATCGCGGAATTCCCCCTCTTGCCTAGACACGAAGAAGGGTCATCCCCTCTCTACCATGCACAAAAATGGATACGATGGATAAAGGGATCAATAGATATTTGAGTTTCATTTTGGGAGTTTGCTTTTGTTTTTGTTTTCTCCCCAATTTCTTGTGGCATATAACACTTGAGAACACTTTCTTTTGCCATTTCTTTTGATTTTTGGCTTTTCAACACTTGACAACTTTCAACTTTTTGCATTTCTTTTTGAAAATTTTCAAAGTCACCCCATATGTAGTGAGGGTGCCTTATATTTGAAGCATAGGAGTTCTATTTTTGCTCCTCTTTTTATTTGATGCATTTTGCAAACTTTCTTTCACTTTTCATTTCATTGAACTCAAATCAATTTCTTCTTGTGCCCATTCCCTTTGATGGTAAAAATGTGGTAGAACATGGATGATGGATGCATGGTTTCAATGGTCACCTTGGAATAAACGGTAGCCAAGGAGTTATCACACCACAAGGTACTCTTGACTAGGCCTTAATCCATGGGTCAAAGAATACTAGCATGACACGTCCTAGGGTGTTTTACAAGTATTCTAACAAGAAAAGTCTTAAGAAAAAAATCATCTACTAGGGCCTATATACACTTGTCAAGTTTCCCAAGTAGACGGTTTCGCAAAATTTTTCTAACATGCAACTATATGTCATGATGCAACTAACATATATACATCTTAATGCATATGATTCTACCAACTAGTATGCCAAATAAACTAGATGCAAGTCCTAAATTTATATTGTTATACCGCATCAATCAAAATAAAGCCACATAGTCATTAACATAAAGAGGAAAAAGGAGATTGGAAATATCATACCATGCGGTCTTCAATATCCTCATGTCTCGGATGTGGCGTAGTCATTCAATGTGAACAAGGATAAAGAAAACACAATATATACAACAATATATACAAGACTACACTACAAAGGAAATGAACTTGTTTTTGGATTTTCAAATTTTTTCAATTTTTTTGATTTTTTCGAAACATTTTAATTTTTCTTTGGGTTTTTGAATAAAAGTTAAGTTAGAATTCCCCATCCCCACACTAATATGGGCATTGTCCTCAATGGCCAAAATGATGGGAAACTATGCAAGCATGATGCATGAATTCTACACTAAATGCAAGCTACACTAATCTACACTACATGATGCATGGGTTTTTTGTTTATGACGGAGAGCGTAATTTAGATTACCTCCCGTTGCGTATGCATGTACTTCCCCAAACCGAGATAGACATTATTTCTAATGTCCTAAAATTTGGGGTAGTTCATGCACACAAGATGCAATGCATGAAACTAAATTGTCATTTTGGATTTTCAAAAGTGGGAACAATAAAATAAGAACACCTCAATGGGGCCGAGGTGTTAGTCCTCGATGTTGCTAAGACTCTCCAACCATGATCAAGATAAAATAAATAAAACAAAGAAAGAAGTAGACAAACCTCAAGAGGGTAGGAGCCTCCAAAGCTTGCTAGTATTCCACCATATCATCATTGTCATCATCTTCCTCAATAGAAGTGGACTCATCACCACTTCCCTCTTCACTTCCTTGCTCACTTCCTTCATCATCCTCTTCTTCTTCATTTACCTCTTCAACAATGCCCTCATCATTAACAACCTCATCACCGACAACCTCATCGTCACCCAATTCATCCCTAGGTGCACTTGGAAAGAAAACTTCCCTATCCACCCAACTAGGCAAAGGACATGAAGGATCAAGTAGTCCTTGCCTAGCTAAATGAAGAAGGGGTGGATATTGGGCCAAGTATGCATCTTCCCGATCCTTATAAGCTTGTTTGTACATCTCTTGCATAAGTAGAGTCATGTAGTCATTGCCCACTTCAACACCTTTAGGTTTGAACTCTTGATATTTGAATCGGTAAGGTGGTGTGACAATGGAGGAGGAGGGCATTTCAATTTCACCCCTTTGTTGACGGATGATGTATTCGGCTTCCTTTGAGAGGGGAAGAAGGTAGTTCATTCGATGGACACTCAAACGGCATATCTTGGAAGGCAAAGTAAAAGATCTAGCATCATTGGTGAGCCATCCATATTTGGTGTCAAGAGGATTATGCTTGACCCACTTGTACTTGTTAATCATGGCATCCATGTCAATGAGATGACCCCCTCTTTTCGCCACATACTTGCTATCCTTGTTGAAATTCGGATCAAAGTACTTGGCCAAGAGAGTAACTAGACCTCCATTTATGATAAAAGCGGTGCCTTCATTTCCACAATCAACATTGAGCCATCTTTCCACCAAAAGCCTTAGAGCATTGTAAGGCTTGGTGAATTCCCTTCCAATATTTAAGGCCGACTCAAGTCGAATACAATCGATCTTGGTAAAGTGGTTAGTGTCTTTTCTTACAATGATAGTATTCCGGATGACCTTGTGCCACATTCTAATGCCCGGATGGTGGACTAAAAGAGCGCGACAAGCATGATAGTTCTCAAATTTCTTCCCGGAAATCGCCTCCCAAAGAGGAGCGGGGTCATATTTTTTGGGCTTCTTATAATAACGAGGTGTATCACTAAGACCTAATGCTTTACTCAAAACATCAAAGGTGATGCGCCTATTCACATTGGCAAGGCGAAACTCGATGTATTCTCTAGTCTCTACCTTAGTCACTTTTAATGAACTCAAGAAATCCAAGGTAAGGGAGGGGTATGTCAATTCTCTTGTAGCAAACAATTTTCGCAACCCCATGGCTTCAAAGAAGACTTTTGTTTGCTCAAGGACACCCAATTTGTTCAAGGCATCTTCACATATGAATTTGGTGGGTAGAAATGATTTCCTAGCATACTTGGCAAATGTATCCCTATGGGAGTTAGAAATGAAAACTACCTCCGGATAGTTTGATAATTGAGCAATTTCCGGAGTTGTTGTTGTTGCTTCCAAAGGAGGATTTTGTTGTTGTTGAACTTCCAAGTGTGCACTAGCAACCACCATAGCCAATGAGGCTTTCTTTGCTTGAAGGCATTGTTGCCTTTTTGAGAGTGCCTTTGCCTTAAGTGCCTTTGTTGATCCTTTTGTTCTTGCCATTGATGATTATACCAATAAAAGATTGAAAATAAAAGAATAACCAATAGGGATACATTTGCACAATTGTGTCCCAGGAATGATAGACTTGATGAAACCCAATTGGGTAAATTGCTTGATGTGTTAAAACAACATGAGAAGGCTATAGGTTATAGTCTAGATGACCTTAAGGGGATAAGTCCCAACTTTTGCATTCATTGAATTCATCTAGAGGAGGACCATAGACCTACCATTCAACCTCAAAGAATATTAAACCCCCACATGAAAGAAGTTGTCAAAGGAGAGGTTATGAAATTGCTTGATGCGGGAATCATATATCTCATATCGGACTCTTTGTGGGTTAGCCCCGTTCAAGTGGTACCTAATAAAGGAGGTACCACGGTGGTGACAAATGAAAAGAATGAGTTAATACCCACAAGGAAGATCACCGGTTGACGTATGTGTATTGACTATCGAAAATTGAATTCCGCAACAAGAAAGGATCATTTCCCCCTACCATTCATTGACCAAATGCTTGAGAGGTTAGCCTCCAACAAATTCTTTTGTTACCTTGACGGGTATTCGGGATTCTTCCAAATCCCTATATACCTGGATGACCAACATAAGACCACGTTCACATGTCCTTATGGTACTTTTGCATATAGGAGGATGCCTTTTGGCTTATGTAATGCCCCCGCCACTTTCCAAAGATGCATGATGAGTGTCTTCTCCGACTACCTAGAGACCATAATGGAAGTTTTTATGGATGATTTTAGCGTTTAGGGAAAGGACATTGACTCATGTTTGCATAATCTTCCTCTTGTATTGCAAAAATGTGAAGATGTTAGTCTTGTTTTAAATTGGGAAAAGTGTCACTTCATGGTCAATGAAGGAATTTTTTTGGGTCATTTAATTTCGGAAAAGGGCACCGAGGTCGATAAGGCTAAGGTTGAGGTGATAGAGAAACTCCCACCTCCCGTGAATGTTAGACGGGTGAGAAGTTTTCTCGGTCACGCGGGTTTCTATCGCTGTTTCATAAAAGATTTTTCAAAAATAGCGAAACCCCTTACTCAACTCTTACTTAAAGATGCCCAATTCCATTTCACTGATGAGTGTGTTGAAGCCTTTAATAGAATCAAGGAAGCACTAATCTCGGCACCGATCATTCAACCTCCAAATTGGGAACTACCATTCGAGATTATGTGTGATGCTAGTAACTACGCCATTGGAGCGGTTCTTGGCCAACGGGTAGGAAGAGCTCTTCATGCCATCTATTATATAAGCAAGACTCTTGATCCCTCCCAAGTGAATTATTATACCACCGAGAAAGAGCTTCTTGCCATTGTCTATGCTTTGGACAAATTTCGTTCCTACTTACTTGGATCCAAGGTGATTGTCTTTTCAGATCACCGTGCTCTCCGACATCTCTTGATAAAGAAGGAGGCAAAACAAAGGTTGTTGAGGTGGATTTTGCTTCTTCAAGAATTCGACTTGAAGATAAGAGACAAGAAAGGAGCCGAAAATGTAGTGGCGGATCACTTGTCAAGGATCCGGTTTCATGATGAACAAGGAGAAACACCGATCAATGACTCATTTCCCGACGATATTTTGATGGCCATTCAAACACAACTTGAAAGGCACATCACCCCATGGTTTGCCGATTATGCCAACTATATTGTTGGAAGAGTACTCCCTCCAAATTTGAACTACAACCAAAGGAAGAGATTCTTATTCGAAGTAAAGAGGTACTTTTGGGATGACCCAAACCTCTACAAAGAGTGTAGTGATGGGCTCTACCGGAGATGCATCCCTCAATGGGAAGTCCAAGGAATCTTGGAAGGATGTCACTCAACACCGTACGGTGGGAACCATGGAGCAAGGAGAACCATTGCAAAAGTTCTTAAATCGGGCTTCTATTGGCCTATAATGTTTCAAGACACGCGGGAATTCATCATTCATTGTGATGCTTGTCAAAGAACGGGGAATATTTCTTGGAGGAACGAAATGCCATAAAGGGGCATTCTAGAGGTGGAGATCTTCGATGTTTGGGGGATCGACTACCAAGGTCCTTTTGTGACATCCAATGGGAATAAGTATATCCTTGTGGCCGTAGATTACGTCTCAAAGTGGGTGGAGGCAATTGCCACTCCAAACGATGATGCCAAAACGGTCACCAAACTCTTCAAGAAAATAATCTTCCCAAGATTTGGAGTTCCTAGAGCAATCATAAGTGATGGAGGAACGCATTTTCATGAAAAGAAACTCGCATCCCTTTTGACTAAGTATGGAGTCCAACATAGAACCGGCTAGGGATACCATCCTCAAATAAGCGGTCAAGTTGAAGTTTCGAATAGAGAGATCAAGCAAATTCTTGAGAAAGTGGTAAATAAGATCCGAAAAGATTGGAGCACAAAGCTTGATGACGCTCTTTGGGCTTATAGGACGGCCTATAAGACTCCCATATGAGCCTCCCCTTACAAGCTTATCTATGGAAAAGCATGCCATTTGCCAATCGAATTTGAGTACAAAGATTTTTGGGCAATCCGAGCACTTAACCTTGATCTAAAATTAAGTGGTCAAAAGAGGATGATTAAAATTGAAGAGTTGGAGGAATTCCGACTACAATCATATGAGAATGCCAAGATCTACAAGGAAAGGACAAGATTGCTCCATGACAAGAGGATTAAGCAAAAAGCCTTGCACAAAGGGGATAAAGTCCTTCTATTCAATTACCGCTATCGACTTTTTCCGGGAAAGTTGAACTCTAGATGGATGGGTCCCTACGTGATCACCGAAGTTGGAACATATGGGGATTTTGAAATTAAGGCGGAAGATGGAAGCAAATTCAAGGTCAATGGTCAAAGATTGAAGCCTACCTATGAGGGAGCGTTTATTGGAGAGGTCGAGGTCACCTACCTCGGGCATCCTCATCCTTGAAAGAATCATCAAAGAGAGAGTTTGGTGGAGTCCTCCCTAAACCACCACTTGTAAATATACTAACCCTCTAACTTGTATTTATAATTTTGTTGCATTCCTTTTATCATAAACATAAATTCTTTCCATGAGAGTAAGTGAGGGAGGGTCACTAATGAATTTTGAATGAAGGAAGGAAATTTTCAATTGTGGGGAAGCCTTTATCGAAGTCAAGGAAATCAAGGGGAATCCGCAGCAAGCAACCCGAGCGTCTGAAGAAAGAATCCGGTCGGCTTGTACAAATACGACCGTCTTTTTGAGAATCCGTTCGTCCTGCTGGAATCCGCTCGTCTTTTTGCCAATGCATTTTAAGAAAAGTTCCTCTCACAGAATCCGCCCGTCTTTGGGAAAAGACGCTCGTCCTGCTCCAGAAAAGACGCCCGTCTTATGCTCGAGACGCTCGTCTTGGCTGCGTCAAATTTTTGAGAGAATTAGCTGTAAGGGAATCCGAGCGTCTTCCCTTAAATCCGCTCGTCCCGAAATGACAGAATCCGAGCGTCTTGTGACCGAGCCGCTCGTCTTCCTGCGTTAATCAATCCCGATTTTTCCTAATTTAAAAACACCCCACCACACAATTTGTGACACATCACCCTTCCTTCCATTTGTATTATAAAAACCCACCTCCTTATGACTCCAAAGCATATCCCAATCACTCTTTTACCCCACAAAAATCAAAAAGCCCCAATTTTCTAGGGTTCCAAAGGCAACATTCAATCCACAAAGAGCATCTTTTTACTTTAACAAATCAAAAATTCTAGCACAACAATCAAAGAATGCCACCAAAGGGATCTTCCTTTAGGGATAGAAGAAGACCAAGGGTAAGAGGAAGTTCTTCTACCTCCCACATCAACACCTTAAGAAGGGAGCATGAAGAAATTGTAGATCTTACAAGGCTTGATGACTTCTCAAATGTTGAATTCGTCAATGATGTGTAAAGACTCGTTTTCCACCGGCTTCTTCGTAAGAACTTTCTCCCTACTAAGTTTTTATGTCATAGAACTTTAAGGAAACTTGGGATTTATCACCAAATGTAAGCTCTTTTTGAGTTGTTTGGTCTCTCTACCCTTTTCCACATGCACGAGCAAACTTACCGATCCCTTGTGCTTGAATTTTTAAGCTTCTGGAAAATCACAACCTTGAATAGAACGATATGCATAGAATTTAGGTTGGAGAGTGTTTTAAGAATGATGACTCTAGTGGAATTTGCTAATGTGCTTGGTCTCGATGTCTCGCCTACCCGGACATCAAAACCGAAGAGATATAGTGTTGAACCCTTATGGAGGGCCATGACCGGCCGAGATTTCATGTACATCAAGGAGTGTCTAGCTTTTGACATTCAAAATCCTATTTTGAGACTTACTTACCGGTTCCTTTCTGGCACTCTACTTGCTCGCCCAGACCCGGCAATAGTGAACGAACTTGACCTTGTGTTCATGGAGTCTTATCTCAATATCCAAGGAAGGGGTGGGTACCACTTCAATGCGCCTCTTGTGCTACTCGAAAAATGGGCAAAGTTTAGGAACGGTGATGATGATGGGATGAAACACATTGTTAATGGAGGGCTCATTACAAAGATTGCAAAGCATTTCAATCCGAGATTCAATGAGAATAATGAGTATGCTCTTCTTTCCGGAAATACAAGGATAAATGAAGACCTTCTTCTTATTCATCATCATTGGATAACCCTTGAGGGGGTTGATAAAAGGGTCAAGTGGATTACAAAAGGAAGTGACCCAATCTACCTACCAATGACCGGACTACCAAGAATCTCACCAAGAAGGGGACCTTTATCACCAATCCCATCCTACCTCATCCCTCCAAACCCAACCCAAGCAAGGCAAGCACCACCACCTCCAAATCCCCAACAACAACAACAAAAAGAGCAACAACCACAAGATGAGAAAATCAAAGTGCCTCCCTGCCCTTTTTCATATCAACCGTACAACCACCCCAACCCCTTTATCCTTCCCCGTGATGACTTTGTAACGGGAATTCTACAAGATTTGCACTTCCGACAATATGAAGCTACCGTGGACAATTATTATGCACTCTACCCTCAATACCACGACATGATTCAAAGGGGAAAGATTAGTGAGGATGGAGCCTTTCCCTCTTGGGCACAATTGGATATACTCTTCCCCAATTCGGAGAGGGCAAATGAAGGGGCAAACGGGCGACAAGAGGAAGGGAGCGACAAATCTTGCGGTGGGGACACGGTGGAGCTTGGTAGTGAAGAGGACGAGTTCATGAACCCAAATACAAGTGATGCATGATACCGTCGTTTAGTACCAAAGATAAATTTATAAATCCGAACTAAAACTATAGCTAGTGATAGTATGGGTCGAACCACAGGGAGGTAGGGAATTTATAGTGGCTTTCAATTCTAGTCTTAACGGTAACAGTGAGGGGGTTTTGATGAGAATTATAACTAAATCTAATGACATAAACTAAATAAACGAATAATAGAAGCAAATGATGTAAACAATGATAAAAGAAATGCTAAGACGGTCGGTTCACTATAGCTGCGATGGCACAAAATCCTAGGTAAGTCCGAAATACAGTCGTGTAGGATGGGTAAAACAAGTCCTCTCGGTCCAAGTTAACTAGTAGCTCCTTCCGGCCTATGCTACCAGTCCCTAAGTCTCACTAATGCTAGCTCTCGCCCCGATTAGTGATTCCTAAAGCCTAAATTACATTATCTCTCGATCTCAGCAATTTAGTCGTGTCAACTCGTTAATTAATGCCCTTCCCTATCTTTCGATCTACGGGTTGGTCAAAACTAAGCATCTAACAAGTCTCCTCTCGGTCTCATTGTTAAATTTTGCACTTAACGAATTATACGGTGCTAATCAGACACGAAGTCAGTCGATCGACCAGCTACCCCAGTCGATCGACCAACCGGCTAAGTCGGTCGACTAGTTAAGCCAGTCGATCGACCAAGCCCTAATGCGGGGTTACCTTTTCTACTGCCATCTACGCCATAAATCCCCTACATCTTAGCAAGGTAATTTAGCTGCTCATACTGAAGGTAATATCAACGATAAAATTGACTAATAAAACAGACGAATTCATAATTGAAATAGCTAAATAAACGAGTAACATAAAACAATAATTTGGCTTCGGGTGATCTAACCTAGCAATTCTATACTACGAACGAAAGCAATAAAACGGAATAAAAGAACAGAAGAATACCGTATAGAACAAGAAGGAAAGATCAAAACCGAATGCAAGAGTAAACTTTATTGGCGGAAATAATCTAAACTAACGAATGTTGAATTGTATTTAAGAACTGAATGATAAAAACTCGATCCTTATTCTGAAAACTAAGGTTATGTTATATAGGAATAATCCTGCGTAACCTCTATTCTTAAAACTAATCACAATGGGCTTTGGAATTCTCGATCTTTTAACTTGCGCAACAGCTCGTGGGGTGGTCGATCGACCACTTGGACCAGTCGATCGACCACATGCGGCGTATGCGAAATGCATTCGACGATTCTGCGGCGCACCGATCTTAAAACAGATGCCATTTCTTCGTTACTTGGTCAAATCAGGCGTTCTACACGGCGTTGGAAAGCTAAGAGGATAAGCTTTCACTCCAATTGGAATCACTCGATTATCAGCTCTAGAACTCGAGATATTGCCATCTGAAGCAGGCTGCAATGTCGAGAAGCATTCTGACAGTCTATAGACCATGTAGGTCAGTCTATAGACCACTGTAGCTGGTAGTTCGCTTCTAAACTCTCGCAAATATGTCTTTCAGGCCTTGAAATGCGCACCAAGTTCCCTTCCCGAGTCTTTAATCCATGTCAAATGTAATGCTAAACACTTAGGGACGGATTTGGCTTATTTTCTGCTGAAATCTTCATATTTCTGCAATATCACACAAAAAAGAAGAAATACACGAAACAAGGGAAATAGTAGCATAAACTACTCAATTGAGCTCTGAAATGCGTGTGAAATGATGTGCAAAAACATCATATATTAGACACGCATCAAACTTCCCCAAACCAAACCCTTGCTTGTCCCCAAGCAAGAACTAGACTCGATCCTAAAACCTAATGGAACGAGTTCAATCTCAGAGCGAAATGCAACATGTAAAGCCTGAACCAATTTAATGCAACAACTAACAATCAATTAGTAATATGAATCATGCAAACGAGTTATATAGCCGTTAAAAATAAAGCTGAACCGTCGACCTTGCAAGACCTTTAAAATTGGACTCTCACGGGTCACTCTTCTCTCATGAAGCAAAGGGTAAGCATATATATGTAAGAGAGGACGAGAAATAGCCCCTCACCTAGACTACGACCCACATAATCATGCATGCAACTAATATGATAGACAATTCAACCTACCGTACATACATTCCAACCAAACAAGGTCCTGTCACAGCCGACGGCTTACAAAAATATGGTAAAGTGAGGCAATGGGTAAGAAAAGGCAAAATATTTATGGGAATGTGGAGGTATAGGTGATCAAGCTAGTACCTAAACAAAACCATATGACAACATCCATTTCTCATCCGATTATGAATTAAGCATGTGCCCATCATTTGGCACAAAACTCACCAAACCGAACTGAAAATACTCCTCAAATGATATAAGATAGAACATAGGAGCAGAAACCGTCTCATCAAACAACATCTCTTTTTTTTCAATCTTTCTTTCCATCATTTTTTCGAATTTTTCTTTTTTCAACTTCTCTTTCTCTTTTTTTTTTTTTCATTCTCCTTTTCTTCATTAAATACCAACTCCAAATCACTGGATAAAAACCAAAATTGGCACAATAAATTATATACCGCAAAACAATCTAAACTAGCTTGACAAGGCAGGCTAAATTTGGATGTAGCTAAGGGTCAACAGGCAAATTTGGCTAATGTGGAGTTCAATGGGTAAAATGAATTAAGGGGAAATTGTAAGCACCTCCCTGCATGTGACACCAACCACTAACCCGAATATATGCAGGCAAAAAGCAATTGAATTTCATAAATGTGCAAATTAATGATACATGATATGCAAGGAGTAACTACTCACAATCCTAGATAAACTGGTCATGAATGACACCAGTTATAAGCTCTAAACCTCAGAATATAAGTAGTTTGCCAAAATTTAAGTCAAGTCTCAAGTTCAGCAAGAAATATAACGAAAACTCGTAGACTATGCAAATGATTCTACCAATAACATGTCAATTAAGCAAGGCTTAGGCATAAACAACTGCAAATGCAATGTCATCATTGAAATACTACCGTTCCGACTCAACCTATATGCAAAAATAAACGTGCAATTTTTTTGAATTTTTTGAAATTTTTCAATTTTTTGGCATTTTTGTATATAAGAGGAAAATAAACAACAATGCAAGACAAAAATGTAAGCGTGAATGCAAAGCAGCATGAATGCAACGCAAAACCCTTCCCCAAACCAAATCACACAATGCCCCCATTGTGCAAAAGCATGTAATGAAATAAAAGGAAAACGGGAATTTGCGATAAAAAACTAAATAAGACATGAAGTAAGAACTCGGAAAATCACAAGACTTTAAGCGCAGCGAAAGAAAACCTCCCCAAACCAGCGTGAGCTAGGAGGTTTCAGTAGCCAGCAGTGCTACTAATAAGTACCTGAAAAGACAAAAACTAACGCGCGTAATTCCGATAAAACAATTTATTAAACGCAAAATTATGTGTAAAATAAAGAAACAGAAGAAAACAGAAATGAGTTGGAGAATAAAGCGGAGAAAAGACTCCCTCAACTCCGCAAATCGACCAAACACAGCAGGGGAATGATCGAAAACAGGTACAACAGCGAACATGGTCGATCGACCACATCACCCAGTCGATCGACCAAAGTGAACAGGAACAGAAGCTCCTGGAATTCGTAGCCCAGTCGATCGACCATAGGAGGCAGTCGATCGACTGGGAAACCTGCTGTAAGTTCTGATTTTCTTCGAATTAGCCCAATAAATTGAGCTAATATGGTCTATGAACCTGCAAATACACATAATAACGCGCCCGAAATTGCGCAAAACCCAAAGTAACTGTCTAAAGTCTAAATAAATCCTAAGCAAACTTATTAAAGCGAAGTCTCGCGCACACGAAAAACGATAAATAGTCTAAAAGCAGTAAAATAGTTTTTTTTAAAAAGGTCTAAGAAACGCATAGATCAACGGAAACTGTGGAAAATCTCCGACCAAGGCTTCTGTCTACATGAAGTAGCTTCCGCAGTGCTCATCTCAGAAGCTGGACTCCACTCTACTCCGACTGGAATACTCAATGGATCGTCTCTAGCATCTTCCCAAGCATGGCCATCATCTTCTAGCTCCTCACACTCAAGATCCGACTCCGAAATTTTGACTGGCTCCTTTTTCTTGGGCTCCTCATCTCGCTCCTCGTCAGTGCCATAGCTAAGACATCCTAGACCGCCTCTCTGAACAATTGGCTCCTTCACGGTTGAAGCGGCGGCGGTTCTTCCTTCCCAAACCAGTTCTGCAACGGTCAAAATAGAAGAATCTTCCTCCAATTTGCTCCCATTCTCAAAGGTGGAGGTGTCATAACGGAATAGGCACGGGAGCGAGGCACATCGAAAGCACAAAATAAGATTTCTTTTGAGAAATCATATTACGAGTCATGGGCCACATGGGGTCTTTCTTCCTAAGGGACTGGGCAAACATAATAGAGTGCTTCCCTACCTTAAATCTCAAAGTTCTTTCCCCTACATCAATTATTGCACCAACAAGTGCGTAAACGGTCTTCCCAAAATAATTGGGGTGTTGACATCTTCAGGAATATCCAAAACAACAAAGTCAACAGGGAAAAAGAATTTTTCAATTTGAACAGGCACATTCTCTAAGACCCCTGCTTTTTGGTCGAATCTGCTGAAAGTCGATCATTTGCACGATCATGTCGGTAATAGCAAATGTAGTCAATCCCAATTTCTTAGCCGACTCAAGGGCATAACAACGACACTAGCCCCTAAATCACATAGTGCTTTCTCAATTGAGAAGGTACCAATATTACGAGGGACAGAGAAACTACCCGGTCGAGACAGGTTTACGGGCGACTTTGTGAGTTAAATATGAACTAGACTCCTCGATTAATTGGACAGACTCGACAACATTCAAAGACATTTTCTTAGCTAGCAACTGTCTCATAAACTTCATATATGCAGGTACTTGATTAACTAGCTCTAAGAAAGGTACTTGCACATTAAGACTACGCACTAAATCTTTGAATTTATTGAACGTTACCTCATCTTTGGTTGGCACTAGTCTTTCCGAATAAGGAGTCATCGAAGTAGCTTTGCCCTCTCCTCTAGGTCTCTCATCCGGCATCGTGGACTTAGGTGAAAATCCACTACTTTGTCTTTGTTGTAACTTGACCATTCTTGATCCGTCTCGGAATGAACCATTGACCTTCGTAGGGTCATACTTTGGAATCGAACGGACCCATCGATCTGGATCTTGCCTCGATGATTTCGGAGTCGTAGTACCCGAAACAAGTAGTCCCTCAAATTATCTGGCATTGGAGGACGAAATGGCTCATCATCAGCTGCGTTTTCAGTCGATCGACCAGTGAGGTTGGCCGATCGACTGGCTTCCTCAGGACCAGAAACTGCATTGTTGCACGGACTGGTCGATCGACTGGGTGATGTGGTCGATCGACCGTGATTACTGCTGATCGTCTTTTTCTCGCCCTTTTTCTTCTTCCCTTTTTCGATGGCTGTCTCGGGTCCATCAAGAGCGGACCCGCTCCTCGGCGTCATTGCATGTACGGTCTCAATACGGCCGATTCGAGAGAGTGGAATTGACTCGGTATCTCATTGCATTCTTGTCTAATGTAGCAATTTGAGATTTCTACTCCATGATTGAGACCTCATTTGCCGCATTACTTTTCTCGTACCTCTACCATAAGCAGTGCACTAGACCTATCAACTCGCAACTTCATTATTTGACTCTTCTTTGTGGGAGTGGATGGTGGTGGGGCTTCATAAGGAGGCACATATGGTTGATGCGGTGAAGTAGGATCGTAATTATACGAATTGTCGAGCTGAAGTTGATGAAAAGCAAACATCTTCTCCTTAGGGTTCCTGCATGCCTCAGATGTGTGTCCCGCTCCGCCGCATCTCCCACAAAACGGCACCTGCTGCTCCTGAGAATGGAACATGGGTGCACCCTTCTGAAGTACTGTAGATAGGACCTGTAGGACCTAACAAAACAACACTAGAGGAAATGGTAAGAACTGCCTCAAGGTACTCAGTCTTCCCTTGAGGCGAAACACAGACTAAAATAAAAAACAACTAAAACTAGCGCTGCCTCCCCGGCAACGGCGCCAAAATTTGATACCGTCGTTTAGTACCAGAGATAAATTTATAAATCCGAACTAAAACTATAGCTAGTGATAGTAAGGGTCGAACCACAGGGAGGTAGGGAATTTATAGTTGCGTTCAATTCTAGTCTTAACGGTAACAGTGAGGGGGTTTTGATGAGAATTATAACTAAATCTAATGACATAAACTAAATAAACGAATAATAGAAGCAAATGATGTAAACAATGATAAAAGAAATGCTAAGACGGTTGGTTCACTATAGCTGCGATGGCACAAAATCCTAGGTATGTCCGAAATACAGTCGTGTAGGATGGGTAAAATAAGTCCTCTCGGTCCAAGTTAACTAGTAGCTCCTTTCGGCCTATGCTACCAGTCCCTAAGTCTCACTAATGCTAGCTCTCGCCCCGATTAGTGATTCCTAAAGCCTAAATTACATTATCTCTCGATCTCAGCAATTTAGTCGTGTCAACTCGTTAATTAATGCCCTTCCCTATCTTTCGATCAACGGGTTGGTCAAAACTAAGCATCTAACAAGTCTCCTCTCGGTCTCATTGTTAAATTTTGCACTTAACGAATTATACGGTGCTAATCAGACACGAAGTCAGTCGATCGACCAGCTACCCCAGTCGATCGACCAACCGGCTCAGTCGGTCGACTAGTTAAGCCAGTCGATCGACCAAGCCCTAATGCGGGGTTACCTATTCTACTGCCATCTACGCCATAGATCCCCTACATCTTAGAAGGGGATTTAGCTGCTCATACTGAAGGTAATATCAACGATAAAATTGACTAATAAAACAGACGAATTCATAATTGAAATAGCTAAATAAACGAGTAACATAAAACAATAATTTGGCTTCGGGTGATCTAACCTAGCAATTATATACTACGAACGAAAGCAATAAAACAGAATATAAGAAAAGAAGAATACCGTATAGAACAGGAAGGAAAGATCAAAACCGAATGCAAGAGTAAACTTTATTGGCGGAAATAATCTAAACTAACGAATGTTGAATTGTATTTAAGAACTGAATGATAAAAACTCGATCCTTATTCTGAAAACTAAGGTTATGTTATATAGGAATAATCCTGCGTAACCTCTATTCCTAAACCTAATCACAATGGGCTTTGGAATTCTCGATCTTTTAACTTGCGCAACAGCTCGTGGGGTGGTCGATCGACCACTTGGACCAGTCGATCGACCACATGCGCCGTTTGTACTGCATTCGACGATTCTGCCGGCGCGCACCGATCTTAAAACAGCTGCCCTTTCTTCGTTACTTTGTCAAATCAGGCGTTCTACGTGGCGTTGGAAAGCTAAGAGGATAAGCTTTCACCTCCATTTAGAATAACTCGATTATCAGCTATAGAACTCGAGATATTGCCATCTGAAGCAGGCTGCAATGTCGAGAAGCATTCTGACAGTCTATAGACCATGTAGGTCAGTCTATAGACCACTGTAGCTGGTAGTTCGCTTCTAAAATCTCACAAATATGTCTTTCAGGCCTTGAAATGCGCACCAAGTTCGCTTCCCGAGTCTTTACTCCATGTCAAATGCAATGCTAAACACTTAGGGACGGATTTGGCTCATTTTCCGCTGAAATCTTCATATTTCTGCAATATCACACAAAAAGGAAGAAATACACGAAACAAGGGAAATAGTAGCATAAACTACTCAATTGAGCTCTGAAATGCGTGTGAAATGAGGTGCAAAAACATCATATATTAGACACGCATCAATGCATCCAAGGAAATATGGGATAGTGATATAGAGGGAGATGACGGCGATCTCTAGAGGATCTCTTCATAGCTAGATGGAGCGGGCGTGAGGCACCCATCTCAAGCTTAAGTGAAGTTTCCTCATCTCTTCTCTTTATTTTCAATTTTCATGAAAGAAGTTTATGTTTTGTTAACTTGTACAATATTTGACTTTGTCTTTGGTTGGAGAGTCCTAGCAACATAGAGGACTAACACCTCGGCCCCATTGAGGTGTTCTTATTTTATTGTTCCCACTTTTGAAAATCCAAAATGACAATTTAAATTCATGCATTGCATCTTATGTGCATGAACTACCCCAACTTTTAGGACATTAGAAATAATGTCTATCTCGGTTTGGGGAAGTACATGCATACGCAACGGGAGGTAATCTAAATTACGCTCTCCGTCATAAACAAAAAACCCATGCATCATGTAGTGTAGATTAGTGTAGCTTGCATTTAGTGTATAATTCATGCATCATGCTTGCATAGTTTCCCATCATTTTGGCCATTGAGGACAATGCCCATATTAGTGTGGGGATGGGGAATTCTAACTTAACTTTTTTTCAAAAACCCAAAAAAAATCAAAAAGTTTCGAAAAAATCAAAAAAATCAAAAAAATTTGAAAATCCAAAAACAAGTTCATTTCTTTTGTAGTGTAGTCTTGTATATATTGTTGTATATATTGTGTTTGCTTTATCCTTGTTCACATTGAATGACTACGCCACATCCGAGACATGAGGATATTGAAGACCGCAAGGTATGATCTTTCCAATCTCCTTTTTCCTCTTTATGTTAATGACTATGTGGCTTTATTTTGATTGATGCGGTATAACAATGTGAATTTAGGACTTGCATCTAGTTTATTTGGCATATTAGTTGGTAGAATCATTTGCATTAGGATCTATATATGTTAGTTGCATCATGGCATGTAGTTGCATGTTAGAAAATTTTGCGAAACCGTCTACTTGGGAAGCTTGACAAGTGTATATAGGCCCTAGTAGATGCTTTTTCTTCTTAAGACTTTGCTTGTTAGAATACTTGTAAAACACCTTAGGATGTGTCATGCTAGTATCCTTTGACCCATGGATTAAGGCCTAGTCAAGAGTACCTTGTGGTGTGATAACTCCTTGGCTACCGTTTATTCCAAGGTGACCCTTGAAACCATGCATCATTCATCCATGTTCTACCACATTTTTGTCATCAAAGGGAATGGGCACAAAAAGAAATCAATTTGAGTTCAATGAAATGAAAAGTGAAAGAAAGTTTGCAAAATGCATCAAATGAAAAGAGGAACAAAAATAGACTCCTATGCTTCAAATATAAGGCACCCTCACTACATATGGGGTGACTTTGAAAATGTTCAAAAAGAAATGCAAAAAGCTGTCAAGTATTGAATTGCCAAAAATCAAAAGAAATGGCAAAAGAAAGTGTTCTCAAATGTCAAATGCCACATGAAATTGGGGGGAAAAACATCAACAAAGCAAACTCCCAAAGTGAAACTCAAAAATCTATTGATCCCTTTATCCATTGTATCCATTTTTGTGCATGGTAGAGAGGGGACGACCCTTCTTCTTGTCTAGGCAAGAGGGGGAATTCCGCGATCCTCCAATGTTTCTAACACCATAGGGAGTCTATTCTTGACAAAAGCATTTAACAATTGAGGAGAAAGGTACCCTAGCTTGACCAAACTTGGAGGTGATTTATTGGTATCCTTCTAGGCCTAGTAGTTTGAAGAAATTGTATCTATGAAGGAGTGCGTACCCTTGAATTGCTTCCCTTGTAGATAATTTTCGCCACTTAGATGAGGAAAGTGGCTATTCTTTTGTAGATGCATCCATTATTTGACTTTGTGTGCTTAATGTTTGGATGTGTCGCCATTTTGGCAAGACCCACCTTGCCTTGCAAGAAGGCATCCTACCTCATGGTTGTCTTGTTGTGAGTTGAAGGGGCGGAGTGAGACCCGCTAATTGTCTCATATCGGCTATGTTATTAGGTTAGTTTAAATAATGGTCCTAGTCTTTGTCACCTCTTTACTCGGGACGAGCAAAGGTTCGGTTTGGGGATATTTGATGTGACCAAAATTAGAGCATATTTAGTCCCCAAATTAGCCTTGTTCCCATGCTTTTTAGTGCATACTTGGGTCATTTATTGTCTATAGTCCTTTGTTTTTCATATTCTTTGAGGTTTTGTGTCCTTGGTAGGGAAGGAGTGCAAACCTTGCATTTTCATGGCAAAATGAGGCTAAATTGATTGAATTCAATGACCAAGCATCAAAGAGAAGACAATATTAGAAGGCCTTTGTACATACTATAGTAGATGGGCAATGATGAGAAAAGATCCTTGCATCCCCGAGGAAATCCCCAAGGATTTTATGAAGAAAATGGAAGAAAAGAAGAAGGAAAGAAGCTGTAAGACAATCCGGGCGGATTGTCCTCAAGACGCCCGTCCAGCACCCACAATCCGAGCTCTTCCTCCACAAGACGGCCGTGCAAAACGCCCAGAATCCGCCCGTCTTCCCCATCTAGACGCCCGTCCAGAAACACCCAAATCCGCCCGTCCCGTGCCCTGGACGCCCGGATTCCCTTACAGCCTTTTCGTCCTCTACAAGCTTCAAGGAAGGATGCGCATATTTTTCTAAGACCGGCGAAAAGGAGACCGGAGTCTCCCAAGAGACCGCCGATTCCTCAAGGACTTAATCGTCATTTAAGCCCTTAGTAAACCCTAATTTATGTAACTAATCCCCACTATCAATACTCCATTAGTTTAATTAGAAGAGGATGTTATTCTTAGCAATCTTTAGTGTAGTTAATATCAATCGAATCTCTCTTTAATCTTGTAATCAACATTTAATCAAGTTTAATACAAGTTTCATTTCCTTAATCTCTCTCTTCTTCATCCTTTGTTTTGGGTAATTGAAGACTATTTGGGTTTTTATTGGGGGATTGACAACCTTCCAATCTATCATCAAGTACTTCTATTATTCTTTGCTTTATTATTGGAATCATTAGTAGGTATAATTCTCTTAATCCCTTTTTAATTATTGTTAATAACTTTCATTTATTCATCATGTTTTACTTTGTTGGTATGATTGACAACCTTGCTAGCATGTTCAACATGATAATGAGTGAGTAGTTTCCTTAGCTAGGGTTAATGGGTAATTAGGGGAAACCGACGTGGGGGATGATTCATGCTTAAATTAATATGTTTTCATAGTTTATTTGCTTGCTTGTTGTGATCTCAACTTATGCACATGTTATGTTTGATGAAATGCGAGCCTATGAATCCTTGCATTTTTTACCCATTACCTATCTCTTCAATGAGACTTGTAAGACATAAACCAACTCGAGTCTCATTAGACCATGCATATAGTTGAGTAGGGAAGATTAAGTCGACTTGTAGGTGTTGTACAATCTAATCGATTCGACTCCGGGACCCAAACTTTCCTAGGATTGTAAGATATAAACCAACTCGATCCATCACAACAATAATTGCTTGCTTATAATTTGAGAATATGTTTGTATGATCAATTCCCATGAATCCCCTATGACCCCATGACACCCTAGTGCCTTTTATCAATTGTTTACATCCCTTTTAATTCATCTTGCTTGTTTACTTTTATTGCTATTTAGTTTAGTGATCTTCTACTTCAAACCCCAAATTGTGACACCCTTAGACACCACTAGTTACAATAGAAAGTCTCATCTCAATTCCCGTCCCTTGGGATCCGACCTTTACTTGCCTCTTTACTAATTGTAGAGTTGTTTGTGAAGTTATAAATTGTGTTTTGGTCTAGGTGCTCCTAACGACAAGTACCGAAAACTAAACCTCCTCGAGAGTCCGACCAAGCATAAATTGAGATAGATAGACTTAGAACCCAAAGCACAGCATCCCATGGATCGACCTCGACTTAACCACTAACTATTTATTTGTTGAGAATATAAATATGTTTGATTGGGAGACACGACGACATCTCTCCTCATCGAAATGGCGCCGTTGCCGGGGACGGTGTTATGTGATTAAGTTCTTACTTGTTTTTCTATTTTTATTTGTGATTTTACCTTGTGGAACTTGTTCCTCAAGGTTCATTTTTACCATTTTATTGTTGTTTCCATGTTTGTAGTCGTATCTTTATCTAGGCTATGATGATGACCTCGGACTTGGTACATGGAGTATGTGGTGGATCTTTTGAGTATGATTACAATGGGTATGGGGAGTTTGAGGAGCAAGTCAACACAAACCTACCTTACAACTCATACAATGAATGTCCTAACCACTACCTCAACTTTTCTTACCAAAGCCCCCATATCCAATACCCACAACAACCACCCTCCAAAAACCTACTTTTCAATCAATGCCAAATGCCATCCTACAACCAACACCCATACCCCTAATCTCTCATGTACCCACAACAAGAGAATGAGCATAATTTTGACATACAAAGTGTGGTTCTCCAAATGTTAAGGGACTAACAAAATCTCTTTATGCAAATTCTAGAAGAGAGCCAAGCTAGGGACAATGTTCTCAAAAACATTGTTACCAATGGTGAGAAGTTGGCAAATCAAATTGCCCAAATGGAAGCCACCCAAATGCTCAATGAAGAAGAAGGGGAAGATAATGAGGGTGAAGAAGAATTTGGATGGCATTATGAAGCTACTCTTGTAAATCCCCCACCACCTCCTAAATTCATAAGTATTGAACATCCCATATCCCAACTTGTACCCAACTTTACAAACATTCATGATGGATGTGAACATGAAGATGTAACTTTTGAGGAAGAGGAGTGCTTGATTGATTATGGACCAATAGTGGATGTTGAATTGAAGCATGATAAAGTTGGAGAGAAGAGCAATGGTGAATATGAATTGGAGGCCAATTATGAGACAAGCACTTTGTCTAAATTGCCTCGTGTATCTAGCTCCCACACTAACCTTGCTTCTCCAATTTGGGATACCTATGATGATGATGATGATGAGGAAGGCCTCCCACCACAATTTCCCTCTATGACCCATGTAGAGGAAGTGTGTTCCCTTGACACTTATGGGAGTGAAGGTAAAACTTAGAAAGAAGAGGTTGATGAATTTGAACTTGCTATCTTTGCAGAATTGAGGGGCCAAGAGGAAAACTATGATGTTGGCATCTTTGATCATAGTTTGGAAGAAATTGAAGCTCTTTTGTTTGGAAATGGTTCAAGTTCTAAACAGGGTTAAGAAGAAAGTGAAGAAAATGAAAGCATTAATGACCTCAATAGATTGATGAATCAATGCTCTATCATCATAGAATTTGAAAGAGATGGTAAAGAGTGGAAGCCTCTGGATGGAAATGGGCAATACTTCATACATTGTATTGACAAGAATCATATCCTTGTTGGTTTGAAGCATTGTAAGAAGCCAAGTTCCAAGGGCAAAACAAATGGGAGAGTGTTTGACCAGTTCTATTCCAAGCCAAGATGGCTAAACTACGTTTTGACATCGCCAATCTCCTATTTGTGCTTATATGAAGCCCATTCAAAAGCCTTTGACCGGTTGTTGAGAACATTAAGCAACATGGACAACATCAATAATCATGACAATAAGGAATGAGTTTGGTGTAGTCATCCCTCAAACCACCATTTGTAAGATATCCTTTCCTTTGACTTTGCATTACATTTACACTTGCATTTAGTTATATACATATACTTTTAGCTTGCATTTGTATTATATTTCATATCTCATTTACATTAGTTAGTTCATATAGTATAGTTGCATATTGAAATATATATCACATGTTTTATATAGTTAGTTGCATATAGACTAGAATTCATGCACAATCACTAATGACCAAACCTATTCTTCTCTACACTAGAAATAGTGTTTAAATCGGTTTGGAGAGGTTTGATCATAGGTGACCATAGTTTACTAGAAATCATGCATCATATAATATAGTTTAGATTGCATTCATTTGTTATATATGTCATATAGAATTGTATTTAGTTAGAGCATGCATTCATATCACATCATTGCATTTCTACTTTAATTTCCATAAAACTTTAAAAATCCAAAAACATGTATTTCTTTTTCATTCCTACTCCTACATGTACATTGAGGACAATGTCCAAAATAAAGTGGGGGATGGGAATTTATATTCCAAAAATAAAAAAAAAAATTGAAAAATACAAAAACATGTCTTTTTATTTCATAAACAAAGAAAAAACCATTAAAAATTGTAAAATTGAAAAACCAAAAACATGTTCATTCCTTTATAGTGTAGAATTGTATATTTTTGTATATACTTGTTTGTTTGTTTGTCTATCCTTTTTCACATTGATCGATTACACCACAGCCGAGACATGAGGATTATGAAGACCGCATGGTATGATCTTTCCAATCTCCTATTTCCTCTTTATGCTAATGGCTATGTGGCTTTATTTTTATTGATGCGGTATAAACAATGTGATTATAGGATTGCATTTAGATTATTTGACATACTAATTGGTAGAAGCATATGCATTAGGTTGTATAAATGTTAGTTGCATCATGGCATATAGTTGCATTTAGGAAAAAGTTTGTGAAACCGTCTTTTAGGGAATCTTGACAAATGTATATAAGGCCCTTGTAGATACTTTTTCTTCTTAAGACTTTGCTTGTTAGAATACTTGTAAAACACCCTAGGATGTGTCATGCTAGTATACTTTGACCCATGGATTAAGGCCTAGTCAAAAGTACCTTGTGGTGTAATAACTCCTTGGCTACCATTTATTCCTAGGTGACCCTTGAAACCATCACTAATACAAATCCAGGCAACCACAACGGCCCTTTAACAACGCTTATTCAAGAAAATCACCAAAAGATGTTGTAGAATGGATTGCGCGAAATTTTACTAAACTTAATTACATTGGTTATGTGTTGTTAACCGTTGTTATTGGTTTTAACAACGGGTCAAACTTGCACAATCGTTGTTAATATAAAAACAAATAACAACAGTTTACTCTGTAATACATTATAACCTTTGTTAATAATTTGGCGCAAAATTAGTGAAAAATAATTACAACGGTTATATTAGAACCCGTTGTTAATACTTTTTAACAACGGTTGTCAAAGGAACCATTGTTAATATATTATCTAATGACAACGGGTTTATGTGTAATAACCGTTGTCAATACTTTCAAGAAAATACCACAATATATACCACACAAACACAGATCAGCTACAGCCACAGCCACAAACACACAACCACACTCTTTCTCATCGTCTCTTTCTCATCGTCGCTTTATCATCTCCGTCACTGTTGTTGTCATCGTCTCTTTCTTTCGCTAATTATCAGGTATATATCTATCGCTTTATGGTTTTAGGTTTTGTGATCTCCGTCATTATTGTTCTTTCTCTAATTATTTTATTTGCTGTGTTTTTCTCCGTCATTGTTCTTTCTCTAATTATTCGCTTAGTTTTTCTGCGTTTATTAGTAAAACAAATTAAATAAAATAAAACAAAGAAGATGATGGAGAGGATAGTAAAACAAATCCACATTTAACATACATGAACTTAATTAATTGATATATATACATAAACTTAATGCATTGCTAAAAATACATTTCTTAGATGTTCATATAGGGATGCATTCTCTTCTATGAGAATCATCCACTCCTCCTTTGCTATTTGGAGGTTTCGTTCCGCAGATGCAATATTTTCATATAGCTGCATTATCTGTGGCTCTAACAAGCCATGTTTTTTGGCCCCCTTGAGTGCGATCCGAGCTTGCTCAAAGAAGAGCATGTTCTTCCTCTCAATTTCCTGCAAGCGGCGTATGAAACTTTTGTTGTACTCGGTCACAATGCATGTTAAACGAATGGTATCATTCATTATTGAAGGAAGTTTGGAGTTTATTAGGTTTTAAAGATTTAGGGTTTGGAGTTTAGGGTGGAGATAGTCATATAATGGATTGGTTATTGAGATAGTGGAATGAATTTATAATTAGTATATGTGTCGTTTGAGTTGTTTTTTAATTAATATTTTTAGGGTTTGATGCTTAAATTAATACGAAGTATATTTTTGTTTAGGAAGTTGTGCCATATCCCTGCTTCAAATCTTATAACCCTTCGCATTCCATATATTGTGTCCTTTCATGCATGGATTTTGGCAGTAATAATGCATCTAGTAATATATGATTATTGATGCAGGAGGGATTTTGGCAGTAATGCTTTGTATTTTTATTTTTTTTATTTTTTTAAAAACAATAACAACGGTTATTTAAAAAAAAAACCCGTTGTCTTTAGTTATAACAACCGTTTTTTCTATTGTAACCGTTGTTATAACTTTCCCACCAAAAATTAGTCTGACTTTCCATAACGGTTATTTAAAAAAAACCCGTTGTCTTTAGTTATAACAACGATTTTTTCTATTGTAACCATTGTTATAACTTTCCCACCAAAAATTAGTCACACTTTCCACAACGAATGACTCGTAACGACAACGGTTTTTAACCGTTGTTAATAGTTTTCACAGCGGGTTTCTTAAAAAAACCAACCGTTGTTAAAACTTTTAACAACGGATGCTTTAACAACGTCCGCTTTTTTATATAACAACGGTCTTTAACCGTTGTTATAACCTATATCTGTAGTAGTGCATGCAACCATCATCCATGTTCTACCACATTTTGTCATCAAAAAGGGAATGGGCATAAAAATTGTTCAAAATTTGCGTTCAAGAATTGAAATGAAAAGTCGAAAAGTTTGCAAATGCATCAAAAGAAAAGAGGAGTAACAAAAATAAAAACTTTTATGCTTCAAATATAAGCACCCTCACTACAAATAGGGTGACTTTGAAAATGTTCAAAAGAAAATGTAAAAAGTTGAAAGTTGTCAAGTATTGAAATGCCAAACATCAAAAGAAATGGCAAAAATAAAGTGTCCTCAAATGTAAAATGCCACAAGAAATTGGGGGGAATAACAACAACAAAATCAAACTCCCATATGAAACTCAAAACATATTGATCCCTTTTCCATCAAATCCACTTTTGTGCATGGTAGAGAGGGGACGACCCTTCTTCTTGTCTAGGCAAGAATGGGAATTCCGTGATCCTCCAGTGTTTCTAACACCATAGGGAGTCTACTCTTGACAAAAGCATTTAAAAATTGAGGACAAAGGTACCCTAGCTTGACACAATTGGAGGTGAGTTATTGGTATCCTTCTAGGCTTAGTAGTTTGAACAAACCATATCTATAATAGAGTGTGTACCCTTAGATTGCTTCCCTTTTAGATAATTTCCGCCATTTAGATAAGGAAAGCGGCTATTCATTTATGTAGATGCATCAATTACTTGTTTTGTGTGCTTAATGCTTGGATGTATCGTCATTTTGGCAAGACTCACCTTGCCTTACAAGAAGGCATCCTACCTCATGGTTGTCTTGTTGTGATTTGAAGGGGCGGAGTGAGACCCGCTAATTGTCTCACATCGGCTATATTATTAGAATAGTTTAAATAAAGGTCTACTTCTAGTCACCTCTTTACTCGGGACGAGTAAAGGTTCGGTGTGGGGCGGAGTAAGACCCCCTAATTGAACCCATTTTGCATACTAATATAGCATTTCATGACCATTTTGTCCGTCAATTCCTTCCTATTTTGCTTTCCTATTGCATTGTATATGTTTTATAGGAAAGAAGATAATGAGGCGGAAATCCCGTCTCTTGTGCATATTCGGAAGCTTGTTGACGATCTTGGATGGACTAGTATGAAAAGGAGGCAAGAATGATGACCAATGATGTAGGAATAAAGAGTATATAGAAGGATCATAGGCTAAAAGGCAAGGATGACGAGAAGGAAGCCATTACAAAAGGAAATTGCTCGTAACCAAACCAAGAGTTGCTCCTTTGGCTCTGAAACTAGACTAGATGAAACGGCGTCGAAAAATCAAGTGGTCTAGACTTTTGAATCACTCCAATAGGAGTCCGGATGAGGAAATGACGTCCGTTTTACGATCCGAGCTCAAATAAACAAGCTGTCCGCCAATCCGCGCGTCCCGAGACTCAAGACGCTCCCCAGACCCAAGACGAGCGTCTCACCTTCAAGACAAGAATATTCCTTTCCTACTATCCGAGCGTCCCGCAGACAAGACGCCCGTCTTGCAGGCAGACAATCCGAGCGTCTCCTCCACGATATGCTCGGATCACGAGACAGGACCTCCGTGCCAAGACTCCAGACGCACGGGACGAGCATATTATGGCGGGACTAGCAACGTGATATGCGCATCTCCCTTCGAGACTTGAATTTCCCTACTAAATACATAGCAATGCTATTTAGTAATCTACCCTTGCTTAACCTAATGATGTACTACTATATATACTCCATTTGTAATAATCAAGAAACCAAGCCCTCTTATGGAGGCAACAACTCTTAGCTTAGATCAAGTTTTCTTAGATTAGATTAAGCCTTCATTAGGAGTAGATTAGAATAGATTAATCTTTAATCTTTCCACAAATCACACATTAATCTTTCCTTAATTATTGTTCAAGTTTATTATTGGGTAATTGAAGATTATTGGGTTATTATTGGAGAATTGACAACTCTTCATCAATCAATCAAGTTTTCTTCTATTATTCTTTGCTTTATTATTTGGAATCATCTTCATAGGTATAATTCTCTTTACCCTTGTTTAATTATTGTTAATCACTTTTATTTATTGATCATGTTTTGCTTTGTTAATATGATTGACAACCTTATTAGCATGTTGAACTTGATAATGAGTGAGTAGTTTCCTTAGCTAGGGTTAAAGGGTAATTAGGGGAAACAAACATGTGGAATGATTCGTGCTTAATCTAATATGTTTCCATAATTAATTTGCTTGCTTGTTGTGATTTCAATTTATGCACATGTTATGTTCGATGAAATGCGAGCCTATGAATTCTTGCATTTTTTACCCATCGCCTATCTTTTCAATAAGACTTGTAAGACATAAACCAACTCGAGTCTCGTTAGACCATGCATATAATTGAATAGGAAGGACTAAGTCGACTTGTAGGTGTTGTACAATCTAATCGAGTCGGCTCCAGGACCCAAACCTTCTTAGGGATTGTAAGATATACACTAACTCGATCCCATCACAACAGTAAGTGCTTGCATCTAGTAGAGAACATGTTTGTATGATCAACTCCCATGAATCCCTTATGAACCCATGACACCCTAGTGCTTTTAATAAATTGTTTACATCTCTTAATTTATTGTTTGTTTTACTTTATTACTTTCATTAGTTTAGAACACAACTACAAACCCAAACAAATTGTGACACTAGCATAAATTGAGATAGATAGACTTAGAACCCAAAGCACACCGTCCCATGGATCGACCTCGACTTAACCACTAACTAGTTGTTTAATTTGTTGAGAATATAAATGTGTTTGATTGGGAGACAAGACGACATCTCTCCTCATCATAAATCAAATGGTAAGTGTCCCCGTGATAGTCGGATGCGAGGTTTTCTACAATGCTCAAACTTGAGAGCGAGACATATCAGTGGTACCTATCGGTATTGACTTTCTAAAAAAAAAAATCCACGACAACTCCTGTGTTCTACCTCGAACACACCACTGCTGTAATACTCATGTGCTCCGACCCCATACTCCTTATCATGAACTGCATTTTTCGGTTTTGCACTTTTACATCAGTAAATCACGCAACGAAACAAGGACATATATAGCAAATATGTCTTAGTTATGTTGATAAACCGATGTAAGATTCTACTCCCTCCATTTCATTGATTATGCACTTATTGTACAAATGTGTGTTTTTCAATTAATAGTAGGCAGATGATGGATTTACCGATAAAGAGGAAGTCAGCCTTACATCTGTGCGTGTTTATGGTTTTGACTTGTGTTGATTTTTTTAGTGCGTAATGTTTTGGGTTGGCTAGTTAAATGGATAGTGGCTGATATAGTGGAAGACACAAGATACCTCTTGAGAGCCTTGAAGGGGAAGCATAGTCTCGTTCACTTGCAAAAGCCGACAGACTTAACTTGGCTAGCATAAATGAGTGTCCAGCTTAAAACGAAAATAAGCAAGGCTATACCAGCTGGCAAGATTTTAGTATAATTCACTAAATCAAAGAATATGAAACAAGCATAATGACAATAGCAGAAATTTTCACTAATCCACAGAAATAAGATTTGTGATATAACAACTACAAGTTATTAAATATTAATCCATTTGAAAATAGAAAGAAGCCATACCCTCATCTACTTAGCTTTTTATTGTTCGGTCGAAGTCGTGATTCCTTATTTTCGAGCTCGTGTACATAAGCGGATACACGCGTTAAAAGTAAGAATATATATATTAATAACAAGAAGAAAATAGGACATCACATCACCAAATTGAAAAAACACCCCTTAGACTAAACTACCGTTGTATCCTCTTTGAATATGCATATGATCAACTATGCAAAAAAAACAAAAAACCCCGAAAACAAGAGTTAGCTTACCGGGAAAGTGTAGGTGCATACTCTTCTCTTACCGGCACGTCCTTTAGCATTTACTCACCTTAACCTTATTGACTTCTAACAACCAATTTAAACCCTAAATCAAACATGAGAATAATACAAACATATCAACTGATTGCTCATCTATTCACCTCGATGTTTTTAAAAATCAAAACGAAAACTCATATAAAAAAACCATCTGAAATCAGCCCAAAACATACTTGATAGGGAGTGGTCCGGATTAGGCTCGTCGTCAAAAGCTACCAACCAAAACAATATTTATAACTTCACAAACTACTCTTAGCAAAGAGGCAAGTAAAGGTCGGATCCCAAGGGACGGGTATTGATGTAGGATTTTCAATTGCAACTGGTTGTGTCTTAGGGTGTCACAATTTGTGTTGAGATAGGAGATCAACTAAACTAATCAACAATGTAAAAGTAAAGTAATGAAAACAAGCAAGATAATGAAAAGGAGATGTAAACAATTGATTAAAAGCACTAGGGTGTCATGGGTTCATAGGATATTCATGGGATTTGATCATACAAACATGTTCTCTACTAGATGCAAGCACTTATTGTTGTGATGGGACCGAGTTGGTGTATAAGCTTACAATCCCTAGGAAGGTTTGGGTCCCGGAGCCGAATCGATTAGATTGTACAACACCTACAAGTCGACTTAATCCTTTCTATTCAACTATATGCATGGTCTAATGAGACTCGAGTTGGTGTATAAGCTTACAAGTCTCATTTAAAAGATAGGTGATTGGTAAAAAAATGCAAGGATTCATAGGCTCGCATTCCATCAAACATAACATGTGCATAAGTTGAAATCACAACAAGCAAGCAAATTAATTATGAAAACATACTAGATTAAGCATGAATCAATCCCCATGTTGGATTCCCCTAATTCCCCATTAACCCTAGTTAAGGAAACTACTCACTCATTATCAAGTTCAACATGCTAATAAGCTTGTCAATCATACTAACAAGGCAAAACATGATGAATAAATGAAAGTGATTAATAATAATTAAACAAGTGTAGATACCTCATTTCTGCACCTCCCGCGAACGACCCGGTGATGATTGAGCCGCATGTTTGGTACACGGAACGATTTGTGACAGTTCGTAAGTTTATCGTCAAGTGATAGCCCAAATACTTGTGTTTACCTCATGGTCGTCATCTAGGTGTCATTACGGTCTATGATCAGAGGGAGTTATCTCAAATCGATTCTTCGAGTCACCAAAGGAATATACTCTCCTTACCCATGCACTTTAAGGTCCTGACAACATAAGCTTAGTCACACACATGAGCTACGAGCATGGTTTGATTTCACCTATTCAGGTGGATACGTAGGCAGTCCTTTCTTACACAAGAAGGATACAACCACAACAGCCAAATAAAATTAACCAAACCTCAGAACTACGATCTGGTTTGATTTCACTTCACGTGAATACGTAGTCAGTCCTCAAGGACCCAACCATCCCAACCATCAACATTCAACCTCAATTATCAACCATCCCAATTTTCAACCTTCCAACCTCAATTAACATCCCTTCCACAACCAACACCTCTTTATTGGGGGCTCCTTTTTGTCGCCCAGTCTCCTTTTTTACCAAATTCCAGAGTCATCTTCTCATCCTGGGGGCTTCTTTTCCGAGATGCCACCCTTCTTTTATTCTCCTCTCTAATTTGAGTCTAGCTAGTGCTCGGTCCAGACGATGGCAAGGTCTTAGATCGATTCTCCAAGTTATCGTGCCTCGAGAGGAGTCTCTTCTACAGCAAACGATAAAGATATCCAAATAGACAGTTGATCCATGGCTCATGCCCTGCCTTTATATGCCTTCATCATTCTTTCAATTCTTCTACCTTTGGAACTGATACACATTGTCACCCACGCTTGGCTAGGGGTTGCGCATACTTAGGCAAAGTCTATCAGAGTCATCCTTGTGTCGCATCAAATCTAAGTCAGTGTTGCGTCAGTCTATCGTCTTGCATCCTAGTAGGTCGATGTCATGTCAAGTCCTATGTCTAAAGCCCATTTGAATATGCATAACGCATTACAAACAACAAATTTCTTTAAGCAAGTTTTAAATAACTTTTATAAAGAAACAAATTTTGCAAAACCTATGTGTTTCCTCATGCGTATGTGTTATTTTTTTCTATTAGATTGCGTTCTTGTGTGGCCACTAACCATGCATGTAAGTATCAAAAGCAGTGCTTGCTCCAACTGGGGGTTTCACTCAAGTCCGTGTAGACTCTGAACTGTCGCAGTACTTAATCAAGACCTCGCTTGCCACAACGAGCGAATTTTCTCTGACAGGTGTTTTGACACACCTCAATTATGTTCCCCCAGCGAGAGTTCAAGACAACCATTTGTCCCTCTCAACACGTGGAGTCCATCATCAATCTCAAGTTTTGCCGAAGTTTGTTTGAAGACCGACCCAAGCAGATTTCACCCAGCAGTTTCTACCGACGTCCTGCTACCCTCAATATTATTGTTTCCTCACGGAGTTCAACAAGGGTGTCGTTCTCCAGATGTTCCCAAACCAGCGCCTCCTTCCTTAGGTTCGTAAACTCAAAGTTAGGATTCTTACCCCCTAGATTCTTAGATACCAAAATGGCTCCCTTGGGTTCATAAACCTTTAAGCTCCCACACCAACGTCCTTAGGTTCATAAAACCATAATTCCTTTTGGAGTTCTCATACCTCAGAAAGCCTAGACGCACTCGTTTAAAACAAGAATTAGTAACCCAGTAGTTCCTAAACTTAACCCTAGGATCCCAATTCCTCGTAGGTTCATAAGCCTTTAAATTCCCATACCAGCCGTCCTTTTAGATTCGTACACCCAAGTTCACACACCTAGCTCTTTAGGTTCCCAAACTCCCTAGGGCTCATACGCCTCTACCTTTAGGATCATAATCCTTTAGGATCACCTTTTCTTAGAGTTCCTACACCCAAACCTTGCTTACCCTTAGGTTGCCTTCTCGCCGGTGTTTTCCTTTTGGGTCCCACACCCTAGCAAAATCCTTATATATCTTTTAGGTCTTAACCTTAGCTTCTGCGCTTAACCTTAGCTCCTATGCACCTCCAGAAGCATCTCGAGAAAGGAATCTCAAGTATGGTCTCCTCTTATGGCTGGCGAGCCTCCTTACGTAGTCTAATAGGCTACGACCCTCCCCGATAGTCGACAGACTCTAAAATGTTCCTGACGATAGGTCCTTGGCTCAGACCCCTTGAGCCGCCTCGCGTCGCCATATTCTTCAGGTTGTAATCTTTGATTGACCTGATGGAAATACTTTGACCTTCGCCTTGTCCAAGCCTCAGTCAAAGTGGGGGCTCTGTAGATACCTCATTTCTGCACCTCCCGCAAACCACCCGGTGATGATTGGGCCGCATGTTTGGTACACGGAACGATTTGTGAAAATTCGTAAGTTTATCACAAGTGATAGCTCAAATACTTGTTTCAACCTCATGGTCGTCATCTAGGTGTCATTACGGTCGTTTTGGCAGTAATTAGAGTACATTTGGAATCCGGGTCAAAAACCGTCTTCATTTTCTAAAAACCGTCAAATCCCGAGTCAAAGAGCAATGTGCTTGTCTACCTAAGGTTAGGATGTCATAAATGTTATGAGTATATCTCATTTTGAGTCTCATGTCACTTCATTGGGCTAAACTTAAAGTTTACATTACAAAATGTGCATTTCATTAAGCTAAAATGACAACCAGACATTTAGGCCCGTTTTACGAGGTGATAACGACTTATTTGGGTCAGCCCTATTTCACAGAAAGTTCTAGATCTTTCTCTTAGCTTTCCAACGCCACCAAAATCACCTTATTCCGAGTCTTGTAGAGAAAGTTATGCATAAAATACGACAGGCTGTCAAACGCGCCTTCATGCGCAGGAGGAAACAACTGGGGAAAGGACGCAGTAAATGCTTCGCCTCTTCCAAGGGACGCAGAACCTGCTGCGCCTTTTCTCCAGGCTTTCTTTTTGTTCAAGTTTCCGTGTTTAACCTAAGTCGGTTATTTTCGGATCTTTATCTCCTTTCCTAAACCCTAATTCCGTGATTAGTATAAATAGGGACCTTCGTTCCTCATATTTCTCACCCGAATGTCCGCCCTTCTCTTCTCCCTTTGCATTCTAAGACCACGCTCTTGCTTTTTGGCGTCTACGTGCTTGAACTTTCGACCACGTAAGCTCGGATCCTTCTGAGTACCAGCCTCCTTTTGTCATGACCGACCAATTTGACCAACTCCACATCAATCAACTTAATCAATCTTGTTTAACTTCCTCTTAGAGGGCACTTTCGTCGTACATTCGAGTCGAGCATCACTAAACGCTAACTTAGTTAATCTCGTTTCGTCAAACATGTAAGTCTGAGGGTGTAAATCCCATCTTTTATTATTGTACTTTATTTTTGTAATCATTATTGTAAGGTTTACGTCGAAAATATGTTTAAAACCGTTTATCAAAACCTTTATTCAAACCCTTTTCACGGATTAATGGGAGACAGACGTCGAGAAGGAGCGCAGCAACTGCTGCGCGTCTTCGGAGGGACGCAACACCTGATGCGCCTCTTCCTGAGGCTGCCGCAATTCCTGTTCTCCTTCTTCTTCCTTCGTCTTCTGTTATTTTCGTCTGTTATTTCTTGTTTCGTCTTTTCTTGTTCTTATTTCATTGGCATGATAATTTTAACAATAATTCGGTAATAATTCATCTTTAAATTCCCGACTTAAATCCCAAGTAATTAACATTTGCGGGTTTTCGTCATTAAATCAATCCGGGTTTTAGAGATTCGATTGATCAATATCAAGTCTCTGGCATGATAATTTTCATCTGTTCATCATCATCATTGTCAATAGTTTTACATTAATTTAATCTAATTAGTTAGTTTTAACCAATTTAATCTTGTTATTAGCGTTTCATTCGTTCTATTTAATTTGAGCCCGTCTTTTATTGCTTTTATGACCAATTCACATGTAAATAATCCGTTAATCACTTCTATCCGAGTCAAATGTCCATAATCGATCATTAAATCACCAATGAATATTAACAATTTGCAATTCCGGCTTCACAGCCAGAACTGAACTCAGGAACAGACGCAGCGTTTGCTACGCCTCTTCCAAAGGACGCAGCACTGCTGCGCCTGTTCCGGGTTGAATTCTGCCTCTGAACTTCCGTTGTTGCTTTGACTTAGTTACTAGCTTACGTATTAATTAACTATTATTCGTATTATCACTAATAATCTGTTCGTTAATTTGTTTTCCTTTTCTTTTCTCAAACCATCCGTTTTAAATGTATTTTCGACATAAATCAATTAACCCGTTGTAATTATTGTAATTTTCTTTATTGTATTTTTATTGTATTTCTTTATTATCGCTTGTTTATATGCTCTCACATGCAATTAACCTAAATTTCTATCTCGACATTAATGCATGTTAAATTACGTGTTTACCGACTTAGTCTATATTCACATGCTAGGATTAATCTAATGGATGTTGCATAGCATGTATATAACCTTCAACATATCGAGTATAAATAACTTCTCTAATCATTAGTAGAGGCCGCTATCGAGGAGGGCGGGATTGGGTGTTCGATCAAAAGAGCTTCCTAATACATACCCTTACCCCTTACTCCAGATCTTTGTGAACATCCGTGTTCATTTTCATCCACGAGTGTCATTCTAGACATAGAATGCTAAGGATAACGAGTTCTTGGTGTTCATGTCACTACTTTGTGTCTTGACATGGTATAAGGTATTCGAACGGTTTCCAAATTTCCACAATAAATTGGTGGCGACTCCACAAATGCAAAGCTTGCTCGTTTTCTACCCGAGCGACCCCCGTGGGCCCGCGTCCACAGTTTGGCGACTCAGCTGGGGATTAATACACTTACGTGTAGCCAAGGGTGAAACTTGAACAAGGTTAGGGAATAGTTTGTACAAGACAGTTGTCGGTTTTCATAACTCAGTCTTCCTAGATCGTTTATTCGGCCTTCCTAGGCCCAACCCAACCCATTCGACCAATCGTCCCGTCTAGACAGTCCAAATTCTTATTTGGGCCTAAGGATGGATAGCGATTGATATCAACCATACCATGGTACTTACTCCTGTTTGTATCAAGGACTTTCACTACTCGAGGAAATGGACTAGGAATCGGCCTTACTCCTGTTTGGTACGAGCCTCTCCACAGACCCCGGATTTGATTGTTCGGTATGGCAACCCACCCTTTAAACCAAAACCCTTTTAAATGCACTCAGCATCCCGTTATAATGCTCATATGTATGTTTGTATACGTGATCGCCCTTTTGTAAACAAAACCATGACGAAAGTTTGTAAAATAAAATCCATTTTAAAATGCAAATATTTTCAAAACAGCGCAAAACAAAGCCGAAATTCTGTCCAATTATCGAGTCAAACTTCGGGCCTCAAACCAATTTCAAATCCGTGTAAAATAAAAAAAAATCCAAAAAAAACGTAAGAAAAAAACGAAAACCAAAAACGTTTTAAACCAAAATATTTTTAAACCATGTAAATGTAAATATGTAAATTCAATTGGGCTAAGTTAGAGTCAAATTCAAACCGACTATATCCTAGTCAAAAATCCGTCGAGTCATGAACCCGTCTTCCTTTACATTTTGGGTCTTTTCAAATTCAAGTCAAGTCCTAAGGCGTCACGCCGTCATTTTGGACCCCCCTACCCCAATTCAGTTAGGATCTAAACATTTCCACACCTCGACTCACACACTCGAGGCTAACACGTCGAGTCATTCCAAAATCCGTCTCTCGAATTCTCCTAATGACACGTTCGGGACACACATACCCGAACCTCGAGCCAAGTCTATCTTAAAACACACGTCTTAGAATCAACACGTGTCATCAATCCCGTCAATCAGGTCAACCACATAAATGTCACTCCGTCAAAGTCAACACTCGAGTCTAAGGTCAAGGTCAAGCATCGTGAATTCAAACACGAGAAGTCACTCACGACATTTCCTTGATTCATAAGTTCTAGTCATCTCGTCTCGTCATATATCCTTGGTTTGTCGCCTTAGTATGTGTAATCCCATGTCAAATCGAGTTATAACGCGCGTCATTTTCTTCTCGGTAGGAATTCTGCAATTTCCAATGAAAGTGTTCAAGAACGTTTATCTGTCGGCGTCGAGGGACTGAGTACTGCAGTCATTAAGCTTCAGGCCACTGTCAAAGAATTGAGCGCTCGTGTCATCAATATGGAAAACAAGATAGACATGATTAAACCTTTACCATCTTCCCATAACCCAAGGCCAGGGCATAGCTTCAACACAACTCACCCATCTAAGAAGGCCAATGAAGACAAGGGAGTCAACCTCTTGGAAACTCCACCCAGAAGGCCGGGACGAGCTCATTGGGAATTCGTTGACCTTGGAACCACATATGAAGTAGCTCTAAAAAGACTGGTTTCCCATGGAAAACTTCATCCAATTGGTCCAACTCCGGACCCTGAAAAGATACTGTCTAGATGGAAGGGCAATTCATATTGTCAGTACCATCGGGGTAGGGGACACGATACGGAGGAATGCTTTTGTCTAAAACATATTATTCAAGATATGATTGAGGATGGCAAGCTTCCAATGCCACCATTTGTTGAGCAATTTGATGGGACTGGCCCTCTTGGGTTTAATAGCACAAACACAATGAAGAATCATTCCTAGACTTTTCTCATCTCCTCAATCCTCATGATGACAAAGAGATCAAAGCGCTGAAGGAGGACGATGTCCAAAGTGGAATGCTCATGTTTTCCAAGATAGAGGGATCCATTGATAATCTAAACTCTCGGCTTTCCCACATGGGGAATCAATTTGCTGAAATGGATAAGAAGCTTGAGACCCAACCTTTCAAAATGAAGAGTGTCTAGACAAACCCTCAACCTCATGATGGTCTCGAGGAGAAAGCAAAAAGTGAGCGATCTATTCCTAGTTCTTCTCATCCACGAGTCAAAATCAATAAAGGCAACCTCATGGAGCCTTCGTCAGAGAAACCTAACAACTCTCCCAGGTCATTCACAAGTCTAGGCATACCTTATGCCATAGCCTTGACAAATTATCCTCTCTAGGTCTTCTTCAACCAGTAGGGCCTAGTCCAGACCCATAAATGAAATCTAAATTTTGGAATAGCAACTCGTATTGTCAATACTATAGGGGTAGGGGGCTTGATACCGAAGATTGCTATAAGCTCAAGCATGTCATATAAGATGGGATTGAGGATGGTAGGATTTTTGTCTCGCTCCTAACTTGTTCGCGTACAGAAACTAAGCGGCTTTATAGGGAGTTCAACATCGCAGATAATCAAAAAGATGAACGATCCACCAATCATTTGGTGAAAAGAAGGAAAACAGACTCACAAATACCGAACAATCAAACAATCTACATTACCGACGTAAAGGTTATAGAACCTTCACCAGAAAGAGGAACTCGGCATTCAAGGTCATTCTCCAATTTAGGCATGCCTTATACGGTCGCCTTTAAAAGACTCTTTGCCAAAGGACTGATCCAACCAATCGGTCCAACCCAAGACCCTAGGTACGAGAGGAGAGGTCGCTTCTGGGACGGTTCTCAATATTGCTTATTCCATTGGGGTAATGGACACGACACTGAAGAATGTTCCAAACTTAAATATGCCATCCACTATATGTTCGATCGCGGCAAGATATCTTTATCGACCCTCGATCCGTTAAGAGAAAAGAATGACCCTTATGGGTGTCTTACTCTTCAAAGACAGGAAGGACTTTTGGGCCTTTACCCTTCTAGTATTCCCAATGATGAGGACGTGGTGCTCAAATGGAAGAATGCTCAAAGCCAGATGTCGAAGCCAGTTACTGGAAGAGTAAATGTTCAAGCATGGGCCGACGATTATGAGTCCGGATCTAAGTGTTGGTGTATGTGTCCTCCGACAATAATGCGATCGCAACTGTCGATCATGATGATCACATGTTTAAATCTCATTTTTAGAATACATGTGGGATGTAATATTTTACAGTCAACTGGTCCACACATATCGGTAATGATTGGCTTACTAGAGTTTGACATTAGTGTCGTGCGACGGTGGTGATCAGTTGATCCCCTTAGGTCATACCTATAGGGAAATACTCTTAATTGATTATTTAATTAATCGTATGTCGATACGAGGTAATTAAATTGCTTAAAATTGACGGATAATTTTGTGAGTAAAGTTAACGTGTCTTATTATAATTTGATTAAATGAGATACGGTCTAAGTAATCGAATTGTTTTATTACTTAGATAAAATTATTGTTTACGAAACAATTGAAATTGAATGAATAATTTATTATAAATACAAGACGTTGTAATTTATAATTTGATAAACCGTTTTGGTACAAGTAATTACGAATTACTAGTCGACTTTGTATATGACATATTTTTGAGTATGTTGATTTTTAATATGTTAAAAATACATTACAATTTCACATGTCAAGTAACATGTCACATATGTCACAATTGACAAATGACAAAATAAAATGGACTACCCATTTTATCTCAAGTGTACCGAAATATTGGAGGGATTAAGGTTTATATTGTGTTTTTATTTTTAATTGGAAACATGATGATTAAAGCCTAATGTCTAGCATTACATGCCTAGTCTTATCTTGAGAAGAACAAGACCATGCGTTGGTTCTTCAATAAGACCCCTCCCACCGGTTTTCTATGTACAGAAAAACAAAAATGGTTTCCTCTAATTTTTTTCATTCACTACTTCATCTAACATTTTTCTAGTGTAAGAAAAATATTCTCTCTATAATATGAAACATTTTAGAGAAAGAAAAACCTCAAAAAAGCTCCTCTCTTGACCGAAATATTCAAGAGGAAATACATAATATTTTTGTGTCAATTTTATAGTAAGACTTGTATTATTTCTAGTACAAAATAATATTAGTTATTAAGAGGTTTCCTTGGGTATATACATTCGGGAGAGGTTCTAATTTGGACCTTTTGTTCATCCATTTTAAGGAAAGCTCAAGAACTAACAAATAGGTGAATTTGTTGGTGCCCATTAATCCGAAATCATATAGTAAGATTGATGATTTCTTCTCTTATCTTATTTATGTTTGCATGCATAAGATCTAGAATTTATTTTATGACTAAATAAATTTGAATATATATGAATATGTAAATTAATGAGATTAATGAATATTAAACAAGTGGTATCAGAGCCTTAGGTTGTTTACATGCAAATCGGTTTATAGTTTTTCTGAGTTATATGATTAACATACAAAACTAATTAATTTGGATTTATGAAGATAAACCTAAAAATAACCTTGCATGTTAATATTTTCTGGTCCTAAGTGATTTTTAGGACATTTTGGTTTATTTATAGATTTTATTGTTCATTTTATAGATTATTGGCATTCAAATGTGATTTTTATGATAAAAATGTCATTTTTGGACAAAAAATAGTTAAACTTCAAATTTTTCAATGGGTTTTGGATATGTTTTTACATATATTATGTACTGATGGCCTGTAAGTTTTATGATAAAATGAGTTGTTTTGCTCGCAATATGGATTTTTCAAGTTAAAATCGTATTTAAATGGGTAAATAGGTTAATATGAGTTATATTTCGAATCTGGTCATGGAAATTTAGTATGTTGTCACATGCAATTTTACAAGATGTGTGTAAAATATTTGGCTATAATGAAGTCTTTATGCATGATTTATGAATTTTTGATGAAAAATCACATAAATAGTGACTATAATTAGTAATAATGCTAAAACATACTTCATGACTAAAGCAAAAACATCACATGTTGCATTTTATCATATATTTCTGATCTAAAAATGAAAAGTTGATAAAAATAATTTTTCTCATTTTTTATGGTCATAATTGTTAAAATCGATAAACCGCAACATTGTTTTTTACGATAAATTTTCGAAATTTTTAACCTAAGTTTTGAATATTATGAGTGTCATGGTATTTTTCCAGAATGTTCAGGAGTTTAAATTTCAAATTTCGAATTTATTTGAAATTTTTATAATTTAATTTGAAGTTTATAGCATAATTTTGTATTTTAGGTCCATTTATGAACAATATTAAGAAAACAAGTTTAATTATTGTCAAAATGTTAGTGGAGAATAATTTTGAGTCCTAAGAATGGTTAGGGTAATTAACTTGTACATAAATATGAATTTATGTAATTATTGTGATTTTAATAAGTTAAATCACGCAAATCCGTAAAAACCGATTAATATACGATATTGCCTCTTAAAAGGCGATTTAGCATAAAACCTAGCATGTTCATACATATTATAATGCTGCATTTTATTTATGATTGTCATATTTTAATTTTATGTAATTTTTGAATTATGTAATTTTACTTAGTATGGCCTTAGTTTTAATTGGTATTACCCGAAATGTATGGGAATATCGATTCGGTTGTAATTATTGTGATTTCGTATCACCGTTTTATAATTTAATATATTTATTTTATTTTATTACAAATGTATAATAGGAAATTATGCAATTCATTTTATAATTTTATTATTCCGGAGTTCCTTTAAGACGGTGCCATTCGAGAAGGCGGTTCATCAAAGGAAGTGTTGCCTTGAAGTGCGTGCCAAGACCGAAGTTCAAGGGACCAAAGGAGTTGGTTTCCGAATTTGTAATAGTTTATTAGATTTACTTTTTTAGGAAGGACATACTAGGATTTTATTTTTTATGCTTTGCATTTTATTTATATGTTGCATGCATCGCTAAATCGCCATAACTAAACATGCATTTTAAATCGAGTTTATCGACCGTGTCAATTACAATTATCGTAGTTCACCGCTTTAGTTCACTTAAAACGTGATAGATAATAAATTGACATGACCTCTCGCATAAATAAACAATTGAGACTTAGCCTTACCAAAAAGTAGAAACCATGAAAACCTATTTCATGAGGGAGTGCACTCGGCCCTACCGGGGTACAAACCTTGTTACGTAGGGGAAGTGGGTGATAAATATCTACCCCCCGAATTTATAAAGATAAGGGTTGTATTCGGCTTTACCGATGCCCAAGTTGATGTAAATTTGGATCATGGACACATTTATTCGAAATTTGGGTTGAACTCAACGAAAGTATTCTCGACGGTTGCCGGATGTGTTTCGGGCTAAAGATAAATATTAATGTAATTTTATCGACCAAGAGTTCTAAAAGTAGAATCGATTAAAGAGTTAATCCACCGAGTTATATTGATGAGGGTTGTATTCGGCTTTACTGATGCCCAGGTTAATATGAATTTGGATCTTGGAATCATTTATCATAGTTGGGTAGAGGTCACTATGTAAATGCTTTACTTGTTATTTACAAGTATTAATAAAACGATGAATGTTAAGTTTTCCACTATTCCGTTATCATATTGTTCTATTTCTTTACCACAATTCATATACGATATCATTTGGATTTTTGATTCAAATCTCCATTAAAACATCGTAACTAAAGACAAATATGAATTTGCTTCTAAAACCTCATATGAACCATTGCTAAAGATCTTTTTTGTGAAAAGTGTAGATAGAAGTTATTCATTATCAAAAAGGTTTTTGATTATTGACTAACATGTCTAATTACAATGGATAGTTATTCATATACTTAATTGATTTAAGTACTTTGAAACGTTAAATTGTTTTGGTAACTAGATTTGTTGGAAATCAAAATTGACCAAAATACCGCAACCACTTCAATGAAAGTTTTAAGACTAAACAAACGAATGAAGAGCAGTCTTCATGTATTTCAATTTTGCCTCTCTTAGCAAAGATTCATTGAAATGAGTGGGAGCATTCTCTTAATCGTTAAGAAAGGACAAGGTTCAAAGAAGTAAAATTAGAATGGAATTGATACAAGGTAATGTTAAAAGTAAAGTTATTGAGAATAACGATACTAAACCTATCAATCCCGACCGATAAAGTTTCCATTGCCTTAATTGTTGGACGCTAGAAAGGAAACTACCCCAAATTATTGAAGAATCAACAAGTTAGTTGTGGGACATCTAATGGGACCTTCTTCTTTAAATGTTTATTTGATTGACATAAATTTTGCTAGTACTACTTCGTCAATATTAGAAACCGGTGGTGGTTTTCATCATTGTATTTGATACATAGGATGATTAGAATATGACGACTAGCAACAATGATGTTGAGAGATAGAGTCATTGTGTACGCAATCTAGTTTTTGGGTTTAGAGTTGTACTTAATTGTGACTATTAAGTGCATAAACTCTAAATAAGAATATAAACTTGTTAAGATACAAAAGTGGTTTCACTTTTGTGACCCTATACACCATGATTTGATGTATGGCTAGCCCATTATCAAGGTGATTATATTCTAAACCAAACTAGAATAATATATCATGAAGATGATGCAAGACTCAAATTGGTAACCCAAGATTAAACCTTAGATTCTGGAATGATGAACGCAAAGAGTTATCGAGTACTCTTGAAACCATTAGATCTTATGGTATATGCGTATCTTGTATTCAAAGCAAGATGTCTCGTGCCTTTTGGTTGAAAAGGAGATCGAGGTTGTAAATTATTGATCCAAAATAGGTTGATCATTTTCTTTTACCAACGATTTAGGTTGACACTAATGTGTTCACTTAATAAGGTAAATAGAGAAATCTTTGAAGAAGTTCAAAGAGTTCCAGGAATCATGATTTAGTCGAGATGGGACTATCAAAGTGAAGACTTTGATATAAGCCAAAGGAAATGTGATATAGTATCACAAGTTAATCTCTCTTAGCACGCATTATGGGATAATGTGTGGTTGGATAAAGAAATCAAACGCTATTCGATATGGTTTGAACTTTAATCAAGTTACTTTGAGTTACTTGATCCTTTTGGGGATTTTATCATTTTGTCTAAATTATTTTTCTACTAAATCTAAAACGAATCATATGAGCTATGAAGTGGTAGGGTGCCATGCTTGTAAGTTTTCACAAGAAAGAAATGCTCATTTTTCCTTACAATAATCACGAGTACAACAGGTTTGTGGCTCGTGAAGCTGTCTTTATAGAATACAAGTTTATTTCTAGAAGACAGAGTGGGAGAAAATATTCAAGAGCCACAAAAGAATTGTGTAAAAAAAAATTGTATGAAATTGTATGTCGCAAGAAACTCTATTTTCTTGGCTACATGATGTTGTTTTTTCGAAACCTAGGAGGTTAAATTCATCACTTGTTGAAGATGATGAATTCATGTTACTTTTAAGAAAGTAAAGAGCTTACAACTTCCAAAGAAATTGTTTGATTCAAGTTACTTCTGGAAAGTAATGAACATATGACTTACATGAGAGTGTTTAAGTCACAACTCAATACAAGGCTTAGAGCCATGAAAATCCGAAATAAATTCCAAGTGAATTGTTAGATATCAAAGCTTGATTGGTGGCAAAGGGTTTTGCACTAGTTGAAATGCTTAAGTCTATTTGGATCTTTTTAGGGATTGTGTTTCATTATGATGATATACATATAGCGAGTGAATCTAAAACCCACTTCTTCAATTAGAAGGAATGTATTCAATACATTTCTTAAGTTTTGTAGATTCTTGCCATCCTAAGTTAATGTGAAACTTAAGAGAGGGTCTTAAGTAGAACATCAATGAGTTGGAATCAATGTTTTGATCATGTTATAAAACTTTTCTCGATAGGTCGAGAAGTAGTGTTTATACATAGAGTTTAGTGGGAGTTACGGTAATTTTTAATTAGTCTTATATGTGGATGACATATTGATCATTGGGAATGATTTGACACTTATGGAGTATTATAATACATCTTTAATATCCGGATTTATGGAGATAAATCTACATGATATTAGCATCAAATAAGAAGTCTTATATTGATAAGATTCATGATTAGTTCAATCGAGTTGAACATATTTGATTGATTCCATTTGTTTCCGCTGCCGGATCAATTAAATGAGTAATGATGTACAACACTTCATATACTTTGAGTATGATGAAGTGTTTCAAAATCGAATTTACGTAATAATTACCAAGTAACCATATAGATTATTCTTAAGTGCTTGAGGAAGCATTAAGGATGGAAAGTTAAGTGTTTTTGATGCAATTAACTAATTTGTGTAAGGGTGTTACACGAATGACAATTGAGATTGCGAAAGGTTTCAGACAAAACCATATTCAAAACACGTGAAGATGGTTAAGGAACCATTGTGGCTATGTTATTTAAGAAATACATTTGCTAGAATCGTTCTAGGCAATAAAGAACAATGAGAGATATTTACAACGGAAATTGAGTACACTTGCAATCATGAGATGTGCAAGAGGATGGATCCCGCACACTGTGAAAACAGTGGGAGCTATTCTAAGGCTAGAGAGCTTATGTCTATATTGGATCTAGACACGTACTCAGAAAGTTTTGTAATGCAAATGAATACATTACAAAGGAAAACGAGAATGAAGTAAGGTTGAGTAAGGTACAACAAGTTGATAAAACCTACTAACCAAAGCCTTCTCATGGGCTTAACATGATGAGTCATGTCATATGTCATTTCAATTGCATTGAGATGAACAACTACATATAAGATGAAAATGGATGATAAAAAAAATATGAAGTAGTAATCAGGTATTGACTATTCATATGTGATAATCACATTTGTCGTTCGAGTTTTTAAATCTAAAAACTCCTTTTATACCTTGTTACATCCAAACGGGTTGTAGAGACAATATTGAACCCCATTAAAGTGACCCCGGATAAACATGGTATTTTCCCATAGTCACTTGTATGAGGTGACATCTCGAAGTGACTAGAGTGTGATGCGATTGATGGCAAGTTCAAGTGCCATATAGTCATGTTAGATGACTAGTCGATCACATAGGCAGACTGTTAGGAACACTTTGTCGGGCCTTATGACCGCTTATAGAGTTCTGGCAAATTTATATAGCCTGGTCGTGGCAAGAGCTACTATAGTATTCTAATGAGTCGATTCTTTTGACTAAAGACTGTTCGCCTAAGGTGGCACAGTTTCAGATTAACTTTGATTTATGTTACTACGACCATCGTAAATGGGGTTAAATGGGCATATTTTGGGTTATGATGGTTGTAGCTGGTCGAAGGGAATAAGTGCGATAGGAATTGTCCACCCCTTGTCAAGGTTATAACAATATCTTAGGGCCACTCGAGGAGTAATGAACTGGAAATGCGTGGCCACGCTCGGAAGGTATCTATGGTAGATAATTCCGGTCAATCAGTTATTCTCCAGATCGAGGAAACCACTCTCGATATGATCACTTGCAAGTACGACCTGAAAGACACCTTGCATTGAGTGGGAGATGGTAATAGGACAAGATAATTGGTGATGCACACTTGTCGAGGACAAGTGGGATATTGTTGGAATATGTGTCCTCCGACAATAATGCGATCACAATTGTCGATCATGATGATCACATGTTTAAATCTCATTTTAAGAATACATGTGGGATGTAATATTTTACAGTCAACTGGTCCACACATATCGGTAATGATTGGCTGACTAAAGTTTGACATTACTGTCGTGCGACAGTGGTGATCAGTTGATCCCCTTAGGTTATACCTATAGAGAAATACTCTTAATTGATTATTTAATTAATCGTATGTCGATACGAGTTAATTAAATTGCTTAAAATTGACGGATAATTTTGTGAGTAAAGTTAACGTGTCTTATTGTAATTTGATTAAATGAGATACGGTCTAAGTAATCGAATTGTTTTATTACTTAGATAAAATTATTGTTTACGAAACAATTGAAATTGAATGAATAATTTATTATAAATACAAGACGTTGTAATTTATAATTTGATAAACCGTTTTGGTACAAGTAGTTACAAATTACTAGTCGACTTTGTATATGACATATGTTATGAGTATGTTGATTTTTAATATGTTAAAAATACATTACAATTTCACATGTCAAGTAACATGTCACATATGTCACAATTGACAAATGACTAAATAAAATGGACTACCCATTTTATCTCAAGTGTACCGAAATATTGGAGGGATTAAGGTTTATATTGTGTTTTTATTTTTAATTGGAAACATGATGATTAAAGCCTAATGTCTAGCATTGCATGCCTATTCTTATCTTGAGAAGAACAAGATCATGCATTGGCTCTCCAATAAGACCCCTCCCACCGGTTTTCTATGTAGAGAAAAACAAAAATGGTTTCCTCTAATTTTTTCATTCACTACTTCATCTAACATTTTTCTAGTGTAAGAAAAATATTCTCTCTACAATATGAAACATTTTAGAGAAAGAAAAACCTCACAAAAGCTCCTCTCTTGACCGAAATATTCAAGAAGAAATACAAAATATTTTTGTGTCAATTTTATAGTAAGACTTGTATTATTTCTAGTACAAAATAATATTAGTTATTAAGAGGTTTCCTTGGGTATATACTTTCGGGAGAGGTTCTAATTTGGACCTTTTGTTCATCCATTTTAAGGAAAGCTCAAGAACTAACAAATAGGTGAATTTGTTCCGAAATCATATAGTAAGATTGATGATTTCTTCTCTTATCTTATTTATGTTTGCATGCATAAGATCTAGAATTTATTTTATGACTAAATAAATTTGAACATATATGAATATGTAAATTAATAATATTAATGAATATTAAACACTAAGATCGAGTCAAAGTCCGGGTCCGAGTCCGAGTCTTAGGCTTTCTATCCCATAATTGTTCTAGTATCTTTCTTGGTGTCCATTTCCATTTCTAGTGACAACCTGGGGGCTGTCCCACGAATCACATGTCTTTTCGAGTCTATGTTATATACATTGATTATTCATTTCAGTAAAAGTACATTCTTCAATTCATATATTCTATCGTATCTCTTCCTTATGTGAGTACACTTAAACGATGTTCCGGTGTTGGCTTCCAAGTAAGATGATTGGGAGGTTAGCTTAGCTTGTAAGACTTGAACATTTAGACTTGAACATTTAGAATAGCTTAGCTTGTAAAACTTTCATTTTCAATATATGAAATGAAGTTTGAGAAATTGGGAGGTGTTGGGTTGAAATGTATGGTGTTGTGTGTGTTGAAATGGGATGTATGGTGTTGTGGAACATCGGTTTGTATGCAGGTTGTAAATTTTTGGCTAGCAATGAAAACGAAAAAAACCACCAAAACATACAGTGGTTTTGGCGACTGAATTGTGATTTGGCGACTGAAATTCAGTCGCCAAATTGGCGATCGATTAAAGGTAGTCGCCAATTTGGCGATCAATAGCGATCGCCAAATGACAAATCAGTCGCCAAATTGACTCAGCCAAACTGGCTACGTCACCCAAAAAAGGCGACTAAAATGGCATTTGGCGACTGCTATTCAGTCGCCAATTTGGCGACTACCTTTAATCAGTCGCCAATTTGGCGACTACCTTTAATCAGTCGCCAATTTGGCGACTACCCTATCAGTCGCCATTTTTGGCATTTGGCGACTGATTTGGCAGTCGCCAAATTTGGCGACCGACTTTAGTCGCCAAAGCTAGAAAAGCGACTAAGGTCATGACGACTTTTGGCGATGAATTGATCGCCAAATTGATTTTGGCGATTTGATTTCGATCGCCAAATCAAATCGCTGTTTTAATTCTTTTTGTAGTGACCTTAGTTTAGGACGAGCATATCTCAAGAGATTCTAGGACGAATCCAGACGGATTGCAAGGCCATTCCCCACAATAAACCCCCTGTTACTAAAAACCAACCCGTTTCACACCAAAGGTACTAGTCTGACCCAAATCCATGGTAGAAATCAAGTCCAAGACGATACAAGCCCTGATCAAAGACAAAGGATCAATCAATAGAAATGACCAATATCGATATCCAAGGCCGCAGTTATACCTGTAATACAAGAAAAAAATAGTCAAAATGCAAAATGTCAATATCCAAAGTCAAAGTTATCTTCAAAAACCTGAATAAAAAATCTGAGCAAAAAGCCGAGATGTATTCTAGACCAAGAATCTGAGTCTGAATCAAGAACGAGTATGAAATAAATGCTATACGGAATACTGCTGAATTCCATATAGAATCAAGACATCGATGCCGATCGTCAGCTAGCACCCCTCACTTAGCCTTTCACACGTCACACGTCACACGTCACACGTCACACACCCTAAGTCCTTCTCGAGACCGTTGTAGGGAGATAGTTAGGAATTTTGAGAATCCTCTCAAGCTCGTCAAGTATACCCATTCTTTAGAGCCAAGACATGGAAACTTGAACCCACGTCATTTTAACCTACCTTTGTATGTTCAGGCCACATCAAGCCAAGAGACTCCATTTTCAAGCCACATTACAAGCCATAACCCCGCCAAGCCTTAGCTCCACAAAATCAAGCTCCAGAGATTTGTTCATCAAAGCCTCTTATTTCCAAGCTCCACATTTCAAATATCCAATCCAGTTTCACCTTGACCCAGACACAGAGTCTTCAGATACTTTGCTACCTAGAACGGGACATACCCATATTATCCTTAGGGTCCATTAAGTGTGCTCACATGACAAGGAAATTTTTACAAACTTTGTTACTCCTCTTTGGACTATGATCTGAGGGAGTTATCTCAAATCGATTCTTCATGTCACCAAAGGAATATACTCTCCTTACCCATGCACTTTAAGGTCCTGGCAACATAAGCTTAGGCACACACATGAACTACGAGCATGGTTTGATTTCACCTATTCAGGTGGATACGTAGGCAGTCCTTTCTTACACAAGAAGGATACAACCACAACACCCAAATAAAATTAACCAAACCTCAGAAATACTATCTGGTTTGATTTCACTTCACGTGAATAGGTAGGTAGTCCTCAAGGACACAACCATCCCAACCATCAACTTTCAACCTCAATTATCAACCATCCCAATTTTCAACCTTCCAACCTCAATTAACATCCCTTCCGCAACCAACACCTCTTTATTGGGGGCTTCTTTTTGTCGCCCAGTCTCCTTTTTTACCAAATTCCAGAGTCATCTTCTCATCCTAGGGGCTTCTTTTCCGAGATGCCACCCTTCTTTTTTTCTCCACTCTAATTTGAGTCTAGCTAGTGCTCGGTCCAGACAATCACTACTACAATTCCCTTACTTTCCCGACGCTTTCTGGTCGACGCTTTTATATGCGTCGGCCCATTTTTTCACCCATATCAAATTTTAATAATATAATAATCATTTTTAATTAATTTTTAATCCACCAGTCCCTAAAACTTCCAGTTCTCGCGCTCTTCAATACCTCAAAAAATCAAACCGCCGACCTAATTCATTTCGTGCGGCTCAAAGAATCTTAATTAAATTAATCAAAACCACAGTTCATCTCTCTCAATTGCTATTCAATCGTTATATTGTTCATCTCTCAATTTGTGATTTAGAGTTCATATTGTTGCTTTTAAGTGAATAAATGATATCTTACAAAATTCGAAAATTGATTACATATGCGAACCCTAATTAAGGCAGTTCGATCGCAGTGCCGAATTGGGTCGAAGATTGTATCTTCTGACTTTGTTGCTTCAGTTCTCTTCCCTCCGTTGTTGGTATTTCGTTTCTTTTTTGTATTTACTGTTGTTTTTCTATAAGCCTGAATTGAGTTGTTATTGTTCCTGTCATGGCAATGACTTGGAGTGTGAATTGAGTTGTTATTCTTCTTTGGATTTATTAATTTCGATATGCAGTTATAGATCTGTGCACTTAGTATCAATTTGGGTTGTATCATTCCTTGGTTTCAGATTATTTGAATTCGTCACTACCCCTAATATGCTAACTTTGAATTTAAACATTGTGTTTTTTTCTAGTGAGTTCTAGTGAGAAAGTTCAATATATACCATTTTATTTTAGCAGAATTGAGCCTCAACCGTGTTTCATGAACTTCATCTTTAGACGTGCCGAAGGAAAAGTGAATATAACGAAATAAGTAATTTTTGTCATGTACAGCATAAATGAGACAATCATTACTTTGCTCTGCTTCCCTTCTGCCTTACTGCTATGACTAATTAGATTAAGGAAAAAAGGAATGTGTACTTGGTTGTTTTCAAAAGCTTAATATCTATCGTTGTTATTTCAGTTTATGTGGCGAGTTAAAATCAAAGAGTAAATGGAATAGGCTTTGATTTGGAGTTTGTCCATGAAAGTTTTGTTAATTTTTTTTTTTTTTTTTTGCAAAAATGTAAATGGTATATATTGGATCAATAATATACAAGAGAAAGGATAAGTGTGTTCACCCTTGTAACAAGACTACATGGAATAAACTAACACATCAGCCACTATATAACCCGGCAGTAACTCAGTTTAACTTGATCCACAGTCGCAGCAGACTATCTGAAGGCAGTGGCATACTTAAGAACATAGTATTCTAGCGAGGAAAACTTAACTCGGCTCTAATCTCTGAATCCATCCTTTATCGTCTCTCTCACAGGGGTGTTTAATGAGAGGCAAGCATCTATCCCTCATTAGTTTTTTGATGTGAAAAGTTACACCTTGGGGTCTCTCTATTTCCATCTATATTCTGCTCATGTTCCTCTGATGCCAGATGCAATAGAGGTAAGCATTCATAGTTGCTCTAATGATTCTCTTTTGAAGCCTGGTAAATCTGCATGCTAACAGTCATTTTAGAGTTTACTTCTCAATTTAATCCCCATCCATGTTTGGATTATGTTTCACTCTTTTTCACTTTTCTTTTTCTATATTTTTCGCATTTTGAGGTGTGCGATCACCCATGGACGGTTCTAAAAGATGATTCATGTCACCACCCCAAATCATTTTGGAATTAAGGCTCTGATGATGTTCTTGTCGTTGTTGGATTGCCTATAGGATACTAGTTCATATTATCTAGAATCTAACCGTTTATACTTTAGACATACAAGTTATATGAGTAGCGGCAATTGTGTATGATTCATTCTTGCAATTATAGGATTTGGGGTGGACACTCAAAGTCATTATGTGTCATGTGTCAAAGTAAAACAGTGACTTTTTTAATGTTCCAAAAATGCAGAATTCGTAATGCTACTAGTTTTAAATTAGTATCAGTCTAGCAAAAATGTGACTAAAATAGTTGTCTTTGAACAATAATGAAAACTATTTGAGCACTTTCTTGTAGTAAATCGTTGGTCAGTTTATTTTCCAGGTTGCTTTATTGATTAAGACGGAGGCATCCGCCTGAAACTTAAAATGAGTCAAATATGCTAAATAAGACAAGTAAAATGTCTAGGGAATAGCAAGATGTTTGTCTTATCCATACAAGTGGTAAATTATTTGTCTCGTTTAAACCTACGGATATATCCGTCTTAAGAGAGACTAGTTAATCCTTGTAAAAGAGATGTCTCTGTTCCTTAATGTGAAAATATCACTTCTTTTCCGCATGAAATGTAACTTACTTTTTGTATAATTTATGTGAGATGTAAAATTTTGTTGATCAGATATGTTTAATAAGTATTGCAACTTGCTTTTGTTCTCTTGTCTTCTACATAAGTAATATTTTCCTTTTCTCGATTCTTCACTATCATACTGATATATACCGTGTACCTCTTTGACTGTCTCTTTTTCATGTGATTTGCATGTACGTCTGAGAGCAAACCTCGCAGAAAATATCAAAGTGGCAGGAGATGCTAATGGCGCACATGAGTATCGAAATTTATCTGGCCTGAGATTGTTATATTCATTCTCCAAACTTATTCTACTAAATCAGGTGCTATTTCGATCCATAGAGGTTTTAATGTTTATCGACTCTAATATACTTCTCTAGCAATTTGCGTTTTTTTTCCTTCAACTACAATATAAATCAGATTAATGGTGTGCTATGTAGACTGACAAGGAATGGTTACTAATGTGAGGACTAATGATAATTAGACAAGAAGTTGAAGCGAGATTGCAGTGGGGGCTTTGATTGTTGAAGAGATAGATGGACATATCTTAGATTTATGGACATAATGTATTTCTACTTTAGACAGATGTATAATAACAATGTTGTATGTTAATGTATGTATTTAAGTTGTTGATAACATAATGTAATTTTATGTTTATAAAATTTTGTTTGAACATGTTCTAGTCTAATTATCGTTTTCTTCATATACACTATGAATCTATATGATTTAGAACAGTTGTTATAGTGACGAAAACAATAGTAGTGGAAAAAAATTATTTATGAAACAAAGCGTCGAGAAGTTTCTAATTTCGACGCAAAGAAGTGTAGAAAAATTCTGACACTAAAAAACGTCGTCACTCGTGACACATAATAGCGTCGCCAAGGTTGACGGAAAAAAGCGTCTGAAATTCCTGACACCCCAAAAGCCCACGCTTTTTGAAGCGTCGAGATATAAAATGGCGACGCTTTTAAGCGTCAAGAATTGCTTTAAAAAGCGTCGAGAAAGTAAGGAACTTGTTGTAGTGAATGGCAAGGTCTTAGATCGATTCTCCAAGTTATCGTGCCTCGAGAGGAGTCTCTTCTACAGCAAACGATGAAGATATCCAAATAGACAGCTGATCCATGGCTCATGCCCTACCTTTATATGCCTTCATCATTCTTGCAATTCTTCTACCTTTGGAACTGATACTCATTGTCACCCACGCTTGGCTAGGGGTTGCGCATACTTAGGCAATGTCTGTCAGAGTCATCCTTGTGTCGCATCAAATCTAAGTCAGTGTTGCGTCAGTCTATCGTCTTGCATCCTAGTAGGTCGATGTCATGTCAAGTTCTATGTCTAAAGCCCATTTGAATATGCATAACGCATTACAAACAACAAATTTCTTTAAGCAAGTTTTAAATAACTTTTATAAAGAAATTTTTTTTGCAAAACCTATGTGTTTCCTCATGCGTATGTATTATTTTTTTTCTATTAGATTGCGTTCTTGTGTGGCCACTAACCATGCAGGCCAGTATCAGAAACAGTGCTCGCTCCAACTGTGGGCTTCGCTCAAGTCCGGGTAGACTGTGAACTGTCGCAGTCCTTTATCAAGACTGCGCTTGCCACAACAAGCAAATTTTCTCTGACAGGTGTTTTGACACACCTCAATTATGTTCCTCCAGCGAGAGTTCAAGACAGCCATTTGTCCCTCTCAACACATGGAGTTCAACATCAACCTCAATTATGTTCCCCCAGCGAGAGTTCAAGAAAGCCATTTGTCCCTCTCAACACGTGGAGTCCCTCATCATTCTCAAGTTTTGCCGAAGTTTGTTTGAAGACCGACCCAAGCAGATTTCACCCAGCAGTTTCTACCGACGTCTTGATACCCTTAATATTATTGTTTCCTCACGGAGTTCAACAAGGGTGTCGTTCTCCAGAAGTTCCCAAACCAGCGCCTCCTTCCTTAGGTTCGTAAACCAAAAGTTAGGATTCTTACCCCCAAGATTCTTAGATCCCAAAATGGCTCCCTTAGGTTCATAAACCTTTAATCTCCCACACCAACCTCTTTAGGTTCATAAACCCATAATTCCTTTTGGAGTTCTCATACCTCAGAAAGCCTAGACACACGCGTTTAAAACAAGAATTAGTAACCCAGTAGTTCCTAAACTTAACCCTAGGATCCCAATTTCTCTTAGGTTCATAAGCCTTTAAGTTCCTATACCAGCCGTCCTTTTAGGTTCGTACACCCAAGTTCACACACCTAGCTCTTTAGGTTCCCAAACTCCCTAGGGCTCATATGCCTCTACCTTTAGGATCACCTTTTCTTAGAGTTCCCACACCCAAACCTTGCTTACCCTTAGGTTGCCTTCTCGCCGATGTTTTCCTTTAGGGTCCTACACCCTAGCACAATCCTTATATATCTTTTAGGTCTTAACCTTAGGTCTTACGCTTAACCTTAGCTCCTATGCACCTTCAGAAGCATCTTGAGAAAGGAATCTCAGGTATGGTCTCTTCTTATGGCTGGCGAGCCTCCTTACGTAGTCTAATGGGCTTTAAACGACCCTCCTCGATAGTCGACAGACTCTAAAATGTTCCCGACGATAGGTCCTTGGCTCAGACCCCTTGAGCCGCCTCGCGTCGCCATATTCGTCAGGTTGTAATCTTCGATTGACCTGATGGCTATACTTTGACCTTCGCCTTGTCCAAGCCTCAGTCAAAGTGGGGGCTCTGTAGATACCTCATTTCTGCACCTCCCGCAAACCACCCGGTGATGATTGGGCCGCATGTTTGGTACACGGAACGATTTGTGACAGTTCATAAGTTTATCGTCAAGTGATAGCTCAAATACTTGTGTCTACCTTATGGTCGTCACCTAGGTGACATTACGGTCGTTTTGGCAGTAATTAGAGTACATTTGGAGTCCGGGTCAAAAACCGTCTTCATTTCCTAAAAACTGTCAAATCCCGAGTCAAAGAGCAATGTGCTTGTCTACCTAAGGTTAGGATGTCATAAATGTTTTGAGTATATCTTATTTTGAGTCTCATGTCACTTCATTGGGCTAAACTTAAAGTTTACATTACAAAATGTGCATTTCATTTAGCTAAAATGACAACCCGACATTTAGGCCCGTTTTACGAGATGATAACGACTTTTTTGGGTCAGCCCTATTTCACAGAAAGTTCTAGATCTTTCTATTAGCTTTCCAACACCACCAAAATCACCTTATTCCAAGTCTTTTAGAGAAAGTTATGCCTAAAATACTACTGGCTGTCAATCGCGCTTTCTTGAGCAGGAGGAAACCGCTGGGGAAAGGACGCAGTAAGTGCTGCGCCTTTTCCAAGGGACGCAGCACCTGCTGCGCCTTTTCTCCGGGCTTTCTTTTTCTCCAAGTTTTCGTGTTTAACCTAAGTCGGTTATTTCCGGATCTTTCTCTCCTTTCCAAACCCTAATTCAGTGATTAGTATAAATAGGGACCTTTGTTCCTCATATTTCTCACGCGAGTGTCCGCACTTCTCTTCTCCCTTTGCATTCTAAGACCACGCTCTTGCTTTTTGGCGTCTACGTGCTTGAACTTTCGACCACGTAAGCTCGGATCCTTCTGAGTACCAGCCTCGTTTTGCATGACCGACCAATTTGACCAACTCCACATCAATCAACTTAATCAATCTTGTTTAACTTCCTCTTAGAGGGCACTTTCGTCGTACATTCGAGTCGAGCATCACTAAACGCTAACTTAGTTAATCTCGTTTCGTCAAACATGTAAGTCTGAGGGTGTAAATCCCATCTTTTATTATTGTACTTTATTTTGGTAATTATTATTGTAAGGTTTACGTCGAAAATATGTTTAAAACCGTTTTGCAAAACCTTTACTCAAACCCTTTTCACGGATTAATGGGAGACAGGTGTCGAGAAGGAGCGCAGCACCTGCTGCGCCTCTTCCTGAGGCTGCCGCAGTTCCTGCTCTCCTTCTTCATTCGTCTTCTGTTATTTTCGTCTGTTATTTCTTGTTTCGTCTTTGCTTGTTCTTATTTCATTGGCATGATAATTTTAACATATAATTCGTTAATAATTCATCTTTAAATTCCCGACTTAAATCTCAAGTAATTAATATTTGCGGGTTTTCGTCATTAAATCAATCCAGGTCTTAGAGATTCGATTGATCAATATCAAGTCTCAGGAATTCGACATTTGGTATATTTTCATCTGTTCATCATCATCATTGTCAATAGTTTAACATTAATTTAACCTAATTAGTTAGTTTTAACTAATTTAATCTTGTAATTAGTGTTTAATTCGTTCTATTTAATTTAAGCCCGTCTTTTATTGCTTTTATGACAAATTCACATGTAAATAATCCGTTAATCACTTCTATCCGAGTCAAATGTCCATAATCGATCCTTAAATCACCAATGAATATTAACAATTTGCAATTCCGGCTTCACAGCCAGAACTGAACTCAGGAACAGACGCAGCGTTCGCTGCGCCTCTTCCAAAGGACGCAGCTCTACTGCGCCTGTTCCGGGTTGAATTCTGCCTCTGAACTTCCGTTGTTGCTTTGACTTAGTTACTAGCTTACGTATTAATTAACTATTATTCCTATTATCACTAGTAATCTGTTCGTTAATTTGTTTTCCTTTTCTTTTCTCAAACCATCCGTTTTAAATGTATTTTCGACATAAATCAATTAACCCGTTGTAATTATTGTAATTTTCTTTATTGTATTTTTATTGTATTTCTTTATTATCGCTTGTTTGTATGCTCTCACATGCAATTAACCTAAATTTCTATCTCGACATTAATGCATGTTAAATTACGTGTTTACCGACTTAGTCTATATTCACATGCTAGGATTAATCTAATGGATGTTGCATAGCATGCATATAACCTTCAATATATCGAGTATAAATAACTTCCCTAATAATTAGTAGAGGCCGCTATCGAGGCGGGCGGGATTAGGTATTCGATCAAAAGAGCTTCCTAATACGTACCCTCACCCCTTACTCCATATCTCTGTGAACATCCGTGTTCATTAGCATCCACGAGAGTCATTCTAGACATAGAATGCTAAGGGTAACGAGTTCTTGGTGTTCATGTCACTACTTTGTGTCTTGACATGGCATAAGATATTCGAACGGTTTCCAATTTTCCACAATAAATTGGTGGCGACTCCACAAATGCAAAGCTTGCTCGTTTTCTACCCGAGCAACCCTCGTGGGCCCGCGTCCACAACAAGGTTAAGAGAGAATTATGCCTATGAAGATGATTCCAAATAATAATGCAAAGAATAATAGAAGTACTTGATGATTGATGGAAGGTTGTTAATCTCCCAAATAAACCCAAATAATCTTCTAATTACCCAAAATAAAGGAAGAACAATAGAGAAATTAAGGAAAGATTAATATGTGATTAATATTGATAAATTGTATTACAACTAAATTAGGACTAATTTGAGAGTATTAGGATAAGATTACAACTTGATTAAAAGTTAATTCAAGCTTGATAATAATCTAGGTAGTACAAAGGGGTATTTATACTAAAGATTAGGGTTACTAAGGGCTTAAATGATTATTAAGTCCCTAAAAAAAGTTGAGGAAATGCTCCTCTCGAAGGAAATGAGCATATCCCTCTTGCTGGTCCCGTGTCAATCTGTCCGTGCTGAGGTACGATTGGTACTGCCTTGTGATCCGCTCGGATCACTGGGGAGACGCTCGGATCAAGGTGATGTGGGACGCTCGTCTTGGACACAAGACACTCGGATCTTGCTGCTCAGAGACGCCTGGATTGTGCACAATCCGCTCGGATCCTGGGACAGACAGCTTCTCTTCTTTTCCTCCTTCACAATCCGCAAGGATCATTTCGGGGATGCAAGGATCCTTTCATCATTGTCCATTTCACTTTATTATCTACATAGGCCTTCTAGTATTGTCTTCTCCTTGATGATTGGTCATTGGATGCGATCAATTTAGCTCCATTCCGCCTCATAAATGCAAGGTTAGCACTCCTTTCCTACCAAGGGGACAAAACTTCAAAGAATATGCAAAATGGGAAATTAAAGATAGTAAATGACCCAATTATGTGTTATAAAGCATAGGAACGAGGTTAATTCGGGGACTAAATGTGCTCAAATGTGAGTCACATCAGGGAGCAGCAAGAAATCAACCTAAAACTGCAAAAAACAGTCCCCCAGCAAGAAAAGCAATAAATAAACCAAAGTTGCAGAATATTAACACATTAAAAAAGGGAGCAAGATAACATTTGATAATTACGCAAAAATCAGATCGGATAAAGAAGAGAGATACCCAGAAAAAGGTGCGTAAATGGCGAGGTCATAAGCCATTTTGGCTGAGATCAAAACAAACAAAATAAGTTAATATAAATTGAGGAAACGAAAAATGGTAAAGAGGAAATGCATGTGGGAGAGGCAAAGAGGGAAATGGAGTGGCTGAGAATGATGTTACCACATCACAAAACCACATATAAGCATCAATATAGCACAAAACATGTCAGGATTGTAAGGGAAAAATCAAAGGTCGGTTTTTATCATCGACAATATAACCCTCTAAAGTGTCAAACAACCATCATTTTCAAATCTTTCAATACACTGGACATCTTCATCGCCTATTCGGAAATGAACTTTCGATTACTGAGAGATAAAACTACAGAGTACGTTAAGCTTGTTAAAAAGAAAATTACCTGAAATCCAAAGCAAAACCTTAGCCAATTTCTCGTATATCACTCTTTTCCTTTCTCATTGAAATACTGCAATCCATATCCAATCAAGTCAAACAAATATCAGTTATATGAAAAGCCTCAATAGCATTCAAAAGTCATGAACAATCAAGGATCAGATCGATTACTACTGCACTGTGCATAGAAATCAAGGTAAATGTAAACTAATCCAGTAATGAGCAGAAAAGAACACTTGAAGAAGACAACATTGCCCATAGCAGTTTAGAATTTAATTTAAAAGCTATCAAGATTGCAGATCAGTATCTGAAACGAATGTTTGTTCAAGTGTCACGTAGGCTGTTTTATGAAAAATCCCGTTGTGCCGTGTTAGAATATGATACACTGATATACTGTATTTTTACAGCACATATGTTCTGTCAGCTCAGATTCAAATGTGCTCTAAAAATACAGTATATCAGTACCCAGAAAATTATCCAAGAACAACAGAAACCAAATCACCTAAGTTTATACAAACTCGAAACATCAATTAACCCACCTGTAAAAGTTCTAAGAACTGCCAATGCCAACAAAATGATAGGCATTAGTTAACTTGGAAAACAAACCCACTTCACAATTGTTTTCAAACTGTAGCTCTCCATAAAAGCCAATCAATTACATATTTACACCATCTAAGATAAAATCCCAATATACGAAATTATAAACACAACCACCTAGTAAAATTCTCATTAAACCGCCATCTAAGAAACTACTCCTTCCGTCGCAATCATTTGTTGACCTTTTACTCTCTCCTTCTAAATTATTTGTTTAACTTTGATTAAAATAGCCTCCTCACAAATAATTTAAAAAGGTACACAAATGATTGAGACAGAGTGAATATATTCTTTGTGACGAGTACCTTCATTTAAAGGTAAACAAATGGTTCAGGAGGAGGGAGTATTAACATTTAGGTAATCAATCAATCTAATAAACTTCTAAGAATAAAAAGTTCATATCTTTATACAACAATCAAACTTCAGAAAACAACAGTAGCCACAAAGCAAAAAAAAAAAAGTACTACAAAAAACAATGAAAAGATGATTACCTGTAGCCATGATTGAAAAATCGGAAAATTCACGTGGTACCCTCGAATTTTGGCATTTTGTACGTGGTACCCAACTTTTTAAGTTTATGCACATAATATCCTTGAGATTTGATTTTCAAGCACAACGTGCCCTTTTTATCGTTCTTAAAATTTTCAATTGAGCATAAATCATAATTTTTAAATTCATTGTCTCTTTGAGATCTATAAATTGATAAAATGAAAATGTTCATTCGGAAGTTTAACATCGAAAATATGGTTGATTTGAGATTTCCGTTAAAAAAAGCCCTATAAAATATCAGCCAACAATTTTTTTTTCTCAAATCGTAGATTATGATGAGATAATCATTTTAGGAAAAAAATTGGCCGATTCTGAATTCCGGTCTCGAAGTTATGCGCAATTGAATTTTTTCCTAGCGACAAAAAAGGGCATCTTGTGCATGAAAATCAAACATGAAGGGTATCTAGTACACAAGCTTAAAAAGTTGAGTACCAAGTGAAAAATGACAAAGTTCGAGGATACCACGTGAATTTTCCGTTAAAAAATTAAGCAAAACCTACGAAGCCAAATATATCAAAATTTGCAAAAATAATAAAATAACATCAAAAATTGATTTTTTTTTTCAAATTAATACCCTAATAGAGAGGAGAATGCCGAAATAAGTAATTGAAATCCGGATTAGAACACATCTCAGATCTCACATACTCGTCCTTGTGTATATTTCATCCCATGGTTGCTAACGCGAATAATAAACAACAACAGTAATCAAAACCGATAATAATAATAATAATAGTAATAGTAGTGATAATGATAATCAACGCAATATTACCAATAACAAAACCCAAAATCACTATAATACCCTAACACTAACAGAATCGAACCGAAACATCAACTTAGATTGGGTCGCAGAACTGCTTACCTTTGAGAAGATTCAGGTTTTCTGAGGGTGTTGGAGGTTTGATGAGTTTATGAGGTGTGAGAAGTGAGGGTGAGAAGGAATGAGTGGGTGAGAAATGAGAAGGTTACTAAGAATGGTGTGATGTTGTGGCTGTGAATGCAAGAGAAATGGAGGGCGAGAAAACCAAACAATGGCCAACGACTGACGAAATAAAATGGGGGCATAGATGAAAGCATAAGATCCATAATTGGGCTTGATGGTGATAACAGAAGGGAGGAAAGGTAATAAGTGAGGCCCAAATAATAGCCATCCAAATCCCGCACAAAACACTCATCCGGATCCGAAACCCGCAAATACCAGCCCAACCCACGTAGGTGTTACTATTCATTGTATAAGTTACTATTCATTGATGAATAGTAACATGGGTTCTCTCACATTTTATAAAGGTGTTAGATTAGATTAGATTTGCATTGTCTTAAATCTAATCAGGAATATACCAATTGATAGGAATAAAATTTTACCGATATCCATCTTCCCCCAAATTCGATTAATGACTCCTAAAAATCCCCTAAGGGGGATTGGCTCAAAGAATAAAACAATAAACTGCTTGTTGCCAAAAATGGATTTCCTCTTGGACATTCTCTTTGGCCATCTGAATGAGTTATGCTTCCTCATCCACATTAACTTCAATTGTTTTTTTCCCATGCTTTTGGTACCATATCTCTTCTGTGTGATCAACCTCTTTATCCATTTCATCATCCATATCTTGAATAGGTATTCGTACAATATCTTGCATGCTTCTCTGTTTTGTTTCATTGTCTGAGTCAGGATGGTTTTGAATGTCAGGAGCTTTAAGAATACCATCTATTGTATTTTTTGAAATCAATTTATGATGAGAGGAATGTTTTTGCATACTAGGTTTTGATTTCCTAGCCATGATTTATGTGAAATCATAAAAATTAATGGTGGCTAATTAGAGGAAGAAGACAAAATTTCTTTTTCTCTCTAGGTTAAGCAATTCTCTCTTAGTGAACATTACTATTACTACTACTCTTACTACTACTACCACTGTTGTTGCTATTACAGCTGCTACTTCACTATTACTATATTGCAGAAAATTCAGTTCTTTTCATTAAATGCGTAAAGAGGCAGTACAAGATCCTAACAATTTATTGGTTTCTAAAGGCCAAGAGTTCAAGGGCTGGTATAGGCCAATGTTTGGTGCAGAAGTGAGGTTCCCTTTGAAAGCTAAAACAATAAACAAACCAAAAGGCATCAATTGAAGCATTGGCTCAATTAATACAGTTTTAAAATGAAACAATCTGGCAATCACAAGGTATTTGATTTTATAAATGATGGTGAAGATTTCAATTTTATCATCCTTGAAAATCCTTTAGTTATGCACCTGCCATATAACATAGATGGTGCTCATGAGCGCATATCTTCACTATTTAATAATCTAGGCCTTCCCACTATTATGGTTTTGGAGTCAAGAAAAGATCCTAGGAAGGAGTATTGAACTATGGTAATCTTAGACCATGAAGTCACTATAGTCCGGATCACAACAGAAAAATGACACTAAAATAAAAGAGCAAGTGCTCTAGATTCAGCAATGCATTTACATATAGCACACATGTTAACTAACGAAACAACCCTTTTACTAATATCATCAATTGTAGAGAATTTAAGTTGCAAGCAGACCAACGAAGGTATATTAAGGGTAGTTGTAATGATCCCCAGGCCTAAAGTCTTAGCGTTAGGAAAAGGTTTCCCTTTAGGGCGAAAAAGATCATAAATAGCCTACTTGTATCTCCACTGAGCTAACATGCACTTAACTACGCCATAATTGTTTCAATATTAAATTATTTCACATCTCCGATTTTAATTTGTTTATTTATCATTTCATTTTCTTCTCGTTTTAAGCTCATTTTAAAGCAACATAAAGTGCGATTTTAAATCGGATTTTGGGCTCGATTTTCACACACATTCGGGCTCGATTTTCTTTGCCCGAATCACCTCACTTAGCCCTCTCAAGACCCCATTTCCGAGCCCAAATAGTCAGTCACATTCAGCCCAACACCTTATTTCTATCTATATCTATATAATCTATATCTATATAAAACTATAAAAGAATAACCACTATGACACATGGCAGTTACAGGTTCTTCCTCACATTGCTTTTTCCCGCCCAACTCTCACATATTACTACAAATAAATATGGTAAATATCTTCTACAAATAATAAAACTTGCAATACATATAATGGCACCAATTAAATATGGTAAATATCTTCTACTACCTACTGTACGTATTTTGTATGACCTAATATTAAATTACTTGATTATTACAACAAATATGGGAAATATGCAAGTTTTATGGCACAAAGCCACAAATCACGTATGGGAAATATGGATTACTAATTTACTACTACAAATATGGCACCATTCAAGTATAATATTAAATTAATCAATAATTTCTTCATTATTATCAAAGATATCAACTAAACACAACCTATATAGGCTATATTACATATTGTACGTATACTACCATCAGTTAAATAGGGAAAAATCTTCAATCAACTAATGTTTAATTTATCACCACTATTTTCAGTATTAAAAATATGAATTTTCTAAGGGCACATGATAATAAATTAATTAGGGCACATTTTTAAAAAAAACCCTAGAAAATATGTTGTCAATCTTATCATATTAAGGTTATTAACATGTGCCCTTAGGACACATTTTAGAAAAATCCTAGAACATATTATTCGTTCCCTATGCCTATAAGTGACTAATCTTATTTCCATTTATTTGATTTTATACAGTACATAAAAGAATAGGGCAAAATTTATTTCACATATCTGATCATTAATACGAGGAGTATCTTCTGCTAACATGAAATTTATGCTTATAGGAATTTGACTAAAATAATTGAAGATGTTTCATATGGTAAATAGGCCGGTTACCGACAACTTGAGGACTTATAATTTCCCAAAACGGGAGCTAATTGGTACATATTCTTATAAATTTTCGATGTATTAATGTTTGTAATCAACGTTTCAGAGTTTATGTAACCGGCTACTAATTAACAAATTAGGCATCTTAAGTTAGCATAATGATACTCCTTGTGATTGAGTTAAGATAACACTTTGTGGCTATGGCACATCCGATGAACTCTTTGTCATCTATTGTCTATCACCACGATCTATGCAATTTCATACACACTAGAGAGTATGTATCTAACTCTATTTAATCTCTTTTGAATGCCCCAATTATTTGTTTACAAGTGATTTAGTTGAGAGTAAATGGTAAATAAATGGTTGAGACGGAAAAAATACATATGACGTACATTTTAGTACATTCTTTCAGTTTTAATTTTTGTAGATCTTAAAATAAATATATTTTTGATGATTTTAGATATTTTCCGTGTATTGTGGTAAATGTAACCTTTTTCTAAGTGCGGCAGAGCCTCACAAGTCTATTAATGTCTTTTATTCTTAGCTTGATTGTCAATTTTCCTACGAATTAATCACACGTTATTTCTCACTGAACTTCACAATTGTAAATTATACACATTTCTAAGCAATGTTCAATTCAGATGAACTATATAGATTCGATTATAATTTTGTATCATGATTTAATTTATTTGAATAATCATTGTTATAGTGTTCAAGAGACTACAAGAGACTATGTTATACTAAAAGTTTGAATGGTAGTAAATGAGAAGCTTTTATTTCAATATACGTTTTTAGTTCGAACTCATTTAGATTTTTTTTTTCTAGAATAAAAAAAAGCATTTCGTTGGGAGAATGTTTGGTTTTGAATTCCGACCAAGCATGAGCGTTGTGTTATGATGGAACATATTGCACTCTAAAATTTGGAACTCGAGAAGACTGTTGCAATGATTTCACTAAGTTTCTTCTCAGGGATCGTTGTATTAGAATTGAAAAGGAATATAATATAATTTTACAGATTTCCAACATTATTGTTGCAAAGATAAAGAATTAATCGTGAAATCAGTACAACACTGGCTTTACAAGCTTTATGTCATCATGCGTAATCGATGGAAATGAAACTTATGTATTTTTGGTCTTTTCTCAAGTAGTTATAGTGTTTTAGCTCTAAAAAACATTGTTCATCTTTAATGCATTTTGTAAGGACCATATACTCTATTTATCTCTCCATTCTTGGCCCATTATGACTATTTTATGTGAGGAATCGAAAAACATATAAAAAAATAAGGCAAAATGAAGAGAGTTAAATGGGAGTACAAGGTGGTTCAATTATTATACGAGTACTTATTAGAGATTTGCTCTAGACAATTGAATACTGCTGTAATTTTATAATTTTATTTTCTTATTGAAATTTGATTTTTAGTGGATATCCTCCATAATGTAAATCATATAGATGAAATATATTCAAACTAATACCGAGTTATAACTTCATAGTTATAACATTTACTTATACATTTCATCTAGATATGCCCGTGCAACTTTGCACGGGTCCTAAACTAGTTAGGAATATAATATGTTTGACACCTAATGGCACACAATCTGACCACTGGAAAAGTAGTTACGCACAAAGCCCTGAACAAGCTGAAGGGAAAGCTATCCTGAAAGCCATGAAATGGGCGCTCACGAATAATTATCTCCATCTTTCCATTCACTCGGATTGCATTACGATGTTGAGCCATATCGCAGTAGGCAGCTCTACTAATCATCTCACATGGACGATCACAAAGGACATCCATGGCCTAGCTTCTATGTTTCATTGTTTTTCAATATCGTACCTTAATAGATCATGTAATGTAGTTACTCATAGATTGGCAAACTGGGCTAGAGCTTAGTATGTCTTTCTACTTGTCAAAAAAAAAAAAAAAAAAATACAATAGAGTTAGATATCACCTTTAGACATTGTATTAGTCATAGTTTTCTATATTGGGTAAAGTATTCTAGTCAGATTGTGTTTCTAATTATCGTCCTATTGTAATTGCTATATAAGCAACACTTTTGTCATCAATAATATTCAAGTAATCAATTTCATTCAATTATCAATCTCTATATGGTAACAGAAGGGTAAAATCCTAAGGGCTTCTACATACAAAAATTCTACAACAAAAATAACCACCGCCGTCTTTTTGCTGCCGGCCGGATATGACTATCATCTATTCTATTTCCGGCAGGCTTAATAATTAGCCTCTCCATAAAAAAAAATTCATTATATCCCTTTAACTCTCGAGATGTCTAAAGACATTAATTTCCCTACCTCTCTTATTACCTTGTCAAATCTCAAGATAATTCCTCTCTTTCCCAAATCTCAACTACTACCTATCCATATATATTTTTCCTCTTTTCTCGTCTATGTTGTCTAAGTCACTTCGTTATACGATCTTCCCATATTATCTCAAATTTACTCATCCACCATGAATAAAATTAAGCTCCTCTCGAAAATGTCTTCTTTGTACTTTCCTCTCAAAATTCAGGATTTTTCTTCTCTAAAATTGCTCACAATTATTCTCATCCTCATATCTTCAATTTAATGATCTACCTCCACCATAAAATTTCTCTGTTCGTTCACTTTTACGGTTTCCAAATGGCAATCGCTTCTCATGTTTGACTCAAAATCTCACAATTAATTAAAATTATTTACGTTCCTCCTTGCTCCCTTGCCTAAAATGTTGGGTTGACTCTTGCGTAAACCTCACCTTCAAGTGCCGCATTCTTGTCAACCAGCTTATGCTTCTCACTCACTTGGCCCTCCATGTTCTAGTTGTACATCTCAAGGATATTTTGAGCATCGATACTCTCCCTGCATTGTTTTTCTTGTCTATTGGTGATTTAAGAGTAATTATCAGTTCATTTGGCGTAATTAAGGTTGCTTCGTAGATGGATAATTTATAAATAATATAATGCGAGTTCGGGAAGTACGGAGTGTACGCTTCCATAATTATTTACGGGATTACGGTATAATTTTAGTTCAAATAGCTATGACGGGGGTAATTAAATTACGGGGAATTTAATTAGTTTAAATCTGAATTTCTAAAGAGTTATAATCCTTCAGAAATGCATATCCCTTAGGGTAAAATTATTGGTGTGTCTTGAGAAAAGACTCACTCAAGACTCCCAATAATCTACCCAAGTTTTGATAAAGTCTTAAGTTGAGTCTTGCAAATCCAAGACTCAACTTAGAGTAAGATTATTGGTAGTCTTGAGACAAGACTTTGGTAAGTCTTGAGACAAGACTCACTCAAGACTACCAATAATCTACCCTAGTCTTGACAGAGTCTTAACAAAGTCTTAAGTTGAGTCTTAGAGATTCAAGACTCAACTTAAGACTTTGGGTGAGTCTTGACCCCACCTTAAAGAAAAATTATCCAATGGGTGGGCAACATGTGTTATTTCTTTTTGCTAAAAAAATAAAGTGGAGTGGGAAAGTAGAGTCTGAGGTGAGTCTGACGGATAATGTATAAAGTCTGAGATGAGTCTGAACAATAAAGAAATAATAAAAGTTAGTGGAAAGCTGATGTGGCAGAGTCTTAAGACTTGAGAGAGTCTGACTGATAATCTCACCCTTAGAGCATACACATTGAAAAGTATGTCCTCTTCCTCTTATTTCCTCTCTTTGCTTCTATCTTTTTGACACCTCATTTCCACTATCTTCATCATCTTTCTAAGTTTTCTTCTATATTTATCCCACATCAAAGTGGATCTTCTTATTCACCGTCTCTCAAATTTTTGATGAACAAAAAATAAAAAAGAAACAAATTATATGCCACATGGTAGAAAATGGATGACTAATAGGCACAAGGGCCTAGGTTGTACTTTCTCTAAAAATAGAGGAAGTCTTCCTCTTCCTCTTTCAAAGATGATGTCCAAATTGATCCCACATTGAAGAGAACATCCTCTTATAGGAAAAAAGGTGCTAAGAGGATGCATCATTCTCTTCAATGTGGATGCTCTTAGACTCTACAAGAGTCTTGACCCCACGTCTTTATAATGACAACCAATAAATTGCTACCATGTGTTAAACTATTATTGTTTTCTTTTTTATCTAAAACCCCAAGAGAAAAGTGTAGTGGAAAAGTAGAGTCTAAAGTGAGTCTGACAGATAATTTATAAAATTTGAGGTGAGTCTGAAGAGGGTTTGAACAATAAAATAATAATAAAAGTTAGTTGAAAGCTGATGTGGCAGAATCTTAAAACTTTGGTGAGTCTCACCAATAATCATACCCTTATTCTTTATCCATGTTTCTTTTTCTATATAAATAGAAAAAGGATAAGAAGGAAATACACACGGAAAACTTCCATCTTTTGTATCTAAGAAATTATAACAAACTACACAAAATACTTCTATATTACGTCTCCGATTTTTGTGCCAAAAATCAGAGGGCACTATCTTATCTCAGTAGAAAATTCGGTTTCACTCAAGCACTAAAAAGGGACGAATTATTCGATTAGAAAAGCGGAGTCGATTCGGTGCTTTACAAGTGTAACTTCGGTGCTTTACGAGTGTAACTCAGATATTTTGAGAGTGTAACTTTCATTTTTTTAGGCGGTCTTGTGGATAAAAATTTAAATTTATATAATCTTAACATTTTACAGTGTAACTTGATGCTTTACGAGTGTAACTCTAGTATTTTAGAAGTGTGACTTTGATTTTTTAAGGCGGCTTTGTCTATAAAAATTTGAATTTATACAATTTTAACATTTTACAAGTGTAACGTTGATGCTTTACGAGGGTAACTTTAGTATTTAAAGAGTGTAACTTTGAATTTTTTTTAAGGCGGTTTTGTTTATAAAATATGAATTTATACAATTTTAACATATTACAAGTGTAACTTTGTCCTTTTAAGTGTAACTTTGGTCCTTTATAAGTATAACTTTGGTCCTTTATAAGTGTAACTTTGGTCCTTTATGAGTGTAATTGTGGTCCTTATGAGTAGATCTAAAGATTAAATCAACAAATTATTTGAGATCTAACTTTAAAATAAAAGGATCTTACTAAAAAATCAGACGATATTCAAAATAAGAAGACGACATTTGAAAAAATATAAAACAAGACGATATTTAGAATAAAAATATGAATATTTAAAAAAAAAACAAACAACAACAAAAAAGCAACAACGACAACACAACATACAAACAGAAAAAAGAAGAAGAAGATGGGTGGTGAAAAAAAAAAAAAAAAAAAAAAAAAAAAAGCAACAACTACATACAACACAACAACAAACAAGCACAAATTTCAGATCTCAAATTTGAAAAAAAAAACAAACAAACCCCAAAAACGAGATCTGGAAAGGGGAGAAAGAAAGGAGAAGAGGGGCGGTGAAAAAAAAAAAACAAACAAAAACAAAAACAAAAACAACAACAACATACAACAACACAACAAACAAACAAACAAACAAACAAACAAACAAACAAATAAATCGAAATCTGAAATTTGAAAAAAAAAAACGAGATCTAGAAAGAGGAAAAAGAAAGAAGAAGATGGATGGTGGCGTGTGAAGGACGTCGTGGTGAGTGGAGGCGGGCGAGGTGGTGGTGGTTGGCGTGGGGCAGCAGGTGAGGTGGTGGTTGTCGGGGTGGTGGTGGTGTAAGTGAGGGAGAGTGGTGGTAAATTTTTTTTTTCTAGTTTTAAACCCGTGCAAATTGAACGGGTTTGCTATTTAAAATTTGTCACTATTAAAATCTCTTCAAATAAAGTAATAAAATCTCTCTAATTTTTGTTAAACAATTTTAAATTATAGTCATATTTAAATTTTTAGATTTAAATCATAAATTTATTTGTAATTAGCCTAAGTGATTTATTAGGATCAATTGGTCGAGTAGTCCGATATGCCGTCTTGCTTAACCAAAATTGAGTTTCTTCTTTATTTAATTACTTGGGGCGGCTTTATACAAACCCGACTTATATATGAGAAAAATTATCGGATAAAAAATAACACAAAATTAGTAAAATAGAACATTTCTAAATAGTTGCAATCCCATGCAATTTTTAAAAATATTTTTCTTTTAGTACAACTCTTGCGCTTCGATAGATCCTATGCACGGAGAAAATGAAAATTTTGACCTATGCACGTTGAAAATGACAATTTTAACCCTGTTTTATTTAGAACATATAACATACTCTCCCTCATTAATTCTTTACATTTTTCATTAATATATTCAACCGAATTTTTAAGTGTTCTTTTTTGGGCTATATGTATAGTTAACACACCTATATATATATATATATATATATATATATATATATATATATATATATATATATATATATATATATATATATATATATATATATATTTAACACAATATAAATACCCTTAAAAGTCACATAATGTGAAGTTCTAAAACTTCGCTTCAAAAGTAAAAATAATATGATAAATGAGAGAGAGTATTGTTATTTGTTAATTAGTGAAATAGAACAAAAATGAAAATTGTGACTCGTAGAATGATTTAGTTGAATTGTTGAAGATTCAATTAGTGTAACAATTAAAATGTAAACGATAATATTATATCCTTCATAAATTTTATTAAATATATGACGCACTATAAATAACGCTATGTATGTGTAATCCAGTCATATACCTTACCTAAACAAACAATTATACTAACCCATCAGCAATTCTCTTATAGATTGTTGTTTAAGAAGTTGTTATTATAAAAACCCGTAGGTATAAGTTATTATCCTGTTTAACAATTTTAATTTGTCAATGTAATAGTTGAGTTATAAAGTAAGAAGTTTAGATTTGAATTAAATATTTCATTTGGAATAGTATAAATGATACGTTAGGGTTAATTGGTCGATTAATTGTTGTACGATACGTTCTCTTGTCCGTTAAATTTGAGTTTCTACTCGGGCGGCTTAAAAAAAGCAGACTTATATAAGATGAAATAAAAATATTTTGATGAAAATTAACGTAGAATAATTAGTGAAATTGCAAATTGGTAAACCCTCCTTTCATTTAGTTAAACCGCGCACATGACAAAATGAAAGTTTTTGACTTGTACATATAAAAAAACTAAAAATTGACCCAACTTTCATCTAGTTCAGATTGTTACTCCGTAATTGGTAAACGCAGCAAAATGAAAATGAACTCGTGTTCATTTTTTAATACCATTTTCCATCTTAAGTTTAAGATGGGGCAACTGCATACCATTTACATCGTTGAAACAAAAATAAAATGCAAATGGTAGATTACTTAACCCATTTTAATCTAAAAACAGATATATACTTGACAAATTACTTTCTCCGACATAAACGGTTATTCCGTATAAAGTAATAGGCCACAAAAAAAATTACGTAGTACCAATAAGTACCAATTATTTTGAGCGACGGGTTTAAAAACTTCATATAAAAATATTACGCAATGACCGGTGATTTCATTTTAAGCAACGGGTTTAATCGAATTTCATATTGACCCATAAGTCACGCCCAAACAAAATTAGTCTCACTATTGACCGCTATATCCGTTTAAAGTGAAAGACATGTCAAATATGCTTAAAGTGGTAATATTTTTTAGGCCCATCATACAACTTGTTGTTTGTATTATGTTTAGTGGGTGCATATTTAACCCGTCTATAATTATAGACAGATATCTCTCGTCTATAATGAGAATTTGTGCCCAAACACACCCAAACAAACCTTATCATACGTTCCTTCGTATCCTGTTTATTAAAAGAACAACCAGAGTGCTGATGTGTCAGCATGTGGTTGAAAGTCAACTTTTCAAAGATCCAATTTTCCTCCTTGAATTTATGGAACCCACGTTCTTTAAGCGAATTAATTGCATACTTTGTACTTGCTTTCTTTGAAAATCTCAATGTTGAATTACAAATTACATCAGCTTGAATAAATACTCAAATACAAATTCACATTATTATAAATTACAGCAATTATTTCAAATAATAAAATTTATCCCAATTGAGTGTTACTTGCGTAAAGAATTTAAGACTTTTACTGAACAGTGAATAACATCACTTAATATATACAATTTTTATAACTAACTTCATTAATATTTACATGTTTAAAAGAGAAAACCCGTGCAATTTGTACGGGTTTAAGACTAGTAAATACTTCAAAACAATCCCCTGACCCCACCCATCATTTGCTCTCTTTCTCGCATCTCACAGATTCACCCTACCCTCACTCTCTTATCTCTCAAACTCTCTCGCCCCCGAAAAATTGTACTCCGTATTTAAAAGTTTATAACGAAATCTTTACTAACTATTTTCGTAAGTATTTCCGACTTCCGATAAATGATTTGATATTGTTGAGATTTTATAAACTTTCTAGATCTAGTAATTAGCTTAATATATAAACTTGTTTTATAAGTTATTTTTTGATGATATTTTTTTATTGTTTTAAGCCTGATTTTATTGCTTATTCGTTATTATTTTTACGGAAAAAGTTTTGTAATTTTTAGTTTAATACGAAGTATTTATTTATTTCAGATTTATTTGTAGTAATTTTTCTCAACCTTTTATCACTGTTGTTCACCTCTTCCTGTTATATTCTTCCTGTTATATGTTAAAATTAATTAATTCCCAAATGAAAATATTATTTTTATATTTATCTTTTTTTTTTTATAAAAATGTAAATATATTATCAACAGAAAAGTCACATACAAGGTAGACGAGGCAAAACATCACAACTCGACATTTTTGAACTAATCTGCCTAAATAACCATGTGCGGCCCAAGTAAAAGAGCCCAAAAACAAAAACAAATAGGAACAATAAACATCAAACTGATCAACAACAATAATCAGGTTTTTGCCCCTCCCCTAACAAAAGCCCCTTTCAATCACAAAAACCCTTTGCAATCACCCAGATCGTCTTTCTCCCCGATCCTAAGGTCTGTTGCCTAGAATACTATCAATCGAAATGGCGTTTGTTCTTCCAATCTTTTTTTTGGTTGAAGCTCTCAGACGACCTTGAATCTCCTGAATAATGTCGCGAACAATTTTCTGGCGACGATACAAGGTTGATTCATGTTTACTAAGGTTCCTTTGTCTCCAGATGTGATAAAGGCAAGCATTCATTGTAGCATTAAGGACTCCCAACTGTAACTGGGTTCCCATTCTGGATAGCCTCCATTCAAGCACATCCTACAAAGGTAAGACGATCCCAATCCAGCCCCCTACTGCGGCCATGATGGCTTCACTGTACGGGCAGGCAAAGAACGGATGGTCTATACTTTTAGTAAAGCCCCCACATATACAACAGGTATCCTCTTCACAAAGCCCTAATTTAAAGAGTTTATATTTTGTGTTCATGTTTCCATGATGGTAAATCCAGGCTAAGAAAGCATGCTTAGGTACAGTCCATCTATTCCAGACTAATTTATGCCAAATAACATCTACACCTCTTACTCTGAGATAGTCGTAGCCCTTAGCTATGGTATACTGCTGATGATTATGATTCTGCCATACCTACATTTGATATGCTCCCACTAATTCAGTTTTGACTTGACAAGTTTTCCTCCAGTACCACGCTGAGCTCGTGGATGGAGAATAATCTTGCCAATTCACACCTCTGAGATAGATGTGACTAACCCCTTGGACCCATAGTGAATGAGCTTTAGCTTCAATCCACCATACTAACTTACCCACGACTGCCTTATTCCATAGAGTGTCATTTTTGAGGCCAAGACCCCCTTCCTTCTGAGGGTTGCAGGTTTTTTTCCCAAGACACTAGAGGGGAACTCATGAAATCAACCCCTTCATCCCAGGCCATAGAAAGTTCATGCAAATCTGCTCAATCATGGCAATCACCCCAGTAGGTAAAATGAACATTTGAGCCCAGTAATTGTGAAAAGTCTTAAGCACAGCTCTAACCAAAACCAATCTCCCAGCATAAGATAATTTTCTTGCTCCTAGGGTTCTTATTTTAGTAACAACTTTGTCAATAAGTGGTTTGCAATCATGAGCATTAAGCCTAGTAGTTTTGATGGGAATTCCAAAATATTTAAAAGGAAGGGTCCCTCTAATCAGGCCTGACACTTGAAGAAAATCCTTCTTTAAATCTTCTCTTCCTCCATTAAAGTAAGCATTGGACTTGGCTTTGTTCATGTTGAGGCCAAAAGTATTAGAGAAAGTGGAGAAGGACCTAATGATAGTCATCATAGAGGGAGCATCTCCTTTATTAAATAGAAGTAAGTCGTCTGCAAACATTAAATGGGTCAACTTTAGAGGTTTACATAGAGGATGGAATTTGAAATGCAACCTGTCAGTAGTGCAATTGAGGATTCTTGTGAGATATTCCATACTATTTTTTCTTTTTTCGTTTGCCATTTTTCTTTTTAACAAATTGGTTACTTACGACTATTTTATCAAGCGTATGTTATTATTCAATAAATTTGTAAATCCGGGTTTTAAGCTGTTAATTTTGTTATTTCATACAGATATCATAATTAAGTTAGTATTAAATAATAGTTATAATAATATTAACCAAGTTATGAGCAATTTTCATCATTTGTCAGACTAATTAATCAGATTGATCCATGTAATGTTGAACGTGGGTGGGGGCCTCTATTTAAAAAAAAACACTTTTAATCACAGGCTGACAACTCAGCAATGTGGTTGTTCTTTTAATAAAGAAGATTTTTGTTAGTATGAGAGGTATTTATTTGGGTTTTTTATTTTCTTAGGTTTTAGAGAGATGAGAGGATGATAATTGTGTGAGATGAGAGAGAAGTAGTTGTGATAATAAATTATATATAGTAAATTAGTGTTTAATTAATGTGTATTAGTGAGTGTAGTGAGAGAAGTGTGCTAATGACCCATTAATCCCCCTTTTTTTGTTTCAATCTCACTCATCCATCTTCCATCATCCAAAGGCTTTTAGGAGGACTTATGGACTCAAGAGAAAGGGATGGACTCAAGTGATTCTCTTTCTCTCTCTATCTTTTTTTTTTCTCTCTCTCTCTCACTCTATATATATATATATATATATATATATATATATATATATATATATATATATATATATAGTCAAGATCCGGTGAGAACGAACATCCGGTGAGAACGACTTATAATCATTAGATTAAACATAATCCTACGGCTGATACAACAAACCCATCAAACTTATTAGGCCAAGTTAACTCCCCTCTCTCCTCGTAAATCCAATATCTGAAAACTCATTCACTGCCATCCCATTTTTCTATTTTATACTACTCCAACTTTCCCTCTCCTTAAACTCTGACCACCCATCACCTTTTGTCGCCGCCGTTGATCACCAGTAACGCCGAAAAATCACTGACGAACATCCCCGACGCCGGCACAAATCCTACGATGTTGGCCATCTCATGAACCATTTTGGATAGCTCAATCCACCACTGAGCAGTCGTCGTCCCCAACACCATCACCATCACGCCGAACCATGGTGAAGAGATCAGATTATTTTTGCCAAAACCATTAATTATTCAAGAAAGAAGAAAACAGGTATATATAGAAGATCGTTCGTAACTCAGTAACAATAAAACAACAATTAGATCTGTCATGGTGTAATTTTTAATGGAGATATCTAATTGCATGATTAATTTAATTTGTTTCTAAGACTAGTGTTATTACTGCCAATGTAATTATAGAACAAAAACGTAAATAAATTAGCATTTGGAGTAGTCTGACTAGTGTCCTAGATAATATGACAAAAATGTCGATGTTATATGACTCGCTCATCTGACGCCGTGCATCACCACAACCTCCAACAACAATTTGTGGTACACGAAATTAATGTATCTATTGTCTATATTGATGTATCTCAAACAAATTATAATGTACCTAGTATGTTATTTTGTGTATCTAGAATAAGATGCATTAAAATAGTGGTTAGATACATAAATAAATAGTGTAGATACATTAAAATAGACAGTGTTCAGGGGCTGGCCGTCAGAGTTGCACCTACATCGCCAATGTTATCTGGTGGTTCGCCGGCGTTGCTGCTCATCGTTAGCGGCGACAGTAGGTGATGAGTGATGATGGTGAACATGAGCAGTGGTTATAGAGTGAGGGTTTAGGGTGAATATGAATGGTGCAGGCTGCCAAGATGGGTGTCAGTGACGGCTGCTAGGGTGGGTGTCAGTGGAGTCCGTTGGAGTTGCTGTTGGTGGTCGTTGCCGGAGTGGGACCTGTGGTGTATGTCGTGTATGGTGATGATGAGGGAGTGGGAGAGTATTACTGTTTGTTTAGTCATAGAAATGTTTGTTTATAATAAAATATAATAAGGACAATAGATTAGTTAGTATGTTCTCACCGTTTTCGCTGAGTGATCGTTCTCACCGGATCCTAACTCTCTCTCTCTCTCTCTCTCTCTCTCTCTCTCTCTCTATATATATATATATATATATATATATATATATATATATATATATATATATATATATATATATATATATATATATATATATATATATATATAGCAAATCATTGTCAGGTTCAGATGAGTCCCTAATTTTTGGTTGAGTCCCTAAGTTCTATTCTTAGCCAATCATTTTTTAGTGTAACTTTACTGATTTATGAGTGTAACTTTAGCCATTTAATGATTTATAAGTGTATCTTACCTTTTAAGGCCAACTTATAGATACAAATTTGAATTTATAAATTAAAATTTATGTAATTTTAACAAAAGTCTATGTAACTTTAGTGTCTTACGAATGTAACGTTAGTCGTTGGGGGTGTAACTTTAGTCGCCGGAGGTATATCTTTAGACATATGGTGGTTTGTATGTAAAACTTTAAATTTATATACTTTTAGTGTAATTTTAGTCGTTGGAGGTGTAACTTTAGCCGTTGGAAGGGTAACTCTAGTCATATAGTGATTTGTATGTAAAATTTTGAATTTATATACTTTTACAAGTGAAATTTTAGTCGTTGGACGCGTAACTTTAGTCGTCAGTAGTGTAACTTTAGTCATATGGTGGTTTGTATGTAAAATTTTGAATTTATATACTTTTACGAGTATAACTTTAGTCCTTTCAAGTATAACTTTAGTTCTTCAAATGTGTAACTTTATTCCTTTCAAGTGTAACTTCTGTGATTTCAAGTGTAACTTTATTTTTTAAAGGGTGTAACTGTAGTCCATGTCGGTGTAATTTTAACCCCTACAACAATGAAACAAAAAACGCCTCCACCACCATTACCAACAACTCAACCTATGACCACTATCACCCACACCGCCTCCACGACACCATCAACACACATCTCTGACCACCAGCCACCACTCTCGCCTCTAAACGCCTCCAACAACCACCGTTCTTCCTCCTCCTTTCTTATATTCCCCTTCGACTGAAATCGTCAACCACACCACCACCATCGCCTGAAAATCAAAAAAAAAAAAAACAGAGGCTCCACCAAACACCACACCTACGCCACCACCGCTGCAAAACCTCCACTAACACAACACCTGCGACGAAAAAAAAAAAAACAGATCTGAAACGAGAAAGAAAAGGTGGGTCGTCGTCTATGGTGGTCCCGTGAACGGAGGTGGGTCTGGTGGTTGCGTGGGCAGCAGGTGGGGATGGTGGTTGGGTGCGTTAGAAGAAGGAGAAGGGGCAGTGGTGGTGGTGCAGCATGAGAGAGGAGGAAAGTAAAGAGTCGGTAAGTGTGGTGGCGGAGTTGATCTGGTGGCTGCGTGGGCAGTAGGTGGGGACGGTGGTTGGGTGCGTGAGAAGAAGGAGAAGGGGCGGTGGTGGTGGTGCGGCATGAGAGAGGAGGAAATCAGAGAGGCGGTAGTGGTGTGTCATGGTCTGGTGTGGCAACGTTTGCTTGGTGGTGGCGGCGTGGTGGTCAACGAGGGCGGGACAGGTGGTGGCAAGTGGCGGCAGTTTAGAGAGAAGTGGGAGGAAAATGAAGAGAGAGAGAGGCAGTAGGGTTTGTGAGAGTGATTAGGGTTTGGGTGCTTTTATAGGATGACTTTTTTTTTCTTTTAATCTTGGCCCTTCATTCTCTTGATCTAATGGCCTAGATTAGGACTTAAGGACTCAACTTAAAAGGGAGGACTTATATGATCTCTCTCTCTCTCTCTCTCTCTCTCTCTCTCTCTCTCTCTCTCTCTCTCTCTCTTATATATATATATATATATATATATATATATATATATATATATATATATATATATATATATATATATATATATATATATATATATGAGGGGTAATATCCGTATAAGACCCTTTAAATTTAGGACTATAACGTAAATTTAACATGTGAAATATGGTCATAAACGAAATACAATAATGAAACGATAAAGATAAAGAATCAACCTCGGGTCCTTTGATGCACGGCGTAAAGAACAGAAATCAACAGAGATTCCCTCCTAATTGTTGCACCCAAGACCGTCCGAGAAATGCCCTTGTGCTAGAACGTGTTCTCCGATTGCCTTGCAATATTGGGAGAACTTGATGTGAGTTTTTTTTTTTTTTTTTTTTTTTCTCGAGATGTGAGATCTCAGTTTTTGAGAAAACTTAATCTCCAAAACCCTAGTTTTTCTCAGAAATGAAAATCGCTCGGTCAAAAGGAGAGGGAGCCTCTCCTTTTGTTGCCTCGATCCGCGGGTCATGAGAGGAGGGAGTGGGCTTTCCACTTTCTCCTCATTTAACTCGTGATCCGATTGAACCGACCCCACTCGCTAAAATGTATATGACGCGGTTTGTATTATAAATCGTCATCGGTTATCGGCTATTAAAACATCAACTAATAACACGGGTTAGTTGAAGTATTAATACATGTCCGACAAAGACGCTATTGTATAATTTATTCAATATACATTAATTAAATATAATCGTTTATATTTAATTTACGAATTAACTGGTTAATTCGCCTTAGCCCATTATTATTTAATCCGTATTAAATAACATATCTCAACATCACATTTTGACTAAATATTAGTCAAATAACTCGGACTAACTGGTTAGTCAAATTTGGCATCTACATGACTGTATTTTCATACCGTCACATCTCTCAAACGTATCCTATAGGTGTGACTTTTAGGGACCAGTTGATCACCGCCATCTGTATGACAATAACGTCAAACTTATCTAGCAAGCCAACCGTTATTGATAAACGTGGATCAACTGATAATAATACCAAAAGTATGCCCTTTGATCCTTTTAGAGGTTTATAAGTCCTTGCACTAACTGTTAAGGACACCAACCCCAACAAGCTCCCACTTGTCCGTACAAGTGTATGTGCAATGACGTTATCCGCACTAACTGGAGGACACAAGCTCCAACAAACTCCCACTTGTCCGTACAAGTGTATGTGCGATAACCGATTCTCATATTCATTTAAAATTTCTCCCACTCAATGTAAAACAATTTGCAGATCCGGATCCGCAAAGGTCGTATTTTACAATCGATCTGTATCTAGAGTGGTTTCCCCGACTAGAGAGTAACTTAACTGATAAAACGAATCCGTGTCCGAGCATGGCCATGCATTTCGATTCTGACTCCTCGAGTGGCCCTGAGAAATATCGAGTAACTGATAAAGGCTGAATATTTCCTTCAACTCGACTCCTTCCGATCTAAGCACGACATGAAATGACCTAAAAAATCTACTTGGCCCTCTCGTTACGGATGACCGTGAGAAAGAAACCAAAGTCACCCAAAATCTGCCTTAGTCTCAAGAGACAGTCGATAGTCAAAAGAATCGACTCTTAGGATCACCATGGAAGTCCTATCCACGACCGGGCACCGAATGTTATGAAACATTTAGGACTCCACGTCGATGTCACAATTGTGTCCTACGAGATATCCGTATAAATCGCCTCTGTGAATGGTCAGTCAACCGGTTGACTTATGGCTCGTTGAACCCACCATCAACCAACGTCACAAAATAATTGCCAGAGTTATCAGCTCATGTGGGCAATTAAGGACTGAAAAATATAATGTTCGTTCAGTTCACTTTGTGGTGTTCAAAAATTGTCGTACAATTCCACATGAAAAAAACAAAATATGTATAAAATATCAAAACGATGATGTCGTATAGAGTACAAAAGGGAATGAATCTAATCCATAAAAGAGTACTAAAACTTTGGAACACGTTTAATTCCCATGGAATTAACATGCCCTTCATGCTTATCTTGTCGTAATGATTTAGTGAGAGGATCTGCTATGTTATCATCGGTAGCAATCTTTTCTATCACTACTTCCTTTTGCTCCACGTAATCCCGGATTAGATGAGCTTTCCGTTGTACATGTCTAGACTTGTTGCTAGACTTTGGCTCCTTAGCTTGGAAGATGGCACCACTATTGTCGCAATAGATGGTGATCGGGTCATTCGAACTAGGCACTACAGATAGCCCATGTAAGAATTGACGCATCCATATCGCTTCCTTTGTAGCTTCGTACGCGGCATAGTACTCGGACTCGTCGTAGAATCTCTTTAATGTGATTTGTTTCGAACTCTTCCACCGATCAGCGCCATTAAGAGTAAAAACGAATCCAGACCGAGATTTCGAGTCATCTCGATCCGTTTGGAAGCTAGCATCTCACGAACCGGTTGCGCATAGCTTTTTATTGCCTCCATAAGTCAATGCCCAATCTTTAGTCCTCCGGAGGTACTTAAGAATGTTCTTGACAGCTAACCAGTGTGATTCACCTGGATGCTGTTGGAATCGACTTGTCATACTCAATGCATATGCCACGTCTGGACGTGTGCATATCATGGCATACATGATTGATCCTATAGCCGAAGCGTAAGGGATCTGTGTCATGCGCTCTTTCTCTTCCGGTGTCTCTGGTGCCTGAGATTTGCTCAAATGCACCCCTGGAGCCATAGGAAGAAACCCCTTCTTGGAGTTAGTCATGCTGAATCTCTCTAGGACTTTGTCTATGTAAGACTCTGATCGAGAGATAACATCCGTCGTGATCTATCTCGATAGATACGGATGCCTAGAATTCTTTGTGCCTCTCCCAGATCTTTCATCTGGAAATGGTTTTTCAACCATACTTTCACCGAAGTTAAGAGAGGTATGTCATTCCCAATCAGGAGTATGTCGTCAACATACAATATTAGGAAAACAATCTTGCTCCCACTCGACTTGATATATAAACATGGTTCCTCGACCGATCGAGTAAATCCATTTTCTTTAATCACTTGGTCGAAGCGATGATTCCAACTCCGAGATGCTTGCTTTAGTCCATAAATGGAACGCTTAAGTTTGCATACTTTCTTAGGATGTTGTGGATCGATGAAACCTTCGGGTTGTACCATGTACAACTCTTCCTCCAAAAAACCGTTTAAGAAGGCGGTTTTCACATCCATTTGCCAAATTTCATAGTCATGAAAAGCGGCGATCGCTAAGATAATCCGAATGGAACGCAAAGATGACTACGGGTGCAAAAATTTCATCGTAGTGCAAACCTGGCACTTGGGTGAAACCTTTAGCAACTAGTCGTGCTTTATAGATATCTTGTTGACCTTCCACAGAATGCTTTATCTTGTAAAGCCATTTGCATTGAAGGGGACGAACCTTAGCAGGTAAGTCAACAAGATCCCACACGTTGTTCTCATACATAGAGTCCATCTCGGATTGCATGGCCTCAAGCCATAGCTTTGAGTCGGAACTAGTCATGGCACCTTTATAGGTTGCGGGTTCACTACTCGTTAAGAGTAGAACGTCATCTATGTCATGTTACTCGACCATACCAATGTATCATGCGGAGGAATAGAGACTCTTCCCGACCTCCTAGGTTCCTCGGGAATGTTAACATGCAACCGGGATTGAAGGAATAGGTTCCTCCAATGGTTGCTCGGTATTTGGTTCTGGAATCTCCGACAGGTCGAAGGTTCTATCACTCTTTGCATTCTCGAGAAATTCCTTCTCTAAGAATGTCGCACTAGCCGCAACAAAAACACGTTGTTCGGTTGGCGAATAGAAGTAATGACCAAGTGTTCCTTTAGGATAACCTATAAAGTATGTCTTGACCGATCGCGGGCCGAGCTTATCCTCGTGTCTCCATTTGACATAAGCCTCGCAGCCCCAAACCCGTATAAAGGACAAGTTAGGGACCGTTCCCTTCCATAGTTCATATGGAGTCTTGTCAACACTTTAGACGGACTTGATTAAGTATTAGAGCGGGCGACAAAAGAGCATAACACCATAACGACTCGGGCAACACGGTGTGACTCATCATGGATCGAACCATATCAAGTAGTGTTCGATTTCTCCGTTCGGACACACCGTTCAACCGAGGTGTTCCAGGGGAGTTAATCGTAGGGCAATCCCACAATCCTTTAGGTGTTGATCAAACTCGTGAGAAAGATACTCGCCACCACGATCCGAATGTAGTGTTTTAATCTTCCTACCTAATAGGTTCTCGCACCCTATTCTCGGTATTCCTTGAATTTCTCAAAGGATTCACTTTTGTGCTTCATTAAGTAGACATATCCATATCTACTTAAATCGTCCGTGAAAGTGATGAAATACCTATAGCCTTCTCGTGCGGTGATTGACATAGGTCCACATACATCCGTGTGTATGAGTCCTAATAGGTCAGCAGCGCGCATTCCAACACCTTTGAAGGAAATTCGAGTCATCTTACCGATGAGACATGATTCACACGTGCCAAATGATTGAAAATCAAAGGCCGAGATAGCTCCATGTTTAATGAGCTGTTTTACGCGTTTCTCATTAATGTGTCCCATACGGCAGTGCCATAGATACGTCTGATCTTTGTCACCAACCTTTAACCTTTTATTCATTACATGTAATATTTTGGTTGTCTGATCTAAAACATAAATTCCATTCATGGAGACTGCCTTGCCATAAATCATATCGTGTAATGAGAAAATGCAAGTATTATTCTCTATTACAAATGAAAAACCAAGTTTGTCAAGTGCAGAAACAGAAATAATGTTTTTGGAAAGACTGGGTACATAATAGCAATCATATAATGATAACTCAAATCCGCTAGGAAGCTGGATCACATATGTTCCCTTCGTGACGGCAGCCACTCTTGCTCCATTCCCGACACGCAGGTCAACCTCACCCTTTACGAGAGGCTCGAGATTTCGGAGGCCCTGCACATGATTACACAGATGAGAACCACAACCAGTATCAAGTACCCAAGTTCCGTAACTTGCGTGGTTAATCTCAATCATATGAATAAAAGTAGAAGAAGAAAACATACCAACAGGTTTAACGCGACCTGCTTTTATGTCCTCATGATAAACAGGACATGTGCGCCTCCAATGCCCAGTCTTGTGGCAGTGATGGCATTCCATGTTTTCGGTTTTGCTCTTTGTCGCGCCTGATGAGGTGCTCGACTCACCAGGTCCACTCTTACCTGAACCCGACTTCTTGAACTTCGCCTTACCTACTGCTAGGTTTGCCTGAGCTTTGCCCTTACCCTTTCCCTTGTTTGTCACAACGAGAACATCCTGTTTCATGCTCCCACTGAACTTCATGTCCTTCTCGGTGCATGCGAGGAGGGAGTGCGATTCGGGGGAGTTTTCTTCAAATCATTCATATAGTAATTCGCTCTAAATTGCGAATAACCATCGTGGAGTGAGTGAAGTATGCGGTCGATCACAATGTTCTCGGCCGATCTTACAATCAAAGGTCTCCGACTTCTCGACATTATCAATCATGCGAGAATGTGTGGGCTAACAGTTGGCCCTTTCGAGTCTCGCATCAAAGAAGCGAGTGGTATGCTCATAGGTCACGATTCTCGGTGCTTTCGAGAATTCCTTGGTGAGCGTGGTGAAAATCTTGTTTGCACCATGGGCTATGAAGCGTTTCTGCAAATTGGGTTCCATTGCAAAAATGAGTACGTTTTTAATCGCACCCGCTTCCATACAGAAATCATTAAACTTGGTGATTTCAAAGACTCTAGCCGTGGGACCTGGGTTTGCCGGGATGGGCTCCAATAGATATTTGAGCTTCCCGTCGGCGGCGCGGCATTCCGTAATGCCGCCTCCCAGTCCGCGAAGTTTGATCCATCATTCTTCAGTCGAGTAGACTGATTCATCTGATTCATGAAGATCCGAAGCCAGGACTCACGGTCCAATGTGGCACTTGGCATTGGGTTATCAGTAGAACCAGCCATTTGATATTAGCAGTTTAAAAGTTCGTGATCTACACTGAAAAAGAAAGAAAAACAAAAACGAAATAAGCAACTCATCGAGGTGATTTAAGTCTATTTAAAAATTCGTTTTAACGTGTAGACTCTCGCACTTGCATAATTGATCTCCCTCAAGAATGATACAAGTGATTCCAAGACTCAATTTCTGTAAACTGATAAGCCAACTGTTTAGCTAATTCTTTCGTAAGAACTCTTGGTCGATAGATTTCTGTAAATCCTATCTATAGTCCACCATAATCACAGGATCGTACGAGTGATCATAGTGTTGAGATAAAATAGGTCAATCGGTTCCAACTTACCCGACGTAGAAGGGGTCATATTATGCCTACCGACGAAGAAGGGACTCATTGGAGTTTGACCTATAAAGACCGTTCTCAATTTTTGATTATACGAGGAAGATCCCATCAACTAAATTATAATTCATATTAAGTGAACGAATAACTAGCGTCTGCGTGAATGAATTAATTTGGGTGATGGCTTAAAAATCGTGTGACATGAGAATGTCAATGAAAACTAACTCGTGACCTCTATATGTGTCAGTTTTCATGCAATAATTAGGTGGTTTGGTTTTTAGGCGGAAAATGATGCATACTATCGTTACTGTAAAATAAAAATTGAATGCAATACGTAAATAAAAATTCCTAGTGTGGCCTATCCTAGTAAAGTAAAACATAAAACAACTTTGGAATCCACCGTTGGACCCGATAAGCTTGTCTTGATGTTCCATCTTGATCCATGTAGCGGGAGTGAGCATCCGATCTTCATCTTTGGTCTTCTCAAAAATTACAATTTAAAATTACAAATATAAACCTATTTACATTCTAATTAAAACTGTAATTACAAGTGAAAAAAAAAAAAACCAAAACGGAGATACGAGATCTCAAAATACAACCAAGACCGTGTTCCATCATTACGGTAACACGTTCTACTAAGGCCACACTAAGTTACAACTGTTTGCAAAATAAATAAATACGTAATTAAAAGCATTCAAGGCATTCAACAAAACGATAAATAAAAACGCATCAACTAAAACAAATTCATTCGTGACATAATTCCGTAATTATGTGAAATTTATCCAAACCACCTTTTAATGATTAAAATTCATGTGATAAAACCGCTTCTATCAATTTAATTTTAATCTAATACAGTCCGTTACTTTAAATACGCTTTAAAATAACTTAATGGTACGTGTGTGAACCGTTTCACAATCATAGCGAGTGTACAATATCCGTATAAAGTACAAATTAAGGCCAAAAGAAAATTTAAAACAAAAGAATAAATTTTCAAAGCTGCCAAAACAAAATCCCTCGATCCAGGGACATAAGTGCTCGATCGAGGAACAAGAGGGCTCGATCGAATGAGGCTGCCATTCGATCGAGGGGCTTGCCAATCAGGAAGTACTCGATCGACAGTATTGGAGGTCGATCGAGAGCTTTTATCAGCAAATCTGCTCGATCGAGTACGAGGACAACTCGATCGAGCAGAGGGGTTTTGAAAGTGGTCGATCGAGTACAGCTAGGACTCGATCGAGTAAAAACATGACAGAAAACCTCTCGATCGAGTAAGAACATACTCGATCGAGTGCAAAAATTTCTGGAAAAACAAAACCCTCGTGAAAACAGTTTTGACGAAACAAAAACATCCTCAATTTTGATCAAAACCGCATCAAATCAATTCAACAATAGACAAAACATGACATATTTTTATAATCTCCGTATAAAATAACAATATGCAAAAGAACAATATGAAAATTGAAACAAAAACAGCCGTGTAAAGCATGAAACGGCACGGTTTTCGAGACAAAACAACAACAATTGCAACCGTGTAAACTGGACACGGTTCCCAAGACACAAAATTTCAAAACAGCCGTGTGCAAAACAAGAAAAATTCTGCCGAGAGGCTGCCGCACGGTTTTTATGACAAAAACAAAATCGTTTCAAATCGATTTATGAAAAATCACAATGAAAATTTACGTGGCCTCGCTCTGATACCACTTGAGGGGTAATATCCGTATAAGACCCTTTAAATTTAGGACTATAACGTAAATTTAACATGTGAAATATGGTCATAAACGAAATACAATAATGAAACGATAAAGATAAAGAATCAACCTCGGGTCCTTTGATGCACGGCGTAAAGAACAGAAATCAACAGAGATTCCCTCCTAATTGTTGCACCCAAGACCGTCCGAGAAATGCGCTTGTGCTAGAACGTGTTCTCCGATTGCCTTGCAATATTGGGAGAACTTGATGTGAGTTTTTTTTTTTTTTTCTCGAGATGTGAGATCTCAGTTTCAGAGAAAACTTAATCTCCAAAACCCTAGTTTTTCTGTAAATGAAAATCGCTAGGTCAAAAGGAGAGGGAGCCTCTCCTTTTGTTGCCTCGGTCCGCGGGTCATGAGAGGAGGGAGTGGGCTTTCCACTTTCTCCTCATTTAACTCGTGATCCGATTGAACCGACCCCACTCGCTAAAATGTATATGACGCGGTTTGTATTATAAATCGTCATCGGTTATCGGCTATTAAAACATCAACTAATAACACGGGTTAGTTGAAGTATTAATACATGTCCGACAAAGACGCTATTGTATAATTTATTCAATATACATTAATTAAATATAATCGTTTATATTTAATTTACGAATTAACTGGTTAATTCGCCTTAGCCCATTATTATTTAATCCGTATTAAATAACATATCTCAACATCACATTTTGACTAAATATTAGTCAAATAACTCAGACTAACTGGTTAGTCAAATTTGGCATCTACATGACTGTATTTTCATACCGTCACATCTCTCAAACGTATCCTATAGGTGTGACTTTTAGGGACCAGTTGATCACCGCCATCTGTATGACAATAACGTCAAACTTATCTAGCAAGCCAACCGTTATTGATAAACGTGGATCAACTGATAATAATACCAAAAGTATGCCCTTTGATCCTTTTAGAGGTTTATAAGTCCTTGCACTAATCATTAAGGACACCAACCCCAACAATATATATATATATATATATATATATATATATATATATATATATATATATATATATATATATATATATATATATATATATATATACACACCCAGGATCCGGTGAGTCCAGGATTTTAAATGAGTCCGTCCTATCATTGTACACCGTTAGATCTAATATTATTGGACGCATTAGATTGAGCCATGTCACGCTGAGCAATTCGAACAAAACCCTTTGACCGCCTCTTTCATTCTCTCTCTCACTGCCCCTTTCTTTCTCTCTCTCTTCACTCTTTCAGTAAAAATCTCTAAAATCAACTAAGATAATAAAATTTATGAAGAAGCTTGTTGAGGAGTTTCACCATTGCATTTGTGATTCTTTTCCTGATTTTAATGATCAAAATCCTTCTGAATCTTCACTCAAATCATAGTTTTATCAGCGAAGGCGGAATAAAATTGGTGCATCGCTGTGAATGAACAAGAAAAAAGATTAATGAGGTAAACTTCTTACTCGTTCCCCGAACTCTTTAATTGATTATTGTTTCGATTTTCAAAATTAATAGTTCAAAATTAATAGTTAAAATAAACATAATCATTTCTATAATTAACTAGCCTTACACACCTAAAGTTTAGAAAAGAGAAAAAGGAAAAGGAAGAAGCCATGCATTGGCTCTTGGCCACCACCCCACCCGGCCTCCCCTCTTCCTAATGAGAAAAAATGTTCTCATTTTTCCTCTTAATCTTAACTTACATTCTTATATTCAACTCATCTCTAAAATAGTTTTAGATGATATTAAATTGTTCATCCATATTCTAATATTACCACATAATAATACTAGTGTAGTAATATAAATATTATTAGAATTATTTAAGGGCTACTAATATATAAATCTAGTTAATTCATATATTAGTTTTAAGGGTAATAGTCTTGGGTGCAATTGTTAAGGAGCATCTCTACATTTGAGGTGGGAGGATCATCCATTTCTGTTAAGCTCAAGAACAAATAAGGAAGGTGTCCTTGTTTGTGCCCATATTTCGAACAATGTATAATGTAAGGGACATTATCTTTCTTTTCAACTCTTAATTTGTTTTGCATGCACTAGATCTTTAGAACTCACATTAAAATGTTAATTAGTTCACCATTTGAAAAGTCAAATAATAGGTATATGAACCTAACACATACGACGTCACTTTTGTTTCACGGGTTTAGCTCCGGGTTTGATGGGTATCATGTGCTCTGCAATCTCTATGTCGATCCCAGGCATGTCTTTGTAGGACCATCCGAATACGTCCTTGTATTCGTTTAAGAGGTCGATGAATTCCTGTCTTTCCGAGGGGTCCATAGTGGTCCATATCCTAAGTTCTTGAGGTGTATTGTCGGTCCCTACGTTGGTCGGTTCGGTCTCCTTAATGATGGGTGTCTTATCTTCACGTTTGTCAAGTTCTTTGGCTAGGTGAGGTGGGTAGTCACTCAAGTCAAATTCCTCGTATTCGTTCAGAATTGCATTGTAGTTAGATTGAGATGAGTTGTAAGAAAACTTAGCGTTCATTAAGTCGACCTGAGCGAAAAGCTCGGATAGGACAGACATCTCATGGGCAGCCAGATGCGACACTGTAGAGGAGGTGGCCCCTGGAACAAGCTCCAGGTTGTTACCTTCTGCGGGATTGGGAGTGACCCTAGCGCATCAAGATGCGGTTGACTGTGAGGTTCGAGAATGACTCACAATCAAAGGGCGATGATTCATTGGTTAGGGCATTCACAGCTTGAGATTCCCACATTTCGTTGTCGTCCTCCTCAATGACCCGAGAGGCTATTCCCTTCTTCATGATAGCCTTGATCGGGGATGCAGGAATTGTGATTGCTTTCCCATTGAAAGGCACCCTGATTTTCTGATGAAGGGTTGAGGTGACGGCTTTGGCCGCATGAATCCAAGGGCGCCCCAAGAGCATGTTGAATCAGGCGTCGATATCGACCACTTGAAAACTGGCTTGTCTTTCCAGGGGTCCAGTTGCAATGGTAAAGTTGATGAGCCTCGCGACCTTACGACGAGTGCCGTCATAGGCGCGTACTCCTTGATTAGTCAGGGTCAAGTCAGATTCCTTGATACCCAGTTTATGGGCCGTTTTGAGGGGAATGACGTTGACTGCAGACCCGTCATCCACTAGGACCATAGGTACATTCTTCTTCAAGCACTGCATAGTGATGTATAGGACCAAGTAATGATTGGCTCCGAATGGAGGGATATCTTCGTCGGGAAGATGACTGGGTTGCTCAAGGCAGGGACATCCTTGGTCATGTGTGCTACCACTTCTTCAGGAGATGATGTAGAGGGAACTGTCAACTTCCCCAAGGCTTGTAGCAAAGCCTGCCGATGTTTGAAGGATGTGGCAATCAGTTGCCAAATGGATATTTCGGCCTTGGCCTTTTGTAGTTGCTTAAGGAACGAGTTCTTAGGAACCCTGAGTTGAACGTCCACGTCCGGGACAATTTGGTCATTTGTTGTTCAATTAGTTGTTGAATTGTTCGGATTCTGGTAGGGGCGTCCGGATCGGGTAAGGTGGCCAATCTCTTTTGCACGTTTTTTTTTTCCGAAACAACGTAGACATCCTCTACGTCGTCTCTCCAGATATTGTTGATTTCGAGGGGTATTCCTCGGCGGGTAGTTTTTGTAGGGGAAGTTTTTATGGGGGTAGTTTTTGCGGAGTTGATTATTGTGGGGTGTGATACTGTTGTAGAGTATCAAAGATAAATTTATAAAACCTAACTACTACCATATCTAGTGGCAGTCAGGGTCGAACCACAGAGAGGCGATGCAATTAATAGTTGTCTAATTTTAGTCTAAAGTAACAGTTTCGGAGGAGTTTGATTTGAATGATCTATAACTAAAGGCAATAAAATTTAAAGTAACTAAGCAAATAAATGAGTGATTAAAGAAAATGGATGAAATCAAATATTAAAAGGATGCTAAGATGGTCGGTTTACTGTAGTTTCGACGGCAGTATCCTAGGTAAGTCTGAAATAATCACGTAAGACGGGAAAATAAGAAGTCCTCTCGGTCCATTTCTAACAGGTAGCATCTTTTGATCTAGCTACGGGTCCCTAAGTATCACTAGTACTAGCTCTCACCCTAAAAAGTGATTCTTAAAAGCCTAAATTTTACCTATCTTTCGATCTTAGTATAATTTAGTCGTTTCAATTGGTAGTCTAATTCCCACCCCTATCTTTCGATCTAATGGGTCGGTCAATTACTAGGTATTCAACTAGTCGCATGCACTCGATTCGTCAAATAAAGCAATTTAATCAATTAAAACGGAGCTGATCTCACGTGAGTCGGTCGATCGACCATGTGTGCCAATCGATCGACCATGACGCGACTCAGGTCTACGAAATCTACGCCGCCTACACTACAGGTCCCCTACATCATAGCACGAAGGGTTTAGCTACTCATACTGGAAATAATAACAGAAACAAAATTAAAGATGGAAACAACAGGATTCATAACTAAATTAAATGAACAATAAAATCGCATAAAGAAAGAATTAGGGCTTAGGGATTCTAACTTAGTCAATTCTAATCTATAAAGAAGGAATAGAACTTAGAGCAAGAAGTACCAGAGATAAAGAAGGCGAGAAAAAGCGAATCTGAATGCATAAGAAGAAGTTTATTTAGAACTAATGCAAACTGTAAACTAGGTATGTAAATCTGAATCCCAATATCCATCCCTCCCTAAAAGAGTAGGAAGGGGTTACGTCATATAGGAATATCACGTAACTCTTATTCCTAAAACCTAATTACAATTGGGCTTCTAACTCTTGTCTTTTAATTTGCGCGTCAGTCTCGTGGTGTGTTCGATCGACCACTGGGACCAGTCGATCGACCGCTCTCTTTCCTGCAGACTTCTGTTCAACATTCTGACAGTCTATAGACCACATAGGTCAGTCTATAGACCACTGTAGCTGGTAATCCGCTTCTGAAACTCTCGCAAATCTTACTTTCAGGCCTTGATACGAGCACCAAGTTCGTTTCTTGAGTAAATACTTCATTTCAAATAAAATGCCAAGTACTCGGGGACGGATTTGGCTCATTTTCCGCTGTATTCTTCACATTTCTGCAATATTACACAAAAACACAAAAGTAGACGGAAATTGGGAAAATAGTAGCATAAACTACACAAATGAGCTCTGAAATGCGTGTAAAATAGGGTGTAAAACATCATATTTAGGACACGTATCAAACTTCCCAAAACCAAACCCTTTCTTGTCCCCAAGCAAGACTAGACTCGATCCTAGGACCTAATGGAACGAGTTCAATCTCAGAGCGAAATGCAACTATAAAGCCTAAACCAATTTAATGCACAACTAACAATCAATTAGCGAAATGAAACATGCAAACGAGTTATGTAGTCGTTAAAAACTGCTGAACTTTAAACTACAGAGACTTATCATATTGCACTCTCGCGAGTCGCTCATATCACACAATGAATACAGGTGAGTATGTGTAAAGATAGAAAGAAGCAGTTTTGTAATGACTCTCACCTAACTACGACCTATAAGAACATGCCTGTAGTCTAACATGAAAAGGATCTCTACAACCGTACATATGCATTCCAACCAAACAAATGACCATGACACATGCCGAGGTAAATATGGATATGTGAGGTAATGGGTAAGAAGGGGCTAAGATAAATTTGGATATGAGGAGTTAAATCCAAGCTAGTAACTACAGATCCAAATTACAGGAGCATCCCAACTTCAAACTCAAGATCAATCGATACAAAACGGTGCCAATTAGAAGCACAAATCTCACAATTTCCATAATTAGTCAACTCCCCATAAGATACAAATACAACATGGGAGCAAAAATCGCCATCTAATAAAGACTTTGAATTATGCGATTTTGATTCTTTTTTTTCTTCTTTCTTGCAGTGCACGGTCAATCTTTGCTTTTCATTTTTTTTCTCTTTTATTTTTTCAATTCTGTTTTTTTTTTCTCTTTCTTTCCTCCCTTCCAACATTCCACCAAACTTCTCAGATAATGTAGGCTAAATATAGTATGTATCTTATGGGACAAAAGGGCAATTTGGCTATGTGAGGTTTATGGGAAAAATGAGAAAAGGGGACCTCTACCACATGTGTCAACAGACCACAAACCGAATGCATATAGGTATTGAGTAGACCAAGTTCATATTTATGCAAATTTATGTAACATGTCTTATAAGGAGTAACTACTCTCAAATCCTAAATACACTGGTCATGAATGTCACCAGTTATAAGCTCTAAACCTCAGAAAATGATGTAGTTTGCCAAAAATCTAAGTCAAGTTTAAAGTTCAGCAAGATATTTAACGAAAATTCGTAGACTATGCATATGTGATTCTACTAATAACATCTCAATTAAGCACGACTTAGGCGTAAACAGATGAAAATGCAATGTCATCATTGAAATACTACCGTTCCGACTCGACCTACATGCAAAAATAAACGTGCATTTTTTGAATTTTTGAAATTTTTCAATTTTTTTTTTTTGATTTTCTGTATATAAGAGGAAAATAAACAACAATGCAAGATAAAATTGTAAACGTGAATGCAAAACAGAATGAATACAACGCAAAACCCTTCCCCAAACCAAATCACACAATGTCCCCATTGTGCGAAATCATATAAGAAAGATAAGCAAAGGAAATTGGGATTTTGCGGAATTATAACTAAAATTGACATAAAAGAAGGACTCGGAAACTCACAAGACTTTAAGCGCAGCAGGAAACCTCCCCAAACCAGCATGAGCTAGGAGGTTTCAGTAGCCAGCACTGCTACCATAGGTACCTGAAAAGAAACAAATGTACCGCGCGTAATTCCGAGAAAGCAATTTATGAAACGCAAAATTATGTGCAAAATAAGACAATAGAAGAAAACAAAAATGGATCGGAGAATAAAGTGGAGAAAAGACTTCCTTAACTCCGCAAATCGACCAAACACATCAGGGGAATGGTCGTGAATGTTGGAAAACATATTTTAAATATCACATATTTTGTTTTAAAGTTTTAGTCATAAAAACTTAAAGATCTTATGCATGAAAAACTAGAAAAGAAAAAGAAAAATCGTTTCATACCATATGAATATTTCGGCTATTATGGGCACCAACAAGATCTCCTACTTGTTAGTTCTTGAGCTATAATGAATATTAGGATGATCCTCCAAAAATCCCAAAGTAGAGATTCTCCTCTTGATTGCACCTAAGATTATCCCTTATCCCCACTAAATAATATTAGCTAGATATTAGTTTAGTAGTTTACCTTAAAATTGATTAATAATACTCATATATTACATTAATAATATTAGTAATTTTATTTGAACAATTTAGATCATAATTTCTCTAATTTTGGAGAAAGATGAACAAGGTAAGAGAGAGTTTTTGCATGTGATTTCAATGGTTGAGTGTATTAAAAAAAAAAAAAAAAACTCCCCCCAAGAGAGAAAGAGGCCATGGTTTTGGTGAGGAGAAAGGGCCAATATATGGTCCTTCACTTTTCCTTTTGTTCTTTTCTATACCTTAGGCTTGTAAGGCTAGGTGTAGATTAGGTATCATTAGCTTATTTTATCTCATAAAATAATTCACCCACTAACACCCATAACACTCATTATTTCGGTCCATTTATGTAAAATGGACTACCGTTTTATTTTGTCAATTGTCACACAATATGTCACATGTAGTATGTTACATATTATTAATTAATTTGATGCATATTTATCACATAAATATCATCTCATGAATTAATTAAATTACATACAACAAATTGACTAATGATACTTGATCACATAAATAAAATGGGTCATATAATTATAACTTACAACATTTTGTAATTATAACTAACCATTCATTCTTATCTCTATTGTTTCTCAAACAATAAACAATTTTAGTAACAAAGCATTTTATTACTAAAATAAATCTTATTTAATCACATTACAATAAGATGATTATTCTCTCTCACAAATTGAATTGTTCAATTTTAAGAAATTGATCATCTTGCATCGTCATACAATTAATCAACTTTACAGATAAGGGCATCATCCTTTAGGTGTGACCTTAAGGGATCAACTGACCACCACCGTCCCACGACAGTAACGTCAAACTCTAGCAAGCCAATCGTTACCGATTAATGTTGATCAGTTGACTATAAAATGAATCATTCCTTACGTATTCTTAAAATGAGATTTAAACATGTGATCAATATGATCAACAATTGTGATCGCATTATTGTCGGAGGACACATATTCCAACAATCTCCCACTTGTCCTCGACAAGTGTGCGTCACCAATTCTCTTGTCCTATTACTATCTCCCACTCAATGCAAGGTGTCTTTCAGGTCGTACTTGCAAGTGATCATATCGAGAGTGGTTTCCTCGATCTGGAGAATAACTGATTGACCGGAATTTATCTACCATAGATACCTTCCGAGCGTGGCCACGCATTTCCAGTTCATTACTCCTCGAGTGGCCCTGAGATATTGTTATAACCCTGACAAGGGGTTGGACAATTCCTATCGCACTTATTCCCTTCGACTAGCCACAGCCATCATAACCAAAAATATGCCCACTTGACCCCATTTACGAAGGTCGTAGTAACATAAATCAAAGTTAATCTGAAACTGTGCCATCTTAGGCGAACAGTCTTTAGTCAAAAGACTCGACTCATTAGAATACTATAGTAGCTCTCGCCACGACCAGGCTATATAAATTTGCCAGAACTCTATAAGCGGTCACTGCCCGACAAGGTGTTCCTAACAGTCTGCCTATGTGATCGACTAGTCATCTCACATGACTCTATGTCACTTGAACTTGCCATCAATCGCATCACACTCTAGTCACTTCGAGATGTCACCTCATACAAGTGACTATGGGCTAATACCATGTTAATCCGGGATCACTTTAACGAGGTTCAATGTTGTCTCTACAACCCGTTTGGATGTAACAAAGTACAAAAGGAGTTTTTCATCTTAAAAACTCGAACGACAAATGTGATTATCACATATGAATAGTCAATACCTGATTACTATTTCATATTCTATAATCCAGTTTGATCTTGAATGTAATTGTTCATCTCAATTAACTGAAATGACACGACTCATCATGTTAAGCCTATGAGAAGACTTTGGTTAGTAGGTTTTATCAACTTCTTGTACCTTACTTAACCTTACTACATACTTGTTTTCTTTTGTAATGTATACATTTGCATTATAAAACTTTTTGAGTACGTGTCGAGATCCAATCAAGACATAGGCCCTCTAGCCTTAGAATAGCTCCCACCGTTTTCACAGTGTGCGGGACTCATCCTTCTTGCACATTTCATGATTGCAAGTGTACTCAATTTCCGTTATAAATATTTCTCATTGTTCTTTATTGTCTAGAACGATTCTAGAAAATCTATTCCTTAAATAATATAGCCACAATGGTATCTTAACCATCCTAATGTGTTTTGATTATGGTTTTGTCAGAAACCATGCGCAATCTCAATTGTCAATTGTCACTTGTGTAACACCCTTACACAAAATTTTGCATCAAAAACACTTTGCATTACATCCTTAATGCTTCTGCAAGCACTTAAGGGTAATCTTTATGGGTTACTTGGTAACTATTACTTAAATTCGATTTGAAACAATTTATCATACTCCAAGTATACGAAGTGTTATACATCATTACTTATTTAATTGATCCGGCAGCGGAAGCAAATGGAATCAATCATATATGTTCAATTCGATTGAACCAGTCATGAATCTTATCAACATAAGACTCCTTATTTGACATTAATATCATGTAGATTTATCTTCATAAATCCGGATATTAAAGATGTACTATATTTCTCCAAAGTCTTAAATCATTCGCAATGATCAATATGTCATTCACATATAAGACTGCTAAAAAATTTCCGTAACTCCCACTAAACTTTATGTATAAACACAATTTCTCGACCTCTCGAGAAAAGTTTTATAACATGATCAAAACATTGATTCCAACTCATTAATGTCCTACTTAAGACCCTCTCTTAAGTTTCACATTATTTTAGGATTGCAAGAATCTACAAAACTCAAGACATGTATTGAATACATTCCTTCTAATTGAAGAAGTGGGTTTTAGATTCACTTGCTATATGTATATCATCATAATGAAACACAATCCCTAAGAAGATCCAAATAGACTTGAGCATTTCAACTAGTGCAAAACCCTTTGCAACCAATCAAGCATTGAAATCTATCTTTATTAGTGCAAAAACCCTTTGTCACTAATCAAGCCTTTTAATTCGGATTTTTTTTATGGCTCAAGGCTCTTGCATTGAGTTGTGACTTAAACATTCTCATGTAAGTCATATGTTCATTACTTTCCAGAAGTAATCAACATGAATCAAACAATTTCATTGTAAGTGGTAAGCTCTTTACTTTCTTAAAAGTAACACTAATTCATCATCTTCAACAAGTGATGACTTTAACCTCCTAGGTTTTGAAGAAACAACGTTTTACACAAAATGTCTCATGTAGCCAAGAAAGACCAGTTTCTTGTGACATAACATTCTTTGGCACAATACAATTTGTGGCTCTTGTGGCTCTTGAATATTTTCTCCCACTCTGTCTTCTAGAAATAAACTTCTATTTTAGGAAGACAGCTTCACGAGCCACAAACCCGTTATACTCGTGATTATTGAAAGGGAAAAATGAGCATTTGTTTCTTGTGTAAGCTTACAAGCATGGTACCCTACCATTTCATATCTCATATGAATCGTTTAGATTTAGTGGAAAAACAACTTAGACAAAATGATAAAATTCCCAAAAGGATCAAGTAACTCAAAGTAACTTGATTGAAGTTCAAACCATATCGAATGGAGTTTGAATTCTTTATCCAACCACTCATTATTCTATAATGTGTGTTAAGAGAGATTAACTTGTGATGCTATATCACATTTCATTTGGCTTATATCAAAGTCTTCACTTTGATAATCCCATCACGACTAGATCGTGATTCTTTGAACTCTTTGAACTTCTTCAAAGATTTCTCTATTTACCTTATTAAGCGAACACATTAGCGTCAACTTAAATCGTTGGTAAAAGAAAATTATCAACCTATTATGGATCAATGATTTACAACCTCGATCTCCTTTTCAACCAAAAAGGCACGAGACATCTTGCTTTAAATACAAGATACGCATGTACCATAAGATCTAATGGTTTCAAGAGTACTCGATAACTCTTTGCGTTCGTCATTTGAGAATTTAAGGTTAAATCTTGGGTTACCAATTTGAGTCTTGCATCATCTACATGATATATCATTCTAGTTTGGTTTAGAATACAATCACCTTGATAATGGGCTAGCCATACATCAAATTATGGTGTATAGGGTCACAAAAATGAAACCTCTTTTGTATCTTAACAAGTTTATATTCTTATTTAGAGTTTATGCACTTAATAGTCACAATTAAGTACAACTCTAAACCCAAAAACTAGATTGAGTACACAATGACTCTATCTCTCGACATCATATGTTGCTAGTCGTCATATTCTAATCATCCTTTGTATCAAACACAATGATGAAAACCACCATCGGTTTCTAATATTAACGAAGTAGTACTAGCAAAATTTATGTTAATCAAATAAACATTTAAAGAAGAAGGTCTCATTAGATGTCCCACAACTAACTTGTTGATACTTCAATAATTTGGGGTAGTTTCCTTTCTAGTGTCCAACATTTAAGACAATGGAAACTTTATCGGTCGGGATTGATAGGTTTAGTATCGCTATTCTCAATAACTTTACTTTTAACATTACCTTGTATCAATTCCATTATAATCTTTACTTCTTGAACCTCGTCCTTTTCTTAACGGTTTAAGAGAATGCTCCCACTCATTTCAAAGAACCTTTACTTAGAGAAGCAAAGTTGAATCTTATGAAGACTACTCTTCAATTCACTCGTTTTAGTCTTAAAACTTTCATTGAAGTGGTTGCGTTATTTTGGTCAATTACGAATTCTGACAAATCTAATTACCAAAACAATTTATCGCTTCAGGCACTTAATTTAATTAAGTATATGAAAAACAGTCCATTGTAAGTAGATGTGTTAGTCAAGAATCAAAAACCTGTTTGATAATGAATAACTTTTATCTATACTCTTCACATGAGATCCTTCCAATGGATAATTCGAGGTTTTTAGAAGAAAATTCAAATTTGTCTTTAGTTACGATGTTTTAATGGAGATTTGAATCAAAAATCGAAATGATATCGTATATGAATTGTGGTAAAGAAATAGAACAATATGATAACGGAATAGTGGAAAATTTAACATTTATCGTTTTATTAATACTTGTAAATAACAAGTAAAGCATTTACATAGTGACCTCTACCCAACTATGATAAATGATTCCGAGATCCAAATTCATATTAACTTGGGCACGGGATAGCCGATGAAACCCTTATCAATATAACTCGGTGGACTAACTCTTTAATCGATTCTACTTTTAGAATTCTCGGTCGATAAAATTACTCTAATATTTATCTATAGCTCGGAACACATGCGACTACGGTCACGAATACTTCCGTTGAGGTCAATCCAAATTTCAAATAAATGTGTCCATGATCCAAATTCACATCAACTTGGGCACGGGATAGCCGATGAAACCCTCATCAACACGAATTCGGTGGATAGACATTTATCACCCACTTCCCCTACGTAACAAGGTTTGTACCCCAGGATGGCCGAGTGCACTCCCTCGCGAGATAGGTTTTCATGGTTTCTACTTTTTGGTAAGGCTATGTCTCAATTGTTTATTTTAGCGAGAGGTCATGTCAATTTATTATCTATCACGTTTTAAGTGAACTAAAGCGGTGAACTACGATAATTGTAATTGACACGGTCGATAAACTCGATGAAAATGATAATGCATGTTTTAATTATGGCGATTTAGCGATGCATGCAACATATAAATAAAATGTAAAGTATAAAATAAATCCTAGTATGGCCTTCCTAAAATAGAAAATCTAATTAACTATTACATATTAGGAAACCAACTCCATTGGTCCCTTGAACTTCGGTTTTGGCACGCATCTCGAGGTAACACCGTCTTTATGTATCGCCTTCTTGAGTGACACCGTCTTCAAGGAACTCCGGAATAAATGAATTACATAACAAATTACATAATATCCTATTATACATTTGTAATTAAAATTAAATAAATCTATTAAATTACAAAACGGTGATACGATATCACAATAAATTACAACCGAATCGATATTCCCATACATTTCGGTTAATATCAATTAAAACTAAGGCCATACTAAGTAGAATTACATAATTCAAAAATTACATAAAATAAAATTATGACAATCATAAATAAAATGCAGCATTATAATATGTATGAACATGCCCAATTTTATGCTAAATCTCCTTTAAGGAGCCAATATCGTATATTAATCGGTTTTTACGGATTTGCGTGATTCAACCTTTTAAAATCACAATAAATTTCATAAATTCATATTTCTGTACAAGTTAATTACCCTAACCAACTTAGGACTCAAAATTAGTCTCCACTAACATATTGACAATAATTAACTTATATTTCTTAATATTGTTCATAAATGGGCTCAAAAACCAAAAAATTTCCATAAACTTCAAATAAATCATAAAATTTCAAATAAATTCAAAATTCAAAATTTTAAACTCATGAACATTATGGAAAAATACCATGACACTCATAATGTTCAAAAAACTTAGGTTAAAATCTCGAAAAATTATCGGAAAAACTATGTTGCGGTTTATCAGATTTATCAAATAAAACCCTAAAATTATGCGAAAAATTATTTTTATCAACTTTTCAATTTTAGATCTGAAATAGCTGATAAAATGCAACATGTGACGTTTTTCCTTAGTCATGAAGTATGTGTTAGCAATTATTCACTAATTAAGTCACTATTTATGCTATTTTTCATCAAAAATTCATAACTCATGCATAAAGACTTCAATATAGCCTATTATTTTACACACATCTTGTAAAATTGCATTTCACAACATACTAAATTTATATGTCCAGATTCGAAATATTTCTCATATTAACCTATTTTTCATTTAAATTCGATTTTTACCTTGAAAAATCCATATTTCGAGCATAAGAACTCATGAAATTATGAAATTTACAGGTCATCTAAAGATAATATATGTAATAACATATCCAAAAACAACTGGAAAAATCAAAGTTTAGCTAATTTTAGTCCGAAAATGACATTTTTATCATAAAAATCACATTTTTATGCCAATAATATATGAAATGAACAATAAAAATTCATAAATAAACCAAAATGTCCTAAAAATCACTTAGGACCAGAAACTTTTAACATGCAAAATTATTTCATGATTTATCTTCATAAATCCTAAATAACAAGTTTTATATGTTAATTAAATTAACTCGGAAAAACTAACCCGATTTTGCATGCAACAACCGTGATGCTCTGATACCACTTGTTGGAAAACATATTTTAAATATCACATATTTTGTTTTAAAGTTTTAGTCATAAAAACTTAAAGATCTTATGCATGCAAAACTAGAAAAGAAAAAGAAAAATCGTTTCATACCATATGAATATTTCGGCTATTATGGGCACCAACAAGATCTCCTACTTGTTAGTTCTTGAGCTATAATGAATATTAGGATGATCCTCCAAAAATCCCAAAGTAGAGATTCTCCTCTTGATTGCACCTAAGATTATCCCTTATCCCCACTAAATAATATTAGCTAGATGTTAGTTTAGTAGTTTACCTTAAAATTGATTAATAATACTCATATATTATATTAATAATATTAGTAATTTGATTTGAATAATTTAGATCATAATTTCTCCAATTTTGGAGAAAGATGAACAAGGTAAGAGAGAGTTTTTGCATGTGATTTCAATGGTTGAGTGTATTAAAAATAAAAGAACAAAACTCCCCCCAAGAGAGAAAAAGGCCACGGTTTTGGTGAGGAGAAAGGGCCAATATATGGTCTTTCACTTTTCCTTTTGTTCTTTTCTATACCTTAGGCTTGTAAGGCTAGGTGTAGATTAGGTATCATTAGCTTATTTTATCTCATAAAATAATTCACCTACTAACACCCATAACACTCATTATTTCGGTCCATTTATGTAAAATGGACTACCATTTTATTTTGTCAATTTGTCAATTGTCACACAATATGTCACATGTAGGATGTTACATGTTATTAATTAATTTGATGCATATTTATCACATAAATATCATCTTATGAATTAATTAAATTACATACAACAAATTGACTAGTGATACTTGATCACATAAATAAAATGGGTCATATAATTATAATTTACAACATTTTGTAATTATAATTAACCATTCATTCTTACCTCTATTGTTTCTCAAACAATAAACAATTTTAGTAACAAAGCATTTTATTACTAAAATAAATCTTATTTAATCACATTACAATAAGATGATTATTCTCTCTCACAAATTGAATTGTTCAATTTTAAGGAATTGATCAACTTTCATCGTCATACAATTAATCAACTTTACAGATAAGGGCATCATCCTTTAGGTGTGACCTTAAGGGATCAACTGACCACCACCGTCCCACGACAGTAACGTCAAACTCTAGCAAGCCAATCGTTACCGATTAATGTTGATCAGTTGACTATTAAATGAATCATTCCTTACGTATTCTTAAAATTAGATTTAAACATGTGATCAATATGATCAACAATTATGGTCGCATTATTGTCGGAGGACACATATTCCAACAGTGAACAGGTACAACAACGAAGGCGGTCGATCGACCATACCAGCCAGTCGATCGACCAGGGTGATAGGAACAGAAGCCCCTGGAGTCACGGCACAGTCGATCGACCACACAAGCCAGTCGATCGACCAGGGTGACAGGAACAGAAGCCCCTGGAGTTGCGGCACAGTCGATCGATCACAGAAGCCAGCCGATCGACTGAGATACCTGCTGTAAGTTTCTGATTTCTTCGATTTATCTCATTAAATTGAGCTTATATGGTCTATGAACCTGCAAATACACATAACAACGCGCCCGAAATTGCGCAAAACCCAAAGTAATTGTCTAAACTCTTTAACTCCTAAGCAAACTTATTAAAGCGAAGTCTCGTGCACACCAAAGCAATAAAAAGTCTAACAAAAGCAATAAAATGTTTTTTAAAAAGTCTTAATCAACTAATAGTTGATCAAGAATGGCCACGGAATGGCCCACTTGCTCGGCTTCTGGCCACAAGAGGTAGCCTCTACAATACTTATTTCCTCAGCGGGGCTCCTAACAACTCCAATATCCGCAGAACTCAACGGATCAACAGCTCTAACCTCTTCCCAATCAATGACCTCGTCTGGCTCGTCAAAATCTAAATCGGGCTTCGTCACTTTGACTGGCTCCTCATCTGGCTCCTCATCTGTGCCATAGCTATGATATCCTAGACCGCCTCTTTGAACGATTGGCTCCTTCACAACTGGAGCAACATGCGATTCTAACTTCCCCAAACCAGCTCCTGCAATAGTCAAAACAGAAGGATCTTCCTCCAATTTGCTCCCAAACTGGGGCGGAGGTGTTATAACAGAAATAGGCATAGGGGAAGGCATATCAGGCAACACAACATAAGATTTAGCTACATTGCAAGTTACTGGGTACATAACAGCCTTCTTCTTATAGGTCTGGGCAAAACCAATGGATTGTTTCCCCACCTTAAAGGTCAATGTCCCTGAGCCAACATTTATAACTGCACCGGCAGTGTGCAGAAATGGTCTACCCAAAATGATAGGGATGTGAGCATCCTCGGGTATATCTAGCACAACGAAGTCAACTGGGAAAAAGAACTTTCCTATTTGCACATGAATATCCTCTAAGACTCCAATGGGCTGGACCGCAGAACGATCAGCCATCTGTACAGTCATGTTCGTGATTGCAAACTTAGTCAATTTCAATTTCTTAGCAAGACTCAAAGGCATAACACTAATAATGGCCCCTAGGACACATAATGCCTTCTCAATTGAGAAGGTACCAATATTACAAGGAACGGAAAAGTTACCAGGGTCAGCTAACTTATGTGGAGCAGTGTGAGTCAAATAGGAACATGAATCCTCAGTAAGTGCGACAGATTGCACAGTATCAAGTGACTTCTTTTTAGACAACAGTTGCTTCATAAATTTCATGTAAGCAGGCACTTGATTAACTAATTCTAAGAAAGGAACTTGCACATTTAAACTACGAATAACATTTTCAAACTTGTTAAACGATACCTGTTCCTTTGTTGGCACCAATCTCTCTGGGTACGGGGCTGTAAGAAGCAACATAGCCCTCTCCTCTAGGCCTCTCATACCGGCATCAGTGGACTTAGGCTGAAAATCCACTACCTTGTCCTTATTATAGCTCGAACCTTCTTCAGACCGTCTCAGGAATGAACCATTAACCGTCATAGGGTCATACTTTGGAACCGGAACTGACCCATTAGCATTTGGATCTTGCCTTGATAATTTTGGAATCGTTGTACCCCGAAATAAGTAGTCCCTCAAGTTATCTGGCATCGGAGGACGAAAAGGTCCACGATCAGACGCATCTTTAGTCGATCGACCATGTAGGTCAGTCGATCGACTGGCTTCCGCAGGACCAGAAGCTTCACTGTTACCCGAGCTGGTTGATCGACCAGGTATGTCAGTCGATCGACTGATGTACCTGCTGATTGTCTTTTTCTTGGTACTGTTCATTCTAGCCTTTTTCTTACTCGATTTCGCCCCATCTTTTCCAGTAACATCTTCGACCATAGCGGGCCCATCAAGGGTAGACCCGCTCCTCAAAGTAATCGCATTCAGAGTCTCTTTTTTATCCGGCTACGACGGTAAATGCCCGGGAGCTCTAGTTGCACTTTTGCTTGCCAATTGGGCAATTTGACTCTCCAACATTATTGTAGAAGTCTCTCTAGCTAGAGACTCCTTTTTCAGCAAACCCGAAAAATTCTGAACCATGTTTTTCAATTCAGAAATATCGAACCTTGAAATTGTCGCTGAGGCACATAGGGAGGCTTTTGATCTGCTGCTGCTTATGAGGGGGCACATAGTTTTGTTGCTTCTTTCTGCTGTGGGACCGGATTAAGGACATTCTGGTTAGTCCACCTCAAATTGGGGTGGACATTAGAGGGATCGGGATAAGTACCAGTCTGCCTAAAGTGTTGAAAGGCAGCACATGTTTCATTCGAACTAGTGAAAAACTCCGAAACATGTCCCTCTCTTCCACATCTTTTGCATGTAAAGGGACCGTCTGAAACTGCATTAACTTTTTATATCCCACCTCTTTGGGATCCCCCAAAATCTAGCTTGTCAAATCTTGCAGTAAAGGCCTCTATTGCAGCTACAGCAGGAGATTCAGCTGATCTTCTCTGATTTCCTCTAGAATTCCCATGCTCAGCTTTATGGGTGGTCTTGTCTTCAATAATCTTCCACCCCTTAGTTTCTCCAACATTCGCCTGGAATTTGCCATTAGCTGCAGCATCCAGGATAGCCCTCTGATCATCATAAAGCCCATTATAGAATTGATTACACATGCACCATTGTTCGAACCCATGGTGCGGAATAGATCGCACCAGCCTCTTGAAACGGACCCATGCCTCATGAAAATCTTCATCAGGACCCTGTTTAAAGCTTGTGATCGGAGCTCTAATCGCATTGGTCTTCGATGCAGAGAAATATTTCTTATAAAATGCTAGGGCCAGCGAATTCCAATCAGTAATCCCATTGGCAGCTCGATCCAGATCTCGATACCACTCCCTAGCAGCATCACGGAGCGAGAATATGAACATCGTCTCTTTTATCTGGTCCTGGGTCACACCTCTTGGTGGGGGTATGGAACAACAATATTCAATGAATATCTCCATATGTTTAGCTGTATCTTCATTCGCAGCTCCCCCAAATTGGTTTCTCTCAACCAAGTTGATATAGGACGGTTTTGCTTCAAATTTTCTTTCCGTCCCTGCTGGCAACGCGAATCCCTTATAGAGATTCTCAGCTTTTGGCTCGGAGTGACTGGCTATACTTGCTTCTTCAGCCATATCTGGAGATGTAACGGTCTCAGCTGAGGAAGTCGAAATAGGAGACGAAGGTGGATCCTCCTCAAATAACTCGTTCTCGTAGTAACTGGACAGAGTACTCAGCTCTTCCTCTGTCGGTAATACTCTAGATGATCGTCTCAACTCACGCAAAGTCCTTTCGATCTCAGGATCTAACGGTCGCCACCCTGTGACCTGCGCATAAGAGGAAACTACAAGTAGAATATGAGAAGAGTTGAAGGAACAGATGTCCCTTAAACTAAGATAAAGACTAAAATAGAAACAACTAAAAATTAAACAGTTGCCTCCCCGGCAACTGCGCCAAAATTTGATACCGTCGTAGAGTATCAAAGATAAATTTATAAAACCTAACTACTAGCATAGCTAGTGGCAGTCAGGGTCGAACCACAGAGAGGCGATGCAATTAATAGTTGTCTAATTTTAGTCTAAAGTAACAGTTTCGGAGGAGTTTGATTTGAATGATCTATAACTAAAGGCAATAAAATTTAAAGTAAACTAAGCAAATAAATGAGTGATTAAAGAAAATGGATGAAATCAAATATTAAAAGGATGCTAAGATGGTCGGTTTACTGTAGTTTCGACGGCAGTATCCTAGGTAAGTCTGAAATAATCACGTAAGACGGGAAAATATAAAGTCCTCTCGGTCCATTCTTAACAGGTAGCATCTTTCGATCTAGCTACGGGTCTCTAAGTATCACTAGTACTAGCTCTCGCCCTGAAAAGTGATTCTGAAAAGCCTAAATTTTACCTATCTTTCGATCTTAAATTTCAATTGGTAGTCTAATTCCCTCCCCTATCTTTTGATCTAATGGGTCGGTCAATTACTAGGTATTCAACTAGTCGCGTGCACACGATTCGTCAAATAAAGCAATTTAATCAATTAAAACGGAGTTGATCTCACGTGAGCCGGTCGATCGACCAGGTGTGCCGGTCGATCGACCAGGTTTGCCAGTCGATCGACCATGACGCGACTCAGGTCTACGAAATCTACGCCGCCTACACTACAGGTCCCCTACATCTTAGCACGAAGGGTTTAGCTACTCATACTGGAAATAATAACAGAAAAAAAGTTAAAGATGGAAACAACAGGATTCATAACTAAACTAAATGAACAATAAAATCGCATAAAGAAAGAATTAGGGCTTAGGGATTCTAACTTAGTCAATTCTAATCTATAAAGAAAGAATAGAAATTAGAGCAAGAATTACCAGAGATAAAGAAGGCGAGAAAAAGCGAATCCGAATGCAAAAGAAGAAGTTTATTTAGAACTAATGCAAACTGTAAACTAGGTATGTAAATCTGAATCCCAATATCCATCCCTCCCTAAAAGAGTAGGAAGGGGTTACGTTATATAGGAATATCACGTAACTCTTATTCCTAAAACCTAATTACAATTGGGCTTCTAACTCTCGTCTTTTAATTTGCGCGTCAGTCTCGTGGTGTGGTCGATCGACCACTGGGACCAGTCGATCGACCGCTCTCTTTCCTGCGGAAGACGTTCAAAGATTCGACGATCTATAGACCATGTAGGTCAGTCTATAGACCACTATAGCTGGTAATCCGCTTCTGAAACTCTCGCAAATCTATCTTTTAGGCCTTGATACGCGCACCAAGTTCGTTTCTTGAGTAAATACTTCATGTCAAATAAAATGCCAAGTACTCGGGGACGGATTTGGCTCATTTTCTACTGGATTCTTCACATTTCTGCAATATTACACAAAAACACAAAAGTAGACAGAAATAGGGAAAATAGTAGCATAAACTACACAAATGAGCTCTGAAATGCGTGTAAAATAGGGTGTAAAACATCATATTTAGGACACGCATCAGGGTGCATGCCAGAATGGTCGCGGGAGCAATCCTTTCTGGAATTGGGAGTTCTGGGTGCTTGGAGGACTTTCCCTTGGGCGTGGTGCTGGTGTTGGGGGGTTGAAAATCAGCCGGTGGTAGGCATCCTCAAGTCAGGTGATCCTTTCCGAGAGACTGGCTATGGCTTCTTCAACCTGTTGGAACATGGTGAGCATGGTTGTGGCGCTGAATACGAACATCCCGTCGGGGTGTCCTTTTCCAAGGAATTCACCTCGTCTTCAATAGGCAGGATGAGGTGTAAGAAATCCAGGGTTGGCTCGTCATCGGGGATGACATAGATTCCCAAGGGGTTTGTCTTGTTATTTGGTTTTGTTGGCGGAGGTAAAAGGGCAATTCCCCTTTCTCAATCATATCTTGAATGGCGTGCTTTAGCTTGAAGCAAGCTTCTGTGTCATGACCTTTGCCCTGGTGGTATTGGAAGTAGGTGTTAGGGTTCCAGAATCGGGTTTTCTTTCCCTCAGACGGGTCCGGAGTGGGCCCGATTTGCTGTAGCTTCCCTTGGTCCATTAGCCTTTTTCGGGCGCTGGCATAGGTTATTCCAAAGTTGGTGAATGCCCTCTGAGGACGCACAGTTTTCTTCGTAGTTGGTTCTAGGAGGTTGACCTCATCGATTTTTTTTATCTGACCGTAGGGACGAGATCCACTTGATGTAGACCCCTGGTAGCCTCTACCCGTGGTTTTGGCTAGAACGCCCTTGCGTAGGTCATCTTCAATACGAGTCCCGAGGATCTGCAGATCCTTGAATGTTTTGATGTTTTGATATCTCAGCAGGTTGGCATAAGCTGGGCGGACGTTGTTGACTAATTTCTCCACTAGGGTTGATTCACACGGCTTACTGACAAATTGGGTGCTCACCCTCCTCCTAGGGATTAAGAATTCGGTGAATCCCTCTTTGTCATTCTGAGTTAGGACCTCAAGAGTGCGGGTGTTGGCTTTGATTTCGACATTGTTGGCGTATTATTTAGCAAATTCAACGGTGACTTTGTCCCAGGTAGTAATGCTCTTTGGGTCGAGGGAATAGTACCATTGGCGGGGAATCGATTCCAGGGATGATAGAAAGATCCAGCCGAAAAGTTCATGTTTGACCCCTTTGATGGACATGTAATCCTTGATGGCCCGAATGTAATTGTGTGGGTCCTCCACTCCCTTGAACTTGGGTACATCAGTTAAGGTAAATTTGCCAGGCAGGTGATCCCCAACGGGTTCGAATCTTCGATTGTTTTCAAGGTGGATGTTGTTTCCACGGGCTAAGAGTTGCTCTTCCAAGAGCTTTAGCCTTTTCTCAATTTCGGTTAAAGGCGGAGTGTTGCGTTCTCTGGTTTTCTTGTTTTCCAGGGTGTTGATAGGGATCTTGACACGGTCCAGAGTGACCTTAAGGGCTGTGAGCATGCTAGCTAGCTAAGCCGTTGTGAGATCTCTGTTGTCATCATTGTTGTTGTTGTTGGACGAAGCAGAAGATGGGGCCATGGCTCTGAGGCAGAAAATGGCTCACGTTACATCCCAATCCGATACGGTTCAACGACTAAACGCAGACAACACAAAAGACGGAAAGACACTTTGGACCCAACGAGACGAGGGCAACCGTGTGTGGTGCCTCGGTGCTAACTCGATTTATGGTGTGACGATGTTGACCGGACTTTGACACGCGTTCAACGTAAGGTAGTGACGCCATTGAACGAGTCTCGAGGTAAGACGACTCATAAGTAAAGACCCATAAGTACGTTTGCTTTGACTCGGTAGACACGATGCAGAATTGGAGTGGTGGACTGAATTTTCGAAAATAGAAATTTTCAAAAAGATTCATTTGTTGTTTTACGGACGGCTTCCGAAGAGTAGGGATCTTCAAAAGGTCGGCTAGTTGAAAAAGTTTGTCTTAGGTTTGTTTTCAAAAGACGGTTTGAGTTTGAATTGCGGCGGCTTTAAAAACAATGTGTTGTTTCCGAAGACGGCTTCTAAAATTCAAAATCAAGCGTTTTGAAAATCGAGTTTTGAAAAGGTTTGAAATTTTTGTGGTCTTGAGGACGGTGTGTGGACCTCGGGATTTGAAAAGCCTCAAAAAAGGGTGTGTCATTTTCGGGTTTGGAAAGGGCCATTGTGTCGGCGCGAGACGGGTTCAAATTCGTGTCTTGACGCGACCATTATAACGGCGTAAAAAGGTGTTTTTGAGATGGTTTGTGAAAACCGGGTTTGAAAATCGTCATTACGACGGCCTAAAAAGGGTGTTTTTAAAACGGGTGTAAAAAAAACCGGGTTTGAAAATTTCATTACGACGGCCTAAAATGGTGATTTTGAAACGGTTGTGAAAACCGGGTTTGAAAATCGTCATTAGGACGGCATGAAAAGGTATGCAATGGTCGGCGAAAGACCGAGGTTTGAAATGGCCATTATAACGGCGGAAAAAGGTGTTTTGAAAAGTTTTGAAATGACACGGATGGACTTATGATCACATAGCACATAAGCACTCGCACTTCATTATATTATGCATAATGCTGACACGGGTTTTGGCTTGATAAGGGTGGTTACACACCAAGCAATCAATCCCCGATTTTAGAGAAGGATACCAATCCAAACAAAATGTATAAGGAGGGTGCCCTAGCCTCGTGCACGAAGGAAATGAAAGCTCTTTGATGGAACATAAAAGTTTAACGTCAATGGTATGCTTGACACAATATGGACAAGGCGAAAGTCAAAGTATAGCCTCTAGGTCAATCGAAGATTACAACCTGAAGACTATGGCGATGCGAGGCGGCTCAAGGGGTCTGAACCAAGTACCTGTCGTCGGGAATATTTTAGAGTCTGTCGACTATCAGGGAGGGTCGTTTAAAGACCCTTAGACTACGTAAGGAGGCTCCCCAGCCATAGGAAGAAATCATACCTGACACACCCCTCGGTTAAACGGGACTGAAGGCCCTTCGGCAAACTCATTTGTCTGAAGATGACTTGGTATCTGAAGGCATTAGGGGTTATAGGGCTTCTGAAGAAACTTCTTAACACTTCAGAAGGCTAACTCTGAAGGATAATTATTTCTGAAGGACTGATCATTAGAACTTCTGAAAATTACTGAAGGGGTTATCTGAAGGTATATTGAACTCTTCGGGAGTTGTTTCTCTCGAACTCCCTGGGGAACAACTATATGAAGGTCATCAGAACCTTGAAAGAAACTGCTGAGATAGAGGCAGGACTTTCTGAGAACCGTCATGGGGACAAAGGCAAGACTTTTTGAGAACCGCTGAAGGAACTTGACTTAGTAGAAGGCGAGACTTTCTGATAAACGCATCAATAATTATTGACTTGAAGGAGGCGGATCATTCCGGAACTGCTGGATAATAATCGTCTTGAAAATGGGACTTTCCAGGAACCAATCGCTTGAGATTTATAGAGGACGAGACTTTCCGAGAACCGTAGATCGAACTCTTATTTAAAGAAATACATGGGCTGTATAGTGGTAATGAACTCTTGCTGGGGAATAAAATATTGCAACCGCTGGGGAGAATGTAGACCGAATGGGTGAAAAAACGTAGACCCCTAGAAAATACACGGAGTAAAAATACCCGCAGCACTAGTGGAAATATTTAAAGGCGGGAAAATATAAGGCTTGGGTCCACCCATAACGAGTTTATAACGACTTGAAAGCAAGAGCTGATGTGAAACCTGCTGGAGAAGTGGCGCAGCAGAGACATGGGCTTGGGAAAGGGCGCAGCATTTGCTGCGTTTTCTCCTGAGTTCGTCCGTGCCTGAGTTAAATAGAACTCAGTGCGAGTTTTGTTTTATTTTAAACAAAACCTTCTTCTTCTTCTTCTTCTTCTTCTTCTTCTTCTTCTTCTTCTTCTTCTTCTTCTTCTTCTTCTTCTTCTTCTTCTTCTTCTTCTTCTTCTTCTTCTTCTTCTTCTTCTTCTTCTTCTTCTTCTTCTTCTTCTTCTTCGTCTTCTTCTTCTTCTTCCTCCTCCTCCTCTCGACAAACACCAAAAACCCAACCAAAATTCACAAAAATTTGATCGAAACTCGCCATAAATCATGAACTTTCTTCATCGATCTTCTTCTTCTTCTTCTTCTTCTTCTTCTTCTTCTTCTTCTTCTTCTTCTTCTTCTTCTTCTTCTTCTTCTTCTTCTTCTTCTTCTTCTTCTTCTTCTTCTTCTTCTTCACAAACACCAAAAACCCAACCAAACTTCACACAAATTTAATTGGAACTCACCACAAATCATGACTAATCAAGGTATGTATTCGTCTTTGCTTTATTTGCATTTGTTAGCTTGAATAGAAAATTTAGGGTTTTATGCCCAAAATAGTCGAAAATTTGGGGGTTCCGTCCCAAATGAATTTTTCCCTTGAATTTGACATTAGAAATGCGTAATTGAGCATGTGCATAACCATGTATTCATTTTGAATTTTCGTTGAGTTTTGATGAAATGAGACCGAAATAAGACGATCATTTCTAAACCGCTTCAAAGGGCTCGAAAATGGCCTTAAACTTGTCGATTTTTGATGCGACTCGATGGTTTGGAATCCTTGGAAGATGGGTAAACATCCTACCACGTCGAAATTTTGATTTGTGACAGGTCTTCCGGTACAGTTTTTGCATGGGTCTAGGCCTATAGTAGCGAAATGCTGCCGAATTTTTGGCTCGTGACCATGACTAAGGTTAGTTTAGCTACGTAGGAACGCAATTTTATCACTTTTGTCGACTTGCTTGATGGTAGGGCTTGAGAAATGGCTTGAAAGCGGCTTAAAACGACCTCCAAATGCTTTGATTTTGCTTTTCTTCTTTTCTTTTACGGAGGATGTAACTTCCTCGTCGGGGAGAGATGCTATGGAGGTGGATGTTGATCCCCTCATGACCATGGTGGTTCACACGGAGGAAATGGAGGAGGAAGAGGAAGAGGTGGCGCGGAGGGTCAACGTGAGGAGGAGAGGGCGCCAGCTTGTGCCTGCGCCTCAGTGGGGAAATAAATGGGATGGCCGACATCTCGTTTGGGCAGCGGAGAGTCACTTATCATATCGCACGACAAGGAACATGGTAAACTTTAATCTTGTCTTGCGTCATGATAAATCTTTTATATTACCTGCTTTACTTAGCTAGGAAGGTAAAAAAACCTTTTGAAAATGCAGAAGGCCGGGAACATGAGGTCCTTTTCTGGGTACACGACCATGATGGAGGCCTATGAGAAGCTGTCGGAGGAGAAGAAGGCAATCATCGAGCGTGAGACAGAGTTGAGGGGTCATCTAGCTGACCGTCTTAGCTAGACTTGTAATTTTGTACATTTTATTTTTGCTTTTGGACATGAGCTCGAATTTTGTTGGACATATAGATGTTTTGTTGTATATATATCATAGCCTGCGAGCCATTTACTGCTGTTGGGTGTAAAATATTGGTACCTGCAGGTTAGCTTGGAAACAGGTTTGGCATTTTGACGGTTTACGCCGTCATGCTGCCGAAATTCGCATAGAAAAACAAAACATAACACATATAGAATGAAAATTGGCCTTTAATAGCACAAAATGTAACTCGATCAAGTCGAAAAAAAATATACATATATATAAAAAAGAAAAAAAAGTGCCCCATTAGTGAGCAATGATGACTCGACGCGCGACGGATAACTGCCCCACTAGTGAGCAACGATAACTCGACGCACGATGGATAATGGGAGTGCTTCCTCCTAAAAAAAGAATGAAATGATAGAAAATAAGTTTAGAAAATTTTGAGACGAGTGAGGGGTCGAAATGATTTCCCAAATTAAAAAAAAAGACATAAAATGGGCAAGTGTGCTTGTGTCGGAACCTGAATTGATGATATCATCTCGAAAAGCGAGCCCGTGTTTATGGAATAAAAACATTGGTAAGGAAATGAGAATATTCGTATATCAATAAACATATTCCTATAGGAGTAGGAAAGTTAAGCCAAAACCGGATTTGGGAAAGATCCTCGCGGAAATCGCAGGACATTGAGTTGGGGAAGAAGCGCGGCAAGAGCTGTGGTGTTTCCAAAAGGCGCAACATTTGCTACGTTGTTTCCCCAGGTGTTCTCTTCCTGAGCGATTTTAGGAAAGGCCGAATAGTTTAAATAGAGGCCTCAGTTTAGCTTCTATTCTCACAATTCTTCCTTCTATTACTTCATAGCTCATCAAATATAATATTTCTCTCATAAAAATATTTTCAAGAAAAATGAATGCTTTCGAATCCCGACTTAAGGAATGGACCAATCAGTTTTCAAACACGGAGAAGTATGGCATGGGCGTCTTTGGATCAATCATCAGTTTTAAACAAGTGAAAGTGGTAAGACCGTTTCTTGATGCTTGTCTTGAATATTGGAACCCGGATTATCATGTTTTCGCCTTTCCTGGAGGTGAAATTTGTCCTTTTCCCGAAGAATTTGCAACAATTGGAGGGTGGGATGCAGAAAGTCTTCCAGCCTTATCGTCTAGGTCCTAAGGATATAAAAATAAATTTAGGTATCTTCTAGGATTGACCAAAGCTGAAGTTGATCGTCTTGTAACCTCCGAGGATGTACGGATGTTCGACTTTATGGACCATTTTATAGATAAGGAGGACCCTTCTATTTCTTATGCTACGAGGCGCAGAGCCTTTAGATTTTGCCTTCTTCATTGTTTTGTCTTAAAAGGCCATGTTGACGCGGAAATGAGAGATGACCCGCGGTTTTTGGGTATCATCGAGCAAATGGAACTGCACAAGAGCCCAACTTTCTTGGTATTAGGGTAGACTATCTTAGGATTGGATAATCGAAAGACGAATCGTGAGCTTCCGTATCTTGAAAGTCCTATGATCTTACAAGTACAAATGCTCTGGTCTACTTCTCCTTGTTTTTTCGTTCGTTTTTCCATTTTTTTGTTTTTGTTTTTTTTTTCCGTTGTTTTTTTTATTTTTTGAGAGACAGGGACATTAATACTTGTGTCCTTTTGCATATTTGGTTGATGGAAAGGCTACGATTGATCGAGCCCCCACTTAATGTGCCTGGATATCGATCACGATCGATCGTGATGAGGACAAGGCTATACATGGTTGATTTTACTCGAGTTTGCAACTACTGGGAGAACAAACTAAAGAATGAAGGAGGTCTGCTGATTAGATGGATTGTCCCTTGTGAAAGGATTATATAACCCTCTAATTAAACACTTTTAATTAGTAATCTAATTTACTCTTTAAAATAAATGTTGATCTTATGCATGCATAACAAATTATAAATAGAAGGTAAGAAAAATGATCCTTACAATATATGAAATCGGCTTTTAGGGCACAAGTAAGAACACCTTTCTTACTTGTTCTTGAGCTCAAGATAAATGGATGATTCCTTTTGTCCCAAATGTATGAGAACCTCCTTTCAATTGCTCCATGACTATCCCAAAATCCTACATATATTATTGACTAGATAATATAAGTATTTTACCTTAAATTTAATTCTAATATTATTATAATTACTTCTCTAGTAATGTAATTTGTATATTATATTTTATAGAACAAATTCTAGAATAAAACTCTTTTATCTGTGAGAGGTTTTTATTTGAGATAAGCATCAAAAGATTAAATGAAAAATGAGAACATCACATGTTCTTAATGGGAAGGGGGCACCGGTTTTGAAGCATGGGACAATGCAATTTTTCTTCCCAATTTTGCTTTTTCTCTACACAAGAAAATCTAGGTGTGTAAGGGCTAGTAGTGGGTGTCCTCATTATGTTCCAATTAGCATAAAATAATCACACACTAACCCCTTACATCAACCGGTTTTTGCCACTTAAAATGGACCTTCATTTTATCTTTGTAATTTGTCATTTGTAATATATGTGACATGTGAAATGTAATTTGTCATTAGGCATAATAATGCATATTTAACTAATTAAATATCATTATGTATTAAATAAATTACAAATAACAAATTAACAAGTAATTCACAATTACATGTATATAAAATGGGTCACATTAAGTCTAGTTAATATAATTTACAACATTTTGTAATTATAGCTAACTAATTTCTCTTATCTCAAATGTTTCATAAACATTAATCAATTTTAGTAATATAACATATTAATCACTAAATTGAATCTTATTTAATCAAATTACAATAAGATATAATATTCTCTCTTATAAATATCAATTTGTTTAGTTTAAGGATTTAATCAATTTGTATCGTCATACAATCGATTAACTTTATAATTGAGGGAATCATCCTTTAAAAGTGACCTTAAGGGATCAACTGATCACTACCGTGTAAACGACAGTAATGTCAAACTCTAGTAAGCCAATCATTACCGATTAATGTTGACCAGTTGACTTATAAAATGAATCATCCCTTTACGTATTGTTATTATGAGTTTCAATAATGTGATCGCACTATTATTGAGGACACATACTTCAACAATCTCCCACTTGTCTTAGACAAGTGTGCGTCACCAATTCTCTTGTCCTATTACTATCTCCCACTCAATGCAAGGTGTCTAGCAGGTCGTTCTTGCAAGTGATCATATCAAGAGTGGTTTCCTCAATCTAGAGAGTAATTGTGTGACCGGAACTATGTACCAAAGATACCTTCCGAGCATGACCACGCATTTTCAGTTCACTACACCTCGAGTGGCCCTGAGATTTTTAAATAACCCTAACAAGGGGGTGGACAATTCCTATCGCACTATTCCCTTTGTTTAGCCACAACTCATCATGACCCAAGAGATGGCAATTTGACCTCATTTACGAAAGTCGTAGAGCATAATTCAAAGTCACTCAGAAACTGTGCTAACTTGGGCGAACAGTCTTTAGTCAAAGAATTGACTCAAAATAATACTATAGTAGCTCTTGCCACGACCAGGCTATATATTAATTACCAGAACTCTATAAGCGGTCAATGCCTGACAGAGTGTCCCACACAGTCTGCCTATATGATCGACTAGTCATTCCTTATGACCTTATGGCACTTGAACTTGCCATCAATCGCATCACACTCTAGTCACTTGGAGACGTCACCTCATATAAGTGACTAGGGGCCAATACTATGTTAATCCAGTTCACTTAAATAGGGTTCAATATTATCTCGACAACCTATTTGGAAAACAAAGTATTATAAGAAAAGAGTTTTGAATAAAACTTAAATGATGAATGTATTATTACATATGTAAAATTGATACAATATCAATTACTACATAATCTATAATTCATTTTTAATCTTGCATATAGTTGATCATCTCAATCAATTGAAATGGCATGACACATCATGCTAACCCTAAGAGAAGACTTTGGTTAGTAAGTCTTAACAACATTTTGCACTTTCCCTAACCTTACTATATACTTTTTCCCTTCGTTATGTATAATCTTTAGTATAAAACTTGTGAGTACGTGTCTAAATCCAATCTAAACATAGGCTTACGAGCCTTGAATAGCTCCCACTGATCTCACAGTGAGTAGGGATATGACTTCGGTTATTGTAACAAACTACCATAGTTCCTCTAATTCACAAAACCGAATCCTAGTATCGTCCCTTCCTTCTTGCATATCTCATTACTGCAAGTGTACTCAATTTCCGTTATGTATATCTCATTGTTCAACTGCCTGGGATGTTTCTAGCAGATATCCTCCTTAAATAATATAGCCAAGATGGTTCTCCAACCATCTTTACGTGTATAGAATATGGGTTTTGTGTAACTTATTGCACATAAATCCAATGATTATCTCTACACACTTATCCTCTCTAATCTATCACTATTGATTCGGATACTAAAGATGTCTTGCACCTCTTCCTAGTCTCCCAATCACTTCTTCATTGAAGAGAGTATTGGCCCATCATTCTCAATGAATAATACGTTATCTACATATGAGACATAGAAGATATATCATTAGTGCTTCTTAACTACTAATGGATAGACTATATGGCTATATAGTGACTTTCACATAAATTCGATTTATAACCTTTCGTCATACTCTAAGTATACGAATTATAAGAATGGCGATAGGCCTAATGAATTAATCCCGCAGCGGAAGCAAGTGGATTCAATTTCTATACGTTCAATACCTTTGAACATGTCTAGACTCTTATCAATATAAGAATATTCATTTAACGCTAATATCCTCTTAGAATTATCTTTATAGGTCTGGATACCTTAGAGATGTATTAGTCCTTTCCTAATTTTTCATTATTCACAATGATCAATATGTCCCTTACATATAAGACTATTAACACCACATTACTCCCACTAAACTCCATGTATAAATAGAACTACTCGACAATTCGAGACAAGTTTATCACATGATCAAATCATACAATTAAACTCCTTAACTTCTACTTAAGATTTCTACTTAAGTTTTTATCCTACCTTAGGATAGTCGCGATTTACAAAACTCATGCAAGATGATTTTAAAATCCAACTATATCAAGTCATATCCGAATACAATGAAGCGTTGTTGCGTGCAAAACCTTTGCCACAAACTAACCATGCTAAATAAACATTTTCATATTTATGCTCGTTTCGGATTTTTGCGGAATTGAAACTAGATAAAGCAGCTTAATAAGTTACAGGTTTGTTACATTCAAAAATAACATGACTCATGTACACTTAGGCTTCGAATAAATATTAACTGATTTTGACCAAGAAGGAACAGCATTACAAGCCACAAACCCTTTGTACTCGTGATCATGTAGGAAGAGTGAGCATATGTACACTATCGAAACAAGATACAATTTAGGTACCATGCGTAACCATATCTAATATGAAATGTAGGTGATTGCTTTAATTATGTTTTGTTTTAGTGGAAATTTAAATGCGAGACAAATTTTTATAACAGAAACTGCCTCCAATTTTATTGTAAAGTTTCAATCATATCATAATGAAAGTGAACTTGTGATATCATATCACACTCCTTTTGATGCATATAAAAGTCTTCAGTTTATTGTTCCCTATTTTAACCAAGTACTAATACTTTGGTTTCATAATCTCTAGATTTTGATACTTTAAACATTCATTGAACTCATTCAAAAAAATTTTCTTCTTACCTCATTAAGTGGATACTAAGTATCTACCTAGTTCGTTGGTAAAAGAGATGAAAAAGTAATAACCTTCTCTGATTGAAATTGTATTCGACTATACACTTCAAAGTGTAAATAGGGCAAACATCTTGCTTTATTTATCATCCTTTTCTAGAAAGAAGTCATGAAATAATTTTGCTTTGAATAAAAGATTCGCACGCACCAAGAGATTCCCAATCAAATTGTTTGGGACACTAGTCAAAACTAGTTTCTAACTGCAATTTTCAATCAAGAATTGGGAAATGATTGGGGTCACCAACTTGAGTTTTATAAAAATATATATGACATTTAATTTTTTTTAGTTTGAATACAATTACCTTGATTTGTATGGTCTAACCATAAACTTAATTATGGTGTATAAGGGCACAACACTTGTTTTAATTGTACAATAGTGAAACCCTTTGCGTTTTTCTACAAAAACTTGAATTATATTCTTATTTAGACTTAGCGTACATCATAACAATTATTAAGGTACAATTCTAAATACAAAACTAAAATTAATACAATATAACACTTATATGTCCATGGATGAAATGACAACTACCCTAGTTCCATTCACGTAAATTTTTGAATTTTTCTTGCTAGTCGTCGTACGATTATTCAATGTTAGGATTCTAAGGATATACAAGACCCTCGGATTGTGTTATGAACATATCCTCCTCAAAATAACCATTTAGAATGGTGGTTTTGACATCCTTTCGCCATATTTCATAATTATGAAATGTGGCAATTTCTAACTTGATTCACATATTTGTATCAAATACTCATGACGTGATAATTCGCAAGAATGCAATGTCAATGTCATAGATATTCAGAAGGAATATGTTGGAGTCACACGACCAACTTCCTAGATCTTTACTTATTTGGCGTTTGTCTCTATTCTAGTGTCTAACACCTTCTCTTTCGAGCCTAGTTCTATCCTTAACAATTAAGATAGGTACTTACTTCTTATTGCTCCAACTAACTTTAAGAATTTCCATTTGGTGAAGACTTATCTTCATATAAATTCCTATTTAATCCTTCACAAGGATGAACTTTATGGTGGTATTTGGTCAATCATAATTTCTAGCAAACTAATTTACCAATTTTACATTGTCATGTGCTTAACAACTTAAGTTCTTGATGACAAGTGTTTAGTTTGAGCAATAAGACTTTTGAACCGTGGATGCATAGAAGACATTATCAAAACATATTTTGACTAATCATTACTTCTATTCATATTTCTTCATAAGAAATCATAGGTATGTAAGGAATTTTAAGATGCTAATCTTATATTTGCATAGGACGATTCCTATCGAGTTCTATAGAATAGAACGATTCCTATGGAGCTAGTCCACAACCTATGATATGGTTCTTTTGAGGATTTAGAAAGAGATTCTATTTGTCGTTAGTAATAGTGGTTTAGTGGAGACTCGTGTTAAAATCAAATGATATCGTATATGAGTAGGAGCGATAATAAAAAACAATATAAATCAACAAAATAATAGGAAAAACAACATTCATCGTAAATTATGAAAGCATTTTTGCATGTTTTGGCATTTATATAATGACCTCCACCCAATCATATAAATGCTTCCGAGATCTAAATCCATATTAACACGGGCACGGGAAACCGATACATCCCTCACTAATATAACTCGGTGGGTTAACTCTTTAACCGATTCTACAATTAGAACTCTTGGTCGATGAAATTACGTTAAGTTCATCTCTAGCCTCGGAACATAAGACTAGTCTTCATGTCCCATTGAGACCAACCAAATTCCGCGTGTAATAACTTGTTATTACCCCACTTATCCAATGAAAAATGAAAGTACCACGGGAAACAGAATCTACCCCAAATGTCAAAGGGATTCATGGGTCCTACTATTTGGAAAGGCTAATCTCAATATTAAATATGTGAGAGGTCTTGTCGATTTATTATCTATCACCTTTTATGTGAACTATATTAGTGAACTACGATAATTATAATCGACACGGTCGAAATATATATATATATATATATATATATATATATATATATATATATATATATATATATATATATATATATAGAAATTGCATCAAGTGAGTCTAGGTATCTTAGGTGAGTCTAGCATCTTAATCTCAGCCATTAGATCTACTCCTAATCAACGGCTGAGATTAAATCTCAAAAATTATAATTAGACTATATAAGGCTCAGATTTCACGCTAACCTTAGAATTCTGTTTCACTTTCTCTCTCTTCATTCACACTTTTTCTCTCTCTACGAATTTCCCTCTGTTTTTCTTCGTTCTCGCATAAAACAAATCCAGCAAAAAATATACACAAATAATTTTACTTTTCAATTCATCATTCAATTATTTCTACAGTTCAATCTTTCTCAGTTTTTGCTTGATGGTTGATACTCCTATGGATGCCGATTCTACTGAAAATAGTTTGCGCGCAGGTAATCCTTTTCTTTGATTATAATCGTTATTGTTTTTCCTGTCAAATTTGATTAGAATCGTTGTTTTCTCTCTTGAATTTGCAATTTCGCTTTCTCCTTTGCTTTCATGATAATCGTTGTTGTTTTCCGTCATATTTGATCGAATTTGATTATAATCTATGTTTTTGCTGCAAATTCGCTTTTTCCTTTGCTTTGCTTCTAATCGTCCTAGTTTTCTCCGTCAAATTAGATCGGATTTGATTATAATCGTTGTTTTCTTTCTTGAATTTGCAATTTCGCTTTATCCTTTGCTTTCATTATCATCGGTGTTGTTCTCCGTCAAATTCGATCGAATTTGATTTGTAATCGTCTTTCTCTGCAAATTTGCTTTATTCTTTCCGTAGATTAAAATCGTCCTTGGTTTTCCCGTTGAAATTAGCAATACGCTGCTACGCTGATATTAATTTTGCAAAACATTTTTAATACTCCTTTGCTTTTGAGCTCTTCTCTCTGTTCCACCTGTGTGAATATTCCTGTTCTGCTGTCAATGCTAATGTCACCACATTGTAGCAGTCTCACTGTTACTGTAACATTCATTAGTTGCTTTATCGTTACATTCCGTCAATTTTGATTATATTTGTCTTTATTCTGTTGCTTTTCAGTTTTTTAGGTTAATCGATTTTATGTTTGCTTCAATTTTAATGAAATTCGTTCACTTATACTTCAATTTACGGTCTGCTTTCCTTTGATTATACTCTTACTTGCTTTTCTCTTAAATATTAGGTTAAATATCCTCGTCTTTGTTGATTTTCACGTTCAAATTCGGTCAAATTTCATTATATTTGACCTCTTTTCCTGTTTTGTATATTCTGTCCCATTTGTCAGTATATTCTGTTCTCTTTGTCAATGCTTACAGGCTCAGCTTGTTACAATATCAATGTTACTGTAACACAATCACATATATTCATTTTCCATTTCACATATAACATATGCTGTACCACTTCTGGATGTCCTCTTTTATTACTGTAACAATGTTACTCTTTGTAATACCACCGTTGTATTTCAGGTCACTAATACTCGTATTTTCCTTTTTGTATTACTGACTCAATCTTGTCACTCAACCCCATTCTACGCATATTGTCCAAGAGCAACCCAATCCTCAACCAAATAATCAACTTGTTCTGTCTCACACGCCTAATGGAGGTGAGCGCTGGATGCGTGTGGTTGAGCACAAGTTTAGACCTACCATTGGTGCGCTTTCGCCTCCCTTGAGGCTGGAATCAAGTTCTACGAGGTTTATGCTCGGGCATGCGGATTTACCCCTCGGAAGCACGAGATTTAAAACACTACGAGGTGGTGTTGCACACCAAAAATTCGTAGTCCGCACCGTCAAGGGTTCAGGAATCTAAACCGAAACAATGGTCCCCGAACCAAGGATGATGAGAATATGGGTGATTGTTCGTCCACAGCTAGTACAGTTACACGGCGAGTTAAAATCACAAGAATTGGATGCCGAGCATACGTCAGATTTGCCCTTCTACATGGCCTTGATGGCCCACTATGATTGACGAGTTTTCTGAAGTCCACAATCATCGTCTCACCTCTGTCTGTAACAGAGATCTCGATAAGATTTCACGATCCCTTGATATGTTCCAGAAGACGCTTATCTTGGACAACTCCAAGTTGAATATTGGCGCTGGATTGACCTTTAGACAAAGTTAAGGAACTTGTCAATAGGTATGAAAATATCGGTGCTACATTGATAGATTTTAAGAACTTTCAAAGAGATATCAAGTGCTACATTGGGTTAAGAGATGCTGACCTTTTCATCGATCGGCTCGAGAAACTCAAAGCAACCCAACCCCAGTTCTACTTCGCCTATGATGTTGATCCGCAAAACCGTCTAACAAAGTTCTTTTGGGCTGATGCTACATGTATTAGAAACTACTCATTCTTTGGGGATGCTGTTAGCTTTGACCCTACTTACGGAACCAACAAGTATGATATGGTTTTTACACCATTCACAGGTGTTATTCACCACAGAAAGTCGGTGTTGTTTGCCGGTTGTCTCCTGTTACACGAGGATGACATCTCCTTCCAATGGACCTTTCAAAGCATTTCTTGACTGCCATGGGACAAAAAGAGCGCGATTCATGATCACGGATCAATGCCCTGGCATAAAGAAGGTAATAGTGTGACAATGTTATCAGAATGAGACTTACTTAAGATTATTGTACCACAACTTTCTGACTCCAACTACCACTGTTCCATCTCTTCCTCTTTTACAAGGTTATTCAATAACAATGTCACTCAGAACTAAATTACTAACATATAATTTACTCACTTGCTCTTTCCCTATCACTGTCAATATCACGTTCGACTTGTTTGTTTCATTATGCCTGGCATACAACAGCTTTCCTTCTGTTTTCAAGACAGCTAGGCATCGTTATTGTATGTGGCATATTACACAAAAGATCACGGACAAAGTTGGTTCAAGATCTGCAGAGACACGGACTTCCTTGCTCGCTTCAACGCTGTTGTTTGGGACCCGATATGGAGCCGTCGAGTTCGAAGAGAAGTGGCGAGAAGGTCATTTCGATTTCGAGCCGGAAGATAATGATTGGTTGACTACAATGTTCGACGACAGACACCATTGGATTCCTGCCTACCATCGTGACCTTGCCTTGGGCTGCATATTAAGAACAACACAACGATCGAAAAGTACAAATTCGTTTTTCAAGCGCTATGAGAATCACTTTGGTACACTGGTCGAATTTTGGATGAGGTAAACAACTCTTTTTCATTCCTTACGATGCCGGGAACAGTGTATGTTACAGTACCATTGTTTCATTGTTACATAAATAATTTGTTGTCGAATCCTTGTTGCATTAAAACCAGGTTCCAAACTGCTATGGATCGATGCGCTATACACGAAGGTGCGATGATTATAACAAATGACCACTCATTCCCCGAGCTTAAGACAGAATTACCTATAGAAAAGCATGGCGCTATTATATACACACATGCTGTGTTCAAGGTGTTCCAAGAAGAAGTAATGGCGGCCGATTCATGTGGTGTTGATGACTTTGAGAAGGAGGAGCATGTGCGCATAATTCATGTAATCGATCTTTGAGACAGACGAATTCTCAAGGTGAGGTTGGACCTTAGAAGCACGAGATGCGGTATGCGAGTGTAAACTGTTCGAAAGAATTGGATTACTCTGCAGGCATATTTTGTGGGTGTACAAGGGCAAAGGAATTGGGCGAATACCAAGCAAGTACATTGTAGATCGTTGGCTAAATAACACACACGCAGCGAATGGTTTGATTCGAAAACATTATTACAAAGGATTTTGACTTGTTACAAGAATTGTTTTACTGATAACATTGTAACCATAATTTCTTAAAGTAACATTGTCACCATGATAAACAGAACTGCTTTGTTTACTTCCAGGCTTGATTCGAATGGGAATGTCATTGAGGATTCATATATGGCTACGTCGATAATGATCATTTGTGCAACGTATGGTCGAGGTTCCGTCAGATAGTTGGTGTTCTCAAAACTTTACCTGTTGAACACACGGAAGCGTTAGCATCCCTCCTAGTTGAGTTCCGGCAGAAGTTATGTATTGAACCGCTTACAAAAGACCAAGAGATGGAGATCTTTGTTGGCCGACTCATCGTCTCAAGTCACTATCCACCCTCCGAACAAGCACGCAACAAGGAGCGGTGGAAAAAGATTGAAGTCGGCTAAACAACAGGCCATTGAAAAAGCAGCCAAGCCAAAGAGGCTATGTGCATACTGCAAAGAAAGAGTTACCCATGACAGAGAACATGCCCTCTTCGCATAGTGATGTAGCTCTTGAGAAAGCAACTAAAAAGAAAAAGTTTGATCTTTATTATGATGTTACGAAAACATTGTGACCTTAGCAATAATTAGTAGGATTTTGTGTTCTTTGTGACAATAATATGTCACAAGAAAAATAAAAAGTAGAATTGTGTCTTCTTTGTGGCAATAACATGTCACAAGAAAAAAAGTCATTCGATTTTCCTACATCATAGTTAACATTTTATACAAAGACTTACAACATTTTATACAAAGAATACATATTGTTTTAAGACCATTTTCCGTCCCGTTTTAGGAGCATATTTCCTAAGTTTTACATAGAATATATTATACAATTTGTTATACGATTTGTTTTGTTTAAGGAAAAGGGTTTAGGGTTGGATTAGGCGGCTCCGCGTGCGGCGGTTCCGCCTAATCCAACCCTAAACCTTTTTCCGTCCCGTTTAGGAGCGTTTTTCCCCAAATTTAAATCCCGTCCACGACAGGGTATCACCCGTCCTTCCCTAGGGTTTAGTTTTGGTTTTACTGTAACACTGTTGTACTACGAACAACCTTTGTTTAAGGAAAAGGGTTTAGGGTTGGATTAGGCGGCTCCGCGAAGCGGTTCCGCCTAATCCAACCCTAAACCCTTTTCCGTCCCGTTTTAGGAGCGTTTTTCCCCAAATTTAAATCCCGTCCACGACAGGGTATCACCCGTCCTTCCCTAGGGTTTAGTTTTGGTTTTACTGTAACAACCTTTGTTTAAGGAAAAGGGTTTAGGGTTGGATTAGGCGGCTCCGCGAAGCGGTGCCGCCTAATCCAACCCTAAACCCTTTTCCGTCCCGTTTTAGGAGCGTTTTCCCCAAATTTAAATCCCGTCCACGACAGGGTATCACCCGTCCTTCCCTAGGGTTTAGTTTTGGTTTTTTTTGCACCACGATTTTTTAAGGAAAAGGGTTTAGGGTTTGATTAGGCGGCTCCGCGAAGCGGTTCCGCCTAATCCAACCCTAAACCCTTTTCCGTCCCGTTTTAGGAGCGTTTTTCCCCAAATTTAAATCCCGTCCACGACAGGTATCACCCGTCCTTCCCTAGAGTTTAGTTTTGGTTTTACTTGTAACAACCCTTGTTTAAGGAAAGGGTTTAGGGTTGGATTAGGCGTCTCCGCGAAGCGGTGCCGCCTAATCCAACCCTAAACCCTTTTCCGTCCCGTTTTAGGAGCGTTTTTCCCCAAATTTAAATCCCGTCCACGACAGGGTATCACCCGTCCTTCCCTAGGGTTTAGTTTTGGTTTTTTCGCACCACGATTTTTTAAGGAAAAGGGTTTAGGGTTGGATTAGGCGGCTCCGCGAAGCGGTTCCGCCTAATCCAACCCTAAACCCTTTTCCGTCCCGTTTTAGGAGCGTTTTTCCCCAAATTTTAATCCCGTCCACGACAGGGTATCACCCGTCCATCCCTAGGGTTTAGTTTTGGTTTTACTGTAAAAACCTTTGTTTAAGGAAAAGGGTTTAGGGTTGGATTAGGCGGCTCCGCGAAGCGGTTCCGCCTAATCCAACCCTAAACACTTTTCCGTCCCGTTTTAGGAGCGTTTTTCCCCAAATTTAAATCCCGTCCACGACAGGGTATCACCCGTCCTTCCCTAGGGTTAAGTTTTGGTTTTTTCGCACCACGGTTTTTAAAGGAAAAGGGTTTAGGGTTTGATTAGGCGGCTCCGCGAAGCGGTGCCGCCTAATCCAACCCTAAACCCTTTTCCGTCCCGTTTTAGGAGCGTTTTTCCCCAAATTTAAATCCCGTCCACGACAGGTATCACCCGTCCTTCCCTAGGATTTAGTTTTGGTTTTATTTAACAACACCGTTGTACTACGAACAACCTTTGTTTAAGGAAAAGGGTTTAGGGTTGGATTAGGCGGTTCCGCGGTAGCGGATCCGCCTAATCCAACCCTAAACCCTTTTCCGTCCCGTTTTAGGAGCGTTTTTCCCCAAATTTAAATCCCGTCCACGACAGGGTATCACCCGTCCTTTCCTAGGGTTTAGTTTTTGTTTTACTGTAACAACCTTTGTTTAAGGAAAAGGGTTTAGGGTTGGATTAGGCGGCTCCGCGAAGCTGTGCCGCCTAATCCAACCCTAAACCCTTTTCCGTCCCGTTTTAGGAGCGTTTTTCCCCAAATTTAAATCCCGTCCACGACAGGTATCACCCGTCCTTCCCTAGGGTTTAGTTTTGGTTTTACTGTAACAACCTTTGTTTAAGGAAAATGGTTTAGGGTTGGATTAGGCGGCTCGCGAAGCGGCCCGCCTAATCCAACCCTAAACCCTTTTCCGTCCCGTTTTAGGAGCGTTTTTCCCCAAATTTAAATCCCGTCCACGACAGGTATCACCCGTCCTTCCCTAGGGTTTAGTTTTGGTTTTTTCGCACCACGATTTTTAAAGGAAAAGGGTTTAGGGTTGGATTAGGCGGCTCCGCGAAGCGGTGCCGCCCAATCCAACCCTAAACCCTTTTCCGTCCCGTTTTAGGAGCGTTTTTCCCCAAATTTAAATCCCGTCCACGACAGGTATCACCCGTCCTTCCCTAGGGTTTAGTTTTGGTTTTACTATAACAACCTTTGTTTAAGGAAAAGGGTTTAGGGTTGCATTAGGCGGCTCCGCGGCGTGCCGCCTAATCCAACCCTAAACCCTTTTCCGTCCCGTTTTAGGAGCGTTTTTCCCCAAATTTAAATCCCGTCCACGACAGGGTATCACCCGTCCTTCCCTAGGGTTTAGTTTTGGTTTTTTCGAACCACAATTTTTAAAGGAAAAGGGTTTAGGATTGGATTAAGCGGCTCCGCGAAGCGGTGCCGCCTAATCCAACCCTAAACCCTTTTCCGTCCCGTTTTAGGAGCGTTTTTCTCCAAATTTAAATCCCGTCCACGACAGGGTATCACCCGTCCTTCCCTAGGGTTTAGTTTTGGTTTTTTTGCACCACGATTTTTTAAGGAAAAGGGTTTAGGGTTGGATTAGGCGGCTCCGCGAAGCGGTGCCGCCTAATCCAACCCTAAACCCTTTTCCGTCCCGTTTTAGGAGCGTTTTTCCCCAAATTTAAATCCCGTCCACGACAGGGTATCACCCGTCCTTCCCTAGGGTTTAGTTTTGGTTTTATCAGTAACACCGTTGTACTACGAACAACCTTTGTTTAAGGAAAAGGGTTTAGGGTTGGATTAGGCGGCTCCGCGCGGTGCCTCCGCCTAATCCAACCCTAAACCCTTTTCCGTCCCGTTTTAGGAGCGTTTTTCCCCAAATTTAAATCCCGTCCACGACAGGGTATCACCCGTCCTTCCCTAGGGTTTAGTTTTGGTTTTACTGTAACAACCTTTGTTTAAGAAAAGGGTTTAGGGTTGGATTAGGCGGCTCGCGGCGGTTCCGCCTAATCCAACCCTAAACCCTTTTCCGTCCCGTTTTAGGAGCGTTTTTTGACAATTTTAAACATAGTTACATAATCGTTGTTCAATTTAAAATACCACAATTCAAATAGTAAATTGGACAATTAACCGAATTAAGATGTCATTCATTAAAAACAAGTGTTACAAACACTGATTACAAACGAAATACTTAGAAACAGTAACAATAGTTAACTTAAATATAAGCTGTCACATAAGCATAAACTCAGAATAAAGAAAGGAAATATTAAATCTTTTACTCCCTTCTTAGTCGTTTATTCACGGAGGAGAATGAACGCTTTAAAACCCTCTCTAGCAACTCCCTTTTCGATTATTCCGTAACCTTCCATCTCTTCAATAGCTTTGACAACAAGAGGCCACTTCCTGTTAATCGAAGGGTTGAGTTTAGCATATGACTCCCTAAGAGCTGTAACACCAAGGAGAAATTGACGGTCTAAATCGGTTTGATGTACTTCTTGACTTATTTTCTTCTAGTTGTTTCCCAATACACTTGTTTTCCGCCATCAGAAACTTGATATGAGCTTCAGCATTTTCCAAGTCATTTTCAAGCACTTGTACTCGTTCTACCATTTCTATTACCTTACTATCAGATGATATAACCTGCTCAAGTAATGAATCTCTATGCCTTGTCATTTCTTCCAGTTCAAACTTGGTGTCTTCTAGTTTCCTTTGAATTCGTTCCATTTTTCTCTTGCTGCAACAAAAAAAAAAAAAAAAACCTATTAAAACAGAAAAATAAACTGTTTTCCCTAAATTAGAGAAAACAAAATCTATTTATAAACAAACAGAAACTGTTTTCCCTCAATTAGAGCAAGGTTTTAAATATTACAAAAGATTTAAAAAAAATTAGACATGAAAAACCTTTGAATTTGTCTTGGTTTATTTTTTTGTTTAGAAAATGAAGTGTAAATGTTGAATGAAAATGAGATTATTTATAGATAATTGAAAAAAATGAACAGTTTTTAAAAAAAAAAAAAAAAAACTCGCCTTGAAACACTTCACTTTGAACAAAGTGCAAAACTGTTTTTAGAAAGATAATCGCTGATTGTAGAATTCAAAGCGTCAAAACCGTCTGTTACAGTAACATAATTGTGCTTTTTTACAATGAGATTATTTATAGATAATTGTGAAAAACAAAACGATTATTTTTTTAAAAAAATTAATCGCTTTAAAAACCACTTTTATTAACTGCTTTGAAAACTGTTTTTAAATGATGATTGATGTTAACCACGTGCATGTTCCCCATAATTAAGTCCAGTTATAAATGCTGCACAGAGTGGAGAATTCAAAGCGTCAAAATCTTTTATTATAATTTTCATTTATTACTATCACAGTGTTACAGTAACATTATTTTCATTTTGTCTCGACTTTTTTTGTTTAAAAAAAAAACACTAACATTTTAAAAACTGTTTTCAAAATTAAATGCTTTAAACAAACAGTTAATTTTTGAATTCCAACAGACAAAATAAGACATGAAACTTATCCAACCCATGTTTCGTATTCCCTATGAAATGCAGTTATAACAGCTGCAAGAGTGAAGAATTCAAAACGTCAAATTATGTTTTCTCTTTTCACTCTTGAAACTGTCACACTTTATTCTGATAACATAGTTAATGAATTACGCATATAATAAGTTATTCATAAATAAACTTATTTGTAATATATTCCAAAATATTCGAAAATATGTTCCACTGTCTATGACAGCCACTATTACGTTGTTAAAGTAACATTGTTTTAGAGTACATCACTTGATTTTCACTTTAAAACGAAGTACATGCATTTCGGTGTTGAGTGGCTTCGGTTCATTCTCAATCGGTGGTTCTTTGTCTGACAATTCATCTTCCGTTGCCTTCCCTTTGAGCATTCTAGCCGCTTCCCTCCTTGCAGGCTATATCTCGCCGATTGTTTTCTTTGATTTTTTGAAGATTTCAACAAATATCAATAATTCAGCCCGTATTTTGTTGATGTCAACCATGAGCAAACATGCAGCAATTTGGGAAGCACATGCCCACCGATAAAATGTGTTGTTGAGCAAAGAAGACTTGTTTGCATATCCCAAAAATTGAGACGGTACTGTCATAGTGATACAGGCTGACTCTTCAAATACGGAAGCCCGTTTCTGCCATTTAAACTTCACATTTACCACAGGATAGCGGAGCATTTCAGTTACCCTCACGTCGCCCTTTGTAACCAGGTAGTCACTCATGCAACCGGCCTGTCGAAATGTAACATTAATTTCCTTTTACTATCAATTAAGAAATCGAGTAATCAACAATGTTACAAGATAGGTGTAACAAGAAATAAAGCTGAAACAACATAATAACGTTACGATAATGACATCGTAACACTCGAAATCGAAATCAAATCTGAAACATACAATTCGACAACTCAGGGGACTTACTGCTGCCATTGCGATGTCGTAAGTGAATGAAGACTCCCAGTTAGCATACGATTGACTGTCGATCACACTAATCTCTTTGTTGAGGAAATTAATACACACACAGAAGTAGTGATAGCTAGCCAAACAAGGTATAAAAATAAGTTCGGCATCAAGTCTGTAATTTGCCTTGCTCGCGTTGATGAAATTATCCCAAATTTCAAACAACTCGTTCTTTATATCAGACTGTTCACTATCCTCCTGCATCACAGCCATTAGAGCATGCTGTAGTTTTAAAAAAAAAAAAAAAAAAAATGTAAGGGTTAGATTTCCCTTGTAAAAGAATCATATGTTCTTGAACAATGCGACATTTAACACCGATGCAACTTACCATGTGACCTAGTCCTAAGTAAAGTATGGTTGGCCTGCTTTGCCCTTGTGCCTCTTTTCTTCATTCTCGACATAATTCAAGAGTAGAGACCAAAGATTCAAACACCATCCAATTTGTGTGACTCCTAGGACGTAGTGAGAGTATATCAGCTCTTGTCAACCTCCTGTTGTCTCCAAACGCAGCCAGGATCTCACCATTCTGAACCATAAGAGTCGATTACTCAAGAGTTTTCGCGAAAACAATGTGTAACATAAACAAAGTGTTTAAAAACCAGTTTTACTGAAAATGATTATAACAAAGAACACTTTCACAGTAACAACAAGTATTTTACCTTTTGTGGAAGTCGATATCATCCATAAACGCATAATCAAGAACGTGCCTTCTCAGATTAGTTGTGCTGGACAGCAGTTTCTGATTTGCTCTCATAAATTCAGAGACTAGGAATATATCACCGTCAATTTCACCGTCACCTAGAGAACATCCCATAACATCATCTTTATGAAATTTAAATATTATCTCCTCATCTTCACCAACTGCTCTAGGAGAATGCTTGTAAGCAACCGACTTCACCCTCACTGTTTGGGCTCTTTCCCTTTTTGTTTTTCCTGTGGCTTCTTTGTTTTTTTCCTCTTCCTTTTTTTTCCTTCTTCTCTTCCACCTTCTTTTTTAGCAGACTTTTCCTTCAGCTGTTCCCTTTCATTCCTGAATTTTGATATCCTTCCTTGCACCTCTTTTCGTACTTGATTCAAGTCGCTAAGAACAAGTATTGCACATATTTCAAAGACGGTACAACATTCTTTTCCGTTCATCCCCATTTCAGTCAAAAACCTTCCCCGTGTAGAAAGCCATGTGCATCATCATGAAAACCCCACAATCCACGTTTTTTGCAATGCTCTGCCATTTAAATTTCACATTCTTAAGTGGGAAACTTTCCACTTTGGAGCCTTTTGCAATTTGCATTTCTAACAACATTTTCCCCATGATATTTGCCTGCACAAAAAGTAATACTGTTAATGTATCTATGTTACTGTAACAATGAAATTTATTAATGGAAATTTAAAGGTATAACATTGTTACTGTAAGTAGAGAAACTTGCCGCATTTCTTGCCATTTTTGCTTTTCGGGATCTGGCATATAAGGGTTTGTTGTCTAGGTAGTCAACGGTTTTCGACATGAAATTTATGCAAGCACAGAAAAAGTGGTCCTCCAGAATGAGTGGAATGAATATCTGCAATTAAGCAGATATATATCATTGCTAAACAGAATTTCTATACACTCTACTTATATAAGAATAAAAAAAAATTATTAACAGTAATGTGATTTACCATATCACAATCGAAATTCATGGACTCTGTTGTATTTGATCCACTGTGTGAAGGACAAAGAAAACTTCACTTTCTAAATGTCTGTTTTGAATGGGTTTTCCAACAGACATAGTTGCTAATGCGTCCTACAAAAATAAATATAAATACAAAGTCAATAAACATTATAGAAACACAAAATCAATAAGAATAAAAATTTATTTATTACAGTAACATACAGATTGACCCAAGCCCATGAAGATCCTCAATGGTGTATCACTTGCTACCTTTCCTCGAGATGAGGTCATTGAGCAACATTGACCAACATTCAGTCACCATTATATAAATAAGCTCACCAGGAGCCAATGAAGTTAAATCTTCCCTTGGAATGAAGTGATACTTCCCATACGAGACAAGCCTTTCCTGTTGGACAATGAGATGTAATAGTCGAACACCTTTTAATAGAGTAATGAGTTTAACAAGAATAACTATTCATTGAAACAGTATTCACTTGCAAAGTAAAACGTTTTGTTTATCACAGTGCAAGAGTAAATAAAGTACTCACGTATCCGAGAGGTTCTCGTCATCGTCGATAAAACAATAGTCAATTGTTTCTTTCCTAACTTCAAGAATAGGCGCCATTATCTCCTTGTGTTTTATCATACTCTTGGACACAAGTGTTAGATCCGAGCTGGTAGGCCACATTCGATTGTGCGGCCGTAGCGAGGATCCATCACGCGCATCCGTCTTGATTGTTTCGACATGTAACAAATAGTGGTCGCCAAGATATCTTCGTCGTAATTGTCATACGGATCTCATCACGCAATCATCGACAATATCAACTTCATCATCGTCGTCATCTTCTCGCTACCTGATCCGCGACCGAGTAGTTATTGGTTCTTAAATGCCAACTGTCTCATCATCACCTCACCGGGTTTTTCTCCTTCCTCGCCTTTTTCATCATTCCCATCGGCGTCTTCATTACCGATTGCTTCATCCTCCTTCTTTTGTTATCTTCGTTTTTATCGCCAACATTGTCTTCATCTTTATCATCATCGTTCTCTTCATCTGGTTTTTCATTCCCATCATCCTCTTCATCTTTATCGTCATCTTCCTTTTCATTTCCCTCACTGGTTGGTTGGTCATCAACCTGGCCCGGTGCATCATCATCGGCCTCTTCATTGTTATCTGTGGCATAAGTAATTGAATTGAATATAAATTACTAATGTTTTTCGGACCAACAATGCCTCATAGTTATACTAACAAAGATGTTCTGTAAATTTGCTACTTCAATTACCTTGAAGATCCTTCTTCACCGCCTCACTCGTTGGTTCTCTTGACTTGGCCCGATGCATCATCTTCGGCCTCTTCCTTGTCATCTGTGTAGCAGATAATTGAATATATATATCATCAAACTTCTCGATAAAACTACGACACGGAATAACGTTACTATAACAAAGATGTTACAATAACAGTGCTAACGATGTTACATCACTAATACAACGAGTGCAAATAGATTTCTCTATTACCTTCGGAGATCCTTTTTCACTTCCTCATTGGTCAAGGTTGTCTTGAGCTTGCACGATTCATCAACTTCCGCCTCTTCCTCGTCATCCGTGTCACAGGTAATTGGATTCAATATATATTAACAATTTTTCTTTGAACCCAAAAAGGCACAATAGATACACTGTAAATTTCTGTTAAAATTACGTCACAGTAACATTGTTACAGTTACATCCTCTGACACAACGAGTTTAAATAGATTCCTCAATTACCTTCAGGAGATGTCTCTTCACCTGCCTCACTAGTTGGGTTATCTTCAGGCTGGCCTGATGCATCACCTTCGGCCTCTTCCTTGTCATCTGTGTACAAGATAATGAATGAAAATATATTACTAAATTGTTTGTTAAAAAAGCACCCAGTAACAGAAAGCCTATAACAGCATTACACTATTACCTTCACCAGATCCATCTTCTGGCTCGCTAGTTGTTTTGTCACCATGCCCTGACGTATCATATTCATCAGCATCATCGTTTTCATCTAAAAGGAAAGTAATTGATTATTAGTAATTATTTGTAAAATGAAAACTCTATAACAACGATCATGTAACAGTGTTAGTGCAAGTGATTAGATTATTGTAGTAGTGTTACTATATTACCTTCATCAGATGCATCTTTATCATCCTCGCCACTTCCCTCTTTGTCGTCTTCATTTTCTTCTTCTTTATCATCCTCCTCCTCTTCATCTCCGTCATCCTCTTGACCTTTGCCAGATTCATCCTCTTCATCTGCATCATCGTCTTCATCTGCATCATCCTTTTCCTCTGCATCATCCTCTTCATCTGCATCACAAGTAATTGAATATTATATTACTAACTATTAATATATATAATATATTACAGTAACAGTGTTATTGTAAAACTATTACTAAAAGTAATAACAGTAACACTGTTACTCGATCTATTACCTTCACCAGATTGGCTTTCAGCATCCTTTACATCCTCCTCTTTGTCCTCTTGGTCTTCTTCCTCTTCATCCTCTTTTTCCTTTTCATCCTCTTCATCGTCTTCCTCCTCATCGGCACTTTCTTCATCGTTATCTATGTCCGTGCCACCCTCTTGAAGCCTCTTGTTTTTAAGACGACTCTCAACATCGCCGCCATCGTCATCCCCGTCCTCATCATCATCCTCTCCATCATCAGTCCCGTCATCATCGTTGCCATCATCAGTCCCGTCCTCATCATCACTTTCCACTCCGTCCTCCATCTCATCTTGCCTGTCCTCGTCATGAACCTCCTCATCCTCTTCATCATCTTCTTCATGATGTTGCTCACTTAAACTGCTCAATACTTCCTTTACCAGGGATTCGACTTAACTCCCTACGACTTTTCTCTGTTGGAAATGGTTCCAACTTCCTACTGACTTTGGACCTTGTATATACCGGGAAGTCATTCGCCCTCCTCTACAACGATTCAGCCTTTCGCACAACATCTTCGGCATATTTAAGGTATTCAGGCTTTAGTGGTGATTTCTGTTTCTGCTTTGATTCGAAAACCTTCGATCGCCGAGCAAATCTCTCGTGAACAAGGTTGGAATCCCTTCTATACATCAAAGAACATCAGGTCGGTCTCCTAATTCAATAAACCAGACAGAAAGAAATGAATTAGATACCAGATTTGGGAGTTGTAACAATTGCAGACAATTAAATTTATAAAAACAACTCACATCAACAGCTTTTTCCTTCAACTCGGCATCTGTTTCAATGCCAGGAAGCTTCTCCATCAAGATGTACTCCTTCCCTCACTACTCTTAAGAAAAACTCGCCTCGTCATCCTCACCTTCATCGATTCTCGCCCATCCTATTTACAGAAACATATTAGTAAATTAATATTAATAATTAACAATATAGTAAGGTAACATAATGTTATTACAAAGAAAGCCATTACGATAGATATTACGGTGACCATATTACGATGACGATATTACACGCGATGCCACATTACCTTCAAATTGGGGATCCTTGCCAAGGCAAATAGGATAGACAGTTTCGACATCTCATCGGTTCTAGACAGCCAATCTTTCCTTCGTCTTTGACTCTTTTTGAAAGACTTTCATCTGTCCAATGCTGTATCAGAGGTAAGTCGGTTGGTTGTACCTCGCCATGGAACTCAAACCGGTGAATGTAGGCCAACAAAGAAGACCACAATACACCCACAAAGACACTTAACCGTTCCTGTCTTCAACCCCTTGACACCCTCAACTACCTTCTCATAGACATACTTTGACCAATTAAAACCTTTTATTTTTTCAACATCATCCACAACCTTCAACATCAAATCAACAGAATAATTTGGAGTCGGCGCTAAAAAGTGGAGAGCGCATAAAGAACGAACATCTGCTTGAACTCATCACCGCAAGCACCCTTGTTATTCTTAAACCAACTAGTCACCAAATCTAGCTTGATGTTCTCAGGCAGTAGAGATGTTGAACTTCCTTCTCCATTTGTTTTTAACTCGGTGTCCTCGATGGGATCCGCGACCGATCGCGGTCAAGACCACATTATTACCCTTCACCTAGGTAAAAATAGGTCATGAACATCATATCGTGATGAAAGACAAACTCCTATGTTTCAGTTACATGAACCTTCAAACTGTCGCAATCAAAAGCCTCAACAAGCAAGTCTCATTGCCCGGAAGGGACTACTGATATATTCATCTTCAATAGTCCTCCAAAACCAATTTCTTTAATGGCTTTCTTTTGCTTTACGGTAAACTTGCTCATAACATCAACCAACGACCGGGCCCCGCACTTAGTTGGGTATTTATCCTACTGTATTAAGGAAGTGTAAATTAGCACCACCGCTGCTAAACAAAGTGTGACACTATTTTATGCCAACAAACCAAAGGTAAGAAAAAGCAACAAAACAAGGATACTGATAAAAGTCATTCGTAACACCGAAACTTTAAACAACTCAACACGACGAACAAATAAATCAGTAGAAAGGAGAACGGTAACACACATTAATTGCTCACTTATTACAAATTATTAACCCTAATTTTGAATCGAAAAACTAGAACGCAAAAAATCAATTACTCACTTCGAGCAAAACAGTTAGGCTAAATTTATTACGAATCAAGATAATCGACACAAACAACAACAATAACAACAAGAACAAAGAACAACCTAATTTTTTAATGGAAAATTAATTTCCTTCTAAGATCAATTAACAAACAAGTATAATCGACAATGTTACAAGACATCTGTTATAAAGTAGCACTTAAACAAAGATAAAAATGTTACAATATAGGTGTTATCAGAACAATGAAATCTGAAATCAAACTTTAAACATACAAGTTTTGGCCACTAGAAAGACACATACTTTTTTAAGACCTCTTCTATTTCAGCCTTCACCACCGTCTTGGCTGGTCTCTTCTCTGTTTTAGCCCTCTTCGACATTTTGGAGTTGACGCTCGAGTCATCCGAAACCTCATAATCTCTATCACTTTCATCTTCAGATGACATGGGCTTATCTCTAGGTCTCTTTTTTTGTTACTCGTCTTGGTTTCTTTGTTTACGCCACCTTTTTTGGCACTGCGTTTGTCGGTTTCTTTTTACGTACACCTTCACGCTCTCTTTCTTGCTTACTAGCTTTCCCCGCTATTGGCTCTTTTGCCGCCGAAACTTTCTTTTTTGGTACAACCTTCTCCGCCATCTTTTGTTTGGGCACCTTCTTTGCCACCTCTTCTCACCAACTCTACGATTTGGCCGTTGCTCTTTTAAGTCGACCTTTGTTACTGATAACTTTTTTGGGCACCTCTTCTTTTGTCTCCTTTGCAACCGATTTTGATTGCTTAGTCGCCCTTTGACGTTGGCACGATTCTTTGCCTTTTGAGGAGATGCACTTGCTTGCTTCTCAATGGGCACCGATTGCTCCTTCGACAACACCGAACATCATGCGACGGCTTTTCCGCGCCTTCTTCCTCGGCACATTGGTTTCTTTTTTACTTTGCTTTGGATCGAACATTCGCACTGCTCCTTTAGGTATCTTCTTGGGTGGCTTAAGGACCTTTTCGGTAGGCACCTTAATTTCCTTCATCGCACCTTTTTTGAAGGAGCGGTGTTGCACAGCGTAGACTCTCTGTAGGCACCTTCGTCGCCTTTTTCCGTAGGATTTGAAAGCTTTTCGGTCTGCATCTTCTTAGTCGGCTTTGGCAAGTTCTCTGTCGGCACCTTTTTGCTCTGTGGCTTCTCTGATGCGGCCACTTTAGCCTTCTTAGTGGGAGCTGATTTCTCAAGTACCTCTTCTTTCCTAACATTGTTATTTTCAAAAATTAAAATCAGAAGTTTACAATAACAATATAACAGACAACAATTAAATTGAAAAGGAATGATGGTAGTCAAGTCGTTGAAGAAATGACAAATGGAATACGAATAATGGCGGTCGAATAATTTTTTAAAGATCAATTGATTACTTTTTTTATGTAACAATGAGACAATATATCATAAACCCTAATAGTAGTGACTTGCGGTCGAGCAAAGATTTGTAGACACATACTCGGATGCATGAGATGCTTCACTTCCTTCCGTGTCTTTGTTGGTTTTGATGGCTTCTATGTCGGCACCTTTTTGCTAGGTGTCTTCTCGATCTTGCTACTTTTGCCTTCTTCGTCGCAGGTGATTTCTCGGCACCTCCGCTTTCCGACATTGTTTTTCCAAAAATCAAAATCGAATAAGATTAAAAGTAAATCAATTACACTACTACACCGATAGGTAATGATGCTTTGCTCTTTAAAAGGATAGGGGTAGTATCTTATTTATTCTCGTATCGTGTTACGATAATATTGTTAATGTATATATGTTGAGAAATATTATAAACTTCAGGAAAAGGGACATTTCATGCAAATCAAGAACAACTCAACACAAGGAAGAGTCATAGGGACATACTTGATCCGCATGAGATGTTTCAACGTTTTTGTTCTTTGGCATTTTGGAAGGCTTCGTGTCGGCGCTTTTTTGCTCATTGTCTTTTCCGAAGCTTCCACTTTAGCCTTCTTCTTGACAAACAGATTTCTCGGTTACTAAATCCTGCTTTCCCGACATTGTTTATCAAAAAACCAAAACAGAATAACATTAAAACTAAAACAATTACAAATGGCTTAAATCAAGCGAAATGATGGTGGACGAGTCTGACAAAGAATGTGGAATGGAACAATAATGATAGTATCCTCATAGAATGAGACAGTGTTACAGATATTGTCAAACAATTGTTTTGTTATAAAACTACATAACAACATTCTGAAAAATTGCTTTGCCCTTGAAAAGGATAGGGGATACACTTTTACTCGATAGTGTTACGATAACATTGTTAATGTAGATCCGTTGAGAAATATTATTAATTTCAGGAAAAGGGACATTTCATGCAAATCACTCAAAGACGACGAAGAGTTATAGGGACATACTTGCGCATGAGATGCTTCGACGTTTTTCTGTCTTGACGGTTTGGAAGGCTTCGTGTCGGCGCTTTTTGCTCGTTGTCTTTTCCGATGCTTCCACTTTAGCCTTCTTATGACGCGTCGATTTTTCAGTACTACCTCTGCTTTCCTGAGATTGTTTATCAAAAAACCAAAACAGAATAACATTAAAACTAAAACAATTACGGCTATTACAATCAAGAGGAATGATGGTGGACGAGTCTTAGAAAGAATGTGGAATGGAATAAGAATGATAGTATCCTCACAGAATGAGACAGTGTTACGGTATTGTCAAACAATTGTTTTAATATAAAACTACAAGAACATCTTATTCTGACGCAATTGCTACTCTTTAAAACGATAGGGGATACACTTTTACTATGACAGTTTTATAATATTGTTCTCAGAGATTTGTTCGAAAATTTTATTAACTTCGGAAAATGAAAATTCCTGCAAATCACAAATAACTCAACACGACGAACAAATAAATCAATCGAAAGCAGAACGGTAATACACATTAATTGCTCATTTATTACAAATCATTAACCCTAATTTTGAAGCGAAAAACTAGAACGCAAAAATCGATTACTCTCTTCGAGCAAAACAAAGAACATTAACAACAAGAATCAGAACAACCTAATTTTTTTATTGAAAACTCAATTTCTTTCTTCGATCAATTAATAAACGTTTCAAATCACTATAATCGACACTAACAACAACAACAATAACAACAACAACAACAGTAATAACCTAATTTTTTACTGAAAACTCAATTTCTTTCTTCGATCAATTAATAAACGCTTCAAATCACTATAATCAAGACTAACAACAACAAGAATAACAACAACAACAATAATAACTTAATTTTTCGCGGAAAAATCAATTTCCTGCTTTGAGCAAAATAGGAACCCTAAGTCGATGATTATTTGAAGAAAAAATAGTATAATCAACACTAAAAACAACAACAATAACAACAATAATAGCAACAGCAACAACATGAAGTGGCGAAATAAGTTTAAAAACAATATAATGAAATAGAGCGATTTTATACCTCTTCGTCATCTTCAAAACGATTGTTCTGAGTAAATATAATAATGATCTTCACTTGATTAGTGCGATTTTGCTTGATGTAATAAAATTTTCGGAAAAAATTTATGGTTTAGTGAATTAACGCAAAGAAAAAGAACGTGAAGCGGTTTGTACAGGGGAGATACGAGCGTTTTAGAGAGAGAAAAGAAAGTGAATTTTTGATGAATAATGAATGTGTCGTTCTTAATATATCAGCGCGCCTAGGTTTTTTTTTTTTTTTTTTTTTTTTTTTTTTTTTTAAATAAACACACGTGTCATAATCAGGACGGTTGGATCAATAAGATCCAACGGTTCTTATTGATATGCTAGACTCATCTAAGATGCTAGACTCATGGGATGCTCACGCTATATATATATATATATATATATATATATATATATATAGAGAGAGAGAGAGAGAGAGAGAGAGAGAAGGGATCAACTAAGTCCCTTATATCATATTAAATCCATAAGTCTTAATGTGGACTGTTGGATCAAGCAAACCAATGGCCAAGATTGCACAAAAAAAGCGCAGTAAAACCCCACTCAACTAATATTTCAGATTTACCTCTCTCCTTTTACCCACTAACCCATGCATGTTACTGTTATGTCCACCAGTCTGTCATCTTTTCCCTCCTCATTTTCCACATAATTCAAAACAACTTGCGGTTTTTTTCCCTCTATTTCCTGTCATTTCGTCTTCCTTTTTCTTTCTTCACATTGCTGATAACTCCATTTTCATCACTGCCAATTAATTCCAACTCAACAGACGCCATTTTCATCACTACCAATTAATTCCAACTCGCCTGCAAACTCGCCTGTCTCCATTTTTTTATAAGTTATTTTTTCCATTCCTTATTTAGTGATTTGTACTTTGTTTTTTGTTAATTATTGCCTTTGTTAAACTATCATAAAAAGAGTTCATTTGATTTTTCAATTTTCAATTATGGGTTTGCTGCTGTTGATTTGTTCAATTGTTAATTATGGTTTTGCAGATCAAATACGAGTTCATTTAATAATTAACAATGGTTTTTGCCAAGAAAACTAGCAAGAAAACATCCAAGAAATCTGAATCAAAGGTAAGAAATCTCGTCTTTTTGGTATAACTCTTATAGAATGATGTATAACTTCAATTAAATATATGCATAATTTTAATCCCAATTGTTTGTCATCTACAGATGGATGTTGTAGAAAGTATTGACAAGGGACTTAATACCCAGGTTAAAAGTTTTGACTTTTATTTATCTGCAGTCAGTCGTTGTATAACTCTTACTACGTTTTGAATAACTTTAGTACTCAATATGTATAACTCTGGTTACTAGATGTATAACTCTGGTTACTAGATGTATAACTCTTCTGATTCTGTGACCAACTCTTCTTTCATAATGTAAAACTCTAATTGTTATATGTATAACTCTACTTCTATTTAGTTTCTATGCCTAGAGTTTTACAATATATGCCTAGAGTTATACATTTTATACCTGGAGTTATACAATATATGCCTAGAGTTATATAGTATATGCCTAGAGTTATACAATATATATTTTGGAGTTATACATTAGATGCCTGGAGTTATACCTAGAGTTATACCTGGAGTTATTCCTGGAGTTGTACATTTTACTGTATATTCTTACAGTTATACATTTTATTGTTAGAGTTATACATTCTATGGCTAGAGTTATACATTATATAACTTTATTTTTCAGAATGTCTAACTTTTCTTATTATATGTATAACTCTACTGTTATTCTGTATAACTAACTTTCCTGATTATCTTTTCTTTTGAATGGTGAAAAGAATTTTGGATTTTACAGAATTTTGGTTGAAAAGAAGAGATGACAAACCATTCAAAATTCTTTTTTATATAACTCTTATAGAATTATGTATAACTTCAACTAAATATATGCATAAGCTGAATCCCTATTGTTTGTCACCTACAGATGGATGATGTACAAAGTACTGACAAGGGAGCTGATTCCAAGGTTAAAAGTTTTACTTATAACTGCAGTCATTTGTTGTATAACTCTGATTACATATTGAATAACTTCTACTTTCATAATGTATAACTCTTGTTGTTATATGTATAACTTTACTTCTATTTAGTTTCTATGCCTAGAGTTATACAATATATGCCTAGAGTTGTACATTTTATACCTGGAGTAATACAATATATGTCTAGAGTTATACAGTATATGCCTAGAGTTATACAGTATATACTTGGAGTTATACATTATATGCTTACAGTTATACATTTTATTAATAGAGTTATACATTCTATGGCTAGAGTTACACATTATATAACTTTAGTTTCAGATTGTCTAAGTTTTGTTATTATATGTATAACTCTACTGTTATTCTGTATAACTCTCTTGATTATCTCTTCTTCTGAATGGTGAAAAGAATTTTGGATTTTACAGAAATTTGATTTTACAGAATTTTGGTTATACATAATCTGAATCCCTATTGTTTATCACCTACAGATGGATGATGTACCAAGTACTGACAAGGGACCTGATTCCAAGGTTCAAAGTTTGACTTTTTTATAACTGCATTCATTTGTTGTATAACTCTGATTACATTTTGAATAACCTTCTCTTCGTCGGATGTATAACTCTTGATATTCTCTGACTAACTCTACTATCAGAATGTATAACTTTACTTATATTTTGTATAACTCTGACTATTTATTGTATAACTTTAATTCACAGTATGTCTATTTCTTTGTTGCAAATATCAACTACAGTATGTCTAATTTTGTGTGTTGTCCTTGTTTTTCCCCAGATGGTTGAGGCCAAGCCAAGGGTAAAGAGGGTGCATGAAATCATGGTTTCGTGTCGACCTCAAAGGCTTGTCTCTCTCATTGAAAGGCTTAATGAGGATCAGGTGTCCACTGTTAAGAAAATTGGATTTGGTGGCATTTTGGAGCTTAAGATTAGCAGCTTCCCACTTGCACACGTTTGCCTATTCTTGGAGTTCTTTTCTGATGGGTCATATGTGTTCAGGGCTTCTCGGAAGAAGGAGTTTATGATCTGTAAGCATGACGTGCATGGCTGTTTTTGGATACCTTTTGGACCCAACCGTCTCCCGTTGGTACCTACTGGTTCGCAGAAGGGGTCCAACGATCCTGAAAATAAGGAGCTGAAGGACAAATGGCGGCAAGCTTACGAGGTGGAGAAAGCAAATAGTTCAATAAGTTTAGGAAAAGTTCACAAGGAACTTATGGAGTACGAGGAGGCGGGCGATCATTTTTACCGGCTATTTATTTTGTTCTCTATGTCTTCATTCCTCGCACCCACCCCAAACAACGGGATAGATTTGAAGCTTTTAAGGGCTGTAGAAGACCCTAAAACCATTCCGCATTTTGACTGGTGCTCTTATATTTTGGAAATTATGGTGAAAGCGAGGACAGACTATAAAAAGGGGTTAACGATGTTAGGTGGTTGTATCCCCTTCCTCATGATAAGCTACTTTCAGCGATATGATTACAAGGGTAGGCCGTGCCTCCACGATCTACCTTTGATTAAGCATTGGGGTGAACCTTCCCTTGTAGATAGGGTAAAATTTGACGTGTCTCAAGGGGGATTGGGTACTTTAACTTTGTCTAAGACCAGGTATCTGAGGTGCCTTCAAGATCCCTCTTATATTAAGAGTTTGGACAGTATCAGCCTCAGCGACCCTCGTGAACCCAAACTACTGTTTCTATCAGCCACCCCACCCCCTCTCTCCTGCTCAACTTCTGAGAAGAAGTTCATTCAGATCGAACTACCAGCAGGTGTCGAGGATGACCAGAAATTGAAAGATAGGGCTGTCGATGTAAGTTCAAACTATTATATATTTTGCAGATTGATTCTGTTTCAGCTGAACGAACCCATCTATTATAATATAACTAACTTACTGTACTTCTTCAATGCAGCGTACTCACGAGCTTTATCTACAGATGAAGAGGAACGCTATTGTGTTTTATTCATGGTACGCAGATGTAACCGCAAGGATCAAAGCTGTAACTAGTGATCCGACGGGCCTAAATCCTAGTCAGGCCTCTCAAGAATTCTTTGAGGGTGAAAAATTCGAAAGTACGTCGCTGAAGAAAAATAGATTGCAGAAAGGCTGAAGGTTTCTGTTGGTAACGCTCCTGCATTTGGAGAGGTAGTTAGTGAGTCCCCCAAAAAAAAATGACGGATTCGATGCATCTACGCGTCAAATAAGTGAAGTTCTGTCTAGTCTCGCCAATGATGGGGGTGGCAGGGGTGGTAACCCTTGTGTTGAGCCGCGTGGAGAGTCGGACAAAGCTGACGCGCCAACGAAATTAGTTGCAGTGTCATGGTTAAAGATTATGGAGGAAGTGGGAGGTGTTACAGTAGTTTCTAATCCGTTGTCAGATGCTAGCCCAGAGTTAGAGGATCAATTTGTGGGCACCCCCGTCCAAACTGTCAGAGAGCTGTTGTTGGAGGCAAAGTATACCGTGGAGGAAATTGACCAAGCTTACGGACGGTCAGAGGATGCTGAAACTCGGCCCGGGGTAGGTGATGAGGTGCATGAGCAAGTTCATGGGGAGGGATTAAAAGAAAATATTGAAAGATTGTCAGACCATCAACCGTCAGATAAGGAGATGGAAAAATCTACGGTCCCATCATTGCCAATGGATACACAAGAATTGATGGAGTGTATGTTTTCTACTGCTGAAATCAAGGAAGCTTTATGTGGACCTCCAGCGGACGGGAGTGCTCCTGGTGCGTCGTAAGTTTGTTAATTTGTGCTAAATATTTGTTATACATTTGTTTTTTTTAGCTCTACGTGTATAAATCTAAGTGTATTATGTATAACTTTGTTGAAACTTATGATTAGGCCTTGTAACTGTAGTGCCTCTTTGTCTGACTTTATTTTTCATTCTGTACAACTGCAACGGCCGTTTGGTACAACTCTTAACCATATGTGTATAACTCTAACTCAAATATGTATAACTCTTATAGCATATTTGTAATACTTCACACATGTGTATAACTCTTGCCCTTTTATGTATAACTGTAATTCATTGTTTCTGTAACTCTGTGACCTCTTTTTACCACTTTTAGAGTTATACCTGTAACTTTTTTGATACAAAAGCATGGTGTTTAATTTTATTATTTTTCATTCAGGCCACTGTACTAAAGGATGTAATTGAGAATGTTGAACATCATTCTAACAACGGGGGTGAAAACGTAGTTGTTGTCGATGGTGCGGAGGTCACCCCGGGGGAGCCTTGAACGGAATGGAGTGGAAATCACATCCCTCTGACTTTCATGAGCACGGCAGATGTGAATAAGGCATTTGCCGGGGTTGATGAGCGAACGATTAGTGCTGCCAAAGAAGGTGTGGTAGTTGAAATCGTTGGTGCTATGGTGGAGCCGGTTGCACCACCCCCTCCCCCCCTTATTTATGTGCCGCGATGTGACATGATCCACCATCCTTTATTACTTCATTCAACTGTCCCCCTTCCGTGTATGGACATTGTACCTGAGAACCTAGGTTGTTTTGTGGATTGTGGGGCACCCGAACCTGACCAGCACGTATGCTCACAGCTGCTGCGATTTAATAAGAAACGTTTCAGGACGGTTTTCAGGGTGAGGAAGGATGTAATGGAAAAGATCAATTCCACGACCATAATAAAGAGTAATTAAAATATAAGTTTTACCTATATTTCAATACGACAGTGAAACAGGTCATAAACAACACTTGCTGCGTGTCTCATTTTGCTAATCCTTTGTAGGGAACAATTGGTCACATATAACACCCCAAATTGCATAACGCGTATTGATCTCCAGACGTTGATGCCCGGGTTTCACATTATGGCCAATGTCATCGACTGCTGGTCTGTACTACTCAATCAGCTTACGCACGCGAACACCGCAGATGTTGCAAGTTCGCGCTGTTTCTTTGGCCTAGGTCACGCTGTAAGTGTTCTCGAACTCCGCAAGTTATTATGTGACAAAATGTACGTAACTTGTGATATAGGCTGACAACCCCCGTCTATCAGTTTTATAGGACCTAGCAATTGCAATTTGGCAAGGCAGGAAAAAAAACATTGTTGTTGATCAATCTGAAGGGTTTTGTGCCTCCTGGGACATGTGCCAAGAGTCGTGTTCTAGTCCATTCCAACTGGACTCTGATATGGTGAGCTCAGATATCAATATAGAGACATTTCCATAGTGGAGTTATACATTATTTGCCTAGAGTTATACAGTATATGCTTAGAGTTATGATGAGTGACTAACTTCACTCCATAACTCAAGGCATAAAATGTATAACTCTAACCATAGAATGTATAACTCACTGCATATAATGTGCAACTGTAAGCATATGCCTAGAGTTATACAGTATATGCTTAAAGTTGTACATTATGTGCAGTGAGTTATACATTGTATGGTTAGAGTTATATATTCTATGCCTAGAGTTATGGAGTGAAGTTAGTGATGTAACCATAATTAGCGCATATTTAGCCCCCGAATTAGCCTTGTTCCCATGCTTTTTAGTGCATATTTGGGTCATTTATTGTCTTTAGTTGTTTGTTTTGCATATTCTTTGAGATTTTGATCCCTTGGTAGGAAAGGAGTGCAAATCTTGCATTTTCATGGCAAAACGAGACTAAATTGATTGAATTCAATGACCAAGCATCAAGGAGAGACAAGATTAGAAGGCCTTTGTACATATTATAGTAGATGAGCAATGTTGAGAAAGGATCCTTGCATCCCCAAGGAAATCTCCAAGGATTTTATGAAGAAAAGGGAAGAAAAGAAGAAGAAACCGTGCTGAGCTACAATCCGAGCGGATTGTCCCGAATCCGCCCGTCCTCCTCAAGCACAATCCGCGCGTCTTCCTTCAAAGACGCCCGGATAGCAGCCACAGAATCCGCCCGGATTCCCCTGAAGACGCCCGTCTTCCCCTGCTAGAATCCGCCCGTCTCGACTCCAATACGCACGGATTCCAGTACAGTGAAATTTCGTCTTCTCCAAGCTACAAAGAAAGAAGCCCTTCCTTCGAAAAATACCGCTTCTCCTCGCTCAATCTAAAAGTGTAATTACTAGTTTAGCCCTTAGTTAACCCTAATGCATCCACCTAATTTCCACTATAAATACCCCATTAGTCTAATTAGAAGAGCATGTTCTTCTTATCAATATTTAGAGTAGTTAATATCAATCAAATCTCTCTTTAGTATTGTAATTAACAATTAATCAAGTTCTAATACAAGTTTTATTTCCTTAATCTCTCTTTCGTTCATCCTTTATTTTGGGTAATTGAAGATTATTTGGGTTATTATTGGGAGATTGACAACCTCTCAATCAAGCATCAAGTACTTCTTTTATTCTTTGCTTTATTATTGGAATCATTAGTAGGTATAATTCTCTTAATCCCTTTTTAATTATTGTTAATTACTTTCATTTATTCATCATGTTTCCTTTTGTTGGTATGATTGACAACCTTGCTAGCATGATCAACATGATAATGAGTGAGTAGTGACCTAGCTAGGGTTAATGGGTAATTAGGGGAAACCAACATGGGGAATGATTCATGTTTAAATTAATATGCTTTCATGGTTTATTTGCTTGCTTGTTTTGATCTAAACTCATGCACATGTTATGTTTGATGAAATGTGAGCCTATGAATCCTTGCATTTTTTACCCATCACCTATCTTTTCAATGAGACTTGTAAGACATACATAAACCAACTCGAGTCTCATTAGACCATGCATGTTGTTGAGTAGGGAAGACTAAGTCGACTTATAGGTGTTGTACAATCTAATCGATTCGGCTCCGGGACCCAAACTTTCCTAGGATTGTAAGATATAACCCAACTCAATCCATCACAACAATAATTACTTGCTTATAATTTGAGAACATGTTTGTATGATCAATTCCCATGATTCCCCTATGACCCCATGACACCCTAGTGCTTTTTATCATTTTTGTACAAACCTTTTAATTCATCTTGCTTATTTACTTTCATTGCTATTTAGTTAGTGACCTTCTACATCAACCCAAATTGTGACACCCCTAAGACACCACTAGTTTCAATAGAAATCTCATCTCAATTCCCGTCCCTTGGGATCCGACCTTTACTTGCCTCTTTACTAATTGTAGAGTTGTTTGTGAAACTATAAATTGTGTTTTGATTCAGACGTGACCCAACGACAACATCTATTAAATTGTGAACACGAAACGGACCGATCAAAAATGGCGCCGTTGCCGGGGACGGTGTTAACTTGATTTAGATTTTCTTATATTGTTATTAGTTGTGTCTTTCTTTGCCTTGGGGAAGTAAAACTCCTCAAGGTTTGTTCTAATTGTTTTCGAGTTGTTTGATATTTTGCATGTCTAGAAGGTCACAAGGTGATTTGTTACCTTTTGACCGTGAAATTGAAAGGACCTTGACAAACAATAGGAGATTTGCTAGGAGGAATTTGAGAGGTATTAGTGAGGTAGTGGATATTCAACCAACTATTGAGTTCATCAACCCTTTTGCAAGAGAAGGTGAGGAGAACCCAACACAAGATACCCCACAAAATCAACCTACAATGCCTAAATTTTCATCACATTCCGTACCCACCGAGGAGAACCTACCCAATGGTACTCCCACACCACAACATTTGACCGGAAATTTTATTGCCAAATCCGCCTTTATCCAATTAGTCGAAAGGAGCCAATTTGGGGGGATGCCTAGTGAAGACCCTCATTCTCATATGGAAACCTTTTGTGACTATTGTGATGCGATTTCTCAAACCGGTGTGACTCAAGACCAAATTCGATGGGTCTTATTTCCTTTTTCTCTAATCGGCACCGCGAAACAATGGTTGAAGGGCCTTGTTAAGGCCACTCTCGGAATAGATTCTTGGAAGAAATTGGCTCTAGCTTTCTACAAAAAGTTCTACCCACCGGAAAAGACTAACATGCTAAGAGCTCAAATTACGGGTTTTAAGCAAAGGGATGAAGAATCTTTGTATGAAGCTTGGGAGCGGTTTAAGGGAATTTGTCGCTCATGTCCTCACCATGGACTTAGCGAGTGGTTCTTGGTAATACAATTTTGGAACGGTTTATATGAAGATTCAAGGAACATTCTCAACATGGGATCAAATGGAATGTTCATCGAAGTTGATGACAATCAAACATGGAACAAGATTGAGGAAATGGCGGTCCATAACTCACAATATAGTAGACCTCGCAAGGCTACTAGAGGAGGAAGACATGAAGTGGACTCCGTTACTCAATTGGTGATCAACTTAGTGCTCACGTTGACACAATCAATTTGAAGTTTGAACAAGCTATGGCTAGACTTGAAGAAACCTCAAAATCATCAAAGCATCATGTTAATGCCATGACGGCATCCTCATCAATCCCAAGTGGGATATGTGAGAATTGTGGAACTTTGGGACATGACCAAGGTGAATGTAGGGGAACAAATGAACAAGTGAATGCTTTCCAAGCATACAAGAGTGGTACCCCATATTCCAACTATTACAATGAAAACACCAAGTTCCATCCAAATCTCTCATACAAAAGCCAAAATGCTCAAAACCCTCATCCTCTCCATCACAAAAACAAAATTCCTCAACAACATTCACCAAAATCAAATCAAAACATCCTTTTAACATCAAATCAATCACTCCTTTTTTAACAAAAATAAAAACCAAGCACAAAATCTTCAACCTTTGAGTCGATTTTTGAATTCATAAAGGCAAAGCCTTTCATCTTTAAATCGATTTGGGTGCACTAGAAATTGAAGATTTTTCACTCCTTTCTTGGTTAATTCATCAATGGCAAGGACTAAGGGAGCAACAAAGGCAACAAAGGCAAAGGCACCAAAGGCAAAAACACTTTCATTAAGGCAAAATACTCTTCAAGCAAAGAAAGCATTGGCTATGGTGGTAGCAACCCCAACCTTGGAAGTGAAACAACAACAACAACCTCCCATGGGAGCAACAACATCTACTACTCCGGAAATTGATCAACTTGCAAACTATCCAGAGGTAATTTTCATTTCAAAATCCCATAGGGACACTTTTGCCAAGTTTGCTAGAAAATCATTTCAATCCACCAAGTTTATTTGTGAAGATACCTTAGAAAAATTGGGTGTCTTTGAGCAAACTAGAGCCTTTTTCAAAGCCATGGGGTTGGAGAAATTGTTTGAATCAAAAGAATTGACATACCCCTCCCTTACCTTAGAATTTTTGAGTTCTTCGAAAGTTAACAAGGTTGAGACCATGGAGACCATCGAGTTTTGTCTAGCTAATGTTAGTAGGCGCATCTCCTTTGAGGAAATGGGTAAAGCTTTGGGTCTTAGTGATTCTCCGAGTTATTTTAAGAATGTTGGCAAATATGACCCCGACCCTCTTTGGGAGGCGATTTCCGGAAGGAAATTTGAAGACTTTCATGCGAGTCGTGCTCTTTTAGTCCACCATCCGGGCATAAGAGTATGGCACAAGGTCGTAGGGAACACCATCAATGCAAGAAAAGACACCAACCATTTCACCAAACTCGATTTTGTTCTTCTTGAGTCGGCTTTGAACGTTCATAGGAAACACACCAAGCCTTTTAACTTTCTAAGGCTCTTGGTGGATAGATGGTTAAATATTGATTGTGGGAAGAAAGGCACTATCGTTATTGTGAATGGCGGCCTAGTCACTATCCTAGCTAAATACTTTGATCCAAACTTCAACAAAGATAACAAGTATGGGGCGAAAGAAGGTGGTCATCTCGTTGACTTGCATACTATGATACACAAGTACAAGTGGGTTGCCCATAACCCTCTTGACACCAAGTATGGATGGCTCACTAGTGAGGCTAGTTCTTTCACTTTGCCTTCAAAGATTTGTCGATTGAGTGTCCACCGGACCAATTATCTACTTCCCCTTTCAAAAGAGGCCGAGTATATTATCCAACAACAAAAGGGTGAACTTGAAATACCCTCCTCTTCCATTGTCACACCACCTTACCCTTTTGAGTACCAAGAGTTCAAGCCGGAAGGTGTTGAAGCAAGAAATGATTATTTGACTCTTCTCATGCAAGCAATTCACAAGCAAGCCTTTGAGGATCGGAAAAATGCTTACTTAGCTCAATATCCACCCCTCTTACACTTACATAGGCAAGGACTACTCGACCCATCATGTCCTTTGCCTAGTTGGGCGGATAAGGAAGTCCTATTTCCGAGTGCATCTAGGGTTGTTCCGGGTGACAATGAGGTTGTTGGTAATGAAGAGGTTGATGATAACATTGATAAGGAAGCAAGTGAAGAAGGAGAAGAGGATGATGAGCAAGGTGAAGAAGAAGGTGAAGAAGCAAGTGAAGAGGGAAGTGGCAATGAGACCACTTCTAATGAGGATGATGATGATAGTGATGATATGATGGAAGATTAGCAAGCTTTGGAGGCTCCTACCCTCTCAAGGTTTGTCTATTTCTCTCTTTGTTCTATTTATTTATTTTTCTTGATCATTGTTGGAGTAGTCCTAGCACCATAGAGGACTCACACCTCGGTACCATTGAGGTGTTCTCATTTTATTGTTCCCACCTTTCAAAATCCAAATTGACAAAATTAGTTTCATGCATTCCATAGTGTGTGCATGAACTACACCCATCCTTAGACATTAGCAATAATGTCTAGTTCGGTTTGGGGAAGTTAATGCATACACAATGGGAGGTAATCAAAATTATCCTCTCCGTCATAAACAAAAACCATACATCATGTAGTATAGATTAGTGTAGCTTGCATTTAGTGTAGAAATCATGCATCATGTTTGCATAATTTCCCATCATTTTGGCCATTGAGGACAATGCCCATATTAGTGTGGGGATGGGGAATTCTAACTTAACTTTTATTCCAAAATCCAAAAAAATTGAAAAATTTCAAAAAAAAAATCTATAAAAATTTGAAATTTGAAAAACCCAAAAACATGTTTATTCCTTTTGTAGTGTAGTTATATATATATTGTATATATTGTTGTATATATTGTGTTTGTTCTATCCTTGTTCACATTGAATGACTACGCCACATCCGAGACATGAGGTTCATGAAGACCGCATGGTATGATCTTTCCAATTTCCTTTTTCCTCTTTATGTTAATGACTATGTGGCTTTATTTTGATTGATGCGGTATAACAATGTGAATTTAGGACTTGCATTTAGTTTATATGTCATATTAGTTGATAGAATCACTTGCATTAGGATGTATATATTAGTTGCATCATGGCATGTAGTTGCATTTAGATAAAACATTTTGAAAAGTGCCTAATTGAGAACTTTGACAAGAGCACTAAGCCATTACAAATACTTTTTCAACTTAAGACTTTGTCTACTAGAATGGTTGTAAAACACCCTAGATAGTGTCATACTAGTGTCTTTTGACCCATGACCCAAAGCCTAGTCAAGGGTTTGCATGTGAGTCACCTATCCAACCCTGTGATGCGATGTGGACTTGGTTAACTTGTCTAGGTGACCTTGATTGACCTTGTGGTAAGGCAACCCAAAAATATTTTCTATTAATAAGCTTGAAGTGTTCATTTCAAGAATTTTGTCATGTGGAAATAATTTAATGCCAAGGAAACCTCAAATGTTATGAAATGTTGAAATGTTGAGAAATTTAGTTGTTTGATGGAGGCGTACCACTTCGATGTGCTTTGGAGCGGGATCCATTGAATTGGGCCCCCACACGGTTGTGAATTCGGCCGCCCAGAGACAGAGTGACTATCACCCCGAAAAGCTATTGTCTAGAGGTTAACCGGTTGCCTAATAAACGATTTGCGAAAGCAAAGGACACTAGCCCGGAAGGGACAAACCCCATCTTAAATTTTTGAAATGTGAAGTTAAATGAGGACAATTTTGAATACTAGTCATATCCACCCTTGTTTATAAAGATTTGAGCATTTCATTCCCAAAAAGCCTTTTTATCAAACCACTTTGTCGAGCTTGGGATGATCCATGACCTTTACTTTTGTAGATAATTCGAGACTTGTCATGTCATATGCTACTAGCATCATAGGGATCATCATTCCACCACCATCCGATCGCTCTTGACGAAAGCATTTGGAAATTGAGGACGAAAGTAGTCTAGTTTAACACCATTTGAAGGTGATTTAGTGCCATCCTCTTAGCCTTAGTAATTTGTTGAACTAGTATTTGTAAAGGATTACATGCTCTTAAATTTGTTCTCTCTTAGTGCCTCCGCCACTTGATGAGGAAGTGACTATTCCTTTTGTAGATGCATCCATTATTTGATTTTGTGTGCTTAATGTTTGGATGTGTCGCCATTTTGGCAAGACCCACCTTGCCTTGCAAGAAGGCATCCTACCTCATGGTTGTCTTGTTGTGAGTTGAAGGGGCGGAGTGAGACCCGCTAATTGTCTCATATCGGCTATGTTATTAGGTTAGTTTAAATAATGGTCCTAGTCTTTGTCACCTCTTTACTCGGGACGAGCAAAGGTTCGGTTTGGGGATATTTGATGTAACCATAATTAGCGCATATTTAGCCCCCGAATTAGCCTTGTTCCCATGCTTTTTGGTGCATATTTGGGTCATTTATTGTCTTTAGTTCTTTGTTTTGCATATTCTTTGAGATTTTGATCCCTTGGTAGGAAAGGAGTGCAAATCTTGCATTTTCATGGCAAAACGAGACTAAATTGATTGAATTCAATGACCAAGCATTAAGGAGAGACAAGATTAGAAGGCCTTTGTACATATTATAGTAGATGAGGAATGTTGAGAAAGGATCCTTGCATCCCCAAGGAAATCCCCAAGGATTTTATGAAGAAAAGGGAAGAAAAGAAGAAGAAACCGTGCTGAGCTACAATCCGAGCGGATTGTCCCGAATCCGCCCGTCCTCCTCAAGCACAATCCGTGCGTCTTCCTTCAAAGACGCCCGGATAGCAGCCACGAGAATCCGCCCGATTCCCCCAAGACGCCCGTCTTCCCTGCTAGAATCCGCCCGTCCCGAGACTCCAATACGCACGGATTCGATGCAGACAATGTGAAATTTCGTCTTCTCCAAGCTACAAAGAAAGAAGCCCTTCCTTCGAAAAATACCGGCTTCTCCCTGCTCAATCTAAAAAGTGTAATTACTAGTTTAGCCCTTAGTTAACCCTAATGCATCCACCTAATTTCCACTATAAATACCCCATTAGTCTAATTAGAAGAGCATGTTCTTCTTATCAATATTTAGAGTAGTTAATATCAATCAAATCTCTCTTTAGTATTGTAATCAACAATTAATCAAGTTCTAATACAAGTTTTATTTCCTTAATCTCTCTTTCGTTCATCCTTTATTTTGGGTAATTGAAGATTATTTGGGTTATTATTGGGAGATTGACAACCTCTCAATCAAGCATCAAGTACTTCTTTTATTCTTTGCTTTATTATTGGAATCATTAGTAGGTATAATTCTCTTAATCCCTTTTTAATTATTGTTAATTACTTTCATTTATTCATCATGTTTCCTTTTGTTGGTATGATTGACAACCTTGCTAGCATGATCAACATGATAATGAGTGAGTAGTGACCTAGCTAGGGTTAATGGGTAATTAGGGGAAACCAACATGGGGAATGATTCATGCTTAAATTAATATGCTTTCATGGTTTATTTGCTTGCTTGTTTTGATGTCAACTCATGCACATGTTATGTTTGATGAAATGTGAGCCTATGAATCCTTGCATTTTTTATCCATCACCTATCTTTTCAATGAGACTTGTAAAACATAAACCAACTCGAGTCTCATTAGACCATGCATGTTGTTGAGTAGGGAAGACTAAGTCGACTTATAGGTGTTGTACAATCTAATCGATTCGGCTCCGGGACCCAAACTTTCCTAGGATTGTAAGATATAACCCAACTCAATCCATCACAACAATAATTGCTTGCTTATAATTTGAGAACATGTTTGTATGATCAATTCCCATGATTCCCCTATGACCCCATGACACCCTAGTGCTTTTTATCAATTGTTTACAACCCTTTTAATTCATCTTGCTTATTTACTTTCATTGCTATTTAGTTAGTGACCTTCTACATCAACCCAAATTGTGACACCCCTAAGACACCACTAGTTTCAATAGAAATCTCATCTCAATTCCCGTCCCTTGGGATCCGACCTTTACTTGTCTCTTTACTAATTTTAGAGTTGTTTGTGAAGCTATAAATTGTGTTTTGATTCGGACGTGACCCAACGACAACATCTATTAAATTGTGAACACGAAACGGACCGATCAGTTAGCCACTCATCAAAACCCTGAGCATATACTGTACAACTCTAGGCATATAATGTATAACTCTAGAAATAGTATGTACAACTCTATATATATAATGTATAACTCTAACCATAAAATGTATAATTCCAATTATGCACAATATGTATACCTCTAAGCTTCTAATTATGTTTTATAACTCTTAGACTTTTGGTGCATGTTTGTAGGTTTTCGTCCCGGTAAGCACTGACGATCAAGATCACTACTCTTGCATTTGCATAAATTTCCTCTCTGAGCAGATCGAGTACCTTGATAATCGTTCTTACGAGGACGATCTTCGGAAATTACCATATGGAGGGATTGCGCGTATTACTGTAAGACTTATAAAACTTGTGACTATATTAATTTTCAGCTCCATTGTTTTGTTAATTGGTCTTCCCCGTTTAAACGCCTTGCCTAACTTTTGCCAGGCTGATGCGATGGGAAAGTATATGGTCTCCAAAGGGCTCGACAAAGGGAAGAAAGTTGAAGGGTTTCCTTTTGTAAACATTAAATTCAACTGGCAGGGAGCAGGGTATACTGACAATGACTGTGGTCTTTACGTCATGGTTCATATGTTGCTATACCGTGGAGAGCCATTCGAGTGTACCATAGGGACAAAAGACAACAATGACCTCATGCGAGCGGAAGTTGCTGCCACCCTTGTCCTCAGTGACATTAACGTGGATAGGGAAGCTGTGTTATCTAGGGTAAAAACTTTTAAGGAGGTTAAAGACCGTGAAATGGAGGAGCTGCGTGAGGCACAGAGGTTAGCCGGCAACATAAGTGGAAGGAAGAGAGGTGTCGGAATCGCCGGAGAGAACAATTCAGCTAAACGCCCTTGCTCTAAAGTCAGTTCAACCTATCAGACTCCACCTTCCAAAGTAGCCCTGGGCCAGACGCCGTCTAGTCGGGTCCTCTCAGCTGTTAATTGCCGCTCCCAGGGTAAGGGCGATGGTCTTGGTTGCACCATATATTGTGGGGAACCAGACGCCGACCTTACAGTGGTTGCCAAGATGCTGAAGTTAAACAAGGCATTAATTAAGGATATCCCGGTGTATCGCAAACAAGTGGTTGATTACGTTTTCCTTGATGACTACAAATTTCCAAATGGGTAAGCTGTCTAAAATCAACAGAACCACTTGAGTACTGTTTTATGCTTTGTATAACTTCAACTATGAAATGTATAACTTTACTAACTAAAGTTATACATATCATTAATGGAGTTACACATTCCTAATCTGCAGTTATATGTTTCATCACTGAAGTTATGCAGTCATTTTAATAGCAGTTGCCTTCCCATTTAGTAGACGTTATAGCCTGATTAACACCTACTGTCTGAACCACAGTGAACTACTTGTGAACTATTCCCGACACGCAACAATTAATAGTTTACAAATGTTGTCCATGCTCCCTGAGACGCCAATGGATGATTCAGTGATTGAGTGTTGGTCCTTGTTGCTTAATCGTTTGGAGGCAGAGGAGTGCGCGTTTTCTCGTTCGTCTTTCTTCGGTATCCGTCATATGGTATGGTTGTAATCAATCTTTTAATATGCTATAAGAGTTTCACATACCCTCTTTAGAGTTATACATTGAGGGTATGATATTTAAAACTTTCACAGTGGAAAATATGACTAAAGTTATACATACCCTCTATGGAGTTACACATTTAGTTTTGAGAAGTTATTAATAGCCAGTATGAACTTAGTCATACTTCAATATGCTATAAGAGTTACTGTGCAACTCCATTTCACAACCCCTATAACTCCTCTGGTATTCTCATACATATACTTCTACTTGAGCAGGAAATAATCTTGAACTTTGTACGAAACCCTGTCCAACAAACACAAAACACCAAAAGGTTGTACAATGTGTGGGACGTCTTCAGAATCGACAGTGGATATGATTTAAGCTTGAAGGCTGATTTAATCTTCGTACCCATTAAGATTGAAGCTCATTATGCATGTGCATGTATCAACTTTAATTCACGTACGATTGATCTTCTTGACAATAAGTACTACTCAAATCCGGGCCAGTCGGAGATATGCAAAGCGTGTCACATAATTGTAAGTGGAATTAAATTGTAATTACGTTCAACTCAAAAGTGTTGTTACCGCTTTACAATTTCACTTTTTGACGTTTCTTGTTTGTGCCAGGCGAGCCTCATGAGCGACTATCTGGAGTCTAGGGACGAGGACAGAGGGAAATTCCTACCGGAGTACCAGTTTCGTTAGGTCTAGTTTGCTTGGCATAAGCAAACGATCAACGACACCGAGCCTGGCTTGTTCACAATGATGCACATGTTAATGTACGACGGTGATAGTTTTGGTCATGTTGATCTTGAGAGGAAAGTGAACCGTCGATATTTGGTAATCCAGATGGCAGCGTCACTTGTCCTAGCTGACATGAACATCATCGGGTAAGGAGTTCTGACCTAGGTCAACGGTTTTATTGGCGAGAAAGACCAGATCCTGAAGCAACTAGAAGCCAGACGAAAAATGGCGCGGAAAGCAGAGAAAAAACCTGTGAAAAAATAGAATGTATTTCCATTCATTTTGTAGTCTCTGTTTTTGCAACTCTAGTATGTTGTCAAGAAACTCCTTAACAACTTAGACAACTTTTTTTGGAATAGATTGTTATTATATCATCTTGGTCCGTTATAATTAAAATCCAAGTTATACAGATAAGTATAAGAGTTTAACACTCTGTGAAGTAAAGTTATACAAATTGTGTACAAGAGTTATACAACACATGACTGCAGTTATGAAAAAGGCAAAATTTAATAGACAGTTATGAGTTATACAAAAAAATAACAAGAGTTATACAAATTGTGTACAAGAGTTATACAACACATGACGTTATTCAAATATATCGACAATTATAGAAACAAGGGCAAAAGATAACTATAAGAGTTATACACTTTGTGAAGTACAGTTATGCAAATATGGGTAAGAGTTTTACTTAAACCCACTGAACTTATAATTCGTTCTTTATCAAAATTTTAAATATTGGAGCTTTTGCCATGAACAACAAGCTACCAAAATGGGTTTCGTCCAAAGTCATCCAAATTGTGTAAAAGAGTTATACAACATTAGCTTGAAATTTCACACTCATATTACTGAAGTTATACAATCTGGAAGGTGAAGTTACCAAATTACATCATTCAAGTGCAAACTCCATTCAAATTAGACAAAAGCTAGCTACTGAATACCCCTTCTGTCTCACCAGATTTTTTACCTTTTAAAGAAAAAACGATTGTAAATAATTCGTTGAGACGGAGGTATTTTTCTACTGCCTACTACTACAGCCTGTTAAGTTTCTCTATTCTTCTTCTTCTTCTTCTTCTTCTTCTTCTTCTTCTTCTTCTTCTTCTTCTTCTTCTTCTTCTTCTTCTTCTTCTTCTTCTTCTTCTTCTTCTACTCCTTCAGATGCTGGTGAAGACGGTGGATGCTCAGAAAATGGTTTAGGGTAGTTCCGTTTATCGTGGTGTGCCATTTGTTTGCAGTTATTACACATGCACTTTGGCTTACAAGCCAAGGCAATGGCTTTAGCCTTAGCTGACACCATTCTTTTACCGCTGCCTTTTTTTTGGATTGTTTTGGTGGAAGTATTGTTACCTCGTCACTGGCGGGGCAACCAAGAATTTGCTCGAATTCCTGCTGCTTAGTTAAATCTTTCTTGTACGGTAAAAGTTTCTCCTTGAACTGTCTAATTAAGGAGCTTAAGTTCACAACTTCAGTCACACTCATGCCACGAAGTAAACCAATGGTCGCATGAACTTCTGACCACAACTTCACCATCTCAACTTCTTTTCCATCAGCGCTACTATTTGAATCCGTTTGTTCACCATCACATTCTGATAATCTGAATTGCAATGCATCTTTTCTCCATCTTGTAGAAATGTAATCATCTGGAATTGTCTCCTTGCCGTTAGCCGACAAAATCCATACTATATGTCGGCACAAAATTCCCATCCTTTCAAACATCATACAGCTTCACCGTGTAGCTAGTGTCCCTGTAATCAAATTAAATTATGAAGTTACTGTCATCTAAATAACGTCTCCATCCATATAGTAGTCTTATACATATAATAATAAGAGTTAAACATTATCAAGGTAGAGTTATACATATGGCAACAAGAGTTATACATTCTGCAAGTAGAGATATACATATAATAACAAGAGTTCTACATTCTGAAAGCTAAAGTTATTTAAAATGTAATCAGATTTATACTACAAATAACTGCAGTTCAGTGAACAATTGTATAACTTCTAAAGTTATTCTGAAAGTAGAGTTATACATATGGCAACAAGAGTTATACACTCTGCAAGTAGAGTTATACATATGGCAACAAGAGTTATACACTCTGCAAGTAGAGTTATACATATGGCAGCAAGAGTTATACATTCTGCAAGTAGAGTTATACATATAATAACAAGAGTTATACATTCTGAAAACTAAAGTTATTCAAAATGTAGTCAGATTTATACAACAGATAACTGCAGTTCAGTGAACAATTGTATAACTTCTATCTTCAAACAATGTAACTTTGGCACGATATCTAGCAACTTCAGTGAACTTGTAATACCCCGTATTTTATATAATAAATTAAATGGATATTATATAATAAATTAAACGGATATCATTATATATTAATTATTATCAATTTTATATTGCCAAGTAAGCCGGGTAAATTATTGAGTCGATAATTTCATTAAGTTATTTTATTTAACTCGCGTCGTGTTCGAGCTAAGTTAATTGAGTCGGTTTATATAGAATTCGAATTGTGAGCTGACCCATTGAGCTGGCCCATTATCTGTCCAGCCCATCTAACCCTAACCCTAACCCTAAACCTAATAGTACCCCTAATCCCTCAACAGTCAACCCGCCTCCCTCCTACACTCCCTCAAACCGCCTCCCTCTTTTCTTCAGATCCCATCTCGGCTTTCACACAAAACGAGAGAGAGAGAGAGTGCCTGGATTGTTGACGGCGCAGCAGGGAAGGGGTAGGGGCTTTTGTCGACGTCTGAGGGTGGCCGTGGTGGCTGTTGTGGTGGCGGAAAGGTAAGCACGTCACATTTCTTTTCTGTTTTCATTGTTTATGTCGTGGGTTTTGGGTGTTGTTCGTGTCTTAGGGTGGGGATGCCGGTGGTTGGTGTCTGGGTATAGGTAATGGGTGGTAAGGGGCGAGTGTATTGGTGGTGTTTAGGGTGGTTGTTGGTGGTGATAATGGCGGAAAAAGGCAAAGAGCGGGACATGGGTGGTAGAAACGGGTTATTACACGGGTTTTCGGGGAGTTTAGACAGTAGGTTTTGGGTGGCACCACCGTGGACTAGGGGGAGGTCGAAACGGTGGTGCTAAGTGGTCGGTGTTCGTGGGTTGACGGCGAGTAGGGCGGTGGTTGTTTGGCAGAGTCTAGGTAATAGTTGCGGTGGTTGCAGGAGGAGAAACACGGGCGTTTGGTGAGGTTTGGCGGTGAACCGGGGCCAAATGACGGCCGTGGTTCACCTCGCCGTGGGAGTCGACCCTCGTGGGGTGGTCCTGGGTGGTTGGGTAAGTGTGGGGATCGGGCTGGTGGTACATCACGGCCCTGTGGTGGCGCGTGGTGGCTGGTGAGCGCGTGGGAAGGGGGTGATGTTGTTAACGGGTTGTTTTAGTGTTTAAAAACGGGTTTTCATAATTTAATCGTTATATTTCGTAATGGGTCGTGTTCTTAATTAATTAATATAATTCCCGTGTCATTAAATAATTGAGTTAAGTTAATTCCCGAGTTATTTAATATAATTTGAGTCGGGATTGTTCGAGTTGTTCAAGTGTTGATTCGTTTCATCACATAATTCGTTTAAACCTCTAATTATCGTTTTGGTTTGAGTTCCGAGTTATTTAAAATAAAATAATAATTAATAATGACTAATTAATTAAAGACGGGTCTTTGAGTCGGGTTTGTTAAAAGAGAAAAGTTACTATATCGGGAAAGTTTCCACTTTGGGAGATTTCTATATTTAGTAGTTAATAATTATAAATATTATAATTGTTTTAGGTGACGGATTCGTGAAGGATCGATAATCAAATTCATTGCTTTATTTAACCGCTTAATCGCTAATTGGATTTGCTTTGGCACTTGAGGTAGGGAAATACACTTGTCCTATTATCGTTGTTGTTGAATTGTGTTGACTTGATTCGTGATTGTTGATTTACGTTATGATTCATATACGGGAAGGTGATTGATTTGTGTTGATCGTGTTGAGTTTGTTATCACAACATTCGGTAGCTGGCATGATTTCATTCATTAATATACATATTGTGTTGCATTATTACTGTTGAGCATTTCATATGCATTGGAGTTGGAGGATGGTGTAGGAGTGGCGATGTTGAGATACGATGTGGATTGTGATAAGGCCCAGGCGGGTTCTGCAGGACTTGCCCTGGTGTCCTCAACAAGCGAGCGGGGATCGGCTACGGTCGATATATATAGTCTACCGGGGATCGGTATGGGTTGTCCGGTTATGAGAAATGAGATATGAGATATGAGTTGAGATGGAGATGGAGGTGACGGAGGATCATGCATATCATATTTTGTTGTTTAATTGTTTTCCCTACTCGGCTTCGCGGTGACCACAATGTATTCGTATGCGCTGTGATGATCCAATTATTGGGAGCAGATTGACAGGTATTTCAGAGACTGATGGGAGCTGGCCGGGAAGAGAGCTTGGATGACGGACTTAGTGCCTAGCCCACCTTAGTCTTATTAGTAGTTTTATCAGACTTTATCTTTTGGCCATATTTTTGGAGGCTTGTTTTAATTCCAGTTGTAATCTCACTATAAACATTTTAATAAAGTAATCTTGTGTTTCTTTCCTTTGTATCTACTGCCTCGGGTTTCCGAGATGGTAACACCGTCATTTATCTGAGGAGTCCTAGTTCAGGCCCTTAAATAAATGGGGGTGTTACAAAGTGGTATCAGAGCGAACGATCCTCAGGCCTAAACCAATGAACCCAATGAACATAGGAAGAGTCTAAATAAAATGAACCCCGGGATAGAACTGTTAGGAGCACACTAAGGTAAGGTATGAGTTAGGGGCCCCCTCACACCGAACCAGCCCCCTCTCAATTTGACCGGAACCACGAGTGTATATGAGAGAAAGGGTAGCAAAGTTGCTTGAGGTTGAACATGAAATTCCAATATCGTTGCCTAAGTGTTAACTGATTGATACATTGATTATTGCATAACCGAGTGATGTATACCTTGCGACCCATATATTCTAACCATTCTGCAGGACAACGCTACGGTAAGTATTTTGTATGAATGATGACGTGAGCATATGATGTTGTAGAAATGAGAAATAAAATTTTCGAGTTCAGGTTAATAATCAATGAAGTGTTGTGGTAGCCGTGAGTATGAAAATAATTGCGAGTCAATGATAGTTACCTAGTTGGATGTTGAATGATGTGTTGATTGTACTATTATGCCTAGTAATATGCGATTATGTGATCCCGAAGCCATGCTAGTATAGTATTGTGATAGTAATTAGAAACACTGTTGAATTGCATGTTTTAGTCATAGCTATCGTGATTTAGATGTAAGGAGTGGATCGAGATGCGAAGGGATTCTACGGGATAGATGTTTGCAAAAGTACAGTGTGAGATTTAAGTTAGGATGAGTTAGTATCGATAGTATGGTTGTAAGAGTTTGAAACGTAGAAAATGAATGACCTAGTGCTGAAACACGTTGTATGATTTTACTCTCGACTTGATCTTACTGCCATTTCTTTTCTGTTTATTGCCTAGGGATGAAAATTTTATGAGAGATAGCCTCGTGAGTTAGTGTTCATTTGGCGTTGGTTTCATGCTTATATGATATACGGATTAGGAGTTATAAATATTTTAGTGGGCTGTGGTCGGGAAGTTCTGTAGAGTGATGTTTTGACCAACGATTTTGTAAAAATCCTCATTTAAATTGTGTTAATAATTTTTGCATAATTCCAACTCCATCGATCAGAAGTTTCGCATATGTTTTCAAATTAACAAACCACGAAAATTCTTGATGTCTTTATATTAAACGGTAGGTTTTGCAAAGGCCGACCCAAGTCTTGGACCAATTCTTTGTCACATGTTTGTTTGGACCAACTGAGTTGTAAAATTCCTTAAAAATGAAATTTTTGTGTTTTGTACCTAATTCTTTTTCCCCTGTGTTTTAACTCTCCGTGTTTTATAAAAGTAATATGAATCAAGTTTTAATCGAGCAGTTATTTATTCGTGATTTTTGGAAGTTACAACGTAAACCAAAACATTTAAAATGTGCGTTCTATGTTAGGTTTTCATACAATTGTTTGATTAATCCACGAGCCTTAGTAATGTAAATTTATAATGTTTTATATGACAATAGTAGCACGCATGTTCAGTAGTTAGGTATCTTAATCAGTGATAAAATTAAAGTTTAGTCGATAACATTATTGGCATGATAATATGAGTAAAATTGAATAAGCTTATTTAAATTGATTTCTAATCAAGGGTGAAATATGTTATACGAGTCCAGTTGTTTGCATATTTTATATACATTTGGCATGTTGTAATATTTTATATCATATTTGCATAGTGGTCGGATATATATGAATAATAAAACTATATCGTCGTACCTAAGTAAAATTGATGGCGTTAAAAGCTAAGGTGATTGTCCTAATATACTCGCATGAATGATTATAATAATTATGTTTAAATGTTTACACATGGATGGTAGTAATGATCGTGTCTAAATGTCCACCCATATAGGATGTCATCTGAGTTTAAAGGCTTTCATGTGAGTCGGTGTGCCTATAGTATATTTATTACTTACATTGCATTAAATTATTTCAGTTAAACCTAAAACCTATAACATGAAAATAAACAGTGTTGTTAATTCTTAGTGGATATGTTCATCATTATATCGTCATAAAATACTAAAGGGATTCTTGCAATTGTAGGAGCATGATATAAAGGAAATTGTTTGATATAATACGACGATTGGTATAACTAGATTTTCGAGTCATCACTATCAATTATATTTTAATAAAGATTGTTTATGATAAATATATTAGCAATTATAATGGGATAACCCTTCTATGATTCACATGATATGCGTTGGTTTAAATGATAGTCATTATAGTTACGTTTAGTTGAGCCGTGAATATAACGGAGTAAAGAAGTGCAATTAAAATCCTGATGATTGAGGTAATAGTCGTGCATTAATAAAGATAGGACTTTGAAATGAATAAGATGAACCTGTAAATTACGATATATGAGTCGACACCTAAGCTGGTTTTGTTTAAAGGAATTAAATTAAGTCTATATGACTTTGAGTTAAATGTAAAGTAAGTAAATGGATTCTATGGACGACTCTGTTATAAGATCTATAATTAGGAAAGTTATTCACCGTCCAGTATGAAAGTAAAGGTTTTGAAAATGAAGTTAAATGTTGTCGTTGTCATAGATCATATGTTGTTACTTTTATCGGGAAACATGTTTTCAGAGGTGATATCGTGCAAACAATTTTGATAATTTAAAATATGAATTATGAGTATGTTGGTGATTGCTTAAATTCATCGGCCTAATTCGTGACCTAAACCAGTGAGTGAGTAAAATGGTTGTACGGACATGTCAATGAGATCCTGTGATTGGGAGGGATAGCGGTGGTATATCATTTTACGTGACATGTTTACAAATGTGAGAAGTTTTAAATTGTTTTGTTGATTCTGCTCTCGCTCGTTCAAAGTCTATAATTGATCATCAAATTCGTTTAGTTGTGAAACCGTGTAAACCTTGGTCCCTTTCTTGTTGTTCTTTTAGTCTGATGTTGTGTTTTAAGTTAAGCATGAGCTAAGTAATAAATGTTACTTGTTGACAATCAGTTAATTCCATAATAAAACCTTGTTTCGACTTTAATGTTAATGCGCAATATCTTATCGTGTGTTCTTTCCTGTTACATGTGGTTGATAGTGATTTTGTTGCATATGTATATGAAAGTGAAAAGAGGTTACGAGGACGTAACCATATTTCTAGTCGGGTAGGATTGTAAAATCTTAATGCTTAATTTGCACTTGTTTGTAGGTTATAGTTGACCAAGTTGATGTTAGTTGTGGGGTACCTATGCAAATGAGTTTTATACGTTTTATTCCTACCTCTGTTAGTTGGTTGATGTGTAAAAGGAGAGTGTGATTAAACTACGGTAATGTGTTATGAGTTAGCCTATGAGTGAGTTATGGTTACGGGAGATACGTTGCGGTCCGGTCGACCATGGTTAATGAGTTTATGTTGAGTTTGAGATCGGAAATTGAGATGGAAAGAAGATGGTGTTCTCAGATGATTATATAGTGTTATACATTTGTGTTCGCAGGTAATTATTAGTTGTAGTTAATTGGATTAAGAAATGATGAGTTAAACTTGGACGAAGTTTATTTTTAGGAGGCGAATGTAACATTCCGTATTTGTTACGTTTAATTGATGAGTCAAAGTGTGTTAACCGTGTTAGAATTGCGTGACGTCCGTAAGTACGATATACAATACCATTTTGAGGTTTGGGTATGGGAGCGAACTTTGGGACGAAGTTCATTTTAAGGGGGGAAGACTGTAATACCCCGTATTTTATATAATAAATTAAATGGATATTATATAATAAATTAAACGGATATCATTATATATTAATTATTATCAATTTTATATTGCCAAGTAAGCCGGGTAAATTATTGAGTCGATAATTTCATTAAGTTATTTTATTTAACTCGCGTCGTATCGAGCTAAGTTAATTGAGTCGGTTTTATATAGAATTCGAATTGTGGTGACCCATTGAGTGGCCCATTATCATCCGCCCATCTAACCCTAACCCTAACCCTAAACCTAATAGTACCCCTAATCCCTCAACAGTCAACCCGCCTCCCTCCTACACTCCCTCAAACCGCCTCCCTCTTTTCTTCAGATCCCATCTCGGCTTTCACACAAAACGAGAGAGAGAGAGAGAGTGCCTGGATTGTTGACGGCGCGACGAGGAAGGGGTAGGGGCTTTTGTCGACGTACGAGGGTGGCCGTGGTGGTTTGTGGTGGCGGAAAGGTAAGCACGTCACATTTCTTTTCTGTTTTCATTGTTTATGTCGTGGGTTTTGGGTGTTGTTCGTGTCTTAGGGTGGGGATGCTGGTGGTTGGTGTCTGGGTATAGGTAATGGGTGGTAAGGGGCGAGTGTATTGGTGGTGTTTAGGGTGGTTGTTGGTGGTGATAATGGCGGAAAAAGGCGAGCGACGACATGGGTGGTAAAACGGGTTATTACACGGGTTTTCGGGGAGTTTAGACAGTGGGTTTTTTGGTGGCACCACCGTGGACTAGGGGGAGGTCGAAACGGTGGTGCTAAGTGGTCGGTGTTCGTGGGTTGACGGCGAGTAGGGCGGTGGTTGTTTGGCAGAGTCTAGGTAATAGTTGCGGTGGTTGCAGGAGGAGAAACACGGGCGTTTGGTGAGGTTTGGCGGTGAACCAGGCCAAATGACGGCCGTGGTTCACCTCGCCGGCGGGAGTCGACCCTCGTGGGGGTGGTCTGGGTTGTTGGGTAAGTGTGGGGATCGGGTGGTGGTGCCACGGCCTGTGGTGGCGCGTGGTGGCTGGTGAGCGCGTGGGAAGGGGGTGATGTTGTTAACGGGTTGTTTTAGTGTTTAAAAACGGGTTTTCATAATTTAATCGTTATATTTCGTAATGGGTCGTGTTCTTAATTAATTAATATAATTCCCGTGTCATTAAATAATTGAATTAAGTTAATTCCCGAGTTATTTAATATAATTTGAGTCGGGATTGTTCGAGTTGTTCAAGTGTTGATTCGTTTCATCACATAATTCGTTTAAACCTCTAATTATCGTTTTGGTTTGAGTTCCGAGTTATTTAAAATAAAATAATAATTAATAATGACTAATTAATTAAAGACGGGTCTTTGAGTCGGGTTTGTTAAAAGAGAAAAGTTACTATATCGGGAAAGTTTCCACTTTGGGAGATTTCTATATTTAGTAGTTAATAATTATAAATATTATAATTGTTTTAGGTGACGGATTCGTGAAGGATCGATAATCAAATTCATTGCTTTATTTCTGGGTACCGCTTAATCGCTTAATTGGATTTGCTGGCACTTGAGGTAGGGAAATACACTTGTCCTATTATCGTTGTTGTTGAATTGTGTTGACTTGATTCGTGATTGTTGATTTACGTTATGATTCATATACGGGAAGGTGATTGATCGTGTGTTGATCGTGTTGAGTTTGTTATCACAACATTCGGTAGATGGCATGATTTCATTCATTAATATACATATTGTGTTGCATTATTACTGTTGAGCATTTCATATGCATTGGAGTTGGAGGATGGTGTAGGAGTGGCGATGTTGAGATACGATGTGGATTGTGATAAGGCCCGGGCGGGTTCTGCAGACTTGCCCTGGTGTCCTCAACAAGTGGGCGATCGGCTACGGTCGATATATATAGTCTCCAATGGGGATCGGTATGGTCTGGTTGTCCGGGTTATGAGAAATGAGATATGAGATATGAGTTGAGATGGAGATGGAGGTGACGGAGGATCATGCATATCATATTTTGTTGTTTAATTGTTTTCCCTACTCACTTCGCGGTGACCACGTGTATTCGTGTACGCTGTGATGATCCAATTATTGGGAGCGGATTGACAGGTATTTCGAGACCCGATGGGAGCTGGCCGGGAAGAGAGCTTGGATGACGGACTTAGTGCCTAGCCCACCTTAGTCTTATTAGTAGTTTTATCAGACTTTATCTTTTGGCCATATTTTTGGAGGCTTGTTTTAATTCCAGTTGTAATCTCACTATAAACATTTTAATAAAGTACTGTGTTTCTTTCCTTTGTATCTACTGCCTCGGGTTTCCGAGATGATAACACCGTCATTTATCTGAGGAGTCCTAGTTCAGGCCCTTAAATAAATGGGGGTGTTACAGAACTACCACATAGATAAAGATTATGCCAAAATGTTGTTACCTGGGTTGTACTCTACGTTGAAACTTTTCTCTCTGATTGAATCCTTAACGACAGTCACTTCAACTCCATCGACTTCAGCATAGCCCCGGTCTTACATGTATCGATTGAGCAAATGACCTCTAGTTGGAATTCATTGCAAACCTCACGGGTATAAACATTTGACGCATATTCCTCTATGGGTAAATGCGTCCCCCTTGCTGGTGTTGAGTGTCGGTTTTCATGGTCAAGTCTCTTCTGCGTATGCCGTTGATGGTCCATAGCGCTTTAAAAATGCATCCAAAACTCCACTAACGTACCTGACTTCTGCTCAAACTTCTTAAAAAAACTATTAATGCTCTCTGATCTCTGGATTGTCCTCATTACACAACCTATGTTCAAGTCCCTGCAATGCGCCATCACCCATTGGCTCCTTTTATCGTACGCTTCTGTAAACCACTCTTCGTTCACAAGACCATGCGCTTCCATTATTTTTGCCCACCTAGCGTCAAAGTCGTCTGCTTCTAGGTTGTCGTCCCATATAATGTTGTTCAATTTCTGAAGGAACTCCTTATAATCCTCCTTTGTCACCCCGAACTTCGATGGCACCTTTTTCATTATATGCCACATGCAAAATCGGTGGCGTGTAGTCTTGAAGGCAAGGGGTACGGCCTTAATAATGCCCGCATCCGGATATGTGATAATGTACTTGGGCTCCTTTCCATCCATAGCATTCAAAAACCTGTTGAAAACCCACTGGAAGGGTTCATGGTCTTCATGGGCAATTAATGCCCCACAGAATGTTACTGATCACTTATGGTGATCTATGCCAGTGAATGGCATGAAAATCATATCGTACTTGTTTTTTCAGTATGTTGAGTCGTACGACACTGCATCTCCAAAAACGGAGTAGTTCCTTTTAGCGGTTCTGTCAGCCCAGATTGCCCTTCGAAGGCTATTATCCTTGTCAACTTCATAATCAAAATAAAACCCCTGCCTATTTTGTGCCATATTCTTGAACCGGTCTATGAATAATTGACCGCCCCGTTTATGGATGAAGCATTTCACATCTCGGTGGAAGTTCTTAAAATCAGTTAAGGATGCACCAATGTTCTCGAACCCGTTTACGAGTTCCTTACACATGTTGTACATCCTAGTTGCTCTTATCCTCAACTGTAGTGGACAACAAGTCCTGATCAGTGCTGAGTAATAATCAAGAATTCCTCAACTATAACTCTTACACCTTTTCATATAACTTCATGAAACATATGCATAACTCCATTGATTGATTGTGCAACTTCTGGCTTATTTATAACTCTTACATCTGAAAGTATAACCTTCAATGCGATTATGTATAACTCTAACAATTTTCTATATAACTCTAAGGCTGTTATAAATTATTCCAGAATTTTAAAAAATATTTAGAAGTTTCACAATCAATTACTCGAGGTTTGCATAACTCTAAGATCTCGGTGTATAACTTTAGAAGTTTGCCATTCAATTAGTGGATGTTTGATTAATAGTAAACTAACCCTTGAGTTGTACATTATCAAGTACTTGGGAAAATCTTCTGTGTTCCGCGACATCTTTTGAAACTAACGATAATCACTAGATACAAGCTCGTGATTATGCCCCATGTGGAATTGGTCAATTACTAATACTCTATTCTTCATAAATAGCCTGACATGTGCTTTACACCCTACCCTCTTGACTGTATATTTCCTATGTTTCACAGTTGTTAATCCCCATTGCATTTCTTCTTCCCTAATCCCGGTCTCATTTTTTTTAATTACTGCCTCGCCTTTTGGGACATATGTGAATCCCTCTCTGTTGCAAACCAGCAACTTTGAGTTGATTTCACCGTCGCGCCATTTTTTCGTCGTATACTTCCGAACATCAAACCCGGATGCCAATGCATAAATTTTATAGAATGTCACTGCCTCGTCGATTTCAAAAAATTGTTGTCCTACACAAGGTGTAAACTCCGCTGCCAAATGCTTACAATAATCAGTTTCCGCTTCCTTACGACTATCTGAGTAGAATCAAACATCCATGAAATGATTAAGAAATATATAACTCCAAGCATAGAATGTATAACCCCTTAGAATTTACTCTGTAACTCCAAGCACAGTCTGTATAACTCTAGACACAGATTGTATAACTCTAGGCATATACTGTATAACTCTAGACACACACTGTATAACTCTAGGCATATACTGTATAACTCTATACATATAATGTATAACTCTAGACACAGATTGTATAACTCTAGCCATATACTGTATAACTCTAGACACAGACTGTATAACTCTAGGCATCGAATGTATAACTCTAGACACAGACTGTATAACTTTAGACACAGACTGTATAACTCTAGGCATATACTGTATAACTCTAGACACAGACTGTATAACTCTAGGCATATAATGTATAACTGTAGACACAGACTGCATAACTCTAGGCATATACTGTATAACTCTAGGCATATGATGTATAACTCTAGGCATATGATGTATAACTCTAGACACAGACTGTATGACTCTAGGCATATAATGTATAACTCTGTGTCTAGAGTTATACATTATATGTTTATATATTTTCATTATATGCTAAGAGTTATACATTATATGCCTAGAGTTATACATTGTAGACTATATTACTTTAGTTTGCAGAATGTATAACTCTAGTCATACAATGTATAACTCTTAGCATATCATGAAGAACTCTACAACATATAATGTACAATTCTAGGCACAGACTGTATAACTCTAATCATATAATGTACAACTCTAAGCAGAGAATGTATAACCCTCCACGTCCTATAACTTCACTTAATGAATGTATAACTTAAGCTATAACATGAATAACTATATCAAAATTGGTTGTTTAGTAATATTTTTTATGCAAAATTTAGGGTTAGAATTACGGGAGTTATGTACTCTGTTACACGATCTTTGCGCAGAAATTGTCAAAAAGTTATACAAAAAACCACTGGAGTTATAACACGATGAATATAAGAACCGCATGAGTACACAAACTGTATTACTGAAGTTATACATATACGGGTAAGAGTTTTACTTAAACATACTGAAGTTATAATTCGTTGTTTATCCAGCTTTTAAATTTCCATCATTTTTTGCCATGAACAACAAGCTACCAAAATGAAAGAACAAATCTGATGAACACCATAAAAGAACAATTATCCCAACTTTAATGAACACCATGAAAGAACAACACCATTAAGAAAAATGAACACAAATGAAATAACAACAAGCTACAATAAGCTACAAACTCTTGACACGGACTGTATAACTCTAGACACAGACTGTATAACTCTAGGCATATACTGTATAACTCTAGACACAGACTGTATAACTCTGGGCATATAATGTATAACTATGTGTCTAGAGTTATTCATTATATGTTTATATATTTTCATTATATGCTAAGAGTTATACATTATATGCCTAGAGTTATACATTGTAGACTGTATTACTTTAGTTTTCAGAATGTATAACTCTAGTCATACAATGTATAACTCTTATCATATCATGAAGAACTCTACAACATATAATGTACAACTCTAGACACAGACTGTATAACTCTAATCATATAATGTACAACTCTAAGCAGAGAATGTATAACCCTCCACATCCTATAAGTTCACTTAATGAATGTATAACTTAAGTTATAACATGAATAACTATATCAAAATTGGTTGTTTAGAAATATTTTTTATGCAAAATTTAGGGTTAGAATTACAGGAGTTATGTACTCTGTTACTTGAAGCTGCAGGAAATTGTCAAAGAGTTAAACAAAAAACCCCTGGAGTTATAACACGATGAATATAAGAACAGCATGAGTATACAAGCTGTATTACTGAAGTTATACATATATGGGTAATAGTTTTACTTAAACCCACTGAAGTTATAATTTGTTCTTTATCAAGCTTTTAAATTTCCATCATTTTTTGCCATGAACAACAAGCTACCAAAATGAAAGAACAAATCTGATGAACACCATGAAAGAGCAATTATCCCAACTTTAATGAACACCATGAAAGAACAACAACATTAAGAAAAATGAACACAAATGAAATAACAACAAGCTACAACAGGCTACAATAATGAACATCAAGCTAAAATTACATATAACACTTTATTCTTGAACATCAAGCTACAACAATAACAAAGACACAAATAAGAAAGCAAATAACTCACTATCGACGACAACTTCAATCTGCATATGATCCATTTCACAAACACTGACTGTCATTTTGAGCGTCTTTCTCTGATGAAGAATGACAATTTATTTATCTTCAACAAAGCAACATGAAGTAGTTATACAGTTGGAATGAAAATTCTCTTATTGTTTTAATGATTTATAATGCATTTTACAGGATTTAGGATGGTTTGAATGGTGATTTTTATGGGTTTTGCTTGTTGAGAGGTATTGAATGGTGAATGAAGAGGGAAAGTATGCAAAATGAATTATTAGTATTTGTTTATTCCTTTTGTCCGCGGGATTGTTCTGCAAGAAGTACACAAACAGTAAAATGTGTACCCTCTCTCACACAACCAGCATTTCCTTTTTTTTTTGCTCTAAAAAAGGCGCCCTCTCTCCTTATCTCATCCATTGAATCCCTTCATCCAAGGGTTCTTATAAAGACTTAGGGCCTTATATGATATAATGGACTTATAAGAACCCTTCTCTCTCTCTTTCTCTCTCTCTCTCTCTCTCTCTCTCTCTCTCTCTCTATATATATATATATATATATATATATATATATATATATATATATATATATATATATATATATATTTAAATAGACTAGGTGTAAGAGTAGGTTGTGAGAATAGAGAAAGTGTAATAATTATGTTTTCAAGCATCTTTTCCAAACACAAAAGACAAAACCTAATAGAGCCCTAAACACTCCACGTAAAACCGGTTATGGGGTGTTTACGGGTCCATTTCGGTTTTCGACATTTGTTCCGTAAATGCTTATAAATCGTGTATTTAATTATCTAGCATAATTGATGTGACCATAATTTGAGCATATTTAGCCCCCGAATTAGCCTTGTTCCCATGCTTTTAGTGCATATTTGGGTCATTTAATGTCTTTAGTCCTTTGTTTTGCATATTCTTTGAGGTTTTGATCCCTTGGTAGGAAAGGAGTGCAAACCTTGTATTTTCATGGCAAAATGAAGCTAAATTGATTGAATTCAATGACCAAGCATCGAAGAGAAGACAAGATTGGAAGGCCTTTGTACATACTATAGTAGATGGGCAATGATGAGAAAAGATCCTTGCATCCTCGAGGAAATCCTCAAGGATTTTATGAAGAGAAAGGAAGAAAAGTAGAAAGGAAGAAGCTGTAAGAGAATCCGAGCGGATTGCCCACAATCCGCCCATCCAAGAGGAGCAATCTGAGGGTCTTCCTCAGCTGGACGCCCGTCCAGAACCACCACAATCCGCCCGTCTACCCCGCGAATCCGCTCGTCCAAAACACCCACAATCCGCCCGTCCCTTGCCCTGGACGGTCGGATTGTGTGACAGCTAAATCCGTCTTCTACTTGCTCAAATGAAGGATGCGCATATTTTTCTAAGACCGGCGAAAAGGAGACCGGAGTCTCTCTTGAGACCGGCGATTCCTCAAGGACTTAATCGTCATTTAAGCCCTTAGTAAACTCTAATTTATGTACCTAATCCCCACTATAAATACTCCATTAGGCTAATTAGATTATCATGTTCTTCTTAGCAATCTCTAGTGTAGTTTATATCAATCAAATCTCTCTTTAATCTTGTAATCAACATTTAATCATGTTTTAATACAAATTTCATTTCCTTAATCTCTCTTTTGTTCATCTTTTATTTTGGGTAATTGAAGATTATTTGGGTTATTATTGGGAGATTGACAACCTTCCAATCAATCATCAAGTACTTCTATTATTCTTTGCTTTATTATTGGAATCATTAGTAGGTATAATTCTCTTAATCCCTTTTTAATTATTGTTAATTAGCTTCATTTATTCATCATGTTTTACTTTGTTGGTATGATTGACAACCTTGCTAGCATGTTCAACATGATAATGAGTGAGTAGTTTCCTTAGCTAGGGTTAATGGGTAATTAGGGGAAACCAACATGGGGGATGATTCATGCTTAAATTAATATGTTTTCATAGTTTATCTGCTTGTTTGTTGTGATCTCAACTTATGCACATGTTATGTTTGATGTAATGCGAACCTATGAATCCCTGCATTTTTTTACCCATCACCTATCTTTTCAATGAGACTTGTAAGACATAAACCAACTCGAGTCTCATTAGACCATGCATATAGTTGAGTAGGGAAGATTAAGTCGACTTGTAGGTGTTGTACAATCTAATCGATTCGGCTCCGGGACCCAAACTTTCCTAGGATTGTAAGATATAAACCAACTCGATCCATCACAACAATAATTGCTTGCTTATAATTTGAAAATATGTTTGTATGATCAATTCCCATGAATCCCCTATGACCCCATGACACCCTAGTGCCTTTTATCAATTGTTTACATCCCTTTTTAATCATCTTGCTTGTTTCCTTTTATTGCTATTTAGTTTAGTGATCTTCTACTTCAAACCCCAAATTGTGACACCCCTAGACACCACTAGTTGCAATTGAAAATCTCATCTCAATTCCCGTCCCTTGGGATCCGACCTTTACTTGCCTCTTTACTTATTGTAGAGTTGTTTGTGGAGTTATAAATTATGTTTTGGTCTAGGTGCTCCTAACGACAAGTACCGAAAACTAAACCTCTCAAGAGGTATCGACCAAAAATGGCGCCGTTGCCGGGGACGGTGTTAACTTGATTTAGATTTTCTTAAATTGTTATTAGTTGTGTCTTTCTTTGCCTTGGGGAAGTAAAACTCCTCAAGGTTTGTTCTAATTATTTTCGAGTTGTTTGATATTTTGCATGTCTAGAAGATCACAAGGTAACTTGTTACCCTTTGATCACGAAATTGAAAGGACTTTGACAAATAATAGAAGACTTGCTAGGAGAACTTTGAGAGGTATTGGTGAGGTTGTAGATATTCAACCAAACACTATTGAGTTCATCAACCCTTTTGCAAGAGAAGGTGAGGAGAACCCAACACAAAATCAACCCACAATGCCTAAATTTTCATCACATTCCGTACCAACCGAGGAGAACCTACCCAATGTTACTCCCACACCACAACACTTAACCGGAAATTTCATTGCTAAATCCGCATTTATCCAATTAGTCAAAAGAAGCCAATTTGGGGGGATGCCTAGTGAAGACCCTCACTCTCACATGGAGACTTTTTGCGACTATTGTGATGCGATTTCTCAAACCAGTGTAACTCAAGACCAAATTCGATGGGTCTTATTTCCTTTTTCTCTAATTAGCACAGCAAAACAATGGTTGAAAGGCCTTGATAAGGCTACTCTCGGAATTGATTCTTGGAATAAATTGGCTCTAGCTTTCTACAAAAAGTTCTATCCACCGGAAAAGACTAACATGCTAAGAGCTCAAATTACGGGCTTTAAGCAAAGGGATGAAGAATCTTTGTATGAAGCTTGGGAGCGATTCAAAGGAATTTGTCACTCATATCCTCATCATGGACTTAGCGAATGATTCTTGGTACAACAATTTTGGAACGGTCTTTATGAAGACTCAAGAAACATTCTCAACATGGGATCAAATGGAATGTTCACCGAAGTTGACGACAATCAAACTTGGAACAAGATTGAGGAAATGGCGGTCCATAATTCACAATATAGTAGACCTCGCAACGCTACTAGAGGAGGAAAACATGAAGTGGACTCTATTACTCAATTGGGTGCTCAACTTAGTGCTCACATTGATACCATCAATTTGAAGTTCTAAAAAGCTATGGCTAGACTTGAAGAAGCCTCAAAATCACCAAAGCAACATGTTAATGCCATGACGGCATCTTCATCAATCCCAAGTGGGATATGTGAAAATTGTGGAACTTTGGGACATGACTAAAGTGAATGTAGGGGAACAAATGAACAAGTGAATGCTTTTCAAGCATACAAGAGTGTTACCCTTTATTCAAATTATTACAATGAGAACACCAAATTCCACCCAAATCTCTCAAACAAAAGCCAAAATGTTGAAAACCCTCCACCAACATACACCCCACCTCCCATGAGAAACCAAAATCAAAGACCCTTTTACAACCAAAACCAAGGTTACCAAAATCAAACTCCATACAATCAACAAAATGACCAAGATTTTGATGTTGAAAAAGCGGTCCTCCAAATGCAAAAGAATCAACAAGAGTTTTTCACTCAAATGCAAAAGGATAGTCAAGCAAAGGAAATCACCATCAACAACATCCTAGCCCACACTAAAATGTTGGAAACCCAATTGACTCAACTAGCATCTTCAAGCTCACAAAGACAAAAGGGGCAATTACCACCTCAAAGTAATCCCCCAAGACATGAAACGGTTAGTGCCATTCACTTGAGAAGTGGTACGAGGTATGAAGCACCGAAGAAGCAAGTTAAGGATGAAGTTGTGGAAGCTAGTGACAAACAAGAAGTTGTGAAAAACTCCAAGGATGGAGAACCATCAAAAGAAGAAGTTTCAAAGAAAAATGAAGACAAAGCCAAGGAGAAGGAGCCCATTGTGATTAGACTTCCTTTTCCAAGTCGTCAAGCCAAGCCCAGATTTGATGACCAACTTGGAAAATTTATGGAAATTGTGAAGAATTTGGAAGTCTCGATTCCTTTCACGGAATTAATCAATCACGTGTCGGCCTATGCAAAGTACATGAAAGACATCCTTACGAAGAAGAAGTCGATCCGGAAGCTTGAGCCTATCGCCTTCACTAAGATGAGTAGTGCAATACTTCAAGGGAGTTCACCTCCAAAACTTAAAGATCCGGGAAGCTTCTCAATACCGTGTACCATTGGCGACACCACGATCAACAAAGCCTTATGTGATCTAGGGGCTAGTGTGAGTGTTATGCCATACTCGGTGAGTAAAAGGTTAGGGATAGGAGAGCTTAAATGCACCAATATCACACTCCAAGTGGCCGATATATCGACGAAGATACCATTAGGGATATGGGAAGATGTTCCCGTTAGAATTGGGAAATTTTTCATCCCGGTGGACTTTGTCATTGTTGACATGGAAGAATACTCCAATATTCCAATCATTCTAGGTAGACCTTTCTTGCACACCGCGGGTGCCGTGATAGATGTGAAGCATTGAGAGCTCACTCTAAAAGTGGGAGATGAAAGCATAACTTTCAATCTTGACAAGACCATGAGAGCTCCCCGTTTGCATGAACCATGTTTTATGGTTGATCATTATAGCCGGAAGGATGATAGGAAGAATTCGGAATTCCAATGGAAGAAGAAAGTCGATGATGCTCCATTCAAAGAGCAAGGAAATTGCAACAAAGAGAGCTTGAAAAGCTCACCCATGACAAGTGAAGAAGATGGCCTCATTGGCCAAGACAAAAAAGTGGGAGAGTTGTCTCTATCAACTCAAGAGATCTTTAGTGACAAAGTAGATGAAGTTTGTGGTCTTTGGGACGATGAGTTTGAAGGGATTTTTAATCCCTACATTGTTAATGCTATCGATCAAGACCAACATGAAGGACAACAAGTGCAAAAATCTATTGAGGATCTTTATCATGATAATGAACAAGCTTTTGACTACTTTTTTAAGGTGTTGAGTAACATCAACAACACCTTGGACATGCCCCCATGGCATCTCACTAAGGATGAGAGTTTGGTGAAGTCCTCTCCAAACCACCATTTGTAAATATTTCTAACTCCCTAACTTGCATTTTAATTCTTACATTGCATTTTTGTCATTTTTGGATTTTTATGCCTTGATCAAGATATTTATCATTTTTTGAGAGAAGTGAGGGAAGGACTAATGATTTTATTGATGTGTAGTGCTTTAACTTAGTGTGGGATAACAATTGCCTAGGCTACTCATGCCTTTGTAGTGCCCCTACAATGAAGAACACGGGATATGCAAGTGCACGGATGGAACTGAATCCGGGTAGACCAGGTGGAATCCGAGCCTCCTTATGGGTAATCCGCTCGTCTTATGGGAATCCGTGCGTCTGTGGGAGAATCCGTCCGTTCAAATGAGCTGCAAAATTGAAAATTTTGGTCTGTTAGAGAATCCGAGCGTCCAAGCTGAGAAGACGCTCGTCTGAAAGAATCGGTTCGTCTTTGTAAGAAGACGCCCGTATTTTTATCAGTGCAGATTAAGAAAATTCGTTGTAACAGAATCCGCTCGTCTTTAAGGGAATCCGCTCGTCCTGAATTACAGAATTCGCTCGTCTTCACTGAAAGACGCTCGTCTTTAGGCGAGAATTCCTGAAGCCAAATTAAGCAGAATCCGAGCGTCCCGACGGGAATCCGCTCGTCTTCCCCCTGCAGTTTTGAAATTTCGGGTGTTTTAAATACCCCTTCCCACATTCATTAATTCATTCACACATTTAAAAACTACCCATAAACCCCAAAACCCTCATTCTCTCTATCCCCAAAAACAAAATTTCCTCAACCAAATTCAACAAAATCAAATTCAAACTTCCTTACAACAACAATTAATCACTCCTTTTACAACAAATCAAACCAAGCACCAAAATTTTCAACCTTTGAGTCGATTTTTGAAATACAAAGGCAAATCCATTAATCTTAAAATCGATTTGGGTATAATTGGAAATTGAAGATTTTCAATCTTTTCTTGGTATAACCATCAATGGCAAGAGCAAAAGGAGCAACAAAGGCACTCAAAGCAAAGGCACTCTCAAAAAGGCAACAATGCCTTCAAGCAAAGAAAGCTTCAATGGCTATGGTGGTTACTAGTGCAAACTTGGAAGTTCAACAACAACAAGATCCTCCCTTGGAAGCAACAACATCAACAACTCCGGAAATTGCTCAATTACCAAACTATCCGGAGGCTTTTGGTGGAAAGATGACTCATTGTTTATTGTGGTAAGGAAGGCACCGCTTTTATCGTAAATGGAGGTCTAGTTACTCTCTTGGCCAAGCACTTTGACGCAAATTTCAACAAGGATAACACCTATGTGGCGATCAAAGGGGGCCATCTTATTGACATGGACGCCATGATTAACAAGTACAAGTGGGTCAAGCATAACTCTCTTGACACCAACTATGGGTGGCTCACCAATGATGCTAGATCTTTCACTTTGCCTTCCAAGATATGCCGCTTGAGTGCTCATCGAATAAACTACCTACTTCCACTCTCAAAGGGCGCCGAGTACATAATCCATCAACAAAGGGGCGAAATTAAAGAGCCCTCCTCCTCCATTGTCACACCACCCTATCCATTCAAATATCAAGAGTTCAAACCCAAAGATGTTGAAGTGGGCAATGACTACATGACTCTACTTATGCAAGAGATGCATAAACAAGCTTACAATGATCGAGTAGATGCATACTTGGCCTAATATCCACCCCTCCTTCATTTAGCTAGGCAAGGACTACTTGATCCTTCATGTCCTTTGCCTAGTTGGGCGGATAGGGAAGTCTTCTTTCTAAGCACATCTAGGGGTGAAAGACCGGGTGAAGATGGGAATGTTGATGATGAGGTTGATGATGATGAGGGTGTTGATGAAGAGGTAGATGATGAAGAATAAGAGGCTAATGTAGATGATGAAGAAGAAGAGGCTAATGAAGATGATGAAGGAAGTGAGCAAGGAAGTGAAGAGGGAAGTGGTGATGAGTCCGCTTCTATGGTGGAAAATGAGGACAATGATGATATGGTGGAGGACTAGCAAGCTTTGGAGGCTCCTACCCTCTTGAGGTTTGTCTACTTCTTTCTTTGTTGTATTTATTTTTATCTTGATCATAGTTTGGAGAGTCCTAGCAACATGAGGACTAACACCTCGGCCACATTGAGGTGTTTTTTATTGTTCCCATTTGAAAAATCCAAAATGACAACATTTAGTTTCATGCATTGCATCTTGTGTTCATGAACTACCCCATACTTTAAGACATTAGAAATAATGTCTATCTCGGTTTGGGGAAGTACATGCATACGCAACGGGAGGTAATCTAAATTACGCTCTCCGTCATAAACAAAAACCCATGCATCATGTAGTGTAGATTAGTATAGCTTGCATTTAGTATAGAATTCATGCATCATACTTGCATAATTTCCTATCATATTGGTCATTGAGGACAATGCCCATATTAGTGTGGGGATGGGAAATTCTAACTTAACTTTTATTCAAAAATCCAAAAAAATCAAAAAATTTCGAAAAATCAAAAAATTTGAAAAAATTGAAATTCCAAAAACAAGTTCATTTCCCTTGTAGTGTAGACATGTATATATTGTTGTATATATTGTGTTTGTTCTATCCTTGTTCACATTGATCGACTACGCCACATCCGAGACATAAGGATATTGAAGACCGCATGGTATGATCTTTCCAATCTTCTTTTTCCTCTCTATGTTAATGACTATGTGGCTTTATTTTGATTGATGTGGTATAAACAATGTGAATTTAGGACTTGCATTTAGATTATATGGCATATTAGTTGGTAGAATCATATGCATTAGGATGTATATATGTTAGTTGCATCATGGTATGTAGTTTGCATGTTAGAAAAATTTTGCGAAACTGTCTACTTGGGAAGCTTGACAAGTGTATATAGGCCCTAGTAGATGTGTTTTCTTCTTAAGACTTTGCTTGTTAGAATACTTGTAAAACATCCTAGGATGTGTCATGCTAGTATCCTTTGACCCATGGATTAAGGCCTAGTCAAGAGTACCTTGTGGTGTGATAACTCCTTGGCTACCGTTTATTCCAAGGTGACCCTTGAAACCATGAATCCATCATCCATGTTCTACCACATTTTTATCATCAAAGGGAATGGGCACAAAAAGAAATTGATTTGAGTTCAATGAAATGAAAGGTGAAAGAAAGTTTGCAAAATGCATCAAATGAAAAGAGGAGCAAAAATAGAACTCCTATGCTTCAAATATAAGGCACCCTCACTACATATGGGGTGACTTTGAAAATGTTCAAAAGAAAATGCAAAAGTTGAAAAGTTGTCAAGTGTTGAAATGCCAAAAATCAAAAGAAATGGCAAAAAGAAAGTGTTCTCAAATGTTATATGCCAAAATGAAACTCAAATATCTATTGATCCCTTTATCCATCGTATCTATTTTTATGCATGGTAGAGAGGGGACGACCCTTCTTCTTGTCTAGGCAAGAAGGGGAATTCCGCGATCCTCCAGTGTTTCTAACGCCATAGGGAGTCTACTCTTGACAAAAACATTTAACGATTGAGGACAAAGGTACCCTAGCTTGACATAACTTGGAGGTGATTTATTGGTATCCTTCTAGGCATAGTACTTTGAAGAAATTGCATCTATGAAGGAGTGTGTACCCTTGAATTGCTTCCCCTTTAGATAATTTCCGCGACTTAGATGAGGAAAGTGGCTATTCTTTTGTAGATGCATCCATTACTTGATTTTGTATGCTTAATGTTTGGATGTGACGCCATTTTGGCAAGACCCACATTGCCTTGCAAGAAGGCATCCTACCTCATGCTTGTCTTGTTGTGAGTTCAAGGGGCGGAGTGAGACCCGCTAATTGTCTCATATCGGCTATGCTATTAGGTTAGTTTAAATAATGGTACTAATCTTTGTCACCTCTTTACTTGGGACGAGCAAAGGTTCGGTTTGGGGATATTTGATGTGACCATAATTTGAGCATATTTAGCCCCCGAATTAGCCTTGTTCCGATGCTTTTTAGTGCATATTTGGGTCATTTATTGTCTTTAGTCCTTTGTTTTGCATATTCTTTGAGGTTTTGATCCCTTGGTAGGAAAGGAGTGCAAACCTTGCATTTTCATGGCAAAATGAAGCTAAATTGATTGAATTCAATGACCAGGCATCGAAGAGAAGACAAGATTGGAAGACCTTTGTACATACTATAGTAGATGGGCAATGATGAGAAAAGATCCTTGCATCCCCGAGGAAATCCTCAAGGATTTTATGAAGAGAAAGGAAGAAAAGAAGAAAGGAAGAAGCTGTAAGAGAATCCGAGCGGATTGCCCACAATCCGCCCGTCCAAGAGGAGCAATCCGATCCTCTTCCTCAGCTGGACGCCCGTCCAGAACCACCACAATCCGCCCGTCCACCCCGCGAATCCGCTCGTCCAAAACACCCACAATTCGCCCGTCCTGTGCCCTGGACGCTCGGATTGTGTGACAGCTAAATCCGTCTTCTACTTGCTCAAATGAAGGATGCGTATATTTTTCTAAGACCGGCGAAAAGGAGACCGAAGTCTCTCTTGAGACCGGCGATTCCTCAAGGACTTAATCGTCATTTAAGCCCTTAGTAAACCCTAATTTATATACCTAATCCCCACTATAAATACCCCATTAGGCTAATTAAATTATCATGTTCTTCTTAGCAATCTCTAGTGTAGTTTATATCAATAAAATCTCTCTTTAATCTTGTAATCAACATTTAGTCAAGTTTTAATACAAATCTCATTTCCTTAATCTCTCTTTTGTTCATCTTTTATTTTGGGTAACTGAAGATTATTTGGGAGATTGACAACCTTCCATTCAATCATCAAGTACTTCTATTATTCTTCGCTTTATTATTGGAATCATTAGTAGGTATAATTCTCTTAATCCCTTTTTAATTATTGTTAATTATCTTCAATTATTCATCATGTTTTACTTTGTTGGTATGATTGACAACCATACTAGCATGTTCAACATGATAATGAGTGAGTAGTTTCCTTAGCTAGGGTTAATGGGTAATTAGAGGAAACCAACATGGGGTTTGATTCATGCTTAAATTAATATGTTTTTATAGTTTATTTGCTTACTTGTTGTGATCTCAACTTATGCACATGTTATGTTTGATGAAATGCGAGCCTATGAATCCTTGCATTTTTTTACCCATCACCTATCTTTTCAATGAGACTTGTAAGACATAAACCAACTCGAGTCTCATTAGACCATGCATATAGTTGAGTAGGGAAGATTAAGTCGATTTGTAGGTGTTGTACAATCTAATCGATTCGGCTCCGGGACCCAAACTTTCCTAGGATTGTAATATATAAACCAACTCGATCCATCACAACAATAATTGATTGCTTATAATTTGAGAATATATTTGTATGATCAATTCCCATGAATCTCCTATGACCCCATGACACCCTAGTGCCTTTTATCAATTGTTTACATCCCTTTTTAATCATCTTGCTTGTTTACTTTTATTGCTATTTAGTTTAGTGATCTTCTACTTCAAACCCCAAATTGTGACACCCCTAGACACCACTAGTTGCAATTGAAAATCTCATCTCAATTCCCGTCCCTTGGGATCCGACCTTTACTTGCCTCTTTACTAATTGTAGAGTTGTTTGTGGAGTTATAAATTGTGTTTTGTTCTAGGTGCTCCTAACGACAAGTACCGAAAACTAAACCTCTCAAGAGGTACCGACCAATAATTATATATTAATTGACCAAATAACTATTATGTGACAAATTAACAACCGATAAACATATACTCAACTTGTTGAGTAATATTCTATTATTATCGCAATATATAATGGGTATCACAATGCCCATTTTCATTAATTTATAACTTATTGTAAATATAATTAATTTATTACTCTTACCTCAAAATAATTATAAATCTCATTTACAATTATGAGTTCCAAACTCATATAACTCAATATTTATAAGGTATTAATTAACTTGTATCAAATACAAATAATTACTTTTTCCATTTGTGCGTCATCCTTTAGGTGTGACCGAAGGGATCAACTGATCACCACTGTTAACACGACAGTAACGTCAAAATCAAGTCAGCCAATCGTTACTGATTAATGTTTATCAGTTGACTATATTATTTTGTTAGAAATCTATATCTCTTTACTTGACATATTCATATATATGATGATTTTAATTTAGTCGTAAAATTAAAAGATGATCTTATGCATGAAAACAATAATTAAAAGGAAGAAATCATCAACCCTTACATTGGAATTTCGGATTATTGGGCACAAGTAAGATCTCCTTCTTACTTGTTCTTGAGCACTCCAAAATGGAAGAACAAGGATTCAAGTGGAGAATCCCTCCCAAGGATTTATACCCAAAGTAACAACTTAATCAATTAATATTATTATTACTAGAACAATATTAATTTAGTATAAAATTGACCAAAAATCTTTATTTGGTGCTCTCTAATTCGGTGGAGAGAAGGAGGAGAAGGAAAGCTTTTTATCTTTCTAAAATTCTTATTTTAGATGTGAGTTAGAATGAATAATGGATACACTAACTATTAGTAGTGTATATGGTAAAAATATGAGAAAAACCCATGGTTTTTCTCCTTTTAAAACCGGGTGGAATGGGGAAGGAAAGGGGGCCAATGCATGCACAAGGTGGTCTTCACAAGAGCAAGTAGGGTTGCATGACTAGTATTAGGCAAAATGATTATGCTAACCACTCACTCACTTAATTAACAAAATATATTTTCCTAATACCCCATTATTTCGGTTAACATGGATAAAATGGACTCCATTTTATCTTTGTCAAATTGTCAAATTGTCATATGTCACATGTCACATGTCACATAAAATTGTTATGTATTTTTAACATATTAAAAATCAACGCATTAATAAAAATACGTCATATACAAAATCGACTTAGTAATTCATAATTACTTGTACCAAAATAATTTACCAATTATAAATAACAACATCTTGTATTTATAATAATTTATTCATTCAAATGTAATTGTTTCCTTAAACAATAATTTCATCTAAGCAATAAAACAATTCGATTACTTAGACCGTATCTTATTTAATCAAATTACAATGAGACACGTAAATATTACTTCCAAAATCGTCCGTCAATTTTAAGTAATTTAATTGACCCGTATCGTCATACGATCAATTAAATGATCAATTAAGAGAGTTACCCTTTAGGTATGACCTAAGGGGATCAATCTGTCACCACCGTCTCACGACAGTAATGTCAAACTCTAGTCAGCTAATCATTACCGATATGTGTGGACCAGTTGACAGTAAAAATTACTTCTCAATTGTATTCTTTAAAATGAGACTTAAACATGTGATCATCATGATCAACAGTTGTGATCGCATTATTGTCGGAGGACACATATTCCAACAATGTCCCACTTGTCCTCGACAAGTGTGCGTCACTAATTCTCTTGTCCTATTACTATCTCCCACTCAATGCAAGGTGTCTTTCAGGTCGTACTTGCAAGTGATCATATCGAGAGTGGTTTCCTCGATCTGGAGAATAACTGATTGACCAGATTTATCTACCATAGATATCTTCCGAGCGTGGCCACGCATTTCCAGTTCATTACTCCTCGAGTGGCCCTGAGATATTGTTATAACCCTGACTAGGGGTGGACAATTCCTATCGCACTCATTCTCTTCGACTAGCCACATCCATCATAACCCAAAATATGCCCATTTGACCCCATTTACGAAGGTCGTAGTAACACAAATCAAAGTTGATCTGAAACTGTGCCATCTTAGGCGAATAGTCTTTAGTCAAAAGAATCGACTCATTAGAATACTATAGTAGCTCTCGCCACGACCAGACTATATAAATTTCCCAGAACTTTATAAGCGGTCATAAGGCCTGACAAAGTGTTCCTAACAGTCTGCCTATGTGATCGACTAGTCATTCTCATATGACTCCATGGCACTTGAACTTGCCATCAATCGCATCACACTCTAGTCACTTCGAGACGTCACCTCATATAAGTAACTATGGGCGAATACAATGCTAATCCTTGTTCACTTTAACGGGGTTCAACTGTCTCTACAACCCGTTTGGATGTAACAAAGTATAAGGTGAGTTAATTAATAACTCAAATGACAAATGTCGACATCACATTCAGGTAGTCAATACCGTATTATAACCTTGTGATGCATATCGTAAGTGTGTAAACACCAGAAGATTGTAATGGAAGTTTAATATACCATGTGTCCATGTGTTCAAACTTCTTTTAATCGCATTTCCTTTATATTCATGTTATCTCTCATAGCATGAACCTTACCAAGTACACATATAGGTTCCTAACCTCGGTTTGGGTTCTTTATCTTGAAAGAACTTTCTTGTCGATTATCACATAACCAATGAATTTGCGGTGAATGATTCAACTTGCACTGATCAAGTACTCCACCCACTCACAATGCACTAGGTAAATGTTTTGCAGAGTCTTGCAACAATTGTCAAGATGATTAGCATAGCACTTCTCACAAGTCCTAGCATATTAGAAAATATTAGTTTTGATATGGCGATTCTTCTATGGCTTGCCAATGATTCATCATGCTCTTATGCATATCATTCATTATTGGATATGTGCACGATTATTCTAATGGCGGAAACATTAGTAACTAATGATCATGTGATCAACCATTCTTAGGTTCAATGAACGACCATGACTGCTAATGGCAATTCCATTTTCATTGACATGAATAACCTATGTTTCTCGTTGATTCGATGTGTATATCTCAATATTTATCCAACATCTCATGATGTGATTGGATTAATCATAGTCCATTTTCATCCAGAATTGAAAACTCAAATACTTCTTTGTAAAAGAATAGTATTAGCTCGTCATTCTCAATGAGTAATGAGTTATAAACTTTTACAAGATGATTGCTCCCACTAAATTCCATGTCTTCACATAATAATTTCCAACTCCCACTTAATACCACATGTTTCGTAATTGACTACTCAATTGAAACATTTCAAGAATTGAAATATATTTTGATTTGCTAAGTTATTAAGATAAAACCATATATGTTCCCATCATATCCTTTCAAAATACCTATTTTGAAGTGGTCTCATCTTAGCCTTATGGAAAGAGATTTTAATCTCTAACTCATTCATTTTAAAATGATGCGTAGCAATGTCATTATTTAAATATGAATAATATTTAATACACGTCCTTCAAAATATCCCTTTCGGAAGGAGGTTTAACCATTTCATTTTCATAATGAGGTTAAGTAATGACTTTTGCGTGGTTAATACTTAACTTAGCTCTTGTGGATATCGGTATATCAATATTTGCAACTTTGATTTATATAGGCTCTTAAGTAAATATCAATGTTGAAACTATTGGTCAAATTTTATCATAAACTAGTCAAAACTCTTGTTAAGACTTTATATTAGTCATTCTTATTCCAAAACTTTCTTTTGGTCTCCTCGTGTAGTTATCTTGAGAACATATTCTTTCGATTACTTCACTTTGTCTCTTTTGTCATGTAGATCTATTCGAGACAATAGATCTCATCTATTCGTGTATACCATATAAATAGATATACCTTTATTTAAATCATTCTTCCTTGCGTAGATCTCATTTACACAAGTACACAATTTTATCTTGGTGTTCTTTGTGTCCTCATTTTTCTCCCACTCTATCTTTAGAATGAATACACTAGAGATTCAAAGATAGCATATGCGACACAAATAATGATTTTTGATGTATAAGGAGAACTATCTCATAGGTTGACTAATTGTTTTAGATTTTGTAAGTGTACTTAGTGATTGACATACCTTTAAGAGAGTTCATTAACTCAATATCATTTTATAAATGATCATACACAAGCCTTAAGCTTGTGGACATATAATGAATCCCATCCTTATAGTTGTCTATTAGATCACTTTAATTGAATGATCATATGTTTCTATGAGCAAGCGGATAAAGACGAATTTTAGAACAAGGATTAAAACGATAAAACGGGTGACTTGGGTTGCAAACCAAGCCACCATTATCCAAAATACAACCATTATCGAAAATACATTTCCATGTCGAACACGGAAATCAAAAGGTTCTAAAATCCGAAACATAATTAAAATAAGACAATAAATAGCGAAGCTTCATGGAAGCTATTCCTAGCTTCTCGATGGTTTCTCAAGCTTGCTTTTCTTTTCCCTTGTCCTTTCTTGGTGGAGGCCCTATTTACATTAAAAAGGGGATACATTATCACAACTTTGTATCACAATACCATAGTTGAATTAGAAACATAAAAGAAAGGATAGTCATTTACTTACTGGAGTGATCTTTCCTGCCTTAGTATCACCAAGGTATTTGGAACAATTTCTTTTCCAATGTCCAACACCATTACAATAATGGCATTTATCAAGAGGACCCTTCTTGATTTTGGAAGTACTAGCTTCATAAGTCTTAGCTTTGGTGAAAGTTGGAGCTTGCTTCATACCCTTCTTCCCATTCTTCTTGAACTTCCCCTTGCTTTTGGTGCTAATGTTAAGCACATCCTTAGGTGGGTTAAAATTTAACCCCATGTCTCTTTCGGCTTACACAAGTAACTTGTGCAACTCTTCAAGAGACACGTCCTTGTCTTGCATGTTAAAATTCACCCGGAATTGAACATACGCTTTGACCTTGGATAAGGAGTGTAGAATCCTATCTACAATGAGTTCTTTGGGGATTTCAACCTTTTGAATCTTCAATGTCTCGACTAGCTCCATTAATTTGAGCACGTGAGGGCTAACCTTTTGGCCCTCTTTGAAGTCGAGATCAAAGAATGCCGCGGTCGCCTCATATTGGACGATCCGCGGAGTTTGTGAAAACATTGTCACAAGCTTGGAATAGATTTCATTAGCGGTGCCCATCTTAAAGGCTCTCCTTTGGAGATCCGCCTCCATCGGAAAGATCAACACATTATTCATTGCGGCGGACTCCTTATGGTAAGCCTCATATGCATCCCTAGTGGCGGCGGTCGACCTAGTATTAGGTTCGGGTGGAGAGGCCTCGGTGAGGTAACGAAGCTTGTCGTCACCTTGGGCGGCTAATTTGAGTTGGGCATCCCAATCCGAGATATTTGACCCATTCTTTTCAAGTTTACATCGATCCATGAAGGATCGGAGCCAAGAAGTATTAGCGAGAGGTGTGGCGTTTGGGTTTGGAGTAGCCATTGGTTATGAGAAATAGAAGCGGTCTACAAAACAAAATAGAAGGAGTAAAACAAATGGCGTTTCCAAAATTATAATACTCGTAAAATAAATTTAAATTTAAACAAGTTTTATGGCATTTATCTAGTGACCTCTACCCAACTTGATAAATGATTCCAAGACCCAAATTTATATTAACTTAGGGCACGGTGTGCCGAAATACCCTTTATTAACATAACTCGGTGGATTAACCTTTTAATAGATTCTACTTTTAGAACTCTTGGTCGATAAAATTTACATTAATATTTATCTCTAGCCCGAAACACATCCGGAAATCATCTTGAATACTTTCGTTGAGTTCAACCCAAATTTCGAATAAATGTGTCCATGATCCAAACTCATATCAACTTAGGGCACGGTGTGCCGAAATACCCCTCATTAACATAAATTCGGTGGATAGACATTTATCACCCACTTCCCCTACGTAACAAGGTTTGTACTCCGGTAGGGCCGAGTGCACTCCCTCGCGAAATAGGTTTTCATGGTTTCTACTATTTGGTAAGGCTATGTCTCAATTGATTGTTTTAGCGAGAGGTCATGTCAATTTGTCATATGTCACATGTCACATGTCACATAAAATTGTTATGTATTTTTAACATATTAAAAATCAACGCATTAATAAAAATACGTCATATACAAAATGGACTTAGTAATTCATAATTACTTGTACCAAAATAATTTACCAATTATAAATAACAACATCTTGTATTTATAATAATTTATTCATTCAAATGTAATTGTTTCCTTAAACAATAATTTCATCTAAGCAATAAAACAATTCGATTACTTAGACCGTATCTTATTTAATCAAATTACAATGAGACACGTAAATATTACTTCCAAAATCATCCGTCAATTTTAAGTCATTTAATTGACCCGTATCGTCATACGATCAATTAAATGATCAATTAAGAGTGTTACCCTTTAGGTATGACCTAAGGGGATCAACTGGTCACCACCGTCTCACGACAGTAATGTCAAACTCTAGTCAGCCAATCATTACCGATATGTGTGGACCAGTTGACAGTAAAAATTACTTCCCAATTGTATTCTTTAAAATGAGACTTAAACATGTAATCATCATGATCAACAGTTGTGATCGCATTATTGTCGGAGGACACATATTCCAACATATTTATCATTCCTTACGCATCCTTAATTTGAGATTTAAAAATGTGATCGCATTATTGTTGAGGACACATACTCCAACATATACAGTAGGAAAATAATACATGAAATAAACACATCGCTGAGGTTGAAGATACCGAACAGTGAGATCCTTCAATAATGCATGCGACGAAGGGGAACTAAAATTTAAAGGGGAATCCAAACCATGGTGATTGCTTCTATCCTCTATCACATCTGGTTCCAAAGGAACAAAGCTCGAATGGAGAATACGATTGATAGACCGGACATAGTGGCGAAGAGAATAGTAATTGAAGCCCGGTAACGAATCAGTGAGAGAATCAAGACACCAATCGCAAATGATGATAAAAAATGGTTGGAGAAACGACCAGTACTGAGGGGACAGGGGTGATTGAAATCGAGGTGGAAGAGAAAAAGGGATGCAGAAGGAAGATGAAGGAAGAGATTTTTAGGTGGTAGTGGAAAAATAGTGATAAGAATATGTCGGATAATGGGTGGACCACAGACCCTTATTATCGTTGTTGGTCTTTTGTAAATTGGACATTTTTTTATCTTTCTTTTACATAATACACACTTACTTTTACCAAAAAAAAAATGCTAATAAAGGTGTCAATCAAATTAGCAAAGTTAAACATGGTGAATGAGTAAAGCAATAATTAATTAAGCAAGGGTAAAAGGGATTATACCAACTTTAAGGATGATCCAAATAATAAGCAAAGAATAATAGAAAAACACTTTATGAATGATGAAGAGTTGTCAAGTCTTCAATAAACCCCAAATATTTTTCAAATTACCCAACTAAATCTAAGAACACTTGAATGATTAAAGAGGAATTAAGATTTGATTAATATTGAATTGAGTGAATATAACTTGATTAATAATACATAAATATGATTAATGCTAAATTCTAACTTGGTGATTAATCCCCTAACATAATGGGGTATTTATACTAGGTACAAGTATTAGGGTAACTAAGGGCTTAAATGACGATTAAGTCCCTAAGAAGAAGATTAGTGCCTTGCAAGTCCCATAAGGAGCCGCCCGGATTGACCTTAAAGTCTGCTCGTGCTGCCCAGGGATCCGCTCGACCTGAAGGTGAGATGCCCGGATTGAGGCTTGAGACGCCCGACCCGAGCTCGGGACGCCCGGATCTTTGTTCAGCTTTTCTTCTTCTTTTTCTGATTGCCTAAGGATTTGTGGGGATCGTTGAGGGGTCATGGGGGTCTTCATCATTGCCCATTCTACTTGATTTATTCACTTAGGCCTTAAGTAATGGTCTCCTCTTTGATGCTTGGTCATTAGATGCACTCCATTTAGCTCCACTTTTCTCCATAATTGCAAGGTTAGCAATCCTCTCCTACCAAGGACACAAAACCTCAAAGAATATGCAAAGTAGGGAACTAAATATAAGAAACGACCCTAATAAGCAATGGAAAGCATAGGAACAAGGCTACTTCGGGGACTAAATGTGCACAAATATGAGTCACTTCAAATATCCCCAAAACCGAACATTTGCTCGTCCCGAGTAAGGAGGTGACTAAAACTATGACCCTTATTAATACTACTAGTCGATGTGAGACAATTAGCGGGTCTCACTCCGCCCCTTAAACTCACAACAAGACACCTATGAGGTAAGATGCCTTCTTGCAAGGGAAGGTGGGGCTTGCCAAAATTTCGATACATCCAAGCATTAAGCACACAAAATAAGTAATGGAAGCATCTACAAAAGAATAGCCACTTTCCTAATCTAAGTGGCGGAAATCATCTAAAGGGGAAGCAATCTGAGGGTACACACTTCATCGTAGATATCATTTCTCCAAGCTACTAAGTCTAAAAGGATACCAACAAATCATCTCCAAGTTGTGTCAAACTAGGGTACTTTTATCCTCAACCGCTAAATTCTTTTGTCAAGAGTAGGCTCCTTATGGTGTTAGAAACACTGTAGGATTGCGGAATTCCCCCTCTCACCTAGACAAGAAGAAGGGTCGTCCCCTCTCCGCCATGCAACAAAAGAAAGGATCATCAATGGATAAAAGGGATCGATATGATTTGAGTTTCACAATGGGAGTTTGCTTTTGATTTGTTTTTCCCCCAATTTCTTGTGGCATTTGTATTTTGAGAACATTTGTTTGCCATTTTTGATGTTCGGCAATTTGATACTTGGTAATTCTTTGTATTTTTTGAACATTTTCAAAGTAACCCCATTTTGTAGCAAGGGTACTTTTATTGAAGCATAGGAGTCTATTTTTGCTCCTCTTTTCATTGATGCATTTTTTTGTAAACTTTTTTACTTTCACTTTGGTAATTGAACTCAAATTGGAGATTTATTATGGCCATTCCCTTTGTATTGGCAAAACATGATGATAGAAATGAAAGAACGGTCGCATGGCATCAAGGGTCACCTTGGAATAAACGGTAGCCAGGGAGTCATCACACCAAAAGGTACTCTTGAATAGGCCTTATTCCATGGGTCAAAAGATACTAGTATGACACATCATAGGGTGTCTTGAGGGTATTCTAGCAAACAAAGTCTCAAGGAGAAAAATTATCTACAAGGGCCTATATACACTTGCCAAGCTTCCCAACTAGACATTTTCACAAACTTTTCCCTAATATGCAACTGATATGACTCATATTTGAGCATATTTAGTCCCCGAATTAGGCTCGTCCTATGCTTTTTAGTGCATAATTAGGTCATTTACTACCTTTAGTTTCCCGTTTTGCATATTCTTTGAGATTTTGATCCCTTGGTAGGAAAGGAGTGCAAACCTTGCATTTTTATGGCAAAATGGAGCTAAATTGATCAAATTCAATGACCAAGCATCAAAGGGAAGACGATACTAGAAGGCCTATGTAGGAAATAAAGTAGCTTGGGCATTGATGAAAGGATCCTTGCATCTCCAACAAGATCCCCGAGGATTGTTGAAGAAAGAAATGAAGAGAAGTGACTGACCTGTGGTCCGAGTGTCCCGATGCCTAGGACGAGCATCTCCCTGCTGCAATCCGAGCGTCCCGATTCCAAGACGCTCATCTTGAAGCCAAATGATCCGAGCGTCCCTCCCACAATCCACGCGGATCCCCATGCAGAACCAACCGTCCCTGCTGCCTAGATGCTCGGGACGAGCATATTCCTTGGAGACTACCAAAACGGAGATGAGCATCTCCTTGGAGAGGAGCACTTCCTCAACTTTTCTTAAGGGTCTTGATAGTCATTTAAGCCCTTAGTAACCCTAATATTTGTACCTAATCTCTAGTATAAATACCCCATTGTACTACCTAGATTAGCATGTCATATTAATATATCTTAATCAAGCCTTACTACTCTCTTAATCTTATAATCAACTCTTAATTTAGCATTAATACAAATCTCATTTCTTAATCATTTCTTAATTTCTCTATTGTTCATCATTTATTTTGGGTAATTAGAAGATTATTTGGGTTTATTTGGATGATTGACAACCTTCCATCAATCATCAAGAACTTCTATTATTCTTTGCTTTATTATTTGGAATCATCTTTATAGGTATAATTTACTCTTAATCCTTTTTAATTATTGTTAATCATCTTCATTTGTTCATCATGTTTTGTCTTGCTAGTATGATTGACAACCTTCTTAGCATGTTAAACTTGATAATGAGTGAGTAGTTACCTTAACTAGGGTTAATGGAGAATTAGGGGAAACCAGCATAGGGATTGATTCATGCTTAATCTAATATGTTTTCATAATTAATTTGCTTGCTTGTTGTGATTTCAGCTTATGCACATGTTATGTTTGATGAAATGCGACCCTATGAATCGTTGCATTTTTTACCCATCACTTACCTTTTCAATGAGACTTGTAAGATACAAACCAACTCGAGTCTCATTAGACCATGCATATAGTTAGATAGGGAGGATTAAGTCGACTTGTAGGTGTTGTACAATCTAATCGATTCGGCTCTGGGACCCAACCCTTCTTATGGATTGTAAGATATACACTAACTCGATCCCATCACAACAATAAGTTCTTGCATCTAGTAGGAAACATGTTTGTATGGTCAAATCCCGTGAATCCCCTATGAACCCATGACACCCTAGTGCCTTTAATCAATTGTTTACATCTCATTTTAATCATCTTGCTTGCTTTCATTATTTTGTTTACATTGTTATTTAATTTAGTTGGTCTCCTACCTCAACCCAAATTGTGACACCCTTATACACAACCACTTGCAATCGAAAATCCTACATCAATACCCGTCCTTTGGGATCCGACCTTTACTTACCTGTTTTCTAAAAGTAGAGTAGTTTGTGAAGTTATAAATATTGTTTTGGTCTAGGTAACTCTTAACGACAAGTAACCGAAATCCATACACCGACCAAAAATGGCGCCGTTGCCGGGGAAGGTGTTAACTTGATTTGATTTTCTTTGATTGTTTTTAGTTGTGTCTTTCTTTACCTTGGGGAAGTCAATCTCCTCAAGGTTCATTCCAATTGTTTTCAAGTTGTTTGATATTTTGCATGTCTAGGAGATCACAAGGTAACTTGTTATCCATTGATCTTGATATTGAAAGAACTTTGACCAACAATAGAAGACTTTCTAGAAATACTTTGAGAGGTATTGGTGAGATTGTGGACATTCAACCAAATAACATTGAGTTCATCAACCCTTTTGCAAGAGAAGGAGAGGATAACCCAACATATAACCAACCACAAAATCAACCCACAATGCCTAAATTTTCATCATATTCCGTACCAACCGAGGAGAACCTACCAAATAGTACTCCCACACCACAACATTTGACCGGTAATTTCATTGTAAAATCCGCATTTATACAACTAGTTGAGAGAAGTCAATTTGGGGGGATGCCTAGTGAAGACCCTCATTCTAATATGGAGACTTTTGGTGACAATTGTGATGCGATTTCTCAAACCGGAGTGACTCAAGACCAAATTCGATGGGTCTTATTTCCTTTTTCTTTGATTAGTTCCGTGAAACAATGGTTGAAGAGCCTATATAAGGCTACTCTTTGTATTGACTCTAGGAAGAAATTGGCACTTACTTTCTACAAAAAGTTCTATCCTCCGGAGAAGACTAATATGTTGAGAGCCCAAATCACCGGGTTCAAACAAAGGGATGAGGAATCTTTGTATGAAGCATGGGAGAGATTCAAGGATACTTGTCGATCTTGTCCACATCATGGACTTAGCGAGTGGTTCCTTGTACAAAAATTTTGGAATGGTCTATATGAAGACTCCCGAAACATTATCAATATGAGATCAAATTGTATGTTTACCGAAGTTGACGATAATCAAACATGGAACAAGATTGAGGAAATGGCGGTCCATAACTAGCAATATAGTAGACCTCGGAAGGCTACTAGAGGAGGAAAGCATAAAGTGGACTCTATTACTCAATTGGGTGCTCAACTTAGTGCTCATATTGACACCATTAATTTGAAATTTGAGAAGGCTATGGCTAAGCTTGAAGAAGCCTCCAAATCACCTAAGCAACATGTTAATGCCATGGTGGCATCTTCATCAATTCCAAGTGGAGTATGTGAGAGTTGTGGAACTTTGGGACATGACCAAAGTGAATGTAGGTGAACAATTGAACAAGTGAATGCTTTCCAAGCATACAAAAGTGGTACCCCTTATTCCAACTATTACAATGAAAACACCAAATTCCATCCCAACCTCTCATACAAAAGCCAAAATGTTCAAAAACCCTCAAACAACATACACCCCACCTCCAATGAGAAACCAAGCTCAAAGACCCTTTTTCAATCAAAACCAAGGTTATCAAAATCAACCTCTACACAATCAATCCAATGACCAAGGTTTTGATGTTCAAAAAGCGGTCCTCCAAATGCAAAAGAACCAACAAGAAATTTTCACTCAAATGCAAAAGGATAGCCAAGCAAAAGACGTCACCATTAACAACATACTAGCTCACACAAAGATGTTGGAGACCCAAATGTCTCAATTGGCATCTTCAAGTTCATAAAGAAAAAAGGGGCAATTACCACCTCAAGGTAATCCCCAAAGACAAGAATCGGTGAGTGCCAAGAATTTGAGGAGTGGTACAAGGTATGAAGGGCCGAAGAGGCCCGTTGATGAAGATGTTGTGAATGCTAGTGACAAGGAAAGAGTTGTTGAAGACTCTAAGAAGGAAGAAGGGCCCACCACCACTCAAGAAGTTTCAAAGGAGAATGAAGTGCAGGCTAAAGAGAAAGAGCCTATTGTGATTCGGCTTCCATTACCAAGTCGTCAAGCTAAGCCTAAGTTTGATGAACAACTTGGAAAGTTTATGGAGATTGTCAAGAACTTGGAAGTCTCAATTCCATTTATGGAATTAATCAATCATGTTCCAGCCTATGCGAAATACATGAAAGATATTCTTACAAAGAAGAAAACCATTCGGAAACTTGAGACTATTGCTTTCACTAAGGTGAGTAGTGCCATCCTACAAGTAAGTTCACCTCCAAAACTAAAGGATCCGAGAAGCTTCTCTACTCCATGTACCATTGGCGACACCACAATCAACAAAGCTCTATGTGAACTTGGGGCAAGTGTGAGTGTCATGCCATATTCAGTGTGAAAGAGGTTAGGAATGGGAGAGCTTAAGTGCACTAATATCACATTTCAAATGGCGGATCGATCAACGAAGACACCTTTAGGGGTATGGGAAGATGTGCTGGTAAAAATTGGCAAGTTCTTCATCCCGGTGGACTTTATTATTGTTGATATGGAGGAAGACTCCAACATTCCTATCATTTTAGGAAGACCTTTCTTACACACCGCGGGAGCGGTGATTGATGTGAAACATAGAGAGCTCACCCATGAAGTGGGAGATGAAACAATCACTTTTAATCTTGACAAAACAATGTGAGCTCCCCGATTGCATGAGCCATGTTTCATGGTTGATCATTATAGCCGAGAAAGTGATAGGAAGAAGTTGGCATCTCAATGCAATGAACAAGCTATGGGTAATGAATCACCACCCATATGGAAAGAGAAAGTGAACGATGCTCCGTCTAAAGAGCAAGAAAGTCTCAACAAAGAGAGCTTGAAAACCTCACTCACGACAAGTAAAGAAGAAGGCCTCATTGGCCATGACAAGAAGGAAGAAGAGTTGCTCTTGTCAAATCGTGATGTTATTGGGGAACAAGTAGATGAAGTATGCGGTCTTTGGGTTGATGATTTTGAAGGGATATTCAATCCCTATATCGGTAATGCTATGACCCAAGACCACAATGAAGAATAACGAGTGCAAAGGTCTATTGAGGACCTTTATCATGACAATGAACAAGCTTTCGAATACTTCTTCAAGGTGTTGAGCAACATCAACAGCACCTTGGCTATGCCCCCTTGACATCTCACTTATGGATGAGAGTTTGGTGGAGTCCTCCTTAAACCACCATTTGTAAATATTCTAACCCCTTAACTTGCATTTTACTTATTATATTGCATTTTTGTCAATTTTGGATTTATATTTTTATGCCTTGATCAAGATTTTCATCATTTTGAGAGAAAGTGAGGGAGGGACTTATGTGATTATTGATGTGTAGTGTTTTGACATAGTGTGGGGATAGCAATTGCCTAGGTTATCCAAGCCTTCGTAGTGCCCCCATGATGAAGACCAAAGGAATGAAGAGTACATGACACAGGTTATGAAATACCCACGGATGGAACTGAATTCGTGTGGTAGAAGGAAAATCTGAGCGGCCCGGCAGGAATCCGCTCGTCCTAAAGACAATCCGAGCGTCCTTTTGAGAAGACGCTCGTCCTGAGAGAGCTGGAAAAAGAAATTTTTGGCCTGACTGAGAATCCGAGCGTCCCATAGAGAGTCTGCTCATCTCAGTCAGGATGCTCGTCCCACAAAGAATCCGCTCGTCTTACTGCTGGTAAAATTTGGGATTTCTCCCTGACAAGGAATCTGAGCGTCTTCACAACAATCCGCTTATCCTCCTTCAAAAAGACGCTCGTCTTCCTCAGAAGCCGCTTGTCCTAGCACTGCTGAATCCGAGTGTCCCGCGGAGAATCCACTCGTCTCCCCTCTGAAATTCAAAACCAACAGGATTAAAACCCCACCTTTTCCAATTCATTTTACTCATTCATAACACAAACACATCTCTAAAACCCTCAAAACCCCCAATCCCTCCATCCACCAACATCAAATTTCTCAACCAAAATCACCCTAATTGATTCCAAACTTCCTCAAAACTAAAACAAATCACTCCTTTACCAATAACAAGCAATTAAAACACCAACATCTTTAAAGTTTGAATCGATTTTAGGATACAAGGCAAAATTCAACTATCCTAAATCGATTTGGGTCTTATTGGAATTTGAAGAAATCAAGCTTATCTTTGGTGTTACTACATAAAGGAGAACATGGCAAGAACAAAAGGTGGAAGCAAGGCACCCCCTAAGAAGAACCTTTCCAAAAGACAACACGCTCTTCAAGCTCTTCAAGCATCTAAGGCATTGGTGGTTCAAAATGCAAGGATGGAAATTCAAGAGTCTATTCCTCCTAGGGAAGCTACTACTTCTACTCCGGTTGCTGAACAACTAGATGATTATCCGGAGGTAATTTTCACTTCCGACTCTCATAGGAAGAAATTTGTTTCCCTTGCTAAGAAATCTATTTTACCCACCAAATTCATATTCCAAGAGACCTTGTCAAAATTGGGTGTCTTAGAACAAACCAAAACCTTTTTCGAGTCCATGGGATTGAGTACTTTGTTTGATATGCAAGAGTTGACTTACCCATCCCTCAACTTAGAATTCTTAAGCTCTTTGAAAGTTACCAAGGTGGAGAACCGAACAAATATTGAATTCCGGCTCGAGAATATTGATAGAAAATTGTTTTTCGCGAGTTTGGTGAAATTTTTTGCCTTAGCCATGACCCGACTTTCACAAAGAAACCTCCCAAGTATGATCCCGCTTCCCTATGGAAGGCTATTATTGGGAGAGAGTTTACATATTACCATGATTGTCGTGCTCTTTTTGTCTATCATCCGGGCATAAGAGTAAAACACAAGGTTGTTGGGCATACTTTGATTGCTAGGAAGGGAACGAACCATTTCACCGAACTTGACTTTATTTATCTCGCGTCGACCATGAACATTGGAGAGAGTTCACCAAAACGTACAACATTCTTCAACTTTTGACTGAGAGGTGGCTCAAAGTCGATCATGGCAAATAAGGAACGACCTTTATTGATAATGGAGGTTTGGTAACTTATTTGGCTAAACACTTTAGCCGGAACCTCAACAAAGATGGCACCTATAAACCGGTTAAGGGAGGCCATATCATTGATCTAGCCACCATGGTTCAAAAATTCATATGGGTCACGAATGAGACTATTGATGACAAATTTGGGTGGTTAACAAAAGATGCTAAATCCTTCACATTGCCAAGCAAGATTTGTCGATTAAATGTTCATAGGCCAAACTACCTTCTCCCACTCTCCGAGGAAACCGAGTATATTATACAACACCAAGGGGAAGACATTGTCGAGCCCTCATCCTCCATTATCACCCCACCTTACCCATTCACCTACCATGAATGTCAACCCGAAAATGCTAAGGCGGGGAATGACTACTTGACTCTCTTAATGAAAGAAATGCACAAGAAAGCTTATGAGGATAGAGTCGATGCTTATAAAGCATAATATCCGCCTCTCCTACATCTTGCTAGGCAATGACTTTTTGACCCATCTTGTTTTTTTCGATAAAATGTAAGAATTATATTAAGGATCGGGTAACCAATACATCGGTTTTGGATCGAAATGGGCCTAGCCCATCTAGCAATCCGTACACAACCTCATCAGACAAACAAAACCAAAACAACACGGCCTCAACAAAAACCTAATAGCAACAAAATCAGATGCCGTCTCCTCTACTTTCCCCCTTTACTCAACCTTCAGATTCTTACACCCAAATCAACTTTCAATCTTTTTAAATCCTTTGATCTCAGAACCGTTTAATGAAAACCAATTGCTCTAATCCATCGCACATCTCCATCTGATGTTTGAGGACGAAGACCAGAAAATCTTGTTCTTAATTCCTTAATCATCAGCTGTATCACTCTCTCCGGTCTCAAAATCCTTGCCTCAAATTTGCAAGAGTTCCTCTGATGCCAAACCTGATAGATGCATGCATTCACAACCGAGTTAATGAAGTCTTTTCGAAGCTTGGATCCCTGCAGGCTCAGTCTCCATCCCAGAATGTCCTGAGTAGGCAGACTTACTCCAATCCATCTTGTCCTTTGCCTAGTTAGGCTGATAAGGAAATCTTCCTTCCTAGTGCTTCTAGAGGTGGTAGCTTGGGTGAAGAGGAGATGGTTGTTGTTGAGAGTGGTGGGCATGAAGGTGAAAAAAATGAAGAGAATGATGAAGAAGAAGAAGAAGAAGAAGAAGAAGAAGAAGAAGAAGAAGAAGAAGAAGAAGAAGAAGAAGAAGAGGGTAGTGAGGATGAAGAAGGAAGTTCAAGTGCATGTGGTAATGACTGCACATCTATGGAGGTTGATGATGACTCAAGTGAAGAGGTCGATGGAGATGATAGTGATAACGCCATGGGCGAAGATTGAGGTTTGTTTATTTCTCTCTTTTTTCGTATATTTTTTATCTTGATCATGATTTTTGAGTCCTAGCATCCTCTAGAGGACTCACACCTCGGTCTCATTGAGGTGTTTCTTTTATTGTTCCCACATTCAAAATCCAAAATGACAATTGTAGTTTCATGCATAGCATCCTTATGCATGAACTCCCCCAATTTTTGACATTAGAAATAGTGTCTATTTTAGTTTGGGGAAGTTTATGCATATGCATTGGGAGCTAATCTAAATTATGCTCTCCAACATAACAAAAACCCATGCATCATAAAGCATATCTTAGTTTGCATTCACTCTTGTTTATATGTCATATAGTTTGCATTTAGCTTAGAAATCATGCATTATCATATAAATTGCATAATTTCCTATCGTATTGGCCATTGAGGACAATGCCCATACTAGTGTGGGGATGGGAAATTCTAACATGACTTTTTAAACAAAAATGATAAAAATTGAAAAAATTTGAAAAATACAAAAACATGTCTGTTAATTTCATTAATCACAAAATCCATAAAAATTTGAAAAAATTCAAAAATCTAAAAACATGTTCATTTCCTTTGTAGTGTAGTCTTGTATATATTGTTTTGTATATATTGTGTTTGTTCATCCTTTTTCACATTGATCGACTACGCCACATCCGAGACATGAGGATATTGAAGACCGCATGGTATGATCTTTCCAATCTTCTTTTTCCTCTTTATGTTAATAACTATGTGGCTTTATTTTGATTGATGCAGTATAAACAATGTGAATTTAGGATTGCATTTAGATTATTTGTCATACTAGTTGGTAGAGACATATGCATTAGGATGTATAAATGTTAGTGGCATCATGTCATATAGTTGCATTTAGGAAATATTTTATGAAAACCGTCTATTTGGGAAGCTTGATAAGTGTATATAAGGCCCTTGCAGATACTTTTTCTTCTCAAGACTTTGCTTGTTAGAATACTTGTAAAACACCCTAGGATGTGTCATGCTAGTATCCTTTGACCCATGGATTAAGGCCAAGTCAAGAGTACCTTGTGGTGTGATAACTACTTGGCTACCGTTTATTCCAAGGTGACCCTTGAAACCATGCAACCATCATCCATGTTCTACCACATTTTGTCATCAAAAGGAATGGGCACAAAAATTGTTCAAAAAATTGAGTTCAAGAAATGAAAAGAAAAGAAAAAGTATGCAATTTCATCAAAAGAAAAGAGGAGTAACAAAAATAGTCTCCTAAAGCTTCAAATATAAGCACCCTCACTACAAATGGGGTGACTTTGAAAATGTTCAAAAAGAAAATGCAAGAAAAAGTTGAAAAGTTGTCAAGTGTTGAAAATGCCAAACATCAAAAGAAATGGCAAAGAAAGTGTTCTCAAAATGTTAATGCCACAAGAAATTGGGGGGAAAACAACAACAAAGCAAACTCCCATATGAAACGCAAATTCTATTGATTCCTATTCCATCGTATTCACTTTTGTGCATGATAGAGAGGGGACAACCCTTCTTCTTCTCTAGGCAAGAAGGGGAATTCTGCGATACTCCAGTGTTTCTAACACCATAGGGAGTCTAATATTGACGAAAGCATTTAACGATTGAGAACAAAGGTACCCTACCTTGACACAACTTGGAGGTGATTTATTGGTATCCTTCTAGGCTTAGTAGTTTGAAAAAACCATATCTATAATGGAATGTGTACCATTAGATTGCTTCCCCTTTAGATAATTTCCGCCACTTAGATGAGGAAAGTGGCTATTCATTTTTGTAGATGCATCCATTTCATGTTTTGTGTCCTTTAATGCTTGGACGTGTCGCTATTTTGGCAAGCCCCACCTTGCCTTGTAAGAAGGCATCCTACCTCATGGTTGTCTTGCTGTGAGTTCAAGGGGCGGAGTGAGACCCGCTAATTGTCTCACATCGGCTATATTAGAAGGTTAGTTTGAATAAGGGTCCTAGTTTTGGTCACCTCTTTACTCGGGACGAGTAAAGGTTCGGTTTGGGGATATTTGATTTGACTCATATTTGAGCATATTTAGTCCCCGAATTAGGCTCCTTCCTATGCTTTTTAGTGCATAATTAGGTCATTTACTACCTTTAGTTTCCGGTTTTGCATATTCTTTGAGGTTTTGATCCCTTGGTAGGAAAAGAGTGCAAACCTTGCATTTTCATGGCAAAATGGAGCTAAATTGATCAAATTCAATGACCAAGCATCAAAGGGAAGACGATACTAGAAGGCCTATGTAGGAAATAAAGTAGCTTGGGTAATGATAAAAGGATCCTTGCATCTCCAACAAATTCCTCGACGATTGTTGAGGAAAGAAAAGAAGAGAAGTGACTGACCTGTGATCCGAGCATCCCGATGCCCAGGACGAGCGTCTCCCTGCTGCATACCGAGCGTCTCGATGCCAAGACGCTCGTCTTGAGGCCAAATGATCCGAGCATCCCTCCCACAATCCGCTCGGATCCCCATGCAGAACCAACCATCCCTGCTGCCTAGACGCTTGGGACGAGCATATTCCTTGGAGACTACCAAAATGGAGATGAGCATCTCCTTGGGGAGGAGCACTTCCTCAACTTTTCTTAAGGGTCTTAATAGTCATTTAAGCCCTTAGTAACCCTAATCTTTGTACCTAATCTCTAGTATAAATACCCTATTGTACTACCTAGATTAGCATGTCATATTAATAGATCTTAATCTTATCTTAATCAAGCCTTAATACTCTCTTAATCTTGTAATAAACTCTTAATTAGTATTAATACAAATCTCATTTCTTAATCATTCCTTAATTTCTCTATTGTTCATCATTTATTTTGGGTAATTAGAAGATTATTTGGGTTTATTTGGAGGATTGACAACCTTCCATCAATCATCAAGTACTTCTATTATTCTATGCTTTATTATTTGGAATCATCTTTATAGGTATAATTCTCTCTTAATCCTTTTTAATTATTGTTAATCATCTTCATTTGTTCATCATGTTTTGCCTTGCTAGTATGATTGACAACCTTGTTAGCATGTTAAACTTGATAATGAGTGAGTAGTTACCTTAACTAGGGTTACTGGGGAATTAGGGGAAACCAACATAGGGATTGATTCATGCTTAATCTAATATGTTTTCATAATTAATTTGCTTGCGTGTTGTGATTTCAACTTATGCACATGTTATGTTTGATGAAATGCGAGCCTATGAATCCTTGCATATTTTACCCATCACTTACCTTTTCAATGAGACTTGTAAGATATAAACAACCTCGAGTCTCATTAGACCATGCATATAGTTGGATAGGGAGGATTAAGTCGACTTGTAGGTGTTGTACAATCTAATCGATTCGGCTCCGGGACCCAAACCTTCTTAGGGATTGTATGATATACACTAACTCGATCCCATCACAACAATAAGCGCTTGCATCTAGTAGGAAACATGTTTGTATGATCATATCCCATGAATCCCCTATGAACCCATGACACCCTAGTGCCTTTAATCAATTGTTTACATCTCATTTTAATCATCTTGCTTGCTTTCATTATTTTGTTTACATTGTTATTTAGTTTAGTTGATCTCCTACCTCAACCCAAATTGTGACACCCTTAGACACAACCACTTGCAATCGAAAATCCTACATCAATACCCGTCCTTTGGGATCCGACCTTTACTTACCTCTTTACTAAAAGTAGAGAAGTTTGTGAAGTTATAAATATTGTTTTGGTCTAGGTAACTCTTAACGACAAGTAACCGAAATCCATACACCGACCAGCAACTACATGCCATGATACAACTAGCATATATACAACCTAATGCAAATGCTAATATCACTAGTATACCATATAATCTAAATGCAACTCATAAATCACATTGGTTCGTACCGCATCAAACAAAAAGGAAGCCACATTGTCATTAACATATAAGAGGAAAAAGGTGATTTGGAAAGACCATACCATGCGGCCTTCATATTCCTCATCCTTGAATGTGGCGTAGTCGGTCCCAAAGTGATAGGAGTGGACAACAAACAACAAATATATACAATATATACATTTCTATAGTACAAAAGGGAAGAACATGTTTTTGGATTTTTCCAAATTTTTAAATTTTTATTCATTATTGAATTTTTGAGTTAGAAAGTAGGAAAATAATAAATGAAATAAACACATAACTGAGGTTGAAGATACCGAACAGTGAAATCCTGCAATAGTGCATTCGACGAAGGGGAACTAAAATTTAAAGGGGGATCCAAACCATGGTGATTGCTTCTATCCTCTATCACATCTGGTTCAAAAGGAACAAAGCTCGAATAGAGAATACGATTGATAAACCGGACATAGTGGCGAAGAGAATAGTAATTGAAGCCCGACAACGAATCAGTGAGAGAATCAAGACACCAATCGCAAATGATGATCAAAAATGGTTGGAGAAACGGCCAGTACTGAGGGGACAGGGGTGATTGAAATCGAGGTGGAAGAGAAAAAGGGATGCAGAAGGAAGATGAAGGACGAGATGTTTAGGTGGAAGTGGAAAAATAGTGATAAGAATATGTCGGATAAGGGGTGGACCACACACCCTTATTATCGTTGTTGGTCTTTTGTAAATTGGACATTTTTTTATCTTTCTTTTACATAATGCACAATTACTTTTACCTAAAAAAAAAACATGCTAATAAAGGTGTCAATCATATTAGCAAAGTTAAACATGGTGAATGAGTAAAGCACTAATTAATTAAGCAAGGGTAAAAGGGATTATACCAACTTTAAGGATGATCCAAATAATAAGCAAAGAATAATAAAAAAAAACACTTGATGAATGATGAAGAGTTGTCAAGTCTTCAATAAACCCCAAATAGTCTTCAAATTACCCAACTAAATCTAAGAACACTTGAATGATTAAAGAGGAATTAAGATATGATTAATATTGAATTGAGTGAATATAACTTGATTAATAATACATAAATATGATTAATGCTAAATTCTAACTTTGTGATTAATCCCCTAACACAATGGGGTATTTATACTAAGTACAAGTATTAGGGTAACTAAGGGCTTAAATGACGATTAAGTCCCTAAGAAGAAGATTAGTGCCTTGCATGTCCCATATGAAGTCTGCGCGTGCTGCCCAGGGATCCGCTCGACCTGAAGGTGAGACATCCGGACTGAGGCTTGAGACGCCCGCCCCGAGCTCGGGACGCCCGGATCTTTGTTTAACTTTTCTTCTTCTTTTTTTGACTGCCTAAGGATCCGTGGGAATTGTTGAGGGGTCGTGGGGGTCTTCATCATTGCCCATTCTACTTGATTTATTCACTTAGGCCTTTAGTAATGGTATCCTCTTTGATGATTGGTTATTAGATGCACTCCATTTAGCTCCACTTTGCTCCATAAATATAAGGTTAGCAATCCTCTCCTACCAAGGACACAAAACCTCAAAGAATATGCAAAGTAGGGAACTAAAGATAAGAAACGACCCTAATAAGCACTAGAAAGCATAGGAACGAGGCTAGTTCGGGGATTAAATGTGCACAAATATGAGTCACATCAAATATCCCGAAACCGAACATTTGCTCGTCCCGAGTAAAGAGGTGACTAAAACTATGACCCTTATTAATACTACTAGCCGATGTGAGACAATTAACGGGTCTCACTCCGCCCCTTTAACTCACAACAAGACACCTATGAGGTAAGATGCCTGCTTGAAAGGCAAGGTGGGGCTTCCCCAAATTTCGATACATCCAAGCATTAAGCACACAAAACAAGTAATGGATACATCTACAAAAGAATAGCCACTTTCCTAATTTAAGTGGCGGAAATTATCTAAAGGGGAAGCAATCTGAGGGTACACACTCCACTTTAGATATCATTTCTCCAAGCTACTAAGTCTAAAAGGATACCAACAAATCACCTCCAAGTTGTGTCAAACTAGGGTTCTTTTATCCTCAACCGCTAAATTCTTTTGTCAAGAGTAGGCTCCTTATGGTGTTAGAAACATTGTAGGATTGCGGAATCCCCCCTCTTGCCTAGACAAGAAGAACGGTCGTCCCCTCTCTACCATATGCAACAAAAGAAAGGATCATCAATGGATACTTGGTAATTCTTTGCTTTTTTTGAACATTTTCAAAGTAACCCCATTTTGTAGCAATGGTACTTTTATTGAAGCATATGAGTCTTTTTTTGCTCCTCTTTTCATTGATGTAATTTTTACCAACTTTTTGACTTTCACTTTGGTACTTGAACTAAAATTGGAAATTTATTGTGCCCATTCCCTTTGTATTGGCAAAACATGATGATATAAATGAAAGAACAGTCGCATGGCATCAAGGGTCACCTTGGAATAAACGGTAGCCAAGGAGTCATCACATCACAAGGTACTCTTGACTAGGCCTTAGTTCATGGGTCAAAAGATACTAGTATGACACATCCTAGGGTTTCTTGAGGGTATTCTACCAAAAAAAGTCTCAAGGAGAAAAATATCTACAAGGGCCTATATACACTTGCCAAGCTTCCCAACTAGACATTTTCACAAAATTTTCCCTAATATGCAACTACATGCCATGATGCAACTCGCATATATATAACCTAATGCAAATGCTACTATCACTAATATGCCATATAATCTAAATGCAACTCCTAAATCACATTGGTTTGTACCACATCAAACAAAAAGGAAGCCACATTGACATTAACATATAAGATGAAAAGGAGATTTGGAAAGATCATACCATGCGGTCTTCATATTCCTCATGCCTTGAATGTGGCATAGTCGGTCCCAAAGTTATAGGAGTGGACAACAAACAACAAATATATATCCAATATATATATTTCTACACTACAAAAGGGAAAAACATGTTTTTGGATTTTTTAAAATTTTCAAATTTTTATCATTTTTGAATTTTTGAGTTAGAAAGTATTACAATTCCCCATCCCCACACTTAGAATGGACATTGTCTCCAATGGACAAAACAATAGGGAATTGTGCACATGCAATGAATGAATGATGCATGATCCTATACTAGATGCAAAATATATGTGAGATATTTACATGTGATTAATACAAGTGATGCAAACTAACCTATACTACATGATGCATGCTTTCTTTTGTTCGGAGAGCTAATTTAGAATAACTCGCATTCCCTATGTATGTACTTCCCCAAACTGGGCAAAACACTATTTCTAGTGCAAAAAGGAGGAAGTTCATTCACAAGGCATGAAATGTAATGTGTAGATACCCAGTATCTGCACCTTCCAAAAACCACCCGATGATGATCGGACTATAACGTGTTTTTGATATGTGTGCGTGGATTGGATATACATGAGACGGTTTAATGCACTACTCGGATATTAAAAATAATTTCAAAAGTTTTCTAACTTCATTTGCATTAAAATAACACTATTTAGAGTTAAAACCGTCTTCGGACCCAAAACCGACTCAAAAACCCGCAAATCGAGTCAACCCAAATCTCGAATGTCGAAAATAATGCCATGAACGTCTTTATCATGTCATTTCCATTAAAATGACCCTAATTAGAGTCAAAACCGACACCGAGCCAAAAGCCGACTCGAAATTCAAATCCCGACTCACATGGGTCAAACCTGAGTCAAAGACACAAAATACCTACCCCAAATATTACCCAAGAGGAAGCTTACACGGCTGAGCTAACCTCAAAGACTACAAATCACAACCAACAAAACATTGGTTAGAACAAATGCAAAATCCAAATTTCTGAAAGGGACAATACACCCCCTTCAGTCGCAAGGTAGCTCGCGCCTCTTTAGGCATGCCCTTGGCTGGCAAGCAAACCTAACCGACTTGCTACCATCCACAATTCTCTATAAATACCCACCATCACACCCCATAATACTCACGCGAGCGTCCGCCCCTTCACCTCTCCCTTAAACTTCTAGACTCGACTTCCTAGGTCACAAAATCGACATGTGTTTACAACCTACCGATCGTAAACACAAGCCTTACACATTTTGTTTGGTACCGTCTGTTGGAATATGTGTCCTCCGACAATAATGCGATCACAACTGTCGATCATGATGATCACATGTTTAAGTCTCCTTTTAAGAATACAATTGGGAAGTAATATTTTACTGTCAACTGGTCCACACATATCGGTAATGATTGGCTGACTAGAGTTTGACATTACTGTCGTGCGACGGTGGTGATCAGTTGATCCCCTTAGGTCATACCTAAAGGGTAACACTCTTAATTGATTATTTAATTGATCGTATGACGATACGGGTTAATTAAATTACTTAAAATTGACGGACGATTTTGGAAGTAATATTTACGTATCTCATTATAATTTGATTAAATAAGATACGGTCTAAGTAATCGAATTGTTTTATTACTTCGATGAAATTATTGTTTACGAAAACAATTGAAACAGAATGAATTGATTATTATAAATACAAAATGTTGTAATTTATGACTCGGGATCCCATTACGGTACAAGTAATTATGAATTACTAGGTAAACTTTATAAGTGACATATTTTATTAATATGTTGATTTTTAATTGTTAAAAATACATTTTATATACCTAATGTCATGAAACATGTTACATGTGACAAATTGACAAAATAATGTGTAAAATGGATTTTCCATTTTACACTATACGTGCCGAAAATTAGGAGGGAATATTAGGCTTATTTGTGTTAATAATGTTTAAGTGGAAGGCATAATCATAAGACCTAAGATATAGCCTTACATGCCTATAATTCTTGGGAAGAATAGAAGCTCATGTATTGGCCATACCCACCCCTCCTACCCGGTTTTCCTAGTGAAAAAGGCCAAGGGTCTTTTGCTCATTTTATTTAATATTCACTACTTGCAAACTAGTGAAATAATTCATTCTAATATCATCTAAAATATAGAGTTTTTAGAGAGATAAAAATTATTTCTTCTTCTCCCTTCTCTTAACCGAAATTAAGAGACCAAAACAATATTTTTGGTCAATTTTATTTAAAATTAATATTGTTCTAGTATCAATAATATTAATTTTATTAAGAGGTTATCTTGGGTATTATTCTTTGGGAGGGATTGTATACTTGATCCTTTGTTCATCCAATATTTGGAGAGCTCAAGAACAAATGAGTAGGAGAACTCACTTGTGCCCAATAATCCGAAATTTCCAATGTAAGAATGATGATTTCTTCTCTATATTTACTTATGTTTGCATGCATAAGATCTAATTAATTTTATGACAAAATTAAATGGAACATATATGAATATGTTGAGAATAATGAGATATAGATTTCTAACAAGCGGTATCAAGAGCCTTAGGTTGTTTGCATGCAAATCGGTTATAGTTTTTCCGAGTTATACGATTAACATATAAAACTTGTAAACTTGTGTTTATTATGATATATCACGAAATCAATTATGCATGTTAAAGTTTGTGATCCTAAAATGTATTTAGGATATTTTGGTTAATTTATGAATTTTTATTGTTCATTTTATATAATAATGGCATTAAAAAAAAATTGTGATTTTTTGATAAAAATGTCATTTTCGGACTAAAATTAGCTAAACTTCTATTTTTCCAGTGGGTTTTGGATATGGTTTCACATATATTATATTTAGATGACCTGTAAATTTTCATAATTTTATGAGTTCTTATGCTCGGAATATGGATTTTTCATGATAAAATCGAATTTAAATGATTAAATAGGTTAATATGAGAAATATTTCGAATCTGGTCATAGAAATTTTTTATGTTGTCACATGCAATTTTACAAGATGTGTGTAAAATAATAGGCTATAATGAAGTTTTATGCATGATTTATGAATTTTTGATGAAAAATAGCATAAGTAGTGACTTTAATTATTGAATAATTGCTAAAACATACTTCATGACTAAGGAAAAACGTCACATGTTGCATTTTATTACCTATTTCAGATCTAGAATTGAAAAGTTGATAAATATAATTTTTCTCATATTTTTATGGTTGTTATTGATAAATCCGATAAACCGCAACATTGTTTTTCCTCGATGAATTTCGAAATTTTTAACCTACATTTTTGAACATTATGAGTGTCATGGTATTTTTTCCAGAATGTTCATGAGTTTAAATTTCAAATTTCAAATTTATTTGAAATTTTTATGATTTATTTGAAGTTTATGGCTTTTATTGTAATTTTGAATCCATTAATGAACAATTTTAAGAAATATAAGTTAATTATTGTCAATATGTTAGTGGAGACTAATTTTGAGTCCTAAGAAGGTTAGGGTAATTAACTAATACATAAATGTGATTTTATGTAATTTATTGTGATTTTAAAAGGTTGAATCACGCAAATCCGTAGAAACCTTTTAATATACGATATTGGCTCCTTAAAGACGATTTAGCATAAAATTGGATATGTTTATATATATTATAATGCTGCATTTTATTTATGATTGTCATAATTTTATTTTATGTAATTTTTGAATTATGTAATTTTTACTTAGTATGGCCTTAGTTTTTTAATTGGTATTACCCGAAATGTATGGGAATATCGATTCGGTTGTAATTTATTGTGACCTCGTATCACCGTTTTGTAATTTAATAGATTTATTTTATTTTAATTACAAATGTATAATAGGAAATTATGTAATTTGTTATGTAATTTATTTATTCCGGAGTTCCTTGAAGACGGTGCCACTCAAGAAGGCGAGCCATTAAAGACGGTGTTACCTCGAGATGCGTGCCAAAACCGAAGTTCAAGGGACCAATGGAGTTGGTTTTCGAATTTGTAATAGTTAATTAGATTTACAATTTTAGGAAGGCCATACTAGGATTCATTTTTATGCTTTGCATTTTATTTATATGTTGCATGCATCGCTAAATCGCCATAACTAAAACATGCATTATCATTTTTATCGAGTATATCGACCGTGTCAATTACAATTATCGTAGTTCACCGCTTTAGTTCACTTAAAACGTGATAGATAATAAATTGAAATGACCTCTCGCTAAAAATAAACAATTGAGACATAGCCTTACCAAAAAGTAGAAACCATGAAAACCTATTTCGCGAGGGAGTGCACTCGGCCACCCCGGGGTACAAACCTTGTTACGTAGGGGAAGTGGGTGATAAATTTCTATCCACCGAATTCATGTTGATGAGGGTTTCATCGGCTACCCCGTGCCCAAGTTAATGTGAATTTGGATCATGGACACATTTATTTGAAATTTGGATTGACCTCAACGGAAGTATTCGTGACCGTAGTCGCATGTGTTCCGGGCTATAGATAAATATTAGAGTAATTTTATCGACGGAGAGTTCTAAAAGTAGAATCGATTAAAGAGTTAGTCCACCAAGTTATATTTATAAGGGTTTCATCGGCTACCCCGTGCCCAAGTTAATATGAATTTGGATCTCGGAATCATTTATCAAGTTGGGTAGAGGTCACTAGATAAATGCAATAAAACTTGTTTAAATTATTTTTAACGAGTGTTATTATTTTGAAAACGAAATATGTTTTATTCCTTCTAATTTTTGTTTTGTAGACCGCTTTTTATTTCTCATAACAAATGGCCACTCCAAACACCAACGCCACACCTCTCACTAATGCTTCATGGCTTCGATCCTTCATGGATCGTTGTAAACTTGAAAAGAATGGGTCAAATTTCTCCGATTGGGATGCCCAACTCAAATTAGCCGCCCAAGGTGACGACAAGCTTCGTTACCTCACCGAGGCCTCTCCACCCTAACCTAATGCTAGGTCGAGTGCCGCTACTAGGGAAGCATATGAGGCTTACCACAAGGAGTCCGCCGCAATGAAAAATGTGTTGATCTTTGCGATGGAGGCGGATCTCCAAAGGAGAGCCTTTAAAATGGGCACCGCTAATGAAATCTATTCCAAGCTTGTGACATTGTTTTCACAAACTCCGAGGATCGTCCAATATGAGGCGCCCGCGGCATTCTTTGATCTCGACTTTAAAGAGGGCCAAAATGTTAGCCCTCGCGTGCTCAAATTAATGGAGCTAGTCGAGACTTTGAAGATTCAAAAGGTTGAAATCCCCAAAGAGCTCATTGTAGATATGATTCTACACTCCTTATCCAAAGTCAAGGCATATGTTCAATTCCGGGTGAATTTTAACATGCAAGACAAGGACGTGTCTCTTGAAGAGTTGCACAAGTTACTTGTGCAAGCCGAAAGAGACATGGGGTTAAATGTTAACCCACCTAAGGATGTGCTTAACATAAGCACTAAGAGCAAGGGGAAATTCAAGAAGAATGGGAAGAAGGGTAAGAAGCAAGCTCCCACTTTCACCAAGGCTAAGACTTTTGAAGCTAGCACTTCCAAGACCAAGAAGGGTCCTCTTGACAAATGCCATTATTGTAATGGTGTTGGACATTGGAAGAGGAATTGTTCCAAGTATCTTGGTGACATCAAAGCTGGAAAGCTCACTCTAGTAGGTAAATGACTATCCTTTCTTTTATGTTTCTAATTCAACTATGGTATTGTGATACAAAGTTGTGATAATGTATCCCCTTTTTATTGTAAATAGGGCCTCCACCAAGCAAGGACAAGGGAAAGGAAAAGCAAGCTTGAGAAACCATCAGAAGCTAGGAGTAGCTTCCATGAAGCTTGGCTTTTTATTGTCTTATTTTAATTTATGTTTCGGATTTTAGAACCTTTTGATTTCCGTGTTCGACATGGAAGTGTTTGGCCTTTCTAAACAATTGTTGTATTTTTGATTATGGTGGCTTGGTTTGCAACCCAAGTCACCCGTTTTATCGTATTTTTCTTGTTCTAAAAATTCGTCTATATATGCTTGCACATAGAAACATATGATCATCCACTTAAAGTGATCTAATAGACAACTATAATGATGGGATTCATTATATGTCCACAAGCTTAAGGCTTGTGTATGATCAATTATAAAATGATGATTGAGTTGATGAACTCTATTAAAGGAATGTCTATTACCAAGTACACTTATCAAAGCTAAAACTGTTAGTCAACCAATGAGTTAGTCCTCCTTATACTTCAAAAATCAATATTTGTGTCTCATAAGCTATCTTTGAATCTCTAGTGTATTTATTCTAAAGATAGAGTGGGATAAAAATGAAGACACAAAGAACACAAAGCAAATTTGTATACTTGTGTATATGAGATCTACGCAAGAAAGAATGATTTGTATACCTATATATAAGTGTACACGAATATATGAGATCTATGGTCTCGAATAGATGAAATCTACATCACAAAAGAGACCAAGTGAAGTAATCAAAAGAATATGTTCTCAAGATTACTACACGAGGAGACCAAAAGAATGTTTTGGAAGAAGAATGACTAATGTAAAGTCTTAACAAGAGATTTGGCTAGTTTATGAGCGATTTTTGACCAATAGTTTCAATATTGATATTTACTTAAGAGCCTAAATAAAACAAAGTTGCATCCTCAAAAATAAATGTGATTTATGACTAAAAGTTGCAAAGAATGATATGCCGATATCTACAAAAGCTAAATTAATTTTTAACCATACTAGTGTCATTACTTAACCTCATTATGAAAATGAAATGGTTAAACCTCCTTCCAGAAAAGGGTATTTTGAGAAGGACGTATATTAAATGAAATTCACATTTAAATAATGACATTGCTACGCATCATTATAAAATGAATGAGTTAGAGATTAAAATCTCTTTCCATAAGTTTAAGATTGAAACCTTTTCAAAATAGGTATTTTGAAAGGAAATGCTGGGAACATATATGGTTTTATCTTAATAACTTGGCACAGCAAAATATATTTCAATTCTTGAAATATTTCGATTGAGTAGTCAATTGCGAAACATGTGGGATTAAGTGGGAGTTGGAAATTGTCATGTGAAGACATGGAATTTAGTGGGAGCAATCATCTTGTAAAAATTTATAACTCATTACTCATTTAGAATGACGAGCTAATACTATCTTTCAAAAAGAAGTATTTGAGTTTTCAATTCTGGATGAAAATGGAATATGATGAATCCAATCACATCATGAGATGTTGGATAGGTATTGAGATATACACATCGAATCAACGAGAAACGTAGGTTATTCATGTCAATGAAAATGGAATTTCCATTAGCAGTCATGGTCGTTCATTGAACCTAAGAATGGTTGATCACATGATTATTAGTTACTAATGTTTCCGCCATTAGAATAATCATTCACATGTCCAATAATGAATCATATGCATAAGAGCATGATGAATCATTGGCAAGCCATAGAAGAATCGTCATGAATTCTCGAGGAGAACTAATGAGCAATTCCAGTGATGGGACAGAACATTCTGTTATGTGCCAAGAGGTTGCACATATTGAATTTCGATCACACGAAAGGATTTATGAAAATCCTAAGCTATTCAAGCTAAAAGGAGAAATAAGAAGCTTTGAAAAATACTTAGTTGAAGTAAGAAGTTACTCAAAACTGATAATTTCTAATATACTAGGACTTATGAAGATGTGCTAGGCTAATCATCTGACAAATGTTTCAAGACTCTACAAAATGTATACCTAGTGCATAGTGAGTTGGTAGAACACTTGACCAGTGCAAGTTATATCATCCACCACAATTCGTTGGTTATGTGCTAAACAACAAGAAAGTTCTTTCAAGATAAAGAACCCAAACCAAGGTTGGGAACCTATATGTGTACTTGGTAAGGTTCATGCTATGAAAGATAACATGAATATAAAGGAAAATGCAATATAAGAAGTTTGAACACATGGACACTTGGTATGTTAAACTTCTATTGCAATCAACTAGTGTTTACACACTTTCGATATACATCACAAGGTTGTAATATGGTCTTGACTACCTGAATGTGATATCGACATTTGTCGTTTGAGTTATTATTAACTCACCTTATACTTTGTTACATCCAAACGGGTTGTAGTGACAATTAAATCCCGTTAAAGTGAACACGGATTAGCATTGTATTCGCCCATAGTTACTTGCATGAGGTGACGTCTCGAAGTGACTAGAGTGTGATGTGATTGATGGCAAGTTCAAGTGCCATGAAGTCATGTGAGATGAGTAGTCGATCACATAGGCAGACTGTTGGGAACACATTGTCGGGCCTTATGACCGCTTATAGAGTTCAGGCAAATTTATATAGCCTGGTCACGGCGAAAGCTACTATAGTATTCTAATGAGTCGATTCTTTTGACTAAAGACTGTTCGCCTAAGATGGCACAGTTTCAGATTAACTTTGATTTGTGTTACTACGACCTTCGTAAATGGGGTCAAATGGGCATATTTTGGGTTATGATGGCTGTGGCTAGTAGAAGGGAATGAGTGCGATAGGAATTGTCCACCCCTAGTCAGGGTTATAAAATATCTCAGGGCCACTCGAGGAGTAATGAACTGGAAATGCGTGGCCACGCTCGGAAGATATCTATGGTAGATAAATCCGGTCAATCAGTTGTTCTCCAGATCGAGGAAACCACTCTCGATATGATCACTTGCAAGTACGACCTGAAAGACACCTTGCATTGAGTGGGAGATAGTAATAGGACAAGAGAATTGGTGACGCACACTTGTCGAGGACAAGGGGGAGATTGTTGGAATATGTGTCCTCCGACAATAATACGATCACAACTGTTGATCATGATGATCACATGTTTAAGTCTCATTTTAAGAATACGATTGGGAAGTAATATTTTACTGTCAACTGGTCCACACATATCGGTAATGATTGGCTTACTAGAGTTTGACATTACTGTCGTGCGACGGTGGTGATCAGTTGATCCCCTTAGGTCATACCTAAAGGGTAACACTCTTAATTGATTATTTAATTGATCGTATGACGATACGGGTTAATTAAATTACTTAAAATTGACGGACAATTTTGGAAGTAATATTTACGTATCTCATTATAATTTGATTAAATAAGATACGGTCGAAGTAATCGAATTGTTTTATTACTTAGATGAAATTATTGTTTACGGAAACAATTGAAACAGAATGAATTGATTATTATAAATACAGAATGTTGTAATTTATGACTCAGGATCCCATTACGGTACAAGTAATTATGAATTACTAGGTAAACTTTATAAGTGACATATATTATTAATATGTTTATTTTTAATTGTTAAAAATACATTTTATATACCTAATGTCATGAAACATGTTACATGTGACAAATTGACAAAATGATGTGTAAAATGGATTTTCCATTTTACACTATATGTGCCGAAAATTAGGAGGGAATATTAGGCTTATTTGTGTTAATAATGTTTAAGTGGAAGGCATAATCATAAGACCTAAGATATAGCCTTACATGCCTATAAGTCTTGGGAAGAATAGAAGCTCATGTATTGGCCATACCCACCCCTCCTGCCTGGTTTTCCTAGTGAAAAAGGCCAAGGGTCTTTAGCTCATTTTATCTAATATTCACTACTTGCAAACTAGTGAAATAATTCATTCTAATATCATCTAAAATATAGAGTTTTTAGAGAGATAAAAGTTATTTCTTCTTCTCCCTTCTCTTTACTGAAATTAAGAGACCAAAACAATATTTTGGGTCAATTTTATTTAAAATTAATATTGTACTAGTATCAATAATATTAATTTTATTAAGAGGTTATCTTGGGTATTATTCCTTGGGAGGGATTATATACTTGAATCCTTTGTTCATCCAATATTTGGAGAGCTCAAGAACAAGTGAGTAGGAGAACTCACTTGTGCCCAATAATCCGAAATTTCCAATGTAAGTATGATGATTTCTTCTCTATATTTACTTATGTTTGCATGCATAAGATCTAATTGAAGGAAAAGTAGATCTATATACTTACATATTCATATATGTTTTTAATTTAATTTGTCATAAAATTAAATATGGATTTTATGCATGCAAACAAATGAGCAAAATAGAGGAGAAATCATGTTCTTACATTGGATGTTTCGGATTATGGGCACAAGAGAGATCACCTTTCTCTCTTGTTCTTGTGCTATCCTTTAATGGAAGAACCAAGATCCAAGTATAGGATCTCTCCCTAAGCTTAATACACAAGGCTTTCTCTTAATAAAAATTAATATTATAGAAACTAGTACAATATTAATTTTAATAGAAAATTGATCCAAAATATTATATAACACTTGAATATTTCGGTTTTTAGAGAGAAGAAGAGAAGAATTATTTTTCTCTCTAGATTACTAATTTTGGATGAGTGTAAGAATTAATTTGTGATACACAACATTTTGTATATTATTAGGTAAAAATATGAAAAAACCATGATGGTTTTTGTCTTCTCAAAACCGGGTGGAAGGGGGGCTTTTAGGGGAGCCAATGCATGCAATTGTTGCTCTTAACAATAAACAATAAGGTTGCATGGCTAAATAGTAGGTAATCATTGTGTTTCCATTAACTTAATCAAACACAATATTTGCCTATTTCTTCCCCTAATTTTCGGCACACATGGATAACAAGTAATCCATTTTATTTTTGTCAATTGTCAATATGTCACATGTCACATGTCACATAAATTTGTTATGTATTTTTAACATATTAAAAATCAACGTATTATTAAAATACGTCACATACAAAAATCGACTTAGTAATATCATAATTACTTGTACCAAAATATTTTACCATTTATAAATCACAACAGATTGTATTTATAATAATTCATTCAAATTTAATTGTTACCTTAAACAATTATTTCATCCGAGTAATGATACGATTCAATTACTCAGATCGTATCTTATTTAATCACATTTCAATATGATACGTAAATTTTACTTCCAAAACCGTCTGTCAATTTTTAAATAATTTAATTAACTCGTAACGTTATACGATTAATTAAACAATCAATTAAGAGTGTTGCCCTATAGGTATGACCTAGGGGTCAATGATCACCACCGTCGCACGACAGTAATGTCAAACTCTAGTCACCAATCATTACCGATATATGTTGACCATTGACATAACAATATTACTTCCCAATTGTATTCTTTATAATGAGATTTAAACATGTGATCATCATGATCAACAGTCGTGATCGCATTATTGTCGGAGGACACATATTCCAACAATCTCCCACTTGTCCTCGACAAGTGTGCGTCACCAATTCTCTTGTCCTATTACTATCTCCCACTCAATGCAAGGTGTCTTTCAGGTCGTACTTGCAAGTAATCATATCGAGAGTGGTTTCCTCGATCCGGAGAATAAATCGATTGACCGGACTTATCTATCATAGATACTTTCCGAGCGTGGCCACGCATTTCAGTTCATTACTCCTCGAGTGGCCCTGAGATATTGTTATAACCCTGACTAGGGTGGACAATTCCTATCGCACTCATTCCCTTCGACTAGCCACAGCCATCATAACCCAAAATATGCCCATTTGACCCCATTTACGAAGGTCGTAGTAACATAAATCAAAGTCAATCTGAAACTGTGCCATCTTAGGCGAATAGTCTTTAGTCAAAAGAATCGACTCATTTGAATAATATAGTAGCTCTCGCCACGACCAGGCTATATAAATTTCCAGAACTCTATAAGCGGTCATTAGGCCCGACAAAATGTTCCTAACAGTCTGCCTATGTGATCGACTAGTCATCTCACATGACTCTATGGCACTTGAACTTGCCATCAATCGCATCACACTCTAGTCACTTCGAGACGTCACCTCATACAAGTAACTATGGGCAAATACAATGTTAATCCATGTTCACTTTAACGGGGTTCAATTGTCTCTACTACCCGTTTGGATATAACAATGTACAAGGTGAGTTAATAACAACTCAAACGACAAATGTCGACATCACACTCGGGTAGTCAATATCATATTACAACCTTGTGATGTATATCGTAAGTGTAAACACTTATTAATTGCAATAGAAGTTTAACATGCCATGTGTCCATATGTTCAAACTTCTTAAACTTGCAATTTCCTTTACATTCATGTTCTCTCTCGTAGTATGAATCTTACCAAGTACACATCAAGGTTCCCGACCTTGGTTTTGGTTCTTTAACTTGAAAGAACTTTCTTATCGATTATCTCATAACGAACGAATTTGTGATGAATGATATAATTTGTACTGATCAAGTACTCCATCCACACACAATGCACTAGGTATATGTTTTGTAGAGTCTTGTAACAATTTGTCAAGATTATTAGCCTAGCACTTCTCACAAGTCCTAGCTTAACTAGGAAAGATTAGTTTTGAATAACCTTTTATTCAACTAAGCATCTTCCCAAAACTTCTTATTTCTCTTTCTAGGCTTGAAAGATTTGGGATTCTCATAAATCCTTATATGTGTTCGGATTTCCATAATATGTGCAACCTCTTGACACACAATAGAGCATTCCGTCAAACACTGAAATCGCTCATCGGATTCCACTTGAGAATTCATGACGTTTCTATTATGGCTTACCAATCAATCATCATGCTCTTATGCATATGATTCATAATTGGACATGTACATGATCATTCTAATGGCGGAAACATTAGTTACTAATGATCATGAGATCAATCGTTCACAGATTCAATGAACGACCATGACTGCTAATGGCAATTCCATTTTCATCTACATGAATAACCTATGTGAATGTTGATACGATGTGTATCTCTTAATACTAATCCAACATCCCTTGATGTAATTGGATTCATCATTGTCCATTTTCATCCAGAATTGAAAACTCAAATGCTTCTTTATGAAAGAAGGTATTAGCTCGTCATTCTTTAACGAGTGATGAGTTGTAAACATTCAAAGGATGATAGCTCCCACTAAACTCCATGTCTTCACATGAGAATTTCTTAACTCCCACTCAATTTCACACATTTCGAAATTGACTTCTCAATCAAGAATTGAAATATAAATTGCATTGCCAAGTCATTAAGATCAAACCATATATGTTCCCATCATATCCCTTCAAAATACCTATTTCGAAGAGGTCTCATCTTAACCTTACGGAAAGAGATTTTAAATCTCTAACACACTCATGTCATAATGATGTGTAGCAATGTCATTTATTAAATATAAGTAATATCTAATACACATCCTTCAAAATATCCCTTTCGGAAGGAGGTTTAACCATTTCATAATGAGCTTAAGCAATGACATTTGCGTGGTTAAAACTTGGCCATTTGATGATATCGGTATATCAATCTTTGCAACTCGATCATAACTAGTATGTAACTTGGATTCATTTAGGCTCTTAAGTAAATCTCAAGGTTGAAACTATTGGTTCAAAAATTATCATATAGAACTTAGTCAAAAACTTGTTAAGACTTTACATTAGTCATTTTTCTTCCAAAACTTTCTTTTTGTCTCCTCGTGTAGTTATCTTGAGAATATACTCTTATGATTACTTCACTTGGTCTCTTTTGTCATATAGAACTTACTCGAAACCATAGATCTCATCTATTCGGTATACTATGTAAATAGATATACCTTTATTCAAATCATTCTCTCTTGCGTAAATCTTCATTTACACAAGTACACAATTTAATCTTGCCTTGTGTGTTGTGTCCTCATTTTTCTCCCACTCTATCTTTAGAATAAATACACTATAGATTCAAAGATAGCATATGAGACACAAATTAATGATGTTGAAGTATAAGGAGAACTATCTCATAGATAGACTAATAGTTATTGATTTCTTATGTATATTTGGTGATTGACAATCCTTTAAGAGAGTTCATAGACTCAAAATCACTTTATAAATGATCATACACAAGCTTTAAGCATGTGGACATATAATGAAACCCGTCATTATATTTGTCTATTGGATCACTTTAAGTGAATAATCTTATGTTTCAAGGTGCAAGCATTTAAAGATAAATTTTAGAACACAAAAGGATAAATGATAAAACGGGTGACTTGGGTTGCAAACCAAGTCACCATTATCCAAAATACAACCCATTATCCAAAATACTTTTCCATGTCTAACACGGAAACTTAAAGTTCTAAAATCCAAAACATAATTTAAAATAAGACAATGAAAAGCAAAGCTCCATAAAAGCTATCCCTAGCTTCTCGATGGTTTTTTATGCTTGCTTTTCCTTTCCCTTGTCTTTGCTTGGTGGAGGCCCTATTTACAATAAAAAGGGAGATACATTATCACAACTTTGCATCATAATACCATAGTTGAATTAGAAACATAAAAGAAGGATAGTCATTTACCTACTGGAGTGATCTTTCCAGCCTTAATATCACCAAGGTATTTGGAACAATTTCTTTTCCAATGTCCCATACCATTACAATAATGGCATTTATCAAGAGGACCCTTCTTGATCTTTGAGGTGCTAGCTTCACAAGTCTTAGCTTTGGTGAATGTGGGAGCTTGCTTCTTGCCCTTTCTCCCATTCTTTTTGAACTTCCCCTTACTCTTAGTGCTTATGTTAAGCACATCCTTGGGAGGGTTCACATCTAACCCCATGTCCCTCTCGGCTTGCACAAGTAACTTGTGCAACTCCTCAAGAGACACATCCTTGTCTTGCATGTTAAAATTCACCCGGAATTGAACATATGCTTTGACTTTGGACAAGGAGTGTAGAATCCTATCTACAATGAGTTCTTTGGGGATTTCAACCTTTTGAATTTTCAAGGTCTCGACAAGCTCCATAAGTTTGAGCACATGAGGGCTAACCTTTTGGCCCTCTTTCAAGTCGAGATCAAAGAATGCCGCGGCCGCCTCATATTGGACGATCCGCGGAGCTTGTGAAAACATGGTCACAAGTTTGGAGTAAATCTCATTAGCATTGCCCATTTTAAAGGCTCTCCTTTGGAGGTCCGCCTCCATCGCAAATATTAAGACATTTTTCATTGCGGCGGACTCCTTTTGGTAAGCCTCATATGCTTCCCTAGTAGCGGCGGTGGACCTAGTAGTAGGTTCGGGTGGAGAGGCCTCGGTAAGGTAACGAAGCTTGTCGTCACCTTTATCGGCTAATTTGAGTTGGGCATCCCAATCGGAGAAATTTGACCCATTCTTTTCAAGTTTACATCGATCCATAAAGGATCGGAGCCATGATGAACTAGCGAGAGGTGTGGCGTTTGGAGTTGGTGTTGGTGTTGCCATTTGTTATGAAAAAGAAGTGGTCTACAAAATAAAATATAAGGAGTAAAACAAATGTCGTTTTCACAATAATACTCGTAAAAATTGTATGATTTAAACAAGTTTTATGCATTTTTCTAGTGACCTCTACCCAACTAGATAAATGATTCCAAGACCCAAATTCATATCGACTTAGGCACGGGGTAGCCGATGAAACCTTTATCAATATAACTCGGTGGATTAACCTTTTAATCGATTCTACTTTTAGAACTCTTGGTCGATAAAATTACTCTAATGTTTATCTATAGCCCAAAACACATCAACAAGGGCACGGGGTAGCCGATGAAACCCTTATCAATTACTTTTGTTGAGTTCAATCGAAATTTCGAATAAATGTGTCCATTATCCAAACCCACATTAACTTAGGCACGGGGTAGCCGATGAAACCCTTATCAACATGAATTCGGTGGATTAGACATTGATCACCCACTTCCCCTACGTAACAAGGTTTGTACCCGGGTAGGGCCGAGTGCACTCCCCTCGCGAAATAGGTTTTCATGGTTTCTACTATTTGGTAAGGCTATGTCTCAATTAATTGTTTTAGCGAGAGGTCATGTCAATTTATTATCTATCACTTTTAAGTGAACTAAAGCGGTGAACTACGATAATTTTAATTGACACGGTCGATAAACTCGATAAAGAAGATGATGATGCATGTTTTAGTTATGGCGATTTAGCGATGCATGTGACATAAAATAAAATGCAAGCATAAAAATAAATAAATAAATCCTAGTATGGCCTTTCCTAAAATAGAAAAACTATTTAACTATTACATATTCGGAAACCAACTCCATTGGTCCCTTGAACTTCGGTTGTGGCACGCATCTCGAGGTAACACCGTCTCCATATATCGTCATTCTTGAAGAAATCCGTCTTTGAGAACTCCGGAATGAATAAAATTACATAATAAATTACATAATTTCCTATTATACATTTGTAACTAAAATAAAATAAATCTATTAAATTACAAAACGGTGATACGAGATCACAATAAAATTACAACCGAATCGATATTCCCATACATTTCGGGAAATACCAATTAAAAAACTAAGGCCATACTAAGTAAAATTACATAATTCAAAAATTACATAAATTAAAATTATGACAATCATAAAGAAAATGCATCATTATAATATGTATGAACATGCTCAATTTTTTTTTATGCTAAATCGCCTTTAATTAGCCAATATCGTATATTACTCGGTTTTTACGGATTTGCGTGATTTCAACATTTTATAATCACAAAAATTCATAAATTCATATTTATGCATAAGTTAATTACCCTAACCTCTTAGGACTCAAAATTTAGTCTTCACTAATAATTTGACCATAATTAACCCATATTTTATAAAATTGTTCATAAATGGACCAAAAATTACAAAAATAAGCTATAAACTTCAAATAAATCACAAAATTTCAAATAAATTTGAAATTTGAAATTTAAACTCATGAACATTCTGGAAAAATACCATGACACTCATAATGTTCAAAATCTTAGGTTAAAAATTTTGAAATTTTTCCGGAAAAACAATGTTGCGGTTTATCGATTTTTAATAAAATAATCATAAAAACATGGAAAAATTATATTCATTAACTTTTCAATTTTAGATCTGAAAAAGATAATAAAAAGCAACATTAGACGTTTTTCCTAAGTCATAGATTATGTTTTATTAATTTTTCACTAATAATGTCACTATTTATGCTATTTTTCTTCAAAAATCCATAAATCATGCAAAAAGACTTCTTTATAGCCAATTATTTTACACACATCTTGTAAAATTTCATGTGACAACATATTAAATTTCTATGACCAGATTCGAAATTTAACTCATATTAACCTATTTTTCACCTAAATTCGAATTTAATAATGAAAAATCCATTTTTCGAGCATAACAAGTCCAAAAATTATGAAAATTTACAGGTTATCTCAAAATAATATATGTCACAACATATCCAAAAATCACTGGAAAATTCGTAGTATAGCTAATTTTAGACCAAAAATGACATTTTTACTCATAAAATCATATTTAAATGCCATTATTGTATAATATGAACAATAAAAATCCGTAAAATTAACCAAAATATCCTAAAACATTTTAGGACCAGAAATATTACCATGCATGAATTAATTTCGTGATATATCATAATAACACAAATTTTACAAGTTTTATATGTTATTCTTATAACTCGGAAAAACTTTTAACCGATTTGCATGCAAAGAACCGTGGCTCTTGATACTGATTGAAGGAAAAGTATATCTATATACTTACATATTCATATATGTTTTTAATTTAATTTGTCATAAAATTAAATATGGATTTTATGCATGCAAACAAATGAGCAAAATAGAGGAGAAATCATGTTCTTACATTGGATGTTTCGGATTATGGGCACAAGAGAGATCACCTTTCTCTCTTGTTCTTGTGCTATGCTTTATTGGAAGAACCAAGATCCAAGTATAGGATCTCTCCCTAAGCTTAATACCCAAGGCTTTCTCTTAATAAAAATTAATATTATAGAAACTAGTACAATATTAATTTTAGTAGAAAATTGATCCAAAATATTATATAACACTTGAATATTTCGGTTTTTAGAGAGAAGAAGAGGAGAATTATTTTTCTCTCTAGAATACTAATTTTGGATGAGTGTAAGAATGAATTTGTGATACACAACATTTTGTATATTATTAGGTAAAAATATGAAAAAACCATGATGGTTTTTGTCTTCTCAAAACCGGGTGGAAGGGGGGCTTTTAGGGGAGCCAATGCATGCAATTGTTGCTCTTAACAATAAACAATAAGGTTGCATGTCTAAATAGTAGGTAATCATTGTGTTTCCATTAACTTAATCAAACACAATATTTGCCTATTTCTTCCCCTAATTTTCGGCACACATGGATAACAAGTAATCCATTTTATTTTTGTCAATTGTCAATATGTCACATGTCACATGTCACATAAATTTGTTATGTATTTTTAACATATTAAAAATCAACTAACGTATTATTAAAATACGTCACATACAAAAATCGACTTAGTAATATCATAATTACTTGTACCAAAATATTTTACCATTTATAAATCACAACAGATTGTATTTATAATAATTCATTCAAATTTAATTGTTACCTTAAACAATTATTTCATCCGAGTAATGATACGATTCAATTACTCAGATCGTATCTTATTTAATCAGATTTCAATATGATACGTAAATTTTACTTCCAAAACCGTCCGTCAATTTTCAAATAATTTAATTAACTCGTAACGTTATACGATTAATTAAACATTCAATTAAGAGTGTTGCCCTATAGGTATGACCTAGGGGGTCAACTGATCACCACCGTCGCACGACAGTAATGTCAAACTCTAGTCAGCCAATCATTACCGATATATGTTGACCAGTTGACAGTAACAATATTACTTCCCAATTGTATTCTTTATAATGAGATTTAAACATGTGATCATCATGATCAACAGTCGTGATCGCATTATTGTCGGAGGACACATATTCCAACACTAATTAATTTTACGACAAAATTAAATGGAACATATATGAGTATGTTGAGTATAATGAGATATAGATTTCTAACACCGTCGCCGTGCATTCGACCGACCCATTCGACCAACTCAACTCATTAATCAACATGTTTTAATCAACATATTTTCAAATCGAAATCCTTTTTTAAGTCACTCTTTTAAACTTCTTTGATCGCGAGTAGTCACAACCAGAAAACCGTCTCTAAAGTCGTCTACGTCGCAAACATCAATACACGTTATTTTGAGGGTGTAAACAACTCACTTATTTCATGTCTTTACTGTTTTTATGAGTTTATATGCATGAACAATGCATAACACGATTCAAATATAGGTTAGGCGAGCCAAAACCGAGTTTTCGCCCGAGACAGAATCCCTTTGCTATGCAAAGAGGCTCACGCCTCTTGTGGGTTCTCGGGTCAGACTCAAACGTGTTTGTTCTCATCTTTCCTCTTTCATTTCTTATTTGCAATCAGTTTTTACCATTTCAAATGTTTCAAATCATTTTTATGATAAATACTTTAACCATAAATCATAATCACCCTTGGTTATTTATACCATGACGGTTTATTCCGTGACTCGGTGATATTATTTGGTTAAATACAAATTAATGGGTATTTTAACAACCTTTTCTTTTATTTACCATTTTTCTCATTTGTTTACATTTGTAAATAAATTAGTCATAATTCATAATTATCCTTGGTTCTTTATACAATGTCTGTTTAATCCAAGTACGATGACAAACTTGACTAATTACAAAGAAATGAACAAAACATATTTAGTTCAAATCAAACATTTTACATTATTATTTGTAAACTATGCTTTTCAAACATGCAAATCCGACAACGAATATTACTAACATAATAGTAATTATTCCGAGACATGCAAATCATACTTGCAAATCATTAATCACAAAAAACGGTTTTAAACAACCTTTTAAACAACCAGGAGACGCCCCTTGGGTCGGCTCATGGCTCGCGCCCCAAGGCAGCTCCTGTTTTCATAATTTAAAACCAGGGCAGAGCCCCTCCCCTCGCCAATAGGCTCGCGCCCCAATGGGGCTGCCTGGCATTGTTCTGTTTCGTTTTCATACTTGTCTAGGACGATCCCGATTACGGTTAATCCAAATATATGACGGATCAGATTGACAAGCTTACTTTTTTACACTTTGTCATTTGACACCTTTTTCAAATAAATGGAATCGTGTTAAGCATCAAAATCCGAATTTGGTAAATGGATGTTTAATTTCCGTTTTCACATGCAAATCAATTTAAATCCAACTTTGACACCAATTTCTTGGTACATGCATAAACAACCGACTTAGGAAATTATCACATGTTAGGTTAAGACTTTTGGATGTGCATTCATGCATTTACACCGTTTTATCGACTTTTGCACTTAAACAACCACGATCGATCAGTAGAGGACGCTAACGCGAGCGGGATTGGGTGTCCGATTAAAGGGCTTCCCAATACGTACCCTCACCCCTTACTCGGAACCTTTAGATAGTGGATGGCCTTATTCAGGGCATACGAGAGTCATTTTAGGCATACAATGCTAAAGGGGGACGATTCCTTATCTTTAGTACCTATGTCAAACCCTGCTTTGTGCTTCGTTTGACCGAGGTATAAAGTGGATTCGAACGGGTTCCAAGCATCCCACAAATGCTTGGTGGCGACTCCGAACATCTCTAATCGTTTCGAGACCTTTACCGAAAAGATACTGACCGATCTAAAGCGATCTGGTCGAAAGCATTTCTACGCCACCGAGCGTGGTTTTCAAAAGACCGCTGCATGTCCACAGATTGGCTTGGCGTGGAGGTGGTCCGTGACCGCAGATCGGTAGGTGGCCCAAATGCACAGGCCGGCTTGTGACCCATGTCCACAGATCTGGCGACTCCGCTGGGGAGAACTAGGACACTTGTGTCTTTGTGATCCTTAGAGGTGAAACTGGAACGAGGTCGCGGGTAAAGTGCATTCCTTGATATTATGGTCATAAGTCGGGTTCCTAGTCCGGGCCCACAACCTAAACTTTATCGACCAATTGGCTCGTCCCGTCGGCGTGAGTTTTCTCATCCCCGCGTTTGAGTCCCGATTGAGTCAAGTATACCATTGACGTTACACATTTTTGGTTCGTCAAAGACCTTTCACTTCCTTCGTGCACGAGGCTAGGGCACCCTCCTTACACATTTTGTTTGGATTGGTATCCCTCTCACAAATCGAGGTTTTATTGCTTGGTGTGTAACCCACACTTTTAAGCCAAAACCCGGATCAGCATTATGCATAATATAATGAACTGCGAGTGCTTTTGTGTTATGTGATCAAAAGTCCTTCCGTGTCATTTCAAACTTTCAAAAAACCCCTTTTTTGCGCCGTTATAATGGCCGTTTTAAACCTCGGTCTTTCGCCGACCATTGCATCACCTTTTCATGCTGTTATAATGGCCGTTTCAAACCTCGGTCTTCCGCCGACCGTTGCACGCCTTTCTAGGCCGTCGTAATGACGATTTTCAAACTCTGTTTTTCACAACCGTTTCAAACCTCGGTCTTTCCCCGACCGTGGGAACCTTTTTATGCCGTCCTAATGACGACTTTCAAATCCGGTTTTCTACAACCATATAAACACGCCTTTTTAGGCCGGCGTAATGACGATTTTCAAACCCGGTTTTTTATAACCATTTCAACACGCCTTTCTAGGCCGCCATAACGACGATTTTCAAACCCGATTTTTTTATAACCATTTCAAATACACCTTTATATGCCGTTATGATGGCCATTTCAAAACTCGGTTGTTATTACCATTTCAAATGCACATTTATCACGTCGTTGTAATGACGATTTCAAAGTCCGGTTTTTCATAACCATTTCAAAGCACCTTTTTATGCCGTTGTAATGGCCATTTCAAACTTCGGTCCCTCACCGACCGTTGCATTCTCAAAGCGCCCTTTTACGCCGTCGTAATGACGAATTCTACCCTCGAATTTTCAAAATTCGAAATCAATTTTCAAACAAAAACGTTTTTCAAACCGTCCTAATGACGATTTCAACCAGTGCAACTTTCCAAATTTCAGATCTCGTTTTCGAAATCAAATTTTGCTTTTCTAAGCCGTCGTAATGACGATTTCAATTCTCACAATTTTCAATTTGCATACCATCTTTCAAAGTCTAAAACGGTTTTCTAACCCGTCGTAATGACGAATTCAATCCTCATAATTTCCAAAATCAAATCTTTTGAAAACAATTTTGACCGTTTTCAAATTTCAAATCAAATTTCAAATCATTTGAAAACAAATTTAACTGTTTTCAATTTTCAAATCCAATTTTCAAATCATTATTTGAAAACGAATTTAACCGTTTTCAAATTTCAAATTCAAAATCAAACCATTTGAAAGCAAATTTAACCGTTTTCAAATTTCAATTCAAAATCAAATTTTTGAAAACCAATTTAACCATTTTCAGATTTCAAATCAAAACTCAATCTTTGAAAACAAACTTAACCGTTTTCAAATTCTCCAATTTAAAATCGTTTGAAAACAAATTTAAACGTTTTCAAATTTTCAACCCAATTTTAAAATCCTTTGAAAACAAATTTAACCGTTTTCATGGCCATTGTGATGACGATTCCAAATTCTTCAACTCTCGATTTTCAAATCCGTGATTCGGCATTTCAAAAAACCGTCTTCGGAAACAGCACTTGGTTTTCAGAGCAACCGCAATCTCAACTTAAACCGTCTTTTGAAAACAAACCTAAGACTACCCGTTCAACTGGCCGACCTTCTAAAGATCCCTACTTTTTGGAAGCCGTCCATAAAACGACAAATGAATCTTTTTGAAAATTTCTATTTGTGAAAATTTCAGTCCACCGTTCCGTTTTAGCCCCGAGTCGATTAGAGTCCAGTAGATTTCAAGTCAAGTCGTCTAGACAACGTCGAGTCTCCGCCGAAGTTAGTACCTACCTTCTGGTCTAGGCCGTGTCGCCTAATTGTCGAGACATCTTCAATGGCGTTTGCAAAGTCAAAACCTGTCGGGTATTAAACCCGTCTTTCCCACACATTATGGGTCAAAGGTCAAGTTTGTGTACATGTCTTCTCCAACAGCGTCACGCCAACAACAAACCTCCAAATCTCGTCAGAAGTCGTCTGTCTAGGCATCACTATGCCAAAGTTGACACTCGAGTCTAAGTTCAACGCCTTGCACCCTGAGTTTAAACACAATAGGTCATTCACGATCTTTAATGAACTCATAACCTAGTCACACTATCGCGTCTTCACGACATAACTGCCTTTTATACATATATGTCGCACTTGCCTTTGTTTGTGCAATCCCTTGCCAAGACAAGTAATAACTCCTATCGTTATGTCAAATAGAAATCCCTTGAGTGCCATCGATCGCCAACTAGAAACTCAAGAAGCTGATCAACCTTCATCTGCCATGACTTCTGCCGAAACCAACAACATGGTCCTTTGACTCATAGCTACCGTGGAAGACTTGAGCACTCGTCTCTCCCAAGTTGAGGACAAACTGATAACCGGGAATTTTACCTCTTCTGATATTGAGCAAAGGGTTAAGCTTCTTGAAAGTCGTCTACTGGCCAACGACCAAACCAAAACCAGACGACCTCATAGGTCCTTCCCTGATTTGGGTATGCCTTATGCCACAGCCTTGGAAAGGTTAATCTCCAAAGGAAAGCTCAAACCAATTGGTCCAACTCCAGACCCTTTACCAAGCAAGCGAGGTCGAAGATGGGACGGAAAACTGCTTTGTCAATATCACCAAGGTCGCGGACACGATACTGAAATGTGTCTCCCCCTGAAAGGTGCCATCCTTGATATGATCGAAAAGGGTGAATTACCATTACCCCCCCTCAACAAACAATAAAAACAAACCTCCTGAAAACCCTATTGGACACAGTCATGAATCTTCCCTAGACTGCTCTCATCTCATCTCTCCTGACGATGAGAAAATTCATGCAATTGATGAGGATGGCATACCAAGCGCTATAATGATGCTCTCCGTCTCCATCAACAACATATTCTCAAAGCTACAAGTGGCTATCGATGATTTGAACACTCGGGTAGCTAATTTGGAGAAGAGTTTTGGTAGTACCGGAAATGAACCTGACCACCAAGGAGAAAACCAACCCTCCATTCACCAACCAACAGCTGTTGAAAATGAGGAGTCATTTGATGGTTCCCACATCCAAGAACCTACCAACAAAGAACATGAAATCACCTTACCGAAATCCCTTTCAAAATACCAAGAAACTTCCCCAAAACGTCCCATTGACAATGACCAAATCCTGTTTCCGCCCAGGATTGACAAAAACAAAAACAAAAACAAAACTCACAAAAACATCCCAAAAAACACCAATGTTGGAACCATGGGAAAACATCAAAGGGTATTCACAGATCTGGGAATAACATATGGCACCGCTCTAGATATACTTGCTTCAGAAGGAATGCTCCAACCCATTGGTCCGACTCCGGACCCACTTGAACACAAAAGAGCCCGATCCTGGGATGGTAATGCCTACTACCAATACCATCAAGGCAAGGGCCATGACACCGAAACCTGTTTTAAACTCAAGCATGCCATTCAAGATATGATTGAAGCTGGCAAAATCGTAATTGCACCTCTCAATCAAGACAATCCTCCTGAAGGTCTCAAGTCAAACAGCAAGGTTGAGCGTTCTCAAAGGACATTCACCAAACTCAACACACCATATGCCGCAGCTCTTCAAAAGCTCATGGCTAAAGGGAAACTACAACCAATCGGGCCAACTCCAGACCCGTCTGAAAGCAGGAAAACCCGTTTTTGGTACGACAGTGCCTATTGCCAATATCATCAAGGAAAAGGTGATGAAACTGAAACATGATTCAAAATGAAACATGTTATTCAAGATATGATCGACAACCATGAACTGGCAGCTTCATCCCTAGGCCAACCATGTGATGAAAACAACCCTAATGAACATCTCTTTCTGCAAGGAGATGAAAGCCTCATAGACTATTGTCCTCATATCATCCCAAACAATGAGAGTGAAGTTCTCAAGTGGGGCAACGCTTAAAACTAGACATTCAAGCCGATGGATGCGGCGAAAGAGACCTTCGAGGAGGAAAATGATGATTAGGAGTTCGTATCTACGATTGAGTCTGAGTCCGAGTCTGAGTCTTAGGTTTTCTCATATCTATCCTAGTGTCTATCCTTTTATTCCTAAGTGACAAACTGGGGGCTATCCCCACGAGTCACATGTATTCATCGAGTCTGTGCTAACCTCTTATTTATCTAAATAAAAGCACAACTTTCAACTATCATATATTCTCCCCTTTACCATTTCCCGTTGACAACGAGAATTGATTTGAGAATTGATTTAAAACGAACAACATGTTCCAATTCAACGTGAGTATACTCGAGTGACGTTCAGTACCGAGTAAGCAGAGGACTCAAAACTCCGTGTCCATTCTCTTTACCTATTCCATGTCTGGCAATAGAAACCTTTCAGTAGCACCCAATTTAGAATGAGCTTCTATCAAAGGGATTCTACGACGAACCTAGATAACAAACCTAGAACATCTCCTTGTTTATGATCAATGACGGAAGGCAAGCCCATTCCCCACAAAACATCCCATCACCAAATATCAACCTCTCACCAACCGGTACATCCCCGTCTGCACCTCTACCTTCCTCGAACGAAGGATGGCAAAAAACCAATATATCCAAAGCAAAACCAAAGCAAAAGGCCAAAATCAAGGCCCAAGCCAATAAACATTCACCGAAAGTCAAAGCGAAAGGCCAAAATCAAAGGACCAAGCCAATATCCATTCACCCAAAGCCAAAGCTCAAGGCCAAAGCAAAAACCAAAGCCAAAAGCAATTCACTCAAGGCCAAAGCCAAAGTCAAAGTCATAGCAAAAACCAAAGTCAAAGCCAAAGCCAAAGGCTACTCACCCAACGTCAAGGCCAAGACCCAAGCCAAAATCAAAACAAAACAAGATTGAAACCCTTTTCTCAAAAAGGCCAAAATCCAAAGAAAGCATGAAACACATAAAATCTTGGACAAGTGAGTACTAAATACCAAGTCCAGGACCAACAAGTCCAAAGCCCAAGACCAACGAGTCCAACACACCAAATCTCGGACCGACAAGTCCAAAACACCAAAAAAGTCGGTCCAAAACACCAAGTCCAGGACCAACAAGTCCAAAGCCCATGACCAACGTTTCTTCCCTCCAAACTCTGGGACCGACAAGTCCAAAACACCAAACACTAAAACCTTAACCAAAACTGCTTCACCCCTAAGTTCTTCTAGAGACTATTACAGGGAGACCTATCTAGGATCCTGGGGATTCCCCTCAAGATCATAACCAACATCGCTTCACCCTAAAGTCCTTCTAGAGACTGTTATAGGGAGAACTATCCAGGCTTCTGAGGATTCCCCTCAAGCTCGTAATATTACAACTTAACCTTTAAGGTCTAGACATGAGAATATGATCCCACATTATTTACCAACCATTTCGTGCTCAAGCCACATCAAGCCAGAGACCCCATTCCGCACCACATTACAAGCCGTAACCCACCGGCCTAAACACCACAAATACAAACTCCAGGTTTTTATCTGTCGAACAAACCATTTTATTACAAGGCTCCACATTCCATAATGTCGAAACCATTTTCACCCTGACCCAAATACGGAGTCTTCAAAAAACATTGCTCCCTGGAACGGGACATGCACATTTCATTCTTAGAGACCAGTTTTTAGTGTGCTCACGTAACAAGAAACCTTTTCACAAATTAAGCCTCTTCGATTCATGATCATGAAGGATTTCTATCCAATCAACCTTCTAGTCACCAAACGGAATTCACCGTCGTGACCCTCGACTCCAGATTTTTATCTGTCAAACAAACCTATTATTACCAAACTCCACATTCTATAATGCCAAAGCCATTTTCACCCTAACCCAAATACGGAGTCCTAGAATTCTTTGCTACCAAGAACAGGACATACCTAGTCTACCCTTAGGGTCCCCTTTTTAGTGTGTTCACATGATAGGGAACATTTTCACAAATTACACCTCTTTGATTCATGATCAAGGAGGAATTATCTCAAATCAATTTCTCGAGTCACCAAACGGAGTTTACCGTCGTGACCCTCACACTTTAAGGTCCTAACAACTCGCTTAGGCACACATTCAGACGAGTCACCGAAAGGAATTTACCGTCGTGACCCTCACACTTTAAGGTCCTAACAACTCGCTTAGGCACACATTCAGAACTACGATCTGGTTTGATTTCACATCACGTGAATACGTAGGTAGTCCTTCAAGGACATAACCATACACCTCAAAATCAATCATCAACACACATTCAGAACTACGATCTGGTTTGATTTCACATCACGTGAATACGTAGGCAGTCCTTCAAGGACACAATCATACACCTCAAAATCACCTTAAGGTCCTAACAACTCGCTTAAGCACACCCCCTGAACTACGATCTGGTTTGATTTCGTATACACGTGAATACGTAGGCAATCCCCAACAGGGACACAACCGCACACCTATTTCAATCTCAACGATCAACATCAATCCTCAAAAGTAGCCCACCCAGCTGCAAAAATTAATCTTATACCTCTTTACTGGGGGCTTCTTCCTTAAGACATCGCCCATTCCTCCTTTTGTCAAATTCCCACCATATCACTCTGAGGGCTTCTCTTTCGAGATACCACTCATCCTTTATCCCCATACATCTTTCCAGTCTCAACTACAGTCCAAAATAAACCGCTCATAGCCTAGCGCTTGGTTCGGACGATGACAAGGTCTTGGTTCCGCTCTCTGAATCATCATACCTCAAGAAGGCATCTAAAATGAGCAAATGGTGGCAATGATGTCTGAACAAGCTAATCAATTCATGTTCCCCAGCCGAGCGAACCTTCTACCTCAGGGATTTGATACGCGTTGTCACCCTTTCTTGGCTAGGTGTTGCACTTATATGTGCAAAGTCTGTCAGAGTCACCCCCGTGTCGTGTCGATACTAAGTTGGCATCATGTTCACGACTGCCCATTTGTCAGTCTGTCAGTCTGTCAGTATGCGTCCATGTCACAACGGTCATGTGTCTCCAATCTATTAAATTACAGATCTACGAGTATCAAGACTCGCCTTTAAGCTTCACAACATTCAAAACTTCTATCTCCCTTCGCGTGAGATATTACATGCTAGTTGCTTATATGCTAACTGCTCACATGCTTATGTGCCTACATGCTTATATGCTTATGTGCTAGTTGCTTATATGCTAACTGCTCACATGCTTATGTACTTACGTGCTTATATGCTTGCATTCAACGTGTTTGTCTATGAGACTGCGGATTTGTGTGGTCACTAACCATGCAGGTAATCTTGAGAAGACAAACTGACTCCAACTGAGTACTCGGTTCTTCCCAACAAACGGCGACCCATCAAGTCCAAGAGCTTTAACCCCGCCGATTACATGGCTTACGCTACCTCCCAGCGAGCAGCAACTCATATCCCCGGCGAGTCCTGAGAAGTTTCTAACTCCCCAACCAGTGCCGATTTTTAAATGGATGTCACACATGCTATTTTCCACAGTCGATCATTCGACCACAGATGGCTGGCGCGCCTTACAACGCATATGGCTGGCGAGCCTTTGTCTGCAAATAAGAAGCAATTCAAGGACATATCCCGAAGATGCCTCAGGTATGACTCCTTCCTATGGCTGTCGAGCCTCAAAATGCACCACCTTCAACACTGGCTGGCGAGCCTTTGCACACAATCAATTCAAGGACATATCCCGAAGATGCCTCAGGTATGACTCCTTCCTATGGCTGGCGAGCCTCAAAACGCATCACCTTTAACACCGGCTGGTGAGCCTTTGCGCGCAAAAGATTCAAGGACGTATCCCGAAGATGCCTAAGGTATGACTCCTTCTTATGGCTGGCGAGCCTTTATACGTAGTCTACGGACTTTAAACGACCCGCATCGTAATTCGACAGACTCTAAACTGTTCCCGACGGCAGGTCCTTGACTCGAATCCCCGAGTCGCCTCGACGTCGCCCTTCCCGACTCCAGGTCCTTGGCTCAAACCCTTTTGAGTCGCCTCAACGTCGCAATGGTCTTCAGGTTGTAATATTCGATTGACCTAGAGATCATAATTTGACTTTGGCCATGTCCAAGCCTCAGTCAAAGTGGGGGCTCTAAAGATACCCAGTATCTGCACCTTCCAAAAACCACCCGATGATGATCGGACTATAACGTGTTTTTGATATGCGTGCGTGGATTAGCTATACATGAAATGGTTTAATGCACTTCTAGGATATTAAAAATGATTTCAAAAGTTTTCTAACTTCATTTGCATTAAAATAAAACTATTTAGAGTTAAAACCGTCTTCGGACCCAAAACCGACTCAGAAACCCGCAACTCGAGTAAACCTGAGTCAACCCGAGTCAATCTAAATCTCGAATGTCAAAAATAATGCCATGAATGTCTTTATCATGTCATTTCCATTAAAATGACCCTAATTAGAGTCAAAATCGACACCGAGCCAAAAATCGACTCGAAATTCAAATCCCGACTCACACGAATCAAACCCGAGTCAAAGACACAAAATACCTGCCCCAAATATCACCCAAGAGGAAGCTTACACGGCTAAACAAACCTCAAAGACCACAAATCACAACCAACAAAATATTGGTTAGAACAAATGCAAAATCAAAATTTCTGAAAGGGACAATACACCCCCTTCAGTCACAAGGTAGCTCGCGCCACTTTAGGCATGCCCTTGGCCAGCAAACAAACCTAACCGACTTCTTACCATCCCCATTTCTCTATAAATACCCACCATAACACCCCATAATACTCACGCAAGCGTCCGCCCCTTTACCTCTCCCTTAAACTTCTAGACTCGACTTCCTAAGTCACAAAATCGACACGTGTTTACGACCTACCGATCGTAAACACAAGCCTTACACATTTTGTTTAGTACCATCGCCGTGCATTCGACCGACCCATTCGACCAACTCAACTCATTAATCAATATGTTTTAATCAACATATTTTCAAATCAAAAACCTTTTTTGAGGCACTATTTTAAACTTCTTTGATCGCGAGTAGTCACAACAAGAAAACCGTCTCTAAACTCTTCTACGTCGCAAACATCAATATAAGTAAGTTTGAGTGTGTAAACAACTCACTTATTTCATGTCTTTACTGTTTTTATGAGTTTATATGCATGAACAATGCATAACACGATTCAAATATAGGTTAGACGAGCCAAAACCGAGTTTTGGCCCGAGACAGAAGCCCTTTGCTATGCAAAGTGGCTCGCGCCTCTTGTGGGTTCTCGGGTCAGACTCAAACGTGTTTATTCTCGCCTTTCCTCTTTCATTTCTTATTTGCAATCGGTTTTTACCATTTCAAATATTTCAAATCATTTTTATGACAAATACTTTAACCATAAATCATAATCACCCTTGGTTCTATATACCATGACGGATTATTCCGTGACTCGGTGATATTATTTGGTTAAATACAAATTAGTGGGTATTTTAACACCCTTTTCTTTTATTTACCATTTTTCTCATTTGTTTACATTTGTAAATATATTAGTCATAATTCATAATCATCCTTGGTTCTTTATACCAAGTCGGTTTAATCCGAGTACGATGACAAACTTGACTAATTACTAAGAAATGAGCTTAACATATTTAGTTCAAATCAAACATTTTACATATTTTTTTGTAAACTATGCTTTTCAAACTTGCAAATCCGACAACGAATATTACTAACATAATAGTAATTATTCCGAGTCATGCAAATCATACTTGCAAATCATTAATCACAAAAAACGGTTTTAAACAACCTTTTAAACAACCAGGAGACGCCCTTGGGTCGGCTCATGGCTCGCGCCCCCAAGGCAGCTCCTGTTTTCATATTTTAAAACCAGGGCAGAGCCCCTCCCCTCGCCAATAGGCTCGCGCCCCAATGGGGCTGCCTGGCATTGTTCTGTTTCGTTTTCGTACTTATCTAGGACGATCCCGATTACGGTTAATCCGAATACATGACGGATCAGATTGACAAGCTTACATTTTAACACTTTGTCATTTGACACCTTTTTCAAATAAATGGAATCGTGTTAAGCATCATAATCCGAATTTGGTAAATGGATGTTTAATTTTGTTTTCATATGCAAATCAATCTAAATCCAACTTTGACACCAATTTCTTGGTACATGCATAAATAACCTACTTAGGAAATTATCACATGTTAGGTTAAGACTTTTGGATGTGCATTCATGCATTTACACCATTTTATCAACTTTTGCACTTAAATAACCACGATCGATCAATAGAGGCCTCTAACGCGGGCGGGATTGGGTGTCAGATTAAAGGGCTTCCTAATACGTACCCTCACCCCTTACTCAGAACCTTTGGATAGTGGATGGCCTTATCCAGGGCGTACGAAAGTCATTTTAGGCATAGAATGCTAAAGGGGGACGATTCCTTATCTTTAGTACCTATGTCAAACCCTACTTTGTGCTTCGTTTGACCGAGGAATAAAGTGAATTCGAACGGGTTCTAAGCATCCCACAAATGCTTGGTGGCGACTCCGAATATCTCTAATCGTTTCGAGACCTTTACCGAGATGAAACCGACCGATCTAAAGCGATCCGGTCGAAAGCATTTCTACGCCACAGAGAGTGGCTTTCAAAATATCGCTACATGTCAACAGATTGGCTTAGCGTGCAGGTGGCCCGTGACCGTAGATCGGTAGGTGGCCCAAATCCACAGACCGGCCTATGGCCCATGTCCACACAATGCATGAATGAAGATTGTCATTTTGGATTCTTGTAGTGGGAGCAAAAAAGTTAGACACTTCAATGTTGTCGAGCTGTGAGTCCTTTTAATGGTGCTAGGACTTAACCAAAAAGCCCAAAATGACTCTAAAAGTGATGCAAGTTAAATGTTATACAAGTTATAGAAACATGAGACAAAAACAAAGCAAAAAGAGGGGTAGGATACTCACAATGAAATAGGTCAATACTAGCATAAGTGATCAACCCCGCATTGTAGTGCCCTCCATCAAGCTTTGTCAACCATCAATTGTCGCTCATTGCGACATCATCATCATCATCTACCTCCATTGAACCGGAGGTTTTACCGTCATCTTCTTCACTTGAACTTTGCTCTTCTTCCTCATCATCTTGGCAAGACCCACTACCTTCCCCGCTCTCATCATCAAATTCCTCCTCTATCCTTGTTTCCCAATCATCCCTTTCTTTATTTTAAGAATCGTTAGGAAAGAACACTTTCCTATCCACCCAATTTGGCAAAGAACTCGAAGGATCAAGGAGTCCTTGCCTACCAAGATGGTAGAGGGGTGGATATTGGGCGTAGTAGGCATTCACACGATCAATGTATGCTTCCTTATGCATATGTTGCATTAATTGTGTCAAGTAGTCATTGCCCGCCGTAGCATTACTCGATTTGAACTCGTGGTAGGCAAAGGGATACGGTGGTGTAATAATGGAGGAGGAGGGCTCTTCTCTTGGATTTTGTTGTTGCTTGATGATGGTCTCGGCTTGCTCGGAAACGGGAATGAGGTAGTTGGTTCGGTGGGTGGAGATGCGACAAATCTTGCTTGGTAAGACAATGGAATTAGCATCCTTTATGAGCCACTCATATGTATGGTCTAAGTTATCATGCTTGACCCATTGAAACTTGTGAATCGAATTGCTCATATCAAGAAGGTGGTTTCCCTTAACCGATTTATAAGTGTTATCTTTGTTGAAATCCGGGTTAAAGTCTCTTGCCAATCTTGTCATCAAGCCTCCATTAAAAATGAAAGCCGCGTCATCTTTCCCATTCTCAATATCCAACCATATCTTGATCAATAGTTGAAGAATATTGTACTCACTTTTGGGCTTCCCACCAACATTCAAAAAGGACTCAAGGTAAACAAAGTCTAATTCCGTCAAGTGATTGGCTTCTTTTCTAGCAATCAAAGTGTTAGCCACGAACTTGTGCCAATACCTTATACCCGGATGATGAATGTACAAGGCATGACACTCCTTAAAAGTAGTGAACTCACAACCAAAGATAGCTTGCCAAAGTGGTTTGGCATAAAACTCCAAAGGTTTCTTGTTGAATCGGTCATGGTTCTTAAGCCCAAACACTTTACCAAAATCACTCTTATGCATTGTTCAAGTCTTGTTTTCGAGACGGAATTCTACATAATCTCGAGCCTCAATTTTATAATCCCTCAAGGAATAAATGAATTCCAATGTCAAAGAGGGGTATGTCAATTCATTCATTTCAAAAAGGGTTGATAACCCCATAGACTCGTAGAATGCCTTTGTTTGTTCAAGGGCACCCAATTTACTCAAAGCATCTTGACATACAAATTTTGTAGCTAGAATCTTTTTCTTGGCTAGGGATTCGAATGCAAGCCTATGCTTATCACATATGAAAGTTACCTCCGGACAATTCTTCAATTATTCCACCTCCGAGATAGAAGTAGTAGTTTCCTCGATAGCATTGACGGTTGACGGAGCTTGCTCCCTTTGTTGAATCAAGACCAATGCTTTGGATGCTAGAGCTTGTTGTCTTTTGGACAATGTTGGTGTTTTTGTTGCCTTGATGCCTCCCTTGGTCCTTGCCATAGCTATTCTCCTTTAAATTTAGTATCAACAAACTAAGTATATGCTTGAATGCACCTTTGTTCTTCAAGTTTCAATTGAATGCCCAATCAATTTGGGGATTTTCGGATTTTTACCCAACCCTAGAGAAATTGATTGATTTTTGTGAAGAAATTGTTGTTTGAATGGTCTTATTGTTGGTAAAGGAGTGATTTGTTTTTTATTTGAGCAAGTTTGGACTTGATTATGGTTAATTTGGATGAGAGATTGTTGTTTTTAAATGAGGGTTTGAAGGTTAAAGTGAGGGAAAAATATTGTGTTTGTGTTAGAATGAAATGAAATGAAATGAAGAAGAGGGTTTGGTCCCGTGTTTTGGTGATGTAGCAGATAGGGACGGGCGGACTGGAGTGGAGTCGGGCGGATTTTCATCCAGTGAAAAATCAACTATCTGCAAGGCTTTGGAGACGGCTGTCTTGAAGGCAAGTCGGGCGGATTGTTGCTTGGCTCGCTTGACTTGTGTTTGAGACTGGCAGATTGTTGTCCAGTGCAAAATTCATCATTTGAGAGCTCCTTCAAGACCCACGACTTGAGCTGAGGTTGAGCGACTGTATCAGTGGGTCGCTCGGGTTGGGTCGGCTCGGGCATATTTCTTTCCGGAGCAAAATTTCTCTTTGTACTCCTTTCCCAGTCCCCGCGAGCTCAGGTCTGCTCGTGGGGATCTTCTCCCCGTATCAATTCTTCTTCTTTCCCTCATCATTTCTTCTTGGGTGGCATTACAAAGGCTTGATTAGCCTAGGCATGTGCTTCCCCACACTTGGTCATCAAACACTACACATTTGAAGAACATTAGAATCCCTCCCTCACTTGCTCTCATGTTACACAAATTCGCCAAACAAAGCATGTAAAATACAATGCAAAAATTGAGTAATGTACAAGTTAAATGAAATGCAAGTTAAGAGGTTAGAATATTTACAAGTGGTGGTTTATGGAGGACTCCACCAAACTCTCCTTCTTTTGAGAGGTGTCAAGGGGGCAAAGCCAAGGCGTTGTTGATGTTGCTCAACACCTTGTAGAAGTAGTCAAAGGCTTGTTCATTTTCATGATAAAGGTCTTGCATAGACCCTTGAACATTGTTGTCTTTGTTGTTGTAATCCGAGTCAAAGTGTTGACAAGGATCCATCAAGCCTGGGTCTAGAGTCATAGCATTCCCAATGTAGGGATTAACCAATCCCTCAAATTAATTGTCTTATAGACCATACACTTCATTTGCTTTCTCCCCTATGTTGGGTGGATCATGAGTTGGCAAGAGCAACTCTCCTTCCCTGTTATCATGGCCAATGAGGCCTCCATCCGTACTTGTCATGGGTGAGCTTTGCAAGCTCTCATTCTTATTGTGAAAAATTTTATGCTCACCAAATAGAGCCATTTCAACATCATTGATATCTTTCTTCCAATTGGGTGGCGTGTCTTTGCCCTTCTCTTTGAGATTTCCATCTTTCCCTTGTTCTTTGAATGGAGATTCCATCTTCTTCTTGTCACCCTTCCGAGTATAGTGATCAACCATGAAGCATGGTTCAAACAAGTTGGGAGCTCTCATAGTCTTATCAAGATTGAAGGTGATTGTTTCATCACCTACTTCAAGTGTGAGCTCTCCATGTTTCACATCGATCACAGCTCCGGCAGTGTGTAGGAATGGTCTTCCTAGAATGATTAGAATGTTGGAATCTTCCTCCATATAAACAATGACAAAGTCCACCGGTATGAAAAACTTTCCAACTCTCACGGGTATATCTTCCCATACCCCTAGTGGTTTCTTTGTTGAACGATCCACCATTTATAAGGTCATGTTGGTGCACTTGAGCTCTTCCACTTCTAGTCTTTCATATACTGAATATGGCATGACACTCACACTTGCACTTAGATCACATAGTGCCTTGTTGATTGTGGTATCACCAATGGTAAATGGAATGGAGAAGCTTCCCGGATCCTTGAGCTTTGGAGGGGAATTCCCTTGAAGAATTGCACTACTCACTTTTGTGAAGGCAATGGTTTCTAATCTTCGGATGGACTTCTTCTTGGTAAGTATATCTTTCATGTACTTTGCATAGGCCGGAACATGGTGGATTAGCTCCGTGAATGGTATAGAAACTTCTAAGTTCTTCATAATCTCCATGAACTTTCCAAGTTGCTCATCAAACTTGGGCTTGGCTTGGTGACTTGGGAATAGAAGTCTAATCACAATAGGCTCTTTCTCAATTTCTTTGGCCTTCTCTTCATTTATCTTCTTTGATGAGTCATTAGTAGTTGTCTCTACCAACTTAGGATTTTTCTTTAGTGGTTCAATCACTTCATTTTACTTGTCATTCTCTTCAACAATATTCTCTTCAATCGATATCTTTGGTCCCTCATATCTTGTGCCACTCATCAAGTGGATGGCATTGATGGTCTCATGTCTTGTGAGTGGATTACCTTGAGGAGGTAATTGTCCCTTTTGTCTTTGGGAACTAGAAGATGCTAATTGAGACAATTGAGTCTCCAACATTTTTTTGTGAGCAAGGATATTGTTGATGGTAGTGTCTTTGGTTGGCTATCCCTTTGCATTTGAGCAAAGAAATCTTGTTGGCTCTGTTGCATTTGGAGGTCCGCTTTTTGGACATCAAATGCTTGGTCATTGGGTTGATTATAGTATGGCCTTTGAGTAAGATTTCTCATTAGAGGTGGTGTGTATGTGGGTTGAGGGTTTTGGACATTTTGGCTCTTGTATGAGAGGTTTGGATGGAATTTGGTATTCCCATTGTATTAGTTGGAATAAGGGGTGCCATTCTTGTAGGCTTGGAAAGCATTTACTTGTTCATTTGTTCCCTTACATTCATGTTGATCATGTCCCAAGGTTCCACAACTCTCACACACTCCATTTGGGATTAAGGATGTCGCCATCATAGCATTGACATGTTGTTTGGGTGATTGGGAGGCTTCATCAAGCTTCGCCATGGGCTTCACAAACTTCAAGTTTATGGTGTCAATATGAGCACTTAGTTGAGCACCTAATTGTGTGATGGAGTCCACCTCATGCTTTCCTCCTCTAGTGGCTTTTCTCGGCCTATTATATTGGGAATTATGGACCGTCATTTCATCGATTTTCGCCCATGTTTAGTTGTCATCAACCTCCCATTGGAGCCCATATTAAGCACATTTTGTGAGTCTTCATATAAGCCATTTGAAAATTGTTGGACGAGGAACCACTCGCTTAGTCCATGGTGAGGACAAGAGCGACAAGTATCCTTAAATCTCTCCCAAGCCTTATATAGAGACTCTTCACGCCTTTGCTTGAACCTGGTGATTTGGGCTCTCAACATGTTAGTCTTCTTCGGAGGATAGAACTTCTTGTAGAAAGCAAGTGTTAACTTCTTCTAGGAATCAATTCCAATTCCAAGGGTAGCCTTGTCTAGGCTCTTTAACCATTTCGTTGCGGCTCCGATCAAGGAAAAAGGAACAACACCCATTGAATTTGATCTTGAGTCACTCCGGTTTGAGAGATTGTATCACAATAGTCATAAAAAGTTTCCATGTGTAGATGAGGATCTTCACTAGGCATCCATCCAAATTGACTTCTCTCAACTAATTGTATGAATGCGGATTTGGCAATGAAATTACCGGTTAGATGTAGTGGTGTAGGAGTACCATTTGGTAGGTTCTCCTCGGTTGATACGGAATGAGATGAAAATTTAGGCATTGTGGGTCGATTTTGTGGTTGGTTTTGAATTGAGTTCTCCTCTCTTTCTCTTGCAAAAGGGTTGGTAAACTTAACACTATCCGATTGGACAACACCAATGTTCACAAGTTCTATAATACCCACACTTTTAGAAGCCCTTCTAACGGTTCTTCTAATGTTGGTCAAGGTCCTTTCAATTTCGGGATCAATAGGTAAAGGTCTACCTTGTGATTTCCTAGACATGCAAAAAGCAAACAACTAGAAAACAATTAAAACTACCTTGAGGAGTTTGACTGCCCCAAGGTTAAGAAAGACACAACTAAAAACAACAAATGATAACAATTCAATTGAACATCGTCCCCGGCAACGGCGCCATTTTTTCTTCGGCTGGAACTTTGTCGTCTAAGCTAACCAATCAAAACAATATATATAATCTTAACTAACTACTCTTAGCAGAGTGGCAAGTAAAGGTCGGATCCCAAAGGACGGTTATTGAATTAAGTTATCAGTTGTATAGAGCTATGTCTTAGGGTGTCACAAATTGGGTTGAAATTTGGGTATCAAGCTAAGCTACTTAACAATGAAATGTAAAGAAATTAAAGTAAAATAGGGGTGTGTAAACAATTGATTAAAGCACTAAGGTGTCATGGGTTTATAGGGGATTCATGGTGGTGATCATACAAACATGTTTACATAGTTGCAAGCAAATTATTGTTGTAGTGGTATCGAGTTAGTTTATGTCTTACAATTCCTAGGAAGATTTGGGTCCCGGAGCCGAGTCGGTCAAGACTGTACAACACCTACAAGTCGACTTAGTTTCTTCCTATTCAACTTTATGCATGGTCTAACAAGACTCGAGTTAGTTTATATCTTACAAGTCTTGTTGAAAGGATAAGAGATGTATGCCTGCAAGGTTTACAACGAAGAAATTTATCAAGCATAACATGTGCATAAGTTTAAACTACAATAAGCAAGCAATCTTATGAAAACATATTAGATTAAGTATGGATCTACCCCCATGTTTTTGTTCCCCTAATCCCCCATAACCCTAGCCAGGAGACTACTCACTCATGATTATGGTAAACATGCTAATAAAGGTGTCAATCTTATTAGCAAAGTTAAACATGGTGAATGAGTAAAGCAATAATTAATTAAACAAGGGTAAAAGGGATTATACCAACTTTAAGGATGATCCAAATAATAAGAAAAGAATAATAGAAGAACACATGATGAATGTTAAAGAGTTGTCAAGTCTTCAATAAACCCCAAAAAGCCTTAAAATTACCCAACTAAATCTAAGAACATTTGAATGATTAAAGAGGAATTAAGATTTGATTAATATTGAATTGAGTGAATATAACTTGATTAATAATACATAAACTTGATTAATGCTAAATTCTAACTTGGTGATTAATCCCCTAACACAATTGGGTATTTATACTAAGTACAAGTATTAGAGTAACTAAGGGCTTAAATGACGATTAAGTCCCTAAAAAGAAGATTAGTGCCTTGTTAGTCCCATAAGGAGCTGCCCGGATTGACCTTGAAGTCTACTCGTGCTGCCCAGGGATCCGCTCGACCTAAAGGTAAGACGCCCGGATTCAGGCTTCAGACGCCCGACCTGAGCTCGGGACTCCCGGATCTTTGTTCAGCTTTTCTTCTTCTTTTTTTGACTGCCTAAGGATCCGTGGGGATCGTTGAGGGTTCGTGGGAGTCTTCATCATTGCCAATTCTACTTGATTTATTAACTTAGGCCTTTAGTAATGGTCTCCTCTTTGATGCTTGGTCATTAGATGCACTCCATTTAGCTCCACTTTGCTCCATAAATGCAAGGTTAGCAATCCTCTCCTACGAAGGACACAAAACCTCAAAGAATATGCAATGTAGGGAACTAAAGATAAGAAACGACCCTAATAAGCACTAGAAAGCATTGGAACGAGGCTAGTTCAGGGACTAAATGTGCACAAATATGAGTCACATCGGGGAGAAAGCTAGTCACCCCAATCCGAATTGGATCGTTTTCATGTTAGTCGAAAATTTTTAAAATTTTTCGCATTTCCGCAAAATTGATACATAACGTCAATTTTCGCAAAACACTATTTCAAATTCAAGTCTTGTGCGCGCAAAAATCAAAATCAACACACTCATAAAAATCCGTTTAAAATTCATTCATGGCGGTTTGAGTTTTAATTCTTTTGTTGCAAATCAATTTTGCCAAAATTCGATGCGATTTAATTTAATTCAAACTCGAATTAATTTTTCTCTCTCGAATAAGTTCAAACAATTTCATTTGAAGAATCCAAGAGTGACGTCTTGTCACAAAATTTTCATGTTTGCGTATACGTGTATGTGCTACCTGTTGCCTGTTTTATACACTAACGATGCAGGAGCGAATGCCGAAGCAAATGGGGAATCAGCCGTTGACCGCGCTTCTCCAAAACACAACACAAAAAGGCCAAGCACAAACAAACTACAAACCAAAAACACAGATATACAAAACCGCCTCGCGCAAAATACATCAACACACATTTTATTCAAAGGACTGACCATACAAATAGGATCCAGTGCAAATACTTATCCAACAGACACTGGTCTAAAACAATGAACTAGGGGTTATCCGCCACCTACCGAACTAAGCACTCCCTATCTTTCTAGTCAGAAAAGAAATGGAACAACATGAAAAGAAAAGGAGTAACAGCAGAAGCAGTGGTGGTTACCATGATGATAACCCTTCTTTCTTACTCCGTAACAAAAACAAAAAATGTCTGGTAGATTTTGGACAACATGACAATCAGGAATTGTGACACAGTGCATAGCCCCAATGTTGAACCCCAATCATCAGAATTCAACAATGAGTGATAGCCACAACATAGGATGCCACCCCGATTTTGACCCCCAATAATCAGAATTCAGTAATGGTTGAAAGCCAAAATACAGTGCGACGCTTTGATGTTGAACCCCAATCATCAGACGTCCAACTCTCTGCAGATAACGACCGATGATCAATACGTGATCAAAGGCCATCGGGAAGAAACACAACTGGACGAAGATAGAACGATAGCCGTCTCCCCTCCTCCCGGATCTTCCTCCTCCTCCTCCAAGGCCTCAACCTCGGACCCAACATGCCTAGCAGCCCTCGAACACCCACCTAAAACGAGAACGAAAACAATGTCAGTCGAAATTTTGGCATTACGACGGTACAAAACGAACAAAAACCCCAAAACAAAAAAACCTGCAAATACAAAAGAAAAGCAAAAACAGCAAGGGCATACCCGCCCAATCCTATCTAGCACAAAAAAAAAACCCACAAAAAAAATGAGTCGCCCTTCTTTTCAAGCAAAAGACGAGTCAAAACAACAGCATAAAAAACCACAACCCAACACCCTCGGGCCAACACAAGGTCTGCAAAAAATAATAAACATTAGAAAACTTCTCGACACAACTGGGCATTTTACGCATTTCAAAAGACAATTTTACGCCCAATTGAGCGCAAACGGGTCAGAAATTCAAATTACGGCCACAAGAACGCAATGTGACTCGATCACGCCCCATGACGACCTAAACCACCATCAAGGTCTATTCTAAGCAAGGTGGCTCAGTTTGAACCCAAACATGCGCTTATTTCGTCAGCATAGGACCGTCTGCTAAGGGCAAAATGTGGAATTTTGCCTCTGGCACCCAACGAAGGTTTGACATAGCAAAGGCAACCTTCCCCGACTACAATGCAACCTAATGGGGCACACATCTCAAGCAAATAAGCACGACATCGCAAAATGAGATGGTTTCTTGTCTCATTCGTGTTTTTCGCACCTAAGGAGCATGAACGAGGACCAAAATGCAAACTAAAAGTACCCCTATACTCCTAAACAGGTTTCTTACCTAATACAAGCATCCATTTCACTCGAAAATAAGCAAATCAAAAACACCCAAACCGATTTCAAGCGGGTTAGGGTTTCGTCCTAATTCAATCAACAAAAATGCAAATAAATTAAAATGGAATCAAGAGCATTTACATACCTTTAGATGACATAATGGCAAAAGCACGAATCCTAGCAAAAAACGAGATTAAAAATGGCGTTTTTTTTTTTTGCGATTTCGTGTGGTTTTTGTTGAAGAAGATGACGGAATGAGGAGCTGCTGCTTCTCGCGTCCTTTTAAGAAAAAAAAAAGGGAGACCTCTTACGTCGCACAGAGGCTCGCGCCTCTTTGAGGTGATCCCAATAATTTCAGCGAAATTTTGGGCTTTGGCCCATTTTAACCAAAAATCCATAATTTCCACAAATTTCAAATGACGGAATTAAAAACAGTTATTTTCAAACAAAAATAGCAAAATGGCGAAATTCAAAATTCGCTATTTTCACAAATTTCAAGTGACGGAGTTAAAAACCGTAATTTTCAAAAAAAAAAAAAAAAAAAAAAAAAAACAGCAAATGGCGAAAGTAAAACTCGCAATTATCACAACGAAATTTTTCAAAAGAAAAATAGCACATGGCGAAATTCGAATTCGCTATTTTCATAAACTTCGCACGACGGCAATAAAAACTGTCCCCCCCCCCCCCCTTCAGAATTACAAATGGCAATAATAGAGGTCGCCATCCGCAAGAGCCGAGCCCAAGTAACAAAAGGCCTATCTCTTCTTAGCACCGCAAACATCACCTGTAGACACCCAAAAATTCCCCAGTAGAACCCTTGCAAACCTCTGCACGGAGTCGTCCTCTAGCAAACTTGCAAAAAGCAGCAACGACCGGGCATCAAACAAAGCAAAATATAGCACCTTTCGCCCCCAGCGACATCGACATCGCTCCCCCATTGGGTCGGTTGGACAAACAACCTCTTGAAGTAGGGCCCAATGATTCAGGCAACTTCCTGCAGTGGATTATTCGACCTTTAATGGCTGGCGAGCCACTATGCACTTTCAATGGTTGGCGAGTCTCTACGCACCAACAACAAGCAATCTTTTGAAATAGGCCCGATAAATCAGGCCATTTACCGCAGTCGATTATTCGACCATTAATGGTTGGCGAGTCTCTGCGCACCTTCAGTGGCTGGCGAGTCTCTACGTCCCTTCAATGGCTGGCGAGCCTCTACACACCTTCGACGGCTGGCGAGTCTCTACGCACCTTCAATGGCTGGCGAGCCTCCACGCACCAGAAAGCTGGCTGGCATGTTGGAGTATGTGTCCTCAACAATAGTGCGATCACATGTTTAAATCTCATATTAAGAATACGTAAGGGATTATTCATTTATATAGTCAACTGATCAACATTAATCGGTAACGATTGGCTTGCTAGACTTTGACGTTACTGTCGTAGAACGGTGGTGATCAGTTGATCCCATAAGGTCACACCTAAAGGATGATGCCCACATCAGTAAGTTTGATTAATTGTATGACGATACAAGTTAATCAATTCCTTAAAATTGAACAATTCATTTGTGAGAGAGAATATTAATATCTTATTGTAATGGGATTAAATAAGATTTATTTTAGTAATTGAAATATTTTATTACTAAAATTGTTTATTGTTTGTGAAACAATAGAAATGAGAATGAATGGTTAATTATAATTACAAGATGTTTTGAATTATAATTATATGACCCATTTTATTTATGTGATCAAGTATCACTAGTCAATTTGTTGTATGTAATTTAATTAATTTATTAAATGATATTTATTTGATAAATATGCATTAAAATTAATTAATAACATGTAATATACTACATGTGACATTTTGTGTGACAAATGAAAAATTGACGAAATAAAGTGGTAGTCCATTTTATGTATATGGACCGAAAATGGTGGAGGAAATAGGAGTTAGTGGGTTGTTTATTTATTGGGACTAAATAAACAAAATGATTGCCTAGCCTAATAGGTATGCATACCCATCACATGGAATAGAACAATTGTGATAATATATGTGCATAGGTCCCCTAAAAAGGCTCCCCCCCCCCCCCACTGGTTTTCCCATGCCCTTTTAGAAGAGAATTTGTTCTGTTATATTGCTCATTCATTCACATGCAAATTCCAACACACATATTCATTCCTCTCTCACATTTTATAGTTCCTGTTTCTCTAAAACTTGAGAAATGATGATCCAATTTGTTCAATGAGATTGCTAATATTATTAGTGTAATATATGAGTATTAGTAACCAATTTTAAGGTAGACTACTAAATTGATATCTAGTTAATATTATTTAGTAGTGATAAGGGCTAATCTTGGGTGCAATCAAGAGGAGGATCTCTACATTGGGATTTTGGAGGATCATCCTCATACTCATCATAGCTCAAGAACAAGTGAAGGTATGAGATCTTACTTGTGCCCATAAATCCGAAATTTACAATGTAAGGGACATTGTTTTTCTTATTAATCTCTTATTTTGTTATGCATGCACTAGATCTAAAGAACAAATAATTAAGAAGTTAATTAGTTCACTATTAGAGGAGTCAAATAATAGGTATATGAACCTAACAAGTGGTATCAGAGCATAGGATGTTGCATGTATAATCGGTTATTGTTTTTCCGACTTAATTTGTTAACATATAAAACTAAAAATTTGTGATTTATAAGAGTAAGTCACGAAATATTGATGCATGTTACATATTCTGGTCCTAAAATGTTTTTAGGTCATTTTTATGATTTATGGTAATTTATTGCTTATTTTTATGATTTTTAGTGAAATGATTACATTTTTATGAGTAAAATGAACTTTTATTCACTAAAATAAGTTAACCTTTACTACTGGCCATGATTTTTTAGTATGACCTCACATGAAAATTTTATTTATTGCATGTAAAATTTTATATTAATGTGATTAATATTTCATGATTTATGATTTTTATGTGATAAAAATGGCATAAATTGAGGTTAAATGACTAAAAATGGTTAAACTTACTCTCAGACCATGAAAATTTTATATGACCTCACATGCATATTTTACAGGTTGTGTGTAAAATCTCGTATTAATTTGATTAATATTGCATATTTTATGATTTTTATAAGATAAAAATGGATTAAAAGAGGTAAAATGGTTAAAAATAGTTAAACTTTGAACCAGGCCATGAAACTTTAATATATTGTCACATGCATGATTTAAAGAGTGTATGTATATTTTGAGATGAAATTATCTCATTTAGCATGATTTATGAATTTTTAGTGTAAAAATAGCATAAATAGTGACTATTTTAGCATAAATAGTTAAAACAAATTGCATGGCATGAAAAAATGATTTTAGGTTTCATAAATATCCCACTTATTAGATCTAAATTTTTAAAATTGATTGGATTAATTTTTGGATACTTTATGTGTTTTATGAGATAAAACCGATTAAATGCAACTATATTTTCTTGAAATAAATTCAAAAATTTTAACCATGATTTTTGACATTATGAGTGTCATGGAATTATTCCAGAATGTTCAAAAATTTAAAATTCAAATTTTGAAATTATTGTAATTTAATTTGGATTTATTTCATAAATATTATGATTTTAAGGTAAAAAATGAGCATATAATTAAATCAAGTTGAATTATTGTCAAAAATTGAGTGATGACATTTTTGAGTCCTAAGAGTTTTAGGATAATTAGCTTGAGCTTAGATGTGATTTAAGTGTTAATTTGTGATTTTAAGAAGTTATTATCACGCATTTCCATAAAACTGGGTTATATAATCGATATAAGTTAAATAGGGCGATTTGGCATATAATTTGGCATGATAGACATATATTATAATGCTGCATATTTCAATTGTTGAATTGTTTTATTTATATAATTTTGAATTATGTAATTTTATCTTAGTATGGCCTTTGTTTTAATCGATATTACCCGTAATGAAAGGGAATATTGATTCGGTTGTAATTTAATGTGATCTCGTATCACTTTTATTTTTACTAGTTTTTCATATTACAAATGTATAATAGGAATAGCTTTGTATTTTTATTATTATTTGTAATTATGGAGTTTCTTCAAAGACGGTGCCATTCAGAAAGGTGTTCCGACGAAGACGAAGTTCTTGGAAGCCATGCCACTTGAAGATTCAAGGGACCAAAGGAGTTGGTTTCCGAATATGTAATAGATTATTTGACTTTCTATTTTAGGAAGGCCATACTAGGAATTTTATTATTGCTTTGCATTTCTTTTAATATGTTACATGCATTGCCAAATCGCCATAACAACACATGCATTTCATATCGAGTCATCGACCGTGTCAATTATAATTATCGTAGTTCACCGCTTTAGTTCACTTAAAACGTGATAGATAATAAATTGACAAGATCTCTCACTTATAATAATTGAGAATTAGCCTTACCAAATAGCAGAAACCATGAGTCCCAATTTCATGAGGAAGTAGGCTCGGCTCACCGGGGTACTAAACTTGTTACTTTGGGTAAGTGGGTAATAAAATGTTATTACTTCGAAATTTGGATTGAGCTTAACGGAAGTATTCGTAACCGTAATCGCATGTGTTCCGGGCTGAAGATAATTATTAATGTAATTTTATCGACCGAGAGTTCTAGAAGTAGAATCAATTAACAGTTAATCCACCGAGTTATATTAATAAAGGATGAATCGGCTCACCATGCCCGAGTTAATATGAATTTGGATCTCGGGATCATATAAATGCTTAAAACTTGTTTAAAGTGTTTACAAGTATTATTAAAATGATAGATGTTAATTATTTCCTTCATTTCCGTTTTTGTAGTTATTTATTCGCAATGAATTCATCTAATACTCCAAAACCAATCACCATTGATTCATGGCTCCAATCATTCGATGAAAAGCGCTTCGAGTATGACAATGATACGATTAGAGAATTACGATGTGGCATTGGTCATGATGGAAATCTTTGCTTCTTTACCACCTCCACACCACCCACTCCAATATTAATGCCGATCACCTTGGTAAGAAAATCTTGTGAATAAAATCTTGCTAAACCCAAGGCATCCTTGTTTGAAGAAACAAGGAGAAATATTAAATTCAGTGGGAGTTCTAGCAAGAGTGTCCTTGCAACTGAAAGGAGTATTGGCATTATTAAAGGAAAAACAAAGATGGGTGAGAAACCCAAACCTGATAAAAAATTGGAATTGGATAGTGAGACTACCACAACCAAGACCAACAAGGGTGCCCAATCTTATGAAGAATGTCATTATTGTAATGTCATGGGCCATTGGAAGTGAAATTGCCCGAAGTATTTGGGAGATATCAAAGTTGGACTTATTACTCCAAGTGGGACTTGGAAATGTGGAAAAGCTAAACAGGAGTGATATAAATCTCCGACAAGGAAATGGAGCTAGGGTAGCCACCACTTCAAGAGGATTTATGTACTTGTTTTAGCTAATGACTTTGAGTTGTATTTACATAATTGTCATTATGTACCGATTTTGTATAAAACATTATTTCCATTTCAATGTTAGACATGAAAGGATTTATATTTTGCCATGAAAAACAATCGTTGTATTTGTTGAAAATAGACATCGCTGTGAGCCATGTAACTTATTTTTATGATGTACAAGTTTTAGACACTTCCAACTCGAGCAAAGATATCTTCATAATACGATCCAAGAGCCTCAAACTATTAATCCAAATGATTTGTAAATTTGGCTTTTTCAATTAGGTTACATAAATGAGAAACGCATTGAAAGCTAGTGTCGACTAGATTTAATGAACCATTTGATTTTCAATCATATGGAAAATGCGAAACTTGTCTCCTTCGCAAAATGATTTGTTGGAATTAATACATGCCGATGTATATGTTCTAATGAGTATCACCGCAAAGGAAATTTATGACTACTTCGTCACTTTTACCGATGATTTAAGTAGATATGGGTATATTTACTTAATCAAAATTAAAGTGAAGCATTTGAGAAATTTGAGAAATTTCTAAATGACGTAGAGAACCAATTGAACAAAGTACTAAAGCATTACGATTCGATCGTGTAGTGGCAAATATCTAGGTAATGAATTTGATTTATTAAATATGGATTATGTCCTAGTGTCACTACCCATAAGATCAAACTAATATGAGTCAGTTTGAGTTGTTGAACTCAATTTTAGGAATTTGCAATCCAAAACGGACAAGTAATTCTAAACGGATGGTCAACCATGAGATACCTGAAATAGAGAGTCTATTTAACAAATTACATGGATCAGACTGGCATATGACATGAATCAAGCTGCCATGATAGAGCTGGTCTTTTATGTGCAAATTCGTCAGTCTAGACGAACTTCCAATTACTCCACCATATATGTTTGTAACTCACAAAGCTATCTCTTAAGAAGATAGAGGTACTTCTAAGAGATAGAGTGGGAGTAGATTAGATCGTCACAAACATGTCTTATAGTTAATGAGTTACTTTGTGAAAGTAATGGAACTATAATCTATAAAGATAGAGTGGGAGTATAGGCCAGTGGGAGTTTAGCACACATGTCTTTTTGTTAAAATGTTGCGTTGTGAAAGTAACGGAATTATGACCTTGTCCCAAATCGACCTTGTTACATACGAGCCATAGCATTACAATCTAAAAATTGTTACTCAAGAGTAGATTTACTTTAAGGCGAGGGTCTCCTTAAAAAGTGAATAGAGCTTTAGAGTACTTAAATGCATAGATTGACATGAATATGTTAATAAAGATAAATTATGTTAGGAATTGCCACATTTCATTTTGATGAAGGATGCCAAATGATATTAAAATTTCGCTTTTCTAAAATGGGAATTTAGAGAAGGATGTGTTTGGAACACAAAACCTTAGATAAAGATCTAAGAATCCTAACATCTTATGCGTAGCTTTCTTAAGTGATCCTAGAATGGTCTTAAGTAAGCATTAAAGGTTCATACTTTTTCACTCATGTGATAATTGAGACTTGTTTCATTCACATGATTGAAGAATCATGATTATACATGAAGTTAAGTGGAAGCTAGAATTATTTTTCCATGTATAGTATACTTTAGATTTCTGAATCTATGTGAGAGAATATTGGCATAGAATTGTGAGTCTTATAATGATAAGATCTTTCGTATCTGTTTAACATCAACAAGGTTGAGTAGGTTATTCATGTTGATGAAAGTAGAATTACTATGATGGAGTCATAGTCGTTAACTGAACCTATTAAGTTGTTGATTACATGAAATCGATTTCTAATGTTTCCGCCATTAGAATGATCATGTATGCCAACAGACGCACAAGCTGTGATGAACCATATGCTAGGAGCATAAGAAGTCAATAACAAGTTAATTCATAAGATGGTCTTGTGAAAGCCTTAAAGAACATCCTTTGAGATTCTTGAGAAGAATTGAGGATTCGTTCTTATGTTTGGATGATATACTAAGTTATGTGTTGAAGGGTTGCACAAACTTTAGTTTCCAAATCGAAGAGGATTTGTCGAAATCCTAGGCTAATTTATTGACTTGGGAGTAAGAAACTAGAAAAGTGTTTTAGTTTCGCGAATTGCAAATTCTACAAAAGGAATCTTAGTAAATTGTGATAAAATGGTCAACATAAGGATTAAGAGTGAATCCCTCTACAATTGACTTTATCACAAGTTATGCGATAACAGTGGGAGCATCTTTCAAGTTAAAGAACCCAAGTCTGGTAAGAAGACTAGACATATACTTAGATAAATTCATGTTATTGGATATAACATTGAAAATAAGGAAATAACAATTGATAAAGTTGGAATATATGGATATATGGTATATCCACTTGCCAAGCTTTTATTGCATTTCAACAAGTGTAAAAGGTGAACTATAGATTATAAGATATGAAGTAGTAATAGAGTATTGACTATTCATATATGATAATCGCATTTATCGTTTGAGTTTTATTAAACTCACCCATTACTTTGTTAAATCTAAATGGGTTGTAGAGACAAATTCAACCCCATTAAAGTGAACTGGATTGACATGGTATTCGCCCCTAGTTACTTATATGAGGTGACGTCTCGAAATGACTAGAGTGTGATGCGATTGATGGCAAGTTCAAGTGCCATAGAGTCATATGGGATGAATAGTCGATCACATAGAGAGACTGTATGAGACACTCTATCGGGCAGTGACCGCTTATAGAGTTCTGGTAATTCATAAAGCCCGGCCGTGGAAAGAGCTACTATAGTATTCTTATAAGTCAATTCTTTTGACTAGAGACTATTCGCCCAAGTTAGCACAAATTTCTGATTGGCTTTGATTTATGCTCTACGACTGTCGTAACTCAGGTCAAATGGGTATATTTTGGGTTATGATGAACTGTGGCTAAACAAAGGGAATAGTGCGATAGGAATTGTCCACCCTCTTGTCAGGGTTGTTTGAAATCTCAAGGCCACTCGAGGAGTAGTGAACTGGAAATGTGTGGCCACGCTCGGAGAGTATCTATGGTAGATAATTCCGGTCAGACAGTTACACTCCAGATCGAGAAAAGCACTCAAGATATGATCAAGTGCAAGTACGACCTGCGAGACACCTTGCATTGAGTTGGAGATTGTAATAGGACAAGAGAATTGGTGACTCACACTTGTCTCGGACAAGTGGGAGATTATTGGAGTATGTGTCCTCAACAATAGTGCGATCACATGTTTAAATCTCATATTAAGAATACGTAAGGGATGATTCATTTATATAGTCAACTGATCAACATTAATCGGTAACGATTGGCTTGCTAGAGTTTGACGTTACTGTCGTAGAACGATGGTGATCAGTTGATCCCTTAAGGTCACACCTAAAGGATGATGCCCTTACCAGTAAATTTGATTAATTGTATGACGATACAAGTCAATCAATTCCTTAAAATTGAACAATTCATTTGTGAGAGAGAATATTAATATCTTATTGTAATGGGATTAAATAAGATTTATTTTAGTAATTGAAATATTTTATTACTAAATTGTTTATTTTTTGTGAAACAATAGAATTGAGAATGAATGGTTAATAATAATTACAAGATGTTGTGAATTATAATTATATGACCCATTTTATTTATGTGATCAAGTATCACTAGTCAGTTTGTTGTATGTAATTTAATTAATTTATAAAATGATATTTATTTGATAAATATGCATTAAAATTAATTAATAACATGTAATATACTACATGTGACATTTTGTGTGACAAATGACAAATTGACAAAATAAAGTGGTAGTCCATTTTATATATATGGACCGAAAATGGTGGAGGAAATAGGAGTTAGTGGGTTGTTTGTTTATTGGGACTAAATAAACAAAATGATTACCTAGCCTAATAGGTATGCATACCTATCACATGGAATAGAACAATTGTGATAATATATGTGCTAGGTCCCCTAAAAGCCCCCCCCCCCCCACCCCCACCGGTTTTCCCATGATCTTTTAGAAGAGAATTTGTTCTCTTATATTGCTCATTCATTCACATGCAAATTCCAACAGACATATTCATTCCTCTCTCACATTTTATAGTTCATGTTTCTCTAAAACTTGAGAAATGATGATCCAATTTGTACGTAATCTAATGGATTTTAAATGCCCCGCACAGGCAGTCGACAGACTCTAAACTGTTCTCGACGGCAGTTCCTTGACTCGACCCCCGATTCGCCTCGACGTAGCCTTTCCCGACGGCAGGTCCTTGGCCCAAATCCTTTTGAGCTGCCTTAACGTCGCTTCGGTCTCCAGGTTGTAATCTTCGATTGACCTAGGGGTTGTAGTTTAACTTTTGCCCTGTCCAAGCCTCATTCAAAGTGGGGGCTCTGTAGATACTCGGTATCTATTGAATCCCCAACAAACATCTGATGATTATCGGACTACAACATGCTTAGGAATCGCTACGTTTGATCGATAATTTTTATAAACTACGCGTCGGAAAACTTAAAAACGATTTCGAAAACAAAAAATTTTAAAAATACCTGGAGTGTTTTACGCATGGCGACGAGGTCGCAATGATAATAACTAGATTCAAAACTGACACCGGACCAAAAACCGACTCAAAATCCAAATCCCGACTCCAACAACGAGCCAAACATAAAAAAACAAACCCTACAATGCTTCCATGCTAAGTATACACGGTATACTTGATGGTCAAGTACAACAATTATGTCCTATAAAACCTAGGATAGAACAAACCACAAATTCAAATGCGTGATAGTGACAAGACAACTTGAAGACCCGCGAACATGCTCGTGCCTCTTCAAGCAGCCCATGTCGCCATGTGGCCATGTGGCCCAAAACGCACACAACCACACAATCCTCTATAAATACCTCTCAAATGCCACCATTGGAAGGTACGCGAGAGTGAGCCCCCTATTTTCTTCTTTAAAATTCTAGACCTCGACTTCCTGAGTGAACAAACAACACGTAGTTTCGACCTACCGATTAAAAATACGAGCCATACACATTGTTTGATACCGTCATCGTGCATTAAATAACTTGACTTACCACTTCGACCAAGTATACAATCACTAAAGCAAAGCAACACTCCGTATCTTACAAAATGGTTTTAAATCGAATTTTTCGACTCACGAGTTTTTACACTTTGTTTATTTCTCGTCAAGCATCTAACATGTAAGTGTGAGAGTGTAATTAGTCCTCTTCTTTTATGTTCTTTTCATCTGTTTTTATGACTTTAACATGCTAAAACATGCATAACATGATCCAAAATCCGGATTGATCGAGCCAAAATCGGGTATTGACCTGAGGCAGAAGCCCATAGTCACAACTAGGTGACTCGCTGTTAGAAATCTATATCTCTTTACTCAACATATTCATAATGTTATAATTTTAATTTAGTCATAAAATTAAAAGATGATCTTATGCATGCAAACTATAAGTAAAATAAGGAAGAAATCTTCATTCTTACATTGAGGATTTTGGTTTTATGGGCACAAGAGAGTTCTCCTACTCTCTTGTTCTTGAGCTCTCCTTAATGGATGAACAAGGATTCAAGAAAAGAATCCCTCCCAAGGTTTTATACCCAAGATAACAACTTAATAAAATTAATATTATTATTACTAGAACAATATTAATTTTGTGTAAAAATGACCCAAAATATTATTTGGTCTCTCTATTATTTCGGTTAAGAGAGAGGGAGGAGAAGGAAGATTTTATCTTTCTAAAATTCTAATTTTAGATGAAATGGAATGAATAATACACTAGAGATTTTGGTAGTGTATATTAGGTAAAAATAAGGAGAAAAACCAATTGTCTTCTCCTCTTGAAAAAACCGGTTGGCATGGGGATGAAGGGACCAATGCATGCACAAGGTGGTCTTCACAAGATGAAGTAGGGTTGCATGGCTAGGTTTAGGTAAATCATTATGCTTACCACTCACTAAATAAACATAATAATTTTCTAATACTCCCCATTATTTCGGTTTACATGGATAAAATGGACTCCATTTTATCTTTGCAAATTATCAATTTGTCATATGTCACATGTCACATGTCACATAAAATTGTTATGTATTTTTAACATATTAAAAATCAACGTACTAATAAAAATACGTCATATACAAAATTGACTTAGTAATTCATAATTACTTGTACCAAAAATTTTACCAATTATAAATCACAACATCTTGTATTTATAATAATTTATTCATTCAAATGCAATTGTTTCCTTAAACAATAATTTCATCTAAGTAATAAAACAATTCGATTACTTAGACCGTATCTTATCAAATTACAATGAGACACGTAAATATTACTTCCAAAATCGTCCGTCAATTTTAAGTAATTTAATTAACCCGTATCGTCATACGATCAATTAAATGATCAATTAAGAGTGTTACCCTTTAGGTATGACCTAAGGGGATCAACTGGTCACCACTGTCGCATGACAGTGATGTCAAACTCTAGTCAGCCAATCATTACCGATATGTGTGGACCAATTGACAGTAAAATATTACTTCCCAATTGTATTCTTTAAAATGAGACTTAAACGTGTGATTATTATGATCAACAGTTGTGATCGCATTATTGTCGGAGGACACATATTCCAACAATCTCCCACTTGTCCTCGACAAGTGTGCGTCAACAATTCTCTTGTCCTATTACTATCTCCCACTCAATGCAAGGTGTCTTTCAGGTCGTATTTGCAAGTGATCATATCGAGAGTGGTTTCCTCGATCTGGAGAATAACTGATTGACCGTATTTATCTACCATAGATATCTTCCGAGCGTGGCCACGCATTTCCAGTTCATTACTCCTCGAGTGGCCCTGAGATATTGTTATAACCCTGACTAGGGGTGGACAATTTCTATCGCACTCATTCCCTTCGAATAGCCACAACCATCATAACACAAAATATGCCCATTTGACCCCATTTACGAAGGTCGTAGTAACACAAATCAAAGTTAATCTGAAACTGTGCCATCTTAGGTGAATAGTCTTTAGTCAAAAGAATCGACTCATTAGAATACTATAGCAGCTCTTGCCACGACCAGGCTATATAAATTTGCCAGAACTCTATAAGCGGTCATAAGGCCCGACAAAATGTTCCTAACAGTCTGCCTATGTGATCGACTAGTCATTCTCATATGACTCCATGGCACTTGAACTTGCCATCAATCGCATCACATTCTAGTCACTTCGAGACGTCACCTCATGTAAGTAACTATGGACGAATACAATGCTAATCCGTGTTCACTTAAACGGGGTGCAATTGTCTCTACAACCCGTTGGATGTAACAAAGTATAAGGTGAGTTAATAATAACTTAAACGACAAATGTCGACATCACACTCGGGTAGTCAATACCATATTACAACCTTGTGATGCATATCGTAAATGTGTAAACACTTGTTGATTGCAATAGAAGTTTAACATATCATGTGTCGATGTGTTCAAACTTCTTTTTATCGCATTTTTCTTTACGTTCATGTTATCTATCATAGCATGAACCTTACCAAGTACACATCTAGGTTCACAACCTCGGTTTCGGCTCTTTTTCTTGAAAGAACTTCTTTGTCGATTATCACATAACAAACGAATTTGTGGTGAATGATATAACTTGTACTGATCAAGTACTCCACCCACACACAATGCACTAGGTATATGTTTTGTAGAATCTTGCAACAATTGTCAAGATGATTAGCCTAGCACTTCTCACAAGTCCTAGCATATTAGGAAAGATTAGTTTTGAGTAACTTCTTATTCAACTAAGTATCTTTCCAAACTTCCTATTTCTCCTTTTAGCTTGAAAAGCTTAGGATTTTCATAAATCCTTACATGTGTTCGCACTGCAATATGTGCAACCTCTTGACACACAACAAAGTCTTCTGTCAAACACTGAAATCGCTCATCGGATTCTCCTCGAGAATTCATGACGTTTCTTCTATGGCTTCCCAATGATCCATCATGCTCTTATGCATATGATTTATTTTGGACATGTGCATGATTATTCTAATGGCGGAAACATTAGTAACCTTTAATCATGTCATCAACTATTCTTAGGTTCAAGGAACGACCATGACTGCTAATGGCAATTCCATTTTCATTTACATGAATAACCTATGTTTCTCGTTGATTCGATGTGTATGTCTCAATACCTATCCAACATCTCATGATGTAATTGGATTCATCATAGTCCATTTTCATCTAGAATTGAAAACTCAAATACTTCTTTGTGAAAGAAAGTACTAGCTTGTGATTCTCAATGAGTAGTGAGTTGTAAATTTTTACAAGATGATTGCTCCCACTAAATTCCATGTCTTCACATGATAATTTCCAAACTCCCACTTAATTCCACATGTTTCGAAATTGACTACTCAATCGAAACATTCCAAGAATTGGAATATATGTTGCTTCGCAAAGTTATTAAGATGAAACCATATATGTTCCCATCATATCCTTTTAAAATACCTATTTTGAAAAGGTTTCAATCTCAACCTTATGGAAAGAGATCTTAATCTCCAACTCATTTATTTTATAATGATTCATGGTAATGTCATTATTTAAATACGAATAATATCTAATACACGTCCTTCAAAATACCCTTTTCGGAAGGAGGTTTAACCAATTTATTTTCATAATGAGGTTAAGTAATGACATTAGCGTGGTTAAAACTTAGCTATTGAAGATATCGGTATATCAATCTTTGCAACTTCTAGTCATAAATCTCATTTATTTTCTAGGATGTAACTTTGATTCATTTAGGCTCTTAAGTAAATATCAATGTTGAAACTATTGGTCAAAATTTATCATAAACTAGTCAAAACTCTTGATAAGACTTTACATTAATCATTTTTCTTCCAAAACTTTCTTTTGGTCTCCTCGTGTAGTTATCTTGAGAAAATATTCTTTTGATTACTGATACCCGTCGTTGTGAGTACCAAAGATAAAATTTATAATCTCCTATTAAGACTAACCTAGGCTAGTGGTAACAGGGTCGAACCACAAGGAGGCGGTTGTAAATTTTAGTTGATTTATGTTCGATCTGAGGTAACTATTGTGGGGTTGAATTGAATTGGTCTACACTAAAAAAAGAGAATAAAGGCAATAAACTAAATAAACGATTTAAACAGATAAAAGAAGGGTACTAGGATGATCGGTTCATTATAGCTTCATGCGGCAAAACTAAATCGGTCTGAATCAAACACAGGTAAGGCGGGAAATAAAGAGGTCCTCTCGGTCCACTCTTAACAAATAGCATCTTTCGATCTCGCTATAGGTCCCTAATGTCACTAATACGACTCTCGTCACGAAAAGTGATTAACGGTCTAAACTATACCTATCTTTCGATCTTAGCACGGTCTAGTCGATTTAATTGATGGTCTAATAACCTCCCCTACCTTTCGATCTAATGGGTCGATCCACGAAATAGGTATCTAACTGGTCGCATGCATTCGATTCGTTAAATACAAGATTAAAACAATTAAAACGAATATAAAACCCTACGAGGTCAGTCGATCGACTGGCAATGTCAGTCGATCGACCAACACGCGAAACAGTCCTTTCTAATCTAATGCCGCCTATGCCATAAATCGCCTACATCCTAGCACTAAAGAATTAGCTACTCATGATGAAAGTAATAACAACAATAAAACTAACGAAGAATTACTGAATTCATGCTTAAAGTAAATAACAAATAGCGATAAAACGATAAATGGCTTCGGGATACTAATCTAGCAAATCTTATACTAATGAAGAAAGTAAAACAATAAAATGGAATTAGGGCAAAAGGAATACCGAGATTCAGATAAACGATTAAGAACAAGAACAGAAAATCCAATGCTAACCGATGTTCCAAACCCTAATTACTCGAATAAACTAAAACTCAAAAATCTTTGTATTGTGATAAAAACTTGGATAGAAAACTGATCTCAAACTTGATTGTTTATGTTACGTTATATAGCAATCAACGTAACACCTTATTTCCTAAACCTAAACTTCACGGGCTTCAAGATTCACAGTCTTTTAATTTACGCGGAATAGCGATCCGTCGATCGATCGACAAGGTCGATCGATCGGCTCCTCGCAAAAAAAGAGCTTCGGAACCCGAGCATTGGTCGATCGACTGAAGGTGACGGTCGATCGACTGGATGAGCTGCTACTTGACTTCTTAAAACACGTGGACTTGTCTTTTGGGCCTTGGATTGCGCACCAAGCTCATTCCTTAAGTGATTCATTTACGTCATTTGCAATGCAGATTACTCGGGGACGGATTTGGCTTGATTTCCCGTTGAATTCTCCACATTTCTGCAATAATGTACAAAATACGGAAGTAGACGGAAATAGGGAGAAATGTAGCATAAACTACAAGAATGAGCTCTGAAATGCGTGTAAAATGGGATGTAAAACATCATATAAATAACACGCATCAAACTTCCCCAAACCAAACCCTTGCTTGTCCCCAAGCAAGAACTAGACTCGATCTAATGACCTAATGGAACGAGTCCAATCTCAGAGCGAAATGTAAACTGTTAAGCCTAAACCGATTTAATGCACAACCAACAATCAATTAGTAATGCGAATCATGCAAACGAATTATAAAGTCGTTAAAGATTGCTGAACCGTCAACTGTAGAGACTTATCAAATTGGACTCTCACGGGTCGCTCAGATCACTCAATAAGTACAGGTGATTATATGTAAGATAGAAAGAATTAATTGTGTAGTGACTCTCACCTAACTACGACCTATGAAAACATGCCAGCAATAAAATATGAAAATGACCTCTACGACCGTACATATGCATTCCAACCGAACAGATGACCAATGACACATGCCGAGGTATATATGTGGGATATGTGAGGTATGGGTAAGAAGAGGCAAAACATTTTATGGTAAAGTGGAGGTACAGGTGATCAAGCTAGTACCAAAACGGAACCAAGCGGCAACATTCAACTTCTTGCTCATAATCAAACGAAATGGTGCTATAGCAAGCACAAAACTCACAATCTCCAAACTATCAAATCAATAAACTCCCCATAGGATATAAATGAAACATGGGAGCAAAAATCGCCAATGAAATAAGGGCTTGAAACATGCGAATTGATTTTTCTTTTTTCTTTATTTCGGACTCCAGTCGATCGACCAAAAGGAGCAGTCGATCGACTGCCTTGAACAGTACAGGACATTTTTTTCTCTCTTTTTCCGAATCATTTTTTCATTAATTTTTGTTTTTCTTTCTTTCCTTTCCTCCTTTATCTTATTTCCCAACCATCATCTCAACAGAGCAAATACTACCAAAAACGAGTAACAATCCCAAAAACTAAACTACTAGCTTGACAAAGGACATGCTAAATGTAGGATGTAGTAATGGGACAAAAAGGATATTTTTGGCAGTGTGGAGTTTATGAGCAAAACGAATAAGGGAAACCTCTACCACATGTGTCAACAAACCACAGACCGAATGCATACAGGTATTAAGTAGATCAAATTCATAATTATGCAAATTAAGGAAACATGTCTCATAAGGAGTACTACTCAGATTCCTAAATAAACCGGTCATGAATGTCACCAGTTATAAGCTCTAATCCTCAGAAATATGATGTAGTTTGCCAATATTCTAAGTCAAGTCTCAAATCCAGCAAATAATTTAACGAAAACTCGTAGATATGCATATACGATTCTACCAATAACATGTTGATCTAGCAAGGCTCAGGCAAAACAGGTGCAAATGCTAAATCATCATAGAAATACTACCGTTCCGACTCGACCTATATGCTAAAATAAACGTGCATGTTATGGAATTTTTTGAATTTTTTCAAGTTTTTTGAATTTTCTGTATATATGAGAAATGAAATAAACAATGCAAGACAAAAATGTAAACGTGAATGCAAGCAAATGATATGCGACGCAAAACCCTTCCCCAAACCAAATCGCACAATGTCCCCATTGTGCAAAATCATGTAGTGAAGAAAAGAGAAATGGGAATTTGCGAGAAAATAAATAAGCAAGACACAAAGGAAAGATATGGAACTCACAAGACTTTGAGCGCAGCAAAGGAAACCTCCCCAAACCAGGCGTGAGCTAGGAGGTTTCGATGGGCGCGATGCTACTAAAAAGAGTGCCTGAAAGACAGAAAACACCACGCATAAGACCGAAGAAAACAATTTTGAAGCGTAAAAATTGTGCACAAATGAGACAATAGAAGAAATAGATAATTCGACGGAAAATAAAGTGGAGTAGAAGACTCCCTTAGGTCCGCATATCGACCAAACACAGCAGGGGAGAGGTCGTGAACGAATATAGCAGCAGCAGTGGTCGATCGACCACTGAGATCAGTCGATCGACCAGGTGGGCGTGAACAGTAGCTCCTGTAAAACTGCAATTCAGTCGATCGACCAATGGTGCCAGTCGATCGACTGAAAACACTGCTGCAGCGTCTTATTTCTTCGTAATTGCTCAATGATTTGAGCTAACAAGCTCTAAATACCTGCAAGTACACAATAAAACGCGCCCGAAAATTGCGCAAAACCCAGAATAAAGCCTAAAGTACTTAAAAATCCTGAGCAAATAAAATAAGAGCGAAGTTTTCGCACACACAAAAAGCAATAAAATTGTCTTGACAAAGAAGATAAAAAGAAGTTCGTAACGAGATTGATCAACTAATAGTTGATCAAGAAGGACCACGGTATGGCCCACTTCGTCGGCTTCTGGCTACTAGAGGTAGCCTCAATGGTGCTCATCTTATCAGTTGCACCTTTCTTAGCTTCAACAGTCGGAGAGCTCAGCTGATCAACTTCGTCATCTCCCCAATCAAGGACTTCCTTGGAATCGTCGGACTCCAAATCAGACCATCTCACCTTGGCTGGCTCATCTTCCACTTCCTCATCGGTCCCATAGCTTAGGCATCCAAGACCTCCTCTTTGAATGATAGGCTTTGTCGTGGCTGGAGTGACCTGCAGCTCATCCTTCCCCAAACCAGCTCCTGCATTATCTAAAACAACAGATTCTTCCTCCATTTTGCTCCCAATTTGGGGCGGAGAGGTTAATGCAGAAGTAGTAATAGAGACAGGCAATTCAGGGAGCACAAAGTACGACTTCTTTTGAGAAACCGTATTACATGTAACAGGCCACATGGGGTCCTTCTTTTTAGTAGGTTGGGCAAAAATAATGGAATGTTTCCCAACTTTGAAGGTCAAAGTTCCAGAGCCTACGTCAATGATTGCACCAGCAGTGTGCAGAAACGGCCTTCCTAAGATGATCGGTATATGGGCATCCTCAGGCATGTCAAGGACAACAAAGTCAACAGGGAAGAAAAACTTCCCTATTTGGACGGGTATGTCCTCTAGGACTCCTATAGGCTCGACCGCAGATCGGTCAGCCATCTGAACTGTCATGTCTGTGATAGCAAACCGGGTCAACTTGAGCTTCCTAGCTAAACTCAAGGGCATGACGCTTATACTAGCCCCTAGGTCACATAATGCCTTCTCAATTGAGAAGGTACCTATTTTGCAAGGGACAGAAAAGGTGCCCGGGTCCTCTAACTTATGGGGCGCGGTGTGAGACAGATAGGAGCAAGACTCCTTGGTGAGTGCGACAGTGTGCACTGTTTCAAGTGACCGCTTTTTGGACAACAGTTGTTTCATAAATTTAGTATAAGCGGGCACTTGGTTAACTAACTCAAGGAAGGGTACCTGAACATTCAGACTACGGATAACTTTCTCAAACTTACTTTGAAAGATACCCGTTCCTTGGTCGGCACGAGTCTCTCCGGATATGGGGTCAGTAAGGAGTACCTTAGCCCTCTCTTCCAATTCACGCGCACCGGCATCCTTGGACTTAGGCTGAAAGTCCGTCACCTTCTCTTTGTTGAAGCTAGACCCCTCCTCAGACCGCCTCAGATGAGAACCATTAACCGTCATTGGGTCGAACTTGGGGGCGGGATCGACCCATCAAGACACTCGGTCTTTCAAAATTTTCGGGACGGTGGTTCCCCGAAACAAGTGGTCTCGTAGATTATTTGGCATTAAAGGACGCAATTCTTGATCATCGGCGATCTCGGTCGATCGACCACTCTCCTCGGTCGATCGGCGAGATGTCTGATTCAAGCTCCTCGTAACCCGTGCTTGATCGATCGATCGGTATATCGATCGATCGGCGAAATACCCCAGCGACGTCTTTTTCTTTGATTTGTTCGTTGAAGCTTTCTCTTGACTTGTTTCCGGCTCATCTTTTCCAACAGCATCCTCAACCATGGCAGGACCATCAAGGGTGGCCCCGCTCCTCAAGGTGATGGCATTTAGGGTCTCCTTTTGTTCCGGTTGAGTAGGTAAGTGTCCGGGGGCTCGAGTGTTACTTTTACTAGCCAGTTGAGCAATTTGGCTCTCTAGTAACTTCATCCCGGCCTCTCTTGCTTGGGACTCCTTCAGCAACAGATTCTTTAGCTCGTGAAAATTCAGAATTTTGTGTTTGTTGCTGCTGCGGCACATAAGGAGGTTTCTGATATTGCTGTTGCTTTTGATGAGGGGGTATATAGGGTTGTTGCTGCGACGGAGCTTGAGTTGGGTTAAGGACATTTTGGCTCCTCCAACTCAGGTTCGGATGGGTATTCGGCTCATAGTAAATGTTGGTCTGCCTATAGTGTTGAAAGGCAGCACAAGATTCGAAGGGACTAGGGCAGTTTTTCGAGACATGGCCCTCACCTCCACACCTTTCACAGACGAAGGGACCGTCTGACACAGCATTGACTTGGTATATCCCACCTTTAGAAGCTCCTCCTAGCTCATACTTGTCAAATCTCGCGGTGAGAGCCTCAAGTGCAGCAACAGAGGAAGATTCAGCAGCTCTCCTCTGGTTCCCCCTCGAATTCCCATACTCGGCCTTGTGGGTAGCTAGATCGTCAATGATCTTCCACCCCTTGGTTGCTCCCAGATTTTCAGCGAATCTTCCATTGGCTGCAGCATCCAAAATGGCCCTCTGATCATCGTACAACCCATTGTAGAAATGATTGCACAGACTCCACTTTTCGAACCCATGGTGCGGTATGGTTCGCACTAACTTCTTGAATCGGACCCATGCCTCGTGGAAATTCTCATCTGGCCCTTGTTTAAAGCCCGTGATTTGAGCTCTAATAGCGATCGTCCTTGAAGCAGAAGTACTTCTTGTAGAACGCCAATGTATTCCAATCGGTGATCCCCGAATGCATTCTCGGTCCGGATCTCTATACCACTCCCTTGCGGCATCACGAAGGGAGAAGATGAACATGGTCTCCTTGATTTGATCCTGGGTCACGCCGGCTAGTGGAGGTATGGAACAATGATGAGTCATAAAGGTCTCCATGTGCTTGGCTGCATCTTCATTTGCAGCTCCCCCAAACTGGTTTCTCTCGACCATAGTAATGTAGGCGGGCTTTGGTTCGAATTTCTGGCATCTCCGGTAATTCGAACCCCTTGTATAAATTGTCGGCTGTCGGCTCAGAATAACTAGCTATACTTGCTTCCTCGGCCATGACTGGAATTTCCGGAGAAGTAACTGTCTCGGCTAAAGAAGTGGAAACAGGCGAAGATGGTGGATTATCTTCGAACAGTTCGTTCTCGTAGTAGCTTGACAGAGTACTCAGCTCTTCCTCTGTCGGTAATACCCTTTGTGTTCGTCTCAACTCGCGCAAGGATCTTTCGAGCTCACGGTTCAATGGTACTAATTCTCCACCCCGTGACTGCGCGCATAAGAAGAAACTACAAAAAGAATATAAGAAAAGTTTAAGGAACAGATGTCCCTTAAACTAAGAAAGACTAAAAATAAAAACAACTAAAATTAGGACTATTGCCTCCCAAGAACGGCGCCAAAATTTGATACCCGTCGTTGTGAGTACCAAAGATAAAATTTATAATCTCCTATTAAGACTAACCTAGGCTAGTGGTAACAGGGTCGAACCACAAGGAGGCAGTTGTAAATTTTAGTTGATTTATGTTCAGTCTGAGGTAACTATTGTGGGGGTTGAATTGAATTGGTCTACAGCTAAAAGAGAATAAAGGCAATAAACTAAATAAACGATTTAAACAGATAAAAGAAGGGTAATAGGATGATCGGTTCATTATAGCTTCGGCGGCAGCAAACTAAATCGGTCTGAATCAAACACAGGTAAGGCGGGAAATAAAGAGGTCCTCTCGGTCCACTCTTAACAAATAGCATCTTTCGATCTCGCTATAGGTCCCTAATGTCACTAATACTGACTCTCGTCCTGAAAAGTGATTAACGGTCTAAACTATACCCATCTTTCGATCTTAGCACAGTCTAGTCGATTTAATTGATGGTCTAATAACCTCCCCTACCTTTCGATCTAATGGGTCAGTCACGAAATAGGTATCTAACTGGTCGCATGCATTCGATTCGTTAAATACAAGATTAAAACAATTAAAACGAATATAAAACCCTACGAGGTCAGTCGATCGACTGGCAATGTCAGTCGATCGACCAACACGCGAAACAGTCCTTTCTAATCTAATGCCGCCTATGCCATAAATCGCCTACATCCTAGCACTAAAGAATTAGCTACTCATGATGAAAGTAATAACAACAATAAAACTAACAAAGAATTCTTCAATTCATGCTTAAAGTAAATAACAAATAGCGATAAAACGATAAATGGCTTCGGGATACTAATCTAGCAAATCTTATACTAATGAAGAAAGTAAAACAATAAAATGGAATTAGGGCAAAAGGAATACCGAGATTCAGAAAAGTATTATTTGGTCTCTCTATTATTTCGGTTAAGAGAGAGGGAGGAGAAGGAAGATTTTATCATTCTAAAATTCTAATTTTAGATGAAATGGAATGAATAATACACTAGAGATTTTGGTAGTGTATATTAGGTAAAAATAAGGAGAAAAACCAATTGTTTTCTCCTCTTGAAAAAATCGGTTGGCATGGGGAGGAAGGGACCAATGCATGCACAAGGTGGTCTTCACAAGATTAAGTAGGGTTTCATGGCTAGGTTTAGGTAAATCATTATGCTTACCACTCACTAAATAAACATAATAATTTTCTAATACTCCCCATTATTTCGGTTTACATGGATAAAATGGACTCCATTTTATCTTTGTCAATTTGTCAATTTGTCATATGTCACATGTCACATAAAATTTTTCTGTATTTTTAACATATTAAAAATCAACGTATTAATAAAAATACGTCATATACAAAATTGACTTAGTAATTCATAATTACTTGTACCAAAAATTTTACCAATTATAAATCACAACATCTTGTATTTATAATAATTTATTCATTCAAATGCAATTGTTTCCTTAAACAATAATTTCATCTAAGTAATAAAACAATTCGATTACTTAGACCGTATCTTATCAAATTACAATGAGACACGTAAATATTACTTCCAAAATCGTCCGTCAATTTTAAGTAATTTAATTAACCCGTATCGTCATACGATCAATTAAATGATCAATTAAGAGTGTTACCCTTTAGGTATGACCTAAGGGGATCAAGTGGTCACCACCGTCGCACGACAGTAATGTCAAACTCTAGTCAGCCAATCATTACCGATATGTGTGGACCAGTTGACAGTAAAATATTACTTCCCAATTGTATTCTTTAAAATGAGACCTAAACATGTGATCATTATGATCAACAGTTGTGATCGCATTATTGTCGGAGGACACATATTCCAACACTCGCGCCTCTTCAGGTACCCCAGGTCAGAACGCAAATGTGTTTGAGTTTATCTTTCCTTCATTTCATTTCTTATTTGTAATCCGTTTTTACAATTTCAAATACTTCAAATCTTTTTTACAAGCATTTTTAACCATGAATTATATTCACCCTTGGCTCTTCATGCCATGACGGTTTATTCCGTTACTCGTGATAATATTTGGTTAATTACATTTTAAGGGGTATTTTAAAGCCTTTTTATCCATTTTTTTACATTTGCAAAAACTATATTAGTCATTCATGGATAATCATCCTTGGTTCTACATACCATGTCGGCTTAACCCATGTACGATGATAAACTTCGACTAATTACAAAGCAATGAATTTAATATAATTAGTTCATATCAAGCATCTTTCTCACACTTTTTTACAAAGTAATGAACTTAATATAATTACTTCATATGAAGCATTTTTACACCTTTTCTTACAAAACTATCCATGTCAAGCTTGCAAACCCGAACGCGGCATCGAATATTATCAAGACAATGATAATTATTCCGAGTCTCGTTCTTCATATTAAAGCGGGTTTTAACACCTTTTTACAAATGATTTTACAAACACTTTCAACAACCAGGAGACACCCCTTTGGGTCGTCATCTGACTCGCGCCTCAACAGGCTCCCTATTTTCTACATTTCAAACCAGGATAAGCTTTCTTGTATCGCCCTATGGCTCGCGCCTCAATAGGCTGCCTGGCACTGCTCTTGCTTCCTTTCCAGCACTTGTCTAAGACGATCCCGACTTCGGTTAACCCGAATACAGGACGGATCAGATTGATGAGTTTGCATTATACACTTTGCATTCTAAAACGCCCTTTTTTAAGACCAATGGATCATGTTATGCACTATAAAACTAACTCGGTAAATGGATGTTTAATTTCCGTCTTGCATGCAAATCAACATTAAATCCAACTTGACATCAATTACAAGATACTTGGATAAACAACCGACTTAGCAAACTTTCACATGTTAGGTTTAAACTTGTGGATGCGCATTCGTGCATTTAAACCGTTTTATCAGCTTTTGCACTTAACCAACCAAGATCGATCAGCAGAGGCCGCTACCGCGGGCGGGATTGGCTGTCCGATTAAAGGGCTTCCCAGTACATACCCTCACCTCTTACTCAGAAACTTTGGATATTGGACGACCTTATCCAGGGTGAACGAGAGTCATTCTAGCGATAGGATGCTAAAGAGGGACGATTCCTTATCTTTAGTACCTATGTCAAGCACCGCTTTTTTGCCTTCATTGACCTAGGTATAAAGTGGATTCGAACAGTTTTCAGGCATCCCATAATTGCTTGGTGGCGACTCCTAACATCTCTTCATCATTTTGAGACATTCACCGAGACGAAACCGACCGATCTAAAGCGATGCGGTCCAAAGTATTTTTACGCCACTGAGCGTGGCGTTCCGACTGCTACACGTCCACAGATTGGCATGGCGTGTAGATACCCATGTTCACATGTTGTTTTGACGAAATCGATTTTGCATGTCAGTCCATACCTGTCGGGTTTCAAGGCAAAGATAAATCATCTTTTGAAGTGAAGGTTCAATCGAATTGAAAATCCAGGCGGTCACCAAAGCGTTGGTGGACTTCCAAGATTTGTAATTTGCTGCCGTGGTTGCGGGTTTGGAGATTGTTCCATCGAGATACTTGCTCTTTCCTTTGGCAAGAAGGGCGAGAAGAAAAGCACGAGACCACTTATCGTAATTAGTGTAACATTCCGTTTGATGTCTAGGAGTGTCTTGATTTTGGATTTGATAGTGGATGATATTATGGAGCTAGCAGTGTTAGTGGATGGTGGTTGGTTATGTATGAAGTTGGTGTCGTGAGAGATATATATGTGGTGGATACGATATCGTGAGTCATGTTAAGGAAGTAAACATAGTTGGTGGAGTGGGTGTTAAGAGTTCATGTTTTATGTTTGGTCGAGTTGTTGAGTTCTTAGTTATGTTGTTGTGTCTGGGTCGAGTTAGTATGGTTGTTTTTAGAGTATGGGTTGAACTTCGGGGACGAAGTTCTTTTTAAGGAGGGAAGACTGTAATACTCCGTATTTATAAGTCTTGGGGTACTCTATCGAGTAGGCCTTACTCACGAGTAAGGGTAAGTTGCGTTTTAGAAAAGTTTCGACACAGTAGGGTACTCTATCAAGTAGCCTTAGGTACTCGATAGAGTAAGGGGTACTCTATCAAGTAGCCTTAGGTACTCGATAGAGTAAGGGGGTACTCTATCAAGTAGCCTTAGGCACTCGATCGAGTAAGGGGGTACTCGATCGAGTACCTTGGGTACTCGATCGAGTGTCCGGTTTTACGGGGAGTTTTCTCGGGTTTTGTTAATTATGCGATTAAGGTATTTAAACATAGCCGTCATTGTTTTAAATCACTTTTGCAAAACCTAAAACCCTGTTTAAGAGAGAAAGCAACCAGTTCATCTTCCTAATCGCATTCTTAGCAGTTCCCGGAGTTCAGACGGTCAGTTCTTGTCGTTATTCGTATCGTTGAGTTCCTTGCGACGATGGTAAGCTTTTAATATAATTTTTTTAATGTTTAGTTAAGTTTGGTTAAACCCTAATTTAGAGTTGGGGGGTTTTGTGTGTAGTATGTGATGTGTAGCCTCTATGTGTTATATGATAGGAGGAGGGTTCGTAGAAGAGGCTTTTTGACTGTTGTTGATACCGTCCGATCATTGTTGTGCTTTCCAGGTAGGATTTCCTACTCAGTATTAGTCCCATAATGGGATATTGGTGATGTGCTGTAGTTAGTTGTTTGATATGATGATTGTATTGTGTTTGTGGTTGTGATTGCTGTTGATGGTTCTCGAGATGCGTTCTCGGCTGAGTGGGGTCACTTGCGGGAGTGACTTCACGCCCTAGTTTCGCCCTTCGTGGAACCCGCCACGGAAGGGGATGTGCACATTAATGGGACAGGGTTATCGCTCGGTATGATGAGCGGGGCTTAGGTGGGAACGGGCTGCGGTCCCCCATCGCGGGGGTCCAAAGGGACGATCGAAGATTGAGATGATGGGAATTGGTTGGTGGTGTGTGTGTGTGTGTGACGATTCAAATCTGTTTATCTTATTATTGTTATCTATATTGATTGTGTGATTAGTACTGACCCCGTTTAAATGTTTTAAAAACTGTGGTGATCCATTCGGGGGTGGTGAGCAGTTGCTTGACAGGTATATCTTGGATACGCGTGGGATCTAGCTGGGGATGGAGTCATCACATATCAGAGTCTTTAGTCTTCCGCTGTGTTTATTAGAACAGTTCCTTTCAGTTGGTTTATAGTTTGAGGACAGATGTATTTTGCTTACAGTTGGTTTTGTAATGTAATCACTTAAACTTATTTAATAAAGTATGTTTCTTCATTGTCTTATGATTATCATGCCTCGGGTAACCGAGATGGTGACATCCTCATACCTGAGTGGTCCTGGTAAGGCACTTGGAGTATGGGGGTGTTACAATTAGTGCCATTAAAGGCGATTTGGGTGATATTACTACCCGAGTTTTCGACATGAACGAGGGAGTACGCTTGTGATTTGGTGGGATCGATAATTTCGTTGCCATCGGTGTTTGTCATGATCAAGGTTCGAGAGAAAAAGAAGAATAAAGAAATGGAGATTGAATGATGATTGTTTTAGAGAATGATTAACCTAGCTGATACCATATTAGAATGGGAAGATTAAATGCTTGATATATTCGATTATTGTTATTGTGTATAATACAAAGATACATGACTGAATATATAGACTTTTGTACATCATATATACGGAAACAAATCAACTCTAACAGCTAATAAATAATCTAGAGGAGGCAAGGAAGATTGCTGCCCAATATGCACACAACTAGCCGTTTGGGCTGGCTTGGATAGCTGTTGGAGACGGCTTGTGATGGAGGTCGTATTAACAAATGTGAAGGATTCGATTACCATTTGTTCTATATTTGTTTAGTTGTTGTCTTCCATTAACCAATTATTAAAATAAAACATCGATCTCTTTCAACTTCATGTTACTTGGTACAGCCACCTAAACGTGAATATTAATACCGGTTTTTTAAAATGTGCCCAAAGGACACATGTTAATAACCTTAATATGGTATGATTAACAATATATTCTCACTAATTATGGTAACAATAAGTTTATAGTTAAATATCTCATGAGAATATGTTGTCACTCTTACCATATTAAGATTATTAACATGTGTCCTTAGTGCACATTTTAGAAAAACCCATATTAATATACTTCTATCTAATTAGCACGACAATTAAACTAAAACATCCTTGTCCTTGTCAATTATCCTGTTAATGGCAATCACGTTTGCTTACCAATTCCTTAATCTGATGAATTAGAGCTAATGACAGCTCCTTATAATGTAAGCCAGTTAGCCTACTCAATAAACATTCCCCTAAGTAAAGGCTTTTCGTTTCTTCTACTCTTAACTATATGTATTTAGTTACCATTCCTCTGGCTCTTAGTGGTAGACATGCGTTCAAGAACGTTTCTTCTTAGGTTTATTCTTATAGCTATAGATTTACACATTAAATCTCATAAATATTAAGTTTAAGAATATATATTTGACTATATCTAGCTAATATTATAGTATTAGAGGTTTAATTTGTTTTGTCCATTTGTTCCTCAATAGTTTTAGAAAATGTGGGATATGAGTATATAGGAGTGCTTGTTAACATTATATCCAAAACATTTTGGCCAAAACTTTTAATTTGAGATAATGGAGTCAATGCTTGGTCGTCCGTAGATGGCAAAACTAACCCAATTCGAATGATTTGATCTTTAAAAGCTGACTCGATATATGAAAATATCAGATGGAATTTTGCTAGACCTTTAATTGACAGGGTATGAAACAACCCGGTCCATAAATGACACGGTATTAAATAACTCAAAATAGCAGATCAGTTGGTCTCTTTTGTGACGCTCACAAATTGTGAGGTATTTTAATATATCATTAAAAGTTACCTTTCCATTCATAAAATATCACCTATCAAATAATGATCACATTTTCTCATAAAAATGGGCATATTTGGTCCGTCACAATTTGTGACAAAAAAACCCATCAAAAATAAGAATTTGTGATAGTTGATTTGCAATAACATTTAGGCTTTATATCCACGGTAAAAGGTGGCTGAAAAACAAATGAAACTACGCATGGTGTCACGGTCCGCTACTTTTGCCGGACCGTGGCGCGCACCTTTGCCCGTCTCAAGGCAAGATGCAAGCGACAAGGGTCTTCGTACTAGTGAGGGATCGCCCACTAGCACGATACTCGGGTCTCGGGGTGTGAGTCGGGATCCTAGTGTCGATCCCACAAACACGGCTTGTTAGTAAAGTGAAGGCTAAGAGTCGTTCACAACAAAGCAACAACAAGCAATACGAAGGCACAAGGTAGGAAATAGATTTTCATTCACTAGTACTCCCTAGAGAGGGAAATATGATAGTTACATCCTGGTAGCAGGAAACATTGATTTTACAAGTTTAGTTCAGAATAGCGATATACCTATTTATGGAAACCTATTCTAAAACTACTAAGAAAATACTTACTACAAATGTACAAGGGAAATGAAATTACATAAGCTTAAATAAATCTAAGGGTTCAAGTGTGCGGATCGTCACACTCTCCCCCACCTAATCTGTTGCCGCCCTCGGCAACACAAAAATCTTGAATGGTGCTTCATGAGACATCCTCGGTGAGCTCGACCGTCCCATGCGGTGTTGGGGATTGGCTCGTACAACTCGGCTTGAATGTGCGCTTCGTCCCAAACAATGACCGGCCTCTTCGTCCCCTCAAGGATAGGCTGGAGTTCCTTGACATAGAAGTCGCCGAACATCATGTTCTCCAAGTTCACCACGTGCTCCTTGTCTCTCGGAACGTCCACTTTGCCGCTTTGCTGAAAAGTTCCTCTCTCGGGATTCCTTCAAGTCTTTGGCCCAACAGAGCTTCATCTTGTCTCTCGTCACTTCAAAGACTGCATTCAAGGGAATGTGAGATCTCCAGGACGCGCGAATCGGCATTTCGGCGCGCCCCCGATGGTACGAGGCCTTCTCTCTTGGGTCGACGACCGTAAATCGGACGCGTCGATTCAAGACATCGACGCGGCCCCCGATGGTACGAGGCCTTATCTCCCGGGTCGACCGACCCGCAAAAACCAACGTCGATTCGAAGACATCGACGCGGCCTGATGGTACGAGGCCTTATCTCCGGGTCGACCGACCCATGAACCGGACGTCGATTCAAAGACATCGACGCGGCCCCCTGATGGTACGAGGCCTACTTCTTTGGGCATCTCGGCCCTCATTGTCTACTCCTCGGTGAGGGGGTAGACTCTTCTTTCGTCCCCCAGGCCACTTAGCATCGTAGTTAACCTGGGTCTTGTTCGCCCTCGGCTCCACCGAACCTTTAGGCATTCTCCAAGGTCGCATCCCTTGTTTCGGCATCGGTATCACCCTCATAGCCGAAATTCGATGCTGCCCCTTGTCTTCGTCACTGCCTACCGTCTTCACTACGATAGACCCCATTAGTAGCATCGATCCGCACTCGGTTTCAATACCACCGATGCTTTCTGAAAGAACTGCATCCCGAGTACTAACTTGAAGTCATCCAGCTGAACGGTGGTGAAGTCGAGCTCCCTTGCCCACTCACCCACTTGGACCGCGACCTTCTTAGCCACTCCTTGGACGCGTGTCATTTTCCCATTGACCGGCTTCAGGCAGCTGTTAGCATCCCGCAGAACTAGCCCCAACCGATCAGCTTCCTCTTTCGTAACAAAGTTGTGGGAGGCGCCCGAGTCGATCAAGGCTCGTGCTTGCTTCCCATTCACCATCAAGTCCACGTACATGAGCCCGTTGGATTTCTTTGCGGAGGAATCTTCGTACTTCCCCATCGCGCTGATCCTTTGAAGTGAGCCCATCCGTGGTTGGTCTTCCCCATCACTCGAGTCTTCGTTACACTCTTGGTGATAGTCGGCCAACGCCCCATCAAGACGTTCTTGAGCCCCTTTCGGCATCTGCTTGAACATGGCATTGAATTCCGCTTTGTTCGGACAATCGGCCATCTTGTGAGGACCCTTGCACACAAAACACGCGAACGGTCTCTTCGTTGTGGAAGCAGTAGAGTTTCCCGCCTTCGAAGACGAGCTTGAGGGCGAGTTTGTAGTGCTCGCCGATTGGGCTTGACTTCCTTGCGAGCGGAAACGACTGTTCCCAACTGAAATGGCGCTGTTTTGTGGCCTTTGTCCATTGTACCCAATCTGTGACGCACCAGTATTCCCCGTTGGTGCCACCAATCTTGGTGCCTCTCGCTCCCCGTGAAAGTCGAGTAGGCGTTCCGCAGCTGATATGGCCGAAGACAGAGTTTTGGGGTTCTGCCTCATGACCTCCTGTTGTGCCCACCTCTTCAACCCGTCAATGAATTCGAATGTCCTATCCGTCTCGGACATTTCGGTAATCTCGAGCATGCACGCTGAGAATTCCCTCACATATTCTCGGATTGATTTGGTGTGCTTGATTTCCTTCAACTTCTTCCGAGCAACAAACTCCGTGTTCTCGGGGTAGAAGTGATCCTTCAAGATCCTCTTGAAGTCGGCCCACGATGTCACCGTAATCGTGCCCGCATCGATTTCCTTGTACCTAGCCCTCCACCACATCTTGGCATCGTCGACTAGATACATGCTTGCCGTGACAACTTCCGCGTCTTCGTTGAGCCCACTTACTCGGAAGTATTGCTCCATATCGAAGATAAAGTTATCAACCGCTTTCGAATCCCTCGCCCCATCGTAGGCACGAGGTGGAGGTGCCTTCACCTTATGGCTCCCCACAGATTTCCCGTCATTGGCGCAAGTGTTCTCTAACATCTCGACCTTTCGATGCAGATGATTGATCTCTTCCTCCCGATCGTCAGGGATCGCACCACTGATCGCTTGGATGCGGGTGTCCATCCCGTCCACCTTCGTCTCAAGGTCACAAACCGTCTTTTGCAACTCCTCGAGGCTTGCGGCCATCCGCATAACGATGTCCTCGAGTTTGGGAAGCTTGACGTCGATTGCGTCCTCTAAGGCATCCACTCGGTCCTCGATTGTTTCGCCCATTTTCTCGATCTCGATGAACAAATGCGGCGTGCAGAAGCCCGTTCGAAGACCGGGCTCTGATACCAAATGTCACGGTCCGCTACTTTTGCCGGACCGTGGCGCGCACCTTTGCCCGTCTCAAGGCAAGATGCAAGCGACAAGGGTCTTCGTACTAGTGAGGGGTCACCCACTAGCACGATACTCGGGTCTCGGGGTGTGAGTCGGGATCCTAGTGTCGATCCCACAAACACGGCTTGTTAGTAAAGTGAAGGCTAAGAGTCGTTCACAACAAAGCAACAACAAGCAATACGAAGGCACAAGGTAGGAAGTAGATTTTCATTCACTAGTACTCCCTAAAGAGGGAAATATGATAGTTACATCCTGGTAGCAGGAAACATTGATTTTACAAGTTTAGTTCAGAATAGCGATATACCTATTTATGGAAACCTATTCTAAAACTACTAAGAAAATACTTACTACAAATGTACAAGGGAAATGAAATTACATAAGCATAAATAAATCTAAGGGTTCAAGTGTGCGGATCGTCACACATGGCAATTGGGTCAGCTGCGTTGGGTGCATGTCGAGAATTAGGTTGGGTCATTTAAGGTTAACAAAGAATTGAATCAAATCATGTCCGTTCCTGTCATTTTGGGTCTAGGTCATTTTCGAGTATTTTTTTTCAACTTATTTATAAGAAGAATGAAAAGTATGTGGCAATAAACATTTGCCTTGAGTGGAACGTATCGTGTCGATCAACTTTGGTTGCAAATCACATTATGGTCCTTTATTTGGGTACGGGTCCATGTATTCAGGTCAGGCTAGTTTTGTCATGTCAAAGGGAGACCTAAAAAACTAGCTGAAAATTAGAAGCCGGCAATATACTTGATTATATTAAAAATATGGACAAACTAGCTAAAAATATAATTGGTATTTGGTAAAATTAGCTACACTGGTTGAATAAGCTAACTTATTTATCATAGGTTATGCAACGGGAGTTACAAGTAACAGTCCCATTTCACCCGGTTTTGGTCGTAGTTCAAATATGAGGTCCAAGACCAATTCAGCAGCTTAAGTCATGGTTTTAACGCTCAATCTGGGTCCTATAATTAATTTAGAACACTTTTGTGTACGAGTTGAAGTCCTGAAAACGAATGCACAAAAAGTTGGTCTAAGGACAACTTTCGTCTATCCGGATTAGAGCTAATTTAGAGTAGATGGAATGTCATTGTCAGTTTTCCCCTTTTAGCTAGGCAAGCTCCAAGGACATCTTGTGAAGCTTTTTGGGAATCTTCCTACTTCAGTCTGGTCCCAAAAACTCAACAAGATGTCCACCTAAAAACTTCTTATTCAGATCTACTTTATGTATATTTGTTTTAAGCCTTTTTATTTTCAGCTTGTGTAAGAATTTTTAGCCGTTTCACTTGTACATTGGTAAGGGTCATTTATGACCTTAGATGTTGCGTTAGACGTCCAGGATTCAAGCCTTGATATCTATATAAACCAAGCACCTCACATTGTAACATTCAGGTTGAGTTGAAATTAAAAGTGCAACCTAGTTTCCTAAACAACCTCTTTGCTAAGTGCTGGAGTTTCGTGTGTTCCCTTTGTTGTGAGCTGGGTTAACTCATAACGGATGTTTGGGCCAAAATTACACTATTTAACCTGGCCTATGTGGCACGAGACAAGTGAGTAATTAATGAGCAAGTGGACCCATGACATACATGGGGGAGTCGGGCCCATGGACCGAAGGAAGAGGAATACGGGTAGAAGACTAATGACGGCTATGACCCATGAAACTACTAAACTCTACCTTGAAGAACAAGGCAATTAAGTGGAAAATCCTAATAAACCCACTAGGGTATATTCACTATAAATACAAGGAGACAAGAGAAGAGAGGGATCATTCATTCAACAGCCAAACACAACAAAGTTACAAAAATTACATACACAAGACGGCGTTGTGAGATCTACGTACAACAAAGCCAAAAACCATTATCCCATCATCATAACCTAATCATCCTTAATCCACCATGATTAGGCAATGATTACCCATCATTACCATCTTTACTCCATGAGCATCATCATGTTGCAATATATTTTACGTACACCATAACAAACTCGCATATAACCCACAAACAGCCGCCACTGTCTGACGTTTGTATCGTCTGTTCCACACGTGCATAGAACTGATTGTCCGTCTTCGAATCTGAGACTATTGTACTTGTACCCGAATTAACATATAGTGAATTGGCGGGATACCGACTCCCCCCGCGGTTGTTTTCCACATCGGGTTTTCCGCGTTACCAAAATCTCTTGTATCATTATTTTCTTATTTCGTCCTTTACTTTATTTACATCATAACTCCATCATAATTACGTACATATTCCGTCACAAATCACATATAATTTAAAACACCGATACAAGGCTAAAAGAGTATATCACTTTAACTCTATTTGGTAGAAATATACCAAAACAGTTTGGCGCCCACCGTGGGACATGGTGATCGATTTCTATAGCTAAGTTGTCATTAAGTCAGTCTCCGGTGCCATGTCTGCTACCGAACGAGATCTCATCACTATTCATGGCGTTAGCAGTAGATCCACTCCCCGTAAGTTATCCGGAAGTCAGCAGCAGATCTGTTTCCTGGGATCCTCCAGAATTCAGCAGTAGATCTGCTCCCCGGAAGTTATCCGGAAGCCAGCAGTAGATCTGCTTCCTGTGGTCATCCAGAAGTCCCGCAACAGATCTGCTCCCTGAAGTCCTACCAGAGACATGCTGCAAATCTGGTCCCTAGAGTTCCTCAAGAGTCAGGCAGCAGAACTGGTCCCCGGAATTTCCCTCGAGGCCAGCAGCAGGTCGGGTTCCCTGAATTCGTCCGAAATCCAGCACTAGATTTGCTCTCCGGAGCCGTAGATCTACTCCCCGAAGCCGAAGATCTGGATCCCGGAATTCAACCGTGGATCTGCTCCCCGAAGCCGAAGATCTGGTCCCTGGAGTTCCCAAAGTCCTCCAGCAGATCTGGTCCCTGGAGTTCCCCAGAGTCCTCCAGCAGATCTGGTCCCATAATTCTCCCAGAGTTCTTCCGGAGTTTTACGCGTCTGCTTCCCATAACTCTGGTTCCGGGAGTCCCTCTAAGAGTCCTACAGCAGATCTGGACAACAGAATCCCTCCAGCCTCTAGCTACTAGAGCAGGAATGGTCAGTGCACTAGAAACCGCCAGCAGCGTACCAGCGACATGTGTACCATCAGGAGGCGAACAAGCAGAAATGCTAAGTACAGGCGCACAGATTCAGAGGTACCATGCTCGGGGCATAAGTTGTAGAGAGACAATCTGGAGCCTGCAGTAAGCGGAGTACAGCAGGCTAGACCCTGGGTACCTAGCATCCTGCTCCTCTCCCATGCTGACCAGAATGGAGGCAACATTAGGTAACACCAAATCTTGTAATTCTGTTGGAGCTAAATTCCTCCTTGTTGCAAGAATTTCAGCTAGCAGGAACTAGAATGACAAACCGAACCAGTGACACTACAACTCCACTAGCCAGCGACCCTCGGGGGCAGACCTCTGCAGGAGTTTTGTTAGGTTGTAACATATTTGGTACTATTTCGCTTGTCTCTAACCCTCTTGCAGGATCAGAAAGCCTGGTGGAGCGACCACCTCTAATCACGTGGGGGCGGGTCCAGTAAAATAAACTCCACGAGTCAGGTCTACCCTTTACACCCCTATTTGTGCTAGAATAATTTACGTGATAACAGGCGGGTCAGAACTCTATAGCCTAAAATACTCAAAGGCGAAAAATCCATGCCACAGAAACAAAAGGAGATCGCCTAGACTCAGAAACACCGCCATAATGCTCTTATCATAACACGTACTTAGAAACACACCGTAAGAAAAATCCTGGTGGATGCAATAAACTCAGTCAACATTGGTAAGCTGGACCGAGAACGAACAATGTTAATGATTCAGAGTACTCAGGTAATCTTCATCGTCAATTGTTTGAATTTCATGAAACTAATGTGGCATGTCTCGCTTTGTCCTACGATTACATGATAGGAAGCAGATCAAATCTACCAAGTGGCAAACCAGAATGAGCGTCCTGCTGGAACTATCAGAGCTCGCAAAGAAGCAATCGAAATATAATAACCGCTACACAACAATAGCAACCAACATGCAGTCCGTCAGGCGCTTGGATGCTGATTCCAGAAAATTGTCACCGTCATAGGGTAACAGCTCATAAGGAGCTTCTAAAACAAGTTTCGTACCCAGTCTACATCTCGGGGAAAAATCCCAAAACAAAGCAAAATACGAAGGGCCAAGTCGCCAGGCACTGATAAACAAGAGTACAAGTAGGCTGGAGGAGAGGTCCTCCTACCAAGATCCTCTCCTCGGCAACAGCAACACCAGCTTCTCTACCTTGCTATGTTTGACCTTCTCTTGCAGGAACTGACCCTTGACCAGAAATACCAAAGTTCTGAGTAGGAACATTTTCGGGGAGCTGATCTCATTGGCACCCAGAATCAGGTCCCCAACACGCTAAGATCTAGTAAAACAAGAAAGTCTCGACCAACTATCTCCTCTTAACTTCCAGGTTCCGGAGGAAGCAGGAGGAACCAAAAACGGAAGTCCAGAAAGTAGGAAGTAGAAGAAAACAGAATCAGAAATTGAGGAAGCAGGAAGCAGACAACAGTTAGCAGACACCAAAACGGGAACCAGGATTAGTTGTCGCAGCAATCCTTTCGCCAACAACCCAGGTAGACAGAATCTAGCAGTAGACCAGATGGAGGGCAGCACCCAGAGTGAACCAGACTTCTGCATAGCTAATTTACAGGAGCCATCAGCCAAAGGGAGCAGAATCAGGGGAACCCTAGTACCACCTCTGTTGTCCAAACCAGAACTAGGGGAACCCTTGTACCACCACCACTGTCGTCCCGCCCGGAATCAGTAGAACCCTGGTTACCATACCTAATCCCAGTACCTGAACCTGCACCTGGACCCCACACTAAGTCCCTGTATCTGGTCTCCGCGCCTGGTCCCAGCACCTGGTCCCACACCTGTCGGTAACCAAGGCATCAGTAGCGTCATGCTGGTACCCTAAATATTATCTCAATAAGTCTGTGCATCCTGCAGAGACCAGGTACACGCCACTTTAAAAACTGTTTTTTGTACTTGTTATAGCTTTCTGTAAATTGCTTTCTTATTTTTAGTTTCACCATATCCATGTGATAACTTACTATCCCCTGAAAGCCTATATGAGAAAACTAGAGCTACTAGTAGAAATGATCATTGACCAACTGAACCATGGGCCTAAGCGCTCACAACCTGAAGTTCGAACCTCGAATGATCGTTAAGTCACAAACCATAGTAGACTTTACACCTGACTTTAGTCCACCACCCCAGACCTAGGTGGATGAAAACATCAGTGACCTAAAAGGGAAATAGGAGCCAAAGTTGTACATGGCACACTAGTATAATTTCCAATAAGAGGGACAGGAGTAGGCCTGGTACCCAGGTCCCCGCGAGGGGACCAGGAGGGAACCTGATCGTCCAAGCTTGTAGCGACCCTGAGAGTCAGGCACATGAAAATATATAAAACCAGACAGGTCCTCAGCCGGGGGCCAGAACCTGGAGGCAGACGTCCACACAACATGGGGGTAGCATTCAAGCTAGGTATCTTATCACATATGCTTAACATTCATGTGCTAAAACGATCGGTAAACAAAGAATATGATGATTCATATCCATATGTCGCTCTTAAGGTAACTCGTAACTTCGTAAACTTGTTACCCTGTTTATATTTTGAATAATTACTGTCTTGAGTGTCGGAAGGTTGTTGGCTATGTTAAATGTTGGCCCTATCAGATTAATTTATTGCAAGGCTATCATGAGATCTCCCTGCCAGCATGAGTAGTTACTGAGGCTCCAAAACCCGCCACTCCTTCCCCAGATCAAATAGCTCCTCCTGTAGCATATGACGCAGAATGCAAAATATAGGGCGCAAAACGTAGAGAGCAGAATGTAGAACGCTCCCTGCAGCAAACTTTCGGCCTGCAAAAATAGCCTTCTTGCGTGTAGATCAGTCCACCCAGCCAGCAGGACAGATCGCTCCATTAGCAGCTTGCAAAACATGAATCAATGGCTCGGGGGGAATTTAATCAACGTACCGCTAGTACATAAAAGCTCGTAGCACCCTTAATATATAGGAGACAGGTGACAGCCAGAATGATGCAGAATACATCCTTACATTAGCTTCCCAAAGCAAAAAATCATAGCAATACATGCTGCCACTAGCCTGGTTCCCTGGGGACTAGAACATGAAATAACAAGTGACAAGCAGAAACGACATTACCCTCAGCAAGAAAGTAAAAAGCAAGCATGGGTCTCATACTATTTTGCATGTCATCCACAAGAAAGTCGTGAAAGTCATGAAGGGGGCAGAAACTACATCCCCCTACGTGGCAGCCAGAACCCTATAGTCGATCGAGCAAGCTTGGTAAAAAAGCAAACCCATTGTTGTGAACCTGAAACGATAGCAAAAAGAAAGAGCCATAATAGATGAACTAAGAAAAAGTGCTCACATACGCATGACATCGTACAAGCAATCAGCAACAAGGACATATGATAAAGACGTCAAATTCAGGACCCTCGTAGTAGGGGACCTAGTGCTACGAAGGGTATTTGAAAATACCAAAAATCACAAGGCTGAAAAATTTGCTTACAAGCGAAAAGGACCATGACAGGTCGAAAACGCTAGGTAATAGGGCGTACAGATTGATGACCATACAAGGCCAAATCTTGTATAATCCCTGACAGTACTTTATCTGACATGGTGCTGAGACTTAGTGTGCAGAGGACATTTTGACAGTCCATGAAGCAAAAACTTTTATACTTAATATCTTTTGTTTTATCGAGTCCTTTTTTAGTTATAAACTTTGTTTTTATGTTTTTTTGGGTATTTATGCCTCTTTATTTAAAAACCAATATATTTTCTAAAAACCTAAGTGGTACGTGTTGTGGCTTCCTGGATCCAGTTGTTGTTTTGGAACACCATCAGATAGCCCCAGGTGATTTGTACTATTTGGTGTTTTGGAACACCATGAGATAGCCCCGGTTGTTGTTTTGGAACACCATGAGATAACCCAAGTGGTACGTGTTGTGGCCTCTTTATTTAAAACTCTGTGTTCTGATATTAGTGTCCAGCAAAATACGGTAAATTTTGAGGGTCCACTCCCTGCCATGTGGGCTAACCAGACATTGCAAAGTCAACCACATGGAGGGCGCACGATCTGGAGATGGCAGGGCACGGCGATACAAAGACCATCTGCATCTCATCGTTAATCCCGGATAAAAGCGTAGATACGTTATGGGTACTAAAATCCCGGGGCGATATACATAGGTGCATGCACGCAATACAAACGCTGGAATCACATGAGACACAACATCCTCTGTTAATCAGAAAAGGACAATGAAAGGTACGCTTTAACTAGCTATCCTATTGATAAAATATTTTACGTCATGGGTAGAATATTTTATCAAGAACCTACATCGTAACCAGGACTGCGTACCTGGTACCAGGGTAGTCTTCTTGAAAATCATAAAGTAGGTACTAAGCCCCAGATAAGGACAAACAAAACAACAGACACAGAGCATATAGTCATGGTTAACATTGAATTCACGACATATGATAGTCTACAGCATATCTAATCATCATGTAGTTTGCATCATACATTAGAGGGTCCATGCATGCACATGCGTTGCATTACTAACATTTTGCAGGTTTCACCTAGATAACAAGTGTACAACAAACTTGTGCCGAATGTTCCAACCACCATATTCACCTGGGACCCCAGCATTAGCCGTCTGGTTCCCACCACCAGCCACGTGGTCCCCAGAGTCGGCCGTCTGGTCCCCAACGTCAGCCAGTACGCTATTTTGATGATCATTCATCGTTTAACATTTTTATCAAAAACAACAAATGAATTTGCTTACCACGATCGGCCAGTACGCTAACCTCCGGCGAATAAACTCGGCGTCCTCCTCGCCAGGAAGAAGGAGAGCGTAACCACTCGCACCAGCCATGTCAGTCATCCTCTCAGCCTCCGAGGGCTCCCTGAACATCGTCTTTGGAGGATCGATGGGAACCATAAAAGCATCAATGGAGAACTGCCGAGCCAAACCTCACCCAAGTACCACACAAGCCTCATGGGCGTCGTCAACAACAACCGACTCAAACTCCGAGGACGAAGTACCTCAGCCACAAAGGCTGGAGCTCCAGTGTAGCTCTCCCAAGGCCTAAGCACCCACTAAGGCAGGGACACAAGGGGTCATTCTTATGATCGTCTCTAAGCAAAGAAAAGATAAAATGAAAATCAAAGATACTTACGCTGTCTAAGCTCAGGGCGTTCACGCCCCTCCGACAAACATCGTAGAAAGACCGCTGACTCTTCCGATGACACAATACCCAGTCCCTCATGACGGGGTACGCTCTCGGCACGTCCGCCGCCTTCGTGGGCGCGAAGCAAGGAAAGTAGTAGTACACCCAACGCCTGCAGACCAAATAATAGTGATTACGACTCATTCTCCACCGAAGTGATCCTTCATATTTTCAAAAGAGAGAAGAATAATGACAAAGTGATCTTTCATGTTTTCAAGAAAGGTTCATACCTCCAACAGAAGTCCAGGACCGACAGTGGCAGAAGAAGTCCTCTTCTCCATCAACTCCGGATGAACCATGGCTCTCATGTAGCGTGTGAGGACCTCAAAGCTTGGAGTAACCCAGTCCCAATGACCTAGACTACTCAAGTCAGCAAGAAACGGAAGAAGCTTCGTTGACAGCCGTTGCCCTTTGTCTGCGAGGTACATCGAAGACAAGAACCACCATAGCCATGGACGAGCCCTCTACTCAGCAGTACAAGGTGGTGGAGGCGCCACGCATCCATCTGATGCGTGTCTTTTATATGATGTTTTACATCCTATTTTCCACGCATTTCAGAGCTCATTTGTGTAGTTTAAGCTACCATTTCCCCTATTTCTGTCTACTTTCGTGTTTTTGTATATTATTGCAGAAATGTGAAGAATCCAACGGAAATTGAGCTAAATCCATCCCCGAGTATCCTGCATTGTATTTTGACGTGAAGTATTTACTTAAGGAACGAGCTTGGTGCGCAATTCAAGGCCCAAAAGACAAATACACGAGAAATTGGAAGTCAAGTGTCGGCTACTTCAGCCGATCGACCACTGCCTTCAGTCGATCGACCAACTTGCGGGTTCCAGAAGCTACTGTACACTGCCACTCAGTCGATCGACCGCCACTCTTAGTCGATCGACCAAGCCGCTCTCCCAGACGAGAATTAAAAGATCGAGAAAACTCAAGCCCATTATGTTTAGGTTTTGATAATAAGTGTTACGTATATTTTCTATATAACGTAACCTAGAACATCAGATTATTCATTCAGTTTTTGCTAGTTCTTTAGCCAGTTTTCCAACATTCAATAATTAGGGATTTTAAATACTATTTCGTACAATTACTCTCGCATTCGGTTTCTGGATCTCTCGCTGAAATTCCAATCGATATTCTTCTGCTAATAATTCAATTTGCTTTATTATTGTTTGTAGGATAGAATTGCTAGTTAGTTTCCCAAAACCGATTCATCTTTTATGCTAATTGTTTGTTCTATTATTTCAAGCATGAATTCTTCTATTTATTTTATTAGTTTTATTGTTGTTATCATCCTTAGTATGAGTAGCTAAATAGTTTGTGCTAGGATGTAGGGGAATTATAGTGTAGGCGGCAATATAATGAACACGGCCTGATTCGCGTGTCAGTCGATCGACTGACATGCTTGGTCGATCGACTGACCTCTTGAGGTTTTCCCTCGTTTTAATTGATTTAAATGTTGTGTTTGACGAATCGAATGCATGCGACTAGTTGAATACTTAATATTTGACTGACCCATTAGATCGAGAGATAGGGACAGTTGTTAGATCACCAATTAAAATGACTAAACTATGCTGAGATCGAAAGATAGGTAAAGTTTAGACCGTTAGTCACTTTTCAGGACGAAAGTTAGTATTAGTGATATTAGGGACCTATAGCGAGATCGAAAGATGCTATTTGTTAAGAGTGGACCGAGAGGACCTCTTTATTTCCCGCCTCATGTGTTTGATTTAGACCTGTTTAGTATGCTGCCGCCGAACTATAACGAACCGACCATCCTAGTACCCCTTCTTTTATCTGGTTTAACTGTTTATTTAGTTTATTGTCTTTAATTGCTATTAGTATAGACCAAATCAAATCAACCCCCACTTTTGTTACCTTAGACTAAATTAGACAATTAGAAATTACATTCGTCTCCTTGTGGTTCGACCCTGTTACCACTAGCCTAGGTTAGTTTTAATAGGAGATTATAAATTTTATTTTTGGTGCTCACAATGACGGGTATCAAATTTTGGCGCCGTTGCCGGGGAGGCAATTGTTCTAATTTTTAGTTGTTTTTATTTAGTCTTTCTTTAGTTTAAGGGACTTCCGTTCCTTAAACTTTTCTTATATTTTTTTTGTAGTTTCTTCTTATGCGCAGGTCATAGGGTGGTGAACTAGTACCATTTAATCCTGAGATCGATAAATCCTTGCGCGAGTTGAGACGATCACAAAGGGTATTACCGACGAGGAAGAGCCGAGTACTGCATCAAGCTACTACGAGAACGTTCTGTTCGAGGAAGATCCACCTACATCTCCCGCTTCAATTTCTTCATCCGAGACAGTCACTTCTCCAGAAATTCCAAATCATGGTGAAGAAGCAACCATTGCCGATCCTCGGAGCCGATACAAGTAACCTCTACAAAGGATTCGAACTACCTGGGAGGCGAGAAAATTCGAGCCAAGCCTTCCTATATTAACCTGGTTGAGAGAAACCGATTCGGGAGCTGCAAATGAAGATGCGGCCAAGCATATGGAGATTTTTATTGATTATTGCTTTGCTCTATACCCCGCCGACCGGTGTGACCCAAGACCAGATCAAGGAGACCATATTCATTTTCTCCCTTCGTGATGCTGCAAGGGAGTGGTATAGAGATCTGGATCGAGTCGCTCATGGGATCACTGACTGGAATTCTTTGGCCTTGGCATTCTACAAGAAATACTTCTCTGCCTCGAAGACGAATGCCATTAGAGCTCAGATCACGAGCTTTAAACAGGGGCCTGATGAGAACTTTCATGAAGCATGGGTCCGTTTCAAGAAATTGGTGCGAACCATACCGCACCATGGGTTCGAAAAATGGAGTCTTTGGAATCGCTTCTATAATGGGCGTATGACGATCGAGGGCTATTTTGGATCTCAGCCCAATGGCCGATTTGCTGAAAACATGGGAGAGACTAAGGGGTGGAAGATCATTGCTTGATTTGGCCACTCATAAGGTCAATATGGGAATTCGAGAGGAAACCGGAGGAGAGTCACGAATCTTCCTCTCATAGTTCTTTGCACTAGAAGCTCTCACTGCAAGGTTTGACAAATATGAGTTGGGAGGAGCTTCTAAAGGAGGAATGTACCATGTTAATGCTGTTTCAGACGGTCCTTACGTCTGTAGAAGATGTGGAGCTGAGGGGCATGTCTCAGAGAATTGTTCTGTCCCCTTCGAGTCTTGCGCTGCCTTTCAACATTATAGGCAGACAAACACGTACTATGAGCCGAATGTCCACCCCAACTTGAGGTGGAGTAGCCAGAATGTCCTGAATCCGACTCAACCTCCACAACAGCAGCATCATCAAGCCTATGTCCCTCCACATAAGCAGCCATATCAAAAGCCTCCGTATATTCCTCAGCAGCAGCAACAATCCCAAAATTCTGAGTTCACCGAGTTGAAGAACTTATTGCTGAAGGAGTCCCAAGCTAGAGAGGCCGGGATGAAGATGCTAGAGAGCCAAATTGCTCAATTGGCTAGCAAGAGTACCACTCGAGCTCCGGGACACTTACCGACTCAAACTGACCAGAAAGAGACCCTAAATGCCATAACTTTGAGGAGTGGGTCTACCCTGGAGGGACCTGCTATGGTCAAGGATGCCACTGCGAAAGATGAGGCAAAACCGAGTCAAAACAAAGCTGGAACGAGCAAAGGAAAGAAAAAGGCGTCTACCAGGTATATCAGTCGATCGACTGATACACCCGGTCGATCGACTGAAGTGCGGGTTACAGGAGCTTCTGGTCCTGTTCAACTCATTCGATCGACTGACATCACTGGTCGATCGACTGAGATCGCTGCTGACAGTGAGATTTTTTGCCTCCGATGCCCGACAACTTGAGGGATCATTTATTTCGGGGCACGACAGTCCCGAATATATTGGGGAAAGACTCGAGTGCTGATGGGTCAGTCCCGTCTCCGAAGTACGACCCGATGTCGATCAATGGTTCACATTTGAGACGGTCTGAAGAGGGTTCAAGCTTCAACAAGGAGAAAGTAGTGGACTTCCAGCCTAAGTCCACGGATATACCGATGCATGCTTGCGATTTAGAGGAGAGGGCTAAGCTTATCGCATGACCCCTATCCGAAAAAGACTAGTGCCGACGAAGGAACAGGTATCTTTCAATAAATTTGAAAAAGTTATTCGTAGCTTGAATGTGCAAGTGCCTTTCCTTGAGTTAGTTAATCAAGTGCCTGCCTATACTAAATTCATGAAACAACTCTTGTCTAAGAAAAAGTCACTTGAAAATGTGCATACTGTCGCATTAACCAAAGAGTCATGCTCTTATTTGTCTCACACTGCACCTCACAAGCTAGAAGACCCGGGTAGTTTTTCTGTTCCTTGCAATATAGGTACCTTCTCTATTGAGAAGGCATTATGTGACTTAGGAGCTAGTATAAGTGTAATGCCCTTGAGTCTTGCTAGGAAGCTCAAATTGACTAGGTTCGCAAAGGATGACATGACAAGATGAGATGGGACCGATCTGCGGTCCACCAATAGAGTCTTAGAGGACATCCCCGTGCAAATAGGGAAGTTCTTCTTCCTTGTTGACTTCGTCGTACTTGACATGCCCGAGGATGCCCATATTCCCATTATTTTGGGTAGGCCATTTCGCACACCGCCGTGCGATCATAGATGTTGGTTCGGCTACCTTGACTTTTAAAGTAGGGAAGCATTCTATTGTTTTTGCCCAACCTGCTAAGAAGAAGGACCCCATGTGGCATGTGACTTGCAATACGGTTTATGAAAAGAAATCTTATTTTATACTTCCTGATATGCCTATCACCAGTCCCATTCCTGTTGTAACCCATCCGCCCCAGATTGGGAGCAAATTGGAGGAAGATTTGTCTATTTCTGATATTGCAGGAGCTAGTTTGGGGAAGGAAGAATTGCAAGTTACTCCAGCAGCAAAGAAGCCAATCATCTCATGAGGCGGTCTTGGTTGCCTCAGCTATGGCACTGATGAGGAAGTTGATGACGAGCCGGTCAAGGCAAGGGAGTCCGATTTGGATTCTGACGAGTCCGAAGAGATCATTGACTGGGGAGATGATGAATGTGTTGATCCGTTGAGCCATACGGACGCGGAAGCTAAGAAGGGTGCAACTGATAAGATAAGCACCGTTGATGCTACCTCTAGTAGCCAGAAGCCGACCAAGTGGGCCATTCCGTGGCCGTTCTTGATCAACTACTAGTTGATCACATGTTTTATGAACATTTTATTTGCTTTTGTTATACACTTTTTATTGCTTTTGTGTGCGCGAAACTTCGCATCTTATTTGGTTTGCTTAGGATTTTATACGCTTTAGGCTTTACGTTGGGTTTTGCGCAATTTTGGGCGCGTACTATTATGCATTTGCAGGTTTTTAGACCTCATTAGCTCAAGTAATTGAGCAAACACGAAGGAATCTGAAGTACAACAGTATTTTCAGTCGATCGACTAGGCTATATAGTCGATCGACTGGTCTGCAGTTTCCAGGAGCTACTATTCCTTTCACCTCGATCGATCGACTGGGCTTTGTGGTCGATCGACCGACCTGCACTACCGTACCTGTTTACGACCTCTCTCCTGCTATGTTTGGTCGATTTGCGGAATTAAGGGAGTTTTCTACTCCACTTTATCTTCCGTCACTATTTATTTCTTCTATTTTTCTCAATTTTGCACATAATACCGCTTCATCATTGCTTTCTCGATTTATGCGTGGTACTTTGTTTGTCTTTTCGTGTACTTATTAGTAGCATCTTTGCTCTCTTTGAACCTCCTAGCTCCCGCTGGTTTGGGGAGGTTTCCTTTGCTGCGCTTAAAGTCTTGTGAGTTTCTAAGTCTTTACTTCGTGATTTATTTGTTTAAATTTCTCGCAAATTCCCGTTTCTCTTTTCTTCATTACATGATTTTGCACAATGGGGACTTTGTGCGATTTGGTTTGGGGAAGGGTTTGGCATCTCATATCATTTGCTTGCATTCATATTTACATTTTCTGCTTGCATTGTTTTTTTTTGTTATTATTTCATACTTATATACAAAAATCCAAAAAATTCAAAAAATTTCAAAAAATTCAAATAAAATGCACGTTTATTTTAGCATATAGTTCGAGTCGGAATGGTAGTATTTTAATGATGACATTGCATTTGCACCTGTTTTTGCCTAAGCCTTGCTTGATTAACATGTTATTAGTAGAATCATATAAGTGCATACCTACGAGTTTTCGTTAATTTATTTGCTGAACTTGAGACTTGACTTTGAAAATTGGCAAACTACATCATATTTCTGAGATTTAGAGCCTATAACTGGTGACATTTATGACTGGTTTATTTAGGAATGTGAGTAGTACTCCTTATGAGACATGTCATATCAATTTGCATAAATATGAACTTAATCTGCTTAATACCTGTTTGCATTCGGTTTGTGGTATGTCGACACATGTGGTAGACATTTTCCTTTATTCATTTTACCCATAAGCTCCACATTGCTAAAAATATCCTTTTTGTCCTATTTACTACATCCTACATTTAGCCTGTCCGTTGTCAAGCTAGTAGTTTAGTTGTTGGGATTGTCACTTCGTTTTTGGTAGCCAATTGCTCTTATTTGAGATTTTGTTGGAAGATGAAATGAAAGAAAGGAATGAAGGAGGAAAGAAGTTGAAAAAGAAAGAAAAAGAAGTGAAAAATGATTCGAAAAATGAAAGAGAAAAAGAGGTTATGTACTGTTCAAAGCAGTCGATCGACTGCCCATTATGGTCGATCGACTGGAGTTCGAAAGAAAAAGAAAGAATCGATTCGCATAAATTTAAAACCTTTATCTTATGGCGATTTTTGCTCCCATGTATTATTCATATCTTCAGGGGAGTTAGTTGATTACTTTCATACTGGAGACTGTGAGATTTGTGCTTGCTATAGCACCGTTTCATTTAATTTTGAGCAAGGAGTTGGATGTTGCCATATGGTTCCGTTTTGGTACTAGCTTGATCACCTGTACCTCCACTTTTCCATAAATGTTTTGCCTCTTCTTACCCATACCTCACATATCCACATATATACCTCGGCATGTGTCATGGTCTTTTGTTGGTTGGAATGCGTATGTACGGTTGTAGAGATTGTTTTCATATTATATTGCAGGCATGTTCTTATAGGTCGTAGTTAGGTGAGAGTCTGTACAAAATGAATTTTTTCTATCCTTTTATATATTCACCTGTGCTTATGTGTGATTTGAGCGACCCGTGAGAGTCCGATTTTATAAGTCTCTATGGTTGACGGTTCAGCGGTTTTTAACGACTACATAACTCGTTTGCATGATTCGCATTACTAGTTGATTGTTAGTTATTGCATTAAATTGGTTTAGGCTTTACATATTGTAATTCGCTCTGAGATTGAAGTCGTTCCATTAGGTCATTAGATCGAGTCTAGTCCTTGCTTGGGGACAAGCACGGGTTTGGTTTGGGGAAGTTTGATGCGTGTCTTTTATATGATGTTTTACATCCTATTTTCCACGCATTTCAGAGCTCATTTGTGTAGTTTAAGCTACCATTTCCCGTGTTTCCGTCTACTTTCGTGTTTTTGTATATTATTGCAGAAATGTGAAGAATCCAACGGAAATTGAGCTAAATCCATCCCCGAGTATCCTGCATTGTATTTTGACGTGAAGTATTTACTTAAGGAACGAGCTTGGTGCGCAATTCAAGGCCCAAAAGACAAATACACGAGAAATTGGAAGTCAAGTGTCGGCTACTTCAGCCGATCGACCACTGCCTTCAGTCGATCGACCAACTTGCGGGTTCCAGAAGCTACTGTACACTGCCACTCAGTCGATCGACCGCCACTCTTAGTCGATCGACCAAGCCGCTCTCCCAGACGAGAATTAAAAGATCGAGGAAACTCAAGCCCATTATGTTTAGGTTTTGATAATAAGTGTTACGTATATTTTCTATATAACGTAACCTAGAACATCAGATTATTCATTCAGTTTTTGCTAGTTCTTTAGCCAGTTTTCCAACATTCAATAATTAGGGTTTTTAAATACTATTTCGTACAATTACTCTCGCATTCGGTTTCTGGATCTCTCGCTGAAATTCCAATCGGTATTCTTCTGCTAATAATTCAGTTTGCTTTATTATTGTTTGTAGGATAGAATTGCTAGTTAGTTTCCCAAAACCGATTCATCGTTTATGCTAATTGTTTGTTCTATTATTTCAAGCATGAATTCTTCTGTTTATTTTATTAGTTTTATTGTTGTTATCGTCCTTAGTATGAGTAGCTAAATAGTTTGTGCTAGGATGTAGGGGAATTATAGTGTAGGCGGCAATATAATGAACACGGCCTGATTCGCATGTCAGTCGATCGACTGACATGCTTGGTCGATCGACTGACCTCTTGAGGTTTTCCCTCGTTTTAATTGATTTAAATGTTGTGTTTGACGAATCGAATGCATGCGACTAGTTGAATACTTAATATTTGACTGACCCATTAGATCGAGAGATAGGGACAGTTGTAAGATCACCAATTAAAATGACTAAACTATGCTGAGATCGAAAGATAGGTAAAGTTTAGATCGTTAGTCACTTTTCAGGACGAAAGTTAGTATTAGTGATATTAGGGACCTATAGCGAGATCGAAAGATGCTATTTGTTAAGAGTGGACCGAGAGGACCTCTTTATTTCCCGCCTCGTGTGTTTGATTTAGACCTGTTTAGTATGCTGCCGCCGAACTATAACGAACCGACCATCCTAGTACCCCTTCTTTTATCTGTTTTAACTGTTTATTTAGTTTATTGTCTTTAATTTCTATTAGTATAGACCAAATCAAATCAACCCCCACTTTTGTTACCTTAGACTAAATTAGACAATTAGAAATTACATTCGCCTCCTTGTGGTTCGACCCTGTTACCACTAGCCTAGGTTAGTTTTAATAGGAGATTATAAATTTTATTTTTGGTGCTCACAACGACGGGTATCAAATTTTGGCGCCGTTGCCGGGGAGGCAATTGTTTTAATTTTTAGTTGTTTTTATTTAGTCTTTCTTTAGTTTAAGGGACTTCCGTTCCTTAAACTTTTCTTATATTCTTTTTGTAGTTTCTTCTTATGCGCAGGTCACAGGGTGGTGAACTAGTACCATTTAATCCTGAGATCGAGAAATCCTTGCGCGAGTTGAGACGATCACAAAGGGTATTACCGACAGAGGAAGAGCTGAGTACTCTGTCAAGCTACTACGAGAACGCTCTGTTCGAGGAAGATCCACCTACATCTCCTGCTTCAATTTCTTCATCTGAGACAGTCACTTCTCCAGAAATTCCAGTCATGGCTGAAGAAGCAACCATTGCCCGATCACTCGGAGTCGCCGACAATGCGAACCTCTACAAAGGATTCGAACTACCTAGGGAGGCGAGAAAATTCGAGCCGAAGCCTTCCTATATTAACCTGGTTGAGAGAAACCAGTTCGGGGGAGCTGCAATGAAGATGCAGCCAAGCATATGGAGATTTTTATTGATTATTGCTGCTCTATACCCCCGCCGACCGGTGTGACCCAAGACCAGATCAAGGAGACCATATTCATTTTCTTCCTTCGTGATGCTGCAAGGGAGTGGTATAGAGATCTGGATCGAGCCGCTCATGGGATCACCGACTGGAATTCTTTGGCCTTGGCATTCTACAAGAAATACTTCTCTGCCTCGAAGACGAATGCCATTAGAGCTCAGATCACGAGCTTTAAACAGGGGCCTGATGAGAACTTTCATGAAGCATGGGTCCGTTTCAAGAAATTGGTGCGAACCATACCGCACCATGGGTTCGAAAAATGGAGTCTTTGGAATCAGTTCTATAATGGGCTGTATGACGATCAGAGGGCTATTTTGGATGCTGCAGCCAATGGCCGATTTGCTGAGAACATGGGAGAGACTAAGGGGTGGAAGATCATTGCTAATTTGGCATAAGGCTGAATATGGGAATTCGAGAGGAAACCAGAGGAGAGCTGCTGAATCTTCCTCTGTTGCTGCACTAGAAGCTCTCACTGTAAGGTTTGACAAATATGAGTTGGGAGGAGCTTCTAAAGGAGGAATGTACCATGTTAATGCTGTTTCAGACGGTCCTTACGTCTCTAGAAGATGTGGAGCTGAGGGGCATGTCTCAGAGAATTGTTCTGTCCCCTTCGAGTCTTGCGCTGCCTTTCAACATTATAGGCAGACAAACACGTACTATGAGCCGAATGTCCACCCCAACTTGAGGTGGAGTAGCCAGAATGTCCTGAATCCGACTCAACCTCCACAACAGCAGCATCATCAAGCCTATGTCCCTCCACATAAGCAGCCGTATCAAAAGCCTCTGTATATTCCTCAGCAGCAGCAACAATCCCAAAATTCTGAGTTCACCGAGTTGAAGAACTTATTGCTGAAGGAGTCCCAAGCTAGAGAGGCCGGGATGAAGATGCTAGAGAGCCAAATTGCTCAAATGGCTAGCAAGAGTACCACTCGAGCTCCGGGACACTTACCGACTCAAACTGACCAGAAAGAGACCCTAAATGCCATAACTTTGAGGAGTGGGTCTACCCGGGAGGGGCCTGCTATGGTCGAGGATGCCACAGCGAAAGATGAGCCAAAACCGAGTCAAAACAAAGCTGGAACGAGCAAAGGAAATAAAAAGGCGTATACCAGGTATATCAGTCGATCGACTGATACACCCGGTCGATCGACTGAAGTGCGGGTTACAGGAGCTTCTGGTCCTGTTCAACTCAGTCGATCGAATGACATCACTGGTCGTCGACTGAGATCGCTGCTGACAGTGAGATTTTTTGCCTCCGATGCCCGACAACTTGAGGGATCATTTGTTTCGGGGCACGACATCCGAATATATTGGGAAAGACCCGAGTGCTGATGGGTCGATCCTGTCTCAAGTACGACCCGATGTCGATCAATGGTTCACATTTGAGACGGTCCTCAAGAGGGTTCAAGCTTCAACAAGGAGAAAGTAGTGGACTTCCACCCTAAGTCCACGGATTGCGGCATCTTGCGATTTAGAGGAGAGGGCTAAGCTACGCTGACCCCCTATCCGGAAAGACTAGTGCCGACGAAGGAACAGGTATCTTTCAATAAATTTGAAAAAGTTATTCGTAGCTTGAATGTGCAAGTGCCTTTCCTTGAGTTAGTTAATCAAGTGCCTGCCTATACTAAATTCATGAAACAACTCTTGTCTAAGAAAAAGTCACTTGAAAATGTGCATACTGTCGCATTAACCAAAGAGTCATGCTCTTATTTGTCTCACACTGCACCTCACAAGCTAGAAGACCCGGGTAGTTTTTCTGTTCCTTGCAATATAGGTACCTTCTCTATTGAGAAGGCATTATGTGACTTAGGAGCTAGTATAAGTGTAATGCCCTTGAGTCTTGCTAGGAAGCTCAAATTGACTAGGTTCGCAGTGACAGACATGACAGTACAGATGGCTGACCGATATGCGGTCAAGCCAATAGGAGTCTTAGAGGACATCCCCGTGCAACTAGGGAAGTTCTTCTTCCCTGTTGACTTCGTCGTACTTGACATGCCTGAGGATGCCCATATTCCCATTATTTTGGGTAGGCCATTTCTGCACACTGCTGGTGCAGTCATAGATGTTGGTTCGGATACCTTGACTTTTAAAGTAGGGAAGCATTCTATTGTTTTTGCCCAACCTGCTAAGAAGAAGGACCCCATGTGGCCTGTGACTTGCAATACGGTTTCTGAAAATAAATCTTATTTTATACTTCCTAATATGCCTATCTCCAGTCCCATTCCTGTTGTAACCCCTCCGCCCCCGATTGGGAGCAAATTGGAGGAAGATTTGTCTATTTCTGATATTGCAGGAGCTGGTTTGGGGAAGGAAGAATTGCAAGTTACTCCAGCAGCAAAGAAGCCAATCATCTCACGAGGCGGCCTTGGTTGCCTCAGCTATGGCACTGATGAGGAAGTTGATGACGAGTCGGTCAAGGCAAGGGAGTCCGGTTTGGATTCTGACGAGTCTGAAGAGATCATTGATTGGGGAGATGATAAAAGTGTTGATCCGTTGAGCCATACGGACGCGGAAGCTAAGTAGGGTGCAGCTGATAAGATAAGCACCGTTGAGGCTACCTCTAGTAGCCAGAAGCCGACCAAGTAGGCCATTCCGTGGCCGTTCTTGATCAACTACTAGTTGATCACATGTTTTATGAACATTTTATTTGCTTTTGTTATACACTTTTTATTGCTTTTGTGTGCGCGAAACTTCGCATCTTATTTTGTTTGCTTAGGATTTTATACGCTTTAGGCTTTACTTTGGGTTTTGCGCAATTTTGGGCGCGTACTATTGTGCATTTGCTTGTTTTTAGACCTCATTAGCTCAAGTAATTGAGCAAATACGAAGGAATCTGAAGTACAGCAGTATTTTCAGTCGATCGACTGGGCTATATAGTCGATCGACTGGTCTGCAGTTTCCAGGAGCTACTGTTCCTTTCACCTCGAACGATCGACTGGGCTATGTGGTCGATCGACCGACCTGCACTGCTGTACCTGTTTACGACCTCTCTCCTGCTATGTTTGGTCGATTTGCGGAATTAAGGGAGTTTTCTACTCCACTTTATCTTCTGTCACTATTTATTTCTTCTATTTTTCTCAATTTTGCACATAATACCGCTTCATCATTGCTTTCTCGATTTATGCGTGATACTTTGTTTGTATTTTCAGGTACTTATTAGTAGCACTGCTGGCTACTAAAACCTCCTAGCTCCCGCTGGTTTGGGGAGGTTTCCTTTGCTGCCCTTAAAGTCTTGTGAGTTTCTAAGTCTTTACTTCGTGATTTATTTGTTTAAATTTCTCGCAAATTCCCGTTTCTCTTTTCTTCATTACATGATTTTGCACAATGGGGACATTGTGCGATTTGGTTTGGGGAAGGGTTTTGAATCGCATATCATTTGCTTGCATTCACATTTACATTTTCTGCTTGCATTGTTTTTTTTTATTATTATTTCATACTTATATACAAAAATCCAAAAAATTTAAAAAATTTCAAAAAATTCAAATAAAATGCACGTTTATTTTAGCATATAGGTCGAGTCGGAACGGTAGTATTTCAATGATGACATTGCATTTGCACCTGTTTTTGCCTAAGCCTAGCTTGATTAACATGTTATTAGTAGAATCATATAAGTGCATACCTACGAGTTTTCGTTAATTTATTTGCTGAACTTGAGACTTGACATTGAAAATTGGCAAACTACATCATATTTCTGAGATTTAGAGCCTATAACTGGTGACATTTATGACCGGTTTATTTAGGAATGTGAGTAGTACTCCTTATGAGACATGTCATATCAATTTGCATAAATATGAACTTAATCTGCTTAATACCTGTATGTATTCGGTTTGTGGTCTGTCGACACATGTGGTAGAGGTTTTCCTTTATTCATTTTACCCATAAGCTCCACATTGCCAAAAATATCCTTTTTGTCCTATTTACTACATCCGACATTTAGCTTGTCCTTTGTCAAGCTAGTAGTTTAGTTGTTGGGATTGTCACTTCGTTTTTGGTAGCCAATTGCTCTTATTTGAGATTTTGTTGGGAAGATGAAATGAAAGAAAGGAATGAAGGAGGAAAGAAGTTGAAAAAGAAAGAAAAAGAAGTGAAAAATGATTCGAAAAATGAAAGAGAAAAAGAGGTTATGTACTGTTCAAAGCAGTCGATCGACTGCCCATTATGGTCGATCGACTGGAGTTCGAAAGAAAAAGAAAGAATCGATTCGCATAAATTTAAAACCTTTATCTTATGGCGATTTTTGCTCCCATGTATTATTCATATCTTCAGGGGAGTTAGTTGATTACTTTCATACTGGAGACTGTGAGATTTGTGCTTGCTATAGCACCGTTTCATTTAATTTTCAGCAAGGAGTTGGATGTTGCCATATGGTTCCGTTTTGGTACTAGCTTGATCACCTGTACCTCCACTTTTCCATAAATGTTTTGCCTCTTCTTACCCATACCTCACATATCCACATATATACCTTGGCATGTGTCATGGTCTTTTGTTGGTTGGAATGCGTATGTACGGTTGTAGAGATTGTTTTCATATTATATTGCAGGCATGTTCTTATAGGTCGTAGTTAGGTGAGAGTCGTACAAAATGAATTCTTTCTATCCTTTTATATATTCACCTGTATGTGCTTATGTGTGATTTGAGCGACCCGTGAGAGTCCGATTTGATAAGTCTCTATGGTTGACGGTTCAGCGGTTTTTAACGACTACATAACTCGTTTGCATGATTCGCATTACTAGTTGATTGTTAGTTATTGCATTAAATTGGTTTAGGCTTTACATGTTGTAATTCACTCTGAGATTGAACTCGTTCCATTAGGTCATTAGATCGAGTCTAGTTCTTGCTTGGGGACAAGCAAGGGTTTGGTTTGGGGAAGTTTGATGCGTGTCTTTTATATGATGTTTTACATCCTATTTTCCACGCATTTCAGAGCTCATTTGTGTAGTTTAAGCTACCATTTCCCCTATTTCCGTCTACTTTCGTGTTTTTGTATATTATTGCAGAAATGTGAAGAATCCAATGGAAATTGAGCTAAATCCATCCCCGAGTATCCTGCATTGTATTTTGACGTGAAGTATTTACTTAAGGAACGAGCTTGGTGCGCAATTCAAGGCCCAAAAGACAAATACACGAGAAACTGGAAGTCAAGTGTCAGCTACTTCAGTCGATCGACCACGCTTTTTCGATCGATCGACCAACTTGCGGGTTCCGAAGCTACTCAGACTCGCCACTCGGTCGATCGACCGCCACTCTTAGTCGATCGACCAAGCCGCTCTCCCCCGGCGAGAATTAAAAGATCGAGGAAACTCAAGCCCATTATGTTTAGGTTTTGATAATAAGTGTTACGTATATTTTCTATATAACGTAACCTAGAACATCAGATTATTCATTCAGTTTTTGCTAGTTCTTTAGCCAGTTTTCCAACATTCAATAATTAGGGTTTTTAAATACTATTTCGCGTACAATTACTCTCGCATTCGGTTTACGGATCTCTCATGAAATTCCAATCGGTATTCTTCTGCTAATAATTCAGTTTGCTTTATTATTGTTTGTAGGATAGAATTGCTAGTTAGTTTCCCAAAACCGATTCATCGTTTATGCTAATTGTTTATTCTATTATTTCAAGCATGAATTCTTCTTTTTATTTTATTAGTTTTATTGTTGTTATCGTCCTTAGTATGAGTAGCTAAATAGTTTGTGCTAGGATGTAGGGGAATTATAGTGTAGGCGGCAATATAATGAACACGGCCTGATTCGCGTGTCAGTCGATCGACTGACATGCTTGGTCGATCGACTGACCTCGTGAGGTTTTCCCTCGTTTTAATTGATTTAAATGTTGTGTTTGACGAATCGAATGCATGCGACTAGTTGAATACTTAATATTTGACTGACCCATTAGATCGAGAGATAGAGACAGTTGTTAGATCACCAATTAAAATGACTAAACTATGCTGAGATCGAAAGATAGGTAAAGTTTAGACCGTGAGTCACTTTTCAGGACGAAAGTTAGTATTAGTGATATTAGGGACCTATAGCGAGATCGAAAGATGCTATTTATTAAGAGTGGACCGAGAGGACCTCTTTATTTCCCGCCTCATGTGTTTGATTTTGACCTGTTTAGTATGCTGCCGCCGAACTATAACGCACCGACCATCCTAGTACCCCTTCTTTTATCTGTTTTAACTGTTTATTTAGTTTATTGTCTTTAATTGCTATTAGTATAGACCAAATCAAATCAATCCCCACTTTTGTTACCTTAGACTAAATTAGACAATTAGAAATTACATTCGCCTCCTTGTGGTTCGACCCTGTTACCACTAGCCTAGGTTAGTTTTAATAGGAGATTATAAATTTTATTTTTGGTGCTCACAACGACGGGTATCACCATCCATCCTCGCCCTTGCCAGAACCCTACGGCTAAAGTAGTCTCTAACGTAGGTACTCGGTACCAAACTAGGACCCAGGGCCGCACTCGTAGCCAGGTTCCAACCGATCAGACTCATCGCCTCGGCTGAGTCTACTCGCATGGCTGTCAGCGGCCACACCAACGGCTTCTCTCCACACGGCTGGCCCGAGAGCTTGCCGTATTCCTCCAAGGTGACCCCGATCTCTCCAAAAGGCATATGGAAAGTCGAGGTCGTGTCCCAGAACCGATCAATAAAGGTTCGAATCAGGCAAAGGTTAGCCTGAATCTCCCTTTCCTTGATCTCACTCCAGCCTCGCACCAAGGTACCAAAAGCTCCCTGCTCGATGATAGCCTTCTCCTCCTCCGACAGCTTCCCGAAGGCGTCCATCATCATCGTGTAACCAGAAAAGGACCTCATGTTCCCGGCCTCCTGCGTCAATTCAAAAGAAAGCTTTCTTAAGCACAAGAAAATGATGAGAAATGAATAAACAAACAAGGAAATGTGTAAGAAATGAATTAATAAATGACAAGTTGAAGGCTTACCATACTCCTCGCCGTCCTGTACGACAAGTGGCTCTCTGCCGGCCAAATGAGATGTCTTCCATCCCATTTCTCGGCCCACTCAGGCGCTCCTGGGAGCTGGTGGCCGCCTCGTCCTACATTGGCCCTCCGTGGGGCCTCCTCATCCATATCCTCCTCCATCACCCGAATGGTAGAAGGCTTAATATCAGTCTCCATAAATTCTCTCCCCGACGTAGAAGGAATATCCTTTGCAAATCAAAGTGAATAAAGCAATGCTAAGCGTGTTTTCAAGCATTTTTCGAGCGTTTTAAGCGTTTAAAAGCGGCATTTCTGGCCATCTTTGGCCACACTTTCCAAAGTCCAACCTCACAAGTGGTAGTATGAGTCAATATGACTCTAAGTTCGAGCCTAGTTGTGGGTTTTAGTCGAAAATTCGGCAGCATTTCGCTACTATGTCAATTATGCAATATAAAAGTGTCCCGGAGGAGCTGTCACAAACAAAAAAATACGGCATGATAGAAAGTTTACCCACTACCCAAGGGTTCCATAACACCAAGTTTCATAAAAAATGGGCTAGTATAGGGCCATTTTCGACGAATTTTACGGTTTAGTAGAGAAACCGTCACATTTCGCCCTCAAATCCTTAATACGCGACGAAAATTCGAAAGGGATACATGATTAGGTTCCTAAAATGGCCAATTACTCATTTATAATGTCAATTTCATGAGGAAAATTCATTTGGGACGAAATCCCCAAATTTTCGACACAAATGGGTGTATAAACTCTAATTTTCGACCTAAAAATCAAGCTCAAATGCAAATTAAAGCAAGTACAAAACACATACCTTGATTAGTCATGGTTTATGGCAAGATTTGATCAAGTTCTTGACGGAATTTTGTTGGGTTTTGATGAAGAAACGAAATATTTTGTGTTTTGAAATAAAAATAAAACACGACTTAAGTCGGCTTTTTAACCAAACAGGGACGAGCTCGGGAAAGGACGCAGCACCTGATGCGCCTCTTTCAAAGGTCGCAGTTTTTGCTGCGCCTTTTCCTCAATAAGTTTCCTCAAAATTCGTTGAAATTCGTTATAAGTTCGTTATTTGTGGGCCCAGGCTTCATGCGCCTCTTCCCCAACATATGGCTTCTTTTTTTGGGTGTTCTATTCGTCCGAATCGGTATTTTCTCCTCAAGAGACTACAGATAACCACGACATTTTGTTCCCCAACGAGAGTTCATGATCACCAAATACAATTCATGAGCTTCTCCTCTTTATCGGAATTTCGTTTGTGACTACCCGGGCGGATTTTCTTTCCACAACAAGGCGAAGGGCGTGTCGAACCTATATTTTCTCCTCAGCAAGGGCCTGTCGAACCTATATTTTCTCCTCAGCATGGCGTAGGGCATGTCAAACCTTTATTTTCTCCTCAGCAAGGCAAAGGGCGTGTCGAACCTTTATTTTCTTTTTCCTCAGCAATGCTAAGGACGCATCGTTGTCGACCTTTATGATTCTTCCCCACGGTGCCAAGAGCGCCGTTTCCAACTCAGATATGGTTTCTTGTTATGGCTGGGGAGCTTCCTTACATAGTCTAATGGACTTTAAACGACCCTCCCCAAAGGTTGACAGACTCTAAAATGTTCTCGACGACAGGTCCTAGGTTCAGACCCTTTGAGTCGCCTCACGTCGCCATAGTCGTCAGGTTGTAATCATCGATTGACCTGATGGCTATACTTTGAATTTTACCTTGTCCAAGCCTCAATCAAAGTGGGGGCTCTGTAGATACCTCATTTCTGCACCTCCCGCCAACTATCCAGTGTTGATTGGGCTGCATATTTGATACGCGGAACGATTTTATGACAATTCGTATGTTCATCGAAAAGTGATAGCTCAAGCACTCGATTCAACCTCATGGTCGTCATATACGCGCCGATACAGTCGTTTTGACATTAATTAGAGTTCATTTGGAGTCCGGGTCAAAAACCGCTTCATTTTTTAAAAACCGTTTAAATGCCGAGTCGGAATATTCCGAAGGGTTCTAAAATTCTCTGGATATTTATTCCTAATTAAATTTAATATTTTTTAATGAAATATCTTCCGCATATTGTGTTTCACGGAACAAGGAAGTGTATATCTACCGAAATTCCATAAAAAACGCGGAAATCTTTCTTGCTGAGGAGGAAACCTCTGGGGAAATGACGCAGCAGGTGTTGCGCCTCTTCCAAGGGTCGCAGTGGCTGCTGCGTCTCTGCTCCATAACTCTTTCCATGCTTTCTAGAATATTTCCGTGATTTGTTTCCGTATCCATGTCTTTCCTAAACTCCTCCATGTGTTTAGTTTAAATAGAGACCTTCGGTTTCCATATTTGGCACGCGAGTGTTCCGCCCCTTATTTCTCTCTCTTTGCATTCTAGACTGCGCTATTGCTTTTGACGCCTACGTGCTTGATCAATCGACCGCGTAAGCTCAGATCATTCTGAGTCCCAGTCACATTGCATAGACCGACCAATTTGAACAACTCCACTTCAATCAACCTAACCAATTTTAAATCCTTTAACAAGGGCACTTTCCACGCATATTCGAGTCGAGCAATCACTAAACGTTAAATGAGTCAATCTCGTTTCGTCAAACATGTAAGTCTGAGGGTGTAAATCCCATTTTATTTATTGTACTTTTATTTTGTATCATCTAATGTAAGGTCTATATCAAAAGCACGTTCAAAATAAGTCTCAGAAATCATCTTTTAAAACCGTATTTATAAAGCAGCGGAGGTCTGACGCCGAGTAGAAATGGAGCAGCAGCTGCGCCTCTTCCTGAGGCTGCCGCTGCTCCTGCTCTTCTTCTTCTTCCTCGACCCTATGCAATTTTTTTTTTTCTTTTCTCTTTTCGTTCGCTCCTTTTGTTTGTTTCAATACATAAATCATGTTTTAGTTATCTGTTTAAATTGTAATGCATAATTCGACATAAATCACTTATTTCAATATTTGCGGGTTTTCGTCATCTATTTCAAACCCGGATTTGAGAGGTTCGATTTCCTCATATCGAGTCTTTATAATTCGTCTTTTGTGCATAGCTTTCTTTATTTGATTTAAGTTTATCCAATTTAAATTCCATTTTCAAAGCTTCGACCTTTATAAAACCCGAAATCGTATGATAATAGTGTAAAATGCCGTATTACTTTGTTCAAACTTGTTTTCTAATCTGACTTGTGACGATATTAATATCCATAAACATGCTAAATCACTTTTACTTGAGTCTAAAATCAATAATCGATCATAAATTCACCAACGATCATTAACAACCCGCGGTTCTGACTTCACAGCCAAAACCCAACTCAAGAACAGACGCAGGAAGTGTTGTGCCTCTTCCAAAGGACGCAGCAAATGCTGCGCCTATTCTGGGTTGGCTTCTGTCCCTGAATTCTTTCTCGCTTTGACGTAGCTTTTAATTACGGTTTAGATCGACTATTAATCGTATTATCACTCCTAATCTGACGTATTTTCATACTTTGATTTCAATTTTACTTTTTCTTTTATTTTCTTCTTCAAAATCCCATTTTGAGCGTGCTTTTGACGTAGATCAAATAATCGTTGTAGAGTTTGTAATTTATTTACCGTAATTATTATTTATGCATGATTTAACTGTATGGCATTCACATGTAATTGAATCTAACATCCACTTCGACCCTAATTTGTTTGCTAAATTACGTGTTAACCGACTTAATTTAATCTCACATGCTAGGATTAATCTATATTTTGTTCCATTGCATGCATTACATCGACAACATATCAAATATGAACGATTTCCCTAATGCTTAGTAGAGGCCGCTATCGAGGGGGGCGGGATTAGGTGTTCGAATTAAAGAGCTTCCTAATACGTACCCTCACCCCTTACTCCAGTTATCTCTGGACATCTGTGTCCATTGGCATCTTCGAGAGTCATTCTAGACATAGAATGCTAAGGGTAACGAGTTCTTAGTGTCTATGTCACTACTTTGTGTCTTGACATGGCATGAGGTACTCGAACGGTTCCAATTTTCCATAAAAATTGGCGGCGACTCCACAAATGCAGGTTTATTCAACCTTTTACCAGTTTCAATGCCTCACCAATCGGTAACGGCCCATGACGTGCTTTGGCAAACCTAAGGTTCTATGAGAGAAGTACCGCCGCCTCGAGACGAACGCGCAGGTGCTGCGGCGCGGGTGGCCCATGTCCAAAACTTCTCTAAGACTCAATTCCTCCTGGTAGGACGACGATAATATATATGGTCCTAGTCTAAATTTGGCCAGACTCTCAGGAGGTACTTTACCCGATTCGACAAGCGATACACGTTTCGCATCTAAGACTCAATCGAAAGAACGGAAGTCGAGTACCCTGAATTCGGCAGAACGGCACGAAATATGGCATTTCACATAATTATGGCGTAATTAAATAAAAAATTCCACATTTACGATTCAGGTGAGAAATATATATAAAGGAGTGATAATTAATGAATCACGTTATATAAGACATGGGACGGTATTTTTTAAATTAAGTTCGGACGTAATTAATGAATTACGTTATATAAAACACGAGACGGGATTTAATTATATTACCCACGGACAAAATAAACGAATTATACAATATATATATATATATATATATATATATATATATATATATATATATATATATATATATATATATATATATATATATATATATATATATATATATATATATATATATATATATATATATATATATATATATATATAAAAACACGAGATGGGATTTAATTAAATTAAACACGAAAATAATTAATGAATCACGTTATATAAAAATCACAAGACATGACTAACATTTTATATGGGACATTAGTAAGCAACAACCAAACGGGGAAGGAAGTAGCGAGTTGCACCAAGCCGTACTGGCAACCACAGAAGGCTTAAGGCAGCACCACCAGGCCGTGGTCACTGCCTGCCCCACCCAGCCTTGGCCGCACCACCACAGGCTTGCCTAGCCTCCATGGTGACACCCAAAAACAGCCCACATACACACGATTTAGCCGCCTCAAAACAGCCTGTTTACAGCCCCTTTTTACCCGCCAAAACAGTGACACAACAGCCCACAGTCTTCCCCTAAAAACCCGTACCATTCAACCTATAATCTGCCTTGGAAACCGTGTTAAAACAGAGCATAAACACAACCAAAACAGCCCAAAATAAACTAAGCTACAAGTCATGGTAAGGTGAGTTTAAGATGGATTTTAAAGCATAATAAAGACGATATTTTTACCATACCAATTTCCCTATTCATACATGTGTATACACCTGAGACGGAAGTAAGTAAATTAGTTCAAATCGACAACAAGAACCAACCCAAAATAGCCCGTGAAACTTGGCCATCACAACTCCATTTTCACGTTTTTTTTAGCAAGATATGTGACCGTCTTAAGACAACTTTTTAAGCATGAAAAAGACGAGAATTCTACCATACCAAAGACCCAATACATACATGGATATATACTTGAGACAAAAACTAAAAATTTGGTTAAAATTGACAAGAAAGACGGTCGTAAATAGTAGCTACAAACACGGCTACACAACCACCAAATCACGGTTTTCATGCTGTTTCTGCGACCATTTTAAGACGGAAATTTAAGCATGATACAAGACAGATTTCACCCAAACAAATGACCCACTTCATTCATGTATATGCATAAAATGTAGATGTTAAGGAATTGACTCAAATGGACAATAAGACCAACACGAAATTCGATCTCAAACATGGTTGATCACAGCCATAGTCACGGTTTTTGGCAGAATTTTATATCAACTTAAGAGGAAATTTTAAGCATACAAAAGACGATATTCAACCATTTAAATTACCACATTCATTCACCCATTTCATAAGGAAGCTAAAGACACAAACATTACACAAATTAACTGGAGTAAAACGTAGAAGACTCGAAATTAGATTGTAATTGTGACTGAAATGGACAAGAAATCAAGGAACTAAACAAGGATATGACTTAGGTGAGACCACGAAGCAAGCCTTAGCCTAGGAATCTCGTCCAAGATCACGAAGCAAGAACTAAATTCGGCCCCAAAGCACTAAGCAAATGGAGGGTTTTCCGCACTAAGCAAGAAGAATTTCAAGTAGAAAACTCAGTTTTCAAACTCAGCGTTTTTTCATCAACTCAAATCCGAATATTACATTAAGTTTGCTTGGTTTATATAGACCAAAGCAATACAATCTCCACCATTAATTCTAATCTAAGGGCCATAAATAAGGCCTTACAAAAGGACATAAAATAACAGCTATTTTATTTTATACAAACTGAAATAGAAGACTAGAAAACAAGAAAAACATAATGCATAAAGTAATAAAGCTGAGTTGAGATTTGTTTGCTTGCACAAGGTCAAATATGATGTGTAAGGTCTTGGAGAATGGTCCTTGGCAGCTTCACTCTTCAAGCACAAAACCTTAGGATGCCTTTCAAGCCTTGCCCAGCTCTTGTTTAGCCAAAAATACAACCAAAATAGCCTTGGCATTTGAGGATGATGAATTGGTCCTACATGGACCCATTGTTTGTATATGACTGAACCTTCACTTAAATTGTGAATTTGCACAAATTCTCCGGAATTTTCTCTTTCTAAACCTTAATCTAGGATTACTAGCCTTTGGAATTGCTCAATTTCGTCTAGGGGTGCCCTGGACCTTCTTCTAGAAGACGAACCAAAACCGGGTTTCTGAACCTGTTCAGGAATCAGACGCATCTTGTAGGAGGCATATCTCTTTGCTCCAGATGAATCTCAAGGCCACTGATAGCTCATTGGAAAGCTAAAGAAGTTAAATTTCACCTAAAAAAGATACACCCTTAAACTTGGAGTAAATCTTGAGTTATTCAACTTTTAGTGCTGATAGGTCAGGAGTTGTCCTGTAACACATAGGCTATTTGCATCGGCCATATCTCAACTTACACTGCTGATATGATGGTGATTCAAAATCCATTGTTTAGCTAAGATTCCAATTTCCAATGAATTAAGAATCATAGGACTTTCACGAGTATAACTTGAGATATAAGCATTGGAATTTAGTCCCACTGGAATGACACTTAAAAAAGCGATGAAATGCATTCAATTTTGAACCGTTCTTGGGACTATTTCTTTTAGCCTAAAAATGAATCACAATGCAACAAATTTTGTTGCAAACTCCCTTTCTTCAAAAGAAATTTCCCTCAAATTCTGTTGGATCAAGAATGAAGAGAATTGTTGCCAAGGCTTGTGTCGTCCCACTTATCAAAAGACCAAGCACACTTCAAGAGATGGGCTCTCATGACTTCCTCCCGGATCATAGACCAGAATTGTGTATGGCAAGAGCGTTGTTGTGCCGTTCCCAAATTCTGTTTGTTCACTTATCCAAGTACCCCTTATTCTTTTGGTAATAAAGTTCATGGGTGCTTGACAAGGTTGGATGTAAGTACCACCATCAAATGCAGCAAATAGAGTTGGAAATTTTATACCTATGAAAGCCTCATTGTCACCACTTATGCCTATTTTAAGTTTCCTCTCAATTGAACTCATGTACAAATAATCAAAAGGCCAAGGTGGATTTTACTCTAAGCTTAACAACCATTTCCCTACATTGGATAACCAGCAGCATACACTCACCCAAGCTCAAGCCATAATGAGCATTAACACAACTAGTAGAGCACGACAACGCAACAAAGGGCTTGTTTTTGTTCTCGTTCATCACCCTCAACACAAACATTACCAAATGTGCTACAAGTCCTTCTAAACCATGTAGAGACCTTGTACTTGATATACCAAACAATTCCAACAAGCTCTTACAATGAATTGGAATAAAGTTTAACCCCAAACACATGAATTCCAAAATTGAACAACAAGTTTTAAATTGATTCATTTCACTCTCAAAAATTAGTTTCAACCTTGATTGAGTAAGAATGAACCTTTTAAAAACAGCAATCCTACTTAGAAGCATCAACAACACCTAAGAAATATACTTCAAGCCTCTAAACTTCTCAAAATTATTCAACTCATTACTCCAAAATAGTTTAGACAAGTTAGCATTCATATGCATGGATTCCTTATTTAATATATATGGATTTGCACCCAAATGAACAAGAATAGCTTGTAACCTCACCAACATGTAAAAATGGAAGTGTGGAGTTTAGAGAGTACAAGTTATACCTCTCAAGATGTAGCTTTTGAAGCAAGAGCCATGGCTGATGTAGGTGGTCGGATTCGGTACACTTGAGTATGGAACAACCCAAGACTCTCCTCTTGCTTTATCCTTGCTTGCATCCCAACAAGTTCCGCCCTTGAACATGACCATAGACTGTCCAAACTCCATGGTTTGAAGGTTAAGTAGTCCTTGGTCGACAATCACTTCTCTAGGCCCCAACTCAGTAGCTTGGTCATCGATGGTTCCATGGGAAAGGGTACGGTTACTCTCCTCCTCCCTAGTAGGCTCATGTGCCGAGTTCAAGGGGGGTTTAATTTCAATAAATGGGCTCTCAAGGACAACACTACATGATCTATGAATCAAAGCATAAGTTCTCATGACCTTTGGATCATGGGACTTAGACTTAGGACAAGCAATGTCCAAGCATGGCACGACAACTCCTTGGTCTAAACTCCCCTCTGCCCCAACTGTTTTGGTTACCCCTAAACAGTCTCCTTTAGCTAAGACCTCATGGTTTTCAGGCCTTGCTAAGCTCTTCTCCACACATAAAACCAAATCAAGCATTTTGCCAAATGGATACATCATTTCCAAGTTAATTCTTCTAGCAATTTTAGATTTCAAGCCATGGTAGAATCTAACTCGTTTTTGGACAGAATCAACTTCTTTGGCACACACAAGGTGTAATTCCTCAAATAATTTAGCATACTCATCAACACTAAAGGAATTTTGTTTAAGGGTCTTAATTTCATCCCACAAATTATCCATGTTAGAACAAGGTAGAAACTTTAATCTTATGTTCCTTTCAGGTTTAAACCAAGAAAATATTCTACCCTTCCCTTCCAACTTCCTTGAAAATGTAAGAGTATTATACCACAACAAAGTAACACCCTTTAAACAAGACACACCAAGTTGACAATTCTCTTTATCAGAAAAAACGCTTGCTCTCGAAATAGCAGTCAACATCAAACAACCAAGACACAAATGCTCTAGTGTTTTCACCATTAAAGGAAGGAAGTAATGGTGTGTTTCCTTTGTCTCTAAGGATATTAGAGGACTTAGAACATTCATAGGGTGTGAGGTGTTCTCCTTGGTACAAATTAGGAGGTTTTAGTTCCCTTGGAACCCCATGGGTGCTTGTTTCACTCCTAGTATCCTTTTGTTAGAGCTTGCAACTCCACCATAGCTGCTTCTAATGACTTGGAGATGGAAACAAGATTACAAGGCTTCATCTTTGAGCATGGAACATAGGGTATAACACCAATAGATACCGATTTCCCCATGAAAAAACAGAATGACAACAACTTAAGTAAAACCGATTTTTCAAGAAACAAACCAAAACTTTGATAACCTTACTTCACTCATTGGGTTATTTTTGTATTTTTAATGCAGTTAAGGATAATGAACTCACAAATAAAGGCTTTTTCCGAAGACTAACACAAGATGGAATTGTGTTATAACCTGGCTCTTTGTACCAATTTGGAGTAAAGCGTAAAAGACTCGATTTCTGGACAGAATTGGACTCGAAATGAGATTGTAATTATGACTGAAATGGACACGAAAACAAGGAACTAAAGAAGGATATGACTTATGCGAGATCACGAAGTACGCCTAAGCCTAGGAATGTCGTCCAAGATCACGAAGTAAGGACTAAATTCCGCCCCAATGCACTGTTGGAGTATGTGTCCTCAACAATAGTGCGATCACATGTTTAAATCTCATATTAAGAATACGTAAGGGATGATTCATTATATAGTCAACTGATCGTCATTAATTGGTAATGATTGGCTAACTAGAGTTTGACATTATTGTCGTATGACGGTGGTGATCAGTTGACCCCTTAAGGTCACACGTAAAGGACAATTCTCTTAATAGATAAATTGATTAATTGTATGACGATACAAGGTGATCAATTCCTTAAAATTGAACAATTCATTTGTGAGAGAGGATATTGATATCTCATTGTAATGGGATTAAATAAGATTAATTTTAGTAATTGAAATATTTTATTACTAAAATTGTTTATTGTTTGAGAAACAATAGAGATAAGAATGAATGGTTAATTATAATTTCAAGATGTTGTGAATTATAATTATATGACCCATTTTATTTATGTGATCAAGTATCTCTAGTCAATTTGTTATATGTAATTTAATTAATTTGTAAAATGATATTTATGTGATAAATAAGCATTAAATTAATTAATAACATGTAAAATACTATATGTGGCATATTGTGTGACATATTGTGTGACAAATGACAAATTGACAAAATAAAATGGTAGTCCATTTTAAGATTGGACCGAAATGGAGGGAGTCATGGTGGTGTGTGTGGTTAATTATTTTATGAGATAAACTAGTATATAATCACTCCTACACACACTAGCCTTACACACCTAATATGTTGATAAGAGTAAAAGCATAGAGGAGATTCCATTTTTGGCTTGTTCTCCTTGCCTCCACCGGTAGCATGCTCCTCTTATGAGAACTTTTGTTCTTATTTTTCTACTATCATTCATTCATACAACACTACATGCAAAGCTAGCTCTATTCTCTCAAATATGCCTAAAATAGGCTTTTAGAAACCTTATAAATTGTTCATAAATTCTAATATCAACAAGGTTGCTAGTGTAGTAATAATAACAATATTAGAATACATTTTAAGGATACTAGTGTATTAATCTAGTTAATTATTATACTAGTTTAAGGGATAAGTCTTGGGTGCAATCAAAGGAGGATCTCTACTTTGGGATTTTTGGAGGATCATCCAACATATTAAGCTCAAGAACAAGTGAAGGAAGGTGACCTTACTTGTGCCCATATTTTCGAACCAACCAACAATGTAAGGGACATTGTTTTTCTTATAAATCTCTTATTTTGTTATGCAGGCACTAGATCTAAAGAACAAATAATTAAGAAGTTAATTAGTTCACTATTAGACGAGTCTAATAAGAGGTAAATAAACCTAACAAGTGGTATCAGAGCATAGGATGTTGCGTGCATAATCGGTTATTGTTTTTCCGAGTTAAAATGTTAACATATAAAACTAAAAATTTGAGTTTTATGAAGATAAAGCCACGAAAATTTTTGCATGTTATATATTCCGGTCCTAAAATATTTTTAGCTCATTTTTATGATTTATGGAAATTTATTGCTCATTCTAACGATTTTTAGTGATTTTATTACATTTTTATGATTAAAATGAACTTTTATTCACTAAAATAAGTTAACCTTCACTACTGGCCGTGATATTTTAGTATGACCTCACATTAATATTTTATGTATTGCATGTAAAATATCATATTAATGTGATTAATATTTCATGATTTATGAATTTTTAGTGTAAAAATGGCATAAATGGAGGTTAAAATGACTACAAATGGTTAAACTTACTATATGACATTGAAACTTTTATATGACCTCACATGAATATTTTACAAGTTGTGTGTAAAATATAGTATTAATTGGATTAATATTGCATGATTTATGATTTTTATGAGATAAAAATGGATTAAAAGGGTTAAAATGGTTAAAAATAGTTAAATTTCGAATTAGGTCATGAAACTTTTAGATGTTGTCACATGAATAATTTTAAGAGTTTATGTAAATTTGGAGATTAAATGATCTCATTTAGCATGATTTATGAATTTTTAGTGTAAAAATGGCATAAATAATGACTATTTTAGTATAAATAGCTAAAACGAATTTCACGGCATGAGAAAATTATGTTAGGTTGCATAAATATCCCACTTATCATATTTAAGGTTGTAAAATTGATTGGATTGTTTTTTGGATACTTTAGATGTTTTATAAGATAAAACCGATAAAATGCAACTATATTTCCTCAAAATTAATTCAGAAATTTTAACCATGATATTTGACATTATGAGTGTCATGAAAATATTATAGAATGTTCAAAAATTTAAAATTCAAATTTTGAAATTATTGTAATTTAATTTGGATTTATTTCATATATATTATGATTTTAAGGTCAGAAATGAACATAAAAATTAAATCAACTTGAATTATTGTCAAAAATTGAGTGATGACTAATTTTTGACTCCTAAGAGTGTTAGGATAATTAACTTGAGCTTAGATGTGATTTAAGTGTTAATTTGTGATTTTAAGAAGTTATTATCACGCATTTCCATAAAATGAAATATATATATATATATATATATATATATATATATATATATATATATATATATATATATATATATATATATATATATATATATGATATATAAGTTAAATAGGGCAATTTGTCACATAATTTGGCATGATAGGTACATAATATAATGCTTCATATTTCAATTGTTGAATGTCTTTTTTTTTATATAATTTTGAATTATGTAATTTTATCTTAGTATGGCCTTAGTTTTAATCGATATTACCCGTAATGAAAGGGAATATTGATTCGGTTGTAATTTAATGTGATCTCGTATCACTTTTATTTTTACTAGTTTTTCATATTACAAATGTATAATAGGAATAGCATTGTATTTTTATTATTATTTGTAATTATGGAGTATCTTCAAAGACGGTGCCATTCGGAAAGGCGATCCGACGAAAACGGTGTTCTTGGAAGGCGTGCCAATTGAAGATTCAAGGGACAAAAGGAGTTGGTTTCCGAATATGTAATAGATTATTTGATTTTCTTTTTTAGGAAGGCCATACTAGGAATTTTATTATTGCTTTGCATTTCTTTTAATATGTTACATGCATTACCAAATCGCCATAACAACACATGCATATCATATCGAGTCATTGACCATGTCAATTATAACTATCGTAGTTCACCGCTTTAGTTCACTTAAAACGTGATAGATAACAAATTGACATGACCTCTCACTTATAATAATTGAGAATTAGCCTTACCAAATAGTAGAAACCATGAATCCCAATTTCGTGAGGAACTAGGCTCGGCTCACCGGGGAACTAAACTTGTTACGTTGGGTAAGTGGGTAATAAAAAGTTATTATATCGAAATTTGGACTGAGATCAACGGAAGTATTCGTGACCGTAGTCGCATGTGTTCCGGGTTAAAGATAAGTATTAAAGTAATTTTTATCGACCGAGAGTTCTAGAAATATAATCGATTAAGAGGTTAATCCACCGAGTTATATTAATAAGGGATGAATCGGCTCACCGTGCCCGAATTAATATGAATTTGGATCTCGGGATCATTTATAATAGTTGGGTAGAGGTCACTATATAAATGCTAAAACTTGTTTAAAATGTTTAAAGGTATTGTCAAAACGATAGATGTTCATTAATTCCTTCACTTCCTATTTTGTAGTCAAAATCCTTTTTCTCAATTGCAATGGCAACTCCAATCACGTCCGCAACCATTAGTTCTAACACGCTCACCAATGTGTCATGGCTCCGATCCTTCATGGATCGATGTAAGTTAGAAAAGAATTTCGCCGATTGGGACGCGCAACTTCGCTTGGCCGCAGAGGGTGACGACAAGCTTTGTTACCTTACCGAGGCATCTCCCACCGAACCTAATGCTAGGTCCACCGCCGCCCCTAGGCAAGCCTATGAAGTTTACCAAAAGGAGTCGACCGCGATAAAAACCATGTTGATCTTTGCAATGGAGGCCGAACTCCAAAGAAGTGCTATAAAGATTAGCACCGCTCATGAGATCTACAAGAAACTTGTGAACATGTTTTCACGAGCTCCACGGATCATACAATATGAGGCGGCTTCCGCATTCTTTGATCTCAACATTAAGGAGGGCCAAAAAGCTAGCCCTCATGTGCTCAAGTTGATGTAGCATGTTGAGACCTTGAAAATGCATAATGTGCAGATTCCCGAGGAACTCGTGATTGATCGGATTCTTCATTCCCTCAACAATATCAAAGCATATGTTCAATTCCGGGTGAATTTTAATATGCAAGATAAGAAGGTTTTCCTTGATAAGTTGCACAAAATGCTTGTGCAGGCCAAAAAGGATATGGGGCTAAGTGTTAGCTCCTCCAAAGATGTGCTCAATGTCAATCATAAGAGCAAGGGAACTTTCAAGAAAAGTGGGAACAAGGGAAAGAAGCAAACTCCCAAAAGGAAGAAAGGTAAAGCTTGTGAAGCTAGTTCCTCCAAGCCCAAGTACAGTGCCTCCTCCGGGAACAAGTGACACTATTGTTGTGGTGTTGGGCATTGGAAGAGAAACTGTTCAAAATACCTTGGCGACATTAAAGCTGGAAAGGTTATTCCGGTAGGTATATAACTGTCCCTGTCTTTTATGTTTCGATCTAACCTTTCGTATGATGATACAAGTTGTGATGATTAACCTTTTTATTGTAAATAGGGCATCCTAGCATGGACAAAGGCAAGGAAAAACAAGCTTAAAGGATCATGAGGGAAGCTAGAAGTAGCCGACCGTGGTGATGGATCTATGGAAGCTTGGCTTCAATTTGCTTTGTCTTCAATTTCATGGTGTATTTTGAGACTTTTTAGAACTTTTTTGATTTCCTTGTGTGACTAGGAAATTTGTTTGTATCCTTTAAACAATTGTTGTGCTTTGGATATTTGTGACTTGGTTTGTAACCCAAGTCACTCTTTTTATTATATCATTTGTTCTAAAATCATCATCATATACTACTTGCATAGTGAAACATTAGATTATAAACTTAAAATTGATCAAATAGACGAATATAATGATTAGATCATTATATGTCCATAAGCTATGAATTTGATTCTCCTTATGTCATTGTTACTAAAAGTAACAACTTACTTATGTAAGATCAATTATAAAGTTGTGATGAGCTATTGAACTCATAAAATAGGGAATTTACGATACAATACGGACACAGTATTCTAAACGGATGGTCAACCAGGAGCTACCGAGAATAGAGAGTCTATTAAACAGATGACATGGATAAGACTCGCATATCACATGAATCAAGCTGCCATGATTGGGATGGCCTTTTGAAAGCTAATGCATAGTCTAGATAAACTCCTAATACTCCACCATATATATGTTTGTAACTCACAAAGCTATCTCTCAAGAAGATTGATGTATTTCAGAGAGATAGAGTGGGAGTAGAATGGATCGTTACAAACATGTCTTATAGTGTTACTTTGTGAAACTAATGGAACTATATAGTGGGAGTATAGTTGAACTATAATCTATAAAGATAGAGTAGGAGCATAGTTCAGTGGGAGTTTATCGCACATGTCTTATTGGTTAAAATATTATTTTGTGAAAGTGATAGTATTATGACCTTGTTACATACGAGCCATAGCATTACAATCCGAAATTATTACTCAAGAGTAGATTTACTTTAAAGAGAGGTTCTCTTTAAAGGTAAATAGAGCTTTAGAGTAATCAAATGCATAAGATTGACATAAAGATGTTGATCAAGATAAATTATGTTAGGAATCGGCACATTTTATTTTGATGAAAAATGGCAAATGATATTATAAATACGCTTTTCTAAAATGTGAATTTAGAGAAGGATGTGTTTGAAACACAAAACCTTAAGATAAAGATCTAAGAATCCTAACATCATATGCGTAGCTTTCATAAGTGATCCTAGAATGGTCTTAAGCAAGCATTAAAGGATTATACTTTTCGTTCATGTGATAATAGTGAATGGTTTCATTCACATGATTGAAGAATCATGATTATACATGAAGTTAAGTGGAAGCTAGAATTGTTTTTCCATGTCTTATATGTTGATGACATATTACTTATTGAGAATAATGTACCAATGCTCTCTTATGTGAAAGAGTGATTGCAGACTTGGAAAAGGATGCAAAGTATTCTAGATTTTGAATCTATGTGAGAGAATATTGGCTTAGAGTTGAGAGTCTTATGAGGATAAGATCTTTCGTATCTGTTTAAACATCAACAAGGTTGAATAGGTTATTCATGTTGATGGAAGTGGAATTACTATGATGGAGTCATAGTCGGTCACTGAACCTATTAAGTTGTTGATTACATGAAATCGATTTCTAATGGTTCCGCCGTTAGAATGATCATGTATGCCAACAGACGCACATGCCATGATGTGATATATGCCTAGGGCAAAATAAGTCAATAATAAGATAATTCCCGTGATATGGCTTGTGAAAGCCTTAAAGAACATCCTGGAGATTTTTGAGAAGAATTAAGGATTCGTTCATATGTTTGGATGATAAACTAATTAGGTGTTGAAGGGTTGCACAAACTTTAGTTTTCAAACTGAAAAGGATTTGTTGAAATCCTAGGATGTCTTATTGACTTAGAAGTAAGAGACTAGAAAAGTGTGTTAGTTTAGTGCAATGCAAATTCTACAAAAGGAATCTAAGTAAATTGTGATAAAATGGTCAACTTAGGGATTAAGGGTGAATCCATTTACAAATGACTTTGTCACATGTTATGCGATAACAGTGGCAGCATCTTTTAAGTTAAAGAACCCAAGTATGGTAAGAAGAATAGACAAATACTTAGAGATAAATTCAAGTTATTAGAAATAACATTGAATCGAAGGGAAGCAATTGACAAAGTTGGAATATATGGATATAGGGTATATCCACTTGCCAAGCTTTTATTGCATTTCAACTAGTGTAAAAGGTACACTAAAGATTATAAGATATGAAGTAGTAATAGTATATTGACTATTCATATGTGATAATCGCATTTATCGTTTGAGTTTTATTAAACTCACCCATTACTTTGTTAAATCCAAATGGGTTGTAGACACAAATTGAACCCCATTAAAGTGAACTGAATTGACATGGTATTCGCCCCTAGTTACTTATATGAGGTGACGTCTCGAATTGACTAGAGTGTGATGCGATTGAGGGCAAGTTCAAGTGCCATAGAGTGATATGGGATGACTAGTCGATCACACATGTAGACTGTATGGGACACTCTGTTGGGCATTGACCGCTTATAAAGTTCTGGTAATTCATAATGCTTGGTCGTGGCAAGAGCTGCTATAGTATTCTTATGAGTCAATTCTATTGACTGGAGACTATTCGCCCAAGTTGGCACAAATTTCATATTAGCTTTGATTTATGCTCTACGACTGTCGTAAATGAGGTCAAATGGGTATATTTTGGGTTATGATGAACTGTGGCTGAACGAAGGGAATAGTGCGATAGGAATTGTCCACCCCCATGTCACGGTCGTTTGAAATCTCAAGGCCACTCGAGGAGTAGTGAACTGGAAATGCGTGGCCACGCTCGAAATGTATCTATGGTTGATAATTCTGGTCAGACAGTTACACTCCAGATCGAGGAAACCACTCAAGATATAATCAAGTGCAAGTACGATCTGCGAGACACCTTGCATTAAGTGGGAGATTGTAATAGGACAAGAGAATTGGTGACGCACACTTGTCTCAGACAAGTGGGAGATTGTTGGAGTATGTGTCCTCAACAATAGTGCGATCACATGTTTAAATCTCATATTAAGAATACGTAAGGGATGATTCATTATATAGTCAACTGATCGTCATTAATCGGTAATAATTGGCTAACTAGAGTTTGACATTACTGTCGTATGACGGTGGTTATCAGTTGATCCCTTAAGGTCACACATAAAGGACAGTTCCCTTAATAGATAAATTGATTAATTGTATGACGTTACAAGGTGATCAATTCCTTAAAATTGAACAATTCATTTGTGAGAGAGGATATTGATATCTTATTGTAATGGGATGAAATAAGATTAATTTTAGTAATTGAAATACTTTATTACTAAAACTGTTTATTGTTTGAGAAACAATAGAGATAAGAATGAATGGTTAATTATAATTACAAGATGTGAACTATAATTATATGACGCATTTTATTTATGTGATCAAGTATCACTAGTCAATTTGTTGTATATAATTTAATTAATTTTTAAAATGATATTTATGTGATAAATATGTATTAAATTAATTAATAACATGTAAAATACTATATGTGACATATTGTGTGACAAATGATAAATTGACAAAATAAAATGATACTCCATTTTAAGGTTGGACCGAAATGGAGGGAGTCATGGTGGTGTGTGTGGTTAATTATTTTATGAGATAAACTAGTATATAATCATTCCTACACACACTAGCCTTACACACCTAATATGTTGATAAGAGTAAAATCATAAAGGAGATTCCATTTTTGGCTTGTTCTCCTTGCCTCCACCGGTTGCATGCTCCTCTTATGAGAACTTTTGTTCTTATTTTTCTACTATCATTCATTCATACAACACTACATGCAAACCTAGCTCTATTCTCTCATATCTCTCTAAAACAAGCTTTTAGAAACCTTATAAATTGTTCATAAATTCTAATATCAACAAGGTTGCTAGTGTAGTAATAATAACAATATTAGAATACATTTTAAGGATACTAGTGTATTAATCTAGTTAATTAGTATACTAGTTTAAGGGATAAGCCTTGGGTGCAATCAAAGGAGGATCTCTACTTTGGGATTTTTGGAGGATCATCCAACATATTAAGCTCAAGAACAAGTGAAGGAAGGTGACCTTACTTGTGCCCATATTTTCGAACCAACCGACAATGTAAGGGACATTGTTTTTCTTATAAAACTCTTATTTTGTTATGAATGCACTAGATCTAAAGAACAAATAATTAAGAAGTTAATTAGTTAACTATAAGAGGAGTCTAATAAGAGGTAAATAAACCTAACAAGCACTAAGCAAATGGAGGGTTTTTCGCACTAAGCAAGAAGAATTTTAAGTAGAAAACTCAATTTTCAAACATAGCTTTTTGTCATCATCTCAAATCTGAGTATTACATTAGGTTTGCTTGGTTATATAGACCAAAGCAATACAATCTCCACCATTCATTCTAATATAAGGGCCATAAATAAGGCCTAGAAAAGGACATAAAATAACAACTATTTTATTTTATACAGACTAAATTAGAAGACTAGAAAATAAGAAAAACATAAAGCATAAAGTAATAAAGCTGAGCTGAGATTTCTTTCCTTGCACAATGTCAAGTATGATGTGTAAGGTCTTAGAATGGTACTTGGCAGCTTCACTCTTTAAGCACATAACATTAGGATTCCTTTCAAGCCTTGCCCAGCTCTTGTTTAGCCAAAAATAGCTACCAAAACAGCCTTAGCATGTGAGGATGCTGAATTGGTCCTACATGGACACATTGTTTGTATTTGGCTTAACCTTTACTTAAATTGAGAATTAACACAAACTGTCCTAGACTTTTCTCTTACTAAGACCTTAAATTTAGGATTATTAGGCCTTGTAATTACTCAATTCCATTTAGGGGGTGCCCTAGACCTTGTTCTAGAAGACGGACCGAAATCGGGTTTAAGAACCTATTCAGGAATCAAACGCATGTTGTAGGAGGCGTATCTCTTTGCTCCGTATAAATCTCAAGGCCACTGACACTACAAAAAGAATTAAAACAGGCGACTGATTTTAGCGACTGAAATCAGTCGCCAAAATCAATTTGGCGACTGAAATCAGTCGCCAAATATCAGTCGCGGACCTTAGTCGCCTTTTCTAGCTTTGGCGACTAAAGTCGGTCGCCAAATTTGGCGACTGAAAAATCAGTCGCCAAATGCAGAAAATGGCGACTGATGGGGTAGTCGCCAAATTGGCGACTGATTCAAGGTAGTCGCCAAATTGGCGACTGAATAGCAGTCGCCAAATGCCAATTCAGTCGCCTTTTTGGGTGACGTAGCCAGTTTGGCTGAGCCAATTTGGCGACTGATTTGGGATTTGGCGACTGCAAGTCAGTCGCCATTTTGGTGACTACCTTGAATCAGTCGCCAAATTTTGGCTTAGACCCGTCGCCGCGAATGTGTAATTTGGGACGATGACAAAATTTCTGCAAATCTTTTCTAGAAGCAATGCTATCACATTTTTCACCTTCTACATCCATGATCATGTCAATTAGTTGCTCAAAGAAATTCTTTTCTATGTGCATTACATCCAAATTATGTCTTATCAACATTGTCTTCCAATAAGGAAGGTCCCAAAGAATGCTTCTTTTAAACCAACCGTTTTTCTGCTTTTTCAATTCTTTAAATTCTTCCTCGGTACCATCAATAGGGGATGGTAAATCACATACCGTCTTCCATATCTCATCCCCAGGCACTCGTTTCGGAGGGGCATCAAGCACCTCTTTACCTTTTGTGAAAGCTTTCTTGTTCTTCCTATGTGGATTTCCCTCTCGTAAGAAGCATCTTTGACAATCAAACCAGCTTATTTTCTTTCTATTGGGAAGCCAAAATGCTTAACTTTCCTCCATGCAACAAGGACATGCTTTTTGTCCTTGTGTAGACCACCCAGATAGCATATCATAGGCGGGAAAATCATTTATTGTCCACAAAAGGGAAGCTTTAAGTTGAAAATTTTGTTTTTTAGACACATCATAAGTTTTCACCCCAACTTCCCACAAATATTTCAACTCCTCCACCAATGGTTGTAAATAAACATCCAAATTACGTTTCGGGCTTTTTGGTCCGGGAACAATAAGTGACAAGAAGATAAATGGTCTTTTCATACATAACCAAGGTGGTAAATTGTATGGTGTGACCATAACGGGCCAACAAGAATACTTCCTCCCAAAATTACCCAAAGGATCAAATCCATCCGTACACAAGCCAAGTCGTACATTGCGGGGTTCCTTGGCAAAATCAGGATACATCTGATCAAATCGTTTCCATTCTTCCCCATCACTAGGATGACTAATCTTCCCCGGAGCACGTGTGTTTTATTTGTGCCATCTCATTTGTTCGGCAATGTTTTTGGTGGCATAGATTCTTTGAAGTCTTGGTGCGAGAGGAAAGTAAAACAATTGGTTACATGCTATTGGTTTCTTACTCTTTTTGGCCCTCTTACTACCGTTGCCTTTTTTCAACACCAAAACTGTATCTCCTTCACTTGTCTCATATCTATCCGCCCCCACAATCTTTACATTTGTCAAGCAAAGCATCATCTTTCCAAAATAGCATACATCCTTCAGGACATGCATCAATCTTTTCATGCGTAATCAAGACCTTTAACTACTTTTTTGGTAGTATAGAAACTTCGGGTCATGATATTATCATCAGGGAAAGATTCCTCAAGTAACGAGGCAATGCCATCAACAAAGAAAAATGGCATATTGAACTCACATTTCAAGGTAATTAGCCTAGAAGCGGCTTGTAACAATGTCATTCTGCTTCCTTCATACAAGGGTTTTTCTGAGGCTTTTAACATGTCAAGAAAGGCTTTTGCTTGTGGGTGTGGCGGTTGTTCTTCAGAAATAGTTGTATGGTCATCACTATTAAAAATAGTGGAATCCAGAGCATCAACAACCATCTCTCTATATGGTTCTCATCATTTTGTATTTGTTGGGTGTGAGTTTGTTCATGAATTGGAGAATATGCTTCTCCATGTAAAATCCAATTGTAATAATTTGGCTTAAACCCGTTTATAATGAGATGTTCTTCTACTACAATATCAAGCTGGTATTTCAGGTTTTTGCATTTGGCACAAGGGCACCTAAGTTTTTTGTCTACCAAGTCATATTCATCTTGTTGTTTAGCAAATTCAATAAACTCGCTAACACCCTTTATAAATCTAGCGGTAGGACGTCTTTTCTTATTGGAATGGTCTAATCTTCCTTCATACATCCATGAACGTTCCAATCTCTTCATTTTAATCTAAAGAAGACCCCAAAGTAATTTAAACATTTTTAAAAAATAACAATAATATTACATACAAAATTTAAACATTATACTCCACATTATACAATAAACATATGAAAACAATATATAAATATTGTCAATAAGTAATCCATCTTCGAATGGGGTTCTTATCACTCCAACCTAAACCCGTCAATGTACGTTTCAAGTCACTAGCAAACACACTTGTAATTTATTAATGAGGAAAAAATTCGCAGCAGCAATTCCCTTGATTCTCCAAATACACATATACATGTATTCGGAGAACATTAAAGGGATCGCCACCAAACTCATTCCTCATTAATAAATCACAAGTACGTGTTTACTACCTAAATGACTTGAAACGTACAAAGACAGTCCCAAAATGGGGACTATTCAAGAATTACTCCTAATGAGTAATTCTTGAACGGGTACTAAGTCAACATCAAATCAAACAACAACACAATCAAGTACTAAATTAATTAAGTCAATCAATAGCCCAATTCAACCACATAATAAAGGCTTCTATCCTAAAGTCCGTAACATAATTTGAACTAAAATTAGTAAATTTAAAAGGTAAATGGTAAGAGGAGGTTACCTAATCAAGTAAAAGCAAAAATGAAAAGAAAACAAGAAGCAACAAATACTACAGACGACGGTGGTGCCTAGCAACATGGTGACAACCCCGAAAAGAGAAAAGAAAAACAAAAATAACAAGGTTATTCTACCTCAATTCATCAATAACATGAATTATCAAACTAAATTTATCAAAATCAAGTCCTAAAGAAGGTTCTACTTAGCTAATAGCTAATTTCTCTTAATCCAAAAGACGGTTCCACTTAGCTAATTCCATTAATGCAAAAGACGGTTTCACTTAGCTTAATATTAATAATAATAAGACGGTTTAATTAGTAATAATAATAATAATAATAATAATAATAATAATAATAATAATAATAATAATAATAATAATAATAATAATAATAATAATAATAATAATAATAATAATAATAATAATAATAATAATAATAATAATAATAATAATAATACTAATAATAATACTAATACTAATAATAATACTAATACTAATACTAATAATAATAATAATGAGACGGTTTCACCAAGGCCCACCGCACCCACGGACCACCGCCACCCACGGACCACCGCCACCCACGGACCACCGCCACCCACGACCCACCGCCACCCATGGCCGACCAAACCCCCACCCATAACCCTAAACCTAAACACAAACCCCCTTAATCATTCCCTTTTAATTCAAACACAAATTAAACTAAATCTAACTACAAATTAATCTAACATACTAACTACAAATAAATCTAACAAACTAACCACAAATTAATCAAACTAACTACAAATTAATCTAACAAATTAAACTAATTAAACTGAAATTAAACAAAAAAAAACTAACCTAATTAAAGAGAGTGATGGAGGCAATGAGAACGGTGGCCACGGTGGTGGAAGTGGTGGTGTGGTTGTGTGGTTGTGTGGTTGTTGTCGTCGCCTTAATCGCCTGTCGTTGCTGCTTCCTCTCTTTTTTTTTTGTTTTGAAAGAGTAAAGCAGGAGAGAGGAGTCTCCGTTTTTCTATAAAGAATTTTGGCGACCGAAAAGCCATTTGGCGACTGAAATTCAGTCGCCAATTTGGCGACTACTTTGAAATCAGTCGCCAAATCTGATTATCGGTCGCCAAATTAGATTCCCCTTTTTAAAAAAATCAGTCGCCAAATTAGCGACTGATTTCAGTCGCTAATTTGTGAATCAGTCGCCAATTTGGCGACTACCAATATCAGTCGCCAAATTTCAGTCGCCTGTTTTAGTTTTTCTTGTAGTGTGATAACTCATTGGAAAGCTAATGAAATTAACTTCCACTTACAAAAAGATCCACCCTTAAAGATGGAGTAAATCTTAAGTTATTCAACTTTTAGTGTTGATAGGTAAGGAGTTGTCTCGTAACGCATAGGTTGTTTGCATCGGCCATATCTCAAGCTATAGAGCTTATATGATGGTGATTCTAAATCCATTGTTTAGCTAAGACCCCAAGCTTTCCAACGAATTAAGAATCATAGGACTTTCACGAGTATAACCTGAGATATAAGGCTTGGAATTTAGGCCCACTGGAATGACACTTCAAAAAGCGATGAAATACATTCAATTGTGAACCTTTCTTGGGACTATTTCTTTTGGCCTAAAAATGAATCACAATGCAACAAATTTTTTTGCAAAATTCGTTTCTTCAAAAGAAATTGCCCTCAAATTCTATTGGATCAAGAATGAAGTGAATTGTTGCCAAGGCTTGTGTCCTCCCACTTATCAAAAAACCAAGGACACTTCAAGAGATAGGCTCTTATGATTTCCTCTCGGATCATAGACCAGAATTGTGTATGGCAAGAGCGTTGTTGTGCCGTTCCCAAATTCAAATTGTTTACTCATCCAAGTACCCCTTATTCTTCTGGTAATAAAGTTTATGGGTGCTTGACAAGGTTGGATGTGAGTACCACCATCAAATTCAGCAAATAGAGTTGGAAATTTCATACCCATGAAAGGCTCATTGTCACCACTTATGCCCATTCCAAGTTTCCTCTCAATTGAACTCATGTACCCATAATCAAAAGGCCAAGGTGGCTTTACTCCATGCTTAACAAGCATTTCACTACATTGGATAATCAACAGCATACACTCACCCAAGCTCAAGCTATAATGAGCATTAACACAACTAGTAGAGCACGACAACGCAACAAAGGGCTTGTTTTTGTTCTCGTTCAACACCCTTATCACAAACATTACCAAATGTGCTATAACTCCTTATAATCCATGTAGAGACCTTGTACTTGATGTACCAAACAATTCCAACAAGTTCTTACAATAAATTTGAACAAAGTTTAACCCCAAACACATGAATTCCAAAATTGAACAACAAGTTTTAAATTGATTCATTTCACTCTCAAAAATTAATTTCCACCTTGATTGAGTAAGAATGAACCTTTTAAAAACAACAATCTTACTTAGAATCATCAACAACACCCAAGAAATATACTTCAAGCCTCTAAACTTCTCAAAATGATTCAACTTATTACTCCAAAATAGTTTAGACAAGTTAGGATTTATATGCTTGGATTCCTTATTTTATATGTATGGAATTGCACCCAAATGAACAAGAATAGCTTGTAACCTCACCAACATGTAAAAATGGAAATGTGGAGTTGAGAGAGTGCAAGTTATACCTCTAAAGATGTAGCTTTTGAAGCAAGAACCATGGCTGATGTAGGTGGTCGAATTCGGTACACTTGAGTATGGAACAACCCAAGACTCTCATCTTGCTTTACCCTTGCTTGAATCCCAACAATTGCACCATTGAACATGACCATAGACTGTATAAACTCCATGGTTTGAAGGTTAAGTAGTCCTTGGTCGACAATCACTTATCTAGGCTCCAAATCAGTAGCTTGGTCATCGATGGTTCCATGGGAAAGGGTACGGTTACTCTCCTTCTCACCCATAGGCTCATGTGCCGAGTTCAAGGGGGGTTTAATTTCAAGAAATAGGCTCTCAAGGACAACACTAAATGAGCTATTAATCTCAGCATAAGTGCTCATGACCTTTGGTTCATGGGACTTAGACTTAGGACAAGCAATGTCCAAGTATGGCATGACAACTCCTTAGTCTAAACTCTCCTCTGCCCCACCTGTTTTGGTTACCCCTAAACAGTCCCCTTTAGCTAAGAACTCATGGTTTTTTGGCCTTGGTAAGCTCTTCTCCACACACAAAACCAAATCAAGCATTTTACCAAATGGATACAACATTTCCATGTTAATTCTTCTAGCAATTTCAGATTTCAAGCCATGGTAAAATCTGACTCCTTTTTGGACAGAATCAACTTCTTTGGCACACACAAGGTGTAATTCCTCAAATAATTTAGCATACTCATGAACACTCAAGGAATTTTGTTTAAGGGTCTTAACTGCAGCCCACAAATTATCCATGTTAGAACAAGGTAGAAACTTTAATCTCATGTTCCTTTCACGCTTAAACTAAGAACATATTCTACCCTTCCCTTCCATCCTCCTTGAAAATATAAGAGTATTATACCACAACAAAGCAACACCCTTTAAATAAGACACACCAAGTTGACACTTCTCTTTATAAGAAAAACACTTGCTCTCGAAATAGCATTCAACATTAAACAACCAAGACGCAAATGCTCTAGTGTTTTCACCATTAAAGGAAGGAAGTAATGGTGATTTACCTTTGCCTCTATGGAGATGATATTACTTAGAACACTCATAGGGCATGAGGTGTTCTCCTTGGTACAAATAGGGAGGTTTTGGTTCCCTTGGAACCCCATGGGTGCTTGTTGCACTCCTTGTACCCTTTTGTTAGAGCTTGCAACTTCACCATAGCTGCTTATAATGACTTGGAGATGGAACCAATATCACAAGGCTTCATCTTTGAGCATGGAACATAGGGTACAACACCAATAGATACCGATTTCCCCATGAAAAATCAGAATGACAACAACTTAAGTAAAACTGATTTTCAAGAAACAAACCAAAGCTTTGATAATCGAGTGGTGTATACTTGATCGAGTGCACTTGCACTTGATTGAGTATCCTACGTGTTGAAGACTTTCCGCGCAATTTCCCAAAGTCGGTTTATGTTTTGTATAAATACCAAACTCGTGCCTTATTATTATTCTACGCCTCTTTTACATCAAAAACTCCTAGAAATCTCTTAGAATAGTTTTGCTGTTGTTATTTCCGGATCTACGATCTTAATTTACGGTTACTATTAATCTTTAGTCATTGATTATTAATTGAAGTTCTAGTTTCGTAATTGCTATCTTATTCAACTTTTACATGCTTTCAATTATGCTTTTCCTTTATTTGATTGTTGTTAGTTTGATTATCATGAGTAGATAATTCCTTAATCTAGGGTGAAAGGGGATATAGGTTGTTAGAAGGGGGTTTAATTAATGAGTTAATAGTTAATTTCCTATTGGTTATTTTTCAATTGTTGTCTTAAATCTAATTGATTAATTACTAGCTAGGATTAGTTAATCAGTCTTGCAAATTGGGATTTTCACCGATTGGGTTAAGATTAATATAGGCTGTGACAATTGAATAGACTGACTTAATGATTGTGACCACATGTTAAGGATAGATCTTAAGGACATATTAGAATCGACTGATCATATGACCTTAAACAACATAAATTATTGCTCTGTTAATTAATTAAACCACATCCCCGAATAACTACCTAGTGAAATTTATCCCTAGACTTTTATATCTTATTAAATTCATCTTTTACTATATTGCAATTAGTTTAGAACCAAACAAACAAAACCCAAGAAAATTGTTACCTTTATGACAGACTAAGATAAAAGCAAACTAGCTTATTACCGCCTCCCTGTGGATATGATACCCTACTTACCGCTAGCTATATATTAGTACTGAGATAGGATTACTTTTATTTAAGGTGATAAGACTTAAGCCTTGTTAAATTTGCAGCCGTTGCCGGGGAGGCAATTATTTTCTGTTTGTTTTTATTTATTTTTGTCTTTCGTCCCAGGGAGCTTCAGTTCCTTGAGATAGTTTGATATTTTCTTGTTAAATCATCGTATGCCCAGGTCTAACAGGTCGAAGATTGTACCTTTTACTTCTGAGCCACATAGGACTTTTCGATATAGATGGAACTTTCAGAGAGAATTTAGTCAGGTTAAAGACTTGAGTACACTTGAGCCCAATTACGAACTTTTTACATTCGCAGAAGAGCAATCCTTAGAAGAGGACAAGCCAGTTTTGGCCTCAAATATTCAAGTAGAGATGCCTACTCTTGCCAGTAACTCTGTGCCCATCCTACATTAACTTCGTGGAGCTAAACTTGTTTGGAGGAGGAGATAATGAGGATCCAACCAAGCATATGGAGAAATTCACTTACCGCTATTGCTCTATCCCCTTGACTGTTGGGGTAACTCAAGACTAACTGAACCAGGTGCTCTTCCCTTTTTCACTGAGAGATGGTGCAACCGAATGGTTAAGAGATTTAGATATGGTGGTTCATGTAATCATAGATTGGAATTACTTAGTTCTTGCATTCTACAAGAGGTACTTCCCGCCCTAAAAGACTAAGGAACTCTGAAGCTAGATCACAAGTTCTAAACAAGCCCCTACTGAAGAACTTAATGAGGCGTGGGTTCGTTTTAAAATATTGGTTCATTCTGTTACCCACCATGGCGTCCAGATCTGGTTCCTTTACAACCAATTCTGCAACGGATTATATGATGATCACCGAGCCCTACTTGACTACTTTCCTAATAAGAGATTCCAAAACAACACTAATTATGACACTGCTTGGAAATTAATAGACGCGATGGCTACTCACACTGCTGAGTATGGTAACCCAAGGGGAAGTACGAGAGGGAGTGGATCAGATAGTGTAGCTGCAACATAGTTGGAGGCCTTGACAACCCAGACAGCCGAATTGAAGACATCCCAGTCCTTGGGAAAGTAGCAAATGGTTCATGCCATGGTCCAACAGGAGGTGCATTGTGAAAGATACGGAATTAATGGTCATATTGCAGCAAGGTGCATGAGTACAATTGAGCAAATACGTGCTTTTCAGGCTTTCAAGCAAGGTACTCCATATTCTACTTTTTTCACGGAGAGGAGCCCGCGGAATAATGCATACATTATCCCCCAGAATCGTGGTAATCAACCACAAGGGAACTTTATAAGGCAGTCCCAAGGAGGTCAGAACTTTAGTCAGCAACAGTTTCAGCAGCTGAAACCTCCCCCACAAGCTCCTTGTAATGATATAGCGGAGATGAAAGCAATGTTGCAGCAGAGTTTGATGATCCAGCAAAATCAATCATCTAAAATTTCTCAACTTATGGCTCATAATAAGATGTTAGACACTCAAGCTGCTCACTTGGCGGTCCAAAATTCTTCTAAGCAGCCCCACACTCTTCCTCCTCAAGCTAAACAAGCACATGAGCAAGTTAATGCTATTTTGTTGATGAGCGATACTAAATATCAAAGTTTGGAGATGCCCACTGATGAAGAGGAGGTTCTTTACATGCATCCTAAGGGGTTAGGAAATTTGGAGTTAAGTGATAACGAGAAAGAGGTAAGTGAAGCTGAAACACGAGACCAGAAAAAGAATGAAACAGCAGGTAAAATGCTGGGTACTCGATCGAGTACACAACCAAAATGGTGAAAATTCTCGTGAAAACAGGTTCCTCGATCAAGTGGACCCTATACTCGATCGAGGAACCCCCCCCTATCTGATGACGGTAATTCACGAGTTGAGAAAGAGAATAAAGACGCCAAGCCAATTAAAATTGCTCCACCTTTCCCACACCGATAAGACAAATCTAAGCACTATCAGTAGTTCGGGAGGATCATGGAGGTAGTGAAGATTCTTCAAGTTGGTGTACCATTTATTAAATTGGTCAGTCAAGTGTCGGCCTATGCGAAGTTTTCTAAAAGAGATATTTCCAAAGAAGAGGCCTTTCAATGAAGTGGAGACGGTCGCATTCACTGAAGAGTGCAGTGCGATGTTGCAATCCCGTTCACCACCTAAGCTTAAGGATCCAGGGAGTTTTTCTATTCTTTTTACTATTTGTGCATTAGCTATATACAATGCTCTTTTTGATTTAGGGGCGAGTGTGAGTGTCATGCTATGTAAAATATGAAAATAGCTAAACATGCCTAAGCGTAAATGTACTAGTAAGACCCTGCAAAAGGCTGATAGATCTGTTAAGGGCCCTATAGGTGTCTTAGAAGATGAGCCAGTTAGAGTCAGAAAATTCTTTATTCCAGTTGACTTTGTAGTGATATATATATAGCTGAGGTTTCTCGAGTTCCTATTATTCTAGGGCGACCATTCCTGCACACACCTGGCGTGATTATAGATGTTAAGTATGAGAGTCTTACATTCAATATCGGAGATGACACAATCACTTTTAATCTTGAGAAATCATCTTGCCCTCTTAACTTAGAAGCTTCTTGTAACATGATTAATGTTATTGATACTACTTTGAATGAATGTCTTGCTTTATGTTTAAGCAGGGATCCTTTGGAGGTTGATTTAGTGTCAGGCATGGCTGAAGATGGGACACGAACATGGAATGAGGAAGTTGATGAGCTAGAACGCTTGCTATATGGATATGAAAATCATCCTCAGATGGTGTGCCGCTTCATTGAAAGTGTTGATCTGGAAGCTGAGTTAGATGCTCTGGAAGCGGAAATATTTAGAGAAGCGCCCGTCGGAGTGGATATAGGTCAAGTATCCGAGGAAGTGATTGCTCATATATTGGGTGAAGGAGTAAATTCTTTTTCAGTTGATGCCAAGGTGGAAGATAATGGGTAATGGTATTTACCTTTTACTTTAGCATTTGAGTTAGAGGAGCCCGGACATTATTTGTTAATTTTATTTGCTTGTGTGGTATTTTGGTGCTACTTATGTCTTTGTGTAGCACATGTACAGCTTTTCGATTTACTAATGCGAGCGTTGAGTTGTTTTGACTATGGCATGGATGAGCAACTCCGCCTACTGAGTACTCGATCAAGTGTTGATGGACTCGATCGAGTCACCCTGTTTTTCGGTCTGAAATAATGTTGATTGTGAAGTATTTGCGCAGTTGGTCACTATTTTCCCCTATTATTGCAGCTGGTTTGGGGGAAATTTCTACGATTACACCTGGTATTCTCTTACCTTGTATCTACTTTTATTTTATTTCTTTTTAAGTTATTTCCCCTTCCCTTTTGTTAGATGTGTCCTTTATGTTGCTGCCGATGTTTGTTGCGATTGCTATGCTGTAGGCGTCACAATGATAAAATTGTGACATTTAGGTTTGGGGGAGAGTATTTATTTCCGTCGTGTGCTTTAATTATTGTTGTGTGTATTTAAAACAAAAATCCATGAAAATTTAAAAAAAAATTATAAAATCCAAAAATATGTTTTCCTTTGTTTCAGGTCGAGTCTTGGTGAATTGAATATCAATGATGATAATTTGTATTGCTTTTGCATTTGAATCCCAGTTTAATTGTCCACGTACATTGTTTTGACCCGTTATTTATGAAAAACAAAGCTCATAACTCAAGTCTTGACCGTATTTGACATGCCTTATGCTAATTAGATTTGACTAAATTATGTTGGAAAACTACTTAAATTACGAGGTCTATAAAGCTTCCTAGGCCAGGAACATCAATAAACTGGTCTCATTTGTTAATTAGTCTTGAGTATAGTTTCTCCTTGTGGAATGTGTAATATCAAACTGCAGAAGTGTGACATTAGTTTCTTAATCATTTACTCATTCATATGATGAAGTAAATGAAGAAAGGCGGTTCTTACCACTCAAATAAGCCTTACACTCCCTTTTTTTTATTTAGCCTTTTTGAATGCTTTTAGAATCCTAGAATTTGCCTACCTTATCGGGACAGTCACAATTGTTTGTTTATCATGTCTACATAGCTATAATGTTTGGGATGGGACTATATTTTGTCTTGCGGCTGTAGCGGGTTTTATTAGCAATTGTGTTGTATCACTTTCGTTAGAAAAAGAAAAAAATTTGAAGCAAGAAGAAAAAGAAAGAAAAAAAGAAGAGAAAGAAAAGAGAAAAGAAGAGAAAGAAAAGAAAAGAGAATAACATGCTTTATTTGTTGTATTAAGGGAACCGAAGGATGGTTACTATAGTCTAATGCATTTTTGGAGGATAATTCATAATCCCTCATATGCAGTCAAAGTTAAGATAATTTCTCTAGTTGGGTTGATTCATGCTTATTATTTTGGGAATTGATTTTGGTTAACAAGTGTAGCTGCGACTGTTGTCTTAGCCTCACATATCCATACATGTTCGGCACAAACTACTTCTATACCTCCGCCCATTTGCCACCTTTATTGTTCTTTATACATGTACTTTTGTCTATTTTGTGAATGCGTATTATGCACGCAGTGTAATACCCTAGGACAGGTAGTATTCCCAGGGAGAACAGGCTGAATTGAATAATTCTTTGGATTTTTGGACTGGTATTTGGATATAATTATAACCTCAAGCTCCACAGTAAGGCACGGGATACTTAAGATAATAATTTAACAAATTTAATACTCAAATCCATAGCAAGGCACAAGATTAAGACTCAAACTTGAAAATAACACAACTGAATGAATCCACAACAATGCACAGGATTGACTCAAATATGCCAACAGACTTTGTTCAACTAACGACAGTAAAGCACAAGTTAGTTAACAGACATGGGCTCAAACCACAGCAATGCACAAGTTTGAAAGTTGATAGAATTCTCAAGGGTTAATTTTTCATTCATAAAAAGTCTGTTGAATTCAGTAGAAGCTTGGTCCTTATATAGGCCAGCTTTAGGTTACAGTTCTCAGCACGATTGATCAAAAAGCTACAAATCCATCTAGGAAACATACAATATAAAATAAATATATTACAAAGGGAGTCAACTTAAAAGCAAGGTAAAACCAGAGGTGAAATAGGTGAATGTCAGTCTCCTTTGTCTTGTTCTGGTGCAGGCTTCTTGTTCTGATACAGATCTGTGGTGGTGCTCTTTTTAGAGTTTCAAAAACTCTAATTGTCTTTGTTGCTTTGCAAAAAGGTGCTGGGCAAACATGCATTCTTCCAATTACCTCGAGCTCTTCACTTTAGCCTTTGTCTGAACAGTTAAGGAAATGTGATAGTGACATTGATAGTGACTTTCATCCTACTTCTCATCTGCCTTCTGCTTGTTATTTGGCTGCTAGGCTGAATTAACCCTGGATTTCAGTCTTCTGGAGCTTAGTTGAAGCTTCTATCAGCTGGTCAGGTAGGCAGCTGATTGCTGGATCTTATCATCCTCCTGAAAGCCTGAGCATTACCTGAACTAGAACTTGGTTGGCCCTAGCCTGAGCTTGGACTAAAATCAGCTGAGCCCTGTATGTCAGCTTCCGTTGCATCCTCCCCTAGTTGAAAGGAGCTTAACCTCAAGCCTGGTTTCTCTTCATCATCTGACTCTCCGTAGTATGGGCTCAGATCCCCAATATTAAATGTCCGACGCACGCCATAGTCACAAGGAAGGTCAATCTTGTAAGCATTTGCACCAACCTTCTTAATGACCTCAAATGGACCATCAACTCTTGGCATTAACTTGCTCTTCCTCATGGCTGGGAACCTTTCCTTTTTGAGGTAGATCTATACTAAATCCCCAGGCACAAATTCCTTCTTCTTCCTTGGGACCCTGGCCTATTTCTAATAGGATTCATTAGCCTTCACAATCTACCTCCTGACTGCAGCATCCAGTTTCAACATCTGTTCTGCCTGTTTCTTTGCATCATAGCTCATTTCTTCCTTGGGCACACTTGACAGATCTAAGGGCGTTAAAAGATTGACCCCATAGACCACCTTAAATGGACTGTGACCAGTTACAGTTGTTGGTGCCCTGTTGAAGGCAAATTCAGCCCGAGGTAGCTTCAAATCCCAATCTTTCAGGGTCTTGTTAACAATGCATCTCAGAATATTTCCCAATGTTTTGTTTGTGACCTCAGTCTAACCATCTATTTGAGGGTGGTGAGATGCAATACCTCGTAATTTCTAAGGTGTTCACTCGACCGAGCAGACTGAGTGGACTGAGTATAACCAATACTAGACTTAGTAGAGTTGTTATAATGTCTGCATATAGAAGGGTCGTCTTAAAAATGTCATAACGTGAGATCTAGACATGTTATTGATGTAATTCAAATTGGAGGTGATATCTTGTTCTCTTACGATTCTAACGGTAGGTCACACTGGTCCGGCTAAAACTCGTCGTCAAAACCTACCAACCAAAACAATATTTATAACTTCACAAACTACTCTTAGTAAAGAGGTAAGTAAAGGTCGGATCCCAAGGGACGGGTATTGATGTAGGATTTTCAATTGCAAGTAGCTATGTCTTAGGGTGTCACAAATTATGGGTTGAGATGAGATGTAGTCTAAACTAATCAATAAGATGAATGTAAATTAATGAAACCAAAGTAAAGCAAATAAAGGGGTTGTAAACAATTGATTAAAAGCACAAGGGTGGCATGAGTTCATAGGGGATTCATGGAAATAGATTATACAAACATGTCCTCAAATAGATTCAAGCACTTACTGTTGTGATGAGATCGAGTTAGTGTATATCTTATAATCCCTAGGAAGATTTAGGTCCTGGAGCCGAGTCGTCTAGACTGTACAACACCTACAAGTTGACTTAGTCCCCCCCTATTCAACTCTATGCATGGTCTAATGAGGCTCGAGTTGGTTTATGTCTTACAAGCCTCATTAAAAAGATAAGAGATGGGTAAAAAATGAAAGGATTCATAGGCTCGCATTTCATCAAACATCACATGTGCATAAGTTGAAATCACAACAAGCAAGCAAATTAATTATGAAAACATATTAGATTAAGCATAGATCAATTCCCATGTTTGTTTCCCCTAATTCCCCATTAACCCTAGCTAAAGGACTACTCACCTATGATCAAGTTTAGCATGCTAATAAGGTTGTCAATCATACTAATAAAGCAAAACATGATGAATAAATTATGTAATTAACAATGATTAAACAATGGTAAAAAGGGATTATACCTATGGAGATGATCCAAATAATAAAGCAAAGAATAATAGAAGTACTTGATGAATGATGGAAGGTTGTCAATCCTCTAATAAACCCAAATAATCTTCTAATTAGCCAAATAGAACTAAAAAAATTGAGAGATTAATGAAAGATTAAGATATGATTAATATTGAAATGTGTACTACAACAAAATTTAGACTAGATTAAGAGATGATTAAAGCTTGATTAAGAGTGTTAAGAATTGATGATAATCTAGGTAGTACAATGGGGTATTTATACTAAAATACAAGGATTAGGGTTACTAAGGGCTTTAATGACTATTAAGACCCTAAGAGAAGCCTGAGGAATTGCAACTCCCGAGGGACATGCGCGGATCATGCTTGCAACTCCCACCAAGATCCGCTCGTCCTCGCCTGAAGCATGGCATGTCCTATAAGAAGATCTGCACGGGCTGGAAGTCGGGATGCCCGGATCATGCTCTGGTACACTCGGATCATGCTCAGGGACGCTCGGATCGTTGCTCTGATCTGCTCATCCTGAGCTCGGGCCACTCAGATCATAGCACAGGATTCTTCTTTTGTTTGGCTCCTTAACAATCCGCGGGGATTGTGTTGGGGATGCAAGGATCTTTTCATCATTGCCCATTTCACTTTATTTATTTGCTTAGGCCTCTAGTATCGGTCTCCTCTTCGATTCTTGGTCATTAGATGCAATCCATTTAGATCTATTTCGCTCCATAAATGCAAGGTTAGCAATCCTCTCCTACCAAGGACACAAAACCTCAAAGAATATGCAAAATGGGAAACTAAAGTTAAGAAATGACCCTAATATATGCTAGAAAGCATGGGAACGAGGCTAATTCGGGGACTAAATGTGCTCAAATATGAGTCACATCAAACATCCCCAAACCAAACCTTTGCTCGTCCCGAGTAAAGAGGTGACTAAAACTATGACCTTTATTTAAACTAACCTACTAATATACCCGATACGAGATAATTAGCGGGTCTCACTCCGCCCCTTCAACTCACAATAAGACATCCATGAGGTAGGGTGCCTTCTTGCAAGGCAAGGTAGGGCTTGCCAAAATGGCGATACATCCACTCATTAGGCACACAAAACAAGGTAATGGATGCATCTACAAAAGAATAGCCACTTTTCTCATCTAAGTGGCGGAAATTATCTAAGTGGGAAGTAGTCTAAGGGTACACACTCCATTATAGATATGGTTTCTTCAAGTTACTAAGCCTAGGAGGATACCAATAAATCACCTCCAAGTTGTGTCAAGCTAGGATATCTTTGTCCTCAATCGCTAAATGCTTTTGTCAAGAGTAGTCTCCCTATGATGTTAGAAACATTGTAGGATCGCGGAATTCCCCCTCCTGCCTAGAAAAGAAGAAGGGTCGTCCCCTCTCTACCATGCACAAAAATGGGTTCAAATGGAAAAAGGGATCAATAGTTTTTGAGTTTCATAGTGGGAGTTTGCTTTTTGTTTTGTTATTCCCCCAAATTTCTTCTGGCATTTGATATTTTTTAGAACAATTTTCTTTGCCATTTATTTGATGTTTGGCAATTTGATGCTTGACAATTTAAACTTTTGCATTTTTTGAACATTTTCAAAGTCACCCTAATTTGTAACAAGGGTGCTTTTATTTGAAGCATAGAAGTTCTTATTTTTGTACTCCTCTTTTCTTTGATGCAAATTTGTGCAAACTTCTTGTTTTTCATTTTGGTACTTGAACTCAAATTGAGATTTTTGTGCCCATTCCCTTTTTGTTGACAAAATGATGATAAAAGTGGAAGATGGTTGCATGGTTTCAAGTGTCACCTTGGAATAAACGGTAGCCAAGGAGTCATCACATCACAAGGTACTCTTGAGTAGGCCTTAGTTCATGGGTCAAAGGATACTAGCATGACACATCCTAGGGTGTTTTAGAGGTATTCTAATGAGCAACGTCTCAAGAAGAAAAAGTATCTACAAGGGCCTTATATACACTTGTCAAGTTTCCCAAATAGATGTTTTCACAAAATTTTTCCTAAAATGAAACTACATGCCATGATGCAACTAACATTTATACAACCTAATGCATATGCTTCTATCAACTAGAATGTCATATAAACTACATGCAACTCCTAAGATCACATTGGTTTGTACCGCATCAACCAAAATAAAGCCACATAGTCATTAACATAGAGAGGAAAAAGGAGATTTTGAAAGATCATACCATGCGGTCTTCATATTCCTCATGCCTCGGATGTGGCGTAGTCGATCCAATGTGATAAGAGGACAAACAAACACAAGTATATACACAATATACAATTCTACACTATAAAGGAAAGGACATGTTTTTGGGTTTTTATATTTTTCAAATTTTTGTGGTTTTTGTTTTTGTGAAATGAAAGAACATGTTTTTGAGTTTTTCAAAAAAATTCAATTTTTATCATTTTTTATTTTAAAAGTTAAGTTAGAATTTCCCATCCCCACATTAGTATGGGCATTGTCCTCAATGGCCAATACGATAGGAAATTATGCAATGCAAGCTAAATAAAAATGCATGATTTCTACACTAATATGCAAACTACATGACATATATACATAAGTGATGCATTCTACTCTACCCTATATGATGCATGCTTTTTATTGTTCGGAGAGCTAATTTGAATTAACTCGCATTTCTTGTGTGTGAACTTTCCCAAACCAAGTAAGACACTATTTTTAGTGTAAAAATAGGGGGAGTTCATGCACAAGGAAATGATGCAATGCATGAATCCTAATTGTCATTTTGGATTTTTCAATTGGGAACAAAATGTGACACCTCAATGGAACTGAGGTGGGAGTCCTTTAAATGTTGCTAGGACTCAAAACAAATACTCAAGATAAAGATTAAAAACATGATAAAGAGACAAAGCTAAAGGAGGTGTAGGAAACTCACAATGGAATAGATTGAAGTCAAGTAATCAACCCCGAATGTGTGGTATCCTCCAAATAGCCTTGTCAACCCTCAACTGTCGCTCATTGCGACATCCTCATCACCGACATCATTGCCGTCATCATCATGATCACTTGCATCATCAATTTCTTCATTATCTTCTTCATCATCCATCTCCATTGACTCGGAGGATTCACCATTTCCATCATCAACTGTGGAACTTAAACCTTGCTCTTCTTCTTCTTGGCATGAACCATTACCTTCTCCGTCTTCAAAAACAACAACCTCCTTTCTATTAGCCACCCGACTATCAATTTCGGCATCTTGAGAAGCATTTGAAAAGAATACCTCCCTATCCGCCATACTAGGCAAAGGACATGAAGGATCAAGAAGTCCTTGCCTAGCTAGATGTAGAAGGGGTGGATATTGGGCACGGTAGGCATTTAACCGGTCTTCATGAGCTTCTTTATGCATTTGTTGCATTAGTTGGGTCAAATAGTCATTGCCTACCATGACATTAGAGCCACTCGGTTTGAATTCTAGGTAGGCAAAGCGGTATGGTGGAGTCACAATGGTGGAGGAGGAGGGCTTTGGAATTGGTTCCCTATGTTGTGTGATTATCACTTCGGCTTACTCGGAGACGGGCAATAGGTAGTTTGGGCTACGGACGGAGATGCGGAAAATCTTGCTAGGCAAGATAAAGGACTTAGCTTCTTTGATGAGCCACTCATATTTGTTGTCAAGATTGTCACTCTTGACCCAATGGAATTTGTTGATCATAGTGCTCATATCAAGGAGGTTGCTCCCTTTAACCGGTTTGTATGTGTTATCTTTGTTGAAATTGGGTTAAAGTGCTTAGCTAGCTTCGTTACCAAGCCGCCATTTACAATGAAGGCCGCTCCATCTTTCCCATTATCAATCTCAAGCCACCGATCAAGCAATAGTTGAAGAATGTTGTTCTTTTTGGTGAACTTTCTATTGATATTCATGAAGGACGCAAGGTAGACAAAATCAAGTTCGGTGAAGTTATTGATACCTTTTCTAGCAATTAAGGTATTGCCCACAAACTTGTGCTATACTCTTATGCCCGGATGATGAACATATAAAGCATTACACTCCCGGAAAGAGTCGAATTGTCGACCAGTAAGAGCTTTCCAAAGGGGTGTGGCATCATATTTCAAAGGCTTCTTCTCATAATGATGATATTGTAAAAGACCAAACACATTACCAAACTCACTCAAAGTCATTCTTCTACTCTTGTTCTCAAGACGAAATTCAACATAATGTCAAGTCTCTATCTTAGACACCTCCAAGGAGCTTATGAACTCCATGGTCAACGAAGGGTAGGTCAATTCTTCCATTTCAAAGAGGGCTAACAACCTCGTGGACTCGAAAAAATGCTCTAATTCTCTCAAGCACACCCAATTTTTCCAAAGTGTCTTGACAAATAAACTTGGTAGCCACAATAGTCTTTTTAGCAAGGGATAAAAATGCATTCCTATGAGCATCAGTTAAGAAAGTTACCTCCGGAAAATTTGACAATTGTTCTTGAAAGGATTTTATAACGCTATAATTAAACTCTGTAATTATATATCTAAATAAAACATTAAATAGATGTTGATCTTATGCATACATAACATAATATAAATAGAAAAGTAAGAACAAAGTTCCTTACATTGATGAAATCGATTTATAGGGCACAAGTAAGAACACCTTTCTATACTTGTTCTTAAGCGAAAAGTAAATGGATGATCCCCTTAGTCTCAATATTGTGAGAACCTCCTTTCAATTGCACCAAGACAAACCCTTAATTCTAATTAATATATTAACTAGATATATAATTAGAGACCTTAAAATATAATCTAATAATATTTCTTATTAATACTTGTAGTAATCTAAATAATATTAGATTTTTGAATAATATTATTCTAAAACTAATTTTAGAGAGATAAGAGGAAAGTGGGAGAAGTAAAAATGTAAGAATGAATTAAGATGGAATAAGAACAATTCTTATTCTTTTGTGGGGGTGGAAAAACCGGTGGAGGGGTGGCCAAAGAGCCAATGCATGCCTCTTTGCTTCTTAGAGTTGTTCTTTTCTAAATGTATTAGGGTGTCGATTAGCTTACAATGGTAATCATTGTGTTTTCCATTATATAAAAACAATTAACCATTTCACCCTAATACCCTCTAAAAACCGGTGCCCCCTTAGATAATATGAAATCCATTTTATTTTTGTCAGTTGTCAATTTGTCATATAATGTGTGACATGTAACATGTAACATGTAACATGTAACATGTAACATGTAACAACTCATAATTTTATATTATCATATAATTTGTTATTATTTATTTAAAAAGGAAATTATTTGGTATTTTTCTAATTCACTGTTTTTGGTGACGAGATTTGTGTCGAATTGGTTTTTGAGTATTTAGTATCCGTAGCCCATTAACTCCTACTACTCCAATATAATATAAATAATAAACCTTCTATAATCTTCCCACATAAAACCTTGTATAAATTGTTCATCCTCCCATAATTGCTTCTTGTGGCAAACCCTATTCTTTCCACTTCTAATTGCTTGATTTGCTTAATACCCATTATCTCTTTTGAATCATACGAGTTCATCATCATCTACACATGTGAGTCCAAGTTATCATTGTCACATGGGCATGGCGGCTACTTGTCCGTTGATCAGGGTGTTTTGCTTTCGTTCGGCGTCTTGTCTTTGTCGAGTCAAATTATCTGCCTTTGACATTCTTTCCTTTTGTTTAAGGTAACACGATTCTACCGATCCTAATATTATTATTATTGTTCGAGGTTGTATGAATTACGTGCTAGTTGCAATTACTATTTAAAATTTATGTGTGAAATTGGTTTTACTATATATGATAATTATTATTGGATGTAGTAATAGAAATTGTAATAATTTGTCACTGGGTTTGTGAGATGGGTTACGAGTGATTAAGATCATGTGGCAGGGCACTTCAATTTAAAGATGATTTGATTTTGTTGGACGGACATATTGGTTATGGCGAGAAAACGAGGTTGATTGTGATCCACATATTGAATGGGTTATTAACAAAGGTGATTAAGAGATTTGTGTGTGCGAGAGATGTATTAGTTAGTTGAAGGATGAATTAGCTTCATGTGAAATTGGTGTCAATACATTTGTATAAACAATTAGATTTGATCTCTGCACTTGGGTCAAGAGCTTGTTAATGTGACAAATCTGCACGAGTGTACAGTTAAGTCGCGAGGTTAGATATACGTTGTTGATTTTTGTATTGTGTTTAAATTGTCTTTCCTTTGACCGATTCACGTGGGTGAGTAGCTTAGAGATTTATTCTAAGTGTTGAGCAGTTCCTTTAATGGAATATTTGACGATATTGATATTGAAACTGAGATTGGTTACTGGTATTGAGTTATGAGGGCCTGTGTGCCGAGTTATGTTTACGGTCCAGAGCGACCATGGTTATTGAGTTATATTTTTATGAGATTGAAATCAATATTGAGATGGAAATATTGTTTCGCGGTTTACCGACAGTTCACTCACCCCTTGTCCTTGGCTTAGGTTCGATGATGAGAATATGATACATGGCTACTTGCAGTATTATTTAATGAGACGGGGTAATGAGTAAGACGAAGTAGTGAGTTGATACTTGGTTAATTATGGAGGCGAGATATGAGTATTTTGTTAAAGGAATAGTATGGAGTAGGTTTGAGTATGAGATGAGTTACCAGGGAGTGTTTTTATTAATCTATGTGTTTAGTTTTTTTTTTACATGTCTCTGTTTCCACGCCATGACCAAAAATTATTCTGCTCATATTGAGGTATTATCTGTACTCAACTTTCCGGCTGACGTGTTTTCTCCCTTCGGGGCTACTCGTCATGGGGGTAGTTCCTTTCTGTCTTCTGGTTTTATTTCAGGTTACTTCCGCTGCTGTTCAAAAGGATTTTCATTTCAAGAAAATATTTTTATTAAAGACTTTATAAAGTTTTGGTTCCATTTTGTATTCTTTTATTTTTAAAAGAGATTTGTAATAAGAGACTTTGTATATTATTTATAATATCCTTGTATTTCGGCCATTTTTGTATGTAAAAATTAGTTTTAATTTAGCCGAAAATGAGGGGTGTTACAATTGGTATCAGAGCTACTGGTTCTTTCTTTGTTAGGTGTTGAGATCCTCATATCTTGACGCCGACTTTATTCACTTTTCTAAATGTTTTATGAAATTCTTACTTGAGTCACTTTGTCTAATATTTTCTAATATTTCAAATTTTGATTTAATTTTTACTTTGAGTTCGGGGACGAACTTTATTTTTAAGGAGGGTGGATTGTAATACTACTCATTTTCACAGAAAAATTATTTATGTTTTCTAACTCGAACTTCGGGACTGTGTGGTTACTCATAGACTCTTGAGTCACAGTGTGGTTGTGTTGTGACGGTTGTGGTGTTATGACAGCTGTGATGCTGTGTGTGATTGTGGTGGAGTCACTTGCGGGAGTGGCTTCAACCCCTAGTTCGCCCTCCGTGGAACCCGTCACGGGAGGGGATGTGCACATTAAGGGACAGGGATTGGTAGTCGCTCGTTGATGAGCTGGACTAGGTGGGATGGGCTGCGGTCACCCACTGGCGGCGATGATTACCTGTTGCGATGGGTAATCTGGCAGGGCTACACACTTCGGTGGGTAGTCGGTTACTGAGCGAGATCGGAAGACTGGGTTAGAGGATGATCAACTGGTTACATTGCTTATATGTTTTACATTTGATTAGTCGGTACTGACCCCGTGTTGTTTTGTGGTATCTGCGGTGATCCATTCGGGGATGGTGAGCAGTTGGCTTAACAGGTACTGTTGACTGTGGCTGCTAGGATTGGAGGGATCGAGTCATCACGCTACCAGTCTAGAAGAGCTGTGTCATGAGTTGTTGTAGTTTTAATTTTGGTCTAAAGAGTTTGTATTGAGTCGTATAGTATAAGGTACATTAATGTTTTATAATTGTTCTTTTATTGTCTAATGTGATCTACTTCCTAGGGAAACCGAGATGGTGACACCGTCATACACTGGGATTGTCCTTGGTAAGGCGTCCTGGTGTGCGGGGATGTTTTAATCTCCCACTCAATGCAAGGTGTCTTGCAGGTCATTCTTGCAAGTGATCATATCAAGAGTGATTTCCTCGATCTGGAGAGTAACTGTCTGACCGGAATTATTTACCGTAGATACCTTCCGAGCGTGGCCACGCATTTTCACCTCACTAATCCTCGAGTGGTCCTGAGATTTTTAAATAACCCTGACAAGGGGGTGGACAATTCCTATCGCATTATTCCCTTTGTCTAGCCACAGCTCATAATGACCCAAAAGATGCCCATTTGACCTCGTTTACGAAAGTCGTAGAGCACAATTTAAAGTTACTCAGAAATTGTTAATGGTGTTGATAAGACCGTTTCTATTGACGATTTTCGTTTGGCCTTTTCGGTTCCTCATGATGGAATCGATATCAATCCAAGTTTGGAATGGTCTAATGTGGATGATGACAAACAATTAGTCATTAAGAAGTATTTTGATGAAGTTGGGTCGGATAATGGTAATATTATAGTCCGTCCTCTCTCGGCAAAAATCAAGTTTCGCTTGAACTTTTTGTGGAATACGGTTGTGTCGAGAAGTGGTGGACGGGATAAAGTGTCGAGTTATGAAGCGATCATTTTGTACTCTTGGTTGGAGGGTCGAAAAATCAATTTGGCTAGTCTTATTCTAAACCGTATTGTTCAAACGAGTCTAACCGTCACCAAGGAGAAATTTTGTACCACTCTTGATCTTCCATATGGGATGTGGATATCAAGATTATTGGAAATAAAACAAATTGTGGGATGGTAAAGTTACGGTGTTAGCGCGAAGGATTGTATGTGTGATCGTGTAATTAAATTGATGGGTCTCGGGTTTGATGGACCGAAATTGGTATTTGCTAAGAATGTCGAAAACAATTCTAGTGATGTTGGTTTGGGAGATATGGAACGTAAGTTGGAAAGTTTTATGGGTTCTTTGATGGCAAAATTTGAGGATCACACCATGGCATTAACTACGGCCATGTCTCGGGTTGGGCCTTCACGGTCCTCGGATGGTGGGTTGGATAGTGCTCGGGTTTATGCATGGATGGACGGGGTTGATAAAAGGCTTACGGGTTTTGAGAGGGAGTTGAAGGTAATTCGTGCGGAAGTGTTCCAGCACGGAGATCGTCTCTCCTTTCTCACTAGTCAAGGAGGTGCGTTGGTTATGCACGGGAAAGCAATGGTGGCCGATCAATCTCTTACTTTGGAGGTGACAAAAGCTTTGTCGTTGAAAGTTCTTAACTTTTAAAGGAGCCTTCAAACTCAAACTACGCTTGTGAGGAGCTCTTTTGATCGTCTTGATGCCTTGGAATATCGCACTCGTCCCGATTATGTTAACCCGTATAAGACCCGTCAAATTTAGCCTTGCCTTACCTATAGCCTATTTTAGCACTTTCCTTTCTCAGCTTTAACTTCTTTTGATTTTCTAATGGTGTATTTTGCACAACTCTACCATTCGGCCCATTTTGGCAATCTCCTTGTGGTTATGGCCCAAGTAGTTCTAAAACATGTTGTTATTCGGCCCATTTAGCTTTAGACATGTTTTCTTTTAATTTGTGTGCTACCTTAATTTCTAGGTACTTATGTTTATCTATTATGGTCTATTTATTTCTTATATCGTTCTTATCTCTTGTCTCGTCTTATATTATTCTAGTCATTTTATGTTTGTTCTTATCTTTTCGATGATGTCAAGATGGGGAAAGAACGTCTATGGTAAGCATCTACCTAAGCTTGCTCCTTGTCAAGACCGATTGTCTCTTAAAATCCTTTTTAAGTTTCGGTTTTGTGTTAATCGTCTTGATCTTACGTTGATCTTTATTATCAAGATGACGGTATTATATTGAGGGGGAACTTTATACTTAGTCACAAATTTTAGGAGACTTGCCATCATAAAAAAAGGCGAATTTGTTGAACCATATAGAATATATGTTTATGTTTTGATGATGTCAAGCGTGCTTTACTTTTTATATACTCATTGCGCGTAATCGTTTGTTTAGTCCCTTCAGATTAGACTTACTATTTGTCAAGCTTAGAAAATTGTGATGAAAGTATACAAGACTATGTTATGATCAAGCCCTCAATTACGAGTCAAGATTGTGGAAGAGATATTCAAGCATTATGAGAAGACGAAGCTCGTCTAAAGATTAATCAAGCTTGGATGATGAATTAGCCTATACTCGAAGATCTCCTAAGAAGATTAGAATAGTATAGTTGATTATCTCGTAATGGTAACATAAGAATGAATTTCTTATACTGATAAAGTTATAGCTTGACAGCTATAACATTACTTGTGAAAGAGTTCAATGTTATAGCTCTTCTACTATAACATTGAGATACTTAGTTTATATTACACGACTTAAGATGTTTTCGAAATTGTTTTTGGAAAATGTTTTTGTTTCTTTTAAATGTTCTAGCAAAATTATTTAATTAATTAGGAAGCCCATATTCATATAGAGTGTGGTTTTATTTTAAGCCTATGGTTAGTAATTATGTTGGATCAACTTATGAGTTGAGCCATATTACTAATTAGGGTTTTAACAAAGCATACTCTTAAACCCTAAAATCTGACCTAACTTCAAGCTAGGGTTTTCACGAAAAACGAGGCATATGGGCCGTGTTTATTCCATGTAAACCTAAGTGATAAAAGCTATTGTTGTTAAGATTTTATTCTCTTAACATATCTTTTACGTTTTAGCTTGATTTGATAATTTATGATAAATATATTTCTGTTATGAAAAATCTTATCATATCTTAAGATTTATGGAAAAGATAATAGAGGAATAATTTATATTTTATCTTTTGGAATATTCGATATTATCTCTTAGGGTTTTAAAGAAAGAAATAATAAAGATATGATTTGTTTACATATCTATATTTCGGCCCCTAGGGTTTTTGAGAAAACCGTGTGCCTTGCTTCCTAATCTACTATACATACTTTACACTTTGCAACATTTAAAAGTAAGACCTTGAAGCATAAATTGATTTTATTTTTAAGAGCAAAAACCGTGTGTTCCAAAACAAAGAAAACCGTTTTGCTATTTTCGAAAAAGGTCGTGTGTTTATAAACTTGTACATTCGTTCTTTAGTTATCGTTATAAGATAATAGTGCTGAATTGATTCCTTACTCGTTCATTAACGTGAACTTTTAGTAGAATTATTAAATGCTTTCTTATTAGCGTAAGTTAGTCACTCGAGTATTTGATGGTACTCACTTGAGTTACAACTAGGGTTAGTTGTACGAGTTGGGTTAGTAAATTTGTAATCCGTAGAAAGGTACTAAATTTATTAATCGAGAATAGTGGACTTAGGTTTCGATTTGTGAAACTGAACCACTTCAAAAACCGTGTGTCTTTCTCTTTCGTTCGTTTGTTTATTTCGATCTTATTCGCTAATTAGTTAATTAGTTAAAGTTTAATCAATAAATTTTAAATAATTAATTATACATATACAATCGAAAAAGTAGGTATAAGTTTTAATCCTCAATTCACCCCCCCCCCCCCTCTTGAGTATTTCGGATCGATAGACTCTTCAGTTTTGAATTGGGTTATCCTCTCCTTCTCTAGCAAAAGGGTTGACAAACTCAATGTTATTTGGTTGAATGTCCACAATCTCACCAATACCTACAACTCTTGAAGTACCTTGATGTGACTCTTATTTGCGCATATTTAGTCCCCTAATTGAACCTATTTTGCATACTAATATAGCATTTCATGACCATTTTATCCTTCAATTCCTTCCTATTTTGCTTTCCTATTGCATTGTTTATGTCTTGTTGGAAAGAAGATAATGAGGCGGAATTCCCGTCTTCCGTGCAAACTTGGAAGCTTGTTGACGATCTTGGATGGACTAGTATGAAGAGGAGGCAAGAATGATGACCAAGTATGTAGGAATAAATAGTATATAGAAGGATCATAGGCTAAAAAGCAAGGATGATGAGAAGAAAGCCACTACAAGAAGAAATTGCTCGTAACCCAAACCAAGAGTTGCTTGTTTGGCCCTGAAAGTATGCTAGATGAAACGACATCGAAAAATCAAGTATTCTAGACTTTTGAATCACTCCAATTGGACTCCGGATGAGGAAATGACGTCCGTTTTACAATCCGAGCTCAAATAGACAAGATGTCCACCAAGACGAGCGTCTCCAGACTCAAGACGCTCGTCCCCAGACCCAAGACGAGTGTCTCCCCTCCAAGACGAGCATTTTCTCCCCTCATAATGCGAGCGTCTCCTCCATGATCCGCTCGGATCACGAGACAGGACCTCCGGCCAAGACTCCAGACGCGCGGGACGAGCATATTGTGGCGGGACTAGCAACGTGATATGCGCATCTCCCTTCGAGACTTGCATTTCCCTACTCAACACTTAGCAATGCTATTTACTAATTTACCCTTGCTTAACCTAATAATGTACTACTATATATACTCCATTTGTAATAATCAATAAAAAAAAAGCCCTCTTAGTAGGAAGTTCTCTTAGATTAGATTAGAATAGATTAATCCCAATTATTCAAGAAAATTACGTATTAATCTTTCCTTAATCATTGTTCAAGTTTATTATTATTGGGTAATTGAAGATTATTGGGTTATTAATGGAGAATTGACAACTCTTCATCAATCAATTAAGTTCTCTTCTTTTATTCTTTGCTTTATTATTTGGAATCATCTTCATAGGTATAATTCTCTTTTACCCTTGTTTAATTATTGTTAATCACATCATTTATTCATCATGTTTTGCTTTGTTAGTATGATTGACAACCTTATTAACATGTTAAACTTGATCATGAGTGAGTAGTTTCTTTAGCTAGGGTTAATGGGTAATTAGGGAAAATCAACATGGGGAGTAGTTTCTTTACCCTCTTCTTTGTTCCGTCTATCACATAAAAGCTCTTATATCTTCTCAAAAAAAATTCAAATTTATGGATGCCTTTTAGAACCGTCTCAAGGAGTGGACGAATGAATTTACAAATCTTGAGAAACATGACATGGGTGCTTTTAATCTTGGATCGATCTTGATTCTCAAATTAGTGAAAGTTGTGAAGCCTTTCGTGGATGCTTGTCTTGAATATTGGGACCCTAATTTTCACGTGTTTGCCTTTCCTGGAGGCGATATTCGTCCTTTCCCTGAAGAAATAGCTGCTATTGGAGGATGGGACCCAGAAAATGCACCGGTTGTACCCCTTAGCTCTGAAGGATATAAGAATAAATTTAGGGACTTGCTTGGATTGACCAAGGCTGAGGTAGACCGTCTTGTGACCTCAGAAGGTGTCCGCATGTTTGACTTTATCGATCGATTTATAAATAGGGAGGACCCTTCTATTTCTTATGTTGCGAGATGCAGGGCCTTCGGGTTTTATCTACTTCATTGCTACGTCCATCGAGGGTATGCTGATGATGACATGAGAGGTGATCCCCGTTTTTTGAGCCTAGTGGAACCAATGGAGCTGCACAAGAGCTCAGCATGCCTTTGTTTAGGGGAGACCATTCTTGGATTGGATAACAGAAAGGCCAACCGCGAGCTTCCTTATTTGGGAAGTCCCGTCATTCTGCAGGTAAGAACCTACTTTTCTTTTTTCATTTATTTTTTTTTTTTTTCGTGTTGAAACATGGGCATTAGTTCCCGTCTTCATTTGAAGGTATGGCTGATGGAACGGCTGCGGTTGATCGAGCCCCTAGTTAACGTGCCAGGATACCATGCTCGATCACTTGCAATGAGAACTAGGCTCTATATGGTGGACTTCACTCGGGTATGGAACTAGTGGGAAAATAAGCTGAAGAGTCAAGGTGATCCCTTGATTCCATGGATTGTGTTGTGGTGGCATCTCAAGTCAGTCACTGGAGTTTCATCTTTGGAATCGACACGGTCAGTTTGCATCCCTGGCTTGGAATTTATGATTTGCATTTTCTCGGAGAGATTGATGAGGCAAGTGGGCCTGCAGCAGAAAATTCCAAAGTTGGACACCGTCCCTCAAACTGCATTGGCACATACTTCGGAGTCTTGTCGAGAGTGGGCAATTAGGTGGGCTCAGAGGAACATGTGGTTCATACCAGTTCTTATTGGCTCTTTATGGGTATCTAGCTCACACATGCAATGGGGAAAAGCTGGTACTCCCGAAGAACGTGAGAAGTTGAGGAAACATGAGCCTGTGGATTACAAGATCCGTGAAGTAGCAAAGGAGAATCAAAAGTATTTTACAGAAGAGGAAGAAGAAGCCGGATTCTTAGTTGCTCGTCCGTTGAAGAAACTGAGAGCTGCTCCTGTTGTAGAGATGGTGATGGATTGAAATGGTAAGGCTAGACCGCGAGAGACACCTTTGGTGATTAGGTCGGAGATAGCACAAGAGCGCCCGGCTCGTGGTCGAGATAAGAGGTATGATAAGGGTGACAAAGGCAAAGGGAAAATGGAAGAATAGCCTTAGTCATTTATTATAATATTATTTATTATTAATTTGTAATAAACGGCGGGGTTTTTAAAATCCTATCCTAGCATTTATTTCAGCATTTTATTTCATATGTATTTGGCGTATTATTATTATTTATGGAACAATGAATTAAAGATTAACTAGTTAAGAAACTATTATGATTTTCTTTTATTATTCTTGTCGAATTTCAAATGCAAATGCCCTTCTATTTACATTTAAAAAAAATAATGGGTTGTATCCTGTGAAGGATTGCCTACGTATTCATTAGAAAAAATGAAATCAAACCCTGTGCGTAGTGAGAGTAAATGTAAAAGTATAAGTGTTCAAAGAAAGAGCTTGTAATGAACTTTAGAAAAACAAGCATATGCTTTTTACTTACTCCTAAAGGGAGTACAATTCAATTTATTTGATGATATGATGATGTCGAAATGTCAAAACGCAAGAGCATAGTGACATAAGCTTTAGCTAGCCAAGGGCCGGTTTTATTTCATGTCGCATGAGCGGCACGTGGGTTACACGAGGCGCGTTTTCTGTCCTATGCTAAGGGTAGTATCATTTATATTGGTCGAGGTTGGTGGGGCTAGAATATTCATTTCCATCTAGGTCTGTAATCCTAACCGCACCCCCCGAGAGTATGGAGTTGACTAAGAAAGGTCCAGCCCAGTTAGGCTTAAACTTTCCTCGTAGATCGACAGGTAGGAGAGTTCTGACTGATTTGAGCACTAAACCTCCTTCTTTGATGTTCCTGGGCTTAACCCGTTTATTAAAGGCTCGTTTGATACGTGCCCGATATGTTTGCACACTATGTAATGCGCGCAACCTTCGTTCATCCAAGAGGATGAGTTCTTCGTACCGATTTCTAGTCCATTCAGCTTCTGGGATTTGACTTTCAAGCAAGATGCGTAGGGACGGGATTTCTAATTCAACTGGTTGCACAACTTCTATGCCATAGGTTAAAAAGAAAGGAGTGGCCCCTGTGGGCGTCCTAACTGATGTGCGATAACCCCATAGCGCAAAAGGTATTTTGCTAGGCCAACCACGATAATTGCCGAACATTTTCTTGAGGATCATGACGACATTTTCTTAGCTGCCTCCACCACGCCGTTAGTTTGAGGTCTATAAGGCGAGGAGTGATGGTGTTTGATTTTGTATTTGGCTAGCAATTGCTCGGTCTCAGCCTGGAAATGTGATCTATTGTCACTGATGATTTCATGTGGGCAACCATATAGACAGATGATATTGGTTTCTATGAACTTTGCCACTTTTTTGGCGGTGAGACTAGTGTAAGATGCTGCTTCGAACAATTTAGTAAAATAGTCGATAGCTACCAAAATGAAACAGTGACCTCTTGTTCCAGCTGGCGTGATCTTCCCAATGATGTCGATTTCCCAAGCAGAAAATAGCCAAGGAGATGTCATAGTGTAAAGCATTGAGGGAGGAACATGTTGCACGTTCCTGAAGATCAGGCAATTATGGCAGTGTCTGACATATTTAATACAATCTAACTCCATTGTCGTCAAGTAATATCCCAGACGCGTGATTTTCTTTGCCATCATGGGTCCACTCATGTGAGGACCACACTCTCCATCGTGAACTTCTTCCATCACCTTCTATGCCTGTGATTGATCAAGGCAACACAAGACAACACCAAGTGGTGTTCTTTTGTTTAATTCTCCTTGCATGAGGAGGTATTGAGAGGCTAGTAGGCGTATGGCGCTTTGTCCCCTCTTATCCATATCTGGTGGGTATGTACCATTGAGTTTGATGTTTAGAATGGCTTGGAACCAGGTTCTTCTGGGCTTTCTTTTTCATCTGTAAGGTGGTATACATAGGCTGGTTTTGACTGTCGTTCTATGCATAAAGGCATTTTGACCATGTTGTCTGGCATATTGATCAAGGCTGCAAGTTTCGCAAGAGCGTCTGCAAATTGATTCTCTTCACGAGGTAGGTGTAGATAAGTGACCTGATCGAAGAATTGGGCGACTTGATCTATCCTAGCCTGATAGGGTGCTAGATTTTCACTTCGAATTTTCCAAGAACCTGTAACTTGGTTAATTATCAAGGAGGAGTCTCCGTGAACTCGAAGATTCATAATGCCTAAACTTACTACTGCTTGTAGACCGATGAGACAAGCTTCATATTCAGCTGCATTATTTGTCACCTCGAAGTCGAGTTTGACATAAAGTGGTGTATGCTCGCCTTCAGGAGAAATGATCAACACTCCTATTCCGAATCCTCTTAAATTCGATGCCCCATCAAAATAAAGATCCCAAGAGTCTACAATAGTCTGTAGGATATCCTCGTCTGGAAATGACCACATGTCTATTGCTTGGGTATCGTTGATAGGATTATCTGCGAAAAACTCAGCAGCGGCGCGCCCTTTTATGACTTTCGGAGGTACGTACTTAAGATCGAACTCTGAGAGCATTAAGGTCCACCTTGCCAAACGTCCGTTGAGAACGGGTTTCTCAAAGAGGTATTTGACGGGATCCATTTTAGAATACACCTTGACCAAATAGCTAAGCATGTAGTAGCATAGCTTCATTGTCGCCCACACAAGAGCGAGGCATGTCTTTTCGAGAGGCGTGTACTTACACTTGTATTCTAGGAACTTCTTACTAAGGTAGTAGATAGCTCTTTCTTCTTTTCCAACAGTCTGTGCGAGCATAGCCCCCATGGTTATTTCGGTGACTGTGAGATATAATCCCAAGAGGTTGATCTCGTTGAGGAGGCATTAGCACTGGTGATTTAGCCAATATCTCCTTAATTCTGTCAAATGCCTTTTGGCAGTCGTCATCCCATATGGTATGATTTGTTTTCTTGAGCTTTTTGAAAATAGGTTCGCTGATCATAGTGAGTTTCGATATGAATTGGCTTATATACTGTACCTTGCCCAGAAATCCTCTAGCCTCCTTCTCTGTTTGGGGTTGTAGCATTTCGATTAAAGCTTTGATCTTGGATGGATCGATTTCTATTCCCTTCTGGTTGACGACATATCCCAGAAGCTTGCCTGACGTTACTCCAAATGCACATTTCAGAGGGTAGAGCCTCATGTTATACTTTCGCAGTCTAAGGAAGAATTTGCGAAGGTTGTCGATGTGCCCCTTCCTATCTTTGGATTTGACAATCATATCATCCACGTACATGTTGGAGTTAGTGTCCTCCACAATAGTGCGTTTACTTAATAAATCTAATTAAAGGAATTTCATCAGGATATTTATTTCATAATCCTCGTTAGTTTATAAACGTAAATCGATAACGGTTGGCTGACTAGAGTTTGACGTTATTGTCGTGTGACGGCGGTGATCAACTGACCCCTTTCGGTCACACCTAAAGGTACAAACCCCAATTGACAACTAATTAATTGTATGAGATACAATTTATTTAGTCCCTTGATTTATTAACTAAAAGGTTAGTCGATCCTTTTTAGAGAGATTTCGAGTTACGAACTTGAGGCGCAACAGTTATTATTTAATTATGCGATAATTGAATAATAAATTTTATGAGACGGGTTTTAGTTAATTAATTGTTAATTCACTAAAATTGTACTAATTGATTAATGTGATTAATATTAGTACGTATATAATATGTGTAGCGGTACACGTATATTTACGGAGTGTTTTTGACAAAATTAATCGGGAAGCATTTAAACATGAATCGATGTTTGAATAAAATTACACGTATTTGTGCGAAAAATATATGAACCAAAATGGACCCGTAAATGGGTCATGGAAATCGTGTAAATGGGATTGTGTGTTGCTTTAGACACAATCATTCCACTTACACATTTTCACTTCCCATAATACTTTTGTTCTTTTCAAAACTATGCTCCATTGGGCATATTAAAATAAGACAAAAATAACACTCCACTCCCTCTCACCAAAATCGGTCACCCCCTCTTATACACTCTATGATTATGTTCATTTTTACACACTTGAACATTTGCATGTGATAGAAATTATAAGAAAATTTCATCTCTCTAAAAATAATAAAAACACTTACTAATTGTTAGTAATTAAAATAACTATTCACTAAGTTTGTTAGTAATATTTACATATTTTTTTTTTTTTATAAAATGTAGGCTTTCATTAAATCAATAAGAAGGTCGTGACCATACACCGTGTTAAGACGACCCATTTTGGAGCCAGACTAAACACACAAAAACAACACAAAGAAAAAAAGGAACCAGCAAGGACCAAGGCACAAAAGCCCAGCACACCCACCGACATACACACATTTTACCCTATTTCGTTCTAACAACAAAAACAGGAGAGAGAGGACAACGGCGACCTCTCAAGCTCCGCACAACGAATAAATCCATTGATCCTGCACTTTCTTCCTCCTTGTCACAACTTTAGCTAGCCAAATCTTCAAATCTTTGATGATTCCATTAGCCACTGTTTCAGGTCTGGTGATGTTAGCCTCATGTTTACTTCGATTTCTCTGGTGCCAGATGGAATACATTGTAGCATTGATGATTTCATTGATAGTATCCTTCTTGTCCTGAGATCCAGGGATGTTAATCCTCCATTCAGTCACATCGTCCCGTGGTAAGCTAAGACCCATCCAATGTTCAACTCTTCTAATGATTCTTTGACTATATTCACAGGAGAAGAAAAGATTCTCCAAGGATTCGTTCCCATCTCCACAGATAAGGCAGGTAGTGTCAATGTCCACCCCAAAGCTTTTCAGGTTTTCATTTGTGTTCAAACCTTTATGGAAATAAATCCATGCAAGGAAACTGTGTTTGGGAATAGTCATTTGATTCCAGACCAGGGATGCCCAAGAGACTGGGTCATTTTTATGTCGTAAAAACTCATACCCCTTGGCAATAGTATAAGCTTTACCAGGGATGTTGTCCCATTTCTTTTGTAAATAGGGGCAATAAGAAGATCCCTCATTTTGCAAACTTTTCTCCAGTACCAGCTGGTGTCTTGGGTCGGGACATAAATTTTCCAGTCTTGAGCTTTAAGATAAGTGTGACTAACCCACTTAACCCAAAGGTGGTCAGCTTTTGCATAGAGCCACCACAAGAGTTTACCCAGAGCAGCCTTATTCCAGACTAGATCATCTTTAAGACCCAGACCCCCTTCAGACTTAGGCTTACAGACTTTGGACCACCCCACAAAAGGAGTCCTCATGTAATCAGTGGACCCATCCGAGAGGAAATTTCTGCATATGGCTTCTATTCGTGCTATGACCCCACTTGGCAAAATGAACATTTGAGCCCAGTAATTGTGATAAGTTTTCAACACAGACTTTATTAGGACTAGTCTACCAGCGTAAGATAGCTTCCTGGTGCCAAGTCTCCTGATTTTATTCATGAGTTTCTCAATAATAGGTGCACAGTCTTGAGCAGTCAATCTAGTAGTTTTGATGGGGACTCCCAAGTATCTAAAAGGGAGAGTCCCTTCTACACACCCAGAAACCTGAAGAATATCATGCTTGATTTCTTCTTTGACCCCATTAAAATACACATTAGACTTACCCTTACTCATCTTCAGACCTGAAGCAATAGAAAAAGTAGAATATGTCCTGAGGATTACCATGATGGATTGCACATCTCCTTTGCAAAAGAGGAGGAGATCATCTGCAAACATCAAATGAGTGAGTCTCAAAGGCTTACACAGTGGATGATAATGAAAAATCATTGTCTCTGTGGTAAAGGCTAGTGGCCTGGTTAGGTACTCCATGCAAACCGTGAAAAGCAGGGGAGAGAGGGGGTCACCCTGTCTAAGCCCTCTCTTCCCTTCAAAAAAACCAAAGCTATCTCTATTCAAACTCAAAGTATATGTAGCTGTTGTGACACATTGCATCACCCATCCAATAAAAGTCCTTGGAAATTTAAGAGCAATGAGCATTTGATTAAGGAAACTCCACTCCACTGTGTCATAAGCCTTCTGAAGGTCTAGCTTGAACAAGCATCTTGGGGATACATTTCCCATAGAGTACAGCCTGATAATGTCCTGGCAAATCAGGATATTTTTCATAATACTCCTCCCCTGTATGAAGCCCCCTCGATTTTGTGAAACCACCTCAGGTAAAATTAGAGCCAATCTGTTACAGAGAACTTTAGAAATGCATTTATAAATTACATTACAACAGGCAATAGGCCTAAATTGAGGAACTGTGGAGGGCCTATCTACCTTTGGGATCAGGGTCACCATTGTGGTATTAACTTGCTTAAGGAGTTGGCCAGTTCTATAAAAATCCCGGACTGCTTCAGTAACATCTGAACCACCTATGTCCCATGCATCCTTATAAAACTTACTTGAATAACCATCTGGTCCTGGTGCCTTATCATTGGGAATCTAATGGAAAATATTTTTAATTTCCTCTTTGGTGACTGGATCAAGAAGTCTATGTCCTTGAGAAACATCACAAACTTTCCCCCTCCTCACTATATGCACATTCACAGGAGTAACATCACTCTGAGATCCCAGGAGGGATTGATAATACTCAAGGAAGGCCTGTTGAATACCTAACTTGGATATGTGTAGGACTACCTTGGAGTCCTTGATCTCATGAATAGCATTCTGTTGTCTCCTAGCTTTAATTACCCCATAAAAATAAGAACTATTTAAGCCCCCCTCAGTGATCCAATGTGCCTTGGCCTTCTGCCTAAGATACTCCATGTTAGCTTTCTGAGTTTGGCTAACTTTCTTGTTTGTCTCATACTCAAGCTGCAACAAAGTCAGATCTCCTGGGCATGCTTGTAACTGATTTTGTATATGAGTAAGGCTAGTCATAGCTTGCTCAGCTGCATTCTCTATATCTGAGAAATGAGACCTGTTTAACTCTTTGAACTTTGGCTTGAGTCTCTTCAAACGAGTAACAAGTTTGAACATTCTGGTTCCCTTAATTCTTTGCCCCCATACCTGAGCAACAATACTCTGGAACAAAGGGGAAATGCTCCACATATTAAAGTATTTGAAAGGACGATTGCTCTGCCCATCTTGGTGTCCCCCATCAACTATAAAAGGTATGTGATCATAAGTACCCTTAGGTAAGAAATTGGCACACAAATGAGGGAATGTATCAGTCCATTCACAATTGATCAAGAATCTATCTAGTCTGCTATAAATTCTAGACTCAGGTTCTTGCTTATTATTCCAGGTATAGAAAGCCCCTTGAGCTTGACTGTCAATTAAATGGCAGGTGTCCAAGCAATCCTGAAAAGGATCAGACTCTGCACTACTCACTAAACCCCCAATATTTCGTTAGCATTTAAAACACAGTTGAAATCACCCCCAACTGCCCAAGGTCCACTCATAGACCTAGCTATACGACTCAAATTACTCCACAGAGACTCTCTTTCACTGATCCCATTGTAGGCATAGACAATAGTATAGTGAAACTGTTTATTACCTATCTTATCCAAGACACACATATGAATATATTGAGCATCATACTCAAGGATATGTATGTCAACCCAGTGAGGCTTCCAAAGAACAATAATTCTACCCTCTGGATGTTTATTATTATTAGAAGTAAGACTCCAATCCTGAAAAACCCTATACATAGTTTTATTCTTATTGCTAGCTTTTATTTTTGTTTCCAAAAGACCAAAAACTGCTACTTTATTCTTATGAAGGAAACTATTCACAAACTTCTGCTTCTCCTCCCTATTCAACCCCCTAACATTCCAGAAACCAAGCTTAATCATGGAGGTAAATTAGGAGGTTCATTACCATTATGCACACTACCTTCCTTAGGAGAGCTCTGTCCACTCAAGACCTCTTTATAAGTAGGAGAACCTTGTATGGATAAGATGACATCAATACCCTGTCTAGGGAGTCTGATAGGGGATATGGACCCATTACTGATCTGAATAGGTTTATTCAATGGAGTACTGGTATCTTGTGCTGGGTTGTCAGATGCAATTGGTGCCTGAATTTCCTTCACTTGAACTGGCCTCCAAACCTTCTGTATTTTCTTAACCTTTTTGTGTAAACCCTTCCTGCAATTGTTTTGCTCATGCCCTAATTGTTTGCATTTGTTACAGGTACTAGGTTTCCACTCGTATTCCACAGTTATCTTGATTTTATTCTGCTTTTCATCCATAAAGGTAATATTTGATGGAAATATTTGATCAACTTTCAATTCTACCATGAGTCTAGCAAACCCTAACCTGGTTTTACTCTCTGTGGCAGCATCACTTTTCACATATTTGCCAACCAGATTAGCAATTTTGGGAAGACTTTGACCCCAGAATTTCAAAGGTAAGCCTTTAAGCCTAATCCATGCTGGGACACATTTGATTTCCTCTTTTTCTAAATCAATGTCAGGCTGCCAGGGCCTTATGATTAATGGTTTATTGTCAAACAAGAAGTATCCACTTCCTAAGACTGCCTGCTGCATTTTAGCTGTTTGGAATCGTGCCAAAAAAACTCTATTAGGTAGGAACGATATTTTGTCAATTGAATACTTACCTCATATCCTTTTCAGGAAACCCTCAAGGATCTGCCATGGAGGATTGCCCCCCACAACAAAACCATACACTGCCTGCTTCCATTAGGTAATCTCCTCTTGTACATCTTCCTCTGTCAATTGAAGTAATTCCTCTGGTTCCTCATCTATCATTTGTATAATCTTTTTGCCATGTCTCTGAAACCATTCTCCTTCATCATCTATTAAATTATCTTTTTCAGATTCAGAGTCCTTCTCAGATGCAGAGTCCTCAACGTCCTCCACCAGGATTTCCTCCGTGGAGAAAGGAGCAATCCCCTCAATTTCATTAATACTTTTAGTTTTCTGTCCTTCCTCCACGTTTGGCCTGCCAATAACTTTCTATTTTTCCAACTGTAATGGTGAAAATGTATTAGTATTCCTACTTTTGTTTGGACTAGAATGTTTAGCAACAGTAGATCTTGTTGATTTCCTAACCATTGTGAAAAACAATCAAGAAATCAATCAGAATTAAGAATTTGCAAAACCTAGAGATGACTGCTTTTTCTCCTTTCTCTCTCTAGGTTAAACATTCTCTCTAACCTTTTAATAATATTTACATATTATCAAGGGTTATATTTGACAAATATCTTGTTAATATTTGTTAGATTGTTGGGTGTTTTGTTCTTGGGTGCTTCTTGAAGGAGACTTTCTCTTTGGAGGTTTGTATTAGGAGGATCATCCACCTTTAATTAGCACAAAAACAATCTAGATAGGTGACCTAGATTTTGCCCATTTTTACCATCAAATCAATGTAAGGAAATTGTATTTCCTTAATCTTTATTTAATATGGTTTTATATTTGCATGCATGTTACATAGATCACTAAAATAACAAATTATGAGATAATTTGATTTTAATTAGAGAGTCTAATTTTGATCTATGATCTTTCAAGTGGTATAAGAGCTAGGCTTGTAATTTGCATGTTGATTTTTAACATATTAAACAAATTATGAGATAATTTGGAAAAATCAAAAATTGTGTTAGAAGAGGTTTTAGCACGAAAATTTTTGGGCATGCATACCTACTGATCTTAAAAGGTTTGTGGTAAAATTTTGTGACTTGTGAAGTTATTTTGCTATTTTTAATGATTTTTGTAGAAAACGAGTCAAAAATGCCGTATTTTGGTTAAGAGTTAACTAAAAATAGTTAAAGTTGATTCGGGTCATGAAAATTTTAAATTATTTCATATATATTTTCTACAGATTGTATGTAAAATTTCGAAGGTTGGTTTGAAGTTTTGCATGTTTATTGATTTTATGAGATAAAAGTCGATAAAAGTGAAATAAATTAATCATAAATTTGAAACGGATGTTTCTGCCCTTGATAAATTTATGTACATTCGAAAATATGATTTAAAAGTTAAAAGTGAAATTTAAAAATGTGATTTCACCTTGTTTTGATGTTTATTTGTTTTAGTGGTTAAAAACCGATAAATATGGATCTTTTTCTCCATGAAATTTATCCAAAATTTTTGACCTTTTGGTGTTCTTGGGAGTGTTCCAGAATACTAAAATTTTTTTTTTCTATTTTTGGTGATATTTCCAATTATTTTGGATTTATTACCTAAAAGTTATGTTTTTACCGATTATATTAGCAAATAACACCAAATCAAACTAATTATTCATCATCAAATTGGTGAGGACTAATTTTTGAGATTCAAAACAGTTTAGATAATTAGTTTAGACTTAAATGAGATTTAAGTGTTAATTATTGATTTTTAACAAGTTAAAAATCGATTAAATCCACAAACCGAGCAAGATACCAATGATTGTTGGATAGGACGATTTTTGCATCATTTTACAGCATTTTTAAGCATATTTATTTATGTTGAATGAATTAATGCCATTCATTTAAAGTATTTATTTTGTTGTATCTAGTATGGCCTAGTTATTTTTTAATCGTTATTACCCGAAATGAATGGGAATGCCGATTTGTTTATAATTTAAATACGATCTCGTATCGTCGGTTTGTAATTAATTAAGAGTTTTATTTATTTTATTAGTTAATGTAAAATAGGAATAGATATATAATTTAATTGTAATAGTTATATTTACCGGCGTTTCCAAAAGACGGATTTACATCAAGACGGAGTCTATTTTTGGAAAAGTGTTCCAAATCCCACAAGAAGGAGCCACTTTTGGAAGATGTTCCTATGAAGAGGCAAGGGACCAAGGAGTTGGTTTCCGATATGTAATAGTCTACTTATTTTTAACTAGGAGGCCATACTAGGATTTTTCATATGTTTGCTTGCTTTTATTTTTCGCGCATGCCAAAATCGCCATTCACATGCATTTTATTTTCGAGTTTTTTAATTCACATCATTTACATTCACCGACTTAGTTCACTTATAGGGAGTTTATGACTAAATTGACAAGATCTCTCACATAACTAAAATTGAGATTAGCCTTGCCAATTAGTAACACCTATGAATCCCTTGTTCATTAGAGTCATGCTCGCCCAAGCGAGGTGTTCTCTTTCTACCTCGGGTAAGTAGGGTGATAAAAGGTTATCACACGCCAAACTTGATTGGACTCAACGGGATATAAGACGGTCTTGTGTTCCTGGGCTAGTAGATGGATTTAAGTAAATCCGTCAACCGAGAGTTCTAGAGGTAGAATTAGTCAAACGTTGACTTACCGAATTTACACGATTATGGGATGTTTCGCCCAAGCGATGCTCATTTTTGTTTAAAAACGGATCTTGGAATCATTTATATAATTTAGTGGGAGATCGTTATATAAATGTTAAAACTTGTTAAACATGTTTCGCAAGTAAATTTTAAAACAATGAATGTTAATATTTCCTTGTTTGTTGTAGCATTTTAATTCGCAATGGCAACTTCATCAACTCCAACGACTACTTCACTAGGCAAAGATTCATGGCTAAGGTCCGTAATGGACAAATGTACCTTAAAAGATGACGGTAGTAACTTTCTTCAATGGGAATCCAACATCAAAAGCGTCGTGTTGTCCGACAACGTAGTTGCTTACTTGACCGATGCCCCTCCCATCGAGCCCGGTGCAAGGGCTTCATCGGCGGTGTGGACCGCCTATGATGACTATATGGGGATGTCCAATGATATCAAAAATGTGTTGATATGGTCGATGTCCCCAAGTCTCAATCTTTCATGCATTTCTTTGAATGCGTACGAGATATTCACTCGTATGACTACTATGTTTTCACAAACACCCAAAGTCCACCAATACGATGCGGCGGCAAGCTTCTTTGAAGCAAAGCTTGAGAGGGGCCAAAAGGTTGGTCCCCATGTACTCAAAATGGTCGAATACGTTGACATCCTAGAGCGTCTAGGGTGTAAAATCCCAAAAACGCTTGTGGTGGATCGCATCCTCCACTCACTTCCTACCAAGTTTGCCCACTTTAGGGTAAATTATAACATGAATGGCATGGATAAGAGTTATTGATGCGTGTCATTTATATGATGTTTTACACCCTATTTTACACGCATTTCAGAGCTCAATTATGTAGTTTATGCTACTATTTTCCCTATTTCCGTCTACTTTCGTGTTTTTGTATAATATTGCAGAAATGTGAAGAATTTAGCGGAAATGAGCCGAATCCATTCCCGAGTGTTTAGCATAGGATTTAACATTAGGTATTGACTCGAGGAATGAGCTTGGTGCGCATTTCAAGGCCTAAAGATAGCAAAAGCATGGATGCGTACGAGTTTAACAAGCAAAGAAGCACTTCACGATATTGCAAGCTGCTTCAGATGGCTATATCTCGAGTTCTAAAGCAGATAATCGAGTGATTCCAAATGGAGGTGAAAGCTCATCATCTTATCTTTCCAACACCGTGTAGAACGCCTGATTTTACCAAGTAACAAAGAAATGGCGGCTGTTTTAACATCGATGCGCGCTGTAGGAATTTTCAGAATGCATTACTGTACAGCGCCTGTGGTCGATCGACCACTCCACGAGTTGATGCGCAATTTAAAAGACGAGAGACAAAAGCCCACATTGTAATTAGGTTTAGGAATAAGTTACGCTGTTTTCCTATATAACGTAACTCTTTCTCATCAAGAAGGATCATCGAGTTTTCCATTAGTTCATAGTTTTAGATCTCAATTCATACATTAGTTTGGTTTACATACTTGGTTAATTCTTAATAAAGATAGTTGCTTCCGGATCTTATTCATTGCTCTTTGTTTCGGTATTCTTCTTGTTCTTTTATTTTCAGTTTTACATTTATTGCTTCATTAGATTAGTCATTGCTAGTTTAGGAACCCTAAGCCCTTTATTCATAGTTTTATGCAATTTATTCATTCTCCTAGTATTATTATGCAATCCGTTCTGCTTTTCATCAATTTAGTTGTTGTTATCAATCTTAATATGTGTAGCTAAGCATCTCCTTGCTAAGATGTAGGGGATCCATAGCGTAGATGGAATTAGAATAGGTGACCCCCGGATTAGGGCTTGGTCGACCGACCGCTTACAGGCCGGTCGACCGAGTCGGTGGTCGGTCGGCCGAGTAGCTGGTCGGTCGACCACCTTCGTGTCTGATTTGCTTCGTTTAATTCATTAAGTGCAATATCTATCAATGAGACCTAGCGGAGACTTGTTAGATGCTTAGTTTTGACCAACCCGTAGATCGAAAGATAGGGAAGGGCTTAGATTAACGAATTGAGACGGCTAAATTGCTAGTCTGAATAGTAAGTGATTTAGGCATTAGGACCACTAGTCAAGAACGAAAGTTACAATTAGTGACACCTAGAGACTAATAGCATAGACCGAGAGGGGCTATTAGTTGACTTGGACCGAGAGGACTTGCCATACCCATCATCCACGACCGTATTTCGAGACTTATCTAGACTTATGTGCCATCGTAGCTGTAGTGACCCAATCATCCTAGCTTCTCTTTATTATCTGTTTACATCATTTCTTTTATTGCTTTTCTATTTTTATTTGCATTAGTTATTACTCAATCAAAACCCCCCTTACCTTAAACTAAAATATAAAGACAACTAGAATTCCCCCGCCTCTCTGTGGTTCGACCCTGCTACCGCTATCTATAGTTGTAGTTGGAATTATAAATATTATTTTTGACACTTTACGACGGGTATCAAATTTTGGCGCCGTTGCCGGGGAGGCAGCGCTAGTTTTTGTTGTTTTTTATTTTAGTATGTGTTTCGCCTCAAGGGAAGACTGAGTACCTTGAGGCAGTTCTTACCATCTTCTCTAGGGTTGTTTTGTTAGGTCCTACATATCCTATCTACAGTACTTCAGAAGGGTCCACCCATGTTCCATTCTCAGGAGCGGCAGGTTGAGTTTTGTGGGAGATGCGGCGGAATGGGACACATAGCTGATGCATGCAGGAGCCCTAATGAGAAGATGTTTGCTTTTCATCAACTTTAGCTCGACAATGCGTATAATTACGCTCCTACTTCACCGCATCAACCATACGTGCCTCCTTATGTAGCCCCACCACCATCCACTCCGTCACAACAAGATTCGAATAATGAAGTTGCAGAACTGACGAGTCTAGTGCAGCTGCTTATGGTGGAGGTACAGAAAAGTAATGCGGCAAATGAGGTCTCAATCACGGAGCTGAAATCTCAATTTGCTACATTAGATAAGAATGCAGCTCAGATACCGAGTCAATTTCACTCTTAGAATCAGCGTATTGAGACCGTACATGCAATGACGCTGAGGAGCGGGTCTACTCTTGATGGACCTGAGAAAGCTGCTGAAAAAGGGAAGAAGAAAAAGGGTGAGAAAAAGACGATCAGCAGTAATCACGGTCGATTGACCGCATCACCCAGTCGATCGACCAGTCCGCGCAACAGTGCAGCTTCTGGTACTGAAGAATCTAGTCAATCGACCGACCTCACTGGTCGATCGACTGAAACCGCTGCTGATGTTGAGCCTTTTCGTCCTCCAATGCCAGATAACTTGAGGGACCACCTATTTCGGGGTACGACGGCTCCGAAATTATCGAGGCAAGATCCGGATGCTAATGGGTCCATTCCGATTCCAATGTATGACCCTACGACGGTCAATGGTTCATACCTGAGACGGACTGAAGAAGGTTCGAGCTATAACAAGGATAAAGTAGTGGATTTTCAGCCTAAGTCCACCAATGACGGTATGAGAGACCTAGAGGAGAGGGCTAAGTTACTTTTGCAAGCCCCATATCCAGAGAGGCTGGTACCAACGAAGGATGAGGTATATTTTGAAAAATTTAAAAATGTCATTCATAGTCTTAATGTGCAAGTACCTTTTCTTGAGTTGGTAAATCAAGTTCCCGCTTATATGAAATTCATGAAACAGCTTTTAAATAAGAAGAGGAAACATGATAGGGTCGAGTCTGTTAATTTAACTGAAGAATCTAGCTCTTATTTGACTCACACTGCTCCACACAAGTTAGCTGACCCGGGTAGCTTTTCAGTCCCTTGTAATATTGGTACCTTCTCAATTGAGAAGGCCTTATGTGATTTAGGGGCTAGTATTAGTGTCATTCCTTTGAGTCTTGCTAGGAGATTAGGATTGACTAGATTTGCGGTCAGTAATATGACAGTGCAAATGGCTGATCGTTCTGCGGTTCAGCCCGTAGGAGTCCTAGAGGATATTCATGTGCAAATAGGAAAATTCTTCTTCCCAGTTGACTTTATTGTGTTATACATACCCGAGGATGCCCATATCCCTATCATTTTGGGTAGACCCTTTCTGCACACTGCTGGTGCAGTTATTGATGTTGGCTCAGGGACACTGACCTTTAAGGTGGGGAAGCAGTCCATTAGTTTTGCCCAGACTTATAGGAAGAAAGATGCTATGTGTCCTGTGACTTGTAATGCGATTTCTACTCGTAAGTCTTATGTTGTAATTACTGACACTCCTCCTTCATTACCTGTGCCTATTCCTGTTATGAAACCTCCGCCCCAGAATGGGAGCAAATTGGAGGACAAATCTTCTGTTTTGGATGTTGCAGGAACCGGTTTGGGGAAGGAAGAACCGCTCACTACTCCAACTGTGAAGGAGCCCATTATTCAGAGAGGCGGTTTGGGATGTCTGAGCTATGCAACTGACGAGGAGCCGGATGAGGAGCCCAAGAAGAAGGAGCCAGTAAAAATTTCGGAGTCGGATCTTGAGTGTGAGGAGCTAGAAGATGATGGCCATGCTTGGGAAGATGCTAGAGATGATCTATTGAGTATCCCAGTCGGAGTAGAGTGGAGTCCAGCTTATGAGATGAGCACTGCGGAAGCTACTTCATGTAGACAGAAGCCTTGGTCAGAGATTTTCGGCAGTTTCCGTTGATCTATGCGTTTTTTAGACCTTTTTAAGACAATTTATTGCTTTTAGACTATTTATCGTTTTTCGTGTGCGCGAGACTTCGCTTTTTTTGGTTTGCTTAGGATTTTTATAGACTATAGACTTTGTTTTTGGGTTTGCGCAATTTTCGGGCGCGTATTTATGTGCATTGGAGGTAAGAAGACCAAGTTAACTCAATTTATTGAGTTAATTAGAAGATCGAGAATCGTTCACGTCAGTGGGCAACGATCGATCGCCATAGTGGTCGATCGACCGTCCCACGCAGCTCTGAAGCTACTGTTTCAATTAGCCTGGTCGATCGACTGGTTGGAGTGGTCGATCGACCCGGTCCCGCTGCTTTCTTCCTTTCTTCTATTCTCAATTTTAATTCCTTTGCACGTAAATTTCGTTCAAATTTTGTTTTCTCGTTTTATGCGTGGTATTTTCTGTCTTTCAGGTATCTTATGGTAGCACTGCTGGCTACCGAAACCTCCTAGCTCACGCTGGTTTGGGGAGGTTTCCTTCTGCGCTTAAAGTCTTGTGAGTTTCCGAGTCCTTCTTTTATGTCAATTTTAGTTATAATTCAGCAAATCCCATTTCCTTTGCTTATTTTCTTATAGGATTTTGCACAATGGGGACATTGTGTAATTTGGTTTGGGGAAGGGTTTTGCATTGCATTCATATGTTTTATTGCATTTCGGTTTCACGTTTATTGCACTTCAGTTTGCATTTGTTATTTCATTTCCTATATATATATATACAAAATTCAAAAAAAAATTGAAAAATTTCAAAAATTCAAAAATTGCACGTTTATTTTAGCATATAGGTCGAGTCGGAACGGTAGTATATCAATGATGACATTGCATTTTCAGCTGTTTATGTCTAAGCCTTGCTAATTGACATGTTATTAGTAGAATCATATATGCATAGTTTACGAGTTTTCGTTAAATTTCTTGCTGAACTTGAGACTTGACGTTGATTTTTGGCAAGCTATTCATATTCTGAGATTTAGAGCCTATAACTGGTGTCATTCATGACCGGTTTATCTAGGATTGTGAGTAGTTACTCCTTATGAGACATGTTATATCAATATGCATAAGTATGAACTTAATCTGCTTAATACCTGTATGCATTCGGTTTGTGGTTTGTTGACACATGTGGAAGAGGTTTCCCTTTATTCAATTTACCCATGAACCCCTCATAGCCAAATTTAGCCTTTTGTCCCTTAACTACATCCTATATTTAGCCTGCCTTTGTCAAGCTAGTAGTATTAGTCTTTGGGAATGCTCTTATTATTTTTGGTTGCATATGTTCTTATTGATATGATGTTGGATGAAAGAATGAAGGAGGGAAAAGGATCTCCAAAAAAAAAATACGAAAAAAAGAGATTTCAGTCTATCGACCGGCTACATTGGTCGATCGATTGTGGTCTGCAGCTGAAATTTTTTTTTTCGAAAATCACATGTTGCAATTGTTATGAGTTGGTGATTTTACACTCCCATGTATTATTTCTAATTGTTGGGGAGTTTAGTTGTTGTTGGGGAGTGAGTTTAGTGCTTGATAATTAGCACTGGTTTTATCGAAAATCTTGAGTAAGGAAGTGGATGTTGTCATATGGTTTTGTTTAGGTACTAGCTTGATCACCTATACCTCCACATTCCCATAAATGTTTTGCCTCTTCTTACCCATTACCTCACATATCCATATTTACCTCGGCATGTGTCATGGTCATTTGTTTGGTTGGAATGCATATGTACGGTTGTAGAGATCATTTTCATATTAGATTGCAGGCATGTTCTTATAATTCGTAGTTAGGTGAGAGTCTTTACAAAATTACTTCTTTCTATCTTCACATATACTCACTCGTATTTATTGTGTGATGTGAGCGACCCGTGAGAGTCCATAATGATAAGTCTCTATAATTGACGGTTCAGCAAGTTTTTTTTTTAACGACTACATAACTCGTTTGCATGATTCATATTGCTAATTGATTGTTGATTTGTAGCATTAAAATGGTTTAGGCTTTACTTGTTGCATTTCGCTCTGAGATTGAACTCGTTCCATTAGGTCCTAAGATCGAGTCTAGTTCTTGCTTGGGGACAAGCAAGGGTTTGGTTTGGGGAAGTTTGATACGTGTGATTTATATGATGTTTTACACCCTATTTTACACGCATTTCAGAGCTCAATTATGTAGTTTATGCTACTATTTTCCCTATTTCCGTCTACTTTCGTGTTTTTGTATAATATTGCAGAAATTTGAAGAATTCAGCGGAAATGAGCCGAATCCATTCCCGAGTGTTTAGCATAGGATTTGACATGAGGTATTGACTCGAGGAATGAGCTTGGTGCGCGTTTCAAGGCCTAAAGAAAGCAAAAGCATGGATGCGTACGAGTTTAACAAGCAAAGAAGCACTTCACGATATTGCAGGCTGCTTCAGATGGCTATATCTCGAGTTCTAGAGCAGATAATCGAGTGATTCCAATTGGAGGTGAAAGCTTATCATCTTAGCTTTCCAACACCGTATAGAACGCCTGATTTGACCAAGTAACGAAGAAATGGCGGCTATTTTAACATCGGTGCGCGCTGCAGGATTTTTCAGAATGCATTACTGTACAGCGCCTGTGGTCGATCGACTGGCCTCAGTGGTCGATCGACCACTCCACGAGCTGATGTGCAATTTAAAAGACGAGAGACCAAAGCCCACATTGTAATTAGGTTTAGGAATAAGTTACGTTGTTTTCCTATATAACGTAACTCTTTCTCATCAAGAAGGATCATCGAGTTTTCCATTAGTTCATAGTTTTAGATCTCAATTCATACATTAGTTTGGTTTACATACTTGGTTAATTCTTAATAAAGTTCGTTGCTTCCGGATCTTATTCATTTCTCTTTGTTTCGGTATTCTTCTTGTTCTTTTATTTTCAGATTTACATTTATTGCTTCATTAGATTAGTCATTGCTAGTTTAGGAACCCTAAGCCCTTTATTCATAGTTTTATGCAATTTATTCATTCTCCTAGTATTATTATGCAATCCGTTATGCTTTTCATCAATTTAGTTGTTGTTATCAATCTTAATATTTGTAGCTAAGCATCTCCTTGCTAAGATGTAGGGGATCTATAGCGTAGATGGCATTAGAATAGGTGACCCCCGGATTAGGGCTTGGTCGATCGACTGGCTTACCTGGTCGGTCGACTGAGTCGGGTGGTCGGTCGACTAGGGTAGCTGGTCGGTCGACCACCTTCGTGTCTGATTTTCTTCGTTTAATTCGTTAAGTGCAATATCTATCAATGAGACCTAGCGGACACTTGTTAGATGCTTAGTTTTGACCAACCCGTAGACCAAAAGATAGGGAAGGGCTTAGATTAACGAATTGAGACGGCTAAATTGCTAGACTGAAAGGTAAGTGATTTAGGCATTAGGACCACTAGTCAAGAACGAAAGTTAGCATTAGTGACACCTAGGGACTAATAGCATAGACCGAGAGGGGCTATTAGTTGACTTGGACCGAGAGAACTTGCCATACCCATCATCCACGACCGTATTTCGTGACTTATCTAGACTTATGTGCCATCGTAGCTGTAGTGACCCGATCATCCTAGCTTCTCTTTATTATCTATTTACATCATTTCTTTTATTGCTTTTCTATTTTTATTTGCATTAGTTATTACTCAATCAAAACCCCCCTTACCTTAAACTAAAATATTAAGACAACTAGAATTCCTCCGCCTCTCTGTGGTTCGACCCTGCTACCGCTATCTATAGTTGTAGTTGGAATTATAAATATTATTTTTGACACCTTACGACGGGTATTAGGTATCATGAAATTCATGCACTCCTCACTCATGCGAAGAGGGATATGGAAGCTAGTGGGAGTGAGAAAGGGGATGTTCTAAACATGAAATTATAGAACATGTCCCTTGGAATTTGGAAGGGAAAGGGGAAAGAAAAGTCCAAATTCAAGAAATCCTCAAAGAAACAAGACAAGGGAAAGGGAAAAGCCGTTGAGAATGTCAAACCCAAGGCAAGAATGTCAAACTCTACGAGGCCGAATGTTTCCATTGTAATGGGAAGGGGCATTATAGGAGGAGTTGCCCCAAATACTTGGAGGACCTCAAGGAAGGGCGTGTGATGCCTATTGGTATGATTTCCTCTCTCTATGTGATTGACGTTAATTATGCTTGCACTTCCACTTGGGTACTAGATACCGGATGTGGCTCTCACCTTTTTAATCATTTGTAGGGTTTAAGGGACATGCAAGCTCTAGTAAAAGGTGATGTGGATCTCCGCATGGGCAATGGAACTAGAGTAGCGGCCGTTTCCGTGGGGACCTATGTGCTAACTTTAGCTAGTGGTTTAGAGTTGTTTTTAAATTAGTGTTACTTTGTACCAATGTTAACCAAGAACATCATCTCCATTTCCGCATTAGACGCGGAAGGCTTTTATTTTATGATTAAGGACAATTGTTGTACTTTTTCGTTGAATGATTTGGTTATGGCAAAGCCATTTCAATTGGAGGTATTTATGTTTTAAATGATGTTAATGACATTTATCATGTGGAAACTAAAAAGCTCAAAACGGGTGATCCAAATGAATCCTACCTTTGGTATTGTCGTTTAGGTCACGTAAACGAAAGACGCATTAAGAGACTTGCTTCATCAAAAGTGCTCAAACCATTTGATTTCGAATCTTATGGTATATGCGAGTCTTGCCTTTTAGGCAAGATGACTCGTGCACCTTTTACGGGAAAAGGCACACGAGCTAGTGAGGTTTTGGCTCTCGTACATACGGATGTGTGTGGACCATTAACCATCTCCGCTACAGAAAGTTTTCACTACTTAATAACTTTTACTGATGACTTGAGTAGATATGGGTATATCTACTTGATGAAGAACAAAAGTGAAGCTTTTGACAAGTTCAAAGAGTTTCAGAATGAAGTAGAGAACCAATTGGATAAAAATATTAACACCCTACGATCCGATCGTGGTGGTGAATACCCAAATTCTGAATTTGATTCACACCTAAAAGATTGGGTTATAGTATCACAATGGACTCCTCCTGGCACACCACAATTAAATGGTGTAGCCGAAAGGAGAAACCGAAATTTATTAGACATGGTTCGGTCTATGATGAGTCTAACCGAGATTCCTGATTCATTTTGGGGTTTTGCCATCTTATCTGCAATATTTTCACTAAATCGAAGCCCGACTAAAGTGGCCGATAAGAGTCCATATGAGATATGGAAAGGGAAAGTCCCTCATTTGTTATTCATGCGTATTTGGGGTTGCGAAGCGTATGTAAAGATCAAGTCTGACAATAAACTTGCACCCAGGTCTGACAAATGTCTTTTTGTAGGTTATCCAAAGGAAACACGTGGCTATTACTTCTTAAATAAAAAGGACAACAAAGTGTTTATGGCTCGTGATGCTGTCTTCCTAAAAAAAGAGTTTATTTCTAGAAGACAGAGTGGGAGAAAATTTGAACTTGACGAAGTTCGAGAGCCACAAACCGAGAATGATGTAGAGGAGAATGTGAAGGATAACGTTCCCTCCTCCGCTGCAATGGCGATCATTCCTAGAAAGTCAAGTAGGATTTCTAATCCACCTGACCGCTACCTTGGTAACATCGAAGAGGATGGTGTTTTGTTACTTTTGGAAAGTGATGAACCCATTACCTATAAATCGGCCATGTCTAGTCCCGACTCCTCGCTTTGGCTAGAAGCCATGCGGTCCGAAATGGATTCCATGTACGAGAACCAAGTATGGGGCTTGGTGGATTTACCTGAGGGAGTGCGACCCCTTCAGTGTAAATGTATATATAAAATTAAACTCGGCGTGGATAAACATATAGATGTTTACAAAGCTAGATTGGTGGCAAAAGGTTTCACCCAAGTTCATGGTCTACACTATGATGAAACCTTCGCTCCAATCGCTATGCTTCGGTCCCTTAGGATAATCTTAGCGGTTGCCGCGTTTCATGATTATGAGATTTGGCAAATGGATGTCAAAACCGCCTTCTTAAATGGGATTCTAGAAGAGGAAGTGTACATGATACAACCTGAAGGTTTTGTAGATACATCTAACCCTAATAAAGTGTAGAAGCTCAAGAAGTCCATTTATGGTCTTAAGTAAGCATCTCGGAGTTGGAATCATCGCTTTGATCATGTTATTAAACAATATGATTTCACTAGAAGTGTTGAAGAACCGTGTTCATACATGAAGTTTAGTGGGAGTAAGGTTGCATTCCTTGTCCTATATGTGGATGACATATTGCTCATCGGGAATGATATTCCATCGCTCACTTCCGTTAAGGAGTGTCTAAGGAATCACTTCCAGATGAAGGACTTGGGAGAGGCATAACGAATCTTGGGTATCCGTATCTATAGAGATAGGTCCAAAAGGATACTAGCATTGAGTCAAGAAGCTTATATTGACAAAGTTCTTGACCGGTTAAATTTGAAAGACTCCAAGAGAGAATTTCTACCTATGGGCCAAGGGATCACTTTGAGCAAGCCACAGTCTCCCTCTACCCCTAAGGATATTGAACACATGAAGACCGTCCCTTATGCTTCCGATGTTGGGTCTATCATGTATGATATGCTTTGCACTCGTCCCGACGTTGCGTATGCCTTGAGCATGACAAGTCGTTATCAAGCCAAGCCTGGTGAGAGTCACTGGATAGCCGTAAAAAACATCCTTAAGTACTTGAGAAGGACTAAGGATTCGTTCTTAGTGTTTGGAGGAGAAAATGATTTGCGTGTAAGAGGTTACACGGACGCAAGTTTCCAAACCGATCAGGATGATATGAAATCCCAATCTGGCTATGCGTTTATGCTAAATGGAGGAGCTGTTTGCTGGAAAAACTTCAAGCAAAGCGTTACCGCGGATTCTACAACAGAGGCTGAATACCTAGCAGTGTCTAAGGCTGCAAATGAAGCTGTTTGGATTCGGCAATTTATGGAGTGACTAGGTGTAGTCCATTCCGCCAAAGATCCGATCACTCTATATTGTGATAACAGTGGGGCTATTTTTCAAGCCAAAGAGCCGCAGTCTAGTAACAAATCTAGACACATTGAAAGGAAATACCATATAATTAGAGATTATGTGGAAAAGAAGGAAATAGACATTTGTAAGGTTGGGACAGACGATAATATTGCTGATCCTTTAACCACGCCTTTATCAAAGGCTAAGCATGATGGTCATGTCGTCGCAATGGGATTGAGACGAGTACCAGATTTTCTTTAGATTATGGATATGTAATAATTGGATAGTGTATCACTTTTTATATATATGATAATTGCATTCATTGTTTAAGCATTCTTTTATGAATTCTTTTATTTAGTGTGACTAAATTTATAATACCTTATTTATCTGAATAAGTTGTGGAGACAATGTTGAACACTATTCAAGTGAATAAGATGAACATTGTATTTTGTCCCTAGTCACTTAATGAGGTGACGTCTCAGAGTGACTAGATTGTAAGTCGATTGATGGTTTTTCAACACCATGAAGTCATACGTGATGACTAGTCGATTACATAGGCAGAGTGTGTGACACTTTGCCGGACAGTGACCATTCAGAGATTCCCTTAGTTCTATTTGTAATACCCCGTATTTGATAGTAAATTATGAGAATAATTTATGTAATTTAAATAATTAATTAATGACATTTCTAATAATAATTGCATATAAGACATTACTTAAATAATAAAATAAGTATTCAAGTCGGGAATTGGGCTTATCTAGTAACTGAGCTTTGGGCCGTGTGCCAAAGTTATGTGGACCGAAATTTATTAAGCTAGTATGAGCATTGTAACACCCCCATTTATTTAGGAGCCTTTAGCTAGACATTCCCAAATAAATAGGACTTTTACCATCTCGGTTTCCCGAGGTAGTGAATAACAAAGTCCAACTCACCAAAGTACTTAAAATTAAAACTTTCATGATTACATGTTTATTACAAATTGTCCAACTAAACTTAATATAAGATAAATACAACTCGCAGCGGAAAATAAATAAAGTGATAAAATCTTCTATGTGGTCTCGACTTCTAGGTAGATTGGTGATCGAGGCCATTTCGTGTTCACAATTAAGTATATGTGGTCGTTGGTCAATGGTCGATACAAAACACAATTTATACTTCACAAACAACTCTACAATTAGTAAAGAGGCAAGTAAAGGTCGGATCCCAAGGGACGGGTATTGAAATGAGAATTCTATTGTAACTAGTAGTGTCTAGGGGTGTCACAAATTGGGTTGATGTAGAAGGTCACTAAACTAGAATAACAATGAAAATAAACAAGCAAGATGAATAAAAAGGGGTGTAAACAATTGATTAAAAGCACTAGGGTGTCATGGGTTCATAGGGGAATCATGGGATATGATCATACAAACATGTTCTCAAATTATAAGCAAGCAATTATTGTTGTGATGGATTGAGTTGGGTTATATCTTACAATCCTAGGAAAGTTTGGGTCCCGGAGCCGAATCGATTAGATTGTACAACACCTACAAGTCGACTTAATCTTTCCTACTCAACACATGCATGGTTTAACAAGACTCGAGTTGGGTTATGTCTTACAAGTCAAGTTGAAAGGATAGAAGATGATAGTAAATGCAAGGATTCATAGGCTTAGCATTTCATCAAATATAACATGTGCATGTATTAAGATCAAAACAAGCAAGCAAATAAGATATGAAAGCATATTGATTTAAGCATGAATCATTCCCCATGTTGGTTTCCCCTAAACACCCATTAAACCCTAGCTAAGAGACTACTCACTCATTATCATGTTGATCATGCTAGAAAGGTTGTCAATCATACTAACATAATGAAACATGATGAATAAATGAAAGTAATTAACAATAATTAAAAAGGGATTAAGAGATTATACCTACTAATGATTCCAATAATAAAGCAAGAATAATAGAAGTACTTGAATCCTAGATTGAGAGGTTGTCAATCTCCCAATAATAACCCAAATAATCTTCAATTACCCAAAATAAAGGAAGAACAAGAGAGAGATTAAAGAACTAAAACTTGGATTAAAACTTGATTAATACTTGATTACAATATTGAAGAGAGATTTGATTGATATTAACTACTCTAATTATTGATAAGAAGAACATGCTCCTCTAATTAGCCTAATGGGGTATTTATAGTGGAAATTAGGAGGATGCATTAGGGTTAACTAAGGGCTAAACTAGTAATTACACTTTTTAAGTTGAGCAAGGAGGACCCGGTATTTTCTCGAGAGAAGGGCTTCTCTTTCGTAGCTTGAAGAATGAAATCCGTCTTGTCATCAAATCCGTGCGGATTAGAGTCGGGACGGCCGGATTTGGGCTGGGCAATCCGAGCGGATTCAAGAGAGGGACGCTCGGATTGTCTTTGGGGGAATCCGAGCGGATTCCAAGGAGGGACGCTCGGATTGTGCTGGACGGACGGATTGTCAGCAATCCGTTCGGATTGTTGGTCAGCGTCAATTCTTCTTCTTTTTCTTCCCTTTTCTTCATAAATTCCTTGGGGATTTTTTTGGGGACGCAAGGATCCTTTCTCAACATTGCTCTTCTACTATGATATGTACAAAGGCCTTCTAGTCTTGTCTCTTCTTGATGCTTGGTCATTGAATACAATCAATTTAGCCTCGTTTTGCCATGAAAATGCAAGATTCTTACTCCTTTCCTACCAAGGGATCAAAATCTCAAAGAATATGCAAAACAAAGAACTAAAGATAAGAAATGACCCAAATAGGCACTAAAAAGCATGGAAACAATGGTAATTCGGGGGCTAAATATGCGCCAATTATGGTCACATCAAATATCCCCAAACCGAACCTTTGCTCGTCCCGAGTAAAGAGGTGACAAAGACTAGGACCAATACTAACCTATCTTAATAATAATAGCCGATATGAGACAATTAGCGGGTCTCACTCCGCCCCTTCAACTCACAACAAGACAACCATGAGGTAGGATGCCTTCTTGCAAGGCAAGGTGGGTCTTGCCAAAATGGCGACACATCCAAACATTAAAGCACATAAAATCACATAATGGATGCATCTACAAAAAGAATAGCCACTTTCCTCATCTAAGTGGCGGAAATTATCTACAAGGGAAGCAATTCAAGGGTACACAATCCTTCATAGATGCAATTTGTTCAAACTACTAGGCCTAGAAGGATACCAATAAATCACCTCCAAGTTGTGTCAAGCTAGGGTACCTTTGTCCTCAATCGTTAAATGCTTTTGTCAAGAGTAGACTCCCTATGGTGTTAGAAACACTGGAGGATCGCGGAATTCCCCCTCTTGCCTAGACAAGAAGAAGGGTCGTCCCCTCTCTACCATGCACAAAAATGGATACGATGGATAAAGGGATCGATAGTATTTGAGTTTCATTTTGGGAGTTTGCTTTCATTTTTGTTTTTCCCCCCAATTTCATTTGGCATTTGACATTTGAGAACACTTTCTTGCCATTTCTTTTTGATTTTTGGCTTTTCAATACTTGACAACGTTTTTGCATTTCTTTTTGAACATTTTCAAAGTCACCCCAATTAGTAACGAGGGTGCCTTGTATTTGAAGCTTAGGAGTTCTATTTTTTTGCTCCTCTTTTCATTTGATGCATTTTTGCAAACTTTCTTTCACTTTTCATTTCATTGAACTCAAATTGATTTCTTTTTGTGCCCATTCCCTTTGATGACAAAAATGTATGGTAGAACATGGATGAATGATGGAAGTATGCATGGTTTCAAGGGTCACCTTGGAATAAACGGTAGCCAAGGAGTTATCACACCACAAGGTACTCTTGACTCGGCCTTAAACCATGGGTCAAAGGATACTAGCATGACACATCCTAGGGTGTTTTACAAGCATTCTAACAAGCAAAGTCTTAAGAATAAAAAGCATCTACTAGGGCCTATATACACTTGTCAAGCTTCCCAAGTAGACGGTTTCGCAAAATTTTTCTAACCATGCAAACTACATGCCATGATGCAACTAACATAAACACATCCTAATGCAAATGATTCTACCAACTAATATGGCATGTAAGCTAAATGCAATCCTAAGTTCACATTGTTTTACCGCATCAATCAAAATAAAGCCACATAGTCATTAACATAAAGAGGAAAAAGGAGATTGGAAAGATCATACCATGCGGTCTTCAATATCCTCATGTCTCGGATGTGGCGTAGTCAATCAAAGTGAACAAGGATAAACAAACACAATATATACAAGACAATATATACAAAGGAAATGAACTTGTTTTTGGTTTTTCAATTTTCAAATTTTTATGATTTTTGAAATTTTTCAATTTTTATGGGTTTTTGAATAAAAGTTAAGTGTTAGAATTCCCATCCCCACACTAATATGGGCATTGTCCTCAATGGCCAAAATGATGGAAATTATGCAAAGATGATGCATGATTTCTATACTAAATGCAATTCTACACTAAGCTATACTACATGATGCATGGTTTTTGTTATGACGGAGAGGATAATTTAGATTACCTCCCGTTGTGTATGCATTAACTTCCCCAAACCAAATAAGACACTATTGCTAATGTCAAGGATGGGGGTAGTTCATGCACACACTATGCTATGCATGAAACTAGATTGTCATTTTGGATTTTACAAATGGGAACAATAAAGAACACCTCAATGGTACCGAGGTGTGAGTCCTTTGATGTTGCTAGGACTAAACCAACAATGATCAAAATGAAATAAAATACAAAGAGATATAGACAAACCATGGGAGTGTAGGAGTCTCCAAGGCTAGTCTTCCATCATGCTATCATCATCATCACTTCCCTCATGAGAAGTGGTCACATTGCCACTTTCCTTGGCACTTTCTTCTTCTCTTTCTCCATCATCTTGTTCATCATCATCTTCACCATCTCTTTCTCCATCTCCACTTGCTTCTTCCTCAATATTATCATCAATTTCTTCACCATTTCCAACAACCTCATTGTCTTCCACCACGTCCCTAGATGCACCCGGAAACAAGGCTTCTTTATCCGCCCAACTAGGCAAAGGACAAGATGGATCAAGGAGTCCTTGCCTAGCTAAATGTAAGAGGGGAGGATATTGAGCCAAATATGCATTCTTCCGATCTTCATAAGCTTGCTTGTGCATGGCTTGCATAAGAAGAGTGACATAGTCTTTCCCAATTTCAATTCCTTGTGGTTTGAACTCTTCATACACAAAGGGGTAAGGCGGTATAACAATGGAAGAGGAGGGGGTTTCATGATCACCGTTTTGTTGTTGAATGATGTACTCGGCTTCTTCGGATAGGGGAAGTAGATAGTTGGTCCGGTGGACACTTAGACGACAAATCTTCGCGGGTAAAGTGAATGATCGAGCCTCACTAGTAAGCCATCCACACTTGGTGTCAAGGGGGTTTTGAGCGACCCACTTGAACTTGTTAATCATCATAGGCATATCAATAAGATGGCCACCTTCCTTTGCCTTGTACTTGCTATCCTTATTGAAATTAGGATCAAAGTGCTTGGCTAGGACCGTGACTAGGCCGCCATTAACAATAACGGTTGTACCCTTCTTCCCACTATCAACATGGAGCCATCTATCAACCAAAAGCCTCAAAGAATTGAAAGGCTTGGTATGGATTCTTCCGATATTCAAAGCCGATTCAAGGAGAATAAAATCAAGTCTTGTGAAGTGATTGGTGTCTTTCCTAACAATTATGGTATTTCCCACAACTTTGTGCCATACTCTTATGCCCGGATGATGGACCAAAAGAGCACGACAAGCATGAAAATCATCAAATTTCTTCCCGGAGATTGCCTCCCAAAGAGGCTCGGGGTCATACTTTCCATAATGCTTAAAGTATCTCGATTCATCGCTAAGACCCAAAATTTCACCCAATTCCTTAAAGGTAATGCGTCTACTAATGTTAGCTAGACGAAACTCCAGATTTTCCCTATTCTCAACTTTGGTGACTTTTAAAGAACTTAAGAATTCCAAGACAAGGGAAGGGTATGTCAATTCCTTTGTTTCAAACAATTTCTTCAAACCCATGGCATTGAAAAAGGCTTTTGTTTGTTCAAGAACACCCAATTTCTCCAAAGCATCTTTACATATGAATTTGGTGGATTGAATTGATTTCATAGCAAACGTGGCAAATGTCTTTCTATGGGTATCGGAAATAAAAGTTACCTCCGGATAATGCAAGAGTTGATCGATTACCGGAGTAGAAGGTGATGCTCCCATAGAAGTTTGTTGTTGTTGTTGTTGCACTTCCAAGTTTGGTGTTGCTACCACCATTGCCAAAGCTTTCTTTGTTTGGAGAGCTTTTTGCCTTTGAGAGAGAGCCTTTGCCTTTGGTGCCTTTGTTGCCTTTGTGGCACCCTTTGTCCTTGCCATTTGATGAACTAACCAAGAAAAGAATCAAAAATCTTCAATTTGTAGAATGCCCAAATCGATTTGAAGGTGAAAGGCTTTGCCTTTATGAAATCAAAAATCGACTCAAAGGTTGAAGAATTTGTTCTTGGTTTTGATTTTTATTGAAGATGGAGTGATTGATTTGTTGTTTGAAGGATGGTTTGATTTGATTTTGGTGGATTTTGTTGAGGGTTTTTGTTTTTGTGATGGAGAGGATGAGGGTTTTGATGTTTAGGGTAGTGTTTATGAATGAATGAATGAATGAATGAAGGTGGGAGGGTATTTGAAGAAGTCGAAATTTTCGAAAACGCAGGGGCAATCCGTGCGGATTAGGCCCAATCCGTGCGGATTCTGCAGCTTCAAAATTTTCAGAAGCTCGCCTAAAGACGGGCGGATTCTTGGGAATCCGCTCGGATTCTTCTGTGATGGGACGGGCGGATTTGCTTCAGACGGACGATTCTAGTCCGAGAAATTTCTTTGTTTTCTTCACCGCAAAGAAGACTCGTCTTCTTCACAAGACGGGCGGATTACAGAGACGGCGTCTTTCCGAAATACGCTCGGATTCTTCAACATCAAGAAATTTTCAATTTCACTCGGCTCGAGACGGCGTCTTCTCACAGACGCTCGGATTGTTGAAGACGGGCGGATTCTCAGGAATCCGCTCGGATTCTGGTCCTTTGTACCCGGATTCACTTCATTCGTGCACAATGCATTTCCCTCTACCATTCTTCCATTTTTCTTCATTTCTTGTGTTCTTCATTGTGGGGGCACTACTAAGGCATGAATAGCCTAGGCAATTGCCATCCCCACACTAAGGTAAAGCACTACACATCAATTGAAATTGTTAGTCCCTCCCTCACTTCTCTCTTACATGACAATTATTTTGATCAAAGTAAATAAAAATCCAAAAATGACAAAAATGCAATACAAGAATTGAAATGTAAGTTAGGGAGTTAGAAATATTTACAAGTGGTGGTTTAGGGAGGACTCCACCAAACTCTCATTCTTGATGAGATGTCAAGGGGGCATGTTCAAGGTGTTGTTGATGTTGCTCAACACCTTGAAGAAGTAATCAAAAGCTTGTTCATTGTTATGGTAGAGGTCCTCAATAGACCGTGGCCCTTGTTGTTGATCATGATCGATGGCATGCCCAATGTAGGGATTAAAGATCCCTTCAAATTCGTCGTCCCAAAGACCACAAACTTCATTGAGTTGATCATTGAAAATCTCTTGCTTAGATGGAGACAACTCTCCCAATTTCTTCTCTTGGCCAATGAGGCCATCCTCTTCTTCCTTGGTTGATTTTGATGAGCTTTGCAAGCTCTCCTTGTCACAATTCACTTGCTCTTTGAATGGAGCATCTTCAACTTTCTTCCTCCATTGGAGTTCCGATTTCTTCCTTTCATCTTTTCGGCTATAATGATCAATCATGAAACATGGCTCATGCAAATGAGGAGCTCTCATGGTCTTGTCAAGATTAAAAGTTATGCTTTCATCTCCCACTTCTAGAGTGAGCTCTCCATGTTTCACATCAATCACCGCACCCGCGGTGTGTAGGAAAGGTCTTCCTAAGATGATTGGAATGTTGGAATCTTCCTCCATATCAACAATGACAAAGTCCACCGGGATGAAAAACTTCCCAATTCGCACGGGGACATCTTCCCATATCCCTAATGGTGTCTTCGTCGATCTATCGGCCATTTGAAGTGTGATATTGGTGCATTTAAGCTCTCCCATTCCCAACCTTTTACTCACCGAGTACGGCATGACACTCACACTAGCCCCTAGATCACATAAGGCTTTGTTGATCGTCGTGTCGCCAATGGTACACGGTATTGAGAAGCTTCCGGGATCCTTTAACTTTGGAGGTGAACTCCCTTGAAGTATTGCACTACTCACCTTAGTGAAGGCGATAGTCTCAAGTTTCTGGATCGACTTCTTCTTTGTGAGGATATCTTTCATGTACTTTGCATAGGCCGGTACGTGATTGATTAATTCCGTGAAAGGAATTGAGACTTCTAAATTCTTCACAATTTCCATGAACTTTCCAAGTTGATCATCAAATTTGGGCTTGGCTTGACGACTTGGAAAAGGAAGTCTAATCACAATGGGCTCCTTCTCTTTGGCCTTGTCTTCATTTTTCTTTGAACTTTCTTCTTTTGATGATTCCCCTTCTTTGGGGCTTTGCACAATTTCTTCCTTTTCACTAGCTTTCACAACTTCATTCTCAACTTGCTCCTTCGGTGCTTCATATCTTGTACCACTTCTCAAGTGAATGGCACTAACCGTTTCATGTCTAGGGGATTACTTTGAGGTGGTAATTGCCCCTTTTGTCTTTGTGAGCTTGAAGATGCTAGTTGAGTCAATTATGTTTCCAACATCTTGGTGTGAGCTAGAATGTTGTTGATGGTGGTGTCTTTTGCTTGGCTATCTTTTTGCATTTGAGTGAAAAATTCTTGTTGATTCTTTTGCATTTGGAGGACCGCTTTTTGGACATCAAAACCTTGGTCATTTTGGTGATTGTATGGATTTTGATTTTGGTAACCTTGGTTTTGATTGTAAAAGGGTCTTTGATTTTGGTTCCTCATGGGTGGTGGAGTGTATGTTGTTTGAGGGTTTTGAACATTTTGGCTTTTGTATGAGAGATTTGGATGGAACTTGGTGTTTTCATTGTAAAAATTTGAATAAGGGGTACCACTTTTGTAAGCTTGGAAAGCGTTAACTTGTTCGGTTGTTCCCCTACACTCACTTGGGTCATGACCCAAAGTTCCACAATTCTCACATATCCCACTTGGGATTGATGAGGATGCCGTCATGGCATTGACATGATGCTTTGATGATTTCGAGTTTTCCTCAAGTCTAGCCATAGCTTGTTCAAACTTCAAGTTGATTGTGTCAATGTGAGCACTAAGTTGAGCACCCAATTGAGTAACGGAATCCACTTCATGCTTTCCTCCTCTAGTAGCCTTGCGAGGTCTACTATATTGTGAATTATGGACCGCCATTTCCTCAATCTTGTTCCATGTTTGATTGTCATCAACTTCGGTGAACATTCCATTTGATCCCATATTGAGAATGTTCCTTGAATCTTCATATAAACCATTCCAAAATTGTTTCACTAAAAACCATTCGCTATGTCCATGGTGAGGACATGAGCGACAAATACCTTTGAACCGCTCCCAAGCTTCATACAAAGATTCTTCATCCCTTTGCTTAAAACCCGTAATTTGAGCTCTTAGCATGTTAGTCTTTTCCGGTGGGTAGAATTTTTTGTAGAAAGCTAGAGCTAACTTCTTCCAAGAATCTATTCCAAGGGTGGCCTTATCAAGGCCCTTCAACCATTGCTTTGCGGTGCCGATTAACGAAAAAGGAAATAAGACCCATCTTATTTGGTCTTGAGTCACGCCCGTTTGAGAGATAGCATCACAATAATCGCAAAAGGTTTCCATATGAGAATGAGGGTCCTCACTAGGCATTCCCCCGAATTGGCTCCTCTCAATTAGTTGGATGAAGGCGGACTTGGCAATAAAATTACCGGTGAGATGTTGCGGTGTAGGAGTACCATTTGGTAGATTCTCCTCGGTGGGTATAGAGTGTGACGAGAATTTAGGCATTGTAGGTGGATTTTGTGGGATATTGTTTAATGGGTTCTCTTCTATTGCGAAAGGATTGACAAACTCACTAGTGGGTTGAACAACTTCACCAACACCTCTCAAATTCCTCCTAACAAGTCTCCTATTATTCGTCAAGGTTCTTTCGATTTCACGGTCAAAAGGTAACAAATCACTTTGTAACCTTCTAGACATGCAAATTATCAAACAACTCAAAAACAATTAGAACAAACCTTGAGGAGTTTTACTTCCCCAAGGTGAAAAAGACACAACTAATAACAATAAAAGAAATCTTAAATCAATTAAACACCGTCCCCGGGAACGGCGCCATTTTTGATCGAGGTCATTTCGTGTTCACAATTAAGTATATGTGGAGGTCAATGGTCGATACAAAACACAATTTATACTTCACAAACAACTCTACAATTAGTAAAGAGGCAAGTAAAGGTCGGATCCCAAGGGACGGGTATTGAAATGAGAATTCTATTGTAACTAGTAGTGTCTAGGGGTGTCACAAATTGGGTTGATGTAGAAGGTCACTAAACTAGAATAACAATGAAAATAAACAAGCAAGATGAATAAAAAGGGGTGTAAACAATTGATTAAAAGCACTAGGGTGTCATGGGTTCATAGGGGAATCATGGGATATGATCATACAAACATGTTCTCAAATTATAAGCAAGCAATTATTGTTGTGATGGATTGAGTTGGGTTATATCTTACAATCCTAGGAAAGTTTGGGTCCCGGAGCCGAATCGATTAGATTGTACAACACCTACAAGTCGACTTAATCTTTCCTACTCAACAAATGCATGGTCTAACAAGACTCGAGTTGGGTTATGTCTTACAAGTCAAGTTGAAAGGATAGAAGATGATAGTAAATGCAAGGATTCATAGGCTTAGCATTTCATCAAATATAACATGTGCATGTATTAAGATCAAAACAAGCAAGCAAATAAGATATGAAAGCATATTGATTTAAGCATGAATCATTCCCCATGTTGGTTTCCCCTAATCACCCATTAAACCCTAGCTAAGAGACTACTCACTCATTATCATGTTGATCATGCTAGAAAGGTTGTCAATCATACTAACATAATGAAACATGATGAATAAATGAAAATAATTAACAATAATTAAAAAGGGATTAAGAGATTATACCTACTAATGATTCCAATAATAAAGCAAGAATAATAGAAGTACTTGAATCCTAGATTGAGAGGTTGTCAATCTCCCAATAATAACCCAAATAATCTTCAATTACCCAAAATAAAGGAAGAACAAGAGAGAGATTAAAGAACTAAAACTTGGATTAAAACTTGATTAATACTTGATTATAATATTGAAGAGAGATTTGATTGATATTAACTACTCTAATTATTGATAAGAAGAACATGCTCCTCTAATTAGCCTAATGGGGTATTTATAGTGAAAATTAGGGAGGATGCATTAGGGTTAACTAAGGGCTAAACTAGTAATTACACTTTTAAGTTGAGCAAGGAGGACCCGGTATTTTCCGAGAGAAGGGCTTCTCTTTTCGTAGCTTGAAGAATGAAATCCGTCTTTGTCTCAAAATCCGTGCGGATTAGAGTCGGGACGGCCGGATTTGGGCTGGGCAATCCGAGCGGATTCAAGAGAGGGACGCTCGGATTGTGCTGGGGAATCCGAGCGGATTCCAAGGAGGGACGCTCGGATTGTCTTTGACCGGACGGACGGATTGTCCGCAATCCGCTCGGATTGTTGGTCAGCTTCAATTCTTCTTCTTTTCTTCCTTTTCTTCATAAATTCCTTGGGGATTTCCTTGGGGACGCAAGGATCCTTTCTCAACATTGCTCTTCTACTATGATATGTACAAAGGCCTTCTAGTCTTGTCTCTTCTTGATGCTTGGTCATTGAATACAATCAATTTAGCCTCGTTTTGCCATGAAAATGCAAGATTCTTACTCCTTTCCTACCAAGGGATCAAAATCTCAAAGAATATGCAAAACAAAGAACTAAAGATAAGAAATGACCCAAATAGGCACTAAAAAGCATGGAAACAATGGTAATTCGGGGGCTAAATATGCGCCAATTATGGTCACATCAATTGGCCAAGTCCTCACGCATCCCATAGCTCCCAAGTCAGCTAATCTTTGGTGCCTGTCGAATCTGCTCCCCATAAAACGGTTCACCGCAGGTGTTCACGAATACACAGTCAACCGCGAGGTTGAGTAGGAATAAACTAAACAACATAATTAACGGCATGATAAATCTCACAGTGCTAACACAATATTAATAGATCCACCCTGTCAATACAATCACAGGTTATGGTAACACCCGTAACATTCATCCGTCCATAATATACTCCAATCACCACCACTCATGTAAACTCCATCTTAACGCTTCCTCAGCTCCGAATGTGCACATCTCCCTAGTAGTGAGGCTACTAGAGAAGAGACTCGAGGGGCGGCCAGTGATCAACTGACGCCACAAGGACTAGCGGTTTCTCAGACCGGTCCCTTCAAAATAATAATCAAGGACTAGCGGTATATCGGTCCCTTCAACAAATAACTCACAAGGACTAGCGGTATATCGGTCCTTTCAAAATAATATCACCATCACCCACTCCTCAGCATCCAAATTCTCATCATACTCGTTACATCTCCAACATCATAATCGCAACTCCATATAATCGAAACCACAATTTTCCAAGAACAATATATTCACAAACAATTACAATTGCACAATTAAATAGTTGAGTAGGATAATCCCTACCTGGCAAGCAAGCACTTCCAATTACGCAATCCAAATAACTAAAGCAAATCCAATCCGACTATAATTCTTCACAACTTCCGTCGCCTATATAATAATAACAATTACAACAATTATAATTACTAACTTTATTTATTCCTTTTATCTAATTATTCACACTAATTATTTATTATAATTATTAAAGATTTATGATAGCTAAAAACCCGATTCAATTACGAACCCGGCTCACCCGAACCAATTAAACAATTAAAACCCGTCACAAAAACAACACACATCACCCCCATACACGGTTTATAAACCGTGGCCAACACCCCTCCCAAAAACCACCAAACCCGACACCACACGCCGCCACAACCACCACCCAGCCTCGACACCCCTAGACTGCAACCCCACGCATCCAACTCACCCTTAACTACCAGCTAAACCACCACCAACGACCCAATAACCCACGCCCTATCACACGACACCAACCGCAACACTCACCTGACACCCCATAAAACACGCCCGTACCCACCACCTAACGCCACCTTCACCGCCACCTAAAACCACCAATCAACTCCCCTATCCTCCCTTGACAATCACCACCCAGAAAACTCCTAACCCAGACCACCAACGACCCCTAAAATCCCCCCGAAAACCGCCTGCCCAGAACAACACCTCCTCCCCTATTTCCCGTCACCACCGCACAAACCACCATCCCTGACCACCCCAACACCACCAGTACAACCACCCCCTGCCGACAACATCAACCACCCAAACCCCAGGTCAAGCCCTGTCCAATTAGTGGGTTAAATAACCGTCCCAATTTCCCACAACCAACCCGCATAACCCTTCTGCCCAGCCGTCTTTCAACCGCCCCAAAAGCCACCGTGACAAGGTCAACAACGGTCAACTATGGTCAAGTCATAAACTTTGCAGTGCATGGTTGCTCTAGGTCCAAATCTCGTGTCCTTTGGTGGTCTATACAAGTCACACGGTTGTCTTAAAGATGCTCACATGAAAAGAATATAAATCGATTTAGAATGAATAATTACCTCGAGTTGGTTACTTGTTTTATGTTAATTCCTTCTTCTTCCGCACTACTACAGAAATCATGAAGGACATCGGACTTCTAGACACATGGACATCGGATTATAGGCCGATGTAGAGTTCAGTCCCGTCCATATGGGGTGTAATGGACATGGGACTTTAAATCGATGTCCATTAATATATGCACATCGGATTTTTAAATATATCCGATGTCCATATGAGTAATGAACATCAGATTTTAACATTAATCCGATGTCCATATGTGTAATGTACATCAGATTTTTATAGAAAGCCCATGTCCTTTGAAGCTAGAATTACATCGAACTTTTATAAATCCGCTGTCCTTTATATTGTTTTTTTTTTTTTTTTAAATTTGAAAAGAGCAGGCCAATTCATATTGCATTACACCAATTTGAATGCCAAAACATTAATACAAAACATGCCAACTGCCATTCAACCAAAATGATCGATTTCAATTAATAAAAACCGATCCCAATCAACATACAACGCAACCGTCTCCGTCATCCGAATTCAACAACTAACGAACAACAACAAAGGGCATAACAAATCCCCAACATAACATATGGTCTTGCGATCATGTAATCGCTTTTTCAAAATGCAACTACCTAATACATTACTACGCTAGCTAGCTATCTACGGCTAGATATTGAGAAAATAGTTCGCCCACAAGTCCCGAACCTCATCTAATTCTTCTTGTGAATATGGCGTGGTGTCTTGAAAAACCTGTAATGCATATTAATGACAATGGGGCAGTCAGACATGGCCTCACAAGGGCAGCTTCATATAAGCTAATAATTAAGGGAAGAGGGTGCAACAATGACTAGCTCATCGCCCACAATGCGTATAGGCAGCAGGTCAAAGTAGGATATTTGCTCCTCTGAATATGTTTTTGGTGCATTAACCATGAAATAAGTGACAACAAAAAAGAGTATTAAAATTCCGTCTGTGAGAAAAAAAATTCAAATGATAATAAAGGGTTAAAACAAAAAAACATTTGGGATGATAATCTTACTATATTGGATCTCGAGCCCGACATGCAAATGGCAATTGCAAATACAATAACCACATCAACTCACTGTACAAGACCATGTACAAGACCAAGATTAACAAATCACATTTAGTTCTGACCAAATCTATATTCAAAGATAAACATTATGCAAACCATAATACACTAAGTGCCAATATCCATATACTCTGTTTTAGTAAATGACGCACCACCTTCAAGCATAAAATGAAGTACTAAAATTATATAATTGCTAACTTACATATTGGCATATCCAAAGATTGTTCGCCTTATCGATCCTTACAACATAGAGTGCACATGCCTCACACCAACCTTGACCAAAGTGCAGGAGATGTCAATACAAAGATGTTGAATACCGCATTAACGCAAACGTCATCGATTATCATTGTATTCTATGAAGTATAAAATCTAGAACATTTTGTTAGGTACGATGTATGGTGGCACTAGAAAATAAAGTTAGATTTGACAAAAACATCTAAGTGTGTTTCTTACCTGACAACTTTGACTGTTTCTAACCCATATACATATTGAAGATGCCATTCACTTGCAGCTCCACTTGAAAGTCACCAATGGTCAAGCCCCTCCCGATATAACTAAGATCTTGCTAGCCTAGCCAACAACAGAAGTTCACAGGCAACAATGGTCAAGCCCCTCCCGATATAACTAAGATCTCCACTACATACTCATTAAAACCAGGTGAAACAAGGGAAATTTATACCTTCCTCATCCAAACAATCACTTATGTAACTAATTCAACCCCCCACCAAACGGTTTAACAATGATATCTAATTGATATATACTTCCTATATAGAGGAATTAAAAGGCAAATGAATGCAAAGCCATCAACTTTCAGGCTTCCATCTACAGTTTGAACATAAAAAATGCATACACAACTATTTACCAAAACGCAAAGAATAAAGCACAAAATTTGGAAACCATTCAAGCATATAGGAGTCGTGTTGCTATTGCTCAAACTATAATGTTATATTATGTTATTGCCCAAAGTATAGAGTAAGACCGTCTTAGATGTTCACGAAATTCACACACTACCTCAGACATTTACAGATCCAAAGTAGAACAAAAGACACAAATCAATTTCAGACTGCTAAAGAAATCAAAATTTTATAGCGTTTTCCTGATTTCTGGGTTAATTTTAATTTAAATTTAATTTAATCCTGGTATAATTACTCACTTTCAATTCAAATACACAAATCAATTTCAGATGGCTAAATAAATCAAATTCAATACTCAAGTAAAGGAGGTGGTTACCACAAGAATAGCGCCTTGAAGTCGTCGAGTGGTAGTTATGCAATCGAAGATCGTGCACCGAGTGGTGACGATATGTTGGTCTTGCGTGTGCCTCGGCGTTAGAGCGTAGGCGACGTTAGGGTTTTGGTAATCAAAGTTGGTGAATTTTGTTAGTTTGAATGAGGGGGTTGAGGTGAGGGGTTCTTTGGGTTTTTACTTTAGTAGAGAGAAAGAGGACGGTTCATTATGAGGTGAGGGGTTGTTTGGGTTTGGGTTTGTCTAAAAAAAAGAATGATATGGTGTAAGTATAATAGATTGACTCAGTATGCTAGTGAAAATAATTTGGGGCGGGGGAATTGTTTTCATTTTGCGCCCAAATTGAGGATTATATGGACATGGGTTGTAATTTAATCCGATGTCCATTATAATGGACATGGGTTGAAAATAACAACCGATGTCCATATAATATAATTACATCAGACTTTTATAAAAATCCGATGTGCAAACTTATTACATCTGTTTTTTCAAAAATCCGATGTCCATCCACTGATGTCCTTGATGAATTCTGTAGTAGTGCCGTCTCCTAAAGCTTCTTCTTTTAATTTGTGAATTATTTCTCAGATTTAAGGTGGTATTTATAGTGTAAGATTTAGAGAATACGAGGCCAAATAGGAAACTACATAACTTTCCTTATTCTAATTAGTATAGGAATTGTCATTATAATTATATCATTATTATTTATCATATACTATTAATCCTACCATAACTATGATTTCCTCATATAATATTTACTAAATTTATTATTGCCATAACTTTATTATTATTATTATAATCATAATTACCTTTATATAATATTATTTCCTTGTTATATTATTATTAATTCCCGATATAAATCCCGATTATACTAACACCAATTTAATAAGTTCGGCCCATATAATAATACCACACAGTCCAACACCCGATTACCAACTAAGCCCAAAGCACAAATACTAGCCAAACCCAACTCCCGACTTGGATTATTAATTTATTATTTAATTAACGTCTCACTTGTATTTATTATTAGAAATGTCATTTAATTACCCATTAAATTACATAAATTATTCTTATAAATTATTATTAAAATACGGGGTATTACAAGCATGGTCGGGAATTGTTTCGAGATTTAATAATAATATACTAATAACGAGAATAAAAATAAGTAAAGGTAAAGGTAATGATAATTATAATATTAATAATCTTAGTAATATTAGCGTATGGTAATAATAGAATTAGTAAAGGGAGTATATGGTAATCCTACTTATGCAAAGATTAATATAAGGTGTAATAATAATAATAATAATAATAATAATAATAATAATAATAATAATAATAATAATAATAATAATAATAATAATAATAATAATAATAATAATAACAGTAATAATAACAGTAATAATAACAGTAATAATAACAGTAATAATAACAGTAATAATAACAGTAATAATAACAATAATAATAGTAATAATAACAATAATAATAATAATAATAATAATAATAATAATAATAATAATAAAATAATAATAATAATAATAATAAAATAATAATAATAATAATAATAATAATAATAATAATAATAATAATAATAATAATAATAATAATAATAATAATAATAATAATAATAATAATAATAATAATATGGTAATTCCTAATAATAATCGGAATAAGGCAATAATTTCCTATTGGTATCTCATACACCCTAAATCTTGACTATAAATACATAATAAATCTAAGAATAATTCATAAAAGAAGAAGAAGAGATCTAAAAGAAAGAAGAAAAGAATTAAGGAAGAGAAAAGCAAAGGAATTAACTTTTATTATCGCCTCAAGGTAATATTTTAAACCGTCTCATGTATACTCTTTGCTATGCTATAATTTGTAAACTAGACCACCGTAGGGCAAGCCGTGACCATCATTATGACGATGGACCACCAGGGACCACTGTTGACCTCTTTTGACCACCATAGATCGACGGGAGAGGGGTGTTTGAAGGCGGTTTTCGTGGGTGGTTGGGTATGCGTGCACCATGGGTTTTACACGGGTTTGAACCCTTATTCAGGACGTGACTCACGTGGGTTTAGTAGGGATGGGTCAGGGTGGTTGGGTCGACCATGGTGGTGGTGCTGGTGTGGCCATAGGCGGTGGTTCGTGGGGTGTTTGGCCGGAGTTCGCATAAAACAGGGAATATCGGGTTTGGGATGTTGCTGTCGGGTTTGTGTCGTGGTGTAGAGGGAGAGAGGGGAAAGGCGGGGCTGCTGGTGTCAGGAGGTGGCCAGGTTGCTTGCGGTTGGGGCCACCGGCTGACGTAGTGGTGGTAGTAAGGGTGTTAGGTGTTTGTTGTGTTGTTGTACGTCGGGTTTTCGGGGGCTGTATAGGGCGTGTAAGTTACGGGTTGCAGGGGGTGTTTTAGCAAGTGTTAGGTGGTTGTCGGAGGTCTTGGTATAGCAGGCTAGTGGTGGTTGATGGGGTGGTGTCTCTAGGTGGCTGGTAGGGCGTATATGGTGGCTGCAAAAGGGGTGTGTGTATGTGCTATATACGGTTTTATGTACGGGGGTGTTTTGAGGGTTCTTTCACGGGGATGCATGGGTATTGGGTGGTGTATTTGACTTGTTGTTTTAAGACGAGTTTTCTCGGCTGATTCGGGTTGTTTTGGAATCGGGTTTTACGTAATAATAATTTACACGAGAAATAATTAATATAATTAAAATATAATTGAATAATTAATATAATAAATTGAATTGCAAATAAATAATTGAATTATGATATTTTATATAGGTGACGGAATTTGTTGAACGGATTTATTGAAGATTAATACTTCCTAGTAGATTGCTTTTATTGGATTCCATAATTGGAGTGCGTAATTGGAGTGTTTGCTTGCCAGGTAGGATAATCTACTCAACTATATCTGTTTCCGTGTTTAATACGTGGATATTATTGGAAGGATGTTTGGTTTATGACTGCTTATATAATTAAGTTGATTGAGTGATTAATATTGTTAGTTGATTGGAGTTGTGCATGTTTTACATGATTATACTGTGGAATGGTTTTTGAGAATTGGACGGCCCCAGGCATAGTCTCTGGTGGATAATGTGAGTGGTGATTGGACTACCCCAGGCTTAGTCTCTGGTAGATAACGTGTGTGATAATTTGGACTGCCCCAGGCTTAGTCTCTGGTGGATAACATGTGTGATTAATTGGAAGGCTCCAGGCTTAGTCTCTGGTGGATAACGTGGACAGTTGATGTTGAGATGTGACATGTGAACAGTTGAGATTGGAATATTGACAGTTGTGAGAGATTGGTCGTTTTAATGTATTTTATCCTACTCAACCTCGTGGTTGACAGTGTATTCGTGAACACTTGTGATGAACCATAATGGGGAACAGATTTGACAGGTACCAATGATTAGCTGACCTGGGAGCATTGGGACGTGAGCTTGACTTGGTCCACAGTTGCTGTCTAGATCACTTAGTTGGCTACACAACTTTATTTATTTATTTCCGCTACGAGTTGTAATTATTTTATATTAAGTTTTAGTTGATTAAGTTGTAATAAACATGTAATCGCTAAGTTTTAATTTAAAGTACTTTGGTTGTTGTACTTTGTTATTCACTACCTCGGGAAACCGAGATTGTAACAGTCCTATTTATTTCGGAATGTCTAGCTAAAGGCTCCAAAATAAATGGGGGTGTTACAAAGTGGTATCAGAGAAAAACGATCCTCAGGCCTAACCAATGAACTTAATAACGAATGTAGGATGTGTCTAATAAAATGAACCCTGAGTTGAAACTGTTAGGAGCCTCTTTTAGTGCAGTTAAGGAGACGTCCTTAATTCGTACCTTGGCCCTTTCGGTTTTGAACCAGTTACCTTGAAAGATAGTACAGTGTGGGGTAATTTAAAAATGAAAATTGTTATTTTGCCTTGGAATTGCTTGTTGGTTGTTGCCTTGTTTGAATGTTATTTTCATTAATGATTGCGGTTACGGGGACGTAACCTTGTTTTAGAAGGAGGGATGTGATATGATTTTTAAGCATTTATATAACATATGAACATGTGAAAAGTATGTGGGCATGTATGTGGGTTGTGTAATTATGATTAACATGTAAAGTATTACGGAAATTGCGTGAAATTGAGAAGAATGTCGGTTGGGTTGATTTCTCGAAAGTTTACCTTTGATTGTTTTGGCTGTCATTTACTGCCTGTTTAAAATCCTTGTACCAAATTTTTATGTGTGATACCCTTGTGAGTTAGCTTTCATATGCCAATGGTCTTGTATTTAAATAATTTACGGTTTAGGAGAAATAAATATTTTGGTGGACAGTGGTCAAAATATTCCTGTACTGTGATGTTTTCGTTCCATGTTTTTGTAAAAATTGCCATTTAAAAGCTACTTATTTATTAGGTATGATTCCAACTCCACTGTGTAAAGGTTTCGTATATGTTTCTAAATTGATAATCCACGTTGTAAGAAACTATTTTGACATTTTATAGTGATTTTTACAAGTTGACCTAAGTTTCTGACAAGTTGCTGTAAAATTTCTGTTTCGACCAAATAATTTGTAAAATGCATTATAAATTGACCTTATGAGTTTTTGACTTGATTCTTTTTCTCATAATTTGCTAACTCTCTTTATTTTCTATAAAGTATAAGTACTTAAGGAGTAATTAAGTTATTATTTATTAACAATTTTTTTTGGAAGTTGTAATATGTTTTGTTATTCTTGAAAATGGAAGTTTTATGCCAAAGTTTCTAAAAGTTAGTTTCCCATCTCTTGATATTTCGCTGTTGTAAATTATCTGAAGTAGGATGACATGTCTAGTGATATGCGGAATGTGTTCCCTAAGCCTATATATATGTTCACATTAATTGCATCCATGTTTAATTTAGATATCATATAACTTAAGAAAAGATTCACTAAACAGTTATGCGTATCTTTTGTTATAGATTATTATTTGTTTTGGCAATGTATTCGCCAATAGCTAAAGTAAGAAGTTGAAGTTAAATAAAGATTAATTCGAAAATTGTTGTATCCATCAATCACTGTTGTGTTAAAAATAATATTTGTCTTATGTGTATTACATATTCTTGAGAGGTTTGCCATAAATGGTTTGGTTGTCCTATTGTTTGTTATTCCGAACTTCGAGGACGGAGTATATTTTTAGAGGGAAAGAATGTAATACTACGAATGTTTTGAGTTATTATTGTGATATCTTGTGCTAGGATTGGCGTGGTTGATAATCGTAAATGGATAATTGTGTTATCATAAGTTGGATGGTGCTTAGTTATGAGGATGTTTATAGGTGTTGTGGTAGTAGTTGTGGGCGAACTTCGGGACGAAGTTCATTTAAAGGAGGGAAGACTGTAATACCGCGTATTTGATAGTAAATTATGAGAATAATTTATGTAATTTAAATAATTAATTAATGACATTTCTAATAATAATTGGATATAAGACATTACTTAAATAATAAAATAAGTATTCAACTCTGGAATTGGGCTTAGCTAGTAATTGAGCTTTGGGCCGTGTCCCTTAGTTATGTGGACCGAAATTTATTAATCTAGTATGAGCATGGCCGGGAATTGTTTTGAGATTTAATAATAATGTACTAATAAGGAGAATAAAAATAAGTAAATGTAATGATAATTATAATATTAATAATCTTAGTAATATTAGCGTATGGTAATAATAAAATTAGTAAAGGTAGTATATGGTAATCCTAGTTATGCGAAGATTAATATAAGGTGTAATAATAAAAATAATAAAAATAATAAAAATAATAATAATAATAATAATAATAATAATAATAATAATAATAATAATAATAATAATAATAATACTACTACTAATAATAATAATAATAATAATAATAATAATAATAATAATAATAATAATAATAATAATAATAATAATAATAATAATAATAATAATAATAATAATAATAATATAATAATAATATAATAATAATAATAATAGTAATAATAATAATAATAATAAGAAGAAGAATAAGAATAAGAATAAGAATAATAATAATAATAATAATAATAATAATAATAATAATAATAATAATAATAATAATAATAATAATAATAATAATAATAATAATAATAATAATAATAATAATAATAATAATAATAATAATAATAATAATAATAATAATAATAATAATAATAATAATTATAATTATAATTATAATTATACTTATAATAATAATAATAATAATAATAATAATAATAATAATAATAATAATAATAATAATAATAATAATAATAATAATAATAATAATAATAATAATAATAATAATAATAATAATATGGTAATTCCTAATAATAATCGGAATAAGACAATAGTTTCCTATTGGTATCTGTTACACCCTAAATCTTGACTATAAATACATAATAAATCTGAGAATAGTTCATAAAAGAAGAAGATGAGATATAAAGGAAAGAAGAAAAGAATTAAGGAAGAGAAAATCAAAGGAAATAACTTTTATTATCGCCTCAAGGTAATATTTTAAACCGTCTCTTGTATACTCTTTGCTATGCTATAATTCGTAAATTAGACCACTGCAGGGCAAGTCGTGACCATCATTGTGACTGTGGACCACCAGGGACCACTGTTGACCTCTTTTGACAACCATTGACCGACGGGAAAGGGGTGTTTAAAGGCGGTTTTCGTGGGTGGTTGGGTATGCTTTCACCATGGGTTTTACACGGGTTTGAACCCTTATTCAGAACGTGACTCACCTGGGTTTAGTAGGGATGGGTCAAAGTGGTGGGGTCGACCATGGTGGTGGTTCTGGGGTGGCCATAGGCGGTGGTTCGTGGGGTGGTTGGCCAGAGTTCGTATAAAATAGGGGATACCGGGTTTGGGATGTTGTTGTCGGGTTTGTGTCGTGGTGTAGAGGGAAAGAGGGGAAAGGCGGGGCTGCTGGTGTCAGGAGGTGGCCAGGTTGCTGGCGGTGGGGGCCACGGGCTAACGTAGTGGTGGTAGTAAGGGTGTTGGGTGTTTCTTGTGTTGTTGTGCGTCGGGTTTTCGGGGGCTGTATAGGGCGTGTAAGTTACGGGTTGCAGAGGGTGTTTTAGCAAGTGTTAGGTGGTTGTCGGGGGTCTTGGTTGGGCAGGCTAGTGGTGGTTGATGGGGTTGTGTCTCTAGGTGGGTGGTAAGGCGTATATGGTGGCTGCAAAAAGGGTGTGTGTATGTGCTATATACGGTTTTATATACGGGGGTGTTTTGAGGGTTGTTTCATGGGGATGCATGGGTATTGGGTGGTGTATTTGACTTGTTGTTTTAAGACAGGTTTTCTTGGGTGATTCGGGTTGTTTTGGAATCGGGTTTTACGTGATTATAATTTACACGAGAAATAATTAATATAATTAAAATATAATTGAATAATTAATTGAATAATTAATATAATAAATTGAATAACAAATAAATAATTGAATTATGATATTTTATATAGGTGACGGAATTGGTTGAACGGATTTATTGAAGATTAATACTCCCTAGTAGATTGCTTTTATTGGATTGCATAATTAGAGTGCGTAATTGGAGTATTTGCTTGCCAGGTAGGATAATCTACTCAACTATATCTGTTTCCGTGTTTAATACGTGGATATTATTGGAAGGATGTTTGGTTTATGACTGCCTATATAATTAAGTTGATTGAGTGATTAATAATTTTAGTTGATTGGAGTTGTGCATGTTTTACACGATTATACTATGGAATGGTTTTTGACAATTGGACGGCCCCAGGCATAGTCTCTGGTGGATAATGTGAGTGGTGATTGGACTGCCCCAGGCTTAATCTCTGGTGGATAACGTGTGTGATTATTTGGACTGCCCCAGGCTTAGTCTCTGGTGGATAACGTGGACAGTTGATGTCGAGATGTGACATGTGAACAGTTGAGATTCGAATATTGACAGTTGTGAGAGATTGGTCGTCTTAATGTATTTTATCCTACTCAACCTCGTGGTTGACAGTGTATTCGTGAACACCTGTGATGAACCATAATGGGGAGCAGATTTGACAGGTACCAAAGATTAGCTGACCTGGGAGCATTGGCACGTGAGCTTGACTTGGTCCATAGTTGCTGTCTAGATCACTTAGTTGGCTACAAAAATTTATTTATTTATTTCCGCTGCGAGTTGTAATTATTTTATATTAAGTTTTAGTTGATTAAGTTGTAATAAACATGTAATCGCTAAGTCTTAATTTAAAGTACTTTGGTTGTTGTACTTTGTTATTCAGTACCTCGGGAAATCGAGATGGTAATAGTCCTATTTATTTGGGAATGTCTAGCTAAAGGCTCCTAAATAAATGGGGGTGTTACACTATTATAGACGCCTGGTCGTGGCAGGGATCACTAAGATGTTCCTAGGGGTCGATTCTTTTGACTGGAGACTTTTATCCAAGTCAGTGCAGTTTTCGAGTGACTTTGGTTTTTGTCCTAGGTCGTACCGCGAAAGGAGGCCAAAGGGCCTCTTCTAAGTCATGATGATCTGTATTGAGCAAAGATAGATAGGGCATACAGGAATTGTCCACCCACGTTGGGTTACTATATCTCAAGGCCACTCGGGGAGTTGTGACTATAAATGCGTGGCCACGCTCGGAAGTAATTCATTGTAGATTTTTCCGGTCTTGTAGTCACACTCCTGATCGAGAGAACCACTCGCGATATGTTCATGTGCAAGTGCGACCTGAAAGACACGTTGCATTGAGTGGGAGATTAAAACGGACAAAAGAATTGGTAGCGCACACCTTGTGTGGGACAAGTGGGAGATTGTTGGAGTTAGTGTCCTCCACAATAGTTGCGTTTATTTCATAAATCTCATTAAAGGAATATCATCAGGATATTTATTTCATGATCCTCGTCAGTTGATTAACGTAAATCGATAACGGTTGGCTGACTAGAGTTTAACGTTATTGTCGTGTGACGGCGGTGATCAACTGACCCCTTTTGGTCACACCTAAAGGAACAAACCCCAATTGACAACTAATTAATTGTATGAGATACAATTTATTTAGTCCCTTGATTTATTGACTAAAAGGTTAGTCTATCCTTTTTAGAGAGATTTCGCGTTACGAACTCGAGGCGCGACAGTTATTATTTAATTATGCGATAATTGAATAATTAATTTTATGAGACGGGTTTTAGTTAATTAATTGTTAATTCACTAAAATTGTACTAATTGATTATTGTGATCAATATCAGTACGTAAATAATATGTGTAGCAGTACACGTATATTTACGGAGTGTTTTGGACAAAATTAATCGGGAAGCGTTTAAACATGAATCGAAGATTGAATAAAATTACACGTATTTGTGCGACAAATATATGAACCAAAATGGACCCGTAAATGGGTCATGGAAATCGTGTAAATGGGATTGTGTGTTGCTTTAGACACAATCATTCCACTTACACATTTTCACTTCCCATAATACTTTTGTTCTTTTCAAAACTATGCTCCATTGGGCATATTAAAATAAGACAAAAACAACACTCCACTCCCTCTTACCAAAACCGGTCACCCCCTCCTATACACTCTATGATTATGTTCATTTTTACACACTTGAACATTTGCATGTGATAGAAATTTTAAGAAAATTTCATCTCTCCAAAAATAATAAAAACACTTACTAATTGTTAGTAATTAAAATAAATATTCACTAAGTTTGTTAGTAATATTTACATATTATCAAGGGTTATATTTGACAAATATCTAGTTAATATTTATTAGATTGTTGGGTGTTTTGTTCTTGGGTGCTTCTTGAAGGAGACTTTCTCTTTGGAGGTTTGTATTAGGAGGGTCATCCACCTTTAACTAGCACAAGAACAATCTAGATAGGTGATCTAGATTGTGCCCATTTTTACCATCAATCAATGTAAGGAAATTGTATATCCTTAATCTTTATTTAATATGCTTTTATATTTGCATGCATGTTACATAGATCACTAAAACAACAAATTATGAGATAATTTGTTTTTAATTAGAGAGTCTAATTTGGATCTATGATCTTTCAGTACACTTCTACCTCTTTATGCATCATGTCATGTAGTAATGTGGTCGCAGTGTGTTTGTATGTAGCTCCGGCATTAATTAGCCCAAATGGCATAACTGTATAACAATATGTGCCCCATTGAGTGACAAAGGCTATCTTATGCATATCTTCTATGGCCATCTTGATCTGATTATACCCTGCATACCCGTCCATAAAGGATAACACCGCGCGGTCTGCTGTAGTATCTACCAATATGTCGATGTGTGGTAGAGGGAAGTCGTCCTTTGGACTTGCTTTGTTCAAGTCTCTGAAATCAACACAAACTCGGATTCGCCCATCCTTTTTGGGTACGGGGACTATGTTAGCCACCCAGTCTGAATACTCGGAAACTTTTATGAACCCGCCTTTGAATTACTTATCGACTTCGTCTTTGATCTTAAAAGCCCATTCGGTCCTCATCTGTTGGAGTTTCTGTTTTACGGATTTGAAGCCTAGTTTGATTGGAATTCGATGTTTTGCGATATCCCGGTCGATCCCTGGCATGTCTTTGTAAGACCAAGCGAAAACGTCCTTGAACTCGTGTAGGAGGATGATGAAATTGGCCCTTTCAGTTGGGTTTAAGGTCATCCCGATCCTAAGTTCTTGGGGTTCTAGTTCGGTTCCGACGTTGATGGTTCGGCGTTCTCTATTACTGGTGCCCCTTCCCCCTCTTTTAGTATTTCTTTAGTTATATGGGGAGGTAATTCGACTGAGTCTCGGTCAGGATCATCCTCATTATCATCGCAAATAGAATTGCATTTGGAAAAACACAAGGAGTAAGCAGAATCTGATTTATTCATATTAAATTTTGAAAATAACTGACACAAAGAAGCCATCTGTTCAGTAGTCAGTGGCGGTAAAGGGACAGCTACTGGGACATTTCCCACGCTATTGTTACTATTTGATGCTATGCTAGGAGAAACAAAGGGATGGGGAGTGACGACAGAAGAAGACTCCCTAGCAACTTCTCTAGACTCAGACTCTCATTCCGACTCGAACTCTAACTATGACTCGAATTCGTCGTCTTCAGGTTCTCCCTTGAACATCTCTCCTTCTCCAGTAGTGACTTTGAAGAGCTTTCCTTGGTTTTTAGTCCATTTGATTCACTTTCTCTATCCTTTCTGCTGATTCGGGCTAGTGTCAGTGATCAATGTTGTGGGGTTGAAATGGTCATCTTGAAGTATCATGTTAATGATCTCATCCTGCGCAGCTCTGATGAATCGGTCTTCTCAAAATATAAGGCTAACAGCTTGCTCGTCTAAAAAAGGTGTTTGACGAGTTTTGACGGTAGGAAACGTTTCTGAAGGGATGAAGTAGCAATCGTGGAAGACCTCGATTCCAGCTAGTTGTATTCCCTTATAACGCCAAGGCTCGGGAAACCCATGAAAGTACTCTTGACTCCCCTCCCTAACGAAGTATCCATTTACGGTAGGGAGATAGGGTCGCATCTGGATTCCTCTATCTTTACAATTTTGGAATTGAGTAAGCATTTCTAAGTTTTCTGCCTTCGTGGGCTTGTATCCCAATCCTAATGGTATTCTTTGAGAGTTTCCTTCTTTGTAAGGTGCAAAGGTATTCTTCTTGGTGGGGTTTAATGGTATTCTCGAGAAATATCCTTCGGACTTGAGTATGTGGTTCACCACCAAATTGGAGTATGGGTTAAAGTATAGAGGTGCCAATTCGCTCTCTACGAGATTTATGCTCTGAAATCCTCCAAGCTCATATACTGGGTCTTTGACCACTTGGTTGTTGACATTTTCACTATCACAGCCTTGATAGGCAACGAAGTGATCGTCGCTACTTTTTCATCTAGAGGAATTTTGATCTTCTGGTGTAAGGTGGATGTTACCGCTTTGGAAGCGTGAATCCAAGGTCTTCCTAGAAGTATATTGAAGGATGCCTCGATGTCCACTATCTGAACATTAACCTTTCGCTCGATTGGTCCTGTGGCTATAGTGAGGTTGATTAGCCCTACTACTTTACGTCGTCTTCCATCGTATGCTCGAACACCTTGGTTGGTAGGAGTCCAATCTGATTCTTTCATGCCCAACTTATGCGCTGTCTTTAGTGGTATGACGTTGACTGCAGAGCCATCATCCACCAAAGTCATTGGTACGTTCTTCTTTAATCATGTGACTGTGATATATAAAGAGAGATTATGACTCGCCGAAAGGAGGCAAATCCACATCTGAAAAAGTAACTGGGTTACTTAGTTTAACAGAGTCTTGGAACACCAAGTTGACTACGTCATCAGGCGTAGAGTTGTGCGCTACGTTCAGTTTAGCCAATGCTTGCAATAGAGCTTGACGATGGGGAAAAAAACTCGCAACTAATTGCCAGACTGAGAGATCAGCCTTTGTCTTCTGCAGTTGTTTTAATAGATGGTCAGTAGATGTATCTTCGCCATAATTTGGTGTGATGACATTGGTGTTAGTAACTGGACCATTGACGGTAGGACCGTTCTGATAGACATTTTGATATGGACGCCCTGAGCGAGTAAGGTGGTCTATATCTTGATCTTCGCTAGCCTTGACTATGTCCTCACTGACCTTGACTAGATAATGTTCTGTGAGGTTTTCATCTTCATCGTCATTAGCCCATATTCCGTTGACGATACTGAGTTCTCTCAACCTAATGATTTCAGCTTCCAGATTGATTATTTTTTCGACTAGATTGTCAACTACTGCGATCACCTCTTGCATCGTAGACTCCTGAGATAGACTTGGAGCTAGTTGCACGTTTCCCTTAGGTGTGGCGTTTGGATCACGTAAGGATGCCACTACAACTTCTAATTCTGAAACTTGCCTACTTACACTCTTAGCCCATGCGATAAAATCGGTATTACTCAGAGAGATGGTGGAATAGCTCCCTTCATTTTCTAGTTTATGAATCTCATCCTCGACTGGAGAATGAGGTGTGAACAATCTAAGGTTGATTCTTCATCTGTGATCATGAGAACTCCAAGAGGATTCTGAGTATTGTTAGGCTTACCTCCGGGAGGTATGGGTAAATGACCATCTTCAATCATATCCTGGATGACATGTTTCAATTTGAAGCATCTCCTTGTATCGTGTCCTTTGCCTCTATGATATTTACAGTACGCATTCTCATCCCAAGATTTAGATTTCTTCCCCGGGTCAGGCGTAGGTCCTATAGATTGGAGCTTACCTTGTTTCATGAACCTTTTCAGAGCGTTGGAATATGAATCACCAATGTTCGTGAATTTCCTGGGTGGGTTATTCTTCTTAGATGATTCGACAAGGTTAACCTCATCGGTCTTGCTGGTGGAGCCATAAGAAACGACTCGTTGAACCCTGATATCCGCGACCTACCGTTTTGGACAAGCTCCCCTTTCGGATGTCGTCTTCAATTCTTGTTCCTAGCACAGTCAAGTCTTTGAAAGACTTTACGTTTTGGTACCTCAAATGGTTTGCATAAATAGGTCTCAAATTATCCAAGAACTTTTCCACAAGAGTGGCTTCATCTGGGCATTCAACAAGTTGTGTGCTAGTCTTCCTCCACCTACTTAGGAAGTCGGTGAAGCCTTCTTTCTCATTTTGGGTAAGAACCTCTAAAGTGAGCATATTGACTTGTATTTCGGCATTATCCGCATATTGTTTAGTGAATTCTATTGCGGCATCGTCCCAAGTTGCAATTTTCTTGTGCTCCAAAGAGTAAAACCATTGCTTAGAAATAGTGTTGAGAGATGAAGGAAAGATCCTTAGGAACATCTGGGGTTTGGTAACTTTGATAGACATATAATCTTTGAAGGCACGAATATGGTTCAAAGGATTTTCATGCCCCTTGAACGTTGGGTTGTCAGTCATGTTGAAGTTGGTAGGCAATTGAGCATTTACCGCCTCATACTTGCGATTATTCTCCTTGTAGATGTCATCTCCCTTAAGGTACATTAGTTGTTCCTCCAAGTATTGGAGTCGTTTTTCAGCTTCAATAGGACCTAGTGGGGGGTTGACTTCTTATTGTCCAACAAAGGGTGGAACGTTATCATGCACGCTCATGTCGGGAACATCATTCTCTACAGGAGGAAGTCTAGTTTCTACAGCAACAATTCGGCCTTCAATAGCATTGAGGCGAGCATAATCTTGGTTTTGGTTTGTTTGGAGATGGACGAGCGCAACTAGGATTAGATCATTACCATTTTGGGGTTGTCCATTAACACTTGCGTGACTAGTTCCAGGCATCTTGGAAACTGAGGATAGGAGAAAGATGACGAATCAAAACACGATCGACCATTTTAGCACACTTACTCAAAAAAGACTAGACTTGTGAAGTGGGAGTGTGCCACTGTGTTAAGTGAGGTTTGAAAATGACAAATTTTGAAATGATTGTCCTCGGCAACTATAGTGTAGTTGTAGGAGTGCTGACTCGAGGTGAGTTTTTTGAAATGGGTTTTTAGGCCCGAGTTTTGACTGGACATTTGGACAGAGTTTCGACTCATTTTGCGTTATTTTTGGCCACTTTTGAAATATTGCATTTTAAAAAGGATTTTGATTTTACAAAAATTTCGTCATGGTTTTGTTTAAAAAAATGGTGATCACGTATATGGTACAAACATTCATACAGGCATTATAACAGTATGTTGAGTGCATTTAAAGGGTTTTAGCTTAAAAATATGGGTTGCCATACCAAGCAATCAAACCCTGGTATGTGAAGAGGTCCGTGCCAAACAAGAGTAAGGTCGGTTCCTAGCCCATTTCCTCGAGTAGTGAAAGCTCTTGATATAAACATAAGTATGTACCACGGTATGGTTGACGTCAATCGCTATCTATCCTTAGGCCTAGATAAGAATTTGGACCGTCCAGACGGGACGATTGGCCGAATGGGTTGGGTTGAGCCTAGGAAGGCCGAATAAAACGACCTAAGAAGGTCCAATAATGAAAACAGACAACTGTCTCGTATAAATTATTCCTTAACCTTGTTCAAGTTTCACCCTGGGTAACACGTAAGTGTATGATCCCCAGCAGAGTCACCAAACTGTGGACATGGGCCACGCCGTAGTGCGCGCGGAGGGCGCTTGGGACAAGCGTTGCATTTGTGGAGTCGCCATCAATTTTTATGGAAAATTGGAACCGTTCGAATACCTTGTGCCATGTCAAGACACAAAGTAGTGACATGAACGCTAAGAACTCGTTACCCTTAGCATTCTATGTCTAGAATGACTCTCGTGTATGCCAATGAACACGGATGTTCACAGAGATCTGGAGTAAGGGGTGAGGGTACGTATTAGGAAGCTCTTTAATCGAACACCTACTCCAGCCCGCCTCGATAGCGGCCTCTACTAATAATTAGGGAATTTATTCATATTTGATATGTTGCCGATTATATGCATGCAATGCAACATCCAATATTTTAGTCCTAGCATGTGACTTAAACTGTGTCGGTGAACAAATAATTAGCACTCAATTATGTCGAAGTGGGAATTAGAATTAATTACATGTGAATACAAAACAAATGAATCATACAATAAACAATAAATAAATAACGATAAATAAATAGCGATAATTAAAATTACAATGATTTAACTGATTTACGTCAAAAATACACAAGAAACGGAAATTTGAAGAAAATAAAATAAAAGTTTGAAATTAAAGTGACAAAAAAGGTCAGACTAAAGGTGATGTTACGATTAGCAGTTAATTAATGCCTAATTAAAGCTACGTCAAAGCGAAAACGGAAGTTCAGGGACAGAAGTCACCTCAGCACAGGCGCAGCATCTGCTGCGTCCTTTAGAAAAGGCGCAGCTATTCCTGCGTCTGTTCTTGAGTTGAGCTCTGGCAGTGAAGTCAGAACCGCGGGTAGTTAATGTTCTTTGGTATGTTTTACGATTTATTATTGATATTAAACTCAAGTGAAAGTGATTTAGCAGGTTAATTACATACTGACATCGTCATAAAAGCGATAAACACGAATTAAACGAATTAAAACGAGTTAAAAACGAATTAAATTTATTTACGATATCGGAAACACAAAAGGAACGATCTTTGAAAGAAATTGATAATCTGAAAAATAAGCAATGGAAATATGTTCAAAGAACGAATTCCAGAGACTTGATATGGACAAATAGAGTCTCTAAGATCCGAGTTTGATTTAGTGACGAAAACCCGCAAATATCGATTTATAAGGCATTTAAGTCGAAAATAAAACGTTACTATTGAAAGGGATGATCAAAACATGGTTTATATACGGAGGAATGAAAGGAAATAAGAAATATAAGACAAAAAGAACAAAGCACAGAAACCCGAGGAAGAAGAAGAAGAGCAGGAGCAGCGGCAGCCTCTGGAAGAGGCGCAGCAGGTACTGCGACCCTTCGAAGAGGTGCGGCTGCTGCTCCGTTTCTTCTCGACGTCTGGTAACTGTTGTTTCGTAAAACCAGTTTGTAATAAAGGATTTTAAAATCGGTTTTAAATGTGTTTTTGACGTGAATCTTACATTAATTGATAAAAAAATAAAAACAACAACAAAAATATGGTATTTACACCCTCAGACTTACATGTTTAACGAAACATGATTAACTAAGTTAACGTTAGTGATTGCTCGACTCGAATGTATGTAGAAAGTGCCCTCGTTGGAGGATTTTAGATTAATTAATTGATTGAAGTGTAGTAGTCAAATTGGTCGGTCATACAACGTGACTGGAACTCAAAATGATCACAGCTTACGTGGTCGATTGATCAAGAATGTAGGTGTCGAAAGCTTAGAGCACGGTCTAGAATGCAAAGGGATAAGAGAAGGGTGGACACTTGCGTGAAAAATATGGAGACCGGAGGTCTCCATTTATACTAAACAATGTGAAGAGTTTTGGAATGACTCAAACTATGGAAAGAAATCACGGAAATATTATGTAAACAGCGAAAACGAGCTGGATAAGTGGCGCATCAGCTGCTGCGATCCTTCAAAGAGGCGCAGCACCTGCAGCGTCATTTCCCCAGAGGTTTCCTCTTGCGGAAAAAAGATTTCCGCGTTTCTATTATGGTATTGCGATAGATCTATACTTCCTTATTCCTTAAAATATGATATACGGGATATATTTTACCAAAAAATATAAATTTAATTTATGGAACAAATATACGGAATATTCTAGAGCATTCTGACTCGACATTTTAAACGGTTTCTTGGAAAATGAAGCGTTTTTTACCCGGACTCCAAATGAACTCTAATTACTGTCAAAACGACCGTATCAACGCGTAGATGATGACCAAGGTGTAGACACAAGTGTTTGAGCTATCACTTGATGATAAATATACGAACTGTCATAAATCGTTTCGCGTACTAAACATGCGGCCCAATCATCACTGGGTGGTTGGCGGGAGGTGTAGAAATGAGGTATCTATGGTAGGTTAATCCTACTCGGTTTCAATAATTTAATGTTGTTTATGTGATGTTGTAGTTAGTCTTGCATAATTAGGGTATTTTCATTATAACATGTTTAGTGGCAATCACATCATTAAGAGGATGATTATGATATGTTGGTTGTGGTTCTTCCATAGGTCATTATGATATATGTTGGAAGATTTGTTGTTGTTGTTGTTGTTGTTGTTGTTGTTGTTGTTTTGGAGACGTAAGACGGTTGGGAGACCGTCTTACGCTTGAGTTGCCTCTTGGAGCTTCCCACTCTAAGAGGGATGTGCACATTAATGGCTTGAGTTTGGAGGGATGTGTGTGGTTAAGCCACGACGTCTGACAGCGGATCCGGGTGGCTTCCGGACCCGGTAAGTCTGGGCGTGTCCCGGTACCTGTTTGTGGTTGTTGGTATGTCTGGGCGTGTCCCGGTACCAGTGTGGTTGTCGGTATGTCTGGGCGTGTGCTGGTACTGTGGTGGTTGTGGGTACGTCTGGGCGTATCCCGGTACCGGTGTGGTGGTTGTTTGATAGCGTCTCATTCATATTGGTAGTTATGTTGCATATTCACACACTTGAGCCGTGTCACACTTTATTTGTTTATTGAAACTGACGTTTGTGTGTCTGTGCATTGTCACCTGTCTCTTTTGGGGTGGCCTGTGTCGATCCATATGTTATCCTTTGGTCATATGGGGAGCAAACTAAGTACAGGTTGTTTGGATAGTACGCGGGAGACGGGACGAGCTTGATGAGTCACGAGACGGGTGTAGTTAGTTAGATGAGTATAGTAGCCATGAGTTGTATTTATTCATTAGTTAATGGTTTGTAATCACCAAACATGTCATTTATAATAAGTGTTTCTTTATTGTATCTCCCATTCACCGCCTCGGGAAACTGAGAAGGTAACATCTCCCAATTACCTTGGCCGAGTAAGAAGGGGGTGTTACAAAGTGGTATCAGAGCGACGATTTTGGAACCTAAACCAATGAACCAAAATGAACATAGGTGTGTCTAATAAAATGAACCCGACATGAGTACAATTGGAGGTCGGTTTTGGGTGAGAAGGATCCCTCATTTCAAAACTAGATCCTATTGTTTCGGTTGGTCACTACGTGGGTGGTTATGAGTCGGGAAACGTGAAGTGAAATGTTGCATGGATGTACTTGTGTTATAGTTTTGTTGAACATCTTGCATGACGTAGAGGTTGTGTGGTGAATGATAACATATGATAGTTGAAATGATAGAATTGAAATGTTTACTTGAGTGAGATACATGTGATACGAGTAGAAGATTGTTTCATATGAAATGCATTTATTTGTATGAGTGTTGCGTGTTTGAATATGATGAGTTTTGAAGCCGTAATTTGTATAGTTGATAGGATTCTTGCATGATATAATTGCTCATATGGTATATGATTACATGTAGGAGTTGGATGAAAGTAATGATATGTATTACATGTTCTGAGAATGCTTGTTACGTGTTAGTGTGTTTGGAGTCTTAGCCTCGTCCTTTAGCATTTCAATACCGTATATGTATTTGAATTTCATTAATGCTATAGTTAGAGTGTGATTAGTAATGGTTGTCAGTAAAATAGTCAATAGTATCAGAAAAGTATCCCTTAGTCAAAAATTGCAAACCATAGAGAGGCATCCAACCGAGTGCTAGTTAGTACTCGACCGAGTACCAGTCATTCGACCGAGTGGACCAATTTCCAGAAACTTGAAAATTTCTGGAAGTGAGTCACTCGACCAAGTGGAGATGGCACTTGACCGAGTTGATTGTCACTCGACCGAGTGGACTCAGCTCTCGACTGAGAGCCATTTTCTGGGTTGTGAAATTCGCAAGATTTGTATTATTACCTTGTTTCTTGCATTTCTTCATCATTTCTCATGGCAAAAATACCTAAATCTCATTAAATCTTTTTCTAAAACTCCATTGTGGATGTTTGTTCTGTGGACTTTCTACTCCATTTTATCCTCTTAAATCTTGCTAATTAAACAATGTAAATGGTTTTCCCATCACTCTTAATTTGTTCCAATTTGATTTCGTTTAAAACCACGCGATTCCTCCAAATTTCGCCAATTAAGTGCATGCCTTGTTTGATTCATTATATTAATCACCTTTTATACCATTTATGATGTCAACTACAAAACTTTCATGTTGAATTTTGCCCAAAATTTTTTATTATGAACTCGAAAATATGTGTTTTCTTGAGTAAATAATTTGACTTGGTGTCTGTTGCATGATTAATCGTTTGAGAAGGACTAAAGTTGGGTTGTTATCGCTAATTCTAATTATACATTTAAATTTTATTTTTGAAAATTTCGTCACGAAATTTTGAAGCTTGGTTGTTCATGTTTGAGTTTCGATTTATTCTAATGCTTAAAACTTAGTTTAGTTGACTAATGACGCCTAAAAATCTTGTCATGCTTAAGTTTTGACTTTCCTTTGTCAATATCGACATGTATTATTTCGAATTAGAATTTAACCTTAAAATGCTATCCAAAATCTTTTGAAATTTCATCTTATAACGAATGATTTTGATCTTTGCACTCAAAACATGATCCAATTGTTCTTGATATTTAATGCTCGTTGATGTTGCATTGCATTGTATTAAGCTAGTCATTTTGCCTTACAAACCGCCTCAAGTTTTGACATGTGTGTTAGTTATATCGAAAGTGACCTAATTTTGATTTTCATGCTCCATTCTTCGTAAAATTTCAAGTGTAGTTTGTTGATGTTGGGCATAGCCTTAAAATTTGAATTTTTGTTTTAAAGTTTTCCTGAATTTACTGAGTAATAAGACTTCAATTTATATTAGTAATGCTATGTATTGTCTTAAGTTTACAATTCCGCCTTAAAATCTTGACCGAATTTTGATTTCCTTCTTTTATCTTAAACTTGGCTTAATGGTATTTTTAGGGCAATAATCTTTATGAGTATCACTGTAATAACATGGTTTAAATTGAAAATTTTCGTTATAAAAGTGGACTAAGTTCTTTTTTAGACTTCATGTGTACACCACTAAATTTTGATTTTCATGATTGAAACATGGTTAATTGTCTCATAGTGCCCCAACCTTTGTTAACGGTGATATGTGTGGAACATTATAGTGTTATGCTCAATTTTGGATTTTATGCTTAATAGTTGGTTTTGTTTTGACGCAAGCTTACAACCTTTGTTAATAAATGTGTTATTTTGCTTATAAATGAGTCTCAATGATTTTTTTTTTTCCATTTGGGTAGTATTGTTTTGATGAGTAAAGACGTGTAGATAATTTGTAGAGTAGTAGTTTTGATGAGGGTAGTTGGGCAAACACTAATAATTTGTGATGAGTGGGGTTGTATGTGAGAGTTATGAGTGTGAAACATGTGTTTTATTGGGATTAATGTAAGTTTCTTTTGAGTTGGATTTGAACCGTGTAAGTAGGTAGGTGTATGATTCATGTTTGGGAAGTAGGGGTAGTAGGAAGTGACTTTAGCTTGCGTAAGGTGTTTTGGAATTGAGTAAGATAAGTGTATGAGGTAATTGTGGATATGAGTGATATTTGATCTAGGTTGAGTATATATTAAATGTTTGAACTCGTGGATAGTGAATGAGGTTTGGGTTGCATATTAAGGAATATTATTGTTGAGCGTGACTTGGAAACTTGGGTTGATGAATAATTGAGATATATGATGGTACATTTAGTATTACCAAGTTTGATTTTCGCGGTCATGAGAGTAAGAGTGTGGCGTGTAATACTCGAGGATTCAATCATATTGTCGAAGTAGTTGATCCTTCGTGTTATAGAGTGTAGCCATCTAAATGGGAAGTAGGTGTATATAAGTGTGAAAATGGCAATGTGAGACTTGATCATATGAGTGGTAGTATATATGTTGTTTGTAAACTTGCCTCCCAAACGTCAAGAAAACCTCCATAGTATACATCGTGATCTTGTGGTAGTCCCACTTGGGTGATGATGTTGTCATTATTCCTTGAGAGTAATGAGTGAGTAGGGCTGTGTCGATGAGATAGTATAAGTGTTGTGGCTACCGATGTGACTATTGTGGTTGTTGATGACGGTATGGTGATACCATCACCGGGTATTGGGAGAAAATAGAACGGTTGCGAAAAGAACAATGAAAGAGCATTTTGTGTCGGTAGTGTGTCTGGGATGTTTTATCTTAATTGTGTAATGATGATGGCCATAGGGCCAAGAGTCATGCTTAAATTCAGTTATTTAATGGTGTGTTAGTCACCATCGGAGTCTATTACCATTTATGTGATGAAATACGAAAGTTTTGGATCGAGTTGAGAATGAAAACATTCTGCCCCTGGTGACACTCGACCGAGTGCACCATGCACTCGACCGAGTGGTCTGCCTTGACCCTTGTTTTGTTGATATTTGACCAAATATTGAGCGTGTACCCCCATTTCGCGGTTATATTGGTTGACTTGTGCTTGGATGAGCATGTTGACCTTACATGGGGGATATCTGTGAATTGTTTACGTTTGATTACATGGTTTGGTATTTTACAAGTACATGGACATTGTTGATTCGACATGAGTGGATTAATGATAGAAATGATATGATAATCTTGTTTTATGTGTGTTAATCAACATGATTGATTTGATTGTGTAAAAGTAAGATGAAATATGTAAGGTATGTGTCACGTAGTGATCATTTGCATGATTGTGTATTATGGACTTCCGTGTGAGCGGAAGTATTGATGATAGATGGGAACGGATATGGAAACACATGTGTGATCATGTGGTGGATTTAACGCGGTACATGCGTAGCATGGTGTGTGGAAATGGAAGTGTTGTTCATGGTTAAGTCACATAACGAGTAATTTTGGCATTATTTGATTGTTTCATGGAGTCCTCATATTCGTGATTGTTGTGCATACGTATGAATGTATGAGACTTGACGTGGTATTGATACGTAGTAATAATCGAGTTATACCCCGTGATATATACGACATATGACCAACATGAATTGGGAGCTAGTTATGGGATTATAGTTTGGAAACGTGGGTTTGACCTGGCGCTTGACCTTTGGGAGGCTTGTAGGTGGGGGCCTTAAAGAGGCTTCTAGAGTGGGACTAGAGCATGGAACTTGGAACATAGCCATTTGTGGAATTTAGTAACGAGTATAAGAGACCACATTTTGAGGTTGGATAGTCGAACTTCGGGTCGAAGTTCTCTTTTAGGGGGAGTGGATGTAATAATTCGGAAATTTAGGAAAGAGAAAGTACGGGATGTGAGAAAGTAATGAGGTTTGAACAAGAACTTTGGGATGAGCGTAATGTTATGAAAGAGCGTCTACGGTTGATAGACATGCGAGGTGCGAGAGAGTGCATAAGAATCAGTGATGAGACTTGAAGAGACTTGAAGAAAGGAGAGAGTGAGGTGAACTGTTGGAGTATGTGTCCTCAACAATAGTGCGATCACATGTTTAAATCTCAAATTAAGGATGCGTAAGGGATGATAAATAATATAGTCAACTGATCAACATTAATCAGTAACGATTGGCTGACTAGAGTTTGACGTTACTGTCGTGTTGACAGTGGTGATCAGTTGATCCCTTCGGTCACACCTAAAGGATGACGCACAAATGGAAAAAGTAATTATTTGTATTTGATACAAGTTAATTAATCCCTTTTAAATATTGAGTTATATGAGTTTGGAACTCATAATTGTAAATGAGATTTATAATTATTTTGAGGTAAGGGTAGTAAATTAATTATATTTACAATAAGTTGTAAATTAATTAAAATGGGCATTGTGATACCCATTATATGTTGTGATAATAATAGAATATTACTCAACAAGTTGAGTATATATTTATCGGTTGTTAATTTGTCACATAATAGTTATTTGGTCAAATTAATATTTAACTAGCTAGATAATTAAATACACGATTTATAAGCATTACGGAACAAATGTCGAAAACCGAAATGGACCCGTAAACACCCCATAATCGGTTTTATGCGGAGTGTTTAGGACTCCATTAGGTTTTGTCTTTTGTGTTTGGAAAATTTGCTTGAAAACATAATTATTACACTTTATCTATTATCACAACATACTCTTACACCTAGGCGAATGCTACAATTAAAAATAGAAAAGCAAAAAAAACCCACTCACCCATGAGAGGAGTGCCGGTTTTATGCTCTTAAAATAGAGCACTTGTTGCACTATTTTTACTTACTTGATGCATTACATAACCTCTCTCTAACATCTCTCATATAAACCCTCTAAAATAATATAGTGATATTATTCCTAAATTACTAGAGTAGTAATATATTATAAGGGTTATTACTACAAGTTTCTACTTAAAAATTTGTAGTAATTTTTGTGTTTAATCTTGGGTGTTCACTAGAGGAGGTGTTCTTGTTTGAGCACTTGGTTGGAAGATCATCCTAATATTCAAATCTCAAGAACAAGTGAAGGTAGGAGACCTTCCTTGTGCCCAAAAATCCGAAAACTACAATGTAAGGAACAATGTTTTTCTCATTTTATCTCTACTTTTGTTATGCATGCACTAGATCTAAAGAACTCATATTAATATGTTAATTAGTTCACCATTAGAAAGGTCTAATTATAGGTATATGAACCTAACATGAACTTCGGGGACGAAGTTCTTTTTAAGGAGGGAAGATTTTAATACCTCGTTATTTGTAAGGCGTTCACTCGACCGAGTAGACTGAGTGGACTGAGTGGACCGAGTATAACCAATACAAGACTTAGTAGAGTTGTTATAATGTCCGCCTATAGAAAGGTCGTGTTAAAAATGTTTTAACTTGAGATCTATTAATGGTACTGATGTGATTCCAATTGGAGGTGATAGCTTGTTCTCTTATGATTCCAACGGTAGGTCACACGCCCAAAATGACCAAGAAACAAGTGAGATATGACTGTTTTACGAAAACTGGTCATTGCTTAGAACTGCGTTGTACTCGACCGAGTGGAGTGTCACTCGACCGAGTGGAGTGTCACTCGACCCAGTGTTTGGCACTCGACCCAGTAGACTCGGTACTCGGTCGAGTGCACTCTGTTCTGATGGGTTTAAAACCCTCAATCCCTCTTTCTTCTATTTCATTTCTATCTTCTTCCTTATCACTCTAAACTCTCTCCCTTCTCTCTAAAACCCTCACAAACACCATATTAGGGAATTCAAGCTTAGTTTAGTGGATTTCTCACCTTCCTCCTTCCTTCTTCTTAATTTGTATGTATAGATCTAACCTTTTTATTTAGTATGAACCCTAGAAATTGGGGATTTTGTTAAGGGTAGTTATTTAGTAATTAGTATATGTTAAATGGGTAATTAATAGGTAATAATAAGAGGTTTTGTATTGTATATTAGATTAGGGTGTAATTATGATAGTTATTATGTGATTATTGTAGGATGAGATGGTTTTATGAGATGGATTCTTGTTGTCTTGGATTTTCTTATGGAGAATGCTAAAAGGTAGGTTAATCCTACTTGGTTTCAATAATGTGATGTTGTTTATGCTGATGTCGTAGTTAGTCTTGCATAATTAGGGTATTTGCATTATAACATATTTAGTGGTAATCACATCATTAAGAGGATGATTATGATATGTTGGTTGTGGTTCTTGCATTGATCATTATCATATATGTTGGGGGATTTATTGTTTTTGTTGTTGTTGTTGTTGTTGTTGTTGTTGTTGTTGTTGTTGTTGTTGTTGTTGTTGTTGTTGTTGTTGTTGTGGAGACGTAAGAAGCTTGGGAGACCATCTTACGCTTGAGTCGCCTCTTGGAGCTTCCCACTCCTAGAGGGATGTGCACATTAATGGCTTAAGTTTGGAGGGACGCGTGTAGTTGAGACACGACGTCTGGCAGAGGATCCGGTTGGGTTCCGGACCCGGTACGTCTAGGCGTGTCCTGGTACCTGTTTGTGGTTGTTGGTATGTCTGGGCGTGTCCCGGTACCAGTGTGGTTGTCGGTATGTTTGGGCGTGTCCCAGTACTGTGGTGGTTGTGGGTACGTATGGGCATGTCCCGGTACCGGTGTGGTGGTTGTTTGATAGCGTCTCATTCATATTATTTGTCATGTTGCATATTCACACACTTGAGTCATGTCGCACTTTATTTGTTTATTGAAACGGACGTTTGTGTGTCTATGCATTGTCACTTGTCTCTTTTAGGGTGGCCTGTGTCGATCCATATGATATCCTTTGGTGATATTTGGGAGCAGGCTAAGTACAGGTTGTTCTGATAGTACGCGGGAGACGGGACGTGCTTGATCAGTCACGAGACGAGTGTAGTTAGTTAGATGAGTATAGTAGCCATGAGTTGTATTTATTCATTAGTTAATGGTTTGTAATCACTAAACTTGTCATTTATAACAAGTGTTTCTTTATTGTATCTCTGATTCACCGCCTAGGGAAACCGAGAAGGTAACATCTCCCAATTACATTGGCCGGGTAAGAAGGGGGTGTTACATGAGATGTACTGAATAACAACCTGGTGTTTAGCAACCTCCATAAGGTTTTCCAGAAGTAGCTCATAAACTTCACATCCCTGTCAGATACAATGGTTTCAGGAATACCATGTAGCCTGACTATCTCCTTCAGGTAGATTTCAGCAGTACTTGCAGCATCCTCAGTCTTCTTGCAAGCTATGAAATGAGCCATCTAAACTGAACCTTTGATACCGAGTTTCGTCATACTCCTCGATATGCAAACAATATTTATAATCTCAATACCAAACTAATGAGTGTAGTAGGGTAAGGAGGTCGATCCACAAAGACGGGAATATGGTTCTTAAATTAATTGTTTGTTTCCTAGTTTATTTCTAGCAAATGTTGAATGATTGATAGACTAATTAATAAGACAACAACTAAAGCAAGCAATGACAAATTGATTAAGATTCTAATTAAGGAAGCAAGGGTGGTCGGGTTCACTCATGTAGAGAAAGGGTCGAGTAAAGGCATAAATTAACAAGTAAATAAGGTAAATTCAAAGGTACGTCACAACCTCTCGATGTGAGACTAACCCGAGGCTTAGCATAATCGAACTCTCGCTCTAATTACCCATAACCCACTAATCGTCATGAATTATCTAGTTACAAGTCAACCTCTCACCCAACAAGTTATAAAATAGTGAAACTGACTCGAATTATCATTGAGACATTTCCACAAACAATGATTAAAAGTGGAAACTTTGGTTGAAATAAGGAAGATTAATCTCTTCTTGTCTTCCCATTACAACCCAATAACAAATGTAAACTAATGAGAATAGAGAAATTACTAAACTAGAGATGAATTACCTTAATGTAAGAGAAAGATACTTTTATTGAAGGAAATTATAGAGAGAAATATTAAGGTTCTTCTTAATATAATGAGAGACTAATTATTCTAATTGTGTGAGGGAGTAAAATCAAACTAAGGTAAGTATTTGGTATGGTAATTGGTAGTGTGTGACGAATGAGAGGTGTCTTTTTATACTAGTGGTCTAGTAATCTAATATTTAATAATAATAATAATAATAATAATAATAATAATAATAATAATAATAATAATAATAATAATAATAATAATAATAATAATAATAACAATAATAATAATAATAATAATAATAATAATAATAATAATTATTATTATTATTATTATTGTTATTATTATTATAACAATAATAATAACAATAATAATAATAATAGTAATAATAATAGTAATAATAATAGCAATAATAGTAATAATAATAGTAATAGTAATAATAGTAGTAATAGTAGTAATAGTAGTAGTAATAATAATAATAACAATAATAATAATAATAATAATAATAATAATAATAATAATAATAATAATAATAATAATAATAATAATAATAATAATAATAATAATAATAATAATAATAAAAATAATAATAATAATAATAAAAATAAAAATAATAAAAATAAAAATAAAAATAATAATAATAATAATAATAATAATAATAATAATAATAATAATAATAATAATAATAATAATAATAATAATACTTTCCCCTCCCTCACCTAAAAGACATCGACACAAGAAACAATTGAAAACAAAAATGGGGAATGGGATTGTTCATCGTGGGAAAACAAAAGGCGCTTAAACAAAACCAACAACGACAATTGAAAACGCGGTAGGGGTGCCCTAGCCGGCCCACCGGCCGCCGGTAATGGGGGCGACAGCCGGTGGCCCGTCTGGGAGGACAAATGATCCGTGAATGGAATGATGTGTGGTGCAGCCGGTGGGCCGGCTGGGGAAGCGAGGTAAGCTGATGTGAGTTGTTTCTTCTGCCATGGTGTGCGTTGCAGGTAAGACGGATGTCGTGGTGATGCGACGTAGAGGAGGGCAGAGGAGATAATGAAGGTGGTGTTCATGATGATTAGTGGTTGGGGCCACGGTGGTCTCTGGTGGCGCTAAAGTTGTAGCAGAGTCGGTCACCAAAGTATGGTTGTTGTTTGTTGATGTTGCGGATGGAGGAGAAAGCAGAGATAGTGGTGGTTGTTAATGTCGAGCTTGTGCTGACACTGTTGTGCGACGGTGCTGCTGCTGCTGTTATTGATTTTGGTGATGAATGAATGGTGGTGACAGGGTGCATGATGACGGGTTTGGTGGTTGCTTCAATGGCAGCTGATGTCAGGTTTATTATTGATGATCATGGTGGGTTTGTGTGATGGTGAGCACGGAGGCGAGCTCTGTGGCTGGTGTTGCTGTTGTTGACTATTCTGGTGTTGCTGGCGTTGGTGTGATTAGAGGCTGAGCTGGTGTTTGGTTGGAAACACGAAGTGCAAGGAGGAGTTTCGAATAATGGCGGGAGTATTGATGTGCAGGGCAGCAACAATAGAGGTGTTACTGATGGACATGATGGTCGTGGGTGTGAATTGGTTCGAGCATGGTGACGACGGGGTCGAGTTTTCTGCTGGTTGTGAGTGTATGGAGGTGAAGCCATGGTGGGTGATGAAGATGAAACAAAAGTAGCAGCATGCTAGAGGGGAGTGGTGTCTTCATTGACTTTGACAAAGTCAAAGATTGACTTCCATTTTATTATTGCTCACTTGTCTTAATCCGTCTTGACTAAACTTGGCTCGTGCTTCCGTCTCATTATTCCGTCTCACCTACAAATCATAATTAATAAAATAATAATAATAATTCTAATATTATAAAACCCTACTAATTAATAAATATAACTACGACGACTATTTATTATAAATTAGTAATTAAATGAGCTAATTAACAATTATGCACGCAAAATCGAGTCGAAATAAGGTAATAGGACAGGGCTAAATCGTCCTCAATTAGGATGATACCAATCTGTTAAATACCATCATTATATAGTCATTGCCCCTCTGGGTCCTAGGCATTGCCACCCTGAAATCCATACTAACATCCTCCCAAGCCGTGTTAGGCGCTGGCAAAGGAGTGTAAGGACTAGCCTGGAGAGAACTTTTGGCCTGTTGACACACAGAACACCTTCCCAGGGCAATCTGAACATTCCCCATCGTTTTGGGCCAATAAAACTGGTTCTGCAATATTTCCATTGTCTTCTGGACCCCAAAGTGTAGTTGCATATAAAACCGGTCCTTCCTCCTTTTTATATGTTAATGACAATGTGGCTATATTTTGATTGATACGGTATGAACCAATATGTTGTTAAGAGTTTGCATCTAGTTTATGTGGCATATTAGTTTATAGGAGCATATGCATTAGAGTTATATATATGTTATGAAGGGATTCATTAATCTCATTTATTTACATATTGAATATGTGAATAATTAATTTAGTCATAAAATTAATTCAAGATCTTATGCATGCAAAACAACCACAAGAGTAAAGAAAAAGTTCCTTACATTTGATGTTTCGGCAATATGGGCACTAGTAAGGTCACCTACCTTACCTAGTTCTTGAGCTTTCCCTATGGATGAACAAGATTCAATTGTAGAATCTCTCCCCAAGGATTGTACCAAGGTAATCCCTCTCAATACATTTACTAATTTTATTACTAGAAATTAGTAGATGTCCCTTTAAATTTTACTAATATAAAATATTATTACTATTAGTAATTAGATCTTAATATTAGTATTTTAGAATGATGTTTTTATTTTTCTTTCTCTCTCAAAAACATGTTAGAGAACCAAAAATAAGATGTTTGATTAGAATGAATAAAATTGTGAAAACAATTCTCATAAGGTGAAGGGGGAGAGAGGGGTGTCAGCACCTTGGTTTACGCAAGGCCAATGCATGCTTCTCATTTCTACAAATTGTTCTTCATAAGGAAAAATAGGTTTGCATGCCTAAACCTTATCATAATTAGGTTGTCTTAAACAATTTAAGACAAAAGCAATATTGTCTCCCACTATATGGAGAAACCGGTTCTCCATTTATAAAATGGTGTTCCATTTTGACTTTGTTATTTTGTCAATTGTAGATGTGACATATGTGACATGTTATTAGACATATGTTCATGTAATGCATTTTTAACATATTAAAATCATTACATAAAATAAATCACTTGCAATGTCATAAATAACAATATATGACTTAATCTACTTAAAATGGACCATCACAACATCTTGTAACTATAATACATTATTCATTCTAATTATAATTATTTTATAAACAATAAAAACATCATCTAAATAAAAGGATTAATTAACTCGTATCATCATACAATTAATTAATTTATCGATTGAGAGTGTTACTCTAAAGGTATGACCTTAAGGGATCAACTGATCACTACTGTCACACGACAGTAATGTCAAACTCTAGTCAGCAAACCATTACCGATAAATGTGGATCAGTTGACAATAAAGTATAACTTTCTCTCATGTATTCTTATCATGAGATTTAAACGCGGGAATATTGTCGAGGACACATACTCCAACAATCTCCCACTTGTCCGAGACAAGTGTGCGTCACCAATTCTCTTGTCCTATTACTATCTCCCACTCAATGCAAGGTGTCTTGCCGGTCGTACTTGTTGATCATATCATGAGTGGTTTTCTCGATCGGGAGAATAAATGTCTGACCGGAATTATCTACCATAGATACCTTCCGAGCATGGCCACGCATTTCCAGTTCATTGCTCCTCGAGTGGCCTTGAGATATAAGATAACCCTGACGGGGATGGACAATTCCTATTGCACTCTTCCCTTCGATTAGCCACAGCTCATCATGACCCAAAACATGCCCACAAGACCCCAATTACGAAGGTCGCTGAACATAAATCAAAGTCACTCTAATACTGTGCCATCTTAGGCGAACAGTCAATTGTCAAAGAATCGACTCATAAGAATACCATAGTAGCGCTCGCCACGACTAGGCTATAAAAAATGCCAGAACTCTATAAGCAGTCATAAGCCTGACAGAGTGTCCCTCACAGTCTGCCTATGTGATCGACTAGTCATCTCTTATCACTCTATGGCACTTGAACTTGCCATCAACCGCATCACACTCTAGTTACTTCGAGATGTCACCTCATGTAAGTAACTATGGGCAATTACTATGTCAATCTATTTCACTTTAATGGGGTTCAAGATTGTCTCAACAACCAATTTGGATATGGCAAAGTAATAAAAATTAAATTTAAAAGACAAATGCGATTATTCTATATGAGCAAATAAAACAACATTTTATTTCATATCAAATAGTCTAGTACAATCTGGGCATGCGTTTAAGCCCCATGGATACAACATGTCCATCATGTTTAGCCTGCGATAAAGGCTTGGTGAGCGGATCAGCTATGTTATCATCCGTCCCACCTTACAAATCGCAATTTCCTTTCTTTCAATAAAATCTCTAATAATATGAAATTTTCTGAGTACATGTCTAGATTTATTACGAGACTTTGGCTCTCTAGCTAGGAAGATAGTTCCATTGTTGTCACAATAGAGAGTAATGAGATCCTTGGTGGTAGGAACTACTTTTAGCCCTTCCACGAATTGCCTAATCCATACAGCTTCCTTGACAGCTTCTGATGCTGCAATGTACTCAGCCTCCGTAGTAGAATCCGCAATCACAGCTTCCTTGAAGCTTCTCCAGGTGACGGCACCACCATTGAGCATATACACAAATCCACCTTGTGATTTCATGTCATCTCTATCTGTTTGAAAGCTCGAGTCTATGTAACCCTTAACACATAGCTCGGAGTCTCCTCCAAACACTAAGATAGAATCCTTAGTCCTTCGCAAGTACTTGAGGATATTCTTAATAGCTATCCAGTGACTCTCAGTTGGATTCTCTTGATATCTACTTGTCATGCTTAAAGCATATGAGACATCTGGACGAGTGCATATCATGGCATACATGATTGATCCAACAGCGGAAGCATATGGAATTAATTTCATGCGTTCAACATCTTCGGGTTTGGAGGGCTATTGAGACTTGCTCTAAATTATCCCACTTCCCATAGGAATCAAGCCTCTCTTAGACTGGTCCATGTTAAAGCGTCGAAGAATCTTGTCAATATAAGATTCTTGACCTAATGTCAATATCCTTTTGGGTCTATCTCTATAAATCCGAATACCTAATATGCGTTGTGCTTCTCCTAAATCCTTCATTTGGAAATGATTTCCTAGCTACTGCTTGACGGAAGATAACATAGGAATGTCATTTCCAATAAGTAGTATGTCATCCACATTCAATATAAGGAACACAACATTGCTCCCACTGAACTTCATGTATAAACATGGTTCCTCAATACTTCGAGTAAAACAATTTTCTTTTATGACATGATTAAATTGATGGTTCCAACTTCTTGATGCTTGCTTAAGACCATAAATGGATCTCTTAAGCTTGCATACTTTGTAAGGATTTTTAGGATCCACAAAACCTTCGGGTTGTATCATGTACACCACCTTTTCTAAATGCCCATTTAGAAAAGTGGTCTTGACATCCATTTGCCATATTTCATAGTCATGAAATGCGGCGATCACTAACAGAATCCGAATTGATCTTAGCATAGCCACGGTGGTAAAGGTTTCGTCATAGTGAAGACCATGAACTTGAGTAAAACCTTTTGCCACTAGCCTAGCCTTGTAGACATCATCATGTCCTTCTATGCCATTCTTTACTTTGAAGATCCATTTGCACTAAAGAGGTCTTGCCCCTTCAGGCAAATCCACCAAGTTCCAAACTTTATTTTCATGCATAGAACTCATTTCGGATCTCATGGCTTCAAGCCATAAAGCTGAATTTGGACTAGAGATTACAGCTTTGTAGGTGGCGGGTTTGTCACTTTCAAGAAGTAACACATCAAGACTCTCATCCTATTGGATAGGTCCAACATATCTATCAGGATGTCGAGAAACTCGACCCGACCTCCTCGGTTGAGGAATGATAACAGAATTAGACGACGAAGGAACGTCTTCATGCGTCTCCATTTCGGTTTGTGGCTCTTGAACTTCGTCAAGTTCAAAATTTCTCCCACTCTGTCTCCTAGAAATAAACTCACTTTCAAAGAAGACAGTCTCACTAGACACAAACACTTTGTTTTCTTGAGGTTTGTAGAAGTAATATCCTTGGGGGGTAATGAGGTAACCTACAAAGACGCATTTTTCGGATCGTGGGGCAAGCTTGTTGTCGGTCTTTGCTTGACGTAAGAATTACATCCCTAAATCTTCATATAGGATAAATTAGGAACCCTTCTTTTCCACATCTCATATGGAGTTTTTTCGGTTGCCTTTGTTGGACTATTATTCAATGATTTGATTGCGGTTTGGATTGCAAATCCCCAAAATGAGTCGGGTAACTCGGTTTGACTCATCATGGATCGAACCATATCTAGTAGGGTTCGATTTCTCCTTTCGGCAACACTATTAAGTTGTGGTGTACCTGGTGGAGTGAGTTGTGACACGATGCCACAACCTTTCAAGTGTGAATCAAATTCATTACTAAGATACTCTCCACCACGATCGAATCGTAGTGCCTTTATCCTTTTGTTCAATAGGTTTTCTACTTCATTTTGAAATTCTTTAAATTTCTCAAAAGCTTCACTCTTATACTTCATTAAGTAGATATACCCATATCTACTTAAATCATCGGTGAAGGTTATGAAGTAATCATAATTTCCCCTAGCGGTGATAGTCATAGGTTCACATACATCGGTATGTACAAGTCCCAATAGTTCACTAGCTCGAGTCCCTTTACCACTAAAAGGATTACGAGTCATTTTTCCTAGGAGGCAAGATTTGCATATACCATATGATTGAAAATCCAATGGGTTAATAACATTAGTGGAAACTAATCTTTTGATGTGATTCTCGTTGATATGACCCAATTGACAATGCCAAATGTGTGATTCATTTAGATCACTTGATTTGAGTTTCTTCGATTGTATATTATAGATGTCTTTACTTGGATTAGAAGTTTCTAGAACATAAATGCCATTAATAGAAGAGCCTCGGCCTATGACCAAGTCATTTCTTGAAATAATACAACAATTGTTTTTAATGGCAAAATTAAAACCCTCTATGTCTAACATAGCAATTGAAATAATGTTCTTAGAAAGAGAAGGTCCATAAAAACAATTATGCAAATACAACTCAAATCCTTTTGCTAAAACAAGCACATAAGTTCCCTTGGATGTAGCCGCTACCCTAGCTCCATTCCCAAGGGAGATCAACATCGCCCTTGCTTAGCTTTTCCACGTTTCTTAGCCCCTGTAAATGATTAAAAAGGTGAGAACCGCAACCGGTATCTAATACCCACGTTGTGGTGGAAGTAAAATTTACATCAATAACATAAATTTCAGAAGGAATTTTACCGAGTGGAATAACAAGTCCATCCCTAATATTTCCAAAATATATGGGGCAATTCCTCATCCAATGTCCCATGCCATGACAATAATGGAATTCATCATCAACTTTGGCTCCTTTGGTAGTCCCATAAGCCATCTTGTTTCCATTGTTGAATTTTCTACCTTTCTTTCCCTTCCTTTTGAACCATTTTCCTTTAGTGGCAAGAACTTGCTTGCAAGGACTCCCACTAGTTTTGATATCCCTTTCTTCCAAAGATAAGGATCCCATAGATTTAGTGAGATGGTCTTCCCGAGACACATTCACAAAAGATCTAGTCATAGTAGGTGGAATGGAGGAAGTAATGAAATTAAGGTTTCCATTGGAACCGATCCCAAAATGAAGCTCTCTAGTAGTATCGAAATTGTTGTTGGAGCAAATATGGTCAAATAAGTTATGACAAGACTCAATAGTAATAGGTGTTGTTGCATTAGTAGGATCCATTGCGATATATAAACTACAAACATGGAGGTAAAGGAAATAATAACATTTGTCATTTCATCAAACTTGCCAACATTTTTAAACATTTATATAGTGACCTCTACACAACTATTATAAATGATCCCGAGATCCAAATTCATATTAACTCGGGGACGGTGAGCCGATTCATCCATTATCAATATAACTCGGTGGATTAACTCTTTAAACGATTCTACTTCTAGAACTCTCGGTCGATAAAATTACTCTAATATTTATCTTTAGCCCGGAACACATGCGACTACGGTCACGAATACTTCCGTTGAGCTCAATCCAAATTTCGATGTAATAACATTTTACTACCTGATAGACTTATCGCGTACCTATGCAAAGATAAATTCCCTAAACAACAAGTTAATGTAGCAATAGGGGTCGAACACAAGGAAACGGGAATTACTTCGTGAATTGCTATGGGTAGATTTTTATCAAGGTCGATTACGATTTGATTTGGTTTGGTTGTTTGATGATTAATAACAATAATGATGTAAATTATATAATAAAAGAGAGTCTAAGGGGTTCGGGTCACACATGCAAAGGTAAACATATGATTATGATAAATGCGGTACTAATAACATTGTCAATTGCTTAGGCTTAAAGATACCCACCTTGCGGCATTAGCATCAACCATAGACCGGGTCCTAGAGAAACTCTCGTCCATGACTAGGTCGTCCTACTATACATGCTTAGTCTAATTCAATTCCGTGCCTCTCGACTTATAGAACAAATGAACAAACTTAATCATTTGAATAAGGCCTTAAACAACGATTAAACGTAACGATGCAAGCATGTGATAGAAGCAATATGAACAATATTATTATTAACTTATTTTATCATGTTTATATATTAAATTTATGCATGGCTCCCCTAACCCTTAGACTAGGAGATTTAGCTACTCATGTTAAAATGTGAATTGCAAACTATATTGTAAGAAATATTAAACATGGTTATAAGATTTATATTAATTAGATGATATAACATGAGAAAAGAACAATGCTAATGTAAAATGGAATACTTGATTATAAACTATGTGGTAACTAAAATAGAAATGTAAAATTGCAAACTAGAAATAGAAATACCTTAATAATAGAGAACTTGTATGGAAGAACAAATAAAAACCAAATGCTTGAAATAACTTAGAACCAAATGTTTGAAGAACTACAAGCTTAACTAAATTGTAAACTAAAATGAGAAAACTATATGAGAGAAATATAATGCTTAAGGCTATGAAGAACTAAGATGAGACGTAAAAATTGGATGCCCAAGACCTTGGAACACCTCTCCTATTTATAGGAGAGGAAGAAGAAACGTAAACATTGAAGATATCTGCGGCCCCGATCGGGGTTGCATGGCCCCGATCGGGGTCGTGTGTTTCTCGGTTAATTCCCTTAATTCTCCTCTTAATTGCAAAGGGTATCCAATGTTGGTGATTAATTGTGCGATTAATCACCCGGTTAATGCTAGCATTTTGCATCTTAGGAACTTTTAGAATCCCATGCTTTCCCATTGTTTTTGGACTTTGAAGTTGGGCTTGATTTTGATTGTTGGCAACATTTGCATTACTCATACTAATCCATCAATTTCTCCAAGCAAAACCCAATCCAATGCTCCATGCTTAGTCAAACACTTGATCTTATTTAGCTTAATGAACTTAGTGTATAGAATGATAGGAAAAAGCCTCTAAATGCTTAGATTCCTACAAAAACATGTTAAGACAAGCAAATACACTAGAACAACAAATATTAGCTTATGACACTATGATAAGTGCTAATTAACAAATAAAATGAAGCTAATATAGGGGATGAAAGTATATAAAATATGCACTTATCAAACTCCCCCAAGCTAAACCCTTGCTTGTCCCCAAGCAAGAAACCATATCCCATCAAATGCAATATCCCAAACAAGCTAAGCATAATGATTTAGAAACCCGAAGCAACATGGGCAAGGAATAAAGCAAAGCATGGTTGAGATTTACATGACGGCGTAGCATAGAAAACTTTGAATGAACCTTTAAGCTCTTGCATGATCTTTTGACTTGTGGACTCTCACGAGGCACTCAATTCTTTTTAAGTGAAAGGACATTTTTTGTGAATAAACACTCAACTATCCTCGACTTATAACAATGTGCCCGCAATCTAATATGGTAAACAATCAAATCATAAGCCAAAACAATCAAATGTAAGCAAATAATGAAGCCAAAGGGTTAGAAGAAGGCTTTATTGTGATGGGTAAGAAGGGGGGAAAAATGAATTATGGTAATGTGGAGCTAATGTCAAGCTTAGCAACAACCAAATGTAAGGATGCTCAATCCCAATTTTAACCCAATTTTGCAATTCAAATCATAAGAAAAACTCTCCAAAATATGTGTATAATGCATGAGAATTTCCCACATCTTTTCTTCTTCTTTTTTTTCTTTCTTTTCAATGCATACTTCTTTTTTTTCATGCTTTTTCTCATTCATTCATTTTTTTCATTTTTCTTTCATTTTCCAATTTCATCACTTCAACTTTTTTTTCATTTTTTTCCTCTTCTTTTTCCTTTCTTGAGCATTAAGACCAAGCTCACATGATATTCAAACTTTGAAACAAATCCCAATTGAGCACCCAAACAAGACCAAACAAGCTACTAGCTCAACAAGGTAGGCAAGTTATAAAGTAGCTAGGGAAAATTGTTTGTGAAGGGGTCAAGAAGGGAATTATATTCATGTGAATGGCTCCAAAATGCTATAACAAGTGAATGCATGCTTACCAAGAGATGACATGAGAACCATACTTGTGCGTTTTGATAAAACACACATCATAAGGAGACCTACACTCACCTAAGAGAGACCGGATATGGATGCATCGGTTAAAAAGAGGCTCTACCTTACCATTTTGTAGCTTACCACAAGTCAAGATCAAGCCCATTCGGTTCATTCTTCATCTCCCACCTACTATGTCAAGACATCCCCATGTAGCTAATATCCCAACATGAAAGAATAAATCATTAGCTACAAGCCATTATTAGGATAAGCAAAGAGCAAAGTAGGCTACAAGCAAGCACAAAGCAAATATTTCTCTCAAAAATTTTCAAAATTTCCTACACTACATGCAAACTATTCTATATGCAAATGCTTTGCATCAAATTTCCTACATGATCGGAGCCATTTGGTGTTCACAATTAAGCATATGTGGTCGTTGGTCAATGGTCGATACAAAACACAATTTATACTTCACAAACAACTCTACAATTAGTAAAGAGGCAAGTAAAGGTCGGATCCCAAGGGACGGGTATTGAAATGAAGATTCTATTGTAACTAGCGGTGTCTAGGGGTGTCACAAATTGGGTTGATGTAGAAGGTTACTAAACTAAAATAGCAATGAAAATAAACTAACAAGGTAAATGAAATAAGGGTGTAAACAATTGATTAAAAGCACTAGGGTGTCATGGGTTCATAGGGGAATCATGGGATATGATCATACAAACATGTTCTCAAATTATAAGCAAGCAATTATTGTTGTGATGGATTGAGTTGGGTTATATCTTACAATCCTAGGAAAGTTTGGGTCCCGGAGCCGAATCTCTTGGATTGTACAACACCTACAAGTCGACTTAATCTTCCCTACTTAACACATGCATGGTCTAACAAGACTCGAGTTGGGTTATGTCTTACAAGTCAAGTTGAAAGGATAGAAGATGATAGTAAATGCAAGGATTCATAGGCTTAGCATTTCATCAAATATAACATGTGCATGCATTAAGATCAAAACAAGGAAGCAAATAAGATATGAAAGCATATTAATTTAAGCATGAATCATTCCCCATGTTGGTTTCCCCTAATCACCCATTAAACCCTAGCTAAGAGACTACTCACTCATTATCATATTGATCATGCTAGAAAGGTTGTCAATCATACTAACATAATGAAACATGATGAATAAATGAAAGTAATTAGCAATAATTAAAAAGGGATTAAGAGATTATACCTACTAATGATTCCAATAATAAAGCAAGAATAATAGAAGTACTTGAATCCTAGATTGAGAGGTTGTCAATCTCCCAATAATAACCCAAATAATCTTCAATTACCCAAAATAAAGTAAGAACAAGAGAGAGATTAAGGAACTAAAACTTGGATTAAAACTTGATTAATATTTGATTACAATATTGAAGAGAGATTTGATTGATATTAACTACACTAATTATTGATAAGAAGAACATGCTCCTCTAATTAGACTAATGGGGTATTTATAGTGAAAATTAGGGAGGATGCATTAGGGTTAACTAAGGGCTAAACTAGTAATTACACTTTTAAGTTGAGCAAGGAGCCTCCGGGATTGTCCGAGAGAAGGGCTTCTTCATTTCGTAGCTTGAAGAACGAAATCGTATCCGTGGCTTTGTCTTTGTGATCCGTGCGGCTGGGAGTCGGGACGGCCGGATCTGGGATGGACAATCCGAGCGGATCAAGGAACAAGACGCACGGACCGGGCATGGGCAATCCGAGCGGATTCCTGGTGAGGACGCTCGACCGGGCGAGGACGGACGGATTCTCTACAATCCGTTCGGATTGTAGTTCAACAGCTTTCCTTCTTCTTTTTCTTCCCTTTTCTTCATGAATTCCTTGGGGATTTCCTTGGGGACTCAAGGATCCTTTTCTCAACAATGCTCTTCTACTATGCTATGTACAAAGGCCTTCTAGTCTTGTCTCTCCTTGATGCTTGGTCATTGAATATGATCAATTTAGCCTTGTTTTGCCATGAAAATGCAAGATTCTTACTCCTTTCCTACCAAGGGATCAAAATCTCAAAGAATATGCAAAACAAAGAACTAAAGATAAGAAATGACCCAAATAGGCACTAAAAAGCATGGAAACAATGGTAATTCGGGGCTAAATATGCGCCAATTATGGTCGCATCAAATATCCCCAAACCGAACCTTTGCTCGTCCCGAGTAAAGAGGTGACAAAGACTAGGACCAAAACTAACCTAACCTAATAATAATAGCCGATATGAGACAATTAGCGGGTCTCACTCCGCCCCTTCAACTCACAACAAGACAACCATGAGGTAGGATGCCTTCTTGCAAGGCAAGGTGGGTCTTGCCAAAATGGCGACACATCCAAATATTAAGCACACAAAATCAAGTAATGGATGCATCTACAAAAATAATAGCCACTTTCCTCATCTAAGTGGCGGAAATTATCTACAAGGGAAGCAATTCAAGGGTACACAATCCTTCATAGATGCAATTTGTTCAAACTACTAAGCCTAGAAGGATACCAATAAATCACCTCCAAAAGGTGTCAAGCTAGGGTACCTTTGTCCTCAATCGTTAAATGCTTTTGTCAAGAATAGACTCCCTATGGTGTTAGAAACACTGGAGGATCGCGGAATTCCCCCTCTTGCCTAGACAAGAAGAAGGGTCGTCCCCTCTCTACCATGCACAAAAATGGATAAGATGGATAAAGGGATCGATAGATGTTTGAGTTTCATTTTGGGAGTTTGCTTTTGTTTTTGTTTTCCCCCCAAATTTCTTTGGCATTTGACTTTTTGAGAACACTTTCTTGCCATTTCTTTTTTATTTTTGGCATTTCAATACTTGACAACTTTTTTGCATTTTCTTTTTGAACATTTTCAAAGTCACCCCAATTAGTAACGAGGGTGCCTTATTTTTGAAGCTTTAGGAGTTCTATTTTTGCTCCTCTTTTCTTTTGATGCATTTTTGCAAACTTTCTTTCACTTTTCATTTCTTTGAACTCAAATTGATTTCTTTTTGTGCCCATTCCCTTTGATGACAAAAATGTGGTAGAACATGGATGAATGATAGATGTATGCATGGTTTCAAGGGTCACCTTGGAATAAACGGTAGCCAAGGAGTTATCACACCACAAGGTACTCTTGACTAGGCCTTAAACCATGGGTCAAAGGATACTAGCATGACACATCCTAGGGTGTTTTACAAGCATTCTAACAAGCAAAGTCCTAAGAATAAAAAGCATCTACTAGGGCCTATATACACTTGTCAAGCTTCCCAAATAGACGGTTTCGCAAAATTTTTCTAACATGCAAACTACATGCCATGATGCAACTAGCATATAAACATCCTAATGCAAATGATTCTACCAACTAATATGCCATATAAACTAAATGCAATCCTAAGTTCACATTGTTTTACCGCATCAATCAAAATAAAGCCACATAGTCATTAACATAAAGAGGAGAAAGGAGATTGGAAAGATCATACCATGCGGTCTTCAATATCCTCATGTCTCGGATGTGGCGTAGTCAATCAAAGTGAACAAGGATGAAACAAACACAATATATACAAGACAATATATACAAAGGAAATGAACTTGTTTTTGGTTTTTTCAATTTTTCAAATTTTTATGATTTTTGAAATTTTTCAATTTTTATGGTTTTTGAATAAAAGTTAAGAGTTAGAATTCCCATCCCCACACTAATATGGGCATTGTCCTCAATGGCCAAAATGATGGAAATTATGCAAAGAATGATGCATGATTTCTATACTAAATGCAATTCTACACTAAGCTATACTACATGATGCATGGTTTTTGTTATGACGGAGAGGATAATTTAAATTACCTCCCGTTGCGTATGCATTAACTTCCCCAAACCAAGCAAGACACTATTGCTAATGTCAAAGCATGGGGGAGTTCATGCACATGCTATGCTATGCATGAGACTAGATTGTCATTTTGGATTTTACAAAAGTGGGAACAATAAAGAACACCTCAAAGGAACCGAGGTGTGAGTCCTTTGATGTTGCTAGGACTAAACCAACAATGATCAAAATGAAAATAAAATACAAAGAGATATAGACAAACCGTGGGAGAGTAGGAATCTCCAAGGCTAGTCTTCCATCATGCTACTATCATCACCACTTCCCTCATGAGAAGTGGTCACATTGCCACTTTCCTTGGCACTTTCTTCTTTGCTTTCTTCATCATCATCTTCCTCATCATTATCTCTTTCTTCATCTCCACTTGCTTCTTCCTCAATATTATCATCAATCTCCTCATCATTTCCAACAACCTCATTGTCTTCCACCACTTCCCTAGATGCACCCGGAAACAAGGCTTCTCTATCCGCCCAACTAGGCAAAGGACAAGATGGATCAAGGAGTCCTTGCCTAGCTAGATGTAGGAGGGGAGGATATTGAGCCAAATAAGCATTCTTCCGATCTTCATAAGCTTGCTTGTGCATGGCTTGCATTAGAAGAGTGACATAATCTTTCCCAATTTCAACTCCTTGTGGTTTGAACTCTTCATAATCATAGGGGTAAGGTGGTATAACAATGGAAGAGGAGGGGGTTTCATGATCACCCTTTTGTTGTTGAATGATGTACTCGGCTTCTTCGGATAGGGGAAGTAAATAGTTGGTCCGGTGGACACTAAGACGGCAAATCTTTGCGGGTAAAGTGAATGATCGAGCCTCACTTGTAAGCCACCCATACTTGGTATCAAGGGAATTGTGAACAACCCACTTAAACTTGTTAATCAAGGTGGACATATCAATGAGATGGCCACCATCCTTAGCCTTGTACTTGTTATCCTTATTGAAATTAGGATCAAAGTGCTTGGCTAGGACCGTGACAAGGCCGCCATTAACAATTATGGTTTGACCCTTCTTCCCACTATCTATATGGAGCCATCTATCAACCAATAGCCTCAAAGAATTGTAAGGCTTGGTGTGAATTCTTCCAATATTCAAAGTTGATTCAAGGAGAATAAAATCGAGTCCGGTGAAATGATTGGTGTCTTTCCTAGCAATTATGGTATTTCCTACAACTTTGTGCCATATTCTTATGCCCGGATGATGGACCAAAAGAGCACGACAAGCTTTAAAATCTTCAAATTTCTTCCCGGAGATTGCCTCCCAAAGAGGCTCGGGATCATACTTCCCATATTGCTTATAAAATTTATGTTCATCGCTAAGACCCAAAATTTTGCCCAATTCCGGAAAGGTAATGCGTCTACTAGTGTTAGCTAGACGAAACTCAATATTTTCCCTATTCTCAACTTTTGTCACTTTTAAAGAACTTAAGAATTCCAAGACAAGGGAGGGGTATGTTACTTCCTCCATTTCAAACAATTTCTTTAAACCCATGGCATTGAAAAAGATTCTTGTTTGTTCAAGAATACCCAACTTCTCTAAAGCATCTTGGCATATGAATTTGGTGGATTGAATTTGTCTCATAGCAAACTTGACAAATGTATTTCTATGGGAGTCGGAAATGAATGTTACCTCCGGATAATGCAAGAGTTGATTAATTACCGGAGTAGAGGGTGATGCTTCCATAGGAATTTGTTGAGGTGGTTGCACTTCCAAGCTTGGTGTTGATACCACCATTGCCAAAGCTTTCTTCATTTGTAGAGCTTTTTGCCTTTGAGAGAGAGTTGTAGTCTTTGGTGCCTTTGTTGCCTTTGCCTTTGCTTTTGTTGCTCCCTTTGTTCTTGCCATTTGATGAGCTAACCAAGAAAAAGATCAAAAATCTTCAATTTGTAGAATGCCCAAATCGATTTTGAAAGTGAAAGGCTTTGCCTTTATGAGAACAAAAATCAATTCAAAGGTGAAGATTTTGTTCTTGGTTTTGATTATTAATGAAGATGGAGTGATTGATTTGTTATTTGAAAGATGGTTTGATTTGATTTTGGTGAGTTTTGTTGAGGGTTTTTGTTTTTGAGATGGAGAGGATGAGGGTTTTGGTGTTATGGGTAGTGTTTATGAGTGAATGAATGAATGAATGAAGGTGGGGTGGGTATTTAAAGAACTCGACAATATTAGGACGCAGGACAATCCGTGCGGATTAGGCGCAATCCGCTCGGATTCTTCAACTTCAAATTTTCAAAAATCCCGCCTAGAGACGGGCGGATTAAGGGAATCCGTTCGGATTCTCGCCGAGACGAGACGGGCGGATTTCTTGCGGACGGACGGATTCTTGTCCAGAGATTTTCTTTGTTTTTCTTCACCGCAAGACGGGCGGATTGTCTATAAGACGGACGGATTATATGAGACGGGCGTCTTTCCGGAATCCGCTCGGATTCTTCAACGATCAAGAATTTTGCGGTTTTAAATCAGCCCAAGACGGGCGTCTTCTCGCAGGGACGCTCGGATCCTCTGTAGACGGGCGGATTCTCGTGAATCCGCTCGGATTGGTCCTTGTGTACACGGATTCAGGTCCATCCGTGCACCAACGTATTCCCTTATCATTCTTTCTTTCTTTCTTTCAAATCTTGTGTTCTTCATTGCAGGGGCACTACTAAGGCATGAATAGCCTAGGCAATTGCCATCCCCACACTAAGGTAAAGCACTACACATCAATTAAATCATTAGTCCCTCCCTCACTTCTCTCTTTTCATGACAATTATTTTGATCAAAGTAAAAATAAATCCAAAAATGACAAAAATGCAATGCAAAAATTAAATGTAAGTTAGGGAGTTAGAAATATTTACAAGTGGTGGTTTAGGGAGGACTCCACCAAACTCTCATTCTTGATGAGATGTCAAGGAGGCATGTTCAAGGTGTTGTTGATGTTGCTTAACACCTTGAAGAAGTAATCAAAAGCTTGTTCATTGTTATGGTAGAGGTCCTCAATAGACCGTGGTTCTTGTTGTTGATCATGATCGATGGCATGCCCAATGTAGGGATTAAAGATCCCTTCAAATTCGTCGTCCCAAAGACCACAAACTTCATTGAGTTGATCATTGAAAATCTCTTGCTTGGATGGAGACAACTCTCCCAATTTCTTCTCTTGGCCAATGAGGCCATCATCTTCTTCCTTGGTTGATTTTGATGAGCTTTGCAAGCTCTCCTTGTCACAATTCACTTGCTCTTTGAATGGAGCATCTTCAACTTTCTTCCTCCATTGGAGTTCCGATTTCTTCTTCTCATCTTTTCGGCTATAATGATCAATCATGAAACATGGCTCATGCAAACGAGGAGCTCTCATGGTCTTGTCAAGATTAAAAGTTATGCTTTCATCTCCCACTTCTAGAGTGAGCTCTCCATGCTTCACATCAATCACCGCACCCGCGGTGTGTAGGAAAGGTCTTCCTAAGATGATTGGAATGTTGGAATCTTCCTCCATATCAACAATGACAAAGTCCACCAGGATGAAAAACTTCCCAATTCGCACGGGGACATCTTCCCATATCCCTAGCGGTGTCTTCGTCGATCTATCGGCCATTTGAAGAGTGATATTGGTACATTTAAGCTCTCCCATTCCCAACCTTTTACTTACCGAGTACGGCATGACACTCACACTAGCCCCTAGATCACATAAGGCTTTGTTGATCGTTGTGTCGCCAATGGTACACGGTATTGAGAAGCTTCCCGGATCCTTTAACTTTGGAGGTGAACTCCCTTGAAGTATGGCACTACTCACCTTAGTGAAGGCGATAGTCTCAAGTTTCTGGATCGACTTCTTCTTTGTGAGGATATCTTTCATGTACTTTGCATAGGCCGGAACGTGATTGATTAATTCCGTGAAAGGAATTGAGACTTCTAAGTTCTTCACAATTTCCATGAACTTTCCAAGTTGATCATCAAATTTAGGCTTGGCTTGACGACTTGGAAAAGGAAGTCTAATCACAATGGGCTCCTTTTCTTTGGCTTTGTCTTCATTTTTCTTTGAACTTTCTTCTTTTGATGGTTCCCCTTCTTTGGGACCTTGCACCACAACTTCATTCTCACTAGCTCTCACAACTTCATCCTCAACTTGCTCCTTCGGTGCTTCATACCTTGTACCACTTCTCAAGTGAATGGCACTAACCGTTTCATGTCTAGGGGATTACCTTGAGGTGGTAATTGCCCCTTTTGTCTTTGTGAGCTCGAAGATGCTAGTTGGGTCAATTGTGTTTCCAACATCTTGGTGTGAGCTAGAATGTTGTTGATGGTGGTGTCTTTTGCTTGGCTATCTTTTTGCATTTGGGTGAAAAATTCTTGTTGATTCTTTTGCATTTGAAGGACCGCTTTTTGGACATCAAAACTTTGGTCATTGTGGTGATTGTATGGATTTTGATTTTGGTAACCTTGGTTTTGATTGAAAAAGGGTCTTTGGTTTTGATTTCTCATGGGTGGTGGAGTGTATGTTGTTTGAGGGTTTTGGACATTTTGGCTTTTGTATGAGAGATTTGGATGGAACTTGGTGTTTTCATTGTAAAAATTTGAATAAGGGGTACCGCTTTTGTAAGCTTGGAAAGCATTGACTTGCTCGGTTGTTCCCCTACACTCGCTTGAGTCATGACCTAAGGTTCCACAATTCTCACATATCCCGCTTGGGATTGATGAGGATGCCGTCATGGCATTGACATGATGCTTTGATGATTTTGAGCTTTCCTCAAGTCTAGCCATAGCTTGTTCAAACTTCAAGTTGATTGTGTCAATGTGAGCACTAAGTTGAGCACCCAATTGAGTAACGGTGTCCACTTCATACTTTCCTCCTCTAGTAGCCTTGCGAGGCCTACTATATTGCGAATTATGGACCGCCATTTCCTCAATCTTGTTCCATGTTTGATTGTCATCAACTTCGGTGAACATTCCATTTGATCCCATATTGAGAATGTTCCTTGAATCTTCATATAAACCATTCCAAAATTGTTGCACTAAAAACCATTCGCTAAGTCCATGGTGAGGACATGAGCGACAAATACCTTTGAACCGCTCCCAAGCTTCATACAAAGATTCTTCATCCCTTTGCTTAAAACCCGTAATTTGAGCTCTTAGCATATTGGTCTTTTCCGGTGGGTAGAATTTTTTGTAGAAAGCTAGAGCTAGCTTCTTCCAAGAATCTATTCCAAGGGTGGCCTTATCAAGGCCCTTCAACCATTGTTTTGCGGTGCCGATTAACGAAAAAGGAAATAAGACCCATCTTATTTGGTCTTGAGTCACGCCCGTTTGAGAGATAGCTTCACAATAATCACAAAATGTTTCCATATGAGAATGAGGGTCCTCACTAGGCATTCCCCCGAATTGGCTCCTCTCAACTAGTTGGATGAAGGCGGACTTGGCAATAAAGTTTCCGGTAAGATGTTGTGGGGTAGGAGTACCATTTGGTAGATCCTCCTCGGTGGGTATAGAGTGTGACGAGAATTTAGGCATTGTAGGTGGATTTTGTGTGGTATTGTTTAATGGGTTCTCTTCTCCTTCTATTGCGAAAGGATTGACAAACTCACTAGTGGGTTGAACAACTTCACCAACACCTCCCAAATTCCTCCTAACAAGTCTCCTATTATTCGTGAAGGTTATTTCGATTTCACGGTCAAAAGGTAACAAATCTCTTTGTAACCTTCTAGACATGCAAAATATCAAACAACTCAAAAACAATTAGAACAATCCTTGAGGAGTTTTACTTCCCCAAGGTGAAAAAGACACAACTAAAAACAATAAAAGAAATCTTAAATCAATTAAACACCGTCCCCGGCAACGGCGCCATTTTTTGATCGGAGCCATTTGGTGTTCACAATTAAGCATATGTGGTCGTTGGTCAATGGTCGATACAAAACACAATTTATACTTCACAAACAACTCTACAATTAGTAAAGAGGCAAGTAAAGGTCGGATCCCAAGGGACGGGTATTGAAATGAAGATTCTATTGTAACTAGCGGTGTCTAGGGGTGTCACAAATTGGGTTGATGTAGAAGGTTACTAAACTAAAATAGCAATGAAAATAAACTAACAAGGTAAATGAAATAAGGGTGTAAACAATTGATTAAAAGCACTAGGGTGTCATGGGTTCATAGGGGAATCATGGGATATGATCATACAAACATGTTCTCAAATTATAAGCAAGCAATTATTGTTGTGATGGATTGAGTTGGGTTATATCTTACAATCCTAGGAAAGTTTGGGTCCCGGAGCCGAATCTCTTGGATTGTACAACACCTACAAGTCGACTTAATCTTCCCTACTTAACACATGCATGGTCTAACAAGACTCGAGTTGGGTTATGTCTTACAAGTCAAGTTGAAAGGATAGAAGATGATAGTAAATGCAAGGATTCATAGGCTTAGCATTTCATCAAATATAACATGTGCATGCATTAAGATCAAAACAAGGAAGCAAATAAGATATGAAAGCATATTAATTTAAGCATGAATCATTCCCCATGTTGGTTTCCCTAATCACCCATTAAACCCTAGCTAAGAGACTACTCACTCATTATCATATTGATCATGCTAGAAAGGTTGTCAATCATACTAACATAATGAAACATGATGAATAAATGAAAGTAATTAGCAATAATTAAAAAGGGATTAAGAGATTATACCTACTAATGATTCCAATAATAAAGCAAGAATAATAGAAGTACTTGAATCCTAGATTGAGAGGTTGTCAATCTCCCAATAATAACCCAAATAATCTTCAATTACCCAAAATAAAGTAAGAACAAGAGAGAGATTAAGGAACTAAAACTTGGATTAAAACTTGATTAATATTTGATTACAATATTGAAGAGAGATTTGATTGATATTAACTACACTAATTATTGATAAGAAGAACATGCTCCTCTAATTAGACTAATGGGGTATTTATAGTGAAAATTAGGGAGGATGCATTAGGGTTAACTAAGGGCTAAACTAGTAATTACACTTTTTAAGTTGAGCAAGGAGCCTCCGGGATTGTCCGAGAGAAGGGCTTCTTCATTTCGTAGCTTGAAGAAACGAAATCTGTCTTTGTCTTTGATCCGTGCGGCTGGGAGTCGGGACGGCCGGATCTGGGATGGACAATCCGAGCGGATCAAGGAACGAGACGCACAGATCGGGGCATGGGCAATCCGAGCGGATTCTGGTGAGGACGCTCGGACTGGCGAGGACGGACGGATTCTCTACAATCCGTTCGGATTGTAGCTCAAGACTTTCCTTCTTCTTTTTCTTCCCTTTTCTTCATAAATTCCTTGGGGATTTCCTTGGGGACTCAAGGATCCTTTTCTCAACAATGCTCTTCTACTATGCTATGTACAAAGGCCTTCTAGTCTTATCTCTCCTTGATGCTTGGTCATTGAATATGATCAATTTAGCCTTGTTTTGCCATGAAAATGCAAGATTCTTACTCCTTTCCTACCAAGGGATCAAAATCTCAAAGAATATGCAAAACAAAGAACTAAAGATAAGAAATGACCCAAATAGGCACTAAAAAGCATAGAAACAATGGTAATTCGGGGGCTAAATATGCGCCAATTATGGTCGCATCACTACACTACATGCAAACTATTCTATATGCAAATGCAATATCTCCCCCCAAGCTAAACATCACATTGTCCTCAATATGCCAACTATCCAAATCACCCAATCAAACCATAAAAATGGCTCAAAGCACAAAACAAGAAGGACTAGAGGTTATGTTTAATGGGATGCAAGATCTAAACTAAAATGCAAAGCAATTAAAACTTACTCGACTTGCTAATCTCCCCCAAGCTAGCATGAATTCGGGGGGATGTAGATGTTTCTTTGTGATTAAGGTGAAGAATTGCAGAAATATGGAAGAGAAAAGAAGAGAAAATACCATCGGGTGTGAAAATAATCGAAAGAATTTGATCACCCCTTTTTCTTCCTCGTATATAAAGAAGGCCGGGAAATCACAGAACCACGACCCCGATCGGGGCCACCAACCCTAATCGGGGTTGACTCTTTTTCGGGTTTTGACTCTTTTCCGCGTTGATTTAATTCCCCTCTGGTTTCTCGAAAACCACGTCCCCGAACGGGGTTGTGGCATGGGGAAGCGTGCCATATTTTCTTCTAATTCTTCTTCCTTCATTTTCACCTAAAAATCACAAAAAGAAACATCATCAAGTCGAACATTTTATTTCTAATCTATGAAAAACAATAAATTGCAGGAAATAAATAAAAACAAATAAAAAGCTTGGGTTGCCTCCCAAGAAACGCTGGTTTAACGCCCCGCACGACGTAAGAAGCTATTTGATTCAAGTTTTGTTCTTGAGCTTGCTACCAACCAAGCTCCATGTCATAGCTCCTTTAGCATTCCGCAACCACTTGAAATTGTTCAAATAAAATTTCCTTTTCCTCTTGGCACTCCTAGCATTAGTGCCCTTAGAATCGTCACCTACAAAGCAAACAACACCAACATCGTCCTCCAACGGATCCATTAGTGAGGATCCAAGCATAGTAGAGACATAAGAAGAGTCCACAGTGCTAAATAAATAACAAGACTCTTGTAACATTGGGCTTCTAACGGTGTTGTTTTTGCTAAAGGAAACCCGGTCATCACCCACTTCCAACGTCAACCTCCCATTTTTCACATCAATTAACGCACCCGCGGTGCGTAAAAACGGCCTACCCAATATAATTGGGGTTTGTGAGTCCTCGGCCATATCAAGTATGAGGAAGTCAACGGGTATGAAAAACTTACCAACTTTGACGGGAACATCTTCTAAGACACCTAGAGGTCGCTTTAAAGAACGGTCTGCCATTTGCAATGTAATACTTGTGCATTTTAAAGCACCCATGTTAAGTTTTTCACAAAGGGAATAGGGCACGACACTTACACTAGCACCTAGGTCGCAAAGGGCCTTATCAATGGTATATTTGCCTATAGTGCAAGGAATAGAATAGCTACCGGGGTCCTTAAGTTTCGGGGGAGACTTGTTTTGTAAGAGTGCACTACACTCTTCGGTGAAAGCAATGGTCTCAACCTCATTGAAGGATCGCTTCTTTGAGAGGATTTCCTTCATAAACTTTGCGTAAGAAGGGACTTGGGTAAGCAATTCCATAAACGGGATGGTGACTTGCAAATTCTTACAAACTTCCAAAAATTTAGCAAACTTACCTTCCTCCTTGTGCTTTGCTAGACGATGAGGAAATGGTACTTGAACAACTTCTTTTGGAGGAGCATCCTCCACATCTTCGACCTTCTCTTTCTCATTGGGAACGCTCACCTTTGTTGGAACGGCATCACTCTCCTTAGCATTAGGAGAGACTTCTTCAACAACCACCTTGTCATCATCTTCGGGCAATGGGGGCTCAACATTCTTGGCATCAAGCTTACTCTTCCTCTTAAGCATCAATAACCGGTGAGGAAATGGTACACGATCTCCAACAATAGGCTCTTCACTAGCCTTCTTCTTGTCATCTCCCCCAAGCTTGACCTTTTTAACAACCACCTCTTCATCCAAAGTCATGGATGACCCATCATAGCTTGAACCACTTCTCAAGGAAATAGAATTAACGGTTTCATGTGGTTGCTCACCTTGGGGAGGTAGTTGACCATTCTTCCTTGAGGGCTAGAAGCGGCTAATTGAGCCACTTGTTGTTCCAACATCTTGACCGCGGCACTATGAGCTTGATCATTCTTTTGGATTTGAGCCAATAGTTCCCTTTGCATTTGGATTATCATGCCCTCAAGCTTACCAACTCCTTGATTGTTTTGTTGGGCATTTTGTGGTGGATTTTGTTGGTAATTGTTTTGTGGGGGCCTTTGTTGATTTTGATAACCCGGTGGAGGGATATACTTTTGTTGTTGAGGGACATAGGCATTTTGTTGTGGTGGAGGTTGTGGATTAAGCACATTGTTGCTATTGTAAGACAAGTTCGGATGGAATTTTGAATTCGGGTTATAAGTGTTGGAAAATGTACCCGGTGGATATGAACTTTGTCTAAAAGCTTGAAAAGCATTTACCTCTTCCATAGGATGTAACACCCCGTATTTTATTAAGTTGGATAAAATTCTTTTAATTGCTATTTTGAATTTAATTACATCATTTAATGATTTATATATATATATATGCTTAGCTAATTAATTAATTTCCTCATAATTCGATACGTTAATTTTAATAATCATTAATAAGTTTATTTAAAGTTAGTTCGAGTTTATTGAAGTTAGTTCGAGTTTATTTATTTAATAATTTCCGTTTCTTTACGAGTCCTTAGAAATTTGTTTTAAGTGAACCCGAGATGGATTTTGGGAACAAAACCGTCCAATTAGCTATTTTGAGCTTATTTCACTAAATTAGCAATTTTTATTAATATCCGTTAGTTTTGTAAAAATCGCTAATAATTCCGATTCAAGCTGATATTGTATTATTTACGTTAACTAGCTGAGTTTATTTTATTTTCACTCATTAAATTTATTTATTATTGATTCCGTTTAATTACTGAAACTTTTACTAAAACCGATTTTATTAACTCGAGACGGTTTTAAAAACGAGCAAAATTACTTAACGATGAAGAAACGTACGTATAATTAGTAGCTAGCAAGCTAGCTGGTGTCTCATTATTATCATTCATCACGTCTTCTTCCTTTCTTCTATTTCCTTCTTCTTTGTTCTTCTTTTTCTTTCGTTTAAATTTTTGTCTATAAGTCGTCCTGATGCTCCGTTTCTCATCCGTTTTAAATGATTTTTGTTCCATAGCGCTCCTCTCGTCGTTCTCGTCATTCCGATGTAAGTAACATTCATTTTCGTTATGTATTTCTACAAACCCAATTTATACTTTCAGCTTTATTTATTATAAGACGGTTGTAGATGCTAAGATAGACGGTCTTGTGTAAGATTTGTTAGTCATAAATGATTAGTTCAATCGGAAAAAGGTAACAATGATAGGTTACTCAATATTACTTGTAAAATATGTTTATTTCGAATGCTGGTTAGTCTGTTTTATAATTGAGACGGTGTATAATTATATATAGGGATCCTTATGGATGTTAATTAGTTTGTTGTATAGTTGAGACGGTGTATACTGATATGTGGAGATGATTGAGACGGTGTATACTGACCTCTAGGGATCATTTGGGATGCTAGCTAGTAAGTGGTATATTTAAGACGGTGTATGCTGACATGTAGGGAGTGTTTTGGGATGCTATTTGGGATTTTAACTGCGATTGTTTTGTGTCTAATTGTAAAAAGGGGGGCTGTGAGATGGTCTTATACTTGGTTTTGGTCATTGTTTAGTTGGTGGTTTGAGCCAACTTTCTTATTTCCGTCTGAAAACTGAGCTGTTATGGGCTGTGTGGTGGCGGGTTGTGAGGCCGGGTATGGCTGCTCGTGAAGTCGCGTTTAGGACTGCTCAAACGGTTCAAGAGCCGTGGCTATGGGTGCTCGTAGTGTAGGCTTGGGTCATTTAAAATATAATTAAATAACCGTCTCTTATTTTATATAACGATAATTCGTTAATATCGTCCTTTCACATAATTATTTTAGGTGGCTCATATGTGGTTGAAGATGAAGAGTAATTTTGGGTTTTAGAAGCTTTCTCAAGGGTTATTTGCCTTTTTCTAGCTTAAGGTAACTATTCCGAGTTACTCGACGATTTAATGTCACATTAGTAGTTAATGTTGTGCTTGTTGTTTGTTAAGTGTTTAGGTGATTGATAATGTGTTACTTTCGTTTTTCACATGATAGAAATTGGAAATAGCATGAGAATAATATTGCGATAAAATTTGTGATTTGGGCCAAAGTAGGCCAAGACTCGAGCCGGGGGCAGTTGACCGAACGAGTTTGGACAAACTAGGTTTAAACCAGTCAGCCTCGATTTGACTGATGAGCCGTCGCGGGACTCGGGTCGAGGGTTTGTCTTTGAGGTGAGATTGGTTGTTATTGAAGGTTTTATGTTATGCCTTGATATTTGTAATTATCATTTCACATGTTGGTTGTTGGATGCTTTGGATGCCTTATGCTTGAGTCTTGTTGCCTCTTTGCCATTTTAGCTTGTTCTCATGAATTATGAGATTAACGGTTAGCTGGAATTTGGATTATTATTGATATTGGAGATATTGTTGGATTGTCAGCTGAATATGCTCTTGCATAGCCTTTCATATACTAGGGTGTGTATGATCTTTTGTGTGTACAAGTTTGGACTCTTTGCCCCTTTTATGGTTAATTGGGTGTCCTACTTGTCTTGTGTGGTGTGGGCTAAAGTATTCAAGCTGGGACTAGGTCCTAGGTGAGTATTTCGGCCTTCATCATAGATAGGCCATTATAGTCTTTGACGAGTATATGTTTGCGGCTTAATAGCCTTTGTGTTCCTGGCTTGGTGGGTTTATATCCAAGCTGGGGCATGACCTTTCTGCCTATTTTGTGAGGAGATGGTCAAACAAGTACTAGCCAACCCTTTGGTGGACTCCTTAGGGTACTCATGTGGTTTTATCATGAGTCTTGGGTGCGGTGGTTTTATCCGCATTTCTCTAGGTCTGCGCAGTCTAGGATTAGGGTTGAGTCGTATCTTGGCCATGTTTTATTCATATTAACCTCTGAGCCAAAATACTAGCTTCCCTACCTCGTGGTATAGACTCGAGTTACAAAGTGACTATTGACTGTACTAGTAACTTATGCCTGTCTCTAGATATATTGTCCTTTCTTTTTTGATGATTCTATGAATCATAGAAGGTGAGATGCAAGCCGGCTATGGTTGATAGAGTTTGGATTCCTGGATGTTATGTGATTCACATGATAGTGTAGTATGAGTCGGTCTAGTATTCACAGGCTAGGACTATGTGTTGTTATATTGTTGTTCACATGATAAGCACGATTGTCTAGCATCTATATGCTAAGGCTATGTGTTATTCATATTCATATTCTTATATTTACATGTTATATTAATTATGACATTTCGTGGCTGGGAGAACTCGGAATTACTCCTCACTGACTGTGGCTTTCGTATTTGTATAAAATGCGAATGACAGGTAGGTGATGCATATATGGGGTACATGGACGAGCTAGCGAGCAAAGTAACCTTGGAACCTAGATTGGTTTTATTTTATTGTGACCCTTAAACACTTTTTATGTCACATACATTTTAGGGACATATGTCTCCCTTTCTCATATTTGGGTTGTATAACTTTGTTTCGCGACTTTAGCGATGTTTCATTCATGAGATTTATTTTGGACCTTGCATGTTTGACACCTTCCCATTTGGATATCTTTATAACAGGTTCAGGTTTTTTAAAAATTACAGGTTTTTACCCAACTGAACCTATTACAAACATATCCATGCAGCTTTATTCTAGAATTACGTGTTTACTTTTCCGCGATAAATGAGGGTGTCACATAGGAGCTCGGCAATGAGCGGCATAATGACCCGCACCTCCACATCCATCACAAACGATGATTTGGCTTGTTGAAGACACAACATTGAGTTGTTGAGTTGAATCTTTAGCATCTCTCTCCGCCAATTGTTGTTGGAGCAAAGCAATTTGAGCTAGCAAAACGGAGTTGTTAGAGGATTCTTCTTTACCTTTGGGTGGCACAACTCGGGAATTGACATATTGGGCATCATGAATCGCCATAGATTCGATCGTGGAATGAGCAAGATCGGTGTCAATTTGATCAAACCGCCCATTGTTGGCGGAATCAAGAATCCTTCGGGACTCGGCACAACATCCATTGTAGAATGTTATTGCTAGAAACCATTCATCTAGCCCATGATGTGGGCATTGCCTTTGAAGATCTTTGTACCTCTCCCAAGCTTCATATAAGCTCTCAAGAGCTTGTTGACGGAATCCGGTGACTTGGCTCCTCAAGGTCTGAGTTTTCTCCGGTGGAAAAAAACTTTTGATAGAAAGCAAGAGCTAATGTCTCCCAATTGGTGATTCACAAGGTGGTGCGGTCAAGGCTATTGATCCAAAGCTTGGCCTTGTCCTTCAAAGAGAAAGGGAAAAGTATTTCCCTTATTTGGGCTTGAGTGACGCCCGTTTGACGGATCATGGAGCAATAGTCACAAAAGTTTTGCACATGTAAATTGGGATCCTCCAAAGGACTTCCCCCAAATTGCTTCCTCTCCACAAGGCTAATAAAAGCCGGTTTGATCTCGAAGTCCGGCGCGGTGATTTGAGTTGTTGTGATTCCGGCCGGGAGCATGGCCGCGGTGGGCTTTGAGTGATCGGAAAGTTTCACCATCTTTTTGGTAGTAGATGGTGGTGGTGGTGGAGTTGATGAACAAGAAACCTCCTCCTCTTCAAGAACCTCTAGATCGTCTAAGTAAGACTTTCTAGAACTTTCAACTTGTATGGGAGAAGTGGCTTCTTTCACTTCCTTCCAAAACCGTCGTCTTCTCCTAAAGGTTTTCTCGGGATCGGAATCCGGTGAAAGCAATTCTCCACTTCGAGAGGACCAGGGCATAAGACAACAATTTCTAGGAAAATGACAAGTAACGGTCTCAAGGAACAAGTGTTCCCCAAGACAAAGGAAAACAAGATAAAAATCGACAATTCAAAAAGCAATAAAACCATTTCCCCGGCAACGGCGCCAAAATTTGATAGGCTTATCGCGTACCTATGCAAAGATAAATTCCCTAAACAACAAGTTAATGTAGCAATAGGGGTCGAACACAAGGAAACGGGAATTACTTCGTGAATTGCTATGGGTAGATTTTTATCAAGGTCGATTACGATTTGATTTGGTTTGGTTGTTTGATGATTAATAACAATAATGATGTAAATTATATAATAAAAGAGAGTCTAAGGGGTTCGGGTCACACATGCAAAGGTAAACATATGATTATGATAAATGCGGTACTAATAACATTGTCAATTGCTTAGGCTTAAAGATACCCACCTTGCGGCATTAGCATCAACCATAGACCGGGTCCTAGAGAAACTCTCGTCCATGACTAGGTCGTCCTACTATACTTGCTTAGTCTAATTCAATTCCGTGCCTCTCGACTTATAGAACGAATGAACAAACTTAATCATTTGAATAAGGCCTTAAACAACGATTAAACGTAACGATGCAAGCATGTGATAGTAGCAATATGAACAATATTATTATTAACTTATTTTATCATGTTTATATATTAAATTTATGCATGGCTCCCCTAACCCTTAGACTAGGAGATTTAGCTACTTATGTTAAAATGTGAATTGCAAACTATATTGTAAGAAATATTAAACATGGTTATAAGATTTATATTAATTAGATGATATAACATAAGAAAAGAACAATGCTAATGTAAAATGGAATACTTGATTATAAACTATGTGGTAACCAAAATAGAAATGTAAAATTGCAAACTAGAAATAGAAATACCTTAATAATAGAGAACTTGTATGGAAGAACAAATAAAAACCAAATGCTTGAAATAACTTAGAACCAAATGTTTGAAGAACTACAAGCTTAACTAAATTGTAAACTAAAATGAGAAAACTATATGAGAGAAATATAATGCTTAAGGCTATGAAGAACTAAGATGAGACGTAAAAATTGGATGCCCAAGACCTTGGAACACCTCTCCTATTTATAGGAGAGGAAGAAGAAACGTAAACATTGAAGATATCTGCGGCCCCAATCGGGGTTGCATGGCCCCGATCGGGGTCGTGTGTTTCTCGGTTAATTCCCTTAATTCTCCTCTTAATTGCAAAGGGTATCCAATGTTGGTGATTAATTGTGCGATTAATCACCCGGTTAATGCTAGAATTTGGCATCTTAAGAACTTTTAGAATCTTATGCTTTCCCATTGTTTTGGACTTTGAAGTTGGGCTTGACTTTGATTGTTGGCAACATTTGCATTACTCATACTAATCCATCAATTTCTCCAAGCAAAACCCAATCCAATGCTCCATGCTTAGTCCAACACTTGATCTTGTTTAGCTTAATGAACTTAGTGTATAGAATGATAGGAAAAAGCCTCTAAATGCTTAGATTCCTACAAAAACATGTTAAGACAAGCAAATACACTAGAACAACAAATATTAGCTTATGACACTATGATAAGTGCTAATTAACAAATAAAATGAAGCTAATATAGGGGATGAAAGTATATAAAATATGCACTTATCACTACCCACTTATCCAACGTAACAAGGTTTGTATTACGGTGAAGCCGGATTAACTCCTTTATGAAATTGGGATTCATGGTTTCTACTATTTGGTAAGGCTAATTCCCAATTATTATTTAGTTAGAGGTCTTGTCAATTGATTATCTATCACGTTTTAAGTGAACCAAAGCGGTGAACTACGATAATTATAATTGACACGGTTGAGGACTCGATTAAATAAAATGCATGTTTAGTTATGGCGATTTAGAGAATGCATGGAAACATATAAATAAATGCTAAACATAAAACATAAAATCCTAATATGGTCTTCCTAAAAAGAAAATTTTATTAACTATTACAAATTCGGAAACCAACTCCATTGGTCCCTTGAACTTCACTTGGCACGCATTCCAAGGCAACACGGTCTTGTCGGAACGCCTTTCCTAATGGCACCGTCTTCAAGGATCTCCGGAATTACAAGTAATAATTAAAAATTACATAATTTCCTATTATACATTTGTAATAAAAAATAAATCTATTAAATTACAAAACGATGATACAAGATCACAATAATTACAACCGAATCGATATTCCCATACATTTCGGGTAATACCAATTAAAAACTAAAGCCATACCAAGTAAAATTACATAATTCAAAAATTATATAAATCAAAAATATGACAATCATAATTAAAATGCAGCATTAAAATATGTATGTAACATGCCATGTGATGTGCCAAATCGCCTTATTTAAGCTAATATCGTATATTCGTTCCGGTTTTATGGATTAGTATGACACTTAACCTTTTAAAATCACACAATATTACATAAATCAAATCTATGTCCAAGTTAATTACCTCAACTTTCTTAGGACTCAAAATTTAGTCTTCAATAATCATTTGACAATAATTCAACTTGATATTATATAATTGCTCTTTAATCACTATTATTCATAATAATAAGGAAATAATTCCCAAAAAGTCATAAAAATTCAAAAAAAAAAAATTCATAATTTTTTATATTCTAGAAAATTCCTAACATCCCAAAATTTTAATAAAAAATTGTCTTTAAATTATTTTAATTTATTTCACAAATAAATCATAAAAAACATAACTTTTAACCCATTAATTCCAAATTAATTATAAAATATGCAATAAATAAAAATTAAAATTTTGAAAATTCTTAACAAGTTTCTAGAACCTGTAAATGACAAATTTTTAAACTCAAAATTCGAATTTACAATTATGACTAATAAAGTTGCTATTTATCAATTTATATCACATAAAAATTAATAACCATCCAAATTAAACGAAATTTGACATGCAAATTTAGGTCTAATGTTCATATCATATATACAACATTAGAAAAAAATTTCAAGCCATAAAATTTATTTTAGCTATTTTTGGCTAAAATAGTCACTATTTATGTGATTTTTACATCTAAAAATCATAAATCATGCATAATAAAACTATTTCATTTGAAAATTTACATACAATGTGTAAATATAGCATGTGACATCATATAAAAATTTCATGTGCGGAATCGAAGTTTAACTAATTTTAGTAATTTAAGTGACATTTTAATCAATAAAATGTAATAAAAATACCAAAAACATATTAAAGAGCAATAAAATACCATAAATCATCAAAAATGACCTAAAATCAATTTAGGACCAGAATGTTTATTATTCAAAATTTTCGTGGCATTTATCTTCATAAATCCTTAATAACAAGTTTTATTTGTTAACTAATTAACTCGGAAAAACAAACCCGATTTTGCATGCAACAACTCTTGCTCTGATACCACTTGAAGGGATTCATTAATCTCATTTATTTACATATTGAATATATAAATAATTAATTTAGTCATAAAATTAATTGAAGATCTTATGCATGCAAAACAACCACAAGAGTAAAGAAAAAGTTCCTTACATTTGATGTTTCGGCAATATGGGCACTAGTAAGGTCACTTACCTTACCTGGTTCTTGAGCTTTCCTTATGGATGAACAAGATTCAATTGTATAATCTCTCCCCAAGGATTGTACCAAGGTAATCTCTCTCAATACATTTACTAATTTTATTACTAGAAATTAATAGATGTCCCTTTAAATTTTACTAATATAAATTATTACTACTACTAGTAATTAGATCTTAATATTAGTATTTTACAATGATGTTTTCATTTTTCTTTCTCTCTCAAAAACATGTTAGAGAACCAAAAATAAGATGTTTGATTAGAATGAATAAAATTGTGAAAACAATTCTCAAAAGGTGAAGGGGGAGAGAGGGGTGCCGGCACCTTGGTTTACCCAAGACCAATGCATGCTTCTCATTTCTACAAATTGTTCTTCACAAGGAAGAATGGGTTTGCATGCCTAAACCTAATCATAATTAGGTTATCTTAAACAATTTAAGACAAAAGCAATATTGTCTCCCCACTATATGGATAAACCGGTTCTCCATTTATAAAATGGTGTTCCATTTTAACTTTGTTATTTTGTCAATTGTAGATGTGACATATGTGACATGTTATTAGACATATGTTCATGTAATGCATTTTTAACATATTAAAATCATTACATAAAATAAATCACTTGCAATGACATAAATAACAATATATGACTTAATATACTTAAAATGACCCATTTAATTATAATTCACAACATTTTGTAATTATAATACATTATTCATTCTAATTATAATTGTTTCATAAACAATAAAAACATCATCTAAATAAAAGGATTAATTAACTCGTATCATCATACAATTAATTAATTTATCGATTGAGAGTGTTACCTTAAAGGTATGACCTTAAGGGATCAACTGATCACCACCGTCACACGACAGTAATGTCAAACTCTAGTCAGCCAATCATTACCGATAAATGTGGATCAGTTGACAATAAAGTATAACTTTCCCTCATCTATTCTTATCATGAGATTTAAACGCGTGAACGCATTATTGTCGAGGACACATACTCCAACATGTTAGTTGCATCATGGCATGTAGTTGCATATTAGAAAATTTTGTGAAAACTTCTATTTGGGAAGCTTGACAAGTGTATATAAGGCCCTTGTAGATAATTTTTCTCCTTGAGACTTTGTTTGCTAGAATACTCTCAAGACACTCTAGGATGTGTCATACTAGTATCTTTTCTCCCATGGTCTTAGGCCTAGTCAAGGGTTTGCATGTGTGTCGCCTATCCAAACTTATGATGTGATATGGTCTTGATCCATTTACCTAGGGGACCTTGATTGACTTGGTGGTTTGGCAACCCAAAAGTACTTTTTATTAATAAGTTTGAAGTGCTCATTTCAAAAGTTTTGTTATGTGAAATCGTTTTTAATTGCCAAAGAGACCTCAACATGTTTTGAATTGTTGATATTGCCTAGAAATTTGATGGAGGACTACAACTTCAATGTGCTTTGGTTCGGGATCCTTGTAATTGGGCCGCCCCCATACGGCTGTGAATTCGGCCGCCCAAAGATAAACACTAGTAGAAAAAAACATCTATTACGTCACTTGAATTACGTCGGTTCTAGAAAACACGACGCAAAAAGTACTCACTTTTGGCGGGAATGCAATTTTGTTGGGGCTGGTGTCCTCTACAGTTAGTGCAATAACATTTAAATCTCTAAAAGGATCAAAGGGTATACTTTTATATTATTATCAGTTGGTCCACGTTTATCAATAACGGTTGGCTTGCTAGATAAGTTTGACGTTATTGTCATACTGATGGCGGTGATCAACTGGTCCCTAAAAGTCACACTTATAGGATACGTTTGAGAGATGTGACGGTATGAAAATACAGTCATGTTGATGCCTAATTTGACTAAGCAGTTAGTCGGAGTTATTGACTAATAATTAGTCAAACGCGATGTTGAGATAATTATTTAATACGGATTAAATAATAATGGCTAAGACGAATTAAGCGGTTAATTCGTAAATTGAATATAAACGATTATATTTAACTGATGTATATTGAATTAATTATACAATATTGTCTTTGTCGGACATGTATTAATATATCGACTGAGTCATGTTACTAGTTGATATTTTAATAACCGATAACCGATGACGATTTATAATAAAAACCCTTCATATACATTTTAGCATTTTCGTGTCGGACCACGGGTTAAAAATAAGGAGAAAGTGGAAAGCCCACTCCCTCCTCTTGAAGCTCACGGCCGAAACACACAAAAGGGGAGCCTCTCTCCTTTTGTGACCTAATCATCTCATTTGCAAAACAATTAGTGTTTCGGGGCAATTTTCTCTGAAATTTCTAGATCTCACATCGGAAAAAACTCACAACAACTCTCTCAATATTGCAAGTCAATTAGAGAGTATTTCTAGCACAAGGGGCATAATCTCAGACGGTCTTGGGTGCAACGATTAGGAGGAAATCTACGTTGATTTCTATCTTAGGCCGAATTCTCAAGGACCCGAGGTTAATTCTTGTGCTTTATCGTTTTCTCTTGTATTTTTGTTTTATGACAATAATCACATGTTAAATTTTGCGTTATAGTCCTAAAATTTAAGGGTTTTATACGGATATTACCCCACAAGTGGTATCAGAGCGAGGCCACGTATATTTTTCATGTTGATTTTCATTAAACAAATTGAATCGATATTTTTTTTTGCATAAAAAACCGTGCGGCAGCAGCATTTTTTGTCACGGCAGAATTTTTTTTTTAATTGCTGTTGCGGTTTTTTTGTCTTGGAATCCGTGCCATACGGTTCATGGCTGATCAGACGATCTTTTGTTTTCGATTTGTTCTTTGCATATTGTTTTTGTAATCGATATTCATTGCAATATGTTAAAGTTTTGTCAATTGTAGTTTTGTTTTCATACGGATTATGTTCAAATTGCAATTGGTTTTGTCAAATCGATTCATGTTTGGCCTGTTTTTGCTCACGGCTGAGCCATTGAGAAAAAAAAAATTTTTTTTTTTTAGGGCAAGCTCTCGGTTTGGCCGTGAGAAAAAGAAAGAAAAAAAAAATTGTTTTTGTTATTTTTGCTGCTCTCGGCATTTGCAGCTGAAATAAAAAAAAAAAAAAAATTTTCGTTTTTCGTTTTTTTGGCCATAACATATGCATAATACGGATTTTATGCATTCGCTTGATAGTGAAACGGTTCACTCAAGTACCAGTTAGTTATTTTAAAGCGATTTAAAGTAACGGATTATCATGGATTAAAATTAAGTTGATTAAAGCGGTTTTGTCACATAATTTTAATCATTAAAGGTGGTTTGGATAAATTTAACATAATTACGGAATTATGTCACGAATAAATTTTATTTTTAGTTGATGCATTTTATTTATCATTATTTTGAATGCCTTGAATGTTTTTAATTACGTATTTATTTAATTTACAAACAGTTGTAACTTAGTGTGGCCTTAGTAGAATGTGTTACCGTAATGATGGAGCACGGTCTTGGTTGTATTTTGAGATCTCGTATCTCCATTTTGATTTTTTCCTTGTAATTACAGTTTTTATTTAGAATGTAAATAGGATTTTTTTTGTAAATTTTAATTGTAATTTTGAGAAGAAAAAAGATTGAGATCGGATGCTCACTCCCGCTGCATTGACAAAGATGGAACATCAAGACAAGCTTCTCGGGTCCAACGGTGGATTCCAAAGTTGTATTATGTTCTTTTTACTAGGATAGGCCACACTAGGAATTTTTATTTACGTTTTGCATTCTTTTATTTATTTTATCGTAACGATAGATTGCACCATATTCCGCCTAAAACCAAACCACCTAATAATTGCATGAAAACTGACTCATATAGAGGTCACGCGTTAGTTTTCTATGATATACAGATATCACACGTTTTTCAAGCCATCACCTAAATTAATTCATTCACGTAATGCTAGTTTTTCGTTCACTTAAAATGAATTAAAATTAAGTTGATGGGATCTTCCTCGTATAACCAAAAATTGAGAATAGTCTTTATAGGTCAAACTCCAATGAATCCCTTCTTCGTCGGTAGGCATAATATGACCCCTTCTACGTCGGGTAAATTGGAACTGATTGATCTATTTTATCTCAACACTATGGTCACTCGTACGATCCTGTGATTATGGTGGACTATAGATAGGATTTACGGAAATCTATCGACCAAGAGTTCTAACGATAGAACTAGCTAAACAGTTGGCTTATCAATTTACGGAAATTGAGTCTTGGGATCACTTGTATCATTCTTGAGGGAGATCAATTATGCAAGTGCAATGAGTCTACACGATTAAAATGAATTTTAAATAGACTTAAATCACCTCGATGAGTTGCTTATTTCGTTTTGTTTTTCCTTTCTTTTTCAGTGTAGATCACGATCACTTAAAATGCTAATAACAAAATGGTGGCCGTCTTTGACGACCCAATGCCAAGTGCCACATTGGACCGTGAGTCCCGGCTTCGGATCTTCATGAACTGGATGAATCGGTCTACTCGATCAAGAATGATGGATCAAACTTCGCGGACGGGAGGCGGCATTACGGAATGCTCGCCGCTGCGACGGAAGCTCAAATATCTGACAGAGCCCATCCCGTCAAACCCAGGCCCCACGGCTGGAGCTAACGAGATCGCCAAGTATAACGATTTCGTCATGGAAGCGGGTGCGATTAAAAACGTACTCATTTTTGCAATGGAATCCAATTTGCAGAAACGCTTCATAGCCCAAGGTGCAAACAAGATTTTCACCACGCTCACTAAGGAATTCTCGAAAGCACCGAGAATCGTGACCTATGAGCATACCACTCGCTTCTTTGATGCGAGACTCGGAAGGGCCAACCGATTAGCCCACACATTCTCGCATGATTGAGAATGTCGAGAGATCGGAGGCGCTTGATTATAAAATCAGCGAGAACATCGTGATTGACCGCATGCTTCATTCACTCCACGATGGTTTTGCGCTCTTTAGAGCGAATTACTATATGAATGATTTGAAGAAAAGTCCTCATGAACTACACTCCCTACTCGTATGCACCGAGAAGGATATGAAGTTCATGGGAGCTTGAAATGGATGTTCTCGTTGTGTCAAACAAGGGCAAGGGTAAGGGCAAAGCTCGAGCGGACCAGCGGTAGGTAAACCGAAGTTTAAGAAGTCGGGATCAGGCAAGAGTGGGCCTGGTGAGTCGAGCAACTCATCAGGCATGACAAAGAGCAAGACCGAAAACATGGAATGCCATCACTGCCACAAGACTGGGCATTGGAGGCGTACATGTCCTGTTTACCATGAGGACATAAAAGCAGGTTGCGTTAAACCTGTTGGTATGTCTTCTTCCTCTTCTACTTTTATTCATATGATTGAGATTAACCACGCAAGTTACGGAACTTGGGTACTAGATACTGGTTGTGGTTCTCATCTGTGTAATCATGTGCAGGGGCTCCGAAACATCGAACCCCTCGTAAAGGGTGAGGTGGACCTGCGTGTCGGGAATGGAGCACGAGTGGCTACCGTCTCGAGGGGAACATACGTGATCCAGCTACCTAGCGGATTTGAGTTATTTTTATATAACTGCTATTATGTACCCAGTCTTTCAGAAAACATTATTTCAGTTTCTGCACTTGACAAACTTGGTTTTTCATTTGTAATAGAGAAAAATACTTGCATTTTCTCATTACACGATATGATTTATGGCAAGGCAGTCTCCATGAATGGAATTTATGTTTTAGATCAGACCACCGAAATATTACACGTAATGAATAAGAAGTTAAAGGTCGGTGACAAAGATCAAACGTACCTATGGCACTGCCGTATGGGACACATTAATGAGAAACGCTTAAAACAGCTCATAAAGAATGGAGCTATCTCGGCCTTTGATTTTCAATCATTTGGCACGTGTGAATCATGTCTCATTGGTAAGATGACTCGAATTTCCATCAAAGGTGTTGGAATGCGCGCTGCTGACCTATTAGAACTCATACATACGGATGTGTGTGGACGTATGTCAATCACCGCACGAGAAGGCTATAGGTATTTCATCACTTTCACGGACGATTTAAGTAGATATGACTATGTCTACTTAATGAAGCACAAAAGTGAATCCTTTGAGAAATTCAAAGAATACCAGAATCGGGTGCGAATACATCTTTGGGTAGAAAGATTAAAACACTGCGATCGACCGTGGTGGCGAGTATCTTTCTCGAGTTTGATCAACAACTTAAGGATCGTGGGATTGCCTTACGATTAACTCCACCGAACACCTCGGTTGAATGGTGTGTCCGAACGGAGAAATTGAACACTACTTGATATGGTTCGATCCATGATGAGTCACACCGTGTTGCCTCGACTCATTGTGGGGTTATGCTCTTAAATCAATTTGCTCTAATACTTAACCGAAGTCCGTCTAAAGCTGTTGACAAGACTCCATATGAACTATGGAAGGGAACGGTCCCTAACTTGTCCTTTATACGGGTTTGGGGCTGCGAGGCTTATGTCAAGTGGAGACATGAGGATAAGCTCGGCCCGCGATCGGTCAAGACATACTTTATAGGTTATCCTAAAGGAACACTTGGTCATTACTTTTATTCGCCAACCGAACAACGTGTATTTGTTGCGGCTAGTGCGACATTCTTAGAGAAGGAGTTTCTCGAGAATGCAAAGAGTGATAGAACCTTCGAGCTGTCGGAGATTCCAGAACCAAATACCGAGAAACCATTGGAGGAACCAGTTCCTTCAATCCCGGCTGCGGTGAATATTCCTGAGGAACCTAGGAGGTCGGGAAGAGTCTCTATTCCTCCGGACAGATACATTGGTATGGTCGAGGAACATGACATAGATGACATTCTACTCTTAACGAGTAGTGAACCCGCAACCTATAAAGGTGCCATGACTAGTTCTGACTCAAAGCTATGGCTTGAGGCCATGCAATCCGAGATGGACTCCATGTATGAGAACAACGTATGGGATCTTGTTGACTTACCTGCTAAGGTTCGTCCCCTTCAATGCAAATGGCTTTACAAGATAAAGCATTCTGTGGAAGGTCAACAAGATATCTATAAATCACGACTAGTTGCTAAAGGTTTTACCCAAGTGCCAGGTTTGCACTACGATGAAATTTTTGCACCCGTAGTCATGCTGCGTTCCATTCGGATTATCTTAGCGATTGCCGCTTTTCATGACTATGAAATTTGGCAGATGGATGTGAAAACCGCCTTCTTAAACGGTTTTTTGGAGGAAGAGTTATACATGGTACAACCCGAAGGTTTCATCGATCCTGAACATCCTAAGAAAGTGTGCAAGCTTAAGCGTTCCATTTATGGACTTAAGCAAGCTTCTAGGAGTTGGAATCATCGTTTCGACCAAGTGATAAAAGAAAATGGATTTACTCGATCGGTCGAGGAACCATGTCTATATATCAAGTCGAGTGGGAGCAAGATTGTCTTCCTAATATTGTATGTCGATGACATACTCCGATTAGGAATGACATACCTCTCTTAACTCCGGTAAAAGTATGGTTGAAGAACCATTTCCAGATGAAAGATCTGGGTGAGGCACAAAGAATTTTGGGGATCCGTATCTATCGAGATAGATCACGTCGGATGTTATCTCTCGATCAGAGTCTTACATAGACAAGATCCTAGAGAGATTCAGCATGACTAACTCCAAAAGGGGTTTCTTCCTATGGCTCCGGTGGTGCATTTGAGCAAGTCTCGAGCACCGGAGACACCGGAAGAGAAAGAGCGCATGACACGGATTCCTTATGCCTCGGCTATAGGATCAATCATGTATGCCATGATATGCACACGTCCGGACGTGGCATATGCATAGAGTATGACAAGTCGATTCCAACGCATCCGGGTGAATCACATTGGATGGCTATCAAGAACATTCTTAAGTACCTACGGAGGACTAAAGCTTGGGCATTGACTTACGGAGCGAACAAAAGCTATGCGCAACCGATTCTGCAGATGCTAGCTTCCAAACGGATCGAGATGACTCAAAATCTCGATCTGGATTCATTTTTACTCTTAATGGCGCTGATCAGGTGGAAGAGTTCCAAACAAAGTGTTACAAACAGATTCTACGACGAGTCCGAGTACTATGCCGCGTCGAAGGCCGCAAAGGAAGCGATATGGATGCGTCAATTCTTACAAGGACTCTCAGTAGTGCCTAGTTCGAATGACCCGATCACCATCTATTGCGACAATAGAGGTGCCATCTTCCAAGCTAAGGAGCCTAAGTCTAGCAACAAGTCTAGACATGTACAACGGAAAGCTCATCTAATCCGAGATTACGGAGCAAAAGGAGGTAGTGATAGAAAAGATTGCTACAGATGATAACATAGCAGATCCTCTCACTAAACCATTACGACAAGATAAGCATGAAGGGCATGTTAATTCCATGGGAATTAAACGTGTTCCTGAGTTGTAGTACTCTTTTATGGATTAGATTCATTCTCTTTTGTACTCTATACGACATCATCGTTTTGATATTTATATATTCTGTTTTTTCATGTGGATTTGTACGACAATTTTGAACACCACAAAGTGAACTGAACAAACATTATATTTTTGGTCCTTAATTGCCCACGTGAGCTGATAACTCTGGCAATTATTTTGTGACGTTGGTTGATGGTGCGTTCAACGAGCCATAAGTCAAAAGGTTGACTGACCAATCACGAGGGCGATTTATACGGATATCTCGTAGGACACAATTGTGACATCGACGTGGAGTCCTAAATGTTTTATAACATTCGGTGCCGGTCGTGGATAGGACCTCCATGGTGATCCTAAGAGTCGATTCTTTTGACTATCGACTGTCTCTTGAGACTAAGGCAGATTTTGGGTGACTTTGGTTTCTTTCTCACGGTCATCCGTAACAGGGGGCCAAGTAGATTTTTTCTGGGTCATTTCATGCTGTGCTTAGATCGGAAGGAGTCGAGTTGAAGGAAATATTCAGCCTTTATCGGTACTCGATATTTCTCGGGGCCACTCGAGGAGTCAGAATCGAAATGCATGGCCATGCTCGAATACGAATTCGTTTTATCGGTTGAGTTACTCTCTAGTCGGGGAAACCACTCTTGATACTGATCGATTGTAAAATACGACCTTTGCGGATCCGGATCCGCAAATTGTTTTACATTGAGTGGGAGAAATTTTAAATGAATATGAGAATCGGTTATCGCACATACACTTGTACGGACAAGTGGGAGTTTGTTGGAGCCGTGTCCTCCGGTTAGTGCGGATAACGTTATTGCACATACACTTGTACGGACAAGTGGGAGCTTGTTGGGGGCTGGTGTCCTCTACCATTAGTGCAATAACATTTAAATCTCTAAAAGGATCAAAGGGTATACTTTTGTATTATTATCGGTTGGTCCACGTTTATCAATAACGGTTGGCTTGCTAGATAAGTTTGACGTTATTGTCATGCGATGGCGGTGATCAACTGGTCCCTAAAAGTCACACCTATAGGATACGTTTGAGAGATGTGACGGTATGAAAATACAGTCATGTTGATGCCTAATTTGACTAAGCAGTTAGTCGGAGTTATTGACTAATAATTAGTCAAACGCGATGTTGAGATAATTATTTAATACGGATTAAATAATAATGGCTAAGACGAATTAAGCGGTTAATTCGTAAATTGAATATAAACGATTATATTTAACTGATGTATATTGAATTAATTATACAATATTGTCTTTGTCGGACATGTATTAATATATCGACTGAGTCATGTTACTAGTTGATATTTTAATAACCGATAACCGATGACGATTTATAATAAAAACCCGTCATATACATTTTAGCATTTTCGTGTCGGACCACGGGTTAAAAATAAGGAGAAAGTGGAAAGCCCACTCCCTCCTCTTGAAGCTCACGGCCGAAACACACAAATGAGGAGCCTCTCTCCTTTTGTGACCTAATCATCTCATTCGCAAAACAATTAGGGTTTCGGAGCAATTTTCTCTGAAATTTCTAGATCTCACATCGGAAAAAACTCACAACAACTCTCTCAATATTGCAAGTCAATTAGAGAGTATTTCTAGCACAAGGGGCATAGTCTCAGACGTTCTTGGGTGCAACGATTAGGAGGAAATATACGTTGATTTCTATCTTAGGCCGAATTCTCAAGGACCCGAGGTTAATTCTTGTGCTTTATCGTTTTCTCTTGTATTTTTGTTTTATGACAATAATCACATGTTAAATTTTGCGTTATAGTCCTAAAATTTAAGGGTTTTATACGGATATTACCCCACAAATTTTGCCCTATAGATAAGCTTAATGCGTCGGTTCTTGGAAGAAACTAACGTATAAAATGCAACAGTTGTCGGCTAAACTGATGTATTTGATCAAATACATCAGTTATGTTACTAAACCGACTTATTTGGTATTATTTTTTTTACATCAATTATAACTGGAAGCGATGCAAATGAGGTTTAATTATAAAAAAAACAACGATTAAACACTCATATACACTCTCGCTACAACCTTTCTTCATCAAACAAAAATCAAATTAGGGTTTTTTGGGGGAGAGAGAAAAACAAAAATCCCCAAATCTTCAACAATGGTTGCCGAACCCAATTAAAGACAAGAAATTGAAGGCCAATGATGAAGAAACCACCGAGATCGAGGGTGAACTTGTTCTCTCTATTGAGAAACTTCAGGAAATCAGGATAAACAACTCAAAAAGGTTTGACATCTTTTTCGATTTTATTCGGTTTTTGCATTTTGGATGAAAATAGCTTTGTAAATTTGTGTATAATGGTGTATATGTTTGTTATTGTTTTTAATTTTTTATGGGTTTGTGATTTTTGATGATGGGTAGTTGAGATTATTGCTACTTCTCGATCAATGCCTTTTTTGTCGGTACTGAAGTTGCTCCTTGGAGTAAAACCCGCGGTCTTGGTGATGTTTTTGGCAGTTTGCCACCGACTATGGCGATAATGTCTTTTGTTCCTTGAATGATTTTTGTATGTTGATTACACTTTGTGATAGTGAGTTGACCCCTCCTGAGTAGCATGTTTTCGGAGTATGAGACATCACGTAGACCTAATTAGGATAACTCGTATATGACTTGTCCTGAACTTTGCTAGTCTTGAAATGGACCTTAGCTAAACTTCAAATGACTGAGTAATTTGGAATTAGATATAGGATTGTCTAAGTTAAAAGTATACGAAAATCGTTGTTGGCAGAACTTAGAATGGCCATAAATAATCTGATTGACCAGATCTATAACCACTGAGTCGACAGTAACTTGACCCAAAGTGACCTGTATCCAATATGACCAGTTAAAAGCACACGTGGAAGAAGCACAAAACCCAAAATTAACAAAGTCGAAGTGCATACGACATCTGAAATGACCGTAACCATGCTCAATCCGAATGACCTATTTATCATGTCGTAATTGTTGAGGGCTTATTTGGTCTAACTGTCTGAGGTTATGAAGTACACATAACATTCATAGCATTATCAAACACGCTTATCATTAGCTCCGTAAACTTTTCCCACCATGACAGTTACTCTAAATTTTTCGTGTTAGCAGACCCTGAATTCTGTAAGACTAAGGCGTTGTTGTTTATTGTTAGGCAAATGGATATCAAGTTATGACATTTGCTCCACAGTACGACCAATACAAAGATGGATAGGGTACAAGTGTTTCAATTGAAGTATGTTTCTATCATTCCTAAGAATTCAGCTGGTTTCTCCTTCAAACAGTATTTGTGCAGTTCTACTTCCCTTTTCGGTTCTCATTCACTTTCTACCATCTATAGGTAAAAGGTTGCGATAGAACAGAACTAGTTTGGTTCTTTCATTGCTACAAGCGATGAATAGAGCGTGTCTTTGTTGACCACCCAATATTTCTAGAGAAGGTTGGTCATATGTTTCACTTTAGCCTGCTGTTTTAAACTGAAATAAATATGTGGCGAGTTTTCTATAGGCAACTGATGATTCTCTTATACTTGAATTTATAAGGTTTAAGGGAAAACAGGAGCAAAAGTATATGGTCCTATTGTTGGTGAATATTATGTGGATAATGAACTCCACTACAGTCTTCTTTCCCAGGTGACTTTTCCTGACATTTTTGCAATGCTTGCATATCAAATTGAGTTTTTGTTACCTAGAAATTTTGTTTGACGAGAAAGTCTGACAGATGGAGGAAGCTGTAACCTTATAGAAAGCACAAAAATATTAGTCAAGTGCCTTAAAGGATCTTACCTATGCCTCGATATGGGAGACAATTATACACATTCCTACTTCTATGTGGATAAAATGCCCATGATACAAATCATATATCAAATTGCAGGGATTGACTAATATTTTCATGGTATAAGAATCACAGTTTAATGAACTATTTTGCTATACTTCCAAGTTTGAATGGGTTTTACAACTCTCTTTTAGGTCAGCTTGAAGTGGGCCTTTTTTGGAGATAAAAGAAGAATAGAGTGGACCAATAAAAGCTTTAGAAGGTGAGTTTTAACTAATCAATTTCTCTATATGTGATTTTAATTTCACGGTTACAGTCAATTAGTCAAATAGTTCATAAACTCAAAAAAAGATTATGGGTTTAATTCTTTTTGTAGGGGTTGTGTGTGTTAATGAAGTTGCAATTTCCACTTTAAAGCAATTACCAACTCACTAACACCTACTTATGCTTTAGCCTTTTATTTTGTATAAATTGATTTTCCCCGTGTTCTTGATTAAGCGAGTAATTGAGCATTCTTTCTCCTTGATTGTTTCTCTTTGCTTGCAATAGGTACAGTTCTCTTGATATGCACTCAAGATAGAAGTTTGGCATCCTTCAGGTTTAGGTAATAATAATAATAATAATAATAATAATAATAATAATAATAATAATAATAATAATAATAATAATAATAATAATAATAATAATAATAATAATAATAATAATAATAATAATAATAATAATAATAATAATAATAATAATAATAATAATAATAATAATAATAATAATAATTGATGGGGCATATTCTGCACCCGCTGACCGAGTCAACATATTGAGCAAGGTCAAAGCTAAAAGACAGCAAGTCAACGTATTAACAGCCTAACCGACAAAGCCTGTTGGCCTGTCACTTGGGTCTCGGTCTCGGCAACTAGCCGGCCGAGAGGCATATCCGCGTACTCACATCCAGTCCCCTCGGCATGGAGTCAACAGGCCTGCCGGCCCGGCATGGGTCCCTCGGCCGAGGGTAAGATAGTCTTTCCACCTGCTAGCCACTTGGCCACTTGGCCACTACGCGACAAAAGGTGAAAGTCTATAAATACTCCACATCTCTCATTGAGAAAAGGATCCCAAAACTATCTGAATATCACCTTAATCTGGTATAAAACTCCCTTATCTCTCTACAATATACTTTGCCAAGTTAACACACAACTTATCTCTTTAAGTTTACTGACTTAAGCGTCGGAGTGAGTACGCTCAGTACCAAGCCGAGCCCTCAGTTTGTTCATCTTTACAGGAGAGAGCGAAAGGAAGAGACAAGTAAACGACGTCATTCTACAAGCTTAAGTGGTCATAATCCTGCTCCGAAATTACACCTGGAACAATTGGCGCCATCTGTGGGGATAGATACTAAAAGCTAGTCACCTCCCTTACAAAAAAAAACAAAACAAAACCCACTCAGCAAGCTAAGAAGATGTCAAAACAACAAGAAACTATGAGTGAAGGAACTGCATTCTTCCAGGATGACACGTTCCCTAATTCTGAGATCGGGCAGTCCCCCACCGACCGAGTCATAGAACCGGCGTACGGGATGCCAAAAGAGCCAGAAACGCCGCTGCCTACCGGCCAAGTCACTGTCATGGGACATGTGGTCGATGCAGCCAAACTGAAGCTATTCCTAGACCTGATGGGTAGTACGCCGGTCACCCCTGTCATGACGACGGTGGCGGCAGCGCACCCACAGGTGACCAGGGCCCATAAAGTGACTCCGAACAACTTCTCCGGAGCGATACAAGGAGCTGGCCATGCTAGGACGCCGGCAGAGCCCATGGTGCCAGTGGCAGACCTAAGTCCTTCCCCCACTCGCGGGAGGACAGCGTCGCCGCGGCAACAACGAGGCCCGCCCCGAAGGAATGAAAGAAGTCCGACTCTCCAAAGTCGGACAACAAGAAGCCCTTCCCGCCAGAGGGAGAGAAGCCGGACTAAGGTTGCGAGGAGCTGATCGCGGCGTGTCATTCGACACGTGGTCAGACAGCCCCTCAGTGCCTATGTCCTCGAAGTCCCTGTGCCGACCAAGCTAAAGCTGCCGCCCCTATCATACAAAGGGGATAGCGACCCAACCGACCATGCCGAGGCTTTCGAGTCGTACATGTCGGTATGGGAGCAGCCTGATAAGGTGTGGTGCCGAGTCTTCCCAACCACCCTCCATGGGATGGCCCAGAGTTGGTACAAGGGGCTACCTAATGGCTCGGTATACTGTTATGCCGACCTGAGGGACAATTTCATAGCCCAGTATGCTTGCAACAAGAGAAGGGCCGTGGAAACATCAGATCTCCTCACTATCCGACCGGGGGAGGATGAGTCCCTCCGAAGCTACGTGAAGAGATTCGACGCTAAGGTTCAGCAGATCCGAGAGCTGAACACCGAACTGGCGGCCTTCGCACTGATGAAAGGCCTCCCGAAAGGCGAGTTCAAAAACGAGCTGATCAAGTGCGAGGACCTCAATCTAGACACCGCCAGAAAGATGGCCTATCGAGCCGTAAAGGTGGAGGACTATCACAAGACCTGGGTAGGCCACAGTGAAGCTAGGCACCCAGAGAGGAAGAGCCGCCGGGACAACGTAGATTAAGGACGCCGTGACGCGAATAGGTCACGGCCTGAGAGATTTAATAGGAAACAGAACTCGGCGGGCGCCGGGGGGAGTTCGGGACCATACACCCGAAGCGGTACAAAGAGTCTCACCCCCCTGGTCAAATCACCAGCCGAGGTCTTTACCCTAAGCAAGACTGAAGGGCAGAAATGGGCAAGGCCCCCCAAGGCGAGGGGGGACGGCGACACAAGCCAGTTTTGCGAGTACCACGGCCAGACCGGCCATAAGACCGACAACTGTCGGCATCTGAGGAACGCCATCGAAGAGCTGATCCGAAAGGGGGCCCTCAGCAAGTATGTAGCTGGAGGCCCAGAAACAAGCTCCGACGGGGCGAATAGAAAATCAGTATTCTAGCGGATGGGAGTGATCCAGGTTTTCATCGGGGGGAACGAGAACGGTGGGTCAGCTAATGGGCACAAACGGCACCTGAATGAGCTATACTAAGCCATCAACTTTGTGCCCAAACAGCGATCTCCGCTTCCACAATCCCCGATATAACCATCGGAAAGAAGGACTACGAAGGAGTCATCGCCCCGCACAGCGACCCGCTCGTAGTCCACCTAGACATAGCCAACCACTTGGTCAAAAGGTGCCTGATTGACACAGGCGCCTACACGAACATCATGTTCAGGGAGTGCTTTCTTAATCTCGGTCTGAAGATTGGAGACCTGAGCCCCTGCGCTAACCCGCTATACTGACTTCTCCGGGCCTATACACCCCGGGTCAATCGATCGCGGTGATGTTCGGCCAAGTAGATGCGGCCAAAAATGTTTTGTCTGAGTTCGTGGTTATTGATGGTTCGTCTGCCTACAATGTTCTCATAGGCCGAGTCACTTTGAGCAAGGCCGATGCAGTGATGTCCATCCGGGCCCTGACATTGATGTATGTCTCGGACCGGGGGGAAGCACAAAAGCTCGTCTCAAAGGACGAAAGAGACGAAATAGTCAATGTCCAAGTATCTGCCAGGGGGTGCAACATGCAATCCCTCAAAGTGGCGAAGAAATCAGAGAAAGGGAAGAGCCCATCCTTACAGCAGGAGGGTGATCCGATGAACACCAACGTCGGCATGGTCGAAGGAGCCGAGACCGAGGAAGTGGAAATTGACCCAGGGCGCACCGTAACTGTCGGTGTTGGCCTGGAGCCAAAATTCAGAGCCGATCTCCTAGACCTGCTGAGGAAGAACAAAGATGTCTTCGCATACTCAGCCGCCGAGATGCCAGGCGTGAACCGGGAGGTGATCGTTCACAAGCTGAACGTACTCTCCACCGCTCGCCTTGTCAAGCAGAAGATGAGGAACTCCTCGGCCGAGAAGGATGAGGCCATCAAAGCTGAAGTAGACAAACTATTAGCGGCGAGCTTTATCATGCCTTGTACTTACCCTGAGTGGCTAGCCAATGTTGTAATGGCGAGGAAATCGTCAGGGGCGTGGAGGATGTGTTGATTTTACCAATCTTAATAAAGCATGCCCTAAATATTGTTATCCCTTGCCTCGAATAGATAGTTTAATTGACGCAACGGCAGGCTACACCATGCTAAGCCTGCTAGACGCCTTCTCACGGCACATACATGTATAAAATGATGTCGTTCGGTTTGAAGAACGCTGGCGCAACTTACACTAGGCTGGTGGACAAAGTGTTTCAAGATCAAAAAGGGCGAAACATCGAGGCTTACGTCGACGATGCTATTGTAAAAAGCAAGTCTGACAGCGAGCACTTGGCCGATTTGAGCGAGACATTTTGTTCACTAAGGAAATATAAGATGAAGCTTAACCCAATGAAATGCAACTTCGGTGTCCGGGCCGGCAAGTTCCTCGGCGTGCTTGTCAGCGCCAGGGGAATTGATGCCAATCCAGAGAAAGTCCAAGCAATATTAGACCTGCCGGAGCCGAGAAATCGAAAAGAGGTTATGATGTAGACCGGAAGGATGGCGGCTCTCGCCCGCTTCATCTCTCGGTCGGCCGACAAGAGCACTCCGTTCTTTAAAGTGCTGAAAGGGAATAAAGACTTCAGCTGGGGGGAGGAACAGAGCACGCCTTTCGTGCAACCGAAAGCTCACCTTCGACACTACCGACCCCGTCCAGCCGACGCCGGGGAGACGCTATATCTATACTTAGCAGTTACCTCGGCCACGGTCAGTGCCGTAATCGTCAGGGAAGAAAATAAGCAGCAACACCCAATTTACTTTATCAGCCATACACTGCTGGCCGCCGAAAGAAATTACCCACTAATCGAAAAGGAAGCCCTCGCCGTCGTCGTTGCCGCAAGGAAAATGAAACTCTACTTCGACGCGCATTCCGTGACGGTCTTAACCGACCAGCCATTGGAGAAAGCGTTAGAAAAATTCGAAAAATCCGGCAGACTTATCAAATGGGCAGTGGAGCTCTCCGGCTTTGGCATTCAGTACAAGCCGAGACCCTCGATAAAGGGGCAAGCACTTGCAGACTTCCTGGTTGAGTGCACATATCAAGAAGAATCACACCCCGGCGTATGGGAAGTGTATACCGACGGGTTCTCCACGGCGAACAGCTCAGGAGCCGGCATCCTTATCACCAGCCCTAACGGAGACGAGTTTGAGTACGCCTTGAAGTTTACCTTCTCGGCCTCAAATAACGAATCCGAATATGAGGCGGTGATAACCGGAGTCGAGTTAGCTAGAGTCTGCCGGGGGAACACATTGTGTTGAAGACAGACTCGCTCTTAGTAACTAATCAAATCCGAGGAGAGTATGAGGCTCGAGACGATGGGATGGTAAGGTACCTGGAAAGGGTAAAAGCTGACACCGCAAAATTGAAATCTTTCCAAATACAGTGCATCCCCAGGTCTGAGAACAACCGAGCCGACGCTCTCTCAAAACTTGCCAGTTCAAGCATCAAGAATGTCAGTCGAACCGTGCTGGTGGATATCAGAAATGCTAAAAGCATCACTGAGACCGTCGGCATGGTGGGCGACATCGAAACCGAGACGACGTGGATGACTCCGGTAATGAAATACAAGCTGACAAAAGAGTTACCGGAGGACCGCAGTCTCTCTCAGAAGATAAGAAGGATCGCCGCAAGGTACTTGGTGTTCGAAGGAGAATTATATAGAAGGTCCGTGATAAGACCACTCTTGAAATGTGTCGGCCCAGCCGACGTGGAGCTTATACTGACAGAGATTCACGAAGGCATCTGCGGACACCACATGGGGGCGAGAATGCTAGCCCACAAAGCTCTTCGAGCCGGCTACTTCTGGCCTACCATGCGGAAAGATTCCAGGGCCAAAACCAAGAAATGCAAGAATTGTCAGATGCATGCTCCGGTAATACATGCACCTTCCCGAGACCTGCAACCAGTACTTAGTCCCCTACCATTTGCACAATGGGGGATTGATTTATTAGGACCATTTCCGACGGCCTCCGGAGGAAGGAAGTACCTGATCGTCGTCGTTGACTACTTTACCAAATGGGTCGAGGCTGTCGCGGTACCTGCCAAAACCACGGCGGCCGTAAGAAAGGTGATTTGGGAGAACATCATAACTCGCTTTGGGTTACCCCAAGTCATGGTATTTGACCACGGCCGAGAGTTTTGGAGTGACATGGTGATGAATTGGCTGGAAGAGCTCGGTATCAAATTCGCATACTCCTCCGTCTGCCACCCTCAGAGCAACGGGCGGTGGAGGCGGCTAATAAAACAATATCGAACGGGTTGAAAAAGAAGGTTGAAGATCTAAAGGGAAGATGGGGTGACGAACTACCGGCGTCCCGTGGTCACTTCGAACCACGGAAAAGAAGCAACAGTGGTACATCCATTCCACCTAGTCTATGGGTCCGAGGCCGTCCCCGCGATTGAAGCGGCGGTGCCGACATTCAGAACGCAAACCTTTGACCCAGTCGAAAATGAGGAAGGCCTGAGAGCCTCCCTAGACCTGGTCGAAAAAAGTCGAGATACGGCACGGCTCAACTTGGCAGTATATCAAAACCGAATGAGAAGAGCATACAACCGTAGGGTCCACAAAAGGGACTTAAGAGTAGGAGATCTAGTCCTGAGAAAGTCGGCCGCAACAAACAAAGGAAACATCCATGGTAAGTTGACGGCCAACTAGAAAGGACCCTACAAAGTGGTTGAAGAAATGAGGCCGGGGACATACCGGCTGACAGACATGAGGGTGTGCCTCTAATGAGCCACTGGAACACAGACAACCTTAGGAAATATTTCCTATAGCGGCAGAGGTGTCCGAGACCGTTGTGGGCACCCCAACGCGTGATTATATCTAATGAAGAGTGATCCAAGTTTTCCATCAAAATGAAGAGTCCCCTCCGTAGTCGTACTAAGGTAGACGCCACGGCCAAAGCCGGGCAGTCACTAGTAGACGCCACGGCCAAAGCCGGGCAGTCATTACATCGGCAGTTGATACTCGCGAAAGCGACCAACATGCTTACTAGACGCCAGCCGGACAGTCACTACCAATGCAGTTGATACTCGCGAAAGCGACCAACATGCTTAAGAACGTATAAGTACAACAGAACGCAAATCGATCGCCCGCCAATCCTGGAGTGGCAGAGGAAGCGATCAATATGTCTATAGATACGAACGCTATCGAGCCGTAACCTCGATGGCCTCGGCCAAAGCCGGGAGTGACGGGGAAACGACCGATACGCTAACATGTTCACAACAGCAGTTGGGAAGCGCAAATCTGACCGCCTCGGCTAATACCGGGAGTGGAGTTGGAAGCGACCGACATGCCAACATGTTTAAAAAACGTTTAAGTACAGTTGAGATACACAATCTAACTGCCTCGGCCAAGCCGAAGGTAAAACGAAAAAGCGCTCAATATGTTAAAAACATAAGAAGATAACTCAATGGAGAATGAGATCAAAGCCTCGGCCAAGCCGAAGGCAAATAGACAAACTTTATTAAAAATGTTTACAGGTGGGGCAAAACAAAGTCGACGGCCGTCCCCATAGGGATAGCCTAAACACAACCTACCAAAGTTTATCAAAAAAGAAGGTACAACAAAAGGTTACAAACATTAAGACTTGAAGCGCCAAAAGGATGGCAGGGAGGAAAGGCTCAATAGTTGGCCCCCGAACAGCTGAAGCTGTCAGAAGGGCCGGGTGAATCTGGTGACGACCGCCCGTCTCCCTATGCTTGTTGCTACTCGCCACCGGCAGCAGTAGCAGCATCACCAACGGTGGGCAGCCCAGAGGAAAGCTTGGCAGCTTCACTTGCCTTTGCCCTCTCAGCCTCCTCTCTGGCCTCCTTCACCTTAGCATCCCGGGCCGCCTTCTCCGCATCCTCCTGAGCGGCCTTCGCCGCCTTTGCCTCATCCACGGCCTTGGCCTCCGCAGCAGCGGCCTTCTCATCAAGAAGCCGGTCAAAATCTTGCCACGGGAAGGAGCCTTCAGGAAGGAGCTCTTTAATTTCATCCCTGGTAGCATTTTCAGCTTGGTCCCGGTACCGGGCACACATGTCAGGGATGATGACGGTCTTCAGCGTCTCAATATCCTTCTCCCTCTGAGCAAGGATAGCCTTTGTGCCCTTGTGCTCCTTCGCCTCGGCCGAATGCAGAGACTTCCATCTCTCCCTCTGATCAACCATAGCCTGATAGCCGCCCTCAAATTTGGTTTTCTCCTCCCGCAGCTTAGCGGCATCAGCCAATGCAGCCTCAACCTTGGCTCTCTCGGCTAGGACCAGCTTCTCGGCTTCCTCCATAAGCTTTCGCTCAACAAGGAAGTCCTTCATGGCGGCCTGGAAGTCCTTCTTCGTCCTCTCGGCCTCCTTCTTAGAAGCAGCAAGCTCGAGCCTAAGCCATTCAAGCGCAGGGGCAGCTTGAGCCATGACCTTTTCTTGCTCGATAATATGAGCGCCGGCTAGTTCAGCCCACTTCACCAGCCTCTTGGACAACCTTATGCCTTCCGCCCTAAGCTGAGCGGGGGAAACCTTCGGGATGAGGAGTCGGCGGTGACATTTTGATCTCCCGTCCGCACAGTGCTTCTCCAATTGCTGTTCGGTGAGAACGACAAATGACGGCCGATCTACAAAAAACCCAGACAAAGCATCCATGTCAACATTCATTGACATGTCAGAGAGCCTGTCATCAGGAATGCCTAAAGAACCTGCTAAATCCGAGCCATGGGTTAGATCCGTACCAGTCCTGGCCTTCTTGGACAGAGGGCCGGCTGACCCCTTCTCTTTCCCTGCCTCGGTAACAGCAGCAGCAGGCGTTGTTTCCTTCCTCTTATTTGAAGGAGGAGGACACTCCAGAACGGTGACGTCCTCTTCAACATTGACGACCACCTGATCCTTTTGGACTGCAGGGATTGGAGATTGAGTGGGAGTTGGCGTCGTAGCCGCCGTAGACGTTGTTTTTGGTCTCCGGCGCGGCACGTTACCGCCAATCTCCGCCTGAGTCGCCGCCACATCCATTGCCTTCATTGCCTGCTCCATAAGCTCGTGCGGGGCCGATCTGCGATCACGTGGCGCGGCCTTAGGATGCAGCTCAACAACTCTCCCGTCCTGGTCAAGTCCCAACTTGTTTAGGATGGAGACGGGGAGATCACGGCCAAATCGATCTGCAAGAAACAAAGCAAGAGTTAAGTAAAAGAAGTAAACCGGGGCAAATACAGAAGCATAAAAAGCAAAAGTGGGCCTCACACCGACCCCACTCACCCTGGCCGAGGGCCGGTATGAGGCCGACGTGGCAAAGCGGCTCGTCTTGAAGGACGATCTGCGTCGGGGGCATCCATCCCTTCGGCGTGCCATCCTTCTCAGCCTCGAACAGGCTCATTGCCTGCTCTTCGTCCTCCTTAAGATAGACCTTCTTGGCGTCCATCTTAAGCTTATTCCGAGAGACATATCTATCATGCTCCCCCTGACTCTCACACCGCAAATTGACGCGGCGCTGGAAGGACCGCGGCAGTGGATAGTCCTCCGGAACCTCAACATATACCCACCGCCCCTTCCAGTCCTTGCAAGATGTCAGCTTGGAAACGATGACATAACCCGGCTCGGTCTGCACGCTGTACCACCCCGAGCCGCCTAGGGTAGTCTGCCGAAGATGGTGGAGCCGGTGGAAGAGGTTCACCATTGGGGCCTCCCCTTTAAAAAGACAAAGCCATACAAAGCCAATAATCGTCCTAATGGCCAACGAATGCAGTTGTGCCACGCCGATATTCATGGCTTTAATTATGGCCACGACGTGTTCATTAAGAAGAAATCGGAGCCCATACTCCAGATGTCTGATGTACACGCCGATACAGCCTTCGGGAGGCAACAGACCACCTGATCTCCCTCAGGGATAACAATTCTATACCCCCTGCCGAAGGATTAATGGTCTTCAAAAAGTTCAGGACCGGAACAACTAGCGAACTTGTTCGTCCAAACACGATCAGGATTGATCGAACAGGCATCGCCGTGCCACAAGAAATGCGGCCTCTCTACGTCAGAATGGGTCCTTTCCTCATCATCATCATCAATACCCTCCAAAAATTTCTCATCAATTTCAGGAGAAGGCGACAAGCGCCCCTCGAACCCTATCGGGGTGACAACCAGTGGCTCCTGTTCATCAGGATGCGGCGGTTCGCCCCCTGGAGTAGAGGTACTAGGAGGAGCATCAGCAGCAGACATGGCAACAACAATTAATTAACAAGTAAAAAGGTGGCGAAGAATTTGTTTGTTTACCTTGAAAAAAAGTGTTACGCCGAGTAACGCTTTGAAGACTAGAGAGAAATTTCTTCGAAAAAACTAGAGAGAGGAAATTTTTTGAGAAAATGAAGTTTGATGGCCAAAATGAGGGGCTAACTGCTCTATTTATAGAGCAAAGCCCATTCAATGGACCAATCAGAGCAAAGCCCATGAAGCGTCCACCAATCAGCACCAGGCCACGTGTCAAGCATGCAGCCACGAAATGTCAATCGACATACAGTGATGAATCTTCTTCAACACGCTCCTTGGTATCTACTTGCCAATGGCCAGCTGATCAACCAAGCTTGGCAGCACCGGCCGGGGGCAATCAAAAGCACACAGCATCCTCAACCTTGGTCTCGGCCAGCGCCATTTTCTTTTCCACATTGGATGTCCATTACACAACCATGCGGAGGGGGGATATGGTACGGCCTGAACAGAACCAAGCCGAGGAAGAAGATCGACATGCGCACCACTCATCGAAGGTCCATACCACGGCATAGACTACGCTAGGGGCAAATTGATGGGGCATATTCTGCACCCGCTGACCGAGTCAACATATTGAGCAAGGTCAAAGCTAAAAGACAGCAAGTCAACGTATTAACAGCCTAACCGACAAAGCCTGTCGGCCTGTCACTTGGGTCTCGGTCTCGGCAACTAGCCGGCCGAGAGGCATATCCGCGTACTCACATCCAGTCCCCTCGGCATGGAGTCAGCAGGCCTGCCGGCCCGGCATGGGTCCCTCGGCCGAGAGTAAGATAGTCTTTCCACCTGCTAGCCACTTGGCCACTTGGCCACTACGCGACAAAAGGTGAAAGTCTATAAATACTCCACTTCTCTTATTGAGAAAAGGATCCCAAAACTATCTGAATATCACCTTAATCTGGTATAAAACTCCCTTATCTCTCTACAATATACTTTGCCAAGTTAACACACAACTTATCTCTTTAAGTTTACTGACTTGAGCGTCGGAGTGAGTACGCTCGGTACCAAGCCGAGCCCTCAGTTTGTTCATCTTTACAGGAGAGAGCGAAAGGAAGAGACAAGCAAACAACGTCATTCTACAAGCTTAAGTGGTCATAATCCTGCTCCGAAATTACACCCGGAACAATAACAATAACAATAACAATAACAATAACAATAACAATAACAATAACAATAACAATAACAATAACAATAACAATAACAATAACAATAACAATAACAATAACAATAACAATAACAATAACAATAACAATAACAATAACAATAACAATAACAATAACAATAACAATAACAATAACAATAACAATAACAATAACAATAACAATAACAATAACAATAACAATAACAATAACAATAACAATAACAATAACAATAACAATTAACAATAACAATAACAATAACAATAATAATAATAAAGCAAGATGAGAATTTGATTGGATCATATGTATAACATGGACCGTGCTCATAGAGATTAGGGCCAGCCATACTACCTTGGTTTGTGTGATGACCGGGAAAGTTATCGGGATTGAATAATAATAGAAATAGTTGCCTTAAAGACGGATTTCCTAAATTGAAAGAGATTAGCTTAACTTGTCTAACATAAAGGGAAAATATTACATCTAAATTGTCATAATAAAATCTGGAATTTGAAGAGAGAATTGGGGATCTAGGGAAGCGTGACAAGAGACTCAAAATAACAATTAACTCGAGGTAAGACCGTCTCATGTATACACCTTTGCTTTGTTATAACTCGTAAAGTAGACCACCGTATGACAAAATAAGAACATGACCATGACCGTTGATAAGCAAGGGGTGACCGGACCCATATTTGACCACCGTCGACCGGCGGGAAGGGGGTTGTTATTAGGGTTTTTCGTTGGTGGTTGGGTGTGTTTGTGTCGTGGGATTTATGGGTTTTGACCCTTGTTGCGTGTGACCCGGACCTAACTGAGACTAGGGTTGGGACCAGAGGTGTGAGTCGACCACTTTGTGGTGGTTGGGGGTGGTTGTTTCTCCTGTTTGGTACGGTGGGTGGCCGGAAAATATGGGATAGGGCATAGTTATAGCTAAACACGTTGGAACTGTTTTACACACAATTGCTTGACTCGTTGGACTCGAACTTGGGTTGTCTGGGTTCGTGGTGGTTGTGTTCAACTAGTAGTGGTGGTTTGGGTGGTGGTTAGAATATATGACGGGATGTTTGTATGGGTTTAGGCGAGTTTGACTGTTGGTGTTTATTGTTGTTGCTGCTGGGTATTAGGGCAGGCTGACGGAGGGTTGCCGGTGGTCTGGTGTTGCCAATGGTGTCACCGTGGGCCAGTAATGACCACGGTGGTGGCTGGGCTGAGCTGGGGAATGTTAAAACCGTGAGTTGGTGTGAGAGAGTTATCGGGTTTGGATTGTTGTGTCGTTGGTGTCGATTGCTGTGGTGGTTAGGGCAGGTTGGTGTGGTCATATGTGGTGGTTGGTAGCGGTGGAAGTGGTGAGGTAGTGTTGGTGGCTAGAGGTGGTGAAGTTGAGTGAGAGGTTGGTGTCGGGTTTTCGATTTTGGTAAGTGTTGTGGTACTGTTTAGGGCGTGAGATTTTGGAGTGTTAGTGGTGGTTTAGCGGGTGTTAGGTGGTTGTCGGGCTTGACCGTGGTGCAGGCTAGGGAGTAGTAGGTGTGGGTGGCACTGGTGGTGGCTAGGGTTGTCATGGGAGGCGGGTTTTGGTGAGGTAAGGGACCCGATAAAACCGTGAATGTATGGGTGTGGGGGTAGTTTTAGGTGTACATGGGGTTTTGGGTTGTTGGGGTGTTACGTGTTTTATGGTTGGTAATATGTTGGGATTGGCTCGGGTTTGTACGTAATTGAGTCGGGTTTTTAATATCGTTGACCTTTAATTATAATAATAATTAATTAATTTAAATAATGAATATAATTTATAATTTATAATAATTATTAAATAATTAGTTTGAATAATTAAATAAAAGGGATAAATAAATAAATAATTGAATTGAATTATAATATTTTGATTAGGTGACGGTTGTGAAGAATTATAATCAGATCAGATTGCTTTATTTATTGGATTGCTTGAGCTGCTTAATTGGAATTGCTTATTAGGTAGGGATAAATCCTACTCAACTCTTACTCGATAATATTTGGTTTATTGGATGGCTTATATTAAAGTGAATTGATCATATGAGAATTGTGTTGGTTGATATCATTGAAATTGTTGTAAGGGAGAATTATATTGTATATGTTGGTTATATTGTGGTGGAGTATTGTTGTGATATTAGCAAATTTATTCTGGCAGACATTACTCATAGTAATGTAGAGTGGTTGAACAGATTTATTCGCGCATTTATATTTATCGTGTTTACTCGAGGCGAGCCCCAGTTATTGTCCGCAGCCATCCGTGGATATTACTCAACTATATGTTCAGGAAGACATTATCTTTTGGTAATGTAGTATGTGGCTACTCACCTTCGGGTTGAGGCTGCCCCGGCCAGGGATTGGCGGGAAGACTACTGTAACGAGTAGAACTTCGCTTAAGTGTGCTAAGTAAAATGGAGGAGCACGTTGTCAGGGGTTGTGCAATGTAAAATGGAAATTGGATTGTTATCGTATGTTTTTGTTTTTAGTATTTATTCCTACTCAACCTCGCGGTTGACTGTGTATTCGTGAACACCTGCGGTGAACCGTTTTATGGGGAGCAGATTTGACAGGTACTAAAGATTAGCTGACTCGGGAGCATTGGGAAGATAGCTCGACTTGGACCATAGTTGAAGGCTAGATCACATAGAACAATTTATATCACTTTATTTATTTCCACTGCGAGTTGTAATTATTTTATATTAAGTTTTAGTTAGTTAAATGGTAATAAACATGTATTCACTAAAGTTTTAATTTAAAGTACTTTGGTTTGTTGTACTTTGTTATTCACTACCTCGGGAAATCGAGATGGTAACAGGCCTATTTATTTGGGAATGTCTAGCTGAAGGCTTCTGAATAAATGGGGGTGTTACACTCACTAGGTCCTATCCTTGAAATTTCTTACTTGAGTTTTTGCCTTAGACTATTGACCTCAACATTATTATTTGCATAATTTTCACTTCTACTACTCCAAATGGATTTAGTTTTAGCAGGGAAGAGGAAATATGGAGTACTAGATTAACTTGTAAATTTATGTGCATAATTTGACATCTATTAAGGTCAATGCAATCTTATCATTTCCTTAACATTATTTATGATTGTAGGTGCTTTAAAAAATGGTGTTGAGGCTTAGGGGGAGGCATCTTTGTAGAAGGTATGTGATTATGGCATGTTTTGCTACACTACGTTATCAGAGGAATGGTTACAGGTTTGCTTATGCATAGATTTGAGAACCTGAAATCATGCTATAAGAAATAAAAAAGGACACGCAACACACATAAGAGTTCAGATGGAGCTTGCAAAAGTGAGTGTTGTACCTGGTGGTTGCTTGAGCTGCTATTAATCTTAAGTTAGCTTTATTTTATCAGAGGAATGACATATGTGTATCTTAAGTTAGCTTTATTACTCAATCATTTGTAATCTAGACACGGGTAATATAGTTTTATGTAAGTTAACTAGATGTTTAAAGAACATTTAGTATAGATTAGCTTAGTAACTAATACGTTTGTTGGATTATTCGTACTTTGAATTGTATTTTGAACGTTGTTGGGTTGAATAAGATGTAATGTTTTTATGTTTTGGTATTCGGATTGTGAGTTTTATGTAATTTCCGCAGCAAATTTTTATATAAAAAAAAGCATTAATAAATTGCTTCGGTTCTTGAAAGAAATGATGCAAATGAGAATATCAATTGGCCCTAAAACAAAATATCAATTGCATGAGTTATGATAACAAATGACGCATAAAATAAAGAAAATGCATCAGTTCTTAAAGAACTGACGCAAATGTTGAACTATTGGCGTCGGTTGTACATATTTATTGCATCTGCTTTTAAAACACAACTGACGTAAATGGTGGTTTTTTGCATCACTTTTTAAAACACAACTGACGCAAATGGTGAACTTTTTGCCTCGGTTCCACAACTGACGCAAAGCAAATACGACCCCTCGATATACATCAGTCCAAAACCGACGCAAAAGGCCCTCTACAACTGACGCAATAGGGGTTTTTTCCATTAGTGAAAATGACTATCACCCCAAAAGCTATTGTCTAGAGGTTAACCGGTTACCTAATAAGCGATTGGCGAATGCAAAGGACACTAGAAAATGAGGGACAAACCCCATCTCAAAGTTTTGAAATGTGAAATGCGGAAGTTGAATTGAGTTTAAGTTTTGAAAGTTAGTCATATCTACTAGTTTTGTTTTGATTGACTTGAGCACTTCATTCCCAAAAATCATTTTTGTTATCCCACCTTGTTGAGCTTAGGACAATCCTTGGCCTTTACCCTTGTAGAGAATCCGAGATTTGTCATGTCATATGCCACTAACGTCATAAGGATCATCATTCTACCCCCATGCGATCGCCCTAGACAAAAGCATTTAGTAATTGTGGATGAAAGTAGCCTAGTTTAACACAACTTGGAGGTGACTTGTTGATATCCTCTTGGACTTACTAACTAGGAGAACTAATATCTATGATGGAATGTGTGCCCTTGAATTGTTTCCCTTATAGATGATTTCCGCCACTTAGATGAGGAAAGTGGCAATTGTTTTGTAGATGCATCCTTTTACTTGCTTTTGTGTGGTTAAATGTTTAGATGCATCACCATTTTGACAAGCCCCACCTTGCCTTGCAAGAAGGCATCTTACATCATAGATGGCTTGTTGTGAGTTGAAGGGGCAGAGTGAGACCCGCTAATTGTCTCTCATCGGCTAGTATTAATAAAGGTCATAGTTTTAGTCACCTTTTTACTCGGGACGAGCAAAGGTTCGGTTTAGGGATATTTGATGTGACTCATATTTGCACACATTTAGTCCCCTAACAAGCCTCATTCCTATGCTTTCTTGCATGCTTTAGGGTCGTTTCTTATCTTTAGCTTCCTACTTTGCATAATCTTTGTGGTTTTGTGTCCTTGGTAGGAGAGGAATGCTAACCTTGAATATATGGGGCAAAATGGAGCTAAATGGATTGCATCTAACGACCAAGCAACAAAGAGGAGATAAATATTAAAGGCCTAAGTCAATAAAACATGTATTTGGGTAATGATGAAGGACCCACAAGGCTCCTCAACGATCCCCATGGATTATGAGGCAGCCAATTGAAGAAGAAGTCAAACTGACATATGAGACGGGCGTCCCAAGCTCAGTCCGAGCGTCCCAAAGAGCAAGACGGGCGTCCCAAGACTCAGCCCGAGTGTCCCACAAGCAGGACGGGCGTATTCCTTTACAGCATGAGCGTCCAACAGGGGAAGGTCGAGCGTCTCCTTGAGGGACTTGCAAGGCGTTGATCTTCATTTTACGGACTTAATCATCATTTAAGCCCTTAGTTACCCTAATACTTGTACTTAGTATAAATACCGCATTGTATTAGGAGATTAATCACCAAGTTTTAATCAAGCTTTAACCAAGTTTTATTAGTATTAATCAAGTTGTATTACACAATTAAATCTTAATCACATCTTAATCTTTCCTTAATTGTTCAAGTGATCTTAGATTTAGTTTGGTAATTTGAGGACTATTTGGGTTTATTGGAGAATTGACAACTCTTTCCCATTCATCAAGTTTCTTCTATTATTCTTTGCTTTATATTTGATCATCCTAAGTTGGTACAATTTCTCTACTCTTTACTTAATCCTTGTTTATTGTTTTACTCGTTCATCATGTTTAGACTTGTTAGTATGATTGACACCCCTATTAGCATGTTTTCCATGATCATGAGTGAGCAGTCTCCTAGCTAGGGTTAATGGGTGATTAGGGGAGTTAATCATGGGGTAGATCTTTGCTTTTTTTTTTTGGGAAAAGTACGCTTTCATTGATAATTAAAACTTCATGTCCCTTTACAACATTTTATAAGGTAATGACTCTATCACCTTACTTCTCACATAACATACTCACCGATTGCATAACATTCCTATTGGTACTTATAAAATTCATGCAAGTAAACCTCATCCTCACATCAGTTTTCACTTGAGCTACTAGAGTCTCAGGCCTAGTAAGAGATAATTCCAATTTGCTTTTGTTCCTACTCCACCAAAGCTGCGTCGTCAGGCTAGCTAGACTCATGGCAACCTCTGTCTTCCAATCTCTGCTTCTATGCCTCCAGTGAATCCACCATTCAATACATTGCTGTCTAGGGAGTTGTACAACACACCATCTGCTGACTAATTCCCTGCACTTGCTGCTGTAGATACATTTAAAAAACAAATGGTCATGGCTCTCCTGTTCCAACCCGCATAAGTAGCAAACATTATTCTGAATAATCTGCATTTTCTGTAACCTGTCTTGTATCAAAAGCCTTTCCTGAGCAATGAGCCAAATAAAGAACTTATGCCTAGGCACAATCCACCTCACTGTCATCAGAGGAGCCTAGGACACCTCTGGTTCAGCAGGTCGTAAGAAGAGATAACCCTGCTGAACTGTGTACCCTCTGCCATTTTGTGAGTTCCATAGAAGAGTTGATGTAAAACAATCTTAACTTGGCAAATTTTACGCCAAGCCCAACTGATATTAATGATTGGTGTATAATTCTTCCAACCACACCTCTTAATATAGACTCAATGTACCCACTTCACCCAAAGATGGTCAGCTTTCCGTTCAATCCACCAAACATATTTCCCAAGGAAATTAATATTCCAGTCTAAAAGCTTCTTCAACCCAAGGCCACCCTGCTTAATGGGCTAACATACAACATCCCAAGCCACCAGAGCAGGTCCCTCTTTCTGTTCCGCACCGTGCCATAAAAATTTCCTACAGATAGATTCAATCTTGCTAATGACAGTCTTAGGCAAGATAAAAATCCTAGCCCAGTAAGAATGCAATATACTCAAGACAAACTTGATAAGAACCAGCCTGCCAGAGTAAGAAAATTTTCTAGCACCCATGCTTCTAATCCTGTCAACCACCCTTTCCACCAAACAATGACAGTCCAAGACAGATAACCGTTTAGCTGACACATTAACACCCAAGTACCTGAATGGAACCGTACCTTGTTTCATCCCAGTTGCAGCTTCCACCTCTTTAATCAGTTGCACATCTAATCCATTACAAGTGAAATTGGATTTAGCCTTGTTCATAACCAAACCAGAAGCCTTAGAGAAGAAATTAAAGGCATTTAGCATCAACTCAATACTCTTCCTATCACCTTTACAGAACATGATAAGGTCATCAACAAAACATAGATGGTTTAAGCCAATGCTCTTACATAAAGGATTATGTCTGAACATGTCGTGCCTCTGTATCACTCCCAAAATCCTGCTGAGATACTCAACAACAGAGGAGATAAGAGACCCCCTTGTCTCAGGCCTCTTTTCCCATTGAAGAAGCCAAAGGTAGATCTTTACTTAATTAGTTCATATTATTGATTGCTTATTCTAGTTTCAACTTATGCACATGTTATGCTTGATGAAATGCTTGATTGACAACCTAACATGAATCTCTTATCCAGTCAACAAGACTTGTAAGACATAAACTAACTCAAGGCTTGTTAGACCATGCATATAGTTGAAGAGGGAGAATTAAGTCGACTTGTAGGGGGTATAAAGTCTTGACCGACTCGGCTCCGAGACCCAAAACATCCTAGGAATTGTAAGATATAAACTAACTCGATTCCACTACTACAATAAATTGCTTGCATCTATGAAACTTGATTGTGTGATCTCACCATGATTCTATTATGAACCCATGATACCCTAGTACTTTAATCAATTGTTTACAAACCCCATTTACTTGATTTGCTTTCATTTATTTACCTTTTGTCAAGTAGTTTAGATTGCAACTCTTAAACCCAAATTGTGACACCAAAGACATAACTCTCTACAACCGATAAATCAATACAATACCCGTCCCTTGGGATCTGACCTTTAATTATCTATCTACTAAGAGTAGTTTGTTGAGATTATAAATAGTGCTTTGATTGATAAGCTTAGACGACAAATTTTCAACCGAATAAAAAATGGCGCCGTTGCCGGAGACGGTGTTCAATTGAATGGTTATCATTTGTTGTTTTTAATTGTGTCTATAAATTGCGATTAAGTAGGGTTATATGATTTTTGGAGATCCAACTTAAACATACATCTAGGAGATGCATTCCCTCCATGATAGAGCCTCACCAAATCCTGGCATATAAGAATGTTTTCCAAAATACATCTATCCTTGACAAAGGCTCCCTGATTTCTACTCATAATATTAGGTAGTACCAAAGTAAGCCTACTACACAGGATCATAGATATGGCCTTGTATAACACATTACAACAAGATATTGGCCTAAAATGTTTCACATTAGTTGGTATATCAATCTTAGGGATTAAGGTTATGATTGTTGCATTAAGTTAAGTCAGCAACTTCCCTGATTCAAAGAAGTCCAACACAGCACCACAGACCTCACTCCCTATTCTATCCTAGGAATCTCTATAAAATTGACTAGTATACCCATCTGGACCAGGGGAGTTATCCTTAGGTATACTAAAAATGCAGTTTTTCACCTCATCAGCTTTAAGTGGCCTATTCAAAATATCCTAGTGATTACAACATTGACCTTTCCTCACTACTCCTCCATTCACAGAACCGGTATTATGATTCATCCCCAATAATACCTTGTAATAATCAAGGAATGTTTCCTGTATGTGATCACCTTCAGTACACAACTTTCCATTATGATCCCTTATTTGCAACACTTTATTCAACATCACCCTCAATTTAATGGCATTGTGCCCCTCCAAAAACCGTTGGACCTTAGCCTTTGGAATAAGAAAACTATCTCTGGCTACCATTAACTCCTTTAACTCATTACTAACCTCCATCTCTTTTCGAATTAACTCTATATTACCAGGGTCATCCACCATCTCTTTCTGTATATGTTCCAATAGAGAACCAATTATAGATGTAGTATTTTCAATATTAGAGAAGTAAGATTTGTTCAAACCCTTTAACACAGGTTTTAAAGCCTTAAGCTTTTTCACAATTTAAAACATTTTATTGCCAACATAATGTTTTCTACATATGCTATCAACACAATCCATAAACATATCTAACTTGCCCCACATATTAATATATTTGAAACTCCTTCTACCCCCAAAATCACTTCTTCTATCAACAATGGTACAAGGGTTATGGTCAAATATACCTTCAGGATGGAAATGAGCAAGGTAATCCCCAAAATTGGCCATCCATTCCTGATTCCCCATAACTCTTTCCAATATACTATGGACTCTATCACCAGGTTCCTATTTGTTAAACCAAGTGAAGAGAGCTCCAGTAGCATGTATATCATCCATTTCACATAACGACACACATTCTTGAAATTGATCCATTTCTGCCTCAGTTGAATTACCCCCAATCTCTCCACAGGGGACAGAACAATATTAAAATCACTAGTCCATAGCCAAGGCTCCTTCAATTAACAGCTAATCCATTCAACACACTCCATAATTCTTGTCTCTCAACAATCCCATTAAAAGCATAAATCATAGTCAACCAAAACTTCTTAGATTCAACCCTAGACTGCACCCTCATGTGTATATGTTGAGCTCCATAAGATACAAACTGAACATCAAAACAGTCAGGTTTCCATAATACCGAAATTATATCATCCTTATGCCAACTACTATTAGTGGAATAAACCATCCATCACACAAGGTAGTATTTTTCTTAAGGAGATTTCCAGGTTTTATTTTAGTTTCCAGTGGACCAAATAATCCCACCCCATTATTACGCATAAGCCACTTAACTGCTTTCTGTTTATTCAAATCATTGAGACCCCTAATGTTCCAAAATCCTATATTATGCATTACCTCTCATAAGAGGAGTATCCTTTCCACTCTGTACTACTATCCCCCTTGGAGTAGTCATACCATTAAGAGCATCTAACAATGTATACGCCTCAGATTTTCCTACTGCCCTGGCCACAATAGCACCCCTTGTCTGTTTTACCTCATAAGTTACCTAGCTGGAGTTGACTGAACCACTCTATATAGAGGAGGAAAAACATCAGGAGTAAATAAAGGAGGATGTTGTTCAGGTCCTCGATTTGACATCACAGGCTTCTGGACTGGTCTCCATACTAGCTTCTGAACAGGTCGTGCCCTTTTTTTCACTGATTTAGCTTTCCTACATTGTGTACTATCATCACCCACACCTTGACACTCAGAGCAGGAAACGAACTCCATTCATATTCAACTGACACACAAACCATCTTCCGAGTCTCATCTAGGAAACGAATCTTGTCAAGCAAACGTTGATCAAATTTCACCTCAACCATCATCACAGCATAACTAAGTTTAACCTTATCAGTTGTTGGTCCATCAGACTTAACATACTTTCCAACTAATCCAGCAATCATAGGTAAACAATTCTCCCAAAACTTCAAAGGTATGCTAGTAATCTTAACCCAAACTAGAACAATTTTAACATTTTCCTTAATTTATTCCCTATCCATCACCCATGGTTTCACAACCATAGGTTTATTGTCAAACATATAATAACCAGAATTAAGCAGAGCCTATCTAATTTTCGCATTTGTAAACTGAACCAATAACACACCATTATCTAAGAAGGAGAGTCTATCAATACCAAATTTCTCCCATACCAGATATAGAAAGCCCTCAACAACCTCCCAAGGAGGATTTGCCCCTAAAATATAACAAAAGACAAAGTTATTCCAGAATTCTACCTCAGAATGAATGTCCTCCTGCTAAAACTAAAGAAGATCATCAAACTCCTCGTCTTCAATAATTGCAGCCATCACAGGAACATCCTTACCACCATGATGCAGAATCCAGCCTTTATCCTCATCAATTAGAATGTCATCCTCATGTTCACCCAAGTCCAAGAATAGTATTCCATTCAACCCAGGTAAAGTTTTCTCCTTTCGTGCATCCATTGAACTAGGACCAGACCCAGACACTTGACTTTTCTTAGCTGCCACTACCACAGTTTCCGGATTTTTTGGAGATTTTTTTGAATTTTTTACTCTAGATTTCAGAGAGGAAAATTTACTCTGAACTGTCTTCATGGCAATCATTACGGCGCAGAATTTAAGGTTATTTTTTAGAGCTTTATCTTTTTAGGTTCATCTCTCTTACTGGTACACTTTGGTCATTACCTTGTTATAGATATGGATTACTTGGGATTTGTAGGTGCATTAACATTAGCTCTAAGTTATTCATTCACCAATTGTCTGATTGTCGATTTTATTGTGTGTTTGTTTTGCTTGGGGACAATCAAATAGTTGGTTTGGGGGAGTTTGATGAACCACATTTATATACATTAACTTGCCTCCCCTTGGTTACTTTTGATATGGTTTTCTAAATTAAGTCATTTATGTGCCATTTTCATTATAATGTCGTTACTTCCGTTATTTAGTGTTTAATGCAGGAATGAAGCATTTGTGGAGCAAAAGAATGAAATAGAGCACCACGGAGATGAAATGAAAGAATACACAGAGCATGGCAGGGGAATCTAGAAGAATAAAGGAAGAGAAGTAAAGAAGACTACACGAAGAAACGAACTGAAAAAAGAGAGGATCCTCGATCGAGTTAAAGTACCCTCAATCGAGTGGGTGTATACTTGATTGAATGACTTGTACTTGATCGAGTATCCTACGTGCTGAAGACTTTCCGCGCAATTTCCTAAAGTCGGTTTATGTTTTATATAAATACCCAATCCATGCCCTATTGTATTCTTACGACTTATTTTACCTAGTTAGCCTACTTTACATCAAAAACTCACTTAGAATACTTTAGACTTAGTTTATTTACGCATTGCTTCCGGATCTAAATACTTTAAATACGGTATTCATTAATCTTTCTTAAGTTTTTGTAAATTCAATTTCTAGTTTACACAATTAATTTATTTTTCATCTTAGTTATGCTTTCAATTATGTTTGTCTTCAATATTATTGTTGTTGTTATTACTAGTATGTGTAGTTAAACTCCTAACCTAGGGTAAAGGGGATCTAGGATCATGTTAGAAGGGAGTAATTAATACATTAGCTGTTAAATTGCTTTTGGGATGATTGCACTTCTGTACTGTGTTAGTGCTCTGCTTAGGTACAGGCAAATAGATGGTTTGGGGGATTTTGATGAGTCATTATTATATACATATTTATGCCTCCCTATAGTTACTTTTGAGGCAGTTTTGTGCTTAGATATGTCATTTATATGCCGTTATTGCTAGAATGTTGATATTTTCGCCTTTTTTGTGTTTTAACGCAGATTTGATGCATTCGAGGAACAAATGGTTGATAATGAGCACCGCGGAATCGGCAAAATGGAGTATAAGAAGGATGACATAAGAATCAAGAAGAATGAAAGGAATGAAAAGGAGGAAACATGAAAAGAAGCTGAATTCTGAGTTTCCTCGATCAAGTTTTCCAGCACTTGATCGAGTGGTGTATACTTGATCGTTTGCACTTGCACTTGATCGAATATCCTACTTGCTGAAGACTTTTCACGCAATTTCCTAAAGTCGGTTTATGTTTTGTATAAATACCAAACTCGTGCCATATTATTATTATATGCTTCTTTTACATCAAAAACTCCTAGAAAACTCTTAGATTAATTTAGTTATTGTTATCTCCGGATCTACTTTCTTAATTTACAGTAACTATTAATCTTTACTCATTGATTACTAATTGAAGTTCTAGTTTCGTAATTGCTTTCTTATTCATCTTTTACATGCTTTCAATTATGCTTTTCCTTTATTTGATTGTTGTTAGTTTGATTATCATGAGTAGCTAATTTCTTAATTTAGGGTAAAAAGAGATCTAGGTTGTTAGAAGGGGGTTTAATTAATGAGTTAATAGTTAATTTGCTATTGATTGTTGTTCAATTGTTGTCTTAAATCTAAAGGATTTATTATTGGCCCGGATTAGTTAATTAGTATTGCAAATTAGGATTTTGACCGATTGGGTTAAGACTAATAATATAGGCTATGACAATTGAATAGACTGACTTAATGATTGTGACCACATGTAAAGGATTGATCTTAAGGGCATATTAGAATCGACTGATCATATGACCTTAAATAACATAAATTGCTCTGTTAATTAATTACATCACACCCCCGTAGAACTTCCTAGTGAACTTGATCCCTAGACTTTTATATCTTATTGATTTCATCTTTTACTTTATTGCAGTTAGTTTAGAAACCAAACAAATAAAACCCCTGAAAATTGTTACCTTTAAGACAGACTTAGATAAAAGCAAACTACCTAATTACCGCCACCCTGTGGATATGATACCCTACTTACCGCTAGCTATTTGTTAGTACTAAGATAGGATTACTTTGATTTAAGGTGATACGACTTTAGCCTTGTCACGAATGACGTGAGCGTGTTGTTGTACACCCAATCAAACACATTTATAATACTCAACAAACAACTAGTTAGTGGTAAGTCAAGGTCGATCCATGGGACGGTGTGCTTTGGGTTCTAAGTCTATCTATCTCAATTTATGCTAGTGTCACAATTTGTTTGGATTTGTAGTTGTGTTCTAGACTAATGCAAGCAATAAAGTATAACAAGTAATGAAAGGAAGGATGTAAACAAATGATTCAAAGTGCTAGGATATCATGGGTTCATAGGGGCTTCATGGGAGTTGATCATACAAACATGTTCACAAAGTTGCAAGCAATTAATGTTGTAGAGGAACTGAGTTGGTTTATGTCTTACGGTTCTTAGGAAGAGTTGGGTCCCAGAGCCGAATCGATTAGATTGTACAACACCTACAAGTCGACTTATTCCTCCTAATCACTTCTACGCATGGTCTAACAAAACTCGAGTTGGTTTATATCTTACAAGTCAAGTTGAATAGATAAGAGATGGATATAAATGCAAGGATTCATAGGCTTAGCATTTCATCAAACATAACATGTGCATAGGTTGACATCACAACAACCAAGCAAATTAATTATGAAAACATATTAAATTAAGCATGATTAATCCCCATGTTTGTTTCCCTTAATTACCCATTAATCCTAGCTAAAGGAAACTACTCACTCATTATCATGGAAAACATGTCATTAATGGTGTCAATCATTACAACAAGTATAAACATGATAAGAGCTTAAGGAAATACACAATAAAGAGTAAAGAGTAAAGGAATTATACCAAACTTGAGATGATGCAAATAATAAAAGAAGAGAACTTGATTGATTGATGAAGAGTTATCAATTCTCCAATAATAACCCAATAATCTTCAATTACCCAATAATAATAAACTTGAACAATGATTAAGGAAAGATTAATGTGTAATTTTGTGGAATGATTGAAATTAATCTATTCTAATCTACTGTTAATCTAATCTAAGAGAGTTTTCTACTAAGAAGGCTTGATTTAATGTAAGAAAAACTTGATTAAGAGACCTTTACAAATGGGGTATATATAGTAGTACATCATTAGGTTAAGCAAGGGTAAAATAGTAAATAACAATGCTAATTGTTGAGTAGGGAAATGCTCCTCTAAAAGAAAGATGCTAGTCTCCTTTTTTCTAGTATTCAAAAAATATGCGCGGATCTTGGATCAAGGAAGAGGACGTTTTGTACTGTGAAGGAATCCGAGCGGATTGTGGGTCGGGACGCTCGGACTGTAGCAGGGGGAGACGAGCGGATCAAGCACGGGACGCTCGGATCTTAAAGTAGTGTTCTTCTTCATTCTTGTCTGTCAAACAATCTGAGCGTCTTTGAAGGGGAGACGCTCGTCCCACAGGAGACGATCGGATTGGGTCTTGGGACGCTCGTCCTGGCAGATAGTTTCTCTATTTGAGCTCGGATTGTAAAACGGACGTCATTTTCTCATCCAGACTCCTATTGGATTGATTCAAAAGCCTAGATCACTTGATTTTTCGACGCCGTTTCATCTAACATAATTTCAGAGCCAAAGGAGCAACTCTTGGTTTGGGTTTCGAGCAATTTCTTCTTGCATTGACTTCCTTCTCGTCATCCTTGCATTTTAACCCTATGATCCTTCTATATACTCTTTATTCCTACATCCTTGGTCATCATTCTTGCCTCCTCTTCATACTTAGTCCATCAAATATCATCAACATGCTTTCAAATATGCACGAAAGACGGGAATTTTCGCCTAATTATCTTCCTTCCTGCAAAACATATGAAATGCACTAGGGAAGCAAAATAGAAAGCATTTGACGGATAAAATGGCTACGGAATGTTATAATAATATGCAAAATAGGCTCAATTAGGAGACTAAATGTGCGCAATTATGAGTCACATCAACCAACACTTGGGAGCGTTACAAGTCTTGGTTGTCCAAGGAAATGGAAACAATATATGGTAAAGGTAAGACATTCATTACGTAAATAAGTTTATAGTTAAAGGTGCATAGTTAAATGCCATAATTAAGTTATACAAATTAATAATGTTGCCTTAGTGCCCACTAAAATTACACAACCAAATGTTCGATATCTTTAGCTAACATAAATAAAGTGGAGACTCGCTAGGTGAAAACGCGCCCCCAAGCCTCCATGCATCTTCACAACTAGGCACACCTGTCAAACATATGCTCCCCACATGACTGGAAATATCATGCGGTTGACCACAGTTTTGAAAACATAAAAGGTCAGTTTCAACATTACAATTGATTACATAAAAACCAAAATAGAAATCGCCACTCAATAATCCACAAGGTAATCCAATGTATATAGAGGCTTGCCCACATGACTTCACCATCAACACACTCGATGACGGCATCGCAACACCGTCATCACCTTGCCGGATCGCAATCCGAGGTACCTGCATCTCAACACGGAATACCGAGTTCGCATCGCAACACGAACCCATTACCCCGGACTCTTAATGTGCATATCCTCCTTGGGGGTGGTTCTGTAGATATGCGGTGTCTGTTAAATCCGCAACAAACACCCGATGATTATCAGACTACAACATGCTTAGGAATTGCTACATTTGATCGATAGTGAATATAAACTACGCGTCGGAAAACTCAAAAAACGATTTCGAAAACATTTTCAAAACATTTCAAAAATACTTGTAATGTTTTATGCACGGCGACGAGGTCGCAATGACACTAAATAGAGTCAAAACCGACACCGGACCAAAAACCGACTCAAATTTCAAATCCCGACTCCAACAACGAGTCAAACCGAGTCAAACAAAAAAACCAAACCCCACAAAACTTCCATGCTAAGTATACACGGTATACTTAATGATAAACTATAACAATCATGTCCTACAAAACCTAGGATAGAACAAACCACAAATCCAAATGCGTGATAGTGACAAGACAACTCGAAGACCCGCGAACATGCTCGCGCCTCATCTTCAAGCAGCCCATGTGGCCACGTCGCCCAAATTGCACACAACCACACAATCCCCTATAAATACCCCTCAAATTCCACCATTTGAAGGTACGCGAGAGTCCGTCCCCTCTTTTTGCCCTTAAAATTGTAGACCTAGACTTCCCGAGTAAAAAAACGACACGTATTTTCGACCTACTGATTGAAAATACGAGCCTTACACATTGTTCGGTACCGTTTTTGTGCATTAAATCACTTGAGATACCACTTTGACCAACTACACCATCACTAAAGCAAAGAAACACTCCATACTTTACAATAACGGTTTTAAATCGAGTTTTTCCACTCACGAGTTTTTACACTTTGTCGATTTCTCGTCAAACAACCTAGCATGTAAGTATGAGGGTGTAATTAATCCTCTTCTTTCATGTTCTTTTTATCTATTTTTATGACTTTAACATGCTAAAAAATGCATAACATGGTTCAAAATACGGATTGATTGAGCCAAAACCGAGTTTTGACCTAAAGCAGAAGCCCCTAGTCACAACTAGGTGGCTCGCGCCTCTTATGGCACCTCAGGCCAGAACTCAAATGTGTTTGAGTTCATCCTTCCTCTATTTACATTTATTATTTGTAATTGGTTTTCACCATTTCAAATATTTCAAATTATTTTTACAACAAGCATTTTTAACCATAAATTATATTCACCCTTGGCTCTTCATGCTATGACGGTTTAATCCGTGACTCGGTGATAATATTTGGTTACTTATATTTTAAAGGGTACTTTAAAACCTTTTTATTCATTTGTTTACACTCGCAAAAACAATATTAGTCATACATGGATAATCATCCTTGGTTCTACATACCATGTCGGTTTAACCCAAGTACGATGATATACTTTGGCTAATTACAAAGCAATGAACTTCACATAACTAGTTCATATCAAGCACTTTTTTACACTTTAATTACAAAGAAATGAACTTAACATAATTAGTTCATAACAAACATTTATACATCCTTTTTACAAAACTATTCATGTCAAGCTTGCAAAACCGAACCCGACATCGAATATTATCAAGAGTGATAATTATTCCGAATCCCGTTCTTCATATTAGCAGAAAGTGGTCTTAACGACCTTTTCTACAAAAGCGGGTTCTAACACCCTTTTACAAAAAAATTCACACACACTTTCAACAACCAGGGGAGGCCTCATAGGTCGCCTAATGGTTCGTGCCCCAAGGCAGCTCCTGCTTTCTACATTTCAAGTTTGGACATCCTTCCTTGCATCGCCCCATGGCTCGCACCTCAATAGGCTGCCTGGCACTGCTGCTATCCTACTTCCAGCAATCGTCTAGGACGATCCTTACTTCGGCTAACCCGAATACAGGACGGATCCAACTAACGAGTTTGCATTTTACACTTTATATTTTAAAACACATTTCTATGACAAATAGATCATGTTAAGCACCATAAACCAAACTTGGTAAATGGATGTTTAATTTCAGTCTTGCATGCAAATCAATATTGATTCCAACTCGACATCAATTACTTGATACCTGGATAAACAACCGACATTGCAAATTCCACATGTTAGGTCTAAACTTGTGGATGCGCATTCATGCATTTAACCCGTTTTATCAACTTCTGCACTTAACCAACCAAGATCGATCAGTAGAGGCCGCTACCGCAGGCGGGATTGGGAGTCCGATTAATGGGCTTCCTAATACGTACCCTCACCTCTTACTCAGAAACTTTGGATAGTGGACGACCTTATCCAGGGCGAACGAGAGTCATTATAGCGATAGGATGCTAAAGAGGGATGATTCCTTATCTTTAGTACCTATGTCAAGCACCGTTTTTTGTGTTGATTTACCTGGGCATAAAATGGATTCAAACGGTTTCTAGGCATCCCATCATTGCTTGGTGGCGACTCTGAACATCTCTGCATTGTTTCGCGACCTTCACCGAGATGAAACCGACCGATTTAAAGCGATCTGGTCGAAAGCATTTCAAAGCCGCCGAGCGTGGCTTTTAGATTGCCGCATGTCCATAGATTGGCTTGGCTCGTGCGGGTGGCCTATGTCCACAGATTGGCAACTCCGTTGGGGAAAACTAGGATACTTATGTCTTTGCGATCCCTTGATGGAGAAACTCGAACGAGGTCTTGGTTTAAGTGCATTCATTGATATTACGGTCAGAAGTCGGGTTCCTGGTCCAGGCCTATAACCTAAACTTTAACGACCAATTGGTTGTCCCGTCGGCGTGAGTTTTCTCATCCCCGCGTTTCGAATCCTGATTGCGTCAAACATACCATTGGCCTTACACCATTTTGTTTCGCCAAAGAGCATTCACTTCCCACGTGCACGAGGCTAGGGCACCAACCTTACACAGTTTGTTTGGATTGGCATCCCTCTCGAAAACTACCCTTGTTATGCCAAAACCCGTGTCAGCATTATGCATAATATAATGAACTGTGAGTGCTTATGTTCTATGTGATCATAAGTCCTTCCGTTTCATTTTCAAACTTTCAAAACACCTTTTTACGCCGTCATAATGGCCATTTTAAACCTCGATCTTTCGCCGACCATTGCAAACCTTTTTCATGCCGTTGTAATGATGATTTTGAAACCTGGTTTTTACAACCGTTTCAACAAAAACACCTATTTCATGCCGTCGTAATGACGATTTTCAATCCTGATTTTTACAACCGTTTCATCAAAAGCACATTTTCATGCCGTCATAATGGCAATTTTGAAACACGGATTTTAAACCGTTTTGCGCTGACATAATGGCCCTTTCAAAACCCGAGAATGACTCACCATTTTCGAGGTATTTTCAAATCACGAGGACAACAAACCATTCTCGAGACCACAACAATTTCAAACTTCGCAAATCTCGATTTTCAAGACACGTGATTTTGAATTTAAAAAAAAAACCGTCTTCGGGAACAACGTAACTTTTTTAAAGCCACCGCAACTTTAATTCTTTAACTCAGACTGTCTTTTGCAAACAAACCTAAGACAACCCTTTTCAACTGGCCGACTCTTTGGAGATCCCTACTCTTTGAAAGCCGTCCATAAACCAACAAATGTACCTTTTTGAAAATTTCTATTTCGAAAATTTCAGTCCACCGCTCCAATTCCGACACGTGTCTACCGAGTCAAACCAAACATACTTATGGGTCTTTACTTACAAGTCATCTCACCTCGAGACTCGGTTAACGACGTCACGCCATTACATAGAGCGCGAGTCAATGTCTAGTCAACACCGTCGCATCATCTATCGAGTTATCACCGAGGCACCACACATGGTTACCCTTGTCTCATTGAGTCCAAAGTGTCTTTCCGTCCTTTGTGATGTCTGTGTTTAGTCGTTAAACCGTGTCAGATTGGGATGTCACCTGAGCCATTTTCTACCTCAGAACCATGGCCCCATCTTCTGCTTCGTCTAGTAATAACAGCGATGACAACAGAAATCTCAGAACTGCTCAGCTAGCCAGCCTGCTCACAGCCTTTAAGGTCACTCTGGACCGTGTCGAGACCCGTATCGAAACTCTGGAAAACAAGGAAACCGGAGAGCATAACACTCCACCATTAACCAAAACTGAGAAAAGGCTTAAGCTCTTGGAAGAGCAACTCTTGGCCCGTGGAAATAATATTCACCTCGAAAACAATCGAAGGTTCGAGCCCGTCGAGGATCAACTACCTCACAACTTCACCTTAACTGATGTGCCTAAGTTCAAAGGAGTGAAGGACCCACTCAATCACATCCGGGCCTTTAAGAATTATATGTCTATCAAAGGGGTCAAACAAGATCTCTTTACCCGAATCTTTTGATCGTCCTTGGAACCGATTCCCCGTCAATGGTACTATTCCCTCAACCCAAAGAGCATCACCACTTGGGACAAAGTCACCGTTGAATTCGCTAAGCAATACGCCGACAATGTCGAAATTCAAGCCAACACCTGTACCCTTGAGGTCCTAACCCAAAATGACAAAGAGGGATTCACTTATTTCTTAACCCGTTGGAGATGTTAGGTTCATATACCCATATTAGACTCACTAATCATTTTATAAATTACTTATAATTTATATTTATGAGGATCTAGTTGCATGCCTAACTACATAAAAGAAGAAAACAATGTTCCTGACATTGTTAAATGGTTCGAAATGGGCACAAGTAAGGTCTCCTACCTTCACTTGTTCTTGAGCTTAAATTTCAATGGAAGATCCTCCAACCTTGGTCTCAAATACAGAAACCCTCCTCAAGAGATGCACCCAAGATCAGCCCTTATCACTACTAAATAATATTTGCTAGATACTTATTTAGTAGTTTACCTTAAAAATGACTACTAATACTCATATATTACATTAATAATATTAGTAGTATTTTTGAACAATTTAGATCAAAACTTCTCAAGTTATAGAGAGAAGAAAATAAGTATGAGAGAGGGATTTTCATGTATATGTTTTTAGAGAATGATAGAGTAAAAATAAGAAAAACAAAAATGATTCTCCTCACATCACTCTTACCGTCCAAATGCTCTTACATAGAGCATTTTGGTTTTCTCCTATTTGTCTTATACAATATGCTTTTATGTGTAGGTAGTAAAGTATGTCATAAGATGTTGGAGCATCTTTCCAACATCAAAATGACAAAACCAAAAATTCAAGCATGCTACCATCTTGGACGGTACACTTGAGTGTATATGGGTCCATTTTTGTCTTATAATATTTGTCTCACAAATGCTTATAAGTCTTATGTTTAATTATTTTACATAATTAAATATTAATTTGATCATACAACAATTATGTGACAAATTAATAAACATATATTCACTCAACTTATTGAGTAATATTTTACTATTATATCAACATATAACGGATCCCATAATAGCTAGTTAGTTAAATTTACAACCTCTTGTACATGTAAATAACTAATTACCTCTACCTCGAAATATTTATAAAACCTCAACATAATTTAGTAAATTAATATATTAATCCACTAAATTGAATCTTATTTAATCACATTACAATAGATACAAAATCCAACTCATAAATATAATTTGTTCTTATTTAAGGAATTAATGAACTTGTATCAATATACAACTAATTAACTTTACTGATTAGGGCATTATCCTATAGGTGTGACCTTAAGGGATCAACCGACCACCACCGTCCTACGACTGTAACGTCTAACTCTAGCAAGCCAATCGTTACCGATTAATGTTGACCAGCTGATTATGTAAATTAATCATCCCTTACATATTCTTAATTTGAGATTTTAAACATGTGATCGCACTATTGTTGAGGACACATACTCCAACAGGAGAAGGGTGAGCACCCAGCTGATCAGCAAACCAAGCGAATCAACCTTGGTTGAGAAATTCGTCAACAATCTCCGTCCAGCTTATGCCAACCTGCTAAGGTATTAGAGCATTAAAACCTTCCAGGATCTGAAGATCCTCGGGACCCGTATCGAAGATGACCTACGCAAGGGCGTCCTGGCCAAGACTACGAGTAGAGGCTATCAGGGGTCTACATAAACTGGATCTCGCCCCTACGGTCAAGCAAACTAAATTGACGAGGTTAACCTCCTCGAGCCAACTACAAAGAAGGCCGAACGTCCCCAAAGGGCATCCACCAACTTGGGATCGACCTATGTTAGCGCCCTAAAAAGGCTCATGGACCAAGGAAAACGGCAATCAATCGGGCCCACTCCGGACCCGCCTGAAGCAAGGAAAACACACTTTTGGAACCCTAATGCCTATTGCCAATATAAGCAAGGCAAAGGCCATGACATAGAAACCTGCTTTAAGCTGAAGCACGCCAATCAGGACATGATCGAGAAGAAGAAACTACCCCTACCTCCGTTGGCAAAGCCAAAAAACAAAAAAAACCCTTTGGGAATTCACACCATCTCAGATGATGAACCAGCTCTGGATTGCTCGCATCTTATCTTGCCTATTGAGGACAAGATAAATGCCTTGGAAAACGACACCCCAGTCGCGATGTTCGTGTTCAGCGCCGCGTTCATGCTCGCCATGTTACAACAAGTCGAGGAAGCCATAGCTAGTCGCTCGGAGAGGATCACTCGACTCGAGGATGCTTACAACCGACTAATATTAAAGTCGCCAACACCGGTACCACGTCCAAGGGAGGGTCCCCAATGCACCCAAAACTCCCAATTCCAAAAGGGATTACTTCGGTGACCATTCTGGCATGCACCTCACAACATAAACCAAAATAATCAACCTCACAATATAAACCACAATAGTCAACCTCACAATAATCACCCTCACAAAAACTACGCACAGAAAAACTTCCCTCACAAAAACTATCCTCCGAGGAATACCCCTTCAAGCTACCCTCGCGACCCTGAAATCAACGGCATCTAGAGAGATTATGTAGATGACGTCTACATTGTCTCAGGAATGGGCAAGCGAACCAATGAGATTGATCACCTTCATCGATCTGGGCGTCCTTACCAGAACCCAAACAACACAACGAACAGTCCACCAACAATCAATGACGAAATCGTCCCAGAAGTTGACATTCAACCTAGGGTTCCCGAGAACTAAATTCTCAAGCAACTCCAGAAGGCCAAGGCTGAGATATCCATCTGGCAACTAATTGCCACATCCTTCGAGCATCGACATGCTTTGCTTCAAGCCTTGGGGAAACTGACAGTGCCTTCCACCTCCTCACGCGAAGAAGTGGTAAGCCATATGGCCAGGTATGTCCCTGACCTAAGCAACCCAATCATCTTCTCCGACGAGGATATCCCTCCCTTTGGAGCCAACCACAATTGGGCCCTATACATCACCGTGTAATGCTTAAAAAAGAACATACCCATGGTCCTGGTGGATGACGAATCTATAGTCAACGTCATTCCTCTTAAAACAGCTCATAAACTAGGGATCAAGGATGCTAACCTAGTCTCAACCAATCAAGGAGTTCTCGCCTACGACATCACTCGTCGGAAGGTCACAGTTCTTATCACCCTAACCATCGCGACAGGATCCTTGGAGAGGCAAGCCAGTTTCCAAGTAGTCGACATCGACGCATCATTCAACATGCTTCTAGGATGCCCCAGGATCCATGCTGCCAAAGTCGTCACCAGAAAATTAGGGTCCCCTTCAACTTGAAAACAATCACAATTCTAGCATCCCCAATCAAAGCTATCATGAAAAAAAGGGATAGCCTCTCAAGTCACTAAGGAGATCGACAATGAAATGTATAGATTTCAAGCCGTGAATGCCCGAATCGATGATCTAACACCCTTTGATTGTGATCCGTTCTTAAACCTCACGATCAAAAGCATCTTGATGCGCCAAGGGTACTTCCGGGGCATGCCTCTTAACCCACTAAAAAGCACCTTGCCTCCCCTGAAACAGGCAAAGGTCCCCAACATCCTTTTCGGACTAGGCTACGAGCCAACTGATGTATCATATTTATACATATTTTTAAGACTCTTTTTTAGTTAGTTTTGACACGGTTACTATGCTAAATATGTCATTTATATGCCTTTTAAATTAGAATGCCGATACCGCCGCAACTTTGTGTTAAAATGCAGGAATGACGCATTTATGAGGTAAAACGAGTGATGTTGAGCACCGCAGAATTGGCATAGCAGAATACACGGGGCATGACACAGGAAACTAGAAGAATTGAAGATGAGAAGTGAAGATTATGCGAATAGAAGCTGAGAGGACTGTGTACTCGATCGAGTGAGCCTTTACTAGATCGAGTGGTGTGTACTCGATCGAGTATGTGCATGCTCGATTGAGGATCCTTATTATTAGAGACGTTTCCGATATTTCCTAAAACACGTCTTATTTGTATTATATATTTTATACTCGTAAGAATTATTAGGTTATGCTTTTTATTATTCTCCGAACTCCTAAAACTCTAAGTATTAGTCGGCTAGCATTACTTTGGATCTTTAATTCGTTCTTCATCCTTTGTTCACGGTACTTAATCTTTCTTCATTAATTATTAAAATTAGTTATTCAATTGTTATTTTTCTTATTACATGTATTTAATTATGTCTTCAATTATTATTGTTGTTGTTAATCTTAATATCATGAGTAGCTAAATCCTTTATATAGGATAAAGGGGATCTAGATTGATTAGAAGGGGGTTAATAATTTAATTTTAGTAATATCACGTGAATTATCATTTGATTATTGTTCTTATTCTAATTACTTGATTTAGGCCTGAATTGATAATTAGTCTAGCGAATTAATACTTTCACCGACAGGGTTAGAATTAATATAGGCTGCGATAATCAAATAGGTAAAGTTTAATTATAGCGATTGCATGTTAAACAGAATCTAAAGGGCATAATAGAATCAATCGATCTTATGTCCTTAGATAATTTGATTGACCTTACAATTGATTAAAATACATCCCTGGATAATTGACCTAGTGAACCTGCTCCCTAGAATTCTTAATATTATTGTTTTACGATCTTTACCTTATTGCAAGTTGTTAGCAAACAAACCAAACCAAATCTCCAAGAAAATCGGTTACTTTAAGGCACTTTAAATATTATCAAACTAAATATTACCGCCTTCCTGTGGATTCAATACTTATCTTACCACTAGCTATTTGGTAGTACTGAGATAGGATTATTGTGATTAAGGTGGTACGACTTTAGCCTTATTAAATTTGGCACCGTTGCCGGGGAGGCAACAATTTTCTTGTTTGTTTTTGATTATTTTGTTTTTTGTCTCAGGGAACTTTAGTTCCTTGAGACCATTCTCACACTTTTCTTGTTAGGTTCGTGTATGCCCATGTCAACTAGGTCCGAGATTCTACCACTAGATCCCGAGCCAGAGAAGACTTTTTGCTACAGACGAAAGTCTCAGAAAGAAGTGGGTCAATTAGAAGACTTGAGTATACTTGACGTTGAGACATAGCATTCAAGTACTTCAGAAAATTCGTCCTGTGAAAAGGACAATACTTCTGACTTTGATATTCCAGTTCCTACAGTGATCAATATGCCTACTTTAGCAAGTCATTCCAAGCCTACTTTAGCTTCCATCCCTAAAGGATTTAAGCTCCCTACCACTGATAAAGGTACTTTTGAAATTCGTCCATCATACATCAATTTGGTGGAACGAAATTTATTTGGAGGGGAAGCTAATGAAGACCCTGCGTAACATATGGAGAAATTCACTGACTACTTCTGTTCCATCCCTTTAACTACTGGGGTGACTCAAGATCAGGTTAAACAGGTGCTCTTTCATTTTTCCGTAACAGATGGTGTTGCCGAGTGGTTGCGAGATTTAGACATGGAGGATCATGAAGTTACTGACTGGAATACTCTAGCTTTTGCATTTTACAAGAGATATTTTCGGCCGCAAAAGACCAATGCATTAAGAAGTCAAATCACTAGCTTTAAGCAAACCTCCACTGAAGATTTGAATGAGGTATGGGTTCGCTTCAAAAGATCAGTTCGTTCAGTTCCCCATCATGGCTTTCAAAAGTGGTTTCTTTGCAACCAGTTTTACAACGGGTTGTATGACGATCATCGTGCTTTGCTAGATTTTTCAGCTAATGGAAGGTTCCAGGACAATACTAATGATGATATTGCATGGAATTTTATTTATCAGATAGCTACCTATATTGCAAAGTATGGTATCCCAGAGGAAGTACAAGAGGGGTTGGATCAGATAATGGTGTCACGGCGCAGTTGAAAGCATTAACTGCCCAAATTGCTGAGAAGAAGACAACCCAATCTTTGGGTAATAAGCAAGTAGTTCATGCTATGGTTCAGCATGAGGAGCCTTAGCCACGATGTGGGATAGATGGTCATGTTGCTGCTGAGTGTTTGAGCACAATAGAGCAGGTTAATGTCGTTCAGTCTTTCAGACAAGGTACACCTTTCTCTAAGTTTTACAATGAAAGAACTAAGCAGCATCCTTTCCTTCAATGGTCTAGTCAGAATGTGCAAAATCCACAGCAACAACAACCACCGAAAAACACATACATGGTTTCTTAGAATCGTGGTAATCAACCACAAGGAGGTTATCAAATGCAGAATCAAGGAGGTCAACAGTACAATAATCAATTTCAACAACCTCCTTAACAAGCTCCTCAACAAAATCATCAACAAGCTCCAAGTAGTGAGATGGCAGAGATGAAGGCTTTGTTATAACAAACATTGTTGGTACAACAAAAGCAGACGGCTCAAATATCTTAGCTTATAGCCTATACTAAGATGTTCAATACGCAAGTTTCTCATATAGCAGTCCACAATCCTTCAAAACAGCCCGGAAATCTTCCTCCTCAAGGTAAAGAAGCGCATAAGCAAGATAATGTAATTCAATTGAGGAGAGGTACCAAGTATCAAAATCCGTAGATGCCCATTAATGAAGATGACGTACCCTATATGCATCCTAAGGCATTGGGTTATTTGGAGCTAAGTGATGACGAGAAAGAAGTTAACGAAACTAAAACACGAGGTAAGAAGAAAAGCGTGAAAAGTGAGAAAGATGATGTTACTGAGAATACACGATCGAGTACACCCAAGCTCGATCGAGTATCCCCTGTACTCGATCGAGTACCCCCAGTAATTGATGATGGTGTTTCTAAAACAAAGGAAGCCGAGCCCATGACTATTGCACTACCTTTTCCGCATCGACAACAAAAATCTAAGCTGGACAAGCAGTTTGGTCGGTTCATGGAGGTAGTAAAGAATTTTCAAGTAAGTGTTCCTTTTACAGAGTTGATCACTCATGTGCCGGCTTATGCGAAGTTTATGAAAGAGATATTGACGAGTAAGAGGTCCTTCGATGAAGTGGAGACAGTTGCATTTACTCAAAAGTGCAGTATTGTGTTGCAAGCTAATTCACCACCTAAGCTAAAGGATCCAGGGTGTTTTTCAATTCCTTGTCATACCGGTCATCTTGCTATTAGTAAAGCTCTATGTGATTTAGGAGCTAGTGTTAGTGTCATGCCTTATTCTATATGTAAAAAGTTAAATATGGGTCAAATGAGTGTTACTAATATGATCTTACAGATGGCTGACCGATCCATTAAGCATCCATTGGGTGTGCTGGAGGATGTTCCAGTCAGAGTGGGGAAATTCTTCATTCCAGTTGACTTTGTTGTTTTAGATATGGCTGAGGATACCCAAATTCCTATCATCTAGGGTAGACAATTCCTTCACACAACGGGGGCGGTTATAGATGTTAGGAGAGGGAGACTGACATTGGCTGTAGGGGATGACATAATTATTTTCAACTTAGAAAAGGCTTTGAAACATCCCATGATAGAAGAAACTTGTCATAGTATTGATATTGTTGATTTTACTATTGATGGGTGTCTTACTTTGTCCTTCAGCAGGGATCCTGTGGAGATTGTTCTAGTATCTGATTCAGCTGCTGAGATGGGTTCATGGAGTCAGGAAGTTGATGAGATTGAGAAGTTGCTAACTGGAAAGGAATGCCCAAAGAAAAAGATATACAACTTAGGTAGCCCATCTAAAGCTACCGAGATAAAGAAACATGAACTTAAACCCCATCCCTCTAATCTTAAGTATGAATTATCGGATGACTGTGAAATGAGCCCAGTAATCGTCAATGCTAGCCTAACTAAAGACCAACTTTCTACTTTGTTGGCTGTTTTGAAAACTCATAAAAAGGCTATTGGGTATAGCATTGATGATTTACAAGGTAATAGTCCTGATTTTTGTATGCACTGTATTCATCTGGAAGAAGGTCATAAGTCTAGTGCGCAAGCTCAGAGACGGTTAAATCCTCTAATGCAGGAGGTGGTAAGGAAAGAGGTACAAAAATTACTTGATGCTGGCATTATTTATTCTATTTCTGATTCTAAGTGGGTCAGTCCTGTCCAAGTTGTACCTAAGAAGGGAATTACTATAGTAGTAAAGAATGATAAAAATGAATTAATTGCTACTAGACTTGTTATAGGATGGAAAATGTGCATAGACTATAGGAAGCTGAACTTAGCTACTAAGAAACACCACTTCCCACTTCCCTATATTGATAAGATGTTGGAAAGACTAGTATGCCATAGTTATTTTTGTTACCTAGATGGTTACTCCGAATTCTTTCAGATACCCATTCATCCTGACGATCAAGAAAAGACTACTTTCACATGTCCATTTGGTGTATTTGCTTATAGGAGGATGCCTTTTGGTTTATGCAATACCCCAGCTACCTTTCATCGTTGTATCATGGCCATATTTTATGATTACATAGAGTCTATTATGGGAGTCTTTATGGATGATTTCAGTGTTTATGGTACTGGCTTTCATATTTGTTTTACAAATGATGTGATCATTATTTGCACGCATTTAGTCCCCTAATTGAGCCTATTTTGCATCCTATTATAACATTCTACGACCATTTTATCCGTCAAATTCTTTCTATTTTGCTTTCCTAGTGCATTTCGTATGTTTTGTAGGAAAGAAGATAATAAGGCGGAAATTCCCGTCTTTCGTGCGTATTCGGAAGCTATTTGACGATGTTTGATGGACTAGTATAAAGAGGAAGCGGGAACTAAAGACCAATCCTACAAGAATAAAAAGAAAGTTAAGATAAAGGATTATGTCACAAGAAGACGAGCGGCTTGCACACAAGACGCCCGTCCTGAAGTGACAACCCGTGCGTCTAAGAAACAAAGACGCCCGGATTCCTCCAAAGAATCCGAACGGATTCCCATGAAGACGCCCGTGCCCAATCTCAAGAATCCGAGCGTCTTCCTTCCTAGACGGACGGACCGCGACATCTTCCACCGAGATGCCCATCCTTCCAAATAGACTAGCGTTTCTCTGCTCTAAAATCAAAGATGTAATTACTAATTTAGTCTTAGTTAACCTAATGAAGCTTTACTATAAATACCTCACTTGTAAATAATCAAAGGGGGGCTTTTAGAGAGCTTTTATGGAGTTTTAGATTAGGTTAAGCCTCCATATTAAGAATCCTTCTTAGATTAGAATAGGAGTAGATTAGAATAGACTACTCTTTAATCTTTCACAAATCTCACATTAATCTCTCCTTCATTATTGTTCAAGTTTGTTACTTTTGGGTAATTGAAGATTATTGGGTTATTATTGGGAGATTGACAACCTTCCATCAATCAATCAAGTTTCTTCTATTATTCTTTGCTTTATTATTTGGATCATCTTAAGTTGGTATAATTCTTTTACCCTTTTACTCTTTATTGTTTATTTCCTCATTCTCTTATCATGTTTTCACTTGTTGTAATGATTGACACCATTAATGACATGTTCTCCATGATAATGAGTGAGTAGTCTCTTAGCTAGGATTAATGGGTAATTAGGGGAAACCAACATGGGATTGATTAATGCTTAATCTAATATGTTTTCATAATCAAATTGCTTGCTTGTTGTGATGTCAACTTTATGCACATGTTATGTTTGATGAAATGATAAGACTATGAATCCTTATATTTACAACCATCTCTTATCTACTCAACTTGACTTGTAAGATATAAACCAACTCGAGTCTTGTTAGACCATGAATAGAAGTTGAATAGGAGGAAAGTAAGTCGACTTGTAGGTGTTGTACAATCTAATCGATTCGGCTCCGGGACCTAACTCTTCCTATGAACCGTAAGACATAAACCAACTCGGTTCCTCCACAACATTAATTGCTTGCAACTTTGTAAACATGTTTGTATGATCAACACCATGAATCCCCTATGACCCCATAATATCCTTGCACTTTTATTCATTTATTTACATCCTTCCCTTTATTGTTTGTTTTACTTTATCTCTTCCATTATTCTAAAACACAACTACAAACCCAAATCAATTGTGACACTAGCATAAATTGAGATAGATAGACTTAGAACCCAAAGCACACCGTCCCATGGATCGACCTCGACTTAACCACTAACTAGTTGTTTGTTGAGTATTATAAATGTGTTTGATTGGATGTGTGACGACCAACTCTTGTCCATCAAAAATGGCGTTGTTGCCGGGGATGGTTCTATGTGATTAAGTTCTTACTTGTTTGTCTATTTTAATTTTGCTCTCACCTTGAGGAACTTGTTCCTCAAGGATTGTTCTTACCATTTTTGTGTAGTTTCCATGCTTGTAGTTGCTTTCTTGTCTTAGCTATGATGGCCCAAGACTTGACACATGGAGTATGTGGTGGATCTTTTGAGTATGACTATGGGTATGGGGAGTTTGAGGAGCAAGTCAACACAAACCTACTTTACTATTTGTACAATAAAAATCCTAACTACTACCCCAACATTTCCCACCAAAACCACCACATCCAATATAAACAACGACCACCAACCCAAAACTCACTTTGCAACCAATTCCAAATGCCACAATACAACCATTTTCACACTTACCCACAACAAGAAGACAAACCCATTCAAAATGTGATTCTCCAAATGATGGGAGATCAACAAAACTTCGTCAAACAAATGCTAGAGGAGAGCCAAAAGAGGGATATGTTCTTCAAGGCATAGTTGCCCAAGGTGAGGAATTGGAGATTCAAATTGCCCAAATGAAAAAATCCCAAGCAATCACTCCCCCACCGTTCTTTGGATATTGAGCATGAATGCGAATTTGAAGTAGTAACTTTTGACATGAAAAGTGAAGAATGGGAAGAGCCAATCTCCTTAAGCTCTTGTGACTCTGAAAGTGTTGTGTTCGATGAGGAAGACATGAGGTTGAGTAAGCCAAGTACTCTTAGCCTTTGTGAGTATGAGGGTGTGTCCTTTGAAGTGAATGTTGAGACATTGGAGAAAGAGTTAAATGAAGCTCCCATTTATGATTCATATGAAGATAGCAACAATGATGATAAGCCTAAAGGATGGACTCGTAATATCACCTTGCTTGAGGAGCCTATCCTTGAGACATTTGAGATACCCTATCATGAAGAAGAACGTTCTTCCCCTATTCTTCATAAAGACCACTTGACACCTATCATGGAGCCAATGATCATTGAGGAGGATATGGTAGACCTTCTCCAAAAGGCCAAAGCATCGTACAAAAGCTACTTGGTGAAAAAGCTCAAAGAGAAGCTTGTTCGTGAAGCTAGTTGCGGAAGATTGGCACCCACAATGACAACTTCTAAAGAACTAGATCATCAAAGCCATGAAAATTCTCTTTCCACCTTGGAAGGATTGAGAAATTCAAATGCTATCATCATTACCGAAATTGAAGAAGTGGTTGGTGAGTGGAAGTCTACGGATGAAAATGAACCATACTTCGTGGGAATGAATCATGGGCTTGTTTATTGGAAACATTGGGAAAGCTCTAATGCCGAGGACAAAGCAAAAGAAAGAACATTTTACAAGCTTCCTTGACCAAATTTCATGTTCAAATGGAGCAACCCATACCTGTATCTATTTGGAGCTTGTTCGCAAGCTTTTGATCTCTTATTAAGAGCCTTGAGCTCTATGGACAAGAATTTCTACAATTTAAACTAGTTTGGTGGAGTCCTATCTTAAAACACCATTTGTATGATATTTCTGTGACCCCTTACTTTGTATAATATTGTACATTCTTGCATTTGCATTTGATTTCTTGCATGAGAGTAGTGAGAGAGAGAGAGAGAGAGAGAGAGAGTCATCTTACATTTTTATTGAGCAAATTTCAGAAAAAGATAAGGAGGAATAGCAAATTGGTGAAAGGGTATGATTGTGCAAGGAAAAGAAAGAAAAAGAAGAAAAGGAGTCAAGAGGCTCGTCCGAGGCTGACGCCCGTCCAGACCTCGTCACTTAACTCGGGCGGAATCTGCCTCTCGGAATCCGGCGGATTCAGCACAAGACGCCCGTCCTGAAAGAAGACGCTCGTATTCTCCACGGGACGCCCGTCCTGAATGTCATCTGAAATAAGATTTTGAAACTCCTAGGAAATCCGAGCGGATTCTTGAAAATCCGCCCGTCCCGAGTGAGCCGCCCGTCTCAACGCAGAAGACGCCCGTCTTCTTCCTGCTCCCAAATTAGCTGAGGCCCTGTCTTAAAATTCGCGCGGATTTGAAGGAAGACGCCCGTCTTCTACAAGCTAAAGAGGCTCGTCCCGCAGCAAAGACGCTCGGATTGGGCCCTCTTTCTCGAACAATCCGGCCAGGTCCCACCCTTATCCGCTCGGATTCCCCTTTCTTCTATAAAATCACCTCCTACTTTACTATTTGTACAATGAAAATCCTAACTACTACCCCAACTTTTCCCACCAAAACCACCACATCCAATATAAACAACGACCACCAACCCAAAACTCACTTTGCAACCAATTCCAAATGCCACAATACAACCATTTTCACACTTACCCACAACAAGAAGACGAACCCATTCAACATGTGATTCTCCAAACGATGGGAGATCAACAAAACTTCGCCAAACAAATGCTAGAGGAGAGCCAAAAGGGGGATATGTTCTTCAAGGCATAGTTGCCCAAGGTGAGGAATTGGAGATTCAAATTGCCCAAATGAAAAAATCCCAAGCAATCACTCCCCCACCGTTCTTTGGATATTGAGCATGAATGTGAATTTGAAGTAGTAACTTTTGACATGAAAAGTGAAGAATGGGAAGAGCCAATCTCCTTAAGCTCTTGTGACTCTGAAAGTGTTGTGTTCGATGAGGAAGACATGAGGTTGAGTAAGCCAAGTACTCTTAGCCTTTGTGAGTATGAGGGTGTGTCCTTTGAAGTGAATGTTGAGAAATTGGAGAAAGAGTTAAATGAAGCTCCCATTTATGATTCATATGAAGATAGCAACAATGATGATAAGCCTAAAGGATGGACTCGTAATATCACCTTGCTTGAGGAGTCTATCCTTGAGACATTTGAGATACCCTATCATGAAGAAGAACGTTCTTCCCCTATTCTTCATAAAGACCACTTGACACCTATCATGGAGCCAATGATCATTGAGGAGGATATGGTAGACCTTCTCCAAAAGGCCAAAGCATCGTACAAAAGCTACTTGGTGAAAAAGCTCAAAGAGAAGCTTGTTCGTGAAGCTAGTTGTGGAAGTTTGGCACCCACAATGACAACTTCTAAAGAACTAGATCATCAAAGCCATGAAAATTCTCTTTCCACCTTGGATGGATTGACAAATTCAAATGCTATCATCATTACCGAAATTGAAGAAGAGGTTGGTGAGTAGAAGTCTACGGATGAAAATGAACCATACTTCGTGGGAATGAATCATGGGCTTGTTTATTGGAAACATTGGGAAAGCTCTAATGCCGAGGACAAAGCAAAAGAAAGAACATTTTACAAGCTTCCTTGACCAAATTTCATGTTCAAATGGAGCAACCCATACCTGTGTCTATTTGGAGCTTGTTCGCAAGCTTTTGATCTCTTATTAAGAGCCTTGAGCTCTATGGACAAGAATTTCTACAATTTGAACTAGTTTGGTGGAGTCCTATCTTAAAACACCATTTGTATGATACTTCTGTGACCCCTTACTTTGTATAATATTGTACATTCTTGCATTTGCATTTGATTTCTTGCATGAGAGTAGTGAGAGAGAGAGAGTCATCTTACATTTTTATTGAGCAAATTTCAGAAAAAGATAAGGAGGAATAGCAAATTGGTGAAAGGGTATGATTGTGCAAGGAAAATAAAGAAAAAGAATAAAAGGAGCTGAAGAGGCTCGTCCCGAGGCCTGGACGCCCGTCCAGCACCCTCGTCACTTAATCAAGGCCGAACTGCCTCGTAATCCGGCGATTCAAGACAAGACGCCCGTCCCGAAAGAAGACGCCAGATTCTCCACGGGACGCCCGTCCTGAATGTCATCTGAAACAAGATTTTGAAACTGCTAGGAAATCCGAGCGGATTCTTGAAAATCCGCCCGTCCCGAGTGAGCCGCCTGTCTCAACGCGTAAGACGCCCGTCTTCTTCCCGCTCCCAAATTAGCCGAGGCCCCGTCTTAAAATTCGCGGATTTGAAGGAAGACGCCCGTCTTCTACAAGCTAAAGAGGCTCGTCCCGCAGCAAAGACGCTCGGATTGGGCCCTCTTTCTCGAACAATCCGGCCAGGTCCCACCCTTATCCGCTCGGATTCCCCTTTCTTCTATAAAATCACCCCTTACTTTACTATTTGTACAATGAAAATCCTAACTACTACCCCAACTTTTCCCACCAAAACCACCACATCCAATATAAACAACGACCACCAACCCAAAACTCACTTTGCAACCAATTCCAAATGCCACAATACAACCATTTTCACACTTACCCACAACAAGAAGACGAACCCATTCAAAATGTGATTCTCCAAACGATGGGAGATCAACAAAACTTCGCCAAACAAATGCTAGAGGAGAGCCAAAAGGGGGATATGTTCTTCAAGGCATAGTTGCCCAAGGTGAGGAATTGGAGATTCAAATTGCCCAAATAAAAAAATCCCAAGCAATCACTCCCCCACCGTTCTTTGGATATTGAGCATGAATGCGAATTTGAAGTAGTAACTTTTGACATGAAAAGTGAAGAATGGGAAGAGCCAATCTCCTTAAGCTCTTGTGACTCTGAAAGTGTTGTGTTCGATGAGGAAGACATGAGGTTGAGTAAGCCAAGTACTCTTAGCCTTTGTGAGTATGAGGGTGTGTCCTTTGAAGTGAACGTTGAGAAATTGGAGAAAGAGTTAAATGGAGCTCCCATTTATGATTCATATGAAGATAGCAACAATGATGATAAGCCTAAAGGATGGACTCGTAATATCACCTTGCTTGAGGAGCCTATCCTTGAGACATTTGAGATACCCTATCATGAAGAAGAACGTTCTTCCCCTATTCTTCATAAAGACCACTTGACACCTATCATGGAGCCAATGATCATTGAGGAGGATATGGTAGACCTTCTCCAAAAGGCCAAAGCATCGTACAAAAGCTAGTTGGTGAAAAAGCTCAAAGAGAAGCTTGTTCGTGAAGCTAGTTGCGGAAGTTTGGCACCCACAATGACAACTTCTAAAGAACTAGATCATCAAAGCCATGAAAATTCTCTTTCCACCTTGGAAGGATTGACAAATTCAAATGCTATCATCATTACCGAAATTGAAGAAGAGGTTGGTGAGTGGAAGTCTACGGATGAAAATGAACCATACTTCGTGGGAAAGAATCATGGGCTTGTTTATTGGAAACATTGGGAAAGCTCTAATGCCGAGGACAAAGCAAAAGAAAGAACATTTTACAAGCTTCCTTGACCAAATTTCATGTTCAAATGGAGCAACCCATACCTGTGTCTATTTGGAGCTTGTTCGCAAGCTTTTGATCTCTTATTAAGAGCCTTGAGCTCTATGGACAAGAATTTCTACAATTTGAACTAGTTTGGTGGAGTCCTATCTAAAAACACCATTTGTATGATATTTCTTGGACCCCTTACTTTGTGTAATATTGTACATTCTTGCATTTGGATTTGATTTCTTGCATGAGAGAGAGAGAGAGTCATCTTACATTTTTATTGAGCAAATTTCAGAAAACGATAAGGAGCAATAGCAAATTGGTGAAAGGGTATGATTGTGCAAGGAAAAGAAAGAAAAAGAAGAAAAGGAGTTGAAGACGCTCGTCCCGAGGCCTGGACGCCCGTCCAGGACCCTCGTCACTTAACTGGCTGGCACTGTCTCAGAATCCGGGCGGATTCAGCACAAGACGCCCGTCCTGAAAGAAGACGCTCGTATTCTCCACGGACGCCCGTCCCGAATGTCATCTCAAACAAGATTTTGAAATCGCTAGGAAATCCGAGCGATTCTTGAAAATCCGCTTTGTCCCGAGTGAGCCGCCCGTCTCAACGCAGAAGACGCCCGTCTTCTTCCTGCTCCCAAATTAGCTGAGGCCATGTCTTAAAATTCGCGCGGATTTGAAGGAAGACGCCCGTCTTCTACAAGCTAAAGACGCCCGTCCCGCAGCAAAGACGCTCGGATTGGGCCCTCTTTCTCGAACAATCCGGCCAGGTCCCACCCTTATCCGCTCGGATTCCCCTTTCTTCTATAAAATCACCCCCTACTTTACTATTTGTACAATGAAACTTCCGTCCCATAATGAGAGGAGGAATTGAACAACTTGAGTACTTCCAAGAGGTGTTTTTTTAATCCGATGACCACCGCAAGAACTTTGTCAAATTGCTAGGTAAGAACTATGAACCCACTCAATTCATAGAGACTAGGGTGTTGGAAACCCTTAGGATAAGGTACCCTACAGAGATGTTCTTTGATGGCCTAGGGATTGGAAAACTTTTCCATGCCCATGAGGAGACGTACCTTAGTCTCACCCTTGAATTTTTGAGTAGCCTTCGCATTGTAACGAATACTCGAACAACTGTGGGCATGGAGTTTAGGTTGTGAAACCTAGACCATAGTCTTTCCCTTGATCAATTTGCCTACATTTTCGGTCTTGAAGTGCCCACCAACTATACCGATAAACCCGATAATTTCGATGTGGACCATATTTGGAGGGCTATTTCCGGGAGGAATTTTACCGGTTTAAAGCAATGCTGTACCTTCGCCATCCAACATCCGGTGATTCGAATCACCGAGCGCTTTGTGGCCGGTACCATCAATGGGAGGTACGAACAAGATAGGTGTACTCTCATTGATTTAACTTTTCTTGAGTCCTATTTGAATGTTCGAGGAACGAGGCGCTATAACTTCAACACACCCCTTGAGATACTTACTAGGTTTCATGATTTTGCTCAAGGGACCACCCAACTCAAGACCTTCGTAATGGGAGGTCTAATTACTATTTTGGCCAACTACCTTTGCCCCGGGTTCAACGCCCGTGGAATCTATACTCCTCTTGAGGGGAGGACTTTGATTGATGAGCACACCGTCTTCAACCATCACCGGTGGTGTAACTACACTCAAGACGGGAGTGTAGAATGGTACACCAAAGGATGCACCTCAATCATCCTTTAGGATTGGAAGATACCGGGCATTGACCCAAGATTGAGCCCATACTCGCCTCCACCAAGCTACTTCCTTGATATCCAAATTCTCGACAATCCCCCTCAAAGGGAAGAGCCGCCCCGCCAACAACAAGTACCTCGTGGGGTACCGGGAAGGCCTACTCGCCCACCTTCCTATGTGCCTATCCCACCATACCCTACTCCTTATACCAAATTCCGACCGGAAATCCCCAATACCCCGGGTATTAATGATTTGATGAAACTCATGAATAGAGTGGACCTCGGGCTACATGAAGGGAGGGTCGACAACTACTTGGCCCTTTATCCCCAATACTATAACATGGCTCAACAAGGGTATATTGACCCCAATGGTCCTAAGCCCTCTTGGGCACAACCACAACATTTGATCCCTAATCAAGGGAACCAAGCTTGGGATCGCGACGGCGGAGAGCATTCTAACCAAGGTGGAGGGTACTCGGGTCAAGGAGGAGAGTTTGACCAAGGAGGGTATTGGGGCCAAGAAAGAGGGTATGACCAAGCCGGGAGCTCTCACCAATATGGTTACCAAGATGAGGAGGATGACGAGTGAAAGAGGCCTACTTCACCACCTCCATTTGTATGATATCCCTCTCTCCCTCTCTCTTTTGTATATACATTGCATTTAGTGTAGTTTTCGCATGCATTTGTATCATATCTCATTTGCATTAGTTAGTTCATATAGTATAGTTGCATTATAATATATTTCACATGACTCATGTAGATAGTTGCATATAGATTAGAATTCATGCATAGTCACTAATGGCCAAACCTATTCATTTCTACACTAGAAATAATGTTTAAATCAGTTTGGGGAGGTTTGATCATAGGTGACCATAGTTTACTAGAAATCATGCATCATATAATATAGTTTAGATTGCATTCATTTGTTATATATGTCATATAGAATTGCATTTAGTTAGAGCATGCATTCATTCATATCATATCATTGCATTTGTACTTTATTTCAAAAAAAAAATCAAAAATTCAAAAACATGTATTTCCTTTTTATTCCTACTCCTACATGTACATTCAGGACAATGTCCAAAATAAAGTGGGGGATGAGAATTTATATTCCAAAAATGCATAAAAATTGAAAAATTTCGAAAAATCACAAAAATATGTCTTTTAATTTCATAAAAACAAAATCCATAAAAATTTGAAAATTTCAAAAACCAAAATAACATGTTCTTTAATTTAGTAGTGTAGAATTGTATATACTTGTGCTTTTGTTCTCTTCTCGCATAGATACAACACTACATTTGAGGCATTAGCAAGGGAAAATGAAGACCGCTTGGTATGATCGTTCTAATCTCTATTTCCCTTCCATTTCTTTTTTTTTCATTATATGAGGAGGATGGGCTTCCATGTCAAGGAGGATGTGGTGTATTTTGTTGTTGCGGTTTGTGTATCTATGTGTTGTTAGGAGTTGCATTTAGTTTATATGATATATTAGTTGGTGGAAACATATGCATTAGGATGTATATATGTTAGTTGCATCATGGCATAAAGTTTGCATGTTAGAAAATTTTGTGAAACCGTCTACTTGGGAAACTTGACAAGTGTATATAGGCCCTAGTAGATGCTTTTTCTTCCTAAGACTTTGCTTGTTAGAATACTTGTAAAACACCGTAGGATGTGTCATGCTAGTATCCTTTGACCCATGGATTAAGGCCTAGTCAAGAGTAACTTGTGGTGTGATAACTCCTTGGCTACCGTTTATTCCAAGGTGACCCTTGAAACCATGCATCCATACATCATCCATGTTCTACCACATTTTTTGTCATCAAAGGGAATGGGCACAAAAAGAAATCAATTTGAGTTCAATGAAATGAAAAGTGAAAGAAAGTTTGCAAAAATGCATCAAATGAAAAGAGGAGCAAAAATAGAACTCTTATGCTTCAAATATAAGGCACCCTCACTACATATGGGGTAACTTTGAAAATGTTCAAAAGAAATGCAAAAAGTTGTCAAGTATTGAAATGCCAAAAATCAAAAAGAAATGGCAAGAAAGTGTTCTCAAATGTTATATGCCACAAGAAATTGGGGGGAAAACAAAAACAAAAGCAAACTCCCAAAAGTGAAACTCAAATACTATTGATCCCTTTATCCATCATATCCATTTTTGTGCATGGTAGAGAGGGGACGACCCTTCTTCTTGTCTAGGCAAGAAGGGGAATTCCGCTATCCTCCAGTGTTTCTAACACCATAGGGAGTCTATTCTTGACAAAAGCATTTAACGATTGAGGACAAAGGTACCCTAGCTTGACACAACATGGAGGTGATTTATTGGTATCCTTCTAGGCTTAGTAGTTTGAAGAAATTGCATCTATGAAGGAGTGTGTACCCTTGAATTGCTTCCTTTGTAGATAATTTCCGCCACTTAGATGAGGAAAGTGGCTATTCTTTTGTAGATGCATCCATTACTTGTTTTGTGTGCTTTAATGCTTGGATGTGTCGCCATTTTGGCAAGGCCCACCTTGCCATGCAAGAAGGCATCCTACCTCATGGTTGTCTTGTTGTGAGTTGAAGGGGCGGAGTGAGACCCGCTAATTATCTCATATCGGCTATATTATTAGGATAGTTTAAATAAAGGACTAGTTCTTGTCACCTCTTTACTCGGGACGAGTAAAGGTTCGGTTTGGGGATATTTGATGTGATCATTATTTGCGCACATTTAGTCCCCTAATTGAGCCTATTTTGCATCCTATTATAACATTCTACGACCATTTTATCCGTCAAATGCTTTCTATTTTGCTTTCCTAGTGCATTTCGTATGTTTTGTAGGAAAGAAGATAATAAGGCGGAAATTCCCGTCTTTCGTGCGTATTCGGAAGCTATTTGACGATGTTTGATGGACTAGTATAAAGAGGAAGCGGGAACTAAAGACCAATCCTACAAGAATAAAAAGAAAGTGAAGAGAAAGGATTCTGTCACAAGAAGACGAGCGGCTTGCACACAAGACGCCCATCCTAAAGTGACAACCCGTGCGTCCAAGAAACAAAGACGCCCAGATTCCTCCAAAGAATCTGAGCGGATTCCCATGAAGACGCCCGTACCCAATCTCAAGAATCCGAGCGTCTTCCTTCCTGGACGGACGGACCGCGACATCTTCCACCGAGATGCCCATCCTTCCAAAAAGACTAGCGTTTCGCTGCTCTAAACTCAAAGTTGTAATTACTAATTTAGCCTTAGTTAACCTAATGAAGCTCTACTATAAATACCACACTTGTAAATAATCAAAGGGGGGCTTTTAGAGAGCTTTTATGGAGTTTTAGATTAGGTTAAGCCTCCATATTAAGAATCCTTCTTAGATTAGAATAGGAGTAGATTAGAATAGACTACTCTTTAATCTTTCACAAATCTCACATTAATCTCTCCTTAATTATTGTTCAAGTTTGTTACTTTTGGGTAATTGAAGATTATTGGGTTATTATTGGGAGATTGACAACCTTCCATCAATCAATCAAGTTTCTTCTATTATTCTTTGCTTTATTATTTGGATCATCTTAAGTTGGTATAATTCTTTTACCCTTTTACTCTTTATTGTTTATTTCCTCATTCTCTTATCATGTTTTCACTTGTTGTAATGATTGACACCAATAATGACATGTTCTCCATGATAATGAGTGAGTAGTCTCTTAGCTAGGATTAATGGGTAATTAGGGGAAACCAACATGGGATTGATTAATGCTTAATCTAATATGTTTTCATAATCAAATTGCTTGCTTGTTGTGATGTCAACTTTATGCACATGTTATGTTTGATGAAATGCTAAGCCTATGAATCCTTGCATTTACAACCATCTCTTATCTACTCAACTTGACTTGTAAGATATAAACCAACTCGAGTCTTGTTAGAACATGCATAGAAGTTGAATAGGAGGAAAGTAAGTCGACTTGTAGGTGTTGTATAATCTAATCGATTCGGCTCCGGGACCTAACTCTTCCTATGAACCGTAAGACATAAACCAACTCGGTTCCTCCACAACATTAATTGCTTGCAACTTTGTAAACATGTTTGTATGATCAACACCATGAATCCCCTATGACCCCATGATATCCTAGAACTTTTAGTCATTTATTTACATCCTTCCCTTTGTTGTTTGTTTTACTTTATCTCTTCCATTATTCTAAAACACAACTACAAACCCAAATCAATTGTGACACTAGCATAAATTGAGATAGATAGACTTAGAACCCAAAGCACACCGTCCCATGGATCGACCTCCACTTAACCACTAACTAGTTGTTTGTTGAGTATTATAAATGTGTTTGATTGGATGTGTGACGACCAACTCTTGTCCATCAACAAACTTGACTAAGGTTTTGCAGCGCTGTGAAGAGAGAAATCTTGTGCTCAATTGGGAGAAGTGCGTGCCACTTCATGGTTACTGAAGGAGTGGTACTTGGTCATTTGGTGTCAGGTAAAGGTATTCAAGCGGATAAAGCTAAGGTTGAGGTAATTGAGCGACTACCATACCCGGTTAATGTTAAAAGTGTGCGTAGTTTTATTGGTTATGCAGGATTCTATCGTTGCTTTATTAAAGCTTTTTCAAAAATTGCCTAACCTCTAACCCAGCTTCTCCATAAAGATGATCCTTTTATGTTTACTTATGAGTGTGTTAAGTCTTTTGATAGGATTAAACAGGCTCTTATCTCAGCTCCTATAATCCAGTCTCCGGATTGGAATATACCTTTTGAGATAATGTGTGACGCCAATGATTATGCAGTTGGAGCCGTTTTGGGTAAGAGAAAAGATAATGTGTTGCATGCTATTTATTTTGCAAGTAAGACTCTTGATGATGCACTGATCAACTATGCTACTACGAAGAAGGAGCTTCTTGCAGTTGTCTATTCTTTAGACAAGTTTAGAGCTTATCTTGTGGGCTCTAAGGTGATTGTTCATACTAACCATGCAGCATTGAATTATCTTTTGACTAAGCAAGAAGCTAAACCACGACTTATTCGTTGTATTTTATTATTATAAGAATTTGATTTGGAAATCCGCGATAAGTTGGGTGCAAAGAATGTTGTTGCAGATCATTTGCCTCGTTTGAGATTTACAGGAAAGGATCTATTGCCTATTGATGATTCTTTTCCAAATGACCATCTTCTTGCTATTATTACGGGCACTCCATGGTTTGCAGATTATGCCAATTATTTGGTTTGAGGTATTCTTCCTCCTGACTTATATTATCAGCAGAAGAAGATATTTATGCATGATGTGAAGCGGTATTTCTGGGATGATCCATATTTATTCCGGGAGTGCGCAGACGGTATTTATAGACGGTGTATTCCAGAGGGTGAGGTACATGCCATCTGTCTCACTGTCACTCTTCTTCTTTTGGTGGTCATCAGGGTCCATCTAGGACCTTTGTTAAGGTGATGCAATCGGGCTTCTTTTGGCCAACTATCTTGAAGGATGCTACTAGTTTTGTCCGTTCTTGTGACGCATGTCAAAGGACGGGTAATATTTCGCAAAGGCACGAGATGCCTCAAACTGGGATCTCAGAGGTGGAGATTTTTGATATTTAGGGTATTGACTACCAAGGGCGATTTCCTACTTCTCATGGGAATCAGTATATCTTATTAGCTGTTGATTATGCTTCTAAATGGGTGGAAGCCGTTGTCCCTCCTACTTGTGATGCTAAGGCAGTTGTGAAGCTATTTCAGAAGATCATCTTGCCATGGTTTGGAGTACCTCGCGCAATCATTAGTGATGGCGGTAAGCACTTTCATGAGCGTCATCTTAATTCTTTACTGAAGAAATATGGCGTTACACACCGCAGAGGATTGGCCTATCATCCTCAAACTACTGGGCAAGTGGAGGTTTCAAATAGAGAATTGAAGAAAATCCTGGAGAAGGTAGTGAGCAAGAATAGAAAAGATTGGAGTTGTAAGCTTGATGATACTTTATAGGCTTACCGTACTGCATTCAAAACCCAGATTGGAGCATCACCATACCGTCTAGTCTATGTCACAGTGATAAGGTTATTTTCAGTCGTTTGGCCTTAATCAAAATAAATCCTATAATACTACTAACAAATAGCTAGCGGTAAGTAAGGTATCGTATCCACAGGGAAGCGGTAATAATCTGTTTGCTAATATCCAACTTCGTCTTAAAGTAAAAATTTTGGGGGGTTTTGATTGTTTGATTTCTAGCAACTAATAACAATGTAAATAAATAAGATGAATTCAATAATATTAAAAGGTCTAGGGATTAGGTTCATTAGGTAGTTATTTAGGGGTGAGATTTAACTTATTGGTAGAGCAATTTATATTTTTTAAAGTCATAAGATCGGTCGATTATAATATGTCCTTTAGATCTAATCTAACATGCAATCGCTATCATTAAATTAGTTCTATTCAGTTGTCGTAGCCTTTACTAGTCTTAACCCGATCGGTGAAAATCCTAGTTTATGCAATACTAATAAATTAACCCCGCAGAAGCTAATCAGCTAGATTCAAATCAACAAACTTAACAACAACAATAAAGAGCAATTTAACTATCAATTCATCAATATAATCCCCCTTCTAACAACCTAGATCCCCATTCGCCCTAGATAAGAGAATTAGCTACTCATATTAATGGGAAGAACAACAATATTAATAATAAGAAACATGATGAACAATAATAAAAGATGAATAAAGATTGAAGAATAATTATTGAAGAATTATAAGTGCATAATTTACATAGTTTTACCCCTTAGATTAGCTCCATTTTACATGTCATTTAGCACTTATCATATTGTTTTCAGCTAATATTTGTTATTCTAGTTACAATTGCTTGTTTCCACATGTTTTGTAGGAGTTTAAGCTTTGAGGAGCTAAAATCCAACAAAGATGCAAGCTAGAGTGCAAAAGCTAAGCAAGAGCAATTATTAGACTAAATTTATGAAGTTGCATGGGTTTTAGCATGAAGATTTAATGGTTTGAAGTAAGAATTACAAATGAAGTCAAATGCAAAGTCAAGCCCAAAATGAAAGTCCAAATTAAGGTGGAAGATTTAGATGCTATGGAGCTTTGGATGCTAATCTTAAGAAGCGTTATCGGGTGATTAATGGAGCATTAAAACATGAACATTGGATTCCTTGAGCATTAAACCAAGAATTAAAGAGAAAGAACTCGGATCACTACGTCCCCGATCAGGGTTGGCATCCCCGATCGGGGTTGAACAGTCCATGGGTGTGTTCAATGCTCCACCAAATGCATACGTTTCCCTTATGGTCTCCTATAAATAGAGGCCTCGAGGGACGACTTTCACACAACCTACACACATATTTTTCTATCTAAAATTCTCTCTATATATTAGTAGTAGCTTAGCTTAGATTAATTTTAGTTTACCTTAGTTTGTTTACATTTCCCTTAAGCATTTAAATTTATAATACAATTTCCATTTAAGTCATATTCAATTTACATTTCAAGTATTGTTCTTCCAAGTTCCATTTCTATTTCCATTGCAAGGTATTCCTATTCATATTTTCATTATGTTCATCATTTCATTTGTCATAAGTTTAGTTTGCATTTTCATCATGTTAGAGTAGTTTCGTTGTAAGGGAAGCCACGCATGATTAAGTAATATGTAAATGTCAAAACGAGAATAAGTTAATATTGTATAATTGTTTCTATCACATGTTTGTGCCACAATGTTTAATCTTTGGTTATTGGCCGTAATCGTAGATTAAGTTTGTTAATTCCTTCTATAAGTCGAGAGGCACGGAATCGGATTAGACTAAGCATGCGTAGTAGGACGACCTAGTCATAAACGAGAGTTTCTCTAGGACCCGGTCTATGGTTGACACTAATATCGGAAGGTGGGTGTCTTTAAGCCTAAACATTATCGTAAAAATAACTTCCTAACTTGACATGAGCATTTAAATAATTAGCATGTGTAACCCGACCTACCTAGACATTTTCTTAATTATTATTTTATCATTACATCAAACCAAACGAATCAATTAACCGTTAACCTACCGAGATAAAAGTTCAATCCATAACAACTAATTAACAACTCCCGTCTCTCTGTGGTTCGACCCCTACGTACTACATTCATTTGTTTTGCTAGGGTATAAATATTATCTTTGCATAGGTGTGTGATAGCCTATCAAAGAAGATTAGAACAATACCGTAATAATAATAAAGAACAAGCTTAGATCCAAAAGTAAGAACAATAAACTAAACCAAAAGTATTTTAGAGTTTTCTAGGGTAATTCTACTGTAGCTACGGAAAAATAAAGCGTCCCATAAACTAGGGTATGATTTAGATATTTATAGTAAAACATAACCGACTTAAGGAAATTTGCAGAAAATGCTGGAAGCAATGGTTCCTCGATCGAGCCTCTACGTACTCGATCGAGTACATGCTTCCTCGATCGAGCCTCCTTATGCTTGATCGAGGACTTCCCATGTTTCAGCTCCTTTCTTCGTGCTGTCTTCTTAACTTCTCTTCCTTCATTCTTATGGGTTCTCGTGCCATTCTTCGTGTATCCTTCATGCCCACTCCGCGATGCCCATTTCATTCTTTTGCACCTCAAATGCATCATTCCTGCATTAAACATCAAATAGCGGAAGTATCGACATTCTAATATAAAAGGCATGTAAATAATATAATTTAGCACAAAACCGTATCAAAAGTAATTCGCTGCCACCTTGGCAGGGAATTTCCTTGTCCCTATACCTGACCAGCACCGACACGGCCATGGGAGCAATGCTAGCACAAACAGTCGACGACGATGAACGAGACATCTACTATATTAGCAAAAAATTCATCGAATATGAAACAAGGTACACCCAACTAGAGAAGACATGTCTCGCCCTGGGTTGGTCAACAAAGAAGCTACGACATTATATGCTGAGCTACACGGTTCACATCTACTCCAAGATGGACCCCGTCAAATACATCTTCGAAAAGCCCGTGCTAAATGGAAAGCTGTCTAGGTGGACAGTCATGCTATCCGAATTTGACCTCAAATTCGTACCCCTCAAGGTTATCAAGAGATGGGCATTCGCCGATTTCCTAGCAGAAGATTCCGTCAATGAGGATCCAACGACCGACACATGGTCACTCCCTGACGAAGACATCCTTTGTGCCGACATCGACGCATGGGACATATACTTCGACCGTGCATCACCAGAAGGGGGACACGTTCCGATCTCACTCAAACTAGACTTCGTCGTCACCAACAATGCCACCGAATACGAAGCATGCCTCGTCGGCCTACAAGAAGCGATAACACTTGGCATCAAGAGGTTGAGAGTCCACGGTGATTCCTCACGCATCATCAATTAAGTGTCCGGATCATAGAAAATATGAAGCGATAACCTAGCACCATAACAAGCAAAAATTAACTAGGAGGCCGAATTCTTCGACCAAATCGACTACTTCCACTTGCCATGGGAAGAAAACCAATTTGTCGATGCCCTAGGAAAACTTGCCGCGGTCGTCAACATACATGACGACATGACATCCATGCCCCTGTGTGTCGAAAGAAGGAGCAAGCCAACTCACATATGCACCATCAACAACGAGGAGGAAAACCATGTCGAACCTTGGTACCAAACCATCCTCAACTAAAAAACCAAAAACGAATTCCCTCCTAACTCTGATACAAGAGGACAAAGAGCCATTCGTTTACTTGCATCAAAATTCGTGATAAACCAAGAGCAACTATACAAAAGAACACCTCAGGGGATCCTTCTCCTTTGCACTTGTGGACATAGCCACCTACACGCCAGGCCAATATGTGGACGTATAGCGGTCTTTTTTAAAGCCACGCTCGGCGGCGTAAAAATGCTTTCGACCGGATCGTTTTAGATCGGTCGGTTTCGTCTCGGTAGGGGTCTCGAAACGATTAGAGATGTTCGGAGTCGCCACCAAGCATTTGTAGGATGCCTGGAACCGGTTCGAATTCCACTTTATACCTCGGTCAAATCGAAGCACAAAGCAGCGTTTGACATAGGTACTAAAGATAAGAAAATCGTCCCTCTTTAGCATCCTATCTCTAGAATGACTCTCGTACGCCCTGGATAAGGTCGTCCACTATCCAAAGTTTCTGAGTAAGAGGTGAAGGTACGTATTGGGAAGCCCTTTAATCAGACACCCAATCCCGCCCGCGTTAGCGGCCTCTACTGATCGATCTTGGTTGGTTGAATGCAAAAGTTGATAAAACGGTTTAAATGCATGAATGCGCATCCAATAATTTAAACCTAACATGTGAGAGCTTTCTAAATCGGTTGATTTAATCCAAGTATCAAGTATAAGATGTCGAGTTGGATTAATGGTTGATTTGTGTGCAAGACGGAAATTAAACATCCATTTACCGTATTAGGTTTAGGGTGCATAAATGATCCATTTGTCTTAGTAAGGCATTTTGCAAATATGGTTTTGGATAATCAAATAGTCATCTGATCCATCCTATATCCGGGTTAACTGGAGTCGGGATCATCCTAGACTAATGCTGGAAGGGAACAGGCCCTGTACCAGACGGCTATATGAGGTGCGAGCCAGCCGGCGGTGTAAGGGACCTCCCTCTGGTTTTGAAAATGAGAAATGGAGAGCCTGTTTAGGCGCGGGTTAGCCCACGGTTTATGTGTCATGTTCTGACCTTTTAGAAAACGTTATAAAACGTGTTGAAAATGGGTATTTGAACCCGGTTTGATTTGAAAGGGTCGTTTAGACCGCATTTGTTGATTTGAAGAACTAGACTCGAATAATCATCATTATTTTGATAATATTCGGTGTCGGGTTCGAATTGACAAACTTGACATGAATAGTTTTGAAAATGATTATGGACTAATTGTTTTAAGTCCATTTGAATGTTATTAGTCGATACTCGTCATCGTACCCGGGTTAAAATCCGGAATGGTGTGTAGAACCAAGGATGACTTTGTGTTGGTGACTAATATGTTTGTTTGAAAATGTAAAGAAATGAAATAAAAGGCTTTAAAATACCTTCTAAATGTCATTAACCAAATATTATCACCGAAACACGGATTTAACCGTCATGGTATGAGGAACCAAGGTTGAAAAATGCTTCATGCGTGTCTTTTATATAAGGTTTATACCTCATTTTTACACGCATTTCTGTACTATTTATGTAGCAACTGGCTACAAATACCCCCAAATATCCTACTTTGGTTCGTTTTATGTAATTTGCAGGAATTAACCGAAGGGGAGCTAAATCGAGCCTAATTTGTCCCAATTGCATGCATTCTCGGAGAATAAGGAGTCGGAGTTTGCAGATCTAACACTTAGGCGAAGACGTGAGCTGAAATGAAGCCAAAGCACTCGATCGAGCTGTTTTACCAGTCGATCGAGTGGTTTTTATATCCAAGAAGTGGTCGATCGAGTACTTGTACTCGATCCTTAAGCTGCAGAAAGAGCTGTTGCTCGATCGAGCAACTTTCCAGTCGATCGAGCTGTTTTTGCTGAAGAATTGGTCGATCGAGTACCCTAATTCTACTCGATCGAGTGGTTTTTCCTTCCTCAGTTAATTTCCGCCTAATTACTTTATGGGCTTTTGTAATTAGTCCATAGATTAGGTTATGGGATGGATTTTTAGTATAAGACTGAAGGAGTGAACTACGTTACTCCTCTCTTCTCTCTCTCACGTTCGTTTACTGTAGTTCTGGTGACTGTTCTTTGGATTTATTCTTCCTTTACACTTTACTACTCGGATTTGGAATTTGCGATTGGTATTATCATTCTACTCTTATTCTTAATCTTATTTATTGTTTTAATTCTTCCCCTCTTCCAGTTATTATTATAATTGCTTTAATTGAATCCGTACTAGTTTCATCGTTATGTCTAGTTCAAATTATCTAATTATTACTATTGCTAACTCGATGGTCATGAGTAGCTAATTTCCCTTGGCTAAGACTATAGGGGATCCATAATCATGGGGGAATAGTAATCGATTTATTTGGTTAATGCTAGTATAGTCTTTGTTGGTTAAATGCTACATTTAATTGTATCTTTCTAATTGAGTCGACGCAATTAGATCTATAATTCCTAGTGATCCTTGACCTGGACCGAAAGGTTGGAAAAGGCGAGACTAGTAGCGAACAATAGGGTATTGCAGTGAGGGCGAAAGTTAAGTTGTTTACACTTTAGGGTGAATTAAGGACCGAAAGGTGACGTTCGCTACCCCTTAGACCGTATTTGCATTGACCTGAGACCTAGATTACTTGACCGGATGGTTATGGTGAACCGTTTGTCTTAGCTGTTTCTTCTCTATCTGTTTATTTCCTCCCTTTTATTCTCTTCTCCTTATTCTCTTTAGTTTAGAAAATCGCATTTATAAACCCCCAATTTGGTTACCTTGACGAACTTAGATTTAGCTGACAAATTCCTACCTCTCTGTGGATTCGACCCGACTTCCCTAGCTATATTAGTTAGAGCCAGTTGGTTATTTTTGACAGGTACGCGACAGACGTGTCAAATTTTGGCGCCGTTGCCGGGGAGGTGGCGCAATTTTGTTGCTTTAATTAAGTTTGTCTCTCGTCTCAAGGAATTTATTCCTTGAGGCTGATCTCATTATTTGCAAAGTTTTGAATAATTTTGCAGGTTGTTTATTGCTTTGTAAGTCTATCTGCCAGAATGTCTAAATTACAAGGTTGTTCGATCACTGAGCATATAGAGCCATGTGGTAGATGCGGCGAGGAAGGGCATGACCCTATTGAATGCATGGCAAGTGTAGAGCGTGCCCTTTCTTATAAGAAATTTAAGCAAGGCGTCCCTTTTTCTCAGTTGTATGAGGAAATAAAGAATGTCTCTACCCCTTCTACGCCAATGCCGCAACCGATCTCTCCTTCTGCAAATGAAGAAGTTGCTGAATTGAAATCCTTGATGATGAGCATACGTGATGGTAAGGATACGGTTATAGCGGAATTGAGAGAACAAGTCGCGCAGTTAACACTCGCGAAAGACCAAGCCAAACCTCTACCGACACGCAATTCAGTTAGTGCAACGAATTTCCAAGTCGGCTTTACTTATGAAAAGCCAAAAGCACCCGAAGATGATGTTTTGATAGCTGACGATACCCTGGAGGATGATTTAGACGAGTTTTTGGAAGAAATACTTGTTGCGTGTGCTGTAAACACTCGATCGACTGATTTTTCTACTCGATCGAGCAAATTAATTCCTCCTCTCACTCGATCGAGTGAAAATACAGGTCGACCGAGGAGTGCACAAGCTGATGTTGGTCGATCGAGTGATCTTATTACTCGATCGAGTAAGGTTGCTGAGGAAATCACTCGATCGAGTGACAACAATGGTCGATCGAGTGAAACAGAAGAAGAATATGGTCGATCGACTGATAAAAGTATTCGATCGACCATTTTAAGTGGCGGGGATTCTAATTTACTATCTAATACCGCCACCGTGTCATCTTCCCCTGCTGTGGAGACGTCACGCATTGATAAAGGTAAAGGAAAAGTTGCGGGCCCACTTGTTGCTACTAGGGTACCCTTTCCAGGACGTCTGAAGGACGCAAAGATCGAGCGACAGTACGGTAAGTTTGTGGACGTTGTGAAGAACCTCCAGGTAACTGTCCCTTTTTCCGAACTTGTTACTCAGGTACCCACTTACGCTAAGTTTATGAAAGATATTGTGACGCGTAAGAGAAATTTGAGTGAATTTGAGACGATTTCATTCATGGAAGAGTCTAGTAATTTGCTTTTGAATAAGAGTTCGCCTAAAATGAAAGACCCGGGCAGCTTTTCTATTACTTGTGTTATAGGCAACACGGTTATTGATAAGGCCCTTTGAGACCTAGGTGCCAGTGTCAGTGTCATGCCCCTTCCTGTTTGCAAGAAATTGAAGATGAGTCATTTTAAAGTGACTAACATTACCCTACAGATGGCTGATAGATCTGTTAGGAAGCCCTTAGGTGTCTTAGAGGACGTGCCTGTGAAAATAGGCAAGCTTTATATCCCAGTAGATTTCATTGTTTTGGATATAGATGAGGACACCCGGACCCAAATTATCTTAGGAAGACCGTTCCTTTGTACAGCTGGGGCCGTTATTGATGTCAGACAAGGGCGTTTGACTCTTACAGTTGGGGATGACGCTATCACTTTCAGTCTGCCTAGTACTTTGGCTCACCCAATGATAGAGGATACTTGCTAATCAGTCGATATGATTGATGAATCTATTTATGATTTCTAGTCGGGTTCTTTTATAAAGGACCCACTAGAAGCCCTTATGCTTTTTGATGAGTGTGCAGATAGCCCAGACGACGATGACGCTGCATTGGAGTTGCTTGTTGATGATTTGGATGAGCATGAGGGAGAGCAAGTGGAACAAATGATTAGCACTCTTTGCTCCATTGAGGTAAAAGTACCGGAACGTAAGCCTCTCCCTTCTCATCTTAAATATGTTTTCTTAGACAATACAGAGCAATATCCAGTCATTCATAGTGCTAAGCTTAATGATGATCAGCTGACTTCTTTGTTAGTTGTACTTAAGAAAAACAGGAAAGCACTGGGTTATTCACTGGACGATATCAAGGGGATTAGTCCCGATATTTGCATGCACAGGATAGAGCTGGAGGAAGATCACAAACCTTGCGAGACGTGGTCGGTCACACGTGAACCGAAAAATGCAGGATGTTGTGATGGCTGAGGTAATGAAGCTACTGGATGCAGGTATTATTTATTCTGTCGGTAATTCTAAATGGGTGAGCCCAGTACAGGTGGTCCCTAAGAAAGGAGGGACAACTGTTGTTAAGAATGAAAAGAATGAATTAATACCTACTCGAGTAGTGACTGGTTGGCGGATGTGCATAGATTACGATAAATTTAATGCCGCCACCAAGAAAGATCACTTTCCTCTTCCTTTTATTGATCAAATGGTAGAAAGGTTAGCTTCTCATAAATTTTTTTGCTATTTAGACAGGTATTCAGGGTTCTTACAGATCCCTATCCACCCAGACGATCAGGCTAAGACTACATTTACTTGTCCTTAAGGCGTTTTTGCTTATCGCAGGATGCCTTTTGGTTTGTGTAATGCCTCTGCCACCTTTCAAAGGTGTATGATGGGGATATTTTCATAGTATATTGAGTCTATCATGGAAGTTTTTATGGACGATTTCAGTGTATATGGAAGTGATTTTAATAACTGTATGTCTAATCTTGAGAAAGTGTTGCAGCGCTGTATTGAGGTTAACCTTGTGCTGAACTGGGAAAAGTGCCACTTTATGGTCAACGAGGGAGTTGTCTTAGGGCACTTAGTTTCTGATAGGGGAATAGAAGTTGATAAAGCAAAGGTGGAAGTGATTCAAAGAATTACCACCTCCTGTTAATGTTAAGGGGGTGAGGAGTTTCCTTGGTCACGCCGCTTTTATCGCCTGGTTCATCAAGGATTTCTCAAAGATTGCTAAACCACTTACACAGATTCTGCTTAAGGATGCCCCTTTTGAGTTTACTGATGATTGTCTTTCTGCTTTTAACAGGTTAAAGCAGGCTTTAGTCTCTGCGCCGATCATACAGCCTCCCGACTGGGACTTGCCGTTTGAGATTATGTGTGATGCGAGTGACTACGCACTAGGAGCGGTGCTAGGCCAAAGGAAAGACAAAGCTTTGAGTGCTATCTACTATGCGAGCCGAACTCTGGATGAGGCTCAAGTGAAGTACACTACCACTGAGAAAGAACTGTTAGCTGTAGTTTATGCCTTAGAGAAGTTTCGTACTTATTTAGTTGGGTCAGAAGTCACTGTTTTTACTGACCATGCAGCCTTGAGGCATCTCCTTGCTAAGAAGGAGGCTAAACCACGGCTACTGAGATGGATACTCCTTCTTCAGGAGTTTGATTTGCAGATTAAGGATAAGAAAGGAGCTGAGAACGTTGTAGCTGATCACTTGTCGCGACTGATGCGACAAGAAGGGGAAGATTCTCTACCCATTGATGATTCTTTTCCCCGACGATACTTTAATTGTCGTTATATCGTCTATTGTTAACCAAGAACTTTGGTATGCAGATATAGCTAACTTCGTTGTCAGTGGCAAGCTGCCGCCTGACCTTTCTCATCAGCAAAAGAAGCGTTTTCTGTATAACGCTAAGTAGTACTTTTGGGATGATCCTTACTTGTTTAAGGAATGTGCAGACGGTCTCTACAGACGGTGTATACCGCAGTGGGAGACCAAAATAGTCCTGGAAGGCTGTCACTCCTCTTCATATGGTGGTCACCACGGTCCATCGGGCACCGTGGCTAAGGTACTTCAGTCTGGTTTTTACTGGCCTTCTTTGTTTGCTGACGCTAAGTCTTTTGTTTCAGCTTGTGATGCTTGCCAACGATCAGGGAACATTTCAAAGAGACATGAGATGCCACAAAACGGCATCCTAGAGGTCGAGGTCTTCGATGTTTGGGGCATTGATTTCCAAGGACCGTTCCCCTCCAGTAAAGGTAACAGGTATATCTTAGTGGCTGTACACTATGTGTCAAAATGGGTTGAGGCAATTGCCTCCCCTCATTGTGATGCTAAGACCGTGATAAAGATGTTTAAAAAGATCATATTCCCCCGATTTGGTGTCCCTAGGGTCGTCATTAGTGATGGGGGAATGCATTTTAAAGAAAAGAAACTCACTTCTATTCTGTCTAAAGTTGGTGTCCAACACCGGCGAGGTTTGGGTTATCATCCTCAAACTAGTGGTCAGGTTGAAGTCTCTAATCGCGAGTTGAAAGAGATCTTGTCTAAGGTAGTTTCTAAATCACGGAAGGACTGGAGTCTTAAGCTAGATGACACATTATGGGCTTATAGAACTGCCTTTTAGACACCAATTGGTGCATCACCTTATAGGCTAGTTTATGGGAAATCATGTCACTTACCTGTTGAACTGGAATGTAAGGCCTGGTGGGCAATTCGTGAGCTTAATTATGATCCTAAGTTGTGTAGTCAGAATCGTCTTTTGCAGCTAGATGAATTGGAAGAGTGTAGGCTTAATGCCTATGACAGCTCGCGCATTTACAAAGAAAAGACGAAGAGATGGCATGACAAGAGAATCTTACCTCGTGAGTTTCATGTTGGGCAAAAGGTGCTGCTGTTCAATGCCCGGCTGAGATTGTTTCCTGGCAAGCTGAAGTCCAGATGGAGTGGTCCTTATACGGTGGCAGCTGTTACCAAGTTTGGATCCGTGGAGCTTGAAGATTCCGAAGGTCATAGATTCAAGGTGAATGGCCAATACGTGAAGCACTACCACGAGGCGATCAAGGCATAATCGTGTTGAAGTCTTGTACTTCGACGAGCTTGACGCGCCAGTTAATTGATGCCGAAAAGGTCGTGCGGGACCTCTTAAACCAGCTCTCTCCGGGAGGCAGCCCGGACTGTTTTATTATACTGTTGTTGAACCATTTATTTTCTTTAGCTTTACGTTGAATTTTAGACGCCGTTTTACAAACTCTTTATTCCTTTCTAGCTTTGGAATGCGTGTTTTGCAAGACACAGTGCTCGATCGACCAAAACCAGTATCACGCTTACTCGATCGAGTGGTTTTCTACTCGATCGAGCCCTTCCATGCACCAGTTCACTCGATCGAGCTGTTCTAACCGCTCGATCGAGTAGTTTTGATCCCCAGCTGCTGTTTCCCGTCTATGGAGCTACTGATTGACTTTCTTTGACCTCCCATGTTCATGGTCGGTTTGGGGAGGTCCCTCCTTATGACGTTTTGTAAGTTTTCCGACTCCACTTATCCTTTTCTCTTTAAGTTGCATTTCTTTCCCTATTTTTGGTACAATGAGGGCATTGTACGGTTTGGTTTGGGGAGGTATGCATCCATATCTGTGTCTGCATGTTTCTTGCATTTCTGCTCGCACGTTTATTTATTTCCGCATGCATTGTTGTTTTAATTAATACAAAAAATCATATAAAAATCATATAAAAATCATAAAATTCAAAAATTTTCAAAAATTTCATGTTTAAATTGAGTCGGAACGTTTGAACATTGACGCTACTCTGAATCCTTACTTGAGCCTTGCATTTTATTGACATTTTGTTGGCATGATTATGTGCATAATCTATGAGTTTTTGTTTCTTTCTTATCTGAACGAATAGACTTGATTCATTATGTCGGTAAGCTACATTACATTCTGAGGTTAGAGCTTTATAAACTGGTGACATTCTTGACCGGTTTCATTTAGGATGTGAGTAGTACTCTCTTTAAGGCATGTAACATCAATTTGCATAAGCATGAGTCTAGTCTTCTTAATACCTGTATGCATTCGGTCTGTGGATGGTGACACATGTTAGGAGAGGCAGTCCACTTTATTTCATTCTACCCATGAGCCTCACATAGCCAAATTGCCTTTTTGTCCTATCAATTACTTTCTATAATACCTCCCACCCTAGCTGAGCTAGTAACGAGTAGTTCTTGGAATGTTTTATTGCAATATGGTTATTTCATCTGATTTCAGAAGATGGTGGAAGAATTGAAGGGAAAGAAAGAAAAAAAATGAAACGGAAAATGAAAAAAAAAAAAGAGAACGAAAAAAAAAAGCGAAACAAGAAAAGAAGAAAAAGAAAAGAAAAAAAATCATGTGGAAAAGAAATGAGAATTGTACAAAGATTTTCACTCCCAAGTCTTATTTATATCTTTTGGGGAGTTGACAATTCTTGGTGTTTTGTGAGCTTAGTGCATAGCTTTGCACCGTTTCATCTTGCTATATTGAGTATGAAGTTGGGATGCAGTTATTTTTGGATTCGTTGTTGCTAGCCTGGCTATTAACCCCACATATCCAAATTCATTTTAGCCCCTTCTTACCCATTACCTCACTTACCCAAATGTAAGTCCTCGGCATGTGTCTTGGTCATTAGTATGGTTGGAATGCATATGTACGGTTGTAGAGACTTTATTCATGTTAACTGCATGCATGTTCTTATAGGTCGAGTTAGGTGAGAGTCTTACTTCCTCCTATCTTTCACATATATACTCACCTTGTGCCTGATTTTGAGTGATGAGCGACCCGTGAGAGTCCGATATCTTTTGAGTCTTGCAAGGTTGACGGTTCAGTAAGTTTGAAACATTAATGTAACTCGTTTGCACTTCTCATTTGCCACTTTGTCATGCTATTGCATTAAATTGGTTTTAGTGGGTGATTTGTAGCTGATGCGTTGGTCCCGTTCCACTGTTATTTCTTAGTTGCATTCATATTTGCTTGGGGACAAGCAAAGGTTTGGTTTGAGGAGATTTGATGCGTGTCTTTTATATAAGGTTTATACCTCATTTTTACACGCATTTCTGTACTATTTATGTAGCAACTGGCTACAAATACCCCCGAATATCCTACTTTGGTTCGTTTTATGTAATTTGCAGGAATTAACCGAAGGGGAGCTAAATCGAGCCTAATTTGTCCCAATTGCATGCATTCTCGGAGAATAAGGAGTCGGAGTTTGCAGATCTAACACTTAGGCGAAGACGTGAGCTGAAATGAAGCCAAAGCACTCGATCGAGCTGTTTTACCAGTCGATCGAGTGGTTTCTATATCCAAGAAGTGGTCGATCGAGTACTTGTACTCGATCCTTAAGCTGCAGAAAGAGTTGTTGCTCGATCGAGCAACTTTCCAGTCGTTCGAGCTGTTTTTGCTGAAGAATTGGTCGATCGAGTAGCCTAATTCTACTCGATCGAGTGGTTTTTCCTTCCTCAGTTAATTTCCGCCTAATTACTTTATGGACTTTTGTAATTAGTCCATAGATTAGGTTATGGGATGGATTTTTATTATAAGACTGAAGGAGTGAACTACGTTACTCCTCTCTTCTCTCTCTCACGTTCGTTTACTGTAGTTCTGGTGACTGTTCTTTGGATTTATTCTTCCTTTACTCTTTACTACTCGGATTTGGAATTTGCGATTGGTATTATCATTCTACTCTTATTCTTAATCTTATTTATTGTTTTAATTCTTCCCCTCTTCCAGTTATTATTATAATTGCTTTAATTGAATCCGTACTAGTTTCATCGTTATGTCTAGTTCAAATTATCTAATTATTACTATTGCTAACTCGATGGTCATGAGTAGCTAATTTCCCTTGGCTAAGACTATAGGGGATCCATAATCATGGGGGAATAGTAATCGATTTATTTGGTTAATGCTAGTATAGTCTATGTTGGTTAAATGCTACATTTAATTGTATCTTTCTAATTGAGTCGACGCAATTAGATCTATAATTCCTAGTGATCCTTGACCTGGACCGAAAGGTTGGAAAAGGCGAGACTAGTAGCGAACAATAGGGTATTGCAGTGAGGGCGAAAGTTAAGCTGTTTACACTTTATGGTGAATTAAGGACCGAAAGGTGACGTTCGCTAGCCCTTAGACCGTATTTGCATTGACCTGAGACCTAGATTACTTGACCGGATGGTTATGGTGAACCGTTTGTCTTAGCTGTTTCTTCTCTATCTGTTTATTTCCTCCCTTTTATTCTCTTCTCCTTATTCTCTTTAGTTTAGAAAATCGCATTTATAAACCCCCAATTTGGTTACCTTGACGAACTTAGATTTAGCTGACAAATTCCTACCTCTCTGTGGATTCGACCCGACTTCCCTAGCTATATTAGTTAGAGCCAGTTGGTTATTTTTGACAGGTACGTAACAGACGTGTCAATGCTTTATGATTAAAACATGTGAAATAAAATAACAATGGTTCGAAAATACTTGAAATGGTGAAAACCGATTACAAATATGAAAAATGGATTAAGGGAAATAACGAGAACAAACACGGTTGATCTCTGGTCTGAATACCCCATTTAGGCGCGGGCTATTTGGCGACCTAAGGGGCTTCTGCCTCAGACCAAAAATCAGTTTTGGCTCGTTTATTCCATGTTTTGGTTCATGTTATGCATGTTTTAGCATGTTATGGTCATGAAACGAATGAAAACATAATAAAAGAGGATTTATACACCCTCATACTTACATGTTTGGTTATGGCGAGTGACCGACGTAAGTGTAATAACTCGTTTGATCGGAAAAAACTCGGTTTAAAACCGTTTTGGCAAGTAAAAAGAGTGTTTTAAGCTTTAGTGATGGTGTAGTGGTCGAAAAGGTCGGTCAAGTGGTTTAATGCACGATGACGGTACCAAACAATGTGTAAGGCTCGTGTTTACGATCGGTAGGTCGTAAATACGCGTCGGATTGTGACTTAAGAAGTCGAGTCGAGAATTTTAAGGGAGAAAAGAGGGGGCGGACACTCGCGTAAGTCTCAAATGGGTGGCATTTGAGGGGTATTTATAGGGAAATGAGTGGTTGTGTGAGTTTTGAGCGACGTGGCCACATGGGCTGCTCAAAGAGGCGCGAGCCACATCGCGGTTCTTCGAGTTGTGTTGTCACTTTCACAACAAACGCAATCATGATTTGTTCTATCCTAGGTTTTGCAGTCACATGTTTGGTACTTGACCAACATGAATCCGGGAAAACATAAGGTAGAAGGTTTGAAATGTTTGGTTTTTTGTGGTTGACTCGGTTTGACTCGTTGTTGGAGTCGGGATTTGAATTTTTGAGTCGGTTTTTGGTCCGGTGTCGGTTTTGACTCTAGTTAGTGTCATTGCGACCCCGTCGTCGTGCATTAAACACTCCAAGTATTTTTGAAATGTTTTGAAATGTTTTATTTTCGAAATCGTTTTAAGTTTTCCGACGTAAAGTTGTACACAAACTGTCGATCAAACGCCGCGATTCCAAAACATGTTGTAGTCCGATAATCATCGGGTGTTTGTTGGAGTCTTAGCAGATACTGCGTATCTACAGCACTGACCACAACAAAGCCAAGAAAGTCACGGAAGAGGTTCACGACGGAGAATGTGGGCCTCACATGAGCGCAATGATGCTAGCCCGAAAGATCATGCAGTTAGGCTACTACTGGACCACCATGGGAGCCGATTGCAGGAACTACGTCAAACATTGCCACAATTGTCAAATCTTCACCAACATAAAACACATACCACCATCCCTTTTATACACCATGACATCACCCTGGCCCTTCTCAACCTGGGGCTTCGACATCATCGGCAAAGTCAATCCAATAGGCACCAAATGACATTGCTTTGTCCTCGTCGCAATCGATTACTTCACCAAATGGGTAGAGGCACAATCCTATGCAGTCTTGACCGCCAAACAAGTGGCCAAATTTATCCAAGACAACATCATCTGCAGACGCAAGCATTGTTGGACAAGTACAAAATCAAATGACACCGTTCATCCCTCTATCATCCCCATACCAACGGAGCAGTAGAAGCAGCAAACAAAACACTTGTCACCATAAAAAAAACATGCAAGATAATTACCGCGATTGGCCGAGAAAACTCCCATTCGCACTTTGGGGATAACGGACCTCCATTCGAACACCAACAGGAGCAACATCCGTCTACCTAGCATACGGTTTGGAGGCAGTCCAACCAGTGGAGCTGGAAGTCCCATCTCAACGCATCATACTCGAAATTCAAGTCCCTGAGGCGGAATTGACTCGTCGAAGGTTCGAGCAACTCACCCTACTAGATGAACAGTCAGTCAACGCCTTGCACAACGTCCAGTTATACCAACGACGTATACAACGGGCATTCGACAAAAACGTCAAACCCAGAAACATTAAAGAAAGCGACTTGGTCCTCAAGTCGGTTCGAGCACTGTTACCCGTCGATCCGAGGGGGAAATTTAAACCAAATTGGGTAGGGCCGTACCTGATTAAGAACATCCTTTCGGGGGGCGCAGTGAGATTGAGTGAGCTAGATGGAGAAGATTTCACAAACCCAACCAACCTAGACCAACTCAAGAAATACTACCCTTGAACCTTAGCACCAGCAACCAACAACCTTTCCCTAGTTTCACAACTAGGGACCGCAATCCCCCATTCAAGTCAATTCCTCAAAAGTTCTGATTTGAAATTGCATGTTTAATCGAGTCTAAGTTACGACACCTTGCTATGTTTCCAGTAGCTTTTGATCTAACAAAGGCACAATCCATTCGCACGAGCAACTAAAATGTTTGAAATACGAGCATGGTTTGATTTTACCTCTTCAGGTGAATACGTAGGCAATCCTTTCTTACGCAACAAAGATACGACCACAACACCCACACAAAAATTCACACCCCAACTCAAACAAAACGTTTGAACTACGAGCATGGTTTGATTTCACCTCTTCAGGTGAATACGTAGGCAATCCTTTCCTACACAAGAAGGACCCAACCATCACCACACACAAAAAAACAATAACCCACACAAACTTCAAGAACACTCATCCCCTCTTCTTCACAACAACAAAAACAAAAGAACAAAAAAAAGGCCTTTCTCCCTTCCCACAAAAATCCCCTTCACATGTGCATGTTGGAGTATGTGTCCTCAACAATAGTGCGATCACATATTTTAATCTCATATTAAGAATACACAAGGGATGATTCAATATATTGTCAAATGATCAACATTAATCGGTAACGATTGGTTGACTAGAGTTTGACGTTACTGTCGTTTGACGGTGGTGATCAGTTGATCCCTTAAGGTCACACCTATAGAACGATTCCCTTAACTGATAAGTTAATTAATTATATGTCGATACAGATTAATTAAATCCTTAAGTTGAACAATTTTTTTATCAATAAGTAAGAGTTATATATCTTATGGTAATGTGATTAAATAAGATTTAATTTAGTAATTAAAATATTATATTACTAAAATTGATTAATGCTTATGAAACATTTGAGATAAGAACAATTTGTTAATCATAATTGCAAAATATTGTAGATTATATTAACGAGACTTAATGTGACCCATTTTTATACATGTAATTGTGAATTATTTGTTAATTTGTTAAATGTAATTTATTTGATTTAGAATGATATTTAATTTGTTAAATATGCATTAAAATGTCTAATGACATGATACACGTCACATGACCTACAATATTACATTTGACAAATTACAAATATAAAATGGAAGTCCATTTTATTTAAGGGAGCCGGTTTTATGGGTAGGGATTTAGGTTTGTGTGTAGTTGATTATTTTAATTGTTAAACATAATCATTACACCTAATTACCTAAAACCTAGTCTATTGTTTTGATAAGACAAAAAGCAAAAGTCATTCTCTTACCCATGTATCAAAAACCGGTCACCCCCTCTCCCATAAGATGAGAATATGTTCTCTTATTATTCTACTTAATTCTTATGCTCAAAATCTCTCCTTCTCTATCATCATAAAATAGTCTTATGCTTAAATTTTGTTCTAGAAAATTCTAATATCACAAAACATTACTAGTGTAGTAATAATAATATTATTAGAATAAATTTGAAGGATACTAATATATTTTACCTAGTCAGTAATTATATTAGTGTTAAGGGTAAGTCTTGGGTGCAACGAAAAGGAGAGTTTCTACCTTGAAACTTGGAGGATCATTGATGTGACTCCTATTTAAGCACATTTAGCCCCCGAATTAACCTCGTTCCTATGCTTTATAGCACATAATTGGGTCATTTACTATCTTTAGTTTTCCATTTTGCATATTCTTTGATGTTTTGTCCCCTTTGGTAGGAAAGGAGTGCTAACCTTGCATCTATGATGCGAAATGGAGCTAAATTGATTGCATCTAATGACCAAGCATTAAAGAGAGGATAATACTAGAGGCCTAAGTAGATAATAAAGTGAAATAGGCAATGATGAAAGGAACCTTACATCCCCGAAATGATCCTTGCGGATTGTTAAGGAGGAAAAAGAAGAGAAGCTGTCTGCCCAGGAATCCGAGCGGATCAGGCACTATCCGGACGTCCCGCAGCATCAAGATCCGGGCGTCTTGTGCCCAAGACGAGCGTCATGAAGCGCAATGATCCGAGCGTCTTTCCCAAGGATCCGCTCGGATCACAAGTTAGAGAGCCCATGCCTTACCTCAAGACGGGCGGATCAAGGCAAGACTAGCACGAGAATATGCTCATTTCTTTCGAGAGGAGCATTTCCTCAACTTTTCTTAGGGACTTAATAGTCGTTTAATCCCTTAGTAACCCTAATCTTTGTATCTAATCTTTAGTATAAATACGCCTTTGTACTACGTAGATTGGCACCAATTCTAATACTCTCTTAATCCATCCTTAATCACTTTATAATTCTCTCAAATTAGTCTTAAATTTAGTTGTAATACAATTCTCAATATTAACCATATCTTAATGTTTCCTTAATTTCTCTATTATTCTTCCTTTATTTTGGGTAATTAGAAGATTATTTGGGTTTATTTGGAGGATTGACAACCTTCCATCAATCATCAAGTACTTCTATTATTCTTTGCATTATTATTTGGAATCATCTTCATAGGTATAATTCTCTCTTAACCTTGTTTAATTATTGTTAATCACTTTCATTTATTCATCATGTTTTGCCTTGTTAGTATGATTGACAACCTTATTAACATGTTAAACTTGATCATGAGTGAGTAGTTTCCTTAGCTAGGGTTAATGGAGAATTAGGGGAATCCAACATGGAGAATGATTCGTGCTTAATCTAATATGTTTTCATAATTAAATTGCTTGCTTGTTGTGATTTCAACATATGGACATGTTATGTTTGATGAAATGCGAGCCTATGAATCCTTGCATTTTTTACCCATCACCTATCTTTTCAATGAGGCTTGTAAGCTTATACACTAACTCGAGCCTCATTAGACCATGCATATAGTTGAATAGGAAGGATTAAGTCGACTTGTAGGTGTTGTACAATCTAATCGATTCGGCTCCGGGACCCAAACCTTCCTAGGGATTGTAAGCTTATACACCAACTCGATCCCATCACAACAATAAGTGCTTGCTTTATAATAGAGAACATGTTTGTATGATCAACTCCCATGAATCCCCTATGAACCCATGACACCCTAGTGCCTTTAATCAATTGTTTACACCCCTTTTAATCATCTTTCTTGTATTCATTACTTTACTTTTATCTTGTTGATTAGTTTAGTTGATCTCCTATCTCAACCCAAATTGTGACACCCTAAGACACTACCATTTGCAATTGAAAATCCTACATCAATACCCGTCCCTGGGATCCGACGTTTACTTGCCTCTTTGCTATGAGTAGTTTGTTAAGTTATAAATATTGTTTTGGTTGGTAACTTTTGACGACGATTTTAAATCGGACCAGAAATGGCGCCGTTGCCGGGGACGGTGTTAACTTGATTTGATTTTCATTAATTGTTTTTAGTTGTGTCTTTCTTTACCTTGAGGGAGAGAACTTCCTTAAGGTACTTCTCACCTTTTTATCTTAGTGTACTTTGCAAGATGGATATTATAGATTGTTGTGTATAGGACCATGTGGGTACTACTCTCATTAAAGACCCTTTGCAATCATTGGAAGCCTTAGAAGCAAGTGAGGCCAAAATCAAGCATTGGGAATTGGAACAATACTACAGATACAACCTATAACAACGGTCAAAAACCATTGTTATATAAAAAAGCGGACGTTGTTAAAGCGTCCGTTGTAAAAGGTTTTAACAACGGTTGGTTTTCTTAAGGAAACCGTTGTGAAAAATATTAACAACGGTTTTAAGTATAAAAACCCGTTGTGGAAAGTGTGACTCAATTTTGGGGGGAAAGTTATAACAACGGGTTGTTTGTAAATAAGCGTTGTTGTTTGTTCTTAAAAAATAAAAAAAAATTAAATTAAATATTACTAGCTATAAATATTAAAGCATCCTTTACTAACATATTAAAGCATCCTTTACTAACATTCATTAATTGAAACAACATGGCAATGAACCCTAATTTTATCAACAACGAAGAGTGGCTTACACAAACGATTGAAGATGATGGGAAGGTTCTCGCCGGGCTTCCCGCCGATCAACACCCATTAATCAAAGCATCCCTTGAACATCAACGGAATTATTGGATTAAGAGGCGTGAAGCAGTCCGGCTTGTCAACAAAGCCTCATCATCATCATCATCATCATCTTCATACCCTCGTCGGCCTTGTTACTTTCGCAACTTGGTCGCAGCAGAGATATGTTGAGTTGTACTCTTCCAACCTTATCTCCACATGCAAGTCGTGTCCTTGCATATATTCAATCTGTTATTGCAAAATATGAAGCCAATGACCCGGAAGTTAGCGGTATACCAGAGTGGCGTGATTGGTGGCAGGTTGAGAAGCGCTTTTTACGCTTAACCGGGGTTGTTCCGGCTTATTATACATCTTTTGATTTCTGATAATTGCTGTAATGTATTTGGTTTAAAATTAAATGAAATGATCATTTTGAAAGTGTTGAGTTATGCTTGTTTGATTTGCTTCCATTTTTTCAACTCCATAGATCTATCAGTCATCATCAAGATCTGATTATGGCACAACTTCCTAACATATATGGCACAACTTCCTAACATATATATTAATTAAAAAACAACTCAACCCACACATTAGTATAAATACATTGCATTATCTCAACTAACATGCATTTCCATTATCTCAATATATTCTCCAAACCCTAATCGCTAAAACATGCTCGATCCGTCTCAAGGACGCCAAAGAAGATGGAAATGAAATAATTAGAAACACATACATGGAAATGAAATAATTAGCAGATCTTTGAACGGAACCTAATGGTCGATAAAAACACATACATTGAAATGAAATAATTAGAACAATAAAATAATGACGATGAAACAAACCCGATAATTACTAACGTACGTAAAGAGACGATGAAATCAACGGCGAGAAGATAAAGCGACGATGAGAAAGAGAGAAAGAGACGATGAGAAAGTGTGTGTTTTGTGTTTGTGTTTGGCTCTTCTTTGGGTTTGTGTTTGTGTATTAAGGTTTGTGTTTTGTGGTCACAGCAGAGACTTGTGTTTGTGTGGTTTATAGTATGGAAGGTATTGACAACGGTTATTAAACAACAACCGTTGTGAAATATGTTTTAACAACGGTTATAAAAAACACCCGTTGTTAAATAAGTTTTAACAACGGGTTTCAAAAATAACCGTTGTGATTACTTTTCACTAACTTTGCGCCAATTTTGCGCCAAATTATTAACAACGGTTGTTCATGTGTGACCCGTTGTTAAAACGAATAACAACGGTTTTTATAACCATACCCGTTGTAATTGATTTTAGTAAAATTCGCGCCATACATTCTACAACGTCTATTGTGATTTTCGTGAATATTCGTTGTTAAAGGGGCGTTGTAGTTGCCTGGATTTGTAGTAGTGGAAGTAGATCTACTTGAAGCCACTCTAGCTTGCAAGGAGCTCACATATGATCAATCCATATTGATAAATGACATTCTTGAGGAAGCATCACAATCCACTAAAGTTGAACAAGCAACCAAAGATCACACCATGCAAGAAGAAGAGATAGACGAATATGTCATGGAATTTGAGTACGATGAGTGTGATTAGCTTGGGGAACAAGTCGAATATGCTATGAGGATGGAGTGTATAATGGAGATGGAGCAAATCCTTAGTGAAACTTCAATGGTAGAAAGTGAGGTACCTACTCCAACTTTAAAACCCCTTCCCCCAAATTTGAAATATGCTTACCTTGATGAATCTAAAACCAAACCCGTGATTGTTAATGACAAACTTGATGAGAACTAATTGGAAAGCTTGCTTAATGTGCTAAAAGAACATGAAAATCTATATAGGCTATAGTCATGATGATCTTAAAGGAATAAGCCCCAATTTTTGCACGCATAGAATTCATCTAGAAGAGAACCATAGGCCTACCATCCAATCCCAAAGGAGACTAAACCCCCACATGCAAGAAGTTGTGAAAGCGGAGGTTATGAAATTACTTGATGCATTTATCCTATATCGGATTCTTTGTGGGTTAGCCCCATTCAAGTGGTACCTAAGAAAGGAGGTACCACGGTGGTGATAAATGATAAAAACGAGCTAATACCCACAAGGAAGATCCCCGGTTGGCGTATGTGTATTGACTATCGTAAATTGAATTCCGCAACAAGAAAGGATCATTTCCCCCTACCATTCATTGACCAAATGCTTGAGAGGTTAGCCTCTAACAAATTCTTTTTCTACCTTGACGGGTATTCGGGATTATTCCAAATCCCGATACACCCGGATGACCAACACAAGACAACTTTCACATGTCCTTACGATACTTTTGAATATAGAAGAATGCCTTTCGGCTTATGTAATGCTCCCGCTACTTTCCAAAGATTCATGATGAGTGTCTTCTCCGATTATCTAGAAACCATAATGGAAGTTTTTATGGATGATTTTAGCGTTTATGGAAAAGACTTTGACTCTTGCTTGCATAACCTTTCTCTTGTATTGCAAAAATGTGAGGATGTTAGTCTTGTTTTAAATTGGGAAAAGTGTCATTTTATGGTCAATGAAGGTATTGTTTTGGGTCATCTAATTTGGAAAAGGGCATTGAAGTTGATAAAGCCAAGGTTGAGGTGATAGAGAAACTCCCACCTCCCGTCAATGTTAGAGGGGTGAGGAGCTTTCTCAGTCACGCGGGTTTTTATCGCCGTTTTACAAAAGATTTCTCCAAAATCGCGAAAAATCCCCCATTCCAATTCACTAATGAGTGTGTTGAAGCCTTTGATAGAATTAAGGAACCATTGATCTCGGCACCGATCATCCAACCACCAAATTGGGAACTACCATTTGAGATCATGTGCGATGCGAGTAACAACGCCGTTGGAGCGGTTCTTGGCCAACGGGTAGGAAAGGCTTTACATGGTATCTATTATATAAGCAAGACTCTTGATACCACCCAAGTAAACTATGACACCACCGAGAAGGAAATCCTTGCCATTGTATATGCTTTAGACAAATTCCGATCCTATTTGCTTGGATCGAAAGTGATTGTCTTCTCGGATCATCATGCTCTTCGACATCTCTTGATAAAGAAAGAGGCGAAACCAAGGTTGTTAAGATGGATTTTGTTACTCAAAGAATTCGATTTGGAGATAAGAGACAAGAAGGGAGCCGAGAATGTGGTAGCAGATCACTTATCAAGAATTCAATTTCATGATGATGATGGAGAGACACCAATCAATGACTCTTTCCCCGATGATATTTTGATGGCCATCAATTCACAACTTGAGAAGCACAACACACCATGGTTTTCCGACTATGCTAATTACATTATTAGAGGAGTTCTTCCTCCAAACTTGAACTACAATCAAAGAAAGAGATTCTTGTTTGAAGTGAAAAGATACTTTTGGGACGATCCCAATCTTTACAAGGAATGTAGTGATGGACTTTACCGAAGATGCATACCCCAATGGGAGGTTCAAGGTGTTTTAGAAGGATGTCATTCAGCACCTTATGGAGGACACCATGGAGCACAAAGAACTATTGCTAAGGTCCTCCAATCGGGTTTCTTTTGGCCTACCATGTTTGAAGACGCTAGAGAATTTATTCTCCATTGTGATCCTTGCCAAAGAACCGGAAATATTTCTTGGAGAAATGAGATGCCACAACGAGGAATATTGGAAGTAGAAATTTTCGATGTTTGGGGAATTGATTACCAAGGACCATTTGTGTCATCTCAAGGAAATAAGTACATTCTTATAGCCGTTGACTATGTGTCAAAGTGGGTAGAAGCAATTGCTACCCCAACCGATGATGCCAAAACGGTTACCAAACTTCTCAAGAAAGTAATCTTCCCAAGGTTCAGAGTACCTAGAGCAATCATATGCGATGGAGGGACACATTTCCATGAATAGAAGCTCACCTCTCTTTTAACAAAATATGGTCTTCAACATAGAACCGGCTTAGGATACCATCCTCAAACAAGCGGTCAAGTTGAAGTTTAGAATAGAGAAATCAAGCAAATTCTTGAGAAGGTTGTTAACAAGACTCGTAAGGATTGGAGTGTGAAGCTTGATGACACTCTTTGGGCTTATAGGATGGCCTATAAGACTCCAATAGGAGCCTCCCCTTACAAGCTAGTCTATGGAAAGGCATGTCATTTGCCAATTGAGCTATAATACAAAGCCTTTTGGGCAATCAAGGCTCTCAACCATGACCTCAAGTTAAGTGGTCAATAGAGGATAATGAAAATTCAAGAGTTGGAGGAATTCCGACTACAATCCTATGAAAATGCCAAGATCTACAAGGAGAGGACAAAGTTGCTTCATGATAAGAGAATCAAGCAAAAGCCTTGCACAAGGGAAACAAAGTCCTTCTATTTAACTCTCGATATCGACTCTTTCTCGGGAAGTTAAATTCAAGATGGATGGGGCCTTATGTGATCACCGAAGTGGGAAGGTACGGCGACTTTGAAATAAAGTCGGAAGATGGAAACAAATTCAAGGACAATGGCCAAAGGTTGAAGTCATATTATGAAGGAGCATTCATCGGAGAAGTTGAGGTCATCCGCCTCGGGCCTCTCCCACAATTAAAAGACCATCAAAGAGAGTTTGGTGGAGTCCTCTCCAAACCACCATTTGTAAATATACTAACTCTCCTCACTTGTATTTTTAACTTTATTGCATTTATATAAAAGCATGATTCTTGACGTGAGAGTAGGTGAGGGAGTGTTACTAACTCTTTTGATGAATGAAGGATTTAGCAATTCAAGTGTGGGGAAGCACTCTTATCAAATGAGGAAGAACAAGATCAAAAAGGAGGTCTGCCCGTGGGAAAATACAGGTAATCCGAGCGTCCCAGAAGGGAACCCGCTCGTGCTATCAACGATCCGAGCGTCCTGGCATCGGGACGCGGGTCTTGAGAAAGCTGGAAATTGAAAAAGTCCTACTGTGTTAGAAACTGGGCAGATCATCAGCAAGACGCTCGTCCTAGATTTTGAGACGCTCGTCCTGAGCATGATCTGAGCGTCCTGATAGGCTCTAAAACTTTGGTCTTATACTGTTTGAAAATCTGCACATCTCCTGGAGGATCCCAGCATCGCCAGCAGTGATCCGCTCGTCCCCAGCAGAATCCGCGCGTCTCAGCACGGATTGGAAATTCCATTGTACACTAACTATGGATCCGAGCATCTTGAGCTCGATCCGCCCGTCTCTTGAAGCACTTATCTGCTCGTCCTGAGCACGGCCCGCGCGTCTCCCTAGCGTGTTGCTCTCCCATATTTCGACAAATACAAACTCCTTCCCACCACACATTTCATGACACCTCATCCCTCCCTCCTCTATAAAACATAAAATCCCCTCCCATATGACTCAAAACACATCAAAAGCATCCACTTACCTCTCTAAATTAAAAACCCCCAAAACCTAGGGTTTCAAGAAGGATCTCAATTACAAAGAATATCTTCATCTTCAACAAGACAAATTTCTAGATCTACCTTTAAGATGAGATCAAGAAGGTCCCTCACTAAAGAAAGAAGAAGACCAAGACTAATTGGAAGCTCCTCCACTTCTCACCTAAACACATTGACGAGAGAGCATGAAGAAATAGTTGATCTCTCAAGACTTAATGAGTTCTCTAACATAGAATTCGTCAATGATGTGCAAAGACTCGTCTTTCATCGCCTCCTCGGTAAGAAAATTCTTCCTACGAAGTTTATGTGTCATGACACATTGAGGAAACTAGGCATCTATCATCAAACCGAGGCACTTTTTGACTTATTTGGTCTTTCAACTATGTTCCACATGCATGAACTCACTTATCGGTCCTTAGTTCTTGAATTCTTGAGTTTTCTAAAGATTTCTACCTTGAACAAGACAATTTGTGTGGAGTTTAGACTAGAGAACACAACTTGAATGATGACTCTTGTGGAGTTTGCTACTGTGTTGGGTCTTGATGTATCGCCTACCCGTACATCAAAGGCGCGAAATTATAGCATAGCACCTCTATGGCGAGCCATGACGGGTCGCAATTTCTCTTTCATTAAAGAATGCTCAGCTTCTCATATTCAAAACTCCATTATTCGGCTAACTTACCGGTTTCTCACAAGCACTATATTAGCCCGCCGTGATCCCGTGGTAGTGAATGAACTCGATCTTGTTTTTATGGAGTCTTACCTCCAGATACAAGGGAGGAGCGGTTATCACTTCAACGCTCCCCTGGTTCTTCTTGAAAAATGGGCAAAGTTTCGGAATGGAGATGATGATGGTATGATCCACATCGTTAATGGGGGATTAATAACAAAGCTTGCAAAATTCTTTAACCCCAACTTCAACAACAATAATGCTTATATACCTCTTCCGGGCAACACCAAGATTGATGAAATGTTGCTTCTCCGACAACACCATTGGATAGACCTAGAAGGCTTTGAGAAAAGGATTAAGTGGATCACCAAAGGGCACCCCAATGTACCTTCCAATGGAAGGCTTAGCAAGGATATCACCTCGAAGGGCCCCCCTCTCACAAGTACCATCTTACCTCGTCCCAACTAATGCAAACCGAGCAAATCAAAACCCACCTCCTACTCCACCTCAACAACAAGAACCTCAAGCAAATGAAGAAGAAAAGGTTGTGATCCTACCTTACCCCTTTCAATATCAACCATACAACCACCCAAATCCCTTCATCCTTCCGAGAGACGACTTCATCACGGGTCTACTCCAAGACATGCACCAAAGGCAATATGAAGCGCAAGTGGACAATTACTATGCTCTATACCCACAAATCCACCGATTGGCCCGTCAAGGGCATATTAGTGAAGAGGGAATGCTTCCATCTTGGGCTCAAATGGATATCCTTTTTCCAAACTCGGAAAATGCCAACGGAACACATGGAGAAGGAGAAGGTGAAAGGTCAAGTGGTGGTGATACGATGGAAGTGAATAGCGAGGGGGACGAGTTTATGGACTTTTATGAAAGCGATGCATCAAAGGAGCAATGGGATAGCGATATTGAAGGGGATGATAGTAACCAATAAGGATGTTCATGAGCTAGGTGGAGCGGGCATGAGGCACCCACCATGGCCAAGGTGAAACTCTTCTTTTCCCCTCATTTTTCATTACAAAGAATTCATGCTTTTCTAACATTGGTTAACAATTAATTGTTCCAAACTTTAATGGTGTCCTTGTAAAAGTTAAGGACTATTATTCCACCTTAGCAACATCAAGGTGATGATAAATTTATTGTTCCCACTTGAAGAATCCAAAATGACAAACTATTTTCATGCATTGCATACTTGTGCATGAACTCCCCCATTTTTACACTAGAAATAGTGTCTTACTTGGTTTGGGGAAGTTCAAGCACAAGGATTGGGAGTTAATACAAATTAGCTCTCCAACCAATAAATTCATGCATCATATAGTGTAGTTTAGAATGCATCACTTGTATATATGACATGTAGCTTGCATAGTAGTGTAGAAATCATACATTCTCATTTAGCTTGCATAATTTCCTATCGTTTTGGTCATTGAGGACAATGTCCATACTAGTGTGGGGATGGGAAATTCTAACTTGACTTTTAAATCAAAAAATGATAAAAATTGAAAAATATTGGAAAACCAAAAACATGTTCATTCCTTTATAGTGTATAATTGTATATATTTTGTATATACTTGTTTGTTTGTTTGTTTATTTATCCTTCTATCACATTAATCGACTATGCCACATCCGAGACACGAGGATTATGAAGACCCTATGGTATGATCTTTCCAATCTCCTTTTTCCACTCTATGTTAATGACTATGTGGCTTTATTTTGATTGATCCGGTTTACACCAATGTGATCTTAGGAATTGCAATTAGCTTATATGGCATACTAGTTGGTAGAAGCATATGTATTAGGTTGTATAATTGTTAGTTGCATCATGGCATATAGTTGCATTTTAGGAAAAATTTTGTGAAAGCATCTATTTGGGAAGCTTGAAAAGCGTATATAAGGCCCTTGTTGATACTTTTTCTTCTCAAGACTTTGCTCATTAGAATACTTGTTAAACACCCTAGGATATGTCATGTTAGTATCCTTTGACCCATGGATTAAGGCCTAGTCAAGAGTACCTTGTGGTGTGATAACTCCTTGGCTACCGTTTATTCCAAGGTGACCCTTGAAACCATGCAACCATATTCCGCATTCTACCACATTTTGTCAACAAAAAGGGAATGGGCACAAAAAATATCAAAATTTGAGTTCAAGCATTGAAAAGAAAAACAATAAGTTTGCGATTTGCATCAAAGAAAAGAGGAGTACAAAAATAAGAACTCCTATGCTTCAAAAATAAGCACCCTCGCTACAAATGGGGTAGCTTTGAAAATGATCAAAAGAAAATGCAAAAAGTTGAAAGTTGTCAAGTATTGAAATGCCAAACATCAAAGAAATGGCAAAAATAAAGTGTTCTCAAATGTCAAATGCCACAATAAATTTGGGGGGGAAAACAACAACAAAAGCACACTCCCACATGAAACTCAAAATACTTATTGATCCCTTTTCCATCGAATCCACTTTTGTGTATGGTAGAGAGGGGACGACCCTTCTTCTTGTCTAGGCAAGAAGGGGAATTCCGCGATCCTCCAGTGTTTCTAACACCATAGGGAGTCTACTCTTGACAAAAGCATTTAACAATTGAGGACAAAGGTACCCTAGCTTGACACAACTTGAAGGTGATTTATTGGTATCCTTCTAGGCTTCGTAGTTTTAAGAAACCGTACCTATGATGGAATGTGTACCCTTAGATTGCTTTCCTTGTAGATAATTTCCGCCACTTAGATAAGGAAAGTGGCTATTCATTTTTGTAGATGCATCCATTACTTGCTTTTGTGTGCTTTAATGATTGGACGTGTCGCCATTTTGGCAAGACCCACCTTGCCTTGCAAGAAGGCATCCTACCTCATGGTTGTCTTGTTGTGAGTTGAAGGGGCGGAGTGAGACCCGCTAATTGTCTCACATCGGGCTATATTAGTAGGTTAGTTTAAATAAAGGTCCTAGTTTTGGTCACCTCTTTACTCGGGACGAGCAAAGGTTCGGGTAGGGGATGTTTGATGTGACTCATATTTGAGCACATTTAGCCCCCGAATTAACCTCGTTCCTATGCTTTATAGCATATAATTGGGTCATGTACTATCTTTAGTTTCCCATTTTTCATAGTCTTTGAGGTTTTGTCCCCTTTGGTAGAAAAGGAGTGATAATCTTGTATCTATGAGGCGGAATGGAGCTAAATTGATTGCATCTAATGACCAAGCATCAAAAAGAAGACAATACTAGAGGCCTAAGTAGATAATAAAGTGAAATGGGCAATGATGAAAGGATCCTTGCATCCCCGAAATGATTCTTGCGGATTGTTAAGGAGGAAAAAGAAGAGAAGCTGTATGCCCAGGAATCCGAGCGGATCAAGCACGATTCGAGCATCCCGCAGCATCAAGATCCGGGTGTCTTGTGCCCAAGACGAGCGTCTTGAAGCGCAAAGATCCGAGTGTCTTCCCCTAGGATCCGCTCGGATCACAAGTCAGAGAGCCCGTGCCTTACCTCAAGACGGGCGGATCGTGGCAAGACTAGCACCAGAATATGCTGATTTCCTTCGAGTGGAGCATTTCCTCAACTTTTCTTAGGGACTTAATAGCCATTTAAGCCCTTAGTAACCCTAACCTTTGTACCTAATCTTTAGTATAAATACCCTTTTGTACTACCTAGATTGGCATCAATTCTAATACTCTCTTAATCCATCCTTAATCATTTTGTCATTCTCTCAAATTAGTCTTAAATTTAGTTTTAATACAATTCTCAATATTAACCATATCTTATTCTTTCCTTAATTTCTCTATTGTTCTTCCTTTATTTTGGGTAATTAGAAGATTATTTGGGTTTATTTGAAGGATTGTCAACCTTCCATCAATCATCAAGTACTTCTATTATTCTTTGCTTTATTATTTGGAATCATCTTCATAGGTGATACTGTCGTTTCGTACCAAAAATAAAATACCTAAGTACTACTAACAGAAGTCAGCGGTAAGTAGGGTCGATCTCCACAGGGAGGCGGTTTACTATCTATTTGTCTATTTATCTGTCTAATGTCACGATGGGGGCTGAATTGATTGTGTTAACTAAACTAAAGACTAAAGCAAGGGAAATAAAAAAAAGAAAAATTAACAGAAGGAAGGGGAGTATGCTAGGAGTCGGTCTACCGTGGCAGCTATCAGATCTTATACTATCGGGAATACTGAGGTGATTAAACTATTGGTAAGAAGAGCTATGGTCGTCACCTTTCGGTCCTTAAACCGCCCTAGAGCGTAAACAGCTTAACTTTCGCCCTCACTGCAATACCCTATTGTAATTAAGCAAGCCTTCCCTTCCAATCTTTCGATCTAGGTCGGGGTTAACTAGATTTATGGTCTCCTGCATGCATTCATTCGACCGGATAACAGTTAAATTGCCTAATACAATTCCTATCGCAAGTCTAACCTATTCAAGTCAGTTAAAACATGCTACCACGGCTTCCCTAATCCTAACATACTAAGGGGATTTAGCTAGACATGAAATTAATAAGAACAATAAATAAAGAGGGAGAGGGAATAATAAACATTAAATAAAAAGAGAGAAAAGAGGGAAGAAATTACTTTGAAATAATGATCCTAATAAAATGCAAAGTAACAAAGTGTATCGTTCCAAGAGAAAAGAGAGAGTCGAGTGTCTCCTGGATAAAAGACATGCATAAATCGACGACCTCACTCCTATTTATAAGAAATTAGGAGTTTAATTAAACCTAATGACGGAAAATAACTAAAAAGCCCACCACAAAGAAAAATCCACTCGATCGAGTAACTAAATCACTCGATCGAGCAAAAGCATAAAAGGAACTGGTCGATCGAAAGGATAAATAGTCGATCGAGTACTTTTTCATCCTAAAACCACTCGATCGAGAAGAAGTGTCTCTCGATCGAGCAAATGGGCTCTCGATCGAATAGAAATAGTTCTCGATCGAGCACTTCTCAAATATGTAATTCCTGCTTCGCGCACTGAACTTCAAACGGCTGCCATTCCTTCGTTACTTGGACAAATAGGGCGTGGTTGGTGGCGTTGAAAAGCTAAGAGGATAAGCTTTCACCTCCAACTGGAATCACCTTAATAACTGTTGTAGAACTCGAGATATGGCTCTTACAAGCAGGAACTAGCAAATTGAAGCACTCTCTTGGCTCGCCTAACTTCCTTACTCCAATGCGCATCTCAAAATAGCACTTTCCAAGCTCCGAGTTATCTCTTCCTTCAAATGCATGCTAAACGGACGGTAAATAGCTTGATTTCACTACTTTCGGATCCATACCTGCAAATAAGACATAATAACCCAAAGTAGCATATTCGGGGCATTTCGTAGCAATAAACCACGATAAAGGCATAGAAATACGTGCATAAAATAGGCTAAAAAGACTATATAAAATGCACGTATCAAATCTCCCCAAACCAAACCTTTACTCGTCCCCGAGTAAACTAAAATGCAACTAAAGGAACGGAAAAAGACAACTCAGAGCTAGCTACAAATGCCCACTTAAGCCAATTTAATGCAAGCAAACTAACACTTATAGCAGACAGTCAAATGCAAAGGAGTTATAGGATGTTTATAAATAAAGCTGAACCGTCGACCTTGCAAGACCTTTAATAATGGACTCTCACGGGTCACTCTTTCTCTCATGAAGCAAAGGGCAAGCATGTATATGTAAGAGAGAAAGAAAAATAGTCGCTCACCTAAACTACGACCCACATAAACATGCATGCAACTAATATGATAGACAATTCTAGCTACCGTACATACATTCCAACCGAACAAGGTCCTGTCACAGCCGAGGGCTTACAGAAATATGGTAAAGTGAGGCAATGGGTAAGAAAAGGCAAAACATTTATGGGAATGTGGAGGTATAGGTGATCAAGCTAGTACCTAAACAGAACCATATGACAACATCCAATTCTCAACTCAATTATGGAATAAGCACATGCCCTTCATTTGGCATAAAATCTCACCAAACCAAACCAAACCAAACATACTCCTCATATGATATAAGATAGAACATAGGAGCAGAAACCGTCTCAAACAACATCTATTTTTTTTTTCGAATTTTCTATTCTTCACATTTTTCATTTTTTTTTTTTCGATTCTTTTTTTTTCTTCAACTTCTTTTTTTTCATTTCACGTCTTATTTTTCTTTTTCATTTCTTTTTTTCTCATCCTCCTTCTCTTCATAAATTACCAACTCCGAATCAATAGATACAAGCCAAACTTGATACAATAGACAATATACCGCAGAAACAATCTAAACTAGCTTGACAGGGCAGGCTAAATTTGGAATGTAGCTAAGGGTCAACTGGCAAATTTGGCTAATGTGGAGTTCAAATGGGTAAAAATGAAAGAAAGGGAAATGTAAGCACCTCCCTGCATGTGACACCAACCACTAACCCGAATGTATGATGGCAAAAAGCAATTGAATTTCATATACGTGCAAATTAATGATACATATTATGCAAGGAGTAACTACTCACAATCCTACATGAAACTGGTCACAAATGACACCAGTTTATACGGCTCTAAATCTTAGAATTTATAAGTAGGTTGCCAAAATTTCAGGTCAAGTCTATATGTTCAGCTAAATTAAACATTAACTCGTAGATATGCAATAAGACAGAGCTAAAAGATAACAGTTCAATGCAAGGCTTAAGCAAAAAGACAATTGCAGAGCAATATCATCATGGAAATCTACCGTTCCGACTCAACCTATATGCTAAAGTAAACGTGAAATTTTTTTGAATTTTCAACAATTTTTCAAATTTTTATTGAATTTTTGAATTTTTAGCAAAAATAAACAACAATGCAAACATAAATTAAACGTGATAACTGAAATGCAATAAAAACAAGATGCAGACACAGATATGGATGCATAACCTCCCCAAACCAAACTGTACAATGCCCCCATTGTACCAAAACATGGAATGGAAATGCAAACTGAAGGAGAAGGAGAGTAAATACGAAAAACTCACAAGATACGCGAAATAAGGGGACCTCCCCAAACCGACCATGAAATGGGAGGTTGCTAAGGGCCCGGAAAACCGTCTCAGGAAGCTAATCCAAGTCAATAGCACTCGATCAAGAGGAATAGTAGCTGATCGAGTGAACTGGCATTCAAAACCGCTCGATCGAAAGGTAACTAGGTCGATCGAGTGGTTCTCCTTTTGCAGGTGGTCGATCGAGTAGAGGAAATGCTCGATCGAATGGATTTGGCAGCAAAAGTGCTCGATCGAGTACAACAAGTACTCGATCGAGTGATCCTCAGCGTATTCCTGCAAAATGCAATGAAAAACAGCCCGTAACTGACAAAAACAAGCATACTGAGATAGTCTATGGTATAAAAACCATTTATTACAACTGAAATGAATTAAAATGCAAAAATAAAATCGCCGGGTTGCCTCCCCCGGTAGCGCTAGCTTCGATCAGTCCCAACGACCTTCTTTTCTTCGAGCCTCTCTGGTTAATCACAATCAAAACAGCTCAAAGCGTGCAGCAACCTGTCAAAAAGTTGCGCATGTGCTACACAAAAAAGTAAGTAGCACCAAAGTGGATTCAAGAAATAGGAAATAAAAATGTGTAAACATTTAAGTCTAACAAATTTCCTATGGGCGCTCCTAAATTTATCCAAAAAATATAGGAGCGCGGGAGCAATTGTCAATAAAGTAGGGCTCCATTTCAGATTAACGAAATTAAAATGATAAGGACGGTGAAAAATCGTCAAATTATACGACCTACGGGAAGGGGTAAAGCATTGGGATGCGCAAAGAAAAGTCAACGAGGCAATTTACTATTAAAACAAACAATAAATAAATTATCGTTTACTACCTCGTGTCGGTCACTCTCAATGACGGAATCATCGACAAAGGAAGATATTACCTCTTCCGTGCTAGGAGCAATTACCGACTCAGCTGCCTCTTTGACACCCTTCTTAGTGGAATTCGTCCCGTAAATCGCAGCCTCAAGTGCATCCAACTCGGCTTTGAATAGGGAAGATTCACCGTATCCATTATCGTCATCGAAATCGTCATCAAAATCAAACCCTAATGACGAACCAAAGCTCCCAATGGCCAAACTACTCGATCGAGTAGAATCTTCATTCGATCGACCAGTTTCCTCCTGATTTCCACTCGATCGAGTAGAATGTTCACTCGATCGAGCACTTTCTCCTGGAAAATCACTCGATCGACCAATAATTGTCACTCGATCGAGTGATTCCTCCCGTATGTGACAAATCCTCGTGTGGGGCAATGAAATATGATAGAAACTCGTCATCCGAGTCATAGAAGTCTTCCTCAAGATTGGGTAACACGGTATCCTCGGGGGAGAAACCGCTCTCGGAAGGTATACCTCTTCTTCTTGCATCTCACCGCTAACCGAGCAACTACAGCCTCGAGCTCATGGAATCGAGCGTCCATATTTTTGTTGCACTCTTGCATTTGTGATACAAGCGTCGCCACTGAATATGTCCACTCCGCGATCTCTTCTATCTCCATCTCAGCTGCTAACTGAGCAACTGCAGACTCGAGCTTATCAATTCGCGAGAAGTATTCTTGCGCTTGGAATGCAAGTGTCTCCATCAAGGATTTCAGCTCCGCAATCTCTTCTTCTTGTATCTCAGGAGGATCTTGTTGCGGTGGCCATTGATAGGATGGATGTGGCGGCACAACTACAAACCGCATTGTGCTCGCGGACCACATCTCCCGCAACCCATCACCGGCTGTTCCATATAATGGGACATCGGTGACGGGTCAAAGGTACTCAAGCCTTCCCTTTGACGGTCTTTCACCTAGAACTGTCTAGGTAGTACCTGTAAGGCCTATCAAAACAAAGACTCAAGGAAAAAGATCGAACGGCCTCAAGGGAAAAAAAATCCCCTGAGGCTAAAAAAAACAGATAAAATTAAACAAATAAATAAATAGATTGCCTCCCCGGCAACGGCGCCAAAATTTGATACTGTCGTTTCGTACCAAAAATAAAATACCTAAGTACTACTAACAGAAGTCAGCGGTAAGTAGGGTCGATCTCCACAGGGAGGCGGTGTACTATCTATTTGTCTATTTATCTGTCTAATGTCACGATGGGGGCTGAATTGATTGTGTTAACTAAACTAAAGACTAAAGCAAGGGAAATAAAAAAAAGAGAAATTAACAGAAGGAAGGGGAGTATGCTAGGAGTCGGTCTACCGTGGCAGCTATCAGATCTTATACTATCGGGAATACTGAGGTGATTAAACTATTGGTAAGAAGAGCTATGGTCGTCACCTTTCGGTCCTTAAACCGCCCTAGAGCGTAAACAGCTTAACTTTCGCCCTCACTGCAATACCCTATTGTAATTAAGCAAGCCTTCCCTTCCAATCTTTCGATCTAGGTCGGGGTTAACTAGATTTATGGTCTCCTGCATGCATTCATTCGACCGGATAACAGTTAAATTGCCTAATACAATTCCTATCGCAAGTCTAACCTATTCAAGTCAGTTAAAACATGCTAGCACGGCTTCCCTAATCCTAACATACTAAGGGGATTTAGCTAGACATGAAATTAATAAGAACAATAAATAAAGAGGGAGAGGGAATAATAAACATTAAATAAAAAGAGAGAAAAGAGGGAAGAAATTACTGAAATAATGATTCGGAATAAAATGCAAAGTAACAGTGTATCGTTCCAAGAGAAAAGAGAGAGTCAGAGTGTCTCCGGATAAAAGACATGCATAAACTGACGACCTCACTCCTATTTATAAGAAATTAGGAGTTTAATTAAACCTAATGACGGAAAATAACTAAAATGCCCAGCCCGTCAGCAAAATCCACTCGATCGAGTAACTAAATCACTCGATCGAGCAAAAGCATAAAAGGAACTGGTCGATCGAAAGGATAAATAGTCGATCGAGTACTTTTTCATCCTAAAACCACTCGATCGAGAAGAAGTGTCTCTCGATCGAGCAAATGGGCTCTCGATCGAATAGAAATAGTTCTCGATCGAGCACTTCTCGCCATGTAATTCCTGCTTCGCGCACTGAACTTCAAACGGCTGCCATTCCTTCGTTACTTGGACAAATAGGGCGTGGTTGGTGGCGTTGGAAAGCTAAGAGGATAAGCTTTCACCTCCAACTGGAATAACCTTAATAACTGTTGTAGAACTCGAGATATGGCTCTTACAAGCAGGAACTAGCAAATTGAAGCACTCTCTTGGCTCGCCTAACTTCCTTACTCCAATGCGCATCTCAAAATAGCACTTTCCAAGCTCCGAGTTATCTCTTCCTTCAAATGCATGCTAAACGGACGGTAAATAGCTTGATTTCACTACTTTCGGATCCATACCTGCAAATAAGACATAATAACCCAAAGTAGCATATTCGGGGCATTTCGTAGCAATAAACCACGATAAAGGCATAGAAATACGTGCATAAAATAGGCTAAAAAGACTATATAAAATGCACGTATCAATAGGTATAATTCTCACTTAACCTTGTTTTATTATTGTTAATCACTTTCATTTATTCATCATGTTTTTCCTTGTTAGTATGATTGACAACCTTATTAACATGTTAAACTTGATCATGAGTGAGTAGTTTCCTTAGCTAGGGTTAATGGGGAATTAGGGGAAACCAACATGGGGAATGATTCATGCTTAATCTAATATGTTTTCATAATTAAATTGCTTGTTTGTTTTGATTTCAACTTATGCACATGTTATGTTTGGTGAAATGCGAGCCTATGAATCCTTGCATTTTTTTACCCATCACCTGTCTTTTGAATGAGGCTTGTAATCTTATACACCAACTCGAGCCTCATTAGACCATGCATATAGTTGAATAGGAAGGATTAAGTCGACTTGTAGGTGTTGTACAATCTAATCGATTCGGCTCCGGCACCCAAACCTTCCTTGGGATTATAAGCTTATACACCAACTCGATCCCATCACAATAATAAGTGCTTGCTTTATAATAGAGAATATGTTTGCATGATCAACTCCCATGAATCCCCTATGAACCCATGACACCCTAGTGCCTTTAATCAATTGTTTACACTCCTTTTAATCATCTTGCTTGTTTTCAATACTTTACTTTTATCTTGTTGATTAGTTTAGTTGATCTCCTATCTCAACCCAAATTGTGACACCCTAAGACACGACCATTTGCAATAGAAAATCCTACATCAATACCCGTCCCTTGGGATCCGACCTTTACTTGCATCTTTGCTAAGAGTAGTTTGTAAAGTTATAAATATTGTTTTGGTTGCTAAGAGTAGTCCATCCTTGTGCCCATATTTTTGTTGGAGTTTTTGTCCTCCACAATAGTGCAAGATAATATTATTAAATCTCATTAAGGAATATGAATGGGATATTCATTGGCAATACTAGTCAGCTGATCAACGTATATCTGTAACGGTTGGCCAACTAGGGTTTGACGTTACTGTCGTGAGACGGCGGTGTTCAGCTGATCCCTTTCGGTCAAACCTAAAGGAAATCGAAATGGACCAAAATATTACATGTGGGTTGACACTTGTATTAGATAAGTGTTATTACATGTGGCATAACTCACTAAGAAATGTTTAACTCATTTCTTTACATTTTGTTCTCTATAAATACCCCACTATTTACACTCATTAGATGATGATTTTGGAGACCAAAAAAACCTCAAAATAGACCTTTGGTCGTGCCATATTGAAGAGAAAAAGAGAAAGAAAAAAAAAACTTATTTTCTTCATATTTTCTCATCAAAAACTTGATCAAATTGTTGATCATCATCAAAATTAATTCACAAAACTATAATATACATAAACTAATAGTATTAGTGTAATGATATTACATAGTATACAAGGTTATCCTACTAATTATCTAGTTAGTAATTATTAGAATTTTTGGGTTTAATCTTGGGTGCATCCAAAGGAGATGACCTAAGTTGGTAATTTTGTTTTTGGAGGATCATCCACCATCTATTAGCCCAAGAACAACATCAAGGAAGGAGTCCTTGAATTGTGCCCTTTATATTTCCATCATCAATGTAAGGAAATTTCTCTTAAATCGGTTTTACACCAATTTTGTTATTTTTATTTGCATGCATGTAGATTTAGACCATTACATCAAATTAATTAGTAATTTTGATTTCATAAGATGAGTATAAAATGGTCTAAATAACTAACAAGTGGTATCAGAGCATTGTTAAATACATGCATGTTGTTTTAAGACGATTTTAGTAATTTATGAGATAAATTAATAAAATTGATATTATGTTACTAAAATTAGTTTTATCAAATAATATGGTCTTGCATATAAATAATCTCGTCTTAGGATGATATGGGACGAAAATTTGATTTTTGTTTAATTTTTCCATTTTTTATATCTTAAAATGGCATAAAATTGAGTAAAAATGCATTAAAATTAATTAAGAGTTAATTAAATTGGGTTGCATGTTAATTTTATACATATTTATTTAGAAATAACCACATTCATGTTCTATTGATTAGATAAGTAGATACTTTAAGTTGATGTGATTAATTTAGATAGTTTATTGATTTTTATTTGATAAAAATTGGTAAATAGTGGATATTTTGTAAATAAATATTGATTTAATTTTAGGGCTCGAATTTGTGAATTTTTAGCTCCTGAAAATTGTTCCAAAATGTACAAAATTTTAATTTAAGTCATTTCAATTTTTATGGTTTTATTTAGAATTAAATCGTAAAAATTGTCGCTTTACCGATTAAATTGTGAAATCGTTTTAAATAAATTTTAAAAACAAAATTTTTCACTTGCATGGCATTTTTGGTGTAATACCAGAATGTTCATGGCTTTGAAATTTTTTTTTCCATAAATTTTTAAATTAAATGGAATTCTTGTATGATAATTGTGAATTATTATATCATTTTTGTCATAATTGTGTTTTAATTCCCATATAAATTCAAGATAATTGTTGAGAATAATTATTTTGATATTAGACCAGATTAGTATGATGAGTAAGTCTTAAAATTGTTTTAAGAATTGTTTATGAATTTTTATTGGTAAAAATTCCGTTAAAGCAAGCTCAAATGATCGTTGTTGGTAAGTTAGACGATTTGGCATGTCATTTTCCATAATGCATTTTTTTATTCATTTGGATGAATGTTTTTTTAGCATTATAATTATATAATTTTTGCTAATATGGCCATAGGTAGACGTTGATATTTCCCGTAATGTAAGGGAATATCCACTTGTTTTGTAATTAATTGCGATTTCGTATCGCCTAATTTGTAATTAATTAATAGTTTTATTTTAATTTTATTACAAATTGTATAATAGGGTATTGTTATGTAATTTAATTATTAGTAATTAGATGAAGCATCTAAAGACGGAGTTTTCATGAAGACGGTGTTTTCGGAAATGTGTTCCAAAATCCTAAAGAAGGAGGCCAATTTATGAAGACTCAAGTGACCAAGGAGTTGGTTTCCGATATGTAATAATTTTAGTTAATTAGATTAACTAGGTGGCCATATTAGGACTTACTTGTTTACATATATGCATTCATGCCAAATCGTCAATACATGTTTTATTTTAGTTATTATCGATTTAATCGTCTAGCATTCACTAATTTTGTTCACTTAAAAGTGATAGACAATTAAATTGAAAAGATTTGTCACATTTGTTTAAAATTGAGATTAAGCCTTACCAAATAATAGCACCTATGAATCCCTTCTTCATTAGAGGTAGGTTCGGATCACCGAGGTACACTCTTTTTACGTTGGGTAAGTAGGGTAATAAAGGTTATTACACGTGAAAATTGGTTGGACTCAACGGGATAAATATGGGTTGAATCGGTCCACCGTACCCATATTTATTTCTGGGGCTAAAAGATAGATTTTAAGAAAATCCGTCAACCAAGAGTTCTAGTAGTAGAATCAGTCAAAATGTTGACTCACCAAATTTAAATAAATATGGGTTGAATCGGTCCACCGTGCCCGTGTTTATATAAAATTGGATCTTGGAATCATTTATATAATTCAGTGGCAGATCATTATATAAATGAGAACTTGTTAAATAGTTTCACAAGTTAAATATTTCTAGACGATAAATGTTAATTTTTCCTTTATTTCCTTTGTAGTAATCACGATGACTTCTACTAGTGAAACCGTCACCATAGCTAGAGATTCATGGCTACGTTCTTTTATGGACAAATATGTATTAAAAGCCGACTGTAGTAATTTTAAAGATTGGGAGGAACAACTTTGATTAGCTGCCGCAGGTGATCGCAAATTACGCTACCTTGTCGATCCCTCTACCCCTTCGCCTAGTACTAGGGTCACTACTGATGTAAGGGAGGCTTTTTCAAATTATCAAAAGGAATCCGCTGCAATAAAAAATGTTTTGATTTTTTCAATGGATCCTTCTTTACAAAGGCAATGTGTCAAGTTTGGCGATGCACATGAAGTATTCTCGAGGCTTTCTACTATGTTTTCTCAAGCCCCGAGAATAATTCAATATAACACCGCAGTTCGTTTCTTTGAGGCTAACCTCAAAGATGGTCAACCTGTAAGTTCACGCGTACTTAAAATGATTGAGTACGTGGAAACTTTAGAGGGGTTGGGATGCAAGATCCCCGAAGAACTTATGGTGGACCGAGTGCTTCACTCTCTCTCTCGCACGTCAAGGGATTTATCTAATTTAGGGTAAATTACAATATGACGAACATGAAAAAGATTTTACATGAGCTTCATTCTCTGCTTGTGCAAGCAAAGAAGGACATGGGATTGAGTGGGAGTACGAGGAAAAATGTGCTTGCGATTAACGTGAAGGGGAAGAAGCAGTTTAAGAGGAACGCAAGTTTATGGCATTGTCGATTAAGACACATCAACGAGAAGCGCATTAAAAGACTAGTGTCGACTGGTGTAATTAAACCTTTTGATTTTGAATCATTTGGTACATGTGAATCTTGTCTTCTTGGCAAGATGACTCGTTCACCTTTTCTAGGAAAAAAGATCTCGAGTTAGTGAGTTATTGGGTTTAATACATACCGATGTATGTGGTCCAATGACAGTTACAGCTAGAGGTAATTATGACTATTTCATTACTTTTACCGATGACATGAGTAGATATGGGTATATCGACTTAATGAGGTATAAAAGTGAAGCTTTTGATAAGTTCAAAGAGTTTCAGAATAAAGTAGAAAACCAATTAAACAAGAAGATTAAGGCATTATGATCAGATCGTGGTGGGGAATATTTAAGCAATGACTTTAAAGATCACCTTAAAAACTGCGGTATTGTATCTCAGTTAACTCCTCCTGGCACACCACAATTAAATGGTGTGGCTGAAAGGAGGAATCAAACTTTATTAGATATGGTTCGATCGATGATGAGTCAAACAGAGTTACCTAAGTTATTCTGGGGTTTTGCCATTTTATCTCATTGCATAATCACTTAATAAAAGTCCCACTAAAGCAATTGACAAAACTCCATATAAGATATGGAAAGGAAAAGTCCCGAATCAAGCGATACCCGAAAGTATGGGGTTGTGATTCTTATGTCAAGAGCAAGTCTGACGATAAGCTTGCACCTCGTTCTGAAAAGTGTATTTTTGTAGGCTACCCTAAGGAAACTTGTGGATATTACTTCTACAATAGTAACGAGAACAAAGTGTTTGTGGCTCGTGAAGCTATCTTTCTAGAAAAAGAGTTTATTTCTAGAAGACAGAGTGGGAGAAAATTTGAACTTGATGAAGTTCAAGAGCCACAAACTGATATGACAATACAGGAAGATGTTCCTTCTACGTCTGAATCAGTTATTTTTCCCTCTGAACCTAGGAGGTTAGAAAGGGTTAGTCGCCAGCCTGATAGATACCTTGGTATTATCGAGGAAGATGGTGACTATGAGGTTTTACTTTTAGAAAGTGATGAACCCAAGACCTATAAAGCAGCTATTATGAGTTCTGACTCTAAGCTATGGCTCGAGGCCATGCAATCCGAAATGGATTTCATGTACGATAATCAGGTATGGGACCTGGTTGACTTACCTAAAGATGTTCGACCTCTTCAGTGTAAGTGGATATTCAAGATTAAAATCGGCCTGGATGGACATAAAGATGTCTACAAAGCTAGATTGGTTGCAAAAGGTTTCACTCAGGTTCATGGTTTACACAATGATGAAACTTTTGCACCAGTCTTGCTATGCTTAGATCCTGTTCGGATAATGTTAGTGATTGCTGCATTTCATGATTATGAGATATGGCAAATGGATGTCAAAACCGCTTTCCTGAACGGGTTTCTGGAAGAGGAAGTGTTCATGACACAACCTGAGGGTTTTGTGGATCTTAAAAATCCTAACAAAGTATGCAAACTTAAGAGATCCATTTATGGTCTTAAGCAAGCGTCAAGGAGTTGGAATCATCGTTTTGATCATGTTATTAAACAGAATGGTTTTTCTCGAAGTGTTGAGGAACCATGTTTATACATGAAGTTTAGTGGGAGTAAAGTTGTTTTCTTACTTCTTTATGTGGACGACATATTACTCATTGGGAATGATGTTGATATGCTAGCTTCTGTTAAGAAGTGGTTGGGAAATCACTTCCAAATGAAAGATTTGGGAGAAGCTCAGCGCATCTTGGGTATCCGGATCTATAGGGATAGACCCAAAAGGATAGTAGCATTGAGTGAAGAAGCCTATATCGATAAGATTCTTGTCCGATTCAATATGAAAAACTCCAAGAGAGGTTTTCTACCTATGGGCAGTGGGATCACTTTGAGTAAGTCACAGTGTCCTACTGAGCCTAAGGATATTGAACGCATGAAGACGATTCCCTATGCTTCCGTTGTTGGATCGATCATGTAAGCTATGATGTGTTCTCGTCCTAACGTCTCGTATGCTTTGAGTATGACGAGTCATTTTATGAAAACTCCAGGTGAGAGTCGCTGGATAGCCGTCAAGAATATTCTGAAGTACTTGAGAAGGACTAAAGATTCATTCTTCGTGTTTGGAGGAGAATCTGAATTACGTATAAGAGGTTGTACGGATGCCAGTTTCCAAACCGACAGGGATGATTTGAAATCCCAGGCTGGTTTTGTTTTTTTCTTGAACGGAGGGGCGGTTTGCTGGAGAAGTTTCAAGGAGTCTCAGGATCACCGATTCTATAATGGAAGTCGAGTACATTGCAGCCTCTGAAGCTGCAAAGGAAGCTGTTTGGATTAGGCAATTTATAGAGGGACTGAAGGTAGTTCCTACCGCCGAGGATCCTATCACTTTGTATTGTGATAACAGCGGGGCAATTTTTCAAGCAAAAGAACCCAAGTCTAGTAACAAATCTAGACATGTACTTAGGAAATTTCATGTAATTAGAGATTTAATCAAAAGGAAATAAATAACAGTTTGTAAGGTTGGGACAACTGACAACATTGCTGATCCTTTAACCAAACCTTTGTCTCAAGCTAAACATGATAGTCATGTAGTTTCGATGGGGTTGAGACGAATGCCAGAACTGTTGTAAATTATATGATATGTAATAATCAAAATATTTTATTTATTATTTCATATATGATAAGTTGCATTTATCGTTATATTCAGTTTTATGTCTGAATTTATATACTTTGTTTTCTCCAAATAGGTTGTAAAGACAATGTCGAACCCTATTAAGTGAACTGGATTAACATTGTATTTTGTCCCTAGTTACTTAATGTCGTGACGTCTCGGAGTGACTAGATTGTAAGGCGATAGATGACAGGTTCGATTGTCATATGGTCATAGTGATGGCTGGTCGATTACATAGGCAGATTGTGAGACAATTTGTCGGGACAAAGGACCGTTTGTAGAGTCCTTTTGTTGCTAGGTCGTGGCGAGGATTTCTATTTATTCCTTCGAGTCAATTCTTTAGACTGGTGACTATTTATCTGAGTTGGTACGGTTTTCCGGTGGCTTTGGTTTTTGTTCTAGGTTGCACCGTAAAAGGAGGCCGATGAGCATTTACTGGGTCATTGTGATCTGTATCGAATGAAGAAAATAGGTCAACATGATTGTCCTTTTAAGTCATATTTTATCTCAAGGCCACTCGAGGAAAGATGACTGTGAATGCGTGGCCACGCTCGGATGCGATCTATAGTAGATTATCCGGTCGATACCATTCTTCTGATCGAGGAAACCACATTATGATATGATCACGTGCAAGAACGACCTGAAAGACATCTTGCATTGAGTGGGAGATATTATTGGACAAGAGAATTGGTAACGCACACTTGTGTCAGACAAGTGGGAGATTGTTGGAGTAGTGTCCTCCACAATGAGTGCGTTTACATAATAAATCTTGTAAAAGGAATATCAGGGATTTATTTTATTTATTTGTCAGCTGGTCATCGTTAATCGGTAATGATTGGCTGACTAGAGTTTGACATTATTTTCGTGTGACGGCGGTGATCAGCTGATCCCTTTAGGTCACACCTATAGGATGATGCCCGAATTGGATAAATTAATTATTTGTATGAGATACGATATAATTAATTCCTTGTATTAATTGACTTTTAATAAGTCGTGTGAATGTATTATTTGATGACGGGTAACGAACTCGGGCCAAGAGGATTTATTATTTAATTATGTGATAATTAATTAATAAATATAAATTAGAATTTATTAATTAATTAAATTTATACGATATATGTATAAGTTTTGAGGTAAAGATAATTAGCTATTTTAATTTACAAGAGGTTGTAAAATTAGCTAAATGGGGTAGTATTGACACAATATATATTGATAAAATGGTCTCATGATGACTTAATAGTTAAGTAATCATTAGTGGTTAATTTGTATTATATAACTGTTAAATAATTAAATTAATATTTAATTAAATAAGATAATTAAATATAAGACTTATAAGCATTTGTGGGACAAATGTCGGAAATCGAAATGGACCAAAATATTACATGTGGGTTGACACTTGTATAAGATAAGTTTATTACATGTGGCATAACCCACTAAGAAATATTTAACTCATTTCTTTACATTTTGTTCTCTATAAATACCCCACTATTTACACTCATTAGATGATGATTTTGGAGACCAAAAAAACCTCAAAATAGACCCTTGGTCGTGCCATATTGAAGAGAAAAAGAGAAAGAAAACAAAAACCTTAGTTTCTTCATATTTTCTCATCAAAACCTTGATCAAATTGTTGATCATCATCAAAAATAATTCACAAAACTATAATATACATAAAATAATATTATTAGTGTAATAATATTACATAGTATACAAGGTTATCCTACTAATTATCTAGTTAGTAATTATTAGGATTTTTGGGTTTAATCTTGGGTGCATCCAAAGGAGATTACCTAAGTTGGTAATTTGGTTTTTGGAGGATCATCCACCAACTATTAGCTCAAGAACAACATCAAGGAAGGATTCCTTGAGTTGTGCCCTTTATATTTCCATCATCAATGTAAGGAAATTTCTCTTAAATGGTTTTTACACCAATTTTGTTATTTTTATTTGCATGCATGTAGATTTAGACCATTACATCAAATTAATTAGTAATTTTGATTTCATAAGATGAGTATAAAATGGTCTAAATAACTAACACATTATGCATGTCATAATGGATTGGACAAAAATAAGAAAATCACTCCTTTACTCTACCTACTCCCTCCAACCGTGTTCCCACGTCCTACAACACTTTTGTGTTGTTTATTTATTTTTTTATTTTTTTTGTGCATTTGATGTGAAAAGCTTGTTGGTCTTTCTCTCTAAAAAACATAATTTACTAAGATATTAGTAAACAAAATTATTACTAAGATTGTTAGTAATATTTACATATTATCAAGGGTAATCTTATTAATAACTAGTTAATATTAGTAAGGTTGTTGGGTAAGTTCTTGGGTGCTTAAGAAAGGAGGTGTTCTATTTTGCACTTGAAGATGGAGGATCTTGCCATTTATTTTAAGCTCAAGAACAACCAAGATGGCTGATCTTGGTTGTGCCCAAATACTACCATTTCTCAATGTAAGGAAAAATATTTTCCTCTTCTTTTATATTAATATGCATTTATATTGCATGTATGTTGTTACATAGATCACATAAACTCAAGTTATGAGATAATTTGACATTTAATTATAGTGTCTAGTTAGGATCTATGATCTTTCAAGTGATATGAGAGCGTAGGCTTGTAATTTGCATGTTGATTTTAAGCATATTAATGAATTATGAGATAATTTATAAAAACTCAAAAATTGTGTTAGAAGAGGTTTTAGCACGAAATTTTTGGAGCATGCATACCTACTAATCTCAAAATATTTGTGGTAAAGTTTGGTGATTTATGAAGTTATTTTGCTATTTTTAATGATTTTTGGTAGAAAACCGAGTCAAAATGCCGTAATTTAGTTAAAAATTGACTAAAAATAGTTAAAAGTTGATTCGGTCCACGGAATTTTTATGGTATTTCATGCATGTTTCCTAATGATTGTATGCAAAAGGTTGAAGGATAGTTTGATTTTTTTGCATGTTTATTGATTTTATGAGATAAAAATCGATAAAAGTGAAATAAATTAATCATAATTTCGAAACAATTTATTCTGCCCTTGATAAATTTATGTACATATAAAAATATTATTTAAAAGTTAAAAGTAAAATTTAAAATTTGATTTCACCTTTTTTTGATGTTTATTGGTTTTAGTGGTTAAAAACCGATAAATATCGATCTTTTTCTTCATAAATTTTATCCGGATTTTTGGGGCATTTTTCCTGACATTTCAGTGTTCTTGGGAGTGTTCTAGAATATTCAAAAATTTTGTTTCAATTTGTTTTGGGTAATTGTTCAATTATTTTGGATTTTTACTTAAAAATTATGATTTTACCGATTAAATTAGCAAAATATCACCAAATCAAACTAATTATTCATCATAAAATTAGTGAGGACTAATTATAAGGTCCAAAACAGTTTGGACAATTAATTTGGACTTAAATGAGATTTAAGAGTTGATTATTGATTTTTACATGTGAAAAATCGATTAAATCCACAAAATCGAGATGGATGCCAACGATTGATAGATAGGGCGATTTTGGCATCATTTTACAGCATTTTAAGCCTATTTATTTAAGTTGAATGAATGATTGTCATTTATTTAAAGTATTTATCTTGTTGTACCTAGTATGGCCAAGTTTATTTTAATCGTTATTACCCGTAATGAATGGGAATAGCGATTTGTTTGTAATTTAAATACAATCTCGTATCATTGGTTTGTAATTAATTAATAGTTTTATTTATTTTATTAATTAATGTATAATAGGAATAGCTATGTAATTCAATTGTAATAGTTATTCTTACCGGCGTTTCCAAAAGACGGATTACATCGAGACGGAGTCTATTTTTGGAAGGTGTTTCAAATCCCACAAGGAGAAGCCACTTTTGGAATGAAGAGGCAAGGGATCAAGGAGTTGGTTTCCGATATGTAATAGTCTTGTTTTTATTAACTAGGTGGCCATACTAGGATTTACTCATATGCTTACTTGTTTGCTTGTTTTATTTTCGCGCATGCCAAAATCGCCATTCACATGCATTTTATCTTCGCGATTGTCAATTCACGTCATTTACATTCACCGACTTAGTTCACTTATAGGGAATTTATGAATAAATTGACAAGATCTCTCACATAACTAAAACTGAGATTAGCCTTACCAATTTGTAACACCCATGAATCCCTTGTTCATTAGAGACACGCTCGCCCAAGCGGGGTGTTCTCTTTTTACCTCGGGTAAGTAGGGTGGTAAACGGTTATCACGCGCCAAAGTTGGTTGGACTCAACGGGGTATAAGACGGTCTTGTATTCCGGAGCTAGTAGATGGGTTTGTTGAAACCCGTCGACCAAGAGTTCTCATGGTAGAATTAGTCAAGCGTTGACTTACCGAATTTACACAATTATGGGATGTTTCGCCCAAGCGATGCCTATTTTTGTCTAAAGACGGATCTTGGAATCATTTATATAATTTAGTGGGAGATCATTATATAAATGTTAAAACTTGTTGAACATGTTTTCACAAGTATTTTTAAAACATTGAATGTTAATTTTTCCTATTTTTCGTTCTTTTTCATTAATGTATTTACTATGACATCACGCACTTCATCCTCCTTTCATCCTCTATTTATTATTATACTCATTTCGTTCTTTCATAGGAAGCGGTTTCTTTGAAGGAATTCGGTAGCAATGATTGATAACATGATTTACTAATTCACCTACATAAGCTTACAACAATTATTGCGATTATTATACAACTTAACATCCATACATATTTAAAAAGGGGTTTTCATGTTGCAAACTCTTATTACGAGTTTAAAAGGGAGTGACATTTTATCAAGAGAGTCTTGATTTCGGAAGTGACACCTCCGTCATGACGATGAGATATTAGTTTTAATTACTCAAGAGTAATTCAAAAGTTTGCGAAAAGAGTTTTCAAAAACACAAAGAACACTCCAATATGATACCGTCAAATGGCTCAATTCGAGAAAGGTCAAATCCATTGTTTATGCGCTAAAGAGTTTAGGCATATGATGACAATTGAACGGTTAGGTAGTCCAATTTCTCAAGAAGTTGAGATTTGCCACATGTTGCACTCACTTTATAGTAATTCACTCTTACTAAGTGTATAAAATATCTCGAATGACTTGAAGAGAAGTCTTCATAAGATTCATTTTTGCTTGTTGAAGCAAAGAGGAATGTGAAAGTGAGTGGGAGTGGGAGTTAAGAAGAAGTAACCCTAGATGTATGCGATAGGACAAAGTTGATGGAGACATCTACTCAAAGAATAGACTAGTTCCACTATCTTGGTATGAGATACCAAGTATGGATCATTTCGTTGTAAAGAAGTTTACATGAATTGATAAAACGTAAGACGTCTAGCATAGGACATTTTTGTATCGAAATGGTGCTAGAGTAGAAATGATTTCAATAGGAATAAATGTACCTAAATTTGGTTTTAAAAGAATGTTATCATCTATGTTTATACATGGAAGGCATCACTCATGTGATTTAAAACAAAAGGTTGTACCTACTTCTATGATAACTTGGTGGTTGGGTTAGACCACTCAAGTTAGAGGAATTTTACATTCTTCACGAAAACTAAATATTATACTATCTTGTAGATTTTAAAGTCTCTACTCCGGTGAACCCAATTGATCAAATCTCAAGCAAATTCGTTTAAACGAATAAACGATAAGCACATTGAACAACCATTTGATTGAGAATCTTATGGTGTGTGTGCATAAATTAGGTTTTCTTTTGCAGAAAAGAAACACAATAGTGAGGTGATTGACCATATACATACAGATGTGTAAGGCTGATAGTTGGTTATATATATACTTCGTTACTTTTACCGTAGTGTTAAGTAGATATGAAAACCTCGTATCTATTTAATAAGACATAAAAGTGATTTTTGAAACGTGGAATATTTTCAAAATGAAGTAGTAAACCAAAAGCACGACAAGATCAAAATGTTGATCGGAAGTTTCAAAGTAATGACTTTGAAGGTCCAATGGGTAATATCAAGTAATGACCTTGATAATCACTAAGAAGATTGTGAACCAGTTCACATAATACCTTCTCCTTGGGACACCATAGAGTATGGTGTAATCAAGTATATAAACCGAACTTTATGAGATATAGTTTGAGGTTTTACCAATTTTTGTAAGCTATTTTCTCACTAAAAGTTTAAAACCCGACTATAATAGCCTAAATGACTCCATATGAGATATGGATAGGGAGAGTCCCTAACTTTTGTTTTTATACATTTGGTCAAAACCAATTTGTGTATTTGTGAGGGTTATCCAAAATTGAACCACTTGGTTTTTACTCCTCCAAAACGAGAACAAAGAGTTTGTGGCTCATAATACTGTCTTTCCAGAAAGATTTTCATTTTCTGGAAGACAGAGTGGGAGAAATTTTGAACTTGCGGAAGTCCAAGACCCACAAAATGAGTATAATGCAAGAAGAAGTTCTTTATTGTGGCTCAGTGGTTATAAGGAGATAATTTTGCGATAATATTGCGTTACTTTTCAAAAGTGACGAATCTTTAACCCTCATCAAAGGCTTTTTTATAGTATGAACTCTATCTGATGGCGTGTCACCATGCAATTCGAATTGATCTCCTTGCACACAATGCGATAAGGAAGGAAACACGAAATGTTTTTTCGACTGGATTTAAGGTGAATACTTTGGTAGGTTAACTTGATCTTGTCGTAAAGGTTACATAAGATGTTTAAAATTTGGGTTGGTTATAGAGAGTTTGTGACAACCCAAATGCCTTTATCAATTCGTATGGTCTTAGCAATATAGCCTCTCATGAGGATGAGTTTAGGCAAAAGGATAACGAAACTTTCTCCTTGAATGTATCTTATAAAGGGAGAAGTTTTGTTGATGTTGTCAATGCTAAGAAGCCTAGCATGCTTGGAAGATCCCTTTTGTGATCTATATACGTCAAAGAGTTGGAACTTTGGGTTCAATCATGTAGTCTATCAAAATGGTATTACTCGAGTGTCGTGGTACCATGATGATACATGGAGTTTAGTGGGAGCTAAAGTGATTCTCTTAGTCTAAATATGTGCTTGACATATTAGTGACTAGAAATGTAGCTAAGGTGATGTTTCTTAGTCTAAATGTGTGTTTGACATATTAGTGACTAGAATATTCTCGGGTAATACTTGAGAGTAGCATGGCGCATCTTAAACATCCGGATCTAATGAGATAGATCTCCATGGATATTAGCTTTTTAATCAAGAGACTTATGTGATAAGATTCTTGACTCGTTGAAGTTGTTGAACAATTAATATGATCTATTTTGCTTCCGCTGCAGGATCTATTAAATATGCTAAAAGCTTCTCTCGTCGGGACTTATCATATTGAGAATATGAGAAGTCATTACCAATCATTTTCTAGTGAGTGTCACTAGATGATTATCAAGAGCATTCTTAAGTACTTGAGAAGCACTAAGGATTTACTCTTGACTGGAGGAATTAATGAATTTCGTGTAAAAGGGTTACACGATTACATTCCTATGCTTATAAGATGTTATGAGCCTCGTTAAGGAATGGTTAGCATATAAGATGGCTATGTGCATAAAGAATAATATGTATAAGAAGTTATACATATATGTATAAAAAGTTATACATGTATAAAGTAGATATGTATGAGGAGTCATACATAAAAGATGTCATATGAAGGATGTGTATGTATAAGTGTTATACGTACAAATCATGAACAAAAGCTAAGTACATTACAGCATCCGATGTTGTAAAAGAGATAATTGATATCCGGATTTTAATGGAACTAGAGTAGTTCTGTTAGCAGAATATTGTCCCCCGAGAGATTGTGAAAACAGTGGGAGTGTTTGACTGGCTTTAGAACCAGAGTCTAAAACTTGTTTAGACATGTACTTAGAAAGGCTCTATGGGATGAAAAGATTGCATAAAACAAAGGAAAATAGCAATGGAAATTAAAGTGCTGCAACTGTTGCTAATCCTCTAACCAAAGTCGTAGGCATAAGGTAGACATGATGGTTATGTCATCTCAATGCGATTGAAGAGTATACCTTAATTGCTAAAGATCGTTATGTAAATATTGGATAACGTATTAATATTTACGTAAGTCATGTTCGCATTCATTGTTTGAGTCTCTTTAAGAACTCAATTATTCAGTTTGAGTGAAAACAAGAATACCTTGTTTATCCGAATTGGTTGTGGAGACAATGTTGAGCCCCAATTCAAGTGAATAGGATGAACATTGTATTAGCCCTAGTCACTTAATGAGGTGACGTCTCAGAGTGACTAGATTGTAAGACGATTGATGGTAGGTTCAGCACCATAAGGTCATAAGGAAGACTAGTCGTTTACATAGGCAGACTGTGGGACACTTTGCCGGGTAGTGACATTTATAGAGTCCCTTAGATCTATTACAGACGCCTGGTCGTGGCAGGGACTTCTATGATATTCCTATGAGTCGATTCTTTAAACTGGAGACTATTATCTGAGCATGTATAGTTTTCGAGTGACTTTGGTTTTTGTCCTAGGTCATGCCGTGAAAGGGGGCCAAAGGACATCTACTGGGTCATGGTGATCTGTATTGTGCAATAGGATAGATAGGGGCATACAGGAATTGTCCACCCATGTTGGGTTTAAACATCTCAAGGCCACTCGAGGAGTTATGACAACAAATGCGTGGCCACGCTCGGAAGTAATCTGTGGGAGATTTTTCCGGTCAGGTAGTTACACTCCCGATCGAGAAAACCACTCACGATATGTTCATGTTCAAGTGCGACCTGAAAGACACCTTGCATTGAGTGGGAGATTGCTGTTAAAACGGACAAGAGAATCGGTAACACGCCCTTGTAGAGTACAAGCAGGATATTGTTGGGATAAGGACTTATCCACAATTGTGTGCTATAATCATCGCACAACTTGTCTCGGACAAGTGGGAGATTATTGGAGTTTTTGTCCTCCACAGTAGTGCGAGATAATATTATTAAATCTCATTAAGGAGTATGCATGGGATATTCATTGGCAATACTAGTCAGCTGATCAACGTATATCGGTAACGGTTGGCCAACTAGGGTTTGACGTTACTGTCGTGAGACGGCGGTGTTCAGCTGATCCCTTTCGGTCACACCTAAAGGAACGAGCCCCAACACGAAAGCTAATTAATTGTATGAGATACAGTTTAAATTAGTCCCTTGATTAAATGGAGTAAGAGTTAGTTGATTAAATTGATTTAGAGAGATATCGAGTTGTGAACTCGAGGTGCGGAAATTACTATTTAATTATGCGATAATTGAATAATAAATTATTTGAGACGGGAATTAATGATTAAGTAGTTAATTATTAAATTAGTACTAATTGACTAATGTGATTAGTATTAGTACGTAATATCTATGTGTAGCGGTACACGTATATTTACGGAGTGTTTTGGACGAAATTAATCGAGTGGCATTTAAACATAAAACGATGTTTAAATAAAATTTACACGTATTTGTGCGACAAATATAAGAACCAAAATGGACCCGTAAATGGGACATTGGACCGTGTAAATGGAGTGTAGTGGATGATCACAATTGTTTCACTTTGCTTATTTTTCTTCCAAAAGTTGTCATATTTTAATACTACGGTTTTATGAGTCTCTGGGTACTTTATCGAGTGGGCCTTACTTTGTCGAGTAAGGGTGTGTTGCGATTTAAAATAGTTTCTGACCTGTTGGGTACTCGATCGAGTAGCCTTGATACTCGATCGAGTAGCCTTGATACTCGATCGAGTAGGCGGCACTCGATCGAGTACCTCAGTTACTCGATCGAGTAGCCCGGTTTGCGGGTGATGTTTTGTCGGGTTTTGTTAATAATGCGAATTAATATATAAACACTTCCATCACTTTTATAATACGCTTTTACAAACCTAATTACTTTCAAAAAAGATTTCAACCTACATACTTCGCACTCATCGCATTATTGACAAATCCCGGAGCTTGGAAGGTCGGAATTTATCTTTCTTTACATCTTTGTGTTCCTTGCGTCGAGGGTAAGATCTACGTACCGAATTTGTTATATTTAATTAAGTTTCGTTAAACCCTAATTTTGGGAATTGGGGGATTTGTGTTAGTTTTGTGTGGTTAGTGATATATGTGATGTTATGTTAGGAGGAGGATTCGTAGAGGAGCCCTTTTGATAACAGCTGTTGTGATCGTCTGACTATGTTGCTTTCCAGGTAGGGTTTCCTTACTCAGTATTAGTCCCATAATGTGTTGGTGGTAATTTGTGATTGTTGATTGTTATCATACGAGTATTGTGACGGTTGTTGGTTTGATTGCTGATTAGTAGTTTTGATTGATTGTATATGTCTGTGTTCTTCGGGGTGCGTCCCTGGCTGAGTGGAGTCACTTGCGGGAGTGGCTTCACACCCCTTATTCGCCTTCTGTGGAACCCGCCACAGAAGGGATGTACACATTAATGGATTTGGGTTTATCGCTCGATGGAGATGAGCGGGGCTTAGGTGGGAACAGTTGCGGTCCCCCACTAGCGGCGAGGAGTAACCTGTTGCGATGGGTACTCTGGCAGGGCTACACACTTTAGTGTGTAGTCAGTATTGTGGAGTTGTTGATGGAGTTCGGAGTACATTTATGACGATTGAGCTCTGTTGTTTGTTGTATTGTTGAGTTATATGAATTGTGTGATTAGTATTGACCCCGTTTAATTTTTTAAAAACTGTGGTGATCCATTTGGGGATGGTGAGCAGTTGTTGAGCAGGTATGAGTCGAGATACATGGACTAGCTGGGATGTGTCACCTTCAGATGATAGAGTCTTCCGCTGTAGCATTAGTAGTTTGTCAGACATTTTCAGTTAGTTGATTAGACAGTTGTTTTGAGAACATGTAACCCGTATTTTGGGCATTTGGTTTTGGATTGTATTCTTGCACTAAACTTATACTATTTAAATCTTGTTTCGTTATTGTCTTATGATTATCATTGTCTCAGGGAACCGAGATGTCAACAGCTTTATAACTGAGTGGTCCTGGTAAGGCACTTGGAGTATGGGGGTGTTACAAAATGGTATCAGACCGACGATCCTGAAACCTGTAACTAATGAATATAATGAATATAGGGAGTCAATTAAAATGAACCCGGGGTAAAGGTTGTAGGAGCTAATGCAAAGGCTTGGGAGACGTCCTAAAGTCGCGAACTCGCCCTACAATTTTGAACCGGTCACATGAGGGGTATGTGTCAAGGTCGTATGTGGTGTTTGTCAGCTTATGTGAACATAACGATATATGTTGTGAGTTATTGGATGTTGGGAGTAGAAGATTGATATTGTGATTGAAAATTTGGTGGGGTGTGTACATCTGTTAGTTTGAATAAAGAAGCATGATGGTTGTTTATTATGTGGCATTTGATAACATGAAATAGTTTGTTTTGTTGATTGTATGAGGAATTGTGTAGAATTGCATGCTTAGTCATAATATAATGTTGAGTTTATAAAGTTGCATAGTACGTTGGGTTGTGAGAGATAACATAAGGGTAGTATATACGAGTCAGCATGACTCGATCGAGTAGGGGGCACTCGATCGAGTAGGTGAGGTACTCGGTCGAGTGGGTATGACTCGATCGAGTGGGTATTTAGACGTTTTTATAACCAGAATCGTGTTTTTGGGTACTCGATCGAGTACATAGGGCACTCGATCGAGTAGGGAGTCACTCGATCGAGTGGCTGTGCTACTGGGTCGAGTATGTTAGAGATCAGAAGGCCTGTTTTGGGTCTAAAGTCGGGGCACTCGATCGAGTATGGTGGGCACTCGATCGAGTAGGTTTAGGCACTCGATCGAGCGGGTTCTGAGAAGGGTGTTTTCGTGTTTAGGGTTATGGTATGTATGTTTATATCTACCTTTTCTTATATAGTTTCAAGATGCCGCCAAAGAAAACCGCTTTGTATGCGAGAGCTGAGAGCATGAACATCGACGATGTAGTTAAGATGTTGGAGCATCAAGATGCTCTTACGGAGGCCCTAAAGAGAGTGGGGAAAGATAAGGAGGTTGATCACTCTAAGATCAGTCTTTATATAGTGAGGTTTAACCCAAAAGAGTATAAGGGGACCGGAGAGCCAAATCTTCTTGACAATTGGCATCGTGAGATGGAGAACATTCTGGACCTGGTACATTGTCCTGATGAGATAAAATTAGAACAAGCTGCGTTCTACTTGTGGGAAGCGGCTGGTGAGTGGTGGGATAAGGTGAAGGTGAGTGCTAGAGGGATATATACGAAGCAGAGTCTACCTGCTATACCTTGGGAAGAGTTCCGGAGGGCTATGAGGAGAGAGTTTGTACCTGAGCATGAGAGGAGTAAGCTGAGGGAGGAGTTTGATGGGTTTAAGATGACATCTGACATGTCGGTAGCTGAGTACTACAGGCAGTTTAATGAGAAGTCTAGATATGCTGAGGACATGGGTTTGAGTGAGGAGAACCTAGCGCTGAGATTCGAGAGGGGGTTGACACTCAGGATTATGGACAAGTTACCCGTGAGAGTCCTTACTGATGTTAAGGAAGCTTATGAGAGAGCTGGGAGAGCTGAGAGGTTGGTGGAGATGGCCCGGGAGAGGAGTAGTGAGAAAAGAAAGGCTGAGAGTGAAGGTGGTGGCCAATCTAATTACAAGAAAGGCAACCACAGTCAGGCTAGAGCGTTTTCTTTTGGTTCAGGGTTCAGTGCTGGGGCTTCCTTTGGGCGTGGCCGTGGAAGCGGTAGTGGTAGTTGGGGGATGACCTGCTTTGGCTGTGGCGGTGTAGGCTACAAGAGACATGAGTGCACGAGTGTACCTGGAGCTTTTCAGAGATCGACTCAGGGGAGCTATTCTCAGGGGCCGGCACAGAGTTATACGAGTAACAAACCGGCTGGGTCATGGTCTAACCGGGGAGGTAAGAGCAACCAGGGTGGAGGTAACCGCAATGGTGGTAATTCTTATCGGAAACAAGCTATGAACAACAACAACAATCAGGGGTCGGGTGCTAAGCCGACCAAATCGCCAAGATCTTGTCCGGGGAGGGGGACAAGACCAAAGGAAAGTCATTTATGATGGACAAGAAAGCAGCTGAGGACGACGCACATGTTATCACTGGTACTTTTCTTGTTAACGGTATTCATACCTTTGTTTTGTTTGATTCGGGGGCGTCTCAGTCGTTTGTATCTTCGAGTTATGTTAAACGGTTGGGTTTGAGGGTATATGAGTCTGTAAGTGAGAAAGTTTTTATACCTTCGGGTGAGTCTGTATCATGTGGGAGGTTGTATAGGGATGTCTCTATGATAGTTGGGCAAGTTGATCTACCTGTAGACTTGCTAGAGTTTCCTTTAGACGGTTTTGAGATGATAGTCGGGATTGATTGGTTGGGAAAGTACAAAGCTAAGATAGACTGTCATCAAAAGAAAGTGTCTTTGAGAGGTTCTAAGGGTGTTAGTGTGTCTTATAGTGGGTTTGTGGTCAAACCCAAAGTTAAGTTGATTGCAGCTATGACCTTGAAGTCCTATCTGAGGAAGGGATGCCCTTTGATCTTGTGCCATGTGAGAGATGACCGGATAGAGAGTCCGACCGTTGATCAGATACCAGTGGTGGGTGAGTTTGCAGATGTCTTTCCAGAGGAGATTCCGGGGTTGCCACCGAAGAGGGTGATAGATTTCACGGTTGAGTTAAAACCGGGGACGGGGCCAATCTCTAAGGCACCGTACCGGATGGGTCCTAAAGAGATGGAGGAGCTCAGGAAACAGTTAGATGATCTAATAGAGAAGGGTTATATTAGACCTAGTGTATAACCATGGGGAGCACCAGTTCTTTTTGTGAAGAAGAAATATGGGAGCTTGAGGTTGTGTATAGATTACAGGGAGCTCAACCGAGTGATGGTGAAGAACGAGTATCCTTTGCCAAGGATAGATGACCTGTTTGATCAGTTGAGTGGTACATCACTCTGTTGCAAGATTGATTTGAGGTCGGGGTACCATCAGGTGAAGATTAGAGAGGTGGACATACCGAAGACAGCTTTCACGTCGAGGGATAGCCATTATGAGTATGTGGTGATGCCTTTTGGGTTATCTAATGCACCGGCTGTGTTTATGGATTTGATTAACAGAATCTTCAGACAGTTTTTGGACAAGTTTGTGGTGGTGTTTATCGATGACATCTTAGTCTATTCCAAGACTAAGGAGGAGCCTGAGGAGCATCTGAGGATTGTGTTGCAGACCTTGAGGGAGCATGAGTTATATGCTAAGCTGTCCAAGTGTGAGTTCTGGTTAGAGAGAGTTGCTTTTCTGGGGCATGTGATCTCTAAAGATGGGGTAGCTATGGATCCGGCAAAGATTGAGGCAATGACCAAGTGGGAAGCACCAAAGAATGTTGTTGAGATCAGGAGTTTCTTGGGTTTAGCTGGATATTACAGACGGTTCGTGAAGGATTTATCCAAGATTGCTAGACCTATGACAGCTTTGATGAGGAAACAGAACAGGTTTCGTTGGGATGAGAGTTGTGAGACGGCGTTCCAAACATTAAAGGAGCGTTTGACCACAGCTCCTATCTTGGCATTGCCTGAAGGGATTGAGAACTTTGAGGTTTATACAGATGCCTCAAAGAATGGGTTGGGATGTGTGTTGATGCAGAACGGTAAAGTGATTGCCTATGCTTCTAGGCAGTTGAGGCCTTATGAGGAGAACTATCCTACACACGATCTAGAGTTGGGTGCAGTGGTGTTTGCTCTCAAGATTTAGAGACATTACCTTTACGGGGCGACCTTTAAGGTATTTTCTTATCACAAGAGTCTCAAGTACATCTTTACTCAAAAGGAGTTGAATATGAGACAGAGGAGGTGGATCGAGCTGATTGGCGATTATGACATGGATATTATCTACCATGAAGGGAAAGCCTATGTTGTTGCAGATGCTTTGAGTAGGAAGAGTGTACATTCTTTGTGTACAGCTTTATCTTTGATGAGGTTGAGAGATGAGGTGGGGAAGTTTGGGATACATATGATGCAGAGAGGGGATGTCATGGGAGATTTGACAGTGCAGCCTGATCTTTATGATGACATTCGAGGTAAACAGGTGTTGGATCCTAAGATGGTAGAGTGGAGAGCTGGAGTAGAGAAAGGGACAATGACCAGATTCTCTATTCATACAGATGGTAGTCTGAGGTTTGATGGGAGGTGGTGTGTCCCTAAAATTGAGGAGCTGAAAAAGGCAATCATGACAGAGGTACATTGTACACCATATTCGGTACATCCAGGTGGTGACAAGCTATACAAGGATTTAAAGAACACGTTCTGGTGGCCTGGGATGAAGAAAGAAACAGCTGAGTTTGTTGCCTGTTGTTTGACATGCCAGAGAGTTAAAGGGGAACAACGACGACCACAAGGTAAGATTCAGTCTTTAGAGGTACCTGAGTGGAAGTGGGAATCTATTTCTATGGATTTTATCGTGGGTTTGCCGAAGAGTCAACATGGTAACAACATGATATGGGTAATAGTGGATCGACTGACCAAGTCAGCTCATTTCATGCCAATGAAAGATACATGGACTAAAGCACAATAAGCTATGGCTTATCGGAAGAATGTGCTAAAGTTGCATGGAGTCCCTAAGGACATAGTATATGACAGAGATGCGAGATTTATCTCAAGGTTTTGGAAAGAGTTGCAGGAATCTTTGGGCACAACATTGAAGATGAGTACAACATTTCATCCTGCGACAGATGGTCAGAATAAGAGAACAATTAAGACTCTTGAGGCTATGTTACAAGCTTGTGTGATGGACTTTGGTGGTAGCTGGGAATAGAGGTTGGATTTGATTGAGTTTTCTTACAACAAAAGCTATCACTCTAGTATCGGCATGGCACCGTTTGAGGCCTTATATGGGAGGAGATGTAGGAGTCCGATTTGTTGGGACGACAGTGCTGAGGCAGTGGTTCTAGGACCAGAAATGGTACATGAGATGGTTGAACAGATTAAGATGATCAGGGAAAGGATGAGAGCGGCTCAGGATAGGCAAAAGAGTTATGCAAATCTACATCGCCGGGATATAGAATTTCAGGTTGGGGACAAGGTTATTCTGAAAGTGTCTCCTATGCGTAGGGTTATGAAATTTGGGAAGAAAGGCAAGCTAAGTCAGAAGTGCATAGGGCCTTATGAGATCTTAGAACGGGTTGAAGAGGTTACTTATCGTTTGGCTTTACCAGCTGCGTTGGAGAGGGTGCATAATGTGTTTCATGTATCTCAGTTGTGCAATTATGTGAGTGATCCGTCACATGTGTTAGATGCAGGGAGCATAGAGCTCGATGAGTCCTTGTCCTATCTTGAGGTACCTAAGCAGATTCTTGACCGGAAGGTTAGGAAGACTAGGAGTGGTGAGACAGTTTTGCTCAAAATCATTTGATCTAATCACGAGACTGAGGAAGCTATATGGGAGGCAGAGGAGGCCATAAGAGAGTGTTACCCTTTCCTTTTTGATCAGGTATGTATGGTTACGGGGACGTAACCTTGTTTCTTTTAGGGAGGTAGGAGATGATCGCAAAGAGTTTTTATACCCATTTTTTGTCGGTATGTGTCGGTATGTTTGTTGTGGTTGAGTTGGGTTGAGTTTGGTTAGTAACATGTTTTTGTGTTGAGTTTTGTTTTGGTTGTTGTGTCGGGAGTGTAGTAGTGTGTCTTTGTTTTGTTGTGGTTTGAACTTCGGGGACAAAGGTCTTTTTAAGGAGGGAAGACTGTAATACTACGGTTTTATGAGTCTTTGGATACTCTATCGAGTGGGCCTTACAATGTCGAGTAAGGGTGTGTTGCGATTTAAAATAGTTTCTGACATGTTGGGTATTCGATCGAGTACCCTTGATACTCGATCGAGTAGGCGGCACGTGATCGAGTACCTCAGTTACTCGATCGAGTAGCCCGGTTTGCGGGTGATGTTTTGTCGGGTTTTGTTAATAATGCGAATTAATATATAAACACTTCCGTCACTTTCATAATACGCTTTTACAAACCTAATTACTTTCAAAAGAGATTTCAACCTACGTACTTCGCACTCATCGCATTATTGACAAATCTCGGAGCTTGGAAGGTCGGAATTCATCTTTCTTTACATCTTTATGATCCTTGCGTCGAGGGTAAGATCTACGTACCGAATTTGTTATATTTAATTAAGTTTCGTTAAACCCTAATTTTGGGAATTAGGGGATTTGTGTTAATTTTGTGTGGTTAGTGATATATGTGATGTTATGTTAGGAGGAGGATTCGTAGAGGAGGCCTTTTGATAACAGCTGTTGAGATCGTCTGAGTGTGTTGCTTTCCAGGTAAGGTTTCCCTACTCAGTATTAGTCCCATAATGTGTTGGTGGTAATTTGTGATTGTTGATTGTTATCATACGAGTATTGTGACGGTTGTTGGTTTGATTGCTGATTAGTAGTTGTGATTGATTGTATCTGTCTGTGTTCTTCGGGGTGCGTCCCTGGCTGAGTGGAGTCACTTGCGGGTGGCTTCACGCCCATTATTCGCCTCCTGTGGAACCCGCCACAGAAGGGACGTGCACATTAATGGATTTGGGTTTATCACTCGACGGAGATGAGCGGGGCTTAGGTGGGAATGGGTGCGGTCCTCCACTGGCGGCGAGGAGTAACCTGTTGCGATGGGTACTCTGGCAGGGCTACACACTTTAGTGTGTAGTCAGTATTGTGGAGTTGGTGATGGAGTTCGGAGTACATCTGTGACGATTGAGCTGTGTTGTTTGTTGTATTGTTGAGTTATATGAATTGTGTGATTAGTATTGACCCTGTTTATTGTTTTAAAAACTGTGGTGATCCATTCGGGGATGGTGAGCAGTTGTTGAGCAGGTATGAGTCAAGATACATGGGCTAGCTGAGATGTGTCACATTCAGATGATAGAGTCTTCCGCTGTAGCATTAGTAGTTTGTCAGACATTTTCAGTTCGTTGATTAGACATTTGGTTTGAGAACATGTAACCCGTATTTTGGGCAATTGGTTTTGGATTGTATTCTTTCACTAAACTTATACTATTTAAATGTTGTTTCGTTATTGTCTTACGATTATCATTGCCTCGGGGAACCGAGATGGTAACAGCTTTATACCTGAGTGGTCCTGGTATGGCACTTGGAGTATGGGGGTGTTACACATATGATCATTATGCATGCATAATGGATTGGACAAAAATAAGAAAATCACTCCCTCACTCCACCTACTCCCTCCAAACCGTGCTCCCACTTCCTACAACACTTTTGTGTTGTTTATTTTTTTTTATTTTTTTTTTGTGCATTTGCATGTGAAAAGCTTGTTGGTCTTTCTCTCTAAAAACCATAATTTACTAAGATGTTAGTAAACAAAATTATTACTAAGATTGTTAGTAATATTTACATATTATCAAGGCTAATCTTATTAATATCTAGTTGATATTAGTAAGGTTGTTGGGTAAGTTCTTGGGTGCTTAAGAAAGGAGGTGTTCTATTTTGGACACTTGAAGATGGAGGATTTTGCCATTTATTTTAAGCTCAAGAACAACCAAGATGGGTGATCTTGGTTGTGCCCAAATACTACCATTTCTCAATGTAAGGAAAATTATTTTCCTCTTCTTTTATATTAATATGCTTTTATATTGCATGCATGTTACATAGATCACATAAACTCAAGTTATGAGATAAATTGACATTTAATTAGAATGTCTAATTATGATCTATGATCTTTCAATTTTCGTCTCATTCAAATGTAAGAAAAACTCGTTTTCTCCTTTTACTCTTATTTTGTTTGCATGCAACTAGATTCTTCACATTTAAATTAAGTAGTAACTTAGATCTACATTAGAAATGTCTAATAAGAGGGTTAAAGAACCTAACAATTGGTATCAGAGCTTTGTTGTTGCATGCAAATCATTTTTTTTGAGTTTTTTACGAGTTATTTGATGACTAAAATAAAAACCGAAAAATTTGTGTAAATATGAGATATGCACGAAATTTTTGATGCATGTATACATTCTGGTCCTAAAATGTTTTAGGTCATTTTAAATGGTTTATGGAAGTTTATTGCTCATTTTATGATTTTTTAGTATAATAATTACATTTTAGTGGGTAAAATGATGGTTTATTAACTAAAAATAGTTAATCTCCGAATATGATCATGAAATTTATATGATCTCACATGCATATTTTACTTACTGTATGTAAAATTTGAGATTAGTGCGATTAATTTTGCATGATTTATGATTTTAATGGTTAAAATTGGATTAAATCGAGATTATATAATCAAAAATAGCTAAATTAATTTCCATGGCATGAGAAAATTATTTTAGGTTGCATTTATAACCTAAACATCAGATATAAAGTTGAAAAATTGATTAGATTAATTTTCGTATGATTTGGGCATTTTATTTGATAAAACCGATAAATCGCAACTATGTTTTTCTCTAAATTAATTCAAAAATTTTAACCCATAATTTTGACATTTTGAGGGTCATCGTAATATTCCAGAATGTTCAAAATTTAAATTTCAAATTTTTAGATTATTGTAATGAAATTTGGAATTATTTCATAATTGTTATGATAAATTGGGTTAAATATGAGCCACAATGTATAACCAAGTTGAATTATTGTCAATTTTTAATTGGAGACTAATTTTTGAGTCCTAAGAAAGTTAGGATAATTTACTTAGCCTTAAATTTGATTTAAGTATTAATTAGTGATTTTAAAAAGTTAAAAATCACGCATTTCCATAAAAACCGAGCTATATACGATACAATCTAGTAAGGCGATTTGGCAAATTCATTTTGCATGTTTGAATACATATATTTTTGTTGCATAATTTAGGGATGAATGTCATTTAAATTTATGTAATTTTTGAATAATGTAATTTGTCGTAGTATGGCCTTAGTTTTTAATTGGAATTACCCGTAAAGAAAGGGAATATCGATTTCGTTGTAATTTTAATGTGATTTCGCATCACCGTTTTGTAATTTAATAGATTTATTTTATTACAAATGTATAATAGGAATAGCTGTGTATTTTATTATTGTTTTGTATTTCCGGAGTTTCCTAAAGACGGAGCCATTCGGAAAGGAGTTCCGATCAAGACGGTGTTTCCTTGCGAGGCGTGTCACATGAAGTTTAAGGGACCAAAGGAGTTGGTTTCCGAATATGTAATAGATTATTAGATTTTCTATTTTAGGAAATGCCATACTAGGAATTTGTTTTGTTTTGCATGTTTTCTTTCTTTATATGTTTGCATGCATGCCAAATCGCCATAACATCTCATGTATATTTTATATCGAATCATCGACCTTGTCAATTATAATTGTCGATAGATCACTAATTTAGTTCACTTAAAAGAGATAGATAATAAATTGACAAGACCTTCATATTTTATAAAATTGAGACGTAGCCTTACCAAATAGTAGGACCTTCCGATTTGTTGGGACGACAGTGCTGAGGCAGTGGTTTTAGGACCAGAAATGGTACATGAGATGGTTGAGCAGATTAAGCTGATCAGGGAGAGGATGAGAACGGCTTAGGATAGACAAAAGAGTTATGCAGATCTACAACGCCGGGACATAGAGTTTCAGGTTGAGGACAAGGTTCTTCTGAAAGTGTCTCCTATGCGTGGGGTCATGAGATTTGGTAAGAAAGGCAAGCTGAGTCAGAAGTTCATAGGACCATATGAGATCTTAGACCGGGTTGGAGAGGTTGCTTATCGTTTGGCTTTACCGTCTGCTTTGGATAGGGTACGTAATGTGTTTCATGTTTCTGAGCTGCGGAAGTATGTGAGTGATCTGTCACATGTGTTAGAGGTGGAGAACATAGAGCTAGATGAGTCTTTGTCTTATCTTGAGGTGCCTAAACAGATTCTTGACCAGAAGGTTATGAAGACTAGACATGGTGAGACGGACTTGCTTAAGATTCTTTGGTCAAATCATGAGGTTGAGGAAGCTACATGGGAGGCAGAGGAGGCCATGAGAGAGCGCTATCCGTTCCTTTTTTATCAGGTATGTAATACCCGCCCGTTTAGGGACCCTTTGACCAGCGTTGACTGACCATGGGAGCGGGAGTAGTCTTAGAAAAGTGTGCCAAAACCATCTTGGGCTGCGTGTTAAGAGTGGTACTCGATAGAGTAGAGGCTACTCGATCAAGTGGCTAGGTTACTCGATCGAGTAGGGGGCCACTCGATCGAGTATGTTGGGTACTCGATCGAGTACCTGGTTTTCAGCGAGGTTTTTATATCGCGTTTTGTTAAATCCGCAAATCACTTCCGCCACTTTCCTTCTATCCTTCAGTCGCCTCTTTCCCTTCCCTTCACCTCAAAACCTCCATGGAAGCCTTTTGAAGATCCTTGAACCTTAGGAGGGCGTCACTTGTGTCGGGTAGCGGTCTCTTGCTGAGCTTTCTCCCTAATAGGTATGTCATAATCATCATCCGTGTCCTTGTTCTTTTAGTTAGGGTTTGCCTGTTAGTAATAGATGATGGTATTCTGGTTATAGGCGTTGCTTGGTCGCTGGACATGCTATCTGTCGGCATGGATTGGTTGCGGTGGCTTAAAGGTAGGTTCGCCTACTCAGTTTCTGTAGATGGTCTAGCGTGTCAGTTGTTGTGATTCTTTGGTGTTTTCTTAGTGTCGTAGTTGTATGGCGACGATTGTGATGGTAATTATGGTTGTGATCGTTGTTGATGGTTCGCGAGGCGTGGCCTCGGCTGAGTGGGGTCACTTGCGGGAGTGGCTTCATTCCCTAGTTTCGCCTTCTGTGGAACCCGCCACAGAAGGGATGTGCACATTAATGGACAGGGTTATCGCTCGGTATGATGAGCGGGGATTTGGTGGGTACGGCTGCGGTCCCCCACTGGCTGGACTGGTCCAGTGGACAGTCAGTGACAGAGATTGGTTGGATTGTCGTGACTGTGTGTGTGAGACTGATAGCATCGTATTGTGTTGTTAGTTGTAGTTGTTATTGCTGTGTCTTATCTCAGTACTGACCTTGTGTGGTTGTTTGTTTGTTATGTGTCTGCCGTGATCCCTTATGGTGAGCAAATGGTCTTAGCAGTGTTGATGTTGTTGATAGTCGGAGTCCGGCGGGATGAGTCCTCACGAGATATGGCGGTCATAGTGAATAGTCTTTGAGTTGTACCTTTATATCGTATTTTGGTTTAAATCGCTTGTAATATATCTTAATAGTTCTTTTATCGACATTTGAATATTGCTATCCTCGGGCAACCGAGATGGTAACGCCCTTATATCCTAAGGAAGGCCTAGTTAAGACTCCTCTGAATATGGGGGTGTTACAAAGTGGTATCAGAGCGACGATTTTGAAACCTGTAACAAATGAACATAATGAACGTAGGGAGTCTAATAAAATGAACCTGGTGTATGTGTAATGGGAGCCCCAGCTGATGCTAGATTTTGGGTGAGTAGGCGCCCTCATTTCAAAATCTTGGCCCCATGACACTTAAGCCAGTCACATGGTATGGGAATGTGGAGTTCGTGTGTCTATGTGTGATATGCATGTTAATTGTGCCGGAACTACCTCCGGTTAAGTCTTTGTTAGAATTAATAGAGGTGTGATAGTGATAATTGGGACGTGTATGGTAATTGTTGATGAGATTATTGAAGTTCTTTGAATGATTAGTGAGCTTATATGATGGTTATGAGATACGTGATAAAAGTTTACATGATAGAAATGCGTGAAAATGTAGAATTGAATGTTGTGACATGAATAGTGAACACGTAGGTGTTTGCTATAAGTTAATGATGACGGGAGTCATCTACGAGTTTATAAATCCGCAGTAATCACTATGATGATAGTTATAGTATAGTTGAGTTATAATTTGAGACATAGCATATAATAATGCGTTTATGCCTACTTGTTGGTTGAAATTTTTCCGCTGCGTAATGTTTGATTCGTGCAAGATGAATTGCTTATGATAGAATGTGAAACATGGTAGATTGATTTGTTTTGAAAAGTATGCATTTATGTGATACGTGAAAGAAAGAATTAATGTTAATTATACGCTTCAAATTGAAGTAAACACGAGTTTAGTAGTAACATGTAAAGTAAGTTTAAGTGTATTATGATGGCGGGATTATGTTTAGAAATGATTCAAGTTGGGCAATTTGTGTGGCATAATGTAATGTATGCTTTAATAGTTGAGACGGTGCGTAGTGATGGTAATGCGTGAGCAAGGGCGATAATCGGTGCCGAATTCCGAACTTAGTTGGGAATCGACACACATGTTGTTTTGCAGGAATCTTCAAGTTACTTCGTACTTTTGACCGAGTACTTAACTATACTTGACCGAGTGCGGGTGTTTACTAGACCGAGTAGACCTCACTCGATCCAGTTAGGAAGCTATGATGTCGGGATGTGGGAAAAATTCCTGCAAATACTCGACGATTTAGCTCCTACTCGATCGAGTAGGGTGGTACTCGATCGAGTACCCTAGGCACTCGATCGAGTAGGTTACTGTACAGCGAATCCTACGGGTTTTCTAAAACCCCTAATCTTTCTACTTCTTCCTCTTATTCCCTATATTTCGAAACCCCTAAGTTACTCCTAAATCCTTATTCCTCTCAAATCCTCTCATACTCTTGGGTTAAGTGGTGATTCTTGGGTTAATTTCCTTGCTTAATTTCATTTCTTTACCTTGTTAATCAATCAAGGTATGCTATTCTTCTTAATTTACACGATTTATTGTTTTGAATGTGTTAGAGAAGTGAAACAATCTGAAATTTCGATTATCATGATCAATTTGGTGCTTTTAATTGTTGAAATATGATTCACATGCCTTCTTTCCATGTTTGTTGGTGACTAATTGTTGTAAATTAGATTAGAAATTGCAAAATTTGAAATCAAATCTTTTAGGGTTTCCAAAATTGAAATCGATTATTGGTTGTTTTACAATGGTTAGATGGTAGAATTGAGCCTTAAGTATTGTTTATATCATGTTGAAGGATAGATTTTGATGATTTTACCCTTAGAAAGTTGCCTTAAAACTCCGTCTTAAAAGTGCCTCAAATGGAAATTCGTGATTTATAATTGGAAAGTGGATGTTGTGAACGACATTATAACTATAAGTTGAACTTCAATATGATAATAGAAACGGTAATTGATGAAAATATGCCAAAATTATCGCAGCTGTAAAGACCGTCTGAAAAGTCTAACTGAGTTGTTGTTCATAATATTGAAGGGTGATAATGATATATTCCAAATTATTCTATCCCATGAACTAGTAAGAATGCCTCACATGTGATTAGAAGTGTGTTTGGAATAACCTTAGAATCATGCTAAGATATTCGAATTTGTTGAGCATACGTAATCACCATGATAAATTTCTTTCACAACTATGGCCTATGAGTAGTAGTAAACTGAGCTTGTATGTCAAAATTTGGAAACCGTTGATGAATGTGTGTACATAGTGTGATATTCAAGGTTAATAGCATGAATTATGTGCTTCACATGTCAAATTTATTGGTGAAATTGTGTACTTAGCTGAGTATGTTGAATTCAAATTACATGAAATAAATATTTGCATGTTTATACAAGTTGCTTGAACATATGCCTAAAGTAGATGCCGAGACTGAACCTTGGAATCCGCCAAAGTAAACGGGGGAGGGGTAATCCACCTGAGATGGGGGAAGGGAGTGGACCTGTGGTACCCGCAGTTCCCGAATACCCTTCAGTTGTTTTTGTTGATTTCAAGCAGAGGGAGCGTTTTGTAGCCTTACAAAAACGCAAAATGAGACCTACGAGGTGTATAGACACTACTGTGTTAGAGGAGTTGGAGATAGAGACGGATGTCCGTCACATTTTCGAGACCTTGGGTCTTATGGGTTTGTATAGGCTGAGGAAACACACTTATCCTTTTCTCACTTTGGAGTTTATGAGCTTCTTTATCTATGACCCCGCTGGCCAAACCGTTGAATTTCGGTTAATGAACACTAGTTTCTTGCTTTCTATGGATCAATTTGCTGCTCACCTTGGGTTGGCTAAGCCTCTTAAGGACTCCATTACCGATATTCCAGCCGAGTGCGGTGTCTGCCGCCTGATGCCTTGTCTGACTGGGAAGCAAGCTCCCACCTCGAGCAACATGCTTGATTAATGACGTCCGACATGTTACCTTGAGGGTCTTTCTCCGTTCTCTTTCGAACCTCCTTTATGACGAAAGGATATCGATAAGCTGAATAATCATGAGGTCTTGCTTCGATGTCTTACCTCAACCCGGAGCGGGCCAGAAAGTGGTCTTTAATGCTCCTTCTATGGTCTGTCTTTGCCCTTGCCTTGATGGCTTCTTCCTCTTCCCGATACCCGAGTTGTGGCGCCATCGCCACTCGGTTAGTGAAAAGCTAACCTCTTTTGAGGCCTCTTCGAGTACGTGCCTCTAGCTACCCCAAGACCCACTATGGACCGTGCCTACTATCTCGACCGAAATGGTTGAGGACTTTGGGCGACGGTGGTCTAGCTTGGAGGGTGTGGGGCATGAGTTGGATGAAGATTCCAGCTCCGGAGCACCTCCCACCCACGGAGCCCTTGGAGCCGACGGTAGTGACGGTGGACTCCGATGATGATGAGGAGGAGGAGGAGGATGATGACGAGACCCGCCATCTACAGACCTACCTCATCGACGACACCATCCTGGAGGTGATGCCGGAGCCGACGAAGGGCGAGAATGCGGGAGTTGCGGTAGTGGAGAGACCCAGATTGGGGAGGGGACCCCGTCGAGTGAGGGAGAGGGCCTCGGAGACTAGGCCACAGCCGGTAGCGCCACAGCAGCAGCAACATCCTTTTCCGTGCTACCCTTACCTCGACACCCCGGAGACGCGATCCAGCTACTTGGCAGATAGAGTGTCATCTACCTTGACACTCCGGAACATGCACAAGATGGCGTACGCTCAGGGGATAGGGACCGAGGGACCGCATCCAGTTTGGTGGAGTGGAGTTGGGGACTACTCAGGGGTTTTCCATTCCTACGGGGTGGATCAGTCGACGTGGGGGGCACCTCAGTCCTTCCCTTACGGTGGCTTGACTCCATGGTACGTGGGCCCGGGAGCAGCGAGGAAGCAGGAGTGGATGCGGGGATCGGTGTCGGGAGCAGGTACTTGGTGGTGGTGATGATGAGGTGATGTTTGAGCAGCAGCAGCAGGAGGAGGAGTGATACTCCTTGTTTTATCCTTGTTGATGGTAGTTGGTGTTAGTGGTTAGTAGTGTTGTTAGACTTTAGTAGTTGTTTTGTTGCGACTTTGATTTGGGACTTGTATTGTGGCCATAAGGCCGGATTTATTACTTACCTATGTTGCAGGATTGATTTTGGGGTCGGGAAATCATCTCGACCCAAGTTATGTGACGGCTATATATATATATATGTGTTAGCTTATGACATGCTTTATGAGGAATTTGGCCTGTAGGTACTCGATAGAGTACCCCGTACTCTATCGAGTAGCTACAGGAAGGCGGGATAAAAAGCATTCTGATCTGTAGGCTACTCGATCGAGTAGCCAAGACACTCGATCGAGTAGCATGGCGCTCGATCGAGAATCGCTACATACTCGATCGAGTAGCACTGTTACAGGAGGTTTTCGAAAATTAAAATGTCCAATTGTTTTATAATTGCAAGTTTAATGTTTAATGTGGCTATTAGTGCGTAGTTACACCTTTGAACCATTAATTTTATATGTTGGAAGTCAAGTTTCGGTTTTATATACATCTTGATAACGATTAGTGAAGTGGTGACGGTTTCTTGTTGTTTTAATATTACAATATGTCATTTTACCATTTATTCATTGAAGTTACATTTCTTCATACGCTGTGCGTGCAATGTTAACGTGCTTTATCGTTGGCGACTAGTTGTCCCGGAGAGTTATGTATGATTTATAATTTAACGAGTTTATGCTTAGCGAGTAATGTCCACAGTAAATAATATGTTTTAACCCATGTCATGAATCAAATAATAAGTAATATGCGTTGAAATTTGGGTGGGGAACTTCCGGGACGAAGTTCCTTTTTAGAGGGGAAGAGTAATGTCGCGAAATAAAAAAAAAAAAAAAAGGTTGTTTTTGAATAATGTTTTGCTTGTTTATAATGTTGTTAGTATTATGTTTTGCTTTAATTACAAAAATTTCTGAAGTATAACGGATTACTTTAGTTCTTTAAAGTGAATGTGGTTGTATGTTTCAAGAGACGGTCATGAAGAAATAGTTTTTGTGCGATGAATCGTATTTGAATCACGTTGCCGAGTAACATGGTGGCATTAGTTGTACCACATGAAAGTTGATATGAGACATGTTCTAGATTGATAGTTTGATAGTTGTTACTGTATGTTGGGTGATCGTGGGTGGTGATTCGCATTGCGAGTTTGATGTTTTATATATATATAGAATAACGGTTGACGGTGATAATGCTTGCATGACAGTAGTAAGAATCGATAGGTATAAATGTGGACGGTGATGATGATGACATGGGGGGGGGGGGTGGTATTTCCAAGGAGTTATGGTTTGAGCGGAAAGAGTGGTGAGGTCGTGTTGTTCTCGTGCCGCGAGCGGGAGATAGGTGAGTTGAACTTCGGGGACGAAGTTCTTTTTAAGGGGGGAAGACTGTAATACCCGCCCTTTTAGGGACCCTTTGACCAGGGTTGACTGACCATGGGAGCGGGAGTAGTCTTAGAAAAGTGTGCCAAAACTATCTTGGGCTGCGTGTTAAGAGTGGTACTCGATAGAGTAGAGGCTACTCGATCGAGTAGCTAGGTTACTCGATCGAGTAGGGGGCCACTCGATCGAGTATGTTGGGTACTCGATCGAGTACCTGGTTTTCAGCGAGGGTTTTATATCGCGTTTTGTTAAATCCGCAAATCACTTCCGCCACTTTCCTTCTATCCTTCAGTCGCCTCTTTCCCTTCCCTTCACCTCAAAACCTCTATGGAAGCCTTTTGAAGATCCTTGAACCTTAGGAGGGCGTCACTTGTGTCGGGTAGCGGTCTCTTGCTGAGCTTTCTCCCTAATAGGTATGTCATAATCATCATCCGTGTCCTTGTTCTTTTAGTTAGGGTTTGCCTGTTAGTAATAGATGATGGTATTCTGGTTATAGGCGTTGCTTGGTCGCTGGACATGCTATCTGTCGGCATGGATTGGTTGCGGTGGCTTAAAGGTAGGTTCGCCTACTCAGTTTCTGTAGATGGTCTAGCGTGTCAGTTGTTGTGATTGTTTGGTGTTTGCTTAGTGTCGTAGTTGTATGGCGACGATTGTGATGGTAATTGTGGTTGTGATCGTTGTTGATGGTTCGCGAGGCGTGGCCTCGGATGAGTGGGGTCACTTGCGAGAGTGGCTTCACGCCCTAGTTTCGCCTTCTGTGGAAACCGCCATAGAAGGGATGTGCACATTAATGGACAGGGTTATCGCTCGGTATGATGAGCGGGGATTTGGTGGGTACGGCTGCGGTCCCCACACTCGGCGGATCGGCCCCAGTCCAAAGTGGATGATCGATGTGAGTCTGGTTGGATTGTCGTGACTGTGTGTGTGAGACTGATAGCATCGTATTGTGTTGTTAGTTGTAGTTGTTATTGTTGTGTCTTATCTCAGTACTGACCTTGTGTGGTTGTTTGTTTGTTATGTGTCTGCCGTGATCCCTTATGGTGAGCGATCGGTCTTAGCAGTGTTGATGTTGTTGATAGGCCGGAGTCCGGCGGGGATGAGTCCTCACGAGATATGGCGGTCATAGTGAATAGTCTTTGAGTTGTACCTTTATATCGTATTTTGGTTTAAATCGCTTGTAATATATCTTAATAGTTCTTTTATCGACATTTGAATATTGCTATCCTCGGGCAACCGAGATGGTAACGCCCTTATATCCTAAGGAAGGCCTAGTTAAGGCTCCTCTAAATATGGGGGTGTTACAAGGTATGTATGGTTACGAGGACGTAACCTTGTTTCTTTTAGGGGATAGGAGATGATCGCGAAGAGTTTTTGCATCTTTTTATGTTGTCTTTGGTATAGATAGTAGTGGTTTGAGTCGGGTTGAGTTGGTTGGTAGTAAGTGTCGGAGTTTTTATGTTGAGTTTTGTTTTTGTTGTTGTGTCGGGGGAGGGTTAGTGTGTTTTTGTTTTGTTGTCGTTTGAACTTCGGGGATGAAGTTCTTTTTAAGGAGGGAAGACTGTAATACTACGGTTTTATGGGTCTCTGGGTACTCTATCAAGTGGGCCTTACTCTGTCGAGTAAGGGTGTTTTGGTTTACGAAACAGTATTCTGTCTGTAGGGTACTCGATCGAGTAGCCTTGGCACTCGATCGAGTAAGTGGCACTCGATCAAGTACATTAGCTACTCGATCGAATAGCTCGGTTGATGGGTTATGTTTTGACGGTTTTTGTTAATAATGCGGATTAGTATATATATTATGTCGTCATCTTTATTAAACACTTTTTATAAACCTAATTCACTCAAAGGAGATTTCAAACTACGTTGTTCTCTTCATCCGCATTATTGGCAAATCCCCGAGCTTGAGAGGTCGGATTTCGTTTTTCTTTGTGTCCTTGTGATCCTTGCGTCAAGGGTATATACTACATACCATTTTTATAGCGTTTGGTTGACCTTTGTTTAAACCCTAATTTTGGGATTGGAGGTTTTTATGATTTGTTGTGTTGGTAGTGATTATATGATTATGTGAATAGGAGGAGGATTCGTAGAAGAACGATTTTGAGACAGCTGCTAGATCGTCTGCTGTTTGTGATTGCATTTCAGGTAGGGTTTTCCCTACTCAGTATTAGTTACATGATATGTGTGGTGAATTGTGCTGTAGTTAGTGATTGTTTTTTGGTTCAGACGGTTGTTGATTTTGATGTTGTGGTTACTGTTTGTCTGTCTATGTTCTTGGGGGCGTGTCCCTGGCTGAGTGGAGTCACTTGCGGGAGTGGCTTCACGCCCATGATTCGCCTTCTGTGAAACCCGCCACAGAAGGGATGTGCACATTAATGAACTTGAGTTTATCGCTTGATGGTGATGAGCGGGGATTTGGTGGGTACGGCTACGGTCCCCCACTCGTGGTGTGGAGTATCTGTTGCAATGGGTACTCTGGCAGGGCTACACACTTTAGTGTGTAGTCAGTTACGTGGAGATTGATTATGGAGACCGGGGTTTGATGTGACGATTGAGCTGTTTGGTAATTGTTGTATTGCATCTTATTTTTGTGTAATTAGTACTGATCCCGTTTAATTGTTTTAAAAACTGTGGTGATCCATTCGGGGATGGTGAGCAGTTGTTGAGCAGGTTTGACTAGAGGCTTTTGGGCTAGCTGGGATGTGTCACCACGAGCTGATTAGAGTCTTCCGCTGTCATATTTTAGTTGTTTAGACATTTGGATTTTGAGAACATGTATTGTACCTTTTGTCAGTTTGGATTTGGATTTGTAATCACTTTAAACATTTTGAATATTTAAATTATGTTTCTTTATTATCATTTGATTATCATTGCCTCGGGAAACCGAGGTGGTGACGTTCTTATACCTGAGTGGTCCTGGTAAGGCACTTGAAGTATGGGGGTGTCACAGTGACTAGAATGTGAGTCGATTGATGACAAGTTCAAGTGCAATAGGGTCATAAGAGATGACTTGTCGATCACATAGGCAGACTGTATGGGACCCTCTGTCGGGCAGTGACCGCTTATAGAGTTCTGATAATTTTTATATAGACTGGTCGTGGTGAGAGCTGATATAGTATTCTTTTTTAGTCGATTCTTTGACTAGAGACTATTCGCCCTGTTGGAATATGTGTCCTCCGACAATAATGCGATCACAATTGTCGATCATGATGATCACATGTTTAAGTCTCATTTTAAGAATACATGTGGGAAGTAATTTTTCAGTCAACTGGTCCACAAATATCGGTAATGATTGGCTGACTAGAGTTTGACATTACTGTCGTGCGACGGTGGTGATCAGTTGATCCCCTTAGGTCATACCTAAAGGGTAACACTCTTAATTGATTATTTAATTGATCGTATGACGATACGGGTTAATTAAATTACTTAAAAATTGACGGGCGATTTTGGAAGTAATATTTACGTGTCTCATTGTAATTTGATTAAATAAGATACGGTCTAAGTGATCGAATTGTTTTATCATTTAGATGAAATTATTGTTTACGGAAACAATTGAAACTGAATGAATAATTTATAATAAATACATAATGTTGTAATTTATGACTCGGGAACCCATTACGGTACAAGTAATTATGAATTACTAAGTTAACTTTATAAGTGACATATTTTATTAATATGTTGATTTTTAATTGTTAAAAATACATTTTATATACAAAATGTCATGGAACATGTTACATGTGACAAATTGACAAAATAATGTGTAAAATGGATTTTCCATTTTACACAATATGTACCGAAATTATGGGTGGGTTGGGGTTGATATAATGTTTTATTATTTATAATAGGAGCATAATCATTAACCTAAATGCTAGCCATGCACACCTAGTTGCTTTTGTGAAGAGCATCTTGGTCATGCATTGGCTATCACCACCCCCCTCCCCCCCTCCCCCCTCCCCCCCTACCCGGTTTTCCTAGTGAAAAAGGCCATGGGTTTTTCTCTATTATTTGCCTAATATACACTAAAATTTGATGGTGTATTCATTCATTCATATTATCTAAAACTTAAATAAATTTTAGAGAGAATAAATTACTCCTTCTTCTCTCTTCTCTTGACCGAAAAGCAAGAGACCAAAACAATATTTTGGGTCAATTTTTATTAAGATTAATATTGTTCTAGTATTAATAATATTAGTCTTTAAGAGGTTATCTTGGGTATATATATTTGGTAGGGATTCTATCTTTGAATTCTTGTTCTTCCATTTGAAAGGAAAGCTCAAGAACAAGTGAGTAGGAGAACTCATTTGTGCCCATATATCCAAAATCATAATGTAAGGAAAACGATTTCTTCCTTATTCTACTTTTGTTTGCATGCATAAGATCAATATTTAATTTTATGACTAAATTAATTTGTAACATACATGAATATGTCAAAATAATGAGATATAGATTTCTAACAAGCGGTATCATGAGCCTTAGGTTGTTTGCATGCAAATCGGTTATTGTTTTTCCGAGTTATACGATTAACAAATAAAACTTATAAATTTGTGTTTATTGTGATATATCACGAAATTTATTATGCATGTTAAAGTCTATGATCCTAAAATGTTTTTAGGATATTTTGGTTTATTTATGGATTTTATTGTTCATTTTTATTAATAATGGCATTAAAATGTGATTTTTATGATTAAAATGTCATTTTTGGACTAAAAATAGCTAAACTTCGTTTTTTCCAGTGGTTTTTGGATATGTTTTCATATTTATTATATACTGACGGCCTGTAATTGTTCATAATAATATGAGTTGTTATGCTCGAAATATGGATTCTTCAAGATAAAATCGAATTTAAATGAGAAAATAGGTTAATATGAGATATATTTCGAATCTGGTCATAGAAATTAAGTATGTTGTCACATGAAATTTTATAAGATGTTTGTAAAATATTTGGCTATAATGAAGTCTTTATGCATGATTTATGAATTTTTGATGAAAAATCACATAAATAGTGACTTTAATTAGTAAAAATTGCTAAAACATACATCATGACTAAGGAAAAACGTCACATGTTGCATTTTATCATTTATTTCAAATCTAAAATTGAAACGTTGATAAAAATAATTTTTCTCATATTTTTATGGTAATAATTGATAAATCCGATAAACCGCAACAATGTTTTTCACGATAATTTTTGAAATTTTTAACCTATGTTTTTGAGCATTATGAGTGTCATGGTATTTTTTTCAGAATGTTCATGAGTTTAAATTTCAAATTTTGAAATTATTTGAAATTTTTTATGATTTAATTTGAAGTTTATGGCAAAATTTGGTATTTTGAGTCCTTTTATGAACAATTTTAAGAAATATAAGTTAATTATTGTCAATATGTTAGTGGAGACTAATTTTGAGTCCTAAGTTGTTTAGGGTAATTAACTTGTACATAAATATGAATTTATGTAATTATTGTGATTTTAAAAGGTTAAATCACGCAAATCCGTAAAAACCAATTAATATACGATATTGGCTCCTTAAAGGCGATTTAGCATAAAATTGTGCATGTTCATACATATTATAATGCTGAATTTTATTTATGATTGTCATGTTTTAAGTTTATGTAATTTTTGAATTATGTAATTTTACTTAGTATGGCCTTAGTTTAATTGGTATTACCCGAAATGTATGGGAATATCGATTTGGTTGTAATTTATTGTGATCTCGTATCACCGTTTTGTAATTTAATAGATTTATTTTTATTTTAATTACAAATGTATAATAGGAAATTATGTAATTTATTATGTAATTTATTTATTCCGGAGTTCCTTGAAGACGGTGCCACTCGAGAAGGCGATCCATTAAAGAAAGTGTTGCCTTGAAATGCGTACGAAGACCGAAGTTCAAGGGACCAAAGGAGTTGGTTTCCGAATATGTAATAGTTAATTAGATTTACTATTTTAGGAAGGCCATACTAGGATTTTTTTTTTATGCTTTGCATTTTATTTATATGTTGCATGCATCGCTAAATCGCCATAACTAAAACTTGCATTATCATTTTAATCGAGTTTATCGACCGTGTCAATTACAATTATCATAGTTCACCGCTTTAGTTCACTTAAAACGTGATAGATAATAAATTGACATGACCTCTCGCTAAAATAAACAATTGAGACTTAGCCTTACCAAAAAGTAGAAACCATGAAAACCTATTTCGCGAGGGAGTGCACTCGGCTACCCCGGGGTACAAACCTTGTTACGTAGGGGAAGTGGGTGATAAATGTCTATCCACCGAATTCATGTTGATGAGGGATGAATCGGCTACCCCGTGCCCAAGTTAATGTGAATTTGGATCATGGACACATTTATTTGAAATTTGGATTGACCTCAACGGAAGTATTCGTGACCGTAGTCGCATGTGTTCCGGGCTATAGATAAATATTAGTGTAATTTATCGACCAAGAGTTCTAAAAGTAGAATCGATTAAAGAGTTAATCCACCGAGTTATATTGATAAGGGATGAATCGGCTACCCCGTGCCCAAGTTAATATGAATTTGGATCTTGGAATCATTTATCAAGTTGGGTAGAGGTCACTAGATAAATGCAATAAAACTTGTTTAAATTAAATTTTTACGAGTGTTATTATTTTGAAAATGACAAATGTTTTATTCCTTCTATTTTCGTTTTGTAGACCACTTTTATTTCTCATAACAAATGGTCGCACCAAACACCAACGCCGCACCTCTCACTAAAGCTTCATGGCTCCGATCCTTCATGGATCGTTGTAAACTTGAAAAGAATGGGTCAAATTTCTCCGATTGGTATGCCCAACTCAAATTAGCCGCCCAAGGTGACGACAAGCTTCGTTACCTCACCGAGGCCTCTCCACCCGAACCTAATGCTAGGTCGAGTGCCGCCACTAGGGAAGCATATGAGGCTTACCACAAAGAGTCCGCCGCATAGAAAAATGTGTTGATTTTTGCGATGGAGGCGGATCTCCAAAGGAGAGCCTTTAAAATGGGCACCGCTAATGAAATTTATTCCAAACTTGTGACAATGTTTTCACAAACTCCGAGGATCGTCCAATATGAGGCGGCCTCGGCATTCTTTGATCTCGATTTCAAGGAGGGCCAAAAGGTTAGCCCTCACGTGCTCAAATTGTTGGAGCTAGTCGAGACTTTGAAGATTCAAAAAGTTGAAATCTCCAAAGAACTCATTGTAGATAGGATTCTACACTCCTTATCCAAAGTCAAGTCATATGTTCAATTCCGGGTGAATTTTAACATGCAAGACAAGGACGTGTCTCTTGAAGAGTTGCACAAGTTACCTGTGCAAGCCGAAAGAGATATGGGGTTAAATGTTAACCCACCTAAGGATGTGCTTAACATAAGCAACAAGAGTAAGGGGAAGTTCAAGAAGAATGGGAAAAAGGGTAAGGGGCAAGCTCCCATGTCCACCAAGGCTAAGACTTTTGAAGCTAGCACTTCCAAGACCAAGAAGGGTCCTCTTGACAAATGCCATTATTGTAATGGTGTTGGACATTGGAAGAGGAATTGTTCCAAGTATCTTGGTGACATCAAAGCTGGAAAAATCACTCCAGTAGGTAAATGACTATCCTTTGTTTTATGTTTCTAATTCAACTATGGTATTTTGATACAAAGTTGTGATCATGTATCCCCTTTTATTGTAAATAGGGCCTCCTCCAAGTAAGGACAAGGGAAAGGAAAAGCAAGCTTGAGAAATCATCAAGGAGGTAGGAGGAGCTTCCAATGAAGCGTGGCTTTTTATTATTGTCTTATTTAAGTTATGTTTCGGATTTTTAGAACTATTTTGATTTCCGTGTTCGACATGGAAATGGTTGATCCTTTCTAAACAATGGTTGTATTTTGGATTATGGTGGCTTGGTTTGCAACCCAAGTCACCCCTTTTTATCGTATTTCTTTGTTCCAAAAATAATCTTTATATGCTTGCACATAGAAACATATGATCATCTACTTAAAGTGATCCAATAGACAATTATAATGATGGGATTCATTATATGTCCACAAGCTTAAGGCTTGTGTATGATCAATTATAAAGTGATGTTGAGTTGATGAACTCTCCTAAAGGAATGTAAATTACCAAGTACACTCATCAAATCTAAAACTATTAGTCAATCTATGAGATAGTCCTCCTTATACTTCAAAATCATTATTTGTGTCTCATAAGCTATCTTTGAATCTCTAGTGTATTTATTCTAAAGATAGAGTGGGAGAAAAATGAAGACACAAAGAACACAAAGCAAATTTGTATACTTGAGTAAATGAGATCTACGAAAGAAAGAATGATTTGTATACCTATATAGATAGTGTACACGAATAGATGAGATATATGGTCTCGAATAGATGAGACTCGAATAGATGAGATCTACATGACAAAAGAGACCAAGTGAAGTAATCAAGAGAATATGTTCTTAAGATAACTACACGAGGAGACCAAAAGAAAGTTTGGAAGAAAATGACTAATGAAAAGTCTTAACAAGAGATTTGACTAGTTTATGAACAACATTTGACCAAGAGTTTCAATATTGATATTTACTTAAGAGCCTAAATGAATCAAAGTTGCATCCTTGAAAATAAATGAGATTTATGACTAAAAGTTGCAGAGAAAGATATGCCAATATCTAAAAGAGCCAAGTTAATTGTTAACCACGCTAGTGTCATTACTTAACCTCATTATGAAAATGAAATGGTTAAACCTCCTTCCGAAAAAGGGTGTTTTCAGAAGGACGTGTATTAAATGAAATTCACATTTAAATAATGACATTGCTACGCATCATTATAAAATGAATGAGTTAGAGATTAAAAATCTCTTTCCATAAGTTTAAGATTGAAACCTTTTCTAAAGAGGTATATTTTTGAAATAATATGCTGGGAACATATTTCGTTTTATCTTAATAACTTGGCAAAGCAAAGTGTATTTCAATTCTTGAAATGTTTTGATTGAGTAGTCAATTTTGAAACATGTGGAATAGAGTGGGAGTTTGAAATTATCATGTGAAGACATGGAATTTAGTGGGAGCAATCATCCTGTAAAATTTATAACTCATTACTCATTGAGAATGACGAGCTAGTACTATCTTTCACAAAGAAGTATTTGAGTTTTCAATTCTGGATGAAAATGGACTATGATGAATCCATTCACATCATGGGATGTTGGAAAAGTATTGAGATATACACATCAAATAAACGAGAAACGTAGGTTATTCATATCGATGAAAATGGAATTACCATAAGCAGTCATGGTCATTCATTGAACCTAAAAAAGGTTGATCACATGATTAAAAATTACTAATGTTTCTGCCATTAGAATAATCATGTACGTGTCCAATAATGAATCATATGCTTAAGAGCATGATGGGTCATTGACAAGCCATAGAAGAATCGTCATGAATTCTCGAGGAGAACTAATGAGCTATTCTAGTGTTTGACAGAACACTCTGTTATGTGACAAGAAGTTGCACATATTGAAGTTCGAAAACGCGTAAGGATTTATGAAAATCCTAAGCTATTCAAGCTAAAAGGAGAAATAAGAAGTTTGAAAAGATACTTGTTATAGTAAGAAGTTACTCAAAACTAGTATTTTCTAATATGCTAGGACTTCTTAGAAGTGCTATGTAACACCCCGACCCAAATCGGGTCGGGAGCGGTTACTTATGATAGCTCACCAGGCTGTGTACATGGCCCACAGATCAACACGGGTCCTTTATAGAGCATTTTGTCCTCACTCATGTGCATCCCAGGAACCTTCCCAGGAGGTCACCCATCCCTAAGACTACTCTCAGCCAAGCACGCTTAACTGTAGAGTTCTTTCGCATGGATGACCATAAAAGAAAGTGCACTTTGTTGATATGAGTAATACTTCCAATCCCTTTAAGCACTAGTCATTAAGCCTATCACTAGACCTCTTCAATTAACATGGGGTGTGTAGGAACCCGTATCCGTCGATATTGGAATTTATAGAGAACCCGACAAACACCCGATGATGATAGGACACATGTATTTATTAGTTGTCATTGTCATTATTTGGGTTTGTTTTACGATGTAGAATGAGCGTTGTCGACGGAGTATTTTAATTTAAATGATATTTAAATTAAAGCTTTTTTTAAGGTGAATTCATTTTATTTTTATTTTGAATTTATTTTCTCAAGTTTATTTTATTGAAAATAAAATAAATTTTTGATTTGAAAAATCATTTTATGAGTGTATTTTATTTGAAAAATCATTTATTTTAATGTGTTAATCGTTTTGAAAAATCGATTTAAAAATCGAAAAAAACTCGTTTTAAACATGCGTTTTGGAGCTCGATTATAGCTCGGTTTTTGAGCCCGTTTTCTTTACGAATTGGCACGAATCTCGAGTACACTAACCAAACTAAGCCTCTACCCATCCAACCCCAGTTCAAACCCCCTTATCCACATCCCAAATCTCGTCCCAAGCCCCCCAACATAGCCCAACTCCTTCCCAACCCGTGTTCAACATAGCCCGTTTGTTTTGCTCCAAACTTGGTCCAAACCCGCAACCCATCACCACCAACCCGTACTCCACACTACCCACCATTCCCACGTCCAAACCCACCATGAAACCCCTACACAAAACCCGTCTCCAACACTACAAAACAGGCCCCAAACAACACGACACAAACAGCCCCCTGTTTTCGTTCAGCTCAAACCCGAGTCCAAAACCCGCTCCAAACACCTGCAAAACCCGTGCCCATTAACCCTAAACCATACCCTAGTATCCTACCCATATTACCTTACCTTAACCACCAAGAAAACCCGTCACAAAGCCTCTCAAACCCTCACAAAAGCTGCTGGACAGCAGCTATGCGCGAACAGGCCCGTCTGCCTCTCCCCCTTTTTACCCTACTTTAACTCCTTATAAATACCCCCCCTTTACCATACATTCATTCCTCTAAGTTCTCTATACATACAACCGTCACTTACAAGCTTTAAACTCCAGAAACAAACCCTAATTGCCTCTCAAAAACCCTTCACAAAACCGACTTGCAAACTGGAACAGTTTGTGTGTCCTCTTCGAAATACAATTCGTTCCTCCTTCAAACATCCATTAAAATTCGAGTTTCTTGTTCCTAATTAACCATACAACATCCATCTACACATTAGACAAAGATTTACGAGCCAAATTGCCCTTGAGAGTACACGAATTCCCTCGAAAAACAGAGTGTTATACACTCTGTTTTCGCGGCTTTTCCTGTCTGTCCAGTTCTGTTTGTGCTCATTTTTCGTGCCCAATAACTCAAAACGAGCAGGGATTGTTTTAAGATCTCTGTTCTCCTCTCTTTCTAGTTTTCAAAACATCTTTTAAATCGAATTTTCATCGTGAAACGAGAGAGAAATCGCTGTTTGAAAGTTGCTGTCCAGATTCGATAAAAACGTGTTGTTTGCTTTGTTTCTTCGTCGACGACGGCCTCTCGAGATAAAATCTACCATCGATTACGACCCAAGACGGTGTCAACGATACATGTAGGTTGAGGGTGCATCAAATCCTCTTCTTTCTCCCTTTTATTTCGTTTTTTATGTTTGTTTTTTATAGTTTGTTTTTGTTTCTTATCGTTTTTTTTTGTTTATCGTTTTTTTTAATTAACTACGAAACTAGTTTAGTCCGAGTATGAGTTAAAGTACCACCATGAACACCCGCGTTGACTTGAGATGGGAAAGAAACCGCTACATCAGTCGGTCGTACACCCCCGTCTCATTTACATATCCTCGTGTTCAAGGTAGGGCATTAATAAAACAAATTCTGACTTCGCTCTTCGCTTTTGACCCCTCTCTTCTCTCGTGTGATTCGACCCACCTTAGGACCCGTCACATGTTAGTATGACCTCTGATTGTTAACATATAACTCATTTAGATGACATTAGATCAATTTAATAACCTAATTAGACACATTAGGGTACATCGACGTAGCTTTAAAAATCAACTAACAATTCTGTAACTTAATTGAATACATCTCTCTCTCTATCACCTAATTTCTCGCTAGTATAAGAGTGCGTGATTAGCACTTTCTTATTAACATTCGATGAGTTAATTTAATTAGCAAACTTGACCTAATTTGACCCCTTTAGGCCGTGTAGAATACTCATTTGCAAGACATCGTTTCAATCGATCAACGTCGTTTCTAACTTGTTTTCTAGCCCGCTTTCGAACTTGTTTCGCAATCAATTGATCTAACTAATGAACCTGACCTAGGACCTAGGGTTGGACGTGGCTTTAGGCCGTGAGGCTTGGCCGTGTCCTTTGGTCTTTCTTGTTTCGTTTGTTTTACATCGTTTGTTCTTTATTATTTTGTCGCTTGTAATTTATCGTTTGTTTGTTGAGTTGTAATTTTCAAGTTAGCTTTCTTTTATCGAGTCAAATGATTTCTAAAAACCTTAGTCTTGTTTGGTTAGATGGTTGTGCCCTAATGCATGTAAGAGCGTAGTAAATCGCATGTTGTTTAAGGCAACATGGCCCGATTTATGCTAATGCATGCTTTGGTGCGTATCCCTATGTCTAATTCGATGAGATTAAGTGAAAGCACACATTACAAGGAGTGACCCAAGGCCGTGAGTCATGTAAGCCGTGGGCCGCCCCTTTGTGCACGGTTCCCTAGGCCGAGTTGGCCGTGTAATGTGTCGTGTACGGTTTTGTGTATAGCGTTGTATTTTAGATCGAGTTGTATCTTTAATTTATCGTTGTCTCGGCATGAAATGCATGGGTTGTAATAGGGTAGATCCCAACGGCTCCCCCATTCCCATCAAGCCTTGTTTGTTTCGTTTATATGTTGTTAGATCAATCAACCCACATGCTAAATTACAACTTTGACAAAGTTAGTTTAGTTGCATCTAAATCGACATAGAAACTTCACATGTTAGGGTTTTGAAAACGATGTTTGCATATCATATATCGTAGTAGCTATGACCTTGTTTGAAATCCGATATTTGACTTAGTAGAGGCCGTTATCGACGGGCGGGGTTAGGTGTCCTTATGGGCTTCCTAACACGTACCCTCACCCCTTACTCAAGATCTATGGTTTGTGGATCCGTCTAAATACCATTGGATTACGAGAGTCATTCAAATCGAGTGATATAGGGTACAAGTCTTTATCTTTAATCACTCGTAGTCGATTGGCTTTATGCTTTTCGATGAAAGGTGTAAAGTTGACTTGAACGGTTCCAAGTTCCCAAAAAACTTGGTGGCGACTCTAATTTGTCTTAATTCGATTCGAAAGAACCTCGAGTCGATTATGCCTAGTGTGGATCCCGCGTACGCAGTTCCCGCGGGCGTTGTCCACAGTTTGGGACTCCGCTGGGGAAAAGAGGACTAGTTACACTTTGTTTCTAGGGTCTTTTCCTCCGAGGTGAAACTTGAAAAGAAAGTATTGGAAAGTAAAACATTACTCATAGTGCTACGATTCATGCATAAACCCTTAAGGACTTTCCCGGGCCGTCCCAGCGTTTCTTTGTGATGCGTGGGGGGCGACGTCCCACTATGCCAGGAACTCACACATTGCTTGCTTCCGCTCCGCCTCGCGTGGTTCTTGATGGTGGGTATTGTCTTCTCGGTACTCTACCTAAAGGCCCTTTCTCTATAATACCGCAAAAGGATGGAGGGCATAGACCTTCTTGTAGAAGACTTGCCGAGACTTAGAGATGTCTAAGAGCATACATCCTTATAACATGAGAATGACAATGTGCAAGGTGTTTTCCCGAGTCTTTTCAAAATTTTCCATGTCCTTTTCAAAACCGAACTTTTGAACACCTTACTTTCAAAATAGCATGGTTTTAAAAAACGCGGAATGCTGCCCAAATAGGACTAGAAATTACGGCCAAAATGAGCTTTTATAGCCGGCATGCTGCCCATTTCAAATCTCATTTTCAAATCGATCCTTCGTTTTTTTCAAATTCAATCCAAAATATTTATTGAACCTTAACCAAGCATGAAATGCGTCGAGTCGTGTCCGGGTCATGGCCGTGTTAGGCCAGGCGTTTTTTTTCGTTCCAAGAGTTTAGAACACGACCCTGTTGGGTTACCCAAGCTCACCTCTTGGGCTTTGAGTCATGTTGGTCGACCATTTGGTCTAGGATAGTCCACAGAAACGTCCAAGCTAGGCCCTTTAGGACGTTTCACTCGAACCTAAGGACTATGTTGGTCCAATCACGGGTTTAGTCACACCGAGTCCAGTTTAGAATCGAGCTATGACAGCTTGAGTCATGTCGTTTTGTCGAGTCTAAAATGAATCGAGGTCTAAATCCAACCGTGAGTCGAACCTTTTGGTTAGTCAGTCTCAAGTCGAGTCTTTGTTTAAGTCAAGTTGGTGTCATGTCCTTAAGTGTGCAGGGGCTCTTACATTTGAATATTGACTCAGTTCGGGGTTTTCTTGTAGAAAGGCCGCCAAAAACCCGACTTCAAGCAATGGAAGACGCTGTTAACAAACTCACTGAGGCCGTGAACCTCATGATGACCAGAATGGATGCGATCGAATCCAAGCTGGGTGAAGATTCCTCTTCATCTACCCCACCTCTGACTGATCTGGAGAAACGGTTCAAATTCATTGAAGACCGTCTGAAACTCTCCCAGGGGAAGAACATCCACTACGAAAATGCTAGGGCCTATGCCCCGATTCGATAAGTTGCCTACAAACATGGTACTCACTGATATCCCAAAGTTTAAGGGCACAGAAGATCCAGTCCACCATGTTAAGGCCTATAAAGGGTACTTAGCACTGAAGGGAGTACCTGCTGACATGCTCTCTGAAATTTTCGCTCAATCTCTGGATGAACACCCGAAGGCGTGGTTCTACAATATGGACCTAAAGAACTTCCCTACTTTCGAAGATGTCACAATGGAGTTTTGTAAGCTATATGCTGACAATGTCGAGATTCGAACCAATATAAGAACGCTGGAGGTTATGACACAGAAAGAAAAAGAAGGTTTTACTGAATTCCTTGCAAGATGGCGCGCTGAAAGCGTGAAATTAGCCAAGAAGCCTGATGAAGTTGAAATGGTAGATAAGTTCGTAAAGAATCTACGACCTGTTTACCGTAATGCTCTGAAATACCATAATTTTGGCTCTTTCAAAGAATTGATAAGAATCGGGATAAAGGTAGAAGATGATGTCATAAGGGCAGAGGCTGAAAAGCCGAAAGGGTACCAAGGGGCCTCATCGTCTAAGGGCAAGGCCCCAGCAACGGCCCATATTGATGAAGCCATCAATCTCTTAGAAGGGCAATCGAAGAAGTCGCAGCGCCAAACACCTAGGGCATTCACCGATATCGGATGCACTTATACATACGCTCTCCAAAGGCTCATAGCCCAAGGAAAGCTGAAGCCTATTGGTCCAACTCCGGAGCCTCCCGCTGATCAACAAGGTAAATGGTATAAACCAAATGCCTATTGTGCCTTTCACCAAGGGAAAGGCCATGATACTGAAAGGTGCTATCGACTAAAGCACGAAATTCAAGACATGATCGAGAATGGAACACTCCCGATCCCAACTGTTAAACCCAATAACATGACCAATCCATTTGGCGATCACGCCAACTTTGTTTCTGTCGAAGACAATGTCGATTATTCCCATCTTATCCGCCCATGTAACTTGAAAGGGGTGTGTATCGGGAAAATATTTGTGGATTGCTTTGAATTCTTGCCAAACCCGAAGAATGAAAGTCAAGTCGGGAGTCTTGCTCTAGAATGTACTCCTCTCGTTAACAAAGTTAATAAAAGACAATTCGGTTCACCAACCTTTATCACTGGCGTAGATCCTCAGAGGACTACCTCGGGATGGAGGCAGACCATCAAAGGGATCAAGGACTAGAACCGAGCATCTAAGCTGATAGCTGAACAAGAGAAAGCTCAAGACCAGATTTGAAAATTATGAGTCGGGATCTGTTTTCTTATCTTAGTCAAGTCGAGTCTAGGACTTTCCTTTCTTGAATTTGAGTCGTTTGTTCCGCGATGTCCTAGGGTGTGTCCTAGGCAACGTTCCTTCGTGTCTGTTAAGCATTTGACATTCCAATAAAAAGTTGCAGTTTCATTTCCAAATGTGTCTTGTTTCCAATCCTCAATCATTCTGGAAGCATGATTAAATGCACAACACACTCAAAGGCATCCCTGGGGTAGAAATATGTCCCGTTTCAAAATGTAAGGATACTTTAGGATCCCGTTTATGTTTCCTTTACCTATTCCATGTCTGGCGGTAGAAAACCTCCATCTGAACCAATGTTTGTGACAAGCTTTTAGATGATTCTATGACGAACCCGGACTAGCTCCTTGCTTCCCCTATCGATGATGAAAGGCAAGCCTTTTCCCCAACAAAATCATCCCATCTCGAAGAGAGAAGATATCAACCCGTTCTAACAAGGAATTGTTAGTTCTTACCCAAATTAGTTGGCGGAGCCCAGTTTTCAAGGTGTATCCATTTATGACTAAGAGAATGAATAGAAGACCATTTTCAAGAAGAGAAGAAAAAAAAAAGATGAAAAAGAAGGAAAAGATGAGAAAAAAAAAGGACGAAAAAAAAAGCAAAAGAAAAAAAATAAAAAATGAAAAAAGAAAAGGGATGAAAGAAAAGAAAAAGGAAAAAGATGTTGAAGTTATTACGAACGCTTTTGGTTGAATGTCGAAGTTACGGAAGCCCGAAGTCAAGTCAAGTACCCATAGTTGAAGTTCAATGGGCGAAGCCCAAAAGCGTAAGTAGCAACCTCTTTACCCTCTAAGTCCTTCCCGAGGCGATTCTGAGGATAGTCGGGAATTTTGAGAATCATTCCGCTTGTGTTGTTACACCCAGCCTTTAGGATCCAGACATGGAAATTTGAACCCACATCGTTTTCCTACCCACTTGTACTCGGGTTTCATCAAACCTGAGACACCATTTCCAACCACGTTATAAGCCATAGCACTTGGCCTCAGCACCACAAAACGAACCTTCAGAATGATGGTTTACCTTACGAACCTATTTTTACCAAGCTCCACATCCCAAAGAATCAAAACCTTTTGTACCAACCCTAGACACGGGATAAAACGGTACCTTACAGGCTAGAATGGGATACGACATGATACCTTAGGTGAAACCTTTGAGTGTGTACACACAATCAAAATGCCATGTTTATGCACCTTGATCGAACTACGTCGGATTTGATTTCGCTCCACGCGAATACGTAGGCAGTCCTTCAGAATAAGGGATTCAATCCACTCATCAACCAAGTTGTCATCTTGTCGGTTTCTTACGGGTCCTAACCAAGTCCAAATGAAGCCACCTTTGTTTGAGTCGGTCTTAACACTCGATGTAGACTAGGATAAGGATATAGGTTCAGATGAATAGTATCAAGTCTCAGAATGAGCTTTATCTAACGGTTTAGGCAAAGATGTTGAGTCAGATAGATGTGGGTTTTTGTTGGGAACAGAAAATATGAAAAACCCGCTGAAAAGAAAGAAGGCGTGGAAGAAAATAGTAAAAGCCCGCTGAAAAGAAAGAAGGCGGTGGCAAGAAATGATGAAAACTCGCTGAAAAGAAAGGAGGCGAGGAGAACAAAGGATGAATGTTCCCAACAAGAGTGATGTGTGATGTCCAACTGTTCTCATAAAATCGATCTTTGTTTAGTGTCCGCAAGGCGAAGCCAACGTTGTTGCTCTGTGAGTTTAATCCACCTTGTCAATGCCAAGTGATCTTGATTCCCATGTGCCCTCGGGAGCACGCCCATGCCATACGATATCTCCGTCCCAAGTTCGACGACCTTGTGATTCCCATTTGCCATCTTTTGGCACCAGAATGGCCAATTTACATTTCTACCCCCAACAAGTCAATACTTGAATTTAAACTCGTGCACACTTACGGTTTTATTTTCCTTTTTTTTTACGGTAGCGGGCTACGCCCACGTTATTTACGGGTCATACGGAGTGTCTGAGTCGTATTTCATGCTCACCCATCAAGGTTCGATTTCAAAAAATTTCAAAATTTCAACATTTCAAAAACTTTTTGCGAATCATGGATAGACGATCCAAGTAGTAGAATCTTTTCGGGTCGATGGCCCAATCATTCAAAATTTCAAATTCAATTTTCGAAGGGTCGATGGCCCAACATACCAAGTGATGTCAAATTTAAACTTCGGGTCGATGGCCCAATTATTCAAAATTTTCTAATTCAATTGTCGGGTCGATGACCCAATCTTTCAAATAATCCAATTTTATGATCGATGATCCAAATGTGCGTATGTGATGATTATTGCTAGTACGTTTTTGTGTTTCAAATATAGCAGGATATGATTCAACTGGGGGCTCTAAAGTCTTTGACTTTAGAGCCATTACAAATCAGAGCTCACGAGCCGTTGGCTTCAGAGACCATTATCAAGATGTAAAGGATGACATCCACCAAGAATTCAATTCAATACAAGAGTATGAAATAGAAGAATTCCGTAGCTGAAAGCAAATGATGAAAGTGGCGGCAACTTCCTTGGAAAGACCCGTCCCATTCGGACAAGCGCCAGCAGATGATAAATTTTGGGCAAATGTCAACAGATAATGAATTTTGGACAAATGCCAGCAGATGATAAACTTTGGGCATGTGTCAGCAGTTGCCGAACTACGACGCGGGTTTGATTCCATCAGAAACGGATACGTAGGCGCCTAAGGATAAGGCTCAATCCACCATATATGCAATTTATGGGTCGACGACCAATGACGATAATTTGACACAACAGAAGCAAGAGTCAATCCCCAACGAAGCTTCAGGTATGATCTCTTCTTATGGCTGGCGAGCTTATATACGCAAGTCTAATGGACTATAAACAACCCGAAGAATCCTCAGGTCGAGAGGGACCTGGGGTATACTTTGACTTTCGCCTTGTCCAAGCCTCAGTCAAAGTGGGGGCTCTGTAGGAACCCGTATCCGTCGATATTGGAATTTATAGAGAACCCGACAAACACCCGATGATTATAGGACACATGTATTTATTAGTTGTCATTGTCATTATTTGGGTTCGTTTTACGATGTAGAATGAGCGTTGTCGACGGAGTATTTTAATTTAAATGATATTTAAATTAAAGCTTTTTTTAAGGTGAATTCATTTTATTTTTATTTTGAATTTATTTTCTCAAGTTTATTTTATTGAAAATAAAATAAATTTTTGATTTGAAAAATCATTTTATGAGTGTATTTGATTTGAAAAATCATTTATTTTAATGTGTTAATCGATTTGAAAAATCGATTTAAAAATCGAAAAAAACTCGTTTTAAACACGCGTTTTGGAGCTCGATTATAGCTCGGTTTTTGAGCCCGTTTTCTTTACGAATTGGCACGAATCTCGAGTACACTCACCAACCTAAGCCTCTACACATCCAACCCCAGTTCGAACCCCCTTATCCACATCCCAAATCTCGTCCCAAGCCCCCCCAACATAGCCCAACTCCTTCCCAACCCGTGTTCAACATAGCCCGTTTGTTTTGCTCCAAACTTGGTACAAACCCGCAACCCATCACCACCAACCCGTACTCCACACTACCCACCATTCCCACGTCCAAACCCACCATGAAACCCCTCCACAAAACCCGTCTCCAACACTCCAAAACAGGCCCCAAACAACACGACACAAACAGCCCCATGTTTTCGTTCACCTCAAACCCGAGTCCAAAACCCGAGTCCAAAACCCGCTCCAAACACCTGCAAAACCCGTGCCCATTAACCCTAAACCATACCCTAGTATCCTACCCATATTACCTTACCTTAGCCACCAAGAAAACCCGTCACAAAGCCTCTCAAACCCTCACAAAAGCTGCTGGACAGCAGCTATGCGCGAACAGGCCTGTCTGCCTCTCCCCCTGTTTACCCTACTTTAACTCCTTATAAATACCCCCCCTTTACCATACATTCATTCCTCTAAGTTCTCCATACATACAACCGTCACTTACAAGCTTTAAACTCCAGAAACAAACCCTAATTGCCTCTCAAAAACCCTTCACAAAACCGACTTGCAAACTGGAACAGTTTGTGTGTCCTCTTCGAAATACAATTCGTTCCTCCTTCAAACATCCATTGAAATTCGAGTTTCTTGTTCCTAATTAACCATACAACATCCATCTACACATTAGACAAAGATTTACGAGCCAAATTGCCCTTGAGAGTACACGAATTCCCTCGAAAAACAGAGTGTTATACACTCTGTTTTCGCGGCTTTTCCTGTCTGTCCAGTTCTGTTTGTGCTCGTTTTTCGTGCCCAATAACTCAAAACGAGCAGGGATTGTTTTAAGATCTCTGTTCTCCTCTCTTTCTAGTTTTCAAAACATCTTTTAAATCGAATTTTCATCGTGAAACGAGAGAGAAATCGCTGTTTGAAAGTTGCTGTCCAGATTCGATAAAAACGTGTTGTTTGCTTTGTTTCTTCGTCGACGACGGCCTCTCGAGATAAAATCTACCATCGATTACGACCCAAGACGGTGTCAACGATACATGTAGGTTGAGGGTGCATCAAATCCTCTTCTTTCTCCCTTTTATTTTGTTTTTTATGTTTGTTTTTTATAGTTTGTTTTTGTTTGTTATCGTTTTTTTTGTTTATCGTTTTTTTAATTAACTACGAAACTAGTTTAGTCCGAGTATGAGTTAAAGTACCACCATGAACACCCGCGTTGACTTGAGATGGGAAAGAAACCACTACATCAGTCGGTCGTACACCCCCGTCTCATTTACATATCCTCGTGTTCAAGGTAGGGCATTAATAAAACAAATTCTGACTTCGCTCTTCGCTTTTGACCCCTCTCTTCTCTCATGTGATTCGACCCACCTTAGGACCCGTCACATGTTAGTATGACCTCTGATTGTTAACATATAACTCATTTAGATGACATTAGATCAATTTAATAACCTAATTAGACACATTAGGGTACATCGACGTAACTTTAAAAATCAACTAACAATTCTGTAACTTAATTGAATACATCTCTCTCTCTTTCACCTAATTTCTCGCTAGTATAAGAGTGCGTGATTAGCACTTTATTATTAACATTCGATGAGTTAATTTAATTAGCAAACTTGACCTAATTTGACCCCTTTAGGCCGTGTAGAATACTCATTTGCAAGACATCGTTTCAATCGATCAACGTCGTTTCTAACTTGTTTTCTAGCCCGCTTTCGAACTTGTTTTGCAATCAATTGATCTAACTAATGAACCTGACCTAGGACCTAGGGTTGGACATGGCTTTAGGCCGTGAGGCTTGGCCGTGTCCTTTGGTCTTTCTTGTTTCGTTTGTTTTACATCGTTTGTTCTTTATTGTTTTGTCGCTTGTAATTTATCGTTTGTTTGTTGAGTTGTAATTTTCAAGTTAGCTTTCTTTTATCGAGTCAAATGATTTCTAAAAACCTTAGTCTTGTTTGGTTAGATGGTTGTGCCCTAATGCATGTAAGAGCGTAGTAAATCGCATGTTGTTTAAAGCAACATGGCCCGATTTATGCTAATGCATGCTTTGGTGCATAGCCCTATGTCTAATTCGATGAGATTAAGTGAAAGCACACATTACGAGGAGTGACCCAAGGCCGTGAGTCATGTAAGCCGTGGGCCGCCCCTTTGTGCACGGTTCCCTAGGCCGAGTTGGCCGTGTAATGTGTCGTGTACGGTTTTGTGTATAGCGTTGTATTTTAGATCGAGTTGTATCTTTAATTTATCGTTGTGTCGGCATGAAATGCCTGGGTTGTAATAGGGTAGATCCCAACGGCTCCCCCATTCCCATCAAGCCTTATTTGTTTCGTTTATATGTTGTTAGATCAATCAACCCACATGCTAAATTACAACTTTGACAAAGTTAGTTTAGTTGCATCTAAATCGACATAGAAACTTCACATGTTAGGGTTTGGAAAACGATGTTTGCATATCATATATCGTAGTAGCTATGACCTTGTTTGAAATCCGATATTTGACTTAGTAGAGGCCGTTATCGACGGGCGGGGTAGGTGTCCTTATGAGCTTCCTAACACGTACCCTCACCCCTTACTCAAGATCTTTGGTTTTTGGATCCGTCTAAATACCATTGGATTACGAGAGTCATTCAAATCGAGTGATATAGGGTACAAGTCTTTATCTTTAATCACTCGTAGTCGATTGGCTTTATGCTTTTCGATGAAAGGTGTAAAGTTGAATTGAACGGTTCCAAGTTCCCAAAAAACTTGGTGGCGACTCTAATTTGTCTTAATTCGATTCGAAAGAACCTCGAGTCGATTATGCCTAGTGTGGATCCCGCTGACGCAGTTCCCGAGGGCCTTGTCCACAGGGTGTTACATGCTAGGCTAATCATCTTGACAATTGTTGCAAGACACTACAAAACGTATACCTAGTGCATTGCGAGTTGGTAGAACACTTGACCAGTGCACGTTATTTCACCCACCACAATTCGTTGGTTATGAGATAAACAACAAGAAAGTTCTTTCAAGATAAAGAACCTAAACCTAGGTTGGGAACCTAGATGTGTACTTGGTAAGGTTCATGCTATGAGAGATAACATGAATATAAAGGAAAGTGCAATACAAGAAGTATGAACACATGGACACATGGTATGTTAAACTTCTATTGCAATCGACTAGTGTTTACACACTTACGATATACATCACGAGGTTGTAATATGGTATTGACTACCCGAATGTGATGTCAACATTCGTCGTTTGAGTTATTATTAACTCACCTTATACTTTGTTACATCCAAACGGGTTGTAGAGACAATTGAACCCCGTTAAAGTGAACACGGATTAGCATCGTATTCGCCCATAGTCACTTACATGAGGTGACGTCTCGAAGTGACTAGAGTGTGATGCGATTGATGGCAAGTTCAAGTGCCATGGAGTCATGTGAGATGACTAGTCGATCACATAGGCGATCATTAGGAAACACCTTGTCGGGCCTTATGACCGCTTATAGAGTTCTGGCAAATTTATATAGCCTGGTCGTGGTGAGAGCTACTATAGTATTCTAATGAGTCGATTCTTTTGACTAAAGACTGTTCGCCTAAGGTGGCACGGGTTCAGATTAACTTTGATTTATGTTACTACGACCTTCGTAAATGGGGTTAAATGGGCATATTTTGGGTTATGATGGTTGTGGCTAGTCGAAGGGAATAAGTGCGATAGTAATTGTCCACCCCTTGTCAGGGTTATAACAATATCTCAGGGCCACTCGAGGAGTAATGAACTGGAAATGCGTGGCCACGCTCGGAAGGTATCTATGGTAGATAATTCCGGTCAATCAGTTATTCTCCAGATCGTGGAAACCACTCTCGATATGATCACTAGCAAGTACGACCTGAAAGACACCTTGCATTGAGTGGGAGATGTAATAGGACAAGAGAATTGGTGACGCACATTTGTCTCGGACAAGTGGGAGATTGTTGGAGTGTGTGTCCTTAACAAGAGTGCGATCACATATTTAAATCTCATATTAAGAATACACAAGGGATGATTCGATATATTGTCAACTGATCAACATTAATCGGTAACGATTGGCTGACTAGAGTTTGACGTTACTGTCGTTTGACGGTGGTGATCAGTTGATCCCTTAAGGTCACTCATATAGGACAATTCCCTTAACTGATAAGTTAATTAATTGTATGCCGATACAGATTAATTAAATCCTTAAATTGAACAAATTTTTTATCAATAAGTGAGAGTTATATATCTTATTGTAATGTGATTAAATAAGATTCAATTTAATAATTAATATATTATATTACTAAAATTGATTAATGTTTATAAAACATTTGAGATAAGAACAATTTGTTAATCATAATTTCAAAATGTTGTAGATTATATTAACGAGACTTAATGTGACCCATTTTTATACATGTAATTGGGAATTACTTGTTAACTTGTTAAATGTAATTTATTTGATTTAGAATGGTATTTAATTTGTTAAATATGCATTAAAATGTCTAATAACATGTTACATGTCACATGACCTACAATATTACATTTGACAAATTACAAAAATAAAATGGAAGTCCATTTTATGTAAGGGAGCCGGTTTTATGGGCAGTGATTTAGGTTTGTGTGTAGTTGATTATTTTAATTGTTAAACATAGTCATTACACCTAATTACCTAAAACCTAGTCTATTGTTTTGATAAGATAAAAAGCAAAAGCCATTCCCTTCCCCATGTATCAAAAACCGGTCACCCCCTCTCCCATAAAATGAGAATAAGTTCTCTTATTATTCTACTTAATTCTTATGCTCAAAATCTCTCCTTCTCTATCATCATAAAATAGTTTTATGCTTAAATTTTGTTCTAGAAAATTCTAATATCACAAAACATTACTAGTGTAGTAATAATAATATTATTAGAATAAATTTTAAGCATACTAATATATTTTACCTATTTAGTAATTATATTAGTGTTAAGTATAAGTCTTTGGTGCAACTAAAAGGAGAGTTTCTACCTTGAAACTTGGAGGATCATCCTTATATTCATAGCACAAGAACAAGATTGGAAGGAGTCCATCCTTGTGCCCATATTTCCGTCTCATTCAAATGTAAGGAAAAATCGTTTTCTCCTTTTACTGTTATTTTATTTGCATGCAACTAGATTCTTCACATCTAAATTAATTAGTAACTTACATCTACATTAGAAATGACTAATAAGTGGGTAAAAGAACCTAACAGTGCAAAGGTTTAGGATAATTCAAACCGAATTACCTTTACAAGATGGATGGAAGAAACAACAAATGTTCACAACATTTTTTTAGCCCAAGCAATCCTCTTATTTAATTAATAATAAGAAGGATTACAAACTTGGCAACAATAAAGCTAAACAAGTCCAAGACTTGCCAAGCTAGACCGTCAACTAAGACATCATACATAATAATACTAGCACAAACACACGACACATTACTAGTACAACATAATAAAAACACACACAAATGCTAATACAACATAATAATAAAGCGGGTAATGGAGGTCTTCACTCTTCCATTATACCCTTGCCTTTGCCTTCGGGATGCATCTTCCCTTTGTCCTTCATGCTAGCCTGCCTAGCATGGGCTTCCTCCTCGGAACGGATCCACAATGGCAACGGCACCAGGGTTCTTACACAACCCTATCCTCGGACCAAGCCGAGCCCACTCGCGGCTCACCACCTATTTGGGACCCAAGCTCCTCTTCTTCGGTGGCCTTATCACATCCGGGCTCACATTATCGCCAAAGTCTTCAAGGTAGGCGCATTTGCCTTAGCCGCCTCCCTATACTTCAAGTTGATGACTTTATCCTTGCGTAACTTTGACATTTCTTCCAAGGTTGAGGCTCTTGACCATTTGATATAAGCGGGAGTCACCCATGTCGTTAAATCGAGGTTTGGTACCTCCCAAGTTGGCCGAGTGGCCCACCACCTCTCGAAAGCATTCACAACCTAGGAGTTTTGGAATACACTCTCTTGGACGAGAGTATCTTGAGCGGGCACCTTTTGTTGACGGCTCATTTGCCTCATGACCCTTTCCGGATAAATGAAGGAAGTAACCTTTAATCCCACAACCATCAAAGACCAAGAACAAGAGTCCGGAGCGGGTAACCCTGTAAAGGATCTCAAGCGCCACCATGGCACCACCCAACGGATGTGAGGACCATCCTCCTCCACCAATTTCGAGGTCCAAAAGGCCTCGGGGCATGCAAAGTTATCCGCATACAATTTCTTCCTCATGGTAAGATGTCGATAGGAAAAAAAACAAGCATCAATGGGAGGCTCAACATACCTTAGCCTCCCATAAGCCATACTTGGAGGATCCTTGGGGATCCAAACGAAGGGACTTCTACACAAGAACCCTTCTTATGCAAAGCTTGAACAATCTCACCGTGCACTAACCACGATAGATCCCACCCGTGCTCCATTTGATCAACAACATGAACACGGGTCATGCTACCATACCACCTTGATCCCTCCATTAAAGCATCGACAAGGAGATAAACATGCACTAGACAAAAGGCAAGAGCCCTTCTACTAGCCACCTCCGAAATATTGACATCCAAGCGGTTTGAAAAGATGTTGATAAGAGACAACATATCAACACCATGAGGAGCAAGGAGGAAGTTCACTTGGCTCGTCGACAAGCCTAGCATGGAACGAAACTACTCCTTATAGCATAACCGAGCACTAGGCAAAAGGCAAGAGCCCTTCTACTAGCCACCTCCGAAATATTGACATCCAAGCGGTTTAAAAAGATGTTGATAAGAGACAACATATCAACACCATCAGGAGCAAGGAGGAAGTTCACTTGGCTCGTCGACAAGCCTAACATGGAACGAAACTAATCCTTATAGCATAACCGAGTAGGAGGAAGCATCGGAGTACAACTTGGCCACCCTCCAATAGCACCTACCTATTCGGCAAGAGCGCAAATCTCACATTTCGGGAAAATGAAAACATGATGTTTCGCATCCCAAAAACGAGAGCATGCTCCAAGGAATGAGGGTTGCACCTTGACTTGACGAAGCACCAACAATTGACTAACTCCCATTACAATGAGTTGATACTTCTCGGGAAGCGATAAATCCCGACACCAATGTCACAACCTATTTTCAAAAGTATCCATGAATTATTTTGTGGAAGAAGAGGAGAAGGTTTTCGTAGAGATGTTTTTTGTGTTTCGGATGATGAAAAAATGAAGCACAAAACTCCTTATTTATACAAAATGATCAGCGCCTTTTTTCGAAAAAAGGGGGAGGTCCCTTGCATCGCCGAGTAGCTCGCGCCTCTTAGGGCTGCTTCTAAAAATCCGCACCTTGACTTGTCCTTGTCAAGTTGACACCTCGCTTTTCTCGCCTTAGGGCTCGCGCCTCTTTAGGCTTACCCAGAATTTTTTGTGTTTTCTCACATTCACATTTCTTTGGATTCACGCCTTACGAAATCCGACACGATTTTTAGGACGCAGCTTTAAACATACGGTTTTTCTCATATTTTTTTAGGGGGGAAGGGCTAGTCGCCTCGATCTGCGACAGATCATTTCCATGTCAGTCGAAAATTTTGTCAGTCGAAAATTTCAAAAAAAAATCGCATTTCCGCAAAATTATAACATGACATCAATTTTTCGCAAAACACTTTTGCAAATTCGAGTCTTAATCTCGCAAAAATCAAAATCAACACACTTACAAAAAAACTTTTTTAAATTCATCCATGACGGTTTGAGTTTTAATTTTTTAGTTGCAAATCAAATTTGGCAAAATTCGATGCGATTTAATTTAATTCAAACACAAATTAATTTCTCAAAATTTCAAAACAATTCCATTTTAAGAATCCAACTGTGACGTCTTGTCGCGGAATTTTCAAAATTCATTTTCAAAAAAGGAATTTCAAATTTTAACTTCGAGTCATCGTGGTTATTTTGTTTTCAACAAATACTTTGCGTATTTACGTGTATGCGTATGTGCTACCTGTTGCCTGTCTTCTACACTAACGATGCAGGAGCAAATACCGAAGCAAATAGGGAATCAGTCCTTGACCGTGCTTCTCCGAAACATAACACAAAAGAAACCTCAGCACAAACAAACTACAAACCAAAAACACATATATACAAACCGCCTCTCGCAAAATACATTAACACACATTTGATACAAACGACTGGCCATAGAAAAAGAGTCCGACACAAATACTTATCATACAGACACTCGCCTAAACAATGAACGGGGGGTATCCGCCACCTACCGAACTAAACACTCCTCGTCCTTCTAACTAGAAAAGAAAGGGAACAACATGAAAAGAAAAGGATTAATAGCAGAAGAAAAGGTGGTTACCATGACGATAACCCCTCTTTTCTACTCCGTAACAAAAAAAGGAAAACAATGTCTGACAGATTTTAGATGACATGACGATCAGGAATCGTGACACATTGCATCACCCGGATGTTGAATCCCAATCATCAGAACTCAGCAATGAGTGAAAGCCACAACATAGGATGTCGCACTGATGTTGAACCCAATTATCAGAATTTAGTAATGATTGACAGTCGCAACACAGTGCGACGCCCTGATGTTGAGCCCAATCATCAGACGTCCAACTCTCTGCAGACAGCGGCCGATGATCAACATGTGATTAAAGGCCACCAGGAAGAAACACAACTGGACGAAGACGGGACGACAACCGTCTCTCCCCCTCCTGGATCTACCTCCTCCTCCAACGCCTCAGCCTCGGACCCAGCGTGGCAAACAGCCCCCGAACACCCACCTGAAACCAAAACAAAAACAACGTCAGTTGAAATTTCGGCATTACGACGGCACAAAACAGACAAAATCCCAAAAACAAAAATCACCTGCAAATACAAAACAAAAGAAAACAACAACAAGGGCAAACCAGCCCAATCCCATCCAGCATAAAAAAAAACACAACAAAAAAGACGACTCACCCTTCTTTTCAAGCAAAAGACAAGTCAAAGCGACAGCAAAAAAAAAACCAACACCCTCATGCCAACACAAGGTCTGCAAAAAAAAAACATAAACAACAAAAAGTATCCCCCTGTCACAACCGGGCATTTTACGCAGTTCAAAAGGCAATTTCATGCCAAATTGAGCGCAAACGGGTCAAAAATTCAAATTGCGGCCACAACAATGAAACGTGACTCGATCACGCCCTAGGACGACCTAAGCTACCGTGAAGGTCTATTGTAAGCAAGGTGGCTCAGTTTGAGCCCAAACAGGTGCTTATATCGTCAGCATAAGACCGTCTGATAAGGGCAAAATGTCGAATTTCTCCCCTGGCATTCAACGAAGGTTTAACATATGTAGATACCTCATTTGTGCACCTCCCGCAAACCACCCGGTCATGATTGGGCCGCATGTTTGGTACGCGGAACGACTTGTGACAGTTCATAAGTTTATCGTCAAGTGATCGCTCAAACATTTATGTCTACCTCTTAATTGTCATCTACGTATCGATACGGTCGTTTTGGCAGTAATTAGAGTACATTTGGAGTCCGGGCCTAAAACCGTCTTCATTTTCTGATAACCGTTAAAAACCGAGTCAGAATGTTCTGGAATGTTCCGGATATTTCTACTCCATATTTTATAAATCTTTTAGTCTTTGGTAAACAATTTCCCGTAATATTCACACAAAATATTAAGGAAAACCAAATTATTCCGTTATTCCATAAACCAAACACGGAAATCTTTCTTCCGCAGGAGGAAACCACTTGGAAAAAGGACGCAGCAGGTGCTGCGCCTCTTCCAAGAGACGCAGTGCCTGCTGCGCCTCTTCCCAAGTCCTTTTCTGCGTATTTTTCGTATCTTTTTCATATCTTTTCGAGATTCACTTCCAAAGTTTCTCCGAAAACCCTAATTCCTCCGTGTGATTAGTATAAATAGAGACCTTCGGTCTCTCATATTTCTCACGCGAGTGTCCGCCCTTCTCTTCTCCCTTTGCATTCTAGACCATGTTCTTACTTTTTGGCGTCTACGTGCTTGAACTTTCGACCACGTAAGCTCGGATCTTTCTGAGTACCAGCATCGTTTTTTATGACCGACCAATTTGACCAACTCCACCATAATCAACTTTAATCAATCTTAATCGTTTTCCTCTTACGAGGGCACTTTCGTTACATTCGAGTCAAGCATCACTAATCGTAAACTTAGTTCATCTCACTTCGTCAAACATGTAAGTCTGAGGGTGTAAATCTCTCTTTTATTTACTGTTCTTTATTTTCGTAATCATATTGTAAGGTTTATGTCGAAAATATAATTAAAACCGATTTCTAAAACCCTTTGTTTAAATCCCTTTTTACGGATTAACAGGAGGTAGACGTCGAGAAGGGACGCAGCAACTGCTGCGCCTCTTGGAAAGGACGCAGCACTTGCTGCGCCTTTTCCTGAGGTTGCCGCCGTTCCCGCTTCTCTTCTTCTTCCTTCGTCTTCTGTTGGTTTCATCTCTTGTTTTCTCTCGTCTTTGTTTGTTTTTGTTTCGTTCACATGATATCTAACAATATTGTTCATCATCTTTAACATATAATTCGTCATTACCCCATATAATTCATCATTAAATTCCCGACTTAAATCCCTTATAACCAATATTCGCAGGTTTTCGTCATTAAATTCAAACCGGGTTGTAGAAATTCGATTCATTCATATTGGGTTTCTGGAATTCGACATTTGATATATTTCCACCTGTTTATTATCATGTTCGTCATTAGTTCATCATTAATTCATAATATTTAACCTAATTAATTAGTTAGTTTCTTAATTTGTTATTTATTAATCTCATTAATCTTGTAATTAATTCGTCCTATTTCGTTTCATCCATGTTTATCGCTTTTATGACCATTAATCATATATAAATAACCTGCTAATCACTTCTATCCGAGTAAATAATATTAATCAAATATTAAATTCACCAACGAATATTAACGACTTGCAATTCCGGCTTCACAACCAGAATTGAGCCAAGGAACAGACGCAGCGACTGTTGCGCCTCTTCCAGTGGGCGCAGCTCTACTGCGCATGTTCCTTGCTTATTTCTGTCTCTAAACTCCCGTGTTTCTTTGACCTAGTTTTAGCTTACGTATTTAATTAACTATTAATCGTGTTATCGCCTAATTCCAGTTCGTTAATTTGTTTCTTTATTCTTTCTCTTCTTAAATTATCCGTTTTAAAGGTATTTTCGACATAAATCATTTAAACCTGTTGTAATTATTGTAATTTTTCTTCATTGTATATTATTGTATTCCTTGTATTGTATCACTTGTATGCCTTCACATGTAATCGGACTTAAATCTCAACTTCGACATCAATTGTATGCTAAATTACTTGTTCACCGACTTAGTATTAATTCTCACATGCTAGGATTAAATTGTTGGATGTTGCAATGCATGCATATAATCGACAATATATCAAGTATAAATAATTTCCCTAATCAATAGTAGAGGCCGCTATCGAGGCGGGCGGGATTAGGTGTTCAATCAAAAGAGCTTCCTAATACGTACCCTCACCCCTTACTCCAGATCTCTGTGAACATCTGTGTTCATTGGCATCCACGAGAGTCATTCTAGACATAGAATGCTAAGGGTAACGAGTTCTTGGTGTTCATGTCACTACTTTGTGTCTTGACATGGCACGAGTTATTCGAACGGTTTCCAATTTTCCACAATAAATTGGTGGCGACTCCACAAATGCAAACGCTTGTTTCCCAAGCGCCCCCGTGTCCCATTGTCCACAGTTTGGAGACTCCGCTGGGGATAATACACTTACGTGTAGCCAAAAGGGTGAAACTTGAACAAGGTTAGGGAATAGTTTGTACAAGACAATTGTCGGTTTTCATAACTCGGTCTTCCTAGATCGTTTATTCGGCCTTCCTAGGCCCAACCCAACCCATTCGACCAATCGTCCCGTCTAGACGGTCCTAATTCTTATTTGGGCATAAGGATGGATAGCGATTGACGTCATCCATACCATGGTACTTACTCTTGTTTGTATCAAGGACTTTCACTACTCGAGGAAATGGACTAGGAATCGGCCTTACTCTTGTTTGGTACGAGCCACAAACTTCGGGTTTGATTGTTCGGTATGGCAACCCACCCTTTAAACCAAAACCCATTTAAATGCACTCTGCATCCCATTATAATGCTTGTATATTGTTTGTACCATACGTGATCACCTTTTTTTCTAAAACAAACCATGACGATTTTTGTAAATTCAAAATCCTTCTTTAAAATGTAAAATTTCGAAAAATTGGGCCTAACATTAGCGCAAAACAAGCCAAAACTCTGTCTAATGGTCGAGTCAAAATTCGGGCCTCAAAACCCATTTCAAAACCTCACTTCGAGTCCACTCCTACAACTACACTATAGTTGACTAGGACCAACATTTTTCAAACCTTGTCATTTCCCCAAAACTCACTTGACACAAGTGGCACACTCCCACTTCACGAGTCAAAACATTTCTTTTCAAGTAGGTGTGCTAGAGTGGTCGATCGTGTTTTGATTCGTCGTCGATCTCTTATTCAGTTTCCAAGATGCCTGAAACAAGCGACGCAAACTTCAACCAACACCAGAATGGTAATGATCAAATCCTAGCCGCGCTAGCTCGTATACAAGTTACTCAAGACCAAGTGTATGATCGCCTTGACACCATTGAGGGTCGAATATATGTCGTGGAAACGAGGATGCCTCCTCGAGAAAGTGAGATTGCCGATGACTTCGTGAACGATTTCGGGGACGAAAACCCTCCGATGGGTATGACTGCAGCTGATAAACGACTCCAATACTTGGAGGAACAATTGATGTATCTCAAAGGGGATGACATTTATAGGGAGAATAATCGCAAATATGAGGCTGTGAGTTCCAAGTTGCCAACCAACTTCAACATGACGAATATCCCGAAATTCAAGGGGCATGAAAACCCTTTGAACCATATCCGTGCCTTTAAGGATTACATGTCTATCAAAGGCATTAAACCTGAGATGTTCTTAAGGATATTTCCTTCATCTCTTGACACCATCCCAAAACAATGGTTCTATTCGCTAGAACACAAGAAAATCGCTACTTGGGACGATGCCGCAATCGAGTTTGCTAAACAATATGCGGATAATGCTGAAATCCAAATCAACATGCGCACTTTAAAGGTTCTTACCCAAAATGACAAAGAAGGTTTCACCGATTTCCTAAGTCGGTGGAGGAAGACTAGTACTCAACTTGTTGAACGCCCGGATGAGGCTACCCTTGTGGAGAAATTCGTGGACAACCTAAAGCCCATCTACGCAAATCATTTGAGGTATCAAAACATCAAGACTTTCAAGGATTTGACCGTCCTAGGGACAAGGATCGAAGATGACATTCGTAAAGGGCTCTTGTCCAAAACGATAGGTCGTGGATATCAAGGCTCTACAAGTCGTTCTTACGGCTCTACTAGCAAGACTGATGAAGTTAACCTCCTTGAGCCATCTAAGAAGAGTACCCCTCCAAGGAAATTCACAAATCTAGGGGACACGTATTCCAACGCTCTGAAAAGATTGACGAAACAGGGGAAACTTCAACCCATAGGCCCTACACCCGAACCAGAAAAGAAATCCAAGTTCTGGGATGAGAATTCGTACTGCGAATACCATAGAGGTAAGGGACATGATACAGAAAAATGCTATAAGTTGAAAAATGTACTTCAAGATATGATTGAAGACGGTCGCCTACCAATACCACCTGGAGGTAAGCCTAACAACACTAAGAATCCTCTTGGAGTTCTAGTGATTACAAATGAGGAATCTACCATAGATTGTTCACATCTCATTTCTCCATTCGAAAAAGAAGTTCATGCAATAGAAGTTCAAGGGAATTATTCCACCATTTCTCCAACCATCACTGATTTCATCGCATGGGCAAAAAGTGTGGATAGGCAAGTCATGGAACTAGAGAGTGCAGTGGCAACCTTACGTGGCCCCAACGCCACACCTAAAGAACGTGCACCACTAGTTTTCTCTCAAAACACTACAATGCAAGAAGTAGTAGGCATGGTTGATGAACTAGTCAACCAAATTGTGAAAATCAAGATGTACATCACCTTACTCGTTCAGTGAGGAAACTTGTTACCACCAATGGAATATGGGCCGATGATGATGATGATGAGTATCTCACTGAACACTACTTAGTCAAAGTCAGTGAGGAAATAGTCCAGAATTGTGAAAATCAAGATGTACATCACCTTACTCGTTCAGGGCGCCCATACCAAAACACTTCTCAAAATGGTCCCATAGAAAACGGTCCAACCAATGTGGTCACACCAAATGATAATGAAGAAGGCTCTACCGACCATCTACTGAAGCAATTACAAAAGACAAAGGCTAATCTTTCAGTCTGGCAGCTAGTGTCAAGCTCATTCCCGCATCGCCAAGCCTTACTGCAAGCTTTGGCCAAACTAAATGTGGCACATAACTCTACACCCGACGACGTGGTCAACTTGGTCTTCCAAGAATCACCAAAGCTAAGTAATCCTATTACTTTCTCGGATGAGGATTTGCCACCCTTCGGTGCTAGTCATAACTTGGCTCTTTATATCACCGTCATTTGCTTAAAGAAGAATGTGCCAATGACCTTGGAAGATGATGGCTCCGCAGTCAATGTCATACCCTTGAAAACGGCATACAAATTGGGCATGAAAGAATCAGATTGGACCCCTACCAACCAAGGTGTTCGCGCATACGATGGCACACGACGAAAGGTGGTGGGACTTGTTGACCCAACCATAACCACAGGGCCGATTGAGCAAAAGGTCAACTTTCAAATAGTGGACATTGAGGCATCCTTCAACATACTTCTGGGAAGACCCTGGATTCACGCTTCCAAAGCGATAATATCCACACTCCACAGAAAATCAAAATTCCACTAAATGGTAAGGTGGTGACGATCACTTCGTCGCCCATCAAAGCAATCATCGAAAAGAAGTCAAGCAATCAAGTCCTTGCAGATCCAGTACATGAACTTGGGGGCTTCCATATCATAAACGTCATAGAGAGTGAATTGGCACCATTATACTTCAATCCCTACTCTAACTTAGTGGTCAACCACATACTCAAAACCCAGGGATACTTCCCGGGAATGCCTTTGAATCCCATCTGAAGAAGCACCATTGCCCCCTACAAGGAGGGTAATTAACAAAGAATACCCCTTGGATTAGGATACAAACCTATCAAAGAGGAAGTTCTCGAGATGCTCGCTCAATTTTAAAACCGTAAGAATGTGGGAATCCAAATGCGACCCTATCTCCCTAACCTAAATGGATACTTCATTAGGGAAGGAAATCAAGAACTCTTTCACGGATTTCCCGAACCTTGGCACCATCTCGAAAAGAAGCTAGACGGAATCTAGACCTTTCACGATTGCTACTTCATTCCTCCAAAAATGGTTCCTACCGTCAAGACTCGTCAAACACCTTGCCTAGACGAACAAGCCGTGAGTCTACTCTTTGGAGAAGATCGATTCGTTAGAGCCGCGCAGGATGAGATCATTACCATGATACTTCAAGATGATCACTTCAACCCTACCGCATTAATCACATAAATCAACACCAATCAGCAGAAAGGATGGAGAAAATCGATCAAGTGGACAAATAATCAAGGAAAACTCTTCAAGCTCACTACTGGAGAGGGAGAGATGTTCAAAGGAGAACCAGAAGACGATGAATTCGAGTCGGAGTCAGAGTTAGAGTCTAGAGAAGTTCCTAGAGAGTCTCCTCCTGTCGTCATTCCCACTCCCCTCGTTTCTCCTAGCCTAGTGTCGAATAGCAACAGTAGTTCGGGAAATGTCCCAACTGGAGCATATATTTAATGAAATAAGCTGAGAGTTGTATTTGTAGCAAACAAGTATTAAACTTTATGAAAACTCAGATTAAAGTTGTTTCCTTTTTGGTGAAAGCTTTGAACAACTCTCAATAAAATATGCAGCAATAACAAGCTCACAATGAACGAGAACTGATGGTGACATTCACAGAGGTAAAAACAAAAAGACTAAGGTAAAATGCTGCCAACACAGTCACTAAGGATGCAGATCCCACACAGTGGACTGGTCCTTGTACTCCACACAGACATAAGCTGCAAAATGCGGGTTTTCTTTTGTCAAAAGCGCCCTCTTTTCGGGGATGATTACGAATATATAGTCCTCAAAGGGTAAGTGTTTGTAGGGTTTTAGAACAGAAAAGAACAAACGGAATTAAGACAAGACAGCTAGGAATGCAATGACTCATGAAATGGACAAAATAACGGCTCTGAATAGTACTACTCCTCATGTGCTCCTGTTGGTTGATTTTTTTGTGTTGATGTGGACGTCAGCAGCAGGAAGGTTCCTAGGCAAGGTTGTAGTGGCCACCTCCCTTAGGCTAGATGGACTATGGTCAGGCCCCATGGGGTTAGACCTTGACCATTGAACTGCACCCATTCCCTTTGTGCAAGTGTGTGTGCCTGGTTGTTTAGGATAGTGTCTGAAGTGGGATTCGAACTCAGAGCTCCTGCTCCAATCCCCTCTCCTTGAAAGTGTACTTCATCTGTTGGACTTTCTCCATGAACCTCATCTCCATAGTAGGGAGACAAATCCCCAATGTTGAATGTTCCTTCTACCACATCACTCCCAGGCAGGAGGAGTTTATAAGCATTATCTCCCAGTTTCTGACTGATCTCAAAGGGTCCTTCTGCCCTAGGCATGAGCTTGTTTTTCCTCTTGGCTGGAAATCTTTCCTTTCTCAGATGGAGCCATACTAGATCACCAACCTGAAAAGGTTTTCTTGGCCTGGCTTGCAGTGCTCTCTTCTGATATCTTTCATTTGTCTTTTGGATCTGCTGTTGCACTAGTTTGTGGAGCTTAGTGATGGATTCTACCCTAGCTTGGGCATCAAAATTATACTCTTCAGTGGGTATTTTGGCCAGATCAAGGGGCATGTGTGGGTTTATACCATAGACTACTTCAAATGGGGACAGGCTAGTGGCTGCAGCAGGAGCCCTGTTGTAAGCAAACTCAGCTTGAGCTAGCTTGAGGTCCCAGTCTTTCAGAGATTTGCTCACAATGCTTCGAGAATCGAGTTAATGTTTTGTTGGTGACTTGATCTGCCCATCTGTCTGGGGGTGGTAGGCTGTGCTGAAAAGTAGCTTGGTTTTGAGCATCTTCCAAAGTGCCTTCCAAAAGTAGCTTAGGAATTTCACATCCCTGTCAGAGACCATGGATCTAGGAACCCCATGTAGCCTTACAATATCCCTGAAGTATAAATCAGCCACACTCATGGCATTCTCAGTGTTTTTGCAAGGTATAAAGTGTGCCATCTTGCTAAATCTGTCTACCACCACCATGACGGAATCCTTACTTCTTTGCGTCCTAGGTAAGGCCACAATGAAGTCAAGGCTCACATCATCCCATGGTTTACTAGGAACAGGTAGGGGCATGTAGGGGCCAGGCCTGAATTGACTCTTGGATCTTTGGCAATGGCCACACCTTTGAATGATGGCTTGTACATCGCTTAACATCTTTGGCCAGATGGCTGATCTTGCAGGATTTCAAGAGTTTTGTTAATCCCAAAGTGTCCAGCTAGTCCATTAGAGTGGACCTCTCGATGAGGAGATCCCTTGTTGAGCTCCCCGGAATGCATAGTCTGTTTCCCTTGAACAAGAAGCCCTGTTGCAATATTAATTTGCTGGGTTTGCCTTCCTTACGATTGTGGTAGTCTACTGAGAAATCGGGATCCCCAAAGATATCTGTTCTTTGATCATTTCAAAACCAAGGACTCTCCTTTCCAGCAGAGCCAACACATGGTTTCTTCTAGAAAGGGCATCTGCTACAATGTTGTGTTTGCCCTCCTTGTAGCTGCTGGTGAAAGAGAAAGCCTGCAAAAACTCCACCCACTTGGCATGCCTATGGTTCAATTTATGTTGGCCATTGATGAATTTGAGGGCTTCATGGTCAGAGTGTAGAACAAAGGGTTTGGGTTTCAAGTAATGTCCCCAGTGAGTTAGAGCCCTAATCATGGCATAGAATTCTTTGTCATAAGTGGAGTAGCCCAATTTGGCTCCATTGAGCTTCTCACCGAAGAATGCCACAGGTTTCTTCTCTTGGGTGATCTTTGCTCCTATGCCTACCCCACTTGCATCACACTCAACCTCAAACAGTTTCTCAAAATCGGGTAATGCCGAATGGGTGCTAAACAAATCTTTTCCTTGATGGTTTCAAAGGCGCTTTGTCTTTGTGGGGGTCCATTTAAAATCTCCCTTCTTGAGACACTCAAGTAATAGGAGCAGCCAGGTGCTGAAATTTTTATGAACCTCCTATAGAATGAGGCTAAACCATGAAAACCCCCGGCCTCGCATAATGTTGGTTGGGACAGGCCAGGATCTCGATGGCCTCTACCTTCTCTTGGTCCACCGAGATACCCCCGGCCGAGACAATATATCCCAGAATGACACTTCGGGACCATGAAGGAACACTTTTCTAATTTCCCAAAGAGCTTGTGCTTCCCGAGAGTTAAGAACACCGCCCTTAGATGCTTCAAGTGCTCGAGTCTTTGGAGCTGTACACTAGTATGTCATCAAAGTATACAACTGCAGACACTCCAATAAAAGGCCTCAACACCTCTGTCATGAGCCTCATGAAGGTGCTAGGTGCGTTGGATAACCCAAATGGCATGACAAGCCACTCATAAAGCCCCAGTTTGGTTTTAAAAGCTGTTTTCCACTCATCACCCTCTTTAATTCTGACCTGATGGTATCCCTGCCTTAGATCAATCTTGGAGAAGGTTTTTGCTCCACTTAGTTCATCTAGTAGATCATCAAGTCTGGGAATTGGGAACCTGTACTTGATGGTGATGTTGTTTAGTGCTCGGCTATCTATACACATCCTCCAAGTGCCATCCTTTTTTGGAACCAACAGAGCTGGTACTGCACATGGGCTTAGGGATTCTCTGACATAACCTTTACTCATAAGGTCAGCTATTTGCTCTTGCAGTTCTTTAGCAGTACCAGGGTCACACCTATAAGCAGGTTTGTTAGGCAAGGTTGCTCCTGGGAGGAGGTCAATTTGGTGTTCAATCCCTCTTAGAGGGGGTAATCCAGGAGGAAGTTCAGTGGGGAAGACATCTTTGAACTCTTCCAGAATCCTTTTGAGAGGTTCAGGTTGGGGAACACAAGAATGCACCTTGATTTATTTGGGAATGACAGCAAAAATGAGGGTTCCTTGGTTGAGCTCTTGAAGTACCTCATGCTCCCTGAGCAGTAAGGTTCCATTAATCTGATTTGTGGAAGCTTTCTCACTAGATTTGGGGGGTGTAGCCAGGGCCAAAGGTGTGAGGGTGATCCTTTGACCATCTTTGGTGAAGGAGTAGGTGTTGTTCCTCCCATGGTGTACAATGCTCCTGTCAAATTCCCAAGGCCTCCCTAACAGGATGTGGCAGGCATCCATGGGAATGATATCACACATAACCTCATCAGTATAGGCTTGCCCAATAGAGAAGGAGATGAGGGCCTGCTTGTTCACAGCAATCTCAGAACCTTGACTAAGCCACCTGATTGTATAAGGGTGCTGATGCTCCCTGGTGGGAAGCTTGAGCTTCTCTATCAAAGTAGTGGAGGCTACATTAGCACAACTGCCTCCATCTATGATCAGGTGACAAACCCTACCTTGTATAGTACACCTGGATTGGAAGATCTGTTGTCTCTGACTTTCTTCTAAGCTTTGAGTGTGCATCACCCTTCTTAGTACCAGTGCTGGACCTTCATCAGGGGCCAGTATCAGTTCTCTATCAGCTTGTTCCCTGATTTCTTCTTCTGTGGACTCCTCAAAAGGGCTTTCCACCTCAATATCCCCATCTTCTTCCATAAGTTGAATTTCCATTGCAGTGAGGGTTCTTTTGGTGGGACATTCTCTACTGAAATGTCCATAACCCTGACATTGGTAACACCTTCTCTTCAGGTCACCAGGAGGAGACCTACAAGGCCGGTCTTCCCTTTTTCTTCTTTAGGAGGCATGTTAAACTTGACAGGGGTGTAAAGTTTGGAACTTTGGGGTTTGTATTGTGTTTTTGGTGCAGTGGTCTTCTCCTTTCCTTGTTTTTCTAGCTTTTGGGACACCCTGACTACTTCATCAAAGGACCATAGGGGTTGTAGTTTAACCTTAGCAGCAATTTTTGGGTCTAACCCCTCTATGAACCTAGCCATTTTCTGTTCTGGTTTCTCTTGTAACTCACACTGTAGGGTTAGGTTTTCAAATTCCCTGAGATAGGCTTCTACAGAATCATCCCCTTGTCTTAGGTGAGTAAGTTTCAGAAACAAGTTTTGGGTGTAGTCAGTAGTAATAAACTTAGTTTTCATTTTGTTTTTGAGTTTATCCCAGGATTTTATAGGTTCTTTCCCCCCCTTAATCTCTGGTTTTTCATGCCTTCATACCAGAGTGAAGCATAGCCCTTTAGTTTTAGGATAGCTACCTTAAACTTCTTTGAATCATTGTATCCTTTGAACTCAAAGATTCTTTCCATAGATCTAAGCCATTCTAGGAAGTCATCTGGGTTCAGACTACCATTAAACTCAGGGAAATCTATTTTAATGGAGTTGTCATGTTTACCTGATCTAGGCCTTCCTGGTATTGCTTCATCAGAGTCAGAGTTTTCTTCTGTGGCTCGATCCTGAACCAGCCTGTTGACAGCAGTTGATATAGTCTCCATACTACCAGCTAATCTCCTGACAGTAGCTTCTAGGAGGTTTAATCTCTCATTATCCATTTGTGTTTGCTTTCTTTGTTTGAGTTTTGTTGTTTTTTTTTAGGGGTTGAGAAAACAGAAAAGGTGGTGTATATATAGGTAGTTTTAACCTTGGCTCTGATAACCAATTTGGAGCATATATTTAATGAAATAAGCTGAGAGTTGTATTTGCAGCAAACAAGTATTAAACTTTATGAAAACTCAGATTAAAGTTGTTTCCTTTTTGGTGAAAGCTTTGAACAACTCTCAATAAAATATGCAGCAATAACAAGCTCACAATGAACGAGAACTGATGGTGACATTCACAGAGGTAAAAACAAAAAGACTAAGGTAAAATGCTGCCAACACAGGTCAGCTAAGGATGCAGATCCCCACACAGGACTGGTCCTTGTACTCCACACAGACATAAGTGCAAAATGCGGGGTTTTCTTTTTGTCAAAAGTCGCCCTCTTTTTCAGGGGATGATTACAGAATATATAGTCCTCAAAGGGTAAGTGTTTGTAGGGTTTTAGAACAGAAAAGAACAAATGGAATTAAGACAGTACAGCTAGGAATGCAATGACTCATGAAATGGACAAAATAACAGCTACAATAGTACTACTCCTCATGTGCTCCTGTTGGTTGATTTTTTTGTGTTGATGTGGACGTCAGCAGCAGGAAGGTTCCTAGGCAAGGTTGTAGTGGCCACCTCCCTTAGGCTAGATGGACTATGGTCAGGCCCCATGGGGTTAGACCTTGACCATTGAACTGCACCCATTCCCTTTGTGCAAGTGTGTGTGCCTGGTTGTTTAGGATAGTGTCTGAAGTGGGATTCGAACTCAGAGCTCCTGCTCCACCAACCGTCGTCCCTTTACCGCCACTGACCACAGAATAGATGGCTTCTTTGTTTCAACTTTTCTCAAATCTTAATATGAATAAATCAGTTTCTGCTTACTCTTCGTGTTATCATGAATGCAATTCTGTTTATGATGATAATGAGAATGACCCTGACCCTGACTCAATAGAAATACCTCCATACATAGCCAAAGAAATACTACAAGAAGGGGAAGGGGGACCAGTGATAGAAGATACTGAACCCATCAATGTAGGAACTGAACTAGAACCCCAAGAACTTAGGATAGGGACAACCTTGAGCCCCACCGAAAGGGCCAATTTCATAGACCTCCTGCACGAGTTCAAAGACGTTTTTGCTTGGTCCTACAAAGATATGCCAGGGATCGACAGGGACATTACAGACCATAGAATCCCAATCAAACCAGGTTTCAACCCCGTGAAACAGAAGCTTCGTCGAATGAGGACAAAATGGGCTCTCAAGATCAAAGAAGAAGTCGATAAACAATTCAAAGCTGGGTTCATCAAAGTTTCCGAGTACTCAGACTGGGTAGCTAACATAGTACCCGTACCCAAGAAGGATGGGAGAATCCGTGTTTGTGTTGATTTTAGAGACTTAAACAAAGCAAGCCCTAAGGATAACTTTCCTCTACCACATATCGACATATTAGTGGACAATACGGCAGATCACGCGTTACTATCCTTCATGGACGGATACGCGGGATATAACCAGATCAAGATGGCCTTAGAAGATATGCATAAGACTGCCTTTGTCACTCAATGGGGAACCTACTGCTACACTGTTATGCCGTTCGGGTTAATCAACGCCGGAACTACATACCAACGCACCGCAACTACGCTTTTACATGACATGATACATAAAGAAGTTGAGGTATAAGTAGACGACATGATTTTCAAGTCCAAGGAAAGAGAGGGACATATCGCGAACCTTCGTAAATTCTTCTCAAGAGTACAAAAGTACAACATGAGGCTCAATCCTCAGAAATGCGCATTCGGAGTAACATCTGGCAAACTCCTGGGATACGTGGTTAGCCAACAAGGTATAGAAATAGACCCTTCAAAGATCAAAGCTTTAATCGAAATGCCGCAACCTCAAACGGAGAAAGAAGTTAGGGGATTCCTAGGCAAGGTACAATACATAAGTCGATTCATATCGAAACTCACCATGATCTGCAAACCCATATTCAAGAAGTTAAAGAAAACAGATCACACCCTGTGGGATGATGACTGTCAGAAGGCTTTAGACCGAATCAAGGAAATACTAGCCAAACCGCCATTGCTCATGCCACCCCAACAAGATCAACCTCTTGGTTTATATCTCACGGTAACTGAAACGGCCATGGGCGCCATGCTAGCTCAAACCATAGGAAAAGATGAAAGAGCCATCTACTACCTTAGTAAGAAGTTCTTGGAGTACGAGTGCAAGTACACACCACTCGAGAAGACATGCCTCGCTCTTGTGTGGGCAACGAAGAAGCTACGCCATTACATACTTAGCTACTCCGTCAAAATATTCTCCAAAATGGATCCTGTCAAATACCTCTTCGAGAAACCCGTTCTCAATGGACGTCTAGCTAGATGGACTTTGATGCTCTCTGAGTTCGATCTCAAATATGTACCTTTGAAAGTCATAAAAGGGCGCGCCGTTGCCGAATTCTTCGTAGAAAATCCCATCAATGATACACAAACGATAGACACCTGGTCATTTCCGGATGAGGATATACTCCAAACGGATGTAGACTCCTGGGACCTCTATTTTGATGGAGCATCGAACTTAAGAGGATTTGGAATAGGAGTGTTGCAAATTTCTCCTGAAGGCGAGCATACACCAATCTCTGTCAAACTCGACTTCGAGGTGACAAATAACGCTGCGGAATACGAAGCCTGTCTCATTGGATTGCAAGCGGCAGTAAGTTTAGGCATCAAGAATCTTCGAGTACATGGGGATTCCTCTTTGATCATCAACCAAATCACGGGATCTTGGAAAATCCGAAGCGAAAGCCTGGCACCATATCAAGCCAGAATAGACCAAGTAGCCCAATTCTTCGACCAAGTAACCTACTTACATCTACCTCGAGAAGAAAATCAATTTGCGGATGCTCTTGCAAAACTCGCATCTTTGATTAACATGCCGGATAGTATGGTAGAAATGCCTTTATGCATCGAACGACGATCAGAGCCAGCTTATGTGCACCAAATCACCGATGAAGAGGAAATTACAGAAGAGCCTTGGTTCTAAGCAATCCTAAACTTTAAACTCAATGGCACCTATCCACCACAAATGGACAAAACGGGGACAACGCGCTATACGTTTTCTAGCTTCCCAATACGTCCTCATGCAAGGAGAGTTATACAAAATAACACCTCTTGGTGTCTTCCTACGTTGTCTTGATCATTCACAGGCACGGAAAGTAGTGGAAGAAGTCCATGATGGAGAATGTGGCCCTCACATGAGTGGACCCATGATGGCTAAGAAAATCACATTTTTAGGATATTATTGGACCACAATGGAATCAGATTGCATCAAATATGTGAGACATTGCCATAATTGTCAGATCTTCGGGAATGTGCAACATGTTCCTCCCTCATTGCTTTACACCATGACATCTCCCTGGCCATTTTCTCGCTGGGATTGACATCATCGGCAAGATCACTCCAGCCGGAACAGGAGGTCACTGTTTCATCCTAGTAGCAATAGATTATTTCACCAAATGGGTAGAAGCGGCTTCCTACACCAGTCTTACAGCCAAGAACATGGCAAGGTTCATACAAACCAATATCATCTGTCGATATGGTTGCCCACATGAGATCAACAGTGACAATGGGTCGCATTTCCAAGCTGAGACTGAACAATTGCTAGCCAAATACAAAATCAAGCATCACCACTCCTTGCCATATAGACCACATACCAATGGCGCAGTAGAGGCAGCAAACAAAAACGTTGTCACAATTCTCAACAAAAACGTTGTCACCACTCCTTTCTATTTGACCTACGGCATGGAAGTCGTACAACCAGTCGAGCTAGAAATACCATCCTTGCGTATTTTACTCGAAAGCCAAATACCCGAAGCCGAGTGGAAGAGTGATAGATATGAAGAACTCATCCTCCTGGATGAATGAAGGTTGCGTGCATTACATAATGTGCAGACATATCAGGCGCGTATCAAACGAGCCTTCAACAAAAGGGTTAGGCCAAGGAACATCAAAGAAGGAGACTTGGTCCTCAAATCAATTAGGGTTCTTTTACCTGTCGATCCACGAGGAAAATTCAAACCCAATTGGGCCGGGCCATTTCTAGTCAAATCCATACTTCCAGGGGGTGCGGTTAGGATCATAGACCTAGACGGGAACGAATTTTCCAACCCAACAAACCTTGACCAATTGAAACGTTATTATGCCAAGAATAGGAGCAAAAAACGCGCCTCGCGTGACCTCACGTGTCGCTCTTGTGGCACGAAATAAACGGCCCCTGGCCAAGCTGAATCAAGCTAATGTCATCTTGCTCTTGCATTTTGACAATTTGTCATTCTCATATCATCAAATAAACTAAATTGCATTTTCAGAGTAAGTAAAGCACATGCTTATTTTCTAAAGTTCATTACAAACTCTTTCTTAGAACAATTATTCTTTTACATTTACTCGAACTACGCGCAAGGGTTTGATTTCATTTTTTAATGAATACGAAGGCAATCCTTCACGGGATACAACCCACTTAATCACTATAAATGTAAATAGAAGGACATTTGCAAATGCATTTGAAATTCGACAAGAATAATGAAAAGAAAATCATAACGGTTTCATAACCAATTAACCTCTTTTATTCCATTAATAATAATAATAATACGTTACGTAATAAAATCATAATAAAAATAAATAGGCTAAGATTCTAAAAACCCCACCTTCTTATTACAATAATAATAATAATAATAATAAATAATAATAAAGACTTAGGATATTCTTCCATTTTCCCTTTGCCTTTGTCCTTCTTATCATACTTCTTGTCACGACCTCGAACCGGACGCTCTTGCGCCACTTCCGACCTAATCACCAATGGTCTCTCTCGTGGTCTCGCTTTGCCATTCTAGCCAACCACCATCTCGACGGCAGGAGAAGTCTTCGGTTTCTTCGAAGGATGAACAACTCGAAACCCGGCTTCTTCCTCTCCCTCAGTCAGATGCTTCTCCTTCTCCTTTTCCACCTCGCGAACCTTGTAGTCAACAGGTTCACGCTTCCTCCGTCTCTCGCACTCCTCCAGAGTGGTAGCTTTCCTCCACCGCATATAGGAATCTGACACCCATAGAGCACTGACAGAAGAATTCAAGAACCAAATGTTCCTCTGAGCCCATTTGATGGCCCATTCTCTCCGACTCTCAGTAATAAGCGCAAAGGCAGCCTGCGGGACAGTGTCAAGCTTCGAGATCCTCTGCTTCAATCCAACTTGCCTCATCAACCTCTCCGGGAAAACGCATATCATGAACTCCAAGCCGGAAATGCGAACAGATCGGGTAGGATCCAGGGAAGATACTCCAGTGACAGATTTGAGGTGCCACCGCGGTACGATCCATCTAATTAAGGGGCCATCTTCACTTTTCAATTTGTTTTCCCAATAATTGCACACTCGAGTGAAGTCCACCATGTAAAGCCTGGTCCTCATTACAATTGAGCGAGCATGATAAGCAGGAGCATAATCTGGGGGCTCGATCAATCGAAGACGCTCCATAAGCCAGACCTACCAAAAGGGGGTATTAGAAACAAAAAAAAAAGAGGAAAAAAAACGAACGAAAAAAAAAAACGAACGAAAAAAAAAACGAAACAAAAAAAAAACGAAACAAAAAGAAAGAAGAAGAAAAGCTTCTTTTACCTGCAAAATAATGGGACTTCCCAAGTAAGGTAGGTCGCGATTGGCTTTCCTGTTATCCAAGCCTAATAGGATCTCTCCTAAGCACAGACAAGATGGGCTCCTGCGCAGCTCCATTTCTCAATCAAGCTCAAAAGATGAGGGTCGCCCCTCATGTCCTCATCAACATGCCCTTGAAGGACATATACATGCAATATGCAAAACCCAAATGCCCTTCGCCTCGCCACATAAGAGACAGTGGGATCAGCCCTAGTGATGAAGCGATCGATGAAATCCAACATTCGCACTCCTTTAGAGGTCACAAGACAGTCAACATCCACTCTGGCCAATCCAAGCAAGTCTCTAAACTTATTCTTATACCCTTGAGAAGTGGAGGGAATAGCAGGCAGATGTTACGGATCCCAACCACCAATCGCAGCAATCTCCTCGGGAAATGGGCAAATGTCACCCCCAGGAAAGGCAAATACGTGATAATTCGGGTCCCAATAGTCAAGACAAGCATCCAGGAACGGTTTGACTACCTTGATCAATTTCAAGCTCAAAAGTGCTCCAAAATTATAAGCACCCATGTCATACTTCTCCACACTAGAAAACTCGTTTGTCCATTCTTTTAGACGAATCTCAAGAGTGTTCATGATGTAGGCTTATTTTGAGAGTTTTTGTGTAATAAGACGAAGACAGACGGTAGAATTGTGTGAATAAAACCTCCCTCGACGTCTCTATTTATACTAGAAGCTGTTTCCTAAAATCCGACGTAACGGACGATCGGGAACAGCGCGCAGTCTTTGCGCCTCTTCGAAGGGACGCAGCTCTTGCTGCGCCTCTTCCTCAGCTCTTTTTCTGTGATTTTCCGCGTTGGATCTTTCCTAAATTCCTCAGCGAATAATTTCCTATTCATACGGGTTACTATTTTGTTAAATGCGTCAGGTTGCCATATTTCGTGTTTCCTAATTTCGAGGGCACGCATCTCGAGACGATATAGACATTTTCGTCATTTTAGCACACTTGTACATTTCTCTTTACTTTTTCTTTTTTGGGAAATCATTTCACTCTCCATTTCAATCTTATATGTTTTTCTTTTTTCTTTTTTTAGGGGATAACCCTCCCTACCGTCCGGTCATTTCCGACCAAATTTTTGCATTTTCATTGCCGGTCATATTTTTTCATTTTCGAGTCATTGTTTTGCGCTGATTTAGGCCATGTGTACAAATATATGTTCTATGAGATTCCTGTGGAAATTTCGGCAGCATTACGGCGTAAACCGTCATCTACCAAACCTGTTCAAAGCTAACCTGCAGGTACAAACAAAGCAACCCAGCAGCAAAGGGACTCAGGCCATCATATATACAACAAAAAAGGGATATGTACACCAAACTGGGGGCTCGAGCCCAAAAACAAAATCCAAAACAAGATCCAAGTGTCCAAAAGTGGGTTCTAAAATGTATAAATGTACAAAAATACAAACAAAAAACAAGAAACAACGCAGAAGCTACTGCTGGTCGCCGTCGAGCTCAGCAACTCTCGCCTCGAGAGCAGTAACCTCGGCGTCGCGGACCTCGAGCTCCCTCAGCAGGCGAGCCGTCTCCTATCAGGACTGGGCAAGCTCTCGCTCCAGCTCGCGCTCCCTCTGCAAACAACAAAAACTGGCTCATGTCAATCATTTCAAGCATAAAAGAAGATTAGAAAATTCAAAATAAAGTATGTAATCGGAAGGTTCATACCTGACGTCCTCGACCACCAGCAAGTGCCTCGACGGCAGTAGCCCGCAGCCGGTTGGCTACCCTCCACAAAGCCACGAACCGGGATGGCGCGACCTGCATTACAAAAAGAAAAATGTTTAGCAATCAAGCAAACTTGAGCAAACGTGTTCTTACACGAAATCATATAAATAAGAAGACTGACCCTCCGGATCAGATGCTGTCAATCGTCCAAGCCAGCATCTCTCACCACCACGTCAAAGTCACGTAGCTCGGAGATCATCGTCATCCCCGTCGTGTCAGTGTACTCAAGGGTCTTGGGGTACTCTGGGGGCTCGATGCCCGCCGCCTCGACCTCCTGCAAGATCAGATGACTTCCATTAACCGATGATCTTTCATCATATTCTTAAACAATCAAAAATGAAAGAGGGTAAAGTACTTACCATAACCGGCCAGTACGCCAACCTGTCGTAGAGGAACGCCGAGTAGTCATCACCAGGAAGAAGGAGGGCGTCGCCGCCGACGCCAGCCAAGTCAGCCTCTCTCTCAGCCTCAGAAGGCTTCCTAAACATCGTCCGAGTAGGATCGATGGGAACCGTCAAAACGTCCTGAGAGCACTGTCGAGTCAGGCGCTCACCCAAGTACCACACAGGACCCATCGACGTCCTCAGCAGAATTCGGCTTGAGCTCCTAGGTCGAAGGACCTCAGCCACGAAAGGAGGAGCGCCAGCGTAATCCTCCCATGGCCTAGGCACCCACTAGAAAAGCAAACGAAGGTTCATTCTTATGATCAGTGCTAAAAGTAAGAGAAAGAAATACAGACAAATGTAAGGTGAAATACTCACGCCGTCTAGCTGAAGAGCGTTCACCTCCCGCCGACAGACGTCGTGGAAGGAACGTCGACTCCTCGTGCGGCACACCACCCAATCCCTCACAACGGGATAGGCGTTCTCCACCGGCTCCGTTCTCTTGGGCGCGAGGCCTGGAAAGTAGGAGTAAACCCACGCCTGTAAATCAAGATAATTAACAACGATCTTTCGTGATTTGACAAGAAAAGGAAAAGATCTTTCATGAGAAGAAGTAAAGGTTCATACCTCCAACAACAGTCCAGGGCCGACAGCAGTAGGAGAAGTCCCCTTCTCCATTAACTTCGGACGATCCATGGCCCTTATGAAGCGGATGAGGACCGCAAAACCAGCAGTGACCTAGTCCCAATGGCCTAGGGAGCTCAGGTCAGAAAGAAAGGGAAGAAGCTTCGTCGAAAGCCTCTCTCCCTTGTCTCCGAGGTAAATCGAAGACAGAAACCACCAGAGCTACAAGCAGACTCTCTGCTCTGCAGTGCAAGGAGGAGGAGCCGTCTCCCTCCCCTCGATCACCACCAACGCCGGGGTCTTCCCCGCGAAGTAGTCTCGCACGTAAGAACTAGGCACTAAGCCAGGTACCGCAGTCGCCTTCGGCTCCAAGTTCCAGCCGATCAGCCTCCTAGCCTCCGCCGAGTCAACCCTCATGACTGTCTCCGACCACTCCACCACCTCGGTCCCACACGGCAGACCAGAAATCATGCCGTAGTCCTCCAACGTGACCCCCACCTCACCAAAAGGCATGTGAAACGTGGAGGTCGTGTCCCAAAACCGGTCCAAGAAGGCTCGGACGAGACTGAGGTTATCCCGAAGCTTCCTCCTCGCAATATCCCTCCAAGCCTGCACCAAGGCGCTGAACGCTCCCCGCTCGATCATGGCTCGCTCCTCAGCCGACAGCCTCTCGTAGCACCCCATCGTCGTCGTATAGCCCGAGAACGACCTGATGTTCCCGGCCTCCTATGTTGATTTGAAACAAAAGCTATCTTTAGCTCAAATGAAGGAGAAAAGGAATGACAAAAAGGAATGAAAGAAGATAAATGGAGAGTTATGAATCCTATTTACCAAGCTCTTCACCGTCCTGTAGGACAAGTGATCCTCCGCAGCCCAAAGAAGGTGCCTACTGTCCCAAGTCTCAGCCCACGTAGGTGCTCCCCTCAGCTGGCGACCACCTCGTCCAACGTTGGCCCTTCTCGGGGCCTCCTCGTCCTCAGTAGCCATCACCGCAGCGGTGAAAGCCTCCTCCAACGCCTCCTCAAGCACCTGAGAAGGGTCAACAGTAGTGTCCACGTCCATAGGAGCTCTCCCTGACGTAGAGGCCTCATCACCTGCAAAATTAAGGTAAATTTAGGCCGCGTCAAGTGACGACAAGCCTTGATTAGGGGATTTTCGAGTTTTCGAAGCTCCGAAATCGCTCTTTTCTCGCCATCATTGGCAATTTTCCCACAAACCCGTCCGCGCATGTGGTAATTTGGGTCAAGTCAAGCCTAAGTTGAAGCCTAGTCATGGGTTCGAGTCGGAATTTCGGCAGCATTTCGTTATAACGGCGAGTATGCCCTAGAAAGTGTCCTGAAAAAGCCCTCACCAACCAAAATTCCGAGATTTTAGGAAGTTTACCCATAACACAAGAATTCCAAATATCAAGTTTCGTCGCAAATGGGCAATCCTAAGGCTATTTTCGAAGCAATTAACGGTTTAGCTGTGAAACCGTCTCAATTTCACTCAAATGCTCAAGACTCAACGAAAATTCGAAACAAATACATGGTTATGGTCCTTATACTACCAATTAGCCATTTACAAAGCCAATTTCACAAGGCAAAATCATTTGGAGGAAAAGCCCCAAATTTTCGACGGATTAGGCTCGAAAACCCTAATTTTGTCGATCCCATTTGATCAAATATGGAAGATAAATGCAAGATTGATACACATATCTCGATTAGTCATGGGAAATGCAAGATTTTGGATCAAATTTTGACGAAAATGGTTGGAATTTGAGAGAGTGATTGAGATTTTATGTTTCGAACAAATGAAATGAAACCCCTGTTTCATCGGGTTTTTACGCAGAAAAGACACACCCAGGAATAGACGCAGCAGGCGCTGCGCCTCTTCCAGGGGACGCAGTGTTGGAATTCATTAATCTCATTACTATACATATTCATATATGAATTAATTTAATTAGTCATAAAATAAATTGTTGATCTTATGCATGCAAACTAAATAACAAGAGATGAGAAAATCGTTTTCTCACCATCAAAAATTCGGCCAAATGGGCACAAATGAAGGTCTCCTACCTTCATTTATTCTTGAGCTAAAAATACATTAGGATGATCATCCATGACTTCAAATAGAAGCTCTCCAATAAGTAGCACCCAAGACTATCCCAAAATCCCACAAAATAATATGTACTAGATATTTGTAATGTGGTTTACCTTAAAATCGATTACTAATACTCATATACTACTACTAGTATTATTAGTGATTGATTTGTACAAATTTGATTCATAAAAATAAATTTTATGAAGAACAAGAGAGAGAGTGTTGTGTTTTTCATAAAACATGAGAGAATGAAAAATTGAGAAAAATCTCTCAATTGTTGATAGTAAAAACCGGTGGGTGGGGGGGGGGGGGATTTTAGTGTTGGAATATGTGTCCTCCGACAATAATGCGATCACGACCGTTGATCATGATGATCACATGTTTAAATCTCATTATAAAGAATACAATTGGGAAGTAATATTGTTACTGTCAACTGGTCAACATATATCGGTAATGATTGGCTGACTAGAGTTTGACATTACTGTCGTGCGACGGTGGTGATCAGTTGACCCCCTAGGTCATACCTATAGGGCAACACTCTTAATTGATTATTTAATTAATCGTATAATGTTACGAGTTAATTAAATTACTTGAAAATTGACGGACGATTTTTGGAAGTAAAATTTACGTATCAAATTGAAATGTGACTAAATGAGATACGGTCTGAGTAATTGAATTGTATCATTACTCGGATGAAATTAATGTTTAAAGAAACAATCGGAATTGAATGAATTATTATAAATACAATCTGTTGTAATTTATAAATGGTAAAATATTTTGGCACAAGTAATTATGAAATTACTAAGTCGATTTTTGTATGTGACGTATTTTTATTAATACGTTGATTTTTAATATGTTAAAAATACATAACAAATTTATGTCACATATGACATGTGACATATTGACAATTGACAAAAATAATATGGAATCCATATTATCAAGTGGGCCGAAAATTAGAGGGTTTTTTAAGCTAATTATATGTTGATTGTAATTAGTGGAAGGCATGATGATTACCCTAGTCACTAGCCATGCAACCCTATTGTTTATTGTGAAGAACAATTTTTCCATGCATTGGCTCTCCAAAATCCCTCCTCTTACACGGTTTTGAGAAGACAAAAACCCATCATGGTTTTTCCATAATTTTTACCTAATAATTTACAAAATGTTGTAAATTATCATTCATTCATTCACTCATCAAAAATTAGTATTCTAGAGAGAAAAATAAATCTCTTCTTCTTCTCTCTATAAACCGAAAATATTAAGAGTATTATAATATTTTTGGGTCAATTTTACTAGATTAATATTGTACTAGTTCTCATAATATTAATCTTAATTAAGAGAAAGCTTTGGGTATTAATCCTAAGGAGAGATCCTATACTTGGATCTTGTTCTTCCATCTTAGGAAAGCTCAAGAACAAAAGGAAAGGAGATTTCTTTTGTGCCCAATAAAACCGAAATACCCAATATAAGAACATGATTTCTCCTCTATTTTTCATATTGTTTGCATGCATAAAATCCGTATTTAATTTTATGACAAATTAATTAAGACATATATGAGTATGTTAATATGTATATAGATCTACATTTCTTTCAATCGGTATCATGAGCCACGGTTGTTTGCATGCAAATCGGTTAAAAGTTTTTCCGAGTTATAAGAATAACATATAAAACTTGTAAAATTTGTGTTATTATGAGATATCACGAAATTAATCCTTGCATGTTAAAATTTCTGGTCCTAAAATGTTTTAGGGTATTTTGGTTAATTTTATGGATTTTTATTGTTCATATAATACAATAATGGCATTAAAATATGATTTTATGAGTAAAAATGTCATTTTTTGTCTAAAATTAGCTATACTTCGAATTTTCAGTTGATTTTTGGATATGTTGTCACATATATTATTTTGAGATAACCTGTAAATTTTCATAATTTGTGGACTTGTTATGCTCGAAAAATGGATTTTTCATTATTAAGTTCGGATTTAGGTGAAAAATAGGTTAATATGAGTTAAATTTCGAATCTGGTCATAGAAATTTTATATGTTGTCACATGCAATTTTACAAGATGTGTGTAAAATAATTGGCTATAAAGAAGTCTTTTTGCATGATTTATGGATTTTTGAAGAAAAATAGCATAAATAGTGACATTATTAGTGTAAAATTAATAAAAACATAATCTATGACTTAGGAAAAACGTCTAATGTTGCATTTTATTATCTTTTTCAGATCTAAAATTGAAAAGTTAATGAACATATTTTTCCATGTTTTTATGATTATTTTATTAAAAAATCGATAAACCGCAACATTGTTTTTCCGGAAAATTTCGAAATTTTTAACCTAAGATTTTGAACATTATGAGTGTCATGGTATTTTTCCAGAATGTTCATGAGTTTAAATTTCAAATTTTGAATATATTTGAAATTTTGTGATTTATTTGAAGTTTATAGCTTATTTTTGTAATTTTTGGTCCATTTATGACCAATTTTATAAAATATGGGTTAATTATGGTCAAATTATTAGTGAAGACTAAATTTTGAGTCCTAAGAGGTTAGGGTAATTAACTTATGCATAAATATGAGTTTATGTATTTTTGTGATTATAAAAATGTTGAAATCACGCAAATCCGTAAAAACCGAGTAATATACGATATTGGCTAATTAAAGGCGATTTAGCATAAAATTGAGCATGATCATACATATTATAATGCTGCATTTTTTTTTATGATTGTCATAATTTTAATTTATGTAATTTTGAATTATGTAATTTTACTTAGTATGGCCTTAGATTTTAATTGGTATTTCCCGAAATGTATGGGAATATCGATTCGGTTGTAATTTATTGTGATCTCGTATCACCGTTTTGTAATTTAATAGATTTATTTTATTTTAGTTACAAATGTATAATAGGAAATTATGTAATTTATTATGTAATTTTATTCACTCTGGAGTTCCCAAAGACGGATTTCTTCAAGAATGGCGATACATAAAGACGGTGTTACCTCGAGATGCGTGTCACAACCGAAGTTCAAGGGACCAATGGAGTTGGTTTCCGAATATGTAATAGTTAAATAGTTTTTCTATTTTAGGAAAGGCCATACTAGGATTTATTTATCTTTATGCTTGCATTTTATTTTATGTCACATGCATCGCTAAATCGCCATAACTAAAACATGCATTGTTATTTTATCGAGTTTATCGACCGTGTCAATTATAATTATCGTAGTTCACCGCTTTAGTTCACTTAAAACGTGATAGATAATAAATTGGCATGACCTCTCGCTAAAACAATTAATTGAGACATAGTCTTACCAAATAGTAGAAACCATGAAAACCTATTTCGCGAGGGAGTGCACTCGGCTACCCCGGGGTACAAACCTTGTTACGTAGGGGAAGTGGGTGATAAATGTCTATCCACCGAATTCATGTTGATAAGGGTTGCATCGGCTACCCCGTGCCCAAGTTGATGTGGGTTTGGATAATGGACACATTTATTCGAAATTTGGATTGAACTCAACAAAAGTTATTGATAAGGGTTGCATCGGCTACCCCGTGCCCTTGTTGATGTGTTTTGGGCTATAGATAAACATTAGAGTAATTTTATCGACCAAGAGTTCTAAAAGTAGAATCGATTAAAAGGTTAATCCACCAAGTTATATTGATAAAGGTTGCATCGGCTACCCCGTGCCTAAGTTGATATGAATTTGGGTCTTGGAATCATTTATCTAGTTGGGTAGAGGTCACTAGAAAAATGCATAAAACTTGTTTAAATCATACATTTTTACGAGTTCATCATGGCTCCGATCCTTTTGTTTTGTAGACCACTTCTTTTTCATAACAAATGGCAACACCAACTCCTAACGCCACACCTCTCGCTTGTTCATCATGGCTCCGATCCTTTATGGATCGATGTAAACTTGAAAAGAATGGATCAAATTTCTCCGATTGGGATGCCCAACTCAAATTAGCCGCCGAAGGTGACGACAAGCTTCGTTACCTTACCGAGGCCTCTCCACCCGAACCCTCCACTAGGTCCACCGCGGCCACTAGGGAAGCATATGAGGCTTACCAAAAGGAGTCCGCCGCAATGAAAAATGTCTTGATATTTGCGATGGAGGCGGACCTCCAAAGGAGAGCCTTTAAAATGGGCAATGCTAATGAGATTTACTCCAAACTTGTGACCATGTTTTCACAAACTCCGCGGATCGTCCAATATGAGGCGGCCGCGGCATTCTTTGATCTCGACTTCAAAGAGGGCCAAAAGGTTAGCCCTCATGTGCTCAAACTCATGGAGCTTGTCGAGACCTTGAAAATTCAAAAGGTTGAAATCCCCAAAGAACTCATCGTAGATAGGATTCTACACTCCTTGTCCAAAGTCAAGGCATATGTGCAATCCCGGGTGAATTTTAACATGCAAGACAAGGACGTGTCTCTTGAGGAGTTGCACAAGTTACTTGTGCAAGCCGAGAGGGACATGGGGTTAACTGTGAACCCTCCCAAGGATGTGCTTAACATAAGCACTAAGAGTAAGGGGAAGTTCAAGAAGAATGGGAGAAAGGGCAAGAAGCTAGCTCCCACATTCACCAAAGCTAAGCCTAATGAAGCTAGCACCTCAAAAGTCAAGAAGGGTCCTCTTGATAAGTGCCATTATTGTAATGGCATGGGACATTGGAAAAGAAATTGTTCCAAATACCTTGGTGATATCAAAGCTGGAAAGATCACTCCAGTAGGTAAATGACTATCCTTCTTTTATGTTTCTAATTCAACTATGGTAATATGATGCAAAGTTGTGATAATGTATCTCCCTTTTTATTGTAAATAGGGCCTCCACCAAGCAAAGACAAGGGAAAGGAAAAGCAAGCATAAGAAACCATGGAGAAGCTAAGGATAGCTTTTATGGAGCTTTGCTTTTCATTGTCTTATTTTAAGTTGTGTTTTGGATTTTAGAACTTTAAGTTTCCGTGTTCGACATGGAAAGGTATTTTGGATAATGGTTTGTATTTTGGATGATGGTGACGTGGTTTGCAACCCAAGTCACCCGTTTTATCATTTATCCTTTTATGTTCTAAAATTCATCTTTAAATGCTTGCACTTTGAAACATAAGATTAGTCACTTAAAGTGATCTAATAGACAAATATAATGACGGGTTTCATTATATGTCCACATGCTTAAGGCTTGTGTATGATCATTTATAAAGCGATTTTGAGTCTATGAACTCTCTTAAAGGAATGTCGACCGCCAAGTACACATATGAAATCAAGAACTATTAGTCTATCTATGAGATAGTTCTCCTTATACTTCAACATCATTAATTTGTGTCTCATATGCTATCTTTGAATCTATAGTGTATTTATTCTAAAGATAGAGTGGGAGAAAAATGAGGACACAACACACAAGGCAAGATAAAATTGTGTACTTATGTAAATGAAGATCTACGTAAGAGAGAATGATTTGAATGAGGTGTATCTATTTACATAGTATGCCGAATAGATGAGATCTATGGTCTCAAGTTAGTTCTATATGACTAAAGAGACCAAGTGAAGTAATCATAAGAGTATATTCTTAAGATAACTACACGAGGAGACCAAAAAAAAGTTTTGGAAGAAAAATGACTAATGTAAAGTCTTAACAAGTTTTTTTGACTAAGTTTATGAAATATTTGACCAATAGTTTCAACCTTGAGATTTACTTAAGAGCCTAAATGAATCAAAGTTACATACTAAGTTATGATCGAGTTGCATAGATCGATATACCGATATCTTCAATGGCCAAAGTTTTAACAACACAAATGTCATTGCTTAACCTCACTATGAAATGGTTAAACCTCCTTCCAAAAGGGTATTCGCGAAGGACGTATTCTAGATATTGTTTATATTTGAATAATGACATTACTACACATCATTATGACATGTGTGTGTTGGAGATTTAAAATCTCTTTCCGTAAGGTTAAGATGAGACCACTTCAAAATAGGTATTTTGAAAGGATATGATGGAACATATATGGTTTTATCCTAATAACTTGGCAATGCAATTTATATTTCAATTCTTAATAAAGTTTCGATTGAGAAGTCAATTTCGAAATGTGTGAAATTGAGTGGGAGTTAGAAAATTCTCATGTGAAGACATGGAATTTAGTGGGAGCTATCATCCTTTGAATGTTTACAACTCATCACTCATTAAAGAATGACGAGCTAATACCTTCTTTCATAAAGAAGCTTTTGAGTTTTCAATTCTGGATAAAAATGGACTATGATGAATCCAATTACATCAAGGGATGTTGGATTAGTATTAAGAGATACACATCATATCAACATTCATATAGGTTATTCATGTAGATGAAAATGGAATTACCATTAGCAGTCTTGGTCGTTCATTGAACCTATGAACGGTTGATCTCATGATGATTAGTAACTAATGTTTCCGCCATTAGAATAATCATGTACATGTCCAATTATGAATCATATGCATAAGAGCATGATGATTGATTGGTGAACCATAATTGAAACGTCATGAATTCTCAAGTAGAATCCGATGAGCGATTTCGGTGTTTGACGGAATACTCCATTATGTGATAAGAGGTTGCACATATTATAGAAAGTCCGAGCACATGTAAGGATTTATGAGAATCCCAAATCTTTCAAGCTTAGAAAGAGAAATAAGAAGTTTTGGAAAGATGCTTGGTCGAATAAGAAGTTATTCAAAAATAATCTTTCCTAGTTAAGCTAGGACTTGTGAGAAGTGCTAAGCTGTAAATCTTGGCAATTGTTACAAGATTCTACAAAACATATACCTAGTGCATTGTGTGTGGATGGAATACTTGATCAGTACAAGTTATATCATTCATCACAAATTCGTTCGTTATGTGATAGTCGATAAGAAAGTTCCTTCAAGTTAAAGAACCGAAACCAAGGTCGGGAACCTTGATGTGTACTTGGTAAGTTTCATGCTATAAGAGAGAACATGAATGTAAAGGAAATTGCAAGTGTAAGAAGTTTGAACACATGGACACATGGCATGTTAAACTTCTATTGCAATCAATAAGTGTTTACACTTACGATATACATCACAAGGTTGTAATATGATATTGACTGCCCGAGTGTGATGTCGACATTTGTCGTTTGAGTTATTGTTAACTCACCTTGCACTTTGTTATGTCCAAACGGGTTGTAGAGACAATTGAACCCCGTTAAAGTGAACATGGATTAACATTGTATTTGCCCATAGTTACTTATATGAGGTGACGTCTCGAAGTGACTAGAGTGTGATGCGATTGATGGCAAGTTCAAGTGCCATAGAGTCATGTGACATGACTAGTCGATCACATAGGCAGACTGTTAGGAACATTTTGTCGGGCCTAATGACCGCTTATAGAGTTCTGGCAAATTTATATAGCCTGGTCGTGGCGAGAGCTGCTATAGTATTCAAATGAGTTGATTCTTTTGACTAAAGACTATTCACCTAAGATGGCACAGTTTCAGATTAACTTTGATTTGTGTTACTACGACCTTCGTAAATGGGGTCAAATGGGCATATTTTGGGTTATGATGGATGTGGCTAGTCGAAGGGAATGAGTGCGATAGGAATTGTCCACCCCTAGTCAGGGTTATAACAATATCTCAGGGCCACTCGAGGAGTAATGAACTGGAAATGCGTGGCCACGCTCGGAAAGTATCTATGATAGATAAGTCCGGTCAATCAGTTATTCTCCAGATCGAGGAAACCACTCTCGATATGATCATTTGCAAGTACGACCTGAAAGACACCTTGCATTGAGTGGGAGATAGTAATAGGACAAGAGAATTGGTGACGCACACTTGTCGAGGACAAGTGGGAGATTGTTGGAATATGTGTCCTCCGACAATAATGCGATCACGACTGTTGATCATGATGATCACATGTTTAAATCTCATTATAAAGAATACAATTGGGAAGTAATATTGTTACTTGTCAACCGGTCAACATATATCGGTAATGATTGGGTGACTAGAGTTTGACAATCTTGTCGTGCGACGGTGGTGATCGATTGACCCCTAGGTCATACCTATAGGGCAACACTCTTAATTGATTATTTAATTAATCGTATAATGTTACGAGTTAATTAAATTACTTGAAAATTGACGGACGATTTTTGGAAGTAAAATTTACGTATCAAATTGAAATGTGATTAAATGAGATACGGTCTGAGTAATTGAATTGTATCATTACTCGGATGAAATTATTGTTTAAAGAAACAATCGGAATTGAATGAATTATTATAAATACAATCAGTTGTAATTTATAAATGGTAAAATATTTTGGCACAAGTAATTATGAAATTACTAAGTCGATTTTTGTATGTGACGTATTTTTATTAATACGTTGATTTTTAATATGTTAAAAATACATAACAAATTTATGTCACATATGACATGTGACATATTGACAATTGACAAAAATAATATGGAATCCATATTATCAAGTGGGCCGAAAATTAGAGGGTTTTTTAAGCTAATTATATGTTGATTGTAATTAGTGGAAGGCATGATGATTACCCTAGTTACTAGCCATGCAACCCTATTGTTTATTGTGAAGAACAATTTTTCCATGCATTGGCTCCCCAAAATCCCTCCTCTTACACGGTTTTGAGAAGACAAAAACCCATCATGGTTTTTCCATAATTTTTACCTAATAATTTACAAAATGTTATAAATTATCATTCATTCATTCACTCATCAAAAATTAGTATTCTAGAGAGAAAAATAAATCTCTTCTTCTTCTCTCTATAAACCGAAAATATTAAGAGTATTATAATATTTTTGGGTCAATTTTACTAGATTAATATTGTACTAGTTCTCATAATATTAATCTTAATTAAGAGAAAGTTTTGGGTATTAATCCTAATGAGAGATCCTATACTTGGATCTTGTTCTTCCATCTTAGGAAAGCTCAAGAACAAAAGGAAAGGAGATTTCTTTTGTGCCCAATAAAACCGAAATACCCAATGTAGGAACATGATTTCTCCTCTATTTTTCATATTGTTTGCATGCATAAAATCCGTATTTAATTTTATGACAAATTAATTAAGACATATATGAGTATGTTAATATGTATATAGATCTACATTTCTTTCATTTAGGACCTTTTCCTTTTTCCTTTTTGTCTTCACAAGACTAATTAGTGTAAGCCTTTGTCATAGTCAAGTCACTATCAAATGTCATAGACAAATGAATAAGACAAATGAATAAGACAAAACTTCTAAAATTGCCCACCAATTTTCGGTTATCATGTGTAATATGGAGTCCATTTTATTTTTGTCAATTGTACAATTGTATGTCATGTGACATGTCTTATGTCATGATTTAATTTAAAATGCATATTTAACAAATTAAATATCATTTACAAATTAAATAAATCACATTTAACAAATTGACTAGTAATTCAAAATTACTTTCACATAAAATGGTCATTTAAATATTAGTTAGTATAATTCACAACATCTTGTAATTATAACTAACTTATCATTCTCATCTCGCGTGTTTCGCAAACACCGATTGATTTTAGTAATATAACTTCTTAAATTACTAAATAAAATCTTATTTAATCACACTATAATGAGATGTCATTTTCTCTCTTATGATAATAATTTGTTCAATTTTAAGGAATTAATTAATCTGTATCGACATACAATTAATTAACCTTTTTCAATTAAGGGAATCGTCCTTTAGGTGTGACCTCAAGGATCAATCATCACCACCGTTGCACGACGAATGTCAAACTCTAGCCAGCCAATCATTACCGATATGTGTGGACCAGTTGACTATATATGTAATGTATCATCCCTTTCGTATTCTTGTTATGAGATTTAAATATGTGATCAATATGATCGACAATTATGATCGCATTATTGTCGGGGACACTTACTCCAACAATCTCCCACTTGTCCTCGACAAGTGTGCGCCACCAATTCTCTTGTCCTATTACTATCTCCCACTCAATGCAAGATGTCTTTCGGGTCGTACTTGCAAGTGATCATATCGAGAGTGGTTTCCTCGATCTGGAGAATAACTGATTTGACCGGAATTATCTACCATAGATACCTTCCGAGCGTGGCCACGCATTTCCAGTTCATTACTCCTCGAGTGGCCCTGAGATATTGTTTTAACCCTGACAAAGGGGTGGACAATTCCTATCGCACTATTCCCTTCGACTAGCCACAGCCGTCATAACCCAAAATATGCCCATTTGACCCCATTTACGAAGGTTGTAGTAACATAAATCAAACCTAATCTGAAACTATGCCATCTTAGGCGAATAGTCTTTAGTCAAAAGAATCGACTCATTAGAATACTATAGTAGCTCTCGCCATGACTAGGCTATATAAATTTGCCAGAACTCTATAAGCGGTCACTGCCCGACAAAGTGTTCCTACAAGTCTGCCTATGTGATCGACTAGTCATCTCACATAACTGTATGACACTGAACTTGCCATCAATCGCATCACACTCTAGTCACTTCGAGATGTCACCTCATACAAGTGACTATGGGCGAATACTATGTTAATCCGGGTTCACTTTAACGGGGTTCAATATCGTCATACAACCCGTTTGGATGTAACAAAGTATAATAAAAGAGTTTTAAAGTAAAACTCGAAAGACAAATGCGATTATCACATATGAATAGTCAATGCCTGATTATTATTTCATATTCTATAATCTAATTTGATCTTGTATGTAGTTTTTCATCTCAATCCAATTGAAATGACAGGACTCATCATGTTAAGCCTACGAATAGGCATTGTAAGTAGGTCTTAGCAACTCCCTGCTCAACCTTGCTACATACTTGTTTTCCTTTCGTAATGTATACATTTGCATTACAACACTTTCTGAGTATGTGTCTAGATCAAATCTAGACATAGACTTTCTTGCCTTAAAATAGCTCCCAATGTTTTCACAGTGTGCGGGACTCATCCCTCTTGCACATCCCATGATTTCAAGTATACTCAATTTCTGTTGTAAATATTTCTCATTGTTCTTTATTGCCTAGAACGATTCTAGAAAATCTATTTCTTAAATAACATAGCCACAATGGTATTTTAACCATCCTAATGTGTTTTGATTATGGTTTTGTCAGAAACCATGCACAATCTCAATTGTCAATTGTCATTTGTGTAACACCCTTACACAAAATTGCATCAAAAACACTTTGCTTTACATCCTTAATGCTTCTGCAAGCATTTAAGGGGAATCTTTATGGCTTACTAGGAAACTATTACTTAAATTCGATTTGAAACAATTCATCATACTCAAAGTATATGAAGTGTTATACATCATTTCCTATTTAATTGATTCGGCAGTGTAAGGAAATGGAATCAATCAAATATGTTCAATTCGATTGAACTAGTCATGAATCTTATCAACATAAGACTCCTTATTTGATATTAATATCATGTAGATTTATCTCCATAAATCCGGATATTAAAGATGTATTATATTTCTCCAAAGTCTTAAATCATTCGCAATGATCAATATGTCATCCACATATAAGACTACTAAAATTTTCGTAACTCCCACTAAACTTCATGTATAAACACAACTTCTCGACTTATCGGGAAAATTTTTATACCATGATAAAATCATTGATTCCAACTCATTGATGTCCTACTCAAGACCATCTCTTAAGTTGCACATTATTTTAGGATTGGAAAAACTCATAACATGTATCGAATACATTTCTTCTTTGAAGAAGTGGGTTTTTGGATTCACTCACTATATATCTCATCATAATGAAATACAATCCTTAGACTTAAGCTTCTCAACTAGTGCAAAACCCTTTGCTACCAATCAAGCTTTGAAATCTCTCTTTATTAGTGCAAAACCCTTTGTCACTAATCAAGCCTTTTATTTCGGATTTTCATGGCTCTAAGCCTTATATTGAGTTGTGACTTAAACATTCTCATGTAAGTCATATGTTCATTACTTTCCAGAAGTAATTAACTTGAATCAAACAATTTATTTGTAAGTTGTAAGCTCTTTACTTTCTTAAAACTAACATGAATTCATCATCTTCAACAAGTGATGACTTTAACCTCCTAGGTTTTGAAGAAACAATTTCTTACACAAAATGTACAAAACGTCTCATGTAGCCAAGAAAGACCAGTTTCTTGTGACATACAATTCTTTTGTGGCTCTTGAATAATTTCTCCCACTCTGTCTTCTAGAAATAAACTTGTATTCTAGAAAGACAGCTTCACGAGCCGCAAACCCGTTGTACTCGTTATTATAGTAAGGAAAAATAAGCATTTGTTTCTTTTGAAAACTTACAAACATGGTACTCTACCATTTCATATCTCATATGAATCGTTTAGATTTAGTGGAAAAACAACTTAGACAAAATGATAAAATCCCCAAAAGGATCAAGTAACTCAAAGTAACTTGATTGAAGTCCAAACCTTATCGAATAGCGTTTGATTTCTTTATCCAACCACACATTATCCCATAATGCGTGCTAAGAGAGATTAATTTGTGATACTATATCACATTTCCTTTGGCTTATATCAAAGTTTTCACTTTGATAATCCCATCACGACTAAATCGTGATTCTTTGAACTCTTTGAACTTCTTCAAAGATTTCTCTATTTACCTTATTAAGTGAACACATTTGCGTCAACTTAAATCGTTGGTAAAAGAAAATGATCAACCTATTTTGGATCAATGATTTACAACCTCGATCTCCTTTTCAACCAAAAAGCACGAGACATCTTGCTTTGAATACAAGATACGCATATACCATAAGATCTAATGGTTTCAAGAGTACTCGATAACTCTTTGCGTTCATCATTCCAGAATCTAAGGTTCAATCTTGGGTTACCAATTTGAGTCTTGCATCATCTACATGATATATCATTCTAGTTTGGTTTAGAATATAATAACCTTGATAATGGGCTAGCCATACATCAAATCATGGTGTATAGGGTAACAAAAGTGAAACCTCTTTTGTATCTTAACAAGTTTATATTCTTATTTAGAGTTTATGCACTTAATAGTCACAATTAAGTACAACTCTAAACCCAAAAACTAGATTGAGTACACAATGAGTCTATCTCTCAACATCATTGTTGCTAGTCGTCATATTCTAATCATCCTACGTATCAAATACAATGATAAAAACCACCACCGGTTTCTAATATTGACGAAGTAGTACTAGCAAAATTTATGTTAATCAAATAAACATTTAAAGAAGAAGGTCCCATTAGATGTCTCATAACTAACTTGTTGATTCTTCAATAATTTGGGGTAGTTTCCTTTCTAGCGTCCAACAATTAAGACAATGGAAACTTTATCGGTCGGGTTTGATAGGTTTAGTATCGTTATTCTCAATAACTTTACTTTTAACATTACCTTGTATCAATTCCATTCTAATTTTACTTCTTTGAACTTCGTCCTTTTCTTAACGGTTTAAGAGAATGCTCCCACTCATTTCAATGAGTCTTTGCTTAGAGAAGCAAAATTGAATTTCATGAAGACTACTCTTCAATTCATTTATTTAGTCTTAAAACTTTCATTGAAGTGGTTGCGGCATTTTGGTCTATTTTGATTTCAAACAAATCTAGTTACCAAAATGATGTAACGTTTCAAAGTACTTAACTCAATTAAGCATATGAGAAACAATTCATTGTAAGTAGATATGTTAGTCAAGAATCAAAAACCCTTTTGATCACGAATAACTTTTATCTATACTCTTCACAAGAAATCCTTACAATGGATAATACGAGGTTTTTAGAAGAAAAATTCAAATTTTATCTTTAGTTACAATGTTTTAATGGAGATTTGACCTAAAATCGAAATGATATCGTATATGAATTATGGTAAAGAAATAGAACAATATGATAACAGAATAGTGGAAAACTTAACATTTATCGTTTTATTAATACCTGTAAATAACAAGTAAAGCATTTACATAATGACCTCTACCCAACTATGATAAATGATTCCAAGATCCAAATTTATATTAACTTGGGCATCGGTAAAGCCGAATACAACCCTCATCAATATAACTCGGTGGATTAACTCTTTAATCGATTCTACTTTTAGAACTCTTGGTCGATAAAATTACATTAATATTTATCTTTAGCCCGAAACACATTCGGCAACCGTCGAGAATACTTTCGTTGAGTTCAACCCAAATTTCGAATAAATGTGTCTATGATCCAAATTTACATCAACTTGGGCATCGGTAAAGCCGAATACAATCCTTATCTTTATAAATTCGGTGGGTAGACATTTATCACCCACTTCCCCTATGTAACAAGGTTTGTACCCCGTTAGGGCCGAGTGCACTCCCTCATGAAATAGGTTTTCATGGTTTCTACTTTTTGGTAAGGCTAAGTCTCAATTGTTTATTTTAGCGAGAGGTCATGTCAATTTATTATCTATCACGTTTTAAGTGAACTAAAGCGGTGAACTACGATAATTGTAATTGACACGGTCGATAAACTCGATTAAAAATGCATGTTTAGTTATGGCGATTTAGCGATGCATGCAACATATAAATAAAATGCAAAGCATAAAAATAAAATCCTAGTATGGCCTTCCTAAAATAGTAAATCTAATAAACTATTACAAATTCGGAAACCAACTCCTTTGGTCCCTTGAGCTTTGGTCTTGGCACGCACTTCAAGGCAACACTTTCTTTGATGGATCGCTTTCTCGAGTGGCACCGTCTTCAAGGAACTCCGGAATAAATAAATTACAAAATGAATTACATAATTTCCTATTATACATTTGTAATTAAAATAAAAATAAATCTATTAAATTACAAAACGGTGATACGAGATCACAATAGTTACAATCGAATCGATATTCTCATACATTTCGGGTAATATCAATTAAAACTAAGGCCATACTAAGTAAAATTACATACTTCAAAAATTACATAAAATTAAAATATGACAATCATAAAAAAAATGCAGCATTATAATATGTATGAGCATGCCAAATTTTATGCTAAATCACCTTTAAGAGCCAATATCGTATATTAATCGGTTTTTACGGATTTGCGTGATTTAACTTATTAAAATCACAATAATTACATAAATTCATATTTATGTACAAGTTAATTACCCTAACCATCTTAGGACTCAAAATTAGTCTCCACTAATATTTGACAATAATTAAACTTGATTTCTTAATATTGTTCATAAATGGACCCAAAAATACAAAATTTATGCTATAAACCTCAAATTAAATCATAAATATTTCAAATAAATTCGAAATTTGAAATTTAAACTCATGAACATTCTAGAAAAATACCATGACACTCATAATGTTCAAAACTTAGGTTAAAAATTTCGAAAATTTATCGTGAAAAACAATGTTGCGGTTTATCGGTTTTAACAATTATGACTATAAAAATATGAGAAAAAAATTTATTCATCAACTTTTCACTTTTAGATCTGAAATATATAATAAAATGCAACATGTGACGTTTTTCCTTTAGTCATGAAGTATGTTTTAGCATTATTACTAATTATAGTCACTATTTATGTGATGTTTCATCAAAAATTCATAAATCATGCATAAAGACTTAATTATAGCCAAATATTTTACACACATCTTGTAAAATTTTATGTGACAACATACTAAATTTCCATGACCAGATTCGAAATATAACTCATATTAACCTATTTACCCATTTAAATACGATTTTAACTTTAAAAATCCATATTTCGAGCAAAACAACTCATTTTAATATGACAATTTACAGGATATCAGTAGATAATATATGTGAAAACATATCCAAAAGCCACTTAAAAATTCGAAGATTAGCTATTTTTCGTCCAACAATGACATTTTTATCATAAAAATCACATTTTAATGCCAATATTATATAAAATGAACAATAAAATCCATAAATAAACCAAAATGTCCTAAAAGTCACTTAGGACCAGAAACTTTTAACATGCAAAGTTATTTTTAGGTTTATCTTCATAAATTCAAATTAATTAGTTTTGTATGTTAATCATATAACTCGGAAAAACTATAAACCGATTTGCATGCAAACAACCTAAGGCTCTGATATCACTTGTTGGAATTCATTAATCTCATTACTATGCATATTCATATATAAATTAATTTAATTAGTCATAAAATAAATTGTTGATCTTATGCATGCAAACTAAATAACAAGAGATGAGAAAATCGTTTTCTCACCATCAAAAATTCGGCCAAATGGGCACAAATGAAGGTCTCCTACCTTCATTTGTTCTTAAGCTAAAAATACATTAGGATGATCATCCATGACTTCAAATAGAAGCCCTCCAATAAGTAGCACCCAAGACTATCCCAAAATCCCACAAAATAATATGTACTAGATATTTGTAATGAGGTTTACCTTAAAATCGATTACTAATACTCATATACTACTACTAGTATTATTAGTGATTGATTTGTATAAATTTGATTCATAAAAATAAATTTTATGAAGAACAAGAGAGACAGTGTTGTGTTTTTCATAAAACATGAGAGAATGAAAAATTGAGAAAAATCTCTCAATTGTTGATAGTAAAAACCGGTGGGTGGGGGGGGGGGGATTTTAGGACGTTTTCCTTTTTCCTTTTTGTCTTCACAAGACTAATTAGTGTAAGCCTTTGTCATAGTCAAGTCTCTATCAAATGTCATAGACAAATGAATAAGACAAATGAATAAGACAAAACTTCTAAAATTGCCCACCAATTTTCGGTTATCATGTGTAATATGGAGTCCATTTTATTTTTGTCAATTGTACAATTGTATGTCATGTGACATGTCTTATGTCATGATTTAATTTAAAATGCATATTTAACAAATTAAATATCATTTACAAATTAAATAAATCACATTTAACAAATTGACTAGTAATTCAAAATTACTTTCACATAAAATGGTCATTTAAATACTAGTTAGTATAATTCACAACATCTTGTAATTATAACTAACTTATCATTGTCATCTCGCGTGTTTCGCAAACACCGATTGATTTTAGTAATATAACTTCTTAAATTACTAAATAAAATCTTATTTAATCACATTATTATAAGATGTCATTTTCTCTCTTATGATAATAATTTGTTCAATTTTAAGGAATTAATTAATCTGTATCGACATACAATTAATTAACCTTTTTCAATTAAGGGAATCGTCCTTTAGGTGTGACCTCAAGGGATCAACTGATCACCACCGTCGCACGACAGTAATGTCAAACTCTAGCCAGCCAATCATTACTGATATGTGTGGACCAGTTGACTATATATGTAATGTATCATCCCTTTCGTATTCTTGTTATGAGATTTAAATATGTGATCAATATGATCGACAATTGTGATCGCATTATTGTCGGGGACACTTACTCCAACACGCAGCTCTTGCTGCGCCTCTTCCTTAGCTTCCCTTCATACTAATTTTCAAAAATTCGTTATGAGTTCGTTATTTTGTGGGACCATCTTTAGTGCGCCTCTTCCTTGATGTTATATCGCATATTTGGCCCGTTTGACGTATATTCTTCACCCGGATCCACATCTTTCAAGCCAACAGCAAATTATCGCCTTATTTTTATCCAAGACCTAGCTTCTCACAACGAGCATTCCTTCTTTGACAGGTGTTTCGACACGCCTTTATTCTGTTCCCCCAGCGAGAGTACACGGATAGACTTTCCCTCTCGAGACATGGAGATCAGTTCCCGATTATGTCCCCCCAGCGAGAGTACACGGATAGACTTTCCCTCTCGAGGCATGGAGATCAGTTCCCGATTATGTTCCCCAGCGAGAGTTCACGACCGACAGTCATTCCCTCTCGAGACATGGAGATCAACATCGACCCCGAATCTTTCCGAAGTTTGTTTGAAACTGAACACAAGCAGATTTCTCCCAGCCTTTCAGTGTCCCCTGCTGTCTTATCCCAATATCGCGTTTTGTTTCCCCTGGAGTTTCAAGGAATTTCATGTATGGTCTCTTCTTATGGCTGGCGAGCCTCCTTACGTAGTCTAATGGACTTTAAACGACCCTCCCCGATAGTCGACAGACTCTAAAATGTTCCCGACGACAGGTCCTTGGCTCAGACCCCTTGAGCCGCCTCGCATCGCCATAGTCGTCAGGTTGTAATCTTCGATTGACCTGATGGCTATACTTTTACTTTCGCCTTGTCCAAGCCTCAGTCAAAGTGGGGGCTCTGTAGATACCTCATTTCTGCACCTCCCGCAAACCACCCGGTGATGATTGGGCCACATGTTTGGTACGCGGAACGATTTGTGACAATTCGTAAGTTTATCGTCAAGTGATCGCTCAAACATTTATGTCTACATCTTAATTGTCATCTACGTGCCGATACGGTCGTTTTGGCAGTAATTAGAGTACATTTGGAGTCTGGGCCTAAAACCGTCTTCATTTTCTGATAACCGTTAAAAACCGAGTCAGAATGTTCTGGAATGTTCCGAATATTTTTATTCCATATTTTATAAATCTTTTAGTCTTTGGTAAACAATTTCCCGTAATATTCACACAAAATATTAAGGAAAACCAAATTATTCCGTTATTCCATAAACCAAACACGGAAATCTTTCTTCCGCAGGAGAAAGCCACTTGGAAAAGGACGCAGCAGGTGTTGCGCCTCTTCCAAGAGACGCAGTGCCTGCTGCGCCTCTTCCCAAGTCCTTTTCTGCGTATTTTTCGTATCTTTTTCATATCTTTTCGAGATTCACTTCCAAAGTTTCTCCGAAAACCCTAATTCCTCCGTGTGATTAGTATAAATAGAGACCTTTGGTCTCACATATTTCTCACGCGAGTGTCCGCCCTTATCTTCTCCCTTTGCATTCTAGACCACGTTCTTACTTTTTGGCGTCTACGTGCTTGAACTTTCGACCACGTAAGCTCGGATCTTTCTGAGTACCAGCCTCATTTTGCATGACCGACCAATTTGACCAACTCCACCATAATCAACTTTAATCAATCTTAATCGTTTTCCTCTTACGAGGGCACTTTCGTTACATTCGAGTCGAGCATCACTAATCGTAAACTTAGTTCATCTCGTTTCGTCAAACATGTAAGTCTGAGGGTGTAAATATCTCTTTTATTTATTGTTCTTTATTTTCGTAATCATATTGTAAGGTTTATGTCGAAAATATAATTAAAACCGATTTCTAAAACCCTTTGTTTAAATCCCTTTTTACGGATTAACTGGAGGCAGACGTCGAGAAGGGACGCAGCAACTGCTGCGCCTCTTGGAAAGGACGCAGCACTTGCTGCGCCTCTTCCTGAGGTTGTCGCCGTTCCTGCTTCTCTTCTTCTTCCTTCGTCTTCTGTTGGTTTCATCTCTTGTTTTCTCTCGTCTTTGTTTGTTTTTGTTTCGTTCACATGATATCTAACAATATTGTTCATCATCTTTAACATATAATTCGTCATTACCATATAATTCATCATTAAATTCCCGACTTAAATCCCTTATAACCAATATTCGCGGGTTTTCGTCATTAAATTCAAACCGGGTTGTAGAAATTCGATTCATTCATATTGGGTTTCTGGAATTCGACCTTTGATATATTTCCACCTGTTTATTATCATGTTCGTCATTAGTTCATCATTAATTCATCATATTTAACCTAATTAATTAGTTAGTTTCTTAATTTGTTAATTATTAATCTCATTAATCTTGTAATTAATTCGTCCTATTTCGTTTCATCCATGTTTATCGCTTTTATGACCATTAATCATATGTAAATAACCTGCTAATCACTTCCATCTGAGTAAATAATATTAATCAATCATTAAATTAACCAACGAACATTAACGACTTGCAATTCCGACTTCACAACCAGAATTGAGCCAAGGAACAGACGCAGCGACTGCAGCGCCTCTTCCAGAGGGCGCAGCTCTGCTGCGCCTGTTCATGGCTGATTTCTGTCTCTGAACTCCCGTGTTGCTTTGACCTAGTTTTAGCTTACGTATTTAATTACCTATTAATCGTGTTATCTCTTAATTCCTGTTCGTTAATTTGTTTCTTTATTCTTTTTCTCAAATTATCCGTTTTAAAGGTATTTTCGACATAAATCCTTTAAACCCGTTGTAATTATTGTAATTTTACTTCATTGTATTATTATTGTATTCCTTGTATTGTATCACTTGTATGCCTTCACATGTAATCGAATATAAATCCTACTTTGACTCAATTGTATGCTAAATTACTTGTTCACCGACTTAGTATTAATTCTCACATGCTAGGATTAAAATGTTGGATGTTGCATTGCATGTATATAATCGACAATATATCGAGTATAGATAATTTCCCTAATCATTAGTAGAGGCCTCTATCGAGGCGGGCGGGTTTAGGTGTTCGATCAAAAGAACTTCCTAATACGTACCCTCACCCCTTATTCCAGATCTCTGTGAACATCCGTGTTCATTGGCATCCACGAGAGTCATTCTAGACATAGAATGCTAAGGGTACCGAGTTCTTGGTGTTCATGTCACTACTTTCTGTATTGACATGGCACGAGGTATTCGAACGGTTTCTAATTTTCCACAATAAATTGCTGGCGACTCCACAAATGCAAACGCTTGTTTCCCAAGCGCCCTCGTGGCCCATTGTCCACACCCATACACCAAGGTGCCTTACCAAGACCACCAAGTACATGAGAATGATACCATCTCGGTTACTCGAAGCATAGTAATCAAAAGTGACCATCAAGAAACGTACTTTAACTAAATAAGTTTAAGGTGAATACAACAAAACCAACTGTCAAGTAAAATACAACTGTTCCAAAACAAAATCCAATGAATAGTAAAAAAATGTTAGGACACAACAGCCAAAGACTACTATTCTGACTCGTGGTGACTCCATCCCTAGAAAAACCCGCCCGCATCCAAGCTATACCTGCTAAACAACTGCTCACCATCCCCGAATGGATCACCACAGTTTTCAAAACATTTAAACGGGGTTAGTTAATGCATACACAAAATAAGATAATACAACAGACACATACACAATAACAATCCTTCAACACCGTCACATCACTAATCATCTGACTACACACTAAAGTGTGTAGCCCTGCCAGAATATCCATCGTATTAGATATTCCACACCGCCAGTGGGAGACCGCAGCCTTTCCCACTTAAGCCCCACTCATCTCCATCGAGCGAATAACTCATGTTCCTTAATGTGCACATCCCCCTTATGACGGGAACCACAAGGGGCGAATCAAGGGCGTGAAGCCACTCCCTCAAATGAATCTACTCAGCCGAGGGCGCAGCTCACGAACCACAGACAAACAACCAATCACAATACCAATATAAACAATAAACACAACCAATTACGATATAATCAACATACCAATCAACCAAACAACCATCTTATAATCATTTACACAATAACTGAGTAGGGAAACTTTACCTGGAATGAAATCACCAATATCAATCACAAGCAGCAGATCAAAAGCGTTCCTCTACGAAATCACCTCCTATAATCAAATAATCATACAATTACAATCTCTAATCATCAAAAATTCCAATAACCCCCAAATCACCAAATTAAGGTTTAAACAACATTAACGAATTGACATATAAGGATCTTACCCACAATACGATGATCTCAACGGTATAAAGAACTCCGAAAACCGATAAATCTAGCCCTTGGATGTGATAGCAATGGGATAAAAGAACTTACGTTGTTTTGTTTTCTTTTGTAAAAAGGTTTAGAATGAGGTAAAAAGTAAAAGAAACTGACAAATTCACTTTATATAACTTTTCACGCGGGGCTATCAAACCCGGTTAAAAACACGTATAACCCGGCCAAAAACACGTATAACCCGACATACTCGATCGAGTAACTAAGGTCGAGTACCGCCTACTCGATCAAGTACCCATCAAGCAGAACGTACTCCAGAATGCAAAACTAACTTACTCGACAGAGTAAGCCCTACTCAATAGAGTACCCAACAACTCATAAATCTGAGGTATTACACTACTACCCCTCACACACCAACACGTAATAACCACTTCCAAAACATGTTACACACATTACTCTTTTTATCCAATGTTTACATATTAACGTGTACCAAATGAATTGAAAGATCATAGATCCATATTAGACTCTCTAATAAAAAATAAATTATCTCATAATTTATCATTTTGATGATCTATGTAACATGCATGCAAATATAAAAGCATAAAAATGAAAGTTTAAGGAAAAACAATTTCCTTACATTGATTTTATGGTAAAATGGGCACAAACTAGATCACCTTACTAGTTTGTTCTTGAGCTTATAACAAATGGATGATCCTCCTTACAAATCTTCAAATAGAAGATCTCCTTCAAGATGCACCCAAGAACTTGACCCAAAAATCTAACAAGTATTTAACTAGAAACTTGTTAAAATTATACCCTTGATAATATTTTAATATTACTAACTCTCTTAGTAAATATTAATTTTTGTATACTAACAATCTTAGTAAGAGAATGCTCTATTATTTTAGAGAGAAAAGATACACATGCAAAGATGTTCAAGTGTTGTTGTGTGTTGTTGTGTGTAAAAATGAGCAAACATCTTGAGTGTATATGGGGGAAAACCAGTGGGAGGGTAGGTGAGGTGGAGTGTTCAATTTGTCTTATATTTTTAATCTTACATCACATGCAAAATCTATATAAGATAACTTATGGTAGTATATAAAGTAAGGTTAAATGATTATGTTCCTAATCATCCACTACTCTATTTTACACGGTCCACTTGCCCATTTACGGGTCCATGTTGGTTCTTATATTTGTCGCACAAATACGTGTAATTTTATTTTAAACATCGTTTCATGTTTAAATATTTCCATAATTAATTCGTCCAAATCACTCCGTAAATATACGTGTACCACTACACATATTATTTACGTACTAATATTAATCACATTAATCAATTAGTACAATTTTAGTGAATTAAAAATTAATTAACTAAAACCCATCTCCCAAAAATTTATTATTCAATTATCGCATAATTAAATAATAACTGCCGTGCCTCGAGTTCGCAACTCGAAATCTCTCTAAAAATAATCGACTAACCTTTTAGTCTACAAATCAAGGGACTAAATAAATTGTATCTCATACAATTAATTAGTTGTCAATTGGGGTTCGTTCCTTTAGGTGTGACCGAAAGGGGTCAGTTGATCACCGCCGTCTCACGACAATAACGTCAAACTCTAGTCAGCCAACCGTTATCTATTTACGTTAATCAACTGACGAGGATCAAATAATTAAATATCTGATGATATTCCATTAATGAGATTTATTATGTAAACGCACTATTGTGGAGGACACTAACTCCAACAATCTCTCACTTGTCCGACACAAGGTGTGCGCTACCAATTCTCTTGTCCGTTTTAATCTCCCACTCAATGCAAGGTGTCTTTCAGGTCGCACTTGCAAATGAACATATCACGAGTGGTTTTCTCGATCGGGAGTGTGACTACCTGACCGGAAAAATCTCTCACAGATTACTTCCGAGCATGGCCACGCATTTGTAGTCATTAACTCCTCGAGTGGCCTTGAGGTATAGTTACCCAACGTGGGTGGACAATTCATGTATGCCCTATCTATCCTATTGCACAATACAGATCACCATGACCTATTAAATGCCCTTTTGGCCTCTTTTCACGGCACGACCTAGGACAAAAACCAAAGTCACTCGGAAACTCCACTTGCTCAGATAATAGTCTCCGGTCAAAAGAATCGACTCATAGGAACGTCTTAGAGATCCCTGCCACGACCAGGCGTCTATAATAGAGTTTAGGGACTCTCTAAATGGTCATTGTCCGGCAAAGTGTCACACACTCTGCCTATGTAATCAACTAGTCATCACGTATGACCTTAAGGTGTTGAACAACCATCAATCGACTTACAATCTAGTCACTCTGAGACGTCACCTCATTAAGTGACTAGGGACAAAATACAATGTTCATCTTGTTCACTTGAATAGTGTTCAACATTGTCTCCACAACTTATTCAGATAAACAAGGTATTCAATGTTTTCGACAAAATCAATAATTGAGTTCTTAAAGAAACTCTAACAATGAATGCGATCATCACTTATGTAAATATCAATACTCTATCCAATATTTACATAACGATCTTTAGCAATTAAGGTATACTTCTCAATTCACATTGAGATGACATACCCATCATGTCTACCTTATGCATGCGGATTTGGTTAGAGGATAAGCAACAGTTGTATCACTCTAATTTCCATTGCTATTTTCCTTTGTTCTATGCAATCTTTTCATCACATAGAGCATATCTAAGTACACGTCTAAACAATTTTTTAGACTCTGGTTCTAAAGCCAGTTAAACACTCCCACTGTTTTCACAGTCTCTTGGGACACGATATTCGGCTAACAGAACTACTCTAGTCCCATTAAATTCCGGTTATCTTCTATCTCTCTTACAACATCGGATGTTGTAATGTAGTTAGCTTTCGTTCATGATTTGTACGTATAACACTTATACACATCCTTCATATGACATCTTTAATGTATGACTCCTCATATATTTGTATAACTTTATACATGTATAACTTCTTATACACATATGTATAACTTCTTATACATATTATTCTTTATGCACATAGCACTCTTACATGCTAATCATTCCTTAACGAGGCCCATAACATCTTATAAGCATAGGAATGTTTCTGTGTAATTATTTTACACGAAATTCATAGATTCCTCCAAACTACAAGAGTAAATTCTCAGTGCTTCTCAAGTACTCGAGAATGCTCTTGATAATCATCTAGTGACACTCACTAGGAAATGATTGGTAATGACTTATCATATTCTCAATATGATACGTCCCGACGAGAGAAGCTTTTAGCATATTTAATAGATCCTGCAGCGGAAGCACAAGAGATCATATTAATTGCTCAACAACTTGAACGAGTCAAGAATCCTATCACATAAGTCTCTTGACTAAAATGCTAATTTCCAAGGAGATCTATCTCATTAGATCCGGATATTTATGATGTGCCATGCTACTCTCAAATATTCACCCGAAAATATTTCTAGTCACTAATATGTCAAACACATATTTAGACTAAGAAACATCACCTTAGCTACATTTCTAGTCACTAATATGTCAAGCACATATTTAGACTAAGAAACTTACTTTAGCTCCCACTAAACTCCATGTATCATCATGGTACCTCGACACTCGAGTAATACCATTTTGATAGACTACATGATTGAACCCAAAGTTCCAACTCTTTGACGTATATAGATCACAAATGTAACCACCCCAAGTTATTGAGAGTAAAGTTGTCCCATATCCGGGAATTGAGGAAGTTGTGATATGTTTATATAAGATTCAACCTACCACTTGGTAACAAGGCCTTGTGCTTTTGGGCTTAAGTGAGGACAAGTAATTGGCCCAAAGGTACATATCCCATCTTATTGGGTTGTGTTACGACCGTCCAAGTTATTGAGAGTAAGGTTGTCCCACATCGGGGAATTGAGGAATTTGTGATATGTTTATAAGGAATTCCACCCACCACTTAGTAACAAGGCCTTGTGCTTTTGGGCTTAAGTGAGGACAAATAATGGGCCCAAAGGCGCACACCCATCTTATTGGAGTTGTGTTACGATGGTGGTGGGTCGGATTGTTATAAATGGTATCAGAACGACCCTGCGACCGTGTGGTGTGCCCGTGGTAGGGAGTACCCGGGTCACACACCTAGTGGGGGAGGATTTTGGGCTTGGCTGCGGTCAATTTGGAGGCACAACGAGGACGTTGTGTTCTTTAAGTGGGGGAGATTGTAACACCCCAAGTTATTGAGAGTAAGGTTGTCCCACATCGGGGAATTGAGGAGGTTGTGATATGTTTATAAGGGATTCCACCCACCACTTAGTAACAAGGCCTTGTGCTTTTGGGCTTAAGTGAGGACAAATAATGGGCCCAAAGGCGCACACCCATCTTATTGGAGTTGTGTTACGATGGTGGTGGGTCGGATTGTTATAACAAAAGGGATCTTTCAAGCATGCCAGGCTTCTTAGCATTGACAAGATCAACAAAACTTCTCCGAAGGAGAAAGTTTCGTTATCCTTTTACCTAAACTCATCCTCATGAGAGGCTATATTGCTAAGACCATACGAATTGATAAAGGCATTTGGGTTGTCACAAACTTTCTATAACAAGCCCAAATTTTAAACATCTTATGTAACCTTTACGACAAGATCAAGGTAACCAACCAAAGTATTCACCTTAAATCAAGTCTCTAAAACGTCTCGTGTTTCCTTCCTTATCGCATCGTGTGCAAGGAGATCAATTCGAATTGCATGGCGACACGCCATCACATAGAGTTCATACTATAGAAAAGCCTTTGATGAGGGTTTAAGATTCGCAACTTTTGAAAAGTAACGCAATATTATCGCAAAATTATCTCCTTATAACCACTGAGCCACAATAAAGAACGTCTTCTTGCATTGTACACACCACTGAGCCTCAATAAAGAACATCTTCTTGCATTATACTCAGTTTGTGGATCTTGGACTTCCGTAAGTTCAAAATTTCTCCCACTCTGTCTTCCAGAAAATGAAAATCTTTCTGGAAAGACAGCATTACGAGCCACAAACTCTTTGTTCTCGTTTTGGAGGAGTAAAAACCAAGTGGTTCAATTTTAGATAACCCTCACAAATACATAAATTGGTTCTGAACATAAACATTTATGGTCCCAAATGTATAAAAAGACATGTTAGGGACTCTCCCTATCCATATCTCATATGGAGTCATTTAGGCTATTATAGTCGGATTTTAAACTTTTAGTGAGACAATAGCTTACAAAAATTGCGAAAAACCTCAAACTATATCTCATAAAGTTCGGTTTATATACTTGACTACACCATACTCTATGGTGTCCCAAGGAGAAGTTATTATGTGAACTGGTTCACAATCTTCTTAGTGATTATCAAGGTCATTACTTGATATTACCCATTTGATCTTCAAAGTCATTACTTTGAAACTTCCGATCAACATCTTGATCTTGACGTGCTTTTGGTTTACTACTTCATTTTGAAAATATTACACGTTTCAAAAATCACTTTTATGTCTTATTAAATAGATATGAGGTTTTAATATCTACTTAACATTACGGTAAAAGTAACGAAGTATATATATAACCAACTATCGACCTTAAGCATTCGTATGTATATGGTCAATCACCTCACTATTGTGTTTCTTTTCTGCAAAAGAAAAACATAATACATGCACACATACCATAAGACTCACAATCAAATGGTTGTTCACTGTGCTTATCGTTTATTCGTTTAAACGAATTTACTTGAGGTTTGATCAATTTGGGTTCACCGAATTAGAGACATTAAAATCTACAAGATAGTATAACATTTAGTTTTCGTGAAGAATGTAAAATTCCTCTAACTTAAGTGGTCTAAACCAACCACCAAGTTATCATAGGAGTAGGTACAACCTTTTGTTTTAAATCACATGAGTGATTCCTTCTATGTTTAAACATAGATGATTACATTCTTTTAAAACCAAATTTAGGTACATTTGTCCCTATCGAAATCATTGCTACTCTAGCACCATTTCGATACAAAAATGTCCTATGCTAGACGTCTTACGTTTTACCAATTCATGTAAACTTCTTTACAAGGAAATGACTCGTACTTGGTATCTCATACCAAGATAGTGGAACTAGCCTATCCATTGAGTAGGTCTCTCTTTCAACTTTGTTCTATCGCATACATCTAGGGTTGATTCTTCTTAACTCCCACTCACTTTCACATTCCTCTTTGCTTCAATCAAGCAAAAATGAATCTCATGAAGACCTCTCTTCATGTCATTCGTAATATTTTATACACTTAGTAAGAGTGAATTACTATAAAGTGAGTGCAACATGAGCCAAAATCTCAATTTCTTGCGAAATTGGACTACCTAACCGTTCAATTTTTATCATATGCCTAAACTCTTTAGCGCATAAACAATCGATTTGGCCTTTCTCGAAGTGAGCCATTTGACGGTATCATATTGGAGTATTATAAGTGTTATTGAAAACTTTTTTCGCAAACTTTTGAATTACACTTGAGTAATTAAAACTAATATGTCATCATCATGACGGAGGTATCACTTCCGAAATCAAGACTCTTTTGATAAAATGTGACTTCTTTTTAAACTCGTAATATGAGTTTGCAACATGAAACCCCTTTTTTAATATGTATGGACATTAATTAAGTTTTATAATAATCGCAAAAATCGTTGTAAGCTTATGTAGGTGAATTGGTAAATCATGTTACCAATCATTAATTCCTTCAAAGAAACCGCTTTCTATGAAAGAATGAAACAAGTATAACAATAAATAGAGAAAGGAGGATGTAGTGCGTGATGTCATACATTTATGAAAATGAACGAAAAATAGGAAAAATTAACATTCAATGTTTTAATTTTACTTGTGAAACATCTTTAACAAGTTTTAACATTTATATAATGATCTCCCACTAAATTATATAAATGATTCCAAGACCCAAATATTAAACAAAAATGAGCATCGCTTGGGAGAAACATCCCATAATTGTGACTAATTCTACCTCTAGAACTCTTGGTCGACGAATTTCCTTAAATCCATCTACTAGCCCCGGAACACAAGACCGTCTTATATCCCGTTGAGTCCAACCAATTTTGGCGTGTGATAACCGCTTACCACCCTACTTACTCAAGGTAAAAAGAGAACACCCCGCTTGGGCGAGCGTGGCTCTAATGAACAAGAGATTCATAGGTGTTACTAATTGGTAAGGCTAATCTCAATTTTAGTTATGTGAGAGATCTTGTCAATTTAGTCATAAAATCCCTATAAGTGAACTAAGTCGGTGAATGTAAATGACGTGAATTGACAATCGCAAAGATAAAATGCATGTGAATGACGATTTTGGCATGCGCGAAAATAAAAACAAGTAAGCATATGAATAAATCCTAGTATGGCTACCTAGTTAATAAAAACTAGACTATTACATATCGGAAACCAACTCCTTGGTCCCTTGCCTCTTCATTCCAAAAGTGGCTCCTTCTTGTGGGATTTGGAACACCTTCCAAAAATAGACTCCGTCTCGATGTAATCCGTCTTTTGGAAACGCCGGTAAGAATAACTATTACAATTTAATTACATAGCTATTCCTATTATACATTAATTAATAAAAATAAATAAAACTATTAATTAATTACATACCGATGCTACGAGATCGTATTTAATTACAAACAAATCGATATTCCCATTCATTTCGGATAATAACGATTAAAATTAAACTAGGTCATACTAGGTACAACAAGATAAATACATTAAATAAATGACAATCACTCATTCAACTTAAATAAATATGCTTAAAATGCTGTAAAATGATGCCAAAATCGCCTTATCTATCAATCGTTGGTATCCATCTCGGTTTTTATGGATTTAATCGATTTTTAACATGTAAAAATCAATAATCAACTCTTAAATCTCATTTAAGTCCAAACTAATTGTCCAAACTGTTTTGGACCTCAAAATTAGTCCTCACTAATTTTATGATGAATAATTAGTTTGATTTGGTGATATTTTGCTAATTTAATCGGTAAAATCATAATTCTTAAGTAAAAATCCAAAATAATTGAAACTTTACCCAAAAAAATGAAACAAAAATTTTGAGTATTCAGGAACACTCCCAAGAACACCAAAATGTCAGAAAAATTGCCCCAAAAATGAAATATATTCATATGAACAATGGTAAACAAATAGCAATCCCATGACACCCCATAGTGCTCGGTTCAAAGTTGCAGTGCGATTTCACGACTTTAGGACGCCCCCCAAGCCTTTGCATTAGCTCCTAACAACTCCTACCCGGGTTTATTTTAATTTGACTATCTAAATTCATTGGCTTCATTAGTTACAGGTTCCAAAATCGTCGCTCTGATACCACTTTGTAACACCCCCATACACCAAGGTGCCTTACCAAGACCACCAAGTACATGAGAATGCTACCATCTCGGTTACTCGAGGCATAGTAATCAAAAGTGACCATCAAGAAACGTACTTTAACTAAATAAGTTTAAGGTGAATACAATAAAAAACCAACTGTCAAGTAAAATACGACTGTTCCAAAACAAAATCCAATGAATAGTAAAAAAATGTTAGGACACAACAGCGAAAGACTACTATTCTGACTCGTGGTGACTACATCCCTAGAAAAACCCGCCCGCATCCAAGCTATACCTGCTAAACAACTGCTCACCATCCCCGAATGGATCACCACAGTTTTCAAATAATTTAAACGGGGTTAGCTACTGCATACACAAGATAAGATAATACAACAGACACATACACAATAACAATCCTTCAACACCGTCACATCACTAATCATCTGACTACACACTAAAGTGTGTAGCCCTGCCAGAATATCCATCGTAACAGATATTCCACACCGCCAGTGGGGGACCGCAGCCTTTCCCACTTAAGCCCCACTCATATCCATCGAGCGAATAACTCATGTTCCTTAATGTGCACATCCCCCTTATGACGGGAACCACAAGGGGGGAAACAAGGGCGTGAAGCCACTCCCGCAAGTGACTCCACTCAGCCGAGGGTGCAGCTCACAAACCACAGACAAACAACCAATCACAATACCAATATAAACAATACCAACAACCAATTACGATATAATCAACATACCAATCAACCAAACAACCATCTTATAATCATTACACAATAACTGAGTAGGGAAACTTTACCTGGAATGAAATCACCAATATCAATCACAAGCAGCAAATCAAAAGCGTTCCTCTACGAAATCACCTCTTATAATCAAATAATCATACAATTACAATCTCTAATCATCAACAATTCCAATAACCCCCAAATCACCAAATTAAGGTTCAAACAACATTAACGAATTGACATATAAGGATCTTACCCACAATACGATGATCTCAACGGTATAAAGAACTCCGAAAACCGATAAATCTAGCCCTTGGATGTGATAGAAATGGGAGAAAAGAACTTACGTTTTTTTTGTTTTCTTTTGTAAAAAGGTTTAGGATGAGGTAAAAAGTAAAAGAAACTGACAAATTCATTTTATATAACTTTTCACGCGTTGCTATCAAACCCAGTTAAAAACACGTATAACCCGGCCAAAAACACGTATAACCCGACATACTCGATCGAGTAACTAAGGTCGAGTACCGCCTACTCGATCAAGTACCCATCAAGCAGAACGTACTCCAGAATGCAAAACTAACTTACTCGACAGAGTAAGCCCTACTCGATAGAGTACCCAACAGCTCATAAATCTGAGGTATTACACTACTACCCCTCACACACCAACACGTAATAACCACTTCCAAAACATGTTACACACATTACTCTTTTTATCCAATTTTTACATATTGACATGTACCAAATGAATTGAAAGATCCTAGATCCATATTAGACTCTCTAATAAAAAATAAATTATCTCATAATTTATCATTTTAATGATCTATGTAACATGCATGCAAATATAAAAGCATAAAAATGAAAGTTTAATGAAAAACAATTTCCTTACATTGATTTTATGGTAAAATGGGCACAAACTAGATCACCTTACTAGTTTGTTCTTGAGCTTATGACAAATGGATGATCCTCCTTACAAATCTTGAAATAGAAGATCTCCTTCAAGATGCACCCAAGAACTTAACCCAAAAATCTAACAAGTATTTAACTAGAAACTTGTTAAAATTATACCCTTGATAATATTTTAATATTACTAACTCTCCTAGTAAATATTAATTTTTGTATACTAACAATCTTAGTAAGAGAATGCTCTATTATTTTAGAGAGAAAAGATACACATGCAAAGATGTTCAAGTGTTGTTGTGTGTTGTTGTGTGTAAAAATGAGCAAACATCTTGAGTGTATATGGGGGAAAACCGGTGGGAGGGTAGGTGAGGTGGAGTGTTCAATTTGTCTTATATTTTTAATCTTACATCACATGCAAAATCTATATAAGATAACTTATGGTAGTATATAAAGTAAGGTGAAATGATTATGTTCCTAATCATCCACTACTCTATTTTACACGGTCCACTTGCCCATTTACGGGTCCATGTTGGTTCTTATATTTGTCGCACAAATACGTGTAATTTTATTTTAAACATCGTTTCATGTTTAAATACTTCCATAATTAATTCGTCCAAATCACTCCGTAAATATACGTGTACCACTACACATATTATTTACGTACTAATATTAATCACATTAATCAATTAGTACAATTTTAGTGAATTAACAATTAATTAACTAAAACCCGTCTCCCAAAAATTTATTATTCAATTATCGCATAATTAAATAATAACTGTCGTGCCTCGAGTTCGCAACTCGAAATCTCTCTAAAAATAATCGACTAACCTTTTAGTCTACAAATCAAGGGACTAAATAAATTGTATCTCATACAATTAATTAGTTGTCAATGGGGTTCGTTCCTTTAGGTGTGACCGAAAGGGGTCAGTTGATCAGCGCCGTCTCACGACAATAACGTCAAACTCTAGTCAGCCAACCGTTATCGATTTACGTTAATCAACTGACGGGGATCAAATAATTAAATATCTGATGATATTCCATTAATGAGATTTATTATGTAAACGCACTATTGTGAAGGACACTAACTCCAACATGAATAACTATATCATGTCAGAATCCTACAAACTTGTCATAGAATACATGTAATCACACCACATTTGACATAGTCTTCATACATTGACTCATAACAACCGCTCTAAAATATGTTACATTCATTGATTATTTTATCTAACTTCCATGCATGGTCACATTTCATTTGATTGATTAAATCATGCAAGATGCTCAACAAAACCTTAACACACATATAATCACGCATCATTGCACTTCATGTTTCCCGACTCATAAACACCCACGTAGTGACCAACCGAAACAATAGGATCTAGTTTTGAAATGAGGGATCCTACTCACCCAAAACCGACCTTCTATTGTACTTATGTCGGGTTCATTTTATTAACACTCCTAGATTGATTTTGGTTCATTGGTTTAGGTTAAAAAATCGTCGCTCTGATACCACTTTATAACACCCCCTTCTTACCCGGCCAAGGTAATTGGGAGATGTTACCGTCTCAGTTTTCGAGGCAGTGAAATCGGAATTACAATTACGAAACTCTTTATATAAATAAGAAGTTTAGTTATTACAAACATAAACTAATGAATAAATGTGAACTATACAAATTATAAGTCGACTACCATTTGTGTCATCTATGTTATGCTACTTGACTCCGAGTCTAAGGCGTGGCCCAAATCCCGATCATGTCAACAAGCAAATCTGTACTCAACCTACTCCCCATATGATCGGAAATATCATATGGACCGACACAGGCCACCCCGGAAATAGGTGACAATTACACAGACACACAAACATCAGTTTCAATAAATAAAGAAAGTGTGATACAACTCAAAGTGTGTGAGTATGCAACATGATTATAACATGAATGAACCGCTATCAAACAATCACCACTCCGGTACCGAGACACGCCCAGACGTACCCACAACCACCACGGTACCGGGACACGCCCAGACATATCGACAACCACAAATAGGTACCGGGACACGCCTAGATGTACCGGGTCCGGAAGCCAGCCGGATCTCCTGCTAGACGTCGTGTCTCAACCACACGAATCCCTCCGTACTCAAGTTATTAAAGTGCGCATCCCACTTGGAGTGGAAAGCTCCAAAAGACGACCCGAATGTGAGACGGTCTCCCAACCGCCTCACGTCTCCTCAACATCAAGTAACCAACATTAATCGTCATGCCCTCCAATACACATGACAAACACAATAAATGCAAGATACCACACAATATACCAATTACCGACTCATCAAGTCATCTTAACCAATACCATGTCATAATGCATTTCCCATAACATATGAATTCACGACAACATGTTATAATGCACTGACTGCTTAGACACGACTCATATGACCATACAATATATTAAAACTGAGTAGGATTAACCTACCTGTTAGCAAATCCCGCTAAACAATAAAGCAACCGGATACAAATATGCTCCTCCATAAAGTCGGCACCTAATTAGGATAATTAAATAAATCACTAACTAATCTACTTAAATTAAATACGTAATTAAATAAACAAAACCCGTCTTAAAGCTACCCAAAACCCGTCACAAGACTCAGTTTATATTACCACCCTACCCCACCGTGTACCACCTCACCCTAGAAACCACAACCACCCTATTCACGGCGTGCCCAACCACCGTCACCACCACCAATCGTCGTACCCAACCACCACTACACAACCATACCTACAATAACACATACCCGACACAACCCCTAAACACCACTATATTGCTGCCACCGTGGGCCACCACCACTCCCACCTGACCACGGTGGTGGTGGCCTGCCAAGTGCCCAGTCACCATCAGCACCGCCCTACCCACCAAACACGACCCCAACAACTTCAACAACAACACACGACCTAACTCGCACCCCTCCCTTTAGCACAAGATATGGACACCTTACCGCCACCATTACCACCACCCACGACCACCACCTTACTCTCCACTCAACCTATGACACAACCAGCCCTTAGCCGCCCTAGGTTAGTCACGAAAGGAGGGTCAAAACTCAGTCTAAAGACCTGTACAAAACAGCAACAACAAATCCCTTTAGATATCGGTCAAACTCGGTTTTTGGTAGTCAACGGTGGTCAACAGGTGATCAAAGGTCGGTCAAGGTCAGTCCCAGGTGGGTCAAGGTCGAGACAAGTCAACGGTATAAATTAATTAAGATATAAGATAGTATAAGACGGGTTTATCTCAAGATCTTGAGACAGAGGGATAAAAGCCTCCCTTCTTTCAATCTCTCTCTTATCTCTCTTTTCTCTCTTATTTTGTGTGGTGGAAATGTGTAAATGAAATGAGATAGGATAGAGTTGTATGGGTGAGTGTATATATAACGGTAGGTGGCAGATGGGTTTAAGGTTCTAGTACATCTATCCTTATTATTATTATTATTATTATTATTATTATTATTATTATTATTATTATTATTATTATTATAACATAGCTCGCGTAATACAATATAATTTTATAAAATATATTTACCCATTTACCGTTGACTAGCCTTTGGCCAAGGTAAAGAAATACGGGGTATTACATGATGATATAAAACAAGTAAGAACAAAGGATTAAACACCGAAGAGAAATGTACCAACTTGGAAAGTAAGGATAAACATAAATAAAGAAGGATCCTTGCACAAAAATGAAAACTTGTCACAATAGTCTTCAAATACATGCTTAAGAGATCCAAGGATGTAAACTATTGAAGATGTTAATGAAAGAATAATTATTGAAAGATTAATATAAATTGTGTGGAAAGTTTAAAGACTAATCTACTCCTAATCTAGAGAGAGATCTAAGATAAGGAGTGAGGCTTCCAAAGTCTAACGAAGCATAACCCTAAATTATTACAAAGTGAGTTTATATAGTGACCACAAGATAGGGGCTTAAAGTGAAGTGTTGGCCCATCTAGTCGAGTCAATTGCCATGCTAGTCTTTAGTTTAGCTCGTGGGTATTGATCTTGGTTGGTCAATCCCCATATATTGACTCGCTCAGCTCGAAGGGCAACTCGCTCGAGTTGGTTGCTGGGTTGCTCGACTCAGGGAGTGAGTCGCTCGATTTGGCGCTGTAATTCCTCCATTTGGCCGCTTTGGCTGCTCCTTATCTCGTCGGGATTGACTTTGACTCGTGGGGATTGGCTTCTTAACTCTCAAAAGCTTTATTTATTGATCTACATGTCTATGGTGCTTTGCCTCCTCTTCATGCTAATCCTCTAGAATCGTCAAATAGCTCCGAATGTGCACAAATGACGGGAATTCCCCCCTTTTAGCTCCTTTCCTATAAAAACGTATAGAAATGCACCAGGGAAACAAATAGGAAGCAATTGATTAAGGAAATGGCTATAAAAGACCGTAATAACATGCAAATTGAGGTTAGTTAATGGGTTAAAAGTACGGAAATTACAACCACATCGGGTGAAAACCAGTGGTTAGATGGAAAATGTGTGGTCTAATCTTAGGGTGCCTAAGCATAACTTTATTACTTGGTTGGTTGTTCTACATAGACTATTAACAAAGGATAAGTTGTGTAGAATGCAGATAAGTAGAGATGATTGCCGATTGATAACCACTCTCTCTCTAAATACTCTCTCTACATTTTCTCCCCAAAAATCCCCAAAAAAAAACTAGTTTTTGGTCCACTTTAGCCGCCACCCACCCATCTCCTCTCCTTCTACTTCAATCCTTTCACCGGAGATGTGGCTTTCTTAGCCCATCTCCGGTGAACCCTCACTTTCCCTATGCATTAACACACTTTTGTTTCAATTTATGTCCCTTTTATCTCGGGATCTGACCTTTTCCATTTCGTTTCTTTGATCAGTGAACTTTCCGGCCTTCCTCCTTTTCCTGCCCTTTGTGTGGTCTTTGCTTCGGTCTTTGATTCGTTTTCAGCCTTCGGTGCCGTCTCTTGGAGGTGTTCCTTTTCTGGTCGGTCTCCTTCTGTTTGTCGTTTTTGTTCGATGTTTGTCGCAGCAACTTTGGGTTCCTGTCCCTCCGATTCCTCGTCCTGTCACTGATGACCTTGCATGCAACCCAGGGGTGATCCCCTTTTCCCCCCACCCCTGGTATGTCTCTAGTTTCTGTCAGATTTTCCGACATCTTTGTGTTCGGTCTGTGTTGGGCCGGTGGTGTCTTTGAGCATAGCTCATCAGGTCTGCTAGGGACCAATAGGTGATCCCCCCTTTTCCCCCACCTATCGGTCTTTAGTCCTTGTTTTGTGTCTATGAGCATTGCTCTCCGGGTCAGTTTGGGACCTATTGGTGATCCCCCCCACTTCCCCCATCTATCGGTCCTCTGTCCCGTGTGTCTCTTGTGTCAGTGTAGGTTGGCTTTTGCATGCAAGGCGGTGGTCCTGGGAGGATTCGCTTGGTAAATGGGTGTCCTTTGCTGGTTTTTTGGGTGTTCGCTGGTCTGTTGGGTCTTTCAGATGCTGTGTTTGTTGGGCCCGTTTTGTTGGGCACCATTGGGCCCGTCGGTATGTCCGGGTTTTGGTTGGAGCTCAGTCCGTCTTTTGTCTGGTTTGCATTCATTGTCTTGGCTTTGGGTGTTGTGGGCGGAGCTGGAGGTTTTGTTGGTTTGTTTCTGTCTTTTGTTTCAAAGTGCTGTTCCCGGTTGCCTTGGACACTTGTTGGTTAGTGTGTTTTTGTGTGGTTGTGTCGGTTGGATTGTGTGGTTGCGGGTTGGTTTATGGAGTTGGGTGGATTGGATGTAGTGGTTCTCTAATAATTTCAATGCTGTCCCTTTGTCTGTGGTTTATTATGTTGTCCCTAATAATAGTTTACCATAAGAATAATGACGGGATGAAGTTGTGTCCGGTCTATGTTGGATATATCCTAGGATGGTCCCCTATGGTGTTTTTGGGCAGGTGTTTGGTCGAGGGGCAAATTGTGTATTGGCCCGTCTGCTGCGCGGCTACTTTGGTCATTGGTCTTTGGTCTATCAGGTTGGTTCTTCAAGATGTAGGAGATATTTCTCCTTTAGAGGCAAGTCTATTTGGCTTGTTTTCGCCTTTCCCTTTCTACGTCCTAGTGGCGTAAGTGCATCTTGTTCCCGTCACTTGTTAGAACAAATGGCCCGATGGTCTTTGGGAGACTCTTGCTATGTGGATGCCGTGCATAACGAATTCCAAGTCCAAGCTACCGTACTCTACCAACATGTTGCAGTTACCCGACAACTTATCTATCGTAATTGTTTAATCGGAAGTTGTAATTTTATTTTCAATAATGTTGTACGTTTATACGACTTCGAGTCTCGGAGTCGTACTATTTGTATGTAATCAACCTATCTTTACTGCTGCCAAAAAAAAAAAAAAGATAAGTAGAGATGAGATGTGGGACTGACATTGAAGATCATGATCACTTATTCTTCAAATGTTCATATAGCAAGAGATGCACCGTGCTGGTGTATCAATGGTACAACCTGTTACTCCCACACTTTTGTGTTGGAGACTGTTGGAGCAGGCAAAGGAATTTAACCCAGGTGGAGTATGAAGAGTGGACTACATTGATAGCAGCTTAGGTACACCATATCTGATTGGCACGAAATAATTGCATGGTGAATAATGCATTGTTGAGGCCTGAAATTATTCTACAATGAGTTAAAGAAGCTATAAAATGTCTGAGTGTCGCCTAAGGGCAGTTCTTGGTTGCTTTAATTGTGGTAGTTAAGAAATTAGCAAGAATGGCATTGTATATTTGAGTTCATATAAATGAATGATGGGTGTAATTTGTCCAAGACTCCAAGTGGATTAACATATATTTTTACATTTTTTCAAAAAAAATAATAATAATGGTAGTTCATCCATTAACCATACTATAACTAGAAAGGAAACAATTAATTTGAAATATATCGGAAAAAATGGGACAATTAAAGTATTACTTATAAATTAATATATGATCTCAAAGTATATTTAATTAAGATCCAGCTAGCGCATGGACATTATTTATAGCGTTCTATTTTTAGTGTATTAGTTAGAAATTCGCGAAAGTAGCAATTTACCCCCTTAACTTTGTTTAATGGTGAAATTAGGCCCCTTAACTTTCAATTGTAGCAATCAAGCCCCATAACTTTAACAAAAAGTGAAATTCAACCCCAATTTTTATTTTTCACTTAAATTTCAACAAAAATTCATTTTATATTTATATTATACAACTAATAATACATAAAAGTACTAATTTTAACTTTCTTAATTTATATAAGTTTATTTATTCATCTAAAGAATAATTTTACATTCATCTATATTAAACAAAATAAAAATATGTCACAATTTTATGAACTATTCTTACATTTAGAAAAAAAATTGTCTAAAATTGTAAAATTATAAAAAAAATTGGATTGTATAAATTTTTTAGATTGTATAAAATTTATAAAGTTATAAAATTAAATTTTATATATATTTGATTAATTGGATTATAAAAATGAATTTTGGTGGAATTTCATGAAAAATCAAATAATGGGGTTGAATATCACTTTTTGTTAGATTTATGGGGCTTGATTGCTACAATTGAAAGTTAAGGGGCCTAATTTCACCATTGAACAAAGTTAAGGGGGCGAATTGCCACTTTCGCGGTTATAAATTTATATTGGCACATTATATTTTGCTTTAAGAAGACAAATTTGATCGGAAAAACTAATCAAGATAATTGAAGATATGAAACGTGTATTTTATAGAAATTTTATTTTTTTATAAACTCAATGTTAATGACTTTATTTGATAAATATTCTCAAATGATTCTAATAATTTTTTGGGCACGAATAAAATAATGTAAGTTCAAGTTTTGGTTTTATACGGAGTAAGATGAATCGAGTTGTTTTGCTAATAATAACATCAATTTATACGTAATTTTACCAATTTTATTTTATTTTTAATAAGATGATTATAATTTGTTCAAAAGATTATTTTTAAAGAAAGGATAATAGTTTGTTGAAAAAAATTATTTATTTCCTTAATTAAGCGAGTGTACTTTGGATAAACTTTTTCAAATTTCTTATTTCATACAGAGTATAAACCAAACCATTACGGATACAAAATCATTTTTTATCAAGAGCAGATATCTATTATCACTATAGTACACCACATAATAAAGTTGGTTGGTATAAGTGGTAAAGGTTCTCATATCTTAAATAAGGGATTACGGGTTCGATTCTTTACTCTAGTGAGTAGAAAAAACAAACTTGAGAAGGGTCTATTTATTTAGTTTCCTTTAGTGCCCCCGTTGGAAATTGTCTCATCCCCTATCTATTAAGGGTAAGATAATTGCTAGTCTTGAGACAAGACTTTGTTAAGTCGTAACACAAGAATCATTCAAGACTACCAATAATCTACCAAAGTCTTAAGTCGAGACATGGAAATCCAATACTCAACTTAAGACTTTTGGTAAGCCTTGACCCCACTTTCAAAGGAAATTATCCAATGAGTGGATCACATGTGTCATTTTTTTGTTCTTTTTTTTTAAGTTTGTAAAAAAAAAAAAAAGTGAATTGAAAATTAGAGTTTGAGGTGAGTCTGACTCATAAAATATGGAGTCTGAGCTGAGTATGAGCTGAGTCTGAACAATAAAGAAATAATAAAAGTTAGTAGAAAGCTGATGTGACAGAATCTTAAAACTTTGTTGAGTCTTACCAATAATCATATCCTAAAAGAATAGGTGAACTCATGATTTTCACTCCAAAAAATATATTCTTAAATAAGGAAGCACAATTAAATTCATTCACTAAATAAGACATCTACTTATATATTATAATTTATTTCATTAATTTATAATTTTTCATTAAAATATATCCTTTCATCAAATTATATTGTTTCGCTAAAGTTACTATAATCTTTTAATTAAATATTAATAAAATTTATACAAAACTGTAAATCACTAATTTTGTTTTCGCGAAAAAAAATTGAAAGAATTTATAAATTGAAATCATTAGTTGTAGGGTATAAAAAAATATTTTCTTTATATTAATTTTCAGTACATAACAAAATTCTCTTAATCAAATTTTGTTTCAACTTTTTTTTCCTCAAAACAATATATAATGACGAGAAATAAGAATAATTATAGAGATACTATTATATAGGTAATTTAATAGAAAACTAAAAAAACTCTATACACCATTCATTTATTACACGGGTCTACACTAGCTCACTAACAAAATGAGAATTTCAAAGAGCACTACTTTTCATTAATGACCTTTATATTTCCAATTAATTTTTTGCTTTCATAGTTAAATTGGACTAAGTTGTAGTTTTTCCTATATTAACCGAGTAATATATAACCAACTTATAATGGATTCACTGGATTTGTATACAAAAAGCAAAAAAGTAACATCTAAATAATTTTTCAAACACAAATTCTTGTTTTAGACGGATATTTTTTGTCTTATTTTTCAGACGGGCTTATGTGACCATTTTATAGTTAAATGTAACCACAATGGTATAGGCAGTGTTACCGCTTATGGTAACTGGTTTTTCAATAGTGGTCACATTTAACTGTAAAATGGTTACAAAATCTCGTTTTATTATTTCAGACCAAAAAGGCCCATTTAAAGCATATGGGTGTCCGTTTTGTAGGGTAATCATTAGATAAGTCATATTCAAAGAGGGGGGAAATTCTTCAAAAAGAGTTCATCGTCAAATTGCCATCTGATCCATAATAGTGGGACAAGAAGATCGAACGAAATCTTCTAATGGGGCATCACCTTGAAAGTGGCATTTTTGTCAGCTACCTTCAAACTAGACTTGTCATAAGTGTTGAATGTATTGATTCAGGTTAAACGATCGGGTTAAATAAGGGTTAGATGTATCCATACTTTAAATTTGATAAACAATTGATTTGGTAAATGATTTTTGTATGTTATTGTCATTAGCAATGCCAACATATTAATACAAGATGATAAGCCTAATACATTGTATCTATGTATCTAAATAAAATGAATGGAAACCAAGAGTCTTCTCGTGACTTGGCAAAATACTGCTCAAAAATAGCATAAGATTATTCCGTAATCCGTATAATCCTAACACACACATACACCCCCCCCCCCCCAACCTGGAGCATGGAGATCAAGAATGCCCAACTTGCGGAGAATGTAATTGAATTGAGGTGCTCCCAATGCTTTAGTAAAAATATCCACAAGCTGCTCATGTGTAGAAACGTGAGTAGGAGTGATCAAACCTTCCGTAATAGCATCACGAACGAAATGACAATCAATCTCAATATGTTTCGTTCGCTCATGAAAAAAGGGATTGCGCGCAAGATGTAGCGCGGATTGGCTATCACAGAACAAGCGCATAGGCAGGGGTAGATCAACGTCCAGACTGAGCAAAAGCCCTTTAAGCCACTTTAACTCACAAACTAACGCAGCCATAGACCGATACTCAGCCTCAGCAGAATAAAGGGAGACCGTATGCTGTTTCTTTGTCTTCCAAGAAATAGGCGAGTCACCTAAAAGAACGAGCCATCCTATAGCTGAACGACGAGTGGTAGGACACCCACCCCAGTCGGAATCACACCAACCCGAAATATGAAAGCTGCTATCAGAACGCAAAAGGACACCCTAACCCGGACTGCCCTTTAAATATCGAACGACTCGCAAAGCAGACGTAATATGGTCTTGTCTCGGCTTATGCAAAAATTGAGAAAGTACATGAACGGCATAGGCTATATCCGAACGCGTAACAGAAAGATAAACAAGAAGCCCAACAAGACGTCGATATGGCTGAGCATCGGCTAAATGCTCACCTTCCGCTACACCAAGCTTATGATGTTGCTCAATTGGAGTAGCAGATGGTTTCGCACCAAGTAAACCCGTCTCGAAAAAATGTCTAGAGCATATTTTCGTTGATTTAAATAAATACCCTCAGCACTACGCGCAACCTCAATTCCGAAAAAATATTTAAGCGGTCCCAAATCTTTCGTATGAAAGCAATTCCCCAAATAAATTTTAAATGTAGCAATGGTGGAAGCATTATTACCCACGATGACAAGGTCGTCAACATAAATACGGATAAATAGACGTACCTCACCATGCGAATAATAGAATAGGGAAGAATCGGAATAGGACAGAGAAAAACTATAATCCCGTAAAGCCGTAGCGAGTTTAGCAAACTAACAGCGAGGTGCCTGACGGAGCCCATATAATGATTTTTTAATCGACAAACTTTGCCTTCTTTTCCCCGACTAAAACCAGGTGGAAGCCTCATGTAAACTTCCTCGTTCAAGTCACCGTGAAGGAACGCATTATGAACGTCCATTTGATGCAACTCCCATTTCTTAATTGCAGCAACAGCTAAGAAAGCACAGATGGTACCCATCTTGACGACGGGAGAGTTAAGAGTTAGTATGAGTTAAGAGTTAGTATGAAATTAATTATAATATAATATTGACTATTCTTATGAGTCTTTTGGTTGCATATAGGAATTTGTATTGCCTAAGAATTCATAGAACGCATGAATTTAGAATTCATGTGAATTACAAAATATTGTTTGGTTGTTATGAAGGAAGTGCAATTCATGTACGCATTCTCACTTACATATGTGGGTCTATGTAAGCAACTTCCTCCATTATGGAGGAATTGGAATTCATGGGAACTTCCAATTCATGTGAATTGGAGTAACCAAACAACATACCCATTTTGCAATTCACATGAATTTAAGTTCATGTGTTATTTAATGGGTAACCAAGACCCCTATAATGAATTATCATAATTGATAGAAATAAAATGTGTTAGCGATGACTCTTGATTTGTTCATTAATTGTGAAAAATCACATGTTGGTCTCTCACATTAGAGAAAGAGAGAAGTGTAATCTACTTTATAAGAGAAGCTAAGGAGTTATTTCACCCATTGTCAATTGCATTTTGGAAGAAACCTCCTTGGACTCAGACTTGCACATGCTCGATGGGCGCGGCCCAGGCCATATACGAATCTAACATGGTATCAGAGTCCACAGTTAGTCCTGGGTTGTGAGGCAAAAACGGGTTCAAAAAGCGACGACGCTCCCGTCCAACGAAAGGTGAAATTGGGCCATTATTTGGCGGGCCCGATAAGCAACGATGTTCCCTCCCGTCAATACAGGTTCGAAAAAATGATGTTTTTATCGATCGGTCGAAAATGAGACTGGAGGCAATTTGCCGTGCCATGCCGGCCCGGGTCCCGGCCAAGCCCAGGCATGGTCAATCGTGCTTTCGGGTCGTGCCGTGCCGGCCTACAACCCCCGCGGCCTGGACTTAGTCGTGTCGGACGCGTGCCACTCGTTGTGCTTGGAGTATTTTTAATGGTTTTTTTAAAATATGTACCACTAAAATTGTTATGCCCGTCGTGCCTGACCCATCGTGCCTCATGTCGAGCCGTACCTAGGTACGATTTTGTTTGGAATTTTGGCGTCGCAGCCGGCCTCTTACACGGTCGTGCCTGACCCGGTCACCTCGTTTTCTATACTGTGCGCAGACTCATACCGGATTCATCCCTCCCGCCTTGGCCCGACCCGAAATGCCTACTCTAAATATAACCTTATTTTTATATTTCTTACTTTTGAAAGTGGACGTGTTCATAGAATATGGAAAAACTAATTTTGTTGTTCGACCACAACCGAACTAAATATATTTACCTTTTAACGTTTATTTGTATGAAATAGAATGTGTTTACGTCACTAATTCATACAATAGTCATTTGTTTGATATATATATATATATATATATATATATATATATATATATATGATGGGGCATATTCTGCACCCGCTGACCGAGTCAACATATTGAGCAAGGTCAAAGATATCCACAGCAAGTCAACACATTAGACAGCCTAACCGACGCAGCCTGTCGGCCTGTCGGCCTGTCACTTGGGTCTCGGCTGGGCAACTAGCCAGCCAGGAGGCATATCCGCGTACTCACATCCAGTCCCCTCGGCAGGGAGTCAACCAGGCCAGCCGGCCTGCCATGGGTCCCTCGGCCGAGGGTAGAATGCGATCTTTCCACCCTAGCCACTTGGCCACTTGGCCACTACGTGACAAAAGGTGAAAGTCTATAAATACTCCTCAATCCTCATTGAGAAAACAATCCACAATTCATCCTAAAACTCACTATTAATCTGGTATAAACTCCCTTATCTCTCTACAATATACTTTGCCAAGTAACACACAACTTAATCTCTTTAAGTTTACTGACTTGAGCGTCGGAGTGAGTACGCTCGGTACCAAGCCGAGCCCTCAGTTTGTTCATCTTAAACAGGAAAGAGCGAAAGGAAGAGTCAAGCAAAGACATCATTCTACAAGCCTATGTGGTCATAACTCTGCTCCGGAATTACACCCGGAACAATTGGCACCGTCTGTGGGGAAGCCATACTAAAAGCTGGTCACCTACCTTACAAAAAAAAACAACCAAAAACCATTCAAAGAGCTGAGAGGATGTCAAAACAACAAGACGTAATTGTGAGGGACGAAACCGCATTCTACCAGGATGACGCGTTCCCTAATTCTGAGATCGGGCAGTCCCCCACCGGCCGAGTCATTGAGTCGGTGAAGTACGGGATGCCAAGAGAGCCAGAAACATCGATGCCGACCGGCCAAGTCACTGTCATGGGACATGTGGTCGATGCGACAAATTGAAGCTATTCCTGGACACGATGGGTGGTACGCCGGTTACTCTGTCACGGCGACGGGCGCGACGCCTCCACAGTGACCGGGGCAAACAAAGTAACTCCGAACAACTTGACCGGAGTAATACAAGGAGTTGGGTATGCAAGGACACCGGCGGAGCCGTGGTGCCGAGTGGCGGACCAAAGTCCTTCCCACTCGCGGGAGGACAGGCGTCGCCGCAAAACAACGAGGCCACCCCCGAGGAAATGAAGAAAGAAGTCCGACTCTCCAAAGTCGGACAACAAGAAGCCCTTCCCGCCACGGGGAGAGAAGTCGGACTAAGGTTGCGAGGAGCCGATCGCCGAGTGTCATTCGACACGTGGTCAGACAGCCCCTCAGTGCCTATGTCCTCGAAGTCCCGGTGCCGACCAAGCTAAAGCTGCCGCCCCTATTATACAAAGAGGATAGCGACCCAACCGACCATGCTGAGGCTTTCGAGTCGTACATGTCGGTATGGGAGCAACCCGATGAGGTGTGGTGCCGAGTCTTCCCAACGACCCTCCACAGCATGGCTCAGAGTTGGTACAAAGGGCTACCTAATGGCTCGGTATACTGTTATGCCGACCTGGGAGACAACTTCATAGCCCAGTACGCCTGTAACAAGAGAAGGGCCGTGGAAACCTCGGATCTCCTAACTATCCGGCAGGGGGAGGATGAGTCCCTCCGAAGCTATGTGAAGAGGTTCGACGCTAAGGTTCAGCAGATTCGTGAGCTGAACACCGAACTGGCGGCCTTCGCACTGATGAAAGGCTTGCCGAAAGGCGAGTTCAAAAATGAGCTCATCAAGTGCGAGGACCTCAACCTCGACACCGCCAGAAAGATGGTCGATCGAGCCGTAAAGGTGGAGGATTATCACAAGACCTGGGTAGGCCACAGCGAAGCTGGGCACCCAGAGAGGAGGAGCCGCCGGGACAACGGAGATGAAGAACGTCGTGACATGAATAGGTCACGGCCTGAGAGATTTAATAGGAAGCAGAACTCGGCGGTCGCCGGGGGGAGTTCGGGACCATACACCCAGAAGCGGTACAGAAGTCTCGCTCCCTGGTCAAATCACCGGCCGAGGTCTTTGCCCTAAGCAAGAATGAAGGGCAGAAATGGGCAAGGCCCCCCAAGGCGAGGGGGGACGGCGACATGAGCCAGTTTTGCGACTACCATGGCCAAGCCGACCATAAGACCGACAACTGTCGATCGAAGAACGCCATCGAGGAGCGATCCGAAGGGAGCCCTCAAAGTATGTAGCCGGAGGCCCGAAACAAGCTCAGACGGGCGAATAGAAAATCGGTATTCCGGCGAATGGGAGTGATCCAGGTGGTCATCGGAGGAAACGAGAACGGAGGGTCGGCTAATGGGCACAAACGGCACCTAAATGAGCTTTATCAAGCCATCAACTTTGTGCCCACCACAGCGATCCCCGCTTCCACCGTCCCCGATATAACCATCGGAAAGAAGGACTACGAAGGCGTCGTTGCCCCGCACAGCGACCCGCTTGTAGTCCACCTAGACATAGCCAACCACTTGGTCAAAAGGTGCACGATTGACACGGCGCCTACACAAACATCATGTTCGGGGAGTGCTTTCTCAATCTCGGTCAAGATTGAAGACCGAGCCCCCACCAACCCACCGTATGACTTCTCCGGGGCCGGCCTGGTACCCCTGGGTCAATCAGGGGCACGGTGATGTTTGGCTGGCCGATGCGGCCAAGAATGTTTTATCCGAGTTCGTGGTCATTGATGGTTCGTCTGCCTACAATGTTCTCATAGGCCGAGTCACTTTGAGCGAGGCCGACGCAGTGATGTCCATCCGGGCCCTGACATTGATGTATGTCTCGGACCGGGGAGAAGCGCAAAAGCTCGTCTCAAAGGACGTAAGAGACGAAATTGTCAATGTCCAAGTATCTGCCAGAGGGTGCAACATGCAATCCCTCAAAGTGGCGAAAAAATCAGAGAAAGGGAAGAGCCCATCCTTACAACGGGAGGGTGATCCGATGAGCACCAACAACGTCGGCATGGTCGAAGGAGCCCCGGGCCAGGAAGTGGAAATTGACCCGGGCGCACCGTAATCGTCGGTGTCGGCCTGGAGCCAAAATTTAGAGCCGATCTCCTGACCCGCCGAGGAAGAACAAAGACGTCTTCGCGTACTCGGCGCCGAGATGCCGGCGTGAGCGGGAGGTGATCGTTCACAAGCCGAACGTACTCTCCATCGCTCGCCAGCAAGGACAAGACAAGGAACTCCTCGGCCGAAAAGGATGAGGCCATCAAGGCCGAGGTAGACAAACTATTAGAGGCGGGCTTTATCATGCCTTGTACTTACCCTGAGTGGCTAGCAAATGTTGTAATGGTAAAGAAGTCATCAGGGGGGTGGAGGATGTGTGTTGATTTTACAAATCTTAATAAAGCATGCCCCAAAGATTGCTATCCCTTGCCTCGAATAGATAGTTTAATTGACGAAACGGCAAAGCTACACTATCTTTGAGCCTGCTATACGCCTTCTCAGGATACCATCAGGTATTCATGGCCGAGGAAGACATGCCTAAGTGCGCATTCATCACCATACACGGCACATACATGTATAAAATGATGTCGTTCGGTTTGAAAAACGCTGGCGCAACTTACACTAGGCTGGTGGACAAAGTGTTTCAAGATCAAAAAGGGCGGAACATCGAGGCTTACGTCGACGATGCTATTGTAAAAAGCAAGTCTGACAGCGAGCACTTGGCCGATTTGAGCGAAACATTTTGTTCACTAAGGAAATATAAGATGAAGCTTAACCCAATGAAATGCAACTTCGGTGTCCGGGCCGGCAAGTTCCTCGGCGTACTTGTCAGCGCCAGGGGAATTGATGCCAATCCAGAGAAGATCAAAGCAATATTAGACCTGCCGGAGCCGAGGAATCGAAAAGAGGTTATGATGCTGACCGGGAGAATGGCGGCTCTCGCCCGCTTCATCTCTCGGTCGGCTGACAAGAGCACCCCATTCTTTAAAGTGTTGAAGGGGAATAAAGACTTTTGCTTGGGGGAGGAACAGAGTGCGGCTTTCAAACAACTGAAAGCCCACCTACTAACTCTCCCGACCCTGTCCAGGCCGACGCTGGGGGAGACGCTATATCTATACTTAGCAGTTACCTCGGCCACGGTCAGTGCCGTAATTGTCAGGGAGGAAAATAAGCAGCAACACCCAATCTACTTTATCACCATACACTGCTCGCCCGCGAAAGAAATTACCCACGATTGAAAAAGCGGCCTTCGCCGTCGTCGTTGCCGCAAGGAAGTTAAAACCCTACTTCGACGCACATCCCGTGACGGTCTTAACCGACCACCATTGGAGAAAGCCTTAGAAAATTCGAAAAATCCGCCGACTTATCAAATGGGCGGTGGAGCTATCAGGGTTCGCATTCAAGTACAAGCCGAGGCCTTCGATAAAGGGGCAAGCACTTGCAGACTTCCTAGCCGAGTGCACATACCAAGAAGAATCACATCCCGGTGTGTGGGAGGTATACACCGACGGGTCCTCCACGGCAAACAGCTCAGGAGCCGGCATCCTTATCACCAGCCCTAACGGGGACGAATTTGAGTACGCCTTGAAGTTTACCTTCTCGGCCTCAAACAACGAATCCGAATATGAGGCGGTGATAACTGGAGTCGAGTTAGCTAAAGCTGCCGGGGCGGAGCATATTGTGTTGAAGACAGATTCACTCCTAGTGACTAATCAAATCAGAGGAGAGTATGAGGCTCGAGACGACGGGATGGTGAGATACCTGGAAAGGGTAAAAGCCGACACTGCAAAATTGAAATCTTTCCAAATACAGTGCATCCCCAGGTCCGAGAACAACCGAGCCGACGCTCTCTCAAAACTTGCCAGTTCAAGCATCAAGAATGTCAGTCGAACCGTGCTGGTGGATATCAGGAATGCTAAAAGCATCACTGAGACCGTCGGCGTGGTGGGCGACATCGAAGCCGAGACGACGTGGATGACTCCGATAATGAAATACAAACTAACAAAAGAGTTACCGGAGGACCGCAGTCTCTCTCAGAAGATAAGAAGGATCGCCGCAAGGTACTTGGTGTTCGAAGGAGAATTATATAGAAGGTCCGTGATAAGACTACTTTTGAAATGTGTCGGCCCAGCCGACACGGAGCTCAACTGATAGAGATTCACGAAGGCATCTGTGGACATCACATGGGGGCAAGAACGCTAGCCCACAAAGCTCTCCGAGCCGGCTACTTCTGGCCTACCATGCTTGAGGATTCCAGAGCTAAGACCAAGAAGTGCAATAATTGTCAGATGCATGCTCCAGTGATACACGCACCTTCCCGAGACTTGCAACCAGTACTTAGCCCCCTACCATTTGCACAGTGGGGGATGGATTTATTAGGGCCATTTCCGACGGCCTCCGGAGGAAGGAAGTACCTAATCGTCGCCGTTGACTACTTCACCAAATGGGTCGAAGCTGTCGCGGTACCTGCCAAGACCACGGCGGCCGTAAGAAAGGTGATTTGGGAGAACGTCATAACTCGATTTGGGTTGCCCCAAGTCATGGTATTTGACCACGGCCGAGAGTTTTGGAGCGACATGGTAATGAACTGGTTGGAGGAGCTCGGTATCAAATTTGCATACTCCTCAAATCTCGCCACCCTCGGAGCAACGGGCGGGGAAGCGGCTAATAAAACAATCCTAAACGGGCTGAAAAAGAAGGTTAAAGATTTAAAGGGAAGGTGGGCTGATGAACTACCCGGCGTCCTGTGGTCACTTCGAACCACGGAGAAAGAAGCAACGGGGTACAGTCCATTCCACCTTGTCTATGGGTCTGAGGCCGTCCTGCCAATTGAAGCAGCGGTGCCGACATTCAGAACGCAAACTTTTGACCCAGTCGAAAATGAGGAAGGCCTGAGAGCCTCCCTAGACCTGGTCGAAGAAAGTCGAGACACGGCACGGCTAAACTTGGCAGTATATCAAAACCGGATGAGAAGAGCATACATGTAACACCCCCGTACACCAGAACGCCTTACCAAGGACCATTCCAGTATATGACGGTGTCACCATCTCGGTTTCCCGAGGAGGTAGATCAAATTAGACAATACAAGAACAATATTATATCATTAGAGAATCATTGCACAATACCATTCTATTCAAGTTCCCTAGAACACAGTTCAATTACAACACTTGTGATTCTACTCTCTAGACCAAAGTAGCGTGATGACTCGATCCCTCCAATCCCGGTAATCAGCAATCAACAATACCTGCTAAGCCAACTGCTCACCATCCCCGAATGGATCACCGCAGATACCACAAAACAACACGGGGTCAGTACTGACTAATCAAATAAAAGATAAGACAATAAAGTAAATAGCTGATCATTCACTATCCCAACTCACCACCTCGTACACATACCGACTACACACGAAGTGTGTAGTCCTGCCAGATTACCCATCGCAACAGTAATCCTCGCGCCATGGGTGACCGCGACCCATCCCCACCTAGTCCAAACTCTCCTCAACGAGCGACTAATAGTCCCTGTCCCTTAATGTGCACATCCCCTCCCGTGGCGGGTTCCACGGAGGGCGAACTAGGGTGTGGAGCCACTCCCGCAAGTGACTCCACCACAATCTCAATCACAACACCGCAGCTGTCACATGACAGCGTCATCATTACCACAACCACTATACTCCGATGATCGGCGGATAGCCATGGACCACAATACAATCATAAATTCAATTCAATTAACAGTAGACTGAGTAGGGAGACCCTACCTCATAACAAAGCATGAAAGACTTCCATCTATAGCCACGCACAACTCCATTAAGCACCCTAACAATGGTAACCATATCCTATTACACAACTATACTCAAATAATCATACAAAAGGACACAAGGCAGCAACTTACCTAACCTTGCACATCGGTGACGACATAGACAACCACCATTCACGATCTCCTTGCTCCGCGAGTCCCGACGTTCCCATGGTAGGGGTTAGGCTAACTCCTTAGAGGTATGAGGCTATGGAGTGATTGAGTAGGGTGATGGTCTAGGGTTAGAGAAAGAGAAACTGCCGAGGAAATGAGAAAAAATAGAAATGAATCTCGCGAACTCGCATTTATAATAACGCGTCGAGCAAAGGTCATACTCGGTCGAGTATAAGAACACTCGGCCGAGTAGACTCCACTCGGTCGAGTATTGGTGATACTCGGCCGAGTGGCCTCCGCTAGGTCGAGTAACTAACCTATACATCTCCTATTATTACCATCCGATCCTACGCTATTCATCCTGCGATGCGCTTGGTCAATAAGTCGGTCAACAACGTTCCTAAAGATCCTGGGTGTTACAATCTTCCCCCCTTAAAAGAACTTCGTCCCCGAAGTTCAGCCCGCACGACACTCCCTGCAATATTACATACCGTGACCTTAACCATCTTCACAAAGGTACACAAATTCACAATGTCCATACATTACCATCAGCTAACTTACTCGACAACAATCATCTATCACATCTACCTTTCTAAACAAAGAATTCATTCTCAAAACAAAGATTCACCCTATACCTACACAAGTATGCAATTGCAACACTTTACACAATGTAGGAAAACCATACATACTTGTAACTACCACGTTCCATACGTTTATATTAAATGTTCAAATGCAAAGCAATACACCATTGTAAAATACATAAGTACACAATCACCACATTCCGAACACGTATACCAATTATCATCAATTACATCGAATCTTCATTTTACTTGACCCCCTTTGCGCCATAAAATTATCATATTGATTGAATACAACATAGATGCGGCTTAAAGCAAACATAATTGTAATCCAATAATCCCGAATGTGAGCACACCTAACATACGTATGATTCCCAATATCTATTATAAAATTAACTACTTACACAGGAATAAGACATCTTTCATAAATAAAATGCTTGTCATAAAAACTGAGTTGAGCCTTCCGTGTATAGTATAATCTTTATGCTTCAAGGAAACATGACATATTCCGAATGTTGACTACATACATGTGATTCCCAAAATCATAGGTATAGCTAACACATACTTTACATAATTAAATACTTAATTCCGCGACATTACTCTTCCCCTCTTAAAGGAACTTCGTCCCCGAAGTTCACCACTAAACACTTCCCCAACCACACGCAAAAATGTACTACATGACGGTGACATTACTCATAAACTCGTGGATCCCCAACTTGTTTGGCAACATTACCCTCTTGTGACTTACAAGGACCCAATGCTTCAGCAACCAACATGTATACTCTTGTAGCGACAATTAACATATAAAATAATTGAGAAAGAGCATGTCTATGCACAGAAACAATTATCGTTGCAGTCGAACATATACATACATGCAAACTTTACAGTGACTACGTGATACGAGTCAAGTGTTACCTTCATATACTTTAATGTCTAGGGTATCCCACTCCTAAACACACTAAGATCCCCCTAACCTGGGTAATACAACAAAACATTCATAAATTTATAGCCTATATCAACAATCACGAATCCATGAGACATTCATAACACATATGTGCGGCATATTATCGTATAAAATAGGAAGACAAGGTATTAAAATATCTTTCATCTATTATTACATAACTTATAGTTCTCTGGTTAAGCAATATTCGGCCGAATATAAGTGGGCACTCGGCCGAGTAAAATCCACTCGGTCGAGTATATGTTCACACTCGGCCGAGTGAGCTTTACTCGGTCGAGTGGTGTCTATGCTCGGTCGAATCTTCATATCCAGAGAGCCCTTAAAGGCATTACTTAGAGCATTTACCGTCAACCTGCATCACACTCATTACAGTAATATAAAACACATCTAAGTCCCAACATACACATCATTTAACATGTCTCCGCACGATAATTAAGTAGCTAACGGCCTTATGGCCAAATACAGTCATCCAACGAGAAGTACCAAATTTCGAAAGCAACATCCAAAGAAGAGGCAATAAATCCGACACCACAAAACAAATCCATCACCACTAAATAAATCTAACATCCAAGAAATCAACTAAATAAGAGTAACATCCAAGATCGAAATGAGGACCCTCCTCCATGTCATCACCACCACCACCAGCGCCTTGAAGTACTTTTGACCAACTCCCCGCACTGGAAAACTCTGCTGCCGAGTAGTCCCCTCCCGGTGATCGCCGGAGTTGGCTCCCACGGTCCGCGAGGTAGCCAAACTCGGTCTCCTCCGGAGGTCTCCGAAACTCGGGTCCACCCGTAAATCGTGGAACACTCCCGTATCCACTCCCGGTCCTCTCCACCATACAAAGCTCTACCAAATCAGTCCCGATGCCCGACTAAGGGTCATCTCGTGAAGGTTACGAGCACCAAAGTAGAAGAGATCCGCTCGGCCCGGCTCATGAGGCTGCATCCTAGGGTCATGCACCGTAGGGTACGGCGAATACGATAAGGATGGTAAGGGTAGGAGTCGGGGCGAGTAAGAGGGCTCGGACACAACCGGGTCTACCCTAGGGCGCTAACGCCACGACGCTCCCTAGGTGGGGGAGGTGCTCGCTTTGTCCCTCGGTGCGGTGACGGGCTCGGGTAAGTCCGGGAGAGAATCCGAGGGTCGATCGGGTAAGATCGCAGTCAGGGATGCCACAAGGCTCCCACTCGGCCAAATGATCAACAACGGGGAGATGAGCCGGGTCCTAAGCACCATCCACATAGTCCCTCTCACCCTCCAAGCATACGACCCATCATCCATCTTCCTCAACCATCGGTTCTCGACGCCAATATCAAGGGCGTCCATGGTAGGTACAACCTCAACATACTCATTCCCCTCAGGAGGTGGGGCCTCAAAGTCGGTCAGTCGCTGAGCTAGGCGGGTCACTATGGCCCCGCAAGCAATAAATCGGGTCTCAGACTGTGCCATGCGCTCCAGACTAGAGCACACTATACCAGGGGCACTGTAGTAAAACGGTTTCCGGCGGTGGAGGTTAAGGTAGGACACAAGAAGCATGACCTCGTGAGAGTTGAGTTTACTCACGTCCTCTCTCGAGTAAAGTAGACAGGTCAACATCCTTAGAAACATACGAAGGGAAACGTCTTTGAATATCATTAATCAACATGGCACGACGGTAGGGGCGGGTCTCGCAACAAATAAGGTAGGTCGAGGTGCGCCACTGTTCTTGGCCACGTCACTAAGGTAGTCATCCTCCTCAGCCTCTAAACCTAAATGGTCAGCCAACTCATCCAGGGTAAGCTCATGATCCTTATTCATGAGACGAAAAGAGACGGTCTTTCCCTTCTTATCATACACAAAAGAACTCAAAAACTCTAGGGTCAAGTGAGGGTATGATTTCTTTCTCAAGTGATACAACCCCTCCATGCCCAAAATTTTGAAAATGTGAACTATGTCCTCCTTAATTCCCAAAGCCTCAAGGATACCAGGGTTGACACAACGGGTGGGGCGAAAAGGACGACGCATAAGAGCCACGAAAGCCTTACGATGATCAAAGTTAGCGAAAATTATCGATGGATGAGCCGCCACCGGCGTCTGACCGATCCATCGCTACCTTGCCCAACCTCGAGTTGGACCTCCGCGCGAGGTCTCTTGTTGGGTAAACCTCTAGTTTTCACCATACTGCAAGAAAAACATTTTTAACAAAGGATTGACACTTGAAAGTTCTTAACACAAAAGACGGACTGTTCTACTTGTATATCGATTTTGGAATAAGCTTTGGAAGATAAACTATCAGAAATCACCATGTATTTTACAATTCACCTAGTTTTAAGTTTTCAAATTGCTTCAAATCAGGAAATACTCATCAACAATAAGAAGAATTTCGTTTTGCTAACCCTAGAATTCAGAAAGTGAATTTTACCTCATGAAATCAATCAACCAAAGATGTACACAAGTTCTATATGTGTTCACATTCGAAAATCAAATAGTTTAGGACAAGATTCAGATTGTTTTTAACAAGAAATCGAAATATAGCATGTTGATACACAAAGTCTTTGAAAACAATAAGGAATTTGAGTTTGGGTCTTACCTTAAACTGATTTTGGCAACTAAGGACAAGTGTGGCACCAAGATTTCACCCAAAAACTTGAGAAAGGATGAGTATGGAGTTTTAGAGAGAAGGAAAGATGAAGATGGGAGGCGGAAATAAGAAAGAAAGGCTCGAGAATAGGGTTTTTGTATAACCCGAAATTGGCTTGCTACAGCGACACTCGGTCGAGTGTTGGGAATACTCGTAGTGTTCACTACTCGGTCGAGTATTTAGGATACTCGGCCGAGTGTTCATGACTCGGTCGAGTACCGTTCTTACTCGGTCGAGTTTTAGAGACCAGAATCGATTATTATTCTAACAAAATGGGCACTCGGTTATGTAACTTGACACTCGGCCGAGTTTGGTCTACTCGGTCGAGTACTCGCATCTACTCGATCTAATTTTCAAATAAATAAGGAGTCGTAACTTTTTACTGTTCCTGCAAAATCAAATAACATCGTTCGGAGTTCCGGGATTCCGGCTCGTCACAATTAAAGCTGATTCCTACCACGTAAACACACAACCGCACGTATATCTGTACATTCATCTCCAAACAATCATCACTTCCACTTTATCCCTCACTATACCAAGAAACTATTTTACTGTACCCATAAGGCACATGTCACAATCTAATTACGATAATTACCAAGTTTAGTTCTATATCACATCATTTCTACTTCCGCTAACCACCAGACACACACCTTATTCACATTTGCAATCCAATAATTTCACACCTAACACATTCCAAATAAAACAAATTGATTAAGTTGTCACTGATCACACATTGCAACAATTCCATATTCACTTCCACTTTTCTACACATCTAACTAACTTATATCGCTCTATTAATAGATACGCACACAATAGATACACACAGCACACAACACTTAGCAATCCATGACTCACACTAGCTACCCTTTTCCCGTGTCTGGTTTAAGTCCGATGGGGCCATGATTTTGAAATGAGGGCGCATACTCACCCAAAATCTAGCATCGGCTGGGGCTCCCAACGTACATACACCAGGTTCATTTTAATTGACACCCTATGTTCTTTAATTTCGTTAGTTTAGGTTCCAAAATCGTCGGCTCTGATACCACTTTGTAACACCCCCGTACACCAGAACGCCTTACCAAGGACCATTCCAGTATATGACGGTGTCACCATCTCGGTTTCCCGAGGAGGTAGATCAAATTAGACAATACAAGAACAATATTATATCATTAGAGAATCTGTTACAATACCATTCTATTCAAGTTCCCTAGAACACAGTTCAATTACAACACTTGTGATTCTACATCTCTAGACCGATAGCGTGATGACTCGATCCCTCCAATCCCAAAGGAATCAACAATACCTGTTAAGCCAACTGCTCACCATCCCCGAATGGATCATCGCAGATACCACAAAACAACACGGGTCGATCTTGACTAATCAAATAAAAGATAAGACAATAAAGTAAATAGCGATCATTCACTATCCCAACTCACCACCTCGTAGACATACCGACTACACACGAAGTGTGTAGTCCCCGCTGATTACCCATCGCAACAGGTAATCCTCGCCGCCAATGGGTGACCGCAGCCCATCCCCACCTAGTCCAGCTCATCAACGAGCGACTAACGATCCCTGTCCCTTAATGTGCACATCCCCTCCCGTGGCGGGTTCCACGGAGGGCGAACTAGGGTGTGGAGCCACTCCCGCAAGTGACTCCACCACAATCTCAATCACAACACCGCACTTTGTCACATGACAAACAGTCATCATTACCACAACCACTATACTCCGATGATCGGCGGATAGCCATGGACCACAATACAATCATAAATTCAATTCAATTAACGATGGACGAGTAGGAGACCCTACCTCATAACAAAGCATGAAAGACTTCCATCTATAGCCACGCACAACTCCATTAAGCACCCTAACAATGGTAACCATATCCTATTACACAACTATACTCAAATAATCATACAAAAGGACACAAGGCAGCAACTTACCTAACCTTGCACATCGGTGACGACATAGACAACCACCATTCACGATCTCCTTGCTCCGCGAGTCCCGACGTTCCCATGGTAGGGGTTAGGCTAACTCCTTAGAGGTATGAGGCTATGGAGTGATTGAGTAGGGTGATGGTCTAGGGTTAGAGAAAGAGAAACTGCCGAGGAAATGAGAAAAATAGAAATGAATCTCGCGAACTCGCATTTATAATAACGCGTCGACAGCAGTCATACTCGGTCGAGTATAAGAACACTCGGTCGAGTATTGGTGATACTCGGCCGAGTGGCCTCCGCTAGGTCGAGTAACTAACCTATACATCTCCTATTATTACCAGTCTGATCCTACGCTATTCATCCCTGCGGTCTGCTTGGTCAATAAGTCGGTCAACAACGTTCCTAAAGATCCTGGGTGTTACAATACAACCGTAGGGTCCACAAAAGGGACTTAAGAGTAGGAGATCTAGTCCTAAGAAAGTCGGCCGCAACCAACAAAGGAAACATCCATGGTAAAATGACGGCCAACTGGGAAGGACCCTACAAGGTGGTTGAAGAAATGAGGCCGGGGACATACCGGCTGACAGACATGGAGGGTGTTCCTCTAATGAGCCATTGGAACACAGACAACCTAAGGAAATACTTCGTATAGCGGCGGAGGTGTCCGAGACCATTGTGGGCACCCCAACGCTTGATTATACCTTATGAAGAGTGATCCAAGTTTTCCATTGAAATGCTTGTCCCCTCCGTAGTCGTACCAAGGTAGACGCCGCGGCCAACGCCGGGCAGTCACGAGTAGACGCCACGGCCAAAGCCGGGCAGTCACTACAATGGCAGTTGATACTCGCGAAAGCGACCAACATGCTTAGGAACGTATAAGTACAGTTGAGAAACGCAAATCTGACCGCCTCGGCCAATCCGAGAGTGGCAGAGGAAGCGATCAATATGTCTAGAGATACGAACGCTGTCGAGCCGTAACCCCGATTGCCTCGGCCAAAGCCGGGAGTGACGGGGACACAACGACCGATACGCTAACATGTTCACAACGGCGGTTGGGAAGCGCAAATCTGACCGCCTCGGCTAAGACCGGGAGTGGAGGAGGAAGCGACCGACATGCCAACATGTTTAAAAAACGTTTAAGTACAATTGAGATGCGCCTTCTAACTGCCTCGGCCAAGCCGAAAGTAAAAACGAAAAAGCACTCAATATGATGAAACGTAAGAAGACAACTTAATGGAGGCAAAATAAACAAACTTTATTGAAAAATGTTTACAGGTGAAGCAAAACAAAGTCGACGGCCATCCCCATAGGGATAGCCTAAACACAACCTACCAAAGTTTAACAAAAAAAAAAAAAACAAAAGGTACAACAAAAGGTTACAGACATAAGACTTTAAGCGCCAAAAGGATGGCAGGGAGGAAAGGCTCAATAGTTGGCCCCCGAACAGCTGTAGCTGTCTGAAGGGCCGGGTGAATCTGGTGACGACCGCCCATCTCCCTATGCTTGTTTCTGCTCGCCACCGGCAGCAGTAGCAGCATCACCATCAGTGGGCGGCCCAGAAGCCGACTTGGCAGCTTCGCCTGCCTTGGCCCTCTCAGCTTCCTCCCTGGCCTCCTTCACCTTAGCATCTCGGGCCGCCTTGGCCTCAGCTTCCTGAGCGGCCTTCACCGGCTTTGCCTTCTCCGCAGCCTTTGCCTCCGCAGCAGCCGCCTTCTCATCAAGAAGCCGGTCAAAATCTTTCCACGGGAAGTTGCCTTCTGGAAGGAGCTCTTTGATCACATCCCTGGTAGCATCTTCAGCTTGGTCCCGGTACTGGGCACACATGTCATGGATGATGACGGTCTTCAATGTCTCAATGTCCTTCTCCCTCTGAAGAAGGATAGCCTTGGTGTACTTATGCTCCTTTGCCTCAGCCGAATGCAGAGTCTTCCACCTCTCCTTCTGCCCAACCACGGCGTTATAGCCGCCCTCAAATTTGTCCCGCTCCTCCCGCAGCTTAGCGGCATCAGCCAATGCAGCCTCAACCTTGGCCCTCTCGGCTAGGACCGCCTTCTCAGCGTCCTCCCTAAGCTTTCGCTCAGCGAGGAAATCATTTTTGGCGGCCTGGAAGTCCTCCTTCGACCTCTCGGCCTCCTTCTTAGCGGCGGCAAGATCGAGACTAAGCCGTTCAAGCGTTTTGCCAGCTCGAACCATGACCTCTTCTTGCTCGATAATATGATTGGCGGCTAGTTCAGTCCACCTCCCCAGCCTCTTGGACAACCTTCTGCCTTCCGCCACAAGCTGAGCAAGGGAAACCTTCTGGGATGAGGAGTCAACGGTGAAGTTTTTACCGCCCGTCTGCACAGGCTGCTTCTCCAATTGCCGTTCAGTGAGAACGACAGCTGACGGCGGCTGATCTACAAAAAACCCTGACAAAGCATCCATGTCAACATTCATTGACATGTCGAAAGTCTGTCATCGGAATGCCCAATGAACTGCTAAATCCGAGCCATGGGTTAGATCCGTACCAGTCTTAGCCTTCTTGGGCAGAGGGCTGGCTGGTCCCTTTCCTTTCCCGGCCTCGGTAACAGCAGCAGCGGCAGGCTCGGCCTCTTTTCTCTTATTTGAAGGAGAAGGACCCTCCACAACAGTGACCTCCTCTTCAACATCGACGACCACCCGCTCCTTTTGGACCACGGGGATTGCAGATTGAGCTGGAGTTGACGCCTTGCTGCCGTAGACGTTGTCTTTGGTCTCCGGCGCGCACGGACGTTACCCAGAATCTGCGCTGAGCCGCCGCCACATCCAATGCCTTCAGCAATCTTGCTCCATAAGTTCGTGAGGGGCCGGTGCTGCGATCACGTGGCCCGGCCTTAGGATGCGGCTTAACAACTCTCCGTTCTCGTCAAGTCCCAACCTCTTGAGGACGGAGACGAGCGATTCCGCCAAATCGGTCCGCAAAAGAAACGGCGGAGTTAAGCAAAAGAAATAAACCAAGGTTCAAATACGAAACATAAAAAGCAAAGATGGGCCTCATACCGACCCCACTCGCCCGGGCGAGGGCGGTATGATGGCCGACGTGGCGAGCTCATCCTGAAGAACGATCTGCGTCGGGGCATCCATCCCTTCGGCGTGCCATCCTTCTCGACCTCAAACAACCTCATTGCCCGCGTTTCGTCCTCATTAAGATAGACCTGTGGCGTCCATCTTAAGCTTACTCCAGGAGACATATTTGTCATGCTCCCCTTGATTCTCACACACCGTAAATTGACGCGCTCACGAAAGGACTAGGGCGTGAGTAGTCCTCCGGAACCTCAACGTATACCCACCGCCCCTTCCAGTCCTTGCAAGATGTCCACTTGGAAACGGTAACATAACCCGCCTCGGTCTGTATGCTGTACCACCCCGGGCCACCTAGGGTAGTCTGCCGAAGATGGTGAAGCCGGCGGAAGAGGTTCACCGTTGGGGCCTCCCCTTTAAAAAGACACAACCATACAAAGCCAATAATTGTCCTGATGGCCAACGGATGCAGTTGGGCCACGGCGACATTCATGGCTTTAATTATGGCAACAACGTATTCATTCGGGAAAACCGGGCCCATACTCCGGTGTCGATGTATACGCCGATACAACCCTCGGGAGGGCAACAGATGGCCTGACCCTCCTCAGGGATAACAATTTTATACCCCCTGCCGAAGGAGTAATGGTCTTCAAAAAGATCAGAACCGGAGCAACTAGCGAACTTGTTCGTCCAGGCACGATCAGGACTGATCGAACAGGCGTCGCCGTGCCACGAGAAATGCGGCCTCTTTACGACGGAAGGGGTCGCCTCATCATCGTCATCATCAAAACCCTCCAAAAATTGCTCATCAATTTCAGGAGAAAGCGGCTTGGGACCCCCAAACCCTATCGGGGTGACAACCAAAGTGCCTCCTCTTCATCGATGGATGCGACGCCCCGCCCCAGGCAGAGGTACTGGGTTGAGCATCCGCAGAAGACATAGTGACAACAAAAACTTAACAATTAAAAAGTTGGAAAAATTTGTTTGTTACCTTGGAAAAAGTGCTATGCCGAGTAACGCTTTGAAGACTAGAGAGAAATTCCTTCGAAAAACTAAGAGAGGGGAAATTTTATTGAGAAAATGAAGTTTGATGGCCAAAAAACGGGGCACACTGCTCTATTTATAGAGCAAAGCCCATGAGGCGGACCAATCAGGGCAAAGCCCATGAAACGTCCACCAATCAATGCCAAGCAACGTGTCAAGCATGCAGCCACGAAATATCAATCGACATACAGTTACAAATCTTCTTCAACACGCTCCTTGGTATCTACTTGCCAACGGCCAGCTGATCAACAAAGCAAAGACAGCACCGGCCGGGGGCAATCAAAAGTACAAACGGCACTCTCAACCTTGGTCTCGGCCAGCGCCATTTTCTTTTCCACATAGGATGTCCATTACACATCCATGTGGAGGGGGGATATGGTACGGCCTGAACAGAACCAAGCCGAGGAAGAAGAAGCCGGGGAAGAAGTTCAACTTGCGCAGAATACGCTCAACACTCATCGAAGGTCCATACCACGGCATAGACTACGCTGGGGTCAAATTGATGGGGCATATTCTGCACCCGCTGACCGAGTCAACATATTGAGCAAGGTCAAAGATATCCACAACAAGTCAACGTATTAGACAGCCTAACCGACGCAGCCTGTCGGCCTGTCACTTGGGTCTCGGCTGGGCAACTAGCCAGCCGGGAGGCATATCCGCGTACTCACATCCAGTCCCCTCGGCATGGAGTCAACCAGGCCAGCCGGCCTGCCATGGGTCCCTCGGCCGAGGGTAGAACAGTCTTTCCACCTGCTAGCCACTTGGCCACTTGGCCACTACGTGACAAAAGTTGAAATCTATAAATACTCCTCAATCCTCATTGAGAAAACGATCCACAATTCATCCTAAAACTCACTATTGATCTGGTATAAACTCCCTTATCTCTCTACAATATACTTTGTCAAGTAACACACATCTTAATCTCTTTAAGTTTACTGACTTGAGCGTCGGAGTGAGTACGCTCGGTACCAAGCCGAGCCCTCAGTTTGTTCATCTTAAACAGGAAAGAGCGAAAGGAAGAGTCAAGCAAAGACATCATTCTACAAGCCTACGTGGTCATAACTCTGCTCCGGAATTACACCCGGAACAATATATATATATATATATATATATATATATATATATATATATATATATATATATATATATATATATATATATATATATATATATATAGAGAGAGAGAGAGAGAGAGAGAGAGAGAGAAGGGTTCTTATAAGTCCCTTATATCATATAAGGCCCTAAGTCTTCATAAGAGCCCTTGGATGAAGGAATTCAATGGATGAGATAAGGAGAGAGGGCGCCTTTTTTAGCGCAAAAAAAAAGGAAATGCTGATTGTATGAGAGAGGGTAGATAGTGCACTATTTGTGTACTTGTTGCAGTACAATCCCGCGGACAAAGGGAATAAACAAAGCCTTCTAATTCATTTTGCAAGCTTCCCTCTTCTTTTCACCATTCAAAACCTCTCAACAAGCAAAACCCATCAAATTCACCATTTAAAATCATCCAAAATTCTGTAAAATCCATTATAAATCATCAAAAAAATAAGAGAAATTTCATTCCCACTGTTTAACTACATCATGTTTCCGGATAAATTTCATTCGCTTTGTTGAAGAAAAAAATTTGTCATCTTTTCATCAGAGAAAGACGATCAAAATGACAGTCAGTGTTAGTGAAATGAATCATATGCAGATTGAAGTTGCCGTCGATGGTTAGTTAATTTCTTTCTTATTTGTGTCTTGGTTGTTGTTGTAGGTTGATGTTCATGAATAAAATGCTATATGTAATTTTAGCTTGATGTTCATGACTATCATTTGTGTCGGTTCATTGTTTTTTTATGGTGTTGTTCTTTCATGGTGTTCATTAAATTTGGTATTGTTCTTTCATGGTGTTCATTAAATTTGTTCTTTCATTTGGTAGCTTGTTGTTCATGGCAAAAATGATGGAAATTTAAAAGTTTGATAAAGAAAGAATTATAACTTCAGTGGGTTTAAGTAAAACTTTTACCCATATATGTATAACTTTAATAATACAGTTTGTGTATAGAACCTCATGCAGATTGTACTTTTTGTCGGAAGTGAAAAAGATCATAAAATTTTATATACATCGTGTTATAACTCCAGCGGTTTTTTGTATAACTCTTTGACAATTTCCTACAGCTTCAGGTAACAGAGTATATAACTCCTGTAATTCTAACCCTAAATTTTGCATAGAAAATATTACTAAATAACCAATTTTCATATACATATTCATGTTATAGCTGAAGTTATACATTCATTAATTGAAGTTATAGGATGTAGAGTGTTATACATTCCTCAACTTAGAGTTATACATTATATGCCTAGAGTTATACATTCTATGTTTAGAGTTATACATTCTATGTTTAGAGTTGTACATTATATTCTTGGACTTATACATTATATGCCTAGATTATACATTCTATGCTTAGAGTTATACATTATATGCCTAGAGTTATACATTCTATGCTTAGAGTTATACTTTCTATGCTTAGAGTTATACAGTATATGCCTAGAGTTATACATTCTATGGTTAGAATTATAAAGTAAATGCTAACAGTTATACATTATATGCCTAGAGTTATACATTATGTGCAGTGAGTTATACATTCTATGCTTAGAGTTATACATTCTATGCTTAGAGCTGTACATTATATTCTTGGACTTATACATTATATGCCTAGAGTTATACATTCTATGCTTAGAGTTATACATTATATACCTAGAGTTATACATTATGTGCAGTGAGTTATACATTCTATGCTTAGAGTTATACATTCTATGCTTAGAGTTATACATTATATTCTTGGAGTTGTACATTATATTCTTGGAGTTATACATTCTATGCTTAGAGTTATACAGTATATGCCTAGAGTTATATATTCTATGCTTAGAATTATATAGTAAATGCTAAGCATTATACATTATATGTCTAGAGTTATACATTCTGTGCCTGGAGTTATATATTCCTTTATCATCTCATGGATGTATGGTTCTACTCAGATGGTCGTAAAGAAGCGGAAACTGAGTATTGTAAGCATTTGGCAGCAGAGTTTACACCTTGTGTAGGACAACAATTTTTTGAAATCGACGAGGCAGTGACATTTTATAAAATGTATGCACTGGCATCCGGGTTTGATGTTCGGAAGTATACGATGAAAAAATGGCGCGACGGTGAAATCAAGTCAAAGTTACTGGTTTGCAACAGAGAGGGATTCACATATGTCCCAAAAGGCGAGGCAGTAATAAAAAAAATGAGACCGGCATTAGGGAAGAAGAAATGCAATGGGGATTAACAACTGCGAAACAGAGGAAATATACAGTCAAGAGGGTAGGGTGTAAAGCACATGTCAGGCTATTTATGAAGAATGGAGTATTAGTAGTTGACCGATTCTACATGGGGCATAATCACGAGCTTGTATCTAGTGAGGATCGTCAGTTTCAAAAGATGTCGCGGAACATAGAAGATTTTCACAAGTACTTGATAATGTACAACTCAAGGGTTAGTTTACTATTAATCAAAACTCCAATAATTGTTAAACCTCTAATTATTTTTTAAAAATCTAGAATGATTGAAAACAGCCTTAGAGTTATATAGAAAGTTGTTAGAGTTATACATAATCGCAGGCAAGGTTATACTTTCAGATGTAAGAGTTATAAATAGAAGTTGCACAATCCATGAATGGAGTTATGCATATGTTTCATGAAGTTATACGAAAAGGTGTAAGAGTTATAGTTAAGGAATTTTTTATTATTAGTCAGCACTGATCAGGATATCTTGTCTATTGCAGTTGAAGATAGGAGCAACTAGGACGTACAACATGTGTAAGGAACTCGTAAACGGGTTCGAAAACATTGGTGCATCGTTAACTAATTTTAAGAACTTCCACAGAGATGTGAAATGTTTCATCCATAAAAGGGATGGTCAATTGTTCATAGACCGGTTCAAGAATATGGCACAAAATAGGCAGGGGATTTATTTTGATTTTGAAGTTGACAAGGATAATAGCCTTCGAAGGGCAATCTGGGCTGACAGAACAGCTAGACGGAACTACTTCGTTTTTGGAGATGCAGTGTCGTACGACCCATCATACTCGACAAACAAGTATGATATGATTTTCACGCCATTCACTGGTATAGATCACCATAAGCGATCAGTAACATTCTGTGGGGCGTTGATTGCCCATGAAGATCATGAATCCTTCCAGTGGGTTTTCAATAGGTTTTTGAATGCTATGGGTGGGAAGGAGCCCGAGTACATTATCACATATCAGGATGCGGGGATTATTAAGGCCGTACCCCTTGCCTTCAAGACTGCACGTCACCGATTTTGCATATGGCATATAATGAACAAGGTGCCAACGAAGTTCGGGGTGACAAGGGAGGATTATAAGGAGTTCATTGATAAATTGAACAACATTATATGGGACGAAAACCTAGAAGCAGACGACTTTGACGCTAGGTGGGCATAAATAATGGAAGCGCATGGTCTTGTGAACGAAGAGTGGTTTACAGAAGCGTACGATAGAAGGAGCCAATGGGTGATGGCGCATTGCAGGGACTTGAACATGGGTGGTGTATTGAGGACAACCCAGAGATCAGAGAGCATTAATAGTTTTTTTAAGAAGTTTGAGCAGAAGTCAGGTACGTTAGTGGAGTTTTGGATGCGTTTTGAAAGCGCTATGGACCATCAACGGCATACGCAGAAAAGACTTGACCATGAAAACAGACACTCAACACCAGCAAGGGGAACGCATTTAGCCATAGAGGAATACGCATCAAATGTTTATACCCGTGAGGTTTTCAAGGAATTCCAACTAGAGGTCATTTGCTCAATCGATACTGTAAGACCGGGGGTTATGCTGAAGTTGATGGAGTTGAGGTGACTATCGTTAAGGATTCATGCAGAGAGAAAAGTTTCAACGTAGAGTACAACCCAGGTAACAACATTTTGGCATAATCTTTATCTATGTGGTAGTTCACTGAAGTTGCTAGATATGGTGCCAAAGTTACATTGTCTGAACATAGAAGTTATATAATTGTTCACTGAACTGCAGACATTTGCTGTATAAATCTGATTACATTTTGAGTAACTTTAGTTCTCATAATGTATAACTCTTGTTATTATATGTATAACTCTACTTTTATTCCGTATACTCTTCTGATTCTCTGACTCACTCTACTTTCAGAATGTATAACTCTTGTTGCCATATGTATAACTCTACTTTCAGGATGTATAACTCTTGTTATTATATGTATCCCTCTACTTCATCATTTAATTTTATTACAGGGACACTGGATGCACGCTGCAGCTGTAGAATGTTTGAAAGGATGGGAATTCTATGCCCAACATATCGTATGGATTTTGTCGGCTAACGGCAAGAAGACAATTCCAGATGATTACGTTGCAACAAGATGGAGTAAAGATGCATTGCAATTCAGATTATCAGAATGTGATGGTGAAAAAACGGATTCAAATAGTAGCGTTGATGGAAAAGAAGTTGAGATGGTGAAGTTGTGGTTAGAAGTTCATGTGACCATTGATTTACTTCGTGGCATGAGTGTGACTGAAGTTGTGAACTTAAGCTCCTTAATTAGAGAGTTCAAGGAGAAACTTTTACCGTACAAGAAAGCTTTGACTAAGCAACAGGAATTGGAGCAAATTCTTGGTTGCCCCGCCAGTAACGAGGTAACAATACTTCCACCAAAACAATCTAAAAACAAAGGCAGTGGTAAAAGAATGGTGCCAGCTAAGGCTAAAGCCATTGCCTTGGCTTGTAAGCCAAAGCGCATGTGTAATAACTGCAAACAAATGGCACACCACGATAAATGGAACTGCCCTAACCCATTTTCTGAGCATCCACCGTCTTCACCAGCATCTGAAGAAGAAGAAGAAGAAGAAGAAGAAGAAGAAGAAGAAGAATAGGGAAACTTAACAGGCTGTAGTAGTAGGCAGTAGAAAAATACCTCCGTCTCAACAAATTATTTACAATCTTTTTTCTTTAAAAGGTAAAAAATCTGGTGAAACAGAAGGGGTATTCAGTAGCTAACTTTTGTCTATTTTGAATGGAGTTTGCACTTAAATGATGTAATTTGGTAACTTCAACTTCCAGATTGTATAACTTCAGTAATATGATTGTGCAACTTCAAGCTAATGTTGTATAACTCTTTTACACAATTTGGATAATTTTACTTCACAATTTGGTATTCAGTAGCTAGCTTTTCATAACTGCAGTCATTTGTTGTATAACTCTTTTACACAATTTGGATAACATTACTTCACAGAGTGTATAACTCTTATAGTTATCTGTATAACACTTCTAATTATGTGTAACTTTTACCCTTGTTTGTATAAATGTGGATATATTTGACTAAAGCCTTCAACGTATAACTTTTAGCCTTTTTTGTATAACTCATAGCTTATTATATTTTGACTTTTCATAACTGCAGTGATTTGTTGTATAACTCTTTCACACAATTTGGATAACTTTACTTCACGGACTGTATAACTCTTATAGTTATCTGTATTACACTTCTAATTATGTGTAACTTTTACCCTTGTTTGTATAACTTTGATTTTAATTATAACAGACTAAGATGATATAATAACAATCTATTCCGAAAAAGTTGCCTAAGTTGTTAAGAAGTTTCTTGACAACATAATAGAGTTGTAAAACAGAGACTACAGAATGAATGGAAATACATTCTATTTTTTCCCAGGTTTTTTCTCTAATTTCCTCGCCATTTTTCGTCTGGCTTCTACTTGCTTCAGGATATGGTCTTTCTCACCGACGAAACCGTTGACCTTGATCAGAACTCCTTTCCCTATGATGTTCATGTCAGCTAGCATAAGGGTCGCTGCCAGCTGGATTACCAAATATCGACGGTTCACCTTCCTCTGAAGATCAACATGACCAAAAGTATCACCCTCGTACATTAACATATGCATCATTGTGAACAACCCAGACTCTGTATCGTTGATCGTTTGCTTCTGCCAAGCAAACTGAACCTGACGAAATTGGAACTCCGGTATGAATTTCCCTCTGTCCTCATCCCTAGATTCCAAATAGTCGCTCATGTGGCTCGCCTGGCACAAACAAGAAACGTCGGAAGTGAAATTGTAAAGCGGTAACAACACTTTTGAGTTGAACGTAATTACATGTCACCTCCACTTACAATTATATGACACACTTTGCATATCTCCGACAAGCCCGCATTTGAGTAGTACTTATTGTCAAGGAGATCAATCGTACGTGAATTATAGTTGATACACGCACATGCATAATGGGCTTCAATCTTAATGGGTACGAAGATTAAATTAGCCTTCAAGCTGAAATCAGATCCACTGTCTTGTCTAAAGACGTCCCACAAGTGGTACAACTTTTCGGTGTTCTGTGTTTGTTGGACAGGGTTTCGTACAAACTCCAAAATTGTTTCCTGCTCAGGTAGAAGTATATGTATGAGAATAGCAGAGGAGTTATAGTTGTTGTGAAATGGAGTTGCACCGTAACACTTATAGCATATTGAAGTATGACTAAATTCATACTGGCTGTTAATAACTTCTAATTACAGAATGTGTAACTCCATAGAGGGTATGTATAACTTTAGTCTTATTTTCCACTGTGCCAGTTTTAAATATCATACCCTCTATGTATAACTCCATAGAGGGTATGTGTAACTCTTATAGCATATTAAAGGACTGATTACAACCATACCATATAACGGATACCGAAGAAAGACGAACGAGAAAACGCGCACTCCTCTGCCTCCAAACGATTAAGCAACATGGACTAACACTCAATCACTGAATCATCCATTGGCGTATCAGGGAGCATGGACAACATTTGCAACCTATTCATCGTTGCATGACGGGCATAGTTCACCAGTGGTTCACTGTGGTTCAGATAGCAGGTGTTAATCAGGCTATAACGTCTACTAAATGGAAAGGTAACTGCTATTAAAATGACTGCATAACTTCAGTGATGAAACGTATAACTGCAAATTAAGAATGTGCAACTCCATTAACGATATGTATAACTTTAGTTATAAAGTTATACATTTCATAGTTGAAGTTATACAAAGCATAAAACAGTACTCAAGTGGTTCTGTTAATTTTAGACAGCTTACCCATTTAAAATTTGTAGTCATCAAGGAAAACGTAATCTGCCACTTGTTTGCGATACACCGGGATATCCTTAATTAACGCCTTGTTTAACCTCAGCATATTGGCGACCACTGTAAGGTCGGGGTCTGGTTCCCCGCAAAATGTGGTGCAACCAAGACCATCGCCCTTACCCCGGGAGCGGCTACTAACAGCTGAGAGGGCCGACTAGACGGCGTCCGGCCTAGGGCTACTTTGGAAGGTGGAGTCCGATAGGATGAACTGACATTAGAGCAAGCGCGTTTAGCAGTACTGTTCTCACCGCCGATTCCGATACCTCTGTTCCTTCCACTTGTGTTGCCGCCTGACCTCTGTGCCTCAATCATCACCGCCAGTTCACGGTCTTTAACCGCCTTCAAATTTCTTACCCTAGATAAGACAACTTCCCTTTCCAGGTTAATGTCACTGAGGACAAGGGTGGCAACAATTTCCACGCGCATGAGGTTATTGCTGTCTTTTGTCCCTATGGTACACTCGAATGGCTCTCCACGGTATAGCAACATATGAACCATGACGTAAAGACCACAATCATTCTCAGAAAACCCTGCTCCCTGCCAGTTGAATTTAATGTTTACAAAATTAAACCCTTCAACTTTCTTCCCTTTGTCGAGCCCTTTGGAGACCATATATCTTCCCATCTCATCAGCCTGGCAGAATTTAGGCAAAGCGTTTAAAGGGAAGACCAATTAACAAAACCACGGGGCTGAAAATTAATCTAGTCACCAGTTTAATAAGTCTTACAGTAATACGCGCAAGCCCTCCATATGGTAACGTCAGAAGATCGTCCTCGTAAGATCGATTATCAAGGTACTCGATCTGCTCAGAGAGGAAATTTATGCAAATGCAAGAGTAGTGATGTTGATCGCCAGTGCTTACCAGGACGAAAACCTACAAACATGCACCACAAGATTAGTTCATTATCCTGAAAAGTCTAAGAGTTATAAAACATCTATTTTGAAGTTAAACATAAAAGGCAGAGGGGTAACACATAATTAGAAGCTTAGAGGTATACATTTTGTGCATACTTGGAGTTATGATATCTATGCTTAGAGTTGTACATTATATGCCTAGAGTTATACATTATATGCCTAGAGTTTTGCTGAATAACTTCACTCTACAACTCTAGGCATACAATGTATAACTCTACCCATAAAATGTATAACTCTCTGCACATAATGTACAACTCTAGGCATATAATGTATAACTCCAGTATGGAAATGTGTCTTCAGCTGATAAACTTCTCTATATTGATAAGTGAACTCACCGTATCAGAGTCCAGTTGGAATGGACTAGAACACGACTCTTGCCATAGGTCCCACGAGGCACGAAAGCCTTCAGATTAATCAACAACCACGTTTTTTTCCTGCCATCCCAAATTGCAATTGCTAGGTCCTATACAAATGATAGACGGGGGTTGTCAGCTTATATCACAATTTACGTACATATAGTCACAAATTACTTGCGGAGTTCGGAGCACACTTACAGCGTGACCCAGGCCAAAGAAATGGTAGCGAACTTACAACAAACCATGCGGTGTTCGCGTGCGTAAGATGATTGAGTAGTACAGACCAGCAATCGATGACATTGCTCATAATCTGCAACCCGGGCATCAACGTCTGGAGATCCTCACGGGTTTTGCAATTTGGGGTGTTATATGTGACCAATTGTTCCCTACAAAGGATTAGCAAAATGAGACACACAGCAACTGTCATACTGAAATCTAGGTAAAACTTATATTTTACTTACACTTTCTTATACTGGTGGAATTGATCAAAGACATAATCCATTACATCCTTCCTCACCCTGAAAACCGTCCTGAAACGTTTCTTATTAAATCGCAAAAACTGTGAGCATACGTGCTGGTCAGGTTCGGGTGCCCCACAATCTTCAGAACAACCTAGGTTCTCGGGTACAATGTCCATACACGAAAGGGGGACAGTTGAATGCAGTAAGAAAGGATGGTGGATCATGTCACATCGCGGCACATGAAGTGGGGGGTGTGGTGCAACCGGCTCCACTCTAGCACCGACGTTATCAACTACCCCAACTTCTTTGGCCGCACTACTCGTGCGCTCTTCAACCCCGGCAAATGCCTCATTCACATCTGCCATGCTCATGAAAGTCAAAGGGATGTGAGAGGCACTTCATTCCGTTGACTGATCCCCAAGAGTGACCTCCGCACCTTCGACAACAACTACGTTTTCACCCCCGTGGATAGATTGTTGTTCCACATTTTCAAATCCAGCCTTTATTATAGTGGCATGTATGAAAATAAGTAAAATTAAACACCATGCTTTTGTAAAAAAAGAAGTTCCAAATTGAATAATAATAGTGATACAAAGAGGTCACACAGTTACAGAAACAATGCATTACAGTTATACATAGAAGGGCAAGAGTTATACACATGTGTGAAGTTTTACATATATGCTATAAGAGTTATACATATTGGCGTTAGAGTTATACACATATGGTTAAGAGTTATACCAAACGGTCGTTGCAGTTGTATAGATTGAACAATAAAGTTATACTAAGAGGCATTAGAGTTACAAGGGCTCATTATAAGTTTCAGTAAAGTTATACCTAATACAGTTAGAGTTATACAAAATGGTCGTTGAAGTTATACAGATCCACATAACTATTATACCTATTTATAAATTTCACTACAGAATTACTGGAGTTGTGCATACTGTTACCTTATATGAAATTTAAAGGACTAATAGTGTATAAAAAAATGAATGTATAACAAATATTTAGCACAGATTCACAAACTCACCTCGCCACCAGGACCACTCGCGGCCGCTAGAGGTCCACATAAAGCTTCCTTCATTTCAACAGTAGAAAACATACACTCCATCAATTCTTGTGTAACTATTGGCAACGATGGGATCGTAGATTTTTCCATCTCCTTATCTGACGGTTGATGGTCTGACAATCTTTCAACATTTTCTTTCATTCCCTCTCCATGTACTTGGTCATGCACCTCATCACCTACCCCAGGCCGAGTTTCGGCTGCCTCTGACCGTCCGTAAGCTTGCTCAATTTCCTCAACTGTGTACTTTGCCTCCAACAACAGCTCTGTGTCAGTTTGGATGGGGGTGTGAACAACTTGATCCTCTAACCCTGGGCTAGCATCTGACAACGGGATAGAATCTACTGTAATACCTCCCACTTCCTCCATAATCCGTGACCTTGAAACTGCAACTGATTTCGTTGGCGCGTCAGCTTTGTCAGACTCTCCGCGCGACTCAACACAAGGCTTGCCACCCTTGCCACCCCCATCATTGGCCAGACTAGACAGAACTTCGCTTATTTGACGCGTAGATGCTTCGATTCCACCATCTTTTTGTGGGGACTCACGATCTACCTCTCCAAATACAGGAGCGTTACCAATAGAAACCTTCAGCCTTTCTGCAATATGTTCTACTTCAGCAACGTACTGTTGAATCTTTTCACCCTCAAAGAATTCTTGGGAGGTCTGACTAGGCTTTAGGCCAGTCGGATCACTAGTTACAGCTTTGATCCTTGCGGTTACATCTGCGTACCATGAATAAAACACAATAGCGTTCCTTTGCATCTGTAGATAAAGCTCGTGAGTACGCTGCATTGAAGAAGTACAGTAAGTTAGTTATATTATAATAGATGGGTTCATTCAGTTGAAACAAAATCAATCTGCAAAATATATAATAGATTGAACTTACATCGACAGCCCTAGCTTTCAATTCCTGATCATCCTCGACACCTGCTAGTAGTTCAATCTGAATGAACTTCTTCTCAGAAGTTGAGCAGGAGGGGGGGCTGATAGCAACAGTAGTTTGGGTTCACGAGGGTCGCTGAGGGTGATATTGTCCAAACTCTTAATATAAGAGGGATCTTGAAGGCACCTCGGATACTTGGTCTTAGATAAAGTTAACCTATCCAATCCCCCTTGAGACACCTCAAATTTTAGCCTTTCTACAAGCGATTTTTCATCCCAATGCTTAATCAGAGGTAGATCGTGGAGTCACGGCCTCCCTTTGTAATCATATCGCTGAAAGTAGGTATCATGAGGAAGGGGATACAGCCACCCAACATCGTTGCCGCCTTTTTACAATCTGTCCCCGCTTTCACCAAAATTTCCAAAATATAAGATCACCAGTCAAAATGCGGAATGGCTTTAGGGTCTTCTACAGCCCTTAAAAGCTTTAAATCTATCCCGTTGTTTGGGATGGGTGCGAGGAATAAAGACATACAGAACAAAACAAATAGCCGGCAAAAATGATCGTCCGCCTCCTCGTACTCCATAAGTTCCTTGTGAACTTTCCCTAAACTTAGTGAAGTAGAAGCTTTATCCACCCCGTAAGCTTGCCGCCATTTGTCGTTGAGCGCCTTATTTTCCGGATCATTGGACCCCTTCTGCGGGCCAGTAGGTACCAACGGCAGAGGGTTGGGTCCAAAAGGTATCAAAAAACAGTCATGCATGTCATGCTTACTGATCATAAACTCCTTATTCCAAGAAGCCCTGAACACATATGACCCATCAGTGAAGGACTCCAAAAATAGGCGAACGTGTGCATGTAGGAAGCTACTAATCTTAAGCTCCAAAAGGCCACCAAACCCAATTTTCTTAACAGCGGCCACCTGATCCTCATTAAGCTTTTCAATGAGAGAGGCAAGCCTTTGAGATCGACACGAAACCATGATTTCATGCACCCTCTTTACCCTTGGCTTGGCAACAGCTGTAACACCCCCATATTCCGAGGAGCCTTAACTAGACCTTCCTTAGCATATAGAGGCATTACCATCTCGGTTGCCCGAGGTAAGTAATCATCAAAAGTCCATAAAAGAACATTTATAGTTATATTACAAGTGTTACAACCCACTAATAAAAATAAAGGTACAACTCGTCAGCTACATAATATCTCTATCGGAACTCGCGATGACACACCCCTGCCAGGACTCCAGCTATCAACCACATCAACACATGCTAAGACTGACTGATCACCATAAGGGATCACGGCAGACATGTAAACAAACAAGACAACCACACAAGGTCAGTAACTGAGGTAAGACACAACATAAATCAACAACAATCGTCAACACAATACCACCACAATCAGTCATACACAATCATACCCACTCCAATCAATCTCCGTCACCGACTGTCCACTGGACCAGCCCTACCAGTGGGGGACCGCAGTCGTTCCCACCTAATCCCCGCTCATCATCTCGAGCGATAACCTTATCCCATTAATGTGCACATCCCCTCCCGTGGCGGGTTCCACGGAGGGCAAAACTAGGGCGTGAAGCCACTCCCACAAGCGACTCCACTCAGCCGAGGACGCACCTCGAGAACCATAGACAAACAATCACAGACAGCTGCAACACAAAGACAACCAACCTCCAAGCATACACCCACCAACTATCAAGTATACTCATCTATGCGACCACAACAACGATACTACAACAACAACAACAACAACAATACAACAACAACGCAGCAACCGACACACTAGACATTCAACAGAAAATGAGTAGGCGAACCTACCTTTAAGCGACTGCGACGATTCCCTGCCCATACGTGCAACACCCAGTAAACAAGCAACACCTATACACACAATACAACCTTTGTCACTACCAAACTAACCCTAACTGCAAAGACAAAGATACGGATGATGATGACATACCTACGTGAGGAAACTTGGCAAAGGATCGCTACCCGACTCAAGTTATGCACTCCTAAGGCACATGGACCTTTAAAGGCTCCCATGGAAGGCATATGGTGAAGGGAAGGGAAGGAGGTGACCTAAAGATCTGAAGAAATGAGGCGGAAATGATTTGCGGTTTTAACAAAACACGATTATAAACCCTAGCTGAAAAGATGCTACTCGATCGAGTAACCCACTTACTCGAACGAGTGGCCCCTACTCGATCGAGCATCCAAGCTACTCGATCGAGTAGCCTCTACTCTATCGAGTTCCCCCCATAACTCAAGACACAAGATAACTTTGGTACGTATTTCTAAGGACTATTACTGCTCCCAAGGTCGGTTAACGCTGGTCAACGGGTCTCTAAAAGGGCGGGTATTACAATCTTCCCCCCTTAAAAAGAACTTCGTCCCCAAAGTTCAACTCACCCTTCCCCAAAACACCAGATACTGAAACAAGATCAACGTCACCCCTCTCCCGACATAGGTCACTACTCCCTAGAAATACTATACGTCATATCATCATCATCAACTGTCTAACACACCACATAGATCGAAACTTCTACAACCTATCACTTGAAGTACCAACCTCACAACACGAATCAGCACAACCAACGACTACACTGCTACTCGTAACTCTTAGCCACGCACTACGAGGTTACACTTCCCCTAGTACACGACCATCAATACGACACATGCTACATTAACACAACTATGTCACCTCAACGATACAATTCTACTCAAACGCACGACTTCACAACTATCTCAACCTTTACTTCAGCATACAAATTACTCAACAAACAATGAAAGTAATTATAGCTTCATACCAGGAATATAACAGAAATAATAGAAAACATTATAAACAAACAACAAAATAATTGTAATATCGACCTTTTTATTTCGCGGCCTTACTCTTCCCCTCCAAAAAGGAACTTCGTCCCCGAAGTTCACCACCAAATTATTACTCACATTAATTAAATATGAACTCTTGTCATATAACCAACACACACAATCTTATGGACATTACTCATTAATCACACAATTATTAGTTCATAAAATCATTTGCTACTTTAGTCGAATAATTAGCCACAGTTGTAAAGCATGTATATACACATGTATGGGCAATACACAACTCCGGTGAAATATAATTAGTAGACATTACGGATGTAAAATGAATGCAATAAGAACCAACTTCTACTTGCACTATTCGTTACGAATACGCATCGAAAACCCAAGCACGACTCCCAACATATGAAGTTAACGGTTGAAACATGTTACTAACCATAAACAACCATATTAAACATCAAAACATGTAATGATATAACCATTAAAACAATTTTAATTAACGAAAAGTTCCTGTAACAGTGCCACTCGATCGAGTATATAGGGTACTCGATCGATCTGGCCCTACTCGATCGAGTGTCTTAGCTACTCGATCGAGTAGCCCCAAATCAGAATGCTCCATCCCCGTCACACCTGCAGCTACTCGACCGAATGAGGGGCACTCTGTCGAGTGGCCACGGGTCAAAACCTCGAAATCTTCCTGTCATAACACACAATATATAAATAAAATGTCACATAAGCGCGAGTCGGGATAACAACCCGACCCCCAAAATCCTGCAAACAAGTTCAAACTAAGCAAATTCGGCCTTATGGTCATCCATACAAACCAAACGTAAAAATTACTAACTAAAAACGACTACTACCATCCAACACAACCAAACCATAAACAAAGAGAAAGAAAAGGAGTATCACTCATGCTGCTGCTGCTCATCCATCATCTCATCTCCACCACCACCCGAGGTCCTTGCTCCTGATGACCCAAGACCCGCGTCGACCCCTGCTCTAGCTCCTGGACTCTCATACCATGGGGTCAAACCGCCAAAATCAAAGGACTGTGGTGTCCCCCATGCTGTCTGGTCCAACCCGTAAGAGTGGAAAACCCCACTGTAGTCCCCAACTCCGCTCCACCACACTGCATGTGGTCCCTCGGTCCCAATACCCTGAGCATACGCCATCTCATGCATGTTCCGGAGTGTCAAGGTAGAGGACACTCGCTCTGCCAAGTAGCTCGAACGCGTCTCCGGGGTATCAAGGTAGGGGTAACAAGGAAATGGGTACTGAGGCGGCGCTGCTGGCTGTGGCTGGGTCTCATCCGTCCTCTCCCTCACACGACGTGGCCCCCTCCCTAGGCTGAGTCTATCCTCCGCTGCTCTCACGTTCTTCCCCTTCCTCGGCTCGGGCATCACCTGAAGGATCGTGTCATCAATGAGGTATGTCTGTGGCGGCCGGTATGCATCCTCATCCTCCTCATCAGAATCAACCGCATCCAAAGGCTCAGTCGGTGGAAGGTGCTCAGGAGCCGGTATCCTCATCCAGCTCATACCCCACATCCTCCATGCTAGGCTACCATCCTCCAAGGTTCTCAACCATTTCAGGTCGAGGTAGTAATCTCTGTCCATGGTAGGCACCGGGGTGGCCAAGGGAATGTATTCAGAGGAAGCCTCAAAGGAGGCTAGCTTTTCAGCTAACCGAGTGGCAAAAGCACCACAACTCAAGTGTCGAGTGGTAGAAGTAGCCATCAAAGCAAGGCTAGCACAGACCATGGCAGGAGCATTGAAGACCACCTTCTCGGTCCGCTCCTGGTTAAGATAAGCCATCAAAAGCAATAAATCGTGGGAGTTCAACTTACTCATGTCGGGCCTCTCATAAAGAAGGTTCGAGATGGAACGAAGGAAGATCCTCAAAGTGACATGCTGGACATCATTAATCAACATGTTGCTGGCGGTGGGAGCTGACTTCCCGGAAAGGCAAGGCATAAGGCGGCAAACCCCGCACTCAGCCGGAATATCACGGATGGATCCCTTGGGAGGGTTAGCCAACCCAAGGTGAGAAGCAAATAGGTCCATGGTTAACACAAAACTCGTGTTCAAAAGACGGAATTGGACAGTCTGTCCATTCGGCTCGTATTTAAACGAGATCATGAACTCCAAAGTTAGAAAAGGATAGGTATGCTTCCGCAAACGGTACAGCCCTGTAAATCCCAAGGTCTCAAAGATATGACGGACATCCGTCTCAATCCCCAGGTCATCTAGGAGTGTGGTGTCCACACATCAAGTAGGTCTCATCTTCCGTTTCTGTAAAGCTACAAACCTCTCCCTCTGCTTGTAGTCCACAAAGACTACAGAAGGGTATTCTGGTACAGACGGTACTACGATTGCACTCCCCTCCCCAATTTCGGGCTGAGAAGCCCTTCCCCGCTTACTCTGACGGGTTCCCAAGTTTAGTCTCGGCATCTGTTTCAACATATAATTTAAGTACACACGCATAGGCACCAAAACATGTAATCTACACAAATTGAACATGGAGTAAAACATCTATGTACACACTATCATCCACAATTCCAAATTTTGATGTATATAACCTCAGTTTATAACATCTCAGACGGTCTCTATAGCTGCGAAAATTCTAGTAGGGATAACATGAATTACTCAGCTACTACGACTGTCAACACATGGCTTAAACACGACTCCACATATGCTTGAAAACATGTGAAACATTCATGTATGCTCATATAAAAGGGCGACTAAGTACACCATCATAGACAATCAACACGTATGAATAAACTTCTCAATTCCCATGGTCAGACGGTCTCTACAGCTGTAGCAGTTTTGACATATTTAGCATAAATTAGCATCACTACTACTACTTCAAAGGTTTTAACTCTTACATATAGTCATATTCAACACAAAATTCCAATCATAGAAAACGAATTTCAATTTGGGGCACTTTTAAGATGAAATTTTAAGGCAAATTTTGAGATGAAAATCACAAAATTCGACTTTCCACATGATATATGCAACATATACTACTCAATTTCATCACTTAATCATGTAAAAGACACACAAAAATCAATTTGATTTCACAAACCCTAGAAAATTCGTCCCCAAATTTTGAGATCTCTAATCAAATTTTAGCACAATAAGCAACAACAATCATAAAAGGGAAGCATATGGATCATATTACAACAACTACAAACAATTTTACTTTCATATAAATCGAAATTTTGGATTTTCTATCATTCTAATTATCTTTTAATTGATGAAAAACATTAAATTAGGAAAGAAATCATACCTTGACCAAATAAGAAGTGCAAGAACAAATCAAGCAAAGAAAACTACCCAAATTAATCACCAAAACACAAGGATCCAAGAGTTTTAGGGAGGTTTAGGAGATTAGGGTTACGAAATATGAAGAAGGAATAAGAAAAATGAGGAAGAAGAGGGGTTTATGAACCCGTATAATTTCCGGTATTGTAGCTTACTCGATCGAGTGTCTAGGGTACTCTATCGAGTGCCCTCTACTCAATCGAGTAGGCGCTATTTGATCAGGTATTCGTAAGAAATTCCTACATTCCCGACGTCATAGCTTCCTAACTAGATCGATTGAGGTCTACTCGGTCTAGTAGGCACTCACACTCGGTCAAGTAAGGTTGGGTACATGGTCGGAACTTACGAGTTTAAATGAAGATTCCTGCAAAATAACATTACATGACGTTTCCAAACCAAGTTCGGAAATCGTCACTTGTTATCATATTCATACACATTATACCATTACTACTCAACTATATTGCAACGGTTTCACCAACTAAGATTCATGTTACACCTTTTCATAACGAAATTCATACAACCAAGTTTACCCTACTATTGAGTCATTCAAATATGCAATTAACTCACTATATCACGTCTAACCTTTGTCTACCACATCGCTAACAAACTAATAATCGCTCTATTCTGAGCACACATTTAGCATTAACCTCTCATGTGTCATTCGAGTACATTAACAACATATTCATGCTTCATCGTATACCAATTAACTTACTCAAATTAATCACGTCATAGGTGGAAACTTTCAGTCATACGCATATCACGTTCATCCATTAACGTCTTATAACGCTCATTGCAATTCTATAACTATTTAATTACTAACATTAGCACTATTATAGAACTTATAAAATCGTATAAAACTACCACTACTAACAAGTTGAAGCAATTACAACCGTTACCACATTCCAAATCACATCACACATTTCTACTCTTTCGCATACTTCTGTCATATTAGACCCTTCACGTTCCTCTTTATCATCACATACACACACTAACTCTATCGAAACTCCACCATACTCGATTCCAACATAACTATTGCACCGATAATAACTTCAACAAAGACTCAACCACAAACGATTCTAACATAATCACCATGCACGTCAAGCACATACTTACAGACTTCACATTCCCATACCCTGTGACTGGCTTAAGCACAATGGGGCCAAGATTTTGAAATGAGGGCGCCTACTTACCCAAAATCTAGCATCAGCTGGGGCTCCCATTACACATACACCAGGTTCATTTTATTAGACTCACTACGTTAATTAGGTTCATTGGTTACAGGTTCCAAAATCGTCGCTCTGATAGCACTTTGTAACACCCCCATATTCCGAGGAGCCTTAACAAGGCCTTCCTTAGCATATAGAGGCATTACCATCTCGGTTGCCCGAGGTAAGTAATCATCAAAAGTCGATAAAAGAACAGTTATAGTTATATTACAAGTGTTACAACCCACTAATAAAAATAAAGGTACAACTCGTCAGCTACATGATATCTCAATCGGAACTCGCGACGACACACCCCAGCCAGGACTCCAGCTATCAACCATATCAACACCAGCTTGTTGGAATATGTGTCCTCCGACAATAATGCGATCACGACTGTTGATCATGATGATCACATGTTTAAATCTCATTATAAAGAATACAATTGGGAAGTAATATTGTTACTGTCAACTGGTCAACATATATCGGTAATGATTGGCTGACTAGAGTTTGACATTACTGTCGTGCGACGGTGGTGATCAGTTGACCCCCTAGGTCATACCTATAGGGCAACACTCTTAATTGATTATTTAATTAATCGTATAATGTTACGAGTTAATTAAATTACTTGAAAATTGACGGACGATTTTGGAAGTAAAATCTACGTATCAAATTAAAATGTGATTATATGAGATACGGTCTGAGTAATTGAATCGTATCATTACTCGGATGAAATAATTGTTTAAGGTAACAATTAAATTTGAATGAATTATTATGAATACGATTTATAAATTGGTAAAAATTTTTGGTACAAGTAATTATGATATTACTAAGTCGATTTTTGTATGTGACGTATTTTTAATAATACGTTGTTTTTAATATGTTAAAAATACATAACAAATTTATGTTACATGTGACATGTTACATATTGAGAAATTGACAAAAATAATATGGACTCCATATTATGATTGTACCGAAATTAATGGGGTATTGGGTTAATATTGTGTTGATTAATTTATTAAGTAAACACAATGATTACCTAATTGTCTAGCCATGCAACCCTATTAACATTGTTAAGAGCAACAATTTCATGCATTGGCTCACCCAAAAAGCCCCCCTACCACCCGGTTTTGTTTTCTCATATTTTTACCTAATAATATACAAAATGTTTTGTATCATTATTTTTCATTCACTCATCCAAAAATACAATTTCTAGAGAGAATAAAATCCTCCTCTTCTTCTCTCTAAAAACCGAAATATTTAAGTGTTTATAAATATTTTGATTCAATTTTCTACTAATTAATATTATACTAGTTCATGTAATATTAATTATATTAAGGGTAAGCTTTGGGTATTAATCTTAAGGAGAGATCCTATACTTGGATCTTGTTCTTCCATCTTAGGAAAGCTCAAGAACAAAAGGAAAGGAGATTTCTTTTGTGCCCAATAAAACCGAAATCACCAATGTAAGAACATGATTTCTCCTCTATTTTTCATATTGTTTGCATGCATAAAATCCGTATTTAATTTTATGACAAATTAATTTAGACATATATGAGTATGTTAATATGTATATAGATCTACATTTCCTTCAATTGGTATCAGAGCCACGGTTGTTTGCATGCAAATCGGTTAAAAGTTTTTCCGAGTTATAAGAATAACAAATAAAACTTGTAAAATTTGTGTTATTGTGATATATCACGAAATTAATCCATGCATGTTAATATTTCTGGTCCTAAAATGTTTTAGGATATTTTGGTTAATTTTATGGATTTTTATTGTTCATAATTTACTATAATGGCATTTAAATGTGATTTTATGAGTAAAAATGTCATTTTTGGTCTAAAATTAGCTATACTTCGAATTTTCCATTAATTTTTGGATATGTTGTCATATATATTATTTTGAGATAACCTGTAAATTTTCATAATTTTTGGAATTGTTATGCTCGAAAAATGAATTTTTCATTATTAAATTCGGATTTAGGTGAAAAATAGGTTAATATGAGTTAAATTTCGAATCTGGTCATAGAAAATTAATATGTTGTCACATGCAATTTTAAAAGATGTGTGTAAAATAATTGGCTATGAAGAAGTCTTTTTGCATGATTTATGGTTTTTTGAAGAAAAATAGCATAAATAGTGACATTATTAGTGGAAAATTAATAAAACATAATCTATGACTTAGGAAAAACGTCTAATATTGCATTTTATTATCTTTTTCAGATCTAAAATTGAAAATTTAATTAAAATAATTTTTCCATGTTTTTATGATTATTTTATTAAAAATCGATAAACCGCAACATTGTTTTTCCGGGAAAAATTTCGAAATTTTTAACCTAATATTTTGAACATTATGAGTGTCATGGTATTTTTCCAGAATGTTCATAAGTTTAAATTTCAAATTTTGAGTTTATTTGAAATTTTGTGATTTATTTGAAGTTTAATAGCTTATTTTTGTAATTTTTGGTCCATTTATGAACAATTTTATAAAATATGGGTTAATTATGGTCAAATTATTAGTGAAGACTAAATTTTGAGTCCTAAGAGGTTAGGGTAATTAACTTATGCATAAATATGAGTTTATGTATTTTTGTGATTATAAAAATGTTGAAATCACGCAAATCCGTAAAAACCGAGTAATATACGATATTGGCTAATTAAAGGCGATTTAGCATAAAATTGAGCATGTTCATACATATTATAATGCTGCATTTTCTTTATGATTGTCATAATTTTAATTTATGTAATTTTGAATTATGTAATTTTACTTAGTATGGCCTTAGATTTTAATTGGTATTTCCCGAAATGTATGGGAATATCGATTCGGTTGTAATTTTTATTGTGATCTCGTATCACCGTTTTGTAATTTAATAGATTTAGTTTATTTTAAGTTACAAATGTATAATAGGAAATTATGTAATTTATTATGTAATTTTATTCATTCCGGAGTTCCCAAAGACGGATTTCTTCAAGAATGGCGATACATAAAGACGGTGTTACCCCGAGATGCGTGCCACAACCGAAGTTCAAGGGACCAATGGAGTTGGTTTCCGAATATGTAATAGTTAAATAGTTTTTCTATTTTAGGAAAGGCCATACTAGGATTTATTTATTTTTATGCTTGCATTTTATTTTATGTCGCATGCATCGCTAAATCGCCATAACTAACATGCATCCTTATTTTATCGAGTTTATCGACCGTGTCAATTCGAATTATCGTAGTTCACCGCTTTAGTTCACTTAAAACGTGATAGATAATAAATTGACATGACCTCTCGCTAAAACAAACAATTGAGACATAGCCTTACCAAATAGTAGAAACCATGAAAACCTATTTCGCGAGGGAGTGCACTCGGCTACCCCGGGGTACAAACCTTGTTACGTAGGGGAAGTGGGTGATAAATGTCTATCCACCGAATTCATGTTGATGAGGGTTGCATCGGCTACCCCGTGCCCAAGTTGATGTGGGTTTGGATAATGGACACATTTATTCGAAATTTGGATTGAACTCAACAAAAGTTATTGATAAGGGTTGCATCGGCTACCCCGTGCCCTTGTTGATGTGTTTTGGGCTATAGATAAACATTAGAGTAATTTTATCGACCAAGAGTTCTAAAAGTAGAATCGATTAAAAGGTTAATCCACCGAGTTATATTGATAAAGGTTGCATCGGCTACCCCGTGCCTAAGTTGATATGAATTTGGGTCTTGGAATCATTTATCTAGTTGGGTAGAGGTCACTAGAAAAATGCATAAAACTTGTTTAAATCATACATTTTTACGAGTATTATTAAAACGACAATTGTTTTACTCCTTATATTTTGTTTTGTAGACCACTTCTTTTTCCATAACAAATGGCAACACCAACACCAACTCCTAATGCCACACCTCTCGCTAGTTCGTCATGGCTCCGATCCTTTATGGATCGATGTAAACTTGAAAAGAATGGGTCAAATTTCTCCGAATGGGATGCCCAACTCAAATTAGCCGCCGAAGGTGACGACAAGCTTCGTTACCTTACCGAGGCCTCTCCACCCGAACCCTCCACTAGGTCCACCGCGGCCACTAGGGAAGCATATGAGGCTTACCAAAAGGAGTCCGCCGCAATGAAAAATGTCTTGATATTTGCGATGGAGGCGGACCTCCAAAGGAGAGCCTTTAAAATGGGCAATGCTAATGAGATTTACTCCAAACTTGTGACCATGTTTTCACAAACTCCGCGGATCGTCCAATATGAGGCGGCGCGCATTCTTTGATCTCGACTTCAAAGAGGGCCAAAAGGTTAGCCCTCATGTGCTCAAACTCATGGAGCTTGTCGAGACCTTGAAAATTCAAAAAGTAGAAATCCCCAAAGAACTCATCGTAGATAGGATTCTACACTCCTTGTCCAAAGTCAAGGCATATGTGCAATTCCGGGTGAATTTTAACATGCAAGACAAGGACGTGTCTCTTGAGGAGTTGCACAAGTTACTTGTGCAAGCCGAAAGGGACATGGGGTTAAATGTGAACCCTCCCAAGGATGTGCTTAACATAAGCACTAAGAGTAAAGGGAAGTTCAAGAAGAATGGGAGAAAGGGCAAGAAGCTAGCTCCCACTTTCACCAAAGCTAAGTCTTGTGAAGCTAGCACCTCAAAAGTCAAGAAGGGTCCTCTTGACAAATGCCATTATTGTAATGGCATGGGACATTGGAAAAGAAATTGTTCCAAATACCTTGGTGATATCAAAGCTGGAAAGATCACTCCAGTAGGTAAATGACTATCCTTCTTTTATGTTTCTAATTCAACTATGGTAATATGATGCAAAGTTGTGATAATGTATCTCCCTTTTTATTGTAAATAGGGCCTCCACCAAGCAAAGACAAGGGAAAGGAAAAGCAAGCATAAGAAACCATGGAGAAGCTAAGGATAGCTTTTATGGAGCTTTGCTTTTCATTGTCTTATTTTAAGTTGTGTTTTGGATTTTTAGAACTTTAAGTTTCCGTGTTCGACATGGAAAGATATTTTGGATAATGGTTTGTATTTTGAATGATGGTGACTTGGTTTGCAACCCAAGTCACCCGTTTTATCATTTATCCTTTATGTTCTAAAATTTCATCTTTAAATGCTTGCACTTTGAAACATAAGATTAATCACTTAAAGTGATCTAATAGACAAATATAATGACGGGTTTCATTATATGTCCACATGCTTAAGGCTTGTGTATGATCATTTATAAAGCGATTTTGAGTCTATGAACTCTCTTAAAGGAATGTCAATCACCAAGTACACATATGAAATCAATTAGTCTATCTATGAGATAGTTCTCCTTATACTTCAACATCATTAATTTGTGTCTCATATGCTATCTTTGAATGTTTAGTGTATTTATTCTAAAGATAGAGTGGGAGAAAAATGAGGACACAACACACAAGGCAAGATAAAATTGTGTACTTGTGTATATGAAGATCTACGCAAGAGAGAATGATTTGAATGAAGGTATATTTATTCTTATAACTTATGCCGAATAGATGAGATCTATGGTCTCAAGTTAGTTCTATATGACTAAAGAGACCAAGTGAAGTGATCATAAGAGTATATTCTCAAGATAACTACACGAGGAGACCAAAAGAAAGTTTTGGAAGAAAAATGACTAATGTAAAGTCTTAACAAGTTTTTGACTAAGTTTATGAAACATTTGACCAAGTGTTTCAACCTTGAGATTTACTTAAGAGCCTAAATGAATCATAGTAACATACTAGTTATGATCGAGTTGCAAAGATTGATATACCGATATCTTCAATGGCCAAGTTTTAACCACGCAAATGTCATTACTTAACCTCGCTATGAAATGGTTAAACCTCCTTCCAAAAGGGTATTCGCGAAGGACGTATTCTAGATATTGTTTATATTTGAATAATGACATTACTACACATCATTATGACATGAGTGTGTTGGAGATTTAAAATTTCTTTCCGTAAGGTTAAGATGAAACCACTTCAAAATAGGTATTTTGAAAGGATATGATGGAACATATATGGTTTTATCCTAATAACTTGGCAATGCAATTTATATTTCAATTCTTAATAAAGTTTCGATTGAGAAATCAATTTCGAAATGTGTAGAATTGAGTGGGAGTTAGGAAATTCTCATGTGAAGACATGGAATTTAGTGGGAGCTATCATCCTTTGAATGTTTAAAACTCATCACTCATTAAAGAATGACGAGCTAATACCTTCTTTCATAAAGAAGCTTTTGAGTTTTCAATTCTGGATGAAAATGGACTATGATGAATCCAATTACATCAAGGGATGTTGGATTAGTATTAAGAGATACACATCGTATCAACATTCATATAGGTTATTCATGTAGATGAAAATGGAATTGCCATTAGCAGTCTTGGTCGTTCATTGAACCTATGAACGGTTGATCTCATGATTATTAGTAACTAATGTTTTCGCCATTAGAATAATCATGTACATGTCCAATAATGAATCATATGCATAAGAGCATGATTATTGATTTGTGAGCCATAATAGAAACGTCATGAATTCTCAAGTAGAATCCGATGAGCGATTTCGGTGTTTGACGGAATACTCCATTATGTGATAAGAGGTTGCACATATTATAGAAAGTTCGAGCACATGTAAGGATTTATGAGAATCCCAAATCTTTCATGCCTAGAAAGAGAAATAAGAAGTTTTGGAAAGATGCTTGGTCGAATAAGAAGTTATTCAAAAATAATCTTTCCTAGTTAAGCTAGGACTTGTGAGAAGTGCTAAGCTAATAATCTTGTCAATTGTTACAAGATTCTACAAAACATATACTTAGTGCATTGTGTGTGGATGGAATACTTGATCAGTACAAGTTATATCATTCATCACAAATTCGTTCGTTATGTGATAGTCGATAAGAAAGTTCTTTCAAGTTAAAGAACCGAAACCAAGGTCGGGAACCTTGATGTGTACTTTGTAAGATTCATGCTATGAGAGAGAACATGAATGTGAAGGAAATTGCAAGTGTAAGAAGTTTAAACACATGGACACATGGCATGTTAAACTTCTATTGCAATCAATAAGTGTTTACACTTATGATATACATCACAAGGTTGTAATATGATATTGACTACCCGAGTGTGATGTCGACATTTGTCGTTTGAGTTATTATTAACTCACCTTGGACATTGTTATATCCAAACGGGTTGTAGAGACAATTGAACCCCGTTAAAGTGAACATGGATTAACATTGTATTTGCCCATAGTTACTTATATGAGGTGACGTCTCGAAGTGACTAGAGTGTGATGCGATTGATGGCAAGTTCAAGTGCCATAGAGTCATGTGAGATGACTAGTCGATCACATAGGCAGACTGTTAGGAACATTTTGTCTGGCCTAATGACCGCTTATAGAGTTCTGGCAAATTTATATAGCCTGGTCGTGGCGAGAGCTACTATAGTATTCAAATGAGTCGATTCTTTTGACTAAAGACTATTCGCCTAAGATGGCACAGTTTCAGATTAACTTTGATTTGTGTTACTACGACCTTCGTAAATGGGGTCAAATGGGCATATTTTGGGTTATGATGGCTGTGGCTAGTCGAAGGGAATGAGTGCGATAGGAATTGTCCACCCCTAGTCAGGGTTATAACAATATCTCAGGGCCACTCGAGGAGTAATGAACTGGAAATGCGTGGCCACGCTCGGAAAGTATCTATGATAGATAAGTCCGGTCAATCAGTTATTCTCCAGATCGAGGAAACCACTCTCGATATGATCACTTGCAAGTACGACCTGAAAGACACCTTGCATTGAGTGGGAGATAGTAATAGGACAAGAGAATTGGTGACGCACACTTGTCGAGGACAGGTGGGAGATTGTTGGAATATGTGTCCTCCGACAATAATGCGATCACGACTGTTGATCATGATGATCACATGTTTAAATCTCATTATAAAGAATACAATTGGGAAGTAATATTGTTACTCAACAACCGGTCAACATATATCGGTCTAATGATTGGTGACTAGAGTTTGACATTACTTGTCGTGCGACGTGGTGATCATTGACCCCTAGGTCATACCTATAGTGCAACACTCTTAATTGATTATTTAATTAATCGTATAATGTTACGAGTTAATTAAATTACTTGAAAATTGACGGACGATTTTGGAAGTAAAATCTACGTATCAAATTAAAATGTGATTATATGAGATACGGTCTGAGTAATTGAATCGTATCATTACTCGGATGAAATAATTGTTTAAGGTAACAATTAAATTTGAATGAATTATTATGAATACGATTTATAAATTGGTAAAAAAATTTGGTACAAGTAATTATGATATTACTAAGTCGATTTTTGTATGTGACGTATTTTTAATAATACGTTGTTTTTAATATGTTAAAAATACATAACAAATTTATGTTACATGTGACATGTTACATATTGAGAAATTGACAAAAATAATATGGACTCCATATTATGATTGTACCGAAATTAATGGGGTATTGGGTTAATATTGTGTTGATTAATTTATTAAGTAAACACAATGATTACCTAATTGTCTAGCCATGCAACCCTATTAACATTGTTAAGAGCAACAATTTCATGCATTGGCTCACCCAAAAAGCCCCCCTACCACCCGGTTTTTGAGAAGAGAAAACCATCATGGTTTTCTCATATTTTTACCTAATAATATACAAAATGTTTTGTATCATTATTTTTCATTCACTCATCCAAAAATACAATTTCTAGAGAGAATAAAATCCTCCTCTTCTTCTCTCTAAAAACCGAAATATTTAAGTGTTTATAAATATTTTGATTCAATTTTCTACTAATTAATATTATACTAGTTCATGTAATATTAATTATATTAAGGGTAAGCTTTGGGTATTAATCCTAAGGAGAGATCCTATACTTGGATCTTGTTCTTCCATCTTAGGAAAGCTCAAGAACAAAAGGAAAGGAGATTTCTTTTGTGCCCAATAAAACCGAAATCACCAATGTAAGAACATGATTTTTCCTCTATTTTTCATATTGTTTGCATGCATAAAATCCGTATTTAATTTTATGACAAATTAATTTAGACATATATGAGTATGTTAATATGTATATAGATCTACATTTCCTTCAAAGCTAAGACTGACTGCTCACCATAAGGGATCACGGCAGACACGTAAACAAACAAGACAACCACACAAGGTCAGTAACTGAGGTAAGACACAACATAAATCAACAACAACCGTCAACACAATACCATCACAATCAGTCATACACAATCATACCCACTCCAATCAATCTCCGTCACCGACTGTCCACTGGACCAGCCCTGCCAGTGGGGGACTGCAGCCGTTCCCACCTAAGCCCCGCTCATCATCTCGAGCGATAACCCTATCCCATTAATGTGCACATCCCCTCCCGTGGCGGGTTCCACGGAGGGCGAAACTAGGGCGTGAAGCCACTCCAGCAAGCGACTCCACTCAGCCGAGGACGCACCTCGAGAACCATAGACAAACAATCACAGACAGTTGCAACACAAAGACAACCGACCTCCAAGCATACACCCACCAACTATCAAGTATACTCATCTATGCGACCACAACAACGATACTACAAAAACAACAATACAACAACAACGCAGCAACCGACACACTAGACATTCAACAGAAACTGAGTAGGCGAACCTACCTTTAAGCGACTGCGACGATTCCCTGCCCATACGCGCAACACCCAGCAAACAAGCAACACCTATACACACAATACAACCTCTGTCACTACCAAACTAACCCTAACTACAAAGACAAAGATACGGATGATGATGACGACATACCTACGTGAGGAAACTTGGAAAATGATCGCTACCCGACACAAGCTATGCACTCCTAAGGCATAAGGACCTTTAAAGGCTCTCATGGAAGGCATATGGTGAAGGGAAGGGAAGGAGGCGACCTAAAGATCTGAAGAAATGAGGCGGAAATGATTTGCGGTTTTAACAAAACACGATTATAAACCCTCGCTAAAAAGACGCTACTCGATCGAGTAACCCACTTACTCGATCGAGTGGCCTCTACTCGATCGAGCATCCAAGCTACTCGATCGAGTAGCCTCTACTCTATCGAGTACCACCCATAACTCAAGACAGAAGATAACTTTGGTACGTATTTCTAAGGACTATTACTGCTCCCAAGGTCGGTTAACGCTGGTCAACGGGTCTCTAAAAGGGCGGGTATTACATCAGCCATCTGGGGAAAAACAAGGACAACACCCAAAATTAGACATACTGTAGTTGCAGTTAGAGATATTTGCAACAAAGAAATAGAATACTGTGAATTAAAGTTATACAATAAATAGTCAGAGTTATACAAAATATAAGTAAAGTTATACATTATGATAGTAGAGTTAGTCAGAGAATATCTAGAGTTACACGGAATAAAACTAGAGTTATACATATAATAACAAGAGTTATACATTCTAAAAGCAAAAGTTATTCAAAATGTAATCAAAGTTATACAACAAATAACTGCAGTTAAAAAGTCAAACTTTTAACCTTGGAATACAAAATTATGCATATATTTAGTTGAAGTTATACATAATTCTATAAGAGTTATACAAAAAAAGAATTTTGAATGGTTTGTCGTCTCTTCTTTTCAACCAAAATTCTATAAAATCCAAAATTCTTTTCACCATTCAAAAGAAGAGATAATCAGAAGAGTTATACGGAATAACAGTAGAGTTATACATATAATAACAAAAGTTAGACATTCTGAAAACTAAATTTATATAATGTATAACTCTAACCATAGAATGCATAACTCTAACCATATAATGTATAACTGTAAGCATATACTGTATAACTCTAGGCATATAATGTGACACCCCGCGATAAAGCGGAAAGTATAACTTATAAATTAAAGCGGAAATTTAATAAATTTTTGAAACTTTTAAAATTTAAAGCGCGAGTTCATTAAAACCCAAAACACAAAAAAAGATTGCGGAAATAAAGATTAAATTATACAAACATGATAGTCAAGGTGAGGGAAAATATATCCCTCGAATGACAATACGATAAAAGGTGAGTCTAAGCAATCCTAATAATCCGACTACAAGGCCAAAGTGCTCTCTAGCTCACACATGTCTTCATCCCATAGATGCACCAACTAATACCTGTCATTCATGTAAAAATGAACGCCACAATCAGTGGGGAGTAACTCAAGGTTCTCCCAGCCATAAATTGGCAAAATGAACATAACAAAGAACTAAAACAGGTAAATCTTATAAGATACTTACAAAGGATATGAATATCAAGTTTATATTTAAATATGGCAATTTAATGAGATGGAACAAGATAAATCGATATTAGCATGACAACGGTTAAACTATTCCTGTGAGTCAATTAAATAATATTGAAGACAAGAATACTGTCATTTATACAAAAGCACGCATTTCTAGGAAATACAACATAGATGTGAGATTAGAATCTGAATCATGTGAAGCAGTTAAGTAAGGGATCAACCAATGCAAATCACAAGAATAGGAACCGTAGCCATTATTTGGAAAACCACTTTGCAAACATTGCACGGGACGTGGCTACTAATGTCACATTCATACTTATGACTTGCATCTCACCATAAGAACGGATGGGAACATCAATCCCGACGATCATATCGCAACTAGAGGGCTTATAGCTCACCCCTAGTATCCGATAGGACCAAGACAAATAACAGACAAATACCAATATCTATAACCAAGCAAGACCTTTACTACTCATATATAAATATATAATTTCCCTGATAGGACGACAGGGGTACTCCCAAGACTCAGTCCTAGTCTAAATCTGGCCAGACTCTCGGGACAGTACAATTCCCGATTCGACATGCGGCAGAACAGTCCGCATCCAAGACTCGAAGACAGATCGAAAATCGAGAACCCACAATCGGCAGGACAGTCCGAAAGGGGCAGAAGATATGAGCTAAACCCACAATCGGCAGGACAGTCCGAAAGAGGCGTAAAGATAAGTCAATCAATACGGTATAGCATAAAGGCATTATCAAAAGAATATGACTCAACCAAGCGATACGAATCAACTTGGAAAGAAACTACTAATGTAATGAGCCGATAATAATCCAAGTCAGACATTTCATGCCAAAATTATATTCATGAATATGAATAAGTAACCCATTTCTTCAATATTTGTCACTTGAATAAAAATGAAAAGAAATGGAAGCAAACCATTTATAAAGGGCAAAACAAGGATGGAATTATAAATAACACTAATGTAAGATAGACCATTTATTACTTATAAAACATAAATAATTGAATTGGACTCATCTTAAAATAAAAACATGTCATTTCCTATATAAATGAAATAATCAAATAATGAATTCCACAATTATAATTCATGTGAGAAAAATATATAAATGGACGGTATTTAACGAATTACGTTATATAAGGCATGAGACAGAAAATCAATATCTTACACACAATTATGTTTCTCAACAGATAACATCGGGTCTAACTCAATGATGCTATAGAAATCAGATAGAAAGTGGATTATCTTTATTCCTATTTTCTTTTTAGCAGATCATTCCTAATGTCCATTCTATAATTGATTTTTCATTTTATTTGTTCTCAGCATATATCATATCACTTGTAACTACCAACAGGCTGTTAATTCCAATTTCCCACACAACTATATTACCTTATAAGGTCTGAGCTTTCTCGCTAGACAAGAGGGCTAACCAAACCAAAAACATGATAAGATTACTAACTTAGAAGGTCGTAGCGTTCTGGTATTGGCATTCTCTAGATAGTAATGTATCAATACTTATGCTTCTCTTAATAAAAGGGAAAGAAGGAATGATGATCTTACTCTACAATCACGCGACACCCAACATAATCCAAAATGACATCCAAACCCTGTCCAAAAACAGTCCATACGATCCCTTATTCCGACTATCCAAAACAGCCCCATAAGGCTACTTAAAACCGTGCCCATAACCAACATTTCGAGGCGACAAATATGTTGACATTACGACTCAAGGTACCCATAATCTACACCACAATGGCCACCACACCAGCCCATAGACAGGCCATAAAATAGTCCCTCATCAGTCACTTTTACGCCCTAGAAACAGTCCCATAAAGCACCATGTAAACCATGCTCATAACCAACCCATCTACAACCTGTAAAAACCAACCAAAACCTACACAAGTAACCTGCAAGACAGACCAATTGCAGCCGTGCTAAACCGAACCTTAATCCATGTTGAAACAGGCCGTAGCCCATGCACAACCAGGCCATACGACCCCAGCATAGTCCCCAAACCGAGGCCAACACCAACCAAAAGACGGGTTTAACACCTAGAATACGACCTAGCCAAATTACGACCCCAACATGAAATGATAAGGTAAAAGCACACATTTTTATCAACTCATAAGCAACCTATAAAACAGCCGCCCATCAGCATATAACCGCCTGCTCAGTCACATCAAAACAGTCCCAAACCCTGTACTAAAACGCCCCAAAACAGGGCTCACAAAACCCCCTGTCGCGGTTCCAAACTAAAATCGACAGTCCGTACCAGCTAAGTTTCCAGACGGAATATGAAGTAGGATTGAGACGGAAATAAAACGCAGCTAAACATGAATAACACTCACCAAGCTTAACTTAACCAAACTCGAAAATCCATGTAAAACAGTTCGATTCATACGATATTTGGAGACGGGAATTAACACCGCGACCTCACGAATAATAACGAGCGAATCCGAGCAAAAGACAGAGTTGATGCGATAAAGTTGAGCATACAAATAGGGGAAAGTAAAAAGAATCGAGCTTTATCAAACAAGAACGCAACAAGCGACACAAAAACGGAAATTTTGACATTTGTCAAGTAACCTATCATCGTTACCTTTTTGCCCTTCAAGGAACATGATTTCGACTTAACACCATACTGGGTTGTCTAAGCTTGCACCTAAACATGAAGACGAACGAAATTAGCGAGAGATCTGAGCCTTAAATAAGACGACAACCACGATATTGGAGGAAAGCGGGGATCTTTCTTACCTTAAAAGATGAAGGACAGAAAGGGGGGGGGAGGCTATTGGCGTAAAAATTGGCGAAAATGGTTGAGAAATGAAGTCGGGATCTGAGTTTGAATGTCGGGTTTAATGGAGGTGTTGATGTTGTTTTTGGTTGATGTTGATTGTTGTTGCTATTGTTTGGTTGTTGCTGGGTGAATCACGAAAAAGGAAGGGGAAAAGAAGGGGGTAGGGACGGGGTAGGACAACAATAACATTAATAATAATAATAATAATAATAATAATAATAATAGAAATAATAATAATAATAATAATAATAATAATAATAATAATAATAATAATAATAATAATAATAATAATAATAATAACAATAATAATAACAATAATAATAATAATAATAATAACAATAATAATAACAATAATAATAACAATAATAATAACAATAATAATAACAATAATAATAACAATAATAATAACAATAATAATAACAATAATAATAACAATAATAATAACAATAATAATAACAATAATAATAACAATAATAATAACAATAATAATTCAAAGCTGCTAACAAGGTTACACCCATATCTAACTAGTGTCAACTATGAGTTTCTCAAAATGGTAACCATCAATCAAAATCTAAGTTCAAAAGTTCTTTTGCATATTCTATCATCCCAAGGATATTTTGCTATACTCTTGACACCTAAAGCATAAACGGTGACGTTCTCCGAATCACGAGACAACTACCCAAAACATCTAACTCGTCTCAGCTGAACATCTACCGATCTCAACTTATAATCACATCTCAGAAATTTTGGTAACTAATCCTCATTACCGCAAAGTGGATACCCAAATGAGATTTCAAAACTAGCTACAACTCTCACTTAACATGGTTACTATGTAACCATGACAACACTCACAAAAGTACACCGACTATGCTAACCTCGAGCTCAACTCCAACTTCCAAGTATAAACAACAAGGCCAAGTTCTATAACCTTAGTGTCATAGGCAACTCACACTTATCACACAGAATCCACCAATCAAATATAAGGGATCAGATATAAGAATCACTAAGTATGTCTCATCACACTACCCAAGTCTTTCTAACATCACAACCTCTCAAAACTAGGGTTATGGGTCAACCACAAACAAACTCCACAAAGCCAAATTATCCAAACAAGGTTAACATCCCACAAAAGAAAGAGTACTATCTCAAAGGCGTTAAAGTAGGATAAGCAAGGAACAAAGGACAAGTTAGGAGGGTACAAGAGTCACCTCCAATGAAAGAGAAAAGAGAGTCTAGAGGAAGAAATAAACATCAAGAAGTAAAGAATAAGCCAAGGTACACAAAGAATGAGAAATATCTTTGAGGTAGTAGAAGCATTCTTCAGGGGTTGAACAAATCTTCAATTCCCAACAATAGGCACCAAGTCTTGATCTCCACATAGGTGAGCTCGCGGTTATTGGTCCCAAGGGTACAAAAATAATTGACAAACAACAAACATGTTAGAACCTACCACGAAGCATACACAAAGAGACTACCAACTTACGTCCTTAGTTATACCCATCTCTCATTCATTATTCAAGGTCAAGTTCAAATTTAAATTTGGGGTACACGTGTGCGCGTCGGGAGCAACATAGGCTATGATACCAACTGTGACACCCCGCGATAAAGCGAAAAGTATAACTTATAAATTAAAGCGGAAATTTAAGAAATTTTTGAAACTTTTAAAATTTAAAGCGCGAGTTCATTAAAACCCAAAACACAAAAAAGATTGCGGAAATAAAGATTAAATTATACAAACATGATAGTCAAGGTGAGGGAAAATATATCCCTCGAATGACAATACGATAAAAGGTGAGTCTAAGCAATCCTAATAATCCGACTACAAGGCCAAAGTGCTCGCTAACTCACACATGTCTTCACCCCATAGATGCACCAACTAATACCTGTCATTCATGTAAACATGAGCGCCACAGTCAGTGGGGAGTAACTCAAGGTTCTCCCAGCCACAAATTGTCAAAATGAACATAACAAAGAACTACAACAGGTAAATCTTATAAGATATTTACAAAGGATATGAATATCAAGTTTATATTTAAATATGGCAATTTAATGAGATGGAACAAGATAGATCGATATTAGCATGACAACGGTTAAACTATTCCTGTGAGTCAATTAAATAATATTGAAGACAAGAATACTGTCATTTATACAAAAGCACGCATTTCAAGGAAATACAACATAGATGTGAGATTAGAATCTGAATCATGTGAAGAAGTTAAGTAAGGGATCAACCAATGCAAATCACAAGAATAGGAACCGTAGCCATTATTTGGAAAACCACTTAGCAAACATTGCACGGGACGTGGCTACTAATGTCACATTCATACTTATGGCATGCATCTCACCATAAGAGCGGATGGGAACATCAATCCCGACGATCATATTGCAACTAGAGGGCTTATAGCTCACCCCTAGTATCCGATAGGACCAAGACAAACAACAGACAAATACCAATATCTATAACCAAGCAAGACCTTTACTACTCATATATAAATATATAATTCCCCTGGTAGGACGATAGTGGTAATCCCAAGACTCAGTCCTAGTCTAAATCTAGCCAGACTCTCGGGACAGTACAGTTCCCGATTCGACATGCGGCAGAACAGTCCGCATCCAAGACGCGAAGACATATCGGAAATCGAGAACCCACAATCGGCAGGACAGTCTGAAAGAGGCGGAAGATATGAGCTAAACCCACAATCGGCAGAACAGTCCGAAAGAGGCGTAAAGATAAGTCAAGCAATACGGTATAGCATAAAGGCATTATCAAAAGAATATGACTCAACCAAGAGATACGAATCAACTTGGAAAGAAACTACTAATGTAATGAGCCGATAATAATCCAAGTCAGACATTTCATGCCAAAATTATATTCATGAATATGAATAAGTAACCCATTTCTTCAATATTTGTCACTTGAATAAAAATGTAAAGAAATGGAAGCAAACCATTTATAAAGGGCAAAACAAGGATGGAATTATAAATGACACCAATGTAAGATAGACCATTTATTACTTATAAAACATAAATAATTGAATTGGACTCATCTTAAAATGAAAACATGTCATTTCCTATATAAATGAAATAATAAAATAATGAATTCCACAATTATAATTCATGTGAGAAAAATATATAAATGGACGGTATTTAACGAATTACGTTATATAAGGCATGAGACGGAAAATCAATATCTTACACACAATTATGTTTCTCAACAGATAACATCGGGTCTAACTCAATGATGCTATAGAAATCAAATAGAAAGTGGATTATCTTTATTCCTATTTTCTTTTTAGCCGATCCTTCCGAATGTCCATTCTATAATTGATTTTTCATTTTTTTTGTTCTCAGCATATATCATATCACTTGTACCAACAGGCTGTTAATTCCAATTTCCCACACAACTATATTACCTTATAAGGTCTGAGCTTTCTCGCTAGATAAGAGGGCTAACCAAACCAAAAACATGATAAGATTACGAACTTAGAAGGTCTTAGCGTTCTGGTATTAGCATTCTCTAGATAGTAATGTATCAATACTTATGCTTCTCTTAATAAAAGGGAAAGAAGGAATGATGATCTTACTCTACAATCACGCGACACCCAACATAATCCAAAATGACATCCAAATGCTGTCCAAAAACAGTCCATACGATCCCTTATTCCGACTATCCAAAACAGCCCCATAAGGCTACTTAAAACCGTGCCCATAACCAACATTTCGAGGCGACAAATACGTTGACATTACGACTCAAGGTACCCATAATCTACACCACAATGGCCACCACACCAGCCCATAGACAGGCCATAAAATAGTCCCTCATCAGTCAATTTTACGCCCTATAAACAGTCCCATAAAGCACCATGTAAACCATGCTCATAACCAACCCATCTACGACCTGTAAAAACCAACCAAAACCTACACAAGTAACCGGCAAGACAGACCAATTGCAGCCGTGCTAAACCGAACCTTAATCCATGCTGAAACAGGCCATAGCCCATGCACAACCAGGCCATACTACCCCAACATAGTCCCCAAACCGAGGCCAACACCAATCAAAAGATGGGTTTAACACCTAGAATACGACCTAGCCAAATTACGACCCCAACATGAAATGATAAGGTAAAAGCACACATTTTTATCAACTCATAAGCAACCCATAAAACAGCCGCCCATCGGCATATAACTGCCTACTCAGTTGCATCAAAACAGTCCCAAACCCTGTACTAAAACGCCCCAAAACAGGGCTCACAAAACCCCCTGTGGCGGTTCCAAACTAAAATCGACAGTCCATACCAGCTAAGTTTCCAGGCGGAATATAAAGTAGGATTGAGACGGAAATAAAATGCAACTAAACATGAATAACACTCACCAAGCTTAACTTAACCAAACTCGAAAATCCATGTAAAACAGTTCGATTCATACGATATTTGGAGACAGGAATTAACACCGCGACCTCACGAATAACAACGAGCGAATCCGAGCAAAAGACAGAGTTGATGCGATAAAATTGAGCATACAAATAGGGGAAAGTAAAAAGAATCGAGCTTTATCAAACAAGAACGCAACAAGCGACACAAAAACGGAAAGTTCGACATTTGTCGAGTAACCTATCACCGTTACCTTTTTGCCCTTCAAGGAACACGATTTCGACTTAAAACCATACCGGGTTGTCTAAGCTTGCACCTAAACATGAAGACGAACGAAATTAGCGAGAAATCTGAGCCTTAAATAAGACGACAGCCACGATATTGGAGGAAAGCGAGGATCTTTCTTACCTTAAAAGATGAAGGACAGAAAGGGGGGGGGGCTATTGGCGTAAAAATTGGCGAAAATGGTTGAGAAATGAAGTCGGGATCTGAGTTTGAATGTCGGGTTTAATGGAGGTGTTGATGTTATTTTTGGTTGATGCTGATTGTTGTTGCTATTGTTTGGTTGTTGCTGGTGAATCACCTTTGACTCAGACTGGGTTGGCAGATTTTGTGCCGGGCCGGGTTGTCGCTGATGCTGCTCAGCGGAAGTGTGCTAAGTATGGGGATTTGTGCGCGGTAGCGGGTTATGGTTTCCTACCTTTCTCTTTCTCTTCACTCGGGAGTTGAGTTCGGATCTCGTTGCCTTGCTCAATAATCCGAAATTCTCGGTATCTCGGGATCTTTGGGCTCGGGTAGCCGCTTACATTTTTACTCGTATTAGCTTCACTATTGCTAAGGGTGTGGGAGCCCGAGTTGTCTCTCGGCTCCCCACCAATTTCATGTAAACCTTTTATTTTTATTATAATGAAAGCTAATAATATTTTATAATTAAAAAAAAAAAAAAAAAATAATAATAATAATAATAATAATAATAATAATAATAATAATAATAATAATAATAATAATAATAATAATAATAATAATAATAATAATAATAATAATAATAATAATAATAATAATAATAATAATAATAATAATAATAATAGTAATAATAACAATAACATTAATAATAACAATAACATTAACAATAACATTAATAATAACATTAATAATAACATTAACATTAACATTAATAATAATAATAATAATAATAATAATAATAATAAATAATAATAATAATAATAACAATAATAATAACAATAATAACAATAACAATAATAACAATAACAATAATAATAATAACAATAATAATAATAACAATAATAATAATAACAATAATAATAATAATAACAATAATAATAATAATAACAATAATAATAATAACAATAATAATAATAACAATAATAATAATAATAACAATAATAATAATAATAATAACAATAATAATAATAATAATAATAACAATAATAATAATAATAATAACAATAATAATAATAATAAATATAATAATAATAATAATAATAATAATAATAATAATAATAATAATAATAATAATAATAATAATAATAATAATAATAATAATAATAATAATAATAATAATAATAATAATATATTTTAAGTTAGAGATAAGGAGAGTATGAGTATATGTGTAGTAAGAATCGGATTAGTCCGAATAGATTACGCTCTAAAAGAAAATGTGACGGTCTTATGCTAGACGGGATAATGTCTCGAGTCTATATTAACTTAAGACGGAAACTAGTATTATTATTGTCGCTATTATTATTGTCCGACCAAAATACGTATTTTTTTATAAATTGAGTTTTAAAATATTACTTTTATAGAAATCGTATTAGAAATAAAATTAATTAAATTAAATAATTCAACAATATAAAACAAAATAATTAAACGGTTTAATAAATTTTAAATGTCAAAAATGGAAAATTCGCGGGTGTTACAATCACCCCATCTTTTAAAAAGTTTCGTCCTCGAAACTTGAAAGTAGAAATGAAAGGTTATAAAAATAAAACTGGAATTGGAATCGGTAACCAAAACATTTTAAAGGTTACTTATCGTAAGAATCAAAATCCTTTCAAAAGTTTCAAATAATTTTTTTTTTTCGACAGAACCAGATTCTCATCAAAGGAACGGAAGTGCTCTCGTTGCGCATTCAAGAACATCATATTCCAAATCAGAGATAAGGTCAGAAACAAATCATTTGTATAAATCAAAATTCGAGGTACTTTCAAAAACATAAATGAAAAGTTTTCAAAAGTACAAGTCTCATTCATGGAACGAAATTGCTCTTGTCAGGCACACAAGAACGCTAACTTTCCAAGTCAAAGACAAATTTAAAACAAAAATCATTCGCCGACAAGCGTAGAACAAGTTGATAAACGTCTATAATAACGAGTTCTAACATCCGATCAACGTTAAAATCAACAGGAAAAGGTAATGCATTCAAATTTTCTTTTTACAAAAGCCAGTATAAAAATAAAAGTTTCACTTTTAAACTCAAAAGGGAGTCAAGTTTGTGAAAAGATAACATCAAACTTTGATAAAGAAATCATAAATGGATCAAAGTTAACAGAAATTGGATAAAATTTAAAGAAATATCGGGTTTGGCAATTAAAATCATGATAAAGAAATCTATACTCAAGGAACAAATAGGTAATTAAATCAAATTTCCATTTTCGGACCCCTTTTTTTAAAAAAAAAATAGGTAAGGTTTTGTAAGAGAGTAATATAGATTTTTAACAACGAACCAAAAATGGTAGCTTGAAAAGTTTAGAAATTGTACGAAATGAAAAGGACTTAGATGTCATAAAAACAAAGTAAGCTAAGAGGATTCAAACTTAACTAATCAAAAGAGCTATGATGAACTTCCTAGGGTAAGAATTGAAGTCAGGTCAACAAGGATGTCAAAGATAGAGTTTCACAGGTTACTAGTACCAAACTTAAAGGAGGAGCATGATAAAGCGAGGAAGAGAGGTATGAACGGTAATGCTTATGGTCATAGAAGAAAGGAAATTACACAACAAGGAAACGCCAGGTACTGAAATCTCAAACAAAACATCATCCTGAACGGTTCCGAAAACTTCCTAACAACAAGACTTATAACTACATCACTTCCAAGGATTTCCTCAAAACACTTATGTTACTTCATCCTACGTCATTCCATGAAACAAAGTACTTCACTACACTTGTGACTCGACAGTTCCCAATTATTAAATGTCCACCCAACGATCTTCACAAAGCAAGATCAAAGCTGCTAACAAGGTTACACTCATATCTAACTAGTGTCAACTATGAGTTTCTCAAAATGGTAACCATCAATCAAAATCTAAGTTCAAAAGTTCTTTTGCATATTCTATCATCCAAAGGATATTTTGCTATACTCTTGACACCTAAAGCATAAACGGTGACGTTCTCCGAATCACGAGACAACTACCCAAAACATCTAACTCGTCTCAGCTGAACATCTACCGATCTCAACTTATAATCACATCTCAGGAATTTTGGTAACTAATCCTCATTACCGCAAAGTGGATACCCAAATGAGATTTCAAAACTAGCTACAACTCTCACTTAACATGGTTACTATGTAACCATCACAACACTCACAAAAGTACACCGACTATGCTAACCTCGAGCTCAACTCCAACTTCCAAGTATAAACAACAAGGCCAAGTTCTATAACCTTAGTGTCATAGGCAACTCACACTTATCACACAGAATCCACCAATCAAATATAAGGGATCAGATATAAGAATCACTGAGTATGTCTCATCACACTACTCAAGTCTTTCTAACATCACAACCTCTCAAAACTAGGGTTATGGGTCAACCACAAACAAACTCCACAAAGCCAAATTATCCAAACAAGGTTAACATCCCACAAAAGAAAGAGTACTATCTCAAAGGCGTTAAAGTAGGATAAGCAAGGAACAAAGGACAAGTTAGGAGGGTACAAGAGTCACCTCCAATGAAAGAGAAAAGAGAGTCTAGAGGAAGAAATAAACATCAAGAAGTAAAGAATAAGGCAAGGTACACAAAGAATGAGAAATATCTTCGAGGTAGTAGAAGCATTCTTCCGGGGTTGAACAAATCTTCAATTCCCAAAGAATAGGCACCAAGTCTTGATCTCCACATAGGTGAGCTCGCGGTTATTGGTCCCAAGGGTACAAAAATAATTGACAAACAACAAACATGTTAGAACCTACCACGAAGCATACACAAAGAGACTACCAACTTACGTCCTTAGTTATACCCATCTCTCATTCATTATTCAAGGTCAAGTTCAAATTTAAATTTGGGGTACACGTGTATGCGTCGGGAGCAACATAGGCTCTGATACTAACTGTGACACCCCGCGATAAAGCGGAAAGTATAACTTATAAATTAAAGCGGAAATTTAAGAAATTTTTGAAACTTTTAAAATTTAAAGCGCGAGTTCATTAAAACCCAAAACACAAAAAAAGATTGCGGAAATAAAGATTAAATTATACAAACATGATAGTCAAGGTGAGGGAAAATATATCCCTCGAATGACAATACGATAAAAGGTGAGTCTAAGCAATCCTAATAATCCGACTACAAGGCCAAAGTGCTCGCTAACTCACACATGTCTTCACCCCATAGATGCACCAACTAATACCTGTCATTCATGTAAACATGAACGCCATACGGTCGGGGGGAGTAACTCAAGGTTCTCCCAGCCACAAATTGTCAAAATGAACATAACAAAGAACTACAACAGGTAAATCTTATAAGATATTTACAAAGGATATGAATATCAAGTTTATATTTAAATATGGCAATTTAATGAGATGGAACAAGATAGATCGATATTAGCATGACAACGGTTAAACTATTCCTGTGAGTCAATTAAATAATATTGAAGACAAGAATACTGTCATTTATACAAAAGCACGCATTTCAAGGAAATACAACATAGATGTGAGATTAGAATCTGAATCATGTGAAGCAGTTAAGTAAGGGATCAACCAATGCAAATCACAAGAATAGGAACCGTAGCCATTATTTGGAAAGCCACTTAGCAAACATTGCACGGGACGTGGCTACTAATGTCACATTCATACTTATGGCTTGCATCTCACCATAAGAGCGGATGGGAACATCAATCCCGGCGATCATATTGCAACTAGAGGGCTTATAGCTCACCCCTAGTATCCGATAGGACCAAGACAAACAACAGACAAATACCAATATCTATAACCAAGCAAGACCTTTACTACTCATATATAAATATATAATTCCCCTGGTAGGACGATAGTGGTAATCCCAAGACTCAGTCCTAGTCTAAATCTAGCCAGACTCTCGGACAAAGATCATTCCCGATTCGACATGCTATAATGAACAGTCCGCATCCAAGACTCGAAGACAGATCGGAAATCGAGAACCCACAATCGGCAGGACGATCCGAACGAGGCGGAAGATATGAGCTAAACCCACAATCGCGAATAAACGAAAGAGGCGTAAAGATAAGTCAAGCAATACGGTATAGCATAAAGGCATTATCAAAAGAATATGACTCAACCAAGAGATACGAATCAACTTGGAAAGAAACTACTAATGTAATGAGCCGATAATAATCCAAGTCAGACATTTCATGCCAAAATTATATTCATGAATATGAATAAGTAACCCATTTCTTCAATATTTGTCACTTGAATAAAAATGTAAAGAAATGGAAGCAAACCATTTATAAAGGGCAAAACAAGGATGGAATTATAAATGACACCAATGTAAGATAGACCATTTATTACTTATAAAACATAAATAATTGAATTGGACTCATCTTAAAATGAAAACATGTCATTTCCTATATAAATGAAATAATCAAATAATGAATTCCACAATTATAATTCATGTGAGAAAAATATATAAATGGACGGTATTTAACGAATTACGTTATATAAGGCATGAGACGGAAAATCAATATCTTACACACAATTATGTTTCTCAACAGATAACATCGGGTCTAACTCAATGATGCTATAGAAATCAGATAGAAAGTGGATTATCTTTATTCCTATTTTCTTTTTAGCCGATCCTTCCGAATGTCCATTCTATAATTGATTTTTCATTTTTTTTGTTCTCAGCATATATCATATCACTTGTACCAACAGGCTGTTAATTCCAATTTCCCACACAACTATATTACCTTATAAGGTCTGAGCTTTCTCGCTAGATAAGAGGGCTAACCAAACCAAAAACATGATAAGATTACGAACTTAGAAGGTCTTAGCGTTCTGGTATTGGCATTCTCTAGATAGTAATGTATCAATACTTATGCTTCTCTTAATAAAAGGGAAAGAAGGAATGATGATCTTACTCTACAATCACGCAACACCCAACATAATCCAAAATGACATCCAAACCCTGTCCAAAAATAGTCCATACGATCCCTTATTCCGACTATCCAAAACAGCCCCATAAGGCTACTTAAAACCGTGCCCATAACCAACATTTCGAGGCGACAAATACGTTAACATTACGACTCAAGGTACCCATAATCTACACCACAATGGCCACCACACCAGCCCATAGACAGGCCATAAAATAGTCCCTCATCAGTCACTTTTACGCCCTATAAACAGTCCCATAAAGCACCATGTAAACCATGCTCATAACCAACCCATCTACAACCTGTAAAAACCAACCAAAACCTACACAAGTAACCAAAGAAGATGACCAATTGCGGTAGTGCTAAACCGAACCTTAATCCATGCTTTGAAACAAAGCCGTAGCCCATGCACAACCAGGCCATACTACCCCAACATAGTCCCCAAACCGAGGCCAACACCAACCAAAAGATGGGTTTAACACCTAGAATACGACCTAGCCAAATTACGACCCCAACATGAAATGATAAGGTAAAAGCACACATTTTTATCAACTCATAAGCAACCCATAAAACAGCCGCCCATTAGCATATAACTGCCTACTAAGTTGCATCAAAACAGTCCCAAACCCTGTACTAAAACGCCCCAAAACAGGGCTCACAAAACCCCCTGTGGCGGTTCCAAACTAAAATCGACAGTCCATACCAGCTAAGTTTCCAGGCGGAATATAAAGTAGGATTGAGACGGAAATAAAATGCAACTAAACATGAATAACACTCACCAAGCTTAAATTAACCAAACTCGAAAATCCATGTAAAACAGTTCGATTCATATGATATTTGGAGACAGGAATTAACACCGCGACCTCACGAATAACAACGAGCGAATCCGAGCAAAAGACAGAGTTGATGCGATAAAATTGAGCATACAAATAGGGGAAAGTAAAAAGAATCGAGCTTTATCAAACAAGAACGCAACAAGCGACACAAAAACGGAAAGTTCGACATTTGTCGAGTAACCTATCACCGTTACCTTTTTGCCCTTCAAGGAACACGATTTCGACTTAAAACCATACCGGGTTGTCTAAGCTTGCACCTAAACATGAAGACGAACGAAATTAGCGAGAAATCTGAGCCTTAAATAAGACGACAGCCACGATATTGGAGGAAAGCGAGGATCTTTCTTACCTTAAAAGATGAAGGACGAAAGGGGGGGCTATTGGCGTAAAAATTGGCGAAAATGGTTGAGAAATGAAGTCGGGATCTGAGTTTGAATGTCGGGTTTAATGGAGGTGTTGATGTTATTTTTGGTTGATGCTGATTGTTGTTGCTATTGTTTGGTTGTTGCTGGTGAATCACGAAAAAGGAAGGGGAAAAGAAGGGGGTAGGGACGGGGTAGGACAACAATAACATTAATAATAATAATAATAATAATAATAATAATAATAATAATAATAATAATAATAATAATAATAATAATAATAATAATAATAATAATAATAATAATAATAATAATAATAATAATAATAATAATAATAATAATAATAATAATAATAATAATAATAATAATAATAATAATAATAATAATAATAATAATAATAATAATAATAATAATAATAATAATAATAATAATAATAATAATAACAATAATAATAATAATAACAATAACATTAATAATAACAATAACATTAATAATAACAATAACATTAATAATAACATTAACATTAACAGTAATAATAATAATAATAATAATAAATAACAATAACAATAATAATAATAACAATAACAATAATAACAATAACAATAATAACAATAACAATAATAATAATAACAATAATAATAATAACAATAATAATAATAATAACAATAATAATAATAATAATAATAATAATAATAATAATAATAATAATAATAATAATAATGATAATAATAATAATAATAATAATAATAATAATAATAACATTAATAATAACAATAACATTAATAATAACAATAACAATAACATTAATAATAACAATAACATTAACATTAACATTAATAATAGTAATAATAATAAATAGTAATAATAACAATAATAATAATAATAATAATAATAATAATAATAATAATAATAATAATAATAATAATAATAATAATAATAATAATAATAATAATAATAATAATAATAATAATAATAATAATAATAATAATAATAATAATAATAATAATAATAATAATAATAATAATAATAATAATAATAATAATAATAATAATAATAATAATAATAATAATAATAATAATAATAATAATAATAATAATATATTTTAAGTTAGAGATAAGGAGAGTGTGAGTATATGTGTAATAAGAATCGGATTAGTCCGAATAGATTACGCTCTAAAAGAAAATGTGACGGTCTTATGCTAGACGGGATAATGTCTCGAGTCTATATTAACTTAAGACGGAAACTAGTATTATTATTATCGCTATTATTATTGTCCGACCAAAATACGTATTTTTTTATAAATTGAGTTTTAAAATATTACTTTTATAGAAATCGTATTAGAAATAAAATTAATTAAATTAAATAATTCAACAATATAAAACAAAATAATTAAACGGTTTAATAAATTTTAAATGTCAAAAATGGAAAATTCGCGGGTGTTACAATCACCCCATCTTTTAAAAAGTTTCGTCCTCGAAACTTGAAAGTAGAAATGAAAGGTTATAAAAATAAAACTGGAATTGGAATCGGTAACCAAAACATTTTAAAGGTTACTTATCGTAAGAATCAAAATCCTTTCAAAAGTTTCAAATAAATTTTTTTTTTCCGACAGAACCAGATTCTCATCAAAGGAACGGAAGTGCTCTCGTTGCGCATTCAAGAACATCATATTCCAAATCAGAGATAAGGTCAGAAACAAATCATTTGTATAAATCAAAATTCGAGGTACTTTCAAAAACATAAATGAAAAGTTTTCAAAAGTACAAGTCTCATTCATGGAACGAAATTGCTCTTGTCAGGCACACAAGAACGCTAACTTTCCAAGTCAAAGACAAATTTAAAACAAAAATCATTCGCCGACAAGCGTAGAACAAGTTATTAAACGTCTCTAATAACGAGTTCTAACATCCGATCAACGTTAAAATCAACAGGAAAAGGTAATGCATTCAAATTTTCTTTTTACAAAAGCCAGTATAAAAATAAAAGTTTCACTTTTAAACTCAAAAGGGAGTCAAGTTTGTGAAAAGATAACATCAAACTTTGATAAAGAAATCATAAATGGATCAAAGTTAACAGAAATTGGATAAAATTTAAAGAAATATCGGGTTTGGCAATTAAAATCATGATAAAGAAATCTATACTCAAGGAACAAATAGGTAATTAAATCAAATTTCCATTTTCGGACCCCTTTTTTTAAAAAAAATAGGTAAGGTTTTGTAAGAGAGTAATATAGATTTTTAACAACGAACCAAAAATGGTAGCTTGAAAAGTTTAGAAATTGTACGAAATGAAAAGGACTTAGATGTCATAAAAACAAAGTAAGCTAAGAGGATTCAAACTTAACTAATCAAAAGAGCTATGATGAACTTCCTAGGGTAAGAATTGAAGTCAGGTCAACAAGGATGTCAAAGATAGAGTTTCACAGGTTACTAGTACCAAACTTAAAGGAGGAGCATGATAAAGCGAGGAAGAGAGGTATGAACGGTAATGCTTATGGTCAAAGAAGAAAGGAAATTACACAACAAGGAAACGCCAGGTACTCAAATCTCAAACAACAACATCATCCTGAACGGTTCCGAAAACTTCCTAACAACAAGACTTATAACTACATCACTTCCAAGGATTTCCTCAAAACACTTATGTTACTTCATCCTACGTCATTCCATGAAACAAAGTACTTCACTACACTTGTGACTCGACAGTTCCCAATTATTAAATGTCCACCCAACGATCTTCACAAAGCAAGATCAAAGCTGCTAACAAGGTTACACTCATATCTAACTAGTGTCAACTATGAGTTTCTCAAAATGGTAACCATCAATCAAAATCTAAGTTCAAAAGTTCTTTTGCATATTCTATCATCCAAATGATATTTTGCTATACTCTTGACACCTAAAGCATAAACGGTGACGTTCTCCGAATCACGAGACAACTACCCAAAACATCTAACTCGTCTCAGCTGAACATCTACCGATCTCAACTTATAATCACATCTCAGGAATTTTGGTAACTAATCCTCATTACCGCAAAGTGGATACCCAAATGAGATTTCAAAACTAGCTACAACTCTCACTTAACATGGTTACTATGTAACCATCACAACACTCACAAAAGTACACCGACTATGCTAACCTCGAGCTCAACTCCAACTTCCAAGTATAAACAACAAGGCCAAGTTCTATAACCTTAGTGTCATAGGCAACTCACACTTATCACACAGAATCCACCAATCAAATATAAGGGATCAGATATAAGAATCACTGAGTATGTCTCATCACACTACCCAAGTCTTTCTAACATCACAACCCTCTCAAAACTAGGGTTATGGGTCAACCACAAACAAACTCCACAAAGCCAAATTATCCAATCAAGGTTAACATCCCACAAAAGAAAGAGTACTATCTCAAAGGCGTTAAAGTAGGATAAGCAAGGAACAAAGGACAAGTTAGGAGGGTACAAGAGTCACCTCCAGTGAAAGAGAAAAGAGAGTCTAGAGGAAGAAATAAACATCAAGAAGTAAAGAATAAGGCAAGGTACACAAAGAATGAGAAATATCTTCGAGGTAGTAGAAGCATTCTTCCGGGGTTGAACAAATCTTCAATTCCCAGCAATAGGCACCAAGTCTTGATCTCCACATAGGTGAGCTCGCGGTTATTGGTCCCAAGGGTACAAAAATAATTGACAAACAACAAACATGTTAGAACCTACCACGAAGCATACACAAAGAGACTACCAACTTACGTCCTTAGTTATACCCATCTCTCATTCATTATTCAAGGTCAAGTTCAAATTTAAATTTGGGGTACACGTGTATGCGTCGGGAGCAACATAGGCTCTAATACTAACTGTGACACCCCGCAATAAAGCGGAAAGTATAACTTATAAATTAAAGCGGAAATTTAAGAAATTTTTGAAACTTTTAAAATTTAAAGCGCGAGTTCATTAAAACCCAAAACACAAAAAAAGATTGCGGAAATAAAGATTAAATTATACAAACATGATAGTCAAGGTGAGGGAAAATATATCCCTCGAATGACAATACGATAAAAGGTGAGTCTAAGCAATCCTAATAATCCGACTACAAGGCCAAAGTGCTCGCTAACTCACACATGTCTTCACCCCATAGATGCACCAACTAATACCTGTCATTCATGTAAACATGAACGCCACAGTCAGTGGGGAGTAACTCAAGGTTCTCCCAGCCACAAATTGTCAAAATGAACATAACAAAGAACTACAACAGGTAAATCTTATAAGATATTTACAAAGGATATGAATATCAAGTTTATATTTAAATATGGCAATTTAATGAGATGGAACAAGATAGATCGATATTAGCATGACAACGGTTAAACTATTCCTGTGAGTCAATTAAATAATATTGAAGACAAGAATACTGTCATTTATACAAAAGCACGCATTTCAAGGAAATACAACATAGATGTGAGATTAGAATCTGAATCATGTGAAGCAGTTAAGTAAGGGATCAACCAATGCAAATCACAAGAATAGGAACCGTAGCCATTATTTGGAAAACCACTTAGCAAACATTGCACGGGACGTGGCTACTAATGTCACATTCATACTTATGGCTTGCATCTCACCATAAGAGCGGATGGGAACATCAATCCCGGCGATCATATTGCAACTAGAGGGCTTATAGCTCACCCCTAGTATCCGATAGGACCAAGACAAACAACAGACAAATACCAATATCTATAACCAAGCAAGACCTTTACTACTCATATATAAATATATAATTCCCCTGGTAGGACGATAGTGGTAATCCCAAGACTCGGTCCTAGTCTAAATATAGCCAGACTCTCGGGACAGTACAGTTCCCGATTCGACATGCGGCAGAACAGTCCGCATCCAAGACTCGAAGACAGATCGGAAATCGAGAACCCACAATCGGCAGGACAGTCCGAACGAGGCGGAAGATATGAGCTAAACCCACAATCGGCAGAACAGTCCGAAAGAGGCGTAAAGATAAGTCAAGCAATACGGTATAGCATAAAGGCATTATCAAAAGAATATGACTCAACCAAGAGATACGAATCAACTTGGAAAGAAACTACTAATGTAATGAGCCGATAATAATCCAAGTCAGACATTTCATGCCAAAATTATATTCATGAATATGAATAAGTAACCCATTTCTTCAATATTTGTCACTTGAATAAAAATGTAAAGAAATGGAAGCAATCCATTTATAAAGGGCAAAACAAGGATGGAATTATAAATGACACCAATGTAAGATAGACCATTTATTACTTATAAAACATAAATAATTGAATTGGACTCATCTTAAAATGAAAACATGTCATTTCCTATATAAATGAAATAATCAAATAATGAATTCCACAATTATAATTCATGTGAGAAAAATATATAAATGGACGGTATTTAACGAATTACGTTATATAAGGCATGAGACGGAAAATCAATATCTTACACACAATTATGTTTCTCAACAGATAACATCGGGTCTAACTCAATGATGCTATAGAAATCAGATAAAAAGTGGATTATCTTTATTCCTATTTTCTTTTTAGCCGATCCTTCCGAATGTCCATTCTATAATTGATTTTTCATTTTTTTTTGTTCTCAGCATATATCATATCACTTGTACCAACAGGCTGTTAATTCCAATTTCCCACACAACTATATTACCTTATAAGGTCTGAGCTTTCTCGCTAGATAAGAGGGCTAACCAAACCAAAAACATGATGAGATTACGAACTTAGAAGGTCTTAGCGTTCTGGTATTGGAATTCTCTAGATAGTAATGTATCAATACTTATGCTTCTCTTAATAAAAGGGAAAGAAGGAATGATGATCTTACTCTACAATCACGCGACACCCAACATAATCCAAAATGACATCCAAACCCTGTCCAAAAACAGTCCATACGATCCCTTATTCCGACTATCCAAAACAGCCCCATAAGGCTACTTAAAACCGTGCCCATAACCAACATTTCGAGGCGACAAATACGTTGACATTACTACTCAAGGTACCCATAATCTACACCACAATGGCAACCACACCAGCCCATAGATAGGCCATAAAATAGTCCCTCATCAGTCACTTTTACGCCCTAGAAACAGTCCCATAAAGCACCATGTAAACCATGCTCATAACCAACCCATCTACAACCTGTAAAAACCAACCAAAACCTACACAAGTAACCGGCAAGACAGACCAATTGCAGCCGTGCTAAACCGAACCATAATCCATGCTAAAACAGGCCGTAGCCCATGCACAACCAGGCCATACGACCCCAACATAGTCCCCAAACCGAGGCCAACACCAACCAAAAGATGGGTTTAACACCTAGAATACGACCTAGCCAAATTACGACCCCAACATGAAATGATAAGGTAAAAGCACACATTTTTATCAACTCATAAGCAACCCATAAAACAGCCGCCCATCAGCATATAACTGCCTACTCAGTCGCATCAAAACAGTCCCAAACCCTGTACTAAAACGCCCCAAAACAGGGCTCGCAAAACCCCCTGTGGCGGTTCCAAACTAAAATCGACAGTCCATACCAGCTAAGTTTCCAGGCGGAATATAAAGTAGGATTGAGACGGAAATAAAATGCAACTAAACATGAATAACACTCACCAAGCTTAACTTAACCAAACTCGAAAATCCATGTAAAACAGTTCGATTCATACGATATTTGGAGACAGGAATTAACACCGCGACCTCACGAATAACAACGAGCGAATCCGAGCAAAAGACAGAGTTGATGCGATAAAATTGAGCATACAAATAGGGGAAAGTAAAAAGAATCGAGCTTTATCAAACAAGAACGCAACAAGCGACACAAAAACGGAAAGTTCGACATTTGTCGAGTAACCTATCACCGTTACCTTTTTGCCCTTCAAGGAACGCGATTTCGACTTAAAACCATACCGGGTTGTCTAAGCTTGCACCTAAACATGAAGACGAACGAAATTAGCGAGAAATCTGAGCCTTAAATAAGACGACGACCACGATATTGGAGGAAAGCGAGGATCTTTCTTACCTTAAAAGATGAAGGACAGAAAGGGGGGGGCTATTGGCGTAAAAATTGGCGAAAATGGTTGAGAAATGAAGTCGGGATCTGAGTTTGAATGTCGGGTTTAATGGAGGTGTTGATGTTGTTTTTGGTTGATGCTGATTGTTGTTGCTATTGTTTGGTTATTCTTTGGTGAATCACGAAAAAGGAAGGGGAAAAAGGGGGGTAGGGACGGGGTAGGACAACAATAACATTAATAATAATAATAATAATAATAATAATAATAATAATAATAATAATAATAATAATAATAATAATAATAATAATAATAATAATAATAATAATAATAATAATAATAATAATAATAATAATAATAATAATAATAATAATAATAATAATAATAATAATAATAATAATAATAATAATAATAATAATAATAATAATAATAATAATAATAATAATAATAATAATAATAATAATAATAATAATAATAATAATAATAATAATAATAATAATAATAATAATAATAATAATAATAATAATAATAATAATAATAATAATAATAATAATAATAACATTAATAATAACAATAACATTAATAATAACAATAACATTAACATTAATAATAATAATAATAATAATAAATAATAATAATAATAATAATAATAATAATAATAATAATAATAATAATAATAATAATAATAATAATAATAATAATATATTTTAAGTTAGAGATAAGGAGAGTGTGAGTATGTGTAGTAAGAATCGGATTAGTCCGAATAGATTACGCTCTAAAAGAAAATGTGACGGTCTTATGCTAGACGGGATAATGTCTCGAGTCTATATTAACTTAAGACGGAAACTAGTATTATTATTGTCGCTATTATTATTGTCCGACCAAAATACGTATTTTTATATAAATTGAGCTTTTAAAATATTACTTTTATAGAAATCGTATTAGAAATAAAATTAATTAAATTAAATAATTCAACAATATAAAACAAAATAATTAAACGGTTTAATAAATTTTAAATGTCAAAAATGGAAAATTCGCGGGTGTTACATATATTGTATAACTCCAAGTATATACTGTATAATTCTAGGCATATACTGTATAACTCTAGGCATATAATGTATAACTCCAGGTTTAAAATGTATAACTCTAGGCATATATTATATAACTCTAGGCATATAATGTATAACTCCAGGTACAAAATGTATAACTCTAGGCATATATTGTATAACTCTAAGCATAGAACTAAATAGAAGTAGAGTTATACATATAACAACAAGAGTTATACATTATGAAAGTAGAGTTGGTCAGAGAATCAGAAGAGTTATACAACGGAATAAAAGTAGAGTTATACATCTAGTAACAAGAGTTATACATACTGAATACTAAAGTTATTCAAAATGTGATTAGAGTTATACAACGACTGACTGCAGATAAATAAAAGTCAAAACTTTTAACCTTGGTATCAAGTCCCTTGTCAATACTTTCTACAACATCCATCTTTGGATGAAAAACAATTGGGATTCAAATTATGCATATATTTAGTTGAAGTTATACATCATTCTATAAGAGTTATACAAAGAAGACGAGATTTTTTACCTTTGATTCAGGTTTCTGGGCAATTTTCTTGGCAAAAACCATTGTTAATTATCAAATGAACTCGTATTTCGTCTGCAAAACCATAATTAACAATTGAACAAATCAACAGCAGCAAAACCATAATTGAAAATTGAAAAATCAAATGAACTCGTTTTATGATAGTTTAACAAAGGCAATAATTAACAAAAAACAAGTACAAATCACTAAATAAGGAATGAAAAAAATATCTTATAAAAAAATGGAGACAGGCGAGTTTCCAGCCGAGTTGGATTTAATTGGTGGAGATGAATTGCGAGTTGAAATTAATTGGTGGAGATGAAAATGGCGAGTGGAGTTATCAGGAATGTGAAGAATGAAAAAGGAAGATGAAATGACAGGAAATAGAGGGGGAAAAAACCGCAAGTTGTTTTGAATTCTATGGGAAATGAGGAGGGAAATGATGACAGACTGATGGACATAACAGTAGCATGCATGAGTTAGTGGGTAAGAGGAGAGAGGTAAATATGAAATATATGTTGAGTGGGGTTTATCGCTTTTTGTCCGCAATCTTGGCCATTGGTTTGCTTGATCCAATGTACCCACATTAAGACTTATGGACTTAATATATATGTATATATATATATATATATATATATATATATATATATATATATATATATATATATATATAGAAATGGGATCAAGTGAGTCCCTTAGTATAGGTGAGTCCCATGAGTCCTAATCTAAACCATTAGATTAGAACAAAATGAAGGGCTGAGATTGAATCTGAAAATAAAAGCCCTATATAAAACAACAAAACCCTAATTCTCTTCATTTCTCTTCCTACTACTTCTCTCTCTTCCTCCCTTTCCTCTCTCTTCCTCCCTTTCTCTCTCCGTCCCGCCTCTCGCTCCTCCCTGCCGCTTCTCTCCTCCTCCTCCTCCTTCGCCGCTCCTCCTCATCTCCTCCTGCCGCCCTCGCCCAACCTCAACCACCACGCCATTCCTTGCCTGCTCTCTCCCTTCTCCTCTCGGCCGCGACCACCACGCCCCTCCCTTTTTTTTTTTTTTTTTTTTTTAAATCTGTTGGTTGTGGTTTAATGGTGTCGTAGTGGGCGGTGGTTAATGGTGGTGGCCGTGGATGTGAGTTAGGTGGTGGTCGATTTATTGTTTTTCAGTTTTTTTTCACTCTTTTTTGTAGTCTCCTCCTCCTACCCGACCCACCATCACCCACGTCCCTCAACCTGACCCACGCCACCTTCACCAACCACCACCAACACCAAAAAAAAAAAAAAGGAGAAAGGAGAAGGAAGCGGCAGAAAAGACGAAGGGGAGAGAAGAGTTGGCGGGATTTCGAAATTCGAAATTCGAAAAGGAATAAAGGCCGGATTTTAGAGGAGGAAGGGGTGGGGTTTGGCATCTGGTGGTGTCGGCAATGGGGTTCAGCGTGGCAGTGGTGGTTGTTGTCGGCATTGGTGATGTCGTGTACATCTTTTTTTTTTTTTCTCTCAAATTGGTGGTCCGAGGTGGTGATGGCTGGTGGTCGTGGTGGTGTCGTGGTAATGGGTCGGGTGGTTGGAGGAGGTGAGGGTGGTGGTTATAGATGGTTATTACTATGAAGTTTCACCGGTGTGGATTAAAGTTACGCATATATGGACTAAAGTTACGCTTAGATGGACAAAAGTTACGATATGGACTAATTATTATACTCGCCAAAGACTTAAATTACATAAATTTAAATTAGTATAAAGTTACCCTCAAAAAAAAATAAGAGTTTCAAAAATTACGACTAAAGTTACAATCGTAAAACATTAAAGTTTTATTTATAAAATAATAAAATTAAATAAATTCAAATTTTTATATTAAAAATTGGAAAAAAAATAATTAAAGTTCCAATTTTTAGCATTAAAGTTTCACTCGTAAAACATTAAAGTTATATTTAAAAATCAGTAAAATTAAATAAATTCAATTTTTAAATTAAAAATTGTTTAAAAAAATTAAAGTTTCAATTTTTAGCATTAAAGTTTCACTCGTAAAACATTAAAGTTATATTTGAAAATCAGTAAATTTAAATTAATTGAAATTTTTATATTAAAAATTGTTTAAAAAAATTAAAGTTTCAATTTTTAGCATTAAAGTTTCACTCGTAAAACATTAACGTTATATTTAAAAATCAGTAAAATTAAATAAATTCAAATTTTTATATTAAAAATTGTTTAAAAAAATTAAAGTTTCAATTTTTAGCATTAAAGTTTCACTCGTAAATTAAAGTTTCATTTATAAAACATTAAAGTTTTCATCTTAAAATTTTAAAATCCCAACCATCCATCTTAGTTGATCAATGGCTAGGATTAGGACTTAGTGGACTCACCATTTTAGGTGGACTCATTTGAACTCCTCTATATATATATATATATATATATATATATATATATATATATATATATATATATATATATATATAGAGAGAGAGAGAGAGAGAGAGATGAGATCCGGCGAGAACGAATACTCGGTGAGAACGGTAAGAACGACCTTTATAACTAAACTACACGCGCGTCCCCTTGTTCTCACAACCAAACTTCTCTCTCCCAATCATATCCCTCCTCAAACCCAACCTGCCAACCACCCTTCAAGTTCCTTCATCACCACCCTGCCGTTGTCAACGATCACCAAATCTCCGGCGAAACTACATCGAGTTTCCCTTGCCGGCGCAACTACCCATTTCACGCAGGAGCCAGGCGGTTACCGCCGTCGGCCTACCAGCACTCCGGCAGTACACCAGCAGCGCCTTACCAGGTGTGGGGATGTGTGCACCATTCCAGTCGACCACCAACAATTAAACTCCAGCATTCGCTCCATTCTCAACCCATACCCACCTCGCATCTTCTCGTCCCTTCTTCTTTCTTTCTTGTCGGTCGAATTCAGGTTTACTAGTGATAGTGCTGATGGTGACCGGAGCTCCGACTACATCTAAATCATATCCATCTTATATCTCCTTCCTCGCCGGAGATTCACACGAGTGGCAGAGAAGTCGACGACAACTAATCTACACTAATTTTTTATGTATGTACACTAATATTTGATGTATCTAGCTACTATTTTAATGTATATTAACATAGATACACACAATTAGTTATTAGGTACATTAAAATTGGTTTGAGATACATCAATATATAAACCAAATACACTAACTTCAATTAGCTCCGACGGTGAGAGACATTAGGCGTCATCACGCAGCTGTATACAATCGACACCCATTTCGGGAAATTCTGCTCTGGAAGTGTGATTATCTGCCTAAAATGTTATCGTTGGTGGAACGACAACGACGGTAGCACGACTGTTGTGCTGTAACAGTAAGGATTGTTGGGCACGATTGTTGTGTTGTAACGATTGTTGGGCACGCTTGGAGAATGAGAAGGAAGAAAATGGGTTTTCTGAATTGCTTCAACAAATGCAGCAAAGGCAACAAGGAAGAACTTCATTTAGCAAGTCAAAGTTCACTATAAATCAAACAACTTCAATCCTAATCTCGTGTCGTGGTATCGAGGATTGGTAAAAAATGATGGATTTCAGAAAGGAAGGTTAGTTAGAAATACTTGATTCTGGGTAATCAAACAGTTTTATATGATTATAATTAACATGAATCATACTGAATCATTGACTTTGCAGCCACTGATCATATGTTAGCTCAAAGGGATTCCTTACATGATGTGAGAAGTACTAAACAAGTTTGCTATTTTTGAAAGAATACCATTCCATGTATGGAATGATTGAATTTCGAATTTGATCATACCGAACCTGGGTATCAAAGAAACATTAATGATCACGATCTCGATGACTGATTACTCTCAGTTGTTGTCTGGGTGGCCGGAAATAAAGCAGTGGGTGGCGGAGTAGGAGATGCGTCGTTTGAACGTTGAGGTGGTCGATGTTTGGTTGGTTAGCTGGTGGTTTCAATGGAGATGAATGACGACAAGAGTTTTGTTTTTGTTTGGATAATTTATGGTTATGCTTGTGTGAGGTTGGCTTGTGGACCGTGGATTTAATTTTAATCTCATGATTAGTGTTCGTTCTCACCGTTCTCACCGAGTAGTCGCTAATTATCCCATATCACGTAACTCCCATGCCATCCCTTTATCTCATCAATCCAATTTCAACAAAACCCCTAACACCATCTCATCTCATCTTCCAAGTCACCTCCTATCACCCGCCGTCGCCGACCACCAACTACACCGACGAGTCATTGACAAGCATCTCCCGACGCCGGCGCAGTTCCGACAATACCATTGAACACCACGAAACCTAACATTTCGGATTATAAAATCCCAGATCCCGTTCTCCTTCCTCCAACTTTGAACTATCTAGCACCACTGTCAGATTTGGTTTCTTAATCCAACCATCATTAGATCCACCATTATCGGAGATAATCAAAATTAGTGTATCTGATTTATAATTTCATGTAAATCAATTTATAATTTGATGTATCTCAAACAAATTTTTATGTACCTAATAGCTAATTTTATGTATCTATGTCAAGATACATTAATATAGTGGCTAGATACACCAAATATTAGTGTACATACATTAAAAATTAGTGTCGATTAGTTGTTGTCGTCGACTTGTCCTTCACTCGTGTGAACGTCGGTTTATCGTCGTCGGCGAGCCATATTACCAATTTCACCGTAGCTGTAATGAATTTAATTAAGAAGGAAGTCGTAGTTGGATCCGACCAGGCTGGCATCGTCGTAGTCGAAACAGGTGTGGGGATGTGTGTTGAACGATTTCGTCTTGTGTGTGGGAGGTCGAGTGACGCTGCTGTACTGCCAGTGTGATGGTGGGACAATGGCGGTAACCGCCAACTTGTTTGGCTGCTGCGTGAAATTGGTAGTTGTGCCGGCATTAGAGAAGCTCACGGTAGTTCGCCGAAGATGTTGGTGATCGTCGACGGCGCAGACGACAGGTGGTAGGTGGCGAGGGCAGGGTGGTAGGTGGTGATGGAGGGATTTGAAGGTTGGTTGGGTGTGAGGAGGGATATGATTGGGAGAGATGAAATTTGGGTGTGAGAACAAGGACGCGGGTGTAGATAGTTTGGTTATAAAGGTCATTCTCACCGTTCTCACCGAATCTTACTATATATATATATATATATATATATATATATATATATATATATATATATATATATATATATATATATATATATATATATATATATATATATATATATATAGAGAGAGAGAGAGAGAGAGAGAGAGAGAGAGAGGCGGGATCTCCTGCGTTTGGTTCTTATGGTGAGTTTGTACTCATATCACAACCATTGGATAAAGGAACCAACGACTAAGATTAAATAAAAAAAAAAATAAAACAAAGCCTGCCTAAAAACATGTCGTCCTTCTCCCAAGCACATGGAAATTAACGAATTGAAAACAAAATGAAACCAACAAAACAAATTCATATAGTCTGAGATGATTAAATCGATTATATCTTGAAAATATTACAACACAGAAAAGATGGTATCCATTTATTAAAACCGTACAATAACAATCTTTAGCTTAAAAAAGAAGCAAATAATCTTTATTTAAAGAAAGAATTATAGATCTAATCCTTCGCAAGAGAGGATGAATTCGTGCGACGGTAGTGGCGGGTGAGTCTGCTGGCCGCCGATTGGTATTTGGTGGTGGTTAGTACGGTGGCTGCCGAGTGGTGTTCTGTCGAATTTTTAGGGTTTTGGGTGAGTGGGTAAATGAGTGGGAGAATCTGAGTATGCGATTATGTGAATCTGGTTGAATAATGTGGATAATAATTGTGATTCGTGAATGTGATAGTGGTGATGTTGAGGTGACGGAATGGTTTGGGTGAAAGGAGAGTGTGATGGTGAGGTGGTTGCTGACCACGACTGGTGATACGGAGCTGCTTGTGGTTCGTTGGTGGGCTCGAGTTTGAGCAGATGCGAGTGAAGGGTGGAGTTGGTCCGTCCATGGTGGCGCGATTCAGTTGTGGCCTTGTTTCGCGTCGGGTTTCAACACCAAGTTTGTTGCTACTATGTTGGTGCACGACTCGGTGGCAGGCTGTCTTGTTGGTGTGTTGAGCTGACGAAGTGAAGGTGGTGGTTTATCTGGAGTTGTAGGGCTGCGAATTAAAGTGACAGATGGTGATTGTTTCATGGAGGAGCAGATGTGGTCGTGGGTTGATGTGTGGCCTGTATTGCTGGTGGTTACATTTGATGATGCGGATGGATGATGACTGGAGTTGAGTTGGTGTCGCTGCTGGTTCGATCACTTCATCAACTTGTTCTACCAATGTCGTCTGTACAGTTGGATTTCTTTATTCCATTAATCGACACGTCGGTATAACAAATCGGGCAAGCCTGGCAAAATACTTGAGGCTCTGTACATGAATGTCCAAGTTCAAACTCCTGAAATACAAAAAAGTGTCAAGGGTGATGCGTTATTTATGCTAAGCCATTTGGTTGGTGCAGCTCAAATGATACTTATGATTGCAGGGAAGGGTGATGAGACGAGCTCCCCGTTTGTATTCCATCTGACATATTACACACCTGATACTTATGACTGTAGGGAAGGGTGATGGAGGAGATGATGACACTGATGAGTGAGTGCGTGAGTCTATCCTGCATCTATTGAAAATTGAAGTGGTAGAAGATAACAATAACACAACAATAACACCAGAATAATACTCCAATAACACACGGATAACACTCCAATAACACTACAATAACAGCACAATAACACGGGAAAAAAAAAGAGAAAAAAAATCAAAGTAGTAAAAAAAATCAGAGTGACACCGGAATATCATCACAATAACATCAGGATAACAATAACAACAGAATAACACGTTGTAAAAGAAGAGTAAAAAAAATCAAAGTAGTAAAAAAAATCAAAGTGACACCGAAATAACATCACAATAACACCAGAATAACAATAACAATAGAATAACAGCACAATAACATGTGGTAAATTCAAAAAAGAGAAAAAAAATTAAAGTAGTAAAAAAAATCTAGGTGACCACCGAAATAACATCACAATAATATCAGAATAACAATAACAGCACAATAACACGTGGTAAAAAAAAGAGAAAAAACAAACAAAGTCGTAAAAAAAATCAAAGTAAAAAAAAAGCACGATAACAGCATAATAACACGAGGGAAAAAAGAGAAAAAAAAAATTAAAGTAAAAAAAAATCAAAGTAACACCATAAAAACAAGTGGTACAAAAAGAAAAATAAAAAAAAAAAGTTAACTTAATGAGAAAATTAGAGAAAAATATAAGAACTTAAGAATAATATTACAATAAAAGTGTGAGCACAAACTCACTATAAGAAACCAAACTCACAAGATCTCATCTCTCTCTCTCTCTCTGTATGATATATATATATATATATATATATATATATATATATATAGAGATAGAGAGAGAGAGAGAGAGAGAGAGAGAGAGAAGGGTTCTAGTAAGGCCACTACATCTAATAAGTCCCTAAGTCCTTATAAGGACCTTAAGATGGAAGGGATGTAGGGATGAGATTACATCTCATTCAAGGGTCACAAATGAACCTCCCTAATCTCCTCCCTAATTCTCATAAACTCCACCTAATTTTGTACAACTCTTCCACCATTCTAATCTCCCAACTCACTTCCTCATTCACTCATCCTCTCTCATTTCTCACATTCACTCTTTCTCTCTCATTTTCTTCCCACCCTCTCTAAAAAAAAAAACCAACCTCATACAAAAAAAAACCCAAACTAAAACAAAACAAAAAAAATAACCAAAAAAACCACTCCACCTCCACCTCCACCTCCATCACCCTCACCAGCCGACACCACCACCCTCCCTCCCTTCTTCCCAGCCCACCATCCGACCTCCCTTCTCGCACCACCCCACCATCCCACCATCCGACCTCCCTTCCCACCTCCCTCCCTCCATCAACCAACAACAACAACGCCAACAACCAGCAACAACAACACCACGACAACAACAACTCCACGACTCCCTCCTCCCTCTACCACCGCAACAACTCCACGACAACAACAACAACAACAACAACACCAACAACCCTCCTTACCACCACCAACAACCCTCTGCCAACTTCGTCCTTTTTTTTCTTCAGATCTAAACAAAAAAGCGCCCGCCTATTTTCAAAATTCAAAATTTGAAAATCCCGCCTTTCCTCCATTGCTCGTCGGCCGTTGTCATTGCTGGTTGTTGTTCGTGGTGGTGGTGGTTGTTGCGGTTCGGGGAGAAAGGTGAGGTGAGTGGGTCAGTCATGGTGGTTATGGTGGGGGTGGCGGTGGTTGTGCGAGAAAGGAAAAAGGAAGAAGGTGGTGTGGTGGTGTCGTTGTTGCTGTCTTTGTTTTCTCGCTTTTTTTGTCTTTTTTTTTGTTTTTTAGATTTACTTTGGTTTTTTTATTTGGTTTTTTCCTTTCTCCTTTTTCCTTTCTCCCTCCTGCTCTTCCTTTCTCCTTTTTTTCGTTCTTTTTTTTCATTTTTTTTATTTTTAATTTTCTTTTGGTTTTATGTTATTTTTCTGTGGGTGTTGTTTTTTTTATTGTTATTTGGTTTTTTGTTTTGTTATTGTTATTATTGTTATTGTTATTTGGTTTTTTTTGTTATTGTTATTTGGTTTTTAAATTTTTGTTGGTTATTAATTTTTTGTTGGTTTTTTGTTTGGTTTGGTTTTGTTTTTTTTTTTGTTATTTGTTTTTTTTTTTACTTATTGGTTAATTTTTTATTATTGTTATTGAAGTTTTTTTATTGTACTTTTTTGACTTATTGGTTTTTTTTAATATCATCTTCTTATGTGTTGTTTCAAATCTGAATTTATAGTTCTAAAGTTATACAATTTTGAACTAAAGTTATACAAATTTGGACTAAAGTTATACAAAAAACGACTGAAGTTATACTCCTATGGAATAAAGTTATACAATTTTGGACTAAAATTACACAAATTTGGACTGAAGTTATACAAATAAGGACTAAAGTTATACAAATAAGGACTAAAGTTATACAATTTTGGACTAAAGTTATACAAATTTGGACTACAATTATACAAAAAATGATTGAAGTTATACAAATAAGGATTAAAGTTATACAAACAAGGACTAAAGTTATACAAAAACTTACTAAAGTTATACAAATATGGACTAAAGTTATACAAATATGGACTAAAGTTATACAAATAAGGACTAAAGTTATACAAAAGTTATTCAAATAAGGACTAAAGTTATTCAAATAAGGACTAAAGTTATACAAAAATGGACTAAAGTTATACAAAAATGGACTGAAGTTATACAAAAATGGACTGAAGTTATACGATTTTGGACTAAGGTTATACAAATATGGCTTAAAGTTATACAAATTTGGACAAAAGTTATTCAAATAAGGACTAAAGTTATACAAAAATGGACTAAAGTTATACAAAAATGGACTGAAGTTATACAAAAAAGGACTGAAGTTATACGATTTTGGACTAAAGTTATACAAATTTGGTTTAAAGTTATACAAATTTGTGGACTAAAGTTATACAAATAAGGACTAAAGTTATACAAAAATGGACTAAAGTTATACCAAAATGGACAAAAGTTATACAAAAATTGATAACTTTAGTCAATTTTTGTATAACTTTAGTCCATATTTGTATAACTTTAGTCCTTATTTGTATAACTTTAGTCCATATTTGTATAACTTTAATCCTTTTTTGTATAACTTTAGTCCTTATTTGTATAACTTTAGTCAATTTTTGTATAACTTCAGTCCTTTTTTGTATAACTTCAGTCCATTTTTGTATAACTTTAGTCAATTTTTGTATAACTTCAGTCCATTTTTGTATAACTTTAGTCCATTTTTGTATAACTTTAGTCAATTTTTTGTATAACTTTAGTAATTTTTTGTATAACTTTAGTCCTTATTTGTATAACTTTAGTCCATATTTGTATAACTTTAGTCTATTTTTGTATAACTTTAGTCCATTTTTGTATAACTTTAGTCCTTATTTGTATAACTTTAGTCAATTTTTGTATAACTTTAGTCCATTTTTGTATAACTTTAGTCCTTATTTGTATAACTTTAGTCCATATTTGTATAACTTTAATCCATTTTTGTATAACTTTAGTCCTTATTTGTATAACTTTAGTCAATTTTTGTATGACTTCAGTCTTTTTTTGTATAACTTCAGTCCATTTTTGTATAACTTTAGTCAATTTTTGTATAACTTTAGTCAATTTTTTGTATAACTTTAGTCAATTTTTGTATAACTTTAGTCCTTATTTGTATAACTTTAGTCAATATTTATATAACTTTAGTCTATTTTTGTATAACTTTAGTCCATTTTTGTATAACTTTTGCCCATAACTGAAAAATTTATAATAACTTTAAAGAAACGACATTTGTAAAAATAAAAAACAAGACGAATTTTAAAGAAACGACATTTGTAAAAATAAAAAACAAGACGATATTTGAAATGTCAAAACATGCATTATAATAACTTTAATATGTCTAAGATTAATACTAACAAAAGGAAAAAAATAACTTAACAAAATAAAAGACAACTAAGGAAAATAAATAAATAAAATAAAAGATAACAAAAAAAACGAATGGAAAAAAACAACTCAAAACATAAAAACTAACACGAAAAAAAAAACGTCGGCGGAAGTGGGGGCGGCGACGGCGGCGGGTGGTGGGGTGGTGTCGGGTAGGGTGGTGGTGGGTGGTGGTGAATGAGGAAGAGAGGAATGAATGATTTATTTGAGTTTTTTTATTTATTTGGATTTTTTGGGTTTTTTATTTATTTGGATTTTTGGGTTTTTTTTATTTATTTGAGTTTTTTTTTTAGAGTTTGAGAGAAGAGAGAAATGAAATGTGTAAGATGAAAGAGAAATGGATGAGTGGAAAACAAATATATAGTAAATTAGTGATTAATTAGAGTGGATTAGTGAAGGAGAAGAGAGATGGTGAGATTAGCTTATAAACACACTTTTTTGGGGTTGATCTTGGCCATCCATTTTCACCATCCAATGGCCCTTAATAGAACTTATGGACTCAATACATATATATGGCCTTAGAGAGAGAGAGAGAGAGAGAGAGAGAGAGAGAGAGAGAGAGAGAGAGAGAGAGAGAGAGAGAGAGAGAGAGAGAGAGAGAGAGAGAGAGAGGTTCTTATAAGGCCTTTATAACATATAAGGCCCTAAATCCTTATAAGAACCCTTGGATGAAGGGATTGAATGGATGAGATAAGGAGAGAGGGGGCCTTTTTTAGAGCAAAAAAAAAAAGGAAATGCTTGTTGTTTGACAAAAGGGTCCACTGTCACTGTTTTGTGTACTTCCTCCAGTACAAATCCCGCGGACAAAACCATTAAACAATCACAAATATATCATTTTGCATGCTTTCCCTCTTCATTCACCTTTCAAAACCTCTCAACAAGCTAAACCCATAAAAATCACCATACAAAGGATCCTAAATCCTGTAAAATCCAATATAAATCAACAAAAAAATAAGAGAAATTTCATCCCAACTGTAAAACTAATTCATTGATCATCGGATAAATAATTCTTATCAGATAAACTACTTCATTGTTCATCCGTGAAAATTCATTAGCTTTGTTAAAGATAAATAAATTCATTAGCTTTGTTCATCAGAGAAAGAAGCGGAAAATGACCGTCAGTGTTTGTGAAATGGATCATATGCAGATTGAAGTTGCTGTCGATGGTGAGTTATTTGCTTTCTTATTTGTGTCTAGGTTATTGTTGTAGCTTGATGTTCAAAAATAAAGTGCTATATGTAATTTTGGATTGATGTTCATTATTGTAGCTTGTAGTTATTTCATTTGTGTTCATTATTCTTAATGGTGTTGTACTTTCATGGTGTTCATCAGATTTGTTCTTTCATTTTGGTAGCTTGTAGTTCATGGCAAAAAATGATGGAAATTTAAAAGCTTGATAATGAACGAATTATAACTTCAGTGGGTTTAAGTAAAACTCTGACCTGTATTTGTATAACTTCAATAATACAGTGTACTCATGCAGTTCTTATATTCATCGTGTTATAACTCCACTGATTTTTTGTAAAACTCTTTGACAATTTCCTACAACTTCAGGTAACAGAGTAATTGTAACCCTAAATTTTGCATAAAAACTCTTACTAAGCAACCAATTTTGATATAGTTATTCATGTTATAGCTTAAGTTATACATTCATTAAGTGAAGTTATAGGATGTGGAGGGTTGTACATTATATGCCTAGAGTTATACAGTCTGTGCCTAGAGTTATACATTGTATGACTAGAGTTATACAGACTGTGTCTTGAGTTATACATTATATGCCTAGAGTTATACATTTTTTGACTAGAGTTATACAAATTTTGTACAGGAGTTATACAACATATGACTGCAGTTATGAAAAAAGGCAAAAATTATTAGACAGCTAGGAGTTATACAAAAAATATAAAGAGTTATACACTCTGTGAAGTACAGTTATCCATATATGGGTAAGAGTTATACATTGTATGACTAGAGTTATACATACTGAACCTAAAGTAATACAGTCTACAATGTATAACTCTAGATATATAATATATAACTCTTAGCATAAACAGACTGTGTCTAGAGTTATACATTATATGGTAAGAGTTATACATTATATGCCTAGAGTTATACATTGTATGATTAGAGTTATACAGTTTGTGCCTAGAGTTATACAATGTATGACTAGAGTTATACAAACTGTGACTAGAGTTATATAATGTATGACTAGAGTTATACATTATATGCTTAGAGTTATACATTGTATGATTAGAGTTATACAGTCTGTGCCTAGAGTTATACAATGTATGACTAGAGTTATACAGATTGTGACTAGAGTTATACAGTTTGAGCCTAGAGTTATACATTGTATAACTAGTGTTATACAGACTGTGACCAGAGTTATACATTGTATGCTAGAGTTATACAGTATCTGCCTAGAGTTATACATTGTAGTACTAGAGTTATACAGACTGTGACTATAGTTATACATTATATGGTAAGAGTTATACATTATATGCCTACGATTATACGATGCAGGCCGCGAGTTATACTTGTCTGTGCCTGAGTTATACGATGCAGTGCCTACATTATACGATCTTAATCATTTCATGGATGTTTGATTCTGCTCAGATGGTCGTAAGGAAGCGAAAACTGAGTATTGTAAGCATTTGGCAGCGGAGCTTACACCTTGTGTAGGGCAACAATTTTTTGAAATCGACGAGGCAGTGACATTCTATAAAATTTATGCATTGGCGTCCGGGTTTGATGTACGGAAGTACTCGACGAAAAAATGGCGCGACGGTGAAATCAAGTCGAAGTTGCTGGTTTGCAACAGAGAGGGGTTCACATATGTCCCAAAAGGAGAGGCAATAATTAAAAAAAATGAGACCGGGATTAGGGAGGAAGAAATGCAATGGGGAATAAGAACTGCGAAACAGAGGAAATATACAGTCAAGAGGGTAGAGTGTAAAGCACATGTCAGGCTATTTATGAAGAATGGAGTATTAGTAATTGACCGATTCCACATGGGGCATAATCACGAGCTTGTATCCAGTGAGGATCGTCAGTGTCGCGGAACATAGAAAATTTTCACAAGTACTTGATAATGTACAAATCAAGGGTTAGTTTACTATTAATCAAACCTTTACTAATTGAATGACAAACTTCTAAAGTTATACCCCGAGATGATAGAGTTATGTAAACCTCGAGTAATTGATTGTGAAACTTCTGAATATTTTTTTAAAATTCTAGAAATTTTTTTAACAGCCTTAGAGTTATATAGAAAGTTGTTAGAGTTATACATATTCGCATATGTAAGAGTTATAAATAATAAGAAGTTGCACAATCAATCAATGGAGTTATGCATATGTTTCATGAAGTTATATGAAAAGGTGAAAGAGTTATAGTTGAGAAATCCTTAATTATTAATCAGCACTGATCAGGATTTGTTGTCCACTGCAGTTGAGGATGGGAGCAACTAGGACGAACAACATGTGTCAGGAACTCGTAAACGGGTTCGAGAACATTGGTGCATCCTTAACTGATTTTAAGAACTTCCACCGAGATGTGAAGTGCTTCATCCATAAACGGGACGGTCAATTGTTCATAGACCGGTTCAAGAATATGGCACAAAATAGGCAAGGGTTTTATTTTGATTATGAAGTTGACAAGGATAACAGCCTTCAAAGGGCAATATGGGCTGACAGAACCGCTAGAAGGAACTACTCCGTTTTTGGAGATGCAGTGTCGTACGACCCAACGTACTCAACAAACAAGTACGATATGATTTTCACGCCATTCACTGGCATATATCACCATAAGCGATCAGTGACATTCTGTAGGGCATTGATTGCCCATGAAGACCATGAATCCTTCCAGTGGGTTTTCAACAGGTTTTTGAATGCTATGGGTGGAAAGGAACCCAAGTACATTATCACAGATCAGGATGCGGGCATTATTAAGGCCGTACCCCTTGCCTTCAAGACTGCACGCCACCGACTTTGCATGTGGCATATAATGAACAAAGTGCCATCGAAGTTCGGGGTGACAAGGGAGGATTATAAGGAGTTCCTTGAGAAATTGAACAACATTATATGGGACGACAACCTAGAAGCAGACGACTTTGACTGTAGGTGGGCAGAGATAATGGAAGCGCAAGGTCTTGTGAACGAAGAGTGGTTTACAGAAGTGTACGATAAAAGGAGCCAATGGGTGATGGCGCATTGCAGGGACTTGAACATGGGTGGTGTAATGAGGACAACCCAGAGATCAGAGAGCATTAATAGTTTTTTTAAGAAGTTCGAGCAGAAGTCAGGTACGTTAGTGGAGTTTTGGATGCGTTTTGAAAGCGCTATGGACCATCAACGGCATACGCAGAAGAGACTTGACCATGAAAACCGACACTCAACACCAGCAAGGGGGACGCATTTACCCATAGAGGAATATGCGTCAAATGTTTATACCCGTGAGGTTTTCAAGGAATTCCAACTAGAGGTCATTTGCTCAATCGATACATGTAAGACCGGGGGCTATGCTGAAGTCGATGGACTTGAAGTGATTGTCGTTAAGGATTCCATCAGAGAGAAAAGTTTCAACGTAGAGTACAACCCAGGTAACAACATTTTGGCATAAACTTTATGTGGTAGTTGACTGAAGTTGCTAGATATAGTGCCAAAGTTACATTGTCTGAACATAGAAGTTATACGATTGTTCACTGAATGTATAACTCTTCTTATTATATGTATAACTCTACTTGCAGAATGTATAACTCTTGTTGCCATATGTATAACTCTACTTTCAGAATAACATTAGAAGTTATTCAATTTTTCACTGAACTGCAGTTATTTGTAGTATAACTCTGATTACATTTTGAATAACTTTAGCTTTCAGAATGTATAACTCTTGTTGCCATATGTATAACTCTACCTTGATAATGTTTAACTCTTATTATTATATGTATAAGACTACTAACGACATAATTTAATTTAATTACAGGGACACTGGCTACATGGTGCAGCTGTACTTTGTTTGAAAGGATGAGATTTCTGTGCCGACATATAGTATGGATTTTGTCGGCTAACGGCAAGAAGACAATTCCAGATGATTACGTTTCTACAAGATGGAGAAAAGATGCATTGCAATTCAGATTATCAGAATGTGATGGTGAACAAACGGATTCAAATAGTAGCGCTGATGGAAAAGAAGTTGCGATGGTGAAGTTGTGGTCAGAAGTTCATGCAACAATTGGTTTACTTCGTGGCACGAGTGTGACTGAAGTTGTGAACTTAAGCTCCTTAATTAGAGAGTTCAAGGAGAAACTTTTACCGTACAAGAAAGATTTAACTAAGCAGCAGGAATTCGAGCAAATCCTTGGTTGCCCCGCCAGTGACGAGGTAACAATACTTCCACCAAAACAATCCAAAAACAAAGGCAGCGGTAAAAGAATGGTGTCAGCTAAGGCTAAAGCCATTGCCTTGGCTTGTAAGCCAAAGCGCATGTGTAATAACTGTAAACAAATGGCACACCACGATAAACGGAACTGCCCTAACCCATTCTCTGAGCATCCACCGTCTTCACCAGAATATGAAGGAGTAGAAGAAGAGGAGGAAGAAGAAGAAGAAGAAGAAGAAGAAGAAGAATAAGAAGAAGAAGAAGAAGAAGAAGGAGAAGATGGAGAAGAAGAAGAAGAAGAAGAAGAATAAGAATAATAAAGAAACTTAACATGCTGTACTAGTAGGCAGTGGAAAAATACCTCCGTCTCAACAAATTATTTACAATCTTTTTTTCTTTAAAAGGTAAAAAATCTGGTGAGACGGAAGGGATATTCAGTAGCTAGCTTTTGTCTATTTTGAATGGGGATTGCACCTTCCAGATTGTATAACTTCAGTAATATGAGTGTGAAATTTCAAGCTAATGTTGTATAACTCTTTACACAATTTTGATGACTTCTGTTCATGGCAAAAAATTCAATATTTAAAAGTTGGATAAAGAACGAATGATAACTTCAGTGGGTTTAAGTAAAACTCTTACCCATATATGGATAACTGTACTTCACAGAGTATATAACTCTTGTACACAATTTGTACAACTCTTGTTATTTTTTGAAAAACTCATAACTGTCTAATAAATTTTGCCTTTTTCATAACTGCAGTCATGTGTTGTATAACTCTTTTACACAATTTGTATAACTCTTGAAATTTTTTATATAACTCATAGTTGTCTCATAAATTTTGCCTTTTTTTCATAACTGCAGTCATGTGTTGTATAACTCCTGTACATAATTTGTATAACTTTATTTCACAGAGTGTATAACTCCACTTCTTATCTGTAAAACTTGGACTTTAATTATGACTGACCAAGATGATATAATAACAATCTATTCCAAAAAGTTGTCTACGTTGTTAAGTAGTTTCTTGACAACATACTAGAGTTGCAAAAACAGAGAATACAAAATCAAAGGAAATACATTCTATTTTTTCGCAGTTTTTTTATCTCGCTCTCATCGCCGCTTTTAAATCCGGCTTCTACTTGCTTCAGGATCTGGTCTTTCTCGCCAATGAAACCGTTGACCTTGGTCAGAACTCCTTGCCCGGTGATGTTCATGTCAGCTAGGACAAGCGTCGCTGCCAGCTGGATTACCAAATATCAACGGTTCACCTTCCTCTCAAGATCTACGTGACCAAAACTATCACCCTCGTACATTAACATGTGCATCATGGTGAACAGGCCAGACTCGGTGTCGTTGATTGTTTGCTTATGCCAAGCAAACTAGATCTGGCGAAACTGGAACTCTGGTAGGTTTTTCCCTCTCTCCTTGTCCTCGTCCCTAGACTCCAGATAGTCGCTCATGAGGCTCGCCTGGCACAAAGTCAGAAACGTCATAAAGTGAAATTGTAAAGTGGTGACTACACTTTGAGTTGAACGTAATTACAATTTAATTCCACTTACAATTACGTGACACGCTTTGCATATCTCCGACTGGCCCAGACTTGAGTAGTACTTATTGTCAAGAAGGTCAATCGTCCTAGAATTAAAGTTGATACACGCACATGCATAATGGGCTTCAATCTTAATGGGTACGAAGATTAAATTAGCCTTCAAGCTGGAATCTTTGCCACTGTCGATTCTGAAGACGTCCCACATATTGTACAACCTTTCGGTGTCCGGTGTTTGTTGGACCGGGTTTCGTACAAGGCTCAAGATTATTTCATGTTCAAGTAGAAGTATGTGTGTGAGGATACCAGAGGAGTTATAGGGCTTGTGCATTGGAGTTGCACAGTAACTCTTATAGCATATTGAAGTATGCCTAAGTTCATAGTGGCTGTTAATAACTTCTCAAAACAAAATGTGTAAGTCCATATTTGGTATGTATAACTTTAGTCTTATTTTCCTCTGTGAAAGTTTTAAATATCATACCCTCAAAGTATAACTCTAAAAGAGGGTATGTGAAACTCTTATAGCATATTAAAGGATTGATTACGACCATACCATATGACGGATACCGAAGAAAGACGAACGGAAAATCGCGCACTCCTCTGCCTCCAAACGATTAAGCAACAAGGACCAACACTCAATCACTGAATCATCCATTGGCGTCTCAGGGAGCATGGACAACATTTGCAACCTATTAATTATTGCGTGCCGGGAATAGTTCACAAGTAGTTCACTGTGGTTCAGACAACAGGTGTTAGTCAGGCTATAACGTCTACTAAATGGGAAGATAACTTCAATTAATATGACTGCATAACTTCGGTGATGAAAGTCATAACTGCAGATTAGGACAGTGTAACTCCATTAACGATATGTATAACTTTAGTGATGAAACATATAACTCCAGGTATTACCCTAATGGATAACTCCAGGCCTCTAATGTATAACTTCAGGCCTCTAATGTATAACCCCAAAGTATATATTGTACAACTCTAAGCATATACTGCAAAACTCTAGGCAAATAATGTACAATTCCACTATGGAAATGTCTCTATATTGATAAAACTTAATATGATAAAACATTAGGATTTTAGACAGCTTACCCATTTGGAAATTTGTAGTCATCAAGGAAAACGTAATCAGCTACTTGTTTGCGATACACCGGGATATCCCTAATTAATGCCTTGTTCAACTTCAGCATCTTGGCGACAACTGTAAGGTCGGCCTCTGGTTCCCCGCAATATGTGGTGCAACCAAGACCATCGCCCTTACCCCGGGAGCGGCTATTAACAGCTGAGAGGGCCCGACTAGACGGCGTCCGGCCCAGGGCTACTTTGGAAGGTGGGGTCTGATAGGTTGAACTGGCTTTAGAGCAAGGGCGCTTAGCAGAACTGTTCTCTCCGGCAATTCCAACACCTCTCTTCCTTCCACTTGTGTTGCCGGCTAACCTCTGTGCCTCACGCAACTCCTCCATTTCCCGGTCTTTAAGCTTCTTAAAAGTCATTACCCTAGATAACACAGCCTTCCTATCCACGTTAATGTCACCGAGGACAAGGGTGGCGAACTTCCGCTCGCATGAGGTCATTGCTGTCCTTTGTCCCTATGGTACACTCGAATGGCTCTCCACGGTGACAAACATATGAACCATGACGTAAAGACCACAAATCATTGTCGGTATACCCCGATCCCCGCCAGTTGAATTTAATGTTGACAAAAGGAAACCCTTGAACTTTCTTCCCTTTGTCGAGCCCTTTGTAGGCCATATACTTTCCCATTGCATCAGCCTGGCAGAAGTTAAGCAAGGCGTTTAAAAGGGGAAGACCAATTAACAAAACAATGGAGCTGAAAATTAATCTAGTCACCAGTTTTATAAGACTTACAATAATACGCGCAATCCCTCCATATGGTAATTTCAGAAGATCGTCCTCGTAAGAACGATTATCAAGGTACTCAATCTGCTCAGAGAGGAAATTTATGCAAATGCAAGAGTAATGATCTTGATCGCCAGTGCTTACCGGGACGAAAACCTACAAAATGCACCAAAAGTCTAAGAGTTATAAAACATAATTAGCAGATTAGAGGCATACATATTGTGCATAATTGGAATTATACATTCTATGGTTAGAGTTATACATTATATGTCTTTAGTTGTGCATTCAATTTCTAGAGTTATACAGTATATTCTTGCAGTTGTACATTATGTGCATAGAGTTATACATTCTATGGTTAAAGTTATACATTCTATGCCTAGAGTTATGGAGTGAAGTTAGCCACTCATCAAAACTCTAAGCATATACTGTATAACTCTAGGCAAATAATGTATAACTGCAGCCCTAGAATGTATAACTCTAGTCATTCTGAAAGCTAAAGTTATATAATGTATAACTCTAGCCATAGAATGTATAACTCTAGCCATAAAATGTATAACTGTAAGCATATACAGTATAGTGTGTAACTCCAGGTATTACTCTAGGTATAACTCCAGGCCTCTAATGTATAACTCCAAAGCATATATTGTACAACTCTAAGCATATACTGTAATGTATAACTTCAGGTATAACTCCGGGCCTCTAATGTATAACTCCAAAGCATATATTGTACAACTCTAAGCATATACTGTACAACTCTAAGCATATACTGTAAAACTCTAGGCAAATAATGTATAATTCCAGTATGGAAATGTCTCTATATTGATATCTGAGCTCACTATATCAGAGTCCAGTTGGAATGGACTAGAACACGACTCTTGCCACATGTCCCACGAGGCACAAAAGGCTTCAGAATGATCAACAACCAAGTTTTTTTTCCTGCCTTGCCAAATTGCAATTGCTAGGTCCTATAAAAATGATAGACGGGGGTTTGCAGCTTATATCACAAGTTACGTACATTTTGTCACAAAATAACTTGCAGAGTTCGAGCACACTTACAGTGTGACCTAGGCCAAAGAAACAGCGCGAACTTGCAACAGCTGTGGTGTTCGCGTGCGTAAGCTGGTTGAGTAGTACAGACCAACAGTCGATGACGTTGGCCATAATCTGAGACCCGGGCATCAACGTCTGGAGATCAATATGCGTTATGCAGTTTGGACAGGCATATGTGACGAATTGTTCCCTACAAAGGATTAGCAAAATCAGACACGCAGCAAGGGAAAAGATTCATGGCCTGTTTCACGGTCGTATTGAAATATAGGTAAAACTTATGTTATACTTACTCTTTATTATGGACGTGGAATTGATCAAATACATAATCCATTACATCCTTCCTAACCCTGAACACTGTCCTGAAGAGTTCCTTGTTAAATCGCAGCAACTGTGAGCATACGTGCTGGTCAGGTTCGGGTGCCCCGCAATCCTGAGAACAACCTAGGTTCTTGGGTACAATGTCCATACACGGAAGGGGGGCAGTTGAATGGAGTAAGAAAGGATGGTGGATCATGTCACATCACAGCACATAAATAGGGGGTGGGGGTGGTGCAATCGGCTCAACCCTAGCACCAGCGATTTCAACTACCACACCTTCTTTGGCCGCACTAATCGTTCGCTCATCAACCCCGGCAAATGCCTCATTCACATCTGTCGTGCTCATGAAAGTCAGAGGGATTTGATTTCCACTCCATTCCGTTGAAGGATCCCCCGGGGTGACCTCCGCACCCTCGACAACAACTATAATTTCACCCCCGTTGTTAGAATGTTGTTCAACATTCTCAATTACATCCTTTTGAACAGTGGCCTGAATGAAAAATAATGAAATTAAACACCATGCTTTTGTATCAAAAAAGTTACAGGTATAACTCTAAAAGTGATACAAAGAGGTCACGAGTTACTGATTAATGAATTACTGATTATACATAGAAGGGCAAGAGTTATACACATGTGTGAAGTATTAAAAATATGTTATAAGAGTTATACATATTTGAGTTAGAGTTATACACATATGGTTAAGAGTTGTACCAAACGGCCGTTGCAGTTGCACAGATTGAAAGATAAAGTTATACAAATAGGCACTACAGTTACAAGGCCTCATCATAAGTTTCAACAAAGTTATACTTTATCAACTTAGAGTTATACACGACCAATTAAAAAAAAACAACGAATGTATAACAAGTATTTAGCACAAATTAACAAACTTACCTCACCACAAGGACCACTCCCGTACGCTGGAAGTCCACATAAAGCTTCCTTGATTTCAGCAGTAGAAAACATACACTCCATCAATTCTTGTGTATCCATTGGCAATGATGGGACCGTAGATTTTTCCATCTCCTTATCTGACGGTTGTTTGTCTGACAATCTTTCAACATTTTCTTCCAATCCCTCCCCATGCACTTGCTCATGCACCTCATCACCTACCCCAGGCCGAGTTTTAGCATCCTTTGACCGTCCGTCAGCTTGGTCTACAATGTCTGACAATCTTTCATGGTCAATGTCTGACAATCTTTCAGCATTTACAACATTTTCTTTCAATTCCTCCCCATGAACGTGCTCATACACCTCATCACCTACCGCGAGCCGAGTTTCAGCATCCTCTGACCGGCCGTAAGCTTGCTCAATTTCCTCCTCGGTGTAATTCGCCTCCAACAATAGCTCTCTGACAGTTTGGACGGGGGTGCACGCAACTTGATCCTCTAACCCTGGGCTGGCATCTGACAACAGATTATCAACTACTGTATCACCTCCCACTTCCTCCATAATCTTTGACCATGAAACTGCAACTGATTTCGTTGGCGTGTCGGCTTTGACCGACTCTCGACGCGGCTCAACACGACCACCCCTGCCACCCCCATCATTGGCGAGACTAGACAGAACTTCACTTATTTAACGCGTAGATGCATCGATTCCGTCATATTTTTTGGGGGGCTCACTAACTACCTCTCCAAATGCAGGAGCGTTACCAACAGAAACCTTGACCTTTACGCAACTGCTCCTTGGCGATGTACTTTTGAATCTTTTTACCCTCAAAGAATTCTTGAGAGGCCTGACTAGGATTTAGGCCCGTCGGATCACTAGTTACAGCTTTGATCCTTGCGGTTGCATCTGCATACCATGAATAGAACAAAATGGCGTTCCTTTGCATCTGTAGATAAAGCTCGTGAGTACGCTGCATTGAAGAAGTACAGTAAGTTATTTATATTATAATAGATGGGTACGTTCAGCTGAAACAAAATCAATCTGCAAAAATATATAATAGTTTGAACTTACATCGACCGCCCTAGCTTTCAATTCCTGGTCATCCTCGACACCTGCTGGTAGTTCGATCTGAATGAACTTCTTCTCAGAAGTTGAGCAGGAGAGAGGGGGTGGGGGGCCTGATAGCAATAGTAGTTTTGGTTCAGATGGGTCACTGAGGCTGGTACTGTCCAAACTCCTTCTATAAGAGGGATCTTGAAGGCACCTTGGATACCTGGTCTTAGACAAAGTTAAAGTACCCAATCCCCCTTGAGCCACCTCAAATTTTACCCTATCTACAAGCGAAGGTTCATCCCAATGCTTAATCAAAGGTAGATCGTGGGGGCACGGCCTACCCTTGTAATCATATCGCTGAAAGTAGCTTATCATGAGGAAGGGGATACAGCCACCCAACATCGTTACCCCCTTTTTACAGTCTGTCCCCGCTTTCACCATCATTTCCAAAATATAAGAGCACCAGTCAAAATGCGGAATGGCTTTAGGAACTTCTACAGCTCTTAACAGCTTCAAATATATCCCTTTGTTTGGGGTGGGTGCGAGGAATAAAGATATAGAGAACAAAACAAATAGCCGACAAAAATGATCGTCCGCCTCCTCGTACTCCATAAGTTGTTTGTGAACTTTCCCTAAACTTATTGAAATATTTGCTTTGCCCACCTCGTAAGCTTGCCGCCATTTGTCCTTCAACTCTTTATTTTCAGGATCGTTGGACCCCTTCTGCGAACCAGTAGGTACCAACGGGAGACGGTTGGGTCCAAAAGGTATCAAGAAACAGTCATGCACGTCATGCTTACTGATCATAAACTCCTTCTTCTGAGAAGCCCTGAACACATATGACCCATCAGAAAAGGACTCCAAGAATAGGCGAACGTGTGCAAGTGGGAAGCTGCTGAAGGAAAAGAAGATCTATATACTTAACATACTCATATATGTTTTAATTTAATTTGTCATGAAATTAACAAATGATCTTATGCATGCAAACAAATAAACAAAATACGGAAGAAACATCCATTCTTACATTGGATTTTCTGTTCAAATGGGCACAAGAGAGATCACCTTTCTCTCTTGTTCTTGAGCTTTCCTTTTGGATGAACAAAGACCCAAGTGTAGGATCTCTCCCAAGGATTTATACCCAAAGCTCACTCTTAATAAAATTAATACTATGAATACTAGATAATATTAATTTTGTAGAAAAATGACCCAAAATAATTTGGTTTTAATCTCCCAAAACCGGTTAGGAGAGGAGAAGAGGAAGTGGAATATTTTTATCTCTCTAAAAATATTTTTGATGAGATGAATGAATAAAAATAACAACAATAACATTATTGTATATTTAGGTAAAAATAAGAGGAAAAACCAAGGTGGTTTTCCTCTCTAAAAAACCGGACAAGAGGAGGGGGAGGGAGCCAATGCGTGCACTTATTTGTCTTCACAATGCACAATAGGGTTGCATGGCTAGATTAGTAGGTAATCATCATGCCCTCCACTAATACAATCAACATAATATTAGCTTAATCCCCTCTTAATTTCGGTACACTAGATAACATGGATTCCATATTATTTTTGTCAATTTGTCAATATGTTACATGTCACATGTCACATAAAATTGCTATGTATTTTTAACATATTAAAAATCAACGTATTAAAAAAAATACGTCATATACAAAAAATCGACTTAGTAATTCATAATTACTTGTACCAAAATATTTTACCAATTTATAAATCACAACAACTTGTATTTATAATTATTCATTCGAATTCAATTGTTTCCTTAAACAATAATTTCATCCGAGTAATGATACAATTCGATTACTCAGATCATATCTCATTTAATCAAATTCCAATGTGATACGTAAATTTTACTTCCAAAATCGTCCGTCAATTTTCAAGTAATTTAATTAACTCGTAACATTATACGATTAATTAAATGATCAATTAAGAGTGTTGCCCTATAGGTATGACCTAGGGGATCAATCGATCACCACCGCATCACGACGTAATGTCAAACTCTAGTCAGCCAATCATTACCGATATATGTTGATCAGTTGACAGTAAAAATTACTTCCCAATTGTATTCTTTATAACGAGTTTTAAACATGTGATCATCATGATCAACAGTCGTGATCGCATTATTGTCGGAGGACACATATTCCAACAATCTCCCACTTATCCTCGACAAGTGTGCGTCACCAATTCTCTTGTCCTATTACTATCTCCCACTCAATGCAAGGTGTCTTTCAGGTCGTACTTGCAAGTGATCATATCAAGAGTGGTTTCCTCGATCCGGAGAATAAGCGATTGACCGGATTTATCCACCATGGATACATTCCGCGTGGCCACGCATTTCGATTCATTACTCCTCGAGTGGCCCTGAGATATTGTTATAACCCTGACTAGGGATGGACAATTCCTATCGCACTCATTCCCTTCGACTAGCCACTGCCATCATAACCCAAAATATGCCCATTTGACCCCATTTACGAAGGTCGTAGTAACACAAATCAAAGTTAATCTGATCTGAAACTGTGCCATCTTAGGCGAATAGTCTTTAGTCAAAAGAATCGACTCATTTGAATACTATAGCAGCTCTCGCCACGACCAGGCTATATAAATTTGCCAGAACTCTATAAGCGGTCATTAGGCCCGACAAAAAGGTCCTAACAGTCTGCCTATGTGATCGACTAGTCATCTCACATGACTCTATGGCACTTGAACTTGCCATCAATCGCATCACACTCTAGTCACTTCGAGACGTCACCTCATGTAAGTAACTATGGGCAAATACAATGTTAATCCATGTTCACTTTAACGGGGTTCAACTGTCTCCACAACCCGTTTGGATGCAACAAAGTGTATGGTGAGTTAATAATAACTCAAACGACAAATGTCGACATCACACCCGGGTAATCAATACCATATTACAACCTTGTGATGTAAATCGTAAGTGTATAAACACTTGTTGATTGCAATAGAAGTTTAACATGTCATGTGTCCATGTGTTCAAACTTCTTATAATCGCATTTTCCTTTATGTTCATGCTATCTTCTCATAGCATGGACCTCACCAAGTACACATCAAGGTTCCCGACCTTGGTTTTGGTTCTTTATCTTGAAAGAACTTCCTTATCGATTATCACATAACGAACGAATTTGTGGTGAATGATATAACTTGTACTGATCAAGTACTCCATCCACACACAATGCACTAGGTATATGTTTTGCAGAATCTTGCAACAATTTAACAAGATGATTAGCCTAGCACTTCTCACAAGTCCTAGCATTGTTAGGAAAGATTGGTTTTGAGTAACTTCTTATTCAACTAAGTATCTTTCCAAAACTTCTTATTTATCTTTCTAGCTTGAAAGGTTTGGGATTCTCATAAATCCTTACATGTGTTCGGATTTTCATTAATATGTGCAACCTCTTGACACATATAAGAGTATTCTGACAAACACTGAAATCGCTCATGGGATTCTCCTCGAGAATTCATGATGTTTCTATTATGGCTTACCAATGATCCATCATGCTCTTATGCATATGATTCATAATTGGACATGTGCATGATTATTCTAATGGCGGAAACATTAGTCACTAATAATCATGAGATCAACCGTTCTAAGGTTCAATGAACGACCATGACTGCTAATGGCAATTCCATTTTCATCTACATGATGACCTATGTGTATGTTGATATGATGTGTATCTCTTAATACTAATCCAATATTTCTTGTCGTAATTGGATTCATCATAGTCCAAATTCATCCAGAATTGAAAACTCAAATACTTCTTTGTGAAGGAAGATATTAGCTCGTCATTCTTCAATGAGTGATGAGTTTTAACCTTTTACAAGATGATTGCTCCCACTAAATTCCATGTCTTCACATGATAATTTCCTAACTCCCACTCAATTCCACATGTTTCGAAATTGACTTCTTAATCGAAACTTTTCAAGAATTGAATATAAAATTGCATTGCCAAGTTATTAAGATAGAACCATATATGTTCCCATCATATCCTTTCAAAATACCTATTTTGAAGTGGTCTCATCTTAACCTTATGGAAAGAGATTTTAATCTCTAACACATTCATATCATAATGATGTGTGGCAATGTCATTTATTAAATATGAGTAATATCTAATACACATCCTTCAAAATATCCCTTTTAGAAGGAGGTTTAACCAATTCATTTTCATAATGAGGTTAAGTAATGACATCTGTGTGGTTTAAAACTTTGGCTATTGAAGATATCGGTATATCAATCCTTGCAACCTCTAGTCATAAATATCGCTTATTACTAGGATGTTACATTGATTCATTTAGGTTCTTAAGTAAATCTCAAGGTTGAAACTATTGGTCAAAATTTATCATAAACTAGTCAAAAACCTTGTTAAGACTTTACATTAGTCATTTTTCTTCCAAAACTTTCTTTTGGTCTTCTCGTGTAATTATCTTGAGAATATACTCTTATGATTACTTTACTTGGTCTCTTTAGTCATATAGAACTTACTTGAGACCATAGATCTCATCTATTTGGTATACTATGTGAATAGATATACCCTTCATTCAAATCATTCTACCTTGCGTAGATCTCATTTACACAAGTACACAAATTTATCTTGTCTCGTGTGTTGTGTCCTCATTTTTCTCCCACTCTATCTTTAGAATAAATACTTTATAGATTCAAAGATAGCATATGAGACACAAATAATGATGTTGAAGTTATAAAGAGAACTATCTCATAGATTGACTAATAGTTTTAGATTTCATATGTGTACTTGGTGATTGACATACCTTTAAGAGACTTCGTAGACTCAAGGTTACTTTGTAAATGATCATACACAAGCCTTAAGCATGTGGACATATAATGAAACCCGTCATTATATTTGTCTATTAGATCACTTTAAGTTATATGTTTCTAAGAGTAAGCATTTAAACATGAATTTTAGAACAAAAGGATAAAATGATAAAACGCGTGACTTGGGTTGTAAACCAAGTCACCATTATCCAAAATACAACCCATTATCCAAAATACCTTTCCATGTCGAACACGGAAACTTAAGGTTCTAAAATTCAAAACATGAATAAAATAAGACAATAAAAAGCGAAGCTCCATGAAAGCTATTCCTAGCTCCTTGATGGTTTCTTAAGCTTGCTTTTCTTTTCCTTTGTCTTTGCTTGGTGGAGGCCCTATTTACAATAAAAAGGGAGATACATTATCACAACTTTGTATCACAATACCATAGTTGAATTAGAAACATAAAAGAAAGGATAGTCATTTACCTACTGGAGTAATCTTTCCAGCCTTAATATCACCAAGGTATTTGGAACAATTTCTTTTCCAATGTCCCATACCATTACAATAATGACATTTATCAAGAGGACCCTTCTTGATTTTTGAAGTGCTAGCTTCACAAGTCCTAGCTTTGGTGAAAGTGGGAGCTAGCTTCTTACCCTTCCTCCCATTCTTCTTGAACTTCCCCTTACTCTTAGTGCTTATGTTAAGCACATCCTTAGGTGGGTTCACATTTAACCCCATGTCCCTTTCGGCTTGCACAAGTAACTTCTGCAATTCTTCAAGAGACACATCCTTGTCTTGCATGTTAAAATTCACCCGGAATTGAACATACGCTTTGACTTTGGACAAGGAGTGTAGAATCCTATCTACAATGAGTTCTTTGGGGATTTCAACCTTTTGAATTTTCAAGGTCTCGACAAGCTCCATAAGTTTGAGCACATGAGGGCTAACCTTTTGGCCCTCTTTGAAGTCGAGATCAAAGAATGCCGCGGCCGCCTCATATTGGACGATCCGCGGAGTTTGTGAAAACATTGTCACAAGCTTGGAGTAAATCTCATTAGCATTGCCCATTTTAAAGGCTCTCCTTTGGAGATTCGCCTCCATCGCAAATATCAAGACATTTTTCATTGCGGCGGACTCCTTTTGGTAAGCCTCATATGCTTCCCTAGTGGCGGCGGTCGACCTAGTAGTAGGTTCGGGATGAGAGGCCTCGGTAAGGTAACGAAGCTTGTCGTCACCTTGGGCGGCTAATTTGAGTTGGGCATCCCAATCGGAGAAATTTGACCCATTCTTTTCAAGTTTACATCGATCCATGAAGGATCGGAGCCATGATGTATTAGCGAGAGGCGTGGCGTTAGGGGTTGGTGTTGCCATTTGTTATGAGAAAAAGAAGTGGTCTACAAAACAAAATAGAAGGAGTAAAACAAATGTCGTTTTAACAATAATACTCGTAAAAATTATAATTTAAACAAGTTTTATGCATTTTTCTAGTGACCTCTACCCAACTAGATAAATGATTCCAAGACCCAAATTCATATTAATTTGGGCACGGTGTGGCCGATACATCCCTTATTAATATAACTTGGTGGATTAACGCTTTAATCGATTCTACTTTTAGAACTCTTGGTCGATAACATTACATTAACATTTATCTTTAGCCCAAAACACATTCAACAAGGGGACGGTGTGGCCGATAAAACCCTTATTGAAAAACTTTTGTTGAGTTCAATCCAAATTTCGAATAAATGTGTCCATGATCCAAACCCATATTAACTTAGGCACGGTGTGGCCGATTCATCCCTTATCAACATGAATTCGGTGGATAAACATTTATCACCCACTTCCCCTATGTAACAAGGTTTGTACCCCGGTGTGGCCGAGTGCACTCCCTCGCGAAATAGGTTTTCATGGTTTCTACTATTTGGTAAGGCTATGTCTCAATTAATTGTTTTAGCGAGAGGTCATGTCAATTTATTATCTATCACGTTTTAAGTGAACTAAAGCGGTGAACTACGATAATTTTAATTGACACGGTCGATAAACTCGATGAAGATGAGGATGCATGTTTTAGTTATGGCGATTTAGCGATGCATGTGACATATAAATAAAATGCAAAACATAAAAAAATAAATCCTAGTATGGCCTTCCTAAAATAGAAAAACTATTTAACTATTACATATTCGGAAACCAACTCCATTGGTCCCTTGAACTTCGGTTGTGGCACGCATCTCGAGGTAACACCGTCTTTATGTATCGCCATCTTGAAGAAATCCGTCTTTGGGAACTCCGAAATGAATAAAATTACATAATAAATTACATAATTTCCTATTATACATTTGTAACTAAAATAAAATAAATCTATTAAAATACAAGACGGTGATACGAGATCACAATAAAATTACAACCGAATCGATATTCCCATACATTTCGGGAAATACCAATTAAAATCTAAGGCCATACTAATTAAAATTACATAATTCAAAAATTACATAAATTAAAATTATGACAATCATAAAGAAAATGCAGCAATATAATATGTAAGAACATGCCCAATTTTATGCTAAATCGCCTTTAATTAGCCAATATCATATATTACTCGGTTTTTACGGATTTGCGTGATTTCAACATTTTATAATCACAAAAATTACATAAATTCATATTTATGCATAAGTTAATTACCCTAACCTCTTATGACTCAAAATTTAGTCTTCACTAATTATTTGACCATAATTAACTCACATTTATAAAATTTGTTCATTAATGGAATTAAAATTATAAAAATAAGCTATAAACTTCAAATAAATCACAAAAATTTCAAATAAATCCAAAATTTGAAATTTAAACTCATGAACATTCTGGAAAAAATACCATGACACTCATAATGTTCAAAAAACTTAGGTTAAAAATTTCGAATTTTTCCGAAAAACAATGTTGCGGTTTATCGGTTTTAACTAAAATAATCATAAAAACATGTGAAAAATTATATACATCAACTTTTCAATTTTAGATCTGAAAAGAATAATAAAATGCAACATATAATGTTTTTCCTTAGTCATAGATTATGTTTTATTAATTTTTTCACTAATAATGTCACTATTTATGCTATTTTTCTTCAAAAATCCATAAATCATGCAAAAAGACTTCACTATAGCCTATTATTTTACACACATCTTGTAAAATTTCATGTGACAACATACTAAATTTCTATGACCAGATTTGAAATTTATCTCATATTAACCTATTTTTCACCTAAATCCGAATTTAATAATGAAAAATCCATTTTTCGAGCATAAGAAGTCCAAAAATTATGAAAATTTACAGGTTATCTCAAAATAATATATGTGACAACATATCCAAAAATCACTGGAAAATACGAAGTATAGCTAATTTTAGTCCGAAAATGACATTTTTACTCACAAAATCATATTTTAATGCCATTATTGTATAATATGAACAATAAAAATCCGTAAATTAAACAAATATCCTAAAAATATTTCAGGACCAGAAATTTTTGACATGCATAAATTAATTTCGTGATATATCATAATAACACAAATTATACAAGTTTTATATGTTAATCTTTATAACTCGGAAAAACTTTTAACCGATTTGAATGCAAACAACCATGGCTCTTGATACCGATTGAAGGAAAAGAAGATCTATATACTTAACATACTCATATATGTTTTAATTTAATTTGTCATAAAATTAACAAATGATCTTATGCATGCAAACAAATAAACAAAATAAGGAAGAAACATCCATTCTTACATTGGATTTTCGGTTCAAATGGGCACAAGAGAGATCACCTTTCTCTCTTGTTCTTGAGCTTTCCTTTTGGATGAACAAAGACCCCAAGTGTAGGATCTCTCCCAAGGATTTATACCTAAAGCTCACTCTTAATAAAATTAATACTATGAATACTAGATAATATTAATTTTGTAGAAAAATGACCCAAAATAATTTGGTTTTAATCTCCCAAAACCGGATAGGAGAGGAGAAGAGGAAGTGGAATATTTTTATCTCTCTAAAAATATTTTTGATGAGATGAATGAATAAAAATAACAACAATAACATTATTGTATATTTAGGTAAAAATAAGAGGAAAAACCAAGGTGGTTTTCCTCTCTAAAAAACCGGACAAGAGGAGGGGGAGGGGAGCCAATGCATGCACTTATTTGTCTTCACAATGCACAATAGGGTTGCATGGCTAGATTAGTAGGTAATCATCATGCCCTCCACTAATACAATCAACATAATATTAGCTTAATCCCCTCTTAATTTCGGTACACTAGATAACATGGATTCCATATTATTTTTGTCAATATGTTACATGTCACATGTCACATAAAATTGCTATGTATTTTTAACATATTAAAAATCAACGTATTAATAAAAATACGTCATATACAAAAAATCGACTTAGTAATTCATAATTACTTGTACCAAAATATTTTACCAATTTATAAATCACAACAACTTGTATTTATAATTATTCATTCGAATTCAATTGTTTCCTTAAACAATAATTTCATCCGAGTAATGATACAATTCGATTACTCAGATCGTATCTCATTTAATCAAATTCCAATGTGATACGTAAATTTTACTTCCAAAATCGTCCGTCAATTTTCAAGTAATTTAATTAACTCGTAACGTTATACGATTAATTAAATGATCAATTAAGAGTGTTGCCCTATAGGTATGACCTAGGGGATCAATCGATCACCACCGTCGCCGCACAGATAATGTCAAACTCTAGTCAGCCAATCATTACCGATATATGTTGATCAGTTGACAGTAAAAATTACTTCCCAATTGTATTCTTTATAACGAGTTTTAAACATGTGATCATCATGATCAACAGCCGTGATCGCATTATTGTCGGAGGACACATATTCCAACAGTTGCTAATCTTAAGCTCCAAAAGGCCACCAAACCCAATTTTCTTAACAGCGGACACCTGATCCTCATTAAGCTTTTCAATGAGAGAGACAAGCCTTTGAGGTCGACACGAAACCGTGATTTCATGCACCCTCTTTACCCTTGGCTTGGCCTCAACCATCTGGGGAAAAGCAAGGACAACACACAAAATTAGACATACTGTGGTTGCAATTAGAGATATTTGCAACAAAGAAATAGACATACTGTGAATTAAAGTTATACAATAGATAATCAGAGTTGTACAAAATATAAGTAAAGTTATACATTCTGATAATAGAGTTAATCAGAAAATATCAAGAGTTATACATTCTGACATCAGAAGTTATTCAAAATGTAATCAGAGTTATACAACAAATGACAACAGTTATAAAAAAAAGTCAAACTTTGAACCTGGGAATCAGCTCCCTTCTCAGTACTTGGTACATCATCCATCCGTAGCTGACAAACAAATAGGGATTCAGATTATGTGTAACCAAAATTCTGTTAAATCAAATTTCTATAAAATCCAAAATTCTTTTCACCATTCAAAAGAAGAGATAATCGGAGAGTTATACGAAATAACAAAGTTATACATATAATAACAAAAGTTAGACAATCTGAAACTAAAGTTATATAATGTGTAACTCTAGCCATGAATGTATAACTCTATTATTAAAATGTATAACTTCAAGTATATACTGTATAACTCTAGGCATATTCTGTATAACTCTAGGCATATATTGTATAACTCCAGGAATAAAATGTACAACTCTAGGCATATATTGTATAACTCCAGTTATACATTATGACAACAGAAGTTATTCAACATGTAATCAGAGTTATACAACAAATGACTGCAGTTATAACAAAAAGTCAAACTTTTAAAAGTCCATATAATGTATAACTCTTAGCCATTCAAAAGAAGAGATAATCAGGAAAGTTAGCTATACAGAATAACAGTACAGTTATATATATAATAACAAAAGTTAGACATTCTGAAAACTAAAGTCATATAATGTATAACTCTAGCCATAGAATGTATAACTCTGGCCATAAAATGTATAACTGTAAGCATATACAGTATAATGTATAACTCCAGGAATAACTCCAAGTAAAACTCTAGGTATAACTCCAGGCATTTAATGTATAACTCCAAAGTATATATTGTATAACTCTAGTCATATACTGTATAACTCTAGCTATATATTGTATAAATCCAGGTATAAAATGTATAACTCTAGGTATATATTGTATAACTCTAGGCATAGAAACTAATTAGAAGTAGAGTTATACATATAACAATTAGAGTTATACATCTAGTAACCAGAGTTATACATCTAGTAACCAGAGTTATACATCTACTAACCAGAGTTATACATATTGAGTACTAAAGTTATACATCTAGTAACCAGAGTTATACAACTAGTAACATCTAAATAAAAATCGAAACTTTTAACCTGGATATCAAGTCCCTTGTCAATACTTTCTACAACATCCATATGTAGATGACAAAACAATTGGGATTAGAATTATGCATATATTTAATTGAAGTTATACATCATTCTATAAGAGTTATACCAACAAGACGATATTTTTTACCTTTGATTCAGATTTCTTGGAAGTTTTCTTGTCAAAAACCATTGTTAATTATCAAATGAACTCGTATTTGATCTGCACAACCATAATTAACAATTGAACAAATCAACATCAGCAAATCCATAATTGAAAATTGAAAAATCAAATGAACTCTTATTATGATAGTTTAACAAAGGCAATAATTAACAAAAAACAAAGAACAAATCACTAAATAAGGAATGGAAAAAATACTTTATAAAAAAATGGAGACACACGAGTTTGCAGGCAACTTGGAATTAATTGGTAGTGATGAAAATGGCGTATGTTGAGTTAGAATTAATTGGTAGTGATGAAAAATGGGGTCGGTTGAGCTGGGATTAATTGGTAGTGGAAAATGGAGTTTATCAGCAATGTGAAGAAAGAAGAGGAAGACGAAATGACAGGAAATAGAGGGAAAAAAAACCGCAAGTTGTTTTGAATAACGTGGAAATTGAGGAGGGAAATTATGATAGACTAATGGACATTACACTATAGCATGCATGAGTTAGTGGTAAGAGGAGAGAGGTAAATCTAAAGCATTAGTTGAGTGGGTTTTTACTGCGCAATCTTGGCCATTGGTTTGCTTGATCAAACAGCCCACATTAGGACTTATGGACTTAATATGATATAATGGCCTTAGTTGATCTCTTCTCTCTCTCTCTCTCTCTCTCTCTCTCTCTCTCTCTCTCTATATATATATATATATATATATATATATATATATATATATATATATATATATATATATATATATATATATATAGGAGTTCTAACGAGTCCTCCTTCCCAATTGAGTCCATAAGTCCTTCTAAGGGCCATTGGATGGACTCATTGGATGGTTGAGATGAATTTGATTAAGGGCTATTAAAAAGAAAAGGAAAAAATGTGGATGGTTGGATTGAGATGAGTGGTTGAGATTGAAAATTACCAATAAAAATTACCACTAATCAAATTTCTATACACTAATTAATTTTTCTTTCTCTCTCTAGCCCCTAATTAATCAGTTTTGAGTTTCAGATTTCAGGAGTGTAAATGTAATGTTGTATGAGTTTTACAAGTGTAAATGTGATATTTTACGAGTGTAAATGTAACATTTTAAGAGTGTAAATTTGATTTTTTGTGACGGAAATTTTGAATTTATATAATTTTAACATTTTACAAGTGTAAATGTGATGTTTTACGAGTGTAAATGTAACATTTTAAGAGTGTAAATTTATTTTTTTGTGACGGAAATTTTGAATTTATATAATTTTAACATTTTACAAGTATAAATGTGATGTTTTACGAGTGTAAATGTAACATTTTAAGAGTGTAAATTTGATTTTTTGTGACGGAAATTTTGAATTTACATAATTTTAACATTTTACAAGTGTAAATGTGATGTTTTACGAGTGTAAATGTAACATTTTAAGAGTGTAAATTTGTTTTTTTGTGACGGAAATTTTGATTTTACATAATTTTAACATTTGACAAGTGTAAATGTGATGTTTTACGAGTGTAAATGTAACATTTCAAGAGTGTAAATTTGTTTTTTTGTGACGGAAATTTTGAATTTATGTAATTTTAACATTTTACAAGTGTAAATGTGATGTTTTATGAGTGTGAATGTAACATTTTAAGAGTGTAAATTTGATTTTTTGTGACGGAAATTTTGAATTTATATAATTTTAACATATTACAAGTGTAAATTTGATGTTTTACAAGTGTAAATGTAACATTTTAAGAGTGTAAATTTGATTTTTTTGTGACGGAAATTTTGAATTTATATAATTTTAACATTTTACAAGTGTAAATGTGACGTTTTCCGAGTGTAAATGTAACATTTTAAGAGTGTAAATTTGATTTTTTGTGACGGAAATTTTGAATTTATATAATTTTAACATTTTACAAGTGTAAATGTGATGTTTTCCGAGTGTAAATGTAGTATTTTAAGTGTAAATTTGAAGGTTTAAGAGTGTAAATTTGGTCCTTTGAGTGTAAATTTGGTCCTTTATAAGTGTAGCTTTGGTCCTTTACGAGTAAAACTGTAGTCCGACTACCAACAAACACCACCACCGTCGTCCTCCACCACCAACTCATATCCACAAAAATATATTAGTGCAAATCTATATAAATTTAACAAGTGTAAATGTACAAATATATGAGTGTAAATGTAAAGAAATATGAGTGTAAATGTAAAAATTATGAGTGTAAATGTAAAGAAGTACGAGTGTAATTGTAAAGAAATACGAGTGTAAATGTAAAAAAATATGAGTGTAAATGTAAAGAAATACGAGTGTAAATGTAAAGAAATACGAGTGTAAATGTAAAAGAAATATGAGTATAAATGCAAAGAAATGTGAGTATAATAAATATATTTATTAGATCTAAGAAAAAAAATCATGATAATACGATTTTGAAATCTATAACAAGACGATATATCGTATCAAGGAAAGAAAACTAAGATCTAGGAAACTAGATCTATTAATTTGAAAAAAAAAATTGTGTTAAAACAGATCTACAACAAAACAACAAACAATGACATTTTATTGTAAAAGAAATATGAGTGTAAATGTAATATAATACGAGTGTAAATGTAAAATAATACTAGTGTAAATGTAAAGAAATACAAGTGTAAATGTAAAGAAATACAAGTGTAAATGTAAAATAACACGAGTGTAAATGTAAAATAATAAGAGTGTAAATCTGGAACAATAACAATAACACCAACAAATATTAACAAGACAAGATTTGTGAAAAACTGAAAACAACAAACTCCAATCTGAAGAAAAAAAAAACACGAAATATAAATAAATAAAAATCAGAGAATATAAACAAAAACAAAGTCAAACAAAAGTATAAATGAAATATACAAAAACGAAACACAGAGGAAGACTAAATAGTTTATGGTACCAAAATTTAAACCAAACAAACACAAACTGAAAAGAAAAAAAAACACAGTGTGGGGTGGTGCGTGGTCAGATCTGAAAACATAAAAGGAGGGAGGGTCGGGTTGTGGTCAGATCTGGCGGCAGTGGGTGGTGTTGATGGTGGAGGGTGGGTCGTGGTGAGGCGTGGGACTGGCGTGCGGGTGGTGCGGGTTGTGGTGCGGGTTGTGGTGTGGTTGTCTTCGTGGATGTTGTTGGTGGTTGTTGTTGGTGGTGCGTGAGGGTGGCGGTGGGAGAAAAGAAGGGAGGTGGTAGGGCTGATGGTGGAGATGGGGTCGTGGTGGTTGTCGTGCGGAGTGGTGGTGGTTGTCGATGGTGGTGGCTGAAAGGAGATGTCGGTGGTGGTGAGTATGAGGAGGGAATTTTATTTTGGGGGTTTTTTTAATTTTTGGGAGTATTTTGGTTTTATTAATTTTTTGGTTTTTAGAGAGATGAAAGGAATGGTAATTGTGTGGGAGGAGAGAGAAGTGAGTGGAAAAAGAAGGGTTATATAGTGAAATTATGGGGTTGATTAGTGAAGGTAGAGAGGGAAAATGATTAATTAACATCAATCCCCTTATTTTAGCCTTAATCCCTTACTTTTTCCCTTCAATCTCAACCCCTCATCTCATCTTTTCAATGGCCCTAAAGAGGACTTAGGGACTCAATGAAATTGGATGGACTCACTTGATCTCTTCTCTCTTTATATATATATATATATAGGGTTGGGATCCGGTGAGAACCACCCATATAATGAGAACCACTTAAGGGATCTAATAATACGCTGAGATTACCTTAACCAAACCCCCAACTTTTTTCGCGCGTCCCCCGCTAACCCTAATTTCTCAGTCATTTTGTAATTCTGCTTCTCTCTCATCATTCTTTGTCTCTCTTCAACTCATCTCATCTACTATCAAAACCTTCCGCCATCGTCCATCATCAAATTCCTGTTTCTCTTTCTCTACAATCGAACGATAAATTCTTCGACAATCAACTTTCGACGCTGCTTCAATCAATGACGCCTTTAAATTCGAGGTAAAATTTCGATCTTTATGATTATTTGTTGTGAAATTAGTTGAATTAGTCGATTAAATTAGATTGTTCGTGAAATTAGGGATTGATTAACCGATTAGAATTCTGAATTGAACAATTATGGTTCTGAATTTAGGATTTCGTCAACTAAATTGGGGAAACTGAGAAATTAGGGTTAGGGGATTTGAGAAATTTGTTGAAACCATGAAATTAGGGTTTTATTCGTCTCTTAAGTTTCTGGATTGATAAATCATGCTTCTGAATTTAGGATTTCATGAATTAAATTGGGGAAACTGAGAAATTAGGGTTGGAGACCGTTTATGTGCATCAAAATCTTGTTTATGTGCATCCAAATTCCTGTTTATATGCATCAAATTCATGTTTAGGTGCATCAAAATGTGATTTTGTGAATCAAATTGGCCTAATTGAGAAATTAGGGTTTCATGGATTAAATTGGGGAAACTGAGAAATTAAGGTTGGAGACCGTTTATGTGCATCAAAATCTTGTTTATGTGCATCCAAATTCCTGTTTATATGCATCAAATTCCTGTTTAGGTGCATCAAAATGTGATTTTGTGAATCAAATTGGCTTAATTGAGAAATTAGGGTTGGAGAAATAGTGAAATTGCCTACATTTGTTAAAATCGGGGACTCATTTCATGAATTATCTTTGTTGTATTGTTGCTTATTTAATTTTTGACATTTCTTGTTGCGTGATAATGACAACTCCTCAATACTATCACAAACTTCTTCAAATGTCATTACAAACGAAGGAGCGAATGTTGAAGCTAATGCATGTCACCTATATTAGAAATATCTGCAATAGCGATTGAACATGATGTTCTGAAGTTGTGACTTTCGAATTTGTTGAAGGTACAATTCTATTCATCCTGGTAGTTGCTTGATGTTTTCAGCTTTTTAAAGGTACATTTCATATGCTTTTGTATCCCTCATCTTTCTTACTTTAATTGCACCACATATGCAGATATGATAGTAGAGGAGGCAGAGGACGAGGAGGCAGCAGAAGGTTCTTCAAGCAACACGAATCGGGTTTTTGAGTGTCTCAACCATCTTAAGCCTGATATTGGTATGCTATTCGACAACCATGAACTAGGTGTTGAGTTTTATGAAGCATATGCAAAAGAATGTGGGTTTGTGACTAGATTAAGCTCACAAAAGTCTAAAAATGGTGTCGTTACGCATAAAAAAGTTGTGTGTAATAAGGCTGGAGTATGTGAAGCGAAAGGGAAAAATCACAGGAGGCAAAGGACTAGGATAGAATGTTCTTCTTGTATTAAATTTAAGCGAATTTTGGAGGAAGGTCCTGATATGGGTAAATACCAAATATATGATTTTCATGAAGGTCATAATCATATGCCACAAACACCATCAACAATGGTACATTTGACACAAACGAGAGAGTTGAATGTAGTTCACAAAAAAATGATAATTGACAACTCCAAAAATAACATAGGTCCAGTTAAGTCGTATAGGTTGTTCAAGGAGTATGTTAGAGGTTATAGGAATGTGGGTGCATCATTTGAAGACTTTAAGAACTTTTCTAGAGATATCAAAAATTATTTATCAGAGGGAGATGCTCAAATGCTTATTGAGCATTTTATGAAGATAAAACACATGTGTCCATCTTTTTATTTTGATTTTGAGGTAGACGAGATAGGTCGATTGTCACATGTGTTTTGGGCTGACCCTATTAGTATTAAAAACTATTTGCTATTCGGGGACATGACCTCTTTTGATACGACCTTTAGAAAAAACAAGTATAGGATGATATTTGGTCCTTTTACAGGGGTGGATAATCATAAGAGATGCGTGACCTTTGGGGCTGGACTTATTATAAATGAGAGTAAGGAGTCCTTTGCTTGGCTATTTACGAAATTCGTAGAGGCTATGGGGGTCGTCATCCAGTTTGTATGATAACTGATGAAGATGCGGGGATAGAAGAAGGAATGAAATTAGCCTGGAAAGACAAGGTGCAACACAGATATTGCATGTGGCACATACTAAAAAAGTTGCCTGAGAAAGTAGGGCCTGTAATATGTAAAGATACTGAGTTCCTGAAGAAGATAAACCGATGTGTTTGGAGCGAAGATGTGGAGCCGCCTGAATTTGAGGAAAGGTGGACAACAGTAGTTGAATCTCATGGGTTGTCGGATAACGAGTGGCTTAAGGAGAAGTACAACATTAGAAATATGTGGGTTCCAGCTTACTTTCGTGATCTGTTTTTAGGAGGCTTGATGAGAACGACCTCCAGTCGAGTCGAAATCCACTTTTTCAGCAACTTCACTAATCCTGATTTAACCCTAGTTGAGTTTTGGATGAGATTTGAGAGTGCAATGGATGCTCAAAGATGGACTCATTCGAAACTTGTTGCACAATAAAAAAACTCCTTCCCCCAGTTGTCGACTCCATTAGCCCTAGAAAAGCATGCATCAGAAATCTACACTCCATCAATTTTCGGCGAGTTTCAAAAAGAAGTCGAAGCAGCTTGCTATTCATGTGGTGTTGGGGATAAAAAAAGGATAAAACCTATCCAATTCTATACACAGATATCATAGATCAAGTTCGAAATAAAACGTATAAGGTTGTTTTAAGAAGGATGATGTTTCAGTGGTATGCACTTGCAAGAAGTTTGAAAGACATGGAATGCTCTGTCGACATGCTCTGTGTGTCTTTAAAGATCGGGGAATTCAGAAAGTTCCAAGTGACTACCTGCTTAGTCGGTGGAGCAAACTAGCAACCTGCCAGCCAATCGTCGGCCCTAATGGCCAGTTGCTTGCTGATTGTACATCAATGGATGTACAGAAAAACAAAGTTGGCGAGTTATGGTCAGAGTTGTTTACTTGTGTGGCACTTGTTGAACAGAGTCCTGGGTATTGTGATGAGTTGCTTGGGATTTTGCGTGAGTTCAAGGAAAGGGTAAAAATTACCCCTGATGAAAGTGGAAATACTGGTTTTGCAAAGGTAAAGGACAAGAATGCTGAAATTGGGATGCTTTTAGGAACAAGCATCCCTAGTGAGATTAAGGTTTTGCCTCCAAGGCTGATCTCACAAAGGGTCGGGAAAAAGGCTGATCTCACAAAGAGAACGAGCTGGGGAAGTGAACAAGAAAGCGCTAAGAAAATGCAGGGCCTGTGGGGAGATGGCGAACCACGACAGTAGGAATTGTGACCGAAGGACAACCGACAATGAGTAGAGTAGTTTTTATTTTACCTTATTGAAAAAATCGGGAATTTTATTTTATTTGATAGATATTGGACATTTGCCTTATTGAATAATTCGGAATTTTTATTTTATTTGATAGATGTTGGACTTTTTTTCTTAAAACGAATGAATGTAACACTTATAGAATGAAAAGCCTGAGTGTTCCTGTCACCATTATTTCGTGCACATACAACGGTATTTCATGCACATACACATGTATTTCATGCACAAAGAACGTTATTTCATGCACACATTATGCGAGTATCAAGAAACCTTACGGCGATTAATTTGATCTACCACTACATCCTTCTTTGCTACCACATCCCCAACCGTCAAAGTTAATAATTAAATTCCAAAATCTAAATTAAAATGCAACAATTTAAAAGTTCACTTGAGATTACTTTAAGATTTGACCTTGGACACATGAGTTACATATTTCATGCATGCACACTGTTATTTCATGCATGTGGAACAGTTTTAATGCATTTACGATGTTTTCGATTTCATTCTGACCTTTTCGTTGTCCAATTTTGAAAATTGTCTCTCGTTTTCGTTGCCTCGTGACATGTTTGTTATCCAATTTTGAAAATTGTCTCTCGTTTTCGTTGCCTCGTGACATGTTTGTTATCCAATTTTGAAAATTGTCTCTCGTTTTCGTTGCCTCGTGATATGTTTGTTATCCAAATTTGAAAATTGTCTCTCGTTTTCGTTGCCTCGTGACATGTTCGTTATCCAATTTTGAAAATTGTTTCTCGTTTTAGTTGCCCCGTGACATGTTTTTAGAATTAGTCCAGAAACATGACTTCATGTCTTACACGCCTTACATATTCCAAAATCTAATATGTACTCTCAAGACTTAGTGTACTACATATTCCAGAATAAACTCCACAAGAATCTAATATTCCAGGGTCTACTCCATTTGTACATCCCTCGACTCAAGGAATTAGATCAAAATATGGCAGTGTTTCGAATTTTGGATTAGGTCATCTGCCACTCCCTTTGCACATCCCTCGACTCAAGTATTTAGAAAATATCACCTAGTGATAATCCTACAAAAAAACGGGGGGGGGGGGCAAATCGTTACGTAAAAGTCACTTCGAGACAGATTCTAATGAAAAGAAGATTAAAATTAGGCAAAATTTAAATTAGGCATTCAAGGTTCTTTATATTTACCTTTCTCTTGTTTCGCTTCCATTTGATGAGACGTGCAATCATACTCGTACCATATTCATCCAAATCCTACGTAAAAATTTTATTTGACAACAAATATTGAAATGCTTGAAATAAAATATACTGAATAATGTTTACAAAAGTTTGTTGAAAAATTTATACCTCGTAAGAACGCTCATCACTCCATGATGCTTGATCACACAAATTTTCTAGCCACTTTAACAAATAAACTCCACAAGAATATATACCCATTCTTTTGTTGAGGCACTTGCACAACCTCCCACTGAAAAGTCTTGATCTCCAACAACCTTGTGTATCTTGGAGAGTCTCTTGCGATTATCTCCAAAGCAGACAGGAGCTATACAAAAACAAGACAGTGAGTGATTGTGATTGTGGTATAAGGCTATTTAATGCACATGCAAGGGTATCTCATGCACATACAAGCGTATTTCATGCACATAAAGATCACCAATAGTATTTTCATTCGACAATGCATTTTGGGCAGTCAAAAACTGTTGAGCAGCCTTCCGGATATAGTAAGTGAGAGGTAACATGTTTTTGTGCAAAACTAATAAATCATACCTGTTCAACTAAAAACTTTTGCCTGACTTCACGGCGCCTGGGCAGGTTAGAGTCGAGTATGAAGTTCATCCTTTTCCCAAAGTCAACAACGCATGCAAACCAATGTGATCTCTCCACACAATAAGGAAAGAAAGCCTAAAATATTACAAACTAGTCAAGTAGGATTGATCGACTTCAAATGGAAAAAAAATGCATTGGGAAAAAATTGCATGGAAAAAAAAAGTAAGAGAATATTTATTTACCAGTTGGGTTGTGTTTAGATTGAGGGCAAGTAGTCAAGCGGGGACGTATTGACTTGAAACCCCTTTTTTACCGACAACTCCCTGAAAATTTGAGAACATTTGTCAAAATTCTTTGTCATTTCAAAAACCAAAAACAAGCATTTGACACAATAAGGAATATGAATGCCTTTATGATTGTCGGAAAATACACAACACTTGGGTTTTCGATTGTAGTACGAATACCAACATCAATAACCATATCCATTACCCAATTTCCTGGCGGCAAAGTGCGGTGCGTCTTGGGTAACTTGCAACCAATCGGTTTCTACAACGACCTCACTAATGATGCACATGTTGCAATTAGATTAGAAAACACGGAACAACAGGAGTGGATAAAACCGAAGTTTTTAAAAAGTCTGTATGGTCGATTAGAACTTACTCCTTGTTCTTCTTATTATTCCGAATATAATTGATCAAGTGTGCATCTGTATATGATAAATCATCATGTGGCGCTTGATTACTGAGAAAAGGGGAAAATAAAAGCTCCTTTATTAACATGGAAAAACGGAAAAACGGAAAACAAAGCTACTTAAGATTTCGCATTACACGAATCGAACGCCATTCTTGTAAGCCTTTCTTTGCAGTAGTCACTTGAAGTTTATAAGAGTTGTATTGCCAAGTTAGAATTTCATTGCAAACCCTCACAACATAACGCTTAACATCAACTCTCTGAACAATAACAACAAAAGAAATCAACATCAGTGACTTCATATTTAATGCACATACAAGGGAAAGTTGAATTAAATAATACAGACTTACTCCCTTTAAGACCCACCTTTGAACCTAAGCATCCCTTAGTCCCGTTGTACATCTCCATATGACGCATGAGGTAGATTCCAGTATCATGCTCGACATCAACGGCAACGTGCGGAATATACAACTTAGGAATCAAAAGTCATGAAGACACCAAGTTTGGAATCTTACTTGAAAGCGTACCCAACAAGTTCTTCTGATAAAGTAAAATAATGACAAGTAAATAATCTCTCACAAAAATTAGACGAAAATAAGGCACTTTATTGCAAAAAGATCTGAAGATATACCACAGGTCTAACATGGCGAGAATAGTCAGTTGACGGAGGCATCAAGTGCCTAATCCAACCCTAAACCCTTTCCCTTGCTATTGTCATTCGAACACGAAAATCTAAAGACACCCTAGAAGGGGACGAGTGAACCCTTTTTTGGGGACGAGATTTTTAAAAGGGGCCCGGGTGTCCTAAAACGGGACGGGAAAGGGTTTAGGGTTGGATTAGGCGGACCCTTCTGCGGTCCGCTAATCCAACCCTAAACCCTTTCCCTTGCTATTGTCATTCGAACAAGAAGAAAACCGCAAGGCATGGTTGTTTAATGCATATGGATTGTTTTTTGATGCATCTACAAGGCTACTTGATGCATTCATAAGGGTATTGCACCTTAAACCATCACCATTAATATTCGAACAAACGACATATACTGGAAATCTTTAAAAGGGACAAGAAAAGGTAAACCCTCACCATTGTTGTTACCAGAAAGCATATCTGGTGTTACTTGCTCGATAACTTTTGGTTGGATACGTGGACTCGTCGACGTGGAGGAGGAATTTGTTCTAGCTTTGCGGTAGTACTTGGGTTGGGAGGATTATCGACAAAGTAAGTAGGTTAAGTAGGCGACTTATTTGAGGCATATACGGGGTATTTTAATGCCGAGATTGTTTTTGATGCATCTACAAGGTTTCCAAGATCCGAAACTTCATGTAATTATGAAACAATGAAAGCTCGATGATTAACAAAATAAGGAAAAGAAACTTCATTAATAAAACATATCATCCATACATGACAAAGCTTTAAAACATTGAAAATGGAAAAACCCGACTACATAATTATACAAAGGTGGCTTAATACATGGAATTATACAAGAGTACCACAAAAGACTGAAAATAGGGCAACTTTAAGACCTGAACCGTTAAAGGCCTAAATACACAGACATCAAAATGCCAAAAACTGTCAAACTTGAGCAATTGAGTTACATATAGAGGAAAAAAAAACCGAAAAAGGCAAAGCGTCCGAGTTGCTAAGTCTCATTGAAATTGCAATCGCTTTGTGTCACGTGCAGGAGATGGCGTGGCTAAAGCATGAAGCAACTCATTCACATGTGCACGTTCAGCGTCATCAAGAGCGTTAAGATGTTCTCTTTGGAAAATATTTTTCTCTTTTTGATGATGCAGGTGTTGGGAAATGTGTCCTCAACAATAGTGCGATCACATGATTTAAATATCATTATTAAATCTCATTTTAAGAATACATTTGGGATGTAATATTTTTACAGTCAACTGGTCCACACATATCGGTAATGATTGGCTGACTAGAGTTTGACATTCTTGTCGTGCGACGGTGGTGATCATTGATCCCCTTAGGGTCATACCTATAGGGAAATACTCTTAATTGATTATTTAATTAACCGTATACCGTCGAGTTAATTAAATTGCTTAAAATTGACGGATGATTTTGTGAGTATAATTTACGTATCTTATTGTAAATATGATTAAATGAGACACGGTCTAAGTAATCGAATTATTTTATTACTTAGATGAAATTATTGTTTACTGAAAACAATTGAATCGGAATGAATAAATTATTATAAATAACAGAATGTTGTAATTTATAATTCGGAAAACACTTTTGGTACAAGTAATTATGAATTACAATGATAATTTTTATAAGTGACATATTTTATTAATATGTTGATTTTTAATGGTTAAAAATACATTTTATAAAAAAAGATGCCATGAAATGTGTCACATGTGACATATTGACAAAATCACAAATAAAATGGACTCATCCATTTTATGTGAGTGTACCGAAATAATTGGAGGGAGTTAGTGGAAATTGTGTTAATTATTTAAGTATAAAACACAATGATAAAAGCTAACTAGTAGGCATGCAAAACCTAAGCTTTTGAGAAGAGCAAAAAGAAAAGGTATTGGGCATCCTACCCAAGCCTAATTTTCGGCCACTCCACAAGAAAAGAGAGAAGAGCTTTTCTCTTAGATGATGATTCATTCTTCCCATCCAATTTTCTAGTGTAAGAAAATTCATCAAAAACTCTCTACAATTTAAGATAATTCTAGAGAAATAAAACTCACAAAATTACTCCATCTCTTGACCGAAATTTTCAAGAGCAAAATTACAATTTATTTTGTATCAATTTTATAGCAAAAACTAATATTATTACTAGATCTAAATAATATTGGTTATTAAGATGTATTCCTTGGGTATATGCTTTTGGGAGGGATTCTACACTTGAATCCTTGTTCTTCCAATTGGAGAGCTCAAGAACAAGTGAGTAGGTGAACTCACTTGTGCCCATAAATCCGAAAATCACATGGTGAGATATAGATTTTTCCATCTCTTTAATTAATGTTTGCATGCATAAGTTCCACCTTTAATTTTATGATAAATTAATTTATACATATATGAGTATGTTAGTATGTATATAGATCTACATTTCCTTCAATCGGTATCAAGAGCCACGGTTGTTTGCATGCAAATCGGTTAAAAGTTTTTCCGAGTTATAAGAATAACAAATAAAACTTGTAAAATTTGTGTTATTGTGATATATCACGAAATTAATCCATGCATGTTAATATTTCTGGTCCTAAAATGTTTTAGGATATTTTGGTTAATTTTACGGATTTTTATTGTTCATAATTTACTATAATGGCATTTAAATGTGATTTTATGAGTAAAAATGTCATTTTTGATCTAAAATTAGCTATACTTCGAATTTTCCATTGATTTTTGGATATGTTGTCATATATACTATTTTGAGATAACCTGTAAATTTTCATAATTTTTGGACTTGTTATGCTCGAAAAATGAATTTTTCATTATTAAATTCGGATTTAGGTGAAAAATAGGTTAATATGAGTTAAATTTCGAATATGGTCATAGAAATTTAATATGTGGTCACATGAAATTTTACAAGATGTGTGTAAAATAATTGGCTATAAAGAAGTCTTTTTGCATGATTTATGGATTTTTGAAGAAAAACAGCATAAATAGTGACATTATTAGTGTAAAATTAATAAAACATAATCTATGACTTGGGAAAAACGTCTAATGTTGCATTTTATTATCTTTTTCATATCTAAAATTGAAAAGTTAATGAATATAATTTTTCCATGATTTTATGATTATTTTAGTTAAAACCGATAAACCGCAACATTGTTTTTCCGAAAAAAAAATTCGAACTTTTTAACCTAAGATTTTGAACATTATGAGTGTCATGGTATTTTTCCAGAATGTTCATGAGTTTAAATTTCAAATTTTGAATTTATTTAAAATTTTGTGATTTATTTGAAGTTTATAGCTTATTTTTGTAATTTTTGGTCCATTTATGAATAATTTTATAAAATATGGGTTAATTATGGTCAAATTATTAGTGAAGACTAAATTTTGAGTCCTAAGAGGTTAGGGTAATTAACTTATGCATAAATATGAATTTATGTAATTTTTGTGATTATAAAATGTTGAAATCACGCAAATCCGTAAAAACCGAGTAATATACGATATTGGCTAATTAAAGGCGATTTAGCATAAAATTGAGCATGTTCATACATATTATAATGCTGCATTTTCTTTATGATTGTCATAATTTTAATTTATGTAATTTTGAATTATGTAATTTTACTTAGTATGGCCTTAGATTTTAATTGGTATTTCCCGAAATGTATGGGAATATCGATTCGGTTGTAATTTTTATTGTGATATCGTATCACCGTTTTGTAATTTAATAGATTTATTTTATTTTAAGTTACAAATGTATAATAGGAAATTATGTAATTTATTATGTAATTTTATTCATTCCGGAGTTCCCAAAGACGGATTTCTTCAAGAATGGCGATACATAAAGACGGTGTTACCTCGAGATGCGTGCCACAACCGAAGTTCAAGGGACCAATGGAGTTGGTTTCCGAATTTGTAATAGTTAAATAGTTTTTCTATTTTAGGAAAGGCCATACTAGGATTTATTTATTTTTATGCTTGCATTTTATTTTATGTCACATGCATCGCTAAATCGCCATAACTAAACATGCATTGTCATTTTATCGAGTTTATCGACCGTGTCAATTATAATTATCGTAGTTCACCGCTTTAGTTCACTTAAAACGTGATAGATAATAAATTGACATGACCTCTCGCTAAAATAAACAATTGAGACATAGCCTTACCAAATAGTAGAAACCATGAAAACCTATTTCGCGAGGGAGTGCACTCGGCTACCCCGGGGTACAAACCTTGTTACGTAGGGGAAGTGGGTGATAAATGTCTATCCACCGAATTCATGTTGATGAGGGTTGAATCGGCTACCCCGTGCCTAAGTTGATGTGGGTTTGGATAATGGACACATTTATTCGAAATTTGGATTGAACTCAACAAAAGTTATTGATAAGGGTTGCATCGGCTACCCCGTGCCCTTGTTGATGTGTTTTGGGCTATAGATAAACATTAGAGTAATTTTATCGACCAAGAGTTCTAAAAGTAGAATCGATTAAAAGGTTAATCCACCGAGTTATATTGATAAAGGTTGCATCGGCTACCCCGTGCCTAAGTTGATATGAATTTGGATCTTGGAATCATTTATCATAGTTGGATAGAGGTCACTATGTAAATGCTTTACTTGTTATTTACAAGTATTTATAAAACGATAAATGTTAAGTTTTCCACTATTCCGTTGTTATATTGTTCTATTTCTTTACCACAATTCATATACGATATCATTTTGATTCAAAACTCCATTAAAACATCGTAACTAAAGACAAATATGAATTTGCTTCTAAAACCTCAAATGAACCATTGCTAAGGATCTCTGTAAAGAGTATAGATTAAAGTTATTCATTATCAAACAGGTTTTTGATTTTTGACTAACACATCTACTTACAATGGATTATTTTTCATGTACTTAAATGAATTAAGTACCTTGAAGCGATAAATTGTTTTGGTAATTAGTTTTGTCAAGAATTTGTAATTGACCAAAATAACGCAACCACTTCAATGAAAGTTTTAAGACTAAAACGAACAAATGAAGAGTGAATCTTCATGAATTCAATTTTGCTTCTCAAAGCAAAGACTCATTGAATTAAGTGGGAGCATTCTCTTAAACCGTTAAGATGAGGACGAGGTTCAAGAAGTAAGGATTATAATGGAATTGATACAAGTTAATGTTAAAGGTAAAGTTGTTGAGAATGACGATACTAAACCTATCAATCCCAACCGATAGAGTTTCCATTGTCTTAAATGTTGGACACGAGAAAGGAAACTACCCCAAATTATTGAAGAATCAACAAGTTAGTTGTGGGACATCTAATGGGACCTTCTTCTTTAAATGTTTATTTGATTAAACATAAATTTTGCTAGTACCACTTAACAATATTAGAAACCAGTGGAGGTTTTCATCATTGTATTCGACACATAAGATGATTAGAATATGACGACTAGCAACAATAATGTCGAGAGATAGAGTAATTGTGTACTCAATCTAGTTTTTGGATTTAAAGTTGTACTTAATTGTGACTATTAAGTGCATAAACTCTAAATAAGAATATAAATTTGTTGAAGATACAAAGAGGTTTCACTTTTGTGACCCTATACACCACGATTTGATGTATGCTAGCCCATCATCAAGGTGATTATATTCTAAACCAAACTAGAATGATATATATATCATGAAGATGATGCAAGACTCAAATTGGTAACCCAAGATTAAACCTTAAAATTTTGGAATAATGAACGCAAAGAGTTATCGAGTACTCTTGAAACCATTAGATTGTTAATGGTATATGCGTATCTTGTATTCAAAGCAAGATGTCTCGTGCCTTTTGGTTGAAAAGGAGATCGAGGTTATAAATCATTGATCCATAATAGGTTGATCATTCTCTTTTACCAACGATTTAAGTTGACGCTAGTGTGTTCACTTAATAAGGTAAATAGAGAAATCTTTGAAGAAGTTCAAGAGTTCAAGGAATCACGATTTAGTCGTGATGGGATTATCAAAGTGAAGACTTTGATATAAGCCAAAGGAAATGTGATATAGTATCACAAGTTAATCTCTCTTAGCACGCATAATGAAATAATGTGTGGATGGATAAGAAATCAAACGCTATTTGATATGGTTTGGACTTCAATCAAGTTACTTTGAGTTACTTGATCCTTTTGGGGATTTTATCATTTTTGTCTAAATTATTTTTCCACTAAATCGAATCATATGAGATATGAAATGGTAAGAGTACCATGGTTGTAAGTTTTCACAAGAAACAAATGCTCATTTTTCCCTTTTTCAATTATCACGAGTACACGGGTTTGTGGCTCGTGAAGTCATCTTTCTAAAATACAAGTTTATTTCTAGAAGACAGAGTGGGAGAAAATTATTCAAGAGCCACAAAGAATGTTATGTCGCAAGAAACTGGTCTTTCTTGGCTACACACAAAGAATGTTATGTCGCAAGAAACTGGTCTTTCTTGGCTACATGAGACGTTTTGTGTAAAATATTGTTTCTTTAAAACCTAGAAGGTTAAATTCGTCACTTGTCAAAAATGATGAATTCATGCTACTTTTAAGAAAGTAAAGAGCTTATAACTTACAAAAGAAATTGTTTGATTCAAGTTGATTACTTCTAGAAAGTAATGAACATATGACTTACATAAGAGTGTTTAAGTCACAACTCAATACAAGGCTTAGAGTCATGAAAATCCGAATCCAAAGGGCTTGATTAGTGACAAAGGGTTTTGCACTAATAAAGAGATATTTCAAAGCAAAATTGGTTGCAAAGGGTTTTTGCACTAATTGAAATGATTAAGTCTATTTGGATCTTCTTAGGGATTGTGTTTCATTATGAGGATATGCATACAGCAAGTGAATCTAAAACCCACTTCTTCAATAGAAGGAATGTATTCAATACATGTCATGCGTTTTATGGATTCTTGCAATCCTAAGATAATGTGAAACTTAAGAGAGGATCTTAAGTAGGACATCAATGAGTTGGAATCAACATTTTGATCATGTGATAAAACATTTCTCGATAAGTCGAGAAGTTGTGTTTATACATGGAGTTTAGTGGGAGTTACGAAATTTTTAATTAGTCCGATATGTGGATGACATATTGATCGTTGAGAATGATTTAAGACTTTTGGAGTATTATAATACATCTTGAATATCCGGATTTATGAAGATAAATCCACATGATATTAGCGTCAGTAAGAAGTCTTATGTTGATAAGATTCATGACTAGTTCAATTAAATTGAACATATTTGATTGATTTCATTTGCTTCCGCTGCCGAATCAATTAAAAAGAAATGATGTGTAACACTTCATATGCTTTGAGTATGATGAATTGTTTTCAAAATCGAATTTAAGTAATCTTTACCAAGTAAGCTATAAAGATTACCCTTAAGTGCATGCGGAAGCATTAAGGAAGTAAAGCAAAGTGTTTATGATGCAATTTTGTGTAAGGGTGTTACACAAGTGACAATTGACAATTGAGGTTGCGCATGGTTTCCGACAAAACCATAATCAAAACACATTAGGATGGTTAAAATACCATTATGGCTATGTTAATTAAGAAGTAGATTTTCTAGAATCGTTCTAGGTAATAAAGAACAATGAGAGATATTTATAACGGAAATTGAGTACACTTGCAATCATGAGATGTGCAAGAAGGATGAATCCCGCACACTGTGAAAACAGTGGGAGCTATTCTTAGGCTAGAAGACCTATGTCTTGATTGGATCTCGACACATACTCAGAAAGTTTTGTAATGCAAATGTATACATTACAAAGGAAAACGAGTATGTAGTAAGGTTGAGTAAGGTACAAGAAGTTGATAAAACCTACTAACCAAAGCCTTCTCAAAGGTTAAACATGATGAGTCATGCCATTTCAACTGAATTGAAATAAACAACTACATACAAGATCAAATTAGATTGTAGAACATGAAATAGTAATCAAGCATTGACTATTCGTATGTGATAATCGCATTTGTCGTTCGAGTTTCACTTTAAAACTCTTTTATTATACCTTGTTACATCCAAACGGGTTGTAGAGACAATTGAACCCCGTTAAAGTGAACACGGATTAGCATGGTATTCGCCCATAGTCACTTATATGAGGTGACGTCTCGAAGTGACTAGAGTGTGATGCGATTGATGGCAAGTTCAAATGCCATAGAGTCATGTGAGATGACTAGTCGATCACATAGGCGATCTGTTAGGAACTTTTGTCGGGCCTAATGACCGCTTATAGAGTTCTGGCAAATTTATATAGCCTGGTCGTGGCGAGAGCTGCTATAGTATTCTAATGAGTCGATTCTTTTGACTAAAGACTGTTCGCCTAAGATGGCACAGTTTCAGATTAACTTTGATTTGTGTTACTACGACCTTCGTAAATGGGGTCAAATGGGCATATTTTGGGTTATGATGGCTGTGGCTAGTCGAAGGGAATAAGTGCGATAGGAATTGTCCACCCCCTTGTCAGGGTTATAACAATATCTCAGGGCCACTCGAGGAGTAATGAACTGGAAATGCGTGGCCACGCTCGGAAGGTATCTATGATAGATAAATCCGGTCAATCAGTTATTCTCCAGATCGAGGAAACCACTCTCGATATGATCACTTGCAAGTACGACCTGAAAGACACCTTGCATTGAGTGGGAGATAGTAATAGGACAAGAGAATTGGTGACGCATACTTGTCGAGGACAAGTGGGAGATTGTTGGGAAATGTGTCCTCAACAATAGTGCGATCACATGATTTAAATATCATTATTAAATCTCATTTTAAGAATACATTTGGGATGTAATATTTTTACTGTCAACTGGTCCACACATATCGGTAATGATTGGCTGACTAGAGTTTGACATTACTGTCGTGCGACGGTGGTGATCAGTTGATCCCCTTAGGTCATACCTATAGGGAAATACTCTTAATTGATTATTTAATTAATCGTATACCGATACGAGTTAATTAAATTGCTTAAAATTGACGGATGATTTTGTGAGTATAATTTACGTATCTTATTGTAAATATGATTAAATGAGACACGGTCTAAGTAATCGAATTATTTTATTACTTAGATGAAATTATTGTTTACAGAAACAATTGAATCGGAATGAATAAATTATTATAAATAACAGAATGTTGTAATTTATAATTCGGAAAACACTTTTGGTACAAGTAATTATGAATTACAATGATAATTTTTATAAGTGACATATTTTATTAATATGTTGATTTTTAATGGTTAAAAATACATTTTATAAAAAAAGATGCCATGAAATGTGTCACATGTGACATATTGACAAAATCACAAATAAAATGGACTCATCCATTTTATGTGAGTGTACCGAAATAATTGGAGGGAGTTAGTGGAAATTGTGTTAATTATTTAAGTATAAAACACAATGATAAAAGCTAACTAGTAGGCATGCAAAACCTAAGCTTTTGAGAAGAGCAAAAAGAAAAGGTATTGGGCATCCTACCCAAGCCTAATTTTCGGCCACTCCACAAGAAAAGAGAGAAGAGCTTTTCTCTTAGATGATGATTCATTCTTCCCATCCAATTTTCTAGTGTAAGAAAATTCATCAAAAACTCTCTACAATTTAAGATAATTCTAGAGAAATAAAACTCACAAAATTACTCCATCTCTTGACCGAAATTTTCAAGAGCAAAATTACAATTTATTTTGTATCAATTTTATAGCAAAAACTAATATTATTACTAGATCTAAATAATATTGGTTATTAAGATGTATTCCTTGGGTATATGCTTTTGGGAGGGATTCTACACTTGAATCCTTGTTCTTCCAATTGGAGAGCTCAAGAACAAGTGAGTAGGTGAACTCACTTGTGCCCATAAATCCGAAAATCACATGATGAGATATAGATTTTTCCATCTCTTTAATTAATGTTTGCATGCATAAGTTCCACCTTTAATTTTATGACAAATTAATTTATACATATATGAGTATGTTAGTATGTATATAGATCTACATTTCCTTCAGCAGGAGCAATTTAGCTGCCAACTCTTTAGTCATAAAGCATTTGCATCTTTTATAAATTATTTTAGGACCCCTACGAACAATTCTAATTACACCATTGATATCATTGGTCCGTAGAGAAATGCCATATGCATGTTCAATGCGAGGTGCACTTGGGTGTATGAGGAAAAGCTGAGACCAATTCCTACAGACCAACGCCATATTTGCCTTATCTTCGTTAAAATCTAGTTGGTTAAATATGTTAGTCACTAGATCTTGATTATTGAAAACATCATCAAGTTGGGCTTCATAACAGTTGTCGGTAAACTGAACTTTGTCTAAGGGAGCAAATGACAAACCCATAGCCTCTTTTTTTTCTCTTACGTAATTCTTGACAAAAAGTGCTTTATCTTCTTCAAAAATTTTGACTACCCACCCCTTGCACAAATTGGCCATACTTGGCTATGTATAAGTAATTGACCAGTAAGAGAATGACCTACAAGCATCACAAATTGAATTCTCGAATGAAAAAATTAGAAATAGGAACTAGTAAGGAAAAGAGTACAAGCAGTCCGTCATTTGAAAATCACATAAAGCATGCAGAAAAACACTAAGATAAATTCAGGAAATATCACATTAAGCAAGCAATACAGGTATTGCATCCAAGTTTAGAGAGAGCATTAAAATGTAGTCTATCATTATTTTGGGGTAAGGAAGGGATGAAACATAAAAACAGACAAAGCTATGCAGATTTTCTTACAACATACTTTGGTCAACATCATCATTTAGAGTTGAATTTGTTGGGTTTGGTGGGAAATAATCTTTCACTGATCTACCTCCTTTTATTTGTGTAATTTTGACTGGTGTGTTTTTCTTCCTTGCAACAGTCTTTCGCCTCATATCTGTGAATGTATTGACTGATGTTAACACAGGTGAAAATAGAAATTTCGGCCAATGCACAACCGAGAGCATTTAGATTTTGGAAAATATGCAGATTTTCCGAGTCAAGGGCCCTCTACTAATTAAGCATTGGCACCTTATCGACAATGAACCTACTGCTAATTTTAAAGTGACGCCGTGTTTGATGCGGACAAGGCCTTATTTGATGCACATTGAACCCTATTTTATGCACGCTGGACCTTATTTCATGCACGGACAGAGGACGGGGATCCTAAAACCTAAGCTTACTTGGCTAAAAAATATTGAAAACAACAAGCAACTACCAGCTCGACTACTCTTTCAGATCCAAACAATATAGATCATTTAAAACCAAAAGACCCTCACAAAATACGCAAATTCAATTATTTAAAAGTACTTGAACATGCAATCAGAATAAAAACTCACAAATCCGCAAATTCAATTATTAAAAATTACTTGAACATGCAATCAGAACAAAAATGCAGAAATCGCTAAACTATAAGCAACGTATAAACTCTGATTTTCTATGCAAATGTGTTCAATACATTAAAACTCTGAATTTTTGTCCCGAATCTAAGAATTTATTATAGAATAACAATTAAAAGACCTTAATTAGGGAAATTACTGCAAATTAGGGTTAATAGTTTAATATGAATTGATGAATGTCGGGGGAATTGATGAATGTCGAAGGAAAAAATACATGCATGATAAAATTACAGTACAATCGCCATTATCCGAAGCATAGTACCTGAATTTGTAGGAATGAGATTGATAAATCTCGCGAAAATGCTCCTGATGAATGGATTGAACCGTAATATGAGAAGCAGATGATCGGAAACGATGAAGGTAGGATAGAGATGAGCAGCGACGACGAGCGGAGAAGACGAACGGAAATGGCGACGATCGAAAACGGGGATGATGAGGGTCGTAGAGAGAGAAGAAGATGAGTGAGAAAGGGAAAATTGGGAAATGAATGAAATTGAAGGGTTTGGGGAGTTGAACGCGTAAAGTTGTAATATTATTAGTAATATTAATTAGTAATGTTAATATTAGTAGTATTATTAGTGGTTCTCATGGTTCTCATCATCCTAGTGGTTCTCATATGATCCCGAATATATATATATATATATATATATATATATATATATATATATATATATATATATATATATATATATATATATATATATATATATATAGAATTAGGATCACATGAGTCCACCCTATATTTTTGAGTCCGTGAGTCCATGATACAATATCACACGTTATACTACACAATATCACAAACTGATTTTCACACGTTATACTAAACAATATCACAATTGAAAAAAAAAAGTTTTTGAAAAAAATTGAAAAGAAAATCGTGATATTGTTTTGTAATACAATATCACACGTTATACTAAACAATATCACAAAGATACATTAATTTTTCTTTTTTTTTTTTTAAAAAAAAAAAACTTTTTCGAAAAAAAAAATTTGAAAAGAAAAATCTTGATATTATTTTGTAATACAATATCACACGTTATACTAAACAATATCACAACTTCAAAAAAAAAAAAAAAAAAAAAAAAAAAAAAAAAAAAAAAAAAACTTTTTTGAAAAAAAAATTTGAAAAAAAAAATTTTGAAAAAAAAAAAATTGAAAAAAATAATTCGTGATATTGTTTTGTATAGTGCGTGATATTATTTTATGCACTCATGGACTCAAATATATATATATATATATATATATATATATATATATATATATATATATATATATATAGGGAGGATCCGGTGAGTCCATCCCTAGATGAGTCATGCGTCCAAATAAGGACCGTCAGATTGAGGATATCAACGACTATGATTAAAAAAAAACACGCTGATCAACTGGGTCCAGCCTTATGCACAAAAGCCAACTCAGTTTTCAAAGAAACAAACAGTCTCCCGTCCCCACCTAACATTCTCTCTTTCTCTCTATCATTTTTATTACCAAAAACTAAAATCAATCAAGAACCACGAGATTAATTTCTTCATATTGAAGCCAAATTTAATTAGTATTTCAACACATGAATATTGAGCAAAATGAAGATTTGAAGTTTGTTGGAATCCAATTCGATAATAGATATACAAACTTTAATTTGCGATCGATTAAGCAACTCAGATCCAGAAGAAATTGCTCGATCGATTAAGCAACTCAGATCCATAAAATAGGTGAGTTCGTTTTTTTAAGAATCGTTATTTCGACTGACAATATATATTTAATGTTAGATTCATTCAATTTGACATTTATAGATTAGATTCATGGTTTTATGTTTGTCGTTAATCATTGATATTCATTCATTAACTTTGCTATGTGTATGTAGAAATTGTGTGCGATTATAACACATAATTGTAGTTATTGTATCACATATTGTCCAAATTGTAACACATAAGTACGACATAGTTATTATTATTGTAACACACGTTTTTGGTATTGTAACACAACTTGCTTGTATTGCACTACTCTCTGCTCGAATATATATACGCTTTCATTTACCAAATCTATATGCACATGTATGTAGAAATTGCTGGTATCACATACGTATTAGTTATTATGGTAACACATCTTGGTATTGTAACACAACTGGCTGGTATTGTAATACAAATTTGCCGGTACTGTAACAAGTATTTATGGTCATTATTATTGTAGCACATATAAGTCGTTTTGTAACACGTACTGTTTGTTATTGTAACACATTTATACTACTATAATAACACTAATTATTTAAGGTAAAAGGAGTAATATATAGAGTAACACTAGTTACTAAATAGCGTAACACAAATTATTCTATGAATTAACACAAATTACTTTATAACCACGCTAGTTTACTTTATAACTACGCTAGTTACTTTCTGCAGTAAAATTGGTTTTCCAAGCATGGGCCATAGGCGTAGCTAGGGGGGGTGCGGTGGGTGCGCTTGCATCCCCTCTGAATTCTGAAAATAATTGATAAGTACAGAAAGAAACAAATATGGACTACAAATCTCTCTTGGTGCAGTGGATAGAAACTCAAATAACTTCACCGAGGTCTAGTGTTCGAGACTTCTAATGCACACACTTGCTCTTTTTTTTGTTGATTTCCCTGGCTAAATAGTTTAGTTAGTACAGTAGTAGTCGAGGAGTTGCTATAAATAACAGTTGAAAATTATTTATATTAACAATATGGGGTATTTCTTGAAATTTGTTCATTTTGGTATCTTTCCGTCATTATGTTTTTAATCCTGCATTTTGTATCAATAAGTTATTATTATCCCATTCTTCCTCCGGTTTCCAAAATTCAACCTTTTTTTTAAACTAATTTATCCATATAAAAAACCCTACTTATTTCAAAATCTATCAAAAGTCAAATAAAGTTAGTTGTATTTGTTTGTATACTTTATGACCAAGTTAATTTAGATAATAATTTGCATATTAGGATGTGGGAGTTAAATAATATATTAGTATAGTTTTGTTTGAATTAATACATTTTTTTCCTCTTTTTAGAGGCTAATAATTCGTAAATCTACTAGCTTTGACTACAATATTCAAAAGACACACAACTTTATAATACTCTATTTATATGTCAATTTTTCATAGCATATAATTTTGCATCCCCTATGAGCAAATCCTAGATACGCCACTGGCATGGGCGGCCATGAGCCCGTCCATTCGGCTCGCCGCACCGGGCCCCAAGCCCGCTAAGGGCCTCCTCTGGACCAAGACAAAGATTAATAGTAATTGACGCATAGAAAGTGCACTAAACTTGCAGTGATTTAGTGGTGAAGAACCAAGTTATAGGAATTAACAAATAGCTGGAAGGTCAGGGGTTCGATTCCCTTACCTGACATTTTTTTAAAATGACAACTACTATTTTGACTTTAGTTTAATATTATAGGTGATTTTTTTTTTACCGTGATAATTTTCATATATTTATTTTCAATGAAAAATATCATTTCAAAAAATAACACTTGTTACGAATATTTTATTATTAATAATTAAGTTACATTACTCCATTTTTTAAATTTAATCTTATTTATCAATTATTGTTTCGCAAAAAAAAATGATAATAGTCGAGCTAAATGAACTAAACTAATAGAGGAATAATATGATTTGTTTTTACATCCTAAATGCATTATGATGATATGTAGTATACTGTTTATGGTTTTACAAGCTAGTTCAAGACACCTAATAAATTTCGCTTTATAAATTTCAAATACTTGGTATTTGATAATTTAAAATTACGCCGTCGTCAAATATTAAAGGCATCAAATAATATGTTCGCATATTGTAAGACTCGGAATTTATGAGAGGATTATGACAAGGCCACAAGGGTGTTCATATAATACATAAAAAATTACGTTTGCATATATATAACTTGAAAAATATGAGACGATTATAACAGGGCCTTTATATAACATTTGTAACAGGGCCACGAAATTCTATTGGCCGCCCCTGTTTCCAAGTAACACTTAGTGAGATAGTCTAAGTGTGTTATCTAATGGTATAATAGTGTTACAAATTGAGTTATACAACGATGTGAGTTATTTGGAGTTATGTGAAATCTTTGGGTAGGATGATTCACGAAGGCTATTAGCTCAACGGTAGAGCAATGTGCAATCTTGTACAAGGATGTGGGTTCGACTTCCGCATAGCCTAATAAGTTGCTGTATATAGTGTTAATTTATAATATAACCCGTGTTACTACATAGAATATAAGGAATATAATATTACTATTATAGTATAATTCACAATATGGCAATATTGTGATTGTCTAAGATTATAGTAGTCCTAGTTTTCTATATTGTGTCTTTATAATATATTCTAGTTAGATTGAGTTTCCAATTATTATCGTCTTGTAATTGCTATATAAGCAACCCTTTGTCATCTTCATCTCTCACATTAATTCATTCTAAAATACCCTCTTCTCCATTAAAAAATTTTGACCACCGTTTTCTCTTAGCTACCGTATCTCTGTAAAATTGTACATCTCTCTTGACCTTTACAAAATTCTCTCACAAAAATACAATAAGTCATCTTGCTTTCTTAGCCTTTCCCAAATTTCGTCTCAAAACAAAGTCATCTCAACAAATATTCTTCTCATGATCCAACGATCAAATTTGAATCCTATAAGACCGTACAAATTTTACTATGCAAGTTTATTTCCCAAAATCCTCAAGCTCACCGTGTACCCACTAATCACATTTACTTGTTTTCCCAACTTTCTCCCCTTTATTTACTATTGCAGAATTAAGCCTCTACATCTCGTCTACTGCTACTTCTCCTGGCTCAAGATTGCAGTCCTGTCTTCTTCTTCTCAAGATTGTCCTTCCCCTTCGGTCGTCCATCTTGCGGGGGCGTATAAGGAATATAATATTACTATTATAGTATAATTCACAATATGGCAATATTGTGATTGTCTAAGATTATAGTAGTCCTAGTTTTCTATATTGTGTCTTTATAATATATTCTAGTTAGATTGAGTTTCCAATTATTATCGTCTTGTAATTGCTATATAAGCAACCCTTTGTCATCAATAATATTCAAGTTAATCATTCATTCAATATTATTATTCTCTACATCTCATGTTACTTTATAAATTAACTAGTGGTTCTTTATAATTTAGCTAGTGTTACAACCTCAAATAAACATAATTACTTTAAAGTAAAAGTGTTATGAAATAAAATAACTAGTGTTAAAAAATAAAATAATTAGTGTTATTTTTTGATATAACCAGCGTTACTTTTTATCGTAACATATGTTTATGATTCTTGTAACACATTTATCCTCATTTAGTCACTAGTGTTACTTTATAAAGAAATTTGTTAATACTGTATTAATATTCAATAGTAGTGTTACTTTATAACATTACTAGTAATAGGGATGTCAGTGGGTCGGGTACAAGTGGGTACCGCCCCGCACCCGCCCCAGTTGGGGCGGGGATGGGTAGAGCTTTGGTGGGTGGTGGGGCGGATGCGGGTACGAAAATTGTACCTGCCATGAGTCATGGGGCGGGGATGGATTTCGCATCTTACCCATCTAATACCCGCCTATACCCGCCAATCATTAAAAAAAATTAGTAGGATTATGATAATTTTATAAATATTATTTAGTTATAATTAAGATATAATGATAATCTATATCTATATATAAAAGAAAGTTTTTTCGAGCGATCCGAGAGCGTCCACATCATCACAAATCAATTTAGGAAAGTATAATTTTTGATGTAAAAAATAAAGTGAAAAATCTTTTAATTATTATAATATGTATATTTCCTAAATTATATTCAAGTGATATTTCCAATTTTTATATCAAACTTTTACATTTCATTTGGCAAAAAAATATCGTTAAAAAAATTATGAAAATAATATAATTAGCTTTGTGTTAAAAAAATGCTATCATTAAAGTATAAATATCATATTATTTGCACATATTAAAGATGATGTACTTCTTAATACGTAAAATTGTGTACTTTTTAGTATGTTTTGTCCCACATTAGAAAATAAGTAGGTGTGGTGGATATACTATGTATAAATATTAGAATTGTCCCACATCGAAAGATTATCATAAGGCAGGGTGATCTTATGATTATAAATAGAAGTCATAACCCAAAATCTTTTGAGTCTCTTAAGTATTGTGAGTGAGAGCTCTTAAAGTAGTTTGTATTATTGTCTCTACAATAATGATTTCTAACCTAAGTTAATCTTTGGAAAATCTTTTAGTTATTATTATATATATTCTGTATTTCTTATTTTATATTCAAGTGATGTTTCTAATTTTTATATATAAAAACTTTTATATTTTATTTGACAAAATAATGTCGGTAAAAAAATTATGAAAATAATATTATTAGATTAATGGTAAGAAATGCTATCATTAGAGTATATATAGATCTCATATAATTTGCACATATTAAAGATGGTGTATTTTATACTAAGTTATATGTCCCACATTGAAAAATAATATAGATGTGATAAATATACTACATATAAAAATTAGAATTTTCCCACATCGAAATATAGCATACGGTGGGTGATTCTATGATTATAAATAGGAGGCATCCTTGGAACTTAGGCATCAACACAAAATCTTTTGAGTCTTTTAAGTATTATCTTGAAGAGCTCTTAAAAGATTATATCATTATATTTTCTACTTATAGATTTTATATTTCACATATTGAAAAATAACGTAGGTGTGGTAAATATACTATGTTTAAATAATATAATTAGAATTGTGTTAAAATATATTCTATTATTAGAGTATAAGTTCCTATCATTTGCACATATTTTAATTATGATAAAAAAATAAATAAAACAAACGTCCATGATAGCATGTGTAATCTATCAAAGTTCAAGGTTACCATGAGAAATTTTCAATATTATAATGATATAATTAATTAAATTTTAATTTAAAAGAGAGAGATATCCCACCAATAAAATAATAAAGAGGTATTATTTTTTAATTGTTATTTTATTGTCACGCCATCAAATTTAACGTCCATTTAACAGCCTTTACATTAGAGGGTACCATAGGCAGAATCTTAAAAGTAGAGGTAACATGGAAAATCTGACAAAATTAAGGGGTACCACGGGAAATTTCCGTATCTAAATTATGTTAAATTTTTTTTGAAGAAAAACAACGTACAAATATTAATGGAGAGTACTTGATCATATTATTAAATTTAAATATAGCTATTAGATATAATGAGTAGCAATTGTCTGTATTCGGTATTCGAGATCTGATTGGATATCGAACTAAGTGAAAAAAAAAATGGTGTAATTCTGAGTATGTTATTTGTCCCACATTGAAAAATAATGCAGGTTTGATGAATATATATATTACGTATAAATAGTAGAATTGTCCCACATCAGAAAAAAAATCCAAGTTTGATGAATAGATTATTTATAAACAGTAGAATTGTCTCACATCGAAAGATTAGTATAGGGTGGGGTGATTATATGATAACAACGGTTCTATTAGCTGATGGCAAAACTAAGCATATCCTAAGTTTATTATTCTAAACCTTACACCTAACTGTTCCATAAGTATTCAAAGCCACTTCAAAAGTGTGTATTATTCAAATCCTTTAAAAAGGAAACCTTCCAAGAAGGCAACTTCCAAAAATAGTAACTTTCTATAAATAGAATCTTACTTATAATAAATACCTTCTCAAAATTGAAATATTATGAAAATATTAGGGACGTGCTAAATCCCGCGCACAATTTTATTTAATCCTACGCAAATTGTCAAAATTTTCCGACTTTACCCCTCTCACTTTATAGCCACAATTTACAACAATTTAGAGAGAAGAAAAAGAGCCACAAACCCACCACCCACCACCTGCTAACCAGCAACCACCGTGCAGCCCCACCATCCGCCATTGTCGGCGCCCTCACCGCCCTTTATTGCACGCCGACGCCCTACCCTGCCTCCCACACTTGCCAAAACCACCACTTTCAGGTAACAATCCCAATTGAAAACAAAACCCTAATTGAAAATTTTAGGGTTAACTCCAATTAAATTAAAATTTATATGATATAATCAATAAAATGAAACAAATACTTCTTTGATTGTTAATAAGATTTTCATAATTGAAAATAAGGAGACAATTTTGATTAAGGTTTGAAATAGGGAACGACAGATCGATAACAAAGGCACAACGACAACACGGCGATGGCGCGCAGGGTGGTTGGTCGACGGCGCAAGGGTTGTCGACGGCGCAAGGTTTGATCGTCGGTGTTGAGGGGGAACGGTGGTCAGGGATTTGAAGGAGTATGATTGTATTTTTTTTCTTTAATGTTGAAGGGTATGGATGGAAAAAATAAGCAAAGTGCGCGGGATTTAGTAAAATTGTGCGCGGGATTTAGCAATTACGAAATATTAATGTATGGTGTTACAAATAATGTCATTTAACAAGTTAGAAAATAAAAGTTATTATTTTATTACCAAATTGGGTAATCCAATTTAAATACTAATCCATTATTTAAAATGATAAAATAATTTTAGTCAAATACTTCTTATAAAACAGGCTCTTAACACATTCTGAAATCATATAAAAAATGACTGTAATATCCTTCTCCATAAATTAACTTCAAAACCATTATTTACTCGGTTTAACCAAAATAGTGTTTTATTTTTATAAAATTGAGTTTAACTTCGATACTCATGAAATTTATTGTGAGTACTATTTATAAAATCTCTGACCAGCATGTAGTAAAAATATATGCTCATTTTATATATGAACCGAATTAAAAACCAGATTATCGTAAAAACCGCAAAACACCATTTCAATTATTTAAAATAGTTTCTAACCATAACGGTTCCCAAGAAAATTTGTAACATTCTGGAATTAAGTAAAAACACCAAAAATAATTTTCCCAGAAACTAAAAATCGTAAATACTATTTATTAAAACTGTATTCTTAAAACAGCCAGAACTGTATTTTATTTATTAAAAATATGATTCGACCCAAAATTATTTTTAACAAAATTTATATCATTCCATAATGCATTATCAGAGCTAATAAAATAGGCTTCGTAAATTAGAAAAATAAAAAACGAATTAATACCTAATAAACATCAAAACCGCTGAAATATTGTATAAATCATAATAATTTGTGATCTTAGTCTTAAAATTACTAAGAAGATTAAAAGATCGAAACTTTTATGATCTTAAGTCTTAAAATTTGTCATAGGACCAGAATAAAATCATAAAGACGAAATTATACCATGATTAGTAATTTAAAACCCTAGAAATCGATATATTGCGATTATAACAACAACATTAAATCTAATAAAAGCAATACTAAATATGATAAATTCATAAGTAAAATATATTTTGATATATAATGAAATATCAGAAAATTTCGTGCCATGAGAACAAAGATTCGAAATATATAAACTAAATATCATAGTTTGATTAAAACAATGATAATGATCAAAAACAAGCAACTACTCAACAATAACTAATGAAATGCCGAGTCATGCCCTTAAGAGTTACCTCTTATTCAAGTTCTAAATCGATGAAATACTCGTTCTCGTACGAATCTTGACGATATCCTCCAAAAACAAACATTCATATATGATTAAATCATATACTAATTAAATAAAAAGCAAAACTAAATATATGACACCGATTTAAGGGCAATAATTATCCTTAGAATCATCCTAATAAAGAAGCAAGAAGGCAAGCACGTACGTAGAATACGAAATTTTTGCAGAAGGAAGCGCCGCAACGTTGCAGAGGGATTTGTTTCGTCCCTTTTTTTTTTGTTATTGAATGAAACCTAATGAACCTAGACAAAATGTAGAGTTTACAAGAGACTAAAATAAGAAATAAAATCTCCTTAAAAATTATAGATTGATCGGTCAAAATAGTTGTTTAAATAATCAAAAATATCTTTCCATTTTAAATAAAAATAAAATAAAAGGTAAGATTTAAAAATTATCTTATAAGTTTTAATAAATACAAAGTAATTAAATAAAATATCATGTATTTACTACTACCACAGGATCCATATGGCGATAGAATAAAATCATTTTTTCCATTTTATTAATAGGTGACATATAATTAAAAGTCGGCACATTTATAAAATCAGACTAAAATAAATAAACCTAGTACGGTTTTAAATAAAATAATTAAATCAAACCGTAAATCAAAGAATAAAAATTTAAATCTCATGAATAAAATTAAATAATATATATAAGTTAGCGGGTGTTATATATATATATATGTATATATGTATATATATATATAGAGATTGAATCATGTGAGGCACCCTTCTTAGGGTAAGGCGGCTGAACCATTTACTCACCATTGGATCTAATTATTACGGATCACTGATGTTGACACCTGTCCCCTATATACTCCCAACTAACTCACTTTCCCTCATTTACAATCTCACTTCCCCTCATTTATTTCTCTCTCTTCCTTCAGTTACTTTTCCGCCATTTATTTCTCTCTCTTCCTGTCTGCTCATCTTCAGCTTCACTCCGTCTTCGCCATTCGCTGAACTCCGTCACATTTGTTCCGCCATTGAAGTAGATTTATCCTCTTCTTCGTATGTTCCTTTCCGTTTCTTTACTAAATCGACTTCGTTTGATTTTTATGCATTTCGTTTGTTTATTAGGTTTTTCTCATTGTTCATTGCTTAATATGTTTCGTTTTTGTTAATATTGTGCTTTTTTGTTGTTGTTGTTGTGGTGATCTGTTGATTACGCAATGTCGACATAGTTACGTGTTTGTGTATCATGAAACTTGGAGGTGATATTGTGAATATTGGTCTGATGTGTTGTTGTTAAACCTGAGTTAATTTTGTGAATTTTGGAGTCGTTTTTGTGAATCTGGTGGAATATTTTGTGAATCTGGTGGAATATTTTGTGAATCATTCTCATTATAATGCAGGAAGTTAAACCTGTGTTTGTGCATCATGAAACTTGGAGGTGATATTGTGAATATTGGACTGATGTGTCGTTGTTAAACCCGAGTTAATTTTGTGAATTTTAGAGTCGTTTTTGTGAATCTGGTGGAATATTTTGTGAATCTGGTGCAATATTTTGCGAATCATTCTCATTATAATGCAGGAAGTTAAACCCTGCCTCATGATTGTCATCTTTTTATGATGAGTTTATGTGAATGTTTGTCTGAAGCATAGACCTTATCTTGCGAAACCTATAGACCACTTTGTCCATAGTTGGTCATTTGTAAAACTTCATCTGAATGCTTTGCCTTGTTTTGATATGGCTTTTAATCCTACTTATCCGGAATGTACTTATACGAAACATGACATTTTGTGTATGTGTATGAAATGTATTACTTATTATGTTTTAGTTATTTTCATTTATTTTTGTCTCGAACCGTGTGTTAGTTATTTATATGCCTAGGTCAATTGCTCCTATCTGCGTATACATTGCCAACTATGGACACTTGGTGTACGGGTCGGGTGTCGATATATTTGAAGAGCGAGTTTGAGCTCATTAAATGGATATGCTATCTTCTTAGGACGACTTCTTTGTTGTAGGGACTAATCTTGGTAATTTGAAATATAATTTAGTAGATAAATTCCCTATTACGCAAGGGTACACTTTTGAGTCTTACAAATGTGTTCTTAAGGTATTACTATGCTCAAACTCCGCCTCATCTGTACAATTCCTTGGGTTGTATTAAAACGGAATTTTAGGTTACCTTTCTTTCCATGTACTAGTAGAAAGAATATGTATCATAGATGAAGATGATAACGATGAAGATCGATCCCTACAAACAAGTCTTTCTCACGACCTATATTTTCTGCCATATCCCAACATTTGTGTTGCTCATTTAGCCCGGCCTTCTAGTTGTGACGGTTTCTGGCTAAATGAGCAACACCAAATGGTGGGATATGGCGTAACATATATGCCATGAGAAAGACTTGTTTTGGAGGGATCGATTATCTTCATCGTCCTCATCTTCATCTTTGATATATTTGCTTTCTTGTACATCTAAAGAAAGCTTGCCTACAATGCCCTTATAATACAACACAAGGAATTGTACTGGCTTGTGAATATGAGGACGGTAATACCTTGTGAACACAGTTGTAGGACTTAAAGTTGTACCCTTGCGTGATAGGGAATGTAGCTACTCAATTATATTTCAAATGAACCTATTATGTTTAGTTGTCGGTCGGTGTACTTAGGTCTATCACCGTTAGTGTTTAATCTTACTTTTTGTATACTTGCTAAGGCACCCTTGTATAAATATGTAATCAGTAGTTTTCTATTTCGGATGTTGTATCAACATAATGTATGAATACTATGTTCCATTAATGAAGTTCACTTTCCTTTTATTTTGTCAATCCTCGAGCATATATCTTTCATAATAACTTTGAATACAACTTTCATAATAATTTAGGCGGCATGCACTTGGTGAGATTACATTACGTCTCTCGATCTTTGTAATGTTGATTCATAATTACGTGAATCCTATACTTGATTTTGTGAATCTTGGAGTAGTTGTTGTGAAACCTAGATCTGCCATTGTGAAACTTATTCATTTAGTTACTAACCTACTATGCGTTCCTATTATTATTTTTAGTGAATTATGGAGTCTTGGTGCAAAGGGTGTGTCGTTAATGCTTTTGAAGAAGACGAATCGTCATTTCGTGCGACTTATGTCCATCAAAAACAAAATGCAATCGGTTTGTCTTTTAAGGAAGGCGATTTGGCGAAGTTAAATTGTCTTCCCCTCGCTATCACTCACAACATTCTGTTTTCAATATTCAAGGAGTTATGCATAATATATTTTCTAAACTTGATGCCTTTGAAGACAAGGCAAATATGGCTATTGTGTGTCGGAATTGGTCTCGATTATTTCTTATTCATCCCAATGCTCCCTGTAACAACTGCATATTGGCTTTCTCTTGAAATCAACCATGTGGAGGGTATTCTAATTATTCATAGGGTGCTAACCTAATCTTCCAAACGTGCAAATGTTTGTTTGACGATAATATGTCGCTAAATTCATCCTTCATTTTCACCAATATAACCATCCAAGTGTCATGAACCTTCTGAATGCTATTGATCGCGCTACAATTTATGAAAACTTCCGTTCTTTACCTCCGGTGATGTCTCTTGAACGAGCCACTTTGCAATTGCTATTCTTTGTCAACTTATTACGCAATTGTATAGATGCATGTTCTATTGATTTACCTTCTATTATGGACCTATAGCCTACATTTGTATCCCTTTTCCTAAAATACTATCTTTGTGATTTTCGGCATTGAACGTTGCTATCTTGTTTGCCGTGTTCTATTGTCGATAGTTTATAAATATAATGTATGACTACTACGTTTTATTAATGAAGTTTGCTTTGTGTTCTTTGTTTTTTGTGAATCCTTGCGTTCCCTATTGTTTCATAATAACTTCGAATGACAATTTCAATAATAACTTCAATAATAACTTCATGCCCCGTTGACATTTCCAGGCCCCTCTTTGTTAACCCCGTCCCCCAAAAAGGGTTCACCCGTCCTCTCCTAGGGTGTCTTTTGGTCTTGTCGTTGGTCGAATGACTATGTACAAGGGAAAGGGTTTAGGGTTGGGTTAGGCGGTTCCGCGGTAGCGGATCCGCCTAACCCAACCCTAAACCCTTTCCCGTCCCGTTTTAGGACACCCGCCCCTCTTTGTTAACCCCGTCCCCCAAAAAGGGTTCACCCGTCCCCTCCTAGGGTGTCTTTTGGTCTTGTCGTTGGTCGAATGACTATGTACAAGGAAAGGGTTTAGGGTTGGGTTAGGCGGTTCAGCGGTGGCGGATCCGCCTAACCCAACCCTAAACCCTTTCCCGTCCCGTTTTAGGACACCCGTCCCCCAAAAGGGTTCACCCGTCCCCTCCTGGGTGTCTTTTGGTCTTGTCGTTGGTCGAATGACTATGTACAAGGGAAGGGTTTAGGGTTGGGTTAGGCGGTTCCGCGGTAGCGGATCCGCCTAACCCAACCCTAAACCCTTTCCCGTCCCGTTTTAGGACACCCGGCCCCCTACTATTAACCCCGTCCCCCAAAAGGGGTTCACCCGTCCCCTCTTAGGGTGTCTTTTGGTCTTGTCGTTGGTCGAATGACTATGTACAAGGGAAAGGGTTTAGGGTTGGGTTAGGCGGTTCCGCGGTGCGATCCGCCTAACCCAACCCTAAACCCTTTCCCGTCCCGTTTTAGGACACCCGCCCCCTCTTTGTAACCCCGTCCCCCAAAAAGGGTTCACCCGTCCTCTCTAGGGTGTCTTTTGGTCTTGTCGTTGGTCGAATGACTATGTACAAGGGAAAGGGTTTAGGGTTGGGTTAGGCGGTTCCGCGGTGGCGATCCGCCTAACCCAACCCTAAACCCTTTCCCGTCCCGTTTTAGGACACCCGTCCCCCAAAAAGGGTTCACCCGTCCCCTCCTAGGGTGTCTTTTGGTCTTGTCGTTGGTCGAATGACTATGTACAAGGGAAAGGGTTTAGGGTTGGGTTAGGCGGTTCCGCGGTGCGAACCGCCTAACCCAACCCTAAACCCTTTCCCGTCCTCCCGTTTTAGGACACCCGGCCCCTCACGTTAACCCCGTCCCCCAAAAGGGGTTCACCCGTCCCCTCCTAGGGTGTCTTTTGGTCTTGTTGTTGGTCGAATGACTATGTACAAAGGAAAGGGTTTAGGGTTGGATTAGGCGGCTCCGCGGTAGCGGGTCGCCTAATCCAACCCTAAACCCTTTCCCGTCCCGTTTTAGGACACCCGGCCCCTCTTTTTAGCTTATTTTTGAATCCTATAGCTTATTTTGTGAAACGGGAGTTTATTTTGTGCATCTCGGGTCTTATCCCCGGATTCGGACTATATACATTTTATGAATGCAGGGTGTTTATTCGTGAATCTGGGGTGTTATTTTGTGAATCTCAGGTATACTCCTCACATTCAGACTATATAACTCTTATGCCTTATTGAAAAGAATCCTTGAGGTTATTTCGTGAAACTGGAGAGTTATTTCTTGAATCTCGGTCATATCCCCCAAAATAGACTATATAAATCTTAGTTCTTATGTTTTGTGTATCCTTTCAGCTTATTTTGTGTTTGTGACTCTAAAGATGATTATTGTGAAACGAGGCTACAAGATGAAGCGACCATCACGGGCGGTTGTGCAAGCAAGCGCCTGCGCCAAAAAAAACGAGCGTTCGGAGGGGACGCCTACGGTGAGGACTCGAATGTCGCCAAAAGGGTTGTACAACTTTACGAAAGATACGGAAAATCCACCGAAGCGATCGGCGATTCAATCTATAAAAGACATGGGCTTTGGCGGTGCATTAATGATTGAAGCAGACAAGGTTCCCGGGGACCTTGCTTATTGGCTAGTGTCCAATTACAACCCAAACAAAGGGATGGTTATTTGACAAAAACTCCTGTATTAGAGGAGGACATCCATCTTTGCATGAACATTCCAATGGGTTCAAGACCTGTTGAGGAAGCGTCACATGTGGATAAGTGCCCTGCTTATTTAGCTACGTTGGAAAACTTCCGAAAGCAATATCCACACAAATATATCGATGATCACCACGTCTTGAACCAATTATCCATGCAGAAAGATGGTGGAGATGACTTTAAACGAAATTTCATCGTTTACATATTCTCGTCTCTGTTGGGTGGTGTGCAAGGGAATCGCGCAAGTTTGAGGATTTTGAAAAGTTTAGGTGATACTTCACTGATTAGGAATTCAATTGGTGCAATTTCATCAAACGAGAGTTGGTGACCAAGTTGAGTCTTGGCAAAAGGAGGAGTGGAGAGATGTCAAACGCTTGAAAGGAGATAATTTTTTTGGTGGACCCATTATGGTGCTCGTGTACATTTACTTGGACCGTTTCGTCTACAAATCAAGATTGGTCGTAAGAAAGTTTCCAACTTGTTGTAATTGGACGAAAGAAAAAATTGCAAAAAGAATTAAACAGGAGTTGAAGGCAAAAAAGGTTTCGGTCGAGGTTACGTGGAGCCTCCCCTTGTCATGAGCTACCACACACTCGCACCCGCACCTCGGCCACCGGTCACAAAGCTTGAGCATGTTCGGTCCAAATCAACCATTGAAGAAGGCATACCGGATATAGGGTCGACATTCCACATTGCGGTGACAAGGAAACGATGGCCTTAGTGACGATAAGTGTGATATTGTTCACAAACTTGGCGACGCCGCAAAAGGTAGCGAGCTGCGACTTTCGCTAAGTCGAATCTCTTGCTATTCAAGCTACGAACAAGCTACCTTCAAATCGGCGGGTCTCTACTATGGTGGCAGCCGTTAATGGTATTGCGGACGGGTATATTTCATCCCAACAGGATGAGTTTGATGAGAATGTTGGGGATGAAGAAAATGCCGATGATGGGAATAAGGAGGAAAATACAGAGATTGGTAATAATGAGGATGCTAAGAAGGATGAGGATGGTGAATCGAATTTGGACAACGTGGTCAATAATATCGTTGGAAACACGTTATCCATGGGAGCGAATGTTGTGGAGAATGATCACGTTGTTAATGACGATGTGGACAGGATGGGTGGATGGTCCGACGCTGATTTACGTGCGGCATTGGAAATTATGGATGACACTTTTGTACCGATTCGTGCACGGATCCCAAAGTGACAAGCAAACCCATTCGGAACGTCGTAAACCAAGATTGCCAACCCCATCGATTGCCCACGGTGGAGGTCGCTGCGACGACGATCATTTTTTGTCTTCGAAGAAGACAGTCTATGATCCTCGGTCCCGGCCAAACACCAACACCAACACCAGTTGTCGAACTAGCCGAACCCCCAATTGTTATTGATTTACGATACTCCAATGATTCCGTCGTCAGTCCACCATCTCCAAACTGTGTGGAAGAATCGATCAATTGCCCGAAAAACCATTGGTCACTCACACATACGATCGTCGTCGTCATGGAAACCGTTTGTCGGTGATGAAACCACCGTCCGTGCCGAAAGGACGAAGAGGGACCGGGTGAGGAAAGCATACAAGGTGAGGAAAGAATAGTTCGATGTCGAGGGAAGAGGATGAGGGAACCGTTTTCCTACATTATCGGTACCATCGGTTTACGATCATGTTGATGTCACTAATGTTGATGTCAATAATGTTGATGTCAATACTCCTGCTTTTGTGCGTTCTAGAAGAGAGATAATTCCAGTGCCGCCTATCGATCTCCGTATCTCCAAAGAAACATCGGTGTTATTCTTGCTTTTAGTAGGGATGAGAAAATCTTGTTGGATTTCGGGCTTTGCTCAACAAATGAAACAAAGGTATTTGACTATGACCTTGTTTTGTAAATCTCAGGTCTCATTTTGTGAATCGGACAATTTATAAATCGTAGGGCTTATATTGTGAATCAAATAAATTTTTTTGCGAATCGACGGCTTGTTTTGCGAATCGATTGTTTTGATTGTTGAGTGCGGTGATATTCTTTTTCAAAGTAACACTCGAGAGATTGACAAGGAGCATGTTGAGGACTATACCGAAGGTGATCGAGTATGTTACGAAGTGTAAATATTTGGTGTGAGATCCTAAACAATAATGAGAAGTTGAAATCACCGGATTCTCCTGTTCGTTTATTTGTTCCATACTCCAATGACGGTGTTAGTTCCCCCAGGGTTATGCGGAAAATATTGATGTTTCTTGATTCAATTAGTAAGTTTTGGTTTGGTGTTATTATGTTTTGTGAAACCTATTTTCATCTGTATGTTCTTCTTTTCATTTCATCTTGTCTTGTTTTCAGATTTGCACTCCAATCATGTCTACATCATGCCCACCGTTCTTCTTTTGTTTCGACCTTCGATGGAATAAATTGACAATCATACACCCTATGAATGGAGTAGATGTTAACTATTCTGATTATGTGCAACCTACGGTGCGTCTTTTCCTCCATTTACGGTTATGCAAAGCTTGTGAATTCACGATCAAAGTGTTTGACAAGCATGTAACACATCCACATAATTAAGTGCTAATTTAGGTTGTGTACGTGCGAGAAAGACGAGCTCATTAATTGGGTTTCACCGAGATTCGCAGCGATGGGCGACATGATGCCCGAGTTGTTTATCCCTCCTTCGATTTTGAAGTCGGTGAAATGGATACCGGCGTCTATTTGTTTCACTGTTGGAGCATTACAAAGGGAACAAAACTGACGTCCTTTAATTATAACTTCATAAGATACCTTTACTTAACCTTGTGAACACGAGAGTTAGATTTGTCGGACCTTGAGTTGATTTCACGAAACACAGGGGCCGATTACGTGAACTTTGGAATAATTATAAGGACTTTTTGTTTTGCATTTATAGGTAAGTCAATCAAACGCTATGCATTGAAGTTATGCGTTCGAATTATGACCTCCGGTGACAACATGTTGAAAGCTCTTTGTCGAACGAAGTGCAGAAGAGTGGAATTGTGTGCCTATGTATGACCCATTCCCTTATTAACCATGTTTTGTGAATCTTAGATGTTATTATTGGTTTTATCTGTTGTTCTTAATTTCTGAATCGTGGGTCTTATTATGTGAATCAAAGTTCTTGATTTGTGAATCACGGATCTTAAGTTGTCTTATTAATATTTGTCGGGGCTACCGGCGTCTACCTTATTAAAGACCACCTTGTGAAGGTTATTTGGCACCGAAAGGAAGAGATGTCATACGATAAGTATTTTTCCCCTTTACTTTTATTTTTTTGTGCTTTTCCCTTGCCCCTTTACTTTAATTCTAGTAATGTTTCTTAATGTGCCTTACTACGACGAGGCTATGGTGTGTCTTGAGTGGATGGAAGTCACACGAGCGGGATTATCTACGCTTAGACCGCGTCGATGGGTTATGGATGAAGTAAGTAGTCTACTATCAGCGTTCATTCCATTGTATTATCTGTAATCTTTTGTTTCATTCCTAATATTGTTTTTTTAGGTGATTGATATGTTTGGGATTAAGACGACACTTCATCGACCGGATCTTACAGTACTTGCCATCGACTGTCATCGTGGTTAGCTTTGAACTTGTTTTAATATTCAAGTATCTTGATTATCCCAAATTGATATGGTTTGTAAAATCACCCTTTGTGGTATGTAGAACTGTACAAGGAAGAAAAACCCTTGTATTTGGAATCAATACATCGATGGGACATACAAACCGGTGAATGGTGCCACAATCAGAAAGGTCCGGTCCCTCCACAATATTTTTTTATTTTTTTTTTTTTTTTTTTTTTTTTTTTTTTTTTTTTTTTTTTTTGTGGTGGACATGTAGGGCTGTAAATTGGAGACTAATCTTTATTATATCAGGTTTTTATACCGCTGATCAAAGACAAACATTGGTGGGCTTGTATATGCGATATGGATAGTAAAACGAATTACATCCTCAACTCAAGCGATCACGTCTGGTCTTATGATGTACATAATACAACCATAGACATGGTATTAATTATTTGCCTAATCTAACCCTCGGCGTTTGTGAATCGAGTATATAAAACATTTTTAGTGTATAATCAGTATTAACTCGAAACATTTTCAGGTGGCCAAATTATCTCCTATTTTGGCACGTAGTTCCCCGTCATATTATCCCATGCGGTTTCTGCACTCTCACAGGGTTATAACTCTCAGAGTTCCTCAACAATCAAATAAGTAAGTTATTCCCTAATGTGTCCGCTTTACGGAAATTAAATATTGTTTACTAAACAGTTGAACACTATACTACATTCAGTTTTGATTGTGGAGCTCACGTGTTGAGGTATTTGAGTATGTTGGACTTTGTGAGATCGGTGATTAAGCGAGAATCCGGACAATTATCGGGTAAGAAACAAGTTGAACAAGTATATGTACATGAAATCAGTATTTTGAAAGAAACTGTTTGTTCATTAATTTCATCTATAATTTCTTACAATTGCGAGAGAATGCCGATTTTGAAAGTCCGTAATGATGCAACTACTTTCATGGGATGCAAATACTAGAACGATGATCCGGTTCTTTAATAACTTTTGCATATCAAATCCCCATTCATTCATAGTATCCGCGATATTTAAAATAGTAACGAGCCATGCTTGTCCGTGTATATATTTTGAAATATTTTATGTGTTTTTACGATATAGGAGTATAAGTAGCAAGATGTGCTTGTCTATGGTGGTGATATGATGTGAAGCGGGGAGATCGTTCTTGATGTATGCAATCAAGTCGACAAAGTGAGACCTGGGATTCACAAAAGAATGTTATTAGTGATTATGGTATAAGCAGGGAGATTTAACTTGTGGTGGATACAATCAAGTATTATGTTAGTATAGTATTAGATGGTATATGCAGGATCTATCAAGTATCCTAGTGAATATGTTATTAGTCATTTAGTTGGGTGCTAATCTGCTTATTGAGTAGATCTCCGTTTGTAATAGTTGACTTTTAATCAATGGAAATTTAACGTGGAAGATTTATAAAGCGTCGATTCGCAAAATTAGACCGAGATTCACAAAAGAATGTCCGAGATTCAAAAAAAAAAAAAGGACGATATTCACAAACAGATGGATTCACAAAATAAGTCGATAAAATGAGACCTGAGATTTACAAAAGAATAAGAATGTCTGAGATTCAAAAAAAAAAAAAAAGACGATATTCACAAAAGATTGATTCACAAAACAAGTCGATTCACAATATTAGACCTCGGATTTATATATTGTCATTCACACGGTAAGATTCATGAAATAATATTTAAATTGTGTCGTTCACAAAATAAGACCGTTTAGCCAGTTGACCGTTCCTTTCTAATAAGATTACGAATCTTCCTAATAATCGCGAAAATTAGACCCAAGATTCACAAATTAATACCAACAAATAAGATTTCCAGGTCTTTTGTACATATTAAGATTTAAGATTCATAAAAAAACCTCTTACATTCACAAAAGAATCTCTCAGATTCACAAAAATAAGATAAACAAATAAATATGTTGCCAAACTAACAGACATTCCAGGATTCACAAATTAAGATATGTGATTCACATAACAAGACACCGGATTCACGAATTAAGACCTGGGATTCTTTTTGGATTAAACCGTCATTTACATGTTTCAAACATTTCATCTGTGTTAATTATTTACCACACATACACATTTCTAGACTTTTCTACCCATCGTGGCAAGTGCCATGAATGTTGTTATTTACAACGTTTCACACACAACATTCATTCATTCTCTTTATTTCAAACGTTTCACACCAAACACATTTCAACTCTATCCATTGCATCTGATGCATCTCTTTGTTTCATCAATCGGTTCGTTTTTATATAAATAGGTTTTGTTTCACATCTCTTTGTTTCATTCTCTTTGTTTCATCAATCGGTTCGTTCCTATAAATAGGTTTTGTTTCACATCTCTTAGTTTCATTCTCTTTGTTTCACATATATTTATTTAACCCTCCATACCCGTCTATCCCGAAACTTCAAACTTAATCCATAGTAAATTCCCTCTAAAACCATTATGTCTTCTAATAATTCATCGATGCATCGTATGAAGAATCGATGGCTATGAATCGATGGCTATGAATCGATGCATCCTTTGATTCGATAGAAAGTTTGGACGCCGTTAAAATAAATATCGTCGTCAAACTGCGATGTGCATTCTTCATAATTTGCCAAGCACAATAGATAGGTTTGGAAAGGAGACTCTCTCATATGATCTTGACAGATTAGTAGGAATTATTCGGGGTGCTGGATTGAATTTAGTTCAAGCTATCCACCCGGCTATTACTGGCGATGGGTCGTTCAAGGGACATGCAATGATCGAGTTTGGAGGGGGAGATGAACGCAATTGCTTCCGTCAAGCGCGCAAACTGGAGCGCGCTTTTTATAATAATGAAGCTTCGAGGTGGTGGTTTGAAAACGTTAAACCTCCGTCCGGACCATATTTATGGGTTGCTAATAGAGATGATTTGGGACTGGTCGCATATTTGTATGCGAAGGGGCCTTCTTTTGAGTTCGGGACAATTCCGCTTGCATGGGAGAACGACCCGGTGGATTGGGTTGAAGGTGATAATGATGTTTTCAGTGATATTCGTTTTGAAATCCGTAACTACTTTCCGGATTATTAATTTGTACTGTATTTTTTTAAATGTTGGTTATATTTTATAATGTTGGTTATATTTTATCAACTTCAAAGATGGTGATTGGGTTGAAGGTGATAATGATCATTTTACTTTTATTTTATGTATTCATATCCTATGTATTCAATTAGACAAAGGTCATTACGAGTTGCGGATTTCAAAACAATCCGAAAAGGTAATATGCGGCACTTACAGAATAGAAGATGTACTTAGGCATTTTAAGATTTAAGATTTAAGATTCATAAAACAACCTCTTAGATTCACAACAGAACCTCTCAGATTCACAAAAATAAGATAACCAAATAAGATGTCCATATTTTTGGAAACGAATAAATAATATGTTGCCAAACTAAAAGACTGCTCCTTTCAAAATTGTCAGTGTCTTCTTCAATCATCATATCTATTTCTCAAGGCTTAAGAAGACTCTTTCCTTCATTATTCATCCTCATCCCCTTCCTCTTCTACTTCTTCGTCCGCTAGCTCTCCCTACGCAAAAGACACAGCTGGAATTAGAAAGATGTTTACAAACATTAAACAATAATAAAAGTGAGGAATTATATCAGGTTACTACATACAATCGTCTCATTCTGTGATTCACAAATAAAGATATGTGATTCACATAATAAGACCCAGGATTCACAAATTAAGACACGGGATTCACAAAGCAACCTCTGGGATTCTCAAAATAAGATAAACAGATAAATAAAATACTTGATTAATATCGATTTGTAGTTGCGTAGATGAATGCAAACCTGTTCCTTTGGAGGAAGGTCTGCAAAATCATATGGACAATTCCTTTTGTCGTGGTTGCCCTTGCGCTTACAGTTAGCACACAACCTTTTTGCTTTTTCCGCCTTCTTGATTGCCTTATTTTTCTTGCTCACCAACCGTTTACCACAGCCTTTGTTCCTAGACACATTCGGCGGTAAGATGTTGGTTTCTTCTGGAACCTTGCAGCCCAGTAGAAGCTCAATCTGTTGTTGTTTTGTCAACGGTTGAGTGTTTCCCTCTAGTTTTGTCCTGAATTCCTTGATCAACTTGGCAAACTCTCTCACATCCGACTCTTCTTTCCTTTTGAGCATACCAACGATTAATCAATCTCGGACCACACCACGACATTCCAATGCTTTGTTTTGTACTTGGTATTGTTGTATTTCTCTAACAGATTCCCATTCCAATCATAAATGTCACTTTTGAGTGCATTCTTGCTCCACCTTTGCAAAATATATTTATCAGGTATGTCCTTAAACTTTCCCGAACAAACCCAAATGATGTGACTGCATAAAATACCTCTCCTTTCAAACAGTTTACATGTGCACCTTACATCATTCGTGCTTCTCTTTGCACTCAACGCAAATTTTAGTCCTTTATTTGCATCCTCAACTAACGACACTTCAAAGTTCGTCACGGGATCTCAAGGCGGAGTGTATCCAACCAAACTGCAGGTATTTATTGAAAGCTTCACCTGGTTTTGGAACTCATAGAACATCGCATGGGTATAGCTTCTCACCGCTTGTGTCTCCCATTTTGACCCATACAAGAGTGTTTCGAGGATTGAATCGCATTCTCCTCTTCACGGAGCTTCAGCAGTGCATTTGGTGGTCGATGGCGCTTTCATAGCGCACCAAGAACTCGGTTAATGTCCCGTATTTGTTTTCAAACCGCTTAAAGAAACTATTAGCACTCTCTGACCTTTGTGTAGTTCGTAGTAAACCGCCCATTGGCACATTTCGAAATAAGCGGGTATCCATGTGTGTCTCGGCGAACTTCCCATTCAACCACGTATTGTCTTCCAAGGAGAAATCGTTCATGACTTTAAGCCACTTCTCTTCAAATTCCCCGGGCTCCAGGTCATCGTCCCATACAACACCGTTCAGACGGGTTAAAAAGTCGGTATCTCTACAAATTTTACTCCCAACCTTGTCGGTTATTTTCTTCATGATGTGCCACATGCAAAACCGATGTTTCGCTGTTTTGAACTTAGCTGCAATGAACAAAATCAAATTACCGACCGTCACCATCATTTTATAATAACTAAATTCACGCAGTTTCACATAACAAAGTCATACGATGCACTATTATGTAAATCTCAAGTCTTATCCTCAGATTCGGACTATACATTTTGTGCCTTATTCGCGATATAAGTACGTGAAACATATTTTTACCCCAGTTTCACAAATTCATGATCTAGTTTCGCATAATAAGCACTACGATCACATAAACAAAAAACCAAACAAATTATTACAACCATCATATTTTCCAGTGCCAACTAGAATCAACAAAACAAATGTAGGATTCACAATTTAATATGAAGTTTCACAAGTTAATAGGTACGATTTGCAAATTTCGAAACATACCAGAATCGCTTTAATTATTCCCAGGTCTTCGTCGGTGATTATGTAGTTGGGCTCTTTCCCACCCATAGCTTTAAATCGGTCAAATACCCACATGAATGACTCATCGTTTTCATGTTCTATAAGCGCACATGCAAATGTGATTGACCTTTTATGATGGTCAATGCCCGTGAAAGGCGTGAACGTCATGTTGTACTTGTTTGTACCATAAGTTGGGTCGTATGAAACTCCATCCCCAAACAGAGCATACGCTCTTTGCATGTCACAATTCGTCCAGAAAATCCTTGTCAATGCATTCTTGGAATCTTTTTCATAAACAAAGTGGAGCCCTTTTGTTTCAGCTAGGGTGTCTAAGCGTGATTTGAACATTTCCCCATCATGATTTCATTCATTAGACACTTCATTTCCCTCCGAAAATTTTTGAATTGCTTGATCATTGCCCGACATTTTGAAAACCACCCAATTGTTGAGTGCATAGTTGGTGTGTTAAGCTACGACCAACATTTGCTTTTGAATTCCTGACAATCATTTGCATATGAAATTCATTGATATTTTCAGCAAGTTTCTCAAATTCCTTATTTTTCACAACATCAAGCGGGTGATTGTGACCCTCAATAAACACGTCAACCATGTACTTGTTCTCATGGAACTTGAACTTTATCATTCTTTGGACATCCCCACCTTCTAATCTTTGTTATTCTTGTGGTTGACCCTTTGTTGGAACTCTCTGCCTCTCCTCCACCTTTTTTCACCCTACGTTTAGCGGTTGGTTTGTTCGGCTTGCTCTTTGTACTACCTATTTACTCGTTATTTCGATGCAACGGATTCATCCGCCTTTTCGCAACACCGGTTAGGGCAGTCGTCTTTTCTTCTTATTACTGACCTTCCCGATTGCAAACCATGCACTTTGTTCTGATAATATCATCACGAAACCTTTTGCTTGAAGATTTCCTTGATTTAAACCCACAAGCAACGGCGTCGTTTCATAAAACAAAGATCGGCGAGTCTAAGTCGATAAATGTTTTCCCAATCGCTGGTGTAAACTTTTCATCAATCCTATTTATCCATTGTTGGCTGCCACTCGGTGTGTAAGTTATAAGAGTAGTAGGTGTGGAAATAGTTGGTACTGTAGGGCTTGTTAACACAGTAGAGGTAGAAGCTTCACCGCAATTAACATTGGAATCAACAATTGAAAATTGTAGATTCACAAAATAAGCCAAAAGTGCAAGATAGGAGATTAACAAATAAAGTTCCACAATATTAGCATATAAGGTTCATAATCTATGCCACAAACCAAGTTTCTGGATCTAATAGTCTATATTTCAATAGATAACCTACTAGATACAAATAATTAGCTCTTATATTTACAAAATAAGCACTCGATTCACAAAATAGACAATGTTAAACAATCTACGCCACAAATCAAGCTTCATAATCTTATAGTCTATATTCACTAAATAACCTATCAAATTCACATAATTAGCTCTTATATTCACAAAATAAGCTCTCGATTCACAAAAAAGGAGAATAGCAAAACAATCTCAAAAAAATAACATCTCAAATTCATACAAGATTGATGTTTCTTCGGTTCAATTAGTAAGTTTTGCCAAACAGAGCAACATAGGTGATTCACAAATCAAGTTTCACAATAATAGCATCTAAGTTCCTCTCACAAAACAAGTTTCGGGATATTAGTCTACATTTTTCAAAATAACCTCTCGGATGCACAAAATTAGCTCCTAGATTCGCAAATAAACTTCTCGTGATTCACAAAACCAGACCAAAATAACGTCTCAAATTCATAAAATAGGGACAAAACAGAATACCTGTTGCACTAGCACTCTTATTAGGAGTCGCTGTAGTATCAGGAGTTAGAACTGCAACATTAGCAGGAACACTATAATAAGTAGGACGAAATTGATAAATTTCGATCAAATTCAGGATATTATAGCATACATTCACGAAATTACTTCTCAGATTTACAAAATTCACTATTAGATTCACAAAATAACCTCACATATTCACAAAATCAGGATAATAGCGAAAAAAAAGGAGATTACCTGTTACAACAGCAATATTATCACCAGTTACTGTAATGTCTGTAATCTCCATTGAAATTGAAGCTGCAACGTCAATTTGATCCTTATTAACAACTACAGTTTCACGATAATAATGTTTCAAATTAACAAAATAGTAGGAACACCATAATAAGTATGAATACAAGGACAACCATAGATAATACTGATACAAGACAATTAAAGCATTCAATGGTGCGGACTTGTGCAAACTTTTCAGAATTTGTCATCTTATTTAGTTTTAATCTTACCCAGGTTGTATATAGTAGTTATTTAAGTTTCACAAAATAACCTTCTAGTTTCACAAACTAGTGTCCAAGATTCACAAACTATAGGCTGAGATTCAGAAAATAAGGCCCAAGATTCAGAAAATAAGGCCCAAGATTCACAAACTAGGGTCTGAGGTTCACAAACTAGGGTCCAAGATTCACAAGCTAGGGTCCAAGATTCACCAACTATAAGAAATAAATAAATTGCATCGATAACGTTTAACAACGAGAGATTGAAAAATAAGGCCCAATATTCACTAACTATAGGCTGAGATTCACCAAATAAAATCCGAGATTCACTAAATAAAGTATCAGATTATTAGTTCAAATAATTAAAAAAAAAAAAAAAATGGGTGAAGATTATGAATTCACTTTTAAGAAAAGGTCAGGTTGTATGTATCTAGATATTTTGTTGATTTGTTAAAAACACTTCCATTCCCAAGAAAAGGACATTGAACAATCAGAAAGCATTCAATCAAAAAATTTAATATAGGGGTAATGCGAACAGGCAATGTTGACAGTTGTGCCAAATACCAGGGCCTATAAATTCCTAATTTCTAAAACATAATAGTATATCCCAATAACCTCTCTTCTCTCTTCTGTAAAACATTTCAAAAATCCCTATTGCACACAATGTCTCATTTATTTGTATTTCCCTATACTTGTGTTTTGGCGAATGTTCCAGGTTATATGAATCAAAACGGGAAGTATGTTTGTCCTGACCTCTCTAAATTGGCAGATTGTTTACTGAGCCAAGGTTATGAGATAGAGTCTTTGGTGCCTCATTATCTGCAGCGGACTTGTCATTTTATGGGATTAGTACTAATCCAATTTGGCACAAATGACAATGGTCGCAAACAGCTTTTAAGTTGCGGGAGAAGTTCGAGCAATTTGGGCGTACTAGATCCGAATGGTGGCTACCTATTCCCGAGTTCAGGGGCCCTTTCTATGGGTAGCATCAAGGCTTGATTCAAACTATTTTAGCTACACTCCGATGTAGAAAGAGTCTCATATTCATTTAAACATGCGGGAAGATCACTCGGTGATGCGGATGAACGCCGCACCTATAGCTATATCAATATTGCTCTATGTTCATTGCCTCGAACAAATAGGGGTGATTGATAAACTACACAAATATCATTTCTTGTTTAATTTTTCAGCTTTTCAGTTTATTTTATTTTTGAATGTTGTTGCTTTAAGTTTATTTTATGTTTGAATGTTGCCTGTGAAATTTTATGTGATGAAAAATTACAAGATTTTTAAGTTTTACTCAATATTATATTTAGCTCTTATATTCACAAAATAAGCACTCTAATTCACAAAATATACAATGTCAAACAATTTCTCGCCACGATCCAAGTTTCGGGGATGTTATAGATTCGCAAAATTAGCTCCTAGATTCGCAAAATAACCTCTCGATTCACAAAACCGAAAACAGTCTATATTTACAAAATAACCTCTCTGATTCACAAAATTAGCTCCTAGATTTGCAAAATAACCTCTCAGATTCACAAAACCAGAACAGTTTATATTTTCAAAATATCCTTTCAGATGCACAAAATTAGCTCCTAGATTCGCAAAATAACCTCTTAGATTCACAAAACCAACAAAAAAAAACGTCTCAAATCCATAAAATAGGGACAAAACAGAATACCTTTGTAATAGCACTATTATCGAGAGTCGTTGCGATGATCGGGAGTTAGACACTGCAACATCGCCAGTAATACCATAATAAGTAGGGCGAAATTGATTATTTTCGATCAAATTTAGGATATTATAGCCTACATTAACGAAATAACTTCTCGTTTACGAAATAACTTCTTAGATTCACAATACAACCTCACATATTCACAAAATCGGAAGAATAGCAAAACGACTTCATAAAATAGAGAAAAAAACGAGATTACCTGTTTCAACAAAGATTATTATCACCGATTATTGTAATGTCCGTAATCTCCATTGAAATTAAAGCTGCAACGTCAATTTGAGCCTTATTAATGAATGAATTATAATCAATTAATGAATGAATTAACAAAATCAACAAATTTTACACCGCGAATTCCGAAATTGCTCAATTGCACAGTTTTGATCGAATTCAAACCCTAAACTAACGAAATACTTCATTTTGATCCTTATAAATTTACAAAACAGTTCGATTTTGTTCAAATTTGATCATTATATCATCAATTAATGAACGAAGTTAAGAAAATCAATTTTTCATCAAATAATATGAAATTACCTGGAAATTACCTCGAAATCTTCTTAAAAATCGATTAATTTGATGAATTCGCCTCTTTGATTGTCAGAATTTGATTAATATGATGAAATCGTCTCACAAATTTGATGATATTGTAGCTCTCTTTGAAATCGACCTTGCACGTGTTTTTGTATAAGTGAAAGCTCGTTAGTTTTGGAAGGAAAGAATTTGGGCCTTTTGTTTAGATTAGAGAGAATAAGGTATTTGGGCTTTTTTTTTAGATTAGAGAGAAAGTGTTTTGATAAATGAAAAGTTTTGTGTTGGCCCTAATTTTCATCCTTGTTTTTTCATCCAACATTACAAAATCAGTATCCACGTATAATGCAAATGAGTCCAAGAGTAGTAATTTGGTGGTAGTAGCATGCCATAACGAAATCTTTCACCTGGATCCTATTTATATATATATATATATATATATATATATATATATATATATATATATATATATATATATAGGGTCCCCATCAACTGAACTATTGTTCAGTGCAGAATCTGTCTAACTCAATGAGAGTCATTAGATTGAGTCAAATAGAAGGTTCAGATTACCCGTAAAACAAATCCCCAAACCTGACCCCTTATTTCCCATCTCTACCCCGTACTCTAACCTCCCTGTACCCACCTTTCTCATCACCTACCTCACCTGCTACCGACGCCGGCGAACGTTGCCGACGACTGAAAATCTAACGTCGGCGACCACAGAACCCGCATAATCAACCCATTTATGGAGATAGGTGAAGAGTGATGACAAGGAGAATATATATTGGGGTGAGGAATAAGAGAAAAGTTAGATGACGTAGCCGGAAAGGTCAACGGTGTTGTCCACGGTTGTCGGCTTTTCCATCAGCCAGGGTGGTGTTGGGGAGTGGTCCTGATCTAGATGGATTGGTATTGTGATGGTGGTGTGGGTTGCTACGGTGATGCTCTCGTGATGCTGGTGGTGGAGCACGGCGGTTGTCGAGTCAATTGCCGCTTGCTGATGGTGTAGTGATCCGCTCTTGTGGTGGCTGGACACGGTAGCGGAGGAGGCATGTCTTGAGCTGCTCGGATGTGGTGTGATGAATTTGGAGTGTGCTGGGCTGCTAGTGCTCGGCTTTCGGTTCAGTGACTTGCTCTTATGGCTGCTCAACAGAGCTGCTCGAATTGGGAATCAGTTGAACAGCTCGAATTGGGAATCAAAATTGAGTCGTCTCAATCGCCTGGTTTGATGAGAAGATGGCCACTTGTTTGATGAATTGAATAGTTTAATGGTCACTTGTTTGGTGGTCAACTTATTCATTTGTGCATTTTTAAACATTGACAGTAATTTTCCTTGTGAATTGAATATCCGTGGGTGAATTGAATACCCGTGGGATTTTGGCACTGCTTCTTTTTAATTTATATTGCAGGTGTATCTACCTAATTAGAGAGGTATGTTTCTAGAAATTTAAAGGAATGTATCTAGCAAGTTAGACGTATAAATCTAAAAAATTAAAGGAATATATGTAGCTAACTCAGGTATGTATTTTAGAAAATTAAACGAGTGTATCTAGATAGTTAGAGGTATGTATTTGATAACTTAAAAATTGTATCTAGCAAGTTTAGAGGTATGTATTTAGTCACTTTAAGGAGTGTATCTGTGTTAAATGTATGTATCTCAGTAAACTTATGAAGTGTATCTGCAATTACGTGTATGTATCAAGTAATTTAAAGCGGTGTATCTAGCAAACTAAATGTATGTATCTAGTAATTTAAAGGAGTGTAACTTAGGAGTATCTATCTTTCACTAATCCAACCATAATCCTTTTAATTATCAAAAAAAGCGCATCGGTGCTTTTGTAATAGCTGATTTGAAAATCACATTTGCTTAAACATGTCGGGTAAGGTTTTACTGAACCGATTCCAAGCCATAAATTACATTCATATTTGTTTTCTTTGAAAAATTATGTTGATAATGAATATGGTATTTATATCAGCTCTATTTAGTTTACCTTTCTGTCTCAAATGAGTGCCCATTAATTTGTCGCTTTCTAAAAATAGTTTATAATAATTAGTAATTTAAAAGAGTGTATTTAATTAATTAGAGGTATGTATTTAGTAATTTAAAGAAGTGTATCTAATTAATTAGAGGTATGTATTTAGTAATTTAAAGGAGTGTATATAGCTAAATACATGTATGTATCTAACAATTTAAAGAAGTGTATCTAGTTAACATACAAAGTGTATCTAGCTAATTAAAGATATGTATCAACTAATTTAAAGAAATGTCTGTAGCAATTTAAGAGTATGTATCTAATAACTTAAAAATATGTACTCGACTACTCCCTCTAATTTGGGGTGTTTCAGTCAATTTGGCCCACTTGTCATTAAATAATTGGTATCCTCCTCTTTCCTTTGTCTTTATGCCAAAACAAATGACAACAATTGACCAGGACAAAGAGAATATCTATTAAATTAAAGGAGTGTATCTAGCTCGCTAACGGTATGTATCTAGTAATTTAAAGAAGTGTATCTAGCAACTGAAAGAAATGTATCTAGTAATTTAAAGAAGTGTATCTAGTTCGCTAAAGGTATGTATCTAGTAATTTAAAGAACTGTACCTAGCAACTTAAATAAATGTATCTAGTAATGTAAAGGAGTGTATCTAGCTAGCTATGGATATGTATCTATTAATTTTAAAAAGTATATCTATCAATTTAAAGAGATAAAACGAAAGGGCGGATGTCCTAAATCTAGGACATGACGGGTTTAAGGTTGAATTAAGTGGTCCGCTATGTTACTTTGGATTATTTGGATACCAATAAATACACTGCAGTGTATACATCACCTCGATTCATTAAATGAGATACCAATAAATTCACTAATCTTATGTCAATTTGAACATTTGTATTCTATTTTTTATAGTTAGGTTGTTAGTTCTAACTTCTAACCAATAGCCAATAATTTCCTTCGACATCTGAAGGCCTAATTAATGACAAGTTGGTCTTGCAAACTAAAACCTTGCTCGTATTTTGCTAAAGAAGGCCTAACTAAGTGACAACATATTGAATTAATTCTTGTTATCAATTTTTTATACTTTTTTTTAGAATTATGAAAACGACAATTATGACTATTAGTTAAAAGGGAACATTTAGAAGATGAAAAGTACGGAGTACAATACTATTAAAATAGAGGAATAACATTTCCAAGGGAAAATGAGATTAAATGAGGTGGGCGAGTATCCTTAAATAAAAGTATGTATCTAGTAATTTAAAGAAGCGTATCTATCTAGCTAAAGGTATGTATCTAGTAACTTAAAGAAGTGTATCTAGCAAGCTAAATATATGTATCTAATAACTTAAATAAATGTATCTAGCTAGTTAAAGGTATGTATTTACTAATTTATATAAGTGTATCTAATAAGCTAAAGTATGTATCTAGTAACTTAAAGAAGTGTATCAAGCTAGATAAATGTATATATTTAATAACTTAAAAAATACTCCCTCATATTCTACATAACCGTCCCATTGTGAAAATGACACAAGAATTAAGAAAGTGAGTTTAAACCACACAAAACGGACAATGGGACAGTTATGTGAATAGACGGAAATGGAATTGAATTTCGACCACACAACACTTACCAAAAATAGACAATGAGACAGTTACCCGACTAGACGAAAATGGACAATGGGACGATTATCTGGAATAGGAGGGAGTATACAAATATCAATAAATAGAAGTTGTTTATGGTATGCGTATCAACTTTTAAAAGCATATACATTAATGAAAGCACATGACAACAATGCGAATGAGAAAAGATACTAAGACGGTGATCAAGTGAAGAAAAACGGGATTAAGACGGTCCTAAAAAAGCGAAAGGAAGGAAAGCTAATTAAAATGACGAAGTAAAGATCAAAGCAAATTCCACTCAAAAGATTTAAAGGTAATGTCAAATGACCTCGTCTGACTTCATCTTCAATTCAACTCCCTTGCCATTAACACATCACCCCTCATTATACCTCCATTTTTCCATTTAGCATCATCCACACTCATTCCTTCATTAACCACCATTATTATCCCCACAAATTCGATCGCCACCAACTGATCAAATAATACATATCTGAATTCAGAGCGAACAACACTTTATTAACCTAATGCAAAATAATTAAATGAGCAATTGTTGTAACACAAATGGGAGCCTAAATCAAACGATAGTTCCTCTACAACCACCGTAGATCTCGGGTCGGGTCCGGGTCTAGGCGGACCCTACCCAGACCCTACCCATTGCCATCCCTACTTGCCGCCTTGCCTCAATTAAACTCTTGTGGTGGGACCCTTCCTCGGACCCTCGCCTAGCGAGGACGCCATCGTACATCGAAATGCCCTTTTTTTATAAAGCATAGGAGTGGAAGGAGAAATTTGTGATTGACCTAAGAAATACGGAGTATAAAATTTCCTAATATTTTATGTGAGACGGTTTCACAGAAAATAAGTATTTAACAAGCTAAATATTTGTATCTAGCAAAAACAAAGTATATCTAACTAGCTAGAGGTGTGTATCTAACAACTTAAAAGAGTGTATCTAACTAGCTAAAGGTGTGTATATACCAATTTAAAAGAGTGTATCTACTAACTTATAGAAATGTATTTAGCTAGCTAAAAGTAAATATCTAGCAACTTAAAAGAGTGTATCTAGCTAACTAGAGGTAAGTATCTAGCAACTTTAAGGAGTGTATCTAGCTAGTTAGAGGTAAGTATATATCAACTTTAAGGAGTGTATCTAGCTAGTTAGAGGTATGTATCGAGAAACTTAAAGGGGTGTATCTAGCTAGCTAGAGGTATGTATCTACTAACTTACAGAAATGTATTTAGCTAGCTAAAAGTAAATATCTAGTAACTTAAAAGAGTGTATCTAGTTAACTAAGATATGTATGTAGCAACTTAACGGAACATTAGTTACCTCAAACTTAAGAGACAAAGTTCACAATCACAATGTAAATTTTCTCTCCGTATCAGTTAATTTAACTAGTACATAATTAACGCAAAAAAGTCATAACCATGGCGTCATACTCATAACCTTATTTAAAAAACCATCAGCACGGGTCACAAAAAAATAATACAAGTACGATGGTCATAAAATAATGGAAAAGAAGTGGAAAATGGCTTATGGCTATGTTATTAAATTCTTTGCGACTAAGTAGTTGTTGAAGATCCAATGCTTTTAGCCACATCATCTTGCAATCTCGAAGTTTCAAAATCTTATTTCAAAAGCCGCCAAAGACCGTTCACAACAAAATAACACAACAAGATATCATCTTGCAATCACGATTAATCGCCAATACAATTCTTTTAAAAGATGGTGCAAGAGCATAAACAACTTTCGTGCATCATTAATCAACATTATCATCTTACCACCACACATCTACACTCGCCGGAGCATAAACAAACACCGCTTGATGCTTGTCCGACTATCGATAACGTCGTTGGCTATAACCATGACACCTGACCCGCTAAAACCACCAAGTCTCCAACTTCCTCCATTCGCACTACCCCTACGAGCACCGTGACCTGGTGACGGATCAACACCAACACTCCCACGATGACCCTCATAACCACCGAACCCGATACTCCTCGACAACCAATACCCAACCACCGCCTCTCAACCCGACAATAACGAGTGCTTTTCCGTGAAAGAATTCATCGGATCTCAAATTAATATCGGATATAACACCTCATTATACGAAACTTGCGGCGTTTATAGTTTGATTCACCGACTTTCGAGTTATCTCACGACTTGATCGTGGGTTTGAGATCGGGTATAACAAGTGGCGCATAGGAATGAGAAAGTAACAATGCGAGATGTGGTGATTACGAGTTTAATGGGGAGGAGAGAGAAAATACAGCGCGCGCGGAGAGATAAGTTGGTGTGGTTCACCGGCGACGAGGATTGGCCGAAGGATACGGTGGCGGAGTCTCCAAGCGATTCCTCGACCGGTTGACCAAGATGGTGGAATAATGAAATGTGTGGATTTGGAAAGAAAATAAGGGAGTTTGTTTTAATAAACGAGAGTTAAGTTACTAACTCAAATCGACGGCTCTAAAGTTTGAGTTCGTAAGTTCGTACCGAACTTTTAGTTCGCACGAGATCCTATTTCTATATATATATATATATATATATATATATATATATATATATATATATATATATATATAGGATCTCGTGCGAACTTAAAGTTCGTTGCGAACATACGAACTAAATAAGGACTACTAGATCTAAAAAAAAAAAAGTAAATCTGCGGTCAAAAATTAAAATAAACCCCAAGTCCCGACATTAAACACACACACACCATCATTCACAACCCAACGCTACTCCTAAGTATCACATCCAACAAACTTTGCTGGCACCGGAGCTCCGACTTAGATTGGCATCAACCTTGCGTCGTCTGATTTCCGACTCTTCTACCGGTGTTTGGCTGGAATTCAAAGTTTCCTCTTTCTTATTCCCCTTTTCTCCCTTTTCTGAATCCCTTACCCTCCACCACTGTAAAGTCGTCAGAGATCCAACACCTCCTCGCCGTCAGCACATATCTCGTTGTCTTTTCAGTGATTAATTTTTGTATATTCTTCATTTCTTCTCCTATATTAATAAATCTATTAATCTAATTAAAAAGTTGAAATGAAAATTGAGATTAAAGAAAGATTTTACGTAAGTGCGGTTTATAATGGTGTCGGTGAATGTGGAGGTCGAACGATGAGGTATTGTTGGTGGATGGAGCGAGGAGTGGTGGTTTCGTGGATAGAGAAGGGCGTGAGATGGTGATTTAATGGTGTTTTTATGGTGGTATGGATGTGGTTGTTGTCGGAATTCCATCGACGGCGGGGAAATGTTAATAGCAGGCCAACGAAGGTCCTGCTGATGGATGGAGATGATGAGTTCGGGTTGGGTGTGGTAATAGTAACGGAGTGGTGTTTCATGTGGTGCTTTTGTGATGTTCTCTATTGTCGTCGGCGCCGTATAGAATTGCGGCTTGTCTCTAGCGTGGGTTGCCGACTATGGTGGTGTGCTATTAGTGGGTAGTGGTTCGTGGATACACAGAGTAGTACCCTTAGGTACACGAGTATACAGCTATGGATACACAAAAAGTTTATCTGCCTTTGATGTTGCAACAACTCATGGTGGCTCTCTTATTGAAGGAGCAAATGGTAAGTCAAATGAGAGCCATAGAGATAACAAGAAGGGGGCTCTAATGATTGATAGCGTGCGTCAAAACCAGTCAGTTGGGGGCTTGAAGATTGAAGAGAAACCAAAAGCTAAAACAAAGCAAAAAGCTTCTGCCATTCGGTTATTATCTAGTTCAATTCAGCAGCAAGTTCCTGGAAACGAGAGGGATGGGGATGTGTGGCTACCATCATCTTTTAATGATTCAAAAGATACTTTTATTAACTCTGAGGAGGCTATTGATTTTGATTCAAAATGAGAACGGCGTGCCCGATGATCTAAACGATTGGTTCAAAGATTTGCCAGATTGTGATTTTACTGGTTGTCTGGATATTCCAATGGACGACCTCAGTATGGTGCTTTAATAGTATATATGGCTAGTATATATAAACAGTATGTATGTGTAAATTTTGTTATTATTTTGTCCGAGCTCAATCAAGGAAGGCGTAAATGTACTTAATCATTGATCTGATTGATTATCACTTTTGTTCTTGCTATTTGCAAAGGAGTTGCCTTTATTTTTCTTCAGTTCTTTTACTGTTCTCAGTTTGTTTCGATTTGTTCGATTGAGTTGAGTGTATAGTTCAACTCCATTCAATTTTGAACACGTAATTGGAATGGAAATATGTCTATATTTTGTACTTGTATCATTCATCGTGATTTACTGTATATTTGTACACTACCCTGACGTGGGTGAGAAAATATTCAAATTTCAAACTGACTACGTGACCATCTTATATAGATATCATTTTTGAGAACATAAATGGGTGGTAAGTGTTCATTTGTTGCTATTAGATAGACACTTTAAGTTGTTAGTTATATATACTTTTAAGTTGCACGATACATACCTTTAGTTAGCTAGATAAACTCCTTTAAGTAGTTAGATACATACCTCTAACTAGCTAGATACACTCCTTTAAGTTGCACGATACATACCTCTAGTTAGCTAGATACACTCCTTTAAGTTGTTAGATACATACCTCTAGTTAGCTAGATACACTCCTTTAAGTTGTTAGATATATACCTCTAACTAGCCTAGATACACTTCTTTAAAGGCCTGGATACTTACCTTTTGCTACCTAGATACACTTCTTTAAGTTGTTAGATATATACCTCTACCTAGCTAGATATACTAATTTAAGTTGCTAGATATTATATTTAGATTGATACAAACCTTTATCTTGCTAAATGCTTACCTTCTATGAAACCATCTCACTTAACATATTAGGAAATTTAATATTTCATAGGTCAATCACCAATTTCTCATTCAGACACCTCTAACACTAGTCTGCTGCTAAAATTCGCTATTATGGCGCCGCATCTAACACTAGTTTGGTGTTGGTGTTAAGTCTGCGATGGATCAGACATGTGTATTGAATAGCTGCATTTTGTAGTATTGTATGGTCTGCTAATAAAGCATTGAAATGCATTAATAGTGTACTGTACAGCTTTTCAAGTACCACTTTGATATTGAAATGCTAATTACCTTTTGCAATCCAATACTCTTCCTAATCAATGTAAACTGTTCAAAAATCAATAGTGATACTATCTAATCTGATGAAATATGATCTTATTACTAAACATAAATCTTAACTAATCACAATCTAAAGTTATTAGGATATTAGGTCCATTAGGGTTAGGTTACAAGATATGGCGGATACCGTCTAGGGTTTAGAGTATTGGGGTTCAGATTTCGGTACTATAAATAGATGTATTCTTATCATAAGAATCACAACTCAATAATACAATTCCCCCTTATTATTGTCTCCCTTCTATAATCTTAACATGGTATCAGAGCCTCTTTCTTGAGGACTCTAAAAAAATTACTTCCGCTTTCTGCCGGTGGGCGAAATTATATGGCGCTCACCAGCGGAATTTTCGTTATCAATTTCATTAAAAAAAAAGGAGAAATTTATTCGTCCAAATGTCCAATGATGGTGTAATGGCAATTGGATAACATCATTGAAGTTATCAATGAAGGTGCTATTTATTTCTTGCCGTTCAACATTCAAACGGATGTTTTCGGTTAATCGAAATTTGTCATATTCCTACGGACTTTTTTTTTTGCCGAAATATTAAAAAAAAAAAGAAGCAATCTCTTCCTTTTCTTTTGAAATTTGATTTAAATTCTCTTCTTCAAGGTGGTATTTAAATTGATATATTTGGAGTTCGAAAAGATCAACGTTCTCCAAATTTTGAAATTAACGGATAATTTCCGTTTTATTGATATTTGTCAGGTTCGATTAGGGTTCCTGCAAATTAACTCATTTTCGACAAGTCCGAAAAACTTAACGTTCTTGTTCGAATAAATTTCTAGCGAGTCTTAATACTCGTTTATCTTACAAACCTTGCGAAGAAATTAATGAAGATGGAGAAGAGATGAAGATTTTGATTTTCTTGTCCCGAAGATAAAAGACGTTTTTTTTATTAATTACAGAGTATAATTTTACCCTAATTTTATTGTAATTCTCCAATCGTAAAGTTCGTACTACATACTGCCTTTACGATTGCGGGAGGGTATTAGGATATTAGGCCCATTAGGGTTAGGTTACAAGATATGGCGGCTACCGTCTAGGGTTTAGAGTATTGGGGTTCAGATTTCGGTATTATAAATAGATGTATTCTTATCATAAGAATCACAACTCAATAATACAATTCCCCCTTATTATTGTCTCCCTTCTATAATCTTAACAAAAGTAATGGACATAGCTTATTATGAAAAAAGAGAAAACTAAAACTAAAACAACTAATTATTTATTATAATATTGAACTGCGTTGGAAGTTAAGGGTTAGTAAAGAATAGAACTTGGAGAGTGCAATTGGTGTAAATGTGTAATGGATGATAATGTATTATTGTTTGTGGGATGATCTACTTGTGAGTTATCATACACGATTACACGACTAGGCCTGGATACACTTCTTTAAATTGATAGATACACATATACACCCCTTTAAATTACTAGATACATACTTGTAGTTAGATAGATATACTTCTTTAAGGTTCTAGATACATTTATTTAAGGGTTAGATAAATATCTTTAGCTAGCTAGATACAGTTCTTTAAGGTACTAGATACATTTTTAAGTTGCTAGATACACTTCTTTACCTTGCTAGATACACATTTTTGGCAAGCTAGATACACTTATTTACTTTGTTAGATACATATCTCTAGCAAGCTAGATATACCTCTTTAGACTGCTTGATACACTTTTTTACCTTGCTAGATACACATCTCTAGCAAGCTAGATACACCTCATTTACCTCGTTAGATACATATCTCTAGCAAGCTAGATACACCTCTTTAAACTGCTAGATACACTTCTTTACCTTGCTAGATACACATCTCTAGCAAGCTAAATACACTCATTTACCTTGTTAGATACATATCTCTAGCAAGCTAGATACACCACTTTAGACTGCTATATACACTCCTATAAGTTAATAGATACATATCTTTAACTAGGTAGATACATTTCTATAAGTTACTCCGGATACACTTATAAGGGAACCCGGATACACAATCTCGTGGGAGTATATCTAGCTAACAATGTAATAATAATAAAAGTAAAGGAATAATTGAAAATACATTTTTATTAGCTAAGAAAAAAGACGAAAAGCGTGTTTAATGTTTTTTTTTTTTGACAATGATAAACTGCTTATATTAAAGAAAGAAAGTAATACACATAGTTAGCCTGTTGCCAGGCTTACAGACCAGTAAGGGTAAAGTACAAACAAAGTACGGATTTCTCGGATAGAATTCCGCACACTAATTGGGACTGGCAAAGAATTTGCCAGAACTGCAGATAGTTTACAACAGGTAACCTGAAAACTAACAGAAGTCAATACCACGGAGTGGGCATAACGCATAGCCCTTAAAAGAGCTCTAGTAGATGCGTCAAAAAGTGAAAGTGCTTGCACATCACTTGAGTTGGAGTAATCCAAATCGGAACTGTGGATGCAGCAGGTGAAACAGTTTGTTTTTGGGATATGATGTGCTGAAACAGAGATCAAAATCCTTTCCCGTTGAGATATTGAACGACCCAACTCAACAGAGGGCATAACTATTTTGTAATTGTCGTGCACCTGAGTAGAACGTACCTCGGAAGCCCGAATAAGTGAGTGCAGTAGATGGTCAATAAGTTGACAGATAAACGCCGGATTGATAATATCTTCTCGGAAGAGCACAAATTTGCGAGTGGTCCATATAGCCTGAAAGACACAACAGAAGCAAAGCAGCAGCCATTTTTGATCAGATGCCAAAGATTGACGGTGTAGATAAACCACGAAGTCTGCAATCCACGAGATAAAGGGGGTAGATGGATTGACTATGGTGTTTATCCCTAGAGCGGATGCTTTCCAGACATGTTGGGCAATCTCACAGGAACGAAATAAGTGCTCTTCTGTTTCAGGGGAATTCCGACATAGTTGGCATACAGAGTCAACCGGTACATGTTTTGAAAGTAGATTATCACTTGTTGGCATAATGTTGTGAGCTAGACGCCATAACATAACTGAGAGTTTTGGAGGAATTCCTTTCCGCCATACATGCTTCCAAGGAAAGTGTGGACAAATGAGCGGATACATTGGGCAGCTGGAGACGCAGCCCAAAGGATGGAGTAGCCTGATTTAACCGAATAAGTGCCATCCTCCGTATATTTCTAGTAGAGAAAGTCGTCAAAATTCTGAGCAGGTGGTTCCATGGCAACAATCTCCTTTGCACAAGTTGAAGAAAAGTGTAATGTTTTGATAATATTGTGTACTCCTTTGCATTCTTGCACAAAGATCATACCCGAGTACCTTAGTACTACTAGTTCATTACTTTATGCTCCTTCCTCCGAATTTACATATCGCTGACACCTAGATACACTCACTTAAGTTACTAAATACATACCTTTAGTTGGACAGATACACTTCTTTGAGTAAATAGATACATACCCTTAGCTAGCTAGATACACTTCTTTAAATTACCATATACATACCTTTAGCTAACTAGATACACTCTTTAATTAGCAGATCATCTAAAGGTAGAGAAATAATTTGAAAGAAGAGTGCATACATAGACATTGAGGAAAAACTAAAACATGATATGATGGTGGAAAAAACGAAGAAAAAATGCTCTCACAAAACGAGCCAAAATTTCACAAGAAAGCAAAAATCCATTAAACAAAAACGTTCTCAAAATTATAACAAAAAAAAAAAACAATGAATTCAAATGCTTAGAAACAACTGAATTCATAGATTACTCCTTTCTTTATGTTAAAATTAAGATTTTAAGATTACGCCATCGACGATGATGAATTATATTCTAATTCCAAAATAAATCATCCATGAGCAACAAGGCTTAATTTCAATGGTGTATTTTAATGATCAAGTCAACGCATCAAATAAGTGACCATCTTACATTCACTACTACTTCCCCTCCATCACACCCGACCATTCGATTTTGATGCCCAATTCGACCAACTCTTTTGACCAGCCACAAGAGCAATGTTACTGAACCGAAAGAAAAGCACTAGCAGAACATCAAACTCTAAATCCACCACACCACAATCCAGTAGCTCAAGACATGCCTCCTTCTCTACCATGTTCACCCACTACCAGAGCAGACCACTACATAATCAGTATGCATAATTGATCCGAGTAACCCATGGCTCGACAAGACCGCAACGACGGCCGAACTAACACCACCATCATGATACCAATCTAGCTAGATAAGAACCACGCCCTAACACCACCCTCGCTGATGACAACGCCGACAGCCGTGGACAACGCCGTTGACCTTTCCGGCTCTCATCTCACTTTTTCTCTTATTTCTCGCCCCAATATATTTCTCCTTCCCGTCATTCTTCACCTTTATCTCCAGAAAATGATCCATTACTATCATCAGATTCATCGCCGATCAAAATTCCATCACCATACATCAACCCCAAATTACAGTTGAGGTAGGTGTGTGAGTGAGGTGGGTCGATGGAGGATAGAGTACAGGGTAGATTTAGGAAACAAGGGGTTTAGGTTTGGGAATTTATTGTACGGTTGTGGGCCTTTTATTTGACTCAATCTAATGGCTTTCATTAAGTTCGTACAGTTCACACTGAACAATAGTTCGCATTTGACCCCGCCCCTATATATATATATGTATATATATATATATATGTATATATATATGTAATACTACGGTTTTATGAGTGCAAGACTTTCTATCGAGTAGGCGCCTTACTACTGCCAGAGTAAGGGTGAGTTGTAGTTTAAAATAGTTTCGACTGTTGGGTACTCGATCGAAAACGTAGATACTCGATCGAGTAAAGCACTCGATCGAAGTCACCTCACTACTCGATCGAGTAAGCCGGTTTCTGAGGAGGTTGATTTCTCGGGTTTTGTTAATAATGCGATTAAGTATATAATAACTTCCGTCACTTTTCTTTAAACACTTTTAAAACCTAATTACTTTCAAAGAGAGAAATCAAACTACGTTCTTCGCATCAATCGCATTGTTGGCAAATCCCGGAGCTTGGAAGGTCGGATTTTACCTTTCTTTGTACCGTTGTGATCCTTGCGTCGAGGCTAAGATCTATGTACCATTTTTATAGTATTTCATTAAAGTTGCTTAAATCCTAGTGTTGGGATTTGGGGGTTTTGTTGTACTTTTATGTTTGGTAGTGATTATATGTTTGTATGTTAGGAGGAGGATTCGTAGAGGAAGCGTTTTGATATCAGCTGTGAGATCGTCTGATTGTGTTGTGCTTTCCAGGTAGGATTTCCCTACTCAGTATTAGTCCCATAATGTGTTGTGGTGTTTTGTGGTTGTTGAATATTATCATACTCGTATTGTGACGATTGCTGGATTTGGTTGCTGATAGTAGTTGTGATTGATTGTATATGTCTGTGTTCTTCGGGGTGCGTCCCTGGCTGAGTGAAGTCACTTGCGGGAGTGGCTTCACGCCCATGATTCGCCTTCTGTGGAACCCGCCACAGAAGGGATGTGCACATTAATGGATTTGGGTTTATCGCTCGATGGAGATGAGCGGGGCTTGGTGGGAACGGCTGCGGTCCCCCACTGGCGGCGAGGAGTGACCTGTTGCGATGGGCACTCTGGCAGGGCTACTGTGACACCCTTAAATTTAGCGTTAAATAAATACGTAAATTCTACAGAAAAACTGACAGGATATGTTTGTAATTGGTTCAACTAGATAAAACCTGTAATTTTTTTAAAATTTTCCTAAACCATTCACAAACAATTCCAACTTAAGAGTGCCCAAAACCTGCAAATGCAAACCAACTAATTTACATAACCCAACTAAAAATTGCGAGAACATAGAGATACAATCCCAAGGTAAAAGAGGGAGACATATGTCCCTTCAAAATATATATACAAAAGAAAAAGTCTAAAGGTTTACTACAAAAACAGCCAAACTAGGTCCAAGGTTCCTTTTGCTCACTAGCTCGTCTGTGTCCCCATCTAAATCTTCAACCTGTCAATCGCATTTTATACAAACACGAAAGCCACAATTCAGTGGGGAGTAACTTCGAGTCCTCCCAGCCACGAAACGTCATATTTAATGTAACATGTAACGAAACATGTAAACAACATGATAAGTAATTCAATTATCAAGTAATCTAACATATGAGCCCTAAACTGACCAAACTAAACTATCATGTGAAACATATAACAAGTAGTAATCCAAACTTTATCAATTGTAACCGGCTTACATCTCACCTATTACAATTCATAAAGTCACCATACAAGAAAGGGCAATATATCAAAGACAGGCATAAGTTCTTAGCACGGTCAATAGTCACTCTGTAACTCGAGTCTATACCACGAGGTAGGGAAGGTAATCGAACCGGTATCTTGGCTCAGCGGTTAATATTAATAAAACATGGCCAAGACACAACACAACCCTAGCCTAAAATCTGCGCAGACCTAGACATGCGGATACACACCACCGCACCCAAGACCCACAATTTTTCTAAAACAAAGTGAGTACCCTAAGGAGTCCACCAAAGGGTTGGCTAGTACTTAAGCTGACCACTTACTATCAAAATAAGTAACGAGGTCATGCCCCAACTTGGATATAAACCCACCAAGTCAGGAACACAAAGGCTATTAAGCAGTGAACATATACTCGTCAAAGACTATAAAGACCTATCTATGATGAAGGCCGAAATACTCACCTAGGACCTAGTCCCAGCTAGTCCCAGCTTGAATACTTTAGCCCACACCACACAAGACAAGTAAGACACCCACTTAACCATAAGAGGGCAAAGAGTCCAATTTACCAACATAAATGCTAACATTCTATCATGTGAAAGGCTATATAAATGTCTATTCAGCAGACAATCCAACAATAAGTATTCAATACCAATTTCCAATTCTAACAATATTAACCATATTAAAGGTTTCGGGGAATCTAGGGCCGTTTCTACAATATAAGAAGCTACTTAAATCAACTAACTACACATGTGAAATAAAAATATAATAAATGGCCTAAAACAAGAAAAAGGCCGATTATCTAATTCATTCAAAATTTCATCCAACCGAATTTTTACCCGCAACCCCGACCCGCGACAGTGCGGGTTAAATTATGCGGTGACCAATCACACAATTGACTCGACATCGAATCGATCAAAGGGACCAAGGCTCGATTTTCGATAATCATCCAACATTACAATTATCGCTATATAATTCATTCTGAGCCTAATCTTAACAATTTCATTTTATAACCTATACTAACATGTGCAACTACCAATATAAACATAATTTTACCAACCTCATTATCTTTACTACTTACATTATTCATTTCAAAGATTTAACCATATGTTACTTATTCTAACTTTAACATTAATGAACCTAAAACGATGAACAAAGCATGAAAAACCGCGAAACAAGCAACGGGCTGACCCGGGCCAGCCGTGGGCCTGCCATGGGCCTGCCGGGCCTGCTGCCGCCACCCCCACACCTCCATTTCTCCATTTTTGTTCAGTTTAACACCGTCTGAAACATAATTAATCGTTCCCAATACTAACATGTTATCTTAAACTAACAAAAGACATGCATGCAACCCATTTTAAACATGTGAAAATTTACTACTCAACCAAAAATCACAAAAACATACAAAAAGCAAAGAATGTGACGATTATTCGTCGAGTAACTCGAAATATGTTACCTTAAGCTAGAAAATGAGCAATTAGCACCTTAAAAACCAAACCCTAACAAGCAACTAGCCACTATCTTCGACAATATACGAGTCCCCAAACTCGTCTTCCAATTTCTTCACCAGGAGGTAGATCTCGAAGAGAGGATTCCGAAAATATAAATTATGTGAAAATCCGTCAAGAAATGAAGAAATTATGGCGAAAACTAGCTTGGATTCTTAAGTTTTAATGGTGTTTTGGTTTTGGAAAGATAAAGAATGTAAAGGAAGGTGAGAAAATCAGAAAAAAGGAAGGGGGAAGGAGGTGTCCGCGGGAAAGGAAAGGAGGAAGGAAAGGAGCGGGTTTAAGTCGGGATTTTACGAGTCGGTTTTGGCTCGTTTCGATAATAATTAAAACCGTTTGTCAAACGCAAATTCCGACAAGACCAAAGTTCTTAAACACGAGATTACAAGAAAATTGAATACTCATACGACCCATTTCCAAAATCGTTTACCCAATTTTCAAAAGGGTTGTAATTTTTTTCCCGATATGCCCATTTTTCGAAATAAAAAGTTTTTACACGGTTTAAACTATTTTTAAACATTTCGAAACTATCAAAATAAATACTTTACTTCAAAATATAATAAAATTATATTTCTTTAAATTATTATTACTTCAAATACATTAATATTAAATTTTACTTGATTAATAAATTACTTCCGAAATATATTAACGGTCCGAAATTACGGGGCGTTACAATCACCCCTCCTTTTAAAAAGTTTCGTCCTCGAAACTTAGAAGGAGAAATTATAGTATACAACATCTTAATAATATAATTATAAGAAAAATATAGGTATCTTTTCAATGAAACGGTGATACTCTTGTTGATCAGACAAGAACATCCACATTTCATATCAAAAATAAGGTAAAAAGGCAAATCTTAACGAAATCTCGGGTCTAGAAGTTAAAATTACGATAAATGAGTTTATATTCAAGAAAGGAATAGGGAACTACATCAAATTTTCATTTTCAAGTCTTCAAAAATAGGTTAGGTTTGCAGAAGTGACATAAACTTTTAAGAATGAATCGAACTCGGTAGCTTGAAAGTTTAGAAGTTGTACAAAAAAGAAAGTAACTCAGATAGCATAAAAAAAAACAAAGTATGTTAAAAGGATTCAAGCTTAACTAATCAAAAGAGCTGTATGAATTTCATGGAGTAAGAATTGAAGTCGAACCTAAAAGGGTGTCAAAAATGGAGTTTCATAGGTTACCAACATCAAACTTATGAGAGGAGTATGATGAAGTAAGGAAGAGAGGTATGTGCGGTAGCACTCATGATCAATGAAGAAGGGAAATTAGACAACAAGGAACGCCAGACACCTTTATCTCAAACAACAACATCACTCAAAATGGTTCCAAAACTTCCTAACAACAAAACTCATAACCACATCACTTCCAAGGGTTTCCTCAATCGCTTATGTTACCTCATCCTAATCTATTCTCTGAAGCAAGGTATTCCACTATAAGTGTGATCTCATCGTTCCAAATCCTCAAACATCCAGAAACAACTTCCACAAGCCTAAGGTCAAGGCTTCCAACAAAGCTATATTTGTATCCAACTAGTGTCAACTATGGGTTCCTCAAAACAAATAAACCTTTAATCAAGAATTCAAATACCAAACTATAAACTTCAAGAGAAAGTTCCTCAAATAGTTCACCAGATTCTCATTTCAAAACAAGGTAGTAACATACCAACCCCAAAATCTGAAAAATCAATAGGATCTCAAGTTTCTCTATCCTTTTACTTACTAAGGATTCCCAAAAGCGGAACTACACTCAGCTACAACACCATCACATCACCAATCCATTATGGTCATCAACATCTCAAGGAATATTCTTACAAATTTGACATCCTAAACTTACTTACCATCAAATTCCCAAGGAACAAGGTCTTAATTGTAGCAACACTTTATCACCTCAGAGTTCCTAAAACCATAAATTGAAACTATGTTCTTTAACCTAGCAATTGGTGTCAACCATACCACTACCCTTTCTAGTTATTAAAACAAGTGCTAAAACTTCCCAATAATGTAGCTTACTCTCACTCTCATACCATAGCTCAAGTAGTAATCAATATCACTCACTAAAATTAACTAATAATCCCACATTTAACATTTCTCACACGGTAACATATACCTTATCAAACCCTCATATCCAAAGTGATTATGGAAGCCAATCAAAAACCCGACTACTTAGTCAATCCTATATCCTCAAACCCACCATTCAGGTTCATCCATTTTAAGTCAAGTACTAGGCACTAGTATCCAAACATAAACAACAATGCCATGGTCCATCACCTTAGTAACCAAAGCAACTCACATTTGACACACAAAATCCACTAATCCAACGTACTCACTTTATCAAGGATCTATAGGTATAAGAACCATCAAGTATGTCTCATCACACTACCTAAGTCTTTCCAATATCAAATCCTCTCAAAACCAGGAAAGGGTCAAACACAACAATCTCTTCAAAGGTCATGATGTCCAACCAAGGCCAACATTTCTCAAAAGAAATAGTATTATAAAAAGGCGTTAAGGAAGGATAAGCAAGGAACAAATGACATGTTAGGAAATAAGGAGTCGAACCGTAAAGATAACGGTTGACAAAAATAAGAGGTATTCGAGTTAAGAAGATATCTCGGGCAAGAAGAAGATACGTAAACTTTGGCATAAGAACAGGGTTCAACGAAAAGGAAAGGAGAACAAAAGCGGCATAATGAAAGGGTTACCGCTTACCAAACACTCATCAAAGCTTATGATCGATATGATAAGGTTACTTCATTAAGGTGCTCAACAAAGCCCCAAATGTCTACCAAATCATAGGACTAACAAGGACTCCACAATGGTAGTTATTCATCAACTCAATTGGTTCTAAGAGCCAAAATCAATTCACCACACAAATTCATTTATTACCATCCATGTCCCAAAGTATCTCCTTTACAATTCTCGTCATTGAACTTCACTTACTATGTCATCCCCAAATACCATGGCTTGTTTACTCCATCATCTCACCACTTAATACTTCTAGTCTCCGATACCATAAATTAGAATCACATCTTTGAACTCACGAACTACATCGATCACGTTCCACCAAAATTCCCAAATTCAGATATGATTAATATGGTCAACCACGTGTTCTCAAATTTCGGCTACTATATATTAGATTTGGTTAACTCGAAAGGTTTAACAAACTAACTAATTCCAAAGTACGATACCAATCCATTAAGCAACGTCAACGTCCTATTGTATTCCTTTCAAGGCCTACAAGGATTAGGGCTACTTTTCATTCCTTTAATTCTCCACAGGAAACATCGAGACTCTCAAATGGAGTAGCTCAGGTTCTTTCCATCTTATGTGCTAAAGTAGTACCCATGCTCAATCATCTATAACAAACAAGCTCTCAATAGACATAAATACCAAGGTGTTTCTCAACTCACTAGGCTCTCATATCAAGCACAACTAACAAAACTGACCAAAGGATCCCAAGTTATATTCTCCTATACAACTCAAACCTTAAACAATCAATTTCTCAACTCGTTCACGCCCTCCAATGATACATTCTCTCAAAACCGGGTTCTCTTGAACAAGGGAACTATCCTGCGGAATAAAAGGAAGGTGTCCACATGGACTTTTATTATAGGAAGAAAACGAACTAAGGATGAATCGGGAGAAAGAATTGAAGAGTAGTTACCAAGGCGTGAGAAGAGGAATTTGAAAGATGAATAAACAACGAGATGGGAAGGTTAAGGTAAGATACACTGAATACGGAAAGAAATATCGAGAAAGTGGAAGCATTCTTCATTTGGCATAACCAATCTTTAACGGCACCAAAATTAATAACTAACAATCAACAAACTTAGCTTGTAAGATTGCATTATCTACATTTCTTGGAGAGCCATCTTGCAAAAGAGAACATTGGTTAGAACCTAACAATTAGCAATCACAAAGAGACTACCACATAAAGTTCTATCTCTACCCATCCTACCCATCTCTCAAGTTTATTATTTAAAGGTCAAGTGATTTATATTGGGGTGCACAAACGTGCGTCGGGAGCAAATATGCTCTGATACCAACTGTGACACCTTAAATTTAGCGTTAAATAAATACGTAAATTCTACAGAAAAACTGACAGGATATGTTTGTAATTGGTTCAACTAGATAAAACCTGTAATTTTTTTAAAATTTTCCTAAACCATTCACAAACAATTCCAACTTAAGAGTGCCCAAAACCTGCAAATGCAAACCAACTAATTTACATAACCCAACTAAAAATTGCGAGAACATAGAGATACAATCCCAAGGTAAAAGAGGGAGACATATGTCCCTTCAAAATATATATACAAAAGAAAAATTCTAAAGGTTTACTACAAAAACAGCCAAACTAGGTCCAAGGTTCCTTTTGCTCACTAGCTCGTCTGTGTCCCCATCTAAATCTTCAACCTGTCAATCGCATTTTATACAAACACGAAAGCCACAATTCAGTGGGGAGTAACTTCGAGTCCTCCCAGCCACGAAACGTCATATTTAATGTAACATGTAACGAAACATGTAAACAACATGATAAGTAATTCAATTATCAAGTAATCTAACATATGAGCCCTAAACTGACCAAACTAAACTATCATGTGAAACATATAACAAGTAGTAATCCAAACTTTATCAATTGTAACCGGCTTACATCTCACCTATTACAATTCATAAAGTCACCATACAAGAAAGGGCAATATATCAAAGACAGGCATAAGTTCTTAGCACGGTCAATAGTCACTCTGTAACTCGAGTCTATACCACGAGGTAGGGAAGGTAATCGAACCGGTATCTTGGCTCGGCGGTTAATATTAATAAAACATGGCCAAGACACAACACAACCCTAGCCTAAAATCACGCAGAGACCTAGACATGCGGATACACACCACCGCACCCAAGACCCACAATTTTTCTAAAACAAAGTGAGTACCCTAAGGAGTCCACCAAAGGGTTGGCTAGTACTTAAGCTGACCACTTACTATCAAAATAAGTAACGAGGTCATGCCCCAACTTGGATATAAACCCACCAAGTCAGGAACACAAAGGCTATTAAGCAGTGAACATATACTCGTCAAAGACTATAAAGACCTATCTATGATGAAGGCCGAAATACTCACCTAGGACCTAGTCCCACTAGTCCCACTTGAATACTTTAGCCCACACCACACAAGACAAGTAAGACACCCACTTAACCATAAGAGGGCAAAGAGTCCAATTTACCAACATAAATGCTAACATTCTATCATGTGAAAGGCTATATAAATGTCTATTCAAAGAGACAATCCAACAATAAGTATTCAATACCAATTTCCAATTCTAACAATATTAACCATATTAAAGGTTTCGGGAATCTAGGGCCGTTTCTACAATATAAGAAGCTACTTAAATCAACTAACTACACATGTGAAATAAAAATATAATAAATGGCCTAAAACAAGAAAAAGGCCGATTATCTAATTCATTCAAAATTTCATCCAACCGAATTTTTACCCGCAACCCCCTGCCTGCGGCAGTGCGGGTTAAATTGCGGCTGACCAATCACACAATTGACTGACATCGAATCAGTCAAAGGGACCAAGGCTCAGTTTTCGGCATAATCATCCAACATTACAATTATCGCTATATAATTCATTCTGAGCCTAATCTTAACAATTTCATTTTATAACCTATACTAACATGTGCAACTACCAATATAAACATAATTTTACCAACCTCATTATCTTTACTACTTACATTATTCATTTCAAAGATTTAACCATATGTTACTTATTCTAACTTTAACATTAATGAACCTAAAACGATGAACAAAGCATGAAAAACCGCGAAACAAGCAACGGGCTGACCCGGGCCAGCCGTGGGCCTGCCATGGGCCTGCCGGGCCTGCTGCCGCCACCCCCACACCTCCATTTCTCCATTTTTGTTCAGTTTAACACCGTCTGAAACATAATTAATCGTTCCCAATACTAACATGTTATCTTAAACTAACAAAAGACATGCATGCAACCCATTTTAAACATGTGAAAATTTACTACTCAACCAAAAATCACAAAAACATACAAAAAGCAAAGAATGTGACGATTATTCGTCGAGTAACTCGAAATATGTTACCTTAAGCTAGAAAATGAGCAATTAGCACCTTAAAAACCAAACCCTAACAAGCAACTAGCCACTATCTTCGACAATATACGAGTCCCCAAACTCGTCTTCCAATTTCTTCACCAGGAGGTAGATCTCGAAGAGAGGATTCCGAAAATATAAATTATGTGAAAATCCGTCAAGCAATGAAGAAATTATGGCGAAAACTAGCTTGGATTCTTTAGTTTTAATGGTGTTTTGGTTTTGGAAAGATAAAGAATGTAAAGGAAGGTGAGAAAATCAGAAAAAAGGAAGGGGGAAGGAGGTGTCCGCGGGAAAGGAAAGGAGGAAGGAAAGGAGCGGGTTTAAGTCGGGATTTTACGAGTCGGTTTTGGCTCGTTTCGATAATAATTAAAACCGTTTGTCAAACGCAAATTCCGACAAGACCAAAGTTCTTAAACACGAGATTACAAGAAAATTGAATACTCATACGACCCATTTCCAAAATCGTTTACCTAATTTTCAAAAGGGTTGTAATTTTTTTCCCGATATGCCCATTTTTCGAAATAAAAAGTTTTTACACGGTTTAAACTATTTTTAAACATTTCGAAACTATCAAAATAAATACTTTACTTCAAAATATAATAAAATTATATTTCTTTAAATTATTATTACTTCAAATACATTAATATTAAATTTTACTTGATTAATAAATTACTTCCGAAATATATTAACGGTCCGAAATTACGGAGCGTTACAGCTACACACTTTAGTGTGTAGTCAGGATTGTGGAGTTGGGTTTGGAGTTCGGAGAATATCTGTGATGATTGAGCCGTTTGTTTTACTGTATTGTTGGTTTATATAAATTGTGTGATTAGTACTGACCCCGTTTAATGTTTTAAAAACTGTGGTGATCCATTCGGGGATGATGAGCAGTTATTGAGCAGGTATGAGTCGAGTTCTTCGGATAGGCGGGATGTGCGACCGTCGATGATAGAAGTCTTCCACATGTAGCTTAGTAGTTTAATAAACATTTCGATTAATTCAAGAGACATTGGTTTTGAGATCATGTATTCGTATTTTGGATTTGGTTTTGAGATTGTAACCTTTCACTAAAGTATTTCTATTTAAATGTTGTTTCGTTATTGTCTATTTGATTATCATAGCCTCGGGTAACCGAGATGGTAGCATCCTTATCCCTGAGTGGTCCTGGTAAGGCACTTGGAGTATGGGGGTGTTACAAAATGGTATCAGAGCGACGATCCTGAAACCTGTAACCAATGAATCCAATGAATATAGGGAGTCAATTAAAATGAACTCGGGGTAAAGGTTGTAGGAGCTAATGCAAAGGCTTGGGAGACGTCCTAAAGTCGCGAACTCGCCCTACAATTTTGAACCGGTCACATGGGGGGTATATGTCAAGGTCGTATGTGGTATTTGTTAGTTTGCATGTGAATGTGGTGATGTATGCTGTAATTGTTGGATGTTTGGAGTATGGAGTAGGAGGTTGAGCTTGTGAATGAAAGGATGATGCAGTATATAGAACTGTTGTTTGAACATGAAGCATGTTGGATGTTTACTATGTGGCATTTGATAACATGATATAATTGTTTTACTGATCATATGAAAAGCTTGGTAGAATCGCATGCTTAACTATAGTATAATGTTGAGTTTATAAAGTTGTGTAATATGTTGGGATATGATATAGCATGCGGGTAGCATATTCGAGTTAGCATGACTCGATCGAGTGGGTATTTGATGATTTTGCAACCAGAATCGTGTTTTTGGGCACTCGATCGAGTACCTTGGGCACTCGATCGAGTAGGGGGTCACTCGATCGAGTAGCCTGGCTACTCGGTCGAGTATGTTAGAGATTAGGAGGTCTGTTTGGGGTCTGATGTCAAGGCACTCGATCGAGCATGGTGGGCACTCGATCGAGTAGCCTCTTACTCGATCGAGTAGGTTTAGGCACTCGATCGAGTGTGTTCTGGGCAGTCCGCTTTCGTGTTTTGAGGTTTTAGTGCGTATGTTTATGTCTACCCTTTCTTATATAGTTTCAAGACGCCGCCCAAGAGAAACGCTTTTTATGCGAGAGCTGAGATCATGAACATAGATGATATCGTTAAGATGTTGGAGCACCAGGATGCTCTTACGGAGGCCTTAAAGAAAGTGGGAAAAGATATGGATAAGGAGGTTGATCACTCTAAGATCAGTCTCTATATAGCGAGGTTTAACCCAAAAGAGTACAAGGGGACCGAGGAACCAAACCTTCTTGACAAGTGGCATCGTGAGATGGAGAACATACAAGAACTGGTTCACTGTCCTGATGAGATGAGAGTAGAACAAGCTGCGTTCTACCTGAGGGAAGCAGCTGGCGAGTGGTGGGATAAGGTGAAGGTGAGTGCTAGGGAGATGTATGCGAACCAGGGCTTACCTGCTATACCTTGGGAAGAGTTTCGGAGGGCTATGAGGAAAGAGTTTGTCTTAAACATGTGAGGAGTAAGGTGAGAGAGGAGTTTGATGGGTTTAAGATGACATCGATATGTCGATTCTTTGAGTACTACTGAGCGATTTAATGAGAAGTCTAGGTATGCTTTGAGGATATGGGTTTGAGTGAGGAGAACCCGGCGCGAGGTTTGAGAGGGGGTTGACCCCTAAGATCATGGATAAGCTACCTGTGGGAGTCCTTACTGATGTTAAGGAAGCTTATGAGAGGGCTGGGAGAGCTGAGAGGTTGGTGGAGATGGCTCAGAAGAGAGTAGGTGTTGAGAAAAGAAAGGCTTAGAGTGAGGGTGGTGGCCAATCTAGTCACAAGAAAGGCAACCACAATCAAACTAGAGGGTTTTCTGCTAGGTCAGGGTTCATTGCTGGGGCTTCCTTTGGGCGTGGCCGTGGGAGTAGTAGTGGTAGTTGGGGGATGACTTGCTTTGGCTGTGGCGGTGTAGGCCACAAGAGACATGAGTGCAAGAGTGCACCGGGAGCTTTTCAGGGATCGGCTCGGGGGAGCTATTCTCAGGGACCTGCTGTAGATACCCGGTATCTGCTGAGACTCCAACAAACACCCGATGATTATCGGACTACAACATGTTTTGGAATCGCGGCGTTTGATCGACAGTTTGTGTACAACTTTACGTCGGAAAACTTAAAATGATTTTGAAAATAAAATATTTCAAAACATTTCAAAAATACCTGGAGTGTTTAATGCACGGCGACGGGGTCACATTGACACTAACTAGAGTCAAAACCGACACCGGACCAAAAACCGACTCAAAAATTCAAATCCCGACTCCAATAACGAGTCAAACTGAGTCAACCACAAAAAACAAACATTTCAAACCTTCTATGCTAAGATTTCCCGGATTTATGAATGGTCAAGTACCAAACATATGACTACAAATCCTAGGATAGAACAAATCATGATTGTGTTTGATGTGAAAGCGACAACTCACCTCGAAGGCCCGCGACGTGGCTCGCGCCTCTTTGAGCAGCCCAGGTGGCCACGTCGCTCAAAATTCACACAACCACTCATTTCCCTATAAATACCCCTCAAATGCCACCCGTTTGAGACTTACGCGAGTGTCCGCCCCCTCTTTTCTCCCTTAAAATTCTCGACTCGACTTCTAAAGTCACAATCCGACGCGTATTTACGACGTACCGATCGTAAACACGAGCCTTACACATTGTTTGGTACCGTCATCGTGCATTAAATCACTTGACCGACCACTTCGACCACTACACCATCACTAAACTTTTAAAACACTCTTTTACTTACCAAAACGGTTTTAAACCGAGTTTTTTCCGATCAAACGAGTTGTTACACTTACGTCGGTCACTCGCCATAACCAAACATGTAAGTATGTGGGTGTAAAAATCCTCTTTTATTATGTTTTCATTTGTTTCATGACTCTAACATGCTAAAACATGCATAACATGAACCAAAACATGGAATAAACGAGCCAAACTGATTTTTTGTCTGAGGCATAAGCCCTTTAGGTCGCCAACTGGCTCGCGCCTAAATGGGGTATTCAGGCCAGAAATCAACCGTGTTTGTTCTCGTCATTTCCCTTAATCCATTTTTCATATTTGTAATCGATTTTTACCATTTCAAGTATTTCCGAAACCTTTTTGTTTCATTTCACATGTTTTAACCATAAAACATTTTTCACCCTTGGTTCCTCATACCATGGCGGCTAAATCCGTGTTTTGGTGATGATATTTGGTTAATGACATTTAGAAGGTATTTTAAAGCCTTTTATTTCATTTCCTCACATTTTCAAACAAACATATTAGTCACCAACACAAAATCATCCTTGGTTCTACATACCATGCCGGATTTTAACCCGGGTACGATGACGAGTATCGACTAATTACATTCAAAATGGACTTAAAACAATTAGTCCATAATCATTTTTCAAAACTATTCATGTCAAGTTTGTCAAATCGAACCCGACACCGAATATTATCAAATAATGATGATTATTCGAGTCTAGTTCTTCAAATCAACAAATGCGGTCTAAACGACCCTTTCAAAATCAAGCCAGGTTCAAATACCCATTTTCAACACGTTTTATAACGTTTTCTAAATAGTCAGAACACGGGCATACAACCGTTGGCTAACCCGCGCCTAAACAGGCTCTCCATTTCTCATTTTCAAAACCAGAGGGAGGCCCCTTACACCGCCGGTGCTCGCGCCTCTTATAGCCGTGCAGTACGGGCTGTTCCCTTCCAAATTAGTCTAGGGCGATCCCGACTCCGGCTAACCCGGATATAGGACGGATCAGATGACTATTCGATTATTCAAAACCATATTTGCAAAATGCCTTACTAAGACAAATGGATCATGTTATGCACCCTAAACCTAATACGGTAAATGGATGTTTAATTTCTGTCTTGCATGCAAATCAACCATTAATCCAACTCGACATCTTATACTTGATACTTGGATTAAATAAACCGACTTAGAAAGCTCTCACATGTTAGGTTTAAATCATTGGATGCGCATTCATGCATTTAAACCGTTTTATCAACTTTTGCATTCAACCAACCAAGATCGATCAGTAGAGGCCGCTAAACGCGGGCGGGATTGGGTGTCTGATTAAAGGGCTTCCCAATACGTACCTTCACCTCTTACTCAGAAACTTTGGATAGTGGACGACCTTATCCAGGGCGTACGAGAGTCATTTTAGAGATAGGATGCTAAAGAGGGACGATTTCCTTATCTTTAGTACCTATGTCAAACGCTGCTTTGTGCTTCGATTTGACCGAGGTATAAAGTGGAATTCGAACGGGTTCCAGGCATCCCACAAATGCTTGGTGGCGACTCCGAACATCTCTAATCGTTTCGAGACCCTTACCGAGACGAAACCGACCGATCTAAAACGATCCGGTCGAAAGCATCTTTACGCCGCCGAGCGTGGCTTTCAAAAGACCGCTGCATGTCCACAGATTGGCTTGGCATGCAGGTGGCCCGTGACTACGGATTGGTAGGTGGCCCAAATCCACAGACCGAGACGTGGCCCATGCCCACAGATTGGCGACTCCGCTGGGGAGAACTAGGACACTTACGTCTTGTGATCCTTAGATGGTGAGACTCGAACGAGGTCTTGGTTGGAATGCATTAATTGATATTACGGTCACGGTCGGGTTTCCTTGTCCGGGCCCACAACCTAACCCTTTTCGACCAGTTGGCTCGTTTCGTCGGCGTGAGTTTTCTCATCCCCGCGTTTCGAATCCCGATTGAGTCAAGCATACCGTTGACGTCACACATTTCTGTTTCGTCAAAGAGCTTTCATCGCTTTCGAACACGAGGCTAGGGCACCCTCCTTACACATTTTGTTTGGATTGGTATCCCTCTCGCAAATCGGGGTTTGATTGCTTGGTGTGTAACCCACCCTTCTAAGCCAAAACCCGTGTCAGCATGATGCATAATATAATGAACTGTGAGTGCTTATGTGCTATCTGATCATAAGTCCTTCCGTGTCATTTTCAAACTTTCAAAAACACCCTTTTCGTGCCGTTATAATGGCCATTTCAAACCTCGGTCTTTCGCCGACTGATGCACGCCTTTCTAGGCCGTCGTAATGACGATTTTCAAACCCGGTTTTGTATAACCATTTCAACACGCCTTTCTAGGCCATCGTAATGACGATTTTCAAACCCGGTTTTGTATAACCATTTCAACACGCCTTTCTAGGCCGTCGTAATGACGATTTTCAAACCCGGTTTTGTATAACCATTTCAACACGCCTTTCTAGGCCGTCGTAATGACGATTTTCAAACCCGGTTTTGTATAACCATTTCAATACGCCTTTCTAGGCCGTCGTAATGACGATTTTCAAACCCGGTTTTGTATAACCATTTCAACACGCCTTTCTAGGCCGTCGTAATGACGATTTTCAAACCCGGTTTTGTATAACCATTTCAACACGCCTTTCTAGGCCGTCATAATGACGATTTTCACACTCGGTTTTGTATAACCATTTCAACACGCCTTTCTAGGCCGTCGTAATGACGATTTTGAAACCCGGTTTTGTATAACCATTTCCAACACGCCTTTTTAGGCCGTCATAATGACGATTTTCAAACCCGGTTTTGTATAACCATTTCAAATCACCTTTTTACGCCGTTATAATCGCCGCGTCTAGACACGGATTTTAACCCGTTTTGCGCCGACAATGGCTTTCTTTCAAAACCCGAGAAAAGCACACACCCTTTACTCGAGACACTTTCAGATCCCGAGGACCATACACCATCCCTGAGACCTTTTCAAACATTTCAAACTCGATTTTCAAAACATACAATTTTGAATTTCAAAACCGTCTTGGGAAGCAACACACTGTTTTCCGAGCCGACTCAAACTCAAACCGTCTTTTGCAAATAAACTTAAGACAACCCTTTTCAACTGATCGACTTGCGGAGATCTCTATCTTCGGAAGCCGTCAATAAAAGCGACAAATGAATCTTTTTGAAAATTCCTATTTTCGAAAACTTCAGTCCACCATTCCAATTCCGCCTCGTGTCTATCGAGTCAAAGCAAACGTACTTATGGGTCTTTACTTATGAGTCGTCTCATCACGAGACCCGTCCAATGGCGTCACGCCGTCATGTTGGACTCGTGTCAAATGTTCGGTCAATCACCGTCACGTCATAAATCGAGTCAGCACCGAGGGACCACACACGGTCACCCCGTCTTGTTGAGACGATCTTTGTCTCGTCCTCTGTGTTGTCTGCGTTCAGCCTTGGAACCGTGTCGGATTGAGTTGTAATGTGAGCCGTTTTTCTGCCTCAGAGCCATGGCCCCGTCTTCAACTTCGTCTGTCAACAACAACAACAATGATAACAACAGAGATGTCACAACTGATCGGCTAGCCACCAACTTACCGCTCTTAAGGTCACTCTCGATCGCGTCGAGACCCGTATCGACGCCCTGGAGAACAAGGAAATTGGGGAACATAATACCCCACCTCTGACTGAAACTGAGAAGAGGCTGAAACTCTTGGAAGAACAGCTCCTAGCCCGGGGTAACAATATCTACCTTGAAAATAACCGAAGGTTCGAACCTGTTGGGGATCAGTTACCTAACAACTTCACCCTGACCGATGTGCCTAAGTTCAAGGGAGTGGAGGACCCACTTAACCACATCCGTGCTTTCAAAGACTACATGGCCATTAAAGGGGTCAAATAGGAGCTCTTTACCCGGATCTTCCCATCCTCTCTGGAGCCGATTCCTCGCCAATGGTACTACTCCTTGGATCCGAAAAACCTTACTACTTGGGATGAGATCGCAGTTGAGTTTGCCAAACAGTATGCGACAATGTCGAGATCCAGGCCAACACCCGTACTCTCGAAGTGCTAACCCAAAACGACAAGGAAGGGTTCACCGAGTTCCTAACCCGTTGGAGGAGGGTGAGCACTCGGTTGGTCGATGGCCGAGTGAATCAACTCTGGTCGAGAAGTTTGTCAACAACCTCCGCCCGGTTTATGCCAACCTGCGAGGTATCGAAATATCAAAACTTTTCCAGATCTGCAGATTCTGGGGACACGTATTGAGGACGACCTCCGAAAGGGTGTCTTAGCAAAGACCACTGGCAGGGGTTATCAAGGATCCACCTCAACCGGATCTCGCCCTTACAGTCAGACAAACAATATTGATAAGGTTAACCTCGTCGAACCTTCTGCCAAGAAAACTGAACGCTCCCAGAGAGTGTTCACCAACATAGGATCGACTTATGCAAGTGCCTTGAAAAGGGTCATGGATTAAGGGAAGTTACAACCGATCGGGCCCACCCCAGACCCGGCCGACGTCAAGAAATCCCTATTTTGGAACCCCAACGCCTACTGCCAGTATCATCGAGGGAAAGGGCATGATACCGAAAATTGCTTCAAACTCAAGCACCTCATTCAAGACATGATTGAGAAGGGAGATTTGCCTATACCCCCACCAACTAAACCGAACAACAAAACGAATCCCCTGGGAATTCACGCCATCTCGACGATGAGCCGGCCCTAGACTTGCTCTCATCTCATCTTGCCGATTGACGACGAGGTGAATGTTCTGGAAAAGGATCCTTCAGACGGAGTGTTCGTGTTCAGTGCTGGCACCATGCTCACTATGTTTTAGCAAGTGGAAGTGGCCATAACCAGCCTCTCTGAGAGAATCACCCGACTCGACGACGCCTACCGTCGACTCATCTTCAATCCCCCAACACCGCGTCCGAGGGAGAATTCCCCAAGCATTCAAAACTACCCACCCCAGGATGGATTGCTCCCGCGACCATTCTGGCATAGACCTCACGAAAATAACTACCCTCAAAATAACTACCCCCATAAAAATCGCCCTCATAAAAGTATTCCCCACAAGAATTACCCACCGAGGAATACCCCTCCAAGGTATCCTCGAGACCCTGAAATTAACGGTATATGGCGGGATGATGTTGAGGATGTCTATATCCTCCCGGGGAAGGAAAAGCGGTTGAAGGAAATCGGGCATCTCACCCGGTCCGGACGTCCCTATCAGAATCCGAGCAACTCAACGGTCGTTCCAACAACGAATGACCAAATCGTCCCAGATGTGGACACTCAGCCAAAGGCCCCCGAGAACTCAATCCTGAAACAGCTCCAGAAAGCAAAAGCCGAAATCTCAATTTGGCAACTGATCGCAACGTCTTATGAGCATCGGCAGGCCTTGCTGCAGGCCTTGGGAAAGTTAACCGTGCCCTCCACCTCTTCCCCAGAAGAAATAGTGGCACACATGACGAGAGACTCCCCTGATCTGAGCAACCCGGTCGTCTTCTCCGACGAGGGTATTCCCCTGTCCGGAGCCAATCATAACCTGGCCCTGTACATCATCGTACAATGCCTCCAAAAGAATTTACCAATGGTCCTCGTGGATGACGGTTCCGCCGTGAATGTCATTCCTCTCAAAACTGCCCATAGGCTGGGTATCAAGGAATCTGATTTAATCCCAACGAATCAAGGAGTACGCGCCTACGACGACACTCGTTGCAAGGTCGCTGGGCTATTCACTTTGACCGTCGCAACCGGGCCATTAGAAAGACAAACCAGTTTTCAAGTGGTCGACATCGACGCGTCCTTCAACATGCTCCTGGGACGTCCCTGGATTCACGCCGTCAAGGCGGTCACCTCAACGCTTCACCAAAAGATCAGGGTCCCCTTCAACGGGAAAACGATCACGATCCCCGCTTCCCCAATCAAAGCAGTTATGAGAAGAGGGGTAGCCTCCCAAGCCGTTGAGGAGGACGACAATAAAATGTGGGGTTTCCAAGCCGTAAACACCATAACTGATGAACCTGCAACCTCTGAGTGTGACCCGTTCACCAACCTCACGATCAACCGTATCATGATGCGTCAAGGTTATTTCCCGGGTTTGCCGCTCAATCCACTAAAGGACCCATTGCCTCCCTTGAAACAGGCTAAGGTCCGCAACATTCCCTTTAGGCTGGGATACGAACCTACCAATGAAGACATCCAGGAGATGAACCTCCTAATCCGAAAACGCAAGAAGCACGGAGTCATCCTCCGTCCATACCACCTGACTCTCAACGGATACTTTGTCCCCGAGGGAGAGTCTGAACTCTACCACGGCTTTCCGGAGCCTATCTATGACTCTGTGGCAAGGGCTAGATACCCGGGAGTGGAAGTCTTCCAGGACTGTTACTTTATCCCCGACAACGTCGAAGCTGCATCAACCGAGTCCAAGCCGTCACCATGCCTTGAAGGACAAGCTGTCACACTCCTATTTAGGGAAGATAACGTCAAACACCTCGACTATGAGGACATTATCAATATCGCCCTGACCCGGAGAAAGCTACCCAGGGCTGGAGGAAAACCATCAAATGGACCGATCGCCAAGGCCGCATTCTCAAGATAACGACTGGAGAAGGCCCTATGTTCAAGGAGGGAGGTGAAGAAGGATCTGAGTCTGAGTCTGAGTCGGAGTCAGAGTCTGTCATAGCTCCTAACACTCCTGATGTCCCGGTCAAGGCCCCCTTCCCACTGTTTTATCACAAAGTCGTGGATGATTCAGAGGTTGAGTCTACTAGGGTCACCCCCACTCCCATGAAAGGTGACAACCTGGAGCCTATTCCAGGGGCCACTTCCTCTGTCGTGTCGCCTCTGACTGACCACGAGATGTCTGTCCTTTCCGAGCTATTCGCTTGTGTCAACTTAATGAACGCTAAGTTTGCTTATGACTCGTCTCAATTTAACTGCAATGCAATTCTGAGTGATTATGAGGAATTTGACTTGAGTGACTACCCACCTCACTTAGCCAAAGAACTTGACAAGCGGGAAACCAGAACCCCCATCATTGAGGAAACCGAGCCTATAACGTAGGAACCGACAATACACCTCAAGAACTTAGGATAGGGACAACCCCGAACCCCTCGGAAAGACAATAGTTCATTGACCTCCTCCATGAATACAAGGACGTATTCGCCTGGTCTTACAGAGACATGCCTGAGATTGACAGAGAAATTGCAGAGCACCGGATACCCATCAAACCCGGGGCTAAACCCGTGAAGCAGAAGCTACGCCGGATGCGTCCTGAATGGGCCCTAAAAATCAAGGAAGAGGTGGATAAACAGTTCAAGGCTGGGTTCATCAAAGTGTCCGAATACTCGGATTGGGTGGTCAACATTGTGCCGGTACCAAAGAAAGACGGAAGAATTCGGGTTTGCATCGACTTCAGGGATCTGAACAAGGCGAGTCCAAAGGACGACTTCCCTTTGCCACATGTTGACATTCTGGTGGACAACACTGCCGAACATGCTCTCCTATCATTCATGGACGGGTATGCCGAGTACAACCAGATTAAAATGGCTGAGGAAGACATGCACAAAACTGCGTTCACTATACAGTGGGGTACATATTGCTACACGGTCATGCCTTTCGGCCTCATCAACGCCGGAGCAACCTATCAGAGAACCGCTACCATTCTCCTACATGATATGATGCACAAGGAGGTAGAGGTATATGTCGATGACATGATCGTCAAATCAAAAGAACGGGACGGCCACATCAATGCCCTCCGGAAATTCTTCGCTCGTCTGTGGAAATATAACATGAGACTAAATCTTCAGAAGTGTGCATTCGGGGTCACCTCCGGAAAACTCTTGGGACATGTCATTAGCAAAAGAGGCATTGAGATTGATCCAACCAAAATCAAAGCCCTTCAACAAATGCCTCGGCCTAGGAACGAGAAGGAGATTCGGGGATTTCTCGGTCAGGTTCAATACATCAGCCGGTTCATTGCCAAGCTCACTATGATCTGTGAACCGATATTCAAGAAGCTTCGTGCCTCCGACCACACCGATTGGGACGACGACTGTCAAAAGGCGTTCGACAGGATAAAGGAAATCCTATCCAAACCTCCTATCCTCATGCCACCCCAACCAGGGATTCCTCTATCCCTATACCCGACTGTTACCAACACAGCCATGGGAGCAATGTTAGCACAAACAGTTGGCAACTAGGAGCGAGCCATCTACTACATCAGCAAAAAGTTCATTGAGTACGAGACGAGGTATACCCAACTGGAAAAGACATGCATTGCCCTAGTATGGTCAACAAAGAAGCTGCGGCATTACATGCTCAGCTACACGGTCCACATCTACTCCAAGATGGACCCGGTTAAATACATCTTCGAAAAACCCGTACTAAACGGAAGGCTCTCTAGATGGACACTCATGCTGTCCGAATTTGACCTCAAGTTTGTACCCCTCAAGGTTATCAAGGGAAGAGCAGTTGCCGATTTTCTAGCAGAAAATCACGTCAACGAGGATCTAATGACCGACACATGGTCACTTCCTGACGAAGACATCCTTTGTGTCGACTCCGACGCATGGGACCTATACTTTGATGGTGCGTCTAATCTGAGAGGCTTCAGGGTAGGGATCCTTCTAATTTCACCAGAGGGAGAACATGTTCCAATCTCGGTCAAGATGGACTTTGCCGTCACCAACAATGCCGCTGAATATGAAGCATGTCTCATCGGCCTACAAGCAGCCATCACACTTGGCATCAAGAGACTGAGGGTCCATGGCGATTCCTCACTCATCATCAATCGTGTCCTGGATCATGGAAAATCCGATCGACCGACTTAGCTCCCTACCGAGCAAAGATCAATCAAGAGGCCGAATTCTTCGACCAAGTCAACTACTTCCACTTGCCGCGAGAGGAAAATCAATTTGCTGATGCCCTGGCAAAACTTGCCGCGCTCGTCAATATACCCGACGACATGACATCAATGCCCCTATGTGCCGAAAGACGGAGCGAGCCAGCTCACATCTGTGCCATTATCGACGACGTGGAAAACCATGATAAACCTTGGTACCAAGCCATCCTCAATTACAAAACCAAAAACGAAGTCCCTCCCAACTCTGACCAAAGAGGACAAAGAGCCATCCCTTTACTGGCATCACAATTCGTGATAAACCAAAATCAACTCTACAAAAGAACACCCCAAGGAATTCTCCACCTTTGCATTGACCATCACAAAGCCAAAAAAGTCATGGGAGAGGTTCCTGACGGAGAATGTGGCTCTCACATGAGTGCAATGATGCTTACACGGAAAATCACGCGGCTAGGTTACTACTGTACCACCATGGAAGCCGATTGCCGTAACTACGTCAAACATTGCCACAATTGCCAAATCTTCGCCAACATACAACACATACTACCATCCCTTTTGTACACAATGATGTCGCCCTGGCCTTTCTCAACCTGGGGCATCGACATCATCGGGAAAGTCAACCCGATAGGCACCAAGGGGCATTGCTTCATCCTCGTCGCCATCAACTACTTCACCAAATGGGTGGAAGCACAGTCATATGCAGTCTTGACCGCCAAAGAAGTGGCCAAATTCATCCAAAACAACATCATCTGCCGATACGGGGTACCCCACGAAATCATCAGCGATCAAGGCTCTCACTTCCGGGCGGAAACTCAAGCCTTGCTGGACAAATACAAGATCAAACGGCATCGATCATCCCCCTACCATCCCCAAACTAACGGAGCGGTGGAGGCAGCGAACAAAACTCTTGTTACCATTATCAAGAAAATGCAAGACAACTACCGCGATTGGCCGAGCAAACTCCCATTCGCACTCTGGGGATACCGAACCTCCATTCGAACACCGACAGGCGCCACACCCTTCTACCTAGCATACGATATGGAGGCGGTTCAACCGGTAGAGTTAGAGATCCCTTATCTACGCATCCTACTAGAGAGTCAAGTCCCTGAGGCGGAATGGACCCGTCGAAGGTACGAACAACTCACTCTTCTAGACGAACGGAGACTCAACGCCTTGCACAACGTCCAGCTATACCAACGACATATACAACGGGCATTCAACAAGAAGGTTAAACCCAGAAACATCTAGGAGGGCGACTTGGTCCTCAAGTCAGTTCGAGCACCATTACCCGTCGATCCGAGGGGAAAATTCAAACCCAACTGGGCCGGGCCATACCTGGTCAAGAAAATACTTTCGGGGGGCGCGGTGAGACTGAGTGACCTAGACGGGGAAGACTTTACAAACTCGACCAACCTAGACCAACTCAAGAAATACTACCCTTGAACCCTATTAACCAACAACCTAGCCTAGTTTTACAACTAGCATCGACCTCAACCCTTTTCAAGTCAAGTTCCTCAATATGTTCTGATTTGAAATTGCATGTTTTATCGAGTCTAAGCTGCGGCACCTTGCCCATTTCGAATGTCCTTTGATCCGTCAAAGGCAACGTCCATTTGCACTAAAACAAAAACGAACCCCCTGAACTACGAGCATGGTTTGATTTCACCTCTTCCGGTGGATACGTAGGCAGTCCCTCTTATGCCTGAGGGATACAACCACAAAACCCAATTCAAATTCACAAAATATTTCGAACTACGATCATGGTTTGATTTCACCTCTTCAAGTGGATACGTAGGCAGTCCTTTCTTATACAAGAAGGATACAACCATTCCCACAATCAAGTACAACCATTCCCCACATACAAGGAAACACCCCCCCCCCCAAAAAAAAAAAAAAGAGAAAGGGAAAACCATTCCCTTTCCCACAAAAATACGAAAATGAGCCTTTCTCCCTTTCCACAAAATACCACTTTCCCAAGTGCAAACGTTTAGGACGATTCAAATCGAATTGCCTTTACCAAATGGATGGAAGAAACAAGCGTTCACAACTTTCTACACGAGCAATCCTCTTATTTAATTAATAATGGGAGGGATTACAATTTCAACAACAAATAAAGCTCGACGAGTCTACGACTTGTCAAAGCTAAGGTGTCAACTAACACGCCTCACATAGTAAAACTAGCACAAAACACACAATAACTAGCTAGTACAACATAATAAAAACTCACAACAATAATACAACATAATAATAAAGTGGGTAATGGAGGTCTTCACTCTTCCATTCTACCCTTGCCTTTTCCTTCGGGGTACATCTTCCCCTTGTTCTTCTTGTTGGCCCGCCTAGCATGGACTTCTTCCTCGAAACGGATCCTAAACGGATCTAAGATGGCGACGGCCTCCGGTCTAGCACAAGACCCCATATTCGACCCAAGACAAGCCAATGCACGGCCCACCATATTCTTGGGGCCGGAACTCCTCCTCTTCGGTGGTCTCATCACATCGGGGGTAGCTCCATCAACATACTCCTCGAAGAAGGCACGGTTGACCTTGCCAACCTCTCGATACTTCAAGTCGACAACCTCGTCCTTACGAAACTTGGATCTCTCTTCCTAGGACGGAGCTCGTGACCACTTGACATAAGCGGGAGTCACCCATGTCGTGGCCACGGGGTTTGGTACCTCCCAAAGTGGCCGAGTGGCCCACCACCTTTCAAAGAATTCCACGAGCTCGGAGTTCCGGAACACATTCTCTTGGACAAGAGTATCTTGAGCGGGCACCTTTTGTTGACGCCCCATTTGCCTCATGAGCCTTTCGGGATAAATGAAGGAAACAACCTTCAAACCCACCACCATCAAAGAACGAGGACTAGCACCCGAAGCGGGCAACCCCGTGAAGGACCTCAAGTGCCACCACGGCACCACCCAACGGATATGAGGACCACCCTCCTCCGCCAATCTTGCGGCCCAATAGGCCTCGGTGGAGGCAAAACTATCCGGGTACAACTTCTTCCTCATGGTAAGGTGACGGAAGGAATAAGAAGAAGAATCAACCGGAGGCTCTACATACCTTAGCCTCTCCAATAAACACACTTGGAGGATCCTTGGCGATCCGAAAGAGGGAGCTTCTCCACAAGAGCCTTCCTTGTCCAAAGCTTGGATAATCTCTCCAAGCACCAACCATGATGGATCTCTACCATGCTCCATTTGCTCAATCACATGGATGAGGGTCATGCTACCATGGCATCTTGGCCCCTCCTTCTTCAAGACATCAACGAAGAGGTACACATGGACAAGGCAAAATGCAAGAGCCCTTCTCCTAGCCACCTCCGAGACATTAGCATCTAATCGGTTTGAAAAGATGTTGATAAGAGCTAACATATCCACACCATGTGGAGCAAGAAGAAAGTTGATTTGGCTTGTTGATAAGCCCAACATGGAACAGAATTTCTCCTTGTAGCACAACCGAGTCGGAGGAAGCACCGGAACACAACCCGGCCACCCACCAATGGCTCCAACTTCTTCGGCAAGAGGACAAAGCTCGCCTTTCGGGAAAACGAAAACATGATGTTTCGAATCCCAAAACCGAGAACAGCTTCAAGAAACAAAGGTTTCACCTTGACTTGACGAAGCACCAATGATACTGTCGTTTCTGTACCAAAAATAAACCTAAAAACAACTAACAGAAGCTAGCAGCAAGTAGGGTCGATCTCCACAGGGAGGCTATTTTGCTAATTATCTATTTAACTTAGTCTGTCAGGATGTCACAGAGATGGGGGTTTAAATGTGATTTTCTAAACTAATAAGAATAAGGAAAAGAGAATAAGAGAAGGGGATTAACCAGATAGAGAGAAACAGCTAAGACAAACGGTTCACCATAATCATCCCGTCAAGTAATCTAGGTCTCAGGTCAATGCAAATACGGTCTAAGGGGTAACGAACGTCACCTTTCGGTCCTTAATTCACCCTAAAGTGTAAACAGCTTAACTCTCGCCCTCACTGCAATACTCTATTGTTCGCTACTAGTCTCGCCTTTTCCAACCTTTCGGTCCAGGTCAAGGATCACTAGGAATTATAGGTCTAATTGCGTCGACTCAATTAGAAAGATACAATTAAATGTAGCATTTAACCAACAAAGACTATACTAGCATTAACCAAATAAATCAATTACTCTCCCTTCATAATTATGGATCCCCTATAGTCTTAGCATAATGAAATTAGCTACTCATAATCAATGAATTAACAATAACAACAAATAGATAATTGAGACTTAACATGATAATAAAACTAAAAGGATTGAAATAAGCAATTATGATAACAATAAAGGGAAGAAGGAATTAAAGCAATAAAAAGGATTAAAGGATTAAAGAAAGAGAAAGGAATTACAATCCAAGCGAATCCAGCGTAAAGAACACAAAATCCGAGTGAAAATAATCCCGAAATAAAGTAACAGTGAAGAGGAATAAAGCAACGTTCTAAAGTTTACCGTAGAATGTTTGATAATATGAAAGATGATGCTAATTAACCTAGTAAAGTGTGCTTAAATAGCAAAAGAAACAAGTTTAGCGAAATAAAACATCACGCGGGCTAATTAAAGCCCAAACCCATCAAAACCACTTGATCGAGTGGATTACAACCACTCGATCGACCAACTCAAGCTTAAATCACTCGATCGAGTAGAAAATCTACTCGATCGAGTAGAAAATCTACTCGATCGAGTAAGCCATAAATTGAATCTACTCGATCGAGTAGAAAAAGGACTCGATCGACCAAAATTCTACTCGATCGAGTACTTTCCAGCAACAGTTTCCTGCTTTGCGCACTGAACGTCAAACGGCTGCCATTTCTTCGTTACTTGGGCAAACAGGGCGATTCCGGTGGCGTTGGAAATCTAAGAGGACAAACTTTCATCTCCAATTGGAATCACCTAAATATCGGTTCTATAACTCGAGATATGGCTCTCCAAAGTAGGCACTAGCAATTTGAAGTTCTTCCTTTGCTCGCCTAGCTATCTTTCTTCTTTGCGCATCCCAAAATAGCTACATTCCCGCTCCAAATTCACTCTTCCTCCAAATGCATGCTAAACGGACGGTAAAAGGCTCGATTTAGCTCCTCTTCGGTTAATTCCTGCAAATTACATAAAACGAACCAAAGTAGGATATTCGGGGGTATTTGTAGCTAGATGCTACATAAATAGTACATAAATGCGTGTAAAAATGAGGTAAAAACCTTATATAAAAGGCACGCATCAAATCTCCCCAAACCAAACCTTTGCTTGTCCCCAAGCAAATATGAATGCAACTAAGAAACAACAGTGGAACGGGACCAACGCATCAGCTACAAATCACCCACTAAAACCAATTTAATGCAATAAAATGACAAAGTGGCAAATGAGAAGTACAAACGAGTTAAATCAATGTTTCAAACTTACTGAACCGTCGACCTTGCAAGATTCAAAAGATATCGGACTCTCACGGGTCGCTCGTCACTCAAAATTAGGCACAAAGTGAGTATATATGTGAAAGATAGAAAGAAGTAAGACACTCACCTAACTCGACCTATAAGAACATGCATGCAGTTAACATGAATAAAGTCTCTACAACCGTACATATGCATTCCAACCATACTAATGACCAAGACACACGCCGAGGACTTACATTTGGGTAAGTGAGGTAATGGGTAAGAAGGGGCTAAAATGAATTTGGATATGTGGGGTTAATAGCCAGGCTAGCAACAAAGAACCCAAAAATAAACTGCATCCCAACTTCGTACTCAATATAGCAAGATGAAACGGTGCAAAACTATGCACTAAACTCACAAAACACCAAAAATCGTCAACTCCCCATAAGATATAAATAAGACTTGGGAGTGAAAATCTTTGTACAATTCTCATTTCTTTTTCACATGATTTTTCTTTCTTTCTTTTTCTTCTTTTCTTGTTTCGTTTTTTTTTTCTTTTTCGTTCTCTTTTTTTTTTTTTTTTTTTTTTTTTTTTTTTTTTTTTTTTCAACAATTCTTTTATTTCATTCCCTTTGATTCTGCCACCATCCTCTGAAATCAGATAAAATAACCATATTGCAATAACACATTCCAACAACTACTCGTCACTAGCTCGGCTAGGGTAGGAGGTATTATAGAAAGTAGTTAATAGGACAAAAAGGCAATTTGGCTATGTGGGGTTCATGGGTAGAATGAAATAAAGGGAACTGCCTCTCCTAACATGTGTCACCATCCACAGACCGAATGCATACAGGTATTAAGAAGACTAGACTCATGCTTATGCAAATTGATGTTACATGCCTTAAAGAGAGTACTACTCACATCCTAAATGAAACCGGTCATGAATGTCACCAGTTTATAAAGCTCTAACCTCAGAATGTAATGTAGCTTGCCGACATAATGAATCAAGTCTATTCGTTCAGATAAGAGAGAAACAAAAACTCGTAGATTGTGCACATAATCATGCCAACTAAATGTCAAGAATATGCAGGGCTCAAGTAAGGGTTCAAAGTAGCGTCACAGTTCAAACGTTCCGACACAAATTAAACATGAAAAATTTTTAATTAATTTTTTTTTTGAATTAAAAGCAACAATGCATGCGATAATAATAAACGTGCAAGCAAAAATGCAGGAAACATGCAGACACAGATATGGATGCATACCTCCCCAAACCAAACCGTACAATGCCCTCATTGTACCAAAAATAGGGAAGGAAATGCAAACTGAAGAGAAGAGGATAAATGGAGTCGGAAAACTTACAAAACGTCATATAGTGGGACCTCCCCAAACCGACCATGAACATGGGAGGTCAAAGAAAGTCAAACAGTAGCTCCATAGACGGAAAACATCAGCTGGGATTTAAAACTACTCGATCGAGCACTTGGAACAGCTCGATCGAGTAAACTGGCAATGGGAAGGATTCGATCGAGCAGAAAACCGGTCGATCGAGTAAACGTGGATTTGCTTTTGGTCGATCGAGGACAATTATCACTCGATCGAGTGAGAACTGCCCCAAAAAGTGCTCGATCGAGGACAAAACCACTCGATCGAGTACTTGGTCCTGCAAAAACACGCATACCAAAGCTAGAAAAGCATGGGAAGTTCGTAAAACAGCGTATAAAGTTCAACAAAAAGCTAAAGAGAAATAAATAGTTCAACAAAAGTTCAATAAAATCAAATTTGCCGCTCCCGGAGAGCGCTGGTTTATGAGGTCCCGCACGACCTTTTTCCAGATCATCCAAAAGCACAAATCATCGGCCTACCACTAGGCCTCTGACTGGACGCGGTAGCTTCAGCAATCGTTAAGCGGACATCCGGCCTCCACGGCAACGGCACCAAAATTTGGTACTGTCGTTTCGTACCAAAAATAAACCTAAATACAACTAACAGAAGCTAGCAGCAAGTTGGGTCGATCTCCACAGCTTGGCAATGTAAGAACAGCAGCTTCCCACAGCATCCGGGTCCCAATCTATCACCTCATCACGCAGCTTTTTCCTAGACGGTGTGGCTTTATCAACACCTCCTCCTCGGGTCGTCTATCCGGCGCTTCCCGACTTCATGCTAAGAGCACCCATCTCACCTCCCGGGTCTTTGAACTTGTCAAGACCTGTAGAAAGAGAAACAAAGACATGTTCCTCCAATTCGCTCCCAGAATGGGGCGGAGGCGTCATAAAAGCAGCAATAATATGTGACTCAGAAGGGCTATCAGACGGTGTATCAAAGGACTCTTCATGAGGGACATCATCACATGGCGTGATGTGCATGGGTTCCCTAGGGCCATCGACTTAGTAAAAACCAGGTCCTCCCCTCCGACACGAAGGTAAGTGTCCCAACCCCGACATCGATAATTGCGCCAAAGAAGGCACAAAAATGGTCGTCCCAAAATAATGGGAACATTGCGGTCTTCGGTATGTTTAAGACAATGAAATCATGGGAATATAGAAATTCCCGATCCTAACAAGTACGTCATGTAAAGCTCCTTTGACCCGTACATAGGAGTAATCACCAATCGGACGATCGTTCTAGCGCGTAAACTTAGTCGATCCCAATTTCAACGCCAAATGACAAAGGTAAAATGTTGACACTAGAATCGAGGTCACATAAAGCATTATCAAACGAATGGGTCCCTATAGAACATGGTATAGAAAAACGAATCGGGTCGACATTTTGGGCGGGTCCCATTTCGAAGAAGTGCGCCAGCACTCTTCGATTATAGCAACATTCATTACCGTCTCACTAGCATCCCTCTCGGACCAATCAATTTGAGAAATAAAATTAGCATAAGTAGGTACCTGAGTGATCATCTCATCGTAATGAGCAGCGACATTGAAAGCTCGTATGCGGTCCGAAAATCTACGGTGTGGCGTGATCGTTGTGGATAAGGAATTGACCGAACCGTAATACTACTCGATCGAGTAGTTTCCTCATCATCTATAGTCGGTTGAGGATCGTGATCGGCCGAATGAACGCTCCTTCCTCAAGAGTCTTCGATCGAGTGTTTACATCCTCTCGATCGAGGGTTACAAAGATCGTCTCGTTCGATCGATCGGTTTTATCACTCGATCGAGTGATTTCTTCAAGAATTTCATCGATCGAGTAAAAATTCCACTCGATCGACCATCCTCAATTTCTGTAATGCTTGATCGACCATAATTATCACTCGATCGAGTGATGGGATGAATAAGTTCACTCGATCGAGTTGATTTTTCACTCGATCGAGTGTCTGCATTGCACGCAGCAAGTATTAATTCCAAAAACTCGTCTAAACCATCCTCCGGGGTATCTTCATGAAACGGAATGGTGTCGGTGTTGATAGCATACACCGTCTCACATTGCTCTTGCTCGGTAATTAATTGATCACACCGGGCCTCTAGCTTCTTCATATGGCTATCAAATTCCGCACTAGAATTATGATACTGTAGTGCAAGTGCCAATATTGTTGACTTCAGTTCTTCCACCTCATCATTCCTAGCAGGTGAAGGGGTTGGTTGCGGTGGAAACAAATAACAAGGCTGTTGATAGCCTTGTTGCATCAACGGTTGTGGTCGAGGAGCGACATCATAGTAATTACCACAACCCCAAGAATCTTTCCTCTCCCAATTGGCGGATTTTTCAGTTTGAGCTTCAAACTGAGCAATAAGTCGGGAAACGGACGTCATCTTGGCAAAGAATCGAAGGTACTCAAGCCTTCCCTTCGATAATCTTTCTCTAAAAACCGACTAATAGACCTGTAGACCTATCAAAACAAAGAAAGAATAAGATTAGAACGGCCTCAAGGTACTCAGTCTTCCCTTGAGGCGAAAAAATGACAAAATTAAAACAGATATAAAAGCGTCGCCTCCCGGAACGGCGCCAAAATTTGATATTGTCGTTTCTGTACCAAAAATAAACCTAAAAACAACTAACAAGCTAGCAAAGAAGTAGGGTCGATCTCCACGGGAGGCTATTTTGCTAATTATCCTGTTTAACTTAGTCTATCAGGATGTCACAGAGATGGGGGTTTAAATGTGATTTTCTAAACTAATAAGAATAAGGAAAAGAGAATAAGAGAAGGGGATTAACCAGATAGAGAGAAACAGCTAAGACAAACGGTTCACCATAATCATCCGGTCAAGTAATCTAGGTCTCAGGTCAATGCAAATACGGTCTAAGGGGTAACGAACGTCACCTTTCGGTCCTTAATTCACCCTAAAGTGTAAACAGCTTAACTCTCGCCCTCACTGCAATACTCTATTGTTCGCTACTAGTCTCGCCTTTTCCAACCTTTCGGTCCAGGTCAAGGATCACTAGGAATTATAGGTCTAATTGCGTCGACTCAATTAGAAAGATACAATTAAATGTAGCATTTAACCAACAAAGACTATACTAGCATTAACCAAATAAATCAATTACTCTCCCTTCATAATTATGGATCCCCTATAGTCTTAGCATAATGAAATTAGCTACTCATAATCAATGAATTAACAATAACAACAAATAGATAATTGAGACTTAACATGATAATAAAACTAAAAGGATTGAAATAAGCAATTATGATAACAATAAAGGGAAGAAGGAATTAAAGCAATAAAAAGGATTAAAGGATTAAAGAAAGAGAAAGGAATTACAATCCAAGCGAATCCGGCGTAAAGAACACAAAATCCGAGTGAAAATAATCCCGAAATAAAGTAACAGTGAAGAGGAATAAAGCAACGTTCTAAAGTTTACCGTAGAATGTTTGATAATATGAAAGATGATGCTAATTAACCTAGTAAAGTGTGCTTAAATAGCAAAAGAAACAAGTTTAGCGAAATAAAACATCACGCGGGCTAATTAAAGCCCAAACCCATCAAAACCACTCGATCGAGTGGATTACAACCACTCGATCGACCAACTCAAGCTTAAATCTCTCGATCGAGTATAAAATCTACTCGATCGAGTAAGCCATAAATTGAATCTACTCGATCGAGTAGAAAAAGGACTCGATCGACCAAAATTCTACTCGATCGAGTACTTTCCAGCAACAGTTTCCTGCTTTGCGCACTGAACGTCAAACAGCTGCCATTTCGTCGTTACTTGGGCAAACAGGGCGATTCCGGTGGCGTTGGAAAGCTAAGAGGACAAACTTTCATCTCCAATTGGAATCACCTAAATATCAGTTCTATAACTCGATATATGGCTCTCCAAAGTAGGCACTAGCAATTTGAAGTTCTTCCTTTGCTCGCCTAGCTATCTTTCTTCTTTGCGCATCCCAAAATAGCTACATTCCCGCTCCAAATTCACTCTTCCTCCAAATGCATGCTAAACGGACGGTAAAAGGCTCGATTTAGCTCCTCTTCGGTTAATTCCTGCAAATTACATAAAACGAACCAAAGTAGGATATTCGGGGGTATTTGTAGCTAGATGCTACATAAATAGTACATAAATGCGTGTAAAAATGAGGTAAAAACCTTATATAAAAGGCACGCATCAACCAACAATTGACCAACTCCCATGCAAACGAGTTGATGCTTTTCGGGAGGCGACAAATCCCGGCACCATTGTCGTAATGCGTTCTCAAAAGCATCCATGAAATATTTTTGTGGAAGAAGAAGAGGTTTTGTAGAGATGTTTTTGTGTTTCGGATGATGAAACAATGAAGCGCAAACGTCCCTATTTATACGAAATGATCAGCGCATTTTTCCCGAAAAAGGGGAGAGCCAGCTTACATCGCCAGGCTGCTCGCGCCTCTTTGAGGCTCCTCCAGGATTCCCGCTGTTGACTTGTCTCTTTCAACATGTGTTTTCTCCTGACACCTGAAACCTCCCGCCGGGAACCTCGAGCCTCTTCGGGATGATTCAGGAAATTTTGTGTTTCCTCACACTCACATTTCCTTGTTTTCACGTTTTACGAAATCTGACACGGTTTCCACGACGCAGCTTTAAACATACGAATTTTTCTTTCTTTTTTAAAAGGGGGGAAGGGCTAGTCGCCCCGATCCGCGATGGATCGTTTCCATGTCAGTCGAAATGCCGAAAATTTTTCGCTTTTTCGCAATTTTCCGGCAAAAATCAAAATCGAAGATTGATAACACGACATCAATTTTCCTCAAAAATTCAAGCACTCACAAATTCGAGTCTTGACATCAAAAGCCAAATATACTCGCAAAAATCCTTTTCTAAAATTCTTTCCTGACGGTTTGAGTTTTATATTTTTCGAGTCAATTTTCAATAATTTCGATGCAATTTAATTCACGACACGAGTTAATTGCTCAAATTCTCAAATCAATTCCTTTTGAATTCCAAACGCGACGATTTGTCACAGAATCTTCAAAATTCATTTCAAAACTTAATTTTAACTTCAAGTCATCTTGGTTAATTTTGATTTTCAAACAAATGCTTTACGTGTTTTCAACCAAATGCTTCTACGTGTTTACGTTTTTGCGTATGTGCTATCTGTTGCCTATTTTCTACAGCTAATGATGCAGGAACTGGTGCAAAGCAAAAGGAGAATCAATAGCCGACAGCGCTCCTCCGAAACACAACACAAAAAAGCCGAAAATCACAAAATAAACCACAATCCAAAAACATATATATACAAACCGCCTTACGCAAAATACATCGACAAACGTCTATCATAAAGACACTGGCCTAAAACAAACGTCTATCATACAGACACTGGCCTAAAACAAACGTCTATCATATAGACACTGACCTAAAACAAACGTCTATCATACAGACACTGGCCTAAGACAACGAACTGGGGGCTATCCGCCACCTACCGAACTAAGCACTCTCTATCCTCTCAAACGGAAAAGAAAGAGAGCAACAGGGGAAACAGAGGAGCAACAACGAAAGCAGAGGAGCTTACCATTACGATAACCCTCCGCTCCTGCTCCATGACAAAAAAGAAGACAGTGTCTTGCAGACTTCGGATGATGAGGAGGCTAAGAACCATGATGCGATGCAGCATTCCGATACTGAACCCCACTCATCATCCACCCTGTCTATGAGCCACAACGAAAAGGACAAACCGGCCATATCAGCCGCCTATCCTCCTCTACGGAAGCATCCTCCACCACCGCCTCAAATACGGCAGCCTCCTCGGCCGCTACAGCCCCTCCGGGATCGACTTCCTCCTCCAAAGCCTCAACGACGGACCCCATAGGTCCCAAACAATACCCTGTGATAAAAAAAACAACAAACAAAAAACGTCAGCCGAAATTTCGGCATTACGACGGCATGAAATGGATAAATCCAAAAACAAAAAAACACAACCTGCAATACAAAAACAAGGGGCAATCCCGCCCCAAACCATTCACAAAAAAACACAAAAACGACTCGCCCCTCTTTTAAAGCAAAAGACGAGTCACAAAAACGGCATTTCAAGACCCATACAAGGTCCGCCAACAACCCAAAATACATTCCTGACACAATGGGGATTTTTCTACGGTTCAAAAAGGCAATTCATACGCTAATTTGAGCCCAAACCGGTCAAAAATTCAAAAACGACCGCCAAAAGACAAACGTGATTTTATCACGCCTCAAGGTGACCTAAAATACCAATAAGGTCCATTTCAAGGCAAACTGACTCGATTCAAGCCCAAACAGGCGCTTATTTTGTCAGAAGTAAGACCGTCGCAAAAGGCAAAAATCCAATTTTGCCCACAAACATCCAACGAAGGTCCTTAGATGGCAAACACGGGTTTTCCCAACTACAATGCAACCTAGTGGGACCCATTACCCAAGCAAATAAACTTGGCATTGTGAAATGAGACGGTTTCTCGCCTCATTCACGTTTTTCGAGCACAGGGAGCGGGAACGGGGACCAAAATGCAAAATAAAAGCACCCCTATGCTCCTAAACTGGTTTCTAACCTAATGCAGACATCAATTTCACTCGAAATTGGCTCAATCAAAAACGCCCAATTCGATTTTTTAGGGCAAAATTTCGCCCTAATTCAATCAAGCTAACAATCAACAAATTTGAAAGGATTCAAGAGGAAATACATACCTTGAGATGACATTTGTTGACAATGGCACAAGTGAAAGCAAGCTAGAAGGTCTTTCAATGGCGATTTTGGGGGATTTTTGAGGTTGAAGATGAATAATCATCCGCAGCTCAACCTCGCGTCTTTTTAACAGAAAATAGAGAAGCCGGCTTCCATCGCCAGATGGCTCGCGCCTAAACCAGGCCTCTCCCTTGCCTCTTCAGCGAAATTTGGGCTTTGGCCCAACTTCCACACAACAAATTCGGATTTTCGTTGACGATATTGAATGTCGTCATTTCCTCAAAACAAACAAGGCCAAATAGTGAAAATTCAAATTCGCTATTTTCAAAAAATTTCAAGCAAACGGCGATCAAAACCGCCAACTTCAAAAATAATGGCGAAAATTCAAAATCGCTATTTATTCAAAATCCGAACGACGGCAATTAAAACCGTCAATTCCAAAAATAATAGCGAAAATTCAAAAACCGCTATTTCTCCAAATTTCAAGCAACGGCGGCACATAAACCGTCACTCCGATCAATACTGAAGATTCCAAATTCACTATTTCCATCACATGTCAACGGCGGCACATAAACCGTCACTTCGATCAATAGTAAAGATTCCAAATTCATTATTTCCATCACATGTCAACGGCGGCACATAAACCGTCACTTCAATCAATAGTGAAGATTCCAAATTCACTATTTTTCTCAAATGTCAACGGCGGCACATAATCCGTCACTTCAAACGCTATAGCAAACTCAAATTTGATGTGTTTTCCTTCAAAATTAGAACAAACGGCGATCAAAACCGCCATTGCAAATTCAAGCCGATGAATGGTGAAGATGCCAAATTCACTATTCTTTCGAATACCAGCAGGGGGCTTCCTCGCGGAACCCACACATTCCAAAAACGGTGATAGTGAAAATCCAAATTCACTATTTGCACAGCGGCATCACGAGTTCGCTACTTTCAAAACAAGCCCATTCGACGCGGCTATTCCCATGGTCCATTAACCGACCGTTACATTTGGCTGGCGAGCCTTTGCCCGCAACACATCAAGGATACATCCCGAAGATGCCTCGGGTAGATGTCCTTACAGTGGCTGGCGAGCCTTTATCCGCAAACATTCAAGGACAGATCCCGAAGATGCCTCAAGTACATTTCCTTACCATCGGCTGGCGAGCCTTTGTCCGCAACCTTTCAAGGACACATCCCAAAGATGCCTCGGGTACATTTCCTTATCATCGGCTGGCGAGCCTTTGTCCGAAACCTTCCAAGGGCAGATCCCGAAGATGCCTCGGGTACATTTCCTCACAATGGCTGGCGAGCCTTTGTCCGCAAACATTCAAGGACAGATCCCGAAGATGCCTCGGGTACATTTCCTTACCAGTGGCTGGCGAGCCTTTATCCGCAAACGTGCAAGGACATATCCGAAGATGCCTCAGGTATGACTCCTTCTTATGGCGGGCGAGCCTTTGTACGTAGTCTAACGGACTTTAAACGACCTTCATGGACAGTCGACAGACTCTAAACTGTTCCCGACGACAGGGCCTTGACTCGTACCCTCGAGTCGCCTTGGCGTCGCCCTTCCCGACGGCAGGTCCTTGGCCCGATTCCTTTCGAGCCGCCTCGACGTCGCTTGGGTCTCCAGGTTGTAATCTTCGATTGACCTGGGGGCTCTACTTTGACTTTCGCCCTGTCCAAGCCTCAGTCAAAGTGGGGGCTCTGTATATACCCGGTATCTGCTGAGACTCCAATAAACACCCGATGATTATCGGACTACAACATGTTTTAGAATCGCGGCGTTTGATCGACAGTTTGTGTACAACTTTACGTCGGAAAACTTAAAACGATTTCGAAAATGAAACATTTCAAAATATTTCAAAAATACCCGGAGTGTTTAATGCACGGCGACGGGGTCGCAATGACACTAACTAGAGTCAAAACCGACACCGGACCAAAAACCGACTCAAAAATTCAAATCCCGACTCCAACAACGAGTCAAACCGAGTCAACCACAAAAAATAAACATTTCAAACCTTATATGCTAAGATTTCCCGGATTTATGAATGGTCAAGTACCAAACATATGACTACAAATCCTAGGATAGAACAAATCATGATTGCGTTTGTTGTGAAAGCGACAACTCACCTCGAAGACCCGCGACGTGGCACGCGCCTCTTTGAGCAGCCCAGGTGGCCACGTCGCTCAAAACTCCCACAACCACTCATTTCCCTATAAATACCCCTCAAATGCCACCCATTTGAGACTTACGCGAGTGTCCGCCTCCTCTTTTCTCCCTTAAAATTCTCGACTCGACTTCTAAAGTCACAATCCGACGCGTATTTACGACCTACCGATCGTAAACACGAGCCTTACACATTGTTTGGTACCGTCATCGTTCATTAAATCACTTGACTGACCACTTCGACCACTACACCATCACTAAACTTTTAAAACACTCTTTTACTTACCAAAACGGTTTTAAACCGAGTTTTTTTCCGATCAAACGAGTTGTTACACTTACGTCGGTCACTCGCCATAACCAAACATGTAAGTATGAGGGTGTAAAAATCCTCTTTTATTATGTTTTCATTTGTTTCATGACTCTAACATGCTAAAACATGCATAACATGAACCAAAACATGGAATAAACGAGCCAAAACTGATTTTTGGTCTGAGGCAGAAGCCCCTTAGGTCGCCAACTGGCTCGCGCCTAAATGGGGTATTCAGACCAGAAATCAACCGTGTTTGTTCTCGTCATTTCCCTTAATCCATTTTTCATATTTGTAATCGGTTTTTACCATTTCAAGTATTTCCGAAACCTTTTTGTTTCATTTCACATGTTTTAACCATAAAACATTTTTCACCCTTGGTTCCTCATACCATGGCGGTTAAATCCGTGTTTCGGTGATGATATTTGGTTAATGACATTTAGAAGGTATTTTAAAGCCTTTTATTTCATTTCCTCACATTTTCAAACAAACATATTAGTCACCAACACAAAATCATCCTTGGTTCTACATACCATGCCGGATTTTAACCCGGGTACGATGACGAGTATCGACTAATTACATTCAAAATGGACTTAAAACAATTAGTCCATAATCATTTTTCAAAACTATTCATGTCAAGTTTGTCAAATCGAACCCGGCACCGAATATTATCAAATAATGATGATTATTCGAGTCTAGTTCTTCAAATCAACAAATGCGGTCTAAACGACCCTTTCAAAATCAAGCCGGGTTCAAATACCCATTTTAAACACGTTTTATAACGTTTTCTAAATAGTCAGAACACGGCATACAACCGTTGGCTAACCCGCGCCTAAACAGGCTCTCCATTTCTCATTTTCAAAACCAGAGGGAGGCCCCTAACACCGCCGGCTGGCTCGCGCCTCTTATAGCCGTCTGGTACATGGCCTGTTCCCTTCCAGCATTAGTCTAGGACGATCCCGACTCCGGCTAACCCGGATATAGGACGGATCAGATGACTATTCGATTATTCAAAACCATATTTGCAAAATGCCTTACTAAGACAAATGGATCATGTTATGCACCCTAAACCTAATACGGTAAATGGATGTTTAATTTTCGTCTTGCATGCAAATCAACCATTAATCCAAGTCGACATCTTATACTTGATACTTGGATTAAATCAACCGACTTAGAAAGCTCTCACATGTTAGGTTTAAATCATTGGATGCGCATTCATGCATTTAAACCGTTTTATCAACTTTTGCATTCAACCAACCCAGATCGATCAGTAGAGGCCGCTAAACGCGGGCGGGATTGGGTGTCTGATTAAAGGGCTTCCCAATACGTACCTTCACCTCTTACTCAGAAACTTTGGATAGTGGACGACCTTATCCAGGGCGTACGAGAGTTATTCTAGAGATAGGATGCTAAAGAGGGACGATTTCCTTATCTTTAGTACCTATGTCAAACGCTGCTTTGTGCTTCAATTTGACCGAGGTATAAAGTGGAATTCGAACGGGTTCCAGGCATCCCACAAATGCTTGGTGGCGACTCCGAACATCTCTAATCGTTTCGAGACCCTTACCGAGACGAAATCGACCGATCTAAAACGATCCGGTCGAAAGCATCTTTACGCCGCTGAGCGTGGCTTTCAAAAGACCGCTGCATGTCCACAGATTGGCTTGGTGTGCAGGTGGCCCAAATCCACGGACCGAGACGTGGCCCATGCCCACACCTGCACAGAGTTATGTGAGGAATAGACCGTCTGGATCATGGTCTAACCGGGGAAGTCAGAGCTATCAGGGTGGAGGTAGCCGCAATGGCGGTAATTCTTATCAGAAACCAGCTACGAACAACAACAACAATCAGGGGTCGGCTGCTAAGCCGACCACATCAGCCAGTACTGTCCTGGGAGGTGGACAGAAGACCAGTGGAAAGCTGTTCATGATGGACAAGAAAGCAGCTGAGGATGATGCACATGTTATCACTGGTACTTTTCTTGTTAACGGTATTCATACCTTTATTTTGTTTGATTCGGGGGCGTCTCAGTCGTTTGTATCTTCGAGTCATGTTAAACGGTTGGGTTTGAGGGTATATGAGTCTGTAAGTGAGAACGTTTTTATACCTTCGGGTGAGTCTGTATCTTGTGGGAGGTTTTTTAGAGATGTGTCGATGATAGTTGGGCAAGTTGACCTATCTGTAGACTTGCTAGAGTTTCCTTTTGACGGTTTTGAGATGATAGTCGGGATGGATTGGTTGGGAAAGTATAAAGCTAAGATAGACTGTCATCAAAAGAAAGTGTATTTGAGAGGGCCTAAGGGTGTTAGTGTGTCTTATCGTGGGTTTCTAGTCAAACCCAAAGTTAAGTTGATTGCAGCTGTCACCTTGAAGTCTTATCTGAGGAAGGGATGCCCTTTGATCTTGTGCCATGTGAGAGATGACCGGATAGAGAGTCCGACAGTTGATTAGATATCAGTGGTGGGAGAGTTTGCAGATGTTTTTCCAGAGGAGATTCTGGGGTTGCCACCGAAGAGGGAGATAGATTTCACAGTTGAGTTGAAACCGGGGACGGGGCCAATCTCTAAGGCACCGTACCAGATGGGTCCTAAAGAGATGGAGGAGCTCAGGAAACAGTTAGATGATCTGATAGAGAAGGGATACATTAGACCTAGTCTATCGCCGTGGGGAGCACCAGTTCTTTTCGTGAAGAAGAAAGATGGGAGTTTGAGGTTGTGCATAGACTACAGGGAGCTGAACCGAGTGACAGTGAAGAAAAAGTATCCTTTGCCAAGGATAGATGACCTGTTTGATTAGTTGAGTGGTGCATCAGTCTTTTCTAAGATTGATTTGAGGTCGGGGTACCATCAGGTGAAGATTAGAGAGATGGACATACCAAAGACAACTTTCACGTCGAGGTATGGCCATTATGAGTATATGGTGATGCCGTTTGGGTTATCTAATGCACCGGCTGTGTTTATGGACTTGATGAACAGAATCTTCAGACAGTTTTTGGACAAGTTTGTGGTGGTGTTTATCGATGACATCTTAGTCTACTCTAAGACTAAGGAGGAGCATGAGGAGCATCTGAGGATTGTGTTACAGACTTTGAGGGAGCATGAGTTATATGCTAAGCTGTCCAAGTGTGAGTTCTGGTTAGAGAAAGTTGCTTTTCTGGGGCATGTGATCTCTAAGGAGGGAGTAGCTGTGGATCCGGCAAAGATTGAGGCAGTGACCAAGTGGGAAGCACTAAAGAATGTTGCTGAGATCAGGAGTTTCTTGGGTTTAGCTGGATACTACAGACGGTTCGTGAAAGATTTCTCCAAGATAGCTAGACCTATGACATCTTTGATGAGGAAAGAGAACATGTTTCGTTGGGATGAGAGTTGTGAGAAGGCGTTCCAAACATTAAAGGAGCGTTTGACCACAGCTCCTATCTTAGCATTGCCTGAAGGGATCGAGAACTTTGAGGGTTATACAGATGCCTCAAAGAATGGGTTGGGATGTGTGTTGATGCAGAACGGTAAGGTGATTGCCTATGCTTCTAGGCAATTGAAGCCGTATGAGGAGAACTACCCTACACATGATCTAGAGTTGGGTGCAGTGGTGTTTCTCTCAAGATTTGGAGACATTACCTTTATGGGGCGACCTTTAAGGTATTTTTGGATCACAAGAGTCTCAAGTACATCTTCACTCAAAAGGAGTTGAACATGAGACAAAGGAGGTGGATGAAGCTGATTTGCGATTATGACATGGATATTATCTACCATGAAGGGAAAGCCAATGTTGTTGCAGATGCTTTGAGTAGGAAGAGTGTACATTCCCTGTGTACAGCTCTATCTTTGATGAGGTTGAGAGATGAGGTGGGGAAGTTTGGGATACATATGATGCGAGAGAGGGATGATGTGGGGATTTGACAAGACTGACTGATCTTTATGATGATATTCGAGGTAAACAGGCTTTAGATCCTAAGATGGTGGAGTGGAGAGTGGAGTAGAAAAGGGACAAAGTCCCATTTTTCTATTCATACAGATGGTAGTTTGAGGTTCGATGGTAGGTGGTGTGTCCCTAATGATGAGGAGCTGAAAAGACTATCATGACAGAGGCACATTGTACACCTTATTCAAGTACATCCAGTGGTGACAAACTGTACAAGGACTTGAAGAACACGTTTTGGTGGCCTGGATGAAGAAAGAAACAGTGAGTTTGTGGCCCGTTGTTTGACATGCCGAGAGTTAAAGGGGAACAATGACGACCACAAAGGTAAGATTCGGTCTTTAGAGGTACCCGAGTGGAAGTGGGAATCCATTTCTATGGATTTTATTGTGGGTTTGCCAAAGAGTCAACAGGGTAACAACATGATATGGGTAATAGTGGATCGACTGACCAAGTCAGCTCACTTTGTGCCAATGAAAGATACATGGACAAAAGCACAATTAGCTATGGCTTATCGGAAGAATATGCTTAAGTTACATGGAGTCCCTAAGGACATAGTATCTGACAGAGATGCGAGGTTTATCTCAAGGTTTTGGAAAGAGTTGCAGGAATCTTTGGGAACAACTTTGAAGATGAGTACAGCTTTTCATCCTACGACAGACGGTCAGACTGAGAGGACAATCAAAACTCTTGAGGACATGTTATGAGCTTGTGTGATGGACTTTGGTGGTAGCTGGGAACAAAGGTTGGATTTGATAGAGTTTTCTTACAACAACAGCTACCACACTAGTATTGGCATGACACCGTTTGAGGCTTTATATGGGAGGAGATGCAGGAGTCCGATTTGTTGGGACAACGATCTTTGAGCGATGGTTCTAAGACCAGAGATGGTACATGAGATGGTTGAACAGATTAAGATGATCAGGGAACGGATGAGAGCAGCTCAGGATAGGTAAAAGAGTTACACAGATCTACATCGCCGGGATATAGAGTTTCAGGTTGGGGATAAGGTTCTTCTGAAAGTGTCTCCTATGCATGGGGTTATGAGATTTGGGAAGAAGGGCAAGCTAAGCCAGAAGTTCATCGGGCCTTATGAGATCTTAGAGCGGGTTGGAGAGGTTGCATATCGTCTGACTTTACCAGCTGCGTTAGAGAGAGTTCATAATGTGTTTCATGTGTCGTAGTTGCGGAAGTATGTGAGTGACCCATCACATGTGTTAGAGGCAGCGAGCTTAGAGCTATATGAGTCTTTATCATATCTTGAGGTACCTAAGCAGATTCTTGACCTGAAGGTTAGGAAGACTAGGAGTGGTGAAACAGTTTTGCTTAAGATCCTTTGGTCTAACCACGAGACTGAGGAAGCTACATGGGAGGCAGAGGAGGCCATGAGAGAGCGTTACCCTTTCCTTTTTGATCAGGTATGTATGGTTACGGGGACGTAACCTTGTTTATTTTAGGGGGGGTAGGAGATGATCGCAAAGACTTTTTAAGAGTTTTTATACCCTTTTTATGTTGTGTCGGTATGGTTGTTGTCGTTGAGTCGGGTTGAGTTTGGGTTAGTAACATGTTTTATGTTGAGTTTGTTTTGGTTGTTGAGTCGGGAGTGTTGTAGTGTGAGTCTTTATTTTGTTGTGGTTTGAACTTCGGGGACGAAGTTCTTTTTAAGGAGGGAAGACTGTAATACTACGATTTTATGAGTCTCTGGGTACTCTATCGAGTAGGCCTTACTCTGTCAAGTAAGGGTGAGTTGCAGTTTAAAATAGTTTCTGACCTGTTGGGTACTCGATCGAGTAACGTAGATACTCGATCGAGTAAGGGGGCACTCGATCGAGTACCTCAGCTACTCGATCGAGTAGCCGGTTTACGGAGGTTGATTTCTCGGGTTTTGTTAATAATGCGATTAAGTATATAATAACTTCCGTCACTTTTCTTTAAACACTTTTAAAACCTAATTACTTTCAACGAGAGAAATCAAACTACGTTCTTCGCATCAATCGCATTGTTGGCAAATCCCGGAGCTTGGAAGGTCGGATTTTACCTTTCTTTGTACCGTTGTGATCCTTGCGTCGAGGGTAAGATCTATGTACCGCTTTTATAGTATTTCATTAAAGTTGGTTAAACCCTAGTGTTGGGATTTAGGGGTTTTGTTGTACTTTTATGTTTTTTTTAATAAAAAATTTTTTTTTTTTTTTTTTTTTTTTTGCGCGGCTATTTTTTTCGTGTGATATTGTTTCGAACAACCTGTGATATTGTATTGAATATCACGAAAAAAATCAGACTTGTCCAAATTTTTTTTTTTTTTTTTGTGCGCAGCTATTTTTTTCGTGTGATATTGTTTCGAACAACCTGTGATATTGTAACGAAATCCTCAATCCTCAAAAAGATAGTGTATCCTCACATGATCCCATTCCTATATATATGTATATATGTATATATGTATATATATGTATATATGTATATATGTATATATATATATATATATATGTATATATATATGTATATATAGATTTGGGATCCGGTGAGAAACACCTACATAGTGAAAACCATGAGAACTTCACCTTATGGATTTTTTTTTCTAAAATATAACGACATATTTGGATTCGACATAGAATTTTATGGCTAGATAACATATTTCTTGGTTCAAAAAGTATAAATTATTGACGAAAATCGAGACGAGAAATATTTTATTAATTTTAATGCACCTACTACTCATTTTTATGTATATAACAATTTTTATGCACCTAGAACTCGTTTTAGTGCACCTAGAGCCTGATATTTTCATGCACCTAATAATCATTTTCATGTATGTAACAATTTTCATGCACCTAGTATTCGTTTTCGTGCATCTATAGCCATTTTAGTATACCTAATTGTATTTTGTACATTTAGTTTATATTTTGTTAATAAAATAAATAAATTTTGTTTAGATATACTAAAAATGTGTTTGAATAAACGAAGATAAGGGTAAATGATCCATCAAAACTTTCTGAACAAGATTTGATGATGATTTAGTAAGAGTTCTCACGGTTATCATTATGTTTGTGGTTCTTACCGGATCGTGACCCTATATATATATATATATATATATATATATATATATATATATATATATATATATATATATATATATATATATATATATATAGGTCACGATCCTAAGAACCACAAATATAATGAGAACCGTGAGAACTCCACCTTAATGATTTTTTTCTAAAAATGACGACATATTTGGATTCAAAGATAGTATTTTATGTCTAGATAACATATTTCTTGGTCCAAAAAGTATAAATTATTGACCGGAATCGAGACGAGAAACATTTAATTAATTTTGATGCACCTAGTACTCATTTTTCATGTATCTAACATTTTTCACGCACCTAGAACTCGTTTTCGTGCACGTAGTGTAACATCCCACAGTAATTGAAGAGGTCCAGTGATAGGCTTAAATGACTAGTGCTTAAAGGGATTGGAAGTACTACTCATATCAACAAAGTGCACTTTCTTTTATGGTCATCCATGCGAAAGAACACCAAAGTTAAGCGTGCCTGGCTGGGAGTAGTCTTAGGATGGGTGACCTCCTGGGAAGGTTTCCAAGATGCGCATGAGTGAGGACAAAATGCGCTATAAAGGACCCGTGTTGATCTGTGGGCCATGTACACAGCCTGGTGAGCTATCATAAGTAACCGCTCCCGACCCGGTTTGGGCCGGGGTGTTACACGTAGAGCTTGATATTTTCATGCACCTAGTAATCATTTTCATGCATGTAACAATTTTCATGCACCTAGTATTGATTTTCGTGCATCTATAGCCATTTTAGTATACCTAATTGTATTTTTTTTCATTAAGTTTATATTTCGTTAATAAAATCAAAAAAATTTGTTTAGCTATACTAAAAATGTGTTAGAATAAACTAAACTAAGGGTAAATGATCCATCAAAACTTTCGGAACAAGATTTTATGATGATTTAGCAAGGGTTCTCAAGGTTCTCATCATGTTAGTAGTTCTCACCGTATCCTGACCCTATATATATATATATATAGGAATGAGATCATGTGAGGATACACTATCTTTTTGAGGATTGAGAATTTCGTTACAATATCAGAGGTTCTTCAATACAATATCACAGGTTATTTGATAAAATATCACAAAAAAATATACCTGTGCAAAAACAATATATATAATTTTTTTTAGGTCATATTTTCCGTGATATTGTATTGAAGAACCTGTGATATTATTTTCATTAATCCTCAATCCTCAAATATTTAGGAGTTCTCACCGGATCCCGACTATATATATATATATATATATATATATATATATATATATATATATATATATATATATATATATATATATATATATATATATATATATATAGAGAGGAAGGATCAAGTGAGTCCACCTTAAGTCATTAAGTCCATAAGTCCCATTTAGAGCCCTTAGATTGTGAGGATGAATGGCTAAGATTACACCAAAAAGCAACTTATAACATTAAAATAATATGTAGACTAATTACCTCTCTCCTTAGGCTATTAGACTTACTGTTCATTCTGCATGTATGTTTCTCATCAGTCACTTGCACGTTATTCAACTTTCCTCCACTTGATCATACAACCTCCTCATAATTTCAAAAAACCGTCCTTCCTTATTCCTGTCTTTCATCTCACATTTCTTCATTTCTTTTCTATTCCTTACTGTTCCATTCTCTTGCTTACCAAATACAACAAATCCATTTCTTTTCTGTATTCTATCGCATTCAAACCCTTGTAGTTCCTATCTTTGTTTCTTTACCTCAGCTTGAAGGTAATTCATTGATCATCCTTTATTCTTTTCTTTGTTTAAATTTTTTTATTTTGCAATTTATGCTTGAGTCGTAATTGTTGTATTGCGTGTTTCAATTTTATTGTGTGTTTCAATTTCTGTGATTTTATTGTGTGTTTGAATATTTAATTAAATTCACGGTGTAAATAAATCAATTGATGGGTAGTGACAATGTATTTGTTAGGGTTTTAATCGAGCTGTTTTTTTGGGGATTGTAAATGTGATGTAATTGGGACTGTGAATGTGAGGACAACCCAAGTGTAAATGTGAACCCAAAAAAGTGTAAATGTGAACAATCAGAAAGTGTAAATGTGAGGATAGGAGAAGTGTAAATGTTATCAAATAAAGCGTAAATCTGACTCAATTGGAAGTGTAAATGTGAAGATATTTAAAGTGTAAATGTGAGGATAGAGTAAGTGTAAACGTGAACACTAAAACTGTAAATCTGACAAAAATGGAACTGTAGATGTGAAGATAATGGAAGTGTAAATGTGAGTTTAGGAGATGTGTAAATGTGAACAAATAAAGGGTAAATCTGACTAAATTGGAAGTGTAAATGTGAAGATACTGGAAGTGTAAATGTGAGTGTAGGAGAAGTATAAATGTGAAGAAATAAAGCGTAAATCTGACTAAAGTGGAACTGTAAATGTGAAGATAATGAAAGTGTAAATGTGAAGATAGACTAAGTGTAAATGTGAACAAATAAAGGGTAAATCTGACTAAATTGGAAGTGTAAATGTGAAGATACCGGAATTGTAAATGTGAGGATAGAGTAAGTGTAAATGTGAACAAATAAAGGGTAAATCTGACTAAAGTGGAAGTGTAAATGTGAAGATAATGAAAGTGTAAATGTGAGTGTAGGAGAAGTGTAAATGTGAATAAATAAAGGGTAAATCTGACTAAATTGGAAGTGTAAATGTGAAGATACTGGAAGTGTAAATGTGAGGATAGAGTAAGTGTAAATGTGAACAAATAAAGGGTAAATCTGACTAAAGTGGAAGTGTAAATGTGAAGATACTGGAAGTGTAAATGTGAGGATAGAGTAAGTGTAAATGTGAACAAATAAAGGGTAAATCTGACTAAAGTGGAAGTGTAAATGTGAGGATAGAGTAAGTGTAAATGTGAATAAATAAAGTGTAAATGTGAACAAATAAAGGGTAAATCTGACTAAATTGGAAGTGTAAATGTGAAGATACTGGAAGTGTAAATGTGAGGATAGAGTAAGTGTAAATGTGAACAAATAAAGGGTAAATCTGACTAAAGTGGAAGTGTAAATGTGAAGATAATGAAAGTGTAAATGTGAGTGTAGGAGAAGTGTAAATGTGAATAAATAAAGTGTAAATGTGAACAAATAAAGTGTAAATCTGACTAAATTGGAAGTGTAAATGTGAAGATACTGGAAGTGTAAATGTGAGGATAGAGTAAGTGTAAATGTAAATGTGTAGATTGTTATAGGTTGACTGATCACTTGTGCATTTCTTATGTACTTTTTGTTCCCGATTCGGATGGTATCTGATGGAGAAGTACCTGGAGGTGAACAACAACCAGAAGTTACCCCTACTATTTCCGTTAAGTGTCGCCCCAACCGGCTTCACAAGCTTATTGGTAAGCTTAACATTGCCCAACGAGCTGCTGTACAGAGGATTGGATTTGGGGGGCTGCTTCATCTTAAACTCAGAAGTTTCCCGCTTTCACATGTTCCTGAATTTCTTGAGGCTTTTAGCGATGGTTCTCATGTTTTCAGGGCGTCGGAGTTGAAGGAGTTTATGGTTACTAAGTATGATGTCTATGACTGTTTCATGTTACCTGTTGGTGAGAGAGAGATGGAAATAGTACCTACTGGACACATGCCTGGTGCTAAAGATGAAAAATATGTGCGCATAAAACAACTGTGGCGCAAAAAGTTCAAAGTGAAATCAAATTCTGATTCTATTCCTTTAGGAGACGTCTTCAATTATATTGAGTCGCAATTCAAAGATGGAGGCGATGAATTCTGCCGCCTGTTTGTGCTTCTTAGCATTTCATCATTCCTTGCGCCGACATTGAACAACGGCATTGAAATTACACTTTTGAAAGTGGTTGAAGATGTGAGTGCCATACCGGAGTATGACTGGTGCTCGTATGTATTGGAATGTCTAGCTAATGCTGCAGCCGAGGCTCGCAACGTGCAGTCACATCTGCTTGGTTGTATCCCTTTCCTTATGATTACTTATTTTCAGCGGTATGATTACCGTGGCAAGAGTTGCCCAGATGGCCTTCCACTTATTCAAAGATTGGGATCTGAAAACTCTATCGAAGAGGTTAAAGGATGAGCTGGACGTGGGTCCACTGGGTCGTCTAACTTTGTCGAAGGTGATGTACCCGCGATGTCAAAACAAGACCCCTGATGAGAAGGACACCGGTAATACGATGTTGGCTATAGCTGGCGTGCCCAAGGCGCCATTGGCAAGCCCTACGCCTCTTCTGATTTCAACGTCGGGTACATCACCCGATAAGAAGTTTATTCAGATTGAACTCCCTCCCGGTGTTGAAGATGACGATGAGTTGAAAGCTAGGGTCAGATGTAAGATTTATGTTATGAATGTTTAATTAATCGCATATTTTATTTAATATATATATATATATATATATATATATATATATATATATATATATATATATATATATATATATATATATATATATATATATATATATATATATATATATATATATATATATATATATATATGAGCAGTATATTTTGTGTATCTAGAGTCTTAAATCTTTTTTTGTTACCAACTGTAGGGTGTACACGAGCCGTACTTGAAGATTCAAAGGAACGCTTGTGGCCTTCTATTCCTGGTATACGGATGCAAACAAATGCTTAAGAATTTAACAACGGGTGCTACTTCTTCAATCGATCTTGTTCCGTCATAAGCGACGCAAGCTTTTTTTGAAGGTGCAAAGGTGAAGGAATATGTTGAAGAAGTTGGAAATTTAGCTTCCCAAATGAAAAAGTATAATGATAACGCTCCCTCATTGTCAGATGTTGGGAAGGTGGCCAAGAAAAAAACAAAGGCAAGCAAGAAAAAAAAAGACCAAGGCTCCTAAGTTCGAGTTTACGCCTACTGTAGAGCCTGTATCACTTGCAGAAGATTCTGATTTGGGTGATAAAGCAGGTGATGCGGCGATGTCAGAGGTAATGGAGACCGCTAATTTCTACAACACCGCTGAACTTAACGAAGCCTGTCGACGAGAGGAAGAGGAATGCGGGCTAGATTTAACCGATGACTTGACTCAATACACTGATCGGCAGATTCTAGAGAAAATTTATAGCCCGGATGAAGTTGAAGAAGCGTACACAAAGTCCTCATTGAACGAGGAGCAGGAAAGTTTGGGAGGGGAAGTGACTGACACTAGTGGTTCCCTAGAGAAAGCTGAAGATGTTGTTCAGAAGTGTAAGTCAGAAGCAACGAATAAGGGTGATGCGGATGTGGTAGGCCAGTCAACTGAAGATGGTTCATCTTCAGTTCAACTAAAATTTATTTCGACTGCGATATTGATAATGCGCTGCAAGGTTTGGCGATGTTGGGGATGGTGGCGGTGAAGCGGCAGAGGGTCGCGTACGAGATAGGTGAGGATGAGATTGTGCGGGGGTATGGATATGGAGTCGGCTCAAGAACAGGGCCTGTTTTTACGCGAAGGGGAGCCGCCTTTTTCAAAAGTAGCAAACAAGGTGGGTGCGGATATGGTAGTCCCGTCAATTGAAGATGGATCATCTTCATTTGAGTTGAAATTTATAGCGACAGCTGATATCGATAACGCGTTGAAAAAGTTGTCGACAATGTGACATTGAAGTGGCACGGGGTGGTGCACGATCCGGATGAGGTGCGGCGGGCATGGACATGGAGCCGTCCCAAGAGGGGCCTGCCGGGGCCCGAACCACTCGTGGTTGGACTAGTGCCTGGTGAGGTGTGGATGTTAGCGGTGCACCGGTGGAACGCCCGTTGACCGACGCCAAGTCGGTGGTACGAAAGCACCGATGGTGAGCCCGACGTTGTTTCAACCACAGTGCGTGAAGATGCATCGCAAGAAGGTTTAGAGATTGGTAGTGGCATGGTCAACGAGGAAGGTGAGGGCCCTCTTGAACAACCTGGTTGCCCTGGTTCATTTCGAATGATGACAAGCCCATGGATGTTGCGGAGGGGTTCGGATAAGGTTATTGTTGAAGCACCCTCCTCCGAGTTTAAGTTGCCGGAATTTCGGTGTACGTTTATATCTACGCAGAGCTAGCCGAGGCGTTTAAGAGGGTTCCAGTGAGGATTTTGGAACGACGATGTGGCGAGCCCTTCTCAACCAGCCGTTCCCGCGGATGGTCGGGAAATTTATGTCCCCCGTAGTAATATGGATCACCACCCTTTCCTATTTCATTCACATGAGCCCTTACAGTGCATGGAAGTGGTCCCTGAGAATCTGACTTGCACCATGGATTGTGGGGAACCCATGCCCGAAAGCGAGGGCTTTGTTATCTAGACTGCAGCAAACTGAATAAGAAATTATTTAGGGGTGTTTTTAAGGAAAGGAAATACGTCCTGGACTACGTATTTAACAAATCAGAAGCTTGGTTGAAAGGGTGAGTCGATTAATTTCTATGTTAAACATATTAATACTTATATGTTGTCGTAACCATGTTTGCCTTATATAAATCAAACTTTTTTTGTAGGGAAGAATTGGCGCTTTTTCGACTTTTTCTTCGTGTCACCGGAAGACATGTTAACCCTTGAACCTGGACAAGAAGTTATGAATTCTGTAATCGATTGTTGGTGCCTACTAATCAATAAGATGATGTATGACCAAACTGCACCAGTTGCATCCTCTCGTTGTTTCTTCGGGCTTAGTCACACCGTACTTGCCCTATCCTCACTCAATGCAATTTTTATAGTTCCAATTTAATTGTAACGTAAGTGTCTAAATTTAATAGCGCTGCCGTTTGTTTGAACAGAGCCCTGCACTGGAAATTTGGAAAGCCAAGAAGAAAGGCATTGTTCTTGACAAAAAGGACGAAATCTGGGCTGGGTGGGATGCTTGGATTCAATCCTGTTTGTCTCCATTTCAACTTGGATCTGATATGGTAAGTGTAAATGTGACCTATTGTGAAGTGTAAATGTCATCACACCGAAAGTGTATATGTGATTTTCACAGAAAGTGTAAATGCCTGGATGTGATTAAGAAGAAAGTGTAAATGTCATGAAACATGAAGTGTAAATGTGATACGTAGTGAAGTGTAAATGTTATGATGTATAGTGTAAATGTGATTATATAGAAAGTGTAAATATGTTGACATAGCGAGTGTAAAGGTGACTAAATAAATAGTGTAAATGTCAGCACACATAAAGTGTAAATGTGAAAATATGTAAAGTGTAAATGTCATGACATATGAAGTGTAAATGTGAGACACAGTGAACTGTAAATGTCGTGAGATATTGTGAATGTAATGAAATATGAAGTGTAAATGTGATACATAGTGAACTGTAAATGCCATGATGTATGTATTGTGGAAATGTGATCATATAGAAAGTGTAAATGTGATGACATAGGGAGTGTAAAGGTGACTAAACAAGAAGTGTAAATGTCATCACATTTAAAGTGTAAATGTGAATATATGGAAAGTGTAAATGTCAGCACTTTGGAAGTGTAAATGTGAGATATAGTGAAGTGTAAAAGCTATGAGACGGGGAGTGTAAAGGTGACTAAATACGAAGTGTAAATGTCATGACATATATAGTGTAAATGTGAATATATGGAAAGTGTAAATGTCATGACACAGGGACTGTAAATGTGACGAATTATTGAAAAAGTAAATCTGAATTTTTTACTGAGTGTATCTTTTATGTCTTTGTTGTCACACCCGCCAGGTCTTCATCCCGATCTTATCTGGCAATAATGATCATTAGAGCTGTGCATGCATAAACTTCGTTTCCGAGCAGATAGAGTATTTGGACAACCGTCGATACGACGATGATTTTGAGAAGCTTCCATATTTTGGAATTTCCCGTATTGCGGTAATAATTATAAATAGCATACCGTAATTTGTTCTTCAGTGTTGATGTATTCTGGAATTGTAAACACTGTTTTTAAATTGACTTTTTTTTTAATTCCTTTTACAGTGTGATTTAATGGGTGCGTATCTGGAGTCTAAAGGGTTTGTCAGAGGATCAAAGGTTGCTGGGTTCAAATTTGTGAATGTCGAATTTAAATGGCAAGGCACGGGTTATTCTGCGTTTGATTGCGGGGTGTACATGATGATACACATGCTTTGCTTTTCAATGGGAAGCTATTTGATCGCGCCTTAGGTGAGAGGGACATTCTGAACCTCGTCCGGGCTGAAGTGGTGTCCATTCTTATCCCGAGTGACCATAACAAAGTGAGGGAGAGCGTTCGCTCAAGGATAACCCAATTCGAGAAAAGTATGGTCAAGGTCCGAACCCGCCGGGAAAACCTGGTCTCCAATGTTGCACAGGTTTTAGTCCGGACGATGAGGAAGAGATTACGTACATGAACGACCTCGTGTTGCGTCCCACCTCCTAAACACGTAGAAGGAAGCCCCGTGGTCAATCCCGTAGCCATACAGCGGAAGCGCCCGCCGTTGTTCAAGCGTCAGCGCAGCTCGTCGGGTAGCCAACCGTTGTCACCGTGACGGAGGCCGTTCCGGGCGGGGGAATGGCTTGGGTTGCTCAATTGATCGTGGTCAGCTGGTACGCAAACTCTTGTTGTCTCGACCTTCTTACGGAACAATCAAAGTTTGGTCAGGGGTATTCGATCACGTCGAAAGCATGCGGTGGACTATTGCCTGTTAGACGACTACAACTTTGAAAATTCGTTAGTTCTGGCGCTCTTATAACAAGGCCAATTCGTTACGATATTTAATTTGTAACTACTTCTCAATTTCTTACTATTATACGTGTGTTTTATTGCGGTGAATCAATCTCTTGGTACAAAGAGGGCATGCCACGCATACGGCCCCGACATCATGACCATGCTTCCCGAGGTTGTAATGTCGCCCGTTGTCATTGAGTCATGGGTGTTTTTTTGAACCATTTGGAGTCTACTGAACACTTACTTCCTAGGATGGCCTTCTTTGGGATACGTCATATGGTACACCCCCCTCCCCCTCCCCCCCCCTGACAAAGCCTCAAAGTTATACATTAGTTCTTTCTTTTATTATGAAGTCTCACTCACTCCCCGAACAGAATGTATCATGCAGCTTATGGATATACGTGAAGCAGGCTCACAGTCTAATGACATCACCGATCGGTTGTATCACATTTGGGATACCTTCATCCAGGATCGTGATAAAACTTTCAACCCGAATGCCGAGTTTATCTTCGCACTGTCAACATTGGTGGTCACTTTGCATGCGTGTGTATAAATTTTGGACAACAAACCGTGGATCTCCTTGACTACCAACATCATGCCAACGGGATCATCAAATGTGCAATGTTACTCGCCAAGTGGCATTAGTGTTAGCGATTATTTGGACGCGAACGGACAGGGATATGAGATTACTAGCTTTGAGCATCGGCAAATCCCGTTCAGCGCCAAACACCCCTTCCTAACATAACAGAATCAGGGATTTTCTGTATGATGTATATGCTGATGTACGAGGGTCAACCTTTTGAGCATCCAGACTTGGAGAGGAAGAGGAATCGACGGTACTTGGTAGTCGAGTTGGTGGCGACGCTTGTTCTAGCTGACATAAATGTCAACAGAGACATTTTTGAAGCAAAGTTGAATGGGTTTATCGCTGGAAAAGAAGATTTATGGGCCAAGTTACAAAAGAAGCGCAAAATTAAGGCTGTGTTGTCGAAAAAGTGAACAATTTGTGGACATATTTTTTTTTAAAATGTATTTTGTTTGGCAATCTTGAACTTAGTAAATAATGTTTTGCAAGTGTAAGCTTTACAGTAATGAAGTGTAATTGTAAATTACACTAATGAAGTGTAATGGTTGACTATTTTTTGGCATTTATAATCATAGTTTTTCAAAGTGTAAATGTGACTAAATTGCAAGTGTAACTGTTATCACACTTGTAATTTAGTCACATTTACACTTTAAGTAAATGTTAACACACTTAAAGTGTAAATGTTAACACTCACGTGTCAACTTTAACATACCGAAAGTTTGAATATAAACACACTGAAATTAAATTGAATGCAGTGTAAATGTGGTGACATGGGAAGTGTAAATGTGGTGACAGCCCAAGTGTAAATGTGAACAAAAAAAGGGTAAATAAGAACAAATAGGAAGTGTAAATTTGAATATAGGAGAAGTGTAAATGTGAACAAATCAAGTGTAAAACTGACTAAATTGGAAGTGTAAATGTGAAGATATTCAAAGTGTAAATGTGAGGATATAGTATGTGTAAATGTGAAGTTACTGGAAGTGTAAATGTGCTGACATGGGAAGTGTAAATGTTAACACCAGTTATTTGAAAATAAGTGTAATCATGTTATTGAAATAACATAAGTAATCCAAATTAAGTTCAAGTAACACAATGGTTGGCTATCTAATAAAACAGAGAGATTTTGGTCTTATGCCAGTGTAACTCTAACGTTGGTGTTACTAAAAGTTACACCAACTGCATTTCAAAGTTACGCTGCCATGAGACCAATTCCTTATCGCCCGCTCCAGTTATAGCACATCAAAGTTTTAAGTTACACACTCAAAATATATAAAGCAACACTTGTCACTGATCTGACGTCTATTCTTCTCCTGACTCCAGCTCTTCCTCCTCCTCTCCTTTATCCTCTTCTGGTTCAGACGACCCTTCGCACAATGGCGTGTGTCTTTGAGAAGGGGTTAGGCGCTTTCTCTTGTCGTGATTTGCCATTCTCTTGCAATTCTTACACTTACGTTTGGGTTTCCTAGCCAACACCATTGCTTTTGTTTTGTCTCGACAAAGAATCTTTTTCCGGTCCCCTTGTTTTTCGAATTCTTTGGTGGCAATATCGTCACTACCTCACATGCCGTACAATTCAGAAATTTCTCCATTTGTTGATTTTTATTCAACACTTCCTCTAATGGTGAGAGGGACTGTCTAAATGATCTAATTACAGTGGAAAAGCTGTCAACATCAGCTATTCCTTTGTCTCGAAGGAGCCCTACAGCTTCATGAACTTCTGACCACATTATTGACATTGCAATTTGTTTTTCATCGATGACTTGCATGTTTTCTGTTCCTTCACCATTAGATGTGAAAATCCTTAATCGGAGATACTCTTTCATCCATCTATTCAGAACATAATCTTCTGGTATAGTCTTTATCCCACTTGCTGAAAAAATCCATATTATATGGCGGCATAGATTCCTGTTCTTTCAAACATCGTACAACCGCAACTTGCTTTACGTGTACCGTGTCATCGATATAAAGCTATCATGTAAGTGTGAACGTTAAAAATAGTGTCACTTATGTAAAGTGTAAATGTATTGAATTGTAAAGTGTAAATGTGAAGTCATTAGAAGTGTAAATGTAATGATCTAAAGTGTAAATGTCATGAATTGTAAAGTGTAAATGCTAAGTAATTAGAAGTGTAAATGTAATCTAATAGGAAGTGTAAATGTTAAGGTATTAGAAGTGTAAATGTAATGATCTAAAGTGTAAATGTCATGAATTGTAAAGTGTAAATGCTAAGTAATTAGAAGTGTAAATGTAATCTAATAGGAAGTGTAAATGTTAAGGTATTAGAAGTGTAAATGTTAAGTTATAGGGGATTTACATGTGTAAATGTCATATGATGTAAAGTGTAAATGTCATCAATTGTAAAGTGTAAATGTTAAGTTAATAGAAGTGTATATGCAAACTAATAGGAAGTGTAAATGTAAACTAATGGGAAGTGTAAATGTTAAGTTATTAGAAGTGTAAATGTTAAGTTATAGGAATTTAAAAGAGGTAAAAACAGAAAGAGGTAAATGTCATATGATGTAAAGTGTACTGAATTATAAAGTGTAAATGTTAAGTCATTAGAAGTGTAAATGTAATGATCTAAATTGTAAATGTCAGGAATTGTAAAGTGTAAATGCTAAGTAATTAGAAGTGTAAATTACATAATCTAATAGGAAGTGTAAATGTTAAGTCATTAGAAGTGTAAATGTAATGATCTAAAGTGTAAATGTCATGAATTGTAAAGTGTAAATGCTAAGTAATTAGAAGTGTAAATGTAATCTAATAGGAAGTGTAAATGTTAAGGTATTAGAAGTGTAAATGTTAAGTTATAGGGGATTTACATGTGTAAATGTCATATGATGTAAAGTGTAAATGTCATCAATTGTAAAGTGTAAATGTTAAGTTAATAGAAGTGTATATGCAAACTAATAGGAAGTGTAAATGTAAACTAATGGGAAGTGTAAATGTTAAGTTATTAGAAGTGTAAATGTTAAGTTATAGGAATTTAAAAGAGGTAAAAACAGAAAGTGTAAATGTCATAGGAAGTGTAAACTACCTGTACTGTACACAACTTCAAAATTCTTCTTTCTGGTTGAATCTTTGACAATAGTTATCTCTAGCTCGCCTCTCTCAGTGAAACCTCCTGTTCTACATGTATCAATTGAGAAGAAGGCTTCTTGTTTGAATTTGTTGAAAGCTGAATAGGTGTACACCTTTGCAGCATGAATCTCTAATGCCAGATGTGTTGACGCCGTTGCTATGGACGAGTGCTTATCCATGTTGTCAAGTCAAGCTTTTGTGTATGTCTTTGTTGGTCCATAGCGCTCTCAAAACGCATCCAAAACTCAACCAATGTTCTTGACTTGTGCTCAAACCTCTTGAAAAAGCTATTTTCGCTCTCTGATCTTTGAGTTGTCCTCATAATCGACGCCATCCTCAAGTCTCTGCAATGCGCCATCACCCACTGTCCCCTTATAGCATATGTATCTGCAAACCAATCATTTACGCCAACACCATGATCTTGAACTATTTGCTCCCAGAGACCATCAAATTCTCGCGCCTCAAGCTCATCGTCCCATATAATGTTATCAATTTTACAGATGAAGTCATTATAGTCGCTTCTCGATACGCCAAACTTATTTGGCATTTTGTTCATTATATGCCACATACGTAACCGATGGCGTTGTCTTGAAAACAAGAGGGACAGATTTGATAATACCTGGTCCTGATCCGTAATTATGTACTCGGGTTCCTTACCCCCATTGCTTGTAAAAACCGGCTGAAAACCCAATTAAACGACTCATAATCTTCCCTTGCAATTAGAGCCCCACGAACGTCACGATCGTTTATGGTGGTCAACACCTGTGAATGGTGTGAATACCATAGAATACTTATTGGAGGAGTAAGTTGGGTCGAATGACACCGCATCACCAAAAATTTTGTAATTATCTCGGCGGTGAAGTGGCCCCCGCCCATATGGCCCTACGTAGGGTCGCCATCATCGTCAAGGTCATAGTCAAAGTAGAAACCTATTCTTGTTTCAGTCATTTCCTTGAAATGGTCAACAAACAACTGACCATCCCGTTCGTGAATGAAACATTTAACATCCCTATGGAAGTTCTTAAAATCATTTAAGCTTGCTCCAATGTTTTCGTATCCATTCACTTGTTCTTTGCAGATTCTGTATGTTTTTGTTGCTCCTATCTTCACCGCCAATTAATCATTAATGATATACGTCATATAAATATAACATGAATGGAATTATTTATTTAGTATAGAGACTGATTATGTATTACAAACCCTTGAGTTTGACACGATTATCATCTTGTGATAATCTGTATGTTACGCGACAATTTCTGAACTCGTCTGTCCCGAAGTGAGATAAGCTCGTGATTGTGACCCTCGTGGAACCGGTCAATTACTAAAAGACCATTCTTCATATATAGTCGTATCCTCGCTTTACACCCCACTCTAGTGACCCTGAATATCCTCTCGTGAATTCTCCCCATCCAAATCCGCCATCCCGATCTTTTCTCGGGCTTCTTGTGAGCGAAACCTTCTCGATTGCGGGGCACGACGAGCTTTGACTTGATCTCACCGCCACGCCATTTTGTTGTTGTGTACCTACGTACATCAAACCCACAAGCAATGGCGTATATCTTATAAAAAGTCACTGCATCCTCAACACCCCCAAACTCCTGGCCGATGTACGGTGTAAACCTCTTCTCCACCTCCTTACACGCTCTTGCCAGCAAAGTGAACCCCATTCTATTTTACCAAGTCTCAGAAATGTGCACAGAGTGTAAGTGTAAATGTAAATGTCCTCAGATATGAAGTGTAAATTTGCTGTTATAAAAGTGTAAATGTCATCAAAAGTGTAAATGTCAGAACTATAGTAAAAATAAACATCCAAAAGTGTAAGTGTAAATGTCAGTAGAAACAAAGTGAAAATGTGCTGTTCTGAAAGTGTAAATGTCATCAAAAGTGTAAATGTCAAAACTATAGTAAAAGTAAACATCCAAAAGTGTAAGTGTAAATGTCAGTAGAAACAAAGTGTAAATGTGCTGTAATGTCATGTGTAAATGTCAGCAAAAGTGTAAATGTCAGCAGAAATGCAGTGTAAATGTGATTCTTTATAAGTGTAAATGTCAACAAAAGTGTAAATGTTTTCAGAATGCTAACACAAATTAAAACTATAATATTAACAGAAAGTGTAAATGTAAAACTATAGCAAAAAGAGTAAACATCGAAATGTGTAGCAGAAACGAAGTATAAATGTGATTGTCTGAAAGTGTAAATGTCAACAAAGGTGTAAAAGTACACCAAAAGTGTAAACGTGAGCAGCAATGCAGTGTAAATGTTATACTTTAAAAGTGTAAATGTCAACAAAAGTGGAAATGTCAACAAAAATATAACAATAAAAATGCAAATGTATTGAATTGTAAAGTGTAAATGTTAAGTCATTAGAAGTGTAAATGTAATGATCGAAAGTGTAAATGTTATGAATTGTAAAGTGTAAATACTAAGTAATTAGAAGTGTAAATGTTAAGTTATAGGGGATTCACGTGAAAATGTCATATGATGTAAAGTGTACCTGTGTACAGTACATGAAAAGTGTAAACGTGAGCAGTAATGCAAATGCGAGGCTTTAAAAGTGTAAATGTCAATAAAAGTGTAAATGTTGTCAGAATGCTAACTCACATAAAAAATATAACAATTAAAATGCAAAGGTGACTATAACAATAAAAAAGTGTAAATTTAAAAGTACAGGAAAAGTGTAAACGTGAGCAGTAATGCAGTGTAAATGTGAGGCTTTAAAAGTGTAAATGTCAATAAAAGTGTAAATGTTGTCAGAATGCTAATTCACATAAAAAATATAACAATAAAAAGTGTAAATGTAAAACTACAGCTAAAATGTTCATGTAAATGTTGTCAGAATGCGTTCATGCTAATTTAAACTCAAATTAATGAAAACCCAACAGGAAGATTTAATTCTAACAATGTTCATTTCAAACCCCGTAACAAATAATCAAAACAAGAATGAACAAATTCGATGACATGCAAATATGCAAAACTGTAATGTTTACCTTCATCCTTCCTATTCAACTGAAAAATATGAAAATGTGACTGAAAACAATTAATAAAATGAAGAAATACCATTGATGCCATCTATTATTTGCATGTTTACGCTGATTTGGAGGATTTAGAGAGAACTTTATCTTCGTTTGGAGATGAAAGAACCCAGTTTTAGAGAGAAGAAAGAAAGAAAAAGGTTGGAATTAAGTGTGTTCAGGAAGGAAGAATGTGGGAAGTGGAAACATAGTACAAAGGATATATGTTTTTGTCCGCAGGAAATAATCATTGGTAAGAACAATTCGCAGGAATTGTTGTCCTCTCTCATAGCCATGCTTTTCCCTTTTTTTTTGGCCTACATTTTGTAAAAAATCTCCACCATAGATGTTGTCCATCAAAGGGTCCTTATAAGGACTTAAGGACTTAAATGAGGTAAGGGACTCATTAGATCTTACCTCTCTCTCTCTCTCTCTCTATATATATATATATATATATATATATATATATATATATATATATATATATATATATATATATATATTCCACCTAAAATCCTTGAGTCCATAAGTTCTCTTTAGGGCCCTTGGATGAGAGAGATGGAAGGCTTGGATTGAAAGGAAAAAGTAGGGGATTAATGCTAAAAGGAGGGGATTGATGCTAATTAATCAGTTTCCATCTCTACCATCACTAATCAAACCCTAATTTCACTATATAGGCCTTCTTTTTCCACGCACTTCTCTCTTCTATCACACAAATATCATTCCTCTCATCTCTCTAAAAACCAAATAAATAAAAAAAACTCAAAAAACATTTCCCTCTTCTCTTCCTCACTCACCCACCTACCACCTTACACCCACCACGACCACACCAACCGACCATCACTATCTCACCACCTCCTCCACGTCACGCCCCACCACCACACCCAGCCCCGTCACACCATCTCCAAGTCGACAACCACCAGCCGACGACCACCAACCGACCACCACACCCAGTCCCGCCGCATCACCTCCTCTCTTCCTCACTCGCCCTCACGCCCCCAGATCCGCCACACCGAGCCACCACCCGACACCACCTTGGCCGAAACCACCACCACCTCCTCTTACCCTCTCGTCACACCCCTATTCCCGTCAACCAGATCCGTCACTCTAATCTACCACCCGACAACATCATTGCCGAAACCACCACCACGACCACCTTACCCTTTCTCCACCTCCTCTTACCACATTTACACTTTAACACCACCACCACCGAACGCCACCACTCACCCACCTCTATCCCCGCGCTTCCTCATCTTTATTGTCATCAACCTCCACCACACAAAACCAAAAAAACGAGATTTGAAAATAAACCAATTAAAAAACGAGATCTAGTTGTTGTATTGTTGTTGTCGGCTTGTAGTTGTTGTGGGTCGTGGTGAAGGGAGAGGGATGTGAGAAGGAGGACCATCACAACCCGCACCTCCTCTCAGATCCGACAGCCTCACCAGCCTCCCTCCTTTCCTCCACCGCTGCCGCCTCCCTCCTCGTCTCATCTCACATCTATCACCATTTTTTTGCTTTTTTTTTTTCAATTAAATTTGTTGTGGGTGGTTTTTGTTTTTTTCAAATCTCGATTTTTGGGGCTTGTTCTTGGTGGTGAATGGAGGAGGCAAGGGTGGTGGAGTGATTGTTGGTGTTGTCGTTTGTTTTGCTTTATTTTCCAGATCTCGATTTTTGTTTTGTCTCAGATTTTAATTTTGTTTTTCCATATTTACACTTGTTATTGTGGTGGTTTCAGATCGGTTTTTAAAGTTACACTCGTAGTTTTTAAAGTTACACTCATATTTCTTTACACTTACACTCGTATTTCTTTACACTTACACTCATTCATATTTCTTTACAGTTACACTCGTATTTCTTTACAGTTACACTCGTATTTCCTTACACTTACACTCATATTTCTTTACACATACACACTCATTTTTCATATCTATCTTTTATGTGGTATGTTGGTAGTGTGGAGTTGTTATATATTTTTTTATTCATATTTGTAATTAAATTTCGTCTTGTTATTGTTGTGGTTTCAGATCTGTTTTTTTTTGTGTTCTTTTACAGTTACACTCGTATTATTTTACAGTTACACTTCTATTTCTAAAAATTTACACTCGTAGTTCTTTAAAGTTACACTTGTATTTCCTCAAATTTACACTCGTATTTCCTTAAAGTTACACTAGTTTGATATTTTTTCAAATCTCTTTTCTTTTTATATTTTTTTTTAATCTCGACTTGTTTAAATTCGTCTTATTATATATATTTTTTAAGATTTACACCCGTATTTCATCAGAGTTACACTCGTATTTCCTCAGACTTACACTTGTACTCTTGTTTTGTTTCAGATCTAGTTATTTTGCTCTTTTTTTCAAGTTTTTTTAATAGGTCTACCTTTTTTTATGAGGGTAGATTGGTGGTGGAGGACGGTGGTGGTGTTTGTCGGTGGTAGGACTACAGTTACCCTCATAAAGGACCAAAGTTACACTCTTAAAGGACCAAAGTTACACTTAAAGGACCAAAATTACACTTATAATGCATTAAATTTACACTCTTAAACCTTCAAATTTACACTTAAAATACTACATTTACACTCGTAAAGCATCAAATTTATACTCGTAACATTTTAAGACTATATAAATTCAAATTTTTATATAGAAAATTGCCTAAAAAATCTAATTTACACTCTTAAAGTATTACATTTACACTCGTAAATCATCAAAGTTACACTCGTAAAATGTTAAATTATATAAATTCAAAATTTCCGTCATAAAAAAATCAAAATTACACTCTTAAAATATTACATTTACACTCGGAAAACATCAAAGTTACATTCGTAAAATGTTAATATTATATAAACTCAAAATTTCCGTCATAAAAAAATCAAAACTACATTCATAAAATATCACATTTACACTCGTAAAACATCAAAGTTACACTCGTAAAATGTTAAAATTATATAAATTCAAAATTTCCGTCACAAAAAAAATCAAAATTACACTATTAAAATATTACATTTACACTCTTAAAATATTACATTTACACTCATAAGTTGTTGAAATTGTATAAATTCAATTTTTTGTATGCAAAACCGCATAAAATCTGTCACCAAAAAAATCAAATTTTCCGTCACAAAAAAAAATCAAAGTTACACTCATAAAACTCATACAACATTACATTTACACTCATAAAATCTGAAACTGAAAACTGATTAATTAGGGGCTAGAGAGAGAAAGAAAATTTAATTGTGTATAGAAAATTGATTAGTGATATTTTTTTTTCAATCTCAACCATCCATTTCAATCAAACCATCCACATTTTTTTCCTTTTCTTTTTGGTACTCCTTAATCAATTTCCTCTTCATCCATCTCAACCATCCATTGAGTCCATCCAATGGCCCTTAGAGGGACTTAGGGACTCAATGAAAGAGGAGGACTCATAAGAACTTCTCTCTCTCTCTCTCTCTCTCTCTCTCTCTCTCTCTTTTATATATATATATATATATATATATATATATATATATATATATATATATATATATATATATATATATATATATATATATATATATATATAGAATTAGGATCTTGTACGAACCAATTGTTCGGTGCAAACCTACGAACTAACTAGTGACTGTTAGATTGAAGAAATCAGCGATATTAGGCCCTCTACCTTAGTACTTTTTTTAGACAACATTATACTATTATATATATAATAAAAACGGGCAATTTACACGTAACCATTACAGTACCAAGTAACATTAAAACTAAGGAAAAACTTGAGGCGACTGATACTAGAAGAAACAGTAACAGGAACACAAGAGTTGTTGGATTGTTGCAGCAGACGTTGAAGTCGGATGCTGTTGAGCTGAAAAAGGACATCTTGGAGTCTGATAGATGAGGCAAAAGTCATAGCCTCAATCAGAGCTATAATATTGATTTGAAGACGGGAAGAGCAAAAATATTTGAGTACTTCATGAGTGATACGATAATTGTGGTAGACTTTATAAGATCAAACCAAGTTGGTCTTGTTAAAAGCAACCTCAATCCGAAAGCAATGAGAAATATGGTTCGGGGAGTAGGATGCAGTTTCGAACACTTCAGAGAATCGAGCAGAAGGAGCATAGACTTGACAGTAGGAAATAAAAACCTGTTGTTGCTTGGAAAGAAGATTTATCTCAGAGAGAATCTCCTCGGGGTTTACAAATCTATCTCTGAATATGACATTATTCCGATGTTTCCAGATTGCATACAAAGTAAGAGGAAATTGCAAGAGGAGATAGTTGTTACCAAGTGTAGAACAAGCAAGCTGGCACATGAAAGATTCAAACCAGGTGCAAAAAGGGATATAAGAACTGACCTCTGAGCGAATTCTGAGTAGACAGGCAGCCAAATCCGTTTAACAAAATCGCAGTCACGAAACAGATGACTTAAGGTTTCACAGTCTTTATGACAAAAAGAGCAACTTGAATTAATAGGCATACCTCTTCTAATTAGCATATCCGCAGTAGGCAGAATACCGTGAACAATTTTCCATAGAAAAATCTTAATATGTTGTTGACAAGGTAGGCGCCATATCAAAGACCATTTGAAATCCTGGTTAACACGAGTCTGGGCAGCAGCAACTGAGTGCAAATTATTATGTAAAAGAAAGGAGTAAGCAGAATTAGAGGAAAAACTTCCGTCCTCGGTGTATTTCCAATATATGAAATCGTCCGTAGGTTCTGGCGGAAGTTTTAAAGCACAGATTTTTCTTGTAGAAACAGAGTGAAAATATTTAAAAACATTCTCCCTGTTCCACTGAGTTGAATCAATCAGGAGGTCCGCAAAGCTAATATTTTGTGGTTGGACGAGGGACATAAAACAAGGCTTTGAACCAAGTATCCAAGCATCCTTTCTAATATCGATCAAATTGCCATTCCAAAATTTCCAAGCAAATCCATCCCGAAGAAGATATGTATTCTTTACAACGCCTTTCCAGGCGAAAGACGCGGCAGAGTATTTTGAAACCTTTTCAGGGATAGGAAAGTCTTTATGGTATTTTGAACGAAGGACAGTAGAAAGAAGTGAACGATGCTGATGATGGGAACGCCAGAACGTCTTAGAAAGCAAAGCTTGACTAGCAATGCGAGCGTTTTTCATTCCAAGACCACCTTCCGATTTTGGTAGCTGCAAAATTTCCGGAGGCAACCAATGCTGAGCACGCTTGTTTTTATGCTGCTTCCACCAAAAAAGATCGATTAAATAATTTATTTTCCTGGTAATTTGGAGAGGAACCGGAAGGATAGAAGCCACATGAGCAATAGATGCCATCAACACTGAATTTATAAGCAATAACTTAGACGCTTGTGACAAATTAGCTGTGCCCCAAGATAGAATTTTGGTAGAAATCTTATCCAGAAGAAACTGAAACGCAGCCGTTTTCCGCCTGCCAAGATCAATTGGAACGCCAAGGTAAAGTCCGAAATTTTGTTTCGAAGGCACTTTTAGAATATTTGTAATATGTTCCCTGAAATCATCCGGTGTATTGGGGCTGAACTTGACATAATATTTTTGATGATTAGTCATTTGGCCCGATATGGTACTGAAGGAATCCAAGATATTCCGTAAAGACTCGCAACTAGATGAAGATAAGCGGAAACACAACAGAGCATCATCAGCGTATAATAAATGAGAAATGGCTGGGTTATTTCTGGAGAGCTTTATACCTTCAATAACCTTTTGTGATTCCGCCTTAATAATCATAAGGGAAAGGATCTCCATGCATAAAATAAAAAGGTAAGGTGAAATGGGATCACCTTGACGCAAACCACATTGAGGAAGAAACCGATTGGAAGGAACGCCATTAATTAGCACCTGTAAAGAGACCGTTCTGACACACAATTTAATAAGCTTTCGGAATGATTTTGGGAAACCATAAAGCTTAAGCACGTGAAACAGAAACGGCCAAGATACTCTGTCGAAAGCTTTATTTATATCGAGCTTAATTGCTGCAAAACAACGAGTGCCACTTCTACGCTGGTTGATATAAGAAAGGAGTTCATGGCCCTCTACCTTAGTCAAACCCTCCCACGCACCAAATTACCCAAACTCCCTGCCATCCTTATCCACAACCTCAGTCGTCGGGCCCACCACGCCGGTTAGCCACCGTGTCGCCGGAGGTTAGATACGACCTCATCGGCGCCGGCGTGAACTGTTATCCCTCTTCCCTTCTTAAACCTGACTTCCCTCATCTCACCCTCCTCACCTGCTGCGACACCGTCGGCAAACAACGATTCCGGCGACCTCCTAGATGTTGCCTCACCTCTGGTGACTACCAAGGCCAATTAATTGACTCCGATGCCCTTTTATTTTACCATTGATTGTTCCCTCATCTTACGTGTTGGTTAAGATGGTTGGGTGCTTATAAGGTGGTTAGCTGATGGGGTAGTGGTGGTTAATTGAGGGGCGATGGTTGTAAGAGTTTCTGGGTTGTGGTGGTCAATTGAGGGGCGATGGTTGTCGGAGTTTTTAGGTTGTGGTGGTCAATTGAGGGGCGATGGTTGTTGCCTATTGGTAGGCTGTTGGTGGTATTCAGAACAATTTATTGCAATTACATAATGTAACTTCGATATGCTAATTCTAGTTCTTTTCAATGATAATGATAATGAAAAGAAATTACATGAAACTATTATATGCGTGACCAATTGGATTCTTTACAGCAGTATTTTGTCAATTGTCATGTAGAATGAAAACCCTCGATGCAGCAACTCATAGAGTCATGGCAGTAAAAAAACAAACTCAAATGATCTGTCTCCTGCGATGAGTCCTGCGTCGAATAGGGGATGGAGTCTCGGTATCACCAGTATATTCGCATCAGACGATCAATGTGTCCTATGAAGAACTTACTAGTGTTGGATAGTAAGGGTTCCAGCTACAATCCCTCACTATGTTTTCAATAGAAGGATACTTTTACAAATGTGAGGATCAAAAGAGGGGGGTGACTATCCTTAAATAGTGGAGTTTGGGAGTGCCTCAAAGCGTTGCAATGGCAACAAATTGAGAGGTCCCGGATTCGACTCCCTACACGGGAGTGCTGCGGTTACCTGTCATCCTAAAGGATGTCTTACATGCCACACGTGGTTTGCAGGGTATTGCATGTGCCCGGGGGATTCAACCCATCGTCACCAAAAAAAATAAAATAAATAAGTTGTACCTCTGTGCATTATATAACACTACGAGTCTCTAGTGTTGTGTCCTTGTTGGTATTCATTTATTGCCTTTGTCACGAATATACTACATTTTTATTTTGTTTGTGTCCTTGTAAACGGTTTCTTATGCATTGATGTCAGTCATTATACCTTTTCTTTGTGGCTTTGGTCATTACCTTTGTTATAATCTTTTCACTTTTTTTCTTTAGTTTTACTGGTAAAAACATTTTTCAACCATAGGTGAGTGGGGATGTGGTAGCTAAGCTTAACAATCATGAAAACATAGTGAGGGATTGCAGCTGGCACCCTTACTATCCAACACTAGTAAGTTCTTCATGGGACACATTGATCGTCTGATGCGAATATACTGGTGATACCGAGACTCCATCCCCTATTCGACGCAGGACTCATCGCAGGAGACAGATTATTTGAGTTTGTTTTTTGACTGCCATGACTCTATGAGTTGCCGCATCCAAGGTTTTCATTCTACATGACAATTGACAAAATACTGCTGTACAGAATCCAATTGCTCACGCATATAATAGTTTCATGCATTTCTTTTCATTATCATTATCATTGAAAAGAACTAGAATTAGCATATCGAAGTTACATTATGTAATTGCAATAAATTGTCCTGAATACCACCAACAGCCTACCAATAGGCAACAACCATCGCCCCTCAATTGACCACCACAACCCAAAAACTCCGACAACCATCGCCCCTCAATTGACCACCACAACCCAGAAACTCCGACAACCATCGCCCCTCAATTAACCACCACTACCCCATCAGCTAACCACCTTATTGCACTCCCATAGAAGGATACTTTTACAAATGTGAGGATCGATTTCAAACATTAACCAAAAATAATACAACATTTAACCTAAGCACAAATTCTCATTGAAGACGAACACTATCCGTCACAAGCTGAAGACGGATAATGCCCCTCTCACAATATGCAAGTGGCACCATCTATTTGGTGCTCCATTTCCCCTCCACTTGCCCTCCCACTTGCTTTATTGTGAGAGAAGCATTATCCGTCACAAGTTTGGTCCCATTCCTCCTCGAATAAATTGTCCATCCTATCTTTCCACGCCGTTCCAATAATAAGGGAAAAGGTTTAGTGTTAGATTAGGCAGCTCACGTTCGCTATTTAAGGATAGTCACCCCCCTCGTTTGATCTCATTAACTTGCTAGATACACTCTTTTGAGCTGCTAGATACATATCATTAGCTAGCTAGATACACTCGTTTAAATTGCTAGATACAAACTTCTAGCTACCTAGATACGCTCCTTTAAATTTTTGGATACATACCTTTAGGTAGCTAGATACACTCGTTTAAGTTGCTAGATACATACTTCTAACTAGTTAGATACACTCTTTTAAGTTACTAAATACATATCTTTAGCTTTCTAGATACACTCTTGAAGTTACTAGATACGTTCCTTTAACTAACTAGATACACTCATTTAAGTTTACTAGTTACATACCTATAGCTTGTTAGATACACTCATTTAAGTTACTTACTATATACTTTTAGCTAGTTACATACATTTCTTTAAGTTACTAGATACACATCTCTCGCATACTAAATACACTCCTATGATAATTTCAATCCCACCATGACAATTAACATGTATACTGCTTCTTTATTTAATCATTATATATCCTTATTTTTCAAGTTCATACTCCGTATAATTGTTTGTAGCTATTGGTATCTTCAAAAATCTAATATAAGAACAAAAGATTATACAAGAGTAGCTTAAAATTCCACTGAAGGTGGTACATATTTTGCTTGAAAATGATGTAATTGTCCAATAAAAATGGGAGAGACTATTGAGACTTCATAAGAGAATAAAATAAATTGACCAATAAATCACCGACCACCAGAAAATGATGTAATTGTCCAACAAATCACCGGCCACTAGACAATGCCGGCAATACCACTGACAACCTTAGACTATGCCGACGTCAATATCACTACTATCATCGACAACCTTACGACCCCACACGTCCTTTCTCACGTTCGGTCTTCATCTGTGCTGTCACCTATGAAAAGAAGCCTAATATCCGGCGACGACGCCACATAAATGCCACCCAATCAAATAAACGACCACCCTGACCAACGGCTACCCTACCCAAGCGACGACGCCGACGAAACAACTTCAATTGAATGATGAAGAGAGGAAAGAAGTGAAGATAAACGACCGATGAAATTGACTGGTACGGTGAAGATAATCCGTGACATCGCAACTCCATCAACGTCGATACCGCGCCAGAAGGGAGCGTCGTCGATGACGGTCATGGTGACCAGAGCAAGGATGCGCGACGAAAAAGGGATAAAATGGAAAAGCCAAAGTCGGTAGTATGACCAAAGTTGGGAAGTGACAACCGGAGCTCCGGCGGTGCGCCGACAATCTCCACCAGTGCGCTGGTAACGGTGGTACCTCGTCGGTCCTCTGATGGCAGTTGGAAAAGCTGTTGGTAGTGATGGTTGTGTGTGGTGAATAAGAATGAGAGAGAGTAAAATTAGGGATAAAAGTTACAAGTGTCGTGTTTGACTTTAAAAATGGGTTTTCAAGTTAGTTGGTACGGTTCGCACCGTACTTTAGTTCGCACCTGACCCCACCCCTATATATATATATATATATATATATATATATATATATATGATATTTCATTAAATTACGATTAAGATAAAATATATCAACCAAATTATAAGACATGCACATTCACTACTCCCACTATTACTATTTGATGGGGCACGCCGAATTGACCTGACCCGTATTCCAATCGGCGGGTCACACAGGTCCAAATGTCAGCCAGGTCGCACATAAATTACACATCCTTATCCCTCCACATAAAATATCTTCCCTTGGATTCCTTCCTAGGGAAGGCACTTACGTAGAGACAAAAGATCCTTGTAAGGGAAGACAACAATAACACAATAACAATCAGTCAATCAACAATCATATCAACTACTTCATTCTCTTTCTAGACGTAAGACTACCAAAAACATTTAAGAGAGTGATCGGGATCAAGTGATGTGTCCATTTTATATACGATTTTACCCCCAATTTTAGCTTGGTTTTAATTGAATATTACACTTTTATTAGTGTATTTGTGAACTAATTCCGTGTTCTAGTGTCTTGCTTGTTTTTATTGTATTTTGTAGGAAATGTAGCTTTTATAGCTTTTTCCCGTCGAATGTGCAAGCACTAAGAGTTCACGAGGCTAAAAGAGATGATATCATGCAAAAGGAAGGGCATTTTGGATAAACCCGAGTAAAGGAATCCCGAGCATGAAGAACTGAGCATGGGTTGATGCAAGTAAAGAAATGAAATGAAGCCTACAACAAAGTCCAAAACGTCCAAGTCAAACTTGCAAGCTTAGGATGCCAAATGATGCTCTAACTCAAGTCATTAAGGAGCTTAATAAAGGAGCATATGATACCTTGTGCTAATTAATTGAGGAATTAAGGCCATAAATCGGAAAACACTCATCCCCGATCGGGGTTTCAACCTCCATTGAATTTTACGTTTCACCCCTACTTCACTATATATAGGGGACTTAATCTGTCATTAGGGGATATCTTTTTACCATCTTTTTATCATCTTCATATACTCTTAAGCACACAAATTCTCTTAGTTTTCATTTTAGTTTACATTTCATTAAGCATTCATTTGTTGCAACAATTTACATTAAGCATTTGTTCTAAGTAAAACAATCTTTCCATTCAAGTTATTTGGGTTTGTTATTTGAGTTATTCTTATTCAAGTTGCAAGTTCTCTTGTTGCGGTAATTTCATTTCTCGTTTATTTCGTTAATTCGTTCTTTCCTATCGTTATTTCGTAATTTTTCTTATTGTTATTAGCATTGTCATATTAGTTTGCTTTTACATTTCATTATCAAGTAATATCATCAAGTTTATTCTAACATTTTCATTTACATTACTTATCACTATCAATTTCATTATTTCATATGTTATTATTATTTAGTTTATTCATAATTTTTATAATTTCATTTAGTTATATTTCTAATATAATCATGTTTATTAATTCATACTTCATTAGTTTTATTTCTAATATGAGTGAGTAGTTTCATATGTGATGCAGGAGTACTAGGAGATAATGATTTATTGATAAGTGGAAATATTTCAAAAATGATTTAAGGATTTAAGATTGATTCAAGACAAGAAATCGTGGTAATTTGGGAAGAAATCAGTCAGAACCGAAGACATATCAATGAACACACACACGGACTATTCAATACGCTCCAGCATTGTTCACATGTTTACTTGACACCCAAGGAAGAGACGCCGAGACTTCTTACCAAAAGGAGTCATATTCTAGTTTAATTGTATTTAGGTAATAAGTATTTTGTGTTTCAATAGGATTATCTTATTTTCCTAAGTTGAGTTGGTGTAATACTTTCCTAATTTATTTAGGAAATTTTAGTTTCCTAATTCTAGAAAGAGTAGTTGTTATTTCCTAATTAGTTTAGGAAAGTTTTTTTTTTTTTAGGAGTCTCTATGTCGTTCTATATTAGTATAAATAGGAGTCTTTGTATTCAGTTTTAATCTTCCAAGTTTGAGAATTAATACAAGAGTTTCTTGTTGTGTGCTTATTGCTTGCGAGTTATAAGTTCTTTATTTCTTCCTTGCGAGGTTGAGATTTTAGTGTGATTCGATCCTTGCGAGGTGAGAGCTACCATTCGTGTCCAGTTTCGAGTTCCTTGCGAGGGAGGAGAGTTGTTCATGTCATATCCTAGTTTTAGTTGAGGGGTCTTGCAAGATTTTCACAACTAATTCATATACCTTTAAATTTTCGTTTAATATTATACAAAAACCAAAAAATAACACTTTAATTCCGCTGCGACAATATTACCGAACAGTCCAACGTACTGTTCAGATTTAATTCGTTGTTATTTTATATCAAAGTGGTATCAGAGCAGGTTTTAGTTTGTTTGTTAACAAACTTGTCTTGGGAAGTTTATAGTCATATCTTGAAGGCAATTCAAACAATTTTGGAAGGAGTTCAAGGAATTTGAGCAACGATTATGGTAGAAGGATTTATAAAGAGGTCTTGCCAAATTGTCGAACCAGTTGGAGAAGTTTGAGCGTGACTTCCATCAATTTTGTAAAATAAAGAAACAAGCGACAAAGATCGAGTCTTTTGATGTTTTTCACAAAGAACAAGAAGTGAAACATCTAGAAGACGTTGAGAAGATGATGCCTGCTCTTGTTGAAACGAACGGTCCAGAAGGCTGTCAGATATGCGACTGTCAGTTTCAGGATGATGAACCAAAAGAAGAGGTCGAGATTATCATAGTAGAGCCATTAAGTGATCTTGATCTAATTAAAGATGTGGTTGAAGATGATCTATTTCTTGATGAGGAATGTCATATAGAAGATAAATCATTATTTGATCCTAACCAACCGACTATTTTTGATGAAGAATTTGAAGAAGTTTATGATGAAGCTCCTGTGGAAGAAAGTGATCATACAAGTTATGATGATGCAAATCAAGATAATCTTAATCTTAAGCCAATCTTGGATGAGGAGTTTCTGGACAATAACATTAATTTAGATTCTCATATTAAAGAACCGTATCGATCATCAATTGATGAATACATTGATGAGAAGCTATATAGTGGGAACTATAATTTCTTATTGAAGTCAATTTTTATGGAAACTCATGATGATCTTGTTCTTTCGAGCAACTATTATTTGTATTTTGGTAGAATTGTGCATGGAGGGTGGTGGGGAGGAAAGCACAAGAAAGGAATACACAAGCCAAGATGGCACAAAATGGTTTTAATTTATAATACTCATTAAGAATTAAAATCACTGGAGATGGATAAACATGAAGACTATATTGAAGATGACGAGTTGAAGAAGAAACAACGGTGTGCGCAAATGGCTTCATGTTCTTAATCAAGTTTGCAACTAAATTCTTAAGGATTGTTTCTGATCCTGGTGGCATCAAAGATCTTCAAAATTTGAGGGCAAATTTTTTCAAAGAAAGGGAGAATGATGCAGGAGTACTAGGAGATAATGATTTATTGATAAGTGGAAATATTTCAAAAATGACTAAAGGATTTAAGATTGATTCAAGACAAGCAACTGTGGTATTTTGGGAAGAAATCAGTCAGAACAGAAGACATATCAATGAACACACACGCGGACTATTCAATACGCTCCGCATTATTCACATGTTTACTTGACGCCCAAGGAAGAGACGTCGAGACTTCTTACCAAAAGGAGTCATATCTTAGTTTAATTATATTTAGGTAATAAGTATTTTGTGTTCAAATAGGATTATCTTATTTTCCTAAGTTGAGTTGGTGTAATACTTTCCTAACTTATTTCGGAAAGATTAGTTTCCTAATTCTAGAAAGAGTAGTTCTTATTTTCTAATTAGTTTAGGAAAGTTTATTAACTTTTCTTAGGAGTCTCTATGTCGGTCAATATTAGTATAAATAAGAGTCTTTGTATTCAATTTTAATCATCCAAGTTTTAGAATTAATACAAGAGTTTTTTGTTGTGTGCTTATTGCTTGCGAGTTATAAGTTCTTTATTTCTTCCTTGCGAGGTTAAGATTTTAGTGTGATTCGATCCTTGAAAGGCGAGAGCCACCATTCGTGTTCAGTTTCGAGTTCCTTGCGAGGGAGGAGAGTTGTTCATGTCATATCCTAGTTTTAGTTGAGGGGTCTTGCGAGATTTTCACAACTAATTCATATCCCTTTAAATTTTCGTTCAATATTATACAAAAACCCAAAAATAACACTTTAATTCCGCTGCGACAATATTAACGAACAATCCAACGTATTGTTCAGATTCAGTTCATGGTTATTTTATATCAATATGTCTAGGGATTAGAGAAGCCATGCATACTTAGTATTTGTAAATGTTAAATTAGGATGACATAATATTGTTCGATAAGTTTCTATCACATGCTTGTTTTATTTGCTAATATTTGGTAACTGATCACTATCTTAGATTAATTTGTTAATTTACTTTTATAAGTCAAGAGGCACGAAAATGAATTAGACTAAGCATGTATTAGTAGACCGACCTAGCCATAAGAAGAGCTCGTTAGGACCCGTTCTATGGTTGAGAATAAGGCGGAGAGGTGGTTGTCATAAGACCTAAACAAGTTGACAATATTATCTGTTTCTAGTTTAACATGAACATCTATATCTTTGCACGTGTGACCCGACTCCCCTAGACTCTTTTATCATATATAATTTACATCATTTTATTTACAAGTTATACAATCAAACCAACCAACCAATTGAATCGACCTAGATAGAATTCTACTCATAGCATTTCATAACGCAATTCCCGTCTCCTTATGTTTGACCCGTACTTTGCTACATTAATTTGTTAGCCAAGTTTAGGGTATCTTTGTTAGGTGTGCGATAGCCTATCAAATTTTGGTGCCATTGGCGAGGAGCACAGTTTTATTGCATTTAAAATTGTCGATTTCTATCTTGTTTTCTTTTGTCTTAAGGAACACTTGTTCCTTGAGACCGTTACTTACAAGTTTCTTGAAGATTGTTGTCTTATGCCCAAGTCCTCTCGTACCGGAGAATTGATTCCCTTTGATCTGGAGCCCGAGAAAACGTTCCGTAGCCAACTCAATTATTACAAGGAGCTTGACGCATCTTCTAGTCCCGGTGGTTTGGGTCGTGTTCGTACCAATTACCCAATAAGTGACGAGGAAGAAGGTTCTAGTTCTTCATCTCCACCGTCACCTCCTGTAAATAGCCAGTATCTGTTAAATCCCCAACAAACACCCGATGATTATCGGACTACAACATGCTTAGGAATCGCTACGTTTAATCGACAGTTTGTATAACTATACGTTGGAAAACTCAAAACAGTTTCGAAAACAAAACATTTTCAAAATATTTCAAAAATACCTGGAGCATTTTATCCACGACGACGGGGTCGCAATAACACTAACTAGAGTCAAAACCGACACCGGACCAAAAACCCACTTGAAATTCAAATCTTGACTCCAACAACGAGTCAAACCGAGTCAAACACAAAAAAACAAACATCACAAACCTTCCATGCTAAGTATACACGGTATACTTGATGGTCAAGTACAACAATCATGACATCCAAAACCTAGGATAGAACAAATCATGATTCCAAATGCGTGATAGTGACAAGACAGCTAGAAGACCCGCGGACATGCTCGCGCCTCTTCGAGTAGCCTATACGGCCACGTCGCTCAAAACGCACACAACCACACAATCCTCTATAAATACCCCCCAAATGCCACCATTTGAAGGTACACGAGCATCCGCCCCCTCTTTTTTCCCTTAAAATTCTAGACTCGACTTCTCAAGTCACAAACCGACACGTATTTTCGACCTACCGATCAAAAATATGAGCCATACACATTGTTTATTACCGTCATCATGCAATAAATCACTTGACCGACCATTTCGACCAACTACACCATCACTAAACAAAGCAACACTCCTTACTTTACAAAAATGGTTTTAAACCGAGTTTTTTGACCTAACAAGTTTTTACACTTCCGTCGATTTCTCGTCAAGCAACCTAGTATGTAAGTATGAGGGTGTAATTAATCCTCTTCTTTCATGTTCTTTTACCTGTTTTATGACCTTATCATGCTAAAACATGCATAACATGGTCCAAAATACAGATCGAATGAGCCAAAACTGAGTTTTGACCTGAAATAGGAGCCCCTAGTCACAACTAAGTGGCTCGCGCCTATACTGGCTGCCCAAGTAAGAACTCAAATGTGTTTGAGTTCATTCATTCCATTTTCATTTCATTTTACAATCGGTTTTTACCGTTTCAAATCATTTTTATGATGAATATATTTAACCATAAATTATATTCTCCCTTGGTTTTTTATACCATGACGGTTTAATCCGTGTTTCGGTGATAATATTTGGTTAATTACATTTCAAAAGGGAATTTCAAAGCCTTTTATTCATTTGTTTACATTTTAAAAACAACCATTTAGTCATACATGCATAATAATCCTTGGTTCCACATACCATGTCGGTTTAATCCGAGTACGATGATGAACTTTGACTAATTACAAAGCAATGATGTGGACACGGGCCACGAGGGCGCTTGGGAAACAAGCGTTTGCATTTGTGGAGTCGCCACCAATTTATTGTGGAAAATTGGAAACCGTTCGAATACCTCGTGCAAAGTAGTGACATGAACACCAAGAACTCGTTACCCTTAGCATTCTATGTCTAGAATGACTCTCGTGGATGCCAATGAACACGAATGTTCACAGAGATCTGGAGTAAGGGATGAGGGTACGTATTAGGAAGCTCTTTTGATCGAACACCTAATCCCGCCCGCCTCGATAGCGGCCTCTACTAATGATTAGGGAAATTACCTATACTCGATATATTGTCGATTATATGCATGCAATGCAACATCCAAGTTTTGATCCTAACATGTGAGAATTAACTAAGTCGGTGAACAATTAATTTAACATGCAATTGGGTCGAAGTAGGGATTTAGATTCAATTACATGTGAAGGCATACAAACAATGCGATAAAAGAAATACAATAAATACAATAACGAAAATTACAATAATTACATCGGGTTCAATGATTTATGTCGAAAATACTTCTAAAACAGACAATTTGAGAAAGCATAAACAAACGAATTAACGAACAGGAATTAGGCGATAATACGATTAATAGTTAATTACATACGTAAACTAATTAAACTAGGTCAAAGCAGAACGAAAGTTCAGAGACAGAAGTCAACCTGGAACAGCGCAGATGAGAGCCGCGCGCCCTCGGAAGAGGCGCAACGATTCTTTGCGCGTCTGTTCCAAGGTCGTGTTCGGGCCGTGAAGCCGAATCGCAAATCGTTAATATTCTTGGGTGAATTTAATGATTGATTATGATATTCGACTCGGATGAAAGTGATTTAATACATTAATTACATGTGAATGAGTCATGAAAGCGATAAAACATGGATGAAACCGATTAATATGAATTAATTACATGAATGAAAGATTGATTAGTAACACGGGTGAACTAAATAGGTTAAACATGACGAATTAAAGAAGAACTAATGACGGATATGACAATAGACAGATGGAAATATATCAAAGGTCGAATTCAAGAAACTCAATATGAATGAATCGAATCTCTACAACCCGGATTGATTTTAATGACGAAAACCCGCAAATATTGGTTATAAGGGATTTAAGTCGGGATTTAACGATGAGTTATATACTAACAGTGATAAATAATATGTTAAAGTTATTATACTTAAAATTATCGTGTTAAAGAAACAATGAACAATTGATAACGAAACAAAACGATCGAATTACCAAAAGACGAAGGAAGAAGAAAGGAAGCAGGAACTGCGTCAGCCTCACGAAGAGGCGCAGCAGGTGTTGCGTTCCTTCGAAGAGGCGCAGTAGTTGCTGCGTCCTTTCTCGACGGTTGTCTTCTGATAATCCGTAAAAAGGGTTTTTAAACAAGGTTTTACAAATCGGTTATAAGAATACTTTCGACATAAATCTTACAATATAGATTACAAAAATAAATAACAATAATTAAAAGAAGGATTTACACCCTCAGACTTACATGTTTGACGAAACGAGATAAACTAAGTTTATGATTAGTGATGCTCGACTCGAATGTAACGAAAGTGCCCTCGTAAGAGGAAAACGATTAAGATTTATTAAGTTGATTATGGTGGAGTTGGTCAAATTGGTCGGTCATGCAAACGAGGCTGGTACTCAGAAGGATCCGAGCTTACGTGGTCGAAAGTTTAAGCATGTAGACGCCAAAAAGTAAGAACGTGGTGTAACACCCCCATACTCCAAGTGCCTTACCAGGACCACTCAGGTATAAGGATACTACCATCTCGGTTGCCCGAGGTACTGAATATCATAAGACAATAAAGAAACGTACTTTTAAAGTAATTATAGATTAAGTGATTACAGGTTCCAAAACCAAAACTAATAAAAGGAATTACAAGGTTCTCATACGGTCTACAGCTAAAACTATCAAAGCTACTAGACTTCGTCTGACACAGCGGAAGACTTCTAACTGCCACGTGATGACTCATCCCAGCTATCCCATACGCGTCATATCACACCTGCTCAATAACTGCTCACCACCCCCGAATGGATCACCACAGTTTTTAAAACATTTAAACGGGGTCAGTACTAATCACACAATTCAATACATATATCAACAATAAGATAAACAGACAATGAACACGTCACACACACACACACACACCACCAACTCCCATCGTCTCAATACTGACTGTCCACTGGACCAGCCCTGCCAGTGGGGGACCGCAGCCGTTCCCACCTAAGCCCCGCTCATCGTACGAGCGATAACCCTGTCCCATTAATGTGCACATCCCCTTTCGTGGCGGGTTCCACGAAGGGCGAAACTAGGGCGTGAGATCACTCCCGCAAGTGACCCCACTCAAAGAGAACGCATCTCGAGAGCCATAGAAACCAATCACAATCACAATCACAATCACAATCATCATATCAAACAACTAACTACAGCACATCACCAATATCCCATCATGGGACTAATACTGAGTAGGAAATCCTACCTGGAAAGCACAACACGCAGACGGTATCTACAGCTGTATCAAAACGGCTCCTCTACGAATTCTCCTCCTATTATACATCACATAAAGACTACACATCACAAACTACACACCAAAACCCCCAATTCCTAAATTAGGGTTTAACCAATCTTAACAAAACATTATAAAAACTATATTAAAAGCTTACCCTCGACGCAAGGAATCCAACGACACGAAAAACGACAAGAACCGACCGTCTGAACTCCGGGAATTGCTGAGAATGCGATTAGGAAGATGAAGTGGCTGCTTTCTCTCTTAAACAGGGTTTTAGGTTTTGTAAAAGTGAATTAAAACAATGACGAATATGTTTAAATACCTTAATCGCATAATTAACAAAACCCGAGAAAACTTCCCCGTAAAACCGGACACTCGATCGAGTACCCAAGGTACTCGATCGAGTACCCCCTTACTCGATCGAGTACCCCAGCTACTCGATCGAGTACCCAACAGGTCAGAAACTATTTTATCTCGCAACTTACCCTTACTCGACAGAGTAAGGGCTACTCGATAGAGTACCCCAAGACTTATAAATACGGAGTATTACACGTGGTCTAGAATGCAAAGGGAGAAGAGAAGGGCGGACACTCGCGTGAGAAATATGAGGAGCGAAGGCTCCTATTTATACTAATCACGTGAAAGAATTAGGCTTTTCGGAGAGACTTTGGAAGTGAATCTCGAAAAGATATGAAAAGATACGAAAAATACGCAGAAAAGGACTTGGGAAGAGGCGCAGCAGGCACTGCGTCTCTTGGAAGAGGCGCAGCAGCTGCTGCGTCTGTTTCCAGGTGGTTTTCTCCTGCGGAAGAAAGATTTGCGTGTTTAATTTATGGAATAACGGATTAATCTTATTTTCCTTAATATTTTGTACGAATATTACGGGAAATCCTTTACCAAAGATTAAAAGATTGTGAAATATGGAATAGAAATATCCGGAACATTCCAGAACATTCTGACTCGGGATTTAGCGGTTATCAGAAAATGAAGACGGTTTTAGGCCCGGATTCCAAATGTACTCTAATTACTGTCAAAACGACCGTATCGGAGCGTAGATGACAATTAAGAGGTAGACACCAGTGTTTGAGCAATCACTTGACGATAAACTTACAAACTATCACAAATCGTTCCGCGTACCAAACATGCGGCCCAATCATCACCGGGTGGTTTGCGGGAGGTGCAGAAATGAGGTATCTACAGAGCCCCCACTTTGACTGAGGCTTGGACAAGGCGAAAGTCAAAGTATAGCCATCAAGTCAATCGAAGATTACAACCTGACAACTATGGCGACGCGAGGCGGCTCAAGGGGTCTGAACCAAGGACCTGTCGTCGGGAACATTTTAGAGTCTGTCGACTATCGGGGAGGGTCGTTTAAAGTCCATTAGACTACGTAAGGAAGCTCGCCAGCCATAAGAAGAGACCATACCTGAGACTTCTTTCTCGAGACGCTTCCGGAGGTGCATAGGAGCTAAAGGGTTAAGCGTAGGAGCTAAGGGTAAGACCTAAAAGATAAGTAAGGATTGTGCTAGGGTGTGGGACCCTAAAGGAAAGCATCAATGGGAAGGAGGCCCAAATATAAGTTCGACTTAAGGGGTAACTAAGGCATGAGTGTAAGAACTCTGCCGGCCTGGGAACTTCTGGAGAACGACACCTTTATCGCAATCCGTAGGGAAACAAGAAATATCGTGAGTAGCAGGACACAGGCGGGAACTGCTGGGAGAAATATGCTTGGGTCGTCTTCAAACAAACTTCAGAAGAACTTGAGAAGGACGATTGTATGTCGCGAACTCTCGTTGGGGAAACCTTATCGGGAATTCATCTCCATGTCTCGAGAGGGAATGTCTATCCGCTTACTCTCGCTGGGGGAATATAATGAAGGCGTGTCGAAACACCTGTTAAAGAATACCTACTCGTTGTGACAAGAAAGGTCTTAGAAGCAATAAATAATGTACGATAGTCTGCAGTTGGCTTATAAACGCGGGTCTGAACGAAGAATAATCGTCAAACGGACCAGAAAAGAAATAAATGGCATCGGGGAAGAGGCGCACCAAAGAAGGGCCCAGAAATAACGAACTCATAACGAATTTTTGAAAATTCGTATGAAGGGAAGCTGAGGAAGAGGCGCAGCAAGAGCTGTGTCTCTTGGAAGAGGCGCAGCGCCTGCTGCGTCTATTCCTGGAGGTGTCTTTCCTGCGTAAATACGCGATGAAACAGGGGTTTCATTTCATTATTTCGAAACACAAAATCATCAATTTCGCTCTCAAATTTCAACCATTTCTGCCAAAATTTAATCCAAAAGCTTGCATCCGCCATGACTAATCGAGGTATGTATATCATTCTTGCATTAATCTTCTATAATGGATGAATTGGATCAACAAAATTTAGGGTTTTCAACCCTAAAATGTCGAAAATTTGGGGCTTTTCCCCCAAATGATCTTGCCTTGTAAAATTGACCTTGTAAATGGCAAATTGGTAGTATAAGGATCATAACCAAGTATTTTTTTCGAATTTTCGTTGAGTTTTGGCCATTTGAGTGAAATTGAAACGGTTTCACAGCTAGACCGTAAATTGCTTCGAAAATGGCCTTAGGATTGCCCATTTGCGATGAAACATGATATCTGGAATCCTTGGATGATGGGTAAACTTCCTATCATCTCGGAATTTTGGTTTGTGACGGCTTTTTCAGGACACTTTTCTAGGGCATAATCGCCGTTATAACGAAATGCTGTCGAAATTTCGACTCGAACCCATGACTAGGCTTCAACTTAGGCTCGACTTAACCTAAATTACCACATGAGTGATCGGTTTTGTGGGAATACGGCCAAAGATGGCGAGAAAAGAGCGACTTCGGGGCTTCTAAAACTCGAAAATCCACTAATCAAGGTTCGTCGTCACTTGACGAGCCCTAAAATTACTTTAACGTTGCAGGTGACGAGGCTTCTACTTCTGGGAGAGCTCCCATGGACATAGACACAGCCGTCAACACTTCTCGTGCTCTTGAGGAGGCAATTGCTGAGGACGAGGTGGAGGAGGAGGAGGCCCCGAGGCGGGCCAACGTTGGGCGAGGCGGTCGTCAGCTGAGGGGAGCACCTGCGTGGGCTGAGACCTGGGACAGCAGGCACTTGCTTTGGGCTGCGGAGGGTCACCTGTCCTATAGGACGGTGAAAAGCTTGGTAATCTTGAATTCATCACTCACCACTCATCTTCTTTCATTTCATTTGCTCATATCTTTTCCAATTTCATTCAAACTAAAGATAGCTTTTGTTTCAAATCACAATAGGAGGCCGGGAACATCAAATCGTTCTCGGGCTACACGACGGCGATGGAGTACCACGAGAGACTATCGGCGGAGGAGCGAGCCATGATCGAGCGGGGAGCATTCGGCTCCTTGGTGCAGACTTGGAGGGATATCGCGAAGAGGAAGCTGCGGGCTAACCTCAGCCTGGTTCGCACTTTCTTGGACCGATTCTGGGATACGACTTCCACTTTTCACATGCCTTTTGGTGAGGTGGGAGTCACGTTGGAGGACTACGGCATGATTTCTAGTCTGTCGTGTGGGACCGAGGCGGTGGAGTAGCCGGAGACTGCCATGAGGGTGGACTCGGCCGAGGCTAGGAGGTTGATCGGCTGGAACTTGGCGCAGAAGGCTACTACAGTGCCTGGTTTGTAGCCTAGTTCTTATGTCCGAGACTACTTTGTGGGGAAGACCCCGGCGTGGGTGGTGATTGATGGGAGAGAGACGGCTCCTCCTCCTGTCACCGTGACGGAGGGCCCGTTTGTGGCTTTGGTGGTTTCGTCTTCGATCTACCTCGGAGACAAGGGAGAGAGGCTGTCGACGAAGCTTCTTCCCTTCCTTTCTGACCTGAGCTCCCTAGGACGTTGGGATTGGGTCACTGCTGGTTTTGCGGTCCTCATCCGCTTCATGAGGGACATGGTTCGTCCGGAGTTGATGGAGAAGGGGACTTCTCCTGGTGCTGTCGGCCTTGGACTACTGTTGGAGGTATGAACCTTCATTCAGACTAAAATCACTTCTTTTCTTCATCGAATTACGAAAGATCGTTATTGACTATCTTGTTTCACAGGCGTGGGTGTACTCCTACTTTCCGAGCCTCTGGCCCAGGAGGACGGAGCCGCTGGAGAAGGCCTATCCCGTTGTGAGGGATTGGGTGATGTGTCGCACGAGGAGCAAGCGTTCCTCTCACGGTGTTTACCGGCGGGACGTGAACGCTCTTTAGCTGGACAGCGTGAGCATCTCACTTATATTCGTTTTGCTTCTTTATTACTTTTTACCGATCATAAGAATGATTTTGCTTGTCTTTTCCCAGTGGGTGCCTAGGCCTTGGGCGGAGTACGTTGGCGCTCCTTCTTTCGTGGCTGAGGTCCTTCGACCCAGGAGCTCGAGCCGGTTGCTGTTGAGGACGTCGATGGGTCCTGTGTGCTCTCGGGATGTCTTGACGGTTCCCATCGATCCTACTAGGACGATGTTCAGGGAGCCTTCTGAGGCTGAGAGGGAGGCTGACTTGGCTGGCATTGGTGGTGACGCCCTTCTGCTTCCTGGTGCGGACTACTCGGCATTCCTCTACGGGAGGTTGGCATACTGGCCGGTTGTGGTAAGTATTTACTCTCCTTATGACCATTTCAAAAGTATGAAGAATGACCATCGATTAATTGCAATCCTTCGTCTTTGCAGGAGGTTGAGGCGGCGGGCATCGAGCCCCCAGAGTACCCCGAGACCCTCGAGTACACTGACGCGACCGGGAGAACGGCGCTCTCCGAGCTGCGTGACTTTGACGTGGCTGTGACGGATGCTGGCTTGGACGAGTGGCAACATCTGATTCGGAGGGTGAGCCTCTAATTTGTATGATTTTTGTGTAAGAACACATTTGATTGAACTTATCCAATTATTGAGAACCTCTTTTATTTGAAAATGCAGGTTGCGCCGTCTCGGTTTGTGGCGTTGATGGAGAGCGATGTCGTCGGGTCACATCCAATCAAACACATTTATAAAACTCAACATACAACTAGTTAGTGGTAAGTCGAGGTCGATCCATGGGACGGTGTGCTTTGGGTTCTAAGTCTATCTATCTCAATTTGTGCTAGTGTCACAATTGATGGGGTTTGTAGTTGTCTCTAAACTAATGCAAGCAATATAGTAAAACAAACAATAAAAGGAAGGATGTAAACAAATGGTTAAAAGTGCTAGGATATCATGGGGTCATAGGGGATTCATGGTGTTGATCATACAAACATGTTTACAAAGTTGCAAGCAATTAATGTTGTGGAGAAACCGAGTTAGTTTATGTCTTACGGTTCATATGAAGAGTTGGGTCCCGGAGCCGAATCGATTAGATTGTACAACACCTACAAGTCGACTTACTTTCCTCCTATTCAACTTCTATGCATGGTCTAACAAGACTCGAGTTGGTTTATATCTTACAAGTCAAGTTGAGTAGATAAGAGATGGTTGTAAATGCAAGGATTCATAGGCTTGGCATTTCATCAAACATAACATGTGCATAAAGTTGACATCACAACAAGCAAGCAATTTAATCATGTGAACATATTAGATTAAGCATGAATCGATCCCATGTTGGTTTCCCTTAATTACCCACTAATCCTAGCTAAAGGACTACTCACTCATGATTAAGTTTAACATGTTAATAAGGTTGTCAATCATACTAACAAAGCCAAACATGATGAACAAGTAAGAAAGATCAACAATAATTAAAACAAGGATTAAGAGGATTATACCTATGGAGATTCCAAAACAATAATGCAAAGAATAATAGAAGAAACTTGATGATTGATGGAAGGTTGTCAATCTCCCAATAATAACCCAATAATCTTCAATTACCCAATAATAAACTTGAATGATAAACTTGAACAATAATTAAGAAGAGATTAGTGTGTAATTTGTGGAAAGATTAAAGAGTAATATATTCTAATCTACTCCTAATCTAATCTAAAGAAGGATTTTTCTAGCTAAAAAGATGTGTAAAAGGACAATAAAACTTCCTGATTTGATTATTACAAATGGGGTATTTATAGTGGAAATTAGGTGGATGCATTAGGGTTAACTAAGGGCTAAACTAGTAATTACACTTTTGAGATTTGAGCAGGGAGACTCCGGTATTTTTCGAAGGAAGGGCGTCTTTCTCGGAGCTTGAAGAACACGAAAATTGCTGTAAAGGAATTCGGGCGGATTTGTGTCGGGACGGGCGGATTGTAGCAGGGGAAGACGAGCGGATTTGGAGCAAGACGCTCGGATTGTAGCAAGGGAATCCGAGCGGATTTAGAGCAAGACGCTCGGATTGTAGCAAGGGAATCCGAGCGGATTGGTTAGAAGACGAGCGGATTGGTTAGAAGACGAGCGGATTGGTCTCGGGACGAGCGGATTGGCGGACAGCTTCTTTGTTTGACCTCGGATTGTAAAATGGGCGTCATTTTCTCATCCGGACCCCTATTGGAGTGATTCAAAAGCCTAGATCACTTGCTTTTTCGACGCTGTTCCAACTAGCATACTTTCAGAGCCAAAGGAGCAGCCCTTGATTTGCGTTACGAGCAGTTTTCTTCATGAATGACTTCCTTGATTTTCCTCCTTGCTTTAAACCTTATGACCTTTCTATATACTCTTTATTCTTACATCATTGGTCATCATTCTTGCCTCCTCTTCATACTAGTCCATCTAATATCATCAATAAGCTTCCAAATATGCACAAAAGAGGGGAATTTCCGCCTTATTATCTCCTTTTCTACAAAACATATGAAATGCGATAGAAAAGCAAATAGGAAGGTTTTGACGGATAAAATGGCCATAGAATGTTATAATAGTATGCAAAATAGGCTCAATTAGGGGACTAAATGTGTGCAAATAATGGTCACATCAAATATCCCCAAACCGAACCTTTACTCGTCCCGAGTAAAGAGGTGACAAAAACTAGACTTTTATTTAAACTAACCGAATAATATAGCCGATATGAGATAATTAGCGGGTCTCACTCCGCCCCTTCAACTCACAACAAGACAACCATGAGGTAGGATGCCTTCTTGCAAGGCAAGGTGGGTCTTGCCAAAATGGCGACACTTCCAATCATTAAGCGCACAAAATCAAGTAATGGATGCATCTACAAAAGAATAGCCACTTTCCTCGTCTAAGTGGCAGAAATTATCTACACGGGAAGCAATTCAAGAGTACACACTCCTTCATAGATGGAATTTCTTCAAACTACTAAGCCTAGAAGGATACCAATAAATCACCTCCAAATTGTGTCAAGCTAGGGTACCTTTGTCCTCAATCGTTAAATGCTTTTGTCAAGAATAGACTCCCTATGGTGTTAGAAACACTGGAGGATCGCGGAATTCCCCCTCTTGCCTAGACAAGAAGAAGGGTCGTCCCCTCTCTACCATGCACAAGAATGGATATGATGGATAAAGGGATCAATAGATATTTGAGTTTCACTTTGGGAGTTTGCTTTTGTTTTTGTTTTCCCCCCAATTTCTTGTGGCATATAACATTTGAGAACACTTTCTTGCCATTTCTTTTGATTTTTGGCTTTTCAACACTTGACAACTTTCAACTTTTCCTTGCATTTCTTTTGAACATTTTCAAAGTCACCCCATATGTAGTGAGGGTGCCTTATATTTGAAACTTTAGGAGTTCTATTTTTGCTCCTCTTTTCATTTGATGCATTTTTGCAAACTTTCTTTCACTTTTTATTTCATTGAACTCAAATTGATTTCTTTTTGTGCCCATTCCCTTTGATGACAAAAATGTGGTAGAACATGGATGATGGATGGATGAATGGATGCATGGTTTCAAGGGTCACCTTGGAATAAACGGTAGCCAAGGAGTTATCACACCACAAGGTACTCTTGACTAGGCCTTAATCCATGGGTCAAAGGATACTAGCATGACACATCCTAGGGTGTTTTACAAGTATTCTAACAAGCAAAGTCTTTAAGAAGAAAAAGCATCTACTAGGGCCTATATACACTTGTCAAGCTTCCCAAGTAGACGGTTTCGCAAAATTTTTCTAACATGCAAACTACATGCCATGATGCAACTACCATATAAACATCCTAATGCAAATGTTTCTACCAACTAATATGTCATATAAACTAAATGCAACTCCTAACAACACATAGATACACAAACCGCAACAACAAAATACACCACATCCTCCTTGACATGTAAGCCCATCCTCCTCATATGAATAATGAAAAAGAAATGGAAGGGAAATAGAGATTAGAGCGATCATACCAAGCGGTCTTCATTTTCCCTTTCTAATGCCTCAAATGTAGTGTTGTATCTATGTGAGAAGAGAACAAAAGCACAAGTATATACAATTCTACACTACTAAATTAAAGAACATGTTTTTGGTTTTTGAAATTTTCAAATTTTTATGGATTTTGTTTTTATGAAATTAAAAGACATATTTTTGTGATTTTTCGAAAATTTTCAATTTTTATGCATTTTTGGAATATAAATTCCCATCCCCCACTTTATTTTGGACATTGTCCTCAATGTACATGTAGGAGTAGGAATAAAAAGGAAATACATGTTTTTGGATTTTTGATTTTTTGAAATAAAGTACAAATGCAATGATATGGTATGAATGAATGCATGCTCTAACTAAATGCAATTCTATATGAGATATATAACAAATGAATGCAATCTAAACTATACTATGTGATGCATGATTTCTAGTGAGCTATGGTCACCTATGATCAAACCTCCCCAAACCGATTTAAACACTATTTCTAGTGTAGAAAAGAATAGGATTGGTCATTAGTGACTATGCATGAATTCTAGTCTATATGGAACTAACTACATGAATCGTGTGAGATATATACAATGCAACTATACTATATGAACTAACTAATGTAAATGCAATATGAAATATAGTACAAATGCAAGCTAAATGTATATGTAAATAACTAAATGCAAGTGTAAATGTAATGCAAAGTTAAAGGAAAGGATATCTTACAAATGGTGGTTTGAGGGAGGACTCCACCAAACTCATTCCTTGTTGCCATGATTATTGATGTTGTCCATGTTGCTCAATGCTCTCAATAACCGGTCAAAGGCTTGTGAATGATTTTCAAGTAGGCAAGTGTAAGTTTTGAACCATTTCAAAATGGAGTAGGGCCAATCCATGAGGGACCTCCCTTTGAACTCCTTCCCCTTCTCTTTTGCTTTGTGATGATGGCCTTCCCGGCTCTTAAAACTAGCAAACTTGAGATTATTGTCATGGGGGCTTTTTCGGCTGCTCCTATTTCTTCCAAAGTTGATGACGCAAATGCTTGGACTAGTCAATTCTCCAAGAATAGAAGGCGAACTTTCATGGCATTGATGATGGGATGTCTTAGGAGTTGGGATAGTGGATGCCAAATTTCCACATATAGACTCCTTCTTAACCTTTTCTTTGAGCTTCCCCACTAAGTAATTCTTGTATGACGATTTGACCTTCGTGAGAAGGTCCATAATGTCATCTCCAACTATCATGGGCTCCATAGTGGGTGCGAAAAGGTTATCATGAGGCATTCTTCCTCTTCATCAAAGCAATCTTCAAACTTCTCAAGGATGGGTTCCTCAAGAAAGCAAATCCCATAACTCCATTCATCATTTGAGTCCATATTTTCCTCATCATCTTCTTCCATGGATGCATCATCATCGCTTTCTCCATATGAATCATAAATAGGGGCTTCACTCTTCTTCACCAACTCATTCTCCAACATCTCAAAATCTACTTCAAATGACACACCCTCATACCCACAAAGGCTAAGAGTATTTGGCTTACTCAACCTCATGTCTTCATCATCAAATACCACACTTTCATACTCACAAGAGCTCAAGGATGTTGGCTCTTCCCACTTCTCATCAAAGGTAACTCCTTCAAACTCACATTCATGGTCAATGTCTAAAGAGTGGTGAGGGGTAGTTAGTTGGGTTTCTTTTATTTGGGCAATTTGAATTTCCAACTCCTCACCTTGAGTAACAATGCCTTGAAGAACAATGTCCCTTCTTTGGCTCTCTTCTAGCATTTGTTTGAAGAAGTTTTGTTGATCTCCCATCATTTGGAGAATCACATTTTGAATGGGTTCATCTTCTTGTTGTGGGTAGGTGTGAAAGTGGTTGTATTGTGGCAATTGAGGCTCATCATGAAGTGGGTATCGGGTGGGTGGTTGTTGTGGATATTGGATGTGGTGATTTTGGTGGGAAAATTTGGGGTAGTAGTTAGGATTTTCATTGTATGAGTTGTAAGGTAGGTTTGTGTTGACTTGCTCCTCAAACTCCCCATACCCATAGTAATACTCAAAAGATCCACCACATACTCCATATGTCAAGTCTTGTATCATCATGGTCAAGATAAAGATACAACTACAAACATGGAAACTACAAGAAAACGGTAAAAACAAACCTTGGGGAACAAGTTCCTCAAGGTTAAAACACAAATAAAAATAGACAAACAAGTAAGAACTTAATCACATAGCACCGTCCCCGGCAACGGCGCCATTTTGATGGAGAGCGATGTCGTCGGGTCACATCCAATCAAACACATTTATAAAACTCAACATACAACTAGTTAGTGGTAAGTCGAGGTCGATCCATGGGACGGTGTGCTTTGGGTTCTAAGTCTATCTATCTCAATTTGTGCTAGTGTCACAATTGATGGGGTTTGTAGCTGTGTGTAAACTAATGCAAGCAATATAGTAAAACAAACAATAAAAGGAGGGATGTAAACAAATGGTTAAAAGTGCTAGGATATCATGGGGTCATAGGGGATTCATGGTGTTGATCATACAAACATGTTTACAAAGTTGCAAGCAATTAATGTTGTGGAGAAACCGAGTTGGTTTATGTCTTACGGTTCATAGGAAGAGTTGGGTCCCGGAGCCGAATCGATTAGATTGTACAACACCTACAAGTCGACTTAATTTCCTCCTATTCAACTTCTATGCATGGTCTAACAAGACTCGAGTTGGTTTATATCTTACAAGTCAAGTTGAGTAGATAAGAGATGGTTGTAAATGCAAGGATTCATAGGCTTGGCATTTCATCAAACATAACATATGCATAAAGTTGACATCACAACAAGTAAGCAATTTAATCATGTGAACATATTAGATTAAGCATGAATCGATCCCATGTTTGTTTCCCTTAATTACCCATTAATCCTAGCTAAAGGACTACTCACTCATGATCAAGTTTAACATGTTAATAAGGTTGTCAATCATACTAACAAAGCCAAACATGATGAACAAGTAAGAAAGATCAATAATAATTAAAACAAGGATTAAGAGGATTATACCTATGGAGATTCCAAAACCATAATGCAAAGAATAATAGAAGAAACTTGATGATTGATGAAAGGTTGTCAATCTCCCAATAATAACCCAATAATCTTCAATTACCCAATAATAAACTTGAATGATAAACTTGAACAATAATTAAGAAGAGATTAATGTGTAATTTGTGGAAAGATTAAAGAGTAATATATTCTAATCTACTCCTAATCTAATCTAAAGAAGGATTTTTCTAGCTAAAAAGATGTGTAAAAGGACAATAAAACTTCCTGATTTGATTATTACAAATGGGGTATTTATAGTGGAAATTAGGTGGATGGATTAGGGTTAACTAAGGGCTAAAATAGTAATTACACTTTTGAGATTTGAGCAGGGAGACTCCGGTATTTTTCGAAGGAAGGGCGTCTTTCTCGGAGCTTGAAGAACACGAAAATTGCTGTAAAGGAATCCGGGCGGATTGGTGTCGGGACGGGCGGATTGTAGCAGGGGAAGACGAGCGGATTTGGAGCAAGACGCTCGGATTGTAGCAAGGGAATCCGAGCGGATTTAGAGCAAGACGCTCAGATTGTAGCAAGGGAATCCGAGCGGATTGGTTAGAAGACGAGCGGATTGGTCTCGGGACGAGCGGATTGGCGGACAGCTTCTTTGTTTGACCTCGGATTGTAAAACGGGATTCATTTTCTCATCCGGACCCCTATTGGAGTGATTCAAAAGCCTAGATCACTTGTTTTTTCGACGCCGTTCCAACTAGCATACTTTCAGAGCCAAAGGAGCAGCCCTTGATTTGCGTTCCGAGCAGTTTTCTTCATGAATGGCTTCCTTGCTTTTCCTCCTTGCTTTAAACCTTATGACCTTTCTATATACTCTTTATTCTTACATCATTGGTCATCATTCTTGCCTCCTCTTCATACTAGTCCATCTAGTATCATCAATAAGCTTCCAAATATGCACGAAAGACGGGAATTTCCGCCTTATTATCTCCTTTTCTACAAAACATATGAAATGCGATAGAAAAGCAAATAGCAAGGTTTTGACGGATAAAATGGCCATAGAATGTTATAATAGTATGCAAAATAGGCTCAATTAGGGGACTAAATGTGCGCAAATAATGGTCACATCAGGCGTTATGTAGGGTAGCCAACCGACTACGAGCTACTGCCGTCGAGGCACTTGTCGGCGGTCTAGGTCGTCAGGTATGAACCTTTCGTCTATTTTATTTTTTGAATTTTCTAATTTTCTTATGATTGCTTGAAATGATTGACATGAGCCAATTTGTTGTTTGCAGAGGGAGCGTGAGCTAGCCCAATCTCGGGAGGAGACAGCTCGTTTGCTGAGGGAGCTCGAGGTTCGCGACGCCGAGGTTGCTGCTCTCGAGGCGAGAGTTGCGGAGTTAGACGGCGACCGGCAGTATTTTTGTTGTTATTGTTGTCTGTATCATGGCTGGATCTTGCACATTTGTACATTTTAGGTCCCGCATTTTGGTCATTTTGGATTTTGCTTGGGGCTCGAGCCCCCAGTTTGTTGCACATGTCCCTCTTTTGGTTGTATATACGACGGTCTGAGTGCCTTTGCTGCTGGGTTGCGTTGTTTGTTCCTGCAGGTTAGCTTTGAACAGGTTTGGTAGATGACGGTTTACGCCGTCATGCTGCCGAAATTTACATAGAAATCACATAGAACATGTATGCATACATATGGCCTAAATTAGCGCAAAACAATGACTTGAAAATGCAAAAATGCAAAAATTTGGTCGGAAATGACCGGACGGTAGGGAGGGTTTGACTCGAAAATGCAAAAAATGTAATGCAAAAATTTGGTCGAAAATGACCGGATGGTAGGGAGGGTTACCCCCTAAAAAAAGGAAAAAATAAAAACATATAAGTTGGAAATGGAGGGTGAAATGATTCCAAGTGTGCTAAAATGACGAAAATGTCGATATCGTCTCGAGATGCGCGTCTGCGGAATTAGGAAACACGAAATATGGTAAGTTTGACATATTTACCAAAATAATAACCCGTATGAATAGGAAATTATTAGTTAAGGAATTTAGGAAAGATCCAACGCGGAAAATCACAGAAATGTTGCTGAGGAAGAAGCGCAGCAGGAGCTGCGTCCCTTTGAAGAGGCGCAGTAGGTGCTATGCCTGTTCCCCGGTGTATCCGTCCTGGCGGATTTTAGGAAACAGATTTTAGTATAAATAGAAACGTCGATAGAGGTTTTATTCACACAATTCTTCCGTCTCTTCCTCGTCTTATTACATAAAATTCTCAAAATAATCCTTCATCATGAATACTTTAGAAATTCGTCTAAAAGAATGGACCAATGAGTTTTATAGCATGGAGAAGTATAACATAGGTGCCTATAATCTTGGATCATTGTTGAGTTTGAAGCTTATTAAGGTGGTCAAACCATTCCTAGATGCTTGTCTTGATTATTGGGACCCGAATTACCACGTTTTTGCTTTCCCCGGAGGTGACATTTGCCCATTTCCTGAAGAAATTGCTGCGATTGGTGGGTGGAACCCAGAACACTTGCCTGCTATTCCTTCTACTTCACAAGGGTATAAGAACAAATTTAGAGACTTGCTTGGGTTGACAAGAATTGAGGTGGACCGTCTAGTGACCTCGAAAGGAGTGAGAATGTTGGACTTTATTGACCGATTTATTAACAAGACCGACCTCACCATCTCTTATGTTGCTAGGCGAAGGGCATTCGGATTTTGCTTTTTACATGTATATGTCCTTCAAGGGCACGTTGATGAGGATTTGAGAGGTGATCCCCGTCTCCTGGGCCTAGTTGAGCAAATGGAACTGCGCAGGAGCCCAGCCTGTTTATGTTTAGGAGAGATCCTATTGGGTTTGGATAGTAGGAAAGCCAATCGTGACCTACCTTATTTGGGAAGTCTCGTTATCTTGCAGGTAAAAGAATTTCTTTTCTCTTTCTTTTTTCATTTTTTTTTGTTTCTTCTTCGTTTTTTTTTTCCTTTTTTTTTCTTTCTTTTTTCGTTTGACACCTGCTTTTGGTAGGTTTGGCTTATGGAGCGTCTTCGATTGATCGAGCCCCCAGTTAATGTTCCTGCCTATCATGCTCGCTCAATTGCTATGAGGACTAGGCTCTACATGGTGGACTTCACTCGAGTCTGCAATTATTGGGAAAACAAATTGAAGAGTGATGACGGTCCCTTGATTGAATGGATCGTACCATGGTGGCATCTCAAATCTGTCACTGGAGTGTCTTCCTTGGATCCTACCCGATCTGTGCACATTCCTGGCTTGGAATTCATGGTATGAATCTTCCCGGAGAGGTTGATGAGATAGGTTGGACTAAAGCAGACAATCTCGAAGCTTGATACTGTCCCGCAGACTGCCGTGGCGCTTACTACTGAGAGTCGAAGGGAGTGGGCCATTAAATGGGCTCAAAGAAATGTATGGTTCTTGAACTCTTCTGTTAGTGCCTTATGGGTGTCGGACTCCTATCTGCGGTGGACGAAAGCTACTACTCCGGAGGAGCGTGAGAGATTGAGGAAGCGCGAGCCCGTTGACTACAAGGTGCGCGAGGTGGAAAAGGAGAAAGAGAAGCATCTGACTGAGGGAGAGGAGGAAGCCGGGTTTCGAGTTGCTCATCCTTCGAAGAAACCGAAGACCTCTCCTGCCGTGGACAAAGCGATTGACAAGAATGGGAAGGCTAGGCCTCGAGAAAGACCGTTGGTGATTAGGTCCGAAGTGGCGCAAGAGCGTCCGGCTCGAGGTCGGGACAAGAAATATGACAAGGATGACAAGGGCAAAGGGAAAATGGAGGAATAGCCCAAGTCTTTATTATTGTTTATTATTATTATTGTAATAAGAAGGTGGGGCTTTTAGAATCCTAGCCTATTTTTTTTCTTTTTCTTTAGCATTATTATTATGTAGCGTACTATTATTATTATTGAATGAAATAAAGGAGGTTAATTGGTTATGAAACCGTTGTGATTTTCTATTTATTATTCTTGTCGAATTCCAAATGCAACTGCAAATGTCCTTCTATTTACATTTTGAAATTAATGGGTTGTATCTTTGTAGACACCTCGTTTCTGCACCTCTCGCAAACCACCCGGTGATGATTGAGCCGCATGTTTGATTCGCGGAACGATTAGTGACAGTTCGTAAGATTATCGTCAAGTGATTGCTCAAATATTAATGTCAACCTCTTAGTTGTCATCTACGCCCGATACGGTCGTTTTGGCGATAATTAGAGTACATTCGAGTCCGGGTCAAAAACCGTCTCCATTTTCCTCGATAGTTTGTTAAATCCCAGAGTCGAATGTTCTGGAATGTTCCGGATATTTCTATTCCATATTTCTCAAATTTTATCTTTTGGCAAATAATATCCCGTAATATTTACATAAGATATTGAAGATAATCGAATTATTTCCGTCCTACCATAACTTAAACGCGGAAATCTTTCTTAAGCGAGCAAACCTCACGGGAATAGAGACGCAGCAGTCTTTGCGCCTCTTCCAAGAGACGCAGCGGTGGCTTGCTGCGCCTCTTCCCAAGCCCTTCTTTGCATGATTTACGTATCTTTTTCATATCTTTCCGAGATTCACTTCCAAAGAGTCTCCGAAACCCTATTCCTTCACGTGATTAGTATAAATAGGAGCTGTCGTTCCTCATATTTCTCACGCGAGTGTCCGCCCTTCTCTTCTCCCTTTGCATTCTAGACTTCGTTCTTACTAATTGGCGCCTACGTGCTTGGACTTCCGACCACGTAAGCTCGGATCTTTCCGGGTACCAGCCTCTCCGTTGCATGACCGACCAATTTGACCACTACACTCAATCAATTTAATTAATCAACTTGTTAAATCGTTTTCCTCTTTCGAGGGCACTCTTTCTTTGCATTCGCGTCGAGCATCACTAATCGATCTTCTTAGTTCATCTCGTTCCGTCAACATGTAAGTCTGAGGGTGTATTAATCTCTCTTTTATTTATTGTATTTTAATTATTGTATAACAATTGTAAGGTTTATGTCGAAAGTACCTCATTAAAACCGATTTCTAAAACCGTCTTTAAAACCTTTTTTGCGGATTTCCGGTAGACAGACGTCGAGAAAAGACGCAGCAACCGCTGCGCCTCTTCGAAGGAGCGCAGCACCTGCTTGCGCCTCTTCGTGAGGCCGCCATGAGCTTCTCGCTTCTTTTCTTCTTTCTCCGTCCTCTGTAATTCGTCTCAAATTTATTTCTTTTGTTTTGTTCGTCTGTTAATTCGTTCACATGATAGTTTAATAATTCATATGTACATTAACCATCATCATTAACATGTTTAAATCATCATAAATCCGACTCAAATCCCAAATAATCAATATTTGCGGGTTTCCGTCATTTAATTCAATTCGAGTTTTAGGGATTCAATTCGTTCATGTTGGGTTTCTGGGATTCATTGTTGATATATTTTCACCTATTTGTTCATTAATCCGTCGTCGTTCATCATGTTTAGTCTAATTCGTTTGGTTAGTTTAATTAATCATTCATTAACATCGACCCTTCACATAATTAATCCGTTTATTTCCGTCTCATCCATGTTTTACTGTTTTATGACCAATTCACATGCCAAATAATTCATTAATCACTTTCATCCGAGTACATAATCTAATCAATCCATAAATTCACCAAATAACATTAACGGTTTTGCGAGGCTTAAAACTCACAGGCCAGAACTCACCCTTGAAACAGACGCAAAGAATCTGTGCCTCTTCCAAAGGGCGCAGTGCCTGCTGCGCCTGTTCCAGGGTGAATTCTGTCCCTGAACCCCTTTTCTGCCTTGACCTAGTTTAATTAGCTACGTATTAATCAACTAATAATCGTATTATCACCTCCTGATCTGTCGTGTTTTATTCTTTTATTCTTTTTTATCAAATCATCCGTTTTAAAGGTATTTTCGACATAAATCGCCTAATCCAATGTAATTTTCATTATTGTTATTATTTTATTTTATTATTTCTTCTGTATCATTTGTATGCTTCACATGTAAATGAACCTTAAATCCCAACTTCGACCCAATTGTTTGCTAAATTACATTTCAACCGACTTAGTCTAATTCTCACATGCTAGGATTAATCTATGGATGTTGCATTGCATGCATATAGCCGACGATATATCAAGTACGAATAACTTCCCTAATCATTAGTAGAGGCCGCTATCGAGGCGGGCGGGATTAGGTGTTCGATCAAAAGAGCTTCCTAATACGTACCCTCACCCCTTACTCCAGATCTCCATGAGCACCCGTGTTCATTGGCATCCACGAGAGTCATTCTAGACATAGAATGCTAAGGGTAACGATTGCTTAGTGTTCATGTCACTACTTTGTGTCTTGACATGGCACGAGGTATTCGAACGGTTCCAATTTCCCATAAAAATTGGTGGCGACTCCATACAAAATGCAAACGCTTGTTTTCGAGCCCCTTCGCCAAGCGCCCCCGTGGGCGGCCCGCTCCCACGGTTTGGCGACTCATTGGGGATATACACTTACGTGTAGCTAAGGGTGAAACTTGAACAAGGTTAGGGAATAAGTTTGTACAAGACAATTGTCGGTTTTCATAACTCGGTCTTCCTAGACCGTTTAAATTGGCCTTCCTAGGCCCAACCCAACCCATTCGACCAATCGTCCCGTCTAAACGGTCCTAATTCTTATTTGGGCCTAAGGATGGATAGCGATTGACGTCATCCATACCATAATGCTTACTCTTGTTTGTATTAAGGGCCTTCACTACTTGAGGAAATGGACTAGGAATCGGCCTTACTCTTGTTTGGCACGAGCCTCTCCACAGACTTCGGGTTTGATGGTTCGGTATGGCAACCCACCCTTTAAACCAAAACCCTTCTAAACGCACTCAGCATCCCGTTATAATGCTTGTATAAATGTGTAAACCTTATGTGATCACCATTTCTAAACAAAACCATGACGAATTTTCAAAAAATCAAAACCCGTTTTCAATCAAGAATTTCGAAATAGGGCCTTTAATTAGCACAAAATCCGGTCAAAACTCGTCCATTTGTCGTGTCAAAACCCGGGCCACAAGCCCATTTAAAACCTCACCTCGAGTCCACTCCTACAACTACACTACAGTTGGCTAGGACACACATTTTCAAAGACCTTGTCTTTCTTCAAAACTCACTCAACACAAGGGGCACACACCCACTTCACGAGTCAAGTCTTTTCCTCTTTTAGCAAGTGTGATGGAATGGTCGATCGTGTTTTGATTCGTCGCCGATCTCTTATCCAGTTTCCAAGATGCCTGGGTCAAGTGATGATACGAACCTCCAGCAAATTCAAGAAAGTAATGATCAAATCCTAGCCGCGATAGCCCAAATGCAAATTACCCAAGAACAAACCTATGACCGCCTTGAGCTTATCGAAGGCCGTATCTTTGATGTAGAGGGAAAGCTACCTCCCCCTAAAGGTGGAGTGCTATAATTTTCCGATGACGAATCTAAAGATGAGAATCCTGTCCTAGAACAACCGCAATGAGAAAAGACTCCAATACCTAGAGGAGCAATTGATGTACCTTAAGGGGGATGACATTTACAGGGAGAACAATCGTAAGTATGAAGCCGTCAATTCCAAATTGCCCACTAACTTTAGCATGGCGGATATCCCTAAGTTTAAAGGACATGAGAACCCTTTGAACCACATCCGCGCCTTCAAGGACTACATGTCTATCAAAGGCATCAAACCCGAGATGTTTTTAAGGATCTTTCCTTCATCTCTTGACACCATCCCAAAGCAATGGTTCTACACTTTAGATCACAAAAAGGTCGCTACTTGGGAGGACGCCGCCATCGAGTTCTCAAAGCAATATGCGGATAATGCCGAAATCCAAGTCAATATGCGTACTCTAGAGGTTCTTACCCAAAATGACAAGGAAGGATTCACCGACTTCCTAAGTAGGTGGAGGAAGACTAGTACTCAACTAGTTGAACGCCCGGATGAGGCCACTCTTGTGGAGAAGTTCGTGGACAATCTCAAGCCCATATATGCCAACCATTTGAGATATCAAAACATCAAGACCTTCAAGGACTTAACTGTACTAGGGACACGAATTGAAGATGATATCCGCAAAGGACTCTTGTCCAAAACGGTAGGTCGAGGATATCAAGGGTCCACAAGTCGTTCATACGGCTCTACTAGCAAGACCGACGAAGTTAACCTTCTCGAGCCATCCAAGAAAACTAGCCCACCAAGGAAGTTCACAAACCTTGGAGATACGTACTCCAACGCTCTAAAAAGACTAATGAAGCAAGGTAAACTCCAACCCATTGGGCCTACTCCCGAACCCGAGAGGAAGTCCAAGTATTGGGATGAAAATTCCTACTGTGAATACCATAGGGGCAAGGGGCATGACACAGAAAAATGCTACAAATTGAAACATGTGCTACAAGATATGATTGAAGATGGCCGACTTCCAATTCCACCAGGAGGTAAGCCCAACAACACTCAGAATCCTCTTGGAGTTCTAGTGATTACAAGTGACGAATCTACCTTAGATTGCTCACATCTCATTTCTCCCACCGAAAATGAAATTCATGCAATTGAGAAAGAAAGACTCTACTCTACCATCTCCCCTACCATTTCCGACTTCATCGCATGGGCAAGGAGTGTAGATAGACAAGTGTGGGAACTAGAAAACATGGTAATGATCTTGCGCAATCCCAATGCAACACCTAAAGAGCGCATACCATTGACCTTCTCTCAAAATGCCACTATGCAAGAAGTAGTCGCCGTGGTCGACAAGCTAGTCGATCAAATCATACAACTAGAAAATGACATCATGAGAATGAGGGAACTAGCCGCAATTAATGGGGTTTGGGCCGATGATGATGAAGACGAATATCTCATTGAAAACTCTTTGGTAAAGGAAATAGTCCAAAATGGTGAAGACCAAGATGTGGATCACCTAACTCGCTCGGGTCGTCCATACCAAAGCACTACTCAAAACGGTCCAACCAACGTCGTCACACCAAATGACAACGAAGATGACCCCACTGATCATTTGCTCAAGCAATTACAAAGAACCAAGGCTGATCTTTCAGTCTGGCAACTAGTGGCAAGCTCATTTCCACACCGCCAAGCTTTACTGCAAGCTTTGGCCAAATTAAATGTAGCACATAACTCTACTCCTGAAGATGTAGTCAACTTGGTCTTCCAAGAATCACCGAAGCTAAGTAATCCTATTACTTTCTCAGACGAAGACTTGCCACCTTTCGGCGCCCATCCACAACCTTGCTCTATACATCACCACATCCTGTCTAAAGAAAAATGTGCCAATGACCTTGGTAGATGATGGCTCCGCGGTCAACGTCATACCCCTCAAAACGGCATACAAACTAGGCATGAAGGAGTCGGACTGGACCCCTACAAATCAAGGTGTACGTGCATATGACGGTACACGACGAAAAGTGGTAGGACTCGCTAACCTAACCATAGCAACGGGACCAATCGAACGAAAGGTTAACTTCCAAGTAGTGGACATCGAAGCTTCATTCAACATACTTCTGGGAAGGCCTTGGATTCATGCTTCCAAAGCAGTAACATCCACCCTTCATCAAAAGATCAATATCCCACTAAATGGCAAAGTTGTGACGATCACTTCGTCACCCATCAAGGCCATAATCGAGAAGCAATCAAATAATCAAGTCCTTGCGGATCCCATATACGAACTTGGGGGCTTCCAAAGTGTAAATGTCATAGAAAGTGAGTTGGCACCCTTATACTATAATCCCTACTCCAACTTGGTGGTCAACCACATACTCAAAAATCAGGGATACTTCCCTGGAATGCCTTTGAACCCGATTCGGAAGAACACCTTCGCACCATACAAGAAAGGCAACTCATCGAGAATACCACTTGGACTAGGGTACAAACCCACAACAGAAGAAGTTCTCGAAATGCTTGCCCAAGTCCAAAATCGCAAGTATGTAGGAGTCCAAATGAGGCCATATCTCCCTACCTTGAATGGATACTTCGTTCAAGAAGGAAGTTCAGAACTCTTTCACGGATTTCCCGAACCTTGGCATTATCTTGAGAGGAAGTTAGCCGGAATCGAGATCTTTCACGATTGCTACTTCATCCCTCCAGAAACGGTTCCTACCGTCAAAACCCGTCAAGCACCTTGCTTAGACGAGCAAGCTGTGAGCCTCCTGTTTGGAGAGGACCGATTTGTTAAGGCCGCGCAGGATGAGATCATTACTACAATACTTCAAGACGATCGCTTCAACCCCACCGCATTGATCACGTAAATCGACACAAAGCAACGAAAAGGATGGAGAAAATCAATCAAATGGACCAACAATCGGGGAAGACTCTTCAAGCTCACCACCGGAGAAGGAGAGATGTTCAAAGAAGAACCAGAAGACGACGAGTTCGAATCGGAGTCGGAGTCGGAGTCAGAGTCAAAGTCTAGAGAAGTCATTAGAGAGTCTACTCCTGTCGTCATCCCCACTCCCTTCGTTTCTCCTAGCTTGTTTTCAAGTAGCCACGATAGTTCGGGAAATGCCCCAATTATCGTCCCTTTACCGCCACCGACCATGGATCGGTTGGCTTCTTTGTTTCAACTTTACTCAAATCTTAATATGAATAAATCAGGTTCTGCTTACTCTTTGCGTTATCTTGAGTGCAATTCTGTTTATGATGATACTGAGGATGACCAAGACCCAGACTTAACCGAAATACCTCCCTACGTAGCCAAAGAAATACTACAGAAGGGGAAGGGGGACTGTAAATTGAGGACACCGAACCCATCAATGTAGGAACCGAACTAGAACCCAAAGAACTTAGGATAGGGACTACCTTGAGCTCTACCGAACGGGCCGACCTCATAGACCTCCTAAATGAATTCAAAGACGTTTTCGCTTGGTCCTACAAAGACATGCCGAGGATCGACAGGATATCGCCGAACATAGGATTCCGATTAAGCCAGGTTTCAAACCCGTGTGAAACGAAGCTTCGACGAATGAGAACAGAGTGGGCTCTAAAGATTAAGGAAGAAGTTGACAAACAATTCAAAGCCGGGTTCATCAAAGTTTCCGAGTATTCTGACTGGGTAGCTAACATAGTACCCGTACCCAAAAAGGATGGGAGAATCCGAGTTTGTGTTGACTTTAGGGATTTGAACAAAGCAAGCCCAAAAGATGACTTCCCTCTACCTCACATCGACATATTAGTGGACAATACTGCAGACCACGCATTACTATCCTTCATGGATGGATATGCGGGTTATAACCAAATCAAAATGGCCATGGAAGACATGCATAAGACCGCGTTCGTCACCCAATGGGGAACCTATTGCTATACAGTAATGCCGTTCGGATTGATCAACGCCGGAGCTACATACCAACGCACCGCGACTACACTCCTACATGACATGATGCACAAAGAAGTGGAGGTATATGTAGATGACATGATCATCAAATCCAAGGAGAGAGAGGGACATATTGCGAACCTTCGCAAGTTCTTCGCAAGGCTACGGAAGTACAACATGAGACTCAATCCTCAGAAATGCACATTTGGGGTGACATCTGGCAAACTCCTAGGATACGTCGTTAGCCAACGGGGTATAGAAATAGATCCTTCCAAAATCAAAGCTCTGATCGAAATGCCACAACCTCAAACAGAAAAGGAAGTCAGGGGATTCCTGGGAAAAGTGCAATACATAAGTCGATTCATATCGAAACTCACGATGATTTGCGAGCCTATCTTCAAGAAACTCAAGAAAACAGACCACACCATGTGGGATGATGATTGTCAAAAGGCGTTCGACCGAATCAAGGAGATATTGGCTAAACCACCAGTGCTCATGCCACCACAACAAGATCAACCTCTTGGTTTGTATCTCACGGTAACCGAAACCGCCATGGGTGCCATGCTAGCTCAAACCGTAGGAAGTGAAGAGAGAGCTATTTACTATCTAAGTAAGAAGTTCTTGGAATACGAGTGCAAATACTCACAACTCGAAAAGACATGCCTCGCTCTTGTGTGGGCAACAAAGAAGCTACGTCACTACATGCTTAGCTACTCCGTCAAGATATTCTCCAAAATGGATCCAGTCAAATACCTCTTCGAGAAACCCGTTCTCAACGGACGTCTGGCAAGATGGACCATGATGCTCTCAGAATTTGACCTCAAATATGTGCCACTGAAAGTTATAAAGGGTCGCGCCGTCGCCGAATTCTTCGCAGAAAATCCCATCAACGACGCACAAACCATAGATACTTGGTCATTTCCCGACGAGGATATACTTCAAACAGATGTAGACTCCTGGGACCTATACTTTGATGGAGCATCAAACCTAAGAGGATTTGGGATAGGAGTGTTGCTCATTTCTCCTGAAGGTGAGCATACACCAATCGCTGTCAAACTCGACTTCGAGGTGACAAATAACGCGGCAGAATATGAAGCTTGCCTCATTGGATTACAAGCGGCAGTAAGCTTAGGCATCAAAAACCTCCGAGTGCATGGAGATTCATCACTGATCATCAACCAAGTTACAGGATCCTGGAAAATCCGAAGTGAAAGCCTAGCACCCTATCAGGCTAGGATAGACCAAGTCGCTCAATTCTTTGATCACGTAACCTACTTACACCTACCTCGAGAAGAAAATCAATTTGCAGACGCTCTTGCGAAACTTTCATCTTTGATAAACATGCCAGATTACATGATGGAAATGCCTTTGTGTATCGAACGACGGTCGGAGCCGGCTTATGTCCATCAAATTACCGATGAAGAAGAAATCGCACAGGAACCCTGGTTCCAAGCAATCCTGAATTTCAAGCTCAATGGTACCTATCCACCAGATATGGACAAAAGGGGACAGCGCGCTATACGCCTACTAGCTTCCCAATACATCCTAATGCAAGGAGAACTGTACAAAAGAACACCTCTTGGTGTAGTCCTACGTTGCCTTGATCATTCACAGGCACGAAAAGTAATGGAAGAAGTCCACGACGGAGAATGCGGTCCTCACATGAGTGGACCTATGATGGCAAAGAAAATCACACGTCTAGGGTACTATTGGACCACAATGGAATCTGATTGCATCAAATATGTGAGACATTGCCACAATCACAAATCTTCGAACGTACAACATGTCCCTCCTTCGTTGCTCTATACGATGACATCTCCTTGGCCATTCTCCGCATGGGGAATTGACATAATTGGGAAAATAACCCCGGTAGAACAGAGGTCACTGTTTCATCCTAGTGGCAATTGACTACTTCACCAAATGGGTAGAAGCGGCTTCCTACACCGCTCTCACGGCCAAAAATGTAGCCAGATTCATACAAAATAACATCATCTGTCGATATGGTTGCCCACATGAGATCATTAGCGATAATGGGTCCCACTTCCAAGCCGAAACCGAACAATTGCTAGCCAAGTACAAGATCAAGCATCATCACTCCTCGCCCTATAGACCACAGACTAACGGTGCGGTAGAAGCGGCTAACAAAAATGTCGTCACGATCCTCAAGAAAATGACTGACAATTATAGAGATTGGCCAAGCAAAATACCCTTCGCTTTGTGGGGGTATCGAACATCCGTCAGGACGCCCACTGGGGCTACTCCTTTCTATTTGACCTACGGCATGGAAGCCGTACAACCAGTTGAGCTAGAAATATCATCCCTGCGCATCCTGCTAGAAAGTCAAATCCCGGAAGCCGATTGGAAAAGGGATAGATATGAAGAACTCATCCTCCTGGATGAACGTAGGCTACGTGCCTTACATAATGTCCAGACATATCAAGCACGTATCAAACGAGCTTTCAACAAAAGGGTTAGGCCAAGAAACATCAAAGAAGGAGACTTAGTACTCAAATCGGTTAGAGCTCTTTTACCTGTCGACCCAAGGGGAAAATTCAAACCTAACTGGGCCGGACCGTATCTAGTCAAATCCATACTCCCAGGAGGCGCGGTTAGAATCACAGACCTAGATGGGAATGAGTTCTCAAACCCCACAAATCTCGACCAACTGAAACGATACTATGCCTAGAATAGGAACAAAAACGCGCCTCGCGTAAACCTAAGTGGCGCTCTTGTGGCACTAAATAAACGGCCCCTGGCCCATTTGAATGTCACTATGCTCTTGCATCTTGGCAAACTTGTCATCCTTATATCATCAAACAAACTAAATTCGCACCTCCCGAGTAAGCAAAAGCTCATGCTTATTTCCTATGTTCATTACAAGCTCTTGCTTCGAACAATTATTCTTTTACATTTACTCGAACTACGCGCAAGGGTTTGATTTCGCTTTTCTCTAAGTGAATACGTAGGCAATCCTTCACGGGATTCAACCCACCATTATATTTAAAATGTAAATAGAAGGACATTTGCATCGCATATGAAATTCGACAAGAATAATTAAAGAAAATCACAACGGTTTCATAACCACTTAACCTTTTTATTTCATTCAAATTCTAATAATATTAATACGACAAATAATAAAAATAGATTAGGCTAGGATTCTAAAAATCCCTCCTTTCTTATTACAACAATAATAATAATAATCAAATAATAAATAAGACTTGGGCTATTCCTCCATCTTTCCCTTGCCCTTGTCGTTCTTGTCATATTTCTTGTCACGACCTCGAGCCGGGCGCTCTTGCACCACTTCAGACCTAATCACCAACGGTCTTTCTCGAGGCCTGACTCTTCCATTCTTGCCAACCACCATCTCTGCGACAGGAGTAGTCTTCGATTTCTTCGAAGGATGAATGACTTGGAACCCGACTTCTTCTTCTCCTTCGCCGATGCTTCTCCTTCTCTTTCTCTCCCTCGCGCACCTTGTAGTCAACGGGCTCGCGCTTCCTCGCCTCTTTCGCGCTCTTCCGAAGTTGCGGCCTTCCTCCACCTCAGATAAGAGTCCGACACCCACAAGGCATTGGAGGAGAAGTTCAAGAACCACATGTTTCTTTGGGCCCATTTCATAGCCCACTCTCTTCGGCTCTCTGTAGTAAGCGCCATAGCAGTTTGCGGAACGGTGTCAAGCCTAGGAATCATCTGCTTCAACCCAACTTGCCTCATCAACCTCTCAGGAAAGATGCATACCATAAACTCCAATCCAGGAATGCGCACGGACCTAGTAGGATCCAAAGAAGACACTCCAAAGGATGACTTGAGGTGCCACCACGGAACGACCCACCCGATCGGCGGGCCATCATCATTCTTCACTTGTTCTTCCAATAGTCGCAGACCGGTGAAGTCCACCATATACAAATGCAGTCCTCATCGAAATCATGCGGGCATGATAGGAAAGTGCATGAACTGGGGGCTCGAGCAATCGGAGCCGTTCCATAAGCCAAACCTACCAAAAAACAGGCATTAGACATCAAAAAAAAAAAAAAAAAAAAAAAAACCAAAAAAAAAAAAAAAAAAAAAAAAAAAAAAAAAAAAAAAAAAAAAAAAAAAAAAAAAAAAGAAAGGTGTCTTTTACCTGTAGGATAACGGGACTTCCCAAGAATGGAAGATCGCGGTTGGATTTCCTATTATCCAAACCCAAAATGATCTCCCTAAGCATAGACAAGTGGGCTCTGCGCGCTCCCATTTGCTCAATAAGGCCCAGAAGACGAGGATCGCCTCTCAAATCTTCATCAACATGTCCCCGAAAGACATACACATGCAAAGAAACGAAGCCAAACGCTCTCCTCCCGGCAACATAAGAAACAGTAGGGGTCGGCCCCGTTGATGAATCGGTCTATAAAGTCCAACATTCTCACGCCTTTCGGGGTAACTAAGCGATCCACCTCAAGTCTAGTAAGTCCAAGCAAATCTCTGAACTTACTCTTATACCCTTGAGCAGTAGAAGGGATGGCAGGTAAATGTTCGGGGTCCCACCCGCCAATAGCAGCAATTTCCTCCGGAAAAGGACAAATATCACCTCCTGGGAACGCAAAAACATGATAATTTGGGTCCCAGTAATCAAGGCAAGCATCCAAGAACGGTTTTACAACCTTAATGAGTTTCAAACTCAATAGAGACCCAAGGTTATAAGCACCCATATCATGTTTCTCAATGTTCGAAAACTCATTAGTCCATTCCTTCAAGCGAATCTCCAAAGTATTCATGATGATAATTTTCTCTTGAAAATTTATTGGGAGTTTTTTATGTGTGAATCGACGAAGAAGAGACGGAAGAATTATATGATTTAAAGCTTCGTCGACGCTTCTATTTATACTAATTGCTGTTTCCAAAAATCCGTCAGAACCGACCTGCTTGGGAGCAGGCGCGGCACCTGCTGCGCCTCTTCAAAGGGACGCAGCTCATGCTGCGCCTCTTCCCCAGCCTCACTTCTGTGATTTCCGCGTTTGGATCTTTCCTAGTTCTATAAACGAATAATTTCCTATTCCTATGGGATTTTATTTTGGTCAATCCGAGAAATTTACCATTCTTCAGGTTTCCTTAATCCGCGGACGCGCATTTCGAGGCGACATCGACATTTTCCGCCATTTTTCTCACACTTTTATATTTAATTTTCATTTTAATTCTTTTTTATTTCAACATTTACTTAGTCATTTCATTTTCTTAATTTCTATTTTTTCTATTTTCTAACTTATAGATTTCTCTTTTTTCTTTTTTTTTCGGGGGTAACCCTCCCTACCGTCCGGTCATTTCCGGCAAAATTTTTGCATTTTCACGTCCTTTTGAGTCTCATTTTGCACTAATTAAAGGCCCTATGTGTATATAAAAATGTATGTGTTACGTGATTTTCTATGTAAATTTCGGCAGCATGACGGCATAAACCGTTGTCTACCAAACTGTTCAAAAGCTAACCCGCAGTACAAACAACACAACCCAAAGAAAGAAAAGGCACTCGGGCCATCGTATACACAACAAAAAAGCAAATATACAAGCAACCGGGGCTTCGCCCAAACAAGTCCAAATGTACAATCGGCTTCGCCCAAACAAGTCCAAATCCAGTAACCGGGGCTTGCGCCCAAAACAAGTCCAAAAATGTTTCAAAAACAGATGTCCAAATGTACACAAAAGCTACTGCTGGGCACCCTCCAGCTCGGCAACCCTCGCCGTAAGAGCGGCGATCTCGGCGTCCCGAAACTCGAGCTCCCTCGACAAACGAGCCGTCTCCTCCCGAGACTGGGCCAACTCTCGCTCCAGCTCGCGGTCACCCTGCAAACAGCAATAAATTGACTCATGTCAATCATTTCAATCAAAAGGGGAGATAATCAAAAATCAAAAGAAGTCAAGTGAGGTTCATACCTGACGACCCCGACCACCGATGAGCGCCTCGATGGCGGTAGCTCGCAGCCGGTTGGCCACCCTCCATAGTGCCACAAACCGAGATGGCGCGACCTGCATTTTCAAAAAGTAATTCTCAGCAAAATTGAACAAATTCAATCAAATGTGTTCTTACACGAGAACTATGCAAAATGGGAACTCACCCTCCGAATCAGATGCTGCCAGTCATCTAGGCCAGCATCCGTCACAGCCACGTCAAAGTCACGCAGCTCGGAGATCGTCGTCCTCCCGATGAGCGTCGGTGTACTCAAGGGTCTCGGGGTACTCTGGGGGCTCGATGCCCGCCGCCTCAACCTCCTGCAAAGACAAATGGCCCTCGTTAATCGATGATCTTTCGTCGCAATTCTCGAAAATCAAAATCCAACAAGGAAACAAAAGATACTCACCACTACCGGCCAATACGCCAACCTCCCGTAAAGGAACGCCGAGTAATCCTCGTCAGGGAGAAGAAGGTCGTCGCCACTAGCACCAGCCAAGTCCGCCTCCCTCTCGGCCTCGAAGGCTCCCCTAAACATCGTCCTAGGAGGATCGACGGAACCGTCAACGCGCCCCGAAAGCACCGACGAACTAACCGCTCGCCCGATACCACACAGGACCCATCGACGTCCACAACAAGAAATTGACTCGAGCTCCTAGGTCGAAGGACCTCAGCGACAAAAGGAGGCGCTCCAGCGTACTCCGCCCAAGGTCTGGGCACCCACTACGACAATATGAAGGCAAAGGTCATTCCTATGATCAATTTAAAACAAAGTATAAGAAGGCGTGAATGAATACGAATGGGATACTCACGCTGCTCAGCTGAAGAGCGTTTACATCCCGCCGGTAGACATTGTGAGAAGAACGCTTGCTCTTCGTCCGGCACATGACCCAATCCCTCACCACGGGATAGGCCCTCTCCAACGGCTCCGTCCTCTTGGGCGCGAGGCCCGGAAAGTAAGAGTACACCCACGCCCGCAGCGTAATAGTCAATGACGATCTTTCGATCTTTGATAAAAGAAAGGAATTTACTTTGGTCTAAAGGAAGGTTCATACCTCCAACAAGAGCCTGTGTCCGACGGCGCCGGGAGAAGTCCCCTTCTCCATCAACTCCGGACGAACCATGGCCCTCATGAAACGGATGAGGACCGCAAAACCAAAGATGACCCGGTCCCAACGCCCTAGGGAACTCGGGTCGAAAGAAAGGGAATAAGCTTCGTCGACAACCTCTCACCCTTGTCTCCGAGGTAAATCGAAGACAAGAACCACCAAAGCCACGACGAGCCCTCTCGCTCACTGTACAAGGAGGAGGAGCCGTCTCCTCCCATCGATCACCACCGATCTTTGGGGTCTTCCCCGCAAAGTAATCTCGAACCTAAGTACTGGGTACCAAACCCGGCACCGCAACAGCCTTCGGCGACAAGTTCCAGCCGATCAACCTCCTCGCCTCGGCCGAATCCGCCCTCATGCCAGTCTCCGGCCACACCATCTCCTCAGTCCCGCACGGCAGACCAGAAATCATGCCGTAGTCCTCCAAGGTGACTCCCACCTCACCAAAAGGCAGGTGAAACGTGGAAGTCGTATCCCAAAATCGATCCAAGAAAGCGCGGACCAGGCTAAGGTTGGCCCGCAACTTCCTCTTCACGATATCCCTACAGACCTGAACCAGAGGACCAAACGCTCCACGCTCGATCATGGCCCTCTCCTCCTCCGACAGCCGCTCGTAATGCTCCATCGCTGTCGTACACCCCGAGAACGACCGGATGTTCCCGGCCTCCTATTATGATTCGAAATAAAGCTATCTTTAGTTTTGAATGAATTTGAAAGAAATTTGAACAAAAATAGAAAAGGATAGGTAATGAGTTAGGGAATTCCTATTTACCAAGCTCTTCACCGTCCTGTAGGACAAGTGACCCTCTGCAGCCCACACAAGGTGCCTACTCTCCCAGGTCTCAGCCCACGCAGGAGCACCTCTCAGCTGACGACCCCCTCGTCCGAGGTGGGCCCGTCTCGGAATCTCCTCCTCCTCAGCAGCCTCCTCCTCGGGAACCTCGTCCGCAGCAGCCATCACCGCAGCGGTGAAGGCCTGCTCTAAAGCCTCCTCAACAACAGCGGCGTCTATGTCCATGGGATCTCTCCCAGAAGTACAAGCATCGTCACCTGCAAACATTAAAGCAAATTCAGGCCGCGTCCCATGACGGCAAGCCTTTGTTAAGAAGTTTTCGAGCCTTCAAGGCCCGGGAATTCCCCATTCCTGACCATCCTTGGCCATGTTCTCACCAATTCAATCACTCATGTGATGAATTGAGTCAAGTCAAGACAAAGTCAAGGCCTAGTCTCGGGTTCGAGTCGAAAATTCGGCAGCATTTCGCTATAATGGCGGTTATGCCCTAGAAAAGTGTCCTGAAAAAGTTGTCACAAACCAAACTTCCAAGATGGTAGAAAGTTTACCCATCACCCAAGGGACCCAAATATCAAGTTTCATCCCAAATGGGCAATCCTAAGACCATTTTCGAAGCAATTTACGATCTAGCTGTGAAACCGTCTCAAAATTCGCTCAAGGGCTCAAAACTCGATGAAAATTCAAAGTAAATACATGGTTATGTTCCTAACATTACCTATTATCCATTCCTAGCATCAATTTGGCAGGACAAATCCATTTGGGGGAAAAGCCCCAAATTTTCGATCAAAAGGGTCGAAAACCCTAATGTTCGCGGCTCAAAATTCGACAAATGTGAAAGATTAATGCAAGATTAAAGCACATACCTCGATTAGTCATATTTTAAGCAAGCTTTTGAATCCAACCTTGGCGGAAATGGTGAAGATTTGAGAGAGAATGGAGTGATTTGTGTTTCGAAATAATGAACATAAACCTTCTGACTTTCGCGTTTTTACGCAGAATTGCCAAATTGGGGAAAAGACGCAACAGGTGCTGCGCCTCTTCCAAGAGACACAGCTCTTGCTGCGCCTCTTCCTTTTGTTCCCTCCTTATGGATTTTCAAAAATCCGTTATGGGTTCGTTATTCGTGGGCCCATCTTTGGTGCGCCTCTTCCTCGATGACATTTTATCGTTTTGGTCCGTTTCGACGATTTTCTTTCGTTCCGGCCCACGTTTTATCCAGCGCGACAATATTTTGCAGTATCGTCCAAATTCATTTTATCCCGCGCAGCAGATTTTCGATATTGTTCGAATTTTTGTCCAAATAAGCAGAGTATTTTGCGATCGCTCACTCAAGACTTTCTTTCTACGACGATCAAGATGTTCCTGGTCGTTTGTCCCCAGCGCAGTAGTATTTTGCAGTACTGCTCACTCAAGGTTTCCCCTACGACGATCAAGATATTCCTAGTCGTCGGCATATTCTCCAACCTAGAGTTCGCTTGAGACCAACGCAAGCAGATTCAACCTCCAAATTTCGCCAGAGTTCGCTTGAGACCGACGCAAGCGGATCCCCAGCAGTTTCTACCGACGTCCTGCTGTTTTCAATATCTCTTGTTCCCCGCGAAGTTCGATTAAATCTCAGGTATGTTCTCTTCTTATGGCTGGCGAGCCTCCTTACGTAGTCTAATGGACTTTAAACGACCCTCCCCGATAGTCGACAGACTCTAAAATGTTCCCGACGACAGGTCCTTGGTTCAGACCCCTTGAGCCGCCTCGCGTCGCCATAGTCGTCAGGTTGTAATCTTCGATTGACCTGATGGCTATACTTTGACTTTCGCCTTGTCCAAGCCTCGGTCAAAGTGGGGGCTCAGAGACACCTCGTTTCTGCACCTCTCGCAAACCACCCGGTGATGATTGGGCCGCATGTTTGATTCGCGGAACGATTAGTGACAGTTCGTAAGATTATCGTCAAGTGATTGCTCAAATATTAATGTCAACCTCTTAGTTGTCATCTATGCCCCGATACGGTCGTTTTGGCAGTAATTAGAGTACATTCGGAGTCCGGGTCAAAAACCGTCTCCATTTTCTCGATAGCCGTTAAATCCCGAGTCATAATGTTCGAATGTTCCTGGATATTTCTATTCCATATTTCTCAAATTTTATCTTTTGGCAAATAATATCCCGTAATATTTACATAAGATATTGAAGATAATCGAATTATTTCCGTCCTACCATAACTTAAACGCGAAATCTTTCTTAAGCGGGAGGAAACCTCCACGGGAATAGACGCAAAGAGGTGTCGCGCCTCTTCCAAGAGACGCAGTGGCTGCTGCGCCTCTTCCCAAGCCCTTCTTTGCATGATTTACGTATCTTTTTCATATCTTTCCGAGATTCACTTCCAAAGAGTCTCCGAAACCCTATTCCTTCACGTGATTAGTATAAATAGGAGCCCTCGTTCCTCATATTTCTCACGCGAGTGTCCGCCCTTCTCTTCTCCCTTTGCATTCTAGACTTCGTTCTTACTAATTGGCGCCTACGTGCTTGGACTTCCGACCACGTAAGCTCGGATCTTTCCGGTACCAAATTTCTCCGTTGCATGACCGACCAATTTGACCACTACACTCAATCAATTTAATTAATCAACTTGTTAAATCGTTTTCCTCTTTCGAGGGCACTCTTTCTTTGCATTCGCGTCGAGCATCACTAATCGATCTTCTTAGTTCATCTCGTTCCGTCAACATGTAAGTCTGAGGGTGTATTAATCTCTCTTTTATTTATTGTATTTTAATTATTGTATAAAAATTGTAAGGTTTATGTCGAAAGTACCTCATTAAAACCGATTTCTAAAACCGTCTTTAAAACCTTTTTTGCGGATTTCCGGTAGACAGACGTCGAGAAAAGACGCAGCAACCGCTGCGCCTCTTCGAAGGAGCGCAGCACCTGCTTTGCGCCTCTTCGTGAGGCCGCCGCAGCTCTCGCTTCTTTTCTTCTTCCTCCGTCCTCTCGTAATTCGTCTCAAATTTATTTCTTTTGTTTTGTTCGTCTGTTAATTCGTTCACATGATAGTTTAATAATTCATATGTACATTAACCATCATCATTAACATGTTTAAATCATCATAAATCCGACTCAAATCCCAAATAATCAATATTTGCGGGTTTCCGTCATTTAATTCAATTCGAGTTTTAGGGATTCAATTCGTTCATGTTGGGTTTCTGGGATTCATTGTTGATATATTTTCACCTATTTGTTCATTAATCCGTAAATGCGTTCATCATGTTTAGTCTAATTCGTTTGGTTAGTTTAATTAATCATTCATTAACATCGACCCTTCACATAATTAATCCGTTTATTTCCGTCTCATCCATGTTTTACTGTTTTATGACCAATTCACATGCCAAATAATTCATTAATCACTTTCATCCGAGTACATAATCTAATCAATCCATAAATTCACCAAATAACATTAACGGTTTGCAGTTCCGGCTTCACAGCCAGAACTCACCCTTGGAATGTACGCAAAGAATCGCTGCGCCTCTTCCAAAGGGCGCAGTGCCTGCTGCGCCTGTTCCAGGGTGAATTCTGTCCCTGAACCCCTTTTCTGCCTTGACCTAGTTTAATTAGCTACGTATTAATCAACTAATAATCGTATTATCACCTCCTGATCTGTCGTGTTTTATTCTTTTATTCTTTTTTATCAAATCATCCGTTTTAAAGGTATTTTCGACATAAATCGCCTAATCCAATGTAATTTTCATTATTGTTATTATTTTATTTTAATATTTCTTCTGTATCATTTGTATGCTTCACATGTAAATGAACCTTAAATCCCAACTTCGACCCAATTGTTTGCTAAATTACATGTCAACCGACTTAGTCTAATTCTCACATGCTAGGATTAATCTATGGATGTTGCATTGCATGCATATAGCCGACGATATATCAAGTACGAATAACTTCCCTAATCATTAGTAGAGGCCGCTATCGAGGCGGGCGGGATTAGGTGTTCGATCAAAAGAGCTTCCTAATACGTACCCTCACCCCTTACTCCAGATCTCCATGAGCACCCGTGTTCATTGGCATCCACGAGAGTCATTCTAGACATAGAATGCTAAGGGTAACGATTGCTTAGTGTTCATGTCACTACTTTGTGTCTTGACATGGCACGAGGTATTCGAACGGTTCCAATTTCCCATAAAAATTGGTGGCGACTCCATACAAAATGCAAACGCTTGTTTTCGAGCCCCTTCGCCAAGCGCCCCGTGGGCGGCCCGCTCCACGGTTTGGCGACTCATTGGGATATACACTTACGTGTAGCTAAGGGTGAAACTTGAACAAGGTTAGGGAATAAGTTTGTACAAGACAATTGTCGGTTTTCATAACTCGGTCTTCCTAGACCGTTTAAATTGGCCTTCCTAGGCCCAACCCAACCCATTCGACCAATCGTCCCGTCTAAACGGTCCTAATTCTTATTTGGGCCTAAGGATGGATAGCGATTGACGTCATCCATACCATAATGCTTACTCTTGTTTGTATTAAGGGCCTTCACTACTTGAGGAAATGGACTAGGAATCGGCCTTACTCTTGTTTGGCACGAGCCTCTCCACAGACTTCGGGTTTGATGGTTCGGTATGGCAACCCACCCTTTAAACCAAAACCCTTCTAAACGCACTCAGCATCCCGTTATAATGCTTGTATAAATGTGTAAACCTTATGTGATCACCATTTCTAAACAAAACCATGACGAATTTTCAAAAAATCAAAACCCGTTTTCAATCAAGAATTTCGAAATAGGGCCTTTAATTAGCACAAAATCCGGTCAAAACTCTGTCCATTTGTCGTGTCAAAATTCGGGCCACAAGCCCATTTCAAACCTCACCTCGAGTCCACTCCTACAACTACACTACAGTTGGCTAGGACACACATTTTCAAAGACCTTGTCTTTCTTCAAAACTCACTCAACACAAGGGGCACACACCCACTTCACGAGTCAAGTCTTTTCCTCTTTTAGCAAGTGTGATGGAATGGTCGATCGTGTTTTGATTCGTCGCCGATCTCTTATCCAGTTTCCAAGATGCCTGGGTCAAGTGATGATACGAACCTCCAGCAAATTCAAGAAAGTAATGATCAAATCCTAGACGCGATAGCCCAAATGCAAATTACCCAAGAACAAACCTATGACCGCCTTGAGCTTATCGAAGGCCGTATCTTTGATGTAGAGGGAAAGCTACCTCCCCCTAAAGGTGGAGTGCTACAATTTTCCGATGACGAATCTAAAGATGAGAATCCTGTCCTAGGAACAACCGCAGCTGAGAAAAGACTCCAATACCTAGAGGAGCAATTGATGTACCTTAAGGGGGATGACATTTACAGGGAGAACAATCGTAAGTATGAAGCCGTCAATTCCAAATTGCCCACTAACTTTAGCATGACGGATATCCCTAAGTTTAAAGGACATGAGAACCCTTTGAACCACATCCGCGCCTTCAAGGACTACATGTCTATCAAAGGCATCAAACCCGAGATGTTTTTAAGGATCTTTCCTTCATCTCTTGACACCATCCCAAAGCAATGGTTCTACACTTTAGATCACAAAAAGGTCGCTACTTGGGAGGACGCCGCCATCGAGTTCTCAAAGCAATATGCGGATAATGCCGAAATCCAAGTCAATATGCGTACTCTAGAGGTTCTTACCCAAAATGACAAGGAAGGATTCACCGACTTCCTAAGTAGGTGGAGGAAGACTAGTACTCAACTAGTTGAACGCCCGGATGAGGCCACTCTTGTGGAGAAGTTCGTGGACAATCTCAAGCCCATATATGCCAACCATTTGAGATATCAAAACATCAAGACCTTCAAGGACTTAACTGTACTAGGGACACGAATTGAAGATGATATCCGCAAAGGACTCTTGTCCAAAACGGTAGGTCGAGGATATCAAGGGTCCACAAGTCGTTCATACGGCTCTACTAGCAAGACCGACGAAGTTAACCTTCTCGAGCCATCCAAGAAAACTAGCCCACCAAGGAAGTTCACAAACCTTGGAGATATGTACTCCAACGCTCTAAAAAGACTAATGAAGCAAGGTAAACTCCAACCCATTGGGCCTACTCCCGAACCTGAAAGGAAGTCCAAATTCTGGGATGAAAATTCCTACTGTGAATACCATAGGGGCAAGGGGCATGACACAGAAAAATGCTACAAATTGAAACATGTGCTACAAGATATGATTGAAGATGGCCGACTTCCAATTCCACCAGGAGGTAAGCCCAACAACACTCAGAATCCTCTTGGAGTTCTAGTGATTACAAGTGACGAATCTACCTTAGATTGCTCACATCTCATTTCTCCCACCGAAAATGAAATTCATGCAATTGAGAAAGAAAGACTCTACTCTACCATCTCCCCTACCATTTCCGACTTCATCGCATGGGCAAGGAGTGTAGATAGACAAGTGTGGGAACTAGAAAACATGGTAATGATCTTGCGCAATCCCAATGCAACACCTAAAGAGCGCATACCATTGACCTTCTCTCAAAATGCCACTATGCAAGAAGTAGTCGCCGTGGTCGACAAGCTAGTCGATCAAATCATACAACTAGAAAATGACATCATGAGAATGAGGGAACTAGCCGCAATTAATGGGGTTTGGGCCGATGATGATGAAGACGAATATCTCATTGAAAACTCTTTGGTAAAGGAAATAGTCCAAAATGGTGAAGACCAAGATGTGGATCACCTAACTCGCTCGGGTCGTCCATACCAAAGCACTACTCAAAACTGTCCAACCAACGTCGTCACACCAAATGACAACGAAGATGACCCCACTGATCATTTGCTCAAGCAATTACAAAAAACCAAGGCCGATCTTTCGGTCTGGCAACTAGTGGCAAGCTCATTTCCACACCGCCAAGCTTTACTGCAAGCTTTGGCCAAATTAAATGTAGCACATAACTCTACTCCTGAAGATGTAGTCAACTTGGTCTTCCAAGAATCACCGAAGCTAAGTAATCCTATTACTTTCTCAGACGAAGACTTGCCACCTTTCGGCGCCAACCACAACCTTGCTCTATACATCACTCACATCCGTCTAAAGAAAAATGTGCCAATGACCTTGGTAGATGATGGCTCCGCGGTCAACGTCATACCCCTCAAAACGGCATACAAACTAGGCATGAAGGAGTCGGACTGGACCCCTACAAATCAAGGTGTACGTGCATATGACGGTACACGACAAAAAGTGGTAGGACTCGCTAACCTAACCATAGCAACGGGACCAATCGAACGAAAGGTTAACTTCCAAGTAGTGGACATCGAAGCTTCATTCAACATACTTCTGGGAAGGCCTTGGATTCATGCTTCCAAAGCAGTAACATCCACCCTTCATCAAAAGATCAAGATCCCACTAAATGGCAAAGTTGTGACGATCACTTCGTCACCCATCAAGGCCATAATCGAGAAGCAATCAAATAATCAAGTCCTTGCGGATCCCATATACGAACTTGGGGGCTTCCAAAGTGTAAATGTCATAGAAAGTGAGTTGGCACCCTTATACTATAATCCCTACTCCAACTTGGTGGTCAACCACATACTCAAAAATCAGGGATACTTCCCTGGAATGCCTTTGAACCCGATTCGGAAGAACACCTTCGCACCATACAAGAAAGGCAACTCATCGAGAATACCACTTGGACTAGGGTACAAACCCACAACAGAAGAAGTTCTCGAAATGCTTGCCCAAGTCCAAAATCGCAAGTATGTAGGAGTCCAAATGAGGCCATATCTCCCTACCTTGAATGGATACTTCGTTCAAGAAGGAAGTTCAGAACTCTTTCACGGATTTCCCGAACCTTGGCATTATCTTGAGAGGAAGTTAGCCGGAATCGAGATCTTTCACGATTGCTACTTCATCCCTCCAGAAACGGTTCCTACCGTCAAAACCCGTCAAGCACCTTGCTTAGACGAGCAAGCTGTGAGCCTCCTGTTTGGAGAGGACCGATTTGTTAAGGCCGCGCAGGATGAGATCATTACTACAATACTTCAAGACGATCGCTTCAACCCCACCGCATTGATCACAGAAATCGACACAAAGCAACAGAAAGGATGGAGAAAATCAATCAAATGGACCAACAATCAGGGAAGACTCTTCAAGCTCACCACTGGAGAAGGAGAGATGTTCAAAGAAGAACCAGAAGACGACGAGTTCGAATCGGAGTCGGAGTCGGAGTCAGAGTCAAAGTCTAGAGAAGTCATTAGAGAGTCTACTCCTGTCGTCATCCCCACTCCCTTCGTTTCTCCTAGCTTGTTTTCAAGTAGCCACAGTAGTTCGGGAAATGCCCCAATTATCGTCCCTTTACCGCCACCGACCATGGATCGGTTGGCTTCTTTGTTTCAACTTTACTCAAATCTTAATATGAATAAATCAGGTTCTGATTACTCTTTGCGTTATCTTGAGTGCAATTCTGTTTATGATGATACTGAGGATGACCAAGACCCAGACTTAACCGAAATACCTCCCTACGTAGCCAAAGAAATACTACAGGAAGGGGAAGGGGGACCTGTAATTGAGGACACCGAACCCATCAATGTAGGAACTGAACTAGAACCCAAAGAACTTAGGATAGGGACTACCTTGAGCTCTACCGAACGGGCCGACCTCATAGACCTCCTAAATGAATTCAAAGACGTTTTCGCTTGGTCCTACAAAGACATGCCAGGGATCGACAGGGATATCGCCGAACATAGGATTCCGATTAAGCCGTTTTTCAAACCCGTGAAACGAAGCTTCGACGAATGAGAACAGAATGGGCTCTAAAGATTAAGGAAGAAGTTGATAAGCAATTCAAAGCCGGTTCATCAAAGTTTCCGAGTATTCTGACTGGGTAGCTAACATAGTACCCGTACCCAAAAGGATGGGAGAATCCGAGTTTGTGTTGACTTTAGGGATTTGAACAAAGCAAGCCCAAAAGATGACTTCCCTCTACCTCACATCGACATATTAGTGGACAATCTTTGCAGACCACGCATTACTATCCTTCATGGATGGATATGCGGGTTATAACCAAATCAAAATGGCCATGGAAGACATGCATAAGACCGCGTTCGTCACCCAATGGGGAACCTATTGCTATACAGTAATGCCGTTCGGATTGATCAACGCCGGAGCTACATACCAACGCACCGCGACTACACTCCTACATGACATGATGCACAAAGAAGTGGAGGTATATGTAGATGACATGATCATCAAATCCAAGGAGAGAGAGGGACATATTGCGAACCTTCGCAAGTTCTTCGCAAGGCTACGGAAGTACAACATGAGACTCAATCCTCAGAAATGCACATTTGGGGTGACATCTGGCAAACTCCTAGGATACGTCGTTAGCCAACGGGGTATAGAAATAGATCCTTCCAAAATCAAAGCTCTGATCGAAATGCCACAACCTCAAACAGAAAAGGAAGTCAGGGGATTCCTGGGAAAAGTGCAATACATAAGTCGATTCATATCGAAACTCACGATGATTTGCGAGCCTATCTTCAAGAAACTCAAGAAAACAGACCACACCATGTGGGATGATGATTGTCAAAAGGCGTTCGACCGAATCAAGGAGATATTGGCTAAACCACCAGTGCTCATGCCACCACAACAAGATCAACCTCTTGGTTTGTATCTCACGGTAACCGAAACCGCCATGGGTGCCATGCTAGCTCAAACCGTAGGAAGTGAAGAGAGAGCTATTTACTATCTAAGTAAGAAGTTCTTGGAATACGAGTGCAAATACTCACAACTCGAAAAGACATGCCTCGCTCTTGTGTGGGCAACAAAGAAGCTACGTCACTACATGCTTAGCTACTCCGTCAAGATATTCTCCAAAATGGATCCAGTCAAATACCTCTTCGAGAAACCCGTTCTCAACGGACGTCTGGCAAGATGGACCATGATGCTCTCAGAATTTGACCTCAAATATGTGCCACTGAAAGTTATAAAGGGTCGCGCCGTCGCCGAATTCTTCGCAGAAAATCCCATCAACGACGCACAAACCATAGATACTTGGTCATTTCCCGACGAGGATATACTTCAAACAGATGTAGACTTCTGGGACCTATACTTTGATGGAGCATCAAACCTAAGAGGATTTGGGATAGGAGTGTTGCTCATTTCTCCCGAAGGTGAGCATACACCAATCGCTCACAAACTCGACTTCGAGGTGACAAATAACGCGGCAGAATATGAAGCTTGCCTCATTGGATTACAAGCGGCATAGCTTAGGCATCAAAACCTCCGAGTGCATGGAGATTCATCACGATCATCAACCAAGTTACGGGATCCTGGAAAATCCGAAGTGAAAGCCTAGCACCCTATCGGGCTAGGATAGACCAAGTCGCCCAATTCTTTGATCACGTAACCTACTTTCACCTACCTCGAGAAGAAAATCAATTTGCAGACGCTCTTGCGAAACTTGCATCTTTGATAAACATGCCAGATTACATGATGGAAATGCCTTTGTGTATCGAACGACGGTCGGAGCCGGCTTATGTCCATCAAATTACCGATGAAGAAGAAATCGCACAGAACCCCGGTTCCAAGCAATCCCGAATTTCAAGCTCAATGGTACCTATCCACCAGATATGGACAAAAGGGGACAGCGCGCTATACGCCTACTAGCTTCCCAATACATCCTAATGCAAGGAGAACTGTACAAAAGAACACCTCTTGGTGTAGTCCTACGTTGCCTTGATCATTCACAAGCACGAAAAGTAATGGAAGAAGTCCACGACGGAGAATGCGGTCCTCACATGAGTGGACCTATGATGGCAAAGAAAATCACACGTCTAGGGTACTATTGGACCACAATGGAATCTGATTGCATCAAATATGTGAGACATTGCCACAACTGTCAAATCTTCGGGAACGTACAACATGTCCCTCCTTCGTTGCTCTATACGATGACATCTCCTTGGCCATTCTCCGCATGGGGAATTGACATAATTGGGAAAATAACCCCAGCCGGAACAGGAGGTCACTGTTTCATCCTAGTGGCAATTGACTACTTCACCAAATGGGTAGAAGCGGCTTCCTACACCGCTCTCACGGCCAAAAATGTAGCCAGATTCATACAAAATAACATCATCTGTCGATATGGTTGCCCACATGAGATCATTAGCGATAATGGGTCCCACTTCCAAGCCGAAACCGAACAATTGCTAGCCAAGTACAAGATCAAGCATCATCACTCCTCGCCCTATAGACCACAGACTAACGGTGCGGTAGAAGCGGCTAACAAAAATGTCGTCACGATCCTCAAGAAAATGACTGACAATTATAGAGATTGGCCAAGCAAAATACCCTTCGCTTTGTGGCGGTATCGAACATCCGTCAGGACGCCCACTGGGGCTACTCCTTTCTATTTGACCTACGGCATGGAAGCCGTACAACCAGTTGAGCTAGAAATACCATCCCTGCGCATCCTGCTAGAAAGTCAAATCCCGGAAGCCGATTGGAAAAGGGATAGATATGAAGAACTCATCCTCCTGGATGAACGTAGGCTACGTGCCTTACATAATGTCCAGACATATCAAGCACGTATCAAACGAGCTTTCAACAAAAGGGTTAGGCCAAGAAACATCAAAGAAGGAGACTTAGTACTCAAATCGGTTAGAGCTCTTTTACCTGTCGACCCAAGGGGAAAATTCAAACCTAACTGGGCCGGACCGTATCTAGTCAAATCCATACTCCCAGGAGGCGCGGTTAGAATCACAGACCTAGATGGGAATGAGTTCTCAAACCCCACAAATCTCGACCAACTGAAACGATACTATGCCTAGAATAGGAACAAAAACGCGCCTCGCGTAAACCTAAGTGGCGCTCTTGTGGCACTAAATAAACGGCCCCTGGCCCATTTGAATGTCACTATGCTCTTGCATCTTGGCAAACTTGTCATCCTCATATCATCAAACAAACTAAATTCGCACCTCCCGAGTAAGCAAAAGCTCATGCTTATTTCCTATGTTCATTACAAGCTCTTGCTTCGAACAATTATTCTTTTACATTTACTCGAACTACGCGTAAGGGTTTGATTTCGCTTTTCTCTAAGTGAATACGTAGGCAATCCTTCACGGGATTCAACCCACCATTATATTTAAAATGTAAATAGAAGGACATTTGCATCGCATATGAAATTCGACAAGAATAATTAAAGAAAATCACAACGGTTTCATAACCACTTAACCTTTTTATTTCATTCAAATTCTAATAATAATAATACGACAAATAATAAAAATAGATTAGGCTAGGATTCTAAAAATCCCTCCTTTCTTATTACAACAATAATAATAATAATCAAATAATAAATAAGACTTGGGCTATTCCTCCATCTTTCCCTTGCCCTTGTCGTTCTTGTCATATTTCTTGTCACGACCTCGAGCCGGGCGCTCTTGCACCACTTCAGACCTAATCACCAACGGTCTTTCTCGAGGCCTGACTCTTCCATTCTTGCCAACCACCATCTCTGCGGGACAGAGTAGTCTTCGATTTCTTCAAAGGATGAATGACTTGGAACCCGGCTTCTTCTTCTCCTTCGATCGGATGCTTCTCCTTCTCTTTCTCTCCCTCGCGCACCTTGTAGTCAACGGGCTCGCGCTTCCTCGATCTTTCGCGCTCTTCCGAAGTTGTCGCCTTCCTCCACCTCAGATAAGAGTCCGACACCCACAAGGCATTGGAGGAGAAGTTCAAGAACCACATGTTTCTTTGGGCCCATTTCATAGCCCACTCTCTTCGGCTCTCTGTAGTAAGCGCCATAGCAGTTTGCGGAACGGTGTCAAGCCTAGGAATCATCTGCTTCAACCCAACTTGCCTCATCAACCTCTCCGGAAAGATGCATACCATGAACTCCAATCCCAGAATGCGCACGGACCTAGTAGGATCCAAAGAAGACACTCCAAAGGATGGACTTGAGGTGCCACCACGGAACGACCCACCTGATCAGCGGGCCATCATCATTCTTCAGCTTGTTCTTCCAATAGTCGCAGACCCGGGTGAAGTCCACCATGTACAGCCGTGTCCTCATCGAAATCATGCGGGCATGATAGGAAAGTGCATGAACTGGGGGCTCGAGCAATCGGAGCCGTTCCATAAGCCAAACCTACCAAAAAACAGGCATTAGACATCAAAAAAAAAAAAAAAAAAAAAAAAAAAAAAAAAAAAAAAAAAAAAAAAAAAAAAAAAAAAAAGAAAGGTGTCTTTTACCTGTAGGATAACGGGACTTCCCAAGAATGGAAGATCGCGGTTGGATTTCCTATTATCCAAACCCAAAATGATCTCCCCTAAGCATAGACAAGCTGGGCTCCTGCGCAGCTCCATTTGCTCAATAAGGCCCAGAAGACGAGGATCGCCTCTCAAATCTTCATCAACATGTCCCTGAAAGACATACACATGCAGCAAACAGAAGCCAAACGCTCTCCTCCTGGCAACATAAGAAACAGTAGGGTCGGCCCTGTTGATGAATCGGTCTATAAAGTCCAACATTCTCACGCCTTTCGGGGTAACTAAGCGATCCACCTCAAGTCTAGTAAGTCCAAGCAAATCTCTGAACTTACTCTTATACCCTTGAGCAGTAGAAGGGATGGCAGGTAAATGTTCGGGGTCCCACCCGCCAATAGCAAACAATTTCCTCCTAAAAGGACAAATATCACCTCCTGGGAACGCAAAAACATGATAATTTGGGTCCCAGTAATCAAGGCAAGCATCCAAGAACGGTTTTACAACCTTAATGAGTTTCAAACTCAATAGAGACCCAAGGTTATAAGCACCCATATCATGTTTCTCAATGTTCGAAAACTCATTAGTCCATTCCTTCAAGCGAATCTCCAAAGTATTCATGATGATAATTTTCTCTTGAAAATTTATTGGGAGTTTTTTATGTGTGAATCGACGAAGAAGAGACGGAAGAATTATATGATTTAAAGCTTCGTCGACGCTTCTATTTATACTAATTCTTGTTTCCAAAAATCCGTCGAACCGACACGCTTGGGAACAGGCGCGGCACTGCTTGCGCCTCTTCAAAGGGACGCGACTCATGCTGCGCCTCTTCCCCCTCCTCACTTCGTGATTTCCGCGTTTGGATCTTTCCTAGTTCTATAAACGAATAATTTCCTATTCCTATGGGATTTTATTTTGGTCAATCCGAGAAATTTACCATGCTTCAGGTTTCCTTAATCCGCGGACGCGCATTTCGAGGCGACATCGACATTTTCCGCCATTTTTCTCACACTTTTATATTTAATTTTCATTTTAATTCTTTTTTATTTCAACATTTACTTAGTCATTTCATTTTCTTAATTTCTATTTTTTCTATTTTCTAACTTATAGATTTCTCTTTTTTTTTTTTTTTTCGGGGGTAACCCTCCCTACCGTCCGGTCATTTCCGGCAAAATTTTTGCATTTTCACGTCCTTTTGAGTCTCATTTTGCACTAATTAAAGGCCCTATGTGTATATAAAAATGTATGTGTTACGTGATTTTCTATGTAAATTTCGGCAGCATGACGGCATAAACCGTTGTCTACCAAACCTGTTCAAAAGCTAACCTGCAGGTACAAACAACACAACCCAGCAGCAAAAGGCACTCAGGCCATCGTATACACAACAAAAAAGCAAATATACAAGCAAACTGGAGGCTTCGCCCCAAACAAGTCCAAATGTACAACTGGGGGCTTCGCCCCAAACAAGTCCAAATCCAAGTAAACTGGGGGCTTGCGCCCCAAAACAAGTCCAAAAATGTTTCAAAAACAGATGTCCAAATGTACACAAAAGCTACTGCTGGGCACCCTCCAGCTCGGCAACCCTCGCCGTAAGAGCGGCGATCTCGGCGTCCCGAAACTCGAGCTCCCTCGACAAACGAGCCGTCTCCTCCCGAGACTGGGCCAACTCTCGCTCCCACTCGCGGTCACCCCGCAACAAAGAATAAATTGACTCATGTCAATCAACTCAATCAAAAGGGGAGATAATCAAAAATCAAAAGAAGTCAAGTGAGGTTCATACCTGACGACCCCGACCACCGATGAGCGCCTCGATGGCGGTAGCTCGCAGCCGGTTGGCCACCCTCCATAGTGCCACAAACCGAGATGGCGCGACCTGCATTTTCAAAAAGTAATTCTCAGCAAAATTGAACAAATTCAATCAAATGTGTTCTTACACGAGAACTATGCAAAATGGGAACTCACCCTCCGAATCGATCTTGCCAATATCTAGGCCAAAGATCCGTCACAGCCACGTCAAAGTCACGCAGCTCGGAGATCGTCGTCCTCCCAGTAGCGTCAGTGTACTCAAGGGTCTCGGGGTACTCTGGGGGCTCGATGCCCGCCGCCTCAACCTCCTGCAAAGACAAATGGCCCTCGTTAATCGATGATCTTTCGTCGCAATTCTCGAAAATCAAAATCCAACAAGGAAACAAAAGATACTCACCACTACCGGCCAATACGCCAACCTCCCGTAAAGGAACGCCGAGTAATCCTCGTCAGGGAGAAGAAGGTCGTCGCCACTAGCACCAGCCAAGTCCGCCTCCTCTCGGCCTCGAAGGCTCCCTAAACATCGTCCTAGGAGGATCGACGGAACCGTCAACGCGCCCCCGAAAGCACCGACGAACTAACCGCTCGCCCCGGATACCACACAGACCCATCGACGTCCACAACAAGAACGACTCGAGCTCCTAGGGCGAAGGACCTCGGCCGACAAAAGGAGGCGCTCCAACGTACTCCGCCCAAGGTCCGGCACCCACTACGACAATATGAAGGCAAAGGTCATTCCTATGATCAATTTAAAACAAAGTATAAGAAGGCGTGAATGAATACGAATGGGATACTCACGCGCTCACCAAGAGCGTTTACATCCCGCCAGGTAGACATTGTGAGAAGAACGCTTGCTCTTCGTCCGGCACATGACCCAATCCCTCACCACAGGATAGGCCCTCTCCAACGGCTCCGTCCTCTTGGGCGCGAGGCCCGGAAAGTAAGAGTACACCCACGCCGCAAAGCGAGAATAGTCAATGACGATCTTTCGATCTTTGATAAAAGAAAGGAATTTACTTTGGTCTAAAGGAAGGTTCATACCTCCAACAAGAGCCCAGTCCGACAGCGCCGGGAGAAGTCCCCTTCTCCATCAACTCCGGACGAACCATGGCCCTCATGAAACGGATGAGGACCGCAAAACCAAACCAAGTGACCCGGTCCCAACGCCCTAGGGAACTCGGTCGAAAGAAAGGGAAGAAGCTTCGTCGACAACCTCTCACCCTTGTCTCCGAGGTAAATCGAAGACAAGAACCACCAAAGCCACGACGAGCCCTCTCGCTCACCGTACAAGGAGGAGGAGCCGTCTCCCTCCCATCGATCACCACCGATGCTTTGGGTCTTCCCGCAAAGTAATCTCGAACGTAGGTACTGGGTACCAAACCCGGACCGCAACAGCCTTCGGCGACAAGTTCCAACCGATCAACCTCCTCGCCTCGGCCGAATCCGCCCTCATGCCGCCTCCGCCACACCATCTCCTCGATCCCCGCACGGCGGACCGGAAATCATGCCGTAGTCCTCCAAGGTGACTCCCACCTCACCAAAAGGCGGGTGAAACGTGGAAGTCGTATCCCAAAATCGATCCAAGAAAGCGCGGACCAGGCTAAGGTTGGCCCGCAACTTCCTCTTCACGATATCCCTCTGACCAACCAGGAGGACCAAACGCTCCACGCTCGATCATGGCCCTCTCCTCCTCCGATGCTCGCTCGTAATGCTCCATCGCTTGTCGTACACCCCGAGAACGACCGGATGTTCCCGGCCTCCTATTATGATTCGAAATAAAGCTATCTTTAGTTTTGAATGAATTTGAAAGAAATTTGAACAAAAATAGAAAAGGATAGGTAATGAGTTAGGGAATTCCTATTTACCAAGCTCTTCACCGTCCCGTAGGACAAGTGACCCTCTGCGCCCACACAAGGTGCCTACTCTCCCGTGTCTCGGCCCACGCAGAGCACCTCTCGGTGACGACCCCCTCGTCCGAGGTGGGCCCGTCTCGGAATCTCCTCCTCCTCGGCGGCCTCCTCCTCGGGAACCTCGTCACAGCGACCATCACCGCAGCGGTGAAGGCCTGCTCTAAAGCCTCCTCAACAACAGCGGCGTCTATGTCCATGGGATCTCTCCCAGAAGTACAAGCATCGTCACCTGTAAACATTAAAGCAAATTCAGGCCGCGTCCCATGACGGCAAGCCTTTGTTAAGAAGTTTTCGAGCCTTCAAGGCCCGGGAATTCCCCATTCCTGACCATCCTTGGCCATGTTCTCACCAATTCAATCACTCATGTGATGAATTGAGTCAAGTCAAGACAAAGTCAAGGCCTAGTCTCGGGTTCGAGTCGAAAATTCGGCAGCATTTCGCTATAATGGCGGTTATGCCCTAGAAAAGTGTCCTGAAAAAGTTGTCACAAACCAAACTTCCAAGATGGTAGAAAGTTTACCCATCACCCAAGGGACCCAAATATCAAGTTTCATCCCAAATGGGCAATCCTAAGACCATTTTCGAAGCAATTTACGATCTAGCTGTGAAACCGTCTCAAAATTCGCTCAAGGGCTCAAAACTCGATGAAAATTCAAAGTAAATACATGGTTATGTTCCTAACATTACCTATTATCCATTCCTAGCATCAATTTGGCAGGACAAATCCATTTGGGGGAAAAGCCCCAAATTTTCGATCAAAAGGGTCGAAAACCCTAATGTTCGCGGCTCAAAATTCGACAAATGTGAAAGATTAATGCAAGATTAAAGCACATACCTCGATTAGTCATATTTTAAGCAAGCTTTTGAATCCAACCTTGGCGGAAATGGTGAAGATTTGAGAGAGAATGGAGTGATTTGTGTTTCGAAATAATGAACATAAACCTTCTGACTTTCGCGTTTTTACGCAGACCGCCAAATTGGGAAAAGACGCAACAGGTCTTTGCGCTTTCCAAGAGACTCAGCTCTTGCTGCGCCTCTTCCTTTTGTTCCCTCCTTATGGATTTTCAAAAATCCGTTATGGGTTCGTTATTCGTGGGCCCATCTTTGGTGCGCCTCTTCCTCGATGACATTTTATCGTTTTGGTCCGTTTCGACGATTTTCTTTCGTTCCGGCCCACGTTTTATCCAGTAGCGACAATATTTTGCGATCGTCCAAATTCATTTTATCCCGCGCAGCGATATTTCGCATATTGTTCGAATTTTTGTCCAAATACGATAGTATTTTGCGATCTTTGCTCACTCAAGACTTTCTTTCTACGACGATCAAGATGTTCCTGGTCGTTTGTCCCCAGCGCAGTAGTATTTTGCAGTACTGCTCACTCAAGGTTTCCCCTACGACGATCAAGATATTCCTAGTCGTCGGCATATTCTCCAACCTAGAGTTCGCTTGAGACCAACGCAAGCGATTCAACCTCCAAATTTCGCCGAGTTCGCTTGAGACCGACGCAGCGGATCCCCGCATTTCTACCGACGTCCCGCTTGTTTTCAATATCTCTTGTTCCCCGTGAAGTTCGATTAAATCTCGGTATGTTCTCTTCTTATGGTGGCGAGCCTCCTTACGTAGTCTAATGGACTTTAAACGACCCTCTCCCGATAGTCGACAGACTCTAAAATGTTCCCGACGACAAGTCCTTGGCTCGGACCCCTTGAGCCGCCTCGCGTCGCCATAGTCATCAGGTTGTAATCTTCGATTGACCTGATGGCTATACTTTGACTTTCGCCTTGTCCAAGCCTCAGTCAAAGTGGGGGCTCTGTAGACACCTCGTTTCTGCACCTCTCGCAAACCACCCGGTGATGATTGGGCCGCATGTTTGATTCGCGGAACGATTAGTGATAGTTCGTAAGATTATCGTCAAGTGATTGCTCAAATATTAATGTCAACCTTTTAGTTGTCATCTACGCCCCGATACGGTCGTTTTGGCCGTAATTAGAGTACATTCGGAGTCCGGGTCAAAAACCGTCTCCATTTTCTGATAGCTGTTAAATCCCGAGTCAGAATGTTCTGGAATGTTCCGGATATTTCTATTCCATATTTCTCAAATTTTATCTTTTGGCAAATAATATCCCGTAATATTTACATAAGATATTGAAGATAATCGAATTATTTCCGTCCTACCATAACTTAAACGCGGAAATCTTTCTTAAGCAGGAGGAAACCTCCTGGGAATAGACGCAAAGTCTTTGCGCCTCTTCCAAGAGACGCACTGTTCTCGCTGCGCGCTCTTCCCAGGCCCTTCTTTGCATGATTTACGTATCTTTTTCATATCTTTCCGAGATTCACTTCCAAAGAGTCTCCGAAACCCTATTCCTTCACGTGATTAGTATAAATAGGAGCTGTCGTTCCTCATATTTCTCACGCGAGTGTCCGCCCTTCTCTTCTCCCTTTGCATTCTAGACTTCGTTCTTACTAATTGGCGCCTACGTGCTTGGACTTCCGACCACGTAAGCTCGGATCTTTCCGGGTACCAGCCTCTCCGTTGCATGACCGACCAATTTGACCACTACACTCAATCAATTTAATTAATCAACTTGTTAAATCGTTTTCCTCTTTCGAGGGCACTCTTTCTTTGCATTCGCGTCGAGCATCACTAATCGATCTTCTTAGTTCATCTCGTTCCGTCAACATGTAAGTCTGAGGGTGTATTAATCTCTCTTTTATTTATTGTATTTTAATTATTGTATAACAATTGTAAGGTTTATGTCGAAAGTACCTCATTAAAACCGATTTCTAAAACCGTCTTTAAAACCTTTTTGCGGATTTCCAGGTAGATGACGTCGAGAAAAGACGCAGCAACCGCCGCGCCTCTTGAAGGAGCGCGGCACTCTTGCGCCTCTTCGTGAGGCCGCCAGCTCGCTTCTTTTCTTCTTCCTCCGTCCTCTCGTAATTCGTCTCAAATTTATTTCTTTTGTTTTGTTAAATGCATTAATTCGTTCACATGATAGTTTAATAATTCATATGTACATTAACCATCATCATTAACATGTTTAAATCATCATAAATCTGACTCAAATCCCAAATAATCAATATTTGCGGGTTTCCGTCATTTAATTCAATTCGAGTTTTAGGGATTCAATTCGTTCATGTTGGGTTTAAGGATTCATTGTTGATATATTTTCACCTATTTGTTCATTAATCCGTCGTCGTTCATCATGTTTAGTCTAATTCGTTTGGTTAGTTTAATTAATTATTCATTAACATCGACCCTTCACATAATTAATCCGTTTATTTCCGTCTCATCCATGTTTTACTGTTTTATGACCAATTCACATGCCAAATAATTCATTAATCACTTTCATCCGAGTACATAATCTAATCAATCCATAAATTCACCAAATAACATTAACGGTTTGCAGTTCCGGCTTCACAGCCAGAACTCACCCTTGGAACAGACGCAGCAACTGCTGCGCCTCTTCCAAAGGGCGCGATTACTCGCTGCGCTGTTCGAGGGTGAATTCGTCCCCGAACCCCTTTTACGCCTTGACCTAGTTTAATTAGCTACGTATTAATCAACTAATAATCGTATTATCACCTCCTGATCTGTCGTGTTTTATTCTTTTATTCTTTTTTATCAAATCATCCGTTTTAAAGGTATTTTCGACATAAATCGCCTAATCCAATGTAATTTTCATTATTGTTATTATTTTATTTTATTATTTCTTCTGTATCATTTGTATGCTTCACATGTAAATGAACCTTAAATCCCAACTTCGACCCAATTGTTTGCTAAATTACATGTCAACCGACTTAGTCTAATTCTCACATGCTAGGATTAATCTATGGATGTTGCATTGCATGCATATAGCCGACGATATATCAAGTACGAATAACTTCCCTAATCATTAGTAGAGGCCGCTATCGAGGCGGGCGGGATTAGGTGTTCGATCAAAGGAGCTTCCTAATACGTACCCTCACCCCTTACTCCAGATCTCCGTGAGCACCCGTGTTCATTGGCATCCACGAGAGTCATTCTAGACATAGAATGCTAAGGGTAACGATTGCTTAGTGTTCATGTCACTACTTTGTGTCTTGACATGGCACGAGGTATTCGAACGGTTCCAATTTCCCATAAAAATTGGTGGCGACTCCATACAAAATGCAAACGCTTGTTTTCGAGCCCCTTCACCAAGCGCCCCCGTGAGCGGCCCGCTGTCCACAATCTTGCGAAGGATTGCCTACGTATTCAATAAAAAATGAAATCAAACCCTTGCGCGTAGTTCGAGTAAATGTAAAAGAATAATGGTTCTAAGTAAGAGCTTGTAATGAACTTAGAAAATAAGCATGAGCTTTTTACTTACTCTTAAGGTGCAATTTAGTTTATTTGATGATATGAGGATGACAGATTGTCAAGATGCAAAAGCATGGTGACATTAGCTTATTTCAGCTTGGCCAGGGGCCGTTTACTTAGTGCCACAAGAGCGACACGTGGGGTTACGCGAAGCGCGTTTTTGTTCCTATTCTAGGCATAATACCGCTTTAGTTGGTCAAGGTTCGTCGGGTTGGCAAATTCATTCCCATCTAGGTCTGTGATTCTAACCGCACCCCCTGGAAGTATGGACTTGACTAGAAATGGCCAGGCCCAATTAGGTTTGAATTTTCCCCGTGGATCGACAGGTAAAAGAGCTTTAACCGACTTGAGTACTAAGTCTCTTTCCTTGATGTTCCTTGGCTTGACCCTTTTGTTGAAGGCTCGTTTGATACGTGCTTGATATGTTTGGACATTATGTAATGCACGTAGCCTACGTTCATCCAGGAGGACGAGTTCTTCATATCTATCTCTCTTCCAATCGGCTTCCGGGATTTGACTTTCGAGTAAGATACGCAAGGATGGTATTTCTAACCCGACTGGCTGTACAACTTCCATTCCGTAGGTCAAATAAAAAAGAGTAGCCCCAGTGGGCATCCTAACGGATGTACGGTATCCCCATAAAGCAAAAGGTATCTTGCTTGGCCAATCTCGATAGTTGTCAATCATTTTCTTGAGAATTGTGACAACGTTCTTGTTTGCCGCCTCTACCGCGCCATTAGTTTGTGGTCTGTATGGCGAGGAGTGGTGATGTCTAATTTTGTAATTGGCTAGCAATTGTTCAGTCTCAGCTTGGAAATGTGATCCATTTGTTGGAATATGTGTCCTCCGACAATAATGCGATCACAACTGTCGATCATGATGATCACATGTTTAAATCTCATTTTAAAGAATGCAATTGGGAAGTAATATTTTACTGTCAACTGGTCCACACATATCGGTAATGATTGGCTGACTATAGTTTGACATTACTGTCGTGCGACGGTGGTGATCAGTTGATCCCTTTAGGTCATACCTAAAGGGTAACACTCTCAATTGATTATTTAATTGATCGTATGACGATACATGTTAATTAAATTACTTAAAATTGACGGACGATTTTGGAAGTAATATTTACGTATCTCATTATAATTTGATTAAATAAGATACGGTCTAAGTGATCGAATTGTTTTATTGCGTAGATGAAATTATTGTTTAAGGAATCAATTGCATTTGAATGAATAATTTATTATAAATACAAGATGTTGTGATTTATAATTGGTAAATTATTTTGGTACAAGTAATTATGAATTACTAAGTCGATTTTGTATATGACATATTTTTTAATGCGTTGATTTTTAATATGTTAAAAATGCATAACAATTTTACATGACATGTGACATGTGACAAATTGACAAAGATAAAATGGAATCCATTTTATCTTAAAATGGACCGAAATAATGGGGTGATGTTAGCAAAATATTATGTTGATTGATTAAGTGGAAAACATGATCATTTTTTCTAATCCTAGCCATGCAAACCTAGTGCCTCTTATGAAGAGCACCTTGCCCATGCATTGGCCCCTTCCACCCCACCATACCCGGTTTTTCTAGTAAAAGAGACCAAGGGTTTTCTCTTTTATTTTTACCATATACACTACATCAAATGTTACGACATTATTTATTCATTCACCATCTCAAATATTGAGTTTTAGAGAGATAAAAACTTCTTCCTTCTTCTCCCTCTCTTAACCGAAATAAGAGAACAAAACAAAGATTTTTGGGTCAATTTTATTTAAATTAATATTGTTCTAGTATCAATAATATTAATTTTATTTAGAGGTTACCTTGGGTATTAATCCTTGGGAGGGATTCTATACTTGAATCCTTGTTCATCCAATATTTGGAGAGCTCAAGAACAAGTGACTAGGAGAACTCACTTGTGCCCAAAAATCCGAAATATCAATGTAAGGGTTGATGATTTCTTCCTTATTCTTTTTATTGTTTGCATGCATAAAATCAACATTTAATTTTATGACTAAATTAATTTGAAACATATATGAATATGTTAAGTTGTGAGATATAGATTTCCTACAAGTGGTATCAGAGCCTTAGGTTGTTTGCTTGCAAATCGGTTATAGTTTTTCCGAGTTATACGATTAACATATAAAACTCATAAATTTGTGTTTATTATGATATATCACGAAATCAATTATGCATGTTAACGTTTATGATCCTAAAATGTATTTAGGATATTTTGGTTAATTTAAGGATTTTTATTGTTCATCTTATATAATAATGGCATTAAAAATGTGATTTTATGATAAAAATGTCATTTTCGGACTAAAATTAGCTAAACTTCGAATTTTCTAGTGATTTTTGGATATGTTTTCACATATATTATTTTTAGATGACCTGTAAAGTTTCATAATTTTTGGAGTTCTTATGCGCGAAATATGGATTTTTCATGATAAAAATCGAATTTAAATGAAAAATAGGTTAATATGAGATAAGTTTCGAATCTGGTCATAGAAATTTAGTATGTTGTTTCATGCAATTTTACATGATGTATGTAAAATAATAGGCTATAATGAAGTCTTTATGCATGATTTATGAATTTTTGATGAAAAATAGCATAAATAGTGACTTTAATTAGTGAATAATTGCTAAAACATATTTCATGACTAAGAAAAAACGTCACATGTTGCATTTTATTACCTATTTCAGATCTAAAATTGAAAGGTTGATGAATATAATTTTTCTCATGTTTTATGATTATATTTGATAAATCCGATAAACCGCAACAATGTTTTTCCCGATAAATTTTCGAAACTTTTAACCTAAGTTTTTGAACATTATGAGTGTCATGATATTTTTCCAGAATGTTCATGAGTTTAAAATTTCAAATTTTGAATTTATTTGAAATTTTTGTGATTTATTTGGAGTTTATGACATTTTATTGTAATTTTGAGTCCATTAATGAACAAATTTAAGAAATATAAGTTAATTATAGTCAATATGTTAGTGGAGACTAATTTTGAGTCCTAAGTTGGTTAGGGTAATTAACTTGTGCATAAATATGATTTTATGTAATTTATTGTGATTTTAAAAGGTTGAATCACGCAAATTCGTAAAAACCGATTAATATACGATATTGGCTCCTTAAAGGGGATTTAGCATAAAATTGGGCATGTTCATACATATTATAATGCTGCATTTTATTTATGATTGTCATAATTATTGGGAAATGTGTCATCAACAATAGTGCGATCACATGATTTAAATATCATTATTAAATCTCATACTAAGAGTACGTGAGGGATGATTCTTTATACAGTCGACTGACCGTCATTAATCGGTAATGATTGGCTAACTAGAGTTTGACATTACTGTCGTGTGACGGTGGTGGTCAATTGATCCCTTTAGGTCACACCTATAGGATGAGGCCCAAATAGATATTTAATTAATTGTATGCGATACAGATTAATTAATTCCTTAATTATGAGAGTGTACTTTTGCGTCTTATTGTAATGTGATTAAATAAGATTTAAATTTAGTAATTAAGTGTTAATTTACTAAATTAGTTGAGGTATTAATATAAGTTTTGAGGTAGAGGTAATTAGTTATTTAAAGTTACAAGAAGTTGTAATTTTAACTAACTAGTAATTATAGGACCCATTATATGTTGATATAATGGTAGTATACTACTCAAAAAGTGGAGTGTATATTATATTATTAATTATAATATTTAAGTGTTAAATGATTACATTAGTAATTAAATATGTAAGATAGTTAAACATATGACTTATAAGCATTTGTGGGACAAATGACAAAAGGCAAAAATGGACCAAAAATGATCCAATATTTCGACCAAAACAAGAGAGCACAAGATGCTCTTTTGTCTTTGTTTGTTTTGATAAAGCATGATAGTGACTTGTCATATGAAGCTTTTATCATGCTATATCTTACACTAATGTTCCCTATACTCTTACACACTCTACCTAAACTAAACAAGAGAGTAAAAACAAAAGAAAAATATTCCCTTGATGCTCACAAGGCCACCGGTTTTTGGCTTACAAAAGGGAGCATTAGTTGCTCAATTTTGGTGTTGGCACTTTACTTGTTTTTCTCTCAAGTTTTTCGCTCACATGCAAATAATAAAAACTCTCTACAATACTAATACTCATCATCTATTACTAGAGGTAGTAATACAAGAACATCAGTATTATTAAGGTTATATTTCTACTACATATCTAGTTAATATTAGTAGGAATTTTTGGGATTAATCTTGGGTGCAATTTATTGGAGTGGCTTCTATACTTGGAGTCTTAGGAGGATCATCCATCATACTTAGCTCAAGAACAAGTGAAGGAAGGTGACCTTACTTGTGCCCATAATTTCGAACCTAATATCAATGTGAGGAACATTGTTTTTCTTATAAATCTTTCATTTTGTTATGCATGCACTAGATCTAAAGAACAAATAATTAACAAGTTAATTAGTTCACTATTAGAGGAGTCTAATAATAGGTATATGAACCTAACAATAATTTTATTTTATTTTATGTAATTTTGAATTATGTAATTTTACTTAGTATGGCCTTAGTTTTTAATTGGTATTACCCGAAATGTATGGGAATATCGATTCGGTTGTAATTTATTGTGATCTCGTATCACCGTTTTGTAATTTAATAGATTTATTTTATTTTATTTTAATTACAAATGTATAATAGGAAATTATGTAATTTTTTATGTAATTTAATTTTTCGGAGTTCCTTGAAGACGATGTCACTCAAGAAGGCGATACATAAAGACGGTGTTACCTCGAGATGCGTGCTAAGACCGATGTTTAAGGGACCAATGGAGTTGGTTTCCGAATATGTAATAGTTAATTATATTTTCTATTTTAGGAAGGCCATACTAGGATTTAATTTATGCTTTGCATTTTATTTATATGTTGCATGCATCGCTAAATCGCCATAACTAAAACATGCATTGTCATTTTAATCGAGTTTATCGACCGTGTCAATTAGAATTATCGTAGTTCACCGCTTTAGTTCACTTAAAACGTGATAGATAATAAATTGACATGACCTCTCACTAAAATAATCAATTGAGACATAGCCTTAACAAAAAGTAGAAACCATGAAAACCTATTTCGCGAGGGAGTGCCCTCGGCCCTACCGGGGTACAAACCTTGTTACGTAGGGGAAGTGGGTGATAAATGTCTATCCACCGAATTCATGTTGATTAGGGATGAATCGGCCCTACCGTGCCCAAGTTGTTGTGGATTTGGATCATGGACACATTTATTCGAAATTTGGATTGAGCTCAACGGAAGTATTTGTGACCGTAGTCGCATGTGTTCCGGGCTAAATATAAATGTTAATGTAATTTTATCGACCAAGAGTTCTAGAAGTAGAATGGATTAAAGCGTTAATCCACCAAGTTATATTGATAAGGGATGAATCGGCCCTACCGTGCCCAAGTTAATATGAATTTGGATCTTGGAATCATTTATCAAGTTGGGTAGAGGTCACTAGATAAATGCAATAGAACTTGTTTAAGTTAAATTTTTACGAGTATTATTATTTTGAAAACGACATATGTTTTATTCCTTCTATTTTTGTTTTGTAGACCGCTTTTAATTCTCATAACAAATGGCCACTCCAAACACCAACGCCACGCCTCTCACTAATACTTCTTGGCTCCGATCCTTCATGGATCGTTGTAAACTTGAAAAGAATGGGTCAAATTTCTCCGATTGGGACGCCCAACTCAAATTAGCCGCCCAAGGTGACGACAAGCTTCGTTACCTCACCGAGGCCTCTCCACCCGAACCTAATACTAGGTCAACCGCCGCTGCTAGGGAAGCATATGGGGCTTACCACAAGGAGTCCGCCGCAATGAAAAATGTGTAAAGCTTTGCGATGGAGGCGGATCTCCAAAGGAGAGCCTTTAAGATGGGCACCGGTAATGAAATCTATTCCAAGCTTGTGACAATGTTTTTACAAACTCCGCGGATCGTCCAATATGAGGCGGCCGTGGGATTCTTTGATCTCGACTTCAAAGAGGGCCAAAAGGTTAGCCCTCACGTGCTCAAATTAATGGAGCTAGTCGAGACTTTGAAGATTCAAAAGGTTGAAATCCCCAAAGAACTCATTGTAGATAGGATTCTACACTCCTTATCCAAAGTCAAAGCGTATGTTCAATTCCGGGTGAATTTTAACATGCAAGACAAGGACGTGTCTCTTGAAGAGTTGCACAAGTTACTTGTGCAAGCCGAAAGAGACATGGGGTTAAATGTTAACCCACCTAAGGATGTGCTTAACATAAGCACCAAAAGCAAAGGGAAGTTAAAAAAGAATGGGAAGAAGGGTAAAAAGCAAGTTCCCACTTTCACCAAAGCTAAGACTTATGAAGCTAGCACTTCCAAAATCAAGAAGGGTCCTCTTGATAAATGCCATTATTGTAATGGTGTTGGACATTGGAAAAGAAACTGTTCCAAATATCTTGGTGACATTAAAGCTGGAAAGATCACTCCAGTAGGTAAATGACTATCCTTTCTTTTATGTTTCTAATTCAACTATGGTATTGTGATACAAAGTTGTGATAATGTATATCCTTTTTATTGTAAATAGGGCCTCTACCAAGCAAGGACAAGGGAAAAGAAAAGAAAGCTTGAGAAACCATCAAGAAGCTAGGAGTAGCTTCCATGAAGCTTCGCCTTTTATTGTCTTATTTTAATTATGTTTCGGATTTTAGAACCTTTTGATTTCCGTGTTCGATATGGAAATGTTTTATCCTTTCTTAACAATTGTTGTATTTTGGATAATGGTGGCTTGGTTTGCAATCCAAGTCACCCGTTTTATCGTATTTTATCCTTGTTCTAAATATTCGTCTTTATATGCTTGCTCATAGAAACATATGATCATTCACTTAAAGTGATCTAATGGACAACTATAATGATGGGATTCATTATATGTCCACAAACTTAAGGCTTGTGTATGATCATTTATATAGTGATGTTGATTTGATGAACTCCATTAAAGGATTTTCAATCACCAAGTACAATCGTCAAATCTAGAACAATTAGTCAACCTATGAGATAGTCCTCCTTATACTTCAAAAATCATTATTTGTGTCTCATATGCTATCTTTGAATCTCTAGTATATTCATTCTAAAGATAGAGTGGGAGAAAATGAAGACACAAAAGAACACCACGTAATTTTGTGTACTTGTGTAAATGAGATCTACGCAAGAAAGAATGATTTGTATACCTATATAGATAGTATACACGAATAGATGAGATCTATGGCCTCGAATAGTTGAAATCTACATGACAAAAGAGACCAAGTGAAGTAATCAAAAGAATATATTCTCAAGATAACTACACGAGGAGACCAAAAGAAAGTTTTGGAAGAAGAATGACTAATGTAAAGTCTTAACAATAGATTTGACTAGTTTATGATAAAAATTTGACAAATAGTTTCAATATTGATATTTACTTAAGAGCCTAAATGAATCAAAGTTACATCCTAGAAAATAAATGAGATTTATGACTAGAAGTTGCAAATATTGATATGCCGATATCCACAAGAGCTAAGTTAAGTATTAAACACGCTAATGTCATTACTTAACCTCATTATAAAAATGAAATGGTTAAACCTCCTTCCGAGAAGGGTATTTTGAGAAGGACGTGTATTAGATATAATTCACATTTAATCTAATGACATTGCCGCGCATCATTATAAAATGAATGAGTTGGAGATTAAAATCTCTTTCCATAAGGTTAAGATTGAAACCTTTTCAAAATAGGTATTTTAAAAGGATATGATGGGAACATATATGGTTTTATCTTAATAACTTGGCAAAGCAAAATATATTTCAATTCTTGAAATGTTTCGATTGAGTAGTCAATTGCGAAACATGTGGAATTAAGTGGGAGTTGGAAATTATCATGTGAAGACATGGAATTTAGTGGGAGCAATCATCTTGTAAAAGTTTATAACTCATTAGTCATTGAGAATGACGAGCTAATACCTTCTTTCACAAAGAAGTATTTGAGTTTTCAATTCTGGATGAAAATGGACTATGATGAATCCAATCACATCATGAGATGTTGGATAGGTATTAAGATATGCACATCAAATCAACCAGAAACGTAGATTATTCATATCGATAAAAATGGAATTACCATTAGCAGTCATGGTCATTCATTGAACCTAAGAATGGTTGATGACATGATTAAAAGTTACTAATGTTTCTGCCATTAGAATAATCATGCACATGTCCCATAATGAATCATATGCATTAGAGCATGATGAATCATTGGCAAGCCATAGAAGAATCGTCATGAATTCTCGAGGAGAATCCGATGAACGATTTCAGTGTTGAACAGAACACTCTGTTATGTGTCAAGAAGTAGCACATATTAAAGTTCGAACACGCGTAAGGATTTATGAAAATCCTAAGCTTTTCAAGCTAAAAGGAGAAATAAGAAGTTTGGAAAGATACTTAGTTCAAGTAAGAAGTTGCTCAAAACTAGTATTTTCTAATATGCTAGGACTTGTGAGAAGTGCTAGGCTAATCATCTTGACAATTGTTGCAAGACTCTACAAAACATATACCTAGTGCATTGTGAGTTGGTAGAACACTTGACCAGTGCAAGTTATATCATCCACCACAAATTCGTTGGTTGTGTGATAAACAACCAGAAAATTTTTTCAAGATAAAGAACCCAATCCAAGGTTAGGAACCTGTATGTGCACTTGGTAAGGTTCATGCTATGAGAGATGACATGAATGTAAAGGAAAATGCGATAAAAGAAGTTTGAACACATGGACACATGGTATGTTAAACTTCTATTACAATCGACTAGTGTTTACACACTTACGATATGCATCACAAGGTTGTAATACGATATTGACTACCTGAATGTGATGTCGACATTTGTCGTTTGAGTTATTATTAACTCACCTTATACTTTGTTACATCCAAACGGGTTGTAGAGACAATTGAACCCCGTTAAAGTGAACGCAGATTAACATTGTATTCGCCCATAGTTACTTACATGAGGTGACGTCTCGAAGTGACTAGAGTGTGATGCGATTGATGGCAAGTTCAAGTGCCATAGAGTCATATGAGAATGACTAGTCGATCACATAGGCAGACTATTAGGAACACTTTGTCGGGCCTTATGACCACTTATAGAGTTCTGGCAAATTTATATAGCCTGGTCCTGGCGAGAGCTGCTATAGTATTCTAATGAGTCGATTCTTTTGACTCATGACTATTCGCCTAAGATGGCACAGTTTCAGATTAACTTTGATTTGTGTTAACTACGACCTTCGTAAATGGGGTCAAATGGGCATATTTTGGGTTATGATGGCTGTGGCTAGTCGAAGGGAATGAGTGCGATAGGAATTTTCCACCCCTAGTCAGGGTTATAACAATATCTCAGGGCCACTCGAGGAGCAATGAACTGGAAATGCGTGGCCACGCTCGGAAGATATCTATGGTAGATAAATCCGGTCAATCAGTTATTCTCCAGATCGAGGAAACCACTCTCGATATGATCACTTGCAAGTACGATCTGAAAGACACCTTACATTGAGTGGGAGATAGTAATAGGACAAGAGAATTGGTGACGCACACTTGTCGAGGACAAGTGGGAGATTGTTGGAATATGTGTCCTCCGACAATAATGCGATCACAACAGTCGATCATGATGATCACATGTTTAAATCTCATTTTAAAGAATGCAATTGGGAAGTAATATTTTACTGTCAACTGGTCCACACATATTGGTAATGATTGACTGACTAGAGTTTGACATTACTGTCATGCGACGGTGGTGATCAGTTGATCCCCTTAGGTCATACCTAAAGGGTAACACTCTTAATTGATTATTTAATTGATCGTATGATGATACGGGTTAATTAAATTACTTAAAATTGAAGGACGATTTTGGAAGTAATATTTACGTATCTCATTATAATTTGATTAAATAAGATACGGTCTAAGTGATCGAATTGTTTTATTGCTTAGATGAAATTATTGTTTAAGGAAACAATTGCATTTGAATGAATAATTTATTATAAATACAAGATGTTGTGATTTATAATTGGTAAATTATTTTGGTACAAGTAATTATGAATTACTAAGTCGATTTTGTATATGACGTATTTTTTAATGCGTTAATTTTTAATATGTTAAAAATACATAACAATTTTACATGACATGTGACATGTGACAAATTGACAAAGATAAAATGGAATCCATTTTATTTTAAAATGGACCGAAATAATGGGGTGATATTAGCAAAATATTATGTTGATTGATTAAGTGGAAAACATGATCATTTTTCCTAATCCTAGCCATGCAAACCTAGTGCCTCTTGTGAAGAGCACCTTGCCCATGCATTGGCCCCTTCCACCCTACCATACCCGGTTTTTCTAGTAAAAGAGACCAAGGGTTTTCTCTTTTATTTTTACCATATACACTACATCAAATGTTAAGACATTATTCATTCATTCACCATCTAAAATATTGAGTTTTAGAGAGATAAAAACTTCTTCCTTCTTCTCCCTCTCTTAACCGAAATAAGAGAACAAAACAAAGATTTTTGGGTCAATTTTATTTAAATTAATATTATTCTAGTATCAATAATATTAATTTTATTTAGAGGTTACCTTGGGTATTAATCCTTGGGAGGGATTCTATACTTGAATCCTTGTTCATCCAATATTTGGAGAGCTCAAGAACAAGTGAGTAGGAGAACTCACTTGTGCCCAAAAATCCGAAATATCAATGTAAGGGTTGATGATTTCTTCCTTATTCTTTTTATTGTTTGCATGCATAAGATCAACATTTAATTTTATGACTAAATTAATTTGAAACATATATGAATATGTTAAGTTGTGAGATATAGATTTCCTACACCATTATCACTAATGATCTCATGTGGGCAACCGTATCGACAGATGATGTTGTTTTGTATGAACTTTGCTACATTTTTAGCCGTGAGACTATTGTAGGAAGCCGCTTCTACCCATTTGGTGAAATAGTCAATTGCCACTAGGATGAAACAGTGACCTCCTGTTCCGGCTGGAGTTATCTTCCCGATTATATCAATTCCCCAGGCAGAAAATGGCCAAGGAGATGTCATCGTATAGAGTAATGAAGGAGGGACATGCTGTACATTCCCGAAGATTTGGCAGTTGTGGCAATGTCTTACGTATTTGATGCAATCGGATTCCATTGTGGTCTAATAGTACCCCAAACGTGTGATTTTCTTTGCCATCATGGGCCCACTCATGTGAGGATCGCATTCTCCATCATGAACTTCTTCCATCACTTTCCGCGCCTGTGAATGATCAAGGCAACGTAGGATTACACCAAGAGGTGTTATTTTGTATAGCTCTCCTTCCATGAGAACATATTGGTAAGCTAGTAGGCGTATAGCAAGTTGTCCCCTTTTGTCCATATCCGGTGGATAGGTACCGTTGATCTTGAAATTTAGGATTGCTTGGAACCAAGGTTCCTCTGTGATTTCCTCTTCATCGGCGATTTGGTGGACATAAGCTGACTTTGATCGTCGTTCGATGCATAAAGGCATTTCCACCATGTCATCTGGCATATTAATCAAAGATGCAAGTTTTGCAAGAGCATCTGCAAATTGATTTTCTTCCTGAGGTAGGTGTAGGTAGGTAACGTTATCGAAGAATTGGGCAACTTGGTCTATTCTGGCTTGATAAGGTGCTAGGCTTTCGCTTCAGATTTTCTAAGATCCCGTAACTTGATTGATGATTAGGGACGAATCCCCATGCACGCGGAGGTTTTTAATGCCTAAGCTCACTGCCGCTTGTAGTCCAATGAGACAAGCTTCGTATTCCGCAGCATTATTTGTCACCTCGAAGTCGAGTTTGATAGAGATCGATGTATGCTCGCCTTCAGGAGAAATGAGCAACACTCCTATACCAAACCCTCTTAAGTTTGATGCTCCATCAAAGTAAAGGTCCCAGGAGTCTACATCGGTTTGTAGTATATCCTCGTCTGGAAATAACCAAGTATCTATTGTTTGTGCATCATTGATGGGATTTTCTGCAAAGAATTCGGCAACGGCGCGCCCTTTTATGACTTTCAGAGGCACGTATTTGAGATCAAACTCTGAGAGCATCAAGGTCCATCTTGCTAGTCGTCCGTTGAGGGTGGGTTTCTCGAAGAGGTATTTGACAGGATCCATTTTGGAGTATATTTTGATGGAGTAGCTAAGCATGTAATGACGTAGCTTCTTCGTTGCCCACACAAGAGTGAGGCATGTCTTATCGAGTTGTGAGTATTTGCACTCGTACTCCAAGAACTTCTTACTAAGGTAGTAGATAGCCCTTTCTTCCTTTCCTACGATTTGAGCTAGCATGGCGCCCATGGTTGTTTCGGTTACTGTGAGATATAAACCAAGAGGTTGATCTCGTTGAGGTGGCATGAGCATGGGTGGTTTAGCTAATATCTCCTTGATTCGGTCGAATGCCTTCCGACAGTCATCATCCCACATGGTGTGATCTGTTTTCTTGAGCTTTTTGAAGATACGTTCACAGATCATGGTGAGTTTCGATATGAATCGACTTATATATTGCACTTTTCCCAGGAATCCTCTGACTTCTTTTTCCGTTTGAGGTTGTGGCATTTCGATTAGAGCTTTGATCTTGGAAGGGTCTATTTCTATACCTCGTTGGCTAATGACGTATCCCAGGAGTTTTGCCCAGATGTTACTCCGAATGCGCACTTCTGAGGATTGAGCCTCATGTTGTACTTTCGTAGCCTTGAGAAGCATTTGCGAAGGTTCGCAATATGCCCCTCTCTATCCTTGGACTTGACGATCATGTCGTCTATGTATACCTCAACTTCTTTGTGCATCATGTCATGCAGGAGTGTAGTTGTGATGCGTTGATATGTAGCTCCGGCGTTGATTAACCCAAACGACATGACCGTATAGTAATAGGTTCCCCATTGAGTGACAAAGGCGGTCTTATGCATGTCTTCTATGGCCATCTTGATTTGGTTGTAACCCGCGTACCTATCCATGAAGGATAGTAATGCGTGATCTGCGGTATTGTCCACCAATATGTCGATATGTGGTAGAGGAAAGTCATCTTTAGGACTTGCTTTGTTTAAGTCTCTAAAATCAACACAAACACGGATTCTCCCATCCTTTTTGGGCACGGGTACTATGTTGGCTACCCAGTCAGAGTACTCGGAAACTTTGATGAACCCAGCTTTGAATTGCTTATCGACTTCTTCCTTCATCTTGAGAGCCCATTCTGTTCTCATTCGACGAAGCTTTTGTTTCACGGGCTTGAAACCTGGCTTAATTGGGATTCTATGTTCGGCGATATCACTGTCGATCCCTGGCATGTCTTTGTAGGACCATGCGAAAACGTCTTTGAATTCGTTTACGAGGTCTATGAAACTGGCCCTTTCGGCACAACTCAAGGTAGTCCCTATCCTAAGTTCTTGGGGTTCTAGTTCGGTTCCTACATTGATAGGTTCGGTGTTCTCTATTACCGGCCCCCCTTTCCCCTCTTGTAGTATTTCCTTGGCTATGTAGGGAGGTATCTCAATTGAGTCCGGATCTGGGTCATCCTCAGTATCATCGTAAACAGAATTGCATTCAAGATAACACAAAGAGTAAGCAGAACCTGATTTATTCATATTAAAGTTTGAGAAAAGTTGAAACAAAGAAGCCATTTGATCTGTGGTCAGCGGTGGTAAAGGGACAGTTGTTGGGACATTTCCCGAACTACTGTTACTACTTGAGGCTAAGCTAGGAGAAACAAAGGGAGTGGGGACGACGACAGGAGGAGACTTCCTAGTAACTTCTCTAGACTCCGACTCTAACTCCGACTCTGAATCTAACTCGAATTCATCGTCTTCTGGTTCTCCTTTGAACATCTCTCCTTCTCCAGTGGTGAGCTTGAAGAGTCTTCCTTGATTGTTGGTCCACTTGATTGATTTTCTCCATCCTTTCTCCTGGTTCGCGTTTGTTTCTGTGATTAACGTGGTAGGGTTGAAGTGGTTGTCTTGAAGTATCATGGTAATGATCTCATCCTGCACGGCTCTAACAAATCGATCTTCTCCAAACAGTAGACTAACAGCTTGTTCGTCTAAGCAAGGTCCTTGACGTGCTTTGACGGTAGGAACCATTTATGGAGGAATGAAGTAGCAATCGTGAAAGATCTCGATTTCGACTAGCTTCCTTCCGAGATAGTGCCAAGGTTCGAGAAATCCGTGAAAGAGTTCTTGACTTCCTTCCCTAACAAAGTATCCATTTAGGGTAGGGAAATATGGTCGCATTCGGACTCCTACATGCTTACGGATTTGAACTTGAGCGAGCATCTCGAGAACTTCCTCTTTAGTGGGTTTGTATCCTAGTCCAAGTGGTATTCTTTTTGAGTTGCCTTCCTTGTAGGATGCGAAGGTGTTTCTTCGGGCAGGGTTCAATGGCATTCCCGGGAATTATCCCTGGGATTTGAGTATGTGGTTGACCACCAAGTTGGAGTAGGGATCGTAGTATAGGGGTGCCAACTCACTTTCTATGACACTTATGCTTTGAAAGCCCCCAAGTTCATATACTGGATCCGCAAGGACTTGATTATTTGACTTCTTTTCGATTATTGCCTTGATGGGCGATGAAGTGATCGTGACCACTTTGCCATTTAGTGGGATTTTTATCTTTTGGTGAAGGGTGGATGTTACCGCTTTGGAAGCGTGAATCCAAGGTCTTCCCAGAAGTATGTTGAAGGAAGCTTCAATGTCCACTATTTGGAAGTTAACCTTTCGCTCAATTGGCCCTGTGGCTATGGTTAGATTAACGAGTCCTACTACCTTTCATTGTGTACCATCATATGCACGAACACCTTGATTGGTAGGGGTCCAATCCGACTCTTTCATGCCTAGTTTGTATACCGTTTTCAGGGGTATGACATTGACCGCGGAGCCATCATCCACCAAGGTCATTGGCACATTCTTCTTTAAGCAAACGACAGTGATGTAAAGAGCCAAGTTATGACTAGCGCCAAAGGGCGGCAAATCTTCATCTGAGAAAGTAATAGGATTACTTAGCTTTGGTGATTCTTGGATGACCAAGTTGACTACATCGTCGGGTGTGGAGTCATGTGCTACATTTAGTTTTGCCAAAGCTTGCAGTAAAGTTTGGCGATGTGGTAATGAGCTTGCTACTAGTTGCCAAACTGAAAGATCAGCCTTTGTTTTCTGTAATTGCTTTAGCAAATGATCCGTAGAGTCATCTTCGTTATCATTTGGTGTGATAACGTTGGTTGGACCATTTTGAGTAGTACTTTGATATGGACATCCCGAACGAGTTAGGTGGTCCACATCTTGGTCTTCACCATTTTGGACTATTTCCTTGACTAGGGAGTGTTCAATGAGATACTCGTCCTCATCGTTATCGGCCCATACTCCATTGACTGTAGCTAGTTCCCTCATTCTCATGATCTCGTCCTCTAATTGTGTAATTTGGTCGACTAGTTTATCAACCACGACGACTATTTCTTGCATAGTAGCATTTTGGGAGAAAGTTAGTGGCACATGTTCTTTAGGTGTTGCATTGGGGTCATGTAAAGTTGTAACCACATTTTCCAATTCTGAAACTTGCCTATCCACACTCCTTGCCCATGCGATGAAGTCGGTAATGGTAGGGGAAATGGTAGAGTAGAACCCTTCATTCTCGATCGCGTGGGTCTCATCTTCGACTGGAGAAATGAGGTGTGAACAATCTAAGGTAGATTCTTCACTTGTGATCACTAGAATTCCAAGAGGATTCTGAGTGTTGTTGGGCTTACCTCCCGGCGGTATTTGTAGTCGACCATCCTCAATCATGTCTTGAAGCACATTTTTCAATTTGTAGCATTTTTCGGTGTCATGTCCCTTACCCCTATGATATTCGCAGTATGAGTTCTCGTCCCAGAACTTGGATTTCTTTTCTGGTTCGGGTGTAGGGCCTATGGTTTGGAGTTTCCGTTGTTTCATCAACCTTTTTAGAGCATTGGAATAAGTGTCCCCAAGATTTGTAAATTTTCTCGGTGGGGTACTCTTCTTGGATGGCTCGAGGAGGTTAACTTCATCGGTCTTGCTAGTGGAGCCGTAAGAACGACTTGTTGAGCCTTGATATCCTCGACCTACCGTTTTGGACAAGAGTCCTTTACGGATGTCATCTTCGATCCTTGTTCCTACTACGGTTAAGTCTTTGAAAGTTTTGATATTTTCGTATCTCAAATGATTTGCATAGATGGGCTTTAGGTTGTCCACGAATTTCTCCACAAGGGTAGCCTCATCCGGGCGTTCAACAAGTTGGTTACTAGTCTTCCTCCACCTACTTAAGAAGTCGGTGAAACCTTCTTTGTCATTTTGGGTAAGAACCTCTAAAGTGCGCATGTTAACTTGGATCTCAGCATTATCCGCATATTGCTTAGCAAACTCAATCGCGGCGTCTTCCCAAGTAGCGATTTTCTTGTGTTCTAGAGAGTTGAACCATTGCTTTGGGATGGTGTCAAGAGATGAAGGAAATATCCTTAAAAACATCTCGGGTTTGATGCCTTTGATAGACATGTAATCCTTGAAGGCACGAATATGGTTCAAAGGGTTTTCATGCCCTATGAATTTAGGGATATCCGTCATGTTGAAGTTGGTTGGCAACTTGGAAATCACGGCCTCATACTTGCGATTATTCTCCCTATAAATGTCATCCCTTTTAAGATACATCAATTGCTCCTCTAAGTATTGGAGCCGTTTCTCAGCTGCAGTCATACCCATGGGAGGGTTTTCGTCCCTGAAGCCATTCACGAAGTCATCAATGATTTCACTTTCCCGAGGAGGCAACCTCGTTTCTACAGTATAGATCCGGCCCTCGATGGTGTCAAGGCGATCATACACTTGGTCTTGAGTAACTTGGAGCTGAGCTAGCGCGGTTAGGATTCGATCATTACCATCCTGGAGTTGATTGTAGTTCACGTCGCTTGTTTCAGGCATCTTAGAAACTGGATAAGAGATCGACGACGAATCAAAACACGATCGACCATTCTAACACACTTACTAAGAAAGAAATGTTTTGACTTGGGAAGTGGGTGTGTGCCACTTGTGTCGAGTGAGTTTTGAAAAGATGACAAAGTTTAAAAATGTGTGTCCTAGTCAACTTTAGTGTAGTTGTAGGAGTGGACTCGAAGTGAGGTTTTGAAATGGGTTTTGAGGCCCGAAATTTTGACTCGACAAATGGGCAAAGTTTTGACTCGGTTTTGCGCAATCATTGGCCTTTTTTTCGAAATTTACACTTTAAAAGGATTTTGATTTTACAAAAATCGTGATGGTTTCGTTTAGAAATGGTGATCACGTAAGGTACAAACATTTATACAAGCATTATAACGGGATGCTGAGTGCATTTAAAAGGGTTTTGGTTTAAAGGGTGGGTTGCCATACCGAACAATCAAACCCGAAGTCTGTGGAGAGGCTCGTACCAAACAAGAGTAAGGCCGATTCCTAGTCCATTTCCTCAAGTAGTGAAAGTCCTTGATACAAACAAGAGTAAGCACCATGGTATGGATGACGTCAATCGCTATCCATCCTTAGCCCCAAATAAGAATTAGGACCGTTTAGACGGGACGATTGATCAAATGGGTTGGGTTGGGCCTAAGAAGGCCGAATAAACGATCTAGGAAGACCGAGTTATGAAAACCGACAATTGTCTTGTACAAACTATTCCCTAACCTTGTTCAAGTTTCACCCTTTTGGCTACACGTAAGTGTATTGTCCCCAGCAGAGTCGCCAAACTGTGGACATGGGCCACGGGGGCGCTTGGGAAACAAGCGTTTGCATTTGTGGAGTCCCCACCAACTTATTGTGGAAAATTGGAAACCGTTCGAATACCTCGTGCCATGTCAAGACACAAAGTAGTGACATGAACACCAAGAACTCGTTACCCTTAGCATTCTATGTCTAGAATGACTCTCGTGGCTGCCAATGAACACGGATGTTCACAGAGATCTGGAGTAAGGGGTGAGGGTACATATTAGGAAGCTTTTTGATCGAACACCTAGTCCCGGCCGCCTCGATAGCGGCCTCTACTAATGATTAGGGAAATTATCTATACTCGATATATTGTCGATTATATGCATGCAATGCAACATCCAAGTTTTGATCCTAACATGTGAGAATTAACTAAGTCGGTGAACAATTAATTTAACATGCAATTGGGTCGAAGTAGGGATTTAGATTCAATTACATGTGAAGGCATAAAAACAATGCGATAAAAGAAATACAATAACGAAAATTACAATAATTACATCGGGTTCAATGATTTATGTCGAAAATACTTCTAAAATGGACAATTTGAGAAAGAATAAACAAACGAATGAACGAACAAGAATTAGGCGATAATACGATTAATAGTTAATTACATAGGTAAACTAATTAAACTAGGTCAAAGCAGAACGGAAGTTCGAGAGACGATCAACTGGAACAGTAGCGGCCGATTCTTTGCGTGCTTTCCAAGGTGAGTTCGGGCGTGAAGCCGAACGCAAATCGTTAATATTCTTGGGTGAATTTAATGATTGATTATGATATTCGACTCGGATGAAAGTGATTTAATACATTAATTACATGTGAATGAGTCATGAAAGCGATAAAACATGGATGAAACCGATTAATATGAATTAATTACATGAATGCAAGATTGATTAGTGACACCGGTGAACTAAATAGGTTAAACATGACGAATTAAAGAAGAACTAATGACGGATATGACAATAGACAGATGGAAATATATCAAAGGTCGAATTCTAGAAACTCAATATGAATGAATCGAATCTCTACAACCCGGATTGATTTTAATGACAAAAACCAGCAAATATTGGTTTTAAGGGATTTAAGTCGGGATTTAACGATGAGTTATATACTAACAGTGATAAATAATATGTTAAAGTTATTATACTTAAAATTATCGTGTTAAAGAAACAATGAACAATTGATAACGAAACAAAACGATCGAATTACCAAAAGACGAAGGAAGAAGAAAGGAAGCAGGAACTGCGTCAGCCTCAGAAGAGGCGCAAAGGCTGCGTTCCTTCAAGAGGCGCGGCGATTCTTGCGTCCTTTCTCGACGTTGTCTTCTCGATAATCCGTAAAAAGGGTTTTTAAACAAGGTTTTACAAATCGGTTTTAAGAATACTTTCGACATAAATCTTACAATATTGATTACAAAAATAAATAACAATAATTAAAAGAAGGATTTACACCCTCAGACTTACATGTTTGACGAAACGAGATGAACTAAGTTTATGATTAGTGATGCTCGACTCGAATGTAACGAAAGTGCCCTCGTAAGAGGAAAACGATTAAGATTTATTAAGTTGATTATGGTGGAGTTGGTCAAATTGGTCGGTCATGCAAACGAGGCTGGTACTCAGAAGGATCCGAGCTTACGTGGTCAAAAGTTTAAGCACGTAGACGCCAAAAAGTAAGAACGTGGTCTAGAATGCAAAGGGAGAAGAGAAGGGCGGACACTCGCGTGAGAAATATGAGGAGCGAAGGCTCTTATTTATACTAATCACGTGAAGGAATTAGGGTTTTCGGAGAGACTTTGGAAGTGAATCTCGAAAAGATATGAAAAGATACGAAAAATACGCAGAAAAGGACTTGGGAAGAGGCGCAGCAGACACTGCGTCTCTTGGAAGAGACGCAGCAGCTGTTGCATCTGTTCCCAGGTTGTTTCCTCATGCGGAAGAAAGATTTCCGTTTTTAATTTATGGAATAACGGATTAATCTTATTTTTCTTAATATTTTGTACGAATATTACGGGAAATCCTTTACCAAAGATTAAAAGATTGTGAAATATGGAATAGAAATATCCGGAACATTCCAGAACATTCTGACTCGGGATTTAGCGGTTATCAGAAAATGAAGACGGTTTTAGGCCCGGACTCCAAATGTACTCTGATTACTATCAAAACGACCGTATCGGCGCGTAGATGACAATTAAGAGGTAGACACCAGTGTTTGAGCAATCACTTGACGATAAACTTACGAACTGTCACAAATCATTCCGCGTACCAAACATGCGGCCCAATCATCACCGGGTGGTTTGCGGGAGGTGTAGAAATGAGGTATCTACAAATGAACTTAACATAATTAGTTCATAACAAACATATTTTTGCATCTTTTTTTAGAAAACTATTCATGTCAAGCTTGCAAAACCGAACCTGACATCGAATATTGTCAACCTAATGATAATTATTCAAGTCCTGTTGTTCTTCACATTAGCACAAAAGCGGTCTCAATGACCTTTTCAACAAAATGGGTTTTGACACCCTTTATAAACAATTTCATAAACATTTTCAACAACCAGGAGACACGCCCTTGGGTCTTCGTCTGCCTCGCGCCTAAACAGGCCCTCTGATTTCCAGTTTTCAAATCTGGCCAGGCTCCCTTGCATCGCCCTATGGCTCGCGCCTCAATAGGCTGTCTGACGCAAATCCTGTTTCCTTTCAAGCACTCGTCTAGGACGATCCCGACTGCGGTTTACAAAACACTTTCCTAAGACAAATGGATCACGTTATGCACCATAAACCAATCTCGGTAAATGGATGTTTAATTTCCGTCTTGCATTCAAATAAACACAAAATCCAACTTGACATCAATTACTTGATATTTGGATAAACAAACGATATAGCAAACTTCACATGTTAGGTTTAAACTTGTGGATGCGCATTTATGCATTTTCCCGTTTTAGCAACTTTCGCATTCAACCAACCAAGATCGATTAGTAGAGGCCGCTACCGCGGGCGGGATTGGGTGTCCGATTAAAGGGCTTCCCAATACGTACCTTCACCTCTTACTCATAAACTTTGGATAGTGGACGACCTTTTCCAATGCCAACGAGAGTCATTCTAGATATAGGATGCTAACGAGGGACGATTCCTTACCGTTAGTACCTTGTCAAACACTGCTTTTGCCTTGATTGACCTAGGTATAAAGTGGATTCGAACGGTTTCCAAGCATCCCATAATTGCTTAGTGGCGACTCCGAACATCTCTAACATCGTTTCGAGACCCTTGCCGAGACGAAACCGACCGATCTAAAACGATCCAGTCGAAAGCATCTATTACGCCACCGAGCGTGGCTTTCCGACTGTTGCACGTCCACAGATTGGCTTGGGGTGTAGGTGGGCCCATGTCCATAGATTGGCGACTCCGCTGGGGTTAACTAGGATAGTTGTGTCTTTGCGATCCCTAGATGGTGAGACTCGAAGAAGGTCTTGGTTGAAATCCATTAATTGATATTACGGTCATAAGTCGGGTTCCTTGTCCGGGCCCATAACCTAACCTTTATCGACCAATTGGCTCGTCCCGTCGGCGTGATTTTTCTCATCCCTGCGTTTCGAATCCCGATTGCGTCAAGCATACCATTGACGTTACATATCTCTGTTTCGTCAAAGAGCATTCATTTCCTTTGTGCACGAGGCAAGGGCACTCTCCTTACACATTTTCTTTGGATTGGCATCCCTCTCGAAAATCGGAGATTGATCGCTTGGTGTGTAACCACCCTTATTAAGCCAAAACCCGTGTCAGCATTATGTATAATATAATGAACAGCGAGTGCTTATGTGCTATGTGATCATAAGTCCTTCTTGTCATTTCCAAACTTTTAAAACACCTTTTTGCGCCGTTATAATGGCTATTTCAAACCTCGGTCTTTCGCCGAGTGTTGCACAACCTTTTTAGGCCGTCTTAAGGACGATTTTCAAACCGGTTTTTACAACCTATCAAAAACACCTTTTTAGGCCGTCGTAATGACGATTTTCAAACCGGGTTTTACAACCGTTTCAAATAACACCTTTTTAGGCCGCCGTAGTGACGATTTTCAAACCGGTTTTTTTTACAACCGTTTCAAAAACGTCCTTTTCAAGCCGTCGTAATGACGATTTCAAAACCGGTTTTTACAACCGTTTCAAAAAGCACCTTTTTAGGCCGTCGTAATGACGATTTTCAAACCGGTTTTTACAACCATTTCAAAAACACCTTCTTATGCTGTCGTAATGACGATTTTCAAACCGGTTTCCGCAACTGTTTCAAAAACACATTCTCGCGCTGTTATAATGGCCGTTTCAAGACACGGATTTTAAACCGTTTTGCGCCGTCATAATGGACTTTTGCATCCACATAATGGCCTTTCCAACACCCGAAAATGACACACCTTTTTTCGAGGCTTTTCAAATCCCGAGGACAACACACTGTTCTCGAGCCCACGACAATTTCAAACCTTTCAAATTTCGATTTTCAAAATGCACGATTTTGGATTTCAAAAACCGCCTTCGGAAACAACACATCATTTTCAAAGCCACCGCAACTTTAACTCAAACCGTCTTTTGAAAACAAACCTAAGACAACCCTTTTTCAACTGGCCGACTCTTTGAAGATCCCTACTCTTCGGAGGCCGTCCATAAAACAACAAATGAATCTATTTGAAAATTTCTATTTTCGAAAATTTCAATCCGCCACTCCAATTCCGCCTCGTGTCTACCGAGTCAAATCAAACGTACTTATAGGTCTTTATTTATGAGTCGTCTCACCTCGAGACTCGTTCGACAGCGTCACCCCATCACGTTGAACGCGAGTCAAAGTCCGGTCAACACCGTCATACCATAAATCGAGTTAGCACCAAGGCACCACACACGGTTGCCCTCATCTCGTTGGGTCAAAAGTGTCTTTCCGTCCTTTCTGTTGTCTGTGTTTAGACGTTAAACCGTGTCGGATTGGGACGTAACGTGAGCCATTTTTCTGCCTCAAAAGCATGGCCCCATCTCCAGCTTCGTCCAACAACAACAACGATGACAATAGGGATCTCACAACTGCTCAGCTACCCAGTATGCTCACTACCCTTAAGGTCACTTTGGACCGTGTCGAGACCCGTATCGACACTCTGGAAAACAAGGAAACCGGAGAACACAACACTCCGTCTTTGATGGAAAGTGAGAAAAGACTTAAGTTCTTGGAAGAGCAACTCTTAGCCCGTGGTAACAACATCCACCTCGAAAACAATCAAAGGTTCGAACCCATTGAGTATCAACTGCCTGACAACTTTACGTTAACTGATGTACCTAAGTTCAAGGGAGTAGAGGACCCACTTAATCACATCCGAACCCTCAAGGATTACATGTCCATAAAAGGGGTCAAATAGGAACTATTCACCCGGATCTTTCCATCGTCCTTGGAACCAATTCCCCGCCAATGGTACTATTCCCTCGACCCAAAGAGCATTACCACTTGGGACGAAGTCCCCATTGAATTTGCTAAACAATACGCCAACAACGTCGAAATTCAAGCCAACCCCCGCACTCTTGAGGTCCTTACTCAGAATGACAAAAAGGGATTCACCGAATTCTTAACCCGTTGGAGGACGGTGAGCACCGAATTGGTCAGTAAGCCGAGCGAATAAACCTTGATGGAGAAATTTGTCAATAACCTCCGTCCAGTTTATGCCAACTTGTTGAGGTATCAGAACATCAAAACCTTCCAGGATCTGCAGATCCTCGGGCCTCGTATCGAAGATGACCTACGCAAGGGCGTTCTGGCCAAAACTACAGGCAGAGGCTATCAGGGACCTACATCAACTGGATCTCTTCCCTACGGTCAGAAAAACAAGATTGACGAGGTCAACCTCCTCGAACCCTCTACAAAGAAAACTAAGCGTCCCCAAAGGGCATTCACCAACTTGGGAACAACTTATGCCAGCTCCCTAAAAAGGCTCATGCACCAAGGAAAGCTACAACGAATTGGGCCCACTTCAGACCCTTCTGAAGCAAGGAAAACCCGCTTCTGGAACCCTAACGCTTATTGCCAATTGTGAGAATTAATCTGTATATTTCCCCTTAATTTAGAAGGATTATAACGATTTAATAAAGATGATCTAAGGTCATAAAATAAAATACATAAACATAAGAAAAAGATTTAGAATTAACCTTTGGTTCTAGCAAAATTGGCCTAAGAACAATACCAAAGTAGGTATTCACCTATTAGTTGCACCCAAAAAGATCTGAGATATGCCCTTTGTTTTTTTTTGGTGAAATGTGAGAAATTTTATAAATAAAAAGTAAAATAATTACATGAGGCTCTATATGGTGATCACATACAAAAATCAAACCATCATTCTATCAGACGCATCCTATTAAGCCATTCTTTTTCAGCAATAGTCATAACTGTTCTATCTCGGGCTCGAACTCTGAACCTCATCTCTTCCATGATATTGCCTGCCACCCTATCAGGACGAAGCAGAACATTCTCATACCGGCCTTTGTTTCGCTGCTTCCAGACGTGGTACATAAGACTCAGCATCATAGCAACCTGCACTCCCCTCTGCAACATTGTTCCTGGTCTATGCATACACCAATTCATCACATCCCTTAGAGGAAATGCCCATGAAGTTTTGTTAATCAGCTCTTCTACAACTCTCTTACTGTATAAACAGTCACAGTAAAGATGCTCAATAGTTTCAGAAGCTAGACCACATAGATAACACTTGTCCTCAATGTCCACCCCAAATCAGATAGTCTAGCAGTTGTGTTCGATGCCTCATGAGCTATAAGCCATCCCAAGAATTGGTGTTTTGGCAATGCCCATCCATTCCAGACTACTTTAACCCATTGTACTCTTGGCCTAGTCCCTCAAAACCAGGTATAGCACCTGAGTAAATCCTCCCGGTTGCACAGTCCCACCCCGAACATAACCAGGCCTCATCTCATCCTTAACCCTACAAATTCTCCTCCAAACCCAGCTAGAGTTTGTACTAGGCTTATATTCCATCCATTACTGACCTTTAAGGTAATTATTCTGGACCCAATGTACCCATATAGAGTCTCTTTGCATAACTATCCAGTCAACCAATCTTCCTACCATAGCCTTGTTCCAGGATTCCTGGTCTTTGAGTCCCAATCCTCCTTCATCTTTGGGTCTACAAATTGTATCCCATCCCACAAGAGGAGTCCTTCTATAGTCTCGCACTATTATCCCGCAGGAAATTTCTACAAACTGCTTCTATCCTCTTAATAATGCCTTTGGGGATGATAAACATAGATGCCCAATATGAGTGTAAGGAATTAAGCACACTCTGCACAATTACCAACCTTCCTGCATAAGAGAACTTCCTTGCACCATATCCATGAATCCTACCACAAATTTTATCCACGAGGCATTCACAGTCTTGCTTTTTAAGCCTTGTAGTTTGTATGGGCATACCAAGGTATCGAAAGGAATGCTCCCTTCAAGAAACCAGATATCTCGTAGGATCTCGGACTTCAACTGCTCAGAACATTCTGAAGAAAGCACTTGATTTTGAAGCACTTACCCGCAGGCCAGTAGCATTAGAGAATGTAGCAAAAGATTGCAACAAGAGCATCATAGAGGTGGCATCTCCTTTACTGAACAAAACAACATCATCAGCAAACATAAGACTAGTGAGCCTTTGTTTCTTGCACATAGGGTGGAACATGAAGTCATACTTTGAAGTAGCATATTGTAGAGTACGAGTCAGATACTCCATGCATAAGGTAAAGAGCAAGGGAGAAAGAGGGTCCCCCTGCCTTAATCCCCTCTTACCCTGGAAGTAGCCAAACATCTCACCATTAACAGAAAGGGAATAAGTAGTTGTAGTGATGCATTGCATTAACATGGCCTTGAACTCAGGAGGGAAATTTAGTTCAACTAAAAGATTCTCAACAAAAGCCCACTTCACTGGATCATAGGCCTTCTGTAGATCTATTTTGAACATACATCTTGGGGAGGCATGAGGTCTTTCATACAGCCTGATCAAATCCTGACATATAAGTATGTTCTCCTGTATACTTCTCTGCTGTATGAAAGCACCCTGATTTTGCCCTACTATTTGTGGTAGTACTTCAGCAAGCCTTGAACAAAGCAATTTTGATATGATTTTATACACTACATTACAACAAGCAATAGGTCGGAATTGGAGAACACTCTTTGGCCTATCACACTTGGGAATAAGTGTAATGTTTGTGGCATTTATTTGCTTGAGAAGCTGCTTATGAGGCTTTCTCAAGCTATGCCAATGATCAGCATTGCACCTAGGTCCTTGGGCAATAATCTTCCTATGAATCTTCTTTGTTTCTTTACTTGTTCCTAGCAGGACTTGATAGTAGTCAATAAAAGCTTCCTGAATTTGATCCTGTGTATCACACACATTGCCTTCCATGTCCTCAATCATTGCCACCCTATTCAGATTCCTTCTCTTTTTCAGCATTCCATGAAAATAGGAGCTGTTAGCATCTCCATCCCTTATCCACATCTGTTTAGACTTTTGAGAAAGGAAGCTTTCCTTAGCCTTATTTAGCTCCTGCAGCTTAAGAGTAGCTTCATATTCTTCAGTAATGCTCTGAATATCAGTGGGATCTCTATTTATCACTTCCTGCAGTCCCTCCACCTGTTTCTGTAAGATAGTTGCAGCATTCTCAATGTCACTGTAGCATTCTTTGTTCAACTCCTTAAGCACATGTTTCATATTCTTCAAATTTTTTGCCAGTCTGAACATAGAAGTACCAGTGACTCCAGAATCCCAATGCATCCTCACCAGTGGGATAAATTTATTAGAAGCACCCCACATGTTGAAATATTTAAAGCTTCTCTTGCCCTGACCTTGGCTTGTGCTTTTTAAAAGACAAGGGGTATGATCCAGAAGTCCCTCAGGAAGGAAGTGTGCATATATGTCCGGGAACTTATCACACCAGTCTTTATTGACTAAGAACCCGTCAATCCTCTGTAAATTCTTTCCTCTGGCTGCTGTTTATTGTTCCAGGTATACAAAGCTCCTACTGCAGAATATCTATCACCCCACAAATCACCACACATCTCCTAAATGGTTCCATTTCACCAGATGGAGTATTCCCACCCACTCTCTCTGAAACATTTAGCACACAGTTGAAGTCTCCTGCAATTGCCCATGGTCCAGCTACCATATTTGCAGATTTTCTTAGATTATCCCACAAATGCTCTCTCTCATGAATTCCATTGAAAGCATACACCATAGTTAACCAGAAACTCCTTCTATCTCCCAAAGAATCAACTTTCATGTGAATATATTGGGCATTATATTCCAGAACATTCACCCTAAAACAATTAGGCTTCCAGAGAACCCAAATGCGTCCACCAGAATGATAACCAGAATTTGTAGTGATACACCAACTAGAGAAATTACAAGAAGCCTTATGGAAAGGCTTATTCTTTATTTTCGTTTCAAGTAAACCAAATAAACCTATCTTATTATTATGCAAAAAAATTATTGATTTCCTTTTGTTTTCCTACTCTATTCATCCCTCTAATGTTCCAAAAACCTATCCTATCCATTAGACAATATAGGTTTTGAAGCATTACCAATTTCAGTTTCAGCACTTCTCCTCTTAGGTGGTGATGCAGCAACATCCTTGTAAGAATAAGCTCCAAACACCTCATTGCTGTACCCCTCATTTGCCCTCTCACGACTGCTCATTTTAACCAGTCTCTTTACTGGTGTATGGAAGCCCACATTAACTCTCCCCTCCACCAGTGTAGATACCTGAGCAACAGGTTTTACTGGAACATCAGTAGTGACAATTGCAGTTTTAGTAACTGGTCTCCATACCTGTTTAACAGGTTGCTTGAATGATTTCTTTATTTCTCCTCTCCTACAGTTCTCCATTTCGTGACCCATTCCCTGGCATTTTGTGCATTTGACAGGTTTCCATTCATACTCAATGTCCACTTTAACCACTCCTCCATTTTCGTCCTTAAATGATATGCTATCCGGTAGTTTTGATCCACCCGCAACTCCACCATCACCCTCGCAAAACCTAGTCTGGTTCTTTCCTCTGTAGCCAAATCACTTTTGACATATTTGCCTACCAGATTAGTAATCTTTGGAAGTCCTTTGCCCCAGAATTTAATAGGCAGCTTATGAATTCTAATCCAAGCAGGCACTGATGTCACATTGTCCTTATTCATCTCCATATCTTTCTCCCATGATTTAACTATCATTGGTTTATTATCAAACATATAATGCCCTGAACTAAGGACTTGTTCTTTCATTTCCAAGCTTTTAAATCTAACCAAAAAGATCCCATTCGGCATGAAAGAGATCTTATCAATGTTAAATTTCGTCCAAATTCTCCTTATAAAACCTTCCACAATCTCCCATGGCGGGTTAGCCCCCAAAATAAAGCAAACTACGGCCTGTTTCCAATAGTCAATTTCCTCTTCCACATCCTCGAGTTGGATTTGCAACATTTCATCATGCTCTGTTTTTTCTCACGATCTACGTTCTCATTCTCAACAGCTCTGTTTCCACGTCTAGTTCGATGTGTTCTATCCCCTGTTCGAGACTATCCTTCACAATTTCCTCCTCTTCTTCACTTTCCTCTATTTCCTCTTCTGTTTCACCCTCCTCGTCCGTTTCTACAATCAATTCTGGAATACCTACAATGTCATGCATCATTTTGGTTTTACCTTCTTCCTCAACATCTGGTCCTGTGCATACGGTATTAGGGTTCCTATTCTCCATACTTTCTGCTTCCTCTACCATCGTAGCATCCTCCTTAGTCTTCGCAGGGATACTCCTCCCCCTTAAGTTCAATTCTCGTTGTCTTTGTTGACTAGTTTTCCTAGCCATAGGCATTAAAATCAATGACGGCGCAATAATTATTCATTCATCGTAGCTTTCTCTCTCTCTCAAGGTTTTTTTTCAATCTACTCCCACTCTATCTCTCTAGGTTTTTTTTTTTTTTTTTTTTTTTGAGATATGCCCTTTGATTATGCTAGAAATCAATCTAAAATTTTCTGTAAAATTTAATTGTCTTTGTGTTCTTGTGATGAGAGAAAGAGAGGCTAGGTCAGAAAAAGCACTAGGGTAGAAAATAATTCTCTACCTTTCTTTTATACAGACCGAAATACCAAGTTAATTAGGAAAGATATATATCTCCTAATTTTCGGCCAATGTGAACCGAAATAAGGAATTAAATTTCCTTATTTTTGGTCTTTCCAAAAATATATAAAGTGTGTTAAATTGTCATCTAGTGAGGATCGAACCCATGACCTCTTGGCTTGTGTACCCTCACTATTACCACTATGACACATTCAACTTGTTGATATTAAATACAACTGATTATATTTAACTACGAATTAACAGATTAATTCGTCCAAACTAACCTTATATATATTTAATTAAATATAACTTATTATATTTAATTTACGAATTGACAGTTAATTCGTCTTAACTTAATATTATTTAATTTTCATTAAATAATTATCTCATCAACACATTGACTAACTTTTTAGTCATTTTGGGCATCAATGTGATTATATTTCTATGACCACATTTCTCAAACACGTCCTATAGGTGTGACCTTTAGGGACCAGTTGATCACCGCTATCTGTATGATAATAACGTCAAACTTTCTAGCAAGCCAACCGTTATTAGGTAAACGTTAATCAACTGATTAAATATACGAAGTATACCCTTGTGAACCTGTAAGAGATTTACAAATGTTATCACACTAATTTGTGGAGGACACCAGCTCCAACAAACTCCCACTTGGCCTCACAAGTGTATGTGCGATAACCGATTCTCATATCCTTTAAAATTTCTCCCACTCAATGTAAAACAATTTGCAAATCTGAATTCACAAAGGTCGTATTTTACAAGCGATCAGTATCAAGAGTGGTTTTCCCGACTAGAGAGTAACTTAACTGATAAACGAATCAACATTCGAGCATGGCCATGCATTTCAGTTACAACTCCTCGAGTGGCCCTGAGAAATAACTATACCTGATAAGGGATGGATATTTTTCTCAACTCAAATCTTGCAGACGTAAGCACAGTATGAAATGACCCAGAAAAAATCTACTTAGCCCCAGTTACGGTAGACCGTGAGAAAGAAACCAAAGTCACCCAAAGACTGCCTTAATCTCAAGAGACAGTTGATAGTCAAAAGAATCGACTCTAGGTACACAATAGATGTCCTATCCATGACTTGGCACCGAATGTTATAAAACATTTAGGACTCCATTACGTTGTCACAAATAAAAATTGTCCTACGAGGTATCGTCATAATCTCGTATCTGTGATCGATTAGTCAACCGTTTAACTTATGGCTCGTTGAACCCACCATCAATCGACTACACAATATAATAGCCGGAGTTATCAGCTCACATTGGCGATTACGGACCTAAACAAATATAATGTAATTCAGTTCACTTTGTGGCGTTCAATGTTGTCAGTACAATCCACATGAAAAACAAAATATTATATATATAAAACGATGAAGTTATAAATAATGTATGAAAAAGATAATGTATCAAATCCATAATCAAGTACTACAACTTAGGAACATGTTTAATTCCCATGGAATTAACATGCCCTACATGCTTATCATAATTCAACGGTTTGGTGAGAGGAACTGCGATGTTATCATCCGTCGCAATCTTGTCAATCACTATCTCTTCTTGCTCCACGTAAACATGGATCAGGTGAGCCTTTCGAAGTACATGTCTAGATTTGTTGCTAGACTTTGGTTCCTTAGCCTGGAAGATGGCACCTCTATTGTCACAATAGATGGTGATCGGGTCATTCGAACTAGGAACTACCGAAAGCCCTTGTAAGAATTGACGCATCCATATCGCTTCCTTTGCTGCCTCCGAAGCGGCATAGTACTCGGTTTCAGTAGCAGAATCTGCTACAACACTCTGTTTGGAACTCTTTCAGCTGACCGCAGCACCATTAAGAGTGAAGACAAACCCGGACTGAGATTTTGAATCATCTCGATCCGTTTGGAAGGTAGCATCTGCGTAACCGGTTGCGCATAGATTAGTATTGCCTTCATAAGTCAATACCCAATCCTTAGTCCTCCGTAGGTACTTGAGGATATTTTTGACTACTATCCAGTGTGTTTCACCTGGAGTCTTTTGGTACCGACTCGTCATACTCAATGCATATGCCACGTCTGGACGTGTGCATATCATGGCATACATGATCGATCCTATTGCAGAAGCATAAGGAACACGACTCATGCGCTCAATACCTTCAGCGTCGTGGGTGATCGAGACTTGCTCAATCGCATCCCGGTCGTCATAGGAAGGTTCCCCTTCTTGGAGTTGGTCATGCTTTGAACCTCTCAAGAACCTTATCTAGATAAGACTCGACTAAGTGATAACGTCCGTCGTGATCTATCTCGGTAGATACGGATTCCCAAAATTCTTTGTGCCTCACCCAGATCTTTCATCTGGAAATGGTTCTTCAACCATTCTTTAACCGAAGATAGGAGAGGAATGTCATTCCCAATCAGGAGTATGTCATCGATATACAATATCAAGAATACAATCTTGCTCCCACTCGACTTGATATATAAGCATGGTTCTTCGACCGATCGAGTGAAACCATACTCTTTTATCACTTGGTCGAAACGATGATTCCAACTCCGAGAAGATTGCTTAAGTCCATAAATGGAACGCTTAAGCTTGCATACTTTCTTAGGATGTTTAGGATCTATGAAACCTTCGGGTTGCACCATGTACAACTCTTCCTCCAAATAACCGTTTAAGAAGGCGGTTTTTACATCCATTTGCCAAATCTCATAATCATGAAATGCGGCAATCGCTAAGATTATCCGAATGGAACGTAGCATGACTACAGGTGCAAAAATCTTATCATAATGTAATCCTTGCACTTGAGTGAAACTTTTTGCCACAAGTCGTGCCTTATAGATATCTGGTTGCGCGTCTACAGAACGCTTTATTTTGTAAAGCCATTTGCACTATAGAGGTTTTACCTTATTAGGTAAATCAACTAGATCCCATACGTTATTCTCATACATGGAGTCCATCTCGGATTGCATGGATTCGAGCTATAGCTTTGAGTCGGAACAGGCCATAACACCTTTATAGGTTGCGGGTTCATTACTTTCTAGAAGTAAAACATCATTCTCCTCGACCATACCAATGTATCTGTCCGGAGGATGAGAGTCTCTACCCGACCTCCTAGGTTCCTCGAATATTAACCGTATCATCGGTTGGAGGTACGCTTCCTCCATCTGTTCCTCGCCTGTTGGTTCTGGAATCTCTGACAGCTCGAAGGTTCTATTACTCGACTTGTTCTCGAGAAATTCTTTCTCTAAGAACGTCGCACTAGCCGCAACAAATACTCGATGTTCGGTAGGCGAATAGAAGTAATGATCAAATGTTCCTTTTGGATAACCTATAAAGTATGTCTTGAACGATCGCGGGCCGAGCTTATCCTCGTGTCTCCACTTGACATAAGCCTCGCAGCCCCAAACCCGAATAATGGACAAGTTAGGGACCGTTCCCTTCCACATTTCATATGGAATCTTGTCGACAGCTTTAGACGGACTTCGGTTAAGTATAAGAGCAGTTGACAAAAGAGCATAACCCCATAATGAATCAGGCACTACGGTGTGACTAATCATGGATCGAACCATATCAAGTAAGGTTCGATTTATCCGTTCGGACACACCATTTAATTGAGGTGTTCCAGGTGGAGTTAAGCGTCGTAGAGCGATTCCACGTCTTTTCGGTGTTGATCAAACTCATTTGAAAGATATTCGCCACCACGATCTGAACGGAGTGCTTTAGTCTTTCTACCCAGTTGGTTCTGTACCCTATTCTGGTATTCCTTGAATTTCTCAAAGGACTCACTTTTATGCTTCATTAAGTAGACATATCCGTATCTACTCAAATCGTCCGTGAAAGTGATAAAATATCTATAGCCATCTCTAGCGGTAATTGACATAGGTCCACATACGTCCGTATGTATGAGTCCTAATAGGTCACTAGCGCGCATTCCAACACCTTTGAAGGAAATTCGAGTCATCTTGCCAATGAGACATGATTCACACGTGCCATATGCAGAAAATCCGAATGAAGGAATAGTCCCATTATCGACGAGTTTCTTTACGCGTTTCTCATTTATGTGTCCCATTCGACAATGCCATAGATAGGTTTGATCTTTGTCACCAACCTTTAATTTCTTATTATTCATGTGTAATACTTCCGTGGTTTGATCTAAGATATAAATTCCATTCATGGAAACTGCTTTGCCATAAATCATTTCATTAAAAGAGAAAATACAACTATTATCCTTTATTGAAAATGTAAAACCGTCTTTAGCAAGTACGGAAATGAAAATAATGTTCTTAGATAAACTGGGTACATAGTAACATTTATTTAAAGATAACTCAAAACCACTAGGGAGTTGGATTACATATGTTCCCTTCGAGGCGTGAGCTACTCGTGCTCCATTCCCGACTCGCAAGTCCACATCACCTTTTTCGAGAGGTATGATGTTCTTTAGGCCCCGCAAATGATTACACAGATGAGAACCACAACCAGTATCTAGTACCCAAGTTCCGAAACTTGCATGGTTAATCTCAATCATATGAATATAAGATGACATACCAACAGGAGCGACGCGGCCTGCCTTGATGTCCTCACGGTAGACGGGACAGTTCCTCCTCCAATGTCCAGTCTTGTGACAATGGTGGCACTCTATGTCACCGCCCTTGCTCTTTATCTTGCCCTGTGAGCCACTAGTCTCACCAGGTGCACTCTTACCGTTTCCTGGCTTCTTGAACTTTGGCTTACCTACAGCTAGGTCGCCATGAACCTTGCCCTTACCTTTACTCTTGTTGTGAATCGTGAGAACATCCTGCTTCATGCTCCCACTCAATTTTATATCCTTCTCGGTGCATACGAGAAGGGAGTGTAGCTCATGAGGACTCTTTTTCAAGTCATTCATGTAGTAGTTCGCCCGAAAAGGGCAAAACCATCGTGAAGAGAATGAAGCATTCGGTCAATGACAATGCTCTCACCGATTCTACAATTCGGTGACTCAGCCGACATTCTCAATCATGTGAAGAATGTGTGGGCTAACCGGTTGGCCCTTCTGGAGTTCCGCATCAAAGAAGCGACAGGTATGCTCATATGTAACGATTCTCGGTGCCTTTGAGAACTCGTTAGTGAGCGTGGTGAAAATCTTGTTTGCACCTTGGGCAATGAAGCGTCTCTGCAAATTGGTTTCCATTGCAAAGATGAGTACGTTCTTTATCGCACCCGCTTCCATAACGAAATCACTATAAGCGAGTGACTCGTTGATTCCTCGCATTTGGGCCTGGTTGACCGGTATTGGCTCGATTAAATACCCGAGCTTACCGTCGCAGATGGCAAGATTCCGTAGTGCCGCCTCCCGATCCGCAAAATTGGACCCATCATTCTTCAGTCAAGTGGACTGATTCATTTAGTCCATGAACATTTTAAGCCAGGAGGAACGATCTAGTGTGGCACTAGGCATTGGGATTGCGTTATTTCCATCCATTTGTTGTAAAAGTATTATTGATAATTAGCGTGTTCTACACTGCGAAAGAAGAATAAAATAATAAGCATGCATCGTTTTATTTTAAGTCTAATGAACTAATGTCATAACGCGAAGACTCAAAAACATTTATACAATTGACCTCCCTCAAGAATTATATAAATGACCCCAAGACTCAATTCTCTCAAATTGATAAGCTAACTCTTGTTAGCTAATTCTACCGTTAGAATTTCTGGTCGATAACTTTCTGTAAATTCTATCTTTAGTCCATCATAATCACGAGAAACTCTTCGGACTATGATGTTGAGGTAAACTAAGTCAACACAACTGCTTACCCAACGTAGAAGGGGTCATATTAGGCCTACCGACGAAGAAGGGACTCATAGATGTTTGCCCTTATAAAGACTAATCTCAATTTCCGGTTTTAGAGGAAGATCCCATCAACTATTTTTAATTCATTTTAAGTGAACTATAATCTAGCATGCGATAATGATTTAAACTAAAGTGATGGCTTATAGACAAAGGATGACATCGCATGTTCATGAAAACTAACATACAACTATATGAGTCAATTTTCATGCATTTTAGTAGTAGGTGGTTTGGTTTTAGGCGGAAAATGATGCAATTACTAGCATGTGAATGAAAAGCAATAAAATGAAAAACGTAAAAAAAAAAACAGTAAAAGTCCTAGTGTGGCCTATCCTATCAAAATGAACAATAAATACAAGTTTGGAATCCATCCTTGGACCCGAGAAGCTTGTCTTGATGTTCCATCTTGATCCATGTAGCGGGAGTGAGCTTGAATCTTCATCTTTAGTCTTCTTTGAAATTACAATAATTAAAATTACATAATTGACCTATTAATTACATTCTAATTTCAAAACCCAAAACTAAAATAAAGGAGATTCGAGATCTCATAATTACATAAAAATTATGTTTCCTTCATTACGAAAAAATAATTGACTAAGGCCACACTAAGTATTACAAATTACAACCGATTGCAAAATTAAATACGTAAATAAAATTCATTCATTCAACATAATTAAAAGCATCAACTAAAATAAATTAAACATACATAATACAATAAATTAATTATGTTGATTAATTTATCCAAACCACCTATTTAAATTAAATTAAGTGACAATTCCGCAATTTAATCACATTAATTCATACATAATCTATATTAAACTTGTAATATGAATTCTATCCGTCAAAATTTTAAACTGCTTTAAAATAACTCGGTATCATTAAATTGTGAACCGATTCATAATAACTGATTGGCCAAAATAAAAAAAAAAAAACAAAATCCAATGCTTTAAATATGTCTCGGCCAAAAAAAACAAAAATTTTTTTTTAATTGTCACGGCTGAAATAAAAAATAAAAAAAAAAACAACCCCTTTCCTATTTTAATTTGGTAAATAGAAAAAAAAAAAACAAGGAAAAACTTTCCATAAAAAATTTTCTCCATCTTTTTCGGCAAAAGGCAATAAAAAAACTTTCCTAATTTTTTTCTTTTATTTTTCTCGGTTTACCAAAAACAAAAAAATTAACAAATTTTTTTTTTTTTCGATAAACCCTAAAAACGGCCTCTCCTTTTTTTTCTTTCCTTTTGCGGCAAAATGCCCTAAAACTAGATTTGATGACTAAATTGTTTACCTTTGCTATTAGAACATAATTAGCATATGAAATAATGAACATGATCAATTTATATGCCAAAAACTATATAGCAAAAACAATCTTTTTATCATAAACATGATGATTCCATTCAATTTTAACTTAATCTGCATTAAATTAAAACAACCAATTCTTCATATGATAATTTTAACTGATTATAAACTATAATATGAAAAATAGAATGGAAAAAATATCATCAAACTAGAAAGAAAAAAAAAACGGCACACAAAAAAAAATTCCGAATCATAAAATTCGAAACCCTAATTTTTCGAAAAACAGGTTAAAGTTTACATACAATTTTTATGAAAATCATCAAGATTAAAATCGTAGCCTAGTGCTCTGATACCAATTGTGAGAAATAATCTGTATACTTCCCCTTAATTTAGAAGGATTATAACGATTTAATAAAGATGATCTAAGGTCATAAAATAAAATACATAAACATAAGAAAAAGATTTAGAATTAACCTTTGGTCCTAGCAAAATTGGCCTAAGAACAATACCAAAGTAGGTATTCACCTATTAGTTGCACCCAAAACGATCTGAGATATGCCCTTTGATTATGCTAGAAATCAATCTAAAATTTTCTCAGAAAATTTAATTGTCTTTGTGTTCTTGTGATGAGAGAAAGAGAGGCTAGGTCGGAAAAAAGCATTAGGGTAGAAAATAATTCTCTACCTTTCTTTTATACGTGACAAATACCAAGTTAATTAGGAAAGATATATATCTCCTAATTTTCGGCCAATGTGAACCGAAATAAGGAATTAAATTTCCTTATTTTTGGTCTTTCCAAAAATATATAAAGTGTGTTAAATTGTCATCTAGTGAGGATCGAACCCATGACCTCTTGGCTTGTGTACCCTCACTATTACCACTATGACACATTCAACTTGTTGATATTAAATACAACTGATTATATTTAACTACGAATTAACAGATTAATTCGTCCAAACTAACCTTATATATATTTAATTAAATATAACTTATTATATTTAATTTACGAATTGACAGTTAATTCGTCTCAACTTAATATTATTTAATTTTCATTAAATAATTATCTCATCAACACATTGACTAACTTTTTAGTCATTTTGGGCATCAATGTGATTATATTTCTATGACCACATTTCTCAAACACGTCATATAGGTGTGACCTTTAGGGACCAGTTGATCACCGCTATCTGTATGATAATAACGTCAAACTTTCTAGCAAGCCAACCGTTATTAGGTAAACATTAATCAACTGATTAAATATACGAAGTATACCCTTGTGAACCTGTAAGAGATTTACAAATATTATCACACTAATTTGTGGAGGACACCAGCTCCAACACCAATATCACTAAGGCAAAGGCCATGACACAGAAGCTTGATTCAAGCTAAAACACACCATTCAAGATATGATTGAGAAAGGGGAATTACCCTTCCTCCGCCAACAAAACCAAATAACAAAACAAACCCCTTGGGAATTCACGCCATCTCCGATGACGAGCCAACTCTGGATTGCCCACACCTCAACCTGCCTATTGAGGACAAGGTGAATGCCTTAGAAAAGGACACCATTCAGCGCCGCAACCTTGCTCATCATGTTCCAGCAAGTTGAAGAAACCATAGCCAGTCTCTCGGAAAGGATCACCCGACTTGAGGATGCTTACCACCAGCTGATTTTCAACCCACCAACTTCGGCACCACGCCCAAGGGAGGGTCCTCCACATCTTTCGAGCACCGGTAGGCTTTGCGTCAAGCCTTAGGAAAGTTGACAGTGCCCTCTACCTCCTCTCCTGAACAAGTGGAAGCTCACATGACTAGGGATGTCCCTGACCTGAACAACCTGATCATCTTCTCCGACAAAGATATCCAAAAGTTCAGAGCCAACCATATCTTGGCCCTGTACATCACTCTGAAACGCCTGAAGAGGAACGTACCCATTGTCCTAGTGGATGACGGATCTGCAGTCAACGTCATTCCCCTCTAAACGGCCCATATACTGGGTATCAAGGAAGCTGACTTGATCCAGACTAATCAAGGAGTGCGCGCCTACGACGGCACTCGACGCAATGTCGCAGGCCTCATGACCCTGACCATCGCAACGGGACCCCTAGAGAGACAAGTCAGTTTCCAAGTTGTCGATATCGACGCCTCATTCAACATGCTTCTAGGACGCCCCTGGATCCATTCCGCCAAGGCCGTCACCTCAACCCTTCATCAGAAAATCAGGGCCCCCTTCAACGGGAAGACAATAACAATTCCTGCATCCCCGATTAAGGCTATCATGAAGAAGGGAATAGCCTCTCAAATCATCGAGGAGGACGACAACAAAATGTGAAGATTCCAAGCCGTGAACGCCCTAACTGACGAACCAGCGCCTCTTGATCGTGATCCGTTCTCGAACCTCACAGTCAACCGCATCTTGATGTGCGAGGGTTATTTTCTAGGCCTGCCTGTCAACCCACTGAAAAGCACCTTGCCTCCTCTGAAGCAGGTGAAGGTCCCCAACATCCCCTTTGGGCTAGGCTACGAGCCGATCGATGAAGACATCCAGGAAATGGGTCTCCTAGTACAAAAATGCAAAAAGCAAGGAGTCATCCTACGCCCCTATCACTTGACTCTCAATGGATACTTCGTCCCCAAAGAATATTCCGAGCTCTATAACGGTTTCCCTGAACCAATCTTTGACCTCATAGCAAAGGTCAAGCCCCCGGGTGTAGAGGTCTTTCAAGACTGCTACTTCATCCCCGACAACATGATGCGACCGGTCGTTGTCTGCCGTCAAACACATTTATATCCAACTAATAACATAGCAAGTAAGTTGGAGTCAAACCCAAAGGAAGGGGGTATTCGAATTGTTCGATCTAATTGTAGTTGTACTTAGTGTTGTCACAATTGATTTGAGTTAATGATTCGAAGCTAACGAAAGGAAAAAATTGCAATGAAAGGTAAAACAAGCAACAAAATTAAAGATCTGAACAAATGACAAAAGACACTAGGGGATCATGGGATCATAGGGGAATCATGGTAAGATAGTATAAATGAGTCATATAGATGCAAGCAATTATTATTGTTGGAATCGAGTTAGCTTATGTCTTACAATTCCTCGGGAGACTTAGGTCTCAGAGCCGAGTTGGTCACAACTTTACAACACCAACATCGACTTGGTTCTCCCAATTCAACTATATTCATGGTTTAACAAGCCTTGAGTTAGTTTATATCTTACAAGTCTTATTGAAAGGATAAGAGAATCAAGCTAGGTTGTCAATCAAGCATTTCATCAAACATAACATGTGCATAAGTTGAAAGTACAATAAGCAAGCATTCATATGAACTCATAAAGCATAAATTTATTCCATAATTACTCCCCTAATCCCTCACTAACCCTAGCTAGAAGACTACTCACTATACATCATGATTAATATGCTAGCAATGGTGTCAAACATCACAACACATATGAACAGGATGATTAAGCAAGGTAATAAAACAAGAGATTAACAAGTAAATAAAGAGGGATTAAGAAGGTTGCCAACTTGGAAAGTAAAAATGAACATAAATAAAGGAGAATCCTTGAATAAAGATAGAGACTTGTCACTTAGTCTTAAAATACATACCCAAGAGATACAAATGTAAATAACTTGCGATGAACAAAGGAAATGGAAGAACAATAGAAGAAACCTTTGATTAATGGCGGAGCGTTGTCAATTCCCCATTACAAACCCAAGAATTCTTCAATTACAAAGCTAGATCTAAGATTGCTTGAGAAATAATTAAGGAAGGATTAAAGTGCAATTTGTGGAATGATTAAAGACTAATTCTATTCTAATATACTCCTAAGAAGGGTTAATCTACTCTAACGGAACTTAATCTACTTCTAAATACTTTAAATACAAGAGGGGTATATATAGTAAGTAAGCTTTAGGGATCATTATGGGCTTAAATGAAGGCTAGCGCCACCAAAAACACGACTAACCTTGCAAGTCCCCTGAGCAGGTCGTGCGTCCTGGAGCTGTGAAGAAACAATCCTGGAGCTTAGGTCGAGCGTGCTGATGCTGGAATGCCCGTCCTGATGCTGGGACGCCCGTCCTGATGCTCAGCTTGTCTATTTGAGCTCGGATTATAAAACGGACGTCATTTCCTCATCCGGACTCCTATTGGAGTGATTCAAAATCCTAGACCACTTGATTTTTCGATGTCGTTTCATCTAGAATAGTTTCAGATCCAAACAAGAAAGTCTTAGTTTGGTTCCAAACAATTTCCTCTTGTAATGGGTCTCTTCTCGTCGTCCTTGCCCAACAACTTGTGGGGATAGATTCTTGGGTCGTGGGGATTGTCCTTCATTACCCTAAAACTTGCTTTATTGAGCTATGGCCTTTAGCCTTGGTCTCCTCTTCGATGCTTAGTCGTTGGATGCAATCAATTTAGCTCCGATTTACTCCGTTTAGGCAAGGTTAGTTCTCCTCTGCTACCAAGGACACCAATTCTTATAGAATATGCATAATAGGAAGCTAAAGATATGAAACAACCTTAATACACACTAAAAAGTATAGGAAAGAGGCTAGTTAGGGGACTAAATGTGCGTAAATACGAGTCACATCAAATATCCCCTAACCGAACCTTTGCTCGTCCTGAGTAAAGAGGTGACTAAAACTCTGAGCTTTATTTATACTATTCTAATAATATAGCCGATGTGAGATAATTAGCAGGTCTCACTCCGCCCCTTCAACTCACAACAAGACATCTATGAGGTAAGATGCCTTCTTGCTAGGCAAGGTGGGGCTTGCCAAAACTTTGATGCACCCTACATTAAGTTCATAAACAAATCAAAGGATGCATCTACAAAAGAATAGCCATTTTCCTCAGCTAAGTGGCAGAAATCAACTAAATGGGAAGGAATTTAAGGGTACACATTCCATCATAGATACTAGTTCTTCAAGCCACTAAGTCCAAGAGGATACAACAAGTCACCTCCAAGTGGTATCAAACTAGGCTACTTTCGTCCACAATTGTTAAATGCTTTCGTCAAGGGCGATCAAATGGGGTGGAAGGAGGATCCCTATGATGTTAGTGGCATATGACATGACAAATCTCTGATTCTCTACAAGTGTAAAGGCCATGGATCGTCCCAACCTCAACAAGGTGGCATAAAAAAAGGTTTTTGGGAATGAAGTGGTCAAGTCAATTAAAACAAAAGTAGTGGATTTGACTAGCATTCAAAATTTGGCGTCATTTCAACTTTCGCATTTCACATTTCAAAACTTTAATATGGGGTTTGTCGCTCATTTGCTAGTGTCCTTTGCTTTCGCCAATCGCTTATTAGGCAACCGGTTAACTTCTAGACAATAGCTTTTCGGGGTGATAGTCACTTTGTCTTTTGGGGGTTAAATTCACAATCGTGTGGGGATCCAATTCAATGGATCTCTCACTAAAGCACATTGAAGTGGTACGCCTCCATCATTTTTCTCGGCAATTCAACAATTCAAAACATTTTAGGTTTCTTTGGCAATTAAAACGATTCCACATCACAAAACTTTTGAAATGAGCACTTCAAACTTATTAATGAAAAGTATTTTTGGGTTGTCAAACCACCAAGTTAATCAAGGTCGCCTAGATAAGTTGATCAAGTCCATATCACATTATACGGTTGGATAGATGACTCACATGCAAACCCTTGACTAGGCTTTAGACCATGGGAGGAAAGATACTAGTATGACACAACCTAGGGTGTCCTGAATGCATTCTAGTAAAAAAAGTCTCAAGGAGAAAAATTATCTATAAGGGCCTTATATACACTGGTCAAGCTTCCCAATTAGGCATTTTCACAGAATTTTCTAACATACAAACTACATGCCATGATGCAACTAACATATATACAAATCTAATGCATATGTTTCTATCAACTAGTATGCCATATAAACTAAATGCAAGCTCCTAACAACACATAGGTACGAAAAGCCGCAACACAAAACTCCAGAACATCCCCATACACATATAGCGCATCCTCCTTATAAGTAAAAAGAAATGGAAGGGAGAAAGGATTAGAACAATTATACCATGCGACCTTCTTATTCCCTTAGGATATGTTTCGAATGGAGTGGCGTACCTGTATGAGAAGAGAATAATACACACAAGTATATACAATTCTACACTACTAAATGAAAGAACATGTTTTTGGTTTTTGAGAATTTTTATTTTTTAGGGATTTTGTTTTTATGAAATTAAAAGTATATTTCTGAGATTTTTCAAATTTTTGTAAGTTTTTGGAATATAAATTCCCATCCCCCACTTTATTTTGGACATTGTCCTCAATGTTCATGTAGGAGTAGGAATAAAAAGGAAATACATGTTTTTGGATTGTTGTATGTATCGAAATTGAAGTACAAATGCAAATGCAATGATATGAGTGAATACATGCTCTAAGTAAATGCAATTCTATATGGGCTTCCTCTTCGGAATGGATCCTCTATGGATCCACAACGACAATGGCATCCGGTCTTATACGACCCCATGCTCAGCCCAAGCCGAGCCCACACCTGGCTCACCATCTCGTTGGGACCCGAGCTCCTCCCCTTCGGTGGCCTCACCACATCCTGGCTAACATCAGTGACAAAGTCGTCAAAGAAGGCACGGTTGGCCATGCCAACCTCCCTATACTTCAAATCAACGACCTCATCTTTGCGGAACTTTGACCTTTCTTCCAAGGTTTGAGCTCTTAACCACTTGACATAAGCGGGAGTCACCCATGTCGTTGAAGCGGGGTTAGGTACCTCCCAAGTCGGCCGAGTGGCCCACCACCTCTCGAAAATCTCCACAAGCTCGAAGTTTCGAAATACACTCTCTTGGACGAGAGTATCTTGTTGACATCCCATTTGCTTCATAACCCTTTCCGGATAAATGAAGGAAGCAACCTTCAAGCCCACATCCATCAAAGAGCAAGAACAAACGGCCAGAGCGGGAAACCCCGTAAAGGACCTCAAGTGCCACCACGGTACCACCCAACAGATATGAGGGCCATCATCCTCCACCAATCTCGAGGTCCAATAGGCCTCGGTGGATGCAAAGCTATCTGAATACAACTTCTTCCTCACAGTAAGGTGACGGAAGGAGTAAGAAGAAGCATCAACTGGAGGCACAACATACCTTAGCCTCTCCATGAGCCATACTTAGAGGATCCTTTGAGATCCAAACGAAGGATCTTCTCCACAAGAACCCTTCTTGTCCAAAGCTTGGACGATCTCACCAAGCACCAACCACAATGGATCCCACCCCTGCTCCATTTGATCAACAACATGCACAAGGGTCATGCTACCATACCATTTTAACCCCTCCTTCTTCAAAGCATCGACAAGGAGGTAAGCATGCACTAGGCAAAAGGCAAGAGTCCTTCTCCTAGCCACCTCCGAGATATTGACATCCAAACAGTTTGAGAAGATGTTGATAAGAGCCAACATCTCAACACCATGAGAAGCAAGGAGGAAGTTTACTTGGCTCGTCGAGAAGCCCAAAATAGAACAAAACTTCTCCTTGTAACACAACCGAGTCGGAGGAAGCACCGGAGTACAACCCAGCCACCCTCCAATAGCACCCACTTCTTCGGCAAGAGGAAAAATTTCACCTTTCGGGAAAACGAAAACATGATGTTTCGAATCCCAAAAATGAGAGCATGCTTCAAGGAATGAGGATTTCACCCTAACTTGACGAAGCACCAACAATTGACCAACTCCCATTACAATGAGTTGATACTTTTCGGGAGGCGATAAATCCAAACACCAATGTCGCAACCAATTTTCGAAAGCATCCCTGAATTATTTTGTGTAAGAATAAGAGAAGGTTTTCATAGAGATGTTTTTCGTGTTTCGGATGATGAAACAATGAAGCACAAACATCCCTATTTATACAAAACAATCAGCACCTTTTTCTGAAAAAAGGGGAAGCCACCTTGTATCGCCCAGGGGGGAAGTGTAGCTTTAAACATACGGGTTTTCTCTTCTTTTTTTTAGGGGGGAAGTGCTAGTCGCTCCGATCCGCGACGGATCGTTTAAATGTCAGTCGAAAATTTCAAAAATTTCGAAATTTTTTCGCTTTTCCATAAAAAGCATAACTGATAACATAACATCAATTTTTCTCAAAACACTCTTGCAAATCCGAGTCTTGATCTCGCAAAAACCAAAATTAACACTCACAAAATCTCTTTTGAAATTAATCCGTGACGGTTTGAGTTTTAATTTTCGAGTTTCAAATCAATTTTAGCAAAATTCGATGCGATTTAATTCAAACACGAATTAATCCCTCGAAATTTCAAAACAATTCCTTTTGAAAAATCCAAACGTGAAGCCTTGTCGCAGAATTTTCAAAATTCTTTTTTAACAAACAATTTCTATTTTAACTTCGAGTCATCAAAATTATTTTTGTTTTCAACTACTACTTTTGCGTGTTTACGTGTGCGCCGTATGTGCTACTTGTTCCCTATTATCTACACTAACAATGCAGGATCAAATGCCGAAGAAAATGGGGAATTAGCCGTTGACCGCGCTTCTTTGAAACACAACACAAAAAAAGCCAAGCACAAACAAACTACAAACCAAAAACACATATATACAAACCGCCCCACACAAAATACATCGACATATATTTGATACAAACGACTGACCATACAAACAGGATCCGATACAAGTATTTATCATACAAACACTAGTCTAAAACAACGAACTGGGGGCTATCCGCCACTTACTGAACTAAGCACTCCCTATCCTTCTTGCCAGAAAAGAAAGGGAACAACATGGAAAGGAAATGAGTAGCAGCGGAAGCAGAGGTGCTTAACATGACGATAACCCCTCTTTCCTACTACGTAACAAAAAAGGAAAAAGTGGTTGGCAGACTTTGGGCGACACGACAATCAGGAATTGTGACACAGTGCATCGTTCCGACGTTAGCCCCTAATCATCGGAATTCAGCGATGAGTAGAAGCCACGACATAGGGTGCCACCTCGATGTTGACACCCAGTCATCAGAATTCAGTGACGATTGAAAACAGCAACGTAGAATTACGCACTGGTGTTGACCCCCAATCATCAGACATCCAAATCTCTGCAGACAACAGCCAATGATCAACACGTGATAAAGGGCTGGACAAAGACGGAATGACAGCCATCCCTCCTCCTCCTCCAAGGCCTCGGCCACGGACCCAGCAGGCTTAGAAACCCGAGAACACTCGTCTGAAATCAAACAAAAGCAACGTCAGCCGAAATTTCGGTATTACTACGGCACAAAATGGACAAAATCCAAAAAAGAAATCACCTGCAGATACAAAACAAAAGCAAGGGCAAACCATCCCAATCCTATCCAGCACAACAAAAACTCACAAAAATAACTCGCCCTTCTTTTCAAGCAAAAGACGAGTCAAAGCAACAATAAAACAACTACAAAAACAACCCAAAACCCTCGGGCTCGCACAAGGTCTGCAAAAATAAGAAACAAAAATTCCCGACACAAAAATGTGCCCACTTTTTCGATTTGTCCGTATGAGCGTGGTAAGTCAATTAATTACTCGAATTTTATGGATTAAACTCGACTAACTAACTAACTGTTCGAAACGTAAATAACGAGATAAAGGAAGATGCAAAGGACACACGATATTTGAAGTGGTTCAGCTTCACACGTCGAAGCCTACGTCCACTATTATCGATTAATAACTTTAGTACCTTTCTACGGATTACAAACTTACTAACCCACTCGTACAAATAACTCTAGTTCTAACTCAATTGAGTACCGTTAAATACTCGGTTTTTGTCTAACTTACGTTAATAAGAAAGCACTTGATTGTTCTTCTAAGTGTTCACGCGAATGAACGAGTAAGAAATAATATTTAAGTACAATTATCTAATAACGTAATCTTACGGAATAACAAGCAAATTGAAGCACGACTTTTCGTAAAGGTTTTCGAATTTCAAAAACAAATAAATTACTCGATTAAGAATTTGACTCGATTTGTTTGCAATAGAATTTTAATATCGCGAAAAGTTATTTTGAAACAAGGAAGCACATGTGTATATATAGTAGAGGAGATAACTAGGGTTTGATCAAAAACCCTAATAGTGTCGTGAGGCATGATGAATTGTTTCATAAGAAAAAAATCTTATCTTCCTTTAATTTAATCCATAAAATATTTCAATTAAGTAAAATAGAATAAATCTCAATAATTGTTTAAGATATGAAAATATCTTATGACAATATATTCTAGATTTAACCTAGTAGATTACTTGTGCAAGGAGTATACTCGATATGAGAGACGACTCATAAGCCTAACTCATTCCAAATCCTAGTCGAAATAAAGAGTGTGGATTAGGGTTTATGTTTGGATAATATAGCAAACCCTAGGTAGCATGACGACCCATAAATCGTTTTACTAACCAATAGGGTAAATGTAAATTATTCAAACTAAATAAACTCGTATCTCATCTCAATCATATACAAACACATATTTTCGAAAATATATAAATGATTTGAGCTTTCGAAAATTGATTTGAAAACCAATCGTGGCTTCAAATTGTGATGAGAGTGTCGTTGGGGCTCTCAATCAAACACATTTATATTTCTCAACAAACAACTAGTTAGTGGTTAAGTCGAGGTCGATCTATGGGACGGGGGTACTCAAATTGTTCAATCTAATTATGATTGTGCTTGGGGTTGTCACAAATGTAATGGGTTGATGATTCTAATCTAATAGAAGCAATGGAAAGTAAACAAGCAACAAAAGGGAAAGATGTAAACAAATGACTAAAAATGCTAGGATATCATGGGTTCATAGGGGATTCATGGGACTTGATCATACAAACATGTTCTTAATTATATGCAAGCACTTATCGTTGTGATGGGATCAAGTTGGTGTATAAGCTTACAATTCTTAAGAAGGTTTTGGTCCTAGAGCCGAATCGATTAGATTGTACAACACCTACAAGTCGACTTAGTCCTTCTTATTCAACTATATGCATGGTCTAATGAGACTCGAGTTGATGTATAAGCTTACAAGTCTCATTGAAAAGATAGGTGATGGGTAAAAAATGCAAGGATTCATAGGCTCGCATTTCATCAAACATAACATGTGCATAAGTTGAAATCACAACAAGCAAGCAAATTAATTATGAAAACATATTAGATTAAGCATGAATCAATCCCCATGTTGTTTCCCCTAATTCCCCATTAATACTAACTAAAATACTACTCACTCATGATCAAGTTTAACATGTTAATAAGATTGTCAATCATACTAACAAAGCAAAACATGATGAATAAATGATGTGATTAACAATAATTAAATAAGAGTAAAAGAGATTATACCTACTTGAGATGATCCAAATAATAAAGAAAAGAATAAAAGAAGAGAAATTGATTGATTGATGAAGAGTTGTCAATTCTCCAATAATAACCCAATAATCTTCAATTACCCAATAATAATAAACTTGAATAATGATTAAGGAAAGATTAATATTTAATTTTGTGGAATAATTGAGACTAATCTATTCTAATCTACTCCTAATGAAAGCTTAATCTAATCTAAGAGAACTTGATCCTTTGATTATTACAAATGGAGTATATATAGTGGTACATCATTAGGTTACCCAACGGTAGATTAGTAAATAACAATGCTAAGTGTTTGAGCATGGAATTGCAACTCTCGAGGGATATGCGCGGATCACGTAGCAAGGAAAAGCCTTCTGTCCAACAATCCGCTCGTCCCAAGCGAAATACGAGCAACCTGAGCCTGAACCCGAGCGGGTTTATTTTGTCCCGAGCGGGTTGAGGAGTATCCCGCTCTACTTGAGCTTGACCCGCGCGGGTTGAGCTGTTAGTTCCCTTTTTCTTGCTTTTAAGCCTATGATGCTTCTTTTTACTCTTTATTCCTACTTCCTTGGTCATCATTCTTACCTCCTTTTCATACTTAGTCCATCCAAGATCGTCAACATGCTTCCGAATATACGCGAGAGACGGGAATTCCGCCTCATTATCTCCTTTCCTATAAGACATGTAAAATGCACTAGGAAAGCAAAATAGAAAGCATTTGACGGATAAAATGGCCATGAAATGTTATAATAGTATGCAAAATAAGTTCAATTAGGGGACTAAATGTACGCAAATAAAAGTCACATCAAACATCCCCAAACCGAACCTTTACTCGTCCCGAGTAAAGAGGTGACTAGAACTAGACCTTTATTTAAACTATCCTAATAATATAACCGATGTGAGACAATTAGCGGGTCTCACTCCGCCCCTTCAACTCACAACAAGATAACCATGAGGTAGGATGCCTTCTTGCAAGGCAAGGTGGGGCTTGCCAAAATGGCGATACATCCAAGCATTAAGCACACAAGAGCAAGTAATGGATGCATCTACAAAAATGAATAGACACTTTCCTCATATAAGTGGCGGAAATTATCTAAAAGGGAAGCAATCTAAGGGTACACATTCCATCATAGATACGGTTTCTTCAAACTACTAAGGCTAGAAGGATACCAATAAATCACCTCCAAGTTGTGTCAAGCTAGGGTAACTTTGTCCTCAATTGTTAAATGCTTTCGTCAAGAGTAGACTCCCTATGGTGTTAGAAACACTGGAGGATCGCGGAATTCCCCTTCCTGCCCAGACAAGAAGAAGGGTCGTCCCCTCTCTACCATGCACAAAAGTGGATTCGATGGAAAAAGGGATCAATATGATTTGAGTTTCATATGGGAGTTTGCTTTTATTGTTTTTATTCCCCCAATTTCTTGTGGCATTTGACATTTGAGAACACTTTCTTTTTGCCATTTGTTTTGATGTTTGACATTTCAATACTTGACAACTTTCTGTGGGATTTATCTGTATGCATCCCTTTAATTTTAAGGATTATAACGAATTTATAAGATGATTACGAGTCATAAAACTAAAATGCATAAACAAAAGTAGAGAATTAAGAAACAACCTTCGGTCCTAGCAAAATCGGCCTAAGAATAATATCGCAATGATATTCACCTATCAGTCGCACCCAAGACGATATGAGATATGCCCTTTGTGTTCTTGCTAGAATCGATCCCCAATTTCTGTAAATTATTTAGGGTTTTTGTTTTTGTGTTTTGATGATTGTGTGCTAGGTCAGAATTAGGGTAGAAAATGATCTCTCCTTTCTCTTAATAAACCAAAAAAGAGAAGGAAAAATGGAGATCTTATTTTTTTCTAATTCGGCCCATAATGCCGAAATAATAAGGAGTATTATTTCCTTATTTTCGGTTTTGGCAACTACCGAAAATGAGGATAAAAATCCTTATTTTTGGTTATTCCAAAAATGTATAAAATGTGTTAAATATAAATTGTCATTTATATTATTCCGCATTAACAAGTCTACACACAACAGCTTGCGGTTAATTTATTAATACGGGTCAATAATAATTTATTATGACAATATCGTATAATTATCATTTGCTGATTAAATATAACCGATTACATTTAATTACGAATTAACATATTAATTCGTCCAAGCTAACATTATATACATTAATTAAATATAACTTATTATATTCAATTTACGAATTGACAGTTAATTCGTCTCAACTAATATTATTTAATCGGCATTAAATAATTGTCCCATCAACACATTGACTAACTGTTTAGTCATATAAGGCATCAATGTGATTACATTTCCATAACCACATATCTCAAACACATCCTTTAGGTGTGACCTTTAGGGACCAGTTGATCACCGCCATCTGTATGATAACAACGTCAAACTTTCTAGCAAGCCAACCGTTATTAGGTAATCGTTAATCAACTGATTAAATACGAAGCATACCCTTGGGAACCTGTAAGAGATTTACAAATTGTTTTACATTGAGTGGGAGAAATTTTAGGATATGAGAATCGGTTATCGCACATACACTTGTGAGGACAAGTGGGAGTTTGTTGGAGCTTGTGTCCTCCACAAACTAATGTGATATATCACATTAGTTTGTGGAGGACACAAGCTCCAACAAACTCCCACTTGTCCTCACAAGTGTATGTGCGATAACCGATTCTCATATCCTAAAATTTCTCCCACTCAATGTAAAACAATTTGCAAAATCTGTATTCACAAAGGTCGTATTTTACAAGTGATCTCTATCAAGAGTGGTTTCCCCGACTAGAGAGTAACTTAACTGATAAACGAATCATCATTCGAGCATGGCCATGCATTTCAGTTACAACTCCTCGAGTGGCCCTGAGAAATAACTATACCTGATAAAGGCTGGATATTTTCCTCAACTCGAATCCTGTAGATATAAGCACAGTATGAAATGACTCAGAAAAAATCTACTTAGCCTCCAGTTATGGCAGACCGTGAGAAAGAAACCGAAGTCACCCAAAAACTGCCTTAATCTCAAGAGACAGTCAATAGTCAAAAGAATCGCCTCTAGGAACACAATGGATGTCTTATCCACGACCTGGCACCGAATGTTTTTAAACATTTAGGACTCCATTACGTTTTCACAAAAATTTGTCCTACGAGGTATCGTTATAATCTCGCATCTGTGATCGATCAGTCAACAGTTTGAGTTATGGCTCATTGAACCCACCATCAATTGACTGCACAATATAATAGCCAGAGTTATCAGCTCATTAAGGCGATTACGGACCAAACAAAATATAATGTAATTCAGTTCACTTTGTGGCGTTTAATGTTGTCAGTACAATCCACATGAAAAACAAAATATTATATAAAAACGATGAAGTTATAAATAGTATATGAAAGAGATAATGTATCAAATCCATAATCAACTACTACAACTCAGGAACACGTTTAATTCCCATGGAAATAACGTGCCCTACATGCTTATCATAATTCAACGGTTTAGTGAGAGAATACGTGATGTTATCATCTGTCTCAATCTTGTCAATCACTATCTCCTCTTGCTCCACGTAATCACGGATCAGGTGAGCTTTCCGATGTACATGTCTAGATTTGTTGCTAGAATTTGGATCCTTAGCCTGGAAGATGGCACCTCTATTGTCACAATAGATGGTGATCGGGTCATTCGAACTAGGAACTATCGTAAGTCCTTGTAAGAATTGACGCATCCATATCGCTTCCTTTGCTGCCTCCGATGCGGCATAGTACTCGGATTCAGTAGTAGAATCTGCTACAACACTCTGTTTGGAACTCTTCCAGCTGACCGCAGCACCATTAATAGTAAAGACGAACCCGGACTGAGATTTTGAGTTATCTCGATCCGTTTGGAAGCTAGCATCTGCGTAACCGATTGCGCATAGCTTAGTATCTCCTCCATAAGTCAATACCCAATCCTTAGTCCTCTGTAGGTACTTGAGGATGTTTTTAACAGCTATCCAGTGTGTTTCACCTGGGGTCTTTTGGTACCGACTCGTCATACTCAATGCATATGCCACGTCTGGACGTGTGCATATCATGGCATAAATGATTGATCCTATTGCAGATGCATAAGGAGCACGACTCATGCGCTCAATCCCTTCAGGCGTCATGGGTGACTGAGACTTTCTCAACTGCATCCCAGACGTCATTGGAAGGTTTCCTTTCTTGGAGTTGGTCATGCTGAACTTCTCAATAATCTTATCCAAATAAGACTCCTGACTAAGTGATAACGTCCGTCGTGATCTATCTCGGTAGATACGGATTCCCAAAATGCGTTGTGCCTCACTCAGATCTTTCATCTGGAAATGGTTCTTCAACCATTCTTTAACCGAAGATAGGAGAGGAATGTCATTCCCAATCAAGAGTATGTCATCGACATACAATATCAAGAATACAATCTTGCTCCCACTCGACTTGATATATAAGCATGGTTCCTCGACCGATCGTGTGAAACCATACTCTTTTATCACCTGGTCGAAACGATGATTCAAACTCCGAGAAGCTTGGTTAAGTCCATAAATGGAGCGCTTAAGCTTGCATACTTTCTCAGGATGTTCAGGATCTATGAAACCTTCGGGTTGCACCTGTTGGAATATGTGTCCTCCGACAATAATGCGATCACGACTGTTGATCATGATGATCACATGTTTAAGTCTCATTATAAAGAATACAATTGGGAAGTAATATTTTACAGTCAACTGGTCCACACATATCGGTAATGATTGGCTGACTAGAGTTTGACATTACTGTCGTGCGACGGTGGTGATCAGTTGATCCCCTAGGTCATACCTATAGGGCAACACTCTTAATTGATCATTTAATTGATCGTATAATGTTACGAGTTAATTAAATTATTTGAAAATTGACGGTCGATTTTTGGAAGTAATATTTACGTATCTCATTGAAATTAATTAAAATAAGATACAGTCTGAGTAATCGAATTGTATCATTACTCAGATGAAATTATTGTTTAAGGAAACAATTGAATTTGAATGAATTATTATAAATACAAATTGTTGTGATTTATAATTGGTAAAATATTTTGGTACAAGTAATTATGAATTACTAAGTCGAGTTTTGTATATGACGTATGTTATTAATACGTTGATTTTTAATATGTTAAAAATACATAACAAATTTATGTGACATGTGACATGTAACATATTGACAAATTGACAAAAATAATATGGATTCCATGTTATAAGTGTACTGAAATTAAGAGGTGGATTAGGCTAAATATTGTGTTTATAATATGAGTGGTAAACATAATGATTACTTGCCTTACTAGCCATGCAACCCTAATTTACATTGTGAAAATAAACAAGTGCATGCATTGGCTCCCTCCACCCCCTTCCTCCATCCGGTTTTTAGAGAGGAAAACCACTTTGGTTTTTCCTCTTATTTTTTTACCTAAATACACAATAATGTCATTGTTGTTCATTCATTCATCTAAAATTTGAGTTTTAGAGAGATAAAAAGCTTCATTCTTCCTCTCCCATAAAACCGAAAATATTAAAGAGTCCTATAATATTTTTGGGTCAATTTTTCTACAAGAGATTAATATTGTACTAGTATTTATAATATTAATTTTAATTAAGAGTGTGCTTTGGGTATAAAGCTTTGGGAGAGATCCTATACTTGGATCTTAGTTCTTCCACTAAGGAAAGCACAAGAACAAGAGAGAAAGGTGATCTCTCTTGTGTCCATTTAAACCGAAAATACAATGTAAGATGAACATTTCTTCTTTATCTTGTCTATTTGTTTGCATGCATAAGATCATTTGTTAATTTTATGACAAATTAAATTAAAACATATATGAATATGTTAAGTATATAGATCTACTTTTCCTTCAATCGGTGTCAAGAGCCATGGTTGTTTGCATGCAAATCGGTTAAAAGTTTTTCCGAGTTATAAAGATTAACATATAAAACTTATAAAATTTGTGTTATTATGATATATCACGAAATTAATTTATACATGTTAAAATTTCTGGTCCTAAAATGTTTTTAGGATATTTTGGTTATTTTATGGATTTTTATTGTTCATATTACTTAATAATGACATTAAAATATGATTTTATGAGTATAAATGTCATTTTCGGACTAAAAATAGCTAAACTTCTAATTTTCCAGTGATTTTTGGATATGTTGTCACATATATTATTTTGAGATAACCTGTAAAGTTTCATAATTTTTGGACTTCTCATACTCGAAAAATGGATTTTTCATTATTAAAATCGGATTTAAGTGAAAAATAGGTTAATATGAGATAAATTTCGAATCTGGTCATAGAAATTTAGTATGTTGTCACATGCAATTTTGAAGATGTGTGTAAAATAATAGGCTATATTGAAGTCTTTGTGCATGATTTATGATTTTTTGAAGAAAAATAGCATAAATAGTGACATTATTAATGAAAAATTAATAAAACATAATCTATGACTAAGGAAAAACGTCACATGTTGCATTTTATTATCTTATTCAGATCTAAAATTGAAAAGTTAATGAATTTAATATTTCTCATGTTTTTATGATTATTTTGTTAAAAACCGATAAACCGCAACATTGTTTTTCCGGAAAAATTTCGTAATTTTTAACCTAGGTTTTTGAACATTATGAGTGTCATGGTATTTTTCCAGAATGTTCATGAGTTTAAATTTTAAATTTCAAATTTATTTGAAATTTTGTTATTTATTTGAACTTTATAGCTTATTTTTTGTAATTTTTTGGTCCATTAATGAACAATTTTAGAAATATGAGTTAATTATGGTCAAATAATTAGTGAAGACTAAATTTTGAGTCCTAAGAGGGTAGGGTAATTAACTTATGCATAAATATGAATTTATGTAATTTTTGTGATTATAAAATGTTTAAATCACGCAAATCCGTAAAAACCGAGTAATATACGATATTGGCTAATTAAGGCGATTTAGCATAAAATTGGGCATGTTCATACATATTATAATGTTGCATTTTCTTTATGATTGTCATAATTTAATTTATGTAATTTTTGAATTATGTATTTTTTACTTAGTATGACCTTAGTTTTAATTGGTATTTCCCGAAATGTATGGGAATATCGATTCGGTTGTAATTTATTGTGATCTCGTATCACCGTTTTGTAATTTAATAGATTTATTTTATTTTAGTTACAAATGTATAATAGGAAATTATGTAATTTGCTATGTAATTTAATTTATCTCGGAGTTCCCCAAGACGGATTTCTTCAAGATGGCGATACATAAAGACGGTGTTACCTCGAGATGCGTGCCACAACCGAAGTTCAAGGGACCAATGGAGTTGGTTTCCGAATATGTAATAGTTAAATAGTTTTTCTATTTTAGGAAGGCCATACTAGGATTTATTTTATGTTTGCATTTTATTTATATGTCACATGCATCGCTAAATCGCCATAACTAAAACATGCATCTTCTTTCATCGAGTTTATCTACCGTGTCAATTAGAATTATCGTAGTTCACCGCTTTAGTTCACTTAAAACGTGATAGATAATAAATTGACATGACCTCTCGCTAAAACAATTAATTGAGACATAGCCTTACCAAATAGTAGAAACCATGAAAACCTATTTCGCGAGGGAGTGCACTCGGCCCTACCGGGGTACAAACCTTGTTACGTAGGGGAAGTGGGTGATAAATGTCTATCCACCGAGTTCATATTGATAAGGGTTTCATCGGCCATACCGTGCCTAAATTGATGTGGATTTGGATCATGGACACATTTATTCGAAATTTGGATTGAACTCAACAAAAGTTATTGAGAAGGGTTTCATCGGCCATACCGTGCCCTTGTCGGATGTGTTTTGGGCTAAAGATAATTATTAGAGTAATTTTATCGACCAAGAGTTCTAAAAGTAGAATCGATTAAAACGTTAATCCGCCGAGTTATATTGATAAAGGTTTCATCGGCCATACCGTGCCTAAGTCGATATGAATTTGGGTCTTGGAATCATTTATCTAGTTGGGTAGAGGTCACTAGAAAAATGCATAAAACTTGTTTAAATTATACATTTTTTACGAGTATTATTATCAAAACGACATTTGTTTTACTCCTTCTATTTTGTTTTGTAGACCACTTCTTTTTCTCATAACAAATGGCAACACCAACCCCTAATGCCACGCCTCTCGCTAATACATCTTGGCTCCGATCCTTCATGGATCGATGTAAACTTGAAAAAAATGGGTCAAATTTCTCCGATTGGGATGCCCAACTCAAATTAGCCGCCCAAGGTGACGACAAGCTTCGTTACCTTACCGAGGCCTATCCTCCCGAACCTACTACTAGATCGACCGCCGCCACTAGGGAAGCATATGAGGCTTACCAAAAGGAGTCCGCCACAATGAAAAATGTCTTGATATTTGCAATGGAGGCGGATCTCCAAAGGAGAGCCTTTAAAATGGGCAGCACTAATGAGATTTACTCCAAGCTTGTGACAATGTTTTCACAAACTCCGCGGATCGTCCAATATGAGGCGGCCGCGGCATTCTTTGATCTCGACTTCAAAGAGGGCCAAAAGGTTAGCCCTCATGTGCTCAAACTTATGGAGCTTGTCGAGACATTGAAGATTCAAAAGGTTGAAATCCCCAAAGAACTCATTGTAGATAGGATTCTACACTCCTTGTCCAAAGTCAAAGCGTATGTTCAATTCCGGGTGAATTTTAACATGCAAGAAAAGGATGTGTCTCTTGAAGAATTGCACAAGTTACTTGTGCAAGCCGAGAGGGACATGGGGTTAAATTTGAACCCTCCAAAGGATGTGCTTAACATAAGCACTAAGAGTAAGGGGAAGTTCAAGAAGAATGGGAGGAAGGGTAAGAAGCAAGCTCCCACTTTCACCAAAGCTAAAGCTAATGATGCTAGCACATCAAAAATCAAGAAGGGTCCTCTTGATAAATGCCATTATTGTAATGGTATGGGACATTGGAAAAGAAATTGTTCCAAATACCTTGGTGAAATTAAGGCTGGAAAGATTACTCCAGTAGGTAAATGACTATCCTTTCTTTTATGTTTCTAATTCAACTATGGTATTGTGATACAAAGTTGTGATAATGTATCCCCTTTTATTGTAAATAGGGCCTCCACCAAGCAAAGACAAAGGAAAAGAAAAGCAAGCTTAAGAAACCATCAAGGAGCTAGGAATAGCTTTCATGGAGCTTCGCTTTTTATTGTCTTATTTTAAATTATGTTTTGGATTTTTAGAACCTTAAGTTTCCGTGTTCGACATGGAAAGGTATTTTGGATAATTGGTTGTATTTTGGATAATGGTGGCTTGGTTTGCAACCCAAGTCACCCATTTTATCATTTTATCCTTTGTTCTAAAATCCGTATTTAAATGCTTGCTCTTAGAAACATATGATTATTCACTTAAAGTGATCTAATAGACAAATATAATGACGGGATTCATTATATGTCCACATGCTTAAGGCTAGTGTATGATCATTTATAAAGTAGTGTTGAGTCTATGAACTCTCTTAAAGGAATGTCAATCACCAAGTACACTTACGAAATCTATTAGTCAATCTATGAGATAGTTCTCCTTATACTTCAACAGCATTACTTGTGTCTCATATGCTATCTTTGAATCTCTAGAGTATTTATTCTAAAGATAGAGTGGGAGAAAAATGAGAACACAACACACAAGGCAAGATAAAAGTGTGTACTTGTGTAAATGAAGATCTACGCAAGAGAGAATGATTTGAATGAAGGTATATCTATTTATATAGTATACCAAATAGATGAGATCTATGGTCTCAAGTAAGTTCTATATGACAAAAGAGACCAAGTGAAGTAATCGAAAGAACATGTTCTCAAGATAACTACACGAGGAGACCAAAAGAAAGTTTTGGAAGAAAAATGACTAATGTAAAGTCTTAACAAGAGTTTTGACTAGTTTATGATAAATTTTGACCAATAGTTTCAACCTTGAGATTTACTTAAGAGCCTAAATGAATCAATGTAACATCCTAGTAATAAGCGATATTTATGACTAGAGGTTGCAAGGATTGATATACCGATATCTTCAATAGCCAAAGTTTTAAACCACGCAGATGTCATTACTTAACCTCATTATGAAACTGAATTGGTTAAACCTCCTTCTAAAAGGGATATTTTGAAGGATGTGTATTAGATATTACTCATATTTAATAAATGACATTGCCACACATCATTATGACATGAATGTGTTAGAGATTTAAAATCTCTTCCCATAAGGTTTAGATGAGACCTCTTCGAAATAGGAATTTTGAAAGGATATGATGGGAACATATATGGCTTCATCTTAATAACTTTGCAAAGCAACATACATTCCAATTTTGAAATGTTTTCGATTAAGTAATAAATTTCGAAACATGAGGAATTAAGTGGGAGTTTACAAATTATCATGTGAAGACATGGGATTTAGTGGGAGCTGTCATCCTCTGAATGTTTACAACTCATTACTCATTAGGAATGACGAGCTAATATCTTCCTTCACAAAGAAGTATTTGAGTTTTCAATTCTGGATGAATTTGGACTATGATGAATCCATTTACGACAAGAAATATTGGATTAGTATTAAGAGATACACATCATATCAACATACACATAGGTTATTCATGTAGATGAAAATGGAATTGCCATTAGTAGTCATGGTCGTTCATTGAACCTATGAACGGTTGATCTCATGATTATTAGTAACTAATGTTTCCGCCATTAGAATAATCATGCACATGTCCAATGGTGAATCATATGCATAAGAGCATGATGATTCATTGGTAAGCCATAAAAGAAACGTCATGAATTCTCGAGTAGAATCCAATGAGCGATTTCGGTGTTTGATAAAACGCTCTGTTATGTGTCAAGAGGTTGCACATATTGTAGAAAATCCGAGCACTTGTAAGGATTTATGAGAATTCTAAGCCTTTCAAGCTTAAAAGAGAAATAAGAAGTTTGGAAAGATACTTAGTTGAATAAGAAGTTACTCAAAACTAATATTTCCTAACTATGCTAGGACTTATAAGAAGTGCTAGGCTAATCATCTTGACAAATTGTTGCAAGACTCTACAAAACATATACCTAGTGCATTGTGTGTGGATGGAGTACTTGATCAGTACAAGTCATATCATTCATCACAAATTCGTTCGTTATGTGATAATCGACAAGGAAGTTCTTTCAAGATAAAGAACCAAAACCAAGGTCGGGAACCTTGATGTGTACTTGGTAAGGTTCGTGCTATGAGAGAGAACATGAATGTAAAGGAAAATGCAAGTATAAGAAGTTTGAACACATGGACACATGGCATGTTAAACTTCTATTGCAATCAATAAGTGTTTACACTTACGATATACATCACAAGGTTGTAATATGGTATTGACTACCCGAGTGTGATGTCGACATTTGTCGTTTGAGTTATTATTATCTCACCATACACTTTCTTACATCCAAACGGGTTGTGGAGACAATTGAACCCCGTTAAAGTGAACATGGATTAACATTGTATTTGCCCATAGTTACTTACATGAGGTGACATCTCGAAGTGACTAGAGTGTGATGCGATTGATGGCAAGTTCAAGTGCCATAGAGTCATGTGAGATGACTAGTCGATCACATAGGCAGACTGTTAGGAACATTTTGTCGGGCCTTATGACCGCTTATAGAGTTCTAGCAAATTTATATAGCCTGGTCGTGGCGAGAGCTACTATAGTATTCAAATGAGTCGATTCTTTTGACTAAAGACTGTTCGCCTAAGATGGCACAGTTTCAGATTAACTTTGTTTTGTGTTACTACGACCTTCAAAAATGGGTCAAATGGGCATATTTTGGGTTATGATGGCTGTGGCTAGTTGGAGGGAATGAGTGCGATAGGAATTCTCCACCTCTAGTCAGGGTTATAACAATATCTTAGGGCCACTCGAGGAGTAATGAACTGGAAATGCGTGGCCACGCTCGGAATGTATCCATTGTGGATAAATCCGGTCAATCAGTTATTCTCCAGATCGAGGAAACCACTCTCGATATGATCACTTGTAAGTACGACCTGAAAGACACCTTGCATTGAGTGGGAGATAGTAATAGGACAAGAGAATTGGGGACGCACACTTGTCGAGGACAAGTGGGAGATTGTTGGAATATGTGTCCTCCGACAATAATGAGATCACGACTGTTGATCATGATGATCACATGTTTAAGTCTCATTATAAAGAATACAATTGGGAAGTAATATTTTTGTCACAATCGTCCACACATATCGGTAATGATTGGCTGACTAGAGTTTGACATTATTGCGTGCGCGACGGTGGTGATCGTTGATCCCCAGGTCATACCTATAGGGCAACACTCTTAATTGATCATTTAATTGATCGCATAGCGTTACGAGTTAATTAAATTATTTGAAAATTGACGGACGATTTTTGGAAGTAATATTTACGTATCTCATTGAAATTAATTAAAATAAGATACGGTCTGAGTAATCGAATTGTATCATTACTCAGATGAAATTATTGTTTAAGGAAACAATTGAATTTGAATGAATTATTATAAATACAAATTGTTGTGATTTATAATTGGTAAAATATTTTGGTACAAGTAATTATGAATTACTAAGTCGATTTTTGTATATGACGTATTTTATTAATACGTTGATTTTTAATATGTTAAAAATACATAACAAATTTATGTGACATGTGACATGTAACATATTGACAAATTGACAAAAATAATATGGATTCCATGTTATAAGTGTACCGAAATTAAGAGGTGGATTAGGCTAAATATTGTGTTTATAATATGAGTGGTAACCATAATAATTACTTGCCTTACTAGCCATGCAACCCTAGTTTACATTGTGAAGATAAACAATTGCATGCATTGGCTCCCTCCACCCCCTTCCTCCATCCGGTTTTTAGAGAGGAAAACCACTTTGGTTTTTCCTCTTATTTTTTTACCTAAATACACAATAATGTCATTGTTGTTCATTCATTCATCTAAAATTTGAGTTTTAGAGAGATAAAAAGCTTCATTCTTCCTCTCCCATAAAACCGAAAATATTAAAGAGTCCAATAATATTTTTGGGTCAATCTTTCTACAAGATTAATATTGTACTAGTATTTATAATATTAATTTTAATTAAGAGTGTGCTTTGGGTATAAAGCTTTGTGAGAGATCCTATACTTGGATCTTAGTTCTTCCACTAAGGAAAGCACAAGAACAAGAGAGAAAGGTGATCTCTCTTGTGCCCATTTAAATCGAAAATACAATGTAAGATGAACATTTCTTCTTTATCTTGTTTATTTGTTTGCATGCATAAGATCATTTGTTAATTTTATGACAAATTAAATTAAAACATATATGAATATGTTAAGTATATAGATCTACTTTTCCTTCAGCACCATGTACAACTCTTCCTCCAAATAATCGTTTAAGAAGGTGGTTTTCACATCCATTTGCCAAATTTTATAGTCATGAAATGCGGCAACCGATAAGATTATCCGAATGGAACGTAGCATGACTACAAGTGCAAAAATCTCATCATAATGCAATCCGTGCACTTGAGTGAAACCTTTTTTCACTAGTCGTGCCTTATAGGTATCTGGTTGCGCGTCTACAGAACGCTTTATTTTGTAAAGCCATTTGCACTGTAGAGGTTTTACCTTTTTAGGTAAATCAACAAGATCCCATACGTCATTCTCATACATGGAGTCCATCTCGGATTGGATGGCTTCGAGCCATAGCTTTGAGTCGAAATAGGCCATAGCACCTTTATAGGTAGCGGGTTAATTACTCTCTAGGAGTAAAACGTCATTCTCCTCGACCATACCAATGTATCTGTCCGGAGGATGAGTGACTCTACCCGACCTCCTAGGTTCCTCAGGAATATTAACCGTATCATCAGTTGGAGGAACCACTTCCTCCATCTGTTCCTCGGTTGTTGGTTCTGGAATCTCCGACAGCTCGAAGGTTCTATTACTTGTCTTGTTCTCGAGAAATTCTTTCTCTAAGAACATCGCACTAGCCACAACAAAAACTCGATGTTCGGTAGACGAATAGAAGTAATGACCAAAAGTTCCTTTTGGATAACCTATAAAGTATGTCTTGACCGATCGCGGGCCGAGCTTATCCTCGTGTCTCCACTTGACATAAGCCTCGCAGCCCCAAACCCGAATAAAGGACAAGTTAGGGACCGTTCCCTTCCACATTTCATATGGAGTCTTGTCGACAGCTTTAGTCGGACTTCGGTTAAGTATAAGAGCAACTGACAAAAGAGCAAAACCCCATAATGAATCAGGCACTACCGTGTGACTCATCATGGATCGAACCATATCAAGTAAGGTTTGATTTCTCCATTCGGACACACCATTTAATTGAGGTGTTCCAGGTGGAGTTAACTGTAGAACGATTCCACAGTCTTTGAGGTGTTGATCAAACTCATTTGAAAGATATTCGCCACCCCGATCTGAACGGAGTGCTTTAACCTTTCTACCCATTTGGTTCTCAACCCTGTTCTGGTATTCCTTGAATTTCTCAAAGGACTCACTTTTATGCTTCATCAAGTAGACATATCCGTATCTACTCAAATCGTCCGTGAATGTGATAAAATATCAATAGCCATCTCTAGCGGTAATTGACATAGGTCCACAAACATCAGTATGTATGAGTCCTAATAGGTCACTAGCGCGCATTCCAACACCTTTGAAGGAAATTTGAGTCATTTTGCCAATGAGACATGATTCACACGTGCCATATGTAGAAAATTTGAATGCGGGAATAGTCCCATTATCGACGAGTTTCTTTACGCGTTTCTCATTTATGTGTCCCATTCGACAATGCCATAGATAGGTTTGATCTTTGTCACCAACCTTTAATTTCTTATTATTCACGTGTAATACTTCCGTGGTTTGATCTAAGATGTAAATTCCATTCATGGAAACCGCTTTGCCATAAATCATTTCATTGAAAAAGAAAATACAGCTGTTATCCTTTATTAAAAATGAAAATCCGTCTTTATCAAGTACGGAAACTGAAATAATGTTCTTAGACAAACTGGGTACATAGTAACAGTTATTTAAAAATAACTCAAAACCACTAGGGAGTTGGATTACATATGTTCCCTTCGAGACAGCAGCAACTCTAGCTCCATTCCCGACTCGCAGGTCCACATCACCCTTTCCGAGAGGTGTGATGTTTCTTAGGCCCAGCAAATGATTACACAGATGAGAACCACAACCAGTATAAAGTACCCAAGTTCCAAAACTTGCATGGTTAATCTCAATCATATGAATATAAGATGACATACCAACATGAACGACGCCGCCTGCTTTAATGTCCTCACGGTACACGGGACAGTTCCTCCTCCAATGTCAAGTCTTGTGACAATGGTGGCACTCAATGTCACCGCCCTTGCTCTTTGCCTTGCCCTATGAGCCACTAGTCTCACCAGGCCCACTCTTACCATTTCCTGGCTTCTTGAATTTTAGCTTACCTACAGTTAGGTCGCCTGGAGCTTTGCCCTTACCTTTACCCTTGTTGGAAATCGTGAGAACATCCTGCTTCATGCTCCCACTCAATTTCATATCATTCTCGGTCTGTATGAGAAGGGAGTGTAGCTCATGAGGACTCTTTTTCAAGTCATTCATGTAGTAGTTCGTCCTGAAAAGGGCAAAACCATCGTGAAGAGAATGAAGCATTCGGTCAATGACAATGCTCTCACTGATTTTGCAATCAAGTGCCTCCAATTTCTCGACATTCTCAATCATGTTAAGAATGTGTGGGCTAACCGGTTGGCCCTTTTGGAGTTTCGCATCAAAGAAGCGACAGGTATGCTCATAAGTAACGATTCTCGGTGCTTTTGAGAACTCGTTAGTGAGCGTGGTGAAAATCTTGTTCGCACCTTGGGCAATGAAGCGTCTCTGCAAATTGGTTTCCATTACAAAGATGAGTACGTTCTTTATCGCACCCGCTTCCATAACGAAATCACTATAAGCAAGTGACTCGTTAACTCCCGCATTGGGGCCTGGGTTTACCGGTATTGGCTCAGTTAAGTACTTGAGCTTACCGCCACCAATGGCAGCATTCCGTAGTGCGGCCTCCCAGTCCGCAAAGTCGGACCCATCATTCTTCAGTCGCGTGTACCGATTCATGTTGTCCATAAAAACTTTCAGCCAGGACTCGCGTCCAAGTGTGGCACTTGGCATTGGGATTTCGTTATTTCCAGTCATTTGTTGTAACAGTAAAATAAACGTGTTCTACACTGCGAAAAGAAGAATAAATAATAAGCATGTGCATCGATTTTAATTTAAGTCTAATGCAATACTGTTATAACGCGAAGACTCATGCATTTATACAATTGACCTGCTTCCTCAAGAATTATATAAATGATCCCAAGACTCAATTATTTGTAAATTGATAAGCCAACCTTTTGGCTAATTCTACTGTTAGAATTCTTGGTCGATAAATTTCTGTAAATTCTATCTTTAGTCCATCATAATCACGAGAAACTCTTCGGACTATAATGTTGAGATAAACTAAGTCAACACAAACTACTTACCCAATGTAGAAGGGGTCATATTATGCCTTCCGATGAAGAAGGGATTCATAGTTGTTTGCCCTTATAAAGACTAGTCTCAATTTCCGTTTTAGAGGAAGATCCCATCAACTTTATTTTAATTCATTTTAAGTGAACTAATATCTAGCATGCGTGAATGAATAAACTAAGGTGATGGCTTAATAAACATGTGACATCTGTATGTCTATGAAAACTAACATACAACCTATATGTGTAAATTTTCATGCATTTTAGTAGGTGGTTTGGTTTTAGGCGGAATATGATGCATTAACTAGCATGTGAATGAAAAGCAATAAGAACGGTAAAACATAAAACAAAATAAAGTCCTAGTGTGGCCTATCCTATCAAAATGAACATAAATACAACTTTGGAATCCATCCATGTACCCGAGAAGCTTGTCTTGATGTTCCATCTTGATCCATGTAGCGGGAGTGAGCTCCAATCTCCATCTTTAGTCTTCTCAAAAATGACAATTTAAAAAATTACATAATAAACCTATTTACATTCTAATTTCAAAACCGTAATAAATAAAGAAAACCAAAACGGAGATACGAGATCTCAAATTACATTAAAAATTATGTTCCCATCATTACGAAAACATAATTTGACTAAGGCCACACTAAGTATTACAAATTACAACCGATTGCAAAAATACGTAAATAAAACCATTCAACGATTCATTCAACTAAATAAAATGCATCAACTAAAATAAATTAAACATGCAAGACCTAATTCTTTAATTATGTAGATTAATTTTATCCAAACCACCTATTTAAATTGATCAAATTAAGTGACAATTCCTCAATTACTCACTATTAATTTAATCTTAATTCATATTAAACTTGTAATATGAATTTAATCCATCAATATTTTAAATTACTTTAAAATAATTAGGTATCTTAAAATTTGTGAACCGTTTCACAACAATTAATCAAACATTGTAAATGTAATGTATAATTAATATTGGCCAAAACAAACAAAAAATTTCCTTTTTAAATTTATCTCGGTAAAAACCGAAACAACCCAATAAAAAAACTCTTCTCGGTTTTACAGGTAAAACCGAATACAGGTAAAACCGAATAAAAAAAATCAATATTTTTTTTTATAATAGTCTCGGCATATTAGCAAAAAAATAAAAAAAAACAGTTTTTTTTTTCTTGTTGCTCACGGTTTTAGCCCGAAAAAAAAACAGAATCCCCTTTTTTCTTGGCACACGGTTTTTCAGCAAAAGACACCAAATTTTTTTCTTCTTTTTTTCTTCTCGGCTGAATAAACCCTAAAACAAAAAAACTCAAATTTTTTTCCTTTTGGGAAAAACAGCCGCAAGCATTGAAGAAAAAGAACAATTGTTTTAAAGTTCCTATTAACAAGATTGGCATATTCAACTTTTAATTTAAATACATGTTCAAACTAGATTATTCAAATTTAACCTGTTAAAAGAATGTCTAAATCATGATAAAACCGATTATCATAATTGATTTGAACTTTTGTTAAATTAAGTTATATGCCAAAAAACAGCAAAAACAATTCATCAATCCGACAAAACCGATTTCCATTTACATCTCGATTTATTAAATCGAAACATCTACAAATTATCATATTATTATCTTAACTGATTAAAACAACAATATGAAAAATCAAAATGGAATTCAAAGCAACAAAAAAAACGAAAACATCTCGGCTGATTAGTCGAGGCAGTCGGTCGACCAGGAGTACTGGTCGATCGACCACACCGAGAAACGAAATCAGCTACGGCACAAAAAAATTTACAGCCGAAACCCTAATTTTTCGAGACCAAAATTTTGTTTACATCCAATTTTATGAAGATCATCAAAATAAAATTCGTGGCCTTGGCTCTGATACCACTTGTGGGATTTATCTGTATGCATCCCTTTAACTTTAAGGATTATAACAAATTTATAAGATGATTACGAGTCATAAAACTAAATTGCATAAACAAAAGTAGAGAATTAAGAAACAACCTTCGGTCCTAGCAAAATCGGCCTAACAACAATATCGCAATGATATTCACCTATCAGTTGCACCCAAGACGATATGAGATATGCCCTTTGTGTTCTTGCTAGAATTGATCCCCAATTTCTGTAAATTATTTAGGATTTTTGTTTTTGTGTTTTGATGATTGTGTGCTAGGTCAGAATTAGGGTAGAAAATGATCTCTCCTTTCTCTTAATAAACCGAAAAAGAGAAGGAAAAATGGAGATCTTATTTTTTTCTAATTCGGCCCATAATGCCGAAATAATAAGGAGTATTATTTCCTTATTTTCGGTTTTGGCAACTACCGAAAATGAGGATAAAAATCCTTATTTTCGGTTATTCCAAAAATGTATAAAATGTGTTAAATATAGATTGTCATTTATATTATTCCGCATTAACAAGTCTACACACAACAGCTTGCGGTTGATTTATTAATACGGGTCAATAATAATTTATTATGACAATATCGTATAATTATCATTTGCTGATTAAATATAACCGATTACATTTAATTACGAATTAACATATTAATTCGTCCAAGCTAACATTATATACATTAATTAAATATAACTTATTATATTCAATTTACGAATTGACAGTTAATTCGTCTCAACTAATATTATTTAATCGGCATTAAATAATTGTCTCATCAACACATTGACTAACTGTTTAGTCATATAAGGCATCAATGTGATTACATTTCCATAACCACATCTCTCAAAAACATCCTTTAGGTGTGACCTTTAGGGACCAGTTGATCACCGCCATCTGTATGATAACAACGTCAAACTTTCTAGCAAGCCAACCGTTATTAGGTAATCGTTAATCAACTGATTAAATACGAAGTATAACCTTGTGAACCTGTAAGAGATTTACAAATGTTATCACACTAATTTGTGGAGGACAGAAGCTCCAACACTTTCAACTTTTTGCATTTCTTTTAAACATTTTCAAAGTCACCCCATTTGTAGTGAGGCTGCTTATATTTGAAGCATAGGAGTTTTCATTTTTGTTACTCCTCTTTTCTTTTGATGCATTGCAAACTTTTTGACTTTCCATTTCAATTCTTGAACTCAAGTTTTGAACAATTTTTGTGCCCATTCCCTTTTTGATGACAAAATGTGGTACAATATAGATGATGGTTACATGGTTTCAAGGGTCACCTTGGAATAAACGGTAGCCAAGGAGTTATCACACCACAAGGTTGTAGATACCTCATTTCTGCACCTCTCGCAAACCACCCGGTGATGATTGGGCCGCATGTTTGTTACGCGAAACGATTTGTGATAGTTCGTAAGTTTATCGTCAGGTGATTTCTCAAATACTGATGTCTACCTCTTAGTTGTCATCTACGTGCCGATACGGTCGTTTTGACAGTAATTAGAGTACATTTGGAGTCCGGGCCTAAAACCGTCTTCATTTTCTGATAGCCGTTAAATCCCGAGTCAGAATGTTCTGGAATGTTCCGGATATTTCTATTCCATATTTTATAAATATTTCACAATCTTTATCCCTTGGTAAACAATTTCCCGTAATATTCAAATAAGATATTAAGGAAAACCAAATTATTCCGTCCTTCTATAACTCAAACACGGAAATCTTTCTTCCGCAGGAGGAAACCCCTTGGGAATAGATGCAGCAGGTGCTGCGCCTCTTCCAAGAGACGCAGTGACTGCTGCGCCTCTTCCCAAGTCCTTTTTTGCGTAATTTTCGTATCTTTTTCATATCTTTCCGAGATTCACTTCCAAAGACTCTCTGAAACCCTAATTCCTTCACGTGATTAGTATAAATAGGAGCCTTCGCTCCTCATATTTCTCACGCGAGTGTCCGCCCTTCTCTTCCCCCTTTGCATTCTAGACCTTTGTTCTTACTTTTTGGCGTCTACGTGCTTGAACATTCGACCACGTAAGCTCGGATCCTTCTGAGTACCAGCCTCGTTTTCATGACCGACCAATTTGACCAACTCCAGATCAATCAACTTAATTAATCTAATCGTTTTCCTATTACGAGGGCACTTTCATATTTGCATTATAGTTCGAGTCGAGCATCGCTAATCGATAACTTAGTCCTTCTCGTTTCGTCAAACATGTAAGTCTGAGGGTGTAAATTCTCTCTTTTATTTATTGTTATTTATTTTTGTAATAATTAATGTAAGATTTACGTCGAAAGTATGCTTAAAACCGATTTATAAAACATTGTTTTAAACCCTTTTTACGGATTTACAGGAGACAAACGTCGAGAAAGGACGCAGCAACTGCTGCGCCTCTTCGAAGGGACGCAGCACCTGCTGCGCCTCTTCCTAAGGCTGCCGCAGTTCCTGCTTCCTTTCTTCTTTCTTCGTCTTTTGTTCGTCTTATTGTTTTGGCTCTGTTATCAATTGTTCACGTTTCTTTTAACATAATAATCAGAATATGATAATTTTAACATGTAAATCTTTAATATTTAATTCATCTTTCAAAATCACGACTTAAATCCCTCATAATTCAAATTTGCGGGTTTTCGTCATTAAAATCAATTCGGGTTTTAGAGATTCGATTCTTCCATATTGAGTCTCTGGAATTCATCATTGACATATTTGCATCTGTTGTTTATCGTCACCATCATTAGTTTGTCATTAATAACCTGTTTAACCTAATTAATTTATCTTAGTTTGTTTTAATCCATTATTGACCTTATTAATCTTGTATCTTGTAAATAATTCGTTCTAATTAATCTCATCCATGTTTTATCGTTTTTTATGACCTTAATCATATGTAAATAACCTATTAATCACTTCCACCCAAGTAAATATCATAATCGATCCTTAAATTCACCAATTAATATTAACGATTTGCGCTCGCTTCACAAACTCACTCACTTGAATGACGACGCAAAGAATCGCTGCGCCTCTTCCAGAGGGCGCAGTCCTGCTGCGCCTGTTCCAGGATGATTTTGTTGGAATATGTGTCCTCCGACAATAATGCGATCACGACTGTTGATCATGATGATCACATGTTTAAGTCTCATTAAATGAATACAATTGGGAAGTAATATTGTTACTGTCAACTGGTCAACATATATCGGTAATGATTGGCTGACTAGAGTTTGACATTACTGTCGTGTGACGGTGGTGATCAGTTGACCCCCTAGGTCATACCTAAAGGGCAATACTCTTAATTGATTATTTAATTAATCGTATAATGTTACGAGTTAATTAAATTACTTGAAAATTGACGGATGATTTTGGAAGTAAAATTTACGTATCATATTGAAATGGGATTAAATAAGGTACGGTCTGAGTAATTGAATTGTATCATTACTAGGATGAAATAAATTGTTTAATGTAACAATTAAATTGAATGAATTGTTATAAATACAATCTGTTGTGATTTATAAATGGTAAAATATTTTGGCACAAGTAATTATGAAATTACTAAGTCGATTTTGTATATGACGTATTTTTATTAATACGTTGATTTTTAATATGATAAAAATACATAAACAAATATATGTGACATGTGACATGTAACATATAGACAATTGACAAAAATAATATGGACACCATATTATGCAAAGGGCCGAAAATTAGAAGGTGTTTTAGCTAATTATAAGTTGTGTGTAATTAGTGGAAAACACAATGATTATAAAGCAACCTAGCCATGCAAGCCTATTGTTCCTTGTGAAGAACAATTTCTCCATGCATTGGCTCACCCTAAAGCCCCTCTTACACGGTTTTTGGGAAGAGAAAATGATCATTGTTTTCTCTTATAATTTTACCTAATAATACTCTAAAATGTTTTAGATTATTCATTCATTCAACTCATCCAAAATATAAGTTCTAGAGAAATAAAATCCTCTCTTTATCTCTCATCAAAACCGAAAATACTTAAGTGTTTATAAATATTTTTGGTTCAATTTTCTTCTATAATTAATATTATACTAGTTTTGTAATATTAATTAAATTAAGAGGAGCCTTGGGTATATTACATAGGGAGAGATCTTACACTTAGATCTTTGTTCTTCCATTGGAAAGGCTCAAGAACAAGAAGAGAAAGGTGATCTCTCTTGTGCCCTAATAGCCGAAATCTACTATGTAAGGACATGATTTCTCCTCTATTTTATTATATTGTTTGCATGCATAAGATCCGTTTTAATTTATGACAAATAAATTTAGACATATATGAGTATGTTAAAGTGTATATGAATCTACATTTCCTTCAATCGGTATCAAGAGCCACGGTTGTTTGCATGCAAATTGGTTAAAAGTTTTTCCGAGTTATATGAATAACAAAATAAAACTTGTAAAATTTGTGTTATTATGATATATCACGAAATAAATACATGCATGTTAATATTTCTGGTCCTAAAATGTTTTAGGATATTTTGGTTAATTTTTCGGATTTTTATTGTTCATAATTTACAATAATGGCATTTAAATGTGATTTTATGAATAAAAATGTCATTTTTGGTCGAAAATTAGCTATACTTCGAATTTTAAGTTGATCTTTGGATATGTTATCACATATATTATTTTGAGATAACCTGTAATTTTTCATAATTTTTGCACTTGTTATGCTCGAAAAATGAATTTTTCATTATTAAATATGGATTTAAGAGAAAAATAGGTTAATATGAGTTAAATTTCGAATCTGGTCATAGAAAATTAATATGTTGTCACATGCAATTTTACAAAATGTGTGTAAAATAATTGGCTATAAAGAAGTCTTTTAGCATGATTTATGAATTTTTGAAGAAAAATTAGCATAAATAGTGACATTATTAGTGTAAAATTAATAAAACATAATCTATGACTTAGGAAAAACGTCTAATGTTGCATTTTATTGTATTTTTCAGATCTAAAATTGAAAAGTTAATGAAAATAATTTTTCCATGTTTTTATGATTATTTTATTAAATATCGATAAACCGCAACATTGTTTTTCCGGAAACATTTCGAAATTTTTAACCTAAGATTTTGAACATTATGAGTGTCATGGAATTTTTCCAGAATGTTCATGAATTTAAATTTCAAATTTCAAATTTATTTGAAATTTTTGATTTATTTGAAGTTTAATGGCTTATTTTTGAAATTTTTGGTCCATTTATGAACAATTTTGTAAATAAAGGTTAATTATGGTCAAAATTATTAGTGAAGACTATATTTTGAGTCCTAAGAGGTTAGGGTAATTAACTTATGCATAAATATGAGTTTATGTATTTTTGTGATTATAAAATGTTGAAATCACGCAAATCCGTAAAAACCGAGTAATATACGATATTGGCTAATTAAAGGCGATTTAGCATAAAAAATTGAGCATGTTCATACATATTATAATGCTGCATTTTTCTTTATGATTGTCATAATTTTAATTTATGTAATTTTGAATTATGTAATTTTACTTAGTATGGCCTTAGTTTTAATTGGTATTTCCCGAAATGTATGGGAATATCGATTCGGTTGTAATTTTTATTGTGATCTCGTATCACCGTTTTGTAATTTAATAGATTTATTTTATTTTAGTTACAAATGTATAATAGGAAATTATGTAATTCATTATGTAATTTTATTCATTCCGGAGTTCCAAAAGACGGATTACTTCAAGAATGGCGATACATAAAGACGGTGTTACCTCGAGATGCGTGCCACAACCGAAGTTCAAGGGACCAATGGAGTTGGTTTCCGAATATGTAATAGATTAATAGTTTTTCTATTTTAGGAAAGGCCATACTAGGATTTATTTATTTTATGCTTGCATTTTATTTTATGTCACATGCATCGCTAAATCGCCATAACTAAACATGCATTGTCTTATTTTATCGATTTTATCGACCGTGTCAATTCGAATTATCGTAGTTCACCGCTTTAGTTCACTTAAAACGTGATAGATAATAAATTGACATGACCTCTCGCTAAAACAATTAATTGAGACATAGCCTTACCAAATAGTAGAAACCATGAAAACCTATTTCGCGAGGGAGTGCGCTCGGCCCCACCGGGTACAAACCTTGTTACGTAGGGGAAGTGGGTGATGAATGTTAATCCACCGAATTCATGTTGATAAGGGATGTATCCGCCACACCGTGCCCAAGTTAATGTGGGTTTGGATCATGGACACATTTATTCGAAATTTGGATTGAACTCAACAAAAGTATTTGATAAGGGATGTATCGGCCCCACCGTGCCCTTGTCGATGTGTTTTGGGCTATAGATAATAGTTAATGTAATATTATCGACCAAGAGTTCTAAAAGTAGAATCGATTAAACGTTAATCCACCGAGTTATATTGATAAAGGATGTATCGGCCCCACCGTGCCTAAGTCGATATGAATTTGGGTCTTGGAATCATTTATCTAGTTGGGTAGAGGTCACTAGAAAAATGCGTAAAACTTGTTTAAATCATACATTTTTACGAGTATAATTAAAACGACATTTGTTTTACTCCTTATATTTTGTTTTGTAGACCACTTCTTTTTCATAACAAATGGCAACATCAACACCCACTCCTAATGCTACACCACTCGCTACTTCGTCTTGGCTCCGATCCTTCATGGATCGATGTAAACTTGAAAAGAATGGGTCAAATTTCTCCGAATGGGATGCCCAACTCAAATTAGCCGCCGAAGGTGACGACAAGCTTCGTTACCTTACCGAGGCCTCTCCACCCGAACCCTCCACTAGGTCCACCGCGGCCACGAGGGAAGCCTATGAGACTTACCAAAAGGAGTCCGCCGCAATGAAAAATGTATTGATATTTGCAATGGAGGCGGAACTCCAAAGGAGAGCCTTCAAAATGGGCAATGCTAATGAGATTTACTCCAAACTTGTGACCATGTTTTCACAAACTCCGCGGATCGTCCAATATGAGGCGGCCGCGGCATTCTTTGATCTCGACTTCAAAGAGGGCCAAAAGGTTAGCCCTCATGTGCTCAAACTCATGGAGCTTGTCGAGACCTTGAAAATTCAAAAGGTTGAAATCCCCAAAGAACTCATCGTAGATAGGATTCTACACTCCTTGTCCAAAGTCAAGGCATATGTGCAATTCCGGGTGAATTTCAACATGCAAGACAAGGACGTGTCTCTTGAGGAGTTGCACAAGTTACTTGTGCAAGCCGAGAGGGACATGGGGTTAAATGTGAACCCTCCCAAGGATGTGCTCAATATAAGCACAAAGAGTAAGGGGAAGTTCAAGAAGAATGGGAGAAAGGGCAAGAAGCAAGCTCCCACATTCACCAAAGCTAAGTCTTGTGAAGCTAGCACATCCAAAGTCAAGAAGGGTCCTCTTGACAAATGCCATTATTGTAATGGCATGGGACATTGGAAAAGAAATTGTTCCAAATACCTTGGTGATATCAAAGCTGGAAAGATCACTCCGAGGGTAAATGACTAACCTTCTTTTATGTTTCTAAATTCAACTATGGTATTATGATGCAAAGTTGTGATAATGTATCTCCCTTTTTATTGTAAATAGGGCCTCCACCAAGCAAAGACAAGGGAAAAGAAAAACAAGCATGAGAAACCAATGAGAAGCTAAGGATAGCTTTTATGGAGCTTTGTTTTTCATTGTCTTATTTTAAGTTATGTTTTGAATTTTAGAACTTTAAGTTTCCGTGTTCGACATGGAAAGGTATTTTGGATAATGGTTTGTATTTTGGATGATGGTGACTTGGTTTGCAACCCAAGTCACCCGTTTTATCATTTATCCTTTATGTTCTAAAATTTCATCTTTAAATGCTTGCGTTTTGAAACATAAGATTATTCACTTAAAAGTGATCCCATAGACAATTATAATGACGGGTTTCATTATATGTCCACATGCTTAAGGCTTGTGTATGATCATTTATAAAGCGATTTTGAGTCTATGAACTCTCTTAAAGGTATGTCAACCACCAAGTACACATATGAAATCGATAACAATTAGTCAACCTAGGAGGTAGTTCTCCTTATAATTCAACATCATTAATTTGTGTCTCATATGCTATCTTTGAATGTTTAGTGTATTCATTCTAAAGATAGAGTGGGAGGAAAATGAGGACACAACACACAAGACAAAGATCAAATTGTGTACTTGTGTAAATAAAGATCTACGCAAGAGAAAATGATTTGAATAAAGGTATATCTATTTACATAGTATGCCGAATAGATGAGATCTATGGTCTCAAGTTAGTTCTATATGACTAAAGAGACCAAGTGTAGTAATCGTAAGAGTATATTCTCAAGATAACTACACGAGGAGACCAAAAGAAGTTTTGGATGAAAATGACTAATGCAAAGTCTTAACAAGTTTTTGACTAAGTTCTATATGATAAATTTTGACCTAATAGTTTCAATCATGAGTTTTACTTAAGAGCCTAAATGAATCAAAGTAACATACTAGTTATGATCAAAATCAAGTTGCAAAGTTTGATATTCCGATATCTCCTATAGCCAACGTTTTAACCATACAAATGTCATTGCTTAACCTCCCTATGAAATGGTTAAATCTCCTTCCAAAAGGGTATTTGCGAAGGACGTATTCTAAATATTATTTGTATTTGAATATTGACATTGCTACACATCATTATGACATGAGTGTGTTAGAGATTTAAAATCTCTTTCCGTAAGGTTGAGATAACACCACTTCAAAATAGGCATTTTGAAAGGATATGATATGGTTTTATCCTAGTAACTTGGCAAAGCAATTTATATTTATATTCTTGACAAATTTCGATTAAGAAGTCAATTTCGAAATATGTAGAATTGAGTGGGAGTTAGGAAATTCTCATGTGAAGACATAGAATTTAGTGGGAGCTATCATCCTTGAATGTATAAAACTCATTACTCATTAAAGAATGACGAGCTAATACCTTCTTTCATAAAGAAGCTTTTGAGTTTTCAATTCTGGATGAAAATGGACAATGATGAATCCAATTACATCATGAGATGTTGGATTAGTATTAAAGAGATACACATCGTATCAACATTTACATAGGTTATTCATATGAATGAAAATGGGATTACCATTAGCAGTCATGGTAGTTCATTGAACCTGAGAACGGTTGATCTCATGATTATTAGTAACTAATGTTTCCGCCATTAGAATGATCATGTACGTGTCCAATTTTGAATCATATGCATAAGAGCATGATGATTGGTTGGTGAGCCATAAAAGAAACGTCATGAATTCTCGAGTAGAATCCGATGAGCGATTTCGGTGTTTGACGGAATACTCGATTATGTGACAATAGGTTGCACATATATATGAAATCCGAACACAGGTAAGGATTTATGAGAATCCTAAAACTTTCGAGCTAGAAAGAGAAATGAGAAGCTTTGGAAAGATGCTTGGTTGAATAAGAAGTTATTCAAAAACAATCTTTCCTAGTAAAGCTAGGACTTGTGAGAAGTACTAAGCTAATAATCTTGTCAATTGTTACAAGATTCTACAAAACATATACCTAGTGCATTGTGTGTGGATGGAATACTTGATCGGTACAAGTTGTATTATTCATCGCAAATTCGTTCGTTATGAGATGAGCGATGAGAAAGTTCTTTCAAGTTAAAGAACCAAAACCAAGGTCAAGAACCTTAATGTGTACTTGGTAAGATTCATGCTATGAGAACATGAATGTGAAGGAAATTGCAAGTGCAAGAAGTTTGAACACATGGACACATGGGATGTTAAACTTCTATTGCAATCAATAAGTGTTTACACTTATGATAAACATCACAAGGTTGTAATATGATATTGACTACCCGAGTGTGATGTCGACATTTGTCGTTTGAGTTATTATTAACTCACTTTGACCATTGTTATATCCAAACGGGTTGTAGAGACAATTGAACCCCGTTAAAGTGAACATGGATTAACATTGTTTTTGCCCATAGTTACTTATATGAGGTGACGTCTCGAAGTGACTAGAGTGTGAGGCGATTGATGGCAAGTTCAAGTGCCATACAGTCATGTGAGATGACTAGTCGATCACATAGGCAGATTTTTAGGAACATTTTGTCGGGCCTAATGACCGCTTATAGAGTTCTGGCAAATTTATATAGCCTGGTCGTGGCGAGAGCTACTATAGTATTCAAATGAGTCGATTCTTTTGACTAAAGACTATTCACCTAAGATGGCACGATTTCAGATTAACTTTGATTTGTGTTACTACGACCTTCGTAAATGGGGTCAAATTGGCATATTTTGGGTTATGATGGCTGTAGCTAGCAAGGAATGAGTGCGATAAGAATTGTCCACCCCTAGTGGTTATAACAATATCTCAGGGCCACTCGAGGAGTAATGAACTGGAAATGCGTGGCCACGCTCGGAAGGTATCCAGAGTGGATAAATCCGGTCAATCAGTTATTCTCCAGATCGAGGAAACCACTCTCGATATGATCACTTGCAAGTACGACCTGAAAGACACCTTGCATTGAGTGGGAGATAGTAATAGGACAAGAGAATTGGTGACGCACACTTGTCGAGGACAAGTGGGAGATTGTTGGAATATGTGTCCTCCGACAATAATGCGATCACGACTGTTGATCATGATGATCACATGTTTAAGTCTCATTAAATGAATACAATTGGGAAGTAATATTGTTACTGTCAACTGGTCAACATATATCGGTAATGATTGGCTGACTAGAGTTTGACATTACTGTCGTGTGACGGTGGTGATCAGTTGACCCCCTAGGTCATACCTAAAGGGCAATACTCTTAATTGATTATTTAATTAATCGTATAATGTTACGAGTTAATTAAATTACTTGAAAATTGACGGATGATTTTGGAAGTAAAATTTACGTATCATATTGAAATGGGATTAAATAAGGTACGTCCGAGTAATTGAATTGTATCATTACTCGGATGAAATAAATTGTTTAATGTAACAATTAAATTGAATGAATTGTTATAAATACAATCTGTTGTGATTTATAAATGGTAAAATATTTTGGCACAAGTAATTATGAAATTACTAAGTCGATTTTGTATATGACGTATTTTTATTAATACGTTGATTTTTAATATGATAAAAATACATAAACAAATATATGTGACATGTGACATGTAACATATAGACAATTGACAAAAATAATATGGACACCATATTATGCAAAGGGCCGAAAATTAGAAGGTGTTTTAGCTAATTATAAGTTGTGTGTAATTAGTGGAAAACACAATGATTATAAAGCAACCTAGCCATGCAAGCCTATTGTTCCTTGTGAAGAACAATTTCTCCATGCATTGGCTCACCCTAAAGCCCCTCTTACACGGTTTTTGGGAAGAGAAAATGATCATTGTTTTCTCTTATAATTTTACCTAATAATACTCTAAAATGTTTTAGATTATTCATTCATTCAACTCATCCAAAATATAAGTTCTAGAGAAATAAAATCCTCTCTTTATCTCTCATCAAAACCGAAAATACTTAAGTGTTTATAAATATTTTTGGTTCAATTTTCTTCTATAATTAATATTATACTAGTTTTGTAATATTAATTAAATTAAGAGGAGCCTTGGGTATATTACATAGGGAGAGATCTTACACTTAGATCTTTGTTCTTCCATTGGAAAGGCTCAAGAACAAGAAGAGAAAGGTGATCTCTCTTGTGCCCTAATAGCCGAAATCTACTATGTAAGGACATGATTTCTCCTCTATTTTATTATATTGTTTGCATGCATAAGATCCGTTTTAATTTATGACAAATAAATTTAGACATATATGAGTATGTTAAAGTGTATATGAATCTACATTTCCTTCAGATTTTTGCCTCTGAACTCCGTTGTTGGCTGACCTAGTTTAATTAGTTTACGTATAATTAACTATTATCCGTATTATTACCTTCTGACTCCTTCGTTAATTCTTTTGATTCATTCTTTTATTCGTTTTTTTCCAAATTATCCGTTTTGAAGGTATTTTCGACATAAATCGCCTAATCCATTGTAATTATTGTAATTTTCGTTATTGTAATTTTATTCCTTGTATCTTGTATGATTTGAATGTTTTCACATATAATTGAGCATTAAATCCTACTTTGACCCAATTGTTTGCTAAATTACGTGTCAACCGACTTAGCCTAATTCTCACATGTTATGATTAAAACTTGGATGTTGCATTGCATGCATATAATCGACGATATATCGAGTATAGATGATATCCCTAATAATTAGTAGAGGCCGCTATCGAGGCGGGCGGGATTAGGTGTTCTATCAAAAGAGCTTCCTAATACGTACCCTCACCCCTTACTCCAGATCTCTGTGAACATCCGTGTTCATTGGCATCCACGAGTGTCATTCTAGACATAGAATGCTAAGGGTAACGATTGCTTAGTGTTCATGTCACTACTTTGTGTCTTGACATGGCACGAGGTATTCGAACGGTTCCAATTTCCCATAAAAATTGGTGGCGACTCCAACAAAAATGCAAACGCTTGTTCTCTTCCTCCCAAGCGCCCCCGTGGGCCCCCCGCTGTCCACAGTTTGGCGACTCCGCTGGGGAAATACACTTACGAGTAGCCATGGGTGAAACTTGAACAAGGTTAGGGAATAGTTTATACAAGACAATTGTCGGTTTTCATAACTCGGTCTTCCTAGATCGCTTCATTCGGCCTTCCTAGGCCCAACCCAACCCATTCGACCAATCGTCCCGTCTAAACGGTCCTAATTCTTATTTGGGCCTAAGGATGGATAGCGATTGACGTCATCCATACTATGATGCTTGCTCTTGTTTGTTTCAAGGGCCTTCACTACTTAAGGAAATGGACTAGGAATCGGCCTTACTCTTGTTTGGTACGAGCCTCTCCACAGACTTCGGGTTTGATGGTTCGGTATGGCAACCCACCCTTTAAGCCAAAACCCTTTTAAATGCACTCAGCATCCCGTTATAATGCTTGTATAAATGTTTGTACCTTATGTGATCACCATTTCTAGACGAAACCATGACGATTTTTGCAAAAATCAAAACCCTTTTTTTAATCAAAATTTCGAAAAGGCCATTGGATTAGTGCAAAACCCAGTCAAAACTCTGTCCGTTTGTCGAGTCAAAATTCAGGCCACAAGCCCATTTCAAAACTTCACTTCGAGTCCACTCCTACAACTACACTATAGTTAACTAGGATACACATTTTTAAAATTTTGTCCTTTCTTCAAAGCTCACTCAACACAAGTGGCACACACCCACTTCACGAGTCAAAACATTTCTTCTTTTAGCAAGTGTGTTAGAATGGTCGATCGTGTTTTGATTCGTCATCGGTCTCTTATCCAGTTTTCAAGATGCCTGGAACCAGCGAAACAAACCTCCACCAACTTTAAGATGGTAATGATCGAATCCTAGCCGCACTAGCTCAAATCCAAGTTACTCAAGACCAAGTGTATGATCGCCTTGACACCATCGAGGGCCGGATCTATGCCGCAGAGGGGAGATTGCCTCCTCATGAAAGTGAAGTAGTAGGTGACTACGCGGATTAATCCAAGGACGAAAATCCCCCCATGGGACTGACTGTAGCTGAGAAAAGACTCCAATACTTAGAGGAGCAATTGATGTACCTTAAAGGGGATGACATTTATAGGGAGAATAATCGCAAGTATGAGGCCGTCAACTCCAAACTACCAACCAATTTCAATATGACGGATATCCCTAAATTCAAGGGGCACGAAAACCCTCTGAACCACATCCGCGCCTTCAAGGATTACATGTCTATCAAAGGCATCAAACCCGAGATGTTCTTAAGGATCTTTCCTTCATCTCTTGACACCATCCCGAAGCAATGGTTCTACTCTTTAGAACACAAGAAGATCGCTACTTCGGAAGATGCCGCGATCGAATTTGCCAAGCAATATGCGAATAATGCTGAGATCCAAGTTAACATGCGCACTCTAGAGGTTCTTACCCAAAATGACAAAGAAGGATTCACCGACTTCCTAAGTAGGTGGAGGAAGACTAGTACCCAACTAGTTGAACGCCCGGATGAGGCTACCCTTGTGGAGAAGTTCGTGGACAATCTCAAACCCATTTATGCCAATCATTTGAGATACCAAAACATCAAAACTTTCAAGGACTTAACCGTACTAGGGACAAGGATCGAAGATGACATCCGTAAAGGGCTCTTGTCCAAAACGGTAGGTCAAGGATATCAAGGCTCAACAAGTCGTTCATACGGCTCTACTGGCAAGACTGATGAAGTTAACCTTCTCGAGCCATCCAAGAAAAGTACCCCAACAAGGAAATTCACAAACCTTGGGGATACTTACTCCAACGCTCTTAAAAGGTTAATGAAACAAGGCAAACTCTAACCCATTGGACCTACTCCCGAACCTGAAAAGAAATCCAAATTCTGGGACGAGAACTGATACTGTGAATACCATAGGGGTAAGGGGCATGACACAGAGAAATGATACAAATTAAAAAATGTGCTTCAAGACATGATTTAATATGGTCGACTACCAATACCGCCGGGAGGAAAACCCAACAACACTCAGAATCCTCTTGGAGTTCTAGTGATTACAAGTGACAAATCTACCTTAGATTGTTCACACCTCATTTCTCCAATTGAAGATGAGATCCACGCGATCGAGAATGAAAGGAACTATTCCACCATTTCTCCAAACATCACCATGAGTCTATTATTCGGAGAAGATCGATTTGTTAGAGCCGCGCAGGATGAGATCATTACCATGATACTTCAAGGCGATCGCTTCAACCCCACCGCGTTAATCACAGAAACTAACGCGAGTCAGCAGAAAGGATGGAGAAAGTCAATCAAGTGGACCAACAATCAAGGAAGACTCTTCAAGCTCACTACTGGAGAAGGAGAGATGTTCAAAGGAGAACCAGAAGACGATGAATTCGAGTCAGAGTCGGAGTCAGAGTCGGAGTCTAGAGAAGTCGTTAGGGAGTCTCCTCCTGTCGTCATCCCTATTCCCTTTGTTTCTCCTAGCTTAGCCTCGAGTAGTCGCAGTAGTTAAGGAAATGTCCCAACCACTGGCCCTTTGCCGCCACTGACCACGGATCAGATGGCCTCTTTGTTTCAACTTTTCTCAAACTTTAATATGAATAAATCAGGTTCTGCTTACTCTTTGTGTTATCTTGAGTGCAATTCTGTTTACGATGATACTGAGGATGACCAAGACCCAGACTCGATCGAAATACCTCCCTACATAGCAAAGAAATACTACAGGAAAGGGAAGGGGGATCAGTAATAGAGGATACCGAACCCATCAATGTAGGAACCGAACTAGAACCCCAAGAACTTAGGATAGGGACTACCTTGAGCTCTACCGAAAGGGCCGATTTCATAGACCTCCTAAACGAGTTCAAAGACATTTTCGCTTGGTCCTACAAAGACATGCCAGGGATCGACAGGGACATCGCCGAACATAGAATCCCGATTAAGCCAGGTTTCAAACCCAGAAATGAAAGCTTCGACGAATGAGAACGGAATGGGCTCTCAAAATTAAGGAAGAAGTTGATAAGCAATTCAAAGCCGGGTTCATCAAAGTTTCCGAGTATTCTGACTGGGTAGCCAACATAGTACCTGTACCCAAAAAGGATGGGAGAATCCGCGTTTGTCTTGACTTTAGGGACTTAAACAAAGCAAGTCCTAAAGATGACTTCCCTCTACCACACATCGACATATTGGTGGACAATATCTTGCACCACGCATTACTATCCTTCATGGATGGGTATGCGGGTTATAACCAAATCAAGATGGCCATAGAAGACATGCATAAGACCACCTTTGTCACTCAATGGGGAACCTATTGCTATACGGTCATGCCGTTTGGATTGATCAACGCCGGAGCTATATATCAACGCACCGCAACTACACTCTTATATGACATGATGCACAAAGAAGTTGAGATATACGTAGACGACATGATTGTCAAATCCAAGAATAGAGAGGGGCATATTGCGAACCTTCGCAAATTTTTCGCAAGGCTACGAAAGTACAACATGAGGCTCAATCCTCAGAAATGCACATTCGTAGTAACGTCTGGCAAACTTCTGGGATACGTCATTAGCCAACGAGGTATAGAGATAGACCCTTCCAAGATCCAGGCTCTGATCGAAATGCCACAACCTCAAACAGAAAAAGAAGTCAGAGGATTCCTGGGAAAAGTGCAATATATAAGTTGATTCATATCGAAACTCACCATGATTTGTGAGCCTATCTTCAAGAAGCTCAAGAAAACAGACCACACCATGTGGGATGATGATTGTCAAAAGGCATTTGACCGAATCAAAGAGATATTGGCTAAACCACCAGTGCTCATGCCACCTCAACGAGATCAACCTCTTGGTTTATATCTCACGGTAACCGAAACAGCCATGGGTGCCATGCTAGCTCAAACTGTATGAAGTGAAGAAAGGGCTATATACTACCTTAGTAAGAAGTTCTTGGAGTACGAGTGAAAATACTCACAACTCGAAAAGACATGCCTCGCTCTTGTGTGGGCAACGAAGAAGCTACGCTATTACATGCTTAGCTACTCCATCAAAATATACTCCAAAATGGATCCAGTCAAATACCTCTTCGAGAAACCCGTCCTCAACGGACGCCTAGTAAGATGGACTTTGATGCTCTCAGAATTCGATCTCAAATACGTGCCTCTGAAAGTAATAAAAGGTCGTGCCGTTGCCGAATTCTTCGCAGAAAATCCCATCAATGATGCACAAATAATAGACACTTGGTCATTTCCAGACGAGGATATACTTCAAACTGATGTAGATTCCTGGGACCTTTACTTTGATGGAGCATCAAACTTAAGAGGATTTGGAATAGGAGTGTTGCTCATTTCTCCTGAAGGCGAGTATACACCAATCTCTGTCAAACTCGACTTCGAGGTGACAAATAACGCTGCAGAATACGAAGCTTGTCTAATTGGACTACAAGCGGCAGTGAGCTTAGGCATTAAGAACCTCCGAGTACATGGGGATTCATCCCTGATCATCACCCAAGTTACGGGATCATGGAAAATTCGAAGTGAAAGCCTAGCACCTTATCAAGCTAGAATAGACCAAGTTGCCCAATTCTTTGATCACGTGACCTATCTACACCTACCTCGGGAAGAAAATCAATTTGCAGATGCTCTTGCAAAACTCGCATCTTTGATTAATATGCCAGATGACATGGTGGAAATGCCTTTATGCATCGCACGACGGTCAGAGCCAGCTTACGTCCACCAAATCACCAATGAAGAGGAAATCGCACAGAAACCCTGGTTCCAAGCAATCCTGAATTTCAAGCTCAATGGTACCTATCCACCCGATATGGACAAAAGGGGACAACGTGCTATACGCCTGCTAGCTTCCCAATACGTTCTCATGCAAGGAGAGTTGTACAAAAGAACACCTCTTGGTGTAATCCTACGTTGCCTTGATCATTCACAGGCACGAAAGGTGATGGAAGAAGTCCACGATGGAGAATGCGGTCCTCACATGAGTGGGCCCATGATGGCAAAGAAAATCACACGTTTGGGGTATTATTGGACCACAATGGAATCCGATTGCATCAAATACGTAAGACATTTCCACAATTGCCAAATCTTCGGGAATGTACAACACGTCCCTCCTTCATTGCTCTATACGATGACATCTCCTTGGCCATTTTCTCACTGGGAATTGACATAATCGGAAGATAACCCCACCGAACAGAGGTCACCGTTTCATCCTAGTAGCGATCGATTATTTCACCAAATGGGTGGAAGCGGCTTCCTACACTACTCTCACGGCTAAAAATGTGGCAAAGTTCATACAAAACAACATCACCTGTCGATACGGTTGCTCACATGAGATCATTAGTGATAATGGATCACATTTCCAAGCTGAGACTGAGCAATTGCTAGCCAAGTACAAAATTAGGCATCACCACTCTTTGCCCTATAGACCCCAAACTAACGGCGCGGTAGAGGCAGCAAACAAGAACGTTGTCACAATTCTCAAGAAAATGATTGACAACTATCGAGATTAGCCAAGCAAGATACCCTTTGCTTTGCGGGGATATCGTACATCTGTTAGGACGCCCACTGGGGCTACCCCTTTCTATTTGACTTACGGCATGGAAGCTGTACAACCAGTCGAGCTAGAGATACCATCCTTGCGTATTTTACTCGAAAGTCAAATCCCAGAAGCCGATTGGAAGAGAGATAGATACGAAGAACTCATCCTCCTGGATGAACGTAGGCTACGCGCCTTGCATAATGTCCAAACATATCAAGCACGTATCAAACGAGCTTTCAACAAAAGGGTTAAGCTAAGAAACATCAAGGAAGGAGACTTAGTACTCAAATCGGTTAGAGCTCTTTTACCTGTTGACCCACGGGAAAAATTCAAACCTAATTGGGCCGGACCATTTCTAGTCAAATCCATACTTCCAGGGGGTGCGGTTAGAATCACAGACCTAGACGGGAATGAGTTTTCCAACCCAACAAACCTTGACCAACTAAAACGGTACTATGCCTAGAATAGGAACAAAAACGCGCCTCGCGTAACCTCACGTGTCGCTCTTGTGGCACTGAATAAACGGCCCCTGGCCAAGTTGAAATAAGCTAATGTCACTTTGCTCTTGCACTTTGACAATTTTGTCGTCCTCATATCATCAAATAAACTAAATTTGCACCTTTAGAGTAAGCAAAAGCTCATGCTTATTTTCTAAGTTCATTACAAGCTCTTGCTTAGAACAATTATTCTTTTACATTTACTCGAACTACGCGCAAGGGTTTGATTTCATTTTTAATGAATACGTAGGCAATCCTTCACAAGATACAACCCATTATTTTTTAAATGTAAATAGAAGGACATTTGCATTGCATTTGGAATTCGACAAGAATAATAAATTGAAAATCACAACGGTTTCATAACCATTTAAACTTTTTTATTTCATTCATTTTCTAATAATAGTACGCTACATAATAAAAATAAAAATAAGCTAGGATTCTAAAAACCCCACCTTTTTATTACAACAATAATAATAATAATAAATAATAAATAAAGACTCGGGCTATTCTTCCATCTTCCCTTTGCCCTTGTCATTCTTGTCATATTTTTTGTCACGACCTCGAGCCGGACGCTCTTGCGCCACTTCGGACCTAATCACCAACGGTCTTTCTCGAGGCCTAGACTTCCCATTCTTGCCAATCACCATCTCTACGACAGGAGAGGTCTTCGGTTTCTTCGAAGGATGAACGACTCGAAACCCGGTTTCCTCCTCTCCCTCGATAAGAATCCGACACCCATAAGGCATTAGCAGAAGAGTTCAAGAACCATACATTTCTTTGGGCCCATTTAATGGCCCACTCCCTTCGGCTCTCTGTAGTAAGCGCCACGGCAGTCTGCGGGACGGTATCAAGCTTCGGGATCGTCTGTTTTAGCCCAACCTGTCTCATCAGCCTTTCCGGGAAGATGCACACCATAAATTCCAAGCCAGGAATGCGCACAGATTGAGTAGGATCCAAAGAAGACACTCCAGTGATAGATTTGAGGTGCCACCACGGCACAATCTACCTAATCAAAGGGCCATCATCACTCTTCAGTTTGTTCTCCCAATAATTGCAGACTCGGGCGAAGTCCACCATGTAAAGCCTGGTCCTCATCGCAATTGAACGAGCATGATAAGAAGGAACGTGAACTGGGGGCTCGATCAATCGAAGCCGTTCCATAAGCCAAACCTACCAAAAGTAGGTATTAGATACGAAAAAAAAAAAAACAAAAAAAAAACGAAAAAAAAAACGAAAAAAAAACGAAAAAAAAAGAAAGAAAAAGAAAAATACGCGTTCTTTTACCTGCAGAATGACGGGACTTCCTGAATACGGTAGGTCGCGGTTGGCTCTTCTATTATCCAAGCCAAAAAGGATCTCTCCTAGACATAAACAAGCTGGGCTCTTGCGCAGCTCCATTTGCTCAACAAGGCCCAGAAGACGGGGATCACCTCTCAAGTCTTCATCAACATGCCCTTGGAAGACATACACATGCAACAAGCAAAACCCAAATGCCCTTGGCCTAGCAACATAAGAAACGGTGGGGTCGGCCTTGTTAATGAATCGGTCAATAAAGTCCAACATTCGCACTCCCTTCGAGGTCACTAGACGGTCCACCTCAAGTCTAGTCAACCCAAGCAAGTCTCTAAATTTGCTTTTATACCCTTGCGAGGTAGAAGGAATGGCAGACAAGTGTTCAGGGTCCCACCCACCAATCGCAGCGATTTCTTCAGGAAATGGGCAAATATCGCCTCCAGGGAACGCAAAATCATGGTAATTCGGGTCCCAATAGTCAAGACAAGCATCCAAGAATGGTTTGACAACCTTGATAAGCTTGAAACTCAGCAATGATCCAAGATTATAGGCGCCCATATCATATTTCTCCATGTTGGAAAATTCGTTGGTCCATTCTTTTAAGCGAATCTCCAAAGTATTCATGATGAAGAGATTATTTTGAGAATTTTATGTAATAAGACGAAGAAGAGACGGAAGAATTGTGTGAATAAAAGCTCCATCGACGTCTCTACTTATACTAATTTCTGTTTCCAAAAATCTGCCAGAACGGAACCGCCTGGGAACAGGCGCAGCACCTGCTGCGCCTCTTCAAAGGGACGCAGCTCGTGGTGCGCCTCTTCCTCAGCTTGACTTCTGTGATTTTCCGCGTTGGATCTTTCCTAATTCCACGACGAATAATTTCCTATTCCTACGGGTTATTATTTTGGTAAATACGTGGAAATTACCATATTTCGTGTTTCTTAATTCCGCGGGCACGCATTTCGAGACGATATCAACATTTCCGTCATTTTACCACACTTGTATAGATTATTTTAGGAAATAATTTTCATTTTAGGAAATAATTTTCATTATAATTTAATTCATTTCAAAATTCATATGTTTATTTCATTTACATATTTCTTTCATTTCTTTTCTAACTTATAGGTTTCTAATTTTTTTTTTCTTTTTTTAGGGGTAACCCTCCCTAACGTCCGGTTATTTCCGGCAAAATTTTTGCATTTTTTTGCGTGCTTTTGAGTCATTCGTTTTACGTTAATTCAGGCCATGTATATATACAAACGTATGTTTTGCGTGATTTCTATGTAAATTTCGGCAGCATGACGGCGTAAACCGTCACCTACCAAACCTGTTCAAAACTAACCTGCAGATACAAGCAACACAACCCAGCAGCAAAGGCACTCAGGCCATCTTATATACAACCAAAAAGGGAAATGTACAACAAACTGGGGGCTCGAGCCCCAAACAAAGTCCGGAATGTTCAAAATAAAGGTCCAAAATGTACAAGTATGCAAAATACAGCCAACAAACAAACAAAAACTACACAAAACTACTGTTGGTCGCCCTCCAGCTCCGCAACTCTTGCCGCAAGAGCAGCAATCTCGGCGTCTCGAACCTCGAGCTCCCTCAACAAGCGAGCGGTCTCCTCCCGAGACTGAGCCAACTCTCGCTCCAGCTCGCGGTCCCCCTGTAAACAACAAAATTGGCTCATGTCAATCATGTCAATCATTTCAAGAAAAGTTGGAAGATCAAAATTCAAAATGAAACAGGCACAAGGTTCATACCTGACAACCTCGACCACCGACAAGTGCCTCGACGGCAGTAACTCGCAGCCGGTTGGCCACCCTCCATAACGCCAGAAACCGAGACGGCGCAACCTGCATTTTCATAAAAAGAAGTTCTCAAAAATTGAACAAACTCGATCAAATGTGTTCCTACACAAAAAATATGCAAAATTAGAGGCTCACCCTCCGAATCGATCTTGCGATCCGTCCGGCCAAGATCCGTCACAGCCACGTCAAAGTCACGTAGCTCGGAGATCGTCGTCCTCCCGGTCGCGTCAGTGTACTCGAAGGTCTCGGGGTACTCTGGGGGCTCGATGCCCGCCGCCTCAACCTCCTACAAAACCAAATATTTCTCATTAATCGATGATCTTTCATCGTAGTTTTAAAATCAAGTAAAGAAGAAGAATAAAGATACTCACCACTACCGGCCAGTACGCCAACCTCCCGTAGAGGAACGCCGAGTAGTCCTGGCCAGGACGAAGGAGGGCGTCACCACCGATGTCAGCCAAGTCAGCCTCCCTCCTTGCCTCAGAAGGCTCCCTGAACATCGTCCTAGGAGGATCGACGGGAACCGTCAACACGTCCCGAGAGCACTGACGAGCCAAGCGCTCGCCCAAGTACCACACAGGACCCATCGACGTCCTCAACAGCAGCCGGCTCGAGCTCCTAGGTCAAAGGACCTCAGCCACAAAAGGAGGCGCTCCAGCGTACTCCGCCCAAGGCCTGAGCACCCACTGGGACAAGATAAACAAAGGAACCATTCTTATGATCCATTTAAAAGGAATATAGAAGCAAATGAATATAAGTGAGATGTTTACGCTGTCTAATTGGAGAGCGTTCATGTCCCGCCGGTAGACACCATGAGAAGAACGCTTGCTCTTCGTCCTGCACATCACCCAATCCCTCACCACGGGATAGGCCTTCTCCAGCGGCTCCGTCCTTTTGGGCGCGAGGCCCGGAAAGTAGGAGTACACCCACGCCTGTGAAGCAAGTTATTCAATAACGATCTTTCGTGGTTTGATAAAGAAAGGAATTGATTTTGGTCTAAATGAAGGTTCATACCTCCAACAGTGGTCCAGGTCCGACAGCGCCAGGAGAAGTCCCCTTCTCCATCAACTCTGGATGAACCATGGCCCTCATGAAGTGGATGAGGACCGCAAAACTAGTAGTGACCCAGTCCCAACCCCCTAAGCAGCTCAGGTCAGAAAGGAAGGGAGGAAGCTTCGTCGACAGCCTCTCTCCCTTGTCTCCGAGGTAAATCGAAGACATAGACCACCAGAGCCACAAACGAGCCCTCTGCTCAGCTGTACAGGGAGAAGGAGCCGTCTCCCTCCCGTCAATCGTCACCAGCGCCGGGATCTTTCCTGCGAAGTAGTCTCGAACGTAGGAGCTGGGCACCAAACCCGTCACTGTGACAGCCTTCGGCGATAAGTTCTAGCCGATCAACCTTCTTGCCTCGGCCGAGTCCACCCTCATGACAATCTCCGGCCACTCCACAGCCTCAGACCCACACGGCAGACCAGAAATCATGCCGTAGTCCTCCAGAGTGACTCCCACCTCACCAAAAGGCATGTGAAAAGTGGAAGTCGTATCCCAGAATTGGTCCAAGAAAGCGCGGACCAGGCTAAGGTTAGCCCGCTACTTCCTCTTCGCGATATCCCTCCAGGCCTGCACCAAGGCACCGAACGCTCCACGCTCGATCATGGCACGCTCCTCCGCCGACAGCCGCTTGTAGCACTCCATCGCTGTCATGTAGCCCAAGAACGACCTGATGTTCCCGACCTCTTATTGTGATTTGAAACAAAAGCTATCTTTAGTTTTTTTGAATGAAAGTTGGAAGAGATATGAACAGGTAAACGAAAGAAGATGAGTGATGAGTAGTGAATTCCTATTTACCAAACTCTTCACCGTCCTGTAGGACAGGTGACCCTCTGCAGCCCCCACAAAGAAGTGCCTACTCTCCCGTGTCTCGGCCACACGCGGTGCTCCTCTCAGCTGACGACCTCCTCGTCCGACGTTGGCCCGTCTCGGGGCCTCCTCCTCCTCAACAGCCTCCTCCTCATGGACCTCGTCCCCAGCAGCCATCACCGCAGCGGTGAAGGCCTGCTCCAAAGCCTCCTCGACAACAGCAGCGTCTATCTCCATGGGAGTCCTCCCAGAAGTAGAAGCCTCATCACCTGCAACATTAAAGCAAATTTAGGCCGCGTCACGTGACGACAAGCCTTGGTTAAGGGATTTTTCGAGCCTTTGGAAGCCCTGAAATCGCTCTTTCTCGCCATCTTTGGCCATATTCTCACAAACGTGATCGCTCATGTGGTAATCTGGGTCAATTCAAGCCTAATTTGAAGCCTAGTCTTGGGTTCAAGTCGAAATTTCGGCAGCATCTCGTTACAACGGCGATTATGCCCTAGAAAAGTGTCCTGAAAAAGCTGTCACAAACCAAAATTCCGAGATGGTAGGAAGTTTACCCATCATCCAAGGATCCCAAATATCAAGTTTTATCGCAAATGGGCAATCCTAAGGCTATTTTCGAAGCAATTTACGGTTTAGCTGTGAAACCGTCTCAAATTCACTCAAAGGCTCAAAACTCAACGAAAATTCGAAGCAAATACATGGTTATGTTCCTTATACTACCTATTATCCGTTTCTAATACCAATTTGACAAGGCAAATGCATTTGGGGGAAAAGCCCCAAATTTTCGATTAATTGTGTCATAAACCCTAATTTTTTCGATCCAAAATTGAACAAATACGGAAGATTAATGCAAGAATGAGACACATACCTCGATTAGTCATGATTGATGCAAGCTTTTGGATCAAACCTTGGCAGAAATGGTTAATATTTGAGAGAGTATTGTGTGATTTGTGTTTCGAAACAAATGATCCTAAACCCTCTGTTTATCGCGGTTTTACGCAGAAAAAACGCTTTGGGGAATTGACGCAGCAGGTGCTGCGCCTATTCCAAGAGACGCAGCTCTTGTTGCGCCTCTTCCTTGTGTTCCCTCCATACGAGTTTTCAAAAATTCGTTATGAGTTCGTTATTTGTGGGCCCATCTTTGGTGCGCCTCTTCCCCGATGCTATTTTATCCTTTTGGTCCGTTTGACGATTATCTTACGTTCCGGCCCACATTTCTAAGCCAGCAACAGACTATTACACGTTATTTATCCCTTCCAAGACCCTTGCTTGTCACAACGAGCAGATATTCCTTCACAGGTGTTTCGACACGCCTTCATTACTTTTCCCAACGAGAGTAAGCGGATAGACTTTCCCTCTCGAGACATGGAGATTAATTCCCGATTATGTTCCCCGACGAGAGTAAGCGGATCGACTTTCCCTCTTGAGACATGGAGATCAACATCAACCCCTATTTCTTCTGAAGTTTGTTCGAAGCTGAACACGAACAGATTTCTCCCAGCAGTTCCCGACTGTGTCCTACTGTCTTTCCTCATTATTTCCTTATAATCCTTTAGACACCAAGTTATCTTCAGGCCCAAGAGTTTCGACGAAGCACCTTCAGTCCCGTTTCGTCCGGAAGTCTCAGGTATGATCTCTTCTTATGGCTGACGAGCCTCCTTACGTAGTCTAATGGACTTTAAACGACCCTCCCCGATAGTCGACAGATTCTAAAATGTTCCCGACGACAGGTCCTTGGCTCAGACCCCTTGAGCCGCCACGCGTCGCCAATAGTCGTCAGGTTGTAATCTTCGATTGACCTGATGGCTATACTTTGACTTTCGCCTTGTCCAAGCCTCAGTCTAAGTGGGGGCTCTGTAGATACCTCATTTCTGCACCTCTCGCAAACCACCCGGTGATGATTAGGCCGCATGTTTGTTACGCGAAACAATTTGTGACAGTTCGTAAGTTTATCGTCAGGTGATTGCTCAAATACTGATGTCTACCTCTTAGTTGTCATCTATGTGCCGATACGGTCGTTTTGACAGTAATTAGAGTACATTTGGAGTCCGGGCCTAAAACCGTCTTCATTTTCTGATACCCGTTAAATCCCGAGTCAGAATGTTCTGGAATGTTCCGGATATTTCTATTCCATATTTTATAAATATTTCACAATCTTTATCCTTTGGTAAACAATTTCCCGTAATATTCACATAAGATATTAAGGAAAACCAAATTATTCCGTCCTTCTATAACTCAAACATGGAAATCTTTCTTCCGTAGGAGGAAACCCCTTGGGAATAGACGCAGCAGGTGCTGCGCCTCTTCCAAGAGACGCAGTGACTGCTGCACCTCTTCCCAGGTCCTTTTCTGCGTAATTTTCGTATCTTTTTCATATCTTTCCGAGATTCACTTCCAAAGACTCTCCGAAACCCTAATTCCTTCACGTGATTAGTATAAATAGGAGCCTTCGCTCCTCATATTTCTCACGCGAGTGTCCGCCCTTCTCTTCTACTTTTGCATTCTAGACCTTTGTTCTTACTTTTTGGCATCTACGTGCTTGAACATTCGACCACGTAAGCTCGGATCCTCCTGAGTACCAGCCTCGTTTGCATGACCGACCAATTTGACCAACTCCACATCAATCAACTTAATTAATCTAATCGTTTTCCTCTTACGAGGGCACTTTCATATTTGCATTATAGTTCGAGTCGAGCATCGCTAATCGATAACTTAGTCCTTCTCGTTTCGTCAAACATGTAAGTCTGAGGGTGTAAATTCTCTCTTTTATTTATTGTTATTTATTTTTGTAATAATTAATGAAAGATTTACGTCGAAAGTATGCTTAAAACCGATTTATAAAACATTGTTTTAAAACCTTTTTACGGATTTACAGGAGACAAACGTCGAGAAAGGACGCAGCAACTGCTGCGCCTCTTCGAAGGGACGCAGCACCTGCTGCGCCTCTTCCTGAGGCTGCCGCAGTTCCTGCTTCCTTTCTTCTTTCTTCGTCTTTTGTTCGTCTTATTGTTTTTGCTCTGTTATCAATTGTTCACGTTTCTTTTAACATAATAATCAGAATATGATAATTTTAACATGTAAATCTTTAATATTTAATTCATCTTTCAAAATCTCAACTTAAATCCCTCATAATTCATATTTGCGGGTTTTCGTCATTAAAATAAATTCGGGTTTTAGAGATTCGATTCATCCATATTGAATCTCTGGAATTCATCATTGACATATTTGCATCTGTTGTTTATCGTCACCATCATTAGTTTGTCATTAATAACTTGTTTAACCTAATTAATTTATCTTAGTTTGTTTTAATCCAGTATTGACCTTATAAATCTTGTATCTTGTAAATAATTCGTTCTTATTAATCTCATCCATGTTTCATCATTTTTTATGACCTTAATCATATGTAAATAACCTATTAATCACTTCCATCCGAGTAAATATCATAATCGATCCTTAAATTCACCAATTAATATTAACGATTTGCGCTTAAGCACGGCGCCAGAACTCACCCTTGAATGACGCAAAGAATCGCTGCGCTCTTCCAGAGGGCGATCTGCTGCGCTTGTTCCAGGATGATTTCTGCCTCTGAACTCCGTTGTTGCCTGACGTAGTTTAATTAGCTTACGTATAATTAACTATTATCCGTATTATCACCTTCTTACTCCTTCGTTAATTCTTTTGATTCATTCAAAAACTCTTTTTTTCCAAATTATCCGTTTTGAAGGTATTTTCGACATAAATCGCCTAATCCATTGTAATTATTGTAATTTTCGTTATTGTAATTTTATGCCTTCTATCTTGTATGATTTGTATGTTTTCACATATAATTGAGCATTAAATCCTACTTCGACCCAATTGTTTGCTAAATTACGTGTCAACCGACTTAGCCTAATTCTCACATGTTAGGATTAAAACTTGGATGTTGCATTGCATGCATATAATCGATGATATATCGAGTATAGATGATATCCCTAATCATTAGTAGAGGCCGCTATCGAGGTGGGCGGGATTAGGTGTTCGATCAAAAGAGCTTCCTAATACGTACCCTCACCCCTTACTCCAGATCTCTGTGAACATCCGTGTTCATTGGCATCCACGAGAGTCATTCTAGACATAGAATGCTAAGGGTAACGATTGCTTAGTGTTCATGTCACTACTTTGTGTCTTGACATGGCACGAGGTATTCGAACGGTTCCAATTTCCGATAAAAATTGGTGGCGACTCCAACAAAAATGCAAACGCTTGTTCACTTCCTCCCAAGCGCCCTCGTGGGCCCCCTGCTGTCCACAAAGGTACTCTTGACTAGGCCTTAATCCATGGGTCAAAGGATACTAGCATGACACATCCTAGGGTGTTTTAAAAGTATTCTAACAAGCAAAGTCTTAAGAAGAAAAAACATCTACTAGGGCCTATATACACTTGTCAAGCTTCCCAAGTAGATGGTTTCACAAAATTTTCTAACATGCAAACTACATGCCATGATGCAACTAACATATATACAACTATAATGCATATGCTTCTATCAACTAAGATACCATATAATCTAGATGCAACTCCTATAATCACATTGTTTATACCGCATCAATAACAATAAAGCCACATAGTCATTAACATAAAGAGCAAAAAAGGAGATTGGAAAGATCATACCATGCGCTCTTCATGATCCTCATGTCTCGGATATGGCGTAGTCGATCAATGTGAAAAAGGATAGACAAACAAACAAATATATACAATATATACAATATTACACTATAAAGGAATGAACATGTTTTTGGGTTTTTCATTTTTTTTTTCAAATTTTTATGGTTTTTATGGTTTATGAAATAAAAAACCATGTTTTTTGTATTTTTCAAAATTTTTAATTTTTTTGTATTTTTGGAATATAAATTCCCATCCCCCACTTTATTTTGGACATTGTCCTCAATGTACATGTAGGAGTAGGAATGAAAAGGAAAGTACATGTATTTTTTTTTTGGATTTTTGAATAAATGCAATGATATGAATGAATGCATGTTCTAACTAAATGCAATTCTATTTGACATATTTAACAAATGAATGCAATCTAAACTACACTAGATGATGCATGATTTCTAGTAAACTATGGTCACCTATGATCAAACCTCCCCAAACCGATTTAAACACTATTTCTAGTGTAAAAATGAATAGGTTTGGTCATTAGTGATTATGCATGAATTCTAGTCTATATGCAACTAACTATATGAATCATGTGAGAAATATTACAATGTAAAATAATCAATATGAACTAACTAATGTGAATGCAATATGAAATATAATACAAATGAAAGTGAGGTGTAAACTAAATGCAAGGTAATTTAAAATGCAATGCAACTATACATAAGAGAAAGGGAAAGAAAGGGTCTTACAATCACGATCTCAATCAAAGCCTCCATCATTAAGGCTATCATCATCTTCACTTTCTTCTTCTTCCTCTCCTCCTCTTTGATCATCTTTATTCATGCCTTGGTTTGGGAACACAAGGTGAGGTTGCACCCAAGAAGGCCTAGGACCATTAGGATCAATAAACCCTTGTTGTGCCATATGGTAGTATTGAGGATAGAGGGCCAAATAATTGTCTTCTTGCTCTCGGTGGATCCTAAAATCCATGTTGCTCATGATACCCATTAATATATCCATGGCCGATGGCGGGGTGCCGGGGGGAGGAGGAGGAGGTGAGTAGGGTCGGTAGACATGGGGGTATGAAGGTATCTCTACATAAGAGGGCCGAACACCATGAAGAAATGGTGGAAATCCAAGGCTTCGACCTTGGGACGGTGATGGTGCATGGGAAGGAGTAGAAGATGCCTCCTCACGTCTCCTAGGTGGTAGAGCCGCAATCCTCTCAATGGGGAGGAGGTAGCTCGGCATAGGTGCAAGGTAGCTCGACCTAGGCGTGGTAGAAGGAAGGTCCCAACAAGGAAGGGTGAGTGTAGTGCTTCCCTTGGTGTACCAATCAATGCCTCCCAAATCATTATACTTGCACCATTTGTGATTCCTAAAGATAGCCTTCTCATCAAGCAAAGTATCTCCGGGTAAAGCCACATACCTCTCATCACATTAAAGCCCGGACATAAAACATTGGCCATCCTAGTCATAAGACCACCCACCCAATTCCCTTTGACTTTGTCGCACCCCTTGCTAGATTTCGAAACCGGAGAAGTAATTCAAGTGCGGGATTAAAGTTGTACTTTGGCAAACCTTGGACATTCAAATATGACTCAAGAAAAGTCACGTCAAGTTGACTCATACTTCCCGTATCACTCCTACCATGAATAGTCCCCGCTATAAATTGATGCCACACTCTAATAACCGGATGATGAATGTAAAAGGCATGACACCTTTTAAAACCATTTAATTCCAACCCGGTGATTGCTCTCCACAAGTGTGACTCCGTGAACCCCACGGGTTTCTCAAGGTCGGTCTCGGGTATCGCAAGTCCAAAAATTTCACCAAAGGTACTCAAATGTATTTGATGGGTCTCATTACACAACCTAAATTCCGAAGACACCCCATATCTTTCTCCTTAAAAAACTTTGAGACTACACAAAAATTCCAAGGCGAGGCTAAGATATGTTTCCTCATGCATGTTAAACAAAGTCTCAAGACCCATTCCTCTAAATAATGACTCGGTTTGTTCTTCAATTCCATGTTTATCCAAAATTTGATGACAAATGAAACGAGTAGGCTCGAGTTCCTTACCTAGTAGTTTCACAAATCGTCTCCTATGCTCATTTTTGATGAATACAACCTCCGGGAAATCATCAAGTTGCTCTATCTCCGGTACTAGCTCCTCTTCTTGCATTTGGAACTCCCGTGGAGCATTAGAATTGCTTCCTTTTCTCCTCTTTGATCCCTTAGTAGTAGTAGTCTTACTCTTGCCCCAAACACTCATTGTTGTAGTCTTGAAATCCACCAAGTATAACTACTCAAGAATGCTTCAAATCTCCACAAATAAGAGCCAAACAACCTTGAAAATGCCTTACTAGAACACTAGAAGTGTTGAAGTGAAGCTAGAAGGCAAAAATCAAACCCGAAATACAATTTGTAGCTCACAGATTTCTGGAGCTCCAATTTTTAAAATGATGAAAATGGGTGATTTTGAGTATGTAGAAGGTTGGAAAGTTGGTTTTTATTGTGTAGAAATGGATTAGAATGATTTTTAGAGTAATTTGATGGTGATTTGGTTGGATTTGATGCTCATTTGGGTGATTTTTGTGAGTTGGGGTTGAGCTTGAAGGTAGAAGATGAAGATGGTAGGTGAGATGTGAGTGTAGAGCAAAGTTGTGGCTAAAAAATAAGGGCATACACGGGTTAGTAGCTGAACACGGGTGGGTCATGAGTGATCTGCCTGGATTCCTGAATATATTCTGCAAATTTGGGCTGAACCCGCTCGGGTTGGAATGGACACGCTCGTGTTGCTGCTGGACACGCTCGGGTTGATATGAACCCGCTCGGGTTGGGAGCTGAGACTCGTGTTTTCTTCAGAATCTGCACAGATTCTTAGGTAGAGATCTGTTTCCTTTCTTCTTGTCTTTCAATACGCGTGGGTTGGACTCGGGATGCACAAATTTTAAAAACTTTCGATCCAACGCCTTTTTAATGATAGCAAAGGTGCTCACAAGCCCAAGTTCTCCATTTTCTTCATTTCTTTACATTTTTCATCTTCTCATTTTCATTAATTTCCTTCAAAAAGCTCAATTAAAATATGAGATCCCTCCCTTTGATCTCTCATGCAATTTATTAAATGAATGCAAAACTACACTAAATGCATATATACAAATTAATGGTTATTGAGGAACTCCATCAAACCAAAGATTATCAATAAATAATTTCATGGAAGATTATCACTAGCACTCAAAGCACGTAGAAGTCGGTCAAATTCTTGAAAGTGGGACATGAATAGGCATGGATAACAACACAAGATTTTACAATAAAATAATGCCCAAGTAGAAGACCGAACAAGCATGTGAAGAATGTTATGACAAAAATCATAAGATATGTGATGGATGGTTGGAACATGAAATGGGTAGTTGGTTGGCAATTCACTCAACTCTTCCTCCAAATAGTCAAAATCACCACATTCAATGCAAGTACTCTCATTATCATATAAGGTGATATTAAGGGTGTCTATTTGGGGTTCCCAAATGTCGTCATCATATTCCTCATCCCAATAAGGTCCATTATCAAAGGGGTTGTCGTAACAAGGCTCACCAAGCTCAACACAATTGTCTCCCTCTAACATGTCATCCTCTAAGGGTGAGTTTTCACTCAAGCTCACATCCATATCACTCTCACATTGCCTATTAACATCAAATTCCATGGAAGTTAGGTTCATTGATACACAAGAAGAGTAAGGTGACGGTATCGAAGCACTGGTTTCACAATCAAGAATGTATTTCTCCACATTATCACTCTCTTAATCTAGCACTCCATCTTCCCAAGGAGGGGCAAATTTGTGGGCATAGTAGGTTAGCTCAAGGTTATAGGAAGGTTTCTCATTTTCACAAATCTCATTTTCATCATAGTTTCCCTCAATGAATTTTTGAAATGTAATTTTTATCGCTTCCATACCTTCCTTGGCACTCTCAAAGATGTCATGTACAATTTGCTTGAGGCATTGGGTGGTCATGAACTCAACAAATTCCCAAAATTCCTCACAACTCATTGTTGAAATATGTGTCCTCTGACAATAATGCGATCACAACTGTCGATCATGATGATCACATGTTTAACTCTCATTTTATGAATACAATTGGGAAGTAATATTTTTAGTGTCAACTGGTCCACACATATCGGTAATGATTGGCTGACTAGAGTTTGACATTACTGTCGTGCGACGGTGGTGATCAGTTGATCCCCTTAGGTCATACCTAAAGGGTAACACTCTTAATTGATCATTTAATTAACCGTATGACGATACGGGTTAATTAAATTACTTAAAATTGACGGACGATTTTGGAAGTAATATTTACGTGTCTCATTGTAATTTGATTAAATAAGATACGGTCTAAGCAATCGAATTGTTTTATTGCTTAGATTAAATTATTGTTTAAGGAAACAATTACATTTGAATGAATAAATTATAATAAATACAAGATGTTGTTATTTATAATTGGTAAATTATTTTGGTACAAGTAATTATGAATTACTAAGTCGATTTTGTATATGACGTATTCTTATTAATGCGTTGATTTTTAATATGTTAAAAATACATAACAATTTTACATGACATGTGACATGTGACAAATTGACAAATTGACAAAGATAAAATGGAATCCATTTTATCTCAATATGACCGAAATAATGGGGTGTTTTAGGAAATTATTATGTTAATTTACTAAGTGGTAAACATAATCATATTTGCCTAAAACTAGCCATGCAAACCTAGTGCCTCTTGTGAAGAGCGCCTTGCTCATGCATTGGCCCTCTAATCCCCTTCCCCTACCCGGTTTTGTGAGAGGAAATACCATGGGTTTTTCTCTAATTTTTACCTTATACATTACATCAAATGTAAAAGAATTATTCATTCATTCAACATCTAAAAATAAGAGTTTTTAGAGGGATAAATTCTTCCTCTTTCTCCCTTTCTCTTACCCGAAATATTAAGAGAACAAAATAATATTTTGGTCAATTTTATTCAAAATTAATATTGTTCTAGTAATAATAATATTAATTTTATTAAGTAGTTACCTTGGGTATTATTCCTTGGGAGGGATTCTCTACTTGAATCCTTGTTCATCCATTTTAGGAAGCTCAAGAACAAGTGAGTAGGAGAACTCACTTGTGCCCCAAATAATCCGAAATCTTCAATGTAAGATGATGATTTCTTCCTTATTCCTTTTATTGTTTGCATGCATAAGATCAACATATAATTCTATGACTAAATTATATCATCACATATATGAATATGTTAAGTAATGAGATATTGATTTCTAACAAGCGGTATCATGAGCCTTAGGTTGTTTGCATGCAAATCGGTTATAGTTTTTCCGAGTTATACGATTAACATATAAAACTCATAAATTTGTGTTATTATGATATATCACGAAATAAATTATGCATGTTAAAGTTTCTGATCCTAAAATGTATTTAGGATATTTTGATTAATTTATGGATTTTTATTGTTCATTTTATATAATAATGGCATTAAAAATGTGATTTTATGATAAAAATGTCATTTTCGGACTAAAATTAGCTAAACTTCGAATTTTCCAGTGGTTTTTGGATATGTTTTCACATATTTTATTTTTAGATGACCTGTAAATTTTCAGAAGTTTTGGAGTTTTTATGCTCGAAATATGAATTTTTCATGATAAAAATCGAATTTAAATGAAAAATAGGTTAATATGAGATAAATTTCGAATCTGGTCATAGAAATTTAGTATGTTGTCACATGCAATGTAACAAGATGTGTGTAAAATAATAGGCTATATTGAAGTCTTTATACATGATTTATGAATTTTTGATGAAAAATAGCATAAATAGTGACTTAATTAGTGAATAATTGCTAAAACATACTTCATGACTAAGGAAAAACGTCACATGTTGTATTTTATTATCTTTTTCAGATCTAAAATTGAAAAGTTGATGAATATAATTTTTCTCATATTTTTATGATTATAATTGATAAATCCGATATACCGCAACATAGTTTTTCCGATAATTTTTTCGAAATTTTAACCTAAGGTTTTTGAACATTATGAGTGTCATGGTATTTTTCCAGAATGTTCAAGAGTTTAAATTTCAAATTTCAAATTTATTTGAAATTTTTGTGATTTATTTGAAGTTTATAGCATTTTGTTGTAATTTTGAGTCCATTAATGAACAATTTTAAGAAATATAAGGTAATTATAGTCAAATAGTTAGTGGAGACTAATTTTGAGTCCTAAGTTGGTTAGGGTAATTAACATGTGCATAAATATGATTTTATGTAATTTATTGTGATTTTAAAAGGTTGAATCACGCAAATCCGTAAAAACCGATTAATATACGATATTGGCTCCTTAAAAGGCGATTTAGCATAAAATTGGGCATGTTCATACATATTATAATGCTGCATTTTATTTATGATTGTCATAATTTTATTTTATGTAATTTTACTTAGTATGGCCTTAGTTTTTAATTGGTATTACCCGAAATGTATGGGAATATCGATTCGGTTGTAATTTATTGTGATCTCGTATCACCGTTTTGTAATTTAATAGATTTATTTTATTTTAATTACATATGTATAATAGGAAGTTATGTAATATGTTATGTAATTTAATTATTTCGGAGTTCCTTGAAGACGGTGTCACTCAAGAAGGCGATACATAAAGACGGTGTTACCTCGAGATGCATGCCAAAAACTGAAGTTCAAGGGACCAATGGAGTGTGTTTCCGAATATGTAATAGTTAATTAGATTTTCTATTTTAGGAAGGCCATACTAGGATTTAATTTATGCTTTGCATTTTATTTATATGTCGCATGCATCCCTAAATCGCCATAACTAAAAACAAGCATCATCTTTTAATCGAGTTTATCGACCGTGTCAATTAGAATTATCGTAGTTCACCGCTTTAGTTCACTTAAAACGTGATAGATAATAAATTGACATGACCTCTCGCTAAAATAATCAATTGAGACATAGCCTTACCAAAAAGTAGAAACCATGAAAACCTATTTCGCGAGGGAGTGCACTCGGCCCTACCGGGGTACAAACCTTGTTACGTAGGGGAAGTGGGTGATAAATGTCTATCCACCGAATTCATATTGATAAGGGATGAATCGGCCCTACCGTGCCCAAGTTGATGTGGATTTGGATCATGGACACATTTATTCGAAATTTGGATTGAGCTCAACGGAAGTATTCGTGACCGTAGTCGCATGTGTTCCGGGCTAAAGATAAATGTTAATGTAGTTTTATCGACCAAGAGTTCTAGAAGTAGAATCGATTAAAGCGTTAATCCACCGAGTTATATTGATAAGGGATGAATCGGCCCTACCGTGCCCAAGTTGATATGAATTTGGATCTTGGAATCATTTATCAAGTTGGGTAGAGGTCACTAGATAAATGCAATAAAACTTATTTAAATTTAAATTGAATTTTTACGAGTGTTATTATTTTGAAAATGACATATGTTTTATTCCTACTATTTTGTTTTTGTAGACCACTCTTATTTCTCATAACCAATGGCCGCTCCAAACACCAACGCCACACCTCTCAGTAATACTTCATCGCTCCGATCCTTCATGGATCGTTGTAAACTTGAAAAGAATGGGTCAAATTTCTCCGATTGGGATGCCCAACTCAAATTAGCCGCCCAAGGTGACGACAAGCTTCGTTACCTTACCGAGGCCTCTCCACCCAAACCTAATACTAGGTCAACCGCCGCTACTAGGGAAGCATATGAGGCTTACCACAAGGAGTCCGCCGCAATGAAAAATGTGTTGATCTTTGCAATGGAGGCGGATCTCCAAAGGAGAGCCTTTAAGATGGGCACCGCTAATGAAATCTATTCCAAGCTTGTGACAATGTTTTCACAAACTCCGCGGATCGTCCAATATGAGGCGGCCGCAGGATTCTTTGATCTCGACTTTAAAGAGGGCCAAACGGTTAGCCCTCACGTGCTCAAATTGATGGAGCTAGTCGAGACCTTGAAGATTCAAAAGGTTGAAATCCCCAAAGAACTCATTGTAGATAGGATTCTACACTCCTTATCCAAAGTCAAAGCGTATGTTCAATTCCGGGTGAATTTTAACATGCAAGACAAGGACGTGTCTCTTGAAGAGTTGCACAAGTTACTTGTGCAAACCGAAAGAGACATGGGGTTAAATGTTAACCCACCTAAGGATGTGCTTAACATAAGAACCAAAAGCAAGGGGAAGTTCAAGAAGAATGGGAAGAAGAGTAAAAAGCAAGCTCCCACTTTCACCAAAGCTAAGACTTATGAAGCTAGCACTTCCAAAATCAAGAAGGGTCCTCTTGATAAATGCCATTATTGTAATGGTGTTGGACATTGGAAAAGAAATTGTTCCAAATACCTTGGTGACATTAAAGCTGGAAAGATCACTCCAGTAGGTAAATGACTATCCTTTTTTTTTGTTTCTAATTCAACTATGGTATTGTGATACAAAGTTGTGATAATGTATCCCCTTTTATTGTAAATAGGGCCTCCACCAAGCAAGGACAAGGGAAAAGAAAAGCAAGCTTGAGAAACCATCAAGAAGCTAGGAGTAGCCTCCATGAAGCTTGGCTTTTTATTGTCTTATTTTAATTTATGTTTCGGATTTTAGAACCTTTTGATTTCCGTGTTCGACATGGAAATGTATTTTGGATAATGGTTATCTTTTGGATAATGGTGGCTTGGTTTGCAACCCAAGTCACCCGTTTTATCGTATATTATCCTTGTTCTAAAAATTCGTCTTTATATGCTTGCTCATAGAAACATATGATCATTCACTTAAAGTGATCAAATGGACAATTATAATGATGGGATTCATTATATGTCCACAAGCTTAAGGCTTGTGTATGATCATTTATGAAGTAATGTTGAGTTGATGAACTCTCTTAAAAGAATTTTCAATCACCAAGTACAATCGTCAAATCTAAAACAATTAGTCAACCTATGAGATAGTCCTCCTTATACTTCAAAAATCATTATTTGTGTCTCATAAACTATCTTTGAATCTCTAGTGTATTCATTCTAAAGATAGAGTGGGAGAAAAATGAAGACACAAAGAACACCAAGAAAAATTTGTGTACTTGTGTAAATGAGATCTACGCAAGGGAGAATGATTTGAATAAAGGTATACCTATTTATATAGTATACACGAATAGATGAGATCTATGGTCTCGAATAGATCTACATGACAAAAGAGACCAAGTGAAGTAATCAAAAGAATATGTTCTCAAGATAACTACACGAGGAGACCAAAGGAAAGTTTTGGAAGAAGAATGACTAATGTAAAGTCTTAATTGACTAGTTTATGATAAATTTTTGACCAATAGTTTCAATATTGATATTTACTTAAGAGCCTAAATGAATCAAAGTTGCATCCTAGAAATAAATGAGATTTATGACTAAAAGTTGCAATGAATGATATGTCGATATACACAAGAGCTAAGTTAAGTATTAACCACGCTAATGTCATTATTTAACCTCATTATGAAAATGAAATGGTTAAACCTCCTTCCGAAAAGGGTATTTTGAGAAGGACTTATATTAGATATAATTCACATTTAAATAATGACATTGCTACGCATCATTATAAAATGAATGAGTTAGAGATTAAAATCTTTTCCATAAGGTTAAAGATTGAAACCTTTTCAAAATAGGTATTTTGAAAGGATATGATGGGAACATATATGGTTTTATCTTAATAACTTAGCAAAACAATATATATATTTCAATTCTTGAAATGTTTCGATTGAGTAGTCAATTGAGAAACATATGGAATTAAGTGGGAGTTGGAAATTATCATGTGAAGACATGAAATTTAGTGGGAGCAATCATCTTGTAAAAGTTTATAACTCATTACTCATTGAGAATGACGAGCTAATACTTTCTTTCACAAAGAAGTATTTGAGTTTTCAATTCTGGATGAAAATGGACTATGATGAATCCAATCACATCATGAGATGTTGGATAGGTATTGAGACATACACATCGAATCAACGAGAAACGTAGGTTATTCATGTCAATGAAAATGGAATTGCCATTAGCAGTCATGGTCGTTCATTGAACCTAGGAATGGTTGATCACATGATTAAAAGTTACTAATGTTTCCGCCATTAGAATAATCATGCACAAGTCTAATAATGAATCATATGCATAAGAGCATGATGATTCATTGGCAAGCAATAGAAGAATCGCCATGAATTCTCGAGGAGAATCCGATGAACGATTTCAGTGATTGAACAGAACACTCTGTTATGTGTCAAGAGGTTTCACATATTAAAGTTCGAACACGCGTAAAGATTTATGAAAATCCTAAGCTTTTCAAGCTAAAAGGAGAAATAAGAAGTTAGGAAAGATACTTAGTTGAAGTAAGAAGTTACTCAAAACTAATTTTTCCTAATATGCTAGTGCTTATAAGAAGTGCTAGGCTAATCATCTTGAAAATTGTTGCAAGACTCTACAAAACATTTACCTAGTGCATTGTGAGTGGGTGGAGTACTTGATCAGTGCAAGTTATATCATTCACCACAAATTCATTGGTTATGTGATAATCGACAGGGAAGTTCTTTCAAGATAAAGAACCCAAACCGAGGTTGGGAACCTATATGTGTACTTGGTAAGGTTCATGCTATGAGAGATAACATGAATGTAAAGGAAAATGCGATTAAAAGAAGTTTGAACACATGGACACATGGTATGTTAAACTTCCATTGCAATCGTCTGGTGTTACACACTTACGATATGCATCACAAGGTTGTAATATGGTATTGACTACCCGAATGTGATGTCGACATTTGTCGTTTGAGTTATTATTAACTCACCTTATACTTTGTTACATCCAAACGGGTTGTAGAGACAATTGAACCCCGTTAAAGTGAACACGGATTAGCATTGTATTCGCCCATAGTTACTTACATGAGGTGACGTCTCGAAGTGACTAGAGTCTGATGCGATTGATGGCAAGTTCAAGCGCCATAGAGGTCATATGAGAATGATTAGTCGATCACATAGGCAGACTGTTAAGAACACGTTGTCGGGCCTTATGACCGTTTATAGAGTTCTGGCAAATTTATATAGCCTGGTCGTGGCGAGAACTACTATAGTATTCTAATGAGTCGATTCTTTTGACTAAAGACAATTCGCCTAAGATGGCACAGTTTCAGATTAACTTTGATTTGTGTTACTACGACCTTCGTAAATGGGGTCAAATGGGCATATTTTGGGTTATGATGGTTGTGGCTAGTCGAAGGGAATGAGTGCGATAAGAATTGTCCACCCCTAGTCAGGGTTATAACAATATCTCAGGGCCACTCGAGAAGTAATGAACTGGAAATGCGTGGCCACGCTCGGAAGATATCTATGGTAGATAAATCTGGTCAATCAGTTATTCTCCAGATCGAGGAAACCACTCTCGATATGATCACTTGCAAGTACGACCTGAAAGACACCTTGCATTGAGTGGGAGATAGTAATAGGACAAGAGAATTGGTGACGCACACTTGTCGAGGACAAGTGGGAGATTGTTGGAATATGTGTCCTCTGACAATAATGCGATCACAACTGTCGATCATGATGATCACATGTTTAAGTCTCATTTTATGAATACAATTGGGAAGTAATATTTTTACTATCAACTGGTCCACACATATCGGTAATGATTTGCTGACTAGAGTTTGACATTACTGTCGTGCGACGGTGGTGATCAGTTGATCCCCTTAGGTCATACCTAAAGGGTAACACTCTTAATTGATCATTTAATTGATTGTATGACGATACGGGTTAATTAAATTACTTAAAATTGACGGACGATTTTGGAAGTAATATTTACGTGTCTCATTGTAATTTGATTAAATAAGATACGGTCTAAGCAATCAAATTGTTTTATTGCTTAGATGAAATTATTGTTTAAAGAAACAATTACATTTGAATGAATAAATTATTATAAATACAAGTGTTATTTATAATTGGTAAATTATTTTGGTACAAGTAATTATGAATTACTAAGTCGATTTTGTATATGACGTATTTTTATTAATGCGTTGATTTTTATTATGTTAAAAATACATAACAATTTTACATGACATGTGACATGTGACAAATTGACAAATTGACAAAGATAAAATGGAATCCATTTTATCTCAATATGACCGAAATAATGGGGTGTTTTAGGAAATTATTATGTTAATTTACTAAGTGGTAAACATAATCATATTTACCTAAAACTAGCCATGCAAACCTAGTGCCTCTTGTGAAGAGCACCTTGCTCATGCATTGGCCCTCTAATCCCCTTCCCCTACCCGATTTTGTGAGAGGAAATACCATGGGTTTTTCTCTAATTTTTACCTTATACATTACATCAAATGTAAAAGAATTATTCATTCATTCAACATCTAAAAATAAGAGTTTTTAGAGAGATAAATTCTTCCTCTTTCTCCCTTTCTCTTACCCGAAATATTAAGAGAACAAAATAATATTTTGGTCAATTTTATTCAAAATTAATATTGTTCTAGTAATAATAATATTAATTTTATTAAGTAGTTACCTTGGGTATTATTCCTTGGGAGGGATTCTCTACTTGAATCCTTGTTCATCCATTTTAGGAAGCTCAAGAACAAGTGAGTAGGAGAACTCACTTGTGCCCAAATAATCCGAAATCTTCAATGTAAGATGATGATTTCTTCCTTATTCCTTTTATTGTTTGCATGCATAAGATCAACATATAATCTTATGACTAAATTATATCATCACATATATGAATATGTTAAGTAATGAAATATTGATTTCTAACACTCATCTCACATATCCTACCACCGCTCAAGTGAAATGCCAAGTTGCGGGTTTCAAGGTTCATGCCATTATAAACAACACAACATGCTTCATATTTTGAAAGAGTAAAACCATGATGATAGGCATGAGTCATATAATCTTCAAATCTTGTAATATATTTATCAAATGACTCATTTTCATATTACCAAAAAGTGAATGTAGACATGTTAAACATATGAAACAATGCAAGTACAAGAATTAAAATTCTCAAGGAACCAAGATCCCTCAAGAAGAAGCACAACTAAAACTAGACAAAAGAAACATTCAAATACACAACACCCTTCCCGACAACGGCACCATTTTGATGAGAGTGTCGTTGGGGCTCTCAATCAAACACATTTATATTTCTCAACAAACAACTAGTTAATGCTTAAGTCGAGGTCGATCCATGGGATGGGGGTACTCAAATTGTTTAATCTAACTATGGTTGTGCTTGGGGTTGTCACAATGGGTTGATGATTCTAATCTACTAGAAGCAATGGAAAGTAAACAAGCAACAAAAGGGAAAGATGTAAACAAATGACTAAAAATGCTAGGATATCATGAGTTCATAGGGGATTCATGGGAGTTGGTCATACAAACATGTTCTTAATTATATACAAGCACTTATCATTGTGATGGGATCGAGTTGGTGTATAAGCTTACAATCCCTAAGAAGGTTTGGGTCCCGGAGCCGAATCGATTAGATTGTACAACACCTATAAGTCGACTGAGTCCTTCTTATTCAACTATCTGCATGGTCTAATGAGACTCGAGTTGGTGTATAAGCTTACAAGTCTCATTGAAAAGATAGGTGATGGTTAAAAAATGCAAGGATTCATAGGCTCGCATTTCATCAAACATAACATGTGCATAAGTTGAAATCACAACAAGCAAGCAAATTAATTATGAAAACATATTAGATTAAGCATGAATCAATCCCCATGTTTGTTTCCCCTAATTCCCCATTAATTCTAGCTAAAAGACTACTCACTCATGATCAAGTTTAACATGTTAATAAGGTTGTTAATCATACTAACAAAGCAAAACATTATGAATAAATGATGTGATTAACACTAATTAAATAAGAGTAAAAGAGATTATACCTACTTGAGATGGTCCAAATAATAAAGCAAAGAATAAAAGAAGAGAACTTGATTGTTTGATGAAGAGTTGTCAATTCTCCAATAATAACCCAATAATCTTCAATTACCCAATAATAATAAACTTGAATAATGATTAAGGAAAGATTAATATTTAATTTTGTGGAATAATTGAGATTAATCTATTCTAACCTAGTCCTAATGAAAGCTTAATCTAATCTAAGAGAACTTGATTTAATCTAAGGGAACTTGATCCTTTGATTATTACAAATGGAGTATATATAGTGGTACATCATTAGGTTAAGCAAGGGTAGATTAGTAAATAACAATGCTAAGTGTTTGAGCACGGAATTGCAACTCCCGAGGGATATGCGCGGATCATGTAGCAAGGAAAAGCCTTCTGTCCAACAATCCGCTCGTCCCGAGCGAAATACGAGCAAGCTGAGCCTCAACCCGAGCGGGTTGAGGAGTATCCCGCTCTACTTGAGCTTGACCCGCGCGGGTTGAGCTGCTATTTCCCTTTTTCTTGCTTTTAAGCCTGTGATGCTTCTATATACTCTTTATTCCTACTTCCTTGGTTATCATTCTTGCCTCCTCTTCATACTTAGTCCATCCAAGATCGTCAACAAGCTTCCCAATATGCGCGAGAGACGGGAATTCCGCCTCATTATCTCCTTTCCTATAAGACTCGTAAAATGCACTAGGGAAGCAAAATAGAAAGCATTTGACGGATAAAATGGACATGGAATGTTATAATAGTATGCAAAATAGGTTCAATTAGGGGACTAAATGTACGCAAATAAGAGTCATATCAAATTGCAACCTAAAGTTATAGAACAAATTACTATAACATTAAGCTTGGTAAGTAAGGTTATAGGTGAAATAGCTATAACTTTACCTTCCCAATGTTACTTCCAAAGAAACCGTTATTAGTTGATGTTCTATACTAGCTAATCTTCCTGGAGATCTTCACTAGTACGATCACTTCTTCATCTTGATCATAAGCTCTTCATCTTGAGCTTCTTATAGACTTGATCATGCCTTTTGCTTGAGTGATCATCATACTTGTGATTGAAGTAGTCACAGTGATGCTTTGAGAATCTTCAATGTTATAGCTCAAGCAGCTATAACATTACTCCAATGATGATTCACAAATCTTCAAAGTTATAGCAACGAATTCTATAACATTGCTTGCTATTATTGTAACCTTTATTAAATCTAGTAAAGACTAACAAACTGTAACACCCCCATACACCAAGGTGCCTTACCAAGACCACCTAATGCATGGAAATGCTACCATCTCGGTTACCCGAGGCAATGCATATCAAATTGACCATAAAGAAACATACTTAATTAAATACGTTTAACTGATTACATGTTCAAAACCTAAAACTGTAAAGTGAAATACAACTGTTCCAAAATATCAAACCAACTGAAAAGAAACTAAGTTCAAGACACAGCGGAAGACTCTAGTGACACGTGATGACTCCATCCCAGCTATCCCTCGCGCAAGCATCTCATACCTGCTCAATAACTGCTCACCATCCCCGAATGGATCACCACAGTTTTCAAAACATTTAAACGGGGTCAGTTACTGATTACACAAAACGAGATATACAAGATACAACACACATATCACCCAACTCCGTCACATCTCCACACACCTGACTACACAATGTAGTCCTGATAGAATACCCATCGCAGCAGATATTCAACGCCGCCAGTGGGGGACAGCAGCCGTACCCACCAAATCCCCGCTCATCTATACCGAGCGAAAACCCATGTTCCTAATGTGAATATCCCCTCCTGTGGCGGGTTCAACAGAGGGCGAATCAAGGGCGTGAAGCCACTCCCGCAAACCACATACAAACACAACCAACCAAATTATACAACAACAACTACCAATACGATAAAGATCAACAATAAACAACCACAACAATCCACCATCAAAACCATGTAACCAATAACCGAGTAGGGAAACCCTACCTGGAAAGGCAATTCACCAAGATCGGCACAAATCAGATAATCAATACTGCTCCTCTACGAAACCACCTCCTATAATCACCTAATCATAACATTACTATCTAACAATCACCAGTCTCCCAAAATCCCCCAAAATACCCAATTCGGGGTTTAAACAAAATCAACGAAAAGACATAAAAACTGTACAAGGATCTTACCCACAATACGGCGGACTCAACGGTGTAAAGAACACAACGATCCTACGACTCTAGCCTTTGAGATTTGATAGCAATGCGAAGAAGAAAGCAACGTAACTTGTTTGTGAGGTTTTAGAAAAAGATAAAAAGTGACAAAGGAACTGACAGAATTGTTTATATACCTTTTTTGCATTGTTAACAAAACCCGGCAAAAAGAACCCGTAGAACCGACTTACTCGATCGAGTACCCATCAGCAGAACATTATTTTGAAATCAAAACTCACTTACTCGACAGAGTAAGCTTTACTCGATAGAGTACCCAACAGTACAGAAAACCGTAGTATTACAGTCTGCCCTCCTTAAAAATGAACTTCGTCCCCGAAGTTCAAACCCATACTAAAAAACAAACATACTAACTCACGAAGTTCAAACCCATACTAAAAAACAAACATACTAACTCAACCACGACACAACAACGTAACAAAACTCAAAACAAAACCCCAACCACAACACAAACTGACTCCAAACAACTACTAACTCTACACAAACTAACATAAAACCACACCAAAATCTTATGCGACCATCTCCTACCCCCTAAAAGAAACATGGTTACGTCCCCGTAACCACACATACCTGATAAAAAAGAGACGGATACCGCTCCCTCATAGCCTCTTTCGCCTCCCAAGTAGCTTCCTCAACCTCATGATTAGACCATAGAATCTTAAGCAACACCGTTTCCCCGGACCTTGTTTTCCGAACCTTGCGATCAAGAATCTGTTTTGGTACCTCAAGATAAGACAAGGATTCATCCAACTTTATGTTCTCTACCTCTAGCACATGGGAAGGGTCACTCACATACTTCCGTAAATGAGACACATGGAACACATTATGTACCCGATCCAAAGCTAGTGGTAAAGCTAACCGGTAAGCAACCTCTCCCACACGATCCAAAATCTAATATGGTCCTATGAACTTCTGGCTCAGCTTCCCTTTCTTACCAAACCTCATAACCTCACGCATAGGAGATACTTTCAGAAGAACCTTATCCCCAACCTGAAACTCTATGTCAAGGCGATGTAGGTCTGCATAACTCTTTTGTCGATCCTGGGCCGCTTTCATCTTTTGTTTAATCACCTTTACCTGTTCTATCATCTCCTATACCATATGTGGTCCTAAAACCACTGTCTCAGCTCTATCATCCCAGCAAATCGGACTCCTACATCTCCTCCCATACAAAGCCTCAAACGGTGCCATCCCAATACTCGTATGGTAGCTGTTGTTATAAGAAAACTTGATCAAATCCAATCTATCTTACCAGCTAACACCAAACTCCATCACACAAGCTCTCAACATATCCTCTAAGATCTTGATAGTTCTTTCTATCTGTCCATCTGTTGCAGGATGAAAAGCAGTACTCATCTTCAAGGTAGTTCCCATCATCCCCTACAACTATTGCCAAAACCAAGAAATAAATCTCGCATCCCGATCTGACACAATGTCCTTAGGGACTCCATGCAACCTCACCACATGTTTCCTGTACCCATTAGCTAGCTGAACCTTACTCCATGTCTCTTTCATTGGAATAAAGTGAGCTGACTTAGTCAAACGATCAACTATCACCCATATCATGTTATTACCCTGCCGGCTCCTCGGGAAACCCACTATAAAGTCCATGGAGATAGATTCCCATTTCCACTCAGGTACCTCAAAAGACTGTATCTTACCTTGTGGTCGTCGCTGCTCTCCCTTAACCCTCTGTCATGTCAAACATCAAGCCACGAACTCAGTTGTTTCCCTTTTCATCCCAGGCCACCAGAAAGTCTTCTTCAGATCTCTATACAACTTGTCACCACCTGGATATACCGAATACGGTGTGCAATGAGCCTCTGTCATGATTATCTTTTTCAGCTCCTCATCACTAGGAACACACCATCTCCCATCAAACCGAACACTCCCTTCTGTGTGAATAGAGAACCGATACACTGTGCCGTTCTCTACCCCAGTTCTCTACTCCTGAATATTAGGATCAAGAGCCTGGTTCCGGCGAATATCCTCATAAAGGTCTGGCTCCACTGTCAAGTCCCCTCTAGCATCCCCTTTTTGTATCACATGTATCCCCATCTTTCCCACCTCATCTCTCAACCTCATTAAAGACATAACTGTGTATAGAGAATGCACACTCTTCCTGCTCAAAGCATCAGCAACCACGTTTGCCTTCCCTTCATGGTATATGATATCCATGTCATAGTCCCCTATCAGCTCCATCCACCTCCTCTGTCTCATGTTCAGCTCCTTTTGAGTAAAGATGTACTTCAGACTCTTGTGATCTGAAAACACCTTAAAGGTTGCCCCATAAAGATAGTGTCTCCAAATCTTAAGAGCAAACACATCTGCACCCAACTCTAGATCATGTGTCGGGTAGTTCTCCTCATAAGGCTTCAATTGCCTAGAAGCATAAGCAATTACTTTCCCATTCTGCATCAACACACATCCAAACCCATTCTTTGAAGCATCTATATACACCTCAAAGTTCTCACACCCTTCTGGTAAAGCTAGGACTGGAGCTGTGGTCAAACGCTCCTTTAATGTTTGGAACGCCGTCTCACAACTTTCATCCCAACGAAACCTGTTCTCTTTCCTCATCAACGCTGTCATAGGTCTGGCGATCTTTGAAAAGTCTTTCACGAACCGAAGATAATACCCTGCCAAGACCAAGAAACTCCTGATCTCCGCCATATTCTTCGGTGTTTCCCACTTAGACACTGCCTCTATCTTATTTGTTGGATCCACAGATACACCATCCTTGGAAATCACATGCCTGAGAAAGGCAACTTCCTCAAGCCAGAACGCACACGTAGACAACTTAGCATACAGCTGATTGTCACGCAAAGTCTGTAACACCAACCTCAAGTGCTCATCATGCTCCTTCTTAGTCTTGAAATAGACAAAGATGTCATCTATGAACACCACCACAAACCGATCCAAAAACTAACTGAAGATACGGTTCATCAAATCCATAAACACCGCCAGAGCATTAGACAACCCAAACGGCATCACCACATACTCATAGTGTCCATACCTCGTTTAAAAAGCTGTCTTTGGTACGTCCTCATCCCGAATCCTCACCTGATGATAACCTGATCTCAAATCAATCTTGGAAAGGACTCCAGCACCACTTAACTAGTCAAACAGATCATCTATCCTTGGCAAAGGATACTTGTTCTTCACCGTAACCCTGTTCAGCTCCCTGTAGTCAATGCATAACCTCAAGCACCCATCTTTCTTCTTCACAAACAGGACTGGTGCCCCCCACGGCGATACACTAGGTCTATTGTATCCCTTATCTATCAAATCATCCAACTACTTCTTCAGCTTCTGCAACTCCTTAGGTCCCATGCGGTACGGGGCCTTAGCGATTGGTCCCGTCCCTGGTTTCAGCTCCACACTGAAATCTATATCCCTCTTCAGTGGCAACCCGGTATCTGATCAGCTGTCGAACTCACCTTACTATGGTCTTTCACATGGCATAGAATCAAGGGACACCCCTTCCTCAGATAAGACTTCAATGTCACCACTGCAATCACTTTGACTTTGGGTTTGACAACAAACCCACGATAAGACACACTAACTCCCTCAGTACCTCTCAAAGAGACTCTCTTTTGGTGGCAATCTATTCCAGCCTTGTACTTTACCCAGCCAATCAATACCAACTATCATCTCAAAACCATCCATAGGAAACTCTAACAAATCCACTGGAAGGTCAACCTGCCCAACTATAATAGATACACCCTTATACAACCTCCCACAAGATACTGACTCACCCGACGGTATAAAAACCTCATCTTTTACAGACTCAAACTCTCTCAAATCCAAAAGCTTAGCATGACTCGACGATATAAAAGAGTGTGACGCCCGCGAATAAAAAAAACAAAGGTAAAAACACCATTAACAAGAAAGGTACCCATGATCACGTGAGCATCATTCTCTGCAGCTTTCTTGTCCAACATGAATAACTCGCCACTGGTCTTTTGTCCACCTTCGTGGACTGTACTAGCTCAAGTAGATGGCTTGGCAGCCGAGCCCTGGTTGTTGTTAGCTGTCGTTTTCTGATAAGAGTTACCGCCATTGCGGTTAGATCCACCGTTGTTGTTACTCTGACCTCCTTGATTATTCCATGACCCAGTCGGCCTGTTGGTAGTGAAACTCTGAGACGGACCCTGCGATAAACTCTCCTGCGATGACCTCTGAAAACCTCTCCCCACCGCACTAGTACACTAATGCCTCTTACGGCCCATACCGCCACAGTTTTAGCAAGATATACCCCAGCTTCTACTACCACCACCACGACCACGCCCATAGGAAGCCCCACTACTAAAACCCGATCCTAATGAGTAACCTCTCGCCTGGTTATGGTTACCCCTCTTGTAACTGGACTGACCACCACCTTCACTCTCAGCGTTTCTCTTCTCAGGACCCCTCTCCTTGTTCTCCTTGGCCATTTCGACCAATCTCTCAGCTCTCCCTGCTCGCTCATCAACTTCCTTAACATCTGTAAGGACCCCAACAGGTAGCTTCTCCAGTATCTTGTAAGTCAAGCCCTTCTCAAACCTCAGTGCCAAGTTCTCGTGACTCAGCCCCACATCCTCTGCATACCTCGACTTCTCATTAAACTTATGATAGTACTCAGCCACCGTCATATCCGAAGTCATCTTGAAATCATCAAACTCCTCCCTCAGCTTACTACGAACATGTTCAGGTACAAACTCCCGACACATAGCTCTTTTAAACTCACTCCAAGTTATAGCTGACTTCTTCTGCCTCACATAAAAATCTAGGGCAATCTCTCTTACCTTGTCCCACCACTCTCCCGCAGCATCTCTAAAGTAGAACGCAGCTTGTTCCACTTTGAAGTCCGTGGGACAATGAACCACAGTCAAGATGTTCTCCATCTCCCTATGCCAATTGTCGAGCAAAATTGGCACACCGGTACCCATATATTCCTTTGGGTTAAAATGGGCTATGGTAGTGGTCATCTTAGCGAAGTCTACCCCAGCCTCTTTGTCCTTCCCAAACCTCATAAGAGCCTCAGTAAGCGCCTATTGATGCTCAAGCATCTTGGCAACTTAATCTACACTCATCAACTCAGCCCTAGCATACAAACCAGATCTCTTTGACGGCATCTTGGAACTACATAAGAGAAGAGGCAAACATAAACACATACTTACTGGGCCAGGATCTTCATTCTTCCCTCTACTATTCTCAAGAAGATTACTACAATCTGTAGAAATTTTCTCTGGACTGGTATTGATAATGACCAGGGTAGTATACTGGTTGCTTGGGAACAGATATGTCAACCTAAGACTCATGGTGGGTTGGGTATTAAGGACATTATAAGATGGAACAAGGCAGCTTTAGGCAAATACATTTGGTGGTTGGCACAAAAAAGGACCATTTGTGGGTACGATGGATTCACTTTATTTACATAAAAAATGGCTCCTGGTTTTCCTATGATCCTAAACAAAATGGAAGTTGGGCCTGGAGAAAGCTCTGTAAGATTAGGGATCTTATGGTGGCTGGTTATGTGGGAGATTGGTGGCTACAACCTCATCAAGATTATACTATTCTTAGTGGCTATGACTGGTTGAGCCCTCCCATGGTGAAGGTTAATTGTACAAGTTTGTTTGGATTAAAGATGCTCTCCCTAAGCATAGCTTCATAGGATGGCTAGTGATGCATGAAAGATTTCTTACATGAGATAGGCTGAACAGGATGGGTATTATTATGGATTATATATGCATTTTATGTGACTCTGCTCCTGAATCACATGCTCACCTCTTTTTTGCCTGCATTTTCTGTCAGAAATGCCTGCAGTTACTGTCCCAGAACCTAGGCTGCCATCTACCTAGGGTGGACTGGACTGCTTGGTGGCTTAGAAAGAAATTTTGTTCCCACGCTCTAAAGAGATCAGTTGCTGCACATCTCCTGGCTCTCATACATGCTATTTGGTGGTGGAGAAACCATTGTAGACTTGAGGGCTTCCTTCCTCGGCCTGAGCCTGTGCTTGCTCATATAGTTCATGGCATTAAGCTGTGAACTATGGGCTCTTTTTAGTTTTTCTACTGCTGTAATCTTCTTATTCTTATGAGAGTAGAATGAAAAGTCGCAAATGGTTGTAAGGGCTTTGTTAGCTTGTTGGGCTCAAAACGATGTATTTTGGTTAACCTTGTGAATATAAGTTCACCTTTTTACCAAAGAAAAAAAAACATAAACACATAGCCTAAGGCGCAAAGCATATACGACCTGAACAGACGACGCTCGATCAAGTAACTACTCCCACTCGATCGAGTTGAGGTCACTCAATCGAGTTGTCCATCTACTCGATCGAGTACCTCCACTCCAGAACCTGACCAAAACGTACCACATAACCCACTCGATCGAGCCCCAAACACACTCGATCGAGTACCCCCCACTTGATCGAGTACCCCACTTACTCGATCAAGTGCCCCAAAACAGCAGCGACTACCCAAAAATCATCATATACCCCACTTGACCGAGCTTAGCCCACTCGATCGAGCCCAACCTACTCGATCGAGTGTCCCCCACTCGATTGAGTCATCCTGATTCGTTAGCTACCCGCATTCTTAACTCAACTACTCTTTCAGAACTATATATATACAATAGACGCAACATCCTATTCACATGTTACTATAAAGCCACATTGTAAATCACCATCATGCAACTTCATTATGCATAACAACATATGATCATATAAACTACTTCACCTTTTGCCACCACATATGAAATAGAACTTTAATGATCACAAAGCGATCCCATGACACCCCATAGTGACTGGTTCGACGTTGTAGGGCGAGAGCGCGACTTTAGGACGTCTCCCAAGTCTTTGCATGAGCTCCTAACAACTCCTACCTGGGTTCAATTTAGTTTGACTCCCTTGATTCATTGGGTTCATTAGTTACAGATTCCGAAATTCTCTCTCTTATACTACTTTGTAACACCCCCATACACCAAGGTGCCTTACCAAGACCACCTAATGTATGGAAATGCTACCATCTCGGTTACCCGAGGCAATGCATATCAAATTGACCATAAAGAAACATACTTAATTAAATAAGTTTAACTAATTACATGTTCAAAACCTAAAACTGTAAAGTGAAATACAACTGTTCCAAAATATCAAACCAACTGAAAAGAAACTAATTTCAAGACACAGGGGAAGACTCTAGTGACACGTGATGACTCCATCCCAACTATCCCTCGCGCAAGCATCTCATACCTGCTCAATAACTGCTCACCATCTCCGAATGGATCACCACATTTTTCAAATTAAACGGGGTCAGTTACTGATTACACAAAACAAGATATACAAGATACAACACACATATCACCCAACTCCATCACATTTCCACACACCTGACTACACAATGTAGTCCTGCCAGAATACCCATCACAACAGATATTCTACGCCGCCAGAGGGGGACCGGAGCCGTACCCACCGAATTCCGGCTCATCTATTTATAGAGTAATATCCGTATAACACCCCTTAAAATTAAGGACTATAACGTAATTAATCATGTGATTAATGGTCATAAACGAAAAACAAGAGAAACGATAAAAGAATAAGAATCAACCTCGGGTCCTGTGCAAATCGGCCTAAGAACCGAAATCAACGTAGATTTCCTCCTAATTGTTGCACCCAAGATCGTCTGAGACTATGCCCCTTGTGCTAGAAATTGCTCTCTGATTGCCTTGCAATATTGAGAGAGCTTTTGTGTGTTTTCTGATGTGAGATCTAGAATTTCAGAGAAAAATACTCCAAAACCCTAATTTTTCTGCAAAAATGAGAATGATCAGGTCAAAAGGAGAGAAGGACTCTCCTTTTGTTCTTCTCGGCCAACCGTGTGCTAAGGGAGGGAGTGGGCTTTCCACTTTCTCCTTATTTAACTCGTGGTCTGACTCGTTTTGCTAAATGTATATGACGGGTTTCAATTATAAATCGTCATCCTATCTCGGATTTAAAATATCGACTAGTAATATGAATCAGTCGACATGTTAATACTTGTCCGACAATGACAATATCGTATAATTAATCAATTCAATATACATTAATTAAATATAACCGTTTATATTCAATTTACGAATTGACCGCTTAATTCACCTTAGTCAGTATTATTTAATCCGTATTAAATAAATATCTCAACATCGCGTTTGACTAATTATTAGTCAATAACTCCGACTAACCGCTTAGTCATATTGGGCATCAATATGACTGTATTTTCATACCGTCACATCTCTCAAACGTATCCTATAGGTGTGACTTTTAGGGACCAGTTGATCACCGCCATCTGTATGACAATAACGTCAAACTTATCTAGCAAGCCAACCGTTATTGATAAACGTGGACCAACTGATAATAATACAAAAGTATACCCTTTGATCCTTTTAGAGATTTATATGTCATTGCACTAACTGTAGAGGACACCAGCCCCAACAAGCTCCCACTTGTCCGTACAAGTGTACGTGCAATAACGTTATCCGCACTAACTGGAGGACACCGACTCCAACAAACTCCCACTTGTCCGTACAAGTGTATGTGCAATAACCGATTCTCATATCCATTTAAAATTTCTCCCACTCAATGTAAAACAATTTGCAGATCCGTATCCGCAAGGTCGTATTTTACAATCGATCTGTATCAAGAGTGGTTTCCCCGACTAGAGAGTAACTTAACTGATAAAACGAATCCGTATTCGAGCATGGCCATGCATTTCGATTCTGACTCCTCGAGTGGCCCCGAGAAATATCGAGTACCTGATAAAGGCTGAATATTTCCTTCAACTCGACTCCTGCCGATCTAAGCACACATGAAATGACCTTAAAAAAATCTACTTGGCCCCCTGTTACGGATGACCGTGAGAAAGAAACCAAAGTCACCCAAAATCTGCCTTAATCTCAAGAGACAGTCGATAGTCAAAAGAATCGACTCTTAGGATCACCATGGAGATCCTATCCACGACCTGGCACCGAATGTTATAAAACATTTAGGACTCCACGTCGATTTCACAATTGTGTCCTACGAGATATTCGTATAATTCGCCTCTGTGATTGGTCAGTCAACCGTTTGACTTATAGCTCATTGAACCCACCATCAACCAACGTCACAAAATAATTGCCAGAGTTATCAGCTCACTTGGGCAATTAAGGACCAAAAATATAATGTTTGTTCAGTTCACTTTGTGGTGTTCAAAATAGTCGTACAACTCCACATGAAAAACAAAATATATAAATATCAAAACGATGATGTCGTATAGAGTACACGAGAAAAAGAATCTAATCCGTAAAAGAGTACTACAACTCAGGAACACGTTTAATTCCCATGGAAATAACATGCCCTTCATGCTTATCTTGTCGTAATGGTTTAGTGAGAGGATCTGCTATATTATCATCTGTAGCAATCTTTTCTATCACTACCTCCTTTTGCTCCACGTAATCTCGGATTAGATGAGCTTTCCGTTGTACATATCTAGACTTGTTGCTAGCCTTAGGCTCCTTAGCCTGGAAGATGGCACCTCTATTGTCGCAATAGATGGTGATCGGGTCATTCGAACTAGGCACTACAGATAGTCCTTGTAAGAATTGATGCATCCATATCGCTTCCTTGGCGGCCTTCGACGCGGCATAGTACTCGGACTCGATCGTAGAATCGATGTAACACTTTGTTTGGAACTCTTCCAAATGATCGCAGCGCCATTAAGAGTAAAAACGAATCCAGATCGGGATTGCGAGTCATCTCGATCCGTTTGGAAGCTAGCATCTGCAGAATCCGGTTGCGCATAGCTTTTGATCGCCTCCATAAGTCAATGCCCAATCTTTAGTCCTCCGTAGGTACTTAAGAATGTTCTTGACCATCCAATGTGATTCACCTAGATGTCTTTGTTGGAATCGACTTGTCATACTCAATGCATATGCCACGTCCGGACGTGTGCATATCATGGCATACATGATTGGTCCTATTGCCGAAGCATAAGGAATCCGGGTCATGCGCTCTATCTCTTCCGGTGTCTTTGGTGCCTGAGACTTGCTCAAATGCACCCCTGGAGCCATAGGAAGAAACCCCTTTTTGGAGTTAGTCATGCTGAATCTCTCTAGAATCTTGTCTATATAAGACTCCTGACTGAGAGATAACATCCGACGTGATCTATCTCGATAGATACGGATGCCCAAAATTCTTTGTGCCTCACCCAGATCTTTCATCTGGAAATGGTTCTTCAACCATACTTTTACCGAAGTTAAGAGAGGTATGTCATTCCCAATCAGGAGTATGTCATCAACATACAATATTAGGAAGACAATCTTGCTCCCACTCGACTTGATATATAGACATGGTTCCTCGACCGATCGAGTAAATCCATTATCTTTTATCACTTGGTCGAAACGATGATTCCAACTCCGAGAAGCTTGCTTAAGTCCATAAATGGAACGCTTAAGCTTGCACACTTTCTTAGGATGTTCAGGATCGATGAAACCTTCGGGTTGTACCATGTACAACTCTTCCTCCAAATAACCGTTTAAGAAGGCGGTTTTGACATCCATCTGCCAAATTTTATGGTCATGAAAAGCGGCAATCGCTAAGATAATCCGAATGGAACGCAACATGACTACGGGTGCAAAAATTTCATCGTAGTGCAAACCTGGCATTTGGGTGAAACCTTTAGCAACTAGTCGTGCTTTATAGATATCTTGTTGACCTTCCACAGAATGCTTTATCTTGTAAAGCCATTTGCATTGAAGGGGACGAACCTTAGCAGGCAAGTCAACAAGATCCCATACGTTGTTCTCATACATGGAGTCCATCTCGGATTGCATGGCCTCAAGCCATAGCTTTGGGTCGGAACTAGTCAAGGCACCTTTATAGGTTGCGGGTTCACTGCTCGTCAAGAGCAGAATGTCATCTATGTCATGTTCCTCGACCATACCAATGTATCTGTCCGGAGGAATAGAGACTCTTCCCGACCTCCTAGATTCCTCAGGAATACTAACCGCAGCCGGGATTGAAGGAACTGGTTCCTCCAATGGTTGCTCGGCATTTGGTTCTAGAATCTCCGACAGCTCGAAGGTTCTATTACTCTTCGCGTTCTCGAGAAACTCCTTCTCTAAGAATGTCGCACTAGCCGCAACAAATACACGTTGTTCAGTTGGCGAATAGAAGTAATGAGCAAATGTTCCTTTAGGATAACCTATAAAGTATGTCTTGACCGATCGCGGGCCGAGCTTATCCTCGTGTCTCCACTTGACATAAGCCTCGCAGCCCCAAACCCGTATAAAGGACAAGTTGGGGACCGTTCCCTTCCATAGTTCATATGGAGTCTTGTCAACAGCTTTAGACGGACTTCGGTTAAGTATTAGAGCAGCTTACAGAAGAGCATAACCCCACAATGAGTCAGGCAACACGGTGTGACTCATCATGGATCGAACCATATCAAGTAGTGTTCGATTTCTCCGTTCGGACACACCATTCAACTGAGGTGTTCCAGGTGGAGTTAACTGTAAAACAATCCCACAGTCCTTAAGGTGTTGATCAAACTCGTGTGAAAGATACTCGCCACCACGGTCTGATCGTAGTGTTTTAATCTTTCTACCCAGTTGGTTCTGTACCCGATTCTGGTATTCTTTGAATTTCTCAAAGGCTCACTTTTATGCTTCATCAAGTAGACATAGCCATATCTACTTAAATCGTCCGTGAAAGTGATGAAATACCTATAGCCTTCTCGTGCGGTAATTGACATAGGTCCACACACATCCGTATGTATGAGTCCTAATAGGTCAGCAGCGCGCATTCCAACACCTTTGAAGGAAATTCGAGTCATCTTACCAATGAGACATGATTCACACGTGCCAAATGATTGAAAATCAAAGGCCGAGATAGCTCCATTCTGTATGAGCTGTTTAACGCGTTTCTCATTAATGTGTCCCATACGGCAGTGCCATAGATAAGTTTGATCTTTGCCACCGACCTTTAACTTTTTATTCATTACGTGCAATATTTCAGTGGTCTGATCTAAAACATAAATTCCATTCATGGAGACTGCCTTGCCATAAATCATATCGTGTAATGAGAAAATGCAGCTATTATTCCTTATTACAAATAAAAAACCAAGTTTGTCAAGTGCAGAAACTGAAATAATGTTTTTAGATAGACTGGGTACATAATAGCAGTTATATAAAAATAACTCAAATCCGCTTGGAAGCTGGATCACATATGTTCCCCTCGAGACGGCAGCCACTCGTGTTCCATTCCCGACACGCAGGTTCACCTCACCCTTTACGAGGGGTTCGATGTTTCGGAGCCCCTGCACATGATTGCATAGATGAGAACCACAACCAGTATCTAGTACCCAAGTTCCGTAACTTGCATGGTTAATCTCAATCATATGAACAAAAGTACAAGAAGAAGAAGACATACCAACAGGAGTAACGCGACCTGCTTTTATGTCCTCATGGTATACAGGACATGTGCGCCTCCAATGCCCAGTCTTGTGGCAATGGTGGCATTCCATGTTACCGGTCTTGCTCTTTGTCGCGCCTAGTGAGGTGCTCGACTCACCAGGCCCACTCTTACCCGATCCCGACTTCTTAAACTTTGGCTTACCTACTGCTAGGTCTGCCTGAGCTTTTCCCTTACCCTTGCCCTTGTTTGACACAACGAGAACATCCTGTTTTAGGCTCCCACTAAACTTCATGTCCTTCTCGGTCTGTACGAGAAGGGAGTGTAGTGCATGAGGACTTTTCTTCAAATCATTCATATAGTAATTGGCTCTAAAGAGCGCAAAACCATCGTGGAGTAAATGAAGCATGCGGTCAATCACGATGTTCTCATTGATCTTACAATCAAGTGCCTCCAGTTTCTCGACATTCTCAATCATGCTGAGAATGTGTGGGCTAACCGGTTGGCCCTTCTAGAGTTTCGCCTCAAAGAAGCGACAGGTATGCTCATAGGTCACGATTCTCGATGCTTTCGAGAATTCCTTAGTGAGCGTGGTGAAAATCTTGTTTGCACCTTGGGCTATGAAGCGTTTCTGCAAATTGGATTCCATTGCAAAAATGAGTACGTTCTTTATCGCACCCGCTTCCATGACGAAATCGCTATACGTGGCGATCTCGTTAGCTCCAGCCGTGGGGCCTGGGTTTGGCGGGATGGGCTCTATCAGATATTTGAGCTTCCCGTCAGCAATGGCAGCATTCCGTAATGCCGCCTCCCAGTCCGCGAAGTTTGATCCATCATTCTTCAGTCGAGTAGACTGATTCATCTGATTCATGAAGATCCGGCCGGACTCACGGTCCAATGTGGCACTTGGCATTGGGTCGTTCATACGGCCAGCCATTTTGTTATTAGCAGTTTAAATGATCGTGTTCTACACTGAAAAGGAAAGAAAAAACAAAACGAAATAAGCAACTCATCGAGGTGATTTAAGTCTAATTAAAATTCATTTTAACGTGTAGACTCATTGGATTTGTATAATCGATCTACCTCAAGAATTATACAAATGATCCCAAGACTCAATTTCTGTAAATTGATAAGCCAACTGTTTGGCTAGTTCTACCGTTAGAACTCTTGGTCGATAGATTTCCGTAAATCCTATCTTTAGTCCACCATAATCACAGGATCGTACGAGTGACCACAGTGTTGAGATAAAATAGGTCAATCAGTTCCAACTTACCCGACGTAGAAAGGGTCATATTATGCCTACCGACGAAGAAGGGATTCATTGGAGTTTGACCTATAAAGACTATTCTCAATTTTTGGTTATACGAGGAAGATCCCATCAACTTAGTTTTAAATCATTTTAAGTGAACGAAAATCTAGCATTACGTGAATGAATTAACTTAGGTGATGGCTTATTAAGACCGTATGACATCTGTATGTCATAGAAAACTAACGCGTAACCTCTATATGAGTCAGTTTTCATGCAAATATTAGGTGGTTTGGTTTTAGGCGGAAAATGATGCAAACTATCGTTACGATGAAAAACATAAAAAAAAACAAAACGTAAATAAAAGTCCTAGTGTCGCCTATCCAAGCAAAATGAACATAATACAACTTTGGAATCCACCGTTGGACCCGAGAAGCTGGTCTTGATGTTCCATCTTGATCCATGCAGCGGGAGTGAGCATCCGATCTCCATCTTTGGTCTTCTCAAAATTACAATTTAAAATTTACAAAATATAAACCTATTTACATTCTAAATTAAAACTGTAATTACAAGGAAAAATCCAAAACGGAGATACGAGATCTCAAAATACAACCAAGACCGTGTTCCATCATTACGGTAACACGTTCTACTAAGGCCACACTAAGTTACAACAGTTTGTAAAATTAAATACGTAATAAAAACATTCATGGCATTCAAAAGTAACGATAAATAAAAATGCATCAACTAAAACAAAATTTATTCGTGACATAATTCCGTAATTATGTTAAATTTATCCAAACCACCTTTTAACGATTAAAAATTATGTGACAAAACAGCTTTTATCAACTTAATTTTAATTCATTACAATCCGTTACTTTAAACCACTTTAAAATAACTAAATGGTACGTGTGTGAACCGTTTCACAATCAAGCGAGTGTACAAAATCCGTATAATGTACATTTTATGGCCAAAAGAAAAATTAAAACATGGAAAAATAATTTTAAGCGCAGCCAAAACACATTTCCTCGATCGAGACACTAAAGTCCTCGATCGAAGAACAAAAAGGCTCGATCGACTGATACTGCCAGTCGATCGAGTGGTTTGCCAAACAGAAAGTGCTCGATCGACTGAACTCGAGGTCGATCGAGTACTTTTATTAGCAACGCTGTTCGATCGAGTACGAGGACTTCTCGATCGAACAGTTAGGGTTTTAAAAAAAAAACGAAACATTAAAACCCTCGTTGAAATCGATTTGACAAAACAAAACCAATTGTAATTTAGACCTAATTCGTATAAAATTAAATCTACAATTGACAAAACCTTAACATATTGCTATAATGACCGTTTAAAATAACAATATGCAAAGAACAAAACGAAAACAAAACCAATCGATCGAGACACTACAGTCCTCGATCGACTGATCAAAACGTGAGCAAGCATGTCACGGTTTTCAAGACAAAAAAATTATCGATTCAAATCGTTTTATGAAAATCACAATGAAAAAATATACGTGGCCTCGCTCTGATACCACTTATAGGGTAATATCCGTATAACACCCCTTAAAATTAAGGACTATAACGTAATTAATCATGTGATTAATGGTCATAAACGAAAAACAAGAGAAACGATAAAAGAATAAGAATCAACCTCGGGTCCTGTGCAAATCGGCCTAAGAACAAAAATCAACGTAGATTTCCTCCTAATTGTTGCACCCAAGATTGTCTGAGACTATGCCCCTTGTGCTAGAAATTGCTCTCTGATTGCCTTGCAATATTGAGAGAGCTTTTGTGAGTTTTCTGATGTGAGATCTAGAATTTCAGAGAAAAATACTCCAAAACCCTTATTTTTCTGCAAAAATGAGAATGATCAGGTCAAAAGGAGAGAAGGACTCTCCTTTTGTTCTTCTCGGCCAACCGTGTGCTAAGGGAGGGAGTGGGCTTTCCACTTTCTCCTTATTTAACTCGTGGTCCGACTCGTTTTGCTAAATGTATATGACGGGTTTCAATTATAAATCGTCATCCTATCTCGGATTTAAAATATCAACTAGTAATATGAATCAGTCGACATGTTAATACTTGTCCGACAATGACAATATCGTATAATTAATCAATTCAATATACATTAATTAAATATAACCGTTTATATTCAATTTACGAATTAACCGCTTAATTCACCTTAGTCAGTATTATTTAATCCGTATTAAATAAATATCTCAACATCGCGTTTGACTAATTATTAGTCAATAACTCTGACTAACCGCTTAGTTATATTGGGCATCAAAATGACTGTATTTTCATACCGTCACATCTCTCAAACGTATCCTATAGGTGTGACTTTTAGGGACCAGTTGATCACCGCCATCTGTATGACAATAACGTCAAACTTATCTAGCAAGCCAACCGTTATTGATAAACGTGGACCAACTGATAATAATACAAAAGTATACCCTTTGATCCTTTTAGAGATTTATATGTCATTGCACTAACTGTAGAGGACACCAGCCCCAACAAGCTCCCACTTGTCCGTACAAGTGTACGTGCAATAACGTTATCCGCACTAACTGGAGGACACCGGCTCCAACACTATTCTGAGCGAAAACCCATGTTCCTTAATGTGCACATCCCCTCCTGTGGCGGGTTCCACAGAGGGCGAATCAAGGGCGTGAAACCACATCCGCAAGTGACTCCACTCAGCCGAGGACACACCTCGCAAACCACAGACAAACACAACCAACCAAATTATACAACAACAACTACCAATACAATAAAGATCAACAACAGTAAACAGCCACAACAATCCACCATCAAAACCATGTAACCAATAACCGAGTAGAGAAACCCTACCTGGAAAAGCAATTCACCAAGATCATCACAAATCAGCTAATCAATACTACTCCTATACGAAACCACCTCCTATAATCACATAATCATAACATTACTATCTAACAATCACCAATCTCCCAAAATCCCCCAAAATACCCAATTAGGGTTTTAAACAAAATCAACTAAAAGTCATAAAAATTGTACAAGGATCTTACCCACGATACGACGGACGCAACGACGTAAGGAACACAACGATCCGACGACTCTAGCCTTTGGGATTTGATAGCAATGCGAAGAATAAAGCAACGTAACTTGTTTTTCTCTTGTGAGGTTTTAGAAAAAGAGAAAAAGTGACAAAGGAATTGACGGAAGTGTTTATATACCTTTTTCGCATTGTTAACAAAACCCGGCAAAAATAACCCGTAGAACCGACTTACTCGATCGAGTATGTCACTTACTCGATCGAGTGCCCCTTACTCAATCGAGTAACCCACTTACTTGATTTAGTACCCATCAGCAGAACACAGTTTCAAAATCAAAACTCACTTACTTGACAAACTAAGCCCTACTCGATAGAGTACCCAACAGTACAGAAAACCGTAGTATTACACAAACGATTACGAGCAAAGAGTATATACATTATAAAGCACATTTGTCATTATCAAAACATATCATATAACTATATGGTCCAACAAGTTCCCCCTTTTTGATGATGACAAGTCTCTTACGATTTGTGACTAAGTACAAGTTCCCCCTCAACATAATACTACATGCATTATAGTTAGTCGAACGCAAGAACAAGCTATTTATATTCAAAGTTATAGCATCTAAGGACCTTAAGAGATTAAAGGTTCTGACAAGGAGCAAGCTTAGGCAAATACTTAAGTCACGGTCATTTCTTCCCTCTCTTGACATCATCGAAAAGACGAGAACAAGATATAAAACAACTAGAATAATATAGACTGACGAAAGAAATAAACATGCAAACACATATTATAGACACTACGCCAAATAAGAGCTTCAATAACGATCAAATAATGAAATTACCGTTTTTAAATAGAAACATGGGACCATTATTACAACGACGGTTGTTAAATATATACCACGGTTGTACAAATAACACGCGACCGTTATATAACATCAAGGACCGTTATAAAATCTTTCAAGAAACCGTTATTAAATCTTAAGAACGAATTCAAATCCATTGTCGTAGTTTACTATTGACAACGTCTTATCATTCCAAACCCGTTGTTAAATATTATATATGATAACGGTTCATTTCGTTATCTTATTTAATTGAATGTCAAAATTTAACAACGGCTTTATTGCGTGCAAAACCGTTGTTATATTCATCTTTTGACAACGGTTCTGCTTAAATAAACCGTTGTAAAAGTTTTGAACTCGACAACGGTTATCGTTCGTTATCTTATATTTTAGGCAGTTTGAATGGGAGGGAAAATCTGTCAACGGTTATTTATCTAAATAAAACCGTTGTCAAATAATTTTTTGCAACAGGTTGTTTTTAACCGTTATCGTTTTTAATAATTATTTTTTTTAAATGATTTTAGCTTTTCTAGCAGCTGCTGAAATGCTATTTTTTCAGCAGCGTTTGTAGCTGCTGCTGAAAATAGCATTCCAGCACCTGTGCACTGCAAAAATTCAATCCTGCATCAAAATATTACACCCCGCGATCAATTAAACCCAGTTTCAAAACAGTACAAACAGGATGATCAAAAGCCAAAACACAACTTCCTCAGAAAAACAAAAGAAGACAATACACAATGGCTCTATATATACACACTTGTACATAAAGCATGAGAAAACTATTGAGACTTCGTTAATGAAACAACATAACCGGCCCACATATTTTTCATCTGGTTGATGTCCTCTGGCGAATATTCTGGGGCTTTGTTGAGTATTAGTGGAAACTACAATTCAAAATATACATAATTAAAATAGATATAATACATCGAAGTATACAGAATTGAACTCAATTTAAGTGTGAAATGGTTTTTAAATCACACTAACCGTATCGGAATGGTAGAAAGTTTTCTGTTGATAACCTCTCACATGGACTGACAAACGTAAAAGGCGCATTGTTTGTCGTCTGGTGCTTTAGGAGACTAATATATAAATCACACACAAATCAGCTGAATTAGATAATCAACCTCTCACAAAAACATAAATTAAATTATACAAGTAATTATTAAGAATACACTTACTAATGGCGTGATAAAATTGGGAACAACGTTGCTTTCATATTTCCCAAGTGGACATAATCTTATTTTTGCTTCAAAAACACTAATTCACAAATATACACACATGCCATTATTATTTGCATATATATGGCTCAAGTCATACAATAACAAATGACATTATTAAAGGTTGTAAACTTACTTAGTTATCATCCTTACACAACTGTCAGAGGCTTTGCCTTCGCGAGAGTCAATCTAGTACACTGTTTTTATTTCTACTTGGATTGCCAGTAGCACCCAATGCTTCCTATTCAATTTGGGACATTGAACTGTTAGTTCATTTACACGCATTTAAGCATGTTAATAATAAATTTATAGAACCGTGATTCATACAATAATCACGTACTATACATACATATTCTCATGGTAGGGGGCAAGCCATAGTTTTTTGGTTGACATCAACCGACGAGCGATACTATTGATTTGTTCTTCGTATGAAATTCTGTGCACAGAGAACGCCTTAGGACTCAAGAATCCGTAGGCGTGAATTGGGACCTTCCACTCAGCGAACTGATTATTGAGGTACCTATTACGCCACATGAAATGAAGAATATTATTGTAATTGATAATTTAAACAAACATCATTATATCATTATTCGTAAATGGAAATGAGTTCCAAAATTGTCAAGGTCGACAAATTCCATTAGTTGCTTCGGGTCTAGTACGACTATATCAGCTGGGCCCATAATTTCCTCTTCAATGTTAATCATGACTACATCCCCTCTAGGTGACTTCTTTACAGCCAGTTTTCATTTTATTCTTATATTCACACAATTCATAATAAGAATCATAAGCAGGCTTGACGCAACAACTTCCGTTGACGTAGTAGTAATTGCTTTAGCTGCCGCCATGGCTTTGCTTAACTTCTACAAATGTAAAGATTAAAGTACTTACGATGTGTTAATATTCGCACCCTAATATATTTAAAGAAAAAGTAATAATTAATGTCTGCGTATAGGTACCTCGGGGATGACAACATTGATGAGGTTGTTAGGCCATTGAACATAAGAGCTTAGTGCTTCTTTCAAATAAGTGATCTCCTCATTAGGAAATAATACGTTTACTTCCCCATACTCGTCTTTATATAATTAGGACACTTCCACTTTCCTGCAATTGTGATGAAGGGGTATACCATGAACCTTAAATTGTTGAAGCCGGTCGTAAGCGAACACGTATCCCCTGGCAACAGTAACTTTCAGTGTCCCATTTAAATAGAACAGATGACAAGGCACCTTGCAATCGCCCTTCACGACAGCTTTAATCAATTAGTACACATACATTCACTACCTTTAATAAATTTCATATGTAAAAAACGTGTACTGAGATGAATAATTATAAACTAGCAGCTATTACCTTTTTCGGTGTAGAGAAGAACGTCTGATCATCAACTATCTCAATCTCATCCTGTGTCACGGCCTTCTTGGCTTCCTCTTCCTCTTCAACTGCCTGATATCGATCCTCGGCTCCCACCTCAGTCTCCTTTGCCATTTCCTTCTCCCATGCCATGTCCTCCTCGACTTCCTTCTGTACATTTAACACTTGTCCATATAACACGTACTGATTTTCCAAATCATATAACACATTATATATATAAGACATAAAAATTATTACCTCTCTTTCCTCCTCCTCCTCCTCCTCCTCTGCTTCCTTTATGACTTCTTGAACCATATCCAACTTTTTTTCTGATGGCTTTTCCCCAATTTCCAACATTCTCACCATCAACCTGGCTATTTTCTGTAGCTGTGTAGTAGAAATTAATGTCAGCATAAATAGTTATAAATTACGTTCGTTCGAATACAGTATTTATAGATTACCTTCTTGGAATCATCACCACTTCGAGTAGTTTTCCCAAAATACTTAGGGATACCAACATGCGTCGATACCTCTCTCACACGACCTGGATGCTCTGCTTTGCTGATTGCCCTAGCAAGAATGCCATCACGTCCTTCAGGCTTCCATTTTCCTTCCTGTACCTCCTTCTCACAGTTCCTCTACATACACATAAAACCATTAAGCAACTCACAATTATATAACTCCGACCACCAGTGGTAGGAGTGACATATTTATTCAAACTTACAATTTTCTCTTTGATGTCCTTATCATATTCAGTTTCCGTCTTTCCATTCTTAGGAGTGTGACCTTCCACCCAAGCGTCGTGACCTTCCACCCAAGGGTCTGTCAAAATATGTATGATCACTATGAACATATATAACATTCATCACCTAATAGTCTAATACTATAAGAATTATGTACTTACAAGTTTCTTCTTAATCAATCTATAACCACCTCGGGAGCCGTAAAAGACGGTCTTTTTCTTTGAAATGTTCGCCTTGTTCTTCTCACTCGTAGCCTTCATCAAATAAATTGTATCAAGAAACGTAAGCGTGACCAAACACTAAACTAAGTATACTTCTTTACTTAATATTATTATTAAGTTACCTTAATCTTGTCAGACTGCCTATAAGCGATATAACTATCCCAATGGTTATGATTGACATACGGATACTTCTTTGTTGGTGGTTTCTTGTACATCTCCCCGGTTTCCTTGTTGAACAAGTGCTTCTTCGCAATATTTAACTTCCAAGAACTGAGCGCCTCCCCTGTCTTTTTTTTAGGTACTTATCATACTTTTCGGGGACAACGTAAGCTAACTGCATATATGATGAGCATAGTTGGTACAAGTGTTTCGGCTAAAACACATATCAAGTAGTAACTTAATTTCAGCTAAAACAATTTATTATTGTATATACATACCTTTATTCTGTTTATTAGCATGGTATTCCGTATTTTACTCAGTTCACTGATACGCGGCGTACCGAGAGGCACATACTGTCTTACACAACAACCAATCCAACTCGCAAAATACCCGGCATACTCACCATATGGCATCCCCGTATCTTTATCCCATTGTAAAGGATTAGGTATCTTTGAATTTATTGCTTCTAGGGAAACCCTATGGCGCATTCGACCCGCAGTGTGTTGCAAATTATTCTCAGCACCTGAGTCATCGCCTGACGCATTTCCATCGTTTCTTTTGTGCTTTTCGACCATATCTAAAGCAGAAATTAATAAACAAATAATAATAATGCATACTTATAATAACAAACAAATCTCTAGAGAGGAGGGTTTATTACTTCTTTAAAGAGGAGAATCCGGATTGATCTGGCGGCGGCAATGGCGAAGATGACGATGACTGCGACGGCGATAGGGTAAGCTGGTGGTTGAGGGGAAGCTCAATGTTTGAGGATATTATGTGGGGGAGGGGAAGCTCAGAGTATATATGTGAAGAATAAAATACTTGCAAGACCTTTTTAATTGGAAAGTAATAAACACGGTATAATAAAAACCGTTGTATTTTGTTTCCAAACAGACAACGGTTTTGTTTGAAACCGTAATTGATTAGTACTAACTACAACGGGTTAGAAATAACCGTTGTCTGTAATATTTTCATTTTGCTTGATTTTCCCGCCAAGAAATAAAGCATAATTTTTATATACATAACAACGGCCTGAACCGTTATAACTGTATACGTCCTGAACAACGGTTTGGGTATAACCGTTTTATTTTATATTTCATTGTGTTTGATTTTACCGCCAAGAAATAAAGCATCATTTGGTATATGCCAGCTAATTACAATATGTTTCTCAGAAAATCTTGCTTATTTCCATTAATTTAAAGGATTATAAGTTTACACATAAAGAGTACAAACTACCACCATACATAATAAACTAGGTAAATAACAATTAGAAGAATAAATTTGATAATTAACTTAAGCCATGCCTCATTATTTTTGAGTTCTACGATATCCATGGTTAACTTCTTGCATTCTTCTTTTACCTTCAATATTTTACTGTCATTTCTGATACCGTCGTTTTAGTTCCAAAAATAAATACCTAAGTACTACTAACAGAAGTCAGTGGTAAGTAGGGTCGATCTCCACAGGGAGGCGGTCACTATTTACTTGTTAATTCTAGTCTGTCTATGGTCACAATTGGGGGTTTGAATTGTTTGAACTAAACTAAATAAGATTAAAGCGAGAGAAAAGAATAAGAGGGATTAACAATAAAGGGAGGAAACTAGGATTGTCGGGTCATCAATGAATATCGGATGATTGCAGCCAAGGTCACAGATCGGTCGCATGTATCGGTCTAAGGGGCAACGAATATCTCCTTCCGGTCTGAATTCGCCCTAAAACACTATTAGCTTAGCTTCCGCCCTCACTAATGTATCCCAATGTTCACTGCAGGTCTCACCCCTTCCAACCTCCCGATCTAGGTCAGGGCTTACCAAATAAATTAGCTAAATGCATCGATTCAAGCAGCTAATAACAGTTAATTGCAGTGATTAACAACAAAGACATGATAGCAACGAAAGATCTGTAAACCTAATTAGCAACTAACAGTAACTCATTGAATCCCCTAAATCCTAGCAGGAGAATTAGCTAAACATAATAATGGGTAAAACAGTAGGGAAAGATAGAATAATAACAAGCATAATAAAAAGACGAAAGGAAGATAAATTAATACTTGAATAAGGGAGAAGGAGAGATTACAAAGGTTCAGATCCGAAAGAGAGAGCAAAAGTAACGTCTGACAGTAAGGAAGGAAAAGTAATGTATGAAGTGATACTAAAACCTAATTACCTCTCTCCTATTTATAGGAGAAGGATTCTTATTTGACCTAAGACATGGTACTAAAGCAAAAGCCCCCGTTCAACAGCTAATCACTCGATCGAGCCATTTGGAAATGCTCGATCGAACATAATCCAGCAAAAATCACTCGATCGAGTAACAAAAGGGCTCGATCAAGGAACCCCTAAATTACACATTTCGATCGAACACTGAAAGCATTCGATCGAGGTCTTCTCCTCTTCAAGCTACTTGATCGAGCATTAAAAGCCTTCGATCGAGGGACTTTAACTTGGCCAGCTCTTTATGTCGTTAGTTTCAGCATTGACTTGTTTATTTTAGCTTTCGAAATGACTTCACGCGTCCCAAGACAGTAGCATCTCTGCTCTAAAACCACTCATCTTCTAAATGAAAGAAAAACGGACGATCAAAGGCTCAATTCCACTACTTTCGGGTCCATTCCTGCAAATAAAGCAAAACAAACCAAAGTAGACTATTCGGGGCATTTCGTAGCATAGAACTACGAGAATCGCATAGAAATACGTGCATAAGAGATTTAAAATGACTATATAAAATGCACGTATCAAATATCCCGAAACCAAACCTTTACTCGTCCTCAAGTAAACTAAATTCAAACTAATGGAACAGAAAAGATAGCTCAGAGCTAGCTCAAATGCCCACTCAAACCAATTTAATGCAAGCAAACTAATACTTATAGCTAAACGTGTCAAATGCAAACGAGTTGTAGGATGTCTATAATAAAGCAGAACCGTCGACCTTGCAAGACCTTTAATGATGGACTCTCACGGGTCACTCTTCTCTCATGAAGCAAAGGGTAAGCATATGAGTGTAAGAGAGAAAGAAATAGAGTCGCTCACCTAAACTACGACCCACATAAACATGCATGCAACTAAAATGATAGACAATTCTAATCACCATACATACATTCCAACCAAACAAGGTCCTGTCACAGCCGAGGGCTTACAAAAATATGGTAAAGTGAGGTAATGGGTAAGAAAAAAGGCAAAATATTTTGGGAATGTGAGGTAATGAGCCAAGCTAGCTACCTAAACAGAACCAAACGAACCATATCCGATTCTTAATCCATCAAAATTAAGCACAATTGCCCTTCATTTGGCACACAAACTCACCCAACCAGACAACAACTCCTCATAAAATAGTAATAAAGCATAGGAGAAATAGTTTCATCAATTTTTCATTTTTTTTTTTTTTTTAGCTTAATTTAAAACAACAACACTTTTTTTTTTAGAGAGAGAAGCAGCCGTCTCTAAAAATAATCACAAATACATAACCCTAACCTAGAGCTCGCTGCTCCGCCGCCTCCACCATCCACGCTTGCCCACCTTCTTCTTCCCCTACCCAATCGCCGGAGATGGGTTTGTCCCCATGCCTGTCTCCGGCGATTCGACATATCCCATATCCCAAATCCCCCCTTTGGTCATCTTTGATTTCCCCAATCTCCGGTCCATCTTTTGTTCCCTCGTCACTGCTACGTTGCCGGGGATGGTTCTGTCCGAGCCTATTGCTGGTGACGATATGTATCTCGATCTGATTTGATTCTCACCGGTACACTTGATTTTTATCATCACCGTTTTGATCTTTTGACCCATCTCTTAGTGGGTCACGGGTTGGTTTGTTATTGTGGCTTTTTCCGCCTGATCTCGCTTCCATCTTCTGACGACTATGAGTGTTTTAATCGTTTTTTTTAGTCTCTCGATCATCGTCTTTCTATGCTCCATCGTTGATTGAGCCTGCTGCTTCATTTATGGCGGCTTTTTCGACTTTGTTCTATCTTATAGAAGTTTTGACCCTCTCGGTGGTGCTGCTCGTTGCTCTCGTTGACGACTTCCTTTCTTGTTTCATGTGAGGACTTGATTTTTGTCCTTGGTGTTGGCTCATGTGTACTTGGCTGGATAAGTTTTTAAAAGGAAAATGTGTTCTTTTTTTAGGAACGGGTTTTCTTAACCCTTCTAGGAAACAAGTCTTGGTTGGAGTTCTAGGTTTTTGACCGTGGTTGTCTCACGGCACTTTATAGATCATTTATTTGTTTAAGTTTAAGAGTGTTTTGCCCGTCTCTTTTGGTACCTTGTCCTGTCACCGCCGTTTTTTCCGTTCACAATCCAGTGGTGATCCCCCCATTTCCCCCACCCCTGGATTGTTGGTCTTGTTTATGACATGGGTTGTTTGTGTCAATGAGGCTATCTCATCTGTTGTGGCCACTTCTCACCTTTGTGGCTGCCTTTTGGGTTCGATACGCTGATCCCCCCACTTCCCCCACCTATCGTTCCCTCTCCTTGTGTCGTTTGGTCTGTTTGCTTGCTTGGCGGTGGTCCTGGGAGGTGTCCTTTGGTGTTTCGGGTGCCTCTGTGGTATCTTGGGTCACCTTGTCGTCTTATGCTATTTGCAAGTGTGTCCTTGAGGTTTCTAAGCCAGTCAAGTTCCGAGTCGTCGAGGCATGTTTGTTTGGCTTTCTGTGGCGTGTGTGGCTGCCGATGGTGTTTGGCTTCTATGTTGGGTTTCAAGGTGGTCGTAGGGTTCTTTCTCTTTCATTTCGGTATGGTAAATTTGGGTGTAGTGGCTCTTTTGTGTTCTTGTGATCTTGTTTGTTGGGTTGGATGGTTTGGAGATGGTGGTTCTGATGGAGTCAGTTTTTGGGATTTGGGTGTATGAGATGTGCTTGGTAGGGTGAAGTAGAGGTCTGGCAATTCTGTTGGGTGGCCCGGATGCGGTGGTCTCAACCTCATTGTTCTCCATGAAAGGTTTGGCTTGGAATTGCAGGAGTCTTAAGGATCCGCTTGCCCCTGTTATTCCTAAAATTAGAGCAATTTGTAGGTCTTTTCATAATAGTCTAGATTTCGTCTTCCTTTGTGAAACTAAGTGTGATGTACGATCTGTGGATATTCTTCTGCGACCTATGGGTTTCCTTGAGTCTGCTGGGTGTGATGCTGACGGCTTAAAGGGGGGACTCTGGGTTGGCTGGAAAAGTAGTTGTAAATTAGAATGTGTCTTTATTAGTTGCAATCTTATTATCCTTCTGGTTAACCAGTGTAAGGGTAGCATGTGGTACTTGTGTTGTGTTTATGGTGAACCCGATCATTCTAAAAGGAGTGCAGTTTAGGAAAATTTTACGTGTCATCTTAACTCCCTTGATAAACCCTTCTTGCTGATAGGTGATTTCAATCAAGTTGAGTTCTCTTCTGATAAGTTAGGTGGCAGTGATAAGTTGATCAGAGGAGCAAACTTATTCTCATACTGGAAGAATACACATTGTCTAATGGATATCCCCTTTAAGGGACCTAGATTCACTTGGTGCAATAATAGGGAGGGTCCACATCGAATTTACGAAAGACTTGATAAGGGTTTTTCTTCTCATGATTGGCTTTCTCTTTTCCCAAATACCTTTATCAAACACTTACCTATTCAAATATCGGATCACGCGCCTATAATCCTTGATACAAATATGGTTCTAAATACTAAGAAGAAAGTTTATAAGCTAGAGGCTTGGTGTTTTGATCATGCCGAATGCAGTGGTCTGGTGAAAGAAAGCTGGGAAAGAAAAGATAGGGGTGATGCTTCTCATATCCTGTTGGCAAAATTACGTCGCATAAATAACGCTTTCAGAGTTTGGGCTTGTAACAAAAAAGATGAATGGGGGCTAAAGTGGAGTGCATTTGATCAGGATCTTGAGTCTTATCTTCTAGATATTGAGAAGGGTGGTGATACTGTTAATTATGAAGCATGTCACAAAAAGCTTCTGGGATTCTCTCTTGCTGCTGGCACTTATTGGCGTCAACGTACAAAATTGAAATGGGATTGTGAGGGTGACACGTGCACAAAGTATTTTTTCAATTGGGTTAAAGGACGATCTAGTGCTAATGTTATCTTGGGCATTAAGAGGGAGTCTAATGAATGGACTTTTGATATGAAGAAGATTGGTGGTTTGTTTCTTAAACACTTCTCCACTATCTTTAATTCTGATTCTGAGCCATGTTGGGTCGTGTTTATTCGAAAAATGAAGTACGTGCGGCTGTTTTCCAATTGGGACCTCTAAAATCACCGGGTCCTGACGGTATTCCGGCGGCTTTTTATCAAAAGTATTGGTCTATTGTTAAGAATGATGTTATTAAAGGAGCTCTCAATATTCTAAATTCGGGTACTATGCTTAAGGACTTCAATAAAACCTCTATTGTTCTTATTCCAAAAAATGATTGTCCGGAGAGAGTTGGGGATTTTCGGCCGATTAGCCTCTGCAATGTTATTATGAAAGTTGTCACTAAGTGTATTGCTAATAGATTAAAAGGGGTTATGGATGATCTGGTTAGTCCATTTCAAAGTGCTTTTGTCCCTAATAGAAGTATTGCAGATAATATCGTCATCGCCCAAGAATTACTTCATATCATAAATCATAGGAGTTATGGCAAGAAAGGTATGATGGCTTTAAAGGCTGATATGAGTAAAGCCTATGATAGATTGAACTGGAATTTTATAAGAGGGGTGCTCTCTTTCTTAAATTTGCCGGGATCTATGGTTCAACTTATTATGAGTACTATTGAATCTGTTTCTTATGAAATTCTGTTGAATGGTGCTCCTATGGGAAAAGTTGACCCTTGTTGTGGAATTAGACAAGGTGATCCTTTATCCCCTTACATATTTGTGCTTTGTACAGAAGTTCTATCCCAAATGATTCTCTACGCTCAGGATGGCAATCTCATTAAGGGTATCAAAATTTGCAAGAATGGGCCGGAAATCTCCCATTCATTGTTTGCGGATGATTCTCTCTTCTTTATTCGAGGTGACTTTGGGGAGTTGGACTTTCTTATGAACATTATCGATGAATACTGTGTTGCCTCTGGACAATGCCTTAATAAAGATAAGTCCTCTTTACTTTTCAGTCCAAATTGCTCACTTATGACGGTCAAGAAGTGCTTGACTGAGTTTAAATTTGCTCCCAAGCATGATCTGGGAAACTATCTTGGCTTACCAACAAGTATTGGGTCTTCTAAGAGGGATTTATTTAAATATCTTGTTGACCAGACTAAGCGAAGACTATCCTCCTGGAATAACATTCTTCTATCCTCGGCTGGTAAATTGACTCTTATTCGTTCTGTTCTCTCTTCACTATCTCTTTTCTCTCTATCGGTATTTCGCATACCGGTAAGTGTAACATCAAAGCTTCAGTCCTTGATGGTGCATTTTTGGTGGAGTGGTACTAGAACAAATAAGTCCATTCATTGGTGTAGTAAAGAATTCCTTAGTAGGCCTGTGGGAGAAAGCGGTCTTGGACTTCGCAATATTAGATGTTTTAACCAAGCTCTTCTGGCCAAGTCTGCTTGGAGAATCTTATGTGTCCCGGGTAGCCTTATTAACAAAGTTATTGGTCCCAAGCTTGGTGTTCAAGATGATTTTTTATTCAAGGACCGTTGGAAGGCTCCCCAAGCTTCGTCTTGGGCTCTAAAAAGCCTTGTCTGGGGCTCTGATCTTATCTACAACAATATTGCTTGGACCATTGGATCTTCTTCTCCGCTTAAAGCTTGGAACAGTAAATGGATTGAGGGCTATAGTCTTCATGATCTTTGTGGGGATGTTATTGAGGCTACTTCTGATTCCACGTTACTGGTTGGTGATCTTCATGATAATTATAGGAGATGGGATCTCTCCTCTCTTGGTTTCGATCCGGGTGAAGGAGTTACAAAGAAAATCCTCGCAACTTATATCCCGTGTCAACCCTCGGATGACTCCTTCTACTGGAAATTTTCTAAACATGGTGGTTTCACAGTCAAGTCGGGATACTATGTTGCCGCTATGGCCTTATCTAATGGACCTATTTCGAATGTCGATCGATCTAGAATGTCTGCACCAATTGTGACCTTCTGCAAATCAAAGCTCTGGAAGTTGCCTATATCTAACAAACTACAGGTGTTTCTTTGGAAATTTATGGCTAATGCCCTTTCAGTGGGCTCTGAATTCCTCAAACGAAAAATGGATTGGCAATCCTCCTGTTCTCTTTGTGATGAATCATCTCCTTGTGTGGAATCTATTTCTCACCTCTTCAGGGATTGTAGCTTTGCAAAAGCTTTATGGTTTGGCTGTCCTTTAGGACTTAGAATCACGGGAGGGGTGGACATTGATGCTAGGGTTTGGGTCATTAACTGGGTTACTTATTTCTTAATTGGCCCAGATCCCAACTCCCTCCTTTTTCCCTTTATTGCTACCCTTTGGAGAATTTGGTGTTGTAGGAATGAGATGGTATTCAAAAAGCGTCGCCCTTGGCCTTTGAGTGCTCTCAATTATATTCTTGGTGACATTCAGTGTATGAAAGAGGCAGTGAGCAGTAAGGATATTAGCCTCCTTAGAGCACCTTTGTTGGATTGTTCTCCTGCTTTTGGTTTATCTAAGAGAATTAGAAACTCCTTCCCCTATTGGATTGTTGGTGGTCTTGGGTGCGAAAATGTTTGCACTATTAAGTGTGATGCTGCCTGGAGGGCCGATAGAAGTTCTGGTGTGGGGTGGTGCTTGTTTGATGGTAATGGGACCTTAAGGAATACTGCTCACGCTCGCTCGTTTGCCTCGTCTGCCCTGCATGCCGAAGGAAATGCAGCTATTATGGCTCTCAAATGGGCCTTGCACGAAGGGTACCTTCATGTTAGACTAGTTACAGATTGTCTTATCTTGGTTATGCAGGTTGCTGGAGCGGAGAAGGCGAATGCATCTGTTAAGTGCATTATCCATGACTTAAAGTCTATTGCGTCTCATTTTCATTGTTGCTCTCTTAGTTACTGTCCTAGGGGGGTGAATAGGATAGCTCATAATCTTGCTTAAGAAGCTCTTTTGTAAGCTATGCTATTTGTTGCTGTCAAAAAAAAAAAAAAAAAAAAAATCATTTTTTTTCATTTTTTTTTCACGCTTCTTTTCTTTTTTTTTTTCTATTTTCAATTTTTTTTCATTTTATACCTTTTTTTTTCAACATATCCTCCTTCTTTCTTCTCTACCAACTCCAAAACAATACAATACGAACCAAACTCGGATCAATAAAATATATACCGCAAGAACATACACAAAACTAGCTTGACAAGGTAGGCTAAATTTGGATGTAGTTAAGGGTCAAAAGGCAAATTTGGCTAAATGTGGAGTTTAATGGGTGAAAATGAAAGAAAAGGAATATGTAAGCGCTGTTGGAGTATGTGTCCTCCGACAATAATGCGATCACAACTGTTGATCATGATGATCACATGTTTAAATCTCATTTTAAAGAATACAATTGGGAAGTGATATTTTACAGTCAACTGGTCCACACATATCGGTAATGATTGGCTGACTAGAGTTTGACATTACTGTCGTGCGACGGTGGTGATCAGTTGATCCCCTTAGGTCATACCTAAAGGGTAACACTCTTAATTAATTATTTAATTGATCGTATGACGATACGGGTTAATTAAATTACTTAAAATTGACGGACGATTTTGGAAGTAATATTTACGTATCTCATTATAATTTGATTAAATAAGATACGGTCTAAGTAATCGAGTTATTTTATTGCTTAGATGAAATTTTGTTTACGGAAACAATTGAAACAGAATGAATTGATTAATATAAATACAGAATGTTGTAATTTATGACTCGGGAACTCATTTCGGTACAAGTAATTATGAATTACTAGGTTAACTTTATAAGTGACATATTTTATTAATATATTGATTTTTAATTGTTAAAAATACATTTTATATACCTAATGTCATGATACATGTTACTTGTGACATATTGACAAAATAATTTGTAAAATGGATTCTCCATTTTACACCTAAATGTGCCGAAATAAGGAGGGTTATTAGGCTCATTTTGTGTTAATTATTTTTAATTGAAAACACAATTATGACCTAGTCTTTTAGCCATGCAAGCCTAGTTCTTTCTTGGGAAGAATAGAGGCTCATGCATTGGTCTTTTACTCCCTCCCATACCCGGTTTTTCCACCCTCCATGCAAAGGGGTTTTGTCTTATTTTGCATATAGACTACTCTTGTGAAGAGAATTCATTCATTCATTTTATATACATCTAAAATAAGAGTTTTAGAGAGAGATAAAAATCTTCCCTTTTCTTCCTCTTCTTAGCCGAATTAAGAGAACCAAAATAAATATTTTTGGGTCATTTTTTTATTTAAAATTAATATTGTTCTAGTAATAATAATATTAATTTCGTTAAGAGTTTACCTTGGGTATAAATCCTTGGGAGGGATTCTACACTTGAATCCTTGTTCTTCCATTTTGGAGTGCTCAAGAACAAGTAAGAAGGAGATCTTACTTGTGCCCAATAATCCGAAATCTTCAATGTAAGATGATGATTTCTTTCTTATTCTTTTATTGTTTGCATGCATAAGATCAACATTTAATTTTATGACTAAATTAAATCATCACATATATGAATATGTATAGTAATGAGATATAGATTTCCAACAAGTGGTATCAGAGCATTGTTGGAGTATGTGTCCTCCGACAATAATGCGATCACAACTGTTGATCATGATGATCACATGTTTAAATCTCATTTTAAAGAATACAATTGGGAAGTAATATTTTATCACAACTGTCCACACATATCGGTAATGATTGGCTGACTAGAGTTTGACATTACTCGTCGTGCGATTGACGGTGGTGATCATTGATCCCCTTAGGTCATACCTAAAGGGTAACACTCTTAATTGATTATTTAATTGATCGTATGACGATACGGGTTAATTAAATTACTTAAAATTGACGGACGATTTTGGAAGTAATATTTACGTATCTCATTATAATTTGATTAAATAAGATACGGTCTAAGTAATCGAGTTGTTTTATTGCTTAGATGAAATTTTGTTTACGGAAACAATTGAAACAGAATGAATTGATTATTATAAATACAGAATGTTGTAATTTATGACTCGGGAACTCATTTCGGTACAAGTAATTATGAATTACTAGGTTAACTTTATAAGTGACAAATTTTATTTTATGTAATTTTGAATTATGTAATTTTTACTTAGTATGGCATTAGTTTCTAATTGGTATTACCCAAAATGTATGGGAATATCGATTCGGTTGTAATTTATTGTGATCTCGTATCACCGTTTTGTAATTTAATAGATTTATTTTATTTTAATTACAAATGTAAAATAGGAAATTATGTAATTTGTTATGTAATTTTTATTCCGGAGTTCCTTGAAGACAGTGTCACTCAAGAAGGTGATACATAAAGACGGTTTACCTCGAGATGCGTGCCAAAACCGAAGTTCAAGGGACTAATGGAGTTGGTTTCCGAATATGTAACAGTTAATTAGATTTTCTATTTTAGGAAGGCCATACTAGGATTTATTTTATGTTTTGCATTTTATTTATATGTCGCATGCATCGCTAAATCGCCATAACTAAAACATGCATGGTCATTTTAATCGAGTTTATCGACCGTGTCAATTAAAATTATCGTAGTTCACCGCTTTAGTTCACTTAAAACATGATAGATGATAAATTGACATGACCTCTCGCTAAAATAAACAATTGAGACATAGCTTTACCAAAAAGTAGAAACCATGAAAACCTATTTAGCGAGGGAGTGCACTCGGCCATCCCGGGGTACAAACCTTGTTACGTAGGGGAAGTGGGTGATAAATGTCTATCCACCGAATTCGTGTCGATGAGGGTTTCATCGGCTATCCCGTGCCCAAGTTGATGTGAATTTGGATCATAGACACATTTATTTGAAATTTGGATTGACCTCAACGGAAGTATTCGTGACCGTAGTCGCATGTGTTCCAGGATATAGATAAATATTAGAGTAATTTTATCGACCGAGAATTCTAAATGTAGAATCGATTAAAGAGTTAGTCCACCGAGTTATATTGATAAGGGTTTCATCGGCTATCCCGTGCCTAAGTTAATATGAATTTGGATCTCGGAATCATTTATAATAGTTGGGTAGAGGTCACTATATAAATGCTCATATCTTGTTAATTTATTTACGAGTATGATTCAAAAAGACAAATGTTAATATTTCCTTTTCCTCCATACTTGTAGTTCATTATAATGAATCCATCAAACGCTACCGCACCGATAACTATTGAGCCATGCCACAATGTTTTTGACGACGTTTGCTCCAACAATGATTTCGACACTACTAGAGAACTTCATTTTGCGATAGGTTCGGATGGAAACCTTAACTTCATCACTTCTACTAGACCACCTACTACTACTAGATCTCGTGTTAGCCGGTCTCAGGAAGACTGCCTCATACAATCTATAGGATCTTTGTCTCTGGAAGATAAAGATGCCAAAACTAGTGGGTGCTCAAGCAATCAAGTTCTTGCTTCAAAGGGAAAAAAGTTCAAGAAGAAGGGAAAGAAAGTGAAAAACTTTAAGCAAGTTGATGATGAGTGCCATTATTGCTATGGCATGGGACATTGGCTTAGGAATTATCCCGTATATTTGTGAAATATAAGGGAAGAAATCATCGTTCCAAAAGGCAAAATTCCTAAGGAAATTTATGTTATTGATATAAATTATACTTCCACTACGACATGGGTACTGGATACCGGTTGTGGTTCTCACCTTTGTAATCATTTACAGGGTTTAAGAGACGTGAAGAGGCTTAGCAAAGGAGATGTGGATCTACGCCTTGGAAATGGAGCTCGAGTAGCGGCCGAATCCAAAGGAACTTATGTATTAACTTTGCCTAATGGATTTAAGTTGTATTTACATAATTGTTTTTATGTGCCTACACTCTCTAAAAATATTATTTCAATCGCCATGCTAGACATGGACGGTTTTTGTTTTGTCATTAAGAACAATCGTTGTACTATTTTGAGGAATGATTTGGTTATAGGCCAAGCTTCTTCTATTAATGGCATTTACATTTTAGAAACCTCGAATCCGACTAATGATATCTATAACATTCAATCAAAGAAACTCAAATCAAGTGACCCAAATAAAGCGTTCATTTGGCATTGTCGATTAGGTCACATAAACGAAAATCGCATCAAAAGATTAATTTCGACTTATGTGATTACACCATTTGATTTTCAATCATATGGAACATGCGAATATTGCCTTCTTGGCAAAATGACTCGTAATCCTTTTAGTGGTAAAGGGACACAAGCTAGTGAACTATTGGGACTCATACATACCGATGTGTGTGGACCAATGAGTATCACCGCTCGTGGAAATTATGACTACTTCATAACCTTCACCGACGACTTGAGTAGACATGGGTATGTCTATTTAATGAAACATAAGAGTGAAGCGTTTGAGAAATTCAAGGAATTTCAAAACAAAGTAGAGAACCAATTGGACAAAAAGATAAAAGCGCTACGTTCCGATCGTGGTGGAGAATATCTTAACCTTGAATTCGATTCACACTTGAAAGGTTGTGGTATTATATCACAACTTTCTCCACCTGGAACACCATAACTCAATGGTGTTGCCGAAAGGAGAAATCGAACCCTACTTGATATGCTTCGATCCATGATGAGTCAAACCGAGTTACCAAACTTGTTTTGGGGATTTGCAATCCAAACTGCAATTATATCTTTGAATAATAGTCCCACTAAGGCCACTGGAAAGACTTCATTTGAGATGTGGAAAGGAAGAGTTCCTAATCTATCCTACATGAAAATTTGGGGATGTGATGCTTACGTCAAGACAAAGAATGACAACAAGCTTGCCCCAAGATCCGAAAAATGCACCTTTGTAGGTTACCCCTCGAATTCTCGAGGATACTACTTCTACAAACCTCAAGATAACAAAGTGTTTGTGTCTTACGAGGCTGTCTTCTTAGAAAGAGACTTTATTTCTAAGAGACAGAGTGGGAGAAATTTTGAACTTGATGAAGTTCAAGAGCCACAAACCGAGGTTGATGAAGTTCAAGAGCCACAAACCAAGGTTGAGACGCAAGAAGATGTTCCTTCGTCGTCTAACGCGGTTGTCCCTCCTCCACTAAGAAGAACGGGTCGAGTTATTCGCCATCCCGATCGATATGTGGGACTTATCGAAGAAGATGGAACACTCGATGTGTTGCTTTTAGAAAGTGACGAGCCCGCTACCTACAAGGCCGCAATCTCTAGTCCTAATTCCTCCTTATGGCTTGAAGCCATGAAGTCCGAAATGGATTCTATGCATGAAAACCAAGTTTGGGACTTGGTAGATTTGCCTAAAGGGGCAAGACCTCTCCAATGCAAATGGATTTTCAAAGTCAAGAATGGCATAGAAGGACATGATGATGTCTACAAAGCTAGGCTAGTGGCAAAAGGATTTACCCAAGTCCAAGGTCTCCATTATGATGAGACCTTCGCCCCCGTAGCCATGCTAAGATCCATACATATTTTGTTAGCGATTGCCGCATTTCATGATTATGAAATATGGCAAATGAATGTCAAAACCGCTTTTCTAAATGGGCATTTAGAAGAGGAGGTGTACATGATACAACCCGAAGGTTTTGTTGATTCTAAGAATCCCAACAAAGTGTGCAATCTTAAGAGATCCATTTATGGTCTTAAGCAAGCATCTAGAAGTTGGAATCATCGATTCAATCATGTTATAAAGGAGAATGGTTTCACTCGAAGTGTTGAGGAACCATGTTTATACATGAAATTTAGTGGGAGCAATGTTGTGTTCCTAATCTTGTATGTCGATGACATACTACTCATTGGAAATGATATTCCAATGTTGTCTTCTGTTAAGAAGTGGTTAGGTAACCACTTCCAAATGAAGGATTTAGGAGAGACACAACGCATATTAGGTATCCGGATCCATAGAGATAGATCCAAGTGGATATTGTCACTAAGTCAAGAATCTTATGTTGATAAGATTCTTCGACGGTTCAGCATGGACCAATCTAAAAGGGGTTTGGTACCTATGGTAACTGGGACTATATTGAGCAAGACTCAATCTCCCTCCGAACCCCATGATGTTGAACGCATGAAGATGATCCCTTATGCTTCCGCTGTTGGATCAATCATGTACGCCATGATATGCACACGTCCTGATGTCTCGTATGCCTTAAGCATGACGAGTAGATATCAAGGAAATCCAGGTGAGAGTCACTGGATAGCCGTCAAGAACATCCTTAAGTAGTTGAGAAGAACTAAGGATTCTATCTTAGTGTTTGGAGGAGACACCGAGCTCCGTGTTAATGGATACACAGACTCAAGTTTCCAAACGGATAGAGATGACATGAAATCACAAGCTGGTTTCGTTTTCATGCTCAATGGTGGTGCCGTTAGCTGGAGAAGCTTCAAGGAAGCTATAACCGCGGACTCAACAACGGAGGCTGAGTACATTGCATCATCAGAAACTGCCAAGGAAGCTGTGTGGATCAAGCAATTCACGGAAGGTCTAAGAGTATTACCTACCGCCAATGATCCCATCACTCTCTATTGTGATAATAGTGGGACGATCTTCCAAGCTAAGGAGCCAAAGTCTAGTAATAGATCTAGACATGTACTTAGAAAATATCATGTAATAAGAGATTTCATTGAAAGAAAGGAAATTGCGATTTGTAAGGTTGGGACGAATGACAATATTGCCGATCCGCTTACCAAGCCTTTATCGCAATCCAAGCATGATGGACATGTTACGTCCATGGGACTTAAACGTGTACCAAGTTTATGTTAGATTTTGAAATGAAATAAAAGTGTTGTTTTTGTTCATGCTCATAATCGCATTTGTCTTTTATCTTTTCTTTATACATTGTTACATCCAAACGGGTTGTAGTGACAATTGAACCCCGTTAAAGTGAACACGGATTAACATAGTATTCGCCCATAGTCACTTGTATGAGGTGACGTCTCGAAGTGACTAGAGTGTGATGCGATTGATGGCAAGTTCAAGTGCCATGGAGTCATATGAGAATGACTAGTCGATCACATAGGCAGACTGTTAGGAACACTTTGTCGGGCCTTATGACCGCATATAGAGTTCTGGAAAATTCATATAGCCTGGTCGTGGCGAGAGCTACTATAGTATTCTAATGATTCGATTCTTTTGACTAAAGATTGTTCGCCTATGATGGCACAGTTTCAGATTAACTTTGATTTGTGTTACTACGACCTTCGTAAATGGGGTCAAATGGGCATATTTTGGGTTATGATGGCTGTGGCTATTCGAAGGGAATAAGTGCGATAGGAATTGTCCACTCCTAGTCAGGGTTATAACAATATCTCAGGGCCACTCGAGGAGAATTGAACTGGAAATGCGTGGCCACGCTCGGAATGTATCCATGGTGGATAAATCCGGTCAATCGCTTATTATCCGATCGAGAAACCACTCTCGATATGATCATTTGCAAGTACGACCTGAAAGACACCTTGCATTGAGTGGGAGATAGTAATAGGACAAGAGAATTGGTGACGCACACTTGTCGAGGACAAGTGGGAGATTGTTGGAGTATGTGTCCTCCGACAATAATGCGATCACAACTGTTGATCATGATGATCACATGTTTAAATCTTATTTTAAAGAATACAATTGGAAAGTAATATTTTACTGTCAACTTGTCCACACATATCGGTAATGATTGGCTGACTAGAGTTTGACATTACTGTCGTGCGACGGTGCTGATCAGTTGATCCCCTTAGGTCATACCTAATGGGTAACACTCTTAATTGATTATTTAATTGATCGTATGACTATACGGGTTAATTAAATTACTTAAAATTGACGGACAATTTTGGAAGTAATATTTACGTATCTCATTATAATTTGATTAAATAAGATATAGTCAAAGTAATCGAGTTGTTTTATTTCTTAGATGAAATTTTGTTTACGGAAACAATTGAAACAGAATGAATTGATTATTATAAATACAGAATGTTGTAATTCATGACTCGGGAACTCATTTCGGTACAAGTAATTATGAATTACTAGGTTAACTTTATAAGTGACATATTTTATTAATATGTTGATTTTTAATTGTTAAAAATACATTTTATATACCTAATGTCATGATACATGTTACTTGTGACATATTGACAAAATAATGTATAAAATGGATTCTCCATTTTACACCTAAATGTGCCGAAATAAGGAGGGTTATTAGGCTCATTTTGTGTTAATTATTTTTAATTGAAAACACAATTATGACCTAGTCTTTTAGTCATGCAAGCCTAGTTCTTTCTTGGGAAGAATAGAGGCTCATGCATTGGTCTTTTACTCCCTCCCATACCCGGTTTTTCCACCCTCCAAGCAAAGGGTTTTTGTCTTATTTTGCATATAGACTACTCTTGTGAAGAGAATTCATTCATTCATTTTATATACATCTAAAATAAGAGTTTTAGACAGAGATAAAAATCTTCCCTTTTCATCCTCCTCTTAGCTGAATTAAGAGAACCAAAATAAATATTTTTGGGTCATTTTTTTATTTAAAATTAATATTGTTCTAGTAATAATAATATTAATTTTGTTAAGAGTTTACCTTGGGTATAAATCTTTGGGAGGGATTCTACACTTGAATCCTTGTTCCTCCATTTTGGAGTGCTCAAGAACAAGTAAGAAGGAAATCTTACTTCTGCCCAATAATCCGAAATCTTCAATGTAAGATGATGATTTCTTTCTTATTCTATTATTGTTTGCATGCATAAGATCAACATTTAATTTTATGACTAAATTAAATCATCACATATATGAATATATATAGTAATGAGATATAGATTTCTAACAAGCGCCTCCCTGCATGTGACACCAACCACTATCCCGAATGTATATAGGCAAAAAGCAATTGAATTTCATATACGTGCAAATTAATGAACATGTTATGCAAGGAGTAACTACTCACAATCCTACATGAAACCGGTCACAAATGACACCAGTTTATAAGGCTCTAAGTCTTAGAAATTATAAGTAGTTTGCCAAAATTTCCAGGTCAAGTCTATTTGGTCAGCTAAATTTTAACATAAACTCGTAGATATGCAAAAGACAAAGCTTAAGGTATTAATTTATGCAAGGCTTAAGTAAAACGACTAAATGTAGTGCAACTTCATCATTGAAATCCACCGTTTCGACTCAACCTATATGCAAAAGTAAACGTGAAATTTTTTGAATTTTTTCGCATTTTCTAATTTTTGGAGATTTTTTGATTTTTATAAAAATAGACAACAATGCATACAGAAATTAAACTGGATAACAGAAATGCAATAAAAACAACATGCAGACACAGATATGGATGCATAACCTCCCCAAACCAAACCGTACAATGCCCTCATGGTACTAAAAAATAGGGAAAGGAAATGCAAACTAAAAAGGAGAGAGTGGAGATGCGAAAAACTCACAAGAATACACGAAGTAGGGACCTCCCGAACCAGCCAGTAATATGGGAGGTGGCTAAATAGCCCCAGAACAGCGTCATTAGAAGTAAATCAACCATATTTACCCGATGGTACTCGATCGAGAGGAGTTAGTACTCGATCGAGTACAATTGGCTGCCAAAGTGTTCGATCGAAGGAAGTAAAGCACTCGATCGAGAAGACCAATTATTAAACACACAACAAAAACTGAATTGTTCGAAAAAAAAACCTAAAAAGCTTAAACTCCGGGTTGCCTCCCGGACAGCGCTAGTTTCAGACAGGTCCCAGCTCGACCATATTTTCTTCCTCCAGTCATTCTAATTTAGCCCGGTCAAAACAGCTCAAAGCACGAAGCAACCGATTAAACAACTGCACATGCGCTACACAAAATTGTAAGTAGCAACACAAAATAATAATAACATAGGAAATTGATATGAACAACCGTTTAAGCCTAACGAATATCCTATGACAGCTCTCTGTAGATACCCGTATCCGTCGATATTGGAATTTATAGAGAACCCGACAAACACCCGATGATGATAGGACACATGTATTCTTTAGTTGTCATTGTCATTTTTTGGAGCTCGTTTACGAGGTAGAATGGGCGTCGTCGATGAAGTATTTTATTAATTTAAATGATATTTAAATTAATGTTTTTTTAAGTGAATTCATTTTATTATTTTAAATGATATTTAAATTAATGTTTTTTAGTGAGTTCATTTTGTTAATTTAAATGATATTTAAATTATGGTTTTTTAGGTAAATTCAATTTATTTTATTTTATTTTGAATTTATTTTCCCAAGTTTATTTTATTGAAAATAAAATAAATAATTGATTTGAAAAATCATTTTATGAGTATATTTGATTTGAAAAGTCATTTATTTTAATGGGTTAATTGATTTGAAAAATCGATTTGAAAATCGAAAAGAACTCGTTTTGAACACTTGTTTTTGAGCTCGATTTTAGCTCGGTTTTTGAGCCCGTTTCCTTTACGAATTGGCACGAATCTCGAGTACACTAACCAACCTAAGCCTCTACCCATCCACCCTTGTTCGAACCCCCTATCCACGGCCCAAATTCCATCCCCAAACACCCCCCAACAGCCCGCGCATAACCAATGCAGCCCCCTGTTTTGGCAGCTCAATCTCGAGCCCAAAACCCGCTCCAAACACTACCAAGACCCGTACCCATTAACCCTAACCCATACCCTAGTATCCTACCCATATTATCCTAGCTTAATCACCAAGAAAACCCCCCTCAAACCCTCACAAAAGCAGCTGGACAGCAGCCATACGTGATGAAGCCCGATTGCCTCTCCCTCTCTTTTAACCTACTTTAACTCCTTATAAATACCACCCCTTCATCATACATTCATTGCTCTAGGTTCTCCATACATCCTACCATCACCCACAAGCTTTAAACCTCAGAAACAAACCCTAATTGCCTCCCAAAAACCCTAAACAAAACCGACACACAAACTGAACTGTTTGTGTGTCCTCCTCGAAAAGCAACTCGTTCCTCTATCAAACCTCCATCAAAACTCGATTTTCTTGTTCCTAATTAACCACATAACATCCATCTACACATTAGACAAAGATTTACGAGCCAAATTGCCCTTGAGAGTACACGAAATCCCTCGAAAAACAGAGTGTTATACACTCTGTTTTCGCGGTTTATTCTTGTCTGTCCAGTTCTGTTTGTGCTCGTTTTTCGTGCCCAATAACCCAAAACGAGCAGGGGTTGCTTTAAGATCCTTGTTCTCCTCTCTTTCTAGTTTTCAAAACATCTTTTAAATCGAATTTTCGTCGTGAAACGAGGGAGATATCATCGTTTGAAAGTTGCTGTCCAGATTTGTCAAAAAACGCGTGTTGCTTTATTTCTTCGTCGACGACGGCCTCTCGAGATAAAATCTACCATCGATTACGACCCACGACGGTGTCAACGATACATGTAGGTTGAGGGTGCATCAAATCCTCCTCTTTTCCCTTTTATTTCGTTTGTTTTATGTTTGTTTTTTATTGTCTCGTTTTATTTCGTTTATCGTTTTGTTTATCGTTTAATTAACTATGAAACTAGTTTAGTCCGAGTATGAGTTAAAGTACCGCCATGAACACCCGCGTTGACTTGAGATGGGACAATAAACCGCTACTTCAGTCGGTCGTACACCCCCGTCTTATTTACATATCCTCGTGTTCAAGGTAGGGCATAAATAAAACGAATTTCTAACTTCGCTCTTCGCTTTCGACCCCTTTGTTATTTCGGCCAATTCGACATACCCTAGGACCCGTTGTATGTTAGTTTAACCTCTGATTGTTAACATATGACGTATTTAGATGACATTAGATTAATTTAATAACCTAATTAGACATGTTAGCTGGCATCGACGTAGCTTTAAAGATCGATTAACAATTCTATAACCTAATTGAATACATCTTTCTTATCACTTGATTTCTCGCTAGCATAGGAGTGCGTGATTAGCACCTTCATATTAACACTCGACGAGTAAGCATTAACCTTATGATATCTGACCTAATTGGACCCTTTAGGCCGTGTAGAATAACACACTCGCGCGTTTCTTCTCGGATCAACCCGTTTGTTTATAACTTGTTTTCTAACTCGTTTTCTAATCCGCTTCGCAATCATTCGATCTAACCAATGAACCTAACTTAGGAACTAGGTTGGCCTGGTCTTGGTCGTGAGGGTGGCCGTTGGTTTGGGCCGTGAGTTGGCCGTGTTTCTTGTCTTTCTTATTTCGTTTTTCTTTCCTTGTTTATCATTTGTTCTTTGTTGTTTTGTAGCTTGTAATTTATAGTTTGTTTATCGAGTTGTAATCTTCGAGTTAGTTTTCTTTTATTGAGTCAAAACCTCTTCAAAAAACCTTAGTCTTGTTTGGTTAGACGGTTGTTCCCCAATGCTTGTAGGAGCGTAGTAAACCGCATGTTGTTTAAAGCAACATGGCCCGGTTTATGCTAATACATGCTTTGGTGCGTAGCCCTATGCCTAATTCGATCGTATTAAGTGAAAGCACGCATTACGAGGAGTGACCCAAGGCCATGAGTCATGTAAGCCGTGGGCCACCCCTCTTGTGCGCGGTTTCCTAGGCCGATTGGCCGTGTAATGTGTCGTGTACGGTTCAGTATGTAGCAATTGTATTTAGATCGAGTTGTATCTTTAATTTATTGTTGTGTCGGCATGAAATGCCTGGTTTGTAATAGGTAGATCCCAACGGCTCCCCCATTCCCCCTAAGCCTTGTTTGCTTTCGTTTATATGTTGCTTAGATCAATCAACCCACATGCTAAATTACAACTTTGACAAAGTTAGTTTAGTTGCATCTAAATCGACATAGAAACTTCACATGTTAGGGTTAAAACGATGTTTGCATTTCATATATCGTAGTAGCTATGACCTTGTTTGAAATCCATACTTGACTTAGTAGAGGCCGTTATTGACGGGCGGGGTTGGGTGTCCTTATGGGCTTCCCAACACGTACCCTCACCCCTTACTCAAGATCTATGGTTTGTGGATCCGTCTAAATACCATTGGATTACGAGAGTCATTCAAATCGAGTGATATAGGGTACAAGTCTTTATCTTTAATCACTCGTAGTCGATTGGCTTTATGCTTTTCGATGAAAGGTGTAAAGTTGACTTGAACGGTTCCAAGTTCCCAAAAACTTGGTGGCGACTCTAATATGTCTTAATTCGATTCGAAAGAACCTCGAGTCGATTATGCCTAGTGTGGATCCCGCGGACGCAGCCTCCCGAGGGCCTTGTCCACGATTTGGCGACTCACTGGGGGAAAAGAGGACTAGTTACACTTTGTTTCTAGGGTCTTTTTCTCCGAGGTGAAACTTGAAAAGAAAGTGTTGGAAAGTAAAACATTACTCATAGTGCTACGATTCATGCATAAACCCTTAAGGACTTGCCCGGGCCGTCCCAGCGTTTCTTCGTGATGCGTGGGGGGCGACGTCCCACTATGCTAGGAAGCTGCACATTGCTCGCTTCCACTTCACCTCGCGTGGTTCTTGATGGTGGGGACGATCTTCTAGGTACTCTACCTTAAGACACCTTGCTCTATAAGACCGCTAAAGGATGGAGGGCATAGACCTTCTTGTAGAAGACTTGCCGAGACTTAGAGATGTCTAGGAGCATACATCCTTGTAACATGAGAATGACAATGTGCAAATTGTTTTCCCGAGTCTTTTCGAAATTTCCCATGTCCTTTTCAAAACCGAACTTTTGAACAACTTACTTTCAAAATAGCATGGTTTTAAAAACGCGGAATGCTGCCCAAATAGGACTAGAATTTTCGGCCCAAAATGAGCTTTTATAGCCGGCATGCTGCCCATTTCAAATCTCATTTTCGAATCAATCTTTCGTTTTTTTTTTCAAAACCAATCCAAAATGCCTCTCGAACCTCAACCAAGCATGAAATGCGTCAAGTCGTGTCCAGGTCATGGCCGTGTTAGGCCGGGTGTGTTTCATTCTAAGAGTCTAGAACACGACCTTGTTGGGTCACCCAAGCTCACCTCTTGGGCCTCGAGTCATGTTGGTCGACCATTTGGTCTAGGATAGTCCACAAAAACGCCCAAGCTAGGCCATTTAGGGCGTTTCACCCGAACCTATGGGCTATGTTAGTCCAATCACGGGTTTAGTCACACCGAGTCCAGTTTAAAATCGTGCCATGACAATTTGAGTCATGTTGTTTTGCCGAGTCTAAAATGAACCAAGGTCTAAATCAAACCGTGAGTCGAACCCTTGTTTAGTCAATCTCAAGTCGAGTCTTTGTTTGAGTCAAGTTGGGGTCGTGTCCTTAAGTGTGCAGGGACTCTTACTTTAAATATTGACTCGACGGGTTTTCTTGTAGAAAGGCCGCCCAAAACCCGACGTCAAGCAATGGAAGATGCTATTAACAAGCTCACCGAGGCCGTGAACCTCATGATGACCCGAATGGATGCAATCGAATCTAAGCTGGGTGACGATTCCCTCCACCTCGACGATCCGGAGAAACGGTTCAAGTTCATCGAAGACCGTTTGAAACTCTCCTGTGGGAAGAACATCCACTATGAGAATGCTAGGGCCTATGCCCCGATTCAGACAAGTTGCCCACGAACATGGTACTCACCGACATCCCAAAGTTCAAGGGCACCGAAGATCCAGTCCACCATGTTAAGGCCTATAAAGGGTACTTAGCACCGAAGGGAGTACCTGCGATATGCTCTCTCGAAATTTTTGCCCAATCTCTGGGAGAACACCCGAAGGCGTGGTTCTACAATCTTGACCTTAAGAACTTCCCCACTTTCGAAGATATTACGGTGGAGTTCTCAAGCACTATGCTTGACAATGTTGAGATTCAAACCAACATAAGAACTTTGGAGGTTATGACACAAAAGGAGAAAGAGGGCTTTACTGAATTCCTCGCAAGATGGCGCGCTGAAAGCGTGAAGTTAGCTAAGAAGCCTGATGAAGTTGAAATGGTAGATAAGTTCGTGAAGAATTTGCGACCTGTTTACCGTAATGCTCTGAAATACCAAAATTTTGGTTCTTTCAAAGAATTGATAAGGATCGGGATAAAGGTAGAGGACGATGTCCGAATTGTTTGAAGCCGAGAAGCCAAAGGGATACCAAGGGGCTTCGTCATCTAAAGCAAAAGCACCCGCAGCCCCACTTTGTTGAAACCGTCAATCTCTTAGATGGACAATCAAAAAGGCCTCCGCGCCAAGCTCCGAGGGTATTCACCGATATCGGGTGCACTTACGCCTATGCTCTCCAAAGGCTCATGGCCCAAGGAAAGTTGAAGCCCATTGGTCCAACTCCGGATCCACCTGCTGAACAACAAGGCAAATGGTACAAACCAAATGCTTACTGTGCCTTTCATCAAGGGAAGGGACACGATACTGAAAGGTGCTTTAGACTAAAGCACGAAATTCAAGATATGATTGAGAACGGAACGCTCCCAATCCCGGCCATAAAGCCCAACAACGTCACCAATCCGTTTGGCGACCACACTAACTTTGTCTCTACCGAAGATAGTGTCGATTACTCTCACTTGATTCGCCCATGTCGTCTAAAAGGGGTTTTCGTCGGAAGAATATTCGTAGATTGCTCCGAATTCCTACCAAGCTCGAGAAACGAGATTACATTCGGGGATTTTGTTGTCGATTGTACTCCCTACATACTCCGAAGCGGCAATGAAATCAATGGCGTTTGGGCCGATGACGAGGATGATGTTTACCTCGTCAAAGGTGCGACAATTCCTCACACCCAAGAAGAAATCTTAAAGGTGAGGCAAGATGCCCTAGAATCAAACCATTTGACTAGATCCGGACGCCCGTATCGTGTGGAGAAAGCTAAAGATACCCCGAACAAGACGCCTCTCAAAGAGCCGGTAGTGGTCGAAGTTCTTGGTGAAGGGTCGACCTCCGAGGCTTCCCTCATCAAGCAACTCCAAAAGACTAAGGCCGACGTGTCTATCTGGCAACTTATCCTGAGCTCTTTCGAACATCGTCAAGATTTGTTACAAGCTTTGATGAACATGACCGTGTCGTCAAATACTACTCCTGCGGACATGGTCACTCACATCGCCCAGAATCGGCCTCAGATTACCAACGCTGTGACATTCTCCGACGAAGATCTGCCACCGTTCGGGTCTCTACATAACCTGGCCCTCTATATTGCTACCGTGTGTCTCAACAAGCACATCCCTATGACCTTGGTTGATGACGGATCGGCTGTCAACGTACTCCCTCTGAAAACGGCGCATATTCTGGGCTTGGAGAAGAATGACTTCATCCCCACTACGCAGACAGTCCGGGCATTCGATGGCACTGTGCGTCGAGTAAGTGGACTTGTCGATCTAGTAGTACAGACTGGGCAAGTGGAAAAGAAAGTGAGTTGCCAAGTAATTGACATTTGCTCATCCTTCAACTTATTGTTGGGGAGACCTTGGATCCACGCTACAAGGGCCGTAACATCAACGCTGCATCGAAAAATCAAGGTCCCACTCAATGGCAAAACCGTCACCATTGACGCCACGCCACCATCAGTAGCAGGAGGAGACATTACTTCCGAAGTAAGGGTCGAAGCTACCAATGACGCATGTGGTTTCGAGATTGTCAACATGATCGAGCTGAACTCCGAAAATATGGATCTATATACGGGAAGTCATGTCTGCGAGGTGATTCTCAAAACTGGGAAGTACTTCGGCTTCTCTTTATATCCTAGAAAGGAGGAGGCTTTCGAGTTGAAACCACCCGTAGCCAAAGGAGTAACTTTCGGGATTGGATATGAGCCCACTGAGAAAGATCTACGGGAAAAGAGGGGAAGAACGATCGAAGATCGAGATATTAAAATGGGACCGTATCACCTAACTCTCAATGGTCACTTCGTGAAAGCTGGGGAAGAACTCCCTTCCATGGACTTCCCCGAACCTATCTTTGACCCAAAGAAGAACCTTATGGTCCCAGGAATCGAAGTATTCCAAGATTGCTACTACATCCTTGAAGACATTCTGACCGTGATGCCACTAGAAACCAAACCGGATCCAATAAATGACGAGAAAGCTATGGGTCTTCTTTTCGGTGAAGAGAAGAAATCGCCAATGCCAAACGAAGATTTGGTAAGCATGATCCTGAGAAGCGAGCGGTTTGACCCATCTACCCTCATCACCGATGTGGATCCTCTTAGGAACAACACGGGATGGCGGAAAACAATCAAGTGGACTGACAACAAAGGACTCCTTTTCAAGTTGACAACGGGAGAAGGAGAGATGTTCAAGCCAGATGAAGTTACCGATTCTGAGTCTGAGTCGGAGTCTGAGTTAGGTCCTAAGATTGAGTCTAAGGAGTCAGGTGTTGAAAATACCCCTCCCCTAGCTTTCCCTTCCTATGCACCTTTTCCTAATGGTGGTATTCCGGGCCTGTCCCGAATACCCTATCTCGCCACCGAGCTCGATCGGTTGGCTCAAATGTTAGCGCATTTCGCGCAATTTCAAATCAATAATAATATGAACCAGTTTGCTTACGACTTGTCTTACTTACATTGCAATTCAAATTTTGAAAATGATTGTTTTAATAATGACATTGAGACTAAGGTCGAGGATGAACAGTTGGTCGAAGAAGAAGAAGAAGAAGAAATGGAACCACCTCTACAGTTGATAAAAGGGTTGGAAGAGTACGAACAGAAAACTTCGATCATCGAAGATACCGAAACTATCAATGTAGGTACAACCTTAGAACCACAGGAGCTTAAAATAGGAACTACTCTAAGTCCCACCGAAAGACAGGGGTTCATTTATTTGTTGCATGAGTTCAAAGATGTTTTCGCATGGTCCTACAAAGACATGCCAGGCATTGATAGGGAAATTGCGGAGCACAGGATCCCAATCAAGCCGGGATATAAGCCGGTCAAGCAGAAACTACGCAAAATGCATACAGATTGGTCTCTGAAAGTCAAAGAAGAAATCGACAAACAACTCAAAGCTGGGTTCATCAAGGTGTCAGAGTACTCGGACTGGGTGGCTAACGTCGTACCAGTGCCCAAGAAAAATGGCAAAGTTCGGGTTTGTGTCGACTTCCGGGATTTAAACAAGGCAAGTCCGAAGGACGATTTCCCATTACCTCACATCGACATCCTGGTTGACAACACAACAAAACACGCGTTACTGTCCTTTATGGATGGATACGCCGGTTATAATCAGATCAAGATGGCGATAGAAGATATGCATAAGACTGCGTTCAGAACGCAATGGGGAACCTATTGCTACACAGTAATGCCTTTTGGGTTGATAAACGCAGGGGCTACATACCAGAGGACCGCGACAACATTGCTACATGATATGATGCACAAGGAAGTCGAGGTTTATGTCGACGACATGATTGTCAAGTCAAAGGAGCGTGATGACCACCTTGGTACGTTACGCAAATTCTTCGAGCGATCTACAAGTATAACATGAGGTTGAATCCACAAAAATGCGCATTCGAGTCACATCCGCAAATTGTTGGGTCACATCGTTAGCCACCGTGGCATCGAGGTGGACCCATCGAAAATAAAGGCCATAATGGAAATGCCTCACCCGAAAACCGAGAAGGAAATTCGAGGTTTCCCGGAAGAATCCAATACATAAGTCGGTTCGTGGCAAGGCTAACTATGATATGCGAGCCAATTTTCAAGAAATTGAAGGTCGGGGAACACGTCGTATGGGATGATCACTGCCAAGCTGCGTTCGATAAGATCAAAGAAATACTATCTTCCCCTCCCGTGCTCAGCCCACCAACGGCTGGGTTACCACTTTTATTGTATCTTACAGTCACGAATACTGCAATGGGGGCAATGCTGGCGCAGACAGTCGATAAAGAGGAAAGAGCGATCTACTACATTAGTAAAAAGTTCTTGGAGTATGAAATCAAGTATACTCAGCTCGAAAAGACATGTTTGGCTTTAGTATGGGCAACAAAGAAGTTACGGCACTACATGCTCAGTCATAGTGTCTGCATCCACTCGAAGATGGACCCTATCAAATACTTGTTTGAAAAACCAGTTCTAAACGGCAGGGTGTCAAGATGGACTTTAATGCTTTCCGAGTTCGACCTGAAATATGTACCGCTAAAAGTGATAAAGGGAAGGGCGGTTGCACACTTCCTGGCGGATAACCCGATAGAAGAAACTGAGGTTGTGGATACATGGTCGTTTCCCGACGAAGATATCGTTCACATAGACAATGATACGTGGGACCTCTATTTCGATGGAGCATCAAACTATAGGGGATATGGGATAGGAGTTCTACTCATCTCACCAGAAGGTGAACATGTTCCCATTTCGATCAAGTTGGACTTTAACATCACTAATAACGTGGCCGAATACGAAGCATGCCTACTCGGTTTGCACAGTGCTCTCGAGTTAGGCATCAAAAAGCTTGTAGTACATGGAGACTCGTCATTAGTGATCAATCAAGTGGCCGGGACGTGGAAAACCCGAAGTGATAGCTTGGCTCCGTACCAAGCAAAAATCGAAGAACTAGAAAAGTTGTTCGCCGAGGTCAAGTACGTGCACCTCCCTAGAGACGAAAACCAGTTTGCTGATGCACTATCAAAACTAGTCGCTTCCGATCAACATACCGATCATATGGATACTATGCCGATATGTGTCGAACGAAGATCATCACCGCTTATGTTAATGTAATCGAGAGACACGAAGAAACCGAGGTTGAACCTTGGTATCATGCTATTCTGAAATTTAAAGAATCAGGAGAGTATCCACCCGACATGGATAACCGCGGAAAGCGCGCTATTCGAATGCTAGCCGCTCAGTTCGTTAGAACCAATGACGGACAATTGTACAAAAAGACCGCGCAAAATATCCTTCTGCGATGCATAGACTTACCAACTGCGAAAAGAGTCATGGAAGAAGTCCATGACGGAGAGTGTGGCCCACACATGAATGCCCATATGCTGGTTCGTAAGATTAGGGTATTATTGGACCACGATGGAGACAGATTGTCGCCAATATGTCAAACATTGCCATAATTGCCAAATCTTCGCAAACGTACAACATGTGCCGCCATCACTGTTATATACTTTGACATCACCATGGCCTTTCTCAACATGGGGAATCGACATTATTGGAAAGGTCAACCCATCTGGAACAGGTGGGCATTGTTTCATGTTAGTCGCCATCGATTACTTCACGAAGTGGGTAGAAGTGAAATCATACAAGGTTCTACAAGCAAAGCAGGTAGCAAAGTTCATTCAGAATGAAATCATTTGCAGATATGGTGTGCCGCATGAGCTCATTAGCGACCATGGCACTCACTTCCAGGCTGAAACTACCGTAATACTTGAAAAGTATAAAATCAAACACCACAAGTCGTCACCTTATCGACCTCAAACAAATGGGGCGGTGGAAGCCGCTAACAAGACAATCACTGTGATTCTCAGGAAGATGACCGACAATTATCGCGAATGGCCAGAGAAGATACCGTTCGCACTATGGGGATACAACGTCTATTCGCACAAACACGGAGCAACTCCGTTCTATTTAACATATGGGATGGAAGCAGTCCACCTATCGAATTAGAGGTACCTTCTTTAAGGATTCTCGTTAGAAAGTCGTCCCCACGAAGCCGATCGGGCCGCAAGCCGTATGATTCCTTGGTCATGCTCGACGAGCGACGGCTAAATGCGTTGCACCATGTTCAACTCTATCAGAAAAGGATACAAAGGGCATTTAACAAAAAGGTGAAACCTCGAGGAATAAAAGACGGAGATTTAGTCCTAAAGTCCGTTCGCGCTTTACTACCAATTGACCCGAGGGGAAAATTCAAGCCGAACTGGGCCGGTCCTTACCTGGTAAAGAAGATATTATCGGGAGGCGCAGTTAGACTAACGGATCTAGATGGAAACGACTTCGCAAATCCGACGAATTTGGATCAACTGAAGAAATACTATCCGTAGAACTCATTCTCAATGTCGTAAAATAAAAATTTTGAATTGCAGTGCTCGTGCGCGAGTCTACGCCGCGGCACTTTTGCTTCGCTGCTTTTTGTGCGTTATAAATCGATGATTGTAGCGCATTTGTTTTGTGGAACTACGAGCTCGGTTTGATTCTGTTGATAACAGATACGTAGGCAGCTCTTTAAAAGAGTACAACCGACCCTTCCTTGAATAAAATGAAATTTTATGCAGAAACTGGGAATTTTAATAGATAGTAAGTCTTATTAAAGATCGGGCGATGCCCATTACATCCTTCAAAAGAAAAAAAAAAGAAAACAGCTAGCAACAAATAATAATTAGTAGTATCAAATAATATATTTGGAGTCGAAGGCTCCTACATCTTCTTTTTCCCTTTGCCTTTTGGGTCACGTGACCGAGGCTCCTGCAGAGGAGGGGTAGTTGCGTTCTGTCTAGCGCGCTTCTTAGGAGGAATCGTCATTTCCTCCCGAGGGCCCAGCCTATCTTTTACACTCAAGCGAGGACCAAGCCTCCCTTCTAAGGCTGAGCCCCAGTGTGCCTTTGAACCCAACCGTTCCCACACACCTGTCGCCTGTGAGTCAGTCTTAGGAGTCTTCTCAGTCTTAGCTTCAGGTCCCGATGCAGACGAAAGATCGTTAACAAAGAAGTCGCGACTGCTTCTGCTTTTGTCATAATATTTGATGTCGACAAGCTCATCCTTCCGACACAAGTCCTTACCTGATTCGGTCTTCTCTTTAAGCCATTTAGTATAAGACGGGGATACCCAGGTAGTCTGAGGGCGCGCAGATACGTACCAAAGACGCCTTTGGTGCCACCTCTTGAGCCAATCATCACATATAGAGGAATTCAGCTCTCTTGCTCGTCCCATAACAGCCTCACACTTGGGAATTATTTGTTCTGCGGCCCATCCGACGCAGACGCGGTCGGGTAAATGTGAATAGACCTCTCTAAACCCGGAGTTGCAAACGTCTGGTCTTGTCATCTTCCGGAAGGATAGTAAAGGATTTGAGGCGAAGCCAAGGCATGAACCAGCAAAGAGGGCGACCTTCCCCTTCTGTCAGTTTGTTTCGCCAATAGGCAAGGTCATTTTGATGCTCGTCTTCATACCGCTTGGCACGCATAGTCAGCATACGAGCGAGATACGAGCTGGGCTCACGCGGCGGGGCAAAGAGCCAAAATCTCTCGCAAAGCCACACCTTAAAAAAAAGAAAAAAAAAAAAAAAAAAAAAAAAAAAAAAAAAAAACATGAAAAAGACGAAAAAAAAAAAAAAAAAAAAAAAAAAAAAAAACAAAAAGAAAAAAAAACGTGACAAAAAAAAACGAAAGAAAAAAAGGAAAAAGAAAAAGAAGGAAAAAACGGAATTGTGGCAGGAATCGTGGCAGAATACAGCAAAATCGTGGCAGAATACAAAAAATCGTGGCGTAATACGGAAAATCGTGGCAGAATGCAACAAAATCGTGACAAAATCGTGGCAGAATGCAACAAAAACGTGGCAACAACACAAGAATTGTGATAAAAGGAAAATTAATCGGGGATGCGAAATTAGGAGAATAGATTTTGTTACCTCGCAATAGACGGAGCATCCCGACCAATCGGCACCAGGGTTCATCTTCTTAGCATCTAAACCCCTGAGGGTTTCAAAGAGAATAACCCGGGAAGGGTTATGTCCCGTCTCCATCTGAGACACAATAGACAAAAGCTTCGCTTGTCCTACACAAGTTGTCTTGTTCATTCTACCTTCGAAGACATAAAGGTGTAACATGATCAATCCAAAGGCCCCGCACTGCAAGATCTGGCAAAAAAATCTTGCTTTCGCAAGATGCAAAATTTCCGATGAATAGCAAGAAGGTTGACTTCGTCACCAGTAACTATCCCCTCGGACTCCGTCCCGGAAAGGCCAAGGCGCGGTCTAGATATGTTCCACGCCACCCCGAATGAAATTTAGGTATAGCCGATGGCCTCGATCCCATCCTCCCAGGCGAGAAAACTCTTCGGGTAAAGGGCGGATCTCCCCCTCAGGAAAAGCAAAGACATGGTTATAAGGATCCCAATAGCTAAGGCGGTGTTCCAACAAATAAGAGGTTGAAAGGGGATCTCGCGTAAGGGAAGTAATTGCGCCGGTTGAGCGGTCTTTAATTCTTGTCTCTCTCGCGCCAGGTGAAGTTCTGTCTCCCACGCTCGCATAGCACTCGCTAGATTATTCATAATGATTTATGTTATTTGCACCAGTTTGGGGGAAAGCAGAATAAATTTGGCAATACAGCTCTTCCTTATATATAGAAAGTATAAGGGAAAGAAGCATCTATGATGACACCCCTAAAGTGTCGTTTTTTTCTGAGCCGTGTGGGCCTCGGGTCGCGCGCCTCTTAGGCCCGCCCCAGTTCACACCAGTCCTTGGCACAATGCATCGGGTTTTCGCACATCTATCGCATTTTAGGGAGCGCCAGAACGGCCGATTTAAATTTCTACCCTCGACAAGTCCATATTTGAATTAAAGCCCGTGCACACTTACGGTTTTATTTTCTTTTTTTGTTTTGCGGTAGCGGGCTACGCCCACGTTGTTCACGAGTCATACAAAATGTCTGAGTCGCATTTCATGCTTACCCATCAAGGGTCGATGATTCAACCTTTCAAAACCTTTCAAATTTCAAAATTTCAAAAACTTTTTATGATTCGTTTCAAATTCAAATTTCGGGTTGATGGCCCAATTATTCAAAATCTTCAACATGTTCAAATTTTGGGTTGATGACCCAATTTTTTTCAAATTCAATTTCGAAGGGTCGATGGCCCAACATATTTTCGGGTCGATGACCCAATCATCCAAAATTTTCAAATTCAATATTCGGGTTGATGACCCAGTATCTTAAATGATCCAATTTCAAGATCGATGATCCAAATGTGCTTATGTGATGATTATTGCTAGTACGTTTTTTGTGTTTCAAATATAGCAGGATATGCTTCAACTGGGGGCTCTAAAGTCTTCGACTTTAGAGCCATCACAAATCAGGGCTCGGGCCGTTGGCTTGAGACCATTATCAAGATGTAAAGGATGACATCCACCAATAATTCAATTCAATACAAGAGTATGAAATGGAAGAATTCTCAGAGTGAAAGCAAATGATGAAAGCGGCGGCAACCTCCTCGGAAAGTCGCGTCCCATTTGGACACCGCCAAATGGATGATAAGCTTTGGGCAAGTGTCAATAGATGAATTTCGGACAAGTGCCACAGATGATAAATTTTGGGCAAATGTCAACGAGATGATGAATTCGGACGAATGCCGGCGATGATAAACTTTGGGCATGTGTCGGCGGGCCGAACTACGACGCGGGTTTGATTCCGTCAGAAACGGATACGTAGGCGCCTAAGGATAAGGCTCAACCCACCATTTATGCAATTTATGGGTCTATGACCAACGATGATATTTCGACGCAACAGAAGCAAGAGTCAATCTCCAACGAAGTTTCAGGTATGGTCTCTTCTTATGGCTGGCGAGCTTATGTACGCAAGTCTAATGGACTATAAACGACCCGAAGAATCCTCAGGTCGAAAGGGACCTGGGGTATACTTTGACTTTCGCCTTGTCCAAGCCTCAGTCAAAGTGGGGGCTCTGTAGATACCCGTATCCGTCGATATTGGAATTTATAGAGAACCCGACAAACACCCGATGATGATAGGACACATGTATTCTTTAGTTGTCATTGTCATTTTTTGGAGCTCGTTTACGAGGTAGAATGGGCGTCGTCGATGAAGTATTTTATTAATTTAAATGATATTTAAATTAATGTTTTTTTAAGTGAATTCATTTTATTATTTTAAATGATATTTAAATTAATGTTTTTTAGTGAGTTCATTTTGTTAATTTAAATGATATTTAAATTATGGTTTTTTAGGTAAATTCAATTTATTTTATTTTATTTTGAATTTATTTTCCCAAGTTTATTTTATTGAAAATAAAATAAATAATTGATTTGAAAAATCATTTTATGAGTATATTTGATTTGAAAAGTCATTTATTTTAATGGGTTAATTGATTTGAAAAATCGATTTGAAAATCGAAAAGAACTCGTTTTGAACACTTGTTTTTGAGCTCGATTTTAGCTCGGTTTTTGAGCCCATTTCCTTTACGAATTGGCACGAATCTCGAGTACACTAACCAACCTAAGCCTCTACCCATCCACCCTTGTTCGAACCCCCTATCCACGGCCCAAATTCAATCCCCAAACACCCCCCAACAGCCCGCGCATAACCAATGCAGCCCCCTGTTTTGGCAGCTCAATCTCGAGCCCAAAACCCGCTCCAAACACTACCAAGACCCGTACCCATTAACCCTAACCCATACCCTAGTATCCTACCCATATTATCCTAGCTTAAGCACCAAGAAAACCCCCCTCAAACCCTCACAAAAGCTGCTGGACAGCAGCCATACGTGATGAAGCCCGATTGCCTCTCCCTCTCTTTTAACCTACTTTAACTCCTTATAAATACCACCCCTTCATCATACATTCATTGCTCTAGGTTCTCCATACATCCTACCATCACCCACAAGCTTTAAACCTCAGAAAAAAACCCTAATTGCCTCCCAAAAACCCTAAACAAAACCGACACACAAACTGAACTGTTTGTGTGTCCTCCTCGAAAAGCAACTCGTTCCTCTATCAAACCTCCATCAAAACTCGATTTTCTTGTTCCTAATTAACCACATAACATCCATCTACACATTAGACAAAGATTTACGAGCCAAATTGCCCTTGAGAGTACACGAAATCCCTCGAAAAACAGAGTGTTATACACTCTGTTTTCGCGGTTTATTCTTGTCTGTCCAGTTCTGTTTGTGCTCGTTTTTCGTGCCCAATAACCCAAAACGAGCAGGGGTTGCTTTAAGATCCTTGTTCTCCTCTCTTTCTAGTTTTCAAAACATCTTTTAAATCGAATTTTCGTCGTGAAACGAGGGAGATATCATCGTTTGAAAGTTGCTGTCCAGATTTGTCAAAAAACGCGTGTTGCTTTATTTCTTCGTCGACGACGGCCTCTCGAGATAAAATCTACCATCGATTACGACAAAAGACGGTGTCAACAATACATTTAGGTTGAGGGTGCATCAAATCCTCCTCTTTTCCCTTTTATTTCGTTTGTTTTATGTTTGTTTTTTATTGTCTCGTTTTATTTCGTTTATCGTTTTGTTTATCGTTTAATTAACTATGAAACTAGTTTAGTCCGAGTATGAGTTAAAGTACCGCCATGAACACCCGCGTTGACTTGAGATGGGAAAATAAACCGCTACTTCAGTCGGTCGTACACCCCCGTCTCACTTACATATCCTCGTGTTCAAGGTAGGGCATAAATAAAACGAATTTCTAACTTCGCTCTTCGCTTTCGACCCCTTTGTTATTTCGGCCAATTCGACATACCCTAGGACCCGTTGTATGTTAGTTTAACCTCTGATTGTTAACATATGACATATTTAGATGACATTAGATTAATTTAATAACCTAATTAGACATGTTAGGTGGCATTGACGTAGCTTTAAAGATCGATTAACAATTCTATAACCTAATTGAATACATCTTTCTTATCACTTGATTTCTCGCTAGCATAGGAGTGCGTGATTAGCACCTTCCTATTAACACTCGACGAGTAAGCATTAACCTTATGATATCTGACCTAATTGGACCCTTTAGGCCGTGTAGAATAACACACTCGCGCGTTTCTTCTCAATCGATCAACCTGTTTTATAACTTGTTTTCTAACTCGTTTTCTAATCCGCTTCGCAATCATTCGATCTAACCAATGAACCTAACTTAGGAACTAGGTTGGCCTGGTCTTGGCCGTGAGAGTGGCCGTTGGTTTGGGCCGTGAGTTGGCCGTGTTTCTTGTCTTTCTTATTTCGTTTTTCTTTCCTTGTTTATCATTTGTTCTTTGTTGTTTTGTAGCTTGTAATTTATAGTTTGTTTATCGAGTTGTAATCTTCGAGTTAGTTTTCTTTTATTGAGTCAAAACCTCTTCAAAAAACCTTAGTCTTGTTTGGTTAGACGGTTGTTCCCCAATGCTTGTAGGAGCGTAGTAAACCGCATGTTGTTTAAAGCAACATGGCCCGGTTTATGCTAATACATGCTTTGGTGCGTAGCCCTATGCCTAATTCGATCAGATTAAGTGAAAGCACGCATTACGAGGAGTGACCCAAGGCCATGAGTCATGTAAGCCGTGGGCCACCCCTCTTGTGCGCGGTTTCCTAGGCCGATTGGCCGTGTAATGTGTCGTGTACGGTTCTGTATGTAGCAATTGTATTTAGATCGAGTTGTATCTTTAATTTATTGTTGTGTCGGCATGAAATGCCTGGTTTGTAATAGGTAGATCCCAACGGCTCCCCCATTCCCCCTAAGCCTTGTTTGCTTTCGTTTATATGTTGCTTAGATCAATCAACCCACATGCTAAATTACAACTTTGACAAAGTTAGTTTAGTTGCATCTAAATCGACATAGAAACTTCACATGTTAGGGTTAAAACGATGTTTGCATTTCATATATCGTAGTAGCTATGACCTTGTTTGAAATCCATACTTGACTTAGTAGAGGCCGTTATTGACGGGCGGGGTTGGGTGTCCTTATGGGCTTCCCAACACGTACCCTCACCCCTTACTCAAGATCTATGGTTTGTGGATCCGTCTAAATACCATTGGATTACGAGAGTCATTCAAATCGAGTGATATAGGGTACAAGTCTTTATCTTTAATCACTCGTAGTCGATTGGCTTTATGCTTTTCGATGAAAGGTGTAAAGTTGACTTGAACGCTTCCAAGTTCCCAAAAAACTTGGTGGCGACTCTAATATGTCTTAATTCGATTCGAAAGAACCTCGAGTCGATTATGCCTAGTGTGGATCCCGCGGACGCAGTTCCCGAGGGCCTTGTCCACACTCTCAAAATTATCCACATAATAATTCTGCCCTCCAGCTACGGGCGGAATATGAAAGCTCAAATTAATCGTAGGTGGAAAATAAAGGAGCTCAGGAGCATTTAAAAACAATCTAAGGTACCGTTTTAGCTTAACGAATTTCTGATGACAAATATGGTGAAAAATTATTAACTTATTCGTCCAACCGGGAGGGGGTCAAGCATCAAAATAAAAAGCAGGAGTCGTATGAGATAGTGTACTATCAATACCAATATTAATGAAATTATCAATAACTAACTCAGGTCGGCCGCTCTTAACATCGGAATCATTGACAAAATAATACATTACCTCTTTCGTGCTAGGAACGTTCACTAACTCAGCTGTCTTCTCATTCCCCTCCTTGGTGGATTATATCCCATATATGGCAGCCTCTAACGCGTCCAGCTCGGCTTTCCAAATGGGGGATTCACCATAACCATTGTCTTCTTCAAAATCGTCATCTAAAACGGACCAACGTGGCATATCATTACTCTCCGTGGCCATTATGGTCGCTCGAAAAAAAATGTAACTCGATCGAAAGCTTTCCTCTTGAATATCACTCGATCGAACACATAGATCTGCTCGATCGAGGTCTTCCATATAAAGACAGTTCGATCGAGTGGTAGTTTCTGCTCGATCGAACACTTCCTCAGATATTCCACTCGATCGAACACTGTAACCAATTCGATCGAGTGTTTGTTACTGTACAGTGCAGAAATCTTCAAATAGTGCTTCGTTTTCAGATAGATCTTCGTATTCCGAGTCATATAAATCATCAGTATCGATAGGCAGCTCGAGTCCTTCATGGGAAAGACCACTCTCGGTGTAGGTAACGTAAACCTTCTCTGCGTGCCTAAAGTTTATCTAAGCAGCTAACTGAGCTATTTGAGACTCGAGCTCATTGAATTTAGCTTCCTTATCTCTATCATCTTCTTGCAGTTTCAGCGCAAGTTCCTTAATCAAAGACTTCACTTCAGCAATCTCTTCTTTCTGTTTATCAAGCGGAGTAGCTTGTTGTTGCAGTGGCCAAACAAATGGAGGCTTTTGATAGCCTTGTTCTTGAAATGGATGTGGCGGCACAATTACAAAGGGTTGACTAGCTTGTCAACGCTGCCTAAACGTGTAAACTTCATCGTTCCCTGCCAAGCAAATAGCAGCATTGTGCCCAGCAGCACCACATCTCTCACAGTAAACCACCTGTTGCGCCATAGGATGGAACATAGGTGGAAGACCAAAGGTAGTCAAGCCTTCCCTTTGGTGATATTTTACCTAGAACTGTCTAGGTAGGACCTGTAGGGCCTATCAAAACAACACTAGAGAAAAAGATGAGAACTGCCTCAAGGAATGAATCCCTTGAGGCTAAAGACAGACAAAAAGAAACAAGTAAATAAAATAGTTGCCTCCCCGGCAACGGCGCCAAAATTTAATACTGTCGTTTAAGTACCAAAAATAAATACCTAAGTACTACTAACAAAAGTCAGTGGTAAGTAGGGTCGATCTCCACAGGGAGACGGTCACTGTCTACTTGTTAATTCTAGTCTGTCTATGGTCACAATTGGGGGTTTGAATTGTTTGAACTAAACTAAATAAGATTAACGCGAGAGAAAAGAATTAGAGGGATTAACAATAAAGGGAGAAAAACTAGGATTGTCGGGTCATCAATGAATATCGGATGATTGCAGCCAAGGTAACAGATCGGTCGCGTGTATCGCTTTAAGGGGCAACGAATATCTCCTTTCGGTCTCAATTCGCCCTAAAACACTATTAGCTTAGCTTCCGCCCTCACTAATGTATCCCAATGTTCACTGGAGGTCTCACCCCTTCCAACCTCCCGGTCTAGGTCAAGGCTTACCAAATAAATTAGCTAAATGCATCAATTCAAGCAGCTAATTACAGTTAATTGCAGTGATTAACAACAAAGACATGATAGAAATGAAAGATGTGTAAACCTAATTAGCAACAAACAGTAACTCATTGAATCCCCTTCATCCTAGCAGGAGAATTAGCTAAACATAATAATGGGTAAAACAGTAGGAAAAGATAGAATAATAACAAGCATAATAAAAAGACGAAAGGAAGAGAAATTAATACTAGAATAAGGGAGAAGGAGAGATTACAAAGGTTCAGATCTGAAAGAGAGAGCAAAAGTAACGTCTGACAGTAAAGAAGGAAAAGTAATGTATGAAGTGATACTAAAACCTAATTACCTCTCTCCTATTTATAGCAGAAGGATTATTATTTGACCTAAGACACGGTACTAAAGCAAAAGCCCGCGTCCAATAGCTAATCACTCGATCGAGCCATTTGGAAATGCTCGATCGAACATAATCCAGCAAAAACCACTCGATCGAGTAACAAAATGGCTCGATCAAGGAACCCCTAAATTACACATTTCGATCGAACACAAAAAGCATTCGATCGAGGTCTTCACCACTTCAAGCTACTCGATCGAGCATTAAAAGCCTTCGATCGAGGGACTTTAACTTGGCCAGCTCATTATGTCGTTAGTTTCAGCATTGACTTGTTTATTTTAGCTTCCGAAATGACTTCACGCGTCCAAAGACAGTAGCATCTCCGCTCTAAAACAACTCATCTTCTAAATGCAAGCAAAAAGGACGATAAAAGTCTCGATTCAACTACTCTCGGGTCCATTCCTGCAAATAAAGCAAAAGAAACCAAACTAGACTATTCGGGGCATTTTGTAGCATAGAACTACGAGAATCGCTTAGAAATATGTGCATAAGAGACTTAAAAATACTATATAAAATGCACGTATCAATTTCCCCGCTTCGATTCTTCAAGTTGATGTAGTATACTTCTCACTTGAGTTGTAACACCCCCGTACACTAGGATACCTAACCAAGGACCATTCCAGTGTATGAAGGTGTCACCATCTCGGTTTCCCGAGGGAGTAGATCAAATTAGACAATAAAAGAACGTTTTTAAAATATTAATGTACCTCATACAATACAACTCTGTACAAACCCTTTATACAAAAGATAAAGACTACTACAACTCATGTTACAACACTTCTAGACTGGTAGCGTGATGACTCGATCCCTCCAATCCTAGCAGCCACAAGCAACAGTACCTGCTAAGCCAACTGCTCACCATCCCCGAATGGATCACCGCAGATACCACAAAACAACACGGGGTCAGTACTGACTAACCAACAGAAAGGCACGCATACAGAGTAACCAGCTGATCATCCTCCAAAGTAACCGACTACACACCGAAGTGTGTAGCCCTGCCAGATTACCCATCGCAACAGGTAATCCACTCCTCCAGTGGGTGACCGCAGCCCATCCCCGCCTAGTCTAGCTTATCAACGAGTGACTATCAATCCTTGTCCCTTAATGTGCACATCCCTTCCCGTGACGGGTTCCACGGAGGGCGAACTAGGGTGTGAAGCCACTCCCACAAGTGACTCCACCACAATCACACACACAACATTACAGCTGTCACAATAGCACAACCGTCACAACACAGCCACACCAACACCAGCACCACAACACCCAATCTCCGATGATCAGCAGGTACAACAATTATAAAACATATGCAATCTCAATCAATTAACAGTACTGAGTAGGAGAAACCCTACCTCATCGCAAAATGTGAAGGACATCCATACACAGCTAAGCAAGACTCCAATATGCATCCTACAACGATAACCATCCCCCATTATACAGCTATCCTCGAATCTATCAAAAAAGACACAAGGCACAGACTTACCTAATAACACGCATCGACAACGATGTAGACGACAACCACGCACGCAACCTTCCTAAGCAAATCCCATCTTTCCCATGATGGAAGTGTAGGCTAACTATATGAGAGTGTATAGGGATAGGGGTGGTAAGAGAGAGTAGCAGGCTAGGGTTAGAGAAATAGAAACTGTCGAGAAAATGGGGAAAATGAAATAAATCACGCGAACTTGTGTTTTATATTAACACGTCGACAGCAGCCATACTCGGTCGAGTACTGGAGTACTGGAGTACTCGGCCGAGTAGGCTCTACTCGGTTGAGTATAGGCGATACTCGGCCGAGTAGCCTCTGCTAGGTCGAGTAAACAATCCTATAAGACTCATGTAACAAGCCTGATCCCTCACCCATTCATCCCTACGGTCTGTTTTGGTCAACAAGGTCGATCAACAGAGTCCTTGAATATCCTGGGTATTACAGTCTTCCCCCCTTAAAAAGAACTTCGTCCCTGAAGTTCAGCCCACACGTCACTCACCACAAGGTTACGCACTATGACACCATCCACCAACATAAAGGCATACGAACTCTGGCCATCCTGACACTACCACCACACCACATTATTCAAACAACAATCATCTATCACAACTATTCTTCCAAGTATTACCGGCCAACAACTATCACACACAACCTTACGGGAAATAAAGAATTCATATGCACCCTCTTGTTAAAAGCAGCACTACGACTAGCAAAAATACACAACTACAAAATAATACCCAACCACAACATTCCGCACACCCATACAAAGTGGTTCAACGCACATTCATATCACTTGAATATAACATAGATACAACTTCAAGGAAACGTAAATGTAACTTCAATAACCTGTAACATGAATGTAATTCCGAATACTAACATACATAACATACATGTGATTTCTAGTATTATAGGCATAACTTAATCATTTGTTTCCGCGACATTACTCTTCCCCTCTTAAAGGAACTTCGTCCTCGAAGTTCACCACTAACCACTTACCGTAACCACAATTAACACATACGTCACGACTGCGACATTACCACAAACTGTAAATGACCTTAATTAATGTTACAAAACTTAATCTATGACATTACTCATTTGTGACCCATAGCAACAGAATAATATGGCAATTAAGTATTCTATATACATCTAAAGATGATGTTATCGAATGATAGCAGCTTTATTCTTTAACTTGTCATTTTAGTCATATACCGACCGCCAGTTTCACTCATCCAGTTGGACCTGTTATAACTGTAACCAATCATATATACGTATAAGACTCGTGACAGCTACAACATCTTCTGGTTATTGCGTTACATTCCCATATTATTTAAAGACTCATGCATCACCTTGAACAATTTAAGTTCCCTGATATCAACCAGTGCCATATGACTAACCTTCATAAATTGATATGTTATCCAAGCAATTACATACCTGTGGCGTGATCATACTCCATTTTTGGACAATTGATTACACTAAGTGACACTATGAAGCACCACACACTCAATCATACAAATGTTCACATAAGCCTTATAATTCATAATTATCAAACTCGTAAGGTTCCTGTAACAGTAGTACTCGGCCGAGTATGAGTGGCTACTCGGTCGAGTATAATTTTATACTCGGCCGAGTAAGCTCTACTCGATCGAGTAGTGTCTAACACTCGGTCGAGTATTAACAGGCAGTGTAATACCCGGTATTTTAATATGATATTATATTAGGCCGAGTTACCAGCTGGGTCGTGTAGTGTATTTGTGACTCGGGTAATTATGTGACTCGGGTTTTAATTAATCTAACTAGGCTAGGCCCGTATCGTCTTAATAGCACCTATCCTATATGTATAACCCATCTAACCAAACCTTAATCTCCCTATCACCATATTCATTTTAACCATGAGAAAAGAGAGAAAAGAGAGAAGAGGGAGCCGTGTGTGAAGGGAGCCGCGTGAGGAATTGCGAGGCGATTTCTCAGCCTATTCTCATCCTATTTCGTAAGTAGACTATCCTATTACCTCTTTATTCAATTATTAGCATAATTATAGTAGTATTGGGATAATTTTCGTAACCCTAGAATTGGTTTGGGGGTTTTTGATTATAAATTGTATGAGATAAATGAATGGAATAGTTACAGCAATTTACAGATTCGTTGGTCTGTGTTATTTGAGTGTTTTACCTGTCTTAAATCCGTGGGATGCAAAACGTTAAAGAAGAGACTCATGTTTATTCCAAGCCTAGTTTATGCCTGTGAAAATTGGTAGCATTTCACCGTGTAGTTTTTCCTGAAGAAATTATTTGTGAACGTCTATCTAAAAAGTCCGCAAATCAGTAGAGGCTGAAAGATTACTTCTAAAACATAATTTAGATATTGAATTGGTGCTGGGTCTTTTTCATATATTTCATTTAAAGAGTTTAGTTGAGTTAGGCGTTGGTTTTACTTAAGAATCATTTGTCAAACGCGTTTTATGAATCAATACTTTTTATGCGACGGTTTCTGTCAGGTTTTGGAAATAAGTCTGAAAACCCTTGATAAGTTTGGAATTTGAGAAAAACACGTTAGATATAAATTGTAGCTAAGACTCATGGGGTTCCAATTCAACTGGCCTTGCATCAATTCGAATTTTCTGGAATTAGTTATTAATTTTATACCGAGTCTGCCATGAGCAGGAAAATCAGGAAAAGTCGTGTTTGTTCTTTAAATTGATATTCCTATTAAGTTATGATGAGTCTAGGTTATGTGCATGATTAATTGACTGAGTAGATGGTAATTATACATAATTATGTTATGTAGGTGATGGATAAGTGAAGGATCATAAGTGATTGCTTGTGTGTGCTTGGATTGCGAAAAGGTAGGGAAATACACTTGACTTATTATCGTTGATGTTGAATTGTGTTGACTTGTTTGTGTTTCGTATGACCAAACTGTGAACGTTGACTTGCTTCGTGGCTGTTGATTTACGTTATGATTCATATACTGGAAGGTGATTGACTGAATTGATCGTATTGAGTATGTTATCACAACATTTGGTAACCGGCATGATTTTATGATTGATCAGTTCAAAGATATATATATTGTGTTGCATTAATTTCTTTTGAACATTCATATGCATTGGAGATGGAGGATGTTGTGGTGATGTGGTGTGGTGAAGATGATGTTGTGATAAGGCCCGGGCGGGTTCTCAGACTTGCCCTGGTGTCCTCACCGCGAATCGCGGATCGGCTACGGTCGATATATAGTCTACCGGGGATCGGTATGGGCTGGGTGTTCGGGTTATGAGATATGAGTTGAGATGGAGATGGAGGTGACGGAGGAGCATGCATATCCTATTTTGTTGTTTAATTGTATTCCCTACTCAACCTCGTGGTTGACCACAATTCGTGAACACCTGTGACGATCCAAATATTGGGGAGCGGGCTTGACAGGTTTATGAGATAGGATGGGAGCTTGATGGGCGTGAGACACTGGATCCGAAGACTTAGTAGCTAGATCATCATTTAGAAGACTTTCACTTTCATTTATGTTAGTTCCTTGTAATTTGATGTAAAAGAGGTTTTGTAATAATTAAGTTAAAGTAATTATATATTTTGCCTTGGAGTTTAATTTGTTATTCACTACCTCGGGAAACCGAGATGGTAACAGTCCGGTTTATTAGGGAATGTCTTGCTAAAGGCTCCTTCATAAATCGGGGTGTTACAAAGTGGTATCGAGAGAACGGTCCTCGTGCCTAAACCAATGAACCCAATGAACGTAGGATGTATCTAAATAAAATGAACCCCTGGAATAAATCGTTAGGAGCTCACGGTGCGGTTAAGAAGGCGCCCTTAATACGTGCTCTTTTGCCCTCTCAGTTTTGAACCAGGTAACCCGAGAGAAAATTGAGTGAATGGGGTAGTTAGAAGGAAAACCTTGGATATAATCGAGTTGATGTATACCTTGAGACCCATATATTCTAACCATTCTGCAGGACAACGTCACGGTAAGTATTTTGTATGAATGATGATGTGATCATATGATGTTGTGGAGATGAGAAATAAATTTTCGTGTTCAGATTGATAATCAACGAAGTGTTGGATTGTGGTAATCGTGAGCGTGAAAATAATTGCGAATTGATGATATTTATCTGGATGGATGTGAATGACGTGTTGATAGTGCTATTATGTCTAGTGATATGCGGTTATGTGATCCCGAAGCCATGCTAGTATAGTATTGTGATAGTAATCAGAAACACTATTGAATTGCTTGTTTCTAGTCATAGCAATCGTGATTTAGATGTAAGGAGTAGATCGAGATGCGAAGGGATTCTATGGGACAGATGTTTACGTAAGTACAAAGTGCGAGATTTAAGTTGGGATGGGTTAGTATACATAGTATGTTCATAAGAGCTTGTAACATAGTAAAGAATGACCTAGTGCTGAAACTCGTTTTGTTTGATTTTACTCTTTAATTGACCTTACTGCCATTTCTTTTCTGTTTATTGCCTATGGATGAAAATTTTATGAGAGATAGCCTCGTGGGTTAGTGTTCATTTGGCATTGGTTTCATGCTTATAGGATATATGGATTAGGAGTAATAAATATTTTAGTGGGCTGTGGTCAGGAAGTTCCTGTGCAGTGATGTTTCGACCAACGATTTTGTAAAAATCCTCATTTAAATTGTATTAATAATTTTTGCATAATTCCAATTCCATCGTTCAGAAGATTCGCATATGTTTTCAAATTGATAAGCCACGAAAATTCTTGATTTTTCTATATTAAATGGTAAGTTTTGCAAACTGACCCAAGTTTCGGACCAATTGCTGTCACATACTTGTTTGGACCAACTGAGTTGTGAAATCCTTTAAAAATTGAATTCTTGAGCTTTGGACCTAATTCTTTTTCTCACGAATTATTAACTCTCTGTATGTTATAAAAAGTAATATAACTCAAGTTTTCGTTGAACGGTTATTTATTCGTGATTTTTTTTGGAAGTTACAACGTGAATCATAACTTTTAAAATGTGAATGCTATGTTGAGTTTTCATGCAGTTGTTCGATTATTTCATGAGCCTTATTAATGTAAAATTATAGTGTCCTTATATGATGATAGTAGCACACATATTCATTGGTTATGTATCTTAACTAGTGATAAAAAAAAAATTAAAGTTTAGTTTATAACATTGTTGGCATGATAGTATGAGTGAAATTGAATAGCTTAATTTGATTCTTAATCGAGGGTGAAATATTTTATACGAGTCCAGTTGTTTGTATATTTTATGCTTGGCATGTTATAATATCTCTGGTGTGTTCATCATATTTGTATAGTGGTCGGATATATATAAATATAAAAGTATATTGTCATATCTTGGTAAAGTTGGTGGCGTTAAATGTAACTTGATTGTTCTAATATACTCGCATGAATATTTATAATAATTATGTTCAAATGTTTACACATGGATGGTAGTAATGAGTATGTCTAAATGTTCACACATGTAGGATGTCATCTGAGTTCTAATGTCTTTTATGTGAGTCTGTGTGCCTATAGTTATACTTATTACTTTCATTGCATTAATTTATTTCAGTTGAACCTAAACTTATGATATGATAATAAAATAGTGTTGTTGCTCCTTATTGGATATGTTCATAGTTGTATTGTCATGAAATGCTAAGGTGATTGTTGCAATTGTCACGATATTTGAAATATAGTTTGATATAGTTACGATATAGTTACGATATTTGAAATATATTCTCGAACCGTCGTTATGAATTATAATGAGATAACCCTTTGATGATTCACATGTTATGCGTATGTTTAAATGATAGTCGTTATAGTTACGTTTAATTGAGCCGCGAGTTGCCTATTTGTTCAAACCGTGCAAACCAGAGAACTTGTTCACCTTGCTAATCTTTTGTCATAGATAATGTTTTACAAGTTATATGATGGTATATGTACATGTTTAAGTTGTTTATGCGATATCTTTTATTTTGCTGAAAATGAATTATACTGAGTTGATGGATACAATTGAATGGTATGGTTGCTAAAATGTTAAACATATGTGTGATATGGAAGTAATTTTGTTGTTATTGTGAATCATATAACCATTAATACTCAATTGTAATTTCAGTTGTTTGACTTCTACATTATTAAGTTAATTACTCATGACGCACAGTCGATGGTTCCGTAAGGAGTTTAACAGGGAATTTTATAATGTGCCTCCGATCTAAACTAATAATCTTCTTATATTGACTATATGGTTAGACTCTTGTCTAGTTCTTATGACGTGATAAATCGTTTTAAAATTTAACATGTGATTAAGTTGGTACTTATACTTTTGTGTGACCATGCAACCCGTGATAAATAGATCTGTAATAAAGAGGTAAAATTTTGATTGAACACAGTTAATTTGTAGTTACTTGCTTTACATCATGGTACGAATCGTATGCTTTGCTGAGACGTCACCAGGGAATGTGTACTATCTAAAAGGTCTCCGATTAAATGCTGTAGTCGTGTTAGCCGTGAATATAACTGAGTAAAGAAGTGCAACTAAAATCCTGATGTTGAGGTAATAGTCGTTCATTAGTAAAGATAGGACTGAAATGAATAAGATGAACCTGTAAATTACGAAATATGAGTCGACATCTAAGCTTGTATTGTTTGATGGAATTGAGTTAAGTTTATCTGATTTTGAGTCAAATGGATTCTATGGACGGCTCTGTTATAAGATTTATGTTAAGAAAGTTATTCACCGTCCAGTATGAAAGTAAAATTTTTGAAAATGAAGTTAAATTTTGTCGTATGAGTATAAATTCGGAATGAGATTTCCAGCCAATGTCTGGTTGTATGGTTTCATGATATTTGCTAGTCTGGGGGAATGAAGCTAGAACGGAGTCACAAATAGTGGGTTAATTTAGTCATGTTGTTCGTTCATGTAGTGAATTAGTGGGTTGTGGTTAGTTACGAATGTCAAAACGGGAAATGTAATGTGGTGATTTAAGTGAGTTGTGTGTTAACATGGTATGTTGATATTAGCATGATATGTAATGAATATTTGTAAAATTGGTGTAGTTAAATACATTTAATCTTTTATGTCATGGTGTTGGGTGAAGTTTAAATATATTTAACACCAAGAATGAAACTTTATGTATGATAGTATTGTATGTTAACTTTCCAATATCGCTGTTTACTCGCTTGACTGACTCGACCAATAAGCTTGTAAAATTTGCCAATCAATGTGCATTCGTCATTCGTCATTCGACCAATATTTCTTGGAAAATATGCTATTTGACATGAACCATATGTGAGCACCTAAGCATCTTCATCTTTGAACCTGAGTAGTAATGTATAAATTAGATTGACAAGCAGATCCTGTGAATGTTATTGCATGTATTGATTGATATGAAGAGTGTTTAGATTAATACTGAAATGTCTTAAGTAATTCAACGTGGCTTTTGCTCCGATCCGTGGCGATGTCTTTGAGTGATGATGAATCGTAGCTTCCTTGAGAGAGCTTGTATATTGATTGTCTTTAGTAGGGATTAGTTAACTTGAACGTGAGTTGTGAATCTTTTATCCTCTTTCAATTGTTAGCAGTAGTTTGAGAACTTCTGTTATAATAATGAAGGTTACGGGGACGTAACCATGTTTAAGGAGGGTGGGATTGTAAAATCTTTATACTTTTATGTGTGATATCTCAGTTTGGCTATATTGGTTATGCGTTGTGTGGGTTATGTTGGAGTGTTACATGATGTGTTTCTGTTATGGTTAAACTTCGGGGACGAAGTTTATTTTAAGGAGGGTGGAATGTAATACTGCGTTTAATATTCAATTTGGTGGGTGCCTTACATACTTTTGTATATGCGTTTCATAATTCGTTTGCGTTGGTTGGTAGAGAGGGTAAACTTCGGGACGAAGTTTCTTTTAAGGAGGGTAGACTGTAATACCCGGTATTTTAATATGATATTATATTAGGCTGAGTTACCAGCTGGGTCGTGTAGTGTATTTGTGACTCGGGTAATTATGTGACTCGGGTTTTAATTAATCTAACTAGGCTAGGCCTGTATCGTCTTAATAGCACCTATCCTATATTTATAACCCATCTAACCAAACCTTAATCTCCCTATCACCATATTCATTTTAATCATGAGAAAAGAGAGAAAAGAGAGAAGAGGGAGCCGTGTGTGAAGGGAGCCGCGTGAGGAATTGCGAGGCGATTTCTCAGCCTATTCTCATCCTATTTCGTAAATAGACTATCCTATTACCTCTTTATTCAATTATTAGCATAATTATAGTAGTATTGGGATAATTTTCGTAACCCTAGAATTGGTTTGGGGGTTTTTGATTATAAATTGTATGAGATAAATGAATGGAATAGTTACAGCAATTTACAGATTCGCTGGTGTGTGTTATTTGAGTGTTTTACCTGTCCTAAAGCCGTGGGATGCAAAAAGTTAAAGAAGAGACTCATGTTTATTCCAAGCCTAGTTTATGCCTGTGAAAATTGGTAGCATTTCACCGTGCAGTTTTTCCTGAAGAAATTATTTGTGAACGTCTATCTAAAAAGTCCGAAAATCAGTAGAGGCTGAAAGATTACTTATAAAACATAATTTAGATATTGAATTGGTGCTGGGTCTTTTTCATATATTTCATTTAAAGAGTTTAGATGAGTTAGGCGTTGGTTTTACTTAAGAATCATTTGTCAAACTCATTTTATGAATCAATACTTTTTATGCGACGGTTTCTGTCAGTTTTTGGAAATCAGTCTGAAAACCCTTGATAAGTTTGGAATTTGAGAAAAACACGTTAGATATAAATTGTAGCTAAGACTCATGGGGTTCCAATTCAATTGGCCTTGCATCAATTCGAATTTTCTGGAATTAGTTATTCATTTTATACCGAGTCTGCCATGAGCAGGAAAATCAGGAAAAGTCGTATTTGTTCTTTAAATTGATATTCCTATTAAGTTATGATGAGTCTAGGTTATGTGCATGATTAATTGACCGAGTAGATGGTAATTATACATAATTATGTTATGTTGGTGATGGATAAGTGAAGGATCATAAGTGATTGCTTGTGTGTGCTTGGATTGCGAAAAGGTAGGGAAATACACTTGACTTATTATCGTTGATGTTGAATTGTGTTGACTTGTTTGTGTTTCGTATGACCAAACTGTGAACGTTGACTTGCTTCTTGGCTGTTGATTTACGTTATGATTCATATACTGGAAGGTGATTGACTGAATTGATCGTATTGAGTATGTTATCACAACATTTGGTAACCGGCATGATTTTATGATTGATCAGTTCAAAGATATATATATTGTGTTGCATTAATTTCTTTTGAGCATTCATATGCATTGGAGATGGAGGATGTTGTGGTAATGTGGTGTGGTGAAGATGATGTTGTGATAAGGCCCAGGTGGGTTCAGCAGACTTGCCCTGGTGTCCTCAATGAACCGCAGATCGGCTACGGTCGATATATAGTCTACCGGGGGATCGGTATGGTGGGTGTTCGGGTTATGAGATATGAGTTGAGATGGAGATGGAGGTGACGGAGGAGCATGCATATCATATTTTGTTGTTTCATTGTATTCCCTACTCAACCTCGTGGTTGACCCCGTGTATTCGTGAACACCGTGACGATCCAAATATTGGGGAGCAGCGGGCTTGACAGGGTTTATGAGATATCTTTGGGAGCTTGATGGGCGTGAGACACTGGATCATAAGACTTAGTAGCTAGATCATCATTTAGAAGACTTTCACTTTCATTTATGTTAGTTCCTTGTAATTTGATGTAAAAGAGGTTTTGTAATAATTAAGTTAAAGTAATTATATATTTTGCCTTGGAGTTTAATTTGTTATTCACTACCTCGGGAAACCGAGATGGTAACAGTCCGGTTTATTAGGGAATGTCTTGCTAAAGGCTCCTTCATAAATCGGGGTGTTACAGGCAGAGAGCTATGCAATTCAATATAACGCCTTCTACGAACGTACCTGCAACCAAACTTACAACCACAAAGCCAAATATAACAAAATCCAACACGTCTCCACACGATAAGCTATAATATAGAACGGCCTTATGGCGGTACACGATCATCATCCAAAGATAATAATAAATCCAGAAAATAAACATCCAACACAAAAGAAACCAATCCAGGAAATACAACAAAAGGATCAAAAGCCAGGACCCTCCTCCATGTTATCGTCACCACCTGCACCAGACGTACCTGCACCTGAACTACCCGCTTCTGAAAAGCCTGCTGCTGTTGAGTAATCCCCTCCTAGCCGGCTGCCGTAGTTGGCTCCCCATGGTCCCGCGAGGCAGCCAAACTCGGTCTCCTCCGGTGGCCTCCAGAAACCAGGATCAACCCCGTACCTGTGGAAGAATCCCGTGTCCACTCCAGGTCCTCTCCACCAGACAGGCTGTGCTAGCTGAGTCCCTATGCCCTAGTTATGGGCCATCTCGTGCATGTTGCGGAGCACCAAAGTAGTGGAGATCCGCTAAGCCAAGTCACTCGGCTGCATCCTAGGGTCATGCACGGTGGGGTAGGGCGAGTACTGGTATGAGTAGGTGTCGGGGGCTGAGTAGCAAGGCTCGGTCACAACCGGGTCTTCTCTAGACTGTCTGACCCTACGGCGCTCACGAGGTGGGGGAGGTGCCTGTTATGTCCCTCCGGCACGGTAACCGGCTCAGGTAGGTCCAAAATAATGGTAGGATCAATCAGATAGGTCTGGGGCTCAGGCCTAGGTATAGCACATGGTTCCCACTTAGCCAAATGGTCAACAACAGGGAGATGGGCAGGGTCAGGAAGTACCATCCACATAGATCCCCTCACCCTCCAGGCAAAAGACCCGTCATCCAACTTCCTCAACCATCTATTCTGATGCCAATACTGGGCGTCTATGGTAGGAACGGTCTCCACATACTCATCCCCCTCAGGAGGTGGGGCCTCAAAATCAGCCAGTCGCTGAGCTAGGCGGGTCACTATGGCCCCGCAAGCAATGTGTCGGGTCTCAGACTGTGCCATACGCTCCAGACTAGAGCACACTACCCCTGGAGCACTATAATAAAACGGCTTCCTACGGTGCAAGTTAAGGTAAGACATAAGTAACATGACCTCATGAGAATTAAGCTTACTCACGTCATCTCTCGCATATAACAAACAAGTCATCATCCTCAGGAACATACAAAGGGAAACATGCTGCACATCATTGATCGGATAAGACAGCGATAGGGGGCGGTCGACTAGTCAAGAAAGGAAGGTAAAGAGGGTCACCACTATTCTTAGCCACATCACTCAGGTATCCCGTCCCCTCCTCTTCCAAACCCAGATGGCCCGCAAACTCATCCAAAGTCAGCTCATGATCCTCATTCATGAGACGGAAGGAGACGGTCTTCTCCTTCTTATCATACTCATACGAGCTCAGGAATTCTAAGGTCATATGGGGGTAGGACTTCTTCCTTAAGTGATATAACCCCTCCATTCCCAAAATCTCAAATATATGAATTATGTCTCCCCTAATCCCCAAGGTCTCTAAAATCTCGGGGTTCACACACCGAGTAGGTCGGAAAGGATGCCTCATCAAGGCTACAAAGGCCTTTCGCTGCTTGAAATCAGAGAAAACTACCGATGGATATGCCTCCACCGGTGGAACTACAGGTCCACTGCTTGACTGACCCGTCTCAAGTCGGACATTAGGATGGGTCCTCTTGTTGGGTAGGCCTCTGGTTTTCACCATGCTGCAAAAGGCAAATCTTTAACAAAGGTGCTAGGCACACCAAAACTTTACCAAAAGATGGACCGTGTATAAAAAATTTTGAGACGAACTTTTAATGGAATTTTCTCAGCAAATCACCAAGTATTTTACTCAAAACATCAATACGTTACTCAAAACACCTTTACCAACATCAAGAGGCGTAAGACAGTGTGATAATCAAACAAAAGGCAAGGTATATCGATTTTAGCAAACCCTAGACCTTAAAAATACAATTTAAACCAAGAAATTGTTTTAATAACGGTATCATCGAGGTTTATATATGAATAATCCAAAGAATAACATGAAAAAGGCTTAATGTCATTTACTTATGATGAAAATTCGAAATATTAGCAAAATCATATCATAACTTCGAAAATAAAGGGAGAAATGGAGTTAAAACCTTATCTTGAATTGATTTGTGGCAAGTATGAACAAGTTGAACACCAAGAATTTACCCAAAGAGCTTGAGGAAGGAGGAATATGGGGTTTTAGAGAGAAGGAGATGAAGAGTTGGGAGGCGGAAATAGGAAAGATTGGGACGAAAATAGGGTTTTTGTATAACCCGGTTAGTCCCCGATAAAACAATACTCGGTCGAGTACTTAGTATACTCGGCCGAGTATCGACTACTCGGTCGAGTATTCTACTTATTCGGTCGAGTTTTCGAGAACAGTAGCGATTTTAATTTCCACAAAATGGTCACTCGGTCTAGTTTCCATGAATTGAGTTAGAATTGAATCTTTAATGTCCCTGCAAAATAAATAACATAGTTCGGAGTTCCGTGCAACCGGCTCGTCACTGTTAGAGCTTACTTCTACCACATAGACACGCATCAACACGAATTTTTGCACATCCATTACCAATTTGATCATCATCTCCACCTACATGTCTTACTTTGCTATAAAAACAATCTACATGTCACCCTAAGCAGACGTACCTATTAACTACTGTACGTGAAAAGTTAAACTCACATAACACATCCTTACACATCTCGCTAACTCCATTACACTTACCTTAAATTAAACATTTACAAGATAGCAATCATCACATCACACAACCATTACCAAGCACATTAACTGTCTTACCCCTGGTCACATCTTGTAATAATTCATTCACAATTCTAAGCTTACCCACGCACATCATCCTAACCTCGAATGCACACAACGACCATCACTGAGTAACGACTCTTACTAACTACCCTTTTTCCCGTGTCTGGCTTAAGCTTGATAGGGCCATGATTTTGAAATGAAGGCGCCTACTCACCCAAAATATAGCATCGGCTGGGGCTCCCAACGCACATACACCAGGTTCATTTTGGTTGACACCCTACATTCATTGGATTCATTGGTTCAGGTTCCAAAATCATCGGCTCTGATACCACTTTTTAACACCCCCGTAACCAGGATGCTTTACCAAGGACCATTCTAGTGTATGAAGGTGTCACCATCTCGGTTTCCCGAGGGAGTAGATCAAATTAGACAATAAAAGAACGTTTATAAAATATTAATGTACCTTATAAAATACAACTCTATACAAACCCTTTATACAAAAGATAAAGACTACTACAACTCATGTTACAGCATTTCTAGACTGGTAGCGTGATGACTCGATCCCTCCAATCCTAGCAGCCACAAGCAACAGTACCTGCTAAGCCAACTGCTCACCATCCCCGAATCGATCACCGCAGATACCACAAAACAACATGGGGTCAGTACTGACTAACCAACAGAAAGGCACGCATACAGAGTAACCAGCTGATCATCCTCCAAAGTAACCGACTACACACCGAAGTGTGTAGCCCTGCCAGATTACCCATCGCAACAGGTAATCCACTCCGCCAGTGGGTGACCGCAGCCCATCCCCACCTAGTCAAGCTCATCAACGAGCGACTATCAATCCCTGTCCTTTAATGTACACATCCCCTCCCATGACGGGTTCCACAGAGGGCTAACTAGTGTGTGAAGCCACTCCTGCAAGTGACTCCACCACAATCACACACACAATATTACAGCTGTCACAACATCACAACCATCACAACACAGCCACACCAACACCAGCACCACAACACCCAATCTCCGATGATCATCAGATACAACAATTATAAAACATATGCAATCTCAATCAATTAACAATACTGAGTAGGAGAAACCCTACCTCATCGCAAAATGTGAAAGACATCCATACACAGCCAAGCAAGACTGAAATATGCATCCTACAACGATAACCATCCCCCATTATACAACTATCCTCTAATCTATCAAAGAAGACACAAGGCAGAGACTTACCTAACAATACGCATCGACGGCGACGTAGACGACAACCACGTAGGCAACCTTCCTAAGGAAATCCCATCTTTCCCATGATGGAAGTGTAGGCTAACTATATGAGAGTATATAGGGATAGGGGTGGTAGGAGAGAGTAGCAGGCTAGGGTTAGAGAAAGAGAAACTGTCGAGAAAATGGGGAAAATGAAATGAATCTCGCGAACTTGTGTTTTATATTAACACGTCGACAGCAGCCATACTCGGTCGAGTATAGGCGATACTCGGCTGAGTAGCCTCTGCTAGGTCGAGTAAACAATCCTATAAGACTCATGTAACAAGCCTGATCCCTCACCCATTCATCCCTACGGTCTGTCTTGGTCAGCAGGGTCGGCCAACAGAGTCCTTGAATATCCTGGGTATTACAGAGTAATCTCGATATCTATGCTCTTTTTCTCATTCACTAACCTATTTATAACCTTCCTCTGCCACTCAGTCATTGGTTCATCAACTCACTTGAAGTAATTGCATCCACGCAATTTAGTCTCAGGATTATAGAACTTTTAAGAAAGAAACTTTCTTTTCGCATTTTGCAAAGTCCAAGAAGTCCGCTATGCTGCTGGAACTAAGCAATTACATGTCCATGTTGAAATAGAGGAAGAAGAAGAGCTACCACTTGATACAATTTGACTAATAAGAGAGAGAGGGAAAGGGAGAGAGAGAGAGAGAGAGAGAGAGAGAGAGAGAGAGAGAGAGAGAGAGAGAGAGAGAGAGAGAGAGAGAGAGAGAGAGAGAGAGAGAAAGAAGGTTATTTAAAATATGTTATTCAGTAATTGCATAATTTAACACGGTTCTTATAAGAACCGTTGTAATTATATTATTAATATCTTCCCATTTCCATTGATTTTTAGAGGTGTTTATATTCTAACATTGTTCTTATGCACTACCGTTGCATATTATACAATAAAGAGTAGAACTATAGAGAGTAGAATCTATGTTACTAAGCATTTGCATGTAATAAAGAGTAGAACTATATATTAAAACGAGCATATTATACAATTGCGAAAAAAAAAATGTACAACAAGGGAAAAAAAGGAAACACAATTAAAAATAAAAAACCACAAAACAAACAACTAACTAATTAGTAAATTAATTAAACACCCTAACAGGAGTTTGACTAGGAGGTGGGTACTGAGGATAAACTTGATTATAAATCAAGCTTACTACATCAGCATCAAGACGGTGATCAAAATGAGGCACTTTTTCGTCTTCCCATGATTTCGGTGCATTAATAAACCTGTACGTTATTAACCTTCTCATCAGATGAGCGTCCTCAACGGTGGCAACCCATAAGTAAGGCCCAGCGTGTACATAATGATCCTTAGGGTCGTCGCCATAAAAGTCACGTTTGCCCCTTTGATGGTCACGTGATGCATACCTTGCAGCGAGTTGTATTGCTTAGCGAAAACCGTCAAGACCATCTCCTTGAAACACGATCAGAGCATATCCAAGAAACCCACGACCATAAATCCAAGCCGAGTGGATTGCCCTAACATTTGAAAACCCATTTGTAACACCCCCATACTCCAAGTGCCTTACCAGGACCACTCAGGTATGGAGACATCACCATCTCGGTTGCCCGAGGTATGATAATCAAATAGACAAAATAGAAACAACATTTATTATAATAGTTTAATGAAAGAATACAATCCTCGAAACCCAATCGAAAGTGCAATACATTATTCAAACTGCTTTCTCAATCGAAATGTAAATAAAGACTAAACTACAGCGGAAGACTCTATCGTCATGTCGTGGCCATCCCCAGACTATCCAAGTACCATCTCTATACCGCTCAATATCTGCTCACCATCCCGAATGGATCCCCGCAGTTTTACAAAACAACACCGGGTCGTACTAATCACACAATCAATACGAGACAACGGTAATAAGGCAAACAGACAATGAATCGCCACACACACACACACACACCAACCAACCGTCTCAATCACCGATCCCACCGGACCAGCCACGCCATGGGGGGGACCGCAGCCGTTCCCACCTAAGCCCCGCTCATCGTAGTGAGCGATAACCTGTTCATTAATGTGCACATCCCTTCTGTGGCGGGTTCCACATAAGGCGAAACTAGGGCGTGAGATCACTCCCGCAAGTGACCCCACTCGGTAGAAACGCATCTCGAGAGCCATCAACAACCATAACCACATTACAATCACAATCACAATCATATCAAATAACTAACTACAACACATCACCAATATCCCATTATGGGACTAATACGAGTAGGAAATCCTACCCGGAAAGCAAACACGCAGACGATCTAAACAATTTGTCTCAAAACGGCTCCTCTACGAACTCTCCTCCTATCATACATAACACATAAAGACTACCATTCAATTCCTACTCATAAAATCCCCAATTGCTAAATTAGGGTTTCAACTACCTTATCAAAACATTATAAAACTTTATGTTAAAAGCTTACCCTCGACGCAAGGAATCCAACAACACGAAAAACAACGAGAATCGACCGTCCAACTCCGGAATCGTTAAGGATGCGATTAGGAAGAAGAACTGCTGCTTATTCTCTTAAACAAGTTTTAGGTTTTGGTAAAAGTGTTTTAAAACAAAGACGAATTGGTTTAAATACCCTAATCGCATAATTAACAAAACCCGCGAAAACTCCCCGTCAAAACCGGGCGCTCGATCGAGTACCCAAGGTACTCGATCGAGTACCCCCTACTCGATCGAGTGCCCGAGCTACTCGATCGAGTGCCCAACAGTCGAAACTATTTTATTCTCGCAACATACCCTTACTCGACAGAGTAAGGGCTACTCGATAGAGTACCCCCCCAAGACCATAAATACGGAGTATTACGGTCTTCCCTCCTTAAAAGGAACTTCGTCCCCGGGTTCAAACCACAACAAAAACAAAGGTACTCCCTCAACATTCCCGACTCAACCATCAAACAAAAACATGATACAAACCCAAGCCAAACATCCCGACACAACATATAAAAGGTGTATAGAACTCCCACTTCCACTCAGGCACCTCCAAAGACTGAACCTTACCTTGTGGTCTTCTCTGTTCCCCTTTAACTCTCTGGCATGTCAAACAACGGGACACAAGCTCAGCTATCTCTTTCTTCATCCCAGGCCACCAAAACGTTTTCTTCAAATCCTTATAAAGCTTGTCTCCACCCGGATGAACTGAATATGGTGTGCAATGCGCTTCTGTCATGATTGTCTTTTTCAATTCCTCGTCATTAGGGACACACCACCTACCATCAAACCTCAAGCTACCATCTCAGATGAATGGAAAAGCGGGACACCGTCCCTTTCTCCACCCCACTCTCCACTCCACCATCTTAGGATCCAAAGCCTTTTACCTCGAATATCATCATAAAACTCCATGTGCCTTTGTCATATCTCCCATAGCATCTCCTTTCTGCATCATATGAATCCCAAAGCTCGCTACCTCATCCCTCGCCTCATCAAAGATAGAGTGTACACAAGGAATGTACACTCTTCCTACTCGGAGCATCGGAACAACATTGGCCTTCCCTTCATGGTAGATGATTTCCATGTCGTAGTCGCCAATCAACTCCATCCACCTCCTCTGTCTCATGTTCAACTCCTTCTGCGTGAAGATGTACTTGAGACTCTTGTGATCCGAAAATACCTTAAAGATTGCTCCATACGGGTAGTGTCTCCAAATCTTGAGAGCAAACACCACAAAGACCCAACTCCGGTCATGAGTAGGGTAGTTCTCCTCATAAGGCTTCAATCGCCTAGAAGCATAGGCAATCACTTTACCATTCTGCATCAACACACATCCCAACCCATTCTTCGAAGCATCGGTATAAACCTCAAAATTCTCGCTTCCTTCAGTAATGCTAAGACAGAGAGCTGTGGTCAAACGCTCCTTTAATGTTTGGAACGCCGTCTCACAACCCTCATCCCAACGAAACCTGTTCTCTTTCCTCATCAACGCTGTCATCGGTCTAGCTATCTTGGAGAAATCTTTCACGAACCGCCCGTAGTATCCAAATAAACCCAAGAAACTTCTAACCTCCGCAACATTCTTTGGTGCTTCCCATTTTGTCACTGCCTCAATCTTCGCCGGATCCACAGCTACTCCATCTTTAGAAATTACATGCCCTAGAAAAGCAACTTTCTCCAACCAAAACTCACACTTAGACAACTTAGCATACAACTCATGATCCCTCAAAGTCCGCAACACGATCCTCAGATGCTCCTCATGCTCCTCCTTAGTCTTAGAGTAGACTAAGATATCATCTATAAACACCACTACGAATCGATCCAAGAACCGTCAAGATCCTATTCATCAAGTCCATAAACACTGCCGGCGCATTAGACAACCCAAACGGCATCACCACATACTCATAATGGCCATACCTCGACGTGAAAGCTGTCTTCGGTATGTCCACATCTCTAATCTTTACCGATGGTACCCCCGACCTCAAATCGATCTTAGAAAAGACCGTTGCACCACTCAACTGATCAAACAGGTCATCTATCCTTGGCAAAGGATACTTGTTCTTTATCGTCACACGGTTCAACTCCCGATAATCTATGCACAGCCTCATACTCCCATCTTTCTTCTTTACGAACAGAACTGGTGCTCCCCAAGGCGATACACTCGGTCTAATGTACCCCTTTTCTATCAAATCATCCAACTGCTTCCTAAGCTCCTCCATCTCCTTAGGACCCATACGGTACGGTGCCTTAGAGATTGGCCCCGTCCCTGGCTTCAACTCAACGGTGAAATCTATCTCCCTCTTCGGTGGCAACCCCGGAATCTCCTCTGGAAAAACATCTGCAAACTCTCCCACCACTGGTATCTCGTCAACTGCCGGGCTCTCTATCCGGTCATCTCTCACATGGCACAAAATCAGAGGACATCCCTTCCTCAGATACGACTTCAAGGTGACAGCTGCAATCAACTTAACTTTGGGTTTAACTAGAAACCCACGATAAGACACACTTACACCCTTAGGACCTCTTAGGGACACTTTCTTTTGATGACAGTCTATCTTAGCCTTATACTTTCCTAACCAATCCATCCCAACTATCATCTCAAAACCATTAAAAGGAAACTCTAGCAAGTCTACAGGGAAATCGACTTGCCCAACTATTAAAGATACATCTCTAAACAACCTCCCACACGATACAGACTCACCCGAAGGTATGAATACTTGCTCTTTAACAGACTCATATACTCTCAAACCCAACTGCTTTACATGACTCGAAGACACAAACGATTGAGAAGCCCCCGAATCAAACAAAACAAACGTAGGAATACCATTAACAAGGAATGTACCGGTGATAACGTGCGCATCCTCCTCAGCTGCCTTCTTCTCCATCATGAACAACTTGCCACTGGTCTTCTGCCCACCTCCCTGGACAGTACTAGCTGATGCGGTCGGCTTAGCACCCGACCCTTGGTTGTTGTTGTTGTTCATCGGTGTCTTCTGATAAGAATTACCGCCGTTGCGGTTGCCTCCCACTCTGGTAGCTCGACTTCCCGGTTTGGCCATGATCCCGCCGGTCATTGCTCGCAAAGCTCTGCGCGAGTCTCCGGAAAGATCCCGGTGCACTCGTGCACTCATGTCTCTTGTGGCCTACGCCACCACAACTAAAGCAGGTCACTCCCCAGCTGTTGCTCACACTCCCACGACCTCTCCCAAAGGAAGTTCCAGCACTAAACCCAGATCCAGAAGAAAACCCCTTAGACTGATTGTGGTTGCCTTTCTTGTAATTAGATTGGCCACCACCCTCGCTCTCCGACTTCCTCTTCTCACCACCAGGACCTCTCCCGAGCCATCTTCACTAGTCTCTCAGCTCTCCCAGCCCTCTCATATGCTTCCTTCACATCAGTGAGGACTCCCACTGGTAACTTATCCATAATCTTCGTGGTTAGTCCACTCTCAAACCTCAAAGCCAAATTCTCGTCACTCAAACCCATGTCCTCAGCATATCTAGATTTCTCATTGAACTGTCTGTAGTACTCAGCCACAGACATCTCAGAAGTCATCTTAAACTTGTCGAACTCCTCCCTCAACTTACTCCTCACATGTTCTGGTACGAACTCCTTCCTCACAGCCCTACGAAACTCCTCCCAAGGTATAGCAGGTAATCCTTGGTTGGTATACAACTCCTTAGCACTCACCTTCACCGAATCCCACCACTTGCCAGCTGCCTCCCTCAGATAAAATGCAGCCTGATCCACTCTCATCTCATCCTGGACAATGGACTAAGTCCAAGATGTTTTCCATCTCCCTCAGCCAACTATCGAGAAGGTTAGGCTCCTCAACTCCCTTGTACTCTTTTGGGTTGAACCTTGCAATATAAAGGCTGACTTTAGCATGGTCAACTTCCTTCTCCTTTTCCTTATTCTTGTCCTCGTTCACTTTCTTCGGGTCTCGGTAAGAGAGCGTCCTGGTGCTCTAACATCTTAACGATGTCATCCATAGTCATAAGCTCTGCTCTAGCGTACAAGGCATTTTTCTTGGGCGGCATCTTGAAACTATACGTATACAAGAAAGGGTAAACATGAACATGCGCACTAAACTTCAAAACACGAAAACTCACGCCCGAACCTACTCGATCGAGTATCCAAACCCACTCGATCGAGTGACGGGTTACTCGATCGAGTGCCCCTATGTACTCGATCGAGTACCCAAACTCCGAACCAAATGACCTTCGATCTCTAACCCACTCGATCGAGTATATAGGCTACTCGATCGAGTGACACCCTACTCGATCGAGTACCCCTAGTTACTCGATCGAGTGCCCCAAAACGCGATTCGGACTCAATTTCGCCAAAAACCTATCCGATCGAAGTCGGTCTTACTCGATCAAGTACCACTAATACGTAAAAGCTACCCGCATATTACGTCACATACTAGCATTGCTAACTTTATAAAAATCGCATGATATCATAATCAATATGCTACGCATCTATTCTACTTATCAATAAAATCAAATCATCATGCTATAAAAGCCACATCATAAATCATTCAACATGTTATCATCTCATTAACATGTTTCAACATATAATCATTTTCTTTCACATGCTCAACCTCCTATTTTCAACACCAAACAATCAACATACTTCATCACCTTGTTGCACAAGTTACTAAGCACACACATGACTCAACACACATTTCCCCCATGTGACCGGTTCAAAGTTTGTAGGGCGACCCCAGCGACTTTAGGACGTCTCCCAAGCCTTCGCACTAGCTCCTACAACTTTTACCCCGGGTTCATTTTAATTGACTCCCTATGTTCATTAAGTTCATTGGTTACAGGTTTCAGGATCGTCGCTCTGATACCATTTGTAACACCCCCATACTCCAAGTGCCTTACCAGGACCACTCAGGTATGGAGACATCACCATCTCGGTTGCCCGAGGTATGATAATCAAATAGACAAAATAGAAACAACATTTATTATAATAGTTTAATGAAAGAATACAATCCTCGAAACCCAACTGAAAGTGCAATACATTATTCAAACTGTCTGTTCTCAACTGAAATGTAAATAAAGACTAAACTACAGCGGAAGACTCTATCGTCATGTCGTGGCCATCCCCAGCTATCCAGTACCATCTCTATACCTGCTCAATATCTGCTCACCATCCCCGAATGGATCCCCGCAGGTTTTACAAAACAACACCGGGGTCAGTACTAATCACACAATCAATACAGACAACAGTAATAAGGCAAACAGACAGCTGAACTGCCACACACACACACACACACACCAACCAACCGTCTCAATCACTGACTGTCCACTGGACCAGCCCTGCCAGTGGGGGACCGCAGCCGTTCCCACCTAAGCCCCGCTCATCGTACGAGCGATAACCCTGTATCATTAATGTGCACATCCCTTCTGTGGCGGGTTCCACAGAAGGCGAAACTAGGGCGTGAGATCACTCCCGCAAGTGACCCCACTCAGCCGAGAACGCATCTCGAGAGCCATCAACAACCATAACCACATTACAATCACAATCACAATCATATCAAATAACTAACTACAACACATCACCAATATCCCATTATGGGACTAATACTGAGTAGGAAATCCTACCTGGAAAGCAAACACGCAGACGATCTAAACAGCTGTCTCAAAACGGCTCCTCTACGAACTCTCCTCCTATCATACATAACACATAAAGACTACCATTCAATTCCTACTCATAAAATCCCCAATTGCTAAATTAGGGTTTCAACTACCTTATCAAAACATTATAAAACTTTATGTTAAAAGCTTACCCTCGACGCAAGGAATCCAACAACACGAAAAACAACGAGAATCGACCGTCTGAACTCCGGGAATCGTTAAGGATGCGATTAGGAAGAAGAACTGCTGCTTACTCTCTTAAACAAGTTTTAGGTTTTGGTAAAAGTGTTTTAAAACAAAGACGAATTGGTTTAAATACCCTAATCGCATAATTAACAAAACCCGCGAAAACTCCCCCGTAAAACCGGGCGCTCGATCGAGTACCCAAGGTACTCGATCGAGTACCCCCCTACTCGATCGAGTGCCCGAGCTACTCGATCGAGTGCCCAACAGGTCAGAAACTATTTTATTCTGCAACATACCCTTACTCGACAGAGTAAGGGCTACTCGATAGAGTACCCCCAAGACCATAAATACGGAGTATTACACCATTCTCAATGAGGATGTCCCTCAATGGGTTAAGACACTTAGAAGCTGGCTTCCCAGCAGCATCGCGTATGACTGGGAGATTGTGAATTGTGCACGTAATCGGGTTGATATAGCGGGTTATCGATTGCTGAAAAGGTGCGACTTCGGATGATGAAGACAACGACATTCTTTTAATTATGATATGTATATGTATATTATTTAAAAAGTGAAGTAGAAAGGTTAGTAATAATAAAGTGATTCTTATTGTTACTGCAAATGTGAAGTTATTTATAGTATAATAAAGCTATAATTAATTAGATTAATTTCATCCATACGTTACATTCAAGCTTGTATTAATTGTGCATGCATGCATGAGGTGAAAAATGGTCAAACAACCAATAATAATAAGGCATGCATTGGTAAAACCACAAACTTTTCAGTTTTCACAGTGGATCTGTATTTACAACGGTTATAAGAAAAACCGTTGTTTATTGGTGTAATATGACAATGGATTTACAATAACCGTTGTTGATATATGAAATATAATAATGGCTTACCAAATAACCGTTACCATTTTGTGTTATACATGCGCTCAAACAATCAATACTGCAACTTTGAATCAGAAAAAGTAAAAATTACAGGGCATGCATTAGTCAAATCACAAACACTAGAAAATCACAGATAATTAAACAATTTTTTTTTAAAACGGGTTCTGTCCAACCGTTGTTGAAATATGTAATATGATAACGGCTTAACAAAGATCTGTTATCATTTTGTATTATACATATGGTCAAACACGCAATACTGTCACTTTGAATCAGAAAAAGAAAAAATTACAAGGCATGCATTAGTCAAATTAATACCGTTGTGTTTTTAGTCATTGGACAACGGTTTTTTGATAACCATTTTGTTGTTACTAATTGGGCAATGGTTTTTTGATAACCATTGTGTTTTTAGTAATTGGACAACGGTTTTTGGATAACCGTTGTAAGCTAATATGTTTAACACGGTAGAGTTGACCGATTCTTATTTAACTTGTACCGTTTCCACATTCCAATTCTTAACTTCTTAAGGTTCCAATTCTTATCTTATTATTATACCGATTCCAATTCTTACTATCTTATTATACCGTTTACAATACAACCCAAACTTATTATAAGTAGAATTATAATCTTCACAATCTTAACTTGTACCGTTTGCACTTTCCAATTCTTAACTTGTTAAGTCCTCCATTAATTTTGCACATCAATTATGTCGTCAAGTTCATCAACTTATAGTGGTTCATATTATTCATCCGCTGATGATGATGATGAAGCATCATATGAACCTCTTGTAGGACCCCCAAGTAGATTTATGTACGCTAAACCCTTTACGTGCATCATTCACAATCTCCCGTATACAGAGGACGGGCATGGAAAGGCTATACTCTCGTATAGCCTTGACTGGCTAATAGGTTTTATTCGGTTAGCCGGATTGAATTTGGTTCAAACTATCTATCCGGACAATGATGTGCATGATGGCTTCGGGCGGTGCGCCCTCATCGAGTTTGGCGGGGGTGAGGAGTGGGAATGCTTTCGTCAGGCTCGCAAACTTGAGCGGGCATTCTATAACAATGACTCTTCCAGACTCTGGTTTGATCATGATGATCAGCGGGTAGGCCCATATTTATGGGTTGCGAATGAATCTGACCGTCTCCTACTACTTACGATTCTGCGCTGCCAAGGTCGCATTGCCGAGCAGGGGACAGTGTTGTTGCAATGGGAAAACGACTGTGTGGATTGGGATGAAGGTGAAAGATACATATATGTGATATTGTCTCTGAATTCCAGAGGATGGGGTAAAAAAAACATACTCTATTCAACTCCACACTATACATTTGTTTTTTTACGTTTGTCAATGCTTGTTTTACACGATTTTTTTCTTTAACTTGATATTTTAATGTACTCTTAAAAACCTAAGTCAATATAATAAAAGTTTGATATTTTTCTAGTGATATTGTCTCTGAATTTCAGAGGATGGGGTAACAAAAAACGTAACAAAAAACATAAATAATTAAACTTTAATTCAAACCACCACCATAATCCAAATACAACTTAAAATTCCAGATAATAATTAAAGACTTAATTATTAGAATCTGATGAAGTATTAGGATACTCATCATGAATTTCGGTATAGAGCAAGTCGTAGATCGGCCCTTCATTATTACCGGGAAGCGCAGGTGGAATGACCTCTTTCTCCCATGACATAGGCACGGTGGCAAGAATGTGATGCTTCCTGTAATGTTTCAGTAGATGATGATCAAGATGGGTCACAACCCATAGATAAGTGCCTTGTTGTTTATCATCCGAATAGAAGTCCTCTTTCCGCGCATCTTCCCCCGCAAATCTAACCCCTAATTTTCTTGCCTGACGGAAACTATCATGGCAGTTGGCTTCGTCAAACACGATAAAAGCAAAGCCTATAAAACCTTGCTTGTTTGTAGACACATGGTACACTTTTTTAACCGCGGTGAAATCGGCGTCATGAAGCATTTGCGTCAACCACCTAAAATTAGCGTTTAAACACTTTCCATTCACACCATAATGAACCGGGAGATCATGGAGAATGCAAGTAAAAGGCTGTGCGTAACGAGAATGTGATTGTAGCTCCGATACACCAGCCATATTTTTTTAGAGAGAAATTTAGAGAGAAATTAAAGAGTAAATGTTTGATAATTTAGAATTTAACCAAAAACATAATGAAGACATATTTACAGAATTTTTATTTTGGTCTAATTGAATATTTATTAAAGTTCTGATAAAGTTTTGAATGCAGTAGTCAAACTGAAAAATCTAATCAAATATTAACAACGGTTGGATTGAAACACCGTTATTTCATAATAGAAAATAATAACGGTTACGAAAAATCCGTAGATATAACATAACAACGGGTAACAAGAACCGTTGCTGGTGTAAATTTAGTAACGATTTTTGAAATACCGATATCTTAAACTGGTAACGGTTTTCTAACAACCGTTGATAAGAGTGATTCTATAACGAGTTTTTGGAAACCGTTAAACGTTCTTGACAACGGTTTGTTAAGCAGCCTTTGTCAAATTATAATAACAACAGTTTTGGAGGGAAACCGTTATTCCTATTAGCGAGGTATAGGTTTCCGCCAATATTTGGAAAACGGTAATCTAAGTGTCGTTATTAAATGCATTAAACCGTTGTGATACGCTCCTTATTGATTGCCAGAATTGGCGTAGTGAGAACGAGAAACGAATCTACGATAAGCATGCATAATAAAGTATGTCTAATACAAACCGAAAGTGTTCAAGCCTATGGGCCGAATAAACAAAATATGCCAATGGGCCGAATAGAGTATAAGCCAAAATGGGCCGAATGGACATAAGAGTTTAAAGGAGCAAAATGAAATGGGGGCAAAGGATAGGATTATGATAGGTTTATGAAAAGTTGTGTTTCACAACATTTGGGTTCACATAACCGGGACGAGTCCTAAACTCAAGGGAATCAAGATGATCAAAGCAAGACCGCACATGATTTGCTTGTGCTGTAAGACACGTCTCAAAATTTAGCACTTGCAATGACGAAGCTTTCGTCGCCTCGAAAATAAGCCCCATCTCCATATGCATAGCTTTCCCTTCCCGCCATATACCCGTTCCTTGACTTGCCAAATTTGCCAACAAGTGAGATTGACGGACACACTCACGAGCCGCTCTATCCGCATCTTGAGCCATAGTCTCAACACGTACTTCAAACCCACGCAAATAAGCTAGGACCTCGGCATTCCCCACATCACTAGAAACTGGAGCCACAACCGTCTCCTTTGCCATACCTGCTACTAACTCCGCAATTAACTTATTTTTAACATCAGTTTTTTCAAAAATACTTGTCATAAACGAGTCCAATTTTTATTCCACGGCCACCAATACTTTCGATGATTTTTCCACCACACTTCCTTTTGACAGAAAAATTAACTCGGGCCCAACCGCGGCCACTTTCATCAATTTAAGATGCGTATCACACATCTCATCTTTAACTATAACCCCATAGCTATTTAGACTAACAACTCCCTTATGTTCCAACATATGACAAATCCACATACCGAAGGGCAAATCCAAGGTAGTGTAGAATTTGTCCTCGGTTACGGAAATACTCGTTTGGATAATACGATGAAAAACGAGTCGAGGAAGACTAACCTTAACACCTTCAAGCCACTTAAAGACCAACACCATATCATAACTTGACAACTTGTCACGGCCCCCTCGCCTTGGAACCACCGTGTCCCATAGAAAATTTAAAAAGAATTTCAATTTAGGCGAAAACGAACCCGCCAACTTATTACTTGACCCCGTAATTTGAACCTTAATTTGAAGCTTCTCCTCCTCGGTCACATCTCCCTATTAACCAGAGTGCATAATAGGGAGATGTGACCGAGGAGGAGAAGCTTCAAATTAAGCGTTGTTTTGATGATGGTGCACGAAAAATAGAGTGCGAAAATCATCAATGGAGATTGTGACATCGGACTCATTAACAATTGCATGTAACACATTATTCAACACGGCTATCACAACCCTATCAAAAATAAAACCAACTGGTCCCTAATAAATGCAGTAGAGGTAGTCGGGTATCAAATCAACAGGGAGATGAGAAAAATGTATGCAAAACTAAGTCCGTCTGAGTAACTATTTCTTGGGGTTGATTGTTTTAATTCTAAACTACGGAGATGTAAAGGGAAGAGAACAAAAAAAGAAAGACAAGACGCTTTTAAGGAGATTTAGCAAAAAGAGAGAAATAGCTAAGACATACGGTTCACCATGGTTCTCTAGGAGTCCGATCTAGGGTCATAGGTCAGCATAAACTCGGTCTGCAGGGTAATGAAAAGGTCCTCTCGATCCGCTATTCACCCTAAAACATACTAGCTTAGCTTTCACCCTCACTAGCATGCCCTAATGTTCATTGCAGGTCTTACCCATTACAATCTTTCGATCTAGGTCAAGGTGTGACGATGTTAACTAGCCAAATGCGTCGACTCAAATAGCTAATTACAGTTGAATGCAATGATTAACAACACAAACCTAACTCATACCAAACCCTAATCACCTATTCATAATTCCCTAATTACCATGGCCCCCCTATGTCCTAGCATAGAAGAAATTAGTTATGCATGATAAATATTGGTGAAATAATGATAAACACAACAAATAAATTAAACATAGCAATTAATTAGATGAGAGATAAGAGGAAGAGAAATTAATAGAAAAGATAAGAACAAGAATGAAATTGAAATAAAGATTGATTAGAACAAAGATTAGGAATACCGAATATAAGAGAGTAGCAACGGAGTAATTAGGTCTAGAGAGCAAAATTCTAAGAAAAAGAATGAGAGGAAAGAGAAGAAGTCCCTTTTTCTGCCGTCATTCCCCTTATTTAATCCAGATACAAAATAGAATATCTGAAAATTAACTAAACATTGCGTATCAGACTAAACCTCTCGATCAAGTTGAATAAAACTACTCGATCGAGGATAATGGACAGCAAACATCTCGATCTAGACAACTAGGTACTCGATCGAGGAACTCGAAATATACCCATCTCGATCGAGTAGGCTAAGTACTCGATCGAGTTCTTTCTTAATCCAAAGGAGCTCGATCGAATGGTTTAGGCAACCAATCAGCTCGATCGAGAACAATAGCACCATATCAGCGTGGGTGCATTCAAAGCATCTTCCGTAACCACTTCACGCATCTTTAAGTGACACATTCCAAGCTCCGATTATTATTTCTCCAAAATGCATGCAAATAGGATAGGTTTAGGCTCGATTGTGCTCCCTCCGGCTCATTCCTGCAAATAATACAAGACAAACCAAAGTAGACTATTCGAGGGACATTTGTAGCTAGTTGCCACAAAAATAGTACAGAAATGCGTGCAAAAATAGGATAAAAACCATACATAAATGCACGCATCAAACCTCCCCAAACCAAACCTTGGTTGTCCCCAAGCAAACTATAAATGCAACTAAAGACAACTAATGGAACGGGACCAGCTTATCAGCTACAAATCGTCCACCCAAGCCAATTTAATGCAACAACCAACAAAGTGGCGAAAAGTAAGTGCAAACGAGTTAAATCAATGCTTTAAACTACTGAACCGTCGACCTTGCATATATCGGACTCTATCGGGTCGCTCATCACACAAATTAAGCACAAGGTGATTATGAAAGCATGAGATAGAAAGAGGTAAAGACACTCACCTAACTCGACCTATAAGAACATGCATGCAGGTGACATGAAATCGATTTCTACCCACCGTACATATGCATTCCAACCAATCATGACCAAGACCCACGCTGAGGACTTACATATAATGTGAGGTGAGGCAATTGGGTAAGAAGGGGCAAATTAGATTTGGATAAATGGAGGTAAAACCAAGCTAGTACAACCGTAACCAAATAATCATTACGTTCCACTTCACTACTCAATACAAAACATAGAAACGTGCCATTGTGGCAAAGCATCACTCACATCAACAAAAGACTCCCCATAAGAAATAACGGTAAGCATGGGAGTATTATACAACGATCTTATTTTCTTCATTTTTTTCATTCTTTTCCTTCTTTTTTTTTCATGTCATTTTTCTTCTTTTTCATTCACTACCAACTTCAAATCTTTCGAAGCGAACCAAATCTGACATGGATAACAACATACCCACAGTAACCACGCAACTAGTTAGACAGGTCGGGCTAAATTTAGGTGTAGTTAGGGGGTCAAAAAGGGAAATTTGGCTAATGTGAAGTTAATGTGTAATAATGAAAGAAGGGTTGTAAGTTACCTCTCCACGGGTGTCACCACCGCAAACCGAGTGCATACAGGTACCGCAAAAAGGGCGTCATGCACGTGCAAATTGATGTTACATGTCGCATAGAGAGTACCACTCACATCCTATATGAAACTGGTCATGAATGTCACCAGTTTATGAAACTCTATACCTTAGAATGTATATGTAGTTTGCCGATAGGAGAATCAAGTCTATTCGTTCAGATAGGTTTAAACCAAAAACTTGTAGATTATGCACATTACCATGACAACAAGAATGTTAAGAATATGCAAGGCAGGGGTAAAAGACTCAAAGTAGCATAAAAGTTCAACGTTCCGGCTCAACCTAATTGCAAAAGTAAACGTGAAATTTTTGAATTTTATGAAATTTTGTTTTTAATTTTTATGGGATTCTTGTAATTAAAACAAACAATGCATGCGAAAATAAACGTGCAAACTGAAATGCATTAAAGACAATATGCAGACACAGATATGGATGCATACCCTCCCCAAACCAAACCGTACAATGCCCTCATTGTACCAAAAATAAGGAAAGGAAATACAAACTGAAGAGAAGAGAAGAGGATAAGCTCGGAAAACTTACAAGATGACGTGGATAGGGGACCTCCCCAAACCGACCAGCAACATGGGAGGTCGTTGATACCGTCGTTTAGTACCAAAATTAAATTTATAATTCCAAACTAAAACTATAGCTAGTGATAGTAAGGGTCGAACCACAGAGAGACAAGGTTGATTTTGTTTGCTATTTTTCAGTCTATAAAAGTAACAATTAATTGGGGGGTTTTCAATTTGGTTGATTAACTGGCTAATTGCTAAAATGAAAATTCTCAACAAGATAAAAAGGGAATCGGGAACTTCGGTTCACCATGGCAAATATCAGGTCAGTAAGGTAGCAGAAGTCTTATAATACGGTCTCAAGGAAAATAAGCTAGCCTTTCGATCAAAGCTCAAATAACCTCACGGTCTATTAATTCCCTAGAATTTATCAAAGCTTTCGCTCAAGAGAAATTCCTAATCCAATGATAACACAAATTACCAATCTTTCAATCTAGTAAAGAAATTTATCAAAAGATAACAAGACCAATACGGAAGAACTCATACTACACAACAATCCTAATTTATTACCATGGCTCACCTTGTTCCCAATCAAAGAAATTACCTACGCATAATCATAACTATTCTAACTTCGAAATTAATAATAAAGAACAAATTTGACATAATGGAATCAAACTAAAACAAAAGAGAAGAACTCAATTGCTGAAATTAATTGATGAAAACAAGAATCAAAATAACAAGGAAATAAGGAAGAGGAAGAATTGCATAAAAATCTTACTAATTGAATTCAAGAACAAAGCATTCAAATCGAAGGTTTCCGTCTCAAGCTAGATCTAAAACTGAGTATTTCCAGAATGAAAAGCATGACCTAAAAGTGCTGCGTTCTACTGATAAAAAGATCCTCAAAGTTAACTACAAGTTGGACTTTTTAAAAGTCTAACACAAAGAGAAACGTATCAGCTCGAAAACTGGTCGATCGACCGGTCAGCATGGTCGATCGACTGAATATGTGGAACAGTAGCATCTGATGAGCTTCAGTGGTCGATCGACCATGCAGCCTAGTCGATCGACTGAAAATGCTGTGCAGTGGCTCTCTTGTTCCTTCCAATCAACTCTTCACTCCTTTTCACGCATCCCAAGGTGAGTGAATACGACTCTCCTTCTTCTTGGCTTCCATAAACTTGCCTCCGGAGGACGAATTAGGCTTGATTTAGCTTTTTTCCACTCGTTCCTACAATAAATCATAGAAAATGCAAAGTAAACCGTTTCGGGAGAAATAGTAGCCTTAAGCTAACAATTATGCATAGAAACACGTGCCAAAACCACAGATAAAGTGTATAGAAAATGCACGTATCAAATCTCCCCAAACCAAACCTTGCTTGTCCCCAAGCAAGCACTATGACCCGTATAAAAGCTAAATGGAAAGGAGTATATCTCAGAGCTAACTACAAGCCAATGCCAACCCGTTTAATGCACAAAGTCAACTACTGCAAAGCTTAAATCAAGTGAACAAATTTATGCATATCATAGAATTAAGTCGGGCGTTCGACCTTGCAAGACTCATACAATCGGACTCTCCCGGATCACTCTTCTCTCAGCAAAGCAAATGGTAAGATTATATGTAAAAGAGAGGGAAGAAAAGTACAATCTCTCACCTAGACTGCGACCGACAAAACATGTATGCTTGTCCGTACACACGCATAACCACCGTCAAGGACTATCACATGCCGAACTATTGCAAGATTTGGATATGTGAGGCTAAGTGGGAAAGAAGGGGCAAAACAATTATGGAAAAGTGAAGGTAAGAGCCAAGCTAGTACCTAACGAACCATTAGAAACCGTATCCCGTTCTTCCAACTCAACATAAAGACCATGCCTTTATTGACTAGGCAACACAAAAACCCAAACAAACGCCTCCAAATCATGAGGTAAGCACATGAGGCGTGTTCTTATTTCAACCAAGACCTTATTATTTTCAAGACTCTTTTTTTTTCTTCTTTTTCCTCTTTCTGTTTCCTTTTCTTTTCTTTCATTTTCAATTTTTTTCAACTTCTGAACTGGTGGTCGATCGACCAGTGATGTCAGTCGATCGACCACCCTGCACATCCAGAGCACTCATGCCCAGGTAAATCAACTCTTTTTTTTTTCATTTTCTGAATTTTTCTTTCTTCTTTTCTTCAGGCTGAAATAATTCCTTCACTTCTCAAAAATACCCGCTCCAACATTACAAGAGCGAACCAAAACAGCTTAAATCGACAAATTCCTCTACTACTTCCTAGCTTGGCACAATGGTAGGCTAAGTATGGGATGTAGTTGAGGGCAACTGGCAGTTGTGGGTTATAGTGGAGTTAATGGGGTAAAATGAGAAAGGGGAGGATGCAATAGTTCTCAAAACATGCAATACCGGCCACAAACCAATGCGTATAGGCAATAAGCAATCAAAACTCATACACGTGCAAAACATGAAATGAAGGGAGTAACTACTCTCAATCCTAAATTAACCGGTCATATATGTCACCAGTTATAGGCTCTATATCTCAGAAAGTATAAGTAGTTTGCCAAAAGTAATGAGTCAAGTCTAATTGCCCAAAATGAATTCCATAACAAAATTTGAGAGATCACTTTTAATTCTTTGCTAAACAGTTATGAAAAGGCAAGGAATGGCATATTTGACTAATAGTGCAAAATCATCATTAATAACTCCAATCCGACTCAACTATATGCAAAAGTAAACATGATGTTTTTGATTTTTATGAATTTTTTCAATTTTTTTTTTTTTTTTTTTAGGGAAGAGGAAGAATTAAAAACAAAAACACAAATGCAAACAGAAATGCACTAAACATGTGACTGAAATGCAATAAAGGAAACAAATGCAGATGCAAAACAAAGGCATATGCATATACCCTCCCCAAACCAAAACGCACAATGCCCTAATTGTGCTCAGCAGCAAATCACCAGCATAAAAATGGGAGAATAAAAGCATAGTAAAAGGAAAGGAAGCTAAAAGAGAAAGGAAAATAACTCACAAAATACGACCTCCCCAAACCAGCCAAAAACGGGGAGGTCACCAGCATCTAATCTCCACCCTCGTAGTCAGAGTCTCTGTCCTCGTCGGACCCCGAGTCACTCTCCTCCTCCTCCTCCTCGGCGGCCAGTGTTAGCAGGATTGGCTCTCCCGGAAGTGGAGGCACCAGCGATAGTAGTGGGAGGGGTCTCTGGCAGTGAGGGGTAACCGCCCGCAGGGGGGACAAAGTAAGAAGGGTGAGCCCAGTCACCCTGTGGAAGCATCCCCCCCCGAGCTAGCTCCTCGTAGACCGGGTACAGGGCTATGGCCGTGTCCAACCTGTGCTGGTTGAAACTCCTGCACAAATCACCCAAAACACGTGACATTGCCCTCTGGTCCATGACCGGAGGGACAACCAAAGGAGTAGGTGGTCGAAAAGTGGATGTACCAGCAGGAGGGGTGGTAGTGGAGGTAGAGGGTGCCTGTGAAGAGGAGGCACGAGCTCTCCTCGAAGTGCTAGCGGCGGAGTGGCCGCCACCGAGGAAGCCTCGAATCGGGCAGGGCGGCCGAGCTGCCCCCTCAACAGTGGTAAGGGGCAGCACAGGAGGGTAGCCAGTGACAGGGATGCGGTCACAGATGAAAGAATCAATCTTCCACCGCATCTGTCTATCGACCCAATAGACACCCCTCGCGTAAGAGAGGTCCATGAAACGCAGGTCAGGGTCGATGGGGTCCTCCTGTCGAGGGAAAAGTAGAACAAGGCGGTTGGCGATACGTGTCACCAATCCGCCACAGGCAATGGTGGTCAAGGTGCCCTCACTTACAGTCTGAAAGTGAGCGGCAGTCAAGTAGGCAATGTTATAGATACGGGCTGTCCGACGCTCAACGTTCAGATAGCCCGCCAAAATTGAAAGCTCAATATTATTCATATTATTAGACTCTTTACGGCAAAAAATGGTATTACCCATTAGCCGTAAAAAATAACGAAGAGGGGGCAAGTGGACGAAAGTGCCCGTCCTTTTTGACCCGTAAAAATCACTGATACAAGACCACATGACTCGATGAGTATCAGAGGTGTCCGAGGTTCTGCCCTCGAAGTAAAGACCCAGAAAACCCGCAAAATCAGCAAGTGTCAGAGAGTAATTGACATTGAAAAGTCGAAAGGAAATGCAGGGTTTGGTCTGATCAGCCTCGAAAACTTTCGAGTTGAAAGCAAAAGACGAAAAGAATTCAAGGGTCAAAACGTAATACGTGAACTCAGCCATGTCCACTAAACCTGTCATACCCGTCCCATTTAGCAGGGACACAACCGACTCATAACAGCCTAATTTCTCCAAAGTATCTTTATGGAGAAATCGGGTAGTTGTGACCTTCTTCTTCGAAACAAACAGAGAGAACTTAGCACGTTGCGTAGAATTAGCAAAGATAACCTACGGATAGTCAGGTAGACTATCCGTGGTGGCCTCTATCATCAGTGGCGGTCCGCGTTGCCGCTTGGCAGCTCCTTGGCTCGATTGTCCCTCGTACATGTGCTCTTTCCCTTTTGTCATTTTTGTTACCTGCAATTAACTCATTAGCAACAAGAAATCCCCAAACAATGTCACTTAAAGGAAACCCGAAACAAAATCCGAACTGAAAAGCAAATTAGGGTTTCGAGATTTCGGGGAAAGCGGATTTAATCGCCTCCTCGCTGCTAGCTGGTGTCGAAAATCAAGGGAAAAGGGTAGAACAATCGATTAAAACATAGGAAAGACAAGAAATCAATCTCAAAAAGCAATTCCCCCAATTCGATTTTTCCATCTCAAATGCAAATAACTCGAAAATTACGCATAAAAACCGCAATAAAATCGAAAGTAGAGCATGGAAATGAGATTAGAAACATACCTTGAAGATTTACTTGAAGATTAGAGCTAGAAAAGAAGAGATTAGGGCGGAAATGGCAGGAAAATCGCGAGGTAGAAGAAGGGAATAAGGGATTTTCTGATTTTTGGGAAAATGAAAGAATAAAAGAATAAGAGTGAAGACTTCCCTTATTGTTGTGTTCTGATCCCGCGACGTGGTCAATCGACCACTTTACTCGGTCGATCGACCAAAATCCCTGCACAGTAGCTTCTGGACTCTCCTCGTCAGTCGATCGACTGAATGGCCTGGTCGATCGACTGCAAACGCTGGCATTTAGACTTTAATTCGTCAAAAAATTCATTTGCCAACTTAATTTCCTGTCTTTCTCACACAACATCCAGTAAACCACTTACGCACTTTGCATAAAATAAATTCCTGCAAAAATTATCAAAGGCGTACAATTTTCCAAACCAAGAAATTGCGAATTTAAAGAAATTAAATAAAACCAAAAAGAAAATCAAAAATGCAAGTTGAATGAAATAACAAAATAGAAATCCTAAATTACAAAAATTACAACCTGGTTGCCTCCCGATTAAGCGGCTGGTTTAACGAGTCCCGCACGACCTTTTTACCTCACTTTTCTTCATCGGATAGCGGGTCGAAGTACAAAACCTCGACTTTCCCAACATATGCATCTGATCCATGATAGTGCTTCACATATTGGCCATTAACCTTGAACCTTTCTCGAGCAGAGGTCTCCAATTCAACTGATCCGAACTTTGTGACAGCTGTGACCGTATAGGGGCGGTCCACTGGATTTCACTTGGGAAATAGACGGATACGAGCATTAAAAAGAAGTACCTTATCGCCAATATGGAACTCGCGCTTGATGATTCTCTTGTCGTGCCAGCGCTTTGATTTCTCCTTGTAGATCCTTGCATTGTCATAGGCCAGCAGCCTAAATTCCTCTAGCTCATTCAAATTGTGTCATGCGTTTCTCACGAGAGAGGTTAGGATCCAAATTCAAATCACAAATAGCCCACCAAGACTTACGCTCTAACTCAACAGGTAAATGACATGTCTTACCATAAATCAATCGGTATGGTGACATCCCGATTGGCGTTTTAAACGCAGTTCTATAAGCCCATAAGACATCATCTAACTTAAGACTCTAATCCTTCCGTGATTTAGAAACAACTTTAGCTAAGACTTCTTTCAATTCTCTGTTAGAAACCTCAACCTGACCACTAGTTTGGGGATGATACCCCAAACCTCTACGATGTTGGACACCGAATTTAGTCAATAAAGCACTAAGTTGTTTCTCTTTAAAATGCATTCCCCCATCGCTAATGACAACCCGAGGGACACCAAAACGAAGGAAAATGATCTTTTTAAACAGTTTAATCACGGCTTTTGCATCGCAATGGGGAGTAGCAATAGCTTCCACCCATTTGGATACATAATCTACAGCTACAAGGATATATTTATTACCTTGACTGCTCGGAAAAGGTCCTTGATAATCAATGCCCCAGACATCGAAAATCTCAACCTTAAGAATGCCTACCTGTGGCATCTCATGTCTTTTGGAAATATTCCCCGATCTTTGACAAGCATCGCACTCAGCAACAAAATTGCGACAATCTGCATGCAAAGTTGGCCAATAGAAACCAGATTGGAGTACCTTAGCTACGGTCCTGGACGGACCGTGATGACCACCATAAGCAGAAGAGTGGAAAGCCTCTAGGATATCCTTCACCTCCCATTGAGGTACGCATCTCCGGATGAGACCGTCTGCGCATTCCTTGAAAACATAAGGATCATCCCAAAAATATTGTCTAGCATCATAAGCAAACCGCTTCTTCTGCTGCCATGAAAGCTCGGGTGGTATCCTACCCGTCCACAAAGAAAGTTAGCAAAATCATCAAACCACGGAGGTGGATAAGACCCTGAAGTAGTAATAGCTAACAGACTCTCATCAGGAAAAGAATCATTAATAGGCAACGAATCCTCCCTTTCTGTCAGCTGCAGACGAGATAAGTGGTCAGCTACCACATTCTCTGCTCCTTTCTTATCTTTGATCTGCAAATCAAACTCCAGCAAAAGGAGTATCCACCTCAAAAGCCTCGGCTTCGCATCTTTCTTAATAAAGAGAGTCTTCAACGCTGCATGGTCAGTATAAACAATAAACTTAGAACCTAACAAATAAGACCGAAATTTGTCTAAGGCAAAAACAACAGCTAGAAACTCTTTCTCAGTGGTAAAATAGTTGACTTGAGCCTCATCCAGAGTTCGGCTCGCATAGTATATGGCATTCAAAGCTTTATTCTTTCGCTGTCCCAGAACTGCACCGATCGCATAATCGCTGGCATCACACATGATCTCAAATGGGAGGTCCCAATCAGGCGGCTGAATGATTGGCGCAGAAACTAGGGCCTCCTTTAACCTGTTAAAAGAGACATGGCACTCATCAGTAAATTCAAAGACAACATCCTTAAGGAGCAATTGTGTAAGTGGTTTAGCAATTTTTGAAAAATCCTTAATGAAACGCCGGTAAAAACCAGCGTGACCAAGGAAACTCCTCACTCCTTTAACATTCACGGGAGGAGGCAATTGCTCAATCACCTGCACCTTTGCCTTATCAACATGTATACCTTTATCAGAAATCAGATGCCCTAACACAACTCCCTCATTGACCATAAACTGACACTTTTCCCAGTTTAAAACAAGATTAGCATCTATACAACGCTGCATGACTTTATCAAGATTAGCTAAACAACGATCAAAGTCACTACCATAAACTGAGAAATCATCCATGAATACTTCCATAATATTCTCTATATAATCAGAAAAAATCCCCATCATGCACCTCTGAAAGGTAGCAGGGGCGTTACACAATCCGAAAGGCATTCTACGGTATGTAAAAACACCCTGTGGACAGGTAAAAGTGGTCTTACTCTAATCGTCCGGATGAATAGGGATCTGAAAGAACCCTGAATATCCGTCTAAAAAACAGAAAAATTTGTTAGAAGGAAGTCTTTCAGTCATTTGGTCAACAAAAGGGAGGGGGAAATGGTCTTTCTTGGTGGCGGCATTCAACTGTCTATAATCAATGCACATCCGCCACCCTGTTACTACTCGAGTTGGTATTAATTCATTTTTATCATTTTTAACCACGGTAGTCCCTCCTTTCTTCGGGACTACTCTGAATCAAGCTAACCCACTTGGAGTTGCCAACTGTATAAATAATACCTGCATCAAGTAGTTTCATCACCTCAGCCATAACAACTTCCTGCATCTTCGGGTTCAACTTGCGTTGACCCTGTCTGTAAGGCTTGTGGCCTTCTTCCAGCTCTATCCTGTGCATACAAACATCAGGGCTGATGCCCTTAATTTCATCCAAAGAGTAACCCAAAGCCTTCCTGTTTTTCTTAAGCACACACATCAAAGCTGAAAGCTGGTCATCATTAAGCTTAGAGCTAACAATAGCCGGGTACTGCTCCGTATCATCTAGAAAAACATACTTAAGATTAGGAGGAAGTGGCTTACGCTCCGGCACTTTTACCTCTACAGCATAGACAGAATCAGCTTCAATGGTGTAGCAAGTGTTGACCAAGTTTTCATTGGCCAAGCTTAAAAGCTTCTCATCTTCTTCCTCATTGAGCTCGTAGATCTCCATCGAGGCCACCAAAGCATCTGGCTCCTCAGCATTCTCCACTGTATTACCTGCACACTCATCTAAACGGGTTAGATCAGCTAAGGGATCCTTGGCTAAGGATTCCCTCCAATTGCAAGTAACAGCCCTGTCAACAATATCAATGGAATAACACGTATCATCGTCAGCAATCGCCTTGTGAGCAAGACTGAACTCAATGGTGTCATCCCCTACCTCTAAGGTGATGGTTCCGCGTTTGACATCTATTACAGCCCCGGCTGTATGTAAAAACGGTCTGCCTAAAATAATAGGTATCTGACTGTCCTCTGCAATGTCCAAAACAACGAAATCGACAGGAATAAAAAACTTACCCACTCGAACGGGTACATCCTCTAGAACACCTATAAGTCTCTGAGTCGATCTATTTGCCATTTGAACGGTAATATCAGTCACCTTAAGTCTACCAATGTTTAACCTTTCGCAAACAGAATACGGCATGACACTGACACTGGCCCCTAAGTCACAAAGGGCCTTTCCAATTACGTGGTTACCTATAGTGCAAGGAATTGAGAAACTACCCGGGTCCTTTAATTTGGGTGGCACATTAACTTGCGAAAGAGCATTACACTCCTCCACAAAAGCAACATTACCATCATCGGGAAAATTTCTCTTACAATTTAAAATATCTTTCATAAATTTAGCGTAAGAGGGTACCTGGGTAATTAAATCAGTAAACGGAACTGTTACCTCGAGATTTTGGACCATCTCCAAAAACTTACCAAACTTGCGCTCCAGCTTTTTATTCTTCAAACGCTCCGGATACGGGACTGCAACACTGGCCGTAGGATCAGTAACCTTCGGCTTCCGTAAGTTTAAAACCTCCGTCAAATCATAAATAAGTGAAGAATCATGCAAACTAGTTGATGGAATTGCGTCCTGTACTGGGAGGTCAGTCGATCGACTGATATTAGTGGTCGATCGACCAACTTGGCTGGGCATGAACAGTTCCTGTTCAGAATTGAGTTCGTCAGGTGATTCAGTCGATCGACTGGTGAGGTTGGTCGATCGACCACTAGGGCTGGGTGTGAATAGTTTCTGATCAGAAACTATTTTATCTGACACCTCAGTCGATCGACTGAGAATGTTGGTCGATCGACCAGGATTACTGGCAGTTAAGCGCGTTTTTTCGCCATAAACTGAACTAGCTTCTTTGTCATTTCCCGAGTCTTCTTCTAGCTTGTCGGGACTTTCATAAGAGAGGCCGCTTCTGAGGTTGATGGCGTTGATCGTCTCAATTGGTCCTTCACATTTGTTTGAAGAATTAGCAACTTGTTTAGCCTCAATATTCTCCAATTGCTTCACGAAATTCTTTGAGGACTCAATCCCGGCTGCTTCCATATTTGCCACTTGAACCAAGAGAAGTTGAACCATTTCTCTCAACTTTTCGGTCTCGTCTGAATTATGGGTAGGCATTTCAATTCTTTCCTTGGAAGCTTCAGAGGCCTCGAGCCTCTCGAGACGGTCAGTAATAGAAGTAATAAGTGTCACAACGGCACTCATTTCATCACTTTGCTTTCGCGAATTTCCACGTGAACTTCCAAACTCAGCTCTATGGACTGCCATCTCCTCAATAGTGTTCCAACCTTTACTTTGACCGGTATTATTTTGGAACCTACCATTAGCAGCTGCATCCAAGATGACCTTGTAATCATCATATAAAGCATTGTTAAATAGGTTGCAAAGATACCATTGCTAGAAACCATGATGAGGGACAGCTCGGACCAAACTTTTGAAACGTCCCCATGCTTCACAAAAATCTTCGTCGGCTCCTTGCTGAAAACTCGTGATTTTACCCTTCAAGGCATCAGTCTTTGAAAGTGGGAAGTACTTCTTGTAGAAGGCTAATGCTAAAGATGTCCAATCCGTGACTCCAGCTGCTACCCTATCGAGGTAGCGGTACCAATCTCGCGCCGAATCCTTCAAGGAGTACAAGAACATAAACCCCTTCACTTCATCTTGAGTTACCCCAGCCGGTATAGGTATGGAACAGCAATAGTCTGTGAAAGTTTCCATATGCTTCAAGGGGTCTTCATCCGCGGACCCAGCGAACTGATTTCGCTCCACTAAATCAATATAGGAGGAACGAAACTCGAAACTACCGGTAGTAGGGGTAGGTAACTGGCGCCCCTTTGGAAGGTGGTGCTCCTTTGGGTTAAAATTATCATATATTGTAGCCATAATTTCCAAAGTGAGAGTACTCAAGTCTTCCTCTAAAAAACCTGTCTTCTAACTGTGCAAAAGCAAAACTAGAAGCAAAGGTAAGCAACGGCCTCAAGGAACCAAAGTTCCTTGAGACAAGAAAAATAAACTAAAATAAGGCAAACAAAATTACACCGTCTCCCCGGCAACGACGCCAAAATTTGATACCGTCGTTTAGTACCAAAATTAAATTTATAATTCCAAACTAAAACTATAGCTAGTGATAGTAAGGGTCGAACCACTGAGAGACAAGGTTGATTTTGTTTGCTATTTTTCAGTCTATAAAAGTAACAATTAATTGGGGGGTTTTGAATTTGGTTGATTAACTGGCTAATTGCTAAAATGAAAATTCTCAACAAGATAAAAAGGGGATCGGGAACTTCGGTTCACCATGGCAAATATCAGGTCAGTAAGGTAGCAGAAGTCTTATAATACGGTCTCAGGGAAAATAAGCTAGCCTTTCGATCAAAGCTCAAATAACCTCACGGTCTATTAATTCCCTAGAATTTATCAAAGCTTTCGCTCAAGAGAAATTCCTAATCCAATGATAACACAAATTACCAATCTTTCAATCTAGTAAAGAAATTTATCAAAAGATAACAAGACCAATACGGAAGAACTCATACTACAAAACAATCCTAATTTATTACCATGGCTCACCTTATTCCCAATCAAAGAAATTACCTACGCATAATCATAACTATTCTAACTTCGAAATTAATAATAAAGAACAAATTTGACATAATGGAATCAAACTAAAACAAAAAAGAAGAACTCAATTGCTGAAATTAATTGATGAGAACATGAATCAAAATAACAAGGAAATAAGGAAGAGGAAGAATTGCATAAAAAGCTTACTAATTGAATTCAAGAACAAAGCATTCAAATCGAAGGTTTCCGTCTCAAGCTAGATCTAAAACTGAGTATTTCCAGAATGAAAAGCATAACCTAAAAGTGATGCGTTCTACTGATAAAAAGATCCTCAAAGTTAATTACAAGTTGGGCTTTTTAAAAGTCTAACACAAAGAGAAACGTATCAGCTCGAAAACTGGTCGATCGACCGGTCAGCATGGTCGATCGACTGAATATGCGGAATAGTAGCATCTGATGAGCTTCAGTGGTCGATCGACCATGCAGCCTAGTCGATCGACTGAAAATGCTGTGCAGTGGCTCTCTTGTTCCTTCCAATCAACTCTTCACTCCTTTACACGCATCCCAAGGTGAGTGAATACGACTCTCCTTCTTCTTGGCTTCCTTAAACTTGCCTCCCTGAGGACAATTAGGCTTGATTTAGCTTACTTCCACTCGTTCCTACAATAAATCATAGAAAATGCAAAGTAAACCGTTTCGGGAGAAATAGTAGCCTTAAGCTAACAATTATGCATAGAAACACGTGCCAAAACCACAGATAAATTGTATAGAAAATGCACGTATCAGTCGTAAATAGCCCCTTAACATCGCAGCATGCGAATCAAAGCAGAAGGACTCGATCAAAAGGACAAAGTGTCTGATCGAGTGAAATGAGCATCAGAGGTGCTCGTTCGAGAGGAGTAGTTACTCGATCGAGATGTCCTCATTTGTATGTACTCGATCGAGAAGAGGAGATGTTCGATCGAGCATATTGAGCAGCAAAAGTATTCGATCGTGGACAATAAGTACTCGATCGAACATTCTACGTTAGATTCCTGCAAAAACGCAACAAAAATTCTATGGGACTGATAAAATAGCTTAAATGTTCAGCCTATTGTTTGCAAAAACTAACATCTAAAGCACACAGAAACAAATAAAAAAAAGTTTGAACAAAATTACAGGCCGAGTTGCCTCCCAAATAGCGCAGGTTTAAGAGGTCTCGCATGAACTTTTTGCTTCAATTATCAGGCTCATTAGGATTGTCGAAGTAGAGAACTTCAACTTTGTCAACCAAATCGCTTGCTTCATAGTAATGCTTCACGTATTGGCTATTCACTTTAAATCTTCCTCCCTCGGAATTCTCTAACTCAACGGACCCAAACTTAGTGACAGCAGTCACTGTATAAGGGCCACTCCACCTGGACTTCTGCTTACTAGGAAATAAGCGCAGTCGGGCATTATACAAGAACACTTTCTGCCCGACATGGAATTCTCGAGGTATGATCCTTTTATCGTGCCATCTCTCCGTTTTCTCTTTGTAGATGCGCGAGCTATCATAGGCATTTAGCCTAAACTCCTCCAGTTCATCTAGCTGCAATAAACAGTTCTGACCACACAACTTAGGATCATAGTTTAGTTCACGAATAGCCCACCATGCCTTACACTCTAACTCGACAGGTAAATGGCAGGATTTCCCATAAACCAACCGATATAGTGATGCATTCATCGGTGTTTTATAGGTAGTCCGATATGCCCATAATGTGTCATCCAATTTAAGACTCCAATCCTTCCATGATTTAGAACCTACCTTAACCAAAATCTCTTTTAGTTCCCTATTAGATACCTCAACCTGCCCACTAGTTTGGGGATGATACCCCAAACCACGGCGATGTTGGACACCAACTTTAGACAATATAGATGTAAGATTCTTTTCTTTGAAGTGTATTCCCCCTTCACTTATGACGACCCTAGGGACACCAAATCGGGGAAAGATAATCTTTTTAAACATTTTAATCACAGTCTTGGCATCACAGTTAGGTGAAGCAATCGCTTCCACCCATTTAGACACATAATCTACAGCTACCAATATATACTTGTTACCTTTACTAGATGGGAATGGTCCTTGGAAATCAATGCCCCAGACATCAAAAACCTCGATCTCTAGAATGCCATTTTGTGGCATCTCATGTCTCTTAGAAATATTCCCTGAGCGTTGGCAAGCATCACAAGCTGAAACAAAAACTTTAGCATGTGCAAATAAGGTAGGCCAGTAAAAACCAGATTGAAGTACCTTAGCCACGGTTCGCGACGGACCGTAGTGACCACCATAAGAGGACGAATGACAGCCTTCTAAGATTTCCTTGGTCTCCCACTGCGGAATACACCGTCTGTAGAGACCATCTGCACACTCCTTAAACAAATAAGGATCATCCCAGAAGTATTGCTTGGCATTATAAAGAAACCGCTTCCTCTGCTGATAAGACAGGTCAGATGGCAGCTCGCCGCTGACAACATAGTTAGCTAAATATTCATACCATGGATCATGGTTAGTGTTAGTAAAAACAACAAATAGGTAATCATCGGGAAAAGAATCATCAATAGGTAGAGGATCCTCTCCCTCCTGTTGCGGTAATCGCGACAGATGATCAGCTACTACATTCTCGGCGCCTGTCTTGTCTTTGATTTGCAGATCAGATTCTTGGAGAAGGAGTATCCATCTCAACAGTCATGGCTTAGCTTCCTTCTTAGCAAGAAGGTGTCTCAGCGCTGCATGGTAAGTAAAAACAGTAACTTCTGAACCTATCAAATATAAGCAAAATTTCTCCAGCCCATAAACCACAACTAACAGCTCCTTCTCAATATTGGTGTACTTCACTTGAGCCTCATCCAGAGTTCGGCTCGCATAGTAGATCGCATTTAAAGCCTTATCTTTCCGCTGGCCTAACACCGCTCCTAATGCATAATCACTAGCATCGCACATGATCTCAAATGGCAGATCCATTCGGATACTATTGCTTGGAAAAACAATGACCGATTATGCATGCAAAAACTACTGCTTTGATACCAATTGTAAGATTCATTAATCTTTTATTAGACATTTCTAATAACTATATAAATTTAGTTTAGTCATAAACTAACTAGATCTTATGCATGCATAACAAAATAACATAAAGTAAGAAGAAATCGTTCAACTTACATAAAGAGCCGAATGGTTGTACTAATTGGACACCTTCCAAATTAGTCTTCTTAAGAAAATCCTAGTGCTCCAAGGATGAACTTAGATTCAATATTGGAATCTAGTCCTCAAGGATTTGTACCAAGATAATCACCCTTAATACATATACTAATTTAAATACTAGAATTAGTATATGACCCCTTAAAATTAATAACTAATATTATTGATTACAACTACTAGTAATGGTGAAATAATATTAGAGATTTTGTGAGATTTCTTCTTAAGAGTAACTTAAAAAAATTAGAGAGAATATTCAAAATTACCCTCCTCTTCTAAATGCCCATTTAGAAAGGCGGTCTTGACATCCATTTGCCATATTTCATAGTCATGAAATGCGGCGATCGCTAACAGTATCCGAATGGATCTCAACATGGCTACGGGGGCAAAGGTTTCGTCATAGTGAAGACCATTAACTTGGGTGAAACCTTTTGCCACTAGCCTAGACTTGTAGACATCATCATGTCCTTCTATGCCATTCTTTACTTTAAAGACCTCTTTCATGCAAATGGATATTTAAAGCCATAAAGCTGAATTGGGATTAGAGAGTGCAGCTTTGTAGGTTGCGGGTTCGCCACTTTCTAGATGTAACACATCATGACTCCCATCCTCTTGGATAAGTCCAACATATCTATCAGGATGGCGAAAAACTCGACACGACCTCCTCGGTAGAGGAATAACAACAGAATTAGACGACGAAGGAACGTCTTCTTGCGTCTCTACTTCGGTTTGTGGCTCTTGAACTTCGTCAAGTTCAAAATTTCTCCCACTCTGTCTTTTAGAAATAAACTCGTTTTCTAAAAAGACATACTCACTAGACACAAACACTTTGTTTTCTTGAGGTTTATAGAAGTAATATCCTCGGGGGGTATTGGGGTAACCTACAAAGATACACTTTTCGGATCGTGGGGCTAGCTTGTTGTCTATCTTTACTTTGACGTAAGCATCACATCCCCAAATCTTCATATAAGATATATTAGGAACCCTTCCTTTCCATATATCATATGGAGTCTTTTCGGTTGCTTTGGTCGGACTATTGTTCAATGATTTGATTGCGGTTTGGATTGCTAATCCCCAAAACGAGTCGGGTAACTCGGTTTGACTCCTCATAGATCGAACCATATCTAGTAGGCTTTGATTTTTCCTCTGAGCAACACCATTGAGTTGTGGTGTGCCGGGTGGAGTTAGTTGTGACACAATGCCACAATCTTTCAAGTGTGAATCAAATTCATTATTAAGATACTCTCCACCACGATCGGATCGTAGTGCTTTTATCTTCTTGTTCAATTTGTTTTCTACTTCATTTTGAAATTCTTTAAGTTTCTCAAAAGCTTCACTCTTGTACTTCATTAAGTAGATATACCCATATCTACTTAAATCATCGGTGAAGGTAATGAAGTAGTCATAATTACCCCTAGCGGTGATAGTCATTGGTCCACATACATCGGTATGTATAAGGCCCAATAGTTCACTAGCTCGAGTCCCTTTACCACTAAAAGGATTATGAGTCATTTTGCCTAGGAGGCAAGATTCTCATATACCATATGATTGAAAATCCAATGGTTTAATAACATTAGTTGAAACTAATCTTTTAATGCGGTTCTCGTTAATGTGACCTAATCGACAATGTCAAATGTACGATTCATTTGGATCACTTGATTTGAGTCTCTTGGATTGTATGTTATAGATGTCTTTACTTGGATTTGAAGTTTCTAGAATATAAATGCCATTAAAAGAAGAGCCTCGGCCTATGACCAAGTCATTTCTAGAAATAATACAACAATTGAAATAATGTTCTTAGAAAGAGAAGGCACATAAAAACAATAATGCAAATACAACTCAAATCCATTTGCTAAAACAAGTACATAAGTTCCCTTGGATGTGGCCGCTACTCTAGCTCCATTCCCAAGCCGGAGATCAACATCGCCCTTGTTCAGCTTTTCCACGTTTCTTAGCCCCTGTAAATGATTACAAAGGTGAGAACCGTAACCGGTATATAATACCCACGTTGTGGTGGAAGTAAAATTTACATCAATAACATAAATTTCAGAAGGAATTTTACCGAGTGGAATAACAAGTCCATCCCTAATATTTCCCAAATATATGGGGCAATTCCTCATCCAATGTCCCATGCCATGACAATAATGGCATTCATCATCAACTTTGGTTCCTTTGGTAGTCCCACTAGCCATCTTGTTTCCATTGTTGAATTTTCTACCTTTCTTTCCCTTCTTTTTGAACCATTTTCCTTTAGTTGCAAGAGCTTGCTTGCTAGGACTCCCACTAGTTTCAGCATCCCTTTCTTCCAAAGATAAGGATCCCATATATTTAGCGAGATGGTCTTCCCCGAGACACATTCATAAAAGATCTAGTCATAGTAGCAGGTATGGAGGAAGTAATGAAATTAAGGTTTCCATCGGAACCGATCCCAAAATGAAGCTCTCTAGTAGTATATTGAGATTGTTGTTGGAGAAAATATCGTCAAATAAGTTATGACAAGACTCAATGGTAATAGGTGTTGTTGCATTGATATGATCCATTGCGATTTATAAACTACAAACATGGAGGTAAAGGAAATATTAAGATTTGTTATTTTAATCATACTTGCAATTGTTTTAAACAAGTTTCAAACATTTATATAGTGACCTCTACCCAACTATTATAAATGATCCCGAGATCCAAATTCATATTAACTCGGGCACGGTGAGCCGATTCATCCCTTATCAATATAACTCGGTGGATTAACTCTTTAATCGAATCTACTTCTAGAACTCTCGGTCGATAAAATTACTTTAATATTTATCTTTAGCCCGGAACACATGCGACTACGGTCACGAATACTTCCGTTGAGCTCAATCCAAATTACTTTAATATTTATCTTTAGCCTGGAACAATTTACTACCCAACGTAACAAGTTTAGCACCCCGGTGAGCCGAGCCTACTTCCTTATGAAATTGGGATTCATGGTTCTACTATTTGGTAAGGCCAATTCTCAATTATTTTTAGTGAGAGGTCTTGTCAATTTGTTATCTATCACGTTTTAAGTGAACTAAAGCGGTGAACTACGATAATTATAATTGACACGGTCGATGACTCGATAAAAAGTGATATGCATGTGTAGTTATGGCGATTTGGCTATGCAAGCAAACATATAAAACAAATGCAAAGCAAAAACGATAAAATCCTAGTATGGTCTTCCTAAAATAATAAATCAAATAAACTATTTACAAATTCGGAAACCAACTCCTTTGGTCCATTGAACTCCATTTGGCACGCACTCCAAGGCAACACCGTCTTTGTCGGACCACCTTGTCGAATGGCACCGTCTTCAAGGAACTCCGGGATAAATAAATTACAAAGCTTTTTTACTTTATACATTATAAAATGAAAAACAAAATAAAACAAAATAAAAGTGATACGAGATCACAATAATTACAACCAAATCGATATCCCATTCATTTCGGGAAATACCAATTAAAAACTAAGGCCATACTAAGTACAAATTACATAATTCAAAATTATATAAAATAAAATATGACAATCATACTAAAAATGCAGCATTAATATATGTATGAAACATGCCATGTTTTGCGCCAAATCGCCCTATTTATGTCAATATCGTATATATAGTCCAGTTTTATGGATTATTGTGATAATTAACCTTTTAAAATCACACAATATAACATAAATCAAATCTATGTCCAAGTTAATTACCCCAACCCTCTTAGGACTCAAAAATTTAGTCTTCACTAAATATTTGACAATAATTCAACTTGATATTTTATTATTGCTCTTAAAACACTAAAATTCATAATAATAAGGAAATAATTCCCAAAAAGTCATAAAAATTCGAAAATTTCAAAATCATGATTTTGTATATTATGGAAAATTCCCAACAACCCAAAATTTTAATAAAAATTTGCCTTTAGATTATTTTAAATTATTTCACAAATAAATCGTATAAAACATAATTTTAACCCATTAATTCCAAATTAAACATAAAATTATACAATAATTCAAAATTAAAATTTTGAATATTCTAAACAAGTTTCTAAAACCTGGAAATGATAAATTTTAAGTCTAAAAATCAAATTAACACTTATGACTATTAAAGTTGCTATTTATCAATTTATATCACTTAAAACTTAATAACCATTTAAATCATACGAAATTTAATATGCAACTTTAGATCTGATGTTCATATCAAATATACAACATTGGAAAAAAAATTTCATGCCATAAAATTTATTTTAGCTATTTATGCTAAAATAGTCACTATTTATGTGATTTTTACATCTAAAAATAATAAATCATGCAAAAAAAAACCATTTTATCTGAAAATTTATATACAGTGTGTAAATATTGTATGTGACAACATATTAAAATTTTATGGGCAGAGACGAAGTCTAGCTAATTTTAATAATTTAAGTGACATTTTATTCAATAAAATGTAATAAAAATACTAAAATCATATTAAAGAGCAATAAAATACCATAAATCATCAAAGATGACCTAAAATCAATTTAGGACCAGAATGTTTAACATGCAAAAATTTCATGACCTTTATCATCAAAAATCACAAAATACAAGTTTTATATGTTAACATTTTAACTCGGAAAAACAAAACCGATTATGTATGCAAGAACTCTTGCTCTGATACCAACTGTTAGATTCATTAATCCCTTATTAGTCATTACTAATAACATAATAAAAACTTAGTTTAGTCATAAACTAATATAGATCTTATGCATGCAAAAACAAATGAATAAAAGAGAAGAATCTATTATTCTTACAATGGAGGCCGAATAGGATATACTAATTGGACTCCTTCCAATTAGTCTTTTTAAGTAAAAATCCAAATGCTCCAAGTGAAAAACCCTAGATATAATAGTAGGATCTACTCCTTAAGGGATTGTACTATGGTAATCCCTCTTAATACATAAACTAATTTTGTTACTAGAAAATTAGTATATGTTCCTTTAAAATTTAACTAATATATATATATATATTATTACTACTACTAGTAATTGGATCTAAATATTAGTATAGAAATGATGTTGATATTTTCTTTCTCTCTCAAAATAATTTTAGAGAACTAAAATTAATTGTGGCATTAGAATAAATTTTTGCATAAGGGAAGAAAACTCTTATGGTTACGAGTGGAGAAAGGGGGCCGGGTAGGTTAAGGGAAGCAAGGCCAATCCTTGCACATATTTTCCCTCAATTGTTCTTCACAAGACAACCTAAAGTGACCAATCCCTCTTCCATGCATTATAGGGTTGTCTCAAACATTTATGCCTAAAGCGCAAATGTCCCCCACCCATATAGAAAACCCGGTTTCTATATGTAAAAAGGAATCCATTTTAATTTTGTATTTTATCATTTGCAATTTATAACATATGTGACATATTAATAGACATGTGACTATGTAATGCATTTTTAACTTATTAAAAATCATTACATACAAATAAATAACTCAAATAGCAATACATGATTACTAATACTTAAAAGGGACCATTTAATTATAATTCACAACACCTTGTAATTATAATACATTATTCATTCTAATTATAATTGTTTCATAAACAATAATAAAAACATCATCTATTTTAAAGGATTAATTAACTTGTATCTTAATACACTTAATTAATTTATCAATTAAGAGTGTTACCCTATAGGTATGACCTTAAGGGATCAACTTATCACCACCGTCATACGACAGTAATGTCAAACTCTAGTCAGCCAACCATTACCGATTAATGTGGATCAGTTGACAATAAAATATTACTTTCCTTCATATATTCTTATCATGAGATTTAAACATGTGATCGCATTATTGTCGAGGACACATACTCCAAAAAAATCGTGCCTTCAAATTGCAGCCTAAAGTTATAGAACAAATGATTATAACATTAAGCTTGGTAAGTAAGGTTATAGGTGAAATAGCTATAACTTTACCTTCCCAATGTTACTTCCAAAGATACTGTTATTAGATGATGTCCTATACTAGCTAATCTTCCTGGAGATCTTCAGTTGTAGGATCATCTCTTCATCTTGATCATAAGCTCTTCATCTTGAGCTTCTTATAGACTTGATCATGCCTTTTGCTTGAGTGATCATCACACTTGTGATTAAAGTAGTCACAGTGATGCTTTAAGAATCTTCAATGTTATAGCTCAAGCAGCTATAACATTACTCCAATGATGCTTCACAAATCTTCAAAGTTATAGCCACGAATGCTATAACATTGCTTGCTATTATTGTAACCTTTATTAAATCTAGTAATGACTAACAAGCGATTACGAGCAAAGATTCTATACATTGTAAAGCACACTTATCATTATCAAAACATATCATATAACTATATGGTCCAACACACGACATTGCGAAATGATACTGTCTTTTGTCTCATTCACCTTTTTCGCACCTAGGGAGCGGGAAGGGGGCCAAAATGCAAATTAAAAGCACCTCTATGCTCCTAAACAAGTTTCTAACCTAATGCAAGCATCAATTTCACTCAAAAATGGTCCAAAAAAAAACGCCTAAATCGATTTCAAAGGGGTTAGGGTTTCGCCCTAATTCAATTAACAAAAAGGCAAACAAATTCAAATGGATTTAAGAGGATTTACATACATTGAGATGACATAATGTTTGTAGCACAAATGCAAGCAAGAAGACAGGAACAAAATGACGATTTTGGGCGATTTTTGTGTGTTTGTAGAAGACGAAGTGGAATGAGGAGCAACCAGTCCTCGCATCTTTTTGAAGAAAAAAGGGGAGGACCCTTGTATCGCAAAATCCCTCGCGCCTCTTTGAGGCACTCCCAGCTGCTTCAGCGAAATTTTGGACTTTGGCCCAATTTCCACATGCACTCGCTATTTTTTCTCAAATGACGGAATTAAAAGCCGTCATTTTCCAAACAAAACAAAAATAGTGAAATTAAAATTCGCTATTTTTCACAAAGTTGAAACGAGAGAATTAAAGACGGAATTAAAGACCATCATTTTCAAACAAAAAAAACAAAATAGTGAAATTCAAATTCGCTATTTTCACAAATTTCAAACGACGGAATTAAAACTGTCATTTCCAAACAAAAAAAACAAAATAATGAAATCCAAATTCGTTATTTTCACAAATTTCGAACGACAGAATTAAAAACCGTCATTTTCAAACAGAAAAAAAAACAAAATAGTGAAATTGAAATTCGTTATTTTCACAAATTTCAAACGACGGAATTAAAAACCGTCATTTTCAAACAAAAAACAAAATAGCGACACACAAATTCGTTTTTTTCACAAATTCAAACCACGGAATTAAAAATCGTCACTTTCCAAACAAAAACCATGTAGTGAAGTCCAAATTCACTATTTCTCGCAAATTTCAAGTCGCGGGATGACGGAATTAAAAACCGTCATCTTCCAAACATACAGCAAATGGGGGAATTCACATTCGCTATTTTTACGAACTCCGAACGACGGCAGTAAAAACCGATACCTCTCTTCGAAATTCAAAATTACGAATGACGACAACAGAGACCGCCATCCACAGAAGCCAGACTCAAACAACAAAAAAGCCTCTCTCTTTCCGGCACCACAAACATCCAATATAAGCACCGAAATTCCCCAGCACGATATCAGAGACCTCCCCACGGAGCCCACTAACTCAACAACCATTTGAAATAAGCCCGACAAATCCGGCTAATTACCGCAGTCGATCTTTCGACCTCCAACACGGCTGGCGAGCCTCATCATATCCGCAACACGGTTACCGAGCCTCATCATATCCGCAACACGGCTGGCGAGCCTCACCATATCAGCAACACGGCTGGCGAGCCACATCATATCCACAACACAGCTGGCAAGCCTCATAATATCCGCAACACGGCTGGCGACCCTTATCATATCCGTGACACGGCTGGCGAGCCTCAAATGTACCTTCAACGGCTGGCAAACCTCTACACACCCACCCCTTGAAATAAGCCCCACAAATCCGGCTATTTCTCGTGGTCAATTACTCGACCCTAAACGGCTGGCGAGCCTTTGCGCGCAAATAAGAAATAGTTCAAGGACGTACCCCGAAGATGCCTCAAGTATGACTGCTTCCTATAGCCGGCGAGCCTTCATACGTAGTCTAACGGACTTTAAACGACTCACACAGGCAGCCGACAGACTCTAAACTGTCCCCGATGGCAGGCACTTGACTCGTATCCCGGATTCGCCTCGACGTCACCCTTTCCGATGGCAGGTCCTTGGCCTGAATCCTTTCGAGCCGCCTCGACGTCGCTCCAGACTTCAGGTTGTAATCTTCGATTGACCTAGGGGCTTTACTTTGACTTTTGCCCTGTCCAAGCCTCAGTCAAAGTGGGGGCTCTATAGATACCCAATATCTGTTGAATCCCTAACAAACACCCGATGATTATCGGACTACAACATGCTTAGGAATCGCTACGTTTAACCGACAGTTTGTATAACTATACGTCGGAAAACTCAAAATGGTTTCGAAAACAAAACATTTCAAAAATACCTGGAGCGTTTTATGCACGACGACGGGGTCGCAATGAGACTAACTAGAGTCAAAACTGACATCGGACCAAAAACCTACCCGAAATTCAAATCCCGACTCCAACAACGAGTCAAACACAAAAAACAAACATCACAAACATTCTATGCTAAGTATACACGGTATACTTGATGGTCAAGTACAACAATCATGACATCCAAAACCTAGGATAGAACAAACCATGATTCCAAATGCGTGATAGTGACAAGACAACTCGAAGACCCACGAACATGCTCGCGTCTCTTCGAGTAGCCTATATGGCCAGGTCGCTCAAAACGCACACAACCACACAATCCTCTATAAATACCCCTAAAATGCCACCATTTGATGGCACGCGAGCGTCTGCTCCCTCTTTTCTCCCTTAAAATTCTAGACTCGACTTCTCAAGTCACAAACCGACGTGTATTTTCGACCTACCGATCGAAAATACGAGCCATACACATTGTTTGGTACCATCATCGTGCATTAATTCACTTGACCGACAATTTAGAGCAACAACACCATCACTAAACAAAGCAACACTCCTTACTTTACAAAAACGGTTTTAAACCGAGTTTTCCGACCTAACAAGTTTTTACACTTCCGTCGATTTCTCGTCAAGAAACCTAGCATGTAAGTATGAGGGTGTAATTAATCCTCTTATTTCAGGTTCTTTTACCTGTTTTGTGACCTTAACATGCTAAAACATGCATAATATGGTCCAAAATATGGATCGAATGAGCCAAAACTGAGTTTTGACCTGAAATAGGAGCCCCTAGTCAGAACTAGGTGGCTCGCGCCTATACTGGCTGCCCAGGTCAGAACTAAAATGTGTTTGAGTTTATTCTTTCCTTTTTTCATTTTCTTTTATAATCGGTTTTTACCGTTTCAAATCATTTTTATGATGAATATTTTTAACCATAAATTATATTCACCTTTGGTTCTTTATTCCATGACGGTTTAATCCGTGTTTCGGAGATAATATTTGGTTAATTACATTTCAAAAGGGTAATTCAAAGCCTTTTATTCATTTGTTTACATTTTGAAAACAACCATTTAGTCATACATGCATAATCATCCTTGGTTCCACATATCAGTCGGTTTAATCCGATTACGATGATGAATTTTGACTAATTACAAAGCAATGAACTTAATGTAATTAGTTCATAACAAACATATTTTTGCATGTTTTCTTACAAAACAATTCATGTCAAGTTTGCAAAACCGAACTCGCCATCGAATATTGTCAACATAATGATAATTATTCAAGTCCCGTTCTTCACATTAGCAAAAAAGCTATCTCAACGACCTTTTCAACAAAACGGGTTTTGACACCCTTTTACAAAAAAATTCATACACATTTTTAACAAGCAGGAGACACCCCCTTAGGTCGTCGTCTGCCTCGTACCTAAAGAGGCCCTCTGATTTCCAGTTTCCAAATCTGGGCAGGCTCCCTTGCATCGCTCTATGGCTCGCGCCTCAATAGCCTGTCTGATGCAGGTCCTGTTTCCTTTACAGCACTCGTCTAAGACGAATTCAACTCCGGTTAACCTAATACAGAACGGATCAGATCGACAAGTTCGCATTTTACTTTGCATTTACAAAACACTTTCCTAAGACAAATGGATCACGTTATGCACCATAAACCTAACTCGGTAATTGAATGTTTAATTTCCGTCTTGCATGCAAATCAACACTAAATCAAACTTCACATCAAGTACTTGATATTTGGATAAACAATCGACATAGCAAGCTTCACATGTTAGGTATAAACTTGTGGATGCGCATTCATGCATTTTCTGGTTTTATCAACTTTCGCATTCAACCAACTAAGATCGATCAGTAGAGACCGCTACCGTGGGCGGGATTGGGTGTCCGATTAAAGGGCTTCCCAATACTTACCTTCACCTCTTACTCAGAAACTTTGGATAGTGGACGACTTTATCCTGGGCGAACGAGAGTCATTTTAGAGATAGGATGCTAAAGAGGGACGATTCCTTATCATTAGTACCTATGTCAAACACCGCTTTTTCCTTGATTGACCTAGGTATAAAGTGGATTTGAACGGTTTCCAAGCATCCCACAATTTCTTGGTGGCGACTCCGAACATCTCTATTATCGTTTTGAGACCCTTGTCGAGACGAAACCAACCGATCTAAAATGATTCGGTCGAAAGCATCTATTACGCCACCGAGTGTGGCTTTCCGACTGCTGCATGTACACAGATTGGCTTAGAGTTTTGATGGGCCCATGTCCACACCACCATCTCCAATCAAAATGATGGTGAAGTTGTCCGATTGATTCGATTGAAACTTTGTCGTGTAAGCTTACCAATCAAAACACTATTTATAATCTAAACAAACTACTCTTAGTAGAGTGGTAAGTAAAGGTCGACCCGAAGGGATGGGTATTTTATTGATTTATCGGTTGTAGGAAGCTATGCCTTTGGTGTCACAATTTGGGTTGAGTTTGAGGTTTGCAATTCTAAACTACTTAACAAAGGAAATGTACACAAATGAACGTAAAGAAAATCAAGTAAATGGGGTTTGTAAACAATTGATTAGAACACTAGGGTGTCCTGGGTTCATAAGGGAATCATGGTGAGATCATATAAACAAGTTACATAGATGCAAGAAAATTATTGTTGTAGTGGAATCGAGTTAGTTTATATCATACAATTCCTAGGAAGTTTTGTATCTCGGAGCCGAGTGTAACACCCACATACTCCAAGTGACTTACCAGGACCACTCAAGTATAAGGATGCTACCATCTCGGTTGCCCGAGGCAATGATAATCATAAGACAATAACGAAACAACATTTAAATAGTATAACTTTAGTGAATAAGATACAATACAAAACCAAATACCAAAATACGGTTACATGTTCTCAAAACTAACAACTAAAAGAAATGTTTAAGAAACTATCATGCTACAGCGGAAGACTCTATCATCAGACGGTGGTATCATCCCAGCTATCCCATGTAACTTAACTCATACCTGCTCAACAACTGCTCACCATCCCTGAATGGATCACCATAGTTTTTAAAACAATAAACGGGGTCACTACTAATCACACAATTTATATAAACCAACCACACAGTAAACAAACAGCTCAATCATCACAGATATACTCCGAACTCCAATCCCAACTCCACAATCCTGACTACACACTAAAGTGTGTAGCCCTGCCAGAGTGCCCATCGCAACAAGTCACTCCACGCCGCCAGTGGGGGACCGCAGCCGTACCCACCAAATCCCCGCTCATCTCCGTCGAGCGATAAACCCAAATTCCTTAATGTGCACATCCCTTCTGTGGCGGGTTTCACAGAAGGCGAATAATGGGCGTGAAGCCACTCCCGCAAGTGACTCCACTCAGCCAGGGACGCGCCCCGAAGAACACAGACAGATACAATCAATCACAACTACTATCAACAACCAAATCCAGCAATCGTCACAATACGAGTATGATAATATTCAACAACCACAAAACACCAACAACACATTATGGGACTAATACGAGTAGGAAACCCTACCGGAAAGCAACACAATCGAGACGATCTCACAAATGATATCAAAAGGCTTCTTCTACGAATCCTCCTCCTAACATACAAACATATAATCACTACCAATCACGAAACACAACAAAACCCCCAAATCCCAATATTAGGGTTTAACTAACTTTAAAGAAATACTATAAAAACGGTACGTAGATCTTACCCTCGACGCAAGGATCACAAAGGTATAAAGAAAGGTGAAATCCGACCTTCCAAGCTCCGGGATTTGCCAACAATGCGATTGATGCGAAGAACGTAGTTTGTTTTCTTTTTGAAAGTGATTAGGTTTATAAAAGTGTTTAAAGAAAGTGACGGAAGTAATTATATACCAAATCGCATTATTAACAAAACCCGACAAATCATCACCCCGTAAACCGGCTACTCGATCGAGTAGCTGAGATACTCGATCGAGTGCCCCATACTCGATCGAGTATCAAGGTTACTCGATCGAGTACCCAACAGGTCAGAAACTATTTTTAAAACGCAACACACCCTTACTCGACAGAGCAAGGCCCACTCGATAGAGTACCCAAAGACTCATAAAACCGTAGTATTACAGTCTTCCCTCCTTAAAAAGAACTTCGTCCCCGAAGTTCAAACCACAACAAAACAAAGACACACACTACAACACTCCCGACTCAACAACCAAAACAAAACTCAACATAAAACATGTTACTAACCAAAACTCAACCCGACTCAACCACAACAAACATACCAACACAACATAAAAAGATATAAAAAGCTCTTAAAAACTCTTCGCGATCATCTCCTACCCCCCCTAAAAGAAACAAGGTTACGTCCCCGTAACCATACATACTTGATCAAAAAGGAAAGGGTAACACTCTCTCATGGCCTCCTCTGCCTCCCATGTAGCTTCCTCAGACTCGTGGTTAGACCAAAGGATCTTAAGCAAAACTGTCTCACCACTTCTATTCTTCCTAACCTTCCGGTCAGGAATCTGCTTAGGCACCTCAAGATATGACAAAGAATCATCTAGATCTAATCTCTCTACCTCTAACACGTGTGACGGGTCACTCACATACTTCCGCAACTGAGATACATGAAACACATTATGCACTCTCTCTAACGCAGCTGGTAAAGCAAGACGATATGCAACCTCTCCAACCCGCTCTAAGATCTCATAAGGCCCGATGAACTTCCGACTCAGCTTGCCTTTCTTCCCAAATCTTATAACCCCACGCATAGGAGACACTTTCAGAAGAACCTTGTCCCTAACCTGAAACTCTATATCCCGGTGATGTAGATCTGCATAACTATTTTGCCTATCCTGAGCAGCTCTCATCCGTTCCCTGATCATCTTAATCTGCTCAACCATCTCATGCACCATCTCTGGTCCTAGAACCACTGCCTCAGCACTGTCGTCCTAACAAATCGGACTTCTACATCTCCTTCCATATAAAGCCTCAAACGGTCCCATACAGATACTAGTGTGATAGCTGTTGTTGTAAGAAAACTCTATCAAATCCAACCTCTGTTCCCAGCTACCACCAAAGTCCATCACACAAGCTCGCAACATATCCTCAAGAGTTTTGATCGTTCTCTCAGTCTGACCTTCTGTCGCAGGATGAAATGCTGTACTCATCTTCAAAGTTGTTCCCAAAGATTCCTGCAACTCTTTCCAAAACCTTGAGATAAATCTCGCATCTCTGTCAGATATTATGTCCTTAGGAACTCCATGTAACTTAAGCACGTTCTTCCGATAAGCCATAGCTAATTGTGCTTTAGTCCACGTATCTTTCATTGGCATAAAGTGAGCTGACTTGGTCAGTCGATCCACTATTACCCATATCATGTTGTTACCCTGTTGACTCTTTGGCAAACCTACGATAAAGTCCATAGAAATGGATTCCCACTTCCACTCAGGTACCTCTAAAGTCTGAATCTTACCTTGTGGTCGTCGCTATTCCCCTTTAATTCTCTGGCATGTGAAACAACAGGCCACAAACTCAGCTGTTTCTTTCTTCATCCCAGGCCACCAAAACGTGTTCTTTAAATCCTTGTACAGCTTGTCACCACCTGGATGTACTCAATACGGTGTACAATGTGCCTTTGTCATGATTGTCTTTTTCAGCTCCTCATCATTAGGGACACACCACCTACCATCAAACCTCAAACTACCATCTGTATGAATAGAGAATCGAGACACTGTCCCTTTCTCTACTCCAGCTCTCCACTCAACCATCTTAGGATCCAATGCCTGTTTACCTCGAATATCATCATAAAGATCAGGCTGCACTGTCAAATCTCCCATGGTATCCCCTCTCTGCATCATATGTATCCCAAACCTCCCCACCTCATCTCTCAACCTCATCAAAGATAGAGCTGTGTACAAAGAATGTACACTCTTCCTACTCAAAGCATCTGCAACAACATTGGCTTTCCCTTCATGGTAGATAATATCCATGTCATAATCGCCAATCAGCTCCATCCACCTCCTCTGTCTCATGTTCAACTCCTTTTGAGTGAAGATGTACTTGAGACTCTTGTGATCCGAAAATACCTTAAAGGTCGCCCCATAAAATTATTGTCTCCATATCTTGAGAATAGACACCACTGCACCCAACTCCAGATCATGTGTAGGGTAGTTTTCTTCATACGGCTTTAATTGCCTAGAAGCGTAGGCAATCACCTTACCGTTCTACATCAACACACATCCCAACCCGTTCTTTGAGGCATATGTATAAACCTCAAAGTTCTCGATCCCTTCAGGCAATGCTAAGATAGGCGCTGTGGTGAAACGCTCCTTTAATGTTTGGAACGCCGTCTCACAACTCTCATCCCAAAGAAACATGTTCTCTTTCCTCATCAACGCTGTCATAGGTCTGGCAATCTTGGAGAAATCTTTCACGAACCATATGTAGTATCCAGCTAAACCCAAGAAACTCCTGATCTCAGCAACATTCTTTGGTGCTTCCCACTTTGTCACTGCCTCAATCTTTGCCGGATCCAAAGCTACCCCATCCTTAGAGATCACATGCCCCAGAAAAGCAACTTTCTCCAACCAGAACTCACACTTGGACAGCTTAGCATATAACTCATGCTCCCTCAAAGTCTTCAACACAATCCTCAGATGCTCCTCATGCTCCTCCTTAGTCTTTGAGTAGACTAAGATGTCATCGATAAACACCACTACAAACTTGTCTAAAAACTGTCTGAAGATTCTGTTCATCAAATCCATAAACACAGGCGGTGCATTAGATAACCCAAACGGCATCACCACATACTCATAATGGCCATACCTCGACGTGAAAGCTGTCTTTGGTATGTCCACCTCTCTAATCTTCACCTGATGGTACCCCGACCTCAAATCAATCTTGGAAAAGACTGATGCACCACTCAACCGATCAAACGGGTCATCTATCCTTGGCAAAGGATACTTCTTCTTCACTGTCACTCGGTTCAGCTCCCTGTAGTCTATGCACAACCTCAAACTCCCATCTTTGTTCTTCACAAAAAGAACTGGTGCTCCCCACGGCGATACACTAGGTCTAATTTATCCTTTCTCTATCAGATCATCTAACTGTTTCCTGAGCTCCTCCATCTCTTTAGGACCCATCCGGTACGGTGCCTTAGAGATTGGCCCCGTCCCCGGTTTCAACTCAACCGTGAAATCTATCTCCCTTTTCGGTGGCAACCCCGGAATCTCCTCTGGAAAAACATCTGCAAACTCTCCCACCACTGGTATCTGATCAACTATCGGACTCTCTATCCGGTCATCTCTCATATGGCACAAGATCAAAGGGCATCCCTTCCTCGGATAGGACTTCAAGGTAACAGTTGCAATCAACTTGACTTTGGGTTTGACCACAAACCCACGATAAGACACACTAACACCCTTAGGACCTCTTAAAGACACTTTCTTTTGATAACAGTCTATCTTAGCTTTATACTTTCCCAACCAATCCATCCCGACTATCATCTCAAAACCGTCAAAAGGAAACTCTAGCAAGTCTACAGGTAGATCAACTTCCCCAACAATCATAGGTACATCCCTATATAACCTCCCACAAGATACAGACTCACCCGAAGGTAAAAAAACTTTTTCACTTACAGACTCATATTCCCTCAAACCCAACCGTTTTACATGACTCGTAGATACAAACGACTGAGACGCCCCCAATCAAACAAAACAAAGGTATGAATACCGTTAACAAGAAAAGTACCAGTGATAACATGTGCATCATCCTCAGTTGCTTTCTTGTCCATCATAAACAGCTTTCCACTGGTCTTCTGTCCACCTCCCTCGACAGTACTGGCTGATGTGGTCGGTTTAGCACCCGACCCCTGATTGTTGTTGTTCGTAGCAGGTTTCTGATAGGAATTACCGCCGTTGCGGTTACCTCCACCCTGATAGCTCTGGCTTCCCTGGTTAGACCATGACCCAGACGGTCTGTTGCTCGCATAACTCTGTGCCGGCCCCTAAGAATAGCTCCCCTGAGCCGATCTCTGAAAAGCTCCAGGTAAACTCGTACACTCTTGTCTCTTGTGGCCTACACCACCACAGCCATACCACCTACCACTACCACTCGCACGGCCACGCCCAAAGGAAGCCTCAACACTGAACCCTGACCCAGAAGACAACGCTCTAGCCTGATTGTGGTTGCCTTTCTTATGGCTAGATTGGCCACCACCTTCACTCTCAGCCTTTCTTTTCTCAACTGCTCTCTCTTGAGCCATCTCCACCAACCTCTCAGCTCTCCCATCCCTCTCAGAAGCTTCCTTAACATCAGTAAGGACTCCCACGGGTAACTTATCCATGATCTTAGGGGTCAACCCCCTCTCAAACCTCAGCGGTAGGTTCTCCTCACTCAAACCCATATCCTCAGCATACCTAGACTTCTCATTAAACTGCTTGTAGTACTCAGCCACTGATATGTCAGATGTCATCCTAAACCCATCAAACTCCTCCCTCAGCTTATTTCTCACATGCTCGGGTACAAACTCCTTCCTCATAGCCCTCCGAAACTCTTTCCAAGGTATAGCAGGTAAGCCCTGCTTTGTGTACATCTCCCTAGCACTCACCTTCACCTTGTCCCACCACTCACCAGCTGCTTCCCTCAGGTAGAACGCAGCTTGTTCCACTCTCATCTCATCAGGACAGTGTACCAGGTCTAGTATGTTCTCCATCTCACGATGCCAGTTGTCAAGAAGATTAGGCTCCCCAGTCCCCTTGTACTCTTTTGGGTTAAACCTCGCTATATAAAGACTGATCTTGGAGTGGTCAAACTCCTTATCCTTTCCCACTCTCTTTAGGGCCTCAGTAAGAGCATCTTGGTGCTCCAACATCTTAACTACATCGTCGATTTTCATGCTCTCAGCTCTCGCACACAAGGCGTTTCTCTTGGGCGGCATCTTGAAACTATATAAGAAAGGGTAGATATAAACATATGCACTAAAACCTCAAAACACAAAAGCAGACGGCCCAGAACACACTCGATCGATTGCCTAAACCTACTCGATCGAGTAGAGGCTACTCGATCGAGTGCCCACTATACTCGATCGAGTGCCCCGACATCAGACCCAAAACAGACCTTCTGATCTCTAACATACTCGACCGAGTAGCACATCGAGTGACCCCCTACTCGATCGAGTGCCCTATGTACTCGATCGAGTGCCCAAAAACACGATTCTGGTTGTAAAAACGTCAAATACCCACTCGATCGAGTCAGACCCACTCGACCGAGTACCTCACCTACTCGATCGAGCACCCCCTACTCGATCGAGTCATGCTGACTCGTATATACTACCCGCATGTTATCTCACAAATCCCAACATACTATACAACTTTATAAACTCAACATTATAATATAGCTAAGCATGCAATTGCACATAACTCTTCATATGATCAACAAAACAACTATTTCATGTTATCAAATGCCATATAATAAACATCTAGCATGCCTCTTATTCAAACAACATTTTATATACTTTACCAACCTTTCATTCACAATTTCAGTCTTCTACTCCCAACATCCAACAATTCACAACATATATCGTCACATCCACATACAAACTAGCAAACATCACATACGACCTTGACATATAGTCATATACCCCCCATGTGACCGGTTCAAAATTGTAGGGCGAGTTCGCGACTTTAGGACGTCTCCCAAGTCTTTGCATTAGCTCCTACAACCTTTACTCCGAGTTTATTTTAATTGACTCCCTATGTTCATTAGATTCATTGGTTACAGGTTTCAGGATCGTCGCTCTGATACCATTTTGTAACACCCCCATACTCCAAGTGCCTTACCAGGACCACTCAGGTATAAGGATGCTACCATCTCGGTTGCCCGAGGCAATGATAATCATAAGAGAATAACGAAACAACATTTAAATAGTATAACTTTAATGAATAAGATACAATCCAAAACCAAATACCAAAATACGGTTACATGTTCTCAAAACTAACAACTAAAAAAATGTTTAAGAAACTATCATGCTACAGCGGAAGACTCTATCATCAGACGATGGTATCATCCCAGCTATCCCATGTAACTCAACTCATACCTGCTCAACAACTGCTCACCATCCCCGAATGGATCACCACAGTTTTTAATACAATAAACGGGGTCAGTACTAATCACACAATTTATATAAACCAACAACACAGTAAACAAACAGCTCAATCATCACATATATACTCCGAACTCCAATCCCAACTTCACAATCCTGACTACACACTAAAGTGTGTAGTCCTGCCATACTGCCCATCGCAACAGGTCACTCCACGCCGCCATTGGGGGACCGCAGCCGTACCCACCAAATCCCCGCTCATCTACGTCGAGCGATAAACCCAAATTCCTTAATGTCCACATCCCTTCTGTGGCGGGTTCCACAGAAGGCGAATAATGGGCGTGAAGCCACTCCCGCTAGTGACTCCACTCAGCCAGGGACGCGCCCCGAAGAACACAGACAGATACAATCAATCACAACTACTATCAACAACCAAATCAAGCAATCGTCACAATACGAGTATGATAATATTCAACAACCACAAAATACCAACAACACATTATGGGACTAATACTAAGTTGGGAAACCCTACCTGGAAAGCAACACAGTCAGACGATCTCACAGCTGATATCAAAAGGCTTCTTCTACGAATCCTCCTCCTAACATACAAACATATAATCACTACCAATCACAAAGAACGTAGTTTGTTTTCTCTTTGAAAGTGATTAGGTTTATAAAAGTGTTTAAAGAAAATGACAGAAGTAATTATATACCAAATCGCATTATTAACAAAACCCGACAAATCATCCCCCCGTAAACCGGCTACTCGATCGAGTAGCTGAGATACTCGATCGAGTGCCCCCTACTCGATCGAGTATCAAGGTTACTCAATCGAGTAGCCAACAGGTCAGAAACTATTTTTAAAATGCAACACACCCTTACTCGACAGAGTAAGGCTTACTCGATAGAGTACCCAAAGACTCATAAAACCGTAGTATTACACCGAGTCGGTCAAGACTTTACAACACCTACAAGCTGACTTAATTTCTTCCTATTTAACTATATGCATGGTCTAACAAGCCTTCACTTGGTTTATGTCTTACAAGTCTTGTTGAATGGATAAGAGAATCATGCTAGGTTGTCAATCAGGCATTTCATCAAGCATAACATGTGCATAAGTTGAAACTACAACAAGCAAGCAGTCATATGAACTTATTAAGTAAAGATCTACCCCATGATTAACTCCCCTAATCCCAATTAACCCTAGTTAGGAGACTACTCACTCTTGATCATGGAAAACATGCTAACAAGGGTGTCAATCATATTAACAAGGCTAAACATGATGGATGAGCAAAACAATAAACAAGGATTAAGTAAAGAGTAGAGAAATTGTACTAACTTAGGATGATCAAATATAAAGCAAAGAATAATGGAATAAAACTTGATGAATGATGAAGAGTTGTCGACTCGCCAATAAACCCAAATAGTGTTCAAATTACCCAACTAAATCTAAGAACACTTGAATAATTAAGGAAAGATTAAGATGTGATTATGATTGAATTGTATAATAAAACTTGATTAACACTAATAAAACTTGATTAAAGCTCAATTCAAACTTGATGATAATCTCCTATTACAATGGAGTATTTATACTAAGTACAAGTATTAGGGTAACAAAGGGCTTAAATGACGATTAAGTCCCTAAAATGAAGATTAACGCCTTGCAAGTCCCTCAAGGAGACGCTCGACCTGCCTATGTTGGACGCCCATGCTGTAAAGGAAAACGCCCGTCCTGCTTGTGGGACGCTCAGGCTGAGTCTTGGGACACCCGTTTCATAGGTCAGTTTGGCATCTTCTTCAATTGGTTGCCTCATGATCCGTGGGGATCATTGAGGAGCCTTGGGCATCCTTCATCATTGCCCAAATACTTGTTTTATTGACTTAGGCCTTTAGTATTGGTCTTCTCTTTGTTGCTTGGTCGTTAGATGCGATCCATTTTGCTCCGTTTTGCTTCATAAAAGCAAGGTTAGCATTCCTCTCCTACCAAGGACACAAAACCTCAAAGAATATGCAAAGTAGGAAGCTAAAGATAAGAAACGACCCTAATACACGCAAGAAATCATAGGAACGAGGCTAGTTAGGGGACTAAATGTGTGTAAATATGAGTCACATCACCGATCATTCCAAGCCCAACGCGGCCATGCTTCCTAGGGGTATCATTGCTACCCAAATAGGAGTCGCGTATTGTTGTAGTAGTGTCCTCCACAATAAATGCGTTTACATATTAAATCTCGTAAAAGAAATATCAGGGATTTATTTTTTTATTTGTCAGCCGGTCATCGTTAATCGGTAATGATTGGCTGAATAGAGTTTGACATTACTGTCGTGTGACGACGGTGATCAGCTGAACCTTTTAGGTCACACCTATAGGATAACGCCAAAAAAAATGAATTAATTATTTGTATGAGATACGAGATAATTAATACCTTGTATTATTTGAGTTTTAGTAAATAACGGAAATATATTATTTGATGACGGGTTACGAATTCGAGACAAGGAGATTTATTATTTAATTATGTGATATTAAATAATAAATATATTAATTAGAATATATTAATTAATTTTTAATTAGTTAATTTTATACGATATGTGTATATGTTTTGAGGTGGAATAAGTTAGCTATTAAATTTTACAAGAGGTTGTAAAATTAGCTAAATGGGTTAATATTGACACATTGTATGTTGATAAAATAATTTTATGATTACTTAATAGTTAAGTAGTCATTGGTAGTTAATTTGTATTATTTAAGTGTTAAATAATTAAATTAATATTTAATTATGTAAGATAATTAAATATAAGACTTATAAGCATTTGTGGGGCAAATATCGAAAACCGAAATGGACCAAATACAGTCCAAATGTTCCGGTTTTTTATAGGACACCAAGTGTCCTTTTAAGTGGAAATTCCACTACCTTTTGTTCCCCATATTTGGCTATAAATACCCCACTATTCACTTCATTTTCTTAGTTGGAAAAATTAGAAGTAAAATTGGTCTTTTTGAGGGCTCCAAAACCGGTTGCCTTTCCTCCATTAAAGACCATTTTTTCCTTCTTATTCTGTTCATCTTTTTATCCAAAAACACATATAAATATCAACTAATAATATTATCAAAGTAATAATATTAATTAGTACATCAAATATACAAATAAACAAGGTTACTACTACATTTACCTAGTTAGTATTTTAGTAGTATTTTGGGTTTATCTTGGGTGCCACCTTAGGAGATTACCTACTTTGGTAATTAAGTTGTTGGAGGATCATCTTTATTGCATTAGCACAAAAACAACATCAAGGAAGGAGTCCTTGAGTTGTGCCCGTTTTGCCTTATAACAATGTAAGGAATTTTTGTCTTAAGATGGTTTAATACCATCTCTTTTATATTTTGCTATGCATGCATGTAGATTTAGACCACCTAAAATTAATTTGTTATTTTGATATCATAAGATGAGTGTTAATTTGATCTAAATAACTAACAAGTGGTATCAGAGGATTGTTATATACATGCATGTTGTCTTAAGACGATTTTAGTAATTTATGAGATAAATAAATAAAATTGATATTATGTTATTAAAATCAGTTTTATCACATAATATAGTCATGCATGTAAATAATCTGGTCTTAGAATGATATGGGACGAAAATTTGATATTTTTTCATTTTTGTTATAACTTAAAATGGCATAAAATTGAATACAAATGCATTAAAATTAACTAAGAGTTAATTAAATTGGGTTGCATGTTAAGTTTATGCATATTTATTTAGAAATAACCAAATGCATGTTCTATTTCTGAGATAAGTAGTTACTTTAAGTTAATGTGATTAATTTAGATAGTTTATTGATTTTTATTTGATGAAAATTGGTAAATAATGGTTATTTTGCAAATAAATACTGATTTAATTTTTAGGCTCGAAATTTTTGAATTTTTAGCTCCTGGAAATTGTTCCAAAATGTACAAAATTTGATTTTAAGTTATTTCAATTTTTATGGTTTGGTTTAGAGTTAAATCGTAAAAATTTCCGTTTTACCGATTAAATTGTAAAATCATTTTAAATAAATTTTAAAACCAAAAATTTTTACTTGCATGTCATTTTTGGTGTAACCAGAATGTTCATGGCTTTGTAATTTATTTTCCATAAATTTTAGAATTAAATGAAACTTTCCATAATAATTGTGAATTATTATGTCTTTTTGTCATAATTTTTGTTTTAATCCCATATTAATTCAAGATAATTAGTGAGAATAATTGTTTTGAAATTAGACCGGATTAGTATCATTAGAATAGCTTAAAATTGTTTTAAGAATTGATTATAAATTTTTATTGGTAAAAGTTCCGTCAAAAGAAGCTCAAATGATCGTTGTTGGTAAGTTGGACGATTTGGCATGTCATTTTCCATAATGCATTTTATTATTCATTGGATGAATATTTGTTTTAGCTTTATAATTATGTATTTTTTCCTAATATGACCATAGGTAGAAGTTGGTATTTCCCGTAATGTAAGGGAATATCGACTTGTTTTGTAATTAATTGCAATTTCGTATCGCCTAATTTGTAATTAATTAAAAGTTTTATTTTAATTTTATTACAAATTGTATAATAGGATATTGTTATGTAATTTAATTATTAGTAACAAAATAAAGCATCTAAAGACGGAGTTTTCATGAAGACGGTGTTTTCGGAAAGGCGTTCCGAAATCCTAAAGACTGAGGCCATTTTTATGAAGATTCTAGGGACCAAGGAGTTGGTTTCCAAAGTGTAATAATTTTAGTTAATTAGATTAACTAGGTGGCCATATTAGGACTTCTTTGTTTAATTATGCATTCATGCCAAATTATTACTACATGTTTTTATTTTTGTTGTTGTTATCAATTTAATTGTCTAGCATTCACCAATTTTGTTCACTTAATAGTGATAGACAATTAAATTGATAAGATCTCTCACATTTAGTTTAAAAATTTAGATTAGCCTTACCAAATAATAGCACCTATGAATCCCTTCTTCATTAGAGGTAGGTTCAGATTACCGAGGTACACTCTTTTTACGTTGGGTAATAAAAGTTATTACGCGTGAAAATTGGTTGGACTCAACGGAATAAATATGGGTTGAATCGGTCCACCGTGCCCATATTTATTTCTGGGGCTAAAAGATAGATTTAAAGAAAATCCGTCAACCAAGAGTTCTAGTAGTAGAATCAGTCAAATTGTTGACTCACCAAATTTATATAAATATGGGTTGAATCGGTCCACCGTGCCCGTGTTTATATAAAATTGGATCTTGGAATCATTTATATAATTCAGTGGGAGATCATTATATAAATGGGAACTTGTTAAAATAGTTTCACAAGTTAAAAATTTTTTTTAGACGATAAATGTTAATCTTGCCTTTCATTTCCTTTGTAGTAATCACGATGACTTCTACTAGTGAAACCGTCACCATAGCTAGAGATTCATGGCTACATTCTTTTATGGACAAATATGTTTTAAAAGCCGATGGTAGTAATTTTATATATTGGGAGGAACAACTTCTAATAGCTGCCACAGGTGATGGCAAATTACGCTACCTTTTCGATCCCTCTCCCCCTTCGCCTAGTACTAGGGCCACTGCCGATGTAAGGGAGGATTTTTCAAATTATCAAAAGGAATCCGCTGCAATTAAAAATGTTGATTTTTTCAATGCATCCTGCTTTACAAAGGCAATGTGTCAAGTTTCGTGATGCACATGAAGTATTCTCGAGGCTTTCAACTATGTTTTCTCAAGCCCCGAGAATAATTCAATATGACACCGCATATCTTTTCTTTGAGGCTAACCTCAAAGATGGTCAACCTGTAAGTTCACACGTACTTAAAATGATTGAGTACGTGAAAACTTTAGAGGGGTTAGGTTGCAAGATGCCTGACGAACTTGTGGTGGACCGAGTGCTCCACTCTCTCTCGCACATCAAAGGATTTACCCAATTTAAGGTAAATTATAATATGACAAACATGAGAAAGAGTTTAAATTAGCTCCATTCTCTGCTTGTGCAAGCAGAGAAGGACATGGGATTGAGTGGGAGTACAAGGAAAGATGTGCTTGCGATAAACGTGAAGGGCAAGAAGCAGTTTAAGAGAAACACAGGTAAGAAGCCCGTCTAGGTGGAGGGCAAAGGTTAAGCAATTGTGAATTGCTCTACCAAGCCTAAACCTATAAAGGGTAATCCTCTTAAAGATACTTGTAATTACTGTAATAACAAGGGACATTGGAGGCGTAATTGCACGAAATACTTGGATGACATCAAAGCTGGCATTGTGAAGCCAACATGTAATTTCTCAACCGAATCTTTTATGATAGACATAAAGTATGCTTCAAATACAACTTGGGTATTAGATACTGGTTGTGGTTCTCACTTGTGCAATCATTTACAGGGCCTAAAAAGCATAAGAAAGCTAAACAAGGGTGATGTTGATCTCTGAATGGGTAACGGGTCTAAAGTAGCCGCCGTCTCAGTAGGAACTTATGTACTTAACTTAGCTTCAGGGTTGCAGTTGTATCTTAATAATTGTTATTTTGTACCAACGTTGTCTAGAAATATAATATCAGTATCTGTGTTAGACACAAAAGGTTTTTCTTTTGTAATTAAAGACAGACGTTGTACTTTTTCTCTTAATGGGATTATATATAGCGAAGCTATTTCAATCAATGGTATTTATATTCTAGATACTTGAAACGATGTTTATCATTTAGATAATAAAAGACTCAAAATAGGTGATCCCGATCAATCGTATTTATGGCATTGTCGATTAGGAAACATTAACGAGAAACGCATTAAAAGACTAGCGTCGACTGGTATAATTAAACCTTTTGATTTCGAATCATTTGGTATATGCGAATCTTGTCTTCTTGGCAAGATGATGTGGGGTAATATCCGTATAATACCCTTTAATTATAGGATTATAACGCAAATTTTATATGCAATTTATAGTCATAAACGAAAAACATAATGAAACGATAAAGATTAAGTAATAACCTCCGGTCCTAGTGCAATTCGGCAATGAGAGATCAAAGTAGATCTCCTCCTAATTGTTGCACCCAAGATTGTCCGAGAAATGCCCTTGTGCTAGAATGAATCCTCTAATTGCCTTGCAATATTGAGAGGATTGTTTTGTGAGTTTTCGTTGGATGAGAGATCCGAATTTTGAGAGGCAATTTTTCTCAAAACCCTAAAAATGTTTTGCAAAATGAATTAGGTTACAAGTGAGGAGAGGCTCTCCTATTTGTCTCCTGTCATTCGGCCAAACCGTGAGGCCCCTAGGGAAGTGGGCTTCCACTTCCTTTTAGTTTTAGCTCATGGTCCAGTTCGTAAATCGCTAAAATGTATATGACGCGGTTTAGTTATAAATCGTCATCGGTTATCGGTTATTAAAGCATCCACTGATAATACGGATTAGTTGAAATATCAATACATGTCCGACAAAGACGATATTGTATAATTATATTCAACATACATTTAATTAAATATAACACGCTTATATTTAATTTACGAATTAACTGCTTAATTCGCGTTAGCCATTATTATTTAATCCGTATTAAATAAACAACATCACATTTTGACTAATTATTAGTCAAATAACTCAGACTAACTGGTTAGTCAAATTTGGCATCTACATGACTGTATTTTCATACCGTCACATCTCTCAAACGTATCCTATAGGTGTGACTTTTAGGGACCAGTTGATCACCGCCATCTGTATGACAATAACGTCAAACTTATCTAGCAAGCCAACCGTTATTGATAAACGTGGACCAACTGATTATGATACAAAAGTATACCCTTTGATCCTTTTAGAGATTTATAAGTCCTTGCACTAACTGTTAAGGACACCAGCCCCAACAAGAGCTCCCACTTGTCCGTACAAGTGTATGTGCAATGACGTTATCCGCACTAACTGGAGGACACAGCTCCAACAAACTCCCACTTGTCCGTACAAGTGTATGTGCGATAACCGATTCTCATATTCATTTAAAATTTCTCCCACTCAATGTAAAACAATTTGCGATCTCCGGATCCACAAAGGTCGTATTTTACAATCGATCTGGATCAAGAGTGGTTTCCCCGACTAGAGAGTAACTTAACCGATAAAACGAATCCGTATCCGAGCATGGCCATGCATTTCGATTCTGACTCCTCGAGTGGCCCTGAGAAATATCGAGTACCCGATAAAGGCTGAATATTTCCTTCAACTCGAACTCCTTCCGATCTAAGCACAGCATGAGATGACCCAGAAAAAAACTACTTGGCCCCCTGTTACGGATGACCGTGAGAAAGAAACCAAAGTCACCCAAAATCTGCCTTAGTCTCAAGAGACAGTCGATAGTCAAAAGAATCGACTCTTAGGATCACCATGGAGGTCCTATCCACGACCGGGCACCGAATGTTATAAAACATTTAGGACTCCACGTCGATGTCACAATTGTGTCCTACGAGATATCCGTATAAATCGCCTCTGTGATTGGTCAGTCAACCGGTTGACTTATGGCTCGTTGAACCCACCATCAACCAACGTCACAAAATAATTGCCAGAGTTATCAGCTCATGTGGGCAATTAAGGACTGAAAAATATAATGTTCGTTCAGTTCACTTTGTGGTGTTCAAAAATTGTCGCACAATTCCACATGAAAAACAAAATATATAAATATCAAAACGATGATGTTGTATAGAGTACAAAAGGGAATGAATCTGATCCATAAAAGGATACTACAACTTAGGAACACGTTTAATTCCCATGGAATTGACATGCCCTTCATGCTTATCTTGTCGTAATGGTTTAGTGAGAGGATCTGCTATGTTATCATCTGTAGCAATCTTTTCTATCACTACTTCCTTTTGCTCCACGTAATCTCGGATTAGATGAGCTTTCCGTTGTACATGTCTAGACTTGTTGCTAGACTTAGGCTCCTTAGCTTGGAAGATGACACCACTATTGTCGCAATAAATGGTGATCGGGTCATTCGAACTAGGCACTACAGATAGTCCATGTAAGAATTGACGCATCCATATTACTTCCTTTGTAGCTTCAGACGCGGCATAGTACTCGGACTCAGTCGTAGAATCTGCTGTAACAGTTTGTTTGGAACTCTTCCAGTGATCATAGCGCATTAAGAGTAAAAACGAATCCAGGCATCGAGATTTCGAGTCATCACGATCCGTTTGGAAGCTAGCATCTGCGTAACCGGTTGCGCATAGCTTTTGAGGGCCTCCATAAGTCAATGCCCAATCTTTAGTCCTCCGTAGGTACCTAAGAATGTTCTTGACAGCCAGCCAATGTGGTTCACCTGGATGCTGTTGGAATCGACTTGTCATACTCAATGCATATGCCACGTCCGGACGTGTGCATATCATGGCATACATGATTGATCCTATAGCCGAAGCATAGGGAATCCGTGCCATGCGCTCTTTCTCTTCCGGTGTCTCTGGTGCCTGAGACTTGCTCAAATGCACCCCTGGAGCCATAGGAAGGAACCCCTTCTTGGAGTTAGTCATGCTGAATCTCTCTAGGACTTTGTCTATGTAAGACTCCTGACTGAGAGATAGCATCCGTCGTGATCTATCTCGATAGATACGGATGCCTAGAATTCTTTGTGCCTCTCCCAGATCTTTCATCTGGAAATGGTTTTTCAACCATACTTTCACCGAAGTTAAGAGAGGTATGTCCCAATCAGGAGTATGTCATCGACATACAATATTAGGAAGACAATCTTGCTCCCACTCGACTTGATATAAAGACATGGTTCCTCGACCGATCGAGTAAATCCATTTTCTTTAATCACTTGGTCGAAGCGATGATTCCAACTCCTTGATGCTTGCTTAAGTCCATAAATGGAACGCTTAAGCTTGCACACTTTCTTAGGATGTTCTGGATCGATGAAACCTTCGGGTTGTACCATGTACAACTCTTCCTCCAAAAAGCCGTTTAAGAAGGCGGTTTTCACATCCATTTGCCAAATTTCATAGTCATGAAAAGCGGCAATCGCTAAGATAATCCGAATGGAACGCAGCATGACTACGGGTGCGAACATTTCATCGTAGTGCAAACCTGGCACTTGGGTGAAACCTTTAGCAACTAGTCGTGCTTTATAGATATCTTGTTGACCTTCCACAGAATGCTTTATCTTGTAAAGCCATTTGCATTGAAGGGGACGAACCTTAGCAGGTAAGTCAACAAGATCTCATACGTTGTTCTCATACATAGAGTCCATCTCGGATTGCATGGCCTCAAGCCATAGCTTTGAGTCGGAACTAGTCATGGCACCTTTATAGGTTGCGGGTTCACTACTCGTTAAGAGTAGAACGTCATCTATGTCATGTTCCTCGACCATACCAATGTATCTGTCTGGAGGAATAGAGACTCTTCCCGACCTCCTAGGTTCCTCAGGAATGTTAACCGCAGCCGGGATTGAAGGAATAGGTTCCTCCAATGGTTGCTCGGTACTTGGTTCTGGAATCTCCGACAGTTCGAAGGTTCTATCACCCTTTGCATTCTCGAGAAATTCCTTCTCTAAGAATGTCGCACTAGCCGCAACAAAAACACGTTGTTCGGTTGGCGAATAAAAGTAATGACCAAGCGTTCCTTTAGGATAACCTATAAAGTACGTCTTGACCGATCGCGGGCCGAGCTTATCCTCGTGTCTCCACTTGACATAAGCCTCGCAGCCCCAAACCTGTATAAAGGACAAGTTAGGGACCGTTCCCTTCCATAGTTCATATGGAGTCTTGTCAACAGCTTTAGACGGACTTCGGTTAAGTATTAGAGCAGCTGACAGAAGAGCATAACCCCACAATGAGTCAGGCAACACGGTGTGACTCATCATGGATCGAACCATATCGAGTAGTGTTCGATTTCCCCGTTCGGACACTCCATTCAATTGAGGTGTTCCAGGTGGAGTTAACTGTAGTGCAATCCCACAGTCCTTTAGGTGTTGATCAAACTCATGAGAAAGATACTCGCCACCATGATCTGAACGTAGTGTTTTAATCTTTCTACCCAATAGGTTATGTACCCTATTCTGGTATTCTTTGAATTTCTCAAAGGATTCACTTTTATGTTTCATTAAGTAGACATAGCCATATCTACTTAAATCATCCGTGAAAGTGATGAAATACCTATAGCCTTCTCGTGCGGTGATTGACATAGGACCACATACATCCGTGTGTATGAGCCCTAATAGGTCAGCAGCGCGCATTCCAACACCTTTGAAGGAAATCCGAGTCATCTTACCGATGAGACATGATTCACACGTGCCAAATGATTGAAAATCAAAGGCCGAGATAGCTCCATTTTTTATGAGCTGTTTTACGCGTTTCTCATTAATGTGTCCCATACGGTAGTGCCATAGATACATTTGATCTTTGTCACCAACCTTTAACTTTTTATTCATTACGTGTAATATTTCGGTCGTCTGATCTAAAACATAAATTCCGTTCATGGAGACTGCCTTGCCATAAATCATATCGTGTAATGAGAAAATGCAAGTATTATTCTCTATTACAAATGAAAATCCAAGTTTGTCAAGTGCGGAAACTGAAATAATGTTTTTCGAAAGACTGGGTACATAATAGCAGTTATATAAAAATAACTCAAATCCGCTAGGAAGCTGGATCACATATGTTCCCCTTGAGACGGCAGCCACTCGTGCTCCATTCCCGACACGCAGTCCACCTCACCCTTTACGAGGGGTTCGATGTTTCGGAGCCCCCGCACATGATTACACAGATGAGAACCACAACCGGTATCAAGTACCCAAGTTCCGTAACTTGCGTGGTTAATCTCAATCATATGAATAAAAGTAGAAGAGAGAGAGAAGACATACCAACAGGTTTAACACGACTGCCTTTAAGTCCTCATGATAAACAGGACATGTACGCCTCCAATGCCCAGTCTTGTGGCAATGATGGCACTCCATGTTTTCATTCTTGCTCTTTGTCGCGCCCGATGAGGTGCTCGACTCACCAGGCCCACTCTTACCCGAACCCGACTTCTTGAACTTCGGTTTACCTCTTGCTAGGTTTGCACGAGCTTTGCCCTTACCTTTCCCCTTGTTTGTCACAACGAGAACATCCTGTTTCAAGCTCCCACTGAACTTCATGTCCTTCTCGGTGCGTACGAGAAGGGAGTGCAATTCATGGGGACTTTTCTTCAAATCATTCATATAGTAATTCGCTCTAAATTGCGAAAAACCATCGTGGAGTGAGTGAAGCATGCGGTCGATCACAATGTTCTCGCGATCTTACAATCAAAGGTCTCCACTTCTCGACATTCTCAATCATGCTTTGAGAATGTGTGGGCTAACTTGGTTGGCCCTTTCGAGTCTCGCATCAAAGAAGCGAGTGGTATGCTCATAGGTCACGATTCTCGGTGCTTTCGAGAATTCCTTGGTGAGCGTGGTGAAAATCTTGTTCGCACCATGGGCTATGAAGCGTTTCCGCAAATTGGGTTCCATTGCAAAAATGAGTACGTTTTTAATCGCACCCGCTTCCATACGTAAATCGTTAAACTTGGTGATTTCAAATACTCTAGCCGTGGGACCTGGGTTTGCCGGATGGGCTCTAATAGATATTTGAGCTTCCCGTCGGCCAGCGGCATTCCGTAATGCCGCCTCCCATCGCGAAGTTTGATCCATCATTCTTCGATCGAGTAGACCGATTCATCCGATTCATGAAGATCCGAAGCCAGGACTCACGGTCCAATGTGGCACTTGGCATTGGGTTATCGGTAGAACCACCATTTGTTATTAGCGGTTTAAAAGTTCGTGATCTACACCAAAAAGAAAGGAAAACAAGAACGAAATAAGCAACTCATCGAGGTGATTTAAGTCTATTTTAAAATTCATTTTAACGTGTAGACTCTCGCACTTGCATAATTGATCTCCTCAAGAATGATACAAGTGATCCCAAGACTCAATTTCTGTAAATTGATAAGCCAACTGTTTAGCTAATTCTTCCGTAAGAACTCTTGGTCGATAGATTTCTCAAATCCTATCTATAGTCCACCATAGTCACAGGATCGCATTTGACCATAGTGTTGAGATAAAATAGGTCAATCGGTTCCAACTTACCCGACGTAGAAGGGGTCATATTATGCCTACCGACGAAGAAGGACTCATTGGAGTTTGACCTATAAAGACCGTTCTCAATTTTTGTTTATACGAGGAAGATCCCATCAACTAAATTATAATTCATATTAAGTGAACGAATAACTAGCGTCTGCGTGAATGAATTAATTTGGGTGATGGCTTAAAAATCGTGTGACATGAGAATGTCAAAGAAAACTAACTCGTGACCTCTATATGTGTCGGTTTTCATGCAATAATTAGGTGGTTTGGTTTTTAGGCGGAATATGATGCATATTATCGTTACGAGAAATAAATAAAAGAATGCAATACGTAAATAAAAATTCCTAGTGTGGCCTATCCTAATAAAAAGAACATAAAACAACTTTGGAATCCACCGTTGGACCCGAGAAGCTTGTCTTGATGTTCCATCTTGATCCATGTAGCGGGAGTGAGCATCCGGTCTCCATCTTTGGTCTTCTCAAAAATTACAATTTAAAATTTACAAATATAAACCTATTTACATTCTAAATAAAAACTGTAATTAAAAGAAATAAAAATGGAGATACGAGATCTCAAAATACAACCAAGACCGTGTTCCATCATTACGGTAACACGTTCTACTAAGGCCACACTAAGTTACAACAGTTTGCAAAAATAAATAAGTACGTAATTAAAAGCATTCAAATTAAACAAGAACGATAAATAAAATGCATCAACTAAATTTAAATTTATTCGTGACATAATTCCGTAATTATGTTAAATTTATCCAAACCACCAAAGATAATTAAAATTATATGACAAAACCGCTTTAGTCAAGTTAATTTTAATCCGAGATAATCCGTTACTATAAATCGTTTTAAAGTAACTTAATTTTACGTGGGTGAACCGTTTCACTATCAAGCGAGAGCATAAAACCGTTTTATGCAATAAAAGGCCGAAAAAAAAAACAAATTTTTTTTTTTCTTCACTGCTGGACGTGAACAGTGAACAGTACCACGAAATTTTTTTTTTTTTTTTTAAATGCTTTAAAACCGAGAGCATCAAAAGGCAAAAAAAAAAAATTTATACGGCTCAAAATCGTGAGCAACAAAAGATCAAAACAAAACGGTTTGATAAAACACAATTGCAATTTTAATCTAATCCGTATAGAAAACAAACTACAATTGTTACATCTTCAACATATTGCAATAATTATCGGTTAAAATTACAACATGTGAAGAATGAATCGAAAACAAAACAAGAGATCTTCTGATCTAGCAATAACCATGAGGCACGTTATCCAAGGCAAAAAAAAAAATATGAAAACAGTAGTAAAAATGAAAAAGCCACACGGTTTTCAACAAAAAAATGCCGTGACAAAAAAAATTGGCCGAGACCAAAAAACAGCCACACGGTTTCAACAATTTTAAGCAAACAAATGATAGATCTTTAGCATATTGCAATGAATATCGATTACAAAAACAATATGCAAAGATCAAATCGAAAACTCGACAAGCAACAACTCACACCGTGTAAACTTGACACGGTACTCAAGACAAAACGCAACAAAAAAAAAAAATTGTGCCGAGAGCAAAACATGGCTGCCGCACCAAATTTTTAAGAAAAAAATCATCGTTTCTAAATCCGTTTGATGAAAAACACATAGAAAATTTACGTAACCTGGCTCTGATACCACTTGTGGGGTAATATCCGTATAATACCCTTTAATTATAGGATTATAACGCAAATTTTATATGCAATTTATAGTCATAAACGAAAAACATAATGAAACGATAAAGATTAAGTAATAACCTCCGGTCCTAGTGCAATTCGGCAATGAGAGATCAAAGTAGATCTCCTCCTAATTGTTGCACCCAAGATTGTCCGAGAAATGCCCTTGTGCTAGAATGAATCCTCTAATTGCCTTGCAATATTGAGAGGATTGTTTTGTGAGTTTTCGTTGGATGAGAGATCCGAATTTTGAGAGGCAATTTTTCTCAAAACCCTAAATATGTTTTGCAAAATGAATTAGGTTACAAGTGAGGAGAGGCTCTCCTATTTGTCTCCTCTCATTCGGCCAAACCGTGAGGCCCCTAGGGAAGTGGGCTTCCACTTCCTTTTAGTTTTAGCTCATGGTCCGGTTCGTAAATCGCTAAAATGTATATGACGCGGTTTAGTTATAAATCGTCATCGGTTATCGGTTATTAAAGCATCAACTGATAATACGGATTAGTTGAAATATCAATACATGTCCGACAAAGACGATATTGTATAATTATATTCAACATACATTTAATTAAATATAACACGCTTATATTTAATTTACGAATTAACTGCTTAATTCGCCTTAGCCATTATTATTTAATCCGTATTAAATAAAATATCTCAACATCACATTTTGACTAATTATTAGTCAAATAACTCAGACTAACTGGTTAGTCAAATTTGGCATCTACATGACTGTATTTTCATACCGTCACATCTCTCAAACGTATCCTATAGGTGTGACTTTTAGGGACCAGTTGATCACCGCCATCTGTATGACAATAACGTCAAACTTATCTAGCAAGCCAACCGTTATTGATAAACGTGGACCAACTGATTATGATACAAAAGTATACCCTTTGATCCTTTTAGAGATTTATAAGTCCTTGCACTAACTGTTAAGGACACCAGCCCCAACAAGCTCCCACTTGTCCGTACAAGTGTATGTGCAATGACGTTATCCGCACTAACTGGAGGACACAGCTCCAACAGATGACTCGTTCACCTTTTCTAGGAAAAGGATCTCGAGCTAGTGAGTTGTTGGGTTTAATACACACCGATGTATGTGGTCCAATGATAGTCACTACTAGAGGTAATTATGACTATTTCATTACTTTTATCAATGACATGAGTAGATATGGGTATATCTACTTAATGAGGTATAAAAGTGAAGCTTTTGATAAGTTCAAAGAGTTTCAGAATGAAGCAGAAAACCAATTAAATAAGAAGATTAAAGAATTATGATCAGATCGTGGTGGGGAGTATTTAAGCAATGACTTTAGAGATCACCTTACAAACTGTGGTATTGTATCCCAGTTAACTCCTCCTGGCACACCACAATTAAATGGTGTGGCTGAAAGGAGGAATCGAACTTTATTAGATATGGTCCGATCAATGATGAGTCAAACAGAGTTACCTAAGTCATTCTGGGGTTTTGCCATTTTATCTGTTATACGCTCACTTAATCAAAGTCCCACTAAAGCAACTGACAAAACTCCATATGGGACATGGAAAGGGAAAGTCCTGAATCTGCGATACATGAAAGTATGGGGTTGTGATGCTTATGTCAAGAGCAAGTCTGACGATAAGCTTGCACCTCGTTCTGAAAAATATATTTTTGTAGGCTACTCTAAGGAAACTTGTGGGTATTACTTCTACAATAGTAGCGAGAACAAAGTGTTTGTGGCTCGTGAAGCTGTCTTTCTAGAAAAAGTGTTTATTTCTAGAAGTCTGAGTGGGAGAAAATTTGAACTTGATGAAAGTTCAAGAGCCACAAACTGATATGACAATACAGGAAGATGTTTCTTCTACGTCTGAATCGGTTATTGTTCCTTCTTAACCTAGGAGGTCAGAGAGGGTTAGTCGCCAGCCTGATAGATACCTTGGTGTCATCGAGGAATATGGTGACTATGAGGTTTTACTTTTGGAAAGTGATGAACCTAAGACCTACAAAGCAGCTATTATGAGTTCTGAATCTAAGCTATGGCTCGAGGCCATGCATTCCGAAATGGATTCTATGTACGATAATCAGGTATGGGACCTGGTTGACTTACCTAAAGATGTTCGACCTCTTCAGTGTAAGTGGATATTCAAGATTAAAATCGGAATAAATGGACATAAAGATGTCTACAAAGCTAGATTGGTGGCAAAAGGTTTCACCCAGGTTCATGGTTTACACTATGATGAAACTTTTACACCAGTGGCTATGCTTAGATCTGTTCGGATAATGTTAGGGATTGCTGCATTTCATGATTATGAGATATGGAAAATGGATGTCAAAACCTCTTTCTTGAACGGGTTTCTGGAAGAGGAAGTGTTCATGACACAACCTGAGGGTTTTGTGGATCCTAAAAATCCTAACAAAGTATGCAAACTTAAGAGATCCATTTATGAACTTAAGCAAGCATCAAGGAGTTGGAATCATCGTTTTGATCATGTTATCAAAAAAAATGGCTTTTCTCGAAGTGTTGAGGAACCATGTTTATGCATGAAGTTTAGTGGGAGTAAAGTTGTTTTCTTACTTTTTTATGTGGACGACATATTACTCATTGGGAATGACGTAGATATGCTTGCTTCTGTTAAGAAGTGGTTAGGAAATCACTTCGAAATGAAAGATTTGGGAGAAGCTCAGCGCATCTGGGGTATCCGGATCTATAGGGATAGATCCAAAAGGATATTAGCATTGAGTCAAGAAGCCTATATCGATAAGATTCTTGACCGATTCAATATGAAAAATTCCAAGAGAGGTTTTCTACCTATGGGCAGTGGGATCACTTTGAGTAAGTCACAGTGTCCTACTGAGCCTAAGGATATTGAACGCATGAAATCGATTCCCTATGCTTCCGCTGTTGGATCGATGATGTATGCTATGATGTGTTCTCATCCTGATCTCTCGTATGCTTTAAGTATGACGAGTCGTTTTAGGAAAACTCCAGGTGAGAGTCACTGGATAGCCGTCAAGAATATTTTGAAGTACTTGAGAAGGACTAAAGATTCATTCTTAGTGTTTGGAGGAGAATCTGAATTACGTATAAGAGGTTATACGGATGCCAGTTTCCAAACCAATATGGATGGTTTGAAATCCCAGGCTGGTTTTGTCTTTTTGTTGAACGGACGGGCGGTTTGCTGGGAAGTTTCAAGGAGTCTCAGGATCTTGATTCTACAACTAAGTGAGTACATTGCGCCTCTCCTGGTCGTAAAGGAAGCTGTTTGGATTTGGCAATTTTTAGAGGGACTGAAGGTAGTTCCAACCACCGAGGATCCTATCACTTTGTATTGTGATAACAGTGGGGCAATTTTTCAAGCAAAAGAGCCCAAGTCTAGTAACAAGTCTAGACACGTACTTAGTAAATTTCATGTAATTAGAGATTTAATCGAAAGGAAAGAAATTACAGTTTGTAAGGTTGGGACAGCTGACAACATCGCTGATCCTTTAACCAAGCTTTTGTCTCAAACTGAACATGATAGTCATGTAGTTTCGATGGGATTGAGACGAATGCCAGAACTGTTGTAAATTATATGATATGTAATAATTAAGATATTGTATTTATTATTTCATATATGATAATTGCATTTATCGTTGTATTCAGTTTTATATCTGAATTTTTATATACTTTGTTTTATCCAAATAAATTGTAGTGACAAAGTCGAACTCTATTAAAGTGAACTGGACTAACATTGTATTTTGTCCCTAGTTACTTAATGAGGTGACGTCTCGGAGTGACTAGATTGTAAGGCGATAGATGACAGGTTCGACTGTCATATGGTCATAGTGATGACTGGTCGGTTACATAGGCAGATTGTGAGACGATTTGTCGGACAATGATCGTTTACAGAGTCCTTTTGTTGCTGGGTCGTAGCGAGAATTTCAATATATTCGTACGAGTCAATTCTTTAAACTGGTGACTATTTGTCTGAGTTGGTGCGGTTTTCCGGTGGCTTTGGTTTTTGTTCTAGGTCGCACCGTAAAAGGAGGCTAATGAGCATTTACCGGGTCATTGTTATCCGTATCAAACGAAGGAAATAGGTCAACGGGATTGTCCATTTATGTCATATTTTATCTCAAGGCCACTCGAGGAGAGGTGACTGTAAATGCGTGGCCACGCTCGGATGAGATCTATTGTAGATTATCCGGTCGATACCATTCTCCGATCGAGGAAACCACTTTATGATATGATCACGTGCAAGAACGACCTGAAAGACATCTTGCATAGAGTGGGAGATATTATTGGACAAGAGAATTGGTAATGCACACTTGTGTCGGACAAGTGGGAGATTGTTGGAGTATATGTCCTCCACAATAAATGCGTTTACATATTAAATCTCGTAAAAGGAATATCAGGGATTTATCTTTTTATTTGTCAGATGGTCATCGTTAATCTGTAATGATTGGCTGACTACAGTTTGACATTACTCTCGTATGACGGCGGTGATCAGCTGATCCCTTTAGGTCACACCTATAGGATAACGCCCAAAAAAGAATGAATTAATTGTTTGTATGAGATACGAGATAATTAATACCTTGTATTATTTGACTTTTAGTAAATCACGTAAATGTATTATTTGATGTCGGGTTACGAATTCGAGACAACGATATTTATTATTTAATTATGTGATATTAAATAATAAATAAATAAATTAGAATTTATTAATTAATTAATTTTATACGATATGTGTATATGTTTTGAGGTGGAATAAGTTAGCTATTAAATTTTACAAGAGGTTGTAAAATTAGCTAAATGGGTTAATATTGACACATAGTATGTTGGTAAAATATTCTTATGATTACTTAATAGTTAAGTATTCATTGGTAGTTAATTTGTATTATTTAAGTGTTAAATAATTAAATTAATATTTAATTATGTAAGATAATTAAACATAAGACTTATAAGCATTTGTGGGGCAAATATCGAAAATCGAAATGGACCAAATACAGTCCAAATGTTCCGGTTTTTTATAGGACACCAAGTGTCCTTTTAAGTGGAAATTCGACTACCTTTTGTTCCCCATATTTGGCTATAAATACCCTACTATTCACTTCATTTTCTTAGTTGGAAAAATTAGAAGTAAAATTGGTCTTTTTGAGGGCTCCAAAACCGGTTGCCTTTCCTCCATTAAAGACCATTTTTTCCTTCTTATTTTGTTCATCTTTTTATCCAAAAACACATATAAATATCAACTAATAATATTATCAAAGTAATATTATTAATTAGTACATCAAATATACAAATAAACAAGGTTACTACAACATTTACCTAGTTAGTATTTTAGTAGTATTTTGGGTTTATCTTGGGTGCCACCTTAGGAGATTACCTACTTTGGTATATAAGGTGTTGGAGGATCATCTTTATTGCATTAGCACAAGAACAACATCAAGGAAGGAGTCCTTGAGTTGTACCCATTTTACCTTATAACAATGTAAGAAATTTTTGTCTTAAGATGGTTTAATACCATCTCTTTTATATTTTGCTATGCATGCATGTAGATTTAGACCACCTAAAATTAATTTGTTATTTTGATATCATAAGATGAGTATTAGTTTGGTCTAAATACCTAACACGTATTTGGAGATCAAACCGGCTTTCATTGTCCTTTAGGAGAGGAGGCAATTTGAGGGAAGTCCTTTGGAGGATCCCAATTTGCATGTGCAAAACTATTGTGACTATTTCTCCATGATTAGGCAAGCGGGAGTCACGTAAGCTCAAATAAGGGAGATATTCTTCCCTATTTCATTGAAAGGCAAGGCTAAGCTATGGATCAATAGCCTTGATAGAGAAGCCATGAGGATCACCAATTGGGAGACTTTGGCTCATACGTTTTACCAAAATTATTTTCCACCGGAGAAAACTCAAACTTTGAGGAGCCAAATCACGGGGTTCCGCCAACAAGCACTAGAGAGCTTGTATTAAGCTTGGGAGAGATACAAGAAGTATCAAAGACAATCCCCACATCATGGGTTAGATCCTTCGTTTCTTGCTATAACATTCTACAATGGATGTTGTGCTGAGTCCCGATGAGTTCTTGATTCCGCCAACAATCGGCGGTTTGATCAAATTGACACCGATATTGCTCATGCCATGATTGAATCCATGGCGATTCATGATGTCCAATATGTCAATTCCCGGAGTGCACCAATCAAGGGTAAAGAGAAAGCTTTCGATACTTCCGTTTTGAAGGCTCAAATCTTATTGCTTCAACAAAAATTGGAGACTCAAAATACGGCATCATCTTTTCAACAAGTCAATGACATGTCCACTACTAGCCAAATTGTTGTTTGTGAAGATTGCGGAGGCGCGGGACATTGCACCACCTTATGTCAAGCCACTATTGAGGAGGTAAATGCTTTTCAAAGCTTTAGATAAAGTTCATTTCCACCGGGTACGTTTTACAATACTTACAATCCCAACACAAGTTCCACCTGAATTTGTCTTACAAAAGCAACAATGTGCTAAATCCTCAACGACAAAATACTTTTGTGCCTCAACCTCAACAACAACAACAAAATACTTACATTCAACCACAACAAAGGTTTAATTATCCACCAGGCTATCAAAATAAAAGCCAAAACCAAAATCAAAGGCCACCTCAACAAAACTTTCAACAAAACTTCCAACCAATCCAAGGTCCTCCCCCAAATGCCAAACAAAATAACCAAGGGGAAGCAAACTTGAAGCCTTGGTGATGCAAATGGCTAAGACCCAAACCGAATTGTTGGCTCAAATGCAAAAGAGTGATCAAGCTCACAATACCGCAATCAAAATGCTAGAGAACCAAATGGCTCAACTAGCCTCTTCTAGCTCTCAAAGGAAGACGGGTCAACTACCACCCCAAGGTGAGAAACCACATGACAACGTCATTGCTATTTCCTTTAAAAGTGGCACCAAATATGATGAGCCACTTATGCCTAAAGAAAGTGAGGAGGTACTCGTTGAAATGGAGGTTTCTCCTAATGGAGAGAAAGGTGAAGTTATTCCAAAGAAGGTGGATGAACCCATTGTTGTTGAGAAAGTGAAAGATGTGGAGGATGCTCCTCCATAGAAAGACGTTGAAGTACGAGCGCCGGAAAAAGTCGAAATGCCTTTCCCTCATAGATTGGCCAAGCATCGAAAGGAAACTCAATTTGGTAAGTTCATGGAAGTGGTGAAGAATCTCTAGTAAGTTACCGTTACTTTTACCGAATTACTCACTCAAATTCCATCACACCCTAAGTTCATGAAAGATATTTTAACTACGAAGAGGACTTTTAATTTGATGATGTTGAAACTTTAGCATTCACCGCCGAGTGTAGTGCTCTATTGCAAAATAAGTCCCCTCCTATGGTAAAAGATCCTAGTAGCTTTTCTATTCAATGCACCATTGGCACCTATACAATTGATGAAGCTTTATGTGATTTAGGTTCTAGTGTCAGTGTAATGCCATATTCTATTTGTGATAAGCTAAACATGAGAGTCTTAAAATATACTACTGTCATATTGCAAATGGCGGATCATTCTATAAAACGCCCTTTGGGAGTTTTGGAGGATGTTCCGGTTAAAGTTGGTAAGTTTTTCATTCCGGTTGATTTTATTGTGCTTGACATGGCCGAAGATGCCCAAATCCCAATCATTTTGGGAAGACCCTTTCTACATACCGCGGGTCTGATAATTAATGTCAAGAATGGTCAGTTAACCTTGGAAGTGGGTGACGATAAGGTCACATAATTTAAATAGTACTATGAAGAGTCCAATGTTAGAAGAGTCTTGTTATTCTATTGAAGTTTAGGATATTGTTGATGTTGTCATAGAAGACTCTATACCTCGATCTTTGACTAAAGATTCCTTGAAGGCACTCTTGCTATTGGAAACATTTGCAGGTGATGATGAGATTGGAAGTGAGGAGGTTGATGCTTTGGAGCTTGAATTAGATGGAGAAGAGCTATCATTGGAGGAAAGCTCATAATTTGTAGGTTTGGTTTCTACTCCTCAAGACCTTGAGGTAAAAAAAACCCGAACTTAAACCCCTCCCCTCTAATTTGAAATATGCTTTTCTAGATGATGAAGAAATTTGTCCGGTAATTGTTAGTACGTGCTCATTTGAGTGAGAGTTAATTAACTTCATTGCTTCAAGTTTTGAAAATTCATAAGAAAGCCATTGGATACAAACTTGACGATTTGAAGGGCATAAGCTCGGAATTTTGCATGCATAGAATTTATCTTGAGGAAGATCATAAACCATGTGTACAAGGTCAAAGACGACTAAATCCTAACATGAAAGAAGTGGTTAGAAAAGAGGTAATTAAATTGTTGGATGCAAAAATCATTTATGCAATTTATGACTCTAAATGGGTTAGTCCGGTCCAAGTGGTTCCTATGAAAGAAGGAACCACCGTTGTCAAAAATGCTAAAAATGAACTCATTCCCACTAGGATTGTGATAGGATGGCGCATTTGTATTAGCTATAGGACGCTAAATTTGGCCACCAAGAAAGACCACTACCCATTACCCTTTATTGACCAAATGTTGGAAAGGTTGGCATGTCACAAGTATTTTTGCTACTTAGATGGTTATTCAGAGTTCTTTCAAATACCCATTCACCCGGATGACCAAGAGAAGACCATGTTTACAAGTCCCTATGGTACCTTTTCCTACCGTAGAATGCCCTTTGGTTTTTGTAATGCCCCCGCTACCTTCCAATGTTGCATGAAAAGCATCTTTTCCGATTTTATTGAATCTACTATGGAGGTGTTTATGGATGATTTTAGAGTTTATGGTTCTTCATTTAAGGAATGCTTGGCTAACTTGACTAAAGTTTTGAATCTATGTGAAGAGGTTGAGTTGGTGTTGAATTGGGAAAAGTGCCACTTCATGGTGAATGAAGGAGTGGTGCTTGGTCACATTGTTTCCGAAAGAGGTATTGAAGTGGACCGTGCTAAGGTCCAAGTTATTGAATAACTACCCCCACCGGTAAATGTCAAAAGTGTAAAGAGTTTCTTAGGCCATGCGGGATTCCACCGCCGGTTTATCAAATACTTTTCTATGATTTCCAAACCCCTTACGGAGCTTCTTTTAACAGATGTTCCATTTGTGTTTACTAATGATTGTCTTGAGTCTTTTACTAGGATCAAGAAGGCTTTGATCTCCGCACCTATCATCCAATCACCGGATTGGAACTTGCCTTTCCAGCTCATGTGTGATGCAAGTGACTATGTGGTAGGTGCCGTGCTAGGACAAAGGAAAGATAAGGTGCTTCATGCTAGATAAACCTTGGATGCGACTCAAATCAATTATGCCACCACGGAGAAAGAGCTACTTGCCATTGTCTATGCCTTAAACAAATTCGGCTCTTACTTGACTAGTTCCAAAGTCATTGTTCATACTGATCATGCCGCTCTAAAGAATCTCCTAGCCAAATAAGAGGCCAAGCCAAGGTTGATAAGATAAATCTTGCTCTTGAAAGCATTTGATCTTGAGATTCGAGACAAGAAGGGGGCCGAGAATGTTGTTGCCGATCACTTATCCCGATTGAAGTACGATGATGGAGGTATTGATATACCTATTGATGATTCATTCGTCGACTATGCTTTAATGATGTTGGAAGCCAATACACCTTGGTATACCGATATAGCCAACTATCTAGATGGAAAGGAGTTGCCACCCGACCTTTCATATCAACAAAGGAAGAAGTTCTTACATGATGCCAAGTTCTTCCTTTGGGATGATTCTTATCTATTCAAACATTGCTCCGATGGGCTATTCCGGAGATGTGTCCCACAATGGGATGTAAAAGGTGTGCTAGAGGGATGTCATTCTTCTCCTTATGGAGGTCATCATGAACCATCAAATACCATTTCAAAGGTGTTACATTCCGGCTTCTATTGGCCTACCATGTTCCAAGATGCCATGAATTTTGTGATGGCATGCGATGCTTGCCAAAGGACGAGCTCTATTGCAAGAAGACATGAGATGCCTTTAAATGGGATCTTAGAAGTGGAAGTGTTTGATGTATGGGGTATTGATTATCAAGGTCCATTTCCTTCATCAAGAGGTAATCGTTACATATTGGTTGCCGTTGATTATATCTCCAAATGGGTAGAGGCAATTGCTACTCCTACTAATGATGCCCGAGCCGTGATTAACTTTTTCAAAAAGATCATATTTCCAAGATTTAATGTGCCTAGAGCCGTCATTAGTGATCATGGTACTCACTTTGGTGAGAAACAACTTGATGCATTGCTATAAAAGTATGGGGTTTCCCATAGAAGAGGCTTGGCTTACCATCCACAAACAAGTGGCCAAGTAAAGGTCTCTAACCGTGAGATCAAGTCCATTCTTGAGAAAGTTGTTGCCAAGTCGAGGAAAGATTGGAGCATGAAGCTTGATGATACCTTGTGGGCCTACTGTACCGCGTATAAGACACCTATTGGTACGTCACCATATAGGTTAGTCTATGGAAAAGCTTGCCATCTACCGGGAATACAAGGCATATTCGGCGGTCAATGAGCTAAACATAGATGCAAAGTTAAGTGGAGAGAAACGTCTATTGCAACTCTATGAGCTTGATGAATTCCGCTTGCAAGCATATGGGAGCTCCCGTCTTTATAAGGAGAAGACGAAAAGGTGGTCCGGTCCATTTACCGTCACTAATGTCAACAAGTTCGGTTCCGTTGAAGTAATGACCATCAATGGTGAAAAAGTCAAAGGAAATGGCCATCGTTTGAAGGTTTATCATAAGAATTTGATCGTCGGAGTTGTCGAGGAAGTCATCGTGAATCCTCTACTTATGGAAGCTGATAAGGCTAAAGTCGTATCACCAATATCAAAATAAATCTATCTCAGTACTAACAAGAATAGCTAGTGGTAAGATAGGTATCGAATCCACAGGGAGGCGGTAATAGTCAGTTTGCTAATATTTAGATCGTCTGAAGGTAACCGTTTTCTTGGGGGTTTTGGTTTGTTTGTTAACTATCAACTAAATAACAAGTAAATTAAAGGTGTATAACAATAATATTAAAGGTCTAGGATTTCCGGTTCAGTAGGTCAATTATATGGGGGTTCTTAATCAATTGCTGGGTCTATGGAATTATCTAAGGTCACTAGATTGATTAATTCTATTTATGTCCTTTAGATCAAATCTAACATGTAATCCCTCTTATAAGACACAATCTATTTGATTAACACAGCCAACATACACCCCACCTAACATGTAAGCATACAAGAGTGGTACCCCTTATTCAAACTATTACAATAAAAACACCAAATTCCATCCAAATCTCTCATACAAAAGCCAAAATGTTCAAAACCCTCAACCAACATACACCCCACCTCCTATGAGAAACCAAAATCAAAGACCCTTTTACAACCAAAACCAAGGTTACCAAAATCAAACTCCATACAATCAACAAAATGACCAAGGTTTTGATGTTCAAAAAGCGGTCCTCCAAATGCAAAAGAATCAACACGAATTTTTCACTCAAATGCAAAAAGGATAGTCAAGCAAAGGAAATCACCATCAACAACATCCTAGCTCACACCAAAATGTTGGAAACCCAATTGACTCAACTAGCATCTTCAAGCTCACAAAGACAAAAGGTGCAATTACAACCTCAAAGTAATCCCCCAAGACATGAAACGGTTAGTGCCATTCACTTGAGGAGTGGTACAAGGTATGAAGCACCGAAGAAGCAAGTTGAGGATGAAGTTGTGGAAGCTAGTGACAAAGAAGAAATTGTGCAAAACTCCAAGGATGGGGAACCATCAAAAGAAGAAATTTCAAAGAAAAATGAAGGCAAGGTCAAGGAGAAGGAGCCCATTGTGATTAGACTTCCTTTTCCAAGTCGTCAAACCAAGCCCAAATTTGATGACCAACTTGGAAAATTTATGGAAATTGTGAAGAATTTCGAAGTCTCAATTCCTTTCACAGAATTAATCAATCACGTGCCGGCCTATGCAAAATACATGAAAGACATCCTCACAAAGAAGAAGTCGATCCGGAAGCTTGAGACTATCGCCTTCACTAAGGTGAGTAGTGCAATCCTTCAAGGGAGTTCACCTCCAAAACTCAAAGATCCGGGAAGCTTCTCAATACCGTGTACCATTGGCGACACCACGATCAACAAAGCCTTATGTGATCTAGGGGCTAGTGTGAGTGTTATGTCGTACTCGGTGAGTAAAAGGTTGGGGATGGGAGAGCTTAAATGCACCAATATCACACTCCAAATGGCCGATAGATCGACGAAGACACCATTAGGGATATGGGAATATGTTCCCGTAAGAATTGGGAAATTTTTCATCCCGGTGGACTTTGTCATTGTTGACATGGAAGAAGACTCCAACATTCCAATCATTCTAGAAAGACCTTTCTTACACACCGCGGGTGCGGTGATTGATATGAAGCATGGAGAGCTCACTCTAGAAGTGGGAGATGAGAGCATAACTTTCAATCTTGACAAGACCATGAGAGCTCCCCGTTTGCATGAACCATGTTTTATGGTTGACCATTATAGCCGGAAGGATGATAGGAAGAAGTAGGAATTCCAATGGAAGAAGAAAATTGAAGATGCTCCATTCAAAGAGCAAGTGAATTGTAACAAAGAGAGCTTGAAAAGCTCACCAAAGTCAAGCAATGAAGAGGATGGCCTCATTGGCCAAGACAAAAAAGTGGGAGAGTTGTCTCTATCAACTCAAGAGATCTTTAGTGATCAAGTAGATGAAGTTTGTGGTCTTTGGGACGATGAATTTGAAGGGATTTTCAATCCCTATATTGGTAATGCTATCGATCAAGACCGACAACAAGGGCAAAGGTCTATTGAAGATCTTTATCATGATAATGAACAAGCTTTTGATTACTTCTTCAAGGTATTGAGCAACATCAACAACACATTGGAGATGCCCCTATGACATCTCACTAAGGATGAGAGTTTGGTGGAGTCCTCCCTAAACCACCATTTGTAAATATTTCTAACCCTCTAACTTGCATTTTAATTCTTACATTGCATTTTTGTCATTTTTGGATTTTTATGCTTTGATCAAGATAATTATCATTTTTGAGAGAAGTGAGGGAGGGACTAATGATTCAATTGATGTGTAGTGCTTTAGCTTAGTGTGGGGATAGCAATTGCCTAGGCTATTCATGCCTTAGTAGTGCCCCTACAATGAAGAACACGGGATTTGAAGAATGAAAAATGACAAGGGATATGCAAGTGCACGGATGGAACTGAATCCAGGTAAAACAGGGAGAATCCGAGCGTCTTCATGGGAATCCGCCCGTCTTCAGGCAATCCGGGCACCTTTGTCAAAATCCGCCCGTCCATCTGAGCTGAAAATTTGAAATTTTTGGACTGTTGAAGAATCCGAGCGTCCTGGTAGAGAAGACGCTCGTCTTCAGAAATCCGCCCGTCTTGGAAGGAAAGACGCCCGTATTTTTGCCTGTGAAAAACAAGAAATCTCACTATCTGAGAATCCGCCTGTCTTCAACAGAAGACGGCCGTCCTGCAGTCGATAAATCCGAGCGTCTTTGCTGAAAGACGCCCGTCTTTAGGCGAGAATCCTGAACAAAAAAAGGCAGAATCCGAGCGTCCCGAAGGAAAGACGCCCGTCTTCCCCTGTAGTTTTTGAAATTTTCGGGTATTTTAAATACCCCATCCCACATTCATTTCTTCATTCCTTCATTCAAAACACTACCCATAAACCCCAAAACTCAAAACCCTCATCCTCTCCATCACCAAAACAAGATTTCCTCAACCAAATTCAACAAAAATCAAACCAAGCACCAAAATCTTCAACCTTTGAGTCGATTTTTGAAATTGTAAAGGCAAAGCCTTTCATCTTAAAATCGATTTGGGTATACTTAGAAATTGAAGATTTTCACTCTTTTCTTGGTTAAATCATCAATGGCAAGGACAAAAGGAGCAACAAAGGCACCAAAGGCAAAGGCACTCTCAACAAGACAAAAGAGTCTTCAAGCAAAGAAAGCCTCATTGGCTATGGTGGTAGCTAGTTCAAACTTGGAAGTTCAACAACAACAACCTCCCTTGGAAGCAACAACATCAACAACTCCGGAAATTGCTCAATTATCAAACTATCCGGAGGTAATTTTCATTTCTAACTCCCATAGGGATACATTTGCCAAGTATGTTAGAAAATCCTTTCTATCCACCAAATTCATATGTGAAGATGCCTTGACCAAATTGGGTGTCCTCGAACAAACAAAAGCCTTCTTTGAAGCCATGGGATTGGGAAAATTGTTTGCTACAAGAGAATTGACATACCCCTCCCTTACCTTAGAATTCTTGAGTTCTTTGAAAGTTACTAAGGTAGAGACTAGAGAAAACATCGAGTTCCGCCTTGCTAATGTGAGTAGGCGCATCACCTTTGATGAATTGGGTAAAGCATTGGGTCTTAGTGATTCACCTAGTTATTACAAGAATCCCGAAAAGTATGACCCCGCTCCTCTTTGGGAGGAGATTTTCGGGAGGAAATTTGAGAACTATCATGCTAGTCGCACTCTACTAGTCCACCATTCGGGCATTAGAGTATAGCCCAAGGTCATTGGGAATACTATCATTGCAAAAAAAGACACTAACCACTTTACCAAGCTCGATTGTGTTCTTCTTAAGTCGGCCTTAAATATTGGAAGGGAATTCACCAAGCCTTACAATTCTCTAAGGCTTTTGGTGGAAAGATGGCTAAATGTTGATTGTGGAAAGCAAGGCACCACTGTTATTGTAAATGGAGGTCTAGTCACTCTTTTGGCTAAGTACTTTGATCCGAATTTCAACAAGGATAACAAGTATGTGGCGAAAAAGGGGAGTCATCTCATTGACATGGATGCCATGATTAACAAGTACAAGTGGGTCACTCATAACCCTCTTGACACCAAATATGGGTGGCTCACCAATGAGGCTAGATCTTTTACTTTGCCTTCCAAGATATGCCGTTTGAGTGTCCAGCGGACCAACTACCTTCTTCCCCTCTCAAAAGAAGCCGAATACATCATCCGTCAACAAAAGGGTGAAATTGAAATGCCCTCCTCCTCCATTGTCACACCACCCTATCCTTTCAAGTATCAAGAGTTCAAACCCGAAGGTGTTAAAGCAAGCAATGACTACATGACTCTACTTATGCAAGAGATGCACAAACAAGCTTTTAAGGATCGGTAAGATGAATACTTAGCCCAATATCCACCCCTCCTTCATTTAGCTAGGCAAGGACTACTTGATACTTCATGTCCTTTGCCTAGTTGGGAGGATAGGGAAGTCTTCTTTCCAAGCGCATCTAGGGGTGAGATTCCGGGTGACGATGAGGTTGTCGGTGATGAGGTTGTTGATGATAGCATTGAGGAAGAAGCTAATGAAGAAGAAGAAGAGGATGATGAAGGAAGTGAGCAAGAAAGTGAAGAGGGAAGTGGTGATGAGTCCACTTCTATTGAGGAAGATGATGACAATGATGATATGGTGGAAGACTAACAAGCTTTGGAGGCTCCTACCCTCTTGAGATTTGTCTACTTCTTTATTTGTTTTATTTACTTTATCTTGATCATGGTTGGAGAGTCCTAGTAACATAGAGGAGTAACACCTCGGCCCCATTGAGGTGTTCTTATTTCATTGTTCCCACTTTTGAAAATCCAAAATGACAAATTTAGTTTCATGCATTGCATCTTGTGTGCATGAACTACCCCAACTTTAGGACATTAGAAATAATGTTTATCTCGGTTTGGGGAAGTACATGCATACGCAACGGGAGGTAATCTAAATTACGCTCTCCGTCATAAACTAAAACCCATGCATCATGTAGTGTAGATTAGTGTAGCTTGCATTTAGTGTAGAAATCATGCATCATGCTTGCATAATTTCCCATCATTTTGGCCATTGAGGACAATGCCCATATTAGTGTGGGGATGGGGATTCTAACTTAACTTTTATTCAAAAATCCAAAAAAAAAAATCAAAAAATATGAAAACCCATAAAAATTTGAAAAATTTGAAAAACCAAAAGCAAGTTCATTTCCTTTGTAGTGTAGTCTTGTATATATTGTTGTATATATTGTGTTTGTTTTGTCCTTGTTCACATTGATCGACTACGCTACATCCGAGACATGAGGATATTGAAGACCGCATGGTATGATCTTTCCAATCTCCTTTTTCCTCTTTATGTTAATGACTATGTGGCTTTATTTTGATTGATGCGGTATAACAATGTGAACTTAGGGCTTGCATTTAGTTTATCTGTCATATTAGTTGGTAGAATCATTTGCATTAGGATGTTTATATGGTAGTTACATCATGGCATGTAGTTGCATGTTAGAAAATTTTGCGAAACCGTCTACTTGGGAAGTTTGACAAGTGTATATAGGCCCTAGTAGATGCTTTTTCTTCTTAAGACTTTGCTTGTTAGAATACTTGTAAAACACCCTAGGATGTGTCATGCTAGTATCCTTTGACCCATGGATTAAGGCCTAGTCAAGAGTACCTTGTGGTGTGATAACTCCTTGGCTACCGTTTATTCCAAGGTGACCCTTGAAACCATGCATCCATCCATCATCCATGTTCTACCACATTTTTGTCATCAAAGGGAATGGGCCCAAAAAGAAATCAATTTGAGTTCAATGAAATGAAAAGTGAAAGAAAGTTTGCAAAAAAAATGCATCAAATGAAAAGAGGAGCAAAAATAGAACTCCTAAAGCTTCAAATATAAGGCACCCTCACTACATATGGGGTGACTTTGAAAATGTTCAAAAAGAAATGCAAAAAGTCTAAAAGTTGTCAAGTGTTGAAATGCCAAAAATCAAAAGAAATGGCAAGAAAGTGTTCTCAAATGTTATATGCCACAAGAAATTGGAGGGAAAAACAATAACAAAAGCAAACTCCCAAATGAAACTCAATTACTATCGATCCCTTTATCCACCGTATCCATTTTTGTGCATGGTAGAGAGGGGACGACCCTTCTTCTTGTCTAGGCAAGAGGGGGAATTCCGCGATCCTCCAGTGTTTCTAACACCATAGGGAGTCTACTCTTGACAAAAGCATTTAAAGATTGAGGACAAAGGTACCCTAGCTTGACACAACTTGGAGGTGATTTGTTGGTATCCTTCTAGGCTTAGTAGTTTGAAGAAATTGCATCTATGAAGGAATGTGTACCCTTGAATTACTTCCCTTGTAGATAATTTCCGCCACTTAGATGAGGAAAGTGGCTATTCTTTTGTAGATGTATCCATTACTTGTTTTGTGTGCTTAATGTTTGGATGTGTCACCATTTTGGCAAGACCCACCTTGCCTTGCAAAAAGGCATCCTACCTCATGGTTTTCTTGTTGTGAGTTGAAGGGGAGGAGTGAGACCCGCTAATTGTCTCATATCGGCTATGTTATTAGGTTATTTTAAATAATGGTCCTAGTCTTTGTCACCTCATTACTCGGGACGAGCAAATGTTCGGTTTAGGGATATTTGATGTGACCATAATTAGAGCATATTTAGTCCCCGAATTAGCCTTGTTACCATGCTTTTTAATGCATATTTGGGTCATTTATTGTCTTCAGTTCTTTGTTTTGCATATTCTTTGAGGTTTTGTGTCCTTAGTAAGAAAGGAGTGCAAACCTTGCATTTTCATAGCAAAATGAGGCTAAATTGATTGAATTCAATGACCAAGCATCAAGAAAAGAGAAGATTAGAAAGCCTTTGTACATACTATAGTAGATGGGCAATGATGAGAAAAGATCCTTGCATCCCCGAGGAAATCCTCAAGGATTTTATGAAGAAAAAAGGAGAAAAGAAGAAAGAACAAGACTGCCTGACAATCCATGCGGATTGCTTAGAAGACGCCCGTCTTCACCCAACAATCCGTGCGTCTTCCTCCACAAGACGCCCGGGCAAAAGCTCCAGAAGACGCCCGTCTTCACCCCCTGGACGCCCGGCCAGAAGCTGCCAAATTTGCCCGTCCCGTGCTAAAGACGCCCGGATTCCCGACAGGTCCCCATTTCGTCTTCTTCAAGCTTCAAGGAAGGATGCACATCTTTTTCTAGAGACCGGAGTCTCCCTAGAGACCGGAGTCTCCCTAAAGAGACCGGCGATTCCTCAACAAGGGACTTAATCGTCATTTAAGCCCTTAGTTAACCCTAATTCATGCACCTAATCCCCACTATAAATACCCCATTAGTCTAATTAGAAGAGAATGTTCTTCTTAGCAATCTTTAGTGTAGTTAATATCAATCAAATCTCTCTTTAATCTTGTAATCAACATTTAATCAAGTTTTAATACAAGTTTTATTTCCTTAATCTCTCTCTTGTTCATCCTTTATTTTGGGTAATTGAAGATTATTTGGGTTATTATTGGGAGATTGACAACCTCTCAATCAAGCATCAAGTACTTCTTTTATTCTTTGCTTTATTATTGGAATCATTAGTAGGTATAATTCTCTTAATCCCTCTTTAATTATTGTTAATCACTTTCATTTATTCATCATGTTTCACTTTGTTGGTATGATTGACAACTTTGCTAGCATGTTCAACATGTAAATGAGTGAGTAGTTTCCTTAGCTAGGGTTAATGGGTAATTAGGGAAAACCAACATGGGGAATGATTCATGCTTAAATTAATATGCTTTCATAGTTTATATGCTTGCTTGTTGTGATCTCAACTTATGCACATGTTATGTTTGATGAAATGTGAGCCTATGAATCCTTGCATTTTTTACCCATCACCTATCTTTTCAATGAGACTTGTAAGACATAAACCAACTCGAGTCTCATTAGACCATGCATATTGTTGAGTAGGGAAGATTAAGTCGACTTGTAGGTGTTGTACAATCTAATCGATTCGGCTCCGGGACCCAAACTTTCCTAGGATTATAAGATATAAACCAACTCGATCCATCACAACAATAATTGCTTGCTTATAACTTGAGAATATGTTTGTATGATCAATTCCCATGAATCCCCTATGACCCCATGACACCCTAGTGCCTTTTATCAATTGTTTAAGTCCATTTTAATTCATCTTGCTTGTTTACTTTCATTGCTATTTAGTTTAGTGATCTTCTACATCAAACCCCAATTGTGACACCCTTAGACACCGCTAGTTGCAATAGAAATCTCATCTCAATTCCCGTCCCTTGGGATCCGACCTTTACTTGCCTCTTTTCTAATTGTAGAGTTGTTTATGAAGTTATAAATTGTGTTTTGGTCTAGGTGCTCCTAACGACAAGTACTGAAAAACTAAACCCCACGAGGGAATCACACCGACCAGGCTAACAAGTCAAAACAATGTACATGGATAACTAAATGGGATTCAAATGCAAAGACAAAGCAAATTATCATCATTGCTAAACAACTCACCAAGACTCAACTAAAATAAATAAAAACATGTTTTTGTATTTTATAAATTTTTCAATTTTTTATAGATTTTTTTAAACACACACAATGATAAATAAACACACAACAGAAATAAATACACTCCCCTAAACCTAAATGTCACAATGTCCTCCTTGTGACGCCTACAGCATAGCATTCACACAGAAAATCCAGCAACCTACAGGACACTACTAACAAAGGGAAGAGGGGAAAATAAGAAATACAATAAAAACAAAAACAAAGAAAGATAATACTAGCTGTGTAGCAAAGACTCCCCCATACCAGCTGGAAAATGAGGGATGTAGTGACCAGCTGTCACTACTGCGCACCACCATCATCATCATCATCAACATTGGCTTCATCAAAACCATCAATCTCCTCAAACATGGCCAACAACTCAGGGTCCTGAACTCGACCTTCATGGCCTCTCGCACGGCCAGCTCGTCTACCACGGCCTCTCGTACAGCCACCTCCAGGAAATAGGAACACCAACATCCTCTGGAAAAACACCGGTAGGCTGGTGGGGACGTACAGGAGTGTAAAAGGGGCGACCTAGAGGACCATACTCCGTACTAAACTGCCCAAACTCTGCAGGTATCACACCGTAGAGGTGGAAAACACGGTTGTCATCACCAGGGGTGGTGTAAAAACTCGGAGAAATACCCGTATACTGACACCCCCCCCTGCCTAGAAATAGTAACGAGCTCCATCTGCTCCCACAAACGTCGTTGTGTCAAGGCGGTGTTGATATCCTGATGTACCCTCACCTATCTCTCAAGGACTGGGTTAAAGTGGTAACCAAAGGAGGGAAAGGATGTTGGAGGAGGAGGACGGGGCTGGTAAAAACCGGGCAAGTGAGTGGCAGGCGGACGATGTATCCGACGCCCACCAGTAGTAGTAGTAGTAGTACTAGAACCAGGTAAAGTAACTAGAAGCTCCTCGGGAATAAGAGAGGTGACAGTGGCAGGTCTCAATCTAGCCTCACTCTCCTCAAGAGGTGCAATAGCCGACAACCGATCATTAGGCAAAAGCATATAGGACTGACCCCGCACCCTCCAATAGTGATCCCTCTCACCCCGAATGTCAAGGTAAGAAATGTCATAGCGTAGATGATAATCATCTACCAACGGCTTATAGTCCTGCATAGGCTCATAGGTATCATTTCCCTCAAAATCACATAGAACCCTAGCAATCCTAGTGACAATGGCACCGCAATCCAAATCTGCATATCTCCCAGTCATGCGGTCAAGGGCCTAGCAAATGAGGGCGGGGGGAGAAAACTTAAAAGTAGCTTCCTGAAAGGGGTTAAGGTAGCTAGCCAATATCAAGACCTCTAAGGAAGAGGCCTTACTCCTATCATGTCTCCCATATAACAGATAACTCAAATACCGCAAGAAAAGCCTAAGACAAACATGCTTAACGTCAAGTAAAGACATACAACTCACATCTGCATCCGCAAAACCCGTAAACAATGGAAAATATCGGACCGTAGACAACCCAGCACCATTATACAAGTCACCATCAGTATGCTTATCAATGCCTAATATCTCAGAAAGACGGTCAAAAGTTAAAGACCGTTCAACATTAAGAAACCTAAAACCGATTAAATGGTCCACCGGAAAGTAAGCATAAGAACTCAAAAACTCAAGAGTTAAGGCACGATATGATAGTTCGTGCAAAAGAAAGAGACCCTGCAACCCAATCTCAACAAACATGCCAAACATGATTTCATCAATTTTGAAAGTTCGCAAAATTTTGCGATCAACACACCGAGTAGGATTCATAGTTTTAGACATTAATACCACAAATCTGTCTCGTTGTTCCTTGTCCCGAAACTCAATAAAAGGGAATTCGTCGATTGGTAGTAATTCATCATCTTCCTTCTCGGAAGACACTACTACCTCCGGCTGACTAACGCGAGTGCGCCTCTCCCGTGACCTCTTTTGACCTTGTCCACTAGTTGATACACCCGCAATAAGACAAGGATACAATCACAAACCGATTTAATTGCCTAAAACAGCCCACGTTTTTGGGACTACATGGGTCGAAAAATCTAATTTTGAGGCCGAAAATCACACATAAACCATCTAAAAGGCAAGGGAATTGGAATTGTATAACAATTAGTGAAGATTCCAAGCATAAGAACACAATTTCAAACCAATTTTAATGCTAAAATTGAACCCGGAATTGAAGAACCCTAATTCCCAAATTAGCAAATTAGGCATTTAATTTAACAAATAAAGGGCAAATAAGCAAGGAAATAGCAATTGCATATGAGCAATGGAAGATTCAAGGCAATAAATGTTGTAATATGTGTCCTCGACAATAATGCGATCACATGTTTAAATCTCATATTAAGAATACTAAAGGAAAAGTAATATTTTATTGTCAACTGATCCACATTAATCGGTAATGATTGGCTTACTAGAATTTGACATTACTTCCGTGTGACGGTGGTGATCAGTTGATCCCTTAAGGTCATACCTCTAGGGTAACACTCTTAATTGATTAATTAATTAATTGTATGATGATACAAGTTAATTAATTCCTTAAAATTGAACGAATGATTTAGTGAGTGAGAATACGTAACTTATTGTAATTTGATTAAATAAGATTCGTACTAAGTAACTAAATTGTTTTATTGCTTAGGTTTTATTTATTATTTATGAAACAATTATTATAAGAATGAATGGTTTATTATAAATACAAGTTATTGTGATTTATAATTCTATGACCCATTTTAAGTAATTGTAATTGTGAATTACTAGTTAATTTTTATACGTGATTTATTTTGTTTATATAATGATTTTTAATAAGTTAAAAATGCATTATTAAAACAACTTGTCTAGTATCATGTCCAATATGTCACATTATACAAATTGACAATTGACAAACTTAAAATGGACCATATTAAGCTTAGTGTGCCGTGTAAATGGTAGTGTAGGGAATAAATTGTTTTTTGTTCTTTTAAATTAGTGGAGGGCATAATGATGACCTACTAATCATAGACTTGCATGCCTTGTCTCTTGAGAAGAGAAAATTGGAAAAGTATTGGGCACTCTTCCCTCTTATCTACCCGGCCACCCATGCAAAAAGATGAGAATTTTTCTCTTCTCATTTCATTATTCATTAATATAAATTATATTGATAATTTTTAATATTCTCTCTAAGAGCTGTTGTGAAAACTTGAGAGAAAACTCACAAAATCTAAAATATTAATATAACATTACTAGAAGTAGTAACAAAACAATATTAAGTCGTTTTAAGGATTCTTATACTAATTCTAGTACAAAATTAATATAGGATTTAAGAGTGATTTCCTTGGTACAATCCTTGAGGAGTAGATTCTACTATTGAATCTAAGGGTATTCTTGGACATTTGTATTTTTCTTAAAGAAGACTAACTTGGCAGGAGACCAATTAGTATAAACCATTTCGGCCCTCAATGTAAGATTAATCGATTTCTTCTTACTTTGTATCTTTTTGTTATGCATGCATAAGATCTAGATTAGTTTATGACTAAACTAATATTTATAGTTATTAGAAGTGTCTAGTAAGAGATTAATGAATCTTACAATTGGTATCACAGCCATGGTTGTTGCATGCATTATCGGTTATTGTTTTTCCGAGTTAAAATGTTAACATATAAAACTAGAAATTTGTGATATAAGCCACGAAATTTTTGCATGTTAAATATTCTGGTCCTAAATTTATTTTAGATCATTTTGATGATTTATGGTATAAATATTGCTCTTTAATTTATTTTTAGTATTTTTATTACATTTTATTTAGTAAAATGACTTATAAAATGCAAAAATAAGTTAGACTATGATTCTGACCATGAAATTTTTACACAACCTCACATGCATACTTTACACATTGTATGTAAAATGTCGTATAAAATGGTTTTATATTGCATGTTTTATGATTTTTACATGATAAAAATTGATTAAATAGAGGTATTTTGGTCAAAAATAGTTAGACTTCGTCTCTGCCCATGAAATTTTAATATGTTGTCACATGAAATATTTACACACTGTGTGTAAATGTTGAGATGAAATGGTATCATTTTGCATGATTTATGATTTTAGATGTAAAAATCACATAAATAGTGACTATTTTAGCAAAATTAGCTAAAAATGAATTTTATAGCATAAAATTTTTTTCCAATGTTGTATATATGATATAAACATCAGATCTAAAGTTGCATGTCAAATTTCGTTTGATTTGGATGCTTATTGATTTTTATATTGTAAAATTGATACATAGAAACTTTAAAAAGTCATAAATTGTAAATTTGATTTTTGGGCTTAAAATTTTGTCATTTCCAGGTTCTAGAAATTTATAGAGAATATTCAAAATTTTAATTTTGATTTATTGCATAATTTTATGATTAATTTGGAATTAAAGGGTTAAAATTATGTTTTATACGATTTATTGGTGAAATATATTAAAATAATCTAAGGGCAAATTTTTATTAAAATTTTGGAATGTTGGGAATTTTCCAGAATATACAAAATAATGATTTTGAAATTTTCAAATTTTTATGACTTATTGGGAATTATTTCTATATTATTATGAATAATAGTGTTTAAAGAGCAATAATTAAATATCAAGTTGAATTATTGTCAAATATTTAGTGAAGACTAAATTTTGAGTCCTAAGAAGGTTAGGGTAATTAACTTGGACATAGATTTGATTTATGTAATATTGTATGATTTTAATAAGTTAATAGTCACAATTATCCATAAAGCCGGACCAAATATACGATATTAGCTTAAATAGGGCGATTTGGCACATCACAAGGCATGTTTTATACATTTATTAATGCTGCATTTTTATTATGATTGTAATATTTTAATTTTATATAATTTTGAATTATGTAATTTGTACTTAGTATGGCCTTAGTTTTAATTGGTATTTCCCGAAATGAATAGGGATATCGATTTGGTTGTAATTAATATGATCTGGTATCACCTTTTTTTTTTATAATGTATAAAGTAGAAAAGCTATGTAATTTATTTATCCCGGAGATCCTTGAAGACGGTGCCATTCGGAAAGACGTTCTGATAAAGACGGTGTTGCCTTGAGGTGCGTGCCAAATGTAGTTCAAGGGACCAAGGGAGTTGGTTTCCGAATTTGTAAATAGTTTATTAAATTTACTATTTTAGGAAGACCATACTAGGATTTTATCGTTTTGCTTTGCATTTGTTTTATATGTTTGCATGCATAGCCAAATCACCATAACTACACATGCATATCATATTTTATCAAGTCATCGACCGTGTCAATTATAATTATCGCAGTTCACTGCTTTAGGTTAATTAAAACGAGATAGATAATAAATTGACAAGACCTCTCACTAAATAATAATTGAGAATTAGCCTTACCAAATAGTAGAACCATGAATCCCAATTTCATAAGGAAGTAGGCTCGGCTCACCGGGGTGCTAAACTTGTTATGTTGGGTAAGTGGGTGGTAAATTGTTACTACATCGAAATTTGGATTGAGCTCAACGGAAGTATTCGTGACCGTAGTCGCATGTGTTCCGGGCTAAAGATAAATATTAAAGTAATTTATCGACTGAGAGTTCTAGAACTAGAATTGATTAAATAGTTAATCCACCGAGTTATATTGATTAGGGAAGAATCGGCTCACCGTGCCCGAATTGATATGAATTTGGATCTCGGGATCATTTATAATAGTTGGGTAGTGGTCGCTATATAAATGCTAAAACATTCTTAAATGTTTTATATATATAACGATGAATGTTTGATTTTCCCACTATTTCGTTGTTTTATATTGTTCTTTATTATCACTGCTACACATATATGATATCAATTCGATTGTAACACGAGTCTCCGCTAAACCACTATTACGTACGACAAATAGAATCTCTTTCTAAAATGAACCGTATCATAAGTTGTGGACTAGATCCATAGGAATCGTTCTATTCCATAGAACTCAATAGGAATCGTCCTATGCAAATATAAGATTAACATCTTAAATTCTTTGCATACCTATGATTTCTTATGTACAAATGTGAATAAAAGTAATGATTAGTTAAAATATGTTTTGATAATGTCTTCTATGCATCCACGGTCCAAAAGTCTTATTGATCAAACTAAACACTTGTCATCAAAGTACTTAAGTTGTTAAGCATATGACAATGTAAAATTGGTAAATTAATTTGTTAGAAATTTTAATTAACCAAATACCACAAAAGCGTTCATCCTTGTAAAGGATTAACTACGAATTTATATGAAGATAAGTCTTCATCGAGTATAAATTCTTGAAATAAGTGGGAGCAATAAGAAGTAAAGTATCTATCTTAATTGTTAAGGACAAAACTAGGCTCGAAAGAGAAGGTGTTAGACACTAAAATAGAGACAAATTCCTAAATAAGTAAAGATCAAGGAAGTTGGTCGTGTGACACCAACACATTCCTTCTTGAATATGTATAACATTGCCATAGCCTTCTTGCAAATTATCACGTCATGAGTATTTGATACAAATTTGTGAACAATGTTAGAAAATACCACATTTCATGATTATGAAATATGGCAAAAGAATGTCAAAAACCACCTTTCTAAATGGGTATTTAGAGGAGGATGTGTTCATAACACAATCCGAGGGTTTTTTTAAATCCATAGAATCCTAACATTAAATAATCGTACGACGACTAGTAAGAATAAATTTAGAATTTACTTGAATGGAACTAGGGTAGTTGCCATTTCATGCTAAACATATAAGTGTTATAGTGCATTCATTGTATAAGACTCAAACTGGTGACCCCAATTATTTCTCGATTCTCGATTGGAATTGCTCATAGAGACTAGTTTTGACTAGTGTCTCAAACCATTTGATAAGGAATCTCTTGGTATGTGTGAATCTTGTATTCAAAGCAAGATTAATTCATGATAGGTCTGAGTGGATATTAGCGTTAAATGAATATTCTTATATTGATAAGAGTGTTGTCATGTTCAAAGGTTTTGGACATGTAGAAATTAAATCTACTTGCTTCCGCTGCGGGATTAATTCATTACGCTTAGATATATCACCATTCTTATACCTCGTATACTTGGAGTATGACAAGATGTTACAAATCGAATTTTTGAGAGAAGTCTCTATATAGCCATATTATTTATTGGTTAGTTCTCTTGGAGCACTAAAGAAATGAAGCTAAGTGATTAGAATTGATATAGATTTATGTGCAAGGAGTTACACGATAACCATATTCTAAACACATTAGGATGGTTAGAGAACCATCTTAGCTATATTATTTAAGGAGGATATCTGCTAGATACACTCTAAGTAGTAGAATAATGAGAGATTTACAATAAAAATTGAGTACACTTGCAATTATGAAAAATGCAAGTAGGAAGGGATGTTATTAGGATTCGGTTTTATGAATTGGAGAAACCATGGTAGTGCGTTCCAACAACCGAAGGTCCTATCCCTAAACACTGTGAGGACAGTGGGAGTGATTTCAAGGCTATGGAACCTATCTCTAGATTGGATCTGGACATGTATTCAAAAGGTTGTTATAATAAAGATTATACAAAGGGAAATGGTATAAGGTTAGGGAAAGTGCAAAGTGTTGCTAAAACTTGCTAACCAAGGCCTTTTCATGGGCTAAGCATGATAAGTCATGCCATTTTAATTGAGTTAAGATGTATAGTTGTATTTAATATTGAGTATGTATTCTGGATTATGTAGTAATTGATATGGTATCAATTTTACATATGTGATAATGTATTCATCGTTTAAGTTTTTTTTTTTTTAAAAACTCTTCTATTACTTTGTTACATCCAAATGGGTTGTTGGGACAATATTGAACCCCATTAAAGTGAACTGGATTGACATAGTATTCGCCCCTAGTTGCTTATATGAGGTGACATCTCGAAGTGACTGGAATGTGATGCGATTGACGGCAAGTTCAAGTGCCATAGAGTCATGAGAGATGACTAGTTGATCACATAGGCAGACTGTATGAGACACTCTGTCAGGCTAATGACCGATTATAGAGTTCTGGAAAAACTTTTATAGCCTGGTCGTGGCGAGAGCTACTATTTTATTCTTATGAGTCGATTCTTTGACTAAAGACTGTTCACCTAAGATGGCACAGTTTCAGAGTGACTTTGATTTATGTACTGCGATCTTCGTAATTGGGGTCAAATGGGCATGTTTTGGATCATGACGAGCTGTGGCTATTCGAAGGGAAGAGTGTAATAGGAATTGTCCATCCCTGTCAGGGTTATCTTATATCTCAAGGCCACTCGAGGAGTAATGAACTTGAAATGCGTGGCCACGCTCGGAAGGTATCTATGGTAGATAATTCCGGTCAGACAGTTATTCTCCAGATCGAGGAAACCACTCTTGATATGATCAAGTGCAAGTACGACCTGCAAGACACCTTGTATTGAGTGGGAGATAGTAATAGGACAAGAGAATTGGTGACGCACACTTGTAGCGGACAAGTGGGAGATTGTTGGAATATGTGTCCTCGACAATAATGCGATCACATGTCTAAATCTCATATTAAGAATACTAAAGGGAAAGTAATATTTTATTGTCAACTGATCCACATTAATCGGTAATGATTGGCTGACTAGAATTTGACATTACTGTCCTGTGACGGTGGTGATCAGTTCATCCCTTAAGGTCATACCTCTAGGGTAACACTCTTAATTAATTAATTAATTAATTAATTAATTAATTAATTAATTGTATGATGATACAAGTTAATTAATTCCTTAAAATTGAACGATTGATTTTGTGAGTGAGAATACGTATCTTATTGTAATTCGATTAAATAAGATTCGTACTAAATAATTAAATTGCTTTATTGCTTTGGTTTTATTTATTGTTTATGAAGCAATTATTATAAGAATGAATGGTTTATTATAAATACAAGTTGTTGTGATTTATAATTCTATGACCCAGTTTTAGTAATTGTAATTGTGAATTACTAGTTAATTTTTGTATGTGATTTATTTTGTTGATATAATGATTTTTAATAAGTTAAAAATGCATTATTAAAACAACATGTCTAGTAATATGTCCAATATGTCACATTATACAAAATGACAATTGACAAACTTAAAATGGACCATATTAAGCTTAGTGTGCCGTGTAAATGGTAGTGTAGGGACTAAATTATGTTTTGTTCTTTTAAATTAGTGGAGGGCATAATGATGACCTACTAATCATAGGCTTGCATGCCTAGTCTCTTGAGAAGAGAAAATTTGAAAAGTATTGGGCACTCTTCCCTCTTGTCTACCCGGCCACCCATGCAAAAAGATGAGAATTTTTCTCTTCTCATTTCATTATTCATTAATATAAATTATATTGATAATTTTTAATATTCTCTCTAAGAGTTGTTGTGAAAACTTGAGAGAAAACTCAAAAAATCTAAAATATTAATATACCATTACTAGAAGTAGTAACAAAACAATATTAAGTCATTTTAAGGATTCTTATACTAATTCTAGTACAAAATTAGTATAGGATTTAAGAGTGATTTCCTTGGTACAATCCTTGAGGAGTAGATTCTAGTATTGAATCTAAGGGTATTCTTGGGCATTTGGATTTTTCTTAAAGAAGACTAACTTGGTAGGAGACCAATTAGTATAAATCATTTCGGCCCTCAATGTAAGATTAATCGATTTCTTCTTACTTTGTATCTTTTTGTTATGCATGCATAAGATCTAGATTAGTTTATGACTAAACTAATATTTATAGTTATTAGAAGCGTCTAATAAGAGATTAATGAATCTTATAATAACACAAGATTTGAGCACAAAAATTCAGAAATTTCGGACCAAAATTGGGGGGAAAACGGGACTTACTTGAACAATAAAGGCAATGAAACTCACAAATAAGCACAAAGGAATGATTTAAATCACTTAGTAAGTAAGATAACACAAATTATATGATGATAAGGAGAATTTGAGAGAGAAAGTTGAAGAATAACGCATATAATGAACAACAAAAGTGACGGAAGGAGGAGAGTATTAGAAATATTATGAGGAAAAAAAATGGAGAAACCGCCGGTTCAGAAACACGGAACCGGGTTCGCAGGTGGTTCCTCGATCGAGCCAACGTGCACTCGATCGAGGCACCAAATTCCAAACTTGCCAATTGTCGACATTTGAAAATTTAATTCCTTCCTTGGTTCCTTGATACAGTCTTGACGACACTTGATCGAGCACGCTGGTTCCTCGATTGAACCTAGATGCACTCGATCGAGGCACCAGTTGACAGCCTTCTTTTTCATTAATTTAATTGCTAACTTGAAAATCCGTCATCCACTGCAAAAATACTTTGAAACACATAAAATTCCCACCCTCATATCTCTCAATACTCATGAACAAGTGTAACTAAAGTACGATAACTGAATTAAAACCCTAAATTACAAAATATTACATTATAATTTCCGAGCTGCCTCTCGGTAGCACTAGTTTATGCGGTCCTGCATGACCGTATTACCTCATCAGGGAGAGGAATCAATGGCAAAGAGGTCAATGGCCTCTATTACCCCAACATGAGCTCCTTCATAGTAAATCTTCAATCGATGTCCATTTACTTTGAAAGTCTCACCTTTGTCAGTTTGTAGTGTAACTGACCCAAATTTGTTCACTTCAACAACAGTGAATGGTCCAGACCATCTACTCCGTAGCTTACCTGGGAACAAATGCAAACGAGAGTTAAATAATAATACCTTTTCACCAACATAAATTCCTTTTTCAAAATATGCTTGTCATGCCACTTCTTCGTTCGTTCTTTGTATACTTGAGCACTATCATAGGCATGTAGTCGAAACTCATCGAGCTCATTCAACTGCATCAATCTTTTCTCACCCGCCAGTAAGGGATCCATATTCAGCTCTTTTATGGCCAACATAGCCTTGCACTCAAGTTCCACAGGTAAATGGCAATATTTGCCATAGACTAAACGGTAAGGTGATGCTCCAATCGGCGTCTTGTATGCAGTACAGTAAGCCCACAAGGTGTCATCAAGCTTCCGACTCCAATCTTTTCTATTCTTGCTCACTACCTTCTCCAAGATTTGTTTCAATTCTCTGTTAGAAAGCTCTACTTGTCCACTGGTTTGAGGATGATATCCCAATCCTCTACGGTGCGTAACGTCATATTTCTTCAATAAAGAATTAAGATGACGCTTATTGAAATGCTTTCCTCAATCACTAATCACCACGCGGGGCACTCCAAACCTTGGAAAGATAATCTTCTTAAACAATTTAACAACAGATTTAGCATCATAAGTGGGGGTGGCAATTGCCTCCACCCATTTAGAAACATAATCTATAGCTACTAATATGTATTGATTCCCATGAGAAGTAGGGAATGACCCTTGGTAATCAACGCCCCAAACAACAAAAATCTCCACCTCCGAGATTCCAGTTTGAGGCATCTCATGCCTTTGCGAAATATTACCTGTTATTTGACACGCATCACAAGAACGGACAAAAGTAGTAGCATCTTTCAAGATAGTAGGCCAAAAGAAACCCGATTGCATTAACTTAGCAAATGTCCTAGAAGGACCATGATGACCACCATAAGAAGAGGAGTGACAATGAGAAAGGATGGCACGTACCTCACCCTCTGGAATACATCGTCTGTAAATACCGTCTGCGCACTCCCGGAACAAGTATGGATCATCCGAGAAGTACCGCTTCACATCACGCATAAATCTCTTCTTCTGCTGATAAGACAAGTCAGGAGGAAGCATACCTCCTACCAAGTAATTGGCATAATCTGCGAACCATGGAGTGTTCGCAGCTACAGCTAGAAGATGGTCATCTGGAAAAGAGTCATCAGTGGGCAAAATCTCTCTTCCTGCAAATCTCAATCTAGACACGTGATCTGCAACAACATTCTCAGCACCAGACTTATCACGAATTTCCAAATCAAATTCTTGCAATAATAAAATCCATCTAATAAGTCGTGGTTTAGCTTCTTGTTTAGTTAAAAGATACTTTAATGCTGCATGGTCAGTATGAACAATAAATTTAGAACCAACAAGATATGCTCTAAATTTGTCTAAAGAATAGACAACTGCAAGGAGCTCCTTCTCCGTAGTAGCATAGTTGATCTGCGCATCATCAAGAGTCTTACTTGTATAGTAAATAGCATGCAACACCTTATCTTTTCTTGGCCCCAAAACAACTCCAACTGCATAGTCACTTGCGTCACATATAATTTCAAAAGGAAGGCTCTAATTCGGAGATCGGATTATGGGAGCTGAGATAAGAGCTTGTTTAATCCTGTCAAAAGACTTAACACACTCATCAGTAAACACAAAAGGTGTATTTTTATGAAGTAGCCGAGTTAGAGGTTGAGCAATTTTAGAAAAGTCCTTAATAAAGCGACAATAGAACCCTGCATGACCAAGAAAACTACGCACACTCTTAACATTAACCGGGTACGGGAGTTGCTCAATTACCTCAACCTTAGCTTTATCCACTTGGATACCTTTACCTGACACCAAATGACCGAGTACCACCCCTTCAGTCACCATGAAGTGGCACTTCTCCCAATTAAGGACAAGATTACTGTCCTCATAGTGCTGCAAAACATTAGTCAAGTTTCTCAAACAAACAACAAAGTCAGTACCATAAACACTGAAATCATCCATAAAGACTTTCATAATAGACTCTATGTAATCAGAAAATATGGCCATCATACAACGCTGAAAGGTAGATGGGGCATTACATAAACCAAAGGGCATCCTCCTATAAGCAAATACACTATAAGGACATGTGAAAGTAGTAGTTTCCTGATCGTCAGGATGAATGGGTATCTGAAAGAAACCGGAGTAGCCATCTAGGTAGCAGAAATAACTATGGCATGCTAATATCTCTAACATTTGGTCAATATAAGGAAGTGGAAAATGGTCTTTCTTAGTAGCAGTGTTTAACTTCCTATAATCAATACACATCCTCCAACCTGTAACAAGTCTAGTAGCAATTAATTCATTTTTATCAATGTTTACTACTGTAGTACCTCCCTTCTTAGGTACAACTTGGAAAGGACTAACCCATTTAGAATCAGATATAGAGAAAATAATGCCAGCATCTAGTAATTTCTGTACCTCTTTCCTTACCACCTCCTACATTGGAGGATTTAGTCGTCTCTGTCGTTGTGCACTAGGCTTGTGGCCTTTTCCAAATGAATACGATGCGTACAAAAGTCAAGACTAATGCCTTGTAAATCATCAATGCTATACCCAATGGCCTTTTTATGAGTTCTCAAAACGGTCAACAAAGAAGAAAGTTCACTTTCAGTTAGGCTAGCATTGACAATTACTGGGTTCATTTCACAGTCATCAAGAAATTCATATTTAAGATGAAAGGGAAGGGGTTTTACTTCAGGTTTCTTTACCTCAGTTACCTTAGGTGCGATACCCAAACTGTATACATTTTTGGTGGGGGCATTACTCTCCAGTTAGCAGCCTCTCGATCTCATGAACTTCTGGACTCCATGAACCCGTCTGAGCAGCTGAATTAGAAACCAGGGCAATCTCCAAAGGATCCCTGTCCAAACACATAGAAAGACACTCATCAATAGTAAAATCAACAACATTTATACTATGACAAGTTTCTTCTATCATGGGGTGTTTTAACGCTTTTTCTAAGGTAAAAACAATAGTATCATACCCCATAGCTAAAGTCAGTCTCCCTTGCCGATCCTCTATAACCGCCCCTGCTGTGTGAAGGAATGGTCTACCCAAGATGATGGGGATTTGGTTGTCCTTGGTCATGTCTAAGACAACAAAATCTACGGGAATGAAGAATTTCCCAATTCGAACGGGAACATCCTCCAACACCCCCAATGGGTGTTTAACAGATCTATCAGCCATCTGCAAAGTCATATTAGTAACAGTCATTTGACCCATATTTAATTTCTTACAAATAGAATAAGGCATGACGCTAACGCTAGCTCCTAAATCACAAAGAGCTTTACTAATAGCAAGATGACCAATATGACAAGTGATAGAAAAACTCCCTTGATCCTTTAGATTAGGTGGTGAATTAACTTGCAACATGGCGCTGCACTTTTGAGTGTAAGCAATAGTTTCCACCGCATCAAAGGATCGTTTCCTTGTCAAAATCTCCTTCATAAACTTCGCATAAGCCGACACTTGAGTGATTAACTCAGTAAATGGAACACTTACCTCTAAGTTCTTCACTACCTCCATAAACTTACCAAACTGCTTGTCCAGCTTAGATTTTTGTTGACGATGAGGAAAAGGTAGTGCAATAGTAATTGGCTCGGCTTCCTTTTCTTTAGAATCACTTTTTGAAACACCGTCATCTGCCAGGAAGGATCCTCGATCGAGTCCCGATGTCACACGATCGAGCACGGAAGTTCCTCGATCGAGACTGCCTGCACTCGATCGAGGAACCTTAGCAGGTTTGTCTTTTTCATTTGTTTCGCTTTTATTCTCGGCTCGTGTTTTAACTTTTTCAGCTTCTTTTTCATCTTTTTCATCATCACTCAGCTCTAAATTACCCAATCCCTTAGGATGCATATAAGGTACCTCATTATCATTAGTGGGCAATTCTTCATCATAGCTTGGCAACTCCGGATTTGCATATGTGGTACCGCTCCTCAATTGAATGACATTAGCTTGCTCGTGAGCTTGCTTACCTTGAGGAGGAAGACCTCCGGGCTGTTTTGATGGATTTTTAATTGCCATCTGAGCCACCAAAGTATCTAGCATCTTATTATGGGCAATCAGCTCATAAATTTGAGCCGTCTGTTTTTGTTGCATTGACAAAGTTTGTTGCAGAAGATTGCGCAACTCTGCCATCTCATTGTTTGGAGCTTGTTGAGGAGTTTGTTGAGGAGGTTGTTGATATTAATTAAACTGCTGACCTCCTTGATTCTGCCTTTGATATCCTCCTTGTGGTTGATTACCACGACTGTTAGGAGGTATATAAGTATTCTTTTGTGGTTGTTACTGCTGCGGATTTTGCACATTCTGACTAGACCATTGGAGGAAAGGATGCTCCTTTGTTCTTTCATTGTAAAAGTTGGAGAAAGGTGTGACTTGTGTACCTTGTATGTAAGACTAAAAAGCATGAACCTGCTCCTATGTGCTCAAACACTCAGCTGCATTGTGACCGTCTAATCCAGATCTAGCACAAGACTCCTCTTGTTGTTGACTCATAGAATGAACCCTCTCTCTATTACCCAATGATTGGGTAGTCTTCATCTCAGCAATTTGGGCAGAAAGAGCATCCAGCTATGCCTCAATTCCACTATCTCCCCCACTTCCACAGACACTTCCCCTTGGATTACCATAATTTGCAGTATGAGTAGAAATCTGATCAATTAGTTTCCATGCGCCATCAGATGTAATGTTGTCCTAACATCTCCCATTAGCTGAAGAGTCTAATAAAGCACGGTGATCGTCATATAACCCATTATAAAATTGGTTACAAAGAAACCACTTCTCAAAACCATGATGGGGGACCGAACGCACTAATCTTTTAAAGCGAACCCACGCTTCATTCAAATCTTCTGTGGTTGCCTGTTTGAAGCTAGTAATCTGACTTCTGAAAGAATTGGTCTTCTGTGGTGGAAAATACCTCTTATAGAAAGCAAGAGCTAGAGTATTCCAGTCGGTTACTCCCTGATCAACCATATCCAAGTCTCTCAACCATTCTGCAGCTTCATCCTTTAGAGAAAAGGGAAAGAGCACCTGCTTTACTTGATCTTGTGTCACTCCAGCTATTAAAGGGATAGAACAGCAATAAGTGACAAATTTCTCCATATGTGTCGCAGGATCCTCAGCAGTTGTCCCTCCAAATAAATTCCGCTCCACCAAATTGATGTAAGATGGACGAATTTTGAAAGTGCCATTATTAGTAGTGGGCAGCTTAAATCCTTGTGGGATTGAAGCCATGGTGGGCTCAGAGTGACTAGCTAGAGTAGGCATGATAATAATCTCAGGAATATGAATTTCAACCGGAATTTCAAGGTCGAGAATTTTGTCCTCTTTGTAGGATTGATCGTCCGAATTGATAGAGTGCTCCGTCTCAATGTTAAGTATACTCAGGTCTTCTACTTGACCCACTTCTTGCTGAAATTTCCGTCTGTAGCGAAAAGGCTTCTCAGGTTCGGGATCTAATGGACGAATCTCGGACCTAGTTGACCTGGGCATACAAGATACTAACAAGAAAAGTGTGAGAACGGTCTCAAGGAACTAGGTTCTCTGAGACAAAAAGACAAAATAAACAGAAACAAACAAGACAATTGTTGCCTCCCCGGCAACGGCGCTAAACATGATAAGGCTAAAGTCATATCACCAATATCAAAATAAATCTATCTCAGTACTGACAAGAATAGCTAGTGGTAAGACAGGTATCGAATCCACAGGGAGGCAGTAATAGTCAGTTTGCTAATATTTAGATCGTCTGAAAGTAACCGTTTTCTTGGGGGTTTTGGTTTTTTTGTTAACTATCACCTAAATAACAAGTAAATTAAAGGTGTATAACAATAATATTAAAGGTCTAGGATTTCCGGTTCACTAGGTCAATTATATGGGGTTTCTTAATCAATTGCTGGGTCAATCGAATTATATAAGGTCACAAGATTGATTAATTCTTTTTATGTCCTTTAGATCAAATCTAACATGCAATCGCTATTATTAGACACAATCTATTTGATTATCGCAGCCTATATTAATTCTAACCCTGTCGGTGAAAGTATTAATTCGCTATACTAGTTTATCAATTCAGGCCTAAATCAATTAACTAGAATAAGAACAACAATCAAACGATAATTCATGCGAGGTTACTAGCAATCAATTAATATTCCCCTTTCCAATTTACCTAGATCCCCTTCATCCTAGATGAGGAAATTAGCTACACATAATGAATCTAACAATAACAGTAATTATTATTGCAGACATGATTAAAGATATGAAACAACAACAGTTAATTAAGAGCATAAAACTTGAATAATTTAATAACTGAGGAATGATTAGTACCGCAATGATCAACAAGGAAAGATTAAGAACGAAGTATCAAAGCTAAAGCAAGTTTTCCAGCCGTCTAAAAGTAAAGTAAAGCGTAACCTAATAAATTCTACGAGTTTAGAATTTATATTCCAAAATAAGTGTTTTTAGGAAATTACGGAAATTAATCCGTCAACAAGGTTCCTCGATCGAGCCTGAGGTTACTCGATCGAGCCTCAGTGCATCGATCGAGGAACCAGCTTCACAGCTTGTTCTTCGTCTTTCCTTCACTTCTCATCTTCAAGTCCCTCGTTCCTCGTGCCATGCTCCGTGTATTCCACTACGCCATATCCGCAATGTTTATTTCAGCTTGATTCACCTCGTAATGCGTCATTTCTGCATTAAAACATAAAATAGCGCCAGTATCGACAATTGACTATAAAAGGGCATATAAACGACATAACAGCACGGAAACGATATATAAAATGCTATGAAAGGAGTTATAAAAGTGTATCTGAAAGTGATACATCAGAAGCTTAACTCATTCAAGCTTCTTATATCGTGTGGGACGTTAAATCAACGCTTCTCGGGAGGAAACCCGTGTTTTTATTTGTTTTTGTTTTTAATTTCTGAACAATTTTTAATATTTTCATAGGTTTAGGAATAATTGCTAGACTAGTTGGTATTTTGTTTTGTGATTTACAGGTACTTGAAGATGAGAATAAGGCTATATGGAGTTTGGCACGCTTCCCTATGCAAAAACCCCGTTCGGGGTCGTAACTTTCAAAAATGTAGAAAGATAAAACAAAACAGAGTGAAGAAGTCAAACCGCATAGAGTTGGTCAGCCCCGATCGGGGTGGGGTGTTCCTGATCGGGGACGCAGGTTTGTCGTTTTTTGGCTTTTATTCTATACACGGGATGAGGCAATCATTTATATGCTCTAACACATACCCGACGGTAATACTCTTCACTCCTCTCTCATCTTTTCTTCATTTCTTCACCTAAAATCATATCAAAACACTATTTCCATCATCAAGATTCAAGGTTTGTTCATCAATCATCAACAACAAGTAAGTTTTAATCTCATTTCTGTTTTATTTCATCCAATTTAATCAATTAAAACCCAATTTCTCAAACCCTAACTCAATTTGGGGGAATTTGATTTGCCACTTATATATGATAGAAATTGGTTTTATTATGTTCTATTAATGTTTAGAGGATGAATTAGCTCACTAGTTTGTTCTATTATGCTTGATTAGATGAATTTTTGCTGGTCTTAACCTGAAATTTTTGTCTTAGTTTTCAGAAATTTCATGGCTCCTAAGAAGTCTCGCAAGCAAGGTCCTTCTAAGAGGAGAAGGGGTGAGGCGGAGGCATCCAATGCTGTAGAGGATGTCGAAATGAAAGATACATTGGAGTGGCATGATCCTACATTTCCGGATGTGATTTTTGCGTCGAAAACTCAATGGCTCAAATGGAAGTCCTTGAGAGCTGAGGGTATGAAAGCCACCAAATTCATTAATCATGACTTTTTAAAGCATATTGGTCTTGATAAGCATGTTAAATCGTTGTTTAAGGGTATTGATATGAAGTTTTCTTATACTAAGAAATACAAAACCTTCCCCGAACTCACCCTTAAGTTGTTGAGTTCATTTGAATTTCACAAGTCTAAAAAGAAGGATTTTATTTATGGTCTAAGTTTTCGGTTGTTTAATGAAGACCATAGGATGAATTTGGCTACATTTGCGGACATTTTTCAATTGAAACATGAGAAATTGCATATTGAGTCACCCACCCATTATAACCCCAAGAATACATGGCAAGGCATTTCTAAATTCTCATTTGTTGATTGGAACCATGTCCCCCGCCAATACATTGACTACCCCGCCATTCGTATATGGCAACGATTCACGGGTTAGATATTTTTGGGTAGAAATTAACCTCACTCGGTGAGTATGTTGGAGGTTGAAATTTTGGGTGCTTTCTTAAATGTTGATGGTGATGAGAAATGGGGTATTATTATCCTTTACCGCTTTGCTAATCATTTGACCAAACAAAATAACTCTTCCACTAGTTCTATTGTCTTGGGTTGGTTGGTAATAAGGATTGCTAATATGGTATGTGATACTACAAAATGTTTTGAGTTATTATTGTGACATCTTGTGATACGATTGGTGTAGTTGGTAATAGTAAATGGATAATTGTGTTATCATAAGTTGGATGGTGTTCAGTTGTGTGGATGTTTATAGATGTTGTTGTAGTAGTTATGGGCGAACTTCGGGACAAAGTTCATTTTAAGGGGGGGAAGACTGTAATACCCCGTTATTTAATAATGATTTATAAGAATAAATTATGTAATTCAAAAAACTAATTAAAAAGCATTTGTATTAATAATTGCAGATAAGACGATAATTAATAATAAAATAATAAGTGAGTCAGGAATTGGATATTGGGCCGTGAGATGGGTCGTGTATGGGTATGTTGGGCTCGTAGTACTCGAGTAGTATTGAAATAATAACAACAACAACAACAACAACAACAACAACAACAACAACAACAACAATAATAATAATAATAATAATAATAATAATAATAATAATAATAATAATAATAATAATAGTAATAATAATAATAATAATAATAATAATAATAATAATAATAATAGTAATAATAATAATAGTAGTAGTAATAATAATAATAATAATAATAATAATAATAATAATAATAATAATAATAATAATAATAATAATAATAATAATAATAATAATAATAATAATAATAATAATAATAATAATAATAATAATAATAATAATAATAATAATAATAATAATAATAATAATAATAATAATAATAATAATAATAATAATAATAATAATAATAATAATAATAATAATAATAATAATGATAATAATAATAATAATAATAATAATAATAATAATAATAATAATAATAATAATAATAATTACAATAATTCTGATAGTAATTATATTTCTGTAATAATAATATAATAATTACATAGTTTCCTAATACTGTTTTATATGACCTACCTTATCACTATAAATAGATGGTATGACCCAATTAGGGACCTTATTCACTCATAAAATTCATAAAAGAGAGAGAAAAGGAGACCTGAAAAGAAAAGAGAAGGAAGAACTAGCTAGGAGACCGTCACAATGTAATTTTCTATCGTCTCATAACATACTCACCTTAAGACGAATATAACTCGTTAATTAGACCATTATAGGACGAACTAAGACCGTCACAATGACCGTGGACGACCACGGACTGACCAGACCCACGTTGGACCACCGTTGACCGACGGGAAGGGGGTTGTTTTGCTGGGTTTTCGTGGTGGTTTGAGAGGGGTGGTACTATGGTTTACACAGATTTAACACCTGGCCATGGCTTGTTCTTACTTGGATCGGGGTTGAGTTGTTCCTAGGGGGTGAGTCGACCACTTTGTGGTGGTCGTGGGTGGTTGTTGCTGGAGTTTGGTACGGTGGTTGGCCGGAATCATGAGCTAGGGCAGAATTGCATTTAAGCACGATGGAACCGTTTAATACTCGTTGCCTTGACCTGGGCATGGTGGAGATGGAAGCTAGTAGTGTAGTCGACCTCAGGGGTGACATTGTGGTGGCCGTAGGTGGTCGTAGGCGGTGGTTTGAGGTGTTGGTGGTTAGAATTGCGCAAAATAGGGGAATGTGTGCTGGTTGTTGTGATGTCGGTGATGGGTGGTGGTTGTGGTGTTGCAGATGGGGTCAAAAGAAGGTGGGACCACCCCTGGAGCCCCCGTTGGTCAGGGTTGATGACGGTGGTGGTTAGAGGTGGAGTGGTGTTGTATAAGTGTTGGGTAAGTTTTTGTGTCGGGTTTGAGGGGGCTGTTTAGGGCGTGAGTTTGTGGGATGGTGGTGGTGGTTTGGCTGGTGGTTGTTCGTTGTCGGAGTGCGTCGGGTTGCAGGCTAGTGATATCTGGGTTTGGTGGTCTCGATGGTGGTAGGTGGTGTCGGGTATAAGTGGATTTTGGTGGGTTGTTGAACACGGTTTCGACGTGTTGTATGTGGTTTGTGTTGTGGGTGTTTTCACGGGAATTTTTGGGTTGGGTGTTTGGGTTGAGTTGTTTATTTTTAAGACGAGATTTTACGTAATAATAATTCGTACGGGAAATAATTAATATAATTAATTATAATTGAATAAATTAATATAATGAATTGAATAATAAATAATTAAATTATAATATTTATGTTAGGGGACGATTTGTGAAAAATTTATAATCGGGTTTGTCTGCTTTAATTATTTGGAGCGCTTTGAGATTCTTAATTGGATTAGCTATTGGATTATATTTGCTGCAAGGTAGGAAACTACTCAATCTTGTCTTATTTTAGTTATTACAAAAAAATGGATTAATTGTATGTTGTGGTGAATTGGTGAAGGGTGAGTTTTACTGTTTACGACGATCTCTTATTGCCTTGCTGGAATTTCTATCTTGTGCCATTGTCTTATATAATATTGGTCAATTTATAATGTTGAGACTATCATTATTATTGTATGTCACTATTATTGAATGCTGTAGATTTGGGAGTTATTATTTGGCAGGAGATGAGATGAGTATTGTAGAGGCCAAGCACGGGGATGTGGAAGGGCCGTGGATCTGAGGAGGGACTGTGTGTCCAGATTGTGTGTCCTTAAGACTGTGTCTTGGTATGGATTGTGTGTCCTTAAGACTGTGTCTTGGTGTGGACTGTGTGTCCAGGAGTATCCAGACTGTGTGTCTGAGGGGGGACTGTGTGTCCTGGAGTATGACTGTGTGTTTAGAAGTGGTTGTGTGCCTTGTGGCTGTGTGCCGTGGTGTGAAGTGAACGGAATTGTGGTGGTAGAATTTATTTGTGTATCAGTGATATTGCAGGTTGCTTTATTCTTATTCATTGTTTAGTTTCCTACTCAACCTCGTGGTGGACCGTATATACGTGAACACCTGTGATGAACCGTAATGGGGAGCAGATTTGACAAGTACTAAAGATTATCTGACTTGGGAGCTTATGGGAATGCGTGAGGACTTGGCCAGTCTACCTATAAGTCTAGACCACATAGATTATTTAATCACTTATTTATTTTGGCTGCAAGTTGTATTTTATTTTATATTAAGTTTTGTTCAGTGGTGATGACGGTGGTGGCCAGAGATGGTGATGTGACTCTTATTTGCGTACATTTAGTCCCTTAATTGAACCTATTTTGCATACTATTATAACATTTCATGGCCATTTTATCCGTCAAATCCTTTCTATTTTGCTTTCCTAGTGCATTTTATATGTCTTATAGGAAATGAGATAATGAGGCGGAATTCCCGTCTCTCGCGCATATTCGAAAGCTTGTTGACGAACTTGGATGGACTAAGTATGAAGAGGAGGCGAATATGATGACCAAGGAAGTACGAATGAAGAGTATATAGAAGCATTTTAGGCTTAAAAGCAAGAAAAAGGGAAACAACAACTCAACCCGCGCGGGTTAAGCTCAAGTAGAGCGGGATACAGCTTAACCCGCTTCAGACAGAATCAACCCGCTCGGGGTGAAGCTCAGGTTGCGCGTTTTTCAGTCGGGATGAGCGGATTGCTTGACACAATGCTTTTCCTTTCTACGTGATACGCGCATATCTCTCGGGAGTTGCAATTCCGCACTCAACACTTAGCATTGTTATTTACTAATCTACCCTTGCTTAACCTAATGATGTACCACTATATATACTCCATTTGTAATATTAAAAGGACAAAGTTCCCTTAGATTAAATCAAGTTCTCTTAGATTAGATTAAGCATTCATTAGGAGTAGATTAGAATAGATTAATCTCAATCATTCCACAAAATTACATATTAATCTTTCCTTAATCATTGTTCAAGTTTATTATTATTAGGTAATTGAAGATTAATGGGTTATTATTGGTGAATTGACAACTCTTCATCAATGAATCAAGTTCTCTTCTTTTATTCCTTGCTTTATTATTTGGATCATCTCAAGTAGGTATAATCTCTTTTACTCTTGTTTAATTATTGTTAATCACATCATTTATTCATCATGTTTTGCTTTGATGGTATGATTGACAACCTTATTAACATATTAAACTTGATAATGAGTGAATAGTCATTTAGCTAGGATTAATGGGTAATTAGGGGAAACAAACATGGGGAATGATTCATACTTAATCTAACATGTTTTCATAATTTATTTGCTTGCTTGTTATGATTTCAACTTATGCACATGTTATGATTGATGAAATGCGAGCCTATGAATCCTTGCATTTTTTACCCATCACCTATCTTTTCAATGAGACTTGTAAGCTTATACACCAACTCGAGTCTCATTAGACCATGCATATAGATGAATAGGAAGGACTAAGTCGACTTGTAGGTGTTGTACAATCTAATCGATTCGGCTCCGGGACCCAAATCTTCTTAGGAATTGTAAGCTTATACACCAACTCGATCCCATCAAAACAATAAGTGCTTGCTATATAGTTGAGAATATGTTTGTATGATCAACTCCCATGAATCCCCTATGAACCCATGATATCCTAGAATTTTTATTCATTTGTTTACATCCTTCCTTTTGTTGCTTGTTTACTTTCCATTGCTTCTATTAGATTAGAATCATCAACCCATTACAATTGTGACAACCCTAAGCACAAACTACAATTAGATTGAACAATTTGAGTACCCCCGTCCCATGGATCGATCTCGACTTAACCACTAACTAGTTGTTTGTTGAGAAATATAAATGTGTTTGATTGAGAGCCCCAACGGCACTCTCATCAAAATGGCGCCGTTGCCGGGGACGATGTTGTGTATTTGAATCGTTCTTTTATCTAATTTTAGTTGTGCTTCTTCTTGAGGAACCTTGGTTCCTTGGGAATTTTATTTCTTATACTTGTTGTATTTCATATGTTTATCAAGTCTACATTCACTTTTTGGCAATATGAAAATGAGTCATTTGATAAATATGTTGCAAGATTCGAAGATTATATGACTCATGCTTGGCATCATGGTTTTACTCTTTCAAATTATGAAGCATGTTGTGTTGTTTATAATGGCATGAAACTTGAAACCCGCAACTTGGCATTTCACTTGAGTGGTGGTAGGATATGTGAGATGAGTTGTGAGGAATTTTGGGAATTTGTTGAGTTCATGACCATCCATTATCTTAAGCAAATTGTACATGACATCTTTGAGAGTGCCAAGGAAGGTATGGAAGCGATAAAAACCACATTTCAAAAATTCACTGAGGAAAACTATGATGAAAATGAGATTTGTGAGAATGTGAAACCTTCCTATAACCTTGAGCCAACCTACTATGCCCACAAATTTGCCCCTCCATGGGAAGATGGAGTGCTGGATGAAGAGAGTGATGATGAGGAGGATTACATTCTTAATTGTGAAACCAATGCTTTGATGCCGTCACCTTACTCTTCTTGTGTACCAACAAACCCAACTTCCATGGAATTTGATGTTAATGGGCAAAGTGAGAGTGATATGGATGTGAACTTGAGTGAAAACTCACCCTTTGAGGATGACGTTTTAGAGGGAGACAATTGTGTTGAACTTGGTGAGCCTTGTTATGACAACCCCTTTGATAATGGTCCTTGTTGGGATGAAGAATATGAGGACATTTGGGAACCCCAAATAGAGACCTATAAAATCACCTTAGATGATAATGAGAGTACTTGCATTAAATATGGTGATTTTGACTATTTGGAGGATAAGTTGAGTGAATTGCCAACCAACTACGTATTTCATGTTCCTACCATCCATCACATCTCTTATGATTTTTGTCATAGCATTCTTGACATGCGTGTTCGGTCTTTTAATTGGGAATTATTTCATTGCATAATCTTGTGTTGTTATCCATGTCTATTTATATCTCACTCCCAAGAATTTGACCGACTTCTACGTGCTTTGAGTGCTAGTAATAATTTTCTATGAAATTGTTAATTGACAATCTTTGTTTGATGGAGTTCCTCAATAACCATTAATTTGTATATATGCATTTAGTGTAATTTTGCATTCATTCATTCATTTAATAAATTGCATGAGAGATGAAAGGGAGGGATCTCATATTTTAATTGAGCTTTTTGAAGGAAATTAATGAAAATGAGAAGATGGAAAATGTAAAGAAATGAAGAAAATGGAGAATTTGGGCTTGTGAGCACCTTTGTTATCATTAAAAAGGTGTTGGGTCGAAATTTTTTGAAACCAGCGCATCCCGAGTCCAATCCGTGCAGATTGAAAGACAAGAAAAAAAGAAAAAGCTCTCTGACCAAGAATCTGCGCGGATTCTGAAGAAAACGCGCATCCCAGCCCCAACCGCACGGATTCAGCCCAACCCGAGCGTGTCCACTGCCAACCCGAGCGGGTCATTTTCAACCCGAGCGGGTCCAGCTCCAGTTTGCAGAAATTGCTCAGGAATCCGGGCAGATCACTTCTAACCCACCCGTGTTTAGCTTTTAACCCGTGTATGCTCCATTTTTCAGCCACAACTTTCCTCTACACTCAAATCTCACCTACCATCTTCATCTTCTACCTTCAAGCTCAACCCCAACTCACAAACATTACTCAAATAACCATCAAATCCAACCAAATTACCATCAAATTACTCTAAAAATCATTCTAATCCATTTCTACACAATAAAAACAAACTTTCCAACCTTCTACATACTCAAAATCACCCATTTTCATCATTTTAAAAATTGGAACTCCAAAAATCCGTGAGCTACAATTGTTTTTTGGGTTTTATTTTTGCCTTCTAGCTTCACTTCAATGCTTCTAGTGTTCTAGTAAGGCATTTTCAAGGTTGTTTGACTCTTATTTGTGGAGTTTTGAAGCATTCTTGAGTAGTGATACTTGGTGGATTTCAAGACTACAACAATGAGTTTTTGGGGCAAGAGTAAGACTACTACTACTAAGGGGTCAAAAAGGAGAAAAGGAACTAATTCTAATGCTCCACCGGAGTTCCAAATGCAAGAAGGGGAGCCAAGACTGGAGGTAAAGCAACTTGATGATTTCCCGGAGATAGTATTCATCAAAAATGAGCGTATGAGGCGATTTGTGAAACTACTAGGTAAGGAATTCGAGCCTACTCGTTTCATTTGTCGTCAAATTTTGGATAAACTTGGTATTGAAGGACAAACCGAGTCCTTATTTAGAGGAATGGATCTTGAGACTTTATTTAATATGCATGAGGAAACATATCTTAGCCGCACCTTGGAATTCTTATGTAGTCTCAATGTTTTCGAAGGAGAAAGATATGGGGTGTCTGTGGATTTTAGGTTGTGTAATAAGACCCACCAAATACATTTGGGTACCTTTGGTGAAATTTTTGGACTTGTGATACACGAGCCCGACCTTGAGAAACCCGTGGGGTTCACGGAGTCACACTTGTAGAGAGCGATCACCGGGTTGGAATTAAATGGTTTTAAGAGGTGTCATGCCTTTTACATTCATTATCCGGTTATTAGAGTGTGACATCAATTTATAGCGGGGACTATTCATGGTAGGAGTGACACGGGAAGTATGAGTCAAATTTACATGACTTTTCTTGAGTCATATTTGAATGTGCGAGGTTTGCCAAAGTACAACTTTAGTCCCGCACTTGAATTACTTGTCCGATTTCGAAATCTAGCAAAGGGTGCGACAAAGTCAAAGGGAATTGTGATGGGTGGTCTTGTGACTAGGATTGCCAATGTTTTATGTCCGGGGTTTAATGATGATGAGTGTTATGTGGCTTTATCCGGAGATACTTTGCTTGATGAGAAGGCTATCTTTAGCCATCACAAATGGTGCAAGTATAATGATTTGGGAGGCATTGAATGGTACACTAAGGGAAGCACTACATTCACCCTTCCTTGTTGGGACCTTCTTTCTACCACGCCTAGGTCGAGCTACTTTGCACCTATGCCGAGCTACCTCCTCCCCATTGAGAGGATTGCGGCTCCACCACCTAGGAGACGTGAGGAGGCACCTTCTACTCCTTCCCATGCACCATCACCGTCCCAAGGTCCAAGCCTTGGATTTCCACCATTCCTTCATGGTGTTCGACCCTCTTATGCGGAGATACCTCCATTCCCCCATGTCTACCGACCCTACTCACCTCCTCCTCCTGACACCCCGCCATCGGCCATGGATATCTTGATGGGTATGATGAGCAACATGGATTTTAGGATCCACCGTGGGCAAGAAGTTAATTATTTGGCCCTTCATCCTCAATACTACCATATGGCACAACAAGGGTTTATTGATCCTAATGGTCCTAGGCCTTCTTTGGTTAAACCACACCTTGTGTTCCCAAACCAAGGCATGAATGAAAATGACCAAAGAGGAGGAGAGGAAGAAGAAGAAGAAGAAAGTGAAGATGATGATAGCCTTAATGATGGAGGCTTTGATTGAGATCGTGATTGTAAGACCCTTTCTTTCCCTATCTCTTATGTATAGTTTGCATTGTAATATATCTCACATGATTAGATTCGTTTGCATTGTATTATATCTCACATGATTCATGTAGTTAGTTGCATACAGACTAAAATTCATACATAGTCACTAATGACCAAACCTATTCTTTTCTACACTAGAAATAGTGCTTAAATCGGTTTGGGAAGGTTTGATCATAGGTGACCATAGTTTACTAGAAATAATGCATCATATAATATAGTTTAGATTTCATTCATTTGTTACATATGTCATATAAAATTGCATTTAGTTAGAGCATGCATTCATTCATATCATTGCATTTATTTCCATAAATTCAAAAATCCAAAAAACATGTACTTTCTTTTTCATTCCTACTCCTACATGTACATTGAGGACAATGTCCAAAATAAAGTGGAGGATGGGAATTTATATTCCAAAAATACAATACAAATTGAATTTTTTTGAAAAAATACAAAAACTTGTCTTTTTATTTCATAAACATAAAAACCCCTAAAAATTTGAAAAATTGAAAAACCAAAAACATGTTCATTCCTTTATAGTGTAGAATTGTATATTTTGTATATATTTGTTTGTTTGTTTGTCTATCCTTTTTAACATTGATCGACTACGCCACATCCGAGACATGAGGATTATGAAGACCGCATGGTATGATCTTTCCAATCTTCTTTTTCCTCTTTATGTTAATGACTATGTGGCTTTATTTTGGTTGATGCGGTATACACCAATGTGATCTTAGGAATTGCATTTAGATTATATGGCATACTAGTTGGTAGAAACACATGCATTAGGATGTATATATGTAGTTGCAGCATGGCATGTAGTTGCATTTTAGGAAAAAAATTGTGAAAACATCTATTTGAGAAGCTTGACAAGTGTATATAAGGCCTTTGTACATACTTTTTCTTCTTAAGACTTTGCTCATTAGAATACTTGTAAAACACCGTTGGTTGTGTCATGCTAGTATCCTTTGACCCATGGATTAAGGCCTAGTCAAGAGTACCTTGTGGTGTGATAACTCCTTGGCTACCGTTTATTCTAAGGTGACCCTTGAAACCATGCAACCATCTTCCATATTCTACCACATTTTGTCATCAAAAAGGGAATGGGCACAAAAATTGTTCAAATTTGAGTTCAAGTATTGAAATGAAAGTAAAAAAAGTTTGCAATTGCATACAAAGATAAGAGGAGTAACAAAAATAAAAACTCCTATGCTTCAAATATAAGCACCCACACTACAAATGTGATAGCTTTGAAAATGTTTAAAAGAAAATGCAAAAAGTTGAAAGTTGTCAAGTATTGAAATGCCAAACATCAAAAGAAATGGCAAAAAGAAAGTGTTCTCAAAAGTCAAATGCCACAAATTGGGGGGAATAACAAACAACAAAAGCAAACTCCCACGTGAAACTCAAAACATATTGATCCCTTTTTCCATCAAATCCACTTTTGTGCATGGTAGAGAGGGGACGACCCTTCTTCTTGTCTAGGCAAGAAGAGGAATTCCGCGATCCTCCAGTGTTTCTAACATCATAGGGAGTCTACTCTTAACGAAAGCATTTAACAATTGAGGACAAAGGTACCCTAGCTTAACACAACTTGGAGGTGATTTATTGGTATCCTTCTAGGCTTAGTAGTTTGAATAAACCGTATCTATGATGGAATGTGTACCCTTAGATTGCTTCTCTTTTAGATAATTTTTGCCACTTAGATGAGGAAAGTGCCTATTCATTTTTGTAGATGCATCTATTACTTGTTTTGTGTGCTTAATGCTTGGATGTATCGCCATTTTGGCAAGCCCCACCTGTCTTGCAAGAAGGCATCCTACCTCATGGTTGTCTTGTTAAGAGTTGAAGGGACGGAGTGAGACCGCTAATTGTCTTACATCGGTTATATTACTAGGATAGTTTAAATAAAGGTCTAGTTCTAGTCACCTCTTTACTCGGGACGAGTAAAGGTTCGGTTTGGGGATGTTTAATGTGACTCTTATTTGCGTACATTTAGTCCCTTAATTGAACCTATTTTGCATACTATTATAACATTTCATGGCCATTTTATCCGTCAAATCCTTTCTATTTTGCTTTCCTAGTGCATTTTATATGTCTTATAGGAAAGGAGATAATGAGGCGGAATTCCCGTCACTCGCGTATATTCGGAAGCTTGTTAACGATCTTGGATGGACTAAGTATGAAGAGGAGGCAAGAATTATGACCAAGGAAGTAGGAATGAAGAGTATATAGAAGCATCTTAGGCTTAAAAGCAAGAAAAAGGGAAACAACAGCTCAACCCGCGCGTGTCAAGCTCAAGTAGAGCGGGATACAGCTCAACCCGCTCGGGACAGAATCAAACTGCTCGGGTTGAGGCTCAGGTTGCGCGTTTTTCAGTCAGGACGAGCGGATTGCTTGACATAATGCTTTTCCTTGCTACGTGATCCGCGCATATCCCTTGGGAGTTGCAATTCCGCACTCAACACTTAGCATTGTTATTTACTAATCTACCCATGCTTAACCAAATGATGTATCACTATATATACTCCATTTGTAATAATCAAAGGACCAAGTTCCCTTAGATTAAATCAAGTTCTCTTAGATTAGATTAAGATTTCATTAGGAGTAGATTAGAATAGATTAATCTCAATCATTCCACAAAATTACATATTAATCTTTCCTTAATCATTGTTCAAGTTTATTATTATTGGGTAATTGAAGATTATTGGGTTATTATTTGAGAATTGACAACTCTTCATCAATGAATCAAGTTCTCTTCTTTTATTCTTTGCTTTATTATTTGGATCATCTCAAGTAGGTATAATCTCTTTTACTCTTGTTTAATTTTTGTTAATCACATCATTTATCATCATGTTTTGCTTTGTTAGTATGATTGACAACCTTATTAACATGTTAAACTTGATCATGAGTGAGTAGTCATTTAGCTAGGATTATGGGGAATTAGGGGAAACAAACATGGGGAATGATTCATGCTTAATCTAATATGTTTTCATAATTTATTTGCTTGCTTGTTATGATTTGAACTTATGCACATGTTATGTTTGATGAAATGTGAGCCTATGAATCCTTGCATTTTTTACCCACCACCTATCTTTTCAATGGGACTTGTAAGCTTATACACCAACTCGAGTCTCATTAGACCATGCATATATTTGAATAGGAAGGCCTAAGTCGACTTGTAGGTGTTGTAAAATCTAATCGATTCGGCTCCGGGACCCAAACCTTCTTAGGAATTGTAAGCTTATACACCAACTCGATCCCATCAAAACAATAAGTGCTTGCTATATAATTGAGAACATATTTGTATGCTCAACTCCCATGAATCCCCTATGAACCTATGATATTCTAGCATTTTTATTCATTTGTTTTCATCCTTCCTTTTGTTGCTTGTTTACTTTCCATTGCTTCTATTAGATTAGAATCATCAACCTATTACAATTGTGACAACCCTAAGCACAAACTACAATTAGATTGAACAATTTGAGTACCCCCGTCCCATGGATCGACCTCGACTTAACCACTAACAAGTTGTTTGTTGAGAAATATAAATGTGTTTGATTGAGAGCCCCAACGGCACTCTCATCAAAATGGCGCCGTTGCCGGGGACGGTGTTGTGTATTTGAATCGTTCTTTTATCTAATTTTAGTTGTGCTTCTTCTTGAGGAATCTTGGTTCCTTGAGAATTTTATTTCTTGTACTTGTTCTATTTCATATGTTTATCATGTCTACATGTGGACAAGGCCCTCGGGAACTGCGTCCGCGGGATCCACACTAGGCATAATCGACTCGAGGTTCTTTCGAATCGAATTAAGACAAATTAGAGTCGCCACCAAGTTTTTTGGGACTCGACAAAACGACATGACTCAAACTGTCATAAATCGGTTATAAACCGGACTCGGTGTGACTAAACCCGTGATTGGACTAACATAGCCCATAGGTTCGGATGAAACGCCCTAAATGGCCTAGCTTGGACGTTTTTGTGGACTATCCTAGACCAAAAGGTCGACCAACATGACTCAAGGCCCAAGAGGTGAGCTTGGGTGACCCAACAAGGTCGTGTTCTAGACTCTTAGAACGAAACACACCCGGCCTAACACGGCCATGACCCGGACACGACTTGACGCATTTCATGCTTGGTTGAGGTTCGAGAGGCATTTTGGATTGGTTTTGAAAAAACGAAAGATTGATTCGAAAATGAGATTCGAAAACTAGTCCTCTTTTCCCCAGCAGAGTCGCCAAACTGTGGACAAGGCCCTCGGGAACTGCGTCCGCGGGATCCACACTAGGCATAATCGACTCGAGGTTCTTTCGAATCGAATTAAGACAAATTAGAGTCGCCACCAAGTTTTTTGGGAACTTGGAACCGTTCAAGTCAACTTTACACCTTTCATCGAAAAGCATAAAGCCAATCGACTACGAGTGATTAAAGATAAAGACTTGTACCCTATATCACTCGATTTGAATGACTCTCGTAATCCAATGGTATTTAGACGGATCCACAAACCATAGATCTTGAGTAAGGGGTGAGGGTACGTGTTAGGAAGCCCATAAGGACACCTAACCCCGCCCGTCAATAACGGCCTCTACTAAGTCAAGTGTCGGATTTCAAACAAGGTCATAGCTACTACGATGTATGATATGCAAACGTTGTTTTAACCCTATCATGTGACAACAATTTCTATGTCGTTTTAGATGCAACTAAACTAACTTTGTCAAAGTTGTAATTTAGCATGTGGGTTGATTGATCTAACAACATACAAAACAAAGCAAGCAAGGCTTAAGGGGGAATGGGGGAGCCGTTGGGATCTACCTATTACAAACCAGGCATTTCATGCCGACGCAACGATAAATTAAAGATACAACTCGATCTAAATACAACGCTATACACACGACGCAAAACGCGGCCATTCGGCCTAGAAAACCGTGCACAAAGGGGTGACTCACGGCCTACATGACACACGGCCTTGGGTCACTCCTCGTAATGCGTGCTTTCACTTAATCTCATCGAATTAGGCATAAGGCTACGCACCAAAGCATGCATTAGCATAAACCGGGCCATGTTGCTTTAAACAACATGCGGTTTACTACGCTCCTACAAGCATTGGGGAACAACCGTCTAACCAAACAAGACTAAGGTTTTTTGAAGAGGTTTTGACTCAATAAAAGTAAAACAAGCTCGAAAATTACAACTCGATAAACAAATTACAAATTACAAGCAACGAAACAACGAGGAACAAAAGGTATAAAAAAACGAAGCAAGAAAGAGAAAGAAGACGGCCAAGCTCACGGCCCAAACCACGACCACCCTCACGGCCAAGACAAGGCCATCCTAGTTCCTAAGTTAGGTTCATTAGGTTAGATAGATTGATTGCGAAACGAGCTCGAAATGAATTAGAAAACAAGTTAGAAACGACGTTGATCGATTGAAAAGAGGTCTTGCAATTGTGTATTCTACACGGCCTAAAAGGGGTCAAGTTAGGTCAAATTCGCTAATTAATTTAACTCATCGAGTGTCAATGAGAAGGTGCTAATCACGCACTCTCATACTAGCGAGAAATTATGTGAAAGAGAGATGCATTCGATTGAATTACAGAATTGTTAGTTGATTTTAAAGCTTATGTCGAAGCCACCTATCGTGTCTAATTAGGTTATTAAATTGATCTAATGTCATCTAAATAAGTTATATGTTAACAATCAGAGGTCATACTAACATGCAACGGGTCCTAAGGTGGGTCGAATTGGCCGAGACAAACAAAGGGTAAAAAACGAGGAGCGAAGTTAGAAATTCGTCTTATTTATGCCCTACCTTGAACACGAGGATATGTAAATGAGACGGGGGTGTACGACCGATTGATGTAGCGGTTTATTTTCCCATCTCAAGTCAACGCGGGTGTTCATGGTGGTACTTTAACTCATACTCGGACTAAACTAGTTTCATAGTTAATTTAAACGATAAATAAAAAGCGATAAACAAACAAAAACAAACTATAAAAGAACAAACATAAAAACGAAATAAAAAAGGAGAAAGTGGAGGATTTGATGCACCCTCAACCTACATGTATCGTTGACACCGTCTTGGGTCGTAATCGATGGTAGATTTTATCTCGAGAGGCCGTCGTCGACGAAGAAACAAAGCAAACACGCGTTTTTATCGAATCTGGACAGCAACTTTCAAACAGCGATTTCTCCCTCGTTTCACGATGAAAATTCGATTTAAAAGATGTTTTGAAAACTAGAAAGAGAGGAGAACAGAGATCTTAAAGCAACCCCTGCTCGTTTTGAGTTATTGGGCACGAAAAACGAGCACAAACAGAACTGAATGACGAGAATAAACCACAAAAACAGAGTGTATAACACTCTGTTTTTCGAGGGATTTCGTGTACTCTCAAGGGCCATTTGGCTCGTAAATCTTTGTCTAATGTGTAGATGGATGTTATGTGGTTAATTAGGAACAAGAAAATCGAGTTTTGATGGAGGTTTGAGGGAGGAACGAATTGTTTTTCGAGGAGGACACACAAACAATTTCAGTTTGTATGTCTGTTTTGTGGAGGGTTTTTGAGAGGCAATTAGGGTTTGTTTCTGAGGTTTAAAGCTTGTGAGTGATGGTAGGATGTATGGAGAACTTAGAGGAATGAATGTATGGTGAAGGGTGGGTATTTATAAGGAGTTAAAATAGGGTAAAAGGGGGGAGAGAGGCAGACGGGCCTGTTCGCGCATAGCTGCTGTCCAGCAGCTTTGGTGAGGGTTTGAGAGGCTTTGTGAGGGGTTTTCTTGGTGGTTAAGCTAAGGTAATATGGGTAGGATACTAGGGTATGGGTTAGGGTTAATGGGCACGGGTTTTGGTAGTGTTTGGAGCGGGTTTTGGACTCGGGATTTGAGCTGCAAAACAGGGGGCTGCTCGTGCTTTTGTGCGGGCTGTTGGGGGGTGTTTGGGGCATGATTTGGGCCGTGGTTATGGTGTTCGAACTGGGGTTGGATGGGTAGAGGCTTAGGTTGGTTATGTACTCGATATTCGTGCCAACTCGTAAAGAAAACGGGCTTAAAAACCGAGCTATAATCGAGCTCCAAAACACGTGTTTAAAACGAGTTTTTTTCGATTTTTAAATCGATTTTTCAAATCGATTAACACATTAAAATAAATGATTTTTCAAATCAAATATACTCATAAAATGATTTTTCAAATCAAATATTTATTTTATTTTCAATAAAATAAATTTGAGAAAATAAATTCTAAAAAGCTTTAATTTAAATATCATTTAAAAATGAATTCACTTTAAAAAACATTAATTTAAATATCATTTAAAATAATAAAATACTTCATCGACGATGCCCATTCTACATCGTAAAACGAGCTCCAAATAATGACAATGACAACTAAATAAATACACGTGTCCTATCATCATCGGGTGTTTGTCAGGCTCTCTATAAATTCCAATATCGACGGATACGGGTATCTACAGAGCCCCCACTTTGACTGAGGCTTGGCCAAGGCGAAAGTTAAAGTACACCCCAGGTCCCTTTCGACCTGAGGATTCTGCGGGTCGTTTATAGTCCATTAGACTTGCGTATATAAGCTCGCCAGCCATAACAAGAGATCATACCTGAAACTTCGCTGGGGATTGACTCTTGCTTTTGTTGTGTCGAATTATCGTCATTGGTCGTCGACCCATAAATTGCATATATGGTGGATTGAGCCTTATCATTAGGCGCCTACGTATCCGTTTCTGACGGAATCAAACCCGCGTCGTAGTTCGGCAACTGCTGACACATGCCCAAAGTTTATCATCCGCTGGCATTCGTCCAAAATTCATCATCTGTTGACATTTGCCCAAAGCTTATCATCTCCTGGCAGGTGCCCAAATGGGACGGGACTTTCCAAGGAGGTTGCCGCCGCTTTCATCATTTGCTTTCAGCTACGGAATTCTTCCATTTCATAATCTTGTATTGAATTGAATTCTTGGTGGATGTCATCCTTTACATCTTGATAATGGTCTCTGAAGCCAACGGCTTCAGAGCCCCCAGTTTGCAATGGCTCTAAAGTCGAAGACTTTAGATCCCCCAGTTGAAGCATATCCTGCTATAATTGAAACACAAAAACGTACTAGCAATAATCATCACATAAGCACATTTGGATCATCGATCTTGAAATTGGATCATTTGAGATACTGGGTCATCGACCCGAAAATTGAATTTGAAAATTTTGAATAATTGGGCCATCGACCCGAAGTTTAAATTTGACATCACTTGGTATGTTGGGCCATCGACCCTTCAAAAATTGAATTTGAAAATTTTGAATCTCGAAAGATTGGGGTCATCGACCCGAAAAAATTCCACTACTTGGATCATCTATCCATAATGCGCAAAAAGTTTTTGAAATTTTGAAATTTTGAAATTTTGAAATATTTGGCATTTTGAAATCGAACCTTGATGGGTGAACATGAAATACGACTCAGACACTCTGTATGACTCGTAAACCACGTGGGCGTAACCCGCTACCATAAAACAAAAAAGGAAAATAAAACCGTAAGTGTGCCCGGGTTTCAATTCAATTATTGACTTGTTGGGGGTAGAAATGTAAATTGGCCGTTCCGGCGTCAAAAGATGGCAAATGGGAATCACAAGGTCGTCGGACTTGGGAAGGAGATATCGTATGTCATGGGCGTGCTCCCGAGGGCACATGGGAATCAAGATAAATTGGCATTGACAAGGAGCATTAAACTCACGGAGCAACAACGTTAGCTTCGCCTAGACACTAAACACAGACTGCTTTTATGAGAATAATTGGACATCACACATCACTCTTGTTGGAAACATTCTGTCACTCTTCTCCTCGCCTCCTTTCTTTTCAGCGAGTTTTCATCATTTCTTGCCACCGCCTTCTTTCTTTTCAGCGGGCTTTTACTATTTTTCTTCCACGCCTTCTTTCTTTTCAGCAGGTTTTCATATTTTCTGTTCCCAACACAAAACCACATCTATGTGACTCAATATCTTTGCCTGAACTATTAGATAAAGCTCATTCTGAGACTCGATACTATTCATTCGAACCTCTATCCTTATCCTAGCCTACATCGAGTGCTAAGACCGACTCAAACAAAGGTGGCTTCATTTGGACTTGGTTAAGACCTGTAAGAAACCGACAAGACGACAACTTGGTTGATGAGTGGATTGAATCCCTTAATCTGAAGGACTGCCTACGTATTCGCGTGGAGCGAAATCAAATCCGACGTAGTTCGATCAAGGTGCATAAACTTGGCATATTGATTGTGTGTACACACTCGAAGGTTTCACCTAAGGTATCATGTCGTATCCCATTCTAGCCTGTAAGGTACCGTTAAATCCCGTGTCTGGGGTTAGGTGTAAAAGGCTTGGATCTTTTGGGATGTGGAGCTTGGTAATAACAAGTTGGAATGGTTAACCATCATTCTGAAGGTTTGTTTTGTGGTGCTAAGGCCAAGGGCTATGGCTGCTGATGTGGTTGGAATGGGTGTCTCGGGTTTGATGAACCACGAGTGCAAATGGGTTGAAAAATGATGTGGGTTCAAATTTCCATGTCTGGACCCTAAAGGCTGGGTGTAACAACACAAGCGGAATAATTCTCAAAATTCCCGACTATCCCAGAATAAATCGTCTCGGAAGGACTTAGAGGGTAAAGAGGTTACTACTTACGCTTTTGGGCTTCGCCCATTGAACTTCAACTATGGGTACTTGACTTGAATTCTGGCTTCCGTAACTTCAACATTCAACCAAAAAGCATTCCGCAATAACTTCAACATCTTTTTTTCTTTTTTCTTTTTCTTTCATCTTTTTTTCATTTTTCTTTTTTTTTTCTTTTTTTTTATTTTTCCAATTTTTCTCTTTTTCTCTTTTTCTCATTTTTCCTTCTTTTTCATCTTTTTTCTCTCTTTGAAAATGATCTTCTATTCATTCTCTTAGTCATCAATGGATACACCTTGAAAACTGGGCTTCGCCAACTAATTTGGGTAGGAACTAACAATTCCTTGTTAGAACGGGTTGATATCTTCTCTCTTCGAGATGGGATGATTTTGTTGGGGAAAAGGCTTGCCTTCCATCATCGATAGGGGAAACAAGGAGCTAGTCCGGGTTTGTCATAGAATCATCTAAAAGCTTGTCACAAACATTGGTTCAGATGGAGGTTTTCTACCGCCAGACATGGAATAGGTAAAGGAATCAAACACGGGATCCTAGTGTACCTTACATTTTGAAACGAGACATATTTCTACCCCAGGGATGCCTTTGAGTGTGTTATGCATTTTATCATGCTTTCAGAATGATTGAGGATTGGAAACAAGACAAATTTGGAAACGAACTGGAACTTTTTATTTGAATGGCAAAAGCTTAACAGACTCGAAGGAACGATTCCTAGGACACACCCTAGTTCATCGCGGAACAAACGACTCAACTTCAAGAAAAGAAAGTCCTAGACTCGACTCGACTAAGATAAGAAAACATATCCGACTCATAATTTTCAAATCTAGTCATGAGCTTTCCCTTGTTCAGCTGTCAGCTTAGATGCTCGGCTCTGGTCCTTGATCCCTTTGATGGTCTGCCTCCATCCCGAGGTAGTCCTCTGAGGATCTACGCCAGTGATGAAGGTTGGTGAATCAAATTGTCTTTTATTAACTTCGTTAATGAGAGGAGAACATTCTAGAGCAAGACTCCCGACTTGAATTTCATTCTTCGGGTTTGGCAAAAAATTAGAGCAATCCACAAATATTTTATGGATAAGATGGGAATAATCGACATTGTCTTCGACAGAAACAAAGTTGGCGTGATCGCCAAATGGATTGGTGATGTTATTGGGTTTAACAGTCGGGATCGGGAGTGTTCCATTTTCAATCATGTCTTGGATTTCGTGCTTCAGTCGATAGCACCTTTCAGTATCATGGACTTTTCCTTGATGAAAGGCACAGTAGGCATTTGGTTTATACCATTTACCTTGTTGATCAGCGGGAGGGTCCGGAGTTGGACCAATAGGCTTCAGCTTTCCTTGGGCTATGAGCCTTTGGAGAGCGTATGTATAAGTGCATCCGATATCAGTGAATGCCCTAGGTGTTTGGCGCTGCGACTTCTTCGGTTGCCCTTCTAAGAGATTGATGGCTTCATCAATATGGGTCGTTGCTGGGGCCTTGGCCTTAGACGATGAGGCCCCTTGGTACCCTTTCGGCTTTTCAGCCTCTGCCCTTATGACATCATCCTCTACCTTTATCCCGATTCTTATCAATTCTTTGAAAGAGCCAAAATTCTGGTATTTCAGAGCATTGCGGTAAATAGGTCGTAGATTCTTTACGAACTTATCTACCATTTCAACTTCATCAGGCTTCTTGGCTAGTTTCACGCTTTCAGCGCGCCATCTTGCAAGGAATTCAGTAAAGCCTTCTTTTTCTTTCTGTGTCATCACCTCCAATATTCTTATGTTGGTTTGAATCTCGACATTGTCAGCATAGTGCTTACAGAAATCCACCGTAATATCTTCGAAAGTGGGGAAGTTCTTAAGGTCAAGATTATAGAACCACGCCTTCGGGTGTTCATCCAAATATTGGGCAAAAATTTCAGAGAGCATGTCGTGAGCACTCCCTTGATCTAAGTACCCTTTATAGGCCTTAACATGGTGGACTGGATCTTCGGTGCCTTTGAACTTTGGGATGTCAGTGAGTACCATGTTCGTGGGCAACTTATCCTGAACTGGGGCATAGGCCCTAGCATTCTCATAGTGAATGTTCTTCCCCTGGGAGAGTTTCAAACGGTCTTCGATGAACTTGAACCGTTTCTCCAGATCGGTCAGAGGTGGGATAAATGGAGGAGAATCTTTACCCAGCTTAGATTCAATTGCATCCATGCGGGTCATCATGAGATTCACGGCCTCAGTAAGCTTGTTAACAGCATCTTCCATTGCTTGACGTCGGGTTTTTGGCGGCCTTTCTACAAGAAAACCCCGTACTGAGTCAATATTTAAAGTAAGAGCCCCTGCACACTTAAGGACATGACCCCTACTTGACTCAAACAAAGACTCGACTTGAGATTGACTAAACAAAGGTTCGACTCACGGTTGGATCTAGACCTTGGTTCATTTTAGACTCGACAAAACGACATGACTCAAACTGTCATAAATCGGTTATAAACCGGACTCGGTGTGACTAAACCCGTGATTGGACTAACATAGCCCATAGGTTCAGATGAAACGCCCTAAATGGCCTAGCTTGGACGTTTTTGTGGACTATCCTAGACCAAAAGGTCGACCAACATGACTCAAGGCCCAAGAGGTGAGCTTGGGTGACCCAACAAGGTCGTGTTCTAGACTCTTAGAACGAAACACACCCGGCCTAACACGGCCATGACCCGGACACGACTTGACGCATTTCATGCTTGGTTGAGGTTCGAGAGGCATTTTGGATTGGTTTTGAAAAAACGAAAGATTGATTCGAAAATGAGATTTGAAATGGGCAGCATGCCGGCTCATTTTGGGCCGAAAAGTCTAGTCCTATTTGGGCAGCATTCCGCGTTTTTTAAAACCATGCTAGTTTGAAAGTAAGTTGTTCAAAAGTTCGGTTTTGAAAAGGACATGGGAAATTTCGAAAAGACTCGGGAAAACAAATTGCACATTGTCATTCTCATGTTATAAGGATGTATGCTCCTAGACATCTCTAAGTCTCGGCAAGTCTTCTACAAGAAGGTCTATGCCCTCCATCCTTTTGCGGTCTTATAGAGCAAGGTGTCTTAAGGTAGAGTACCTAGAAGATCGTCCCCACCATCAAGAACCACGCGAGGTGAAGTGGAAGCGAGCAATGTGCAGCTTCCTAGCATAGTGGGACGTCGCCCCCCACGCATCACGAAGAAACGCTGGGACGGCCCGGGCAAGTCCTTAAGGGTTTATGCATGAATCGTAGCACTATGAGTAATGTTTTACTTTCCAACACTTTCTTTTCAAGTTTCACCTCGGAGGAAAAGACCCTAGAAACAAAGTGTAACTAGTCCTCTTTTCCCCAGAGTCGCCAAATCAGGACAAGGCCCTCGGAATCTGCGTCCGCGGGATCTACACTAGGCATAATCGACTCGAGGTTCTTTCGAATCGAATTAAGACAAATTAGAGTCGCCACCAAGTTTTTGGGAACTTGGAACCGTTCAAGTCAACTTTACACCTTTCATCGAAAAGCATAAAGCCAATCGACTACGAGTGATTAAAGATAAAGACTTGTACCCTATATCACTCGATTTGAATGACTCTCGTAATCCAATGGTATTTAGACGGATCCACAAACCATAGATCTTGAGTAAGGGGTGAGGGTACGTGTTAGGAAGCCCATAAGGACACCTAACCCCGCCCGTCAATAACGGCCTCTACTAAGTCAAGTGTCGGATTTCAAACAAGGTCATAGCTACTACGATGTATGATATGCAAACGTTGTTTTAACCCTATCATGTGACAACAATTTCTATGTCGTTTTAGATGCAACTAAACTAACTTTGTCAAAGTTGTAATTTAGCATGTGGGTTGATTGATCTAACAACATACAAAACAAAGCAAGCAAGGCTTAAGGGGGAATGGGGGAGCCGTTGGGATCTACCTATTACAAACCAGGCATTTCATGCCGACGCAACGATAAATTAAAGATACAACTCGATCTAAATACAACGCTATACACACGACGCAAAACACGGCCATTCGGCCTAGAAAACCGTGCACAAAGGGGTGACTCACGGCCTACATGACACACGGCCTTGGGTCACTCCTCGTAATGCGTGCTTTCACTTAATCTCATCGAATTAGGCATAAGGCTACGCACCAAAGCATGCATTAGCATAAACCGGGCCATGTTGCTTTAAACAACATGCGGTTTACTACGCTCCTACAAGCATTGGGGAACAACCGTCTAACCAAACAAGACTAAGGTTTTTTGAAGAGGTTTTGACTCAATAAAAGTAAAACAAGCTCGAAAATTACAACTCGATAAACAAATTACAAATTACAAGCAACGAAACAACGAGGAACAAAAGGTATAAAAAAACGAAGCAAGAAAGACAAAGAAGACGGCCAAGCTCACGGCCCAAACCACGACCACCCTCACGGCCAAGACAAGGCCATCCTAGTTCCTAAGTTAGGTTCATTAGGTTAGATAGATTGATTGCGAAACGAGCTCGAAACGAATTAGAAAACAAGTTAGAAACGACGTTGATCGATTGAAAAGAGGTCTTGCAATTGTGTATTCTACACGGCCTAAAAGGGGTCAAGTTAGGTCAAATTCGCTAATTAATTTAACTCATCGAGTGTCAATGAGAAGGTGCTAATCACGCACTCTCATACTAGCGAGAAATTATGTGAAAGAGAGATGCATTCGATTGAATTACAGAATTGTTAGTTGATTTTAAAGCTTATGTCGAAGCCACCTATCGTGTCTAATTAGGTTATTAAATTGATCTAATGTCATCTAAATAAGTTATATGTTAACAATCAGAGGTCATACTAACATGCAACGGGTCCTAAGGTGGGTCGAATTGGCCGAGACAAACAAAGGGTCAAAAACGAGGAGCGAAGTTAGAAATTCGTCTTATTTATGCCCTACCTTGAACACGAGGATATGTAAATGAGACGGGGGTGTACGACCGACTGATGTAGCGGTTTCTTTTCCCATCTCAAGTCAACGCGGGTGTTCATGGTGGTACTTTAACTCATACTCGGACTAAACTAGTTTCATAGTTAATTTAAACGATAAATAAAAAGCGATAAACAAACAAAAACAAACTATAAAAGAACAAACATAAAAACGAAATAAAAAAGGAGAAAGAGGAGGATTTGATGCACCCTCAACCTACATGTATCGTTGACACCGTCTTGGGTCGTAATCGATGGTAGATTTTATCTCGAGAGGCCGTCGTCGACGAAGAAACAAAGCAAACACGCGTTTTTATCGAATCTGGACAGCAACTTTCAAACAGCGATTTTTCCCTCGTTTCACGATGAAAATTCGATTTAAAAGATGTTTTGAAAACTAGAAAGAGAGGAGAACAGAGATCTTTAAGCAACCCCTGCTCGTTTTGAGTTATTGGGCACGAAAAACGAGCACAAACAGAACTGGACAGACAGGAACAAACCGCGAAAACAGAGTGTATAACACTTTGTTTTTCGAGGGATTTCGTGTACTCTCAAGGGCCATTTGGCTCGTAAATATTTGTCTAATGTGTAGATGGATGTTATGTGGTTAATTAGGAACAAGAAAATCGAGTTTTGATGGAGGTTTGAGGGAGGAACGAATTGTTTTTCGAGGAGGACACACAAACAGTTTCAGTTTGTATGTCGGTTTTGTGGAGGGTTTTTGAGAGGCAATTAGGGTTTGTTTCTGAGGTTTAAAGCTTGTGAGTGATGGTAGGATGTATGGAGAACTTAGAGGAATGAATTTATGGTGAAGGGTGGGTATTTATAAGGAGTTAAAATAGGGTAAAAGGGGGGAGAGAGGCAGACGGGCCTGTTCGCGCATAGCTGCTGTCCAGCAGCTTTGGTGAGGGTTTGAGAGGCTTTGTGAGGGGTTTTCTTGGTGGTTAAGCTAAGGTAATATGGGTAGGATACTAGGGTATGGGTTAGGGTTAATGGGCACTGGTTTTGGTAGTGTTTGGAGCGGGTTTTGGACTCGGGATTTGAGCTGCAAAACAGGGGGCTGCTCGTGCTTTTGTGCGGGCTGTTGGGGGGTGTTTGGGGCATGATTTGGGCCGTGGTTATGGGGTTCGAACTGGGGTTGGATGGGTAGAGGCTTAGGTTGGTTAGTGTACTCGATATTCGTGCCAACTCGTAAAGAAAACGGGCTTAAAAACCGAGCTATAATCGAGCTCCAAAACACGTGTTTAAAACGAGTTTTTTTCGATTTTTAAATCGATTTTTCAAATCGATTAACACATTAAAATAAATGATTTTTCAAATCAAATATACTCATAAAATGATTTTTCAAATCAAATATTTATTTTATTTTCAATAAAATAAATTTGAGAAAATAAATTCTAAAAAGCTTTAATTTAAATATCATTTAAAAATGAATTCACTTTAAAAAACATTAATTTAAATATCATTTAAAATAATAAAATACTTCATCGACGACGCCCATTCTACATCGTAAAACGAGCTCCAAATAATGACAATGACAACTAAATAAATACATGTGTCCTATCATCATCGGGTGTTTGTCGGGTTCTCTATAAATTCCAATATCGACGGATACGGGTATCTACACTACATTCACTTTTTGGCAATATGATAATGAGTCATTTGATAAATATGTTGCAAGATTCGAAGATTATATGACTCATACTTGGCATCATTGTTTTACTCTTTCAAATTATGAAGCATGTTGTGTTGTTTATAATGGCATGAACCTTGAAACCCGCAACTTGGAATTTCACTTGAGTGGTGGTTGGATATGTGAGATGAGTTGTGAGGAATTTTGGGAATTTGTTGAGTTCATGACCATCCATTATCTTAAGCAAATTGTACATGACATCTTTGAGAATGCCAAGGAAGGTATGGAAGCGATAAAAACCACATTTCAAAAATTCACTGAGGAAAACTATGATGAAAATGAGATTTGTGAGAATGAGAAACCTTCCTATAACCTTGAGCCAACCTACTATGCTCACAAATTTGCCCCTCCTTGGGAAGATAGAGTGTTGGATGAAGAGAGTGATGATGAGGAGGAGTACATTCTTGATTGTGAAACCAATGCTTTGATGCCGTCACCTTACTCTCCTTGTGTACCAACGAACCCAACTTCCATGGAATTTGATGTTAATGGGCAAAGTGAGAGTGATATGGATGTGAACTTGAGTGAAAACTCACCCTTTGAGGATGACGTTTTAGAGGGAGACAATTGTGTTGAACTTGGTGAGCCTTGTTATGACCACCCCTTTGATAATGGTCCTTGTTGGGATGAAGAATATGAGGACATTTGGGAACCCCAAATAGAGACCCTTAAAATCGCCTTAGATGATAATGAGAGTACTTGTCTTAAATATGGTGATTTTGAGTATTTGGAGGATAAGTTGAGTGAATTGCCAACCAACTACCTATTTCATGTTCCTACCATCCATCACATCTCTTATGATTTTTGTCATAGCATTCTTGACATGCGTGTTCGGTCTTTTAATTGGGAATTATTTCATTGCATAATCTTGTGTTGTTATCCATGTCTATTTATATCTCACTCCCAATAATTTGACCGACTTCTACGTGCTTTGAGTGCTAGTAATAATTTTCTATGAAATTGTTAATTGACAATCTTTGTTTGATGGAGTTCCTCAATAACCATTAATTTGTATATATGCATTTAGTGTAATTTTGCATTCATTCATTCATTTAATAAATTGAATGAGAGATGAAAGGGAGGGATCTCATATTTTAATTGAGCTTTTTGAAGGAATTAATGAAAATGAGAAGATGGAAAATGTAAAGAAATGAAGAAAATGGAGAATTTGGGCTTGTGAGCACCTTTGTTGTCATTAAAAAGGTGTTGGGTCGAAATTTTTTGAAATCTGCGCATCCCGATCCAATCCGTGCAAATTGAAAGACAAGGAAAACAAGAAAAAGCTCTCTGACCAAGAATCTGCGCGGATTCTGAAGAAAACGCGCATCCCAGCTCCCAACCGCACGGGTTCAGCTTAACCCGAGCGTGTCCACTGCCAACCCGAGCGGGTTCAACTGCAGTTTGCAGAAATTGCTCAGGAATCCGGGCAGATCACTTCTAACCCACCCGTGTTCAGCTTTTAACCCGTGTATGATCCATTTTTCAGCCACAACATTCCTCTACACTCAAATCTCACCTAGCATCTTCATTTTCTACCTTCAAGATCAACCCCAACTCATAAAAATTACTCAAATAACCATCAAATCCAACCAAATTACCATCAAATTACTATAAAAATCATTCTAATCTATTTCTACACAATAAAAACCAACTTTCCAACTTTCTACATACTCAAAATCACCCATTTTCATCATTTTAAAAATTGGAGCTCCAAAAATCCGTGAGCTACAATTGTTTTTCGGGTTTTATTTTTGCCTTCTAGCTTCACTTCAATGCTTCTAGTGTTCTAGTAAGGCATTTTCAAGGTTGTTTGACTCTTATTTATGGAGATTTGAAGCATTCTTGAGTAGTGATACTTGGTGGATTTCAAGACTACAACAATGAGTTTTTGGGGGCAAGATTAATGATGTGACCATAATTGGCGCATATTTAGCCCCCGAATTACCATTGTTTCCATGCTTTTTAGTGCCTATTTGGGTCATTTCTTATCTTTAGTTCTTTGTTTTGCATATTCTTTGAGATTTTGATCCCTTGGTAGGAAAGGAGTAAGAATCTTGCATTTTCATGGCAAAACGAGGCTAAATTGATCGTATTCAATGACCAAGCATCTAGGAGAGACAAGACTAGAAGGCCTTTGTACATAGCATAGTAGAAGAGCATTGTTGAGAAAGGATCCTTGAGTCCCCAAGGAAATCCCCAAGGAATTCATGAAGAAAAGGGAAGAAAAGAAGAAGAATTGACGCTGCCAGACAATCCGAACGGATTGTATACAATCCGCCCGTCCGTCCAGCCCAATCCGAGCGTCCCTCAAAGGAATCCGCTCGGATTCCCCTCGCCAATCCGAGCGTCTTGCCCAAGGATCCGCTCGGATTCTCACCAGATCCGGCCGTCCCGACTCCCATCCGCACGGATTTCATGACAAAGACGTTTTCATTCTTCAAGCTACGATAAGAGAAGCCCTTCTCTCGTAGAATACCGGAGTCTCCTTGCTCAACTTAAAAAGTGTAATTACTAGTTTAGCCCTTAGTTAACCCTAATGCATCCTCCCTAATTTTCACTATAAATACCCCATTAGTCTAATTAGAGGAGCATGTTCTTCTTATCAATAATTAGTGTAGTTAATATCAATCAAATCTCTCTTCAATATTGTAATCAAGTATTAATCAAGTTTTAATCCAAGTTTTAGTTCTTTAATCTCTCTCTTGTTCTTCCTTTATTTTGGGTAATTGAAGATTATTTGGGTTATTATTGGGAGATTGACAACCTCTCAATCTAGGATTCAAGTACTTCTATTATTCTTGCTTTATTATTGGAATCATTAGTAGGTATAATCTCTTAATCCCTTTTTAATTATTGCTAATTACTTTCATTTATTCATCATGTTTCATTATGTTAGTATGATTGACAACCTTTCTAGCATGATCAATATGATAATGAGTGAGTAGTCTCTTAGCTAGGGTTTAATGGGTGATTAGGGGAAACCAACATGGGGAATGATTCATGCTTAAATCAATATGCTTTCATATCTTATTTGCTTGCTTGTTTTGATCTTAATACATGCACATGTTATATTTGATGAAATGCTAAGCCTATGAATCCTTGCATTTACTATCATCTTCTATCCTTTCAACTTGACTTGTAAGACATAACCCAACTCGAGTCTTGTTAGACCATGCATGTGTTGAGTAGGAAAGATTAAGTCGACTTGTAGGTGTTGTACAATCTAATCGATTCGGCTCCGGGACCCAAACTTTCCTAGGATTGTAAGACATAACCCAACTCAATCCATCACAACAATAATTGCTTGCTTATAATTTGAGAACATGTTTGTATGATCATATCCCATGATTCCCCTATGAACCCATGACACCCTAGTGCCTTTAATCAATTGTTTACACCCCTTATTTTATTCATCTTGCTAGTTTATTTTCATTGCTATTTTAGTTTAGTAACCTTCTACATCAACCCAATTTGTGACACCCCTTAGACACTACTAGTTACAATAGAATTCTCATTTCAATACCCGTCCCTTGGGATCCGACCTTTACTTGCCTCTTTACTAATTGTAGAGTTGTTTGTGAAGTATAAATTGTGTTTTGTATCGACCATTGACCAACGACCACATATGCTTAATTGTGCACACGAAATGGCCTCGATCAAAAATGGAGCCGTTGCCGGGACGGTGTTTAATTGATTTAAGATTTCTTTTATTGTTATTAGTTGTGTCTTTTTCACCTTGGGGAAGTAAAACTCCTCAAGGTTTGTTCTAATTGTTTTCAAGTTGTTTGATATTTTGCATGTCTAGAAGGTTACAAAGAGATTTGTTACCTTTTGACCGTGAAATCGAAAGAACCTTGACGAATAATAGGAGACTTGTTAGGAGGAATTTGGGAGGTGTTGGTGAAGTTGTTCAACCCACTAGTGAGTTTGTCAATCCTTTCGCAATAGAAGGAGAAGAAAACCCATTAAACAATACCACACAAAATCCACCTACAATGCCTAAATTCTCGTCACACTCTATACCCACCGAGGAGGATCTACCAAATGGTACTCCTACCCCGCAACATCTCACCGGTAATTTTATTGCCAAGTCCGCCTTCATCCAACTAGTTGAGAGGAGCCAATTCGGGGGAATGCCTAGTGAGGACCCTCATTCTCATATGGAAACCTTTTGCGATTATTGTGAAGCTATCTCTCAAACGGGCATGACTCAAGACCAAATAAGATGGGTCTTATTTCCTTTTTCGTTTATCGGCACCGCAAAGCAATGGTTGAAGGGCCTTGATAAGGCCACCCTTGGAATAGATTCTTGGAAGAAGTTAGCTCTAGCTTTCTACAAAAAATTCTACCCACCGGAAAAGACTAACATGCTAAGAGCTCAAATTACGGGTTTTAAGCAAAGGGATGAAGAATCTTTGTATGAAGCTTGGGAGCGGTTCAAAGGTATTTGTCGCTCATGTCCTCACCATGGACTTAGCGAATGGTTTTTAGTGCAACAATTTTGGAATGGTTTATATGAAGATTCAAGGAACATTCTCAATATGGGATCAAATGGAATGTTCACCGAAGTTGATGACAATCAAACATGGAACAAGATTGAGGAAATGGCGGTCCATAATTCACAATATAGTAGACCTCGCAAGGCTACTAGAGGAGGAAAGTATGAAGTGGACTCCGTTACTCAATTGGGTGCTCAACTTAGTGCTCACATTGACACAATCAACTTGAAGTTTGAACAAGCTATGGGTAGACTTGAGGAAAACTCAAAAACATCAAAGCATCATGTCAATGCCATGACGGCATCCTCATCAATCCCAAGTGGGATATGTGAGAATTGTGGAACCTTGGGTCATGACTCAAGTGAATGTAGGGGAACAACCGAACAAGTTAATGCTTTCCAAGCTTACAAAAGTGGTACCCCTTATTCAAATTTTTACAATGAAAACACCAAGTTCCATCCAAATCTCTCATACAAAAGCCAAAATGTTCAAAACCCTCAAACAACATACACTCCACCACCCATGAGAAATCAAAATCAAAGACCCTTTTACAATCAAAACCAAGGCTACCAAAATCAAAATCCATACAATCACCACAATGACCAAGGTTTTGATGTCCAAAAAGCGGTCCTCCAAATGCAAAAGAATCAACAAGAATTTTTCACTCAAATGCAAAAAGATAGCCAAGCAAAAGACACCACCATCAACAACATTCTAGCTCACACCAAGATGTTGGAAACACAATTGATTCAACTAGCATCTTCAAGCTCACAAAGACAAAAGGGGCAATTACCACCTCAAAGTAATCCCCTAGACATGAAACGGTTAGTGCCATTCACTTGAGAAGTGGTACAAGATATGAAGCAATCAAGGAGCAAGTTGAGAATGAAGTTGTGAAAGCTAGTGAAAAGGAAGAAATTGTGCAAAGTCCCAAAGAAGGGGAATCATCAAAAGAAGAAAGTTCAAAGAAAAATGAAGACAAGGCCAAAGAAAAGGAGCCCATTGTGATTAGACTTCCTTTTCCAAGTCGTCAAGCCAAGCCCAAATTTGATGATCAACTTGGAAAGTTCATGGAAATTGTGAAGAACTTAGAAGTCTCAATTCCTTTCACGGAATTAATTAATCACGTTCCGGCCTATGCAAACTACATGAAAGATATCCTCACAAAGAAGAAGTCGATCCGGAAACTTGAGACTATCGCCTTCACTAAGGTGAGTAGTGCAATACTTCAAGGGAGTTCACCTCCAAAGTTAAAGGATCCGGGAAGCTTCTCAATACCGTGTACCATTGGCGACACGACGATCAACAAAGCCTTATGTGATCTAGGGGCTAGTGTGAGTGTCATGCCGTACTCGGTAAGTAAAAGGTTGGGAATGGGAGAGCTTAAATGCACCAATATCACTCTTCAAATGGCCGATAGATCGACGAAGACACCATTAGGGATATGGGAAGATGTCCCCGTGCGAATTGGGAAGTTTTTCATCCCTGTAGAGACTTTGTCATTGTTGATATGGAGGAAGATTCCAACATTCCAATCATCTTAGGAAGACCTTTCCTACACACCGCGGGTGCGGTGATTGATGTGAAACATGGAGAGCTCACTCTAGAAGTGGGAGATGAAAGCATAACTTTTAATCTTGACAAGACCATGAGAGCTCCTCGTTTGCATGAGCCATGTTTCATGATTGACCATTATAGCCGAAAAGATGAAAGGAAGAAATCGGAACTCCAATGGAGGAAGAAAGTTGAAGATGCTCCATTCAAAGAGCAAGTGAATTGTGATAAGAAGAGCTTGCAAAGCTCATCAAAATCAACCAAGGAAGAAGAAGATGGCCTCATTGGCCAAGAGAAGAAATTGGGAGAGTTGTCTCCATCTAAGCAAGAGATTTTCAATGATCAACTCAATGAAGTTTGTGGTCTTTGGGACGACGAATTTGAAGGGATCTTTAATCCCTACATTGGGCATGCCATCGATCATGATCAACAACAAGGGCCACGGTCTATTGAGGACCTCTACCATAACAATGAACAAGCTTTTGATTACTTCTTCAAGGTGTTGAGCAACATCAACAACACCTTGAACATGCCCCCTTGACATCTCATCAAGAATGAGAGTTTGGTGGAGTCCTCCCTAAACCACCACTTGTAAATATTTCTAACTCCCTAACTTACTTTTCAATTTTTGTATTGCATTTTTGTCATTTTTGGATTTTATTTACTTTGATCAACATAATTGTCATGAAAAGAGAGAAGTGAGGGAGGGATTAACAATTTTAATTGATGTGTAGTGCTTTACCTTAGTGTGGGGATGGCAATTGCCTAGGCTATTCATGCCTTAGTAGTGCCCCCACAATGAAGAACACAAGATTTGAAAGAAAGAAAGAAAGAATGATAAGGGAATGCGTTTGTGCACGGATGGAACTGAATCCGTGTACACAAGGACCAATCCGAGCGGATTCCTGAGAATCCGCCCGTCTGAAGAAGATCCGAGCGTCCTGCTGAGAAGACGCCTGTCTCATAGAATCCGTCCGTCTTTTGGAGAAGACGCCCGTCTTGCAGCTGAAGAAAAACAAAGAAAAATCTCTGGACTAGAATCCGTCCGTCCTGCACGAAATCCGCCCGTCCCATCACAGAAGAATCCGAGCGGATTCCCCAGAATCCGCCCGTCTCTAGGCGGGATTTTGAAAATTTTGAAGCTGTAGAATCCGCACGGATTGTCCCTACGTCTTGAAAAATCTCGACTTCTTTATAACCCATCCCACCTTCATTCATTCATTCATTCATTCATTCATAAACACTACCCACAACATCAAAACCCTCATCCTCTCCATCTCATAAACAAAAACCCTCAACAAAATCCACCAAAATCAAATCAAACCATCCTTCAAACAACAAATCAATCACTCCATCTTCAACAACAATCAAAACCAAGAACAAAATCTTCACCCTTTGAGTCGATTTTTGTTCTCATAAAGGCAATGCCTTTCACCTTCAAATCGATTTGGGCATTCTACAAATTGAAGATTTTTGACTCTTTACTTGGTTAGTTCATCAAATGGCAAGAACAAAGGGAGCAACAAAGGCAACAAAGGCACCAAAAGCAAAGGCTCTCTCTCAAAGGCAAAAAGCTCTACAAGCAAAGAAAGCTTTGGCAATGGTGGTATCAACACCAAACTTGGAAGTGCAACAACAACAAATTTCTATGGAAGCATCACCTTCTACTCCTAATCGATCAACTCTTGCATTATCCTGGAGGTAACTTTCATTTCCGATACCCATAGAAATACATTTGTCAAGTTTGCTATGAAACAAATTCAATCCACCAAATTCATATGTAAAGATGCTTTGGAGAAATTGGGTGTTCTTGAACAAACAAAAGCCTTTTTCAATGCCATGGGTTTGAAGAAATTGTTTGAAATGAAGGAAGTAACATACCCCTCCCTTGTCTTGGAATTCTTAAGTTCTTTAAAAGTGACAAAAGTTGAGAATAGGGAAAATATTGAGTTTCGTCTAGCTAACACTAGTAGACGCATTACCTTTCCGGAATTGGGTGAAATTTTGGGTCTTAGCGATGAACAGAAATATCATAAGCAATATGGGAAGTATGACCCCGAGCCTCTTTGGGAGGCAATCTCCGGGAAGAAATTTGAAGATTTTCATGCTTGTCGTGCTCTTTTGGTCCATCATCCGGGCATAAGAGTATGGCACAAAGTTGTGGGAAATACCATAATTGCTAGGAAAGACACCAATCATTTCACCAGACTCGATTTTATTCTCCTTGAATCAACTTTGAATATTGGAAGAATTCACACCAAGCCTTACAATTCTTTGAGGCTATTGGTTGATAGATGGCTTCATGTTGATAGTGGGAAGAAGGGTACAACCGTTATTGTTAATGGCGGCCTAGTCACGGTCCTAGCCAAGCACTTTGATCCTAATTTCAATAAGGATAACAAGTACAAGGCAAAGGAAGGTGGCCATCTTATTGATATGTCCATCATGATTAACAAGTTTAAGTGGGTTGCTCACAATCCCCTTGACACCAAGTATGGGTGGCTTACTAGTGAGGCTCGATCATTCACTTTACCCGCAAAGATTTGCCGTCTTAGTGTCCACCGGACCAACTATTTACTTCGCCTATCCGAAGAAGCCGAGTACATCATTCAACAACAAAAGGGTGATCATGAAACTCCCTCCTCTTCCATTGTTATACCGCCTTACCCCTTTGTGTATGAAGAGTTCAAACCGCAAGGAATTGAAATTGGAAAAGACTATGTAACTCTTCTTATGCAAGCCATGCACAAGCAAGCTTATGATGATCGGAAGAATGCTTATTTGGCTCAATATCCTCCCCTCTTACATCTAGCTAGGCAAGGACTCCTTGATCCATCTTGTCCTTTGCCTAGTTGGGCGGATAGAGAAGCCTTATTTCCGGGTGCATCTAGGGACGTGGTGGAAGACAATGAGGTTGTTGGAAATGGTGAAGAGATTGATGATAATATTGAGGAAGAAGCAAGTGGAGATGAAGAAAGAGATGGTGAAGATAATGATGAGCAAGATGATGGAGAAAGTGATGAAGAAAGTGCCAAGGAAAGTGGCAATGTGACCACTTCTCATGAGGGAAGTGATGATGATAATAGCATGATGGAAGACTAGCCTTGGAGATTCCTACTCTCCCACGGTTTGTCTATATCTCTTTGTATTCTATTTCATTTTGATCATTGTTGGTTTAGTCCTAGCAACATCAAAGGACTCACACCTCGGTACCATTGAGGTGTTCTTTATTGTTCCCATTTTTGAAAATCCAAAATGACAATCTAGTTTCATGCATAGCATAGTGTGTGCATGAACTATACCCATGCTTTGACATTAGCAATAGTGTCTTATTTGGTTTGGGGAAGTTAATGCATACACAACGGGAGGTAATCTAAATTATCCTCTCCGTCATAACAAAAACCATGCATCATGTAGTCTAGCTTAGTGTAGAATTGCATTTAGTATAGAAATCATGCATCATCTTTGCATAATTTCCATCATTTTGGCCATTGAGGACAATGCCCATATTAGTGTGGGGATGGGAATTCTAACACTTAACTTTTATTCAAAAACCATAAAAATTGAAAAATTTCAAAAAAATCATAAAAATTTGAAAAATTGAAAAACCAAAAACAAGTTCATTTCCTTTGTATATATTGTCTTGTATATATTGTGTTTGTTTATCCTTGTTCACTTTGATTGACTACGCCACATCCGAGACATGAGGATATTGAAGACCGCATGGTATGATCTTTCCAATCTCCTTTTTCCTCTTTATGTTAATGACTATGTGGCTTTATTTTGATTGATGCGGTAAAAACAATGTGAACTTAGGACTTGCATTTAGTTTATTTGGCATATTAGTTGGTAGAATCATTTGCATTAGGATGTGTATATGTTAGTTGCATCATGGCATGTAGTTTGCATGTTAGAAAAATTTTGCGAAACCGTCTATTTGGGAAGCTTGACAAGTGTATATAGGCCCTAGTAGATGCTTTTTATTCTTAAGACTTTGCTTGTTAGAATGCTTGTAAAACACCCTAGGATGTGTCATGCTAGTATCCTTTGACCCATGGTTTAAGGCCTAGTCAAGAGTACCTTGTGGTGTGATAACTCCTTGGCTACCGTTTATTCCAAGGTGACCCTTGAAACCATGCATACTTCTATCATTCATCCATGTTCTACCACATTTTTGTCATCAAAGGGAATGGGCACAAAAAGAAATCAATTTGAGTTTAATGAAATGAAAAGTGAAAGAAAGTTTGCAAAAATGCATCAAATGAAAAGAGGAGCAAAAAATAGAACTCCTAAGCTTCAAATACAAGGCACCCTCGTTACTAATTGGGGTGACTTTGAAAATGTTCAAAAAGAAATGCAAAAAGTTGTCAAGTATTGAAATGCCAAAAATCAAAAGAAATGGCAAGAAAGTGTTCTCAAATGTCAAATGCCAATGAAATTGGGGGGAAAAACAAAAATGAAAGCAAACTCCCAAAATGAAACTCAAATATCTATTGATCCCTTTATCCATCGTATCCATTTTTGTGCATGGTAGAGAGGGGACGACCCTTCTTCTTGTCTAGGCAAGAGGGGGAATTCCGCGATCCTCCAGTGTTTCTAACACCATAGGGAGTCTACTCTTGACAAAAGCATTTAACGATTGAGGACAAAGGTACCCTAGCTTGACACCTTTTGGAGGTGATTTATTGGTATCCTTCTAGGCTTAGTAGTTTGAACAAATTGCATCTATGAAGGATTGTGTACCCTTGAATTGCTTCCCTAGTAGATAATTTCCGCCACTTAGATGAGGAAAGTGGCTATCCTTTTGTAGATGCATCCATTACTTGATTTTGTGTGCTTAATGTTTGGATGTGTCGCCATTTTGGCAAGACCCACCTTGCCTTGCAAGAAGGCATCCTACCTCATGGTTGTCTTGTTGTGAGTTGAAGGGGCGGAGTGAGACCCGCTAATTGTCTCATATCGGCTATTATTATTAGGTTAGGTTAGTATTGGTCCTAGTCTTTGTCACCTCTTTACTCGGGACGAGCAAAGGTTCGGTTTGGGGATATTTGATGTGACCATAATTGGCGCATATTTAGCCCCCGAATTACCATTGTTTCCATGCTTTTTAGTGCCTATTTGGGTCATTTCTTATCTTTAGTTCTTTGTTTTGCATATTCTTTGAGATTTTGATCCCTTGGTAGGAAAGGAGTAAGAATCTTGCATTTTCATGGCAAAACGAGGCTAAATTGATCGTATTCAATGACCAAGCATCAAGGAGAGACAAGACTAGAAGGCCTTTGTACATAGCATAGTAGAAGAGCATTGTTGAGAAAGGATCCTTGAGTCCCCAAGGAAATCCCCAAGGAATTCATGAAGAAAAGGGAAGAAAAGAAGAAGAATTGACGCTGCCAGACAATCCGAACGGATTGTATACATTCCGCCCGTCCGTCCAGCCCAATCCGAGGGTCCCTCAAAGGAATCCGCTCGGATTCCCCCTCGCCAATCCGAGCATCTTGCCCAAGGATCCGCTCGGATTCTCACCTGATCCGCCGTCCCGACTCCCATCCGCACGGATTTCAAAGATGACAAAGACGTTTTCATTCTTCAAGCTACGATTAGAGAAGCCCTTCTCTCGAAAAATACCGAGTCTCCTTGCTCAACTTAAAAAGTGTAATTACTAGTTTAGCCCTTAGTTAACCCTAATGCATCCTCCCTAATTTTCACTATAAATACCCCATTAGTCTAATTAGAGGAGCATGTTCTTCTTATCAATAATTAGTGTAGTTAATATCAATCAAATCTCTCTTCAATATTGTAATCAAGTATTAATCAAGTTTTAATCCAAGTTTTAGTTCTTTAATCTCTCTCTTGTTCTTCCTTTATTTTGGGTAATTGAAGATTATTTGGGTTATTATTGGGAGATTGACAACCTCTCAATCTAGGATTCAAGTACTTCTATTATTCTTGCTTTATTATTGGAATCATTAGTAGGTATAATCTCTTAATCCCTTTTTAATTATTGCTAATTACTTTCATTTATTCATCATGTTTCATTATGTTAGTATGATTGACAACCTTTCTAGCATGATCAATATGATAATGAGTGAGTAGTCTCTTAGCTAGGGTTTAATGGGTGATTAGGGGAAACCAACATGGGGAATGATTCATGCTTAAATCAATATGCTTTCATATCTTATTTGCTTGCTTGTTTTGATCTTAATACATGCACATGTTATATTTGATGAAATGCTAAGCCTATGAATCCTTGCATTTACTATCATCTTCTATCCTTTCAACTTGACTTGTAAGACATAACCCAACTCGAGTCTTGTTAGACCATGCATGTGTTGAGTAGGAAAGATTAAGTCGACTTGTAGGTGTTCTACAATCTAATCGATTCGGCTCCGGGACCCAAACTTTCCTAGGATTGTAAGACATAACCCAACTCAATCCATCACAACAATAATTGCTTGCTTATAATTTGAGAACATGTTTGTATGATCATATCCCATGATTCCCCTATGAACCCATGACACCCTAGTGCCTTTAATCAATTGTTTACACCCCTTATTTTATTCATCTTGCTAGTTTATTTTCATTGCTATTTTAGTTTAGTAACCTTCTACATCAACCCAATTTGTGACACCCCTTAGACACTACTAGTTACAATAGAATTCTCATTTCAATACCCGTCCCTTGGGATCCGACCTTTACTTGCCTCTTTACTAATTGTAGAGTTGTTTGTGAAGTATAAATTGTGTTTTGTATCAACCATTGACCAACGACCACATATGCTTAATTGTGAACACGAAATGGCCTCGATCAAGTTAGACTACTACTACTAAGGGGTCAAAGAGGAGAAAAGAAACTAATTCTAATGCTCCACCGGAGTTCCAAATGCAAGAAGAGAAGCTAGTACTGGAGGTAGAGCAACTTGATGATTTCCCGGAGGTAGTATTCATCAAAAATGAGCGTCGGAGGCGATTTGTGAAACTACTAGGTAAGGAATTCGAGCCTACTCACTTCATTTGTCGGCAAATTATGGATAAACTTGGTATTGAAGGACAAACCGAGTCCTTATTTATAGGAATGGGTCTTGAGACTTTATTTAATATGCATGAGGAAACATATCTTAGCCTCACCTTGGAATTCTTGTGTAGTCTCAATGTTTTCTAAGGAGAAAGATATGGGGTGTCTGTGGAATTTTGGTTGTGTAATGAGACCCACCAAATACATTTGGGTACCTTTGGTTAAAATTTTTGGACTTGTGATACACGAGCCCGACCTTGAGAAACCCGTGGGATTCACGGAGTCACACTTGTAGAGAACGATCACCGGGTTGGAATTAAATGGTTTTAAGAGGTTTCATGCCTTTTACATTCATCATCTGGTTATTAGAGTGTGGCATCAATTTAAAGCGGGGACTATTCATGGTAGGAGTGACACGGGAATTATGAGTCAACTTGACATGACTTTTCTTGAGTCATATTTGAATGTCTGAGGTTTGCCAAAGTACAACTTTAATCCCGCACTTGAATTACTTGTCCGGTTTCGAAATCTAGCAAAGGGTGCGACAAAGTCAAAGGTAATTATGATGGGTGGTCTTGTGACTAGGATGGCCAATGTTTTATGTCCGGGGTTTAATGATGATGAGAGGTATGTGACTTTATCCGGAGATACTTTGCTTGATGAGAAGGCTATCTTTAGGCATCACAAATGGTGCAAGTATAATGATTTGGGAGGCATTGAATGGTACACCAAGGGAAGCACTACATTCACCCTTCCTTGTTGGGACCTTCCTTCTACCACGCCTAGGTCGAGCTACCTTGCACCTATGTCGAGCTACCTCCTCCCCATTGAGACGATTGCGGCTTCACCACCTAGGAGACGTGAGGAGGCACCTTCTACTCCTTCCCATGCACCATCACCGTCCCAAGGTCCAAGTCTTGGATTTCCACCATTCCTTCATGGTGTTCGACCCTCTTATGCGGAGATACCTCCATTCCCCCATGTCTACCGACCCTACTCACCTCCTCCTCCTGACACCCCGCCATCGGCCATGGATATCTTGATGGGTATGATGAGCAACATGGATTTTAGGATCCACCGAGGGCAAGAAGACAATTATTTGGCCCTTTATCCTAAATACTACCATATGGCGCAACAAGGGTTTATTGATCCTAATGGTCCTAGGCCTTCTTTGGTGAAACCACACCTTGTGTTCCCAAACCAAGGCATGAATGAAGATGACCAAAGAGGAGGAGAGGAAGAAGAAGAAGAAAGTGAAGATGATGATAGCCTTAATGATGGAGGCTTTGATTGAGATCGTGATTGTAAGACCCTTTCTTTCCCTATCTCTCATGTATAGTTTGCATTGTAATATATCTCACATGATTAGATTAGTTGGCATTGTATTATATCTCACATGATTCATGTAGTTAGTTGCATACAGACTAAAATTCATACATAGTCACTAATGACCAAACCTATTCTTTTCTACACTAGAAATAGTGCTTAAATCGGTTTGGGGAGGTTTGATCATAGGTCACCATAGTTTACTAGAAATCATGCATCATATAATATAGTTTAGATTTCATTCATTTGTTACATATGTCATATAAAATTGCATTTAGTTAGAGCATGCATTCATTCATATCATTGCATTTATTTCCATAAATTCAAAAATCCAAAAAACATGTACTTTCTTTTTCATTCCTACTCCTACATGTACATTGAGGACAATGTCCAAAATAAAATGGGGGATGGGAATTTATATTCCAAAAATACAAAACAAATTGAATTTTTTTGAAAAAATAAAAAAAACATGTCTTTTTATTTCATAAACATAAAAACCCATAAAAATTTGAAAAATTGAAAAACCAAAAACATGTTCATTCCTTTATAGTGTAGAATTGTATATTTTGTATATATATATTTGTTTGTTTGTTTGTGTAATACCACCCAAATTTTATAGTGTCAATATTTTATAAACTCGAACTTCGGGACGAAGTTTCTATTTTTAAAGGGGGAAGATTGTAATAATCAAAATATTTTCCTTATTTAATACTTTTTATTAGTGGTAATCTATTATACCTATTCCTAATTTGATTTGTATATAAAATGTTTCTGTGCTTCGAACTTCTGATATAAAAGTCAATGAAACCCTAAGCAATCTTTTGAGTTTCACTTTTTCAAGATCCTGAGGCTCTATTATCATAATAATTCTCTTGTTTATTTCTTTTCTTCATACTCCTTTAATTTATTTACCTGAACCCACATTCACATATTGCCCTCATATTTAGCACATTGATTTTTCACCCATCACTAATCCCATCGTCATATTAGCACCTTGTCGTTATTCCAGTGGTCTTATTGTTGTACCATCATCGTTCGCGTTGCCCTCTTGATAAATTAGCAGTTGTGTGTTAAATTCTTTCGGAGCCTTATGAGTCATAAATTTTGCGGTTAAGGTAACATGATTCTACCGATCCTAATATTATTATTATTATTATTGTTCGGGATTATATGCTTATGTGTTAATATTTGTGTTGTATGTGCTTAAATTGATTATTAACGATAGACCGTGATTATTGTTACTCGATAATATTAGCTATTGTATTTTCTTGTGTTAAGTTAATTAGTGTGAGATGGGTTTTGAATTGGCGTGTTAGATTGCAGTAGAGTTTGGTATAATTGTCGAGGTCTATGTTCATTGTGGAGTTTGTGTTCATCGTAAGAGTATTACGGATGCGTATATAAGCAAGTACTCATGGTTGTGAGGTGATATACAAGTGCAATGATTGGAAAACATGGCAAGCTTTGGTGAATTTGCTAATTGATAGTGGAGTACATGTTCCTGGAATTAATGCCAGAATATTGTGGTATTGTGTTATTATTGTCGTTCCCTTTGTCCTTGGCTAGCGGGTGAGTAGCTTAGAGTTTAACTCTAAGTGTTGAGCATGGTTCTTTGAATCTTTGACGATATTGATATTGAAATTGAGATGGAAATTGGTTACTGGTGTTGAGTTATGAGTTATGGGGCCTTTGAGCCGAGTTATGTTTACGGTCCAGTGTGACCGTGGTTACTGAGTTATTTGAGTTTGAGATCGATATTGAGATGGAAATATTGTTTCGCGGTCTTATCCTCCAGTTCACTTACCCCTTGTCCTTGGCTTAGGTTCGACAATGAAAATACGATACTTGGTTATATTATGAGACGGAGTAATGAGTGAGATGGAGTAATGAGTTAAGATTGAGCTAATTATTGGGATGAGGTTGTTTATTATATTGTGGAGTAGCTTTGAGCTTGAGATTAGTTTATGGGGGAGTGTTTTTATTATTCTATGTGTTTATTTTTCTTTTTATGTGTGCTTGTTTCCACGCCATGACCAAAAACTATTTTGCTTATATTGAGGTATTATCTGTTGCTCAGCTTTCCGGCTGACGTGTTTTCTCCCTTCTGGGCTACTCGTCATGGGGGTAGTTCCTTTCTGTCTTCTGATTTTGCTTTCAGGTCTTCCGCTGCTGTTCAAAAAGAATTTGATTTCAAGTGAAGATTTTATTTAAAGTTTTGTAAAAGTTTAAGTTACTTTTGTATATTTTATTTTAAGAGACATTTTGTAATAAAAACTTTGTATTAATTATAATATCTCTGTATTTCGGCACGTTTTATAAGTAAAAGTTACTTTTAATTTAGCCAAAAATCAGGGGTGTTACAGTTTGTCTATCCTTTTTCACATTGATCGACTACGCCACATCCGAGACATGAGGATTATGAAGACCGCATGGTATGATCTTTCCAATCTCCTTTTTCCTCTTTATGTTAATGACTATGTGGCTTTATTTTGGTTGATGTGTTATACACCAATGTGATCTTAGGAATTGTATTTATATTATATGGCATACTAGTTGGTAGAAACACATGCATTAGGATGTATATATGTAGTTGCATCATGGCTTGTAGTTGCATTTTAGGAAAAAATTTGTGAAAACATCTATTTGAGAAGCTTGACAAGTGTATATAAGGCCTTTGTAGATACTTTTTCTTCTTAAGACTTTGCTCATTAGAATACTTGTAAAACACCCTTGGATGTGTCATGGTAGTATCCTTTGACCCATGGATTAAGGCCTAGTCAAGAGTACCTTGTGGTGTGATAACTCCTTGGCTACCGTTTATTCCAAGGTGACCCTTGAAATCATGTAACCATCTTCCATATTCTACCACATTTTGTCATCAAAAGGGAATGGGCACAAAAATTGTTCAAATTTGAGTTCAAGTATTGAAATGAAAGTAAAAAAAGTTTGCAATTGCATACAAAGATAAGAGGAGTAACAAAAATAACAACTCCTATGCTTCAAATATAAGCACCCTCACTACAAATGGGATAGCTTTGAAAAATTTCAAAAGAAGATGCAAAAAGTTGAAAGTTGTCAAGTATTGAAATGCCAAACATCAAAAGAAATGGCAAGAAGAAAGTGTTCTCAAAAGTCAAATGCCACAAATTGGGGGGAATAAAAAACAACAAAAGCAAACTCCCACATGAAACTCAAAACATATTGATCCCTTTTTCCATCAAATCCACTTTTGTGCATGGTAGAGAGGGGACGACCCTTCTTCTTGTCTAGGCAAGAAGAGGAATTCCGTGATCCTCCAGTGTTTCTAACATCATAGGGAGTCTACTCTTAACGAAGGCATTTAACAATTGAGGACAAAGGTACCCTAGCTTGACACAACTTGGAGGTGATTTATTGGTATCCTTCTAGGCTTAGTAGTTTGAATAAACCGTATCTATGATGGAATTTGTACCCTTAGATTGCTTCCCTTTTAGATAATTTTCGCCACTTAGATGAGGAAAGTGGCTATTCATTTTTGTAGATGCATCCATTACTTGTTTTGTGTGCTTAATGCTTGGATGTATCCCCATTTTGGCAAGCCCCACAATGCCTTGCAAGAAGGCATCCTACCTCCTGGTTGTCTTGTTAAGAGTTGAAGGGGCGGAGTGAGACCCGCTAATTGTCTCACATCGGTTATATTACTAGGATAGTTTAAATAAAGGTCTAGTTCTAGTCACCTCTTTACTCGGGACGAGTAAAGGTTCGGTTCGGGGATGTTTGATGTGACTCTTATTTGCATACATTTAGTCCCTTAATTGAACTTATTTTGCATACTATTATAACATTTCATGGCCATTTTATCCGTCAAATCCTTTCTATTTTGCTTTCCTAGTGCATTTTATATGTCTTATAGGAAAGGAGATAATGAGGCGGAATTCCCGTCTCTCGCGCATATTCGGAAGCTTGTTAACGATCTTGGATGGACTAAGTATGAAGAGGAGGCAAGAATTATGACCAAGGAAGTAGGAATGAAGAGTATATAGAAGCATCTTAGGCTTAAAAGCAAGAAAAAGGGAAACAACAGCTCAACCCGCGCGTGTCAAGCTCAAGTAGAGCGGGATACAGCTCAACCCGCTCGGGACAGAATCAACCCGCTCGGGTTGAGGCTCAGGTTGCGCGTTTTTCAGTCAGGACGAGCGGATTGCTTGACAGAATGCTTTTCCTTGCTACATGATCCGCGCATATCCCTCGGGAGTTGCAATTCCGCACTCAACACTTAGCATTGTTATTTACTAATCTACCCTTGCTTAACCAAATGATGTACCACTATATATACTTCATTTGTAATAATCAAAGGAACAAGTTCCCGTAGATTAAATCAAGTTATCTTAGATTAGATTAAGCTTTCATTAGGAGTAGATTAGAATAGATTAATCTCAATCATTCCACAAAATTACATATTAATCTTTCCTTAATCATTGTTCAAGTTTATTATTATTGGGTAATTGAAGATTATTGGGTTATTATTTGAGAATTGACAACTCTTCATCAATGAATCAAGTTCTCTTCTTTTATTCTTTGCTTTATTATTTGGATCATCTCAAGTAGGTATAATCTCTTTTACTCTTGTTTAATTTTTGTTAATCACATCATTTATCATCATGTTTTGCTTTGTTAGTATGATTGACAACCTTATTAACATGTTAAACTTGATCATGAGTGAGTAGTCATTTAGCTAGGATTAATGAGGAATTAGGGGAAACAAACATGGGGAATAATTCATGCTTAATCTAATATGTTTTCATAATTTATTTGCTTGCTTGTTATGATTTGAACTTATGCACATGTTATGTTTGATGAAACGCGAGCCTATGAATCCTTGCATTTTTTACCCACCACCTATCTTTTCAATGGGACTTGTAAGCTTATACACCAACTCGAGTTTCATTAGACCATGCATATAGTTGAATAGGAAGGACTAACTCGACTTGTAGGTGTTGTACAATCTAATCGATTCGGCTCCGGGACCCAAACCTTCTTAGGAATTGTAAGCTTATACAGACACTCGATCCCATCAAAACAATAAGTGCTTGCTATATAATTGACAACATGTTTGTATGATCAACTCCTATGAATCCCCTTTGAACCCATGATATCCTAGCATTTTTATTCATTTGTTTATATCCTTGCTTTTGTTGCTTGTTTACTTTCCATTGCTTCTATTAGATTAGAATCATCAACCCATTACAATTGTGACAACCCTAAGCACAAACTACAATTAGATTGAACAATTTGAGTACCCCCGTCCTATGGATCAACCTCGACTTAACCACTAACTAGTTGTTTGTTGAGAAATATAAATGTGTTTGATTGAGAGCCCCAATGACACTCTCATCGGGTGGAGTATTGTTGTATAAGTGCTGGGTCAGTTTTTGTGTAGGGTTTGAGGAGGCTGTTTAGGGCGTGAGTTTGTGGGATGGTGGTGGTGGTTTGGCTAGTGGTTGTTGGTTGTCGGGGTACGTCGTGTTGCAGGCTAGTGATATCTGGGTTAGGTGGTCTCGATGGTGGCAGGTGGTGTCGGGTATCACTGGGTTTTGGTGGGTTGTTGAACACGGTTTCGACGTGTTGTATGTGGTTTGTGTTGTGTGTGTTTTCACGTGAATTTATGGGTTGGGTGTTTGGGTTGACTTGTTTATTTTTAAGATAAGATTTTACGTAATAATAATTCGTACGAGAAATAATTAATAGAGTTAAATTATAATTGAATAAATTAAAATAATGAATTGAATAATAAATAATTAAATTATAATATTTATGTTAGGTGACGATTTGTGAAGAATTTATAATCGTGTTCGTCTTCTTTAATTATTTGGAGCGCTTTGAGCATCTTAATTGGATTTTCTATTAGATTATATTTGCTGCGAGGTAGGAAACTACTCAATCTTGTCTTATTTCTGGTATTACAAAAAAAAAATGGATTAATTTTATGTTGTGGTGAATTGGTGAAGGGTGAGTTTAACTGTTTACGACGATCTCTTATTGCCTTGCTGAAATTTCTATCTTGTGCCATTGTCTTATATAATATTGGTTAATTTATAATGTTGAGACTGTCATTATTATTATATGTCACTATTATTGAATGTTGTGGATTTAGGAGTTATTATTTGGCAGGAGAGGAGATGAGTATTGTAGAGGTCAGGCACGGGGATGTGGAAGGACCGTGGACCTTAGGAGGGACTGTGTGTCTGGACTGTGTGTCCTTAAGACTGTGTCTTGGTGTGGACTGTGTGTCCAGGAGTATCCAGACTGTGTCTGAGGGGGGACTGTGTGTCCTGGAGTATGACTGTGTGTCTAGAAGTGGAGTATGATTATGTGTCTAGAAGTGGTTGTGTGCCTTGTGGCTGTGTGTCGTGGTGTGAAGTGAACGTAATTGTGGTGGTAGAATTTATTTCTGTATCAGTGATATTGCAGGTTGTTTTATTCTTATTCATTGTTTAGTTTCCTACTCAACCTCGTGGTTGATCGTGTATTCGTGAACACATGTGATGAACCATAATGAGGAGCAGATTTGACAGGGACTAAAGATTAGCTGACTTGGTAGCTTATGGGAATGCGTGAGGACTTGGCCAGTCTACCTAGAAGTCTAGACCACATAGATTATTTAACACTTATTATTTCCAGTGCGAGTTGTATCTTATTTTATATTAAGTTTTGGTTTGGTTAAGTTGTAACGAACATGTAATCACTAAATTTTACGTAATGTACTTTGGTGAGTTGGACTTTGTTATTCACTACCTCGGGAAACCGAGTTGGTAACGCTCTCATTTACTCGGGATGTCTAGCTAAAGGCTCCTGAATAAATGGGGGTGTTACATGGTATGTCGCTTTAACCAAGAGACCACACATTTGCAACCTTTGCTTTTTTCGGGGGAGGTGGGTGACGGACTTTATTATGAATATTTTCTATCCTTGAATTGGTTTCGAAACTCTCATCCTCATATGATTTGGAAAATTGGTAAAAATGACTCAATTAGTCTACCGGATGAGGTTTCCGAACTCAAAGCTTTAGTCCACACCAAAACACGTAGGGTGGGTGCCCCCTTTGAACCGGTTACCTATTACTTACCTTTGAGAGGTGAGACACCCAATGCCCCCACTATTGAGCGTTGTGAGAGAGGTCAATCCTCTCAAGCTCGGCATTCTACATCTAGAATTGACATGATAGATATGATGAGAGACCTTAGCCTTAATGTGGCCGCCATTTGTGATGACCAAAGACTTGCCTTACACCCCATTTATGATCACTTTGCTAGGCAAGGGGTTATCCAATCCGAGGGCCCTCACCCATCATTCTATACTTATCCCTCAAGTCGGTTCCCTTCTTCTTCTGGTTATAATGCAGGTAATTATGCATCCGGTCCGGACTATTGTGGTTCGGATTATGCAGTGGAGGCTTTTAATGGTGGATATGGAGGGTATGATAGCTATGGTGGAGGGCTTGGTAGTGGAAGGAATATTCATTTCTATGGAAATACTTTCCAAAGTGGTAACCCAAGTGATAGTTATCAACAAGATGGTCTGTCGAGATCCGGTGGAGGTCAAGCACCAAGTGGCAAGAAGGGGTTCACTTTTTGGCCCTTCACTTGAATTGATGATGAATGGAAGAGTCCCCCGTATACATACTAGCTTGGGGGAAGGCTATCTAGTCTAGTAAGTATGCTTTCCTTTACAATTTAGTTATATTTCCCGCAACGCATTAGATATAACCTCTTGTCTTAGTTGTTTATGTGCTTTGAGCCATTTTTACGGTTTGGTTAGATGCTATACATGTTGGCACATTGAGGACAATGTTATGTTTAGCTTGGTAGGGGAATGCATTTGCATTTTATTTATTTATTTTTTTGATAATCGGGTTAACGAGATCCACATTTTAATAGCACGCTTACTATCCTATGAGCGGCTTTATTTCAAATTCTAGGAACATAAGCAAAAGAAATACAATGAATGTTTGTCGCTAGATCGGTTATATCGTCAATAGTATTTCTAGTCCAATGTATGAGTTGAGAGAACCGCAGGACTTGAGCAAGAACCTGTAGACAATCAGATAAAATGTTAATATGAAGGATGTTGCGAGAGAGTGCCCACTTTAAGGCTTCGCTAATTGCCAAAGCTTCCGCTTGTTCAGCATTCTCAGCACTTCCTTTGATACAGAATTCAGAAACAACATCATTATCAAAAATCTGAAAATTTGAGAAAATTGTGTTGCTTTTTGCTTCTTATGCTTAGTTTAGCCTACTTTTTGTCATGATAATTGTGCTTATGCTCTCTTGCTTATCCTAATGATAGCTAATAGGTAATTATTGTTTCTTATTTGATGGGATAATTGCTTCATGGGGATGTCTTGACATAGTAGGTGGACGATGAAAATTGAACCAATTAGGCTTGATCTTGACTTAGGTAAGCCATAAAATAGTAAGGTAGAGCCTCCTTGGACCGGTAAATCTCTTTTCGGTCTCACTTAAGTGAGTGCAGGTCTCCTTATGGTGTGTGTTATATCAATAATGCACGAGTATGGTTTTGCTTCATCTCATTGAGCATTACTTTTATAATATGCTACGCATTTGAAGCCATTCACATTGACTTTGTTGTCCATTTCTAGCCCCTCCTTACACATGTTTACAATTCATCTAGCTACATTCTATACTTGGCTACCTTTTTAAGCTAGTAGCTATGTCATTAGTGTTAGGGTGCTCAACTGGGATATACTTTTGTTGAGTCATTGTGAGCTTGGTTATGCCGGAATTGCTAATTTCCGGATTTTGATTATGAAAGAAAGAACTGAAAAAGAAAAGTTGAAAAGAAAAGAATAAAAAAGAATGTAAGAAATTGGAAAAAAAGATGTGAAAAAGAGAAATGAAAAAAAAAAGCATGAATCAAATTGAAAAAAAAAAGAAGTTGAGTTAAGTAATTCTCATGTTTTATCATGAATTTTTGGGTTAGTATTCTTATCATTTCTATTGTAATATTGGGTTTAGTTTGGAATTTAGCATCCTTTGACTTGGTTGTTGCTAGCTTGACTTAGCTCCACATACCATAATTCATATGATCCTTTTTCTTACCCATTACATATTGCTTTCTTCTTACACATTGGCTTCTTTTATATGCTTTCATTTTGATTGGTTTTTACTTGTGATTTAAAATGACTACCATATTAGATTGCGGGCACTCTCATAAGTCGAGGATAGGTGAGTGCTACTCACATAAAAATCCTTTCACATATAATGAGTATTGAGTGAATCGTGAGGGTCCAAAGTCAAAAAGATCATGCAAGGGCCAAAAAGTTCATTTAAAGTCATTCATGCTACGCCGCCATGTAAATGTCATCCATGTTTTTGCATTATCCTTATGCTTATGTTGTTCGGGATTTAAATCATTAATCTTATAGCTTGTTTTAGGATTATGCAATTGATGGGATATGTTTGCTTGCTTGAGGAAGAGCAAGGGTTTAGCTTAGGGGAGTTTGATGTGTCCATTTTATATACGATTTTACCTCTTATTTTAGCTCGGTTTTAATTGAATATTACACTTTTATTAGTGTATTTGTTAGCTAATTCCGTGTTCTAGTGTTTTTGCTTGTTTTTATTGTATTTTGTAGGAAATGTAGCTTTCATAGCTTTTTCCCGTCGAATATGCAAGCACTAAGAGTTCACGAGGCTAAAAGAGATGAGATCATGCAAAAGGAAGGGCATTTTGGAGAAACCCGAGTAAAGGAATCCCTAGCATGAAGAAATGAGCATGGGTTAATGCAAGTAAAGAAAGAAAATGAAGCCCACAACAAAGTCCAAGAAGACCAAGTCAAACTTGCAAGTTTAGGATGCCAAATGATGCTCTAACTCGGGTCAATAAGGAGCTTAATGACGGAGTATAGGATACCTTGTGCTAATTAATTGAGGAATTAAGGCCATAAATCAGAAAACACTCGTCTCCGATCGGGGTGGCCTGTCCCCGATCGGGGTTTCAACCCCCATTGAATTTTACGTTTCACTCCTATTTCACTATATATAGGGTCCTTCATCTGTCATTAGGATATATCTTTTTACCATCTTTTTTCATCTCCATATACTCTTAAGCACACAAATTCTCTTAATTTTCATTTTAGTTTACATTTCATTAAGCATTCCTCTGTTGCAACAATTTGCATTAAGCATTTGTTCTAAGTAATACAATCTTTCCATTCAAGTTATTTGGGTTTGTAATTCGAGTTATTCTTATTTAAGTTCCAAGTTCTCTTGTTGCCGTAATTTCATTTCTCATTTATTTCGTGAATTCGTTCTTTCTTATCGTTCTTTCGTAGTTTTTATTATTGTTATTAGCAATGTCATATTAGTTTGCTTTTACATTTAATTATCAAGTAATATCATCATAGTTTATTCTAGCATTTTCATTTACATTCCTTATCACTAGCAATTTCATTATTTCATATGTTATCATTATTTAATGTATTCATAATTCTTATAATTTCATTTAGTTATATTTCTTATATAATCATGTTTATTAATTCATACTTCATTAGTTTTATTTCTAATATGAGTGAGTAGTTTCATATGTCTAGGGATTAGGGAAGCCATGCATAATTAGTATTTATATATGTCAAATTAGGATGACATAATATTGTTCGATAAGTTTCTATCACATGCTTGTTTTATTTGCTAATATTTGGTAATTGATCAATATCTTCGATTAATTTGTTCATTCACTTTTATAAGTCACAAGGCACGAAAATGAATTAGACTAAGGATGTATTAGTAGACCGACCTAGCCATAGCGAGAGCACGTTAGGACCCGTTCTATGGTTGACAATAAGGCCGAGAGGTGGTTGTCATAAGACCTAAACAAGTTGACAATATTATCTATTTCTAGTTGAACATAAACATATATAACTTTGTATGTGTGACCCGACTCCCCTAAACTCTTTTACCATATATAATTTACATCATGTTCATTACAAGTTATAGAATCAAACCAACCAACCAATTGAATCGACTTAGATAGAATTCTACTAATAGCATTTAATAACGCAATTCCCGTCTCCTTGTGTTCGACCCCTACTTTACTACATTAATTTGTTAGCCAAGTTTAGGGTATCTTTGTTAGGTGTGCGATAGCCTATCATCGAGCATCACTCCAAAGGTCTCGGCTATACATCTGAAGATACCATACTGACTTAGGCATCAGAAAGTCCCCCTCGGGACACCCCCCGAGGCCATGTGTGTTATATGTACACGCAAAGCTCGAAGTCGTGGGGAAGCATCTCACCCTACATCCGAAAGAAAAGCATTAAACTGACTCAAGATTAGACAACGCTGAATTGATTGTTTCAACGAGAAACAATTTGGCGTCGTCTGTGGAAAACTTTACATAAAAGGCCTCTATCGGAAAACGCTGGAGAAGGACATTCTACGCGTACTAAGTACTCTCACAACTTGGCACCGTTAAGATCTTCATCAACACGATCTACCACTCAGTTACCGGTCCAAACGGTGACGCCTGGTGCTATCTGTAATACTACGGTTTTCTGTACTGTTGGGTACTCTATCGAGTAAGTGTGTTTTCCTTACGAAATAGTGCTCTGTCTAATGGGTACTCGATCGAGTAGGGAGCACTCGATCACGTAAGTCACTTACTCGATCGAGTAAGTTGGTTTTTACGGGTTATTTGACGGCTTTTGATAGCAACGCGAGAAAGATATATAAACACCTTTCGTCAATTTGTTTTCAATTTTTACCCTATTCTAAACTTCACAAATATAAGAATAAGTTACGTTGCTTCTCTCTTTCACTTTGCTATCGAATCCCAAGGCTTGTGTCGTCGGAATCCAGAGTTCTTTACACCGTTGAGGCCGTCGCGTTGTGGGTAAGATCCTAGTACAATTTTTATATTGTTTCGTTGATTTTGGTTAAACCCTAATTGGGTAATTTGGGGGTTTTGGGAGTATTTTCTTATTAGATGGTGATTGTATGATTTTATGATTGATAGGAGGTGATTTCGTAGAGGAACGTTTCTGATTCGCTGTTGTGACGATAGTGGTGATTGCATTTCTAGGTAGGGTTTCCCTACTCAGTTATTGGTTACATTGTCTTAGATGGTTGGTTGATTGCTGATGGTTGTTTAATATTGTTGATATATATCGTATTGGAATTGATAATTGGTAATTGTTGATCACACAGTGCAAGAGTCAACCGCATCATCATACAAAGATCACACACTCCCAAGGAGTGCTTCCAAGAGAAGCCACCCTAGCGAGAAAACGAAATTCGTATTCTCTCGCTTGACTGAGAAAGGCAAGAGGAAGATGTCCACGCAGCAGCCCCAGGAGCGGTTGCCGAAAGTGAGTCATCATCCCATGCCAAATCCACTAGATGGAAATATTCGAGGGATGAATGTTCTTAAGATGAAGATGCTGATGGTTTAGTTCGACGGAACAACATATCGAGACGACCACCTAGCAACTTACGAGAGTCACATGGAAATGTGGGACGCTGATGATGTTCTTTGGTGTAAGGTGTTTTTGGTGACCCTAGTCAGCCTCGCACAGTCCTAGTACAAAGGCTTGCCGGATAGATCGATTAAATCATACAATGACCTACGACAATAGGAGGCGCGATAGGACAACAATTAAACTGCTTACCCTTAAGCACTTAAGCGGAGAACGAATCAATTACTACATTAATCGTTTTGACCTAGAAAGTAAGCAAATCAAAGGCCTCGCCAGCAAAATGGTTGTCTTCGCCAAAACTAACGGGTTACAGGACGGAGCCCTAAAAAGTGAGATGCTTCATAAGCCACCGAAGAGCCTCGTAGAGGCTCGAGAGATGGCTGACGGATATATCTGAGAGGAAGACTATCATAAAAGTTGGGCACCGGTCGACACTTCCCTAGTGTGAGGAAGGAGCTTGGCCAAAGCGTCACCTCCCAGACACTCCAAGGAAGACTCATCCCCTCTTCTAAAGAGAGGTGAGAAGAGTGCAAAAGAAAGATAGAGACCAAACAAGAAAGACAAATATCGTTTTCCACGGTTTCAACACCACTTCCCTTCTAAACAAGAGGATGTCAGAAGTAAACGCCCTAGTAAAGGACAATGAGCAGTGGAGAAAACCCCGTAAAATGAAAAAGGAGGGTGACAAGAGCAAATATTACGACTACAACAAATAAAACGTCCACATCATTGACGATGCCGAAACGTGGAGGAAGTAATAGAGGACCTCATGCGTCGTGGGTACTTGGGAAAGTACAAGGCCCCCTCCAGGCCAGAACAAGAGCACGTGAACGACCGAGGGGATAACACCCCCATCTTACAAATGGTAACAGGGGATGACGACAAAGGTTCAACGCATAACAGGCTCAAGGAAGACCACAAAAACCTGATCGCCTAAGTCGGCAACATGCCAAAGGATGCGTCGGTCGCTAGAACGTCCGACATGACAATCAAAACATCCGACCAAAAACGTAGTGAGTCCACATCATGACCCAATCATCCTTTACCTCAAGATCAGCACCCAAACGGTCTGAAGCTTAGGTGAGATCATCGCGTCGCTATATGGCTTCTCGGGAGAGGCATCAGCCCCAATGGGAACCATTCTGCTGCCCGTTCTGTTCGGAAGAGAATCGCAAACGTGAAAAGTACATGCCATGTTTACGGTGATTAATGTCGAGTCAGCGTACAATGTTCTGATTGGAAGGCAGACCTTAAGCGAGATCAACGCGGTAATGTCCGTCTGGGGACTGACACTTGTGTACGTGTCGGAAGCTGGAAGAGCGAAAAAACTTCATGGGAGACAGATCTCCTCGAGATCATGCAATATAATGACTTTCAAACAGAATTCCTCAACCAAGAAAAGAAGCGAGCCAAACCCTGTTACGGCCGGGATCAACTCCTGGAGAGAGTTGCAATGGAGCTCCAAGCGCCCCCGCACCAAAGGTAAAGGCGAGAACGAGTAAAGGAAAACACATTGATCACAAACGACAGGTATCGTGGGTATGGACTACTACAATCGAGTTCGGCCCTGGACACTCAGTGATCATAGGAGAAGATATGACACCTTCATTCAAAGACCAAATGATCGGAGTATTGGAAAGAAACAAGACGTCTTTCCATATTCCACCGACGAAATGCCATGGGTAGACAAAGAAGTCATTGTTCACAAGCTGAACGTGGACCCCACATGCAAACCGTTCAAACAAAAGAAAAGAAACATGTCATCCGATAAGGATGCTGCCATAAAAGAGGAGATGGACAAACTCTTGTCCGCATGATTCATTGAGAAGTGTGACTATCCAGAGTGGCTTGATAACGTTGTAATGGAAAGGAAACAGTACGGGGTATAGAGAATCTGTGTAGATTTTACCAACATCATCAACAAGGCTTGCCCTATGGATTGTTACTCGCGGTGGATAATCAACCAGCAGGTCGACCCCATAAGCGGCTATTCCATGCTGAAATTCTTAGACGCCTTCTCAGGGTACCACCAGGTGAACCTATGGGAGCCCGACAAAGTTAAGTGCACCTTCATCACAAGCCATGGCACTTTCATGTTCAAAATGATTCCTTTTGGCTTAAAGAACGCATGACCCACATACCAGAGGCTCGTCGACCAAATATTCTTTGACCAGAAAGGAAGAAACGTGGAGGTATACGTTGATGAGGCTATCATCAAAAGCAAACGCGAAGAGGAACACCTAAGCGACATTGAAGAGGTGTTCAGGTTCTTTCAAAAATATCAATTGAAGTTGTGTAGATACCCAGTATCTGCTGAGACTCCAACAAACACCCGATGATTATCGGACTACAACATGTTTTGGAATCGCGGCGTTTGATCGACAGTTTGTGTACAACTTTACGACGGAAAAATTAAAACGATTTCAGAAATAAAAAATTTCAAAAATTTTCAAAAGTACCTGGAGTGTTTAATGCACGACGACGGGGTCGCAGTGACAGTAACTCGAGTCAAAACCGACACCGGACCAAAAACCGACTCAAAAATTCAAATCCCGACTCCAACAACGAGTCAAACCGAGTCAACCACAAAAAACAAACCATTTCAAACCTTCTCAACTAAGATTTCCCGGATTCATGAATGGTCAAGTACCAAACATGTGACTACAAATCCTAGGATAGAACAAATCATGATTGCACTTGTGTGAAAGTGACAGGACAACTCGAAGGCCCGCGACGTGGCTCGCGCCTCTTTCAGCAGCCCAGGTGGCCACGTCGCTCAAAACTCACACAATCACTTATTTTCTTATAAATACCCCTCAAATGCCCCCATTTGAGAACTTATGCGAGTGTCCGCCCCCTCTTTTCTCCCTTAAAGTTCTCGACTCGACTTCTTAAGTCACAATCCGACGCGTGTTTACGACCTACCGATCGTAAATACAAGCCTTATACATTGTTTGGTACCGTCATCGTGCATTAAATCACTTGACCGACCATTTCGACCACTACACCATCACTAATCTTATAAAACACTCTTTTGACTTACCAAACGGTTTTAAACCTAGTCTTTTCCGACCAAACGAGTTGTTACACTTACGTCGGTTTCTCGCCATAACCAAACATGTAAGTATGAAGGTGAAAAAATCCTTCTTTTATCATGTCTTTGCTTAAACATGCATAACACGATCCAAAACATAGGATAGACGAGCCAAATTTGAGTTTTAACCTGAGGCAGAAGCCCCTTGTTCTGCACAGAGGTCCGCGCCTCAATGGGGTGCCTAGGTCAGAACTTAACTGTGTTTGTTCTCGTGCTTCCTCATTAGTCTATTTCATATTTTTAATAAGTTTTTACCATTTCGAATATTTTCAAACCCTTTTATTTTTATCTTTACAAATTTTAGCCATAAAACATTTTTCACCCTTGGTTCTTAATACCATGACGGTTTAATCCGTGTTCCGGTGATAATATTTGGTTAATAACATTTAAAAGGTATTTTAAAGCCTTTTATTTCATTTCTTTACATTTTGGGAGGTATTTTAAAGCCTTTCGTCATTTCTTTACATTTCCAAAACAAATATATTAGTCACCAATACAAAGTCATCCTTGGTTCTACATACCATGTCGGATTTTAACCCGAGTACGATGATGAGTACCGACTAATTATATTCAAATGAACTTAAAACTATTAGTTCATGATCATTCTCAAAACTATCCATGTCGGGTCGAACCCGACAGCGAATATCATCGAAATAATGATGACTATTCGAGTCTCGTTCCTCAAATCAACAAATACGGTCTAAACGACCCTTTCAAACCAAAATGGGTTTAAATACCCACTTTTCAACACGTTTCATAAACGTTTTTCAAATGGTCAGAGCACGGCATATAACCGTTGACTGACCCGTACCTAAATAGGCCTTTTCTTTCTTATTTTCAAAACCAGGGGAAACCCCCTTGCACCGCCAACAGGCTCGCGCCTCGTGTGGCCGCCTGGTGCAGGGTCTGTTCCCTTTCCATCATTACTCTAGGACGATCCCGACTCCGACCAACCGGGATATAGGACGGATCAGATGACTAATCATATTTGCAAAATGCCTTACTAAGACAAATGGATCGCGTTACGCACCACAAACCTAATACGGTAAATGGATTTTTAATTTCCGTCTTGGATGCAAATCAACCATAAATCCAACTCGACATCTTATACTTGATACTTGGATTAAATCAACAGACTTAGAAACTCTCACATGTTAGGTTTAAATTATTGGATGTGCATTCATGCATTTAAACCGTTTTATCAACTTTTGCATTCAACCAACCAAGATAGATCGGTAGAGGCCGCTACCGCGGGCGGGATTGGGTGTCTGATTAAAGGGCTTCCCAATACGTACCTTCACCTCTTACTCAGAAACTTTGGATTGTGGACGACTTTATCCAGGGCGTACGGGAGTCATTCTAGAGATAGGATTCTAAAGAAGGACGACTCCTTATCTTTAGTACCAATGTCAAACCCTTCTTTGTGCTTCGTTTGACCGAGGTATAAAGTGGATTGGAACGGGTTCCAAGCATCCCACAAATGCTTGGTGGCGACTCCGAACATCTCTAATCGTTTCGAGACCCTTACCGAGACGAAACCGACCGATCTAAAACGATCCGGTCGAAAGCATTTTTACGCCGCCGAGCGTGGCTTTCAAAAGACCGCTGCACGTCCACAGATCGACCAGGCTTGCAGGTGGGCCGATGTCCACAGATTGGCGACTCCGCTGGGGATAACTAGGACACTTACGTCTTTGTGATCCCTAGTGTTAGAAATCTATATCTCATAAACAACATATTCTTATATGTATTAATTTATTTAGTCATAAAATAAATTGTTGATCTTATGCATGCAAACTTAAATTAAAAGAGAAGAAATCATCAACCCTTATTATGATAATTTCGGTTTTATGGGCACCAACAAGATCTCCTTCTTGTTAGTTCTTGAGCTTTCCAATAAAATGGATGAACAAAGATTCAAGAGTAGAATCGCTCCCAAAAGCATATACCCAAGGTAACCTCTTAAAAGACTAATATTATTTGATCTAGAACAATATTAATCTTACCAAAAATTGACCAAAAATTGTTTTTGCTCTCTAGTATTTCGGTCAAGAGAAGGAAAAAATGATGGAGTATTTTCTATCTCTCTAAGTTCTAGTGATATCTTAGAGTATAGAATAAAATTACACACTAGAAAAATATGTAGTGTGTAGAAGAATAATTAAAGAAGAAACACTCTTCTTTTCTAGGTGGAAACCGAGTGGGGGAAGAAAAAGGACCCAATGCATGGCCAAGATGCTCTTCACAAAAGCAATTAGGCATGCAAAGCTAGTCATTTAGGTTAATCATCATGTTTTCCACTTAACATAAACAAAACACAATATTAACCTTATTCCCTCCATTTTTTTTCGGCACATATAAAATGGGAGGTCCATTTTATATTTTGTAATTTGTCAATTGTCACATGTCACTAGTCATGTGTAATTGTAATGCATTTTTAACATATTAAAAATCAACGTATTAATAAAAATACGTCATGTACAAAATCGACTTAGTAATTCATAATTACTTGTACCAAAACGGTTTACCAATTATAAATCACAACATCTTATATTTATAATATATTATTCATTCAGTTTCAATTGTTTCGTAAACAATGATTTTATCTAAGTAATAAAACAATTTGATTACTTAGACCGTATCTTATTTAATCGAATTACAATAAGATACGTCAATAATACTCACAAAATCGTCCATCAATTTTAAACAATTTAATTAACCCGTATCAGCATACGATCAATTAAATAATCAATTAAGAGTGTCACCCTTTAGGTATGACCTAAGGGGATCAACTGATCACCACCGTCGCACGACAGTAATGTCAAACTCTAGTCAGCCAATCATTACCGATATGTGTGGACCAGTTGACTGTAAATATTACATCCCACATGTATTCTTAAAACGAGATTTAAACATGTGATCATCATGATCAACAGTTGTGATCACATTATTGTCGGAGGACACATATTTCAACAATCTCCCACTTGTCCTCGACAAGTGTGCGTCACCAATTATCTTGTCCTATTACTATCTCCCACTCAATGCAAGGTGTCTTTCGGGTCGTACTTGCAAGTGATCATATCGAGAGTGGTTTCCTCGATCTGGAGAATATCTGATTGACCGGATTTATCTACCATAGATACCTTCCGAGCGTGGCCACGTATTTCCAGTTCATTACTCCTCGAGTGGCCCTGAGATATTGTTATTACCCTGACAAGGGATGGACAATTCCTATCGCACTCATTCCCTTCGACTAACCACAACCATCATAACCCAAAATATGCCCATTTGACCCCATTTACGAAGGTCGTAGTAACACAAATCAAAGTTAATCTGAAACTGTGCCACCTTAGGTGAACAGTCTTTAGTCAAAAGAATCGACTCATTAGAATACTATAGTAGCTCTTGCCACGACCAGGCTATATAAATTTGCCAGAACTCTATAAGCGGTCATAAGGCCTGACAAAGTGTTCCTAACAGTCTGCCTATGTGATCGACTAATCATCTCATATGACTCTATGGCAGTTGAACTTGCCATCAATCGCATCATACTCTAGTCACTTCGAGACGTCACCTCATACAAGTGACTATGGGCGAATACCATGTTAATCCGGGTTCACTTTAACGGGGTTCAATATTGTCTCTACAACCCGTTTGGATGTAACAAAGTATAAAAGGAGTTTTCAGATTTTAAAAACTCGAACGACAAATGTGATTATGATATGAGTAGTCAATACTTTATTACTACTTCATATCCAATTTAGATCTTGTATGTAGTTGTTCATCTCAATCCAATTGAAATGACATGACTCATCATGTTAAGCCTATGAGAAGGCTTTGATTAGTAGGTTTTATCAACTTCTTGTACCTTAGTCAACCTTACTACATACTCGTTTTCCTTTGTAATGTATACATTTGCATTACAAAAATTTCTGAGTACGTGTCGAGATCCAATCAAGACATAGGCCCGCTAGCCTTAGAATAGTTCCCACTGTTTTCACAGTGTGCGGGACTCATCCTTCTTGCACATCCTATGATTGCAAGTGTACTCAATTTCCGTTGTAAATATTTCTCATTGTTTTTTATTGCCTACAACGATTCTAGAAAATATATTTCTTAAATAATATAGCCACAATGGTATCTTAACCATCCTAATGTGTTTTGATTATGGTTTTGTTGGAAACCATGCGCAATCTCAATTGTCAATTGTCATTTGTGTAACACCCTTACACAAAATTTGCATCAAAAACACTTTGCTTTACTTCCTTAATGCTTCTACAAGCACTTAAGGGTAATCTTTATGGCTTACTTGGTAACTATTACTTAAATTCGATTTGGAACAATTCATCATACTCAAAGTATATGAAGTGTTATACATCATTTCCTATTTAATTGATTTGGCAGAGGAAGCAAATGGAATCAATTAAATATATTCAACTCGATTGAACTAGTCATGAATCTTATCAACATAAGACTCCTTATTTGACAATAATATCATGTGGATTTATCTACATAAATCTAGATATTAAAGATGTACTATATTACTCCAAGTCTTTAAATCATTCCCAATGATCAATATCTCATCCATATATTAGACTAATTAAAATTACCGTAACTCCCACTAAACTTCATGTATAAACACAACTTCTCGACCTATCGAGAAAATTTTTATAACATGATCAAAACATTGATTCCATCTCATTGATGTCCTACTTAAGACCCTCTCTTAAGTTGCACATTATCTCAGGATTGCAAGAATCTACAAAGCTCAAGACATGTATTGAATACATTCCTTCTAATTGAAGAAGTGGGTTTTTAGATTCACTTTCTATATGTATATCATCATAATGAAACACAAGCCCTAAGAAGATCCAAATAGACTTGAGCATTTCAACTAGTGCAAAACCCTTTGCTACCAATCAAGCTTTGAAATCTCTCTTTATTAGTACAAAACTCTTTGTCACTAATCAAGCCTTTTATTTCGGATTTTCATGGCTCTAAGCCTTGTATTGAGTTGTGACTTAAACACTCTTATGTAAGTCATATGTTCATTACTTTCCAGAAGTAATCAAATTGAATCAAACAATTTCTTTGTAAGTTGCAAGCTCTTTACTTTCTTAAAAGTAACACTAATTCATCATCTTCAACAAGTGATGAGTTTAACCTCCTAGTTTTTGAAGAAACAACATCTTACACAAAACGCCTCATGTAGCCAAGAAAGACCCGTTTCTTGCGACATAACATTCTTTGTGGCTCTTGAATAATTTCTCCCACTCTGTCTTCTAGAAATAAACTTGTATTCTAGAAAGACAGCTTCACGAGCCACAAACCCGTTGTACTCGTGATTATAGAAAGGAAAAATGAGAATTTGTTTCTTTGTGAAAACTTACAAGCATGGTACCCTACCATTTCATATCTCATATGAATCATTTTAGATTTAGTGGAAAAATAATTTAGACAATATGATAAAATCCCCAAAAGGATCAAGTAACTCAAAGTAACTTGATTGAAGTCCAAACCATATCGAATAACGTTTGATTTCTTTATCCAACCACACATTATCCCATAATGCGTGCTAAGAGAGATTAATTTGTGATACCATATCACATTTCCTTTGGCTTATATCAAAGTCTTCACTTTGATAATACCATCACGACTAAATCGTGATTCTTTGAACTATTTGAACTTCTTCACAGATTTCTCCATTTACCTTATTAGGTGAACACATTAGTGTCAAATTTAATCGTTGGTAAAAGAAAATGATCAACCTATTTTGGTCAATGATTTACAACCTCGATTTCCTTTTCAACCAAAAGGCACGAGACATCTTGCTTTGAATACAAGATACGCATATACCATAAGATTAACAATCTAATGGTTCTAAGAGTACTCGATAACTCTTTGCGTTCATCATTCCATAATTTTAAGGTTTAATCTTGGGTTACCAATTTGAGTCTTGCATCATCTTCATGATATATCATTCTAGTTTGGTTTAGAATATAATCACCATATAATGGGCTAGCCATACATCAAATCGTGGTGTATAGGGTCACAAAAGTGAAACCTCTTTGTATCTTAACAAGTTTATATTCTTATTTAGAATTTATGCACTTAATAGTCGTAATTAAGTACAACTATAAACCTAAAACTAGATTGATTACACAATGACTCTATCTCTCAACATCATGGTTGCTAGTCGTCATATTCTAATCATCCTATGTATCAAATACAAAGATGAAAACCACCACCGGTTTCTAATATTGACGAAGTAGTACTAGCAAAATTTATGTCAATCAAATAAACATTTAAAGAAGAAGGTCCCATTAGATGTCCCACAACTAACTTGTTGATTCTTCAATAATTTGGGGCAGTTTCCTTTCTAGCGTCCAACAATTAAGACAATGGAAACTTTATCGGTCGGGATTGATAGGTTTAGTATCGTTATTCTCAATAACTTTAATTTTAACATTACCTTGTATCAATTCCATTCTAATTTTACTTCTTTGAACCTCATCCCTTTCTTAACGGTTTAAGAGAATGCTCCCACTCATTTCAATGAGCCTTTGCTAAGAGAAGCAAAATTGAAATTCATGAAGACCACTCTTCAATTTATTCGTTTAGTCTTAAAATTTTCATTGAAGTGGTTGCGGTATTTTGGTCATTTTTGATTTCCAACAAATCGAGTTACCAAAATAATTTAACGTTTCAAAGTACCTAACTCAATTAAGCATATGAGAAACAATTCATTATAAGTAGATATGTTAGTCAAAAATCAAAAACCCTTTTGATCACGAATGACTTTTATCTATACTCTTCACAAGAGATCCTTGCAATGGATAATTCGAGGTTTTTAGAAGAAAATTCAAATTTTGTCTTTAGTTACGATGTTTTAATGGAGATTTGAACTAAAATCGAAATGATATTGTATTTAAATTGTGGTGAAGAAATAGAATGATGCGAACGATGCGACAACGGAATGATGAAAACTAACATTTATCGTTATAATAATACTTGTAAGCAAGTATAGCATTTACATAGTGACCTCTACCCAACTATGATAAATGATTCCAAGATCCAAATTCATATTAACTTGGGCACGGTGTGGCCGATTCATCCCTTATCAATATAACTCGGTGGATTAACTCTTTAATCGATTCTACTTTTAGAACTCTTGGTCGATAATATTACATTAACATTTATCTTTAGCCCAAAATACATCCGATAAGGGCACGGTGTGGCCGATTCATCCCTTATCAATACTTTTGTTGAGTTCAACCCAAATTTTGAATAAATGTGTCCATGATCCAAATCCACATCAACTTGGGCATGGTGTACCCGATTCATCCCTTATCAACATGAATATGGTGGATAGACATTTATCACCCACTTCCCCTACGTAACAAGGTTTGTACCCTGGTGTGGCCGAGCACACTCCCTCATGAAATAGGTTTTCATGGTTTCTACTTTTTGGTAAGGCTAAGTCTCAATTGTTTATTTTAGCGAGAGGTCATGTCAATTTATTATCTATCACGTTTTAAGTGAACTAAAGCGGTGAACTACGATAATTGTAATTGACACGGTCGATAAACTCGATATAAAATGATAATGCATGTTTTAGTTATGGCGATTTAGCGATGCATGCAACATATAAATAAAATGCAAAGCCTAAAATATAAATCCTAGTATGGCCTTCCTAAAATAGTAAATCTAATAAACTATTACAAATTCGGAAACCAACTCCATTGGTCCCTTGAACTTCGATTTTGGCATGCATCTCGAGGTAACACCGTCTTTAATGGATCGCCTTCTTGAGTGGCACCGTCTTCAAGAATCTCCTGAATAAATAAATTACATAACAAATTACATAATTTCCTATTATACATTTGTAATTAAAATAAAATAAATCTATTAAATTACAAAACGGTGATACGAGATCACAATAAATTACAACCGAATCGATATTCCCATACATTTCGGGCAATACCAATTAACAACTAAGGCCATACTAAGCAAAATTACATAAAATAAAATTATGACAATCATAAATAAAATGCAGCATTATAATATGTATGAACATGCCAATTTAATGCTAAATCGCCTTTAAGGAGCCAATATCGTATATTAATCGGTTTTTACGGATTTGCGTGATTCAACATTTTATAATCACAATAATTACATAGATTCATACTTATGTACAAGTTAATTACCCTAACCAACTTAGGACTCAAAATTAGTCTCCACTAACATTTGACAATAATTAACTTATATTTCTTAATATTGTTCATAAAAGGACTTAAAATTACAATATAATGCCATAAACATGAAATAAATCATAAAAATTTCAATAAATTAAAAATTGAAAATTTTAAACTCATGAACATTCTGAAAAAATACCATGACACTCATAATGTTCAAAAACTTAGGTTAAAATTTCGAAATTTATCGAGAAAAACAATGTTGCGGTTTATCGGATTTATCAAATATAACCATAAAAATATGAGAAAAAATATTTTTATCAACTTTTAAATTTTAGATCTGAAATAGGTGATAAAATGCAACATGTGACGTTTTTCTTTAGTCATGAAGTATGTTTTAGCAATTTTTACTAATTAAAGTCACTATTTATGTTATTTTTCATCAAAAATTCTTAAATCATGCATAAAGACTTCATTATAGCCAATTATTTTATACACATCTTGTACAATTGCATGTGACAACATACTAAATTTCTATGACCAGATTCGAAATATTTCTCATATTAACCTATTTTATCATTTAAATTCGATTTTATCATGAAAAATCCATATTTCGAGCATAAGAACTCATAAAATTATGAAAAATTACAGGTCATCTAAAATAATATATATGAAAACATATCCAAACACCACTGGAAAAATCGAAGTTTAGCTAATTTTCGTCCAAATATGACATTTTTATCATAAAAATCACATTTTAATGTCAATATTATATAAAATGAACAATAAAAATCCATAAATTAACCAAAATATCCTAAATACATTTTAGGATCAGAAACTTTAACATGCATAATTTATTTCTTGATATATCATAATAAACACAAATTTATGAGTTTTATTTGTTAATCGTATAACTCGGAAAAAACTATAACCGATTTGCATGCAAACAACCTAAGGCTCTGATACCGCTTGTTAGAAATCTATATCTCATAAACAATATATTCTTATATGTATTAATTTATTTAGTCATAAAATAAATTGTTGATCTTATGCATGCAAACTTAAATTAAAAGAGAAGAAATCATCAACCCTTACTATGATAATTTCGGTTTTATGGGCACCAACAAGATCTCCTTCGTGTTAGTTCTTGAGCTTTCCAATAAAATGGATGAACAAAGATTCAAGATTAGAATCTCTCACAAAAGCATATACCCAAGGTAACCTCTTAAAAGACTGATATTATTTCATCTAGAACAATATTAATCTTACCAAAAATTGACCAAAAATTGTTTTTGCTCTCTAGTATTTCGGTCAAGAGAAGGAAAAAAATGATGGAGTATTTTCTATCTCTCTAAGTTCTAGTGATATCTTAGAGTATAAAATAAAATTACACACTAGAAAAATATGTAGTGTGTAGAAGAATAATTAAAGAAGAAACACTCTTCTTTTCTAGGTGAAAACCGAGTGGGAGAAGAAAAAGGACCCAATGCATGGACAAGATGCTCTTCACAAAAGCAATTAGGCATGCAAAGCTAGTCATTTAGGTTAATCATCATGTTTTCCACTTAACATAAACAAAACACAATATTAACCTTATTCCCTCCATTTTTTTTCGGCACATATAAAATGGGAGGTCCATTTTATATTTTGTAATTTGTCAATTGTCACATGTCACTAGTCATGTGTAATTGTAATGCATTTTTAACATATTAAAAATCAACGTATTAATAAAAATACGTCATGTACAAAATCGACTTAGTAATTCATAATTACTTATACCAAAACGGTTTACCAATTATAAATCACAACATCTTGTATTTATAATATATTATTTATTCAGTTTCAATTGTTTCGTAAACAATGATTTTATCTAAGTAATAAAACAAATTGATTACTTAGACCGTATCTTATTTAATCGAATTAAAATAAGATACGTCAATAATACTCACAAAATCGTCCGTCAATTTTAAGCAATTTAATTAACCCGTATCAGCATACGATCAATTAAATAATCAATTAAGAGTGTTACCCTTTAGGTATGACCTAAGGGGATCAACTGATCACCACCGTCGCACGACAGTAATGTCAAACTCTAGTCAGCCAATCATTACCGATATGTGTGGACCCGTTGACTGTAAAATATTACATCCCACATGTATTCTTAAAACGATATTTAAACATGTGATCATCATGATCAACAGTTGTGATCGCATTATTGTCGGAGGACACATATTCCAACTCCTAGATGGTGAGACTCGAACGAGGTCTTGGTTGGAATGCATTAATTGATATTACGGTCACGGTCGAGTTCCTTGTCCGGACCCACAACCTAACCCTCTTCGACCAATTGGCTCGTCTCGTGGGCGTGAGTTTTCTCATCCCCGCGTTTCGAATGCCGATTGAGTCAAGCATACCGTTGACGTTACACATTTTTGTTTCGTCAAAGAGCTTTCATCACCTTCGAGCACGAGGCTAGGGCACCCTCCTTACACATTTTGTTTGGATTGGTATCTCTCTCGTAAATCGGGGTTTGATTACTTCGTGTGTAACCCACCCTTCTAAGCCAAAACCCGTGTCATCATTATGCATAATATAATGAAACTGTGGGTGCTTATGTGCTACTTGATCATAAGTCCTTTCGCGTTATTTTCAAACTTTCAAAAATACACTTTTGCGCCGTTATAATGGCCATTTCAAACCTCGATCATTCGCCGCCCGTTGCACGCCTTTCTAGGCCGTCGTAATGACGATTTTTTAAACCCGGTTTTTATAACCATTTCAACACGCCTTTTAGGCCGTCGTAATGACGATTTTTCAAACCCGGTTTTTATAACCACTTTAACACGCCTTTCTAGGCCGTCGTAATGACGAATTTTCAAAACCCGGTTTTGATAACCATTTCAACAAGCCTTTTTAGGCCGTCATAATGACGATCTTCAAACTCGGTTTTCTACAACCATTTCAAATCACCTATTTACGCCGTTATTATCACCGCGTCTAGACACGGATTTTAACCCGTTTCTCGCCGACAATGGCTCTTTCAAAAACCGAGAAAAGCACACACCCTTTTCTCGAGACACTTTCGAGATCCCGAGGACCATGCATCGTCCCCGAGACCTCTTCAAACATTTCAAACTCAATTTTCAAAACATACAATTTTGAATTTCAAAAAACCGTCTTGGGAGACAATACATTGTTTTCCGAGCCGATTCAAACTCAAAACCGTCTTTAACAAATAAACTCAAGACAACCCTTTCAACTGACCGACTTGCGGGGATCTCTATCTTCGAAAGTCGTCCATAAAGCGACAAATGAATCTTTTTGGAAATTTCTATTTTCGAAAACTTCAGTCCACCGTTCCAATTCCGCCTCGTGTCTGTCGAGTCGAAGCAAACGTACTTATGGGTTTTTACTTATGAGTCGTCTCACCACGAGACTCGTCCAATGGCGCCACGCCACTACATTGGACGCGTTTCAAAAGTTCGGTCAACACCGTCATGTCATAAATCGAGTCAGCACCGAGGTACCACGCACAGTCATCCTCGTCTTGTTGAGTCTGATCCTTGTCTCGCCCTTTGTCTTTTCTGCGTTCACTCTTTGAACCATGTCGGATCGAGTTGTAATGTGAGCCATTTTTCTGCCTCAGAGCCATGGCCCCGTCTTCAACTTCGTCTGTCAAAAACAACAACAATGATAACAACAGAGATGTCACGACTGATCAGCTAGCCAGTCTGCTCACCGCTCTTAAGGTTACCCTGGATCGCGTCGAGACCCGTATCGACGCCCCCGCAAAACAAGGAAGTCGGAGAACATAATACTCCACCTTTGATTGAAACCGAGAAGAGGCTAAAGCTCTTGGAAGAACACTCCTAGCCCGGGTAACAATATCCATCTTGAGAACAACTGAAGGTTCGAACCTGTTGGGGATCAATTACCTGACAACTTTACCCTGACTGATGTGCCCAAGTTCAAAGGAGTGGAGGACCCACTCAATCATATCCGTGCCTTCAATGACTACATGGCCATAAAAGGGGTCAACCAGGAACTTTTCACCCGGATCTTTCCGTCCTCTCTGGAACCGATCCCTCGCCAATGGTACTACTCCCTTGATCCGAAGAACCTTACTACTTGGGATGAGGTCGCAGTTGAATTTGCCAAGCAATATGCCGACAATGTTGAAATCCAAGCCAATACCCGTACTCTTGAGGTCCTAACCCTGAACGACAATGAGGGATTCACCGAGTTCTTAACCGGTTGGAGGAGGGTAAGTACTCAGCTAGTCAGCAAGCCGAGTGAATCAACCTTGGTGGAAAAATTTGTCAACAATCTCCGCTCAGTGTATGCCAATCTACTGAGGTACCAAAACATTAAGACCTTCCAGGATCTGCAAATCCTCGGGACACTCATTGAAGATGACCTCCGAAAGGGTGTCCTAGCCAAGACCACAGGCAGAGGCTACCAAGGATCGACATCAACCGGATCTCGCCCTTATGGTCAGATGAACAAGATTGATGAGGTCAACCTCCTTGAACTAACCGCCAAGGGAGTTGAGCGCCCCTAGAGAGTGTTCACTAATATAGGGTCTACTTATGCAAGCGCCCTGAAGAGGCTCATGGACCAGGGGAAGTTACAACCAATCGGACCCACCCCGGATCCGACCGATGCTAAGAAATCCCGCTTCTGGAACACCAATGCCTACTGTCAGTACCATCAAGGAAAAGGGCATGACACAGAAATCTGCTTCAAACTCAAACACATCATTCAAGACATGATTGAGAAAGGGGAATTGCCTTTACCCCCGCCAACTAAGCCGAACAACAAAACAAACCCTCTGGGAATCCACGCCATCTCCAACGATGAGCCAACTCTGGACTGCTCACACCTCATCCTGCCAGTTGGTGACGAGGTGTGTGCTTTGGAGAAAGATCCCTCGGACGGGGTATTTGTGATCAGTGCCGCCACTATGCTTGCCATGTTCCAACAAGTTGAGGAAGCCGTAGCCAGTCTCTTCGAAAGGATCACCCGACTTGACGATGCCTACCGTCGACTTATCTTCAATCCTCCACCACCACGCCCGAGGGAGAGTTCCCCGAGCGCCCAAAACTACCCTCACCAGGATGGATTGCCCCCGCGACCATTCTGGCATGCACCTCACGATAATCGCCCCCACAATAATCAGCCTCACATTAACTACCCTCACAAGAATCACCCCCACAAAAATATCCCTCACAAAAACTGCCCACCGAGGAATACCCCTCCAAGGTACCCTCGGAATTCGAAAATTAATGGCATCTGGAGAGATGATGTTGAGGATGTCTATATCATCCCAGGGAAGCAGGCAAAGGAGATCGTTCACCTTACCCGATCCGGACGTCCCTATCAGAACCCGAAAAATCCAACGGTCGTTCCAACAATGAATGACCAAGTCGTCCCGGACCTGGGCACTCAACCAAAGGCTCCCGAGCATTCGATCTTCAAGCAGCTCTAGAAGGCAAAAGCCGAAATCTCAATTTGGCAACTGATCGCGACATCCTTTGAGCATCGATAGGCTTTGCTACAAGCCTTGGGAAAATTAACTGTGCCCTCCACCTCCTCCCCTGAAGAAATAGTGGCACACATGACAAGGGACGCCCCTGACTTGAACAACCCGGTCCTCTTCTCTGACGAGGACATCCCTCACTTCGGAGCCAATCATAATCTTGCCCTGTAGATTACCGTACAATGTCTCAAGAAGAATGTGCCCATAGTCCTTGTGGATGACGGGTCCGCAGTGAATGTCATTCCCCTCAAGACGGCTCACAAATTGCGTATTAATGAAGCTGATCTGGTCCCGACAAACCAAGGAGTACGCGCCTACGATGGCATCGTCGCAAGGTCGCAGGGCTTATCACTCTAACTGTCGCAACCGGACCACTGGAAAGGCAAACCAGTTTTCAGGTGTTCGACATCGATGCCTCCTTCAATATGCTCCTGGGACGTCCCTGGATTCACGCCGTCAAGGCAGTTACCTCAACCCTCCATCAGAAAATCAGGGTCCCCTTCAACGGGAAAACGATCATGATTCCTGCTTCCCCGATCAAAGTCGTCATGAGAAAGGGAATAGCCTCCCAAGCCATTGAGGAGGATGATAATGAAAAGTGGGGATTCCAAGCCGTGAACGCCATAACTAATGAATCAACACCCTTTGATTGTGACCCGTTTGCAAACCTCACAGTCAACCGCATCATGATGCGCCATGGTTACTTCCCGGGTCTGCCCCTCAATCCACTGAAGCGCACCTTACCTCCCTTGAAACAGGCTAAGGTCCCCAACATCCTCTTTTAACTGGGCTATGAACTTACCGATGAAGATATCCATGAGATGAACCTCCTAGTTCGAAAACCCAAGAAGCACGGGGTTATCCTCCGTCCCTATCATCTGACTCTCAATGGATACTTTGTCCCTGAGGGAGAGTCTGAGCTCTACCATGGCTTTCCGGAGCCGATCTATGACTCTGTGGCCAAGACCAGGTACCCGGGTGTGAAAGTCTTCCAAGACTGTTACTTCATCCGCGACAACACCGAAGCTGCATCAACCGAGTCTAAGCCGTCGTCATGCCTCGATGGACAAGTTGTCACCCTCCTCTTTGGAGAGGATTACATCAAACACCTCCACTATGAGAACATCATCAACATCACCCTGAAGGACAACAAGTTTGACCCAACCGCCTTGATCTCCGACACTGGCCCGGAGAAAGCTGCACAAGGCTGGAGGAAGACCATCAAGAGGACTGATCGCCGAGGCCGTATTCTCAAGATCACAACTGGAGAAGGCCCTATGTTCAAAGAGGGAAGTGAAGAATAATCTGAATCTGAGCCTGAGTCGGAGTCAGAGTCTGTCATAGCTCCAAACACTCATAGTGTCCCAGTCAAGGTCCCCTTCCCGCTGTTCTATCACAAAGCCGTGGCTGATTCAGAGGCTGAGTCTACTAGGGTCACCCCCACTCCCATGAAAGATGACAACCTGGAGCCTGTTCTAGGGGCCACCTTCTCTGCTGTGTCGCCTCTGACCGACCATGAGATGTTTGTCCTCTCCGAGCTTTTCGCTCATGTCAACTTAATGAACGCTAAGTTTGCTTAGGACTCATCTCAATTTAACTGCAATGCAATTCTGAATGACTATGAGGAATTTGACTTGAGTGACTACCCACCTCACCTAGCCAAAGACCTTGACAAACGGGAAACCAGGACCCCCATCATTGAGGAGACCGAACCTATTAACGTAGGAACCGACAACACGCCTCAAGAACTTAGGATAGGGTCAACCCTTGACCCCTCAGAAAAACAACAGTTCATTGACCTCCTACACGAATACAAGGACGTATTCGCCTGGTCCTACAGAGATATGCCTGGGATTGACAGGGAAATTGCGGAGCACCGGATACCCATTAAGCCCGGAGCTAAACCTGTGAAGCGTAAGCCGCGTCGAATGCGTCCTGAATGGGCCCTGAAAATCAAGGAGGAAGTGGATAAACAGTTCAAGGCTGGTTTCATCAAAGTGTCTGAATACTCTGACTGGGTGGCCAACATTGTGCCTGTACCGAAGAAAGACGGAAGAATTCGGGTTTGCGTCGACTTCAGGGATCTGAACAAGGCGAGTCCAAAGGACGAATTCCCTTTGCCACATGTTGACATTCTGGTGGACAATACTGCCGAGCACGCCCTCCTATCATTCATGGACGGGTATGCTGGGTACAACCAGATTAAAATGGTTGAGGAGGACATGCACAAAACTACATTCACTACAAAGTGGGGTACATATTGCTACACGGTCATGCCTTTCGTCCTCATCAACGCCGGAGAAACCTATCAAAGAACCGCTACCACTCTCGTACTTGATATGATGCACAAGGAGGTAGAGGTATATGTCGATGACATGATCGTCAAGTCAAGAGAACGGGACGGCCACATTAGTGCCCTTCGCAAATTCTTCGCTCGTCTGCGGAAATATAACATGAGACTAAATCCTCAGAAGTGTGCAATCGGGGTCACCTCCGGAAAACTCTTGGGACATATCGTCAGCAAAAAAGGCATTGAGATTGGTCTAATCAAAATTAAAGCCCTCCAACAAATGCCACCGCCTAAGAACGAGAGGGAGATTCGGAGATTTCTCGGTCAGGTCCAATACATCAGCCGCTTCATTGCCAAGCTCACCATGATTTGTGAAACAATATTCAAGAAGCTTCGCGCCTCCGATCACACCGATTGGGACGACGACTGTCAAAAAGCCTTCGACAGTATAAAGGAAATCCTATCCAAGCCTCCTGTCCTCATGCCACCTCAACAAGGGATTCCTTTATCCCTATACATGACTGTTACCGACACAGCCATGGGAGCAATGCTAGCACAAATAGTCGACGGCGAAGAACGAGCCATCTACTACATCAGCAAAAAGTTCATTGAGTACGAGACAAGTTTCACCTAATTGGAAAAGACATGCCTTTCCCTAGTATGGTCAACAAAGAAGCCGCGACATTACATGCTCAGCTACGCGGTCCACATCTACTCCAAGATGGACCCGGTCAAATACATCTTCGAAAAACCAGTACTAAACGGAAGGCTGCCTAGGTGGACACTCATGCTGTCCGAGTTTGATCTCAAGTTTGTACCCCTCAAGGTTATCAAGGGAAGGGCAGTCGCCGATTTCCTGGCATAAAATCCCGTCAACGAGGATCCAACGACCGACACGTGGTCACTTCCTGACGAAGACATCCTTTGTGCCGACTCCGATGCATGGGACCTATACTTCGATGGTGCATCTAATCTGAGAGGCTTCGAGGTAGGAATCCTTCTAATATCACCAGAGGGAGAACATGTTCCGATCTCGGTCAAACTAGACTTTGCCGTCACCAACAATGCCGCTGAATATGAAGCATGAATCATCGGTCTACAAGCAGCCATCACACTTGGCATCAAGAGACTGAGGGTCCACGGCGATTCCTCGCTCATCATCAATCAGGTGTTCGGATCATGGAAAATCCGAAGTGACAGCTTAGCTCCCTACTGACCAAAGATCAATCAAGAGGCCGAGTTCTGCGACCAAGTCGACTACTTCCATTTTCCGCGAGAAGAAAATCAATTTGCTGATGCCCTGGCAAAACTTGCCGCGCTCGTCAACATACCTGATGACATAACATCGATGCCCCTATATGTCAAGAGAAGGACCGAGCCAGCTCACATTTGTGCCATCAACAACGATGAGGAAAGCCATGTCGAACCTTGGTACCAAGCGATCCTCAACTACAAAACCAAAAACGAATTCCCTCCTAACTCTGACCCAAGAGCAGAAAGAGCCATCCGTTTACTTGCATCACAATTCGTGATGAACCAAAATCAAATATACAAAAGAACACCCTAAGGGATTCTCCTCCTTTGCATTGACCATCATAAAGCCAAAAAACTCATGGGAGAGGTCCACGACGGAGAATGTGGCCCTCACATGAGCGCAATGATGTTTACCCGAAAAATCATGCGGCTAGGTTACTACTGGACCACCCTAGAAGCCGATTGCCGTAACTACGTCAAACATTGCCACAATTGCCAAATCTTCGCCAACATACATCACATACCACCATCCCATTTATACACCATGACATCACCCTAGCCTTTCTCGACCTGGGGCATCGACATCATCGGGAAATTTAACCCGGTAGGCACCAAGGGGCATTGTTTCGTCCTCGTCACCATCGACTATTTCACCAAATGGGTAGAAGCGCAGTCATATGCAGTCTTGACCGCCAAACAAGTGGCCAAGTTCATCCAAAACAACATCATCTGCAGATATGGGGTACCCCATGAAATCATTAGCGATCAAGGCTCTCACTTCCTGGCGGAAACTCAGGCCTTGCTGGACAAATACAAGATCAAACGACATCGATCATCCCCTTACCTCCCCAAACTAACGAAGCGGTGGAGGCAGCTAACAAAACTCTTGTCACCATTATCAAGAAAATGCAAGACAACTACCGCGATTGGCCGAGCAAACTCCCATTCGCACTTTGGGGATACCGAACCTCCATTCGAACACCGACAGGCGCCACACCCTTCTACCTAGCATACGGTATGGAGGCGGTTCAACTGGTAGAGTTAGAGGTCCCTTCTGTACTTATCCTGTTAGAGAGTCAAGTTCCTGAGGCGAAATGGACCCGTCGAAGGTACGAGCAACTCACTCTTCTGGACGAGCGGCGGCTCAACGCCTTGCACAACGTCCAACTATACCAACGACGTGGACAACGGGCAATCAACAAGAAAGTCAAACCCAGGAACATTAAGGAGGGCGACTTGGTCCTAAAGTCGGTCCGAGCACTGCTACCCGTCGATCCGAGGGGAAAATTCAAACCCAACTGGGCCGGGCCATACCTGGTCAAAAAAATACTTTCGGGGGCGCGCAGTGAGACTGAGTGACCTAGACGGGGAGGATTTTACAAACCCGACCAACCTAGACCAACTCAAGAAATAGTACCCTTGAACCATAGTAACCAACAACCTCAGCCTACTTTTACAACTAGCGTTCACCTTAACCCTTTTTCAAGTCAAGTTCCTCAACGCATTCTGATTTGAAATTGCATGTTTTATCGAGTCTAAGTTGCGGCACCTTGCCCGTTTCGAATGTCCTTTGATCTGTCAAAGGCAACATCCATTTGCACAAAAAAAAACCCCTGAACTACGAGCATGGTTTGATTTCACCTCTTCAGGTGGATACGTAGGCAGTCCCTCTTTGTTGGAGCTTGTGTCCTCCAAAAATTAGTGTGATAACATTTGTAAATCTCTTACAGGTTCACAAGGGTATACTTCGTATATTTAATCAGTTGATTAACGTTTACCTAATAACGGTTGGCTTGCTCGAAAGTTTGACGTTATTATCATACCGATGGCGGTGATCAACTGGTCCCTAAAGGTCACACCTATAGGATGTGTTTGAGAAATGTGGTTATAGAAATATAATCACATTGATGCCCAAAATGACTAAAAAGTTAGTCAATGTGTTGATGAGATAATTATTTAATGAAAATTAAATAATATTAGTTGAGACGAATTAACTGTCAATTCGTAAATTAAATATAATAAGTTATATTTAATTAAATGTATGTAATATTAGCTTGGACGAATTAATCTGTTAATTCGTAATTAAATATAATCAGTTATATTTAATATCAACAAGATGAATGTGTCATAGTGGTAATAGTGAGGGTACACAAACCAAGAGGTCTTGGGTTCGATCCTCACTAGATGACAATTCAACACATATTATATATTTTTGGAAAGACCAAAAATAAGGAGGATATACTCCTTATTTCGGTCAGTTTGGCCGAAAATTAGAAAAGATTTTTCTTTCCTAATTGACTCCTAATTTCGGTCAGTATAAGAAAGAAAGGGAGAAAATTATTTCTACCCTAATTCTTTTTCTTGACCTAGCCTCCTCTCTCATCAGAAAAAAACACAAAACAACTAAATTTTACAGAAAATTTTAGATCGATTCTAGCACAATCAATAGGGCATATCTCATATCGTCTTGGGTGCAGCTGATAGGCGAATATCAATTTTGATATTGTTCTTAGGCCAATTTTCCTAGGACCGAAGGTTAATTCTGAATCCTTTATACTTTGTTTATGTATTTTGGTTATGACCATTGATCATCATTGTTAAATTCGTCATAATCCTTCTAGTATAAGGGAAGTATACAGATTATTTCCCACACTCTTATGCATGAGGGATACAACCACAAAACCGAATCAAATTTACAGAATATTTTGAACTACGATCATGGTTTGATTTCACCTCTTCAGGTGAATACGTAGGCAGTCCTTTCTTACACAAGAAGGATAAAACCATCCCCAAAATAAAAAACAACCATCCCCACAATAAAAAAAATCCCCACATACAAAACATCCCCATCAAAAAAAAGAAAGGGAAAACCATTCCCTTTCCCACAAAAATATACAAAAAAAAGCCTTTCTCCCTTTCCCCAAAAATCCCACTTTCCCAAGTGCAAACGTTTAGGACGATTCAAATCGAATTGCCTTTACAAAATGGATGAAAAAAACAGGCGTTCACAATTCCGACACGAGCAATCCTCTTATTTAATTAATAATGGGAGGGATTACAATTTCAACAACAAATAAAACTCGACGAGTCTACAACTTGTCAAAGCTAAGGTGTCGACTAAAACACCTCCCATAATAAAACTAGCACAAAACACGCAAAACATAGCTAGTACAACATAATAAAAACTCACAACAATAATACAACATAATAATAAAGTGGGTAATGGAGGTCTTCACTCTTCCATTCTACCCTTGCCTTTTCCCTCGGGGTACATCTTTCTCTTGTTCTTCTTGTTGGCCCGCCTAGCATGTATTTCCTCTTCAGAACGGATCCTCAACGGATCTACGACGGCAACGGCCTCCGGTCTAGTGCAAGATCCCATGTTCGGCCCGAAACGAGCCCATGCACGGCCCACCACATCTTTGGGACCCGAGCTTCTCCTCTTTGGGCCTGTTCCCAGGATTCCCGATTTGACTTGTCTCTTTCAAGTTGTGTTTTCTCCTGACACCTCAAACCTCCCCCCAGAACGCTCGCTCCTCTTCGGGATGATCCAGGACATTTTGTGTTTCCTCACACTCACATTTCCTTGTTTTCGCATTTTACGAAATCTGACACGGTTTCCATGACGCAGCTTTAAACATACGGATTTTTCTTTCTTTTTCTAAGGGGGGAAGGGCTAGTCGCCCCGATCCACGACGGATCGTTTCCATGTCAGTCGAAATTCTGAAAATTTTTCGCTTTTTCGCAATTTTGCAGCAAAAATGAAAATCGAGAATTGATAACAGGACATCAGTTTTCCTCAAAATTCAAGCACTCACAAATTCGAGTCTTGACCTCACAAAAACCAAATCAAATATGCTCGTAAAAAAATATTTTCTAAAATTCATCCCCGACGGTTTGAGTTTGAATTTTTCGAGTCACAAATCAATTTCAATAATTTCGATGCAATTTAATTCATGACACGAATTAATTGCTAAAATTTTCAAATCAATTCCTTTCGGAGTCCAAACGTGACGACTTGTCGCAGAATTTTCAAAATTCATTTCAAATTTCAATTTTTAACTTCGTGGCATCGTGGTTAATCTATGTTTTCAATCAAATGCTTTTACATGTTTTCGTTTATGCACACGTGCTACCAGTTGCCCGTTTCTCTACACTAACGATGCAGGAACTGGTGCAAAGCAAAAGGAGAATTGATAGCCGATAACGCTTCTCCGAAACAAAACACAAAAGAGCAAAAAAAATCACAAAATGAACCATAATCCAAAAACACATATATACGAACCGCCTCACGCAAAATACATCGACACACGTTTGATACAAACGTCTGACCGTACAAACAGGAGCAAGTACAGACATCTATCATACAGAAAATGGCCTAAAACAACCATCTATCATTATAAGACACTGGCCTAAAACAACAAACTGGGGGCTATCTGCCACCTACCGAACTAAGCACTCCATATAATTTCGCTCGGAAAAAAAAAAGAGCAACACGGTGAACAGAGGAGAAACAGCGGAAGCAGAGGCGGTTACCATGACGGTAACACCGCGTTCCTCCTCCATAACAAAAAGAAAAATGATGCCTGGCAGACTTCGGACGACACGACAACCGAGGATCGTAACTCAGCACGTCACCCCGACGTTGACCTCCAATCATCGGAATTCAAGAGCAAAAGGGGACCATGACAACGGACGCTACCCCGATGTTGACCCCCAATCACCAGAGTTCGACAACGATCAAAAGTGGCAACATGGGATAACACGCCCGTATTGAACCCCACTCATCGGACATCCGAACCTCTGGAGACAACGACTAACGATCGATACCCTATCATTGGTCGGGCAAAGGCCGCCAGGAAGAAACACAACCAAGTCTGTAACAAAAAACAGTCGCCTCTCCCCCTCCGGGATCATCCTCTTCCTCCAAGGCCTCCACAACGGACCCCATAGGTCCCAAATGGTACCCTGCAATCAAAGGCAAACAAAGAACGTCAGCCAAAATTTCGGCATTACGACGGCGCAATTGGACAAATCCAAAAAAGAAACCTGCAAAGCAGAACAAGAGCAATCCTGCCCAAACCCAACCAAACAAAAAAAATTCACAAAAAAAAACGCACAAAAAAACCGACTCGCCCTTCTTTTCAAGCAAAAGACGAGTCAAAACAACCACAACAAAAAACGGCATCCCTAGACCTATACAAGGTCCGCCAACAAATCAAAATACACTCCCGATACAATGGGGTATTTTTCTACAGGCTCAAAAAGGCAATTTCTACGCTGATTTGAGCGCGAACCGGTCAAAAATTCAAAATACGACCACGACGAGACAACGTGATTTTATCACGCCTCAAAGCGACCTAAACTACCAATAAGGTCCATTTCTAGGCAAACTGACTCAATTCAAGCTCAAACAGGGGCTTATTCCGTCAGACATAAGACCGTCACAAAAGGCAAAGATTTCAATTTTGCCCACAATACCCAACAAAGGTCCACAATGGCAAATACGGTCTTTCCCGACTACAATGCAACCTAGTGGGACCAACTACTCAAGCAAATAAACTTGGCATTGAAATGAGACGGTTTCTTCGCCTCACTAACGTTTTTCGAGCATAGGGAGCAGGAACGGGGACTAAAATGCAAACTAAAAGCACTCGTATACTCCTAAACAGGTTTCTAACCTAATGCAATCACCAATTTCACTCGAAATGGGCTCAATCAAAAACGCCCAAATCGATTTTCTAGGGTAAAATTTCGCCCTAAATCAATCTATCAAAAAGACCAACAAATTCAAATGGATTCAAGAGGAAATACGTACCTTGAGATGACATTGTTGATGATGGCACGAACGGAAGCAAGCTAGAGACCAACAATGGCTATTTTTCGCGGCTTTTCGAGTTTGTGTGAGGAAGACGAAGAATGAATGACGAGCAAACCATTCTCGCGTCTTTTACAGAAAAATAGGGAAGCTCCCTTGACTCGCCAGGTTGCTCGCGCCTCAATGAGGTGCTCCCTGCTCTTTCAGCGAAATTTTGGGCTTTGGCCCAATTTCCCATAACAAACTTCAAATTTTCAATGACGACGATTAAAACCGCCATTTTTCAAATACAAAAGCAAATAGTGAAAATTCAAATTCACTATTTTCCTTCAAATTTCAACGATGGCAATTAAAACCGTCAATTTTCAAAATAATAGTGAAAATTCAAATTCACTATTTTCCTTCAAATTTCAACGACGGCAATTAAAACCGTCAATTTTCAAAATAATAGTGAAAATTCAAATTCACTATTTCGTCAAATTTCAAACGATGGCAATTAAAACCGTCATTTTCAAAATAATAGTTGAAAATTAAATTCCACTATTTTCACCACACATGTCAACGGCGGCACATAAACCGTCACTTCAAACGTAATAGTCAAGATTCCAAATTCACTATTTCCTTCACATGTCAACGACGGCACATAAACCGTCACTTCAAATGTAATAGTGAAGATTCCAAATTCACTATTTCCTTTACATGTCAACGGCGGCACATAAACCGTCACTTCAGACGTAATAGCGAAATTTAAAATTTGCTATTTCCTTCGAAAAATTCAAGCAAACGGTGATTAAAACCGCCACTTCAAATTCAAAAAATGAGTAGTGAAGATTCAAAATTCACTATTCCTTCAAAATGTCAAGAGGGGTCTTCCTCGCGAGACCCGCTCATTTCAACAACATTGATCGTGAAATTCAAAATTCACCATTTCCACGGCGGCATCATGAGTCCACTACCTTCAAAACAAGCCCATCCGATGCGGTTATTCTCACGGTCAATTAATCGACCGCACCATGGCTGGCGAGCCTTACAACGCGTCGCGGCCGGCGAGCCCTCCTCATATACGCCCCATGGCTTGCGAGCCTTACAACGCACCTCGGCTGGCGAGCCCTCCTCATATACGCACCATGGTTGGCGAGCCTTACTACGCATCGCGGCTGGCGAGCCCTCCTCATATACGCACCATGGCTGGCGAGCCTTACAACGCATCGCGGCTGGCGAGCCCTCCTCTTATACGCCCAATGGCTGGCGAGCCTTACTACGCACCGCAGCTGGCGAGCCCTCCTCATATATGCACCATGGCTGGCGAGCCTTACTACGCATCGCGGCTGGCGAGCCCTCCTCATGTACGCACCACAGATGGCAAGCCTTTGTCTGCAAACACGCAAGGACGTATCCGAAGATGCCTCAGTTATGACTCCTTCTTATGGTTGTCGAGGCTTTGTACGTAGTCTAACGGACTTTAAACGACCCGCAGGGACAGTCAACAGACTCTAAACTGTTCCCGATGACAGGTCCTTGGCTCGTACCCTCGAGTCGCCTTGGTGTCGCCCTTCCCGACGACAGGTCCTTGGCCCGAATCCTTTCGAGCCACCTCGACGTCGTTTGGGCCTCCAGGTTGTAATCTTCGATTGACCTGGGGGCCCTAATTTGACTTTCGCCCGGTCCAAGCCTCAGTCAAAGTGGGGGCTCTGTAGATACCCAGTATCTGCTGAAACTCCAACAAACACCCGATGATTATCGGACTACAACATGTTTTGGAGTCGCGACGTTTGATCGACAATTTGTGTACAACTTTACGTCGAAAAACTTAAAACGATTTCAAAAATAAAATATTTCAAAACTTTTCAAAAGTACCTGGAGTGTTTAATGCATGACGACGGGGTCGCAATGACACTAACTAGAGTCAAAACCGACACCGGACCAAAAACCGACTCAAAAATTCAAATCCCGACTCCAACAACGAGTCAAACCGAGTCAACCACAAAAAACAAACCATTTCAAACCTTCTATACTAAGATTTCCCGGATTAATGAATGGTCAAGTACCAAACATGTGACTACAAATCTTCGGATAGAACAAATCATGATTGCACTTGTGTGAAAGTGACAGGACAACTCGAAGACCTGCAACGTGGCTCACGCCTCTTTGAGCAGCCAAGGTGGCCACGTCGCGCAAAACTCACACAACCACTCATTTTCCTATAAATACCCCTCAAATGTCCCCATTTGAGAACTTACGCGAGTGTTCGCTAATGCGTGTCTTTTATATGATGTTTTACATCCCATTTTACACGCATTTCAGAGCTCATTCATGTAGTTTATGCTGCCATTTCCCCTATTTCCGTCTACTTTCGTGTTTTTGTACATTATTGTAGAAATGTGAAGAATTCAGCGGAAATCGAGCTAAATCCGTCCCCGAGTATCCTGCATTGCATTTGACGTGAAGTATTCGCTTAAGGAACGAGCTTGGTGCGCAATCCAAGGCCCAAAAGACAAATCCACGAGATTATAGAAGTCAAGTAGCAACTCAAGCAGTCGATCGACCACTACCATCAGTCGATCGACCAACCTTCGGGTTCTAGAAGGTACTGTACACTGAAGAGCAGTCGATCGACCGCCGTGCTTAGTCGATCGACCAAGCTGCTATCCCAGACGAGAATTAAAAGACCGAGGAAGCGCAAGCCCATTGAGTTTAGATTTTGATAATAAGTGTTACATATGTTTGCTATATAACGTAACTTAGAACACCAGGTTTCGGATCCGATTTTTATCTAAGTTTTACACAGTAACATTCAGTTTTTATTAGGGTTCGGAATATTGTTTTAGCATTGGAATTTCGTTCTTATTCTTAATCATTCCTCTGCAATCTCGGTATTCTTCTGCCTTATTTCGATTCACTTTTATTTCGTTGTTAGTATAGAATTGCTAGTTAGATTCCAAGCCAATTTTATCGTTGCATGTTAATTATTTATCTTACCGCTTTAATTATGAATTCAGTACTTTTATGCCCTAGTTTTATTGTTGTTATCACCCTCAGCATGAGTAGCTAAATTAATTGTGCTAGGATGTAGGGGAATTATGGCATAGGCGGCGTAGTATTAATTTGGACTGAAATCGCGTGTCAGTCGATCGACTGCTATACATGGTCGATCGACTGACCACGTGAGGTTACCTTTCGTTTTAATTGATTTTAATGTTGTATTTAACGAATCGAATGCATGCGACCAGTTAGATGCTTAATTTATGACTGACCCATTAGATCGAAAGATAGGGAAAGTTGTTAGATCACCAATTAAAATGACTAAACTGTGCTGAGATCGAAAGATAGGTATAGTTTAGACCGTTAGTCACTTTTCAGGACGAGAGTCAGAATTAGTGACATTAGGGACTTATAGCGAGATCGAAAGATGCTATCTGTTAAGAGTGGACCGAGAGGACCTCTTGTTTTCCCGCCTCACATGTGTTCGATTTGGACTTGTTTAGTATGCTGCTGCCGAAGCTATAACGAACCGACCATCCTAGTACCTCTTTTTATACTTAATTTCATCCGTTTGCTTAGTTTACTTTATTTTATTGTTCATTAGCTATAGACCAATCCAATCAACCCCCACTTTATTGTTACCTTAGACCGAATTTAAACAACTAGAAATTACGTCTGCCTCTCTGTGGTTCGACCCGACTGCCACTAGCTATAGTTGTAGTTGGAGATTATAAATTTATTTTTGACACCTCACGACGGGTATCAAATTTTGGCGCCGTTCTTAAGTGGGAGGCAATTGTTCTAATTTTCAGTTGTTTTTATTTAGTCTTTCTTTAGTTTAAGGGACTTCCGTTCCTTAAACTTTTCTTATATTCTTTTTGTAGTTTCTTCTTATGCGCAGGTCACAGGGTGGTGAACTAGTACCATTAAATCCTGAGATCGAGAAATCCTTGCGCGAGTTGAGAAGATCACAAAGGGTATTACCGACAGAGGAAGAGCTGAGTACTCTGTCAAGCTACTACGAGAACGCTCTGTTCGAAGGAGATCCACCTTTATCTCCTGCCTCTACTTCTTCAGCTGAGACAGTCACTTCTCCAGAAATTCCAGTCATGGCTAAAGAAGCAACCATTGCTAGTCACTCAGAGCCTACAGCTGCGAATCTCTACAAAGGATTCGAACTACCTAGGGAGGCGAGAAAATTCGAGCCAAAGCCTTCCTATATCAACCTGGTTGAGGGAAACCAGTTCGGGGGAGCTGCAAATGAAGATGCAGCCAAGCACATGGAGATTTTTATTGATTATTGCTGCTCTATACCCCCGCCGGCCGGTGTGACCCAAGGCCAGATCAAGCAGACCATGTTCATTTTCTCCCTTCGTGATGCTGTAAGGGAGTAGTATAGAGATCTGGACCGAGCCGCTCATGGGATCACCGACTGGAATTCTTTGGCCTTGGCATTCTACAAAAAGTACTTCTCTGCCTCGAAGACGAATGCCATTAGAGCTCAGATCACGAGCTTTAAACAAGGGCCTGATGAGAACTTTCATGAAGCATGGGTCCGTTTCAAGAAACTGGTGCGAACCATACCGCACCATGGGTTCGAAAAATGGAGTCTTTGCAATCGCCTATAAATGGGTCATGACGATCATAGGGCTATTTTGGATGCTGCAGCCAATGGCCGATTTGCTGAGAACATGGGAGAGACTAAGGGGTGGAAGATCATCGATGATCTGGCCACTCATAAGGCAGAATATGGGAATTCGAGAGGAAACCAGAGGAGAGCTGCTGAATCTTCCTCTGTTGCTGCACTAGACGCCCTCACTGCAAGGTTTGACAAATATGAATTGGGAGGAGCTTCTAAAGGTGGGATGTACCACGTTAACTGATACGTGCATTTTATATAGTCTTTTTAGCCTAATTTATGCGCGTATCTTTATGCTTTTATCGTGGTTTTATGCTACGAAATGCCCCGAATATGCTACTTTGGTTTGTTTTGTCCTATTTGCAGGAATGAACCCAAAAGTAGTGAAATCAAGCCTTTTACCATCCTTTTAGCATGCATTTGGAGGAAGAGTGAATTTGGAGCGGGAATGAAGCTATTTTGAGATGCGCATTGGAGTAAGGAAGTTAGGCGAGCCAAGAGAGTGCTTCAATTTGCTAGTTCCTGCTTGTAAGAGCCGTATCTCGAGTTCTACAACAGCTATTAAGGTGATTCCAGTTGGAGGTGAAAGATTATCCTCTTAGCTTTCCAACGCCACCAACCACGCCCTATTTGCCCAAGTAACGAAGAAATGGCAGCCATTTGAAGTTTAGTGCGCAAAGCAGGAAACTGTCGCTGAGAAGTGCTCGATCGAGTACCATTTCTGCTCGATCGAGAGCCCATTTGCTCGATCGAGAGCCACTCCTACTCGATCGAGTGGTTTAGGATGAATAAGTACTCGATCAACTATATTTCCTTTCGATCGACCAGTTCCTTTTATGCCTTTGCTCGATCGAGTGATTTAGTTACTCGATCGAGTGGACTTTGCTACGGGCTGGGCTTTTAAGCTTTATATTCCGTCATTAGGTTTAATTATACTCCTAATTTGTTATAAATAGGAGTTAGGTCGACATAATGGGAGAGCTCTTCCTCTCTTCTCTTCTTCCCTTACTAGGTTACTGTACACTGCTACTTTGTTCTTAATTTCCGGATCAATAATTCAGTATTAATTCTTTCCCTTTCTTTTCTTCTTTAATTATTGTTTATGTTTATTGTTATTTCTTTATTTCTTGTTCTCTATTTAATTATGCGTAGCTAAATCCCTTAGTATGTTAGGATTAGGGAAGCCGTGGTAGCAATGCTTTAATTGTATTAAACAGATTAGTCTTGCGATAGAATTGTATTAGGCAATTTAATTGTTATCAGGTCGAATGAGTGACATACAGGAGACCAATAATTTTAGTTAACCCCGACCTAGATCGAAAGATTGGAAGGGAAGGCTTGCCTAATTACAATAGGGTATTGCAGTGAGGGCGAAAGTTAAGCTGTTTACGCTCTAGGGCGGTTTAAGGACCGAAAGGTGACGACCATAGCTCTTCTTATCAATAGTCTAATCGCCTTAATATTCCCGATAGTATAAGATCTGATAGCTGCCACGGTGGACCGACTCCTAGCATACTCCCTTTTCTCTTGCTGTTAATTTCTCTTTTTCAATTCCCTCGCTTTAGTCTCTAGTTAGTTATATCAATTCAAACCCCCACACTGTGACACCCTGACAGACCGAATTAGACAGATAGATAGCAACTTAGCCTCCCTGTGGAGATCGACCCTACTTGCCGCTACTTCTGTTAGCAGTAATCTAGGTATTTTATTTTTGGTGTAGAAACGACCGCATCAAATTTTGGCGCCGTTGCCGGGGAGGCGACGCTTTTTATCTGTTTTATTTTGTTTGTCCTTTCGCCTCAAGGGAAGACTAAGTACCTTGAGGCTGTTCTTATCTTTCTCTTTAGTGCTGTTTTGATAGGCTCACAGGTTTATTAGACAGGCTACCGAGGGAGATTACCGAAGGGAAGGCTTGAGTACCTTCGATCCCTCTTGCCAAGATGACATCTGTTTCCCGACTAATTGCTCAGTTTGAAGCCCAAGCTGAGAAACCTGCTAGTTGGGAAAGGAAGAAATCTTGGGGATGTGGTGCTGCTGAGCACAATGCATTTTGTAGTTGTGCCGCCACATCCACCCCATCAATGGCCACCGCAAGAAGATCCTCGTGATATAGAGAAAAAGAAACCGCGGAGAGTCGAAATCCTTAATTCTGGAATTTGGTAGACATGTGGGTGCTCAAGTCACCGAAATTGCTTTGAGTTACTGATCCAAATTGCTCTTGTTAACACTGGGTTGGATGAACGGAAATCAAAAGAGGTGTGCTTGACCAAGAGCGGTTTTTCCCATGAAGAACCCACGTTGCCCAATGCTGAAAATGATTTCTATATTTCGGATGACGACTTTCTATCGTATTTCCAGAACGTATGCAGGGATGTCAGCGCTGTTCAGGAAGAAAGTCCTCGATCGAGTAACATCTCTTCTCGATCGAGTGACATACATGAGGAAAGTGCTCGATCGGGTGAACATTCTCGCTCGATCGAGTGACGCGACATGAGGATAGTACTCGATCGAGTGATCCTGTTACTCGATCGAGTGAGGTGCGGAAGGAACTTGGTCGATCGAGTGAGCAATTTGCTCGATTGACTGAATTGGCCATTGATGGGAGCTTTTATTTGTCACTTGGGTTCATATTGGATGACGAGTTTGACGATGATGAAGATTACGGTGAACCTCCCTTATTCACAAATAGTCGGATACACTTGAAGCTGCGATTTACGGGATGGATTCCACTGAGGAGGTTGATGATGAAGCAGCTGAGACGGTAATTGTTCCTAGCACGGATGAGGTAATCCATTCCTTTGTCAGTGATTCCGTTGTTGAGAGCAACCAACCTGAGGTAGTAAACGATAACTTTATTATTGTTCGCTTTAATAGTATATTGCCTCGATTGACTCGCGCTATTTCTTTTAAGGTTATACCTCCTCTCATGTGGTCGATTAATTTAAAGATTTTTCACCGTCCTTATCATTTCAAGTTCATTAATCTGAGACGATACCCTATTTCATTGGTGACTGCTCCCGCGCTCCTATATTTTGTGGACAAATTTAGGAGCGCCCATAGGAAATTTGTTAGACTTAAATGTTTACATATTTTTATTTCCTATTTCTGTAATCCACTTTGGTGCTACTTATGCTGTTGTGTAGCACATGCGCAGGCTTATGATTTAATGCTGCGTGCTTTGAGCTGTTTTGATGGTGATTAATTAGAGAGGCTCGAAGAAAAAGAAGGTCGAGCTGGGACCTGTCTGAAGCTAGCGCTACCCGGGAGGCAACCCGGCGATTTTATTTTGTTTTTTTTATTTAATTTTAGTTGTAATAAATGGTTTTTTATACCATAGACTTTATCAGTTTGCTTGTCTAGTTAGTTATGGGCTGTTTACATTGCGTTTTTGCAGGAAGAGAATTACTCGATCGAGTAGTTTTTCTACTCGATCGAGCACCTTTGCTGAGGGATTCACTCGATCGAGCAGACCTTCCACTCGATCGACCACCTGCAGAAACAAAACCACTCGATCGACTGATATTCCCTTCGATCGAGCAGTTTTTGGATGCCCATTCACTCGATCGACCACTGTTGGACTGCCATCGAGTGCTATTGACTTGGATTAGCTTACTGAGACGGTTTTTCCGGGCCCTTAGCAACCTCCCATGTTCATGGTCGGTTTGGGGAGGTCCCCTTTATTCGCGCTATCTTGTGAGTTTTTTCCGCTTACTCTCTCTTTCCTTTAGTTTGCATTTCCTTTCCATGTTTTGGTACAATGGGGGCATTGTACGGTTTGGTTTGGGGAGGTTATGCATCCATATCTGTGTCTGCATGTTGTTTTCATTGCATTTCAGTTATCACGTTTAATTTATGTTTGCATTGTTGTTTATTTTTGTTAAAAATTCAAAATCACATAAAAATTGAAAAAATTCATAAAAATTCAAAAAATTTCATGTTTATTTTAGCATATAGGTCGAGTCGGAACGGTAGATTTCAATGATGAAATTGCACTATATCTGCCTTTTTGCTTAAGCCTTGCATTAGACTGTTATCTTTTAGCTTTGTCTTATTGCATATCTACGAGTTAATGTTTAATTTAGCTGAACGAATAGACTTGACCTATAATTTTGGCAACCTACTTATAAATTCTAAGGATTAGAGCCGTAAAAACTGGTGTCATTTGCGACCAGTTTCATGTAGGATTGTGAGTAGTTACTCCTTGCATAGCATGTTCATTAATTTGCACGTATATGAAATTCAATTGCTTTTTGCCTTCATATGGTTCTGTTTAGGTACTAGCTTGATCACCTATACCTCCACATTCCCATAAATGTTTTGCCTTTTCTTACCCATTGCCTCACTTTACCATATTTTTGTAAGCCCTCGGCTGTGACGGACCTTGTTTGGTTGGAATGTATGTACGGTAGCTAGAATTGTCTATCATATTAGTCGCATGCATGTTTATGTGGGTCGTAGTCTAGGTGAGCGACTATTTTTCTTTCTCTCTTACATATATATGCTTACCCTTTGCTTCATGAGAGAGGAGTGACCCGTGAGAGTCCACTATTAAAGGTCTTGCAAGGTCGACGGTTCAGCTTTATTATAAACATCTTATAACTCGTTTGCATTTGACTGTTTTGCTATAAGTGTTGGTTTGCTTGCATTAAATTGGCTTAAGCGGGCATTTGTAGCTAGCTCTGAGTTATCTTCTTCCGTTCCTTTAGTTGCATTTTAGTTTACTCGAGGACGAGTAAGGGTTTGGTTTGGGGAGATTTGATACGTGCATTTTATATAGTCTTTTTAGCCTAATTTATGCGCGTATCTTTATGCTTTTATCGTGGTTTTATGCTACGAAATGCCCCGAATATGCTACTTTGGTTTGTTTTGTCCTATTTGCAGGAATGAACCCAAAAGTAGTGAAATCAAGCCTTTTACCATCCTTTTAGCATGCATTTGGAGGAAGAGTGAATTTGGAGCGGGAATGAAGCTATTTTGAGATGCGCATTGGAGTAAGGAAGTTAGGCGAGCCAAGAGAGTGCTTCAATTTGCTAGTTCCTGCTTGTAAGAGCCGTATCTCGAGTTCTACAACAGCTATTAAGGTGATTCCAGTTGGAGGTGAAAGCTTATCCTCTTAGCTTTCCAACGCCACCAACCACGCCCTATTTGCCCAAGTAACGAAGAAATGGCAGCCATTTGAAGTTTAGTGCGCAAAGCAGGAAACTGTCGCTGAGAAGTGCTCGATCGAGTACCATTTCTGCTCGATCGAGAGCCCATTTGCTCGATCGAGAGCCACTCCTACTCGATCGAGTGGTTTAGGATGAATAAGTACTCGATCAACTATATTTCCTTTCGATCGACCAGTTCCTTTTATGCCTTTGCTCGATCGAGTGATTTAGTTACTCGATCGAGTGGACTTTGCTACTGGTGGGCTTTTAAGCTTTATATTCCGTCATTAGGTTTAATTATACTCCTAATTTGTTATAAATAGGAGTTAGGTCGACATAATGGGAGAGCTCTTCCTCTCTTCTCTCTTCCCTTACTAGGTTACTTGTTAATCGCTACTTTGTTCTTAATTTCCTGGATCAATAATTCAAAGTATTAATTCTTTCCCTTTCTTTTCTTCTTTAATTATTGTTTATGTTTATTGTTATTTCTTTATTTCTTGTTCTCTATTTAATTATGCGTAGCTAAATCCCTTAGTATGTTAGGATTAGGGAAGCCGTGGTAGCAATGCTTTAATTGTATTAAATGAGTTAGTCTTGCGATAAGAATTGTATTAGGCAATTTAATTGTTATCGGGTCGAATGAGTGACATACAGAGACCAATAATTTTAGTTAACCCCGACCTAGATCGAAAGATTGGAAGGGAAGGCTTGCCTAATTACAATAGGGTATTGCGGTGAGGGCGAAAGTTAAGTCACATTTACGCTCTAGGGCGGTTTAAGGACCGAAAGGTGACGACCATAGCTCTTCTTATCAATAGTCTAATCGCCTTAATATTCCCGATAGTATAAGATCTGATAGCTGCCACGGTGGACCGACTCCTAGCATACTCCCTTTTCTCTTGCTGTTAATTTCTCTTTTTCAATTCCCTCGCTTTAGTCTCTAGTTAGTTATATCAATTCAAACCCCCACACTGTGACACCCTGACAGACCGAATTAGACAGATAGACAGCAACTTAGCCTCCCTGTGGAGATCGACCCTACTTGCCGCTACTTCTGTTAGCAGTAATCTAGGTATTTTATTTTTGGTGTAGAAACGACCGCATCATTAACGCTGTTTTAGACGGTCCTTTCGTCTGTAGAAGATGTGGAGATGAGGGGCATGTCTCAGAGAATTGTTCTGTCCCCTTTGAGTCTTGAGCTGCCTTTCAACACTATAGGCAGACAAACACGTACTATGAGCCGAATGTCCACCCCAACTTGAGGTGGAGTAGCCAGAATGTCATGAATCCGACTCAACCTCCACAACAGCAGCAGCAGCAAGCTTATGTGCCCCCTCATCATAAGCAACAACAATACCAAAAACCTCTCTATGTGCCGCAGCAGCAACAATCCCAGAATTCCGATTTTACTGAGTTTAAGAACTTATTGCTGAAGAAGTCCCAAGCTAGAGAGGCCGGGATGAAGCTACTAGAGAGCCAAATTGCTCAATTGGCTAGTAAGAGTACCACTCGAGCTCCCGGACACTTACCGACTCAAACTGACCAGAAAGAGACCCTGAATGCCATTACTTTGAGGAGTGAATCTACCCTGGAGGGACCTGCTATGGTCGAGGATGCCCCTGAAAAGAATGAGGTGGAACCGAGTCAAAAGAAAGCTTTAACGAAAAATAACAAGAACAAGGCGTCTACCAGGTAGATCAGTCGATCGACTGATATACGCGGTCGATCGACTGATATGCGGGTTACGGAGCTGAATCAGACACCTCGCCGATCGACTGAGCTAGGTGGTCGATCGACTGAGGTGTCTGCTGATATTGAGAAATTTCGTCCTTCAATGCCCGATAATTTGAGAGACCATTTGTTCCGGGGTTCGACAACTCCGAAAGTATTGGGGCAAGACCCGAGTGCTGATGGGTCTGATGCGTGTCATTTATATGATGTTTTACACCTTATTTTACACGCATTTCAGAGCTCAAATATGTAGTTTATGCTACTATTTTCCCTATTTCCGTCTACTTTCGTGTTTTTGTATAATATTGCAGAAATGTGAAGAATCCAGCGGAAATCGAGCCGAATCCGTCCCTAAGTACTTAGCATTGCATTTGACATGGAGTAGTGACTCAAGAGATGAACTTGGTGCGCGTTTCGAGGCCTAAAAGATAAATTTACGAGAGCTTCAGAAGCGAATTACCAGCTATAGCAGTCTATAGACTGACCTACATGGTCTATAGACCGTCAGAATGCTTCTCGACATTGCAGGCTGCTTCAGATGGCTATATCTGGAGTTCTAGAGCATATAATCAAGTGATTCCAATTGTAGGTGAAAGCTTATCCTCTTAGCTTTCCAACGTCGCGTAGAACGCCTGATTTAACCAAGTAACGAAGAAATGGCAGCTGTTTTAAGATCGGTGCGCGCTGCAGAAATCGTCAGAATGCAATTCTGCATGACAAATACCGTGGTCGATCGATCGACCTCGGTGGTCGATCGACCACCACGCGAGCTGATACGCAAATTAAAATACGAGGAAGCCCATATTGTAATTAGGTTTTGGTTTAGGTTACGTTATTCTTCTATATAACGTAACTCTTCCTGTTTCTTTAGGCATCTATTCATTAGCTTTGTTTCATCTAGTTTTCAAACTACTTTACTTTAGGTTTCCATTCACATTCAATCTATATTATCAATAAAGTTTTCATTGCCTTCGGATCTATTCTTCGCTCGTTCCCATTTCGGTAACCCTTGTTCTTATTCTTCAGTTTGTTTACTGTTTTATTAGTTTAGAAATTGTTAGCGTAGATATCCCGAAACCATTATTTACGTTTTATGCACTTTAATAATTTTAGTATTTCAATTATGAATTCTTATGCTTTAATCGCAATTTTCATTGTTGTTTTTATCATTAATATGTCTAGCTAAATCACCCTTGCTAGGATGTAGGCGAATTATAGCGTAGATGGCATTAGAATAGGTGACCTCGCATTAGGGCTTGGTTGAACGACTGGCTTATCTGGTCGGTCGACTGAGTCGGTTGGTCGATCGACTGGGGTAGCTGGTCGATCGACTGACTTCGTGTTTGATTTGCTTCGTTCGAATCGTTAAGTGCAATATCTATCAATGAGACCTAGCGGAGACTTGTTAGATGCTTAGTTTTGACCATCCCGTAGATCGAAAGATAGGGAAGGACTTAGATTAACGATTTAAGACGACTAGATTGCTAGATCGAAAGATAATGTAATTTAGTTTGCATTAGGAATCATTAATCAAGAACGAGAGTTAGTATTAATGAGACTTAGGGATTAGTAGCATAGGCCGAGAGGTAGTTACTATTTAACATGGACCGAGAGGACTTGTTTTCCCCATCCTTCGCGACCGTATTTCGAGACTTACCTAGACTTATGTGCCATCGTAGCTGTAGTGACCCGACCATCCTAGCTGCTTTTCATTATTTGTTCACATATTTATTGCTTATTTTTATTGTCTTATTTATTTTTATTTGCATTTAGTTTAGTTATCAATCATATCAAAATCCCCCTCATTGTTACCCTTTGATTAAAATTGAAAGCAACTATAAACTCCCCCGCCTCTCTGTGGTTCGACCCTGTTACCACTAACTTCTGTTAGTTTTAATAGGTTTTATAAATATTATTTTTGGTGCACACAACGACAGGCATCAAATTTTGGCGCCGTTGCCGGGGAGGCAGCGCTAGTTTTAGTTGTTTTTCATTTTAGTCTGTTTTTTGCCTCAAGGGAAGACTGAGTACCTTGAGGTAGTTCTTATCTTCTTCTTTAGTGTTGTTTATTTGCAGTACTTCAGGAGAGTCCACTCATGTTCCATTCTCAGGAGCAGCAGGTGCTGTTTTGTGGGCGATGCGGCGGAGCGAGACACACATCTGAGGCATGTAGGCACCCTAAGGAGAAGATGTTTGCTTTTCATCAACTTCAGCTCGAGAATTCATATAATTACGCTCCTACTCCACCGCATCAACCATATGTGCCTCCTCATGAAGCCCCACCACCATCCACTCCGTCACAGCAAGAGTTGAAAAACGAAGTTGCAGAGTTGACGAGTCTAGTGCAGCTGCTTATGGTGGAGGTACAGGAAAGCAATGCGGCGAATCAGGCCTTAATCACGGGCGATATCTCAAATTTCTACATTAGACAAGAATGCAGCTGAGATACCGAGTCAATTCCACTCTCTGAATCAGCGTATTGAGACCGTACATGCAATGACGCTGAGGAGCGGGTCCGCTCTTAATGGACCTAACAAAGCTACTGGAAAAGGAAAGAAGAAAAAGAGCGAGAAAAAGACGGACAGCAGCAATTCCAGTCGATCGACCGCATCACCTAGTCGATCGACCACTCCGCGATCCTCAGTGACACCTTCTGATCTTTCTGTTCATTCTGGAAAAGAAGAAGTCAGTCGATCGACCGACCACACTGGTCTATCGACCGATGATGCTGCTGATAATGCACAATTTCGTCCTCCAATGTCCAATAATTTGAGGGATCACTTGTTTCGGGGTACGACAACTCCGAAAATATTGAGGCAAGACCCGAGTGCTGATGGGTCAGACCCGGTTCCGAAATATCACCCGATGACGATTAATGGTTCATATTTGAGACGGTCTGAAGAAGGGTCAAGTTACAACAAAGACAAAGTAGTGGATTTTCAGCCTAAGTCCACTGATGCCGGTATGAGAGACCTAGAGGAGAGGGCAAAGCTACTTCTGACAGCCCCTTATCCAGAAAGACTAGTGCCGACCAAAGATGAGGTAACATTCGATAAATTTAAAGATGTCGTGCGTAGTCTTAACGTGCAAATTCCTTTCTTAGAGCTAGTTAATCAAATACCTGCATATATGAAGTTTATGAGACAATTGCTAGCTAAGAAAAGGTCTTTGAATGTTGTGGAGTCAATGCATTTAACTGAAGAGTCTAGTTCGTATTTAACTCACACTGCTACTCATAAACTGTCTGACCTAGGTAGTTTTTCTGTCCCATGTAGTATTGGTACCTTCTCAATTGAGAAGGCATTATGTGATCTAGGGATTAGTGTCAGCGTTATGGCTTTGAGTCTGGCTAAGAAGTTGAAATTAACTAGATTCACTGTTACTGACATGACTGTGCAAATGGCTGACCGTTCTGCAGTTCAGCCAGTAGGGGTCTTAGAGCATGTGCCTGTTCAAATTGAAAAGTTCTTTTTTCTTGTTGACTTTGTTGTTTTGGATATTCCTGAAGATGTCAACACCCCAATAATTTTGGGAAGACCGTTTTTGCACACTGCTGGTGCAATAATTGATGTAGGGGAAAGAACTTTGAGATTTAAGGTAGGGAAGCACTCTATTATGTTTGCCCAGTCCCCTAGGAAGAAAGACCCCATGTGGCCCATGACCTGTAATATGATTTCTGAAAAGAAATCTTATTTTGTGCTTTCTGACATTCCCACTTCCTTACCTGTACCTATTCCTGTTATGACACCTCCGCCCCAGATTGGGAGCAATATGGAGGACAATTCTCTTGTTTTGAATGTTGCAGGAACCGGTTTGGGGAAGGAAGAACCGCTCGCTGCTCCAGCAGAGAAGGAGCCTATTGTTCAGAGAAGCGGTCTAGGATGTCTTAGTTATGGCACGGACGAGGAGCCAGATGAGGAGCCCAAGAAGAAGGAGCCAGCCAAAATTTCGGAGTCGGATCTTGAGTGTGAGGAGCTAGAAGATGATGGCCATGCTGGGGAAGATGCTAGAGATGATCCATTGAGTATCCCAGTCGGAGTAGAGTGGAGTCCTGCTTCTGAGATGAGCACTGCGGAAGCTACTTCATGTAGACAGACGCCTTGGTCGGAGATTTTTCGCAGTTTCCGCTGATCTATTCGTTTCTTAGACCTTTTAAAGACCAATTTATTTCTCTTAGACTATTTATCGTTTTTCGTGTGCGCGAAACTTCGCTTAGTTTGTGTTTTCTTAGGATTTAAGACCTTTAGACTTTACATTTGGGTTTTGCGCAATTTTGGGCGCGTTATTATGTGCTTTTGCAGGTATAAAGACCGTATTAGCTCTCTTTATTGAGCTAATTAGACGAAATCAGAAAGTTACAGCAGTTATTTCAGTCGATCGACTGGCCTGTGTGGTCGATCGACTGAGCTGCGCATCCCAGGAGCTACTGTTCCTGTTCATCCTGGTCGATCGACTGGGTAAGGTGGTCGATCGACCGCCCAGAGCTGCTGTACCTGTTTTCGACCATACCCCTGCTGTGTTTGGTCGATTTGCGGTGTCAAAGGAGTATTTCCTCCACTTTATTCTCCGCTTAATTTCTGACTTCTTCTGTTTTTCTTATTCTTGCACATAATTTTGCGCTTCAACATTGTTTTCTCGTTTTACGCGCGGTATCTTTTGTTTGTCTTTTCAGGCACTTATGGTAACACTGCTGGCTACTGAAACCTCCTAGCTCGCGCTGGTTTGGGGTGGTTTCCTTTTGCTGCGCTTAAAGTCTTGTGAGTTCCCAAGTTCCACTTCATGTCATATTTACTTATTTTCTCGCAAATTCCCGTTTCTTTTTTATTTCATTACATGATTTTGCACAATGGGGACATTGTGTGATTTGGTTTGGGGAAGGGTTTTGCGTCGCATTTGCATAAGTTTTATTGCATTTCTGTTTCACGTTTAATTTTGTTTTGCATTGTTTATTTCATTTCTCTCATATATACAGAAAATATCAAAAAATTTGAAAAATTTCAATAAAATGCACGTTTATTTTAGCATATAGGTTGAGTCGGAACGGTAGTATTTCCATGATGACATTGCATTTGTATTTGTTTATGCCTAAGCCTTGCTAATTATTATGTTATTAGTAGAATCGTATATGCATATCTACGAGTTTTCGTTAATATTTTGCTGAAACTTGAGACTTGACTTTGAAAATTGGCAAACTACATCATATTTCTGAGATTTAGAGCCTATAACTGGTGACATTTATGACCGGTTTCTTTAGGAATGTGAGTAGTACTCCTTATGAGACATGTCATATCAATTTGCATAAATATGAACTTAATCTGCTTAATACCTGGATGCATTCGGTTCGTGGTTTGTTGGCACATGTGGTAGAGGTTTCCCTTTTCTTATTTTGCCCATGAACCCCTCATAGCCAAAAATAGCCTTTTGTCCCTTTTACTACATCCTATATTCAGCCTGCCTTTGTCAAGCTAGTATTAGTAGTCTTTGGGAATTTTCTTATTGTTTTTGGTTGCATATGCTCTTATTGAGATGATGTTGGATGAAAGACTGAAGGAGGAATCGAAAAAGAAAAAAAAAGAAAAGAAAAAAAAGAAGAAAAATGATTCGAAAAAGGAGAAATGCGTGCTGTACTGTTGAGGGTAGTCGATCGACTGGACTCATTAGTCGATCGACTGAAGCCCGAGAAAATAAAATAAATCACATGGTTGGAGTTTTGATTAGTTGGTGATTTTATTCCCATGCTTTATTATCATCATTTGGGGAATTACAATTATATCGGAGTTTGTGAGATTTGTGCTACATTTGCACCGTTTCATCGATTTAATTTTTTGTAAGGAAGTGGATGTTCTCATATGGTTTTGTTTAGGTACTAGCTTGGCCGCCTATACCTCCACATTCCCATAATTGTTTTGCCCTTCTTACCCATTACCTCACATATCCATATTTACCTCGGCATGTGTCATGGTCATTTGATTGGTTGGAATGCATATGTACGGTTGTAGAGATTATTTTCATATTAGATTGCAAGCATGTTCTTATAGGCCGTAGTTAGGTGAGAGTCACTACAAAATTACTTCTTTCTATCTTTTACATATATTCACCTGTGCTTATTTGAGTGATTTGAGCGACCCGTGTGAGTCCAATTTGATAAGTCTCTATAGTTGACGGTTTAGCAGCTTTTAACGACTCCATAACTCGTTTGCATGATTCATATTGCTAATTGATTGTTAGTTATTGCATTAAATTGGTTTAGGCTTTGCTTGTTGCATTTCGCTCTGAGATTGAACTCGTTCCATTAGGTTCTAAGATCGAGTCTAGTTCTTGCTTGGGGACAAGCAAGGGTTTGGTTTGGGGAAGTTTGATGCGTGTCATTTATATGATGTTTTACACCTTATTTTACACGCATTTCAGAGCTCAAATATGTAGTTTATGCTACTATTTTCCCTATTTCCGTCTACTTTCGTGTTTTTGTATAATATTGCAGAAATGTGAAGAATCCAGCGGAAATCGAGCCGAATCCGTCCCTAAGTACTTAGCATTGCATTTGACATGGAGTAGTGACTCGAGAGATGAACTTGGTGCGCGTTTCGAGGCCTAAAAGACAAATTTACGAGAGCTTCAGAAGCGAATTACCAGCTATAGCAGTCTATAGACTGACCTACATGGTCTATAGACCGTCAGAATGCTTCTCGACATTGCAGGCTGCTTAAGATTGCTATATCTCGAGTTATAGAGCATATAATCGAGTGATTCCAATTGAAGGTGAAAGCTTATCCTCTTAGCTTTCCAACGCCGCGTAGAACGCCTGATTTGACCAAGTAACGAAGAAATGGCAGCTGTTTTAAGATCGGTGCGCGCTGCAGAAATCTTCAGAATGCAATTCTGTACAGCGCCTGTGGTCGATCGACTGACCTCAGTGGTTGATCGACCACCACGCGAGCTGATACGCAAATTAAAATATGAGGAAGCCCATATTGTAATTAGGTTTTGGTTTAGGTTACGTTATTCTTCTATATAACGTAACTCTTCCTGTTTCTTTAGGCATCTATTCATTAGCTTTGTTTCATCTGGTTTTCAGACTACTTTACTTTAGGTTTCCATTCACATTCAATCTATATTATCAATAAAGTTTTCATTGCCTTCGGATCTATTCTTCGCTCGTTCCAATTTCGGTAACCCTTGTTCTTATTCTTCAGTTTGTTTACTGTTTTATTAGTTTAGAAATTGTTAGCGTAGATATCCCGAAACCATTATTTACGTTTTATGCACTTTAATCATTTTAGTATTTCAATTATGAATTCTTATGCTTTAATCGCAATTTTCATTGTTGTTTTTATCATTAATATGTCTAGCTAAATCACCCTTGCTAGGATGTAGGCGAATTATAGCGTAGATGGCATTAGAATAGGTGACCTCGCATTAGGGCTTGGTCGACCGACTGGCTTATCTGGTCGGTCGACTGAGTCGCTTGGTGGATCGACTGGGGTAGCTGGTCGATCGACTGACTTCGTGTTTGATTTGCTTCGTTCGAATCGTTAAGTGCAATATCTATCAATGAGACCTAGCGGAGACTTGTTAGATGCTTAGTTTTGACCATCCCGTAGATCAAAAGATAGGGAAGGACTTAGATTAACGATTTAAGACGACTAGATTGCTAGATCGAAAGATAATGTAATTTAGTTTGCATTAGGAATCATTAATCAAGAACGAGAGTTAATATTAATGAGACTTAGGGATTAGTAGCATTGGCCGAGAGGTAGTTACTTTTTAACATGGACCGAGAGGACTTGTTTTCCCCATCCTTCGCGACCGTATTTCGAGACTTACCTAGACTTATGTGCCATCGTAGCTGTAATGACCCGACCATCCTAGCTGCTTTTCATTATTTGTTCACATATTTATTCCTTATTTTTATTGTCTTATTTATTTTTATTTGCATTTAATTTAGTTATCAATATCAAAATCCCCCTCATTGTTACCCTTTGATTAAAATTGAAAGCAACTATAAACTCCCCCGCCTCTCTGTGGTTCGACCCTGTTACCACTAACTTCTGTTAGTTTTAATAGGTTTTATAAATATTATTTTTGGTGCACACAACGACAGGCATCAGGGTTCGTCCCGATTCCGAAGTTCGACCCAATGTCGGTCAACGGCTCACATTTGAGACGGTCTGAGGAGGGTTCAAGCTTCAATAAGGAGAAGGTGGTGGACTTCCAGCCTAAGTCCACGGATGCCGGCATGCGAGACTTAGAGGAGAGGGCTAAGGTACTTCTCTCAGCCCCATATCCAGAGAGACTAGTGCCGACAAAGGAACAGGTATCTTTCAATAAATTTGAAAAAGTTATTCGTAGCTTGAATGTACAAGTACCGTTCCTTGAGTTAGTTAATCAAGTGCCTGCCTATACTAAATTCATGAAACAACTCTTGTCTAAGAAAAAGTCACTTGAAAATGTGCATACTGTCGCATTAACCAAAGAGTCATGCTCTTATTTGTCTCACACTGCACCCCATAAGCTAGAGGACCCGGGTAGCTTTTCTGTTCCTTGCAATATAGGTACCTTCTCTATTAGGAAGGCATTATGTGACTTAGGAGCTAGTATAAGCGTCATGCCTTTGAGTCTAGCTAGGAAGCTGAAACTAACTAGATTTGCAGTGACAGATATGACAGTACAGATGGTTGACCGATCTGCGGTCCAGCCAATAGGAGTCTTAGAGGACATTCCTGTCCAAATCGGGAAGTTTTTCTTCCCCGTTGACTTCGTTGTACTTGACATGCCTGAGGATGCCCATATTCCCATTATTTTGGGTAGGCCATTTCTGCACACTGCTGGTGCAGTCATAGATGTTGGTCTAGGTACCTTGACTTTCAAAGTGGGCAAACATTCTATTCTCTTTGCCCAACCTGCTAAGAAGAAGGACCCCATGTGGCCTGTGACTTGTAATACGGTTTCTGACAAGAAATCGTACTTTATGCTTCCTGATATGCCTATCTCTATTCCTGTTGTAACCCCTCCGCCCCAGATTGGGAGCAAATTGGAGGAATATTTGTCTATTTCTGATATTGCAGGAGTTGGTTTGGGGAAGGAAGAGCTGCAAGTCACTCTAGCTGCGAAGAAGCCAATCATTTCACGAGGAGGTCTTGGTTGCCTTAGCTATGCCACTGATGAGGAAGTTGATGACGAGCCGGTCAAAGTAACGGAGTCTGACTTGGACTTTGATGAGCAAGAAGAGGTCATTGACTGGGGAGATGATGAAAGTGTTGATCCGTTGAGCCATACGGACGTGGAAGCTAAGAAGGGTGCAGCTGATAAGATAAGCACCATTGAGGCTACCTCTAGTAGCCAGAAGCCGACGAAGTGGGCCATTCCGTGGCCGTTCTTGATCAACTACTAGTTGATCACATGTTTTCCAAAACTTTTTATTTGCTTTTGTTAGACACTTTTTATTGCTTTTGTGTGCGCGAAACTTCGCATTTTATTTTGCTTGCTTAGGATTTTATACGCTTTAGACTTTATTTTTGGTTTTGCGCAATTTTGGGCGCGTATTATTGTGCGTTTGCAGGTTTTTATACCTCTTTAGCTCAAGTAATTGAGCAAATACGAAGAAATAAGAAGTTACAGCAGTATCTTCAGTCGATCGACCGGCCTGAGTGGTCGATCGATCGATCTCGCAGTTCCAAAGCACTCATCGTTCCTTTCACCTCGGTCGATCGACTGAGTGATGTGGTCGATCGACCGACCTGCACTGCTGTACCTGTTTACGACCTCTCTCCTGCTATGTTTGGTCGATTTGCGGAATTAAGGGAGTTTTCTACTCCACTTTATCTTCCGTCATTTTATTTATTTCTTCTATTTTTCTCAATTTTGCACATAATACCGCTTCATTATTGTCTTTCTCGATCTTATGCGTGGTACTTTGTTTGTCTTTTCAGGTACTTATTAGTAACACTGCTGGCTACTGAAACCTCCTAGCTCACGCTGGTTTGGGGAGGTTTCCTTTGTTGCGCTCAAAGTCTTGTGAGTTCCCGAGCTCCACTTCATGTCATTTTTATTTGTTTATTTTCACGCAAATTCCCATTTCTCTTTTCTTCATTACATGATTTTGCACAATGGGGACATTGTGCGATTTGGTTTGGGGAAGGGTTTTGCGTCGCATATCATTTGCTTGCATTCACGTTTACATTCTGTTTTGCATTGTTTATTTCATTTTGTATATGTTTTGCATTGTTTATTTCATTCTTATATTCAAAAATCCAAAAAATTGAAAAATTTCAAAAAACTTCAAACAAAATGCACGTTTATTTTAGCATGTAGGTCGAGTCGGAACGGTAGTATTTCCATGATGATATAGCATTTGCATCTGTTTTGCCTAAGCCTTGCTTGATTAACATGTTATTAGTAGAATCGTATAAGTGCATATCTACGAGTTTTCGTTAAATTTCTTGCTGAAACTTGAGACTTGACTTTGAAAATTGGCAAACTACATCATATTTCTGAGATTTAGAGCCTATAAGTCGGTGACATTCATGACCGATTTCATCTAGGAATGTGAGTAGTACTCCTTATGAGGCATGATACATTAATATGCATAAATATGAACTTAATCTGCTTAATACCTGTATGCATTCAGTCTGTGGTTTGTTGACACATGTGGTAGAGGTTTCCCTTTATTCGTTTTGCCCATGAACTCCACACTGCCAAAAATACCCTTTTTGTCCCATTTACTACATCCTACATTTAGCCTGTCCTTTGTTAAGCTAGTAGTCTTAGTTGTTGGGATTGTTACTTCGTTTTTGGTGGTAAATGCTCTTATTGAGATTTAGTTGGGGGAATGAAAAGAAAGGAAGAAAAAAAATAAAATAAAAAAAAACAAAGAGAAGGAAAAAAATGATTCAAAAAGAGAAAAAGAGGTTCTGTACTCTTGAAGCGGTCGATCGACTGGCATCATAGGTCGATCGACCGAGGTTCGTGAGAAAGAAAAGAAATCAAATTCGCATAATTCAAATCCTTATCTTTTGGCGATTTTTGCTCCCATGTTTATTCATATCTTATGGGGAGTTAGTTGATTACTTTTATACCTGGAGATTGTGAGATTCGTGCTTGCTATAGCACCGTTTCATTTGATTTTTGAGCAAGAGGTTGGATGTTGCCATATGGTTCCGTTTCGGGTACTAGCTTGATCACATGTACCTCCACTTTTCCATAAATGTTTTGCCTCATCTTACCCATACCTCACATATCCCATATATACCTCGGCATGTGTCATGGTGTTTTGTTGGTTGGAATGCGTATGTACGGTTGTAGAGATTGTTTTCATATTATATTGCAGGCATGTTCTTATAGGTCGTAGTTAGGTGAGAGTCTTTACAAATGAATTCTTTCTATCCTCTTATATATTCACCTGTGCTTATGTGTGATATGAGCGACCCGTGAGAGTCCCATTTGATAAGTCTCTATGGTTAACGGTTGAGCAGTTTTTAACGACTTCATAACTCGGTTGCATGATTCATAGTTGCTAATTGATTGTTGGTTATTGCATTAAAACGGTTTAGGCTTTACATATTGCATTTCGCTCTGAGATTGAACTCATTCCATTAGGTCATTAGATCGAGTCTAGTTCTTGCTTGGGGACAAGCAAGGGTTTGGTTTGGGGAAGTTTGATGCGTGTCGTTTATATGATGTTTTACATCCCATTTTACACGCATTTCAGAGCTCATTCATGTAGTTTATGCTGCCATTTCCCCTATTTCCGTCTACTTTCGTGTTTTTGTACATTATTGCAGAAATGTGAAGAATTCAGCGGAAATCGAGCTAAATCCGTCCCCGAGTATCTTGCATTGCATTTGACGTGAAGTATTCGCTTAAGGAACGAGCTTGGTGCGCAATCCAAGGCCCAAAAGACAAATCCACGAGATTATAGAAGTCAAGTAGCAGCTCAAGCAGTCGATCGACCACTACCATCAGCCGATCGACCAACCTTCGGATTCCAGAAGGTACTGTACACTGAAGAGCAGTCGATCGACCGCCGTGCTTAGTCGATCGACCAAGCTGCTATCCCAGACGAGAATTAAAAGACCGAGGAAGCGCAAGCCCATTGAGTTTAGGGTTTGATAATAAGTGTTACGTATGTTTGCTATATAACGTAACTTAGAACACCAGTTTTAGGATCCGATTTTTATCTAAGTTTTACACAGTAACATTCAGTTTTTATTAGGGTTCGGAATATTGTTTTAGCATTGGAATTTCGTTCTTATTCTTATTCATTCCTCTGCAATCTCGGTATTCTTCTGCCTTATTTCGATTCACTTTTATTTCGTTGTTAGTATAGAATTGCTAGTTAGATTCCAAGCAAATTTTATCGTTGCATGTTAATTATTTATCTTACCGCTTTAATTATGAATTCAGTACTTTTATGCCCTAGTTTTATTGTTGTTATCACCCTCAGCATGAGTAGCTAAATTAATTGTGCTAGGATGTAGGGAAATTATGGCATAGGCAACGTAGTATTAATTTGGACTGAAATCGCGTGTCAGTCGATCGACTGCTATACATGGTCGATCGACTGACCACGTGAGGTTACCTTTCGTTTTAATTGATTTTAATGTTGTATTTAACGAATCGAATGCATGCGACCAGTTAGATGCTTAATTTATGACTGACCCATTAGATCGAAAGATAGGGAAAGTTGTTAGATCACCAATTAAAATGACTAAACTGTGCTGAGATCGAAAGATAGGTAAAGTTTAGACCGTTAGTCACTTTTCAGGACGAGAGTCAGAATTAGTGATATTAGGGACTTATAGCGAGATCTAAAAATGCTATCTGTTAAGAGTGGACCGAGAGGACCTCTTGTTTTCCCGCCTCACACGTGTTCGATTTGGACCTGTTTAGTATGCTGCCGCCGAAGCTATAACGAACCGACCATCCTAGTACCCCTTTTTATACTTAATTTCATCCGTTTGCTTAGTTTACTTTATTTTATTGTTCATTAGCTATAGACCAATCCAATCAACCCCCACTTTATTGTTACCTTAGACCGAATTTAAACAACTAGAAATTACGTCTGCCTCTCTGTGGTTCGACCCGACTGCCACTAGCTATAGTTGTAGTTGGAGATTATAAATTTATTTTTGACACCTCACGACGAGTATCATCCGCCCCCTCTTTTCTCCCTTAAAATTCTCGACTCGACTTCTTAAGTCACAATCCGACGCGTATTTACGACCTACCGATCGTAAATACAAGCCTTACACATTGTTTGGTACCGTCATTGTGCATTAAATCACTTGACCGACCATTTCGACCACTACACCGTCACTAATCTTAATAAAACACTCTTTTTACTTACCAAAACGGTTTTAAGCCGAGTTTTTTCCGACCAAACGAGTTGTTACACTTACGTCGGTTTCTCGCCATAACCAAACATGTAAGTATAAGGGTGTAAAAATCCTTCTTTTATCATGTCTTTGCTTGACCATGCATAACACGATCCAAAACATAGGATAGACGAGTCAAAATTGAGTTTTGGCCTGAGGTAGAAGCCCTTTGTTCTACACAGAGGCCCGCGCCTCAATGGGGTGCGCAGGTCAGAACTCAACCATGTTTGTTCTCGTCCTTCCTCATTAATCTATTTTCATATTTGTAATCGGTTTTTACCATTTCGAATATTTTCAAACCCTTTTATTTTTATCTTTACAAATTTTAACCATAAAACATTTTTCACCCTTGGTTCTTAATACCATAACGGTTTAATCCGTGTTCCGGTGATAATATTTGGTTAATAACATTTAAAAGGTATTTTAAAGCCTTTTATTTCATTTATTTACATTTTGAGAGGTATTTTAAAGCCTTTCATAATTTCTTTACATTTTTAAAACAAATATATTAGTCACCAACACAAAGTCATCCTTGGTTCAACATACCATGTCGGATTTTAACCCGAGTATGATGATGAGTACCGACTAATTATATTCAAATGAACTTAAAACAATTAGTTCATGATCATTCTCAAAAATATCCATGTCAAGTCGAACCCGACACCGAATATCATCGAAATAATGATGACTATTTGAGTCTCGTTCCTCAAATCAACAAATACGGTCTAAACAACCCTTTCAAACCAAAACGGGTTTAAATACCCACTTTTCAACAGGTTTCATAAACGTTTTTCAAATGGTCAGAGCACGACATATAACCGTTGACTGACCCGCGCCTAAACAGGCCTTTTCTTTCTTATTTTCAAAACCAGGGGAGACGCCCTTGCACCGCCAACAGGCTCGCGCCTCATGTGGCCGCCTGGTGCAGGGTCTGTTCCCTTTCCATCATTAGTCTAGGACGATCCCGACTCCGGCCAACCCGGATATAGGACGGATCAGACGACTAATCATATTTGCAAAATGCCTTACTAAGACAAATGGATCGCGTTAGGCACCACAAACCTAATACGGTAAATGGATGTTTAATTTCCGTCTTGCATGCAAATCAACCATAAATCCAACTCGACATCTTATACTTGATACTTGGATTAAAACAAGCGACTTAGAAAGCTCTCACATGTAAGGTTTAAATTATTGGATGCGCATTCATGCATTTAAACCGTTTTATCAACTTTTGCATTCAACCAACCAAGATCGATCAGTAGAGGCCGCTACCGCGGGCGGGATTGGGTGTCTCATTAAAGGGCTTCCCAACGTTCCTTCATCTCTTACTCGGAAACTTTGGATAGTGGACGACCTTATCCAGGGCGTACGAGAGTCATTCTAGAGATAGGATGCTAAAGAGGGACGACTCCTTATCTTTAGTACCTATGTCAAACCCTGCTTTGTGCTTCGTTTGACCGAGTTATAAATTGGATTCGAATGGGTTCCAAGCATCCCACAAATGCTTGGTGGCGACTCCGAACATCTCTAATCGTTTCGAGACCCTTACCGAGACGAAACCGACCGATCTAAAACGATCCGGTCGAAAGCATTTTTACGCCGCCGAGCATGGCTTTCAAAAGACCGCTGCATGTCCGCAAATCGACCGGGCTTGCAGTTGAACCCCATGAAATTCACTTTTAGTGTGCAATTCAGGAAGCTCCTTGGATTCCTGGTCAACGCAAGGGTAATAGACACTAACCCTTAAAAGGTACAGGCTGTCATAGACCTCCCCAAACCGCAAACGATCAGAGATATTCAAAGACTTAAAGGACGGATGGTTGCGCTATCCCGATTCATATCGAGGACGGCAGATAAATCAAGAGCGTTCTTCATTATCTTGAAGGGTACAAAATAGTTCCATTAGGAGGAGGAGTAAAGGCAAGCCTTTGATGATCTTAAGAACTATCTCAAAGAACTTCCAACCCTAGCATGACCGGTGACTAGCGAGACGCTCTACTTGTACATAACAGTTACCGACGTCACCGTCAATGTCGTGATACTGAGAGAAGAAAGTAAAAGCCAACATCCCATCTACTTTATCAGCCACGCACTCGGCCCAGCTGAGAAATATTATCCGCTAACGAGAAAGATGCATTCACCATAGTAATTGTAGCCAGAAATCTACGTACGTACTTCGACGCACATCTTGTTAACGTTAATTATAGATTATCTACTCGAGAAAGCCCTGGAAAAATTTGAGAAGTCTGGTCATTTACTAAAATGGGCAGTCGAGCTATCTAGGCACGAAATCAAGTATCAATCCCAAAAACCATTAAAGGCCGGGCCCTAGCAGACTTCTGGCCGAGTGTTCCCACTCCAGCGAGAAAGAGGAGTCCGAAGTGGTTTGGGAAGTATACACTAACATGTTATCCACAAAAACTTGGTACAGAGCAGAAGTACACATCATAAGTCCGGAAGGAGCAGAGTTTGAGCATGCCCTAAGATTCACCTTCGATGCGTCAAACAAGGAGGCTTAATACGAAGCAATGATAGCCGACATCGAACTCGCCAGCGCCATCGGAGCCAGAATTCTACGACTATTCATTGACTCCCGACTCATCGCTAGGGGTGTTCATTCGCAGTTCGGTTCACAGAACCTTTAATTTAATTCGGTTTGCACACGGTTTGGTTCGGCAAAACTCCGAACCTAAATCGCACCATTTCTAATGGTTATAATTGGTTCGGTTAACCACTTTAAATGTTTATTAGCGGTTCTGTTACCGTTTAACCGATAATCGCTCTACATATACTTTTTTCCAGCTTTCGTTAATTTTTTCTAATAGTTTAATTAAATTTTCATTATTACTTATACCTAACAATAAAGTTAATTAGTTAAACTTTAACATTAATCAATTTAAAACATTTTAAATTTCGATACACTAAGAAAATTAAATGAAAGAAAAGTAGTTTTTATAAAAATTTGAATTTTTTGCTTTCTTCTTTATGAAACAGTTCGGTTCGGTTAACTGGTTTTCTAAAATTGCGAACCTTAACCGAACCGTTTCCATAATAAAGTTAATGGTTCGGTTCAGCGAACCACTTTGTTGAAACTGTTCGGTTAACTGAACCTTACAAATGCAAGATTTATCGGTTTTTTGGTTCGATTTATTTTGAACACCCCTACTCATCGCCATCCAAATTAAAGGAGAGTACGAATTAACGGAGCCCTTGATGGTTAAATATCTGAAACAAGTCAAGAAGAGACTAGCCGAGCGGAGATCATATGAGATAATGCAAATACCCTGGTCAAAGAACAATAGGACGGATGCACTATCTAAACTCGTCAGCTCCAGTCTTTAAGACGTCCGTCGGTCAATATGGGGATTGATGTACGAATTACGAAGAGCACCGAGCTGTTTTCGACAACGATTGGAGTTGTCGAGCCCGAAGGTCCGACCTGGCTGACGAACATAGTCGACTTAAAGACCAATGGCAAAGTACCAGAGGGAACGACAGAGAAAAAGATCTAGACAATTTCATTTTAAACCGTTTACTACTTATCGAAGGAACTCTATACAAAAGAGGATTCTCGAACCCAATCCTAAGATGCTTGAACCCGAGAGAGGCCATGCAAGTACTATCGGATATCCATTTAGCATTTGCGTGCACCACATCGGAGGGATGAATCTTGCCCACAAGGCACTAAGAGTCGGGTACCTCTGGCCTATCATGAAAGCAGACGCGAAAGAGTTTACAAGGAACTGCAAAACTGCCAAATTCACGCACCCGTCATACATGCGCTACCACGAAACCTACAACTACTGCTGATCCCGATATCCTTCGCGCAATGGGGAGTAGACATACTAGGCCCCATAACCATAACGAGTGGAGGAAGGAGGTTCCTAGTTATTGCCATCAGCTACTTCTCAAAATGGGTGGACGCGGAGGCTGTGTTTAGAATTACCGAAGCAGCAGTCAGAAAGGTTATCTTGCAGAACATTATCCCTAGATTCGTCATACCAAACGTTATGGTCCTCGATGACGAACGACGGTTTGACAATGACAAGCTGAAGGAATAGAGACTTACGACATCAAAAAACGCTTACTCCGCCGTTGTGGACATAGGCCACCTACTCGCCAATCTGTGGACATGTAAAGGTCTGAAAGCCACAATCGGTGAGTAGAAATGCTTTCGACCGAATCGCTTTAGATCGGTCGGTTTCGTCTCGATGAAGGTCTCGAAAATGATGCAGAGATGTTCGGAGTCGCCACCAAGCAATTATTGATGCCTGGAAACCGTTTGAAATCCACGTTAAACCTCGGTCAAATAAAGAACAAAGCAATGCTTGAGATAGGTACGAATGATAAGGACTCGTCCCTCTTTTAGCATCATATCGCTAGAATTACTCTCATATGCACTGGATAAGGTCATCCACTATACAAAAGTTCTGACTAAGAGGTGACGGTGCGTATTAGGAAGCCCTTTAATCGGACACCCAATACCGCCCGCGGAAGCGGCCTCTGCTGATCGATCTTGGTTGGTTAAGTTCAAAAGTTGATAAGACGGGCAAAATGCGTGAATGCGCATCCACAAGTTTAAACCTAACATGTGAGATTTGCTATGTCAGTTGTTTATCCAAGTATCAAGTAATTGATGTCGAGTTTGATTTAAAGGTTGATTTGCACGCAAAGATGGAAATTAAACATCTATTTACCAAGTTAGGTTTACGATGCTTAACACGATCCATTTATCTAAAAAGAGTGTTTAAAATGTGAAATGTAAAATATAAGCTCGTCAATCAAATTCGTCATGTATTCGGGTTAACCGAAATCAAGATCGCCCTAGATCAGGGTAGAAAATGAGGAAAAAACAGTGCCAGACGGCAGCCCAAGTGAACCCTCTGGTTCTGCAAAAGGTTGTTAAAACCATTTTAAAAGATTGTGAAAACCGCTTTTGTGGATAAGATCATTAAGACCGTATTTGTATCCAAGTATAAAATATGACTTGGAGTATTCATCATTATGTTGATGATATTCAGTGTCGGGTTTGGATTTGTAAGCTTGACATGAATAGTTTGGTAAATAAACATGTAAAATGTGTTTGCTCAACCGTTTTATCACCGTACTCTAATTAAATCGACATGGTACATATGTTAGCCAAGGGTGACATGCAATATGGTCAAAACAAAGAGGAAAACGAAATGAAATAAAATGGAAAGAGCTTGATATGAACTAATTATATTAAGTTCATTGCTTTGTAATTAGTCAAAATTTATCATCGTACTCGGTATTAAACCAACATGGTATGTATAACCAAGGATGATTATGAATATGACTAATATTCTTACAAATGTGAATAAAACAGGAAAATTGTTAAAATGAAGAAAAGAGTGTTAAAATACCCTTTTAAGTGTAATTAACCAAATAATATCACTGAAGCACGGAATTAACCATCATGGTATAAACATGGTTCGTCGGTTTTGTTACTCGTCGGATCCCAAGGGGCGGGTATTGATGTAGGATTTTCGATTGCAAATGGTCGTGTCTAAGGGTGTCACAATTTAGGTTGAGGTAGGAGATCAACTAAGCTAAATAACAATGTAAGTAAAACAAGCAAGATGTAAACAAATGATTAAAAGCACTAGGGTGTCATGGCTTTATAGGGGATTCATGGGAGTTGATCATACAAACATATTTTCTACTAGATGCAAGGAATTATTGTTGTGATGGGATCGAGTTAGTGTATATCTTACAATCCCTAGGAAGGTTTGGGTCCCGGAGCAGAATCGATTAGATTGTACAACACCTACAAGTCGACTTAATCCTCCCTATCTAACTATATGCATGGTCTAATGAGACTCGAGTTGGTTTATGTCTTACAAGTCTCATTAAAAAGATAAGTGATGGGTAAAAATTGCAAGGATTCATAGGCTCGCATTTCATCAAACATAACATGTGCATAAGTTGAAATCACAACAAGCAAACAAATTAATTATGAAAACATATTAGATTAAGCATGAATCAATCCCCGTGTTGGTTTCCCCTAATTACCCATTAACCCTAGTTAAGGAAACTACTCACTCATTATCAAGTTTAACATCTAACAAGATTGTCAATCATACTAGCAAGGCAAAACATGATGAACAAATGAAGATGATTAACAATAATTAAAAAGGATTAAGAGAGAATTATACCTATAAAGATGATTCCAAATAATAAAGCAAAGAATAATAGAAGTACTTGATGACTGATGGAAGGTTGTCAATCCTCCAAATAAACCCAAATAATCTTCTAGTTACCCAAAATAAATGATGAACAATAGAGAATTTTAGTAAATATTAAGAAATGAGATTTGTATTAATGCTAAATTAAGAGTTGATTACAAGATTAAGATGAGATTAAGAATGCATAAGAAGGACATGATAATCCAATTAGTACAATGGGATATTTATACTAAGGATTAGGTACATAAATTAGGATTACTAAGGGCTTAAATGACGATTAAAACCCTCTCGAAGGAGATGCGCACATCCGTTTTCATAGTCTTCAAGAAATACGCTCGTCCCAGGTGGCTTGGCTGAGGGACGGTTTGCACTGGAGAGGAATCCGAGCGGATTGGGGGTCGGGACGCTCGGATTACAAGGCCTCAAGACGAGCGTCTTGGTCTCGGGACGCTCAGACTGTAGCAGTAGGGGACGCTCGTCCTGGGCACTGCTACACTCGGATTGCTGGGCAGTCACTTCTCTTCTTTTCTTTCTTCAACAATCCTCAAGGATCTTGTTGGAGATGCAAGGATCCTTTCACCATTGCCCAATCTACTTTATTATCTACATAGGCCTGCTAGCATTGTCTTCCCTTTGATGTTTGGTCATTGAATTCGATCAATTTAGCTCCATTTTGCCTTAAAAATGCAAGGTTTACACTCCTTTCCTACCAAGGGATCAAAACCTCAAAGAATATGCAAAAAAAGAAACTAAAGATAGTAAATGACCCAATTATGCACTAAAAAGCATAGGAACGAGGCTAATTCGGGGACTAAATATGCTCAAATATGAGTCACATCAAAACAACCAAGGGTGATTATGATTTATGGTTAAAAATATTTATCATAAAAATGATTTGAAATGGTAAAAACCGTTTTATGAAAGGAAAGAAAAACGAAATAAAACATTGAGGAATGATAAACTCAAATACGTTGAGTTCTGGCCTGAGAAGCCATATGAGGCGCGAGCCCCTAGGTGAGGCAACGGTATTCTATCTCAGGCGAAAACTCGGTTTTGGCTCGATCTTTCCAAGTTTTGAATCGTGTTATGCATGTTTTATGATGTTAAAGTCATTAAAACAGTAAAAGGATATGAAATAAGAGGATTAATTACACCCTCATACTTACATGTTCGGTTGCTGGACGAGAAATCGAACAAGCGTAAAACTTATTGGTCGGAAAGCTCGATTTGAAAAACCGTTTTGTAAATATGGAGTGTAGCTTTGCTTTAGTGTGGGTGTAGTTAATCGAAGTGGTAAGACAAGTGTTTTAATGCACGATAACGGTACCAAACAATGTGTATGGCTCGTGTTTTCAATCGGTAGGTCGAAAACACGTGTCGGTTTTTACTTTAGAAGTCGAGGTCTAGAATCTTAAGGGAGATGTGAAGGGGCGAACTCTCACGTGGTTCTAAATGGGGGTGCTTGAGGGTTATTTATAGAGAAATGTGTGGTGTTGTGCATTTTGGGCGACGTGGCTATGCTGGCCACCCAAAGAAGCCCGGGCACATTGGCGAGACAACGGGTCTTCCAGTCCTTTTTGGAAATATGGAATTTGTGTTTTGTACTATCCTAGGTTTTGTTAGGATATCATTTATGCTTGCTCACTAAGGATTCCGTGTATACTTAGTACGTCGGTGTTATGTGGGGTGGGTTTGTCGTGTTTGACTCGTTGTTGGAGTCTGGATTTGAATTTTGAGTCGGTTTTTGGTCCAGTGTCGGTTTTGAATCTAGTTAGTGTCATTGTGACCTCATCATCGTGCGTAAAACAATCCATGTATTTTTGAAATGTTTTAAAATGTTTTCACTTTCGAAACCGTTTTCTGAGTTTTCCGACACGTAGTTATACAAACTGTCGATCAAACGTAGCAATTTTTGAAACATGTTGTAGTTAGATAATCATAGGGTGTTTGTTGGGGATTCTACAGATATTGGGTATCTATAGAGCCCCTACTTTAGGTGTGGCTTTGACATGGCGAAAGTCAAATTACAGCCCTCAAGTCAATCGAAGATTACGACCTTAAGACCGAGGCAACGTCAAAGCGACTCAAAAGGACTTGAGCCAAGGAACCGCCGTCGGGAAGGGCGACGTCTAGGCGACTCAGGGTTTTGAGTCAAGGAGCAGTCATCGGGAACTGTCGATGCGGGTCGTTTAAAGTCCATTAGGCTACGTATAAAGGCTTGCCAACCATAGAAAGGAGTTATACCTGAGCCATCTTCGGGATATGTCCCTGATTTGTTCTTGCACATGCGTAGTGGCTCGTCAGCCATTGATGGTCGAGTGATCGACTGCGGGAAATAGCCTGAATCATCGGGCCTATTTCATGAGCGTATTCGTTATCAGTGCGTAGAGACTCGTGTGTCATTGATGGTCAGGAGTTCGAAATAGCCTAAATCATCGGGCTTATTTCCAGAGCTTATTCGTTGTACCGACCCAATAGGGAGCGATGCCAATGCTGCTGGGGGAGGAAGGCGCTAGATTTCGCTTTGTTTGACGCCCGGTTGTAGCAGTTCATGTAGGCAAATTTGCAAGTTTGTTGAGAGATGACTTCGTGTGGAGGCTTTCAGGGATTCTGCTGGGAAATTTTTGGTGTTTATAAAGGATGTTTACGGTGCTTGGAAGAGATAGTCCTTTGTAACACAGGCCTGGCTCTTGTGGATGGCTGCTTCTATTACTGCCACTTGTAATATTGAACTTGAGGAGGAGTGACGGTTTTTATTGCCGTTATCCGGAGTTTTGCGAGAATGGCGAGTTCAAATTTCGCTATTTGCAGTTCTGAAATGTAGAAAATAACAGTTTTTATTTCTGTTTTTTTTATTCTGTGAGAATAACGAGTTTAAATCTCGCTATTTGCGATCGTAATGGAAATAACGGTTTTTAATTCCGTCATTTGAAACTTTTGGAAGAATAGCGAATTTGAATTTCGTCATTTTGCATTTGTGAGGGAAACAACAGTTTTTAATTCCGTCGTTTGAAATCTTTTGAAAATGGCGAATTTGAATTTCGCCATTTTGTATTTGTGAGGGGAAAATAACGGTTTATAATTCCGTCATTTGAAATTTTGTGAAAATAGCGAATTTGAATTTCGCCATTTTGTATTTATGAAGGAAATAACGGTTTTTAATTCTGTCATTTGAAATTTTGTGAAAATAGCGAATTTGAATTAACCATTTTGTATTCGTGAAGAAAATAACGGTTTTTAATTCCATCATTTGAAATTTTGTGAAAATAACGAATTCGAATTTCGCCATTTTGTATTTGTGAGGGGGAATAACGGTTTTTAATTTCGTCATTTGAAATTTGTATTTGCGAAAAACGGTGGGTTGTGCATGTGTTTAGGCCAAAGCCCAAAACTTAGTTGAAATTGACTGAGATACCTCAAAGAGGAGCGAGCCCTTTGGCGATACAAGGGGCTCCCCCTGTTTTCTTCAAAATAGACCCGATAGTTTGTTGCTCTTCATTCATCGTTTTTGGACAAAAATCAAACCAAAGGCTCGCAAAAATTACAATTGTTGATCTTGCTAGTTGATTGCGTTCGTGCTATTACTATCATGTCATCTCAAGGTATGTCAATCTTCTAGATTCCGTTTGTTTTTGTTTTTATTTTTGTTGATTGAATTAGGATGAACCCTAATTTATCCCAAATTGAATTGGGCATTTTTGATTTTCCCATTTTTGAGTGCAATTTATGCTTGCATTAGGTTATAAAGTTGTTTAGGAGTATAGGGGTGCTTTTAGTTTGCATTTTGGTCCCCGTTCCCGCCTTCTATGTACGAAAAATGGGAATGAGACAAGAAACTGTCTCATTTTTCAATGTTGTGCTTTTTTGCTCGAGTCGTGGACCCTACTATGATACATTGAAGTCGGGGAACACTGTCTTTGCTATGTGAAACCCTTGTCGTATGCGAGGAGTGAAAATTTTGCATTTTGTCCTTGTCAGACGAACTTCTAATGACGAAATAAGCGCCCGTTTGGGCTTAAACTGAGCCATGTTGCTTTGACATGTTCCCTAGACACAGTTTAGGTCACAATAGGACGTGATCGGGCCACGTTGCTTTGTTGTGGTCGCTTTTGAATTTTTGGCCTTTTTTAGCGCTTAACTGACCCTAAAATTGCCTTTTTGAGCTATGTGAAGTGTCCGGTTAAGACGGGTGTATATTGTTGCTTCTGTAGGTGGTCGGAAAGCAAGGTTCAGTGACGTAAAAAATACTTTCGATTGGATCGTCTTAGATCGTCGGTTTCGTCTCGATGAAGGCCTTGGAACGATCAAGAGATGTTCGGAGTCGCCACCAATAAAATTGTGGAGTGCTTGGACACTTTTCAAGATCCACTTTATACCTTGGTCAAATAAAGGATGAAGCGGAGCTTGACATAGATACTAAAGATAAGGACTCGTCCACCTTAGCATTCTATGTCTAGAATGACTCTCGTATTTCCATGGATAAGGCCATCCACCATCGAGAAATCCGAGTAAGAGGCGAGGGTACCTATTGCGAAACTCTTTAATCGAACACCCAATCCTGCCCCCTTTAGTGGCCTCTACTCATCGATCGTGGTTGCTAGTGCAAAAGTTGATAAAATGGGTTAAATGCATGAATGCGCATCTATTAGCTTAATCTAACATATGAAATTTGCTAAGTCGGTTGTTTATGCAAAAACCAAGTATTTCGTGTTAAAGTTGCATTTAAGAGTTGGTTTTCATGCAAAAACGGAAATTAAACATCCATTTACCAAGTTTAGGTTATGGTGCTTAAAACGATCCATTTGTTTAAAAAGACGACAAATGACAAAGTGTTTAAAATTGATAACTCATCAATCTGATCCGCGATGCATTCGGGTTGACCATAATCAGTAACGTCTTAGACAAGTGCTCAAAGGGAGTGAAACAATTGCATCAACATGCTATTAGAGGCGCGGGTCTATTAGCGATGCAAATGGCTCCAGCCATGTCTTGAACGATGGAAAATAAGTAGCCTCTTGGGGCGTGAGCCATGGTGCGATCCAAGTGGTGCCTCCTAGTTGTTAAAAAGGGTTGTCGAAACAACGTTTTTGTTGAATATTTGTAAGTGTTGTTTGCACGACACGAAATAACTACTATTGTGATGGTAATATTCGTTGTCGGACTCATATTTCCAAGCTTGACATGAATAGTTTACAAATAAAAGTGTAAAATGTGTATGCGTAGCCGTTTTATCACCGTATTTGAGTTAAGTCCACATGGCATATATGTTAGCCAAGGATTACATGTAATATGGTCAAGACAAAGGGAAATAAAATGAAAATAAAGTAAATATGATTTGATATGAACTAAGTTTGTTAAGTTCATTATTTTGTAATTAGTCAACATGTATCATCGTACTCAGGTTAGACTGCCATGGTATTTATAAACTAAGGATGATTATGATGTGATCAAAATCCTTGCAAATGTAAGTAAATGAGAAAGAAAGGGAAGATAAGAAAAAAGGGTGTTTAAATACCCATGAATTTGTAATTAACCAACAAATATCATCGAAGCACGGGATAAAACCATCATGGTATTATTAACCAAGATGATTTTTGGAAATGGTCAAAAATTTGTCATAGGAAAATAAGAGTAAAATGGAAAAACCGTAAAAGAAAAGAAATAAATTAGAAAAAAAATGTTGAAGAAAGATGAACACAAACATGTTTGCATTTTACTCAGAGAGACCCTTAGGGGTGCGGGCTAGGCGGCGATACAAAGAGCTCCTGTCTCAGGTTGAAATCCAGTTTTGGCTCAATTTTTCCATGCTTTAATCGTGTTATGCATTGCTCATGTTTATTATGTCATAAACACATTAAAAACATGAAGTAAATGACTTATTTACACCCTCGTACTTACATGTTTGGTTTGCTAACCAGAAATTTGACAACGTGTATTCTTGCGAATAGGAAAGCTCGATTTCAAAATCAAAGTTTGTAAAACAGTGTTGATTAAGTGTAGTTGGTCGAATTGGTCGGTCAAGTGTTATTAATGCACGATTACAGTACCAAACAAAGTGTGTAAGGCTTATGTTTTGGATCGATAGGTCCAAAACACGCGTCGGTTTTTACTTAAGAAGTCGAAGTCTAGAATGTTAAGGGAGAAAAGAAGGGGTGGACTCTCGCGTAAGTGAAATGGGGTGTAAAGGGTGGGTATTTGTATAAATTTGTGTGTTGTTGGTTACTTGAGATGGTTTTCTGGTGACATGACCTGAGAGGAAGCCAGTAGGGGCATGCGATAAAGGGGTTGTCCTTTCTTTTTCGTAAATTTGGATTTTCTCTTTTGTTCTACGCTATGTTTTTTTGGTTGTGGTTTGTGGTTTATACTCATATACTGTGTAACCTAGTATTTGGGTGTTATTTGGGGTGGATGTTTTGTGTGCTCGAATCGGGTTGACTCGAGTTGAGTCAGATTTCGAATTTTGAGTCAGTTTTGGGCCTGAAGTCGGATTTGACTCTAATTCGTGTCATTTCGACGCCGTCGACATACATAAAATATTCTAGGTATTTTTAAAATTGTTTTAATTTTTTAAATCGGTTTTTGAGCTTTCCAACGCACTGTCATACTGAATATCGATTAGACGTTGCGATTTCCAAAGCATGTAGCAGTCCGATGATATCGGCGTGTTTGTTGGGATTCCGCAGATACCGGGTATCTACATGTCCTAAGAAAGAGCAGAGAAGTCGGACACGGCAACTTACATGGAAAACTATCTGCCAACTGGGAGGGCCCACACCAAAGTACCATGATCCTAATGCCGGGTAATTATACCCTGCCCACTAGGGTTGAGCAAAACCGGGTAACTGACCCGGTTTTGCAAACCGGTCCGGTTACCCGGTTTTTAAAATCCTATATTTTGTAAATCGGACCCGAACCGGATTAATTCGGCTCACCTGGTTTTTTCTAGTTTTCAAACCGGATCCAAAAACCGGTTTTAGTGATAGTCTTTTTTCTTCAATTTTATACAGCCAAAGTAACAATTCATTCATTCATATGCAAGTTAACAAATTACAACTTTAAATTACATTACAAATTCAAATTGCATTACAACTTCAAATCCCAAACAAACTAAGGAACATGCATCCTATCCAAATTGACATCAACCATCTACAACAATTATCAAAACAAAAATGTTAGAAGCATATAAACTAGGATATCAATATGGGCAGCATGTAAATAAAATCAAAGTAACAATTGACAACATCATATTGTATTCAAATCAACAAAAGACTACAACTTTTAACACCCAAAAAATGATAGCTGACCTTCAATTAGAAACAACTAAAAATAAGAAGACAAGAAATGAAATCAGAACTAATGAAAAAAAAAATAAAACATCAATACAAATGAACTAAAATCTGAGCAAAGGAAATAAGTCAGTACAAACCTTGATGTAACCTCCAAATATGATGCACATATATCACAAAAATTAGGGTTGGTTTATGTTTGAGGGAGTGAAAGTGTGACACGCGGAGAGCTCTTTAAGAAATTAGGTCATTTCGGTTTTGAGACAATGACGGTTGTGCGGCAGTGTTAGTAAGTTAGTGTTGCATTTATAATTTTTTTTTTTAGAAAAATTAATTCTGTCCAAAACCCGGGGCCTGGTTTTGTATTTTTAGGACCCGAATACGAACCGCTTTTCCTCTAAAAAATTCGTTCGGACACCTGAACAGGAAAAAGCCTGAATTTTCGAGCCCTTAAATTCGGGTTTCGGTTCGGTTGCAGTTTTAAAAAGCGGAACGGGCTTTTGCTCAGCCTTGCTGGCCACTACAGACGGAGTTGAATTGGGGTCACACTGGAATGAAGATACCATCAGGAAGTACTACTTTTAAATGAAAAGGGCAACTCCCGGGCAAGGCAAACCTAGCTTAAATCTTTCTTTACCGCATTCACAAACAATACGAATGACGATCAAGCATGTCGACGGCTCCGTACAAAGTTGTAGCAAGACCCTTTAAAAGCAATCAAATGAAAGGTGTTACATTCTACCTATCAGCGTCAATTTCAATCGCAACTAATAGGCAGGGGGCAGTAGGCATGGGAAAAAGGGACACCCGCGCAAAATCCTAGACGAGATTCTGTAGTAGGCAGGGTCATGTGACTCGTATTTTTGCACATTTAGTCCCTTAACTAGCCTCATTCCTATGCTTTCTAGCATGCATTAGGGTTGTTTCTTATCTTTAGCTTCCTACATTCCATATTCTATGAGGGTTTGTGCCCTTGGTATGAGAGGAGTGCTAGCCTTGCTTATGTGGAGCAAAATGGAGATAAATTGATCGCATCTAACGACCAAGCAACAAAGAGGAGACCAATACTAAAGGCCTAAGTCAATAAAACAAGTAAATGGGCAATGATGAAGGACCCCCACGACCCCTCAAGGATCCCCACGAATAAAGGGTAGCCAAATGAAGAAGAAGCTAAACTGCCCTTCAGGACGGGCGTCCCAGAGGCTGGACGGGCATCCCAATGAGAAGGACGGGCGTCCCGCAGTGCAGGATGAGCGTCCATCAGAGGAGATCGTGCATCCCATGCCAGGACTTGCAAGGCGTTGGACTTCATTTAAGGGGCTTAATCATCATTTAAGCCCTTAGTTAACCTAATACTTGTACTTAGTATAAATACTCCCTTGTAATAGGAGATTAGTACCAAGTTATTTAGTAGATTAAGCATCAATTAGATTAATTACACTTAATCCTTCCTTAATTATTGTTTAAGAATTCTTAGATCTATTTGGGTAATTGAAGATTATTTGGGTTTTTATTGGAAAATTGACAACTCTTCATCATCAATCAAGTTTTCTTCTATTATTCTTTCCTTTCCATTTGTTCATCTTAAGATGGGTATAATTTCTTTACTCTTTATTTAATCCTTGTTTATTGCTTTACTTTTCCATCATGTTTATACTTGTTAAGATGATTGACACCATTGTTAACATGTTTTCCATGATAATGAGTGAGTAGTTCCCTAACTAGGGTTAGTGGGGGATTAGGGGAGTTAATCATGGGGTAGATATTTACTTAATAAGTTCATATGAATGCTTGCTTGTTGTAATTTCAACGTATGCACATGTTATGCTTGATGAAATGCTTGATTGACAACCTAGCATGATTCTCTTATCCTTTCACACAAGACTTATAAGACATAAACTAACTCAAGGCTTGTTAGACCATGCATATAGTTGAATAGGGAGAACTAAGTCGTTGTAGGTGTTTTAAAGTTGTGATCGACTCGGTCCGAGACCCAAAACTCCCTAGGAATTGTAAGATATAAACTTACTCGATTCCATTACAACAATTAATTGCTTGCATCTATGTAACTTATTTATGTAATCTCATCATGATTCCCCTATGAGCCCATGACACCCTAGTGCTTTAATCAATTGTTACAAACTCTATTTGCTTACTTTGCTTTGCTTTTATTTATTTAGTTTGCCTTTGTTAAGTAGTTTAGATTGCAAATCTCAACCTCAACCCAAATTGTGACACTAAAGACATAGCTATTTGGAACTGATAAGTCAATACAATACCCGTCCCTTGAGATCTGACCTTTACTTACCACTCTACTAAGAGTAGTTTGTTGAGAATATAAATATTGTTGGATTGAGAGCATAGATGACACCCACACGTCCCACATCAAAATGGCGTCGTTGCCGGGGACAGTGTTTAATTGAGTTGTTATCATTTGTTTTTTTTAGTTGTGTCTTTCTTAACCTTGGGGAAGTCAAACTCCTCAAGGTAGTTTTAATTATTTTCTAGTTGTTTGATTTTTGCATGTCTAGGAAATCACAAGGCAGTCTTTTGCCTATTGATCCCGAAATCGAAAGGACTTTGACAAATATTAGAAGAACCGTTAGAGGTACTTCAACAATTGTGGGTATTGAAGAACTTGTGGACATTGGTATCATTCAAACGGATAGTGCTGAGTTTACCAACCCTTTTGCAAGACAAGGAGATGATAACCCAATTCCAATCCAATCACAAAATCAACCTGCAATGCCTAAATTTTCATCTCATTTTGTACCAACCGAGGAGAACCTACCTAATGGTACTCCAATACCACCCCATTTAACCGGTAATTTCATTGTAAAATCCGCATTCATACAATTAGTCGAACAAAGTAAATTTGGAGGTATGCCTAGTGAGGATCTTCTTCATCTACACATGGAGACTTTTTGTGATCATTGTGATGTAATTTCCCAAACGGGAGTAACTCAAGATCAAATTCGATGGGTATTGTTTCCTTTTTCCTTGATCGAAACCGCAAAGCAATGGTTGAAGAGCCTAGACAAGGCCACTCTTGGAATTGATTCATGGAAGAAGTTAGCACTTGCCTTTTACAAGAAGTTCTACCCTCCGGAGAAAACCGAACATGTTAAGAGCCCAAATCACCGGGTTCAAGCAAAGAGATGAAGAGTCTCTATATGAGGCATGGGAAAGATTCAAAGATACATGTCGCTCTTTTCCTCATCATGAGCTAAGCGTGTTGGAATATGTGTCCTCCGACAATAATGCGATCACAACTGTTGATCATGTTGATCACATGTTTAAATCTCATTTTAAAAGAATACGATTGGGAAGTATTTATACTGTCAACTGGTCCACACATATCGGTAATGATTGGCTGACTAAAGTTTGACATTACTGTCGTGCGACGGTGGTGACCAGTTGATCCCCTAGGTCATACCTAAAGGATAATACTCTTAATTGATCAATTAATTAATCGTATAACGTTACGAGTTAATTATATTACGTGAAAAATTGACGGACGATTTTGGAAGTAAAATTTATGTATTTCATTATAATCTGATTAAATGAGATACGGTCTGAGTAATCGAATTGTTTCATTACTCAGATGAAATTATTGTTTAAAGAAACAATCGAAATTGAATGAATTATTATAAATACAATTTATTGTGATTTATAATTGGTAAAATATTTTGGTACAAGTAATTATGAATTACAAGGTCGATTTTGTATATGACGTATTTTTATTAATACGTTGATTTTTAATATGTTAAAAATACATAACAAATTCATGTGACATGTGACATATGACAAATTGACATTTTGACAAAGATAAAATGGAATCCATTTTATCTCCATTAGGACCGAAAAATTGGGAGGAATTAACATATATATTATGTTGATTAAGTTAATGGAAAACATAATGATGGTAGCCTAATACTAGCCATGCACACCTACACAATCTTGTAAAGAACACATTGTGCATGCATTGGCCACCACTCTCCCACCCTACCCGGTTTTGGACAAAAGAAGAGCCAAGGGTTTTCTCTTATTTTCTCCAATATACACTACATGCCAAGGTGGTGTAATTATCAATTCATTCTAACATAACAATAATATTTTTAGAGAGATAAAAATATTCTCTTCCTCTTCCATCCTCCTCTTGACCGAAATCCAAGAAGACCAAAATAATTTTTGGGTCATTTTTATTTAAGTTAATGTTATTCTAGTATCAATAATATTAATTTTTATTAAGAGTATATCTTGGGTATCATTCCTTGGGAGGGATTCTACATTTGAGTCCTTTGTTCTTCCATTAAGGAAAGCTCAAGAACAAGAGAGTAGGAGAACTCTCTTGTGCCCTATTGATCCGAAAATCATAATGTAAGATGAAGAGTTCTTCTTTAATTTGTTTATTGTTTGCATGCATCAGATCGCAAATTAATTTTATGATTAAATTAACTTAGAACATATATGAATATGTTAAGTATATAGATCTACTTTTCTATTAATTGGTATCAAGAGCCTTGGTTGTTTGCATGCAAATCGGTTAAAAGTTTTTCCGAGTTATAGGATTAACATATAAAACATGTTAAATTTGTGTTATTATGATATATCACGAAAATCATTATGCATGTTAAAATTTCTGGTCCTAAAATATTTTTAGGATATTTTGGTTAATTTATGGATTTTTATTGTTCATATTATATAATAATGGCATTAAAATATGATTTTATGAATAAAATGTCATTTTCGGACTAAAATTAGCAAAACTTTGAATTTTCCAGTGATTTTTGGATATGTTGTCACATATATTATTTTGCGATGACCTATAAATTTTCATAATTGTTGGACTTCTTATGCTCGAAAAATGGATTTTTCATTATTAAAATCGGATTTAGATGGAAAATAGGTTAATATGTGATAAATTTCGAATCTGGTCATAGAAATTTAGTATGTTGTCACATGCAATGTTACAAGATGTGTGTAAAATAATAGGCTATATTGAAGTCTTTATGCATGATTTATGATTTTTTGAAGAAAAATAGCATAAATAGTGACTTAATTAGTGAAATATTAATAAAACATACTCTATGACTAAGGAAAAACATCATATGTTGCATTTTATTATCTTTTTCAGATCTAAAATTGAAAAGTTGATGAATATAATTTTTCTCATGTTTTTATGATTATTTTTTGTTAAAACCGATAAACCGCAACATTGTTTTTCCGGATAAATTTAGAATTTTTTTTTTAACCTAAGTTTTTTGAACATTATGAGTGTCATGGTATTTTTCCAGAATGTTCATGCGTTTAAATTTCAAATTTCAAATTTATTTCAAATTTTGTGATTTATTTGAAGTTTATAGCCTTTTATTATAATTTTAAGTCCATTAATGAACAAATTTTAGTAATATGAGTTAATTATGGTCAAATTATTAGTGAAGACTAAATTTTGAGTCCTAAGAGGTTAGGGTAATTAATTTATGCATAAATATGAATTTATGTAATTTTGGTGATTATAAAATGTTGAATCACGCAAATCCGTAAAAACCGAGTAATATACGATATTGGCTATTTAAAGGCGATTTAGAATAAAATCGGGCATGTTCATACATATTATAATGCTTCATTTTCTTTATGATTGTCATAATTTTATTTATGTAATTTTGAATTATGTAATTTTTACTTAGTATGGCCTTAGTTTTTAATTGGTATTACCCGAAATGTATGGGAATATCGATTCGGTTGTAATTTTATTGTGATCTCGTATCACCGTCTTGTAATTTAATAGATTTATTTTATTTTAGTTACAAATGTATAATAGGAAATTATGTAATTTATTATGTAATTTTATTCATTCCGGAGTTCCCAAAGACGGATTTCTTCAAGATGGCAATACATAATGACGGTGTTACCTCGAGATGCGTGCCACAACCGAAGTTCAAGGGACCAATGGAGTTGGTTTCCGAATATGTAATAGTTAAATAGTTTTCTATTTTAGGAAGGCCATACTAGGATTTTTTTTTATGCTTTGGATTTTATTTATATGTCGCATGCATCGCTAAATCGCCATAACTAAAACATGCATCACCTTATCGAGTTCATCGACCGTGTCAAATACAATTATCGTAGTTCACCGCTTTAGTTCACTTAAAACGTGATAGATAATAAATTGACATGACCTCTCGCTAAAACAATCAATTGAGACTTAGCCTTACCAAATAGTAGAAACCATGAAAACCTATTTCGCGAGGGAGTGCACTCGGCCATCCCGGGGTACAAACCTTGTTACGTAGGGGAAGTGGGTTATGAATGTCTATCCACCGAATTCATGTTAATAAGGGATATTTCGGCACATCGTGCCCTAAGTTGATATGGGTTTGGATTATGGACACATTTATTCGAAATTTGGGTTGTACTCAACGAAAGTATTCACGACGATTTCCGGATGTGTTTCGGGTTAGAGATGAATATTAATGTAAATATCATCGACCAAGAGTTCTAAAAGTAGAATCGATTAAAAGGTTAATCCACCAAGTTATGTTAATAAAGGGTATTTCGGCACACCGTGCCCTAAGTTAATATGAATTTGGATCTTGGAATCATTTCATATAGTTGGGTAGAGGTCATTATATAAATGCTCATATCTTGTTAAATTTAATTACAAGTATGATTTAAAAAGACAAAATGTTAATATTTCCTTTCCTCCATATTTGTAGTTCATTACAATGAATCCATCAAACGCTACCGCACCGATAATTATTGAGTCATACCACAATGTTTTTGACGACGTTTGCTCCAACAATGATTTCGACACTACTAGAGAACTTCATTTTGGGATAGGTTCGGATGGAAACCTTAACTTCATCACCTCTTCTAAACCACCTACTACTACTAGATCTCGTGTGAGCCCGTCTCAGGAAGACTACCTCATACAATCTATAGGGTCTTTGTCTCTGGAAGATAAAGATGCCAAAACTAGTGGGAGCTCAAGCAATCAAGTTCTTGCTTCCAAGGGCAAAAGGTTCAAGAAGAAGGGAAAGAAAGTCAAAAACTTCAAGCAAGTTAATGATGAGTGCCATTATTGCTATGGCATGGGACATTGGCTTAGGAATTGTCCCGTATATTTGCGAAATATAAGGGAAGGAATCATCACTCCAAAAGGTAAAATTCCTAAGGAAATTTATGTTATTGATATAAATTATACTTCCACTACGACATGGGTACTAGATACCGATTGTGGTTCTCACCTTTGTAATCATTTACAGGGTTTAAGAGACGTGGAGAGGCTTAGCAAGGGAGATGTGGATCTACGCCTTGGAAATGGAGCTCGAGTAGCGGCCGAATCCAAAGGAACTTATGTTTTAGCTTTGCCTAACGGATTTGAGTTGTATTTACATAATTGTTTTTATGTGCCTACACTCTCTAAAAACATTATTTCAATCGCCATGCTAGATATGGACGGTTTTTGTTTTGTCATTAAGAACAATCGTTGTACTATTTCAAGGAACGACTTGGTTATAGGCCAAGCTTCCTCTATCAATGGCATTTACATTTTAGAGACCTCGAATCCGACTAATGATATCTATAACATTCAATCAAAGAAACTCAAATCAAGTGACCCAAGTGAAGCGTTCATTTGGCATTGTCGATTAGGTCACATAAACGAGAATCGCATCAAAATATTAATTTCGACTAATGTGATTACACCATTTGACTATCAATCATATGGTACATGCGAATATAGCCTACTTGGCAAAATGACTCGTAATCCTTTTAGTGGTAAAGGGACGCGAGCTATGCTAGTGAACTATTGGGACTCATACACACCGATGTATGTGGACCAATGAGTATCACCGCTCGTGGTAATTATGACTACTTTATTACCTTCACCGATGACTTAAGTAGATATGGGTATATCTATTTGATGAAGTATAAGAGTGAAGCGTTTGACAAATTCAAAGAATTTTAAAACGAAGTAGAGAACCAATTGAACAAAAGGATTAATGCACTACGATCCGATCGTGGTGGAGAGTATCTTAGCCTTGAATTTGATTCACACTTGAAAGGTTGTGGTATTATATCACAACTTACTCCACCCGGAACACCACAACTCAATGGTGTTGCCGAAAGGAGGAATCGAACCTTACTTGATATGGTTCGATCCATGATGAGTCAAACCGAGTTACCGAACTCGTTTTGGGGATTTGCAATTCAAACCGCAATAAAATCTTTGAACGTAAGTCCAACCAAAGCAACTAAAAAGACTCCATATGAGATATGGAGAGAAAAGGTTCCAAATCTATCCCATATGAAAATTTGGGGTTGTGATGCTTATGTCAAAATTAAAAATGATAAAAAGTTGGCACCACGATCCGAAAAATTCATTTTTGTAGGTTATCCCATGGCCTCACGAGGCTATTACTTCTATAAGCCTCAAGAGAACAAAGTATTTGTGTCTCGCGATGCTGTCTTCCTAGAAAGTGATTTTATTTCTTGGAGACAGAGTGGGAGAAATTTTGAACTTGATGAAGTTCAAGAGCCACAAACCGAGATAGAGGCGCAAGAAGAAGTTCCTTCGTCATCTAACGCGATTACTCCTCCTCCTCTTAGAAGAACGGGCCTAGTTATTCGCCATCCCGATCGATATGTGGGACTTATCGAAGAAGATGGAACACTCGATTTGTTGCTTATAGATAGTGACGAGCCCGCCACCTACAAGGCCGCAATCTCTAGTACAAATTCCTCCTTATGGCTTGAAGCCATGAAGTCCGAAATGGATTCTATGCATGAAAACCAAGTTTGGGACTTGGTAGATTTGCCTAAAGGGGCAAGACCTCTTCAATGCAAATGGATATTCAAAGTCAAAAATGGCATAGAAGGACATGATGATGTCTACAAAGCTAGGCTAGTGGCAAAAGGATTTACGCAAGTCCAAGGTCTCTATTATGATGAGACCTTCGCACCCGTAGCCATGCTAAGATCCATACGGATTTTGTTAGCGATGCCGCATTTCATGATTATGAAATTTGGCAAATGGATGTCAAAACCACTTTTCTAAATGAGCATTTAGAAGAGGAGGTGTACATGATACAACCCGAAGGTTTTGTTGATTCTAAGAATCCTAACAAAGTGTGAAAGCTTAAGAGATCCATTTATGGTCTTAAGCAAGCATCTAGAAGTTGGAATCATCGATTCAATCATGTTATAAAGGAAAATAGTTTTACTCGAAGTGTTGAGGAACCATGTTTATACATGAAATTTAGTGGGAGCAATGTTGTGTTCTTAATCTTGTATGTCGATGACATACTACTCATTGGAAATGATATTCCGATGTTGTCTTCTGTTAAGAAGTGGTTAGGTAACCACTTCCAAATGAAGGACTTAGGAGAAGCACAACGCATATTAGGTATCCGGATCCATAGAGATAGATCCAAGAGGATATTGGCACTAAGTCAAGAGTCTTATGTTGATAAGATTCTTCGACGGTTCAGCATGGACAAATCCAAAAGGGGATTGGTACCTATGGTAACCGGGACGATATTGAGCAAGACTCAATCTCCCTCCGAACCCCATGATGTTGAACGCATGAAGACGATCCCTTATGCTTCCGCTGTTGGATCAATCATGTATGCCATGATAGCACACGTCCTGATGTCTCGTATGCCTTGAGCATGACGAGTAGATATCAAGGAAATCCAGGTGAGAGTCACTGGATAGCCGTCAAGAACATCCTTAAGTACTTAAGAAAAACTAAGGATTCTATCCTAGTGTTTGGAGGAGACACTGAGCTGCGTGTTAATGGATACACGGACTCAAGTTTTCAAACAGATCGAGATGACATGAAATCACAAGCTGGTTTCGTTTTCATGCTCAATGGTGGTGCCGTAAATGGAGAAGCTTCAAGGAAGTCAGAATCATGCGGATTCTACAACGGAGGTCGAGTACATTGTAGCATCAGAAGCTGCTAAGGAAGCTGTTTTGATCAGGCAATTCACGGAAGGTCTACGAGTAGTACCTACCGCCAATGATCCCATCACTCTCTATTGTGATAATAATGGGACGATCTTCCAACCTAAGGAGCCGAAGTCTAGTAATATATCTAAACATGTACTTAGAAAATATCATGTAATAAGAGATTTCATTGAAAGAAAGGAAATTGCGATTTGTAAGGTTGGGACGGATGACAACATAGCCGATCTGCTCACCAAGCCTTTATCGCAGGCTAACCATGATGGACATATGGCGTCCATGGGACTTAAACGTGTACCAAGTCTATGTTAGATTTTGAAATGAAATAAAAGTGTTGTTTTTTATTCATGTTCATAATCACATTTGTCTTTTATCTTTAATTTATACATTGTTACATCCAAACGGGTTGTAATGACAATTGAACCCCGTTAAAGTGAACACGGATTAACATAGTATTTGCCCATAGTCACTTGTATGAGGTGACGTCTCGAAGTGACTAGAGTATGATGCGATTGATGGCAAGTTCAAGTGTCATAGAGTCATGTGAGATGACTAGTCGATCACATAGGCAGACTGTTAGGAACATTTTGTCGGGCCTAATGACCGCTTATAGAGTTCTGGCAAATTTATATAGCCTGGTCGTGGCGAGAGCTGCTATAGTATTCAAATGAGTCGATTCTTTTGACTAAAGACTATTCGCCTAAGATGGCACGATTCTGATTAACTTTGATTTGTGTTACTACGACCTTCGTAAATGGGGTCAAATGGGCATATTTTGGGTTATGATGGCTGTGGCTAGTTAAAGGGAATGAGTGCGATAGGAATTGTCCACCCCTAGTCAGGGTTATAACAATATCTCAAGGCCACTCGAGGAGTAATGAACTGGAAATGCGTGGCCACGCTCGGAATGTATCCATGGTGGATAAATCCGGTCAATCCGTTTTTCTCCAGATCGAGGAAACCACTCTCGATATGATCACTTGCAAGTATGACCTGAAAGACACCTTGCATTGAGTGGGAGATAGTAATAGGACAAGAGAATTGGTGACGCACACTTGTCGAGGACAAGTGGGAGATTGTTGGAATATGTGTCCTCTGACAATAATGCGATCACAACTGTTGATCATGATGATCACATGTTTAAATCTCATTTTAAAAGAATACGATTGGGAAGCATTTATACTGTCAACTGGTCCACACATATCGGTAATGATTGGCTGACTAAAGTTTGACATTACTGTCGTGCGACGGTGGTGCCCAGTTGATCCCCTAGGTCATACCTAAAGGATAATACTCTTAATTGATCAGTTAATTAATCGTATAACGTTACGAGTTAATTATATTACTTGAAAAATTGACGGACGATTTTGGAAGTAAAATTTACGTATTTCATTATAATCTGATTAAATGAGATACGGTCTGAGTAATCGAATTGTTTCATTACTCAGATGAAATTATTGTTTGAAGAAACAATTGAAATTGAATGAATTATTATAAATACAATTTATTGTGATTTATAATTGGTAAAATATTTTGGTACAAGTAATTATGAATTACAAGGTCGATTTTGTATATGACGTATTTTTATTAATACGTTGATTTTTAATATGTTAAAAATACATAACAAATTCATGTGACATGTGACATATGACAAATTGACATTTTGACAAAGATAAAATGGAATCCATTTTATCTCCATTTGGACCGAAAAATTGGGAGGAATTAACATATATATTATGTTGATTAAGTTAATGGAAAACATAATGATGTTAGCCTAATACTAGCCATGCACACCTACACAATCTTGTAAAGAACACATTGTGCATGCATTGGGCACCACTCTCCCACCCTACCCGGTTTTGGACAAAAGAAGAGCCAAGGGTTTTCTCTTATTTTCTCCAATATACACTACATGCCAAGGTGGTATAATTATCAATTCATTCTAACATAACAATAATATTTTTAGAGAGATAAAAATATTATCTTCCTCTTCCATCCTCCTCTTGACCGAAATCCAAGAGGACCAAAATAACTTTTGGGTCATTTTTATTTAAGTTAATGTTATTCTAGTATCAATAATATTAATTTTTATTAAGAGTATATCTTGGGTATCATTCCTTGGAAGGGATTCTACATTTGAGTCCTTTGTTCTTCCATTAAGGAAAGCTCAAGAACAAGAGAGTAGGAGAACTCTCTTGTGCCCTATTGATCCGAAAATCATAATGTAAGATGAAGATTTCTTCTTTAATTTGTTTATTGTTTGCATGCATATGATCACAAATTAATTTTATGATTAAATTAACTTAGAACATATATGAATATTTTAAGTATATAGATCTACTTTTCTATCAAAGCGAATGGTTTCTAGTCCAACAATTTTGGAATGGGTTGTATTAAGACTCAAGGAATGTACTCAACATGGGTTCTAATGGAAGATTCATCGAGGTAGATGATAATCAAACTTGGGCCAAGATAGAGGAGATGACGGTTCAGAACTCTCAATATAGTAGGCCTAGAAAAGCTACTAGGGGAGGGAGACATGAAGTTGACTCCATCACACAATTGAGTGCCGATTTGGGTGCCCAACTATGCTCTCATATTAACACAATGAACTTGAAATTTGACAAGGCCATAGCCAAGATGAATGAAGCCTATCAATCACCCAAGCAACACCAACAAGTCAATGTCATGATGTCAACATCTTCTATTCCAAATGGAGTATGTGAGAATTGTGGAACTTTAGGACATGATCAACAAGAGTGTAGGGGCACAAATGAGCAAGTGAATGCTTTCTAATCATACAAGAATGACGCCCCTTACTCCAAATTTTACAATGAAAACACCAAATTTCACCCAAACTTCTCATATAAAAGCCAAAATGTTCAAAATCCTTAACCAACATACACTCCACCTCCAATGAGAAATCCTACTCAAAGACCCTTTTTCAACCAAAACCAAGGATTCCAAAACCAACCCTCTTACAATCAATCCAATGACCAAGCTTTTGATGTTCAAAAGGCGGTCCTTCATATGCAAAAGAGCCAACAAGACTTCTTTGCTCAAATGCAAAGAGATAGCCAAGCCAAAGACACTACCATCAACAATATCCTTGCTCATACCAAGATGTTGGAAACACAAATTACCCAATTGGCCTCTTCAAGTTCCCAAAGGCAAAAAGGACAATTACCTCCTCAAGGTAATCCTCCTACAAGGCATGAAACCATCAATGACATTCACTTGAGGAGTGTTACACGATATGAGGGACCTAAGGAGCCAATTGAAGAGGATGTTATTGAGGAAAGTGTCAAGAAAAGAGATGTGATGGAACCATTGAAAAGAAATCCTAGGGCAGTGGAACCAACTACCAATGAATCATTGTAGAAGAGAAATGAAGAGAAGGCCAAAGAGGTTGAAAGAGAACCTATTGTGATTAGACTTCCGTTTCCAAGTTGCCAAGCCAAGCACAAGCTTAATGAGCCAGTTGGGAAATTCATGGATATTATGAAGAACCTAGAGGTTTCCATCCCATTTACGGAGTTGATCAACCATGTGCCAGCCTATGCAAAATACATGAAAGACATCCTTACCAAGAAGAAGTTCATTAGGAAGTTGGAAACTATCGCATTCACAAAGATAAGTAGTGCAATACTTCAAGGAAATTCCCCACCTAGGCTCAAAGATCTGGGAAGTTTCTCCATTCCATGTACCATCGGTGATACCACAATCAACAAAGCACTATGTGATCTAGGTGAAAGTGTGAGGGTTATGCCGTACTCGGAATGTGAAAAGCTAGGGGTGGGAGAACTCAAGTGCACTAATATGACTGTAAAAATGGCGGACCGAACAACAAAGAAACCACTTGGGGTATGGGAAGATGTACCCCTGAGAATTGGAAAGTTTTTTTTATACCGGTGGACTTTTCTATTGTTCACATGAAGGAAGATTCCAATATACCGATCATTCTAGGAAGACCATTCCTACACACCGCCGGAGTGGTGATCGATGTAAAGCACAGGATGCCACACTTGAAGTTGGCGATGAAACAATCACCTTTAATCTTGAAAAGACTATGAGAGCCTTCAACTTGCATGAACCATGCTTTATAGTTGATCATTATAGCCGGGAAGGTGAGAAGAAGAAAGTGGAATCCCCCTTCAAAGGTCAAGTCAAAGAGGAAAATCCTAACAAGGAGGACAAGGAAACACCGCCCAATTGGAAGAAAGAAGTGGATGATATTGAAGTGGCTCTATTCGGAGAGCATGTGATTTTTCATAACAAGAATGAGATCTTGAAAGGCTCATCCATCATGACAAGTATCAATGAAGACCTCATTGGCCATGACAACAAGAAAGAGGAGTTGCTCTTGCCAACTCATAATTCTCTCAACATGGGGGAAGAAGCAAAGGAAGTATATGGTCTATGGGATGACGAGTTTGACGGATTGGTTAATCCTTACATTGGTGATGGGTAGATTGTCGTCGGGTCTCCCAATCAAACACATTTATAATTCTCAACAAACAACTAGTTAGCGGTAAGTCGAGGTCGATCCATGGGACGGTGGTTACTCAAATTATTCAATCTAATTATGGTTGTGCTTGGGGTTGTCACAATTATAATGGCTTGATGATTCTAATCTAATAAAAGCAATAAACAAGCAACAAAAGGAAAGATGTAAACAAATGACTAAAAATGCTAGGATATCATGGGTTCATAAGGAAATCATGGAAGTTGATCATACAAACATGTTCTCAATTATAAGCAAGCAATTATTGTTGTAAAGGAACCGAGTTGGTTTATTTCTTACGGTTCTTAGGAAGAGTTGGGTCCTGGAGCCGAATCGATTAGATTGTACAACACCTACAAGTCGACTTACTTTCCCCCTAATCACTTCTATGCATGGTCTAACAAGACTTGAGTTGGTTTATATCTTACAAGTCAAATTGAATAGATAAGAGATGGTTGTAAATGCAAGGATTCATAAGCTTAGCATTTCATCAAACATAACATGTGCATAGGTTGACATTACAACAAGCAAGCAAATTAATTATGTGAACATATTAGATTAAGCATGAATCAATCCCCATGTTAGTTTTTCTAATTACCCATTAATCCTAGCTAAGAGACTACTCACTTATTATCAAGTTTGACATGCTAACAAGGTTGTCAATCATATTAAAAAGGCAAAACATGAAGAACAAGTAAGAAAGATTAACAATAATTAAAATAAGGATTAAGAGAATTATACCTATGGAGATTCCAAAATAATAATGCAAAGATTAATAGAAGTACTTGATGATTGATGGAAGGTTGTCAATCTCCCAATAAACACAAATGATCTTCTAATTACCCAATAATAAACTTGAATTACTTAATAATAAACTTGAACAATGATTAAGGAATGATTAATGTGTAATTTGTGGAAAGATTAAATGATAATCTATTCTAATATACTCCTAATCTAATCTAAGGAAGGATTGATTTAACCTAATGAAAACTTGATGGTTTGATTATTACCAAATGGGGTATATATAGTGGTGCATCATTAGGTTAAGCAAGGGTATTTTAGTAAATAACATTGCTAAGTTTGAGTAGGAAAATGCTCCTCTCGAAAAAAGATGTGAGTCTCCTTTTTACTAGTCTTTCAAAAAATATGCGCGGATCATAGTTCACGTAGCAAGAAAAAGCTTCTTGTCCAACAATATGCTCGTCCCGAGCGAAATTTGAGCATCCTGAGCCTCAACCCGAGCGGGTTGAATTTATCCCGAGCGGGTTGAGCTGTATCCTACTTCACTTGAGCTCGGATTGTAAAACGGACGTCATTTTCTCATCGGGACTCCTATTGGAGTGATTCAAAAGCCTAGACCACTTGATTTTTCGACGTCGTTTCTTCTAACATACTTTCAGAGCCAAAGGAGCAACTCTTGATTTGAGTTCCGAGCAATTTCTTCTTGCAATGTCTTCCTTCTCGTCATCCTTGCTTTTTAGCCTAAGATGCCTCTATATACTCTTTATTTATTCTTCCTTGGCCATCATTCTTGCCTCCTCTTCATACTTAGTCCATCAAATATCATCAACAAGATTCCAAATATGCATGAAAGACGGGAATTTCCGCCTTATTATCTCCTTTCCTATAAAACATATAAAATGCACTAGGAAAGAAAAATAGAAAGCATTTGACGGATAAAATGGTCATGAAATGTTATGAAAGTATGCAAAATAGGTTCAATTAGGGGACTAAATGTGCGCAAATAATGTTCACATCAAATATCCCCAAACCGAACCTTTACTCGTCCCGAGTAAAGAGGTGACAAAAACTAGGACCCTAATTCAAACTAACATACTAATATTGCGGATGTGAGACAATTAGCGGGTCTCACTCCGCCCCTTCAACTCACAACAAGACAACCATGAGGTAGGGTGCCTTCTTGCAAGGCAAGGTGGGTCTTGTCAAAATGGCGATACATCCAAGCATTAAGCACGCAAAACAAGTAATAGATGCATCTACAAAAATGAATAGCCACTTTCCTCATCTAAGTGGCGGAAATTATCTACAGGGGAATCAATTTAAGGGTACACATTCCATCATAGATACGGTTTCTTCAAACTACTAAGCCTAGAAGGATACCAATAAATCACCTCCAAGTTGTGTCAAGCTAGGGTACCTTTGTACTCAATCGTTAAATGCTTTTTGTCAAGAATAGACTCCCTATGGTGTTAGAAACACTGAAGAATTGCGGAATTCCCCTTCTTGCCTAGACAAGAAGAAGGGTCGTCCCCTCGCTACCATGCACAAAAGTGGATACGATGGATAAAGGGATTAATAGTATTTGAGTTTCATTTGGGAGTTTGCTTTTGTTGTTTGTTTTTCCCCCCAATTTCTTGTGGCATATAACATTTGAGAACACTTTCTTTTTGCCATTTCTTTTGATTTTTGGCATTTCAATACTTGACAACTTTTCAACTTTTGCATTTTCTTTTAAACATTTTCAAAGTCACCCCAATTAGTAACGAGGGTGCCTTATATTTGAAGCATAGAAGTTTTCATTTTTGTTACTCCTCTTTTCTTTTGATGCATTTTGCAAACTTTCTTTCACTTTTCATTTCATTTCTTTAACTCAAATCAATTTCTTTTTGTGCCCATTTCCTTTGATGACAAAATGTACGGTAGAACATGGATGAATGATGGTTGCATGGTTTCAAGGGTCACCTTGGAATAAACGGTAGCCAAGGAGTTATCACACCACAAGGTACTCTTGACTAGGCCTTAATCCATGGGTCAAAGGATACTAGCATGACACATCCTAGGGTGTTTTACAAGTATTCTAACAAGCAAAGTCTTAAGAAGAAAAAAGCATCTATTAGGGCCTATATACACTTGTCAAGCTTCCCAAGTAGACGGTTTCACAAAATTTTTCTAACATGCAACTATATGCCATGATGCAACTAATATTTATACATCCTAATGCATATGCTTCTACCAACTAGTATGCCAAATAATCTAAATGCAAGTCCTAAATTCACATTGTTTATACCGCATCAATCAAAATAAAGCCACATAGTCATTAACATAAAGAGGAAAAAGGAGATTGGAAAGATCATATCATGCGGTCTTCAATATCCTCATGTCTCGGATGTGGCGTAGTCAATCAATGTGAAAAGGATGAACAAACACAATATATACAAAACAATATATACAAGACTACACTATAAAGGAAATGAACATGTTTTTGGATTTTTCAATTTTTCAATTTTTTTGTATTTTGTTTTAATGAAATTAAAAGACATTTTTGTGATTTTTCGAAATTTTTCAATTTTTATGCATTTTTGGAATATAAATTCCCATCCCCCACTTTATTTTGGACATTGTCCTAAATGTACATGTAGGAGTAGGAATAAAAAGGAAATAAATGTTTTATGGATTTTTGATTTTTTGAAATAAAGTACGAATGCAATGATGTGAATGAATGCATGCTCTAACTAAGTGCAATTCTATATGACATGTTTTCCAGTAAACTATGGTCACCTATGAAACTATGGTCACCTATGATCAAACCTCCCCTAGCCGATTTAAACACTATTTCTAGTGTAGAAATGAATAGGTTTGGCCATTAGTGACTATGCATGAATTCTAGTCTATATGCAACTATCTACATGAATCATGTGAGATATAATACAATGCAAACTAATCTAATCATGTGAGATATATTACAATGCAAACTATACTATATGAACTAACTAATGTAAATGCAATATGAAATATAATACAAATGCAAGTCTAAACTATATGATATATGTATGTCGCTTCATGGTTTAACCTCCCCAAACCGATTTTAAACACTATTGCTAATGTAGGAAGAAAGGGGTTTAATCATGAGGCAAATACATAAATGTAACTATACATGAGAGAAAAGGGTTCTTACAATCATTGTAGGAGATGAAGATGGTAGATAGGAAGCATATATAGCCATAACACGAGACAAATGAGAGAAAAATATGAATTTTAGCCTGAACCCGCTCCAGATGGAACCAACCCGCTCGGGTTGACAGTAAAGACGAGCATTTCTCTTTAAATCCGCTCGGATTCTTTGTCAGAGAACTTTTCTTCTTTTCATGGCCTTCAACCCGCTCGGATTTGTCTCGGGATGCGCATATTTTTTGAAATTTTGACCCAACACCTTTCTCTTGATAACAAACTTACTCACAAGCCCAAATTCTCCATTTTCTTCATTTCTTTACAATTTTCATCTCTCATTTTCGTTAATTTCCTTCAAATACTCAATTAAAATATGAGATCCCTCCCTTTCATCTCTCATGCAATTAAATGAATGCAAAACTACAATAAATGCATATATACAAATCAATGGTTATTAAGGAACTCCATCAAACCAAAGATTATCAATAAACAATTTCATGGAAGATTATCACTAGCACTCAAAGCACGTAGAAGTCGGTCAAATTCTTGGGAGTGAGATATAAATAATCATGGATAACAACACAAGATTATGCAATGAAATAATGCCCAAGTAAAAGACCGAACAAGCATGTGAAGAATGTTATGACAAAAATAATAAGAAGTATGATGGATGGAAGGAACATGAAATGGGTAGTTGGTTGGCAATTCACTCAACTCATCCTCCAAATAGTCAAAATCACCACATTCAATGCAAGTACTCTCATTATCATCTAAGGTGATTTTAAGGGTGTCTATTTGGGGTTCCCAAATGTCCTCATCATATTCCTCATCCCAACAAGGTCCATTATCAAAGGGGTTGTCGTAACAAGGCTCACCAAGTTCAACACAATTGTCTCCCTCAAATATGTCATCCTCAAAGGGTGAGTTTTCACTCAAGCTCATACCATATCATTCTCACTTTGCCCATTAACATCAAATCCCATGGAGGTTGATTTCATTGAAACACAAGAAGAGTAGGATGACGCATCCAAGCATTAGTTTCATAATCAAGAATGTACTCCTCCTCATCATCACTCTCCTCATCTAGCACTCCATCTTCCCAAGGTGGGGTAATTTTGTGGGAATAGTAGGTTGACTCAAGGTTATAGGAAGGTTTCTCATCCTCACAAATCTCATTTTCATCATAGATTTCCTCAATGAATTTTTGAAATGTGGTTTTTTATCGCTTCTATACCTTCCTTGGCACTTTCAAATATGTCATGTATAGTTTGCTTGAGACAATGAATGGTTATGAACTCAACAAATTCCCAAAAATCCTCACAACTCATCTCACATATCCTACCACCACTCAAGTAAAATGCCAAGTTGCGGGTTTCAAGGTTCATGCCATTATAAACAACACAACATGCTTCATAATTTGAAAGAGTAAAACCATGATGCCAAGCATGAGTCATATAATCTTCAAATCTTGCAACATATTTATCAAATGACTCATCTTCATATTGCCAAAAAGTAAATGTAGACATGATAAACATATGAAATAGAACAAGTACAAGAAATAAAATTCCCAAGGAACCAAGATTCCTCAAGAAGAAGCACAACTAAAACTAGACAAAAGAACAATTCAAATAAACAACACCGTCCCCGGCAACGGCGCCATTTTGATGGGTAGATTGTCGTCGGGTCTCCCAATCAAACACATTTATAATTCTCAACAAACAACAAGTTAGCGGTAAGTCGAGGTCGATCCATGGGACGGTGGTTACTAAAATTATTCAATCTAATTATGGTTGTGCTTGGGGTTGTCACAATTATAATGGCTTGATGATTCTAATCTAATAAAAGCAATAAACAAGCAACAAAAGGAAAGATGTAAACAAATGACTAAAAATGCTAGGATATCATGGGTTCATAAGGAAATCATGGGAGTTGATAATACAAACATGTTCTCAATTATAAGCAAGCAATTATTGTTGTAAAGGAACCGAGTTGGTTTATGTCTTACGGTTCTTAGGAAGAAATGGGTCCCGGAGCCGAATCGATTAGATTTTACAACACCTACAAGTCGACTTACTTTCCTCCTAATCACTTCTATGCATGTTCTAACAAGACTTGAGTTGGTTTATATCTTACAAGTCAAGTTGAATAGATAAGAGATGGTTGTAAATGCAAGGATTCATAGGCTTAGCATTTCATCAAACATAACACGTGCATAGGTTGACATTACAACAAGTAAGCAAATTAATTATGTGAACATATTAGATTAAGTATGAATCAATCCCCATGTTAGTTTCCCTAATTACCCATTAATCCTAGCTAAGACACTACTCACTCATTATCAAGTTTGACATGCTAACAAGGTTGTCAATCATATTAACAAGGCAAAACATGATGAACAAGTAAGAAAGATTAACAATAATTAAAACAAGGATTAAGAGAATTATACCTATGGAGATTCCAAAATAATAATGCAAAGAATAATAGAAGTACTTGATGATTGATGGAAGGTTGTCAATCTCCCAATAAACCCTAATGATCTTCTAATTACCCAATAATAAACTTGAATTACTTAATAATAAATTTGAACAATGATTAAGAAAAGATTAATGTGTAATTTGTGGAAAGATTAAATGATAATCTATTCTAATCTACTCCTAATCTAATCTAAGGAAGGATTGATTTAACCTAATGAAAACTTGATGGTTTGATTATTACAAATGGGGTATATATAGTGGTGCATCATTAGGTTAAGCAAGGGTATTTTAGTAAATAGCATTGCTAAGTTTGAGTAGGGAAATGCTCCTCTCGAAAAAAGATGCGAGTCTCCTTTTTGCTAGTCTTTCAAGAAATATGCGCGGATCATGGTTCACGTAGCAAGAAAAAGCTTCATGTCCAACAATATGCTCATCCCAAGGGAAATATGAGCATCCTGAGCCTCAACCCGAGCGGGTTGAATTTATCCCGAGCGGGTTGAATTTATCCCGAGCGGGTTGAGCTGTATCCTGCTTCACTTGAGCTCGGATTGTAAAACGGACGTCATTTTCTCATCGGGACTCCTATTGGAGTGATTCAAAAGCCTAGACCACTTGATTTTTCGACGCCGTTTCATCTAGTATACTTTCAGAGCCAAAGGAGCAACTCTTGGTTTGGGTTCCGAGCAATTTCTTCTTGCAATGTCTTCCTTCTCGTCAGCCTTGCTTTTTAGCCTAAGATGCCTCTATATACTCTTTATTTATTCTTCCTTGGCCATCATTCTTGCCTCCTCTTCATACTTAGTCCTTCTAATATCGTCAACAAGTCTCCAAATATGCATGAAAGACGGGAATTTCTGCCTTATTATCTCCTTTCCTATAAAACATATAAAATGCACTAGGAAATCAAAATAGAAAGCATTTGACAAATAAAATGGTCATGAAATGTTATAAAAGTATGCAAAATAGGTTCAATTAGGGGACTAAATGTGCGCAAATAATGTTCACATCAAATATCCCCAAACCGAACCTTTACTCGTCCCGAGTAAAGAGGTGACAAAAACTAGGACCCTTATTCAAACTAACATACTAATATAGCCGATGTGAGACAATTAGCGGGTCTCACTCCGCCCCTTCAACTCACAACAAGACAACCATGAGGTAGGGTGCCTTCTTGTAAGGCAAGGTGGGTCTTCCCAAAATGGCGATACATCAAAGCATTAAGCACGCAAAACAAGTAATGGATGCATCTACAAAAATGAATAGCCACTTTCCTCATCTACGTGGCAGAAATTATCTACAAGGGAAGCAATTTAAGGGTACACATTCCATCATAGATACGGTTTCTTCAAACTACTAAGCCTAGAAGGATACCAATAAATCACCTCCAAGTTGTGTCAAGCTAGGGTACCGTTGTCCTCAATCGTTAAATGCTTTTGTCAAGAATAGACTCCCTATGGTGTTAGAAACACTGGAGGATCGCGGAATTCCCCTTCTTGCCTAGACAAGAAGAAGGGTCATCCCCTCTCTACCATGCACAAAAGTGGATACGATGGATAAAGGGATCAATAGTATTTGAGTTTCATTTGGGAGTTTGCTTTTGTTGTTTGTTTTTCCCCCCAATTTCTTGTGGCATATAACATTTGAGAACACTTTCTTTTTGCCATTTCTTTTGATTTTTGGCATTTCAATACTTGACAACTTTTCAACTTTTGCATTTTCTTTTGAACATTTTCAAAGTCACCCCAATTAGTAACGAGGGAGCCTTATATTTGAAGCATAGGAGTTTTCATTTTTGTTACTCCTCTTTTCATTTGATGCATTTTGCAAACTTTCTTTCACTTTTCATTTCATTTCTTTAACTCAAATCAATTTCTTTTTGTGCCCATTCCCTTTGATGACAAAATGTACGGTAGAACATAGATGAATGATGGTTGCATGGTTTCAAGGGTCACCTTTGAATAAACGGTAGCCAATGAGTTATCACACCACAAGGTACTCTTGACTAGGCCTTAATCCATGGGTCAAAGGATACTAGCATGACACATCCTAGGGTGTTTTACAAGTATTCTAACAAGCAAAGTCTTAAGAAGAAAAAAGCATCTACTAGGGCCTATATACACTTGTCAAGCTTCCCAAGTAGACGGTTTCACAAAATTTTTCTAACATGCAACTATATGCCAAGATGCAACTAATATTTATACATCCTAATGCATATGCTTCTACCAACTAGTATGCGAAATAATCTAAATGCAAGTTCTAAATTCACATTGTTTATACCGCATCAATCAAAATAAAGCCACATAGTTATTAACATAAAGAGGAAAAAGGAGATTGGAAAGATCATACCATGCAGTCTTCAATATCCTCATCTCTCGGATGTGGCGTAGTCAATCAATGTGAAAAGGATGAACAAACACAATATATACAAAACTACACTATAAAGGAAATGAACATGTTTTTGGATTTTTCAATTTTTCAATTTTTTTGTATTTTGTTTTAATGAAATTAAAAGACATATTTTTGTGATTTTTCAAAAATTTTCAATTTTTATGCATTTTTGGAATATAAATTCCCATCCCCCACTTTATTTTGGACATTGTCCTCAATGTACATGTTGGAGTAGGAATAAAAAGAAAATACATGTTTTTTGGATTTTTGATTTTTTGAAATAAAGTACGAATGCAATGATGTGAATGAATGCATGCTCTAACTAAGTGCAATTCTATATGACATGTTTTCTAGTAAACTATGGTCACCTATGAAACTTTGGTCACCTATGATCAAACCTTCCCAAACCGATTTAAACACTATTTCTAGTGTAGAAATGAATAGGTTTGGCCATTAGTGACTATGCATGAATTCTAGTCTATATGCAACTATCTACATGAATCATGTGAGATATAATACAATGCAAACTAATCTAATCATGTGAGATATATTACAATGCAAACTATACTATATGAACTAACTAATGTAAATGCAATATGAAATATAATACAAATGCAAGTCTAAACTATATGATATATGTATGTCGATTCATGGTTTAACCTCCCCAAACCGATTTTAAACACTATTGCTAATGTAGGAAGAAAGGGGTTTAATCACGAGGCAAATACATAAATGCAACTATACATGAGAGAAAAGGGTTCTTACAATCATTGTAGGAGATGAAGATGGTAGATAGGAAGCATATATAGCCCTAACACGAGCCAAATGAGAGAAAAATATGAATTTTAGCCTGAACCCGCTCCAGATGGAACCAACCCGCTCGGGTTGACAGTAAAGACGAGCATTTCTCTTAAACTCCGCTCGGATTCTTTGTCAGAGAACTTTTCTTCTTTTCTTGGCCTTCAACCCGCTCGGATTTGTCTCGGGATGGGCATATGCTGAGCCCGCTCGACCCAATGCTCAGCCCGCTCGACCCCAACTCAGAACGGACGTCCCCAAAGAACAAGGAAAAATTCTGAGCCACACTCCGCCCATTCCCAACTCAGGGCACGCGTCCCCCCCCCCCCTTGCTACTTCAATTAAGACACGGGGAATCACCCTTCAAACCCTCATTTCTGTCTTTTTCATTCACAAACACAAACACATTTCCCTCACTACAACAATCAACCAAATCATCAAAAACCCACAATACTCAACCAAATTCATCAACAACAATTGCGAACTTGCTCAAATTCAATTCAAATCACTCCTTTGTCAACATTTAGACCTTCAAACATCAAAATCTTCCCAAAATCAATCAAAAATTTCTAGGGTTAGGACAATTTCGAAAACCCCCAAATTGATTGAGAAATTGATGGGAAGAAAAGAAGAGCATTCAAGCATATCAAAGGTTTGTTGACATCAATTACAAGGAGGAATCCTCATGGCAAGAACAAAAGGAAACACTCAAGAATCAAAATCCCAAAATCTATCCAAAAGACAAAAAGTTCTAGCATCCAAAGCATTGGTGGTGGTGGAACAAACTAAGGAGCAAACAAGGGAGCCTATTGAGGCCATTGAGGAGGTTTCTACTACGATACCGGAGGTCGAACAACTCAAGGACTATCCGGAGGTAACTTTCCTTTCTTATGAGCATAGAATTGCATTAGAATCCCTTGCCAAAAATAAAGTCATTGCCACCAACTTTGTTTGTCAAGATACTTTTGAAAAGTAGGGTGTGCTTGATCAAACTAGAGCATTCTTCGAGTCTATGGAGTTGTCTACTTTATTTGAGATGAATGAATTGACTTACCCCTCCCTCACTTTGGAATTCATTAGTTCTTTAAGGGAGTATAAGGTAGAGACTCGGAGATATGTTGAGTTTCGGCTTGAGAATCAAAGTAGGCGAATAATTAAGGCTCATTTCGGAAAGGTGCTTGGACTCCGGGAACATTAGGATTTCTTCAAGAAACCTATAAATTTTGATGCCAACCCTTATGAAAGGCAATTTCCGGGCGAGAATTGACTACATTTAGGAAGTGCAATGCCTTGTATATCCACCATACGGGTATTCGGTATTGGCACAGGTCCATGAGCAACACCTTGATCGCAAGAAAAGAAGCAAATCGCATGACCGAACTTGACCTTGCCTACTTGGAGTTCAATATGAATGTCCATGGAAAGTCAAATAATGATTACAACATTCTCCAATTTTTGTTGGAGAGGTGGATGGACATCAAAGAAGGGAAAGAAAAGACGACTTTTATTGTTAATGGTGGCTTGGTAACAAAGTTGGCCAAACACTTTAACCACAATTTCAATGTGTAGATACCCGTATCCGTCGATATTGAAATTTATAGAGAACCCGACAAACACCCGATGATGATAGGACACATGTATTCTTTAGTTGTCATTGTCATTATTTGGAGCTCGTTTTACGATGTAGAATGGGCGTCGTCGATGAAATATTTTATTAATTTAAATGATATTTAAATTAACGTTTTTTTAAGTGAGTTCATTTTATTAATTTAAATGATATTTAAATTAAAGCTTTTTTAAGGTAAATTCAATTTATTTTATTTTATTTTGAATTTATTTTCCCAAGTTTATTTTATTAAAAATAAAATAAATAACTGATTTGAAAAATCATTTTATCAATATATTTGATTTGAAAAATCATTTATTTTAATGTGTTAATTGATTTGAAAAATCGATTTTTAAAGCGAAGAAAACTCGTTTTAGAAGCATGTTTTTGAGCTCGATTTTAGCTCGGTTTTTGGGCCCGTTTTCTTTACGAGTTGGCACGAATATCGAGTACACTAACCAACCTAAGCCTCTACCCATCCAACCCAGTTCGAACCCCTATAACCACGGCCCAAATTCCATCCCAAACACCCCCCAAACAGCCCGCATATACACGAGCAGCCCCCCTGTTTTGCAGCTCAATCCCGAGCCCAAAACCCGCTCCAAATACCACCAAAACCCGTACCCATTAACCCTAACCCATACCCTAGTATCCTACCCATATTACCCTAGCTTAATCACCAAGAAAACCCATCTCAAACCCTCACAAAAGCTGCTGGACAGCAGCTATGCGTGAGCAGGCCCGACTGCCTCTCCCTCTCTTTTACCCTACTTTAACTCCTTATAAATACCACCCCTTTGTGCACGTTTTCCTAGGCCGAATGGCCATGTGTCGTGTATGGTGTCGTATTTAGCAATTGTATTTAGATCGAGTTGTATCTTTAATTTCTCGTTGTGTCGGCATGAAATGCCTGGGTTGTAATAGGGTAGATCCCAACGTCTCCCCCATTCCCCTCAAGCCTTGTGTGTTCCGTTTATATGTTGTTAGATCAATCAACCCACATGCTAAATTACAACTTTGACAAAGTTAGTTTAGTTGCATCTAAAACGACATAGAAATTGTTGTCACATGTTAGGGTTTAAAACGATGTTTGCATATCATATATCGTAGTAGCTATGACCTTGTTTGAAATCCATACTTGACTTAGTAGAGGCCGTTATTGACGGGCGGGGTTAGGTGTCCTTATGGGCTTCCTAACACGTACCATCACCCCTTACTCAAGATCTATGGTTTGTGGATCCGTCTAAATACCATTGGATTACGAGAGTCATTCAAATCGAGTGATATAGGGTACAAGTCTTTATCTTTAATCACTCGTAGTCGATTGGCTTTATGCTTTTCGATGAAAGGTGTAAAGTTGACTTGAACGGTTCCAAGTTCCCAAAAAACTTGGTGGCGACTCTAATATGTCTTAATTCGATTCGAAAGAACCTCGAGTCAATTATGCCTAGTGTGGATCCCGCGGACGCAGCCTTCCGAGGGCCTTGTCCACGCTTTGGCGACTCCATGGGGAAAAGAGGACTAGTTACACTTTGTTTCTAGGGTCTTTTCCTCCGAGGTGAAACTTGAAAAGAAAATGTTGGAAAGTAAAACATTACTCATAGTGCTACGATTCATGCATAAACCCTTAAGGACTTGCCCGGGCCGTCCCAGCGTTTCTTCGTGATGCGTGGGGGGCGACGTCCCACTATGCTAGGAAGCTGCACATTGCTCGCTTCCACTTCACCTCGCGTGGTTCTTGATGGTGGGGACGATCTTCTAGGTACTCTACCTTAAGACACCTTGCTCTATAAGACCGCAAAAGGATGGAGGGCATAGACCTTCTTGTAGAAGACTTGCCGAGACTTAGAGATGTCTAGGAGCATACATCCTTATAACATGAGAATGACAATGTGCAAGTTGTTTTCCCGAGTCTTTTCAAAATTTTCCATGTCCATTTCAAAACCGAACTTTTGAACAACTTACTTTCAAAATTAGCATGGTTTCAAAACGCGGAATGCTGCCCAAATAGGACTAGAATTTTCGGCCAAAATGAGCTTTTATAGCCGGCATGCTGCCCATTTCAAATCTCATTTTCAAATCAATTATTCGTTTTTTCCAAATTCAATCCAAAATGTTTCTCGAACCTCAACCAAGCATGAAATGCGTCGAGTCGTGTCCGGGTCATGGCCGTGTTAGGCCAGGCGTTTTTTCGTTCCAAGAGTCTAGAACACGACCCTGTTGGGTCACCCAAGCTCACCTCTTGGGCTTTGAGTCATGTTGGTCGACCATTTGGTCTAGGATAGTCCACAGAAACGTCCAAGCTAGCCCCTTTAGGACGTTTCACTCGAACCTAAGGACTATGTTGGTCCAATCACGGGTTTAGTCACACCGAGTCCAGTTTAGAATCGAGCTATGACAGTTTGAGTCATGTCGTTTTGTCGAGTCTAAAATGAACTAAGGTCTAAATCCAACCGTGAGTCGAACCTTTGGTTAGTCAGTCTCAAGTCGAGTCTTTGTTTAAGCCAAGTTGGGGTCGTGTCCTTAAGTGTGCAGGGGCTCTTACTTTAAATATTGACTCAGTACGGGGTTTTCTTGTAGAAAGGCCGCCAAAAACCCGACTTCAAGCAATGGAAGATGCTGTTAACAAACTCACTGAGGCCGTGAACCTCATGATGGCCAGAATGGATGTGATCGAATCCAAGCTGGGTGAAGATTCCTCTTCATCTACCCCACCTCTGACTGATCTGGAGAAACGGTTCAAGTTCATCGAAGACCGTTTGAAACTCTCCCAGGGGAAGAACATTCACTATGAGAATGCTAGGGCCTATGCCCCTGCGGATAAGTTATCCACGAACATGGTACTCACTGACATCCCAAAGTTTAAGGGCACAAGAAGATCCATCCACCATGTTAAGGCCTATAAGGGGTACTTAGCACTGAAGGGAGTACCTGCTGACATGCTCTCTGAAATTTTCGCCCAATCTCTGGATGAACACCCGAAGGCGTGGTTCTATAATCTTGACCTTAAGAACTTCCCCACTTTCGAAGATATTACGGTGGAGTTCTGTAAGCACTATGCTGACAACGTCGAGATTCAAACCAACATAAGAACTTTGGAGGTTATGACACAAAAGGAAAAAGAGGGCTTTACTGAATTCCTCGCAAGATGGCGCGCTGAAAGCGTGAAACTAGCTAAGAAGCCTGATGAAGTTGAAATGGTAGATAAGTTCGTGAAGAATTTACGACCTGTTTACCGTAATGCTCTGAAATACCAAAATTTTGGTTCTTTCAAAGAATTGATAAGAATCGGGATAAAGGTAGAGGACGATGTCCGAATGGCTGAAGCTGAGAAGCCAAAAGGATACCAAGGGGCCTCGTCATCTAAAGCAAAAGCACCAAGAAATGCCCACTTTGTCGAAACTGTCAATCTCTTAGATGGACAGTCAAAAAGGCCTCCGCGCCAAGCTCCGAGGGTATTCACCGATATCGGGTGCACTTACGCCTACGCTCTCCAAAGGCTCATGGCCCAAGGAAAGTTGAAGCCCATTGGTCCAACTCCGGATCCACCTGCTGAACAACAAGGCAAATGGTACAAACCGAATGCCTACTGTGCCTTTCATCAAGGGAAGGGACATGATACTGAAAGGTGCTATCGACTGAAGCACGAAATCCAAGACATGATTGAGAATGGAACACTCCCAATCCCAACTGTTAAACCCAATAACATCACCAATCCATTTAGCGATCACGCCAATTTTGTTTCTGTCGAAGACAATGTCGATTATTCCCATCTTATTCGCCCATGTCACTTGAAAGGGGTGTTTATCGGGAAAATATTTGTGGATTGCTTTGAATTCTTGCCAAACCCGAAGAATGAAATTCAAGTCGGGAGTCTTGCTCCAGAATGTACTCCTCTCGTTAACGAAGTTAATAAAGGACAATTCGATTCACCGACCTTCATCATTGGCGTAGATCCTCAGAGGACTACCTTGGGATAGAGGCAGACCATCAAAGGGATCAAGGACTAGAACCGAGCATCTAAGCTGACAGCTGAACAAGGGAAAGCTCAAGATCAGATTTGAAAAATTATGAGTCGGGATCTGTTTTCTTTTCTTAGTCGAGTCGAGTCTAGGACTTTCTTTTCTTGAAGTTGAGTCGGTTGTCTCGCGATGACCTAGGGTGTGTCCTAGGAATCGTTCCTTCGAGTCTGTTAAGCATTTGTCTTTCCAATAAAAAGTTGCAGTTTCGTTTCCAAATATGTCTTGTTTCCAATCCTCCATCATTCCGAAACATGATAAAATGCACAACACACTCAAAGGCATCCCTGGGGTAGACATATGTCCCGTTTCAAAACGTAAGGTACAATAGGATTCCGTGTTTGATTACTTTACCTATTCCATGTCTGGCGGTAGAAAACCTCCATCTGAACCAATGTTTATGACAAGATTTTAGATGATTCTATGACAAACCCGGACTAGCTCCTTGTTTCCCCTATCGATGATAGAAGGCAAGCCCATCCCCACAAAATCATCCCATCTCGAAGAGAGAATATATCAACCCGTTCTAACAAGGAATTGTTAGTTCTTACCCAAATTAGTTGGCGAAGCCCAGTTTTCAAGGTGTGTCCATTTATGACTAAGAGAATGAAGAGAAGATCATTTTCAAAGAGAGAAAAGAAAAGATGAAAAAGAATGAAAAAAAATGAGAAAAAGAGAAAAATTGGAAAAATGAAAAAAAAATGAAAAATGAAAAATGAAAAAAAAATGAAAGAAAAAGAAAAAAGAAAAAAAAGATGTTGAAGTTATTGCGGAATGTTTTTTGGTTGAATATCGAAGTTACGGAAGCCAGAATTCAAGTCAAGTACCCATAGTTGAAGTTCAATGGGCGAAGCCCAAAAGCGTAGGTAGTGACCTCTTTACCCTCTAAGTCCTTCCTGAGACAGTTACAAGGGATAGTCGGGAATTTTGAGAATCATTCCACTTGTGCTGTTACACCCAGCCTTTAGGGACCAGATATGGAGATTTGAACCCACATTGTTTTCCAACCCATTTGCACTCGGGTTTCATCAAACCCGAGACACCTTTTCCAACCACGATGTAAGCCATAACCCATTGGCCTTAGCACCAGAAAATGAACCTTCAGAATGATGGTCCACTATTCAAGCCTTTTGTTGCCAAGCTCCACATCCCAAAGAACCACAACCTTTTGTACCAACCCTAGACACGGGATTTAACAGTACTTTACAGGCTAGAATGGGATACGACATGATACCATAGGTGAAACCTTCGAGTGTGTACACACAATCAAAATGCCATGTTTATGCACCATGATCGAACTACGTCGGATTTGATTTCGCTCCACGCGAATACGTAGGCAGTCCTTCAGAATAAGGGATTCAATCCACTCATCAACCAAGTTGTCATCTTGTCGGTTTCTTATGGGTCTTAACCAAGTCCAAATGAAGCCACCTTTGTTTGAGTCGGTCTTAGCACTCGATGTAGGCTAGGATAAGGATATAGGTTCAGATGAGTAGTGTCACGTCTCAGAATGAGCTTTATCTAATGGTTTAGGCAAAGATGTTGTGTCACATAGATGTGGGTTTGTGTTGGGAACAGAAAATATGAAAAACCCGCTGAAAAGAAAGAAGGCGTGCAAGAAAAATAGTAAAAGCCCGCTGAAAAGAAAGAAGGCGGTGGCAAGAAATGATGAATACTCGCTGAAAAGAAAGGAGACGAGGAGAAGAGTGGCAGAATGTTCCCAACAAAAGTCATGTGTGATGTCTAAGTGTTCTCATAAAATCAGTCTGTGTTTAGTGTCTGGGCGAAGCCAACGTTGTTGCTCCGTGAGTTTAATCCTCCTTGTCAATGCCAAGTGATCTTGATTCCCATGTGCCCTCGGGAGCACGCCCATGACATACAATATCTCCGTCCCATGTCCGACGACCTTGTGATTCCCATTTGCCATTTTGGTGCGCCGGATTGGCCAATTTACTTTTCTACCCCCAACAAGTCAATAATTGAATTTAACACTTACGGTTTTATTTTCCTTTTTTGTTTTACGGTAGCGGGCTACGCCCACGTTGTTTACGAGTCATACAGAGTGTCTGAGTCGCATTTCATGCTAACCCATCAAGGTTCGATTTCAAAAAATTCCAAAATTTCAAAATTCCAAAAACTTCGATTTCAAAAAATTTCAAAATTTCAAAATTCCAAAAACTTTTTGCGAATTATGGATAGATGATCCAAGTAGTGGAATCTTTTCGGGTCGATGACCCCAAGCTTTCGAAATTCAAAATTTCAAAATCTCAAAAACTTTTTGCGATTTGTGGATAGATGATCCAAGTAGTAGAATCTTTTCGGGTCGATGACCCAATCTTTCAAAATAATCCAATTTCAAGATCGATGATCCAAATGTGCTTATGTGATGATTATTGCTAGTACGTTTTTGTGTTCCAATTATAGCAGGATATGCTTCAATCAGGCTCTAAAGTCTTCGACTTTAGAGCCATTGCAAACTAGGGGCTCTGAAACCGTAGGCTCCAGAGACCATTATCAAGATGTAAAGGATGACATCCACCAAGAATTCAATTCGATACAAGAGTATGAAATGGAAGAATTCCGTAGCTGAAAGCAAATGAGGAAAGCGGCGGCAACCTCCTTGGAAAGTCCCGTCCCATTCGGACAAGTGCCAGCAGATGATAAATTTTGGGCAAATGTCAGCAGACGATGAATTTTGGACAAACGCCAGCAGATGATAAACTTTGGGCAAGTGTCGGCGATTCTTGCCGAACTACGACGCGGGTTTGATTCCGTCAGAAACGGATACGTAGGCGCCTAAGGATAAGGCTCAATCCACCATATATGCAATTTTATGGGTCGACGACCAACGACGATAATTTGACACAACAGAAGCGAGAGTCAATCCCCAACGAAGTTTCAGGTATGGTCTCTTCTTATGGCTGGCGAGCTTATATAACCAAGTCTAATGGACTATAAACGACCCGAAGAATCCTCAGGTCGAAAGGGACCTGGGGTATACTTTGACTTTTGCCTTGTCCAAGCCTCAGTCAAAGTGGAGGCTCTGTAGATACCCGTATCCGTCGATATTGGAATTTATAGAGAACCCGACAAACACCCGATGATGATAGGACACATGTATTCTTTAGTTGTCATTGTCATTATTTGGAGCTCGTTTTACGATGTTGAATGGGCGTCGTCGATGAAATTTTTTATTAATTTAAATGATATTTAAATTAATGTTTTTTTAAGTGAGTTCATTTTATTAATTTAAATGATATTTAAATTAAAGCTTTTTTAAGGTAAATTCAATTTATTTTATTTTATTTTGAATTTATTTTCCCAAGTTTATTTTATTAAAAATAAAATAAATAATTGATTTTAAAAATCATTTTATGAATATATTTGATTTGAAAAATCATTTATTTTAATGTGTTAATTGATTTGAAAAATCGATTTTTAAAGCGAAGAAAACTCGTTTTAGAAGCATGTTTTTGAGCTCGATTTTAGCTCGGTTTTTGGGCCCGTTTTCTTTACGAGTTGGCACGAATATCGAGTACACTAACCAACCTAAGCCTCTACCCATCCAACCCAGTTCGAACCCCCATAACCACGGCCCAAATTCCATCCCAAACACCCCCCAAACAGCCCGCATATACACGAGCAGCCCCCCTGTTTTGCAGCTCAATCCCGAGCCCAAAACCCGCTCCAAATACCACCAAAACCCGTACCCATTAACCCTAACCCATACCCTAATATCCTACCCATATTACCCTAGCTTAATCACCAAGAAAACCCCTCTCAAACCCTCACAAAAGCTGCTGGACAGCAGCTATGCGTGAGCAGGCCCGACTGCCTCTCCCTCTCTTTTACCCTACTTTAACTCCTTATAAATACCACCCCTTTGTGCACGTTTTCCTAGGCCGAATGGCCATGTGTCGTGTATGGTGTCGTATTTAGCAATTGTATTTAGATCGAGTTGTATCTTTAATTTCTCGTTGTGTCGGCATGAAATGCCTGGGTTGTAATAGGGTAGATCCCAACGGCTCCCCCATTCCCCTCAAGCCTTTTTTGTTCCGTTTATATGTTGTTAGATCAATCAACCCACATGCTAAATTACAACTTTGACAAAGTTAGTTTAGTTGCATCTAAAACGACATAGAAATTGTTGTCACATGTTAGGGTTTAAAACGATGTTTGCATATCATATATCGTAGTAGCTATGACCTTGTTTGAAATCCATACTTGACTTAGTAGAGGCCGTTATTGACGGGCGGGGTTAGGTGTCCTTATGGGCTTCCTAACACGTACCCTCACCCCTTACTCAAGATCTATGGTTTGTGGATCCGTCTAAATACCATTGGATTACGAGAGTCATTCAAATCGAGTGATATAGGGTACAAGTCTTTATCTTTAATCACTCGTAGTCGATTGGCTTTATGCTTTTCGATGAAAGGTGTAAAGTTGACTTGAACGGTTCCAAGTTCCCAAAAAACTTGGTGGCGACTCTAATATGTCTTAATTCGATTCGAAAGAACCTCGAGTCGATTATGCCTAGTGTGGATCCCGCGGACGCAGTTCCCGAGGGCCTTGTCCACACAATGAAAATAAAGCTTACAAGCCGGTTAAAGGTGGTCATCTCCTTGATATGAGCACATTGATTCGAAAATTCCATTGGGGGAGACATGATAACTCCACCCCGGGATATGAATGGATAATCAAGGGAGTTGACTCTATTATCATGACACGGAAAATATATCGCATTTCCACTCACCGAAACAACTATCTTATCCCCGTCTCCAAACTTTCCAAGACCATCATCAACGAGCAACAAAATTAAAATAAAGATCCCTCCTCCATTGTTATACCGCCTTATCCCTTTGCCTTTGAAGAATTCACAACCAATGACCCAAATGTTGTAGAAGGCAATGATTATTTGACCAAGTTAATTTATATAGTCACTTTGAGCCTCTTATGCACGTACTTCTATGCAATTCCCGTAGTTTTATGCTACGAAATGCCCCGAATATTCTACTTTGGTTCGTTTGGTTGTAATTGCAGGAATGGACCTGAAAGAAACAGAATCGAGCCTTTTGTTGTCCCTTTAGCTTGAATTTAGGAGATGAGTGGATTTGGAGCGGAAATACTCCTGCTTTGGGATGCGTGAAGATGTCTCAGAAGCAATTTGACGTTCAAATGAGCTTGCTAAGTGGAAGATGGCTTGATCAAAGACTTTTGCTGACCTAGTCTATTCGATCGAGCAGTTTTGCTATTGAAAAGTCCTTGATCGAATACTTCTTATGTTCGATCGAGAGGTGCTTAATTGGAGGTCCTCGATCGAGTAACTTAAGTGCTCGATCGAGAAGTTTAAGCTTGTATTTGTTCGATCGAGTGATATGAAAATGCTCGATCGAGTACTATTCCATCTAACGCAAGATTTTAATATCTTCAATATCGTATTAGGTTAAATTAATATCTTCCCTATATAAAGGGAGACGACATTAGGTTTAGCTATCTTTTATCTCAGCTTTTCTACTGATGAACGTTGCTTTGCTCCTTCTTTTCCGGATCCGAACTTTTGTAATTTTTCTCTCTTCTATTCATTCAAGTATTGTTTCTCTTTTGCACATCTCTCTACCATGTTTATTATTGCTTTATCTTTCATTATTGTTTCATTAGTCGTTATGCGTAGCTAATTCCTTACTGCTAGGATTACGGAAGCCGTGATAGTAAAGCAATGATGCGATAATTGGATTAGGAGGTTTACATGTGAGAATTGTTTCATATCAATTTAATTGTAATCGTTTAGCTGAGTGCACGCTTCTAATCTAGTTAATCCGGTTAAATTCAAACCTAGATCGAAAGATTGGAATGAATAGACCTGTTATGGACAATAGACTACACTAATGAGGGTGAAAGCTAATTTAGTAGTATTTTAGAGCGGATAGCGGACTGGAAGGACCTTTCCTTTACCCTTCTCACATCAGACCGACTGACCTTACCTTTAGTTGATTTGTGTATTATCATGGTGAACCGACATCCTGACATCTCTCTTTCTATTTTCTCTCAATCCCTTTCACTCTTTCTTTTTTTAATTCTCGTTACTTTTATTACTCTTTAGTTTAGTTTAAACAACTCACCCCCCCCCCCCGATTTGTGACCATAGACAGACTGAACAACGAGTAGATAGTGACCGCCTCCCTGTGGATACGATACCCAACTTGCCTCTGCTGCATTAGTTAGAGCCTGTTTGTTTTATTCTTGATAGGTTTGCGACAGCCGTGTCAAATTTTGGCGCCGTTTCCGGGGAGGCAACTATTTTATTTACTTGTTCTAATTTTGTCTGTCTTTTGCCTCAAGGAATTTATTCCTTGAGGCATTTTTTATCTTTTCTTCTAAAGTTGTTTTGATAGGTCATACAGGTCCTACCTAAACAGGTTTCTAGGAGAAATATCATCAAAGGGAAGGCTTGAGTACCTTTGATCCTTCTACCAAAATATCTAGCGTCTCAAGAATTATAGCACAATTTGAAGCTCATAAGGTAAGATCTGACAAGCTGGAGAGTAGACAATCTTGGGATGGTCCACCTTAATTCCATGCTGTGGCGCAACAGGTGGTCTACTGTGAGAGATGTGGTGCTGTGGGGCACAATGCTGTCATTTGTCTGGCAGAAAACGACGAAGTTTGTGCATTTAAGCAGCATAGACAAGCTAGTCATTCCCTTGCATATGTGCCGCCACATCCGTTTTAGCAACGAGGCTATCAAAAGCCTCCATTTGTTTGGCCGCCGCAACAACAAACTCCTCCTCGTGATAAACAAAAAGAAGAGATTGCTGAACTGACGTATATAGTGAAGGCACTTGCGCTGCAAGTGCAAGAGGTTATGCAAACTAAAGACACCATTATCAAGAGACTTGAGACTCAGTTAGCTCAAGTAATTGCCGAGCAAACTTCTAGGCAACCCGAGACGGTCTATGTTGTTCGCACTAGGATTGATATTCCCTATGAAGGATCGATTCTGCCTATTTATGCTGAAAATACAGTTTAAGAGGAAGAGTACAATGAAGCCTCGCCTGCCCCTGTTCAAAAATTCGATCGAGAGCTTTACTCAACTCGATCGAATGAAAATATTGAAGAAGTACTCGATCGAGAGGATAAATGTCCTCGATCGAGCACTGAGGAAAACAAGACCCTCGCTCGAGTAACTCAAACTGCTCGATCGAGTTTAATTGATGAGGAAAGTCCTCGATCGAGAGGAAATGTTCCTCGATCGAGTGATTTTTATGCTGATAATAATAAATTGTCATCTAAATTTAATTTAGACAATGATTCTGCAAATAAGGTTAATTCCTTTGTTACTTCTTCTACAGGTCTTGACAGGTTGAAAGACCCAGGAGGCGGGCATCATACGTTGAATTTGGAGACTGGACCAGTATGGATTGATGACCCAAGTGGAGGTTTAGACGAGGCTATGCCGTATAAGAAGAAAGGGCGCGAGAAAGCCAAAGGTGGAGGCCATGACACTGTGTTGAGTTGCCGTTCTTCAGTTCATGTGATGTTATGGAGGCCTAAAGTCAAGTTGATGGACGCCGAGGGGACCGCATTTAGTCAGAACCCTTGTTGTGGGCCATTGATTTGCGTGGGTGGATGAAGAGAAGAAGGTCGAGTTGGGACCTATCTGAAACTAGCACTGACCGGGAGGCAACCCGGAGTTTAAAACTTTTCCGTTAATTTTCAAACATTTCAGTTTTGTTGGGCTTGTAATAATTGGTTTTCAGACGATTGACTGGAACGTTTAGGCTTGTTTTGTCAGTCCTATCGGCGTTTAATGCGTGTTTGCAGTTGCCTCAATTGGAGCTTAGGTGTTCGTGCATAGACAACTACTCGATCGAGTACTTTATGTTCTCGATCGAGCACCCTAGGATGAAGACCACTCGATCGAGTGCTTTATTTCCCTCGATCGAGCACTTTTGGAGACCATTCTACTCGATCGAGCACTTTGCCCTCTCAATCGAGTAGGCTTGTTTTGATTCGCTTCCAGTGATGTTGTTATGAAGCTATTAGCGACCTCCCATGTTGCTGGCTGGATTGGGGAGGTACCTACTTCGCGCGTTATCTTGTAAGTTTTCCGAGCTTCACTCTACTTTTCAGTTTGAATTTCCTTTCCCTATTTTTGGGTACAATGGGGGCATTGTACAGTTTGGTTTGGGGAGGGTATATGCATCCATATCTGTGTCTGCATTGTGTTTTTATTACATTTATGTTATCACGTTTAATTTTTGTATGCATTGTCTTTTATTTTCAAAACTTCAAAAATCTCAAAAAATAGAAAATTCATAAGATCAAAAAATTTCACGTTTCTTTTTGCATTTAGGTTGACTCGGAACGGTGGATTTCAAAGATGAAATTGCACTACTTTTAGTCCTTTTTGCTTAAGCCTTTCAAAAACTGATATCTTTTTAGCTTTGTCTTAATGCATATCCACGAGTTAATGTTAAAACTTAGCTGAACAAATAGACTTGTCCTGAAATTTTGGCAACCTACTCATAATTTCTAAGTTTTAGAGCCGTATAAACTGGTGTCATTTATGACCAGTTCATGTAGGATTGTAAGTAGTTACTCCTTGCATAGCATGTATCATTAATTTGCACATATATGAAATTCAGTTGCTTTTTGCCTACATACATTCGGGTCAGTGGTTAGTGTCATATGCAGGGAGGTGCTTGCATTCCCTTTCCTTTCATTTTTACACATTAAACTCCACATTTAGCCAAATTTGTCTTTTGACCCTTAACTACATTCCAAATTTAGCCTGCCTTGTCAATCTAGTTTAGTGTATGTTTTTGCGGTATATAATTTATCGTGCCGAGTTTGGTTTGTATTGATTTGGAGTTGGTAGAGAAGAAAAAAAAGAGGATGAAATGAAAAAAAAAAAAAAAAGTTGAAAAATGATGAAAAAAGAAAAATCAGAAAAAAAAAACCGAGGAAAAAGAAAAAAAAAGATGAAAAAGAAAAAGACGAAAAAAAGAATTTCATGATACGATTTTTGCTCCTATGCGATCATTTTATCTTTTGAGGAGTTGGTTTTATTCGGTTTGGTGAGTAAGTATGCCAATCAAAGGCATTTATGCTTAATTTTGATAAATTAGAAGCGGATATGGTTCATTTGGTTCTGTTTAGTTAGCTAGCTTGGCTGTTAACCTCATATTCTCATAAATGTTTTGCCCCTTCTTACCCATTACCTCACTTTTCCATATCTTTGTAAGCCCTCGGCTGTGACGGGACCTTGTTTGGTTGAAATGTATGTGTACGGTAGCTAGAATCGTCTATCATATTAGCTTCATGCATGTTTATGTGGGTCGTAGTTAGGTGAGCGGCTATTTTTCTTTCTCTCTTACAATTAATTGCTTACCCCTTGCTTCATGAGAGAAGAGTGACCCGTGAGAGTCCATTTTTAAAGGTCTTGCTAGGTCGACATTTCAGCTTTACTATAAACATCTTACAACTCGTTTGCATTTGACAGTTTTTGCTATAAGTATCAGTTTGTTTGCATTAAATTGGTTTAAGTGGACAACTTGTAGCTGGCTCTGAGTTTTTATTCCGTCCCATTAGTTAGTTGCATTTAGTTTGCTTGGGGACAACCAAAGGTTTGGTTTGGGGAGATTTGATACGTGCATTTTCTATAGTCTCTTTGAGCCTCTTATGCACGTACTTCTATGCAATACCCGTAGTTTTATGCTACGAAATGCCCCGAATATTCTACTTTGGTTCCTTTGGTTGTAATTGCATGAATGGACCTGAAAGAAGCAGAATAAAGCCTTTTGCTGTTCCTTTAGCTTGCATTTAGGAGATGAGTGGATTTGGAGCGGAAATACTCCTGCTTTGGGATGCGTGAAGTCGTCTCGGAAGCAATTTGATGTTCAAATGAGCTGGCTAAGTGGAAGATGGCTCGATCGAAGACTTTTGCTGACCTAGTCTATTCGATCGAACAGTTTGGCTATTGAGAAGTCCTCGATCGAATACTTCTTATGTTCGATCGAGAGGTGCTTAATTGGAGGTCCTCGATCGAGTAACTTAAGTGCTCAATCGAGAGGTTTTAGCTTGGATTTGTTCGATCGAGTGATATGAAAGTGCTCGATCGAGTACTTTTCCATCTGACGCAAGATTTTAATATCTTCAATATCATATTAGGTTAAATAAATATCTTCCTTATATAACAGGAGACGAAATTAGGTTTAATTATCTTTTATCTCAGTTTTTCTACTGTTGAACGTTGCTTTGCTCCTTCTTTTCCGGATCCGAACTTTTGTAATTTTTCTCTCTCTTTTATTCATTCAAGTGTTGTTTCTCTTTTTCACATCTCTCTACCATGTTTGTTATTGCTTTATCTTTCATTATTGTTTCATTAGTCGTTATGCATAGCTAATTCCATAATGCTAGGATTAGGGGAGCCGTGATAGTAAAGCAATGATGCGATAATTTGATTAGGAGGTTTACATGTAAGAATTGTTTCATAGCAATTTAATTTTAATCGTTTAGTCGAGTGCACGCTTCTAAACTAGTTAATCCGGTTAAATTTAGACCTAGATCATATTGGAATGAATAGACCTGTTATGGACAATAGACTACACTAATGAGGGTGAAAGCTAAGTTAGTAGTATTTTAGGGCGGATAGCGGACCGGAAGGACCTTTCCTTTACCCTTCTCACATCAGACCGACTGACCTTACCTTTAGCTAATTTGTGTATTATCATAGTGAACCGACATCCTAGCATCTCTCCTATTTTCTCTCAATCCCTTTCACTCTTGCCTTTTTTAATTGTCTCTACTTTTATTGCTCTTTATTTTAGTTTAAACAACTCAAATCCCCTGATTTGTGACCATAGATAGACTGAACAACGAGTAGATAGTGACCGCCTCCCTGTGGATACGATACCCGACTTGCCTCTGCTGCATTAGTTAGAGCCTGTTGGTTTTATTTTTGATAGTGTTGCGACAACCGTGTCATTAATGAAGCATATCCATAGAGAGTCCTACAAGGATGGGGTGAATGCCTACTATGCCCAATATCCACCACTCTATCATCTTCCTAGGCAAGGACTTCTTGACCCTAAGAGTCCTTTGCCGGACTGGGTGGATAGAAAGGTATTCTTTCCTCAAGCCTCTCAAGATGAAGAAAGGGAAATCCAGGTTGCTAGGAGTAAGGAGCATGTTGATGATGATGATGATGGGGAAAGTAATGAAGCAGGCAATGATGACAATGAGCAAAGTTCAAGTGAAGATGATGTTGATGATGCCTCCGGTTCCTTGGAGGATGATAATGATGATGATGATGATATAACAATTAGTGATAGTTAATTATTGAACAAACATGAAGGAGGACGACGCAATTTAAAGGTTGATGGCTTCCATAAGCATCTTAACCTATACCATGGTGAGTTTCCTACCCCTCCTTTTGATTTGTTTTTTCTCTCATGATTACATAACTTGTATAACAAGTAGTATAGAGCATTTAGAGAGTCATTCTTGGACTCTTTGATGGCTAAGAGTTTTTGAGTCCTAGCAATATCAAAGGACTCACACCTCGGCAACATTTAGGTAACTATCTTTTTTGCTCCCACCATAAAGAATCCAAAATGACAAGTTACTTATCATGCATTGCATTGCATGCCTTATGAATAAACTTCCCAATTTTTGCACTAGAAATAGTGTTTAGTTTGGTTTGGGGAAGTTCGTTCATAAGCAACCTGAGTTAATTCAAATTAACTCTCCAACCTAATCGAAAGCATGCATCATATAGCATAGTTTAGTTTTCATCATATATACTATTTATCATGTAGTATGCATTTAGTATAGAATTCATGCATTTCATATAGCTTCATGCATTTGCATTTGCATAATTTTCTATCGTTTTGTCCATTGAGGACAATGTCCATACTAGTGTGGGGATGGGAAATTCTAACATCTAACCGTTATTAAAAAATTGATGAAAATTGAAAAAATTTGAAAATTCCAAAAACATGTTCTTTCTTTTTAGCATGGAATTGTATATACATGTCTGTTTGTCATTCTTATCACATGGGGACGACTACGCCACATTCGAAGCATAAGGGATAAAGAAGACCGCATGGTGTGATCTTTCCAAATCTTCTTCTCCCTTCCTTATATGTTAATGAGAATGTGGCTACTTTTTTATTAATGCGGTATGAACCTATGTGTTGTTAAGAGTTTGCATTTAGTTTATATGGCATTTTAGTTGTTAGAAGCATATGCATTAGAGTTGTATATATGTTAGTTGCATCATGGCATATAGTTGCATGGTAGAAAAATTTGTGAAAATACCTATTTGGAAAGCTTGACAAGTGTATATAAGGCCCTTGTAAATAATTTTTCTCCTTGAGACTTTGTTTGCTAAAATACTCTCAAGACACCCTAGGATGTGTCATACTAGTATCTTTTGTCCCATGGTCTAAAGCCTAGTCAAGGGTTTGCATGTGTGTCATCTATCCAACCTTATGATGTGATATGGACTTGATCAACTTATCTAGGGGACCTTGATTGACTTGGTGGTTCGGCAACTCAGAAATATTTTTCATTAATAAGTTTGAAGTGCTCATTTCAAAAAACAAATTGATGTCCAATCGTTTTAATTGCCAAAGAAACCTCAAATGTTTTGAATTGTTGAATTGCCGAGAAATTTGATGGAGGCGTACCAGTTCAATGTGCTTTGGTGAGGGATCCTTTGAATTGGGCCCCCACATAGTTGTGAATTCAACCGCCCAAAGACAAAGTGACTATCACCCCAAAAGCTATTATCTAGAGGTTAACCGGTTGCCTAATAAGCGATTGGCAAAAGCAAAGGACACTAGCACATGAGGGACAAACCCCATCTTAAAGTTTTGAAATGTGAAATGCGGGAGTTGAAATGCGGCCAAATTTTGAATGCTAGTCAAATCCACTACTTTTGTTTTAATTGACTTGAGAACTTCATTCCCAAACCTTTTTGGTATGCCACCTTGTTGAGCTTAGGATGATCCTTGGCCTTTACACTTGTAGAGAATCCGATATTTGTCATGTCATATGCCACTAATATCATAAGGATTATCCTTCCACCCCCATCCGATCGCCCTTGATAAAAGCATTTAGCAATTGTGGACGAAAGTAGCCTAGTTTAACACAACTTGGAGGTGACTTGTTTGTATCCTCTTATACTTAGTAACTTGGAGAACTAATATCTATGGTGGAATGTGTACCCTTAAATTGCTTCCCTTTTAGATGATTTCCGCCACTTAGATGAGGAAAGTGGCTATTATTTTTGTAGATGCATCCTTTGATGTGTTTTGTGTGCTTAATGTTTGGATGCATCGCCATTTTGGCAAAGCCCACCTTACCTTGCAAGAAGGCATCTTACCTCATAGATGTCTTGTTGTGAGTTGAAGGGGCGGAGTGAGACCCGCTTATTGTCTCACATCGGTGATGTTATTAGAGTATTATAAATAAAGGTCATAGTTTTAGTCACCTCTTTACTGGGGACGAGCAAAGGTTCGGTTTGGGATATTTGATGTGACTCGTATTTACGCACATTTAGTCCCCGAACTATCCTCGTTCCTATGCTTTCTAGCATGCATTAGGGTCGTTTCTTATCTTTAGCTACCTACTTTTCATATTCTATGAGGCTTTGTGCCCATTGTAGGAGAGGAGTGCTAGCCTTGCTTATATGGAGCAAAACGGAGCTAAATTGATCGCATCTAACAACCAAGCAACAAAGAGGAGACCAATACTAAAGGCCTAAGTCAATAAAACAAGTAAATGGGCAATGATGAAGCAACCCCACGACCCCTCAAGGATCCCCACGAATCAAGGGCAGCCAAATGAAGAAGAAGCAAATTTGCCCTTCAGGACGGGCGTCCCTCAGTGCAGGATGAGCGTCCATCAGAGGAGATCGTGCGTCCCATGCCAGGACTTGCAAGGCGTTTAACTTCATTTAAGGGGCTTAACTGTTATTTAAGCCCTTAATTAACCTAATACTTGTACTTAGTATAAATACTCCCTTGTAATAAAAGATTAGTACCAAGTTATTTAGTAGATTAAACATCAATTAGATTAATTACACTTTAATCCTTCCTTAATTATTTTTCAAGAATTCTTACATCAAATTGGGTAATTGACGATTATTTGAGTTATTATTGGAGAATTGACAACTCTTCATCATCAATCAAGTTTTCTTCTATTATTCTTTCCTTTCCATTTCTTGATCTTAAGATTGCTACAATTTCTTTACTCTTTACGTAATCCTTGTTTATTGCTTTACTTTTCCATCATGTTTATACTTGTTAAGATGATTGACACCATTGTTAACATGTTTTCCATGATAATGAGTGAGTAGTTCCCTAACTAGGGTTAGTGGGGGATTAGGGGAGTTAATCATGGGGTAGATCTTTACTTAATAAGTTCATATGAATGCCTGCTTGTTGTAATTTCAACTTATGCACATGTTATGCTTGATGAACTGCTTGATTGACAACCTAGAATGATTCTCTTATCCTTTCAACAAGACGTGTAAGACATAAACCAACTCAAGGCTTGTTAGACCATGCATATAGTTGAATAGGGAGAACTAAGTCGTTGTAGGTGTTGTAAAGTTCTGAATGACTCGGCTCTGAGACCCAAAACTCCCTAGGAATTGCAAGATATAAACTAACTCGATTCCATTACAATAATAAATTGCTTGCATCTATGTAACTTATTTATGTAATCGCATCATGATGTTAGTTATTTAGACCATATTAATACTCATCTTATGATATTAAAATTACAAATTAATTTAAAATGGTCTAAATCTACATGCATGCAAATAAAAGTATAAAAGATGGTATTAAACCATCTTAAGACAAAAGTTCCTTACATTGTATGAGGCAAGTTTTGGGCACAACTCAAGGACTCCTTCCTTGATGTTGTTCTTGAGCTATGAAATTGGATGTTCCTCCAAGACAACAAACCACCAAAATAGATGGTCTCCTAAGGAAGCACCCAAGAATCAACCCAAAATACTACTATAATACTAACTAGATATATGTAGTAGTAAACCTTGTATCATGTAATATTATTACACTAATCATATTATATAATGAATATTATTATTTATGAATTATATTTGATTTTTATGATCTACAAATTGATCAAGTTATAATGAAGAAGATGAAGAAAATGGACACCTTTTTCTCTTCAAAGTAAACCAACCAAGGGAGGATAATTAGAGGTTTTATTTTTCACCAAATTTTCATCACATGCAAATGTGTAAATAATTGGTATATATAGATCTTTCAAATGTATACAATTGAGAGGAACATCACATGTGATTTTCCACCAAATGTTGACAAAAGTGGTCTCTAATGACCTCATATATTTCGGTCCAAATGGACCTTAATTAGTCCATTTCGATTTTCGACATTTGTCCCACAAATGCTTATAAGTCTTATATTTAATTATCTTACATAATTAAATATTAATTTAATTATTTAACAGTTAAATAATACAAATTAACCACTAATGATTACTTAACTATAAAGTAATCATGAGACCATTTTATCAACATATATTGTGTCAATACTACCTCATTTCGCTAATTTTACAACCTCTTGTAAATTAAAATAGCTAATTATCTTTATCTCAAAACTTATACATATATCGTATAAATTTAATTAATTAACTAATAATTAATAAATTTATTAATTAATTATCAAATAATTAAATAATAAATCCCCTTGGCCCGAGTTCATAACTCGTCATCAAATAATATATTCACATGACTTGTTAAAAGTCAATTAATACAAGGATTTAATTAATTTGTATCTCATACAAATAATTAGTTTTTCCATTTGGGCATCATCCTATAGGTGTGACCTAAAGAGATCAGCTGATCACCGCCGTCACACGACAGTAATGTCAAATTCTAGTCAGCCAATTATTATCGATTTAACGATGACCAGCTGACAAATAAAAAGATAAATCCCTGATATTCCTTTTACGAGATTTATTATGTAAACGCACTTATTGTGGAGGACACTACTCCAACAATCTCCCACTTGTCCGACACAAGTGTACGTTACCAATTCTCTTGTCCAATAATATCTCCCACTCAATACAAGATGTCTTTGAGGTCGTTCTTACACGTGATCATATCATAAAATGGTTTCCTCGATCAGGAGAATGACTGTCTGACCGGATAATATACTATATATCTCATCCGAGCGTGGCCACGCATTCACAGTCATCTCTCCTCGAGTGGCCTTGAGATAAAATATGACTTAAAAGGACAATCTCGTTGACCTATTTTCTTCATTCGATACAGATCACAATGACCCAGTAAATGCTCATCGTCCTCCTTTTACGGTGCGACCTAGAACAAAAACCAAAGCCACCGAAAACCGTACCAACTCTGACAAATAGTCACCAGTCTAAAGAATTGACTCGAAGGAATAAATAGAAATCCTCGCCACGACCTAGCAACAAAAAGACTCTACAAACGGTCACTGTCCGATAAATTGTCTCACAATCTGCCTATGTAATCGACCAGCCATCATTATGACCTTATGACAGTCGAACCTGTCATCTATCGCCTTATAATCTAGTCACTCCGGGACGTCACCTCATTAAGTAACTAGGGACAAAATACAATGTTAATCCAGTTCACTTTAATAGAGTTCGACATTGTCACTACAATCTATTTGGATAAAACAAAGTATATAAAATTCAGACGTAAAACTGAATATGACGATAAATGCAATTATCATATATGAAATAATAAATACAATATTTTGAATATTACATATCATATAATTTACAACAGTTCTGGCATTCATCTCAATCCCATCGAAACTACATGACTATCATGTTTAGATTGAGACAATTGCTTGGTTAAAAGATCAGCAATGTTGTCAGCTGTCCCAACCTTACAAACTGTAATTTCTTTCCTTTCTATTAAATCTATAATTACATGAAATTTCCTAAGTACATGTCTAGACTTGTTATTAGACTTGGGCTCTTTTGCTTGAAAAATAGCCCCACTGTCCCAACCTTACAAACTGTAATTTCTTTCCTTTCAGTCCCTCTAAAAATTGTCTAATCCAAACAGCTTCCTTTGCACCTTCAGAGGCTGCAATGTACTCAGCTTCCATTGTAGAATCAGCAGTCACAGACTCTTTGAAACTTCTCCAGCAAACGCCCCTCCGTTCATCCCTATTGGTTTGGAAACTGGCATCCGTATAACCTCTTATACGTAATTCAGATTCTCCTCCAAACACTAAGAATGAATCTTTAGTCCTTCTCAAGTACTTTAGAATATTCTTGACGGCTATCCAAAGTGACTCTCACCGGTTTTGAAAACGACTCGTCATACTCAAAGCATACGAGACGTCAGGACGATAACACATCATAGCATACATGATCGATCCAACAGCGGAAGCATAGGGAATCGATTTCATGCGTTCAATATCCTTAGCCTCAGTAGGACACGGTGACTTACTCAAAGTGATCCCACTGCCCATAGGTAGAAAACCTCTCTTGGAGTTTTTCATATTGAATCGGTCAAGAATCTTATCGATATAGGCTTCTTGGCTCAATGCTTATATCCTTTTGGATCTATCTCTATAGATCCGGATACTCAAGATGCGCTGAGCTTCTCCCAAATATTTCATTTGGAAGTGATTTCCCAACCACTTCTTAATAGAAGCAAGCATATCAACATCATTCCCAATGAGTAATATATCGTCCACATAAAGAAGTAAGAAAACAACTTTACTCCCACTAAACTTCATGTATAAACATGGTTCGTCAACACTTCGAGAAAAACCATTCTGTTTAATAACATGATCAAAACGATGATTCCAACTCCTTGACGCTTGCTTAAGACTATAAATGGATCTCTTAAGCTTGCATACTTTGTTAGGATTTTTAGGATCCACAAAACCCTCAGGTTGTGTCATGAACACTTCCTCTTCCAGAAACCCGTTCAGGAAAGCGGTTTTGACATCCATTTGCCATATCTCATAATCATGAAATGCAGTAATCGCTAACATTATCCGAACAGATCTAAGCATAGCAACTGGTGCAAAAGTTTCATCATAGTGTAAACCATGAACCTGGGTGAAACGTTTTGCAACCAATCTAGCTTTATAGACATCTTTATGTCCATCCATGCCGATTTTAATCTTGAATATCCACTTACATTGTAGAGGTCGAACATCTTTAGGTAAGTCAACCAGGTCCCATACCTGATTATCATACATGGAATCCATTTCGGATTGCATGGCCTCGAGCCATAGCTTAGAGTCAGAACTCGTAATAGCTGCTTTATAGGTTTTGGGTTCATCACTTTCCAAAAGTAAAACCTCATAGTCACCATCTTCCTTGATAACATCAAGGTATCTATCAGGCTGACGACTAACCCTTTCTGACCTCCTAGGTTCAACAGGAACAATAACCGATTCAGACGTAGAAAGAACATCTTCCTGCACTGTCACATCAGTTTGTGGCTCTTGAACTTCATCAAGTTCAAATTTTCTCCCACTCTGTCTTCTAGAAATATACTCCTTTTCTAGAAAGACAGCTTCACGAGCAATAAACACTATATTCTCGTTACTATTGTAGAAGTAATATCCACAAGTTTCCTTAGGGTAGTCTACAAAAATACATTTTTCAGAACGAGGTGCAAGCTTATCGTCAGACTTGCTCTTGACATAAGCATCACAACCCCATACTTTCATGTATCGCAGATTCGGGACTTTCCCTTTCCATATCTCATATAGTGTTTTGTCAGTTGCTTTAGTGGGACTTTTATTAAGTGATTGTATGGCAGATAAAATGGCAAAACCCCAGAATCACTTAGGTAACTCTGTTTGACTCATCATCGATCGAACCATATCTAATAAAGTTTGATTCCTCCTTTCAGCCACACCATTTAATTGTGGTGTGCCAGGAGGAGTTAACTGAGATACAAGACCGCAGATTTTAAGATGATCCTTAAAGTCATTGCTTAAATATTCCCCACCAAGATCTGATCGTAATGTTTTAATCTTCTTATTTAACTGGTTTTCTACTTCATTCTGGAATTCTTTGAACTTATCAAAAGCTTCACTTTTATACCTCATTAAGTAGATATACCCATATCTACTCATGTCATCGGTAAAAGTAATGAAATAGTCATAATTACCTCTAGCAGTGACTGTCATTGGACCACATACATCGGTATATATTAAACCCGATAACTCACTAGCTCGAGATCCTTTTCCTTGAAAAGGTGAACGAGTCATCTTGCCAAGTAGACAAGATTCGCATGTACCAAATGATTCGAAATCAAAAGGTTTAATTACACCAGTCGACACTAGTCTTTTAATGCGTTTCTCGTTAATGTGTCCTAATCGACAATGCCATAAATAGGATTGATCGGGATCACCTGTTTTGAGTCTTTTATTATCTAAATGATAAACATCGTTGCAAGTATCTTGAATATAAATACCATTGATTAAAATAGCTTGAGTATATACAATCCCATTAAGGGAAAAAGTACAACACTTGTCTTAATTACAAAGGAAAACCCTTCTGTGTCTAACACATATACGGATATTATATTTCTAGATAGTGTTGGTACAAAATAACAATTATTAAGATGCAACTGCATTCCTGAAGTTAAACTAAGTACATAAGTTCCTACTGAGACGGCGGCTACTTTAGACCCGTTTCCCATTCGGAGATCGACATCACCCTTGTTTAGCTTTCTTATGCTTTTTAGGCCCTGCAAATGATTGCACAAGTGAGAACCACAACCAGTATCTAATACCCAAGTTGTATTTGAAGCATAATTTATGTCTATCATAAAAGATTCGGTTGAGAAATTATATGTCGGCTTCACAATGCCAGCTTTTATGTCATCCAGGTACTTTGTACAATTACGTCTCCAATATCCCTTGTTATTACAATAATTACAAGTGTCTTTAAGAGGATTACCCTTTATAGGTTTAGGCTTGGTACAGAAATTCGCAATTGCTTTACCTTTGCCTTACACCTGAACGGGCTTCTTACTTGCGTTCCTCTTAAACTGCTTCTTCCCCTTCACGTTAATCGCAAGCACATCTTTCCTCGTGCTCCCACTCAATCCCATGTCCTTCTCTGCTTGCACAAGCAGAGAATGGAGCTCATGTAAACTCTTTTTCATGTTCGTCATATTGTAATTTACCCTAAATTCGCTAAATCCCTTGACTTGCGAGAGAGAGTGGAGCACTCGGTCCACCACAAGTTCGTCGGGGATTTTATATCCCAACCCCTCTAAAGTTTCCACGTACTCAATCATTTTAAGTACGTGTGAACTTACAGGTTGACCATCTTTGAGGTTAGCCTCAAAGAAATGAACTGTGGTGTCATACTGGATTATCCTCGGGCCTTGAGAAAACATAGTAGAAATCCTCGAGAATACTTCATGTGCATCGCGAAACTTGACACATTGCCTTTGTAAAGCAGGATCCATTGAAAAAATCAAAAGATTTTTTATTGCAGTGGATTCCTTTTGATAATTTGAAAAAGCCTCCCTTACATCGGCAGTGGCCCTAGTACTAGGCGAAGGGGGAGAGGGATCGACAAGGTAGCGTAATTTGCCATCACCTGCGGCAACTAATCGAAGTTGTTCCTCCCAATCTTTAAAATTACTACTGTCGGCTTTTAATACATATTTGTCCATAAAAGAACGTAGCCATGAATCTCTAGCTATGGTGACGGTTTCACTAGTAGAAGTCATCGTGATTACTACTAAAGAAATAAAGGAAAGATTAACATTTATCGTCTAGAAACACTACTACAAATACAGGCAACCACAACGGCCCTTTAACAACGCTTATTCACGAAAATCATCAAAACACGTTGTAGAATTTATTCCGCGAATTTTACCAAACTTAATTACAACGGTTATGTGTTGTTAGCCGTTGTTATTTGTTTTAACAACGGGTCATACTTAAACAACCGTTGTTAATGAAAAAACTAATAACAACGGTTAAATTTTAACCGTTGTTAATGGTTTGGCGCCAAATCAGTGAAAAGTAATCACAACGGTTATATTAGAACCCGTTTTTAATACTTTTTAACAACGGTTGTAATCTCAATAACCGTTGTTATTAATATTATGAAAATCTTAAGAACAACATATTGCTTTATTCTGCTATACGCTACAAACACAAACACAAGCTAATACTGCTACTATATCATCCTCCATTCCTCCCTGATCGTCTCTCTGTCTTCATCTCCGTCACTGTTGTCACGTCTTCTCTCCCTCATCGCGCGTGTTTATCAATCAGGTATATATATGTTTCTTAGCAACGCTTATTATAACTAGATATAGGATTTTTTGGGTTATTATCTAATTTGTTGATAATTTAGCTTAATTGCTTTCCTGAATTTCGTTTATTTGTTTGCCTATTATTGTATTTTCTGAATTAGTTGCCTATTATTACGAATGTAGAATAATGACTCGAACTTGGATGATTGATGCAAATATGAGTGACCGCACCTACAAGGATGGTTTAGCTGAATTTTATGAATTCGTTTCGAACAATTTGAATGGTTCTTCTATTATTGCATGTCCTTGTGAAAGATGTGGTAATATTAGCTATATGGCTTTTCTGGACGTTAAAATACACCTAGAAAAGTGGAGATTTAGTCGATCCTATACACTTTGGATTTTTCATGGGGAATCATTAGAGGAAGAGAATAACTCTGAAGAAGATGATGTTGATGTACACGAAAGGCTAACTGATGATCCTGAGTTTGCCGAGTTTTTGAGTTGGAAGAGTTGGAAGTAGAGAAGTTGAATGTTGGGTCTATAGATAATGAAGAGAATGATGATGAGTCCATTGCTTTTGAAGATGTAGGTGATGACACTAGTAATTGGGATGACCTTAACAACATGTATGAGAAGTTGTGTGAGTCTGAAGCACCTCTTTATCCTGGTTGTAAGTTCACAAAAATGTCGGCCGTGGTGAAGTTGTATAATATCAAGGGGGCAAATGGGGTGAGTGACACGTGTTTCACTAGTTTTTAGCCTTGATAAAGGAGTTGCTTTCTGATGGTAATGTTCTACCCGTTAAGACATATGAGGCGAAAAAACTAATAAGAGGAGTGGGTATGAAATATGAGAAAATACATGCATGTCCAAATGATTGCATATTGTATCGGAAATTATATCAAAACTTAACCAATTGCCCTAAATGTTTGGAGTGGCGTTATAAGGATAAGGAAGGGATCCGGCTAAGGTGTTGTGGTATTTTCCATTGATACCAAGAGTCATAAGGATTTATGCGAATCCCGATGATGCAAAAATGTTAACTTGGCATGAAACAGGAAGAATAAATGATGGAAAGCTAAGACACCCGGTAGATGGTAAGCAATGGAAATCGTTCGACGCTAAGTATCCCGAGTTCGGCAATGAACCTAGAAACTTACGTCTAGCGCTGTCCACCGATGGAATGAACCCACACGGAAACATGAGTAGCCAACATAGTACTTGGCCAGTAGTGTTGGCTATTTATAACTTACCTCCATATGTGTGCATGAAAAGAAAGTATTTGATGTTGTCGTTGTTAATTTCCGGCCCTAAACAACCTGGAAATGATATAGATGTATATTTGGAACCTCTTCTAGATGATTTGCGATTGTTGTGGGATAGTGGGATAGAAGTATTTGATGCATATAAGAACGAAACTTTCAATTTGAGAGCGATGTTATTGTGTACAATAACTGACTATCCGACTTATGGCGACCTTTACGGGGCACACGGTTCATGGGAAAGAGGCTTGTCCATTGTGTGGGGAGGATATCGAGTCCGAATACTTGAAGTCTTCTCGTAAGTATGTGTATATGGGAAATAGGAGGTTCTTGTCTCATGACCATTGTTATCGCAAGATGCAGAAAGCATTCAATGGAAGACAAGATCTTCGTCAACCTCCTAGAATTTTGAGTAGGCATGAAGTTTATCGAAAGTAAAGCATATTGAGATAGATTATGGGAAGAAGAGCGGCTCTAAATTGTCTACTCGTGGGTATAAGAAAAGATCCATATTTTTTGATAAACTTCCATATTGGCCGACTGGAGGTCGAGCATTGCCTCGATTTCATGCACATTGAGAAAAATGTCTGTGATAATATTATCAATACCCTTCTGAATGTTCCTGGTAAAACAAAGGATAACGCCGCAGCTAGGGAAGATATGAAAATGATGGGTATTAGGCTAGAGTTGGCACCACAGAAGAGAGGTAATCGTACATTTTTACCGCCAGCAGCTTTTACCCTTTCACGGAATGAGAGAAAAGAGTTAATGCATGCTTGAATGGAATTAAAGTGCCACATGGTTATTCGTCGAACATCAAAAGCCTAGTGTCGATGCAAGACCTAAAACTCACCGGGTTAAAGTCACATGATTGTCACACTTTGATGCAACAATTACTACTGTGGCTATTCGTTCCATTTTACCTGAAAAGGTAAGATATGTTATAACTAGATTCTGTCTCTTCTTCCAGTCCATATGCGAGAAAGTCATCGATCCCGATGACGCGGATTCATTGCAGGACCTCGTTGTAACCTCTCTTTGTCAGTTGGAAATATATTTTCCACCCTCTTTCTTCACTATCATGATTCATCTGACCATTCACTTGGTTAGGGAGATTTTGTACCTTGGGCCCGTGTACTTGAGATACCAGTATCCTTTCGAAAGATTGATGAAAGTCTACAAGGACTATACATCTAATCGGTATCGTCCGGAAGGTTGTATTGCTGAACGCGCTATTTTAGACGAAGCTCTTTCATATTGTTACGCTCATATCTCCCCTGAGGAGTTGATTGGCGTTCCTAAGAATCGTCATAGTGACTGGATGACCGGAAAAGGTATTAGGGGCCGGGTTGAAAAAATTGTGACACGTGAAATGTTGCATTTAGCACACATGTATGTGCTAAACAACGAAGATGAGGTGCAACCTTATATTCAACAACACAAAGATGAGCTCAAATACGATCACCAAAACAAGACCGAGAAGTGGATTGCGAACGAGCATACGAAGACGTTTCCCGAGTGGTTTAGGAATATTGTCTTACGATTATCTTGATCAAACTGGTGATGACATCTCTCCTAGGTTACTACGTCTTGGTTTAGGTCCAAATGCCGGGGTCACCTTTTACAACAGTTTTGCCATTAATGGATATACTTTTTACACCCGCGAGCAAGATGAGGTGAGCACAATGCAAAATAGTGGTGTGAGTTCCGAATTTGAGGCAATGCACTTTGCTACTTCAAAAGATAAAAAGCCTATTTGGGGAAAATGCCTTTATTATGGTGTTATTCAAGAAATATTGGTACTAGATTACATTGATTTCACAATGCCTTTGTTTCGATGTAATTGGGTTGATAACAACATCCATTGTATCCGAAAGGATAAGATGGGATTTACGTTGGTCAATCTGGGTAAGGTTGGCAATAATAAGGATGATCCTTTCATAATGGCATCCCAAGCTAAACAAGTGTTCTATGTCACCGATCCTATGGATAAGAAGTGGTATGTTGTACTGTCTATAAGGAAAAGAAGGAGTAGTCCATCCGATAATGATGATGATGATCGGAAGTCGTTTTGAGGGAATGGATCAGTCTACCATTGTATCTTATTTCGACGATGTTGACACTGATCATGAGGACACTGAAAGCATCTATATGCGTGATGACCATGGTGAAGGTATTTGGGTTAACGAAGAAACTATGACATCCAAGAAACGTCCCCGATCCTGAGATAGTTCATCGACACATACGATATATGCATGCATGTTGGTGTAAGTTGTCTTATTTTCTTGATCTTATTATTAGATGTGGATCTTTGGTGTTGAAATTGCTTTGAATAATGTATTGTTACTGAGTTTGGACCGTAAAGGAATTACTGATAATTTTTTAAAAAAAAAGAGGTTCAACAATAACAACGGTTATATTTAAATTACCCGTTGTTAATACTTTCAACAACGGGTGTAGTACCTCTACCCGTTGTCAATTATTTTTTTGACGTATTTCATTTTGGCGCAAATTTGGTGAAAATATATTACAACGGGTATATGTTACCCGTTGTAATAAACTTTTGACAACGGTTGACTTTTATTGACCCGTTGTTATTAACATATAACAACGGTTCTTCTTTGAGCACCCGTTGTTAATAGTCTTAATAAAAAACTAATATAGAAACCCATCCAACATGCCATATACAAACTAACACACACAACATTATTACTCCAACCGTTGGTATCCTGTGTTAATCCTTCTCTCTTCCTCGCTTTTTACATTCTCGTCGCCGATTTCCGAAACCCAGGTTCCGTTGCCTTCCCTTATCATCCTGCTCGTTCTCTTTATCATCATCATCAACAAGTATGTTCACTTTAATTTTGTGTTTCGTCATTAGGGTTTTAAGACGATCATCTTGTTTCTTTTTTCATGCATTTGTTTGTTTTTCGTCTTCTTTGTTATCTTTATCATCCCGCATCATCTACTTTACTCCTCTTATCGGGGTTTAGGATTTTAGAAGCTCAATCTGTTGTTTTAAGTTTTCATTCCTATTAGGGTTTAGGGTTTTAGATAATACTCTGCATGTACGTTGTTAAGTTGTTCATATCCAGCTATATCATTCATATTTGGTTTTTAGGATTATCATGGGTGAAAAACGTAAAAGAAGTCAAAAGAATAATGAGCCTGGTGATAATAAGCCTGGTGAGAGGGGTGCTACGAAGTGCAAGAAAGTCCTTGCAGCTATAGCCGCTAAAACAGTAGTTCGAAATAACATGGAGTGAGAAGGGTTTCCCTCTTTGGTCCAAATGCGGGTCTTTTCTCCAGTTGGATTGGTGCTTGCACAAGACAGTTTGTGCCTATCTATTTAGAGGATGTTAAAAGTTTGAATCCAAAATTGGCGGAGTTATACTTGGCTCGTATAAAGGAAGGCTTTATTATACCCGATGAAAGTCATGATGAGTATTTAATGCATAAGGCGGTGATGTCCACAGAGCGGTGGAAGTGTGGCGTTGCTAGGGATTGGTTGTATGTGGACAAGGCAACGGGGAGATGCGTAAGAGCCCACCGGAAAACAAGTGTCCCACCATCAAGCGGGAAGAATGGGATCTTTTCAAAAGATGAGAACTACGAGAAGTTTCGGTTAAATATCCTCTCCTTTTAACGATTTACCTATCATTTTTTTAATTAATGAGTCCTTTATATAATCTTTTTATTATCTCATCTACTTGCGCTTTTATATAATTATTTGAAGGCCGTTAGCAAAAGAAATCGTGCTAACATTTCATGCAAGAAGGGGAAATTCTATGGTTCTCGAGGCGGTTCTGAGAAAGATAGAAGAGGACCTCGTAAGTAGCATGCATTATTGCCCTGTTAGACTTTATTTTTTTAATCACACTTGGACTTGCATTGATACACATTTACGTGTATAAATGTTACCATGTTAATGTGTAGGTGGCAAAGGGAGTGAAAGAGGTGGATCGGCATGTAACTTATAAAGAAGGGCACACGCCTAAAGGATCCCTTCGTGCGCGACAAATATGATCGGGAAGTTTTGGCCAACATAGTAAGCATTATTTTATTTCGACGAGTTCATTACTAACTTTATTATTTTAGTCACAAATATAATTTGAAGTTTATTTAATATATTATAGGATAAAGTAGTGAAAGAGGTAGAAGAAGGGAAATTCACTCCCGAAGGTCGTAATGACGTTCTTGCTAGAGCGATCGGCCGACCCGAACATCCGAGTCGTTTGAGGGGCGTCCCGTTACGAGGTTGGAGTAACGAAATATTATGGGAAAACTGCGCCGGATAAAGAAGAAAAGGAAGACTAAGTCCGAGAACGCCGACATGGTAACATTTATTCTATTATTTTCATTTAAGTTCAATTCACATGTTATTGTTGGGATAAAAATTGCTGACACATTACATTCTTGGCAAGCGACTTGATTAATGGCATCCGTACTACTAAAGTGAATGCGGAGGTAAGCTTTCCGAAGAAGAAGTGAAGATGATGGAGGATGTCATTTCTAAAGGGGTAATAATAAGGTACAACAGATTGGTGAAGAGGCCGCTACTACCTTGGCAATACATGAGAAGGAAGTATCGGTCAACGAGATTCAGAAAGATCAGGTACCTAATAATGCTTCCGAAGTTGTAACAACTAAAGCCGATCAGGTACCTAATATACTTCCTTATTTTTCTTTTGTTTTTTTTTTTTTGGGTAAGATCGGGGGTGTGTTCACCGCCAACTTCGACATGGTGCCATTGAATTGGTTAATTTTATTAGGTAAATAATGGGTCCGAAAAGGAGATGCAACTTGATGAGAAGACGGTGATGGAAAACAAGATACATCCCCTTCAAGTCAGTTCCCTGTTTTCAATAAGGTATGCATGAAGTGTTTAATTAGTTAAATTTATATGAATGCTGAAGTTTGTGCAAAAATCGGCCCGAGACAGAAAGCGTTTTTGCAAAATCTTTTTGAATCTTTGAAGCGTTTTTGCAAAGATATATATAATAATGTATATGTATGTGTATATTCTTCAGGCCGTAAACAATAGGCCAGTTATTCTTGCTGACCCTAATAGAATCGAAAAGCCACATGTGCGTGTTGGCCGGGTCTCGTAGAAAACAAACTGCAGCGAATGAAAAATCGTAGTTCATGGCGAAAAACTTTTGCCGAATCATAGAATAGTAGAGATAACTACAAATCAATCCAGGCTATGAAAAATTTCCACTTTATCTGTCCCGATTCGTGACGACATTACCATTCTGGGAGATGCGCTTGGAAGTTTCATCCAATGGCCTGATACTCACATCTACTTGGCGAAGATATCTCCGCCGCCTCCGCTGAGCAAATGGAAAGATTGGGGTTAGAAGAAATACCTTTATATATATATATATGTGTTACATTTTTAATTGTTGAATGTTTTTATATGTTAAATTTATATGTTATTTTTTTTTTGTAGGGAACAAAAAAGGCGGCTTTGGCGGATAAGCCTAAGTCCACAGACATGCCAACAACCTCGACTTCACAACAACTTGATGAGGTATGTATTTAATTAACTTCTCCATTTTTTTAAAAATTAACCTCGCCCCTTTATTTATATTTTGTCTGTATTTATAAAAAGCATGGTAATTTTGTGTAGGGGACAAAAAGACCGATAAGCCTAAGTCCCCGTCTTACACTCGCTACTACTACCTCATCATTGAAAGAGCAGGTTGACGAGGTATTTAATTAAGTACGCTTTTATTTTTATTACTCCAACTAGGATATGTTACCTTTGGATTTTTTATTATTTTAATTATCTATACTACATGTGTAGGTCTTTCTTTGGTAGTAGCACCACATCAAAGACTCATTATTTCCCGTAGTGAAAGTTAGGAGTATAAACTCCACAAAATATAAAGGGAAGGATTACATGCAAAAAGTAAGAACGGGGACGATGATGAGATCTGTATGAGGAGGGAGGCCATCGCATAGCCTCCGAGCAACGATAATTATTCCGCTCGAGGAGGATATTCTAGGGCCGAGCGCCATGCATCCATATCATGGGATCTGCTAGCCGTATGGGCTGGACTAGACCAGATTGATGTCCAACACATATTTGTTTGGATGAAGTAAGTTTCTTAATAAATAATTTCATAGTCTAATATTCTGACTACTAGGTAGATAGTGTTTTAAATATCGGAATTAATACCGTAATAATGTAGGATATTGCAAACCAGAGTGATCCCCGAGAAGAATATTCCATCTGATCAATACGGATTCATGTGCCCCTTTGTTTTATCTTTATTTATTCCGGATTTCACGTTCGAACAACGGGTAGATTATATTGCTCAAAGAATTGGCGACAACCAAGAAGTCGATTTTTGGCATTTATAATGAAAAAGGGTAATAAACAAATTAATATTACGTTTCCCCCTACAATTGCATTTTCATAACTAATATATGTACTTGTTAATAATGATGATGTCTCTTGATGTAGGACTCATTGGGTGCTAGCAGCCATCATGCCGACAAAGAAAAAAGTTTTCTGGTTGGACTCTTTACATCATCAACCAAGCGAGACTTTTAAGCACTTGATTAAAATGTAAGTTTATAATACTGATTTATTTATAATAACATTTTCAATTTTTATTTATAGAAAAAAGCTCGTTCATATTTTTGCCCCTAAAAAAATTAGTTTCTGCCTCCTTTTTTATTTTTTAAAAAAAGGGCCTTTAAGAAGAAAAGAGCAAACGAGGAGGATCAACCCACGAACGATTCTGATGTTGGCCCTGATTTTTTTACGATAACAGGGGTACGTGCTCAAATACAATAACATTAAGTGCAAAATCTGTGTTTAATACTAATACAATACCTAAAGTTCAAGATTCTGATGTGAGCCTTCTCTCGTCTGTTTTTTTTATGTAATAATAGGCCCCTCGCCAGCCAGATAGCATACAATGTGGATACTACGCTTGTCGGTTCATGTTGGAGATTATTAGGCGAAGATATCTCGTTATTCCAGAAAGGGTTAGTAATAATTTAAACATGTGTTTATTACTTTTTTTTAAATTAGAGCTAATAATGTTGTCTTGCAATTGCTGCTATATATACCATGATGTTGCTAATGTTGTCTTGCTTGCTGCTATATATACCATAATGTATTCTCTTTGTTTTTTCCGCAGTATGTAATCAACCAGTCACAACAGATTGAGCAATACTCAAGTATAGATATAGACGAGGTAAGAGACATGTGGGGCAACTACGTCTTAGAATATATATAGATAGAAATGCATGATACTATACTCACGTTTAGATCGGCTTATTAGTAATTTTTTTGTTGAAGTTAGGGAATGATTAATTAGTTCATGTAAATTCAACTCCTTGTAATTATGTATATATATATATATATGATGTCTGCATTGTTGTATGTGGTTGAATTGAATCTATTGAGTTCGATGAACCCGACTATGATTTATCTTTGGTCTTTGGTATATGGTGTCTTTCGATATATGCGGGTTTTTGAATGGCATGAAACAAATTTAATTTTTCAAAACATTAGGTGTACGTAATAAAAACGGTTACTAAAAAAAAACCGTTGTGAATACCTTTCACAACGGTTAATAAAACTAACACCGTTGTGAATGACATTTACAAATACCACAAGATAATATTCAACAACAGGTTTTAATCAAAGAACCGTTGTTAAAAGTATTCACAATTTTGGAGGTAAAATTACAACAACGGGTATTAAACAAAGAACCGTTGTTACTAACAATTTCAACAACGGGTATGTAACATAAACCCGTTGTCAAAAGACTTCATAATTTTGGAGGGAAAGTTACAACAACGGTTATACATACGACAACCGTTGTTATATTATTCCCTCCAAAATTTTGAAACACTTTCCACAATGGAGAACACCCAACAACAACGGCTTTTAACCGTGGTGAATACTTTAGACAACGGTTTCACTAAATAAGCAAACCGTTGTAAATACCTTCTACAACGGCCGCATTAACAACGTCCGCTTTTTTATTTTACAACGGTTTTTACCCGTTGTTATAGGTTGCATCTGTAGTAGTGAAATATTTAACTTGTGAAACTATTTAACAAGTTCCCATTTATATAATGATTTCCCACTGAATTATATAAATGATTTCAAGATCCTATTTTATATAAACACGGGCACGGTGGACCGATTCAGCCCATATTTATATAAATTTGGTGAGTCAACATTTTGACTAATTCTACTACTAGAACTCTTGGTTGACGAATTTTCTTAAAATCTATCTTTTAGCCCCATAAATAAATACGGGCACAGTGGACAGATTCAACCCATATTTATCCCGTTGAGTCCAACCAATTTTCACGTGTAATAACCTTTATTACCCTACTTACCCAACGTAAAAAGAGTGTACCTCGGTGATCCGAACCTACCTCTAATGAAGAAGGGATTCATAGGTGCTATTATTTGGTAAGGCTTAATCTCAATTTTAAACAAATGTGAGAGATCTTATCAATTTAATTGTCTATCACTTTTAAGTGAACAAAATTAGTGAATGCTAGACGATTAAATCGATAACAACAAAAATAAAACATGTAGTGACGATTTGGCATGAATGAATATATGTAAACAAGTAAGTCCTAATATGGCCAACTAGTTAATCTAATTAACTAAAATTATTGCATATCGGAAACCAACTCCTTGGTCCCTTAAGTCTTCATAAATTGGCCTCCTTCTTTAGGATTTCGGAACACCTTTCCGAAAACACTGTCTTCATGAAAACTCCGTCTTTAGATGCTTCATCTAATTACTAATAATTAAATTACATAACAATACCCTATTATACAATTTGTAATAAAATTAAAATAAAACTATTAATTAATTACAAATTAGGCGATACGAAATCGCAATTAATTACAAAACAAGTCGATATTCCCTTACATTACGGGAAATACCAACTTCTACCTATGGCCATATTAGGAAAAATTACATAATTATAATGCTAAAAAAAACATTCATCCAAATGAATAAAGAATGTATTATGAAAATGACATGCCAAATCGTCTAACTCACCAACAACGATCATTTGAGCTTGCTTTGACGGAATTTTTACCAATAAAAATTCATAAACAATTCTTAAAACAATTTTAAGACTTACTCATCATACTAATCTGGTCTAATATCAAAAAAATTATTTTCAACAATTATCTTGAATTTATATGGGAATTAAAACACAATTATGACAAAAATGATATAATAATTCACAATTATCATACAAAAATTCCATTCAATTTAAAATATTATGAAAAAATAAATTTCAAAGCCATAAACATTCTGGTCTTACACCAAAAATGCCATGCAAGTGAAATTTTTTGTTTTTAAAATTTATTTAAAACGATTTCACAATTTAAAAGGTAAAGCGACAATTTTTACGATTTAATTCTAAATCAAACCATAAAAATTGAAATGACTTAAAATAAAAATTTTACATTTTGGAACAATTTCCTGGAGCTAAAAATTCAAAAATTTTGAGCCCTAAAATTAAATCAATATTTATTTGCAAAATAATCATTATTTACCAATTTTTATCAAATAAAAATCAATAAACTACCTAAATTAATCACATTAATTTAAAGTATCTACTTATCTCATAAATAGAACATGCATGTGGTTATTTCAAAATAAATATGCAAAAAATTAACATGCAACCAAATTTAATTAACACTTAAATTAATTTTAATGCATTTTTACTCAATTTTATGTCATTTTAAGTTATAAAAAGTGGAAAAATTTAACAAAAATCAAATTTTCATCCCATATCATCCTAAGACCAGATTATTTACATGAAAGACCATATTATGTAATAAAACTAATTTTAGTAACATAATATCAATTTTATTAATTTATCTCATAAATTACTAAAATCGTCTTAAGACAACATGCATGTATTTAACAATGCTCTGATACCACTTGTTAGTTATTTAGACCATATTAATACTCATCTTATAATATTAAAATTACAAATTAATTTAAAATGGTCTAAATCTACATGCATGCAAATAAAAGTATAAAAGATGGTATTAAACCATCTTAAGACAAAAGTTCCTTACATTGTATGAGGCAAGTATTAGGCACAACTCAAGGACTCCTTCCTTGATGTTGTTCTTGAGCTATGAAATTGGATGATCCTCCAAGACAACAAACCACCAAAATAGATGGTCTCCTAAGAAAGCACCCAAGAATCAACCCAAAATACTACTATAATACTAACTAGATATATGTAGTAGTAAACCTTGTATCATGTAATATTATTACACTAATCATATTATATAATGAATATTATTATTTATGAATTATATTTGATTTTAATGATCTACAAATTGATCAAGCTATGATGAAGAAGACGAAGAAAATGGACACCTTTTTCTCTTCAAAGTAAACCAACCAAAGGAGGATAATTAGAGGTTTTATTTTTCACCAAATTTTCATCACATGCAAATGTGTAAATAAGGGGTATATATAGATCTTTCAAATGTATACAATTGATAGGAACATCACATGTGATTTTCCACCAAATGTTGACAAAAGTGGTCTCTAATGACCTCATATATTTCGGGCCAAATGGACCTTAATTAGTCCATTTCGATTTTCGACATTTGTCCCACAAATGTTTATAAGTCTTATATTTAATTATCTTACATAATTAAATATTAATTTTATTATTTAATAGTTAAATAATACAAATTAACCACTAATGATTACTTAACTATAAAGTAATCATGAGAACATTTTATCAACATATATTGTGTCAATACTACCCCATTTAGCTAATTTTAGAACCTCTTGTAAATTAAAATAGCTAATTATCTTTATCTCAAAACTTAGACATATATCGTATAAATTTAATTAAATAACTATTAATTATCAAATTTATTAATTAATTATCAAATAATTAAATAATAAATCCCCTTGGTCCGAGTTCATAACTCGTCATCAAATAATATTTTCACATGACTTGTTAAAAGTAAATTAATACAAGGATTTAATTAATTTGTATCTCATACAAATAATTAGTTTTTCCATTTGGGCATCATCCTATAGGTGTGACCTAAAGGGATCAGCTGATCACCGCCGTCACACGACAGTAATGTCAAACTCTAGTCAGCCAATCATTACCGATTAACGATGACCAGCTGACAAATAAAAAGATAAATTCCTGATATTCCTTTTACGAGATTTATTATGTAAACGCAGTTATTGTGGATGACACTACTCCAACACATGATTCCCCTATGAACCCATGATACCCTAGTGCTTTAATCAATTGTTTACAAACTCTATTTGCTTACTTTACTTTGCTTTCATTTATTTACTTTGCCTTTGTTAAGTAGTTTAGATGTCAAATCTCAACCTCAACCCAAATTGTGACACTAAAGACATAGCTATTTACAACCGATAAGTCAATACAATACCCGTCCCTTAGGAGCATAGACGACACCTTCTCCACATCACAGGGACACCCATAAAGTGACACCCGGTCTGAAATGCCGGAGGAGGGAAGAACACCCCGGACCGATACGAAGAAGTAAATGGGGACACCCTTAAAGGGACACCCTGACCGAAATACCGGAGTACGTAGAGAAACCCGTAAAGGGACACCCGAATCAAAGTTAAGAAGTAGGCGGAGACACCCGTAAAAGGACATCCTGACCGAAAACAAGCGAACAAAAGAAGGAAAAGAGATGAAATAAGCTGAACAATAAAATGTTGTAAATGCTTAATCGAAAGCAAATGAAAGAAAAAGTGTTCAACAAGAATTAAAAACCGGGCTGGGCCGAATAAAGTTCGAACGGCTAAAGGGAGTCAACCCCTTAATCGATGGTCGTCCGCCCAAAAAAAAACTAACTTTGCCTACACTACGCTGAAAACTAAAATAAGCAAAAGTAGGTAAAGAATAGTCAGGAAAAGGACCAATCATGCCCCCACGAGAGGACGATCCAGCCGTGTCTTGGAGACGCGGATCAGGTTGTCCCGACGAAGTGCACGAACAGCAGGATGACATCCAGAATCCCTATTTCGGAGGGGACTCCCTCATATCTAGATCAACATCAACTTGGGCATGAAAAGCCCCATCTTCCCCAGGACCATGAACCGTAGCAGCAACAACTTCCTCGGACTCACGACCAGCAACATTGTCCATAGCGTTGGCATCACTGCCATCATTATCCTCAACGACCAGAAGTTCATAACGAGGCCAATCGAAGTTAGGGTCAACTCGACTGATGCGATCACGCATCTCCAAAGCACATTCGTCGTAGCCCCTAATTTCCGCTTGGTTAGACACTTTAACCCACATGGCCACCGCCTCTTCTAGCTCCCTCTAAAGAGAGGCAGTACGAGAAGCCATCTCAGCCTCCATGTCTTGAGTAGCAGTACATGCATCTTTTAACTCAGAGAGAACGCCTTGGTTAGCAACGCTGACCGTAGCCAGTTCAGCCACCGCACCTTCAGCCTTGCGCTCAGAATGGACCAGTTAATCATGTAGGTCCGAATTAGACACCTTTTAGGTCCTCACCTTAGCCTCCACATCCCTAAGAAATGCATCGGAGTGAGACAAAAGCTCCCCCATAAACCAATTTGTTGCTCCACAGACCGAAGTGCACATTTTACTGCTTCTAAGTTTTGAGATACAATTTGGGCCTCGCCCTCAGCATCCTCCTTAGCCTTCAACGCTGCCTCCTTCTCACGGAGAGCAGCCTAGAAACTCGCGGAACAGTTTCGCGCATGCTGGCAAGAATGAGATACATACTCACATGCTATCAAGGACCTCTTCATAAGGGCACCTAAATCTCCCATATGCCCGAATATATCAGCAACGGGCTGGGGGCAAGGAGTAAGAGGATCAGGCAGGGCCATGTACTTCAAATAAGAGCTCGGGAGTAGACCACCTATATCCGATAAACGCACTCCCCCAAAAATAGCATAATCCACTATATCATGACTCAGGATAGCCTTGCCCGACTCAAAAAGATCAGAGAGAGTGAAGGATGAGCTTGGAATCCTAGAAAACTCCAACCTTAAGATATTTCCATCGGAATGAGGAGAAGGCATCTCACCATTTGGGATCCTCCATCAGCAAAATGTACTTTCTTGGCCGGATTCTCCTCGGGCTTGGACTCTGCTATGCGCTTGTCGTCATCGGGAATGGAGCTAAGATCGACAATAGAGCAATGTTGTTCGGGGTAAAAACCAGCGAACTCCCTACCAGAGGTTGGCACCGATCCTCCCTCCCCAAGAGGGGTGGATGATAAATGCCGATCCAAAGGAGAAGTATGGTCTAAAATCTCCCCAGCAGTATATAGCAGCTCAGGCACAAGATTAACAACCAGTTCAACTGCCCGCCAAGATCAGGTTATAGGTCTAGCGTCAGAGGAAGGCTCGCCATGACAATGAGCCGGAGTCTGAGCTGTGTTCTGAACACGGGAACGAATCCTACACGCCTGAAGCCCATTCTGGCTAATCCTATCTAGAACCACTTTCTTGTTGAGGCCCTCACGCTTTATCATATTGTCAAGACTGAGCTTCTTGAGATCCGTATTGTTGTAAGGAAGTTAACGAGCAACGACACGGTTAGACGTCATGACAGTAAACTCTGAAACACATGGATCTGCGATGCAAAGAAGTAAACTATAAGAAACACCAGTTAAATAAAGGCACAAATCGACAAGTAAATGAAGAGGATCGGCCCCCAGCCCTCCCGTACTTGAGCGGCGAGCTAGGAAAAATCCCACCCGACATAATAGATCATCATTAAAAATGACGTCGGTTGGAGGCAACCACTCCTTCCATTCAGGAAATCGATAATCGAGGTTCTGTTCAAACCAAGAGAGCATCACCTCCTCCTCAGCGGAAAAAAAAGCCCATGAGAAAGAAGAGCCAACTTTCTTGTACCCCATCCCAAGTCGGACAAAGATCTGAAAGTGTTTAGGAAGCTTCCAACTCGGAGGGCACATGACGTAACAAACTTTGACTTCCAACCCTTCAAACTATCGAGAGCTGGGTGGATAGTGATATAATCGAAATCCTTGACCAAAGTATACAAGCACTTGGTCGAGGGAAGGGTCGTGTTCTTCAAGGATACTCATTTCTTAAAAACCTCAAGTTAGGGAAGATGCCCGGCTAAATGAAAACGCCAGGCAAAGGCGACAAGATTCCGAACAGACGATGTAGAAGAACTCTTCAATCAAGCGATCAAGAGCAAATCGGAGACTCAGCACCAGATGATGTAAGTAAACCGTCATGCAATTCTCAGGCGGTTTACACACTGTATCGGTAGGGGCAGAAACTTCAGATGGTACTCAAGCGGAATATAAAAGTGCCGACAAACCAACTCTTGGACAGACTTGAGTCAAACCTAATTCACGAACGTGTAGTCAAGGTAAGCGTGCAAGGCATACTTAGACTTATCCAAGACATGACGAACCAACGTTACAACATCGAGACCCCCAATTCGAGAGGGTCCCGCTGAACTTGTTAAGACAACATTTAAGAGTTCATCGTCCAAATCCTTAACATCGGACGTCGAACTCACATCATAGCCACGAAAACCGTCAAACTTACTGGGATAACCATGGCGGGTGACAGGGTGACCCACAAGAGTGTCACCCAGAGAGCCAGAAACGTCAGATGCATCCCCACAGTCAACGCTAAACAGGCCTGCCTCACCAACACCTCTACGGTCCATTAAAAAAGGCGGAAGTAAAAGGGAAAAAAACTAACCGAGAAATGCAAAAGACGATGGACAAGAGAGGTACGATCGGTCGATAATTGAGAATGTTCCAAAAGGGGAATAATGATTGGGGAAGGGGAAATTTATAAAGCGGAAACGAAACCCTAGATACAGTAGCGATATGACGCGTGGCGGGAAATAAAGGGTCCACATGCAGTATCCACGTGTCAAATATCAGCACGAAAGATGACGAGACGAATGGCTAAAATTGTTATAAGGATAAGCGTTCCCCCTTCGAATATTTCAAATAATAACTGCAAAGCGTGTAAAGGAAAAAAGCAAGAAATGAAACAAGAGTGTGAACAGACGAAAGCCAAGTCGAACCATTTTCATTCAAAAAGCGACATCATCATTTACACCAGCAATTAAGCTTGCACAAAATAAAGCAAAATAAAAAAGAACTAATCTAAGAGGTCCCCAAGAGGAGTATAGCCATAAGACTGATTCGAGCATGTCAACGCCTCTCTTGCAGCTGTAAGGCAACCCTGACTCGCTTTTTCTGAAGTCTTAGCAAACACCTGAGTAGTAATGAGGATAGAACCCACAACTACCCAGAGTAGTAATGATCCATTAATGGAAAGATAAACAGTGCGGTCCCCAAAACTACCCAGAGTAGTAATGAGGATAGGACTCACAAAGGATTGTCTAAATGATTGCATAAAACCCTACAAAATCCAAACAAACCAAAATTGGAAAACATGATAAGATAACAAAGCCGTTATTTTATTAATACAATTCCAAGTGTTACCAAGTTAAAACCGCCGACAGTACAAGGCGAAAAAGCAAAAGAAAAGCTAAAAGCTACGACATCGGCATAAGTCTTCAAGAAATAGATCTTCGACAAAGTAAGAAAATATGCTGGAAAATCCGCCCAAGACCTACGGTATCGGCCATAACCACCCCACGGGTAGGGTAATCTGACACGAGCAACCATACGAGTCAAGCGAAGTAGCGGCCCGAATAGAACCAAAGACAAAACCCGCCAAGTCCATTCGACCCATTTTGAGCTCGCTACTACGTGGAAGGCACGACCTTCTTCCCGGCGACTCAGCCGACTCGGTCAGGTGTCGAGGAGCAGAAAGCCCTCGAGAAGACGGGTCTCCAAGCCAACGCACATCCAGAGGAATGCACCGACCTCAAAGTGTGAGCATGCCCAGAGATGTGACACCGACCTTGGAGAAGCGTGCCCGATATGAAGCCTCGGCCTAGTGGAGAAAGGCCGCCTCCAAAGAAGGGCCGATGAAGGGATAGACAATCGAACGACGCCAGACGGGGACTGGAAACCGAAGTAGTACCCACTCCTCGCCAAAGGACAATCATCTAACATGACCCAACTCGTCTGTCAATGCAAAGCTGATCCTCCACCAGCCCCGAACACTACTATCTCGAAGCATCAAGGGAATATGGCAAATGGGATACACTTCCCATGGACGTCTCTCATCCAGACCACCTTAGGTCGACAAAATTGTAAATGCGGCACGACCACCAGCCCACATCTCCTAAGGAGTGATATGCAACAGGGTGGTAGATCATCTGATAACACCGTTACGACATGGGTCGGACGTTGCACAGAATTCTCATACAAAATCGAATGAGTAATGGAGAGAGGAAATACATAACATAATACAACAAGGGCAATAGTGGTCATTTATATTTTTTATGAGAAGAATTTTCTTGGTAAACAAGGATTCTTCAATTTCCCCAGGAGCGGAGATCGACCGAGGAGGCCAGCGGTGAAAAAAGAAGAAAGAAAGGAGAAGTGGTGTTCTTAATACCATCTCCGCTTGTCAAGTGCAAGGTGAGTTATGCAAGTAACCTTAACCAAATGAAGGCCTATTTATAAGGAAATGTTAAGGAATGAGTAAATGCATTTCACCCCCAACCGAATCCCTTGAGGAATTGAAGGGCAACACGTATACAAAGAAGCGGTAAAAGAGGCTAAATCAAAATTCGAAACATTTTCGAAAGCCCAAAGAACAGAAGAAGAAGAAGAACCACAGTCACATTTGATAAACTAGCCGACTACATATGAGTAATGGTTAGAGACAAACAAAGATGAGGTAAAGATACGAAGGGAACGTCCTAAAGACTAGGTTCGAACCTATCTACCGAAGCGACCTGGGGATCCAATGCCCCCGACAAAAGGTCTCTGTGGTATGCTGACGTCTTGTCCGAGAGGAGGTCGACCCCAGAGAACCAGACCCTCCCTCTAATGTAGAAGAGAAGAATCGGCCCGGAAGGTCACGCCCGACCCGGCGTCTAAGGATATTCTTCAGCTTTGCCTTATGCTTTCGGACCAGCTTCACAGCCACGATAAAGCGGTTCAAAGAGGGCTTGACGGAAATCACCGCTAGGTGGTGAAACATGGACTACAGACGATACATCTCCCTCTCGAAAAACCTGACATAGAATTGAGGCGAAGCAACTATGCATTGAGATCCGCAAGAGACAATACGTGAGGATATGGGCTTCATCTCAGCCAAGAAATTGAAGACGGTGAGGAACTGCCCGACAAGCACGGGCATGAACCACTAAAAGATTCAGTGACTGCGATTTCACTACTGACATCAGTGGATCAAGAGAACGAGTACACACTTTAAGGAACTCCAAGAGAGTACCTCCTCAAGTAAAGTGACAACTCCTTTTATAGACAGCCGCCTTGTCACGTCTAGAAAAAGGCATACGACACACAATGAGATAAAAAGAATAAGAATTGTTATTTATGTCTCACACAGAAAAAGGATAAAAGTACAAAGATCGCGCGAGAACCCATTCGCTCCCCTAAAATAAGAAATCTTATAATAAAATACAGAGAAGACGAATTTCTACACTAGGCCCTCCCTGAGAACGGCGCTTCTGCCGCCTTGGAGAGGAAGGCTTAATCTCAGTGAACATCACCTCCTCTATGTCGATGTCTTCGTCATTTGCCATCTCGGATATGATCCGCATAGACTCGGCCTGCACAGTAGCCATCTCCGATCCCCAAAGAGGAGATCTCAAAATGCCTTCCTTATTCGGTTATAAGCATCCCCTTGCCAACTCCGAACATAGGGAAGGGCATCCAAAACCAGCTCTCACTCGGGGATAACTGGCTCCAAGTCGCCCCACTTTCCTCCAGTTCAGCCGCAACGGCTGATGTGGTCACTATTACGCACTTTTAACCCCTTGTCGGACCTCATTTTTCATGCTATTACAGTCTCTCATGGCCATTTCCATAATCAATTGCCTCCTATTTGGTTTCCTAGTGCATTGTGTACGTTTTGTAAGAAAGGAGCTAAAAGTGGCGGAATTTCCGTCCTTTGTGCACATTTAGATCAATTTGACGACTCTAGAGGATTAGCATGAAGAGGAGGCAAAGCACCATGGACTCGTAGATCAATAAAAAAAAGCTTTTAGGAACTAAGAATCCAATCCCCATGAGCCAAATTCAATCTCCACGAGATAAAGGGCAGCCAAAGCCAAAGGGAGGAACTATAGCACCAAATCGAGGAAGTCACTCCTTGAATCGAGCGACTCAGAAACGAACTCGAGCGAGTTGCCCTTTGAGTCGTGCGAGTTAACAGACAGGGATTGGCCAACAAGGCTCAATCCCCACGAGCTAAACTGAAGACTATCACGGCAATGGACTCGACTAAATAGGCCAACACTTATTTTTAAGCCCTGACCTTGTGGCCACTATATATACTCACTTTGTAATAATTAAGGGTTATGCTTCATTAGACTTAGGAAGCCTCCTTGGCTTAGATCTCCCTCTAATCTTTCGACACAATTTACATTAATCTTTCAATAATTATTCTTTCAACTTACATCTTCAATAGTTTACATTCGGATTTCTTGGGTATGTATTTAAAGACTATGTGACAAGTCTCCATTTATGCAAGGATCCACCTTTGTTTATGTCATCTTTACTTTCCAAGTTTGTATATTTCTTATCAATCGTTAATCAACTGTTCTTAGTTTCTCCATATCATCATGCTTAATTTAGCCTCTTTGTTTGTTGCTGTTATTAGTATATTTCTCATGATGCTTAGTGAGTAGTAACCTTGCTAGGATTAATAGGGGAGTAGAGGGTGATTAAAGGGTAGAATTTATGTTTGTTGAGTATTTCAAAATGAATTAACTGGTATGGTTTCAACTAGTGCATATTAAGTGTCTCGTTCAGATTTTCGCCTAAAAATCCCAGGACCGAGTTAACCCGTCATCTAAAGAGAATAAATACGTAGGCGCCTGGTTCAGAAGCCATCCTATCTAGGCAAATTGATGGCTCACACCGAGTCGACCCGATCCGCATGCCAGTCCACGGGTCACACGGTCCAAATGATATCCAAGTCATTCATAAGGTACACATCCTCCCACATATACAAAATATCTTCCCATGGATTCTTTCCAAGGGAAATAACTTACATAGAGTCAAAACATCCTAGTAAGGCTAAGACAATGATCAATCACTCTCACGAGAGATCAATCATTCTCATGAGAGATCAATCAAAAAAATAACTTTCTCTCTCTATAACTCTAGAAGTAAGGCTATCAAAAGCATCTAAGAGGAGAGACCGGGACCAAGCATCTCGCAAAGGTCTCAACTACATTTCTGAAGATATCTTACTGACTTAGGCATCGGAGAGGGCTCCCTTGGGACACCCCGCCCCAAGGCATTGTGTGTTGCTTGTGCAGAAAATGCTCAAGGCAGCAGTGGATCATCTCGCCCAACATCCGAAAGGAAAGCGTTGACCTAATCCGAGTTTCGGCAACGCTAACTTGATTGTCTTAACCTGAAACAGTTGTAATTAATATGATGAATATCTATACAATATTATTATATTGTATTTAATGTATTAGCTACAATTAATGATGTAATTAAGGTTAAATTTAACACGTGGTGCAATCACAGCTATCCAACCCACTTTTATATATAAATATATACTCTCTCCTATTCTATATTTTCTTCCCTATTTCCTTATTCGGTTATTCGAGTTTTTTTCCCTATTTCGTTTTTTGGGATGATTTGTGTGGCCCAAATTCAATGGTATGTGGGGTTGTTGATGTGACTCATAATTGTGCACATTTAGTCCCCTAATTGAGCCTATTTTGCATACTATTATAACATTCCGTAGCCATTTTATCCGTCAAATGCTTTCTATTTTGCTTTCCTAGTGCATTTCGTATGTTTTGTAGGAAGGGAGACAATTAAGCGGAAATTCCCGTCTCTTGAGCTTATTTGGAAGGACATTAACGATCTTCGATGAACGAGTATGGAAGAACAGGCAAGAACTAAAGACCGATATTGCAAGGATAAGAAGTATGGAAAAGGAAGCATTCTGAACAGCAATACAAGCGTCCAAAACAGGAAGTCGCTCGTCCAAGTGCCCCAGAATCCGAGCATCCCGACCTTCAATCGCTCGTCCTACCTGCCTAGAATCCGAGCGGATCACCCTTGTATACGAGCGTCGCTCGGCGTCTTCAGCAAGGATGCGCATCTCTCCAAAATACTTGAATTTCCCTACTTAGAACTTAGAATTGTTAATTACTAATTTAGCCTTAGTCAACCTAATGAGGCACTACTATAAATACCCCATTTTGATGATAATCAAAGGGGGCTTCCACATTATAAATTCCTTTTAGATTAGATTAGGAGTAGATTAGAATAGATTACTCTTTAAATCTTTCCACAAATCACACATTAATCTCTCCTTAATTATTGTTTAAGTTTATTACTTTTGGGTAATTGAAGATTATTGGGTTATTATTGGAGGATTGACAACCCTTCATCAATCAATCAAGTTCTCTTCTTTTATTCATTGCTTTATTATTGTGAATCATCTCAAGTTTGGTATAATCCTTTATTTTTTACTCTTTATTGTGTATTTCCTTAAGCTCTTATCATGTTTATACTTATTGTAATGATTGACACCATTAATGACATGTTTTCCATGATAATGAGTGAGTAGTTTCCTTTAGCTAGAATTAATGGGTAATTAGGGGAAACAAACATGGGGAATAATCATGCTTAATTTAATATGTTTCCATGATTAAGATTGCTTGTTTGTTGTAATGTCAACCTATGCACATGTCATGTTTGATGAAATGCTAAGCCTATGAATCCTTGCATTTACAACCATCTCTTATCTATTCAACTTGACTTGTAAGATATAAACTAACTCGAGTCTTGTTAGACCATGCATATAAGTGATTAGGAGGAAAGTAAGTCGACTTGTAGGTGTTGTACAATCTATAATCGATTCGGCTCCGGGACCCAACTCTTCCTAAGACCCGTAAGACATAAACCAACTCGGTTCCTTTACAACATTAATTGCTTGCAACTTTGTAAACATGTTTGTATGATTAACACCATGAATCCCCTATGACCCCATGATAACCTAGCACTTTTAACCATTTGTTTACATCCTTCCTTTTATTGCTTGTTTTACTCTATTGCTTTTATTAGTCTAGAACACAACTACAAACCCCATCAATTGTAACACTAGCATAAATTGAGATAGATAGATTTAGAACCCAAAGCACACCGTCCCATGGATAGATCTCGACTTACCGCTAACTAGTTATTTGTTGAGTATTATAAATGTGTTTTGATTGGTTGTACAATGACACGCTCATGTCAAAAATGGCGCCGTTGCCGGGGATGGTGCTATGTGATTAAGTTCTTACTTGTTTGTCTATTTTAATTATGCTTTCACCTTGAGGAACTTGTTCCTAAAGGATTGTTCTTACCATTTTCGTGTAGTTTCCATGCTTTTAGTTGTTTCCTTGTCTTAGCTATGATGGCTCAAGACTTGACATATGGAGTATGTGGTGGATCTTTTGAGTATGACTATGGGTATGGGGAGTTTGAGAAGCAAATCAACACAAACCTACCTTACTATTTGTACAATGAAAATCCTAACCATTACCCCAATTTTTACCACATAAATCACCACATCCAATATCCACAACAACCACCCACTCAATACCCACTTCATAATGACTTTCAATTGCCACAATGCAACCATTTTTACACCCACCCACAACAAAAAAAAAGAGCCCATTCAAAATATGATTCTCCAAATGATGGGAGATCAACAAAACTTCTTCAAACAAATGATAGAGGAGAGCCAAAATAGGGACAATGTTCTTCAAAGCATTGTTACCCAAGGTGAGGAGTTGGAGATTCAAATTGCCCAAATTAAAGAATCCTAAGCAATCACTCCCCACCATTCTTTGGACATTGATCATGAATGTGAATTTGAAGTAGTAACTTTTGAAATGGAAAATGAGAAGTGGGAAGAGCCAACCTCTTTGAGCTCTTATGAGTATGAAAGTGTTGTGTTTGATGAAGAAAATATGAGGTTGAGTAAGCCAAATACTCTTAGCCTTTGTGAGTATGAGGGCGTGTCTTTTGATGTGAACTTCGAGATGTTGGAGAAAGAGTTGAATGAAGCGCCCATCTATGATTCTTATGAAGATAGCTATGGTGATAAAATCGTGCTTTGCAAGAACTCATGGGGTGAGGAAACGGAAGTGTATGAGGTTGCTCTCCTTGAGGAGCCTATCCTTGAGATATTTGAGATATCTTATCATGAAGATGAATGTTCCTTCCTTATCGCCCATGAAGACTACTTTACACCCACTATGGAACCTATGATTGTTGACGACGATATGGTGGATCTCCTCCAAAACGTCAAGACATCATATAAAGGATACTTGGTGGAAAAGCTCAAAAAGAAACTTGCACATGAAGCCACTTGTGGAAATTTGGCACCCACAACATCAATTCCTAAGATATCCGGTCATCAATATTATGAGGGTTCTCCTTCTACTCTTGAAGGATTGATAAATTCAAAAGCTATCATCATCACCAAAGTGGAAGAAAAAGGTAGTGAGTGGAAGTCTCCAGACAACCATGAACCATACGTCCTACCTTACGCTAACAAGAATCATGGGCTAATCGGTTTGAAGCATCGCAATTATTCAAGTGCCAAGAATAGGAAGAAGACAAGAATGAATGACAAACTTCCTTGGCCAAGCTTCGTCTTGAAGTTAAACAAACCATACTTATGCCTATTTGGAGCTTGTTCACAAACTTTCGATCTCCTTCTAAGAGCCTTGAGCTCTATGGACAAGAATTTCTACAATTTGAACTAGTTTGTGGAGTCCTATCTCAAACCACCATTTGTAAGATATTTCTTGAACCTTTGCCTTGTATAACATTGTACATTTTAGCACTTTTATTTATAATTTCTTGCATGAGAGTAGTGAGAGAGAGTTTCCTTACATTTTTATTGAGCAAAATTTCAGAAAAAGATAAGGAGGATTGACAAAAGGGTGTAAGGGTACGATCTTGAAAAGAAAAGAAAGAAAAGATTGAAAAGCAGCAAGGGACGCTCGTCCCGAGGGCAGGACGCTCGTCCTCAGCCGTCCTCAGGGTACTGTTAGGCGCTGACATGAAATCCGAGCGTATTCTGCAGGAAGACGCTCGTCCAAAAAAAGATGCCCGTATTATCAGTTGGACGCTCGTCCAGTAGGACACCTGAAGAAAAATTTCATACTTGGCTAGAATCCGAGCGGATTCTGAAGAAGACGCTCGTCTCAGTTCAGCCGCTCGTCCCAAGCTCGGTACGCTCGTCTTTTCTCTATCCCAGCTGAAGCAAGATCCCTGGAATGAAATCCGAGCGGATTTTTGTTAAGACGCTCGGACCAAATGTAGCAAGACGCTCGTCCCGGCCATAAAGACGCTCGGATTCCTACAATCACCTCGACTAATCCGCCCGAGCCCGACCCTCAGCCGCTCGTTCCACCCCTCTTTTCTATAAAAATACACCCACCATCCCTCATTTCCTCATCTTATCTAAACCTAATCCACTCATCTTCATCTCCAAACACTCCCTTCACAACAAAAACCAACCAAACCCTAACTTTCCCAAATCAAAAATGATGAATCTCAAGGGAAAAGCCAAGAAGCTTGTTGAAGCCGCTACCAAGAAACGCAAGGGCTCATCTTCTTCATCCCCTTAACAAATGATGGTACCAAGAAACTTCCATCCGGTGATAAGAGGAGGAGTGGAGCAACTTGAGTACTTTCCGGAGGTACTCTTCACATCCGATGACCACCGCGCTATGTTCGTCAAGTTGCTAGGTAAGCATTACGAATCGACTCAGTTTATTGACACTAGAGTGTTAGAAATCCTAGGTATAAGGTACCAAACCGAAATGTTGTTTGATGGTTTGGGGATTGGGAAATTATTCCATGCCCATGAAGAGACGTACCTTAGCTTTACCTTGGAATTTTTGAGTAGTCTTTGTATTGTTTCGAACATAAGGAACAATGTTGGTATCGAGTTCCGGTTGTGCAACCTTGACCATAGCCTATCACTTGACCAATTTGCTCAAATTTTTGGTCTTGTTGTACCAACAAGCAACATCAACAAACCCTCCGATTTTGATGTGGTCCTAATTTGGAAGCCTATTTCTGGGAGGGATTTCATTCACCAAAAACAATGCTACACCTTTGTTATTCAACATCCGGTGATTCGGATCACCGAACATTTCGTAGCCGTCACCATCAATGGGAGATATGAGCAAGATAGGTGCACTCTCCTCGACTTGACATTCCTTGAATCCTATCTAAATGTTCGGGGGACAAGTAGGTACAACTTCAATACCCCCCTTGAGATGCTTACGAGATTCTATGATTTCACTCAAGGGAACTCCCAACTTAAGACCTTCGTGATGGGAGGTCTAATTACTATCTTGGCTAACTACCTTTGTTCCGGGTTCAACACCCATGGGACCTATACACCTCTTGAGGGTAGTACTTTGATTGATGAGGATGTCGTCTTCAACCACCACCGGTGGTGTGCTTACACTCAAAATGGGAGTGTAGGGTTCACAAAAGGGTGTTCCTCTATTATTCTTTCGGGGTGGAATATACCCGGTACCGACCCAAGGTTGAGCCCGTATTCACCTAGGCCGAGCTACCTTCTCGACATCCAAATCCACCCCAACCCCCCTCAAAGAGAAGAAGTACCCCGCCAACCTCCACCGCCTCGCGGGATGCCGGCATGGCCCATTGCCCCGCCATCCTATGTGCCTATCCCACCATACCCTATTCCTCATACGCCATTCACACCACAAATCCCCAATGCTCCGGATATGCATGACTTGATGAACCTTATGAAGAAGTTTGATCTCGGAGTACACGATGGGCGGGTCGATAACTACATGGCCATTTATCCTCATTACTACCAAATGGCACAACAAAGGTATATCGATCCTAATGGCCCTCGACCATCTTGGGCTCAACCGTACCTCTTGTTCCCTAATCAAGGGAACCAAGCCGGGAACTTTGATGGTCAAGGTGGAGGATACTCTGGTTAAGGAGGAGGTTATGACCAAGGAGGAAGTTCTAGTAGGTATGGCTACCACCAAGATGATGATGACGAGTGAGAGATGCCTACCTCACCACCTCCATTTGTATGATACTCTTCTCTCCCTCTCTCTTTTGTATAGTGCATTACATTTTGTTTAGCCTTCACTTTTATTTGTATTATATTTCATATTGCATTTACATTAGTTAGTATAGTATAGTTTGCATTTTAATATATCTCACATGATTCATGTAGATAGTTGCATATAGATTATAATTCATGCATAATCACTAATGGCCCAACCTATTCATTTCTACACTAGAAATAGTGTATAAATCGGTTTGGGGAGGTTTTATCATAAGTGACCATAGTTTACTAGAAGTCATGCATCATATAATATAGTTTAGATTGCATTCATTTGTTATATATGTCATATAGAATTGCATTTAGTTAGAGCATGCATCCATTCATATCATTGCATTTATTCAAAAATCCAAAAAAAAAAAAAATGTACTTTCTTTTTCATTCCTACTCCTACATGTACATTAAGGACAATATCCAAAATAAAGTGGGGGATGGGAATTTATATTCCAAAAACACATAAAAATTGAAAAATTTTGAAAAATACAAAAACATGTCTTTTTGTTTCATAAACATAAAAACCATAAAAATTTGAAAAATTGAAAAACCCAAAAACATGTTCATTTCCTTTGTAGTGTAGTCTTGTATATATTGTCTATATCGTGTTTGTTGTCCTTTTCCACATTGATCGACTACGCCACATTTGAGACATGAGGATATTGAAAACAGCATGGTATGATCTTTCCAATCTCCTTTTTCCTCTTTATGTTAATAACTATTTGGCTTTATTTTGATTAATGCGGTATAAACAATGTGATTATAGGATTGCATTTAGTTTATTTGGCATGCTAGTTGGTAGAAGCATATGCATCAGGTTGTATAAATCTTAGTTGTATCATGGCATGTAGTTTGCATGGTTAGAAAATTTTTGTGAAAACATCTATTTGGGAAACTTGACAAGTGTATATAAGGCCCTAGTAGATGCTTTTTCTTCTTAAGACTTGACTTGTTAGAATACTTGTAAAACACCCTAGGATGTGTCATGCTAGTATCCTTTGACCCATGGATTAAGGCCTAGTCAAGAGTACCTTGTGGTGTGATAACTCCTTGGCTACCGTTTATTCCAAGGTGACCCTTGTAACCATGCAACCATCATCCATATTCTACCCCACATTTTGTCATCAAAGGGAATGGGTACAAAAAATTGTTCAAATTTGAGTTCAAGAAATGAAATGAAAAGTGAAAAAAGTTTGCACAAATTGCATCAAATGAAAAGAGGAGAAAAAATGGACTCCTAAAGCTTCAAATATAAGCACCATCCTTACAAATGGGGTGACTTTGAAAATGTTCAGAAGAAAATGCAAAAAGTTGAAAAATTGTCAAGTATTGAAATTCCAAACATCAAAGAAATGGCAAGAAACTGTTCTCAAATGTCAAATGCCACAAGAAATTGGGGGGAAAAACAACAACAAAAGCAAACTCCCAAATGAAACTCAAATACTATGATCCCTTTTCCATCATATCCACTTTTGTGCATGGTAGAGAGGGGACGACCTTTCTTCTTGCCTAGGCAAGAGGGGGAATTCCGCGATCCTCCAGTGTTTCTAACACCATAGGGAGTCTACTCTTGACAAAAGCATTTAACGATTGAGGACAAAGGTACCCTAGCTTGACACAACTTGGAGGTGATTTATTGGAATCCTTCTAGGCTTAGTAGTTTGAAGAAACCATATCTATAATGGAATGTGTACCCTTGAATTGCTTCCCCTTTAGATAATTTGCGCCACTTAGATGAGGAAGTGGCTATTCTTTTGTAAATGCATCCATTTTTCGATTTTGTGTGCTTTAATTCTTGGATGTTTCGCCATTTTGGCAAGCCCCACCTTGCCTTGCAAGAAGGCATCCTACCTCATGGATGTCTTGTTGTGAGTTGAAGGGGCGGAGTGAGACCTGCTAATTGTCTCATATCGGTTATATTACTAGGATAGTTTAAATAAAGGTCTAGTTTTAGTCACCTCTTTACTCGGGACGAGTAAAGGTTCGGTTTGGGGATATTTGATGTGACTCATAATTGCGCACATTTAATCCCCTAATTGAGCCTATTTTGCATACTATTATAACATTCCATAGCCATTTTATCCGTCAAATGCTTTCTATTTTGCTTTCCTAGTGCATTTCGTATGTTTTGTAGGAAGGGAGACAATTAGGCGGAAATTCCCGTCTCTTGAGCTTATTTGGAAGGACATTGACGATCTTGGATGAACGAGTATGGAAGAAGAGGCAAGAACTAAAGACCGATATTGCAAGGATAAGAAGTATGGAAGAGGAAGCATTCTGAATAGCAATCCGAGCGTCCAAAACAGGAAGTCGCTCGTCCAAGTGCCCCAGAATCCGAGAGTCCCGACCTTAAGCCACTCGTCCTACCTGCCCAGAATCCGAGCGGATCACCCTTGTATACGAGCATCCCTCGGCGTCTTCAGCAAGGATGCGCACCTCTCCAAAATACTTGCATTTCCCTACTTAGAACTTAGAATTGTTAATTACTAATTTAGCCTTAGTTAACCTAATGAGGCACTACTATAAATACCCCATTTTGATGATAATCAAAGGAGGCTTCCACATTAGAAATTCCTCATAGATTAGATTAGGAGTAGATTAGAATAGATTACTCTTTAAATCTTTCCACAAATCACACATTAATCTCTCCTTAATTATTGTTCAACTTTATTACTTTTGGGTAATTGAAGATTATTGGGTTATTATTGGAGGATTGACAACCCCTTATCAATCAATCAAGTTCTCTTCTTTTATTCTTTGCTTTATTATTGGGAATCATCTCAAATTTGGTATAGTTCCTTTACTTTTTACTCTTTATTATTTATTTCCTTAAGCTCTTATAATGTTTATACTTGTTGTAATGATTGACACCATTAATGACATGTTTTCCATGATAATGAGTGAGTAGTTTCCTTTAGCTAGCATTATTAATGGGTAATTAGTGGAAACAAACATGGGGAATAATCATGCTTAATTTAATATGTTTCCATGATTAAGATTGCTTGTTTGTTGTAATGTCAACCTATGCACATGTCATGTTTGATGAAATGCTAAGCCTATGAATTCTTGCATTTACAACCATCTTTTATCTATTCAACTTGACTTGTAAGATATAAACTAACTCGAGTCTTGTTAGACAATGCATAGAAGTGATTAGGAGGAAAGTAAGTCGACTTGTAGGTGTTGTACAATCTAATCGATTCGGCTCCGGGACCCAACTCTTCCTAAGACCCGTAAGACATAAACCAACTCGGTTCCTTTACATCATTAATTGCTTCTGATGGAGCGATGTCGTCGGGTCACATCCAATCAAACACATTTATAATACTCAACAAACTACTAGTTAGCGGTAAGTCGAGGTCGATCCATGGGACGGTGTGCTTTGGGTTCTAAGTCTATCTATCTCAATTTATGCTAGTGTCACAATTTGTTTGGGTTTGTAGTTGTGTCTAGACTAATGCAAGCAATAAAGTATAACAAGCAATAAAAGGAAAGATGTAAACAAATGGTTAAAAGTGCTAGGATATCATGGGGTCATAGGGGATTCCTGGTGTTGATCTAACAAACATGTTTACAAGGTTGCAAGCAATTAATGTTGTGGAGAAACCGAGTTGGTTTATATCTTACGGTTCATAGGAAGAGTTGGGTCCCGGAGCCGAATCGATTAGATTGTACAACACCTACAAGTCGACTTACTTTCCTCCTATTCAACTTCTATGCATGGTCTAACAAGACTCGAGTTGGTTTACATCTTACAAGTCAAGTTGAGTAGATAAGAGATGGTAAAAATGCAAGGATTCATAGGCTTAGCATTTCATCAAACATAACATGTGCATAAAGTTGACATCACAACAAGCAATCAATTTAATCATGTGAACATATTAGATTAAGCATGAATCAATCTCATGTTGGTTTCCCTTAATTACCCACTAATCCTAGCTAAGAGACTACTCACTCATTATCAAGTTTAACATGTTAATAAAGTTGTCAATCATACTAACAAAGCCAAACATGATGAGCAAGTAATAAAGATTAACAATAATTAAAACAAGGATTAAGAGAATTATACCTATGGAGATTCCAGAATAATAATGCAAAGAATAATAGAAGAACTTGATGATTGATGGAAGGTTGTCAATCTCCCAATAATAACCCAATGATCTCCAATTACCCAATAATAAACTTGAATAATAAACTTGAACAATAATTATGGAAAGATTAATGTGTAATTTGTGGAAAGATTAAAGAGTAATCTATTCTAATCTACTCCTAATCTAATCTAAGAAAGGATTTTTCTAGCTAAAGGGATGTGTCTAATCTAATAAAACTTGATGATTTGATTATTACAAATGGGGTATTTATAGTGGAAATTAGGTGGATACATTAGGGTTAACTAAGGGCTAAACTAGTAATTACACTTTTTAGATTGAGCAAGGAGGAGCCGGTATTTTTCGAAGGAAGGGCTTCTTTCTTTGTAGCTTGGAGAAGACGAAATTTTGCTGTACTGGAATCCGTGCGTATTGAAGTCGGGACGGGCGGATTCTGGCGGGGGAAAACGGGCGGATTCAATTGAATCCGGGCGGATTCTGAAAATGCAATCCGGGCGGATTCGGGAGATGCAATCCGGGCGGATTTGGGAGAAGACGCTCGGATTGTGGTTCACGTAGCAAGGGAAAGTTTTCTGTCCAGGAATACGCCCGTCCCGAGCGAAATATGGGCGTCCTGGGCTTCAACCCGAGCGGGTTGAATTTGACCCGAGCGGGTTGAGCTGTATCTTGAGCTCGGATTGTAAATCGGACGTTATTTCCTCATCCGGACTCCTATTGGAGTGATTCAAAAGCCTAGATCACTTGATTTTTCGATGCCGTTCCATCTAGCATACTTTCAGAGCCAAAGGAGCAACCCTTGGATCGGTTTTCGAGCGATTTCTTCTTGTAATGCCTTCCCTCTCGTCATTCTTACTTTTAACCCTTTGATCCTTCTATATACACTTTATTCCTACGTCTTTGGTCATCATTCTTGCCTCCTCTTCATACTAGTCCATCTAATATCATCAATAAGCTTCCAAATATGCACGAAAGACGGGAATTTCCGCCTTATTATCTCCTTTTCTACAAAACATATGAAATGCGATAGAAAAGCAAATAGGAAGGTTTTGACGTATAAAGTGGCCAAAGAATGTTATAATAGTATGCAAAATAGGCTCAATTAGGGGACTAAATGTGCGCAAATAATGTTCACATCAAATATCCCCAAACCGAACCTTTACTCGTCCCGAGTAAAGAGGTGACTAAAACTAGACCTTTATTTAAACTATCCTACTAATATAACCGATATGAGACAATTAGCGGGTCTCACTCCGCCCCTTCAACTCACAACAAGACAACCATGAGGTAGGATGCCTTTTTGCAAGGCAAGGTGGGTCTTGCCAAAATGGCGACACATCCAAACATTAAAGCACACAAAACAAGTAATGGATGCATCTACAAAATATTAGCCACTTTCCTCATCTAAGTGGCGGTAATTATCTACAAGGGAAGCAATTCAAGGGTACACACTCCTTCATAGATACAATTTCTTCAAACTACTAAGCCTAGAAGGATACCAATAAATCACCTCCAAGTTGTGTCAAGCTAGGGTACCTTTGTCCTCAATCGTTAAATGCTTTTGTCAAGAGTAGACTCCCTATGGCGTTAGAAACACTGTAGGATCGCGGAATTCCCCCTCTTGCCTAGACAAGAAGAAGGGTCGTCCCCTCTCTACCATGCACAAAAATGGATAAGATGGAAAAGGGATCGATAGTATTTGAGTTTCATTTTGGGAGTTTACTTTCATTGTTGTTTTTCCCCCCAATTTCTTGTGGCATATAACATTTGAGAACACTTTCTTTTTGCCATTTCTTTTTGATTTTTGGCATTTCAACACTTGACAACTTTCAACTTTTCTTTGCATTTCTTTTTGAACATTTTCAAAGTCACCCCATATGTAGGGAGGGTGCCTTATTTTTGAAGCTTTAGGAGTCTATTTTTGCTCCTCTTTTCTTTTGATGCATTTTGCAAACTTTCTTTCACTTTTCATTTCATTGAACTCAAATTGATTTCTTTTTGTGCCCATTCCCTTTGATGACAAAATGTGTGGTAGAACATGGATGAATGATGGTTGCATGGTTTCAAGGGTCACCTTGGAATAAACGGTAGCCAAGGAGTTATCACACCACAAGGTACTCTTGACTAGGCCTTAATCCATGGGTCAAAGGATACTAGCATGACACATCCTAGGGTGTTTTACAAGTATTCTAACAAGCAAAGTCTTAAGAAGAAAAAGCATCTACTAGGGCCTATATACACTAGTCAAGCTTCCCAAGTAGACGGTTTCGCAAAAAATTTTCTAACATGCAAACTACATCCCATGATGCAACTAACATATATACATCCTAATGCAAATGATTCTACCAACTAATATGTCATATAAACTAAATGCAAGTCCTAAGTTCACATTGTTTTTACTGCATCAATCAAAATAACGTCACATAGTCATTAACATAAAGAGGGAAAAGGAGATTGGAAAGATCATACCATGCGGTCTTCAATATCCTCATGTCTCGGATGTGGCGTAATCGATCAATGTGAACAAGGATAGAACAAACACAATATATACAAAACAATATATACAAGTCTACACTACAAAGGAAATGAACTTGTTTTTGGATTTTTCAATTTTTCAAATTTTTATGGTTTTTGTTTTTATGAAATTAAAAGACATATTTTTAGGATTTTTCGAAATTTTTCAATTTTTATGCATTTTGGAATATAAATTCCCATCCCCCACTTTATTTTGGACATTGTCCTCAATGTACATGTAGGAGTAGGAATAAAAAGGAAATACATGTTTTTTGGATTTTTAAAGTTTTTATGGAAATTGAAGTGCAAATGCAACGTTATGAATGAATGCATGCTCTAACTAAATGCAATTCTATATGACATATATAACAAATGAATGCAATCTAAACTATATTATATGATGCATGATTTAAACTATGGTCACTTATGATCAAACCTCCCCAAACCGATTTAAACACTATTTCTAGTGTAGAAAAGAATAGGATTGGTCATTAGTGACTATGCATGAATTCTAGTCTATATGCAACTATCAACATGAATCATGTGAGATATATTACAATGCAAATTAATCTAATCATGTGAGATATATTACAATGCAAACTATACTACATGAACTAACTAATGTAAATGCAATATGAAATATAATACAAATGCAAGCTAAATGTATATGTATATAACTAAATGCAAGTGTAAATGTAATGCAAAGTTAAAGGAAATGATATCTTACAAATGGTGGTTTGAGGGAGGACTCCACCAAACTCATTCCTTGTTGCCATGATTATTGATGTTGTCCATGTTGCTCAATGCTCTCAATAACCGGTCAAAGGCTTGAGCACAATCCTCAAATAAGTATGAATACGGTTTGTTCCAATTCAATATGAAGCTTGGCCAAGGTAGCTTGCCACTTACTCTCTCATTCACCTTGCCCTTAGCACTTGAGCCTTTGAAATGCTTAAAACCAACAAGTCCATGATTCTTGTCAACATAAGGTATGAAGTGTGGTTCATATTCGTCCGGAGACTTCCACTTACCACCTTCTCCTTCAATTTTTGTGGTGATGATAGCATTTGGATTTATCAATCCTTCCAAGGTAGAAGGAGAATTTTCATAACATTGATGATCGAGCTCCTTAGAAGTTGGCATTGTGGATGCCAAATTTCCACAAGTAGCTTCACGTGCAAGTTTCTCTTTGAGCTTTTCCACCAAGTAGCTTTTGTATGATGCTTTGACCTTTTGAAGAAGGTCCACCATATCCTCTTCAACAATCATTGGCTCCATGGTAGGTGTCAAGTAGTCTTCGTGGACAATAGGGAAGGGACATTCATCTTCATAATAAGATATCTCAAATACTTCAAGGATAGGCTCCTCAAGCAAGGTGATATCACAAGTCCATTCCTCTCCCCTATTCCAAAGGTCCTTGTAAGACACGTATTCTTCATAAGCTCCTTCCTTAGGCACGTCATCATCGCTATCTTCATACGAATCATAGATAGGGGCTTCATTCCTCTTCACAAACTCTTTCTCCAACACCTCAACATCCACTTCAAATGACACACCCTCATACTCACAAAGTTTAAGAGTATTTGGCTTACTCAACCTCATATCTTCATCATCAAATACCACACTTTCATACTCACAAGAGCTCAAGGAGATTGGCTCTTCCCACTTCTCATCAAAGGTAACTCCTTCAAACTCACATTCATGGTCAATGTCTAAAGAGTGGTGAGGGGTAGTTAGTTGGGTTTCTTTTATTTGGGCAATTTGAATTTCCAACTCCTCACCATGAGTAACAATGCCTTGAAGAACAATGTCCCTTCTTTGGCTCTCTTCTAGCATTTGTTTGAAGAAGTTTTGTTGATCTCCCATCATTTGGAGAATCACATTTTGAATGGGTTCATCTTCTTTTTGTGGGTAGGGGTGAAAGTGGTTGTATTGTGGCATTTGGAATTGGTTGTAAAGTGAGTTTTGGGTGGTTGGTTGTTGTGGGTATTGGATGTGGTGGTTTTGGTGGGAAAAGTCGGGGTAGTAGTTAGGATTTTCAATGTATGAGTTGTAAGGTAGGTTTGTGTTGACTTGCTCCTCAAACTCCCCATACCCATAGTCATACTCAAAGAAACTACCACATACTCCACGTGTCAAGTCTTGAGCCATCATAGCTAAGACAAGGAAACAACTACAAGCATGGAAACTACACAAAAACGGTAAGAACAATCCTTGAGGAACAAGTTCCTCAAGGTGAAAGCAAAATCAAAATAGACAAATAAGTAAGAACTTAGTCACATAGCACCATCCCCGGCAACGGCGCCATTTTGATGGAGCGATGTCGTCGGGTCACATCCAATCAAACACATTTATAATACTCAACAAACTACTAGTTAGCGGTAAGTCGACGTCGATCCATGGGACGGTGTGCTTTGGGTTCTAAGTCTATCTATCTCAATTTATGCTAGTGTCACAATTTGTTTGGGTTTGTAGTTGTGTCTAGACTAATGCAAGCAATAAAGTATAACAAGCAATAAAAGGAAAGATGTAAACAAATGGTTAAAAGTGCTAGGATATCATGGGGTCATAGGGGATTCATGGTGTTGATCAAACAAACATGTTTACAAGGTTGCAAGCAATTAATGTTGTGGAGAAACCGAGTTGGTTTATATCTTACGGTTCATAGGAAGAGTTGGGTCCCGGAGCCGAATTGATTAGATTGTACAACACCTACAAGTCAACTTACTTTCCTCCTATTCAACTTCTATGCATGGTCTAACAAGACTCGAGTTGGTTTATATCTTACAAATCAAGTTGAGTAGATAAGAGATGGTAAAAATGCAAGGATTCATAGGCTTAGCATTTCATCAAACATAACATGTGCATAAAGTTGACATCACAACAAGCAAGCAATTTAATCATGTGAACATATTAGATTAAGCATGAATCAATCTCATGTTGGTTTCCCTTAATTACCCACTAATCCTAGCTAAGAGACTACTCACTCATTATCAAGTTTAACATGTTAATAAAGTTGTCAATCATACTAACAAAGCCAAACATGATGAGCAAGTAATAAAGATTAACAATAATTAAAACAAGGATTAAGAGAATTATACCTATGGAGATTCCAAAATAATAATGCAAAGAATAATAGAAGAACTTGATGATTGATGGAAGGTTGTCAATCTCCCAATAATAACCCAATGATCTTCAATTACCCAATAATAAACTTGAATAATAAACTTGAACAATAATTATGGAAAGATTAATGTGTAATTTGTGGAAAGATTAAAGAGTAATCTATTCTAATCTACTCCTAATCTAATCTAAGGAAGGATTTTTCTAGCTAAAGGGATGTGTCTAATCTAATAAAACTTGATGATTTGATTATTACAAATGGGGTATTTATAGTGGAAATTAGGTGGATGCATTAGGGTTAACTAAGGGCTAAACTAGTAATTACACTTTTTAGATTGAGCAAGGAGGAGCCGGTATTTTTCGAATGAAGGGCTTCTTTCTTTGTAGCTTGGAGAAGACGAAATTTCGTTGTACTGGAATCCGTGCGTATTGGAGTCGGGACGGGCGGATTCTGGCGGGGGAAAACGGGCGGATTCTGAAAATGCAATCCGGGCGGATTTGGGAGAAGACGGGCGGATTTGGGAGAAGACGGGCGGATTCGGGAGATGCAATCCGGGCGGATTTGGGAGAAGACGCTCGGATTGTGGTTCACGTAGCAAGGGAAAGTTTCCTGTCCAGGAATACGCCCGTCCCGAGCGAAATATGGGCGTCCTGGGCTTCAACCCGAGCGGGTTGAATTTGACCCGAGCGGGTTGAGCTGTATCTTGAGCTCGGATTGTTAAACGGACGTTATTTCCTCATCCGGACTCCTATTGGAGTGATTCAAAAGCCTAGATCACTTGATTTTTCGATGCCGTTCCATCTAGCATACTTTCAGAGCCAAAGGAGCAACCCTTGGATCGGTTTTCGAGCGATTTCTTCTTGTAATGCCTTCCCTCTCGTCATTCTTACTTTTAACCCTTTGATCCTTCTATATACACTTTATTCCTACGTCTTTGGTCATCATTCTTGCCTCCTCTTCATACTAGTCCATCTAATATCATCAATAAGCTTCCAAATATGCACGAAAGACGGGAATTTCCGCCTTATTATCTCCTTTTCTATAAAACATATGAAATGCGATAGAAAAGCAAATAGGAAGGTTTTGTCGGATAAAATGGCCAAAGAATGTTATAATAGTATGCAAAATAGGCTCAATTAGGGGACTAAATGTGCGCAAATAATGTTCACATCAGCTTCCTACTTTGTAAACATGTTTGTATGATCAACACCATGAATCTCCTATGACCCCATGATATCTTAGCACTTTTAACCATTTGTTTACATCTTTCCTTTTATTGCTTGTTTTACTGTATTGCTTTTATTAGTCTAGAACATAACTACAAACCCCATCAATTGTGACACTAGCATAAATTGAGATAGATAGAATTAGAACCCAAAGCACACCGTCCCATGGATCGACCTCGACTTACCGCTAACTAGTTGTTTGTTGAGTATTATAAATGTGTTTTGATTGGGTGTACAACAACACGCTCACGTCAGTTGTGTGTTTTGTCTGATCCAAATTCATTTTCTTATTTATTTTGGAAAAAGGAAAGGGGAATAAAATATAGAATAGGAGGGAGTATATAAGAAGACTATACACTAAATTAGATAATCATTTAAAAATATTTAATATTACGCTTTTTTTTTGCAAGAACAGCTCATCCACTATGGGGAACATAGAAGAAATGGATCTAACAAAAAGAATATCCACTAATTACCATCATTCAAGACCTCTATTATCTCTGCACTACATGAATCTCTATTATCTCTGCACTACATGAATCTTATTTAAACAGTGTCCTAACACTGACAACAGATTGTATTTGTTTGATCAGAGCACCAGCATTCCTCTCTTTACTTCCAAAGATTCGCATGTTCCTTTCTATCCAAATCATATAGATGATAGCTACAAGCCCACATCTAAACAACTCATTTTTCCAGTGCTTCTTAATCCTCTTTTTAGCGCACCAGTCAAATTCTACCCAGAGACTACATGTTCTTCCTCTTATCCTTTGCCAAGCCATTAAACTTCTCCACACTTTAGCAGAGAATTCATACTTAAAAATGAGATGACAATGTGATTCTTCATCCCTCCTGCATAAACTGCACCAGTTAAACAAGTGAAGGCCTTGAGTAGTGTGACAGTCAACAGTGGGAAGTTTCTGTTGAATAGCCAATAAAGAACTAATAAAGCTGTGCTTAGGCAAAACATTTGTACGCCTTAGAACCTTAACCCAATAAACTGAAATAAATTTTGGCCTGAGAATGTCATACATTGGGCCAACCTTAAACCCCCACCATTAACACAACTAGACAATAATTGTTGAGCAGTAGAAATAATACCAGTAATCTGCAATAGCTTATCCCTGACATTGAGTACGCTCCTCAGACTTTAAGAGTGCTCTATTCCAAGATAGGATCTCCTTGATATTGACCCCTCATTCTTCCCAAAAGCAACAACAAGTTTTTCAACTTTTCATATACATCTAATTTAATAGTACACTCAAATTAAAGTGCTTCTTGAGAGTTTCTGGTGATATATTTTTTATTTATTTGGATGATGAGGAAACTCGTAACCGCTATTTTTGGTGCGTACTGGGTAAACTCCCGAGTATACGTGATATCCTGCAAATCAGGTATATCAAGTTAGCCACTCGAGATGACAGACTCGTAGTCAGAAGATTTAGCATCAAGTCATTAACCCACACAAGATTAATCTTGGGAAAGCTTGAACTTGTATCCTTGGAAGTTTCACCCAAATTATTTAACCCTAAACTCGCCTTTCTCATGTGTTTTGATTGGCTAAATTTAAAAAGTGGGTAAGAAATAATATAAAAGTTTTTAAAACCAAAAAATTAAGTCTGTGAAAGTTAGAAAGAGAAACCTCCTACTTCTCTCTAGGATTATTAGGGTTTTAATTTTGCACATTGACAAAAAAAATCACTAAAAAATCCCCAAATAAAAGTAAAATTCGATCGAAAGCTAAACTTCGTCACTCTTTTTCTAATCGTACCGATTTACGACAAGATATGGATCAACCGTCTTCTTCGAATGCTGCTTATGGAGTTCCACAAACTTGTGATGCACAAAAACCTCGTGATGTGAGTGAAATTGTGGGAATTCCAGTTCTCAATCTTGAAGAAATTGGTGAAGATTCAACTGAATCGATTTCTGAACAGGAGGAGGAACAGAATGGATAGACTGAAGTAAGAGGTAAGAAATCTTCTTTTCCTAAGAGTCATGCGATAGATCCTACTTCGAATTCTGATTTGTTGCAACTCACTGATGAGGATGTAAAAGAAGAGTTACAATTCTGGGAAACTACTGTAGTTTGTTATGTCTTGGGTGGTAATCCACCATGGGAACTACTGTCACGTTTTATTCAGAAAATTTGGGGGGCGTATATGGAGTTTTTTTTGGTGCGTTTCCCCACAAAAGAATGCTAGAATCTTGTCTTGCAACAAGGATTCCTATGTTTGATAATAAACCTATAGTTGTCAAACTTTGGACTGAATCTTGTAGATTGCTCAAGGAGAGGGTTCAGTTTGTCCCTATTTGGCTTAGATTATGTGGTCTACCCCTTAAATTCTGGAGTAAATCTAGCCTTGAGAAGTTGGCAGGGTTGATTGGAAAGTTTGTTAAGAGGGATGGGGCTATAGAGGATAAGACTCGGTTGGGATATGCCAGGCTCTTAGGGAAAGTGGAAATAGGTCAGAACTTCCCTGATAAGTTGCACTTTAAATATAAAATAGGGAAAGAGGTCAGTATTTTGGTGGAGTATGAATAGAAGCCTACGGCTTGTGGTTCCTGTAACGGAATAGGGCATACAATGGATATGTGCAAGAAGAAACAAGTAGGACCTGCACCAAAAAAAATGCACCTAAACCCAGGCAAATGGTATGGAGACCAGTCCAGAAACCTACAGGACCCCCTCCTATTCAAATGGTTGGGCAGCCACCAAGGCTTAAACCTCCTGAAATTCCTTTTGGAGGTCCAATATACAATAATTCAAATATAATAACCCCAGTCACTGGTATCCAACAAGTTTCTAGAGAAGAACACTCAAGTGCCAGTGATAGCTCCCCTAAAAAGACTTATGTGGAGGCTATCACAACTAGTCCAAGGAGTACGCGATCATTGAATGAGGGAGAGGAAGACCCACCAGATCAAATTAGTAATGGATATCTTAGGCTCTTGGAATGTAAGAGAAATAAATGGGCTCAATAAACAGTTATATGTTAAGATATTCCTTTATCAGAATAATATTGGGCTCTATGGTTTGGTAGAAACTAAAATAAAAACTCGGGATTTTGATAGAGTGCTAAATAATTTAGGGCCTCACTGGAAAGGGGTTAATAATAATGATTATCATCCTAGGGGGAAAGTATGGCTCATTTGAAATCCTCAAGCTTTTGTTATCACATTAATTCAGAAGACCTCTCAAGCTATTACTGCTCATATCAATGAAATTTCTTCTGGGAAGGCTTTCTTGTTTTCAGTTGTGTACGGGTCCAATGATGATGGAGAGTATAGATACCTCATTTCTACACCTCCCTCCAACCACACGGTGATGATTGGGCCGCATGTTTGGTACGCGGAACGATTTATGACAATCCATAAGTTCATTGACAAGTGATAGCTCAAACACTCGAATCAACCCCTTGGTCGTCATCTATGCATCGATACGGACATTTTGACAGTAATTAGAGTTCATTTGGAGTCCGGGTCAAAAACCGCTTCATTTTCTAAAAACCGTTTAAATGCTAAGTCGGAATATTCCGGAATGTTCTAGAATTCTCTAGATATTTATTCCTAATTAAAATTAATATTTTAAGTAAATATCTTCCGTATATTGTGTTTTATGGAATAAGGAAGTGTAAATCTACCGAAATTCCATAATAAAACGCGGAAATCTTTCTTGTTGAGGAGGAAACCTCCGGGGAAATGACGCAGCAGGTGTTGCGCCTCTTCGAAGGATCGCAATGGATGCTGCGCCTCTTCTCCAACCCTCTTTTCACGTTTTCGAGAATATTTCCGTTATTTTTTTCCAAATCCGTGTCATTCCTACAATCTTCCATATGTTAAGTATAAATAGAGGCCTTCGGCCTCCATATTTGGCACGCGAGTGTTCCGCCCCTTCTCTTCTCTCTTTGCATTCTAGACTACGCTATTGCTTTTGACGCCTACGTGCTTGATCAATCGACCACGTAAGTTCCGATCATTCCAAGTCCCAGTCACGTTGCATAGACCGACCAATTTGACCAACTCCACTGTTTAATCAACCTAATCAATCTACCAAATCCTCTAACGAGGGTACTTTCCACGCATATTCGAGTCGAGCAATCACTAAAACGATAACTTTAGTCAAACTCATTTCGTCAAACATGTAATTCTGAGGGTGTAAAATCTCATTTTTTATTGTTGTACCTTTATTTTATCAATTAATGTAGATCTATATCAAAAGCACGTTCGAAAACCGATTTAAAATCCATCTTTTAAAACCGTTTTTACGAAACAACAGAGGTTAGACGTCGAGAAGAAACGCAGCAGCAGCTGCGCCTCTTCAAAGGATCGCAGCTTTGCTGCACCTCTTCCAGAGGCTGCTTACTGCTCCTGCTCTTCTCCTTCTTCCTCGACTTCCAGCAAATTTCTCTTTTTCTTATTTCTTTCGTTTTTCTCCGTTTTCTTTGTTGTTTCAGTATATAAATCGTGTTTTTAACAATTCCCTTTTTATTACAGTGTTTAATTCGTCCTTAATCCCGAGTAATTAAGTACTTGCGGGTTTTCGCCGTTTTAATTCAAATCGATTCTTCGGGTTTCGACTTGTTCATGTCGAGGTTCTGGAATCCTAACTTGATACATAAGTTTTCTATCGAGTCATATTTGTCTAATTCCGTCTTAATTTAACCTCAAGTTTTGCCTTTTTTTGTATTTCTGACATAAGTTAATCATAATCATGTAAACCGCTGTAATTTCTCGTTTTTAATTCATTTTATAACCTGCCCAGATACATATAATCGGTTAAAACACTTTAATTCGAGTCTAATATCGATAAATTCATCCTAAATCTACCAACGAACGATAACGATGTTGCGGTTCTGACTTCACAGCCAGAACCCAGCTCTAGAACAGACGCAGGAAGTGCTGCGCCTCTTCTAGAGGACGCAGGAGATGCCGCGCCTGTTGTGGGTTGGTTTCTGTCTTCGAACTCTTTCTTGCCTTGACGTAGCTCCTAATTACGGTTCAAATCAACTACTATTTGTATTATCACCTCTAATCTGACGTATTTTCGTATTTTAATTCTAATTTAATTTTTCTTTTATTTTCTTCTTTGAAATCCCGTCTTTGAGCGTGCTTTTGACGTAGAACAAATAAACCTTGTAATATTTGTAATTTTAATTATAATAATTCAATTATTATTATGTATGATTTAATTGTATGGCATTCACATGTAATTAATCTAACATCAACTTTGACCCAATTGTTTGCTAAAACATGTGTTAATCGACATAGTCTGATTTCACATGCTAGGATTAATCCATGTTTGTTGCATTGCATGCATTACATCGACGATATATCAAATATGAACAATTTCCCTAATCATTAGTAGAGGCCGCTATCGAGGCAGACGGGATTAGGTGTTCGAATTAAAGAGCTTCCTAATACATACCCTCACCCCTTACTCCAGTTATCTCTGGTCATCCGTGTCCATAGGCATCATGAAAATCATTCTAGATATAGAATGCTAAGGGTAACGAATTTCTTAGTGTTCATATCACTACTTTGTGTCTTGATGTGACGGGAGGTATTCGAACGGTTTCCAATTTTTTCACAATAAATTGGCGGCGACTCCACAATTGTAGGCTATTCAACCTTTCTCCGGTTTAAATGCCTCACCAATCTGTAACGGCCCATGACGTGCTTTAGCAAACCAAGGTTCCGTGGGAGAAGTGCCACCACCTCGAAACCAACGCGCGGCGCGGGTGGCCCATGTCCACTGTTTGGTGACTCCGCTGGGGATGATACACTTACGTGTTACCCAGGGTGAAACTTGAACAAGGTTAGAGAATAGTTTATATGAGACAGTTGTCGATTTTCATCACTCGACCTTCTTAGGTCGTTTCATTTGGTCTTTCTAGGCCCTAAACCAACCCATTCGACCAATCGTCCCTCCCGGACGGTCCAAATTCCTATCTGGACCTAAATATGGATAGCGATTGACGTCAACCATACTATGGTACATACTCATGTTTGTATCGAGAGCTTTCACTACTCGAGGAAATGGACTAGGAACTGACCTTACTCATGTTTGGCATGGACCTCTCCACAGACCAGGGTTTGATTGCTTGGTATGATAACCCACCTTTTAAGCTAAAACCTCTTAAATGCACTCAGCATACTGTTATAATCCCTGTTTGTATGTATACGTTGTGTGTGTTTTCCAAATCAATCACGTGTCTAAATTCCTCATTTATAAACTAAATAATGTCAATGTAAATAAAATTCATTTTCAAACCTTTTCAAATGTCCCATTGGTAAACCAGATAATGCCGAATTTTTCGATTTTCAAATTTCAATTTTCCATCAAAAAATAAATAATAAAAAAACGTAAAAAGTCCAAAGAAAACCAAAAAGCGTTTTTTAAACCCAAAATATTTTCAAACCATGTAAATGTAAATATGTAAATTCAATTGGGCTAAGTTAGAGTCAAAATTCAAACCGACTATGTCCTAGTCGGAACCCTGTCAAGTCATAAACCCGTCTTCCTTTACATTTTGGGTCTTTTCAAATTCAAGTCAAGTCCTAAGGCGTCACGACGTCATTTTGGTCCTCATACCCCAATGCAGTTAGGATCTAAATATTTTCGACACCTCGTGTCACACGTGCCCGAGTCGTACACACAAGACTTAATAGGGCTCATCTTTCAAATTCATTTTCTTTCAAAGACGTATTTTCAAAACCTCCCTAGTGACACATCTCGAGCCTCAACACACGAGTCTCAATGGGCCTCACATTTGAGTCTAAACTGCAACCGTCTTCTTAACACCTATAAGCACACCTCAGGTATCTACACTTATACTCGAGTCTAGAATCGACAAGTGTCATCAATCCCTCAATAAGGTCAACTATATAAGGGTCACTCCGTCAAAGTCAACACTCGAGTCTAAAATTAAAGTCAAGCACCGTGAATTCAAACACGAGAAGTCGCTCACGACATTTCACGAATTCACAAGTCATGTCTAGATTCGTCGTCTTTCCTCGTGATTACTTGTCCGTTTCTGTGTTTGTTGCTTATTGCCTTAGTTTGCGTGATCCCATGCCAAATCAAGTTGTGACGCGCTTCATTTTCTTCTCGGTAGGAATTCTGCAATTTTCAATGAAAATGTTCAAGAACGTTTATTTGTCACCGTCGAAGAACTAAGTACTGCAGTCGTTAAGCTTCAGACCACCGTCGAAGACTTGAGCACTCATGTCATCAACATGGAAAACAAAATGGGCATGATGAAACCTTTACCATCTTCTCATAGTCCAAGGCCAGGGCATAGCTTCAATACAACTCACCCATCTAAGAAGGCCAATGAAGACAAGGGAGTCAACCTCTTGGAAACTCCACCCAGAAGGCCGGGATGAGCTCATAGGGAATTCATTGACCTCGGAACCACATATCAGGTAGCTCTACAAAGGTTGGTTTCCCAAGGAAAACTTCATCCAATTGGTCCAACCCCAGACCCTGAAAATATATTGCCTAGGTGGAAGGGCAATTCATATTGTCAGTACCATCGAGGTAGGGGACACGATACGGAGGAATGCTTTTATCTAAAGCATATTATTCAGGATATGATCGAGGATGGCAAGCTTTCTGTGCCATATTCCGTCAAGCAATCCAAGAAAATCATCCCTCTTGAGCCTCATATCATTAACCATGACCATGATGAAGAATCATCCCTAGACTGTTCTCATCTCCTCGATCCTCATGACGATGAAGAGATGAACGTGCTTGAGGAAGATGATATGCAAAGTGGAATGCTCATGCTTTCCATTGCCTTCGACAATAAATTTTTCAAGTTAGAAGGAGCCATTGATAACCTAAACTCTCGGCTTTCCAATATGAAGAATCAGTTTGCTGAAATGGGTAAGAAGCTTGATGCCCAACCTCTCAAGATGAAAAGTGTCCAGGCAAACCCTCAACCTGACAATCCTAAGAAGAAAGTAAAAAGTGAGCAATGTTTTACTAGTTCTTCTCAACCCAGAATCAAAATCAACAAAGGCAACCTCATGGAGCCTTCGTCAAAGAAACCTAATGACTCTCCAAGGTCATTCACAAAGGCTTCCGACAAGAAGGATACACCTCCTAGAAAATTTACCGACATCGGTATTACATACACCGATGCCCTTTAGAGGCTCATGGAACGACGAATGTTGAAGCCTATCGGTCCTGCACCAGATCCAGAAAAGATGTCTAGGTTTTGGGATGAAAATGCCTATTGCCAGTATCACATGGGCAAAGGATATAATACTGAGATGTGCTATAAGCTCAGGCATGCGATCTAGGATATGATTGAAAGTGGGAAATTGTCCCTCTCAACCTTTAACCCACAAGGCAGTTTGGCAATCTTCATGGATATACCACTTATCGGGAAACTCTTCTTGACTGTTATCCTTCCAGTGTTCCCAATAATGAGGACGAGGTGCTGAAATGGATGAATGCTCAAAATTAGATGCCGAAGCCAGTTGCCAGAAGAATAAATGTTCAAGCATGGGCCAATGATTAGGAGTCTAGATATGAGATCGAATCAAAGTCTGCGTCCGCGTCTTAAGCTTTCTTTTCCATTATTTTTCTAGTGACAACCTGGGGGCTGTCCCATGAGTCACATGTCTTCTCGAGTCTATGTTAAACACATTCATTACTCGTTGCAATAAAAGTACACTTTTCGATCCACATATTCTTCTTTTCCTTTACCTTTTCCTGTGATAACAAGATTTGATTTGAGACATTTTAAAATGAACAACAATTATCAACACATGCCAAGTCGATGTGAGTACACTTAAACGATGTTCCATTCCAAGTTGTTGAGGACCTGAAACTCCGTGTCCATTTTCTTACCTATTCCATGTCTGGCAACAGAAACCTCGCTACAACCTAGTTTAGGACGAGCCTATCTCAAGAGATTCTAGGACGAATCTAGACCATCTCCCTTGTTAACGATCCATGACAGAAGGTAAGCCCATTCCCCACAATAAACAACCCGTATTACTAAAGACCAACCCATTTCACACCAAAGGTGCTATTCCGACTCAAATTCATTGTAGCAATAAGCAAATCCAAGACGATACAAGCCATGATCAAAGACAAAGGCTCAATCAAGAGGAATTGGTGTCAATATCCAAGGCTGCGATTATGCCCGTAATCCAAGACAAAAGAGTCAAAAGAAGAAGGCTTAGTCAAGCAAGTCAATATCCAAAGTCAAAGTTATATTCAAAAACCTGAATCAAGAATCTGAGCAAAAAGCCGAGATATATTCTAGACCAAGAATCTAAGTCTGAATCAAGAACGAGTATGAAATCCAATGTTGAACGGAATACTGCTGAAGTCTATATAGAATCAAGACATTGATGAAGATGGTCAGCTAGCACCCCCACTTAGCCTTTTACACATCACACACCCTAAGTCCTTCCCGAGACCGTTACAGGAAGACGGTTAGGAATTTTGAGAATCCTCTTAAGCTTGTCAAGTATACCCATCCTTTAGAGTCAAGATATGGAAACTTGTGTTGGAATATGTGTCCGTCGACAATAATGCGATCACAACTGTTGATCATGATGATCACATGTTTAAGTCTCATTTTAAAGAATACAATTGGGAAGTAATTTTTACTGTCAACTGGTCAACACATATCGGTAATGATTGGCTGACTAGAGTTTGACATTACTGTCGTGCGACGGTGGTGATCAGTTGATCCCCTAAGTCATACCTAAAGGATAATACTCTTAATTGATCATTTAATTAATCGTATAACGTTACGAGTTAATTAAAAATAATTGATAGACATTTTTGGAAGTAAATTTACGTATCTCATAATAATCTGATTAAATAAGATACGGTCTAAGTAATCGAATTGTTTTATTACTTGGATGAAATTATTGTTTAAGGAAACAATTGAAATTGAATGAATAATTTATTATAAATACAAGATGTTGTAATTTATAATTGGTAAATTATTTTGGTACAAGTAATTGTGAATTACCAAGTCAATTTTGTATATGACGTATTTTTTATTAATACGTTGATTTTTAAAATGTTAAAAATACATAACAATTTTACATGACATGTGACAAATTGACAAAGATAAAATGAAATACATTTTATACTCAAATGGACCGAAATATTGGGTGTGATTAACAATTCATATAATGTTAATTAAGTTAGTGGAAGATATGATTATTTTTCTATAACTAGGCATGCATACCTAGTGCCTCTTGTGGAAGAGCACCAAGCTCATGCATTGGCCTTCCTCCACCCTCCTACCCGGTTTCCCCTTGAAAAGAACAAAGGGTCTTTTGCTTAAAAATTGATCATTCACTACATGCATTAGTGTGTGATTCATTTTATTCATTCTATCATTCAAAATATTTTAGAGAGATAAAATAATTCTTCCTTCTTCTTCCTCCTCTTGACCGAAATCCAAGAGGACCAAAAATAATTTTGGGTCTTTTATTTAAGTTAATATTATTCTAGTATTAATAATATTAATTTTTATTAAGGGTATACACTACTACAGATACAGCCTATAACAACGGGTAAAAACCGTTGTAAAATAAAAAAGCGGACGTTGTTAAAGCGGCCGTTGTAGAAGGTATTTACAACGGTTTGCTTATTTAGTGAAACCGTTGTCTAAAGTATTCACCACGGTTAAAAGCCGTTGTTGTTGGGTGTTCTCCGTTGTGGAAAGTGTTTCAAAATTTTGGAGGGAATAATATAACAACGGTTGTCTTATGTATAACCGTTGTTGTAACTTTCCCTCCAAAATTGTGAAGTCTTTTGACAACGGGTTTATGATACATACCCGTTGTTGAAATTTTTTGTAACAACGGTTCTATGTTTAATACCCGTTGTTGTAATTTTACCTCCAAAATTGTGAAGACTTTTAACAACGGTTATTTGTTTAATACCCGTTGTTGAATATTATGCGCGGGTATTTGTGAATGTCATTCACAACGGTTTTATTTTTATTAACCGTTGTGAAAGGTATTCACAACGGTTTTTTTTTAGTAATCGTTTTTATTACAAACTCCTAATGTTTTGAAAAAATAAATTTGTTTCATGCCATTCAAAAACCTGCATATGTCGTGACACCATATACCAAAGACTAAAGATAAATCACAAATTGGGTTCATCGAACTCAATAGATTCAATTCTACCACAACAAAGAAATGTTTCATCATATATATATACTTACAAGGAGTTGAATTTACATGAACTAATCATTCCCAACTTCAACAAAAAATTTACTAATAAGTTGATCTAAACTCTGAGTATCATGCATTTCTAATATATTCTAAGACGTAGTTGCCCCACATGTCTCTTACCTCGTCTATATCTACACTTGAGTACTGCTCAATCTGTTGTGACTGGTTGATTGCATACTGCGGCAAAAACAAAGAGAAGACATTATGGTATATATATATAGCAGCAATTAGCAAGACAACATTAGCAACATCATGGTATATATAGCAGCAAGCAAGACAACATTAGCTCTAATTTAAAAAAAAGTAATAAACACATGTTTAAATTATTACTAACCTTTTCTGGAATAACGAGATATCTTCGCCTAATAATCTCCAACATGAACCGACAAGCGTAGTATCCACATTGTATGCTATCTGGCTGGCGAGGGGCCTATTATTACATAAAAAAACAGACGAGAGAAGGCTCACATCAGAATCTTGAACTTTAGGTATTGTATTAGTATTAAACACAGATTTTGCACTTATTAATGTTATTGTATTTGAGCACGTACCCCTGTTATCGTAATAAAATCAGGACCAACATCAGAATCTTCCGTGGGTTGATCCTGCTCGTTTGCTCTTTTCTTCTTAAAGGCCCTTTTTTTAAAAAATAAAAAAGGAGGCAGAAACTAATTTTTTTAGGGGCAAAAATATGAAAGAGCTTTTTTCTATAAATAAAAAATGAAAATGTTATTATAAATAAATCAGTATTATAAACTTACATATTAATCAAGTGCTTAAAAGTCTCGCTTGGTTGATGATGTAAAGAGTCCAACCAGAAAACTTTATTCCTTGTCGGCATGATGGCTGCTAGCACCCAATGAGTCCTACATCAAGAGACATCATCATTATTAATAACAAGTACATATATTAGGTATGAAAATGCAATTGTAGGGGGAAACGTAATATTAATTTGTTTATTACCCTTTTTCATTATAAGCGCCAAAAATCAGCTTCTTGGTTGTCTCCAATTCTTTGAGCAATATAATCTACCCGTTGTTCGAACGAGAAATCCGAATAAATAAAGATAAAACATAGGGGCACGAGAATCTGTATAGATCGGATGGAATATTCTTCTCGGGGATCACTCTCAATTTCAATATCCTACATTATTACGGTATTAATTCCGGTATTTAAAACACTATCTAGTAGTCAGAATATTAGACTATGAAATTATTTATTAAGAAACTTACTTCATCCAAACAAATATGTGTTGGATATCAATCTGTCTAGGCCACCCATACGGCTAGAATATCCCATGATACATGTGCTTGGCGCTCAGCCCCTAGAATATCCTCCTCGAGCGGAATAACTATCAATTGCTCGGTGGCTATGCGATGGCCAGCCTCCTCATGCAGTCTCTTCATCGTCACCGTTCTTACTTTTTGCATGTAATCCTTCCCTTTATATTGTGTTCCGTTTAAAGTCCTAACTTTCAGGTCCGGGAAAGAATGAGTCTTTGATTTTGTCCCCTACACAAAATTACCATGCTTTTTATAAATACAGACAAAATATAAATAAAGGGAGCGAGGTTAATTTTTAAAAAAATGGAGAAGTTAATTAAATACATACCTCATCAAGTTGTTGTGAAGTCGAGGTCGTTGGCATGTCTGTGGACTTAGGCTTATCCGCCAAAGCCGCCTTTTTTGTTCCCTACAAAAAAAAATAACATATAAATTTAACATATAAAAACATTCAACAATTAAAAATGTAACATATATATATATAAAGGTATTTCTTCTAACCCCAACTGCTTTCCATTTGCTCAAAGGCGGAGATATCTTCGCCAAGTAGATGTGAGTATCGGGCCATTGGATGAAACTTCCAAGCGCATCTCCCGAGAATGGTAATGTCGTCACGAATCGGGACAGCGGTTGAAAGTTTTCATGGCCTGGATTGACCGTAGTTATCTCTACTATTCTATGATTCGGCAAAAGTTTTTCGCCATGAACTACGGTTTCATTTGCTTTGCATTTGTTTTCTACGAGACCCCGACCAACACGCATATGTGGCTTTTCGATTCTATTAGGGTCGGAAGAATAACTGGCCTCTTGTTTACGGCCTGAAGAATATACACATACATTATTATATCTTTGCAAAAACGCTTCAAAGATTCAAAAGATTTTGCAAAAACGCTTTGTCTCGGGCGATTTTTGCACAAACTTCAACATTCATATAAATTTAACTAATTAAACACTTCATGCATACCTTACGAAAAACAGGAACGACTTGAAGGAGATGTATCTTTTTTTCCATCACCGTCTTCTCATCAAGTTGCATCTCCTTTTCAGACCCATTATTTACCTAATAAAATTAACCAATTCAATGGCACCATGTCGGAAGTTGGCGGTGAACACACCCCCTGATCTTACCCAAAAAAAAAAAAAAAAAAAAAAATAAGGAAGTATTAGGTACCGATCGGCTTTAGTTGTTACAACTTCGAAGCATTATTAGGTACCGATCTTTCGAATCTCGTTGACCGATACTTCCTTCTCATGTATTGCCAAGGTAGTAGCGGCCTCTTCACCAATCTGTTGTACCTTATTATTACCCCCTTTAGAAATGACATCCTCCATCATCTTCACTTCTTCTTCGGAAAGCTTACCTCCGATTCACTTTAGTAGTACGGATGCCATTAATCAAGCCGCTTGCCAAGAATGTAATGTGTCAGCAATTTTTATCCCAACAATAACATGTGAATTGAACTTACATGAAAATAATAGAATAAATGTTACCATGTCGGCGTTCTCGGACTTAGTCTTCCTTTTCTTCTTTATCTCGGTTTTCCCATAATATTTCGTTACTCCAACCTGTAACGGACGCCCCTCAAACGACCTGGATGTTCGGGTCGGCCGATCGCTCTAGCAAGAACGTCATTACGACCAATGGGAGTGAATTTCCCTTCTTCTACCTCTTTCAATACGTTATCCTATAATATATTAAATAAACTTCAAATTATATTTGTGACTAAAATAATAAAGTTAGTAATGAACTCGTCTTAATAAAATAATGCTTACTATGTTGGCCAAAACTTCCTCATCATATTTGTCATGCGACGACCGGGATCCTTTAGGCGTGTGCCCATGTTTATAAGTTACATGCCGATCCACCTCTTTCACTCCCTTTGCCACCTACACATTAACATGGTAACATTTATACACGTAAATGTGTATCAATGCAAGTCCAAGTGTGATTAAAAAAATAAAGTCTCACAGGGCAATAATGCATGCTACTTACGAGGTCCTCTTCTATCTTTCTGTAACCGCCTCGAGAACCATAGAATTTCCCCTTCTTGCATGAAATGTTAGCACGATTTCTTTTGCTAACGGCCTTCAAATAATTATATAAAAGCGCAAGTAGATGAGATAATAAAAAGATTATATAAAGGACTCATTAATTAAAAAAATGATAGGTAAATCGTTAAAAGGCGAGGATATTTAACCTGAAACTTCTCAGTAGTTCTCATCTTTTTGAAAAGATCCCATTCTTCCTGCTTGATGGTGGGACACTTGTTTTCCGGTGGGCTCTTACGCATCTCCCCCGTTGCCTTGTCCACATACAACCAATCCCTAGCAACGCCACACTTCCACTGCCTGTGGACATCCGTTGCCTTATGCATTAAATACTCATCATGGCTTTTATCGGGTATAATAAAGCCTTCCTTTACACGAGCCAAGTATAACTCCGCCAATTTTGGATTCAAAGTTCTAACATCATCTAAATGGATAGGCACAAACTGTCTTGTGCAAGCACCAATCCAATCGGAGAAAAGACCCGCATTTGGACCAAAGAGGGAAACCCATCTCACTCCATGTTATTTGGAACTACAATGCTTAGCGGCTATAGCTGCAAGGACTTTCTTGCACTTCGTAGCACCCCTCTCACCAGGCTTATTATCACCAGGCTCATTATTCTTTTGACTTCTTTTACGTTTTTCACCCATGATAATCCTAAAACCCAAATATGAATGATATAGCTTGAAATGAACAACTTAACAACGTACATGCAGAGTATTATCTAAAACCCTAAACCCTAATAGGAATGAAAATTTAAAACAACAGATTGAGCTTCTAAAATCCTAAACCCCGATAAGAGGAGTAAAGTAGATGATGCGGGATGATAAAGATAACAAAGAAGACGAAAAACAAACAGATGCATGAAAAAGAAACAAGATGATCGTCTTAAAACCCTAATGACGAAACACAAAATTAAAGTGAACATACCTGTTGATGATGATGATAAAGAGAACGAGCAGGATGATAAGGGAAGGCAACGGAATCGGGCTTTAAATCGGAGGCGGCGGCGGCGACGAAATGTAAAAAGCGAGGAAGAGAGAAGAATTAACTCAGGATACCAACGGTTGAACTAATAATAATGTTGTGTGTGTTTGTGTATGGCATGTTGTATGGGTTTCTATATTAGTTTTTTATTAAGACAAACTATTGACAACGGGTGCTCAAAGAAGAACCGTTGTTATATGTTAATAACAACGGGTCAATAAAAGTAAACCGTTGTCAAAAGTTTATTACAACGGTTAAAATATACCCGTTGTAATATATTTTCACCAAATTTGCGCCAAAATGAAATATGTCAAAAAAATAATTGACAACGGGTAGAGGTACTACACCCGTTGTTGAAAGTATTAACAACGGGTAATTTAAATATAACCGTTGTTATTGTTGAACCTCTTTTTTTTTTTTTTTTAAAATTATCAGTAATTCCATTACGGTCAAACTGTAACAATACATACTGCAACATTATTCAAAATTTCAACACCAAAGCATCCACATCTAATAATAAGATCAAGAAAATAAGACAACTTACACCAAAGATGCATGCATACTAGTGTATGTGTCCGATGAACTATCTCGGGATCGGGGACGTTTCTTGGATGTCATAGTTTCTTCGTTAACCCAAATACCTTCACCATGGTCATCACGCATATAGATGCTTTCGGTGTCCTCATGATCAGTGTCAACATCGTCGAAATAAGATACGGTGGTAGACTGATCCATTCCCTCAAAAACGACATCCCGATCATCATCATCATTATCGGATGGACTACTCCTTCTTTTCCTTATAGACAGTACAACAGACCACTTTTTATCCATAGGATCGGTGACATAGAACACTTGTTTAGCTTGGGATGCCATTATGAAAGGATCATCCTTATTATTGCCAACCTTACCCAGATTGACCAACGTAAATCCCATCTTATCCTTTCGGACACAATGGATGTTGTTATAAACCCAGTTACATCGAAACAAAGGCATTGTGAAATCAATGTAATCTAGTACCAATATTTCTTGAATAACACCATAATAAAGGCATTTTCCCCAAATAGGCTTTTTATCTTTTGAAGTAGCAAAGTGCATTGCCTCAAATTCTGAACTCACACCACTATTTTGCATTGTGCTCACCTCATCTTGCTCGCGGGTGTAAAAAGTATATCCATTAATGGCAAAACTGTTGTAAAAGGTGACCCTGGCATTTGGACCTAAACCAAGACGTAGTAACCTAGGAGAGATGTCATCACCGTTTGATCGGTACATCGTAAGACAATATTCCTAAACCACTCTCGAAACGTCTTCGTATGCTCGTTCGCAATCCACTTCTCGGTCTTGTTTTGGTGATCGTATTTGAGCTCATCTTTGTGTTGTTGAATATAAGGTTGCACCTCATATTCGTTGTTTAGCACATACATGTGTGCTAAATGCAACATTTCACGTGTCACAATTTTTTCAACCCGGCCCCTAATACCTTTTCCGGTCATCCAATCACTATGACGATTCTTAGGAACGCCAATCAACTCCTTCGGGGAGAGATGAGCGTAACAATATGAAAGAGCTTCGTCTAAAATAGCGCGTTCAGCAATACAACCTTCTGGACGATACCGATTAGATGTATAGTCCTTGTAGACTTTCATCAATCTTTCGAAAGGATACTGGTATCTCAAGTACACGGGCCCAAGGTACAAAATCTCCCTAACCAAGTGAATGGTCAGATGAATCATGATAGTAAAGAAAGAGGGTGGAAAATACATTTCCAACCGACAAAGAGAGGTTACAACGAGGTCCCGCAATGAATCCGCGTCATCGGGATCGATGACTTTCTCGCATATGGACTGGAAGAAGAGACAGAATCTAGTTATAGCATATCTTACCTTTTCAGGTAAAATGGAACGAATAGCCACAGGTAGTAATTGTTGCATCAAAGTGTGACAATCATGTGACTTTAACCCGGTGAGTTTTAGGTCTTGCATCGACACTAGGCTTTTGATGTTCGACGAATAACCATGTGGCACTTTAATTCCATTCAAGCATGCACAAAACTCTTTTCTCTCATTCCGTGAAAGGGTAAAAGCTGCTGGCGGTAAAAATGTATGATTACCTCTCTTCTGTGGTGCCAACTCTAGCCTAATACCCATCATTTTCATATCTTCCCTAGCTGCGGCGTTATCCTTTGTTTTACCAGGAACATTCAGAAGGGTATTGATAATATTATCACAGACATTTTTCTCAATGTGCATGAAATCGAGGCAATGCCGACCTCCAGTCGGCCAATATGGAAGTTTATCAAAAAGTATGGATCTTTTCTTATACCCACGAGTAGACAATTTAGAGCCGCTCTTCTTCCCATAATCTATCTCAATATGCTTTACTTTCCGATAAACTTCATGCCCACTCAAAATTCTAGGAGGTTGACGAAGTTCTTGTCTTCCATTGAATGCTTTCCGCATCTTGCGATAACAATGGTCATGATACAAGAACCTCCTATTTCCCATATACACATACTTACGAGAAGACTTCAAGTATTCGGACTCGATATCCTCCCCACACAATGGACAAGCCTCTTTCCCATGAACTGTGTGCCCGAAAGGTCGCCATAAGCCGGATAGTCGGTTATTGTACACAATAACATCGCTCTCAAATTGAAAGTTTCGTTCTTATATGCATCAAATACTTCTATCCCACTATCCCACAACAATCGCAAATCATCTAGAAGAGGTTCCAAATATACATCTATATCATTTCCCGGTTGTTTAGGGCCGGAAATTAACAACGACAACATCAAATACTTTCTTTTCATGCACACATATGGAGGTAAGTTATAAATAGCCAACACTACGGCCAAGTACTATGTTGGCTACTCATGTTTCCGTGTGGGTTCATTCCATCGGTGGACAGCGCGCTAGACGTAAGTTTCTAGGTTCATTGCCGAACTCGGGATACTTAGCGTCGAACGATTTCCATTGCTTACCATCTGCCAGGTGTCTTAGCTTTCCATCATTTATTCTTCCTGTTTCATGCCAAGTTAACATTTTTGCATCATCGGGATTCGCATAAATCCTTATGACTCTTGGTATCAATGGAAAATACCACAACACCTTAGCCGGGATCCCTTCCTTATCCTTATAACGCCACTCCAAACATTTAGGGCAATTGGTTAAGTTTTGATATAATTTCCGATACAATATGCAATCATTTGGACATGCATGTATTTTCTCATATTTCATACCCACTCCTCTTATTAGTTTTTTCGCCTCATATGTCTTAACAGGTAGAACATTACCATCGGGAAGCAACTCCTTTATCAAGGCTAAAAAACTAGTGAAACACGTGTCACTCACCCCATTTGCCCCCTTGATATTATACAACTTCACCACAGCAGACATTTTTGTGAACTTACAACCAGGATAAAGAGGTGCTTCAGACTCACACAACTTCTCATACATGTTGTTAAGGTCATCCCAATTACTAGTGTCATCACCTACATCTTCAAAAGCAATGGACTCATCATCATTCTCTTCATTATCTATAGACCCAACATTCAACTTCTCTACTTCCAACTCTTCCAACTCAAAAACTCGGCAAACTCGGGATCATCGATTAGCCTTTCGTGTACCTCAACATCATCTTCTTCAGAGTTATTCTCTTCCTCTAATGATTCCCCATGAAAAATCCAAAGTGTATAGGATCGACTAAATCTCCACTTTTCTAGGTGTATTTTAACGTCCGGAAAAGCCATATAGCTAATATTACCACATCTTTCACAAGGACATGCAATACTAGAAGAACCTTTCAAATTGTTCGAAACGAATTCATAAAATTCAGCTAAACCATCCTTGTAGGTACGGTCACTCATATTTGCATCAATCATCCAAGTTCGAGTCATTATTCTACATTCGTAATAATAGGCAACTAATTCAGAAAATACAATAATAGGCAAACAAATAAACGAAATTCGGAAAGCAATTAAGCTAAATTATCAACAAATTAGATAATAACCAAAAAATCCTATATCTAGTTATAAGCGTTGCTAAGAAACATATATATACCTGATTGATAAACACGCGCGATGAGGGAGAGAAGACGTGACAACAGTGACGGAGATGAAGACAGAGAGACGATCAGGGAGGAATGGAGGATGATATAGTAGCAGTATTAGCTTGTGTTTGTGTTTGTAGCGTATAGCAGAATAAAGCAATATGTTGTTCTTAAGATTTTCATAATATTAATAACAACGGTTATTGAGTCTACAACCGTTGTAACAACGTATTAAAAACGGGTTCTAATATAACCGTTGTGATTACTTTTCACTAATTTGGCGCCAAACCATTAACAACGGTTAAAAATTAACCGTTGTTATTAGTTTTTTCATTAACAACGGTTGTTTAAGTATGACCCGTTGTTAAAACCAATAACAACGGTTAACAACACATAACCGTTGTAATTAAGTTTGGTAAAATTCGCGGAATAAATTCTACAACGTGTTTTGATGATTTTCGTGAATAAGCGTTGTTAAAGGGCCGTTGTGGTTGCCTGTATTTGTAGTAGTGATATCTTGGGTATTATTCCTTGGGAGGGATACTATACTTGTATCCTCTTTATTCATCCATTTCAGGAGAGCTCAAGAACAAGAGAGTAGGAGAACTCTCTTGTGCCCTATTGATCCGAAAATCACAATGTAAGATGATGATTTCTTCTTTAAATTGTTTATTGTTTGCATGCGTAAGATCACCATTTAATTTTATGACAAATTAGCTTAAAATATATATGAATATGTTAGTATATAGATCTACTTTTCTTTCAATTGGTATCAAGAGCCTTGGTTGTTTGCATGTAAATCGGTTAAAAAGTTTTTCCGAGTTATACGATTAACATATAAAACTTGTTTAATTTGTGTTATTATGATATATCACGAAAATCATTATGCATGTTAAAGTTTCTTGTCCTAAAATGTTTTTAGGATATTTTGGTTAATTTATGGATTTTTATTGTTCATATTATATAATAATGGCATTAAAATATGATTTTATGAATAAAATGTCATTTTCGGACTAAAATTAGCTAAATTTCGAATTTTCCAGTGATTTTTGGATATGTTGTCAAATATATTATTTTGAGATTACCTGTAAAGTTTCATAATTTTTGGACTTCTTATGCTCGAAAAATGGATTTTTCATCATTAAAATCGGATTTAGATGTAAAATAGGTTAATATGAGATAAATTTCGAATTTGGTCATAGAAATTTAGTATGTTGTCACATGCAATTTTAAAAGATGTGTGTAAAATAATAGGCTATATTGAAGTCTTTTTGCATGATTTATGATTTTTTGAAGAAAAATAGCATAAATAGTGACCTAATTAGTGAAATATTAATAAAACATACTCCATGACTAAGGAAAACGGTCACATGTTGCATTTTATTCTCTTTTTCAGATCTAAAATTGAAAAGTTGATGAATATAATTTTTCTCATGTTTTTATGATTATTTTGTTAAAACCGATAAACCGCAACATTGTTTTTCCGGATAAATTTCGAAATTTTTAACCTAAGTTTTTGAACATTATGAGTGTCATGGTATTTTTCCCAGAATGTTCATGAGTTTAAATTTTGAATTTTGAATTTATTTGAAATTTTGTGTTTTATTTGAAGTTTATAGCTTTTTTTTATTGTAATTTTAGGTCCATTAATGAACAAATTTTAGAAATATGAGTTAATTATGGTCAAATAATTAGTGAAGACTAAATTTTGAGTCCTAAGAGGTTAGAGTAATTAACTTATGCATAAATATGAATTTATGTAATTTTTGTGATTATAAAACGTTGAATCACGCAAATCCGTAAAAACCATGTAATATACGATATTGGCTCCTTAAAGGCGATTTAGCATAAAATTGGGCATGTTCATACATATTACAATGCTGCATTTTATTTATGATTGTCATAATTTTACTTTATGTAATTTTTGAATTATGTAATTTTTACTTTGTATGGCCTTAGTTTTTAATTGGTATTACCCGAAATGTATGGGAATATCGATTCGGGTGTAATTTATTGTGATATCGTATCACCGTTTTGTAATTTAATAGATTTATTTTATTTTAGTTACAAATGTATAATAGGAAAGTATGTAATTTGTTATGTAATTTTATTTATTTCGGAGTTCCCAAAGACGGATTTCTTCAAGATGGCGATACATAAAGACGGTGTTACCTCGAGATGCGTGCCACAACCGAAGTTATAGGGACCAATGGAGTTGGTTTCCGAATATGTAATAGTTAATTAGATTTTCTATTTTAGGAAGGCCATACTAGGATTTTTTTTTTTATGCTTTGCATTTTACTTATATGTCACATGCATCGCTAAATCGCCGTAACTAAAACATGCATTATCATTTAATCGAGTTTATCGACCGTGTCAATTATAATTATCGTAGTTCACCGCTTTAGTTCACTTAAAACGTGATAGATAATAAATTGACATGACCTCACGCTAAAACAATCAATTGAGACATAGCCTTACCAAAGAGTAGAAACCATGAAAACCTATTTCGTGAGGGAGTGCACTCGGCCACACCGGGGTACAAACCTTGTTACGTAGGGGAAGTGGGTGATAAATGTCTATCCACCGAATTCATGTTGATGAGGGTTTTATCGGCCACACCGTGCCCAAGTTAATGTGGGTTTGGATCATGGACACATTTATTCGAAATTTGGATTGAACTCAACAAAAGTTTTTCGATAAGGGTTTTATCGGCCACACCGTACCCTTGTTGAATGTGTTTTGGGCTAAAGATAAATGTTAATGTAATATTATCGACCAAGAGAGCTAAAAGTAGAATCGATTAAAGCGTTAATCAACCGAGTTATATTGATAAGGGTTTTATCGGCCACACCGTGCCCAAGTTAATATGAATTTGGGTCTTGGAATCATTTATAATAGTTGGGTAGAGGTCACTATATAAATGCTCATATCTTGTTAATTATTCACAAGTATGATATTAAAAGACAAATGTTAATATTTCCTTTTCCTCCATATTTGTAGTTCATTACAATGAATCCATCAAATGCTACCGCACCGATAACTATTGAGTCTTACGACAATGTTTTTGACGACGTTTGCTCCAACAATGATTTCGACACTACTAGAGAACTTCATTTTGGGATAGGTTCGGATGGAAACCTTAACTTCATCACTTCTTCTAAACCACCTACTACTACTAGATCTCGTGTGAGCCCGTCTCAGGAAGACTACCTCATACAATCTATAGGGTCTTTGTCTCTGGAAGATAAAGATGCCAAAACTAGTGGGAGCTCAAGCAATCAAGTTCTTGCTTCAAAGGGCAAAAAGTTCAAGAAGGGAATGAAAATCAAAAACTTCCAGCAAGTTAATGATGAATGCCATTATTGCTATGGCATGGGACATTGGCTTAGGAATTGTCCCGTATATTTGCGAAATATAAGGGAAGGAATCATCACTCCAAAAGGTAAAATTCCTAAGGAAATTTATGTTATTGATATAAATTATACTTCCACTACGACATGGGTACTAGATACCGGTTGTGGTTCTCACCTTTGTAATCATTAACAGGGTTTAAGAGATGTGGAGAGGCTTAGCAAGGGAGATGTGGATCTACGCCTTGGAAATGGAGCTCGAGTAGCGGCCGAGTCCAAAGGAACTTATGTTTTAGCTTTGCCTAATGGATTTGAGTTGTAGTTACATAATTGTTTTTATGTGCCTACACTCTCTAAAAACATTATTTCAATCGCTATGCTAGACATAGACGGTTTTTGTTTTGTCATTAAGAACAATCGTTGTACTATTTCAAGGAACGACTTGGTTATAGGCCAAGCTTCCTCTATCAATGGCATTTACATTTTAGAGACCTCAAATCCAACTAATTATATCTATAACATTAAATCAAAGAAACTCAAATCAAGTGACCCAAGTGAAGCGTTCATTTGGCATTGTCGATTAGGTCACATAAACGAGAATCGCATCAAAAGATTAATTTCGACTAATGTGATTACACCATTTGATTTTCAATCATATGGTACATGCGAATATTGCCTACTTGGCAAAATGACTCGTAATCCTTTTAGTGGTAAAGGGACACGAGCTAGTGAACTATTGGGACTCATACACACCGATGTATGTGGACCAATGAGTATCACCGCTCGTGGTAATTATGACTACTTTATAACCTTCACCGATGACTTGAGTAGATATGGGTATATCTATTTAATGAAGCATAAGAGTGAAGCATTTGAGAAATTCAAGGAATTTCAAAACGAAGTAGAGAACCAATTGAACAAAAGAATTTAGGCACTACGATCCGATCGTGGTGGAGAATACCTTAGCCTTGAATTTGATTCACACTTGAAAGGTCGTGGTATTATATCACAACTTACTCCACCGGGAACACCACAACTCAATGGTCTTGCCGAAAGGAGAAATCGAACCCTAATTGATATGGTTCGATCCATGATGAGTCAAACCGAGTTACCAAACTCGTTTTGGGGATTTGCGATTCAAACCGCAATAAGATCTTTGAACAATTCTCCCACTAAAGCCACCGAAAAGACTCCATATGAGATGTGGACGGGAAGAGTTCCTAATATATCCTACATAAAAATTTGGGGATGTGATGCTTACGTCAAGATAAAGAACGACAACAAGCTTGCCCCAAGATCCGAAAAATGCATCTTTGTAGGTTACCCCTTAACCTCACGAGGTTACTACTTCTACAAACCTTAAGAAAACAAAGTGTTTGTGTCTTGCGAGGCTGTCTTCTTTGAAAATCGGTTTATTTCTAAGAGACAGAGTGGGAGAAATTTTGAACTTGATGAAGTTTAAGAGCCACAAACCGAGATAGAGATGCAAGAAGATGTTCCTTTGTCATCTAACGCGGTTGTCCCTCCTCCACTTAGAAGAACGGTCCGAGTTATACGCCATCCCGATCGATATGTGGGACTTATCGAAGAAGATGGAACACTCGATGTATTGCTTATAGAAAGTGACGAGCCCGCCACCTACAAGACTGCAATCTCTAGTCCAAATTCCACCTTATGGCTTGAAGCCATGAAGTCCGAAATGGATTCTATGCATGAAAACCAAGTTTGGGACTTGGTAGATTTGCCTAATGGGGCAAGACCTCTTCAATTCAAATGGATATTCAAAGTCAAGAATGGCATATAAGGACATGATGATGTCTACAAAGCTAGGCTAGTGGCAAAAGGATTTACCCAAGTCCAAGGTCTACATTATGATGAGACCTTCGCCCCCGTAGCCATGCTAAGATCCATACGGATTTTGTTAGCGATCGCCGCATTTCATGATTATGAAATATGGCAAATGGATGTCAAAACCGCTTTTCTAAATGGGCATTTAGAAGAGGAGGTGTACATGATACAACCCGAAGGTTTTGTTGATTCTAAAAATCCTAACAAAGTGTGCAAGCTTAAGAGATCCGTTTATGGTCTTAAGCAAGCATCTAGAAGTTGGAATCATCGATTAAATCATGTTATAAAGGAAAATGGTTTCACTCGAAGTGTTGAGGAACCATGTTTATACATGAAATTTAGTGGGAGCAATGTTGTGTTCCTAATCTTGTATGTCGATGACATACTACTCATTGGAAATGATATTCCAATGTTGTCTTCTGTTAAGAAGTGGTTAGGTAACCACTTCCAAATGAAGGATTTAGGAGAAGCACAACCCATATTAGGTATCCGGATCCATAGAGATAGATCCAAGAGGATATTGGCACTAAGTCAAGAATCTTATGTTGATAAAATTCTTCGACGGTTCAGCATGGACAAATCTAAAAGGGGTTTGGTACCTATGGTAACTGGGACTATATTGAGCAAAACTCAATCTCCCTCCGAACCCCATGATGTTGAACGCATGAAGATGATCCCTTATGCTTCCGCTGTTGGATCAATCATGTACGCCATGATATGCACACGCCCTGATGTCTCGTATGCCTTGAGCATGACGAGTAGATATCAAGGAAATCCAGGTGTGAGTCACTGGATTGCTGTCAAGAACATCCTTAAGTACTTGAGAAGGACTAAAGATTCTATCTTAGTGTTTGGAGAGACACCGAACTCCGTGTTAATGGATACACGGACTCAAGTTTTCAAACAGATAGAGATGACATGAAATCACAAGCTGGTTTCGTTTTCATGCTCAATGGTGGTGTCGTTAGCTGGAGAAGCTTCAAGGAAGCTGTGACCGCGGATTCAACAACGGAGGCTGAGTACATTGCAGCATCAGAAGCTGCCAAGGAAGTTGTATGGATCAAGAAATTCACGGAAGGTCTAAGAGTAGTACCTACCACCAATGATCCCATCACTCTCTATTGTGATAATAGTGGGACGATCTTCCAAGCTAAGGAGCCAAAGTCTAGTAATAGATCTAGACATGTACTTAGAAAATATCATGTAATTATAGATTTCATTGAGAAAAAGGAAATTGCGATTTGTAAGGTTGGGACGGATGACAACATAGCCGATCCGCTCACCAAGCCTTTATCGCAGGCCAAGCATGATGGACATGTTGCGTCCATGGTACTTAAACGTGTACCGAGTTTTTGTTAGATTTTGAAATGAAATAAAAGTGTTGTTTTGTTCATGTTCACAATCGCTTTTGTCTTTTATCTTTCTTTATACATTATTACATCCAAACGGGTTGTGGAGACAATTGAACCCCGTTAAAGTGAACGCGGATTAACATTGTATTTGCCCATAGTCACTTGTATGAGGTGACGTCTCGAAGTGACTAGAGTGTGATGCAATTGATGGTAAGTTCAAATACCATAGAGTCATATGAGAATGACTAATCGATCACATAGGCGGACTGTTAGGAACATTTTGTCGGGCCTTATGACCGCTTATAGAGTTCTGGCAAATTTATATAGCCTGGTCGTGGCAAGAGCTGCTATAGTATTCTAATGAGTCGATTCTTTTGACTAAAGACTATTCACCTAAGATGGCACAGTTTTAGATTAACTTTGATTTGTGTTACTACGACCTTCGTAAATGGGGTCAAATGGGCATATTTTGGGTTATGATGGCTGTGGCTAGTTGAAGGGAATGAGTGCGATAGGAATTGTCCACCCCTAGTCAAGGTTATAACAATATCTCAGAGCCACTCGAGGAGTAATGAACTGGAAATGCGTGGCCACGCTCGGAAAGTATCTATGATAGATAAATCCGGTCAATCAGTTATTTTCCAGATCGAGGAAACCACTCTCGATATGATCACTTGCAAGTACGACCTGAAAGACACCTTGCATTGAGTGGGAGATAGTAATAGGACAAGAGAATTGGTGATGCACACTTGTCGAGGACAAGTGGGAGATTGTTGGAATATGTGTCCTCCGACAATAATGCGATCACAACTGTTGATCATGATGATGACATGTTTAAGTCTCATTTTAAAGAATACAATTGGGAAGTAATTTTTACTGTCAACTGGTCAACACATATCGGTAATGATTGGCTGACTAGAGTTTGACATTACTGTCGTGCGACGGTGGTGATCAGTTGATCCCCTAGGTCATACCTAAAGAATAATACTCTTAATTGATCATTTAATTAATCGTATAACGTTACGAGTTAATTAAAAATAATTGACGGACATCTTTGGAAGTAAATTTACGTATCTCATTATAATCTGATTAAATAAGATACGGTCTAAGTAATCGAACTGTTTTATTACTTGGATGAAATTATTGGTTAAGGAAACAATTGAAATTGAATGAATAATTTATTATAAATACAAGATGTTGTAATTTATAATTGGTAAATTATTTTGGTACAAGTAATTGTGAATTACCAAGTCAATTTTGTATATGACGTATTTTTTATTAATACGTTGATTTTTAAAATGTTAAAAATACATAATAATTTTACATGACATGTGACAAATTGACAAATTGACAAAGATAAAATGAAATCCATTTTATCCTCAAATGGACCGAAATATTGGGTGTGATTAACAATTCATATAATGTTAATTAAGTTAGTGGAAGATATGATTATTTTTCTATAACTAGGCATGCATACCTAGTGCCTCTTGTGGAAGAGCACCAAGCTCATGCATTGGCCTTCCTCCACCTTCCTACCCGGTTTCCCCTTAAAAAGAACAAAGGGTCTTTTGCTTAAAAATTGGTCATTCACTACATGCATTAGTGTGTGATTCATTTTATTCATTCTATCATTCAAAATATTTTAGAGAGAGAAAATAATTCTTCCTTCTTCTTCCTCCTCTTGACCGAAATCCAAGAGGACCAAAAATAATTTTGGGTCTTTTATTTAAGTTAATATTATTCTAGTATTAATAATATTAATTTTTATTAAGGGTATATCTTGGGTATTATTCCTTGGGAGGGATACTATACTTGTATCCTCTTTGTTCATCCATTTAAGGAGAGCTCAAGAACAAGAGAGTAGGAGAACTCTCTTGTGCCCTATTGATCCGAAAATCACAATGTAAGATGATGATTTCTTCTTTAAATTGTTTATTGTTTGCATGCATAAGATCACCATTTAATTTTATGACAAATTAGCTTAAAACATATATGAATATGTTAGTATATAGATCTACTTTTCTTTCAACTTGAACCTACATCAATTAACCTACCTTTATGTGCTCAGGCTACATCAAGCCTGAGACTCCATTTCCAAGCCATATTACAAGCCATAATCCCATAAAGCATTAACTCCACAAAATCAAGCTCCAGAGATTTGTTCATCAAAGCCTCTTATTTCCGAGCTCCACATTCCAAATAACCAATCCAGTTTTACCTTGACTCAGGCACGGAGTCTTCAAATACTTTGCTACCTAGAACGGGACATACCCATATCATCCTTAGGGTCCACTTTTAGGTGTGCTCACACGACAAGGAAAGTTTTACAAATTTAGTTATACCTCTTTGGTCTATGATCAGACAGAGTTATCTCAAATCAATTCTTCGAGTCACCAAAGGAATATAACCTTGTGACCATGCACTTTAAGGTCCTAACAGGATAGCTTAGGCACACACTTAAAACTACGATCTGGTTTGGTTTCACTACACGTGAATACGTAGGCAGTCCTCAAGGACACAACCACCCTAATAATTAACCTTCAACCTCAATTATCAACACCCATTTTACAACCATCCCTCCCCATTTCATGACCATCCTCAACATAACCAACCAACACCACTTTACTGGGGGCTCCTTCTCGTCGCCCAGTCTCCCTTTTTACCGAATTACCGAGTAATCTTCTTATCATGGGGGCTTTTCTTCCGAGGCGCCACCCTTCCTTTGTTCCTCTCTTATTTCAAGTCAAACTAGTGCTTCGTCCAGACAATGGCAAGGTCTTAGATCGATTCTCCAAGTTATCGTGCCTCAAGAGGAGTCGCTTTTACAGCAGACGATGCAAAAGATGTCCAAAGTAGACAATTGATCCATGGCTCATGCCTTGCCTTTATATGCCGTCATCATTCTTGCAATTCTTCTACCTTTGGAACTGATATGCATTGTCACCCACACTTGGCTAGGGGTTGCGTATACTTAAACAAAGTCTGTCAAATTCATCCCTGTGCCACGTCAAATCTAAGGCAGCGTTGTGTCAGGCTATCATCTTACGTCCTAGTGAATCGATGTCGTGTTAAGTCATGTATCTAAAGCCCATTGGATATGCATAACGCATTACAAACAACAAATTTCATCTTTATTTCAAGTTTCAAACAATTTTATAAAGAAAGAGTATTCAAAACTTGTATGTTTCCTTCCTCATTTGAGGTCCATGTGCTAATTGCGTTTCCTCATGTGCGTGTGCTATTTGCCTATTAGATTGTATTGCTGTGCCTAGTAACCATGCAGGTGAGTATCAAAAGCATAGCTCGCTCCAACTGGGGGCTTCGCTCAAGTCTTCATTCCCCCCAGCGACGGTCAAGATATTCCCCAGAAGTATTCACAGTATTGCTCAAGGTTTCTTCCATGATAATCAAGAAAATTACAAGAATTCATTAACACTAAATACAGTTCATGGGCTTCTCCTATTTATCGGAATTTCGCTTACGATGACCCGAGCAGATTTTCTCCTCAGCGGTGCCAAGGAAGCGCTGTTATCGATCAAACACTTTTCCTCAGCGATGCCAAGGACGCGTTGTTGTCGATCTATTATTTTCTCCTCAGCGGTGCCATGGGTGTGCCGTTGTCGACTCAACATATGATTCTTCCCCATAGGAGTCATCGATATGTCCCCAACGAGAGTTCGTTGCCGCTTACAGTCCGCGTATTTCTCAGGAACAGAGTTCGCTTGAGACCGGCGCGAGCAGATTCCCTAGCGGTTTCTTCCAACGTCCTGCTAACCCTCATATGGTTTCCTACGAAGTTCGAAAGAAACAACTCTCGAAGAGTCCTTAATCCTTCAGATCCTTCATAAACTTGCCTTAATCCTTCAGATCTTTCAGAAATTTGCCTTAATCCTTTACAATCATTCCTTCAAAGGATATCCTTCATATGTTCCTCCTTCAGACAACTTTCAGGATATCCTTCAGATGTTCCTCCTTCAGACAACCCTTAGATAATCCTTTCAGATAACCCCTTCAGTAATATTCAGAAGCTATGTTCAGTTTTTTCCAGTTACGTCCTCATGGAGTTAGCCTTCAACCTTCTTTTTAGAGATAGCCTTCAGAGTTAGCCTTCAGAAGTGTTAAGAAGTTTCTTCAGAAGCTCTGTAACCCCTAATGCCTTTAGACACCAAGTTATCTTCAGAACAAAAGTGTTTTGACGAAGCGCCTTCAGTCACGTTTCACCCAGGGGTGTCTCAGGTATGGTTCCTTCTTATGGCTGGCGAGCCTCCTTATGTAGTCTAATGGACTTTAAAAGACCCTCCCCGATAGTCGACAGGCTCTAAAATGTTCCCGACGACAGGTCCTTGGTTCAGACTGAAGGTGCTAGACCCCTAATTAGACTCTCTAATTAGTAACTAAATTACATGTTAATTTAGTTTAAGCATGATCTAGTTACATGCATGCAATTATAAGATGGTCTTAAATGATAAAAGATGGAATTTTCGTTACATTGCATTTGGAAATATTTGGCACAACCCAAGGACTCCTTCCTTGTGCTGTTCTTGAGCTAAAAACATCATGGATGATCCTCCATCTTCTAGTTTCCATGGTAGGAAACCTTCTCTTGGTTGTACCCAAGATATCACCCAAAATAAAACGTATATTAACTAGATATAAAGTAGAATATTACCTTGAAATAATATTACAAATTATTATTACTATAATAATAATTGATGTTTTATTATTTATGTGAGTTTTGGATGAGTTATATGTGTCAAAATAAGAAGAGAAGATGAAGAACAACTATTGTTCTTATGCTAATAAAACTAGATTAATTTTTTTTCTTATTTTCTAACCTTTAAATGATTAAGTTGGGGGGGTATATATAGAAGGTGAAATGTAAACAAATGAAGAACATTTGTTAGTGGGACTTGCCAAACCACATGTGATGACTATCATCATCAAAAGTGGCGGCACATGTGTAATTATCGGATCCATTTTAACTTCCAACATTTGTCCCACAAATGCTTAGAAGTCGTATATTTAATTATCTTATATAATTAAATATTAATTTAATTAGTCAACACTTAAATAATATAAATTAACAAATAATATTCACCCAACTTTTAAGTATAATTAGACCATTGTATCAATATAAAATGTGTCCCATAAAACTCTATTAGCTAATTTTACAACCTCTTGTAAATTTAATTAGCTAATTACCTCCGCCTCAAACTTAATAAACTCATCGTATTAAAACTAATACTTTATCAGTAAATAATACTAATTTAGTCAGTTAACTATTAATTACTAAATTTTTATCTCATTTATCACATTAATAAGATATAATATTGATTACTCAATTATCACATAATATGATAATAAATATACTTTAAAACTCACTTAACTAACCATTAGTCAATATATATTTCAAGGAACTAATTATCCAAATAATTAGATTTCCATTTGGGCTCCATCCTATAGGTGTGACCTCGAGGGATCACTTGATCACCGCCATCATACGACAGTAACGTCAAATTCTAGTCAGTCGAGCGTTACCGATTTACGTTATTCAGTTGACAAATAAAATATTATTTCCCTGGCGTTCCTTTTATGAGATTTATTATGTAGACGCACTATTGAGGAGGACACTACTCCAACAATCTCCCACTTGTCCGACACAAGTTTGCGCTATCAATTCTCTTGTCCGTTAAATCTCCCACTCAATCACTACAAAAAATCCCTTGCGTTCTCGGCGCTTTTTAGGCTTTTCTCGACGCTTAAAAGCGTCGCCATTTTTTTTCCCGACACTTTTAAAAGTGTGTTTTTTGGGGCGTCAGGAATTTATGACGCTTTTTAGTGTCAGCCTTGTCAACGCTTTTTTGTGTCACGAGCATCGACGCTATTTAGCATCAGGGTTTCTCTACAGTTTTTGGTGTCGAAATTTAAATTTCTCGACGCTTTTTCCTGCCACTAGGAAAATTCACTACGACTACTCCTAACTAATTCAAGCAAATTAAAAGTAGCTAAATAATACAAAATTACATAGTTACGATCCATGAAAAATATCCCATCAAGTTTTATTATTGATAAAAGAAATAGTCGAGTACATGGTACAAAGTAGATGAATAATTATAAGAGTAATAAATTCGATTACAATATATCAAACTATTAACCTACACTCTTCCGAAAAACACATGAAATATACACATTACACTATGATATGGCAGGAAACAAAGAAGTTTAAATTACTTCAAGCTCTTATATTGCATTTCTGATCTCCAAAATCCAAGAACTTCCCCATCCAACTATGTAACAATAATAGAAAACTGGCATATTTTCTCAAAAATAGACCCAATGTGCTTCACTTGAAATCTTCCATTACTCCATAGTTAAAATTTCCAAACCCGATTCAGACTGATAGCTGCATGTTAAATGAATACATTACTATTGCTCCAGACAAATGAATACTTTAGCTAATCAGCTATACGTCTAATCACAACAATGCAAGTGAACAATCATTTATTTATAACCATGACCCGTTCACAATTTCGAACCAGGAAGACAAAGTAATGAAGTATATATCAAATTCACGAGAAACACTTTAAAATGACATATAAATTGTACTAAAATCTCTAGCAACTCTGTGTCTACACTGCACCAACACCTATAATGGGTTTTAGTGTGCCTTGGAAATAGATAGTAGATTGCCCCTTGGAGTAGCACCATGAGATATTGAGTAGTAAACTACATGATGCTCTAAATTAGGTACAAATATTACTTCAAAGATAACAAATACTTTTATCACCCTAAGGTTAGTTTCTTCTACAACATATAACATACAAGAGAGGAGGACAAAATATGTAATTTTTACCATATTGCAAATGATTGAGATGCAAAGAGTAATTGAGATATTAAAAATCAAAAAGAAAATAATGACACTCGAAGTACATGAAATCAGTCATCCAATTAGAGATAGTTAGACCGGAAAATGACAGAGACAATACCTTCAGTTTGTACTAAACACAATCTGAAATCAACAAGAACATTCCATCAAAATGGAAAAAACCATCTTGGGAGACGATTTTTTACATCAACTAGGAAACGGGAAGAGAGTTCTACTAGTAAACTACTGGCAGAATAAGCTAAGCTAGTAAACCTTTAATTTTAGCAAAATTCATTCAGTTTATCATAGCACCAAAGTGCACAACTGCATATAAAAATCATTTCTACACCTTCTTAAGCTAACTCTTTGTCAATTGTTCAGGAAAAAACTTAGAACCTAATTTTTCCAGAGTTATTATCAGGAAACAGAAGTATATCTAACCTGTACTTGCTCATGTAGAAATCTGATGTATTCCATCACCTCTAATAGGACAGAAGCCGTATCAGTCTGCGATAAAATTTCACACGGAGATATTGATGTACTAGTGATAAGAACAGTCAGAAAACAGTAAGCAAAAGAAGACAACTAAAGTACCAAGATTAACATGAATCATACTTTGCCATAAAGAGACGCAAGTTGTTGAAGCATTGTTATCTTTTCACCGAGCTTCTCTTTTCTTTCCTGTGTCTATGAAATATGAGTCTTATGCTCTAAAGATTATTTCACAATTGTATTCAAACTTGGCAAACAGAAAGAACATGTCCTTGTAAAACTAGTGACAACGCCTACCCATCCCAACCTTCGTAAACAGTGGCATGAAAATACGGAGTAGTTAATGCAACCAATGTCAAACAATAAAAATTAGCTAAAAGCTAAGTCTCATTGGGTTAAGGAGAAATGGAAGATGATAGACAAGGCCTGGGAGTTTTGTAGCATATAATTCTCCACAAGCAATTCCGGCGAAACATTTAGCACTTTTCTCTTGTTTTCACATAAATGACAATCTGGAAAAGGTGTAAGAGGCATCACCAATATAGAGTCAGGATAATAAGTATTTACACATAAAAACAATAACCAACACCCAAATCCCCAAAATTAGTTGTCAAAATGGACACAATGAGTAAGAAGCATTTAAAAAGTGTAGAAAAGTAAAAAGAGTTGAAAAAGAAGGTAGAAAATGTAGCTCAAATTAAGATTACGACATACTATTTTGGCAGGAACAGTCATAGATTCGATAGATATCAAGAATATCAGTCGCAATAAGTAATTATGACTGACATTATTAACTACTCCGTATGAAAATCACGTATTCCTAGATACTGTTTTAATTCCTCCCAGCAGCTAAATTACACAAAAACTCAAATGACACGGTTATAGTGAACTCATTCTATGTCACGTACTTCATTCAACGATAGCAAGATTAAGTACTGAAATAATCAAGCAGCAGACATCAAAAACATGTTACCGCTGTAATGTTGTTAATGCACTCTGTCCATCCCCATTATATTATTCCCATTTGATTAAGTTAGTCAAATGAAGCCGCCTTTGAGTGGTGATGTCTAAATCATTTGTTTGAAACTTTTATTCTTTGTGAGGGTATTCTAATCAAAGGTAAACAAATGAATGGGACGAGTAAATATTGGAAGAAATTAAGGTATGTAGAAGTAGAGTATAAACTAAGATAAGAAATAACCTGAAGTAGAGGAAACAATGTCATCATCATCTTGAGTCTTTTTGGCACAAACAAGGGTGATATTCGGCGGAAAGCAGACGGTGATAGCTAACCGGAAGTTCAAGAAATTTAACAAGAAAATAAGTGAAGAAAAGAAAATTTATATGATAAGAAACAATAGCTCAAAAATTTACCCGAGCGAAGAAGAAGAAGAAATTGAGGTAAGAAGAGTTAGAAGAAGGATAATTGTTAGTGGTACAAGTGAGATAGTTGAGGGATTTGTGGTTGAATTTCAAGATAAAAGTAGGGTGAGCAGTATTTCAATATCAGGGAAGTTGACACCATTTAATTTCAGTGGAGTATAATGTAATATGCTCACTTCAAGTAGTCGACAGTGGAACAATCTGCATTCAACGAGTTCACAAATCAGCAAAAAGTCAAACAAGAAACCACAATTACTCAATGTTGAAAATGATCTGATATACTAATCTTCAACAAAGCACGTGTTATATTACTTAACTCACTTTATCCATTCTAATCATTTGTTTACCTTTGATTAAAAAATCTCACGATCAATATAGAAGGTAAATAATTGACTGAGACGGAAAGAGTATATTACAGTAAAATACATTATAAAGCCTACAGCTTAATAAAAGATTAACAGTGTCGAGTAATGGACATGATGGTCGAATCTAATACTCTTTAAGTAAATATAGAGGTTAATGGTTGAGTTTGAGACAAGGTTGGCAGTGGTCATAATAAAAAAAAATATTCACTCCCTAACAATCATTTGTTTACCTTTGATAAAAATATCCCTCGGAAAAGTATCAAAGGTAAATAGTTAATTGGAGCAGAGGGACTAGAATATAAGATGGCAAGCTCTAATGTAGACCAGTTCAGATATAAGTCATTTCCAAACATGAAGTTTCCTGTGAATAAGCTCTATACAATATTGGCCATCTCAAATATAGTAGGAGAACAAATAAACAAGAGGTTTAGAAGAAGGGTCTTGAACTTCAATAAACTAGTAAAATAGTGACCTTATAATCTTGATTAATAGTGATATAAATAGAATAATGTTGAAATGCAAATTGATGAGAGTGCATAGCAGTCTGGTTTTTATACTAATCAATGATAGTGATGACATGTACTAAAACCGACCAGCATTATAATACTTCAAAGATAGTATACATGGGAAATGAGTAATGATGACATCGTACACATAGTTGCCTAATTCATGGTAGGCTCCAAAGACAGTTGCACAAAACAATTCAAGCAAATGCCCCAATCATACAGCAAAATTCAAATTAGAGTAAAGAGTGTTCAAGTATTTACAGCAACTTACATAGTTAAACGACTAAATCATAGAGCAAAATTCAAATTACCCCTCATTTTGGAGCAACTCTTTACAAAAACATTCATCAATTATATTTTAACCCATATTATCGAATATATTTACGATTAGGATGAACCAATGTTTGATTAATACATTCAAACATAAAACAAAAGTACGGCAAAAATAATAATTAAAATAGAGCAGATCTTCCAATTACCTTAATAGTGATGTCAATTTTCAAGCAAAATCACACAACTTATCTCTACACCGTCCCAAATCGATGAAGAAATTCCAACGAAAAGCCAATTTAAATGTTGAAATCCAAAACCATGCAAGTTAGAATTAAACAATTAGGTGTTTACCCAATTTTAAACAATAATCGCATATAAAGGAAAAAAAACAATAAATTTGACCTTCAAAAAAAAAAAACAGGTACCTTAAGTCGAAGGGATGAACGATCAATATTCAACGAAGTGAGAATCGTAGAAAAGCCAGGTGTAGAGAACGATACTGTTGATAGGTAGTCAATGAGTTAAATGTTAGGGTTTTCTAGTTACGGAGCAGAAGAAGTATATGAGTTGAGGAGTTTTACATTATAATTTGTTTTGGGCGGAAAATGAAAAAAATTCATTTGTTTTGGGCGGTTAATAAAATTTTACATTGGAAATGAAGAATAAAAGCTCGACATTTATACAAGCGTCGACCCTTAAGCGTAGAGAAAGCAAGGTGTTGGTTGTAGTGAATGCAAGATGTCTTTCAGGTCGTTCTTGCACGTGAACATATCATATAGTTGTTTCCTCGATCAGGAGAATGACTGTCTGACCAGATAATCTACAATAGATCTCATCCGAGCGTGGCCACGCATTTTCAGTCACCTCTCCTCGAGTGGCCTTGAGATAATAAACCCTGAAGAGGGTGGACAATCCTGTTGACCTATTTTTTTCATTCGATACAGATCATAATGACCCAGTGATGTGACCAATATTTGAGCATAATTAGTCTCCAAATTTGACTCGTTCCTATGCTTTTTAGTGCATAATTGGTTCATTTACTATCTTTAGTCCTTTGTTTTGCATATTCTTTGAGGTTTTGTTTCCTTGGTAGGAGAGGAGTGCAAACCTTGTATTTTCATGGCAAACTGGAGCTAAATTGATCGAATCTAATGACCAAGCATCAAAGTGAAGACAAGACTAGAAGGCCTATGTAAATAATGCAGTAGATGGGCAATGATGAAGAAGACCCTTGCATCTCCGACAAGATCCTTGAGGATTGTTGGAAGAAGAAAAAAAGAAAAGAGGAAGAAGTTTGCTGGACTACAATCCGCCCGTCGCAGCCTCGGGACGCTCGTCCAAGACCTCCACAATCCGAGAGTCCCATCACCTTGCCTGCTGGTCCTGCACCACCACAATCCGCACGTCCCGACCCCTTGGCCGCTCGGATTCCAGCCCAGTACAGCACGTCTCTTCTTAGTTACACTCGGGATGCACATATTTCTGAAAGACTAGCAAAAAGAAGACTAGCATCTTCCTTCGAGGGGAGCATTTCCTCAACTTTTCTTAAGGGTCTTAATCATCATTTAAACCTTTAGTAACCCTAATTTATGTACCTAATACTCACTATAAATACCCCATTGTACTAATTAGATTATCATCAATCCTTAATATTATTTATGTTCTTCCTAATCTCATTTTAATCCTGTAATCAACTTTAGCATTAATACAAATCTCATTTCCTTAATTTCTATATTGTTCATCATTTATTTTGGGTAATTGAAGATTATTTAGGTATTATTGGGAGATTGACAACCTTCCATCAATCATCAAGTACTTCTATTATTCTTTGCTTATTATTTTGGAATCATCATTAGGTATAATTCTCTTAACCCTTGTTTTAATTATTGTTAATCATTTTCCATTCATTCATCATGTGTTGCTTTGTTAATATGTTTGACAACCTTGTTAGCATGTTAAACTTGATAATGAGTGAGTAGCTTCCTTAGCTAGGGTTAATGGGGAATTAGGGGAAACCAACATGGGAGATGATTCATGCTTAATCTAATATGTTCACATAATTTATTTGCTTGCTTGTTGTGATCTCAACTTATGCACATGTTATGTTTGATGAAATGCGAGCTTATGAATCCTTGCATTTTTTACCCATCACTTACCTTTTCAATGAGACTTGTAAGACATAAACCAACTCGAGTCTCATTAGACCATGCATATAGTTGAGTAGGGAGGATTAAGTCGACTTGTAGGTGTTGTACAATCTAATCGATTCGGCTCCGGGACCCAAACCTTCCTAGGATTGTAAGATATAAATCAACTCGATCCTATCACAACAATAATTGCTTGCTTGTAATTTGAGAATATGTTTGTATGATCAATTCCCATGAATTCCCTATGAACCCATGACACCCTAGTGCTTTTAATCAATTGTTTACATCTCATTTTAATCATCTTGCTTGTTTATTTACATTGTTATTTAGTTTAGCGATCTTCTTATCTCAACCCAAATTGTGACACCCTTAGACACCACTACTTGCAATCGAAAATCCTACATCAATACCCGTCCCTTGGGATCCGACCGCTACTTACCCCTTTACTAATAGTAGAGTAGTTTGTGAAGCTATAAATATTGTTTTGGTCTAGGTTCTCCTAACGACAAGTAACCAAAAACGATAGTCCGACCAAATATGGCGCCGTTGCCGGGGACGGTGTTAACTTGATTTGATTTTTTTTTATTGTTCTTAGTTGTGTCTTTCTTTGCCTTGGGGAAGTAAAACTACTCAAGGGTTGTTCTAATTGTTTTCAAGTTGTTTGATATTTTGCATGTCTAGAAGATCACAAGGTAACTTGTTACCCATTGATCACGAAATTGAAAGAACTTTGACAACCAATAGAAGACTTGCTAGAAATACTTTGAGAGGTATTGGTGAGATTGTGGATATTCAACCAAACAATATTGAGTTCATCAACCCTTTTGCAAGAGAAGGAGAGGAGAACCCAGCACAAAACCCACCACAAAATCAACCCACAATGCCTAAATTTTCATCACATTCCGTACCAACCGAGGAGAACCTAGCCAATGGTACTCCCACACCATAACACTTGACCGGTAATTTCATTGCAAAATCCGCATTTATCCAATTAGTCGAAAGAAGTCAATTTGGGGGCATGCCTAGTGAAGACCCTCATTCTCATATGGAGAGTTTTTGTGACTATTGTGATGCGATTTCACAGACCGGAGTGACTCAAGACCAAATTCGATGGGTCTTATTTCCCTTTTCTTTGATTGGTACCGTGAAACAATGGTTAAAGAGCCTTGATAAGGCTACTCTTGGTATTGACTCTTGGAAGAAATTGACTCTTGCTTTCTACAAAAAGTTCTACCCTCCGGAAAAGACTAACATGCTAAGAGCCCAAATCACGGGGTTTAAACAAAGGGACGAAGAATCTTTGTATGAAGCTTGGGAGCGATTCAAACGAACTTGTCGCTCATGTCCTCATCATGGACTTAGCGAGTGGTTCTTGGTACAACAATTTTGCAATGGTTTTTATGAAGACTCCCGAAACATTCTTAACATGGGATCAAATGGTATGTTCACCGAAGTTGACGATAATCAAACATGGAACAAGATTGAGGAAATGGCGATCCATAACTCACAATATAGTAGACCTCGGAAGGCTACTAGAGGAGGAAAGCATGAAGTGGACTCTATTACTCAATTGGGTGCTCAACTTAGTGCTCATATTGATACCATTAATTTAAAGTTTGAGAAGGTTATGGCTAAACTTGAAGAAGTCTCAAAATCACCAAAGTAACATGTTAATGCCATGGTGTCATCTTCATCAATTCCAAGTGGAATATGTGAGAATTGTGGAACTTTGGGACATGACCAAAGTGAATGTAGGGGAACAAGTGAGCAAGTGAATGCTTTTCAAACATACAAGAGTGGTACCCCTCATTCCAACTATTACAATAAAAACACCAAATTCCATCCAAATCTCTCATACAAAAGCCAAAATGTTCAAAACCCTCAACCAACATACACCCCACCTCCAATGAGAAACCAAAATCAAAGACCCTTTTACAACCAAAACCAAGGTTTCCAAAATCAAACTCCATACACTCAATCAGATGACCAAGGTTTTGATGTTCAAAAAGCGGTCCTCCAAATGCAAAAGAACCAACAAGAGTTTTTCACTCAAATGCAAAAGGATATCCAAGCAAAAGACATCACCATTAACAACATACTAGCTCACACAAAGATGTTGGACACCCAAATGTCTCAATTAGCATCTTCAAGTTCACAAAGACAAAAGGGGCAATTACCACCTCAAGGTAATCCCCCAAGACAAGAATCGGTGAGTGCCATCCATTTGAGGAGTGGTACAAGGTATGAAGGGCCGAAGGAGCCCGTTGATGAAGATGTTGTGAATTCTAGTGATAAGGAAAGAGCTGTTGAAAACTCTAAAGAAGAAGAACCCACCATTCAAGAAGTTTCAAAGAAGGATGAAGAGAAGGCCAAAGAAAAGGAGCCAATTGTGATTAGACTTCCATTTCCGAGTCATCAAGCTAAGCCTAAGTTTGATGACCAACTTGGAAAATTCATGGAGATTGTGAAGAATTTAGAAGTCTCAATCCATTTACGGAATTGATCAATCACATCCCGGCCTATGCAAAGTATATGAAAGATATCCTTACAAAGAAGAAATCAATCCGGAAGCTTGAGACTATTGCTTTTACTAAAGTATGTAGTGCTATTCTTCAAGGAAGTTCACCTCTAAAGCTCAAGGATCCGGGAAGTTTCTCCATTCCATGCACTATTGGTGACACCACGATCAACAAAGCTCTATGTAACCTTGGGGCAAGTGTTAGTGTTATGCCATATTCGGTAAGAAAGAGGCTAGGCATGGGAGAACTCAAATGCACCAACATCACGCTTCAAATGGCGGATAGATCAACAAAGACACCTTTAGAGGTATCTGAAGATGTTCCCGTGAGAATTGGAAAATTCTTCATCCCGGTGGATTTCGTTATTGTTGACATGGAAGAAGACTCCAACATTCCTATTATTTTAGGAAGACCTTTCTTGCACACCGCGGGAGCGGTGATCGATATAAAGCATGGAGAAATCACCCTTGAAGTGGGAGATGAAACCATCACTTTCAATCTTGACAAGGCTATGAGAGCTCCCCGATTGCATGAGCCATATTTTATGGTTGATCACTATAGCCGGAAAGATGATAGGAAGAAGTTGGAATTTCAATGGAAAAAGAAAGTGGATGATGCTCCATAAAAAGAGCAAAGAAATTGCAATATTTAGAGCTTGAAAAGCTCACCCATGACAAGTGAAGAAGAAGGCCTCATTGGCCAAGACAAGAAAGAAGGAGAGCTGTCTTCATCAACTCAAGACATTTTTAGTAATCAAGTAGACAAAGTATGCCGTCTTTGGGATGATGAGTTTGAAGGGATATTCAATCCCTATATTGGTATTGCTATGACCCAAGACCATCATGGAGAACAAAAAGTGCAATGGTCTATTGAACATCTTTATCATGATAATGAGCAAGCTTTCGACTACTTTTTCAAGGTGTTGAGTAACATCAACAACACCTTGAACATGCCCCCTTGACATCTCACATTGGATGAGAGTTTGGTGGAGTCCTCCCTAAACCACCATTTGCAAATATTTTAACTCCCTAACTTGCATTTCAATTATTATATTGCATTTTTGTCATTTTTGGATTTACATTTTTATGCCTTGATCAAGATTTTCATCATTTTGAGAGAAGTGAGGGAGGGACTTATGAGTTTATTGATGTGTAGTGCTTTGCCTTAGTGTGGGGGTAGCAATTGCCTAGGCTATTCATGCCTTTGTAGCGCCACTACAATGAAGAACACAAGAATTGAAGAATGAAATGACACGGGTTACGAAGTACCCACGAATGGACCTGAATCCGTGTGGTCGAGGAAGAATCTGAGCGGCCCGACGGATAATCTTCTCGTCTTGAAAGAACCCGAGCGTCCAAGGCATAAGACGCTCGTCTTATGAAGCTGCAGAAAATATTTTTGGGTCTGACTGTGAATCCGAGCGTCCCAGCAAGGAATCCGCTCTTCTCAGTCAAGACGGTCGTCCAAGAGGAAAGACACTCGTCTTTTTACTGCTAAAATTTGGGATTTTTCACTGGAAAGGAATCCGAGAGTCCTAAGCGAAAGACGCTCGTCTCAGCTCAGGAATCCGCTCATCCTTCCTGCAATCTGCTCGTCCCATGCGTCTTTTTCTGAACCCAGAAATTGAAGAATCCGAGCGTCCCGATACTGAAGCCGCTCGTCTCCCTTTGCAATTCAAAAACTAACGGGTCTTTTAAACCCCCCCCCCCCCCTTCCCATTCATTTTCATTATTTCAAAACACAAACACTACCCAAAACCCCAAAACCCTCATCCTCTCCATCAACAAAAACCAATTTTCTCAACCAAAATCAACCACATCAAATCCAAACTTCCTCAAAATAAAAATTAATCACTCCTTTAGCAACAACAAGTGATTCAAACACCAAAATCTTCAAGTTTTGAGTAGATTTTTAGGATACAAGGCAACCTTCATCTATCCTAAATCGATTTGGGCATTACTAGAAATTGAAGATTTCAAGCTTTCATTGGTGCTACTAAGCAAATGAGTATGGCAAGAACAAAAGGTGGAAGCAAGGCACCCCAAAAGAAGACACTTTCTAAGAGGCAATAAGCTCTTCAAGACAAACAAGCATCAAAGGCATTGGTAGTTCATAATGCAAGGTTGGAGATTCAAGAACAAGGTCCTCCTATGGAAGCTACTGCTTCTACCACTCCAGTCATTGAACAATTAGCCGAATATCCGGAGGTAATTTTCACTTCCGACTCCCATAGGAAGAAATTTATTCTCTTTGCTAAGAAAACCACCATGGCTACTAAGTTCATTTGTGAAGATGCATTGTCAAAATTGGGTGTTCTTGAGCAAACTAAGACCTTTTTCGAGTCTATGGGGTTGAGTAAGTTGTTTGCAATGCAAGAATTGACATACTCCTCCCTCACCTTAGAGTTTTTGAGCTCTTTGAAAGTCACAAAGGTGGATACCCGAACCATTATTGAGTTTCATCTTGAAAATGTTGATAAATGCTTATCTTATGACGAAATGGGTAAGATATTTGGCCTTAGTAATAATGCGACTTTTACAAAGAATCCTACCAAGTATGACCCCGCTCCTCTTTGGATGGCCATTTCCGGAAAGAAATTCGTATCTTATCATGATTGTCGTGCTCTCTTAGTCCATCATCCGGGCATTAGAGTATGGCATAAGGTCATTGGGAATACTTTGATAGCTAGGAAAGGCCCAAATCATCTTACCAAACTTGATTTTATTCTTCTTGAGTCGGCTTTGAACATTGGTAGAAAGTTTACCAAGCCATACAATGCTTTACGACTTTTGATTGATCGATAGCTTAATGTTTATTGTGGCAAAGAAGGCACGGCCTTTATTACCAATGGAGGATTAGTTACCTATTTGATTAAGCATTTTAACCGGGATTTCAACAAGAATAACATTTATACACCGGTAAAAGGAGGCCATCTTATCGATTTGCCCACCATGATTCTAAAGTTCAAATGGGTCAAGAATGATACTCTTGATAAAAAATTTGGGTGGTTGATGAATGAAGCTAGATCCTTCACATTGCCTAGCAAAATTTGCCGCTTGAATGTTCATAGACCAAATTACCTTCTCCCACTCTTCGAAGAGACCGAATAAATCATTCAACACCAAGGGGAAGAAGTTACCAAACCCTCCTCCTCCATTATCACCCCACCTTATCCATTTGAATACCACAAGTTCAACCCCAAAAATGCCATGGCGGGAAATGATTACTTGACTCTACTAATGAAGGAAATGCATAGACAAGCTTACAATGATAGAGTTGATGCTTATAAGGCCCAATATCCGCCCCTCTTACATCTTGCTAGGCAAGGACTTCTCGATCCATCTTGTCCCTTGCCTAGTTGGGTGGATAAGGAGGTATTCTTTCCTAGCACTTCTAGTGGTGGTAGACCGGGTGGAGAGAAGATGGTTGTTGATGAGAGTGGTAACCAAGAAGGTGAAGATGAAGAAGTTCAAGAAAAAGAGGAAAGTGAGGAAGAACAAGAGAGTGAAAGTGAGAGTGGACATGACTCCACATCCATGGAGGTTGATGATGCCTCAAGTGAGGAAGATGATGATAATGATGACACGATGGGTGAGGACTAGCAAACTTTTGGAGGCTCCTACATTCTTACACCTCCTTTATAGTTTGTCTACTTCTCTTGTTTTTATTTTATCTTGATCATTTTGTGGAGTCCTAGAAAAATTATAGGAGTAACACCTTGGTTCCATTGAGGTGTTCATTTTTATTGTTCCCAACTTTCAAAATCCAAAATGACAAATCTTAGTTTCATGCATTGCATTTTATGTGCATGAACTCCCCCAAAATTTTTGACATTAGAAATATGTCTATTTTGGTTTGGGGAAGTTTATACATATGCATTGAGAGCCTATCTAAATTATGCTCTCCACCATATCAAAAACCATGCATCATATAGCATAGCTTAGTTTGCATTCACTCTTGTTTATATATCATTTGCATTTAGCTTAGAAATCATGCATATTCATGTAAATTGCATAATTTCCAATCGTATTGGCCATTGAGGACAATGCCCATACTTGTGTGGGGATGGGAAACTCTAACTTGACTTTTAAAACAAAATCCAAAAAATTGAAAAATTGAAAAAAATCCAAAAATAACTTCATTTCCTTTGTAGTGTAGTCTTGTATATATTGTGTTTGTTCATCCTTGTTCACATTGATTGACTACGCCACATCCGAGACATGAGGATATTGAAGACCGCATGGTATGATCTTTCCAATCTCCTTTCTCCTCTTTATGTTAATGACTATGTGGCTTTATTTTGATTGATGCGGTAAAAACAATGTGAATTTAGGATTGCATTTAGATTATTTGGCATACTAGTTGGTAGAAGCATATGCATTAGGATGTATAAATGTTAGTTGCATCATGGCATATAGTTGCATTTAGGAAAAAATTTGTGAAACCGTCTATTTGGGAAGCTTGACAAGTGTATATAAGGCCCTTGTAGATGCTTTTTCTTCTTAAGACATTGCTTGTTAGAATACTTGTAAAACACCCTAGGATGTGTCATGCTAGTATCCTTTTACCCATGGATTAAGGCCTAGTCAAAAGTACCTTGTGGTGTGATAAATCCTTGGCTACCGTTTATTCCAAGGTGACCCTTGAAACCATGCAACCATCCTTCATCCATGTTCTACCACATTTTTGTCATCAAAGGGAATGGGCACAAGAAATTGTTCAAATTTGAGTTCAAGAAATGAAATGAAAAGTGAAAAAAGTTTGCACAAATTGCATAAAATGAAAAGAGGAGCAAAAATAGACTCCTAAAGCTTCAAATATAAGCACCCTCCCTACAAATGGGGTGACTTTGAAAATGTTCAAAACAAAATGCAAAAAGTTGAAAAATTATCAAGTATTAAAATGCCAAACATCAAAGAAAAATGGCAAGAAAGTGTTTTCAAATGTCAAATGCCACAAGAAATTGGGAGGAAAAACAACAACAAAAGCAAACTCCCAAATGAAACTCAAGTTCTATTGATCCCTTTTCCATCGTATCCACTTTTGTGCATTGTAGAGAGGGGACGACCCTTCTTCTTGTCTAGGCAAGAAGGGGAATTCCGCGATCCTCCAGTGTTTCTAACTCCATAGGGAGTCTACTCTTGATGAAAGCATTTAACGATTGAGGACAAAGGTACCCTAGCTTGACACAACTTGGAGGTGATTTATTGGTATCCTTCTAGGCGTAGTAATTTGAAGAAACAATATCTATGAAGGAGTGTGTACCCTTAAATTGCTTATCCTTTTGATAATTTTCCCCACTTAGATGAGGAATGTGGCTATTCTTTTGTAGATACATCCATTACTTGATTTTGTGTGCTTTAATGCTTGGATGTATCGCCATTTTGGCAAGCCCCGCCTTGCCTTGCAAGAATGCATCCTGCCTCATGGTTGTCTTGTTGTGAGTTGAAGGGGCGGAGTGAGACCCGCTAATTATCTTATATCGGCTATATTAGTCGGTTAGTTCAAATAAGGGTCCTAGTTTTGTCACCTCTTTACTCGGGACGAGCAAATGTTCGGTTTGGGGATATTTGATGTGGCCAATATTTGAGCATATTTAGTCCCCAAATTAGCCTCGTTCCTATGCTTTTTAGTGCATAATTGAGTCATTTACTATCTTTAGTCCTTTGTTTTGCGTATTCTTTGAGGTTTTGTTTCCTTGGTAGGAGTGGAGTGCAAACCTTGCATTTTCATGACAAAATGGAGCTAAATTGATCGAATCTAATGACCAAGCATCAAAGTGAAGACAAGACTAGAAGGCCTATGTAAATAATGTAGTAGATGGGCAATGATGAAGAAGATCCTTGCATCTCTGATAAGATCCTTGAGGATTGTTGGAAGAAGAAAAGAAGAAAATTGGAAGAAGCTTGCTGGACTACAATCCGCCCGTCGCAGCCTTAGGGCGCTCGTCCAAGACCTCCACAATCCGAGTGGTGCCCGCTCGTCCTGCACCACCACAATCCGCTCGTCCCGACCCCTTGGCCGCTCGAATTCCAGCCCAGTACAACACGTCTCTTCCTTGTTCCACTCGGGATCCGCATATTTCTGAAAGACTAGCAAAAAGGAGACTAGCATCTTCCTTCGAGAGAAGCATTTCCTCAACTTTTCTTAAGGGTCTTAATCATCATTTAAGCCCTTACTAACCCTAATTTATGTACCTAATCCTCACTATAAATACCCTATTGTACTAATTAGATTATCATCAATCCTTAATATTATTTATGTTCTTCCTAATCTCATTTTAATCTTGTAATCAACTTTTAATTAAGCATTAATACAAATCTCATTTCCTTAATTTCTCTATTGTTCATCATTTATTTTGGGTAATTGAAGATTATTTGGGTATTATTAGGAGATTGACAACCTTCCATCAATCATCAAGTACTTCTATTATTCGTTGCTTATTATTTTGGAATCATCATTAGGTATAATTCTCCTAACCCTTGTTTTAATTATTGTTAATCATTTTCCATTCATTCATCATGTTTTGCTTTGTTAATATGTTTGACAACCTTGTTAGCATGTTAAACTCGATCATGAGTGAGTAGTTTCCTTAGCTAGGGTTAATGGGGAATTAGGGGAAACCAACATGGGGGATGATTCATGTTTAATCTAATATGTTCACATAATTTATTTGCTTGCTTGTTGTGATCTCAACTTATGCACATGTTATGTTTGATGAAATGCGAGCCTATGAATCCTTGCATTTTTTACCCATCACTTACCTTTTCAATGAGACTTGTAAGATATAAACCAACTCGAGTCTCATTAGACCATGCATATAGTTGAGTAGGGAGGATTAAGTCGACTTGTAGGTGTTGTACAATCTAATCGATTCGGCTCCGGGACCCAAACATTCCTAAGATTGTAAGATATAAACCAACTCGATCCTATCACAACAATAATTGCTTGCTTGTAATTTGAGAATATATTTGTATGATCAATTCCCATGAATCCCCTATGAACCCATGACACCCTAGTGCTTTTAATCAATTGTTTACATCTCATTTTAATCATCTTGCTTGTTTATTTACATTGTTATTTAGTTTAGTGATCTTCTTATCTCAACCCAAACTGTGACACCCTTATACATCACTACTTGCAATCGAAAATCCTACATCAATACCCGTCCCTTGGGATCCGACCTTTACTTACCCCTTTACTAATAGTAGAGTAGTTTGTGAAGCTATAAATATTGTTTTGGTCTAGGTGCTCCTAACGACAAGTAACCGAAAACGATAGTCCGACCACCCAGTAAATGTCCTTCAGCCTCCTTTTACGATGCGACCTAGGACAAAAACCAAAGCCACCGGAAAACCATACCAACTCGGACAAAAGTCGCAAGTCTAAAGGATTGACTCGAAGGAATAAATAGAAATCCTTGCCACGACCAGGCAACATGAGGATTCTATAAATGGTCACTGTTCAACAAAATGTCTCTACATTTTGCCTATGTAATCGACCAGTCATCTCTATGACCCTATGGTGGTTGAACACACCATCAATCGACTTACAATCTAGTTACTCCGAGACGTCACGTCATTAAGCAACTAGGGACAAAATACAATGTTAATCCAGTTCACTTGAAAGGTTCAACATTGTCTCACAACCTTTTTAGATTTAACAAAGTATTAAATAATATCCAGCAAGTACTGAATATATATAAGAGTTTTGAAAAACTCAAACGATAAATGCGATTATCATATATGTAAAATTGATACACTATCAGATTATTACACATCATATAATCTACAACAATTCAATTACAATGTTTCAACCACATTGAAATGACATGACTATTATGTTTAGCCTTCAACAAGGCGTGGTTTAAAATCAATGATACATCGTCTGATCAAACCAAAAAATTGGTATTTCCCTTTGTTCCACATAACTTATATTACATGTAACAAAATTAAGTACATATCTAGACTTAACTCTAGACTAAGACACCCTTGCCTTAAAAATAGCTCCCACTGTCATCACAGTGTGTTAGGATAGGATATGCGGCTGCAGGAACTACTTTTTGTCCCCGTATTACTGCCAAATCCAAGCTACTTCCTTTTGTAACATCAAATATTACAATGTACTCAGCTTCCGTTGTAAAATCCGCAATGTATGACTACATGGAACTCTTCCAACAGATTAACTCTTCATAGCCAGTACGGGATTCCAAACAATCCCTATGTGTTTTAGAAAGATGGTATATGTGTAACTGTTTACACAAACTTCAACTAGCATTCGTGTAACTCCTTACACAAATCAAATAAATTTAAAACACTTAAATTCACATCCTTAGTTCTTCTCAAGTACTAAAGGATAATCGATCTAGCTATTAAGTGACCTTCACTTAACTTCGATTAATAACAACTCGTAATACTCAAAGCATATGAATTGTTATGACAATAATACAACATAGCCTATTAAATTGATCACACAGCGGAAGCAATCAGAATCAATTCTAATGAGCTCAACTTGTTTGAACAAGTCAAGAATCTCATATTAATAAGACTACTGATAAAAACGCCTATATCCCTCCTTGATTTATCTCTATAAATCTGGATACTTAAGATGTATTAATATTCTCCTAAGTCTTTCATCATTCCAAATGATTAATATGTCAATAACATAACAGACTCATAAGACCACCATACTCCCACTAAACTTCATGTATATACATAATTCCTCGACATCTCAAGAAATGTTTTTATAACATGATCAAACACACATTCCAACTCCATGATGCTCTTTCAAGAATTCTTCTTAAGTTAGCTACAATCTTATGATTTTAAGGTTCTACAAAACCCACATGACGTGTCAAGTACACTTCTTCTTCAAGAATCTAATTCAAGAAGATGGTTTTGTTATCCTACTGTCAAATCATATAATTATGAAATGCAACAATTGCCTGTATAATCTAAGTTCATTTATTGACAATTATACTTGGAGTCCAACTCGGATCAAGTTGAATTCAGGCCATTGCATAGAGTTGAAACAAGAGACAATCCTTTTGTAAGTTACAGGTTTTGTCACTTTCTAAAAGTAATACTATGTCATCACCCCTAATGAGTGATGAATTTAACATGACCTCATAGATTACGAAGAAACAAACACACAGGGAGGAAACATTTTTCCTGCTTCATTTGTGGCTCTTCAACATTTTCTCCCACTCTGTCTTTTAGAAATAAACCTCTTTTCTAAAAAGACAGCATCACGAGCCACAAACAATTTGTTCTCATAACTATATATGTAGGATAAATGATCACATGTTTTCTTTCGGACAACTTACAAATTAGGTACTCTACCTCTTCATATCTAACACGGAGTGCATGCGATTGTTTGAATGGTACTCTGATTTAGTGGGAAAAAAAATTAGCAGACAAAATAGAAAGACCCCAATTGAAAAATCAAGTGGCTCAATAAAACTTCACAGAGATCAAACCATATCGTATAGGTTCGATATCTCCTTCTAACCACACCTTATCAAATAATGTGTGTTAGGGAAAGTTAACTTGTGTTAATATATCATACTTCTTTTGGTGGAAAACCAAAAGTCATTACTTAGTTATTTCTTTCCACGATCGGATCGTGAAACTATGATCTTATAATCCTATTGGTTATCACATTTACTTTAAAAAACTCTTTGAACTCATCAAAGGTTTCTCTTTATATTTCGTTTAGTAGATATCCAGTATCCACATAAAACGATGATAAAAGAAAAGAAGTAAGTATAACCTACTTTGGTTGAGATTGTTATTCGACCATACACACATCCACATTTGATTAGGGTCAATAACTCACTTGCTCGATCTCCTTTTTAACAAAAGGGCACGAGTTATCTTGCTTTGAATACAAGCTTCACATATATCATAAGATTCATAATCAAATGATTCAAAGAGAACTAGGTAACACTAGTCTATGAATGCGTTTTTCAATCCAGAACTAAGATTTGATCGGGGTCACCAAAATAATTTGAAACTTTTATATTCTATATGATATATTCATTTATCTAGTTTAGGTCAAGAATAACCAATGATTGGATTGGTATAGCCATAGATCAAAGCATGCCAAATTAGGGCACACCATTTGTTTATATCACAACAGTGAAACCCTATGTGTCTTACATAAAACATTTATTAAAGCACAATTCTAAACCTAAAAACTAGATTAAGTACATAATAACATTTATATGTCTCATAATGAAATGACAACTACCCTAGTTCCATTTCCTATGAGAAGGTTGACATTAGTATAAGACTAATCGTCACACGATTATCATCCCATGTACCAAAAACAATTATAATAACCACTATCGATATCAAATATTGATGAAGTGGTACAAGTATAACTAATGTCAATCATATAGATATCTAGAGAAGAAGGAACCTTTTAGGTGTCATATACCCAACTTTCTTATTCTCCACAAATTTAGGAGTATTATATCTACTAATGTCATACATATATAAAAAGCAACAAGTTTGGTTAGAATTGGCGTCGCACTAAGGTTTGGTGCTGCTATTCACAATAGCTTAACATTAACCTTTGCTTTGAGCCAATTCTTTAACCAAACCAAAAACTTTCTTGAACCTCGTCCTAATCTTAACTATTAAGATATATACATCCCTCTTAGAGATCCCACTCACTTCTAAGAAAGTTTATGAAGTGAATGTGGTAATTGGTTAATCATGATTTCAAACAAATCATATTACCAGTCGTTCCAACATTTTTACATGCTCAAACAATTTAAGTATGTGAAAACATTTATCTTATGAGCAAAAAGATTGTAGCATCGTTGTTGTAAATAAAATGATATTGCAAAATCAAAACACTTTTGACTAAGGTAATATCCCATTTATACTCTTCATAAGAGACCCTTACAACGGACAATATGAGGACCAAAAGAATTGCAAATTTTTATCATTAACTATGGTGGTAAAACGGAGAATGGTTGAGGAGCGAATTGAATACTTGCCATTGCGCGATATAAAATAGTAAAAACGGAGTAATTGGGAAATTTAACATTCATCGTAAATAAATACTTTCAAAACAATTTTATCAAGTTTGAATCCGCATTTATATAATGATCTCTCACCTAAATTATATAAATGATCCCGAGATCCGTCTCTAAATAAACCTCGGCCCAGTGACGCCAGACATACGAGATCTAAGTAAATTCGGTGAGTCAACTGCTTGACTGATTTTACTCCTAGAGCTCTCAGTCGACAGATTTCAAGTAAATCTATCTCCTAGCCCCGAAACACAAAACTGGGCCCAGTGATGCCAGACATACCAATCTTGCAATTCCGTTGAGTCCAACGAACTTTTACGTGTAATTGAAGGAAAAGTAGATCTATATACTTACATATTCATATATGTTATAATTTAATTTGTCATAAAATTAACTAATGATCTTATGCATGCAAACAAATAAACAAAATAAGGAAGAAACATCCATTCTTACATTGGATTTTCGGTTCAATGGGCACAAGAGAGATCACCTTTCTCTCTTGTTCTCGAGCTTTCCCTTTTGGATGAACAAAGACCCAAGTGTAGGATCTCTCCCAAGGATTTATACCCAAAGCTTACTCTTAATTAAAATTAATATTATAGATACTAGTACAATATTAATCTTGTAGAAAAATGACCCAAAATAATTTGGTTTTTAATCTCCCAAAAACCCGGTTGAGAGAGGAGAGGAGAGGAAGTATTTTATCTTTCTAAAATTCTTAATTTTTGATGAATGAATAAGTGTGTAGTGACAACAACAACATTATGTATTGTTTTATCAAAAATATAAGGCAAAAACCCTTAGATTTTCCTATGGAAAACCGGGTAGGGAAGAGGAGGGAAGAAAAGAGAGTGAGCCAATGCATGCAAGAGTTTATCTTCACAATGTGAACTAGGTGCATGGCTAGTCTTATTAGGGAAATGATTGTGTTTTCCATTAACTTAATCAAACACAATATTTAGCCTAATCCTCCTCCTAATTTCGGCACTTTCATAAAATGGAGTCCATTTTATTTTTGTCAATTTGTCAATATGTCACATGTCATATGTCACATAAAATTGTTATGTATTTTTAACATGTTAAAAATCAACGTATTAATAAAAATACGTCACATACAAAAATCGACTTAGTAATTCATAATTACTTGTACCAAAATATTTTACCAATTTATAAATCACAACAATAAATTGTATTTATAATAATTCATTCAATCTTAATTGTTTCTTTAAACAATAATTTCATCTGAGTAATGATTCAATTCAATTACTCAGACCGTATCTCATTTAATCAAATTTCAATGTGATACGTAAATTTTACTTCCAAAATCGTCCGTCAATTTTTCAAGTAATTTAATTAACTCGTAACGTTATACGATTAATTAAATGATCAATTAAGAGTGTTGCCCTATAGGTATGACTTAGGGGATCAACTGATCACCACCGTCGCACGACAGTAATGTCAAACTCTAGTCAACCAATCATTACTGATATATGTTGATCAGTTGACAGTAAAATATTACTTCCCAATTGTATTCTTTATAATGAGATTTAAACATGTGATCATCATGATCAACAGTCATGATCGCATTATTGTCGGAGGACACATATTACAACAATCTCCCACTTGTCCTCGACAAGTGTGCGTCACCAATTCTCTTGTCCTATTACTATCTCCCACTCAATGCAAGGTGTCTTTCAGGTCGTACTTGCAAGTGATCATATCGAGATTGGTTTCCTCGATCTGGAGAATAACTGATTAACCGGATTTATCTATCATAGATACCTTCCGAGCGTGGCCACGCATTTCCAGTTCATTACTCCTCGAGTGGCCCTGAGATATTGTTATAACCCTGACTAGGGGTGGACAATTCCTATCGCACTCATTCCCTTCGACTAGCCACAGCCATCATAACCCAAAATATGCCCATTTGACCCCATTTACGATGGTCGTAGTAACACAAATCAAAGTTAATCTGAAACTGTGCCATCTTAGGCGAATAGTCTTTAGTCAAAAGAATTGACTCATTTGAATACTATAGCAGCTCTCGCCACGACCAGGCTATACAAATTTGCCAGAACTCTATAAGCGGTCATTAGGCCCGACAAAATGTTCCTAACAGTCCGCCTATGTGATCGACTAGTCATTCTCATATGACTCTATAGCACTTGAACTTGCCATCAATCGCATCACACTGTAGTCACTTCGAGACATCACCTCATGTAAGTAACTATGGGCAAATACAATGTTAATCCATGTTCACTTTAACGGGGTTCAATTGTCTCCACAACCCGTTTGGATGTAACAAAGTGTACGGTGAGTTAATAATAATAACTCAAACGACAAATGTCGACATCACACTCGGGTAGTCAATACCATATTTCAACCTTGTGATGTATATCGTAAGTGAAAACACTTATTGATTGCAATAGAAGTTTAACATGCCATGTGTCCATGTGTTCAAACTTCTTACACTTGCATTTTCCTTTACATTCATGTTCTCTCTCATAGCATGAATCTTACCAAGTACAATTTAAGGTTCCTGACCTTGGTTTCGGTTCTTTAACTTGAAAGAACTTCCTTATCGATTATCACATAACGAACGAATTTGTGATGAATGATATAACTTGTACTGATCAAGTACTCCATCCACACACAATGCACTAGGTATATGTTTTGTATAGTCTTACAACAATTTGCCAAGACGATTGGTCTAGCACTTCTCACAAGTTCTAGCATATTAGGAAGGATTAGTTTTGAATAACTTCTTATTCAACTAAGTATCATTCCAAAACTTCTTATTTCTCTTTCTAGCTTGAAAGGTTTAGGATTCTCATAAATCCTTGCATGTGCTCGGATTTTCTATAATATGTGCAACCTCTTGACACACAATAAAGCATTCCGTCAAACACCGAAATCTCTCATCGGATTCTACTCGAGAATTCATGACGTTTCTATTATGGTTTACCAATGAATCATCATGCTCTTATGCATATGATTCACCATTGGACATGTGCATGATTATTCTAATGGCGGAAACATTAGTCACTAATAATCATGAGATCAACCGTTCTAAGGTTCAATGAACGACCATGACTGCTAATGGTCATTCCATTTTCATTCACATGAATAACCTATGTGACTGTTGATACGATGTGTATCTCTTAATACTAATCCAACATCCCTAGATGTAATTGGATTCAACATAGTCTATTTTCATCCAGAATTGAAAACTCAAATCTTCCTCTATGAAGGAAGGTATTAGCTCGTCATTCTTCAATGAGTGGTGAGTTGTAAACATTCAAAGGATGATAGCTCCCACTAAATTCCATGTCTGCACATGATAATTTCTAATGCTCCCACTTAATTCCACATGTTTCGAAATTGATTACTCAATTGAACACATTTCAAAATTTGGAATGTATGTTGCTTTGCAAAGTTATTTAGATGAAACCATATATGTTCCCATCATATCCTTTCAAAATTCATATTTCGAAGAGGTCTCATTTTAACCTTATGGAAAGAGATTTTAAATCTCTTACACATTCATGTCATAATGATGTGTGGCAATGTCATTTATTAAATATAAGTAATATCTAATACACATCCTTCAAAATATCCCTTTTAGAAGCTGGTTTAACCAATTCATTTTCATAATGAGGTTAAGTAATGACATCTGCGTGGTTTAAAACTTTGGCTATTGAAGATATCGGTATATCAATCCTTGCAACCTCTAGTCATAAATATCGCTTATTACTAGGATGTTACATTGATTCATTTAGGCTCTTAAGTAAATCTCAAGGTTGAAACTATTGGTCAAAATTTATCATAAACTTAGTCAAAAACTCTTGTTAAGACTTTACATTAGTCATTTTGTTCCAAAACATTCTTTTGGTCTCCTCGTGTAGTTATCTTAAGAATATACTCTTATGATTACTTCACTAGGTCTCTTTAGTCATATAGACTTTACTTGAGACCATAGATCTCATCTATTCGATATACTATATAAATAGATATACCTTCATTCAAATCATTCTTTCTTGCGTAGATCTTTATTTACATAAGTACACAAATTTATCTAGTCTCGTGTGTTGTGTCCTCCTTTTTCTCCCACTCTATCTTTAGAATAAATACACTAGAGATTCAAAGATAGCATATGAGACACAAATAATGATGTTGAAATTTTAAGGAGAACTATCTCATAGATTGACTAATAGTTTTAGATTTCATATGTGTACTTGGTGATTGACATACCTTTAAGAGACTTCGTAGACTCAAGGTTACTTTGTAAATGATCATACACAAGCCTTAAGCATGTGGACATATAATGAAACCCGTCATTATATTTGTCTATTAGATCACTTTAAGTTATATGTTTCTAAGAGTAAGCATTTAGACATGAATTTTAGAACAAAAGGATAAAATGATAAAACGGGTGACTTGGGTTGCAAACCAAGTCACCATTATCCAAATACAACTCATTATCCAAAATACATTTCCATGTCGAACACGGAAACTTAAGGTTCTAAAATCCAAAACATAATTTAAAATAAGACAATGAAAAGCAAAGCTCCATGAAAGCTATCCCTAGCTTCTTGATGGTTTCTCATGCTTGCTTTTCCTTTCCCTTGTCTTTGCTTGGTGGAGGCCCTATTTACAATAAAAAGGGAGATACATTATCACAACTTTGCATCATAATACCATAGTTGAATTAGAAACATAAAATAAGGATAATCATTTACCTACTGGAGTAATCTTTCCAGCCTTAATATCACCAAGGTATTTGGAACAATTTCTTTTCCAATGTCCCATACCATTACAATAATGGCATTTATCAAGATGACCCTTCTTGATTTTTGAAGTTCTAGCTTCACAAGTCTTAGCTTTGGTGAATGTGGGAGCTTGCTTCTTACCCTTCCTCCCATTCTTCTTGAACTTCCCCTTACTCTTAGTGCTTATGTTAAGCACATCCTTTGGAGGGTTCACATTTAACCCCATGTCCCTCTCGGCTTGCACAAGTAACTTGTGCAATTCTTCAAGAGACACATCCTTGTCTTGCATGTTAAAATTCACCCGGAATTGAACATACGCTTTCACTTTGGACAAGGAGTGTAGAATCCTATCTACAATGAGTTCTTTGGGGATTTCAACCTTTTGAATCTTCAAGGTCTCGACAAGCTCCATAAGTTTGAGCACATGAGGGCTAACCTTTTGGCCCTCTTTGAAGTCGAGATCAAAGAATGCCGCGGCCGCCCCATATTGGACGATCCGCGGAGTTTGTGAAAACATTGTCACAAGCTTGGAGTAAATCTCATTAGCATTGCCCATTTTAAAGGCTCTCCTTTGGAGGTCCGCCTCCATCGCAAATATCAAGACATTTTCCATTGCGGCAGACTCCTTTTGGTAAGCCTCATATGCTTCCCTAGTGGCGGCGGTCGACCTAGTAGTAGGTTCGGGTGGAGAGGCCTCGGTAAGGTAACGAAGCTTGTCGTCACCTTGGGCGGCTAATTTGAGTTGGGCATCCTAATCGGAGAAATTTGACCCATTCTTTTCAAGTTTACATCGATCCATGAAGGATTGGAGCCATGATGAACTAGCGAGAGGCGTGGCGTTAGGGGTTGGTGTTGCCATTTGTTATGAGAAAAAGAAGTGGTCTACAAAACAAGATAGAAGGAGTAAAACAAATGTCGTTTTAATAATAATACTCGTAAAAATGTATGATTTAAACAAGTTTTATGCATTTTTCTAGTGACCTCTACCCAACTAGATAAATGATTCCAAGACCCAAATTCATATCGACTTAGGCACGGTATGGTCGATGAAACCTTTATCAATATAACTCGGTGGATTAACGTTTTAATCGATTCTACTTTTAGAACTCTTGGTCGATAAAATTACTCTAATAATTATCTATAGCCCAAAACACATCCGACAAGGGCACGGTATGGCCGATGAAACCCTTATCGAAAAAACTTTTGTTGAGTTCAATCCAAATTTCGAATAAATGTGTCCATGATCCAAATTCACATCAATTTAGGCACGGTATGGCCGATGAAACCCTCATTAACATGAACTCGGTGGATTAACATTCATCACCCACTTCCCCTACGTAACAAGGTTTGTACCCCGGTAGGGCCGAGTCCACTCCCTCGCGAAATAGGTTTTCATGGTTTCTACTATTTGGTAAGGCTATGTCTCAATTAATTGTTTTAGCGAGAGGTCATGTCAATTTATTATCCATCACATTTTAAGTGAACTAAAGCGGTGAACTACGATAATTCTAATTGACACGGTCGATAAACTCGATGAGATGAGGATGCATGTTTTAGTTATGGCGATTTAGCGATGCATGTGACATAAAATAAAATGCAAGCATAAAATAAATCCTAGTATGGCCTTCCTAAAATAGAAAAACTATTTAACTATTACATATTCGGAAACCAACTCCATTGGTCCCTTGAACTTCGGTTGTGGCACGCATCTCTAGGTAACACCGTCTTTATGTATCGCCATCTTGAAGGAATCCGTCTTTGGGAACTCCGAGATAAAATAAATTACATAGCAAATTACATAATTTCCTATTATACATTTGTAACTAAAATAAAATAAATCTATTAAATTACAAAACGGTGATACGAGATCACAATAAAATTACAACCGAATCAATATTCCCATACATTTCGGGAAATACCAATTAAAACTAAGGCCATACTAAGTAAAAATTACATAATTCAAAAATTACATAAATTAAAATTATGACAATCATAAAAAAAATGCAGCATTATAATATGTATGAACATGCCCAATTTTATGCTAAATCGCCTTTAATTAGCCAATATCGTATATTACTCGGTTTTTACGGATTTGCGTGATTTCGACATTTTATAATCACAAAAATTACATAAATTCATATTTATGCATAAGTTAATTACCCTAACCTCTTAGGAGTCAAAATTTAGTCTTCACTAATTATTTGACCATAATTAACTCATATTTCTAAAATTGTTCATTAATGGACCAAAAATTACAAAAATAAGCTATAAACTTCAAATAAATCACAAAATTTCAAATAAATTTGAAATTTTAAATTTAAGCTCATGAACATTCTGGAAAAATTACCATGACACTCATAATGTTCAAAACTTAGGTTAAAAATTTCGAATTTTTATCCGGAAAAACAATGTTGCGGTTTATCGGTTTTAACTAAAATAATCATAAAAACATGAGAAAAATTATATTCATTAACTTTTCAATTTTAGATCTGAAAAAGATAATAAAATGCAACATTGGACGTTTTTTCTTAGTCATAGATTATGTCTTATTAATTTTTCACTAATAATGTCACTATTTATGCTATTTTTCTTCAAAAATCCATAAATCATGCAAAAAGACTTCACTATAGCCTATTATTTTACACAAATCTTGTAAAATTGCATGTGACAACATACTATATTTCTATGACTAGATTCGAAATTTATCTCATATTAACCTATTTTTCACCTAAATCCGAATTTAATAAAGAAAAATCCATTTTTCGAGCTTAAAAAGTCCAAACATTATGAAAATTTACAGGTTATCTCAAAATAATATATGTGACAACATATCCAAAAATCACTGGAAAATTCGAAGTATAGCTAATTTTAGACCGAAAATGACATTTTTACTCATAAAATCATATTTAAATGCCATTATTGTATAATATGAACAATAAAAATCCGTAAATTAACCAAAATATCCTAAAAACATTTTAGGATCAGAAATTTTAACATGCATGAATTAATTTCGTGATATCTCATAATAACACAAAATACAAGTTTTATATGTTATTTTTATAACTCGGAAAAACTTTTAACCGATTTGCATGCAAACAACCATGGCTCTTGATACCGATTGAAGGAAAAGTAGATCTATATACTTACATATTCATATATGTTATAATTTAATTTGTCATAAAATTAACTAATGATCTTATGCATGCAAACAAATAAACAAAATAAGGAAGAAACATCCATTCTTACATTGGATTTTCGGTTCAATGGGCACAAGAGAGATCACCTTTCTCTCTTGTTCTTGAGCTTTCCCTTTTGGATGAACAAAGACCCAAGTGTAGGATCTCTCCCAAGGATTTATACCCAAAGCTTACTCTTAATTAAAATTAATATTATAGATACTAGTACAATATTAATCTTGTAGAAAAATGACCCAAAATAATTTGGTTTTTAATCTCCCAAAAACCCGGTTGAGAGAGGAGAGGAGAGGAAGTATTTTATCTTTCTAAAATTCTTAATTTTTGATGAATGAATAAGTGTGTAGTGACAACAACAACATTATGTATTGTTTTATCAAAAATATAAGGCAAAAACCTTTAGATTTTCCTATGGAAAACCGGGTAGGGAAGAGGAGGGAAGAAAAGAGAGTGAGCCAATGTATGCAAGAGTTTATCTTCACAATGTAAACTAGGTACATGGCTAGTCTTATTAGGGAAATGATTGTGTTTTCCATTAACTTAATCAAACACAATATTTAGCCTAATCCTCCTCCTAATTTCGGCACTTTCATAAAATGGAGTCCATTTTATTTTTGTCAATTTGTCAATATGTCACATGTCATATATCACATAAAATTGTTATGTATTTTTAACATGTTAAAAATCAACGTATTAATAAAAATACGTCACATACAAAAATCGACTTAGTAATTCATAATTACTTGTACCAAAATATTTTACCAATTTATAAATCACAACTATAAATTGTATTTATAATAATTCATTCAATCTTAATTGTTTCTTTAAACAATAATTTCATCTGAGTAATGATACAATTCAATTACTCAGACCGTATCTCATTTAATCAAATTTCAATGTGATACGTAAATTTTACTTCCAAAATCGTCCGTCAATTTTTCAAGTAATTTAATTAACTCGTAACGTTATACGATTAATTAAATGATCAATTAAGAGTGTTGCCCTATAGGTATGACCTAGAGGATCAACTGATCACCACCGTTGCACGACAGTAATGTCAAACTCTAGTCAGCCAATCATTACCGATATATGTTGATCAGTTGACAGTAAAATATTACTTCCCAATTGTATTCTTTATAATGAGATTTAAACATGTGATCATCATGATCAACAGTCGTGGTCGTATTATTGTCGGAGGACACATATTCCAACAGTAATAACATTTATTACCCTACTTACCCGACGTAAAAAGGGAACACCATGGTGAGCCGTACTTGTCCCCTAATGAAGAAGGGATTCATAGGTGTTACTAATTGGAATGGCTAGCCTCAATATTTAAACAATGTGAGAGATCTTGTCAATTTATTATCAATTCCCTTTAAGTGAACTAAATCGGCGAATTCTCGATAATTTTAATTGACAACAGTCGTAAAAACGAATAAAATGCATGTAATGGCGACTTGGCATGAATGCATAAATAAAATACATGTAAAAAACAATTCTAGTATGGCCTCCTAAACTAGTTAATCTAATTACCTATTACAACTCCGGAAACCAACTCCTTGGTCCCTTGAACTTCATTGGAACGCCTTCCAATATAGCTTGGTCTTTTGGAATCTCTGATCTTCATTGGAACTCCTTTTGGAAAGGCTCCGTCTTTAGGATTCCGCCGGTCTTCGTAACAATTAATTATAAGTATAAAAAGAATTAAATAACAATTACTATTATACATTTGTAAAATAAAAACAAAATAAATCTATTAATATTACAAATAAGCGATACGAGATCGCAAATAATTACAAACCAAACTGATATTCCCATATATTTCGGGTAATACCGATTTCTAACTAAGGCCATACTAGACAAATTATATTAATAAATTACATAAAATTAAATGACAATCCTTTAAATAAAATTCAGTATAAAAATTATATTTAAACATGCCCTAAAATGCAAAATCGCCTTATAAACCATCGGTTTGATATTAAGCTCGTAGTTTTGGTTAATTAAGCGATTTTTAACCATTAAAAATCACAAATTAGTACTTAAATCAAATTTAAGCACAAGATAACATCCCAACCTGTTTTGAGACTCAAAAATTATTCTTCACTAATTTCTTGACGATTTCATGACCTTTTATGAAAAATTGCTAATTAAAACTTATTTAATCATAACTTTTATGAAATAATTCCAAATAAATAAATAAAATTATGAAAATTCTAAAATTAAAAATTTTGTTTATACTGGAACATTTCCAGGAACTCAAAATTTCAAAAAACTTGTCTACAAATTTATTTTGTATTAAATACACAATTTTAAACAGGGTTTTCGCAACTTTTACGATATAATTATAAATTAAACATAACAATCAGAAAGAACATCAAATGAAAATTTTTAATATTCTGGAACATTTTCCAGAACCTTAAATTGTAAAAAAATTTACTAAAAAAATCTGATTAAAATTTGGAAAATTATGGTTATATTTTATCCATTTTATCGCATAAAAACCAATAAACATGCAAAAATTAATCAAATTAATTTTCTAAGCTTACATCCAATTTATACTATATGCAAGTAACCTTAGATAAATTTCTCATGCCATAAAATACATTTTTATGATTTTTAACCAATTTAATCACATTTTATTGATATTTAACTATTAAAAAACAATAATCATGCAAAATTAATAAAATTAATTTTTTAATTTTTTCTTACTCTAAGTAATACATTCATGTGAGAATATATTAAAATTTCATGGCCAGAATTAACATGAAAAGGTTTTTAGTTAACTATTAACCAATTTTATGCATATTAAGACGATCTTAAGACGGAAAAATCTATTAATTAGTAATAAAATTTCATAATTAACCAAATTTGACCCAAACCATTTTTAGGTCAGCATGTATACATGCAACAAAAATTTTCACAAACCAAAATAAAACAATATTTATAACTTCACAAACTTCTCTTAGCAAAGAGGTAAGTAAAGGTCGGATCCCAGGGACGGGTATTGATGTAGGATTTTCAATTGCAAGTAGCTATGTCTTAGGGTGTCAGAAATTGGGTTGAGATGAGATGTTGGCTAAACTAATCAACAAGATGAATGTAAATTAAGTAAAGCAATTAAAGGGGTTGTAAACAATTGATTAAAAGCACTAGGGTATTATGGGTTCATAGGGGATTCATGGAAATATATTATACAAACATGTTCTCAAATAGATGTAAGCACTTATTGTTTGATGGGATCGAGTTAGTGTATATCTTACAATCCCTAGGAGAATTTAGGTTCCGGAGCCGAGTCGTCTAGACTGTACAACACCTACAAGTCGACTTAATCTCCCCCTATTCAACTCTATGCATGGTCTAATGAGTCTCGAGTTGGTTTATATCTTACAAGCCCCATTGAAAAGATAAGAGATGGGTAAAAAATGCAAGGATTCATAGGCTCGCATTTCATCAAACATAACATGTGTATAGGTTGAAATCACAACAAGCAAGCAAATTAATTATGAAAATATATTGGATTAAGCATAGATCAATTCCCATGTTTGTTTCCCCTAATTCCCCATTAACCCTAGCTAAAGAAATACTCACTCATGATCAAGGTTAACATGCTAATAAGGTTGTCAATCATACTAACAAAGCAAAATATGATGAATAAATGACGTGATTAACAATAATTAAACAAGGGTAAAAAGGAATTATACCTATGGAGATGATCCAAATAATAAAGCAAAGAATAATAGAAGTAATTGGTGATTAATGGAAGGTTATCAATCCTCCAATAAACCCCAATAATCTTCTAATTACCCAAATAAAACTAAGAACAATTGAGAGAATTAAGGAAAGATTAAGATGTGATTAATATTGAAATGTGTATTAAAACTAGATTAAGACTAAATTAAGAGATGATTAAGATGATATTAAAGCTTGATTAAGATGACGTAAGGATTGATTAAGAATGGATCCTAATCTAGGTAGTACAAAGGGGTATTTATACTAAAATTAAGTACAAGGATTAGGGTTACTAAGGGCTTAAATGAATATTAAGAACCTAAGAGAAGCTTGAGGAATTGCAACTCCCGAGGGACATGCGCGGATCATGCTTGCAACTCCCACCAGGATCCACTCGTCCTCACCTTAAGCATGGGCTGTCATGTAAGAAGATCCGCTCAGATCATCCAGGAGACGCTTGGATCCTGCCTATGGTACGCTCGGATCATGCTCAGAGATGCTCGGATCATTGGTCTGATCTGCTCGTCTTGAGCTCGGGCCGCTCGGATCGTGGCATAGGATTCTTCTCTTGTTTGGCTCCTTAACAATCCGCGGGGATTGTGTTGGGGATGCAAGGATATTTTCATCATTGCCCATTTCACTTTATTTATTTGCTTAGGCCTCTAGTGTCGGTCTCCTCCTCGATGCTTGGTCATTAGATGCAATCCATTTAGCTCCATTTCGTTCCATAAATGCAAGGTTAGCAATCCTCTCCTACCAAGGACACAAAACCTCAAAGAATATGCAAAATGGGAAACTAAAGATAAGAAATGACCCTAATATATGCTAGAAAGTATGGGAACGAGATTAATTAGGGGACTAAACGTGATCAAATATGAGTCACATCAAACATCCCCAAACCGAACCTTTGCTCGTCCCGAATAAAGAGGTGACTAAAACTATGACCTTTATTTAAACTAACCTACTAATATAGCCGATATGAGACAATTAGCGGGTCTCACTCCACCCCTTCAACTCACAACAAGACATCCATGAGGTAAGATGCCTTCTTGCAAGGCAAGGTAGGGCTTGCCAAAATGGCGATACATCTAATCATTAAGCACACAAAAGAAGGTAATGGATGCATCTACAAAAGAATAGCCACTTTCCTCATCTAAGTGGCGGAAATTATCTAGAAGGGAAGCAATCTAAGGGTACACACTCCATTATAGATATGGTTTCTTCAAGTTACAAAGCCTAGAAGGATACCAGTAAATCACCTCCAAGTTGTGTCAAGCTAGGGTACCTTCGTCCTCAATTGCTAAATGCTTTCGCCAAGAGTAGGCTCCTTATGATGTTAGAAACACTGTAGGATCGCGGAATTCCCCCTCTCGCCTAGACAAGAAGAGGGTCGTCCCCTCTCTACCATGCACAAAAGTGGGTTCAATGGAAAAAGGGATCAATAGATTTTGAGTTTCATAGTGGGAGTTTGCTTTTGGTTTTGTTATTTCCCCAAAATTCTTGTGGCATTTGACATTTTTGAGAATAATTTTCTTTGACATTTCTTTGATGTTTGGCAATTTGATGTTTGACAATTCTCAACTTTTGCATTTTTTGAACATTTTCAAAGTCACCCCAATTTGTAACAAGGGTGCTTTTATTTGAAGCATAGGAGTTCTTATTTTTGTACTCCTCTTTTCTTTGATGCAAATTTGTGCAAACTTCTTTTTCTTCATTTTGGTGCTTGAACTCAAGTTGATAATTTTTGTGCCCATTCCCTTTTTGTTGACAAAAATGATGATAGAAGAGGAAGATGGTTGCATGGTTTCAAGGGTCACCTTGGAATAAACAGTAGCCAAGGGGACTCATCACATCACAAAGTACTCTTGACTAGGCCTTAGTCCATGGGTCAAAGGATACTCGCATGACACATCCTAGGGTGTTTTAGAGGTATTCTAATAAGCACAGTCTCAAGAAGAAAAAGTATCTACAAGGGCCTTATATACACTTGTCAAGTTTTGCAAATACATGTTTTCACAAAATTTTTCCTAAAATGCAACTACATGCCATGATGCAACTAACATTTATACAACCTAATGCATATGCTTCTATCAAACAGTATGCCATATAAACTAGATGCAACTCCTAATATCAAATTGGTTTGTACCGCATCAATCAAAATAAAGCCACATAGTCATTAACATAGAGAGGAAAAAGGAAATTGGAAAGATTATACCATGCAGTCTTCATATTCCTCATGCCTCGAATGTGGCGTAGTCGATCCAATGTGATAAGAGGACAAACAAACACAAGTATATACACAATATACAACTCTATACTACAAAGGAAAGGACATGTTTTTGGATTTTTAAAATTTTCAAATTCTTATGGTTTTGTTTTTGCGAAATGAAAGAACATGTTTTTGAGTTTTTCGAAATTTTTCAATTTTTATCATTTTTGATTTTAAAAGTTAAGTTAGAATTTCCCATCCCCACACTAGTATGGGCATTATCCTCAATGGCCAAAACGATAGAAAATTATGCAATGCAAGCTAAATGAATATGCATGATTTCTACACTAATATGCAAACTATATGACATGTATACAAAAGTGATGCATTCTAATCTGTTCTGTATGATGCATGCTTTCTATTTTTTGGAGAGCTAATTTGAATTAACTCGCATCCCTTGTGTTTGAAGTTCCCCAAACCAAATAAGACACTATTTCTAGTGTAAAAATAGGGGGAGTTCTTGCACAAGGAAAGGATGCAATGCATGAATCCTAATTGTCATTTTGGCTTTTCAAAGCGGAAACAATAAATGAGACACCTCAATGGAACCGAGGTGGGAGTCCTTTAAATATTGCTAGGACTCAAAACAAATACTCAGGACAAAAATTAAAAATATGATAAAGAGACAAAGCTAAAGGAGGTGTAGGAAACTCACAATGGAATGGGTTGAAGTCAAGTAATCAACCCCGCATGTGTGGTATCCTCCAAATAGCCTTGTCAACCCTAAATTGTCGCTCATTACAACATCCTCATCACCGGCATCATTGCCGTCATCATCATCATCACTTGCATCATCAATTTCTTCATTATCTTCTTCATCATCCACCTCCATTGACTCGGAGGATTCACCATTTCCATCATCAACTTTGGAACTTGAACCTTGCTCTTCTTCTTCTTGGCATGAATCATTACCTTCCCCGTCTTCATAAACAATAACCTCCTTTCTATTAGCCACCCGACTATCCATTTCGGCATCTTGAGAAGCACTTGGGAAGAATACCTCCCTATCCGCCCAGCTAGGCAAAGGACATGAAGGATCAAGAAGTCCTTGCCTAGCTAGATGTAGAAGGGGTGGATATTGGGCACGATAGGCATTTACCCGATCTTCATGAGCTTCTTTATGCATTTGTTGCATTAGTTGGGTCAAATAGTCGTTGCCTACCATGACATTAGAGCCACTCGGTTTGAATTCTTGGTAGGCAAAGAGGTATGATGGAGTCATGGTGTCGGATTAAACTCGTCGTCAAAAGCTTCCTAACTAAAACAATATTTATAACTTCACAAACTACTCTTAGTAAAGAGGCAAGTAAAGGTCCGATCCCAAGGGACGGGTATTGATGTAGGATTTTCAATTGTAAATGATTGTGTCTTAGGGTGTCACAATTTGGGTTGAGATAGGAGATCAACTAAAATGATTAACAATATGAAAGCAAAGTAATAAAAACAAGCAAGGTGATTAAAATAAGATGTAAACAATTGATTAAAAGCACTAGGGTGTCATGGGTTCATAGGGGATTCATGGGAGTTGATCATACAAACATATTCTCAAGTTATAAGCAAGCAATTATTGTTGTGATGGGATTGAGTTGGTATATAAGCTTTCAATCCCTAGGAAGGTTTGGCTCCCGGAGCCGAATCGATTAGATTGTACAACACCTACAAGTCGACTTAATCCTTCCTATCCAACTATATGCATGGTCTAATGAGACTCGAGTTGGTGATAAGCTTACAAGTCTCATTGAAAAGATAAGTGATGGGTAAAAAATGCAAGGATTCATAGGCTCGCATTTCATCAAACATCACATGTGCATAAGTTGAAATCACAACAAGCAAGTAAATTAATTATGAAAATATATTAGATTAAGCATGAGTCAATCCCCATGTTGGTTTCCTCTAATTCCCCATTAACCTTAGATAAGGAAACTACTCACTCATTATCAAGTTTAACATGCTAACAAGGTTGTCAATCATACTAGCAAGGCAAAACATGATGAATAAATGAAAATGATTAGCAATAATTAAACAAGGTTAAGAGTGAATTATACCTATGAAGATGATTCCAAATAATAAAGCAAAGAATAATAGAAGTACTTGAAGATTGATGGAAGGTTGTCAATCCTCCAAATAAACCCAAATAATCTTCTAATTACCCAAAATAAATGAAGAACAATAGAGAAATTAAGGAAACATTAAGTATTGAGATTTGTATTAAAACTAGATTAAAAATTTATTACAAGATTAAGGAATGATTAGAACTTGATTAAGAGAGTATTACAACTTCATTAAGAGAGTATTACAACTTGATGATAATCTAGGTAGTACAAAGGGGTATTTATACTAAAGATTAAGTACAAGGATTAGGGTTACTAAGGGCTTAAATGACTATTAAGTCCTTAAGAAAAGTTGAGGAAATGCTCCTCTCCAAGGAAATGAGCATTTTCGTTTTGCTAGTCTTGGCACTGGACGAGCGTCTTGAGAATAGGCACGGTGGGTTATGTCCTTTGATCCGAGCGGATCATGGAGGAGACGCTCGGATCCTTTGGCTTCAAGACGAGCATCTTGGCTGGAGGACGCTCGGATGGTGGTGTTGGGAGTCGCCCGGATTGGTGGGAATCCGCTCGGATTCTGGGTCAGACATCTTCTTTTATCCTCGTTCCTCAACAATCCGCGGGGATCTTATTGAGGATGAAAGGATCCTTTCATCATTGCCCAATCTACTTTATTATCTACATAGGCCATCTAGTATTGTCTTCTCCTTGATACTTGGTCATTAGATGCGATCCATTTAGCTCCATTTTGCCATGAAAATGCAAGGCTATCACTTCTTTCCCACCAAAAGCGGCAATCCTCAAAGAGTATGCAAAATGGGAAACTAAAGATAGTAAATGACCCAATTATGCACTATAAAGCATAGGAACGAGGTAAATTTGGGGACTAAATGTGCTCAAATATGAGTCACATCAAGCATCCCCAAACCGAACCTTTTCTCGTCCCGAGTAAAGAGGTGTCGAAAACTAGGACCCTTATTTAAACTATCCTACTAATATAGCCGATGTGAGACAATTAGCGGGTCTCACTCCGCCCCTTCAACTCACAACAAGACAACCATGAGGTAGGATGCCTTCTTGTAAGGCAAGGTGGGGCTTGCAAAAATGGTGACACATCCAAGCATTAAAGCACACAAAACAAGTAATGGATGCATCTACCAAAATGAATAACCACTTTCCTCATCTAAGTGACGGAAATTATCTAAAAGGGAAGCAAAATAAGGGTACACACTCCTTCATAGGTATGGTTTCTTCAAACTACTAAGCCTAGAAGGATACCAATAAATCACCTCCAAGTTGTGTCAAGCTAGGGTACCTTTGTCCTAAATTGTTAAATGTTTTCGTCAAGAGTAGACTCCATATGGTGTTAGAAACACTGGAGGATCATGGAATTCCCTTCTTGCCTAGACAAGAAGAAGGGTCGTCCCCTCTCTACCATGCACAAAAGTGGATTCTATGGAAAAGGGATCAATAAGTATTTTGAGTTTCACGTGGGAGTTTGCTTTTGTTATTGTTTTTCCCCCCAATTTCTTGTGGCATTTGACATTTGAGAACATTGCTTTGCCATTTCTCTTGATGTTTGGCATTTCAACACTTGACAATTTCAACTTTTTCTTGCATTTTCTTTTGAACAATTTCATAGTCACCCCATTTGTAGTGAGGGTGCTTATATTTGAAGCATAAGAGTTTTCATTTTTGTTACTCCTCTTTTCTTTTTGATGCAATTGCAAAAATTTTGACTTTCATTTCAATTCTTGAACTCAAATTTCCACAATTTTTGTGCCCATTTCCTTTTTGATGACAAAAATGTGGTAGAATATGGATGATGGTTGCATGGTTTCAAAGGTCACATTGGAATAAACAGTAGCCAAGGAGTTATCACACCACAACGTACTCTTGACTAGGCCTTAATCCATGGGTCAAAGGATACTAGCATGACACATCCTAGGGTGTTTTACAAGTATTCTAACAAGCAAAGTCTTAAGAAGAAAAAGTATCTACTAGGGCCTTATATACACTTGTCAAGCTTCCCAAATAGATGTTTTCACAAAAATGTTCCTAATTGCAACTATATGCCATGATGCAACTAGCATTTATACAACCTAATGCATATGCTTCTACCAACTAATATGCCAAATAATCTAAATGCAATCCTATAATCAAATTGTTTATACCGCATCAATCAAAAGAAACTCACATAGTCATTAACATAAAGAGGAAAAAGGTGATTGGAAAGATCATACCATGCGGTCTTCAATATCCTCATGTCTCGGATGTGGCGTGGTCGATCAATGTAAAAAAGGATAAACAGACTCAATATATACAAACACAATATATATAAAAGTACACTATAAAGGAAATGAACATGTTTTTTTGGGTTTTTCAGTTTTTCAAATTTTTATGGTTTTTATGATTTATGGAATAAAAAGACATGTTTTTGTATTTTTCAAAAAATTTCAATTTTTATCATTTTTGTTTTTAAAAGTCATGTTAGCATTTCCCATCCCCACACTAGTATGGGCATTGTCCTCAATGGGCTAATACGATAGGAAATTATGCAAGCTATATGAAAATGCATGATTTCTATACTAAATGCAAACTATATGACATATAAACAAGTGAATGCTTTCTAAATTATACTATATGATGCATGAATTTGTTTGGTTGGAGAGCATAATTTGAATTAACTCCCAATGCTTATGCTTGAACTTCCCCAAACCAATTGAGACATTATTGCTAATGTCAAAAAATGGGAAAGTTCACGCACAAGAATGCTATGCATGAAACTAATTTTGTCATTTTGGATTTTACATGGTGGGAACAATAAAAGACACCTCAATGGGACCGAGGTGGGAGTCCTTTGAGTGTTGCTAGGACTCAAACACATGATCAAGATAAAAATTTTAAAAATAAGCGAAATGAACAAAGCTAAAGGAGGTGTAGGAAACTCACAATGGATTGTGGCATCCTTCAAAAAGCTTGCTAATCCTCAATTGTCGCCCATGGCGACATCACTTCCATCGTCATCATCATCATCTACTTCCTCACTAGTATCATCATCATCTACCTCCATGGACCCGGAGGTTTCACCATCATCACTTGAACTTTGATCCTCTTCTTCCTCACTTCCCTCTTCTTCTTCACCACTCTTAACAACAATCTCCTCACCACCCATGCTAGCATTCCTAGGAGCATTAGGAAAGAATACTTCCATATCCGCCCAACTAGGCAAAGGACATGATGAGTCAAGAAGTCCTTGCCTAGCTAGGTGTAAGAGAGGCGGATATTGAGCTCTATAGGCATTGACTCGGTCTTCATAAGCTTGCGTATGCATGTGTTACACTAATTGAGTCAAATAATCGTTACCTACCGCAACACCTTCGGGTCGGAATTCTTGGTAGGTGAACGTGTAAGGTGGAGTTAAAATAGCGGAGGAAGAGGATTCGGCATTGAATTCCCTTTTTTGTTGTATGATCATCTCGGCTTCACCGGAGAGTGGGAGAAGGTAGTTTGTGCTTCGGACATTGAGTCGGCAAATCTTCTTTGGTAGAATGAAGGACTTGGCATCTTTTGTAAGCCACTCAAATTTGTTGTCAAGGTTGTCATTCTTGACCCAATGGAATTTGTGAACCATAGTGGCTAGATCAATGAGGTGGCCTCCATTAACCGGCTTGTAAGTTCCATCTTTTTTGAAATCCCGGTTGAAGTGCTTTACCAACTGTTAGGCCTGGAAATCCTCAGACCGCCCTGATCAGCATTTCATCTAAACCTGACTGCCAGGCTCTCAGGGTGCCAGGCTCTCAGGGCACATGAAGATAGGCGTCAGGCCATGGAGAGGACAAAGCGTCAAAATATCAGGATGATATTTGATCATATCCGCGTATATTAATGGAAATAAATACGAAGCATTAAGTATAAAGATCATGCAGTAAATACGGTAATTAAGAGGGAGATATTCAGCAATTATTACCAGCAATTATGGAGAATATTCAGCCTTCAATGCTTGATCATACAGCTGTTCAAGATGGGAAAGCTATATAAGAGACACTTTGAAGATATTGGAGACACATCATTGATACCCAAGAAGAAATATACACATTACTTAGAGAAATACAAGCATTGTTATTATCATATCATTATTCTCCCAAATCATATAGTGAAATCCTCTCCTGGCTTGGTGCCCGTGGTTTTTTCCCATTCAAGGGTTTTCCACGTACAAAATTGTTTGTCTTGTCATTGTTGTTATTTTATTTATAGCTCAATATCGTACCCTGACGACCTCACCAATAATCTAATTAGAGCTAGTTAACCCTGCACAATATCACCCTGACCTGATTTCGCCTTGTGCAAAATCCACACAAAAAATTGGCGCCCACCGTGGGGCATCTAGCTCTCTAAATCCTTTTTTCTTATCTTACAAAAAACTCAAAAATCTACAAAAATGGCCCAACCCACCGTTGAAGAACAATTGAATATAGCTCTCCAAAAAATCACTGAATTGGAAAGCCTGAAAGAAAAAGTGGCCCAAACTGAAGCAGAAATCCTGCAACTGAAAGAATCTGAGTCAGTCCTGAAGCAAAAATTGGAAAAAACCTAAGGGGCAGGCTCTAAATTCCAACCAGGAACCCCATTTTCATCAATCATCAAAAACATTGATTTTTCCAGCTTTGGGAGCCCAAGTACTCCTAAGATCACTAACGTAGATGGTGATGATGAACCAAAAAATGATGATAAACCTGATGAATCTGCAGCAGCCATCATGATGGCAGTAGTTCAGGAGATCAAGAAACTCAACGAAAAATTCGACAAGATACCAGGAGTACCTGCCAGCATGGAAGAAGCTGCCCCTGACAGCTATGCTGATTCACCCTTCATAGATGAAATAGCCAAAGTAGACCTACCAAAGAAATTCACAATTCCATCCATGAGGGTCTATGATGGAACCACGGATCCACAAAATCACGTGGCTCTTTACAAGCAAAAGATGCTGGCTGGGTCTATCCCCAGCGAGTTCAGACAAGTTTGCATGTGCAAAGGATATGGAACGACCCTGACTGGCCCTGCCCTGCAATGGTACATCAACCTGCCTACTGGCAGCATCCATTCCTTTGCCAACCTGATCAACAGTTTCAACCAGCAGTTTGCAAGTAGCAGGGAGTTGGAAAAATGATCCAGTGACCTTTACCGAGTTACGCAGAAGCCTGATGAAACTCTCAGGACATTCCTTGCAAGATTCAACAAAGAGAAAGTGTCTATACCCATCTGTGACGTTGGAACAGCAGTGGAGGCATTCAGATAGGGGTTACTACCACATAGTGACTTATACAGTGAACTCACTAAGTATCCCTGCCACACCTTCGAAGATGTTCAGGCCAATACCCTTGCCTTCATCAGGCTGGAAGAAGATAAAAGCTACAAACTTGGATCACCCAGTGGACCAAGGGATCATGAAAGAAGCAATAGCAAAAGCAACAGAGGGAACAACTACAGACCTACTCCATATTCCAGGCCAGATCAGTCAGAAGTCAACCTGGCTCATGAATATCAAGGTAAGGTTAAGGTTTATCCACCTATCTCCAAACATAACTTTAGTGTTGATATTGCAGGATTAATCCAGAGGCTTGACAACATGGGAACAAATTTGTTAGATGGCCCAAGAAATCAAAAAATCCAAATCCCAGGAGAGACAATTCAAAATGGTGCGAATTTCACATGGATATTGGACACACCACGGATGACTGTTTCACCCCGAGGAAGGAAGTAGCCTACTGCTAAAGTCGGGATACTTGAAAGACTGATCAAGACAAAGGGCGAGAACGCAAAACCAGGATAAGGAAAATCGGGAGCACAGGCGGATCGTAATCTCCTCCACCACCACCACTCTATGAAGTAAAATTTATATCGGCGGTTCGAGATTTGCGGCCGACAAGTTCAAAGAAGAAAAAAGATAGCCAGGACACCGAGGACTGTGTCACCCTGTAAGCTGGATCCTGTTCCAACAATCACTTTCAATGATTGTGACCTGGTGGGCATCCCTGATGTTCATCATGATGGCCTGGTCATTTCTATGCAGATTGGAACAGCCGCAGTAAGAAGGATCCTGGTAGATGGAGGAAGCTCAGTAAACCTGATCATGCTTGACGTACTGAAAGCCATGAAGATAAACGAGGATCAAATTACCAAAAAATCCAGCGTCCTAGTAGGATTTAGTGGTGAAACCAGGAGCACTCTAGGAGAGATCCACCTCCCAACCTATGTGGAAGGAGTCTCATCCTATGAAAAGTTTGGGGTCCTTGACGCTTGTCATCCTACAACGCCATCCCGGGCGGACCACGGATTCACAATGTCAAGGCCGTACCATCAACCTATCACCAGTGCATCAAGATACCAACAGACCGGGGCATAGCCACAATCAAAGGGGATCACAAGACAGCCCAGAGTGCTACACAGCGACCTTGAAGCCTTCCAAGGCGGGTAAGTCCCTGGCATAACAATTACAGATACCCTTTCGGAGCACTTATGTAGCACCTCCCGAATGGAAACAGATCAGGTAATTCTAGACCCCGAGTACCCGACGGGTATGTTTTAATAGGATCGACGCACCGATAGTGTCGGGCCTGAACTGGTAAAATTCCTTAAAAATAAGTCATCTTGGTTTGCTTGGTCACATTTTGATATGACTGGAATTAGCGCTGATATTATTACTCATAAGCTAAATGTTGACCCATCTTTTAAGCCAAGATGTTAAGAAGAGACGCAAATTTGCAGCTGAAAGAAACACCATAATAAATGAGGAAGTAGAAAAACTCTTGGATATGGGGATGATCAGGGAAGTAATGTACCCTGAGTGGCTGGCTAACGTAGTTGTTGTGCAGAAAAAGAATGGGAAGTGGAGAGTCTGTGTAGACTACACCGACCTGAACAAAGCCTCCTAAAGATCCATTCCCCCGCCTCATATTGATGCCATGGTAGACGCAACAAAGAGGCCACGAAATGCGACATTCATGGATGCTTCCAAATGATTCAATCAAATAAAAATACACCTGGCGACCAGGAGAGTACTGCATTAATTACAGACCGAGGCATATCTTCGTTACACCGCCATGCCTTTCGGCCCAAGAATGCGAAAAAAAGCAACGTCTGTGCCTGGTCAACATGATGTTTAAAGACCAGATAGGCGACATTATGGTAGTATAAATCGACGACATGGTGGTAAAATCCAAGAATGCAGAAGACCATGTGAAGCATCTAGAAATAGCATTTGAGATATTAGAAAAGTATAATATGAAGCTAAACCCTGCAAAGTGCCACTTTGGAGTCTCTGCAGGCAAATTTCTTGGATATATGGTCACAAAGAGAGGCATAGAAGCCAGCCCTGAACAGATAAAAGCTATCCTGGAACTGCAGTCACCCAAGTCTGTCAAGGATATCCAAAAATTGACAGGGCGGGTAGCTGCCCTGAACCGCTTCATATCAAGATCCTCTGAGAGATGCAAAACATTCTATAACCTCCTCAGGAAAAATAAACAATTCCAGTGGACAGACGAGCATGAGGCAGCCTTTCAGGATCTAAAATCCTATTTATCATCTCCACCCTTACTGGCTAAACCAGAAAAGGGAGAACCTTTGTCAGTATACCTATCTGTCACTGACACAGCAATCAGCGCAGTCCTGGTGAAAGAACAGGACGGACAGCAACATCCAGTCTACTATGTAAGTAAAAGCCTGCTAGATGCTGAGTTAAGGTATGGACTACTTGAAAAATATGTTTTAGCTTTAATTATGTCATGTACCAAGTTGAGACCCTATTTTGAAAGTCACCCCATTATAGTCAGGACCAACCTACCCATTAAATCATCTGCGTAAGCTGAACTTTCAGGCAGGATGGCCAAATGGTCGGTACAGATTAGCACATATGACATCTCTTTTGAACCCAGGGCAGCGATCAAATCGGAGGCCCTAGCAGACTTTGTGGCTGATTTTAGCCCTAACCTAGAACCAGGCCTAATAAAAGAGGTCAATCAGCTCGAGAATAAAACCCCAGACCAGGAATGGACCCTATTCATAGATGGGGCATCCAACGCCAGGGGAACAGGGTTAGGACTAGTACTTAAATCACCACAGGGAGATGTGATAGCTCAGGTTGTAAGCTGTGAGTTCAAATCTACCAACAATGAAGCAGAATATGAAGCCCTGATAGCAGCCTTAAAGGTATGTCTAGACCTCGGTGTTCAAAACCTACAGGTAAAAACTGATTCACTCTTAATTGCCAATCAAATAAAGGGAATTTATACGGCTAAGGATGCAAAAATGATTTCGTATTTAGAATATGCAAAAAACCTTACCGCTAAATTTGCTTTATTTGATATAGATCAAATATCAATAGACTTGAATACCCAGGCTGATGCTCTGCCCAGCCTAGGTTCAAATTTTACCCCTACTATTTTCAACAAAATACCAATTGTGCACTTACTAGAGCCAACTATTAGCAAACCTGAACAGGTCAATCCTGCCAATCAGGACAGTAACTCCTGGACTAAACCTTATTATGATTGGTTTCTCCGAGGAATACTGCCTCAGGGAAGACATGAAGCAAGGGCTTTTAAAATTAGAGCTTCAACTTATGCTATCATCAGTAACACCTTGTTCAAGAGATCGCAGGCTGGACCCTACCTGAGATGCTTGGAGCCTGACGAAGCCAAACTAGTACTTCAAGAGATACATGATGGACACTGTGGCAACCATAAAGGAGGAAAGAGCCTGGCAAGCAAAGTTCTCAGGACAAAGCACATCGGCCTACACCGAGGGTGATTGCACGAATACTCTTCAAAATGCGAAGCCTGCCAAATTCATGCACCAATCATACATCAGCAACTCCTTCATTCAATCTCCGCACCCTGGCCATTTATAAAGTGGGGCATGGATATTGTGGGAAAATTGCCTGTAGCTCCAGGACAAAAAGTCTTCATGTTAGCCATGACCGATTACTTCTCCAAATGGATTGAGGCTGACTCTTACAGGCAAGTAACCGAAAAGGAAGTAATATCCTTCATCAGGACAAACATTATTTGCAGATATGGAGTCCCATCAGAAATAGTATGTGACAACGGAACTCAGTTCGTGGGGAAAAGGACCTAAGCATTCTGCCAAGAATGGAATATCAACCTGATAACATCGACCCTGTATACCCAAAAGCTAATGGCCAGCAGAGTCAAGCAACAAGGTAGTCATAAGTGCCTAAAAAGAAGCTGAAAAGAAGACGAGGCGGATGGGTCAAGAACTTCCATTAGTACTATGGGCAGACAGGACAACTTCAAAGACTGCAACAGGCCAAACACCTTACTCCCTGGTGTATGGCTGTGAAGCTGTCATTCCTGCGGAAGTACGGGTACCAACATCCAGATGCAGCCTAAACAACGTTGAAACAAACAAAGACCTGATGCAAGATAACTTAGTCCTGACAAAAGAATTAAGAGACGCTGCCAAAATCAGGAAGGCATCATATCAACAAGCAGTTGCCAGGACTTACAATAAAAACGTCAGGGTCAGGGTCTTCAAAGAAGGAGACCTTGTCCTACGCAAAGTATTTCCAAATAAAAAAGAAAAATCAAGCAGTAAACGGCTCCCACGTGGGAAGGCCCTTACTTAATTGATTCAATTGTTGGACAAGGAGGATACAGGCTCCAAACACTAGAAGGGGAAATGATCCCAAGATCCTGGAATGTAACTCATTTAAGACTATTCCATATGTAAAGATCAGGCTACAATCAGGTATAAATTCAATCACTACTCAACCCAACATGCTATGTGATGAACTAAATGTTTTACATGCCTTGTTTGTATTTTATACCTGTTCAACTAACCCATCTATTTACTTTTTGAATCCTGAACAATTATACACAATAAAAGATTATATGCATAAATATTTGGGATTGAGGGCTACTCTATTCTACATTCCTGAAACAAAAAAATTCTGCACTTAACTGTGCCTAACGAGTTGGTAACCACCACCAGATACAGTAAAAAGTCAGGACCAATCAGGCATGAAATAATTGCCTGACCTGACTAGGTTTACTGCCACTTATTATAACCGGCTGGACGCAGCAAGACAGGTACAAGGGTGTTTTATCCCGACCATCAGTCTAAATGCCCTCCTGACAAGCCGAATACCAAGCCCTCCAGCTAGGCAGGGGACATAAGCCCTCCTGACAGGCCGGATTTCCCACCCCTTCAACCATTATAGCAAAACACTATACTTGGTTGAAATACTCATGACAAATTGAAACGAAAATAATGTCCAGGTAATTTAAGCAGAATAATGTGCAGATCATGCAAACGAAATATTTGACAGGTCCAACAGGACGAAACTCACAAATCAAGCAAAAACAAAAGTGAAATCAGCCAAAAGAAGGCCATCATGCCTATATTAATAAACCTTTACCCCCTGGGATAAAGGTGCCAAAATATTCATAAAGGCCAGGGAGAGTCCCCCTGACCCAAAACAGGAAAATAAAAATAATTTTTGTACAGGGACATCCCCCCTGGATGGGCCAAAATACCAACTAAAATATATTACTGCTTCTCCTTAGAAGCAGCAGCATCAGCAACCTGCTCCCCACTCTTCGCCGGCTCAGCTTCAACATCCTGCTCCCCTGGAGAGTCAACCTCCTGTTCATTCTCCAAATTGTACAGGTCAGGATACTTTAAAGCAGTAAAAGCCATCTCAGCTGCAGGGTCCCATTTGGCCCTGGCCTCGACAGGCTCCGACATAGCAGCCGCCCTTCCCTTGATATAGAAATAGAGGGAAGCATCATCCAGCTTGAACTCCAAGTCATCCCTCTCCTGGGTAAGCTCTTCATTCCTATCCAAGGCCTCCTGCACCAGCCGCCTGCTTGAAGCTGCCTCAGTCTTAGCAGCATCCCTCTCAGCCTGCACCCTTGTCAAGTCAGCAGTTTTAGCAGCCAAGTCAGCCTTTGCAAATTCCAGCTCAGACTTCAACCTATCATAATCTGATCTCATCAGATCAATCCTGGCCACCAAAGAAGTAGCCTGATAGGCATTATGGAGATAGGCTGCGGCACCCTGATCAAAAGCAAAAGAAAGAATGAATAACTTACCCTGAAAATAGAAAACTACAAAAACAAAATACACATAGAAATTGTTCCAACCTACCTCCCTCACAGCAGCCAGGGCACCAGCGAACAGGCTGACTGAGTGATCTACTGAAGCAACTGCCTGAGTAGCAGTCTCAACAGGGTCAAGGGTAAGCATGACATCCGATTTAGAAGCTGCATAGTCCCTGATTTTCACCCTAGCAGCCTCCATATTATCCAACCTGGCTCTCACCTCCCTGACCGGGCGTAAGCATCAACATCTTCAATTCTCCTTTTCTCTCGGGCTTCTGAACTTGTCTCGGCGAGGGGCAAGCAGTCTGATAGTGACCTTGGCGAATCGATCGGGATTTGCTCAGTTAAGTCAATGACAGGTTCAGTATCCCCGCTTCCCTGAGGACCTTCCTCCTTGATCTTAGCCAGCCTGGCTGAAAGGTCAGCCATACCAAACCTGGCAAGGCGAATAGACGACCTGGTAGCTGCAACACGAAATGCTATATCAGCAATATAAACCAAGCATCATCAGGAAGCCCAGATAAAAAGAAAAGAAAGTTTAAAATGGACTCACTGCCTGAAGTAGTGGCACTAGCAGCCCCTGAAGCTTTGGCCGCCCTGGGAACACCGTCAGTCTTCAAACAGCGAGGAAGGTGACCAACCCCACAACAAAGAGGCCAGGACATCTCCAAAGGAGGAATAGCAAGGAAAACAGAAACATTGGGAGTGGGGTACTCAGTTTCAGTAACCCAGTCATCAACTGCACACATAGGAGGTATGATTTATTATAAATTTCATTTCATTTTTTCACTAACAGGAAAAACATGCAGGTCAAAGAAAGAAACCAAAAGACTCACCAGCCACACAGGCCTCATGATTTAAATACGCCAGGTCAGGACCCACTGAATTGGTCCTGACAAACATGTAGCCAGCAGCTCAGCCCTTATCATGGCCACTGTCTAAATTACTCGGAAGAGGAGTGGTAGACGCCCGACCTTAAAACTTATACGACCCGGGATCGTTTGTTTTAACGAATAACGTGTCTTCAAGTCATCAAGAGAAAAAGAAATATTGTGTTTTTTACAGAGGTTCTCAATAGAACATACAACCTTCCATACCATTGGCATCAATTGATAAGATGGAACACCGATCTCCTTAATAACCTCAGCCATAAGAGGAGAAAAAGGAAGCTTACAACCTGCCCTGAAGGCCCAGTCATGGATGCAAAACCAACCAGGACAAGCCCAGTCAGCCCCGATAGGAGAATCCTCAGGGATCCAGACTTGAAAGATCGCGGGATAATCCCCTTATCCTTCAAAATTTTCTCGAACTCAGGCTTCAAATGGTTTGCAGGAGACTGATCTTCGTTTTAAGCCTTCGTAAGCTTGAATTGAAAAGCACCATTAGATATTGAAATCATCTCCAATGGGGGATCACTTGGCTTATCTACTGTGGGAAAAGGAGCAGGCAAAGTTTCAGAAGAAACTTCCTCAGGATTCTGAGAAGGAGGAGTTGCAGGAACCGCTGCCCTGGTAGATTTTTTCTTTGCGGCCATTATTTGAAGAATTATGGAAGATTGATTAAAGATTTGGGAAGTTAGGAATTAAGAAAACTGAAGAAAAAGAAAGTTAAAGAGAGAAGATAAGAAGTGATTGCGTTGATGAGTTCAACTTAATGAAGCACACAAGTATTTGTAGTGAGGAAGATTAGGGTTTCAGCCGCAAAATCATTAAGGAAGTTGCAGTAAATAAACCACGCATCAGCAATTGCAGTAAAAGAGCCGTTACAGGAAACTGATCAGGGAAAATTTAACCGTTGGGTGATCTTATCAAAATTGAAGTTATCTCCTCATTTTTTCGTCCTGGCACTACCAATAAGGAGATAAGGGGCAATTGTTAGGCCTGGAAATCCGCAGACCGCCCCGATCGATTTCATCTAAACTGATTGCCAGGCTCTCGGGTGCCAGGCTCTCGGGCACAGGAAGATAGGCGCCAGGCCACGGAGAGGACAACGGTCAAAATATCAGGATGATATTTGATCATATCCGCGTATATTAATGGAAATAAATACGCGGCATTAAGTATAAAGATCATGCGAGAAATACGGTAATTAAGAGGAGATATTCAAAGAATTATTACCAGCAATTATGGAGAATATTCAGCCTTTAATGCTTGATCATACAGCCGTTCAAGATGGGAAAGCTATATAAGAGACACTTTGAAGATATTGGAGACACATCATTGATACGCAAGAAGAAATATACACATTACTTAGAGAAATACAAGCATTGTTATTATCATATGATTATTCTCCCAAATCATATAGTGAAATTCTCTCCTGGCTTGGTGCTCGTGGTTTTTTCCCATTCAAGGGTTTTCCACGTACAAAATTATTTGTCTTGTCATTGTTGTTATTTAATTTATAGCTCAATATCGTACCCTGACGACCTGACCAATAATCTAATTAGAGCTAGTTAACCCTGCACAATATCACCCTGACCTAATTTCGCCCTGCGCAAAATCCACACAAAACACCAACTATGTTACCAATCCCCCATTTACTATAAAAGCCGCACCTTCTTTGCCATGGTCGATTGTAAGCCACCTTTCGATTAAGAGTTGAGGAATATTGTATTTCTGGGTGAAATTCTTATCGACATTCAAGGTTGACTCAAGATAGATGAAATCAAGTTCGGTGAAATGATTAGTCCCCTTCCTAGCAATAAGAGTATTTCCCACAACCTTGTACCACACCCTTATGCCTGGGTGGTGAACATAAAGGGCACGACACTCATGGTATGATTCGAATTTTCTTCCGGTGATAGCTTTCCACAAAGGGGCGGATCATATTTTGTTGAAGGTTTCTTAATATAAGTCGAGTCATTATCAAGACCAAAAACTTTGCCAAACTCATTAAAGGACATCTTTCTATCCACATTCTCAAGGCGGAATTCAATATTCCTTCGAGTCTCCACCTTTTTGACTTTCAATGAACTTAGAAATTCTAAGGTGAGGGAGGGGTAGGTCAATTCTTGCATATCAAAGAATGTAAGCAACCCCATAGACTCAAAGAAGTTCTTGGTCCTTTCAAGGACACCCAATTTGGTCAAAGCATCTTGACAAATAAACTTGGTGGGCAAAATCGATTTCTTAGCAAGAGACATAAAATTTTTCCTATGAGAATCGGATGTGAAAGTTACCTCCGGATATTCATGTAATTGCTCAATAACCAGGATAGAATTAGTAGCTTCCGCCATTGGAAGAGGAGTTTCTTGAATTTCCACTCTTGCTTGTTGAACCACCAAAGCTTTGGAAGCTTGAAGAGCTTGTTGCCTCTTTGAAAGATTTGATTTTATAGGTGCCTTGTTTCCACCTTTAGTCCTAGCCATTGTTCTTCTCCTTGTATATATCAACAACCAATTATTTGCTTGAATTCTTAAAGTATCCTCAAGCTTCAATGAATCTCAAATTGATTTAGGATTTTCGAATTTTGCCTTTGACCCTAGAAAATCGATTCAATTTTTGAGGATTTGGATGTTTGAATGGCTTTTTGTTGATAAAGGAGTAATTTGTTTGAGTTTTGAGGAAGTTTGGAATTGATTTGGGTGAATTTGGTTGAGGAAATTGATTTTTGTGGATAGAGGAATTGAGGGTTTTGAGGGTTTTGAATGTGTGTTTGTGTTTTGTATGAATGAAATGAAATGGGAAAGGGAGTTTTAAATCCCGTATTTTTGAATTTCAGCAGAGGGAGATGAGCGTCTTAGGCACGGGAGGCTCGGATTGCAGCTCAGTCAACTTTAGTAATTGAAAACCGTGATGAGACGAGCGTCTTCAGAAGGAGACGAGCGTATTATGCTTGAGACGAGCGGATTCATCTGCGGACGCTCGTATCTTTAGTCAGAGTGAAATCCCAAATTTTGATGTAACCAGGACGAGCGGATTCTCACTGAGACGAGCGTCTTTGGACTGAGACGAGCGGACTCTTGAGGAGACACCCAGATTGTAGTTCAGTAGAAATATTTTCTTTTCAGCTCTGCCAGGACGAGCGTCGCTCTGTCAGGACGCTCAGATTTTACTCCCAGACAAGTGGGTTCTTCTTGAGACACTCGGATTGCTCCTGTACCTCACGAGTTCAGTTCCACCCGTGGGTATTTTCATATCCCAAGTCGTTTTTTTTTCTTCATTACTTTGGTCTTTATTGTGGGTGCACTACGAAGGCTCGGATAGCCTAGGCAATTGCTATCCCCACACTAAGTCAAAACGCTACACATCAAGAAACATTTGAGTCCCTCCCTCACTTTCTCTCGAAATGATAATCTTGATCAAAATGTACAAATGTAAATCAAAAATTGACAAAGATGCAATACAAGAATAAAATTCAAGTTGAGAGTTAGAATATTTACAAATGGTGGTTTAGGGAGGACTCCACCAAACTCTCACTCTTGAGATGAAATGTCAAGGGGGCATAGCCAAGGTGTTTTTGATGTTGCTCAACACCTTGTAGAAGTAGTCGAAGGCTTGTTCATTGTCATTATAAAGATCTTCAATAGGCCTTTGCACATTGTGTTCTTCATGGTGGTGACTTGAGTCAAGATGGTCACCAAAGCCTTGGTCTATAGCATTGCCAATGTAGGGATTGACTAACCCATCGAATTCGTCATCCCATAGACGACATACTTCACTAGCTTGCTTCCCAATAGTATCATGAGTTGATGGAAACAACTCCTCTTTCTTGTTATCATGGCCAATGAGGCCTTCTTCATTACTTGTCATGAGTGGTGGTGAGCTATTCAAGCTCTCATTCTTGTTGAAACTTTCTTGCTCTTTGGATGGAGCATCTTGAAAATTATCCTCTTTCTTCTTCCATATGGGTGGTGATTCTTTACCCATAGCTTGTTCTTTGCATTGAGATGCCAACTTCTTCCTATCACTTTCTCGGCTATAATGATCAATCATGAAACATGGCTCATGTAAGCGGGGAGCTCTCATTATCTTGTCAAGGTTAAAAGAGATTGTTTCATCTCCCACTTCAAGTGTGAGCTCTCCATGTTTTACATCAATCGCCGCACCTGCGGTATGTAAGAATGGCCTTCCTAAAATGATAGGAATGTTGGAGTCTTATTCCATGTCAACAATAACAAAGTCCACCAGGATGAAGAACTTGCCAATTCTTACCGGCACATCCTCCCATACCCCTAAAGGTTTCATCGTTGATAGATCCGCCATTTGAAGTGTGATATTAGTGCACTTGAGTTCTCCCATTCCTAGTCTTTTGCACACCGAGTATGGCATGACACTCACACTTGCCCCAAGATCACATAACGCTTTGTTGATTGTAGTATTGCCAATGGTGAATGGAATAGAGAAACTTCCCGGATCCTTAAGTTTTAGAGGTGAACTTTCTTGTAGGATGGCACTACTCACCTTAGTGAACGCAATAGTCTCTAGCTTCCGGATGGATTTCTTCTTTGTGAGAATATCTTTCATGTATTTCGCATAGGCCGGAACATGATTAATTAGTTCCGTGAATGGAATTGAGACTTCCAAGTTCTTCAGAATCTCCATGAACTTTCCAACTTGGTCATCGAACTTAGGCTTAGCTTGACGACTTGGAAATGGAAGTCTAATCACGATAGGCTCTTTCTCCTTAGCCTTCTCTTCATTCTTCTTCTTTGAAACTTCTTGAATGGGGGTGGGTTCTTCTTCCTAGGAGTTTTCAACTCTTTCCTTGTCACTAATCTTCACAACATCTTCATAAATGGGCCTCTTCGGCCCTTCATACCTTGTACCACTCCTCAAGTGGATGGCACTTACCGACTCATGTCTTGGGGGATTACCTTGAGGTGATAATTGCCCCGTTTGTCTTTGAGAGCTAGAAGATGCTAATTGAGACATTTGTGTTTCCAACATCTTTGTGTGAGCTAGTATGTTGTTAATGGTGATGTCTTTTGCTTGGCTATCCATTTGCATTTGAGTGAAAAATTCTTGTTGATTTTTTTGCATTTGGAGGACCGCTTTTTGAACATCAAAGCCTTGATCATTGGATGTAAGAGAGTTTATTATGATAATCTTGGTTTTGGTAAAAGGGTATTTGAGCTTGATTTCTCATTGGAGGTGGGGTGTATGTTGGTTGAGGGTTTTGAACATTTTGACTTTTGTATGAAATATTGGGGTGGAATTTGGTGTTCTCATTGTAATAGTTTGAATAAGGGGTGCCATTCTTTTATGCTTGGAAAGCATTCACTTGTTCCCCTACATTCACTTTGGTCATGTCCCAAAGTTCCACAACTCTCACATACTCCACTTGGAATTGATGATGATGCCACCATAGCATTAACATGTTGCTTGGGTGATTTGGAGGCCTCTTCAAGTTTAGCCATGGCCTACTCAAACTTCAAATTAATGGTGTCAATGTGAGCACGTAGTTGAGCACCCAATTGGGTAATGGAATCCACCTCGTGCTTTCCTCCTCTACTAGCGTTCCGAGGTCTACTATATTGCGAGTTATGGACCGCCATTTCTTCAATTTTGTTCCATGTTTGATTGTCATCAACTTCGGTGAACATACCATTGGATGCCATATTGAGAATGTTTAGAGAGTCTTCATATAGACCATTCCAAAATTGTTGTACAAGGAACCACTCGTTAAGTCCATGGTGTGGACAAGAACGACAAGTGTCCTTGAATCTCTCCCATGCTTCGTACAAAGATTCCTCATCCCTTTGTTTGAACCGGTGATTTGGGCTCTCAACATGTTAGTCGTTTCGGAAGGATAGAATTTCTTGTAGAAAGCAAGTGCCAATTTCTTCCAAGAATCAATACCAAGAGTAGCCTTGTCTAGGCTTTTCAACCATTGTTTCGCGGTACCAATCAAAGAAAAAGAAAAGAAGACCCATCGGATTTGGTCTTGAGTAACTCCATTTTGAGAAATCGCATCACAATAGTCACAAAAACTCTCCATATGTGAGTGAGGGTCTTCACTAGGCATCCCTCCAAATTGACTTCTCTCAACTAATTGTATGAATGCGGATTTGGCAATGAAATTACCGGTTAAATGTTGTGGTGCAGGAGTACCATTTGGTAGGTTCTCCTCGGTTGGTACAGAATGTGATGAGTGTTTAGGCATTGTGGGTTGATTTTTGTGGTGGGTTTTGTGTTGGGTTATCCTCTCCTTGTCTTGCAAAAGGGTTGATAAACTCAATGTTATTTGGTTGAATGTTCAGAATTTCTACAATACCTCTCAAAGTTCCTCTAGCAAGTCTTCTATTGTTGGTCAAAGTTCTTTCAATTTCAAGATCAATGGGTAACAACTTACCTTGTGATCTCCTAGACATGCAAAATATCAAACAACTCGAAAATAATTAGAAGAACCTTGAGGAGATTGACTTGTCCAAGGTAAAGAAAGACACAACTAAAAACAATTAATGAAAATCAAATCAAGTTAACACCGTCCCCGGCAACGGCGCCATTTTTGGTGTCGGATTAAACTCGTCGTCAAAAGCTTCCTAACCAAAACAATATTTATAACTTCACAAACTACTCTTAGTAAAGAGGCAAGTAAAGGTCGGATCCCAAGGGACGGGTATTAATGTAGGATTTTCAATTGTAAATGGTTGTGTCTTAGGGTGTCACAATTTGGGTTGAGATAGGAGATCAACTAAACTAATTAATAATATAAAAGCAAAGTAATAAAAACAAGCAAGGTGATTAAAATGAGATGTAAACAATTGATTAAAAGCACTAGGGTGTCATGGGTTCATAGGGGATTCATGGGAGTTGATCATACAAACATATTCTCAAGTTATAAGCAAGCAATTATTGTTGTGATGGAATCGAGTTGGTGTATAAGCTTACAATCCCTAGGAAGGTTTGGGTCCCGGAGCCGAATCGATTAGATTGTACAACACCTACAAGTCGACTTAATCCTTCCTATCTAACTATATGCATGGTCTAATGAGATTTGAGTTGGTGTATAAGCTTACAAGTCTCATTGAAATGATAAGTGATGGGTAAAAAATGCAAGGATTCATAGGCTCGCATTTCATCAAACATAACATGTGCATATGTTGAAATCACAACAGTCAAGTAAATTATTTATGAAAACATCTTAGATTAAGCATGAATCAATCCCCAAGTTGGTTTCCTCTAATTCCCCATTAACCCTAGTTAAGGAAACTACTCACTCATTATCAAGTTTAACATGCTAGCAAGGTTGCCAATCATACTAGCAAAGCAAAACATGATGAATAAATGAAAATGATTAACAATAATTAAACAAGGTTAAGAGAGAATTATACCTATGAAGATGATTCCAAATAATAAAACAAAGAATAATAGAAGTACTTGATGATTGATAGAAGGTTGTCAATCCTCCAAATAAACCCAAATAATCTTCTAATTACCCAAAATAAATGAAGAACAATAGAGAAATTAAGGAAAGATTAAGTATTGAGATTTGTATTAAAACTAGATTAAAAGTTGATTACAATATTAAAGAATGATTAGAACTTGATTAAGAGAGTATTACAACTTGATGATAATCTAGGTAGTACAAAGGGATATTTATACTAAAGATTAAGTACAAGGATTAGGGTTACTAAGGGCTTAAATGACTATTAAGTCCTTAAGAAAAGTTGAGAAAATGCTCCTCTCCAAGGAAATGAGCATTTCCATTTTTCTAGTCTTGGCACGGGACGAGCGTCTTGAGAATAGGCACGGTGGGTTCTGTCCTGTAATCCGAGCGGGTAATGGAGGAGACGCTCAGATCCTTTGGCTTCAAGACGAGCGTCTTGGCGGGAGGACGCTCGGATGGTGGTGCTGTGAGACGTCCGGATTGGTCGGAATCCGCTCGGATCCTGGGCCAGACAACTTCTTTTCTCTTCGTTCCTCAACAATCCGAGGGGATCTTGTTGAGGATGCAAGGATCCTTTCATCATTGCCCAATCTACTTTATTATCTACATAGGTCATCTAGTATTGTCTTCTCCTTGATGTTTGGTCATTAGATGCGATCCATTTAGCTCCATTTTGCCATGAAAATGCAAGGCTATCACTTCTTTCCTACCAAAAGCGACAATTCTCAAAGAGTATGCAAAATGGGAAACTAAAGATAGTAAATGACCCAATTATACACTATAAAGCATAGGAACGAGTTAAGTTCGGGGACTAAATGTGCTCAAATATGAGTCTCATCAAGTCACAATGGTGGAGGAGGAGGGCTTTGCAATTGGTTCCCTATGTTGTTTAATTATCACTTCGGCTTCCTCGGAGACGGGCAATAGGTAGTTTGGGCTACGGACGGCGATGCGACAAATCTTGTTAGGCACGATAAAGTACTTAGCTTCTTTGATGAGCCACTCGTATTTGTTGTCAAGATTGTCATTCTTGACCCAATGGAATTTGTTGATCATAGTGCTCATATCAAGGAGGTTGCTCACTTTAACCGGTTTATAGATGTTATCTTTGTTCAAATTCGGGTTAAAGTGCTTAGCTAGCCTCGTTACCAAGCCACCGTTTACAATGAAGGCCGCCCCATCTTTCCCATTATCAATCTCAAGCCACCGATCAAGAAATAGTTGAAGAATGTTGTACTTTTTGGTGAACTTTCCATTGATATTAATGAAGGACTCAAGGTAGACAAAATCAAGTTTGGTGAAGTGATTGGTGCCTTTTCTAGCAAGCAAGGTATTGCCTACAAACTTGTGCCATACACTTATGCCCGGATGATGAACATATAAAGCATGACACTCCCAGAAAGAGTCAAATTTTCGCCCGGTAATAGCTTTCCAAAGGGGTGCGGCATCATATTTCAAAGGCTTCTTTTCATAATGATAATATTGTAAAAGACCAAAAACTTCACCAAAATCGGTCAAAGCCAATCTTCTACTCTTGTTCTCAAGAGAGAATTCAACATAATATCGAGTCTCTATCTTAGACACCTTCAAGGAGCTTATGAACTCCATGGTCAGTGAAGCGTAGGCCAATTATTCCATTTCAAAGAGGGCCAACAGCCTCATGGACTCGAAAAATGCTCTAGTTCTTTCAAGCGCGCCCAATTTTTCCAAAGTTTCTTGACAAATAAACTTGGTAGCCACAATAGTCTTTCTAGTAAGGGATAAAAATGCATTCCTATGAGCATCGGTTAAGAAAGTTACCTCCGGAAAATTTGGCAATTGTTCTATAACCGGAGTAGGTGTGGTAGCTTCCTCAATAGGAGTTGTGATTTCTTAGATTTCCACCCTTGGTTATGTCACTGCCAAAGCCTTAGATGCAATAAGTGCTTGTTGTCTCTTTGATAAATTTGGAAACTTTGGTGCCTTGGTTCCGCCTTTGGTCCTTGCCATTGTGTTCTCCTTCTCAAATTGGTATCAGTAAACCAAGATTTTGCTTGAGTGTTCCTTTCTTCCTCAAACTTCAATCAATTCCTCAATCAATTTAGGATTTTCGAATATTTGCCCAAACCCTAGAAAATTGATTCAATTTATGAGGGATTTGATGTTTAGATGGTCTTTTATTGATAAAGGAGTGATTTAATCTTGTTTTGAGCAAGTTTTGTTTGAATGGTGGTGAATTTTGTTGAGAAATTGGTGTTTTTGAATGGGATGATTGAGGGTTTAAGTGGGAGAAAAGGTATGTGTTTGTGTTTGTGGAAGATAGAAATGAATTGGGAATAAGGAAAGGGAGTCCCGTGTTTTGCTTAAGTACCAGCTAGGGACGCTCGGATCCTTCACGGGACTCGCGGATCATCTTACAGGACATCCTGAAATTGCAAACCAGTGCCAGGACGTGCGGATCAGTTTCAGCTCGAGCGGATTCTTTCTAGGACGCTCGGATTCACCTAGGGACATGCGGATTTCCTTACAGCGTAATTTCATAGACTGGGAGTCTTCCCAGGACACGCGGATTGATGCCAAGACGAGCGTCCTAAGGATGGGGACGAGCGTCCTGAGGATAATCTGCTCAGATTTTCTTACAGGGCGTTTTTCTTCAATTCAAACTTTCCCAGGACCCGCGTCCTAAGGTCAGGACGCTCGGATGCATGCTAGGGACGCTCAGATTCTCCTGGGGACGCTCGGATCCTCTCCATCTCCCACGAGCTCAGGTCCGCTCGTGGGGATTCCTTTTCCAATGTCATTCTTTCTTCTTCTCATTTGTTAAATGTTGTGGGTGCACTACAAAGGCTTGGTAAGCCTAGGAATTTGCCATCCCACACTTGATCAAACACTACACATCAAAACATGTTAAAATACCTCCTTCACTTGCTCTCATTTCAAAAATCTTCATCAAAGCACAAAAATGCAAATCCAAAAATGACAAAGATGTAATAAAGGAAATAAAATGCGAGTTAAGGGGTTGGAATATTTACAAATGGTGGTTTAGGGAGGACTCCACCAAACTCTTATTCTTGGATGAGATGTCAAGGGGGCAAAGCCAAGGTGTTGTTGATGTTGCTCAACACCTTGTAGAAGTAGTCGAAGGCTTGCTCATTTTCATGATAGAGGTCTTGGGTAGACCTTTGCACATTGTTCTCTTCATTCTTGTATTACAAGTCAAAGTGATGACAAGGATCCACAAAGCCTTGGTCTCAGATCATAGCATTTCCAATATAAGGATTGACCAATCCTTCAAATTCATCATCCCATAGACCGCAAACTTCACTAGCTTGTTCCCCAATGATGTCACGAGTTGATAAGGGCAACTGCTCTTTCTTGTTATCTTGGCCAATGAGGCCTTCTTCATTACTTGTCATGATGGGTGAGCTAATTCAAGCTCTCATTGTTGTTGAAAATTCCTTGCTCTCCGAATAGAGCTACTTGAATGTCATCCACTTTCTTCTTCCATATGGGTGGTGTTTCTTTACCCATGGCTTGATCTTTGCATAGAGATTCTAACTTCTTCCTATCACTTTCTCGGCTATAATGATCGACCATGAAGCATGGCTCGTGTAGTCGGGGAGCTCTCATTGTTTTGTCAAGATTGAAAGTGATTGTGTCATCTCCTACCTCGAGTGTGAGTTCTCCATGTTTCATATCAATTACCGCTCCGGCGGTATGCAAGAAAGGTCTTCCTAAAATGATAGGAATGTTGGATTCCTCCTCCATGTCTACAATGACAAAGTCTACCGGGATGAAGAATTTGCCAATTCTCACGGGCACATCCTCCCATACCCTTAAAGGTACCTTTGTTGATCGATCCGCCATTTTAAGAGTGATGTTGGTGCATTTGATCTCTCCCATTCCTAGCCTCTTATATACCGAGTATGGCATGACACTTACACTTGCTCCAAGATCACATAATGCTTTGTTAATTGTAGTGTCGCCAATGGTACATGGAATAGAAAAACTTCCCAGATCTTTGAGCTTTTGAGGGGAACTCCCTTGAAGAATAGCACTACTCACTTTGGTAAAGGCAATAGTCTCCAACTTTCGGATGTATTTCTTCTTGGTAAGAATATATTTCATGTACTTTACATAGGCTGGAACATGATTGATCAATTCCGTGAATGGGATTGAGACTTCTAAGTTATTCACAATTTCCATGAACTTTCCAAGTTGGTCATCAAGCTTAGGCTTAGATTTTCGACTTGGGAATGGAAGTCTAATTACAATAGGCTCTTTTTCCTTAGCCTTCTCTTCATTCTTCTTCTTTGAAATTTCATTGGTTGTAGGATCTACCTCCCTAGATTTCTCCACAACTCTTTGCATGTCACTAACATTCACAATATCTTCATCAGTTGGCCTCTTCGGCCCCTCATATCCTGTATCACTTCTCAAATGGATGGCACTAACCGTCTCATATCTTAGGGGATCACCTTGAGGCGGTAATTACCCCTTTTGTCTTTGAGAGCTAGAAGATGCTAATTGAGTCATTTGAGTCTCTAACATTTTGGTGTGGGCAAGAATGTTGTTGATGGTGATTTCTTTTGCTTGGCTATATTTTTGCATTTGGGTGAAAAATTCTTGTTGGTTCTTTTGCATTTGGAGGACCGCTTTTTAACATCAAAGCTTTGGTCATTTGATTGGCTATAAGAAGGTTGATTTTGGTAACCTTGGCTTTGGTTGAAAAGGGGTCTTTGAGCTTGGTTTCTCATTGGAGGTGGGGTGTATGTTTGTTGGGGGTTTTGGACATTTTGGCTTTTGTAGGAAAGATTTGGATGAAATTTGGTATTCTCATTATAGTAGTTGGAATAAGGGGTGTCATTCTTGTATGCTTGGAAAGCATTAATTTGTTCATTTGTTCCCCTACATTCATTTTGATCATGTCCCAAGGTTCCACAACTTTCACATACTCCACTTGGGATTGAGGATGATGCCACCATAGCATTAACATGTTGTTTGGGTGATTTGGAAGCTTCATCAAGCTTAGCCATAGCCTTCTCAAACTTCAAATTGATGGTGTCGATATGAACACTTAGTTGAGCACCCAATTGAGTGTCCTTAAATCCCTTCCATGCTTCATATAATGACTCCTCATCCCTTTGCTTGAACCAGGTGATTTGGGCTCTCAACATATTAGTCTTCTCCGAAGGGTAGAATTTATTGTAGAAGGCAAGTGCTAACTTCTTACATGAATCAATACCAAGGGTAGCCTTGTCTAGGCTCTTCAACCATTGCTTTCGATACCGATCAAAGAAAAAGGAAACAATACCCATCCGATTTGGTCTTGAGTAACTCCGGTTTGAGAAATTGCATCACAATAGTCACAAAAAGTCTCCATATGTGAATGAGGGTCTTCACTAGGCATCCCTCCAAATTGACTTCTCTCAACTAATTGTATGAATGCGGATTTGGCAATGAAATTACCGGTTCAATGTGGTGGTGTAGGAGTACCGTTTGGTAGGTTCTCCTCGGTTGGTATGGAATGTGATGAAAATTTAGGCATTGTAGGTTGATTTTGTGGTGGGTTTTGAATTGGGTTATCATCTCCTTCTATTGCAAAAGGGTTGACAAACTCAATGTTATTTGATTGAATGTCCACAATTTCACCAATACCTACAACTCTTGAAGTACCTCTAACAACTCTTTTATTGTTGGTTAAGGTCCTTTCAATCTCGAAATCAATAGGTAATAAATTACCTTGTGATCTCCTAGTCATGCAAAATATCAAACAACTCGAAAACAATTAGAACAACCTTGAGGAGATTGACTTCCCCAAGGTCAAGAAAGACACGACTAAAAACAATTAACGAAAATCAAATCAATTGAACACCGTCCCCGGCAACGGCGCCATTTTTGGTTCGGTTTAAAACTTGTCTTCAAAATCTACCAACCAAAACAATATTTATAACTTCACAAACTACTCTTAGCAAAGAGTTAAGTAAAGGTCGGATCCCAAGGGACGGGTATTGATGTAGGATTTTCAATTGCAAGTAGCTATATCTTAGGGTGTCACAAATTGGGTTGAGATGAGATGTGGTCTAAACTAATCAACAAGATGAATGTAAATTAAGTAAAGCAATTAAAGGGGTTGTAAACAATTGATTAAAAGCACTAGGGTGTCATGGGTTCATAGGGGATTCATGGAAATAGATTATACAAACATGTTCTCAAATAGATGCAAGCACTTATTGTTGTGATGGGATCTAGTTAGTGTATATCTTACAATCCCTAGGAGAATTTAGGTCCCGGAGCCGAGTTGTCTAGACTGTACAACACCTACAAGTCGACTTAGTCTCCCCCTATTCAACTCTATGCATGGTCTAATGAGGCTCGAGTTGGTCTATGTCTTACAAGCCCCATTGAAAAGATAATACATGGGTAAAAAATGCAAGGATTCATAGGCTCGCTTTTCATCAAACATAACATGTGCATAGATTAAAATCACAACAAGAAAGCAAATTAATTATGAAAACATATTAGATTAAGCATAGATCAATTTCCATGTTTGTTTCCCCTAATTCCCCATTAACCCTAGATAAAGAACTACACACTGTAACACCCCCATACTCCAAGTGCCTTACCAGGACCACCTACAAGTGCCGAATCGATTAGATTGTACAACACCTACAAGTCGACTTAATTTCCTCCTATTCAACTTCTATGCATGGTCTAACAAGACTCGAGTTGGTTTATATCTTACAAGTCTTGTAGAGTAGATAAGAGATGGGTAAAAATGAAAGGATTCATAGGCTTAGCATTTCATCAAACATAACATGTGCATAGATTGACATCATAACAAGCAAGCAATTTAATTATGAAAAAATATTAGATTAAGCATGATTAATCCTATGTTGGTTTCCCTTAATTACCCACTAATACTAGTTAAGAGACTACTCACTTATTATCATGATAACCATGTCATTAATGGTGTCAATCATCACAACAAGTGTAAACATGATAAGAGAATGAGGAAATAAACAATAAAGAGTAAAGGGTTAAAGAATTATACCAACTTAAAATGATTCCATATAATAAAGCAAAGAATAAAAGAAGAGAACTTGATTGATTGATGAAGAGTTGTCAATTCTCCAATAATAACCCAATAATCTTTAATTACCCAATAATAAACTTGAATAATAAACTTGAACAATAATTAAGGAAAGATTAATGTGTAATTTGTGAAAAGATTAAAGAGTAATATATTCTAATCTACTCCTAATCTATTCTAAGAGGATTTTCTAATGTGGGAACTTGGTTAAGAGAGCTTGGTTTTTGATTATTACAAATGGGGTATTTATAGTGGGGATTAGGTGCACAAATTAGGGTTACTAAGGGCTTAAATGACGATTAAGTCCTTGAGGAATCGCTCCTCTCAAGAAAAGATGCGGGTCTCCTTTTAGCTAGTCTTTCAAAAATATGCGCATCTTGAATGGAGAAAGAAGAAGCCGGTTGCACTGGAAAGGAATCCGAGCGGCCAGGGGGTCGGGACGCTCGGATTGTTGGAGCAGAGGACGCTCGGATCAAGCACGGGACGCTTGGATCAAAAGGCTTCAAGATGAGCGTCCTGGAGGAGGGGACGAGCGTCCTGTAGCAGACGAGCGGATTTGGTCTCGGGACGAGCGGATTGGCGGACAACTTCTTTGTTTGAGCTCAGATTGTAAAACGGACGTCATTTTCTCATCCGGACTCCTATTAGAGTGATTCAAAAGCCTAGATCACTTGATATTTCGACGCCGTTCCATCTAGCATACTTTCAGAGCCAAAGGAGCAACCTTTGGTTTGGTTCCGAGCAATTTCTTCTTGTAATGGCTTCCTTCTCGTCATCCATACTTTTAACCCTATGCTCCTTGTATATACTCTTTATTCCTACATCCTTTGTCAGCATTATTGTCTCCTCTTCATACTAGTCCATCTAATATCGTCAAAAGCTTCTAAATATGCACAAAAGACGGGAATTTCCGCCTAATTGTCTTCTTTCCTACAAAACATACGAAATGCACTAGGAAAGCAAAATAGAAAGCATTTGACGGATAAAATGGCTATGGAATGTTATAATAGTATGAAAAATGGGTTCAATTAAGGGACTAAATGTGCATAAATAATGTTCACATCAAATATCCCCAAACCGAACCTTTACTCGTCCCGAGTAAAGAGGTGACAAAAACTAGACCTTTATTTAAACTATCCTAATAACATAGCCGATGTGAGACAATTAGCGGGTCTCACTCCGCCTCTTCAACTCACAACAAGACAACCATGAGGTAGGATGCCTTCTTGTAAGGCAAGGTGGGTCTTGCCAAAATGGCGACACAACCAAACATTAAAGTACACAAAATCAAGTAATGGATGCATCTACAAAAGACTAGCCACTTTCCTCATCTAAGTGGCGGAAATTATCTAAAGGGGAAGCAATTCAAGGGTACACACTCCTTCATAGATGCAATTCCTTCAAACTACTAAGCCTAGAAGGATACCAATAAATCACCTCCAAGTTGTGTCAAGCTAGGGTACCTTTGTCCTCAATCGTTAAATGCTTTTGTCAAGAATAGACTCCCTATGGTGTTAGAAACACTGGAGGATCGCGGAATTCCCCTTCTTGCCTAGAGAAGAAGAAGGGTCGTCCCCTCTCTACCATGCACAAAAGTGGATACGATGGATAAAGGGATCAATAGTATTTGAGTTTCATTTGGGAGTTTGCTTTTGTTGTTTGTTTTTCCCCCCAATTTCTTGTGGCATAAAACATTTGAGAACACTTTCTTTTTGCCATTTCTTTTGATTTTTGGCATTTCAAAACTTGACAACTTTTCAACTTTTGCATTTTCTTTTGAACATTTTCAAAGTCACCCCAATTAGTAACGAGGGTGCCTTATATTTGAAGCATAGGAGTTTTCATTTTTGTTACTCCTCTTTTCTTTTGATGTAATTGCAAACTTTTTCTTTTCTTTTCTTGAACTCAGATTTTTGAACAATTTCTTTTTGTGCCCATTTCCTTTGATGACAAAATGTATGGTAGAACAATGGATTAATGATGGTTGCATGGTTTCAAGGGTCACCTTGGAATAAACGGTAGCCAAAGAGTTATCACACCACAAGGTACTCTTGACTAGGCCCTAATCCATGGGTCAAAGGATACTAGCATGACACATCCTAGGGTGTTTTACAAGTATTCTAACAAGCAAAGTCTTAAGAAAAAAACATCTACTAGGGCCTATATACACTTGTCAAGCTTCCCAAATAGACGGTTTCACAAAATTTTTCTAACATGAAAACTACATGCCATGATGCAACTAACATATATACATCCTAATGCATATGCTTCTACCAACTAGTATGCCAAATAATCTAAATGCAATCCTAAATTCACATTATTTTTACCGCATCAATCAAAATAAAGCCAAATAGTCATTAACATAAAGAGGAAAAAGGAGATTGGAAAGATCATACCCATGCGGTCTTCAATATCCTCATGTCTCAGATGTGGTGTAGTCAATCAATGTGAAAAGGGATGAACAAACACAATATATACAAACAATATATACAAGACTACAGTAAAAAGAAAATGAACATGTTTTTCAATTTTTTCAATTTTTCAAATTTTTATGGGTTTTGTTTTTATGAAATTAAAAGACATATTTTTGTGATTTTTTGAAAATTTTCAATTTTTATGCATTTTTTGAATATAAATTCTCATCCCCCACTTTATTTTGGACATTGTCCTCAATGTACATGTAGGGTAGGAATGAAAAAGAAAGTACATGTTTTTTTGGATTTTTAAAGTTTTATGGAAATTGAAGTACAAATGCAATGATATGATATGAATGAATGAATGCTTTAACTAAATGCAATTCTATATGAGATATATAACAAATGAATGCAATCTAAACTATATTATGTGATGCATGATTTCTAGTAAACTATGGTCACCTATGATCAAACCTCCCCAAACCGATTTAAACACTATTTCTAGTGTAGAAAAGAATAGGATTGGTCATTAGTGACTATGCATGAATTCTAGTTTATATGCAACTATCTACATGAATCATGTGAGATATATTACAATGCAACTATACTATATGAACTAACTAATGTAAATGCAATATGAAATATAAGATAAATGCAAGCTAAATGTATATGCAAGGTCAAGGGAAAGGGTATCTTACAAATGGTGGTTTGAGGGAGGACTCCACCAAACTCATTCAATTGTAGAATTTCTTTGTCCATAGAGCTCAAGGCTCTTAGAAGGAGATCAAAAGCTTGTGAACAAGCTCCAAATAAGCATAAGTATGGCTTACTTAACTTCAAGACGGAGCTTGGCCAAAGAAATTTGTCATTCATTCTCGTTTTCTTCTTCTTCTTGGCTCTTGAATATTTACGATGCTTCAAACCAACTAGCCCATGATTCTTGTCAACATAAGGTAGGAAGTATGGTTCATGGTTGTCCAGAGACTTCCACTCACTACCTTCTTTTTCGACTTTGGTGACGATGATAGCATTCGAATTTATCAATCCTTTCAAAGTAGAAGAAGAATTCTCATGACCTTGATGACTGAGTTCCTTAGATGTTGACATTGTGGGTGCCAAATTTCCACAAGTAGCTTCACGTGCAAATTTCTTTTTGAGCTTTTCCACCAAGTACCCTTTGTATGATGATTTGACTTTTTGGAGAAGGTCTTCCACATCATCTCCAACAATCATAGGTTCCATGGTGGGCGAGAAAACGTCTTCATGGTGAATAGGAAAGAGGAATTCATCTTCTTCATGGAAGCATACCTCAAAGTTCTCAAAGATGGGCTCCTCAAGTGAGGCAATCTCACAACTCCATTCCTCTTCTTCAATGCAAGACACATATTCCGCATAAGCTTCTTCCATAAACTTGTCATTATCGCTATCTTCATAAGAATCATAAATGGGGGCTTCACTCCTCCTCATTAAATCTTTCTCCAAAACCTCAATGTTCACATCAAAGGCTAAGAGTATTTGGCTTACTCAACTTCGTGTCTTCGTCATCAAATAACACACTTTCATATTCACAAGAGCTCAAAGAGATTGGCACTTCCCACTTCTCTTTTTCCATATCAAAGGTTACTACTTCAAATTCACATTCATGATCAATTTTTGAGGAATGGTAAGGAGTGGTTGCTTGAGTTTCTTTTATTTGGGCAATTTGAATCTCCAACTCCTCACCTTGGGTAATAATGCCTTGAAGAACAATGTCCCTTCTTTGGCTCTCTTCTACCATTTTTTTGAAGAAGTTTTGTTGATCTCCCATCATTTGGAGAATCACATTTTGAATGGGCTCATTTTCTTGTTGTGGGTGAGTGTGAAAATGGTTGTATTGTGGCATTTGGAATTCATTTTTAAGTGGGTATTGAGTGGGTGGTTGTTGTGGATGTTGGATGTGGTGATTTTGGTGGGAAAAATTGGGGTAGTAGTTAGGATTTTCATTGTATGAGGTGTAAGATAGGTTTGTGTTGACTTGCTCCTCAAACTCCCCATACCCATAGTCATACTCAAAAGATCCACCACATACTCCATATGTCAAGTTTTGAGTCATCATAGCTAAGACAAGGAAACAACTACAAACAAGGAAACTACACAAAAACGGTAAGAACAATCCTTAAGTAACGCGTTCCGCAAGGTTAAAGCACAAATAAAAATAGACAAACAAGTAATAACTTAGTCACATGACACCGACCCCGGCAACAGCGCCATTTTGATAGGTGATGTCGTCGGGTCTCCCAATCAAACACATTTATAATTCTCAACAAACAACTAGTTAGTGGTTAAGTCAAGGTCGATCCATGGGATGATGTGCTTTGGGTTCTAAGTCTATCTATCTCAATTTATGCTAGTGTCACAATTGATGGGGTTTGTAGTTGTATTCTAAACTAGTGAAAGTAACAAAGTAAAGCAAACAATGAACTAAGAAATGTAAACAAATGACTAAAAGCACTAGGATGTCATGGGCTCATAGGGGATTCATGGTGTTGATCATACAAACATGTTTACAAAGTTGCAAGCAATTAATGTTGTAAAGGAACCGAGTTGGTTTATGTCTTACGGTTCATAGAAAGAGTTGGGTCCCGGCGCCGAATCGATTAGATTGTACAACACCTACAAGTCGACTTAATTTCCTCCTATTCAACTTCTATGCATGGTCAAACAAGACTCGAGTTGGTTTATATCTTACAAGTCTTGTTGAGTAGATAAGAGATGGGTAAAAATGCAAGGATTCATAGGCTTAGCATTTCATCAAACATAACATGTGCATAGGTTGACATCACAACAAGCAAGCAATTTAATTATGAAAACATATTAGATTTAGCATGATTAATCCCATGTTGGTTTCCCTTAATTACCCACTAATCCTAGTTAGGAGACTACTCACTTATTATCATGGTAAACATGTCATTAATGGTGTCAATCATCACAACAAGTGTAAATATGATAAGAGAATGAGGAAATAAACAATAAAGAGTAAAGGGTAAAAGAATTATAACAACTTAAGATGATTCCAAATAATAAAGCAAAGAATAAAAGAAGAGTTGTCAATTCTCCAATAATAACCCAATAATCTTTAATTACCAAATAATAAACTTGAATAATAAACTTGAACAATAATTGAGGAAAGATTAATGTGTAATTTGTGAAAAGATTAAAGAGTAATCTATTCTAATCTACTCCTAATCTATTCTAAGAGGATTTTCTAATGTGGGAACTTGGTTAAGAGAGCTTGGTTTTTGATTATTACAAATGGGGTATTTATAGTGGGGATTAGGTGCACAAATTAGGGTTACTAAAGGCTTAAATGACGATTAAGTGCTTGAGGAATCACTCCTCTCAAGAAAAGATGCGGGTCTCCTTTTAGCTAGTCTTTCACAAATATGCGCATCTTGAATGGAGAAAGAAGAAGCCGGTTGCACTGGAAAGGAATCCGAGCGGCCAAGGGGTCGGGACGCTCGGATTGTTGGAGCAGAAGACGCTCGGATCAAGCACGGGACGCTCGGATCAAAAGGCTTCAAGACGAGCGTCCTGGAGGGGGAGACGAGCGTCCTGTAGCAGACGAGCGGATTGGGTCTCGGGACGAGCGGATTGGCGGACAGCTTCTTTGTTTGAGCTCAGATTGTACAACGGACGTCATTTTCTCATCCGGACTCCTATTGGAGTGATTCAAAAGCCTAGATCACTTGATTTTTCGACGCCGTTCCATCTAGCATACTTTCAGAGCCAAAGGAGCAACTTTTGTTTTGGTTCCAAGAAATTTCTTCTTGTAATGCCTTCCTTCTGGTCAACCTTACTTTTAACCCTATGCTCCTTCTATATACTCTTTATTCCTACATCCTAGGTCATCATTATTGTCTCCTCTTCATACTAATCCATCTAATATCGTCAAAAAGCTTCTAAATATGCACAAAAGACGGGAATTTCCGCCTATTTGTCTTCTTTCCTATAAAACATACGAAATGCACTAGGAAAGCAAAATAGAAAGCATTTGACGGATAAAATGGCTATGGAATGTTATAATAGTATGCAAAATGGGTTCAATTAAGGGACTAAATGTGCGCAAATAATGTTCACATCAGTACCCTACAGACAGACTACTGTTTTGCGTAAAAAGCTACTTACTCGACAGAGTAAGTCCCACTCGATAGATTACCCATAGACATAGAAAACCGTAGTATTACAGTCTTCCCTCCTTAAAAAGAACTTCGTCCCCGAAGTTCAACCCATACTCAAAACAAACATACTAACTCGATCAAGACATAACAACACAACTAAGAACTCAAAAGAAAACCCCAACCTATAAAACATGAACTCTTAACACCAACTCCACAAACTATGCCTACCTCCACAACACGGCTCACGATATCGTATCAACTACATTGTAGCCTCTCTCAACACTAACTCCATACACTACCAACTACCATCCACCAACACCGCTAGCTCCGTTTCATTAACATATTATCCGCTAGAAAATCCAATATCAAGACAGTCATAAACATCAAACGGAATGTTACATTCTACCACCCTTAAAAGGAACTTCGTCCTCGAAGTTTACTCCCACTCATAGCATCATCATCCAACTATCAACACTATCGAAGTATCCTCACACTCCTAGACATCACACTACTACAAGCACGGCCATGACGTTTTAACAATATCAACCACAATACAAATCCATCCTTTATTCTACACCAAAGCTCAAACTCCCAATTATACCGCAACATGTTCAACCGTCAAGCTCTCTTTATCGCATCCTACTCCTCTTAAGATCGAAGTTACATCCTCGTAACTCACTTATACTAGATCCTTAGCTATACTTTCTCATTATCCTCATCACCATCGCATGTCAAAGATAATCGTCTGTAACCTCAACACCTATAACCCTTCCTATTTCCAAGGCTCTCGTACTCTAACAGTTCTCATACCTCAATTCATTCGGCACACCACCTAACCTATACCACAAAATTCTTAGCATAACCAATACTTCAATTTTTTCTTATTACCGCCAAAACGACATAATCCTTTATACATGCACCTATCTCCATACTCATAACTCACGATCCACAATTAGTACACACACTCACACTAAATCCTCCAGTTCTTTTCTTTCATTACCGCAAAACTCATCCATAGCTTAACATGATACTAATTCACAACACCCTACACTCACTGTCCCAATAAAAGATTATAAACCACCTGCAGCTTCCAGATCAGTACAACACATGTTCTACAAATCACTTACCATTACTATGTCAACCAATGCCTCGTCTAAAAGAAGGTCACAAGTACTCCCACAACCTCACACAACTGTGTCCCATCAACAGAATGTTACTATATCATAACAACAACGGAAATATACACAACTCTCTTCCATATCATACTCTACCCTCACTCCCAAGCTGAAACTAGCAAGAAACATCAATAATCAAAACAACAATCTATATGTCCAAACAAAACTCACAGGAAGCAGCATCAAACAAAACAACAATCTATGTATAACTGGTATGTACTTTCGAAAACTCGTCTCATAATCATCCTGCCTACTCCTCCACAACCGATGACGGCATCGCAACACCGCAACCAACAGCCGCACTGCAGCGCGAAAATACCCACATCACAACATGAAGTACCATGCCTGGAGCACCACCTGAGGCACAACACCCACATCGATAGACATCACAACTTACACAATTCCCATAAACACTGACTCAGTATAAATTCCTGGACAAGAAAACTTACTCAAAACCGCCTTACTAGATCACAACGCAACATATTACACGGAATGAACAGATAAGAACCGCATGAATGTCATCCACACCATTTCACAGAATAAACATATATCATGAATACATATACAAGTATAACTAGCCATGCCAGATTACTCAAATTATTACTTCAGAACATCATTCCATTAGGTTACCGTACCCAACACATATTACAGAACATTCAGATAACAACTTTATAATTATCACACCATACCACTTCTCGTGAGGTCAGAACCTCACACAAACATTTATGCACATCATAGACCCGTAATCACATCCAACTAGTCAATCCTGATCATGTAAGTTACGACTTGATAAAGGTTATCTCTCGCACGAGCTTAACTCGCATGCCCTTCATAACACATTCTCTCATTCGCATAATCGTCACCCCCTGCCAAATATAACCATACAGCTAATACTCAACTACTAGCAACCACCTCCTAAGACCACATCTTATACTTCCTCACAACCGTACATATCAATCCGGCCTCTACAAAGTCAACCTCTTTAGAATTGCTATCTTTCTTATCTATCATCACCCTTAACCACTAGTGACAACACCACAATACCACCACTGCTCGTATAACAAATCTCTTACACTCACCTCTAAATATAACAGTTCATTTCCTATCTTCAGTTGGCATTCCAAATAACGACATAAAATCCACCAACAAAATTTATCTCAAAATTCTTCCCAATACTATCCTTAATTGCATCGTCATCTAACTCTCCACCAAAATCTCATATCGTGCAGATACCCTACCAACTTCTTACTCCCTTAATTCCTCGAAACTCGTGACTAATCATGTTGTCATGAAACTCCTATATAACCATTAACTCACATCCTCATGATAGTATCATACATCTCGACGATTCCTTACTTCTATATCAGATAACTCCGGTCAACATTTTTCTCAGCTTACTTTTATCCTTCTTTTCTCTTTACACTCAACAATACCAATTAATAGTTCATATCCTTACTCCTTGTACCTAACTCTCTAGTAATCCAGTTACCTTTTCGTTGCTCCAAAACTCAAATTCCATTATTTCATATCAGTACCATCTCAATCTTTCTTACCATGGATCTTCTCTCATCATGCTATCACTCACAAACCAAAACTTATTTCATACCGTTAATTGCCCAAGAAAAGCACACACTAGTTTTACCCCTTAATAAACCAAATCTCCCAAACTCACTCACTATCTAGAAATCCACGTCGCGTCATGTCTCTATCTATGTTCACTATATACCACTCTTCTCCATCCTCCTACAACGACCTTTCATTACATATATTCTTAACCAACACAATCTAACCATCTCCCCCCATAATTCCTTATACATCTCAAGTTGCTACTACCCACATCCTTCCTTTCGACCTTTTCATTCTCACGTTCCTTACACTTACATCACTCCTTACTCATATACACTTACCTTTACATCACTCAAATTCGCAATTATATCTCACTCACCACGTTTCACAAAACTTGTATCATGCCTCAATCAGCTCATCTAGCTCCTTTTCTTTTTCCACTATCCATCACAACCACATATAACTCATGTCCTCCCTACCGAACTCATACCCACCATAAGGTGCCACTCACTACATCATAAGATTGGGTAACTTACGCATCAAGACTAACACATATGTAAAACAATGCATAAATAAGCAAAATAACACCTTTGAATTAAACATAATATGCAACGAAGTCAAAAGATAAGCATATGACCCAAAACATGGGTCACTAGATCGAGTACAACCTACTCGATCGAGTAGGCGAAGGTCAGAAGCACGTATAAGAATTTACCAGGGCTACTCGATCGAGTAAGGGTTACTCGATCGAGTAACAAGAGGTGAGCTCGATCGAGTAAGGTCCACTCGATCGAGTACCTTACGCATTTCTCAGCACTGTCCAATTTTCGTAAAACGGTCATATCTCACACGTTTCTTGGTCATTTTGGGCGTATGACCTATCGTTAGAATTGTAAAAGAAAAAGCTATCGCCTCCAAATTGAATCACATCAAAATCATATATACATCCCAAGTTATAACAGTTTAAAGACAACCTCTCTATAATCGAACAACATAACTATCTGATTTTCACTTTCAAACAACTTAAACATCAACAAGGTGAACAAAAGCGACTCGATACTTGTAAAACCACTATCCCTAACCACATGTTAATACCTACCAAAAGTCAAACAATAACATCTATCATGTTCATATAACATTCAACTTATCAATCATGTACTACCACATGCTTTAACTTTATAACTTTTTGTAAAACAAAACATACTCATACATTACAAATCCTATTTCCATTTTACTAATACAACAATATTACGAATCCACTTCGTCACCTAAACATATTCATAATCACATATTCATATTCTCATGCAATTGCCACTTCATCTTTTCCAATCAATTCATCCATTTCAACAACATTCTTCATCTAACAATTGCATATGATACAACAATAGACAAGTATATGAACATATTTTATAACTTTACGCAAACAAAATTATGTATAATCATATCACATCCCCTAATCACATGTTACTAGTATAGCCACATTGTAAATCATCCATCATGGAACATCATTATTCATCACATATTATCATATATGAACTACTTCCTTTTTCCACCACATTATTCATCATTCTCATATACTTTTCCAACAATTCCAAACAACATTGTAAACCAACTATCATCCAACATGCTTATTCACAACACTTTATCATTTACCACATTCCTCATTCCACCACAATCATTTTCCAACATTTCTATACAACACATCATCCACATACGCAATAGAACATTAGTAAACACATAGCGATCCCATGACACCCCATAGTGACAGGTTTAAAGTTGTAGGGCGAGTTCGCGATTATAGGACGTCTCCCAAGTCTTTGCATTAGCTCCTAACAACTCCTACCCGGGTTCATTTTATTTTGACTCCCTAGGTTCATTGGGTTCATTAGTTACAGGTTCCAAAATCATCGCGCTGATACCACTTTATAACACCCTCATACTCTAAGTGTCTTACCAGGACCACTTAAAGCATGAGAATGCAACCATCTCGGTTACCCGAGGCAATGTATATCAAATAGACCATAAAAGAACGTACTTAATAAATAAGTTTAAGTGATTACATAACAAAACCAACTGTAAAGTAAAGTACAACTCTTCTACAACCTTACTACAACTGAAGTAACAAAAGTATAAAGACAGCACAGCGGAAGACTACTATCAGACTCGTGGCAGCTCCATCCCCAGCTAATCCCGCGCGCATCCATGGTATACCTGCTAGACAACTGCTCACCACCCCCGAATGGATCATCGCAGTTTTTAAAACATTTAAACGGGGTCAGTACTTATTACACAAAACAAATAGCTGCAATAAAACAATACCATAACCAATTCAATCAACCCAAACTCTATCACATCACCACACACCTGACTACACACTAAAGTGTGTAGCCCTGCAAGATTACCCATCGCAACAGATAATCCTCGCCGCCAGTGGGGGACCGCAGCCGTTCCCACCTAAGCCCAGCTCATCTCATCTGAGCGATTAACCCATGTTCATTAATGTGCACATCCCTTCTATGGCGGGTTCCACAGAAGGCGAATCAAGGGCGTGAAGCCACTCCCGCAAGTGACTCCACTCAGCCAGGGACGCACCTCGAAGATCACACACAGTTATATGATAATCACATTACACTACCAACAATCACCAATTCAGAATCCAATGCCAATACGGTATACAACAACAACAATTAATCACCAACACAGCCATGTAATCAATACTGAGTAGGGAAACCCTACCTGGAAAGGCAATCACCAAGATCGTCACAATCAGCTAGTCATAATCGTTCTTCAACGAAATCACCTCCTATAAACACACAATCATACAATCACAATCTAACATCAACAATACTCCCAAAACCCCCAATTTACCCAATTAGGGTTTCAACTAAATTCAATGAAACGATATAAAAATTATACAAGAAGCCTACCCTTGACATGATGATCACAACGGTATAAAGAACAAGATAATCCTACGATCCTAGCCTTGGGATTTGTTAACAACGCGAAAACCACGAATTACATAACTCCTCTTTTTCTTTGAAAGGTTTTAGAAAGGTTAAAAGTGATTAAGAATAGTGACGGAAGCCCTTATATATTAATATCGCGTTATTAACAAAACCCGGCTAACACAACCCGTAAGACACACTTACTCGATCGAGTAAGTGACTTACTCGATCGAGTGCCCCTTACTCGATCGAATCCCCAACTTACTCGATCGAGTACCCTACAGGCAGACTACTGTTTTTTGTAAAAAGCTACTTACTCGAAAGAGTAAGTCCCACTCGATAGAGTACCCATAGACATAGAAAACCGTAGTATTACACTCACTCATGATCAAGTTTAGCATGCTAATAAGGTTGTCAATCATATTAACAAAGCAAAACATGATGAATAAATGATTTGATTAACAATAATTAAAAAATGGTAAAAAGGACTTATACCTATGGAGATGATCCAAATAATAAAGCAAAGAATAATAGAAGTACTTGATGATTGATGGAAGGTTGTCTATCCTCCAATAAACCCCAATAATCCTTTAATTACCCAAATAAAACTAAGACTAATTGAGAGAATTAAGGAAAGATTAAGATGTGATTAATATTGAAATGTGTATTACAATTAGATTAAGACTAAATTAAGAGAGGATTAAGATGATATTAAAGCTTGATTAAGATGACATAAGGATTGATTAAGAATGGATCCTAATATAGGTAGTACAAAGGGGTATTTATACTAAAATTAAGTACAAGGATTAGGGTTACTAAGGGCTTAAATGACTATTAAGACCCTAAGAGAAGCTTGAGGAATTGCAACTCCCGAGGGACATGCACGGATCATGCTTGTAACTCCAACCAGGATTCGCTCGTCCTCACCTGAAGCACGGGCTGTCCTATAAGAATATCCGTTCGGATTGTCCAGGAGACGCTCGGATCCTGCCTATGGTACACTCGGATCATGCTCAGAGACGCTCAGATCGTTGCTCTTATTTGCTCGTCCCGAGCTCGGGCCGCTAGGATCGTGGCACAGGATTCTTCTCTTGTTTGGCTCCTTAACAATCCGCGGGGATTGTGTTGGGGATGCAAGGATCTTTTCATCATTGCCCATTTCACTTTATTTATTTTCTTAGGCCACTAGTGTCGGTCTCCTCCTATATGCTTGGTCATTAGATGCAATCCATTTAGCTCTATTTCGCTCCATAAATGCAAGGTTAGCAATCCTCTCTTACGAAGGACACAAAACCTCAAAGAATATGCAAAATGGGAAACTAAAGATAAGAAATGACCCTAATATATGCTAGAAAGTATGGGAACGAGGTTAATTCAGGGACTAAACGTGCTCAAATATGAGTCACATCAATCATCGACCATGTAAGCTCAGATCATTTTGAGTCCCAGTCACGTTGCATAGACCGACCAATTTGACCAACTCCACCGTTTAATCAACCTAATCAATATACTAAATCCTCTAACGAGGACACTTTCCATGCATATTCGAGTCGAGCAATAACTAAAACGATAGCTTTAGTCAATCTCGTTTCGTCAAACATGTAAGTCTGAGGATTTAAAATCCCATTTTTTATTGTTGTACCTTTATTTTATCAATTAATGTAGATCTATATCAAAAGCACGTTCGAAAACCGATTTAAAATCCATCTTTTAAAACCGTTTTTACGAAACAACAGAGGTCATGCGTCAAGAAGAAACGCAGCACCAACTGCGCCTCTTCCAGAGGCAGCTTACTGCTCCTACTCTTCTTCTTCTTCCTCGACTTACTGCAAATTTCACTTTTTCTTATTTCTTTCATTTTTCTTTGTTTTCTGTGTTGTTTCAGTATATAAATCGTGTTTTTAACAATTCCCTTTTTATTGTAATGTTTAATTCGTCCTTAATCCCAAGTAATTCAGTACTTGAGGGTTTTCGCCGTTTTAATTCAAATCGATTCTTTGGGTTTCGACTATTTCATGTCGAGGTTCTGGAATCCTAACTTGATACATAAGTTTCTTTCGAGTCTTATTTGTCTAATTCTGTCTTAATTTAACCTCAAGTTTTGCCTTTTTTGTATTTCCGACATATATTAATAATAATCATATAAACCGCTGTAATTTCTCGTTTTTAACTCATTTTATGACCTACCCAGATACATATAATCGGTTAAAACACTTTAATTCGAGTCTAATTTCGATAAATTCATCCTAAATCTACCAGCGAACGATAACGATGTTGCGGTTCTGACTTCAGAGCCAAAACCCAGCTCTAGAACAGACGCAGGAAGTGTTGCGCCTCTTCTAGAGGACGCAGCAAATGCTGCGCTTGTTCTAGGTTGGTTTCTGTCTCTGAACTCTTTCTCGCCTTGACGTAGCTCTTAATTACGGTTCAAATCAACTATTATTTGTATTATCACCTCTAATCTGACGTATTTTCGTATTTTAATTCGAATTTCATTTTCCTTTTTATTTTCTTCTTTGAAATCCCGTCTTTGAGCGTGCTTTTGACGTAGATCAATTAAACATTGTAATATTTGTAATTTTAATTATAATAATTCAATTATTATTATGTATGATTTAATTGTATGACATTCACATGTAATTAATCTAAAATCAACTTTGACCCAATTGTTTGCTAAAACATGTGTTAATCGACATAGTCTGATTTCACATGCTAGGATTAATCCATGTTTGTTGCATTGCATGCATTACATCGACGACATATCAAATATGAACAATTTCCCTAATCATTAGTAGAGGCCGCAATCGAGGCGGGGGGGATTAGGTGTTCGAATTAAAGAGCTTCCTAATACGTACCCTCACCCCTTACTCCAGTTATCTCTGGACATCCGTGTCCATTGGCATCATGAGAGTCATTCTAGACATAGAATGCTAAGGGTAACGAATTTCTTAGTGTTCATATCACCACTTTGTGTCTTGACATGATGCGAGGTATTCGAACGGTTTCCAATTTTTCCACAATAAATTGGTGGCGACTCCACAAATGCAGGCTTTTTCAACCTTTCACCGGTTTCAATGCCTATCCAATCGGTAATGGCCCATGACGTACTTTGGCAGACCAAGTTTCCGTGGGAGAAGTGTCGCCGCATCGAAACCAACGCGCAGGTGCGCGCGGCGCGGGTGGCCCATGTCCACAGAGAGAGATGTGAACTTTTGGATCATCTTAAGAATATGTATGATAACTTCCAAGGTCCATGAGGAGTATGTGGTAATTTTAACAATGTTCTCAACTTCAATGAAAGGATTGGCAAGGAAGTCTTCGGGAGTGACATTGCTGATTTTAGAAAATGTCTGCAATATTGTGGATTGGTATATATTAAGGGGTAAGGAGCTTTTTACACTTGGAACAACAAACAGGAACCAACAACTAGATTCTTTTCCAGAATTAACAGGTTTATGGTGAACTCATAGTGGATGGACTTATACTCTGACTCCTATGCCCACTTCCTCCTTGAGGGCCTCTTTAATTTGATCACAATCCTTGTATGTGTTTTAGGAGGCAAGTCAGGGAGAGAAATAAATCTTAATTTAGATACTAAAACATGTGAAGTCTAGACCTTGAGTACAAGAATGTGGTCAAAAATAGTTGGCAACAACCTGTTTTGGGGACAGCAATGTATACACTGGTAGTCAGATTGAGGAATCTCAAATTTCCCTTAAAAGTTCTTAACAGGAATAGATTCTCTAATGTTGAAAAATCAGTGGGAGTGGCAAAAGCCTTGCTTGACAAGATTCAAGTCCAAATGCATACTAAACCTAATGATAAAACCTTGGTAGCTGCTGAGAGTGAGGCTGTAGAATCTTACAGACACCTTTGCAGAGTTCAGTATAGTTTTTTGAGTCAAAAATCTAAGGTTGAGTGGATTAGGTATGGAGATGAAAATACCAAGTTCTTTCACAATCAGATTAGAGCAAGACAGATTCACAATAGAGTTATGGAAATTATTGGGATAGATGGTGTACAATATAACACCTGTTCTGGCATTGAAGATGCATTACTCAACTATTTTAAACAGCTTTTAGGCATCTCTCAGGTTACTGCTTCTGTTCACAAACCCACGATTAGAACAGGCAGCTTGTTACTGAGGAACATAAATGTATTCTCCTGTCTACTGTGAATGCTCAGGAAATTAAAGATTGTTTATTTTCTATACCATCTACTAAAGCCCCAGGCCCATATGGGTATTCTAGTTAATTCTTTAAGGACTCTTGGGAGATAGTGGGTGATGATGTCATTAAGGCCATTCAAGACTTCTTCCAGACTAGGAAAATGCTTAAGTAGTTAAATAATACTACCAGTGTGTTAGAGTTTAGACCCATAGTATGATGTAACACTTTATACAAGACCCTAGCTGAGGTCATTTGCAAAAGACTCAGTAAATTTTACCTGATATAGTGAGTGAGAATCAGGGGGGTTTATAAAGGGGAGGAACATTGTTGAGAATGTGTTTATATGTCAAGATATTGTTAGACTCTATGATAAAAATGCAGCATCTCCTAGGTGTTTGATCAAAATTGACCTTAAAAAGCCTATGACTCTGTGGAATGGTTTTTTTTGCATCAAGGGCTTCATGCTCTAAAATTCCCCAAGAAATTCATTGATTTAGTGATGACATGTGTGACAACTCCTTCATATTCTTTATCTATAAATGGTAGTAGCTTTTAATTTTTTTCAAACAAAGAAGGGTTTAACGCAGGTGGATCCTCTATCTCCACTCTTGTTTACTCTTTGTATGGAGTATCTATCAAGGATTATGGGAGTAGTTGCCAATCAGGATGATTTCAGGTTTCATACCTTGTGTGGAAAGTTAAAGTTGAATCATCTCCTAATTGCAGATGATCTTCTCATGTTCTGCAAAAGGAATGAGTCTTCTATTATGTGGGTTTTAAGGCGTTTTTCTACCTTCTCTGCTCCATCTGAACTGAGTCTTAATAAAGATAAATCTGAAATTTATTTAAATGGTATGCATAACTCTATTGTTGATGCTATTCTGCAAGTGTCTAGGTTCCACAGAGGCTCCCTCTCATTCAAATATTTGGGAGTACCAATTTCTTCCAAAAAGTTGACTAAAAATGAGGGGCTAAAGTTGGCAGCCAGAATAGTGGCTAGAATAAGGGTATGGGGAGCAAGACATCTATCTTATGCTAGAAGGGTTACCTTGGTGAATTTAGTGCTCAATACCTTACACTCATATTGGGCATCTATATTTCTTATTCCCAATGGTATCATGAACAAGATAAATGCCTTGTGTAGAAATTACCTATGGAGTGGAACAACTGAATACAAAAGAACTCCTAATGTTAGTTGGGAAACTCGCTGCCAATCTAAGGACGAGGGGGGCATAGATATTAAGGAAGCAAAGATATGGAACAAAGCACTCCTGGGAAAGTATGTGTGGTGGCTTGGTAAGAAAAAGGATCACTTACAGGTGTGATGGGTGAGTCATGTCTATATGAAAGACAAGGAGTGGACTGACTATCTGGCTCATCCTGACTGTAGCTGGTCATGGAGGAGAATTACTCTTATTATGCACACCTTTGAGTAAGCCTACACTACTAATAGATGGCTGAACCCTGACATGGAATATACTGTTACAGCAGGTTATGAGTGGTTACGACTAAATCATCCTAAGGTTAACTGGAGATTCTTGTGTTGGAATGGTCTGAACATTCCTAAAAGCTGTTTTATCTACTAGGAGATTATGCACAACAAACTGCCTACTAAGGACATACTAACAAGGATTGGGAAATATGTTGACACCAACTGTGGAATATGTCAGATACTTCCGGAGAATCATCGGCATTTATTTACAGATTGTGCTTACACTAAGAGATGCATTAGGATTCTGCAACAACAACTTAAGGTTAATTTCAAGTGATTTGGTGGGCTGGTTCTCTAATTGCAGGAAGTATTCTAAATTACAGAGAAGATATATAGGAGCTTGTCATGTTTATTTGTTATACTGGATTTGGAGAGTTGGAAATGAAGCACGTATGAACCATTTTGTCAGAAAACTTGAAGAAGTGGTGAAGCAGATTCTGGGGGGATGTTAAAAATTATTTTATCAAGAAAAACACAAGTACTCTTACAAGGAAAGACAGCTCATGAATCCAAACCCTATAGAGTCCTTGTAGTTAGTTTACTTGATTCTTTAACTTTTATTGTGAATTGATGTAAAAGAGGTGATACATGATACAATGTAATTGTATAGGCCTTCTGTCATAAAAGAATTGTATTTGAGAATCCGTTTTTAAAATAATGCTCAAAAATAAAATATTTGTCATTTTGGGTCGGTTTGAAAAGTATTTGTCAAAATGGTGTCCACGTAGACTCGGGATTAACAAACCTGAAATCGGAATAAACACGCCACTGTTAATGGCCGGTCTTAAGGTAGAGACACGCCAGTGGGAATGGCGTGTCTATTTCAGCACCAATTCCACCCAGTCTCGCACCCCACCGCCCTCACTCTTGATATCACCGAGCCCAATCCCCTCCTAAACCCATTTAGTAATGGCACGATCATGGAATAAATGAAGACTTGACTCAACATAAGAATTACAGAAAGAACAGAAAGCAGACTCAACTTAAACTCGAGAAGAAATATTCGCTCTTGTAGCCAAAGCCTCGTTGCACAGTTGCCAAAAGAAGAGCTTCACTCGGGGCTAAACCGGGACTTTCTAGAGCCTATTCCATAACCATTTCTCCCTCTCCCACTCCGACGCACCTCCCATGTCCAAAGCATTCCTTCCCCCAGCCAACCGTCGATATGCCGACCTTACCATAAAAACACGATCCATCTCCGCCACCCAAAACCATACATCATCAGGCCTGTTTGTACTAATTCTAATGTTCCTGACTCGGTCACTGTAACACCCCCATTTATTTAGGAGCATTTAGCTAGACATTCCCAAATAAATAGGACTATTACCATCTCGGTTTCTCGAGGTAGTGAATAACAAAGACCAACTCACCAAAGTACTTTAAATTAAAAACTTTAATGATTACATGTTTATTACAAATTTACCAACTAAAACTTAACATAAAATATTTACAACTCGCAGCGGAAATAAATAAAGTGATATAATTGTTCTATGTGATCTAGACTTCAACTATGGTCCAAGTCAAGCTCTCATCCCAATGCTCCCGAGTCAGCTAATCTTTAGTACCTGTCAAATCTGCTCCCCTTAAAACGGTTCACCGCAGGTGTTCACGAATACACAGTCAACCGCGAGGTTGAGTAGGAATAAATACTAACAACAAAAACATACGATAAGCAATCCAATTTCCTTTTTACATTGCACAACCCCCTGAACAACGTGCTCCATCATTTTACTTAGCACACCTCCCTTAACAACATGCTCACATTACTTTGGTACCCCTCCCTTAACAACGTGCTCACATTACTTTGGTACCCCTCCCTTAACAAAAGACCGCTAACATGTAATAGTACCCCTCCCTCACAGCGTACATATTACCATCACCCAGTGTACAAACTCCCTCAACAACGTACAACTGACTGTCGTACAACTTTTCACAATAACCACATTCACAATCAACGATAACAATTAACTCAACTCATCACAATTATTATTACCAACCAACACATTACAATATAATTCTCCCTTCCAACAATTACGATACTATCAACCAACACAATACGATATAATTAATTCTCCCTTCCAACAAATTAAATACGATAATATCAACTAACACAATACACATATGACCAATTCTCTTTTATATAAGTCATCTATTATACCAAACATTATTGAACAAGGATTGAGTAGGATTTATCCCTACCTGGCAAGCAATTCTGAATAATGCAATCTACTAAAAATATTCTTCAACAAACCCGTTCCACAAGTCCATCACCTATAGATAAATAATATATTTATAATTTAATTATTAATTATCCAATACATTATCATAATTTAATCAATTATAATTTATTTACGTTATATTATTTTCTCGTGTAAAATATCACGTAACAACCCGTCTTAAAAATTAAACAAGTCAAAATTATCAACCACGTCATATACCCACGCAACACTCCAAACCCACAACCCCATACACGGTTGTATCTCGTGTACCCCAACCTCTTACACTCACCATACACGACACCACCGACCACCTAGCACCACCACACAGCCCTCCACCTCCTAGCCCGCAACACCACGACCCCCGACGACCTCCAACCACCATCCCAACCGTCCCCTACAGCTTCCATATTCACGCCCTAATCACGACAACCACAAACATACAAATTACCGAAAACCCGACTTATTCAAACTCCACGGTTAAACCATTACCTACGAGCCTACGACCACCACCATCACCACCACTAAAGGTACCCAGAACCACCAGCAACTCTTAACCATCGTCCCAGCCGCCACCTGTAGCCCCCAACACTCACGCCCTAACTTACCCTCTACACCCGACAGTAACAACACGACATCCTCCTCCCCTGTTCTGCGCATTCCGGCCACCACAACTACCAAGCAGCCGCCTTTACTCACCCTAACACCTACCCAGACACCGACAACCCCACCAGAATCCTAGCCACCCAAGGTTGGTCCCACACGAGATGCCCAGGTAAGAACCCGTATATCCTTCCTCGGCAACCACCGCACAACCGCCACCTAAGATCACCCACGACCACCCATAACGGTCGACTCTTCCCCGTGGTACCAACCCTAACCCAGGTCAGGTCCATCTCAGTCGAAGTAGGTTCAAAACTGAGTCTTTTCTATTGTTTTAATCCAACAAACACCGCCACAAACTCCGGTCAAACACCCTCCTCCCGGCCGGTCAACGGCGGTCCAGTGTGGTTCCGGTCACCCCCTGGTGTCCCACGGCCAAGGTCACGATCCCAGCTAGTCATATGGTGGCCTAGATTACGAGATACATAAGTTACAAAGTCAATACATTAAATTGTGAGACGGTCTTACCTTTTATCGCTAATTGCCTCTTCCGTCTTCTAAATCTCCTTCCTCTTCTTTTATGAATTACTTTTCAGGTTTGTTAAGTATTTATAGTCTAGGTTTAGGGAGTATATGGGGCCAATTAGGAAACTATTGTCTTTTCTAATTATTATTAGGAATTACCAAATTATATTTATTATTTTATTATTAAATCCCGCTTTACATCCCGACTAATACTCATACTAGGCCTAATATAATCACCCTATATTTATTTACAACACACGGCCCAAGGCTTAGTTACTAACTAAACTCAATTCCCGACTTGCTTACTTATTTTATTATTTAATTAACGTCGTTCTCACAACTATTATTAGAAATTCCATTAATTAATTATTTAAATTACATAAATTATTCTCATTAATTATTATTAAATTACGGGGTATTACAGTCTTCCCCCACTTAAAATGAACTTCGTCCTGAAGTTCGCTCATACTACTAAAACAACATTTATAAACATCCGCACAATTGAGCCTTATTCCAACTTATGATCATTGCAACATAATTAACTTACTTAATCATTATCAAACCATATCATACTTATCAAAATGTATCACAAAATAAATTTAAAACATGAGGTGTCACATTCTACCCCCTAAAAATAAACTTCGTCCCGAAGTTTCGGAACTACTATTACTTTGTTAAACTACTAACAACTTAAATACTTATATAAATTTTAAGACTCTAATCCACTAAGTAAACTAGTTACCCTTCTCCCTATTCCCTTGTACCGTACTAGATGTACCAAAAGTCTTTCCACCATTACTCTGATTGCCCCCATTGCCTTGCCTATTGTTGTAGCTCCTCTGGGTATTCCATTGTCCCGGATACCTATTGCTTCCAATACTTGGTGCTGGAGTTCTATAGTTCTCTTGATTACTCCCTCTATTGTCGTTCCTGGTTGCACTTCTACACTCAAACGCTCGGTGACCCAACTTGTTGCAATTGTAACATCTCCACCCAAAGATTGCTCCAGAATGCTGACCCCAATTACCACCACCCAAGCTTACTCCACCCCCATAACTAGGTCCCCCAACTGAGAATTATTTAGGTTGAGTATTGTTTTGCTTCTTGCTAACCCCAGCTCCCCCACTTGGTGTCTCACTCTTCCTCTTTTCCCTCTTCCTCTTTTCCCTCTTCACCTTTCTCTCCTCTTGCAACATATCAGCAATCCTCTCTGCATGCCCAGCCCTCTGGTAAACCTCATCCATGCTAGTTGGCTGACCAGCTGCAAGCCTCTTCTTAATAGTTGTTGTCAACCCCTGTTCAAACCTTAATGCTAGCATCTCCTCACTAAAGTTCAAATAAGACACATATTCTGCCAATTCCATAAACCTATTGTGATAGCTCTCCACCGTCATCTCATCAGTCATCTTAAGAGAATCAAATTCAGCCCTCATTTTACTCCTAATATGCTCTGGTACAAATACAGTCCTCATAGTCTCCTTGAAACCCTTCCAAGTGATAAAAGATTTATCACTCTCCCTCCACGATTCCCTTATGACCTCCTTACTACGATTCCACCACAAACCAGCTTTTTCCCTCAAATAGTAAGCAGCTTGATCTACTTGCAACTCTGTAGGACATCCTAGCAACTCAAAAAGGTTATCAAACTCTATATGCCAATCCCTAAGTAAAGATGGTTCCCCCAATCCGTCATATTTCGTCGGGTTGTGCCTTGCGATACTAGCACTCATCTTTGCTGGACCCTGAACTGACCCCTTAGCCTTCAGAGCCGCAGTCAAAGCCTCATTCATTGATATCAAACGGTCAATATCCTCTTGGGACATGGTAGAGGGTGTAGGTGTAGATTTCTTTGGAGGCATGGTTCTATAAAAGTAAAACAAGACAACATAATTTTTCTACCCGAGGAAAGAAGGCTTAACATTTTAAATATTCTATACTTAAAAAGATAAGGTTTGGTCAATTATATCCTTTCTTACTCCTCTTTAGGTCCTCCTATCATTATTCCCACCTCCCAATTATCATAGGTTAAGATTTGATAAAACATTTATATTAAACTTTTGGTAAAACTCGCGTTTTTCGGAAATCAAAATCAAGCTATAACTTTCAAAATTCACCATTAAATAACCGTTATATTCCACGTTGAGTTTTTATACTTTTCAGAAAATATAAGGAATTATCAAAACATGAGTAAAAGAACAAAACTGAAATCTCGATCAACCATTTTATAAAGATTTTTACAATCCAGTTGGTCCAAACAAAAACCGATCAGCAATTTGTCAAAAACTAAAGTCAACTTGTAAAAATCACTATTAATTGTCAAACATTTACCTTGCAACGTGGATTATCAATTTGAAAACATATTTGAATCATTTAAACAGTGGAGTTGGAATTAGGCAAAAATCTTAAGTAAAACTTAAATGAGAAATTTTATAAAATCGTTTGTCGAAAACTTAACTGTACAGGAATATTCCGACCATTGTCTACCAAATAATTTATTTATCCCAAAACGTAAAACTTTTAAACTTAAGACCAACGGCATTGGTAAACTAACTCACTGGGTTATCTCTCATAAACATTTCAAACTTGTATGATGAATGGAGGTCAAATGGCAACTAAATCAAATAGGGGTAAAATCTGACGGAATAAAGTTCAGCTCTAGGTTCCTTTTTACTAGGTCACAAGCCCTCATTAACACCCTCCTACTCCTATATCAACACAACTTGGTCAATAAACTTTCACACACGACTAGTATCTACACTAAAGTATTCATATCACAAGTTTAATCATTTCATCATATATTTCAAATAACATGCCTTTGGGATTCACACAACCGCATATCACTAGACATGATTCTACTATCACAGAACATCCAACCACATAATCAATATCAATTTGTTATTACTTTCATGTTCATGATCAAAACAATTCAACATCAATTCCTCATTTCATCCATTCCACTCCCCCTTAAAAATCAAGGCTACGTCCCGTAAACTCAGTCATCAATGAAAACAATATTCAAACAAAGCAACTAAAACTCCTACGACAAAATTAACAATATTCATTTTAAATTACCCCACTCTGTAATATCTCTCAAGGGAACCGGTTCAAAACTAAAAGGGTCAGTAGTTTGGTGTGAGGGGGGCCCTAACTCATCCCAAGCCTTAAGTGGGCTCCTAACAGTTTCTACCCGGGTTCATTTTATTAGACACATCCTATGTTCATTATTGTTCATTAGTTAGGCCTGAGGATCGTTTTGCTCAAATACCACTTTGTAACACCCCCATTTATTTAGGAGCCTTTAGCTAGACATTCCCAAATAAATAGGACTATTACCATCTCGATTTCCCGAGGTAGTGAATAACAAAGACCAACTCACCAAAGTACTTTAAATTAAAAACTTTAATGATTACATGTTTATTACAAATTTACCAACTAAAAATTAACATAAAATATTTACAACTCGCAGCGGAAATAAATAAAGTGATATAATTGTTCTATGTGATCTAGACTTCAACTATGGTCCAAGTCAAGCTCTCATCCCAATGCTCTCGAGTCAGCTAATCTTTAGTACCTGTCAAATCTGCTCCCCATAAAACGGTTCACTGCAGGTGTTCACAAATACACAGTCAACCGCGAGGTTGAGTAGGAATAAATACTAACAACAAAAACATACGATAAGCAATCCAATTTCCTTTTTACATTGCACAACCCCCTGAACAACGTGCTCCATCATTTTACTTAGCACACCTCCCTTAACAACGTGCTCACATTACTTTGGTACCCCTCCCTTAACAACGTGCTCACATTACTTTGGTACCCCTCCCTTAACAACGTACCGCCAACATGTAATAGTACCCCTCCCTCACAACGTACATATTACCATCACCCAGTGTACAAACTCCCTCAACAACGTACAACTGACTGTCGCACAGCTTTTCACAATAACCACATTCACAATCAACGATAACAATTAACTCAACTCATCACAATTATTATTACCAACCAACACATTACAATATAATTCTCCCTTCCAACAATTACGATAATATCAACCAACACAATACGATACAATTAATTCTCCCTTCCAACAAATTAAATACGATAATATCAACCAACACAATACACATATGACCAATTCACTTTTATATAAGTCATCTATTATACCAAACATTATTGAACAAGGATTGAGTAGGATTTATCCCTACCTGGCAAGCAATTCCGAATAATGCAATCTACTAAAAATATTCTTCAACAAACCCGTTCCACAAGTCCGTCACCTATAGATAAATAATATATTTATAATTTAATTATTAATTATCCAATACATTATCATAATTTAATCAATTATAATTTATTTACGTTATATTATTTTCTTGTGTAAAATATCACGTAACAACCCGTCTTAATAAATTAAACAAGTCAAAATTATTGTAACCCACTAGCAACCACGTCATATACCCACGCAACACTCCAAACCCACAACCCCATACACGGTTGTATCTCGTGTACCCCAACCCCTTACACTCACCATACACGACACCACCGACCACCTAGACCCACCACACAGCCCTCCACCTCCTACCCCGCAACACCACGACCCCCAACGACCTCCAACCACCATCCCAACCGTCCCCTACAGCTTCCAAATTCACGCCCTAATCACGACAACCACAAACATACAAATTACCGAAAACCCGACTTATTCAAACTCCACGATTAAACCATTACCTACGAGCCTACGACCACCACCATCACCACCACTAAAGGTACCCAGAACCACCAGCAACCCTTAACCACCGTCCAAGCCGCCACCAGTAGCCCCCAACACTCACGCCCTAACTTACCCTCTAAACCCGACAATAACAACACGACACCCTCCTCCTCTGTTCTGCGCATTCCGGCCACCACAACCACCAAGCAGCCGCCTTTATTCACCCTAACACCAACCCAGACACCGACAACCCCACCAGAACCCTAGCCACCCCAGGTTGGTCCCACACCAGATGGCCAGGTAAAAACCCGTATATCCTTCCTCGGCAACCACCGCACAACCACCACCTAAGGCCACCCACGACCACCCATAATGGTCGACTCTTCCCCGTGGTACCAACCCTAACCCAGGTCAGGTCCATCTCAGTCGAAGTAGGTTCAAAACCAAGTCTTTTCTATTGTTTTAATCCAACGAACACCACCATAAACTCCGGTCAAACACCCCCCTCCCGGCCGGTCAACGGTGGTCCAGTGTGGTTCCGGTCACCCCCTGGTGTCCCACGGCCAAGGTCACGGTCCCAGCTAGTCATATGGTGGTCTAGATTACGAGATACATAAGTTACAAAGTCAATACATTAAATTGTGAGACGGTCTTACCCTTTATCGCTAATTGCCTCTTCCGTCTTCTAAATCTCCTTCCTCTTCTTTTATGAATTACTTTTCAGGTTTGTTAAGTATTTATAGTCTAGGTTTAGGGAGTATATGAGGCCAATTAGGAAACTATTGTCTTTTCTAATTATTATTAGGAATTACCAAATTATATTTATTATTTTATTATTAAATCCCGCTTTACATCCCGACTAATACTCATACTAGGCCTAATATAATCAGTCCATATTTATTTACAACACACGGCCCAAGGCTTAGTTACTAGTTAAACTCAATTCCCGACTTGCTTACTTATTTTATTATTTAATTAACGTCTTTCTCACAACTATTATTAGAAATTCCATTAATTAATTATTTAAATTACATAAATTATTCTCATTAATTATTTTTAAATTACGGGGTATTAGAGTCACCTTCAAAAGGCAAAAGAAGCGTCGCAAGTAACCTGTCGTCCTTCCAGCCGCTACCATCCTCCTCCATAAGATCAGCTATTACCATATTTTCACGACCCGGAACCTGTGGAGACAAAATGCGCCTCGTCTGCGTCTCAGGCAGCCACGCATCAGCCCAAACCTGAGTTGTCATGCCATTCCCAATACGTTGTCGTCACCCATTTCTCAACACATCTCTAGACTCAAGAATTCCCCTACACGTATAACTCGGATTATTTCCAAGACAAGCTGACATAATATCACGAGCTGGGTAGTATTTGGCACGCATGATACGAGCCCAAAAGCCCCCTGTCTTTGTCAACAAACGCCACAATTGCTTTCCAAGGAGGGAAATATTGAGCATGTAAAAATCACGGAACCCCATGCCCCCAAGACTCTTCGGCTGGCACAAACGTCTCCAAGACACCCAGCCATTCCCTTTTTTACCGGCCTTGTTAATAATTGAATAATGTCACCGTAGCATTTTCTTTTTAAAATCTACACTCTCTTTTATATTTAAATGTCCTTACAATTAATTAATAACACCAAAAAAGAGTAAACAACTTGGGTCAGGTCGTAGATATGAGGGTCCAAAATTATTTTCACCGAACCGACCATTAGGGAAGTAGCGAGTCTACCGAACCATTTTGTATACTCTACCAAAAATTCCATCTAAATGAGGAAAAAACCTGAACTACCCTTCCTTCCAACCAATACATTTATTTGTCCTATAAGAAAAAAACAGTAGACGATTAAAATCAAAATCAATAAATTGAATGTACAGATTTTCCGACAGATCATTTTCACGCAATTGATACTTGACGTGAAGAAGAGGGAAAAGGGCAAATATGGTGTTCTTGTAATAACATCCTTGCAAGAAAAAATTAAACAGGAAAACAGGAACATTCCCAAAAGCACCTTTGTTTTTACGTTTTGCATAGCTCCTCCTTGTGTTTTCGTCTCAAATCTACATTCAAGTGAAAATTGTGTAGAATTCAAGTAACATATAATTTTGATACAATTAAATGGTTTAATTAAACTAGTGCTAATAATTAACAGCTGATTTAATTTGATAAACCTTACTAATTTTTAAACTATTATTTCATATGTCCCGGCGATTAATATCCCATTTTCTACAAATTTGTAGGGTCATCTCCATGTTCAGGTTGGAGATGTTTTGTTTTATATGGTCTAAAAGCACTCTTTTACTTCCTTCTGTCAAAATCAGATGTTAACTATTGACCATCGTGGAGAAATATGATTAAATCGAACTCATTTTTTTGTTTAGATAACATGTTCCGGTGAATTTAATTGATCTCTCATAAACTAAAAAGGTTAAATGGACAACAATAAGACTATTTTTGTTGAGTAAATTTGTAACTAGTGTAGATCCCCTGCTACAGCACGGTATTTTTTAATTTTGTTTTATAAAGAGAGATTCTCATTAAATTAATTGCATAAATTAACTGTACCTTTAATGTTATAATGTACCAATATAATGTTAGTAAGAGGTAGAAAATGAAAGTTTATTTATTTTTGTCGTAAACCATTTTTATATTACTTTACTATAAAAATTAACTCTATAATGCTATATCATTGCATGAAACTAATTTATGACATTAAATTACAATTAAGTGATGTAAAAATGTAATCTAATTAAAACGCATATAAACCTTATAAAAAAACAGGTAAAAACCGTATACCACGCACTTAAAAAGACGATTTACGAATAAGTAGACTAATATATATTTTTTAATTAAGAAAATACATTAGAATTGTTACGTCCTTTAAATTATACACCATATTTACAGTGTAACTGATGAAGGATAATATAAGAAACAGATTTACGTAATTTTAACGTGTAAGTGATGACAATAATTATGTTAAAGACTGCATAAGGAGTAGGTTTCCGTAATTTTAGAGTGTAACTGATAAAGAATAATATTTATGGAAATGAAAATGATTGCATAATAAATTATGGATTTTAATGAAAAAGTCATAAATATGAATTTTAATTAAGAGATTAGAGTTTAATTATAAAAATATATTAATTGAAAAGAATAATAATGTAATGAAAAAAATTTTTACTTGTTACCTTATTTAGCTAGATGTTTTTTGCATGGAAAACTAAGAGAATTTTTATTCTCTTAGTAGCAGGGGGAAGTTATTGGGTTCATCTACAAAGTTATTAAACGCATTCGTGAATATACTGAGTTAGATTTAAAGTTAGCTCAATTACATTGTAATAGAGCTTAGTTAGTTACTTTACAAAGTTAGTGAGACCAGCTGTGAAACTACCTAAATAATTTTGTAAAAAATATTTGGTAACTTTAAATGTAGCTTGATAACCTTATAAAGAGTTCTATAAATGGGGTTGTAAATACAACTGGTATTTCCGTATAATATATGTACTACGACGATCTAAACTTAAATATAAAATCTTCTAATATTGGTAACCCATTATACTTTATGCAATAAGATTATATATTATTCCATAATATCAATATATTATTTTATATGGTGGTATTACCGTATACCGATTCTCATATTATTCTCTAAACTCATGATAATTTGCTAAAATTACAAGGGACTTGCTAAATCCCGCGTAACAATTTACTCAATCCCGCGCATTTTTCTACTTTATTCCGAGTATACCCCTCTCATTTCTCACCCCACCGAGAGAGAAACAAGAGAGAATTAAAACCAAAACATGAGATGCGTATACACCCCAACCCCGCCACCAGCCTCCCGGCGCCGCCGGCCACCCCTCCATACCCCAACCACGCTCCGACCACCCTTCCTGCACTCGACCCGTGTGCGTGCGCCAGCCACCCCTCCATCCCTCGGTGTCGCCATAACCCCTCGACGTCTGTTGTGTCAAGTTCACAATCGCTGCCGCAACCGACGTGAACAGTGTTGCCTGGCGAAGAACAAGGAGTTTGTGCTAGTGGAGATAATACCAACCATTATTCGTAAATCAATTGGTTCATTTATGTATTACTTGATGCTCCACTTTTGATTGCTTGATCTAATTGGATGATTGAACAGATATACGGTGCAATGAGATTAAAGATTAGGAATAGAAAAGGAAAATTACGTTTAGTGGTTGGCACACAAAACCATTTGAGTGGTTAATCAACGGCGGCCACCAAAACCCTAGATCTGTCGATGGATCGTTTCGCGGAGTAGTAGGAGAGACGTTAACTAGGTGGCCCCTGGTGTTGGGAGGGTGGTGGGGAAGGTACCGGTGGCGGGGATGACGGTGGATACTGGCATCTCATTTTTTTGTTTTTAATTCTCTCTTCTCTCTCTGAGTGAGATGAGAGATGGGAGGGGTATACTCGAAATAAAAAGGAAAAATGCACGGGATTGAATAAATTAATGCGCGGAATTTAGCAATTATGAATTACTATAGGCTTGAAAAATATACACTTTAGCCAAATTTCAGAATAGTTTCGCATAGCATACACTACTCACCATACAAAGTTTCAGTTGAATGGAAACACCCAACTTTTCAATTATGTAGAAAATGTCAATATTTTCAAATCCTCAATAATTAGTTGACACGACGCTCAATTTTTTAAAGTCGATCGAACCACTCCCAGCACAGTACACTTCAAGTATGAAAAGGTGATTTGGATCTCCATCTCCGATTCACTCGGCAATGACCTGCTCAATTTGACAATTTTCTAAAGCTAAATTTTATGGAATTTAATGAATTTGAGCTAAATTTAACTAATTAACTTAGCTATTAAAATAAACTTAAACATAATCTTGACTTAAAAATATGTGTCTTTTTTTTCTTCCAAGAACTAAAAGACTATATTACCATGTTAGATATATGTATGCTCATCCCTTGTGCCCATGGGGCTGAGAGAAAGAATTCATTTCACTAATTAGGAAGTTTCACTTTAAAATTAATTCGCAATAAAAGTAAGTTATTAGTTTATAAAATAGATACCTCTCCTAATTTGTCTGCGTAGGACACTTTGATGTGACTTCTTTGTTTGGATTACAATGGACTTGTCAAAATTGACCCGTTATGTGATCCGACTAATCCGGCGTAAATTTACGGGTGTCTGGTAAACGGCATTTTGGCCGATTTTTACATGTTTGACCAATCAATATGCTAATTTAAGGGAAAGTTGATTAAAAAAGAGTCCCCTCTAGGGTTTCTATGAGAGTTTCCATCTTAGTTCGTCTTTGAGATTTCCTTGCTTGTAAAGGCTCATACTTACGATCTGATCGTAAGGAGACCGTTTCCTGAGTCAAAATCGATTTAGAGGCTGTTTTTACACTTTATTTGTTATATATCGCGAGAGAAGGGAGAGGCGAGGGGGGTCGACATGTTGGGAAAGAAATAATTACGAATGATACTTTCGTTTAGGATGTTAGGGAAGAAGAGGAGTCTAGGGATTCGAACAATATACTAATTGAGAAGATCTTGCATATCATCTAAAGCAATTTCGAATCTATCATAAAATTATGGTGCTCGAAAGGATCGATTGTAGGCAAACCATTGGATGCAAAAAAGAAGATTTCACGTTTAAATACCAGAACGAGAAGGACAAGTCGATAATTATTAACGGTCAAAGGTGTCACTTTGACCAGTTCATATGGTGCTTCAGCAAACCAAACCTGGATGGGAAGATGACGGATGTCCCATTGTATTTGGTTGCGATATGGGCTATATTTTACTCCCTCCCATCCAGACCAAAGGTTACAGTTGCTTTTTGGCACTATTCATGGTCGTAGGGAATCTTTGATATTATTCTTAATATATAAGACAAAATATAGTCATGTGAGATCTTGTTTGATTTATCGTCATGAATGCTATAAGAATATCAAATTTTTATAATTTTTAATAATGTGTAACTAAAGATATGCACGTTACAAAATGTGCCTCGACAAGTGTGATAAAGCAACTGTAACCTTTGGTCTGGATGGGAGGAAGTATGACTTATCTCTTCGAGGACTGATGAACAAGGAGAATGTGAAGCGGTTAGGGGCTCAACTAGGGAACTTTATCGGTGTCGATGAAGCTCCTATTCCGGAGATGGATTGGGCAGTACGACTAAGGATAGTGCATGCTGTACGGAAGCCATTAAAATCGAAGGTAATTATTTGTCTCCATTGGGGTAGAGTAAAGGATTTCAAGGTCAAGTATGAACATTTACCCACCTATTGCTATGGGTGGGGATTCTTCGTCACGGTGAGAGGGATTGTGATGAAGGCCCATATGAGGAGATGTGATTATTGTAACACCCCCATACTCCAAGTGCCTTACCAGGACCACCCAGGTATAAAGATGTTACCATCTCGGTTCCCCGAGGCAATGATAATCATAAGACAATAACAAAACAACATTTAAATAGTATAAGTTTAGTGAATAAGATACAATCCAAAACCAAATACCAAAATATGGTTACATGTTCTCAAAACCAATTGTCTACTCAACTAAATGAAATGTCTAATAAGCTACTCAGGCTACAGCGGAAGACTCTATCATCTGAAAGTGGCACATCCCAGCTATCCCATGTAACTCGACTCATACCTGCTCAACAACTGCTCACCATCCCCGAATGGATCACCACAGTTTTTAAAACAATAAACGAGGTTAGTACTAATCACACAATGTATATAATCCACAGCACAACAATCAACACAGCTCAAACATCACAGATATACTCCGAACTCCATCACAACTTCCACAATACTGACTACACACTAAAGTGTGTAGCCCTGCCAGAGTGCCCATCGCAACAGGTCACTCCACGCCGCCAGTGGGGGACCGCAGCCGTTCCCACCTAATCCCCGCTCATCTCCGTCGAGCGATAAACTCAAATCCATTAATGTGCACATCCCTTCTGTGGCGGGTTCCACAGAAGGCGAATAATGGGCGTGAAGCCACTCCCGCAAGTGACTCCACTCAGCCCGGGGACGCGCCCAAGAACACAGACAGATACAAACAATCACAACTACTAAACAGCAATCAACACCAACAACCGTCACAATACTCGTATGATAACAATCAACAAACACAAATCACCACCAACACATTATGGGACTAATACTGAGTAGGGAAACCCTACCTGGATTGCAACACAGTCAGACGATCTCAACAGTTGTTATCAAAAGGGCTCTTCTACGAATCCTCCTCATAACATACAATCATACAATTACTGCCAATCAAGAAACACAACAAAACCCCCAAATCCCCAAATTAGGGTTTAACTAACTTTAACGAAATACCATAAAAACAGTACGTAGATCTTACCCTTGACGCAAGGATCACAAAGGTGTAAAGAAAGGTGAATTCCGACCTTCCAAGCTCCGGGATTTGCCAATAATGCGATTGATGCGAAGAACGTAGATTGTTTTCTCTTTTGAAAGTAATTAGGTTTGTAAAAGTGTATTAGGAAAGTAACGGAAGGTTTATATATTAAATCGCATTATTAACAAAACCCGACAAACCATCCCCCCGTAAACCGGCTACTCGATCGAGTAGCTGACATACTCGATCGATTGCCGCCTACTCGATCGAGTATCAAGGTTACTCGATCGAGTACCCAACAGGTCAGAAACTGTTTTAAATCGTAAAACACCCTTACTCGACAGAGTAAGGCCCACTCGATAGAGTACACAGAGGCTCATAAAACCGTAGTATTACAGTCTTCCCGCCTTAAAAAGAACTTCGTCCCCGAAGTTCAAACCACAATAAAACAAAGACACACACTACTAGCCTCCCGACTCAACAACCAAAACAAAACTCAACATAAAACATGTTACTAACCCAAACTCAACCCGACTCAACCACAACAAACATACCGACACAACATAAAAGGTATTAAAGCTCTTAAAAACTCTTCGCGATCATCTCCTTCCCCTCTAAAAGAAACAAGGTTACGTCCCCGTAACCATACATACCTGATAAAAAAGGAAAGGGTAACGCTCTCTCATGGCCTCCTCTGCCTCCCATGTAGCTTCCTCAGACTCGTGGTTAGACCAAAGGATCTTAAGCAAAACTGTCTCACCACTCCTAGTCTTCCTAACCTTCCGGTCAAGAATCTGCTTAGGCACCTCAAGGTATGAGAAAGACTCATCTAGCTCTAAGCTCCCTGCCTCTATCACATGTGACGGATCACTCACATACTTCCGCAGCTGAGATACATGAAACACATTATGCACCCTCTCTAACGCAGCTGGTAAAGCCAAACGATATGCAACCTCTCCAACCCGCTCTAAAATCTCATAAGGCCCTATGAACTTCTGACTCAGCTTGCCTTTATTCCCAAATCTCATAACCCCACGCATAGGAGACACTTTCAGAAGGACCTTATCCCCAACCTGAAACTCTATATCCCGGAGATGTAGATCTGCATAACTCTTTTGCCTATCCTGGGCCGCTCTCATCCTTTCCCTGATCATCTTAATCTGCTCAACCATCTCATGTACCATCTTTGGTACTAGAACCACTGCCTCAGCACTGTCATCCCAACAAATCGGACTCCTACATCTCCTCCCATATAAGGCCTCAAATGGTGCCATACCAATACTAGTGTGATAGCTGTTGTTGTAAGAAAACTCTATCAAATCCAACCTCTATTCCCAGCTACCACCAAAGTCCATCACACAAGCTCGCAACATATCCTCAAGAGTCTTGATCGTTCTCTCGATCCCGACTGTCTGTCGCAGGATGAAATGCCGTACTCATCTTCAAAGTTGTTCCCAAAGATTCTTGCAACTCTTTCCAAAACCTTGAGATAAATCTCGCATCTCTGTCAGATACTATGTCCTTATGGACTCCATGTAACTTTAGCACATTCTTCCGATAAGCCATAGCTAATTGTGCCTTAGTCCATGTATTTTTCATTGGCACAAAGTGAGCTGACTTGGTCAGTCGATCCACTATTACCCATATCATATTGTTACCCTCTTGACTCTTTGGCAAACCCATGATAAAATCCATAGAAATGGATTCCCACTTCCACTCAGGTACCTCTAAAGACTGAGTCTTACCTTGTGGTCGTCGCTGTTCCCCTTTAACTCTCTGGCAAGTCAAACAACGGGCCACAAACTCAGCTGTTTCTTTCTTCATCCCAGGCCACCAGAACGTGTTCTTTAAATCCTTGTACAGCTTGTCACCACCTGGATGTACTGAATATGGTGTACAATGTGCCTCTGTCATGATTGTTTTTCTCAGCACCTCATCATTAGGGACACACCACCTACCATCAAACCTCAAACTACCATCTGTATGAATAGAGAATCGAGACACTGTCCCTTTCTCTACTCCAGCTCTCCACTCAACTATCTTAGGATCCAACGTTTATTTACCTCGAATATCGTCATAAAGATCAGGCTGCACTGTCAAATCTCCCATGGCATCCCCTCTCTGCATTATATGTATCCCAAACCTCCCCACCTCATCTCTCAACCTCATCAAAGATAAAGTTGTACACAAAGAATGTACACTCTTCCTACTCAAAGCATTTGCAACACCATTGGCTTTCCCTTCATGGTAGATAATATCCATGTCATAATCGCCAATCAGCTCCATCCACCTCCTCTGTCTCATGTTCAACTCCTTTTGAGTGAAGATGTACTTGAGACTCTTGTGATCAGAAAATACCTTAAAGGTCTCCCCATAAAGGTAATGTCTCCAAATCTTAAGAGCAAACACCACCACACCCAACTCTAGATCATGTGCAGGATAGTTCTCCTCATAAGGCTTCAATTGCCTATAAGCATAGGCAATCACCTTACCGTTCTGCATCAATACACATTTCAACCCATTCTTTGAGGCATCTGTATAAACCTCAAAGTTCTCGATCCCTTCAGTCAATGCTAAGATAGGAGCCGTGGTCAAACGCTCCTTTAATGTTTGGAACGCCGTCTCACAACTCTCATCCCAACGGAACCTGTTCTCTTTTCTCATCAAAGCTGTCATAGGTCTAGCAATATTGGAGAAATCTTTCACGAACCGTCTGTAGTATCCAAATTAAACCCAAGAAACTCCCGATCTCAGCAACATTCTTTGGTGCTTCCCACTTTGTCACTGCCTCAATATTTGCCGGATCCACAGCTACCCCATCCTTAGAGATCACATGCCCCAGAAAAGCAACTTTCTCTAACCAGAACTCACACTTGGACAGCTTGGCATATAACTCATGCTCCCTCAAGATCTGCAACATAATCCTCAGATGCTCCTCATGCTCCTTCTTAGTCTTGGAGTAGACTAAGATGTCATCGATAAACACCACCACAAACTTGTCCAAAAACTGTCTGAAGATTCAGTTCATCAAATTCATAAACACAGCCGGTGCATTAGATAACCCAAACGGCATTACCACATACTCATAATAGCCATACCTCATGTAGATACCTCATTTCTGCACCTCTCGCAAACCACCCGGTGATGATTGGGCCACATGTTTGTTACGCGGAACGATTTGTGACAGTTTGTAAGTTTATCATCAAGTGATTGCTCAAATACTAATGTCTACCTCTTAGTTGTCATCTACGTGCCGATACGGTCGTTTTGACAGTAATTAGAGTACATTTGGAGTCCGGGCCTAAAACCGTCTTCATTTTCTAATAACCATTAACTCCCGAGTCAGAATATTCTGGAATGTTCCGGATATTTCTATTCCATATTTTATAAATATTTCACAATCTTTATCCTTTGGTAAACAATTTCCCGTAATATTCACATAAGATATTAAGGAAAACCGAATTATTCCGTCCTTCTATAACTCAAACACGGAAATCTTTCTTCCGTAGGAGGAAACCCCTTAGGAATAGACGCAGCAGGTGCTGCGCCTCTTCCAAGAGACGCAGTGACTGCTGCGCCACTTCCCAGGTCCTTTTCTGCGGAATTTTCGTATCTTTTACATATCTTTCCGAGATTCACTTCCAAAGACTCTCCGAAACCCTAATTCCTTCACGTGATTAGTATAAATAGGAGCCTTCGTTCCTCATATTTCTCACGCGAGTGTCCGCCATTCTCTTCTCCCTTTGCATTCTAGACCTTTGTTCTTACTTTTTGGCGTCTACGTGCTTGAACATTCGACCACTTAAGCTCGGATCCTTCTGAGTACCAGCCTCGTTTGCATGACCGACCAATTTGACCAACTCCACATCAATCAACTTAATTAATCTAATCGTTTTCCTCTTACGAGGGCACTTTCGTATTTGCATTATAGTTCGAGTCGAGCATCGCTAATCGATAACTTAGTTCTTCTCGTTTCGTCAAACATGTAAGTCTGAGGGTGTAAATCCTTCTTTTATTATTTTTATTTATCTTTTATATCATCTACTATTGTAAGGTTTATGTCGAAAATACCAATTAAAACCGATTTCTAAAACCGTGCTTTAAAACCTCTTTTTGCGGATTTCCAGAAGACAAACCGTCGAGAAAGGACGCAGCAACTGATGCGCCTCTTCAAAGGAGCGCAGTTCCTGCTGCGCCTCTTCGTGAGGCTGCCGCAGTTCCTGCTTCCTTTCTTCTTCCGTCGTCCTCTGTAATTCGTTCGTCTTTTTATTTGTTTCGTTTGTTTCTTGTTAATTCTTTGACATAATAGCTTATAATCTCACATGTATATTATTTATCATTCATTCACATGTTTAATTCGTCATTAAATTCGACTTAAATCCCTTATAATCTCATATTTGCGGGTTTTCGTCATTAAACTCAATCCGGGTTGTAGGTATTCGATTTGTTCATATCGGGTTTCTGGAATTCGATCCTTGATATATTTTCCATCTGTTATTCATGATATTCGTCGTTAATTTATCATTAATTCGTCATGTTTAGCCTATTTCGTTCACCCATGTCACTAATCAATCATTCATTCATGTAAATAATTCGTTTGCCTCCGTCTCATCCATGTTTTATCGCTTTTATGACCATTAATCATATGCAAATAACCTGTTAATCACTTCTATCCGAGTAAATATATTAATCAATCATTAAATTAACCCAATTAACATTAACGATTTGCAGTTTCGGCTTCACAGCCAGAACTCACCCTTGGAATGACGCAAGAATCGCGTGCCTCTTCCAGAGGGCGATCTCGCTGCGCTGTTCCAGGATGATTTCTGTCTCTGAACTCCGTTGTTTCCTGACCTAGTTTAATTAGCTTACGTATAATTAACTATTATCCGTATTATCACCTTCTGACTCCTTCGTTAATTCTTTTGATTTATTCTTTATTCGTTTTTTCCAAATCATCCGTTTTGAAGGTATTTTCGACATAAATCGCCTAATCCACTGTAATTATTGTAATTTTCGTTATTGTAATTTATAATTATTGTATTTTGTATCATTTGTATATTTTCACATGTAATTGAACATTAAATCCTACCTCAACATTAATTGTTTGCTAATTACGTGTCAACCGACTTAGTTAAATTCACATGTTAGGATTAAAACTAGGATGTTGTATTGCATGCATATAATCGACGATATATCGAGTATAGATGATATCCCTAATCATTAGTAGAGGCCGCTATCGAGGCGGGCGGGATTAGGTGTTCGATCAAAAGAGCTTCCTAATACGTACCCTCACCCCTTACTCCAGATCTCTGTGAACATCCGTGTTCATTGGCATCCACGAGAGTCATTCTAGACATAGAATGCTAAGGGTAAAGATTGCTTAGTCTTCATGTCACTACTTTGTGTCTTGACATGACGCGAGGTATTTGAACGGTTCCAATTTCCCATAAAAATTGGTGGCGACTCCAACAAAAATGCAAACGCTTGTTCTCTTCCTCCCAAGCGCCCCCCTGGGCCCCCCGCTGTCCATAGTTTGGCGACTCCGCTGGGGATAATACACTTACGTGTAGCCAAGGGTGAAACTTGAACAAGGTTATGGAATAGTTTATACAAGACAATTGTCGGTTTTCATAACTCGGTCTTCCTATACCGTTTCATTCGGTCTTCCTAGGCCCAACCCAACCCATTCGACCTATCGTCCCGTCTAAACGGTCCTAATTCTTATTTGGGCCTAAGGATGGATAGCGATTGACGTCATCCATACCATGATGCTTACTCTTGTTTGTATCAAGGGCCTTCACTACTTGAGGAAATGGACTAGGAATCGGCCTTACTCTTGTTTGGTACGAGCCTCTCCACAGACTTCGGGTTTGATGGTTTGGTATGGCAACCCACCCTTTAAACCAAAACCCTTTTAAATGCACTCAACATCCCGTTATAATGCTTGTATAAATGTTTGTACCTTACGTGATCACCATTTATAAACGAAACCATGACGATTTTTGCAAAAATCAAAACCCTTTTTTAATCAAAATTTCGAAAAGGCCATTGGATTTGTGCAAAACCCAGTCAAAACTCTGTCCGTTTGTCGAGTCAAAATTCGGGCCACAAGCCCATTTCAAAACCTCACTTCGAGTCCACTCCTATAACTACACTATAGTTGGCAAGGATACACATTTTCAAAATTTTGTCCTTTCTTCAAAGCTCACTCAACACAAGTGGCACACACCCACTTCACGAGTCAAGAACAATTCTTCTTTTAGCAAGTGTGTTAGAATGGTCGATCGTGTTTTGATTCGTCATCGGTCTCTTATCCATTTTTCAAGATGCCTGGAACCAGCGAAACAAACCTCCACCAACTTCAAGATGGTAATGATCGAATCCTAGCCGCACTAGCTCAAATCCAAGTTACTCAAGACCAAGTGTATGATCGCCTTGACACCATCGAAGGTCGGATCTACGCCGTAGAGGAAAGATTGCCTCCTCATGAAAGTGAAGTAGTAGGTGACTACGCGGATGAATCCAAGGACGAAACTCCTCCCATGGGACTGACTGTAGCTGAGAAAAGACTCCAATACTTAGAGGAGCAATTAATGTACCTTAAAGGGGATGACATTTATAGGGAGAATAATCGTAAGTATGAGGCCGTCAACTCCAAATTGCCAACCAACTTCAATATGACGGATATCCCTAAATTCAGGGGGCACGAAAACCCTTTGAACCACATCCGTGCCTTCAAGGATTACATGTCTATCAAAGGCATCAAACCCGAGATGTTCTTAAGGATCTTTCCTTCATCTCTTGACACCATCCCGAAGCAATGGTTCTACTCTTTAGATCACAAGAAGATCACTACTTGGGAAGATGCCGCGATCGAGTTTGCTAAGCAATACGCGGATAATGCTGAGATCCAAGTCAACATGCGCACGCTAGAGGTTCTTACCCAAAATGACAAAGAAGGATTCACCGACTTCCTAAGTAGGTGGAGGAAGACTAGTACCCAACTAGTTGAACGCCCGTATGAGGCTACCCTTGTGGAGAAGTTCGTGGACAATCTCAAACCCATTTATGCCAACCATTTGAGATACCAAAACATCAAAACTTTCAATGACTTAATCGTACTAGGGACAAGGATTGAAGATGACATCCGTAAAGGGCTCTTGTCCAAAACGGTAGGTCGAGGATATCAAAGCTCAACAAGTCGTTCTTACGGCTCCACTAGCAAGACTGATGAAGTTAACCTTCTCGAGCCATCCAAGAAAAGTACCCCACCGAGGAAATTCACAAACCTTGGGGATACTTACTCCAACGTTCTTAAAAGGTTAATGAAACAAGGCAAACTCCAACCCATAGGACCTACTCCCGAACCTGAAAAGAAATCCAAGTTCTGGGACGAGAACTCATACTGTGAATACCATAGGGGTAAGGGGCATGACACAGAGAAATGCTACAAATTGAAAAATGTGCTTCAAGACATGATTGAAGATGACCGATTACCAATACCGCTAGGAGGTAAACCCAATAACACTCAGAATCCTCTTGGAGTTCTAGTGATTACAAGTGACGAATCTACCTTAGATTGTTCACACCTCATTTCTCCAGTTGAAGATGAAATCCATACAATCGAGAATGAAGGGTTCTACTCTACTATCTCCCCTACCATTTCCGACTTCATCACATGGGCAAGGAGTGTGGATAGACAAGTTTGGGAATTAGAAAATGTGATGACAACTTTACGTGATCCCAACGCAACACCCAAGGAGCATGTGTCACTAATCTTCTCTCAAAACGCTACTATGCAAGAAATAGTCGCCGTGGTTGATAAACTAGTCGACCAAATCGTACGACTAGAAGATGAAATCATGAGAATGAGGGAACTAGCTACAATCAATGCAGTTTGGGCCGATGACGATGAAGACGAGTACCTCATCGAAAACTCCCTAGTCAAGGAAATAGTCCAAAATGGTGAAGACCAAGATGTGGACCACCTAACTCATTCAGGACGTCCATATCAAAGCACTACTCAAAATGGTCCAACCAACGTTGTCATACCAAATGATAACGAAGATGACTCCACTGACCATTTGCTCAAGCAATTACAGAAGACGAAGGCTGATCTTTCAGTCTGGCAATTAGTAGCGAGCTCGTTCCCACATCACCAAGCTTTACTACAAGCTTTGGCCAAACTAAATGTAGCACATAACTCGACACCAGAAGATGTAGTCAACTTGGTCTTCCAAGAATAACCGAAGCTAAGTAATCCTATTACTTTCTCAGACGAAGATTTGCTACCTTTTGGCGCTAGTCACAACTTAGCTCTTTACATCACTGTCATTTGTCTAAAGAAGAACGTGCCAATGACCTTGGTAGATGATGGCTCTGCGGTCAACGTCATACCCCTCAAAACGGCATACAAATTAGGCATGAAAGAGTCGGATTGGACCCCTACCAATCAAGGTGTTCGCGCATATGATGGTATACAACGAAAGGTCGTAGGACTTGCTAACCTAACCATAGCCACAGGGCCAATGGAGCGAAAGGTTAACTTGCAAATAGTGGACATCGAAGCTTCCTTCAACATACTCCTAGGAAGACCTTGGATTCACGCTTCCAAAGCAGTGACATCCACCCTTCATCAAAAGATCAAGATCCCACTAAATGGCAAAGTGGTGACGATCACTTCGTCACTCATCAAAGAAATAATCGAAAAGAAGTCGAACAATCAAGTCCTTGCAGATCCAGTATATGAACTTGGGGGCTTCCAAAGCATAAGCGTCATAGAAAGCGATTTGGCAGCCTTATACTATGATCCCTACTCCAATTTGGTGGTCAACCACATACTCAAATCCCAGGGATACTTCCCTGGAATGTTTTTGAATCCTATTCGAAGAAACACCTTCGCACCATACAAGGAAGGCAACTCAAAGAGAATACCACTTGGACTAGGGTACAAACCCACTAAAGAGGAGGTTCTAGAGATGCTCGCTCAAGTTCAAAACCGTAAGTATGTAGGAGTCCAAATGCGACCCTATCTCTCTACCCTAAATGGGTACTTTGTTAACGAAGCAAGTCTAGAACTCTTTCACGGTTTTCCCGAGCCCTGGCATTATCTCGAGAGGAAGCTATCCGGAATCGAGATCTTTCACGATTGCTACTTCATCCCTCCAGAAACGGTTCCTACCGTCAAAACCCGTCAAGCACCTTACTTAGACGAACAAGCTGTTAGTCTATTGTTCGGAGAAGATCGATTTGTTAAAGCCACGCAGGATGAGATCATTACCATGATACTTCAAGACGATCGCTTCAACCCCACCGCGTTAATCACAGAAACTAACGCGAGTCAGCATAAAGGATGGAGAAAGTCAATCAAGTGGACCAACAATCAAGGAAGACTCTTCAAGCTCACCACTGGAGAAGGAGAGATGTTCAAAGGAGAACCAGAAGACGATGAATTCGAGTCAGAGTCGGAGTCTAGAGAAGTCATTAGGGAGTCTCCTCTTGTCGTCATCCCTATTCCCTCGGTTTCTCCTAGCTTAGCCTCGAGTAGTCACAGTAGTTCGGGAAATGTCCCAACCACTGTCCCTTTGCCGCCACTGACCATGGATCAGATGGCTTCCTTGCTTCAACTTTTCTCAAACTTTAATATGAATAAATCAGGTTCTGCTTACTCTTTGTGTTATCTTGAGTGCAATTCTGTTTACGATGATACTGAGGATGACCAAGACCTAGACTCGATCGAAATACCTCCCTACGTAGCCAAAGAAATACTACAGGAAAGGGAAGGGGGACCAGTAATAGAGGACACTGAACCCATTAATGTAGGAACCGAACTAGAACCCCAAGAACTTAGGATAGGGACTACCTTGAGCTCTACCGAAAGGGCCGATTTCATAGACCTCCTAAACGAGTTCAAAGACGTTTTCGCTTGGTCCTACAAAGACATGCCAGGAATCGACAGGGACATCGCCGAACATAGAATTCCGATTAAGCCAGGTTTCAAACCTGTAAAACAGAAGCTTCGACGAATGAGAACGGAATGGGCTCTCAAAATTAGGGAAGAAGTTGATAAGCAATTCAAAGCCGGGTTCATCAAAGTTTCCGAGTATTCTGACTGGGTAGCCAACATAGTACCTGTACCCAAAAAGGATGGGAGAATCCGCGTTTGTGTTGACTTTTGGGACTTAAACAAAGCAAGTCCTAAAGATGACTTCCCTCTACCACACATCGACATATTGGTGGACAATACTGCAGACCACGCGTTACTATCCTTCATGGATGGGTATGCAGGTTATAATCAAATCAAGATGGCCATAGAAGACATGCATAAGACCGCCTTTGTCATTCAATGGGGAACCTATTGCTATACGGTCATGCCGTTTGGATTGATCAACGCTGGAGCTACGTACCAACGCACCGCAACTACACTCTTACATGACATGATGCACAAAGAAGTTGAGGTATACGTAGACGACATGATTGTCAAATCCAAGGATAGAGAGGGGCATATTGCGAACCTTCGCAAATTTTTCGCAAGGCTACGAAAGTACAACATGAGGCTCAATCCTCCGAAATGCACATTCGGAGTAACGTCTGGCAAACTCCTGGGATACGTTGTTAGCCAACGAGGTATAGAAATAGACCCTTCCAAGATCAAGGCTCTGATCGAAATGCCACAACCTCAAACAGAAAAAGAAGTAAGAGGATTCCTGGGAAAAGTGCAATATATAAGTCGATTCATATCAAAACTCACCATGATTTGTGAGCCTATCTTCAAGAAGCTCAAGAAAACAGACCACACCGTGTGGGATGATGATTGTCAAAAGGCATTTGACCGAATCAAAGAGATATTGGCTAAACCACCAGTTTATATCTCATGCCACCTCAACGAGATCAACCTCTTGGTTTATATCTCACGGTAACCGAAACAGCCATGGATGCCATGCTAGCTCAAACTGTAGGAAGTGAAGAAAGGGCTATCTACTACCTTAGTAAGAAGTTCTTGGAGTACGAGTGCAAATACTCACAACTCGAAAAGACATGGCTCGCTCTTGTGTGGGCAACGAAGAAGCTACGCCATTACATGCTTAGCTACTCCGTCAAAATATACTCCAAAATGGATCCAGTCAAATACCTCTTCGAGAAACCCGTCCTCAACGGACGCCTAGCAAGATGGACTTTGATGCTCTCGGACGATCTCAAATACGTGCCTCCTCGAAAGTAATAAAGGTCGTGCCGTTGCCGAATTCTTCGCAGAAAATCCCATCAATGATGCACAAACAATAGATACCTGGTCATTTCCAGACGAGGATATACTCCAAACTGATGTAGACTCCTGGGACCTTTACTTTGATGGAGCGTCAAACTTTAGAGGATTTGGAATAGGAGTGTTGCTCATTTCTCTTGAAGGTGAGCATACACCAATCTCTGTCAAACTCGACTTCGAGGTGACAAATAACGCTGCAGAATACGAAGCTTGTCTAATTGGACTACAAGCGGCAGTGAGCTTAGGCATTAAGAACCTCCGAGTACATGGGAATTCATCCCTGATCATAAATCAAGTCACGGGATCTTGGAAAATTCGAAGCGAAAGCTTAACACCATACCAAGCTAGAATAGACCAAGTTGCCCAATTCTTTGATCACGTGACATATCTACACCTACCTCGGGAAGAAAATAAATTTGCAGATGCTCTTGCAAAACTCGCATCTTTGATTAATATGCCAGATGACATGGTAGAGATGCCTTTATGCATCGCACGACGGTCAGAGCCAGCTTATGTACACCAAATCACCGATAAAGAGGAAATCGCGCAGGAACCCTGGTTCCAAGCAATCCTAAATTTCAAGCTCAACGGTACTTATCCACCGGATATGGACAAGAGGGGACAACGTGCTATCCGCCTAGTAGCTTCCTAATACGTTCTAATGTAAGGAGAGTTATACAAAAGAACACCTCTTGGTGTAATCCTACGTTGCCTTGATCATTCACAGGCACGAAAGGTGATGGAAGAAGTCCACGATGGAGAATGCGGTCCTCACATGAGTGGGCCCATGATGGCAAAGAAAATCACACGTTTGGGGTATTATTGGACCACAATGGAATCCGATTGCATCAAATATGTAAGACATTGCCGCAATTGCCAAATCTTCGGGAATGTACAACACGTCCCTCCTTCATTGCTCTATACGATGACATCTCCTTGGCCATTTTCTCGCCCGGGAATTGACATAATCGGAAGATAACCCCACTAGAACAGGAGGTCACTGTTTCATCCTAGTGGCGATCGACTATTTCACCAAATGGGTAGAAGCGGCTTCCTACACTAGTCTCACGGCTAAAAATGTGGCAAAGTTCATACAAAATAACATCATCTGTCGATACGGTTACCCACATGAGATCATTAGTGATAATGGATCACATTTCCAGGCTGAGACTGAGCAATTGTTAGCGAAGTAAAAAATTAGGCATCACCACTCTTCGCCCTATAGACCACAGACTAACGGCGCGGTAGAGGCAGCAAACAAGAACGTTGTCACAATTCTCAAGAAAATGATTGACGACTATCGAGATTGGCCAAGCAAGATACCCTTTGCTTTGTGGGGATATCGTACATCTGTTAGGACGCCCACTGGGGCTACTCCTTTATATTTGACCTACGGCATGGAAGCTGTGCAACAAGTCGAGCTAGAGATACCATCCTTGCGTATTCTACTCGAAAGTCAAATCCCAGAAGCCGATTGGAAGAGGGATAGATATGAAGAACTCATCCTCCTGGATGAACGTAGGCTACACGCCTTGCATAATGTCCAAACATATCAAGCACGTATCAAACGAGCTTTCAACAAAAGGGTTAAGCCAAAAAACATCAAGGAAGGAGACTTAGTACTCAAATCGGTTAGAGCTCTTTTACCTGTTGACCCACGGGGAAAATTCAAACCTAATTGGGCCGGACCATTTTTAGTCAAGTCCATACTTCCAGGGGGTGCGGTTAGAATCACAGAACTAGACGGGAATGAGTTTTCCAACCCAACAAACCTTGACCAACTAAAACGGTACTATGCCTAGAATAGGAACAAAAACGCGCCTCGCGTAACCTCACGTGTCGCTCTTGTGGCACTGAATAAACGGCCCCTGGCCAAGCTGAAATAAGCTAATGTCACTTTGCTCTTGCACTTTGACAATTTTGTCGTCCTCATATCATCAAATAAACTAAATTTGCATCTTCAGAGTAAGCAAAAACTCATGCCTATTTTCTAAGTTCATTACAAGCTCTTGCTTAGAACAATTATTCTTTTACATTTACTCGAACTACGCGCAAGGGTTTGATTTCATTTTTAATGAATACGTAGGCAATCCTTCACGGGATACAACCCATTATATTTAAAATGTAAATAGAAGGACATTTGCATTGCATTTGGAATTCGAAAAGAATAATAAATAGAAAATCACAACGGTTTCATAACCATTTAACCTTTTTTATTTCATTCATCTTCTAGTAATAGTACGCTACATAATAAAAATAAAAATAGGCTAGGATTCTCAAAACCCCACCTTTTTATTACAATAATAATAATAATAATAATAAATAATAAATAAAGACTCGAGCTATTCTTCCATCTTCCCTTTGCCCTTGTCATTTTTGTCATATTTCTTGTCACGACCTCAAGCCGGACGCTCTTGCGCGACTTCGGACCTAATCACCAACGGTCTTTCTCGAGGCCTAGACTTACCATTCTTGCCAATCACTATCTCTACGACAGGAGAGGTCTTCGGTTTCTTCGAAGGATGAACGACTCGAAACCCGGCTTCCTCCTCTCCCTCAGTCAGATGCTTCTCCTTCTCTTTTTCCACCTCGCGCACCTTGTAGTCGACGGGCTCGCGCTTCCTCAATCTCTCGCGCTCTTCTGAAGTAGTAGCTTTCCTCAATCGCAGATAAGAATCCGACACCCACAAGGCATTAGCGGAAGAGTTCAAGAACCATACATTTCTTTGAGCCCATTTAATGGCCCACTCCCTTCGGCTCTCTGTAGTAAGCGCCACGGCGGTCTGCGGGACGGTATCAAGCTTCGGGATCGTCTGTTTTAGTCCAACCTGTCTCATCAGCCTTTCCGGGAAGATGCACACCATAAATTCCAAGCCAGGAATGCGCACAGATAGGGTAGGATCCAAAGAAGACACTCCAGTGACAGATTTGAGGTGCCACCATGGTACAACCCACCTAATCAAAGGGCCATCATCACTCTTCAGTTTGTTCTCCCAATAATTGCAGACTCGGGTGAAGTCCACCATGTAAAGCCTGGTCCTCATTGCAATTGAAGGAGCGTGATAAGAAGGAACGTGAACTGGGGGCTCCATCAATCGAAGTCGTTCCATAAGCCAAACCTACCCAAAAGCAGGCATTAGACAAAAAAAAAATCGAAAAAAAAAAACGAAAATCGAAAAAAAAAAAACAAAAAAAAACAAAAAAAAAAGGAAGAAAAAAAAAAGAAAAAGAAAAATACGCGTTCTTTTACCTGCAGAATGACGGGACTTCCCAAATACGGTAGGTCACGGTTGGCTCTCCTATTATCCAAGCCCAAAAGGATCTCTCCTAGACATAAACAAGCTGGGCTCCTGCGCAACTCCATTTGCTCAACAAGGCCCAGAAGACGGGGATCACCTCTCAAGTCTTCATCAACATGCCCTTGGAAGACATACACATGCAACAAGCAAAACCCAAATGCCCTTCGCCTAGCAACATAAGAAACGGTGCGGTCGGCCTTGTTAATGAATCGGTCAATAAAGTCCAACATTCGCACTCCCTTCGAGGTCACTAGACGGTCCACCTCAAGTCTAGTCAACCCAAGCAAGTCTCTAAATTTGCTTTTATACCCTTGCGAGGTAGAAGGAATGGCGACACAAGTGTTCGTGGTCCCACCCACCAATCGCAGCAATTTCTTCAGGAAATGGGCAAATATCGCCTCCAGGGAACGCAAAAACATGGTAATTCGGGTCCCAATAGTCAAGACAAGCATCCAAGAATCGTTTGACAACCTTGATAAGCTTCAAACTCAGCAATGACCCAAGATTATAGGCGCCCATATCATATTTCTCCATGTTGGAAAATTCGTTGGTCCATTCTTTTAAGCGAACCTCCAAAGTATTCATGATGAAGGATTATTTTGAGAGTTTTATGTAATAAGACGAAGAAGATACGGAAGAATTGTGTGAATAAAAGCTCCATCGACGTCTCTATTTATACTAATTTCTGTTTCCAAAAATCCGCCAGAACGGAACCACCTGGGAACAGGCGCAGCACCTGCTGCGCCTCTTCAAAGGGACGCAGCTCGTGCTGCGCCTCTTCCTCAGCTTGACTTCTGTGATTTTCCGCGTTGGATCTTTGTAACAACCCAGTTTCTCTAATGACTTAATTAACGAAAGCGGAAAGAAAGATAAGTCATAAAAATCAGAAAAATTTAAAATCGTCAACTCATAATGAGTTGATTCATAAAACTGGATGTTTAGAACATAAAACAAGGTCTGATATCCGAATTACAAATTAAAGCAAGGTCCGACTTTAATAAAAGTTTGCTACATAAACTCATGAAAGATCAACATAAGATGTTTTATTCTCTCGACAGTCCCCTCCTAAGTCCAAGTCTTCAAGATCCATGTTACCTGAAACATCATTAAAATAAAACTGCCCCACTTAGTGGGAGTAACCTAACCGTCCTCTATCAACGGCCTCTTATCATGGAGAATATTAGTAATGCAATTAGGCGGTCAAACATTCAACTCCAGTCACATTACAACATCGACATGCACACATGTGATATGTACATGAAGTAACACATTGGTTCATATTGGCATATGACATAATAAATGTGTGAATATAACGACATTGTTCAACAACATGTTATATAAATCAACATATAGTAAATCCAAGTAGATATTATACGGATAAAAACTTGTAGTCATTTCTTTTTAAAAAAATTATTTTCTTCATAAAAAGCACGAGACGTGACTACTAATGTCACACGCATACTCACGGCTTGCATCTCACCTTGAGTACGAGTGGGAGCATCAATCCCGTCGATCATATCGATACTAGGAGGTTTACATCTCACCCCTAGTGCTCAATAAGACCGGACGACTAAATTGACTTGGTTTAGCAACCAGAATAGTGGGGAAGAACAGACGGCTAATGAATGGACTCAGAGGTCCCATTTAAGTGACATGTCCCATACACTTCGAGGCACCAAGACAATCATAACTGTCAAGGTCTGCACACGATCGCAACCGTGAAATAATATTTGCCAAGATATCTCAAAGGTAGTAAAGCCGATCAAGCTCCCGTCAATATATGCGCATATACCCACTCCACACTTCTTGGAACACGCAGCTCCTCGGTGGCGGTGGTCGACTACTATCCTAACGACAATCCCTCCACACGCAGCTTCGGATATGTCAGTCTGTCATACTTGTATAGCATAAGCTCTCTAAGCATTCTTCCGACACGTCGATCCCTAAAACTTACCAAGGTAGCGCCCAACATATAGCACGAAAGACTCACATGTGTCTCATAGAGACGATGATACATCGATATGCGGACCATCCCAACATATCGACAACACATCGGCACTTGGCTCAGAGGTCCCATTCAAGGGGCATACCCAAGATAACCGGAAAATAGCATACCGATTCAGAGGTCCCATTTAAGTGGCATGTTCGGCACTAGGATAACATGGCGGTAAAATGATACCTGACTTCTGGACTCCGCATGCCCTAGTCCAAGCTGTAGAAAACGCTTTTACCCCATGAGAATTTCATGGGTATTAATCTTAACCGAGTAGTGTATTTGAGATTTGGAACATCTTATTCAAGTAATATATTAGAAAGTATTCCTTATTTCTAATTCGTTATTCAAGGATTGGAATTACTAGATATATTATTTTCAAGTATAAATTTACTTTGACTTAGTAACTCTTGACTAATTAATTAGTCAATGGTTAACCAAGGTCGTCATAGTCAACTCACAGCTTAACTAATATTTTAATTAGTCAAGGCATGACTAGAGACAAGTCCTTAAGTTTTATTTAATATTCAAATAAGGTCCTTATAAATATTATATTGATTTACTTAAAATTTGAAGGTGAAGACAAGTATTTTAAAATAAAACCTTCAAAGGCATTTGAGTCTAAAAATTTAATAATTTCATTAAAATTGCTAAGAATCACTTTTACACTTGTTAAGATCTTTAAAGGCTGTTTCTAAAACGGTTTTTTAGAATAAAATTTACTTAAACTCTTAAAACAGTTATTAAAATAACTAAGCAAGGTAGTTTTAGTTCAAAACTGAATAATTTAATATAATTATTTTAATAAGGTATTTGTATATTCTCCTTGCTGTATTACACTTGAATAAAACTTTATTTTTATAAAGTAGCTTCACCAAATAAATTTAAGATATTAAAATCGTATTAGACCATAGAGCGGCCTTTTTGTTTATTTTCGAAAAGGGTCCTAAACTAAGTATTTTCTTACATGATTTTGCCAGGTTATTCCTCATAATATAATGGAACTCCTGTAATTTGTTTATGATTTTTAAAAGGGTACATAAATTACTGAATTTCGTACATTATTCAGGCTTGTAGGAATTTTATAAAATAAAATAAAAATCGTATCGATGCAAGGTCTGCGCCTAAAAATCCTATAAATCAGAAGGTAAAACATATAAAAATTTCAACTCTATATCATGCATGAAACGAAATTAGTGCAAATAAGAAGTTTCATCATTTTTCATACGAGTTAGCATATGCATACAAATTTTCATTTTGACTTTGTTTTAGTGGATCCAACATGTGAGTGCATATAAAAAGAATTATTCAAAGGTATATTTCTCATGTGAGGTGATGACACAATTATTAAGCTTATAGACATGATTGGCACATTGTCAATTTCCACATAATAATTTATTTAAGTGATTTATTTAAGGTGGACAACAACATGCATGTAACAAGCAATATTATGTCGCACTAAAAATATATATATGACACTAGTTAGAAAGACTTATCCTACCAAGATATGTCTATTTGCCTCCTGACTAAATTACTAGTATTCTACAATTACGAGGCAGAGGGTTAGGTTAGGTTACCTTAAAGGTTGTCCGGGTCTTGAATGTAATGAAAGATGCTTAGATCAACAGGCTCTTCCTCTTCCTCCTCTAATTTGATTCCATGATAACAACAAAATAACAAACAAGTTAGTAATAAATTATCTACTTAATTAATCTAGTAATTATAATCGAGGAAGAGTTAGGAAAGAAAAAGGGAATGAAAAGTATACAAGTTTTAACTTAGGCTTTGTGGGATACAGAAGATGTGAGTATGCAACTAAGTGGAGCAAGGTGAGAACTTAGGTGCTTTAAATAGGATGTCAAAATACTCACTCCATGTGTATAAGTTCACGGATCATTTGCATGCTAGTGGAAACCATCACAAAGGACAATGGTCATGGTTTGTGTAAGAGTGAGGTCTAGTCCATGCACAAGGGTGAAGAAAGAAACAAAAGCTCATGAAGGATTAGACTCCTCATAAGAATGGATGTATTAGGGTGGAAGAAATAGTCACAAGCTGCTGCCATTTCTTAAATATGGGAGGTAAAAAACAAAACCTTTGTTTGTTTGCAAGGTCATCATAGAATTGATTATGAACACCATGATTTTATGAAGGCTCTTTGCACAACCGAGCAGGTTTGAGATTTTGAAGTTGTTAATGGCTAATGAAAATATTACCATGGTGTCGGGCTCGGAAAAATAATAAATTTAGGCTTTTGTTTCACCTCAATCGGAGTCCGGATGAGTAAATAGGGGCCAAAATATGAAGATGCATTAAAGTTACGCGCGAGTGAAATGTCGTAACTTATATAATGATTGTTTCGAAGGCTAAAAAGGTATTGAAAGAAATTTCAAGTTTCTCTTCTAAGATTATAATATCGTAATTAATTATGTAAATATGCGATTAAAAACACGGGGTGTTACAGTACATCCCCCTTAAAAGAATTTCGTCCTCGAAATTCACGATAACCATAGAGGTGCAACCTACCTAATCAAAAAGTTCGGGGTATCTTTCGCGCATGGACTCTTCGGTCTCCCAAGTAGCATGGTCGAGGTTTTGACTTAGCCATCGAACTTTGACCAAAGGTACCGACTTCCTCCTGAGTGTCTTGGTCTCTCGGGCCAGAATCTCCACCGGTCTTTCAGAGTAAAGAAGGTAGGGTTCGATAGCGACTACATCAGGTGTAAGGACATGTGATGGATCGCTTCTATACTTCCGTAGTTGGGACACGTGGAACACGTTATGCACCTTTGATAGGTTTGGTGGTAGTGCTAAACGATAGGCCACTTTGCCAACTCTCTCCAAGATTTCGTATGGTCCGATGTACTTTGGGCCGAGCTTCCCTTTTAGGCCAAATCGTCTTACTCCTTTCATTGGTGATACCTTTAGGAAAACATGATCTTCCACGGCAAACTCGATTGGTCTTCGGTGTTCATTGGCGTAGGCTTTCTGTCGATCTTGCGCTGCTTGGAGTCTTTCTCGGATAATCTTAATCTGTTCAATCTGGTCTTGAATAGTCTGAGGTCCTAGTGTCAGATGATCGCTGGCGTCATCCCAGCATACTGGACTTCGACACTTTCTTCCGTAAAGTGCTTCGAAAGGTGCACAACCCAAACTCGCATGGTGACTGTTGTTGTAGGAGAACTCTATCAAGGGTAGCTGTTTTTCCCAACTGTCATTAAATTCTAGGACACATGCCCTCAGCATATCTTCTAGCGTTTGGATTGTCCTCTCCGTTTGTCCGTCTGTTTGAGGATGGAATGCGGTGCACAAGTTGAGTTTACTCCCCATGCATTCCCCGTAGTCTTCCCCCAGTGAAGTGTGAAACAAAACGAGGATCTCTGTCAGATACGATGTCCTTTGGCACTCCATGTAGTCGAATGATCTCCTTCAGGTAAGATTTTGCCAGTTCCTCCATGCTCCAAGTCTCTCGTATCGGAATGAAGTGTGCCACCTTTATCAATCTATCGACAACCACCCAAATCGCATCCTTGTTGCTTTGGGTTCGTGGTAGTCCCATTACAAAATCCATGGAGATGGAATCCCACTTCCTCACTGGAATGTCCAAGGGTTGTAGTAGGCCTCCAGATCTTTGGTGTTCGAACTTCACCTTCTGGCAAATGAGGCATTTGGCAACATATTCTGCCACATCCCTCTTCATCCCATGCCACCAATATTGTAGCTTCAAATCCTTGTACATCTTATCAGATCCTGGGTGAATGGAATATCTCGAATTGTGTGCTTCCCACAAGATCTTCTTGCGAATGGCTTCATAATGAGGCACACACCACCTTCCTTTAAATCTCAAGCTCCCATCTGGATATATTTCGAATCCTTCGGATCTTCCCTGTGGTATACCTTCTCTGATCTTTACTAACTCTGGATCTTCCCATTGTAGAGCTCTAACTTCATGATACAAATCGGGTTCAGCAGCCATAGCATTTAAGGTTAACTTTCCTTTATTCACAACCTCAACTTCCAACTTCTCTAAGTCTCGTACTATCCCGTGAGCTGTCTTCCTACTCAGGGCATCGGCGACGACATTTGCCTTCCCTTCATGGTATTGCAACTCAATGTCGTAGTCCTTGATGAGTTCTAACCACCTCCTCTGTCTCATGTTTAACTCCTTCTGGGTGAAAATATACTTGAGGCTCTTGTGGTCCGTGTAGAAGTTACATCTAACTCCATATAAATAATGCCTCCAAATCTTCAAGGCAAAAACTACAGCTGCTAGCTCCAGGTCATGAGTTGGATAATTTTTCTCATGCACCTTCAACTGTCGAGACGCATAAGCAATCACTTTCCCTTTCTGCATTAGCACACATCCTAGACCATTTAAGGATGCGTCGCTGTAGACGTCGTACTCTTCTCCATCGGTTGGTAAAGTTAGGATTGGGGCTGAGGTGAGTCGGGCTTTTAGCTCCTGGAAGGCCTTCTCACACTCTTCGGTCCAAATGTACTTAGACTCCTTCTGCAAAAGTTTGGTCATAGGTCTCGCGATCTTTGAAAAGTCTTGGACAAATCTTCGGTAGTAGCCTCCTAAACCCAAGAAACTTCGGACTTCAGAGACATTCTTTGGGGATTGCCATTCTTCCACGGCCTTGATCTTGGCGGGGTCTACTTTTACTCCCTGATTTGTTATGATATGTCCCAGAAATGCCACTTCCTTCAGCCAAAACTCACACTTGGATAGTTTTGCATACCACTTTTGTTGTCGCAGCTTGTCGAGAACTGCGCGAAGATGAACCTCGTGTTCGAACATAGTTTTAGAGTATATTAAGATGTCATCGATAAAGACAACGACACACTTATCTAGGTACTCTCTAAACGTGCGATTCATCTGATCCATGAACACTGCTGGTGCGTTGGTCAAACCAAAAGGCATTACGTTAAACTCATAGTGACCATATCTGGTTCTGAAAGCTGTCTTCGGAATATCCTCTTCTCTTACTGGAATTTGATGATAACCAGATCTGAGATCGATCTTGGAGAATACTCCCGCTCCTTTCAATTGGTCGAAAAGATCATCGATACGTGGTAAAGGGTATCGGTTCTTAATGGTGACCTTGTTCAAGTCGCGATAGTCGATACACATCCTCATACTCCCATCTTTCTTCTTCACAAATAGCACTGGTGCTCCCCATGGTGATGCACTTGGTCGGATGAAACCCTTTTCGATGAGCTCCCCTAGTTGAATCTTCAACTCTTGCAACTCTTTTGGGGCCATACGATATGGTGACTTTGAAATCGGTGCAGTGCCTGGCACTAAGTCGATTGAGAACTCTACATCGCGCTCTGGTTGTATTCCTGGTAATTCCTCGGGAAATACCTCAGGAAATTCCCGGACTACGGGTATGTCCTCGATCCTGAGCTTTTCCCCTCCTATGGAATTTATGTTGCACAAGAAGGTATGTTCTCCTTTACGCATCTGGCTCGCTAGCTTCATAGCGTTGATGACCTTAACTCGAGTGTTCGGTATGTAACCTCTATAAGTTACTCTTGCTCCGAGCGAGTTCCTTAGTGAAATCTTTTGGTCTCTACACTCAAACTTGGCGTGGTACTTTGCTAGCCAATCCATTCCCAAAATGATGTCGAAACCAGGTAGGTCGAGGCTGATGAGGTTAGCCGAAAAGGTCGAACCAAGGATAATAACAGGAACGCCTCGGTACCTCGCCTTGCAGTTTAAGGTCTGACCGTTAGGAATCACAATGGATGCATGGATTGCTTCGGGATTTGGAAGTTTAGCCTTAGCTACGAAGGTTGGTGATACATGTGATAGAGATGCTCCTGTGTCGAACAATATGAAAGCCATACAAGAATTAACCAGAAATTTACCAGTGATTGTATCGGCTTGTTCCTCTTCTCCACCATCGATCATCATGTAAGCCCTTCCCTGAATCAGTGGGGTTCCCGTCTTCTTGGGACAGACGTAAGACTTGTGACCTTCCTCTTTACAGAAAAAGCAGATGATGGGTTTCCCGTTACACTGTTTGCCAGGGTGCGGAGCCTGTTTGCATAGATAACACTTTGAAGTTGAGCCCTGGGTGTCATCATTACCGGTATTGCCCTTGGGAAAGATCTTGTTTGATAAGTTAGACTGAAATTTCCTTGCAAAAGGTTTTGACTTTTGGTGAAAAGATTTTTGATGACGAGGTTTCTGATAAAGGGGTTTCTGATAGAGAGGTCTTTGGTAAAGGGGTTTCTGAATAAAACTGTTATGGGACACTGTGGGGGTAAAGGTTTTCTTCTTCTTCTTGTCCGCATTTTGGATGGCAGCAAAAATGGCCATGGCTTTCTCGTGAGGCGCTTGGAAAGTTGGGAAGTCCCGCCCACCATCAATCAAGGTTCAAATGGGCTCCATTTGACGCACATACTTGATTGATGAGGTCTCCTCATCCGTACCCGATCTCTTGCGAACTTGGAGAGTTCATCAAACTTGCGAGTGTACTCAGTAAGAGTCATAGCTCCAATCTCTAGGTTGTGGAACTCCTGTTCCTTTTGATGCTTCATAGATGGAGGATAGTATTTCTTCTCGAGGCTGGCTCTGAACTCGTTCCATCCGTATCCAGGGGTTGTCTTGAAAGCTTCTTGAGCGATTGTCCACCAATCGTTCGCGGCTCCTTTGAGGTAGTAGGATACTATCTCAATCTTTTCCTCTTCGGGAGTGTGGCTTAGCCTCAGCAGTTTCTCCATTTCCGCTAGCCAATTTGCAAGATCATTAGGATCGTCGGAGCCATAGTAAGATGGAGGTCGATGCTTTGAGAACTGATCGAAAGCGGAGGGATGGTGTTGGTGTTGGTTAAGCCTTGCCTTAAGTTTGGTTGTTCAAGAGCTGCGTGATTGTTACTTGTGATGCAGCTAGTTGAGCAGCCATCTGAGTCATAGCCTCCTCATATCCTTGTCTCCGTAAGTCCTCTTGGGGATTTCCGTTTCCATTCCCGTTGCTTCTTGTTACTATCATCTGCTCGAGGTGTGGTATCATCAGCACAAGTAAAAGAAAATACATGCACAAACCAGAAGTGAGACAAAAGTAGAACAAAACAAGAAGAACAAAAACGAATTCATTGTTAACTTCCTTGTTACAAGGTAACACTAAGTAGCTTCATTAGGTGGCGGTTACAAAGAAATCTATAACTAGCATAAAAAAACGCAGTTAAACCTACGGTAGACTGAGCTAGGGTTTAGGTGTCCTAGTCTCTATCTAGTACAGGAATCTTGCTCCCTTCTCGATTGCTCTGGCACAGGCATTGAGTGCTAACTTGAACTCATACCAATCATAGTAATGGTTCTCTTGGTCTCCTCTAGCTAAGATGCGGTTCCACCATAATTCTGCCTTCCCTATCAGCTTGGTGGTGGCGAACTCTACCTTCCAGTCGGGTGGTACATTATATTCCTTAAATCTCCATTCACAAACTCTGATAAAGTTTGGGTAGTCTGGCCTCTCGAAGAAGAAAATTGGGCCATTGCCACAGAAGTTTGCTCGAGCATTGTCCTTTTTCTTTGTAGCATCTTCTAGCTTGGGGTTTCTCTCCCGGCGAGTGAAGTGAAAATTATTGGCCTCATCTTCCCAGTCAGTAGTCCGATTTTGGTGTGCCGATTTAATCCTTCTTCTCTTGTTAGGGTGATCCCTAAGCCACTTCTTGAATCTCTTCTTCCTTTCTACTTCTGCAATTTCTTCCTTGGTCATTTCCATGGGCCTCTTACTTGATCTCACCATCTTGATGAAAAACGGCGGTATTCCTAGGTTGGGGTCCGTTCTAAGATGCTAGCTAGGGATAGCGCGTATACATGCTAAGTTAGATAGTTAATCAGACAATTTAAGCAAGTAATCAACACAGATCATGCAGAAGGTAGCACAAACATTAATCCTTATGACGGTTAGGATCTTTCAGGTAGTTCTACCCTCCCAACCATATATCCTCGCTTATTATACATCGTAAGGGTTAGCTAGTGATTCTCTCATTTTAGTGATCTAAGAGTTCTAGTTATTACATCTTATTTTACCCTAAAGTCATGAGTCCCGGATGCTTCCTCGATAGGTGAAATAATAATGTATCGCACAATTACTATTCACGGTCTCAAGGTCGCTCTGATACCAACTGTAACAACCCAGTTTCTCTAATGACTTAATTAACGAAAGCGGAAAGAAAGATAAGTCATAAAAATCAGTAAAATTTAAAACCGTCAACTCATAATGAGTTGATTCATAAAACTGGATGTTTAGAACATAAAACAAGGTCTGATATCCGAATTACAAATTAAAGCAAGGTCCGACTTTAATAAAAGTTTGCTACATAAACTCATGAAAGATCAACATAAGATGTTTTATTCTCTCGACAGTCCCCTCCTAAGTCCAAGTCTTCAAGATCCATGTTACCTGAAACATCATTAAAATAAAACTGCCCCACTTAGTGGGAGTAACCTAACCGTCCTCTATCAACGGCCTCTTATCATGGAGAATATTTGTAATGCAATTAGGCGGTCAAACATTCAACTCCAGTCACATTACAACATCGACATGCACACATGTGATATGTACATGAAGTAACACATTGGTTCATATTGGCATATGACATAATAAATGTGTGAATATAACGACATTGTTCAACAACATGTTATATAAATCAACATATAGTAAATCCAAGTAGATATTATACGGATAAAAACTTGTAGTCATTTCTTTTTAAAAAATTTATTTTCTTCATAAAAAGCACGGGACGTGACTACTAATGTCACACGCATACTCACGGCTTGCATCTCACCTTGAGTACGAGTGGGAGCATCAATCCCGTCGATCATATCGATACTAGGAGGTTTACATCTCACCCCTAGTGCTCAATAGGACCGGACGACTAAATTGACTTGGTTTAGCAACCAGAATCGTGGGGAAGAACAGACGGCTAATGAATGGACTCAGAGGTCCCATTTAAGTGACATGTCCCATACACTTCGAGGCACCAAGACAATCATAATCACAAGGTCCGCACACGATCGCAACCGTGAAATAATATTTGCCAAGATATCCGAAAGGTAGTAAAGCCGATCAAGCTCACAATATATGCGCATATACCCACTCCACACTTCTTGGAACACGCACTCCTCGGTGGCGGGTCGACTACTATCCTAATGACAATCCCTCCACACGCAGCTTCGGGATATGCTGTCCGTACTTGTATAGCATAAGCTCTCTAAGCATTCTTCCGACACGTCGATCCCTAAAACTTACCAAGGTAGCGCCCAACATATAGCGCGAAAGACTCACATGTGTCTCATAGAGACGATGATACATCGATATGCGGACCATCCCAACATATCGACAACACAGCGGCACTTGGCTCAGAGGTCCCATTCAAGGGGCATACTAAGATAACCGGAAAATAGCATACCGATTCAGAGGTCCTATTTAAGTGGCATGTTCGGCAGCTAGGGTAACATGGCGGTAAAATGATACCGGACTTACAGACTCCCGCAGGCCCTAGTCCAAGCTGTAGAAAACGCTTTTACCCCATGAGAATTTCATGGGTATTAATCTTAACCGAGTAGTGTATTTGAGATTTGGAACATCTTATTCAAGTAATATATTAGAAAGTATTCCTTATTTCTAATTCGTTATTCAAGGATTGGAATTACTAGATATATTATTTTCAAGTATAAATTTACTTTGACTTAGTAACTCTTGACTAATTAATTAGTCAATGGTTAACCAAGGTCGTCATAGTCAACTCACAGCTTAACTAATATTTTAATTAGTCAAGGCATGACTAGAGACAAGTCCTTAAGTTTTATTTAATATTCAAATAAGGTCCTTATAAATATTATATTGATTTACTTAAAATTTGAAGGTGAAGACAAGTATTTTAAAATAAAACCTTCAAAGGCATTTGAGTCTAAAAATTTAATAATTTCATCAAAATTGCTAAGAATCACTTTTACACTTGTTAAGATCTTTAAAGGTTGTTTCTAAAACGGTTTTTAGAATAAAATTTACTTAAACTCTTAAAACAGTTATTAAAATAACTAAGCAAGGTAGTTTTAGTTCAAAACTGAATAATTTAATATAATTATTTTAATAAGGTATTTGTATATTCTCCTTGCTGTATTACACTTGAATAAAACTTTATTTTTATAAAGTAGCTTCACCAAATAAATTTAAGATATTAAAATCGTATTAGACCATAGAGCGGCCTTTTTGTTTATTTTCGAAAAGGGTCCTAAACTAAGTATTTTCTTACAAGATTTTGCCAGGTTATTCCTCATAATATAATGGAACTCCTGTAATGTTTTTATGATTTTTAAAAGGGTACATAAATTACTGAATTTCGTACATTATTCAGGCTTGTAGGAATTTTATAAAATAAAATAAAATCGTATCGATGCAAGGTCTGCGCCTAAAAATCCTATAAATCAGAAGGTAAATCATATAAAAATTTCAACTCTATATCATGCATGAAACGAAATTAGTGCAAATAAGAAGTTTCATCATTTTTCATACGAGTTAGCATATGCATACAAATTTTCATTTTGACTTTGTTTTAGTGGATCCAACATGTGAGTGCATATAAAAAGAATTATTCAAAGGTATATTTCTCATGTGAGGTGATGACACAATTATTAAGCTTATAGACATGATTGGCACATTGTCAATTTCCACATAATAATTTATTTAAGTGATTTATTTAAGGTGGACAACAACATGCATGTAACAAGCAATATTATGTCGCACTAAAAATACATATATGACACTAGTTAGAAAGACTTATCCTACCAAGATATGTCTATTTGCCTCCTGACTAAATTACTAGTATTCTACAATTACGAGGCAGAGGGTTAGGTTAGGTTACCTTAAAGGTTGTCCGGGTCTTGAATATAATGAAAGATGCTTAGATCAACAAGCTCTTCCTCTTCCTCCTCTAATTTGATTCCATGATAACAACAAAATAACAAACAAGTTAGTAATAAATTATCTACTTAATTAATCTAGTAATTATAATCGAGGAAGAGTTAGGAAAGAAAAAGGGAATGAAAAGTATACAAGTTTTAACTTAGGCGTTGTGGGATACGGCAGATGTGAGTATGCAACTAAGTGGAGCAAGGTGAGAACTTAGGTGCTTTAAATAGGATGTCAAAATACTCACTCCATGTGTATAAGTTCACGGATCATTTGCATGCTAGTGGAAACCATCACAAAGGACAATGGTCATGGTTTGTGTAAGAGTGAGGTCTAGTCCATGCACAAGGGTGAAGAAAGAAACAAAAGCTCATGAAGGATTAGACTCCTCATAAGAATGGATGTATTAGGGTGGAAGAAATAGTCACAAGCTGCTGCCATTTCTTAAATATGGGAGTTAAAAAACAAAACCTTTGTTTGTTTGCAAGGTCATCATAGAATTGATTATGAACACCATGATTTTATGAAGGCTCATTGCACAACCGAGCAGTTTTGAGATTTTGAAGTTGTTAATGGCTAATGAAAATATTACCATGGTGTCGGGCTCGGAAAAATAATAAATTTAGGCTTTTGTTTCACCTCAATCGGAGTCCGGATGAGTAAATAGGGGCCAAAATACGAAGATGCATTAAAGTTACGCGCGAGTGAAATGTCGTAACTTATATAATGATTGTTTCGAAGGCTAAAAAGGTATTGAAAGAAATTTCAAGTTTCTCTTCTAAGATTATAATATCGTAATTAATTATGTAAATATGCGATTAAAAACACGGGGTGTTACAATCTTTCCTAATTCCTCGACGAATAATTTCCTATTCCTACGGGTTATTATTTTGGTAAATACGTGGAAATTACCATATTTCGTGTTTCCTAATTCCGCGGGCACACATTTCGAAACGATATCAACATTTTCGTCATTTTACCACACTTGTACAATTTATTTTAGGAAATAATTTTCATTTTAATTCATTTTTTTATTTTAGGAAATAATTTTCATTATAATTTAATTCATTTCAAAATTCATATATTTATTTCATTTACATATTTCTTTCATTTCTTTTTTCATTTCATTTCTAACTTATAGGTTTCTATTTTTTTTCTTTTTTTAGGGGTAACCCTCCCTACCGTCCGGTCATTTCCGGCAAAATTTTTGCATTTTTGCATTTTCTTTTGCATTTTTGCGTGCTTTTGAGTCATTCGTTCTGCGCTAATTCAAGCCATGTATATATACAAATGTATGTTTTGCGTGATTTCTATGTAAATTTCGGCAGCATGACGGCGTAAACCGTCATCTACCAAACCTGTTCAAAACTAACCTGCAGATACAAGCAACACAACCCAGCAGTAAAGTCACTCAGGCCATCTTATATACAACCAAAAGGGAAATGTACAACAAACTGGGGGCTCGAGCCCCAAAACAAAGTCCGGAATGATCAAAATGAATGTCCAAAATGTACAAATGTGCAAAATACAGCCAACAAACAAACAAAAACTGCTCAAAACTACTGCTGGTCGCCCTCCAGCTCCGCAACTCTTGCCGCAAGAGCAGCAATCTCGGCGTCTCGAACCTCGAGCTCCCTCAACAAGCGAGCGCCTCCTCCCGAGATCGAGCGCCTCTCGCTCCAGCTCGCGATCCCCCTGTAAACAACAAAATTGGCTCATGTCAATCATTTCAAGAAAAGTTGGAAAATCAAAATTCAAAAATGAAATAGGCACAAGGTTCATACCTGACGACCTCGACCACCGACAAGTGCCTCGACAGAAGTAGCTCGCAGCCGGTTGGCCACCCTCCATAACGCCACAAACCGAGACGGCGCAACCTGCCTTTTCATAAAAAGAAGTTCTCATAATTGAACAAACTCAATCAAATGTGTTCTTACACGAAAATTACACAAAATTAGAGGCTCACCCTCCGAATCAGATGCTGCCAGTCGTCCAGGCCAGCATCTGTCACAGCCACGTCAAAGTCACGCAGCTCAGAGATCGTCGTCCTCCCAGTCACGTCAGTGTACTCGAGGGTCTCGGGGTACTCTGGGGGCTCGATGCCCGCCGCCTCAACCTCCTACAAAACCAAATATTTCTCATTAATCGGTGATCTTTCATCATAGTTTCAATATCAAGTAAAGAAGAAGAATAGATATACTCACAACTACCGGCCAGTACGCCAACCTTCCGTAGAGGAACGCCGAGTAGTCCTCGCCAGGAAGAAGGAGGGCGTCACCACCGACGCCAGCCAAGTCAGCCTCCCTCTCTGCCTCAGAAGGCTCCCTGAACATCGTCCTGGGAGGATCGACAGGAACCGTCAACACGTCCCGACAGCACTAACGAGCCAAGCGCTCGCCCAAGTACCATACAGGACCCATCGACGTCCTCAACAGCAGCCGGCTCGAGCTCCTAGGTCGAAGGACCTCAGCCACCAAAGGAGGCGCTCCAGCGTACTCCGCCTAAGGCCTAGGCACCCACTGGGACAAGATAAACAAAGGAATAATTCTTATGATCAATTTAAAGGAAATATAGAAGCAAATGAATATAGGTGAGATGCTTACGCTGTCTCGCTGAAGAGCGTTCACGTCCCGCCGGTAGACACCGTGAGAAGAATGCTTGCTCTTCGTCTTGCACATCACCCAATCCCTCACCACGGGATAGGCCTTCTCCAGCGGCTCCGTCCTCTTGGGCGCGAGGCCCGAAAAGTAGGATTACACCCACGCCTGTGAAGCAAGATAGTCAATAACGATCTTTCGTGATTTGATAAAGAAAGGAATTGATTTTGGTCTAAATGAAGGTTCATACCTCCAACAGTAGTCCAGGTCCGACAGCGCCAGGATAATTCCCCTTCTCCATCAACTCCGGACGAACCATGGCCCTCATGAAGCGGATGAGGACCGCAAAACCAGCAGTGACCCAGTCCCAATGCCCTAGGAAGCTCAGGTTAGAAAGGAAGGGAAGAAGCTTCGTCGATAGCCTCTCTCCCTTGTCTCCGAGGTATATCGAAGACAGAAACCACCAGAGCCACAAACGAGCCCTCTGCTCAGCTGTACAGGGAGGAGGAGCCGTCTCCCTCCCGTCAATCGTCACCAGCGCTGGGATCTTTCCCGCGAAGTAGTCTCGAACGTAGGAGCTGGGTACCAAACCCGGCACTGTGACAGCCTTCGGCGACAAGTTCCAGCCGATCAACCTCCTAGCCTCGGCCAAGTCCACCCTCACGGCAGTCTCCGGCCACTCCACAACCTCAGACTCACACGGCAGACCAGAAATCATGCCGTAGTCCTCCAGAGTGACTCCCACCTCACCAAAAGGCATGTGAAACGTGGAAGTCGTATCCCAGAATCGGTCCAAGAAAGCGCGGACCAGGCTAAGGTTAGCCCGTAGCTTCCTCTTCGCGATATCCCTCCAGGCCTGCACCAAGGCACCGAATGCTCCACGATCGATCATGGCGTGCTCCTCCGCCGACAGCCGCTCGTAGCACTCCATTGCTGTCACGTAGCCCGAGAACGACCTGATGTTCCCGGCCTCCTATTATGATTTGAAACAAAAGCTATCTTTAGTTTTTCGAATGAAAATTGGAAGAGATATGAACAAATAAACGAAAGAAGATGAGTGATGAGTAGTGAATTCCTATTTACCAAGCTCTTCACCGTCCTGTAGGACAGGTGACCCTCTGCCGACCCACAAAGTGCCTACTCTCCCGGTCTCACCACGCGGAGCTCCTCTCAGCTGACGACCTCCTCGTCCAACGTTGGCCCGTCTCGGGGCCTCCTCCTCCTCAACAGCCTCCTCCTCATGAACCTCGTCCCCCAGCGACCATCACCGCGGCGGTTAAGGCCCGCTCCAAAGCCTCCTCGACAACAGTAGCGTCTATCTCCAAGGGAGTCCTCCCAGAAGTAGAAGCCTCATCACCTGCAACATTAAAGCAAATTTAGGCCGCGTCACGTGACGGCGGGCCTTGGTTAAGGGATTTTTTCGAGCCTTCGGAAGCCCTGAAATCGCTCTTTCTCGCCATCTTTGGCCATATTCTCGCAAACCCGATTGCTCATGTGGTAATTTGGGTCAAGTAAAGCCTAATTTGAAGCCTAGTCTTGGGTTCAAGCCGAAATTTCGGCAGCATTTCGTTACAACGGCGATTATGCCCTAGAAAAGTGTCCTGAAAAAGCTGTCACAAACCAAAATTACGAGATGGTAGGAAGTTTACCCATCATCCAAGGATCCCAAATATCAAGTATCATCGCAAATGGGCAATCATAAGGCTATTTTCGAAACAATTTACGGTTTAGCTGTGAAACCGTCTCAAATTCACTCAAAGGCTCAAAACTCAACGAAAATTCGAAACAAATACATGGTTGTGTTCCTTATACTACCTATTATCCGTTTCTAATACCAATTTGACAAGGCAAATGCATTTGGGGGAAAGCCCCAAATTTTCGATTAATTGGGTCATAAACCCTAATTTTTTCGATCCAAAATTGAACAAACACAGAAGATTAATGCAAGAATGATACACATACCTCGATTAGTCATGATTAATGCAAGCTTTTGGATCAAACCTTGGCAGAAATAGTTAAGATTTGAGAGAGAAAATGTGTGATTTGTGTTTCGAAACAAATGATCCCAATCCCTCTGTTTATCGCGTTTTTACGCAGAAAAAACGCTTTGGGGAATAGACGCAGCAGGTGCTGCGCCTATTCCAAGAGACGCAGCTCTTGCTGCACCTCTTCCTTGTGTTCCCTCCATACGAGTTTTCAAAAATTCGTTATGAGTTCGTTATTTGTGGGCCCATCTTTGGTGCGCCTCTTCCCCGATGCTATTTTATCCTTTTGGTCCGTTTGACGATTATCTTTCGTTCCGGTCCGCATTTTCAAGCCAGCAGCAGACTATTACACGTTATTTATTACTTCCAAGACCCTTACTTGTCACAACAAGCAGATATTCCTTCACAGGTGTTTCGACACGCCTTCATTATATTTCCCCAACGAGAGTAAGCGGATAGACTTTCCCTCTCGAGACATGGAGATTAATTCCCGATTATGTTCCACAACGAGAGTAAGCGGATAGACTTTCCCTCTCAAGACATGGAGATCAACATCAGCCCCTATTTCTTCCGAAGTTTATTCGAAGCTGAGCACGAACAGATTTCTCCCAAGCAGTTCCCGCCCGTGTCCTGCTGCTCACAACATTTCTTGCTTCCCCTCGGAGTGCGACGACGGTGTTGTCCTCCAAGAAGTTCCCAAACCGATAGAATTCCTATACTCAAGCCTTAGTTACCCTTAAGTTAAACTTATATTTGACCTCCTTCCCGCCGATGCTTTCCTTTAGGGTCCCATACCCTAGCATAATCCTTATATATCTTTTAGGTCTCACCCTTAGCTCCTACGCAACTCCGGAAACATCTCGAGAAAGAAGTTTCAGGTATGATCTCTTCTTATGGCTGGCGAGCCTCCTTACGTAGTCTATTGGACTTTAAACGACCCTCCCCGATAGTCGACAGACTCTAAAATGTTCCCGACGACAGGTCCTTGGCTCAGACCCCTTGAGCCGCCTCGCGTCGCCATAGTCGTCAGGTTGTAATCTTCGATTGACCTGATGGCTATACTTTGACTTTCGCCTTGTCCAAGCCTCAGTCAAAGTAGGGGCTCTGTAGATACCTCATTTCTGCACCTCTCGCAAACCACCCGGTGATGATTGGGCCACATGTTTGTTACGCGGAACGATTTGTGACAGTTCGTAAGTTTATCGTCAAGTGATTGCTCAAATACTAATGTCTACCTCTTAGTTGTCATCTACGTGCCGATACGGTCGTTTTGACAGTAATTAGAGTACATTTGGAGTCCGGGCCTAAAACCGTCTTCGTTTTCTGATAACCATTAACTCCCGAGTCAGAATATTCTGGAATGTTCCAGATATTCTATTCCATATTTTACACATATTTCACAATCTTTATCCTTTGGTAAACAATTTCCCGTAATATTCACATAAGATATTAAGGAAAACCGAATTATTCCGTCCTTCTATAACTCAAACACGGAAATCTTTCTTCCGCAGGAGGAACCCCTTGGGAATAGACGCAGCAGGTGCTGCGCCTCTTCCAAGAGACGCAGTGACTGCTGCGCCTCTTCCCAGGTCCTTTTCTGCGTAATTTTCGTATCTTTTACATATCTTAACTAGATTCACTTCCAAAGACTCTCCGAAACCCTAATTCCTTCACGTGATTAGTATAAATAGGAGCCTTCGTTCCTCATATTTCTCACACGAGTGTCCGCCCTTCTCTTCTCCCTTTGCATTCTAGACCTTTGTTCTTACTTTTTGGCGTCTACGTGCTTGAACATTCGACCACGTAAGCTCGGATCCTTCTGAGTACCAGCCTCGTTTGCATGACCGACCAATTTGACCAACTCCACCATAATCAACTTAATAAATCTTAATCGTTTTCCTCTTACGAGGGCACTTTCGTTACATTCGAGTCGAGCATCACTAATCATAAACTTAGTTCATCTCGTTTCGTCAAACATGTAAGTCTGAGGGTGTAAATCCTTCTTTTATTATTGTTATTTATCTTTTGTATCATCTACTATTGTAAGGTTTATGTCGAAAATACCAATTAAAACCGATTTCTAAAACTGTGCTTTAAAACCTCTTTTTGCGGATTTCCAGAAGACAAACCGTCGAGAAAGGATGCAGCAACTGCTGCGCCTCTTCAAAGGAGTGCAGTTCCTGCTGCGCCTCTTTGTGAGGCTGCCGCAGTTCCTACTTCCTTTCTTCTTCCGTCGTCCTCTGTAATTCGTTCGTCTTTTTATTTGTTTCGTTTGTTTCTTGTTAATTCTTTGACATAATAGCTTATAATCTCACATGTATATTATTTATCATTCATTCACATGTTTAATTCGTCATTAAATTCGACTTAAATCCCTTATAATCTCATATTTGCGGGTTTTCGTCATTAAACTCAATCCGGGTTGTAGGGATTCGATTTGTTTATATCGGGTTTCTGGAATTCGATCCTTGATATATTTTCCATCTGTTATTCATGATATTCGTCGTTAATTTGTCATTAATTCGTCATGTTTAGCCTATTTCGTTCACCCATGTCACTAATCAATCATTCGTTCATGTAAATAATTCGTTTGCCTCCGTCTCATCCATGTTTTATCGTTTTTATGACCATTAATCATATGCAAATAACCTGTTAATCACTTTCATCCGAGTAAATATATTAATCAATCGTTAAATTAACCCAATTAACATTAACGATTTGCGATTCGCCATAGCCGAACTCACCCTTGAACAGAGAATCGGCCGCGCGCTCTTCCGAGGGGCGCAGATCTGCGGCGCCTGTTCCAGGATGATTTCTGTCTCTGAACTCCGTTGTTGCCTGACCTAGTTTAATTAGCTTACGTATAATTAACTATTATCCGTATTATCACCTTCTGACTCCTTCGTTAATTCTTTTGATTTATTCTTTATTCGTTTTTTCCAAATCATCCGTTTTGAAGGTATTTTCGACATAAATCGCCTAATCCACCGTAATTATTGTAATTTTCGTTATTGTAATTTATAATTATTGTATTTTGTATCATTTGTATGTTTTCACATGTAATTGAACATTAAATCCTACCTCGACATTAATTGTTTGCCAATTACGTGTCAACCGACTTAGTTAAATTCACATGTTAGGATTAAAACTTGGATGTTGCATTGCATGCATATAATCGACGATATATCGAGTATAGATGATATCCCTAATCATTAGTAGAGGCCGCTATCGAGACGGGCGGGATTAGGTGTTCGATCAAAAGAGCTTCCTAATACGTACCCTCACCCCTTACTCCAGATCTCTGAACATCCGTGTTCATTGGCATCCACGAGAGTCATTCTAGACATAGAATTCTAAGGGTAACGATTGCTTAGTGTTCATGACACTACTTTGTGTCTTGACATGACACGAGGTATTCGAACGGTTCCAATTTCCCATAAAAATTGGTGGCGACTCCAACAAAAATGCAAACGCTTGTTCTCTTCCTCCCAAGCGCCCCCGTGGGCCCCCCGCTGTCCACACCTCGACGTGAAAGTTGTCTTTGGTATGTCCACCTCTCTAATCTTCACCTGATGGTACCCCGACCTCAAATCAATCTTGGAAATGACTGATGCACCACTCAACTGATCAAACAGGTCATCTATCCTTGGCAAAGGATACTTGTTCTTCACCGTCACTCAGTTCAGCTTCCTGTAGTCTATGCACAACCTCAAGCTCCCATCTTTCTTCTTCACAAAAAGAATTGGTGCTCCCAACGATGATACACTAGGTCTAATGTATCCCTTTTCTATCAGATCATCTAACTGTTTCCTGAGCTCCTCCATCTCTTTAGGACCCATCCGGTACGTTGCCTTAGAGATTGGCCCCGTCCCCGGTTTCAACTCAACCATGAAATCTATCTCCCTCTTCGGTGGCAACCCCGAAATCTCCTCTGGAAAGACATCTGTAAACTCACCCACCACTGGTATCTGATCAACTGTCGGACTCTCTATCCGGTCATCTCTCACATGGCACAAGATCAAAGGGCATCCCTTTCTCAGATAGGACTTCAAGGTCACGGCTGCAATCAACTTAACTTTGGGTTTGACCACAAACCCACGATAAGACACACTAACGCCCTTAGGACCTCTCAAAGACACTTTCTTTTGATGACAGTCTATCTTAGCTTTATACTTTCCCAACCAATCCATCCTGACTATCATCTCAAAACCATCAAAATGAAACTCTAGCAAGTCTACAGGTAGATCAACTTGCCCAACTATCATAGATACATCCCTATATAACCTCCCGCATGATACGGACTCACCCGAAGGTATAAAAACTTTCTCACTTACAGACTCATATACCCTCAAACCCAACCGTTTAACATGACTCGAAGATACAAACGACTGAGACGCCCCCGAATCAAACAAAACAAAGGTATGAATACTGTTAACAAGAAAAGTACCAGTGATAACATGTGCATCATCCTCAGCTGCTTTCTTGTACATCATGAACAACTTTCCACTGGTCTTCTGTCCACCTCCCTGGACAGTACTGGCTGATGTGGTCGATTTAGCACCCGACCCCTGATTGTTGTTGTTGTTCGTAGCTGGTTTCTGATAGGAATTATCGCCATTGCGGTTACCTCCACCCTGGTAGCTCTGACCTCCCCGGTTAGACCATGACCCAGTCGGTCTATTGCTCGCATAACTCTGTGCCGGCCCCTGAGAATAGCTCCCCTGAGCTGATCTATGAAAAGCTCCAGGTACACTCGTGCACTCATGTCTCTTGTGGCCTACACCGCCACAGCCATAGCAGGTCATCCCCCAACTACCACTACCACTCATACGGCCACGCCGAAAGTGATACGTGTCGTTAAGCGTATACAAATTAGTAATTTATAATCCTATCTTAACCTCAAAAATATAGACATAGTAAAGGATAAGTAGGGTCGATCCCACAGAGAGATTGGAAAACTAATTAACTATGCAGTAATATTTACAAACTAACTTACATATTCACATGCTATTAACATATTTATGGAATTGGGGGGGTTCAATTGGTGATTTTAAGCAACCTAAAAGGAACTAATTCTATTCTAGTAAGTGAAACAAGCAACTTAATTAAGCTCATAATATTCCAGTTACATGTCGATCGTCTAGAAAATATTCAGTTTAACAATAGGTTAACTGTAGAGAATTTAGCCGCTAAAAACTCCCTATCTTTCCTTACTTTTAATCGGTAGCAAGCCGCTCGGTTACCAATACTAACTAACCAATTATACGCGAGTTTCAAGGTTCCGCAAATTGACTAGCCGCGTTAAGAATTAGAAAGACCTCATTAACCATATTAATTACCTGAGTGTTGTCAATAATCAAGCAATTAACACATCTAATTATACTCCTAGTTTAATCTAGCGACATCATTGCAGTCCTAAAATAAACTAGTTGCTACTCGGTTAATCAATTTAACGCCGCGCCAAATTAATCAACTAGCAATCGGTTTGTACCATCCACGATTAAAACGAGTATAATGAGAATACCATAAAACGAATATAGCTTAAGACGAAATTAACGATTAATAACTGAAAGATTAGTTCAACAAGGTTCCAAAATCCACGGCAACAAATCGAAATTAACTAGTAATTAAGATGAGAACTAATAAATTGAGTACGAAAACCGTCCCTTGTTTCGGTTGCAAACGCCCCGCAAGTCGCCTCCTATCTTCCTCCGGGTCGGAGCCGCTCCACCCGTTGGACTGCCCCATCTTGAATTACATCATCGTCGATTCCCGTCGCCGGATTTTGGTTTTTATATGTATACTTGCTTCCCTCATTCTGATTGGAAACTCGGGTATTTATAGTTGAACATGGTCAGTGTTTGTGAGAGATTCAGGATAGATTTCCTCGAATAAAATTTGGGAACAGATAGATTTTTGGAAAGAATGGAGTATTTGTGATCTGTGTAAACTCCATCTTTAACTATTCTCGTAGCTTCGTACTTTTTTTTTCTTCCCAAAGAATTCTCCTCTTTCTTTTATTGTTTGTTCACTTGGTCTTTTTTGATTTTGGCCGTATCACATTGATACACAAGCCAGTCTTTGGGCCTTCGTATTAGTCCACGTAAAATCTACCACGCTTGCACTTTATCTCTTCATTTCATAGGCATCGTGATTAATTAAAAGTTACGTACGTGCCTACTTGCGTGCTTCTTTATTTCCAATGCTTCGCTTCTTATTTTGCTCTTTGTTCCGTTTTATACATCCTCGTGTCATACTTTTGATCCATTAAGCGCGTCATTCGGCCCGTTCTCTTCCGTCTTGTAATCTGCTATACCAAAACACACTAAATAAGCCCATTTGCATTTAAAATAATAATAACAGTAATTAAATCTCGAAATTAACGAATATATAATAATTTAGCTCAAATAACGCGAAAGACGACCGTAAAAATATATAGATAAAGGGTATAAATATGGGTAAATATCGTCTTATCAAATTCCCCCACACTTAGCTTGTTGTCGCCCTCGACAATGACAAAACATGAGCTACAAAGATTATTTATTAACCTCAAATATTTTAGACATAACCAAGACAAAGTTTATCGACGACAAACTAAAACATTTTTTAGAAAATCATTTTATTTAAGTAGTGTAGTCAACGGAAAACATATTTGTAGTTAGATTAGAAAGTAAAATATACCGAATTTTTCCCTCCACTTCAAACTATACAATCAACTAATTAGCCAACATAAGTATTTTAAACCACTTCTAAATTATAATGATAAATAAATGCATTAGCAATACACTCGGTCCAACTATCTTCGTGCGCATGTGCAAGTGTATTGACTCGTAGAGGAAGGGTTCAGCAATTTAAGGTCCTAGGGAAAGGGAATTTACTTTCTTGTACATAGTACGAGGATCGTTCTCCCGAGCATTCAAGTGTATCCGTCATACCTCAATTAACTTACCCACCAATCCACAACCATCATCACATCATTCACGTTTTTTTTTTCTTCTTTCATTTTTTTTTTATTTTTCACTTTTCTTTTGCTTTTCCTCTGTTTTTTTCCTGTTTTTTTTTTTCAATCTTTTTTTCTTCAATTCCACCCTTCACATTTCGTACCCGTGGATATATCCAGTGTCCCTTGTAGCGAGCTTTCGACCAATGGATCCCGCCCATCCGGACAAGTCATTAGGCATTCTCCCAATACATTGATTGGGTTCCCCTAAGGGTCTAATCACTCGGGCACCGGATAGAATTGAGGTCAAGAACTTAAAGCGGAAGTCACCTATGAAAGTAAATTGGTTAATAAGACCGGCTTACGCTCCCACACTCTAGAGTCAACAAAAAGTGTAATAAAGATAGCCAAATTAAGTGCTTTATAATTCTAATTTAAAAGAGACTTAAAATATGTATGTCACTTAATTAATCAATCCAAGTTCAAAATGGAGGAAAAACTCATGTATACACGACTTCAAAACGTTTTTTTTTACTACTACTATTAGTGAAATTATTTTTAAGTTAGTATTTTAAAAAGATGTTAGATTAGCACTTGTCGTCGACTCGCTAGTCTAGCTAGTCCAATAAAAAACAAGGTCTTTTACTTGTCAAATACCAACTTCTGACAGAATTTTGACAGCATCTCCCCTCAAAACGGACATATCCAAAAATTTTTAAAACCTGTCAACCTACAATTTCAATTTCAGCACAATGGCCACCCGCCAACTCCAATTTCAGCATCAAAAACGCACAATTTACCTCTCCCCCATACTTAAACTCGACATCGTCCTCGATATCGAAATGGACATCGAGATAAACAATTTAGCATAAAATATAAATAAGAGGGAATGAGGTACTTAGCGGATTCATGTGAAGCATTCACAGCAAGTGCTCCAGATTTGCTCCAGATTTGGTTATGATAATTTTCTGTCCTGGCCAACTAAGCTCTCAGTAGCAGCAGTAGCAGTATAAACCAGCAAGGAAGGTGCCCGTAGTTTGTGTCAGCTTCCAGCCTCCAAGTAGAGCTGATCAACTTCTATCCATGGCGTTTAGCAAGGCAGCAGTGCCTTCTTGAATAAAGTTGTAACCCAACAGCCATCTATGTATCCCGAATCCTGCAAAATGAAAAACTTGACCAAAATCCGTGAAATATGAAGGAACGAAATACCCAAAATACCAGCAACTATTTTTATTCGTGACCTAAACTAATTTTTTTTTGTGCAACCGACACTATTAACATCCCCCTACAAAGGTTGCGAAACTCAGGGAGGCACTTAAGCCGACTCAACTAAACAACTATGATGCATATAAATATTAATCACACATGAAAGCAATAAAAATTAAGCTTGGGTTGCCTCCCAAGAAGCGCTTTGTTTAATGTCCAGGCTCGACATACTTATAATATCCTCAAAAATCAGTCAGCTCCTTTCAACAGCCAGCCCGTCCATTTTCCAAAACTATCTCAACTTTCACTTAGGCTTGTAGGGAGAGTCTTTTAGAAGTGCAACATGAACTTAGTAACATAACTATAAGCAGCCAATAAATTAGTAGGGCAATTAGTTTTAATTCTGGAAATCAGTCTCTCCCCTACACTCAAACTCAACTTAATTAACATTAGTTTTTTTATCAGGGGATATTAATGGAAGCGGAAAGGGACAAACGATTAGCTATGGTGAGTTAAGTGTCAAGAAAACGTAAACGAGATGACAAGTGGTTGGCCAAACTACGAGTTTTCTAAAAAAAACGGTCCTCGACCTATCATTCGTCCTCCTACTTACTGTTCCATATTAGCAAATTAGACCATATGTGAGACTGCTCTGCCCAATTATGTCAAGTTCCCAACTGCAGTTATGTCAACCCACAAGAACCATTAGTAAGATATAGAATCAAGCTAAACGTAAACTGGGAGGCAGGTAGCTAGTAGACTACAGGTTCCCAAAAAAAAAAAACGTCACTCGATCTTTTGTTCATTCACGTTCTTACCACCAAATACCATGTACTCTTTTCTGCCAATAATTCACGTTGTCCAGACTGCCATATAAGTCTCATGTTACCGCATAAACCCAACAAAAGCAACAATAATTTCATAAATCACCCAGATATCTCACCCAAACTCATCTCAATACTTTCAATTTAGGCTGTGGTCAATTCAACATAGCTAGGAAACCATTCATAGTAATTTGTTTCGTTTACAACTACCTCGTACTATAACCACATAAGCATCATCAACTATACTCCCTGACCAAGCGCTCTGATCACCCTCATATTTACTCATTCTCATAACATGATTAACCATAATAACCACAAAAGAGTAAGGGCTTAAATTCCTAGCTACTCCAGAAGTCCAAAGCACCGACAACCTGGTGTATAATAATAACATTTAAATCTCTCGTCCAACATGATTAATGGGTACTCTAAGAAGGTATGCACATTTAACAAGTGTAGCTTACAAGTTTACTCCCTTTAGTCATTCTGCAAACAAAAGAGTCCATTATAGTGAGAAATTTTCTATTCAGGATCAAAATATATGCCATCATGAATTAGTTTAACAAATTAAAATTGATCAAAACAAGGGGGTTGCAGAATTAGTCTAGCTGGATTCAAAAAACAAGTAGAAAAAACATAAGAAAACAGCATGCAAAAAGTTTTAACAAAACATGTCGTCTACTTACGATTTCCACAAACATAAAATCCAACCAAAACAAAAACAGATACTCAATACAAACATAGAAAATTAAAAATTCTTCAATCTCCCCGGCAACGGCGCCAAAATTTGGTACGTGTCGTTAAGCGTATACAAATTAGTAATTTATAATCCTATCTTAACCTCAAAAATATAGACATAGTAAAGGATAAGTAGGGTCGATCCCACAGAGAGATTGGAAAACTAATTAACTATGCAGTAATACTTACAAACTAACTTACATATTCACATGCTATTAACATATTTATGGAATTGGGGGGGTTCAATTGGTGATTTTAAGCAACCTAAAAGGAACTAATTCTATTCTAGTAAGTGAAACAAGCAACTTAATTAAGCTCATAATATTCCAGTTACATGTCGATCGTCTAGAAAATATTCAGTTTAACAATAGGTTAACTGTAGAGAATTTAGCCGCTAAAAACTCCCTATCTTTCCTTACTTTTAATCGGTAGCAAGCCGCTCGGTTACCAATACTAACTAACCAATTATACGCGAGTTTCAAGGTTCCGCAAATTGACTAGCCGCGTTAAGAATTAGAAAGACCTCATTAACCATATTAATTACCTGAGTGTTGTCAATAATCAAGCAATTAACACATCTAATTATACTCCTAGTTTAATCTAGCGACATCATTGCAGTCCTAAAATAAACTAGTTGCTACTCGGTTAATCAATTTAACGCCGCGCCAAATTAATCAACTAGCAATCGGTTTGTACCATCCACGATTAAAACGAGTATAATGAGAATACCATAAAACGAATATAGCTTAAGACGAAATTAACGATTAATAACTGAAAGATTAGTTCAACAAGGTTCCAAAATCCACGGCAACAAACTGAAATTAACTAGTAATTAAGATGAGAACTAATAAATTGAGTACAGAAAACCGTCCCTTGTTTCGGTTGCAACGCCTCCGCAAGTCAGGCCTCCTATCTTCCTCCGGGTCGGAGCCGCTCCACCCGTTGGACTGCCCCATCTTGAATTACATCATCGTCGATTCCCGTCGCCGGATTTTGGTTTTTATATGTATACTTGCTTCCCTCCTTCTGATTGGAAACTCGGGTATTTATAGTTGAACATGGTCAGTGTTTGTGAGAGATTCAGGATAGATTTCCTCGAATAAAATTTGGGAACAGATAGATTTTTGGAAAGAATGGAGTATTTGTGATCTGTGTAAACTCCATCTTTAACTATTCTCGTAGCTTCTGTACTTTTTTTCTTCCCAAAGAATTCTCCTCTTTCTTTTATTGTTTGTTCACTTGGTCTTTTTTTGATTTTGGCCGTATCACATTGATACACAAGCCAGTCTTTGGGCCTTCGTATTAGTCCACGTAAAATCTACCACGCTTGCACTTTATCTCTTCATTTCATAGGCATCGTGATTAATTAAAAGTTACGTACGTGCCTACTTGCGTGCTTCTTTATTTCCAATGCTTCGCTTCTTATTTTGCTCTTTGTTCCGTTTTATACATCCTCGTGTCATACTTTTGATCCATTAAGCGCGTCATTCGGCCCGTTCTCTTCCGTCTTGTAATCTGCTATACCAAAACACACTAAATAAGCCCATTTGCATTTAAAATAATAATAACAGTAATTAAATCTCGAAATTAACGAATATATAATAATTTAGCTCAAATAACGCGAAAGACGACCGTAAAAATATATAGATAAAGGGTATAAATATGGGTAAATATCGTCTTATCAGAAAGGAAGCCCCAGCACTGAACCCTGACCCAGAAGAAAATGCCCTAGCCTGATTGTGGTTGCCTTTTTGTGGCTAGATTGGCCACCACCTTCACTCTCAGCCTTTCTTTTCTCAACTACTCTCTCCTGAGCCATCTCCACCAACCTTTCAGCTCTCCCAGCCCTCTCATAAGCTTCCTTAACATCAGTAAGGACTCCCACGGGTAACTTGTCCATGATCTTGGGAGTCAACCCCCTCTCAAACCTCAGTGCTAGGTTCTCCTCACTCAAACTCATGTCTTCGGCATACCTAGACTTCTCATCACACTGCTTGTAGTACTCAGCCACTGACATATCAGATGTCATCCTAAACCCATCAAACTCCTCCCTCAGCTTACTCCTCACATGCTCAGGTACAAACTCTTTCCTCATAGCCCTCCGAAACTCTTCCCAAGGTATAGCAGGTAAGCCCTGCTTCGTATACATCTCTCTAGCACTCAAATTCACCTTGTCCCACCACTCACCAGCTGCTTCCCTCAAGTAGAACGCAGCTTGTTCTACTCTCATCTCATCAGGACAGTGTACCAGGTCTAGTATGTTATCCATCTCACGATGCCAAATGTCAAGAAGATTTGGCTCCCCGGTCCCCTTGTACTCTTTTGGGTTAAACCTTGCTATATAAAGGCTGATCTTAGAGTGATCAACCTCCTTATCCTTTCCCAGTCTCTTTAGGGCCTCCGTAAGAGCATCTTGATGCTCGAACATCTTAACGATAGCATCGATGTTCATGTTCTCAGCTCTCGCATACAAAGCGTTTTTCTTGGGCGGCATCTTGAAACTATATAAGAAAGGGTAGATATAAACATACGCACTATAACCCCAAAACACAAAAACAGACTGCCCAGAACACACTCGATCGAGTGCCTAAACCTACTCGATACTCGATCGAGTGCCCACCATACTCGATCGAGTGCCCCGACCTCAGACCCAAAACAGACCTTTTGATCTCTAACATACTCGACCGAGTAGCACAACCACTCGATCGAGTGACCCCCTACTCGATCGAGTGCCCTATGTACTCGATCGAGTACCCAAAAACACGATTCTGGTTATAAAAACGTCAAACACCCACTCGATCGAGTCAGACCCACTCGACCAAGTACCTCACCTACTCGATCGAGTACCCCCTACTCGATCGGGTCATGCTGACTCGTATATACTACCCGCATGTTATCTCTCATATCCCAACATACTATACAACTTTATAAACTCAACATTATAATCTAACTACGCATGCGATTCTACACAACTCCTCAATCAACAAAACAACTATCTCATGTTATCAAATGCCACATAATAAACAACCATCATGCTTCTTATACAAACAACATATATATATATATACCTCACTAACTTTTCAATCACGTTTTTGATCTCTACTCCCAACATCCAACAATTCACAACACATATATCGTCACATTACATACAAACTAGTAAACACCACATACAACTTTGACATATACCCCCCATGTGACCGGTTCAAAGTTGTAGGGCAAGTTCGCAACTTTAGGACGTCTCCCAAGCCTTTGTATTAACTCCTAAAACCTTTACCCCGAGTTCATTTTAAATGACTCCCTATATTCATTAGATTCATTGGTTACAGGTTTCAGGATCGTCGCTCTGATACCATTTTGTAACACCCCCATACTTCAAGTGCCTTACCAGGACCACCCAGGTATAAAGATGTTACCATCTCGGTTCCCCGAGGCAATGATAATCATAAGACAATAATGAAACAACATTTAAATAGTATAAGTTTAGTGAATAAGATACAATCAAAAATCAAATACGAAAATATGGTTACATGTTCTCAAAACCAACTGTCTACTCAACTAAATGAAATGTCTAATAAGCTACTCAGGCTACAGCGGAAGACTCTATCATCTGAAAGTAGCACATCCCAGCTATCCCATGTAACTCGACTCATACCTGCTCAACAACTGCTCACCATCCTCGAATGGATCACCACAGTTTTTAAAACAATAAACGGGGTCAGTACTAATCACACAATGTATATAATCCACAACACAACAATCAACACAGCTCAAACATCACAGATATACTCTGAACTCAATCACCAACTCCACAATACTGACTACACACTAAAGTATGTAGCCCTGCCAGAGTGCCCATCGCAACAGGTCACTCCACGCCGCCAGTGGGGGACCGCATCCGTTCCCCACCTAATCCCCGCTCATCTCCGTCGAGCGATAAACCCAAATCCATTAATGTGCACATCCCTTCTGTGGCGGGTTCCACAGAAGGCGAATAATGGGCGTGAAGTCACTCCCGCAAGTGACTCCACTCAGCCAGGGACGCGCCCCGAAGAACACAGACAGATACAAACAATCACAACTACTAAACAACAATCAACACCAACAACCGTCACAATACTCGTATGATAACAATCAACAAACACAAATCACCACCAACACATTATGGGACTAATACTGAGTAGGGAAACCCTACCTGGAAAGCAACACAGTCAGACGATCTCAACAGCTGTTATCAAAACGCCTCTTCTACGAATCCTCCTCCTAACATACAATCATACAATTACTACCAATCAAGAAACACAACAAAACCCCCAAATCCCCAAATTAGGGTTTAACTAACTTTAACGAAATACCATAAAAACATTACGTAGATCTTACCCTTGACGCAAAGATCACAAAGGTGTAAAGAAAGGTGAATTCCGACCTTCCAAGCTCCGGGATTTGCCAATAATGCGATTGATGCGAAGAACGTAGATTGTTTTCTCTTTTGAATGTAATTAGGTTTGTAAAAGTGTATTAAGAAAGTAACGAAAGGTTTATATATTAAATCGCATTATTAACAAAATCCGACAAACCATCCCCCCCGTAAACCGGCTACTCGATCGAGTAGCTGACATACTCGATCGAGTAGCCGACAAACCAAGTCTTGACTATATTACAAATTTTAAAATGGTGTTATACTGTTATGGGTAATTGATATGTATTAATATGAATAAAAATAGTTACACTTAATAAGAAAATAACGATTAAACTAAAAAGTTGGTTTGACTCAATGGAAATTAACTAAAAGAATTAAAATAGGCGCATAAAAAAATATGGAAGAGTGGTCTCTTGCAAGTTTGTTGCTTGAGATTCATGTATCATGTCAAAGCCAAGTGTTTAGACTAAACTTTTAGTATATACGAAGTATTAAAAGTTGAATATATAGTTTGACATCAAGTGAAAATCAACCTACACTCTTAATATATACAGAGTAATTGAATATTCTTTGTGTCGATCGTTAATTGTGACTTGATATTTTTTTAGGGAAATAGTGACTTAATATTTTTCATTGATTAAGTCTTGCTCATATTAATGAGCACAATATATGACAACTCATATATAATTAATAATTTGAAATAAATTAAATTATTATATTTTTTCCATGATTAAATATTTATATCTTCACTATGATTAACAATATTTATGTAAAATTTTGAAAGCAGACCCGTGAATTTCACGGGTTTAAACCTAGTTTGTTTCCAAAGTTTTACCTTAACCCTAATTCCTCCGTGTGATTAGTATAAATAGCGACCTTCGTTCCTCATATTTCTCACGCGAGTGTCCGCCCTTCTCTTCTTTCTTTGCATTTTAAGACCATGCTCTAAGCTTATTGACGTGGTCGGTTCGCTTTGAGCTTAGATTTCGGTTACTTGTCGTTAGGAGCACCTAGACCAAAAAAAATATTTATAACTTCACAAACAACTCTACTACTAGTAAAGAGGCAAGTAAAAGTCGGATCCCAAGGGACGGGTATTGATGTAGGATTTTCGATTGCAAGTAGTGGTGTCTAGGGGTGTCACAATTTGGGTTGAGATAAGAAGATCACTAAACTAAATAACAATTAAAGTAAACAAGCAAGATGACTAAAATGAGATGTAAACAATTGGTTAAAAGCACTAGGGTGTCATGTGTTCATAGGGAATTCATGGGAATTGATCATACAAACATATTCTCATATAAGCAAGCAATTATTATTGTGATAGGATCGAGTTGGTTTATATCTTACAATCCTAGGAAGGTTTGGGTCCCGGAGCCGAATCGATTAGATTGTACAACACCTACAAGTCGACTTAATCCTCCCTACTCAACTGTATGCATGGTCTAATGAGACTCGAGTTGGTTTATGTCTTAGAAGTCTCATTGAAAAGGTAAGTGATGGGTAAGAAATGCAAGGATTCATAGGCTCGCATTTCATTAAACATAACATGTGCATAAGTTGAGATTACAACAAGCAAGAAAATATATTATGAAAATATATTAAATTAAGCATGAATCATCCCCCATGTTGGTTTCCCCTAATTACCCATTAACCGTAGTTAAGAAAACTACTCACTCATTATCAAGTTTAACATGTTAACAAGGTTGTCAATCATATTAACAAAGCAAAACATGATGAATAAATGAAGATCATTAACAATAATTAAAAACGGATTAAGAGAATTATACCTAATGATGATTCCAAAATAATAATGCAAAGAATAATATAAGTATTTGATGATTGATGGAAGGTTGTCAATATCCCAATAAACCCAAATAATTTTCAATTAGCCAAAATAAAAGATGAACAAAAGAGAAATTAAGGAAATGAAATTTGTATTAATACTTGATTAGAAGTTGATTACAAGATTAAAGAGAGATTAGAATTATATAAACTACACTAAAAATTGATAAGAAGAACATGATAATCTAATTAGACTAATGGGGTATTTATAGTGGGGATTAGGTGCACAAATTAGGGTTACTAAGGGTTTAAATGACGATTAAGTCCTTGAGGAATCGCTCCTCTCAAGAAAAGATGCGGGTCTCCTTTTAGCTAGTCTTCCAAAAATATGCGCTTCTCGAATGAAGAAAGAAGAGGACGTGTCTCTCTGAAGGACAATCCGAGCGTCAAAGGGTCGGGACGGGCGGATTGGGGAGCTTCTGGACGAGCGGCCTGGTGGTTTGGCCGAGCGTCCTGGGGAGCTGCTGGACAGGCGTCCTGGTGGGTGAGACGCTCGGATCTTGGCTCAGCTTCCATTTCTTCTTTTCTTCTTCCAACAATCCTCCGGGATTTTGTCGGGGATGCAAGGATCTTCTTCATCATTGCCCATCTACTACATTATGTACAAAGGCCTTCTAGTCTTATCTTCTCTTTGATGCTTGGTCATTAGATTCGATCAATTTAGCCCTATTTTGCCATGAAAATGCAAGGTTTGTACTCCTCTCCTACCAAGGAAACAAAACCTCAAAGAATATGCAAAACAAAGGACTAAAGATAGTAAATGACCCAAATATGCACTAAAAAGCATAGGAACGCGGCTAATTCGGGGACTAAATATGCTCAAATATTGATCACATCAAATATCCCCGAACCGAACCTTTGCTTGTCCCGAGTAAAGACGTGACAAAACTAGGACCCTTATTTAAACTATCATACTAATATAGCCGATATGAGACAATTAGCGGGTCTCACTCCGCCCCTTCAACTCACAACAAGACAACCATGAGGTAGGATGCCTTCTTGCAAGGCAAGGTGGATCTTGCCAAAATGGCGACACATCCAATCATTAAAGCACACAAAATCAAGTAATGGATGCATTTACAAAAAGAATAGCCACTTTCCTCATCTAAGTGGCGGAAATTATCTAAAGGGGAAACAATTCAAGGGTACACACTCCTTCATAGATATGGTTTCTTCAAACTACTAAGCCTAGAAGGATACCAATAAATCATCTCCAAGTTGTTTCAAGCTAAGGTACCTTTGTCCTCAATCGTTAAATGCTTTTGTCAAGAATAGACTCCCTATGGTGTTAGAAACACTGGAGGATAGCGGAATTCCCCTTCTTGCCTAGACAAGAAGAAGGGTCATCCCCTCTCTAGCATGCACAAAAAAGGATACGATGGATAAAGGGATCAATAATATTTGAGTTTCATGTGGGAGTTTGTTTTTGTTTTTTTTCCCCCAATTTCTTGTGGCATTAACTTTCGAGAACACTTTCTTTTTGCCATTTCTTTTGATTTTTGGTATTTCAACACTTGACAACTTTTCAATTTTTGCATTTTCTTTTGAACATTTTCAAAGTCACCCCAATTAGTAACGAGGGTGCCTTATATTTGAAGCATAGGAGTTTATTTTTGTTACTCCTCTTTTCTTTTGATGTAATTTGCAAACTTTTTGACTTTTCATTTCATTTCTTGAACTCGAATTTGAACAATTTTTGTGCCCATTCCCTTTGATGACAAAATGTATGGTAGATCATGGATGAATGATGGTTTCATGGTTTCAAGGGTCACCTTGGAATAAACGGTAGCCAAAGAGTTATCACACCACAAGGTACTCTTGATTAGGCCTTAATCCATGGGTCAAAGGATACTAGCATGACACATCCTAGGGTGTTTTACAAGTATTCTAACAAGCAAAGTCTTAAGAAGAAAAAGCATCTACTAGGGCTTATATACACTTGTCAAGCTTCCCAAATAGACGGTTTCACAAAAATTTTCTAACATGCAAACTACATGCCATGATGCAACTAACATTTATACATCTTAATGCATATGCTTCTACCAACTAATATGCCAAATAATCTAAATGCAATCCTAAATTCACAATTTTTATACCGCATCAATCAAAATAAAGCCACATAGTCATTAACATAAAGAGGAAAAAAGAGATTAGAAAGATCATACCATGCGGTCTTCAATATCATCATGTCTCGGATGTGGCGTAGTCAATCAATGTGAACAAGGATGAACAAACACAATATATACAAAACAATATATACAAATCTATACTACAAAGGAAATGAACTTGTTTTTGGATTTTCAATTTTTCAATTTTTTCAATTTTTTTTGGATTTTGAATAAAAGTCAAGTTAGAATTTCCCATCCCCACACTAGTATGGGCATTGTCCTCAATGGCCAATACGATAGGAAATTATGCAATGAATATGCATGATTTCTAAACTAAATGCAAACTATATTAAGCTACACTACATGATGCATGTGTTTTTGTTATGGCGGAGAGCATAATTTAAATTAGCTCCCAAAGCATATGCATAGACTTCCCCAAACCAAAATAGACATTATTTCTAATGTCATGAATTTCGGGGGAGTTTATGCATATGGAATGCAATGCATGAAACTAAAGATTGTCATTTTGAATTTTACAAGTTGGGAACAAAGATAAAGAACACCTTAATGAAGCCAAGGTGTTAGTCCTCTAATGTTGCTAGGACTCCACAAAATGAATGATCAAGATAAAATAAAAACAAGATAAGTAGACAAACCATAAGGGAGGTGTAAGAATGTAGGAGCCTCTAAAGTTTGCTAATCTTCACCCATCGTATCATCATCATCATCATCATCTTCCTCTCTTGAGGCATCATCAACCTCCATAGATGTGGAATCATGTCCACTCTCACTTTCACTTGCTTGTTCTTTCTCACTTTCCTCTTCCTCTTCTTGAACTTCTTCTTCTTGAACTTCTTCTTCTCCTCCTTCTTGGTCACCACCCTCTTCAACAACCATCTCCTCTCTACCCGGTCTACCACCACTAGGAATGCTAGGAAAGAATACTTCCCTATCCGCCCAACTAGGCAAAGGATAAGACGGATCAAGAAGTCCTTGCCTAGCTAGATGTAGGAGGGGCGGATATTGGGCCTTATAAGCATCTATTCTATCATTGTAAGCTTGCTTGTGCATTTCCCTCATGAGTAGTGTCAAGTAATCATTTCCCACTTCGACATCCTTGGGTGTGAACTCGTGGTATTCAAATGGGTAAGGTGGGATGATAATGGAGGAGGAGGGCTTGACAATTTCGCCCCTTTGTTGTTGAATGATATACTCGGTCTCTTCGGAGAGTGGGAGAAGGTAGTTCGGTCGGTGAACATTCAATTGACAAATTTTGGAAGGCAAGGTGAAGGATCTAGCTGCATTTGTTAACCACCCATATTTGTCGTCAAGAGTGTCGTGCTTGACCCACTTGAACTTGTGAATCATGGTGTCCATATCAACAAGATGGCCTCCTTTAACCGGCACATAAGTGTTGTTTTTGTTGAAATCCCGGTTAAAATGCCTAGCCAAATGGGTAACTAGTCCTCCATTGACAATAAAGGCGGTGACTTCTTTGCCACAATCGACATTAAGCCATCGTTCAACCAAAAGTCTTAGAGCATTGTATGGCTTGGTAAATTCCCTCCCAATGTTCAAGGCCGACTCAAGAAGAATACAATCGAGTTTGGTAAGATGGTTTGTGCCATTTCTAGCTATCAAAGTATTCCCAATGACCTTATGTCATACTCTAATGCCCGGATGGTGGACTAAGAGAGCACGACAATCATGAAAGCATATGAATTTCTTTCCGGAAATTGCCATCCAAAGAGGAGCGGGGTCAATATTTCGGGTTATCACTAAGGCCTAATATCTTACCCAATTCGCCATAAGTTATGCGTGTATCAACATTTTCAAGACGAAACTCGATGTTGGTTCGAGTCTCCACCCTTGTGACTTTCAAAGAACTTAAAAATTCCAAGGTGAGGGAGGGGTATGTCAATTCTTTCATTGTAAACAATTTACCCAATCCCATAGACTCAAAGAAGGTTTTGGTTTGTTCAAGAACACCCAATTTTGACAATGCATCTTCACAAATAAACATAGTAGGCATGATGTTTTTCTTAGCAAAGAGAATGAATTTCTCCCTATGAGAGTCGGAAGTGAAAGTTACCTCCGGATAATTGGATAATTGTTCAATGACCGGAGTTGTTGATGTTGTAGCTTCCATAGGGGGATCTTGTTGTTGAACCTCCAACCTTGCCTCATTGACTACCAATGCCTTTGACAATTGTTTTGCTTGAAGAGCTAGTTGCCTTTTGGAAAGTGTCTTCTTTGGGGGTGCCTTGTTGCCTCCTTTAGTTCTTGCCATTCTCCTTTGCTTGATTACACCAATGAGAGATTGAAATCTTCAATTTTTAGTTATACCCAAATCGATTTAGGATGAATGAATGTTGCTTTGTATCCTAAAAATCGACTCAAAGGTTGAACATTTTGGTGTTTGAATCACTTGTTGTTGCAAAAGGAGTGATTAATTTTTTTTTTTTTGAGGAAGTTTGGATTTGATTTTGTTGAATTTGGTTGAGGAAATTTGATTTTGTTGATGGAGAGGATGAGGGTTTTTGGGTAGTGGGTAGTGTTTGTATGTTTAAGAAATGAGAATGAATGGGAGAAAAAGGGTTTAAATCAACCGTTATATTTGAAAGTGCAGCAAAGGACGAGCGGACCAGGTGTCGGGACGCTCGGATTCCTCAATGTTTGGCTCAGGAAAAGACGCCACAGGACGAGCGTCTTGCTTCTAAGACGAGCGGATTCTTTGTGGAGGGACGAGCGTCTTTCTGGGTGGACGCTCGGATTCCTTTACAGAGAAAATCCCAGATTTTTGCTATTAAAAAGACGAGCGTCTTTAGTGAAGGACTACTGTCCAGAATGAGACGTGCGGATTTTTAGCTGAGACGTTTGGATTCTTTTACAGACTAGTTTTTTGTATTTTGCAGCTCTACCAGACGAGCGTCTGGTGACTTTGGACGCTCGGGTTCTTCAGGACGAGCGGATTGTCCATTTGGCCGCTCGGATTCCTCCTTGACCACACGGATTCAGGTCCATTCGTGGGTACATTGTAACCCGTGTCATTTTCATTCTTCAATTCTCGTGTTCTTCATTGTAGGGGCACTACAAAGGCATGAAAAGCCCAGGCAATTGCTATCCCCACACTAAGGTAAAGAACTACACATCAATAAAATCATAAGTCCCTCCCTCACTTCTCTCAAAATGATGAATTTCTTGATCAAGGCATAAAAATATAAATCCAAAAATGACAAAAATGCAATGTAATAATTGAAATACAAGTTAGAGAGTTAGAATATTTACAAATGGTGGTTTAGGGAGGACTCCACCAAACTCTCATCCAATGTGAGATGTCAAGGGGGCATGTTCAAGGTGTTGTTGATGTTACTCAACACCTTGAAGAAGTAGTCGAAAGCTTGCTCATTATCATGATAAAGGTCCTCAATAGATTTTTGCACTTGTTGTTCTCCATGATGGTCTTGGTTCATAGCATTACCAATATAGGGATTGAATATCGCTTCGAACTCATCATCCCAAAGACCGCAAACTTCGTCTATTTGATCATTAAAAATTTCATGAGTTGATAAGGGCAACTCTCCTTCTTTATTGTCTTGGCCAATGAGGCCATCTTCTTCACTTGTCATTGGTGAGCTTTTCAAGCTCTCATTGTTTCTATTTCCTTGCTCTTTTGATGGAGCATCATCCACTTTCTATTTCCATTGAAATTCCAACTTCTTCCTATTATCCTTCCGGCTATAGTGATCAACCATAAAACATGGCTCATGCAATCGGGGAGCTCTCATGGTATTGTCAAGATTGAAAGTGATGGTTTCATCTCCCACTTCAAGGGTGAGCTCTCCATGCTTCACATCGATCACCGCTCCCAGGGTGTGCAAGAAAGGTCTTCCTAAGATAATAGGAATGTTGGAGTCTTCTTCCATGTCAACAATAACAAAATCCACCGGGATGAAGAATTTTCCAATTCTCACGGGAACATATTTCTATACCCCTAAAGGTGTCTTTGTTGATCTATCCGCTATTTGAAGCGTGATGTTGGTACATTTGAGTTCTCCCATTCCTAGCCTCTTGCTAACCGAATATGGCATGACACTAACACTTGCCCCAAGGTCACATAAAGCTTTGTTGATTGTAGTGTCACCAATAGTGCATGGAATGGAGAAACTTCCCGGTTCCTTGAGTTTTGGAGGTGAACTCCCTTGAAGGATGACACTACTCACCTTAGTGAAGGCAATAGTCTCAAGTTTCCGGATTGATTTCTTCATCGTAAGGATGTCCTTCATGTACTTTGCATAGGCCGGAACGTGATTGATCAATTTCGTGAAAGGAATCGAGACTTCTAAATTCTTCACAATTTCCATGAATTTTCCAAGTTGGTCATCAAACTTAGGCTTATATTGACGACTCGGGAATGGAAGTCTAATCACAATGGGCTCCTTCTCTTTGGCCATTTATTCACTTTTCTTTGAAACTTCTTGATTGGTGGGTTCTTCTTCCCTAGAGTTTTGCACAACTCTTTCCTTGTCACTAGCTTCCACAACTTCATCCACAACTTGCTTCTTTGGTCCTTCATATCTCGTACCACTCCTCAAGTGAATGGCATTAACCGTTTCATGTCTTGGGGGATTACTTTGAGGTGGTAATTGCCCCTTTTGTCTTTGAGAGTTTGAAGATGCTAGTTGGGTCATTTGAGTTTCCAACATTTTTGTGTGGGCTAGGATATTGTTGATGGTGATGTCTTTTGCTTGGCTATCTTTTTCCATTTAAGTGAAAAATTCTTGTTGATTCTTTTGCATTTGGAGGACCGCTTTTTGAACATCAAAACCTTGGTCATTTTGTTGATTGTATGGAGTTTGATTTTGATAACCTTGGTTTTGGTTGCAAAAGGGTCTTTGATTTTGGTTTCTCATGGGAGGTGGGGTGTATGTTGGTTGAGGGTTTTGAACATTTTGGCTTTTGTATGAGAGATTTGGGTGGAATTTGGTATTTTCATTGTAATAGTTGGAATAAGGGGTACCACTTTTGTATGCTTGAAAAGCATTCACTTGCTCATTTGTTCCCCTACATTCACTTTGGTCATGTCCCAAAGTTCCACAATTCTCACATATCCCACTTGGGATTGATGAAGATGCCACCATGGCATTAACATGATGCTTTGGTGATTTTGAGGCTTCTACAAGCTTAGCCATGGCCTTCTCAAACTTCAAGTTGATGGTATCAATATGAGCACTAAGTTGAGAACCCAATTGAGTAATAGAGTCCACTTCATGCTTTCCTCCTCTAGTAGCCTTACGAGGTGTACTATATTGTGAATTATGGACCGCCATTTCCTCAATCTTGTTCCAAGTTTGATTATCGTCAACTTCGGTGAACATACCATTTGATCCCATGTTGAGAATGTTTCTTAAGTCTTCATAAAGACCATTCCAAAATTGTTGTACCAAGAACCACTCGCTAAGTCCATGAGAGGACATGAGCGACAAATTCCTTTGAATCGCTCCCAAGCTTTATACAAAGATTCTTCATCCCTTTGCTTAAAACCCGTAATTTGAGCTCTTAGCATGTTAGCCTTTTCCGAAGGGTAGAATTTTTTGTAGAAAGCTAGAGCCAACTTCTTCCAAGAGTCAATTACAAGAGTAGCCTTATCAAGGCTTTTCAACCATTGTTTCGCGGTGCTAATTAGAGAAAAAAGAAATAAGACCCATCGAATTTGGTCTTAAGTCACTCCGGTTTGTGAAATCGCATCACAATAGTCACAAAAAGTTTATATGTGGGAATGAGAGTCTTCACTAGGCATCCCCTCAAATTGGCTTCTTTCGACTAATTGGATAAATGCGGATTTTGCAATAAATTTCCGGTTAAGTGTTGTGGTGTGGGAGTTCCATTGGGTAGGTTCTCCTCGGTTGGTACGGAATGTGATGAAAACTTAGGCAGTGTGGGTTGATTGTGTGATTTATTTTGTGTTGGGTTCTCCTCACCTTCTCTTGCAAAAGGGTTGATGAACTCAATAGTATTTGGTTGAATATATACAACCTCACCAATACCACTCAAAGTATTTCTAGCAAGTCTTCTATTGGTTGTTAAAGTCCTTTCAATTTCGTGATCAATAGGTAAGAAGTTACCTAGTGATCTTCTAGACATGCAAAATATCAAACAATTAGAACAAACCTTGAGGAGTTTTACTTCCCCAAGGCAAAGAAAGACACAACTAATAACAATCAAAGAAAATCAAATCAAGTTAACACCGTCCCCGACAACGGCGCCATTTTTGGTCGGTCAGCTTTGAGCTTAGATTTCGGTTACTTGTCGTTAGGAGCACCTAGACCAAAATAATATTTATAACTTCACAAACAACTCTACTACTAGAAAAGAGGCAAGTAAAGGTCGGATCCCAAGGGACGGGTATTGATGTAGGATTTTCGATTGCAAGTAGTGGAGTCTAGGGGTGTCACAATTTGGGTTGAGATAAGAAGATCACTAAACTAAATAACAATTAAAGTAAACAAGCAAGATGACTAAAATGAGATGTAAAAAATTCTTTAAAAGCACTAGGGTGTCATGGGTTCATAGGGGATTCTTGGGAATTGATCATGCAAACATATTCTCAAATTATAAGCAAGCAATTATTGTTGTGATAGGATCGAGTTGGTTTATATCTTACAATCCTAGGAAGGTTTGGGTCCCGGAGCCGAATCGATTAGATTGTACAACACCTACAAGTCGACTTAATCCTCCCTACTCAACTATATGCATGGTCTAATGAGACTCGAGTTGGTTTATGTCTTACAAGTCTCATTGAAAAGGTAAGTGATGGGTAAAAAATGGAAGAATTCAAAGGCTCGCATTTCATCAAACATAACATGTGCATAAGTTGAGATCACAACAAGCAAGCAAATAAATTATGAAAATATATTAAATTAAGCATGAATCATCCCCCATGTTGGTTTCCCCTAATTACCCATTAACCCTAGTTAAGGAAACTCCTCACTCATTATCAAGTTTAACATGTTAACAAGGTTGTCAATCATATTAACAAAGCAAACCATGATGAATAAATGAAGATCATTAACAATAATTAAAAAAAGATTAAGAGAATTATACCTAATGATGATTCCAAAATAATAATGCAAAGAATAATTGAAGTACTTGATGCATGATGGAAGGTTGTTAATCTCCCAATAAACCCAAATAATCTTCAATTACCCAAAATAAAAGATGAACAAAAGAGAAATTAAGGAAATGAGATTTGTATTAATACTTGATCAGAAGTTGATTACAAGATTAAAGAGAGATTAGAATAATATAAACTACACTAAAGATTGATAAGAAGAACATGATAATCTAATTAGACTAATGGGGTATTTATAGAGGGGATTAGGTGCACAAATTAGGGTTACTAATGGCTTAAATGACGATTAAGTCCTTGAGGAATCGCTCCTCTCAAGAAAAGATGCGGGTCTCCTTTTAGCTAGTCTTCCAAAAATATGCGCATCTCGAATGAAGAAAGAAGAAGACGCGTCTCTCTGGAGGACAATCCGAGCGTCCAAGGGTCTGGACGAGCGGATTGGGGAGCTTCTGGACGAGCGGCCTGATGGTTTGGACGAGCGTCCTGGGGAGCTGCTGGACGGGCGTTCCGAGTGGTGGGACGAGCGGATCCTGGCCAAGCCTTCGTTTTTCTTTTTTTCTTCTTTCTTCTTCCAACAATCCTCCGGGATCTTATCGGGGATGCAAGGATTTCTTCATCATTGCCCATCTACTACATTATGTACAAAGGCCTTCTAGTCTTGTCTTCTCTTTGATGCTTGGTCATTAGATTCGATCAATTTAGCTCTATTTTACCATGAAAATGCAAGGTTTACACTCCTCTCCTACCAAGGAAACAAAACCTCAAAGAATATGCAAAACAAAAGGACTAAAGATAGTAAATGACCCAAATATGCACTAAAAAGCATAGGAACGAGGCTAATTCGGGGACTAAATATGCTCAAATATTGATCACATCATGACGTCTACGTGCTTGATCAATCGACCACGTAACCTCAGATCCTTCTGAGTACCAGTCACGTTGCATGACCGACCAATTTGACCAACTCGACCTCAATTAATCAATCAATTTAATCTAAACCCTCTAACGAGGGCACTTTCATCATACATTCGAGTCGAGCAATCACTAATCGTAAACTTAGTTAATCTCGTTTCGTCAAACATGTAAGTCTGAGGGTGTAAATCCCATCTTTTATTTTTGCACTTTATTATTGTATCAATTAATGTAAGGTTTAGGTCAAGAATATGCTTAGAACCGATTTATAAAACCTTTTCTCAAACCTATTTTTACGGATTAATAGCAGTCAGACATCGAGAAGAAACGCAGCAACGGCTACGCCTCTTCCTGAGGCTGCCGCAGTTCCTGCTTTTCTTCTTCTTCCTCCGTCCTCTGTTAATTCGTCTTTTGTTTTCTTTTTCTTATTTCCTTCTTATTCATTCACATGTAATAATTATAAATCATTGTTCTTAATAATTTATCACCTTTAAATTTCGACTTAAATCCCTAATAATAAATATTTGGGGGTTTTCGTCATTAAAATCAAACCTGGTTTTTGGAGATTCGATTTGTTCATATCAAATCTCTGGAATTCGACTTTTGTATATGTTTTCGTCTGTTTATCACAACCTTCTTAATAGTTTGACCTAAATAAACCTAATTAACTTGTAATAATTTAACCTAAATAATTTGTAATTAATGTCTTATTAATCTTATTAGTTTAAATTCGTTTTAATTCGCTTTTACGACCAATTCACATGTAAATAACCTGCTAAATCACTTTCATCCGAGTCGAATATCAATAATCAATCGTTAAATCCACCAACGAATATTAACAATCGCAGTTCTAACTTCACAGCCAGAACTCACCTCAGGAACAGACGCAGTGACCACTGCGCCTCTTCCAAGGGACGCGGCATTACTGCGCCTGTTCCGAGTTGAGCTCTGTCTCTGAACTTCCGTTCTTGCTTTGACCTAATTCGTTAATTATGTATTAATCGGCTATTAATCCTAATATCACCTCTAATCTGTCCGTGTTTTCTAACCAAGTTTATTTCCTCTTTCTTTTCTCAAATTATCCGTCTTAAATATAATTTTGACGTAAATCAATTAATCCGTTGTAATTTATTGTAATTTTAATTATCGTTATTTATTTATTGTACTTTATTATTTTGTATGGTTTATTTATTTTTTCTCATATATAATTAATTTTAAACCCTACTTCGACATCATTGAGTGCTAAATTACATGTTCACCGACATAGTCTAATATCACATGCTAGGTTTAAAACGTTCTTTGTTGCATTGCACACATATAATCGACAACACATCGAGTATGAATAACTTCCTTAATCATTAGTAGAGGCCGCTATCGAGGCGGGCAGGATTAGGTGTTCGATTAAAGAGCTTCCTAATACGTACCCTCACCCCTTACTCCAGATCTCGGTGAACATCCGTGTTCATTGGCATCCACGAGAGTCATTCTAGACATAGAATGCTAAGGGTAACGAGTTCTTAGTGTTCATGTCACTACTTTGTGTCTTGACATGACACGAGGTATTCGAACGGTTTCCAATTTTCCACAATAAATTGGTGGCGACTCCACAAATACGAACGTTTGTTTCCCAAGTGCCCCCGTGGGCCCTCTGTGTCCACAGTTTGGCGACTCTGCTGGGGAGTAATACACTTACGTGTTGCCAAGGGTGAAACTTGAACAAGGTTAGGGAATATTTTATATGAGATAGTTGTCGGTTTTCATGACTCGATCTTCTTAGATCGTTTTATTCGGCCTTCTTAGGCCTAACGCAACCCATTCGACCAATCGTCCCATCTGGACGGTCCAAATTCTTATCTGGGCCTAAGGATGGATATCGATTGACATCAACCATACCATGATGCTTACTCATGTTTGTATCAAGGGCTTTCACTACTCGAGGAAATGGACTAGGAACCGACCTTACTCATGTTTGGCACGGACCTCTCCACAGACCCGGGTTTGATTGCTCGGTATGGCAACCCACCCTTTTAAACCAAAACCCTTCTAAATGCACTAAGCATACCGTTATAATGCCCTTATGAATGCTTATTTTATAAGTGATCACCATTTTATAAACAAAACCATGACAAAATTTTGTAAAATAAAGACCTTTTCAAAATGTAAATATTTTCGAAAAATGGCCCAAATGAGCGCAAAATGAGTCAAAACTCTGTCCAAATGTTGAGTCAAAATTCGGGCCTCAAAACCCATTTCAAAACCTCACTTCGAGTCAACACTCCTGCAACTGCACCATAGTTGACTAGGACAAACATTTCAAACCTTTGTCATTTTCAAAACCACACTTGACACAAGTGACACACTCCCACTTCACAAGTCGAGTCTCCTTGCTTTGAGTAAGTACGCTAGAGTGGTCGATCGTGTTTTGATTTGTCATCGATCTCTTATCCAGTTTTTAAGATGCCTGAAACTAGTACCACAAGCGCCAGCGGTCAACCCCCAAATGGTAATGCTCAAATCCTAGCTGCGCTCGCTCGTCTCCAAACAAGCCAAGACCAAATTTATGATCGCCTCAACACAATTGAAGGCCGAATTGTTGCTATAGAGACTAGACTCCCTCCTGCAGAAGATGATATTCCTAACGAATTTGTGCATGATAACCCCCCACCTTTTTTTTGGACAGCAAGAGATCAACCCTCCAATAGGTCCTACTGAAGCTGAGAAGCGACTCCAATAATTAGAGGAGAAACTAATGTACCTCAAAGGAGATGACATTTATAGGGAGAACAATCGTAAGTATGAGGCCGTGAACACCAAATTGCCAACCAACTTCAATATGACTGATATCCCAAAGTTCAAGGGACATGAGAACCCTTTGAACCACATTCGTGCTTTCAAAGACTACATGTCTATCAAAGGCATCAAACCTGAGATGTTCCTAAGGATCTTTCCTTCATCTCTCGACACCATTCCTAAGCAATGGTTCTACTCTTTGGAGCACAAGAAGATCGCCACCTGGGATGATGCTGCAATCGAGTTCGCTAAACAATACGCGGATAATGCTGAGATCTAAGTCAACATGCGCACTTTAGACGTTCTTACCCAAAATGATAAAGAAGGCTTCACCGACTTCCTAAGTAGGTGGAAGAAGACTAGCACACAACTTGTTGAGCGTCCGGATGAAGCTACCCTTGTGGAAATGTTCGTGGATAACTTAAGACCCATTTATGCAAACCACTTGAGGTACCAAAACATAAAGATCTTCAAAGATCTAACTGTGCTAGGGACAAGAATTGAAGATGACATCCGTAAAGGGCTCTTGTCCAAAACGGTAGGTTGCAGATATCAAGGTTCAACGAGTCGTTCTTATGGCTCTTCTAGTAAGACAGATGAGGTTAACCTTCTCGAATCATCCAAGAAAAAAACCCGCAAAGGAAATTCACGAACATTGGTGATACATACTCTAATGCTGTCAAAAGGTTGATGAAACAGGGTAAGCTCCAACCCATAGGGCCTACACCTGACCTAGAAAAGAAGTCCAAGTTCTGGGATGAAAATTCATACTGCGAATATCATAGAGGTAAGGGACACGATACAGAGAAGTGTTACAAGCTAAAGCATGTCCTTCAAGATATGATCGAAGATGGTCGCCTACCCATACCTCCTAGAGGTAAGCCTAACAATAATCAGAATCCTCTTGGAGTTCTGATGATTACAAATGAAGAACCTACCGTAGATTGTTCACACCTTATTTCTCCAATCGAAGATGAGATCCATGCGTTAGAAGATGAGGCGAGTTATTGCACCATTTCTCGTACCATTGCCGACTTTATTGCATGGGCAAAGAGTGTGAGTAGGCAGGTTTCAGAACTGGAAGATGTAGTAGTATCCCTCCGTAATCCATGCACCATACCTAGAGAGAGTGTGCCACTAAACCTATCTCCAAATTCTACAATGCAAGAGGTAGTCACCGTGGTTGACAGTCTAGTTGACCAAATAATCAATCTAGAAGCCGAGATCATCAGATTAAGAGAGCTTGCTACCGTCAACGGAATATGGGCCGGCGATGATGAAGATGAATACCTCACTGAGCACTACCTAGTCAAGATTAGTGAGGACATCGTCAAAGGTAGTGAAGACCAAGATATAGACCACCTTACTCGTTCAGGGCGTCCATACCAAAAAATTTCTCAAAATGGTCCTATAGTTAGTGGTCCAATTACTAACACCAACGTCATCACACCAAATGTTGGCGAAGATACATCTACGGACCACTTGCTAAAACAACTACAGAAGACAAAGGCTGATCTTTCAGTCTGGCAACTAGTGGCAAGTTCATTTCCTCATCGTTAAGCTTTATTGCAAGCTTTGGCCAAATTAAATGTAGCACACAACTCTACGCTTGACGACGTAGTCAACTTGGCCTTCCAAGATTCAACTAAGCTAAGTAACCCAGTCAGTTTCTCAGATGAGGATTTGCCTCCCTTCGGCGCCAGTCACAACCTAGCTCTATACATCACCGTCATATGCTTAAAGAAAAATGTGCCAATGACTTTGGTAGATGATGGCTCTGCAGTCAATGTCATACCATTGAAAACAGCCTATAAATTGGGCATGAAAGAATCAGGTTGGACTCCTACTAACCAAGGTGTTCGAGCATATGATGGAACACAACGTAAAGTGGTAGGATAAGTCAATCTCACCATAGCTACAAGACCAATTGAGCGAAATGTTAACTTTCAAATAGTGGATATCGAAGCATCATTCAACATACTTCTGGGAAGGCCTTGGATTCACGCTTCTAAAGCAGTAGCATCCACCTGGCACCAGAAAATCAAGATCCCACTAGATGAAAAAGTAGTGACGATCACTTCGTCACCTATCAAGGCAGTGATAGAGAAAATGTCAAGCAACCAAGTAGTCATAGATCCAGTATATGAACTTTGGGGCTTCCATAGCATACACCTTATAGAAAGTGAACTGGCAGCTCTATACTTCGATCCATACTCCAATTTAGTGGTCAACCACTGAATCCTGCCCAGAAGAATACCTTTGCACCTTACAAAGAAGGAAACTCTTAAAGGATACCGTTAGGGTTGGGATACAAACCCACGAAAGAAGAAGCTATAGAAATGCTCACTCAGTTTCAAAACCGTAAGAACGTGGGAATCCAAATGCGACCGTATCTCCCCACCCTAAACGGATACTTCGTCAGAGAAAGGAGTCAAGAATACTTTCATGGGTTTCCCGAACCTTGGCACTATAAAGGAATGCAACTAGCTGGAATCGAGATCTTTCACGATTGCTACTTCATTCCTTCAGAAACGGTTCCTACCGTCAAGACTCGTCAAGCACCTTGCTTAGACGAACAAGCTGTCAGTCTTATGTTTGGAGAGGACCGATTTGTTAGAGCTGCGCAAGGCGAGATCATTACCATGATACTTCAGGATGACCACTTCAATCCTACAACGTTAATCACCGAAACTAGTTCAAATCATCAAAAAGGATGAAGAAAGTCGATCAAGTGGACAAACAACCAAGGAAAGCTCTTCAAGGTCACCACTAGAGAAGGAGAGATATTCAAAGGAGAACCAGAAGACAACGAATGCGAGTCGGAGTCGGAATCAGAGTCTGAGTCTAGAGAAGTCCCTAGAGAGTCTCTTCCTGTCGCCATTCCCAATCCCCTTGTTTCTCCTAGCATAACATCGAGTAGTAACAATAGCTTGGGAAATGTCCCAGCAGCTGACCCTTTACCGCCTCTGACTACAGAGCAGATGGCTTCTTTGTTTCAACTCTTTTAAAAATTTAATATGAATAAATCAGATTCTGCTTACTCTTTGTGTTATTCTGAATGCAATTCTATTTACGATGATAATGAGGATGACCCTGACTCAGACTCAATTGAATTACCTCCCTACATAGCTAAAGAAATAATACAAGAGGAGGAAGGGGCACCAGGTATAGAGAACACTGAACCCATTAACGTAGGAACCGAACTAGAACCTCAAGAACTTAGGATAGGGACGACCTTAAGCCCAACCGAAAGAACCAGTTTCATAGACCTCCTACATGAGTTCAAAAACGTTTTTGGTTAGTCATATAAAGACATGCCATGGATCGACAGGGATATTGTAGAACACAGAATTCCAATAAAACCAGGTTTCAAACCTATAAAGCAGAAACTCCATCGAATGAGGACAGAATGGGCTCTCAAAATCAAAGAAGAAGTCGATAAACAATTCAAAGCCGGGTTCATCAAAGTTTCCGAGTATTCAGACTAGGTGGCTAACATAGTACCCGTGCCCAAAAAGGATGGGCGAATCCGAGTTTGTGTTGATTTCCGAGACTTAAACAAAGCAAGTCCCAAAGACGATTTCCCTCTACCACACATCGACATATTGGTAGACAATACAGCAGACCACGCGTTGTTGTCCTTCATGGACGGATATGCAGGATATAATCAGATCAATATGGCCATAGAAGAAATGCATAAGATTGCCTTTGTCACTCAGTGGGAGCACCTATTGCTATACTGTTATGCCATTCGGGCTAATCAATGCTGGAGCTACCTATCAACGAACTGCGACTACATTGCTGCATGACATGATGCACAAAGAGGTAGAAGTGTACGTCGACGATATGATTGTTAAGTGCAAGGATATGAAGGGGCACATTGACAACCTTCGTAAGTTCTTCCTGAGATTGCGAAAATATAACATAAAGCTCAATCCCCAGAAGTGTGCATTCGGGGTAACATCAGGCAAACTCCTAGGATATGTCGTTAGTCAAAGAGGAATAGAAATTGATCCATCCAAAATCAAGGGCCTGGTTGAAATGCCACAACCTCAAACAGAGAACGAGGTTAGAGGATTTCGGGGCAAGGTACAATTTATAAGTCGATTCATATCGAAACTTACTATGATCTGCGAGCCCATTTTCAAAAAGCTCAAGAAATCAGAACACACCATATGGGACGACGATTGCCAAAAAGCGTTTGACAGAATTAAGGAGATACTAGCCAAGCCACCTGTTTTGTCAGGAATTTCCCTGAACGTATCCGGATTGATAAAAGAGTAATTTGGGTATCTAGTTCTATAAGCTTGGAAACGAATAATGAATTAATAATAAGAAAAGACTAAGTATCAGGAATATCACTGGTATTATTTGGATTAGCCGAGTACAAATTTGTGTATATGGTTAAATATTCAGGAAATTATGAGAGGTAAATTGTGAGAATAACTAAGTAATAATTGATCCATAATCATCCCTTTACAAATGCTATTTATAGTTCTCTAAATATTAACGTTACATTGATCTCAACCTCTTTCCCAATTGTAGGAGCTGTTGCCGGATTAATAAGGCACGCTCCCTATTAATTCGCTTGACTCGTTCCACTCTCAACCAATCTTCAGCTTTTCCTCTTTTTTCCGTCTTGATTCATGGATGATATAGTCTTATAGTTGGACTTGGTCTTCCTTGAGAATAGGACACGATTGTTAGCTCATACAACTGCATTTCTTGTTTATCTTCTTTATCCAGCTTGTTTGAATACTCTGCCAGGCTATTCTGTATTTACTATCAGGCTCTTCTTCCAGGAGCTAGTAGCCTACTTATCCTGTAATGCTCTTCATCTGCCAAATACTAGTTTGATTTGTCCGGTCTCTAGTTGCCTTAGTCAGCCTAGTTGGATCAGGCCAGGTTATGGTCAGACCAGGTTAAACTAGGCCTAACAATTGCCCCTTGACATTTTACCCGTGCTGGATCAAGCCAGGGGTGAGATGTCAATTTTACCGGGTTGAATAATAAAAAGAATTACACTTAGTTTATGACTCTTAGACTCCTAGTTACCGTTAAACACTTCAACGGCTAATTTGTGTGATGTCATGATGACAGTTTTGCAATTTCTAGGGTTTTTGCACCGTTAAACCCCTTCTATAAATATGGTAATTGTGACGAGTTTGTTCTTCACCAATTTTATTCCACTTTCTTTGCTAAATTCTCTCTAAAATTCTCCCATATTTCTCAGGAGCTCCATTCTGCTAACTTTATAAAATAAAATTCATCACAGTAAACTAAATAATAAAGGATATGGGAGCCAAAACGCGTCCTGCATCCCAGAAAGCTGCTGCTGATCCTGAACCTAAAGACGTCCAGGAGGAGGAGGTGCTTGAAGTTGATCCTCCTGCCCGTGCTATAGCTTTTAAATATCAGGATTCTATTTTTTCTGCTCTTCAATCTCTGGATCCTTACTTTCCTGAAGAGAACTTATTGAAGACAAATTATGATAGGGTTTTAAGGGAGAAGAAATTAATTCCTGATTCAACTGAGGTATGGATTCCTGAATCTTGTCCAGTCAGAGCTAACTGGTTGTCACCTGGTTGGTTTTGTTTTTTCGAATGGGCGTTCAAAGCAGGTTGTAAGTTACCTTTTACTCCTTTAATGATTGATACCATTCGTGCTATAAAAGTATCACCTTTTCAGATTATGCCAATGGTTTGGAAACTCATTCATTCTATTGAAAATTTATGTGCTAAACACAATCTTGTAATTACTATTAATGATATCAAGGCAATATATCATATGAAGAATCCTGTTAATGGTCGTTTTAGTTTGAGAATCAAGTCGAAAATATCTCCATTAATTACTAACCTGGACTCTGGAGATGATAAAAGTTGGGCAAAGACTTTCCTGTTCATCTGGACTGAGAGTCTAGGATCAGGCTTTGATTATCTGAGATATACTCCCTTGGAGAGTGGTAGGTTTCCTGTACTCTTAGTTTGTAATATATATTATACAAAATTAGGATGTTTTGAGTTTTACCTGTGTATTTTTGGTGATTTTTGCAGCTCCTGATTGGAACTCTGATCCTCTTGACGAGGAAGCTATTTCCAAGATAGAGGCTTTCCTTGCTATTCCTGAGGAAGAGAGGGCCTGGCCTGCTAGTTTGGGCAGGGATTTATTGCCCCGGTATATGAAGACCAAGCTGAGTGTGGTCAAAGTACCCAAAGGCAAGGCTAGCTCCACTGCTCTTTCCTGTACGTCTTCTATATGTCTTTATGTCAATTGTTGTCAGTGTTGTTATTTCTCATCTGATATTTATGTATATTCTTTGTATATTCGATGATTCGGTCTTCGCTAGGTTGGCCACTTTTACGCAAAAGACTTAAAGGTCAAGGGCTAGCTAGAATTGCTTTGAACAGTCCAAGAGCCAGGAGGCTAGTGGGAGTGACAAGACGCTTGATATTTTGTTTTCTGATGTCCAGCCTCCCCAAGAACCGCCCAGACTAGTATCACCGGAGGTTGTTCAGGCTTCTAAAAGGAGAAGGGAAGATGTTATTACTGAAGAGGAAGAGGGAGAGAAAGAGCCTATTCAGGCTCAACCAATCAGGAGTATCAGGCAAGTGTCTGCTAGGATTGACGATATGGATGCTGCCCGGGGACGGATAGATGAATTTTCTGCAAAAATGGGCGGCCAGCTTTTGTCTGCTAATACCCTTGAGTCGTCTACTAAAGTGGTTTCTATTCGACTTATCTTGTGACAAAGGTCACTGAACTTGCTTCTCGGGCTAAGGAGGTTAGTTGTAAAGGGATGTTTTAATTGTTCATGTGCTCTTTGTGTTGCTTTATATTGGGCTGATTAATTTTGTTTCTTGTAGGGATTGGATGTCGGGTTGGCTCTTTGCTTGTCACTCGGGATGCCCGGCCAGGGTTTCTAGCCTGGAAGAAAAACTGGATAAGGTTAACCGTGAGCTGCACATCCAGGGGTAATGAAGTAGTCCTTCAATCTCGGTGGCGGCGACTAGTGAGGCATCCAGGGTCTGCTATAGTCGTGAGGTGGCCGCAAAAATGCTTTGAGAAGGTTGTCGGCAAGAGCCGGAGGTCATCGAGGGAGAGCGGCTGCCGAGAAGCGAGCAATGCAGATCACCGAGGAAGAATGAAGAGCTTGGTCTTGAAAAGGAATTAGTGGAGGCGCGGCTTGCCGATGCCGCTCGCACTTCTTTGGGAAAGGCCGGGTTGATGCTATGAGGGATCCGGAATCGACCAAGGCTACTGGGATCCTGACCGGGATGAGACAAAGATCGACGCTCGGTATCCGATTTGGCACACATGGGTCAAGAAGAAGAAGTGGATTCTCCTCCTTCCAAGGAAAAGTCCGTGATCGGAAATGGTGGATGGTTGTGAGTCGATTCTTTGGCTCAAAACCTACTTAGATTTATGTTTTTCCTCTTTGTTTTGGCCCATCCAGGGGGGATGTTCCTGGAATGGATATTTAGGTATTTTTTGGCCCATCCAGGGGGAATGTCCCTGGAATGGATAATTATTAAGTATGAGGCAAGGCCAGCTATTTTGGATGAATAAATATTTGGTCTTTGTTGGTTCCTTTTTGTGTTTTGATAAGGTACTTTTGTAGTATTGGATGTTTTACCGATCTCGCCGATTATATGACGATCGGGCGATTTTTTCTTGGCCGGATCTCGCCATTCATCGTGTTATGGGTGGGGTTATTGCCATGCCTGGAGGGCTTACGCCCCCGCCTGCCTGGAGGGCTTATAACCCATCTATGTTATACAAGTCCGGAAGAGGTTTTCCAGATTTGTATATTAAATGGAGCTCAATATTTTAAGGCCTATTTTGCAAATCGAAAATTGGGTATCACCGGATATTGGTGGGGTGGCCCCAATCTTTAAGATTTGTTTTAAATAAAATGCGAAGATGTAAAACAAGTATTGATGATTCTACTTGGTAAAAGTAAATATGAGAATATTGACAAGTATTTTGGCACATAATTGAAGAAATCATATACGGCATTTATTCATATAATGGCAAGTATCATACATTTAGTTTCATATCGGCCAGGCAAGAAATGTTAAGGTGAAAATTATACCCGAATCGAAGATATATTTTATATGTGAAATAGTTTTAAGTGTGCAATATTCCAAGCTCTTGGGATCATTTCGCCGTCCGAGGGTTTGTAATCTATAAGCTCCCCGACCGACTATTGAGTCAATCGGTAGGGACCTTCCCGAGTTGGGGCCAATTTGCCAACATTCTTTTCTTTTGTGTTTTGGAAGACTTTCCTGAGGACAAGGTCTCCTACCCTGAATACCCTGGCTTTGACAGTCTTGTTGTAGCTTTTTGCAACTCTTTGCTGATATGCTGCCAATCTAATGTTGCCTGCATCTCTTAGCTCTTCCGTTAAATCCAGGTTGTCCTCCATTAGAGGTATATTGCTTGTTATTGTGTTCAGACTGCATCTGGCTGATGGAATGTTGACCTCGGCCAGATCATCGCTTCACATCCATAGACCAAGGAGTAGGGGTTTGGCCTCGTGGATGTTTTAGGCGTGGTTCTATCACCCAGGGACCGAGGGAGCTCTTCACCCATCTGCCTTTCCTTCTTTCTAGCTTCTTCTTTATGCAGCTGATTACTACTTTATTCTTTGGATTACACTCGCCGACCGTTACCTTTTGGATATCCTGGTGTGGAGGTTACCAGGTTGATGTTCCATTGAGCACGTAAGGTCATGTTCTTTTTCCCACGAATTTCGTGCCATTGTCGCATACTATTTCAGAGGGGATGCCATATCTACATATGATGTTGTGTTTGATGAATGCTATGACATCCTTTTCCTTGACTTCCCTGTATGAATCAGCTTCTATCCACTTGGAGAAGTAATCAGTCATTGCTAGCATGAAAACTTTTTGTCCGGGTGCTTGAGGTACTTTCCCTACTATATCCATGCCCCACTTCATAAATGGCCAGGGTGCGGATATGGAATGTAGTTCCTCAGATGGCTGATGGATATATGGTCCATGAATCTGGCAAGCTTTGCATTTAGAGCTAAATTCCAGGCAATCGGCCCTCAAGGTGGGCCAATAATAACCTGTTCTGAATACCTTGCTTGCCAGGCTTCTTCCGCCTTTATGATTTCCACAGTATCGTTCATGGATTTATGATAATATCTGTCCAGCTTCTTGTGGTTCCAGGCATCTGAGGTACGGCCCAGCCTGCGATTTCTTAAAAAGCACGTTGTTAATAATAGTATATGAAGCAGCTTTTATTTTTAGTGCTCTGGCATCTTGCTTATTTAGGGGAAGGATTCCCTGTTGTAGCCAGTCGTAGTAGGGTTTTGTCCAAGAATTGGCAACATAAATTGGAAAACTTTCGTCTTGTTTATTTATTGCAGGTTCTAGTAAATGTACGATGGGTATTTTGTCGAAGTCAAGGGGACTGAAGTTGGATCCTAGGCCGGCTAAGGCATCGGCCTGGGTATTCAAGTCCCTGGGAATTTGGTCAATATTAAATTGCGGAATTTCTCTTTTAAAATCTGAACAACTTCCAAATAGAGCATCATTTTTTAGTCTTTTGCAGTATATATTCCGTTTACTTGGTTGGAAATAAGAAGGGAATCAGTACGTACCTTTAGGTTTTGCACACCAAGGTCAATACATACCTTTAATCCAGCTATTAGGGCTTCATATTCTGCCTCATTGTTAGTAGCCTCAAATGCACAGCTTATAGCTTGTACTATCTTATCCCCCTGCGGCGATTTTAGTACTACCCCCAGGCCTGTGCCTCTCATATTGGCTGCACCATCGACAAATAGGGTCCATTCTAGGTCTTTTTGATCGCTGGTCAGTTTATTTACAACTTTTATTAGGTCGGGTTCTAGGGTTGGACTAAAATCAGCCACAAAGTCTGCTAGTGCTTGTGACTTAATTGTTGTCCTTGGTTCAAATGTTATGTTGTATGTGCTTAGCTGGACTGACCATTAGCACATTCGTCCGGACAGTTCTGGCTTCCTAAGTACAGACTTGATAGGAAGATTGGTTCTGACTATTATAGGGTGGCTTTCAAAATATGGTCTTAATTTTGTGAAACTCATAATTAAAGCTAGAACATATTTTTCAAGCAGACCATATCTGATTTCTGCATCCAGTAGACTTTTACTTACATAATAGACAGGGTGTTGTTGTCCGTCTGCTTCTTTGACCAAGACTGCACCGACAAAGAAGCGGTTTACGTGACGACAGGTGTATACTGTCAGGGGTTCATCTTTGACTGGTTTTGCCAGCAAGGGAGGAGAGGATAGATATATTTTCAGGTCCTCAAAGGCAGCCTGATGATCAGGGGTCCATTGAAAGTCTTTGGTGGTTCTAGCTCCAGGATAGCTTTGATCTGTTCAGGGTTGGCTTCTATTCCTCTTTTTGTCACCATATAGCCCAAGAATTTGCCTGCTGAGACTCCAAAATGGCATTTTTGTGGATTGAGCTTCATATTGAATTTCTCCAGTATTTGGAAGGCTACTTCCAGGTCTTTGACGTGATCTTCTGCCTTTTTTGACTTGACTACCATGTCATCTATGTAGACTTCCATGGTATCTCCTATTTGGTATTTGAACATCATGTTGACTAGCCTTTGATAGGTTGCACCTGCATTCTTTAATCCAAAGGGCATAGCAAAGATAACAAGATATACCTCTTTCGGATGATGAAAGTCGTGCTTTCCGATCTGCAGGGTGCATCTTTATTTGATTGAATCCAGCCGGAGGCATCCATGAATGTTAACATCTCGTGGCCTGCAGTGGCATCCACAATTGCATCGATGTGTGGCAGGGGAAATGGATCTTTTGGGCAGGCTTTGTTTAGGTCGGTGTAGGCTACACAGACTCTCCATTTGCCCTTTTTCTTTTGGACGACTACTACATTTGCAAGCCAGTCAGGGTACATTACTTCCCTGATCATTCCCATGTCCAAAGAGCTTGTCAACTTCTTGGTTGATGATTTCGTGCCTCTCTCGAAAAATTTTCTTCTCTTTTGCTGTACAGGCTTAAATGATTTGTCAATATTCAACTTATGAGTTATAATATCAGCATCTATACCAGTCATATCAAAATGTGACCAAGCAAAACAGGACATTTTAGTTTTGAGAAAGTCGACGGCATTAGGTCCGACCGAGTCCGTGCATCGACCCTACAAGTACCTTCCTGTCGAGTTCGGGTCCAAAATGACCTCTCCTATTTCCATCCGTGTTTGTGCAATATATTCTTCCCTGACAGGTGACTTTAATTGCTATGCAAGGGACTTGCCTGACTTTGAGGGTTTCAAAGCCTGGGTGTAGCATTCCTGTGCCGTCCTTTGTTCTCCCCTGATGGTGGTTATCCCCCATTCGGTTGGTATTTTCACACATTGATGGTATGTTGATGGGATTGCTTTGACGTTGTGGATCCATGGTCTGCCCAAGATTACATTATATGAGGATAGGCAATCCATTACCCCGAATCTTTCATACGAAGCCACGCCTTCCACATAGGTTGGCAGGTTAATTTCTCCCAGGGTGTTCTTTGTTTCTCCGCTGAATCCAACCAGGACGCTGGATTTCTTGATGATTTTTCCTTCATCTATCTTCATAGCTTTGAGGACGTCAAGCATCACCAAATTGATTGAATCGCCCCGTCTATCGGGATTCTTGATACGTTAGTCGTGCCAATTTGCATGGTGATTACCAAGTCGTCATGGTGTAGATCCGATATTCCTTGCGAGTCCGAGTCATCAAAAGTAATAGCGGGCAATGACTTGGACCTGGAAGGGGGTGAAGTCCGGACTCCCTGGATATTCTTTTGGTAGCCGAGCTAGTCAGACCACAGATTTCTGATCCTCCATTTATGAACTTGACTTCATAGATGGAGGGAGGAGGAGGAGGATCTCTGCCGTTCCCTGAATCTCTCTTGTTTTGTCCTTCATCTTTGTTCTTTGGCTGCTGGATTAAGTCCTTTAGATAGCCTTTCTTTAGGAGATATGCCACTTATTTCCTGAGTTGAATGCATTCTTCTGTGGTGTGCCCAATGTCCTGATGGAAGTCACACCATCTTGTTGGATCTTTCCGGGGTTGTCGGATTTTTTTGGGCCATCCGACCGTATCTCCCAAGCTTTCCGGGCGTTTGATTAATCCTGCGGTATTTATAGAGAAGTTATATTCAGGAATAGTTGGTAGGCTAGAAAGGTTACCTTTGTGTTCTTGTGCCATATTGACTTCGATCGTTCGGCCTGGAATAAGGGGCCGATCCGGTGTTGCCTCCTTTACGGTAGGAGCTTTTCCTGTTCGTGTGTCCATAACCTTGCTTTCCTCCGGATGAGTTTGTTCTCGAAGTTGAGATCTTCCTCCAATCGACATGTTCTAAGGCGATGGATTGAACAGCAGTGGCAAAGGTCGGGCATGCTTTCTTGGTCAAGTCCGCATAGATGTCACTATCAAGCAGACTCCTTGCACAAGGCTTCTACCGTTTTCTTCGTCACACACGGGAATGGCTACCTTCTCTTTGACAAATCTTGCCAGAATTCTTTGAGAGATTCTTCAGGAAGCTGCTTGACCATGAACAGGTTACTGGGTCTCTTGGCCATGTCTCTATTGCTTGCGAATTGTTGATTGAAGGCATTAATCAGTTCTACAAAATTCTTGATACCTTCATTTGGGAGATTAATGAACCATTGTAATGCTGCTCCGGTCAGGGTTGTACCAAAGCCTTTACACATGCAGACCTGCCTGAGTTCACTGGGTATTGAGGCGACCAACATCTTCGTTTGAATATGGCAACGTGATTTTGTGAATCAGAGGTCCCATCATAAGTTCTCATGGATGGGACGGTAAATTTCTTGGGGAGATCAATCTTTGCAATTTCATCTGCAAAGGGTGAATCAGCAAAGCTGTCAATTTCTACTTCAGCCACGGGGTCTGGCACTCCAGGTATGTTCTCTATTTTGTTGTGAAGTTTTTGAATTTCCTGAAGCATAGCCATCATTATTGATGCTTCAGTTTTGTTTGTTTCATCATTGGGGATGGTCCGGGTGTCGGATAAGGTATCCTTCTCGGGAGTTCCAAAATTGGAAAAGTCAATGTTTTTGATAATGGATGAGAATGGGGTTCCTGGCTCGAATCTGGTCTTGGAGCCTGAAGCCTGATTTTCCAATTTCTTTTTCAGATTGGACTCAGATTCCTTAAGCCTACTGACTTCAGCTTCTGCCTGGGCTGCCTTTTCTTGAATTGACTCCAATTCTTTGATCTTAGCTAGGGCAGCCGCTAATTGTTGTTCTGAGGTGAGTTCCACCATTTTTGTATGTGAATATTAAATGAAGAATGGCAAAAGGAATTTTTTGATTAAAGAACTAGATGCCCCACGGTGGGCGCCAATTGTTTTGTCAGGAATTTCCCTGAACGTATCCGGATTGATAAAAGAGTAATTTAGGTATCTAGTTCTATAAGCTTGGAAACGAATAATGAATTAATAATAAGAAAAGACTAAGTATCAGGAATATCACTGGTATTATTTGGATTAGCCGAGTACAAATTTGTGTATATGGTTAAATATTCAGGAAATTATGAGAGGTAAATTGTGAGAATAACTAAGTAATAATTGATCCATAATCATCCCTTTACAAATGCTATTTATAGTTCTCTAAATATTAACGTTACATTGATCTCAACCTCTTTCCCAATTGTAGGAGCTGTTGCCGGATTAATATGGCACGCTCCCTATTAATTCGCTTGACCCGTTCCACTCTCAACCAATCTTCAGCTTTTCCTCTTTTTTCCGTCTTGATTCATGGATGATATAGTCTTATAGTTGGACTTGGTCTTCCTTGAGAATAGGACACGATTGTTAGCTCATACAACGGCATTTCTTGTTTATCTTCTTTATCCAGCTTGTTTGAATACTCTGCCAAGCTTTTTTTTATTTACTATCAGGCTCTTCTTCCAGGATCTAGTAGCCTACTTATCCTGTAATGCTCTTCATCTACTAATAGTAGTTTGAATTGTCCGGTCTCTAGTTGTCTTAGTCAGCCTAGTTGGATCAGGCCAGGTTATGGTCAGACCAGGTTAAACTGGGCCTAACACCACCAGTGCTCATGCCTCCTCAACGAGATTAACCTCTTGGTTTATATCTCACAGTGACCGAGACAGCCATGGGGGCTATGCTCGCACAAACGATAGGAAAAGAAGAAAGAGTTGTCTACTACCTTAGTAAGAAGTTCTTGGGAGTATGAATGCAAGTACACACCTCTCGAAAAGACATGCCTCGCTCTTGTGTGGGCAACAAAGAAGCTACGCCATTACATGCTTAGCTACTCTGTCAAGGTGTACTCCAAAATGGATCCTGTCAAATACCTCTTCGAGAAACCCGTTCTCAATGGTCGATTGGCAAGGTGGACCCTAATGCTCTCAGAGTTCAATCTCAAATATGTACCTCTGAAGGTTATAAAGGGGCGAGCCGTTGCCGAGTTCTTCGCCGATAATCCCATCAACGACACCCAAGTGGTATACACATGGTCATTCCCAGATGAGGACATACTATAAACTAACGTGGACTCTTGGGACCTTTGTTTTGATGGAGCATCGAATTTAAGAGGATTTGGAATAGGAGTGTTGCTCATTTCTCCTGAAGGTGAGCATACACCATTCTCTGTCAAACTCAACTTCGAGGTGACAAATAACGCAGCAGAATATGAACCTTGCCTCATCGGGCTACAAGCGGCAGTAAGTTTAGACATCAAAAATCTTCAAGATCATGGAGACTCATCCTTGATCATCAACCAAATTACTGCATCTTGGAAGATTCGAAGTGAAAGTCTAACACCCTATCAGGCTAGGATAGATCAAGTTGCCCAATTCTTCGACCAAGTCACTTATTTACACTTACCTCGTGAAGAGAATCAGTTTGCAGACGCTCTTGCAAAACTTGCATCCTTGATTAATATGCCAGACGACATGGTAAAAATGCCTTTATGCATTGAACGACGGTCAGAACCAGTCTATGTGTACCAGATTACAGATGAGGAAGAAAATCCAGGGGAACCTTGGTTCCAAGCCATTCTAAACTTCAAGCTCAATGGTACATATCCACCAGATATGGACAAGAGGGGAAAATGTGCCATATGCCTACTAGCCTCTCAATACCTCCTAATGCAAGGAGAGTTATACAAAAGAACACCTATGGGTGTAGTCTTACGTTGCCTTGATCATTCACAGGCACGAAAAGTGATGGAAGAAGTTCATGATGGAGAATGTGGCCCTCACATGAGTGGACCAATGATGGCAAAGAAAATCACGCGTCTGGGATATTAATGGACCACGATGGAATCCGATTGCATCAAGTATGTCAGACATTGCCATAACTGCCATGTCTTTAGGAATGTGCAACATGTCCCTCCTTCACTACTCTACACCATGACATCTCCTTGGGCATTTTCTGCTTGGGGAATCGACATCATTGTTTCATCTTGGTAGCCATCGACTATTTTACTAAATGGGTCGAAGCGGCATCCTACACTAGTCTCACAACCAAAAACATCGCAAAGTTCATACAAACCAATATCATCTGTCGATATGGTTGCCCGTACGAGATCATCGGTGACAATGGATCACATTTCCAGGCTGAGACTGAACATTGCTAGCCAAGTACAAAATCAAACACCACCATTCCTCGCCATACAAACCACAATCTAATGGCGCGGTAGAGGCAGCTAACAAGAATGTCGTCACAATCCTCAAGAAAATGATCAACAATTATCGCGATTGGCCCAGTAAGATACCGTTCGCATTATGGGGTTATCACACATCAGTTAGGACGCCCACCAGGGCTACTCCTTTCTATTTAACTTACGGCATGGAAGTTGTACAACCAATTGTGCTAGAAATCCCGTCCTTACGCATTCTGCTCGAAGGCAAAATTCCAGAAGCTGATTGGAAGAGAGATAGATATGAAGAACTCATCCTCTTGGATGAACGAAGATTGCGCGCATTGCATAATGTGCAAACATATCAGGCACGTATCAAACGAGCCTTCAACAAAAGGGTTAAGCCCTGAAACATCAAAGAAGGAGACTTAGTCCTCAAATCAGTTAGAGCTCTTCTACCTGTCGATCCACGAGGAAAGTTCAAACCCAACTGGGCTGGACCATTCTTTGTCAAATCCATACTCTCGGGGGGTGCGGTTAGGATCACAGACCTAGATGGGAATGAATTTGCTAATCCAACTAACCTCGACCAACGGAAATGATATTATGCTTAGGGTAGGACAACACACGCGCCTCGCGTAACACCCACGTGTTGCTGATGCGACACGAAATAAAAACGGCCCTTGGCCCGCTGAAATAAAGCTTGTGTCACCTTGCTCTTGCATTTTGACAATTCGTCATCTTCATATCATCAAATAAATTGAGTTGTATTTTAGGAGTAAGTAAAGCTCATGCTTATTTTCTAGTTCCTTACAAGCTCTTTCTTAGAACATTTATTCTTTTACATTTACTCGAACTACGCACAAGGGTTTGATTTCATTTTTTTAGTGAATACGTCGGCAATCCTTCACAAGATACAACACATTATTTTAAAATGTAAATAGAAGGACACTTGCATTTGCATTTAAAATTCGACAAGAATAATGAAAATAAAATACAATAGTTTCATAACTAATTAATATTTTATTCATTTGCCTCATAAGTAATAATAATACGCCACATAATATAAAATACTAAAAATAAATGCTAGGCTAGGATTCTAAAAACCCCGCCATTTATTACAAAATAATAATAATAATAATAAATAATACTACGACTTAGGCTACTCTTCCATTTTCCCTTTGCCTTTGTCATTTTTATCATACTTCTTGTCTCGACCACGAGTCGGGCGCTCCTGCGCTATCTCTGACCTAATCACCAAAGGTCTCTCTCGCGGTCTAGCCTTACCATTTCGATCCACCACCATCTCTACCGCAGGAGCGGTCTTCGGTTTCTTCGATGGATGAGTGACTCGGAAACCGGCCTCTTCCTCCCCCTCAGTCAAGTACTTCTGGTTCTCCTTTACTACCTCACGAATCTTGTAGTCAACAGGCTCGCGCTTCCTTAATTTCTCGCGCTCCTCGGGAGTAGTAGCCTTCCTCCATTGCAAGTATGAATCTGATACCCATAAGGAACCAATAGGAGACAGTATGAACCACATGTTCCTCTGAGCCCACTTAAGGGCCCACTCCCGACGACCCTCGGTAGTGTGTGCCAATGCAGTCTGAGGAATGGTGTCAAGGTTAGGAATCTTCTGCTTAAGGCCCACTTGCCTCATCAATCTCTCCGGGAAGATGCATATCATGAATTCCAAGCCAGGAATGCGAACTGACCGAGTAGGATCTAAAGATGAAACTCCAGTGACTGATCTGAGATGCCACCATGGCACAATCCATCGGATCAAGGGACCACCTTCATTCTTCAACTTGTTCTCCCAATAGTTGCAAACTCGAGTGAAGTCCACCATATAAAGCCTGGTTGTCATCGCAATTGACCGAGCATGATATCCTGGCATATTAACTGGGGACTCGATCAACCGCAGACGCTCCATGAGCCAAACCTACAGGGAATACGGGATTAATGCCAAAAACCGAAAAATAAAATAAAATAAAATAAAAGAGAAAAAAATATATAAAGAAAACGGATGGCATTGTACAAAAAGAGAGAAAATAGGTTCTTATCTGCAAAATGATAGGACTTCCCAAATAAGGAAGCTCGCGATTGGCTTTTCTATTATCCAGCCCCAAAATGATCTCTCCTAAGCACAGACACGCTGGGCTCTTGCGCAGCTCCATCTTTTCAACCAAGCTCAAGTAACGAGGATCCCCTCTCATTTCCTTATCAACATGCCCTTGGAGGACATAACCATGCAATAGACAGAACCCGAACGCCCTACGCCTCGCCATATAAGAGATAGAAGGGTCTTCCTTGTTTATGAATCTGTTAATGAAGTCAAGCATACGGACTCCTTTTGAGGTCACAAGGCAATCAACCTCAGCTTTAGTTAGTCCAAGCAAATCTCTAAACCTACTTTTGTACCCTTGAGAGCTAGAGGGTATGGCAGGCGCATTTTCTGGATCTGATCCTCCAATTGCAGCAATTTCCTCATGGAAAAGACAAATATCGCCTCTAGGAAAGGAAAAAACATGGAAATTAAGGTCCCAAAATTCAAGACAAGCATCCAAGAAAGGTTTCACAACCTTCACCAATTTGAGACTCAAGATTGATCCCAAATTAAAAGCACCCATGGCATGCTTCTCAACGTTCGTAAACTCATTTGTCCACTATTTGAGACGGTTTTCCAAGGCATCCATAATTTTTGAATTTTTCTATGAAGATAGGAGAGCTTTTGTGAAATAGACGAAAGAGAGATGGAGGAATTATGTGAATAAAAGCTTCCCCGACTTCTCTATTTATACTAAAAGCTATTTCCTAATTTCCGTCAGAACTGATCAACTGGGGAAATGGAGCAGCACCTGCTGCGCCTCTTTGAAGGGTCGCAGCTCTTGCTGCGCCTCATCCCTAGAGGTATTTCTGTGATTTTCCGCTTTGGATCTTTCATAATTTATTTTGGCTATAATTTCCTATTCCTATAGGTTATTATTTTGGTAATTCCGTTAAATTACCAACTTTTATGTTTCCAAATCCTTGTCGGGTTCGCTTCTCGAGACGAGATCGACATTTTTCGCCACACAAGCACACTTACCCATTTTATTTTATTTTGTTTTTTTGGGGGAATCATTTCACTCCCCGTTTCACATTACATTTCAAACTTACAAATTTCTTTTTAAGTTTTTTTTAGGGGGTAGCCCTCCCTACCGTCCGGCCATTTTTTGGGCAATTTTTTCGCACTCGCTCATTTCTGGGCAATTTATTTTCGCTTTTTTTAGGTCTATTTCTCTTTTCGCGCTAATTTAAGCTATGTATAATATATGTTTTACGTGCAATTCTATGTAATTTTCGGAAGCATGACGGCGTAAACCGTCATCTACCAAACCTGTTCTAAGCTAACCTGCAGGAACAAACAGACAACCCAGCAGCAAAGGCACTCAGGCCATCATATATACAACCAAAATGCTATATGTACATCAAACTGGGGGGCCGCTCAAAACATGTCCGAAAAATCCAAAAATGAGGTCCAAATATACAAGTATATACAATACACTCAACAACAAAATAGACATAAGCAAAGACAGCTACTCCTGCTCGCCACCTCGCCTCGAGAGCAGCAATCTCGGCATCGCTGACCTCCAACTCTTTCAACAGGCGAGCTGTCTCCTCCTGGGACTGCGCCAACTCACGCTCCAGGTCGCGCTCCCTCGGCAAATGATAAAGAAATGCCTCATTTCAATCATTTCAAACGAAACGCGAGAAATTACAACAAAATTCAAATTAAAGAAAATGAGAGGTTCACACCTGTCGTCCTCGGCCACCTGCGAGTGCCTCGATGTCTGTAGCCCGCAGCCGGTTGGCCACCCTCCACAGCACCACATGCCGAGACGGCACCACTTGTAAACAAAAGATTTTCAGTGAAATGAACAAATGCATTCTTATGCAACAAAAACAGCAAAAGACAACTAAAGTTAGGGGCTTACCCTCCTAACCAAGTGCTGCCACTCCTCTAGTCCAACATCGGTCACCTCCTCGCCGAAGTCGCGGAGCTCGGAGATCGTCGTCATCCCCATCGCGTCAGTGTACTCAAGGGTCTTGGGGTACGCTGGGGGCTCGACGCCCGTGAACTCGATCTCCTGCAGAATTCAAATGAATTCTTTATTTGATGATCATTCGTCAGTTTATCAAGATAATTCGAAAGAGGGGAAGTGGAATACTTACCACGATCGGCCAGTACGCCAGCCTCTGGTGAACAAACAAGGAGTACTCCTCGCCAGGAAGGAGAAGAGCGTCACCACCAACACCCGCCAAGTCAGCCTCACTCTCAGCATCAGAAGGCTCCCTAAACGTCATCCGAGGAGGGTCGATGGGAACCGTGAAGGTGTCCCGAGAGCAATGACGAGTCAAACGCTCGCCCAGGTACCACACTGGTCCCATGGACGTCCTCAACATCAACCGACCAGAACTCTTAGGACGAAGGACTTCGGCCACGAAGGTCGGAGCGCCAGAGTAGTCCACCCGAGGCCTAGGCACCCAATAAAGACAAATAAATGAAGAGGTTATTCTTATGATCATTTCTGAAATCAATAAAGTAAATAAGGAGGAAAGTGATTAGAGAATACTTACGTCACTCAGCTTCAGGGCGTTCACGCCCCGTTGACAAACATCGTAAGAAGAGCGCTGGCTCTTCCTACGACACACCACCCAGTCCCTCACAACTGGGTGGGCCCTTGGCTCAGGCTCCGTCCTCTTGCGCGCGAATACCGGAAAGTAGGAGTACTCCCAAGCCTGCAAAACAAGACAATCGATAATGATCTTTCATAATTCAATAGCAAAGAAGAAGTGATGATCTTTCATGATACGAAATGAAGGTTCATACTTCCAACAGCAGCCCCGGACCGACAGTAGCAGGAGAAGTCCCCTTCTCTAGAAGCTCAGGATGGACCATAGCCCTCATGTAGCGAGTGAGGACCGCAAAGGCAGGTGTAACCCAGTCCCAATGGCCTAGGTCACTCACGTCAGAAAGGAACGGGAGAAGTTTCGTCGACAACCTCTCCCCCTTGTCTTCGAGGTAGAGCAAAGACAAGAACCACCATAGCCACAGACGAGCCCTCTCCTCCGCAGTACAAGCAGGAGGACCCACCTTCCTCCCATCGATCGTCACCAACGCCAGGGTCCTACCCACAAAGTATTCCCTGACGTAGGTACTCGGCACTAACCCGGGAACCGCGGCAGCACCCTTTGCCAGATTCCAGCCGATCAGCCTCCTGGCCTCAGCCGAGTCCACCCTCATGGCCGTCAACAGCCACACCACAGCCTCCTCTCCACACGGCAGACCAGAGATCATGCCGTAGTCCTCCAACGTGACCCCGAACTTCCCAAAAGGCATGTGAAAGGTCGAGGTCGTATCCCAGTACCAGTCAAGGAAGGCTCGAATCAGGCAAAGGTTAGCCCGAAGCTTCTTTTCCTTGATCACCCTTCACGCTCCCACCAAGGCTCCAAAGGCTCCAAGCTCGATGATGGCCCTCTCCTCCTTCGTCAAAGACCGTAGGTCTCCATCATCGTCGTGTAACCAGAGAAGGACCTCAAGTTCCCGGCCTCCTGTATCGATTCAAGAAAATGCTATCTTTAGCACAAAGCAAATGAGAAGTGGAATAAAGAAGGAAATTAGTAAAGAAATAGTAAGTCTTGTCTACCAAGATCCTCGCCCTCCTGTAAGACAGGTGGCTCTCCGCTGCCCAAATGAGGTGTCGACCATCCCATTTCTCAGCCCACTCTAGTGCTCCCGCTAGCTGGCGACCACCTCGTCCTACGTTGGCCCGCCTCGGGACCTCCTCGACGACCTCCTCCTCGAAAAGCTCCTCGAACACCTCCTCAAGAGTAAGAGAAGGGTCGAAGTCGGTGTCCACGTCCATGGGAGCCTTCTCCGACGTAGAAGCCATGTCACCTGCAAAATTGGAGTAGATTAGGCCGCGTCAAATGACGACGAGCCTCAGTAAGGGTGATTTCAAGCCCTTTCAAGCCTCGAAAATGGCCTTTTCTCGCTATCTTTGGCCGTTTCTTTCAAAACCCGGCCGCTCATGTGGTAAATTGGGTGAAGACAAGTCTAAACTCGAGCCTAGTTATGGGTTTGAGTCGAAATTTTGGCAGCATTTCGCTATAACAACGATTATGCCCTAGAAAGTGTCCCGAAAAAGTCGTCACAAATCAAAAATCCGAATGGTAGGAAGTTTACCCATCACACAAGGATTCCAAAGACCAAATTTCATCAAAAATGGGCAATCCTAAGGCCATTTTTGAAGCGATTTTCGAAACAGCTGAGAAACCGTCTCAATTTCACTCAAATGCTCAATATTCAACAAAATTCAAAAAGAAGATATGGTTATTATGGTTATGTTCCAAATATTACCAATTATCCATTTCTAATATCAATTTCACAAGGCAAGTCCATTTGGAGGAAAAGCCCCAAATTTTCGAAATAATTGGGTTGAAAACCCTAATTGTTTCGATTCAATTCGAGCAAAATACGGATATTAAAGCAAGAATGAGACACATACCTCTATTAGTCATGATTAATGGGAGGTTTTGATCAAATTTTGGCGGAATATCGTTGGAATTTGAGAGAGTTTAGAGAGAATTTGTGTTTTGTTATAATGAATAAAACACGGGTTCTGTCGAGCTTTTACTCAGACAGGGACGAACCCAGGAAAGGACGTAGCAGGTGCTGCACCTCTTCCAAGAGTCGCAGCTCTTGCTGCGCCACTTCCCCAGCTTCCCTCCAGCTCAATTTTCAAAAGTTTGTTATAAATTCGTTATTTGTGGGCCCGTCTTTGGTGCGCCTCTTCTTCAACACCATATATCATACATTTGGTCCATTTGATATTTATTCTTTGTCCGGACCCATATTTGGAGTAGACTGTGAATTGTCGCAGTACTTTATCTTCGAGCAGACTGTGAATCGTCGCAGTACTTCATCAAGCCCAGCAAGGATATTTCATCAGGACTTCACTTGCAGCAACGAGCGGATTTTCAACGGTGTTTCGACATGCCTTTATCGATACCCTGTTTTTCCCAGCGAGAGTTCATGACAGCCAATTATATTTCTCGATAGATGGAGTTCGCTTAAGACCGACGCGAGCAGATTCCCCCCAGCAGTTTCTACCGACGTCCTGCTGTCCTCAATATTATTCATCTCGAGAAAGAAGTCTCAGGTATGGTTTCTTCTTATGGCTGGCGAGCTTCCTTACGTAGTCTAATGGACTTTAAACGACCCTCCCCGACAGTCAACAGACTCTAAAATGTGCCCGACGACAGGTCCTTGGCTCAGACCTCTTGAGCCGCCTCGCGTCGCCATAGTCATCAGTTTGTAATCTTCGATTGACCTGGTGGCTATACTTTGACTTTCGCCTTGTCCAAGCCTCGGTCAAAGTGGGGGCTCTGTAGATACCTCATTTCTGCACCTCCCGCAAACCACCCGGTGATGATTGGGTTGCATGTTTGGTATATGGAACGATTTATGGCAGTTTGTAAGTTTATCGTCAAGTGATAGCTCAAATACTTGTGTCTACCCCTTGGTTGTCATCTACACGCCATTACGGTCGTTTTGACAGTAATTAGAGTACATTTGGAGTCTGGGTCAAAAACCGCTTTGTTTTCTAATAAACTGTTTTAAAATGTCGAGTTAGAATGTTCTGGTTCATTCCGGATATTTATATTCCATGATTTTAATCTTTTTAATCTTTTGGTATAATATTTCCCGAAAATCATATTTTAAAGAATAAGGAAGTCGAGATCTACCGCAATTCCCTAAAAGAAACGCGGAAAGTCTTTCTTCCGCAGGAGGAAACCTCCGGGGAAAGGACGCAGCACCTGCTGCGCCTCTTCCCCAGCTCTTTTCTGCGTATTTTCAAATCTTTTCGAGATTTGTTTCCAAAGTTTTACCTTAACCTAATTCCTCCGTGTGATTAGTATAAATAGGGACCTTCGTTCCTCATATTTCTCACGCGAGTGTCCGCCCTTCTCTTCTCCCTTTGCATTCTAAGACCGTACTCTAAGCTAATTGACGTCTACGTGCTTGATCAATCGACCACGTAAGCTCCGATCCTTTGGAGTACCAGTCACTTTGCAAGACCGACCAGTTTGACCAACTCCACCTCAATTAATCAATCAATTTAATCTAAATCCTCTAATGAGGGCACTTTCATCATATATTCGAGTCGAGCAATCACTAATCGTAAACTTAGTTAATCTCGTTTCGTCAAACATGTAAGTCTGAGGGTGTAAATCCCATCTTTTATTTTTTTACTTTATTATTGCATCAACTAATGTAAGTTTTACGTCAAGAATATGTTGGGAAATGTGTCCTCAACAATAGTGCGATCACATGATTTAATATCATAATTAAATCTCATATAAAGAATACGTAAGGGATGATTCAATTATATAGTCAACAGATCAACATTAATCGGTAACGATTGGCTTGCTAGAGTTTGACGTTACTGTCGTGGGACGGTGGTGGTTAGTTGATCCCTTAAGGTCACACCTAAAGGATGATGCCCTTATCTATAAAGTTGATTAATTGTATGACGATACGAGCTAATCAATTCCTTAAAATTGAACAATTCATTTGTGAGAGAGAATATATGTATCTTATTATAATGTGATTAAATAAGATCATATTTAGTGGATTAATATGTTAGTTCACTAAATTATGTTGAGGTTTTATAAATGTTTCGAGGTAAAGGTAATTAGTTATTTACATTTACAAGAGGTTGTAAATTTAACTAACTAGCTATTATGGGACCCATTATATATTGATATAATGATAAAATATTACTCAATAAGTTGAGTGAATATATGTTTATTAATTTGACACATAATTGTTGTATGATCAAATAAATATTTAATTATGTGAGATAATTAAATATAAGACTTATAAGCATTTGTGGGACAAATATTATAAGACAAAAATGGACCATAATAAGAGCATAGGCACCGATTTTTGGGAGGTTATAGGACACTTGTCCTAAGTCTTCTATTTTGTCTAAAACGCTTATGACAACAACAACACTTGGCATGTTGTCTCTACCTTATAAGACACTATCAATAAAGCATTTGCATGAGGTTTTTGAGAAGTGGAATATGCTCTTAAAAAGAGCATATGGCCGGACCACTTAGTGGGGTGCAAGAGCTTTTGTTGTTCTTATTTTTCTCTAACATATTCTCAAAATATGCAACATGCAAAAACCTCTCTCACATTCATCTTCTTCTTCTTCATCTAAACATGAGATTTTTGATTCAAATTGTTCATAAAATATTACTAATATTATTAGTGTAATATATGAGTATTAGTAATCAATTTTAAGGTAAACTACTAAACAAATATCCTAGCAAATATTATTTAGTGGGGATAAGGGATAATCTTGGGTACAATCAAGAGGAGTGGCTTCTATACTTGAGGTCTTTGGAGGATCATCCTAATACTCATTATAGCTCAAGAACAAGTGAAGGTAGGAGACCTTACTTGTGCCCATAAAACCGAAATTAACAATGTAAGGGACATTGTTTTCTTATAAATCTATTATTTTGTTATGCATGCACTAGATCTAAAGAACATATAATTAACAAGTTAATTAATTCACTATTAGAGGAGTCTAATAATAGGTATATGAACCTAATAAGTGGTATCAGAGCATAAGGATGTTGCCTGCATAATCGGTTATTGTTTTTCCGAGTTAAAAGGTTAACATATAAAACTAAAAATTTGTGATTTATAAGTATAAGCCACGAAATCACCATGCATGTTATATATTCTGGTCCTAAAATGTTTTTAGGTCATTTTTATAATTTATGGAAATTTATTGCTCATTTTAATGATTTTTGGTCATTTTATTACATTTTTATGATTAAAATGGGAATTAAAATGCTAAAAATAGTTAAACTAAGTTTCTGACCTTGAAAATTTTATATAACCTCACATGCATATTGTAAAGGTTGTGTGTAAAAGGTCGAGTTAATTTGATTAATATTGCATGATGTATGATTTTTATGAGATAAAAATGGATTAAAAGAGGTAAAATGGTTAAAAATAGTTAAATTTCGAATTAAGCCATGTTTTTTTTAATATGATATCACATGCATACTTTACAGAGAGTATGTAAATTTCGAGATTAAAATATATCTTTTAGCATGATTTATGGATTTTTAGAGTAAATATGGCATAAATAGTGACTATTTTAGCAAAATTAGCTAAAACGTATTGCATGGCTTGAGAAAATTATTTTAAGTTGAATTAATATCCCAATAATCAGATTTAAGGTTGTAAAAATTATTGGATTAATTTTCGGATACTTTAAGTATTTTATGAGTTAAAACCGATAAAATGCAACTATATTTTCTCAAAATTAATTCGAAAATTTTAACCATGATTTTTGACATTATGAGTGTCATGGAATTATTCCAGAATGTTCAAAAATTTAAAATTCAAATTTTGAAATTTTTATAATTTAATTTGGAGTTATTTCATATAAATAATGATTTTAAGGTAAAAAATGAGCATAAAATTAAATCAAGTTGAATTATTGTCAAAAATTGAGTGATGACTAATTTTTGAGCCCTAAAAAGTGTTAGGATAATTAACTTGAGCTTAGATGTGATTTAAGTGTTAATTAGTGATTTTAAAAGGTTATTATCACGCATTTCCATAAAACCGGGTTATATGTACGACATAAGTTAAATAGGGCGATTTGGCACATCATTTGGCATGATAGATACATATTATAATACTGCATATTTCAATTGTTGAATGTCTTTTATTTATATAATTTTGAATTATGTAATTTTATCTTAGTATGGCCTTAGTTTAATCAATATTACCCGTAATGAAAGGGAATATTGATTCGGTTGTAATTTAATGTGATCTCGTATCACTTTTATTTTTATTAGTTTTTCCATTTTACAAATGTATAATAGGAATAGTTTTGTATTTTTATTATTATTTGTAATTATAGAGCATCTTCAAAGACGGTGCCATTCGGAAAGGTGATCCGACGAAGACGGTGTCTTGGGAGGCGTGCCACTTGAAGATTCAAGGGACCAAAGGAGTTGGTTTCCGAATATGTAATAGATTATTTGATTTTCTATTTTAGGAAGGCCATACTAGGAATTTTATTTATTGCTTTGCATTTCTTTTAATATGTTGCATGCATTGCCAAATCGCCATAACAACACATGCATATCATATCGAGTCATCGACCGTGTCAATTATAATTATCGAAGTTCACTGCTTTAGTTCACTTAAAACGTGATAGAGAATAAATTGACAAGACCTCTCACATATAATAATTGAGATATAGCCTTACCAAATAGTAGAAACCCATGAAGTACCAATTTCATAAGGGAGTTAATCCGGCTTCACCGTACTACAAAGCTTGTTAAGTTGGCGAAGTGGGGTAGTAAAAAGTTATTACATCGAAATTTGGATTGAGCTCAACGGAAGTATTGTTGACCGTAGTCGCATGTGTTCCGGGCTAAAGATGAAAATTAGAGTAATTTTTATCGACCGAGAGTTCTAAAAGTAGAATCGATTAAAGAGTTAATCCACCGAGTTATATTAATAAGGGATGAATCGGCTCACCGTGCCCGAGTTGATATGAATTTGGATCTCGGAATCATTTATGTAGTTGGGTGGAGGTCACTATATAAATGCAATACTTGTAGTTAAATTTACGAGTGTTATTAAAACGATAGATGTTAATTATTTCCTTCATTTCCGTTTTTGTAGTTAAATAATATGCAATGAATTCATCTAATACTCCTACACCAATCACCGTTGATACATGGCTCCAATCATTTGATGAAAAATGTTCCGAGTATGACAATGATACGATTAGAGAATTACGCATTGGCATTGGCCAGGATGGAAATTTTTGCTTCTTTACCACCTCCACCCCACCCACTCCAATATTATTGCCCACCACCTTGGAAAGAAAATCTTGTGAAGAAAAACTTACAAAACCCAAGGCATCCTTGTTTGAAGAAACAATGAAAAATGTTAAATTCAGTGGGAGTTCTAGCAAGAGTGTCCTTGCAAATGAAAGGAGTGTTGGTATTAATAAAGGGAAGGCAAAAATGGGCGAGAAACCCAAACCTGATTATAAATTGGAAGTGGATAGTGGGACTACCAAGACCAAGACCAAGAAGGGTGCCAAATCCTATGAGGAATGTCATTATTGTAATGTCATGGGCCATTGGAAGCGAAATTGCCCTAAGTATTTGGAAGATATTAAAGTTGGACTTATTACTCCAAGTGGGACTTGGAAATGCGGAAAAGCTAAACAAGGGTGATGTGGATCGCCGACAATGAAATGGAGCTCGGATAGCCGCCACTTCAAGGGAAATTTATGTACTTGTTTTTTCTAATAGCTTTGAGTTATAATTTACATAATTATTATTATGTATCCACTTAGTCTAAGTCATTATTTCCATTTCTATGTGAGACATGAAAGGATATATATTTTGCCATCAAAGACAATTGTTGTATTTTGTTGAAAATAGACATGGATGTGAGCCATGTCACTTATCTTAATGATATTCATGTTTTAGACACTTCCAACTCAAGCAATGATATCTACATAATACGATCCAAAAGACTCATAACTAGTAATCCAAATGATTTGTACATTTGATTTTTCAATTTGGTTACGTAAAAGAGAAACGCATTAAAGGCTAGTGCCGACTAGGTTTATTGAGCCATTTGATTTTCAATCATACGGAATAGCGAATCTTGTCCCCTTCGCAAAAGGATTTGCACTTCCTTTAGTGGTAAAGGAACACGAGCAAGTGATTTGTTGGGACTATAACATGCCGATGTATGTGTTCTAAATATGCATCACCGCAAGGGGATATATGACTACTTCGTCACTTTTTACAATGATTCAAGTAGATATAGGTATATTTACTTAATCAAATATAAAGTGAAGCATTTGAAATATTTGAGAAATTTCTAAATGACGTAGAGAACCAATTGAATAAAGTTCTAAGCATTACGATCCAACCGTAGTGGCAAAGATCTAAGTAATAAATTTGATTTATTAAAGATGGATTATGACCTAGTGTCACTACCCATAAGATCAAACTAATATGAGTCGGTTTGAGAACTCAATTTTGGGAATTTGCAATCTAATACGGACAAGTAATTCCAAACGGATGGTCAACCATGAGATACCTAGAATAGAGAATCTGTTAAACAGATGACATGGATAAGACTTGTATATTATCAAGCTGCCATGTTAGGATGGCCTTTTGAAAGCTAATTCACAGTCAAAATAAACTCCTAATACTCTAGTATATGTTTGTAACTCACAAAGCTATCTCTTAAGAAGATAGAAGTATTTCTAAGAGATAGAGTGGGAGTAAATCGTAACAAACATGACTTAGAGTTAAAGTGTTACTTTGTGAAAGTAATAAAACTATAATCTATAAAGATAGAATGGGAGTATAGTTCAGTGGGAGTTTAGCGCACATGTCTTATTTGTTAAAATATTGCTTTTGTGAAATTAATGGTATTATGACCTTATTCCAAATCGACCTTGTTACATACGAGTCATTGCATTACAATCCAAAAATTGTTACTCAAAAGTATATTTACTTTAAAAGCGAGGGTCTCTTTAAAGGTAAATAGAGCTTCAGAGTACTCAAATGCATAAAGATTTACATGAAGATGTTGATCAAGATTAATTATGTTAGGAATTGCCGCATATCATTTTAATGAAGAATGGCAAATAAAATTAAAAAAATTCGCTTTTCTAAAATGGGAATTTAGAGAAGGATATGTTTGAAACACAAAACCTTAGATGAAGATCTAAGAATCCTAACATATTATGCGTACATAGCTATCTTAAGTGATCATAAGATGGTCTTAAGCTAGCATTAAAGGATTATACTTTTCGTTCATGTGATAATAGTGAATGGTTTCATTCACATGATTGAAGTATGATGATTATACATGAAGTTAAGTGGGAGCCAGAATCATTTTTTCCATGTCTTATATATTGAAAATATATTACTTATTGAGAATAATATACCAATGCTCTCTTCTGGCAACAGTGATTGGAAGACTAGGAAAAGGTGCAATATACTTTAGCTTACCGAATCTATGTGAGAGTATATTGGCATAGTGTTGAGAGTCTTATGAGGATAAGATCTTTCGTATCTGTTGTAACATCAATAAGGTTGAATGGCTTATTCATGATGATGAAAGTGGAATTACTATGATGGAATCATAGTCGTTCACTGAACCTATTAAGTTGTTGATCGCATGAAATCGATTGCTAATGTTTCCGCCATTAGAATGATCATGTATGCCAACAGACGCACATGCCATGGGGTGATATATGCTGAGAGCATAACAAGTCAATAAAAGGGATAATTCCCACGTTATGGCTTGTGAAAGCCTTAAAGAACATCCTTGAGATTCTTGAGAAGAATTAAGGATTTGTTCACATGTTTGGATGACAAACTAAGTTACGTGTTGAAGGGTTGCACAAACTTTAGTTTCCAAACTTATAGGGATTTGTTATAATCCTAGGATGTCTTATTGACAAAGGAGTAAGAGATTAAGAAAGGTGTTTTAGTTTCACGCATTGGAAATTCTACAAAAGGATTCTAACTAAGTTGCGATAAAATGGTCAACGTAGGGATTAAGGGTGAATCCCTCTACAAATGACTTTATCACAAGTTATGCCATAACAGTGGGAGCGTCTTTCAAGTTAAAGAGCCCAAGTCTAGTAAGATGTCTAGACATTTACTTGGATAAAATTCATGTCATTAGAGATGACATTGAATGGAAGGAAATAACAATTAATAAAGTTTGTATATATGGATATCGGGTATATCCACTTACCAAGCTTGTATTGCATTTTAACTAGTGTTAATAATACACTAAAGATTATAGAATATGAAGTAGTAATAGTGTATTGACTATTCATATGTGATAATCACATTTATCGTTTGGGTTTTATTAAACTCGCCTGTTACCATGTCGTATCCGAATGGGTTGTAGAGACAAATTGAACCCCATTACAGTGAACTGGATTGACAAGGTATTCGCCCCTAGTTACTTATATGAGGTGACGTCTCGAAGTGACTAGAGTGTGATGCGATTGATGGCAAGTTCAAGTGCCATAGAGTCATATGGGATGACTAGTCAATCACATAGGCAGACTGTATAGGACAATCTGTCGGGCAGTGACCGCTTATAGAGTTCTGGTAATTCATAAAGCCTGGTCGTGGCAAGAGCTACTATAGTATTCTTATGAGTCAATTCTTTTAACTAGAGAATATTCGCCCAAGTTGGCACAACTTCTGATTAGCTTTGATTTATACTCTACGATTTCGTAAATGAGGTCAAACTGGGTATATTTTGGGTTATGATGGACTGTGGCTGAACGAAGGGAATAGGGCGATAGGAATTTTCCACCCCTTGTCAGGGTTGTTTCAAATCTCAAGGCCACTCGAGGAGTAGTTAACTGGAAATGCGTGGCCACGCTCGGAAGGTATCTCGATAGATAATTCCGGTCGACGCTTAATCTCCAGATCGAGAAAACCACTCAAGATATTATCAAATGTAAGTACGACCTGCAAGACACCTTGCATTGAGTGGGAGATTGTAATAGGACAAGTGAATTGGTGACGCACACTTGTCGAGGACAAGTGGGAGATTATTGGGAAATGTGTCCTCAACAATAGTGCGATCACATAATTTAATATCATAATTAAATCTCATATAAAGAATACGTAAGGGATGATTCAATTATATAGTCAACTGATCAACATTAATCGGTAACGATTGGCTTGCTAGAGTTTGACGTTACTGTCGTGGGACGGTGGTGGTCAGTTGATCCCTTAAGGTCACACCTAAAGGATGATGCCCTTATCTATAAAGTTGATTCATTGTATGACGATACGAGTTAATCAATTCCTTAAAATTGAACAATTCATTTGTGAGAGAGAATATATGTATCTTATTATAATGTGATTAAATAAGATCATATTTAGTGGATTAATATGTTAGTTCACTAAATTATGTTGAGGTTTTATAAATGTTTCGAGGTAGAGGTAATTAGTTATTTACATTTATAAGAGGTTGTAAATTTAACTAACTAGCTATTATGGGACCCATTATATGTTGATATAATGATAAAATATTACTCAATAAGTTGAGTGAATATATGTTTATTAATCTGACACATAATTGTTGTATGATCAAATTAATATTTAATTATGTGAGATAATTAAATATAAGACTTATAAGCATTTGTGGGACAAATATTATAAGACAAAAATGAACCATAATAAGAGCATAGGCACCGATTTTTGGGAGGTTATAGGACACTTGTCCTAAGTCTTCTATTTTGTCTAAAAAGCTTATGACAACAACAATACTTGGCATGTTGTCTCTACCTTATAAGACACTATCAATAAAGCATTTGCATGAGGTTTTTGAGAAGTGAAATATTCTCTTAAAAAGAGCATAGGGCCGGACCACTTAGTGGGTGCAAGCGCTTTTGTTGTTCTTATTTTTCTCTAACATATTCTCAAAATATGCAACATGCAAAAACCTCTCTCACATTCATCTTCTTCTTCATCAAAACATGAGATTTTTGATTCAAATTGTTCATAAAAGATTACTAATATTATTAGTGTAATATATGAGTATTAGTAATCAATTTTAAGGTAAACTACTAAACAAATATCTAGCAAATATTATTTAGTGGGGATAAGGGATAATCTTGGGTGCAATCAAGAGGAGTGGCTTCTATACTTGAGGTCTTTGGAGGATCATCCTAATACTCATTATAGCTCAAGAACAAGTGAAGGTAGGAGACCTTACTTGTGCCCATAAAACCGAAATTAACAATGTAAGGGACATTGTTTTCTTATAAATATATTATTTTGTTATGCATGCACTAGATCTAAAGAACATATAATTAACAAGTTAATTAATTCACTATTAGAGGAGTCTAATAATAGGTATATGAACCTAACAGAATATTGATGTGACTCATATTTAAGCATATTTAGTCCCCGAATTAGCCTCGTTCTTATGCTTTTTAGTGCATAATTTGGTCATTTACTATCTTTGGTTTCCCGTTTTGCATATTCTTTGAGGTTTTGTTCCCTTGGTAGGAAAGGAGTGCAAACCTTGCATTTTCATGGCAAAATGGAGCTAAATTGATCAAATTCAATGACCAAGCATCAAAGGAAAGACGATACTAGAAGACCTATGTAGATAATAAAGTAGATTGGGCAATGATGAAACGATCCTTGCATCTCCAACAAGATCCCCGAGGATTGTTGAGGAAAGAAAAGAAGAGAAGTGACTGACCTGTGATCCGAGCGTCCCGATGCCTAGGACGAGCGTCTCCCTGCTACAATCCGAGCGTCCCGATGCCAAGACGCTCGTCTTGAGGCCAAATGATCCGAGCGTCCCTCCCACAATCCGCTCGGATTCCCATACAGAACCAACCGTCCTTGCTGCCTAGACGCTCGGGACGAGCATCTCCTTGGAGAGGAGCACTTCCTCAACTTTACTTAAGGGTCTTAATAGTCATTTAAGCCCTTGGTAACCCTAATTCTTGTACCTAATCTCTATTATAAATACCCCATTGTACTACCTAGATTAGCATGCCATCTTAATCTTAATCTTATCTTAATCAAGTCTTAATAATCTCTTAATCTTGTAATCAACTCTTAATTTAGCATTAATACAAATCTCATTTCTTAATCTTTCCTTAATTTCTCTATTGTTCATCAATTATTTTGGGTAATTAGAAGATTATTTGGGTTTATTTGGAGGATTGACAACCTTCTATCAATCATCAAGTACTTCTATTATTCTTTGCTTTATTATTTGGAATCATATTTATAGGTATAATTCTCTCTTAATCCCTTTTTAATTATTGTTAATCATCTTCATTTGTTCATCATGTTTTGCCTTGCTAGTAAGATTGACAACCTTGTTAGCATGTTAAACTTGATAATGAGTGAGTAGTTTCCTTAACTAGGGTTAATGGACATGGGGATTGATTCATGCTTAATCTAATATGTTTTCATAATTAATTTGCTTGCTTGTTGTGATTTCAACTTATGCACATGTTATGTTTGATGAAATGCGAGCCTATGAATCCTTGCATTTTTTACCCGTCACTTACCTTTTCAACGAGACTTGTAAGACATAAACCAACTCGAGTCTCATTAGACCATGCATATAGTTGGATAGGGAGGATTAAGTCGACTTGTAGGTGTTGTACAATCTAATCGATTCGGCTGCGGGACCCAAACCTTCTTAGGGATTGTAAGACATAAACCAACTCGATCCCATCACAACAATAAGTGCTTGCATCTAGTAGAGAACATGTTTGTGTGATCAAATCCCATGAATCCCCTATGAACCCATGACACCCTAGTGCTTTTAGTCAATTGTTTACAACTCATTTTAATCATCTTGCTTATTTTCATTACTTTATTTACATTGTTGATTAGTTTAGTTGATCTCCTACCTCAACCCAAATTGTGACACCCTTAGACACAACCATTTGCAATCGAAAATCCTACATCAATACTCGTCCCTTGGGATCCGACCCTTACTTACCTCTTTACTAAAAGTAGAGTAGTTTGTGAAGTTATATATATTGTTTTGGTCTAGGTAACTCTTAACGACAAGTAACCTAAATCCATACACCGACCAAAAATGGCGTTGTTGCCGGGGACGGTGTTAACTTGATTTGATTTTATTTGATTGTTTTTAGTGGGAAGTAAAACTCCTCAAGGTTCGTTCTAATTTTTTTCGAGTTGTTTGATATTTTGCATGTCTAGGAGATCACAAGGTAACTTGTTACCCATTGATCTTGAAACTGAAAGAACTTTGACCAACAATAGAAGACTTGCTAGGAATACTTTGAGAGGTATTGGTGAGATTGTGGACATTCAACCAAATAACATTGAGTACATCAACCCTTTTGCAAGAGAAGGAGAACCAACCACAAAATCAACCCACAATGCCTAAATTTTCATCACATTCCGTACCAACCGAGGAGAACCTACCAAATGGTACTCCTACACCGCAACACTTAACCGGTAATTCCATTGCAAAATCCGCATTTATACAATTGGTTGAGAGAAGTCAATTTTGGGGGATGCCTAGTGAAGACCCTCATTCTCAAATGGAGACTTTTTGTGACTATTGTGATGCGATTTCTCAAACCGGTTGAAGAGCCTAGATAAGGCTACTTTTGGTATTGACTCTTGGAAGAAATTGGCACTTGCTTTCTACAAAAAGTTCTATCCTCCGGAAAAGACTAACATGTTGAGAGCCCAAATCACCGGGTTCAAACAAAGGGACGAAGAATCTTTGTGTGAAGCTTGGGAGAGATTCAAGGATACTTGCCGATCTTGTCCACATCATGGACTTAGCGAGTGGTTCCTTGTACAACAATTTTGGAACGATGTATATGAAGACTCCCGAAATATTCTCAATATGGGATAAAATGGTATGTTTACCGAAGTTGATGATAATCAAACATGGAACAAGATTGAGGAAATGACGGTCCATAACTCACAATATAGTAGACCTCGGAAGGCTACTAGAGGAGGAAAGCATGAAGTGGACTCTATTACTCAATTGGGTGCTCAACTTAGTGCTCATATTGATACCATTAATTTGAAGTTTGAGAAGGCTATGGCTAAGCTTGAAGAAGCCTCCAAATCACCTAAACAACATGTTAATGCCATGGTGGCATCTTCATCAATTCCAAGTGGAGTATGTGAGAGTTGTGGAACTTTGGGACATGACCAAAGTGAATGTAGGGGAACAATTCAACAAGTGAATGCTTTCCAAGCATACAAGAGTGGTACCCCTTATTCCAACTATTACAATGAAAACACCAAATTTCATCCAAACCTCTCATACAAAAGGCAAAATGTTCAAAACCTTCAAACAACATACACCCTTCCTCCAATGAGAAACCAAGCTCAAAGACCCTTTTACAACCAAAACCAAGGTTATCAAAACCAAACTCCATACCACCAGTCCAATGACCAAGGTTTTGATGTTCAAAAAGCGGTCCTCCAAATGCAAAAGAACCAACAAGAATTTTTCACTCAAATGCAAAAGGATAGTCAAGAAAAAGACATCACCATCAACAACATCCTAGCCCACACCAAAATGTTGGAAACCCAAATGTCTCAATTAGCATCTTCTAGCTCACAAAGACAAAAGGGGCAATTACCACCTCAAGGTAATCCCCCAAGACAAGAGTCGGTGAGTGCCATCCATTTCAGGAGTGGTACAAGGTATGAAGGGTCGAAGAGGCCCATTGATGAAGATATTGTGAATGCTAGTGACAAGGAAAGAGTTATTGAAGACTATAAGAAAGAAGAAGAACCCATCACCATTCAAGAAGTTTCAAAGGAGAATGAAGAGAAGGCTAAAGAGAAGGAGCCTATTGTGATTCGAATTCCATTTCCAAGTCGTCAATCTAAGCCTAAGTTTGATGAACAACTTGGGAATTTTATGGAGATTGTGAAAAACTTGGAAGTCTCAATTCCATTTACGGAATTAATCAATCATGTTCCGGCCTATGCAAAATACATTAAAGATATTCTTACAAAGAATAAATCCATCCGGAAACTTGAGACTATTGCTTTCACTAAGGTGAGTAGTGCCATCCTACAAGGAAGTTCACCTCCAAAACTAAAGGATCCGGGAAGCTTCTCTATTCCATGCGCCATTGGCGACACCACAATCAACAAAGCTCTATGTGACCTTGGGGCAAGTGTGAGTGTCATGCCATATTCGGTGTGCAAGAGGCTGGGAATGGGAGAGCTTAAGTGCACTAATATCATGCTTCAAATGGCAGATCGATCAACGAAGACACCTCTAGGGGTATGGGAAGATGTGCCGGTAAGAATTGGCAAGTTATTCATCCCGGTGGACTTTGTTATTGTTGATATGGAATAAGACTCCAACATTCCTATCATTCTAGGAAGACCTTTCCTACACACCGCGGGAGCGGTGATTGACGTGAAACATGGAGAGCTCACACTCGAAGTGGGAGATGAAACGATCACTTTTAATCTTGACAAGACAATGAGAGCTCCCCTACTACATGAGCCATGTTTCATGGTTGATCATTATAGCGGAGAAAGTGATAGGAAGATGTTGGCATCTCAATGCAAAGAACAAGCTATGGGTAAAGAATCACCACCCATATGGGAGAAGAAAATGGATAATCTCCAAGATGCTCCATCCAAAGAGCAAGAATATTTCAACAAGAATGAGAGCTTGAGTAGCTCACCACCACTCATGACAAGGGAAGAGGAAGGCCTCATTGGCCATAATGACAAGAAGAAAGAGGAGTTCTTCTTGTCAACTCGTGATATTATTGGGGAAGAAGTAGATGAAGTATGCGGTCTTTGGGATGATGAGTTTGAAGGGTTATTCAATCCTTATATTGGTAATGATATGACCCAAGACCACAATGAAAAACGACAAGTGCAAAGGTATATTGAAGATCTTTATCATGACAATGAATAACCTTTCGACTACTTCTTCAAGGTGTTGAGCAACATCAACAACACCTTGGCTATGCCCCCTTGACATCTCACTTATGGATGAGTGTTTGGTGGAGTCCTCCCTAAACCACCATTTGTAAATATTCTAACCCCTTAACTTGCATTTTACTTATTGTATTGCATTTTTGTCAATTTTGGATTTATATTTTTATGCCTTGATCAAGATTTTCATCATTTCGAGAGAAAGTGAGGGAGGGACTTATGTGATTATTAATGTGTAGTGTTTTGACATAGTGTGGGGATAGCAATTGCCTAGGCCATCCAAGCCTTCGTAGTGCCCCCACAATGAAGACCAAAGGAATGAAGAGTAAATGACATGGGTTATGAAGTACCGACGGATGGAACTAAATTCGTGTGGTAGAGGAAAAATTCGAGCGGCCCGACAAGAATCCGCTCGTCCTGAAGACAATCCGAGCATCCTGTTGAGAAGACGCTCGTCCTGAGAGAGCTGGAAAAAGAAATTTTTGGTCTGACTGAGAATCCGAGCGTCCCATAGAGAATCCGCTCGTCTCAGTCAGGACGCTCGTCCCAGAAAGAATCCTCTCGTCCTACTGCTGGTAAAATTTGGGATTTCTCCCTGACAAGGAATCCGAGCGTCTTCACAGAATCCACTCGTCCTCCTTCAAAAAGACGCTCGTCTTCCTCCAAAGACGCTCGTCCCAGCACATTCTCATTTCTGAAGCAAACTGGAGCAGAATCCGAGCATCCCGTGGAGAATCCACTCGTCTCCCCTCTGAAATTAAAAACCAACGGGATTAAAACCCCACCTTTCCCAATTCATTTTACTCATTCATAACACAAACACATCTCCAAAACCCTCAAAACCCTCAATCCCTTCATCCACCAACATTAAATGTCTCAACCAAAATCACCCAAATTAATTCCAAACTTCCTCAAAACTCAAACAAATCACTCCTTTACCAACAACAAGCAATTAAAACACCAACATCTTCAAAGTTTGAATCAATTTTTAGGATTCAAGGCAAAATTCAACTATCCTAAATTGATTTGGGTCTTATTGGAATTTGAAGAAATCAAGCTTATCTTTGGTGTTACTACATAAAGGAGAACATGGCAAGAACAAAAGGCGGAAGCAAGGCACCCCCAAAGAAGAACCTTTCCAAAAGACAACAAGCTCTACAAGCTCTTCAAGCATCTAAGGCATTGGTGGTTCAAAATGCAAGGATGGAAATTCAAGAGTCTATTCCTCCTATGGAAGCTACTACTTCTACTCCGGTTGTTGAACAACTAAATGATTATCCGGAGGTAATTTTCACTTCCGACTCTCATAGGGAGAAATTTGTTTCCCTTACTAAGAAAACCATTTTACCCACCAAATTCATATGCCAAGAGACCTTGTCAAAATTGGGTGTCTTAGAAAAAACCAAGACCTTTTTCGAGTCCATGGGATTGAGTACTTTGTTTGATATGCAAGAGTTGACTTACTCATCCCTCACCTTAGAATTCTTAAGCTCTTTGAAAGTTACCAAGGTGGAGACCCGAACAAACATTGAATTCCGTCTCGAGAATATTATTAGAAAATTGATTCTTCGCGAGTTTGGTGAAATTTTTGGCCTTAGCAATGACCCAACTTACACGAAGAAACCTACCAAGTATGATCTCGCTCCCTTATGGAATGCTATTACCGGGAGTGTAACACTACGGATTTTATAGGCTGGTACTCGACCGAGTATGGCCTACTCGGTCGAGTAAAGTGTGTTGGGTATTCTGTTTGGCTACTGCCCAGGAATACTCGACCGAGTATGGGTAATACTCGACCGAGTCGATGATACTCGGCCGAGTGTACTCTATACTCGACCGAGTATCCGGTCTGACGGGTAATATTTTCCGCGGTTGATTTAGAAAGGATTAGAGTTATATTGAGACGCATTTTACAGTTTCTAAAACAATTTACAAAACCTAAACTACACAACGTAACTCTAATCCTCTCCAAATCTCCCTCTCATTTGCGTGGATTGTTCGTGAGTCTAACGAATCTTGCCTTGCGTCGATTATGTCGGTAAGTCTCTGATTTCATGAGTCTCATTAAGTTGTCTTTTAGGGTTTTGCTCTAATTATTGTTTTGGGTTAATTTGGGGGTTTAGGGTTTGGTCATTATATGTGTGTTGATTGTTGATTATAATTGTTGTAGGTGACGATGTGGTAATTGCTATGCATATTGTATGATTGATTAGAGCATATCGGATTGCGAAAAGGTAGGGTTTCCCTACTCAGTTACTGTTAATTGATTTAAGACTGTGCTTGTGTTGTAATTGTTATTATCTGCTGATCATCGGAGTATGGGTGATGTGATGACGGTGGTGATGTGGTTGTGTTGTGACGGTAGTGGTGTTGTGACAGCTGAGATGTTGTGGTGTTGTGTGATTGTGGTGGAGTCACTTGTGGGAGTGGCTTCACACCCTAGTTCGCCCTCCGTGGAACCCGTCACGGGAGGGGATGTGCACATTAAGGGACATGGATTGTTAGTCGCTCGTTGATGAGCTGGACTAGGTGGGGATGGGTCATGGTCACCCACAACGGTGAGGATTACCTGTTGCGATGGGTAATCTGGCAGGGCTACACACTTCGGTGTGTAGTCGGTTATTGTGTGTGAAATCGATGATCAGCTGGTTGTATTGTTTGTTGTCTTATATTGATTGAAGCAGCATGCGCGAACATTGTCACCAGCTCACCACTCGTCCCTCACCACCACCGCGTGCCTCACCACCACCGCGCCACCTCGCCGGAATTTAACCTGCCTTCTATTATTTGGATATTAGGTATGTAAATTCATTGTTAATTGTTTATGTTTTCGATTAAATTCTGTGTTATTGTTAGGGTTTATGTTTTTTTTTTTTTGATTAATTATCTTTTGTTAGGGTTTATGTTTATCTTTTTGTTAATTGGAGTGTTGATTCAGTGTTAATTATCTCTTTTAGGGTTTATGTGACTTACGAAAGGGGGTTTACGTTTTCGTCCAAGGTCTCATCGGATATCACCAATCCACGCCAGAATTTCTCATTTACTCGTCGTTCTCAACATTAAGTATCATAAACAGTAAGCCCTCTTTCCCGTTTACTTGTGCTATCATTTTTTTGGCTCAATTTTGTGAATTACCCATTAACTAATAAATATTTGTCCATTTTATGCTGCCAATTTTACTGTGTTAATTGAGATTTGACAGTAGATTATGGCGAAAATAGTTGTGTCGATCTAGAATAGTTACAATTTCTTAGTTGCTTAAAAGCTACACTTCCTGAGTTGGTGCTTTTTTTTGTTGTTAATGGGAATAATAATTACAACAACAAGAATATCAATAGTAGCAGTTGTAGTAGGAGCCAAAATGGGGAGGGACTAGTGGTTTTTAATTGTGTTTTCACTGGTTTCTTTTATTGCTGGTTTATGATTTTTATAAGCGTTTGTGTTGTTGTTTTTGTGTTTTTCCTGTTGTTTTCTGGTTTTAAAATCCTTATGCTGCTGTTTTATGGATTTTAAGTGCATTTTTCCTGCTATTTCGGGTTTTTAATGCCGTATTTTGGGTGCTAATTGTTTATTCTTTTTGTTGTTTTCTAAAATTTCAATGGTCATGTTGCTGTTTTCTGGGTTTAGGTGCCTATTGGGTTATTCAATAAGTTAATGTGACTATGTGGGATGGCCAATATGTATAATTATTTTTACAGTATATCGAAATCGAGACAGAAAATCTCTCATTTTTATAGTTGTTTTTAGGGATTTTCTACCATATACCCTTTCTCTTTTTTAAGTTTCTACCATATACCCTTACTCTTTCTAGCTTTCTATATTATACCCTCCTATCTTGCAAGTTTCTACCATATGGCCATTAACTTAACTTTATTGTTACTATCTTATTTGACATTGATTAATTCCCTGGTTTTTCTCATTGGACAGCCCGCTATCACCATACCATCACACCTAATGCATCTCCTCACCAGTCACCACCACCTCACATTCAACACACCAAAAACTTCCTAATCGTGAGGCTAACATCAATAATAGTAAAAATGAAAACCTCCGCCCAAAACACCAGCAGCTATCGTAACTCCCTCTCCCAACCCGGATTTTAAGATAGGGTACGGAGTTTTGGCACTATTTCAGCGTCAATGATACAATCTGGACACAATGGTTGGGTTGTGACAAGGTTGTAGTCTGGCTTTGTCGTGGTTGTGGGTGGTTGTGTCGTGGAAGCGGTGTGGGTGAGGACTAAGGAGTAGTGCTGATTTTTCGAGTGGTTAGGGGAATGGTGGTTAATGTGGGTGATGGAGGGTGAATGTTGGTTAATGGCAAATGAGAGAAATTTGGAAGGTTAAGGGGTATAATGTAGAAAGTTAGAAACAATAGGGGTATATGGTAGAAAAATAAAAAACATAAGGGTATATCATAAGAAATCCATTGTTTTTATTTTTTCGAAAAAAGAAAACTGACCTCAAATTTCCAAAGCTGTTGTATTTCAAGTTTTTTGTTACAAAGCTGCTATTTTTCAACTTTTTTTGTTACAAAGCTGCTTCTTTTCTTCTTTTTCTTCCCATTAATATATTTTTTATGTGACATGTTTTAGTGATGCTTAGTGTGTAGAATTAGTTTATTTATTACCTTAGGACTGCTTAAGTGGCAGTAGGCTACCACGGTCTAAACTAATCAGCTTATTCAGTACACATTCAGTTCTCATCAGAGTATTATTAATTCGAGCATTGTTTCTTTGAGTTCACACCTGATACTTTCTTCTCTTTCCTCTCTACAAAGCAGTTCCTTTGGCCACACCACTCTTCAAAAAGACTGGTAGCCTTCTACTGTACCTGGCATGAGAAAAACAAGTTATCTTGGCTTTTTACCTCCTGACTACATGCAAATCAAAGTTCCTGACAACATCCAAATATATTTAGCTTTTCCTTGACTTCATACTATTCTTAGCTTTCCATATACTTCTCCAACTCCAACTGCAATCTGAAGGGGGTTCATAGTCATTTATTTAGTTTTCCTTGTCTTTAGTGGATTTTGCATGAGATGGATCGAAGTTGGATGTATGAAAAACGTAATTTGACAGAATTTCAAAAAGGTGTTGAAGAATTTTGTAGAACTGCTTTAGAATATTCCACTACTACAAATGATGAAGGGTTTTATTGCCCTTGTGTGGATTGCTCCAATGTGATGAAGGTTGATAGTATAAAGTTGTTAAGAGAACATATTATATGTCGTGGATTTAGGCAAGATTACTATGTTTGGATATGGCATGGTGAAGAAGGAGTGTATACGGGAAATTCCAACGTCAATTATCATTTATCTGAGCAACTTGTAGAAAATGAGAACACTGTACAAACTGATATCCATATCCAGGAGGAACCAAATCAGGAGGAGCCGAATCTTGAGATTGGTGAAGGTAACGGGGCTGATAGTGGCGAGGAAAATATTGATGATGATAGTGATGAGGATGAAGACCAATTAAATGAGATGTTAAATGGAGTTGAAGATCAGTTTCGTACCCGTTCTGTGTTCGATAGTTTGACCGAAGCATGTGAACTTCCATTGTATCCTGGATGTAATAATCACACTAAATTGTCCGCAGTGTTAACATTATTTAACATCAAAGCTAAACATGGCTGGAGCGACACAAGTTTCACGGAATTGTTAGAAGCTTTGCAATACATGTTTCCCGAAGGAAACCAACTTCCTAAGTCCAATTATTATGCTAAGAAGTTGTTGTGTCCCTTAGATTTAGGGTACATAAAGATAGACGCATGTCCAAATGATTGCATACTATATCGAAATGAGTATGTTGATTTACATAAATGTCCTCGTTGTGGTAAATCACGCTACAAGTTGGGAGATAGGATTTTGTTTGATACAAGTAGGAAGTATCCTTCGGCAAAGATTCTATGGTATCTTTCAATAATACCACGTTTGATACGCTTGTTTTCAATCAAGAAACATGCAAAACTTTTAAGATGGTACATGGATCGAAGGAAGAAAGATGGAAAGCTAAGACATCCCGCTGATTCTCCTCAGTGGGAGATTATTGATGACAAGTATCCTGAATTCAAAAATGAAGTTAGAAATTTAAAATTGGGACTTAGCACGGATGGAATGAATCCATATGGCAGTTTGAGTAGTTTACACAGCACATGGCCAGTTTTTTTAGTGATTTATAATCGACCCCCATAGTTATGCATGAAGCGCAAGTACATGATGTTGTCACTTCTAATATCAGGGCCTAAACAGCCGGGAAACGACATAGATGTGTACCTTGCGCCACTCATTGATGATCTTAAGAAGTTGTGGGATGAAGGTGTAACAGCGTTCGATGCGCATGCTTATGAGAACTTCACGTTGCGTGCAATGCTCTTTTGTACCATCAATGACTTTCCGGCTTATGGTAATTTGTCGGGTTATAAAGTTAACGGAAAAAAGCCCTGCCCTATATGTGAGGATTACATGAAGTCAACATATTTGACACATTCTAGAAAATATGTCTACTTGGATTATCGGAGGTTCCTGAAACGTTTTCACCCTTATCTTAAGAAGAAATTACCATTCAATGGAAAAGTTGAGGAAGAAGTAACTCGCAAACCTTTAAGTGAAAAAGAGGTTTATGAGCGGGTCAAAGATGTTCAAACGGTTTATGGTAAGTTCGTGAAGCCAAAAGAGTCTGAAAGTCTTTGGAAGAAGAAGTCTATATTTTGGAAACTTCCATATTGGCAAGACTTACCGGTACGACATTGTCTTGATATGATGCACATTGAGAAGAATGTGTGTGATGCGCTTTTGGGGACATTACTCAACTTTACTGGGAAGTCAAAAGATGGCTTGAAGGTGCGCAAGGACTTGATGGAAATGAAGATTCGAACAAATTTATGGCCAGTTGAGAAGAATATTCAAACAAAGGGAAAAAGTCCATCCTTTTATCTTCCACCAGCTTGTTATACCCTATCTAAAGTAGAAAAGCGATTATTTTGTGAGTGCTTATATGGGATAAAGGTTCCTACAGGGTACTCGTATAATATAAAAAGGCTTGCATCCAAGACTGATTTTAAGTTAGGGGCCATGAAATCCCATGATTCTCATGTCATGATGCAATTGTTTTTACCCATCGCAACTCGTGGAATATTGCCGAAACATGTGAGGAAGGCCATTACTAAACTTTGTTCATTTTTTAATATAATATGTAGTAAGGTGGTTGACCCGGAGATGCTAGATGCACTACAAGTTGATGTTACTGAAACACTTTGCCAATTTGAGATGTATTTTCCACCATCTTTTTTTGACATTATGATCCATTTAATTTTACATCTTGTCCATGACATCAAGTTGTGTGGTCCAGTATTCTTGAGATGGGCATATCCTTTTGAAAGACACATGGCTACTTTGCAAGATAAGGTTAGAAATCTTGCTCGACCAGAAGCTAGCATCATTCAAGGCACTGTCAGTGAGGAGGTAATTGAGTTTTGTAGTGAGTTTGTGAGCAAACTTCATCCTATTGGTCTTCCGAGATGTAAAGATGATGGAAGATTTGAAGGTAAAGGTCTTGTTGGCGCCAAAGTGATCTCACCTCCATCAGATCTAATAAATAAGGCACACCTGTACATATTGCAGCACAGTGATGAGGTGCAACCATATTTGACAAGACATAAACAAATATTAGCTTCTGGGCAGCCTTTAAGAGGTGAAAGGTGGTTGATGCAAGAGCATAATCGCACATTTATTAATTGGTTTCACGATGAAGTGATGCAAGAATTGCCGAATAATGGTATTGATGTATCTAACACGATCAAATAGCTTGCATATGGTCCTAGAGAGGGTGTTACCACTTACGAAGGGTTTACTATAAATGGATACACTTTCTATACTGAGCGGCAAGATAGAAAGTCATTATCAGTGCAAAATAGTGGCATAACCATTGTTGCATCATCAAGGGAATTTTCTAGTTCAAAAGACAAATGTCCTATCGATGCAACACAATCATACTATGGCGTCATTCAAGATATATGGGAACTAGACTATTGTGATTTTAAGGTTCCCCTTTATAGGTGCAAGTGGATTGACAACAATCGACTTGGTGTTCATATAGATGAATTTGGATTTACTCAAGTAGATATGAATCGTTTGCGGGATACTAATGAACCATTCATATTTGCATCACAAGCTAAACAAGTCTTTTACATTCTTGATCCTTCTGACCACCGTTGGTCTCTTGTGATTCATGGAAAAAGACGAACTCTTGGCGTTTGGGATGTTCTTGATGAAGATGAAAATGATGATTTTGAGGATATTCCACCTTTCTCAAATCCTATAAACAATGTGAATGATATTGGAGATCTTGGCACAATCTATATGCGTTCTGATCATAAAGAAGGAATTAGCGTGGATGACCCTTAATTATGGGGCTTAGGTATAATGCTATGATTTCAGCATCATCATCTATCTTTTCGTTTGGGTAGTCCTTCCAGTGCAGTAAACAAATAGGCATTACTCGTTAGGTAAACTAAGATGACATGAGGTTTTCTAGCTTATTTAGGAAAGAATTACTCCCAAGTACATATGGAGTCTGAGTCATCTCATATAACTCTTTTTAACCTTTTTTTTTTTTTGCATGAATGGTATAATAATTGACCAATCTTCTATCTAAATCATAGAGTACAATGTATATTACTATAGAAGTTGAATTACTAACACTAGTTTTCTGATTTTTGAATTTATCAGGCTGCTGCCCATCTGCCAATCATGACTGATATGGATGATCCTGTGGACATTGCTGATGACGATTACGATGATATGGAAGATAAGGATATAAGTGATGATGCCTCTTATGATGATGACCTTGAGGATGACATTGATGAGATGGAAGATACCGCTGCGTTGGAGGAAGACCGTAGATTTGATGAGTATGAGATCATGGCTGATGTAGCTCTTTGAAAGGGGTAGATGTAGTGGAGCCTATGAATCCATCGACCTTAGTTACAACAACTAAAGTCTCCAAAAAAGGCAAAGGTTCAGGCAAAGGAAGGACAGCCACAAAGAGGTTCAAGAAGGCTGATGAACCCATGTTTCTCAAGTTTGATGGGTATGATCGTCCCATTGGCATATGGCAGGAAAATTATGGCAAACAAATTGGGTTTTGCATGCGAAAATTGAATATTAATTGGAATTGGAAAGATGTGTGTGAAGGGAAGAGGAAAATGTTATGGGAAGATACAATGGTAAATTTTCTAGTATTGTTTCGTATTTTTTTTCCTGGATTTTATGTAGTTTTGGTGCTAGCTTTCTAGTGTAGTTTGGCTTCTGTTTTCTATTTTTTTTAATACAGTGTACCAATCGTATGGTGATCTGTCTATTTTTTTCCCTCAGAATTTATTCCAAATCCCTAATGACGAGACATTGAAGAAGAACTTCTTGTCTGCAGTTGCTAAAAGGTTTAGGGATTTCAAAGGTAAATTGGTAAGTGGATGGATTACTAAAACGAGAGTGAGAACCATAGAAGAGGATGGATGGGAGCCTCATGAGATTTGGAATCAGATAAGGGTAGAAGATTGGAAACTTTTTGTTCAAATTAAAACCTCTAGTCCAGCCAAGGTAATAAACAAGCCTAAATAACTGCTCATTTTTTTTTTGCAAATGTTACTTGATGCAATACTTTTAATTTAGATTTTTTTTCTTATGTCCCACTGTTACAGAGAAAGCGTAAAAGGGCTATTGAGTGTGCAAGGAAGAATGTACATCATCATCACATGGGTCAGAAAAGCTATAACAATGCTCGATCAACTTGGATTGAAGATGGCTTATATCCGGTGATCACTCCCGTATCAACAGAGACGACCTCTATTGTGACGGTAGAACCGAATCGAGCTGATGATTGGTTTTGTTCAATGCATATTAAAGATAAAGACACTGGCAAATATGTTGTAATGGAGACTAAAACCAAGGAAGTAGCTGAAAAATGCGTAAGTTCTAACCTCAAATACTAGTTTTGTATACTGAAACTGTTAGTTATTTTAGTTACCAAGATGTGCTTAGTAAAATAGAAATAGGTAGTTCTTCCAAACTGTCTAAAAGAATTCACCTAGGGAGGTCGAGGTGAGGAGTTGTCTTTTGCTTAAGCATTCGTATAAGTTGTACAGTATAAGTGTTATGGTTTATGCTATAACTGCTCATTCTGGACTAATCATGTAGACAAGGAATATCAAACCTCTATGCCTACGAGTGTGTCATGCAGGCACTTATTTGTTTTCCTGTGCTAGCTTTGTATGTTGATAGATTCATTATAAAATTGTCCTAATTGATGTTTATGTGTGAAATTCATGTTAGCGTGAGCGAAGAATAAAGGAGATCAAAGGAGAATTTGTTCCAGTTGGCAACAAGGATGCTTTATATTTTGCTCTTGGTGAAAAGGCTGATCATCCAAGTCGTGCTAGTAGTTTTGGTGGAGTTAATGTGAGCGTGAAACGTGCATTTGGGGTTGCAGCCCAAAAAGGTAGTCGTTCAAGAAAAAGTGAAACATCGTTAGAGGACCGAGAGGCCTTGAAAAATGAACTAAGAGAGCAAACAAGTTGACTTTAAATTGGCGATTAAGAATAGTGTGTCATTGGTTTTGGAAGAAATGGGCTTGTCCACCTTGAAGCAACCTGATGATGTAACTGATAATAATGGTGGTAATCAAGTATGCCTTGACCATGCTAAAGTAAACAACTTTCAACCGTCGTTAACACCATAAATTAAGGTAACCACATTATTTTAAGCTGTGAATGGTCGTCGTCGTTGCTTGTAGGCTGCAACTAACATATTTAGCTACAAATTATTAAATATACATGTAGAATGACACGCCACTGCATCTTCTTCTAAAAGACCCTCACAACGGAGTAACGTATAAGGTTGCTCATGGCAAGGCATTTCCAGGAGAATTATGTCATCATGGTTCTGTTGGATCCGATCAAGTAAGGGTGAAAATTTCGATTGTTCCTCAAGAGTTCGAGACTCTTCCACTTCCTATTCCGGTGTCAGCATATGATCTAAATACATTGAAGGATGCAATTGGAAGTATTGTATTGTGGCCACTTGCATTAGTGAGAGTTGAAAATGAGGTTGTTCCGGGTGTAATTCCAGAGCAGATATTCGTTACCACCCGTTGCTTGTAGAATGATGTCCTTGGTTGAATCCTTCTTGTCTTTTTCGTTCCTCTCGGCCTCTCCTGCAACAATGAACAATCGAGGGCTTGGCTTTGTGCCAAGCGTACTCACTCCGACGCTCAAGTCAGTAACTTAGGGGATAAGTTGTTCCTTGGCTAAATGTATATTGTAGAGAGAGAGGGAAGATTATACCAGATGAATAGTGTTTCTTAGGTTAAGTTGTGTATCCTTTCCTCAATGAAGGTTGAGGAGTATTTATAGACTTTCACCTTTTGTCACGTAGTGGCCAAGTGGCCAAGTGGCTAGCAGGTGGAAAGACTGATCTACCCCTCGGCCGAGGGACCTATGGCAGGCCGGCGGGCCCTGCTGACTCACCGCCGAGGGGTCTTGGATGTGAGTACGCGGGTATGTGCCCCGGCCGGCAAGTTGCCATGCCGAGACCAGTGCCGACAGTAGATGGGCTGCATCGGCTAGGTCGCCTAAACCGTTGACTTCTTTGTGGATATCTTTGACCTTGCTCAATATGTTGACTTGGTCGGCGGTGCGAGAATATGCCCCATCAATTTGCCCCCAGCGTAGTCTATGCCGTGGTATGGGCTCCGATGTACGTTTGAGCGTATATTCTCGCGCAAGTAATTTTGTGAAAAATTTTCTGCATCGGCTTCTTCTGCGGCGGCTTCTTTTACCTCGGCCTGGTCTTTTCTTAGGCCGTACCATATCCCCCCTCCACATGGATGCGTAAAGGGCATCCGATGTGGAAAAGAAAGTGACGCTGGCCGAGACCAGGGTTGAGAGTGCCGGTTGTTTTTGATTGCCCCCCGCCGGCGCTACTTAGCTTGGTTGATCATGTGGCCGGCGGAGAACAGATGCTTGGGAATTTGTTGAGGAAGGTGAATAGGCGGAGAGATACGAATGGGCGTGTTGAAGACGCTTGGTCACTGTTGCATTGATTGACGTTCGACTGTTGCAACGATTGACATCCCGTGGTTGCATGTCTGACACGTGTCTGCACGCTGATTTTTGACACTTCATGGGCTGTTCTCTGATTGGTCTTTCTTCATGGGCTTTTCCCTATAAATAGGGCAGTTATCCCGTGAAATTGGTCACCAATTTCATTCTCCAAAATTTTCTGCTCTCTAAACTTTCAAAGGCTTCTTTGTCTTCTATTTCTCAGAGTTGTTACTCCGGCGAGTGTTTTTCTTCAAGGTAAACAAACAAACTTTCCAATTTCTTAACTCTGTAAGTTATTATTGTAAACATGTCTTCTGGCGATGCCGGGCCTAGCAAACCGACGCGGGGGGGGGGGGGTCCCCGTCGCGTCTTGATGAGGAGGAGGAATTGAACGCCCTCCGATAAGGCACTGGGGCCCTAGGTCTCCTTCTCCTGAAGTCGATCCTCGAATTTTGGAGGAATGGGAGGATGACTCGATGTTGATGATGACGCGAGACGATTTTGGTGATGATGTCTTTGAAGAGGCTCGTCCCAAAGAGGTGAGGCGATGACGTTATGGATCACGGTGACGTCTGCAAGGTACGCGTTGACCGAGCTTGGACCCATAAGTTGGCCAGTTGTTCTGGTGAGAAATTTTTCGAGGGCCATTTCTTCTTTGGCAGGGGATACAAGATTGTTATCCCTGAGGAGGGCCAGGCCGTCTGTTGCCCTCCGCCGGGCCATACCGGCGTATACATGCGACACTTGGAGTACGGGCTCCGGTTTCCGCTGAATGAGTACGTCATGGCCATCATTAAAGCTATGAACGTCGCTGTGGCCCAACTGCATCCGTTGGCCATGAGGACGATAGTCGGCTTTGTGTGGCTTTGTCTCTTCAAGGGGGAGGCCCCGACGGTGAATTTATTCCGCCGGCTTCATTATCTCCAGTCGTCAATCTCTGGCCGCGTCGGTTGGTACAGTGTGCACACGGAGAAAGGTTATGTCTCTGTTGACAAACTTACTTCTTGCAAAGACTGGAGAGATCGGTGGGTGTATGTTAAGGTGCCGGGATGACTCCATCCGCCGCCCCTCTCCTTTCAGCACCAAGTGAATTTGCGGTGTGAGACTAAGGCGGAGCATGACAGATGGGTCGGCGGAAGAAGCTCAAGATGGATGCCAGCAAGGTCCTTCTTAAAGAGGATGAGAAGTCACGATGAGGCTTTTTGAGGCGGACAAGGGTGGGGTGCCGAAAAAATGGATTCCCCCAACGCAGATCATTCTTCAGGATGAGCCGCTCTGCCATGTCGGCCTCATACCGGCCCTAGCACAGGGTGAGTGGGGTCGGTATGAGGCCCATCACCGCTCTTAATGTTCCTGTTTTTCGAACTTCGATTTATTTCTTCTACTTAATTCTTGCTTTTATTTCTTTCGCAGACCACTTTGGACGGGATTTGTCTGAGGATATCCTCCGGAGAATGGGGCTGCACAAAGACAAAACCGTTGCTAACTTGCATCCCAAGGCTCTGACCCATGACCGTAGGACGTCGCCGAATGATCTTATGGACCAGTAATGGTGAAAAGCTTGAATGCGGTGGAGGCCCGGGGCGAAGGTTGTTAGTAACATGCCGCGCCATACGCGAAAAACAAAACCTTCGGCGGTGATAGCATCGACATCGGCTCCGCCTTCCATCCCCCCTGTTCAGAAGGAGACGGTGGAGATCGTTTACATCTCCAATGGGGATGACTCCGATGAGGAGGAGGGGTCTCCCCTTGTCCGTAAAAAGAAAGCGATGACAGCCTTTACCGCGCCGTTGCCTCGACGAGGAAATGCGCCCTTCGGCCAAGAAGGCCAAGCACGGTATTGATCTATCCTGTGGCTCAGACTTAGCCGGTTCATTAGGCGCTGCCGGTGGCAGGCTTTCCGGCATGTCTATGTATGTTGATACTGATGCTTACTTTAAATTTTGTAGATCAGCCGCTGTCGGCCGCCGCTCTTGTCGAGCAGCAAGTGGAGGAGAAACCCGCGCAGGCTGGTGATCATAACGTCGCCATCGACTCTTCATCCCAGAAGGTTTCCCTTTCCCGACCGCAGTGGTGATCATAACGTCGCCAAAGTGACTCTTCATCCCGAAGGTTTCCCCCTCACGGCTTGTAGCGGAAAGCGCGAGGTTGATCAAGAGATCGGCGAGGTGGAACGAGGCCGACCGTGCTCGTATCATGGAGCAGGAGAAGGCCGTGGCTCGGTCCGCTTTTGAGCTTAATGCCACTAAGAAGGTGGCCGCGAAGGCGAAGCCGGATCTTCTCAATGAGCGAGAGGCTTAGGGGGAGGCCGAGGAGGCGCTCATGGGCGAGAGAAAACTCGGGAGGACGCCGAAAAGGAGGTCCTTGCTTGAGAGAGCCAAGGCCGAGACCGCTGCGGCCGAAGTTGAAAAGTCACGGCGAAGTGTGACCTCGTTCGCAGGCACGCCGACCTCTATTTCCAGCAGAGGAATGAATTCAGGGGACGGTTTCAGATCCAGGGGAAGGTGATTCGGAGCAAGGAGGCCATCATCAGGCAAAAGGAGGACGACATTGAGATGCTCCAAACCAAAATGCTCCCTGACATGTGCTCCGAATTCCGGGATCTGACCGAAGCAGCTGCCAGGGAAACAATTGAGGAGCTTTTCCCTCTTGAAGGTTCCTTTCCGTGGAGCAAATTCGACGAGCTGTTTGACGACAAGCTCGAAGCTAAGGAGAAGGCTGTGGAGGAGAGGGTCAAGGAGGCGGTGAGGGTGAAGATAGAGCAAGAGGCGGCCGAGGAGGCAGCAGCTCTCGCTGAGAAGGCTAAAGCGGCCAAGGAGGAAGCCGATTGGGCAAGGGCAGTTGAGGCTGCCGAGGCTAAGGTCCGGGGCTTTGAAGCCGAGGCCGCTAAGGAACCGCTATTTGGTTACTCATCGAAGAAGGTGTCGCTACCGCTGCTGATGGCGAGCAACAACAGACATAGGGAGATGATATCTGTAACCTTTTGTCTTTTGGCTTATCCTTGTAATTTCTTGTAATTCGTTGAACATTTTTAATAAGAGTTCGTTTCTTCTGCCTCCGGCCTGGCCGAGGTTTTCACCTCACTTCTTTTTCTTGCGCTAGTATTTGAGCGTCTATGTCTTCGTCTGGGTTGTCTCCTTGCGTTATTAACTGAGTGTCTCTTTTGTTTCCGCCTCGGCTTGGCCGAGGCGGTCTAGAGTGCGTATCTCAATTGTGTTAACGCTTCTGAGGCATTTTGAACGCTTTGCGAGTATCACCTGCGCTGGTCGTTGCCATCGAGGTGTCTGCTTCCTGGCGGTGATTGCCGCTCTTGTCGGTGTGTGACCGTGTGAGCCAAAGATCGCTTCTTGTTATTGATCGCCGCGGCGTCTACCACTTGGAGTGACTGCGACGGCGTCAAACCTCTTGGGGTGATCGCTGTGGCGTCTACTACTTGGGGTGACTGCGACGACGCGCCTACTTCTTCATGGAGATCGCCGTGGCGTCTACCACTTGGAGCTGATGACGGCGTCAAACCTCTTGGGGTGATCTGCCGTGGCGTCTACTACTTGGGGTGACTGCGACGGCGCCTATTTCTTCATGGAGACTGTCGTGGCGTCTACCACTTGGAGTGACTGCGACGGCGTCAAACCTCTTGGGGTGACTGCCGTGGCGTCTACTACTTGGGGTGACTGCGACGGCGCCTATTTCTTCATGGAGACTGCCGTGGCGTCTACCACTTGGAGTGACTGCGACGGCGTCAAACCTCTTGGGGTGATCGCCGTGGCGTCTACTACTGGGGTGACTGCGACGCGCCCACTTCTTGATGGAGATCTGCCGTGGCGTCTACCACTTGGAGTGACTGCGACGGCGTCAAACCTCTTGGGGTGACTGTCGTGGCGTCTACTACTTGGGGTGACTGCGATGGCGCCTATTTCTTCATGGAGATCGCCGTGGCGTCTACCACTTGGAGTGACTGCGACGGCGTCAAACCTCTTGGGGTGATTGTCGTGGCGTCTACTACTTGGGGTGACTGCGACGGCGCCTATTTCTTCATGGAGATCGCCGTGGCGTCTACCACTTGGAGTGACTGCGACGGCGTCAAACCTCTTGGGGTGACTGCCGTGGCGTCTACTACTTGGGGTGACTGCGACGGCGCCCACTTCTTGATGGAGACTGCCGCTCTTGTCGGTATGACAGTGTGAGCCGACATCTGCTATCGATAAAGACTACCGCTCTTGTCGGTATGACGGTGTGAGTGGCGTCTGCTTTCTTCCTAGTGACTAGGGGAAAATGAACATTTTGATGGAAGACTTGGACGATTTTTCATTAGGTAAAAACATGCGTCGGGGTGCCCACAGCTGTTTTGGACACCTCCGCCGCTACATAGAGTATTCCCGAGATTACCAGCGTCCTAATGGCCTATCAAAGGCACACCGTCCTAGTCAGCCGCTAGTTACATCCATGAGATCGCCCTCCTGTTGTAAGGATAGACTTTTCCCTTTCTCTGATTTCTTTGCTACTTTGAGGGATTGCATGTTGCATCCTCTCCGGCTATCCGGACGTTGACCACCTCGTCATTCTCGTCTTTGGAGACGAGCTTATGCGCTTCCCCCGGTCCGAGACATACATCGGTGTTAGGGCTCGGATGGACATCACTCGTCGGTCTCGCTCGGGTGACTCGCCCTATGAGAACGTTGTAGGCGGACGAGCCGTCGATGACCACGAACTCAGCTAGGACATTCTTAGCCGCATTCTTTTCGCCGAACGTCACCGGGAGTCTGATTGATCCCAATGGTACCAGGCCGGCCCCAGAGAAGCTGTATAGTGGGTTGGTGAAGGGGCTTAAGTCCTTGGCTTTCAGGCCGAGGCTGAGGAAGCACTCCCTGAACATGATGTTCGTGTACGCGCCTGTGTCAACCAGGCACCTCTTGACCAGGTGGTTGGATATGTCCAAATTGACTACAAGTGGGTCGCTGTGAGGAGCGATGACTCCTTCGTAGTCCTTCCTTCCAATGGTTATATCGGGGATATTGGAAGCAGGGATCGCTGTGTTGGGCACAAAGTTGATGGCCTGATATAGCTCGTTCAGGTGCCGTTTGTGCCCATGAGCGGACCCTCCGTTCTCGTTGCCCCCGATGACAACATGGATCACTCCTATCCGTTCAAGACGGATTTCTTACCCGAACGTCGGGCGTCGGTCTTTTGGCCTTTGGCAACGTACTTGCTGAGGCTCCCCTTCCGGATCGGCTCTTCAATGGCATTCTTCGGATGCGCGGTCGTTGGTCAAATGGCCGGTGTGGCCGTGGTACTCAAAGATCGGCTCGTGTCACCGTCACTTTTTGGCTTTGGGGGTCTCTCCCACTTCTGGCCCTCGTTTTTGCTCAGGGCGAAGACCTCGGCGGCTGATACGACGAGAGGGGTTTTATCACTATACCGCCTCTGGTGGTACGTTCCCGAACTCCACCCGGCGCCTGTCGAGTCCTGTCTCCTGGCAGGTTTGTCAGACCGTGACCTATTATTCTCACGGCGTCTATCATCGGACCGTGACCCGTTGCCGTCACGGCGTCTTTCATCCGGGTTGTCCTCCCGGCGGCTCTTCTTCTCTGAGTGCTCGGCCTCGCTGGGGCCTACCCAGGTCTTGTGATAGTCTTCTACCTTGATGGCCTGGTCGGCCATCCTCCCGGCAAGATCCAAGCTCGGGCCTCCGCACTTGATGAGCTCATTTTTAAGTCTCCCCTTGGGAGGCCCTTCATCATCGCAAGGCCGCGATTCGGGATTAATTTCTCGAATCTGCTGGACCTTTCCATCGAACCTCTTCACATAGCTTCGTAGAGACTCGCCCCCCTCCTGTTTGATAGTTAGGAGGTCCGATGTCTCCATGGCCCTTCTCTTGTTGCAAGAGTACTGGGCTAGAAAGGCGTCTCTTAGGTCGGCGTAATAGTATACCGAGCCGTCGGGAAGCCCTTTGTACCAACTTTGAGCCATCCCATGCAAAGTTGTTGGGAAAACTCGGCACCAGACCTCATCGGGCTGCTCCCATACCGACATGTAAGACTCGAAAGCCTCAGCGTGGTCGGCTGGATCACTATCTCCTTTGTATGATAGGGGTGGCAACTTGAGCTTAGTTGGCACTGGACTTATAGGACGTAGGCGTTGAGGGGTCGTCGACCACGTGTCGAACGACACGCGGCGATCGGCTCCTCGCATTCCTAATCCGGCTCCTCTCCTCGTAGCGGGAAGGACTCCTTATTCGACTCGGACTTCTTCTCCAACTCTGCCGAGTCGGACTCCTCCGCTCCTTTGGGGTAAGCCTCGTTCGTCTTTGCGGGGACGCTGTCCTCCCATGAGCGCGGGAAGGACTTAGGTCTACCACGCCCACTTTGGGCTCCCCCGGCGACTTGACTGGGTCAGCTTCTCCTAGTGCTCCGTTCAAATTTCTCGGAGTCACATTTTGGGCCCTGGTCTCCTGGACGGTTTCCGCCGCTCTTGTCGGCGTGACAGTGTGAGCAGGCGTATTACTAATTAGGTCCAGGACCATTTTCAGTTTTGCTATGTCAACCACATGTCCCATGATGGTGACCTGGTTGGCTGGCAGCGGCGGCGTGTCCGGTATTATTGGCATCCGAACTCCGGTTGGATTACTCCGCCGGTGGAGGGGCCGCACGACTCCAGAATTGTTGAAGGTATCATCTTGGTAGAATGCGGTTTCGTCGGTCACGACTGCGTCTTGTTGTTTCGACATCTTCTTAGCTTTTTGGGTGGGTTTTTGTTGTTTTTTTTTTTGTTTGGGAATGAATGTGACTAGCTTCTAGTAGCGTTCCCCACAGACGGCGCCAATTGTTCCGGGTGTAATTCCAGAGCAGATATTCGTTACCACCCGTTGCTTGTAGAATGATGTCCTTGGTTGAATCCTTCTTGTCTTTTTCGTTCCTCTCGGCCTCTCCTGCAACAATGAACGAACTGAGGGCTTGGCTTTGTGCCAAGCGTACTCACTCCGACGCTCAAGTCAGTAACTTAGGGGATAAGTTGTTCCTTGGCTAAATGTATATTGTAGAGAGAGAGGGAAGATTATACCAGATGAATAGTGTTTCTTAGGTTAAGTTGTGTATCCTTTCCTCAATGAAGGTTGAGGAGTATTTATAGACTTTCACCTTTTGTCACGTAGTGGCCAAGTGGCCAAGTGGCTAGCAGGTGGAAAGACTGATCTACCCCTCGGCCGAGGGACCTATGGTAGGCCGGCGGGCCCTGCTGACTCACCGCCGAGGGGTCTTGGATGTGAGTACGCGGGTATGTGCCCACCGGCAAGTTGCCATGCCGAGACCCAGCCGACAGCCGATGGGCGATCGGCTAGGTCGCCCTAACCGTTGACTTGCTGTGGATATCTTTGACCTTGCTCAATATGTTGACTTGGTCAGCGGTGCAGAATATGCCCCATCAGAGGTATTAATGATTATTTAGTTGTTCTTCATACCTTTAATTTTAGCATAATCTGTCAAGTGTCGGGTCAAAATGCAAAATGGTAGACTGGTAGATCGGTTCTGGTCTTATCATATGTCAATGTTCTGGTATGAGCAAAGGTGAGTATAAAATGTCCTAAATTTAATAATGTTTCATTAATTGGGTGAGCAGAAGGACACGCTACCTCCACAACTTGAAGTAATGGGTAGCAACTCACACCATTCGAAATTGTCGACCACGCCAACAAAAGTACCAACCGAGGAACCCATGGTGGAGTCTTTAAGTCCGGATTTGCAATGGCTGAAAAATACTTCTTGATACAATGGTTGATGGAGAGACCTATAACATTTACTTTGACGCCGATTTATTTTATTACAACACTGATGAAAACACGGAAGTATACAAAGATGATCTAAGCCAATTTCTCGAGGGGTGTGAGCTTAATATCCGGATCATTCAAATTTTCATAAGGTCTTGTAATTTATCTAGATCTATTTGAATTTTTATTTGAATTAGTTTTTATTTACATACACCTAATCCACCAGTATGTACATGCAGGGCCTTTCGAGATGATCTAGTGAAAGGCATTACCCAACCTCGGTTAGGATGGTTGTGCCCCGATGCAACTTCAGATGCCAAATTGATTAAAAAAGCGGAGACTGCAATTGCATATATTACTAGAGCATTTATGAAGTCAGTTCAAAATGGCCATGAATTCATCTTGGCCCCAATTATTGATAGGTAAAACTGATACTTTCGGCCATTTTAGATCATTCACTGTATTCTTATACTTTGCCGCTGACTAGATAGTAGAGTTTTGGCTAAACCATTTGCTGACGGGATACTTTCAGCCATTTTAGATCGGTCATTTGATTTCGTTGCGTGATGAGTATTTAGTAAACTGTATTTGGTGCTATCTTTTAAATGCAGTAAGCAGTGGGTTCTACTCGCTATTTCTCCACAAACTTATACCATATATGAGTTCGACTCGGTTGCCCTTAAAGAAGGTCGCAAGTTGTATATGAAGATGGTAGTTCTTAGGCAAGTAACGGTAGTTTAAGCTTTCTTATTTATCTAGCCTACATGAGTGTTACTTATAACTAATTTTATGGATTTTTGTATGGTACGTAGCTCCCTAAAAAGGTACAAAATGTCTGGTGGTGAAATAAAGGTGAAAAGGAAAGAGCCATTGTGGAAATCTATTAAGGTGATTGATATATTTTCAGAATATTTTAAGCTCATTTTATATTATTAGCTCGTATTTCAATTACAACTATCTCATCTAAATTTTTATATGATGTGTTAGTGCCCTCAACGAAACGGGTGCTTCGAGTCTGGCTATTTTGTGATGTGTTACATGTATGACATAGTGAAGAGATGCACAAGTATAACTGACTTGGAGAAGGTACGTCTCATTGTCTCCCATTTATGTAGTAGGGTATAAATGGTCTTCTGGTGGTTTGAGCATAATCTCTTAGGTTAGAATGTTAGGTTAGAGTGGTCAAAATGTCTTCTCCTTTGAGCCCATGCATTTTAACTCATTTGAAAGACCTTCAACCCTATTTAATTAAGTAGGGAAAGTTGGTGGTATGTCTTAAATAATTTTCGTATGTTTTGTTTTTGGGTTAAATGAGTGAGATTGGCTTATGGTTAAGTATGACTGAAACCTACAAATTATATGTTGACAATGTTCATGCCCTATGCTCCTTCGCCCATGAGATCATAGATAGTGATCCATTATGGAATTGTATGACTACTTTTATAGGTTTGCTGATGTTATCGCTGTAAAGTATGTTTTCGGCCATTTTCAGGATGATCATATAGTTTCACTCACATGTGGCCGATGTGGGACATTTAAATTGACCCTCTCTAGTGTGGATTGAGCATATTATGGTCTAGTATGAATTGAGCATTGTGGTCTAATATGAATACGATACTAGCTTTTTCTCCTTTCGTTGTTCTGTTTTATACGGTTTTATAACTGTACTTTATAATTGTACTGTTATGTTTTATGGGTGTCTTTTTGCTTTCACCATCTTAATATAGTATGTATTCTAAAAACTTGTTGGTCCCTGTTGTTTCCTCTACTCCTCACTTGATGCCACATGTTCTTCTCTTCTTGTTATCCCTCCACATATGCCCTCTCTTTTTTGGCCAAGACTCCAAATTATAATCACATTAACGATTTTACTATGTTATGTTATATTTAGGTTTTCAACTCGCAAGGAGAAGAGTCGTACACTAATTGTGAGATAAATGAAGTGCGGGACAAGTGGGCTACGTACTTCACTAGTCGATGTGTTAATTAGCTAGCCATTAGACCGTTGTATCTACTAAAAATCCTTGTAAGACTTTGCTTTCTAGACGATTAGTGGACATCACGTCCTACTTGATAGTTTTTGACGTTAGTTGTGAAGATTGTTGATGTTAATGGGTTGTAATGAAGTTGTTGGATGAAAGTTATGGTTATATATAATGGTATTGCGGTTGGATTTGGAAATTGTGTTATTGTAGGTTTTAATTTTTGGTAGGCTCAACACAAATGAAACGCTGCCAATTTTATAAAAAAATATCCATAAATCTAGGTGGTATGAAGCGTTTTATTAAATTATCATGTGTCTATCTGCGGCTCCTTTATACAAAAAACGCCTCAAATAAATAGCTATTTGCGGCTCCTTTTTTAAAAAAACGCCGCAAATAGCTTATTTATTTGCTGCGTTTTCTATAGAAAAACGCCGCAAATAGACATTTATTTGAGGCGTTTTTTTTCGCCGCAAATGTATTTTCTATTTGCTGCCCTGCCATTTGCTGCTATGCTAAAAACGCCGCAAATAGCCCATATTTAGGAGCCGCAAAAAAATATTTTTCTACTAGTGTATGAAGTTGGGATGCAGTTCAATATTTGGATTCGTTATTGCTAGCCTGGCTATTAACTTTACATATCTAAATTCATCTTAGCCCCTTCTTAACCATTACCTCACTTACCCAAATGTAAGTCCTCGTCATGTGTCTTGGTCATTAGCATGGTTGGAATGCGTATGTACGGTTGTAGAGACTTTATTCATGTTAACTGCATGCATGTTCTTATAGGTCGAGTTAGGTGAGTGTCTTTACTTCTTTCTATCTTTCACACATATATACTCACCTCGTGCCCAAATTTGAGTGATAAACGACCCGCGAGAGTCCGATACTTTTGAGTCTCGCAAGGTTGACGGTTCAGTAAGTTTGAAACATTGATTTAATTCATTTGCACTTATCATTTGCCATTTTGTTAGTTGTTGCATTAAACTGGTTTTGGTGGATGATTTGTAGCTGATGCGTTGGTCCCATTCCACTGTTTATTCTTAGTTGCATTCATAGTTTGCTTAGGGACAAGCAAAGGTTTGATTTGGGGATATTTGATGCGTGTATTTTATATAAGTTTTTTACCTCATTCTTACACGCATTTCTGTACTATTTACGTGGCAATTAGCTACAAATACCCCCGAATGTTCTACTTTGGTTCGTTTTGTGTAAATTGCAGGAATAAACCGAAGAGGAGATAAATCAAGCCTAAACTCGTCCCATTTGCATGCATTTATGGAGAACAAGGAGCCGGAGCTTGGAATCTATCACTTTGATGACGCGTGAGCAGGTTTCGGAAGGTGTCATAGTGTCTAACATGCCAAAATAGCTCGATCGACTACTTTTCTAGTCGATCGAATGCTTTATATACTGAAGGTTACTCAATTGAGCAGTTCCAGTATCTAATCGAGAAGACAATACAAGGCGTTACTCGATCGAGTGGTGTGTTTCCACTCGATCGAAGGGTTTGTCGCTGAGTTACTCGATCGAGTGGTTTATTTCCACTCGATCGAGTGGTTTGGCCCGTATAAGAGTTTCTCCGCCTAATTTCGTATTGGCTTTTGTAATTAAGCTATGGATTAGGTTTAAGGGAGAGATTTTCGTATGCTACTAAGGAGAGTAGACTGCGTAACTCTTAATTGATCTTTCATTCACTTAGACTTTGATCTACTTCTACTGTTTCTTCATTTTTACTCTTTTTCTACTCCTTCCTACTCGGATTCGGAATTTGTATTCGTTATTATTATTCCCTTTTAATTCTTGATCTTATTCTTAATTCATTTCAAGGCTTCGACTTCCTCTATTCCTTTATTTCGCTATTGCTAATTGTTTTCATTTTATTTTATCATTATCATGTTTAATTCTTATTGTCTATATGTTATTGTTGTTAATTCGATGGTGATGCAAAGCTAATTCTCTCTTGCTAAAACTAGGGGATCCATGATTATGAAGGGATAGTAATTGCCATTTTAGGTTTTGTGCTTGTGTGGTCTCTGTTGTTAATCGCTGCTGTTAATTGTTTCTGTCTGATTGAGTCGACGCAATTAGTCATTTTATCGTAGTAAACCCTGACCTAGACCAGAAGGTTGGAAAGGGCGAGACTCGTAGCGAACATTAGGACACCGTGGTGAGGGCGGAAGTTAAGCTATTTGTGCCTTAGGGCGAATTGAGACCGGAAGGAGATATTCACTGCTCCTCAGACCATACTTGCACTGACCTGAGACTTAGATTACTTAACTGAATGATCATGGTGAACCGTCTGTCTTAGCTGCTTTCTCTATTTTTTCTTAATCTTTATTCTCTTGCTTTTCCTCTCTTTCTTAGGCTTTTTAGTTTAAAACAAACAAACACAACCCCCCAATTTGGTTACCGTGACGAACTTAGACAAAGTTGACATTTGCCCATCTCTCTGTGGAGATCGACCCGACTTCCCTAGCTATATTAGTTAGAGCCAGTTGGTTATTTTTGATAGGTATACGACTACCCTGTCAAAATGCAAGGATTCATAGCCTCTCATTTCATCAAACATAACATGTGCATAGGTTGAAATCACAACAAGCAAGCAAATTAATTATGAAAACATATTAGATTAAGCATAGATCAATTCCCATGTTTGTTTCCACTAATTCCCCATTAACCCTAGCTAAATAACTACCTACTCATGATCAAGTTTAGCATGCTAATAAGGTTGTCAATCATACTAACAAAGCAAAACATGATGAATAAATGATGTGATTAACAATAATTCAGCAAGGGTAAAAAGGAATTATACCTATGGAGATGATCCAAATAATAAAGCGAAGAATAATAGAAGTACTTGATGATTGATGGAAGGTTGTAAATCCTCCAAATAAAACCAAATAATCTTCTAATTACCCAAATAAAACTAAGAACAATTGAGAGAATTAAGGAAAGATTAAGATATGATTAATATTGAAATGTGTATTACAACTAGATTAAGACTAAATTAAGAGAGGATTAAGATGATATTAAGAATTGATTAGGAATACATTAAAACTTGATTAAGAATGGATGATAATCTAGGTCGTACAATGGGGTATTTATACTAGAATTAAGTACAAGGATTAGGGTTACTAAGGGCTTAAATGACTATTAAGACCCTAAGAGAAGCTTGAGGAAATGCAACTCCCGAGGGACATGCGCGGATCATGCTTGCAACTCCCACCAGGATCCGCTCGTCCTCACCTGAAGCATGGGATGTCCTGTAAGGGGATCCGCTTGGGCTGGCAGTCGGGATGCCCGGATTGTGCTTTGGTACGCTCGGATCATGCTCAGGGACGCTCGGATCGTTGCTCTGCTCTGCTCGTCCTGAGCTCGGGCCGCTCGAATTGTGGCACAAGATTCTTCTCTTGTTGGCTCCTTAACAATCCGCGGGGATTGTGTTGGGGATGCAAGGATCTTTTCATTATTGCCCATTTCACGCTATTTATTTGCTTAGGCCTCTAGTATCGGTCTCCTCTTCGATACTTGGTCATTAGATGCAATCCATTTAGCTCCATTTCGCTCCATAAATGCAAGGTTAGCGATCCTCTCCTACCAAGGACACAAAATCTCAAAGAATATGCAAAATGGGAAACTAAAGATAAGAAATGACCCAAATAGGTGCTAGAAAGCATGGGAACGAGGTTAATTCGGGGACTAAATGTGCTCAAATATGAGTCACATCAAACATCCCCAAACCGAACATTTGCTCGTCCCGAGTAAAGAGGTGACTAAAACTATGACCTTTATTTAAACTAACCTACTAATATAGCCGATATGAGACAATTAGCGGGTCTAACTCCACCCCTTCAACTCACAACAATACATCCATGACGTAAGATGCCTTCTTGCAAGGCAAGGTGGGGCTTGCCAAAATGGCGATACATCCAAGTATTAAGCACACAAAAGAAGGTAATGGATGCATCTACAAAAGAATAGCCACTTTCCTCATCAAAGGGGCGGAAATTATTTAAGGGGGAAGCAGTCTAAGGGTACACACTCCATTATAGATATGGTTTCTTCAAGTTACTAAGCCTAGAAGGGTACCAATAAATCACCTCCAAGTTGTGTACCTTCGTCCTCAATTGCTAAATGCTTTCGTTAAGAGTAGACTCCCTATGATGTTAGAAACACTGTAGGATCGCGGAATTCCCCCTCTTGCCTATACAAGAAAAAGGGTCGTCCCCTCTCTACCATGCACAAAAGTGGGTTCAATGGAAAAAGGGATCAATAGATTTTGAGTTTCATAGTGGGAGTTTGCTTTTGGTTTTGTTATTCCCCCCAAATCCTTGTGGCATTTGACATTTTTTAGAATAATTTTCTTTGCCATTTCTTTGATGTTTGGCAATTTGATGCTTGACAATTTTTAACTTTTGCATTTTTTTGAACATTTTCAATGTCACCCCAATTTGTAACAAGGGTGCTTTTATTTGAAGCATAGGAGTTCTTATTTTTGTACTCCTCTTTTGTTTGATGCAAATTTGTGCAAACTGCTTGTTTTTCATTTTGGTACTTGAACTAAAGTTGATAATTTTTGTGCCCATTCCCTTTTTGTTGACAAAAATGATGATAGAAGTGGAAGATGGTTGCATGGTTTTAAGGGTCACCTTAGAATAAACGGTAGCCAAGGAGTCATCACATCACAAGGTACTCTTGACTAGGCCTTAGTCCATGGGTCAAAGGATACTAGCATAACACATCCTTGGGTGTTTTAGAAGTATTCTAATGAGCAAAGTCTCAAGAATAAAAAGTATCTACAAGGGCCTTATATACACTTGTCAAGTTTCCCAAATAGATGTTTTCAAAAAAATTTTCCTAAAACGCAATTACATGCCATGATGCAACTAACATTTATACAACCTAATGCATATGCTTCTATCAACTAGTATGCCATATAAACTACATGAAACTCCTAAGATCACATTGGTTTGTACCGCATCAATCAAAATAAAGCCACATAGTCATTAACATAGAGAGGAAAAAGGAAATTGGAAAGATCATACCATGCGGTCTTCATATTCCTCATGCCTCAGATGTGGCGTAGTCGATCCAATGTGATAAGAGGACAAACAAACACAAGTATATACAATATACAATTCTATACTACAAAGGAAAGGACATGTTTTTGGATTTTTAAATTTTTAAATTTATATGGTTTTTTGTAATTTTTCAATTTTTATCATTTTTGATTTTAAAAGTCAAGTTAGAATTTCCCGTCTCCACACTAGTATGGGCATTGTCCTCAATGGCCAATACGATAGGAAATTATTCAATGCAAGCTAAATGAAAATGCATGATTTCAACACTAATATGCAAACTATATGACATATATACATAAGTGATGCATTCTAATCTATTCTATATTATGCAAGCTTTCTATTGTTCGGAGAGCTAATTTGCATTAACTCGCATCTCTTGTGTTTGAACTTCCCCAAACCAAGTAAGACACTATTTCCAGTGTAAAAATAGGGGGAGTTCATGCACAAGGAAAGGGTGCAATACATGAATCATAATTGTCATTTTGGATTTTCAAAGCGGAACAATGAATTTATCATCACCTTGATGTTGCTAAGGTGGAAAAATAGTCCTTAATTTTTACAAGGACACCTCTAGAGTTTGAAACAATTAATCATTAACCATGTTAGAAAAGCATGATAATTTAGACAAGAAAAATGAGGGGGAAATGAGGAGATTTACCGAAGCCGAGGTGGGTGCCTCATGCCCGCTCCACCAAGCCTATAAACATCTTCATTAGTGACTATCATCCCCTTCAAGATCACTATCCCATTGCGCTCGTGATTCATCGCTCTCATAGAAATCCATATATTCGTCTCCATCGCTATTGACCTCCACCGTATCACCGCCACTTGACCCCGCTCCTTCTCCTTCTCCATGTCCATGTGCTCCACTATTGGCATGCTCCGAGTTTAGAAAAAAGATTTACATTTGAGCCCAAGAGGAAATCATTCCCTCTTCACTAATGTGCCCTTGATGAGCAAACCGGTGAAATTGTGGATAAAGAGCATAATAATTGTCTACTCTAGCTTCATATTTCTTGCGGTGTAAATCTTGGAGTAGATCTGTTACAAAGTTATCTCTAGGAAGGATGAAGGGAGTTGGGTGATTGTAAGCTTGATATGGAAAGGGGTAAGACGGGATAGCAATTTTTCCTTGATCATTCGCTTGAGGCTCATTTTGTTGAGGTTGGGTAGGAGGTGGGGTTCGATTTTCTTGGCTTGAATGAGTTGGCACAAGGTCGGATGGTACTTGTGAAAGGGGGCCCTTCTAGGTGATACTCTTGTTAAACCTTCCATCGGAAGAAAAATGGGGGTCCTTTCCTTGGCGAGCCACTTGATCCTTCGCTCATAGCCTTCAAAGGTAATGCAATGGTGGTGTCGGAAGATTAGCATCTCATCAATCTTGGTGGTACCCGAAAGAGGTACATAAGCATTGTTGTTGTTGAAAGATGGGTTGAAGAATTTAGCAAGTCTTGTTATTAATCTTCCATTGACAATGTGGATCATACCATCATCATCTCCATTCCGGAATTTGGCCCACCTCTCAAGAAGTACTAAGGGGTCGTTAAAATGATAACCGCTCCTCCCTTGTATCTTCAAATAAGACTCCATAAAGACTAGATCAAGTTCGTTCCAATCGCGGGATCGCGGTGAGCTATGAGAGTGCTTGCAATAAACCGGTAGGTGAGCCGAATAATGGGGTTTTGGATATAAGAGGCCGAGCATTCCTTGATTAATGAGAAATCGCGACCCGTCAAGGCTCACCATAGTGGTGCTATGCTGTAGTTCTGAGGTTTTGATGTACGGGTAGGCGAAACATCAAGACCCAAGACACCCGCAAATTCCACAAGGGTCATCATTCTTGTTGTGTTCTCGAGTCGGAATTCCACACAAATCGTCTTGTTTAGGGTTGATATTTTCAGAAAACTCAAGAATTCGAGGACTAATGGTTGATATGTAAGCTCATGCATGTTGAACAAAGTCGAAAGACCAAATAATTCGAAGAGTGCCTCGATTTGATGGTATATCCCTAGTTTCCTCAATGTCTCATGGCAAATGAACTTAGTTGGAAGAATATTGTTACCTAGGAGGCGGTGAAAGATGATTCTTTGCGCATCATTGACAAATTCAATGTTTGAGAACTCATTAAGTCTTGAAAGATCAATGATTTGTTCATTCTCTCTTCTCAATGTGTTGAGTAGAAAGGTAGAAGAGCTTCCGATAACCCATATTATTCTTCTTCTTTCTTTTGGTAGGGATCCTCTTGGTCTCATCTTGAAAGTAGATCTTGAGATTTTGCTTGAATGAGATAAAGATTAATCTTTTCAATTGGGATCCCTTCAAACCCTAGGTTTTGGGTCTTTTTATTTTGGAGATGCAATTGGGTGTTTTTGGTGTGTTTTGAGCATTTGGGAGAGGATTCTATGTTTTATTGAGGAGAGAGGGATGAGGTGTCTTGATATGTGTGGTTGAGAGAAGAGTAAACTTGTCGAAAGTAGAAGAGTAGCACGGGAGGGATCTGTTGGAATAAGTGTCATACGACAATAATGCGATCACAACTATTGATCATAATGATCACATGTTTAAATCTTATTTTAAGAATACTTGTGGGATGTAATATTTTACAGTCAACTGGTCCACACATATCGGTAATGCTTGGCTGACTAGAGTTTGACATTACTGTCGTGCGACGGTGGTGATCAGTTGATCCCCTTAGGTCATACCTATAGGGAAATACTCTTAATTGATTATTTAATTAATCGTATGCCGGTACGAGTTAATTAAATTGCTTAAAATTGACGGATGATTTTGTGAGTAAAGTTAACGTGTCTTATTGTAATTCGATTAAATTAGATACGGTCTAAGTAATCAAATTGTCTTGTTACTTAGATTAAATTATTGTTTACGAAACAATTGAAATTGAATGAATAATTTATTATAAATACAAGACGTTGTAATTTATAATTTGATAAACCGTTTTGGTACAAGTAATTACGAATTACTAGTCAATTTTGTAAATGACATATTTTATGAGTATGTTGATATTTAATATGTTAAAAATACATTACAATTTCACATGTCAAGTAACATGTCACATTTGTCACAATTGACAAATGACAAAATAAAATGGACCCTCCATTTTATATTGTATGTACCGAAATATTAGAGGGTTTTAGTGAAAAAATTGTGTTGATTATTTTAATAAGAGAAAACACAATGATGACCTACCTATATGTAGCCATGCAAGCCTACACTTCTTGGGAAGAAAGTTGGATCCATGCATTGGCTCCCATATAGCCCCTCCCACCGGTTTTCCAACTAAGAGAAACAAAAATGGTTTCCAAAATTAATTATTCATAACACTACATAATTTTCTAGTGTAAGAAAATTAACTCTCCATCTTGTGAAGAATCTTAGAGAGAAATAAACCTCACAAATCTTTCCTCTTGAACCGATTTTTCAAGAGAACAAAAATTATTTTTTGTGTCATATTTTAAGTAAGACTAATATTATTACTAGATCAAAATAATATTGGTTATTATGAGTTTTCCTTGGCTATTTGACTTTGATTGCAGGGTATCGTCAGATACTCCTTTAATAAGATAGAAAGGGCTTTTCTTGCCAAGGAAAGAGGCAAGACTCCTGGGAAAGAGGTGCTTTTGGGAGAGATTCTAAACTTGAATCTTATTCATCCATTGTTGGAAAGCTCAAGAACTAACAAGAAGAAGATCTTGTTGGTGCCCATAAAACCGAAATTATCTAAGTAAGGGTTGATGATTTCTTCTCTTTTAATTTATGTTTGCATGCATAAAATTTGTAATTAATTTTATGACTAAATTAATTAAAACATATATAAATATGTTGTAATAATGAGATATAGATTTCTAACAAGCGGTATCAAGAGCCTTAGGTTGTTTGCATGCAAATCAGTTATAGTTTTTCCGAGTTATACGATTAACATATAAAACTTATAAATTTGTGTTTATTATGATATATCACGAAATAAATTTTTCATGTTAAAGTTTCTGATCCTAAAATGTATTTAGGATATTTTGGTTAATTTATGGATTTTTATTGTTCATTTTATTTTATAATGGCATTAAAAATGTGATTTTATGATAAAAATGTCATTTTCGGACTAAAATTAGCTAAACTTCGAATTTTTTCAGTGGTTTTTGGATATGTTTTCACATATATTATTTTTATATGACCTGTAAATTTTCATAATTTTTGGAGTTTTTATGCTCGAAATATGGATTTTTCATGATAAAAATCGAATTTAAATGAAAAATGGGTTAATATGAGATAAATTTCGAATCTGGTCATAACAATTTAGTATGTTGTCACATGCAATTTTACAAGATGTGTGTAAAATAATTGGCTATAATGAAGTCTTTATGCATGATTTATGAATTTTTGATGAAAAATCACATAAATAGTGACTTTAATTAGTAAAAATTGCTAAAACATACTTCATGACTAAGGAAAAGCGTCACATATTGCATTTTATCATATATTTCATATCTAAAATTGAAAAGTTGATAAATATAATTTTTCTCATGTTTTTATGATTATAATTGACAAATCCGATAAACCGCAACATTGTTTTTCCCGATAAATTTCGAAATTTTTAACCTAAGTTTTTGAATATTATGAGTGACATGATATTTTTCCATAATGTTCATGAGTTTAAATTTCAAATTTCAAATTTATTTGAAATTTTTGTGATTTATTTGGAGTTTATGGCATTTTATTGTAATTTTGAGTCCTTTAATGAACAACTTTAAGAAATATAAGTTAATTATTGTCAATATGTTAGTGAAGACTAATTTTGAGTCCTAAGTTGGTTAGGGTAATTAACTTGTTCCTAAATATGATTTTATGTAATTTATTGTGATTTTAAAAGGTTGAATCACACAAATCCGTAAAAACCGTTTAATATACGATATTGGCTCCTTAAAGGCGATTTAGCATAAAATTGGGCATGTTCATACATATTATAATGCTGCATTTTATTTATGATTGTCATAATTTTATTTTATGTAATTTTCGAATTATGTAATTTTACTTAGTATGGCCTTAGTTTTTAATTGGTATTACCCGAAATGTATGGGAATATCGATTCGGTTGTAATTTATTGTGATCTCGTATCACCGTTTTGTAATTTAATAGATTTATTTTATTTTAATTACAAATGTATAATAGGAAATTATGTAATTTGTTATGTAATTTATTTATTTCGGAGTTCCTTGAAGACGATGTCACTCAAGAAGGCGATACATAAAGACTGTGTTACCTCGAGATGCGTGACAAAACCGAAGTTCAAGGGACCATTGGATTTGGTTTCCGAATATGTAATAGTTAATTAGATTTTCTATTTTAGGAAGGCCATACTAGGATTTAAATTTAATGCTTTGCATTTTATTTATATGTCGCATGCATCGCTAAATCGCCATAACTAAAACATGCATTATCATTTTTATCGAGTTTATCAACCGTGTCAATTACAATTATCGTAGTTCACCGCTTTAGTTCACTTAAAACGTGATAGATAATAAATTGACATGACCTCTCGCTAAATAAACAATTGAGACTTAGCCTTACCAAAAAGTAGAAACCATGAAAACCTATTTCATGAGGGAGTGCACTCGGCCACACCGGGGTACAAACCTTGTTACGTAGGGGAAGTGGGTGATAAATGTCTATCCACCGAATTTATGTTAATGAAGGGTATTTCGGCACACCGTGCCCTAAGTTGGTATGAGTTTGGATCATGGACACATTTATTCGAAATTTGGGTTGAACTCAACGAAAGTATTCACGACGATTTCCGGATGTGTTTCGGGCTAAAGATAAATATTAATATAATTTTATCGACCAAGAGTTATAAAAGTAGAATCGATTAAAGAGTTAATCTACCGAGTTATATTAATAAAGGGTATTTCGGCACACCGTGCCCCAAGTTAATATGAATTTGGATCTTGGAATCATTTATCATAGTTGGGTAGAGGTCACTATGTAAATGTTTTACTTGTTATTTACAAGTATTAATAAAACGATAAATGTTAAGTTTTCCACTATTCCGTTATCATATTGTTCTATTTCTTTACCACAATTCATATACGATATCATTTCGATTCAAAACTCCATTAAAACATCGTAACTAAAGACAAAATTTGAATTTTCTTCTAAAAACCTCGAATTATCCATTGGAAAGATCTCTTGTGAAGAGTATAAATAAAAGTTATTCATTATCAAACAGGTTTTTGATTCTTGACTAACACATCTACTTACAATGGATTGTTTTTCATATACTTAATTGAATTAAGTACCTTGAAGCGATAAATTATTTTGGTAATTAGATTTGTCAGAATTCGTAATTGACCAAAATAACGCAACCACTTCAATGAAAGTTTTAAGACTAAAACGATTGAATTGAAGAGTAGTCTTCATAAGATTCAACTTTGCTTCTCTAAGTAAAGATTCTTTGAAATGAGTGGGAGCATTCTCTTAAACCGTTAAGAAAAGGACGAGGTTCAAGAAGAAAAGATTATAATGGAATTGATGCAAGGTAATGTTAAAAGTAAAGTTATTGAGAATAACGACACTAAACCTATCAATCCCGACCGATAAAGTTTTCATTGTCTTAAATGTTGGACACTAGAAAGGAAACTACCCCAAATTATTGAAGGATCAGCAAGTTAGTTGTGGGACATCTAATGAGACCTTCTTCTTTAAATGTTTATTCGATTAACATAAGTTTTGCTAGTACTACTTCGTCAATATTAGAAACCAGTGGAGGTTTTCATCATTGTATTTGATACATAGGATGATTAGAATATGACGACTAGCAACAATGATGTTGAGAGATAGAGTCATTGTAATTGTGACTAATTGTGACTCAATCTAGTTTTTGGGTTTAGAGTTGTACTTAATTGTGACTATTAAGTGCATAAACTCTAAATAAGAATATAAACTTGTTAAGATACATAAGAGGTTCACTTTTGTGACCCTATACACCATGAGTTGATGTATGGCTAGCCCATTATCAAAGGTGATTATATTCTGAACCAAACTAGAATGATATATCATGAAGATGATACAAGACTCAAATTGGTAACCCAAGATTGAACCTTAAATTCTGGAATGATGAACGTAAAGAGTTTTCGAGTACTCTTAAAACCATTACATTGTTAATCTTATGGTATACGCGTATCTTGTATTCAAAGCAAGATGTCTCGTGCCTTTTGGTTGAAAAGGAGATCGAGGTTGTAAATCATTGATCCAAAATAGGTTGATCATTATCTTTTACCAACGATTTAAGTTGACGCTAATATGTTCACTTAATAAGGTAAATAGAGAAATATTTGAAGAAGTTCAAAGAGTTAAAGGAATCACGCTTTAGCCGTGATGGGATTATCAAAGTGTAGACTTTGATATAAGCCAAAGGAAAAGTGATATAGTATCACAAATTAATCTTTCTTAGCACGCATTATGGGATAATGTGTGGTTGGATAAAGAATTCAAACTCCATTCGATATGGTTTGGACTTTAATCAAGTTACTTTGAGTTACTTGATCCTTTTGGGGATTTTATCATTTTGTCTAAATTATTTTTCCACTAAATCTAAAACGAATCATATGAGATATGAAATGGTAGGGTACCATATTTGCAAGTTCTTCAAAAGAAACAAATGCTCATCTTTCCTTACTATAATCACGAGTACAACGGGTTTGTGGCTCGTAAAGCTGTCTTTCTAGAATACAAGTTTATTTCTAGAAGACAGAGTGGGAAAATTATTCAAAGAGCCACAAGAAATGTTATATCGCAAGAAACTGGTCTTTCTTGGCTACATGATACGTTTTGTGTAAGAAGTTGTTTCTTCAAAACCTAGGAGGTTAAAGTCATCACTTGTTGAAGACGATGAATTAGTGTTACTTTTAGAAAGTAAAGAGCTTGCAACTTACAAAGAAATTGTTTGATTCAAGTTGATTACTTCTGGAAAGTAATGAACATTTGACTTACATGAGAGTGTTTAAGTCACAACTCAATACAAGGCTAAGAGCCATGAAAATCCGAAATTAATTCCAAGTGAATTATTAGATATCAAAGCTTGATTGGTTGCAAAGGATTTTGCACTGGTTGAAATGCTTAAGTCTATTTGGATCTTCTTAGGGATTGTGTTCCATTATGATGATATACATATAGCAAGTGAATCTAAAACCCACTTCTTCAATTAGAAGGAATGTATTCAATACATGTCTTGAGTTTTGTAGATTCTTGCCATCCTAAGATAATGTGAAACTTAAGAGAGGATCTTAAGTAGGACGTCAATGAGTTGGAATCAATGTTTTGATCATGTGATAAAACTTTTCTCAATAGGTTGAGAAGTTGTGTTTATACATGAAGTTTTGTGGGAGTTACGGTAATTTTAATAAGTCTTATATGTGGATGACGTATTGATCGTTGGGAATGATTTATGACTTTTGGAGTATTATAATACATCTTTAATATTCGGATTTATGGAGATAAATTTACGTGATATTAATGTCAAATAAGAAGTCTTATGTTGATAAGATTCATGACCAGTTCAATCGAATTGAATATATTTGATTGATTCCATTTGCTTCCGCTGCCGAATCAATTAAATAGGAAATGATGTATAACACTTCATATACTTTGAGTATGATGAATTGTTTCAAATCGAATTTAAGTAATATTTACCAAGTGAGCCATAAAGATTACCCTTAAGTGCTTGCAGAAGCGTTAAGGATGTAATGCAAAGTGTTTTTGATGCAATTTTGTGTAAGGGTGTTACACAAATGACAATTGACAATTGCGATTGCGCATGGTTTCTGACAAAACCATAATCAAAACATATCAAGATGGTTAAGTAACCATTGTGGCTATGTTATTTAAGAAATAGATTTTCTATAATCGTTCTAGGCAATAAAGAACAATGAGAAATATTTACAACGGAAATTGATTACACATGTAATCATGAGATGTGCAAGAAGGATGAGTCCCACACAATGTGAAAACAGTGGGAGCTATTCTAAGGCTAGAGGGCCTATGTCTTGATTGGATCTCGACACGTACTCAAAAAGTTTTGTAATGCAAATGTATACATTACAAAGGAAAACAAGTATGTAGTAAGGTTGAGTTAGGTACAAGAAGTTGATAAAACCTACTAATCAAAGCCTTTTCATAGGCTTAACATGATGAGTCATGTCATTTCAATTGGATTGAGATTAATAACTACATAAAAGATCAAATTAGATTATAGAATATGAAATAGTAATCAGGTATTGACTATTCATATGTGATAATCACATTTGTCGTTCGAGTTTTTAAGCTGAAAAACTCCTTTTATACTTTGTTACATCCAAATGGGTTGTAGAGACAACATTGAACCCCGTTAAAGTGAACCCGGATTAACATAGTATTCGCCCATAGTCACTTGTATGAGGTGACGTCTCGAAGTGACTAGAGTGTGATGTGATTGATGGCAAGTTCAAGTGCCATAGAGTCATGTGAGATGACTAGTCGATCACATAGGCAGACTGTTAGGAACGCTTTGTCGGGCCTTATGACCGCTTATAGAGTTCTGGCAAATTTATATAGCCTGGTCGTGGAGAGAGCTACTATAGTATTCTAATGATTCGATTCTTTTTACTAAAGACTGTTCGCCTAAGGTGGCACAGTTTCAAATTAACTTTGATTTGTGTTACTAGACCTTCGTAAATGGGGTCAAATGGGCATATTTTGGGTTATGATGGTTGTGGCTAGTCGAAGGGAATAAGTGCGATAGGAATTGTCCACCACCTTGTCAGGGTTAAAACAATATCTCAGGGCCACTCGAGGAGCAATGAACCGGAAATGCGTGGCCACGCTCGGAAGGTATCTATGGTAGATAATTCCGGTCAATCAGTTATTCTCCAGATCGAGGAAACCACTCTCGATATGATCACTTGCAAGTGCGACCTGAAAGACACCTTGCATTGAGTGGGAGATAGTAATAGGACAAGAGAATTGGTGACGCACACTTGTCGAGGACAAGTGGGAGATTGTTGGAATAAGTGTCCTCCGACAATAATGCGATCACAACTATTGATCATAATGATCACATGTTTAAATCTCATTTTAAGAATACTTGTGGGATGTAATATTTTACAGACAACTGGTCCACACATATCGGTAATGCTTGGTTGACTAGAGTTTGACATTACTGTCGTGCGACGGTGGTGATCAGTTGATCCCCTTAGATCATACCTATAGGGAAATACTCTTAATTGATTATTTAATTAATCATATGCCGGTACGAGTTAATTAAATTGCTTAAAATTGACGGATGATTTTGTGAGTAAAGTTAACGTGTCTTATTGTAATTCGATTAAATTAGATACGGTCTAAGTAATCAAATTGTCTTGTTACTTAGATTAAATTATTGTTTACGAAACAATTGAAATTGAATGAATAATTTATTATAAATACAAGACGTTGTAATTTATAATTTGATAAACCGTTTTGGTACAAGTAATTACGAATTACTAGTCAATTTTGTAAATGACATATTTTATGAGTATGTTGATTTTTAATATGTTAAAAATACATTACAATTTCACATGTCAAGTAACATGTCACATTTGTCACAATTGACAAATGACAAAATAAAATGGACCCTCCATTTTATATTGTATGTACCGAAATATTAGAGGGTTTTAGTGGAAAAATTGTGTTGATTATTTTAATAAGAGAAAACACAATGATGACCTACCTATATGTAGCCATGCAAGCCTACACTTCTTGGGAAGAAAGTTGGATCCATGCATTGGCTCCCATATAGCCCCTCCCACCGGTTTTCCAACTAAGAGAAACAAAAATGGTTTCCAAAATTAATTATTCATAACACTACATAATTTTCTAGTGTAAGAAAATTAACTCTCCATCTTGTAAAGAATCTTAGAGAGAAATAAACCTCACAAATCTTTCCTCTTGAACCGATTTTTCAAGAGAACAAAAATTATTTTTTGTGTCATATTTTAAGTAAGACTAATATTATTACTAGATCAAAATAATATTGGTTATTATGAGTTTTCCTTGGGTATATGCTTTTGGGAGAGATTCTAAACTTGAATCTTGTTCATCCATTGTTGGAAAGCTCAAGAACTAACAAGAAGGAGATCTTGTTGGTGCCCATAAAACCGAAATTATCTTAGTAAGGGTTGATGATTTCTTCTCTTTTAATTTATGTTTGCATGCATAAGATTTGTAATTAATTTTATGACTAAATTAATTAAAACATATATGAGATATAGATTTCAAACAGGATCCGTGCGACTCGCAGTCGGGACGAGCGTCTTCTTGTAGAGAAATAGCACGAGCAGGTAGGGACGCGTGGATTAGGCTCGAGACGCGCGGATTCCCTTATAGGGAATTCTGGAATAGCAAAAACAGCATAGAGATGCGCGGCTTAAGCTTGGCTCGAGCGTATTCTTTATGGGATGCTCGTCTCGTGCCTGGGACATGCAGATCTTCTTACAGCGAGATTTCATCAGTTTGGAACTTCCCAGGCCGCGCGGCTTGTAAGTGGGACGAGCGTCCATAGGTTAGTGACGAGCGTCCTGATGCAGATCTGCGCAGATCTCCTTACAGGACTTTTTCCCCATCTTAAAGTCCTCCAGCCCCTACGTCCCGATTAGAGCTGATCAAATGGCCCAAGCCCATTGGCCCTACCCGGCCCGGCCCGGTTTTTTGAAGGGCTTGGGCCTTTAGTTTTGGCCCAAAAAAGCCCATGGACCGGCCTAAAAAGGCCCAAAATATTTTGGGGCCGGGTTTGGGCCAAGCGTTTGGCCCAAATTTTGGCCCGGCCCAGCCCATATTTATTAATAATGAATATTTTTTCTAATAAAACTTATTAAAGTAGCGTTAAAGTTATACTCAACTCTTTACAAACTCAAGTATATTTTTTTAGATTTATAAAACAAAGTATACATAACATAAATCATATCTAAGAATGCATGATTAAGCATTCTAAAGTGGCGATTTTTGTCATTATTTTATTTTAGAGAGCAATTAATATGCATTTCATCATATTTTGTGCAATTTTATACACTATGTATGTTTTAAAAGTTGTAACTGAAGGTATTACGCTAATTATTTCCAAGAGTAATTCGTAAATTTTAGGGCCCGAAAAAGCCCATTTAGGCCCAAAAGCCCGCATTAGCCCATAAGGGTCGGGTTTGGGCTTGCTAAATAAGCCCACGCATCTGGGCCGACCCGGCCTGGCCCACACAAATGGGCCGCTTTTGTTAGAAGGGCCCGGCCCAAGCCCGCATTGGCCCGGCCCATGATCACCTCTAGTCCCGATGTCAGGAAGCTCGGATCGTCTCTAGGGACACTCGGATCCTCTTCATCTCCCACGAGCTCAGGTCTGCTCGTGGGGATTCCTTCTTTTTGCTCTTCTTTCTTCTTATTTCATTCATTGACAAGGATGCTTCCCCACACTTGAATCGTCATATTCTTCATTCATCAAACAAGATTAGTAGCACTAGCTCCCTCACCATCTCTCATGGCAAAATCATGCTATAGGGAAATTAAATACAAATGCAATAAAATACAAGTAAGAAGGGTTAGTATATTTACAAGTGGTGGTTTAAGGAGGACTCCACCAAACTCTCTCATTTGATGGTCTTATCATGGTGGGAGAGGTTCGAGGCGAATGACCTCTACTTCTCCTATGAATGCTTCTTCATAGTACGGTTTCAATCTTTGACCGTTGACCTTGAACTTGTTTCCATCCTCCGACTTTATCTCAAAGTCTCCATATTTTCCGACTTCGGTGATTACATAGGGACCCATCCACCTTGAATTTAACTTTCCCGGAAAAAGTCGATATCGGGAGTTGAATAAGAGGATTTTGTCTCCTTTGTGCAAGGCTTTTTGCCTAATCCTCTTGTCATGAAGCAATTTGGTTCTTTCCTTATAGATCTTTGGATTTTCGTAGGATTGTAGTCGGAATTCTTCCAACTCTTGAATTTGCAATATCCTCTTTTGACCACTTAGCTTAAGATCAAGGTTGAGAGCTTTGATTGCCCAAAAGGCTTTATACTCCAACTCAATTGGTAAATGGCATGCCTTTCTATAGACTAGCTTGTAAGGAGAGGCTCTTATGCGAGTCTTATAGACCGTCCTATAAGCCCAAAGGCTGTCATCAAGCTTCATGCTCCAATCCTTACGAGTCTTGTTAGCAACCTTCTCAAGAATTTGCTTAATCTCTCTATTCGAAACTTCAACTTGACCACTTGTTTGACGATGGTATCCTAAGCCAGTTCTATGTTGAACACCATACTTTGTCAAAAGAGATGTGAGCTTCTTTTCATGGAAATGTGTCCCTCCATCACTAATAATTGCTCTAGGGACTCCGAATCTTGGGAAGATTACTTTCTTGAGAAGTTTAGTAACCATTTTGGCGTCATCGGTTGGGGTAGTAATTGCTTTTACCCACTTTGATACATAATCGATGGCTACAAGAATGTATTTGTTTCCTTGAGATGATACAAATGGTCCTTGGTAGTCAATTCCCCATACATCGAAAATTTGTACCTCCAATATTCCTCATTGTGGCATCTCATTTCTCCAAGAAATGTTTCCGGTTCTTTGGCAAGGATCACAATGGAGAATAAACTCTCTAGCATCTTCAAACATGGTAGGCCAAAAGAAGCCTGATTGAAGGACTTTAGCAATTGTTCTTCGTGCTCCATGATGTCCTCCATATGGTGATGATTGGCATCCCTCTAAAACACCTTGAACTTCTCATTGGGGTATGCATCTTCGGTAAAGTCCATCGCTATATTCCTTGTAAAGATTGGGATCGTCCCAAAAGTATCACTTCACTTCAAACAAGAATCTCTTTGTTTGATTGTAGTTCAAATTTGGGGGAAGAACTCCTCCCACAATATAATTAGCATAGTCGGCAAACCATGGTGTTGTGTATTTATCTAGTTGTGAATGGATGGCCATCAAAATATCATCGGGGAAAGATTCATTGATTGGTATCTCTCCCTCTTCATTATGGAATCGAATTCTTGACAAGTGATCCGCTACTACATTCTCGGCTCCCTTCTTATCCCTTATCTCCAAATCAAATTCTTGGAGTAGAAAAATCCACCTCAACAATCTTGGTTTTGCTTCTTTCTTTATCAAGAGATGTCTAAGAGCACGGTGGTCCGAGAAAACGATCACTTTTGATCGAAGCAAATAGGAACGGAATTTATCTAGTGCATAGACAATGGCAAGAAGTTCCTTCTCCGTGGTGTCATAGTTTACTTGGGCGGCATCAAGAGTCTTGCTTATGTAATAGATAGCATGCAAAGCCTTTCCTACCCGTTGGCCAAGAACCGCTCCAACGGCGTATTTACTTGCATCGCACATGATATCAAATGGTAGTTCCTAATTTGGTGGTTGGATGATTGGTGCCGAGATTAGTGCCTCTTTGATTCTATCAAAAGCTTCAACACACTCATTAGTGAATTGGAATTGGGCATCCTTAAGCAAAAGTTGAGTAAGGGGTTTCACGATTTTGGAAAAATATTTTATAAAACGGCGATAGAACCCCGAATGACCGAGAAAGCTCCGCACCCCTCTAACATTCACGGGAGGTGGGAGTTTCTCTATCACCTCAACTTTGGCCTTGTCAACTTCGATGCCCTTTTCCGAGACTAAATGACCCAAGACAATACCTTCATTGACCATAAAATGACACTTTTCCAAATTCAAGACAAGGCTAACATCTTCACACTTTTGCAATACAAGAGAAAGGTTATGCAAACAGGAGTCAAAGTCTTTTACATAAACGATAAAATCATCCATAAAAACCTCCATTATGGTTTCTAAATAGTCGGAAAAGACACTCATTATTCATCTTTGGAAGGTAGCGGGGACATTACTTTGCCCGAATGGCATTCTCCTATATGCAAAAGTACCATAGGGACGTGTGAAAGTAGTCTTGTGTTGGTCATCCGGGTGTATCGGGATTTGGAAGAACCCCGAGTACCCGTCAAGGTCGCAAAAGAATTTGTTAGAGGCATGCCTCTCAAGCATTTGGTCAATGAATGGTAGGGGAAATGATCCTTTCTTGTTGCGGAATTCAACTAACGATAATCGATACACATACGCCAACCGGTGATCTTCCTTGTGGGTATTAGCTCGTTCTTATCATTTGTTACCACCGTGGTACCTCCTTTCTTAGGTACCACTTAAACGGGGCTAACCCACAAAGAGTCCGATATAGGATAAATGATTCCCGCGTCAAGTAATTTCATAACCTCCGTTTTTACAACTTCTTGCATGTGGGGGTTTAGTCTCCTTTGTCCTTGGATGGTAGGCCTATGGTCTTCTTGTAGATGAATTCTATGCATTCAAAAATTGGGGCCTATTCCCTTAAGATCATCTAGACTATAACCTATAGCTTTTTCATGTTCTTTTAACACATCAAGCAAACTTTCCAATTGGTTCTCATCAAGTTTTTCATTAACAATTACGGGTTTGGTTTTAGACTCATCAAGGTAAGCATACTTCAAATTTGAGGGAAGGGGTTTTAGAGTCGGAGTTCGTACCTTACTTTCTACCATTGAAGGTTCACTAGGGACATCTCCCACCTCCATTAAACATTCCATCCTCATGGCATATTCAACTTGTTCTTCGAACTCCTCATACCCAATGTAGTCAAATTCCTCGACAAATTCGTCTTGCTCCTCAACTTTCATGGTATGATCTTTAGTTACTTGTGAAGGAAAAGTAGATCTATATACTTAACATACTCATATATGTTTTAATTTAATTTGTCATAAAATTAAAGAATGATCTTATGCATGCAAACATTTAAACAAAATAAGGAAGAAATATTGTTCTTACATTGGAAATTTGGTTAATATGGGCACAAGAGAGATCACCTTTCTCTCTTGTTCTTGTGCTTTCCTTTAATGGAAGAACTAAGATATAAGTATAGGATCTCTCCCAAAGCTTTATACCCAAAGCTTACTCTTAATAAAATTAATACTATGAATACTAGATAATATTAATTTTGTAGAAAAATGACCCAAAAATATTATAGACACTTAATATTTTCGGTTTTATGGGAGGAGGAAGAAGGAAGTTTTTTTATCTCTCTAAAACTCAAATTTTAGATTAATGAAGAAATGAATAATTCATACACTAACTAAATGTATGTATATGGTAAAAAGATGAGAAAAACTCATGGTTTTTCCTCCTCTTAAAAATCGGGTGGATGGGGAAGGGAAGGGAAGGGAGCCAATGCATGCCCTAGTTGTTCTTCACAATGAGCAATAGGTATGCATGGCTAGAAAAATAGGGCAATCATCATGTTCTCCACTAATTTAAACAACACAATATTAGCCTAATTCTTCCCCTAATTTCGGCACACACATTAAAATGGAGCCCATTTTATTTTGTCAAATTTGTCAATATGTTACATGTCACATGTCACATAAAATTGCTATGGATTTTTAACATATTAAAAATCAACGTATTAATAAAAATACGTCATATACAAAAATCGACTTAGTAATTCATAATTACTTGTGCCAAAATATTTTACCAATTATAAATCACAACAAATTGAATTTATAATAACTCATTCAAATTTAATTGTTTCTTTAAACAATAATTTCATCTGAGTAATAATACAATCGATTACTCAGACCGTATCTCATTTAATCAAATTCCAATGTGATACGTAAATTTTACTTCCAAAATCGTCCGTCAATTTTCAAGTAATTTAATTAATTCGTAACGTTATACGATTAATTAAATGATCAATTAAGAGTGTTGCCCTATAGGTATGACCTAGGGGATCAACTAATCACCAGCGTCGCACGACAGTAATGTCAAACTCTAGTCAGCCAATCATTACCGATATATGTTGATCAGTTGACAGTAAAAATTACTTCCCAATTGTATTCTTTATAATGAGATTTAAACATGTGATCATCATGATCAACAGTCGTGATCGCATTATTGTCGGAGGACACATATTCCAACAATCTCCCACTTGTCCTCGACAAGTGTGCGTCACCAATTCTCTTGTCCTATTACTATCTCCCACTCAATGCAAGGTGTCTTTCAGGTCGTACTTGCAAGTGATCATATCGAGAGTGGTTTCCTCGATCTGGAGAATAACTGATTGACCGGATTTATCCACCATGGATACAATCCGAGCGTGGCCACGCATTTCAAGTTCATTACTCCTCGAGTGGCCCTGAGATATTGTTATAACCCTGACTAGGGGTGGACAATTCCTATCGCACTCATTCCCTTCAACTAGCCACATCCATCATAACCCAAAATATGCCCATTTGACCCCATTTACGAAGGTCGTAGTAACACAAATCAAAGTTAATCTGAAACTGTGCCATCTCAGGCGAATAGTCTTTAGTCAAAAGAATCGACTCAGTTGAACACTATAGTAGCTCTCGCCACGACCAGGCTATATAAATTTGCCAGAACTCTATAAGCGGTCATAAGGCTCGACAAAATGTTCCTAACAGTCTGCCTATGTGATCGACTAGTCATCTCACATGACTCTATGGCACTTGAACTTGCCATCAATCGCATCACACTCTAGTCACTTCGAGACGTCACCTCATGTAAGTAACTATGGGCAAATACAATGTTAATCCATGTTCACTTTAACGGGGTTCAATTGTCTCCACAACCCGTTTGGATATAACAATGTACAAGGTGAGTTAATAATAACTCAAACGACAAATGTCGACATCACACTCAAGTAGTCAATACCATATTACAACCTTGTGATGCAAATCGTAAGTGTATAAACACTTGTTGATTGCAATAGAAGTTTAACATGTCATGTGTCCATGTGTTCAAACTTCTAATACTTGCATTTTCCTTTACATTTATGTTCTCTCTCATAGCATGAACCTTACCAAGTACACATCAAGGTTCTCGACCTTGGTTTCGGTTCTTTATCTTGAAAGAACTTCCTTATCGTTTATCACATAACGAACGAATTGTGGTGAATGATATAACTTGCACTGATCAAGTACTCCATCCACACACAATGCACTAGGTACATGTTTTGTAGAGTCTTGCAACAATTTGTCAAGACGATCGACCTAGCACTTCTCACAAGTCCTAGCATATTAAGAAAGATTAGTTTTGAGTAACTTCTTATTCAACTAAGTATCTTTCCAAAACTTCTTATTTCTCCTTTTAACTTGAAAAGTTTAGGATTTTCATAAATCTTTACGTGTGTTCAGACTTTCTATAATATGTGCAACCTCTTAACACATAATAGAGTATTCTGTCAAACAATGAAATCGTTCATCGGATTTTCCTTGAGAATTCATGACGTTTCTTGTATGGCTTGCCAATGAATCATCATGCTTTCATGCAAATGATTCACTATTGGACATGTGCATGATTATTCTAATGGCGGAAACATTAGTTACTAATAATCATGAGATCAACCGTTCATAGGTTCAATGAACGACCATGACTGCTAATGGCAATTCCATTTTCATCTACATGAATAACCTATGTGTATGTTGATACGATGTGTATCTCTTAATACTAATCCAATATTTCTTGATGTAATTGGATTCATCATAGTCCAAATTCATCCAGAATTGAAAACTCAAATACTTCTTTGTGAAAGAAGATATTAGCTCGTCATTCCTAATGAGTAATGAGTTGTAAACATTCAAAGGATGATAGCTCCCACTAAATCCCATGTCTTCACATGATAATTTGTAAACTCCCACTTAATTCCACATGTTTCAAAAATTATTACTTAATCGAAAACATTTATGTAACACCCCGATTTATAAAGGGGCCTCTAGCAAGACATTCCCTAATAAACCGGACTGTTACCATCTCGGTTTCCCGAGGTAGTGAATAACAAATTAAACTCCAAGGCAAATTACATAATTTCTTTAACTTAACCTTTTTACAAAACCTCATTTACACCAAATTACAAAGAACTAACATAAATAAAAGTGAAAGTCTTCTAAATGATGATCTAGCTACTAAGTCTTCTGATCCAGTGTCTCACGCCCATCAAGCTCCTGTCCTATCTCTTAAACCTGTCAAGTCTGCTCCCCAATATTTGGATCGTCACAGGTGTTCACGAATACACAGGGTCAACCACGAGGTTGAGTAGGGAATACAATGAAACAACAAAATATGATATGCATGCTCCTCCGTCACCTCCACCTCCATCTCAACTCATATCTCATAACCCGTACAACCCAGCCATACCGATCCCCGGTAGACTATATATTGACCGTAGCCGATCTGCCAGCTCGCAGCTGAGGACACCAGGGCAAGTCCTGCAGAACCCGCCTGGGCCTTATCACAACATCATCATCACCACACCCCATCACCACAACATCCTCCATCTCCAATGCATATGAATGCTCAAGAAATTAACGCAACACAATATGTACATCATTGAACTGGTAAATCATAGAATCATGCCGGTTACCGAATGTTGTGATAATATACTCAATACGATCAATTCAGTCAAGCACATTCCAGGATATGAATCATAACATGAATCAACAACCACGAATCAAGTCAACGTTCACAGTTTGGTCATATGAAACACAACAAGTCAACACAATTCAACAACAACGATAATAAGTCAAGTGTATTTCCCTACCTTTTCGCAATCCAAGCACGCACAAGCAATCAGTTATGATCCTTCACATATCCATCACCTACATAAAATAATTATGTATAATTAACACCTACTCAGTCAATTAATCATTCACATAAACTAGACTCATCGTAATTTAATAGGAATATCAACTTAAAAAACAAACACGACTTTTCCTGATTTTCCTGCACATGGCAGACTCGGTATAAAATGAATAACTAATTCCAGAAAATTCGAATTGATGCAAGGCCAATTGAATTGGAACCCCATGAGTCTTAGCTACAAATTATATCTAACCGTGTTTTTCTCAAATTCCAAATTTATCAAGGGTTTTCAGACTGATTTCCAAAAACTGACAGAAACCGTCGCATAAAGAGTATTGATTCACAAAACGAGTTTGACAAATGATTTCTAAGTAAAACCAACGCCAAACTCATCTAAACTCTTTAAATTAAATATATGAAAAAGACCTCACACCAATTCAATATCTAAATTATGTTTTAGAAGTAATCTTTCAGCCTCTACTGATTCGCGGACTTTTTAGATAGACGTTCACAAATAATTTCTTCAGGAAAAACTACACAGTTAAATGCTACCAATTTTCACAGGCATAAACTAGGCTTGGAATAAACATGAGTCTCTTCTTTAACTTTTTGCATCCCACGAGTTTAAGACAGGTAAAACACACAAATAACACAGACAACGAATCAGAAATTGCTTTGTAACTATTCCATTCATTTATCTCATACAATTTATAATCAAAAACCCCCAAACCAATTCTAGGGTTACGAAAATTATCCCAATACTACTATAATTATGCTAATAATTGAATAAAGAGGTAATAGGATAGTCTACTTACGAAATAGGATGAGAATAGGCTGAGAAATCGCCTTGCAATGCCTCACGCGGCTCCCTTCACACACGGCTCCCTCTTCTCTCTTTTCTCTCTTTTCCCATGGTTAAAATGAATATGGTGATAGGGAGATTAGGGTTTGGTTAGATGGGTTATACATATAGGATAGGTGCTATTAAGACGATACGGGCCTAGCCTAGTTAGATTAATTAAAACCCGAGTCACATAATTACCCGAGTCACAAATACACTACACGACCCAGCTGGTAACTCGGCCTAATATAATATCATATTAAAATACCGGGTATTACAGTCTACCCTCCTTAAAAGAAACTTTGTCCCGAAGTTTACCCTCTCTACCAACCAACGCAAAGGAATTATGAAACGCATATACAAAAGTATGTAAGGCACCCACCAAATTGAATATTAAACGCAGTATTACATTCCTCCCTCCTTAAAATAAACTTCGTCCCCGAAGTTTAACCATAACAGAAACACATCATGTAACACTCCAACATAACCCACACAACGCATAACCAATATAGCCAAACTGAGAAATCACACATGAAAGTATAAAGATTTTACAATCCTACCCTCCTTAAACATGGTTACGTCCCCGTAACCTTCATTATTATAACAAAAATTCTCAAACTACTGCTAACAACTGAAAGAGGATAAAAGATTCAAAACTCACGCTCAAGTTAACTAATCCCTACTAAAGACAATCAATATACAAGCTCTCTCAAGGAAGCTACGATTCTTCGCTCTGACACAAGACATCGCCACGGATCGGAGCAAAAGCCACGTTGAATAACTTAAGACATTTCAAAGATTAATCTAAACACTCTTCATATCAATCAATACATGCAATAACATTCACATGATCTCGCTTGTCAATCTAATTTATACATTACTACTCAGGTTACAAAGATGAAGATGCTTAGGTGCTCACATATGGTTCATGTCAAATAGCATATTTTCCAAGAAATATTGGTCGAATGACGAATGACGAATGCACATTGATTGGCAAATTTTACAAGCTTATTGGTCGAGTCAGTCAAGCGAGTAAACAGCGATATTGGAAAGTTAACATACAATACTATCATACATAAAATTTCATTCTTGGTGTTAAATATATTTAAACTGCACCCAACACCATGACATAAAAGATTGAATGTATTTAACTACACCAATTTTACAAATATTCATTACATATCATGCTAATATCAACATACCATGTTAACACACAACTCACTTAAATCACCACATTACATTTCCCGTTTGACATTCGTAACTAACCACAACCCACCAATTCACTACATGAACGAACAACATGACTAAATTAACCCACTATTTGTGACTCCGTTCTAGCTTCATTTCCCAGGACTAGCAAATATCATGAAACCATACAACCGACACTCGGCCGAAATCTCATTCAAATTTATACTCACACGACAAAATTTAACTTCATTTTCAAAACTTTTACTTTCATACTGGACGGTGAATAACTTTCTTAACATAAATCTTATAACAGAGTCGTCCATAGAATCCATTTAACTCAAAATCAGATAAACTTAACTCAATTCCTTCAAACAATACAAGCTTAGGTGTCGACTCATATTTCGTAATTTACAGGTTCATCTTATTCATTTCAGTCCTATCTTTACTAATGAACGACTATTACCTCAACATCGATTTTTAGTCGCACTTCTTTACTCAGTTATATTCACGGCTAACACGACTACAACATTTAATCGGAGACCCCTTTTAGATAGTACACATTCCCTAGTGACGTCTCGTCAAAGCTTACGATTCGTACCATAATGTAAAGCAAGTAACTACAAATTAACTGTGTTCAATCAAAATTTTACCTCTTTATTACAGATCTATTTATCACAGGTTGCATGGTCACACAAAAGTATAAGTACCAACTCAATTACATGTTAAATTTTAAAACGATTTATCACGTCATAAGAACTAGACAAGAGTCTAACCATATAGTCAATATAAGAAGATTATTAGTTTAGATCGGGGGCACACTATAAAATTCCCAGTTAAACTCCTTACGGAACCATCGATCAAGGTCATGAGTAATTAACTTAATAATGTAGAAGCCAAACAACTGAAATTACAATTGAGTATTAATAGTTATATGATTCACAATAACAACAAAATTACTTCCATATCACACATATGTTTAACATTTTAGCAACCATGCCATTCAATTGTATCCATCAACTCAAAGATAATTCATTTTCAGAAAAATAAAAGATATCGCATAAACAACTTAAACATGTACATATACCATCATATAACTTGTAAAACATTATCTATGACAAAAGATTAGTAAGGTGAACAAGTTCTCTGGTTTGCACGGTTTGAACAAATAGGCAACTCGCGGCTCAATTAAACGTAACTATAACGACTATCATTTAAACATACGCATGACATGTGAATCATCAAAGGGTTATCTCATTATAATTCGACGGTTCGAGAATATATTTCAAATATCGTAACTATATCGTAACTATATCAACTATATTTCAAATATCGTGACAATTGCAACAATCACCTTAGCATTTCATGACAATACAACTATGAACATATCCAATAAGGAACAACAACACTATTTTATTATCATATCATAAGTTTAGGTTCAACTGAAATAAATTAATGCAATGAAAGTAATAAGTATAACTATAGGCACACAGACTCACATAAAAGACATTAGAACTCAGATGACATCCTACATGTGTGAACATTTAGACATACTCATTACTACGTACCATCCATGTGTAAACATTTAAACATAATTATTATAAATATTCATGCGAGTATATTAGAACAATCAAGTTAACATTTAACGCCACCAACTTTACCAAGATATGACAATATAGTTTTATATTTATATATATCCGACCACTATACAATATGATGAACACACCAGAGATATTATAATATGCCAAGCATAAAATATGCAAACAACTGGACTCGTATAAAATATTTCACCCTCGATTGAGAATCAAATTAAGCTATTCAATTTCACTCATACTATCATGCCAACAATGTTATAAACTAAACTTTAATTTTTTTATCACTTGTTAAGATACATAACCAATGAATATGTGTGCTACTATCATCATATAAGGACACTATAATTTCACATTAATAAGGCTCATGAAATAATCGAACAACTGTATGAAAACTCAACATAGAATTCACATTTTAAAAGTTATGATTCACGTTGTAACTTCCAAAAATCACGAATAAATAACCGTTCAACGAAAACTTGAGTTATATTACTTTTTATAACATACAGAGAGTTAATAATTCGTGAGAAAAATAATGAGGTCCAAAGCTCAAGAATTCAATTTTTAAAGGACTTTACAACTCAGTTGGTCCAAACAAGTATGTGACAGCAATTGGTCCGAAACTTGGGTCAGTTTGCAAAACTTACCATTTAATATAGAGACATCAAGAATTTTCGTGGCTTATCAATTTGAAAACATATGCGAATCTTCTGATCGATGGAGTTGGAATTATGCAAAAATTATATATACAATTTAAATGAGGATTTTTACAAAATCGTTGGTCAAAACATCACTGCACAGGAACTTCCTGACCACAGCCCACTAAAACATTTATTACTCCTAATCCGTATATCCTATAAGCATGAAACCAACGCCAAATGAACACTAACTCACGAGGTTATCTCTCATAAAATTTTCATCCAGAGGCAATAAACAGAAAAGAAATGGCAAAAAGGTCAATTAAAGAGTAAAATCAAACAAAACGAGTTTCAGCACTAGGTCATTCTTTACTATGTTACAAGCTCTTATGAACATACTATGTATACTAACCCATCCCAACTTAAATCTCACACTTTGTACTTACGTAAACATCTATCCCATAGAATCCCTTCGCATCTCGATCTACTCCTTACATCTAAATCACGATTGTTATGACTAGAAACATGCAATTCAATAGTGTTTCTGATTACTATCACAATACTATACTAGCATGGCTTCGGGATCACATAACCGCATATCATTAGACATAATAGCACTATCAACATGTCATTCAACATCCATCCAGATAAATATCATCAATTTGCAATTATTTCTACGCTCACGATTACCACAATCCAACACTTCATTGATTATCAACCTGAACACGAAAATTTATTTCTCATCTCCACAACATCATATGATCACGTCATCATTCATACAAAATACTTACCGTAACGTTGTCCTGCAGCATGGTTAGAATATATGGGTCTCAAGGTGTACATCCACTCGATTATATCCAAGGTTTTCCTTCTAACTACCCCATTCACTCAATTTATCTCGGGTTACCTGGTTCAAAACTGAGAGGGCAAAAGAGCACGCATTAAGGGCGCCTTCTTAACCGCACTGTGAGCTCCTAACAGTTTATTCCCAGGGGTTCATTTTATTTAGACACATCCTACGTTCATTGGGTTCATTGGTTTAGGCCTGAGGATCGTTCGCTCTGATACCACTTTGTAACACCCCGATTTATAAAGGGGCCTCTAGCAAGACATTCCCTAATAAACCGGACTGTTACCATCTCGGTTTCCCGAGGTAGTGAATAACAAATTAAACTCCAAGGCAAATTACATAATTTCTTTAACTTAACCTTTTTACAAAACCTCATTTACATCAAATTACAAAGAACTAACATAAATAAAAGTGAAAGTCTTCTAAATGATGATCTAGCTACTAAGTCTTCTGATCCAGTGTCTCACGCCCATCAAGCTCCCGTCCTATCTCTTAAACCTGTCAAGTCTGCTCCCCAATATTTGGATCATCACAGGTGTTCACGAATACACAGGGTCAACCACGAGGTTGAGTAGGGAATACAATGAAACAACAAAATATGATATGCATGCTCCTCCGTCACCTCCACCTCCATCTCAACTCATATCTCATAACCCGTACAACCCAGCCATACCGATCCCCGGTAGAGAATATATTGACCGTAGCCGATCTGCCAGCTCGCAGCTGAGGACACCAGGGCAAGTCCTGCAGAACCCGCCTGGGCCTTATCACAACATCATCATCACCACACCCCATCACCACAACATCCTCCATCTCCAATGCATATGAATGCTCAAGAAATTAACGCAACACAATATGTACATCATTGAACTGGTAAATCATAGAATCATGCCGGTTACCGAATGTTGTGATAATATACTCAACACGATCAATTCAGTCAAGCACATTCCAGGATATGAATCATAACATGAATCAACAACCACGAATCAAGTCAACGTTCACAGTTTGGTCATATGAAACACAACAAGTCAACACAATTCAACAACAACGATAATAAGTCAAGTGTATTTCCCTACCTTTTCGCAATCCAAGCACGCACAAGCAATCAGTTATGATCCTTCACATATCCATCACCTACATAACATAATTATGTATAATTACCACCTACTCAGTCAATTAATCATTCACATAAACTAGACTCATCGTAACTTAATAGGAATATCAACTTAAAGAACAAACACGACTTTTCCTGATTTTCCTGCACATGGCAGACTCGGTATAAAATGAATAACTAATTCCAGAAAATTCGAATTGATGCAAGGCCAATTGAATTGGAACCCAATGAGTCTTAGCTACAAATTATATCTAACGTGTTTTTCTCAAATTCCAAACTTATCAAGGGTTTTCAGACTGATTTCCAAAAACTGATAGAAACCGTCGCATAAAAAGTATTGATTCATAAAACGAGTTTGACAAATGATTTCTAAGTAAAACCAACGCCTAACTCATCTAAACTCTTTAAATTAAATATATGAAAAAGACCTCACACCAATTCAATATCTAAATTATGTTTTAGAAGTAATCTTTCAGCCTCTACTGATTCGCGGACTTTTTAGATAGACGTTCACAAATAATTTCTTCAGGAAAAACTACACAGTGAAATGCTACCAATTTTCACAGGCATAAACTAGGCTTGGAATAAACATGAGTCTCTTCTTTAACTTTTTGCATCCCACGAATTTAGGATAGGTAAAACACTCAAATAACACAGACCAACGAATCTGTAAATTGCTGTAACTATTCCATTCATTTATCTCATACAATTTATAATCAAAAACCCCCAAACCAATTCTAGGGTTACGAAAATTATCCCAATACTACTATAATTATGCTAATAATTGAATAAAGAGGTAATAGGATAGTCTACTTACGAAATAGGATGAGAATAGGCTGAGAAATCGCCTCGCAATGCCTCACGCGGCTCCCTTCACACACGGCTCCCTCTTCTCTCTTTTCTCTCTTTTCCCATGGTTAAAATGAATATGGTGATAGGGAGATTAGGGTTTGGTTAGATGGGTTATACATATAGGATAGGTGCTATTAAGACGATACGGGCCTAGCCTAGTTAGATTAATTAAAACCCGAGTCATATAATTACCCGAGTCACAAATACACTACACGACCCAGCTGGTAACTCGGCCTAATATAATATCATATTAAAATACCGGGTATTACAATTTCAAAATTTGGAATGTATGTTGCTTTGCAAAGTTATTAAGATGAAGCCATATATGTTCCCATCATATCCTTTCAAAATTCCTATTTCGAAGAGGTCTCATCTTAACCTTATGTAAAGAGATTTTAAATCTCTAACACATTCATGTCATAATGATGTGTGGCAATGTCATTTATTAAATATGAGTAATATCTAATACACATCCTTCAAAATATCCCTTTTAGAAGGAGGTTTAACCAACTCATTTTCATAATGAGGTTAAGTAATGACATCTGCGTGGTTTAAAACTTTGGCTATTGAAGATATCGGTATATCAATCCTTGCAACCTCTAGTCATAAATATCGCTTATTACTAGGATGTTACAATGATTCATTTAGGCTCTTAAGTAAATCTCAAGGTTGAAACTATTGGTAAAAATTTATCATAAACTAGTCAAAAACCTTGTTAAGACTTTACATTAGTCATTTTTCTTCCAAAACTTTCTTTTGGTCTCCTCGTGTAGTTATCTTGAGAATATACTCTTATGATTACTTTACTTGGTCTCTTTAGTCATATAGAACTTACTTGAGACCATAAATCTCATCTATTTGGTATACTATGTGAATAGATATACCCTTCATTCAAATCATTCTACCTTGCGTAGATCTCATTTACACAAGTACACAAATTTATCTTGTCTCGTGTGTTGTGTCCTCATTTTTCTCCCACTCTATCTTTAGAATAAATACACTATAGATTCAAAGATAGCATATGAGACACAAATAATGATGTTGAAGTTATAAGGAGAACTATCTCATAGATTGACTAATAGTTTTAGATTTCATATGTGTACTTGGTGATTGACATACCTTTAAGAGACTTCGTAGACTCAAGGCTACTTTGTAAATGATCATACACAAGCCTTAAGCATGTGGACATATAATGAAACCCGTCATTATATTTGTCTATTAGATCACTTTAAGTTATATGTTTCTAAGAGTAAGCATTTTAAACACGAATTTTAGAACAAATGATAAAATGATAAAACGGGTGACTTGGGTTGCAAACCAAGTCACCATTATCCAAAATACAACCCATTATCCAAAATACCTTTCCATGTTGAAAACGGAAACTTAAGGATCTAAAATTCAAAACATGAATAAAATAAGACAATAAAAAGCGAAGCTCCATGAAAGCTATTCCTAGCTCCTTGATGGTTTCTTAAGCTTGCTTTTCTTTTCCTTTGTCTTTTCTTGGTGGAGGCCCTATTTACAATAAAAAGGGAGATACATTATCACAACTTTGTATCACAATACCATAGTTGAATTAGAAACATAAAAGAAAGGATAGTCATTTACCTACTGGAGTAATCTTTCCAGCCTTAATATCACCAAGGTATTTGGAACAATTTCTTTTCCAATGTCCCATACCATTACAATAATTTCATTTATCAAGAGGACCCTTCTTGATTTTTGAAGTGCTAGCTTTACAAGTCCTAGCTTTGGTGAAAGTGGGAGCTAGCTTCTTACCCTTCCTCCCATTCTTCTTGAACTTCCTCATACTCTTAGTGCTTATGTTAAGCACATCCTTTGGTGGGTTCACATTTAACCCCATGTCCCTTTCGGCTTGCACAAGTAACTTGTGCAATTCATCAAGAGACACATCCTTGTCTTGCATGTTAAAATTCACCCGGAATTGAACATACGCTTTGACTTTGGACAAGGAGTGTAGAATCCTATCTACAATGAGTTCTTTGGGGATTTCAACCTTTTGAATTTTCAAGGTCTCGACAAGCTCCCTAAGTTTGAGCACATGAGGGCTAACCTTTTGGCCCTCTTTGAAGTCGAGATCAAAGAATGCCGCGGCCGCCTCATATTGGACGATCCGCGGAGTTTGTGAAAACATTGTCACAAGCTTGGAGTAAATATCATTAGCATTGCCCATTTTAAAGGCTCTCCTTTGGAGATCCGCCTCCATCGCAAATATCAAGACATTTTTCATTGCGGCAGACTCCTTTTGGTAAGCCTCATATGCTTCCCTAGTGGCGGCGGTCGACCTAGTAGTAGGTTCGGGAGGAGAGGCCTCGGTAAGGTAACGAAGCTTGTCGTCACCTTGGGCGGCTAATTTGAGTTGGGCATCCCAATCGGAGAAATTTGACCCATTCTTTTCAAGTTTACATCGATCCATGAAGGATCGGAGCCATGATGTATTAGCGAGAGGCGTGGCGTTAGGGGTTGGTGTTGCCATTTGTTATGAGAAAAAGAAGTGGTCTACAAAACAAAATAGAAGGAGTAAAACAAATGTCGTTTTAACAATAATACTCGAAAAAATTATAATTTAAACAAGTTTTATGCATTTTTCTAGTGACCTCTACCCAACTAGATAAATGATTCCAAGACCCAAATTCCAATTAATTTGGGCACGGTGTGGCCGATACATCCCTTATTAATATAACTCGGTGGATTAACGCTTTAATCGATTCTACTTTTAGAACTCTTGGTCGATAACATTACATTAACATCTATCTTTTGCCCAAAACACATTCAACAAGGGGACGGTGTGGCCGATAAAACCCTTATCGAAAAACTTTTGTTGAGTTCAATCCAAATTTCGAATAAATGTGTCCATGATCCAAACCCATATTAACTTAGGCACGGTGTGGCCGATTCATCCCTTATCAACATGAATTCGGTGGATAAACATTTATCACCCACTTCCCCTACGTAACAAGGTATGTACCCCGGTGTGGCCGAGTGCACTCCCTCGCGAAATAGGTTTTCATGGTTTCTACTATTTGGTAAGGCTATGTCTTAATTAATTGTTCTAGCGAGAGGTCATGTCAATTTATTATCTATCACGTTTTAAGTGAACTAAAGCGGTGAACTATACATTTCGGGAAATACCAAACATTTCGGGAAATACCAATTAAAATCTAAGGCCATACTAAGTAAAATTACATAATTCAAAAATTACATAAATTAAAATTATGATAATCATAAAGAAAATGCAGCATTATAATATGTATGAACATGCCCAATTTTATGCTAAATCGCCTTTAGTTAGCCAATATCGTATATTACTCGGTTTTTACGGATTTGCGTGATTTCAACATTTTATAATCACAAAAATTACATAAATTCATATTTATGCATAAGTTAATTACCCTAACCTCTTAGGACTCAAAATTTAGTCTTCACTAATTATTTGACCATAATTAACTCACATTTATAAAATTTGTTCATTAATGGACTTAAAATTATAAAAATAAGCTATAAACTTCAAATAAATCACAAAAATTTCAAATAAATTCAAAATTCAAAAATTTAAACTCATGAACATTCTGGAAAAATACCATGACACTCATAATGTTCAAAAAACTTAGGTTAAAAATTTCGAATTTTTCCGGAAAAACAATGTTGCGGTTTATCGGTTTTAACTAAAATAATCATAAAAACATGTGAAAAATTATATACATCAACTTTTCAATTTTAGATCTGAAAAGGATAATAAAATACAACATATAATGTTTTTCCTTAGTCATAGATTATGTTTTATTAATTTTTTCACTAATAATGTCACTATTTATGCTATTTTTCTTCAAAAATCCATAAATCATGCAAAAAGACTTCACTATAGCCTATTATTTTACACACATCTTGTAAAATTGCATGTGACAACATACTAAATTTCTATGACCAGATTCGAAATTTATCTCATATTAACCTATTTTTCACCTAAATCCGAATTTAATAATGAAAAATCCATTTTTCGAGCATAAGAAGTCCAAAAATTATGAAAATTTACAGGTTATCTCAAAATAATATATGTGACAACATATCCAAAAATCACTGGAAAATACGAAGTATTGCTAATTTTAGTCCGAAAAAGACATTTTTACTCATAAAATCATATTTTAATGCCATTATTGTATAATATGAACAATAAAAATCCGTAAATTAACCAAAATATCCTAAAAAATTTTAGGACCAGAAATTAAAACATGAATAAATTAATTTCGTGATATATCATAATAACACAAATTATACAAGTTTTATATGTTAATCTTTATAACTCGGAAAAACTTTTAACCGATTTGCATGCAAACAACCATGGATCTGATACCGATTGAAGGAAAAGTAGATCTATATACTTAACATACTCATATATATTTTAATTTAATTTGTCATAAAATTAAGGAATGATCTTATGCATGCAAACATTTAAACAAAATAAGGAAGAAACATTGTTCTTACATTGGAAATTTGGTTAATATGGGCACAAGAGAGAGCACCTTTCTCTCTTGTTCTTGTGCTTTCCTTTAATGGAAGAACTAAGATCCAAGTATAGGATCTCTCCCAAAGCTTTATACCCAAAGCTTACTCTTAATAAAATTAATACTATGAATACTAGATAATATTAATTTTGTAGAAAAATGACCCAAAAATATTATAGACACTTAATACTTTCGGTTTTATGGGAGGAGGAAGAAGGAAGTTTTTTTTATCTCTCTAAAACTCAAATTTTAGATTAATGAAGAAATGAATAATTCATACACTAACTAAATGTATGTATATAATAAAAAGATGAGAAAAACTCATGGTTTTTCTCCTCTTAAAAACCGGGTGGATGGGGAAGGGAAGGGAGCCAATGCATGCCCTAGTTGTTCTTCACAATGAGCAATAGGTATGCATGGCTAGAAAAATAGGGCAATCATCATGTTCTCCACTAATTTAAACAACACAATATTAGCCTAATTCTTCCCCTAATTTCGGCACACACATTAAAATGGAACCCATTTTATTTTTTCAAATTTGTCAATATGTTACATGTCACATGTCACATAAAATTGCTATGTATTTTTAACATATTAAAAATCAACGTATTAATAAAAATACGTCATATACAAAAATCGATTTAGTAATTCATAATTACTTGTGCCAAAATATTTTACCAATTATAAATCACAACAAATTGTATTTATAATAATTCATTCAAATTTAATTGTTTCTTTAAACAATAATTTCATCTGAGTAATAATACAATCGATTACTCAGACCGTATCTCATTTAATCAAATTCCAATGTGATACGTAAATTTTACTTCCAAAATCGTCCGTCAATTTTCAAGTAATTTAATTAATTCGTAACGTTATACGATTAATTAAATGATCAATTAAGAGTGTTGCCCTATAGGTATGACCTAGGGGATCAACTGATCACCAGCGTCGCACGACAGTAATGTCAAACTCTAGTCAGCCAATCATTACCGATATATGTTGATCAGTTGACAGTAAAAATTACTTCCCAATTGTATTCTTTATAATGAGATTTAAACATGTGATCATCATGATCAACAGTCGTGATCGCATTATTGTCGGAGGACACATATTCCAACAACTTGTTCTTCTTTAGTGGGTTGTGATGCTTCCTTGAGAATGTTATTTATCAATATGGATTGCCCATAGGTGAGCTCTTTGTAAGCTAGAGCGGCTTCAAGGAGATCTACTTCCAATGCCCAATGCTTTTTTATGGCGTAACTTGCTTCTAAGGCTTCCAATGCTTGCAAAGGGTCTTTGATAAGAGTAGTGCTCACATGGTCCTCTACACAACAATCTATAAGAACCATCTTGCAAATTACACTAAGAGAAAATGGTGAGAAGTACCTTGAGGAAGTGCTCTCCCTCAAGATAAAGAAAGACACAACTAAAAACAATTAACGAAAATCAAATCAACTGAACACCGTACTCGGCAACGGCGCCATTTTTGGTTCGGCTATAACTCGTTGTCAAAAGCTACCAACCAAAACAATATTTATAACTTCACAAACTACTCTTAGCAAAGAGGTAAGTAAAGGTCGGATCCCAAGGGACGGGTATTGATGTAGGATTTTCAATTGCAAGTAGCTATATCTTAGTGTGTCCCAAATTGGGTTGAGATGAGATGTGGTCTAAACTAATCACCAAGATGAATGTAAATTAAGTAAAGCTGGGCGGACTCACTTGGAGCTTAGATTTCGGTTACTTGTCGTTAGGAGAACCTAGACCAAAACAATATTTATAACTTCACAAGCAACTCTACTATTAGTAAAGAGGTAAGTAAAGGTCGGATCCCAAGGGACGGGTATTGATGTAGGATTTTCGATTGCAAGTAGCGGTGTCTAGGGGTGTCACAATTTGGGTTGAGATAAGAAGATCACTAAACTAAATAACAATTAAAGTAAACAAGCAAGATGACTAAAATGAGATGTAAACAATTGATTAAAAGCACTAGGGTGTCATGGGGTCATAGGGGATTCATGGGAATTGATCATACAAACATATTCTCGAATTATAAGCAAGCAATTATTGTTGTGATAGGATCGAGTTGGTTTATATCTTACAATCCTAGGAAGGTTTGGGTCCCGGAGCCGAATCGATTAGATTGTACAACACCTACAAGTCGACTTAATCCTCCCCACTCAACTATATGCATGGTCTAATGAGACTCGAGTTGGTTTATGTCTTACAAGTCTCATTGAAAAGGTAAGTGATGGGTAAAAAATGCAAGGATTCATAGGCTCGCATTTCATCAAACATAACATGTGCATAAGTTGAGATCACAACAAGCAAGCAAATAAATTATGAAAACATATTAAATTAAGCATGAATCATCTCCCATGTTGGTTTCCCCTAATTACCCATTAACCCTAGTTAAGGAAACTACTCACTCATTATCAAGTTTAACATGTTAACAAGATTGTCAATTATATTAACAAAGCAAAACATGATGAATAAATGAAGGTTATTAACAATAATTAAAAAGGGATTAAGAGAGTTATACCTAATGATGATTCCAAAATAATAATGCAAATAATAAAAGAAGTACTTGATGATTGATGGAAAGTTGTCAATCTCCCAATAAACCCAAATAATCTTCAATTACCCAAAATAAAAGATGAACAAAAGAGAAATTAAGGAAATGAGATTTGTATTAATATTTGATTAGAAGTTGATTACAAGATTAAGAAGAGATTAGAATGATATAAACTACACTAAAGATTGATAAGAAGAACATGTTAACCTAATTAGACTAATGGGGTATTTATAGTGGGGATTAGGTGCACAAATTAGGGTTACTAAGAGCTTAAATGACGATTAAGTCCTTGAGGAATCGCTCCTCTCAAGAAAATATGCGGGTATCCTTTTTGCTAGTCTTTCAAAAATATGCGCATCTTCAATGGAGGGAAGAAGAGGACGTGTTGTCCTGTAACACAATCCAAGCGTCCAAGGGTCGGGACGAGCGGATTCTCAGGTGGCCGGACGAGCGGCCTTCAGGCTTGGACGCTCGAATTCTGGCAGTTTTGGACGGGCGTCCCGAGTGGTGGGACGAGCGGATCCTGGCCCAGCCTTCGTTTTTCTTCTTTTCTTCTTTCTTCTTCCAACAATCCTCCGGGATCTTATCGGGGATGCAAGGATTTCTTCATCATTGCCCATCTACTACATTAAGTACAAAGGCCTTCTAGTCTTCTCTTCTCTTTGATGCTTGGTCATTAGATTCGATCAATTTAGCTCTATTTTGCCATGAAAATGCAAGGTTTGCACTCCTCTCCTACCAAGGAAACAAAACCTCAAAGAATATGCAAAACAAAGGAATAAAGATAGTAAATGACCCAAATATGCACTAAAAAGCATAGGAACGAGGCTAATTCGGGGACTAAATATGTTCAAATATTGATCACATCAAATATCCCCAAATCAAAGCTTTGCTCGTCCCGAGTAAAGAGGTGACAAAAACTAAGACCTTTATTTAAACTATCCTACTAATATAGTCGATGTGAGACAATTAGCGGGTCTCACGCCGCCCCTTCAACTCAGAACAAGACAACCATGAGGTAGGATGCCTTCTTGCAAGGCAAGGTGGGTCTTGCCAAAATGGCGACACATCCAAGCATTAAAGCACACAAAATCAAGTAAAGGATGCATCTGCAAAAGAATAGCCACTTTCCTTATCTAAGTGGCGGAAATTATCTAAAGGGGAAGCAATTCAAGGGTACACACTCCTTCATAGATATGGTTTCTTCAAACTACTAGGCCTAGAAGGATACCAATAAATCACCTCCAAGTTGTTTCAAGCTAGGGTACCTTTATCCTCAATCGTTAAATCCTTTTATCAAGAATAGACTCCCTATGGTGTTAGAAACACTGGAGGATTCCCCCTCTTGCCTAGACAAGAAGAAGGGTCGTCCCCTCTCTACCATGCACAAAAATGGATATGATGGAAAAGGGATCAATAGTATTTGAGTTTCATTTGGGAGTTTGCTTTTTTTGTTGTTTTTCCCCCCCCAATTTCTTGTGGCATTTGACATTTGAGAACACTTTCTTGCCATTTCTTTTGATGTTTGGCATTTCAATACTTGACAACTTTCAACTTTTTGCATTTTCTTTTGAACATTTTCAAAGTCACCCCATTTGTAGTGAGGGTGCTTATATTTGAAGCATAGGAGTTTTCAATTTTGTTACTCCTCTTTTCTTTTGATGCAATTGCAAACTTTTTCTTTTCTTTTCTTTTCATTTCTTTAACTCAAATTTTTGAACAATTTTTGTGCCCTCCCTTTTATGACAAAAATGTGGTAGAATATGGATGATGGTTGCATGATTTCAAGGGTCACCTTGGAATAAACGGTAGCCAAGGAGTTATCATACCACAAGGTACTCTTGACTAGGCCTTAATCCATGGGTCAAAAAATACTAGCATGACACATCCTAGGGTGTTTTACAATTATTCTAACAAGCAAAGTCTTAAGAAGAAAACGTATCTACAAGGGTCTTATATACACTTGTCAAGTTTCTCAAATAGATGCTTTCACAAAGGTTTTCTAACATGCAAACTACATGTCATGATGCAACTAACATATATACATCCTAATACATATGCTTCTACCAACTAGTATGCCAAATAATCTAAATGCAGCCCTAAATTCACATTGTTTTTACCGCATCAATCAAAATAAAGCCACATAGTCATTAACATAAAGAGAAAAACGGAGAATGGAAAGATCATACCATGCGGTCTTCAATATTCTCATGTCTCGGATGTGACGTAGTCAATCAATGTGAACAAAGATGAACAAACACAATATATACAAAACAATATATACAAGTCTACTCTAAAAAGGAATGAACATGTTTTTGATTTTTTCAATTTTTCAATTTTTTTGGATTTTTCGAAATTTTTGATTTTTTTGGATTTTGAATAAAAGTCAAGTTAGAATTTCCCATCCCCACACTAGTATGGGCATTGTCCTCAATGGCCAATACAATAGGAAATTATGCAATGAATATGCATGATTTCTAAACTAAATGCAAATTATACTAAGCTACACTACATGATGCATATTTTTTTGTTATGGCGGAGAGCATAATTTAAATTAGCTCCCATTGCATATGCATGGACTTCCCCAAACCAAAATAGACATTATTTCTAACGTCTTGAATTTCGGAGGAGTTTATGCACATGTAATGCAATGCATGAAACTAAAGATTGTCATTTTGGATTTTACAAGTTGGGAACAAAGATAAAGAACACCTTAATGAGGCCAAGGTGTTAGTCCTCCAATGTTGCTAGGAGACCACAAAAAAAATGATCAAGATAAAATAAAAACAAGGGAAGTAGACAAACCATAATGGAGGTGTAAGAATGTAGGAGCCTTCAAAGTTTGCTAATCTTCACCCATCGTATCATCATCATCCTCTCTTGAGGTATCATCAACTTCCATAGATGTGGAATCGTGTCCACTCTCACTTTCACTTGCGTGTTCTTCCTCACTTTCATCTTCCTCTTCTTGAGCTTCTTCTTCTTGAACCTCTTCTTGAACCTCTTCTTCTTGAACACCACCCTCTTCAACAACCATCTCCTCTCCACCCGGTCTACTACCACTAGAAATGCTAGGAAAGAATACTTCCTTATCCGCCCAACTAGGCAAAGGACAAGACGGATCAAGAAGTCTTTGCCTAGCTAGATGTAGGAGGGGCGTATATTGGGCCTTGTAAGCATCCACTCTATCATTGTAAGCTTGCTTGTGCATTTCCCTCATGAGTAGTGTCAAGTAATCATTTCCCACTTCGACATCCTTGGGTTTGAACTCTTGGTATTCAAATGGGTAAGGTGGGGTGATAATGGAGGAGGAGGGCTCGGCAATTTCACCTCTTTGTTGTTGAATGATATACTCGGTCTCTTCGGAGAGTGGGAGAAGGTAGTTCGGTCGGTGAACATTCAATCGACAAATTTTGGAAGGCAAGGTGAAAGATCTAGCTTCATTGGTTAACCACCCATATTTGTCGTCAAGAGTGTCGTGCTTGACCCACTTGAACTTGTGAATCATGGTGTCCATATCAACAAGATGGCCTCCTTTAACCGACACATAGGTGTTGTTTTTGTTGAAATCCCGGTTAAAATGCTTAGCCAAATGGGTAACTAATCCTCCATTTACAATAAAGGTGGTGCCTTCTTTGCCACAATCGACATTAAGCCATCGTTCAACCAAAGGTCTTAGAGCATTATATTGTTGGAGTTAGTGTCCTCCACAATAGTGCGTTTACATAATAAATCTCATTATTGGAATATCATCAGATATTTAATTATTTGATCCTTGTCAGTTGATTAACGTAAATCGATAACGGTTGACTGACTAGAGTTTGACGTTATTGTCGTGAGACGGCGGTGATCAACTGACCCCTTTCGGTCACACCTAAAGGAACGAACCCCAATTGACAACTAATTAATTGTATGAGATACAATTTATTTAGTCCCTTGATTTATAGACTAAAAGGTTAGTCGATTATTTTAGAAAGATTTCGAGTTGCGAACTCGAGGCACGGCAGTTATTATTTAATTATGCGATAATTGAATAATAAATTTTGGGAGACGGGTTTTAGTTAATTAATTGTTAATTCACTAAAATTGTACTAATTGATTAATGTGATTAATATTAGTACGTAAATAATATGTGTAGTGGTACACGTATATTTACGGAGTGATTTGGATGAATTAATTATGGAAGTATTTAAACATAAAATGATGTTTAAAATAAAATTACACGTATTTGTGCGACAAATATAAAAACCAATATGGACCCGTAAATGGGAAAGTGGACCATGTAAAATAGAGTAATGGATGATTAGGAACATAATCATTTCACCTTACTTTATATACTTCCATAAGTTATATTTTTATAGATTTTGCATGTGATGTAAGATTAAATAATATAAGACAATTTGTCCACTCCTACACTCTACCCTCCCACCGATTTTCCCCCCTTATACACTCCAAAATGTTTGCTCATTTTTACACACAACATCACTTGAACATTTTGCATGTGTATCTTCTTCTCTCTAAAAATAATAAAGCATCCTCTTACTAAGATTGTTAGTATACAAAATTAATATTTACTAAGAGAGTTAGTAATATTAAAATATTATCAAGGGTATAGTTTTAACAAGTTTCTAGTTAAATCCCCTTTTTAGATTTTTGGGTTGAGTTCTTAGGTGCAACTTGAAGGAGACTTTCTTTTTGAAGGTTTTTCAAGGAGGATCATCCATATCTTATTAGCTCACTAACAAACTAGTAAGGTGATCTAGTTTGTGCCCATTTTACCATAAAATCAATGTAAGGAAATTGTTTTTCCTTAAACTTTCATTTTTATGCTTTTATATTTGCATGCATGTTACATAGATCACCTAAATGATAAATTATGAGATAATTTAATTTTTATTAGAGAGTCTAATATGGATCTATGATATTTCAAGTGGTATCAGAGCTTAGGCTTGTAATTTGCATGTTGATTTTAAACATATTAATGAATTATGAGATAATTTATAAAAACTCAAAAATTGTGTTAGAAGAGGTTTTAGCACGAAATTTTTGGGGCATGCATAACTACTGATCTTAAAAGGTTTGTGGTTAAGTTTGTTGATTTATGAAGTTATTTTACTATTTTTAATGATTTTTGGTAGAAAACCGAGTCAAAATGCCGTATTTTAGTTAAAATTTGACTAAAAATAGTTAAAGGTTGATTCGGTCCATGGAATATTTATGGTATTTCATGCATGTTTTCTACTAATTGTATGCAAAAGGTTGAAGGTTGGTTCGAAATATTTGCATGTTTATTGATTTTATGAGATAAAAGTCGATAAAAGTGAAATTAATTAATCATAATTTCAAAACAATTGATTCTGCCCATGATAAATTTATGTAAATTTAAAAATATTATTTAAATGTTAAAAGTAAATTTTAAAATGTGTTTTCACCTTGTTTTGATGTTTATTGGTTTTAATGGTTAAAACCCGATAAATATCGATCTTTTTCTTCATAAATTTTATCTGGATTGTTGGGGAATTTTTTCTGACATTTTGGTATTCTTGGGAGTGTTCCAGAATACTCAAAAATTTTGTTTCAATTTTTTGGGTAATGTTTCAATTATTTTGGATTTTTACTTAATATTTATGTTTTTTACCGATTAAATTAGCAAAATATCACCAAATCAAACTAATTATTCATCATAAAATTAGTGAGGACTAATTTTGAGGTTCAAAACAGTTTGGACAATTATTTTGGACTTAAATGAGATTTAAGAGTTGATTATTGATTTTTACATGTTAAAAATCGATTAAATCCACAAAAACCGAGATGGATACCAACTATTGATAGATAGGGCGATTTTGGCATGTTTTACAGCATTTTAAGCATATTTATTTAAGTTGAATGAATGATTGTCATTTATTTAAAGTATTTATCTTGTTGTACCTAGTATGGCCTAGTTTAATTTTAATCGTTATTACCCGAAATGAATGGGAATATCGATTTGTTTGTAATTAAATACGATCTCGTATCGTCGGTTTGTAATTAATTAATAGTTTTATTTATTTTATTAATTAATGTATAATAGGAATAGTTATGTAATTCAATTGTAATAGTTATTCTTACCGGCGTTTCCAAAAGACGGATTACATCGAGACAGTGTCTATTTTTGGAAGGTGATCCAAATCCCACAAGAAGGAGCCACTTTTGGATTGAAGAGGCAAGGGACCAAGGAGTTGGTTTCCGAAATGTAATAGAATAGTTTTTATTAACTAAGTGGCCATACTAGGATTTATTCATATGCTTACTTGTTTGCTTGTTTTATTTTCGCGCATGCCAAAATCGCCATTCACATGCATTTTATTTTCACGGTTGTCAATTCACGTCATTTACGTTCACCGAATTAATTCACTTATTAAGGAATTTATGACTAAATTGACAAGATCTCTCACATAACTAAAATTGAGATTAGCCTTACCAATTAGTAACACCTATGAATCTCTTGTTCATTAGAGTCACGCTCGCCCAAGCGGGGTGTTCTCTTTTTACCTTGGGTAAGTAGGGTGTTAAACGGTTATCACGCGCTAAAATTGGTTGGACTCAACGGGATATAAGACGGTCTTGTGTTCCGGGGCTAGTAGATGGATTTAAGGAAATTCGTCGACCAAGAGTTCTAGAGGTAGAATTAGTCAACGTGACTTACCGAATTTACACAATTATGGGATGTTTCGCCCAAGCGATGCTCATTTTTGTTTAATATTTGGGTCTTGGAATCATTTATATAATTTAGTGGGAGATCATTATATAAATGCTAAAACTTGTTAAACATGTTTTCACAAGTAAATTTTTAAACAATGGATGTTAATTTTTCCTTTTTGTTGTAGCATTTTAATTCGCAATGGCAACTTCATTAACTCCATCGACTACTTCACTAGGCAACGATTCATGGCTAAGGTCCGTAATGGACAAATGTATCTTAAAAGATGACGGTAGTAACTTTCTTGAATGGGAATCCAACATCAAAAGTGTCGCGTTGTCCGACAATGTGCTCACTTACTTGACCGATGCTCCTCCTATCGAGCCCGGTCCAAGGGCTTCATCGGCGGTGCGGACCGCCTATGATGACCATGTGAGGATGTCGAATGATATCAAGAATGTGTTGATATGGTCGATGTCCCCAAAGCTCAAGCTATCATGTATTTCTTTAAATGCGTATGAGATATTCACTCGTATGATCACTATGTTTTCACAAACACCTAAAGTCCGTCAATACGATGCGGCGGCACGCTTCTTTGAAGCTAAACTTGAGAAGGGCCAAAAGGTTGGTCCGCATATACTCAAAATGGTCGAATATTTTGACATCCTAGAGCGTCTAGGGTGTAAGATTCGTAAGACTCTTGTGGTGGATCGTATCCTCCACTCACTTCCCACCAAGTTTGCCCACTTTAGGGTAAACTACAACATGAATGACATGGATAAGAGTTACCATGAAATTCATGCACTCCTCACCCAAGCGGAGAGGGATATGGAAGCTAGTGGGAGTGAAAAAGGAGATGTTTTAACCGTGAAATTAAAGAACATGTCCGTTGGAGTTAAGAAAGGAAAAGGGAAGAAAAAGTCCCAATTCAAGAAATCGTCAAAGAAACATGACAAGGGAAAGGGGAAGGCCGTTAAGAATGGCAATCCCAAGGCAAAAAGTGTCAAACTCTCCGAGGCCGAATGTTTCCATTGTAACGGGAAGGGGCATTATAGGAGGAGTTGTCCCAAATACTTGGAGGATCTCAAGGAAGGGCGTGTGACGCCTATTGGTATGATTTCCTCTCTCTATGTGAGAGACGTTAATTATGCTTGTACTTCCACTTGGGTACTTGATACCGGATGTGGCTCTCACCTTTGTAATCATTTGCAGGGTTTAAGAGACGTGCAAACACTAGCAAAAGGTGATGTGGATCTCCGCATGGGCAATGGAGCTAGAGTAGCCGCCATTTCCGTGGGGACCTATGTGCTCACTTTAGCTAGTGGTCTAGAGTTGTATTTAAATAAGTGTTATTTTGTACCAACTTTAACCAAGAACATCATCTACATTTCCGCGTTAGACGCGGAAGGCTTTTGTTTTATGATTAAGGACAAGTGTTGTAATTTTTCTTTTAATGATGTGGTTTATGGCAAGGCCATTTCAATTGGAGGCATTTATGTTTTAAATGATGTTAATGACGCTTATCATGTGGAAACTAAAAAGCTCAAAACGGGTGATCCAAACGAATCCTACCTTTGGCATTGTCGTTTAGGCCATATAAACGAAAGACGCATTAAGAGACTTGCTTCCTCAAAAGTGCTCAAACCATTTGGTTTTGAATCTTATGGTACATGCGAGTCTTGCCTTTTAGGCAAGATGACTCGTGCACCTTTTGCGGGAAAAGGGACACGAGCTAGTGAGGTTTTGGCTCTCATACATACGGATGTGTGTGGACCATTAACCATCACCGTTAAAGGAGGTTTTCACTACTTCATTACTTTTACTGATGACTTAAGTAGATATGGGTATGTCTACTTAATGAAGAACAAGAGTGAAGCTTTTGACAAGTTCAAAGAGTTTCAAAATGAAGTAGAGAACCAATTGGATAAAAAGATTAAGACCCTACGGTCCGATCGTGGTGGTGAGTATCTAAATATTGAATTTGATTCACACCTAAAAGATTGTGGTATAGTATCACAATGGACTCCTCCTGGCACACCACAATTAAATGGTGTGGCCGAAAGGAGAAATCGAACTTTACTTGATATGGTTCGGTCTATAATGAGTCTAACTGATCTTCCTAGTTCATTTTGGGGTTTTGCCCTCTTGTCTGCAGTATTTTAACTAAATCGAAGCCCGACTAAAGCGGCCGATAAGACTCCATATGAGATATGGACAGGGAAAGTCCCTCATTTGTCATTCATGCGTATTTGGGGTTGCGAAGCGTACGTTAAGATCAAGTCTGACAATAAGCTTGCACCCAGGTCTGACAAATGTCTTTTTGTAGGATATCCAAGGGAAACACGTGGCTATTACTTCTACAATAAACACGAGAACAAAGTTTTTGTGGCTCGTAATGTTGTCTTCCTATAAAAGGAGTTTATTTCTAGGAGACAGAGTGGGAGAAAATTTGAACTTGAAGAAGTTCGAGAGCCCCAAACCGAGAATGCGGTAGAGGAGAACGTGGAGGATAGCATTCCCTCTTCCTCTGAAATGGTAATTGTTCCCAGAAAGTCAAGTAGGATTTCTAATCCACCTGACCGCTACCTTGGTAACATCTAAGAGGATGGTGTTTTGTTACTTTTGGAAAGTGATGAACCTACTACCTACAAATCGGCCACGTCTAGTCCCGACTCCTCGCTTTGGCTAGAAGCCATGTGGTCCGAAATGGATTCCATGTACGATAACCAAGTATGGGACTTGGTGGGTTTACCTGAGGGAGTGCGACCCCTTCAGTATAAATGGATATATAAAATTAAGCTCGGCGTGGATAAACATGTGGATGTTTGCAAAGCTAGATTGGTGGCAAAAGGTTTCACCCAAATTCATGGTTTACACTATGACGAAACCTTCGCTCCAGTCGCTATGCTTAGGCCCATTAGGATAATCTTAGCGGTTGCCGCATTTCATGATTATGAGATTTGGCAAATGGATTTCAAAACCGCCTTCTTGAATGGGATTCTAGAAGAAGAGGTGTACATGATACAACCTGAAGGTTTTGTGGATACATCTAACCCTAAGAAGGTGTGTAAGCTGAAGAAGTCCATTTATGGTCTTAAGCAAGCATCTAAGAGTTGGAATCATCGCTTTGATCATGTTATTAAACAATACGGTTTCACTAGAAGTGTGGAAGAACCGTGTTTATACATGAAGTTTAGTGGGAGTAAGGTTGCATTCCTTGTCCTATATGTGGATGACATATTGCTCATTGGGAATGATGTTCCATCACTCACTTCCGTTAAGGAGTGGCTAGGGAAACACTTCCAAATGAAGGACATGGGAGAGGCACAACGGATCTTAGGTATCCGGATCTATAGCGATAGGTCCAAGAGGATACTAGCATTGAGTCAAGAAGCTTATATTGACAAAGTACTTGACCGGTTCAATATGAAAGACTCCAAGAGAGGATTGTTGGAGCTTGTGTCCTCCACAAATTAGTGTGATAACATTTGTAAATCTCTTACAGGTTCACAAGGGTATACTTCGTATATTTAATCAGTTGATTAACGTTTACGTAATAACGGTTGGCTTGCTAGAAAGTTTGACGTTATCATCATACAGATGGCGGTGATCAACTGGTCCCTAAAGGTCACACCTATAGGATGTGTTTGAGAGATGTGGTTATAGAAATATGATCACATTGGTGCCTAATATGACTAAACAGTTAGTCAATGTGTTGATGAGACAATTATTTAATGAAGATTAAATAATATTAGTTGAGACGAATTAACTGTGAATTCGTAAATTAAATATAATAAGTTATATTTAATTAAATGTATGTAATGTGAGCTTGGACGAATTAATCTGTTAATTCGTAATTAAATGTAATCGGTTATATTTAATATCAACAAGTTGAATGTGTCATAGTGGTAATAGTGAGGGTACACAAACCAAGAGGTCATGGGTTCGATCCTCACTAGATGACAATTTAACACATTTTATACATTTTTGGAATAACCAAAAATAAGGAAAGAATACTCCTTATTTCGTAAATGGGCCGAGAAAAATGAAAAAAAAATCCTACGCTAATCAATCCCTCATACACGATTTATAGGGGAGTGAGGGAGAGGATTTTCTGACCTAATTCATTTTTTCATTTTTGCCTCCTCTCTCATCGGAAAAACACAAAGAAAACCTAAAAATTATTTTAATTTTTGGATCGATTCTAGCAAAATCAAGGGCATTTCTCGGAGCATCTTGGGTGCAACTGATAGGAGAATATCTATTTTGATATTGTTCTTAGGCAGTATTTGCTAGGACCGAAGGGTAATTCTGAATCCTTTACTTTTGTTTATGTATTTTAATTTAGGGTTATTTAATGGTAATACTCCAAACTATTGAGGTGCTTCTCAAAATACTCCAAACTATAATTTAACTACCAATATAACCAACTATTACACTCATTTACTTTTAATAAAATTGGGCCTTTATTAACCTATAATAATAGGTAAAAAAGTCACAACTTTCTCTTTGTATATGATCTTCATCTCCTTCCTCTACCCTATACCAAAAAATCCAGAAACCCCACTCCATATTACCAAAAAAAATCAACCAAAATCACACAAAAACTCTAATTAACCCAATTAAATCAATGATAGTACAAAATCAGAACACCAAATATGAACAATTACCTTAAAAACAAATTACAAAGAGCCCTATAATATAATCACGCTTATCATGTTTAATCTCTCTGCAAACATCACCCGCATCAATCGGCAAATCACGCTCATTCTCACTAGCACTAACCCTAAATTCCTCGATTGCGGCCGCCTTCTTCTCTCCCTATCATCATCATCAACAACAACAATCCTAGCAAGAACATCTTCAACAACACTAACACTCGCCAACTTAAAGAAGCAGCAGCAAAACCTCTCTATTTGTACTGGTTTTAAGGTTAATTTGTTACGACTTTTGTTTTTAATGAGAGTTAGACTTTTTAAAACTAGCAAACCCAGAAATTAATCAATTGAAACGGGGTCATATATTAATGAATTAGATATATTAAGAGTAATTGAAAGGAAATAACATCATGGGTTTAATTTTGCAATGGAATTGAAGAAAGAAACTAAGAAAGTGAAGGTTTAATTTATGTTGAGGAATTATATAAGAGAAACAAAAGGGGGTAAAAAAGGGGAAGATTGAAGAAGAAGGTGAAGAATTCACCTGAAGATGAGATTAGGAGAACATCAATGGGGCCGGGCCTGTTGACAAGAATCAGCAATGGTAGAAAAAAAGAGGGGTTAAAACATTTTAACCGGCTTAGCAGGTAGCCGATCTATCTATTCTAATACCAGGGAAAGAGTGTTAAAGTTGGGTATATTGGTAGTTAAAATAAAGTATGAAGTATTTTAAGAAGTACCACAATAGTTTGGAGTATTGACATTAAATAACCCTTTAATTTATGACTAGTGATCGTCATCATTAAATTCGTTATAATCCTTCATTTTAAGGGAAGTATACAGATAATATCCCACAAGTGGTATCAGAGCAAAGGCCACGAATTTTAATTTTGATGATTTTCATAAAAGTTGTATGTAAACTTTTAGGGTTTCCGAAAAAAAAATTAGGGCACGGCTGTTTTTTTTTTTTTTTTTTTTTTTTGTTATTGCCGATTGAAAAAAAATGTTTGCAGCCGGTGTTTGTTCTTTTTTTTGCGAGATTTCCATTTTTATTTTTCATAATGTTGTTTTAATCAGTTAAAATTATCATATGAAGAATTGGTAGATGTTTGATTTGATGCAGATTAAGTTAAAACATAAATGGAATCGTCATGTTTGATTTAATGCAGATTAAGTTGAAATTAAAAAGGCATTAGGGTCCTAATTTAAAAACCGTGAAATTTTTTTGTTTGTTTTTGTCGTTCACGATGAACAAAGATTAAAAAAAAAAAAAAATTTGCTCTTTTTTTTTGCGTTGTTTTGTTTATGCCGTTTTGGAAAAGCGTCAAAAAAAAAAATTTGTTGTTCTTGTTCACGTGCTATCGCTTCACGGGGGACAAATTTAAAAAAAAAAAAATTTGTTTCGGTTTTTACAGATAAAACCGTGTATAAAATAAGAAACGTGCTTGTTTTGTTTTTCTTTGTTTATGCCGAGACCAAATAAAAAAAGGATTTTGTTTTTGTTTTGATTTTGGCCAATTAGTTATTGTGAAACGGTTCACAATTAAAAGATACCGAATTATTTTAAAGCAGTTTAAAATTTTGACGTATTGAATTCATATTACAAGTTTAATATGGATTAAGATTGAAATTAATGTGATTAATTGAGGAATTGTCACTTAATTTGATTTAAATAGGTGGTTTGGATAAATTAATCAACATAATTAAGGAATTGTGTCATGTATGTTTAATTTATTTTTAGTTGATGCATTATATTTTATTTTTGTTGAATGAATCGATTGAATGAATTTAATTTACGTATTTTTGCAATCAGTTGTAATACTTAGTGTGGCCTTAGTCAAATTATGTTTTCGTAATGAAGGAAACCTAATTTTTAATGTAATTATGAGATCTTGAATCTCCTTTATTTTTCTTTAGTTTTTGGGTTTTGAAATTAGAATGTAATAAATAGGTTTATTATGTAAATTTTATTTATTGTAATTTTCAAAAGAAGACTAAAGATGGAGATTGGAGCTCACTCCCGCTACATGGATCAAGATGGAACATCAAGACAAGCTTCTCGGGTCCAAGGAGGATTCCCAACTTGTATTTATTGTTCATTTTGATAGGATAGGCCACACTAGGACTTTTACTGTTTTTACGTTTTTCATTCTTATTGCTTTTCATTCACATGTTAGTTTATGCATCATATTCCGCCTAAAACCAAACCACCTACTAATAAAATGCATGAAAATTGACTCATATAGGTTGTATGTTAGTTTTCATGGACATACAGATGTCACAGTCTTATTAAGCCATCACCTTAGTTTATTCATTCTCGCATGCTAGATATTAGTTCACTTAAAATGAATTAAAATAAACTGGATGGGATCTTCCTCTAAAACAGAAATTGAGATTAGTCTTTATAAGGGCAAACAACTATGAATCCCTTCTTCGTCGGTAGGCATAATATGACCCCTTCTACGTTGGGTAAGTAGTTGTGTTGACTTAGTTTACCTCAACATCATAGTCCGAAGAGTTTCTCGTGATTATGATGGACTAAAGATAGAATTTACAGAAATTTATCGACCAAGAATTCTAACGGTAGAATTAGCTAAAAGGTTAGCTTATCAATTTACAGAGAATTGAGTCTTGGGATCATTTATATAATTCTTGAGGGAGGTCAATTGTATAAATGTTTTGAGTCTTCGCGTTATGACAGTAGTTCATTAGACTTAAAAATATAAACGATGCACATGCTTATTATTTTTATTCTTCTTCTCGCAGTGTAGAACACGATTATTTTTCATAATACTGTTACAACGAAATGGCTGGAAATAACGCAATCCCAATGCCTAGTGCCACACTTGATCGCGCGTCCTGGCTGAAAGTATTCATGGACCAGATGAATCAGTTCACACGTCTGAAAAATGATGGGTCCAACTTTGCGGACTGGGAGGCGGCACTACGGAATGTTGCCATTGCTGACGGTAAGCTCAAGTACTTAACTGAGCCAATACCGGTCAACCCAGGCCCCAATGCAGGAGTCAACGAGACATCGCTTATAGTGATTTCGTTATGGAAGCGGGTGCGATAAAGAACGTACTCATCTTTGCAATGGAAACCAATTTGCAGAGACGCTTCATTGCCCAAAGTGCAAACAAGATTTTTACTACGCTCACTAACGAATTCTCAAAAGCACCGAGAATCGTTACATATGAGCATACATGTCGCTTCTTTGATGTGAAACTCCAGAAGGGCCAACCGGTTAGCCCACACATTCTTCACATGATTGAGAATGTCGAGAAGCTGGAGGCACTGAATTATAAAATCAGTGAGAGCATTGTCATTGACCGAATGCTTCATTCTCTTCACGATGGTTTTGCCCTCTTCAGGGCGAACTACTACATGAATGACTTGAAAAAGATTCCTCATGAGCTACACTCCCTTCTCGTACAGACCGAGAAGGATATGAAATTGAGTGGGAGCATGAAGCAGGATGTTCTCACGATTTCCAATAAGGGTAAAGGTAAGGGCAAGGCTCATGGCGACCTAGCTGTAGGTAAGCCAAAGTTTAAAAAGCCAGGAAACGGTAAGAGTGCGCCTGGTGAGACTAGTGGCTCACAGGGAAAGGCAATGAGTAAGGGCGGTGACATAGAGTGCCACCATTGTCACAAGACTGGACATTGGAGGAGGAACTGTCCCGTCTACCGTGAGGACATCAAAGCAGGCCGCGTCGTTCCTGTTGGTATGTCATCTTATATTCATATGATTGAGATTAACCATGCAAGTTTCGGAACTTGGGTACTTGATACTGGTTGTGGTTCTCATCTGTGTAATCATTTGCAGGGCCTAAAGAACATCATACCTCTCGAAAAAGGTGATGTGGACTGCGTGTCGAAATGGAGCACGAGTTCTTCTTGTCTCGAAGGGAACATATGTAATCCAACTCCCTAGTGGTTTTGAGTTATTTTTAAATAACTGTTACTATGTACTCAGTTTGTCTAAGAACATTATTTCTATTTCCGTACTTGCTAAAGACGGTTTTGCATTTTCAATAAAGGATAATAGCTGTATTTTCTCTTTTTATGAAATTATTTATGGCAAAGCAGTTTCCATGAATGGAATTTATATCTTAGACCAAACCACAGAAGTATTACACGTGAATAATAAGAAAATAAAGGTTGGTGACAAAGATCAAACCTATCTATGGCATTGTCGAATGGGACACATAAATGAGAAACGCGTGAAGAAACTCGTCGATAATGGGACTATTCCCGCATTCGATTTTTCTACATATGGCACGTGTGAATCATGTCTCATTGGCAAGATGACTCGAATTTCCTTCAAAGGTGTTGGAATGCGTGATAGTGACCTATTAGGACTCAGATATACTGATGTTTGTGGATCTATGTCAATTACCGCTAGAGATGGCTATAGATATTTTATCACTTTCACGGACGATTTGAGTAGATACGGTTATGTCTACTTAATGAAGCATAAAAGTGAGTCCTTTGAGAAATTCAAGGAATACCAGAACAGGGTACAGAACCAACTGGGTAGAAAGGTTAAAGCACTCCGTTCAGATCGGGGTGGCGAATATCTTTCAAATGAGTTTGATCAACACCAACGATCGTGGAATCGTTTTGCGATTAACTCCACCGGAACACCTCAATTAAATGGTGTGTCCGAACGGAGAAATCGAACCTTACTTGATATGGTTCGATCCATGATGAGTCACACGGTAGTGCCCGATTCATTATGGGGTTTTGCTCTTTGTCACCGCTCTTATACTTAACCGAAGTCCGTCTAAAGCTGTCGACAAGACTCCATATGAAATGTGGAAGGGAACGGTACCTAACTTGTCCTTTATTCGGGTTTGGGGCTGCGAGGCTTATGTCAAGTGGAGACACGAGGATAAGCTCGGCCCGCGATCGGTCAAGACATACTTTATAGGTTATCCAAAAGGAACATTTGGTCATTACTTCTATTCGCCTACCGAACATCGAGTTTTTGTTGCGGCTAGTGCAACGTTCTTAGAGAAAGAATTTCTCGAGAACAAGACGAGTAATAGAACCTTCGAGCTGTCGGAGATTCCAGAACCAACAACCGAGGAACAGATGGAGGAAGTTGTTCCTCCAACTGATGATACGGTTAATATTCCTTAGGAACCTGAAGGTCGGGTAGAGTCTCTCATCCTCTGGACAGATACATTGGTATGGTCGAGGAGAATGACGTTTTACTCCTAGAGAGTAATGAACCCGTTAGCTATAAAGGTGATGTGACCTGTTCCGACTCAAAGCTATGGCTCGAAGCCATGCAATCCGAGATGGACTTCATGTATGAGAATGACGTATGGGATCTAGTTGATTTACCTAATAAGGTAAAACCTCTACAGTGCAAATGGCTTTACAAAATAAAGCGTTCTGTAGACGCGCAACCAGATACCTATAAGGCACGACTTGTGGCAAAAGGTTTCACTCAAGTGCACGGATTGCATTATGATGAGATTTTTGCACCTGTAGTCATTTTACGTTCCATTCGGATAATCTTAGCGATAGCCGCATTTCAAGATTATGAAATTTGGCAAATGGATGTGAAAACCGCCTTCTTAAACGGTTATTTGGAGGAAGAGTCGTACATGGTGCAACCCGAAGGTTTCATAGATCCTGAACATCCTAAGAAAGTATGCAAGCTTAAGCGTTCCATTTATGGACTTAAGCAAGCTTCTCGGAGTTGGAATCATCGTTTCGACCAGGTGATAAAAGAGTATGGCTTCACTCGATCGGTCGAGGAATCATGCTTATATATCAAGTCGAGTGGGAGCAAGATTGTATTCTTGATATTGTATGTCGATGACATACTCTTGATTGGGAATGACATTCCTCTCCTATCTTCGGTTAAAGAATGGTTGAAGAACCATTTCCAGATGAAAGATCTGGGTGAGGCACAGCGCATTTTGGGAATCCGTTTCTACTGAGATAGATCATGACGGACGTTATCACTTAGTCAGGAGTCTTATTTGGATAAGATTCTTGAGAAGTTCAGCATGACCAACTCCAAGAAGGGGAACCTTCCAATGACGACTGGGATGCAGTTGAGCAAGTCTCAGTCACCCACGACGCCTGAAAGGATTGAGCGCATGAGTCGTGTTCCTTATGCATCTGCAATAGGATCGATCACGTATGCCATGATATGCACACGTCCAGACGTGGCATATGCATTGAGTATGACGAGTCGGTACCAAAAGACTCCAAGTGAAGCACACTGGATAGCTGTTAAAAACATCCTCAAGTACCTACGGAGGACTAAGGATTGGGTATTGACTTATGGAGGCGATTCTAAGCTATGCGCAATCGGTTACGCAGATGCTAGCTTCCAAACGGATCGAGATGATTCAAAATCTCAGTCCAGGTTCGTCTTCACTCTTAATGGTGTTGCGGTCAGCTGGAAGAGTTCCAAACAAAGTGTTGTAGCAGATTCTACTACTGAATTCGAGTACTATGCCGCTTCGGAGGCAGCAAAGGAAACAATATGGATGCATCAATTCTTACAAGGACTTACGGTAGTTCCTAGTTCGAATGACCCGATCACCATCTATTGTGACAATAGAGGTGCTATCTTCCAGGCTAAGGAGCCAAAGTCTAGCAACAATTCTAGACATGTACATCGGAAAGCTCACCTGATCCGTGATTATGTGGAGCAAGACGAGATAGTGATAGACAAGATTGCGACGGATGATAACATCGCGGATCCTCTCACTAAACCGTTGAATTATGATAAGCAGGTAGGGCACGTTAATTCCATGGGAATTAAACGCGTTCCTGAGTTGTAGTACTTGATTATGGATTTGATACATTATCTTTTTCATATATACTATTTATAACTTCATCGTTTTATATATAATATTTTGTTTTTCATGTGGATTGTACTGACAACATTGAACGCCACAAAGTGAACTGAATTACATTATATTTGTTTTGGTCCGTAATCGTCAATGTGAGCTGATAACTCCGGCTATTATATTGTGCAGTCGATTGATGGTGGGTTCAACGAGCCATAAGTCAAACGGTTGACTGATCGATCACATATGCGAGATTATAATGATACCTCGTAGGACAACTTTTTTGTGACAACGTAATGGAGTCCTAAATGTTTAATAACATTCGGTGCCAGGTCGTGGATAGGACATCCATTGTGTTCCTAGAGTCGATTCTTTTGACTGTCGACTGTCTCTTGAGATTAAGGCAGTTTTTGGGTGACTTTGGTTTCTTTCTCACGGTCTGCCGTAACTGGAGGCTAAGTAGATTTTTTCTGGGTCATTTCATACTATGCTTACATATGCATGATTCGAGTTGAGGAAAATATCCAACCCTTATCAGGTATAGTTATTTCTCAGGGCCACTCGAGGAGTTGTAACTGAAATGCATGGCCATGCTCGAATGTTGATTCGTTTATCAGTTAAGTTACTCTCTAGTCGGGGAAACCACTCTTGATGATGATCGCTTGTAAAATCCGACCTTTGTGAATACGGATTTGCAAATTGTTTTACATTGAGTGGGAGAAATTGTAGGATATGAGAATCGGTTATCGCACATACACTTGTGAGGACAAGTGGGAGTTTGTTGGAGCTTGTGTCCTCCACAAATTAGTGTGATAACATTTGTAAATCTCTTACAGGTTCAAAAGGGTATACTTCGTATATTTAATCAGTTGATTAACGTTTACCTAATAACGGTTGGCTTGCTAGAAAGTTTGACGTTATTATCATACAGATGGCGGTGATCAACTGGTCCCTAAAGGTCACACCTATATGATGTGTTTGAGAGATGTGGTTATAGAAATATGATCACATTGATGCCTAATATGACTAAACTGTTAGTCAATGTGTTGATGAAATAATTATTTAATGAAGATTAAATAATATTAGTTGAGACGAAGTAACTGTGAATACGTAAATATAATATAATAAGTTATATTTAATTAAATGTATGTAATGTTAGCTTGGACGAATTAATCTGTTAATTCGTAATTAAATGTAATCGGTTATATTTAATATCAACAAGTTGAATGTGTCATAGTGGTAATAGTGAGGGTACACAAACCAAGAGGTCATGGGTTCGATCCTCACTAGATGACAATTTAACACATTTTATACATTTTTGGAATAACCAAAAATAAGGAAAGAATACTCCTTATTTCGTAAATGGGCCGAGAAAAATGAAAAAAAAATCCTACCCTAATCAATCCCTCATACACGGTTTATAGGGGAGTGAGGGAGAGGATTTTCTGACCTAATTCATTTTTTCATTTTTGCCTCCTCTCTCATCGGAAAAACACAAAGAAAACCTAAAAATTATTTTAATTTTTTGGATCGATTCTAGCAAAATCAAGGGCATTTCTCGGAGCATCTTGGGTGCAACTGATAGGAGAATATCTATTTTGATATTGTTCTTAGGCCGTATTTGCTAGGACCGAAGATTAATTTTGAATCCTTTACTTTTGTTTATGTATTTTAATTTATGACTAGTGATCGTCATCATTAAATTCGTTATAATCCTTCATTTTAAGGGAAGTATACAGATAATATCCCATAAGGATTTCTACCTATGGGCCAAGGGATTACTTTGAGCAAGTCACAGTCTCCCTCTACCCCTAAGTAGATTGAACACATGAAGATCGTCCCTTATGCTTCCGTTGTTGGGTCTATCTTGTATGTTATGATTTGCACTCATCCCGACGTTGCGTATGCCTTGAGCATGACAAGTCGTTATCAAGCCAAGCCTGGTGAGAGTCACTGGATAGCCGTAAAGAACATCCTTAAGTACATGAGAAGGACTAAGGATTCGTTCTTAGTGTTTGGAGGAGAAACCGAGTTGCGTGTAAGAGGTTACACGGACGCAAGTTTCCAAACCGATCGGGATGACATGAAATCCCAATCCGGCTATATTTTTATGCTAAATGGAGGAGCCATTTGCTGGAAGAGCTTCAAGCAAAGCGTTACCGCGGATTCTACAACAGAGGCTGAGTACCTTGCAGCGTCTGAGGCTGCGAAGGAAGCTGTTTGGATTAGGCAATTCATGGAGGGGCTAGGATTAGTCCATTCCGCCAAAGATCCTATCACTCTATATTGTGATAACAGTGGAGCTATTTTTCAAGCCAAAGAGCCTAAGTCTAGTAACAAATCTAGACACATTGAAAGGAAATACCATGTAATTAGAGATTATGTGGAAAGGAAGGAAATTGACATTTGTAAGATTGGGACAGATGATAATATTGTTGATCCTTTAACCAAGCCTTTACCAAAGGCTAATCATGATGGTCATGTCATCGCAATGGGATTGAGACGAGTACCAGATTTTCTTTAGATTATGGATATGTAATAATTGGATAGTGTATCTCTTATTATATATATGATAATCACATTCATTATTTTCGTATTCATTGTTTTATGAATCTTTGATTTAATGTGACTTTTTAATACCTTGTTTATCTGAATAAGTTGTGGAGACAATGTTGAACACTATTCAAGTGAATAAGATGAACATTGTATTTTGTGCCTAGTCACTTAATGAGGTGACGTCTCGGAGTGACTAGATTATAAGTCGATTGATGGTTGTTCAACACCATAAGGTCATATGTGATGACTGGTCGCTTACATAGGTAGAGTGTGTGACACTTTGCCGGACAGTGACCATTTAGAGAGTCCCTAAGTTCTATTATAGACGCCTGGTCGTGGCGGGGATCTCTAAGATGTTCTAATGAGTCGATTCTTTTGAATGGAGACTATTATCTGAGCAAGTGCAGTTTCCGAGTGACTTTGGTTTTTGTCCTAGGTCGTGCCGTGAAAGGAGGCCAAAAGGGCATTTACTAGGTCATGGTGATCTGTATTGTGCAATAGGATAGATAGGGCATACAGGAATTGTCCACCCATGTTGGGTAACTATATCTCAAGGCCACTCGAGGAGTTAATGACTATAAATGCGTGGCCACGCTCGGAAGTAATCTATGAGAGATTTTTCCGGTCAGGTAGTCACACTCGCGATCGAGAAAACCACTCGCGATATGTTCGTGTGTAAGTGCGACCTGAAAGACACCTTGCATTGAGTGGGAGATTAAAACCACAAGAGAATTGGTAGCGTACACCTTATGTCGGACAAGTGGGAGATTGTTGAAGTTAGTGTCCTCCATAATAGTGCGTTTACATAATAAATCTCATTATTGGAATATCATCAGATATTTAATTATATGATCCTCGTCAGTTGATTAACGTAAATCGATAACGGTTGGCTGACTAGAGTTTGACGTTATTGTCGTGAGACGGCGGTGATCAACTGACCCCTTTCCGTCACACCTAAAGGAACGAACCCCAATTGACAACTAATTAATTGTATGAGATACAATTTATTTATTCCCTTGATTTATAGACTAAAAGGTTAGTCGATTATTTTAGAGAGATTTAGAGTTGCGAACTCGAGGCACGGCAGTTATTATTTAATTATGCGATAATTGAATAATAAATTTTGGGAGACGAGTTTTAGTTAATTAATTGTTAATTCACTAAAATTGTACTAATTGATTAATGTGATTAATATTAGTACGTAAATAATGTGTAGTGGTACACGTATATTTACAGAGTGATTTGGACGAATTAATTATGGAAGTATTTAAACATGAAACGATGTTTAAAATAAAATTACACGTATTTGTGCGACAAATATAAGAACCAATATGGACACATAAATGGGCAAGTGGACCGTGTAAAATAGAGTAGTGGATGATTAGGAACATAATCATTTCACCTTACTTTATATACTTGCATAAGTTATCTTATTATAGATTTTGCATGTGATGTAGGATCAAATAATATAAGACAATTTGTCCACTCCTACACTCTACCCTCCCACCCGTTTTCCCCCCTTATACACTCCAAAATGTTTGCTCATTTTTACACACAACATCACTTGAACATTTTGCATGTGTATCTTCTTCTCTCTAAAAATAATAAAGCATCCTCTTACTAAGATTGTTAGTATGCAAAATTAATATTTACTAAGAGAGTTAGTAATATTAAAATATTATCAAGGGTATAGTTTTAACAAGTTTCTAGTTAATTTTGGAAGAAGAGAGATGAGAGAGAAAGCGATTTTCTAAACCTAAAATCTTCATAGAATTCCACAATGACGGCAGTTAAGGCTACTTCACAAAACCGTTTTTCTCCTTTAATGACATCGTCTTCTTCATTAAAATCAGCTCAAAATCACAAAAAAGCATCAGTAGTCAGAGTAGAAGCCATGAACGTCCTAAAGTCACCACCTTTGAGGGTCCCTCTTCTTCTGATACTCGGAAAACCCGTTCGATGAACGATATTCAAGGTATCCCTGTCTTACAACTACCTGAATATGAAGTCCATGATGTTACTGAGGAGGATGAGGACTCGCAGGAGGGTTGGCTACTTCGTCATGGAGGAAAGGATATTCCTGTTTTACCAACTATCCATGAGGAGGAAGCCCCTGAGGAGCTCTTACAGTTTACCCATGAAGACATCAAAACAGAGGTAGATTTTTGGTCTCATTCTGTTATGTGTTACATCTTGGGTGCAAACCCCCCCTGGGCTTTAGTTGAAGATTATATATATAATATCTGGGGTAGGTTTGGTGTGGAACGAGTTTCGTTTTTAGATAATGGAGTTTTTCTTGTTCGATTTACTAAGAATGAGGATAGAGATGCTTTGTTGCAGTCTGGGTATTATCTTTATGATAACAAGCCTATTATTATTAAGCCATGGACGATAGATATGGAGCTTGTTAAGGCGAAAGTTGATGTTGTTCCTGTATGGGTGAAATTGTTTAATGTTCCTCTGAAATTTTGGGGGAGTTGTTTACCGATTTGCGGGCTTTAGTTGGAAAATTTGTTAAAAAGGACCAAGAAACTCATGACAAAGTGAGGCTTAGTTATGCTAGGGTTATGGTGGAATTGGCTATGGACCAACCCTTGCCTGCAAAAGTGAAGTTCTTGGATGAATCAGGGAAACTGGTTTTTGTGCCTGTTGAATATGAGTGGAAGCCTATCTCATGTACTAGTTGTAATGGGATAGGTCATAATGCTACTCAGTGTAAGAAACCAGTTAAGAAACCTTCAAAACCTAAACCAAAACTCAAACAGGTTTGGAAACCTGTTCAAATAGACAAGGTTCAAGTAGCTGTTGTGAATACTGAGAGCAGCTCTCCTATTCTAACACCTACCAATTTTCCTCCTCTTCACACGATTCGATCTGTACCTATACAATCTACTCCAAAGAAAGCATATTATGAGAATGAATAGGCGGAGAATGTTGTGGGGGTCGATTATCTCGCTAAATTTAGTAAGTATTCTTTTCTGGATGCTTTGAATAATTCTAATGCTTCCAAGGGGGGGGGGGGGGGGGGGGGGGTAGTAGAGAGTGGCAAGGACCCCCCTGAGGACACTATCAATGAATAGCATTGGTTTCTGGAATGTTAGGGGTCTTAATGACCTGAATAAGCAGAAGGTGGTTAAATGGTTTTTGCACAATAATGGAGTGGGCTTGTTTGGTTTACTTGAAACAAAATTGAAACCAGGAACTCTCTTGCATAAAAACACTTCAATTTGTGATGGTTGGAGCATTTCCACTAACTGCAGTTGGCATAAAGGAGGTAGGATATGGGTTTTATGGAAACCTGACTGTTTTGAGGTTACCTTTGTTTCCTACAGTGCTCAGCATATTCATATGATAGTAACTTCTAGAGCTGATAATAAGACTTTTCAACTCACAATGATTTATGCTTTTAATGGTTTGGAGGATAGGGTGGCTTTATGGAATATTTTGAAAGAGATTTCTTTTAACTGTACTGAACCTTGGCTATGGTTAGGGGACTTTAATACTGTTCTGTCACCAGTAGAAAGATTGGGGGGGAACACTACTGATGCTGAAATGCAACATTTCCAAGATTGTGTTTCTATCTGTGGTATGGATGATATACCCTCCTCAGGTGCCTTGTTTACCTGGTCTAACAAGCAAAACCCTGCTGATAGAGTCTACAGCAGGCTGGATAGGGCCATGGGTAATCAAGCTTGGCTGGATGGTTTTGGGGATAGCTATGCTTACTTTCACCCAGAGGGTTTGTTTGATCACTGCCCCTGCACTGTGTTGACTACTCATTCTACTACGAGGGGTAGGAAAAATTTCAAGTATTTTAATATGTGGGGCTCTGCTAGTCAGTTTAAGAATATTGTTGAGAATGTGTGGAATATCCATTTTCAGGGGACAAAAATGTTTTCTGTTATTAAGAAGCTCAAAACTTTGAAACCTGCTCTGAAAAGTTTGAATAAGTATTGTTTTTCGATATAGAAAACAAAGACTACTATTGCTACAAAGGCTCTTGAAAATATTCGAAGAAGTCTGGTTGAGAACCCAGGTGACATTGTTTTATTACAGCAGGAGATGGATATGGCCCATGATTTGAAGGAATTGATTTCAGCTAGGGATAGTTTTTTGATCCAGAAAGCCAAAGTCCAATGGTCTTTGGAAGGAGACCTAAATACTAATTACTTTCACCATGCTATCAAAAAAAGAATTTATCTCAATAAGGTCTTCCAAATTGAAGATATGAATGGAAGATCCTGTACTGATGGTGATTCTATTCAGGATGCTTTCCTTGAATATTATCAATCTCTTCTGGGATCTCGATCGAGACCGAGAAAGTGAACTGATCACAGTGAGGAATGGAGCTTGTTTGTCTTGATGAACATAGGAATATTCTGAGCAGGCCCTACATACCGAGGAGGTTAAGCAGTGTTTATTTAGCATCCCAAAGGGGAAATCTCCTGGACCTGATGGTTATGGAAGTCAATTTTTTAGGGATGCTTGGGAGATTATTGGTGATGAGATTTGTGCAGCAGTGCAGAATTTTTTTGATACTGGCAAATTGTTGACTCAGCTTAATGCTACCATCATTACTCTTATTCCTAAGGTGGATAGACCTGAGACTGTTAAGCATTATAGACCTATCTCCTGTTGTAATGTGATTTACAAAACTATTTCTAAACTGCTGTGTGCTAGGCTTGCTGTGATTTTGCCTGACATCATTAGCAGGAATCAAGGAGCTTTTGTGAAGGGGAGGAGCATCCTTGAAAATATTCTTATTTGCCAGGATTTGATCAGGCTTTACAATAGGGGTATGGCTTCTCCTAGGTGTATGTTCAAAATGGATTTACAGAAGGCTTATGATACTATAGAGTGGAAGTTTGTGGATCAAATGTTATCTGCTCTTAACTTCCCTCCTAAATTCCATCAGTTGATAATGGCCTGTCTTACTTCTCCTACATACACTTTGAATTTGAATGGTGCTCATTTTGGATATTTCCCTGGTAAGAGGGGTTTAAGGCAAGGAGACCCTATTTCTCCTCTCTTATTTTGCATTTGTATGGAGTACCTCTCAAGAATCATGCTTTATGCTGCTGATAATTGGCATTTCAGATATCACCCCCTCTGCAAGAGTCTAAAATTGACTCATCTTTTATTTGCTGATGACTTACTTATGTTTTGCAAAGGGGACAGTCAATCTATTATGTTGCTCCTGAGAGTCATGGCTACTTTCTCTGCAGCTTCTGGCCTGAAAGTCAATGCTGCCAAATCTGAGGTTGTCTTTAATGGAGTAGCTTCTACATTGAAAGCTGATATCATTCAGGTCTCTGGGTTTCAGGAAGGAACTTTACCATTTAAATACCTGGGTATCCCCATTCAACCTGGCAGACTCTTAAGGAGGGATTGTCAAGTTCTAGTTGATAAGATAGTAAGGAAAATTAGAGGCATTGGGGCAAGGAAACTCAGCTATGCAGGCAGACTGATTCTCATTAATTCTGTGCTGAATACCTTGCATAACTATTGGGCATCAATCTTTCTTATTCCTAAGTGTGTGATTCATCAAATTGAAGCTATTTGCAGGAATTTTTTATGGGATAATAGCTCTGAATACCATAGAGCTCCTTTGGTTGCTTGGACTGATATTTGTCATACTAAGAAGGAAGGAGGACTAGGGATTAAAAATGCTGGGGTGTGGAATGTGGCTAGTGTAGGGAAGTTGGTGCACTGGCTGTATACTAAAGCTGATAGGTTATGGGTCTTATGGATTGATCATGTCTACCTAAAAGGAGCTGACTGGTCTAACTATCATCCACCTCCAGATTCTAATTGGAATTGGAGGAATATCTGTAAAACTAGGGAGCTACTTTCTGGTGGTTATCAGGGACATCACTGGAATGGGCAACCTAATGGTACTGGTTATACTGTTAGTTCTGGATACTGTTGGTTACAGGGCACACACCCCCAAATGGTACTCGAGGTTTGGAGTCTATGGAATATTCCTAAGCATGCTTTTATAGGATGGCTGGTTCGAGGAAGGCTCTTAATACTCGTGTTAAGCTAGCAAGACCGAGTCTGTGCGCTCGATAGGTGCTTTTGTGTGAAGCGAGATGCTTTGAAACTCATGAGCATCTGTTCACTTGGCTGTATCTATACTTCTAAGGTGACTTGCAGGGGTTGAAGCTTGGATGCATCGACTCTTCTGGTGGCACTTTGGTTATACCAAGCTTCAATGGAAAATTTGTAGTATGGCAAGGATGGCAATCTGGTATCACATTTGGTATATCAGGAATATATGCAGACTGGACCATAAAGTGAAGAAGCCTGAACATGTTGTTTCTGAGATCATAGCCCAAGTTCGTCAAAGAATCATTCACAAAATAGATAGCATAGATAAGTTAAAGAATAGAGATTGGTTAGCCAAGTTAAATCTTTGACTCATGTAATGGTGTTGGTCTCCCTATGACTAACACATGAATGCTTTATCTTGTAATATCTCCTTTATTAATACAAAAGCTCACATTTAACCAAAAAAAAAAAAAAGTTTCTAGTTAAATCCCCTTGTTAGATTTTTGGGTTGAGTTCTTAGGTGCAACTTGAAGGAGACTTTCTTTTTGAAGGTTTTTCAAGGAGGATCATCCATATCTTATTAGCTCACTAACAAACTAGTAAGGTGATCTAGTTTGTGCCCATTTTACCATAAAATCAATGTAAGGAAATTGTTTTTCCTTAAACTTTCATTTTTATGCTTTTATATTTGCATGCATCTTACATAGATCACCTAAATGATAAATTATGAGATAATTTAATTTTTATTAGAGAGTCTGATATGGATCTATGATCTTTCATATATGGCTTTGTAAATTCCCTTCCTATGTTCAAGGCCGACTCAAGAAGAATACAATCGAGTTTGGTAAGGTGATTAATGCCATTTCTTGCTATCAAAGTATTCCCAATGACCTTATGCCATACTCTAATGCCCGGATGGTGGACTAAGAGAGCACGACAATCATGAAAACGCACGAATTTCTTCCCGGAAATTGCCATCCAAAGAGGAGCAGGGTCATACTTGATAGGAGTCTTTGTATATTTCGGGTTATCACTAAGACCTAATATCTTACCCAATTCGCCATAAGTTATGCGTCTATCAACATTTTCAAGACGAAACTCGATGTTGGTTCGAGTCTCCACCCTTGTGACTTTCAGAGAACTTAAAAATTCCAAGGTGAGGGAGGGGTATGTCAATTCCTTCATTGTAAACAATTTACCCAATCCCATAGACTCAAAGAAGGTTTTGGTTTGTTTAAGAACACCCAATTTTGACAATGCATCTTCACAAATAAACTTAGTAGGCACGATGGTTTTCTTAGCAAAGAGAATGAATTTCTCCCTATGAGAGTCGGAAGTGAAAGTTACCTCCAGATAATTGGATAATTGCTCAATGGCCGGAGTTGTTGATGTTATAGCTTCCATAGGGGGACCTTGTTGAACCTCCGATCTTGCCTCATGGACTACAATTGCCTTTGACAATTGTTTTGCTTGAAGAGCTTCTTGCCTTTTGGAAAGTGTCTTCTTTGGGGGTGCCTTGTTACCTCCTTTAGTTCTTGCCATTCTCTTTTGCTTGATTACACCAATGAAAGATTGAAATCTTCAATTTTTAGTGATACCCAAATCGATTTAGAATGAATGTTGTTTTGTTTCCTAAAAATCGACTCAAAACTTGAAGACTTTGGTGTTTGAATCACTTGTTCTTGCAAAAGGAGTGATTAATTTTTGTTGTGAGGAAGTTTGGATTTGATTTTGTTGAATTTGGTTGAGGAAATTTGATTTTTATTGATGGAGAGGATGAGGGTTTTGGGGTTTTTGGTTTTTGGGTTTTGGGTAGTGTTTGAATGTAGAAGAAATGAGAATGAATGAGGGAAGAGGGTCAAAAAGACCCGTTATATTAAAAACGCAGCAGAGGACGAGCGGCTTTGTCATCGGGACGGGCGGATTCTTCAATGTTTATCCCAGGAAAAGACGCCACAGGACGAGCGTCTTGTTTCTAAGACGAGCGGATTCTTCCTTGAGGGACGAGCGTCTTTCTGGAGGGACGCTCGGATTCCTTTACAGAGAAATTACAAGACTTTTGCTACTGAAAAAGACGAGCGTCTTTTCTGAAGGACGGCCGTCCAGAATGAGACGAGCGGATTCTCAGATGAGACGCTCGGATTCTCTTACAGACCAGTTTTTTTGTATTCTGCAACTCTGCCAGACGGGCGTCCCGAGTGGTGGGACGAGCGGATCCTGGCCCAGCCTTCCTTTTTCTTCTTTTCTTCTTTCTTCTTCCAACAATCCTCCGGGATCTTATCGGGGATGCAAGGATTTCTTCATCATTGCCCATCTACTAAATTATGTACAAAGGCCTTCTAGTCTTGTCTTCTCTTTGATGCTTGGTCATTAGATTCGATCAATTTAGCTCTATTTTGCCATGAAAATGCAAGGTTTTCACTCCTCTCCTACCAAGGAAACAAAACCTCAAAGAATATGCAAAAAAAAGGACTAAAGATAGTAAATGACCCAAATATGCACTAAAAAGCATAGGAACGAGGCTAATTCGGGGACTAAATATGCTCAAATATTGATCACATCAAAAGCAATTAAAGAGGTTGTAAATAATTGATTAAAAGCAATAGGGTGTCATGGGTTCATAGGGGATTCATGGAAATAGATTATACAAACATGTTCTCAAATAGATGCAAGCACTTATGGTTGTGATGGGATCGAGTTAGTGTATATCTTACAATCCCTAGGAGAATATAGGTCCCGGAGCCGAGTCGTCTAGAGTGTACAACACCTACAAGTCGACTTAGTCTCCCCCTATTCAACTCTATGCATGGTCTAGTGAGGCTCGAGTTGGTTTATGTCTTACAATCCTCATTGAAAAGATAGGAGATGGGTAAAAAAATGCAATGATTCATAGGCTCGCATTTCATCAAACATAACATGTGCATAGGTTGAAATCACAACAAGCAAGCAAATTAATTATGAAAATATATTAGATTAAGCATAGATCAATTTCCATTTTTGTTTCCTCTAATTCCCCATTAACCCTAGCTAAAGAACTACCCACTCATGATCAAGTTTAGCATGCTAATAAAGTTGTCAATCATACTAACAAAGCAAAACATGATGAATAAATGATGTAATTAACAATAATTAAACAAGGGTAAAAAAGAATTATACCTATGGAGATGATCCAAATAATAAAGCAACGAATAATAGAAGTACTTGATGATTGATAAAAGGTTGTAAATCCTCCCTATAAACCCAAATAATCTTCTAATTACCCAAATAAAACTAAGAACAATTGAGAGAATTAAGGAAAGATTAAGATGTGATTAATATTAAAATGTGTATTATAACTAGATTAAGACTAAATTAAGAGAGGATTAAGATGATATTAATAATTGCTTAGGAATGTATTAAAACTTGATTAAGAATTGATGATAATATAGGTAGTACAATGGGGTATTTATACTATAATTAAGTACAATGATTAGGGTTACTAAGGGCTTAAATGACTATTAAGACTCTAAGAGAAGCTTGAGGAAATGCAACTCCCGAGGGATATGCGCGGATCATGCTTGCAACTCCCACCAGGATCCACTCGGGCTGGCAGTCGGGATGCCCGGATTGTGCTTTGGTACGCTCGGATCATGCTCAGGGACGTTTGGATCATTGCTCTGATCCGCTCCTCCTGAGCTTGGGCCGCTCGGATCGTGGCACAGGATTCTTCTCTTGTTGGCTCCTTAACAATCCGCGGGGATGGTGTTGGGGATGCAAGGATCTTTTCATCATTGCCCATTTCACTCTATTTATTTGCTTAGGCCTTTAGTATCGGTATCCTTTTCGATGCTTGGTCATTAGATGCAATCCATTTACCTCCATTTCACTCCATAAATGCAAGGTTAGCGATCCTCTCCAACCAAGGACACAAAACCTCAAAGAATATGTAAAATGGGAAACTAAAGATAAGAAATGACCCTAATAGGTGCTCAAAAGCATGGGAACGAGGTTAATTCGGGGACTAAATGTGCTCAAATATGAGTCACATCAACTTGTCATCTCCTGTTACCTTTCCTATTCGCTTGCCGTTTCATTTCTCATTTGTTCTATGCTAAACACATCTTTTGAATTGAATTGATGCAGGATGTTGGGAACATAAGGTCCTTTTTCGGCTACACGACGATGATGGAGGCTTTCGAGAGACTGACGGAGGAGGAGAAGGCCATCGTCGAGCTGGGAGCCTTGGGGCTTTGGACAGAGCTTGGAGGGCGATGACCTCGACTTTCCATATGACTTTTGGAAAGGTCGGGCTCACTTTGGAGGACTACGGCATGATCTCGGGTATGTTGTATGGAGAGGAGACTTTGGTGTGGCCATTGACGGCCATGAGAGTAGACTCGGACGAGGCGAGTAGGCTGATCGGCTGGAACCTGGCGGCGGAGGCTGCCAGCATTCCCGGGTTGGTGTCGAGTTCTTACGTCAGGGACTACTTTGCAGGTAGGACCCCGAAGAGGGTAAGGATTGATGAGAGGATGGTGCCTCCTCCTCCTTGCACTGCTGAGCAGAGGGCTTGTCTGTAGCTGTGGTGGTTCTTCTCTTCGATTTACCTCGGAGACAAGGGGGAGAGGCTGTCGACGAAGCTCCTTCCTTTCTTTCTGACTTGAGTAGCCTAGGTCGGTGGGACTGGCTTACTTCTGGCTTTGCCGTCCTCACTTACTACATGAGGGTCATGGTACGTCCAGAGCTGATGGAGAAGGGGACTTCTCCTGCTACTGTCGGTCCTGGACTCTTGTTGGAGGTATGAACCTCTCTTTTGCATTTATTGAAAGATCATTATTTCTTCATTTTTTTTATTGTTATTGAATTATGAAAGCTCATCATTATAGAAAAAATAAATGATGATTTTGTCTGCAGGCTTGGGTGTTGTACTACTTTCCCAGCTTCGCGCCAAAGAGGACGGAGCCTGAGCCGAGGGCGTACCCCGCCGTGAGAGACTGGGTGGGGTGTCGTAGGAAGAGCCAGCGCTCTTCTTACGACGTTTGTCGGAGGGGCGTGAATGCCCTGAAGTTGGAGGACGTAAGTGCCTTTGATCCTTATTTGATTACTTTTCTTTTCTTTCTTTTATTTAGAAGTGATCATAGGAATGATCCCCCTCTCCACTTAGAGCCGATCATAGGAATGACCCCTTGTTTCCTTATTTTAGTGGGTGCCTAGACCTTGGGAGGACTACCCTGACGCTCCAGCTTTCGTGGCCGAGATCCTTTGTCTTAGGAGCTCGAGTCGGCTGTTGCTGAGGACGTCCATGGGACTTGTGTGGTACCTGGGCGAGCGTTTGACTCGGCAGTTCTCTCGTGACACCTTCACGGTTCCCATCGATCCTCTACGGACGGTGTTTAGGGAGCCTTCTGACGTCGAGAGGGAGGCTGACTTGGCTGACGCTAGTGGTGACGCCCTCCTTCTTCATGGCGAGGAGTACTCCGAGTTCGTTCACCGGAGGTTGGCGTACTGGCCGATCGTGGTAATTACTTTACCTTTTCCTTGTTTTTGAATTGATTTGACAAATGACGAACGATCATCAAATAAAGAGCCATTTGAACCTTGTAGGAGATCGAGGTGGCAGGCGTCGAGCCCCCAGCTTACCCAGAGACACTCGAGTACACTGATGCGGCGGGCATGACGACGATCTCAGAGCTCCGCGACTTTAGCGAGGAGGTGACGGACGCGGGTTTGGAGGAGAGGCAGCACTTGGTGAGGAGGGTAAGCCCCCAGCTTTCGCTGCATTTATTATTTTATCGCATAGGAATGCATTTTCTCTTTTTGAACCTTCTTTACATTTGAATGCAGGTGGCACCGTCTCGGTACGTGGCGTTGTGGAGGGTGGCCAACCGGTTGCGGGCTACAGCCGTCGAGGCACTTGCTGTGGCCGGAGACGACAGGTATGAACCTCTCATTCCCTTTATTTCATTTTTGAATTTTGTTGCAATTTCTTACATTTTATTGAAATGATTGAAATGAGGCATTTCTTCGTTTGTACGCAGGGAGAGCGTGACCTGGAGCGGGAGCTGGCGGAGTCCCGGGAGGAGACGGCTCGTTTGTTGAGGGAGCTTGAAGTCAGAGACGCTGAGATCGCTTCCCTTGAAGCGGCCGTGGTGAGTTGAGTGGCGAACAGGAGTAGCTGCCCTTCTTTTGTTGTTGTCTTGTATACATTTTGTACATTTTGGACTTCATTTTGGACTTTCGGACTCTGTTTTTGGCGAGAGCGCCCAGTTTGATGTATATACCTTCTTTTGGTTATGTATATAATGGCTTGAGTGCCTTTGCTGCTGGGTGTTTTCTGTTCCTGCGGGTTAGCTTAAAAGAACAGGTTTGGTAGATGACAGTTTGTGCCGTCACGCTGCCAAAATTTACATAGAATTTATACGTAAAACATGTAGCATATAGGTGGCCTAAACTGGCGCAAAATTAAAAAAAAAAAAAGTAAAAAAAGTACCCAAAAATGGGCAAAAATGACAAAAAAAAAGTGCCCAAAAATGAGCGAAAAAATGACTGGACAGTAAGGAGGGCTACTCCCTAAAAAAATAAAATTAACAGAAATATATAAGTGTGAAAAATGACAAAGAATGCCCAGACATGAAAAAAATGCTTAGAAATGCGCAAAAATGCCCAGAAAATGAGCAAAATGACCGGACAATAGGGAGGGGTACCCCCTACAAAGAAAATTAGAAGAAATGTATAAGTGTGAAATGTATTGAAAACGAGGAGTGAAATGATTCCCCTAAAAAAGAAAATAAAATAAAATGGGTAAGTGTGCTCATTTGGCGAAAATGTCGACTTTGTCTCGAAAAGCGAAACCGAAAAGAATTAGGAAACATTAAACTTGGTAATTTGATGGAATTACCAAATTTAGATCCTATAGGAATAGGAAATTATATCCGGAAGCAATTTAAGAAAGATCCAAGGCTAAAAAATACGGAAGAGGGCCTGGGGAAGAGGCGCAGCAAGAGCTGCGACTCTTCGAAGAGGCGCAGCAGATGCTGCATCATTTCCCCTGCTCTACAGACCTCGACAGAAATTAGGAAATAGCGAATAGTATAAATAGAGACTTCGGGGAACCTTTTATTCACACAATTCCTTCTGCTTTCTTCCGTCTATCACATAAAAGCTCTCATATCTTCTCAAAAAAAATCAAAATTATGGATGCCTTTGAGAACCGTCTCAAGGAGTGGACGAATGAATTTACAAATGTTGAGAAACATGACATGGGTGCTTTTAATCTTGGATCGATCTTGAGTCTCAAATTAGTGAAAGTTGTGAAACCTTTCTTGGATACTTGTCTTGAGTATTGGGACCCAAATTTTCAAGTGTTTGCCTTTCCTGGAGGCGATATTTGCCCTTTCCCTTAAGAAATAGCTGCTATTGGAGGATTGGACCCAGAAAATGCACCGGTTGTACCCCTTAGCTCTCAAGGATATAAGAATAAATTTAGGGACTTGCTTGGATTGACCAAGGCTGAGGTAGACCGTCTTGTGACCTCAAAAGGTGTCCGCATGTTTGAGTTTATCGATCGATTTATAAATAGGGACGACCCTTCTATTTCTTATGTTGCGAGACGCAGGGCTTTCGGGTTTTGTCTGCTTCATTGCTATGTCCTTCGAGGGCATGTTGATGATGAGATGAGAAGTGATCCCCGTTTTCTGAGCCTAGTGGAACAAATGGAGCTGCGCAAGAGCACAGCATGCCTCTGCTTAGGGGAGACCGTTCTTGAATTGGATAAAAGAAAGGCCAACCGCGAGCTTCCTTATCTGGGAAGTCCCGTCATTCTGCAGGTAAGAACCTACTTTTATATTTCAACTGTTTTATTCTCTTTTTTTTCCTTTTTTCTTCTTCTTTTTTCGTGTTGAAACATAGGCATTAATTCCCATCTTCTTTTGCAGGTATGGCTGATGGAACGGCTGTGGTTGATCGAGCCCCCAGTTAACGTGCCAGGATATCATGCTTGATCGATTGCAATGAGAACTAGGCTTTATCTGGTGGACTTCACTCGGGTATGCAACTACTGGAAAAATAAGCTGAAGAGTGAAAGTGGAACCTTGATCCGATGGGTTGTGTCGTGTGGCATCTCAGATCATTCACTGGAGTTTCATCTTTGGACTCGACACGGCCCGTTCGCATCCCTGACTTGGAATTTATGATTTGCATTTTCCCGGAGAGGTTGATGAGGCAAGTGGGCCTGAAGCAGAAAATTCCAAAGTTGGACACCGTTCCTCAAACTGCATTGGCACATACTTCGGAGTCTTATCGAGAGTGGGCAGTTAGGTGGGCTCAGAGGAACATGTGGTTCATACCAGTTCCTATTGGCTCTTTATGGGTATCTGACTCATACTTGCAATGGAGAAAAGCTGGTACTCCCGAAGAACGTGAGAAGCTGAGGAAACACAAACCTGTAGATTACAAGATTCGCGAAGTAGAAAAGGAGAATCAAAAGTATTTGACTGAAGAGGAAGAAGAAGTCGTATTCTTAGTTACTCGTCCGTCGAAGAAACCAAGAGCTGCTCCTGTCATAGAGATGGTGATGGATCGAAATGGTAAGGCTAGACAATGAGAGAGACCTCTGGTGATTAGGTCGGAGATAGCACAAGAGCGCCCGGCTCGTGGTCGAGACAAGAAGTATGATAAGGGTGACAAAGGCAAAGGCAAAATGGAAGAATAGCCTTAGTCATTTATTATAGTACTATTTATTATTAATTTGTAATAAACGGCGGGGTTTTTAGAATCCTAGCCTAGCATTTATTTTAGCTATTTCATATGTATTTGGCGTATTATTATTCTTTATGGAACAATGAATAAAAGATTAGCTAGTTAAGAAACTATCATGATTTTGTTTTATTATTCTGGTCGAATTTCAAATGCAAATGCAAATATCATTCTATTTATATTAAAAATATAAATAAATAATGGGTTGTATCCTGTGAAGGATTGCCTATGTATTCATTAGAAAAAATGAAATCAAACCCTGTGCGTAGTTCGAGTAAATGTAAAAGAATAATTGTTCGAAGCAAGAGCTTGTAATGAACTTTAGAAAAACAAGCATGTGCTTTTTACTTACTCCTAAAGGGAGTACAATTCAATTTATTTGATGATATGAGGATGTCGAAATGTCAAAAAACAAGAGCATAGTGACATAAGCTTTAGCTGGCCAGGAGCCGATTTTATTTCGTGTCGCATGAGCAGCACGTGGGTTACGCGAGGCGCGTTTTCTGTCCTATGCTTAGGGTAGTATCGTTTCAATTGGTCGAGGTTGCTAGGGTTAGAAAATTCATTCCCATCTAGGTCTGTAATCCTAACCGCACCCTCCGAGAGTATAGACTTGACTAAGAAAGGTCCAGCCCAGTTAGGGTTAAACTTTCCTCGTGGATAGACAAGTAGGAGAGCTCTGACTGATTTGAGCACTAAATCTCCTTCTTTGATGTTCCTGGGCTTAACCCGTTTATTAATGGCTCATTTGATACGTGCCTGATAGGTTTGCACATTATGTAATGCGCACAACTTTCGTTCATCCAAGAGGATGAGTTCTTCGTACCGATCCCTAGTCCATTCAGCTTCTGGGATTTGACTTTCGAGCAAGATGCGTAGGGACGGGATTTCTAATTCAACTGGTTGCACAGCTTCCATGCCATAGGTTAAAAAGAAAGGAGTGGCCCCCGTGGGCATCCTAACTGATGTGCAATAACCCCATAGCGCAAAAGGTATTTTGCTAGGCCAATCTCGATAATTATCGATCATTTTCTTGAGGATCATGACGACATTTTTGGTAGCTGCCTCCACCGCACCGTTAGTCTGAGGTCTATAAGGCGAGGAGTGGTGGTGTTTGATTTTGTATTTGGCCAGCAATTGCTCAGTCTCGGCCTGGAAATGTGACCCATTGTCACTGATGATTTCTGTGGGCAACAATATCGGCAGATGATATTGGTTTGTATGAACTTTGCCACATTTTTGGCCGTGAGACTAGTGTAAGATGCTGCTTCGACCCATTTAGTAAAATAGTCGATAGCTACCAAAATGAAACAGTGACCTCCTATTCCAGCTGGCGTGATCTTCCCAATGATGTCGATTCCCCAAGCAGAAAATGGCCAAGGAGATGTCATAGTGTAAAGCATTGAGGGAGGAACATGTTGCACATTCCCGAAGATTTGGCAATTATGGCAATGTCTGACATATTTAATACAATCTGACTCCATTATCGTCCAGTAATATCCCAGACGCGTGATTTTCTTTGCCATCGTGGGTCCACTCACGTGAGGACCGCACTCTCCATCGTGAACTTCTGCCATCACCTTCTGTGCAAGTGATTGATCAAGGCAACGCAAGACAACATCAAGAGGTGTTCTTTTGTACAATTCTCCTTGCATGAGGAGGTATTGAAAGGATAGTAGGCGTATGGTGCATTGTCCCCTCTTATCCATATCTGGTGGGTATGTACCAATGAGTTTGAAGTTTAAAATGGCTTGGAACCAGGGTTCTTCTGGGCTTTCTTCTTCATCTGTAAGGTGGTGTACATAGGCTAGTTCTGACCGTCGTTCGATGCATAAACGCATTTCGATCATGTTGTCCGGCGTATTGATCAAGGCTGCAAGTTTCGCAAGAGCGTCTGCAAATTAATTCTCTTCACGACGTAGGTGTAGATAAGTGACTTGATCGAAGAATTGGGCAACTTGATCTATCCTAGCCTGATAAGGTGCTAGACTTTCACTTCGAATTTTCCAAGAACCTGTAACTTGGTTAATTATCAAGGAGGAGTCTCCGTGAACTTGAAGATTCTTAATGCCTAAGCTTACCGCTGCTTGTAGACCAGTGAGGCAAGCTTCATATTCTGCTGCATTATTTGTCACCTCGAAGTCGAGTTTGACAGAAAGTGGTGTATGCTCGCCTTCAAGAGAAATGAGCAACGCTCCTATTCCAAATCCTCTTACATTCGATGCTCCATCAAAATAAAGGTCTCAAGAGTCTACACTAGTCTGTAGGATATCCTCGTCTAGAAATGACCACATGTCTATTGCTTTGGTATCGTCGATAGGATTATCTGCGAAAAACTCGGCAACAGCGCGCTCTTTTATGATTTTCAGAGGTACGTATTTGAGATCGAACTCCGAGAGCATTAAGGTCCACCTTGCCAAACGTCCGTTGAGAACGGGCTTCTTGAAGAGGTATTTGACAGGATCTATGTTAGAATACACCTTGACAGAGTAGCTAAGCATGTAGTGGCGTAGCTTCTTTGTCGCCCACACAAGAGCGAGGCATGTCTTTTCGAGAGGTGTGTATTTACACTCGTATTATAAGAACTTCCTACTAAGGTTGTAGATAGCTCTTTCTTCTTTTCCAACAGTCTGTGCGAGCATAGCCCCCATGGCTGTTTCGGTGACTGTGAGATATAAACCAAGAGGTTGATCTCGTTGAGGAGGCATTAGAAGTGGTGGTTTAGCCAATATCTCCTTAATTCTGTTAAATGCCTTTTGGCAGTCATCATCCCATATGGTATGATCTGTTTTCTTGAGCTTTTTTAAAATAGGTTCGCAGATCATAGTGAGTTTCAATATGAATCGGCTTATATACTGTACCTTGCCCAGAAATCCTCTACCCTCCTTCTCTGTTTGGGGTTATGGCATTTCGATTAAAGCTTTGATCTTGGATGGGTCAATTTCTATTCCCCTCTGGCTGACGACATATCCCAGAAGCTTGCCTGACGTTACTCCAAATGCACATTTCTGGGGATTGAGCCTCATGTTGTACTTTCGCAGTCTGAGGAAGAATTTGCGAAGGTTGTCGATGTACCCCTTCCTATCTTTGGATTTGACAATCATATCATCCACGTACACTTCTACCTCTTTAAGCATCATGTCATGTAGTAATGTGGTCGCGGTGCATTGGTATGTAGCTCTGGCATTAATTAGCCCAAATGGCATAACTGTATAACAATATGTGCCCCATTGAGTGACGAAGTCTATTTTATGCATATCTTCTATGGCCATCTTGATATAATTATACCCTGCATACCCATCCATGAAGGATAACAACGCGTGGTCTGCTTTATTATCTACCCATATGTCGATGTGTGGTAGAGGGAAGTCATCCTTTGGACTTGCTTCGTTCAAGTCTCTGAAATCAACACAAACTCGGATTCGCCCATACTTTTTGGGTACAGGGACTATGTTAGCCACCCAATCTGAATACTCAGAAACTTTGATGAACCCGGCTTTGAATTGCTTATCGACTTCTTCTTTCATCTTAAGAGTCCATTCGGTCCTCATCCGACGGAGTTTCTGTTTTACAGGTTTGAAACTTGGTTTGATTGGAATTCGATGTTCTGCGACATCCCTGTCAATCCCTGGCATGTCTTTGTAAGACCAAGCGAAAACGTCCTTGAACTCGTGTAGGAGGTCGATGAAGGTGGCTCTTTCAGTTGGGATTAAGGTCGTCCCTATCCTAAGTTCTTGGGGTTCTAGTTCGGTTCCTACGTTGATGGGTTCGGTGTTCTCTATAACTGGTGCCCCTTCCCTCTCTTGTAGTATTTCTTTAATTATATAGAGAGGTAATTCGACTGAGTTTAGGTCAGGATCATCCTCATTATCATCGTAAATAGAATTGCATTCAGAAAAACACAAGTAGGATCTGATTTATTCATATTAAATTTTGAAAATAGCTGAAACAAAGAAGCCATCTGTTCAGCAGTCAGTGGCGGTAAAGGGACAGCTGCTGGGACATTCCCCAAGCTATTGTTACTATTTGATGTTATGCTAGGAGAAACAAAGGGATGGGGAGTGACGACAGAAGAATACTCTCTAGCGACTTCTCTAAACTCAGACCCTGATTCCGACCCCGACTCTGACTCTGACTCGAATTCGTCATCTTCAGGTTCTCTCTTGAACATCTCTCCTTCTCCAGTAATGACTTTGAAGAGCTTTCCTTGGTTGTTAGTCCATTTGATTGACTTTCTCCATCCTTTTTACTGATTCGGGCTAGTGTCAGTGATCAATGTTGTGGTGTTGAAATGGTCATCTTGAAGTATCATGGTAATGATCTCATCCTGCGCAGCTCTGACGAATCGGTCTTCTCCAAATAGAAGGCTAACAGCTTGTTCGTCTAAACAAGGTGTTTGACGAGTTTTGACGGTAGGAACCGTTTTTGAAGGGATGAAGTAGCAATCGTGGAAGACCTCGATTCCAGCTAGTTGTATTCCCTTATAATGCCAAGGTACGGGAAGCCCATGAAAGTACTCTTGACTCCCCTCCCTAACGAAGTATCCATTTAGGGTAGGGAGATAAGGTCGCACCTGGATTCCTCTATCTTTACGATTCTGGAACTGAGTAAGCATTTCTAAGGCTTCTGCCTTCGTGGGCTTGTATCCCAATCCTAATGGTATCCTTTGAGAGTTTCCTTCTTTGTAAGGTGCGAAGGAGTTCTTCTTGGTGGGTTTAATGGCATTCCCGGGAAGTATCCCTGGGACTTGAGTATGTGGTTGACCACCAAATTGGAGTATAGGTTGAAGTATAGAGGTGCCAATTCGCTCTCTACGAGGTTTATGCTCTGAAACCCTCCAAGCTCATATACTGGGTCTGTGACCACTTGGTTGCTTGACATTTTCTCTATCACAGCCTCGATGGGTGACAAAGTGATCGTCGCTACTTTGCCATCTAGAGGAATTTTGATCTTCTGGTGCAAAGTGGATGTTACCTCTTTGGAAGCGTGAATCCAAGGCCTTTCCATAAGTATATTGAAGGATGCCTCGATGTCTACTATCTGAAAATTAACCTTTCGCTTGATTGGTCTTGTTGCTATAGTGTGGTTGATTAGCCCTATTACTTTATGTCGTGTTCCATCGTATGCTCGAACACCTTGGTTGGTAGGAGTCCAATCTGATTCTTTCATGCCTAACATATGCGCTGTCTTTAGTGGTAAGACGTTGACTGCATAGCCATCATCCACCAAAGTCATTGGTACGTTCTTCTTTAAGCACGTGACTGTGATATATAGAGCGAGATTATGACTGGCGCCGAAAGGAGGAAAATCCTCATCTGAAAAAGTAACTGGGTTACTTAGTTTAACTGAGTCTTGGAAGACCAAGTTGACTATATCATCAGGCGTCAAGTTGTGCACTACATTCAGTTTAGCCAATGCTTGCAGTAAAGCTTGGCGATGGGGAAATGAACTCGCAACTAATTGCCAGACTGAAAGATCGGCCTTTGTCTTCTGTAGTTGTTTTAATAGACGGCCAGTAAATGTATCTTTGCCATCATTTGGTATAATGACATTGGTGTTAGTAACTGGACCATTGATGGCAGGACCGTTCTAAGAGACATTTTGATATGGACGCCCTGAGCGAGTAAGGTGGTCTATATCTTGATCGTAGCTAGCCTTGACTATGTCCTCACTGACCTTGACAAAATAATGTTCTGTGAGGTATTCATCTTCATCGACATAAGCCCATATTCCGTTGACGATACTGAGTTCTCTCAACCTAATGATTTCAGCTTCCATTGATTATTTGCTTGACTAGATTGAAAACTACTGCAATCACCTCTTGCATCGTAGACTCCTGAGATAGACTTGGTGCTAGTGGCATGTTTCCCTTAGGTGTAGCGTTTGGGTCACGCAGGGATGCCACAACAGCATCTAGTTCTGAAACTTGCCTACTTAAACTCTTTGGCCATGCGATAAAATCGGCAATGGTAGGAGAGATGGTGGAATAGCTCCCTTCATTTTCTAGTGCATGAATCTCATCCTCGGCTGGAGAAATGAGGTGTGAACAATCCACCAAGGTGGATTCTTCATCTGTAATCATCAGAACTCCAAGAGCATTCTGAGTATTGTTAGGCTTACCTCCAGGAGGTATGGGTAAACGACCATCTTCAATCATATCCTGGATGACATGTTTCAATTTGAAGCATCTCTCTGTAGCATGTCCTTTGCCTCTATGATATTCACAGTACGCACTCTCATCCCCGGATTTATATTTCTTCTCCGGGTCAGCCGTAGGTCCTATAGGTTAGAGCTTACCTTGTTTCATGAGCCTTTTCAGAGCGTTGGAATATGAATCACCAATGTTCGTGAATTTCCTTGGTGGGTTATTCTTCTTAGATGATTCGACAAGGTTAACCTCATCGGTCTAGCTAGTGGATCCATAAGAACGACTCATTGAACCCTAATATCCGCGACCTACCATTTTGGACAAGAGCCCCTTTCATATGTCGTCTTCAATTCTTGTTCCTAGCACAGTCAAGTCTTTGAAAGACTTTATGTTTTGGTATCTCAAATGGTTTGTATAAATAGGTCTCAAATTATCCACGAACTTTTCCACAAGAGTGGCTTCATCTAGGCATTCAACAAGTTGTGTGCTAGTCTTCCTCCACCTACTTAGGAAGTCGGTGAAGCCTTCTTTCTCATTTTGGATAAGAACCTCTAGAGTGCGCATATTGACTTGTATTTCGGCATTATCCACGTATTGTTTAGTGAATTCAATTGCGGCATCGTCTCAAGTTGCAATTTTCTTGTGTTCCAAAGAGTAAAACCATTGCTTAGGAATAGTGTCGAGAGATGAAGGAAAGATCCTTAGGAACATCTCGGGTTTGATGCCTTTGATAGATATATAATCTTTGAAGGCACGAATGTGGTTCAAAGGGTTTTCATGCCCCTTGAACTTCGGGATGTCCGTCATGTTGAAGTTGGTTGGCAATTGAGCATTTACCACCTCATACTTGCGATTATTCTCCCTGTAGATGTCATCTCCCTTAAGGTACATTAGTTGCTCTTCCAAGTATTGGAGTCTCTTTTCAGCTTCAGTAGGACCTAGTGGGAGGTTGACTTCTTGTTGTCCAACAAAGGGTGGAAGGTTATCTTGCACGCTCATGTCAGGAACATCATTCTCTGCAGGAGGAAGTCTAGTTTCTACAGCAACAATTCGGCCTTCAATAGCATTGAGGCGAGCATAAGCTTGGTCTTGGCTTGTTTGGAGACGGACGAGTGTAGCTAGGATTAGATCATTACCATTTTGGGGATGTCCATTAACACTTAGGGACTAGTTCCAGGCATCTTGGAAACTGAGGGTAGGAGAACGATGAGGAATCAAAACACGATCGACCATTTTAGAACACTTACTCGAAAAAGACTCGACTTGTGAAGTCGGAGTGTGCCACTGTGTTAAGTGAGGTTTGAAGATGACAGATTTTGAAATGTTTGTCCTAGGCAACTGTAGTGTAGTTGTAGGAGTGCTGACTCGAGGTGAGTTTTTTTAAATGGGTTTTGAGGCTCTGGTTTTGACTGGACGTTTGGACAGAGTTTCGACTCATTTTGCGCTATTTTAGGCCACTTTCGAAAATATTTACATTTTAAAAAGAATTTTTATTTTACAGAAATTTCGTCATGGTTTTGTTTAAAAAAAATGGTGATCATGTATATGGTACGAACATTCATATGGGCATTATAACGGGATGTTGAGTGCATTAAAGGGTTTTGGCTTTAAAAGGTGGGTTGCCATACCAAGCAATCAAACCCTGGTCTGTGGAGAGGTCCGTGACAAACAAGAGTAAGATCGGTTCCTAGTCCATTTCCGCAAGTAGTGAAAGCCCTTGATACAAACAAGAGTATGTACCATGGTATGGGTGACCTCAATCGCTATCCATCTTTAGGCCCAGATAAGAATTTGGACTGTCCAGACGGGACGATTGGTCAAATGGGTTGGGTTAAGCCTAGGAAAGCCGAATAAAACGAGCTAAGAAGATCGAGTAATGAAAACCGACAACTGTCTCGTATAAACTATTCCCTAACCTCGTTCAAGTTTCACCCTGGGTAACACGTAAGTGTATAATCCCAGTGAGTCGCCAAACCGTGGGACATGGGCCACCACCGCGCGGAAGCGCTTGAATAAGCGTGCATTTGTAGAGTCGCCACCAATTTTTATGGAAAATTAGAACCGTTCGAATACCTCGTGCCATGTCAAGACACAAAGTAGTGACATGAACACTAAGAACTCGTTACCCTTAGCACTCTATGTCTAGAATGACTCTCGTGGATGTCAATGAACACGGATGCTCACAGAGATCTCGAGTAAGGGGTGAGGGTGCGTATTAGGAAGCTCTTTAATCGAACTCCTAATCTCGCCCGCCTCGATAGCGGCCTCTACTAATGATTAGGGAAGTTATTCATATTTGATATGTTGTCGATTATATGCATGCAATGCAACATCCAACGTTTTAGTCATAGCATGTGAATTAAACTACGTCGGTGAATAAATAATTAGCACTCAATTATGTCGAATTGGGAATTAGAATTAATTACAAGTGAATAATAAGCAAATAAATCATACAATAAACAATAAATAAATAACGATAAATAAAATAGCAATAATTAAAATTACAATGAATTACAATGATTTAACTGATTTACGTCAAAAATACACTCGAAACGGGAATTTGAAGGAAAGAAAATTAAAGTTTGAAATTAAAGTGACAAAATAGGCCAGACTAAAGGTGATATTACGATTAGTAGTTAACTAATAACTAAGTAAAGCTACGTCAAAGCGAGAACGGAAAGTTCAGGGACAGAAATCACCTCAGAACAGGCGCAGCATCAGCTGCGTCCCTTAAAAGAGGCGCAGCTATTCCTGCGTCTGTTCTTGAGTTGAACTCTGGCTGTGAAGTCAGAAACGCGGGTAGTTAATGTTCTTTGGTATGTTTTACGATTGATTATTGATGTTAAACTCGAGTGAAAGTGATTTAGCGGGTTAATTACATACTAACATCGTCATAAAAGTGATAAACACGAATTAAACGAATTAAAACGAGTTAAAAACGAATTAAATTTATTTACGATATCGGAAACACAAAAGGAACGAACTTTGAAAGAAATTGATAACCTGAAAATAAGCAAATGGAAATATGTACAAAGAATGAATTCCAGAGACTTGACATGGACAAATCGAGTCTCTAAGATCCGAGTTTGATTTAGTGACGAAAACCCGCAAATATCGATTTATAAGGGATTTAAGTCGGAAATAGAACTTTATTATTGAAAGGAATGACCAAAACATGGTTTATATACAAAGGAATCGAAGAAAATAAGAAAAATAAGATGAAAAGAACAAAACCACAGAAACCCGAGGAAAAAGAAGAAGAGCAGAAGCAGCGGCAGCCTCTGGAAGAGGCGCAGCAAGTGCTGCACCCTTCAAAGAGGCGCATCTGCTGCTGCGTTTCTTCTCGACGTCTGGTAGCTGTTGTTTCGTAAAAACAGTTTGTAATAAAGGTTTTTAAAGTCAGTTTTGAATGTGTTTTTGACGTGAATCTTACATTAATTGATACAAAAATAAAAAAATAAATAAAAAAAAGATGAGATTTACATCCTCAGACTTACATGTTTGACAAAACGAGATTAACTATGTTAACCTTAGTGATTGCTCGACTCGAATGTATGTAGAAAGTGCCCTCGTTGGAGGTTTTTAGATTAATTAATTGATTGATGTGTGGTGGTCAAATTGGTCGGTCATGCTACGTGACTGGAACTCAGAATGATCTAAGCTTACGTCCTCGATTGATCAATCACGTAGGCGTCAAAAGCTTAGAACACGGTCTAGAATGCAAAGGGAGAAGAGAAGGGCGGACACTCGCGTGAAAAATGTGGAGACCGGAGGTCTCTATTTATACTAAACAATGTGAAGAGTTTTGGAATGACTCAAACTTTGGAAAGAAATCACGGAAAAAATCCTTTAAACAGCGAAAACGAGCTGGAGAAGAGGCGCAGCAGCTGCTGTGATCCTTCAAAGAGGCGCAGCACCTGCTGCGTCATTTCCCCAGAGGTTTCCTCCGGCGGAAGAAAGATTTTCGCGTTTCTATTATGGAATTGCGGTAGATCTCTACTTCCTTATTCCTTAAAATATTATATAAGGGATATATTTTAGCAAAAGATATAAATTTATCCGGAATATTCTAGAGCATTCCGACTCGGCATTTTAAACGGTTTCTTAGAAAATGAAGCGGTTTTTGACCCGGACTCCAAATGAACTCTAATTACTGTCAAAACGACCGTATCGGCACGTAGATGACGACCAAGAGGTAGAAAGAAGTGTTTGAACTATCACTTGATGATAAACTTACGGATTGTCATAAATCGTTCCGCGTACCAAACATGCGATCCAATCATCACTGGGTGGTTGGCAGAAGGTGTAGAAATGAGGTATCTATAATGTGCACATCCCCTTCTGTGGCGGGTTCCAAAGAGGGCGAATCAAGGGCGTTAAGCCACTCCCGCAAGTGACTCCACTCAGCCGAGGGCGCACCTCGCGAACCACAGACAAACAACAACAATTATGCAACAACAACTCCAACACAAAAACCAACATGTTATAGATCAATAATAAACACAATCACCATCAACACTTATGTAACCAATAACCGAGTAGGGAAACCCTACCGGGAAAAGCAATCACCAACACCATCACAATAGCGAATCAACAAAGTTCCTCTACGAATTCACCTCCTATCAAACATACAATCATACAATCACCATCTAATAAACACAATACTACCAAAACCCTCCAATTTACCCAATTATGGTTTCAACCAAAATCAATGAAACAATATAAAAACTATAATAGGATCTTACCCATAATACGACGGTCTCAACGGCGTAAAGAACACAACGATCCGACGACTCTAGCCCTTAGGATTTGATAGCAGTGAGAGAGAGAGAGAAGCAACGTAACTTTGTTTTATCTTTGTGAAGTTTAGAAAAGTGTAAAAATGAAAAGAAATTGACGGATTAAGTTTATATATCTTCCTCACGTTGCTATCAAAACCCGTCAAAAACAACTCATACAAGCAACTTACTCGATCGAGTAAGTAACTTACTCGATCGAGTGACCCTTACTCGATCGAGTCCCCAACTTACTCGATCGAGTACCCTTCAGCAGAACACTGTTTCGTAAACCAAACATACTTATTCGACAGAGTAAGCCTCGCTCGATAGAGTACCCAAACACATAGAAAACCGTAGTATTACAGTCTTCCCTCCTTAAAACGAATTTCGTCCTCGAAGTTCACACCCCAACCTATAAAACATGAACTCTTAACACCAACTCCACCAACTATGCCTACCTCCACAACATGGCTCACGATATCGTATCCACCACATTATAGCCTCTCGACATTAACTTCATACACTACCGAATACCATCCACAAACGCCGCTAGCTCCGTCTCACTAACATATTATCCACTAGAAAAAATATCAATACAATCCACCAAGCAAGATCAACCACCGAACGGAATGTTACATTCTACCACCCTTAAAAAGAACTTCGTCCTCGAAGTTCACTGACACTTATAAACATCATCATACAACTGTAATTGCTATCGAACTCATAAACATCATCATCCAACTGTCAACACCATCGAACTCATAAACATCATTATCCAACTGTCAACACTATCGAAGTATTCTCCCATTCCTAAACATCGTACTACTACAAGCACGGCCGTGACCTTTTAATAATATCAACCACAACATAAATCCATCCTTTATTCTGCGCCAAGGCTCAAACTTCCAATTATACCGCAACATGTACAACCATTAAGCTCTCTTTGTTGCATCCTACTCCTCTTAAGATAAATGTTATGTCCTTGTAACTCACTAATACTAAATCCTTTGCTATACTTCCCAAAATCATCATCACCACCGCATGTCAACGATAACCGACTAGAACCTCAACACCTAAAACCATCCCTATATCAAGGTCTCTCTTCCTCTAACAGTCCTCCTTCCTCAATTCATTCTGCACTCTATCTAATCTATACCACAAAATCCTTAACATAACCAATACTCCAACTCTTCCACATTACCGTAAAACGACATACATCTCTATCTAAAGCACCTATCTCCAAAAGCATAACTCACAATCCACACTTGTTACACACACTCACACTAGATCCTCAAGTTCTTTTCTTTCATTACCTCAAAACTCATCCATAACTTAACATGATACTAATTTCCAACACCATATACTCACTGTCCCAATAAAAGATTATGAACCATCTGCAGCTTCCAGATCTGTACAACACATGTTCCATAAATCACTCGCCATTACTATGTCAACCAATGCCTCCTCTAAAAGAAGATCACAAGTACTCCAACAACCCCTCGCAACTGTGTCCTATCAACAGGATATCACTATACCATGACAACAACGGAAACATACACAACTCTCTTCCATATCATACTCTACCCTTACTCCCAAGCTGAAACTGGTAAGAAAAATCAATAAACAAAACAACCGACTATTTGTCCAAACCAAAACTCGCAGGAAACAGCAGTGAACAAAACAACAATCTATGTATGACTGGCATGTACTTTCGAAAACTCGTATCGTAATCATCCCTCCTACTTCACCACAACCGATGACGGCATCGCAACACCGCCACCAACAGCCGCACCGCAACGCAAAAATACCCGCATCACAGCACGAAGTACCGTGCCCGAATTACCACCCGAGGCACAACAGCCACATCGATAGTCATCGCAACTTACACAATTCCCATAAACACTGACTTAGTATAACTTTACGAACAAGAAAACTTCTCAACACCACTTTACTAGATCACAACGCAACATATTACAGGGAATAAACAGATAAGAACCTCGTGAATATCATCCATACCATTACACGGAATAAACACATATCATGAATACACATACAAGTATAACTAGCCATGCCAGATCACCCAAACTATCACTTTTGAATATCATTCCTTTAGGTTACCGTACCCAACATATATTACAGAACATTCAGATAACAACTTTATAACTATCACACCGTACCACTTCTCGTGAGGTCACAAGCTCACACAAACATTTATACACATTATACACCTGTAATCACATCCAACCAGTCAATCCTGATCACATAAGTTACCACTTGATAAAGGTTACCTCTCGACCAAGCTTAACTCGTATGCCCCTCATAACACATTCTCCCATTCGCATAACCATCACTTCCTGCCAAATATAACCATACAGCTAATACGCCACTACTAGAAACCGCCTCCTATAACCACATCTTATACTTCCTTACGAGTCACAACCCTACAGATCAATCCGGCCTCTACAAAATCAACCTTTTTAGAATTGTTATCTTTCTTATCTATCATCACCCTTAACCACTAGTGACAACACCACCACTGTTCGTATAACAAATCCCTTACACTCATCTCTAAATATAATAGTACCTTTCCTATCTTCGATTATCATTCCAAATAACGAACATCAAATCCATCAACAAAATTTACCTCAACATTCTTCCTAATTCTATCCTTAATTGTATCGTCACCTAACTCTCCACCAAAATCTCATATCGTGCAGATACTCTACCTACTTCTTACTCCCTTAACTCCTCAAAACTCATGACTAACATGTTGTCCTGAAACTCCTATATAACCATTAACTCACATCCTCATGATAGTGTCATACATCTCGACGAATCCTTATTTCTATATAACATACTCCAGTCAACATTCTCGTAGTTTACTCCCTTTATTTTACACTTGACAAAATCAACTCACAATTCAACTCCTTATACCTTTTACCTAGCTCTTTAGTGCTCCAGTTACCTTCTCATTGCTCCAAAAATCAAAACCCTTTATTTCATATCAGTACCATCTCACTCTTTCTTACCATGGATCTTCTTTCATCATGCTATCACTCACACTTGTCACCAATCCATCCACATAAGCAAAGTAGCAAAACTCATTTCATACCGTTAATTGTCCAAGGAAATCACACACTAGGCTCGCCTCTTGATAATTCAAATTCCCAAACTCAATCTCTATTTACAAATCCACATCGCAGCATAACTCAATCGAAGCTCTTTATACACCATTCGTTTCCATCTATCTACAACGATCTCTCCATTACATATATTCTTAACCAACCCAGTTATAACTATCTCTCTTCATAATCCTTAAACATCCCAAGTTACCACCATTCGCATCCCTCATTTCAATCTTTTCATTCTCACGTTCCATAAACTTACTTCCCCCCCTTACCCATACTCACTTACTTTTACATTACTCAACACGCGACTATATCACTCACCACATCTCATAAAACATGCTCCCTGCCTCGACAAGCTCATCAATCTTCCCTTCCCTTTTTCCACTATCCATCACAATCACATATAACTCATGTCCTCCCACCAAACGCATACCCATCATAAAGTGCTACTCCTTACATCGTAAGATCTGGTAACTTACGCATCAGAACCAACACATATGTAAAACAATGTGTAAAGAAGTAAAAAAAAACAACTTTCAATTAAACATAATATGCGACGAAGTCAAAAGATAAGCATATGACCCAAAACAGGGGTTACTAGATCGCGTTCAGCCTACTCGATCGAGTAGGTGAAGGTCAGAAGCACGTATAATAAATTACCAGGGCTACTCGATTGAGTAAGGGTTACTCGATCAAGTAACAAGAGGTGCACTCGATCGAGTACCCTACGCAATTCTCAACACTATCCAATTTTCGTAAAACGGTCATATCTCACTCGTTTCTTGGTCATTTTGGGCGTGTGACCTATCGTTAGAATCGTAAAAGAACAAGCTATCACCTCAAAGTGGAATCACATCACAATCATGTAACATCTCAAGTTATCACAGTTTAAATACAACTTCTTTGTAAATGAACAACATAACCATTTGATTTTCCCTTTCAAACAATTTAAACATCAACAAAGTGAACAAAAGCGACTTGATACTTGTAAAACCAGTATCCCTAACCACATGTTACTATCTACCAAAAGCCAAACATTAACATCTATCATTCTCATATAATATTCAACTTATCAATCATGTGCTACCCGCATGCCTTAACTTTATAACTTTTCGTAAAACAAAACATACTTATACATTACAACTCCTATTCCCATGTTACTAATACAACAATATTACAACTCTACTTCGTCACCTAAACATATTCTTAATCACGAAATTCATATTTTCATGCAATTGCCACTCCATCTTTTCCAATCAATTCATCCATTTCAACCACATTCTTCATCCAACATGTGCATATGAAACAACAGTAACAAGTATATAACTTTATTATATAACTTTACGCAAACAAAATCATGTATAATCATATTACATCCCCTAATCACATGTTACTAGTATAGGCACATTATAAATTCTCCTTTTCATCACATAACATGCTCTTAATCATAAATCATTCTTATGCAATAATTACTTCATCTTTTTCCACCACGTCCTCCATTTAATCATATCTCATTCATCCATCATATTCATATAAACATTAGTAAACACATAGTGATCCCATGACACCCCATAGTGACCGGTTTAAAGTTGTGGGGCGAGTTCGCGACTTTAGGACGTCTCCCAAGTCTTTGCATTAGCTCCTAACGACTCCTACCCGGGTTCATTTTATTTTGACTCTCTAAATTCATTGGGTTCATTAGTTACAGGTTCCAAAATCGTCGCTTTGATACCACTTTGTGACACCCCCATACACTAAGGTGCCTTACCAGGACCACCTAATGCATGAAAGTGCTACCATCTCGATTACCCGAGGCAATGTATATCAAATTGATCATAAAGAAACATACTTTAGACAAATAAGTTTAACTGATTACATATCCAAAACCCAAAACGGTAAAGTAAAATACAACTGTTCTCAAAACTGTAAATCAACTAAGTGGAACTGCCTTAACAAACACAACGGAAGACTAAAGACTCTGATATGCGTTGACTCCATCCCCAGCTAGATCCCTCGCGTATCCAAGATATACCTGCTAAACAACTGCTCACCACCCCCGATTGGATCAGTTAATGATTTCACAAAACACAATATATAAGATACAACACACATTACCCAAAATCAGTCATAACTCCACACACTTGACTACACACTAAAGTGTGTAGTCCTGCCAGAATACCCATCGCAACAGATATTCCTCGCCGCCAGTGGGGGACCGCAGTCGTACCCACCTAATCCCCGCACATCTCATCCGAGCGATAACCTATGTTCATTAATGTGCATATCCCCTTCAGTGGCGGGTTCCATAAAGGGCGAATCAAGGGCGTGAAGCCACTCCCGCAAGTGACTCCACTTAGCCGAGGGCGCACCTCACGAACCAGAGACAAACAACAATGATTATGCAACAACAACTCCAACACAAAAACCAACATGTTATAGATCAACAATAAACACAATCACCATCAGCACTTATGTAACCAATAACCGGGTAGGGAAACCCTGCCTGGAAAAGCAATCACCAACACCGTCACAATAGCGAATCAGCAAAGTTCCTCTATGAATTCGCCTCCTATCAAACATACAATCATACAATCACCATCTAATAAACACAATACTCCCAAAACCCCCAATTTACCCAATTAGGGTTTCAACCAAAATCAATGAAATAACATAAAACTATACTAGGATCTTACCCACAATACGACGGTCTTAACGGCGTAAAGAACACAACGATCTGATGACTCTAGCCCTTAGGATTTGATAGCAATGAGAGAGAGAGAGAGAGAGAGAGAGAGAGAGAGGGAGAGAGAGGGAGAGAGAGAGAGAGAGAGAGAGAGAGAGAGAGAGAGAGAGAGAGAGAGAGAGAGAGAGAGAGAGAGAGAGAGAGAGAGAGAGAAGCAACGTAACTTTGTTTTATCTTTGTGAAGTTTAGAAAAGTGTAAAAATGAAAAGAAATTGACGGATTAAGTTTATGTATCTTCCTCACGTTGCCATCAAAACCCGTCAAAAACAACCCGTACAAGCAACTTACTTGATCGGGTAAGTAACTTACTCGATCGAGTCCCCAACTTACTCGCTCAAGTACCCTTCAGCAGAACACTGTTTCTTAAACCAAACATACTTAGTCGACAGAGTAAGCCCCACTCGATAGAGTACCCAAAGACATAGAAAACCGTAGTATTACAAGCACTATCTTTATGGGGCGACCTTTAAGGTATTTTCTTATCACAAGAGTTTAAAGTACATCTTTAATCAAAAGGAGCTGAACATGAGGCATAGGAGGTGGATGGAGCTTATCAAAGATTTTGACATGGATATCATATACCATGAAGGGAAAGCAAACGTGGTTGCTGATGCGTTGAGTAGGAAGAGTGTGCATTCTCTATGCACAGCCATGTCTTTGATGAGGTTGAGAGATGAGGTAAGTAAGATGGGGATACATTTGATTCAAAAAGGGGATGCTGGGGGAGACTTGACAGTGGAACCGGGCCTTTATGATGATATTCGCAGGAAGCAGGCTCTTGATTCTAAGATTCAGGAGTAGAGGGCTGGAGTAGAGAAAGGGACAGTGTCTCGGTTCTCTATTCATTCTGATGGGAGTGTTTGGTTTGATGGGAGATAGTGTGTGCCTAAGGATGAAGAGTTGAGAAAGACAATCATGATAGAGGCTCATTGTACTCTGTATTGTAACACCCCGTATTTTATAATAATATTTTATTATAAAAGTTCCTTATTAAATTAATTATTTCGAAGTATATGGATGTATTTTAGAAATATTTATATTTATCGTATTCATTCTCTATTATATTATTTCTCGTTATACTCTACTTTTGATCGAGTTAAAATATCTGTGCACTATTCTACTATTTTAATTTAATAACTACCTTTCTTATATGAGTTCTCCAAGCGTTTTAATAATATCCAATTTTTTTTGTAATTAGATAATATAATCTATGAGCTAATGGGCCCAAAGCCCATTAGTTGATCCCCTTATAAAAGAAACCCTAAGCTAGCAACTAGGTTGCTCTCTTTTCCTTCTCGCGTAAAACCAACGGCGGCAGCTCCCCTTTCTTCCTCTGTCTGTTCAATTTTCTCCCTTTGACTTCATTGTTGTGCATCTTTTCTTCTCTTCTATTTAAAGATAAATTATATTTTCATAATCCTTGCTCTTATTCTTACAACATATTCATCTCCAAATAATTTTATGGGGATTATTTGTATGAACCTTTATACCTACGTTTTTGGTCTCTTATTTTAATGGTTAAAGAAGAAGAAGATGTCTTCTCTTGGCGTTTTTAAGGGAGGATTTGCGGTGCATAATTTCTAGCACATGGGTTTTGGATTCATGCATCTTTAATGTTTATTTATGGATATTGACACGCGTTGGAGATAAGGCTTTGTTGGTCGTTGTCTTTATGGAGGTTTTCATTAATTTCTAATAAGGTAACTAGATGTTTCTCTTTTAATTATGTTTATGCCAATTGATGTAATTAATATGATTTAATGATCGTTTTGTATGATTGGTACATGCTTGATTGTTTATTATCATGTTAATTATGTTTTCGCTTGATTGTATATGTTTTAATGTATTAATTATATATCTTATGTTGCTTATGCATTAAATATGGGTGTCATGAGTGCAATTAGGGTTTACGAATGAACTCTAATGGCGGCGTGATAGGAGGCCAAGAGTGCTCTCCAAAGTTATAGCTAAAGCTAGTATAACTTTGATGATGATTCAAGTGTTATAGCTGAAGTTAGTACAACTTTGGGTCGTTACTCTAGTTATGGCTGTTTGAGGTATAACCTTGGAAATATGAATCAAGGTTATAGCTGAGTCTACTATAACTTTGGATACGAGTTAAGGTTATAGCTAAAACTAACGTAACCCTGAGATTATGTCTCAAGGTTATAGTTGGAACTAGCATAACTTTGAGTTGCATGTCAAGGTTATGGTTGAGGTAAGTATAACTTCAAGCTATATGTGTTGAATTTATAGTCGAGGCTACTATAACCTCACATCTATAGTTCATGTTGTGACTAAGGTTACTATAACCTTGGTTGTTTATACTTGTTTCATATGTTATATGGAGTTCAGTTGTTATTATATAATGACATGTTTGCATATATATTTGGTAACTCTTATTTATGTGATAGGTAGGATAATCATTTATACTATCCTTTGAGTTGAGTCGTTATGTTGTTCACGCATGTTAGTACAGTCAGTTATACTGTGCATTTATTTGTGGGCTAGTTTGAATAGATGATGGTAGTATCAGTTACATACTATCGGAATGAACCAACGCCACCCGTTGATGCGGGATTTATTTTGCCCTGTGTTCGGGGTTGGCCAGAGTCGTAAGTTATACGCTCTAGGTCCCGAGTGTCGTTCGATATACAGTTATTGCATCGAGGGGTCTGGCCAGGTCTTAGGCATATAGGCAGTGGTGATACGTTATACATAGTACCGTGGAGGCAATGGTGATACGCTCCACACCGATGGAGGCAGTGGTGATACGCTCCGTCAGTTAGAGGAAGTGGTGATACGCTATGATAAGTTAGAGGCAGTGGTGATATGCTCTAACAGGCATTCGCTCTATTCGCTATGCTTTGTTGCTAGCTTTGTGCCTTCTGTTGCTGTGGATTATGTCTAACCTTATTCGCTATGCTTTGTTGCTAGAATTGTGCCTTATGTTGTTGTGGATTGTGTGTTACTTGGGTTATATGTGTTCATGGTCTAATGGTTGCATATGGTCTAGGTTCGCATGGTTCCATTGTCTAGTGTTGAGTACACTGTAGTATGATAAGTTGAAGTCGAGTTTTCATGAGTATAGATAGTCCCACATGTTTACTGGTTTTGCATTTTATTTATTAATGATTGTTAGTTATATTCAATGATTGTAAACATGACTAGGAGAGCATCTAGTTACTCCCGACAGATTATCGACCCCCCATTCTCATGATGTTCAGACGATTTGCTATTTGGATGATATCTTACTGGGAAGTACTGTGCGGCGAGATGAATAATAAATTAGGACTTTGTTTTCAGTTGAGGTACACTTAATAATGTATTAGTTTGGTTTTGGTTTTGGTTTTAGTAGCGAACCGGATTGGTCAGGTGTTTTCGCCACCTTGACCCTTTTATCATTGTTATACACAGATAATTTATTTAATATACGTTCTCCCTTTGTTTTATAATCTGGGTTATTACAGTTGGTATCAGAGTGAACACGCTCCCAACTCTCACGTATTTAATGACTAAAACACAATGACTTATTAAATGAGTGAGAGTAAATGGGGTGAAAACAGTTAAGGACTTGTTTGATTGTGCATTAATGTTTTGTATCATTATTAATTGTGTTACATGTGTTGTTCTTGCACTTGTTTATTTATGCCTTAATTAATGTTTTATATCGTTACGTAATGTATTGAATGTGTCGTTCATCTACTTGTTTGTTTATGCCTTAATATTTGTCGTTATTTAGTGTATTAAATGTGTTGTTCATGTATGACCGTCGAGCATGCTTTGTTGATTTTAAAGTTGGTCAGTTTTGAAAATATTCCTTGCATGTTACGTATCGTGCGTTTAGTTATACATATATGTTGTCAAAACTTTTAATCCTTGGTAACCCGAGCTTTACTCTTATTGTACTTTTATCCTTTTCGATCATTTGGTGGTGTTGTCCTTATTTGAGGTGAATTCAAAGTTGATTCCTTGTGGTTTAGATTTTTGGGGCAACAAGTTAGAATTGATGGTAGTTATGGATGTTCAAGTATAAAAGAAAAGAGCGTTTATTATTATGAGCTTCGTAACGAAGAAGTTTACTTTGGGATTAGAGGTTTTTGAGATGAAGTTTCCTTTGGGATTAGAGTTTGTTAAAGTGAAGTTTACTTTGGGATTAGTGGTTCTTAAGATGAAGTCTCATTTGGGATAAGTGGTTGTTAGGTTCTTTTATGTACTTGAGGAAATCTTTATTGATGATAAAGGGTGATGATATGTGGCATAAGATGTATGATTGTGGTTTCATAGTTTCACAAGAAGTGAGAGACATAATAAGTAGATTTATCTTATGGTATTATTTGGGAATATTTGTGACTTATGTTCTTAACCGTTAGAATTATTGGTTTTTTGTCTTGTGCTAAAATAAAAACTTACGCGAGTTATTTAAGGATCGAGTGTAGAATAATGGAAATGAATTGAATGTTATTGTGGAGTTTAGATTGAGCATGTTGGGAATTTTGGAGACTATGCTCGTCTTTAATTGGAATACCATATTTGAGGAGTTGGAATCGTTATTGGCAATTAGTGAGTTATGAAAGATTTTGTGATTTATCCGTTGAGGAGTTATTTACTGATCATTCATTTTAAAGGATTGATTTAAAGAGGCGAACTGTAATTTAAGGGACTTGTGAGATGTTAATGTTAAAGTGTTCAAGCGTTGACTTAGTGAATGACCATGTTGGCGATGATTATAATGTATCGTGGTGTTCATCCTTTGAGGGTATGGAGATTGCTATGGGTTGATTCATTAATTGTGATTAGGTGGTGTTCTTGAGAGTGGAAGGACTTGAGAGTTCATGGTCGTGAGAGTTTATGATCTTGAGAGTGATAATCTGAGGAATGTAGCGATTGTGAAGGGGCAATTACACAAAAGTATTATGGAGATATGACGGAAGGATGTTATAAGATGTTGTTACCTTAAGTGATGATTGTACGAGAATTGTAAGACTCTGGTTATCTCCTTTATTTATTTTATCTTATGGTGTCATCTTCGAGTAGATAAAATTGTTTTTGAGGCGCCTATTCTTGTCATCCTTGCACGTGTTAACCATACCTCTTCTATTTGAGTCTTCAGCCTAAAAGTTCCTTTGTATCTTTGTCCTCTATCTGTTTTATCTATCTTTACTCTCTATTTGTTCTTTATTTCAACTTCAGTTCCTTCTTCTTTAAACTTTTCTAATTACCTTTTTCATATTGATTTCTCTCTAAGCTTTTACTTCCGAAAGGAATGTGTTCTTTTGCCTTGTGGTATTGCACGGAAATGTTTTGTTTTGGTTTGCAAGTTATTTATGTTAGAAATATATAATCTCATTAATTTACATATTCATATATGTGACATTTAATTTAGTCATAAAATTAAATCTAGATCTTATGCATGCAAACATAAAACAAATTAGAGAAGAAATCACCACTTCTTACATTTGTGATTCGGATTTTGGGCACCAACAAGATCTCCTTCTTGTTAGTTCTTGAGCTTTCCAATAATGGATGAACAAGATTCAAGTTTAGAATCTCTCCCAAGGAATTATACCCAAGGAATACCCTTAATAGATTTTATTAACATAAGACTAGTATTAATAAAATCCTTCCTTAAAATGACACAAATAAATTGTTATTTTGCTCTTGAAATTTCGGTTCAAGAGGGAGTATTGTGTGAGTTTATTTTGCTCTTAAACTTCTTCTCAAAAACTAGAGAGAACAAAAATATTTTTAGACTAGAATGAATAATAATTCAAAGATGAGAAAACTCTTTCCTTTTCTTATGGGTGGCCAAAAAATGATGGCCTTGGGTAGTATGCCCAATGCTTTTCATTTTCGCTCTTCACAAGAGGCTAGGCATGCAACCCTAGGGTTATCATTGTGTTTGTTGAATAATATATAAATTAAACAACACAAACCCTGATTTTGTGTACTAGATTGAGTGAGGTACTCCCTGATATTGTCCATAGTAGTCAGGGGGGGTTTATCAAAGGTCGCAATATTGTTGAAAATGTTCTGATTTGTCAAGACCTAGTGCGTTTTTACAACAGGAAGGTGGCCTCCCCTAGGTGTCTTATCAAAATTGACCTTAGAAAGGCTTATGATTCAGTTGAGTGGAAGTTTGTGCATCAAATGTTAGTAGCTTTAAGGTTCCCTGCTAAGATTATTCACCTTATTATGACTTGTGTCACTTCCCCTTCCTATTCTCTGAATGTCAATGGCAATACATTTGGATTTTTCCAGGGTAAGAGGGGGCTGAGGCAAGGGGATCCTATGTCCCCTTTGATTTTTACCCTCTGTATGGAATACCTTTCAAGAATTTTGGATGTGGTTGCTCAACAAGAGAATTTTAGATTACATCCATTGTGTGGACCACTAAGGCTCAATCACCTTTTATTTGCGGATGATCTGTTATTGTTCTGCAAACGCAATAATAGCTCTATTATGTGGATTTTGAAAGCTTTCTCTACTTTTTCTTCCACTTCTGGACTCTCCCTGAACAAGGATAAGACTGACATGTATTTCAATGGAGTTAAAAAGGAGTTAATGGATGACGTTAATATTTCTGGATTCAGAATTGGTACTCTCCCTTTTAAGTACCTGGGGGTACCTATTTCTTCTAAGAAAATTACCAAGTTTGAGGGGCATAAACTGATTGAAAGGATTGTTCAACGAATTAGATTTCTGGGTGCCAGGCATTTGTCTTATGCTGATAGGCTCATTTTGGTAAGGTCTGTCCTCTCTACTCTTAATTCGTACTGGACATCTATATTCCTCATTCCTTCTGGTATTATGCATAAGGTAGACTCTATCTGCAGGAATTTTCTTTGGGGTGGTAGAGACTCTTACTTGAAAGCTCCTAATATCAAATGGGAAACTTGTTGCACACCTAAAGAGGAAGGTGGATTGGGTCTCAAAAATGCAACATGGAATAAGGCTTTATTGGGTAAATACACCAGTTGGATGGCCTCTAAAAAGGATCATTTGTGGGTCAAGTGGATTAACCAGGTTTATATGAAAGGTTGTGATTGGAAGGAGTATACTCCTTCCCCTGATTGTAGCTGGTCTTGGAAGAAAATTGCTCAAGTTAAAGATGTGTTTAAAGCTGGGTATTTGGGTAATCAGTGGCAGGCTAATCCCAAAGGATACACAGTTGTTGATGGTTATAATTGGCTAAGAGTTGAGGCACCTAAGGTTCCATGGAGACACTTGTGTTGGAATATTATTAATGTCCCAAGAACTTCCTTTATTTTTTGGGCTAGTCAGCACAGGAAGTTACTCACCCTTGACAGGCTACAGAAAAGGGGTATTATTCAGGCTAATAGCTGCTTCATATGTGGTATAGCCCCTGAAAATCATGAGCATTTGTTCAGTTTGTGTGAGTATAGTAGACAATGTATGGAGCTAATGCAACAGAAGATTCATATCAGGTTCTCTGCTGCTCATATGGTCACTTGGTATTCTAAAGCTAGAACTAAGAGTAGACTGCAGAGAGATGTGGCTGGTGCTTGCTATCTAGGTTTACTATCTGGAATTTGGCAGGTCAGGAACTGTGCACGCTTATACCATCAGGTGAATGCACCTAGGGTGTTAGTGAATCAGGTTTGGAGGGAGACTAAAGAACGGTTGCTACATCGGAATAGAAGGATTCTTAGTATTTTTGATTTACAGCGGCTTGATTCTATTGTGTAATTTGTTTAGGATTGTTTAGCTTTTATACTTTGTATTCTTAAAAAATTACAGATTTTGATATATATATATATACTTACCCTTCACCAATAAAAAACAAAACAAACCCTTAATACCCCTCCTAGTTTCGGTTACCATGTAAAACGGTGGTCCATTTTATTTTTGTCATTTTTCAATTGTGACATATGTGACATGTTACATTATAATGCATTTTTAACATATTAAAAATCATCATATTAATAAAATATGTCACATACAAAAATAACTAATAATTAAAAATTACTTGTACCAAAATGGGTCATAAGATTATAAATCACATCTACATGTGGTTATAATAAATTATTCATTCTATTTTTAATTGTTTCATAAACAATAAATTAATCTAAGTAATAAAACAATTCGATTACTTAGACCGAATCTTATTTAATCAAATTACAATAAGAGACGTAATTTTACTCACAAAATCACTCGTCAATTTTGAGGAATTTAATTAACCCGTATCGGCATACGATTAATTAAATAAACAATTAAGATTATTTCCCTATAGGTATGACCTAAGGGGATCAACTGATCACCACCGTCGCACGACAGTAATGTCAAACTCTAGTCAGCCAATCATTACCGATATGTGGGACCAAATTGACTCAGAAAATATTACATCCCACACGTATTCTTAAAAATGAGATTTAAACATGTGATCATTATGATCGATAGCCAGATCGCATTATTGTCGGAGGACACTTATTCCAAAAATCTCCCACTTGTCCTCGACAAGTGTGCGTCACCAATTCTCTTGTCCTATTACTATCTCCCACTCAATGCAAGGTGTCTTTTCGGTCGTACTTGCAAGTGATCATATCGAGAGTGGTTTCCTCGATCTAGAGAATAACTGATTGACCAGAATTATCTACCATAGATACTTTCCGAGCGTGGCCACGCATTTCCAGTTCATTACTCCTCGAGTGGCCCTGAGATATTGTTTTAACCCTGACAAGGGGGTGGACAATTCCTATCGCACTTATTCCCTTCGACTAGCCACAGCCATCATAACCCAAAATATGCCCATTTGACCCCATTTATGAAGGTCGTAGTAACATAAATCAAAGCTAATCTGAAACTGTGCCATCTTAGGCGAACAGTCTTTTGTCAAAAGAATCGACTCATTAGAATACTATAGTAGCTCTCGCCACGACCAGGCTATATAAATTTGCCAGAACTCTATAAGCGGTCATAAGGCCCGACAAAGTGTTCCTAACAGTCTGCCTATGTGATCGACTAGTCATTTCACATGACTCTATGGCACTTGAACTTGCCATCAATCGCATCACACTCTAGTCGCTTCGAGACGTCACCTCATACAAGTGACTATGAGCGAATACCATGTTAATCCGGATTCACTTTAACGGGGTTCAATATTGTCTCTACAACCCGTTTGGATGTAACAAAGTATAAAAAAAAAAAAAAAAAAAAAGTTTTCAGATTTAAAAACTCGAACGACAAATGTGATTATCACATATGAATAGTCAATACCTGATTACTACTTCATATTTTTATAATCCATTTTCATCTTATATGTAGTTGTTCATCTCAATGCAATTGAAATGACATATGATATGACTCATCATGTTAAGCCTATGAGAAGGCTTTGGTTAGTAGGTTTTATCAACTTCTTGTACCTTACTCAACTTTACTACATACTCGTTTTCCTTTCGTAATGTATACATTTGCATTACAAAACTTTCTGAGTACATGTCTAGATCCAATCTAGACATAGGCTTTCTTGCCTTAAAATAGCTCCCACTGTTTTCACAGTGTGCGGAACTCATCCCTCTTGCACATCCCATGATTGCAAGTGTACTCAATTTCCGTTGTAAATATTTCTCATTGTTCTTTATTGCCTAGAACGATTCTAGAAAATCTATTTCTTAAATAACATAGCCACAATGGTTCCTTAACCATCTTCACGTGTTTTGAATATGGTTTTGTCTGAAACCTTTCGCAATCTCAATTGTCATTCGTGTAACACCCTTACACAAATTTGTTAATTGCATCAAAAACACTTAACTTTCCATCCTTGATGCTTCCTCAAGCACTTAAGAATAATCTATATGGCTACTTGGTAACTATTACTTAAATTCGATTTTGAAACAATTCATCATACTCAAAGTATATGAAGTGTTGTACATCATTACTCATTTAATTGATCCGGCAGCGGAAGCAAATTGGAATCAATCAAATATGTTTAACTCGATTGAACTAATCATGAATCTTATCAACATAAGACTTCTTATTTGATGCTAATATCATGTAGATTTATCTCCATAAATCCGGATATTAAAGATGTATTATAATACTCCATAAGTGTCAAATCATTCCCAATGATCAATATGGCATCCACATATAAGACTAATTAAAATTTCCGTAACTCCCACTAAACTCTATGTATAAACACAACTTCTCGACATATCGAGAAAAGTTTTATACCATGATCAAATCATTGATTCAAACTCATTGATGTCCTACTTAAGACCCTCTCTTAAGTTGCACATTATCTCAGGATTGCAAGAATCTACAAAACTCAAGACATGTATTGAATACATTCCTTCTAATTGAAGAAGTGGGTTTTAGATTCACTTGCTATATGTATATCATCATAATGAAACACAATCCCTAAGAAGATCCAAATAGACTTAAGCATTTAAACTAGTGCAAAACTCTTTGCTACCAATCAAGCTTTGAAATCTCTCTTTATTAGTGCAAAACCCTTTGTCACTAATCAAGCCTTTTATTTCGGATTTTCATGACTCTAAGCCTTGTATTGAGTTGTGACTTAAACATTCTCATGTAAGTCATATGTTCATTACTTTCTAGAAGTAACATGAGTCAATTAATTGCTTTGTAAGTTGTAAGCTTTTTACTTTCTAAAAGTAACACTAATTCATCATCTTCAACAAGTGATGAGTTTAACCTCCTAGGTTTTGAAGAAACAACGTCTTACACAAAACGTCTCATGTAGCCAAGAAAGACCAATTTCTTGCCACATAACATTCTTTGTGGCTCTTTGAATAATTTCTCCCACTCTGTCTTCTAGAAATAAACTTGTATTCTAGAAAGACAGCTTAACGAGCCACAAACCCGTTGTACTCGTGATTATAATAAGGAAAAATGAGCATTTGTTTCTTTGTGAAAAATTACAAGAATGGTACCCTACCATTTCATATCTCATATGAATCGTTTTAGATTTAGCGGAAAAATAATTTAGACAAAATGATAAAATCCCCAAAAGGATCAAGTAACTCAAAGTAACTTGATTGAAGTCCAAACCATATCGAATAGCGTTTGATTTCTTTATCCAACCACACATTATCCCATAATGCGTGCTAAGAGAGATTAATTTGTGATACTATATCACATTTCCTTTGGCTTATATCAAAGTCTTCACTTTGATAATCCCATCACGATTAAATCGTGATTCCTGGAACTCTTTGAACTTCTTCAAAGATTTCTCTATTTACCTTATTAAGTGAACACATTAGTGTCAACCTAAATCGTTGGTAAAAGAAAATGATCAACCTATTTTGGATCAATGATTTACAACCTCGATCTCCTTTTCAACCAAAAGTCACGAGACATCTTGCTTTGAATACAAGATACGCATACACCATAAGATTAACAACCTAATGGTTTCAAGATTACTCGATAACTCTTTGCGTTCATCATTCCAGAATTTAAGGTTTAATCTTGGGATACCAATTTGAGTCTTGCATCATCTACATAATGTATCATTCTAGTTTGGTTTAGAATATATTCACCTTGATAATGGGCTAGCCATACATCAAATCGTGGTGTATAGGGTCACAAAAGTGAAACCTCTTTTGTATCTTAACAAGTTTATATTCTTATTTAGAGTTTATGCACTTAATAGTCATAATTAAGTACAACTATAAACCCAAAACTAGATTGATTACACAATGACTCTATCTCTCGATATTATTTGATGCTAGTCGTCATATTATAATCATCTTGTTTATCGAATACAATGATGAAAACCTCCACTGGTTTCTAATATTGACGAAGTAGTACTAGCAAAATTTATGTTAATCAAATAAACATTTAAAGAAGAAGGTCCCATTAGATGTCCCACAACTAACTTGTTCATTATTCAATAATTTGGGGTAGTTTCCTTTCTAGCGTCCAACAATTAAGACAATGGAAACTTTATCGGTCGGGATTGATAGGTTTAGTATCGTTATTCTCAATAACTTTACTTTTAACATTACCTTATATCAATTCCATTCTAATTTTACTTCTTTAAAACCTTATCCTTTTCTTAACGGTTTAAGAGAATGCTCCCACTCATTTCAATGAGTCTTTGCTAAGAGAAGCAAAATTGAAATTCATGAAGACAACTCTTCATTCGTTTGTTTAGTCTTAAAACTTTCATTGAAGTGGTTGCGGTATTTTGGTCAATTTTGATTTCAAACAAATCTAGTAACCAAAATGATGTAACGTTTCAAAGTACTTAACTCAATTAAGAATATGAGAAACAATTCATTGTAAGTAGATATGTTAGTCAAGAATCAAAAACCCTTTTGATCACGAATAACTTTTATCTATACACTTCACAAGAGATCCTTACAATGGATAACACGAGGTTTTTAGAAGAAAAATTCAAGTTTTGTCTTTAGTTACGATGTTTTAATGGAGATTTGAATCAAAAATCGAAATGATATCGTATATGAATTGTGGTAAAGAAATAGAACAATATGATAACGGAATAATGGAAAACTTAACATTTATCGTTTTATTAATACTTGTAAATAACAAGTAAAGCATTTACATAGTGACCTCTACCCAACTATGATAAATGATTCCAAGATCCAAATTCATATTAACTTGGGCATCGGTAAAGCCGAATACAACCCTCATCAATATAACTCGGTGGATTAACTCTTTAATCGATTCTACTTTTAGAACTCTTGGTCGATAAAATTACATTAATATTTATCTTTAGCCCGAAACACATCCGGCAACCGTCGAGAATACTTTCGTTGAGTTCAACCAAATTTCGAATAAATGTGTCCACGATCCAAATTTACATCAACTAGGGCATCGGTAAAGCCGAATACAACCCTTATCTTTATAAATTCGGTGGGTAGACATTTATCACCCACTTCCCCTACGTAGCAAGGTTTGTACCCCGGTAAGGCCGAGTGCACTCCCTCACGAAATAGGTTTTCATGGTTTCTAATTTTTGGTAAGGCTAAGTCTCAATTGTTTATTTAAGCGAGAGGTCATGTCAATTTATTATCTATCACATTTTAAGTGAACTAAAGTGGTGAACTACGATAATTGTAAATGACACGGTCGATTTACTCGATTTAAAATGCATGTTTAGTTATGGTGATTTAGCGATGCATGCAACATATAAATAAAATGCAAAATATAAAAAAAAAATCCTAGTATGGCCTTCCTAAAATAGTAAATCTAATAAACTATTATAAATTCGGAAACCAACTCCTTTGGTCCCTTGAACTTCGGTCTTGGCACGCATTTCAAGGCAACACTTTCTTTGATGGATCGCCTTCTCGAATGGCACCGTCTTCAAGGAATTCCGGAATAATTAAATTACAAAATAAATTACATAATTTCCTATTATACATTTGTAAAAATAAAAATAAATCTATTAAATTACAAAACGGTGATACGAGATCACAATAATTACAACCGAATTGATATTCCCATACATTTCGGGTAATAACGATTAAAAACTAAGGCCATACTAAGTAAAATTACATAATTCAAAAATTAGATAAAATTAAAATATGACAATCATAAATAAAATGCAGCATTATAATATGTATGAGCATGCCAAATTTTATGCTAAATCGCCTTTAAGAGCCAATATCGTATATTAATCGGTTTTTACGGATTTGCGTGATTTAACTTATTAAAATCACAATAATTACATAAATTCATATTTATGTACAAGTTAATTACCCTAACCTTCTTAGGACTCAAAATTAGTCTCCATTAACATTTGACAATAATTAAACTTGATTTCTTAATATTGTTCATAAATGGACCCAAAAATACAAAATTTATGCTATAAACCTCAAATTAAATCATAAAAATTTCAAATAATTTCAAAATTTGAAATTTAAACTCATGAACATTCTGGAAAAATACCATAACACTCATAATGTTCAAAACTTAGGTTAAAATTTCGAAAATTTATCGAGAAAAACAATGTTGCGGTTTATCGGTTTTAACAAATATGACCATAAAAATATTAGAAAAATATTTTCATCAACTTTTCATTTTTAGATCTGAAATATATGATAAAATACAACATGTGACGTTTTTTCTTTAGTCATGAAGTATGTTTTAGCATTATTACTAATTATAGTCACTATTTATGTGATTTTTCATCAAAAATTCATAAATCATTCATAAAGACTTCATTATAGCCAAATATTTTAAACCCATATTGTAAAATTTCATGTGACAACAAACTAAATTTTCATGACCAGATTCGAAATATAACTCATATTAACCTATTTACCCATTTAAATACGATTTTAACTTGAAAAATCCATATTTCGAGCAATACAACTCATTTTATCATGAAAATTTACAGGCCATTAGTAGATAATATATGTGAAAAGATATCCAAAAACCACTAAAAAATTCGAAGTTTAGCTATTTTTCGTCCAAAAATGACATTTTTATCATAAAAATCACATTTTAATGCCAATATTATATAAAATGAACAATAAAATCCATAAATAAACTAAAATGTCCTAAAAATCACTTAGGACCTGAAAATTTTAACATGTAAGGTTATTTTTAGGTTTATCTTCATAAAACCAAATTAATTAGTTTTGTGTGTTATTCATATAACTCGGAAAAAATATAAACCGATTTGTATGCAAACAACCTAAGGCTCTGATACCACTTGTTAGAAGTATATAATCTCATTAATTTACATATTCATATATGTGACATTTAATTTATTCATAAAATTAAATCTAGATCTTATGCATGCAAACATAAAACAAATTAGAGAAGAAATCACCACTTCTTACATTTGTGTTTTGGATTTTGGGCACCAACAAGATCACCTTCTTGTTAGTTCTTGAGCTTTCCAATAATGGATGAACAAGATTCAAGTTTAGAATCTCTCCCAAGGAATTATACCCAAGGAATACCCTTAATAAATTTTATTAACATAAGACTAGTATTAATAAAATCCTTCCTTAAAATGACACAAATAAATTGTTATTTTGCTCTTGAAATTTCGGTTCAAGAGGGAGTAATGTGTGAGTTTATTTTGCTCTTAAGCTTCTTCTCAAAAACTAGAGAGAACAAAAATATTTTTAGACTAGAATGAATAATAATTCAAAGAAGAGAAAACTCTTTCCTTTTCTTATGGGTGGCCAAAAAATGATGTCCTTGGATAGTATGCCCAATGCTTTTAATTTTTGCTCTTCACAAGAGGCTAGACATGCAACCCTAGGGTTATCATTGTGTTTGTTGAATAATATATAAATTAAACAACACAAACCCGTAATACCCCTCCTAATTTCGGTTACCATGTAAAATGGTGGTCCATTTTATTTTTGTCATTTGTCAATTGTGACATATGTAACATGTTACATGACATGTTACATTATAATGCATTTTTAACATATTAAAAATCATCATATTAATAAAATATGTCACATACAAAAATAACTAGTAATTAAAAATTACTTGTACCAAAATGGGTCATATGATTATAAATCACATCTACATGTGGTTATAATAAATTATTCATTCTATTTTTAATTGTTTCATAAACAATAAATTAATCTAAGTAATAAAACAATTCGATTACTTAGACCGAATCTTATTTAATCAAATTACAATAAGAGACGTAATTTTACTCACAAAATCACTTGTCAATTTTAAGGAATTTAATTAACCCGTATCGGCATACGATTAATTAAATAATCAATTAAGAGTATTTCCCTATAGGTATGACCTAAGTTGATCAACTGATCACCACCGTCGCACGACAGTAATGTCAAACTCTAGTCAGCCAATCATTACCGATATGTGTGGACCAGTTGACTGTAAAATATTACATCCCACATGTATTCTTAAAAATGAGATTTAAACATGTGATCATTATGATCGACAGTTGTGATCGCATTATTGTCGGAGGACAGTTATTCCAACAATTTATTCTTTCATGGTAACTTGAAAATGTCTGAAATCCCTTTAGAGCTACTTGTGATCATCTCGTAGTGGAAGCTTGGACCCTTCGCGAACGATGTTAGATACTTCGAGTTGATGTTTGGTTATTTGAGGTTGACAACATAGTGACATAGTTGTATGTGAGTATGAATTTGGATAACATTTAAAGTTTTGGAGAAGGAGTATTAAAGGTTTTATACTGAGCTAAGAAGGTTTAAGGGTGTTATTATATTGAGGGTATATAGATGTTTGTTTGTTTTATCTGGGGTTAAAGATGTTTCATTTAAGAGTATGAGTGATTATTTGAAGTACATAGATTCATACAGTCTTGTGGTGGATTTGTGATGTCGAGATAATATTCATGGATAATAAACTGTAACTACAATTGAGGTTATAAGTTTTGAGATTATATGAGCACATGTGATGAGAGTTGTATGATGCTATTATTATGCTTTGATGGAATGCATTATCGATGGCAAGTGGTTTGTGGTAGAATAGGTACTAGCTTAACCTATGGTGTATGATTGTTGGGTGCATAGTAATGTCATGATCATGAGTGTTCAAAGGAAATATTTGGGTCTAGCGAGTGCGACAAATGATTTTGTCATGAGATTGAGGTTGCATAAAATTATGACAGTTTAGTCGATGTTTGAGGTTTGAGATTGATGACTTTGGATACTAGATATTTATCGATAATCATCGAGGTTTTATTTAAGCCTTTTGAGCTAAAGATTTGTGATAGGTAGTAAGCACTACTCGCTTTGAGGATATATGGTAGCAATAATTTTAATGGCACTCGTGAATGGAAGAGTTTTCTCATTTGAAAGATGTTCTTTGTTTAAAGATTATCTGTTTGGTGTTTTGGATTGATGTTAGATTTTGTGGTGAATAGTAAACTAGAATTGGCGAATTTGTTAAAAGTTATGTGGATTTTGAGAGGTCATATATGTTGTTTAATGATGGTTAATGGTAGTTGGATGAGTGTTTGAAATATGAGGACTAGATGTTGGCTTAATGATTTTTATGGACTTCGATGGTATGAGTTTGATGTAACTTTTGGGATTGTAAAGTGTGTGAAGATGATAATAACATTGAGAATTTGGGATATTTTTTTCTTTGGTTTGAGTTTGGATATGAATCAGAGTGCACAGCGGTTAGGATTCTAGAGATGACTTTTGTTAATGATCACTTGTAATTCGTACCTTCTTTTGATCTTATCTTTGAAATTCAAGTTTCGAGGACGAAACTTCTTTTTAGGGGGTTGGATTGTAACACCCCGTATTTTATAATAATATTTTATTATAAAAGTTCCTTATTAAATTAATTATTTCGAAGTATATATGGATGTATTTTGAAAATATTTATATTTATCGTATTTCATTCTCTATTTTATTATATCTCGTTTGAATCTACTTTTGATCAGGTTAAAATGTCCGTGCATGATTTTACTATTTAAATTTAATAACTAATTTTCTTATATGAGTTCTCCAAGCGTTTTAATAATATCCAATTTGTTTTGTAATTAGATAATGTAATTTATTAGCTAATGGACCCAAAGCCCATTCGTTAATCCCTATACAAAAGAAACCCTAAGCTAGCAACTGGATTGCTCTCTTTCCCTTCTCGCGTGAAACCAACGGCGGCAGCTCCCCTTTCTTCCTCTTTTTGTTCTCTTTTCTCCCTTTGACTCCATTGTTGTGCATCTTTTTTTCTCTACAATTTAAAGATAAATTATATTTTCACAATCCTTGATCTTATCCTTACAACATATTCATCTCCATATAAGTTTATGGGGATTATTTTTATGAACCTTTATACCTACGTTTTTGGTCTCTTATTTTAATGGTTAAAGAAGAAGAAGATGTCTTCTCTTGGCGTTTTTAAGGGAGGATTCGCGGTGCATAATTTCTAGCGCATGGGTTTTGGAATCGTGCATCTTTAATGTTTATTTTGGGGACGTTGACACGTGTTGGAGATAAGGCTTTGTTGGTCGTTGTCTTTATGGAGGTTTTCATTAATTGCTAATAAGGTAACTAGGTGTTTTTCTTTTAATTGGGTTTATGCCAATTGATGTAATTAATATGATTTAATAATTGTTTTGTATGATTTGTACATGTTTGATTGTTTATTATCGTGTTAATTATATTTTCGCATGATTGTATATGTTTTAATGTATTAATTATATATCTTATGTTGCTTATGCGTTAAATATGGGTGTCATGAGCGCAATTAGGGTTTACGAATGAACTCTAATGGCGGTGTGATAGGCGGCCAAGAGTGCTCTCCAAAGTTATAGCTAAATTTATTATAACCTTGATGATGATTCGAGTGTTATAGCTGAAGTTAGTACAACTTTGGGTCATTACTCTAGTTATGGTTGTTTGACGTATAACCTTGGAAATATGAATCAAGGTTATAGCTGAGTTTACTATAACTTTGGATATGAGTTAAGGTTATAGCTGAAACTAATGTAACCCTGAGATTATGGCTCAAGGTTATAGTTGGAACTAGTATAACTTTGAGTTGCGTGTCAAGGTTATGGTTGAGGTAAGTATAACTTCAAGTTATATGTGTTGAAGTTATAGTCAAGGCTACTATAACCTCACATCTATAGTTCATGTTGCGAATAAGGTTACTATGACCTTGGTTGTTTATACTTGTTTCATATGTTCTATGGAATTCAGTTGTTATTATATAACGCTATGTTTGCATATATATTTGGTAACTCTTGTTCATGTGATAGAGGGGATAGTCATTTATACTATACTTTGAGTTAAGTCGTGATGTTGTCCATGCATGATGGTACAGTCAGTTATACTGTGCATTTGTTTGTGGGCTGGTTTGAATAGATGACGGTAGTATCAGTTATAATATATCGGAATGAACTAACGCCACCCGTTGATGCGGGATTTATTTTGGTCTGTATCAGGGGGTGGCCAGAGTCGTCAGTTATACGCTCTAGGTCCCGAGTGTCGTTCAATGTACAGTTATACGCTCTAGGTCCGGCACAAACTCTCGCCTCATAGCCCTCTTAAACTCATCCCAAGGTATAGCAGATAACCCTTGTTTCACATATTGATCCAGAGCACTCACCCTAACCTTATCCCACCACTCTCTGACTGCTTCCCTCAAGTAAAATGCAGCTTGTTCGACTCGAAAGTCCTCTGGGCAATGAACCACATTGAGTATGTTTTCCATTTCCCTATGCCAATTATCCAGCGGAATCGGCACCCCAGTGCCCATGTACTCCTTAGGGTTAAACCTCGCTATATTGATGCTCATCTTGGCGAAATCTACACCCGCCTCTTTATCCTTTCCGAACTTCTTTAAAGCCTCGATAAGAGCATCTTGGTGCTCCAACTTTTAACGATCTCATCTACACTCATGTTCTCAGGCCTAGCAAACAACGCGTTTCTCTTTGGCGGCATCTTGAAACTATATAAGATAAACAAACATAAACACACATCCCATACTCAAAACACGAAAACAGCCTGCACAGAACCCACTCGATCGAGTACCACGACCCACTCGATCGAGTTGAGGCCACTCGATCGAGTTGCCCACTTACTCGATCAAGTGCCTCGACTCTAGAACCTGACCAGAATACATCCAAAAACGCACTCGACCGAGCCACCTCCTTACTCGATCGAGCTGACCCCACTCGATTGAGTACCCAAACCTACTCGATTGAGTGTCCAAAAATAGACTACTGCCCATAAACGTAAAACAACCCACTCGATCGAGTCACAGCCACTCGATCGAGTCACTCACCTACTCGATCGAGTGCCCCCCACTCAATCGAGTCATGCGGACTCGTATACTACCCGCATGCGTATCTCAACATTACCAACCAACTATGTTTATAAATATGTAAAATGACAAACAACAACATAACACTTTATATACATTTATACCACAACAACAATCCTACTCCACATGTTTCTAAAATGCCACATTAAAAAGCATTTATCATACAACTTCATTATCTATCCAACATGCATACATACACTATCATCATCATTCACCTCAACACCTCCTATCCGCCACATGCATACATCCACCAATTCATATCATATATTTTTATATAGATATACAACACACACACACACACACACACACACACACACACACACACACACACACACACACACACACACACACACACACACACACACACACACACACACACACACACACACACACACACACACACACACACACACACACACACACACACACACACACACACAAGGTAAACACATAGCGATCCCAACACACACCCCATAGTGACCGGTTCAAAGTTGTAGGGCGAGATCGCGACTTTAGGACGTCTCCCAAGTCTTTGCATTAGCTCCTAACAACTTCTACCCGGGTTCATTTTATTTTTAATTCCCTAAGTTCATTGAGTTCATTTGTTACAGGTTCCAAAATCGTCGCTCTGATACCACTTTGTAACACCCCCATACTCCAAGTGCCTTTTCAGGATCATAAGGCATAGAAGTGCTACCATCTCGGTTACCCGAGACAATGATAATCAAATAGACAATAATGTAACGTACTTTAATATTAAAGTTTAAAGCGATACAACCAAATCCGAAACTGATAAAAGAAATACAAATGTTCTCAAAATGTTAACCAACTAAACAACTAAAGGAATGTTCGACACAGCGGAAGACTTCTAAAACAGCACCGTGATGACTCAACCCAGCTATCCCATGCGTATCGACTCATACCTGCTCAATAACTGCTCACCATCCCCGAATAGATCACCACAGTTTTTAAAACAATTAAACGGGGTCAGTACTGATTACACAAAACAAACAGCTGCAATAAAATAAGACAAGCCAATCTAATCCACCAACTCCGTCACATCACCACACACCTGACAACACACTAAAGTGTGTAATCCTGCTAGAATACTCATCGCAACAAGTATTCCACACCGCCAGTGGGGGACCACAGCCGTTCCCACCAAATCCCCGCTCATCTCATCCGTGCGATAACCCATGTTCCTTAATGTGCACATCTCTTCTGTGGCGGGTTCCACAGAAGGCGAATCAAGGGCGTGAAGCCACTCCCGCAAGTGACTCCACTTAGCCAGGGATACGCCCCGCGAACCACAGTCAGTTATACAACAATCACCTTATACAATCACAATCACCAAATACAAATTCCTTTATGATAATCAATCAACAACAATAAAACAATCACCAACAATCAACAATGCCATGTAACCAATACTGAGTACCTGGAATAGAAATCACCACAGATGATCTAGCAGCTAATCAGAATCTCTCTTCTACGAATCCTCCTCCTATAATACGCACACATACAATTACCAACTACACATCACAAAACACCCAAATACCCCCCAACATTACCCAATTAGGGTTTTAATGAAACTTAACCAAATGCTATAAAAATTATACAAGGAACTTACCCTTGACACGACGATCACAACGGTATAATGAACGAGATGATCCGACGAACCTAGCCTTGGGGATTTGCCAATAACGCGAGAGATGCGAACAATGTAACTTCTAATCTCTCTTGAAAGGTTTTAGAATGTTGAAAAGTGTGTAAGAAAATAATGATGGAAGCTTTTATATTAATCTCGCATTATTATCAATACCTGTCTAAACAAATCCGTAAAACACACTTACTCGATCGAGTAAGTGACTTACTCGATCGAGTGCCCCTTACTCGATCGAGTACCCTACAGGCAGACTACCGTTTTGTGTAAGAAGTTACTTACTCGACAGAGTAAGCCCCACTCGATAGAGTACCCATTGACATAGAAAACTGTAGTATTACAGTTACCCGGATTACCTCCACCAAGGGAAGTAGAGTTCCGGGTGGACTTGAAGCCGGGAGCGGGACCAATCTCTAAGGCCCCGTACCAAATGGGTCCAAAAGGGTTAGAGGAATTGAAGAAGCAACTTTAAGAATTTGCGGATAAGGGGTACATTAGACCTAGTGTTTCACCATGGGAAGCACCGGTTCTATTTGTGAAGAAGAAGGACGGGACTACGAGGTTATGTATAGACTATAGGGTGTTGAATAATGTTGTTAGTGTCATCATCGTTGAATTTCGTCATGGCATCATAAAGGGGTCATGGGTGTTGGTTTCATGTTGTTATTAGATTTGCATTATAATATGTAAATGGGGGAAATTGCATCATAAGACTTGGTTGGGTAATCGTAATTCATGTCAAAGCTTTATGCTTGGCATTTGTGTGCATATTGCAACATATGTGATTGTGGTGAATGTTGGAGTTTGTTGTGTTATTGTGGTGATATATGTTTGTTGAGGAGACGTAAGACGGGTCGGGAGACAATCTTACGCTTGGGTCGCCTCTTGGAGCTTCCCACTCCAAGAGGGACGTGCACGTTAATTACTTGAGCATGGAGAGGGCTCGCTTTGTGTCATGACGCCTGGCAGTGGTCCAGTTAGTGCTCAGGCTCGGTACCACGGTGTGTTCCGAGTATCTATTATACGGGATGTGGTCTGGCTGTTTGGTTGGTGGTGTTGCAGTGCCGTCACCGAGTTTTTTGTACCGTGGATGTGTTCCCGGTACCGATGATGTGTTTGTAAAGTGGTAACTTATCTACTTCTTTGATGCATTGCATATCCATTCATGAGTCGTGCTTGAGTTTTGGTATTATCGAAACTGACGTGTGTAGGTTGTGTATAATTGTCGCCTGCTTTAATTGGGGCGGCTTGTGATGAACCTGTTGGAAATCTATATCTCATTACTATACATATTCATATATGTGATGATTTAATTTAGTCATAAAATTAAATGTTGATCTTATGCATGCAAACAATAAAAGAATAAGAAAGAAATCATCATCTTACATTGAAGATTTCGGATTATTTGGACACAAGTGAGTTCTCCTACTCACTTGTTCTTGAGCTTCCTTAAATGGATGAACAAGGATTCAAGTAGAGAATCCCTCCCAAGGATTTATACCCAAAGTAACAACTTAATAAAATTAATATTATTATTACTAGAACAATATTAATTTTGTATAAAATTGACTCAAAAATCTTTATTTTGGTCTCTTAATTTTCGGTTAAGAGAGGAAGAAGTTTAGAGTTTTATTTCTCTAGTTCTCTTAGAGAGCTTACTTATTTCTTACACTAGAAATATTGTGTGAATTATGAATGAATAATAATAGAGAAAAACTCTCTATTTTGTCCTTCAAAAAACCGGTGGGAAGGAGAGAGAGGGGGCCAATGCATGGTCAAGTTTTTCTATCCAAGAAAACGTAGGCTTGCATGGCTATGGCTAGGTGCAATTATATTGTTTTCTACTCAAAAATATAACATAATTTAAACACCATACTCCCTCTTAATTTCGGTCTACTTAAGATAAAATGGACTCCATTTTATCTTTGTCAATTTGTCACATGTCACATATCATGTAAAATTGTTATGCATTTTTAACATATTAAAAATCAACGCATTAATAAAAATACGTCATATACAAAATCGACTTAGTAATTCATAATTACTTGAACCAAAATAATTTACCAATTATAAATCACAACATCTTGTATTTATAATAAATTATTCATTCAAATGCAATTGTTTCCTTAAACAATAATTTCATCTAAGTAATAAAACAATTCAATCACTTAGACCGTATCTTATTTAATCAAATTATAATGAGATACGTAAATATTACTTCCAAAATCGTCAGTCAATTTTAAGTAATTTAATTAACCCGTATCGTCATACGATCAATTAAATATTAAATTAAGAGTGTTACTCTTTAGGTATGACCTAAGGGGATCAACTGATCACCACCGTCGCACGACAGTAATGTCAAACTCTAATCAGCCAATCATTACCTATATGTGTGGACCAGTTGACAGTAAAATATTACTTCCCAATTGTATTCTTTAAAATGAGACTTAAACATGTGATCATTATGATCGACAGTTGTGATCGCATTATTGTCGGAGGACACATATTCCAACAATCTCCCACTTGTCCTCGACAAGTGTGCGTCATCAATTCTCTTGTCCTATTACTATCTGCCACTCAATGCAAGGTGTCTTTCAGGTCGTACTTGCAAGTGATCATATCGAGAGTGGTTTCCTCGATCTGGAGAATAACTGATTGACCGGATTTATCTACCATAGATATCTTACGAGCGTGGCCACGCAATTCCAGTTCATTACTCCTCGAGTGGCCCTGAGATATTATTATAACCCTGACTAGGGGTGGACAATTCATATCGCACTCATTCCCTTCGACTAGCCACAGCCATCATAACCCAAAATATGCCCATTTGACCCCATTTACGAAGGTCGTAGTAAAACAAATCAAAGTTAATCTGTAACTGTGCCATCTTAGGCGAATAGTCTTTAGTCAAAAGAATCGACTCATTAGAATACTATAGTAGCTCTCGCCATGACCAGGCTATATAAATTTGCCAGAACTCTATAAGCGGTCATAAGGCCCGACAAGGTGTTCCTAACAGTCTGCCTATGTGATCGACTAGTCATTCTCATATGACTCCATGGCACTTGAACTTGCCATCAATCGCATCACATTCTAGTCACTTCGAGACGTCACCTCATGTAAGTGACTATGGGCGAATACAATGCTAATCCGCGTTCACTTTAACGGGGTTCAATTGTCTCTACAACCCGTTTGGATATAACAATGTATAAAGAAAAGATAAAAGACAAATTCGATTATGAACATGAACAAAAACAACACTTTTATTTCATTTCAAAATCTAACATAAACTTGGTACACGTTTAAGTCCCATGGACGCAACATGTCCATCATACTTGGCCTGCGATAAAGGCTTGGTGGGCGGATCGGCTATGTTGTCATCCGTCCCAACCTTACAAATCGCAATTTCCTTTCTTTCAATGAAATCTCTTATTACATGATATTTTCTAAGTACATGTCTAGATCTATTACTAGACTTTGGCTCCTTAGCTTGGAATATCGTCCCACTATTATCACAATAGAGAGTGATGGGATCATTGGCGGTAGGTACTACTCTTAGACCTTCCGTGAATCGCCGATCCACACAAACTTCCTTGGCAGCTTCCGATGCTTTGCAATGTACTCACCTCCGTTGTTGAATCCGCAGATTCTGACTTCCTTGAAGCTTCTCCAGATAACGGCACCACCATTGAGCATGAAAACGAAACCAGCTTGTGATTTCATGTCATCTCTATCCGTTTGAAAACTCGAGTCCGTGTATCCATTAACACGTAGCTCGGTGTCTCCTCCAAACACTAAGATAGAATCCTTAGTTCTTCTCAAGTACTTAAGGATGTTCTTGACGGCTATCCGTGACTCTCACCGGATTTCCTTGATATCTACTCGTCATGCTCAAGGCATACGAGACATCGAGACGTGTCCATATCATGGCGTACATGATTGATCCAACAAATGAAGCATAAGGGATCATCTTCATGCGTTCAACATAATGGGATTCGGAGGGAGATTGAGTCTTGCTCAATATAGTCCCGGTTACCATAGGTACCAAACCCCTTTTAGATTTGTCCATGTTTGAATCGTCAAGAATCTTATCAACATAAGATTCTTGACTTAGTGCCAATATCCTCTTGGATCTATCTCTATGGATCCGGATACCTAATATGCGTTGTGCCTCTCCTAAATCCTTCATTTGGAAGTGGTTACCTAACCACTTCTTAACAGAAGACAACATTGGAATATCATTTCCAATGAGTAGTATGTCATCGACATACAAGATTAGGAACATAACATTGCTCCCACTAAATTTCATGTATAAACATGGTTCCTCAACACTTCGAGTGAAACCATTCTCCTTTATAACATGATTGAATCGATGATTCCAACTTCTAGATGCTTGCTTAAGACCATAAATGGATCTCTTAAGCTTGCAAACTTTGTTAGGATTCTTAGAATCAACAAAACCTTCGGGTTGTATCATGTACAACTCCTCTTCTAAATGCCCATTTAGAAAAGCGGTTTTGACATCCATTTGCCATATTTCATAATCATGAAATGCGGCAATCGCTAACAAAATCCGTATGGATCTTAGCATGGCTACGGGGGCGAAGGTCTCATCATAATGGAGACCTTGGACTTGGGTAAATCCTTTTGCCACTATCCTAGCTTTGTAGACATCATCATGTCCTTCTATGCCATTCTTGACTTTGAAAATCCATTTGCATTGGAGAGGTCTTGCCCCTTTAGGCAAATCTACCAAGTCCCAAACTTGGTTTTCATGCATAGAATCCATTTCGGACTTCATGGCTTCAAGTCATAAGGAGGAATTAGGACTAGAGATTCCGGCCTTGTAGGTAGCAGGCTCGTCACTTTCTAAAAGCAACACATCGAGTGTTCCATCTTCTTTGATAAGTCCCACATATCGATCGGGATGGCGAATAACTCGACCCGTTCTTCTTAGTGGAGGAGGGACAACCGCGTTAGACGATGAAGGAACATCTTCTTGCGTCTCTACCTCGGTTTGTGGCTCTTGAACTTCATCAAGTTCAAAATTTCTCCCACTCTATCTCTTAGAAATAAAGTCTCTTTCTAAGAAGACAACCTCGCAAGACACAACCACTTTGTTATCTTGAGGTTTGTGGAAGTAGTATCTTCGAGAATTCGAGGGGTAACCTACAAAGGTGCATTTTTCGGATCTTGGGGCAAGCTTGTTGTCATTTTTTTTGTCTTGACGTAAGCATCACATCCCCAAATTTTCATGTAGGATAGATTAGGAACTCTTCCTTTCCACATCTCAAATGGAGTCTTTCTGGTGGCCTTAGTGGGACTATTATTCAAAGATATAATTGCAGTTTGGATTGCAAATCCCCAAAACGAGTTTGGTAACTCGGTTTGACTCATCATGGATCGAACCATATCAAGTAGGGTTCGATTTCTCCTTTCAGCAATACCATTGAGTTGTAGTGTTCCAGGTGGAGAAAGTTGTGATATAATACCACAACCTTTCAAGTGTGAATCGAATTCAAGGCTAAGATATTCTCCACCACGATCGGAACGTAGTGCTTTTATCTTTTTGTCCAATTGGTTCTCTACTTTGTTTTGAAATTCCTTGAATTTCTCAAACGCTTCACTCTTATGTTTCATTAAATAGACATACCTATGTTTACTCAAGTCGTCGGTGAAGGTTATGAAGTAGTCATAATTTCCTCGAGCGGTGATACTCATTGGTCCACACACATCGGTATGTATGAGTCCCAATAGTTCACTAGCTCATGTCCCTTTACCACTAAAAGGATTACGAGTCATTTTGCCAAGAAGGCAATATTCGCATGTTCCATATGTTTGAAAATCAAATGGTGTAATCACATTAGTCGAAATTAATCTTTTGATGCGATTCTCGTTTATGTGACCTAATCGACAATGCCAAATGAACGCTTCATTTGGGTCACTTGATTTGAGTTTATTTGATTGAATGTTATAGATATCATTAGTCGGATTCGAGGTTTCTAAAATGTAAATGCCATTAATAGAAGAAGCTTGGCCTATAACCAAGTCGTTCCTTGAAATAGTACAACGATTGTTCTTAATGACAAAACAAAAACCGTCCATGTCTAACATAGCGATTGAAATAATGTTTTTAGAGAGTGTAGGCACATAAAAACAATTATGTAAATACAACTCAAATCCGTTAGGCAAAGCTAATACATAAGTTCCTTTGGATTCGACCGCTACTCGAGCTCCATTTCCAAGGCGTAAATCCACATCTCCTTTGCTAAGCCTCTTCACGTCTCTTAAACCCTGTAAATGATTACAAAGGTGAGAACCACAACCGGTATCCAGTACCCATGTCGTAGTGGAAGTATAATTTATATCAATAACATAAATTTCCTTAGGAATTTTACCTTTTGGAACGATGATTCCTTCCCTTATATTTCGCAAATATACGGGACAATTCCTAAGCCAATGTCCCATGCTATAGCAATAATGGCACTCATCATCAACTTGCTTGAAGTTTTTCACTTTCTTTCCCTTCTTCTTGAACTTTTTGCCCTTTGAAGCAAGAACTTGATTGCTTGAGCTCCCACTAGTTTTGGCATCTTTATCTTCCAGAGACAAAGATCCTATAGATTGTATGAGGCGGTCTTCCTGAGACCGGCTCACACGAGATCTAGTAGTAGTAGGTGGTCTAGTATAAGTGATGAAGTTAAGGTTTCCATCCGAACCTATCCCAAAATGAAGTTCTCTAGTAGTGTCGAAATCATTGTTGGAGCAAACGTCGTCAAAAACATTGTGGCATGACTCAATAGTTATCGGTGCGGTAGCGTTTGATGGATTTATTGTAATGAACTACAAGTATGGAGGAAAAGGAAATATTAACATTTGTCTTTTTGAATCATACTCGTAAATAAATTAACAAGATATGAGCATTTATATAGTGACCTCTACCCAACTATTATAAATGATTCCGAGATCCAAATTCATATTAACTTGGGCACGGGATAGCCGATGAAACCCTTATCAATATAACTCGGTGGACTAACTCTTTAATCGATTCTACTTTTAGAATTCTCGGTCGATAAAATTACTCTAATATTTATCTATAGCCCGGAACACATGCGACTACGGTCACGAATACTTCCGTTGAGGTCAATCCAAATTTCAAATAAATGTGTCCATGATCCAAATTCACATCAACTTGGGCACGAGATAGCCGATGAAACCCTCATCGACACGAATTCGGTGATAGACATTTATCACCCACTTCCCCTACGTAACAAGGTTTAAACCCCGGGATGGCCGAGTGCACTCCCTCGCGAAATAGGTTTTCATGGTTTCTACTTTTTGGTAAGGCTATGTCTCAATTGTTTATTTTTAGAGAGAGGTCATGTCAATTTATTAGCTATCACGTTTTAAGTGAACTAAAGCGGTGAACTACGATAATTTTAATTGACACGGTCGATAAACTCAATTAAAATGACAATGCATGTTTTAGTTATGGCGATTTAGCGATGCATGCAACATATAAATAAAATGCAAAGCATAAATTAAATCCTAGTATGGCCTTCCTAAAATAGAAAATCTAATTAACTATTACAAATTCGGAAACCAACTCCATTGGTCCCTTGAACTTCGGTTATAGCATGCATCTCGAGGTAACACCGTCTTTATGTATCGCCTTCTTGAGTGACACCGTCTTCAAGGAACTCCGGAATAAATAAATTACATAACAAATTACATAATTTCCTATTATACATTTGTAATTAAAATAAAATAAATCTATTAAATTACAAAACGGTGAAACGAGATCACAATAAATTACAACCGAATCGATATTCCCATACATTTCGGGTAATACCAATTAAAAACTAAGGCCATACTAAGTAAAAATTACATAATTCAAAAATTACATAAAATAAAATTATGACAATCATAAATAAAATGCAGCATTATAATATGTATGAACATGCCCCAATTTTATGTTAAATCGCCTTTAAGGAGCCAATATCGTATATTAAACGGTTTTTACGGATTTGCGTGATTCAGCCTTTTAAAATCACAATAAAATACATAAATTCATATTTATGCACAAGTTAATTATCCTAACCAACTTAGGACTCAAAATTAGTCTCCACTAACCATTTGACTATAATTAACTTATATTTCTTAAAATTGTTCATTAATGGACTCAAAATTACAATAAAATACTATAAACTCCAAATAAATCATAAAAATTTCAAATAAATTTGAAATTTGAAATTTAAACTTATGAACATTCTAGAAAAATACCATGACACTCATAATATTCAAAAACTTAGGTTAAAAATTTCGAAAGTTATCGGAAAACAATGTTGCGGTTTATCGAATTTATCAATTATAATCATAAAAACATGAGAAAAATAATATTCATCAAATTTTCAATTTTAGATCTGAAAAAGATAATAAAATGCAACATGTGACGTTTTTCCTTAGTCATGAAGTATGTTTTAGCAATTATTCACTAATTAAGTCACTATTTATGCTATTTTTCATCAAAAATTCATAAATCATGCATGAAGACTTCATTATAGCCTATTATTTTACACATATCTTGTAAAATTGCATGTGACAACATACTAAATTTATATGACCAGATTCGAAATTTATCTCATATTAACCTATTTTTCATTTAAATACGATTTATATCATGAAAAATCCATATTTCGAGCATAAAAACTCCAAAAATTCTGAAAATTTACAGGTCATCTCAAAATAATATATGTGAAAACATATCCAAAAAACACTGAAAAATTCGAAGTTTAGCTAATTTTAGTCCGGAAATGACATTTTAATCATAAAATCACATTTTTAATGCCATTATTATATATGATGAACAATAAAAATCCATAAATTAACCAAAATATCCTAAATACATTTTAGGATCAGAAACTTTAACATGCATAATTTATTTCGTGATATATCATAATAACACAAATTTACAAGTTTTATATGTTAATCGTATAACTCGGAAAAACTATAACCGATTTGCATGCAAACAACCAAAGGCTCTTGATACCGCTTGTTGGAAATCTATATCTCATTACTATACATATTCATATATGTGATGATTTAATTTAGTCATAAAATTAAATGTTGATCTTATGCATGCAAACAATAAAAGAATAAGAAAGAAATCATCATCTTACATTGAAGATTTCGGATTATTTGGGCACAAGTGAGTTCTCCTACTCACTTGTTCTTGAGCTTCCTTAAATGGATGAACAAGGATTCAAGTAGAGAATCCCTCCCAAGGATTTATACCCAAAGTAACAACTTAATAAAATTAATATTATTATTATTATTATTATTATTATTATTATTATTATTATTATTATTATTATTATTATTATTATTATTATTATTATTATTATTATTATTATTATTATTACTAGAACAATATTAATTTTGTATAAAATTGACTCAAAAATCTTTATTTTGGTCTCTTAATTTTCGGTTAAGAGAGGAAGAAGTTTGGAGTTTTATTTCTCTAGTTTTCTTAGAGAGCTTACTTATTTCTTACACTAGAAATATTGTGTGAATTATGAATGAATAATAATAGAGAAAAACTCTCTATTTTGTCCTTCAAAAAACCGGTGGGAAGGAGAGAGAGAGAGGGGGGGAGTCAATGCATGGTCAAGTTTTTCTATCCAAGAAAACATAGGCTTGCATGGCTATGGCTAGGTGCAATTATATTGTTTTCCACTCAAAAATATAACATAATTTAAACACCATACTCCCTCTTAATTTCGGTCTACTTAAGATAAAACGGACTCCATTTTATCTTTGTCAATTTGTCAATTTGTCACATGTCACATGTCATGTAAAATTGTTATGCATTTTTAACATATTAAAAATCAACGCATTAATAAAAATACGTCATATACAAAATCGACTTAGTAATTCATAATTACTTGAACCAAAATAATTACCTATTATAAATCACAACATCTTGTATTTATAATAAATTATTCATTCAAATGCAATTGTTTCCGTAAACAATAATTTCATCTAAGTAATAAAACAATTCAATCACTTAGACCGTATCTTATTTAATCAAATTATAATGAGATACGTAAATATTACTTCCAAAATCGTCCGTCAATTTTAAGTAATTTAGTTAACCCGTATCGTCATACGATCAATTAAATATTCAATTAAGAGTGTTACTCTTTAGGTATGACCTAAGGGGATCAACTGGTCACCACCGTCGCACGACAGTAATGTCAAACTCTAGTCATCCAATCATTACCGATATGTGTGGACCAGTTGACAGTAAAATATTACTTCCCAATTGTATTCTTTAAAATGAGACTTCAACATGTGATCATTATGATCGACAGTTGTGATCGCATTATTGTCGGAGGACACATATTCCAACAGAACCATATGATACTTCTGGTTATATGTGGAGCAGTTTGAGTACAAGTTTGGATTTGTTATCGAGCGGGACGTGGGCCGAGCATGTACCTTGGAGTCGAGTCGAGTTTCTCAAGATAGTAGATGTAGATTTCTTTAAAAGGTTGTAGTATTCATGATTTGTATTTCTCAGTTTACTTGTTATGTAATTCACTAAACTTATGTTTTTATAAAATGTTACTTAATTGTAGTGCCGATTCACTGCATTGGGAAACCGAGATGGTGACATCTCCCGATTACCTTGGTCGGGTAGGAAGGAGGTGTTACATATATTTTAGTCAAACCCGCTACTAAAATCTGTTATTTATAATTTGCTTTTACAATATGATTCTGCTAATATTAACCCGCTGTTTACCAAATAGGGCTTTAGCGTTTAGTAAACAGCATATTGAAACAACATATTTTGGGTCAATATGTTATTTTATAATATGCTCTGTACCCCATCGTATTGGTTAGCATATTGTAAAATAGGAAATTTACTCCATTTTACAAAGAAAACTTACAATCTACTAATCTTAATCTGTCAATTACCAAGTACTCAAACTAATTCTGCTAACTATAATGCTAGTAAAAACTTCTGATAAAATTTTTCATTTATAATCTGCTTTTGCAATCTACTTATGCTGAAATTAATCCGATGATTGCCAAACAGAGCCTAACTCGACACTCAAACTAAGGACTCATGCTTGACTCGTGACACGAATTAATGATCCAATATGACTCTACTTGAATATTTATGTTGCGCACTAATTATTATTCTTAAATAAGTTGATAATAACTGTCCAAAAATGACCTGAATTCGAAATGACCCACCTAAACTGATCTAACCAAAATTTTTATAAACTCAAAATTGATTAGTCTCGAACTAGCCAGGCCCACACCTAACCCGTTGACTCACTTTTTCGGCTTAGGTTAGAGTCATCTTCACATTCCCCTTAATGTGAAATCCCTTCGATTTGTTTGTTTCATTCGACAAGGCTGTTTACAATTTGTTCGTGATCGAGGCCATTTTTAGTAAATCGAATCTCACAACCATGTACTCTTATACCATGTTAGAATGTGACAAGGACGACATCTAACTCGTAAAGTAGATTATTTTATTAATTCATATATTTAACTATAACAAAACTACTTTTTTTAAAGTGTCATGACTATCTAAATTTATATTTAGGATCTTCTAATATTAATAACCCAAAATATTGTACCTTAATATCAAATTCTTTTTCCATAATACTCCTTATCATATACTATTATTCTCTATAATATAATCGTGTCTCAAATCATTATCATTCTCTTCCTAATTAAGCAAATCTCATATTTCCAGAGCAGAGAAAACATAATTTATACAAGGATATCTCAATGACAAATGTAGGGATGAGATCTCAAATATAATATGGGAGCAAATATTCATCGCAAATTCTAGTTTCAGACGAACCATTTTCGTCTGAAATAATAAGATGAGATTTTGTGATCATTTTATGGTTAAATGTAACCATAATAGTCGAGCTAGTGTTGCAGCTTATTTGCAACTTTTTTTCTAAAAGAGGTCACATTTAGCTGTAAAAGGGTCTCAAAATCGTTCTTATTGTTTCAGATGAAAATGATTCGTTTTAAGGGAGATCGACTCTTTATTCATATGGCCATGATTTACCTTTTATCGAGAGTTATTTGTACCTTGTCTAGCTCCAATTGAGTTATTATTTTTTAGGAATGTTAATAAGGCAGGAGGGTACCACATAACATCTACCTAAAACTCTCGTATGTATCCGCCTTTCTCATCCCCTCACGTTTATTTTTGTCAGCCGGAAAGAGTTACATTCCAATGGTACAACTCACCGAGTTATACCAAAGTACTTTAACATAAAACCAAATTACATAAGGTAAGGAAAAACAACATTCTTGTTGTGAAATAAAGACAAGGGAATTGTAGAGAGAAGTTAGGAAGAATAGAAGAGAGACCGAACCTACTTCTTATTCCATTATGAAGGGTATATATATATACAATACAATGGGAGAAGGTTTCCACTAGACAATATATCCTAGAGTATTCTAAGATATGGATATCCATATAATAATATTTCATAACACTCCCCCTTGGATGTCCATTACTGAAGAAGATGTCTCGTTAAAAACCTTACTAGAAAAATCTCATGGGAAAAACGCTAGAAAGGAAAAAAAGTACAATAATCTTCAAACACGCATAATAATAGCTGCCTCGTTAAAACCCTTCCGTGGAAAACCCAGTGGGACAAAACCATAAATAAGGAAAAAGAGTATAGCGCGTGCTACTCCCCCCGATGAATACATAACTTGATGTATCTTGTAATGATCCATGATTTGACATAACTTTTCGATTGTTGAAATATAATACATCTTCGTTGATAACTTGATATTTTCAATTAGTAGAAATTCTTGATAACTTCAATCATCATACTTCATCAGAACTCATAATCTGGATATGATCATTTCATAATAACTCTTGAATCTTCATTTTAATTAATACATCCATAATTTTTGATAGAGTTTCTCCTCAATATAGGACATAGCCTTATATATCCAAAATAATTGTCATTGCAACAATAATGACAATCATGACAGTAGCGTAATAATGCGCTTATAATGCTACCTCGTTAAAAACCTTGCTAGGAAAAACCCGTTGGGACAAAAACCTAGTCGAAGGGAAAAAGAGTGTAGCCATCATTCGTTAATTCCTTGTATTAAGGAGAATCAATCCGATAATTATTGAATAAATCATCCAATTCTTTTGAGCTATTTTCTTTGCTAAACCACATATGTATGGATTGACATTCTCATTGTAGATTTTGACTACATTATTTTCCAATCGTTATGGTACTTCTGGACCGTAAACTAATTTCACATGTTTAGCATGAAGCTCATTTAAATCATTATTTTCATACGCTCAAACTTCTGGTTGAGACAATAATAATTTCCAAATAAACTCTATAGGAGTTGTGATGTTCCATTTTGGAACTAATCACGATATCTTTCAATCGTATAGTAGAGGTTTATATATCATGAGTTTTCAATAACTCAATTGATCAACCATTAACAATTGATGATCATGTATAAGAGGCTCCTACATGGAGCTATTCTCATAGGAGTAAAATATATTTCTCATTTCCATCATTATCCATTCAAAATTATATATTATTAAATATGTGCATGCATATGATATGAAACTAAGTTCTAAATAACATATTCTAATAACAATGTAATAATAATGTATATATTAAAACTAAGATGCAATGATGAACTTACTCTCTATATGCACATGATGATGACTCAAAATGCAAACTGATCAGTTTTCTACCCATTCATAATTTGGCTTGACTTCAGGTCAATACCTGGATTTCTAGTCCATGAGCTCATTTATAATCATTGATTATATGTCGACAACCAAAATGGACTTAATTAAATGTACGATCCTCATTATAAAGTCCATAAAATATCGCGCGCAAATGTATGTAGGTTCCATAAATAGATCGATATAATTTCATCACTTCTTGATGATATCAGTACTGTTTAATGATATCTGAATCTGAATATGTATGTGGTATCATTATATTCATTTAAGCCATCTATTATCCTTCAGATATCGTGTCACTTCAGGGACACTTCAAATATAGCAATTATATGTCATACTAACTGCTTAAACTTGCTATTTCACATTCATTGGAACCGTCAATTCATATTGACTTTTATTATAATACACTTCAAGTGTATATACTTGTGTTAATCTGGTAAAACATATGGTTATATCAAATTCAAAAACCTCTACTCAATAAATATAACGTATAACCTTCTGAACTTTTGGTTCAGTATGGGACCAATTTTGTTTTTACCAGCTTTAACTCACTTTTCTCCCCCTAAGGTGGTAAAAACTATAACCAATGTATAGTCTAAATATTTATCATAACCACCTTAGATCTCAATTTCACATATTATCGATGAGAATTTATATGGGCATATTTGTACTATAACAGATATTTCTGGAAGAAATGTGTAATGCAGTTGGATTTTTAATATGCTGATTTACAATGCCCAATTTAAAAGATCAACGATTTTATATAAAAATCTGAATGTGATTTTTAATCACGGGAACTACTCAGAAAAATCATTATGTGATTACACTCAATATCATGTCAATCCATACATGAACATTTAAGTTCTTTATTCAATATTGAGTAGTGTTTAGATCTCCAACATCATACATACTCAATCTCAGTGTAGTGTCTTGCCTTTAATAAAATTTCTACACGAGAGAATTTCAGCACTTATCTTTTCTTGAAGATAAACTCAAGGTTTATCAAAATGGGTATAGTAAGAACCCGGATGGCTTTAATTTGTCACATCTGAATCTTTCATGTCAACTTTCTTAGTTTGCCAAAAATACACGGCAAACTTTAATCAAAATTGGATGTATATGTCTCAATAATTTCACTTATCACATGCCATATTTTTGTTGACTATATTCATCACGCTAATCTTATGGTTAGTAATACTTTATCCAACCGGACAAATGATGTGACATATGACACAATATGTGTCTCATATATGTAGGCAAGACTCGTCAATATTCCAATAAGGAATATATTACTCTTTGAGTATTTTCATATGACCTTTCATGAAATATTCACTTTCATGAGATATTTTCATTTCTTTCAATGAATAAATTTGGCTCAATAAGGCCACATCATTAAGCTCAATTAAGGCTTCTTTACTTGGCTCATCAAATGCCATATTATTAGGCTCAATTAAGGCCGCAACGTTAGGCTTATCATAACGCCATATTCTTGATCTCTGTTACAGACAGAGTCTTTATGAGATGTCACATTCACTTCAAGGAATGGATCAAATTTTATATCTCATTATATTGTTGAACTTCAGGTGAACAAGAATAAATTCGCAAATAAATTTGCCTTTCATAAAGACCGCTTTAAACTCAACAAGGTTCATATACTCATCGACGTGGACTTCTGGCCACTAGCATTTACACGTGGACTTCTGGTCACTTACATTTATACAATATGAATATATTGTACTGATGAGACGGTGTTAAATTATTAGACACCTTTTCATTTTGAATTTCAGGCCAAAGTTATAATATGGACATATCTCTCATCTTTGTAAAATAAATCTGTTGGAACTTCAGGTCCAAGTATTATATGATATGTCCTTTTCCAAATTTTATTAACCATGTATATGAAATATCAAAAAGTACATAACATAAAACGAAGTATCATTCAATTAAACTTCTAAACAAATTCTACCACAAAATTGTTCTTATGGGTACTGCAATTATGTTTTAAATTTTTCATAATTTAAGTACTTGAGTCATGTATAAAAACTAAAAATAGGTGCAAATTCATACCCAAAGTATCTCAATGCATGTTCCTTTTATTAACATAAAATTTTACGAGCTATAACCACTAGATTGGTGCTTATAACCGGTTATGGTCTGAAGTTATCTCAATTAAAGAGTACAAGTAGCAAAATGATATTCTACTTCTTATAATATGAGAAACACAAGAAAAAACATGTTATACTCAGTTTAATGATATAAGATCAAACAATATGCATCCTGAGAAACTTTATTTGCCCACTAACTAAATATGATTATCACCATAATAACCCAATTATATACAAGATACGAATGAACACTATATCTTAGGAAAATAAGTTACGGAGTTCCTTTAATCACAAATATGCAAGATTTGGACAGACTCACAAACATTGACTTCGTTCTACGTTAAACAAATAGACAAAGTTATTGAATTTGTTTTAATTTTAAACATGATCTTCGGACACAATAATCAAGAGTCAAGACAACAAAATTACGAAAACCAGAATTTCATGAAACAACCCAATTACCCAACTAAGCAAGTCATGAAATATGAATCTCATCATAAACGATTGGTGTAACCACAAAATTAAATTAGAAAATTAATATTAAAAAAAAACAGTGTAAGGATAATTTTGGTTACAATTAGATATGAGTCTCGTTATACCGCTATATTATGTGAGTTGTGGGGAGGAAACGTACCTGAATACCTTTTAATTAATGGAATAAAATAATCAGATCTGATATGAACCTCCATATTATCAGATCTAATTGATTGTACGAGATAATAATAAATAAGTTATATCTGATGTATAAATAATAATAATAAGGATGGTTAGAGACTCGTGCTGATAACTTGTTGTGAAATAAAGACAAGGGAATTGTAGAGAGAAGTTAGAGAGAATAGAAGAGAGACCGAACCTACTTCTTATTCCATTATGAAGGGTATATATATACAATACAATGGGAGAAGGTTTCCACAAAACAATATATCCTAGAGTATTATAAGATATGGACATCCATATAATAATATTTCATAACAATTTTAATAGTAAACATGGACAATAGTAACTCCAACGGATATCTTCAACGTATTGGTAGAGAACGGAAGTCCCCTCCACTTTTATACCCCGTCTCAAATCTGAAATAGTAAAGACATATTTTTTTTAATATCAATTTAGTTCAATGAGAAGCAAAGACTCATTACTCTTCAATTTTGAATTATGATGGAATACATTAAAATGGCTAATTAAAGTGGCTGCTTCTTTCTCCTGTGAAATAGCGGTCTTCCGATGTAGTTGTCGACGCAATTTTCATCTCTAGTCATTCGAAAACAACCTCTTTAATTATTAATGATATATTATTTCATATTTGATCTTTGCATAAATTTTATAAGTGTCCTAATAAAAATAAAGTCGAACTAATCGATGCCAAGTTCTCTTATAAAGGTTAACCGACCTATTAATGTTATTTGTAGACTACTATATATGCGCTAGAATTGTTCCGTCTCATACATTAAACCTGCTTGTCTGACCCGCAAAGTCAATGTGCATGGTTGCATAAACAATGTATTTTTATTTTTTTTCGCAACGGTAAAGATAAAATGTTTACATACTATTAGCACACCTCTCAGAGGCGTACATACATATTACACCATTATTAAAAGCAAAAGTACAATTTCCTATTAATAACCTACTGATGATGAGATGTCGGGCAACCGCACAATGTTGGTGGAGTACGGTAGCTTGGACACGAGCTTCATCATGTGCGGCATCTACTTGTCACGAGACTTCCAAAGGCCATCGAGACATTTGCTCTGACAAGTGATGGGAATAAGATGCACTTACGCCACAAGGACGTAGAAAGGGAAAGGCGAAAACAAGCTAAATAGACTTGTCTCTAAAGGAAAAAGATCTCCTACATCTTGAAGAACCCGCCTGATAAACTAAAGACCAATAACCCAAATAGTCGCGCCAGCAAACGGATCAATACACAAATTGCTCCTCAACCAAACACCTGGCCATAGGCAACATAGGTAACCATCCTATAATGTATCCAACACAGACCAGACAAAGGCTCAACTCGTCATTATTTATGTAGAAGGTTATTATTCGGAACAACAAAGGGAAGAAAAAATAAGTTATCAGCAACATGGATGTAAGTTGCAGACCAGCGTATCCAACCAAAACAATACCACTGCAACCCCAACTCAGAACTACCCAATCACACGTCCACCAGGACAAAACCTCGCTAACTGTGACCAACTTGCAATAGTAGACAATGATAGACCCACCAAACAAACAAAGCCAACAAAGCGACTGCCAACACCAAAAAACGCGGCTACCATCGAAACCCAAACGAGACCCCAAGAAACCACACAGACAATGGCATAACCTTACATGCAACCAAACTAATCGACAAAGACCCAAACAAGCACCATAAAACACCATAAATGGATCCGATAAAGTGGGAGGAGGGGCGAGGGGAAGGGGAACACCATATCGATCCAACCATCAACGCGACATTTAACACAACGACACTAAAAATGGTTTATGCCCATTCCAAAGACCAGATAGGTGGGGAAATAGGGCGAGGGGATGGGGAACACCATACCGATCTAAAGAACAAGACCGCTTAAACCATCATGACTCGAAAAAGGTGGGTTATACCCATCCAAGGACTGACGGAAAACCTGATTAGACTAGATCAGATAAAGAAGAGTCTTACCTGGGGGTGGGAGACAAGGGCGAGGGGTCTGGGAAACACCCCCTTGAGCTGCATGCAAGGCCGTCGAAGAGGTGACCGAGCAAAACAGATGATCGGACTGGGTGAAGATAGACTGACGAGGCAGATAACCACCATAAACACAAAAGGCAAGAAAAGATCGATGGAAAACAATAGAAACCGGAGAAAGTGGGGTCAAAATTGGAAGGTGAAACTGTTAGAAAACTAGATCTATAAACTCAACATATTCATATATGTTTTATGTTAATTTAGTCATAAAATTAAATGGTGATCTTATGCATGCAAACAATAATCAATTAAAGAAGAAATCTTTAACTTACATTGGTATTTCGTTTTATATGGGCACAAGAGAGTTCTTCTACTCAATTGTTCTTGAGCTTTCCTTAAAGGATGAACAAGGATTCAAGAAGAGAATCCCTCCCAAAAGTATTATACCCAAGACAACAACTTAATAAAATTAATATTTATTATTACTAGAACAATATTAATTTTGTATAAAAATTGACCCAAAAATATTTGATTTTGGTCTCTTAAAATCGGTTAAGAGAGAAGGAAGAGGAAAGTTTTTTATCTTTCTAAAAGTTCTTATTTTAGATGGATGATAGAATAAATTTTTCACTAGTTAACATTATAGTGAATATAAGGTAAATAATAGAGCAAAACTCTTGGCTTTGCTCCATCAAAAACCGGGTAAAGGGGGGAAGAGAAGGGACCAATGCATGCACTAGTTGTTCTTCACAATAATCACTAGGTTGCATGGCTAGAAAATTAGGGAAATCATTATGCTCACACAATAAACATAATATTTCCTTAATCCTCCCATTATTTTCGGCTAACATGGATAAAATGGACTCCATTTTATCTTTGTCAAATTGTCAATTTGTCATATGTCACATGTCACATGTCACATAAAATTGTTATATATTTTTAACATATTAAAAATCAACGTATTAACAAAAATACGTCATATACAAAATCGACTTAGTAATTCATAATTACTTGTACCAAAATATTTCACCAATTTATAAATCACAACATCTTGTATTTATAATAATTAATTCATTCAAAAGCAATTGTTTCCTTAAACAATAATTTCATCTAAGTAATGAAACAATTCAATTACTTAGACCGTATCTTATTCAATCAATTTCAACAAGACACGTAAATATTACTTCCAAAATCGTTCGTCAATTTTAAGTAATTTAATTGACTCGTATCTTCATACGATCAATTAAATGATCAATTAAGTGTGTTATCCTTTAGGTATGACCTAAGGGGATCAACTGATCACCACCGTCTCACGACAGTAATGTCAAACTCTATTCATCCAATCATTACCGATATGTGTGGACCAGTTGACAGTAAAATATTACTTCCCAATTGTATTCTTTATAATGAGACTTAAACATGTGATCATCATGATCAACAGTTGTGATCGCATTATTGTCGGAGGACACATTCCAACAATCTCCCACTTGTCCTCGACAAGTGTGCGTCACCAATTCTCTTGTCCTATTACTATCTCCCACTCAATGCAAGGTGTCTTTCAGGTCGTACTTGCAAGTGATCATATCGAGAGTGGTTTCCTCGATCTGGAGAACAACTGATTGACCAGATTTATCCACCATGGATACATTCCGAGCGTGGCCACGCATTTCCAGTTCATTACTCCTCGAGTGGCCCTGAGATATTGTTATAACCCTGACTAGGGGTGGACAATTCCTATCGCACTCATTCCCTTCGACTAGCCACAGCCATCATAACCCAAAATGTGCCCATTTGACCCCATTTACGAAGGTCGTAGTAACACAAATCAAAGTTAATCTGAAACTGTGCCATCTTAGGCGAATAGTCTTTAGTCAAAAGAATCGACTCATTTGAATACTATAGTAGCTCTCGCCACGACCAGGCTATATAAATTTGCCAGAACTCTATACGAGGTCATAAGGCCCGACATAATGTTCCCAACAGTCTGCCTATATGATCGACTAGTCATTATCATATGACTCTATAGCACTTAAACTTGCCATCAATCACATCACACTCTAGTCACTTCGAGACGTCACCTCATGTAGGTAACTATGGGCAAATACAATGCTAATCCGTGTTCACTTTAACGGGGTTCAATTGTCTCTACAACCCGTTTGGATGTAACAAAGTATAAGGTTAGTTAATGATAACTCAAACGACAAATGTCGACATCACATTCCGGTAGTCAATACCATATTACAACCTTGTGATGCATATCGTAAGTGCGTAAACACTTGTTTGATTTTAATAGAAGTTTAACATACCATGTGTCCATGTGTATAAACTTCTTATTATTGCATTTTCCTTTACGTTCATGTTATCTTCTCATAGCATGAACCTTACCAAGTACAAATCTAGGTTCACAACCTCGGTTTCGGCTCCTTTTCTTGAAAGAACTTCTTTGTTGATTATCACATAACAAACGAATTTGTGGTGAATGATATGACTTGCACTGATCAAGTACTCCACCCACACACAATGCACTAGGTATATGTTTTGTAGAGTCTTGCAACAATTTGTCAAGATCATTAGCCTAGCACTTCTCACAAGTCCTAGCATTTTAGGAAAGATTAGTTTTGAGTAACTTCTTATTCAACTAAGTATCTTTCCAAACTTCTTATTTCTCCTTTTAGCTTGAAAAGTTTAGGATTTTCATAAATCCTTACGCGTGTTTGGATTCCTTTAATATGTGTAACCTCTTGACACATAACAGAGTCTTTCGTCCAACACTAAAAACGCTCATCGGATTCTCCTCGAGAATTCATGACGTTTCTTCTATGGCTTACCAATGAATCATCATGTTCTTATGCATATGATTCATTTTGAACATGTGCATGATTATTCTAATGGCGGAAACATTAGTAACTAATAATCATGAGATCAACCATTCTTAGGTTCAAGGAACGACCATGACTGCTAATGGCAATTCCGTTTTCATTTACATGAATAACCTACGTTTCTCGTTGATTCGATGTGTATGTCTCAATACTTATCCAACATCTCATGATGTGATTGGATTCATCATAGTCCATTTTCATCCAGAATTTAAAACTCAAATACTCCTTTGTGAAGGAAGGTATTAGCTCGTCATTCTTCAATGAGTGATGAGTTATAAACTTTTACAAGATGATTGCTCCCACTAAATCCCATGTCTTTACATGATAATTTCCAACTCTCACTCAATTCCACATGTTTCGAATTTGACTACTCAATCGAAAAATCTCAAGAATTGGAATATATATTGCATTGCCAAGTTATTAAGATAAAACCATATATGTTCCCATCATATCCTTTCAAAATACCTATTTTGAAGTGGTCTCATCTTAACCTTATGGAAAGAGATTTTAATCTCTAACTTGTTCATATCATAATGATGTGTAGCAATGTCATTATTCAAATATAAATAATATCTAAAACACGTCCTTCGAAATACCCTTTTGGAAGGAGGTTTAACCATTTCATTTTCATAATGAGGTTAAGTAATGACATTTGCGTGGTTAATACTTAACTTAGCTATTGAGGATATCGGTATATCAATTCTTGTAACCTCTAGTCATAAATCTCGTTTATTTTCTAGGATGTTACTTTGATTCATTTTAGGCTCTTAAGTAAATATCAAGGTTGAAACTATTGGTCAAAGTTTATCATAAACTAGTCAAAACTCTTGTTAAGACTTTACATTAGTCATTTTTCTTCCAAAACTTCCTTTTGGTCTCCTCGTGTAGTTATCTTGAGAAAATATTCCTTTGATTACTTCACTTGGTCTCTTTTGTCATGTAGTTTTATTCGAGACCATAGATCTCATCTATTGGGTATACTATATAAATAGATATACCTTCATTCAAATCATTCTTCCTTGCGTAGATCTCATTTACACAAGTACACAAATTTATCTTGGTGTGTGTTGTGTCCTCATTTTTCTCCCACTCTATCTTTAGAATAAATACACTAGAGATTCAAAGATAGCTTACGGGACACAAATAATGATTTGAAGTATAAGGAGGACTATCTCATAGGTTTGACTAATAGTTTTAGATTTTGTATGTGTACTTGGTGATTGACATTCCTTTAAGAGAGTTCATAAACTCAATGACACTTTGTAAATGATCATACAGAAGCCTTAAGCATGTGGACATATAATGAATCTCATCATTATAATTGTCTATTAGATCACTTTAAGTGAATAATCATATGTTTCTATGAGCAAGCATGCAAAGACGAATTTTAGAACAAGGATAAAACGATAAAACGGGTGACTTGGGTTGCAAACCAAGCCACCATTATCCAAAATACAACCAATTATCCAAAATACATTTCCATGTCGAACACGTAAATCAAAAGGTTCTAAAATCCAAAACATAATTAAAATAAGACAATAAAAAGCAAAGCTCCATGAAAGTTATTCCTAGCTTCTTGATTGTTTCTCAAGCTTGCTTTTCTTTTCCCTTGTCTTTGCTTGGTGGAGGCCCTATTTACAATGAAAAGGGGATACATTATCACAACTTTGTATCACAATACCATAGTTGAAATAGAAACATAAAAGAAAGTATAGTCATTTACCTACTGGAGTGTTCTTTCCAGCTTTAATATCACCAAGGTATTTGGAACAATTTCTTTTCCAATGTCCAATACCATTACAATAATGGCATTTATCAAGAGGACCCTTCTTGATTTTTGAAGTGCTAGCTTCATAAGTCTTAGCTTTGGTGAAAGTGGGAACTTGTTTCTTACCCTTCCTCCCATTCTTCTTGAACTTCCCCTTGCTTTTGGTGCTAATGTTAACCACATCCTTAGGTGGGTTCACATTTAACCCCATGTCCCTTTCGGCTTGCACAAGTAACTTGTGCAACTCTTCAAGAGACACGTCCTTGTCTTGCATGTTAAAATTCACCCGGAATTGAACATATGCCTTGACTTTGGATAAGGAGTGTAGAATCCTATCTACAATGAGTTCTTTGGGGATTTCAACCTTTCGAATTTTCAAGGTCTCGACTAGCTCCATTAATTTGAGCACATGAGGGCTAACCTTTTGGCCCTCTTTGAAGTCGAGATCAAAGAATGCCGCGGCCGCCTCATATTGGACGATCCACGGAGTTTGTGAAAACATTGTCACAAGCTTGGAGTAGATTTCATTAGCGGTGCCCATCTTAAAGGCTCTCCTTTGGAGATCCGCCTCCATCGCAAAGATCAACACATTTTTCATTGCTGCGGACTCCTTATGGTAAGCCTCATATGCTTCCCTAGTGGCGGCGGTCGACCTAGTGGTAGGTTCGGGTGGAGAGTCCTCGGTAAGGTAACGAAGCTTGTCGTCACCTTGGGCGGCTAATTTGAGTTGGGCATCCCAATCGGAGAAATTTGACCCATTCTTTTCAAGTTTACATCGATCCATGAAGGATCGGAGCCATGAAGTATTAGTGAGAGGCGTGGCGTTGGTGTTTGGATTTGCCATTTGTTATGAGAAATAAGAGCGGTCTACAAAACAAAATAGAGAAGGAATAAAACATATGTCGTTTTAATAATAATACTCGTAAAAATAATTTAAACAAGTTTTATTAGCATTTTCTAGTGACCTCTACCCAACTAGATAAATGATTCCAAGACCCAAATTCATATCAACTTAGGCACGGGGTAGCCGATGAAACCCTTATCAATATAACTTAGTGGATTAACCTTTTAATCGATTCTACTTTTAGAACTCTTGGTCGATAAAATTACTCTAATATTTATCTATAGCGCAAAACACATCCGACACGGGCACGAGGTAGCCGATGAAACCCTTATCAAAAACTTTTGTTGAGTTCAATCCAAATTTCGAATAAATGTGTCCATGATCCAAACCCATATTAACTTGGGCACGGGGTAGCCGATAAAACCCTCATCAACATGAATTCGGTGGATAGACATTTATCACCCACTCCCCTACGTAACAAGGTTTGTACTCCGGGGTAGCCGAGTGCACTCCCTCGCGAAATAGGTTTTCATGGTTTCTACTATTTGGTAAGGCTATGTCTCAATTGATTGTTTTAGCGAGAGGTCATGTCAATTTATTATCTATCACGTTTTAAATGAACTAAAGCGGTGAACTACGATAATTCTAATTGACACGGTCGATAAACTCAATAAAAAGACAATGCATGTTTTAGTTATGGCGATTTAGCGATGCATGCAACATATAAATAAAATGCAAAGCATAAAATAAATCCTAGTATGGCCTTCCTAAAATAGAAAATCTAATTAACTTTACATATTCGGAAACCAACTCCATTGGTCCCTTGAACTTCGGTTATGGCACGTATATCGAGGTAACACCGTCTTTATGTATCGCCTTCTTGAATGACACCGTCTTCAAGGAACTCCGGAATAAATAAAATTACATAACAAATTACATAATTTCCTATTATACATTTGTAAATAAAATAAAATAAATCTATTAAATTACAAAACGGTGATACGAGATCACAATAAATTACAACCGAATCGATATTCCCATACATTTCGGGTAATATCAATTAAAAACTAAGGCCATACTAAGTAAAATTACATAAAATAAAATTACATAAAATAAAATTATGACAATCATAAAGAAAATGAAGCATTATAATATGTATGAACATGCCCAATTTTATGCTAAATCGCCTTTAAGTAGCCAATATCGTATATTACACGGTTTTTACGGATTTGCGTGATTCAACGTTTTAAAATCACAAAAATCACAAAAATTCATATTTATGCACAAGTTAATTACCCTAACCTCTTAGGACTCAAAATTAGTCTTCACTAACTATTTGACCATAATTAACTCATATTTCTAAAATTGTTCATTAATGGACTTAAAATTACAATAAAAATGTTATAAACTTCAAATAAATCACAAAAATTTCAAATAAATTCAAAATTTGAAATTTAAACTCATGAACATTCTAGAAAAATACCATGACACTCATAATATTCAAAAACTTAGGTTAAAAATTTCGAAATTTATCCGGAAAAACAATGTTGCGGTTTATCGGTTTTTACAAATATAGTCATAAAACATGAGAAAATTTATATTTATCAACTTTTCAATTTTATATCTGAAATGGATAATAAAATGCAACATATGACGTTTTTCCTTAGTCATGGAGTATGTTTTATTAATATTTCACTAATTAAGTCACTTATTTATGCTATTTTTCTTCAAAAAATCATAAATCATGCATAAAGACTTCAATATAGCCTATTATTTTACACACATTTTATAAAATTGCATGTGACAACATACTAAATTTCTATGACCAGATTCGAAATTTATCTCATATTAACCTATTTTTCATCTAAATCCGATTTTAAATATGAAAAATCCATATTTCGAGCATAACAAGTCCAAAAATTATGAAAATTTATAGGTAATATTAAAATAATATATGTGATAACATATCCAAAAATCACTGAAAAATTCGAAGTTTAGCTAATTTTAGTCCGAAAATGACATTTTATTCATAAAATCATATTTTTAATGCCATTATTATATAATATGAACAATAAAAATCCATAAATTAACCAAAATATCCTAAAAATATTTTAGGACCAGAAACATTAACATACATAATAATTTTCGTGATATATCATAATAACACAAATTTAACAAGTTTTATATGTTAATCGTATAACTCGGAAACACTTTTAACCGATTTGCATGCAAACAACCAAGGCTCTTGATACCGCTTGTTAGAAAACTAGATCTATAAACTCGACATATTCATATTTTATGTTAATTTAGTCATAAAATTAAATGGTGATCTTATGCATGCAAACAATAATCAATTAAAGAAGAAATCTTTAACTTACATTGGTATTTCGGTTTATATGGGCACAAGAGAGTTCTCCTACTCTCTTGTTCTTGAGCTTTCCTTAAAGGATGAACAAGGATTCAAGAAGAGAATCCCTCCCAAAAGTATTATACCCAAGACAACAACTTAATAAAATTAATATTTATATTACTAGAACAATATTAATTTTGTATAAAAATTGACCCAAAAATATTTGATTTTGGTCTCTTAAAACCGGTTAAGAGAGAAGGAAGAGGAAAGTTTTTATCTTTCTAAAAGTTCTTATTTCAGATGGATGATAGAATGAATTTTTCACTAGTTAACATTATAGTGAATATAAAGTAAATAATAGAGCAAAACTCTTGGCTTTGCTCCATGAAAAACCGGGTAAAGGGGGGAAGAGAAGGGACCAATGCATGCACTAGTTGTTCTTCACAATAATCACTAGGTTGCATGGCTAGAAAATTAGGGAAATCATTATGCTCACACAATAAACATAATATTTCCTTAATCCTCCCATTATTTTCGGCTAACATGGATAAAATGGACTCCATTTTATCTTTGTCAAATTGTCAATTTGTCATATGTCACATGTCACATGTCACATAAAATTGTTATGTATTTTTAACATATTAAAAATCAACGTATTAACAAAATTACGTCATATACAAAATCGACTTAGTAATTCATAATTACTTGTACCAAAATATTTCACCAATTTATAAATCAAAACATCTTGTATTTATAATAATTAATTCATTCAAAAGCAATTGTTTCCTTAAACAATAATTTCATCTAAGTAATGAAATAATTCAATTACTTAGACCGTATCTTATTTAATCAATTTCAACAAGACACGTAAATATTACTTCCAAAATCGTTCGTCAATTTTAAGTAATTTAATTGACCTGTATCGTCATACGATCAATTAAATGATCAATTAAGTGTGTTATCCTTTAGGTATGACCTAAGGGGATCAACTGATCACCACCGTCTCACGACAGTAATGTCAAACTCTAGTAAGCCAATCATTACCGATATGTGTGGACCAGTTGACAGTAAAATATTACTTCCCAATTGTATTCTTTATAATGAGACTTAAGCATGTGATCATCATGATCAACAGTTGTGATCGCATTATTGTCGGAGGACACATTCCAACAGAAACCAAAGGCTAAGAGAAAGTGGGGTCAAAATCTTTGGCTGGCCCATCTCCGGCGAATGGGTAGTAGAAGGAGGGGGAGCAGTAGGTGGAAGGTGGAAGGCGGAGGCGGCGGAAACAAGAAGGGTTAGGTTTTAGGGTTTTTAGAGAGAAGGGGGAGAGTTTTTAGAGAGAGAAGGATATTTAAAAAGTGTAAAATTACTAAAGCCACATTTATGAACAATTTATTTAAAACGCGGGTTTCGGGAAATTTAATGATATATTATCTCATATTCTATCTTTCTGTAAATTCTTTCAGGCATGCACTTAAAATGCAGGTTTCCAAATACTTAATGATATATTATTTCACATTTGATCTTTGCATAAATTTTATCAGTGTCCTAATAAAAAAAAGTCGTACTCATCGAGGTCAAGTTCTCTTAAAAAGGGTAATCGGCCTATAAATGTTATTTGTAGGCTACCATATATGCGCTAGAATTGTTCATTATTCGTCTAATACATTAAAACTGCTTGTCTGACCTGCAAAGTCAGTGTGCATGATCGCATGAGCAATGTACTTAAAATGCGGGTTTCGAGAAATTTAGTGATATATTATTTCATATTCAATCTTTCCTGAAATGGATTTCCCAGAAGAGCAAAACCCTAACCGCCTAAACCCGAACACCACCGCCATATTTTCTTCGTTTCTCGCCGGCGGCCTCATCAGCACCCTTCAGGTCGCCGGCGAGAAGCTCCAAGATTCTATATTTCGAAAAAGTTTCGGTGGTTGTCTGTCCAGATTCCGTCTTTGTGGTGGTCGGATGTTACCTCGCTTCCCGTCCTCCTTTTGTCACTTCTGAATCGGTCATACGGTTTTTTGTGTTCATTTTAATTTCTCTTAGTTCTGGTTTGTTATCTTGCTTTTATAATTTGTTTGATTTTAGTAATATTGCTTTGGTGCGTGTTTGTTAGGTGTACTCTGTTGGTGTAGTTTAATTGCTGCTTTTTCTAAACCTTTTCTATCAGCTAGATCGACTACCTCATGAATCATACATCTTGTGCCGATTTTCTTGAGTTCTTTGGTTATTTCCATGGTTGTGTTGTGTCAGAGGATGATGATAGCTTGAATCTTGTTTGTTCCCTTTTAGATGATTCCCCCATTTCTAAAATTCATGCCTTTAAAGACTTAGGTAATGACCTTTTTAGACAAAATCAGTTTGTCGAGGCGAGTGCCTGCTATGACAAAGCATGTCGTCTCTTGAGTGATATTCTGAAGGATGTGTCCGATCTTGATTTAAACTCTCTTTCAAGCCTAGCAATTTTTTTGTCTTTAAATTTAGCTGTTTCTGCTATTAAATTACGTGCTTTCGATGGGGCATTAATTCTATGTTCGATGGTTTTGAATTTTTATCCTCGCCATGCCAAGGCCCTCTTTCGTAAAGCTATCGCTCTTAGAAGTTTGAATAAGTTATCTGAGGCTCGCTGCACTTTAGAGGAGGCGGTCTCGGTGGAGCCTCGAAATAAGGATATTCTTCGTGAGTTGGATGAAGTTAGAAAGCTTCATGTTTTTAACCTAAATGGTAAGCGTGTGGTGGACGATTCTTTTGAAGCTAATGATATTCGAAAAGGGAAACGGCCTATTTCTTGATTTGGTATGTCAAGAAGCCAAAGCTCAAATAATGTTACTATGATAGCCGTGATCAACAGAATTGGTGTGCTAGCCAATCTAGTTCATCTATAATAGATAAAAAGGATTTGGGTTGTACTAGTTCTTATCATTTTGACCCCCTTAGCAAGAACAAGAAAGGTAAGAATTCAATCCATCATGCTGAGCCTGCTGTGGATAGTATGTCTGTGCCTTTTTAGATAGGGAATCAAGTTGCTCGTAGTAGCACGGAGTTGTTGCTTGCTGATATAAGTGCTCCTCAGAATGAAAGTAACAAGATTTCTGACATGAATACGGATTCCGCCTCAATCTCTGCAACTCACCCATCTTTGTCAGTTAAGAGTAATTGTAACCGCTTTGGTACCTCTACCCTTGGCTCTACCAAATACTCCTTTTCCAACAAAAAACAGGCCCATAAAAATTTGTTTCTATCGTCCATCGATTACGAGAACTTATTGCTAGGAAGGAAGCTGCAATTTTTTCATCCAAAATCCGGGGCCTCTTTAATAGTTCGCCCCCTATTCCCTAAAACTTCTACCTCGACGGGAACTCCCCATGAAAGTTTTTCATGTGAAGCCGCGGTTCCCTTTTCGTCTCCTCTGCCCGTGAATCTTTGTACAGCCATGGACATTTCACTGGGACAGTAGAACAACTTCAGCGATGAAGAGGATTAGCCTCTTGAAGTCAAGAGACCATGCTTATCGGCGAGAGGATTTTTGATCCCATCATTGAGGTTAGAGAGGTTTCAATGATCAAAAATACACGTTTGGAGCGATTTGGAATGGACGATTCGACCATTTGTCAAGTCAAAGTTCGTTTATCTTTTCAGCCGTGAAGACACACTCAAGCAAGATTTGTAGCCGACGTTTAATGGGTCGCGATCGCGCTAAATTCAAGAATAAATCGATGGTAATGGTTGGAGGTTCTACTGTCTACTCCAGATTTACGACTCCAAAAATGGTTGTCAGCTCTAAAAGAAAAGAAGATTGTCCAATCCAGTTCGATGCCTTCTACCATTCACCGCGTAAGAGGCGTCGTCTTTGTATTTCTACCGAGTTTGTTTGTATTACTAGTTATGTTAGCCGGGTTTCTTCTAGTTTAGGGGCATCTAATGCCCCTCGGTTTGCGCTTTAGTTGGTGTGTATGTAATAGAACCTTATGTTTCTATAAAATAGTACACGTTTGTCTAAAAAAAAATCTTTCCTGAAATGACCTAGATGCACTCTTTTGATGGACCTGTTTCTCGAGTTTAATACGACTACTTATCTCACAATTTAATCTGTTAGAGTCATTGATACATTGGGATAATATCACGGGTATTATATTTAAGAGAAATGGAGCGTAGAAGGCCGAAGTGTAAGGCAAAACATGTTGGACGATAGCACAAAGTATAATTTTTAACAATTAGTCTTGCTGAAGACGGGTCGGAGCAAGTGACGGATAATGCCACTCACAAAACGGATAGGGGAATTTTTAATATGGAAAAAACGTCGCAAGGGAAAAGGAGGTTGAGTCTGGTTTACGCAAAAACCCCAATTGTACGAGTCCCCCAATATTGTATTCCTTGAATACCTTTCTCACTCAATGTGGACACATAGATAGACCCCATTACTATAAAGAAGCCACCCTTTTACACCCTCTCTTTCCCTTCATACAACAACAACACTTGCTCCCTTCTCTTCTCTTCCTCTTTTCATTTTCTCTACTTCTCATCAACCATGTCTTTCTAGGGACTTGCACAACTACCAACAAACAAACAAACAACATCTCCTCATCCCAAACTCATTTATTATTCTACCCAAATGGAGAAAATGAGTTTTGTGAAAAATGGTGGTGTGCTAAGGTTGCCTCCTGGCTTCAGATTCCATCCCACTGATGAAGAACTTGTTCTTCAATACTTAAAACGTAAGGTCTACGCTTCTCCTTTGCCTGCTTCCATCATCCCTGATGTTGACCTTTGCAAGTCTGACCCTTGGGATTTACCTGGTATTTTTCTTTCTTTTTTTTTTTTCCTTTTCGTGAGACCGTGTCGATTTGAACGAAATTAATTAATTGGTGTGTGAAATGTGTGAGCAGGAGACAAAGGAAAGGAGAGGTACTTCTTCAGCACAAAGGAAGCAAAGTACCCAAATGGGAACAGATCAAACAGGGCTACAATTTCAGGGTACTGGAAGGCAACTGGCAAAGATAAGCCCATTGTCTGTGGCCCAAGAACAAGCAGTAAAAACCCTGTTGTTGTTGGTATGAAAAAGACTCTGGTGTTTTACCGGGGTAAACCTCCCCATGGCTCCAGAACTGATTGGATCATGCATGAGTACCGTCTCCTTGATTCCGCTTTGCCGCAGCCCAACATGGTATAAAATTATTTACTGAATAAATAGATTAGTAATAATAGTAATAAATTATAGCATTTTCATTATTAATTCTTTTCCAAAAATGTGTTGCCAGGGGGATTTTAGTTTTAATTTTAATGATTGAACTTTAATAAAAGAGAGTTTAGGATGAAGTTAATTATAAGGGAATTATTAGAAGGAATCTAAAGAGCTATGATTATGTCCCTACATTTTTAATCTAGTATTTGATCATTAAACAAATGATTTTCTTTTTAACAAAGTGGTTGACTTTTTTTTTTTTTTTGGTGGTTTTGCAGAAAACAAGGGAAGCAACAGGAGATTGGGTTTTGTGCAGGATTTTTCTAAAGAAAAGGAACAATGCAGGTAGCAAGAATGATCATGAGGAGGATGAACAAGGGATTGTTTGTCAAGAGTTGGATAATGTTAATAATAACAAACCAAGGATTGATAGACCTGTTTTCTACGATTTGAACCTTCCTGCTCCTTGTTCCTCTTCGTCTGGCTCCAGTGATTTGACCCAATTGGAGCGTCACGGTCAACTCGACAAAAACGGTTCGTCGTCCGAAGATCATGAGGAAAGCAGTAGCTGCTGCCATAGTTTCTCATCTCTTGGAAGAAATCTTTAACCCCCACAACTTTCTTCCAAGGAAAGTTAAATTATATTTTTAAGTTAGTGTTAAATTAATTATGTACTCATCCAGCAAGTAACAATCAGGAAAATAACCATCTAAGTTTTCCCTTCTTTTCGATCATGTCGCTTTCTAGTACCTCAATGCCCAAATGGGCAACAATTATTGAGGGTAAATCATGAGTTTTTAGAATTTCGCTGTAAAAGATGGTTTCTTTTGTCCTGTAATCTGCAATTGTCAATCAAAAGTCGAGTTTCCGAAGAAAATTTCGTCTTCTTGAATTGAAATTTGAGCAAAAAGAAAGTGATTCTTAGTATCTAACAAGTAACACAAGGTTTGAAACTTAGTTAACCTCCATGACTAATTTACCTGTCACAATATTCTACTTGTTGGAGTCTCTCAAGTCTCATGCCCTCTTAGAAAGGGTAATCGGCCTATAATAAATGTGGTTTGTACACTACCATATGCACTAGAATTGTTTATGGTTCTTCCCATACCTTGAACCCGCTCGTCCGACAGCCAAAATTAGGGATCGCATGAACAATGTACTTATAAGCAGGTTTCGGGAAGTTAATGATATAATATTTCATATTTGATCTTTCCATAAATTATATCAGTTTCCTAATAAAAATAAAACCGTATTAAATTAATCGATGCCAAATTCTGTAATTGTACTTTCAATTTTTTTTTATATTTCATCTTTCTGTAAATTCTATCAGGCATGCATTTAAAACACGGGTTTTAAGAAAGTTAATGATTTATTTCATATTTGACCTTTGCATAATTCGAACATTGTCCTCATAAAAATAAAGTCGTACTAGCATTGTTCATTGTTCGCCCCATACATTCAACCCGCTTGTCCGACCCGGAAGTCAGTGTGCATGACAATATATTTAGAACGCAGGTTTCGGGAAAGTTAATGATATAATATTTCATATTCGATCTTTCAATAAATTCTAATCAGGCATGCACTTAAAAGTTAAAAGCAGGTTTCGGGAAATTTAATGATATATTATTTCATACTCCGTATTAGATTTTGTATAAATCCTATCAGTTTCCTAATAAAAATACGGAATTACTTTTTCACACATATTTTTTCATAAAGTTTCCATGTCATACCATTTTCCCTAAACATAATCAAATTAATTCCTACATATACATTTTCCCTAATATCAATACTATATATTAATTCCAGATACCAAGAGACTTCTATGTAATTAAATAAATTTATACAAATTAATTATACTTTAATCGCTGGCGTTGTGTGATGGACCTGAACAAGGGACTTCAATGTAAATATTATATAGTTTTGGTTAAAAATATAAATTTAGAGAATACTAGAATATGGCGAGTTTCCTTAAAATAACGGGTCCCACTTATGGTATTAATTAGTATAAAGATATTAATTATTTAACATACAGAAATATAATATAAGTATATGTTATTGTTCCGGGTGTAATTCCAGAGCAAGTATAGTTACCACCCGTGGCTTGTTGAATGATGTCTTGAGTTGGATTCTCCTTTGGTCTTAATCGTTCCTCACGGCCTCTCCTGCAACAATGAACGAACTGAGGGCTTGGCTTTGTGCCAAGCGTACTCACTCCGACGCTCAAGTCAGTAAACTTAAGAGATAAGTTGTTACTTGGTGAATGTGTATTGTAGAGATAAGGAAGATATTACCAGATGAATAGTGTATTTAGGTTTAGTTGTGGATTAGTTGGGATCCTTTCCTCAATGAAGGTTGAGGAGTATTTATAGGCTTTCACCTTTTGTCGCGTAGTGGCCAAGTGGCTAGCAGGTGGAAAGACTGATCTACCCCTCGGCCGAGGTTTCTATGGCAGGCCGGCGGGCCCTGTTGACTCGTGGCCGAGGGGTCTTGGATATGAGTACGCGGGTATGTGTCCCGGCTGGCAAGTTGCCATGCCGAGACCCAGTGACAGTAGATGGGCCGATCGGCTCGGCTAAGGCCGCATGAGTCGTTGACTTCTTTGTGGATATCTTTGACCTTGCTCAATATGTTGACTTGGTCGGCGGTGCGAAATATGCCCCATCAATTTGCCCCAGCGTAGTCTATGCCGTGGTATGGGCTCTGATGTTCGTTTAAGCGTATATTCTGCGTAAATAATTTGCGGGAAATTTCCTGCATCGGCTTCTTCTGCGGCGGCTTCTTTTACCTCGGCCTGGTCTTTCTTAGGCCGTACCATATCCCCCCTCCACATGGATGCGTAAAGGGCATCCGATGTGGAAAAGAAAGTGACGCCGGCCGAGACCAGGGTTGAGAGTGCCGGTTGTTTTTGATTGCCCCGGCCGCGCTACTTAGCTTGGTTGATCATGTGGCCGGCGGAGAACAGATGCTTGGGAATTTGTTGAGGAAGGTGAATAGGCAAGGAGATATGAATAGGCGTGTTGAAGACGCTTGGTCACTGTTGCATTGATTGACGTCTAACTGTTGCAACGATTGACATCCCGTGGTTGCATGTCCGACACGTGTCCGCACGCCCGATTGGTTGACGCTTCATGGGTCAGTTCTCGATTGGTCCTTCTTCATGGGCTTTTCCCTATAAATAGGGCAGTTGCTCCGTGAAATTGGTCACCAATTTCATTCTCCAAAATTTTTCCTCTAAACTTTCAAAGGTTTCTTTGTCTTCTAATTTTCTCAGTTGTCATTCCGGCGAGTGTTTTTTTTAAGGTAAACAAACAAACTTTCCATTTCTTAATTTTGTAAGTCTTTATGGTAAACATGTCTTCTGCTGATGCCGGTCCTAGTAGGCCGGCGCCGGGGTTCCCCGTCGCGTCTTGATGAGGGGAGAAGTTGGACGCCCTCCCGATAAGGCACAGGGGCCCCGGTCTCCGTCTCCGAAGTCGATCCTCGAATTTTGGAGGAATGGGAGGATGACTCGATGTCGATGATGACGCGGACGATTTTGGTGATGATCTTTGAAGAGGCTCGTCCCAAAGAGGTGAGGCGGTACGTTATGGATCACGGTGACGTCTGCAAGGTGCGCGTTGACCGAACTTGGACCCATAAGTTGGCCGGTTGTTACGGTGAGGAATTTTTCGAGGGCCATTTTTTTTTTTTTTTGCGGGGGTACAAGATTGTTATCCCGAGGAGGGTCGAGCCGTCTGTTGCCCTCCGCCGGGCCATACCGGCGTATACATGCGACACTTGGAGTTCGGGCTCCGGTTTCCGCTGAATGAGTACGTGATGGCCATCATTAAGGCTATGAACGTCGCCGTGGCCCAACTGCATCCGTTGGCCATGAGGACGATAGTCGGCTTTGTGTGGCTTTGTCTCTTCAAGGGGGAGGCCCCGACGGTGAATTTATTCCGCCGGCTTCATTATCTCCAGTAGTCACAATCGCTGGCCGCGTCGGTTGGTACGGTGTGCACACGGAGAAAGGTTATGTTTCTGTTGACAAACTTACTTCTTGTAAAGACTGGAGAGATCGGTGGGTGTATGTTAAGGTGCCGGATGACTATCCGCTGCCCCTCTCCTTTCAACACCAAGTGAATTTGCGGTGTGAGACTAAGGCGGAGCATGACAGATGGGTCAGCCGGAAGAAGCTCAAGATGGATGCCAGCAAGGTCCTTCTTTCAGAGGATGAGAAGCTGGCGAGGTGGAACGAGCTGGCCGGTGCTCGCATTATAGAGCAAGAGAAGGCCGTGGCTCAGTCCGCTCTTGAGCTTGATGTCACTAAGAAGGTGGCCGCGAAGGCGAGGCTGGATCTCCTCAATGAGCGAAGGCTTAGGGAGATGTCGAGAAAGCGCTCTTGGGCGAGAGAAAGCTTAGGGAGGACGCTGAAAAGGAGGTCCTTCTTTGAGAGAGCCAAGGCCGAGGCTGCTGCGGCCGAAGTTGCAAAGTTGCTGGAGAAGTGTGACCTTGTTCAGAGGCACGCCGACCTTTATCTCCAGCAGAGGAATGAATTTAGGGGCAAATTTCAGATCCAGGGGAAGGTGATCCGGAGCAAGGAGGCCATCATCAGGCAAAAGGAGGACGACATTGAGATGCTCCAAACCAAAATGCTCCCTGACCTGTGTTCCGAATTCCGGATCCGGCCGGCGGTACCGCTGTGGGAAGTAATTGAGGAGCTTTTTCCTCTTGAAGGTTCCTTTCCGTGGGACAAATATGACGAGCTGTTTGACGATAAGCTCGAAGCTAAGGAGAAAGTCGTGGAGGAGAGGGTCAAGGAGGCGGCGAGAGTGAAGATAGAGCAAAAAGCGGCCGAGGAGGCGGCAGCTATCGCTGAGAAGGCTAAAGCGGCCAAGGAGGAAGCCGATTGGGCAAGGGCAGTTGAGGCTGCCGAGGCTAAGGCTGGGGCTGCTGAAGCTGAGGCTGCTAAGGGAGCTACTGGGTTGCCCCTCGAAGAAGGCTGCTACTCGCTGCGATGGCGAGCAACGGCATATAGGGAGATGATATCCGTAGCCTTTTGTCTTTTGGTTTGTCCTTGTAATTTCTTGTAATTCGTTGAACATTTTTTTAATAAGAGCTCGTTTCTTCTGCCTCCGGCCCGGCCGAGGTTTTTACCTTACTTCTTTTTCTTGCGCTAGTATTTGAGCCTCAACTGTACTTTTAGCGTCTCTGTCTTCGTCTGGGTTGTCTCCTTACGTTATTAATTGAGTGTCTCTTTTGTTTCCGCCTCGGCTTGGCCGAGGCAGTCTAGAGCGCGTATCTCAATCGTGTTAACGCTTCTAAGGCATTTTGATTGCTTTGCGAGTATCAACTGCGATGGTCGTGATTGCCGCTCTTGTCGGTGTGACAGTGTGAGCCAGCATCTGCTTCTTCATGAGTCTGCCGTAGCGTCTACCACTTGGAGTGACTGCAACGGCGTCCAACCTCTTGGGGTGACTGCCGTGGCGTCTACTACTTGGGGTGACTGCGACGGCGCCTATTTCTTCATGAGACTGCCGTGGCGTCTACCACTTGGAGTGATGCGACGGCGTCCAACCTCTTGGGGTCAACTGCCGTGGCGTCTACTACTTGGGGTGACTGCGACGGCGCCTATTTCTTCATGAGACTGCCGCGGCGTCTACCACTTTGAGTGACTGCGACGGCGTCCAACCTCTTGGGGTGACTGCCGTGGCGTCTACTACTTGGGGTGACTGCGACGGCGCCTATTTCTTCATGAGACTGCCGTGGCGTCTACCACTTGGAGTGACTGCGACGGCGTCCAACCTCTTGGGGTGACTGCCGTGGCGTCTACTACTTGGGGTGACTGCGACGGCGCCTATTTCTTCATGAGACTGCCGCGGCGTCTACCACTTGGAGTGACTGCGACGGCGTCCAACCTCTTAGGGTGACTGCCGTGGCGTCTACTACTTGGGGTGACTGCGACGGCGCCTATTTCTTCATGAGACTGCCGCTCTTGTCGGTATGACAGTGTGAGTTGGCGTCTGCTGCTTCCTAGTTACTATGGGAAGAATGAACATTTTGATGGAAGACTTGGATGTTTTTTCATTTAGGTAAAAACACGCGTCGGGGTGCCCACAGCTGTTTTGGACACCTCCGCCGCTACATAGAGTATTCCCGAGATTACCAGCGTCCTAATGGCCTATCAAAGGCACAGCGTCTTAGTCAGCCACTAGTTACATCCATGAGGCCGCCCTCCTGTTGTAAGGATAGACTTTTCCCTTTCTCTGATTTCTTTGCCACTTTGAGGGATTGCATGTTGCATCCTCTGGCGGCTATCTGGACGTTGACCACCTCGTCATTCTCGTCTTTGGAGACGAGCTTATGCGCCTCCCCCCGGTCCGAGACATACATCAGTGTTAGGGCCCGGATGGACATCACTGCGTCAGCCTCGCTCAGGGTGACTCGGCCTATGAGAACGTTGTAGGCGGACGAGCCGTCGATGATCACGAACTCAGCCAGGACATTCTTAGCCGCATTCTTTTCGCCGAAAGTCACCGGGAGTCTGATCGACCCCAGTGGTACCAGGCCGGCTCCGGAGAAGCTGTATAGTGGGTTGGTGCAGGGGCTCAAGTCCTTGACTTTCAGGCCGAGGCTGAGGAAGCACTCCCTGAACATGATGTTCGTGTATGCGCCTGTGTCAATCAGGCACCTCTTGACCAGGTGGTTGGATATGTCCAAATTGACTACAAGTGGGTCGCTGTGAGGAGCGATGACTCCTTCGTAGTCCTTCCTTCCGATGGTTATATCGGGGATGTTGGAAGCGGGGATCGCTGTGTTGGGCACAAAGTTGATGGCCTGATATAGCTCGTTCAGGTGCCGTTTGTACCCGTGAGCGGACCCTCCGTTCTCGTTGCCCCCGATGACAACGTGGATCACTCCTATCCGTTCGAAGACGGATTTCTTACCTGAACCGTCGGCGTCAGTCTTTTGGCCTTTGGCAACGTACTTGCCGAGGCTCCCCTTCCGGATCAGCTCTTCAATGGCATTCCTTAGATGCCGGCAGTCGTTGGTTAAGTGGCCGGTGTGGCCGTGGTACTCACAGTACTGGTTCGTGTCACCGTCACTTTTTGGCTTGGGGGGTCTCTCCCACTTCTGGCCCTCGCTTTTGCTCAGGGCAAAGACCTCGGCGGCTGATACGACGAGAGGGGTTTTATCACTATACCGCCTCTGGTGGTACGTTCCCGAACTCCACCCGGCGCCTGTCGAGTCCTGTCTCCTGGCAGGTTTGTCCGACCGTGACCTATTATTCTCACGGCGTCTTTCATCGGACCGTGACCCGTTGTTGTCGCGGCGTCTCTCATCCGGGTTGTCCTCCCGGTGGCTCTTCTTTTCGGAGGGCTCGGCCTCGCTGGGGCCTACCCATGTGTTGTGATAGTCTTCTACCTTGATGGCCTGGTCGGCCATTCTCCTGGCGGCATCCAAGCTCAGGCCCCCGCACTTGATGAGCTCATTTTTTAAGTCTCCCCTCGGGAGGCCCTTCATCAGCGCGAAGGCCGCCAGTTCGGGATTAATTTCTCGAATCTGCTGGACCTTTCCATCGAACCTCTTCACATAGCTTCGTAGAGACTCGCCCCCCTCCTGTTTGATAGTTAGGAGGTCCGATGTCTCCACGGCCCTTCTCTTGTTGCAAGAGTACTGGGCTAGAAAGGCGTCTCTTAGGTCGGCGTAGTAGTATACCGAGCCGTCGGGAAGCCCTTTGTACCAACTTTGAGCCATCCCATGCAAAGTTGTTGGGAAGACTCGGCACCAGACCTCATCGGGCTGCTCCCATACCGACATGTAAGACTCGAAAGCCTCAGCGTGGTCGGCTGGATCACTATCTCCTTTGTACGATAGGGGTGGCAACTTGAGCTTAGTTGGCACTGGACTTCTAGGACGCAGCGCGTTGAGGGGTCGTCTCGACCATGTGTCGAACGACACGCGGCGATCGGCTCCTCGCATTCCTACTCCGGCTCCTCTCCTCGTAGCGGGGAGGACTCCTTCTTCGACTCGGACTTCTTCTCCAACTCTGCCGAGTCGGACTCCTCTGGTTCCTCCGGGTAAGCCTCGTTCGTGTTGCGGGGGCCGCTGTCCTCCCATGAGTGCGGGAAGGACTTAGGTCTACCACGCCCACTTTGGGCTCCCCGCGACTTGGCTGGGTCGGCTTCTCCCGGTGCTCGTTCAAATTTCTCGGAGTCACGTTTGGGCCTGGTCTCTGGATGGTTTCCGCCGCTCTTGTCGGCGTGACGGTGTGAGCAAAGCGTATTACTAATTAGGTCCAGACCATTTTCGGTTTCGCTATGTCAACCACATGTCCCATGATGGTGACCTGGTTGGTAGGGGCGGCGTGTCCGGCATTATTGGCATGCCGAACTCCGGTTGGATTACCCCCCGGTGGAGGGCTGCACGACTCGAAATTGTTGAAGGTGTCATCCTGGTGGAATGGGGTTTCGTCGGTCACGACTGCGTCTTGTTGTTTTGACATCTTAGCTTTTTGGGTGGGTTTTTGTTGTTTTTTTTTTTTTTGTTTAGGAATGAATGTGACTAGCTTCTAGTGTCTTTTCCCACAGACGGCGCCAATTGTTCCGGGTGTAATTCCAGAGCAAGTATAGTTACCACCCGTGGCTTGTTGAATGATGTCTTGAGTTGGATTCTCCTTTGGTCTTAATCGTTCCTCACGGCCTCTCCTGCAACAATGAACGAACTGAGGGCTTGGCTTTGTGCCAAGCGTACTCACTCCGACGCTCAAGTCAGTAAACTTAAGAGATAAGTTGTTACTTGGCTGAATGTGTATTGTAGAGAGATAAGGAAGATATTACCAGATGAATAGTGTATTTAGGTTTAGTTGTGGATTAGTTGGGATCCTTTCCTCAATGAAGGTTGAGGAGTATTTATAGGCTTTCACCTTTTGTCGCGTAGTGGCCAAGTGGCCAAGTGGCTAGCGGTGGAAAGATCGATCTACCCTCGGCCGAGGTTTCTATGGCGGCCGGCGGGCCTGACTCGTGGCCGAGGGTCTTGGATATGAGTACGCGGTATGTGTCCCTACCGGCAAGTTGTCATGCCGAGACCAGGTGACAGTAGATGGGCATCGGCTAGGCTGCATGAGTCGTTGACTTGCTGTGGATATCTTTGACCTTGCTCAATATGTTGACTTGGTCAGCGGTGCAGAATATGCCCCATCAGTTATATTTTGAAAACTATTAAAAGGTAAGTAATTTAATTCAGATTTCCAAAAAATATAATATTCCATAATTCATTAGATTTGTAATTTAATTAATTAGTAAATAATAATTTACTCTTAAATAACATTATAATATAATATTTCAGATTTATTTAAATATATAACTTTAATACAACTAGATAATCAACTACTATGATAGTAACCACCCATGTGAGTAGTAAAAGCAACAATAATAGCAACGGGAGTACTGAAAGTCATACTAGCAGCAACGGGAGTAGTAAAATTAACAATAATAAATACATGAGTAGTGAAAGAAAAAATAATGACGGCGAGAGAAGTGAAAGTAATAGTAGTGACAATACATGTAATGAAAGTAACAGTAGAAACAACGAATAGAGTATGAAAAATTAACTAACAATTCGATTTTAAGAAAATATTAATTTATTTAAATATATGAGTTTGATAAAACTAACTGGTTAACCGTAAAAATAGCATGAGTAGCTATACTAACAACGGTAACCGAAGAAGTAGTGAACGTAATAGTATTAACAGGGGATGTAGTGAAAGTAATAATATTAACCGCGGGAGAGGTGAACGTGTCACATAATTTGTTTATTAATTTTACCTCTCATTATAATTTCAAGATATAAATTGTAAATATATGTGTTAACCAAATATAGCGAATCATATTTCATAGATAATAAAATTTAAATGGTAAATAAAATTTGTCCGGGCGTAGCCGGACACCAAACCTAGTTGTATCTAATTAGTCTAAAACTTGAACAATGGATTATAATTCTTTAATTAGTGAATTAAATTTCTTTTTGTAGCAATTATCAATACATTTTATTGAAATTATAAGATTTAATTTTTACGGAAGTTAATATAACTAGCAAATATTATTAATTAGGGTTTATGAGTGGTGGTTGACGGTTGTTCTGGTATGCACGGTGGTTAGGGGGTGGTGCGGTGATTGACGGTGGTCCGATGAGGGTGGTGCGTCGGTGAGGAAGGAGAACGCCTGGGTTGTGCGTTGATGAGGAAGGCGACTGGATGGTGTTGGGGGCTGAGAGTGACGAGGGAACCCGCAGCCGCTACCTTCGGTGCGCACTGGGTAAACCGTTGATGAAGAAGGCGATATACCAGGTAAACCACCCGAGGGTGACAGGTTTGAAGTCTATTAGGCATAGACTCATACCAAGAATGCTCTACAAGATTTTGCTCTTGGGAAGGCTTGAACCTGAGTCTCCTAGGAATTTCACCCAAATTTTAACCACTAAACTCTACATTTACGGACAACAATAGACTCCAAGTATTCCTCCAGTACTTTCGAAAATTTTCAAAGACTCCTCGTGGTAACCTGTCTCAACTTCACTAATCGGTTTATCAGTGGGCCAGAAAATAACAATAAGATGATGTCATGTTCGCAATTGGCTACCTTCGGTACGCACGAACGTTTATTGACACACACACCTCATTAAAAAGTAGTGACTATTTTCTCGTTATCCAAAAAAATAAAAAATAAAGGTTGAAAAAATGGGCACGAGGAAATATGATTTTTGGTAAAAAGAAAGTAAATAAGAGGAAAAGAGAAGGGCACACATGTGTGTAACAAAGAAACTTTGGTGAAAGAAATAACTTTAGTTTACTTGCGTATTTCTTTAGAGAGGAAGCATATAAGAATAAGAACAACTCTTTAGAAAGAACACAGCTTCACGAGGAACTCTCTGCTATTTTTCATCTTTCTTTTTTATCTTTAAAGAAAAAGGGAAGTTATCAAAGTCAACACTTCAACTAGAATCGAACCCGGTTCCTTGAAATTTGTTTTAAATAAGTAAGAATCCTATGAGAACAATTAAGCAATGCTTCATTTAGAGTATTCTAGAAGTTACTTACTTATATCAACAATTTAAAAGATGACGTCCAACTAATAAAAGAATAATATAGTTTTTCATTGGTCATACATACTGATACATACAAGTACACAAGTTACATAACTCTAAATGAAGGGTAGCTTATTGAAACACACAACAACACTATTTTTGCTTGTTTAATGCCAATTTTAGTCCAAAAAGTGAACATAATGAAATTGACTCAACTTTGTGCAAAGCCATCTACATAACCACAAAGTTTTTAGAGTAAATTTTCGAAATTTTTCAAGGCTTGCTTATATTACAACCTGTTCGCCCGTGCTAACTTCAAATTCCTCCGCCATTGATTGTAACAGCAACTTGATAATTATCTTAACCATTCAAGAACCCATGTAACAAAACTATTCAAATTGCTCAATGTCTTTGAAGGTCAGACAACAATACAGTAGAAGTAATAAACTAGCATGTAATAATAAACTAGAAGCACACGGTAAATACTTGAAGCGCAAACTAGTAGTGAATCTTTGCCTGGTCTACCATAACAGACTAACTGTTAAGAAAGACAATAGTATTGATCGGAAATTGGTTGAGTTCTCCATTCATCCTTCATAAGCTATTTATACAAGGTAGAGAGAGCTTGATACATTGTATCCTACAAGCACTCATGATTACAATGATTATTGGTAACATAAGACTTAGGATTACAATGATTTATTGTTATCATACAACATCTTGTGATCATACAAACCTCATGAGAGATTTCCAAGGCCTAATAGATTTCCAAGGCCTAATACCCCCCTCAAACTGGAGCATGGAGATCAAGAATGCCCAATTTGCGACGGATGTAAAGAAATTGTTGGACTCCGAGAGCCTTGGTAAAGATATCCGCAAGTTGCTCATTTGTAGAGACATGGCGTGGTTTGACCAAACTGTCAACAATAGCATCACGAACAAAATGGCAATCAATTTCAATGTGCTTGGTATGTTCGTGAAAAACCGGATTTTGCGCGAGATGCAAGGCGGACTAATTGTCACAAAAGAGTTGTATTGGGAGAGGAGAGGAAACATCCAGGCTATCCAGAAGACCTTTGACCCATTTCAACTCACAGACCACGGCAGCCATGGAACGGTATTCAGCTTCGGTAGAGGAAAGAGAGGCAGTATGTTGTTGCTTGGTTTTCCAAGAAATTGGCGAGCCACCCAGAAACACAAACCAGCCTGTAACTGAGCGACGAGTCAAGGGACACCCACCCCAATCGGAATCACACCAACCAGAGATAGTAAAATCACTGTCTGACCGCAAAAGTATCCCTTGCCCTGGGCTACCTTTGAGGTAGCGAACAACACGAAGAGCTGCAGTCATATGTTCCTGTCGAGGTTGAGATAAAAACCGAGAAAGAATATGTACCGCATATGATAAGTCCGGACGTGTCACAGCAAGATAGACAAGTCGGCCGACAAGCCTACGATATGACCCAATATCGTCCAGGATGGGCCCTTTAGCTAACCCAAGCTGATGGTTTTGCTCGATAGGAGTAGCAGCAGGTTTGGCACCAAGGAGTCCGGTCTCGGTAATAATGTCAAGCGCATATTTCCGCTGACTAACATAAATACCCTCACCACTACGGGCAACCTCAAGGCCAAGAAAATATTTGAGAGGTCCCAGGTCTTTCATATGAAAACAATCACCCAAGTATTCCTTGAAACGAGCAATAGTAGCTCCATCATTTCCCGCAATGACGAGATCGTCAACATAAACAAGAACAAACAAACGTACCTCATCTTGAGAATAAAAAAATAAAGAGTAGTCAGAATAAGACTGGCGAAAACCATAGGCCCGTAGAGCTGTAGCAAGCTTCGCAAATCAACATCGGGGAGCTTGACGAAGACCATACAAGGACTTCTTCAAGCGACAAACTTTACCTTCCTGACCGCGGCTAAAACCCGGAGGAAGTTTCATGTAAACTTCTTCGTCTAGATCACCGTGTAGGAAAGCATTGTGTACATCCATCTGATGAAGTTCCCATTTTTTGGCAGCAGCCACCGCTAGAAAAGCCCGAACAGTGACCATTTTTATAACGGGTGCGAATGTTTCCCCATAATCCAAGCCTTCCACCTGATGATTGCCAAAGACAACAAGCCTGGCCTTAAGTCGTTCAATGGAACCGTCGGACTTATATTTTATTTTATACACCCATCGACAACCCAAGGCTCTTTTGTCGGGCGGAAGGTCGGTAAGCTCCCAAGTGTCATTGCGCTCAAGGGCATCAATTTCGGCTCGCATAGCCGCGCACCAACCATCATCGTGAATAGCCTCTTTAAAAGAGGGTGGTTCAATACCGGTAGTGATTGCTGCAAGAAAATGACGGTGCTTCTCCGAGAAAGAATGACAATCAATATAATTTGCTAAGGAATAAGACGTACCTGAGGGCAACGAAGGTGGACTTAGTGAGCTAGAGTGCGAGGATGGACTACGAACGGTGCCAAGGACATAACCACGCAGACGGGAATTAGGAAACTTTAAACGACGGCCACGACCAAGTTCAATAGCATCACCCGTGGACCCTACATCACTGGCTGATTCACCTGTAGGTTCCTCATTACTGCTGACCTCGGCACCCAAGGACCCTACGGGAGTTGCGGCCCCACCCGTGGACCCCCCATGCGGTGCAGACCCTAGTTCAGACTCGCCATGCCCATTAAAAGGCTCATCCAAGAGGGTAGAAGGGGAAGACGGGTCCGCAGAAGTTGAATCAACAGAAGCAAAAGGAAATATGGACTCATGAAAAGTCACATCACGCGAGACAAAGTATGTTTCCGTCTCAAGATCAAACAACTTCCAACCCTTTTTATTATAAGGGTACCCCACAAAGACACACTTACGACCTCGTTTTGCAAACTTATCTCCCCGAGTAGCCTGACTATGAGCATAAGAAAGACATCCAAAGACACGCAAATTCGTGTAAGACGGAGGTACACCAAATAAACATTCATAAGGGGTTTTATTCTGAAGTAAAGGAGACGGTGTCCGGTTAATTAAGTAAGCTGCTGTAAGAATACATTCACCCCAAAACGACTTAGGCAAATGTGCTTGAAAAAGGAGGGCCCAGGCAACATTCAAAATGTGACGATGCTTGCGCTCGACACGGCCATTTTGTTGAGGCGTGCCAACGCAAGAGGTTTGAAAACGAATACCATGAGTGACAAAATAACCCGCCATACAATTAAATTCATTCCCATTGTCACTTTGGACTGTTTTAAGTGTCTTAGAAAATTGGGTAGCAACCATATTTATAAAGTTCATAAACATATCAGTAACTTCCGTCTTATCGAGCAGCAAATAAACCCATGTAGCACGAGAAAAATCGTCCATAATAGTTAGAAAATACTTTGCACCACATGAAGAAGGAAGACGGTAAGGTCCCCATAAATCACAATGAATTAATTCAAAAATTTCCGAAGCACGTTTATTATTCGAGCAAAAACTACTACGATGCTGTTTGGCAAAGTGACACGCATCACACACCAAAAACTTATTGAATTTGAAATTACTAGCAAAAGGGATAGCCTTGACCACTTTATCAGACGGGTGCCCAAGTCGACGATGCCAAAGATCAGGAGAGTCCGAATTACCCACATGATTCACCAACGGCTGAGCACACGCACGAATCCAGTAAAGTCCATCCCACAGCTCACCTACTCCAATCGTCGTCCTCAAAGAACGGTCCTGAATAAGACAAGAATTTTTAGAAAATTCAAAAGTAAGCTCATGATCATAAGTAAGTTGAGAAATGGAAATTAAGTTACACGTTAAACTTGGCACGTATAAAACTTGATTTAATATCAAGGAAGCATTAATATAAACGGAACCCATGATTGTAGACTCGACCCGTTGTCCATTTGGAAGACCGACAGGACGAGCCTTAATTGTATAAGAATTTTCCAAACAAGAGAAGTCACCCGTTACATGATTGGAAGCCCCGGAATCGAGAATCCAAGTACACATACCACTCAAGCGATCGGTAGCATGAATTGAATTTGTAACAACTCCAGAGGTCACCATATTAGCGTGGACAGCAGGAGTACCACCGCCCGACTCAGAAGCACCGGAGGATCCTGAAGTAGAACCACCACCCGGTCAGACGAGAAGCACGAAAGCGTCGGAGTTCAGCAAGAGTCCGCGGCCTGTCACCCCACCACTCAGGAAACCGCTGAGTTTTTATATAGCAATTACCGACATCATGCCCTCGTGTCTCACAATAGGAGCAGTGTAATTGTCGGCGCTCACCACGCTCTTTGTCACGGAGAGCACGCCAGTCAGGTGTGGAGCGGGCAGAAGGCATGACAATCGCAGCGACGTCGGCTACATCAGAATCAGAATTAGAGGAAGCGCGCAACCGCTCCTCTTGAAGTACAGCATGGTAAGCACGATTTAGAGAGGGCAGGGGATCTAGTTGAAGTTGTTGAGAACGGACATTACCGTACAAGCTGGCATCGAGGCCCATAAAAAATTGATGAAGACGCTCATTATCCAATCGCTTGATAGCAGCAGGGCCAATTTGGCATTTGCAGTGTCCGCACTTACAAGCGAATGGTGGCTCATGGACGATAATAGAATCCCAAAGAGTTTTGAGTTTGCCATAATAAGTAGTGACATCCATACCTTTCAATTGTTTGCAATTGTTGAGTTGTGTCTTGAGAGAATGAATTTTGGTGCCGTCTACTACTGCAAATTGCGACTCCAAATCTGCCCACAAAACAGAGGCATCCTCGACATAAGAGATTGTGTCCAGAAGAGACGGATCAATTGTGTTTCGAATCCACTGAACCAGCGTACAGTGAACAACTTCCCAGTTTTCAAGAAAAAATTTGTCAGTGGGTTTCGGGATTGAGCCATCAACGAATCCAAATTTACGCCGTGATTTCAACGACATCCGCATTGAATTTTTCCAATCGTCATAATTATCGCGACGAAGAATAACATTAGAGATCTTAGCACCCGGGACATCATGAGAGCCGAGGTAATAAGGAGAAGTCGAATCAATTTTTGGTGTGTCAAGAGAATTGTCCTCTCCTGCCAGGCTGCCATGGTGATTGTCGAAGTATTTTTGTATTGTTTATGTTTGTGTTTTTTTTTTTATTTAATTAAAAAAAACGGAGTTAGGTCCAGGTTTCTAAAAAACCCGAGCTCGATACCATGTTAAGAAAGACAATAGTATTGATCGGAAATTGGTTGAGTTCTCCATTCATCCTTCATAAGCTATTTATACAAGGTAGAGAGAGCTTGATACATTGTATCCTACAAGCACTCATGATTACAATGATTATTGGTAACATAAGACTTAGGATTACAATGATTTATTGTTATCATACAACATCTTGTGATCATACAAACCTCGTGAGAGATTTCCAAGGCCTAATAGATTTCCAAGGCCTAATACTAACCCAATTACACCTAGAGCCTAGAATAGTATAGCTCTAGAGGCCAAGGCAGGATTTGAACCGGCAATCAAGCCTGCTGCTATACAGTGCACGAATATCAAAAATCTAACAAGAAGTTGAATATTAGTTTCATCTGGTTGAAATATTGTAAGAAGTCTTTGGTATCGTAAGAGTTACAAGTTTACAAGCATCGTAGCTAATAATATAAGTAGGCAACAAAAAAAATGGATGAGAATCTTTCTCCAAGAAGCAAAACATTCTGGGGACAGATTTTCCAAGAGAATAAGTTTTGCAATTGTCATAATCATGGCAGCAAACACAAGAAACCAACACACAAAAAAAGTAGGTCCATTTTTTAGACAATAGGAAGGATATAAGTATAAGCTAATGGGAGTTTGAAATTCACGAGACTTGTTTCGTTTGGTATAAATTTGGAGTTGCTGCTGCATTCAGGTTGAGTGTTGCTCACTTCTTCTCACATTATATTATCATGTGTCACTAAGACCGGACATCCCTTAAATATTTTAAAACCTTAACCAATGAGCTCTAAGTCATAGAGTGTAAGTATACAATTTCTTGCATCTTTAGACAAAGTTAATGGAAGTGGAAGGTCTACCTAGACTTGGCAATTGACTCGGATCCGGGTTTCAACCGGGAATTCGAAAAATATTGATAATTTCAGGTATTATTTAAAAAAAAAAAAAAAAAATCAGATCTACACTAACAATTATACAAAGTATTGGATTTAAAATCACTCACCGTAAAATTGGATTCATATTAATTTTTCTCTAACTTCATATGGTCTTTAAGACAATCCTTGTAAATTGTACCATAATATAATAATCTATGTTAAGAAACTATCTCAATCAAAAGGTTAAGTCAATAGTTGGAGTCTCAAGATTAGTTTTATACTAAAACAATCTATTTTTTAACTTAGACCCTGCTCTTTTCAACTTAATTCTAACTCTCGTCCGGCTAAGGTTAGGTTAGCTTATTTCAGCTAACACACACAAATAGAAAATCTACCTCTCATCACAAACAGCTAGTCTTGCTTGTGACGGGCTAATCCTGTCACAAGCTTGTGACTTTTCACAAAAAAGGGAGAGGGGACAAGGTGGGGCACCCCCATGTGCTTCCCACTCACTTCTTAATGGGTATTTTATGAGAGGAAACGGTATCCGTCACAAGCTTGTGACGGATATCGCCCGTCATCAATGAGATTTGTTGCATCACAAAAGAGCACCAATGAAGACAACTTTAGCATTTAGACAATTAAATAGCAATAACAGGTGGAAAAGATTCTCCCACTATCATCCAACTACAATTGCAACTTTGACTTCAATTAAGTGAAAATCATTCCCCAATCTAATATGCAACTCCATATAATTATACTCCTTCCATCCGATCAATTGTTGTCCATTCTTTGGTTTTGACACAAAGACCAAGGAAAGAAGAAGAGGTCAATTACCAATTAACAAGTGGAAGAAATTGAAGGTGAATGATCAAATTGTTCATTAAGTTCATTCTTAAAATAAAAAGGACAACAACTCACTGAGACACCCAAATATGAAAAAGTACAACAAATGAACGGGACGGAGGAAATATTAACTAAATTCATCATTAGTAAGTAAAGTTGTCGTGTGTGTCCATGCCACGCGTCTAAAAGGCCTTGGTTGTAATCATTTCACACAATTTATAAGATTATATTTCTCTCTTAAGTTCAATATGAATCTTATTAACATTAGTAAAACCATCATTACTAAGTATATATATATGTTTAACACTCAACTTATACTATTATCCCTAACTCATTCAAACAATATGCTAATCCATCCTTTTTGCTTCATTTTCAACATTATTGCTCAAAATATATAGTTGGCTTCAATACAGTATTCTAAATATTTAGGGAACTTGGTATGATAAACTAAGCCTTAAGTATTACCCTATGAATTACCCAAGAGGTATAGCTTTTTGGATGATCGCGATTAACCCAATATCTCTATAAGCAAACATCACAATAAGTTAAGAATTACAGTAACACTTTAATGACATCATTAATTTAATATCAGTTGATCTAAAACGTCTTAATCTAAGACCATTCACAATCTTCTTTTATTTCCACTTTTATTTTAATCGGATGTAAAAGCCGTTTTAAATTAAGACGGTGTTAAACAAGAATTGAATTTAATATAATCTGACAAACAAGGGTTAGAAGAGACTTAAAAACGAAAAATGAAAAGCCAAGTGGGCAAGGGTTATACAAAGGACGGTATGTTTAGCCTGCTTTTGAAAAAACTAATCGAAAAGGTAGTTGAAAAGGCTGAAAAGATGAATCAAACACGAAAAGGTAATCGATAAGGGTAGTGAAATTAGAACGATAAGGTAGCTGATTATATATAAAACTGTTTGGCAAACTAACTGAAAAGGTAACTGATTTTGATGAAATGACGTAAAAGGATATGATAATTACTTAATAGTATAAATTTAAGGGGTAAAAAGGAAAAATCAAAGCAAATCAGCTACCTGAAATCTCAAATGCTACCTCTAGGTAGCATTTCATTTCAGGTAGCTTATTTGGTTAAATAAGCTACTTGTCAAACGCGTACAAAAAAATAAGGTACCTGAAATTTTGGTCAAATAAGCTACTTTGACCAAATCAGGTACCTGAAATGCCTTGCCAAACGGAGCCTTAGACTCGAGATTAGTGTGTGATTAAAACCTTAAAGTTAGTAATTACAACTACGTACTCCATAATAAATAATAAAACTCCTTAATAAAAAAAGATAATAAAGGATTGTGCATTGAGAGGACATTAAGATTAAGATTAAAGGGAGGACGGAATTAAAAAATTGCCGACCAAGGTTTCTTGTGAGAATGGTTTTGAGTCATCAACTATACAATTGGAGTTGTTCACGTCACTCTTGATTTCACTTTCATGCCAATATAAGAGAGAGAAAGGATTGAGGTTTGAGTTTAAACTAGGCCTTCATTCCTCCATTCATAATTATAATGAGTTTCAAAATCAACAAAATGTTAAAAATTAACTTCAATACGAAATGCAAGACTCGACTTTTGGTATTAAATGTTACCATTTCCGTATTAGTTGATTAGTTGAATTTGATGGCATACACATGGTTTCAAACTCACGATAATTAACGATAACTGACTTTAAACTCGTGATAAAATTAGCATTAGAACCAAATTGTATTATCAACGTTTTGTTTTCTACGTTCAACAACATTTTCTCTCACAAATAAGTAAATTTGGTCTTATTCTTTTCAGCTGATAAGAGCAGAATTGAACTAAATGGAGTTGGTTGAACGTTAATTTGTGAAGAGATGAGCTGAACTGAACTGAATTGAGTAAAGTTAAGCTGAACTGGAAAGAGCTGAAATCAAGCCAGAATGAACATAGCCTTTCTTACTGTTTTTCATGAATTGTCTATGTTTCGACTTCTAAATTAGAGATTCTCTCTCTTTTAATTGTTGTCTTGTGTGTGACAATTACGAACTTGGAACCCTATTTCTTCTCAACTTGTAATTTTTACTGAGCTTCTTAGTTATTTCGCCGAGCGAACCAAGAGGTAGAAAATTTGAAATGGATGAAATGTCAAAATATGAGTATTTAGAAAAGAAAAAAAAATGACAATAGATTGTTGAGTGGGGAGAGGAAATTGTCAATGACGTGGGACGTGGGACGTGGGCAGGGCCGTCATGGTAGACCATAATGAACACTTAGTTGGAGAGGAGAAGTTTGGTTAGCCTTAGTTTCCCCTGATTAAGGTCAATTACATAGAGAGTTAAGGAAAAAGGGTCCCTACTAAAAATATTTATCATTAACGGCTTTCTCAACTCCTGTACGTAAAAGGAGGGGCAAATGTGTCATTTTCATTATGCTGTTTACGTAGCAGACAGGGAATTGATTCACATCAATAGGTGCAGGTTGACTGCCTCAAACACAACACAAACCCCACTTTTGAAATGCCTTACCTTCTCGGCTTCTCCTCTATTGTCAATTTGTCACCAAACTCACAAATTCGTTCTAAATTAAATCAAACTATCACATCCTCTTGCATTTGTGCTCTTGCTTAGCGAGGGAAAATTCCAAATCTCAGACGAATTAGAGCAACAAAAATAGCTAAAATTTTTACGAGTATACTATAGTAATTGACAAAGCTCTAACTTGAATGCGATATAATTCAGACCTAACTGGAAATGAGTAATTTTAAGCAAACAAAACTTATTGATCATGCCAAGGACTCCATTTACCCAAGTAAACAAACACCTTAAGGGAGCGCGTACTATCTTGACCCACATTACAATTGAAATGCCCTGAATCTGCTATTGAAACCCAGCTTAATTAGGTTTTACCCGATGTAATTATAAGTCCATATAGATAGGTTGTGCCATTATTGGCTTCGCTGCTTGGGAGTTGGGACTCCAAGTGGTTCAAATTGAGTATACTTACTAGTAGACCTGGTAAACCGGGTTAACAGGGTCGGGTTCAGGTCGGGACATAGCATTTCGGGTTCAGATCATTTTTTTTTTTTTTCGGGTTCGAATCATTTTCAGGTTTTAACTATTATCAAAATTTTTATGGATAATAATCGGTTTGCAACATAACACATTCGGGTCAGATTATATTGGGTTGGTCAATTCGGGTTTGAGTTAAGCTCGGCCTTGAGTTCGGGTGTCGGGTCAGGTCAATTTTATCAGGTCTACTTGGCAAAACAAGATGCAACCAACATGAAAAACATATAAAAAAGGTTTATCATGAAAAGCAATTCGAATGTAGGCATGTAGGACAAGCTTAGTACCTCAATTAAGTGGTTTCCTCTAGTAGAAGAAAATGAAATATTAGTTGTAATTGAAACTATAAATATTGTCCAAGTCTAAACTATGAAATTCCTTGTAGTCCTTGAGAAATTCTGAGAAAAGCAAAAGAAGTTGAGAAATTCAAATGTAGGTGGAGTATAGGGTATAGCAGAGCTCTAAAAGAGTGAGGTGAGTGATGCCAATTGCCAACTGTAGTAGCCTCAGCCCTCAAAGACTAAGTTTGAAAAGCAGCAACAAAGACGGTTGAGAGATGTGTTATTTTGAGTTGAAACAAGTAGGTTGCTTATCAAAGAGGTTATTTTGCTTCTAACAAATAAGGTTAATTGATGATATCATACACTTATTTGCACATGGGGAGCTGGCTAGTCGGCAACAACCCCCATGATCAACTTTTGTAATCACCCTTTTTTCCTTTATGGATTATGGAGTATTGCGTATTAGACATGTCACTAATTTAGACCATACCATCAAGTACATGACCCGAAATCGAATAAAGCCATCGAAACAGTCTTGACACTTACCCGACCAAAAAAAATGACCCGAAACATCTTAAACAAACCGTAAATGATTCCGTTTACCCAATATCATCAACACACACGAAATGAGCCGAACCCAGAACAACCAGATCCGAAATACGCCGTTTGCCATTATGCACACTCAGCAAAAAAAAAAAAAAAAAAAAAAAACAAACAAACAAATGGGTGTTATCCAAAAACAAGAATTTGCTCTCTGCAACAGATGAAATACAGCACACACACCACACACACCTTAGAAGAACACTCCTACTAAAAGCAAGAAGGTTGCACATGCAAGTAGTTATTAGTAGCAAGTGGAGTATACACTCTAATTACCATTTGTTTTAGGTAAAGGAAGAGAGTGGAAGGGAAGGTAAAGGCCAAAATAGCAAGTAGAATGGGAAACTATTTTCCTAGTTGAGTAGTTTTGATTAATCAAGGTTGTATGGATCATTTCGGGTTGTATTTTCGTCATTTCGTTAGCAAGATTCAGTGTTTGAGGTGTTAATTAGGAGGGTTAACAAGGCGTTTCCTCTTTCATTTTTGCCAAACAAGAAAGTTGAGATCACTTAGACGAAAGATATTAAGTGGCACTAAACGTAATTGTTGCCCTCACACCATTACTTTACCATTCATTCCTCTATTTCTAGTTAAACTCATCTACACACTTCATTCCTGAATATAAGTTTTAACATCAGATCACTCAAGTATTACGTAGTAATCTAGTATTAGCAAATTAGTACACAGCTACTACGTACGTCTAAAGAATACCCAACACTATGCGTCTCCTCTCCATATCCTACCAAAATCAAACGGTTCTAAATTTATGCATACAAACAAAGGGGTAATGGATGTTAGTGGAAAATGTATGTGACATAACATATACTAACACAGCTTTCATATTCGAGAGATAAAAAGTCATTGACACGAGGGACAGGAGTGAAAAGAAAGAGAGGGAAAGAAATGAAAACAAATTCCTTTCAGTTAGATACGACATTAGGTTGAAATGCAGCTCAGAGGAGAAAAATAGGAGCATTTTTCCTCTCGCAATGCAAATAAAAATTCTTCTAAGATGGCAAGTTTTAACAGAAAAACATTAACGCTCTCTTCTCTTTGCTTCCCTTCTCCCTATCCTCGCCTCCAAATCATTCCGTCCAAGGCCAGAATTTGTTTGAATATCAAAGTAGGAAGGGGTAGGAAAGGGGACTAAGGCAAATAGAAGAGTAACGAAATAATGTCATTTTGCTTTAAACTTTGTTCGAGGATATTGGTTTGGCTTTCCCTCTATATGCTTTCCTTGATGTTCCACCAAATCCGCGCCATCAAACAAAGTGAAAACTAAATCTGTTAATAAATGGTTAAGATCGAATGAAAGCTTCTTCCCTTAGACTGAGACATTAAACACTGTTCTTTGTGTCTCATCTGTACTAGCTGCTCCCCAAGTACCTCTCACACACCTTATTATTCTAATTACGTAAATTATGATGTCGAGAATTCGATTACAAGAAACCCGGATGTTTGACGTCTCCAAAAAAATCCAAAAAATCAAGACCCAGTATGAAGAATGAATAGCCTTACTAGGAATGTCATAATCTCTTCAACCGATAATTGGCTCCAAGTTTGTGCTTATCTTCAAAAAAAAAAAAAACTCAGCTTCAGGGACCAGCAACTGACATCAAATCAAAATTAAGCATTAATTTCCACACAAAAAGCCCAAGGTTCACCATGTCCTTTCAAACTAACAAGGGACATCCTAGCCATCACCAAACATAACCACATAAACATATCAAATTTTGAGCACAAAACTTAGATAATTGACTTAACTCCTTCATACGTATTGCTGACAACAAAAGGCATTTATCAGAATCTCAGCCAAATAAGCAAAGACATAGGAATATGTACATATTCTACCTTCCAACACTTCCTAATGGAACTTGCTTATTACTCACGATATGCCATTATCCTCAAGTTTACCCAAAAGTGACATGCCACTCCCAATATTACATCTTGGTTTCGTCACCGTTGTGGTATCTAATGTCACAGTCTAATCTTGCCAAATGCAATCAATATCGCATCAAAACCTTTACATCTTCCCTTAGGTGAGTAAAAAGGCCAACTATCAAAACTACTCCCTCCATCATCTCATTTACATTGACCCGAATTGACTTTGGTGCTTAAACAAAGTCGACTTTGACTAACATTTTCTTACAATATATAACAGTTACAAATTTTAAAAATTAATCATAGAACTTTTTAATTAATAAATCGAACATAACAAGCATAGTATCTCTACTTATAATTGGAGAAATTAACGGTCCAAACTGACACCAGTTGACCATCAAAGTCAAGTACTACAAAACTGGGATGAAGGTTGTAGTTTCTCGCTTTTACACCTAAGCACTACAAACAAGGCCTAAACACCTTTTTTCTATCAAATGCCATAGGTTTTGCGTAAAACAAATAACCAGGGAATAACTATCCTTGACAGAGCAAACTATCAAACCATCTACCATAACAAGCTACCTGTTACCACCTGGTCGTCAAACAAGGCCTAAACATGAAAAGATATTGCTCCCTTGCAGTGGCTTATAAGTATCTACATGAATTGCCAAGGCAATTTATGTTTTCATCTCTGGTGTTGAACCAAATGTTCGAGCAGTGAAAGAACACTTCCATAATTAGCATGGTTGAATAGTGTTTGAATCTGTGTTACTCAGACTTGTTAATCAGACACGTAATTCCTGAATTTTTAAAACTCGCGGACAGAGTGTCTTGACCAACGACCAACATAATGGACACGAGACGTCACTAAATGTCTTAAGCCCCGCAACATTTTTTATGAAGAAAAAACTTCCATAAAAAATTCAGCTCAGCTATACATAACTAGACCCGGCAAAGATGACCTGACCTGATAAGGCTGATCGAGACCCGAAAGTGACCCGAACTTGCTTGACCTGAATATGACCCGAAACCCGAATTGACCTGACTCGACGCAGACCAAACCCAGACCAAGACCCAGACCGGAGATGACCCGAGCCGACCCGATCCATGCCCGCAAGGGTGGAGTCTAGTGGTTAAAACTTAGGTGAAATTCCCAGGAGGAGACCAAGTTCAAGCCTCCCCAAGAGCAAAATCTTGTGGAGGATTCTTGGCCTAAGTTCATGCCTAATAGACTTCGAGCCTATCACCCTCGGATGTCTTACCTGATATACGTGGTTTGCAGAGGGTTTACCCAGTGCGCAACTTAAAAAGTTGCGCACCAAAAGTGGCGGCTGTGGGTTTCCTCGTCCCAAAAAAAAAAAAAAAAAAAAAAAAAAAAAAAAAAAAAAAGACTCGAATCATCAAAATGACTAAGTCGTATTGGTGTTATATACATCAAAATATAGTTTCGTTGGTTACATCCCTAATAAATAGTTAAATTTGCAAAATAGTATTTCTTAATCAAAATGACTCATACCCCAAAGTGACCCGACCCGAAGTGAAACCCAAAATTGACCCGATCCGAAATGTATGTCAAACCCAAAATGACCTGACCCGGCCCATACCCGACCTGATGGACCCATTTGCGACCTCTATACATAACGACAATCCTAAAAAGAAACCATCCTAACATTATCATCAATTAAAAAAAAAAAATAATAAAAAAAACAATACAATCCTAGCCATCTTTCCAAACTCCAACTCGTTCAACCAAGGACAACCCGGGCACCATCATCATCTCAATCGCCAAGATCATAAACACCACCTTCCAATTCTAGATTGTCGGCGCACAAATCAATCAACAACCAACTCTTGGACTTCCACATCTACGTCATATTTGTCCCCCCCCTAAAATAAAAGTTTAATTCATAAATAATTTCAAAATAAAAAACAATGTAACACAACTATATTTGAAGAAGTGTGTAAATTACCTAAAGCCAAATACTTGCACAGCCCCATTTTTGAACTTTCACAAAGGTTTTCGCTCAACCGGAAGTCAATCTATTTCTCTTTGCCGTCTTAATATTTATCGTACTGACTCCCCTACCTCTCACAACAAGAAGAAGAAGAAGCAGCTGAGAGACAAACGTTTAAATGCGAGTGACTGTAAAAGAGTAGTCATTGTGCCATGATTAACCCACCAACTTATAGGCTCTTCATAATCTCGAGGCAATAACATGTGCTTCAGTGAAGTAACCCGAAAAAAATGAACCATATCCTTTCAAAACAATCCTGAAATCTTTAGGGCCGGGATAAAGTATTTGGAAACAAATGTTTCTTTTACTAGACTCTTCTTTGTCTTGGTGGGGTGCTACATGTTGAAAAACGTTTACTATAATACTAATTCAACCACATCTCCCCTCATTCAACCAATTAGTACTATGATACTAATTCAGACATTCAGGTCTTGGTGTGGGTGTGGTGGGAGAGTGGGAGAGCTATTTTTCTAACGTGTAGCACCCCTACTCAAATAAACATTTGTTTCCAAAGACTTTATCCCGGCCCTAAAGATTTCAGGACTCTTTCGAAAGAATATGGTTCATTTTCTTCGGGGTTAGACTACTCCAGTCAAGACATTATTGCCTCAAGAGACTATGAAGAGCCTATAAGTTGGTGGGCCAATCATGGCTTAACGGCTACTCTTTTACAATCACTCGCATTTAAACTTTTGTCTCTGCCCCCTTTTTCCTCTTCCTCTTCCCCTTACAATGAGAGGAATTGGATCCAATACGATAATATTAAGACGATAAAGAGAAATAGGCTGACTTCCGATCGAGCGAAAACCCTTGTGAAGGTTCACAATAATCTCCGGCAAGGCAGGAAGAAAGTGATAAAATGAAAATAGGGGCGTGTAAGTATTTGGGATTTATAATTGTGTTACATTGTTTTTTATACTAAAATTAATTATGAATTCAATTTTTTATTTTAGGGGGCGACAAATATGGCGTAGATGAGTGGTTAAAGAATCTAGAATCGGAAGGCGTTGTCTATGATCTTGGCGATGAAGATGATGATGGTGCCCTTGCTTGAACGAGTTGGAGTTTGAAAAAATGGCTAGGATTGTTTTTTTTTTTAATTGACGATAATGTTGTTAGGATGGTTTCTTTATGGAATTGATGTTATGTACAACTAACTTGAAAATTTTACGGAAGTTTTATATTTTATATTTTATTTTTCTTTATAAAAAAAAGTTGCGGAGTTTGAGACATTTAGTGACGTAACGTGTCCGTTATATTGGTCAAGGCACAACGTTAGCCGTGTCCACAAATCCAAAAAATTCACGAATTACGTGTCGGACACCTGCAAACTGCCACCTCCCGCCCACACAAAAAAAAACCCTACGTCACCTCCATAAACACATGGTGTTTATGACGGTGCGGGAGGGTGGGTGGTGTCGGATTTGGTGATTGGGGATAAGGTTTCAAAGATGGTGGGGAAGAGGTAAGGATGTGGCCACCACCTATGGAGCGGTAAGGGAGGAGTGTCGCCGGCGATATGGATGGTGGTGGTGGTGAGTGCGGTAAGGTGGTGGCGACCAAAGGAGAAGGGAATGAAATACCCCAGGCAGTGGGGGTAAGAATGTAAAAGAGTTGGGGGTAAGGGAGGGACAAGGGGAATAATTAAAGTAGTCAAATAAACACAAAGGGAATCATGATGTTCATTCCCTTTCCCAAAGAACCCCGAGTTGTTGCTCAATTAATAATAAAGATGACATACTAAATGTGAAACTCAATAATAAATCAATTACCCACTATCTCAAAAACTTCTCCTCCGAACCTAAATGCAACGGAGTTTTACCAAGGTTTTCGAGTTTATGTGACTGCATCTCCGGGTGTTAGCGGACACATTTATAACACAACAATCGACATAAGGCGTCGATTAATTCCGAAATCAAGTGTAAGAGAGAGATTTATCATCATGGTGTCAAGTGTGAGAGAGAGATTTATCATCATGTCACCATAGACTTTGTGACATGATGTCCTGTCTAACATGTGTCGGAGTAGCGGTCACTCCACTACGAAATTTCTCTAAGACACTTAGATACGGTCAACGAAGTGCCCAAACCAAGTTTAGAGACATATTTATTCCTTAATTAAAGGAGGAAAATGGAAATATACAAAGTCTGATCGAACAAATATCCAAATCCATGAAACTTAAGCTGAAGTAGATGAGCTCTCACCCTTGGGGATGAGGAGTTCCATTCCTGCCCACAATAGTTACAACTCCAATACAAATTACCACTACCACTTTCACTATCTATAAGAACTTCCTCATATTTCCAAAAAGAGTTTTTTCATAATCAATTTAAGTGGAGAAAAATATGAATTGATGGACAAGAACAAAGAAAACCAAAACTAATGCAATATATCTAGAAATAATCTGGTGGTGATGGTGATGGATGTAGATAGCAGGGAGATGATAGATGCTATAATGGAGCTCTTTTTGTAAGGAGATGACAAAGAAAGGAAGGGTAAAAAGAAAGCTTTGAAATGTGATAAAGGGAGAAGGTAGGTGATCATACAAACTTCCTCTGATAGCAAAGAAATGGTTCTTCCACCGATTGGGGGGTGGGGGGAGGGGGGGGAGGAGATTCTTCATGTTGAAATTCTTTGAGAGAGTGAAGATGGTGGTGGTAATCAATATTGGAGTTGTAACTATTGTGGACTGGAATGAGGGGTACTCTAGGTTTAGAGATCGTATATTTCGACTTAAGAATCATGGAGTTGGATATTAGTTTGAACACACTTTGTAATCGTCTGAACCTTTAATATATTTCAATTTTCCTGCTTTTATTTAAGGAGTGTGGTATCAGTGTCTCTAAACTTGGTCAAGACACTTTGTCGACCGTATTTAAGTATCTAAGAATTTTCTAAGTGAAGTGTCCGACACGTGAGTGTTAGTGACATATGGTAGAAGTATTTCACGCACTAGTGTAGTGTTTGTTGTTGTTTGGTGAAATCTAACCTACGTGGGCAAATCTTACACTAGAACATATATGGCTTTTCTGTTTCACTTTTAAAGCCCTTAACACAAAGTTTGCTCAAACCTCCCCCGTAGAAATGCCTTCTCTTACTGCATTTCAACCATCACACTCCGACCCCCTGCATCATACAAATAATATCCTTCCCTGCTTAAAGCCAATTACTACCAACTTAATTATATCCTCTCAAAACGTACAATATCAGTTAACACCACCCCCTATGTGGACGCAACTGTGAGAAGGAAACAGATAATCCGCCTTCCCTCTTATTTTATACAGAACTGCTTTTGCTCGTTCGGCAATACTTCTGCATCACATAGCAGATTGCACCAGTAATTAACTGAGATACATGTGGCAACATTTGGTTCAACTGACTCAAGGAATTAATATGCACCAAGAAGCGAATAAGCAATGGAAATATCTGTGTTCCAAAGTTTGATTGCAGTCCCTATGCAATTTCTTTTCATTATATTATCCCCAACAACTAGCTAATAGGTCATATTATGCACCATAAAAACTTGTCAGCTTAACGTGTCACCATCACATATCACTGGATTCACAGTATCACCTAATAGCCATAACCAACAACCCATGCCTTTTATCATCGGCCTCTACACCATGAAGGATAGATGGATGTTTAAAGGTCAGTTCAAAACAATAGATATGATTTTGTGTTCTGAAGTATGGAGTTTATGGGAATCTCGTCTATTTCTGACCAAAGTTCCTTTTCTTTTACATATCTTATTGTTCCCAACTAGGTTCAATTGGAAGAATGAACGCGATGATTCTAAAAAAGGTTGGCTCACAGTGAGATCAAAGTGAGTCATAGCTTTTAAAAAAGGTGAATCTGTGAAAAAGGTGGTTAGTGGAGTACACTGTAGAAAAAACTTCACAAGGTGGTGCAAGTATATTAGATGGAGCCATGGAGGTTGTGGTAGCATGAACTACTGGAACAAAGTGCTGTTATTAATTGAGGAAGGGATGGTAGAGCTGATGTTTCATGACCTCCAAAGTGCGAAATGGGGGATATGGGCGAATTCCAAGTGAAACTATGGACATAAAAATAAATCTCAAGGAAATCTAACTGTGTATTCAAGTAAAAAGGGAATGCAGAAATCATCATAAATTTTAGTCCATTCTAATGGGTTATGTCAAAAGCACAAGTTGGTCTTGACTTTTGAGACCCTTGACAGCAAATCGGAAGCACTTTCTAATCCGTCCATCCCAAAACGATGACAATTTTACTTAAATGTCACCAACTCACCAATTTAAGTTACCAGTTATAATAAGTGATCTATTACTATAGGACAAGCCAAAATGAAAATGTGACCAGTCAGGCTGTATGAGCTAGAGCATCTTTCCTCCCTGTCAAGATAAGAATACATGGCTCAGCTTATGTTACTTACTCGTTACTTACTCGGACACTTCGCTTAACTGCCATGTCGAGTGTCCGACACAACAAGACACTTCGAGACCTCACTTTAGGCCCAAAAATTGAAAAATTCACACAAAATAGACGTATCCGACACTTAGACACACGTCAGACACGACACTGTGTCAAAGAGTCAATGTAACAGAGCGCCCTCAGCCATATCTTAATTCAACACAACCACCTATCCATGTTGCAGTGTAGTCAACACGTCAACTAATTATCACACTTGGATAAAAGGAAGACTTCCATAAAGTAGATATCACTCCCACATCCACCAATCAATTCTCATCACTAAGTTATGCTATATAAGCTCCCTCACTCCCTCCATATAGTTTATGTATCCTATTTTTCATCCTGTCGAACAACTTACCCCTTCTATACATGTTTTGGGTGGAGGAAAATGAATATAGGACTCCATAGCCACTTGCATTGTTTCATATAAAAGGCCGATATAAAAGCAATAAACTATCTGTAGGACACAGAGGGAGTAACTACTTATAAAAAAAATGAACTACCATGACTTGGAAACCTATGGAGAAGAAGGTTTTTCTTAATACTATGTTCCAACCAAACCCAAAAGCAATGTAAGATTGTAAGCAAAAAAATAATCAGGAACATGATTAACATAGGTTCTTAGTTGAAAAGGCGCACCGAGGCGCTAAGGGGCTGAGGCGATGAGGAGGAAGGCGCCTTATTTTTGGAATTTTACTTTATTTCCCAAATAAAAATTTGGGCAACAATACCCTTTTTAGGAGTTTCCAAGTTAACTAACATCTAAAAGAGTAAAATGTAGGAATAATGGGGAAAAGAAAAGGCATAATTAAATATTTAGATGTACTAATGAACCTCGCTAAGCGAGCCTTATCTAAAAGTGCACCAAGGCGTTTTGGATAGTGCCTCATCCGCAGCGCGCCTTAGGCGCACCTTTTCAAACTAAGCATAGGTTATCGATTCGCTCAACCCCAACGAACGAACTTGTATTCATAAATTTCATATCATGGCAATTCCTTAAAATCAATGTATGAGACACACTAATACAGTAATAAACTATCAAATGCTTATAGTGTATAGGATCTTGTGTATTCATATCTATTAGACAACCGTGTTCGGATAGTGACAAGTGAGTCATAGCCTTCAGACAAAAACAAATCACATAGGATCACGTTATATAGAGTAACTGAGTAGTCATTCATCCACCTTAAACCTGGCACCCAATATTTAGTCATTTACCACCGCCATAAGCACCTAATCCCCAGGACCTAAAAACGAAAGTTTGGCATGAGTATACTTAGTGCGTCCTATAGTATACGACTCCCTCCGTCTTAATCAATTCCTTATATATTCTACATTTGGGTGTCAGGCCTATAGTATAGTACTCCCTAGTCCCACCGGAAATTGCAAACCCAATCCATAGTTTTGAAGCAGCATTCAAAGTATCAAGTGAACATACTAATTGAAGGATGAGATAGCGGGACATCTACAAATGCAATCAAATTCGCAATCACAGAATAAAATCTCCGATTAAATCAATCTGTCAATACATAATGAGAAAATCATAAACTAAACACTAAAATTAAGAGGGTGGGGGGATTCGGGGAACAAGAAGAGGAAAAAAACCTGGGAGAGATGGGAAGAAAGCCTTTCTTGGCGTTATCAAAGGTCGGGGGTGCTAAGTTAGAAATAGAAATAAAATTTGTACGTGACGGCTTCATTGAGTCCGGAAGTCTCCTCTAAAACGGTTTGCATTAGAGCATCCGCAAAGATGTAGAACTACCTCTCCATATGCACTTTTTCTCCTCATATGGGAAACCTCACTAAGAGAGTAAGAGCATCCGCAAAGGTGTAGAACTACCTCCCCATATGCACTTTTTCTCCTTATATGGGGAACCTCACTAAGAGCATCCGCAATGATGAGGTTCCCCATATTTTATCTTTCCTTTTCTTATTCGTTCACCTCATTTTTCACTAACTTTTCCATTAACCCTCCTCATTTTATAATTACATCTCCGCAATAATGAGGTTCCCCAACAATTCTAATATACATGTAATATTTTGGGAACCTCTCCAAAAGAACACACATTTTGCCTTGTATTTTGTTGAGGACCTCCCCTAAAAGTAGTGGAACCCCATATTATGGGAAGGTGTGTGCAACAAAGAGGTGCCTCATATGAGGAGAGAGAAGGTATATGGGGAGCTAAAATCCCACCTTTGCGGATGCTCTAATGCACCAATCTCCCCATAATTTGAGGCTCCACCATTATTAGAGGAGGTTCCCAAAAAAAGTAAGGGTAAATTGTGTTCCTTTTGGGGAGGTTCCCAAATTTTTATATGTAAATGGTAGGGGTGTTCACCGGTCCAAAACCGGACCGGACCGGACCGGATGAACCCGCGGACCGGATAACCACATATCCCAAGACCGGGCCCGGGCCAGCCAGAACCCATCAGTCCTGTTTTTAAACTTTGGACCGGACCGGTACTAATTTATAAGGCAAACTTAGTTTTATTTTTTAATGTGGATCGGACCGGACCGAGACCGGTCATCATATTTTTTGGGACCCGGAGACCGGACCGGTGTGTATCCGGTCTGGATCAGACCGGACCGGTCGGTCCGGTTTGCCGGTCCGGGCCACTTTTTGTTCACCCCTAGTAAATGGGGAATCCCATTGTTGCATAAATGTGGTTATAGATTGAGGAAGGTAGATGAGAAACTTAGTAGAAAATGAGGTGGACGAATAAGAAAAAGAGAGATAAAATATGGTGAACCTCATTGTTGCGAATGCTCTAATGCACCAACCTCCCCATAATTTGAGGCTCCACCATTATTAGAGGAGGTTCCCAAAAAAAAGTAAGGGTAAATTGTGTTCCTTTTGGGGAGGTTCCCAAATTTTTATATGTAAATGGGGAACTCCATTGTTGCATAAATATGGTTATAGATTGAGGAGGGTAGATGGAAAACTTAGTGGAAAATGAGGTGGACGAATAAGAAAAAGAGAGATAAAATATGGGGAACCCCATTGTTGCGGATGCTCATATGTAAAGTCATATTCTATCGAGACAAAAAAAACAATATGTTGTGAAATATAGGGATAGATAATTATAGAGAAAATATAAGAGAGACGGTTGTATCTTTATATACATTTACAACAGAGTTATAGTTTTCATAAGCCACTCTATTCTAACACTCCCCTCAGATGTAACTCTATTCTAACACTCCCCTTAGATGTCCATTACTGAAAAACATGTCTCGTTAAAAACCTTACTAGAAAAACCCAATGTGAAAAACACTAGAAAGGAAAAGAGTACATTAATCTTCAAACACGCATAACAGGCTGCCTTGCTAAAACATTTCAATGGAAAACCCAGTGGGGAAAAACTAGACCTGGCAAAACGGGTCAACGGGTCGGGTTCGGGTCAAGCCAATTCGGGTCGGGTCAATTCGGGTCTCTCATATTATCGGGTCGAGTCGGGTCATTTTGGGTTTCGGGTCTTTTCGGATATGTTGGTCGGGTTATTTTCGGGTCAAAGCGGGTCGGGTTATTCGGGTTCGGGTAATTTTCGGGTCGGGTGGTTTCGGATCGGGTCATTTCGGGTTGGGTCTGTTCCTAGTCAACAAAGTTCGGGTCGGGTCTTTGGGGTTCAGGTCACAGTTCAGAGTTGGAGTTCAGGTCAATTTCGGGTCTCAGGTCAGCCTTTTCGGGTCTGGTCAATCAGGGCGGGTTGGTTTTGCCAGGTCTAGGAAAAATCATGGCTAAGGAAAAGAGTACAGCGCGTGCTACTCCCCCTGATGATTACATAAGTTGATGTATCTTGAAATGATTCACGCTTTGACATAGCTTCTCGATTGTTGAAATATATTCCTTCTTTGATAGCTTGATATCTTCAATTAGTAGAAATTCATGATAACTTCAATCATCATACTTCATCGGAACTCACAATCTGGACGATCATTTCATAATAACTCTTGAATTTTCATTTCAAATAATACTTCCATAATTATGATGGAGTTTTTCTTCAATTATGACTGTAGGTAAATATCCGTATACTACCCTTTAAATTTAGGACTATAACGTAAATTTAACATGCGAATATCGTCATAAAACATAAATACAATAGAGAAACGATAAAGATAGAAATCAACCTCGGGTCCTTTGATGCACGGCGTAAAGAACAGAAATCAAACGAGATTCCCTCCTAATTGTTGCACCCAAGACTTGTCCGAGATATGCCCTTGTGCTAGATGGTGTTCTCCGATTGCCTTGCAATATTGGGAGAACTGATGTGAGGTTTTCGAGATGTGAGATCTAGGTTTCAGAGAGAAACTATCTCCAAAACCCTAGTTTTCTGTAAAATGAAAAATGTCTAGGTCAAAAGGAGAGGGAGTCTCTCCTTTTGTTTGGTTCTGACCGGACCGACGGTTTGCATGGGGAAGTGGGCTTCCACTTCCTCTTAATTTTAGCTCAAGTCCATTCGCCAAATGCTAAAATGTATATGACGGGTTTGTATTATAAATCGTTATCGGTTATCGGAAATTAAGGCATCGGCTAATAATACGGGTTAGTCAATTATTAATACGTGTCCGACAAAACAATATTGTATAATTATATTCAATATACATTTAGTTAAATATAAAACGCTTATATTTAATTTTTACGAATTAACGGTTAATTCGCTTTAGCCTATGATATTTAATCCGTATTAAATATAATATCTCAACATCACATATTTGACTAATTACTAGTCAAATAACTCGACTAACCGGTTAGTCAAAATTGGCATCTACATGAAAGTATTTTCATACCGTCACATCTCTCGAACGTATCCTATAGGTGTGACTTTTAGGGACCAGTTGATCACCGCCATCCGTATGACAATAACGTCAAACTTATCTAGCAAGCCAACCGTTATTGATAAACGTGGATCAACTGATAATAATACCAAAGTATGCCCTTTGATCCTTTTAGAGGTTTATGAGTCCTTGCACTAATCCGTTAAGGACACCAACCCCAACAAGCTCCCACTTGTCCGTACAAGTGCATGTGCAATGACGTTATCCGCACTAACTGGAGGACACAAGCTCCAACAAACTCCCACTTGTCCGTACAAGTGTATGTGCGATAACCGATTCTCATATTCATTTAAAATTTCTCCCACTCAATGTAAAACAATTTGCCGATCTGGATCCACAAAGGTCGTATTTTACAATCGATCTGTATCTAGAGTGGTTTCCCCGACTAGAGAGTAACTCAACCGATAAAACGAATCCGTATCCGAGCATGGCCATGCATTTCGATTCTGACTCCTCGAGTGGCTCGAGAAATATCGAGTACCGATAAAGGTCAATATTTCCTTCAACTCGAACTCCTTCCGATCTAAGCACAACATGAAATGACCCAGAAAAAATCTACTTGGCCCCTGTTACGGATGACCGTGAGAAAGAAACCAAAGTCACCCAAAATCTGCCGTAGTCTCAAGAGACAATCGATAGTCAAAAGAATCGACTCTTAGGATCACCATGGAGGTCCTATCCACGACCGGCACCGAATGTTATAAAACATTTAGGACTCCACGTCGATGTCACAAGTGTGTCCTACGAAATATCCGTATAAATCGCCTCTCGTGATTGGTCACCAACCGGTTGACTTATGGCTCGTTGAACCCACCATCAACCAACGTCACAAAATAATTGCGAGTTATCACTCATGTGGGCAATTAAGGACTGAAAAAGATATAATGTTCGTTCAGTTCACTTTGTGGTGTTCAAAATTTGTCGTACAAATCCACATGACAAACAAAATATATATATATAAAATATCAAAACGATGATGTCGTATAGAGTACAAGAGAGAATGAATCTGATCCATAAAAGAGTACTACAACTTAGGAACACGTTTAATTCCCATGGAATTAACATGCCCTTCATGCTTATCTTGTCGTAATGCTTTAGTGAGAGGATCTGCTATGTTATCCTCAGTAGCAATCTTTTCTATCACTACTTCCTTTTGCTCCACGTAATCCCGGATTAGATGAGCTTTCGTTGTACATGTCTAGACTTGTTGCTAGACTTTGGCTCCTTAGCTTGGAAGATGGCACCACTATTGTCGCAATAGATGGTGATCGGGTCATTCGAATCGGGCACTACAGAGAGCCCATGTAAGAATTGACGCATCCATATCGCTTCCTTTGTAGCTTCGTACGCGGCATAGTACTCGACTCGGGCGTAGAATCTGCAATTAGCTTTGTTTCGAACTCTTCCACTGATCTGCAGCGCCATTAAGAGTAAAAACGAATCCAGACCGAGATTTCGAGTCATCTCGATCCGTTTGGAAGCTAGCATCTCACAGAATCGGTTGCGCATAGCTTTTGAGAGCCTCCATAAGTCAATGCCCAATCTTTAGTCCTCCGGAGGTACTTAAGAATGTTCTTGACAGCCAACCAATGTGGTTCACCTGGTTGCTGTTGGAATCGACTTGTCATACTCAATGCATATGCCACGTCTGGACGTGTGCATATCATGGCATACATGATTGATCCTATGGCCGAAGCATAAGGAATCCGTGTCATGCGCTCTTTCTATTCCGGTGTCTCTCGGTGCCCGAGATCGGCTCAAATGCACCCCTGGAGCTATCGGAAGGAACCCCTTCTTGGAGTTAGTCATGCTTTGAATCTCTCTAGGACTTTGTCTATGTAAGACTCTGACGAGAGATAACATCCGTCGTGATCTATTTCGATAGATACGGATGCCTAGAATTCTTTGTGCCTCTCCCAGATCTTTCATCCGGAAATGGTTTTTCAACCATACTTTCACCGAAGTTAAGAGAGGTATGTCATTCCCAATCAGGAGTATGTCGTCAACATACAATATTAGGAAGACAATCTTGCTCCCACTCGACTTGATATATAAACATGGTTCCTCGACCGATTGAGTAAATCCATTTTCTTTTATCACTTGGTCGAAGCGATGATTCCAACTCCGAGATGCTTGCTTAAGTCCATAAATGGAACGCTTAAGTTTGCATACTTTCTTAGGATGTTGTGGATCGATGAAACCTTCGGGTTTTACCATGTACAACTCTTCCTCCAAAAAGCCGTTTAAGAAGGCGGTTTTCACATCCATTTGCCAAATTTCATAGTCATGAAAAGCGGCGATCGCTAAGATAATCCGAATGGAACGCAAAGATGACTACAGTGTGCAAAAATTTCATCGTAGTGCAAACCTGGCACTTGGGTGAAACCTTTAGCAACTAGTCGTGCTTTATAGATATCTTGTTGACCTTCCAACGAATGCTTTATCTTGTAAAGCCATTTGCATTGAAGGGGACGAACCTTAGCGAGCAAGTCAACAAGATCCCACACGTTGTTCTCATACATGGAGTCCATCTCGGATTGCATGGCCTCAAGCCATAGCTTTGAGTCAGAACTAGTCATGGCACCTTTATAGGTTGCGGGTTCACTACTCGTTAAGAGTAGAACGTCATCTATGTCATGTTCCTCGACCATACCAATGTATCTGTCCGGAGGAATAGAGACTCTTCCCGACCTTCTAGGTTCCTCAGGAATATTCACCGCAGCCGGGATTGAAGGAACAGGTTCCTCCAATGGTTGCTCGGTGTTTGGTTCTGGAATCTCCGACAGGTCGAAGGTTCTATCACTCTTTGCATTCTCGAGAAATTCCTTCTCTAAGAATGTCGCACTAGCCGCAACAAAAACGCGTTGTTCGGTTGGCGAATAAAAGTAATGACCACGTGTTCCTTTAGGATAACCTATAAAGTATGTCTTGACCGATCGCGGGCCGAGCTTATCTTCAGGTCTCCACTTGACATAAGCCTCGCAGCCCCAAACCCGTATAAAGGACAAGTTAGGGACCGTTCCCTTCCATAGTTCATATGGAGTCTTGTCAACAGCTTTAGACGGACTTCGGTTAAGTATTAGAGCGGCTGACAAAAGAGCATAACCCCATAATGAATCAGGTAAAACCGTGTGACTCATCATGGATCGAACCATATCAAGTAGTGTTCGATTTCTCCGTTCGGACACACCATTCAATTGAGGTGTTCCAGGTGGAGTTAACTGTAAGGCAATCCCACAGTCTTTGAGGTGTTGATCAAACTCGTGAGAAAGATACTCGCCACCACGATCTGAACGTAGTGTTTTAATCTTTCTACCTAATAGGTTATGTACCCTATTTTGGTATTCCTTGAATTTCTCAAAGGATTCACTTTTGTGCTTCATTAAGTAGACATAGCCATATCTACTCAAATCGTCCGTGAAAGTGATGAAATACCTATGGCCTTCTCGTGCGGTGATTGACATAGGGCCACATACATCCGTGTGTATGAGTCCTAATAGGTCAGCAGCGCGCATTCCAACACCTTTGAAGGAAATACGAGTCATCTTGCCGATGAGACATGATTCACACGTGCCAAATGATTGAAAAGCAAAGGCCGAGATAGCTCCATGTTTGATGAGCTGTTTTACGCGTTTCTCATTAATGTGTCCCATACGGCAGTGCCATAGATACGTTTGATCTTTGTCACCAACCTTTAACTTTTTATTCATTATGTGTAATATTTCCGTGGTCTGATCTAAAACATAAATTCCGTTCATGGAGACTGCCTTGCCGTAAATCATATCGTGTAATGAGAAAATGCAGGAATTATTTTCTATTACAAATGAAAAACCAAGTTTATCAAGTGCAGAAACTGAAATAATGTTTTTCGAAAGACTAGGAACATAATAACAGTCATATAATGACAACTCAAATCCGCTAGGAAGCTGGATCACATATGTCCTCTTGGAGATGGCAGCCACTCTTGCTCCATTCCCGACACGCAGGTCAACCTCACCCTTTACGAGAGGCTTGAGATTTCGGAGGCCCTGCACATGATTACACAGATGAGAACCACAACCAGTATCAAGTACCCAAGTTCCGTAACTTGCGTGGTTAATCTCAATCATATGAATAAAAGTAGAAGGAGAAGACATACCAACAGGTTTAACGCGACCTGCTTTTATGTCCTCATGATAAACAGGACATGTGCGTCTCCAATGCCCAGTCTTGTGGCAATGATGGCATTCCATGTTTTCATTCTTGCTCTTTGTCACGCCTGATGAGTTACTCGACTCACCAGGACCACTCTTACCTGAGCCCGACTTCTTGAACTTCGCCTTACCTACTGCTAGGTTTGCCTGAGCTTTGCCCTTACCCTTTCCTTTATTTGACACAACGAGAACATCCTGTTTCATGCTCCCACTGGACTTCATGTCCTTCTCGGTCTGTACGAGAAGGGAGTGCAGTTCATGGGGAGTTTTCTTCAAATCATTCATATAGTAATTCGCTCTAAATTGCGAATAACCATCGTGGAGTGAGTGAAGTATGCGGTCGATAACAATGTTCTCGCTGATGTTACAGTTAAAGGTCTCCAGTTTCTCGACATTCTCAATCATGCTGAGAATGTGTGGGCTAACCGGTTGGCCCTTCTGGAGTCTCGCATCAAAGAAGCGAGTGGTATGCTCATAAGTCACGATTCTCGGTGCTTTCGAGAATTCCTTGGTGAGCGTGGTGAAAATCTTGTTTGCACCATGGGCTATGAAGCGTTTCTGCAAATTGGGTTCCATTGCAAAAATGAGTACGTTTTTAATCGCACCCGCTTCCATACAGAAATCATTAAACTTGGTGATTTCAGCAGCTCTAGCCGTGGGACCTGGGTTTGCCGGGATGGGCTCTAATAGATATTTGAGCTTCCCGTCGCAGCAGCAGATTCCGTAATGCCGCCTCCCGGTCCGCGGTTGGATCCATCATTCTTCGATCGAGTAGACCGATTCATCCGATTCATGAAGATCCGAAGCCAGGACTCACGGTCCAATGTGGCACTTGGCATTGGGTTATCAGTAGAACCAGCCATTTGTTATTTGCAGTTTAAAAAAACGTGATCTACACTGAAAAAGGAAGAAAAACAAAACGAAATAAGCAACTCATCGAGGTGATTTAAGTCTATTTTAAAATTCATTTTAAACATGTAGACTCTCGCACTTGCATAATTGATCTCCCTCAAGAATGATACAAGTGATCCCAAGACTCAATTTCTGTAAATTGATAAGCCAACTGTTTAGCTAATTCTTCCTTAAGAACTCTTGGTCGATAGATTTCCGTAAATCCTATCTATAGTCCACCATGATCACAGGATCGTACGAGTGACCACAAGAATTGAGATAAAATAGGTCAATCGGTTCCAACTTACCCGACGTAGAAGGGGTCATATTATGCCTACCGACGAAGAAGGGACTCATTGGAGTTTGACCTATAAAGACCGTTCTCAATTTTTGTTTATACGAGGAAGATCCCATCAACAAAATTATAATTCATTTTAAGTGAACGAATAACTAGCGTTTGTCGTGAATGAATTTATTTGGATGATGGCTTAAAAAACGTGTGACATACGAATGTCAATGAAAACTAACTCGTGACCTCTATATGTGTCAGTTTTCATGCAATTATTAGGTGGTTTGGTTTTTAGGCGGAATATGATGCATACTATCGTTACGATAAAATAAATAATTGAATGCAATACGTAAATAAAATTTCCTAGTGTGGCCTATCCTAATAAAAAGAACAAAATACAACTTTGGAATCCACCGTTGGACCCAAGAAGCTTGTCTTGTTGTTCCATCTTGATCCAGTTAGCGGGAGTGAGCATCTGGTCTCCGTCTTTGGTCTTCTCAAAAAATTACAATTAAAATTACAAAAATAAACCTATTTACATTCTAATTAAAACTGTAATTACAAGTGAAAAATCCAAAGCGGAGATACGAGATCTCAAAATACAACCAAGACCGTGTTCCATCATTACGGTAACACGTTCTACTAAGGCCACACTAAGTTACAACCGTTTGCAAAATAAATAAATAAATACGTAATAAAAGGCATTCAAAAACATTCATAATTAACGATAAATAAAAATGCATCAACTAAAAACAAATTCATTCGTGACATAATTCCGTAATTATGTTAAATTTATCCAAACCACCTTTTAATGATTAAAATTCATGTGATAAAACCGCTTCTATCAATTTAATTTTAATCAAATACAGTCCGTTACTTTAAATATGCTTTAAAATAACTTAATGGTACGTGGTGAACCGTTTCACAATCATAGCGAGTGTACAATATCCGTATAAAGTACATATTATGGCCAAAAGAAAATTTAAAGCAAAAGGAATAAATTTTCAAAGTCATTAAAACAAAATCCCTCGATCCAGGACACAAAAGTGCTCGATCGAGGAACACACAGGGCTCGATCGACTGAACTGCAAGTCGATCGAGAGGTATGCTAATCAGGAGGTACTCGATCGACAGAACTGATGGTCGATCGAGGACTTATATCAGCAATACTGCTCGATCGAGTACGAGGACTCCTCGATCGAGCAAAAAGGGGTTTTAAAGCGGTCGATCGAGTACAACAAGGACTCGATCGAGCAAAAACTTGTCAGAAAAACCACTCGATCGATTAAAAACTTGGTCGATCGAGTGCAAAAACCTCTGAAAACTTTAAACCCTCGGGAAACAGTTTTGGCGAGACAAAACAAATGCAATTTTGATCAAAACCGATTAAAATCAATTCTACAAATTTGCAAAACTTGACATATTGTTATAATCTCCGTATAAAACAACAATATGCATAAATCAACGAAAACAACATGAATTAACCGTGTAAAACATGTCACGGTTTCAAAAAAACGCAACAGCCAAATCAAAAATTTCTGCCGTGAGAAAAATTGGCTGATGCCGCACGGTTTTTAAGACAAAAACAATCGTTTCAAAATCGTTTTATGAAAAACACATAGAAAAATTTACGTGGCCTCGCTCTGATACCACTTGTAGGTAAATATCCGTATACTACCCTTTAAATTTAGGACTATAACGTAAATTTAACATGCGAATATCGTCATAAAACATAAATACAATAGAGAAACGATAAAGATAGAAATCAACCTCGGGTCCTTTGATGCACGGCGTAAAGAACAGAAATCAAACGAGATTCCCTCCTAATTGTTGCACCCAAGACTTGTCCGAGATATGCCCTTGTGCTAGATGGTGTTCTCCGATTGCCTTGCAATATTGGGAGAACTGATGTGAGGTTTTCGAGATGTGAGATCTAGGTTTCAGAGAGAAACTATCTCCAAAACCCTAGTTTTCTGTAAAATGAAAAATGTCTAGGTCAAAAGGAGAGGGAGTCTCTCCTTTTGTTTGGTTCGGCTGGACCGACGGTTTGCATGGGGAAGTGGGCTTCCACTTCCTCTTAATTTTAGCTCGAAGTCCAGTTCGCCAAATGCTAAAATGTATATGACGGGTTTGTATTATAAACTGTTATCGGTTATCGGAAATTAAGGCATCAGCTAATAATACGGGTTAGCTGAATTATTAATACGTGTCCGACAAAACAGTATTGTATAATTATATTCAATATACATTTAGTTAAATATAAAACGCTTATATTTAATTTTTACGAATTAACTGGTTAATTCGCCTTAGCCTATGATATTTAATCCGTATTAAATATAATATCTCAACATCACATATTTGACTAATTACTAGTCAAATAACTCGGACTAACTGGTTAGTCAAAATTGGCATCTACATGACAGTATTTTCATACCGTCACATCTCTCGAACGTATCCTATAGGTGTGACTTTTAGGGACCAGTTGATCACCGCCATCTGTATGACAATAACGTCAAACTTATCTAGCAAGCCAACCGTTATTGATAAACGTGGATCAACTGATAATAATACCAAAGTATGCCCTTTGATCCTTTTAGAGGTTTATGAGTCCTTGCACTAACTGTTAAGGACACCAACCCCAACAATGACATAGCATTATATGTCCAAAATAATTGTCATCGCAACAATAATGACAATTATGACTATAGCGTAATAATGCGCTTATAGTGCTACCTCGTTATGAACCTTGCTAGGAAAAACCCATTAGGACAAAAAATCTAGTTGAAGGGAAAAAGAGTGTCGCTAGCATTCCTTGTCTTAAAGAGAATCAATCCGATAATTATTGAATAAATCATCAAATACCTTTGAGCGATTTTCTTTACTAACCGCATATGTATGGATTGATATTCTCATTGTATACTTTGACTACATTATTTTCCAATCGTTATGGTACTTCTGGTTCATAAATTAATTTCACATGTTTAGCAAGAAGCTCGTTTAAATCTGAATTCTTATATGCTCAAACTTCGGGTTGAGACAATAATAATTTTCTTCAAGTAAACTCTACATGAGTTTGAACATTCCATTTTGGAAATAATCACGATAACCTTTCAATCGTGTCATAGAGATTCATATATAATCATGAGTTCCCAAAACTCAATAAATCAAACATCATCATTTGATGATCGTTTATAAGAGGCTCCTATAGGGAGTTATCCTCGCTCGTTGGAGTATCTCATAAAATAACATTTCTCCCTTTTAACATTTACCCATTTAAAATAATATTATGAAACATATGCATGCATATGATATATAACTATTCTAAATAAGTTATAACTAGTTTTGGAGCCCGTGAAAATCACGGGATCGTTAATAGTTGATTGTGTTTAAGTGTTTAATTTGTGAATAACTTATATGGAATAGTCCCTCTCTCTCAATCATTTGTTTAATCTATAAAATATAATTAAAAGGCTACCCTAAAATGACAAATAAACGCCACCTAGACAAAGTCACGTAGAATCCAAAAAGCCACCTAGATTAAAATTTAATGTGACGTGGCATATTTAAATGTGATGTTGCATATTTTTAATATGACATGGCGAATTCATGTGACATGAATTATAATCAAAACAATACTATTATACTTCATACGAAATATTAGCCTTTCCTAATTCATGAGAAAATAAAATATAAACAAATCATATAAAAAAAATATTTATCCAAAAAATATTGTGAGTTACAGAATAGTATATTTGATGGAAAACAAAAAAAATGATTTAAAGGCCTGGAAGCATTGGAATTGAAACAATGAATTGGAGAATAAGAATCGGTTTCTAACTAATTACTAATTATGCATAGCATTTATTATGCATATTATAACACTATGATAAGATCAAATTGACATATGTGCATACTTTAACAGTTTGGCTAGCAGTTTGATTTGTAACCTGTTTGACAAAATAAAAATAGAACATAAGTGTTACAAAGGAGACTCAAGTGTAGGAAAGAGTGAAAGACAATAATGTAACAACATGTCAACAACTTATTAAAGATTTTTGCTACCATTCGATATTTTAAATACACCATTATAGAAAAAAAGAAAAACCGACAAAAGTGAAAGTCATTGAAACAAAGTAAAAATCTATAAAGAAGATCCATAGCCATTATTTCCAATCTCGTGCATTGTTATTGATACGTGAGTATGTCATCCTCATATAATATTAATACAAACACACAAAAAAAAAACTAATAAAATTCTAATTAATTCAAAATATAACAAAAATATAAAGTGAAACAATTAATTTAGTTCTCTATGTAAACTTTGCCTACCAATTTTTTGAATAAAGTTGAAAATTCATTCTCCTGCAATATTAATATAAACACAAAAAAATAACTAATAATATTCTTATTAATTCAAAATATAATAAAAACAAAAAGCGAAATAATTAATTTAGTTCTTTAGCTATACCTTACCTACCAATTTTTTGAATAAAGTTGAAAATTCATTCTCCTGCAATATTAATACAAACACAAAAAATAATAACAAATTAATACAAAGCATAAGAATAATAAAAATGAAACAATTAATTTACTTTTATATGTATACTTTAGGTGCTATTTTTTTGAATAAAATTGAAAATTAGGGTGAATATAATTAGGGCTGAGCAAAATAAACCGAACCGAATTTTTAAACCGAAACCGAACCGATAACCGAATTAAGAAACCCGATAATTCGGTTTTTTTTCCGGTTCGGTGCCCGAACCGATTTTTTGGGAAATCCGGTTCGGTTTGAATCCTAAAAAAGCAAAATCGGCACTGGTTTTAAACCGGTTTACTTTTTTTCCGAAAAAAAACAATAAGAAAACGACTTAAAATAAACAAAGATGTGTGATTTGGTTGAATTAATGGGGATGCACGAAGGTTTACGTTGGAATTTAAGAGTTAGGATGGAGAGTTGGGTTGAAAAGCGTCAATTTGGGGTAAAAAAAAGTTAAAACCGGTTTATAAATTCGGATCCGGGTAACCGGTTTTCGGATCCGGTTTTTAAATTGCTAAAAAACCGGTTAACCGGTTTAAAACCGGGGCGGTTTCGGTTTGGGAAAAAAACCTGTTTTTGAAAACCGGTAACCGAACCGGTTTTCAAATCCGGTTCGGTTAACCGGTTTTGCTCACCCCTAAATATAATAGTTATATATATGGAAAATTCTATTACTAATTCTCTCAAAATTTATGAATGAAAGAAAAATAAAAAATATGGTACATAACTACTGAGTATATATAGTAATGATGAAAGGAAAGCTAAAAGGTTATTTCATTAAATAAAGGAAATAATGGTTAAATAAATAAGGTAAATAAATAACAAAATTTATGAGAGGAGATCAATAGTTTACATATTTTTTTTTTTCTTTTTTGTGTTTAATTTATACCTTAATTTTGAATAAAGTTGGAAATTCATTCCCATGCAATATTAATACAAACACAAAAAATACTAACAAATTAATACAAAACATAAGAACAATAAAAAACGAAATAATTAATTTATTTTTCTATGTTTACTTTAGGTGCTATTTTTTGAATAAAACTGAAAATTAGGGTGAATATAATAGTTATATATATATATATATATATATATATATATATATATATATGAAAAATTCTATTACTAATTCTCTCAAATTTTATGAATGAAAGGAAAATAAAAAAACATGGTACATAACTATTGAGTATATATAGTAATGATGAAAGGAAAGTTAAAAGGTCATTTCATTAAATAAAGGAAATAATGGTTAAATAAATAAGGCAAATAAATAACAAAATTTTTGAGAGGAGATCAATAGTTTACCATATTTTTTTCTTTCTTTTTTGTGTTTATACCTTAATTTTTTTAACTTACATTTTTTAATTTTCTTAAATTGGTAATTGATGTCACGTTTTTTGTCATGTCACATTAAAAGTTGCCACATCACAATTAAACTTGCCATGTCACATTTTTTAGATTAGTCTTTTAATAAGATTTTATAGATTTTTTTGAATAAAATTGAAAATTAGGGTGAATATAATAGTTATATATATGAAAAATTCTATTACTAATTCTCTCAATTTTATGAATGAAAGGAAAATAAAAAATATGGTACATAACTACTGAGTGTATATATAATAACGGTTTTTCTAACATATGCCCACTAGGCATAGGATAAGAAAACAAAAAAGGAAAGAATTAAATGTATTTATTGTAAAGTAAAGTAAAAGTAATAGAATATTCCAATTTTCCATAAAAACATCATTTAATTCTTTCCTTTTTTGATATGCATTTATTGAGTGTATATATAATAATGATGATGAAAAGAAAGTTAAAAGGTCATTTCATTAAATAAAGGAAAAAATGGTTAAATAAATTGATACGCGTGGCAATAGGGAGTGTGTGCGTGGCAATTGGAAGAGTGTACGTGGCTTTTTTCTAAGCCAATGTGGCATTCGTAATGCACGCATGGTTTTTTCTTCGCCTACGTGGCTTTGTCTACATGACCTTTAAGATTACCCTTTTAATATAGTTTTATAGATGCAATAATTCATAAATATTAAAACTAAGATGCAAATGATGAACTTAATTTCTAAACGCACATGATGATGACTCAATAATATAAACGGTATAGTTTTGTTTTCCAATATTCATAATTTGGATTGACTTCAGGTCCATGAGTTCATTCATAATCACTGATTATGTGTCGACAATAAAATTGGACTTATTTATAATATCTCCATTATCTAGTCCATTAAACTCCTCGCGCAAATACACATCGGTTCCTTAACCATATCGGTATAATTTCAACATCTCGTGATATTGTCAGTACTAATCAGTGATATATGAATATATATAGTACTATTTCTTTTCTATATAGGCCATCTATTATCATTCATATATATATGTCACTTCCGGGACATCCAAATTTCTTTACTCCATATGAGTACCAATTGCCCATGCTTGTCATTTTTTTATTACTTGAAATATATAAACCGATATGACTTTTACATTGCCTTCCATGTGTGATTATAGTTCAATTTGACAAGAATCTAATTTTTCATTACATATATTTTCTATGACTAATTTATAGTTCGCTATACCACATATAGAGCTAATCTATCTATAATTAAATCATAGTTTTCAATGTATGAACATATCACATTTTTATAAGGTGATCAAAGTGTTATCATAATACATCTTCATACCAAAATGAATACCATCATTTCTAATTACATAACCTCTATTTTATGTATTCCATATTGAAAAAAAGCTGCTGAATTCCAGGTTTAGGTGGAGATAATATACTTGTTTGTTTTTACCAGGGTTTCCTTATCATTTTCCCCCTAAGGTGATAAAAACTATCCATACCAGATAGATTTAATGGGCAATAGATCATTATATCCACCTTAGATCTCAAATCTCATATCATCGATGAGAATTTATATGCATTTTTGTATAATAACAGAATATTTTAGGGAGTAACATATAATGCAGTTGGATTTTAAATGTGCTGAATCACAATGCTCAATTTGGAGACTAACGATTTCATACAATAATAAAAATGTGATTTCCACACAATAACTACTCAGAAAAATCGTTATGTGGCTACAAGCCACTTAATATAGAGTCAATCCATACATGAACATTTAAGTTCTTTATTAATACTCCGAGTAGTTGTTAGATCTCCAATATCAATTATACTCAGTCTCCATGTAATGTCTTGCCTTTAATAAATTACACGAGAGAGGTCAACATTTATATTTTCCTTAGGATAAACTTTACATTTATCAAAACGGGTATAATAAGAATCCGAATGACCTCAATTGTCACATTTTAACCATTTCATATCAACTTTTTTAGTTTACCCATAATCCATGACACTCTTTAATTTGGCTGTGCCAATAATAAGATAAAGAAATGAAATGAAATGAAATGAAATGTAGAGATAGAAAGAGAAAGTAAGAGAAAAAAAGAAAAAAAAGGAAACAAATAAAACCTAAGGATTGATAATGCAACCATGACGATTTCCAAAAATAAAGGAAGATCTTCATCGTTTTCTTCATCACCAATTACAAAAATAGGTTTTTACCACTCGATTTTACAGTAGCAGGTCCTTCCTCGTCCGTCATTAAGATCTCGAACCCAGTTGACCTTCAACCTCTGGGTTTAGATGATTTAGTGACCGATGAAGAAGCAAAAGAATGAATTGTGCAGAACCGTGGGAAAAACAAGTAGACTCTGAAAACCATTGTGGAGGAGAACCTAAAGGTATGCTACAATTCTCTGAAGCCGAAGTACAGGTAGAACTCGATTTCTGGAAATACTCTATTGTTTGCTACTCCCTCCATACCACACCAATGGTAACATTGACTTTTTCACACTTATCGAGACACGTTTTGCAACGTAAATATCTTTTGTTACACATTATTAAAAATTATAAAAATTTGATATTCTTATAGCATTCATGACGATAAATCAAACAAGATCTCACATGACTATATTTTGTCTTATAGATTAAGAATAATATCGAAGATTCCCTACGACCATGAATAGTGGCAAAACGGTCAATGTTACCATTGGTCTGGTATGGAGGGAGTATATCTTAGGAACGAACCCGCCGTGGGATGTGGTAGAGGGTTTTATTCGAAGATTATGGGCAACCTATAGTGTTAAATAGAATTTCCTTCCTCCCCGGTGTTTTTCTGGTTAGATTTAGGAAAAGTGCTGATCATGAAGATGTGTTGCAGCAGGGACACTACCTATTTGATAAGATTCTCATGATTGTTAAGCCATGGTCTGATAATGAGCCCCTAACCAAATCTGTAGTTACTCTTGTGCCAGTGTAGATCAAATTCTTGAACCTACCTCTGAAATTTTGGGGGAAATATATTTCCAAAATTGCAGGACTCCTGGGGGATTTTGTGCGATGTGATGGAGCACGGTGGATAGGATAAGGTTAGGATATGCTTGAGTTATGATTGATGTACCTTTTGGGAAAGCTATTCCTAATAAGGTCACTTTCTTAGATGAAATGGGGAAAATAATTGTGATTGATGTTGAATGTGAATGGAATCCTATTACATGTAAGGTGTGTGAGGGTATTGGGCATGATGGCCAAACTTGTAAGAAGAGCAAGTAGAAGTATAAGCCAAAGATTGTCCAAAAATGGCAACTTAAGGCCCCAATTCAAAGGAAAGTACCACCACCTAAACCTACAATGGCTACACCAGCTCCTGTTACTCCTAATATCCATGTCACTACTCCTGTTGTAACACCCAAAGTTATTGAGAGTAAGGTTGTCCCACATCGGGGAATTGAGGAGGTTGTGATATGTTTATAAGGGATTCCACCCACCATTTAGTAACAAGGCCTTGTGCTTTTGGGCTTAAGTGAGGACAAGTAATGGGCCCAAGGGTACATATCCCATCTTATTGGGTTGTGTTACGACCGTGGTGGATCAGATTGTAACACCCCTAATTTCCGTAATATGATTCTATAATTTTATTTTCCCATATTTTATATTTTTTATTTTCGGGAAAATATCCGTTTGTCGTCTTTTGGGCTCGTTGGGCTCGAAAAACGGTGAAGGCCCATTCCTCCCTTGGGTCTCACGTGAATCTTGGTGTAGATGGGTAAGTTTTGGGCTTAAACCTAGAATAAACCCATGAGCTTCTCTATAAATATGAAGGGAAACCAAACCCTTGCTCTTCTTTTCTTATAATTCTCACAAAAACCCTAAACCTAGTTTCTCTCCTCCTCTCTTCCTCCTCGTGCCGCGCGCCACCCTCACCTAGGGTTTCGTGCCGTCTTTCTTCCTCCTTCGTCCTTCATCGTTCTTTCGTGCTTAGATCGATCCTACTTCTTGGATCTATCTATCCTCTTCGTAAGTTTTACGTTTTCGCATAGTTTTATAGTTTTTATAGTTTATATATATATATATATATAGTTAGTATATTTATTAGATTCGTTATCTTTGGCACGTGGATGATTCAATGAAGGCGTGGAAGTTGCTCCTGGAGAAGACGTTTATATCGTTGAAGACGATCTCTAGGGTTTTATTTGCTTAATAAGGTAACTAGGTGTTTCTCTTTTAATTGTGTTTATGCCAATTGATGTAATTAATATGATTTAATGATTGTTTTGCATGATTGGTACATGTTTGATTATTTGTTATCATGATTAAATATGTTTCGCATGTTTGTATATGTTTTTATGCATTAATTATATATCGTATGATGTTATGTGTTTATTATGGGTGTCATGAGCGCAATTAGGGTTTCCGAATAAACCCTAGTGGCGGCATGATAGGCGGCCAAGAGTCATTTCCAAAGTTATAGCTAAAGCTAGTATAACATTGATGATGATTCAAGCGTTATAGCTTAAGTTAATACAACTTTGGGTAGCTACTCTAGTTATGGCTGGACCTACTATAACATTGAAGTACGAGTCAAGGTTATAGCTGTAACTAACGTACCCTGAGATGTATGGCTCAAGGTTATGGTTATTGCTAGTATAACTTTGAGTTTCGTGTCAAGGTTATGGTTGAGGTAGTATAACTTCCGAGTTATATTCACTAAAGTTATAGTCGAGGTTACTATAACCTCGCATCCAGAGTTTATGTTGTGATTAGGGTACTATAACATTGAATGGTTAAAGTTAAGGTTATAGCTGAAGTCACTATAAAATTGGTTGCTTGTACTTGTTTCATATGTTGTATTGTATTCAACTTGTTATGACATTGTATTTGCATATATCTTTGGTTACTCTTGTTCATATGATAAGTAGGATGGTCAGTTATACTATCCTATGAGTTGAGTCGTGATGTTGTTCACGCATGTTAGTACAGTCAGTTATATTGTGCATTTGTTTGTTGGTTGGTTTGAATAGATGACGGTAGTATCATTTGTATACTATCGGAACGAACAAATGCTACCCTTCGAGGATTGGTGTATGGTCTATGGTCGGGGGGGGTAGCAGAGGCAGTGCATTATACGCTCTGTTCCCCGAGTGTCGTTCGGTTTACCGAGAGTCCGCCAGTCTTAGACATATAGGCAAAGTGGTTATACGCTATACATAGTACCTTGGAGGCGGTCGTTATACGCTCCACACCGATGGAGGCAAAGCGATGCGTTATACGCTCCATCGCTAGAGGCGATGCGTTATACGCTCTAGCGATTAGAGGCGATCGTTATACGCTCTAACGACGTTCACTCTATTCGGCTATACTTTGATGATAGCTTTGTGCCTTCTGTTGCTGTGGATTGTGTGTCGCCATGTTTGCTATGCTTTAATGCTAGCTTTGTGCCTTTCGTTGATGTAGTCGTTTGTCACTACTAGTCTTGTAAGTGTTCATGGTCTAGTGGTTACATATGGTCTAGGTTTGCATGATTGCATTCGTCTAAGGTTGTTAAGTCATGGTAAGCTTTGGTGGGTCTTTCAGGAGTATAGATGATCTCACATGTTTACTGGTTTTACATTTCATTTGTTAATGATTGTTAATTATATTCGATTGTTGTAAACATGACTGAGAGAGCATCTAGTTACTCCCGAGTGATTGTCGACCCCCCTTTCAGGTTGTTCAGTTCGTTGCTGTTTGGTGGATGCTTGCTTGGGGAATGTGCGAAGCGAGCTTAATAATAAATTAGGACTTTACTTTATGTTTTAAGAACCTTTGAATAATGTATTAGTTTGTTTTGGATTTAGTAGCGAACCGGATTGGTCAGGTGTTTCCGCCACCTTGACCCTTTTATCAGTATCGTACTCTGATATTCATTTTATATAAGTTTTTCCTTTGTTTTATAATCCGGGTTGTTACAGTTGGTATCAGAGCGAACACGCTCCCAACTCTTGCTTAGTTGATAACTAAAATAAATGACCTAGTTAATGAGTGAGAGTAAATGGGGTAGAAACCAATAGGATAGGTTGGTTTTCATATGTTTGAAAAGTGTATGAGTAGTTGTTTGGAGTGGTACTTAGGTTCTACAACTTATAACGGGATTTCATTCTTGCAGATGGTGCGCAACGGAAATGGTGAGTCTGATGCCGATCGCATCAGGAGACTTGAGGCCGCTTTGGCATCTATGGCCGAAGGTTTCACCAACCACCTCAACAACAACAACAACAACCACAACCATCCGCAACCGTCTGTGTTTGATCGCTTTGCTCGTCACCGACCTCCGACTTATGATGGTGCGAATGACCCTACTGCTTTGGAGGCATGGATTCGAGAGATCGAGAAGTTGTTCCTCGCTACTGGATGTCCTGAGGGTCAGATGGTGGATATCGCCACCTATTATCTGAAGGACGAGGCCGACAACTGGTGGGCTCTCGCTAGAGCTGGTTTGGAAGTTCAACCAGGATATGGTTGGGCTGTCTTCTCTGAAGCTCTGAAGAAAAGGTTTTATCCTGAGGAAATGCGTTGGCAGAAGGAGCAAGAGTTCCTTCGTCTACAGCAAGGTTCCATGACCGTCGAGGAGTACACCAACAAGTTCGTGAAGCTGTCACGTTTCGTTACTTCTGTAGCTATGGACGAGGTTTCGAGGACTCGTCGCTACGAGAAGAATCTAGCTCCTAAGGTCCGGGATCGCTATGTCCGCATTCCTTCAACTTCTTTCCAACAGGCTTATGATCGTGCTCTTAGCATCTATGATTCTGTCCTTGCTACCGAGGCTGAGGAGAGTGCGAAGAATAAGTTCATGAAGAGGCCTTATGTTGCTCCCAGTTCTTCCCAGAAGAAACAGAAGTATGAGGCTCGTCCGTATGCTCCACGTGACCAAGGTCAAGCTAAGAAGGATTGGACTTGCTTCAAGTGTGGAAAGGCGTACCATCCGGGTACGAACTGCATATCTGGTACTCCGCTTACATGTTATACCTGTAAGGCTCCGGGACACAAGTCGATCGATTGTCCTCGAAACCAAAGACTAAGCGCCGAAGGTTGATGCTCCGAAGACGGCCGAGTGTTCGTTATGAGTCGTCTTTGAGGCGTATGCTAATCCGGATGTGATTACGGGTACCTTTCTCGTTCACTCTTTACCTGCTTTTGTTCTTTTTGATACGGGTGCATCGATGTCTTTCGTATCCGAATCCTTTTCCGTCCGTGCTGGACTCTCTTCTTCTTCATCCGTTCATACCTCTATATCCCTTCCTACGGGTGAGATTGTTTCTTGCTCCGTTCTTTTCAAGGACGTACTGCGTGATCGCAGGGGGCGATCCTTCCCGCCGATCTCGTCCAATTCAAACTCGGAGAGTTTGATGTGATTTTGGGTATGGATTGGTTATCTCGCTATGACGCTAGGTTCCTTTGTCGTGATCGAAGATCGTGCTTAAGAGTCCTACGTGCTCGAGAGTTTCCTATCGTGGTGTTAGGGTTACACCTACGGTCAAGGCGGGTTTCTCGCTATGAAGATGGTTAACATGGGTAGAAAGGGTCATCGATTTATCTCGTGCGGTGTCCATGGTGTTTCGATTGAGCCTAAGCTAGAGGATATCCCCGTGGTTAGAGAGTTTTCCGATGTCTTTCCCGAGGATCTACCCGGTATTCCTCCCGAGCGAGATGTAGAGTTCTCAATTGAGTTGCTACCGGAACCGGTCCCATTTCGAAAGCTCCATATCGTATGGCACCAGTGAGTTACAGAACTTAAGAAGCAACTTGAGGAGATGATCGATAAGGGTTTTATCCGACCGAGTGCTTCGCCGTGGGGTGCTCCTGTTTTGTTCGTCAAGAAGAAGGATGGTAGTATGCGGTTGTGCATTGACTACCGTGAGCTGAACAAGGTTACTATCAAGAATAAGTATCCTTTGCCGAGGATCGAGGATCTGTTTGATCAGCTCCGTGGTGCGAGTGTGTTCTCGAAGATCGATCTGAGGTCAGGTTACCACCAGATCCCAGTTAGGAATGAGGATATTCCTAAGACTGCTTTTCGTTCGAGGTATGGCCACTATGAGTTTGTGGTGATGCCGTTTGGGTTGACGAATGCGCCTGCTGTTTTCATGGATCAGATGAACCGCACTTTCAGCGAGTATTTGGATAAGTGTGCCGTGGTGTTCATAGACGACATACTGATTTACTCAAGAGATGAGGCCGAACACGAGAATCACCTTCGTGTTATCTTGGAGATTCTGCGTAAGCAGAAGTGGTATGCTAAGTTCTCGAAGTGCGAGTTTTGGTTAAAGGAAGTTACCTTCTTGGGTCATGTGATATCTGGCGATGGAGTTATGGTTGATCCGTCGAAGATCCGAGCCGTGGTCGATTGGGAAAGTCCAAAGAATGTGAACGAGGTACGGAGTTTCCTTGGTCTAGCTGGGTATTATCGTCGGTTTGTACATGATTTCTCTAAGATCGCAAGACCGATGACTCAGTTAATGAAGAAGGAATCCAAGTTCATTTGGACCGAAGCTTGTGAAGCTGCTTTTCAGGAGTTGAAGAAAAGGTTGACTACCGCTCCTGTGTTGACTCTACCAGAAGATGGCGTTGAGTTCGATGTCTTCTGCGATGCGTCTAAGTTTGGGTTGGGTTGTGTCTTGATGCAGAAGGGTAAAATTGTGGCTTATGCTTCCCGCCAGTTGAAAGTTCATGAGACGAACTATCCGACTCACGATCTTGAGTTAGCAGCAGTGGTGTTTGCACTTAAGCTGTGGCGACACTACTTGTATGGGGTCTCTTGCAACTTTTATACGGATCATAAGAGCTTGAAGTATATCTTCACTCAGAAAGATCTTAACATGAGGCAGAGACGTTGGTTGGAGTTGCTTAACGACTACAAGATTGAGCTGCAGTATCATGAGGGTAAGGCAAACGTGGTTGCCGATGCTTTGAGTCGCAAGGTGTGCCATGGTATGAGATCCGTGTTGGTGTTACCTGATGACTTGAGTCGAGAGTTCCAGAAGATGAGCCTTGAGGTAGTTCTTCCTGGTACTTTAGATTTGAGTGCGATGGTTGCTGAACCCGAGATCCTTCATGAGATCCGAGTTAAGCAAAGAGAGGATGAATACTTAGAAGGAGTTCGAGTCGCTATAAGCGAAGGGCGCGCCAAAGACTTCGACGTTGGACCTGATGATGGTCTACGATTCCATGGTCGTTGGTGTGTGCCTAGCTGTGAGGTCTTAAAATGTAAGATTCTCAAGGAGGCTCATAGTACTCCCTATTCGGTTCATCCTGGGGGTGACAAGATGTACAAGGATCTGAAGCTAAAGTTTTGGTGGCCGGGTATGAAGAAAGAGATCGCCGAGTTTGTGAGCCGTTGCTCGGTTTGTCAGAAGGTCAAGTTCGAACATCAGAGACCTGGTGGTCTACTGCAACCTTTGGAGATTCCCACCTGGAAAAGGGATTCTATCTCGATGGACTTCGTTATGGGTTTGCCGAGGTCGCCGAGAGGAATGAATGCGATTTGGGTCGTGGTTGATCGTTTGACTAAGGTCGCGCATTTCATTCCAATGAAGGAGACTTGGAGTCTCGAGGAACTAGCGAATGCTTATCAACGAGAGATTATTCGTCTTCATGGGGTTCCTAAAGATATCATCTCCGACCGTGATCCGAGGTTTTGTTCTCAGTTTTGGAAGAAGCTTCAGTTGTCTTTGGGTAGTGAGCTTAAGATGAGTACGGCTTTTCATGCTGCAACTGATGGTCAGACTGAGCGTACGATTCAGACGCTTGAGGATATGTTGCGAGCATGTGCTTTGGAGTTCCAAGTTAGTTGGGAGAAGAGTTTACCACTTGTGGAGTTCTCCTACAACAACAGTTACCAAGCTAGTATTCAGATGGCTCCGTTTGAGGCACTTTATGGAAGAAAGTGTCGTAGTCCTTTGTGTTGGGACGATTCTAGTGAGGCTGTCGTTCTTGGTCCAGAGTTGGTTCAAGAATCGATTGAGCAAGTGAGGTTGATCCGCGAGAAGCTTAAGGCGACCCGGGATCGACGTAAGACGTATGCGGGACTTGCGGCGTAGGCCGATTGAGTTTGAGGTTGGCGATAAGGTTTTTCTTAAGGTTTCGCCAATGAAAGGTGTTAAGAGATTTGGACTTAAGGGCAAGCTTAGTCCTAAGTACATTGGACCATATGAGGTGCTCGAGAGAGTTGGCGAGGTAGCCTATAGGTTGGCTTTACCTCCGAATCGCCGAAGGTTCACGATGTGTTCCACGTGTCGCAGCTTGCGACGTTATCGCAGTGATCCTTCTCATGTTCTACAGGCTGATGTTATCGAGGTTGAGCCTAACCTGACTTATGAGGAACGTCCTGTTCGCATTTTGGAATGTCAGGAGAAGAGGTTAAGGAATAAAGTTGTACCTTTGGTTCGGGTTCTGTGGAGAAGTCAGAAGTTTGAGCAAGAGACTTGGGAAACCGAAGCGTCTATGCGAGAGAAGCATCCACATCTTTTCGAGTGAGGTAGTTCTCTTATCAAGTTTCGAGGACAAAACTTCTTTTTAGGGGGTTGGATTGTAACACCCCTAATTTCCGTAATATGATTCTATAATTTTATTTTCCCATATTTTATATTTTTTATTTTCGGGAAAATATCCGTTTGTCGTCTTTTGGGCTCGTTGGGCTCGAAAAACGGTGAAGGCCCATTCCTCCCTTGGGTCTCACGTGAATCTTGGTGTAGATGGGTAAGTTTTGGGCTTAAACCTAGAATAAACCCATGAGCTTCTCTATAAATATGAAGGGAAACCAAACCCTTGCTCTTCTTTTCTTATAATTCTCACAAAAACCCTAAACCTAGTTTCTCTCCTCCTCTCTTCCTCCTCGTGCCGCGCGCCACCCTCACCTAGGGTTTCGTGCCGTCTTTCTTCCTCCTTCGTCCTTCATCGTTCTTTCGTGCTTAGATCGATCCTACTTATTGGATCTATCTATCCTCTTCGTAAGTTTTACGTTTTCGCATAGTTTTATAGTTTTTATAGTTTATATATATATATATAGTTAGTATATTTATTAGATTCGTTATCTTTGGCACGTGGATGATTCAATGAAGGCGTGGAAGTTGCTCCTGGAGAAGACGTTTATATCGTTGAAGACGATCTCTAGGGTTTTATTTGCTTAATAAGGTAACTAGGTGTTTCTCTTTTAATTGTGTTTATGCCAATTGATGTAATTAATATGATTTAATGATTGTTTTGTATGATTGGTACATGTTTGATTATTTGTTATCATGATTAAATATGTTTCGCATGTTTGTATATGTTTTTATGCATTAATTATATATCGTATGATGTTATGTGTTTATTATGGGTGTCATGAGCGCAATTAGGGTTTCCGAATAAACCCTAGTGGCGGCATGATAGGCGGCCAAGAGTCCTTTCCAAAGTTATAGCTAAAGCTAGTATAACATTGATGATGATTCAAGCGTTATAGCTTAAGTTAATACAACTTTGGGTAGCTACTCTAGTTATGGCTGGACCTACTATAACATTGAAGTACGAGTCAAGGTTATAGTCAGAACTAACGTACCCTGAGATGTATGGCTCAAGGTTATGGTTATTGCTAGTATAACTTTGAGTTTCGTGTCAAGGTTATGGTTGAGGTAGTATAACTTCCGAGTTATATTCACTAAAGTTATAGTCGAGGTTACTATAACCTCGCATCCAGAGTTTATGTTGTGATTAGGGTACTATAACATTGAATGGTTAAAGTTAAGGTTATAGCTGAAGTCACTATAACATTGGTTGCTTGTACTTGTTTCATATGTTGTATTGTATTCAACTTGTTATGACATTGTATTTGCATATATCTTTGGTTACTCTTGTTCATATGATAAGTAGGATGGTCAGTTATACTATCCTATGAGTTGAGTCGTGATGTTGTTCACGCATGTTAGTACAGTCAGTTATATTGTGCATTTGTTTGTTGGTTGGTTTGAATAGATGACGGTAGTATCATTTGTATACTATCGGAACGAACAAATGCTACCCTTCGGGGATTGGTGTATGGTCTATGGTCGGGGGGTAGCAGAGGCGTGCGTTATACGCTCTGTTCCCGAGTGTCGTTCGGTTTACCGAGAGTCCGCCAGTCTTAGACATATAGGCAGTGGTTATACGCTATACATAGTACCTTGGAGGCAGTGCGTTATACGCTCCACACCGATGGAGGCAGTGCGTTATACGCTCCATCAGCTAGAGGCAGTGCGTTATACGCTCTAGCAGTTAGAGGCAGTGCGTTATACGCTCTAACGACGTTCACTCTATTCGGCTATACTTTGATGATAGCTTTGTGCCTTCTGTTGCTGTGGATTGTGTGTCGCCATGTTTGCTATGCTTTAATGCTAGCTTTGTGCCTTTCGTTGATGTAGTCGTTTGTCACTACTAGTCTTGTAAGTGTTCATGGTCTAGTGGTTACATATGGTCTAGGTTTGCATGATTGCATTCGTCTAAGGTTGTTAAGTCATGGTAAGCTTTGGTGGGTCTTTCAGGAGTATAGATGATCTCACATGTTTACTGGTTTTACATTTCATTTGTTAATGATTGTTAATTATATTCGATTGTTGTAAACATGACTGGGAGAGCATCTAGTTACTCCCGATCGATTGTCGACCCCCTTTCAAAGTTGTTCATTCGTTCTTTGTTTGGTGGATGCTTGCTTGGGAATGTGCGAAGCGAGCTTAATAATAAATTAGGACTTTACTTTATGTTTTAAGAACCTTTGAATAATGTATTAGTTTGTTTTGGATTTAGTAGCGAACCGGATTGGTCAGGTGTTTCCGCCACCTTGACCCTTTTATCAGTATCGTACTCTGATATTCATTTTATATAAGTTTTTCCTTTGTTTTATAATCCGGGTTGTTACACAGATTGTTATACCTGTGGAAAAGCAGAATAACTTTCAGGTTGCATGGAATAGAAATGGTACCTATCAACTAGCTACTCGTGCCAGACCTGTGATAATATTAAGTAGACAAGAACTTATTGATAAGGGTTGTAGCTCAACAAGTCCCTGGATTACTCCTTCTTGGAAACCTAAATAATGCAACACCCAAAGTCGGTATTGATACTCAAAATTTTGTATTACCCTCTAAGGGGGGTAGTACACAATGATTGGCTTTTGGAACACCATCGGGTTAAATAGTCCAGCTAAATAAAAACATATCAAATAGTTCTTTTATCAGCATAAAATTGGACTATTTGGCCTCCTTGAGACGAAGGTTAAACTTTCATCTCTAAATATAATAAGGACTAATGTTTGTGAAGGGTGGTGTGTGTCCACTAATACTCAATGGCACAAAAGGGGGAGAATTTTGATCCTCTAGCAGCCTAGAATGTATCAGATACATTTTATTGAGTATAATGCTTAGTTTATACATATGTTAGTGGATGAAATTGGAACTGGATTTTCCTTCTATCTTACTGTAGTGTATGCTTTAAATGGTGTTTAAGAGAGAAAACATTTGTGGGATAAAGTAGGCCAATTTTGTGCCCAACTTCAGGGTCCTTGGATTGTTTGTGGCGACTTCAATACTGTATTAAGGCCAATTGTAAGATTAGGAGGTCATAGCACTGAACAAAAAATGAGTGACTTCCAGAATAGTATTGATCATTGTGGCATTCAAGATAGCTCTATAACTGGATCTTATTTTACTTGAAACAACAAGCAAGAGCCACTTACTAGGGTTTATAATTGGTTAGATAGGGTCTTGGTTAACCACGAATGGTTGGATCAAAGAGATGATGCTTTTGCCCACTTTTATGTTGAAGGATACTTTGACCATACACCTTGTATCATTCAAATATATTCTAATGACCCTAAGAGGAAAGAAAATTCCAAGTATTTCAATATGTGGAGTGGGGTGGATCAATTCTTACCTTGTGTTACTGCTTCTTGGAAGAGTTGGGTTTATGGTTCCCAAATGTTCAGAGTGGTGAAGAAATTGAAACTACTTAAGAAACCCTTGCAATAGTCAAACTCCGAGTTATTTTTTGATGCTGAAAATAATGTTATTCGATCTTGGAAGCATTTGGAATACATTCAGGAACAATTGAGAAGTTACCCTACCAATGTTAAGCTAATTACTCATGAAATTGCTGCTGCTATGGACTATAAGGAACTACAAGTAGCTAGTGATAGTTTGCTACTGCAAAAATCTAAGGCTACTTGGTTAAAGGATGGGGATTGTAATTATAAATTCTTTCATAACTATATAAAAGGAAGACAGTCAAGGAACAAAGTTCTGAGAATTGCTGATAAGCAGGGTAATGTGCTCACTGAAGCTAGTCATATTCAACAGGCGTTCCTAAACTTTTATCAAAATCTCTTAGGTAAGGCTACAAGTGTTGATCCTGTCAATGCCCATGTAATACAAAGAGGGAGCATTTTTAATTCTGACCATTGGGACATTCTTATTAACCCTTTCTGAAATAAGGAGATTAGAGAGGCTATGTTTTCTATTCCTAATCATAAGGCCCCTGGCCCTGACAGATACTCAAGTGCATTCTTCGAGGATGCCTGGTCTAGTTTGCGTGATGACATTTATGTTGTTGTACATGACTTTTTCACTACTGGGACTCTATTGAAATAGGTTAACCATACCTTTGTTACTCAGTACTACAAAACTCGTTATGGACATCAGTCGATGGACATCGGATTATCTGGAAAACCGATGTACATAACATGCACATCGGTTTTTTGCAAAAAACTGATGTGCATATAATTATATGTACATCGGTTGCGTTAAAAAACACATGTCCATTATTTCTGATTTTAAAGGACATGTGATATTTAATAAAACCCATGTCTATATAAAAGTCATGGACATGAGACATTGCATTTAACCGATGTGCATCTAAAGTGAAAATTATAGGCGGCAAAAATATTTGCCTCACCGCCATCACTTATAATTTCGACTACATACATTCTTCCCCAAATACTCTCCCTCACTCTTACTCCCAAACCCTAACCCCCAAAACCCCGTACTCACTCTCCCTCCCTCCGGCTACTAACCCCGTCCTCAACCCCGTATCCCTCCTCGTCCTTAACATCACCTTCTGTACTCTTTCTTTCTCTCCCTCCTCTTTTTCCCCCAATTTTGCTATGTAGATTTATTATAATTTCTCTCCACTAATAGAAAAACATTGATTTGCGGCTCTTCATTTGAGGCGTTCTTATCGAAACGCAGCAAATAGCTACTGAATTTAATATTTTTTTAAAACATAGTGTTGGGAAATGTGTCCTCAACAATAGTGCGATCACATGATTTAAATATCATTATTAAATCTCATTTTAAGAATACATGTGGGATGTAATATTTTACAAGTCAACTGGTCCACACATATCGGTAATGATTGGCTGACTAGAGTTTGACATTACTGTCGTGCGACGGTGGTGATCAGTTGATCCCCTTAGGTCATACCTATAGGGAAATACTCTTAATTGATTATTTAATTAATCGTATACCGATACGAGTTAATTAAATTGCTTAAAATTGACGGATAATTTTGTGAGTATAATTTACGTATCTCATTGTAAATATGATTAAATGAGACACGGTCTAAGTAATCGAATTGTTTTATTACTTAGATGAAATTATTGTTTACAGAAACAATTGAAATGGAATGAATAAATTATTATAAATACGTAAATGTTGTAGTTTATAATTTGGAAACATTTTTGGTACAAGTAATTACGAATTACTAGTCGATTTTGTAAATGACATATTTTATGAGTATGTTGATTTTTAATATGTTAAAAATACATTACAAATTCACATGTCAAGTAACATGTCACATATGTCACACTTGACAAATGACAAAATAAAATGGACCTTCCATTTTATCTTGTATAAACCGAAAATTAGGAGTATTAGTGGAATAATTATGTTGATTATTTTAATAAGAGAAAACATAATTATTAAAGTCTAATCTCTAGCCATGCCCACCTATGCTTTTGAGAAGAGCAAAAACAAAAAGTATTGGGCATCCTACCCAAGCCAATTTTTGGCCAACCATACAAGAAAAGAAAAAGAGCTTTTTCTTTTCAATTCATTCATTCATCATTTTTACATATAACATTTTCTAGAGTAAGAAAATTCAAATGCTCTCTACAATCTTATGAGATTTTCTAGAGAAATAAATCACAAAATTCCTCTTCTCTCAACCGAAATATGTGAGAGTACAAAAACATTTTGTGTCATATTTTAAGTAAGACTAATTTTAATACTAGATCATATTATTTTAGTCTTTAAGTTGTATTCCTTGGGTATATGCTTTTGGGAGGGATTCTACACTTGAATCCTTGTTCTTCCATTTGGAAAGCTCAAGAACAAAAGAAAAGGAGATTTCTTTTGTGCCCATTAGAACCGAAATCACAATGTAAGGATGATTTCTTCTCTATTATATTTATTTGTTTGCATGCATAAAATCCGTTTTAATTTTATGACAAATTAATTTAGACATATATGAGTATGTTAATATGTATATAGATCTACATTTTCCTTCAATCGGTATCATGAGCCACGGTTGTTTGCATGCAAATCGGTTAAAAGTTTTTCCGAGTTATAAGAATAACAAATAAAACTTGTAAAATTTGTGTTATTATGAGATATCACGAAATTACTCCATGCATGTTAATATTTATGGTCCTAAAGTGTTTTAGGATATTTTGGTTAATTTTTCGGATTTTTATTGTTCATATTTTACAATAATGGCATTTAAATATGATTTTATGAGTAAAAATGTCATTTTTGGTCTAAAATTAGCTATACTTCGAATTTTAAGTTGATTTTTGGATATGTTGTCACATATATTATTTTGAGATAACATGTAAATTTTCATAATTTTTGGACTTGTTATGCTCGAAAAATGAATTTTTCATTATTAAATTCGGTTTTAAGTGAAAAATAGGTTAATATGAGTTAAATTTCGAATCTGGTCATAGAAAATTAATATGTTGTCACATGCAATTTTACAAGATGTGTGTAAAATAATTGGCTATAAAGAAGTCTTTTTGCATGATTTATGGATTTTTGAAGAAAAATAGCATAAATAGTGACATTATTAGTGAAAATTAATAAAACATAATCTATGACTTAGGAAAAACGTCTAATGTTGCATTTTATTATCTTTTTCAGATCTAAAATTGAAAAGTTAATGAAAATAATTTTTCCATGTTTTTATGATTATTTTATTAAAATCGATAAACCGCAACATTGTTTTTCCGGAAAAATTTCGAAATTTTTAACCTAAGATTTTGAACATTATGAGTGTCATGGAAATTTTCGAGAATGTTCATGAGTTTAAATTTCAAATTTTGAATTTATTTGAAATTTTGTGATTTATTTGAAGTTTAATAGCTTATTTTTGTAATTTTTAGTCCATTTATGAACAATTTTATAAAATATGGGTTAATTATGGTCAAATTATTAGTGAAGACTAAATTTTGAGTCCTAAGAGGTTAGGGTAATTAACTTATGCATAAATATGAGTTTATGTATTTTTGTGATTATAAAATGTTGAAATCACGCAAATCCGTAAAAACCGAGTAATATACGATATTGGCTAATTAAAGGCGATTTAGCATAAAATTGAGCATGTTCATACATATTATAATGCTGCATTTTCTTTATGATTGTCATAATTTTAATTTATGTAATTTTGAATTATGTAATTTTACTTAGTATGGCCTTAGTTTTAATTGATATTGCCCGAAATGTATGGGAATATCGATTCGGTTGTAATTTTATTGTGATCTCGTATCACCGTTTTGTAATTTAATAGATTTATTTTATTTTAGTTACAAATGTATAATAGGAAATTATGTAATTTATTATGTAATTTTATTCATTCCGGAGTTCCCAAAGACGGATTTCTTCAAGAATGGCGATACATAAAGACGGTGTTACCTCGAGATGCGTGCCACAACCGAAGTTCAAGGGACCAATGGAGTTGGTTTCCGAATATGTAATAGTTAAATAGTTTTTCTATTTTAGGAAAGGCCATACTAGGATTTATTTATCTTTATGCTTGCATTTTATTTTATGTCACATGCATCGCTAAATCGCCATAACTAAACATGCATTATCTTTTATCGAGTTTATCGACCGTGTCAATTAGAATTATCGTAGTTCACCGCTTTAGTTCACTTAAAACGTGATAGATAATAAATTGACATGACCTCTCGCTAAAACAATCAATTGAGACATAGCCTTACCAAATAGTAGAAACCATGAAAACCTATTTCGTGAGGGAGTGCACTCGGCCACACCGGGGTACAAACCTTGTTACGTAGGGGAAGTGGGTGATGAATGTTAATCCACCGAATTCATGTTGATGAGGGATGTATCGGCCCCACCGTGCCCAAGTTAATGTGGGTTTGGATCATGGACACATTTATTCGAAATTTGGATTGAACTCAACAAAAGTATTTGATAAGGGATGTATCGGCCCCACCGTGCCCTTGTCGATGTGTTTTGGGCTATAGATAATTGTTAATGTAATGTTATCGACCAAGAGTTCTAAAAGTAGAATCGATTAAACGTTAATCCACCGAGTTATATTGATAAAGGATGTATCGGCCCCACCGTGCCTAAGTCAATATGAATTTGGGTCTTGGAATCATTTATCATAGTTGGGTAGAGGTCACTATGTAAATGCTATACTTGTTTTTCAAGTATTAATAAAACGATAAATGTTAAGTTTTCCACTATTCCGTTTTTATATTGTTCTATTTCTTTACCACAATTCATATACGATATCATTTCGATTTTTGATTCAAATCTCCATTAAAACATCGTAACTAAAGACAAAATTTGAATTTTCTTCTAAAACCTCAAATGGACCATTGATAAGGATCTCTTGTAAAGAGTATAGATTAAAGTTATCCATTATCAAACAGGTTTTTTGATTCATGACTAACACTTCTACTTACAATGGATTATGTTTCATATACTTAATTGAATTAAGTACCTTAAAGCGATAAATTGTTTTGGTGATTAGATTTTCAGAATTCGTAATTGACCAAAATAACGCAACCACTTCAATGAAAGTTTTAAGACTAAACGAACAAATGAAGAGTAATCTTCGTGAATTCAATTTTGCTTCTCAAAGCAAAGACTCATTGAAATGAGTGGGAGCATTCTCTTAAACCGTTAAGATGAGGACGAGGTTCAAGAAGTAAAGATTATAATGGAATTGATACAAGGTAATGTTGAAAGTAAAGTCATTGAGGAATGACGATACTAAACCTATCAATCCCGACCAATAAAGTTTTCATTGTCTTAAATGTTGGACACAAGAAAGGAAACTGCCCCAAATTATTGAAGAATCAACAAGATTAGTTGTGGGACATCTAATGGGACCTTCTTCTTTAAATGTTTTTTGATTAAACATAAATTTTGCTAGTACCACTTCGTCAATATTAGAAACCAGTGGAGGTTTTCATCATTGTACTTGATACATAGGATGATTAGAATATGACGACTAGCAACAATAATGTCGAGAGATAGAGTAATTGTGTACTCAATCTAGTTTTTGGATTTAAAGTTGTACTTAATTGTGACTATTAAGTGCATAAACTCTAAATAAGAATATAAACTTGTTAAGATACAAAAAGGGTTTTCACTTTTGTGACCCTATACACCACGATTTGATGTATGGCTAGCCCATTATCAAGGTGATTATATTCTAAAACAAACTAGAATGATATATCATGTAGATGATGTAAGATTCAAATTGGTAACCCAAGATTAAACCTTAAATTTTGGAATGATGAACGTAAAGAGTTATCGAGTACTCTTGAAACCATTAGATTGTTAATGGTATATGCGTATCTTGTATTCAAAGCAAGATGTCTCGTGCCTTTTGGATGAAAAGGAGATCGAGGTTGTAAATCATTGATCCAAAATAGGTTGATCATTCTCTTTTATCAACGATTTAAGTTGACGCTAAAGTGTTAACTTAATAAGGTAAATAGAAAAATCTTTAAAGAAGTTTAAAGAGTTATAAAAATCACGATTTAGTCGTGATAGGATTATCAAAGTGAAGACTTTGATATAAGCCAATGGAAATGTGATCTAATATCACAAGTTAATCTCTCTTAGCACGCATTATGAAATAATGTGTGATTGGATAAGAATTCAAACGCTATTCAATATGGTTTGGACTTCGATCAAGTTACTTTGAGTTACTTGATCCCTTGGGGATTTTATCATTTTGTCTAAATTATTTTCCACTAAATCATATGAGATATGAAATGGTAAGGGTACCATATTTGTAAGTTTTCACAAGAAACAAATGCTCATTTTTCCCTTTCTATTCTCACGAGTACGACGGGTTTGCGGCTCGTGAAGCTGTCTTTCTAAAATACAAGTTTATTTCTAGAAGACAGAGTGGGAGAAATTATTCAAGATCCACAAAGAATGCCACAAAGAATGTTATGTCGCAAGAAACTGGTCTTTCTTGGCTACATGTGACGTTTTGTGTAAGACATTGTTTCTTCAAAACCTAGGAGGTTAAATTCGTCACTTGTTAAAAATGATGAATTCATGCTACTTTTAAGAAAGTAAAGAGCTTGTAACTTACAAAAGAAATTGTTTGATTCAAGTTGATTACTTCTAGAAAGTAATGAACATATGACTTACATAAGAGTGTTTAAGTCACAACTAAATACAAGGCTTAGAGCCATGAAAATCCGAAACGAAAAGGCTTGATTAGTGACAAAGGGTTTTGCACTAATAAAGAGATATTTCATAGCAAGATTGGTTTCAAAGGATTTTGCACTAATTGAAATGCTTAAGTCTATTTGGATCTTCTTAGGGATTGTGTTTCATTATGAGGTTATGAAATACGTAACAAGTGAATCTAAAACTCACTTCTTCAAAAGAAGGAATGTATTCAATACATGTCATGAGTTTTGTAGATTCTTGCAATCCTAAGATTATGTGAAACTTAAGAGAGAATCTTAAGTAGGACATCAATGAGTTGGAATCAATGATTTGATCATGTTATAAAACGTTTCTCGATAAGTCGAGAAGTTGTGTTTATACATGGAGTTTAGTGGGAGTTACGGAATTTTTAATTAGTCCGATATGTGGATGACATATTGATCATTGAGAATGATTTAAGACTTTTGGAGTATTATAATACATCTTGAATATCCGGATTTATGAAGATAAATCCACATGATATTAGCGCCAGTAAGAAGTCTTATGTTGATAAGATTCATGACTAGTTCAATTAATTTGAACATATTTGATTGATTCCATTTGCTTCCGCTGCCGGATCAATTAAATGAGTAATGATGTATAACACTTCATATGCTTTGAGTATGATGAATTGTTTTCAAAATCGAATTTAAGTAATCCTTGCCAAGTAAGCCATAAAGATTACCCTTAAGTGCATGAAGAGGCATTAAGGAAGTAAAGCAAAGTGTTTATGATGCAATTTTGTGTAAGTGTGTTGCACAAGTGACAATTGACAATTGATGTTGCGCATTGTTTCCGACAAAACCATAATCAAAACACATTAGGATGGTTAAGATACCATTGTGGCTATGTTAATTAAGAGGTAGATTTTCTAGAATCGTTCTGGACAATAAAGAACAATAAGAGATATTTATAACGGAAATTGAGTACACTTGCAATCATGAGATGTGCAAGAGGATATGTCTTGATTGGATCTCGACACGTACTCAGAAAGTTTTGTGATGCAAATGTATACATTACAAAGGAAAACGAGTATGTAGTAAGGTTGAGTAAGGTACAAGAAATTGATAAAACCTACTAACCAAAACCTTCTCAAAGGCTAAACATGATGAGTCATGCCATTTCAACTGAATTGAAATGAACAACTACATACAAGATCAAATTAGATTATAGATTATGAAATAGTAATCAAGCATTGACTATTCATATGTGATAATCGCATTTGTCGTTCGAGTTTTACTTTAAAACTCTTTTATTATACCTTGTTACATCCAAACGGGTTGTAGAGACAATTGAACCCCGTTAAAGTGAACGCGGATTAGCATGGTATTCGCCCATAGTCACTTGTATGAGGTGACGTCTCGAAGTGACTAGAGTGTGATGCGATTGATGGCAAGTTCAAATGCCATAGAGTCATGTGAGATGACTAGTCGATCACATAGGCGGTTGTTAGAACACCTTGTCGGGCCTAATGACCGCTTATAGAGTTCTGGCAAATTTATATAGCCTGGTCGTGGCGAGAGTTGCTATAGTATTCAAATGAGTCGATTCTTTTGACTAAAGACTATTCACCTAAGATGGCACGATTTCAGATTAACTTTGATTTGTGTTACTACGACCTTCGTAAATGGGGTCAAATGGGCATATTTTGGGTTATGATGGTGTGGCTAGTCGAAGGGAATGAGTGCGATAAGAATTGTCCATCCCCTTGTCAGGGTTAAAACAATATCTCAGGGCCACTCGAGGAGTAATGAACTGGAAATGCGTGGCCACGCTCGGAAGGTATCTATGATAGATAAATCCGGTCAATCAGTTATTCTCCAGATCGAGGAAACCACTCTCGATATGATCACTTGCAAGTACGACCTGAAAGACACCTTGCATTGAGTGGGAGATAGTAATAGGACAAGAGAATTGGTGACGCACACTTGTCGAGGACAAGTGGGAGATTGTTGGGAAATGTGTCCTCAACAATAGTGCGATCACATGATTTAAATATCATTATTAAATCTCATTTTAAGAATACATGTGGGATGTAATATTTTACAAGTCAACTGGTCCACACATATCGGTAATGATTGGCTGACTAGAGTTTGACATTACTGTCGTGCGACGGTGGTGATCAGTTGATCCCCTTAGGTCATACCTATAGGGAAATACTCTTAATTGATTATTTAATTAATCGTATACCGATACGAGTTAATTAAATTGCTTAAAATTGACGGATAATTTTGTGAGTATAATTTACGTATCTCATTGTAAATATGATTAAATGAGACACGGTCTAAGTAATCGAATTGTTTTATTACTTAGATGAAATTATTGTTTACAGAAACAATTGAAATGGAATGAATAAATTATTATAAATACAGAATGTTGTAGTTTATAATTTGGAAACATTTTTGGTACAAGTAATTACGAATTACTAGTCGATTTTGTAAATGACATATTTTATGAGTATGTTGATTTTTAATATGTTAAAAATACATTACAAATTCACATGTCAAGTAACATGTCACATATGTCACACTTGACAAATGACAAAATAAAATGGACCTTCCATTTTATCTTGTATAAACCGAAAATTAGGAGTATTAGTGGAATAATTATGTTGATTATTTTAATAAGAGAAAACATAATTATTAAAGTCTAATCTCTAGCCATGCCCACCTATGCTTTTGAGAAGAGCAAAAACAAAAAGTATTGGGCATCCTACCCAAGCCAATTTTTGGCCAACCATACAAGAAAAGAAAAAGAGCTTTTTCTTTTCAATTCATTCATTCATCATTTTTACATATAACATTTTCTAGAGTAAGAAAATTCAAATGCTCTCTACAATCTTATGAGATTTTCTAGAGAAATAAATCACAAAATTCCTCTTCTCTCAACCGAAATATGTGAGAGTACAAAAACATTTTGTGTCATATTTTAAGTAAGACTAATTTTAATACTAGATCATATTATTTTAGTCTTTAAGTTGTATTCCTTGGGTATATGCTTTTGGGAGGGATTCTACACTTGAATCCTTGTTCTTCCATTTGGAAAGCTCAAGAACAAAAGAAAAGGAGATTTCTTTTGTGCCCATTAGAACCGAAATCACAATGTAAGGATGATTTCTTCTCTATTATATTTATTTGTTTGCATGCATAAAATCCGTTTTAATTTTATGACAAATTAATTTAGACATATATGAGTATGTTAATATGTATATAGATCTACATTTTCCTTCACATAGAACGTTATTTGAGGTGTTTATTAAAAAAAAACGCAGCAAATAAATCTATATGAGGCGTATTTTTTTTTACCAAACGCAACAAATAAATAATATACTCCGTATAAAAGAAAAAACCCACCTCATTCACTCCCCAAGTCACCATTCACCAATCATCCCGTCAAAATAACCCCAAATCCCTTCCGTATTTCTTCACTCTCTGCCTCATCCCTCACGGTCGACCAAGGTGGCCACCACTGTCCACCACCACCTTCCACAGCGCACCACGACGGGCCATTAATTTCCGCGCACCACTGTTTTCTAGTCTTTCCTCTTCAGGTTTGTACCCTAATTGGATCAAGAATTCGGGTAAACTTAGTTTTATTTCAATTGAAAGTTTTGATCTTTGAGTTTGAATTGTTGGTGTATTAAATTAAGGTTTATTTCAATTGAAATTTCATATTGTTGAGGTACATAGTAATTAAATTAGGGTTTGTGAAAATTAGGGATTTTGGATTGTAACCAGAGTTAGGGTTATTATTGGCTTAGTGGTTAAATTATATTAATTGAGGGTTTTGATCAATTGGGTATTAGTTATTTCACCGGAAAATCATGTCTACGGCGGAAATTACGGAAGAAATGCCGGAATCAATGGTGGGTAGTTGTACGACGTCGTGTTTTGGTGAACTTAGGAGCGTTAAATGGTGTAATAATCTTGGTGTTCTTCCTTCTTCGGTTAATTCCACCATTGAAGACCGTTGTCGCGTTACGGCAAATTCTCGCAGGAGGTAATTACTTGTGAATTTAATTTTACTAATTAAATTTGGTGGGTTTATATTTGTTTGATAAATGGCGTTTGAAATTAATTAAGCTTGGTAATTGTACTAATTTAGTTGGTAAAGTTTACATTAATATTGTTTGTGATTAGCTTGGTAGAATGGTAGTTAGTTGATGACATCTTGTTTAGCTGCTATTGATGGTAAAGCTTTGATTTTGCTGGAGATTTTGGTTAAATGGGTCGGTTTGATTGAAGGTGTTTGTTTCGGTGTGATATTTGGATGATTAACTTGATGAGTTGGTGGGTTTATATACAATTTTTGTTTGCCTAACTGTTTGATTTTATGTAGTGATTAATGAGTAGTTAATTAGTTATGTGCTTGCTAAATTGCAATTAATTTGTTGATTATGGAATCATTTTGCATTGTCATCATGTGTACGACTAATATGGGCAACAACGTAATATTTTTTTTTATAAAAAATAATAATTATAGACATCGGATTTTTGCAAAAAAACTGATGTCCATTGATCAAATAGACATCGGTTTTCATAAAAATCCGATGTCCATTGATCAAATAGACATCGGTTTTCCTAAAAATCCGATGTGCAAATTTTAATGGACATCGGTTTAAAATCCGATGTCCATTAATCCACAATGGACATGACCAAACTCTACATCGGTTGTGTATCCGATGTCCATATAGCGAAAAGTCCGATGTCCATCACAAGTTTTGTAGTAGTGACTCTTATCCCAAAAGTAAACTTGCCTGATAATGTCACTCAATTTAGACCTATTCTATGTTGTAATGTAGTGTATAAGGTCATCTCTAAACTTATATGCACCAGGCTTGCTAAGATTTTACCAGATATAATCAATATCTGTCAAGGTTGGTTTATTCATGGAAGAAATATTATTGAGAATATCTTGGTCTGTCAATATGTGATTAGATTTTATAATAGAGCCTCTGTATCCCCCAGATGGTTGATGTTGGACCATATAGTTATATGTCCTATTAAGTTTTGATAATGACAAAGTATGTTGTGTCTATATATATCTGGTACTTGTAATGGTTTGCTAAATGTTACAAGAACGTTGAACAAAGCTTGCTGGTTATATCAAGACAAAGATTAGACTAATACAAGTTTTGAAGCTCAAGATGAAGAGCTTATACTCAAGATACAAGATGATCGACTACTGAAGATCTTCAGGAAGATTAGATAGTATAGGTTGTCATTTGGTAATGGTATCTTTAGATGTGATTTTTGTGAAGTAAAGTTATAGTGGCTTTATCTATAACTTTACTAAACAAGATCTAAAGTTATAGCTCTTTGCACTATAACTTTGGATGACTTATAAAGAACTTTGTTTTTTTAAGCTTAAAATATTTCAAAATGGTTTTATATTTTTAAAAGTATTTATTTTGATTATATCTTATGACTTTTTTGGTGAATAATTAGTTTTTATTCTATTGATAAGTAATACAACTTATGAGTTGTTATGCTATTTAGGATTTATACTATTATTCATAGTAAACCTTAAATTGAGCCCACCTAGGGTTTCGTGCCGCCTAGGGATGCGTGGAAGAGGACGGCTATCTTAGCCGTGTCTCACTTCTCGTTTTCCTTATTGTGCAAGTTAGGGTTTAGCTTATCTTATTTGATGATAATGAGCTAAAGATTCCATATTTCCTTAATCATCTAAATAAGATATGTTTTCCATAAAAATATAGAATATATCTTGATATAATTATTAAAGAACAGAATTCATATCTTTCTTATTATTCAACAAGATATTATTCTATAAAAGATAAGATAAAGTCTTAAGAAGAATTCTTTTCTTCATTCACACGTGACACACTGACACACGGCTCTAGGGTTTCGAAATTCTAAACCCTAGTTTCCGTCTTCTATAAATACTACTTTCGTTCTTTTAATTAAGTGAGGACTTTTCACACAAAATAGTTTTTGAGCATATCACGAAATAGAGTAAAATTCTTTTAATTGCAAACGCCTTTAAAACTTCTTACTTTATTTTTTATTTTGAAAAGTCAAGTTCTTCATTTGTCAATTACGTTTATTGATATCGTTATTGGATATAGTGCTTAGAATTATTTCTTATTCGTTCAAATTGTGTGAACATCAAAAGAACATTCAAACACTTTATTATTAACGTAAGATAGATAGATCGAGTATTTAACGGTACTCATTTGAGTTACAACTAGAGTTAGTTGTACGAGTGGGTTAGTAATTTTGTAATCCGTAGAAAGGTACTAAAATGATTAATCGAGAATAGTGGACGCAGGTTTCGACTTGTGAAACTGAACCACTTCAAAAACCCGTGTGTCCTTGCATCTCTTACATATTTCGTTTTGTTCTTCATTGCACATAAAATCAAGTTAGTTGAATTTAATCAATAAATTCATACTAATCGATATTTACACGCTTCATACAAACATATTCGAAAAGGTGGGCTTATTTACTTATACTCAATTCACCCCCCCTCTTGAGTATTAGGGATAGACTCTTCAATTGGTTTCAGAGCCTCGTGTTCTTGATTGCCTAACCGCAAAGAGGCTGATCCGTCTATCTCTTTTTAATTTATATATTCTTTATTATTCCACTGCCTTACACGTGTGAAATGGATTCTAAGTATCTAAAATGTCCCGTCTTTGATGGGAAGAATTATGGATTTTGGAATAACATGATGACATACTACATAAAAGGACATGATTGGGAGTGCTGGAAGATCATACAAAATGGACAAAATAAAATTTTGATTGGATCTACTGAAGGCACTACCTATGAGAAAAAGGAAGAAGACTATGTGGAGGCTGATTACAAGAAAGCTGAGAAAAACTCGAAAGCTATAAGCCTGTTGCAAAACGGCATGACATCAAACGAGTTTGATCGCTTTTCTTCTTGTACCTCGGCCAAGGAAATATGGTATGGTCTTGAATTAGCTTATGAGGGAACAACAATCGTTAGGAAATATCGTATCGACTTGCTGATTCAAAAATATGAGCTCTTTACAATAGAGCCAAACAAATCACTTGATAGCATGTCTTCACGATTCCCAAGCATTATAAATGAGTTAAAAAATCTTGGTCGCAAGTTTGAATCTGAGGACATTTCTAGGAAAGTCCTTAGGAGTTTGACCAAAAAATGGCGTCCTAAGGTCACAACAATGGAGGAATAAAGAGATCTTACCTCCTTGTCGTATCAAGATCTTATAGGAGCACTCATGGCTCATGAGCTTGTTCTTGATAACGATGATGCCGAGCCAAGTAAAAATAAGAGCATGGCTCTACAAGCGTCGACAAATGAAAAGGTAGATTTGGATATTGAGGATAAAACGGTCTTGTTTGCTAAACGATTCAGAAAGAAGATTTTTAGAAACAAGCAAGCAAAATCATCATACAATAATAATTAATCCTTCAATAAGAAAGCAACCGAGTAAAAAAAATCGTTCAGTAATAGAGGATGCTTCAAGTGTGGAGAGTCTGATCATATAATCAAGGACTGTCCCACATGGGAGAAAATTAAAGACAAGACTAAGCGTGAAAAGACCAAAAAGGAGTTCAAACAAGTAATGATGGCATCGTGTTGGGGAGACTCCGGCACAGAAGATGACGAAGCATCTGAAGATGAAGAGGTTGCTAATCTTTGTCTAAGCAACGTTAGTCTTGACCTAATTTCTAAAAGCGATGATGATAGCACGAGCTCGAAATCAGAATGCTGTTTCCTAGGAGAATCTGACTCAGACGATGAAGAAGAAGAGGTAAGTTATCTTGAACTTAAGAAACAAGTTAAAAAACTGCGTAAGAAAGCTTTAATCGAATATTTTGAGCAATCTTTTGATAAGTGTCACGAACAAGATCTGGAATTGAAAGATTTGAAGGAATAAATAGATATTGCTGAGGAGAATCATCTTCTAAAGGCTAAATCCAAGAAGCTTAAATCTAAGGTTACAACTAATATAGCTACAACTTCAGATTCGACAAATGCTGAGAAAAAGGTTCTTGAGTCTAAAGTTATAGCTAATGAAGTTATAACCTCAGAACTAAAACTCAACATTAAGCATCTTCAAGCCAAGGTTATAGCTAATGAAGCAATAACCTTAGAATTGAGAAAAGTCAAAGAGCTTCTTAAATCTGAAGCTATAGCTAAAAAAGCTATAATTTCAGGTCAAAGAAGGAAATTGACTCTAAATCAGCAATTGAAAGAATCTAAAACTCTACTATCCGACACTAAAAAATTACATTCTGAAATGGTACGGGTTCTTAACAAAAGATTTCAAGATTTTCGTGATAACTATAAAGAGAATAATCCTTCTAAATATGTGGAACTGGATCATTCCAAATGTTTAAAAGAAATCAAATCTTTAAAGGATCTGCTTCTACATGCTAGAAAGGTTCATGATAAGTGGGAAGGAAGCACGAAAGTCCTAAATTTTCTAACTGAGCAGTCAGAAAATAATATGAAAATGGGTTTAGGACATGAGTGCTATGGTCGTCTAAATGCAAATCAAATCCTTCCGAACGAGATTTCAGGAAGAGAAAATATGTTAATTTACCTGAATACTAGATTTGCAATTATTGTGGTTATACACGACATATTCAAGACAACTGTGTTAAACGCATGCAAGATTTACGCAAAGGCATTCAATTAGTTAAAGAGTCTAACACAGTAGTTGAGGAAGATAATATTCCCACGGATGAACCTAATTTGAATGAATAAAGAAATAATAACTTCCGTTGGTTCTATGATATGGGTTTTGATTACAATAAAAAGAGCAATGAACCTAAGCAACCACATAAGCCTAAAGAGTCTTATAAGACTAAGGCTCCCCCTAATCAACCTGAAAAACAACCATGTGAAATACCTAGAGCTTACCCTAAGACTAGGGCACCTCCAAAACAAACCCATTCGTTTATCAAACAGAAAATCATTAGACAAGTCTGGGTTAGAAAAGATCTAATATTTAGGGTGACTAACGTTAAAGGACCCAACCTTGCTTGGGTACCTAAAAACTGTATCTAATCTTTTTGTAGGTTGTGGTGAAGGAAAATAATCTATGGTACCTTGATAGCGGCTGTTCAAGGCATATGACTGGAGATATAAATCTATTTCTTTCACTTGAGCCCTTTGATGGAGGTAAGGTTACTTTTGGAGATAACAAGAAAGGTAAGGTTGTTGATATTGGTAAAATTGGTATTTCTACTTTTCATGCTATTAGTGACGTATATCTCGTTAGAGGACTCAAGCATAATCTACCTAGTATCTCTCAATTATGTGACAAGGGAAATAAAGTTATTTTTCATTCAGATACTTGTCGTATAATAATTGAAGGAAGAAGTAGTGTTATTCTTGAAGGTCATCATAAAAGGAATGTCTGTATGATCGATTTGAATGCAATTCCTACTAACTCGTTTACATGCATGAAAGCTACTTTAGACGATCTATGTTTGTGCCATAAAAGGTTTTCTCACATTAGTTCGACAATACTGAATAAACTCAAGAAATGGGATTTGGTTGAAGGGTTGCCATCAATCAAATTTGATCAAGAGACGCTATGTGACTCATGTGCTCGTTGCAAGCAAGTGAGATCGTCATTCAAACCTAAGAGAGTGGTAAGCACCAAAGAACCACCAGAACTAGTACATATGGATCTATGTGGCCCAATGAAGGTAAGAAATAGAGGCGGATCCAGGTATGTTTTTGTTCTAGTTGATGACTATTCAAGGGATGTTTGACCTCTCTTTCTAAATTCAAAAGATGAAACTTTCGATGAGTTTGTACTTCTAATGAAGCTTGCCCAGAACAAGTATAAATCAAAATTAGTTTCTATACGTACCGATCATGGCACCGAATTTGATAATCATGTTTTTATAGAATTTTGTAGGGAAAATGGTGTAGGACATAATTTTTATGCACCACAAACCCCACAACAAAATGGTGTTGTTGAACGTATGAAGAGAACACTAGAGGATATGGCACGCACTATGCTTTTGTGTAGTGAACTACCTCCTAATTTTTGGGCTGAAGCCATTAGTACTGCATGCTATGTTCATAATCGAGCTTTGATTAGACCTATCATCAAGAAGACTCCTCATGAGCTCCTTAGAGGACGAAAACCCAACATATCTCATCTACATTGCTTCGGAAGTAAATGTTTCGTCCATAACAATGGCAAAAACCGTTTAAGCAAATTTGATCCCAGAAATGATGAAGCGGTTTTCGTTGGATACTCTAATCATAGCAAAGCATATAAGGTTTTTAATAAAAGAACCTTGTGCATCGAGGAAAGTGTTCATGTTATTTTTTATGAGAATAATGTGTTTAATAAAGCTGAACATGATGAGGAAGAAGATATGAATGAACCTGATTTCCGTCTATCTAGAGATGATCCTCCAGAGCTGGATGAAGAAGGTAAAGAAATTGAAGGCACGAATGATGAACGTTTAGATCCTTCAAATGAAAAGGGAAAGAGAGATGAGACTATAGTTGATGATACTATAACCTCCTCTCAAAACAAGAATTCGGAAACTGAAGTTATAACTGATGAAGCTATAACTTCAAATCCAAACCAAGGTATAGAATCTTGGGTTATACCTGATTCTACTATAACCCCATGATTGAACTCAAGGGAATAATTCTTGGATCCCAATCATTTGAAGAAGGTGAGCCCAGTTCAAGTGATAATGATGTGCCTCCAGCTTCTAGGAAATGGAAATATAAATATTTTTTTTTTTGCTAAAATGTAAATATGTACTTCCTCCATTCTCATATGATCTACCCATTTTATTAAAATACTACACTCATATATTCAACAAATGGGTAGATTATATGAGAACGGAGGAAGTATTATATAATCGAGAACGAAAACCGAACTCGAGAAAATATACAAAGTCCGTGGTCTATTTGCACCAACAGACCGACAACAAGAAGGAGACTTATCCTTATAGGATGAAATCCCAAATTAAACAAACAAAATCAAAACAAAAGTCCTATCCTGATAGGAAATATAAATATTCTCATCCCATGGAGAACATTCTTGGAAATATAAGGAAAGGTGTTCAAACACGTAGGGGTTTAAACAACTTTTGCTCTTTCTACTCCTTCCTCTCAACCATCGAACCTACTAATATCAAAGAAGCCTTAGCTGAATCAGATTGGATCATTGCCATGCAAGATGAACTCCAACAATTCGAACGGAACAAAGTGCGGCACTTGGTTCCTAGACCTAAAGATCGATCTGTTATTAGCACCAGATGGGTATTCAGGAACAACTTGGATGACACATAAGTCATTGTTCGGAATAAAGCAAGATTGGTTGTACAAGGATACAATCAACAAGAGGGAATAGATTATGACGAGACCTTTGCTCCTGTGGCCAGAATCGAAGCCATTAGACTTTTAATAGCTTTTGCAGCTCACAAAGGAATGACATTGTTTCAAATGGACATTAAGACTGCGTTTCTTAACAGTTATTTAAACGAAGAAGTTTCTGTAGAGCAACCCCCAGGATTTCTGGATAACAAATTTCAACACCACGTTTATAAGTTAGATAAAGCTCTATATGGTTTGAAACAAGCTCCCAGGGCTTGGTACGACAGATTGTCCAAATTTTTACTTGAAAGTGATTTTAAAAGAGAATATGTTGGCAAGACCTTATTCTTAAAATCCGAGGGTTCAGATTTGTTAGTTGTACAAATTTATGTTGATGATATTATCTTTGGTTCAACTAATAATAAATTGTGTAAGTATTTTTCAGATTTGATGACTTCGAAATTTGAAATGAGCATGATGGGAGAACTCAAGTTCTTTCTAGGACTTCAAATTCAACAAACTAGTGAAAGCATTATGATTCACCAGCAAAAATACATCAAGGAACTAATCAGAAAATTCGGGATGGAAAATTCTCATCCTATGCCTACTCCAATGGTCACAGATAAGAAGCTGACATTAGACGAGGATGGTAAGTGTGTCGATGAAACAACTTATCGAGGTATAATTGGTTCACTTTTATACTTAACTGCAAGTCGTCCTGACATCATGTTTAGTGTATGTGTGTGTGCACGTTTTCAATCGTGTCCTAAAGAATCGCATATGATAGCAATTAAGAGAATCTTGAGGTATTTGATTGGTACATCAAAATTATATTTATGGTATCCACTTGAGTGAATTTTGATCTAATAGGTTACTCAGATGCAGACTATGCAGGTTGTTCACTTGATAGAAAAAGTACATCTGGCATTGCTACGTTGGACCATGTATTATAACTTGGAGTTCTAAGAAACAAAATTCAGTCGCCTTATCTATTGCTGAAGCTGAAGATATTGCTGCTGCCTTGGTATGCTCTCAATTACTTTGGTTAAAGCAACAATTATCTGACTATGGTGTGAATGTTGGTTGTGTACCTATTTTATGTGATAATACGAGTACTATAATTATATCTAAAAATCCCGCACAGCACTCCCGTACTAAACATATTGATATTAGGCACCACTTTCTCAGAGACCAAGTAGAAAAGGGCAATATAAGACTTGAATTTTGTAGTACCGAAAAAAAATGGGCAGATATTTTGACAAAAGCATTGGCTAGAGAACGTTTTGAGAATTTGCGGTTGGAAATTGGCTTAATCTGTGGCAATTAAACTTGTCATAAATATTTCTTGTTTCTATGATTGACTAGATTTAGACGAGATTGTATAATTGTGTCCGTATATTGCGTTGCGAGATAATAATTGTCAAATATTTTATTGTACTACAAGAATATTCCGTCTATGCATTGTTAATATTTTATGTCTATAATACGAACCAAATTCCATCCTCACAAGATCTTTTGGCCGAAACTTTCCAATATTCATTCTATTTTTCTTTACCTAATTTTCGGTCATTTCCTTACTTTACACAATGTCTTATTCCAAAATATCTTGTTATATCCTTTCTTTATAATATCAAATTATCTACCTTATTTAGAGTTTGATAGATTGTGAAATATTGCACATTGGAAATCAATACTATATATTAAATCCAGAAACCAAGGGACTTTAATGTAATTAAAGAAAGTTATACAAATTAATTATATAGTTTTAAATCATTAGCACCGTGTGATGGACACGATTAAGGGATCTCAATGCAAATATTATATAGTTTGGGTTAGAATTAAATTATATAGAAGCTTGGTAATTTTCCTAAACATGGTCAATTTCTTTAAAATAAAATAATTAATTAAAATGGTCAATTTCAAGGAGACTAAAAGAAAGAAGATGTCTGGTAATTTTCCTAAATATTTATAGAAGATGGTCAATTTCCTTAAAATAAAATAATTAATTAGTATAAACATGCACACTTATGGTATTAATTATTATCATCATAAAATTATATATTAAATTTAAAATCTATGCAATTTTATTAAACTTTATAGTTTATTGATGTATAGAGATGTTAATTATTTAACATACAAAAATATAATAAGTAGGTTATAAATAATTCAAGTTAGATTAATCAATACTATATATTAATTTCAGAAACCAAGGGACTTCAATGTAATTAAATAAATCTATACAAATTAATTATACTATATAGTTTTTAATCATAGCACTATGTGATGGACCTGGACAAGGGACTTCAATGTAAATATTATATAGTTTTGGTTGAAATATAAATTTAGCGAATACCAGAATATGGTAAGTTTCCTTAAAATAAACAGGCCCCACTTACGGTATTAATTAGTATAAAGATGTTACTTATTTAATATACACAAATATAATATAAATATGTTATATTTTGGAAACAATTAAAAGGTAAATAAATCAATCTAGATTTCCAAAAAAATATAATATTTCATTATTCATTAAATTTGTAATTTAATTAGAAAAAAATAATGATTGCTCTTTAATAATATTCTAATTTAATATTTCAGATTTATTTAAATATATAAATCTAATAATATTATATTTGTTGAATCGATTGGTAAGCTAATCGACGCATTGTGAGTAGTAAAATCAACAATAGTAGCAGCGGGAGTGGTGAAAGTCATACTAGCAACAAGGGGAGTGGTGAAATTAACAATAATAAATGCGGGAGTAGTGAAAAAAAAATGACGGCGAGAGAAGTGAAAGTAATAGTAGTCACAACACATGTAATGAAAGTAACATAGGAACAACGGAGAGAGTATGAAAAATTAACTAGCAATTCGATTTTAAGAAAATACTAGTATTGGTGCCCGGCTTCGCCCGGGCTACCTCTACTTACCATTAATTTTTTTTTCATTAAATAAAATTACTTAAAGTTGCATAACCCATAAATTTATCAATAATATATTTTTCTACGACATATCCTAAAATTACGATGAAATAAATTTTGAGACAAATTCACTACTCCCGCTATTAATATTTTACTCTTATTAATGAAACAATAGTAATAACATTTCACTACTTTCCCGTAATCATTGTTACTTTCAGTACTCCCACCGTAATTATTGTTACTGTCACTAATGCCGCATTAATATTGATTATTTCACTACTCCCGTTGTTGTTTCTACCACTTTCACTAATCTCGCTGATAATATTGTTACTTTTACTATTCAAATGAGTGATTACTATCATATAACTATATCCAATGTTACCATAATTCTCTTCTTTACTGACGAAATTACTTTTACTACTCAGGCATCCAATTTTAAGAAGATTATATATTTATATAAATATATTACATATATGCGTTAAATTAAATCGAAAGAATTATGCAATATTATATATTATGGAATCTAACTTGAATTATTTATAACCTACTTGTATTATAGTTTTGTATGTTCAATAATTAACATCTCTATACATCTAATAAACTATAAAGTTTAATAAAATTGTATAGATTTTAAATTTAATATATAATTTTATGATGATAATAACTAATACCATAAGTGTGCATGTTTATACTAATTAATTATTTTATTTTAAGGAAATTGACCATCTTCTAGTCTTTTATAAATATTTAGGAAAATTATCAAGCATCTCCTCTATTGTAGTCTCCTTAAATTTGACCGTCTTAATTAATAATTTTATTTTATGGAAGTTGGCCATCTTAATTAATTATTTTATTTTAAGAAAATTGACTATGTTTTAGTCTCTTACAAATGTTTAGGAAAATTGCCAAGCTTCTATCTAATTTAATTTTAACCCAAACTATATAATATTTGCATTGAGATCCCTTAATCGGGTCCATCACACAATGTTAGTGATTTAAAACTATATAGTATAATTAATTTGTATAACTTTTTTAATTACATTAAAGTCCTTGGTTTCTGGATTTAATATATAGTATTGATTAATTTTATTTAAATATACGAGTTTGACAAAACTATCAGGTTAACCGTAAAAATAGTAAGAGTAGTTAAACAAATAACAGTAACCGAAGAAATAGTATTAACAAGGGATGTAGTTAAAGAAATAATATTAACAGCGGGAGTGGTGAACGTGTCTCATAATTTGTTGATGATTTTTAAATCTTATCATAATTTCAAGATATAAATTGTAAATGTATGAGTTAACCAAATTTAGCGTATCATATTTCATAGAAAATAAAATTTAAATGGTGAATAAAGGTAGCCCGGGGGTAGCCTGACACCAAACCTAGTAAAATCTAAAACCATATCTACACAAACCGTCAAAATCTTCCATATATCCTACTCCTACCATAATTCTTCTACATAATTTCCTAATTTGACCAAGTGTCAAATTCTTCCTACCTATAAAACCCTTACACGACACCCACCATCACCATCACCATCATAATAACACCCTTCTTCTTCTTTTTCGAAAACCTAAAACCCAAAACCCAAACCCCCATACACTCAACCTCACCTCACCATGACATCAGCACAAAATTTCCCAAACACTCCTACCACTCGTTCCACCACCAAAATGACGTGACTCCTATTTATGCACATTTAGTCCCCTAACTAGCCTAGTTCCTATGCTTTTTAGTATGTATTAGGGTCTTTTCTTGTCTTTAGCCTCCTTCTATACATATTCTACGAGGTTTGGTGTCCTTTGTAGGAGAAGAGCACTAAGTTGACTAGATGGAGTGAAGCGGAGCTAAATTGATAGTATATAACGACCAAGCACCAAAGAGAAGACTAACAACAAAGGCCTAGGTCAATAAACCAAGTGAAATGGGCAATGATGAAGACCCCCACGACCCCCCCCCCAATGATCGCCACGGATCTTGAGGCAGTCACGAGAAGAGGAAGCCAAGCTGACCCACGATCCGGGCGTCCCAAGAATCAGACCGGGCGTCTCAAGCACGGGACGGGCGTCTCCCTCTGCAGTATGAGCGTCCAATATGGACAGGTCGTGAGGCTCCTTAAGGACTTGCAAGGCACTAATCTTCATCTTAGAGATCTAATCGTCGTTTAAACCTTTAGTTAACCTAATCCTTTGAGTACTATATATACTCTCTTGTAATAAAATGGAGGATAAGTCCTCTAAGTGGGAATTAAGCCTTCTTAGTGTAGGAAAAAACTCTCATTAGGAGTAGATTAGAATAGATTAATCTTAATCATTCCACAAATTGCTCTTTAATCTTTCCTTAATTATTGTTCAAGATTTCTTATTGGGTAATTGAAGATCATTGGGTTATTATTTGGGGAATTGAAAACTCTTCATCTATCAATCAAGTTCTCTTCTATTATTCTTTCATTTCCATTTGTTCATCTTACGGTTGGTATAACTTCTTTACTCTTTACTTTATTGTTTATTGTTTCACTCTTTCATCATGTTTATACTTGTTAAGATGATTGACACCATTGATAACATGTTTTCCATGATAATGAGTGAGTAGTTCCTTAACTAGGGATTAGTGGGGGATTAGGGGAGTTAATTTATGCTTAATGAGTTCATATGAATGCTTGCTTATTGTTCTTTCAACTTATGCACATGTCATGTTTAATGAATTGCTTGATTGATAACCTAGCTTGATTCTCTTATCCTTTCAACAAGACTTGTAAGACATAAACCAACTCAAGCCTTGTTAGACCATGCATATAGTTGAATAGGAAGAATTAAGTCGATTGTAGGTGTTGTAAAGTCTTGACGACTCGACTCCGGGACCCAAACCTTCCTAGGACTTATTTATGTTATCTCACCATGAATAGGGAAAACCAAGTCGACTTGTAGGTGTTGTAAAGCCTTGATTGACTCGGCTCCGAGACCTAAGTTTCCCCTAGAAATCGTAAGATATACACTAAATTGATTCCAACAATAATAATTGCTTGCATCTATGTGACTCATTTATGCTATTTTACCATGATTCCCCTATGATCCCATGATTCCCTAATATCTTTTATCAATTGTTTACATCTTCATTTCTATTTACTTGTCTTGTTTTTCAATGTTTACATTTCCTTGTTGTAGCTTAGAACACAACTTCAAACCCAAACCAATTATGACACTAGCATAAATTGAGATAGATAGACTTAGAACCCAAAGCACACCGTCTCGTGGATCGATCTCGACTTAACCACTATCTAGTTGTTTGTTTAGAATATAAATGTGTTTGATTGAGCGTACGACGACAACGTTCATCAAAATGGCGCCATTGCCGGGGACGGTGTTATGTGATTAAGTTCTTGTTTGTTTGTCTATTTTAACTTTGCTTTAACCTTGAGGAACTTGTTCCTCAAGGTCGTTCTTACCGTTTTTGTGTAGTTTCCTTGGTTGTAGTTGTTTCCTTGTCTTAGCCTTGATGATGGCTCAATACTTGACACATGGAGTATGTAGTGGATCTTTTGAGTATGACTATGGGTATGGGGAGTTTAAGGAGCGAGTCAACACAAACCTACCTTACTACTCATACAATGAAAGTCTTAACTACGACCCCAACTTTTCACACCAAAGCCCCCACCTCTAATATCCATAACAACCACCCTCCCAATACCCACTTTACAACCAATTCCAAAAGCCACAATACAACCACTCTCACACCCACCCACAACAAGAAGATGAGCATAACTTTGACATTCTAAATATGGTTCTCCAAATGATGAGAGACCAACAAAATTCTTCACACAAATGCTAGAAGAGAGCCAAAGTAGAAACAGTGTTCTTCAAAGCATTGTTACCCAAGGTGAAGAGTTGGCAATTCAAATTTTCTAAATGAAGGCAACCCAACCAACCACCCCTCACAGATTCTTAAGCATTGACCATGAATGTGAATTTGAGGTAATGACCTTTGATGTGGAAGATGTGAAATTAGAAGAGCCAATCTTCTTGAGCTCTTTTGAGTATGAAAGTGTGGTGTTTGATGAAGAAGACATGAGGTTGAGCAAACCAAATGCTCTTAGCCTTTGTGAGTATGAGGGTATGTCATTTGATGTGGTTATTGAGGTGTTGGAAGAAGAGTTATTGAGGAGGCGTGAAGCCCCTATTTATGATTCATATGAAGAAAGCGATGATGACACATCTATGGAGGAAGATGATGAGGGAAAGATGGACTCAAATGATGAATAGAGTTACGGGATTAACTTGCTTAAGGAACCCATCCTTGAGAAATTTGAAGATTGCTTCAATGAAGAGGAGGAATGCCTCTTCCTTATGGAACATGAGGACCTTCTCACGCCCACTATGGAGCCCATGATAGTTGGAGATGACATTATGGACCTTCTCATGAAAGTCAAATTGTCATACAAGAATCACTTGGTAGAAAAGCTCAAGAACAAAGCTAAGAAAGAGCCTACACGTGAAAAATTGGCACCCACTATCCCAACTCCCAAGACACCCCGTCATCAATGCCATGAAAGTTCACCTTCTATCTTTGAAGGGTTGATTAATCCAAGTGCTTTCATCATCAACTTTGGAAGAAATATGAGCAACTGGAAAACCCCTCCATACCAACAATCTCAAGTTTGATAGTTAAAAGAGCCGGGAAGGCCATCATGACAAAGAAAAGGAGAAGGGGAGGAAGTTCAAACGGAGGTCCCTCATGGATTCGCCCTACTCTATTTTGAAATGGTTCAAGACTTACTCATGCTTACTTGAGGACCATTCACAAGCTTTTGATCAACTTTTGAGAGCATTAAGCTCCATGGATAAGTGGAATTTGTCATTTCAACTTAGTTTAGTGGAGTCCTATCTCAAACCACCATTTGTAACATACTCTTTCTAAGCTTTACATTGTATTATGTTAGTTGCATGTATCCTTTAATTATTACATGAGAGTTGTGAGGGAGAGCTCTTATCTACTCTTTAAGCCATTTTTCAGAAATGACACGATGATAAGAAGGGATCACAAAGGGTGCAAGGGAAAGGCTTAGCTTAAGCCTTAAAATTCTACAAGAGCAGTCCAGGACTCCCGGCCCCTTAGCAGGACGCCCGGCCCGTATCTGGAAGAGAACAAGAAAAAGCTTACTGACTTGAAAAACGCACGACCTGTGCACAGGACGCCCTCCCATTGATAGGGACGCTCGAGCCACCATCAGGACACCCGGGCCGTATGGAGAAAAACACAGGGCTGCATTATTGGATGCCCGAATCCGACCCCAGCCCACTCGTCCAAGCTTATTTCTTGGATAAATCCCCCCCCCCCCCCCACCATCCCTATTCCCTGATCTTATCACCATTATAACCACATCTCATTATCTTCCCTACAATCTCTATCACAAAACTCCATCACAAAATAATCAATCCAAAGTTTTTGATCAAAGTCCCAACCAACCACGTCAAGCAAGAATGTTTCTAAGGAGCAAAAGCAAGAAGACCGCCGAGGCCGCACCCAAGCGCCGAAAGGGTGCAACATCAACCGCCTCACGAGAAGCAATGGGCCAAGAAAATGAGATGATACCGGATGTTGCACAACTTGAGCATTTCCGGAAGTATATTTCGTCAAGAATGAACACCGTCAACGATTTGAGCAATTGCTAGGTAAGGCTTATGAACCTACTCAATTCATCGATCTTGATGTGTTAGAAATACTCGGTATAAGGCACCAAATGGAGTTGTTCTTCAATGGTTTGGGTCTTTAGAAGATGTTCTATGCTCATGAGGACACTTACTTGAGCCTCACACTAGAGTTTTTGTGTAGCCTCCGTGTTGTCACTAATCGACGAATAAATGTCGGTGTGGAATTTCGTCTTTGCAAAATGGACCATAGATTGACCTTAGACCAATTTGAGGAGATCTTTGGTCTTGGGGTGCCAAAGAATAACACTGACAAGCCCTCCTACCTCGTTGTCAACCACCTTTGGAGGGATATTTCCGGGAGAGAATTTAGTTCTTTCAAACAATGCTATACTTTTGCTATCCAACATCCGGTGATTAGGATTAGCGAACGATTCGTGGCCGAGACTATTCTTAGAAGGGTAGAACAAGACAAATGCACCCTTATCAACTTGACTTTTCTAGAGTCTTACTTGAATGTGCAAGGGACGAGGCCCTTCAACTTCAACACACCCCTTGAAATGCTTACAAGATTTTATGATTTTGTAAAGGGGAATTCTCCGATCAAAACCTTTGTGATGGGAGGCCTAGTAACAATTTTGGCCAATGAACTTTGCCCAGGGTTCAACTTTGATGGGAGATATGCTAAGCTCAAAGGGAGCACTTTGATTGATGAACATGCCATATTCTACCACCATCGGTGGTGTAAATACAATGATGTCGGGAGTGTAGAATGGCTCACTAGGGGATGTACATCTCTTTTACTCATGGGGTGGAACATACCGCCCACCGAGCCCCGCTTGAGCCGGTACTCACCAGGACGAAGCTACCTCCTTCCCATTGATATCCTTGACCACCCACCACCGAGAGAAGAAGTGCCTCACCGACCTCGTGAGTTGCCGAAATAGGGTGATGCACCACCATCTTATGTACCCATTCCACCCTACCCCACAACACATATACCATTCACTCCCCAAGATCCGGAGGCTCCATCCATGGGTGAATTGATGACACTCATGAAAAATGTTGATCTTAGAGTGCACAATGGAAGGGTTGACAACTACTTGGCCCAATACCCCTCCTACTACAACATGGCTCAACAAGGATACATCAATCCTGGAGGCCCTTTTCCATCATGGGCTCAACCACATCTCTTGTTCCCCAATTATGGCAACCAAGGAGAAGAATTTGGCGGCCAAAGTGGGGGAATACCAAGGAGGAGGTTACGGAGAGCAAGGAGGGTATAGTGGGTATGTAGGACCCAATGATGATGATGATGAAGGATACAATAGCTAGAGACACTTGGCCATGCCACCTCCTTTGTATGATACCTCTTCTTTCCGCTCTCTCATGTGTAGTTGCATAGCGTTTTAGATTAGCTTGCATTGTAATATATTTCACATGACTAGATTAGTTTGCATTATAATATATCTCACATGATTCATATAGTTAGTTCCATATAGACTTGAATTCATGCATAGCCACTAATGACCAAACCTATTCCTTGCGACACTAGAAATAGTGCTTAAGTCGGTTTGGGGAGGTTTGATCATAGGTGACCATAGCTTACTAGAGAACATGCATCATCTAGTGTAGTTTAGATTGCATTCATTTGTTATCTATGTCATAGAATTGCATTTAGTTAGAGCATGCATGCATTCATTCATATCATATCGTTGCATTTGTACTTCAACTTCCAAAAAAAAAAAAAAACTATAAAAATCCAAAAACATGTATTTCCTTTTTATTCCTACTCCTACATGTACATTGAGGACAATGTCCAAAATAAAGTGGGGGATGAGAATTTATATTCCAAAATACATAAAATTGAAAATTTTTGAAAAACCCAAAAAAATGTTCTTTAATTTCATAAAAACAAAATCCATAAAAATTTGAAAATTTAAAAATTCCAAAAACATGTTCTTTCCTTCGTAGTGTAGAATTGTATATATTGTATATATTTGTTTGTTTGTTTGTCACTCTTATCACATTGGGTCGACTAACCACATTCGAGTCATGAAAGAAATAGAAGACCGCATGGTATGATGTTTCCAAATCTCCTTCCTCCTTTTTATATGTTAATGACAATGTGGCTATATTTTGATTGATGCGGTACAAACCAATGTGTTGTTAAGAGTTTGCATTTAGTTTATATGGCATTATAGTTGATAGAAGCATATGCATTAGAGTTGTATATACGATAGTTGCATCAAAAGTTTTTTGTGAAAATGCCTATTTGGGAAGCTTGACAAGTGTATATAAGGTCCTTGTAGATGATTTTTCTCCTTGAGACTTTGTTTGCTTGAATACTCTCAAGACACCCTAGGATGTGTCATACTAGTATCATTTGACCCATGGACTAAGGCCTAGTCAAGAGTACCTTGTGCTGTGATAACTCCTTAGCTACCGTTTATTCCAAGGTGACCTTTGAAGCCATGCAACTGTTCTTACACTTCTATCATCATATTTTGTCAACAAAAAGGGAATGACCACAAAAACATCAAATTGAGTTCAAGTACCAAATCGAAATCAAATGTTTGCAAATTACATCAAATGAAAAGAGGAGCAAAAATAGACTCATATGCTTTAATAGAAGTACCCTTTCTACAAATGGGGTTACTTTGGAAAATGTTCAAAAATGCAAAATTGAAATTGCCAAGTATCAAAATACCAAACATCAAAAATCGCAATAAATGTTCTTCAATGTCAAATGCTACAAAAGGGGGGGGGAATAAACTCAAAATCAAACAACCATCATAAAACTCATGTACTTTGAAACCCTTTTATCCATTGGTGATCTTATTTTGTTACATGGTGGAGAGGGGATGACCCTTCTTCTTGTCTAGGCAAGAGGGGGAATTCCACGATCCTATAGTGTTTTCTAACACCATAGGGACTTGGCTCTTGACAAAAGCATTTAGCAATTGTGGACAAAGGTAACCTAGTTTAACACAACTTGGAGGTGACTTGTTTGTATCCTCTTGGACTTAGTAGCTTGGAGAACCAATATCTATGATGGAGTGTGTGCCCTTGTAGGTAATTTCCGTCACTTAGATGAGGAAAGTGGCTATTCTTTTGTTGATGCATTCATTACTTGTTTTGTGTGCTTAATGCTTGGGTGTGTCGCCATTTTGGCAAGCCCCACCTTGCCTTGCAAGAAGGCATCTTACCTCATAGATGTCTTGTTGTGAGTTGAAGGGGCGGAGTGAGACCCGCTAATTGTCTCACATCGGTTATTATTATTAGGATACTTTAAATAAAGGTCTAGTTCTAGTCACCTCTTTACTCGGGACGAGCAAAGGTTTAGTTTGGGGATATTTGACGTGACTCCTATTTACGCACATTTAGTCCCCTAACTAGCCTAGTTCCTATGTTTTTAGTATGTATTAGGGTCATTTCTTGTCTTTATCCTGCTTCTATACATATCCTATGAGGTTTTGTGTCCTTTGTAGGAGAAGAGCACTAACTTGACTAGATGGAGTGAAGCGGAGCTAAATTGATAGTATATAACGACCAAGCACCAAAGAGAAGACTAATATCAAAGGCCTAAGTCAATAAACCAAGTGAAATGGGCAATAATGAAGACCCCCATGACCCCCCAATGATCCCCACGGCTCTTGAGGCAGTCACGAGAAGAGGAAGCCAAGCTGACCAACGATCCGGGCGTCCCGTGCTCAAACCGGGCGTTCCAAGACTCAAACTGGGCGTCCCAAGACTCAGACCGGGCGTCTCAAGCACGGGTCGGACGTCTTCCTCTGCAGTATGAGCGTCCAACATGGATAGGTCGTGAGGCTCCTTAAGGACTTGCAAGGCACTAATCTTCATCTTAGGGATCTACTCTTCGTTTAAACCTTTAGTTAACCTAATCCTTGGAGTACTATATATACTCCCTTGTAATAAAATGGAGGATAAGTCCTCTAAGTGGGAATTAAGCCCTCTTAGGGTAGACAAAAACTCTCATTAGGAGTTGATTAGAATAGATTAATCTTAATCATTCCACAAATTGCTCTTTAATCTTTCCTTAATTATTGTTCAAGATTTCTTATTCGGTAATTGAAGATTATTGGGTTATTATTTGGAGAATTGAAAACTCTTCATCTATCAACCAAGTTCTCTTCTATTATTTTTTTATTTCCATTTGTTCATCTTACGATTGGTATAACTCCTTTACTCTTTACTTTATTGTTTATTGTTTCACTCTTTCATCATGTTTATACTTGTTAAGATGATTGACACCATTGATAACATGTTTTCCATGATAATGAGTGAGTAGTTCCTTAACTAGGGATTAGTGGGGGATTAGGGGAGTTAATCATGGGGTAAATTTATGCTTAATGAGTTCATATGAATGCTTGCTTATTGTTCTTCCAACTTATGCACATCTCATCTTTGATGAATTGCTTGATTGACAACCTAGCTTGATTCTCTTATCCTTTCAACAAGACTTGTAAGACATAAACCTACTCAGGCCTTGTTAGACCATGCATATAGTTGAATATGAAGAATTAAATCGATTGTAGGTGTTGTAAAGTCTTGACCGACTCGGCTCCGGGACCCAAACCTTCCTAGGACTCATTTATGTTATCTCACCATGAATAGGGAAAACCAAGTCGACTTATAGGTGTTGTCAAGTCTTGACCGACTCAGCTCCGAGACCTAAGTTTCTCCTAGAAATCGTAAGATATACACTAAATTGATTCCAATAATAATAATTGCTTGCATCTACGTGACTCATTTATGCTATTTTACCATGATTCCCCTATGATCCCATGATTCCCTTGTATTTTTAATCAATTCTTTACATCTTCATTTCTATTTACTTGTCTTGTTTTTCAATTGTTTACATTTCCTTGTTGTAGCTTAGAACACAACTTCAAACCCAAACCAATTATGACACTAGCATAAATTAAGATCGATAGACTTAGAACTCAAAGCACACTGTCCCGTGGATCGACCTCTACTTAACCACTATCTAGTTGTTTGTTGAGAATATAAATGTGTTTGATTTAGCGCGACGACAACGTTCATCAGAAAACTGCCAAAACTACCACCCCTCTTTCATATACACCGAAGCCAAAACACACCCTTCCCACCCAACCTCAAGTCGAGTTTAGTGTTGGAGGTAAAAGAAGAAAATTAGACAAAGGAAAAAACAAGGTGAGTGATGTTGACCGTGAAGAAAGGGAGGTGGATCGTGGTGTTGTGGTCCGAGATGGTGTACGGAGGACGATGTTTCGGGAATTTATGCCACATGCAACGGAGTTAGGGTTAAATAAGCTCCGTCTTACCAAAGATGAAAAACGATCAATTGATCAAGTCCTTCAATATGATATTCATGGTGGACGAAATTATCCGAGTTCTTGGTAAGAAAATATTGAAGCTTTTCAATTTTTCTCGGATTTTCTCGCTTTTCAAGGATTGAAAACGGTGTGTGAGTTCTCGGGTCCGGTGTATCCTATCGAGCATGTTCAGTTGTATGCCTCAGTCGAAGTGTCGAAAGGTGTCTTGCATGCAGTCATTAATGGCAAGGGTGTTAACATCTCCATTGGTGATTTCTGTTCTGAGTTTTCGGTTCCTGATGATGGACTCGAAATTAATCCAAGTCAAGAATGGGGCGATATTGCGGCTGAAGTTAAGCTGGTCATTAAGCAGTCTTTTGATAAAGACGTTACTCGCAACAGTTGATGCGTGCATTTTATATATACTTATTGTACCATATTTGGATGCATTTTTATGCATTTTGTGTAGTGTTTAGCTACAAATATCCCTCGAATAGGCTACTTTGGTTTGTCTTCTATTATTTGCAGGTATGAACTGGAGAGGAGCATAATCAAGCTTAATACACGTCCCTATGCATTCATTTAGGATATGAGTTGAGTCGGAGCTTGGAAACTACTATTTTGTGATGCGCATAGAAGTAAGGTAGCTAGGCGAGCAAAACAAGAGCTTCAAATTACTAATGCCTACTTTGAAAAGCCATATCTCTAGTTCTAAAAATGATACTAAAGTTATTATAATTGGAGATAAAATATTATCCTCTTAGCTTTCCAACGCCACCAAAAACGCTCTGTTTGCCTAAGTAACGAAGAAATGGCGGCCGTTTGAAGTTCAGTGCGCAAAGCAGGAATTATGCGCCGGAAACCACTCGATCGAGTACTATATTGCTCGATTGAGTCCTTTTTGTACTCGATCGAATGGTGCCTTTTTGATAGTGTTCGATCGAGTACCTAATGTCCTCGATCGAGAGGTTTTTGCTAGGAGTTACTCGATCGAGGAGTTTTAATGTCCTCGATCGAGTACTTTTCTATCTGACGCAAGATTTTAATATCTTGTCATCGTATCTTAGGAAAATAAATATCTCTCCTATAAATAGGAGAGACTTAATTAGGTTTTATTATCTTTCATACAACTTTTTCCTCTGTTTCTTATTCTATTCGACGTTGCTCTTCCCTTTCCAGATCCGAATTCTTGTAATTTCTTTTCTCTCTTTTATGTTATTTCCCTTTTGCACATCTCTTTATATCATGTTGTTTATTATTTCTTTATCTTTCGTTCTTGCTTTATTTACCATTATGCATAGCTAATTTCTCTAATGCTAGGATTAGGGGAACCATGATAGTATAGCAATGATGCCATAATTTGATTTAGGAGGTTTTGTTGTGAGAATTGATTCATTAGCAATATAACTGTAATTATTAGGTTGAATGCATGCAACTGAAGTAATTAAACTGGTTAATTTCAGACCTAGATCGAGATATTGGAATGAATAGACCTGCTATGAACAATAGACTACACTAATGAGGGCGAGAGCTAAGTTAGTAGTATTTTAGGGCGGATAGCGGACCGAGAGGACCTTTCCACTACCCTTCTCACATCAGACCGACTGGCCTACTTTTAGCTGATTTGTGTGATATCAAGGTGAACCGACATCCTAGTATCTCTTTCTATATTTTCTCTCAATCCTTTGCTTTTGACTCAGTTCATTAGTTTAGTTTAGGCAACTCAAACCCCTATTTTGTGACCTTAGACAGACTAGAATAACGAGTAGATAGTGACCGCCTCCCTGTGGATACGATACCTAACTTACCTCTGCTGCATAAGTTAGAGACAGTTGGTTTTATTTTTGATAGGGTTGCGACAGCCGTATCAAATTTTGGCGCCGTTGCCGGAGAAGCAACAATTTTATTTGCTTGTTTTATTTTAGTCTGTCTTTAGCCTCGAGGAATTTATTCCTTGAGGCAGTTCTTATCTTTTTCCTTTAGTGTTGTTTTGATTGGCCCTACAGGTCCTACCTAGACAAGTCTCTAGGAGAAAAATCATCAAAGGGAAGGCTTGAATACCTTTGATCTTCCACCTATGTTCCATCCTATGGCACAACAGGTGGTCTACTGCGAGAGATGTGGTGCTGCTGGACACAATGCTGTTATTTGCTTGGCGGAAAACGGCGAAGTCTATGCATTTAGGTGGCGTAGACAAGCTAGTCAATCCTTTGCATATGTGCCGCCACATCCGCTTCAGCAATGAGGCTATCAAAAGATGTTGGAGTATATGTCCTCAACAATAGTGCGATCACATGTTTAAATCTCATAATAAGAATACAAAAGGGATGATAAATTAAATAGTCAACTGATCAACGATAATCGGTAACGATTGGCTTGCTAGAGTTTGACGTTACTGTTGTATGACAGTGGTGGTTGTGGACGTGGGCCCACGGGTTTCGCTTGGGAAAACAAGCGTTTGCATTTGTGGAGTCGCCACCAATTCATTGTGGAAAATTGGAAACCGTTTGAATACTTCGTGCCATGTCAAGACACAAAGTAGTGACATGAACACCAAGAATTCGTTACCCTTAGCATTCTATGTCTAGAATGACTCTCGTGGATGCCAATGAACACGGATGTTCACAGAGATCTGGAGTAAGGGGTGAGGGTACGTATTAGGAAGCTCTTTTGATCGAACACCTAATCCCGCTCGCCTCGATAGCGGCCTCTACTAATGATTAGGGAAATCGTCTATATTTGATATGTTGTCGGTTATATGCATGCAATGCAACAAACAACGTTTAATCCTAACATGTGAGAATTAACTAAGTCGGTGAACATGTAATTTAGCATACAATTGGGTCGAAGTAGGAATTTAAGGTGGATTACATGTGAAAACATACAAACAAACGATAATAAGGAATAGAATAAAAATACAATAATTAAAATAATTACAACGGGTTAATTGATTTACGTCGAAAATACGTTTAAAACGGATGATTTGAGAAAAGAAAAGAGAAAACAAATTAACGAACAGATTAATGGGTGATAATACAGGTAATAGTTAGTTAATACGTAGGCTAACGAATTAGGTCAAAGCAACAATGGAAGTTCATGGGCAGAATTCAACCCAGAACAGGCGCATCAGAGCTGCGTCCTTTGGAAGAGGCGCAGTGCTCACTGCGTCTGTTCCCGAGGTGAATTCTTGCTGTGAAGCCGGAATTGCATATCGTTAATATTCATTGGTAATTTAATGATCGATTATTGATGTTCGACTCAAGTAGAAGTGATTTAACATATTAATTACATATGAATTTGGTCATAAAAACGATAAAACATGAGATGAAACTAATTAGAACAAATGAATTACAAGATTAATTACAAGGTTAAGTACAACTTAAACAAACTAATTAGGTCAAATTAATGCTAAAATATTGACGATGACGACGATAAATAGACTAAAAATATACAAAGAATGAATTACAAGAGCTGGTACTGCGTCCCTTCAAAGAGGCGCAACAGTTGCTGCGTTCCTTCTCGACGTCTGTCTCCCATTAATCCGTAAATAGGATTTGAATAAAAGTTTTGTAAATAGGTTTTGATTATATTTTCGACGTAAACCTTACAATAATGATTACAAAAATAAAATACAATAGTCAAAGATGGTATTTACACCCTCAGACTTACATGTTTGACGAAACGAGATTAACTAAGTTAACGTTTAGTGATGCTCGACTCGAATGTACGACGAAAGTGCCCTCTAAGAGGAAATTAAACAAAGTTGATTAAGTTGATTGATGTGGAGTTGGTCAAATTGGTCGGTCATGCAAAACGAGGCTGGTTCTCAGAAGGATCCGAGCTTACGTGGTTGAAAGTTCAAGCACGTAGACGCTAAAAAGCAAGAGCGTAGTCTTACAATGCAAAGGGAGAAGAGAACGGCGGACACTCGCGTGAGAAATATGAGGAACGAAGGTCTCTATTTATACTAATCACACGAAGAAATTAGGGTTTCGGTAAAACTTTGGAAGTAAATCTCGAAAAGATCTTAAATTACGCAGAAGGAGTCTGGGAAGAGGCGCAGTAACCACTGCGTCTCTTGGAAGAGGCGCAGCACCTGCTGCGTCCTTTCCCCAAGGGTTTCCTCCTGCGGAAGAAAGATTTTCCGCGTTTCTGTTATGGAATTGCGGTTGATCTTAATTTACTTATTATTTAAAATATAATTTCGGGATATAATTTACCAAAAGATTAAAAGATTGAAAATATGGAATAGAAATATCCGGAACATTCCAGAATATTCTGACTCGGCATTTTAAACGGTTATTAGAAAATGAAGACGGTTTTTGACCCGGACTCCAAATGTACTCTAATTACTGCCAAAACGAACGTAACGGCGCGTAGATGACGACCAAGTATTTGAGCTATCACTTGACGATAAACTTACGAATTGTCATAAATCGTTCCGTGTACCAAACATGCGGCCCAATCATCACCGGGTGGCTTGCGGGAGGTGCAGAAATGAGGTATCTACAGAGCCCCCACTTTGAATTAGGCTTGGACAAGGCGAAAGTCAAAGTATAGCCATCAGGTTAATCGAAGATTACAACCTGACGACTATGGCGACGCGAGGCAGCTCAAGGGGTCTGAGCCAAGGACCTGTCGTCGGGAACATTTTAGAGTCTGTCGACTATCGGGGAGGGTCGTTTAAAGTCCATTAGACTACATAAGGAGGCTCGCCAGCCATAGGAAGAGACCATACCTGAGATTCCTTGAGACTCCTTACTCTGTCGGACTCCAAGGGGAAACAAAACGTAATATCGAAGGGCAGCAGGACGTCAGTAGAAACTGCTGGGGGAAATCTGCTTGGGTCGGTCTTCAAACAAACTTCGGTAAAACTTGAGATTGAGGTTGAACTCTATGTGTTGAGAGGGACAATTGGCTGTCTTGAACTCTCGTTGGGGGAACATAATTGAAGTGTGTCAAAACACCTGTAAGAGAATATTCGCTCGTTGTAGCAAGCGAGGTCTTGATAAAGTACTGCGACGGTTCGCAGCCTGCTCGAAAATACGGGTCCGGACGAAGAATAAACATCAAATGGACCAAATGTATGATATATGGTGTTGAGGAAGAGGCGCACCAAAGATGCGCCCACAAATAACGAACTTAAAACGAACTTTCGAAAATTAATTTGGAGGGAAGCTGAGGAAGAGGCGTAGCAAGAGCTGCGACTCTTGGAAGAGGTGCAACACCTGCTGCGTCCTTTCCTGGGTGTGTCTCTGTCCGAGTAAAAACTCGACAGAGGCCCGTGTTCTGTCCATTTCCGCAAAACACAAATCATCAAAACTCTCTCAAATTCCAACCATTTCTCGTCAAAATTTGATCAAAAAAGCTTGCATTTGCCATGCCAATAGAGGTATGTGTTATATTTTTGCATTAAACTTCCGTATTTGCGCAATTTGGATCGACAAATTAGGGTTTCCAACCCTAAATGTCGAAAAATTTGGGGCTTTTCCACCCAATTGATTTTGCCTCGTAAAATTGACCTTGTAAATGGATAATTGGTAGTATTGAGCATTGGAGTGAAATTTTGACGGTCTCACAGCCGAGTCGTAAATTGCTTCGAAAATAGCCTTAGGATTGCCCATTTGTGACGAAACTTGATATTCGGAATCCTTGTGTGATGGGTAAACTTCCTACCATCTCGGAATTTTGATTTGTGATGGCTTTTTCAGGACACTTTTCTAGGGCATAATCACCGTTATAACAAAATGTTGTCGAAATTCCGACTCGAACCCATGACTAGGATTGAATTTAGGCTTGACTTGACCCATATTACTACATGAGCGGTCGGGTTTCGGGATAAAATGGCCAAAGATAGCAAGAAAAAGAGCGATTTCGGAGCTTGAAAGCTTGAAAACCCCTTAACTAAGGCTCGCCGTCACTCGACGCGGCCTAATTCACTTTAATTTTGCAGGTGACGAGGCTTCTACATCAGGGAGAGATCCCATGGACGTGGACACCATTCTTGACCCTTCTCTTACGCTCGAGGAGGTGTTAGAGGAGGCTTTTGCTGTTGCGGCGGCGACGGCTGAGGACGAGGTCGTCGAGGAGGAGGCCCCGAGGTGGGCCAACGTCAGACGAGGTGGTCATCAGCTGATGGGAAGCACCGGAGTGGGCTGAGAGATGGGATAGCCGACATCTCATCTGGGCGGCGGAGAATCACCTGTCCTACAGGACGGTGAAGAGCTTGGTAAATTGAATTCTTCATTCTTTCATTTACCTTCTTTTGTCCTTCATTTGCTATTCCTTTTCTTTTTATTCGAGCTAAAGATAGCTCTTGCTTTGAATCAAAATAGGAGGCCGGGAAAACCATGTCCTTGTCAGGTTACACTACGATGATGGAGGCTTACGGGAGGCTGTCAGCGGAGGAGCAGACCATCATTGAGTTGGGAGCTTTTGGGGCCTTGGTACGAGCGTGGAGGGATATCAAGGGAAGGAAGATACGGGCTAACCTTTGCCTGGTTCGAGCTTTCCTTGATCGGTTCTGGGACACGACCTCGACCTTTCACAAGCCTTTTGGCGAGGTTGGGGTCACGTTGGAGGATTACGGCATGATTTCATGTTTTATCGTTTTTATGACCAATTTGCATGTAAATAATCCATTAAACCACTTCTACTTGAGTCGAACATCAATAATCGATCATTAAATTACCAATGAATATTAACGATATGCAATTCCGGCTTCACAGCCAGAATTCACCTCAGGAACAGACGCAGTGAGCACTGCGCCTCTTCCAAAGGATGCAGCTCTGCTGCGCCTGTTCCGGGTTGAATTCTGCCCCTGAACTTCCGTTGTTGCTTTGACCTAATTCGTTAGCTTACATATTAATTAACTACTACCCGTATTATCACCCATTAATCTGTTCGTTAATTTGTTTTCTCTTTTCTTTTCTCAAATCATCCGTTTTAAACGTATTTTCGACGTAAATCATTTAACCCGTTGTATTATTTTAATTATTGTATTTTTATTGTATTCTTTATTATTTATTGTTTGTATTGCCTTCACATGCAATTAACCTAAATTTCTACCTCGACATTAATGCATGTTAAACTACGTGTTTACCGACTTAGTTAATTCTCACATGTTAGGATTAATCTAATGGATGTTGCATTGCATGCATATAATTGACAACACATCGAGTATGAATAACTTCCCTAATCATTAGTAGAGGCCGCTATCGAGGCTAGCGGGATTAGGTGTTCGATCAAAAGAGCTTCCTAATACGTACCCTCACCCCTTACTCCAGATCTCTGTGAACATCCGTGTTCATTGGCATCCACGAGAGTCATTCTAGACATAGAATGCTAAGAGTAACGAGTTCTTAGTGTTCATGTCATTACTTTGTGTCTTGACATGAATGAAGTATTCGAACGGTTTCCAATTTTCATTTTCCACAATAAATTGGTGGCGACTTCACAAATGCAAAAGCTTGTTGTTCCCAAGCGAACCTCGTGGGCCCGCGTCCACAGTTTGGCGACTCCGCAGGTGACGAGGATTCTACGTCAGGGAGAGATACCATGGACGTAGACACCGTTCTTGACCCCTCTTTTACGCTCGAGGAGGCGTTAGAGGAGACTTTTGCTGCTGCAGCGGCGGCGGCTGAGGACAAGGTCGTCGAGGAGGAGGCTGTTGAGGAGGAGGCCCCGAGGCGGGTCAACGTTGGACGAGGTGGTCGTCAGCTGAGGGGAGCACCAGAGTGGCCCGAGAGATGGGATAGCCGACATCTCATCTGGGCGGCGGAGAGTCACCTGTCCTACAGGATGGTGAAGAGCTTGGTAAATTGAATTCTTCATTCTTTCATTTACCTTCTTTTTCCTTCATTTACTATTCCTTTTCTTTTCATTCCAGCTAAAGATAGCTCTTGCTTTGGATCAAAATAGGAGGCCGGGAACATCAGGTCCTTTTCGGGTTACACTACGATGATGGAGGGTTACGGGAGGCTGTCAGGGGAGGAGCAGACCATCATCGAGTTGGGATCTTTTGGGGCCTTGGTACGAGCGTGGAGGGATATCAAGGGAAGGAAGATCCGGGCTAACCTTTGCCTGGTTCGAGGTTTCCTTGATCGGTTCTGGGACACGACCTCGACCTTTCACATGCCTTTTGGCGAGGTTGGGGTCAGGTTGGAGGATTACGGCATGATTTCTGGTTTGCCGTGTGGAACTGAGGCTGTGATGTGGCCGGAGACAGCCATGAGAGTGGACTCGGCTGAGGCTAGGAGTTTGATCGGTTGGAACCTAGCGGCGAAAGCTGCTGCGGTTCCCGGGTCGGTGCCGAGTTCCTACGTCCGGGATTACTTTGCTGAGAAGATCCCGGCGATGGTGATGATTGATGGGAGGGAGAAGGCTCCTCCTCCTTGTACTTTGGAGTAGAGAGCTCGTCTGTGGCTCTGGTGGTTCTTGTCTTCGCTCTACCTCGGAGACAAGGGGGAGAGGCTGGCGACGAAGCTTCTTCCCTGCCTTTCTGACTTGAGTGGCCTAGGTCATTGGGACTGGGTCACTCCTGGATTTGCGGTCCTCACTCGCTACATGAGGGCCATGGTTCGTCCTGAGTTGGTGGAGAAGGGGACTTCTCCAGCCACTGTTGGTCCTGGACTGCTACTGGAGGTATGAACCTTCATTTTGTATCATGAAAGATCAATTCCTTTCCTTATCGAATAACGAAAGATCGTCATTGATTATCTTGTTTTGCAGGCATGGGTGTACTCCTACTTTCCGAGCTTCGCGCCCAAGAGGACGGAGCCGGGGGGAGAGCTTATCCCGTGGTGAGGGATTGGGTGATGTGTCACAAGAATAGCCAGCGTTCCTCTCACGACGTCTGTCGACGGGACGTGAACGCCCTGCAGCTGAGCGGCGTGAGTATCACTTTCCTTTATTTGCTTTCTCATTGCTTCCTTTTAGAACTGATCATAAGAATGACCCCTTGTTTTCTTATCTTAGTGGGTGCCTAGGCCTTGGGTGGACTACAGTAGCGTCCCTCCTTTTGTGGCTGAGGTCCTTCGACCTAGGAGCTCGAGACGGTTGCTGCCGAGGACGTCGATGGGTCCCATGTGGTACTTGGGCGAGCGTTTGGCTCGCCAGTGCTATCGGGATGTCTTTACGGTTCCCATCGATCCTCCTCGGACGATGTTTAGGGAGCCTTCCGATATTGAGAGGGAGGCTGACTTGGCAGACGTTGGTGGCGACGCCCCCCTTCTTCCTAACGAGGACTACTCCGCGTTCCTCTACCGGAGGTTGGCGTACTGGCCGGTCGTGGCAAGAGCTTCACTTTCCTTGCCGAGTTAATTTGAAAAATGATGAATGATCATCGATTAATGGAAACCATTTAGATTTTGTAGGAGGTTGAGGCGGCGGGCGTCGAGCCCCCAGCGTACCCCGAGACCCTCGAGTACACTGATGCGGCGGGGATGACGACGATCTCCGAGCTTCGCGACTTTGGCGAGGCAGTGAAAGATGCTGGCCTGTACGAGTGGCAGCATCTGATTCGGAGGGTAAGTTCCCCAACTTAATTAGCTTTTGCATAAGAATACATTTGTTTAATTTTGTCCAATCATTGAGAATCCCGGTTTATTGAAATGCAGGTAGCGCCATCTCGGTTTGTGGCTTTATGGAGGGTGGCCAACCGGCTACGGGCTACTGCCGTCGAGGCACTTGCTGGCGGTCGAGGACGTCAGGTATGAACCTTTCGTTTACTTCATTTTCAATTTTCTAACTTTATTTGTGTTTGAAATGATTGATATGAGCCAATACTTGTCATATGCAGAGGGAGCGCGACCTGGAGCGTGAGCTAGCGCAGTCCCGGGAGGAGACAGCTCACCTGCTGAGGGAGTTGGAGGTCCGCGACGTCGAGATTGCTGTTCTCGAGGCGAGAGTTACCGAGCTAGGCGGCGATCAACAGTAGTTGTTCTTGTTTTTGGTTGTTTTTGTTGTTGATTGTACCGCACACACTTTTTTACATTTTAGGACTTTAATTTTGAACTTTCGAACTTTGTTTCGGGCACGAGCCCCGATTTGGTGTACATATGTCCTTTTGGTTGTATATATGACGGCCTGAGTGCCTTTGCTGCTGGGTTGTCTTGTTCGTACCTGCAAGTTAGCTTTCAAAACAGGTTTGGTAGATGACGGTTTATGCCGTCATACTGCCGAAATTTACATAGAAATTTCACATAAAACATGTATTTGTACACATTGCCTAAATTAGCGCAAGACAAAGACTCGAAAAAAATGCAAAAATTTTGCCGAAAATGACCGGACGGTAGGGAGGGCTACCCCCTAAAAAAATGAAAATAGAAACATATAAGTTTGAAATGTAATATGAAACGGGAGTGAAATGATTTCCCCAAAAAGAGATAAAAAGAAATGGGTAAGTGTGAAAATAAATAGTTAAATTGGTGAAATGATTCCCCAAAAAATAAAAAATAAAAAAAATGGGTAAGTGTGAAAATAAATAGTTAAATTGGTGAAAAGATTCCCCAAAAAAGAAAAATAAAAAGAAATGGGTAAGTGTGCTTGCTTGACGAAAATGCCGACTTCGCTCGAAAAGCGTGCCCGTATGCTTAGGAAACTCGAAATATGGTAATTTGACGGGATTACCAAAAATAACAACCCATATGAATAGGAAATTATGCTTAAGGAATTAGGAAAGACCCAACGCGGAAAATCACAGAAATATCTCTAGGGAAGAGGCGCAACATGAGCTGCGTCCCTTTGAAGGGGAGCAGCACGTGCTGCGCCCTTTCCCCAGTGTGTCCGTTCTGACATATTTTAGGAAACAACTTTTAGTATAAATATAGACGTCGATGGAGGTTTTATTCACATAATTCTTCCGTCTTTCTTCCGCCTATTACATAAAACGCTCTAATTAATCATACAACATGGATGCCCTAGAAATCCGTCTCAAAGAATGGACAAATGAATTCGCGAGGTTCGTGATGTAGCGAAGGAGAAAGAGAAGTACTTGACCGAGGGAGAGGAAGAAGCCGGATTCCGAGTTGTTCATCCATCGAAGAAATCGAAGACCTCTCCTATCATCGAAAAGGTGGTTGATAGGAATGACAAGACTAGACCGCGAGAGAGACCGTTGGTGATTAGGTCTGAGATAGCGCAGGAGCGCCCGACTCGTGGTCGAGATAAGAAATGTGACAAAAATGACAAAGGCAAGGGGAAGATGGAAGAATAGCCTAAGTCCTAGTATTATTTATTATTATTATTGTTATTGTTATTATTATTATTATTATTATTATTATTATTATTATTATTATTATTATTATTATTATTATTATTATTATTATTATTATTATTATTATTATTATTATTATTATTATTATTATTATTATTATTATTATTATTATTATTATTATTATTATTATTATTATTATTATTATTATTATTATTATTATTATTATTATTATTATTATTATTATTATTATTATTATTATTATTATTATTATTATTATTATTATTATTATTATTATTATTATTATTATTATTATTATTATTATTATTATTATTATTATTATTATTATTATTATTATTATTATTATTATTATTATTATTATTATTATTATTATTATTATTATTATTATTATTATTATTATTATTATTATTATTATTATTATTATTATTATTATTATTATTATTATTATTATTATTATTATTATTATTATTATTATTATTATTATTATTATTATTATTATTATTATTATTATTATTATTATTATTATTATTATTATTATTATTATTATTATTATTATTATTATTATTATTATTATTATTATTATTATTATTATTATTATTATTATTATTATTATTATTATTATTATTATTATTATTATTATTATTATTATTATTATTATTATTATTATTATTATTATTATTATTATTATTATTATTATTATTATTATTATTATTATTATTATTATTATTATTATTATTATTATTATTATTATTATTATTATTATTATTATTATTATTATTATTATTATTATTATTATTATTATTATTATTATTATTATTATTATTATTATTATTATTATTATTATTATTATTATTATTATTATTATTATTATTATTATTATTATTATTATTATTATTATTATTATTATTATTATTATTATTATTATTATTTATAATAAAATGGTGGGGTTTTAGAATCCTAACCTATTTATTTTAGCATTATTTTTATTATGTGGCATATTATTATCATTATGGAAGGAAATGAATAAAAGATTGATTGGTTATAAAACCGTAGTGATTTTCTTTTATTATTCTTGTCGAATTCCAAATGCATATGCAAATGTCCTTCTATTTACATTTAAAAATAATGGGTTGTATCCTGTGAAGGATTGCCTACGTATTCATTTTAAAAATGAAATCAAACCCTTGCGCATAGTTCAAGTAAATGTAAAAGAATAATTGTTCTAAGCAAGAACTTGTAATGAACTAGAAAATGAGCATGAGCTTTACTTACTCCTAGAGCACAATTCAGTTTATTTGATGATATGAGGATGACGATTCGTCAAAATGCTAGAGCAAAGTCACATAAGCTTTATTTCAGCTGGCCAGGGACCGTTTTTTATTCCGTGCCACGTGATGTTACGCGAGACGCGTTTTTGTCCTATTCTAGGCATAGTATCGTTTCAGTTGGTCGAGGTTAGTCGGGTTGGCAAATTCATTCCTATCTAGGTCTGTGATTCTAACCGCACCCCCCGGGAGTATGGACTTGACCAGAAATGGTCCGGCCCATTTAGGTTTGAACTTTCCTCGTTGATCGATAGGTAAAAGAGCTCTAACTGATTTGAGGACTAAGTCTCCCTCTTTGATGTTCCTAGGCCTAACCCTTTTGTTGAAGGCTCGTTTGATAAGTGCCTGATATGCACGCAATCTTCGTTCATCCAGGAGGATGAGTTCTTCATATCTGTCTCTCTTCCTATCGGCTTCTGGGATTTGACTTTCGAGTAGAATGCGCAAGGATGGTATTTCTAGCTCAACTGGCTGCACGACTTCCATGCCGTAAGTCAAATAGAAAGGAGTGGACCCAGTGGGTGTTCTAACAGATGTGCGATATCCCCATAAGGCAAATGGTATCTTGCTTGGCCAATCTCAATAATTGTCACATTTTCTTGAGGATTGTGATAACGTTTTTGTTTGCTGCCTCTACTGCGCCATTAGTTTGTGGTCTATATGGCGAGGAATGGTGGTGTTTGATTTTGTAATTGGCTAGCAATTATTCAGTCTCGTCCTGGAAATGTGACCCATTGTCACTGATGATCTCATGTGGGCAACCGTATCGACAGATGATATTGGTTTGTATGAACTTTGCCACGTTCTTGGCCGTGAGACTAGTGTAAGAAGCCGCTTCTACCCATTTGGTAAAATAGTCGATTGCCACCAGAATGAAACAGTGACCTCCTGTTCCGGCCGGGGTGATCTTTCCGATGATATCGATTCCCCAAGCAGAAAATGGCCAAGGAGACGTCATGGTGTAGAGTAATGAGAGAGGGACATGTTGGACATTTTCGAAGATTTGGCAGTTGTGGCAATGTCTGACATATTTGATGCAATCGGATTCCATTGTGGTCCAATAATTTCCCAAATGCGTGATTTTCTTTACCATAATTGGTCCACTCATGTGAGGTCCACATTCTCCATCATGGACTTCTTCCATCACTTTCTGTGCCTGTGAACGATCAAGGCTACGCAAGACTACACCAAGAGGTGTTCTTTTATACAATTCTCCTTGCATGAGGACGTATTGGGAGGCTAGTAAGCGTATAACACGTTGTCCCCTCTTATCCATGTCTGGTGGATAGGTTTCATTGATTTTGAAGTTTAGAATTGCTTGGAACCAAGGTTCCTCTGGGCTTTCTTCTTCATCTGTAATTTGGTGCACATAAGCTGGTTCTGACCGTCGTTCGATGCATAAAGGCATTTCTACCATATTATCTGGCATATTAATCAAAGATGCAAGTTTTGCAAGAGCATCTGCAAATTGATTTTCTTCTCGAGGTAGGTGTAGGTAGGTTATCTGATCGAAGAATTGGGCAACTTGGTCTATCCTGGCTTGATATGGTGCTAGGCTTTCACTTCGAATTTTCCAAGACCCCGTAATTTGGTTGATGATCAAGGATGAATCTCCATGCACGCGAAGGTTCTTGATGCCTAAACCTACTGCTGCTTGTAGCCCAATGAGGCAAGCCTCATATTCTGCTGTATTATTTGTCACCTCGAAGTCGAGTTTGACAGAGAGTGGTGTATGCTCACCTTCAAGAGAAATGAGCAACACTCCTATTCCAAATCCTCTTAAGTTCGACGCTCCATCAAAATAAAGGTCCCAGGAGTCTACATCGGTTTGGAGTATATCTTCATCCGGAAACGACCAGGTGTCTATTGTTTGCGTATCATTGATGGGATTTACTGCGAAGAACTCGGCGACAGTGCGTCCTTTTATAACTTTCACAGGTACATGTTTGAGATCAAACTCTGAGAGCATCAAATTCCATCTCGCTAGGCGTCTATTGAGAACGGGTTTTTCGAAGAGGTATTTGACAGGATCCTTTTTGGAGTATATTTTGACGGAATAACTAAGCATGTAATGGCGTAGCTTCTTCGTTGCCCACATAAGAGCGAGGCATGTCTTTTCGAGTGGTATGTACTTGCACTCATACTCCAATAACTTCTTACTAAGGTAGTAGATAACTCTTTCTTCTTTTCCCACGGTTCGTGCTAGCATAGCCCCCATGGCTGTTTCGGTTACTGTGGGATATAAACCAAGAGGTTGATCTAGTTGGGGTGGCATGAGCACTGGTGGTTTGGCTAGTATCTCCTTGATTCGATCGAACGCCTTTTGACAGTCATCATCCCACATGGTGTGATATGTTTTCTTTAGCTTTTTGAAGATAGGTTCACAGATCATGGTGAGTTTCGATATGAATCGACTTATGTATTGCACCTTGCCCAAGAATCCTCTAACTTCCTTCTCTGTTTGAGGTTGCGGCATTTCGATTAGAGCTTTGATTTTAGAAGGGTCGATTTCTATTCCTCGTTGGCTAACGACATATCCCAGGAGTTTGCCGGATGTTACCCCAAATGCACATTTCTGAGGATTGAGCCTCATGTTGTACTTTTGTAGTTTTGAGAAGAATTTGCGAAGGTTATTAATGTGACCTTCTCTATCCTTGGACTTGACAATCATATCGTCTACATATACCTCCACTTCTTTATGCATCATGTCATGTAGTAGTGTAGTTGCGGTGCGTTGATACGTAGCTCCAACATTGATTAACCCAAACGGCATAACCGTGTAGCAATAGGTGCTCTATTGTATGACGAAGGCGGTCTTGTGCATGTCTTCTATGGCCATCTTGATTTGATTATATCCCGCATATCCATCCATGAAGGATAACAACGCGTGGTCTGCTGTATTATCCACCAATATGTCGATATGTGGTAGAGGAAAGTCGTCCTTGGGACTCGCTTTGTTTAAGTCTCTGAAATCAACACAAACACAGATTCTCCCATCCTTTTTGGGTACGGTTACTATGTTGGCTACCCAGTCTGAGTACTCGGATACTTTGATGAACCCGGCTTTGAATTGCTTATCGACTTCTTCTTTGATCTTAAGAGCCCATTCTATCCTCCTTCGACGAAGCTTCTGTTTTACGGGTTTGAAACCTGGTTTGATTCTGATTCTGTGCTCTGCGATATCCCTGTCGATCCCTGGCATGTCTTTGTAGGACCAAGCAAAAACGTATTTGAACTCATGTAGGAGGTCTATTAAACTGGCCATTTCAGTGGAGCTCAAGGTCGTCCCTATCCTAAGTTCTTGGGGTTCTAGTTCAGTTCCTACGTTGATGGGTTCAGTGTTCTCTATAACTAGTCCCTCTTCCCCTTCTTGTAGTATTTCTTTAGCTATGTAGGGAGGTATTTTGATTGAGTCTGGGTCTGGGTCATCCTCATTATCATCGTAAACAGAATTGCATTCAGAATAACACAAAGAGTAAGCAGAATTTGATTTATTCATATTAAAATTTGAAAAGAGTTGAAACAAAGAAGCCATCTGTTCAGTAGTCAGTGGCGGTAAAGGGACAGCTGTTGGGACATTTCCCAAACTACTGTTACTACTCGATACTAAGCTAGGAGAAACAAGGGGAGTGGGAGCGACGACAGAAGGAGACTCTCTAGGGACTTCTCTAGACTCCGACTCTGATTCCGACTCTGACTCTGACTCGAATTCGTTGTCTTCTGGTTCTCCTTTGAACATCTCTCCTTCTCCAGTGGTGAGCTTGAAGAGTCTTCCTTTGTTATTCGTCCACTTGATCGACTTTCTCCATCCTTTTTGCTGATTTGAACTGGTTGTAGTGCCTAGCGTGGAAATGATCTCATCTATGATGCTTTTGGCTTCTTTGATTAAGGGAAGATCCTGGAGGTAGACATCTTCCTCGCTATCTGTCCATATCCCGTTGATTACCTCCTCTTTTGGGGAGATAAGATGTGAACAATCTAAGGTAGATTCGTCACTTGTAATCATCAGAACTCCAAGAGGATTCTCAGTATTGTTAGGCTTACCTCCAGGCGGTATTGGTAGGCTACTGTCTTCAATCATGTCCTGAAGTACATGTTTTAGCTTGTAACATTTTTCTGTATCGTGTCCCTTACCTCTATGATATTCGCAGTATGAATTCTCGTCCCAGGACTTGGATTTCTTTTCTGGTTCAGGTGTAGGCCCTATGGGTTGGAGCTTACCCTGTTTCATCAATCTCTTCAGAGCATTGGAATATGTATCTCTAATATTTGTGAACTTCCTTTGTGGGTTATCCTTCTTCGATGGTTCAAGAAGGTTAACCTCATCAGTCTTGCTAGTAGAGCCGTAAGAACGACTTGTTGAGCCTTGATATCCACGACCTACCGTTTTGGACAAGAGTCCTTTACGGATGTCATCTTCGATCCTTTTCCCTAGTACAGTTAAATCCTTGAAGGTTTTAATGTTTTGGTACCTCAAATGACTTGCATAAATAGGCTTCAAGTTGTCCACGAATTTTTTCCATGAGGGTAGCTTCATCTGGACACTTGTAGATACCTCATTTCTGCACCTCCCGCAAACCACCCGGTGATGATTGGGCCGCATGTTTGGTACGCGGAACGATTTGTGACAGTTCGTAAGTTTATCGTCAAGTGATTGCTCAAACACTTGTGTCTACCTCTTAATTGTCATCTACGCGCCGATACGGTCGTTTTGACAGTAATTAGAGTACATTTAGAGTCCGGGCTTAAAACCGTCTTCATTTTCTGATAACCGCTAAAATCCCGAGTCAGAATGTTCTGGAATGTTCCGGATATTTCTATTCCATATTTCAAAATCTTTTAATCTTTGGTAAAGAATTTCCCGTAATATTCATACAAAATATTAAGGAAAATAAGATTAGTCCGTTATTCCATAATTTAAACACGGAAATCTTTCTTCCGCAGGAGGAAACCACTTGGGAACAGACGCAGCAGGTGCTGCGCCTCATCCAAGAGACGCAGTGCCTGTTGCGCCTCTTCCCAAGTCCTTTTCTGCGTATTTTTTTTTGTATCTTTTCATATATTTTCGAGATTCACTTCCAAAGTCTCTCCTAAAACCCTAATTCCTTCACGTGATTAGTATAAATAGGAGCCTTCGCTCCTCATATTTCTCACGCGAGTGTCCGCCCTTCTCTTCTCCCTTTGCATTCTAGACCACGTTCTTACTTTTTGGCGCCTACGTGCTTGAACTTTCGACCACGTAAGCTCGGATCTTTCTGAGTACCAGCCTCGTTTGCATGACCGACCAATTTGACCAACTCCACAATAATCAACATTAATTAATCTTAATCGTTTTCCTCTTACAAGGGCACTTTTGTTACATTCGAGTCGAGCATCACTAATCGTAAACTTAGTTCATCTCGTTTCGTCAAACATGTAAGTCTGAGGGTGTAAATCTCTCTTTTATTATTCTTATTTACTTTTTGTAATCATTAATGTAAGGTTTATGTCGAAAGTACTTCTAAAACCGATTTGTAAAACCATGTTTAAAACCCTTTTTATGGATTATCAGGAGACAGGCGTCGAGAAAGGACATAGCAACTGCTGCACCTCTTCGAAGGGACGCAGCACCTGCTGCGCCTCTTCGTGAGGCTACCGCAGTTCCTGCTTCCTTTCTTCTTCCTTCGTCCTCTGTTAGTTTCGCTTCTTTGTTTTCTTCCGTCATCGTTTATTCTTGTTTTGTTCACATAATAGTTTTACATATTATTAATCACTGTTAGTATATAATTCATCATTGAATCCAGACTTAAATCCCTTATAACCAATGTTTGCGGGTTTTCGTCACTAAAGTCAATCCGGGTTGTAGAGATTCTATTCATTCATATCGAGTTTCTGGAATTCGATCTTTGATATATTCCCACCTGTTTGTCCGTCATTAGTTCTTCATTAATGCGATATATCTAACCTAATTAGTTCACTCATGTCACTAATCAATCTTTCATTCATGTAATTAATTCGTTTACATTCGTCTCATCCATGTTTTATCGTTTTTATGACTCATTCACATGTAATTAATGTATTAAATCACTTTCATCCGAGTCGAATATCGTAATCAATCATTAAATTCACCCACGAATACTAACGATTTGCAGTTCCGGCTTCACAGCCAGAACTCAGCCTTGGAAGAGACACAACAACTGTTGCGCCTCTTCCAGAGGGCGCAGCTCTGCTGCGCCTGTTCCTGGTTGACTTCTGTCTCTGAACTTCCGTTCTGCCTTGACCTAGTTTAATTAGTTTACGTATTTAATTAACTATTATTCGTATTATCACCTAATAATATGTTCGTTCGTTCATTCATTTATTCTTTCTTTTTCCCAAATTATCCGTTTTAGGAGTATTTTCGACATAAATCATTAAACCCGTTGTAATTATTGTAATTCTTCTTTATTGTATTATTGTATTTCTTTTATCGCATTGCTTGTATGTCTTCACATGTAATTAAATCTAAATCCCTACTTCGACTCAATTGTATGTTAAATTAATTGTTCACCGACTTAGTCAAATTCTCATATGTTAGGATTAAAACTTGGATGTTGTATTGCATGCATATAACCGTCAATATATCGAGTATAGATAACTTCCCTAATCATTAGTAGAGGCCGCTATCGAGGCGGGCGAGATTAGGTGTTCGATCAAAAGAGCTTCCTAATACGTACCCTCACCCCTTACTCCAGATCTCTGTGAACATCCGTGTTCATTGGCATCCACGAGAGTCATTCTAGACATAGAATGATAAGGGTAACGAGTTCTTGGTGTTCATGTCACTACTTTGTGTCTTGACATGACACGAGGTATTCGAACGGTTTCCAATTTTCCACAATAAATTGGTGGCGACTCCGCAAATGCAAACGCTTGTTTCCCAAGTGCCCCCATGGCCCCGTGTCCACAGTTTGGCAACTTCGCAAGGGATAATGCACTTACGTGTAGCCAAATGGGTGAAACTTGAACAAGGTAGGGAATAGTTTGTACAAGACAATTGTCGGTTTTTCATAACTCGGTCTCCCTAGATCGTTTATTCGGCCTTCCTAGGCCCAACCCAACCCATTCGACCAATCGTCCCGTCTAAACGGTCCTAATTCTTATTTGGGCCTAAGGATGGATAGCGATTGACGTCATCCATACCATGGTGCTTTCTCTTTGATCGGGACAAGAGTTGGTCGTCACACATCCAATCAAACACATTTGTAATACTCAACAAACAACTAGTTAGTGGTTAAGTCGAGGTCGATCCATGGGACGGTGTGCTTTGGGTTCTAAGTCTATCTATCTCAATTTATGCTAGTGTCACAATTGATGGGGTTTGTAGTTGTGTTCTAGACTAATAAAACCAATAAAGTAAATCAAGCAATAAAAGGAAAGATGTAAACAATTGGCTAAAAGTGCTAGGATATCATGGGGTCATAGGGGATTCATGGGAGTTGATCATACAAACATGTTTATAAAGTTGCAAGCAATTAATGTTATAGAGGAACCGAGTTGGTTTATGTCTTACGGTTCATAGGAAGAGTTGGGTCCTGGAGCCGAATCGATTAGATTGTACAACACCTACAAGTCGACTTACTTTCCTCCTATTCAACTTCTATGCATGGTCTAACAAGACTCGAGTTGGTTTATATCTTACAAGTCAAGTTGAGTAGATAAGAGATGGTTGTAAATGCAAGGATTCATAGGCTTAGCATTTCATCAAACATAACATGTGCATAAAGTTGACATCACAACAAGCAAGCAATTTAATTATGAAAACATATTAGATTAAGCATGATAAATCCCATGTTGGTTTTCCCTAATTACCCACTAATCCTGGCTAAAGAGACTACTCACTCATTATCATGGAGAACATATCATTAATGGTGTCAAACATAAAAACAAGTGTAAACATGATCAGAGAATGAGGAAATAAACAATAAAGAGTAAAGGGTAAAAGAATTATACCAAACTTGAGATGACTCCAAATAATAAAGCAAAGAATAATAGAAGAAACTTGATTGATTGATGAAGGGTTGTCAATCCTCCAATAATAACCCAATAATCTTCAATTACCCAAAAATAACAAACTTGAACAATAATTAAGGAGAGATTAATGTGTAATTTTGTGGAAAGATTGAGATTAATCTATTCTAATCTACTCCTAATCTAGTCTAGGAAGGATTGATTTAATCTAAGGAAACTTCATTGTTTGATTATTACAAATGGGGTATATATAGTAGAGATTAGGTGCATGAATTAGGGTTAACTAAGGGCTTAAATAACGATTAAGCCCCTTGTTGAGGACACTCCGGTCTCTAGAAAAAGATGCGCATCCTTCCTTGAAGCTTGTAGAAGACGAAAGTACTGTCTGGGAATCCGGGCGGATTGGTGTCGGGACGCTCGGATTGTAGCAGGGGAAGACGAGCGGATTTGGAGCAAGACGCTGGGGCAAAAAGAGGGGAAGACGAGCGGATTTAAGGGGTGGACGAGCGTCTTCTTTCAGGGGACGTGCGTCTTCAGTCTCGGGACGCGCGGATTGGCGAACAGTTTCTTTGTTTGAGCTCGGATTGTAAAACGGACGTCATTTTCTCATCCGGACTCCTATTGGAGTGATTCAAAAGCCTAGATCACTTGTTTTTTCGACGCCGTTCCATCTAGCATATTTTAAGAGCCAAAGGATCAACTCTCCATTTGGGTTCCGAGCAATTTCTTCATGCAATGCCTTCCTTCTCGTTATTCTTGCTTTTAACCTTTTGATCCTTCTATATACACTTTATTCCTACATCCTTGGTCATCATTCATGCCTCCTCTTCATACTAATCCATCTGATATCATCAATAAGCTTTCAAATATGCACGAAAGACGGGAATTTCCGCCTTATTATCTCCTTTTCTACAAAACATATGAAATGCACTAGAAAAGCAATTAGGAAGGTTTTGACGGATAAAATGGCCATGAAATGTTATAATAGTATGCAAAATAGGCTCAATTAGGGGACTAAATGTGCGCAAATAATGTTTACATCAAATATCCCCAAACCGAACCTTTACTCGTCCCGAGTAAAGAGGTGACAAAAACTAGAACTTTATTTAAACTAACCTAATAATATAACCGATATGAGACAACTAGCGGGTCTCACTCCGCCCCTTCAACTCACAACAAGACAACCATGAGGTAGGATGCCTTCTTGTAAGGCAAGGTGGGTCTTGCCAAAATGGCGATACATCCAAGCATTAAAGCACACAAAACAAGTAATGGATGCATCTACAAAAGAATAGCCACCTTCCTCATCTAAGTGGCGGAAATTATCTAAAGGGGAAGCAATTCAAGGGTACACACTCCTTCATAGATATGGTTTCTTCAAACTACTAAGCCTAGAAGGATACCAATAAATCACCTCCAAGTTGTGTCAAGCTAGGGTACCTTTGTCCTCAATCGTTAAATGCTTTTGTCAAGAGTAGACTCCCTATGGTGTTAGAAACACTGGAGGATCGCGGAATTCCCCCTCTTGTCTAGACAAGAAGAAGGGTCGTCCCCTCTCTACCATGCATAAAAATGGATACGATGGATAAAGGGATCGATAGAATTTGAGTTTCATTTGGGAGTTTGCTTTTGTTGTTGTTTTTCCCTCCAATTTCTTGTGGCATATAACATTTGAGAACACTTTCTTGCCATTTCTTTTTGATTTTTGGCATTTCAACACTTGACAACTTTCAATTTTTCTTTGCATTTCTTTTGAACATTTTCAAAGTCACCCCATATGTAGTGAGGGTGACTTATATTTGAAGCTTTAGGAGTCTATTTTTGTTCCTCTTTTCATTTGATGCATTTTTGCAAACTTTCTTTCACTTTTCATTTCATTGAACTCAAATCGATTTCTTTTTGTTCCCATTCCCTTTGATGAGAAAAATGTATGGTAGAACATGGATGAATGATGGTTGCATGGTTTCAAGGGTCACCTTGGAATAAACGGTAGCCAAGGAGTTATCACACCACAAGGTACTCTTGACTCGGCCTTAATCCATGGGTCAAAGGATACTAGCATGACACATCCTAGGGTGTTTTACAAGCATTCTAGCAAGCAAAGTCTTAAGAAGAAAAAGCATCTACTAGGGCCTATAAACACTTGTCAAGCTTCCCAAGTAGACGGTTTCACAAAAATTTTCTATCATGCAAACTACATGCCATGATGCAACTAACATTTATATATCCTAATGCAAATGATTCTACCAACTAATATGGCATATAAACTAAATGCAAGTCCTAAGTTCACATTGTTATACCGCATCAATCAAAATAAAGCCACATAGTCATTAACATAAAGAGGAAAAAGGAGATTGGAAAGGTCATACCATGCGGTCTTCAATATCCTCATGTCTCGGATGTGGCGTAGTCGATCAATGTGAAAAAGGATAGACAAACATAATATATACAAAATATATACAAGACTACACTACAAAGGAAATGAACATGTTTTTGGATTTTTTCAATTTTTCAATTTTTTATGGGTTTTGTTTTTATGCAATTAAAAGACATATTTTTGTATTTTTCAAAATTTTTCAATTTTTATGTGTTTTTGGAATATAAATTCCCGTCATCCACTTTATTTTGGACATTGTCCTCAATGTACATGTAGGAGTAGGAATGAAAAAGAAAAACATGTTTTTTTTTTTGGATTTTTGAATAAATGCAATGATATGAATGAATGCATGCTCTAACTAAATGCAATTCTATATGACATATATAACAAATGAATGCAATTTTAAACTATACTATATGATGCATGATTTCTAGTAAGTTATGGTCACTTATGATCAAACCTCCCCAAACTGATTTAAACACTATTTCTAGTGTAGAAATGAATAGGTTTGACCAGTAGTGACTATGCATGAATTCTAGTCTATTTGCAACTAACTATATGAATCATATGAAATATAATACAATGCAACTATACTATATGAACTAACTAATATAAATGTAATATGAAATATAATACAAATGCAAGCTTAATGTATATGTAAATAACTAAATGCAAGTGGAAGTGTAATGTAAAGTGAAAGGAAGGGATATCTTACAAATGGTGGTTTGAGGGAGGACTCCACCAAACTCATTCCTTGTTGCCATGGTTATTGATCTTGTCCATGTTGCTTAATGTTCTCAATAAACGGTCAAAGGCTTGAGCACAATCTTCAAACAAGCATGAATACGGTTTGTTCCAATTAAATATGAAGCTTGGCCAAGGGAGCTTGTCATCCATTCTCTTCTTCACCTTACCCTTAGCACTTGAGCCTTTGAAGTGCTTCAAACCAATAGGCCCATGATTCTTTTCAACATAAGGTATGAAGTATGGTTCATATTCGTCCGGAGACTTCCACTCACCACCTTCTCCTTCAATTTTTGTGGTGATGATAGCATTTGGATTTATCAATCTTTCAAGAGTAGAAGGAGAATTCTCATGGCATTGATGACGGGGTACCTTTGAAATTGTGGGTGCCAAATCTCCACAAGTACGTTCACTTGCAATTTTCTTCTTGAGCTTTTCCACCAAGTACCCTTTGTATGATGTTTTGACTTTTTGGAGAAGGTCTTCTACATCATCTCCAACAATCATAGGTTCCATGGTGGGTGCGAAGAGGTCATCGTGGTCAACAGGAAAGAGGAATTCATCTTCTTCATGGAAGCATACCTCAAACTTCTCAAGGATGGGCTCCTCAAGTAAGGCAATCTCACAACTCCATTCCTCTTCTTTATTGAAAGACACATATTCCGCATAAGCTTCTTCCATAGGTTTGTCATCATCTCTATCTCCGTAAGAATCATAAATGGGGGCTTTATTCCTCTTCATTAATTCTCCCTCCACCATCTCAATATTCACATCAAAAGTCACACCCTCATACTCACAAAGGCTAAGAGTATTTGGCTTACTCAACCTCATGTCTTCCTCATCAAACATCACACTTTCATACTCACCAGAGCTCAATTAGGTTGGCTCTTCCCACTTCTCATCAAAGGTAACTCCTTCAAACTCACATTCATGGTCAATGTCTAAAGAGTGGTGAGGGGTAGTTAGTTAGGTTTCTTTTATTTGGGCAATTTGAATTTCCAACTCCTCACCTTGAGTAACAATGCCTTGAAGAACAATGTCCCTTCTTTGGCTCTCTTCTAGCATTTGTTTGAAGAAGTTTTGTTGATCTCCCATCATTTGGAGAATCACATTTTGAATGGGTTCATCTTATTGTTGTGGGTAGGTGTGAAAGTGGTTGTATTGTGGCATTTGGAATTGGTTGTAAAGTGAGTTTTGGGTGGTTGGTTGTTGTGGGTATTGGATGTGGTGATTTTGGTGGGGAAAGTTGGGGTAGTAGTTTGGATTTTCATTGTATGAGGTGTAAGGTAGGTTTGTGTTGACTTGCTCCTCAAACTCCCCATACCCATAGTCATACTTAAAAGATCCACCACATACTCCATATGTCAAGTCTTGAGCCATCATAGCTAAGACAAGGAAACAACTATAAGCATGGAAACTACACAAAAACGGTAAGAACAATCCTTGAGTAATAAGTTCCTCAAGGTGAAAGCAAAATCAAAATAGACAAACAAGTAAGAACTTAATCACATAGCACCATCCTCGGCAACGGCGCCATTTTGATTGGGACAAGAGTTGGTCGTCACACATCCAATAAAACACATTTATAATACTCAACAAACAACTAGTTAGTGGTTAAGTCAAGGTCGATCCATGGGACGGTGTGCTTTGGGTTCTAAGTCTATCTATCTCAATTTATGCTAGTGTCACAATTGATGGGGTTTGTAGTTGTGTTCTAGACTAATAAAAGCAATAAAGTAAATCAAGCAATAAAAGGAAAGATGTAAACAATTGGCTAAAAGTGCTAGGATATCATGGGGTCATAGGGGATTCATGGGAGTTGATCATACAAACATGTTTACAAAGTTGCAAGCAATTAATGTTAAGGAGGAACCGAGTTGGTTTATGTCTTACGGTTCATAGGAAGAGTTGGGTCCCGGAGCCGAATCGATTAGATTGTACAACACCTACAAGTCGACTTACTTTCCTCCTATTCAACTTCTATGCATGGTCTAACAAGACTCGAGTTGGTTTATATCTTACAAGTCAAGTTGAGTAGATAAGAGATGGTTGTAAATGCAAGGATTCATAGGCTTAGCATTTCATCAAACATAACATGTGCATAAAGTTGACATCACAACAAACAAGCAATTTAATTATGAAAACATATTAGATTAAGCATGATAAATCCCATGTTGGTTTTTCCTAATTACCCACTAATCCTAGCTAAAGAGACTACTCACTCATTATCATGGAGAACATGTCATTAATGGTGTCAAACATAACAACAAGTGTGAACATGATAAGAGAATGAGGAAATAAACAATAAAGAGTAAAGGGTAAAAGAATTATACCAAACTTGAGATGATTCCAAATAATAAAGCAAAGAATAATAGAAGAAACTTGATTGATTGCTGAAGGGTTGTCAATCCTCCAATAATAACCCAATAATCTTCAATTACCCAAAAGTAACAAACTTGAACAATAATTAAGGAGAGATTAATGTGTAATTTTGTGGAAAGATTGAGATTAATCTATTCTAATCTACTCCTAATCTAATCTAGGAAGGATTGATTTAATCTAAGGAAACTTCATTGTTTGATTATTACAAATGGGGTATATATAGTAGAGATTAGGTGAATAAATTAGGGTTAACTAAGGGCTTAAATGACGATTAAGCCCCTTGTTGAGGAGACTCCGGTCTCTAGGGAGACTCCGGTCTCTAGAAAAAGATGCGCATCCTTCCTTGAAGCTTGTAGAAGACGAAAGTACTGTCTGGGAATCCGGGCGGATTGGTGTCGGGACGCTCGGATTGTAGCAGGGGAAGACGAGCGGATTTGGAGCAAGAAGCTCGGGCAAAAAGAGGGGAAGACGAGCGGATTTAAGGGGTGGACGAGCGTCTTCCTTCAGGGGATGAGCGTCTACAGTCTCGGGACGCGCGGATTGGCGAACAGTTTCTTTGTTTGAGCTCGGATTGTAAAACGGACGTCATTTTCTCATCCGGACTCCTATTGGAGTGATTCAAAAGCCTAGATCACTTGTTTTTTCGACGCCGTTCCATCTAGCATATTTTCAGAGCCAAAGGAGCAACTCTTAATTTGGGTTCCGAGCAATTTCTTCATGCAATGCCTTCCTTCTGGTCATTCTTGCTTTTAACCTTTTGATCCTTCTATATACACTTTATTCCTACATCCTTGGTCATCATTCTTGCCTCCTCTTCATACTAGTCCATCTGATATCATCAATAAGCTTCCAAATATGCACAAAAGACGGGAATTTCCGCCTTATTATCTCCTTTTCTACAAAACATATGAAATGCACTAGAAAAGCAAATAGGAAGGTTTTGACGGATAAAATGGCCATGAAATGTTATAATAGTATGCAAAATAGGCTCAATTAGGGGACCAAATGTGCGCAAATAATGTTCACATCACTCTTGTTTGTATCAAGGACTTTCACTACTTGAGGAAATGGACTAGGAATCGGCCTTACACTTGTTTGGTACGAGCCTCTCCACAGACGTCGGGTTTGATTGTTCGGTATGGCAACCCACCCTTTAAACCAAAACCCTTTAAATGCACTCAGCATCCCGTTATAATGCTTGTATAAATGTTTGTACCTTACGTGATCACCATTTCTAAACAAAACCATGACGATTTTTGTAAAATCAAAATCCTTTTTAAGATGTAAATTTAGAAAAAGCCAATGATTAGCGCAAAACCGAGTCAAAATTCTGTCCATTCGTCGAGTCAAAATTCCGGGCCCAATCCCATTTCAAAACCTCACTTCGAGTCCACTCCTACAACTACACTATAGTTGACTAGGACACACATTTTCAAACTTTGTCATCTTTTCAAAACTCACTTGACACAAGTGGCACACACCCACTTTATAAGTCAAAACATTTCTCTCTTAGTAAGTGTGCTAGAATGGTCGATCGTGTTTTGATTCGTCGTCGATCTCTTATCCAGTTTCCAAGATGCCTGAAACAAGCGACGTAAGCACCGACCAACCCCAGAATGGTAATGATCAAATCCTAATCGCGCTAGCTCGCCTCCAAGTTACTCAAGATCAAGTGCACGACCGCCTCGATACAATCGAAGGCCGAATTTATACCGTAGAAACGAGGTTGCCTCCTCGGGAAAGTGAAGTAGATGATGGATTTGTGAACAACTTCGGGGAAGAAAACCCTCCCATAGGAATGACTGCAGCTGAGAAACGACTCCAATATTTGGAGGAACAACTGATGTATCTCAAAGGGGATGACATTTATAGGGAAAATAACCGTAAGTATGAGGCCGTGAGTTCCAAGTTGCCAACCAACTTCAACATGACGGATATCCCTAGATTCATGGGGAACGAAAACCCTTTGAATCACATCCGCGCTTTCAAGGACTATATGTCTATCAAAGGCATCAAACCCGAGATGTTCTTAAGGATCTTTCCTTCATCTCTTGACACCATCCCAAAGCAATGGTTCTACTCTCTAGAACATAAGAAGATCGCTACTTGGGAAGATGCCGCGATCGAGTTTCCTAAGTAATATGCGGATAATGCTGAAATCCAAGTTAACATGCGCACTTTAGAGGTTCTTACCCAAAATGACAAAGAAGGTTTCACCGACTTCCTAAGTAGGTGGAGGAAGACCAGTACCCAACTAGTTGAACGCCCAGACGAAGCTACCCTTGTGGAGAAGTTCGTGGACAACCTAAAACCCATCTATGCGAGTCATTTGAGGTACCAAAACATCAAAACTTTCAAAGATTTAACCGTACTAGGAACAAGGATCGAAGATGACATCCGTAAAGGGCACTTGTCCAAAACGGTAGGCCGAGGATATTAAGGCTTAACAAGTCGTTCTTACGGCTCCACTAGCAAGACTGATGAAGTTAACCTCCTCGAGCCATCCAAGAAGAGTACCCCACCGAGGAAATTTACAAATCTTGGGGACACTTACTCCAATGCTCTAAAAAGGTTGATGAAACAAGGCAAACTCCAACCCATAGGTCCTACGCCTGAACCAGAAAAGAAATCCAAGTTCTGGGACGAGAATTCATACTGCGAATATCATAGGGGTAAGGGACATGACAGAGAAAAATGCTACAAATTGAAAAATGTGCTCCAAGACATGATTGAGGATGGTCGACTACCAATACCGCCGGGAGGTAAGCCCAACAACACTCAGAATCCTCTTGGAATTCTAGTGATCACAAGTGAAGAATCTACCTTAGATTGTTCACACCTCATTTCTCCAGTCGAAGATGAGATCCACGCGATCGAGAATGAAGGGTTCTACTCTACCATTTCCCCTACCATTACCGACTTCATCGCATGGGCAAGGAGTGTGGATAGGCAAGTTTCGGAATTGGAAAATGTGGTGACAACTTTACATGACCCCAATGCAACACCTAAAGAACACGCGCCACTAATTTTCTCCCAAAATGCTACTATGCAAGAAGTAGTCGCCGTGGTCGTTAAACTAATCGACCAAATTACACAATTAGAGGACGAGATCATGAGAATGAGGGAACTAGTTACAGTCAATGGAGTATGGGCCGATGATGATGAGGACGAGTATCTCATTGAACACTCCCTAGTCAAAGAAATAGTCCAAAATGGTGAAGACCAAGATGTGGACCACCTAACTCGTTCGGGGCGTCCATATCAAAGTACTACTCAAAATGGTCCAACCAACGTTATCACACCAAATGATAATGAAGATGACTCTACTGACCATTTGCGAAAGCAATTACGAAAGACAAAGGCGATCTTTCATCTGCCAACTAATGTAGCAAGCTCATTCCCACATCGCCAAGCTTTACTGCAAGCTTTGGCCAAACTAAACGTAGCACATAACTCCACTCCCGACGATGTAGTCAACTTGGTCTTCCAAGAATCACCGAAGCTAAGTAATCCTATTACTTTCTCAGATGAAGATTTGCCGCCCTTTGGCGCTAGTCACAACTTGGCTTTTTACATCACCGTCGTTTTCTTAAAGAAAAATGTGCCAATGACCTTGGTGGATGATGGCTCCGCGGTCAACGTCATACCCTTGAAAACAGCATACAAACTAGGCATGAAAGAGTCGGATTGGACCCCTACCAATCAAGGTGTTCGCGCATATGATGGTACACGACGAAAGGTAGTAGGACTCGTTAACCTAACCATAGCCACAGGGCCAATTGAGCGAAAGGTTAACTTCCAAATAATGGACATTGAAGCTTCCTTCAACATACTTCTGGGAAGACCTTGGATTCACGCTTCCAAAGCGGTAACATCCACCCTTCACCAAAAGATCAAAATTCCACTAAATGGCAAAGTGATGACGATCACTTCGTCACCCATCAAAGCAATAATCGAAAATAAGTCAAATAATCAAGTCCTTCCAGATCCAGTATATGAACTTGGGGGCTTTCAAAGCATAAGTGTCATAGAAAGTGAGTTGGCACCTCTATACTACGATCCCTACTCCAACTTGGTGGTCAACCACATACTCAAATCCCAGGGATACTTCCCGGGAATGCCTTTGAACCCTGCCCGAAGAAACACCTTCGCACCCTATAAGGAAGGCAACTCAAAAAGAATACCACTTGGACTAGGATACAAACCCACTAAAGAGGAAGTTCTCGAGATGCTCGCTCAAGTTCAAAGCCGTAAGCACGTAGGAGTCCAAATGCGACCATATCTCCCTACGCTAAATGGATACTTCGTTAGGGAAGGAAGTCAAGGACTCTTTCACGGATTTCCCGAACCTTGGCACTACCTTGGAAGGAAGCTAGCCGGAATCGAGATCTTTCACGATTGCTACTTCATTCCTCCAGACACGGTTCCTACCGTCAAGGCCCGTCAAGCACCTTGCTTAGACGAACAAGCTGTTAGTCTACTATTTGGAGAAGATCGATTTGTTAGAGCCGCGCAGGATGAGATCATTACCATGATACTTCAAGACGATCACTTCAACCCTACCGCGTTAATCACAGAAACAAACGCGAACCAGCAGAAAGGATGGAGAAAATCAATCAAGAGGACCAACAATCAAGGAAGACTCTTCAAGCTCACCACTGGAGAAGGAGAGATATTCAAGGGAGAACTAGAAGACGATGAATTCGAGTCAGAGTTAGAGTTGGAGTCAGAGTCGGAGTCTAGAGAAGTTACTAGGGAGTCTCCTCCTGTCGTCGTCCCCATTCCCTTTGTTTCTCATAGCTTAGCCTCAAATAGTAACGGTAGTTCGGGAAATGTCCCAACAACTGTCCCTTTACCGCCGCTGACCACAGATCAGATGGCTTCTTTGTTCCAACTTTTCTCAAACTTTAATATGAATAAATCGGGTTACGCTTTACTCTTTGTGTTATCTTGAATGCAATTACGTTTACGATGATACGAGGATGACCCCGGACCCGACTCAATTGAGATACCTCCCTACATAGCCAAGGAAATACTACAAGAGGGGGAAGGGGGACCAGTAATAGAGAACACCGAACCCATCAATGTAGGAACCGAACTAGAACCCCAAGAACTTAGGATAGGGACTAACTTGAGCTCTACCGAAAGGGCTAGTTTCATAGACCTCCTACACGAGTTCAAAGACGTTTTCGCTTGGTCCTACAAAGACATGCCAGGGATTGACAGGGATATCGCCGAACATAGAATCCCAATTAAGCCAGGTTTCAAGCCCGTGAAACAGAAGCTTCGTCGAATGAGGACAGAATGAGCTCTCAAGATTAAAAGCCGGGTTCATCAAAGTTTCCGAGTACTCTGACTGGGTAGCCAACATAGTACCCGTACCCAAAAAGGATGGGAGAATCCGTGTTTGTGTTGATTTTAGAGATTTAAACAAAACAAGTCCTAAAGATGACTTTCGTCTACCACATATCGACATAGTGGTGGACAATACCGCAGATCACGCGTTACTATCCTTCATGGATGGGTACGCGGGATACAACCAAATCAATATGGCCATATAAGACATGCATAAGACCGCCTTTGTCACTCAATGGGGAATCTATTGCTACACGGTTGTGCCGTTTGGGTTAATCAATGGCGGAGCTACATATCAACGCACCGCAACTACACTCCTACATGACATGATGCATAAAGAAGTTGAGGTATACGTAGACGACATGATTTTCAAGTCCAAGGATAGAGAGGGGCATATTGTGAACCTTCGCAAATTCTTCTCAAGGCTACGAAAGTACAACATGAGGCTCAATCCTCAGAAGTGCGCATTCGGAGTAACATTTGGCAAACTCCTGGGATACGTCGTTAGCCAACGAGGTATATAAATAGACCCTTCCAAGATCAAAGCTCTGATCGAAATGCCACAACCTCAAATGGAAAAAGAAGTCAGAGGATTCTTGGGAAAAGTGCAATATATAAGTCGATTCATATCGAAACTCACCATGATTTGTGAACCTATCTTCAAAAAGCTCAAGAAAACAGATCACACAATGTGGGATGATGACTGTCAAAAGACATTCGACCGAATCAAGGAGATATTATCTAAACCACCAGTGCTCATGCCACCTCAACGAGATCAACCTCTTGGGTTATATCTCACAGTAACCGAAACAGCCATGGGGGCCATGCTAGCTCAAACCGTAGGAAAGGAAGAGAGGGCTATTTACTACCTTAGTAAAAAGTTCTTGGAGTACGAGTGCAAATGTTCACGAACTCGAAAAGACATGCCTCGCTCTTGTGTGGGCAACGAAGAAGCTACGTCATTACATGCTTAGCTACTCCGTCAAAATATACTCCAAAATGGACCCTGTCAAATACCTCTTTGAGAAACCCGTCCTCAACGGACGCCTAGCAAGATGGACCTTGATGCTCTCAGAGTTCGATCTCAAATACGTGCCTCTGAAAGTTATAAAAGGGCGCGCCGTTCTTAAATTCTTTGCAGAAAATCCCATCAATGATGCACAAACAATAGATACTTGGTCATTTCCAGAAGAGGATATACTCCAAACCGATGTAGACTCCTGGGACCTTTACTTTGATGGAGCATCAAACCTAAGAGGATTTGGAATAGGAGTGTTGCTCATTTCTCCTAAAGGCGAGCATACACCGATCTCTGTCAAACTCGACTTCGAGGTGACAAATAATGCTGCAGAATACGAAGCTTGTCTCATTGGACTACAAGCGGCAGTGAGCTTAGGCATTAAAAACCTCCGAGTGCATGGGGATTCGTCCCTGATCATCAATCAAGTTACGGGATCTTGGAAAATCCGAAGTGAAAGCCTAGCACCTTATCAAGCCAGAATAGACCAAGTTGCCCAATTCTTTGATCACGTGATCTATCTACACCTACCTCGGGAATAAAATCAATTTGCAGATGCTCTTGCAAAACTTGCATCTCTGATTAATATGCCAGATGACATGGTGGAAAAGCCTTTATGTATCGAACGACGATTAGAGCCAGCTTATGTCCACCAAATCACCGATGAAGAGGAAATCACAGAGGAACCTTGGTTCCAAGCAATCCTAAACTTCAAGATCAACGGTACCTATCAACCAGATATGGACAAAAGGGGACAACGTGTTATACGCCTACTAGCTTCCCAATATGTTCTCATACAAGGAGAGTTATACAAAAGAACACCTCTTGGTGTAATCCTACGTTACCTTGATCATTCACAGGCGTGGAAAGTGATGGAAGAGGTCCATGATGGAGAATGCGGTCCTCACATGAGTGGGCCCATGATGGCAAAGAAAATCACACGTTTGGGGTATTATTGGACCACAATGGAATCCGATTGCATCAAATACGTAAGACATTGCCACAACTGCCAAATCTTCGGGAATGTACAATGTCCCTCCTTCATTTTGCTCTATACGATGACATCTCCTTGGCCATTTTCTCACTGGGAATTGATATAATCGGAAGATAACTCCGGCCCGAGCAACAAAGAAGTCACTGTTTCATCCTAGTGGCAATTGACTACTTCACCAAATGGGTAGAAGCGGCTTCCTACACTAGTCTCACGGCTAAAAATGTAGCAAAATTCATACAAAACAACATCATCTGTCGATACGGTTGCCCACATGAGATCATTAGTGATAATGGATCACATTTCCAAGCTGAGACTGAGCAATTACTAGCCAAGTACAAAATTAGGCATCACCACTCTTCGCTATATAGACCACAGACTAATGGCGCGGTAGAGGCGGCAAACAAGAACGTTGTCACAATTCTCAAGAAAATGATTGACAACTATCGAGATTGGCCAAACAAGATACCCTTTGCTTTGTGGGGATATCGTACATCTGTTAGGACGCCCACTGGGGCCACCCCTTTCTATTTGACCTACGGCATGGAAGAAGCTACAACCAGTCGAGTTAGAAATACCATCATTGCGTATCTTACTCGAAAGTCAAATCCCGGAAGCCGATTGGAAGAGGGATATATATGAAGAACTCATCCTCCTGGATGAACGTAGGCTACGCGCGTTACATAATGTACAAACATATCAAGCACGTATCAAACGAGCCTTCAACAAAAGGGTCAAGCCAAGGAACATCAAGGAAGGAGACTTAGTACTCAAGTCGATTAGAGCTCTTTTACCTGTCGATCCACGATGAAAATTCAAACCTAATTGGGCTGGGCCATTTCTAGTCAAGTCCATACTTCCAGGGGGTGCGGTTAGAATCACGGACCTAGATGGGAATGAATTTGCCAACCCGACAAACCTTGACCAACTAAAGCGTTATTATGCCTAGAATAGAAACAAAAAACGCGCCTCGCGTAACCTCACGTGTCGCTCTTGTGGCACTAAATAAACGGCCCATGGCCAAGCTGAAAAAAAGCTAATGTCACCTTGCTCTTGCATTTTGACAATTTGTCATCCTCATATCGTCAAATAAACTAAATTGCACCTTAAGAGTAAGTAAAAAGCTCATGCTTATCTTCTAAGTTCATTACAAGCTCTTGCTTAGAACAATTATTCTTTTACATTTACTCGAACTACGCGCAATGGTTTGATTTCATCTTTTTAATGAATATGTAGGCAATCTTTCGCAGGATACAACCCATTAATTTTAAAATGTAAATAGGACATTTGCAGTTACATTTGGAATTCGACAAGAATAATAAATAGAAAATCACAACGGTTTCATAACCAATTAACCTCCTTTATTTCATTCATTTTCTAATAATAATAATAGTACGCTACATAATAATAATAATGCTAAAGAAAAAAGGAATAAAATAGGCTAGGATTCTAAAAACCCCACCTTCTTATTACAATAATAATAATAAATAATAGTAAAGACTTGGGCTATTCCTCCATTTTCGCTTTGCCCTTGTCATTTTTGTCATATTTCTTGTCACGACCTCGAGCCGGACGCTCTTGCGCCACTTCGGACCTAATCACCAACGGCCTTTCTCGAGGTCTAGCCTTCCCATTCTTGTCAATCACTTTGTCCACGGCAGGAGAGGTCTTCGGTTTCTTTGAAGGATGAACAACTCGAAACCCGGCTTCTTCCTCTCCCTCAGTCAGATGCTTCTCTTTCTCCTTTTCCATCTCGCGCACCTTGTAGTCAACAGGCTCGCGCTTCCTCAATCTCTCACGCTCCTCCGGAGTAGTAGCTTTCCTCCACCCCAGATAGGAGTCCGACACCCATAAGGCACTAACAGAAGAGTTCAAGAACCATACGTTTCTTTGAGCCCATTTAATGGTCCACTCCCTTCGACTCTCAGTAGTAAATGCCACGGCAGTCTGCGGGACAATGTCAAGCTTCGGGATTGTCTGCTTCAGTCCAACCTGTCTCATCAGCCTCTCCGGGAAGATGCATACCATGAATTCCAAGCCAAGAATGGGCACAGATCGGGTAGGATCCAAGGAAGATACTCCAGTGATAGATTTGAGATGCCACCATGGTACGATCCATCTAATCAAGGGACCATCATCACTCTTCAATTTGTTTTCCCAATAATTGCAGACTCGAGTGAAGTCCACCATGTAGAACCTAGTCCTCATAGCAACTGAGCGAGCATGATAGGCAGGAACATTAACTGAGGGCTCGATCAATCGAAGACGCTCCATAAACCAAACCTACCAAAAAGCTGGTGTTAAAAAAAAAAAAAACGAAAAAAAATGAAAAAAAGAAGAAAAACGAAAAGAAAAAAAAAAGAGAAGAAATTCTTTATTCTCTTACCTACAAGATAATGGGACTTCCCAAATAAGGTAGGTCACGATTGGCTTTCCTGTTATCCAAACCCAATAGGATCTCTTCTAAACATAAACAGGCTGGGCTCCTGCGCAGTTCCATTTGCTCAACTAGGCTCAGGAAACGGGGATCACCTCTCAAATCCTCATCAACATGCCCTTGAAGGACATAAACATGTAACAAGCAAAATCCGAATGCCCTTCGCCTAGCAACATAAGAGATGGTGGGGTCGGCCTTGTTAATGAATCGGTCAATAAAGTCCAACATTTGCACTTCTTTCGAGGTCCCTAGACGGTCCACCTCAATTCTTGTCAACCCAAGCAAGTCTCTAAACTTGTTCTTATACCCTTGTGAAGTAGAAGGAATAGCAGGCAAGTGTTCTGGGTCCCACCCACCGATCGCAGCAATTTCTTCAGGAAATGGGCAAATGTCACCTCCGGGGAAAGCAAAAACGTGATAATTCGGGTCCCAATAATCAAGACAAGCATCTAGGAATGGTTTGACCACCTTGATAAGCTTCAAACTCAACAATGATCCAAGATTATAAGCACCCATGTCGTGTTTCTCCACGTTGGAAAACTTATTTGTCCACTCTTTTAGACGAATCTCTAAAGTATTCATGATGAATGATTTGTTTTGAGAGTTTTATGTAATAAGACGAAGGAAGAGACGAAAGAATTGTCTGAATAAAACCTCTATCGACGTTTCTATTTATACTAAAATCTGTTTCCTAAAATCCGCCAGGACGGATGTACACCGGGAACAAAGGCGCGGCCACTGCGCCTCTTCAAAGGGACGTAGCTCCTGCTGCGCCTCTTCCTCAGCAACGTCTCTGTGATTTTCCGCGTTGGATCTTTCCTAAATTCCTAAGCGAATAATTTCCTATTCATATGGGTTATTATTTTGGTAAATACATCAAAGTTACCATAGTTCGTGTTTCCTAATTCCACGGGCACGCATTTCGAGGCAATATCAGCATTTTCGCCATTTTAGCACACTTATATATTTCTTTGTATTTTTCTTTTTTCGGGGAATCATTTCTCCAATTTAATGTAATTTATTTCAAACTTATATATTTCTTTTTATATTTTTTCCTTTTTTTGGGGAATCATTCCACTCCCGTCCTGCATTACATTTCTAATTTATAGGTTTCTATTTTTATCATTTTTTTTGGGGGTAACCCTCCCTATCTTCCGGTCATTTCCGGCAATTTTTTTTTTGCATTTTTGCACTTTTGCACTTTTGAGTCATTCGTTTTGCGCTAATTTAGGCCATATATACAAATGTATGTTTTACGTGAATTTCTATGTAAATTTCGGCAGCATGACGGCGTAAACAGTCATCTACCAAACCTGATCAAAGCTAACCTGCAGGAACAAACCACACAACCCAGCAGCAAAGGCACTCAGGCCATTGTATATACAACCAAAAGAGGGACATGTACAACAAACTGGGGGCTCGAGCCCCAAGCAAAATCCAAAATGTCCAAAATGTGGATCCTAAAATGTACAAATGTGCAAGATACAGCCAACAACAAACAACAACAAAAAAAACTACTGCCGGTCGCCGTCTAACTCCGCAACTCTCGCCTCGAGAGTGGCAATCTCGGTGTCACGAACCTCGAGCTCCCTCAACAAACGAGCTGTCTCCTCCCGAGACTGAGCCAGCTCTCGCTCCAGCTCGCGCTCCCTCTGCAAGCGCAACAATTGGCTCATGTCAATCATTTCAAGCAATCATAAGGAAGATTAGAAAAATTCGAAAATGAAGTAGATGAAAGGTTCATACCTGGCGACCTCGACCGCCGACAAGTGCCTAGACGGCAGTAGCTCGCAGCCAGTTGGCTACCCTCCATAACGCCACAAACCGAGACGGCGCAACCTGCATTTTCAAACAAGAAGTTCTCAATAATTGGATAAGTTCAATCAAATGTGTTCTTACACAAAAATCATAAAAATTAGAGGCTCACCCTCCGAATCAGATGCTGCCAATCGTCCAAGCCAACATCTGTCACAACCACGTCAAAGTCACGCTGCTCAGAGATCGTCGTCCTCCCGGTCGCGTCAGTGTACTCGAGGGTCTCGGGGTACTCTGGGGGCTCAATGCCCGCCGCCTCAACCTCCTGCAAAGACAAAGGATTTCCATTAAATCGATGATCATTCATCATGCTTTCGAAATGGTCATAAGGAGAGTAAATTCTCACCACAACCGGCCAGTACGCCAACCTCCCGTAGAGGAACGCCGAGTAGTCCTCACCAGGAAGAAGGAGGGCGTCACCGCCAACGCCAGCCAGGTCAACCTCCATCTCAGCCTCAGAAGGCTCCCTGAACATCGTCCTAGGAGGATCGACAGGAACCGTCAAGACATCCCAAGAGCACTGACGAGCCAAGCGCTCGCCCAAATACCACACAGGACCTATCGACGTCCTCAGCAGCAACCGGCTCGAGCTCCTAGGTCGAAGGACCTCAGCCACGAAAGGAGGAGCGTCAGCGTACTCCGCCCAAGGCCTGGGCACCCACTGGGAAAAGACAAGCAAGAAATCATTCTTATGATCGGTTAAAAAGTAATAAAGAAGCAAAACGAATATAAGTGAGATGCTCACGCTGTCCAGCTGAAGGGCGTTCACGTCCCGCCGGTAGACACCATGAGAGGAACGCTTGCTCCTCGTGCGACACATCACCCAATCCCTCACAACGGGATAAGTCTTCTCCAGCGGCTCCGTCCTCTTGGGCGAGAGGCTCGGAAAGTAGGAGTACACCCACGCCTGTGAAGCAAGATAGTCAATAACGGTCTTTCGTAATTCAATAAGGAAAAGAAGTGATTTAGTCTAAATGAAGGTTCATACCTCCAACAGTAGTCCAGGGCCGACAGCACCAGGAGAAGTCCCCTTCTCCATCAACTCCGGACGAACCATGACCCTCATGAAGCGGATGAGGACCGCGAAACCAGCAGTGCCCCAGTCCCAACGTCCTAGGGAGTTCAGGTTAGAAAGAAAGGGAAGAAGCTTCGTCGACAGCCTCTCTCCCTTGTCCCCGAGGTAGATCGAAGACAAGAACCACCAGAGCCACAAGCGGGCCCTCTGCTCAGCTGTATAGGGAGGAGGAGCCATCTCCCTCCCGTCAATCACCACCGACGTCGGGGTCTTCCCCGCAAAGTAGTCTCGGACGTAAGAATTAGGCACCAAACCAGGCACTGCAGGAGCCTTCAACGCCAAGTTCCAGCCGATCAACCTCCTAGCCTCGGCCGAGTCCACCCTCATGGCAGTCTCCGGCCACTCCACCACCTCGGTCCCACACGGCAGACTAGAAATCATGCCGTAGTCCTCCAACGTGACTCCTACCTCACCAAAAGGCATGTGAAAAGTGGAAGTCGTGTCCCAGAATCGGTCCAAGAAAGCGCGGACCAGGCTAAGGTTAGCCCGCAGCTTCCTCTTCGCGATATCCCTCCAAGCCTGCACCAGGGCGCCAAATGCTCCCCGCTCGATCATGGCTCCCTCCTCCGCCGACAGACTCTCGTAGCACGCCATCGCCGTCGTGTAGCCCGAGAACGATCTGATGTTCCCGGCCTCCTATTGTGATTTGAAACAAAAGCTATCTTTAGTTTAAATGAAATTGGAAAAGATATGAGCAAATGAAATGAAAGAAGATGAGTGATGAGTAATGAATTCAAGATTACCAAGCTCTTCACCGTCCTATAGGACAGGTGACCCTCCGCGGCCCAAAGCAAGTGTCTGCTGTCCCAGGTTTCAGCCCACGCAGGTGGTCCCCTCAGCCGACGACCACCTCGCCCAACGTTGGCCCGCCTCGGGACCTTCTTCTCCTCCTCCTCCTCCTCCTCGAGGACCTCGTCCTCAGAAACCTCAGCAGCTGCCCCAACAGCAGTGAAAGCCTCCTCGAGAGCACGAGAAGCGTCAACGGCTGTGTCTATGTCCATGGGAGCTCTCCCAGAAGTAGAATCCTCGTCACCTGCAACGTTAAAGTAATTTTAGGCCGCGTCAAGTGACGACGAACCTTGATTAGGGGATTTTCGAGTTTTAGAAGCCCCGAAGTCGCTCTTTTCTCGCCATCTTTGGCCGTATTCCCACAAACCTGATCACTCATGTGGTAATTTGGGTTAAGGCAAGCCTAAGTTGAAACCTAGTCATGGGTTCGAGTCGAAATTTCGACAGCATTTCGTTATAACGGCGATTATGCCCTAGAAAAGTGTCTTGAAAAAGCCGTCACAAACCAAAATTCCGAGATGGTAGGAAGCTTACCCATCATCCAAGGATTCCAAATATCAAGTTTCATCGCAAATGGGCATTCCTAACGCTATGTTCGAAGCAATTTACAGTTTAGCTGTGAAACCGTCACAATTTCACTCAAGTGCCCAAAACTCAACGAAAATTCGAAACAAATACATGGTTATGATCTTTATAATACCAATTAGACATTTACAAGGTTAATTTTACAAGGCAAGATTATTTGGGGGGAAAACCCCAAATTTTCGACATTTTAGGGTTGAAAACCCTGAATTTTGTCGATCCAATTCGTCCATTATAGAAGATTAATGCAAAAATGATATACATACCTCGATTAGTCATGGTAAATGCAAGCTTTTGGATCGAATTTTGGCGAAAATGATTGAGATTTGAGAGAGAAATTGATGATTTGTGTTTCGAAATAATGAAATGAAACCCCTGTTTCATCGCGCTTTTACGCAGGAAAGACACCCCCAGGAATAGACGCAGCAGGTGCTGCGCCTCTTCCAAGAGACGCAGCTCTTGTTGCGCCTCTTCCTAAACTTCCCTTCATACAAATTTTCAAAAATTCATTATGAGTTCGTTATTTGTGGGCCCATATTTGGTGCGACTCTTCCCCGATGCCATTTTATCTTTTCTGGTCCGTTTGACGATTATTCTTCGCTCAGACCCGCGTTTCTAAGCCAACTGCAGACTACCGTACATTATTTATTGCTTCCAAGACCTTGCTTGTCACAACGATCAAGTATTCTATGACATGTGTTTCGACACGCCTTCATTATATTCCCCCAGCGAGAGTAAGCGGATAGACAATCCCTCTCGAGACATGGAGATAAATTCCCGATAAGGTTTACCTAACGAGAGTTCACGACATACAACCGTCCTTCTCAAGTTCTTCTGAAGTTTGTTTGAAGACGACCCAAGCAGATTTCTCCCAGCAGTTCCCGCATGTGTCCTGCTACTCACGATATTTCTTATTTTCCCACGGAGTGCGATAAAGGTGTCGTTCTCTAGAAGTTCCCAGACCGGTAGAATTCTTACACTCGAGCCTTGGTTACCCCTCAGGTTGAACTTATATTTGACCTGCTTCCCGTCGATGCTTTCTCTTAGGGTCCCACACCCTAGCACAATCCTTACTTATCTTTTAGGTCTTATCCTTTAGCTCTTATGCTTACCCCTTAGCTCCTATGCACCTCCAGATGCATCTCGAGAAAGAATTCTTAGGTATAGTCTCTTCTTATGGCTGGCGAGCTTCCTTACGTAGTCTAATGGACTTTAAACGACCCTCCCCGATAGTCGACAGACTCTAAAATGTTCCCGATGACAGGTCCTTGGTTCAGACCCCTTGAACCGCCTCGCGTAGCCATAGTCGTCGGGTTATAATCTTCAATTGACCTAATGGCTATACTTTGACTTTTGCCTTGTCCAAGCCTCAGTCAAAGTGGGGGCACTGTAGATACCTCATTTCTGCACCTCCCACAAACCACCCGGTGATGATTGGGCCGCATGTTTGGTACGCGGAACGATTTGTGATAGTTCGTAAGTTTATCGTCAAGTGATTGCTCAAACACTTGTGTCTACCTCTTAATTGTCATCTACGCGCCGATACGGTCGTTTTGACAGTAATTAGAGTACATTTAGAGTCTGGGCTTAAAACCGTCTTCATTTTCTGATAACCGCTAAAATCCCGAGTCAGAATGTTCTGGAATGTTCCGGATATTTCTATTCCATATTTCACAATCTTTTAATCTTTGGTAAATAATTTCCCGTAATATTCATAGAAAATATTAAGGAAAATAAGATTAATCCGTTATTCCATAATTTAAACACGGAAATCTTTCTTCCGCAGAAGGAAACCACTTGGGAACAGACGCAGCAGGTGCTGCGCCTCTTCTAAGAGACGCAGTGCCTGCTGCGCCTCTTCCCAAGTCCTTTTCTGCGTATTTTTTCGTATCTTTTCATATCTTTTCGAGATTCACTTCCAAAGTCTCTCCGAAACCCTAATTCCTTCACGTGATTAGTATAAATAGGAGCCTTCGCTCCTCATATTTCTCACGCGAGTGTCCGCCCTTCTCTTCTCCCTTTGCATTCTAGACCACGTTCTTACTTTTTGGCGCCTACGTGCTTGATTTTTTTACCACGTAAGCTCGGATCTTTCTGAGTACCAGCCTCGTTTGCATGACCGACCAATTTGACCAACTCCACAATAATCAACATTAATTAATCTTAATCGTTTTCCTCTTACGAGGGCACTTTCATTACATTCGAGTCGAGCATCACTAATCGTAAACTTAGTTCATCTCGTTTCGTCAAACATGTAAGTCTGAGGGTGTAAATCTCTCTTTTATTATTCTTATTTACTTTTTGTAATCATTAATGTAAGGTTTATATCAAAAGTACTTCTAAAACCGATTTGTAAAACCATGTTTAAAACCCTTTTTACGGATTATCAAGAGACAGACGTCGAGAAAGGACGCAACAACTGCTGCGGCTCTTCGAAGGGACACAACACCTGCTGCGCCTCTTCGTGAAGCTGCCGCAGTTCCTGCTTCCTTTCTTCTTCCTTCGTCCTCTGTTAGTTTCGCTTCTTTGTTTTCTTTCGTCATCGTTTGTTCTTTTTTCGTTCACATAATAGTTTTACATATTATTAATCACTGTTAGTATATAATTCATCATTGAATCCAGACTTAAATCCCTTATAACCAATGTTTGCGGATTTTCGTCATTAAAGTCAATCCGGGTTATAGAGATTCGATTCATTCATATCGAGTTTCTGGAATTCGATCTTTGATATATTCCCACCTGTTTGTCCGTCATTAGTTCTTCATTAATTTGATATATCTAACCTAATTAGTTCACTCATGTCACTAATCAATCTTTCATTCATGTAATTAATTCGTTTACATTCGTCTCATCCATGTTTTATCGTTTTTATGACTCATTCACATGTAATTAATGTATTAAATCACTTTCATCCGAGTCGAATATCGTAATCAATCATTAAATTCACCCACGAATACTAACGATTTGCAGTTCCGGCTTCACAGCCAGAACTCAGCCTTGGAACAGACGTAGCAACTGCTGCGCCTCTTCCAGAGGGCGCAGCTCTGCTGCGCCTGTTCCTGGTTGACTTCTATCTCTGAACTTCCGTTCTGCCTTGACCTAGTTTAATTAGTTTACGTATTTAATTAACTATTATTCGTATTATCACCTAATAATCTGTTCGTTCATTCATTTATTCTTTCTTTTTCCCAAATTATCCGTTTTAGGAGTATTTTCGACAAATCATTAAACCCGTTGTAATTATTGTATTTCTTATTTATTGTATTATTTTATTTCTTTTATCGCATTGCTTGTATGCCTTCACATGTAATTAAATCTAAATCCCTACTTCGACTCAATTGTATGTTAAAGTAATTGTTCACCGACTTAGTCTAATTCTCATATGTTAGGATTAAAACTTGGATGTTGCATTGCATGCATATAACCGTCAATATATCGAGTATAGATAACTTCCGTAATCATTAGTAGAGGCCACTATCGAGGCGGGCGGTATTAGGTGTTCGATCAAAAGAGCTTTCTAATACGTACCCTCACCCCTTACTCCAGATCTCTATGAACATCCGTGTTCATTGGCATCCACGAGAGTCATTCTAGACATAGAATGATAAGGGTAACGAGTTCTTGGTGTTCATGTCACTACTTTGTGCCTTGATATGACACGAGGTATTCGAACGGTTTCCAATTTTCCACAATAAATTGGTGGCGACTCCACAAATGCAAACGCTTGTTTCCCAAGCGCCCTCGTGGCCCCGTGTCCACAACGCTCGACAAGTTGGGTACTAGTCTTCCTCCACTTACTTAGGAAGTCGGTGAAACCTTCTTTCTCATTTTGGGTAAGAACCTCTAAGGTGCGCATATTGACTTGGATCTCAGCATTATCCGCATATTGTTTAGCGAATTCAATTGCGGCATCATCCCAAGTGGCGATCTTCTTGTGCTCTACGGAATAGAACCATTGCTTCGGGGTGGTATCAAGAGATGAAGGAAAGATCCTTAAGAACATCTCGGGTTTGATGCCTTTGATAAACATGTAATCCTTGAAAGCACGAATGTGGTTCAAAGGATTTTCATGCCCCTTAAATTTCGGGATATCTGTCATGTTGAAGTTGGTTGGCAATTTGGAACTCACGGCCTCATACTTGCGATTGTTTTCCCTATAGATATCATCCCCTTTGAGGTACATCAATTGTTCCTCCAAGTATTGGAGTCGTTTTTCAGCTTCGGCCAGACCTACGGGAGGGTTGACTTCTTGTGCTCCCACATAAGGTGGAGGGTTGTCATTCACGAAATCATTCGCAAATTCATGAGGCACTTCATTTTCTGCAGGAGGCAACCTAGTTTCTACAACAACGATTCGGCCTTCGATTGTGTTGAGACGATCATACACTTGGTCTTGGCTAGCTTGGAGATGAGTTAGCGCGGCTACGATTAGATCATTACCATTCGGTGGTTGTCCATTGACACTTGCGTGACTAGTTCCAGGCATCTTGGAAATTGGATAAGAGATCGACGACGAATCAAAATAGGGTCGACCATTCTAGCACACTTACCCAAAAAAAAGTTTTGACTCGTGAAGTGGAAGTGTGCCACTTGTGTCAAGTGAGGTTTAAAGAAATGACAAAGTTTAGAAATGTTGGTCCTAGTCAACTATAGTGTAGTTGTAGGAGTGGACTCGAAGTGAGGTTTTGAAATGGGCTTTGAGGCCCAAATTTTGACTCGACATCGGACAGAGTTTTAACTGGTTTTGCGCTAAATTTGGCCTTTTTCGAAAATTTTACATTTTTTATTTAAAAGAGGTTTTAATTTTACAAAATTCGTCATGTTTTCGTTTAGAAAATGGCGATCACATATAATACAAGCATTTATACAGGCACTATAACGGGATGCTGAGTGCATTTAAAAGGGTTTTGGTTTAAAAGGTGGGTTGCCATACCGAACAATCAAACCCGGGGTCTGTGGAGAGGTTTGTACCAAACAGGAGTAAGGCCGATTCCTAGTCCATTTCCTCGAGTAGTGAAAGTCCTTGATACAAACAGTAGTAAGCACCATGGTATAGTTGACGTTAATCGCTATCCATCCTTAGGTCCAAATAATAATTTGGACTGTCTAGACGGGACGATTGGTCGAATGGGTTGGGTTGGGCCTAGGAAGGCCGAATAAACGATCTAGGAAGACCGAGTTATGAAAACCGACAACTGTCTCGTAAAAAATATTCCCTAACCTTGTTCAAGTTTCACCCTTGGCAACACGTAAGTGTATTAATCCCCAGCGGAGTCGCCAAACTGTGGACGCGGGCCCACAGGGTTCGCTTGGGAAAACAAGAGTTTGGATTTGTGGAGTCGCCACCAATTTATTGTGGAAATTGGAAACCGTTTGAATACTTCGTGCCTTGTCAAGACACAAAGTAGTGACATGAACACAAAGAATTCGTTACCCTTAGCATTCTATGTCTAGAATGACTCTCGTGGATGCCAATGAACATGGATGTTCACAGAGATCTGGAGTAAGGGGTGAGGGTACGTATTAGGAAGGTCTTTTGATTGAACATCTAATCCTGCCCGCCTCGATAGCGGCCTCTACTAATGATTAGGGAAATCGTCTATATTTGATATGTTGTCGGTTATATGCATGCAATGCATCAAACAACGTTTTAATCCCAACATGTGAGAATTAACTAAGTCGGTGAAGATATAATTTAGCATACAATTGGGTCGAAGTAGGAATTTACGGTGGATTACATGTTAAAACATACAAACAAACGATAATAAAGAATAGAATAAAAATACAATAATTAAAATAATTACAACGGGTTAATTGATTTACGTCGAAAATACGTTTAAAATGGATGATTTGAGAAAAGAAAAGAGAGAACAAATTAACGAACAGATTAATGGGTGATAATACGGGTAATAGTTAGTTAATACGTAGGCTAACGAATTAGGTCAAAGCAACAACGGAAGTTCAGGGGCAGAATTCAATCCGGAACAGGCGCAGCAGAGCTGCGTCCTTTGGAAGAGGCGCAATGCTCACTGTGTCTGTTCCTGAGGTGAATTCTGGCTGTGAAGCCGGAATTGCATATCGTTAATATTCATTAGTAATTTAATGATTGATTATTGATGTTCTGTGACACCCCGCGATAAAGCGGAATATTACTAATAAATTAAAGATGAATTTTATGAGATTTTAAAAACTTTTTATTACTAGTTAAATAATAACACGCGGGTGCCAAAAACGAAAAGAAACAAATATAACAATAGACAAACTTAGGTTATTACAACCTAAGTCTAGAAAGCGGGGAAAAGATATCCCACGAATAAACATATAATGGGTTTCTAAACTAGCAACTAAGGTCCAAGGGTTTAGTTCTCGCTAGCATCTTCACCACATGTCATTCATGTAAACATGAACGCCATAGTCAGTGGGGAGTAACTCAAGGTTCTCCCAGCCACAATATGTCAAAATGCAAGTAAACAAACACTTAATTAACATATTGATCATGCAACATATATGGACAATAAAGAACAAGAGAATATAAAATGGGTAATCATGATGAGATATACATAATACTTTCTTGATGGAATATGCATGACACATTAGAATAAATATGCACTCAAGGAAACAGAACAATCAAGTCAACCAACTCATATTGACTCGACTCAACAAGTGTAGATATATACTTAGTATGAACTCACAAGACAAACCATCTAGACTCCAACCTCTTGGTAGGATGACGATCATAATACGGTCCTAGTCTAAACCTGGATCCAGACTCTCGGGATGGGCGACACCCGATTCGACATACGATACCAAATCGTATCCAAGACTCGAAACATGGCACGCACTCGTAACCAAAGGTCGAGTAACCTCTAATCGGAAACATGGCATGCACTCATAACCAAAGGTCCGAAGAAAGGCGGAAGGATATCCTAGTTCGAAAACATGGCTCGCACTCGTACCAAAGGTCCGAAGAAGGAAAGATAACCCAATCCGGAAACATGGCTCACACTCGTGACCAAAGGTCCGAAAGGGGTAAATAAGGAATGTCAAGTCGTCACACAATGTAAACGTCACACTTGAGTCACAATAAGAGTAGGAATGATCATGCAAGCATAAACACGATAGAATGTCATATATCACGGAATCACTAATGTCACATTCATACTTATGGCTTGCACCTTACCATAAGTACGGATGGGAACATCAATCCCGACGATCATATCGCAACTAGAGGGCTTATAGCTCACCCCTAGTATCCGTTAGGACCAAGACTCTCACAACAGAACAATACAAAACATTATCAAGGATGTGACTCCTACAAGTACTTATAATAAATACCTCATACTTGTATTATATTAATAAATATTCCATTTTATAATTTAATATGCCGGTTAAATAAAATATAATAAGTGATAGTGAATAATTTACGTTATATGAAATTTAAGGAATAAACTGTAAAGTCCAACAAGTGAAGCATACCAAGTCTAATTAAATACACCACACGAATCCAATTAATTTAACATAGCTAGCGTGACTAATTTAACATGACAACCCAATTAGATAAATACCGCAAGCCCAACAATTCAAAACAAATGAGCCTAACAATTGAGGTCAAAGAAGCCCAACAAACAAAACTTAATGTATCTAACAATTAGAGCCAAATTAGTCCGAATAGCCAAATCATGTAAAACTCAAATATTTAGTAGGCATACTTTTTCCAATAAAAGAGATAAACAAGGGAGAAGGGGAAGGATAGGGGTGTGAACCTGTCTATAACCGTGACCAACTCGGGTCATTGCCATGGCCAGCACCGCGTCCAACCAACGGTGGTCAACCTCACCACCCACGACCAACATCCGTCCAACCACACTGTCAAATTACAACCACCACAACTCACCCGAATCAACAAACATATGAACCAAGAGACGAACAATTAATAGGCTTAAGACGGATATTCGAATATTCAAAAGGAAACCAAACTTACGCCAAGGAACCCTTACCCACGACTCAAAACCAGCAGCCATACACGACACTCGATCATAATATGCTACCTCCAACTAGTCCGATTCAAACAGCCACCAAGACTCGACTCAAGACTGCCCACAACCACCATACTGACTGCTCACAACCACCATATCGAGCATCCCAAAACAGAGCATGAAACCGCCCAAAACAGCCACCATTTCGACCCACAACAACCATGAAAATTAACCACAAGCATTAAAACTCGACTTCATACATGAGAAACACAGAAAAGACTCAAACTTTGCGATGAATAACGAAAGCCGAGTAAGAAAGGGCGAAAATACCGACTCATTGTCGAGTAACCTATCACCGTTACCTTTAACTCTCAAATTCCCGAGTAAAACATCCAAAAACATGCGCTTTTCTTCAGTCTTCAAGGTCCTCAACTTCAAAGAGGAAAAACGAGTTATATGAGTCACCAAAACTGAGTTCGTCATAAGATGCCCTTTTCGAAAATTCAACAAAATCAAAGCTTTCTTACCTTAAAAGAATGAGGAAGGAGAGAGGAAGAGAATGGTGTAAAAATTAGAGCATTTAGTTAAGAGATGGAGGATAAATCTGGGTTGGAAAGGGGGCGAAAATGGCGTGTATGTTGCTCGTTGCTGCTGCGTTGTTGTTGCTGTTTAAGGGAAGAAGAAGACGAAAGAAAGAGGAAATGCAGAGGTGGGGTTTGCGGGTGATTCATAATAACCACACAACAACATTTTGTGTATATATAATAACAATAATAATATAATATATAATAATAGTATATACTAATAATAATAATATATAAAAATATATATATATATAAGAGATATTTAAAGGTAGAGTGTAGGAGGGTAGGTGAGCATGTTGTCGATTTCTGTTTTGGTTTGGATTAAAGCAGTACATAGTGAAATGTGACGGTCTATAGCTAGACGGAAACTAATATTATTTCTGTCACTATTATTATTGTCCGACCAAAATATGTATACATCTATTCTTATATAAATTATGCCTCAAGAATATAATTTAATAATACATATTTTTATAAAAATGAGCTTTTATATAATACGTTTATAAAAATCGTGTTTGACATAAAATTAATTAAATTGAATAATTCAAAAATATATAATAAAGTGATTAAACGGTTTAATAAATCATAAATATCAGGATGGGAAATTCGCGGGTGTTACATGTTCGACTCAAGTAGAAGTGATTTAACATATTAATTACATATGAATTTGGTCATAAAAACGATAAAACATGAGATGAATCTAATTAGAACAAATGAATTACAAGATTAATTACAAGGTTAATTACAACTTAAACAAACTAATTAGGTCAAATTAATGCTAAACTATTGACGATGACGACGATAAACAGACTAAAAATATACAAAGAATGAATTCCAGAGACTTGATATGGATGAATCGAATCTCTAAAACCCGGATTTGATTTTATGACGAAAACCCGCAAATATGAATTACTTGGAATTTAAGTCGGGAATTTAAAGGTGATAAATCATTAATAAATTATCATGCTAAAATTATCATGCCAATGAAATAAGAACAAACAAGGACGAAGCAAAAATAAACAGACAAATTAAACAAAAGACGAAGGAAGAAGAAGGAAAGCAGGAACTGCGGCAGCCTCAGGAAGAGGCGCAGCTGGTACTGCGTCCCTTCGAAGAGGCGCAACAGTTGCTGCGTTCCTTCGACGTCTGTCTCCTGTTAATCCGTAAAAGGGGTTTGAATAAAGGTTTTGTAAATCGGTTTTGAATATATTTTCGACATAAACCTTACAATAATGATTACAAAAATAAAATACAATAGTAAAAGATGGGATTTACACCCTCAGACTTACATGTTTGACGAAACGAGATTAACTAAGTTAACGTTTAGTGATGCTCGACTCGAATGTACGACGAAAGTGCCCTCTAAGAGGAAATTAAAGAAAGTTGATTAAGTTGATTGATGTGGAGTTGGTCGAATTGGTCGGTCAAGCAAAACGAGGCTGGTACTCAGAAGGATCCGAGCTTACGTGGTTGAAAGTTCAAGCACGTAGACGCCAAAAAGCAAGAGCGTGGTCTTAGAATGCAAAGGGAGAAGAGAAGGGCGGACACTTGCGTGAGAAATATGAGGAACGAAGGTCTCTATTTATACTAATCACACGAAGGAATTAGGGTTTCGGTAAAACTTTGGAAGTAAATCTCGAAAAGATCTTAAAATACGCTGAAAGGAGCTGGGGAAGAGGCGCAGCAACCACTGCGTCTCTTGGAAGAGGCGCATCACCTGCTGCGTCCTTTCCCCAAGGGTTTCCTCCTGCGGAAGAAAGATTTTCCGCGTTTCTCTTATGGAATTGCGGTTGATCTTAATTTCATTATTATTTAAAATATAATTTCGGGATATAATTTACCAAAAGATTAAAGATTGAAAATATGGAATAGAAATATCCGGAACATTCCAGAATATTCTGACTCGGCATGTTAAACGGTTATTAGAAAATGAAGACGGTTTTTGACCCGGACTCCAAATATACTCTAATTACTGTCAAAACGACCGTAACGGCGCGTAGATGACGACCAAGGGGTTGACACAAGTATTTGAGCTATCACTTGACGATAAACTTACGTATTGTCATAAATCGTTCCGTGTACCAAACATGCGACCCGATCAACGTCGTGTGGCTTGCGGGAGGTGCAGAAATGAGGTATCTACAGTGGTCAGTTGATCCTTTAAGGTCACACCTAAAGGATGATGCCCTTATCAGTAAAATTGATTAATTGTATGACGATATAAGTTAATCAATTCTTTAAAATTGAACAGTTCAATTGTGAGAGAGAATATTAATGTCTTATTGTAATGGGATTAAATAAGATTTATTTTAGTAATTGAAATATTTTATTACTAAAATTGTTTATTGTTTGTGAAACAATAGAGATGAGAATGAATGGTTGATTATAATTACAAGATGTTGTAAATTATAATTATATGACCCATTTTATTTATGTGATCAAGTATCACTAGTCAATTTGTTGTATGTAATTTAATTAATTTATAAAATGATATTTACTTGATAAATATGCATTAAATTAATTAATACCATGTAACATACTACATGTGACATATTGTGTGACAAATGACAAATTGACAAAATAAAATGGAGGTCTACATAAGGTATGAAAACCGGTTTTATGGTAGGTTTTTAGGGTTTTGAGGTTTATTGTTTTTAATTGATAAAAACATCATCATAACCTAAGAACCTAAAAAGCTAGTCTACATTTTTGGGTAAGAAAAATATAAGAAAGGCAAATGCATGCATTGGCTTGGCTTATCCACACTCCCACCGGTTTTTCCATTCTCTTTTGAAGAGAATTGTGTTCTTATTTTGCTCATTCATTCATATGCAAAATCTCTCTAATATATTCATCTCTCTTCCTCCAAAACTTGACAAGTTTTGATTAAAGTTATTCAATGATATTAGTAATATTATTAATGTAATATATGAGTATTAGTAATCAATTTTAAGGTAGACTACTAAATAAATATCTAGCAAATATTATTTAGTAGAGATAAGGGCTAATCTTGGGTGCAATCAAGAGGAGAATCTCTACATTGGGATTTTGGAGGATCATCCTAATACTCATCATAACTCAAGAACAAGTAAAGGTAGGAGACCTTACTTATGCCCATAAATCCGAAAATAATAATGTAAGGGACATTATTTTTCTTATTAATCTCTTATTTTGTTATGCATGCACTAGATCTAAAGAACATAAATTAAGAAGTTAATTAGTTCACTATTAGAAGAGTCTAATAATAGTTATATGAACCTAATAATTGGTATCAGAGCAGAGTATGTTGCATGCATAATCGGTTATTGTTTTTCCGAGTTAAAATGTTAACATATAAAACTAAAAATATGTGATTTATAAGAGTAAGTCACGAAATCATAATGCATGTTATATATTCTGCTTCTAAAATATTTTTAGGTCATTTTTATGATTTATGGTAATTTATTGCTCATTTTTATGATTTTTAGTGAAATAATTACATTTTTATGACTAAAATGAACTTTTATTCAGTAAAATTAGTTAACCTTCACTACTGGCCGTGATTTTTTAGTATGACCTCACATGAATATTTTATGTATTGTATGTAAAATTTTATATTAATGTGATTAATATTTCATGATTTATGATTTTTATGTGATAAAAATGGCATAAATGGAGGTTAAATGACTAAAAATGGTTAAACTTACTCTCTGACCTTGAAAATTTTATATGACCTCACATGCATATTTTACAAGTAGTGTGTAAAATCTCGTATTAATTTGATTAATATTGCATGATTTATGATTTTTATGAGATAAAAATATATTAAAAGATGTAAAATGGTTAAAAATAGTTAAACTTCGAACCAGATCATGAAACTTTACTATGTTTTCACATGCATGAGTTACAGAGTGTATGTAAATTTTGAGATGAAATGATCTCATTTACCATAAGTTATGAATTTTTAGTGTAAAAATGGCATAAATAGTGACTATTTTAGCATAAATAGCTAAAACAAATTGCATGGTATGAGAAAGTTATTTTAGGTTGCATAAATATCCCACTTATCATATCTAAGGTTATAAAATTTATTAGATTAATTTTTGGATACTTTAGATGTTTTATGAGATAAAACCGATAAATTGCAACTATATTTTCTCAAAATTAATTCGAAAACTTTAACCATGATTTTTGACATTGTGAGTGTCATGAAAATAATTCTAAATGTTCAAAAATTTAAAATTCAAATTTTGAAATTTTTGTAATTTAATTTGGATTTATTTCATAAATGTTATGATTTTAAGGTAAAAAATGAGCATAAAATTAAATCAAGTTGAATTATTGTCAAAAATTGAGTGATGACTAATTTTTGAGTCATAAGAGTGTTAAGATAATTAACTTGAGCTTAAATGTGATTTGAGTGTTAATATGTGATTTTAAGAAGTTATTATCACGCATTTCCATAAAACCGGGTTATATAATCGATATAAATTAAATAGGGCGATTTGGCACATAATTTGGCATGTTAGACACATATTATAATGCTGCATATTTCAATTGTTGAATGTCTTTTATTTATATAATTTTGAATTATGTAATTTTATCTTAGTATGGCCTTAGTTTTAATTGATATTACATGTATTGAAAGGGAATATTGATTCGGTTGTAATTTAATATGATCTCGTATCACTTTTATTTTTACTAGTTTTTCCATTTTACAAATGTATAATAGGAATAGCTTTGTATTTTTATTATTATTTGTAATTATGGAGTTTCTTCAAAGACAGTGCCATTCGGAAAGGTGTTCCGACGAAGACGGTGTTCTTGGAAGGCGTGCCACTTAAAGATTCAAGGGACCAAAGGAGTTGGTTTCCGAATATGTAATAGTTTATTTGATTTTCTATTTTAGGAAGGCCATACTAGGAATTTATTATTATTGTTTTGCATTTATTTTAATATGTTGCATGCATTGCCAAATCGCCATAACAACACATGCATATCATATCGAGTCATAGACCGTGTCATTTATAATTATCGTAGTTCACCGCTTTTGTTCACTTAAAACGTGATAGATAATAAATTGCCAAGACCTCTCACTAAATAATAATTGAGAATTAGCCTTACCAAATAGTAGAAACCATGAGTCCCAATTTCATGAGGAAGTAGGCTCGGCTCACCGGGGTACTAAACTTGTTACGCTGGGTAAGTGGGTAATAAAATGTTATTATATCGAAATTTGGATTGAGCTCAACGGAAATATTCGTGACCGTAGTCGCATGTGTTCCGGGAAAAAGATAATTATTAAAGTAATTTTTATCGACCGAGAGTTCTAGAAGTAGAATCGATTAAGAGTTAATCCACCGAGTTATATTGATAAGGGATGAATCGGCTCACCGTGCCCGAGTTAATATGAATTTGGATCTCGGAATCATTTATAATAGTTGGGTAGAGGTCACTATATAAATGCAATACTTGTTTACAAGTATTATTAAAACGATAGATATTTATTATTTCCTTCATTTCCGTTTTGTAGTAATCTATACGCAATGGATTCATCTAATACTCTTACACCAATCACCATTAATTCATGGCTCCAATCATTCGATAAAAAAATGATCCAAGTATGACAATGATACGATTAGAGAATTATGCTTTGGCATTGGTCAGGATGGAAATATTTGCTACTTTACCACTTCCACACTTCCCACTCCAATATTTATGCCTACCTCTTTGGTAATAAAACCTTGTGAAGAAATTCTCACTAATTTCAAGGCATCCTAGTTTGTAGAAACAAGGAGAAATATCAAATTCAGTGGGAGTTCTAGCAAGAATATCCTTGCAACTAAAAGGAGTATTGGTATTATTAAAGGAAAGGCAAAGATGGGTAAGAAACTCAAACCTGATAATGAATTGGAAATGGATAGTGTGACTACCACAACCAAGACCAAGAAGGGTGCCCAATCTTATGAAGAATGTCATTATTGTAATGTCACGGGCCATTGGAAGCGAAATTGCCCCAAGTATTTGGAAGATATCAAAGTTGGACTTATTACTCTAAGTGGGACTTGGATATGTGGAAAAACTAAACAAGAGTGATATAAATCGCCGACAAGGAAATGGAGCTAAGGTAGCCACCACTTCGAGAGGGACTTGTGTACTTGTTTTAGCTAATAGCTTTGAGTTGTAATCTATATAATGGTTATTATGTACCCATTGTGTCTAAAAGCATTATTACCATTTCTATATTAGACATAGAAGGATTTTTCCATTCTTTTGCGATCAAAAACAATTGTTGTATTTTGTTGAATATGACTTGGCTGTTAGCTAAGCCACTTCTATCAATGGTATTCATGTTTTAGACACTTCCAACTCAACTAAAGATATCTATAACATACAATCCAAAAGACTTATATCAAGTGATTCAAATGATTTGTGCATTTGGCCTTTTTCGATTAGGTTACATAAATGAGAAATGCATTAAAAGGCTAGTGTGGACTAGATTTATCGAACCATTTGATTTTTCAATCATATGGAATATCCGAATCTTGTCTCCTTTACAAAATGATTCGTACTCCCTTTAGTGGTAAAGGAACACGAGCAAGTGATTTGTTAGGACTAATACATGTCGATGTATGTGTTCCAATGAGCATCACCGCAAGGGGAATTTATGACTACTTCGTCACTTTTACCGATGATTTAAGTAGATATGGGTATATTTACTTAATCAAAAATAAAGTGAAGCATTTGAGAAATTTAAAGAATTTCTAAATGACGTAGAGAACCAATTGAACAAAGAACTAAGGCATTATGATCCGATCGTAGTGGCAAAGATATAAGTAATGAATTTGATTTATTAAAATATGGATTATGACCTAGTGTCACTACCTATAAGATCAAACTAATATGAGTCGGTTTGAGTTATTGAACTCAATTTTGGGAATTTGCAATCCAAAACGGACAAGTAATTCTAAACGGATGGTCAACCAGGAGATACCTGAAATAGAGAGTCTATTTAACATATGACATGGATCAGACTGGCATATGACATGAATCAAGCTGCCATGATAGAGCTGGTCTTTTATGGGCAAATTCGTCAGTCTAGACGAACTTCCAATTACTTCACCATATATGTTTGTTACTCACAAAGCTATCTCTTAAGAAGATAGGTGTATTTCTAAGAGATAGAGTGGGAGTAGATTGTAACTAACAAACATGTCTTATAGTTATTGTGTTACTTTGTGAAAGTAATGGGACTATAATCTATAAAGATAGAGTGGGAGTATAGCTCAGTGGGAGTTTAGCACACATGTCTTGTTGTTAAAATGTTGCTTTGCGATAGTAATGGTATTATGACCTTGTCCCAAATCGACCTTGTTGCATACGAGCCATAGCATTACAATCCGAAAATTGTTACTCAAGAGTAGATTTACTTTAAGGCGAGGGTCTCTTTAAAGTAAATAGATCTTTAGAGTACTTAAGTGCATATATTGACATGAAGATGTTAATCAAGATAAATTATGTTAGGAATTTCCGCATTTCATTTTAATGAAGAATGGCAAATGAAATTAAAATTCGCTTTTCTAAAATGGGAATTTAGAGAAGGATGTGTTTGGAATACAAAACCTTAGATAAAGATCTAAGAATCCTAACATATTATGTGTAGCTTTCTTAAGTGATCCTAGAATGGTCTTAAGCAAGCATTAAAGGATTATACTTTTCGTTCATGTGATAATTGTGAATGGTATCATGATTATACATGAAGTTAAGTGGGAGCAAGAATTATTTTTCCATGTCTTATATGTTGATAACATATTACTTATTGAAAATAATGTATCAATGCTCTTTTCTGTGAAAGAGGGATTTGGAGACTAGGAAAAGGTGCGATATATTATAAAATTTCTGAATCTATGTGAGAGAATATTGGCATAGAGTTAAGTGTCTTATGATGATAAGAACTTTCAAATCTGTTTAAAATCAACAAGGTTGAATAGGTTATTCATGGTGATGAAAGTGGAATTACTATGATGGAGGCATGGTCATTCATCGAACCTATTAAATTGTTGATCACATGAAATCATTTGCTAATGTTTCCGCCATTAGAATGATCATGTATGCCAACAGACGCACACGCCGTGATGAAGTATATGCTAGGAGCATAATAAGTCAATAACAGTTTAATTCATAAGATGGTCTTGTGAAAGCCTTAAAGAACAATTGAGGATTTGTTCAATTGTTTGGATGATAAACTAAGTTACGTGTTGAAAGGTTGTACAAACTTTAGTTTCCAAACCAAAAAGGATTTATTAAAATCCTAGGATGTCTTATTGACTTAGGAGTAAGAAACTAGAAAAGTGTTTTAGTTTCGCGCATTGCAAATTCTACAATAGGAATCTAGGTAAATTGTGATAAAATGGTCAACGTAGGGATTAAGGGTGAATCCCTCAACAAATGACTTTATCACAAGTTATGCGATAACAGTAGGAGCATATTTCAAGTTAAAGAGTCCAAGTCTAGTAAGAAGACTAGACAAATACTTAGAGATAAATTCAAGTTATTAGAAATAACATTGAATAGAAGGAAATAGCAATGGATAAAGTTGGAATATATGGATATATGGTATATCCACTTGCCAAGCTTTTATTGCATTTCAACAAGTCTAAAAGATACACTATAGATTATAAGATATGAAGTAGTAATAGAGTATTGACTATTCATATATGATAATCGCATTTATTGTTTGAGTTTTATTAAACTCACCCGTTACTTTGTTAAATCCAAATGGGTTGTAGAGACAAATTGAACCCCATTAAAGTGAACTAGATTGACATGGTATTGTCCCCTAGTTACTTATAGAAGGTGATGTCTCGAAGTGACTAGAGTGTGATGCGATTGATGGCAAGTTCAAGTGCCATAGAGTCATATAAGATGACTAGTCGATCACATAGGCAGACTGTATGGGACACTCTGTCGGGCAGTGACCGCTTATAGAGTTCTGGTAATTCATAAAGCCCGGTCGTGGCAAGAGTTGCTATAGTATTCTTATGAGTCAATTCTTTTGACTAGAGACTATTCGCCCAAGTTGGCACAAAATTCTGATTGACTTTGATTTATACTCTACGACTGTTGTAAATGAGGTCAAACGGGTATATTTTGGGTTATGATGAACTGTGGCTAAACAAAGTGAATAGTGCGATAGGAATTGTCCACCCCCTTGTCAGGGTCAATTGAAATCTCAAGGCCACTCGAGGAGTAGTGAACTGGAAATGCTTGGCCACGCTCGGAAGGTATCTACGGTAGATAATTCCGGTCAGACAGTTACACTCCAGATCGAGGAAACCACTCAAGATATGATCAAGTGCAAGTACGACCTGCGAGACACCTTGCATTGAGTAGGAGATTGTAATAGGACAAGAGAATTGGTGACGCACACTTGTCTCGGACAAGTGGGAGATTGTTGGAGTATGTGTCCTCAACAATAGTGCGATCACATGTTTAAATCTCATAATAAGAATACGAAAAGGATGATAAATTAAATAGTCAACCGATCAACATTTGTAACACCCCGATTTATGAAGGAGCCTTTAGCAAGACATTCCCTGATAAACCGGACTGTTACCATCTCGGTTTCCCGAGGTAGTGAATAACAAATTAAACTCCAAGGCAAAATATATAATTACTTTAACTTAATTATTACAAAACCTCTTTTACATCAAATTACAAGGAACTAACATAAATGAAAGTGAAAGTCTTCTAAATGATGATCTAGCTACTAAATCTTCTGATCCAGTGTCTCACGCCCATCAAGCTCCCAGCCTATCTCATAAACCTGTCAAGCCTGCTCCCCAATATTTGGATCGTCACAGGTGTTAACGAATACACAGGGTGAACCACGAGGTTGAGTAGGGAATACAATGAAACAACAAAATATGATATGCATGCTCCTCCGTCACCTCCATCTCCATCTCAACTCATATCTCATAACCCGGAACACCCAGCCATACCGATCCCCAGACTATATATCGACCGTAGCCCGATCCAGCCAAGCAAACCGAGGACACCAGGGCAAGTCCTGCAGAACCCGCCTGGGCCTTATCACAACATCATCTTCACCACACCACATCACCACAACATCCTCCATCTCCAATGCATATGAATGCTCAAAAGAAATTAATGCAACACAATATATATATCTTTGAACTGATCAATCATAAAATCATGCCGGTTACCAAATGTTGTAATAACATACTCAATACGATCAATTCAGTCAATCACCTTCCAGTATATGAATCATAACGTAAATCAACAGTCACGAAGCAAGTCAACGTTCACAGTTTGGTCATACGAAACACAAACAAGTCAACACAATTCAACATCAACGATAATAAGTCAAGTGTATTTCCCTACCTTTTCGCAATCCAAGCACACACAAGCAATCACTTATGATCCTTCACATATCCATCACCTACATAACATAATTATGTATAATTACCATCTACTCAGTCAATTAATCATCCACATAACCTAGACTCATCATAACTTATTAGGAATATCAATTTAAAGAACAAACACGACTTTTCCTGATTTTCCTGCTCATGGCAGAATCGGTATAAAATGAATAACTAATTCCAGAAAATTCGAATTGATGCAAGGCTAATTGAATTGGAACCCCATGAGTCTTAGCTACAATTTATATCTAACGTGTTTTTCTCAAATTCCAAACTTATCAAGGGTTTTCAGACTGATTTCCAAAAACTGACAGAAACCGTCGCATAAAAAGTATTGATTCATAAAACGAGTTTGACAAATGATTCTTAAGTAAAACCAACGCCTAACTCATCTAAACTCTATAAATTAAATATATGAAAAAGACCCAGCACCAATTCAATATCTAAATTATGTTTTAGAAGTAATCTTTCAGCCTCTACTGATTTGCGGACTTTTTAGATAGACGTTCACAAATAATTTCTTCAGGAAAAACTACACGGTGAAATGCTACCAATTTTCACAGGCATAAACTAGGCTTGGAATAAACATGAGTCTCTTCTTTAACTTTTTGCATCCCACGGCTTTAAGACAGGTAAAACACTCAAATAACACAGACCAACGAATCTGTAAATTGCTGTAACTATTCCATTCATTTATCTCATACAATTTATAATCAAAAACCCCCAAACCAATTCTAGGGTTACGAAAATTATCCCAATACTACTATAATTATGCTAATAATTGAATAAAGAGGTAATAGGATAGTCTACTTACGAAATAGGATGAGAATAGGCTGAGAAATCGCCTCGCAATTCCTCACGCGGCTCCCTTCACACACGGCTCCCTCTTCTCTCTTTTCTCTCTTTTCTCATGGTTAAAATGAATATGGTGATAGGGAGATTAGGGTTTGGTTAGATGGGTTATACATATAGGATAGGTGCTATTAAGACGATACGGGCCTAGCCTAGTTAGATTAATTAAAACCCGAGTCACATAATTACCCGAGTCACAAATACACTACACGACCCAGCTGGTAACTCGGCCTAATATAATTTCAAGGCATCCTAGTTTGTAGAAACAAGGAGAAATATCAAATTCAGTGGGAGTTCTAGCAAGAATATCCTTGCAACTAAAAGGAGTATTGGTATTATTAAAGGAAAGGCAAAGATGGGTAAGAAACTCAAACCTGATAATGAATTGGAAATGGATAGTGTGACTACCACAACCAAGACCAAGAAGGGTGCCCAATCTTATGAAGAATGTCATTATTGTAATGTCACGGGCCATTGGAAGCGAAATTGCCCCAAGTATTTGGAAGATATCAAAGTTGGACTTATTACTCTAAGTGGGACTTGGATATGTGGAAAAACTAAACAAGAGTGATATAAATCGCCGACAAGGAAATGGAGCTAAGGTAGCCACCACTTCGAGAGGGACTTGTGTACTTGTTTTAGCTAATAGCTTTGAGTTGTAATCTATATAATGGTTATTATGTACCCATTGTGTCTAAAAGCATTATTACCATTTCTATATTAGACATAGAAGGATTTTTCCATTCTTTTGCGATCAAAAACAATTGTTGTATTTTGTTGAATATGACTTGGCTGTTAGCTAAGCCACTTCTATCAATGGTATTCATGTTTTAGACACTTCCAACTCAACTAAAGATATCTATAACATACAATCCAAAAGACTTATATCAAGTGATTCAAATGATTTGTGCATTTGGCCTTTTTCGATTAGGTTACATAAATGAGAAATGCATTAAAAGGCTAGTGTGGACTAGATTTATCGAACCATTTGATTTTTCAATCATATGGAATATACGAATCTTGTCTCCTTCGCAAAATGATTCGTACTCCCTTTAGTGGTAAAGGAACACGAGCAAGTGATTTGTTAGGACTAATACATGTCGATGTATGTGTTCCAATGAGCATCACCGCAAGGGGAATTTATGACTACTTCGTCACTTTTACCGATGATTTAAGTAGATATGGGTATATTTACTTAATCAAAAATAAAGTGAAGCATTTGAGAAATTTAAAGAATTTCTAAATGACGTAGAGAACCAATTGAACAAAGAACTAAGGCATTATGATCCGATCGTAGTGGCAAAGATATAAGTAATGAATTTGATTTATTAAAATATGGATTATGACCTAGTGTCACTACCTATAAGATCAAACTAATATGAGTCGGTTTGAGTTATTGAACTCAATTTTGGGAATTTGCAATCCAAAACGGACAAGTAATTCTAAACGGATGGTCAACCAGGAGATACCTGAAATAGAGAGTCTATTTAACATATGACATGGATCAGACTGGCATATGACATGAATCAAGCTGCCATGATAGAGCTGGTCTTTTATGGGCAAATTCGTCAGTCTAGACGAACTTCCAATTACTTCACCATATATGTTTGTTACTCACAAAGCTATCTCTTAAGAAGATAGGTGTATTTCTAAGAGATAGAGTGGGAGTAGATTGTAACTAACAAACATGTCTTATAGTTATTGTGTTACTTTGTGAAAGTAATGGGACTATAATCTATAAAGATAGAGTGGGAGTATAGCTCAGTGGGAGTTTAGCACACATGTCTTGTTGTTAAAATGTTGCTTTGCGATAGTAATGGTATTATGACCTTGTCCCAAATCGACCTTGTTGCATACGAGCCATAGCATTACAATCCGAAAATTGTTACTCAAGAGTAGATTTACTTTAAGGCGAGGGTCTCTTTAAAGTAAATAGATCTTTAGAGTACTTAAGTGCATATATTGACATGAAGATGTTAATCAAGATAAATTATGTTAGGAATTTCCGCATTTCATTTTAATGAAGAATGGCAAATGAAATTAAAATTCGCTTTTCTAAAATGGGAATTTAGAGAAGGATGTGTTTGGAATACAAAACCTTAGATAAAGATCTAAGAATCCTAACATATTATGTGTAGCTTTCTTAAGTGATCCTAGAATGGTCTTAAGCAAGCATTAAAGGATTATACTTTTCGTTCATGTGATAATTGTGAATGGTATCATGATTATACATGAAGTTAAGTGGGAGCAAGAATTATTTTTCCATGTCTTATATGTTGATAACATATTACTTATTGAAAATAATGTATCAATGCTCTTTTCTGTGAAAGAGGGATTTGGAGACTAGGAAAAGGTGCGATATATTATAAAATTTCTGAATCTATGTGAGAGAATATTGGCATAGAGTTAAGTGTCTTATGATGATAAGAACTTTCAAATCTGTTTAAAATCAACAAGGTTGAATAGGTTATTCATGGTGATGAAAGTGGAATTACTATGATGGAGGCATGGTCATTCACTGAACCTATTAAATTGTTGATCACATGAAATCATTTGCTAATGTTTCCGCCATTAGAATGATCATGTATGCCAACAGACGCACACGCCGTGATGAAGTATATGCTAGGAGCATAATAAGTCAATAACAGTTTAATTCATAAGATGGTCTTGTGAAAGCCTTAAAGAACAATTGAGGATTTGTTCAATTGTTTGGATGATAAACTAAGTTACGTGTTGAAAGGTTGTACAAACTTTAGTTTCCAAACCAAAAAGGATTTATTAAAATCCTAGGATGTCTTATTGACTTAGGAGTAAGAAACTAGAAAAGTGTTTTAGTTTCGCGCATTGCAAATTCTACAATAGGAATCTAGGTAAATTGTGATAAAATGGTCAACGTAGGGATTAAGGGTGAATCCCTCAACAAATGACTTTATCACAAGTTATGCGATAACAGTAGGAGCATATTTCAAGTTAAAGAGTCCAAGTCTAGTAAGAAGACTAGACAAATACTTAGAGATAAATTCAAGTTATTAGAAATAACATTGAATAGAAGGAAATAGCAATGGATAAAGTTGGAATATATGGATATATGGTATATCCACTTGCCAAGCTTTTATTGCATTTCAACAAGTCTAAAAGATACACTATAGATTATAAGATATGAAGTAGTAATAGAGTATTGACTATTCATATATGATAATCGCATTTATTGTTTGAGTTTTATTAAACTCACCCGTTACTTTGTTAAATCCAAATGGGTTGTAGAGACAAATTGAACCCCATTAAAGTGAACTAGATTGACATGGTATTGTCCCCTAGTTACTTATAGAAGGTGATGTCTCGAAGTGACTAGAGTGTGATGCGATTGATGGCAAGTTCAAGTGCCATAGAGTCATATAAGATGACTAGTCGATCACATAGGCGATCGTATGGGACACTCGTCGGGCGAAAGACCGCTTATAGAGTTCTGGTAATTCATAAAGCCCGGTCGTGGCAAGAGTTGCTATAGTATTCTTATGAGTCAATTCTTTTGACTAGAGACTATTCGCCCAAGTTGGCACAAAATTCTGATTGACTTTGATTTATACTCTACGACTGTTGTAAATGAGGTCAAACGGGTATATTTTGGGTTATGATGAACTGTGGCTAAACAAAGTGAATAGTGCGATAGGAATTGTCCACCCCCTTGTCAGGGTCAATTGAAATCTCAAGGCCACTCGAGGAGTAGTGAACTGGAAATGCTTGGCCACGCTCGGAAGGTATCTACGGTAGATAATTCCGGTCAGACAGTTACACTCCAGATCGAGGAAACCACTCAAGATATGATCAAGTGCAAAATACGACCATGAGACACCTTGCATTGAGTAGGAGATTGTAATAGGACAAGAGAATTGGTGACGCACACTTGTCTCGGACAAGTGGGAGATTGTTGGAGTATGTGTCCTCAACAATAGTGCGATCACATGTTTAAATCTCATAATAAGAATACGAAAAGGATGATAAATTAAATAGTCAACCGATCAACATTTGTAACACCCCGATTTATGAAGGAGCCTTTAGCAAGACATTCCCTGATAAACCGGACTGTTACCATCTCGGTTTCCCGAGGTAGTGAATAACAAATTAAACTCCAAGGCAAAATATATAATTACTTTAACTTAATTATTACAAAACCTCTTTTACATCAAATTACAAGGAACTAACATAAATGAAAGTGAAAGTCTTCTAAATGATGATCTAGCTACTAAATCTTCGATCCAAGTGTCTCACGCCCATCAAGCTCCCAGCCTATCTCATAAACCTGTCAAGCCTGCTCCCCAATATTTGGATCGTCACAGGTGTTAACGAATACACAGGGTGAACCACGAGGTTGAGTAGGGAATACAATGAAACAACAAAATATGATATGCATGCTCCTCCGTCACCTCCATCTCCATCTCAACTCATATCTCATAACCCGAACACCCACCATACCGATCCCCTAGACTATATATCGACCGTAGCCGATCTGCCACTCGTTGAGGACACCAGGGCAAGTCCTGCAGAACCCGCCTTGGCCTTATCACAACATCATCTTCACCACACCACATCACCACAACATCCTCCATCTCCAATGCATATGAATGCTCAAAAGAAATTAATGCAACACAATATATATATCTTTGAACTGATCAATCATAAAATCATGCCGGTTACCAAATGTTGTAATAACATACTCAATACGATCAATTCAGATCAATCACCTTCCAGATATGAATCATAACGTAAATCAACAATCCACGAAGCAAGTCAACGTTCACAGTTTGGTCATACGAAACACAAACAAGTCAACACAATTCAACATCAACGATAATAAGTCAAGTGTATTTCCCTACCTTTTCGCAATCCAAGCACACACAAGCAATCACTTATGATCCTTCACATATCCATCACCTACATAACATAATTATGTATAATTACCATCTACTCAGTCAATTAATCATCCACATAACCTAGACTCATCATAACTTATTAGGAATATCAATTTAAAGAACAAACACGACTTTTCCTGATTTTCCTGCTCATGGCAGAATCGGTATAAAATGAATAACTAATTCCAGAAAATTCGAATTGATGCAAGGCTAATTGAATTGGAACCCCATGAGTCTTAGCTACAATTTATATCTAACGTGTTTTTCTCAAATTCCAAACTTATCAAGGGTTTTCAGACTGCTTTCCAAAAACTGACAGAAACCGTCGCATAAAAAGTATTGATTCATAAAACGAGTTTGACAAATGATTCTTAAGTAAAACCAACGCCTAACTCATCTAAACTCTATAAATTAAATATATGAAAAAGACCCAGCACCAATTCAATATCTAAATTATGTTTTAGAAGTAATCTTTCAGCCTCTACTGATTTGCGGACTTTTTAGATAGACGTTCACAAATAATTTCTTCAGGAAAAACTACACGGTGAAATGCTACCAATTTTCACAGGCATAAACTAGGCTTGGAATAAACATGAGTCTCTTCTTTAACTTTTTGCATCCCACGGCTTTAAGACAGGTAAAACACTCAAATAACACAGACCAACGAATCTGTAAATTGCTGTAACTATTCCATTCATTTATCTCATACAATTTATAATCAAAAACCCCCAAACCAATTCTAGGGTTACGAAAATTATCCCAATACTACTATAATTATGCTAATAATTGAATAAAGAGGTAATAGGATAGTCTACTTACGAAATAGGATGAGAATAGGCTGAGAAATCGCCTCGCAATTCCTCACGCGGCTCCCTTCACACACGGCTCCCTCTTCTCTCTTTTCTCTCTTTTCTCATGGTTAAAATGAATATGGTGATAGGGAGATTAGGGTTTGGTTAGATGGGTTATACATATAGGATAGGTGCTATTAAGACGATACGGGCCTAGCCTAGTTAGATTAATTAAAACCCGAGTCACATAATTACCCGAGTCACAAATACACTACACGACCCAGCTGGTAACTCGGCCTAATATAATATCATATTAAAATACCGGGTATTACAACATTAATCGGTAACGATTGACTTTCTAGAATTTGACGTTACTGTCATATGACGGTGGTGGTCAGTTGATCCCTTAAGGTCACACCTAAAGGATGATGCCCTTATCAGTAAAGTTGATTAATTGTATGACGATACAAGTTAATCAGTTCCTTAAAATTGAACAATTCAATTGTGAGAGAGAATATTAATGTCTTATTGTAATGGGATTAAATAAGATTTATTTTAGTAATTGAAATATTTTATTACTAAAATTGTTTATTGTTTGTGAAACAATAGAGATGAGAATGAATGGTTGATTATAATTACAAGATTTTGTAAGTTATAATTATATGACCCATTTTATTTATGTGATCAAGTATCACTAGTCAATTTGTTGTATGTAATTTAATTAATTTATAAAATGATATTTCTTGATAAATATGCATTAAATTAATTAATAACATGTAACATACTACATGTGACATATTGTGTGACAAATGACAAATTGACAAAATAAAATGGAGGTCTACATAAGGTATGAAAACCGGTTTTATGGTAGGTTTTTAGGGTTTTGAGGTTTATTGTTTTTAATTGATAAAAACATCATCATAACCTAAGAACCTAAAAGGCTAGTCTACATTTTTGGGTAAGAAAAATAGAAGAAAGGCAAATGCATGGATTGGCTTGGCTTATCCACACCCCCACCGGTTTTCCCATTCTCTTTTGAAGAGAATTGTGTTCTTATTTTGCTCATTCATTCATATGCAAAATATCTCTAATATATTCATCTCTCTTCCTCCAAAATTTGACAAGTTTTGATTAAAATTGTTCAATGATATTACTAATATTATTAATGTAATATATGAGTATTAGTAATCAATTTTAAGGTAGACTACTAAACAAATATGTAAAAAATATTATTTAGTAGAGATAAGGGCTAATCTTGGGTTCAATCAAGAGGAGAATCTCTACATTGGGGTTTTGGAGGATCATCCTAATACTCATCATAGCTCAAGAACAAGTGAAGGTAGGAGACCTTGTGCCCATAAATCCGAAAATAATAATGTAAGGGACATTATTTTTCTTATTAATCTCTTATTTTGTTATGCATGCACTAGATCTAAAGAACATAAATTAAGAAGTTAATTAGTTCACTATTAGAAGAGTCTAATAATAGGTATATGAACCTAACAATAGCTTCCATTTGTTTGGCCGCCGGAACAACAAGTTCCTCCTCCTGATAAACAGAAAGAAGAGATTGCTGAATTGAAGTCTTTGGTGAAGACATTTGCACTTCAAATGCAAGAAAATGATAAATCTAGAGAGGCTTATATCAAGGAATTTGAGTTTCAAATAGCTCGATTAGCTGCCGAGTTAGACTTTAGGCACTTAGAGACGGTGTATACTACCTGTACCGGAAGCGGTCTTTCCTATGAAAGACTTGAGCTGCCTATTGACGAAGATGATATGTATGACTCGGAATCCGAAGATTTATCTGAAAACAAAGCATCATACGAAGACTTCTGCACTGTACAGCAACAAAAATTCGATCGAACTAGCTACAGTGTTCGATCGAGTGAATTATATGAGGAAGAGCTCGATCGAATAGAATTCAACACTCGATCGAACACTTTGCATGAGGAACCACTCAATCGAATAGTTATATGTGATCGATCGAGTAGTATTCAGAAGGAAAGCTCTTGATCGAGTACAATTTTTGCTCGATCGAATGAATTGGTCACGGAGAGCTATGTTATGTCATCTAGGTCCATTTAGAACGACGATATGAAAGAAGACAATGGTTATCGTGAATCTCCCATTTGGAAAGCCGAGCTGGATGCTTTGGAGGCTACAATATGTGGGACAGAACCCAAAAAGGAGGGGAAATATTCTGGTTATTTTATGTTTTGTTCTTGTATTTTCGATGATGTCAAGAGGGGGAATAAATGACCTTGATTTATAGTAATTGCCTAAGCTTGCTACTTGTCAAGACCTTTAGTCTCTTAAGGATCTTAGATGATATACATTTGAATATAATTGTCTTGTCTTGGATTTGACCCTTCTACAATATGATGGTATTACATTGAGGGGGAACTTTCTTTAGACACAAATCATAGGAGACTTGTCATCATCAAAAAGGGAGAATTTGTTGGACAATATTGTTATTTGTCCGATTGAGTTTTGATAATGACAAAGTATGTTGTGTCTATATATACCTGGTACTTGTAATGGTTTGCTAAATGTTACAAGAACGTTGAACAAAGCTTGCTGGTTATATCAAGACAAAGATTAGACTAATACAAGTTTTGAAGCTCAAGATGGAGAGTTTATACTCAAGATACAAGATGATCAACTATTGAAGGTCTCCAGGAAGATTAGATAGTATAGGTCGTCATTTGGTAATGGTATCTTTAGATGTGATTTTTAAAGTTATAGTGGCTTTATCTATAACTTTACTAAACAAGATCTAAAGTTATAGCTCTTTTCACTATAACTTTGGATGACTTATGAAGAACTTTGTTTTTTTAAGCTTAAAATATTTCAAAATGGTTTTATATTTTTAAAAGTATTTATTTTGATTATATCTTATGACTTTTATGGTGAATAATTAGATTTTATTCTATTGATAAGTAATATAACTTATGAGTTGTTATGCTATCTAGGATTTATACTATTATCCATAGTAAACCCTAAATTGAGCCCACATAGGGTTTCGTGCCGCCTAGGGATGCGTGGAAGAGGATGGCTATCTTAGCCGTGTCTCACTTCTCGTTTTCCTTATTGTGCAAGTTAGGGTTTAGCTTATCTTATTTGATGATAATGTGCTAAAGATTCCATATTTCCTTAATCATCTAAATAAGATATGTTTTCCATAAAAATATAGAATATATCTTGATATAATTATTAAAGAAAAGAATTCATATCTTTCTTATTATTCAACAAGATATTATTCTATAAAAGATAAGATAAAATCTTAAGAAGAATTCTTTTTTTCTTTCACACGTGACACACGGCTCTAGGGTTTCGAAATTCTAAACCCTAGTTTCCGTCTTCTATAAATACTACTTTCGTTCTTTTAATTAAGTGAGGACTTTTCACACAAAATAGTTTTTGAGCATATCACGAAATAGATTAAAATTCTTTTAATTGCAAACGCCTTTAAAACTTCTTACTTTATTTATTATTTTGAAAAGTCAAGTTCTTCATTTGTCAATTACGTTTATTGATATCGTTATTGGATAATAGTGCTTAGAATTAATAATTATTCGTTCAAATTGTGTGAACATCAAAAGAACATTCAAACACTTTCTTATTAACGTAAGATAGATAGATCGAGTATTTAACGGTACTCATTTGAGTTACAACTAGAGTTTGTTGTACGAGTGGGTTAGTAATTTTGTATTCCATAGAAAGGTACTAAAATTATTAATCGAGAATAGTGGATGTAGGTTTCGACTTGTGAAACTGAACCACTTCAAAACTCCGTGTGTCCTTGCATCTCTTACATATTTCGTTTTGTTCTTCATTGCACATAAAATCAAGTTAGTTGAATTTAATCAGTAAATTCATACTAATCGATATTTACACGCTTCATACAGACATATTCGAAAAAGTGGGCTTATTTACTTATACTCAATTCAACCCCCCCCCCCCCCCCTTGAGTATTAGGGATCGATAGACTCTTCACTTGATTAAATTAAAGTGGATTTGAAGAAAGCCTATGATTCAGTGAATTGGAGTTTTCTTGCTCAGATGATGGGGGCACTCAATTTTCCACCACAAACTATTAAACTGATCATGGAATGTGTTTCCACTGCTTTTTATTCCTTGATGTTGAATGGTGAACCTTTTAGATTTTTTCAAGGCAAACAAGGGCCAAGACAGGGTAACCCTTTATCCCATTTACTGTTCGCTATAACAATGAAGTATCTTTCTATAACTTTGAGCTTTACTACCAATGTAATGGAGTTCAAACATCATTCACTTTGTGGTAGGATAACGCTAAGCCACCTTATGTTTGTTGATGATCTCCTTTTATTTTTCAAAAGGGGATAGAAAGTCTGTTATGGTGCTCCTAAGATCTTTTGTCACCTTTTCTGTTGCTTCAGGACTTCAAATGAACAAGCAAAAATCTATTTGTACTTTAATGGATTTACAAGAGCTGACAGGGACCACATAATAGCTGTTTCTGGATGTAATGAAGGGCACTTACTTTTCAAATATTTAGGTGTTCCCATTACTGCAGGAACGCTGAGAAACAAAGATTGTCCAGTTCTTATTGAGAACATACTTGAAAGAATTAGAGATTTTGGTGTTAAAAGAATCACCTATGCTGGTAGATTGATGTTGGTAAGATCTGTAATAACATCCCTCTACACTTGCTGGGCAAACATCTTCCTGTTCCCAAAGGTGTTCTAAATAAGATTGATAACATCTGTAGAAATTATTTGTGGAATGGGACTAGTCAATATATGAGATCGCCTCTGGTAGGATGGGAACATGTTCGTTGCCGTAAATCTGAGGGTGGCCTTGAGATAAGATATAGTCAAACATGGAATGTTGCCACTGTGGGGAAATTAGTTTGGTGGTTATATAGTAAGCCGGATAGCTTATTCGTTAAATGGGTGAATCAAATTTATTTAAAGGGTTCATCCAGGAATCTTATGTTACTAAAGCCCATACGGGGGGGCAATTGGAAGGCTATATGTAAAACTAAAGAAGTTCTGAAACATGGTTATAACAGTTGGTGTTGGCTTACTAATGTGAAGGGATATACTGTCTTCTTGGGGTATGAATAGCTGATGAAGAAGGAACATAAAGTTGGATGGGCAAAATTGATTGGAATACTTGGTGTATACCTAAACACAGATTTCTGAGCTGGTTGATCTTTAGGAATGGTCTGAATGTCAATGATAAACTATTCAGATATGGTGTTAGACAATATGACAGATGCTGCATTTGCAATAATCAATCTGAAACCAGTGTTCACTTATTTCAACAGTGCAGATATATTAATCTTTTGCTGGACAGGTGAAGGATCATAGATCCATATTAGACTCTCTAATAAAAATTAAATTATCTCATAATTTATCATTTAGGTGATCTATATAACATGCATGCAAATATAAAAGCATGAAAATGAAAGTATAAGGAAAAACAATTTCCTTACATTGATTTTATGGTAAAATGGGCACAAACTAGTTCACCTTACTAGTTTGTTCTTGAGCTATATAAATATGGAAGATCCTCCAAAGTAGAAGGTCTCCTTCCTTAATCCACCCAAGAACTTACCCAACAACCTTACTAATATTAACTAGATATAAGTAAGACTACCCTTGATAATATGTAAATATTACTAACATCTTAGTAATAAAATTTTGATACTAACTTCTTAGTAAAATGATGTTTATGATTTTTAAAGAGAAAGACCAATTATTTTTCACATGCAAACACACCAAAAGAAGTAGTGTAAAAATGAAAATCAATTGGAGTGTTTTATGGTGAAAGTGGCGGGTGGAACTATTGGAGTGAGGGAGTCCACTTGTTTTTATTTTTGTCCAATCTTATATCACATGCAAGTGATCATAAGATGACTTATGGAAGAACCAACAAGTAAAGTGAAATGATTATATCTATAATCATCCACTACACTCCATTTACACGGTCCAATGTCCCATTTACGGGTCCATTTTGGTTCTTATATTTGTCGCACAAATACGTGTAAATTTTATTCAAACATCGTATCATGTTTAAATGCTTCCAATTAATTTCGCCTAAATTACTCCGTAAATATATGTGTACCGCTACACATATAGTTTACGTACCAATACTAATCACATTAGTCAACTAGTACCAATTTAATAATTAACTGCTTAATCATTAATTCCCGTCTCAAATAATTTATTATTCAATTATCGCATAATTAAATAATAATTTCCGTACCTCGAGTTCACAACTCGATATCTCTCTAAATCAATTTAATCGACTAACTCTTAGTCAATTTAATCAAGGGACTAATTTAAATTGTATCTCATACAATTAATTAGCTTTCGTGTTGGGGCTTGTTCCTTTAGGTGTGACCGAAAGGGATTAGCTGAACACCGCTGTCTCACGGCAGTAACGTCAAACCCTAGTTGGCCAACCGTTACCGATATACGTTGATCAGCTGACTAGGATCAAATAAATAAATATCTGATGATATTCATTTAATAAGATTTATTATGTAAACGCACTATTGTGGAGGACACTAACTCCAACAATCTCTCACTTGTCCGACACAAGGTGTGCGCTACCAATTCTCTTGTCCGTTTTAATCTCCCACTCAATGCAAGGTGTCTTTCAGGTCGCACTTGCACACGAACATATCGCGAGTGGTTTTCTCGATCGGGAGTGTGACTACCTGACCGGAAAAATCTCTCACAGATTACTTCCGAGCGTGGCCACGCATTTGTAGTCATTAACTCCTCGAGTTGCCTTGAGATATAGTTACCCAACGTGGGTGGACAATTCCTGTATGCGCTATCTATCCTATTGCACAATACAGCTCACCATGACCTAGTAAATGACCTTTTGGCCTCCTTTCACGGCACGACCTAGGACAAAAACCAAAGTCACTCGGAAACTGCACTTGCTCAGATAATAGTCTCCAGTCAAAAGAATCGACTCATTAGAACATCTTAGAGATCCCCGCCACGACCAGGCGTCTAAAATAGAACTTAGGGACTCTCTAAGTGGTCACTGTCCGGCAAAGTGTCACACACTCTGTTGAACAACCATCAATCGACTTACAATCTAGTCACTCCGAGACGTCACCTCATTAAGTGACTAGGGACAAAATACAATGTTCATCTTATTCACTTGAATAGTGTTCAACATTGTCTCCACAACTTATTCAGATAAACAAGGTATCATGTTTTCAGTCAAACTGAATAATTGAGTTCTTAAGAGACTCAAAAAATGAATGCGATCATCACTTATGTAAATATAAATACTCTATCCAATATTTACATAATGATCTACAGCAATTAAGGTATACTGCTTAATCACATTGAGATAACATAACCATCATGTCTACCTTATGCCAACGACTTTGGTTAGAGGATTAGCAACAATTGTATCACTCTAATTTCCATTGCTATTTTCCTTTGTTCTATGCAATCTTTTCATCACATAGAGCCTTTCTAAGTACATGTCTAAACAAGTTTTTAGACTCTGGTTCTAAAGCCAGTCAAACACTCCCACTGTTTTCACAGTCTCTTTGTAACACCCCGCGCCTTTCTTATGTTTTAAATGAACTTTTAAGTAATTTTTATTAAATAATTATTATTTAAAACTTATTTTTGTAAAATATTGTCTTAGCCGTGTAACGGTGATAATAGTGTAGATTTTAATAATATTATTCTCCGACTCGAGTTATAGTAGACTTGGGACGAAAATTCTAGTAGATACCGACTCATTTTGAGTTATTGGGCTTAACTTGACTCATGGGCCTTTTTCCCCCTCTTTCTCTACACAAAACCTCAACTAAACCCTCACAACTTCATCTCCCTCACTTCTAATTTCTGAAATTTCCCAACAACCACATCACCATTGTTGAACCTTCCCTTACTAACCCTAAAATCACCATATCTCACTCAATTCTTCACCAATCTCGTTCCTTTTCGCGCCATTCTCTTCCTTTTCTCATTTCCCTTCTTTCTAAGTAAGAAAGTTGCCATCTTTTCCTCTATTTCGAAATTCTCATCTTACAAGGATGTGGATTCTTGACTTAATACCTTTGTTTTTGTGTTTAGGGGAGAACTTGGACAACCCGGAGGAGGATAGCTACATCATTGACGAGTCTTTAGAAGATTGAAGTGCAAAAAGGTAACGGTGATGGGTTACTCGACTTTTATGTTAAAATTGTGTGAATTGTGTAGTATTAGACTCACATGAATGTTAAATTTGGTGTCTTTCATGCTTTTTGGTGATTTGGTGTTGAGTAGAATACTTGTATGACAATTCTCACATGTTTAAGGAGTAATTTCATGTCTTGTTGTAATATGGTGAAATATGGGATGATGTTAGTGTAATTCCCTCATAATTATTTGATTTAAGCCTCACTTTAATGACTTATAATCCACCCCATATGCTAATTACATCTTGAAAGTGGTAATTTTCTGAGTATTCATCATGTTTAAGAAGTATGAAATGATTAAATGAAAGATGGTTGAATTTGGAAGGCTTTAGATGAATGTTTGTTGAGTTTTCGTATACAGTAATCCTCTGCCGGTGGGCCGGCAGCACGCCTACCCAACCGGCAGCAGTCTTTTTGCATTTCTGACTTATAAAAATGAGGAATTAAGCCCTTGTAATCCCCTGCCGGTGGGCCGGCAGCCGGCCTACCCAACCGGCAGCGCGTACATGAGATTTTGGTGTCTTTTATAAAAGGGTGAATCCTCTGCCGGTGGGCCGGCAGCCGGTCAACCGGCAGAGAACACACAATGTGAGATGTTGAACTTAATTTACTATAGCATGAATCCTCTGCCGGTGGGCGGTGGGCAGCAGTCAACCGGAGAGAATACACATTGAATGTTTTTGACCTTGTTTCCCTTAGCTTGTATCCCCTGCCGGTGGGCCGGCAGCCGGCCACCCGGCAGAGAATACACCCTCACCTAATTTGACATTGTTCACCATAGCATGAATCCTCTGCCGGTGGGCCGGCAGCCGGTGCCCACACCGGCAGAGAGTACCTGATGTTTCTCATACCTTTATACTTATGCATGCTTCACATGAATTGTTTACGTTATGTTTGTGCAATCTTTTTCACTCGTATTTGTGACCCGAGTGTGACGTTTTACATTGTGAGACTACTCGACATTCCTTATTTATTTGCCCTCGGACATTGGGTCACGGTTAGGTGCCATTGTTTCCGAGTTGGGCTATTTTTCCTTCCGCCTCTTCGGACCGGGGGTCACGGTTAGGTGACAAGGTTCCGCTTGAGGTTACTCGACTTTCGGGCACGGTTAGGTGTACCATATTTCGAGTCTTGGATACGATTTGGTATCGTTTGTCGAATCGGGTGTCGTCCATCCCGAGAGTCTGGCCAGGTTTAGACTAGGACCGTATTATGATCGTCGTCCTACCAAGAGGTTGGAGTCTAGAGGGTTGTCTTGTTTGAGTCTATACTTTGTAATTTGTCTTACATTTGAGTCGAGTCGATACTTGACCGTTTGACCTATTTATTCTTCTCACATTTATGCATAACTACTCTTATTGCATTTCGTATACTAATCATGATTCTCTTATCACCGTAAGTATTTATTCTTATACTTGTTTATTTAATTACATTCATAATTACTTGTATTTTGACATATTGTGGCTGGGAGAACCCTGAGTTACTCCCCACTGACTGTGGCTTTCATATTTATTATGAATGACAGGTTGGTGATGAAGCTTAAGTGGGGAAGACCGTGTGAGCTAGCGAGTTCTTACCTCGGACCTTATTAGTTATTACATAATAGACTCACCTACTTTTCGAATTGATGTTAATTCGTGGGATATCTTTTCCCCAATAAATAGACTTGTGTTGTAAACTTAACTTTAACTATCTAAACTTATCTATCGTGTTGGTGATACCTCGCGTTGGACTTCACTAGAAGCTTTAAAAGTTTTAAAAATCTCGTGTTTCCGCCACGATTTACTAGTTATATTTTGTCGCCTCAACGAGGGGTGTCACAGTTGGTATCAGAGCATATATTGCTCCCGACGCACACACGTGTACCCCAACTTAAAATTCTTACTTGACCTTGAATACTGAATGAGAGATGGGTAGAATTAAGGACCTAAGTTGGTAGCCTTTTTGTGTATGTTTTGTGATAGGTTCTAACTTGTTTGCTCTTGTGCAAAAGATGGTACGACCAACCAATGTGGAGAATGCTATCATGCAAGCCCTCACTCAAGTGCTTGCTAATCAACAAAATGTTCAACCCGCTCCCCCTCTACATGAAGCCAACCGTCAAGGAAGCTATGCTTGGATTGCAAGTCAACTAGCAAGGAACAAGGCTAGGACCTATGGTGGTGAAGTGGATCCCGTTGCTCTCTCGGAGTGGTTTCGTGATATGGAGAAGAACTTCTCTCTCTTTGATGCCTGAGAGGAGGACAAGGTGAGATTAGCCTCTCACTTTCTTGTGAAGGAAGCCGATAGGTGGTGGACTTTGACCGGTCCTACCGCTACCCAAGATCCCAACTTTGATTGGAACCGCTTCAAGTCACTTGTGGAGACTCGCTTCTACCCTAAGGAGCTCAAACAACAAAGATTGAAGGAGTTCATGGACTTCAAGCAAGGAAAGCTATCAATTCAAGCCTACACCGACAAGTTTAATGAACTTGCTCATTATGCCTCCAAGTTCGTGAAAGATGAAGAAGATCGTGTCTACTTCTACAAGAACAAGTTGAATCCTAAAGTGGAAAGCATGGTGAGAAGAAACTCAACTACCTTTGTGGAAGTCTATGATGATGCCATTTGGGCCGAAAGCTCTTTGAAGGCCATTGAAGAAGAAGCCAAGCCCCACTCCTCTTCTCATTCTTACCGTTCTAACTTTCATGGCAAGAGACCATTTGTGCCTTCTACTCCAAACTATGCCAACAAGAGGAGGTTTGTGCCAAGGATACAAGACCATGGAGGACAAGGACCAAGAGTTCAAGAACCTAGAGGACAAGTTCCCACACCAACTAATGAACTTGAGAAGGACCGTAAGTGCTACCATTGTAGACAAGCTCTACACCCCGGAGTTGGATGCTATGGCAAGCCCTTGACTTGCTTCCATTGTAAGAAGCCCGGACATCGTGTTGCCGATTGCCCCGAGAAGAAGAATGCTCCCACTTCAAATGCTAGGCCAAGAGGAACTATCTTTGTCATGAGTCGAGCCGAAGCCGCCGCTCATCCCGATATCATTACGGGTATGTTCTCAATTTTTGATCAACCTTGCCTCATTTTATTTGATACCGGCGCATCTTTATCCTTTATATCTTCCAAATTTTCCGAAAAGCTAGCCATTGAACCAATTCCTAGTGAGGAAACTTCTATATCCTTACCTTCCGGAGAAATGTTCTCTTGTTCCCTTTCTTTCTCCGACATTCCTATCTCTATTTCGGGAACCTTATTTCCCGCTAACCTACTTCGTTTTCCCCTTGAGGAATTCGATGTGATTTTGGGTATGGATTGGTTGTCAAAGTATGATGCAAGATTCGAGTGTAGAGACCAAAAGATTTGCCTCAAGAGTCCGCTAGGCACTCGCGTATCCTATAAAGGAGTTCGTTCCCAAGAAGGTGTGAAATTGATTTCCGCTTTGAAGTTGATGAGCATGAAGAGGAAAGGTTACCAAATCTTTCTATGTGTGGTGACTTCTACCTCTCCTCCCTTACCAAAGATCGAAGAAGTGCCCGTGGTTTGTGAGTTCGCCGATGTCTTTCCCGAAGAGTTGCCCGGAATTCCTCCCGAGCGTGATGTTGAGTTCTCTATCGACCTTGTACCCGGAACCGGCCCGATTGCTAAAGCCCCGTACCGTATGGCGCCAATCGAGTTGAAGGAGTTGAGAAAGCAACTTGATGAGATGATTGAGAAAGGATTCATTAGACCTAGTGCCTCACCTTGGGGTGCTCCCGTTCTCTTTGTGAAGAAGAAAGATGGATCCATGAGACTTTGCATTGACTACCGCGAGCTTAACCGTGTTACCATCAAGAACAAGTATCCTCTACCAAGAATTGAAGATTTGTTTGATCAACTCAAGGGTGCTTCTACCTTTTCCAAGATTGATTTGAGATCCGGTTATCATCAAATTCCCGTTCGTGAGTCCGATATCCCTAAGACCGCCTTTAGCACAAGGTATGGACACTTTGAGTTTAAGGTGATGCCCTTTGGTTTAACCAATGCCCCTTCTATCTTCATGGACCAAATGAACCGGACCTTTAGTGAGTTCTTAGACAAGTGTGTTGTGGTCTTCATTGACGATATCCTCATCTATTCCAAGTCCGAAGAAGAGCATGCCGATCACCTTCGTATCATTTTGGAGATCCTTCGTCGTCAAAAGTGGTTTGCCAAATTCTCCAAGTGTGAATTTTGGTTGTCTAAGGTATCTTTTCTAGGCCATGTTATATCTAAGGATGGTGTCATGGTAGACCCTTCGAAGATTGAAGCCGTGATTGAGTGGAAGAGTCCAACCGATGTTGGTGAGATCCGTAGTTTCTTGGGTTTGGCGGGTTATTACCGTCGCTTTGTGAAAGATTTTTCCAAGCTTGCTAGACCGATGACTCAACTTTTGAAGAAAGAAACCAAGTATGTGTGGACCGAAGCTTGTGAAAGTGCATTCCAAGAGTTGAAGAAGAGGTTGACTACCGCTCCCGTGTTGACCTTGCCCGAGGATGGAGTTGACTTTGATGTGTTTTGTGATGCTTCTAAGATGGGTTTAGGTTGTGTTCTTATGCAAAATAGAAGAGTTGTTGCCTATGCTTCGCGACAATTGAGAGTTCATGAGGTGAACTATCCCACTCATGATTTGGAATTAGCCGCTATTGTTCATGCCTTGAAGATGTGGAGACACTACCTCATTGGAGTCCATTGCCGCATCTACACCGATCATAAGAGTTTGAGATATATCTTCACCCAAAAGGATTTGAATATGAGACAACGACGATGGTTGGAATTGGTGAATGATTATGACGTAGAGATGTTGTATCATGAAGGAAAGGCAAATGTGGTTGCCGACGCCCTTAGTAGGAAGTCTACTCATTCCTTGAGTGCCATTCGTGTGCTCCCCGATGACCTTTGTGCCGAGTTTCGTAAGTTAAATTTGCAACTTGTGGAGAGTGGTTTCGATTATCTTGGTGCTATGGTTGCCGAGCCCGTTCTTCACCGTGAGATTCTAGATAGCCTTGTGGACGATGCCACCTTTAAAAGTTTTCAAGCCAAGCTTCTTGAAGGGAAAGCTAAAGATTGTGAGATTGATGCTAGAGGTTACCTTCGTTACCGAGGACGCATGTACGTGCCCGATACCGTTGATTTGAGGAAGAGAGTTCTAGATGAAGCTCATCTATCCCCTTATTCGATTCACCCCGGAGGAGACAAGATGTATAAAGATTTGAAGCTTCAGTTTTGGTGGCCTAACATGAAGAATGACATTGTGTCATATGTTGGAAGGTGTCTTACTTGTCAACAAGTGAAGATTGAGCATAAGAGACCCGGTGGTTTGCTACAACCGTTGGATGTTCCTTTATGGAAGTGGGAGTCCATTTCCATGGATTTTGTGATGGCTTTGCCTAAGACCGTTGGTGGAAAGGATGCCGTATGGGTTGTTGTGGATAGGTTGACCAAGTGTGCTAGGTTCATCCCTATCAAAGAGACTTGGAGTTTAGACCGTCTTGCTAGTGCTTATGTGGAAGAGATCGTTCGTTACCATGGTGTTCCTAAGGAGATCGTGTCGGATCGTGACCCGCGTTTTTGTTCAAGATTTTGGAAAGCTTTGCAAGATGCTATGGGTAGTAAGTTGTTGATGAGTACCGCTTTTCATGCCGCTACCGATGGACAATCCGAGAGGACGATTCAAACTCTAGAAGACTTGTTGCGTTCTTGTGCCCTTGACTTCCATTCTAGTTGGGAGAAGAGCTTACCTTTGGTGGAATTTTCTTACAACAATAGTTATCATGCTTCTATCAAGATGGCCCCTTATGAAGCCCTTTATGGAAGGAAATGCCGTAGTCCGATTTGTTGGGATCAAGCAAGTGATGTTCGTGATCTAGGACCCGACAAGTTAGCCGAGACGATTGATCAGGTGAAGCTCATCCGTGAAAGAATGAAAGCCGCCCAAGATCGACAGAAATCTTATGCCGATGTTCGCCGTCGACCCTTGGAGTTTGAAGTTGGAGATAAGGTGTTCTTGAAAGTGTCCCCGATGAAAGGAGTAAAGAGGTTCGGAGTTAAAGGGAAGTTGAGTCCAAAGTACATTGGACCTTATGAAGTGATAAAAAGGATTGGTGCCGTGGCTTATAGATTGGATTTGCCCCCGAGTTTGGGTAAAGTTCATGATGTTTTCCACGTGTCTCAACTTAGGAAATACATTAGCGACCTTAGTCATGTGTTGCAAAATGAAATTCCCGAGCTTGAGCCTAGTCTTTCTTTCGAGGAGAGACCGATTCGTATCTTGGATAAGAAGGAGAAGAAGCTAAGGAGCAAAGTGGTGCCCTTGGTGAAAGTGTTGTGGAAGTGTGGTGATGTAGAAGAAGAGACTTGGGAGCCGGAGGCTTCCATGCGTGTCAAGTACCCTAGTTTGTTTTCTTAAGGTAATACCTTCTCGTTTCAAGTTTCGAGGGCGAAACTTTTTAAAAGGAGGGATGATTGTAACACCCCGCGCCTTTCTTATGTTTTAAATGAACTTTTAAGTAATTTTTATTAAATAATTATTATTTAAAACTTATTTTTGTAAAATATTGTCTTAGCCGTGTAACGGTGATAATAGTGTAGATTTTAATAATATTATTCTCCGACTCGAGTTATAGTAGACTTGGGACGAAAATTCTAGTAGATACCGACTCATTTTGAGTTATTGGGCTTAACTTGACTCATGGGCCTTTTTCCCCCTCTTTTCTCTACACAAAACCTCAACTAAACCCTCACAACTTCATCTCCCTCACTTCTAATTTCTGAAATTTCCCAACAACCACATCACCATTGTTGAACCTTCCCTTACTAACCCTAAAATCACCATATCTCACTCAATTCTTCACCAATCTCGTTCCTTTTCGCGCCATTCTCTTCCTTTTCTCATTTCCCTTCTTTCTAAGTAAGAAAGTCACCATCTTTTCCTCTATTTCCAAATTCTCATCTTACAAGGATGTGGATTCTTGACTTAATACCTTTATTTTTGTGTTTAGGGAGAACTTGGACAACCCGGAGGAGGATAGCTACATCATTGACGAGTCTTTAGAAGATTGAAGTGCAAAAAGGTAACGGTGATGGGTTACTCGACTTTTATGTTAAAATTGTGTGAATTGTGTAGTATTAGACTCACATGAATGTTAAATTTGGTGTCTTTCATGCTTTTTGGTGATTTGGTGTTGAGTAGAATACTTGTATGACAATTCTCACATGTTTAAGGAGTAATTTCATGTCTTGTTGTAATATGGTGAAATATGGGATGATGTTAGTGTAATTCCCTCATAATTATTTGATTTAAGCCTCACTTTAATGACTTATAATCCACCCCATATGCTAATTACATCTTGAAAGTGGTAATTTTCTGAGTATTCATCATGTTTAAGAAGTATGAAATGATTAAATGAAAGATGGTTGAATTTGGAAGGCTTTAGATGAATGTTTGTTGAGTTTTCGTATACAGTAATCCTCTGCCGGTGGGCCGGCAGCCGGCCTACCCAACCGGCAGCGCGTCTTTGCATTTCTGACTTATAAAAATGAGGAATTAAGCCCTTGTAATCCCCTGCCGGTGGGCCGGCAGCCGGCCTACCCAACCGGCAGCGCGTACATGAGATTTTGGTGTCTTTTATAAAAGGGTGAATCCTCTGCCGCGGTGGGCGGCAGAAATGGTCAACCTAAGCAGAGAACACACAATGTGAGATGTTGAACTTAATTTACTATAGCATGAATCCTCTGCCGGTGGGCCGGCAGCCGGTCAACCGGCAGAGAATACACATTGAATGTTTTTGACCTTGTTTCCCTTAGCTTGTATCCCCTGCCGGTGGGCCGGCAGCCGGCCACCCGGCAGAGAATACACCCTCACCTAATTTGACATTGTTCACCATAGCATGAATCCTCTGCCGGTGGGCCGGCAGCCGGTGCCCACACCGGCAGAGAGTACCTGATGTTTCTCATACCTTTATACTTATGCATGCTTCACATGAATTGTTTACGTTATGTTTGTGCAATCTTTTTCACTCGTATTTGTGACCCGAGTGTGACGTTTTACATTGTGAGACTACTCGACATTCCTTATTTATTTGCCCTCGGACATTGGGTCACGGTTAGGTGCCATTGTTTCCGAGTTGGGCTATTTTTCCTTCCGCCTCTTCGGACCGGGGGTCACGGTTAGGTGACAAGGTTCCGCTTGAGGTTACTCGACTTTCGGGCACGGTTAGGTGTACCATATTTCGAGTCTTGGATACGATTTGGTATCGTTTGTCGAATCGGGTGTCGTCCATCCCGAGAGTCTGGCCAGGTTTAGACTAGGACCGTATTATGATCGTCGTCCTACCAAGAGGTTGGAGTCTAGAGGGTTGTCTTGTTTGAGTCTATACTTTGTAATTTGTCTTACATTTGAGTCGAGTCGATACTTGACCGTTTGACCTATTTATTCTTCTCACATTTATGCATAACTACTCTTATTGCATTTCGTATACTAATCATGATTCTCTTATCACCGTAAGTATTTATTCTTATACTTGTTTATTTAATTACATTCATAATTACTTGTATTTTGACATATTGTGGCTGGGAGAACCCTGAGTTACTCCCCACTGACTGTGGCTTTCATATTTATTATGAATGACAGGTTGGTGATGAAGCTTAAGTGGGGAAGACCGTGTGAGCTAGCGAGTTCTTACCTCGGACCTTATTAGTTATTACATAATAGACTCACCTACTTTTCGAATTGATGTTAATTCGTGGGATATCTTTTCCCCAATAAATAGACTTGTGTTGTAAACTTAACTTTAACTATCTAAACTTATCTATCGTGTTGGTGATACCTCGCGTTGGACTTCACTAGAAGCTTTAAAAGTTTTAAAAATCTCGTGTTTCCGCCACGATTTACTAGTTATATTTTGTCGCCTCAACGAGGGGTGTCACACTCTTGGGATACGATATTCGGCTAACAGAACAACTCTAGTCCCATTAAATTCCGGTTATCAACTATCTCTCTTACAACATCAGATGTTGTAATGTACTTATCTTTTCGTTCATGATTTGTACGTATAACACTTATACATACACATTCTTCATATGACATCTTTTATGTATGACTCCTCATACATATCTTCTTTATACATGTATAACTTCTTATACATAGATGTATAACTTCTTATACATATTATTCTTTATGCACATAACACTCTTACATGCTAACTATTCCTTAACGAGGCCCATAACATCTTATAAGCATAGGAATGTTTCCGTGTAATCCTCTTACACAAAATTCATATATTCCTCCAGTCAAGAGTAAATCCTCAGTGCTTCTCAAGTACTCAAGGATGCTCTTGATAATCATCTAGTGACACTCACTAGAAAATGATTGGTAATGACTTCTCATATTCTCAACATGATAAGTCTCGACGAGAGAAGCTTTTAGCATATTTAATAGATCCTGCAGCGGAAGCACAAGAGATCATATTTATTGTTCAACAACTTGAACGAGTCAAGAATCTTATCACATAAGTCTCTTGACTATAATGCTAATATCCATGGAGATCTATCTCATTAGATCCGGATATTTATGATGCGCCATGCTACTCTCAAATATTCACCCGAGAATATTTCAAGTCACTAATATGTCAAACACATATTTTAGACTAAGAAATATCACCTCAGCTACATTTCTAGTCAATAATATGTCAAGCACATATTTTAGACTAAGAAACTCACTTTAACTCCCACTAAACTCCATGTATCATCATGTTATCTCGACACTCGAGTAATACCATTTTGATAGACTACATGATTGAACCCAAAGTTCCAACTCTTTGACGTATATAGATCACAAAAGGGATCTTCCAAGCATGCTAGGCTTCTTAGCATTGACAACATCAACAAAACTTCTCCCTTCATAAGATACATTCAAGGAGAAAGTTTCGTTATCCTTTTGCCTAAACTCATCCTCATGAGAGGCTATATTGCTAAGACCATACGAATTGATAAAGGCATTTGGGTTGTCACAAACTCTCTATAACAAGCCAAAAATTTTAAACATCTTATGTAACCTTTACGACAAGATCAAGGTAACCAACCAAAGTATTCACCTTAAATCAAGTCTTGAAAACATCTCGTGTTTCCTTCCTTATCGCATCGTGTGCAAGGAGATCAATTCGAATTGCATGGTGACACGCCATCACATAGAGTTCATACTATAGAAAAGCATTTGATGAGGGTTTAAGATTCGTCACTTTTGAAAAAGTAACACAATATTATCTCAAAATTATCTCCTTATAACCACTGAGCCACAATAAAGAACGTCTTCTTGCATTGTACTCAGTTTGTGGGTCTTGGACTTCCGTAAGTTCAAAATTTATTCCGTAAGTTCAAAATTTCTCCCACTCTGTCTTCCAGAAAATGAAAATCTTTCTGGAAAGACAGTATTATGTGCCACAAACTCTTTGTTCTCGTTTTGGAGGAGTAAAAACCAAGTGGTTCGATTTTGGATAACCCTCACAAATACACAAATTGGTTCTGAACATAAACATTTATGATCCCAAATGTATAAAAAGACAAGTTAGGGACTCTCCCTATCCATATCTCATATGGAGTTATTTAGGCTATTATAGTCGGGTTTTAAACTTTTAGTGAGAAAATAGCTTACAAAAATTGCGAAAAACCTCAAACTATATCTCATAAAGTTCGATTTATATACTTGACTACACCATACTCTATGGTGTCCCAAGGAGAAGGTATTATGTGAACTGGTTCACAACCTTCTTAGTGATTATCAAGATCATTACTTGATATTACCCATTTGATCTTCAAAGTCATTACCTTGAAACTTCCGATCAACATCTTGATCTTGACGTGCTTTTGGTTTACTACTTCATTTTGAAAATATTCCACGTTTCAAAAATCACTTTTATGTCTTATTAAATAGATACGAGGTTTTCATATCTACTTAATATTACGGTAAAAGTAACCAAGTATGTATATTACAAATTATCAGCCTTACACATCCGTATGTATATGGTCAATCACCTCACTATTGTGTTTCTTTTCTACAAAAGAAAACATAATACATGCACACATACCATAAGACTCACAATCAAATGGTTGTTTAATGTGCTTTTCGTTTACTCGTTTGAAACGAATTTACTTGAGGTTTGATCAATTGGGTTCACCAGATTAGAGACTTTAAAATCTACAAGATAGTATAACATTTAGTTTTTGAAGAATGTAAAATTCCTCTAACTTAAGTGGTCTAAACCAACCACCAAGTTATAATAGGAGTAGGTACAACCTTTTGTTTTAAATCACATAAGTGATGCCTTCTATGTATAAACATAGATGATTACATTCTTTTAAAACCAAATTTAGGTACATTTGTCCCCATCGAAATCATTGCTACTCTAGCACCATTTCGATACAAAAATGTCCTATGCTAGACGTCTTATGTTTTATCAATTCATGTAAACTTCTTTACAAAGAAATGATCCATACTTGTTATCTCATACCAAGATAGTGGAACTAGCCTATCCACTGAGCAGATGTATCTTTCAACTTTGTTCTATCGCATACATCTAGGGTTGATACTTCTTAACTCCCACTCACTTTCACATTCCTCTTTGCTTCAATCAAGCAAAAAATGAATCTCATGAAGACCTCTCTTCATGTCATTTGTGATATTTTATACACTTAGTAAGAGTGAATTACTATAAAGTGAGTGAAACATGTGGCAAAATCTCAACTTCTTGCGAAATTGGACTACCTAACAGTTCAATTGTTATCATATGCCTAAATTCTTTAGCGCATAAACAATTGATTTGGCCTTTCTCGAAGTGAGCCATTTGACGGTATCATATTGGAGTATTATAAGTATTTTTGAAAACTCTTTTCGTAAACTTTTAAATTACACTTGAGTAATTAAAACTAATATGTCATCATCATGACGGAGGTGTCACTTCCGAAATCAAGACTCTCTTGATAAAATGTGACTTCCTTTTAAACTCGTAATATGAGTTTGCAACATAAAACCCCTTTTTAATATGTATGGACGTTAAGTTATATAATAATCGCAAAAATCGTTGTAAGCTTATGTAGGTGAATTGGTAAATCATGTTACCAATCATTGCTACCGGATTCCTTCAAAGAAACCGCTTCCAATGAAAGAACGAAACGAGTATAAAAATAAATAGAGGATGAAAGGAGGATGAAGTGCGCGATGTCATAGTAAATTCATTAATGAAAAAGAACGAAAAATAGGAAAAATTAACATTCAATGTTTTAAAAATACTTGTGAAAAACATGTTCAACAAGTTTTAACATTTATATATTGATCTCCCACTAAATTATATAAATGATTCCAAGACCCAAATTTTAAACAAAAATGAGCATCGCTTTTGCGAAACAACCCATAATTGTGTAAATTCGGTAAGTCACGTTGACTAATTCTACCTCTAGAACTCTTGGTCGACGAATTTCCTTAAATCCATCTACTAGCCCCGGAACACAAGACCGTCTTATATCCCGTTGAGTCCAACCAATTTTGGCGTGTGATAACCGCTTACCACCCTACTTACTCAAGGTAAAAAGAGAACACCCCGTTTGGGCGAGCGTGGCTCTAATGAACAAGAGATTCATAGGTGTTACTAATTGGTAAGGCTAATCTCAATTTTAGTTATGTGAGAGATCTTGTCAATTTAGTCATAAATTCCTTATAAGTGAATTAATTCAGTGAAAGTAAATGACGTGAATTGACAACCGCGAAAATAAAATGCATGTGAATGGCGATTTTGGCATGCGCGAAAATAAAATAAGCAAACATGTAAGCATATGAATAAATCCTAGTATGGCCACCTAGTTAATAAAAACTAGTCTATTACATTTCGGAAACCAACTTCTTGGTCCCTTGCCTCTTCATTCCAAAAGTGGCTCTTCCTTGTGGTATTTGGAACACCTTCCAAAAATAGACTCCGTCTCGATGTAATCCGTCTTTTGGAAACGCCGTAAAAAATAACTATTACAATTGAATTACATAGCTATTTCTATTATACATTAATTAATAAAATAAGTAAAACTATTAATTAATTACAAACCGACGATACGAGATCGTATTTAATTACAAACAAATCGATATTCCCATTCATTTCGGGTAATAACGATTAAAATTAAACTAAGCCATACTAGGTACAACAAGATAAATACTATAAATAAATGACAATCATTCATTCAACTTAAATAAATATGCTTAAAATGCTTAAAATGCTGTAAAATCATGCCAAAATCGCCCTATCTAACAATCGTTGGTATCCATCTCGGTTTTTGTGGATTTAATCGATTTTTAACATGTAAAAATCAATAATCAACTCTTAAATCTCATTTAAGTCCAAACTAATTGTCCAAACTGTTTTGAACCTCAAAATTAGTCCTCACTAATTTTATGATGAATAATTAGTTTGATTTGGTGATATTTTGCTAATTTAATCGGTAAAAGCATAATATTTAAGTAAAAATCCAAAATAATTGAATAATTACCCAAAAAATGAAACAAAAATTTTTAGTATTCTGAAACACTCCCAAGAACACCAAAATATCAGAAAAATTGGCCAAAAATTCCGGATAAAATTTATAAAGAAAAAGATCGATATTTATCGGTTTTTAACCACTAAAACCAATAAACATCAATACAAAGTAAAAACACACATGCAAAATCACTTTTAACATTTAAATAATATTTTTAAATGTAAATAAATTTATCATGGGCAGAATCAAATGTTTCGAAATTATAATTAATTAATTTCACTTTTATCGACTTTTATCTCATAAAATCAATAAACATGCAAAAAATTCGAACCAACCTTCAACTTTTTGCATACAATCAGTAGAAAATATGCATGAACTACCATAAAAAATCCATGCACCGAATCAACTTTTAACTATTTTTAGTCAATTTTTAACTAAAATACGACATTTTGACTCGGTTTCCTACCAAAAATCATTAAAAATAGCAAAATAACTTCAAAAATCACCAAAAAAAATACCACAACCCTTTTGAGATTAGTAGGTATGCATGTCCTAAACATTTCGTGCTAAAACCTCTTCTAACACAATTTTTGAGTTTTTATAAATTATTTCATAATTCATTAAAATGCTTAAAATCAACATGCAAATTACAAGCATATGCTCTGATACCACTTGAAGGATCATAGATCCATATTAGACTCTCTAATAAAAATTAAATTATCTCATAATTTATCATTTAGGTGATCTATATAACATGCATGCAAATATAAAAGCATGAAAATGAAAGTATAAGGAAAAACAATTTCCTTACATTGATTTTATGGTAAAATGGGCACAAACTAGTTCACCTTACTAGTTTGTTCTTGAGCTATATAAATATGGAAGATCCTCAAAAGTAGAAGGTCTCCTTCCTTAATCCACCCAAGAACTTACCCAACAACCTTACTAATATTAACTAGATATAAGTAATACTACCCTTGATAATATGTAAATATTACTAACATCTTAGTAATAAAATTTTGATACTAACTTCTTAGTAAAATGATGCTTATGATTTTTAAAGAGAAAGACCAATTATTTTTCACACGCAAACACACCAAAAGAAGTAGTGTAAAAATGAAAATCAATTGGAGTGTTTTATGGTGAAAGTGGCGGGTGGAACTATTGGAGTGAGGGAGTCCACTTGTTTTTATTTTTGTCCAATCTTATATCACATACAAGTGATCATAAGATGACTTATGGAAGAACCAACAAGTAAAGTGAAATGATTATGTCTATAATCATCCACTACACTCCATTTACACGGTCCAATGTCCCATTTACGGGTCCATTTTGGTTCTTATATTTGTCGCACAAATACGTGTAAATTTTATTCAAACATCGTATCATGTTTAAATGCTTCCAATTAATTTCGTCTAAATTACTCCGTAAATATATGTGTACCGATACACATATAGTTTACGTACCAATACTAATCACATTAGTCAACTAGTACCAATTTAATAATTAACTGCTTAATCATTAATTCTCGTCTCAAATAATTTATTATTCAATTATCGCATAATTAAATAATAATTTCCGTACCTCGAGTTCACAACTCGATATCTCTCTAAATCAATTTAATCGACTAACTCTTAGTCAATTTAATCAAGGGACTAATTTAAATTGTATCTCATACAATTAATTAGCTTTCGTGTTGGGGCTCGTTCCTTTAGGTGTGACCGAAAGGGATCAGCTGAACACCGCCGTCTCACGACAGTAACGTTAAACACTAGTTGGCCAACCGTTACCGATATACGTTGATCAGCTGACTAGAATCAAATAAATAAATATCTGATGATATTCTTTAATGAGATTTATTATGTAAACGCACTATTGTGGAGGACACTAACTCCAACAACAGGGTCTCTGCTAATGTCATTATTTGGATTGGCATGAGACACTGGTCTATGGGGAAAACAACCATATGCTTGTTTGCTGTCATGGTATCTTACTATTTTGTTTGGCAATAGAGAAATGCAGCTAGATTGGAAGGAATGATCAGTCGACCTGAATGTGTTGCTGTACAAATCCTTCAGCTGCTGCGGATTAGACTTAGGCAATGTACCAAATTTACATTTTCCGCTGCTGATAAAGCTTGGATTATCAACCTCAATTACCTTAATGTAATATGCTGTAATTGATGTGGTCGTGAGATATAGTAGCTTAAATTCATTGATAAATTGTAATAGCTTGTTTTGTACTTAATGAAATTAATAACATTCCACCAAAAAAAAAATTGCTGTACCTCAATAATATCACTTATCACACGCCACATTTTAGTTGACTATAATTAACCTGCTAATTAATCTTTTGGTTAGCAATATTTATCTCATATAAACTCAAATAAAATTATTCTATCTGGCCAGATAAATGATTTGACATAGTACACAATAGGTGTCTCATAAATATAGGCAAGACTCATCAATATTCCCTCCAATAGAAAAGATGACTATATTACTCTTTGAATATTTTCATATATAATTATATACTCATCATTCATCTTACACCTTTAATAAAAGTGTGAGCTAGGTGTTACTATTCACTAATGAATAGTAACCTGTAGAATGAATAGTAGCATATAGTTGGGTTCGGCATCTCTTATGCGGGTTTGGGCGATGGTATTAGTTGGGGTTTGCCTGTGGGTATCTTTGGGCTTGGGGCTACCTTTGGTCCTCATTCTCTTGTGGGTGTCTTCTTATGGTTTCATCGTTATCATTCATAGCATTCATTTCATTACCTTCCCCCATATACTGATATACTTCTTTCTAACTCTCGCATATTCGCTCATCATTCTACTCCCGTGGTGATTCCTTTCTCTATCTTAGAGGTTGGTTATTTCTCAATTTAGGTTTTTGGGTCTTTTTCATTTTCATCTTTTCTTTTTGCTTTATATATACTCACTACACGCTTTCTAGGGCTGAGCAAAATTATACGATACGGTTTTATTATACGTATCCGATACGCTACACGAATTTAATTATACGGATTTTCGGATATCCGATAGAAATTTCCGGATATCCGATACGGTTCTTTAAAAACTGTATCGGATAAGGATCGGCAAAATATGAAACCGGATATACGGTATCCGATCCCTTTGCCTCTTTTCTAGAAAAAAATATTAAAATATATACATAAATCACAAAATATCCAATATCTTGGTGATTAAACCTTCTTAGTATTAAACTGTATAAGTTATTTACTCTTACAACTTTTTAAAACACTTTTAAGTTACAAAAAAACCAACAATCACATAGAAAAGAAAAAAAAAATATTAAATTACATAAGTGAGGTTGAAAACCGGATATACGGAAAAACCGGATATACGGTTTCCGTATATACGGAAAAACCGTATCGGATAAGAATACTAAAAAAAGGAGATTAAAAAAACTGTATCAGATATCCGATTTTGCTCACCCTAACTCTTTCCCCCTCATATTTCTCGCACTACTCAAGACCACATTTTTTCCCTTTGTTCTTCGTTTTAAGCTTCGCTGCTGCATCTTTCCTCCGTCTTTCCTACTCCACCCAAGTTCATCTTAAAGCTAAAATAATCCCCCAATTTTATACGCAGCAAACCTAAATTACTTGTCAAAATTCATCAGATCTAATCTTTATTTATTTAATTGATTATTTTGTTAGCTTTTCGTAATTCATTTGTTGGATAATCAATTTGTCAAGTTAATTAGTTTTTGTTATATGAGTTTTCTTGAGTAAACACCATTAGAAGGACCTCAAATATTATATAAAGTAGTTATAAGGACCTTAATTTTCATTGTGTAGCTTTAAGGACCTCAAATTTACTTCTTGACCAAACTACCCTTGTGCATTAACATATATACTCTATATTTTGTGATTTTATGGTACTTGCTAGATTTTTCTGATTCAATACCATTATTAGATTGAACACTAATAAAATCAAATAAATGTGACGGATTTATTTTTCTACGGGGAGCCAAATCACTTGTTCGGGATTAGACAAGACATTGAATGTATTTTGGATAAATTTTCATTTATCAGACTAAATTATGTATGTTGTCAAATTAAATATTTAGCATATTTATTACATCATAAAATAATATTGCCAAATTCGAACAAAAGATGTTACGTGATTTATAATATGATTTTGGTAATTTAATTTAAAAATAATCATCATATATTCACTATTAAGAAAAGGGTTAAAAGCAGATCGTTCCCGCTGCAAAATGACCCATATTCATCGTTAAAAGTGTTTTGCGATAGAAAAGTCGGCGCAAATGGTCAATCAAGATTTTTCCTTACAAATAAGAGTTTGCTACAATTTACTATTTTTCTAAGAAAATTCTGTATTAAACAAATATTGACAATTTTTTTTCAAACAAGTACGTTAAAGACGGTTCATAAAGCACATAATTTTTTTCAATCTAATAATGGTGTCTGACAAAAATAAAGCTAATACCACAAAATTGCATATATATGTCAATATGCAAGGGTATTTTAGTCACAAGTAATTTTAAGGTCCTTAAAGCTACCCAATAAAAATTGAGGTCCTTAAAGCCACATTGTATGATATTCTAGGTCCTTGTACTTGTGTTTACTCGAGTTTTCTTGTGAAATTTAGGTATGTGATTGAAATGAAAAAAAAAAACCTAATTTTTGTGTATGCGAGAGCCTTGATTGCTGAAATTTAAGTATTTTGAATTGTTTCTTGAGTAATCATCATAGAGATTGATGCCAATTGTGTGAATTATAGCCCGAATTTTGTAATATTGACTTAATTGAAAAGGGCAATCAGAGGAAATGATTGAATTTTCATGTGTTGGGGTTCGATCTCTCCGTAAAGAAATCGGTGAAATGTAATGAAGATTTGATTATTAGAGTACGGGAGGGATTTATGTTTTTTAAACATATTCCCTTTTTCCTCATACGAATTTTTTCTTTTAAGTCACTCTCTCAATTATTCATCTTTAATTTTAATTTACGCTTATATTTGGGGCCTTTAATGGGTTTCACCTTCCTTTTTTTCATTGCTGGAATTTACGGTTTTTAAGACGACAGTGGTGAACAACGATGGGTGTAATGGTCGTCCTCGTAGTGCTAACAATCAGTGCTAAAATGATAAGGTAATGACCTGATCTTTGTCTTCCATTCTCTACTTACCATTCCTTATTCATATTTTTGGATCATATTTTGCCCGTTCCTCTGCTTTCATGCTAATACAATACAGCTCTGCAGAGTGGCTTAATATCTCGCAGTAGACCAGGTTTCTTGGTAAGAGGATATTCACTTTAGTGATCCGATTCAGTTTACTACATTGTTTGTTCATTACAAACGCCAATCTGTGCACAAGAACACAACTCAAACCGGTAGTTGTAAGCAGTGGTTGAAAGTAGTGACCAAAGTACCTTTTTTTTTGTTTATATCCTGCTTTGCTTTCTTGTCCACGTTGTATTCCGTCTCCACTGTGTGTGTATCACTTAGTTATAAGGTGCGCTGTTGAATTTTGATGCTTGTGTTTAGCCCTTGATGTGAACCTTCAGTGGTATAAGTTTATTTGCCCCTTAATCTTTCCATTAGAAGCAGTTCCAATTGCCATGTAAAAGCTCTTTGGGTTTGTCTCTTCTCCTTCCACTCTTGCTCTTATGTTTTGGTGGGTTGGTCTACAATGGATGGTCTACTGATGATTGAACAACTATATCTATAATTTGACTCATGATGGCGATCTTCAATAATTAGATATTAGAGGAATTCTGTCCAGCTTTTTACCGAAATGACTCTAAAGTTTGCAGATTAAAAATTTAAAACAGATAATTTGTAATTCAGATCCTAAAATATCCAAATTTATTTGCTAATTTTTACATTTTTACAATATTCATGCTTAAAATTGTTAATATTTCAGCTTAGTCTTGCAATATTCATGTTTAAATGTAGGTTATGATCAAAGTACTAATTTCCCATCTAAAATCTTAAGTTGTCAGGATTCTTGGTTTGTATTGTTATTGGTGGTGGATGTTAAGCAAATGATAAAAGTTATGAATAATTGCAGGGAGCGAAAGATAATAGTGTCAATTGAGACTTGGGAGTACTTTGGTGAAATTTTAGGGAATATTTCAGTGGGCTCTTTTAGTTGATTTCTTATTATTACATCAATTAAATAGAGAATGAGTTAACATAGAAGAGACTCCTTTGTTTGGGCTCTTATATTAATTGGTTAGATAGAGAATGAATAAACATAAATATTTTAATGAAATTTATAGAAATTTAAATGTGGTACTTAATAACTATTAAAAAAAGGAAAAGGAAACTTGGAAAATAGTTGGGTAGTTTCCGAATTATTGATGTGGATATTATTGGTGGTGATCAGAGGGGGATTTGGGGTTAACGGGTGCCTTATAAAAAGGGAAAAAAATGTAAGGTGAGGTGACCTTTGGAGGGTGAGATTTGCTTCTCACCATGTGCTGTAAGCAAAAGAAGAGTAAGGTGTTTGGAATGAACAATAACCAGCACTAGAGGGTGTTGTTGTAATACCCCGTAATTTAATAATAATTTATGAGAATATTTTATGTAATTCGAGTAATTAATTTAAAAGGTATTAAAAGGTATTTATAATAATAATTTCAATAAGACGGAATAATATAATAAAATAATGAATGAGTCGAGAATAGTTAATTGAGCCATGTGGATGCTTTGGATTGTGTGCTCGGGTAACAATAATAATAATAATAATAATAATAATAATAATAATAATAATAATAATAATAATAATAATAATAATAATAATAATAATAATAATAATAATAATAATAATAATAATAATAATAATAATAATAATAATATTTTTTTTGTAAGAGCTCTCTCATTTATTTTTTTTTCCCTACATGGATGAATATAGATGAGTACACCTTTCTTGCAAAAATAATAATAATAATAATAACAATAATAACAATAATAACAATAATAACAATAATAACAATAATAATAATAAGAATAATAATAATAATAATAAGAATAATAATAATAATAATAATAATATTAATAATAAGAATAATAAGAATAATAATAATAATAATAATAATAATAATAATAATAATAATAATAATAATAATAATAATAATAATAATAATAATAATAATAATAATAATAATAATAATAATAATAATAATAATAATAATAATAATAATAATAAAAGAGATAGAGAGAGAGAGGGATGGCGATTTCTGTGAGAATTTCTGGCGATCTTCTGCCGGCTGCCGTATCATCCCCTACGCCACTGTCCTACGCCACTGCTCTCGCCGGACGTTTTGTTGACTGCCGGTGGTCTCTGTTTTGGTTAGGGCTGTTATCGTTGGAGTTGCGGGTTGGGGTTTTCTTTTAGGGCAACGGTTTTTCACGACTCACAGCCACCGTTGACGGCCAACATCCACTCACATCGACTTTTAGACCTCACGTCGCCAGTCAGGGGTGGTTTTTGTTGGTTGTTCGTGCGGTGGTGCAGAATAGGGTTTCGTGTGGCGGCTGTTTTTCGAGAGTCATTGTCCCCTCCCTGCGATTGGTGTACACCTGCACCACCATCCTCTGGCCTTTAGACCTCAAGTCGACGGTCAGTGTTGTGGTGGCAGACGGCCAGGCCCACTGTTGCCCTCCGGTGAGTCTTCTATCGTTAGGTTTTTATTGTTCTTTTTTTTTTATTCTTCTCGTTTTAGGGTTCCGGTTACTATCGTTATTGTTGCTGGTGGTAGGCTTGGTGTTTTCTGGTGCAGTGACCGGCCACTGCCTGCCGCCGCTGCCTTGTTGTGGCTGGGGTTTGTGGTGGGCTTTTCGTTTTGATTGTGCCGTGTGCATAGGGTTACGGTTTGTGGTTGGTTGTTGACCATCACCGGTGTGGGTGGTGTGTCGGTGGTCAACTTGACCAGTGGTGCCTCTTGTTGCTCGAGCGATTGCCTGTGTGGTGGTTTTCGTGCGGGTTTTGGATTGGTGGCTATATTGGTTTTTGTGCAGGTCGGGTGTGGGGTTTTGCTGCTTCCTTCATGCCCGAGCTAGTGCGGTACCATTGTCCTTTTTTGAGTCTTCATGCATGTCGGGATGGTTTTGGTAAGGGCCTTACTAAGGCAGCTTGGCAGAAACATTTACAGGTCCGACATTGCCAGGATGGTGCGTTGGAACTTACGCGTCAGACTCTTACTGATAGTTTGACTGTTTATTCCAATGCCGAGAGTTCTTTGAGACGGATGGGGCTCTGGTTGTGTGGGGTGTGTTTTAAAACCCGTACTATTAGAGCTAGATGTCGGCTTAGTCGAAGTGAAATTGTGATGCATCCTGAGTGTGTTGATGGCCTCTACACCTTCCATATTCATGGTATTCCGAGACCTTTGGCTCCTTCTACTTCGGTTTCTTCCGATGATAGTGTCGAGCTCGTTCAGTGGTCTCTATCTTCGCTGGATCGTTTATTGTCTTTAGGCCTTCGCACAGTGAATCCATTCCTCCTAAATGCCGTCTTGGGTTTGCTAGGGCTTTTAAAGGGGCCTTGGATGCGGTGTTTGATGCCCCTAGTGATCTCTCCCGCTGGGTTCGTTTGCTAGTTCTACCGCTTTGTTTGCTTCAGAATTTCGCTCCTCGGAGTAATCATGAGTGTCGGTCTGCTATTCGGCGTCAGCATCAGGAGGAGAGTATTGCCAGGGCTATCCTTGCTTGGGGGGCGCCTGGGGGGATTTGCAATTGTTACAGGAGTGTTTTGATGAGGGTCCTTCTTCTTTTTCTATGGATGAGGATCTGGATCTGAGTGAGCTTAACCTCCCCAATGTCGGCGGAAGATTTGTGATGGCCACTATACTACTGTTGTCCGGGTGCTTTCTTCCTCTGGGGTTGCCCCCTACTCCGATGCCACTCTTGTGGCCCTGCGTGAGAAGCATCCTGTCGCCCCGCCTCCTACATTGCCTCCTTTGTCTGGGGAACATCATCCTCTAGTTGCCTCTTCGGCAGTGATCTTGGATATGATTCGGAGTTTCCCACGTGGTAATTCTTGTGGGAGGGATGGTTTTCGTGCCCAGCACCTTATGGACTGTTTGAGTGGCGCTGCTGTGGCTATCTCTGACGATTTGATCACTTCTATTACTAGGGTGGTTAATCATTTTCTTGAGGGCCGGTGTCTTCTTCCTCTGGGTGAGTACATTGCCAGCGCCCCTCTCACGCCACTCGTTAAACCGGGTGGTGGGGTTCGTCCTAGTGCTGTTGGTACGGTTTGGAGACGGCTTGTCTCTAAGGTTGGTGCTTCTATGGTTGGTCCGTCTTTATCTTCTTATTTTGATGGGCTTCAGTTCGGGGTGGGTGTGTCCGGTGGAGGAGAGGCTATCTTGCATGCCTTGAACCGGCTCATTGAGGATCGGGGGGCTCAGGTGGGGCTTTCTATGTTGCTGGTTGATTTCCAGAATGCGTTCAACCTTGTTGATCGTTCGACCATGCTTCAGGAGGTCCGCCGTCGTTGCCCGGCTCTCTCCCGTTGGGTGGAGTTTTGTTATTCCAGCCCGGCCCACCTTTTTTATGGGGAACACTGCTGGTGGTCTTGTCAGGGTGTTCAGCAGGGTGATCCGTTGGGGCCTTTGCTTTTCGCTTTGGTTTTGCATCCATTAGTTTGCAAGATCCGGGACACTTTTGACCTCACTTTGCAGGCATGGTACTTAGATGATAGTACCATCGTGGGTGATACTTTGGAGGTGGGGAAGGTCTTGGATTTGATTATGGTGGATGGCCCACGTTTTAGATTACATCTTAATGTCTCCAAGATGGAGGTCTTTTGGCCTGTTGAGGATCCTCGGAGTCGGCTTCCTGGGATTTTCCCTCTTCTATTTCTCGGCCATTGCGTGGTGTTAGGGTTTTGGGTGGACCTGTCAGTGCTTGTTCTGATTTTTGCAGTGGGATTATGGCGAAGAGAGTAACCAAGACCATTGAGCTAATGGATTTGGTTGCTAGGATTGAGGACCCGCAATGTGAGTTGCTTCTTCTTCGAGCTTGTACTGGTATTTCCAAGCTCTACTTCTCACTTCGTACTTGCTCCCCTAGTATTTTTGGGTCTGTCCATCTTCCTTTTGATGCCGCTCTTCATTCTAGCTTGGAACGTATTATCACAGCGTCAAGGCCAGGTTTTGGGGATTGGCAGTGGCACCTTGCTAGATTCCCTTTTCAGCTTGGTGGTCTTGGTGTCTATGCGGCGGGAGATGTTTTATTTTATGCTTTTATTGCGTCCCGTTTGTAGTCTGCTGGTTTGCAGGCTAAGCTCCTCGGCCCTTCTGGTATTCTAGCTGCCGGCCCTGCTTTTGATGATGCCGTGCAGGTGTTTACTGCGACTACAGGATCTGGTATTTTAGGTAACCATGGTGAAATTGCTGCCCCCAAACTTATGAAGAAATTGGCAGACATTTATTTCGCGACGGTTGCTGCTGCCTCAGAGTCTGTTTTCTCATTGACACCACGCCAGCTTGCTTTATGGCAGTCCCAGCAAGATTCTCACTCCTCTGATTGGTTACGTGCGGTTCCTATCTCGGGGTTGGGTCAAACAATGAACGGGAGGACTTACCGTAGTGTGCTGGGGTATTGATAAGTGCATATTTTATACATTTTAACCCCCTAAGCTTGATTTTACATGTCTTTAGCACTTATCTTAAGTGTTTTATAGCTAATATTTGCATTTCTAGTTGTTTTGGATACTTTGACATATTTTGTAGGGAATAAACTTTTTGGAGCTAAAATAACTACAAAGTATTAGAAATTGCAAGCTAAGAGGAAAGAAGACCAAATGGACTAAGGATTGGATGTTGCATGGACTTTGTGCCTCAAGTTGCATGGATTTTTGCATGAGAATTTGTTGGATCAATTAGCAAAATACAAATGAGATCAAACATCCAAGTCAAGCCCAAATTGCAAGTCAAAAAGTCAAGGGGAAAGCATGGGATTCCAACAGATCTTAAGATGCCAAATGCAAGCATTAACCGGGTGATTAATCGCACATTTAATCACCCACATAGGATTCTCCAAGGAATTAAGAGAGGAATTAAGGCAAAATACCGAAGAACACACGGCCCCGATCGGGGTTGCATGCCCTTTGGTTTCTTACGTTTCCTTCTCCTCTCCTATAAATAGGAGAGGTATTCCTAGGTTTTAGGCATCCCATTTTACGTCCAAGTTTACTACAATAAGCCTCAAGCATTATAAGTTTTCTCTCATTAGTTTTCATTTCAAGTTTAAGTTGTTTAAGCATTGCTTAGTTAATCTTTCAACATTTTGTATTTCAAGAGATTCTCAAGCATTTGTTATTCAATCTTTTGGTTATTAGTTGTTTGTTCTTCCATTCAAGTCCTCCTTTATAAGGTATTTCTTATTATAAGTTTACAATTTACATCATTGCTTTAGTTATCACATAGTTATTATAATCAAGTATTTCATATTTACTTTAGCTTTGCTCTTTTCGTATGTTATATCACCTAATTAATATAATTCATATACCAATGTTCAATATTCCTTACAATTTAGTTTACATTTTACATCTTAGTATGAGTAGCTAAATTCTCTAGTCTAAAGGCTAGGGGAGCCATGCAAAATCAAACATATAATATGATTAAATAAAGTTCATAATAATATTTATCAATTGTTTCCATCACATGCTTGTTTTGTTACGCTTAATCTTTGATTATCGGTCGTAGTCGTAGATTAAATTTGTTCATTCGTTCTAAAGTCGAGAGGCACGGAATTGAATTAGACTAAGCATGCGTGGTAGGACGACCTAGTCATGGACGAGAGTTTTTCTAGGACCCGGTCTATGGTTGATACTAATGCCGTAAGGTGGGTATCTTTAAGCCTAAGCAATTGACAAGATTATTAGTATCAAGTTTATCATGTTCATATGTTTACCTTTAATTTGCATGAGTGACCCGAACCCTTTAGACTATCCTTTATCATATTATTTACATTGCAATTTTCATAAATCATCAAACCAAACAAACCAAACCCAAATCGTAATCGACCTTGATAAAAATCTACCCATAGCAATTCACGACGTAATTCCCGTTTCCTTGTGTTCGACCCCTATTACTACATTAATTTGTGTCTAGGGAAATTATCTTTGCATAGGTACGTGATAAACCTATCAAATTTTGGCGCCGTTGCCGGGGAAACGGTCTTATTGCTTTTTTGAATTGTCGATTTTTATCTTGTTTTCCTTTGTCTTAGGGAACACTTGTTCCTTGAGACCGTTACTTATCACTTCTCTAGAAATTGTTGTCTTATGCCCAGATCCTCTCGTAGTGGAGAATTGCTTTCACCGGATTCCGATCCCGAGAAAACATTTAGGAGAAGACGACGTTTTTGGAGGGAAGTGAAAGAAGCCACTTCTCCCGTACAAGTTGAAAGTGCTAGAAAGTCTTACTTAGACGATCTAGAAGCCCTTGAAGAGGAGTAGGTTTCAAATTCATCATCTCCACCACCATCACCATCTACTACCAAAAAGATGGTGAAACTTTCCGATCACTCAAAGCCCACCGCGGCCATGCTTCAGGCCGGAATCACAACCACTCAAATCACCGCGCCGGACTTCGAGATCAAACCGGCTTTCATTAGCCTTGTGGAGAGGAAGCAATTTGGAGGAAATCCTTTGGAGGATCCCAATTTGCATGTGCAAAACTTTTGTGACTATTGCTCCATGATCCGTCAAACGAGCGTCACCCAAGCTCAAATAAGGGAAATACTTTTCCCTTTCTCATTGAAGGACAAGGCTAAGCTTTGGATCAATAGCCTTGACCGCACCGCCATGGGAATCACCAATTGGGAAACTTTGGCTCTTGCTTTCTATCAAAAGTTTTTTCCATCGGAGAAAACTCAAACTTTGAGGAGCCAAATCACCGGATTCCGTCAACAAGCTCTTGAGAGCTTATATGAGGCTTGGGAGAGGTACAAAGAGCTTCAAAGGCAATGCCCACATCATGGGCTAGATTATTGGTTTCTAGCAATAACATTCTATAATGGATGTTGTGCCGAGTCCCGAAGGATTCTTGATTCCGCCAACAATGGGCGGTTTGATCAAATTGACACCGACCTTGCTCATGCCACGATCGAATCTATGGCGGTCCATGATGCCCAATATGTCAATTCCCGAGTTGTGCCACTTAAAGGTAAAGAAGAATCCTCTAACAACTCTGTTTTGTTAGCTCAAATTGCTTTGCTCCAACAACAATTGGCGGAAAGGGATGCTAGATTCCATTCAACAAGTCAATGCCATGTCTTCAACGAGCCAAATCGTTGTGTGTGAAGGTTGCGGAGGTGCGGGTCACTATGCCGCTCATTGCCAAGCTCCCATTGAAAAGGTAAATGCCTTTTTAGCTTTAAGACAAAATGCACAAAATGCTTATCCACCGGGTACATTCTCAAACACATATAACCCGAATTCAAGATTTCACCCGAATATGTCTTATAGAACCAACAATGTGCTAAATCCTCAACCACAACCCCCCACCACAACAAAATGCCTATGTCCCTCAACAACAAAAATATATCCCTCCACCGGGGTATCAAAATTAACAAAGGCCCCCACAAAACAATTTCCAACAAACTCAACCTGCACAACAAAATGCCCAACAAAATAACCAAGAGGGAGGTAAGCTTGAGGGCTTGATAATCCATATGCAAAAGGAATTATTGACTCAAATCCAAAAGAATGAGCAAGCTCAAAATGCCGCAATCAAAATGTTGGAGCAACAAATGGCTCAATTGGCCTCATCTAGCTCCTCAAGGAAATCGGGTCAACTACCCCCTCAAGGTGAGCAACCACATGCTACCCTTAATGCTATCTCCTTAAGAAGTGGTACGAAATATGATGGGCCATCCATGCCCAAAGATGATGAGGAGGTACTTGTTGAGTTGGAGGTCTCTCCAAATGATAAGGCAATTGAAGAAATTCCCAAGAAAGTGGATGACCCACTTGTTGTTGTTGAGAAAGTCAAGGAAGTGGAGGATGTTCCTCCAAAGAAAGATGTTGAAGCAAAGATTCCGGAAAAAGTCAAAGTGCCATTTCCTCATAGATTGGCAAAGCATCAAAAGAATTACTAATTCGGTAAATTCATGGAAGTTGTGAAGAATCTACAGGTAACCGTTCCTTTTACCGAATTAATCACTCAAATTCCATCTTACACTAAGTTCATGAAAGACATTTTAACTAAGAAGAGGACTTTTGATGAGGTTGAAACAATAGCTCTCACCGCCGAGGTGAGTGCTCTTTTGCAAAACAAGTCCCCTCCTAAGTTAAAAGATCCCGGTAGCTTTTCTATTCCATGCACAATTGGCACCTACCAAATTGATAAAGCTTTATGCTATTTAGGTGCAAGTGTGAGTGTAATACCTTACTCTATTTGTGCTAAGCTTAATATGGGAGTCTTAAAATGCACTAGTGTCACATTGCAAATGGCGGACCGTTCTATAAAACGCCCTTTGGGAGTTTTGGAGGATGTTCCCGTTAAGGTTGGTAAGTTTTTTATTCCGGTTGATTTTATTGTTTTTAACATGGCCGAAGATGCCCAAATCCCAATCATTTTGGGAAGACCATTTTTACACACCGCGGGTGCGTTGATTGATGTCAAGAACGGTAAAATTACATTGGAAGTGGGTGATGATAAGGTCACATATAACTTGAATAGTGCTATGAAGAGTCCTATGATAGAAGATAGAGTCTTGTTATTCTTTTGACATTTTGGATGTTGTTGACATTGTTATAGAAGACTCTACACCTCGATCTTTGTCTAAAGATCCCTTGGAGGCACTCTTGCTTTTAGAATCATTTTCAGGTGACGATGATATTGGAAATGAGGAGATTGATGCTTTGGAGCAAGAATTGGATGGAGAGGAGCTATCATTGGAGGAGAGCTCACACTTTATAGGCTTGGTTGCTACACCTGTTGAGGTACAAAAACCCGAGCTTAAGCCCCTTCCTTCCAATTTGAGGTATGCTTTTCTTGATAATGAGGGGATGTGTCCGGTAATAGTTAGTGCTAAATTAGATGAGAGTCAATTGGCTAAATTGCTTCATGTCTTGAGGTCTCACAAGAAAGCCATTGGTTAAAAACTTGACGATTTAAAAGGCATAAGTCCTGAATTTTGCATGCACCGAATCAATCTTGAGGAAGATCATAAACCATGTGTCCAAGGTAAAATACGACTAAATCCTAACATGCAAAAAGTGGTCAAAAAGGAAGTGATTAAATTGTTAGATGCGGGAATTATCTATGCGATTTCCGATTCTAAATGGGTGAGTCCGGTCCAAGTGGTTCCTAAGATAGGAGGAACCACCGTAGTAAAAAATGATAAAAATGAGTTAATTCCAACTCGAATTGTGACGGGTTGGAGAATGTGCATTGACTATAGGAGGCTAAATCTAGCCACCAAGAAAGACCACTACCCATTACCTTTTATTGACCAAATGTTGGAAAGGTTGGCATGTCACAAATACTTTTGCTACCTAGATGGCTATTCCGGGTTCTTTCAAATACCCATTCACCCGGATGACCAAGAGAAGACCACGTTTACATGTCCTTATGGTACATTTGCCTACCGTAGAATGCCTTTTGGTCTTTGTAATGCCCCCGCCACTTTCCAACGTTGCATGATAAGCATCTTTTCCGACTACATTGAGTCTATCATGGAGGTGTTTATGGATGATTTTAGTGTATATGGTTCTTCTTTTGATGCTTGTTTGACTAACTTGTCCAAAGTTTTGAAGCGTTGTGAAGAAGTTGATTTGGTGTTAAATTGGGAAAAGTGCCATTTCATGGTGAATGAAGGAGTGGTGCTTGGTCATATTGTTTCGGAGATAGGAATTGAAGTGGACCGTGCTAAGGTCCAAGTTATTGAGCAACTACCCCCACCGGTAAATGTGAAGAGTGTAAGGAGTTTCTTAGGCCATGCGGGTTTCTACCGCCGTTTTATTAAAGATTTTTATAAGATTGCCAAACCCCTTACGGAGCTTCTTTTAAAAGATGCTCCCTTTTTATTTACTAATGATTGTCTTGAGTCTTTTAATAGGATCAAGAAGGCTTTGATTTCCGCACCTATCATCCAATCACCGGATTGGAACTTGCCATTCGAGCTCATGTGTGATGCAAGTGACTATGCGGTAGGTGTCGTGCTAGGACAAAGAAAGGACAAGGTTCTCCATGCTATCTACTATGCTAGCAAAACCTTGGATGCGGCTCAAATCAATTATGCCACGACGGAGAAAGAGCTACTTGCCATTGTCTATGCTTTAGACAAATTCCGCTCTTACTTGATTGGTTCCAAAGTCATTGTTCATAACGATCATGCCGCATTGAAGCATCTCCTAGCCAAACAAGAAGCTAAGCCAAGGTTGATAAGATGGATCTTGCTTTTGCAAGAATTTGATCTTGAGATTAAAGACAAGAAGGGGGCCGAAAATGTTGTTACCGATCACTTATCCCGTTTGAAGTTCAAAGATGGAGGTATTGAGTTACCTATTGATGATTCCTTCGCCGACGATGTTCTAATGATGTTGGAAGCCAATACTCCTTGGTATGCCGACATAGCCAACTACCTAGTTGGAAGAGAATTGCCACCCAACCTTTCATATCAACAAAGGAAGAAGTTCTTACATGATGCCAAGTTCTTCCTATGGGATGATCCACATTTGTTCAAACATTGCTCCGATGGGCTATTCCGGAGATGTATCCCACAATGGGATGTGAAAGGGGTTCTAGAAGGATGCCATTATTCTCCTTATGGTGGTCATCATGGACCATCCAAGACCGTTGCAAAGGTGTTTCAATCCGGCTTCTATTGGCCAACTATGTTCCAAGATGCCAAAAATTTCGTGATGGCTTGTGATGCTTGCCAAAGGACGGGTTCCATATCAAGAAGACACGAGATGCCTCTCAATGTAATCTTGGAAGTAGAGGTGTACGATGTTTGGGGCATAGATTATCAAGGACCGTTTCCTTCCTCAAAAGGGAATCGGTATATTTTGGTTGCCGTTGATTATGTCTCTAAATGGGTAGAGGCAATTGCTACTCCTACCAATGATGCTCGCAACGTGATTAAATTGTTCAAGAAGATCATATTCCCGAGGTTCGGTGTTCCAAGAGCAATCATTAGTGATCGTGGTACTCACTTCGGTGAGAAACAACTTGATGCTTTGTTGGAAAAATATGGAGTCTACCATAGAAGAGGCTTGGCTTATCATCCACAAACTAGTGGCCAAGTAGAGGTTTCCAACCGTGAGATCAAGTCAATACTTGCGAAAGTTGTTGCCAAATCACAAAAGGATTGGAGTATGAAGCTCGATGATACCTTATGGGCCTACCGTACCGCGTTTAAGACACCTATTGGTACCTCACCGTATAGGTTGGTCTATGGAAAGGCGTGCCATCTCCCCGTTGAGATGGAAGAAAAGGCTTTTTGGGCAATTAAGGAGCTTAACATGGACCCGACGTTAAGTGGAGAGAAGCGGTTGTTGCAACTCAATGAACTCGATGAATTCCGCTTGTAAGCTTATGAGAGCTCCCGTCTCTACAAGGAGAGAACAAAGAGATGGCATGATAAGAAGATCTTAAACAAAGAATTTCAAATTGGTGATAAGGTCTTGCTATTCAATTCCCAATACAAGCTATTTTCGGGAAAGTTACGATCATGGTGGACCGGTCCATATACCGTCACAAATGTCAACAAGTTCGTTTCCGTTGAAGTGATGACCACCAAGGGCGAAAAATTCAAAGCAAACGGTCATCGTTTGAAGCTCTACCATGAGAATGTGATCGTTGGTGTGATAGAGGAAATGACCGTTCAACCTCTACCAAAGAAAGCTTAAACCGACTCAAGCTTTTTCGTCGTGCGGGACGTTAAACCAGCGCTTCTTGGGAGGCAACCCAAGCTTTTTATTGCTTTTATTTATTTTCATTTTTAGTTTTCTGCAATTTAATTGTTTTTCGTAGATTAGTAATAAAATACTCAACTTGACGATGTTTCTTTTGTGATTTCTAGGTGAAAATGAAGAAAGGAGAAAATGGAGTGCACTTGACACGCAACCCCATGCAAAAACCCCGTTCGGGGACGTGGTTTTCGAAAAAACTAAGAAAATAATTCAACTTCGCATGGGAACAAGTCAACGCGGAAAAGCAGTCAACCCCGATCGGGGTCCTGGTTCTGTAGCTGGCTTGCGTTATTTGACGGGTAAGTAAAAAAAAAAGCTTTTCTATCATTCTCTTCACACCCGACGGTACTTCTTCTTCCCATTCTCCATCATTTTCTTCATCTTTCTACCTAAAATCACAAGGAAACTTCAAGTTCTTCATTGATTTGCAAGCTTTATTCATCCATTAACATCAACTTGGTAAGATCTCTTCTCTTTTCTCTTTAAATTCATCTATTGCAATCAATTAATTGGATTATGCAAACCCTAAATCAATTTGGGGGAATTCGATTTTGTGCTTTTTGGTACTAGAAATTGGTTGTAGAACGTTTATTACATGTTTGTAGTGTGAATTAGTTCACTAATTCATACTATTATGCCTATTAGGATGAATTTTAGTTTGCCTTAAGATTAATTTTGTCTTAAAATTTCAGAAATATGGCACCAAGAAAAGCTCCTTCACAAGGTGCTTCTAAGAGAAGGAGAGGTGAGGCGGAGCCTTCAAATGCAAATAAATGGATGTCCAAATGGAGGAAGTCCCACAATGGCATGACTCGGAATATCCAAATGTGATCTTCAATTCACTAGCTCAATACAACAATTGGGGTTATGTTGAGAAGCAAAGGTATGGAACCAACGAAATTCATTAACCAAGCATCTTTAAACAATATTGGAATAAAGAAAAATGTTAAAGCTTTGTTTAAAAATCTTGGCATGAAATCTTGTTATACCATGAATTATAAGACCTTCCCCGAACTCACCCTTGAGTTCTTGAGCTCTTTCGAGTTTCATAGGTCTAGGAAACCCGGTTTCATTCTTTTTGTTACCTTTCGCTTATTTAATGAAGATCATAAGTTGGACTTAGCGGATTTCGCCGCTATCTTTGATTTGCCTCACAAAGACTTACCGACCGAATCACCCGATGATTATAACCCCGTTTTAACTTGGGATGCCATTTCTCACTTGACTTTCCCGGGTTTTGATCATACACCACATCAATTTATTCATTATCCCGACATAAGGATTTGGCAAAGGTTTATGGGATGGACCTTTTTTGGTAGAAATGAACCTCACTCGGTAAGGAAGATTGAGTTAGAAATCTTGGGTGCTTTCTTGAATGTTAATGGTGATGAGAAGTAGGGAATCAATATCCCCTACCACTTTGCGGTCCACTTGACCAAACAAACTAACACCAAGAATAGTTGTATTGTCTTAGGTGGTTTGGTCACTAAAATTGCTCACCATTTGTGTCGGTTTAACCAAGAGACTACCGGTTTGAGACCATTGCTTGAGTCTAGGGCTAAGGAAGTTGGTCTTGATTATGAATATTTTCTTTCTTATAATTGGTTTAAAGATGCTCATCCCAACATGATTTGGAAGATAGGTAGGCAAGACTCCATTCGTCTACCCGAGGAAAAGAAAGAATTAAAGGCTTTGATTCACACTAAGCCTCGTCGTGGAAGTGACCCCTTTGTTAGACCGACCTACCATTTAGCCCTTAGAGGTGAGTCAACTACCACCGTTGAGAGACGTGTGGGAGGTCAATCCTCCCAAGCACGTCACTCCACCTCTAGCATTGAGTCACCATCTAGCATAGAAATGATGAATATGATGCGGGAAATGAACTTAAGTGTTAATCAAATTCGTGATGACCAACGACTTGCATTACATCCTATTTATGATCAATTTTCTAGGCAAGGAGTTATCCAACCCGAGGGGCCACACCCTTCATTCTATACTTATCCTCCGGGTGGATTTCCTCCTCCATCTCCTATTCCCCCTTCCCCTTCTCACCATGATGCAGGTACATTTGCTCACTATGAACCCGGCCCGGACTTTTGTGGTTCGGATTATGGGGTTGAGGCATTGCAAGGAGGCTATGGAGGATATGGTGGCTATGGTGGCTATGGTGGGATTAGTAGTTATGGTGATGGTCTTGGTAGTGGCCAAGATATTGGTGAGTATGTCACTCCTCTTCAAGGGGATGACTCAAGTGGAAGTGGCCAACAAGGAGAATCAAGTGGTAATGGAAAGAAGAAGAAGAAAGGGAGGAAGGAAGGGGTTCAATTTTTGGCCCTTTTCTTAGTTGATTGATGAAGAAATCCCCCGAATTCATGCTAGATTGGGGGGGGGGGGGGGGCTAGCAAGTTGAGTAAGTTTTTAGTTGCTTTGTTTATTAGTTTAGATCTTGCAACCCATTAAACATTCCCTCTAGTCCTTGTTTTGTGCTTTGAGCCATTTTTATGGTTTGATTGGGTGATTTGGATAGTTGGCACATTGAGGACAATGTGATGTTTAGCTTGGGGGGGGGGGGGGGGGGGATTGCATTTGCATATAGTGTAGAAAATTTGAAAATTTTTGAGAGAAATGTTTGCTTTGTGCTTGCTTGTTGCCTACTTTCCTCTTTGCTTATCCTATTAATAGCTTGTTGCTAATGATTTATTCTTTAATGATGGGATATTAGCTACATGAGGATGTCTTGACATAGTAGGTGGGAGATGGCGAATGAACCGAATAGGCTTGATCTTGACTTTTGGCAAGCTACAAAATGGTAAGGTAGAACCTCCTTTAAGGCCATTTCATCTTTATTTGGTCTCACTTAGGTGAGTGTAGGTGTCTCCTTATAATGTGTGTTACATCAAAACGCACAAGTATGGTCTTCATGTCATTTCTTGGTAAGCATGCATTCATTTGTTTTAGCATTTTGGAGCCATTCACATGATATTTTAGCCTTTTTTACCCCTTCACAAGATTTATCCTTAGCTACATCATTGAAATTGCCTACCCTTGTTAAGCTAGTAGCTTTATTGGATAGTGTTTGGGTGCTCATTGGGATATGTTTGGTTGTTTGAAATCATGTGAGCTTGGTCTTAATGCTCAAAAAAAAAGAAATGGAAAAATTGGAAAAATTGGAAAATGAAAGAAAATGAAAAAAATGAAGAAAGAAAAATGAATGAATGAGAAAAAGCATGAAAAAAAAAAGTATGCAAGTATGCATTGAAAAAGAAAAAAAGAAAGGGAAGAAGAAGAAAAGATATGAGAAATTCTCAAGCATTATTCATTATATTTTGGAGAAATTTCTTATGATTTGAATTGCAAAATTGGGTTAGAATTGGGATTGAGCATCCTTGCATTTTGGTAGTTGCTAGCTTGACTTAGCTCCACATTACCATAATTCTTTTGTTCCCCCTTCTTACCCATGTTTATTTGCCTTCTTCCTACCCATTTGGCTTCTTTATCATGCCTACATTTGATTGTCTTTGCTTGCTAGTTTTGACATGTTTACCATAGTAGATTGCGGGCATATTGTTATAAGTTGAGGATAGTTGAGTGTTCATTCACAAAAATTGTCCTTTCACATATAAAAGAGTTTGAGTGTCCCGTGAGAGTCCATAAGTCAAAAGATCATGCAAGAGCTTAAAGGTTCATTCAAAGTTTTCTATGCTACGCCGTCGTGTAAATCTCATCCATGTCTTGCTTTATTCCTTGCCCATGTTGTTTCGGGTTTTTAAATCATTATGCTTAGCTTGTTTGGATATTGCAATAGATGGGATTTGGTCTCTTGCTTGAGGACAAGCAAGTATTTAGCTTGGGGGAGTTTGATAAGTGCATATTTTATACATTTTAACCCCTTATATTAGCTTGATTTTACATGTCTTTAGCACTTATCTTAAGTGTTTTATAGCTAATATTTGCATTTCTAGTTGTTTTGGATACTTTGACATATTTTGTAGGGAATAAGCTTTTTGGAGCTAAAATAACTACAAAGTACTAGAAATTGCAAGCTAAGAGGAAAGAAGACCAAATGGACTAAGGATTAGATGTTGCATGGACTTTGTGCCTCAAGTTGCATGGATTTTTGCATGAGAATTTGTTGGATCAATTAGCAAAATACAAATGAGATCAAACATCCAAGTCAAGCCCAAATTGCAAGTCAAAAAGTCAAGGGGAAAGCATGGGATTCCAAAAGATCTTACGATGCCAAATGCAAGCATTAACCGGGTGATTAATCGCACATTTAATCACCCACATAGGATTCTCCAAGGAATTAAGAGAGGAATTAAGGCAAAATACCGAAGAACACACGGCCCCGGTCGGGGTTGCATGCCCTTTGGTTTCTTACGTTTCCTTCTCCTCTCCTATAAATAGGAGAGGTATTCCTAGGTTTTAGGCATCCCATTTTAAGTCCAAGTTTACTACAATAATCCTCAAGCATTATAAGTTTTCTCTCATTAGTTTTCATTTCAAGTTTAAGTTGTTTAAGGATTCCTTAGTTAATCTTTCAACATTTTGTATTTCAAGAGATTCTCAAGCATTTGTTATTCAATCTTTTGGTTATTATTTGTTTGTTCTTCCATTCAAGTCCTCCTTTATAAGGTATTTCTTATTATAAGTTTACAATTTACATCATTGCTTTAGTTATCACATAGTTATTATAATCAAGTATTTCATATTTACTTTAGCTTTGCTCTTTTCGTATGTTATATCGCCTAATTAATATAATTCATATAACCATGTTCAATATTCCTTACAATTTAGTTTACATTTTACATCTTAGTATGAGTAGCTAAATTCTCTAGTCTAAAGGCTAGGGGAGCCATGCAAAATCAAACATATAATATGATTAAATAAAGTTCATAATAATATTGATCAATTGTTTCAATCACATGCTTGCTTTGTTACGCTTAATCTTTGATTATCGGCCGTAGTCGTAGATTAAATTTGTTCATTTGTTCTAAAGTCGAGAGACACGGAATTGAATTAGACTAAGCATGCGTGGTAGGACGACCTAGTCATGGACGAGAGTTTTTCTAGGACCCGGTCTATGGTTGATACTCATGCCGTAAGGTAGGTATCTTTAAGCATAAGCAATTGACAAGATTATTAGTATCAAGTTTATCATGTTCATATGTTTACCTTTGCATGAGTGACCCAAACCCTTTAAACTATCCTTTATCATATTATTTGCATTGCAATTTTCATAAATCATCAAACCAAACAAACCAAACCCAAATCGTAATCGACCTTGATAAAAATCTACCCATAGCAATTCACGACGTAATTCCCGTTTTCTTGTGTTCGACCCCTATTACTACATTAATTTGTGTCTAGGGAAATTATCTTTGCATAGGTACGCGATAAACCTATCAGGTATCGTCTTGATGTTCCGTTATTCACGGTCTCTAGGCCCTGTCCGGCTTGCTCTCGGGTTTTTGCTGAGGATGTTTTTGGGGACCACGCTGTTTCTTGTACTGGTACTGTGGGCATTAAACATCGGCATAACCTTGTCCGGGACACTCTTTTCGACATCTACTATAGATATGGTATTACTGCGGGAAAGGAGGTTGATATCGGTTTGGTTAATGGACATGGTGGCTCTCTTCGTCGTGCGGATTTATTGCTTTATTCTTGGGACAGGGGGTGTGATGTGTGCGTTGACTTGACAAGTTCTTCTCCTTTGACTCAGACTAGGATGACGTATTTTGTGCCTGGCCGGGTTGTCGCTGATGCTGCGCAGCGAAAGTGTGCTAAGTATGGGGATTTGTGCGCGGTAGCGGGTTATGGTTTTCTTCCTTTCTCTTTCTCTTCACTTGGGGAGCTGGTTTCGGATGCTGTTGCCTTGCTCAAGCGGATCCAGAAATTCTCGGTATCTCAGGATGCGGGGGCTCGGGTGGCCGCTTACATTTTTACTAGATTTAGCTTTGCTATTTCTAAGGGTGTGGGAGCCCAGATTGTCTCTCGCCTCCCCACCAATTTTATGTAAACTTTTATTTTTATTTTAATGAAAGTTGCGCGCATCCTTCTATAATAATAATAATAATAATAATAATAATAATAATAATAATAATAATAATAATAATAATAATAATAATAATAATAATAATAATAATAATAATAATAATAATAATAATAATAATATAATAATAATAATAATAATAATAATAATAATAATATTAATAATAATAATAATAATAATAATAATAATAATAAGAGTAATTGTATAATATTAATAATATAGTAAAATACATATTTCCTAATTAAATTCTTATAGCCTTAACCTACCTATATAAATAGATGGGAACATACAACTTTAGACCTTATTCACTCATAAAATTTATAATCTCACAATAAAGAGAGAGAGAGAGGGAGATTTAGAGGGGAGAAAAGGGAGAACTCAGCTTTAAGTTATCGTCTCAAGGTAATTCTTTAAGACCGTCTCATGTATATACTTTGCTTTGCTATAACTCGTTAAATAGACAACCGTTGACCGACCCGAGACCATGACATTGACTGTGGGACACCAGGGTGTGACCGGACCTAGGTTTGACCACCGTTGATCGGCGGGAAGGGGGGTGTTGGAGGTGTTTTACGTGGGTTGTTTGTTGTGTTTGTACCCCGGATTTCAATCGTTTAAACACCATGTTGTGATTGTTTTGAGACCGGACCTGGGGTGGGGTTGGACCATGGCGGTGAGTCGACCATGTTGGGTGGTCATGGGTGGTAAAGGTGGCGGTTTGTGGTGGTGGTGGCTGGAATCACGCGAAAATAGGGGAACGGTGCCTGTGTTGTTGCTGCCGGTGTGGGGTTGTTGCTGGGCTGTTGTTGATGGGTCGGGTTTCTGCTGGTGGTGTGTGGCGTGTCAAGGGCGTGATGGGTGGCTGTTGGAGGTGGTTAGGGTGGCGGTATAGCCGGTTTTACGCAAAGGGTTATTGGGTGTTGTGGTATAAAACCGTGTAGTGATGACCTGACTAGACCACGACTTGGGCTAGGGTTGTGTGTTGATTTTTGTTGCGTGAGTCAGTAGCTGTTGTGGTGGTGTCATAGTGAGCGGTCGTGGTGCGAGTAGGTGGTAGTATGCAGTGGTTAAAGCTTCGAAGGTAGGGGTTGTATATGTCGGGTTTTCGGTAATTTTTATAGGTTGTGGTTGTTGTGGCTAGGGTGTGTATTTGGAGGCTGTTTAGGACGGTTCAGGTGGTGGTTAAGGGTCGTCGGGATTGGCCGTGTTGCGGGCTTGAGAGGGCAGGCGATGGTGGTGTCATTGGCGGGTGGTAGTGTCGGGAAAATGAGGTTGATGGAAGGGTGTGGTACACGGTTTCAACCGTGTATGAAGTGTGTATGAGGGGTGGTGGTGTTTTACGTGTTGGGTTTTGGGTAATAGTTATGGGTTGACTTGTTTATTTAAGACGGGTTTTTACGTAATTATTTACACGGGAAACAGTTAATTAAATTAAAATTGTAGATAAGTAATTTGCGTAATAAATTGAATAATTAATAAATAATGAATAAAAGTATAAATGAATTAATATTGGAATAATGATATTTTATTAGGTGACGGAGTTGTTGAGACGATTTAATTGGGTTTCTACGTGTTGGATTGTTTTGCTTTGCTTGGAGCGTTGTATACGGAATATTTGCTGATCAGGTAGGATAATCTACTCAACTATATCTGTTTGCGTGTTTAATACGTGGATGTTATTGGAAGGATGATTGGTTTATGACTGCTTATTTAATTAAGTTAATTGAGTGTTTAATGTCAGTTGTTGGAGTTGTGTATATTTTATACGATTATATTGTGGAATGGTTATGAGAATTGGACTGCCCCAGGCTTAGTCTCTGGTGGATAACGTGAGTGGTGATTGGACTGCCCCAGGCTTAGTCTCTGGTGTATAACGTGTGTGAATGATTGGACTGCTCCAGGCTTAGTCTCTGGTAGATAACGTGTGTGAATAATTGGAAGGCCCCAGGCTTAGTCTATGGTGGATAACGTGGATGGCTGATGTCGATATGTGATATGTGAGCAGTTGAGATTGGAATATTGACAATTGTGAGAGATTGGTTGTTTTAATGTATTTTATCCTACTCAACCTCGTGGTTGACTGTGTATTCGTGAACACCTGTGATGAACCATAATGGGGAGCAGATTTGACAGGTACCAAAGATTAGCTGACTTGGGAGCATTGGGACATGAGCTCGACTTGGACCATAGTTGCTGTCTAGATCACTTACTTTGACTTATACAACGTTATTTATGTAATTTCCGCTGCGTAGTAAATTGTAATGTTAAGGTTTAAATTTAATCGGTTGGCAATGTAATAAAATCGTTACTTCAGTTAAAGTTATTAAAGTACTTTGGTTTGTTTTAATTTGTATCTTACCTCGGGCAACCGAGATGATAACAGTCATATTTATTGGGAATGTCTTGCTAAAGGCTTCTAAATAAATGGGGGTGTTACAGTTGTGGCTTGTGTTTTTTAAGCATTAGACTAAGAAAATGCAGTTAAAGAAAGCAACTAGCATATATAACCGGGAGTGTTACATCTTCCTTGCAAAAAAGCCAATGTCCTGGTAAACTCCCCACCCTAATTCTTCATCTGTGTATGGCTTTCAGTTTAGTATTGATGATGAAGAAATTGGTATATCGGTATTCAGTTTTGGGAAATACAGCAACTTCCACCGCAGATCCATAGCTTAAATTCGTTGTCCCGGTAAATTCCACACCATAATGTCCTCTCACTTTATCTAATGTAAATATTGTAGAAATTTCATGTTCCAACTTAATCTGGCCTTTGAATTTTTTTGACGTTCAACTCATTGACGGACATGCCGAGATAGATTTATAGAAAGTTCAGAATTGACTATAGATCTTAGCTATGTCGTCATCATGTTCGTGATTTTGCCACTTAGTTAGCCGTTAATGTATTAATGTCATTGTTTGTGAAGGTGAGGGGTAGGGAGTGAACCCTCTTCTTGTCGTTTCTTAATTGTTTGCACACGAAGTAAAAGCTTCACTTTCCTTTTCCCCTCTTCATTAAATTTTTTTATCATTCTGACCATACTTCTATTGTTTTTGTTTGAAAATTGTAGCTTCTATTGATGTTTTTGGTAGGTTATTTTTTTCTTTATTTCCTCCATGTTTGTTGATTTTATTTATACTAGTATTGGTGCCCGGCTTCGCCCGGGCTACCTCTACTTACCATTAAATTTTTTTTTTCATTAAATAAAAAACTTAAAGTTGCATAACTCATAAATTTATCATTAATATATTTTTCTAGGACATATCCTAAATTACGATGAAATAAATTTTGAGACAAATTTACTACTCCCGCTATTAATATTTTACTCTTATTAATGAAACAGTAGTAACATTTCACTACTTGCCCGTAATCATTGTTAATTTTATTACTCCCACCGTAATTATTGTTACTGTCACTACTGCCGCATTAATATTGATAATTTCACTACTTCTGCCGTAATTATTGTTATTTTTACTATTGCTCCATTAATATTGATTATTTCACTACTCCCGTTGTTGTTTCTACCACTTTCACTAATCTCGCTGATAATATTGTTACTTTTACTATTCAAATGAGTGATTACTATCCTATAACTATATTCAATGTTACTACAATTATTTTCTTTACTGACGAAATTACTTTTACTACTTAGGCATACAATTTTAAGAGGATTATATATATATATATATATATATATATATATATATATATATATATATATATATATATATATATATATATATATATATATATATATATAAAATTAAATCGAAAGAATTATGAAATATTATATATTATGGATTCTAACTTGAATTATTTATAACCTACTTATTGTATTTTTGTATGTTAAATAATTAACATCTCTATACATCTAATAAACTATAAATAAAGTTTAATAAAATTGCATAGATTTTAAATTTAATATATAATTTTATGATGATAATAATTAATACCATAAGTGTGCATGTTTATACTAACTAATTATTTTATTTTAAGGAAATTGACCATCTTCTAGTCTTCTATAAAGATTTAGGAAAATTACCAAGCATCTTCTTTCTTTTAGTCTCCTTAAAATTGACCATCTTAATTAATTATTTTATTTTAAGGAAATTGATCATCTTAATTAATTATTTTATTTTAAGAAAATTGACCATGTTTTAGTCTCTTACAAATGTTTAGGAAAATTACCAAGCTTCTATATAATTTAATTTTAACCCAAATTATATAATACTAGTATTGGTGCCCGGCTTCGCCCGGGCTACCTCTACTTACCATTAATTTTTTTTTTTCATTAAATAAAATTACTTAAAGTTGTATAACCCATAAATTTATCATTAATATATTTTTTTATGACATATCCTAAAGGGACGTACTTTTTCACATACGAATTTTACTCTTTTACATACGCCTTTTACCATATTGTCCTTGTCATTTTTTTTCTATCACTCAACCAATTGATTTTTTTTTCTCCCTTTCATCGAAGTCAGTAACATCAACTCACCGCCTACTCCGTTCACTAACTCCGGCTTATATTATCACCGACAAACCTCATACTGGCTAACTTCGCCTGCCGTCTGACCTCAATCTGCCCCCCTGCCATACTTCCCCTCCCTCTACAACACTTCCCTCCTCCGTATTCCAACATTTCAATGAAAAATCAATGATTCATTGAGACATTTTTTTTTTGATTAGGTAAGAAAACTAGGTTGATCCTCTAGGGTAGGACCAACCTATCTCATCCTTTCAAATGAGAGAGGTAAGTTGAAGCCACCGGCTATCAAACCACCTCGAAAGAGTTGGACATGAATGTCCAACAGAAGCCATGAAGTCAGCAACCTTGTTGGCTTCACGAAAGCAATGTTTAATTATCACTTCATCGAAAAAATGAAGGTCTAATTTCACATCCTTGATAATACTAGAAATTTCCCACGGAATTTGCCAAGTACCTCGAATCGAGTTAATAACACATAAGTTATCACCCTCCACAATTAACTTTGAGATTCCTAAGTATTTAACTGCTAAAATACCTTCTTTTAAAGCAAGTGCTTCCGCAACAAGGATACTATTGGATCCGCACTTTTCTGCTCCCAATAAAACGACTTTACCATTGCGATCTCTTATAGAATATCCTAAAGCAGCTTTATTACCTTCTATTCTCGATCCGTCAAAATTTAGCATAAGGAAACCGTTTGTAGGATTTTCCCACCAAATCTCTTCCTTACTAGAATTGTTTCTAGCTGACTCTTCTACCTCGGGATTGTTGAGATCCTTAAATCTAGTCACATTACATGTCTTAGTGCTATTATTACATAAAGTAATAAGTTTGCTGATACTTAAATTAACATTATTAAAGATAATATCATTTCTATGGAACCATGCATTCCACCAAATAAAAATAATCTTTATAAAGTCATCTTTTGGAATTAAATCCTTGAGATAATTAAGTTTCGTAAGAAAACTTTGACTTATAATAGTATCATAATTTGACAAAAACTCGTTGAAACTAATAATGTTCAGGTCTTGGATGACAGACCCAATCAAGGGACATTCGTAAAAAAAATTATCTTTGTTTTCAATAGGATTGTTGCACATAACACAATGAGGTGGGATATTGTGGACATGGGGCCACGGGGGCGTTTGGGAAGCAAGCGTTTGCATTTGTGGAGTCGCCACCAATTTTTATGGGAAATTGGAACCGTTCGAATACCTCGTGTCATGTCAAGACACAAAGTAGTGACGTGAACACCAAGAACTCGTTACCCTTAGCATTCTATGTCTAGAATGACTCTCGTGGATGCCAACGAACACGGATGTTCACAGAGATCTGGAGTAAGGGGTGAGGGTATGTATTAGGAAGCTCTTTTGATCGAACACCTAATCCCGCCCGCCTCGATAGCGGCCTCTACTAATGATTAGGGAAGTTATTCGTACTCGATATATCGTCGATTATATGCATGCGATGCAACATCCAAGTTTTAATCCTAGCATGTGAAGATTAACTAAGTTGGTGAACAATTAATTTAACAAACAATTAGGTCGAAGTTGGGATTAAGGCTCAATTATATGTGAAGGCATACAAATGATACAAAATACAATGATAAATACAATAAAGAATACAATAATTACATCGGATTCAATGATTTATGTCGAAAATACTTTCAAAACGGATAATTTGAGAAAGAAGAATAAAGGAATAAATCAACGAACAAATCAGTGGGCGAAAATACGGTTAATAGTTAATTATACGTAAACTAATTAAACTAGGTCAAGGCAGAACGGAAGTTCGAGGCGTAAATCAACCGAACAGCGCGCAGATCGATCGCGCCCTTTGGAAGAGGCGCAGCAGTTGCTGCGTCTGTTCCAAGGTTGAGTTATGGCTGTGAAGCCGGAACTGCAAATCGTTAATATTAATTGATGATTTTAAGGATTGATTATGATATTCACTCGGACGGAAGTGATTTAATAGATTAATTACATACGAATGAGTCATAAAAGCAGTAAAACATGGATGAGACGGATACAAACGAATTATTTACGTGGATGAAAGATTGATTAGTGACATAGGTGAACTAAATAGGTTAAATATGACAAATTAATGACGAATTAATGACGAATATACCAAAGATCGAATTCCAGAAACTCAATATGAACAAATCGAAATTCTACAACCCGGATTGATTTTAATGACGAGAACCCGCAAATATTGGATTATAAGGGATTTAAGTCGGGATTTAATGATGAAATTACATGCTAATGAATGATAAATAGTCTACATGTGGAATTATTATGCTATTACGTCAAAGAATTGAGGAAAACAAACGAAAAAAAATAAAAGAAAACGAATTTACAGAGGACGAAGGAAGAAGAAAGGAAGCAGGAACTGCGGCAGCCTCACGATGAGGCGCAGCAGGTACTGCACTCCTTCGAAGAGGCGCAGCAGTTGCTGCGTCCTTTCTCGACGGTTATCTTCTGGTAATCCGTAAAAAGGGTTTTAAAGCACGGTTTTAGAAATCGGTTTTAACAAGTATTTTCGACATAAACCTTACATTAATGATACAAAAAGTAAATAACAATAAATAAAGAGAGATTTACACCCTCAGACTTACATGTTTGACGAAACGAGATGAACTAAGTTTATGATTAGTGATGCTCGACTCGAATGTAACGAAAGTGCCCTCGTAAGAGGAAAACGATTAAGATTAGTTAAGTTGATTGATTGTGGAGTTGGTCAAATTGGTCGGTCATGCAAACGAGGCTGGTACTCAGAAGGATCCGAGCTTACGTGGTCGAATGTTCAAGCACGTAGGCGCCAAAAAGTAAGAACGTGGTCTAGAATGCAAAGGGAGAAGAGAAGGGCGGACACTCGCGTGAGAAATATGAGGAGCGAAGGCTCCTATTTATACTAATCACACGGAGGAATAGGGTTTTCGGAGAGACTTTGGAAGTGAATCTCGAAAAGATATGAAAAAGATACGAAAAATACACAGAAAAGGACCTGAGAAGAGGCGCAGCGATCATCAAGCGTCTCTTGGAAGAAGCGCAAAGACTGCTGCGTCTGTTCCCAAGTGGTTTTCTCCTGCGGAAGAAAGATTTCCGTGTTTGGTTTATGGAATGACGGGATAATCTTATTTTCCTTAATATTTTGTATGAATATTATGGGAAATTGTTTACCAAAGAATAAAAGATTGTGAAAGATTTATAAAATATGGAATAGAAATATCCTGAACATTCCAGAACATTCTGACTCGGGATTTAGCGGTTATCAGAAAATGAAGACGGTTTTAGGCCCGGACTCCAAATGTACTCTAAGTACTGTCAAAACGACCGTATCGGCACATAGATGACAACTAAGAGGTAGACATCAGTGTTTGATCAATCACTTGACGATAAACTTACGAACTGTAACAAATCGTTCCGCGTACCAAACATGCGGCCCAATCATCACCGGGTGGTTTGCGGGAGGTGCAGAAATGAGGTATCTACAGAGCCCCCACTTTGACTGAGGCTTGGACAAGGTGAAAGTCAAAGTATAGCCATCAGGTCAATCGAAGATTACAACCTTACGACTATGGCGACGCGAGGCGGCTCAAGGGGTCTGAACCAAGGACCTGTCGTCGGGAACATTTTAGAGTCTGTCGACTATCGGGGAGGGTCGTTTAAAGTCCATTAGACTACGTAAGGAGGCTCGCCAGCCATAAGAAGAGATCATACCTGAAACTTCTTGAGAGACGCTTCTGGAGGTGCATAGGAGCTAAGGGTAAGCGTGGGAGCTAAGGGTAAGACCTAAAAGATATATAAGGATTTAATTTGTGCTAGGGTGTGGGGCCCTACGATTTCAAACTAAGGGGTAACTAAGGCTTGAGTGTAGGAACTCTACTGGTTTGGGACTTCTGGAGAACGACACTTTATCAAACTTCGCGGGGAAACAAGAAATATTGTGAGTAGCAGGACACAGGCGGGAACTGCTGGGAGAAATCTGCTTGGGTAGTCTTCAAACAAACTTCGGAGGGACTTGAGAAGGACGATTGTATGTCGTGAACTCTCGTGTTGGGAAACCTTATCAGGAATTTATCTCCATGTCTCGAGAGGGATTGCCGATCCGCTTACTCTCGCTGGGGGAATATATTGAAGGTGTGTCGAAACACCTGTGGGGGAATACCTGCTCGTTGTGATAAGAAAGGTCTTGGGAGCGATAAATAATGTATAATAGTCTGTAATTGGCTTAGAAATGCGGGTCTGAACGAAGAAGCATCGGGGAAGAGGCGCACCAAAGATGGGCCCACAAATAACGAACTCATAACGAATTTTTGAAAACTCGTATGGAGGGAAGCTAAGGAAGAGGCGCAGTAAGATCTGCGTCTCTTGGAATAGGCGCAGCACCTGCTACGTCTGTTTCTTAGTGTGTCTTTCCTACGTAAAAACGCGATAAACAGAGGGTTTATTTCATTTGTTCGAAATACAAATTCATCCATTTCTATCTCAAACTTCAACCATTTCTGCCAAAATTTGATCTAAAAGCTTGCATTCGCCATGACTAATCGAGGTATGTATATCATTCTTGCATTAATCTTCTATAAAGGATGAATTGGATCGACAAAATTAGGGTTCCCAACCCTAAAATGTCGAAAATTTGGGGCTTTTCCCCCAAATGATCTTGCCTTGTACAATTGATCATGTAAATGGCTAATTGGTAGTATAAGGATCATAACCATGTATTTGTTTCGAGTTTTCGTTGAGTTTTGAGCATTTGAGTGAAATTGAGACGGTTTCACAGCTAAACCGTAAATTGGTTCGAAAATGGCCTTAGGATTGCCCATTTGAGATGAAACTTGATATTTGGAATCCTTGGATGATGGGTAAACTTCCTACCATCTCGGAATTTTGGTTTGTGACAGCTTTTTCAGGGCACTTTTCTAGGGCATAACCGCCGTTCTAACGAAATGCTGCCGAAATTTCGACTTGAACCCATGACTAGGCTTCAACTTAGGCTTGACTTGACCCAAATTACCATATGAGTGATCGGGTTTGTAGGAATACGGCCAAAGATGGCGAGAAAAGAGCTGTTTCAGGGCGTTGAAAACTCGAAACTTCTTAATCAAGGCCCGTCGTCACTTGACGCGGCCTAAATTCACTTTAATTTTGCAGGTGACGAGGCTTCCACTTCTGGGAGGGCTCCCATGGAGATAGACACTGCTGTTGACGCTTCTCATGCTCTCGAGGAGGCTTTTGCTATGGCTAGGGCAGCCGGGGAGGTTGCTGAGGACGAGATCCTCGAGGAGCAGGTTGCTAAGGAGGAGGAGGCCCCGAGACGGGCTAACGTGGGACGAGGAGGTCGCCAGCTGAGGGGAGCACCCGCGTGGGCTGAGACCTGGGACAGTAGGCACTTGCTTTATGCTGCGGAGGGTCACCTGTCCTATAGGACGGTGAAGAGCTTGGTAATCTTGAATTCATTACTCATCACTCTTTCGTTTCATTCGCTCATATCTCTTCCAATTTTATTCAAACTAAAGATAGCTTTTGTTTCAAATCACAATAGGAGGCCGGGAACATCAGATCGTTCTCGGGCTACACGACGGCGATGGAGTGCTACGAGAGGCTGTCGGCGGAGGAGCACGCCATGATCGAGCGGGGAGCGTTTGGTGCAGGCTTGGAGGGATATCGCAAAGAGGAAGCTGCGGGCTAACCTCAGCCTGGTCTGCGCTTTATTGGACCGATTCTGGGACACGACTTCCACTTTTCACATGCCTTTTGGTGAGGTGGGAGTCACGTTGGAGGACTACGGCATGATCTCTGGGTTGCTGTGTGGGACTGAGGAGGTGGAGTGGCCGGAGACTGCCATGAGGGTGGACTCGGCCAAGGCTAGGAGGTTGATCGACCGGAACTTGTCGCCGAAGGCTGTTATAGTGCCTGGTTTGGTGCCGAGTTCTTACGTCCGAGACTAATTTGCGGGGAAGACCCCGATGCTGGTGGTGATTGACGGGAGAGAGACGGCTCCTCCTCCCTGTTCTGCTGGGCAGAGAGTCCGCTTGTGGCTCTGGTGGTTCTTGTATTCGATCTACCTCGAAGACAAGGGAGAGAGGTTGCCGACGAAGCTTCTTCCCTTCCTTTTTGACCTGAGCTCCCTAGGACGTTGGGACTGGGTCACTGCTGGCTTTGCGGTCCTCATCCACTTCATGGGGGCCATGGTTCGTCCGGAGTTGATGGAGAAGGGGACTTCTCCTGGTGCTGTCGGTCCTGGACTACTGTTGGAGGTATGAACCTTCATTTAGACTAATAATCATTTCCTTAAATCACGAAAGATCGTTTGTTGACTATCTTGCTTCACAGGCGTGGGTGTACTCCTACTTTCCGAGCCTCTCGCCCAAGAGGACAGAGCCGCTGGAGAAGGCCTATCCCGTCGTGAGGGATTGGGTGATGTGTCGGTCGAGGAGCAAGCGCTCCTCTCACGGTGTCTACCGGCGGGACGTGAACGCACTTCAGCTAGACAGCGTGAGCATCTCACCTATATTTGTTTTGCTTCTTCATTACTTTTTAAACCGAGCATAAGAATGATTTCTTGTTTGTCTTTTCCCAGTGGGTGCCCAGGTCTTGGGCGGAGTACGCTGGCGCGCCTCCTTTTGTGGCAGAGGTCCATCGACTTAGGAGCTCTAGCCGGCTGCTGTTGAGGACGTCGATGGTGTGGACACGGGCCACGGGGGCGCTTGGGAAACAAGCGTTTGCATTTTTGTTGGAGTCGCCACCAATTTTTATGGGAAATTGGAACCGTTCGAATACCTCGTGTCATGTCAAGACACAAAGTAGAGACATGAACACTAAGCAATCGTTACCCTTAGCATTCTATGTCTAGAATAACTCTCGTGGATGCCAATGAACACGGATGTTCACAGAGATCTGGAGTAAGGGGTGAGGGTACGTATTAGGAAGCTCTTTTGATCGAACACCTAATCCCGCCCGCCTCGATAGCAGCCTCTACTAATGATTAGGGAAAAATCATCTATACTTGATATATTGTCGATTATATGCATGCAATGCAACATCCAAGTTTTAATCCTAACATGTGAAGATTAGGCTAAGTCGGTTAACAATTAATTAGCATACAATTAATGTCTAAGTAGGATTTAATGCTCAATTACATGTGAGGACATACAAATGATACAAGAAAATATGATAAATAAACTAAAATAAAATTACAATAATAAAATTACATTAATTACAATGGGTTTGGCGATTTATGTCGAAAATACCTTTTAAAACGGATAATTTGAGAAAAGAAAAAAAGAAAGAATTAACAAACAAATCGATGGGAGATAATACGAATAATAGTCAATTATACGTATGCTAATTAAACTAGGTCAAGCAACAACGGAGTTCAGAGACAGAACTCATCCTGGAACAGGCGCAGCAGAGCTGCGCCCTCTGGAAGAGGCGCAGCAGTTGCTGCGTCTGTTCCAAGGGTGAGTTCTGGCTGTGAAGCCGGAACTGCAAATCGTTAATTTTAATTGGTGAATTTAAATGATTGATATTTTATTTACTCGGATGGGAGTAATTAACAGGTTATTTACATGTGATAAATGGTCATGAAAGCAATAAAGCATGGATGAGACGGAATTAAACGAATTAATTGCATGAACGAATGATCGATTAGTGACATGGGTGAACTAAATAGGCTAAACATGATAAATTAATGACGAACATGCGATGAATATGACAATAGACAGATGAAAATATATCAAAGGTCGAATTCCAGAAACTCAATATGAACAAATTGAATTTCTACAACCCGGATTGATTTTAATGACGAAAACCCGCAAATATTGGATTATAAGGGATTTAAGTCGAATTTTGATGATGAATTATATGTGTTAATGATGAACAATAATAAAATACATGAAATTATTAGACTATTGTGTCGAAGAATTAACAAGAAACAAATAAAAGAAATAAAAGACGAACGAATTAAAGAGGACGAAGGAAGAAGAAAGGAAGCAGGAACTGCGGTAGCCTCACGAAGAGCCGCAGCAGGAACTGCACTACTTCGAAGAGGCGCAGCAGTTGCTGCGTCCTTTCTCGACGGTTCGTTTTCTGGAAATCCGTAAAAAAGAGGTTTTAAAGCACGGTTTTAGAAATCGGTTTTAAGAGGTACTTTCGACATAAACCTTACATTAATGATGATACAAAAAGTAAATAACAATAAATAAAAGAGAGATTTACACCCTCAGACTTACATGTTTGACGAAACGAGATGAACTAAGTTATCGATTAGTGATGCTCGACTCGAACTATAATGCAAATATGAAAGTGCCCTCGTAAGAGGAAAAGGATTAGATTAATTAAGTTGATTGATGTGGAGTTGGTCAAATTGGTCGTTCATGCAAATGAGGCTGGTACTCAGAAGGATCCGAGCTTACATGGTCGAATGTTCAAGCATGTAGACGCCAAAAAGTAAGAACAAAGGTCTAGAATGCAAAGGGAGAAGAGAAGGGCGGACACTCGCGTGAGAAATATGAGGAGCGAAGGCTCCTATTTATACTAATCACGGAATTAGGGTTTAGGGAAGGAGAGAAAGATCCGGAAATAACCGACTTAGGTTAAACACGGAAACTTGGACAAAAAGAAAGCCCTGGGAAAAGGCGCAGCAGGTGCTGCGTCCCTTGGAAGAGGCGCAGCACTTGCTGCGTCCTTTCCCGGGTAGGTTCCTCTGCGCGTAAAAAACGCGTTTGACAGCCTGTCGTATTTTAGGCATAACTTTCTCCACAAGACTCGGATTAAGGTGATATCGGTGGCGTTGGAAAGATAAAAGAAAGATCTAGAACTTTCTGTGAAATAGGCCTGACCCAAAAAAATCGTTATCACCTCGTAAAACGGGCCTAAAGGTCGGGTTATCATTTTAGCTAAATGAAATGCACATTTTGTAATGTAAACTTTAAGTTTAGTCTAATGAAGTGACATGTGACTCAAAATGAGATATAATCTCAACATTTTATGACATCCTAACCTTAGGTAGACAAGCCCATTGCTTTGACTCGGGATTTGACGGTTCATAGAAAATGAAGACGGTTTTTGACCCGGACTCCAAATGTACTCTAATTACTGTCAAAACGACTGTATCGGCACGTAGATGACAACCATGAGGTAGACATTAGTATTTGAGCAATCACTTGACGATAAACTTACGAACTGTATCGTTCCGCGTAGCAAACATGCGGCCCAATCATCACCGGGTGTTTGGCGGGAGGTGCAGAAACGAGGTGTCTACAGAGCCCCCACTTTGATTGAGGCTTGGACAAGGCGAAAGTCAAAGTATAGCCATCAGGTCAATCGAAGATTACAACCTGACGACTATGGCGACGCGAGGCGGTTCAAGGAGTCTGAGCCAAGGACCTATCGTCGGGAACATTTTAGAGTCTGTCGACTTCCGGGGAGGGTCGTTTAAAGTCCATTAGACTACGTAAGGAAGCTCGCCAGCCATAAGAAGAGACCATACCTGAGATACCCCCGGTGAAACGGAATCAAGACGCTTGAAAAAACTCTTTGGTCTGAAGATAACTTGGTGTCTGAAGGCATTAGGGGTCACAGGGATTCTGAGAAAACTTCTTAATACTTCTGAAGGCTAACTCTGAAGGCTAACTCTGAAGGCTATCTCTCTCTAAAGGAAAGGCTGAAGGATAATTATCTCTAAAGGGAAGGCTGAAGGATAATTCTCTCTAAAGGAAAGGACTGAAGGGATAGTTCTCTCTAAAGGGAAGGCTGAAAGGGGACTTAACTGAAAAGGGGTTATTAGAAGGTTACTGAAAGGATCAACATATGAAGGATTATCTTGAAGGGATAAGGCTGAAGGAAGTATTATCCTGAAAGGGATATCTAAGGAGTTATCTGAAGGGTATCTGAAGATTATCTGAATATAGGAAGGTTATCTGAAGGGATAAGGCTGAAGGAAGGATTATCCTGAAAGGTTATCTAAGGAGTTGTCTGAAAGATTAAGGTAAGTTTCTGAAAGATCTGAAGGGTTTATCCTGAAAAGGGTTACCTAAAGAGTTGGGTGTATGAACCTGGGTATATGAAAGGCTTGTATGAGAACTTAAAGGCTTGTGAACCTAAGAGGATTTGGGATCCTAGGGTTAAGTTTAGGAACTTACTGGGTTACTAATTCTTGTTTTGAACGCATGCACTTAAGCTTTCTGAGGGGTACGAGAACTCCAAAAAGATTTATGGGTTTATGAACCTAAGGACGTTTGGTATGGGATCTTAAAGGTTTATGAACCTAAAGGAAGCCACTTTGGGATCTAAGAATCTAGGGGTAAGAATCCTAACTTAGGGTTTACGAACATAAGGAAGGAGGCTCTGATTTGGGAACTTCTGGAGAACGACACCTTTGCCGAACTCTATGAGGAAACAAAAATGTCAAGGGTAGCAGGACACAACTGGGAACTGCTGGGGAAGCTGCTTGGGTCGTCTTCAAACAAACCTCAGAAGAATGTAGGGTCGATGGTGATCTCCATGTCTCGAGAGGAAGTGACTGTCGGTCGTGAACTCTCGTTGGGGAACATAATCGGGATTTTATTTCCATGTCTTGAGAGAGATTATCTATCCGCTTACTCTCGCTTGGGGAAATATAATGAAGGCGTGTCGAAACACCTGTCGGGAAATACTCGCTCGTTGTGACAAGCAAGGTCTTGGTAAAGTACTGCTTCTAATACTTACCTGCATGGTTAGTAGCCACACAAGAATGCAATCTAATATATGCACGTAAGCGATTATCACATAGACCTCGAGTGAGGAAACACATAGGTTTGCAAAAGTCGTTTCTTTTTAAAAGTGTTTATAACTTGTTCAAAGAAATTTGTCGTTTGTAATGCGTTATGCATATTCAATGGGATTTAGACACGTGACTGACGCGACGTAGACCTTATGCGGACGTGAAAATATAGACTTAGGTTTGACTAACACGACACTAACTTATATTTGACGCGACACAGGGATGACTTTGACAGACTTTTGTTTAAATATGCGCAACCCCTAGCCAAGTGTGGGTGACAATGCGTATCGGTTCCAAAGGTATAAGAATGGCAAGAATGATGAAGGCACTTAAAGGCAAGGCATGAGCCATGGATCATCTGTCTACTAGGACTTCTTTCACCACCGTTTGCTGTAAAAGAGACCCCTCTTGAGGCACGATAACTTGGAGGATCGGTCTAAGACCTTTGTCACTGTCTGGACCGAGTAAAAGCTAGACTTAGAATAAGATAGGAATAAAGGAAGGGTGGCATCTTGGAAGAGAAGCCCCCAGGATGAGAAGATGACTCTGGACTTTTGGTAAAAAAGAAGACTGAGCGACCATAAGGAGCCCCCAGTATAGAGGTGTTGGTTGTAGAAGGGATGTTAATTGAGGCTTAGAAAGTTGAAATAGAGGTTGAAAGTTGGGATGGTTGATTGAGTTTGAAAGTTGGGATAGTTGTGTCCTTGAGGACTGCCTACGTATTCACGTGAAGTGAAATCAAACCAGATCGTAGTTCTGAGGTTTGGTTAATTTTATTTGGGTGTTGTGGTTGTATCCTTCTTGTGTAAGAAAGGACTGCCTACGTATCCATCTGAGTAGGTGAAATCAAACCATGCTCGTAGTTCAAGTATGTGCCTAAGCTTATGTTGTCAGGACCTTAAAGTGTATGGGTCACGAGGGTATATTCCTTCGGTGACTCGAAGAATCGATTTGAGATAACTCCCTCTGATCATAGACCAAAGAGGTATAATTAGGTTTGTAAAAATTTCCTTGTCATGTGAGCACACCTAAAAGTGGATCCTAAGGATGAATAGGGGTATGTCCCGTTCCGGGTAGCAAAGTATTTGAAGACTTCGTGTATGGGTCAAGGTGAAAATGGATAGGATATTTGGAATGTGGAGCTCGGTAATAAGAGGCTTTGATGAACAAATCTCTGGAGCTTGATTTTGTGGTGTTAAGGCTTTATGGGATTATGGCTTGTAATGTGGCTTGGAAATGGAGTCTCTTGGCTTGATGTAGCCTGAGCACATAAAGGTGGGTTAAATGACGTGGGATCAAGTTTCCATGTCTTGGCCCTAAAGGATGGGTATATTTGACGAGCTTGAAAGGATTCTCAAAATTCCTAACTATCTCCTCGTAACGGTCTCGAGAAGGACTTAGGGTGTGTGATGTGTGAAAGGCTTAATGGGGGTGCTAGCTGACCATCTTCCTTGACGTCTTTATTCTACCTAGACTTCGGAAGTATTCCGTTTAGCATTTGATTTCAGACTTGTTCTTAATTTAGACTCAGATTCTTGGTCTAGAACTTATCTTGGCTTTTGTCAGATTCTTGATTCAGTTTTTAAGGATAACTTTGAATTTGGATATTGACTTGACTTGCTTGATTGAGCCTTCCTCTTTTCGACTCTTTCGTCTTGGATATTGATCTTGGGTATTTCTCTTGATTGAGCCTTTGTCTTTGATCATGGCTCGTATTGTCTTGGATTTTCTTATTATCATGGATTTGGGTCAGACTAGCAACTTTGGTGTGAAACGGGTTAGTTTTTAGTAATACGGGTTGTTTATTGTGGGGAATGGGCTTGCCTTCCGTCATGGATCGTTAACAAGGGAGATGGTCTGGATTCGTCCTAGAATCTCTTGGGATATGCTCGTACTAAACTAGGTTATATTGTGGTTTCTATTGCCAGACATGGAATAGGTAAAGAAAGAACACGGAGTTTCAGGTCCTTTACAACTTGGAATAGAACATCATTTAAGTGCACTCACATCGACTTGGAACATGTTGTTTTTGTTCGTCATTTTAAAAAATGTCTCAAACCAATTCTTGTTGTCACAGGAAAAGGGTAGAGGAAGAGATATGATAGAATATGTGGATTGAAAAGTGTGCTTTTATTGAAATGGATAATAAATGTATTTAACATAGATATGAGAAGACACGTGACTCGTGGGACAGCCCCCAGGTTGTCACTAGAAATGAAAATGGAGAAAGATACTAGAACAAATATGAGATAGAAACCCTAAGACTCGGACTCGGACCCGGACTTTGACGCGATCTTAGACCTAGACTCGTAATCATCGGCCCATGCTTGAGCATTTTCTCTTCCAGCAACTGGCTTCGACATCCGGCTTTGAGCATTCACCCATTTGAGCACCTCATCCTCATCATTGGGAACACTGAAAGGATAATAGTCAAGAAGAGTTTCTTGATAATTGGTATATCCATGAGGATTGCCTAAGTTACCTTGTGGGCTAAAGTTTGAGAGGGACAACTTCCCGTCTTCGATCATATCCTGAATGACATTTTTTAATTTGTAACATTTCTCTGTATCATGCCCTTTGCCTCTATGGTATTCGCAGTATGAGTTCTCGTCCCAGAACTTAGATTTCCTTTCTGGTTCGGGTGTAGGTCCTATAGGCTTCAACATTCGTTGTTCCATGAGTCTCTGAAAGGCATTCGTGTATGTAATACCAATGTTGGTAAATTTCCTAGGAGGTGTGCCCTTATTTTCGGAAGCCTTTGTAAATGACCTTGGAGGGTTGTTAGGTTTCTTTGACGAAGGATCCATGAGGATGCCTTTATTTATTTTGATTCCTCGATGATAAGAACTAAGAATAGATTGTCCATTTGTTGCTTTCTCCTTAGGACTGTCATGTTGAGGGTTTGTCTGGACACTTTTCATTTTGAGAGGTTGGGCATCAAGCTTCTTACCCATTTCGGCGAACTGGTTTTCTATGTTGGAAAGCCGAGAGTTTAGGCTATCAATAGCTTCCTCTATTTTGGAGAATTTGTTGTCGAAGGCCATGGAAAGCATGAGCATTCCATTTTGGATATCTTCGTCTTCGAGGACATTTATTTCTTTACTACCATGTGGAGCGAGGAGGTGAGAGCAATCCAGGAAGGGTTTTTCATCACGTTTAATGATATTGGACCCAAGAGGGTTGGTCTTCTTGGATTTCTTGGCGGAAGGTGGCACAGGAAGCTTGCCATCTTCGATCATATCCTGAATAATATGCTTTAGACAAAAGCATTCCTCCGTATCGTGTCCCCTACCTTGATGGTACTGACAATATGAATCGCTCTTCCATCTAGGGAATATCTTTTCAGGGTCTGGGGTTGGTCCGTTTGGATGAAGTTTTCCCTGGGAAACCAGTCTTCGTAGAGCTACTTCATATGTGGTTCCGAGGTCAACGAATTCCCTATAAGCTCGTCCCACCTTATCCGGTGGAGTTTCCAAGAGGTTAACTCCCTTGTCTTCATTGGCCTTCTTAGATGGGTTAGTTGTGTTGAAGCTATGCCCTGGCCTTGGGGTATGAGAAGATGGTAAAGGTTTCATCATATCTATCTTGTCTTCCATATTGATGACACGAGCGCTCAAGTCTTCGATGATGGCCTGAAGCTTAATGACTGCAGTACTTAGTCCCTCGACGACGACAGTTAAACGTTCTTGAACACTTTCATTGGAAATTGCGGAATTCCTACCGAGAAGAAAGTGATGCGCATTACAACTTGATTTGACATGGGATCACTCATACTAAGGCAACAAACAAAGGATACATGACGAGACAAGATGACTAGACCCTTGAATTGTGAATCCGGGAAATGTCGTGAATGACTTCTCGTGTTTGGACTCACGGTGCTTGACCTTGACCTTTAGACTCGAGTGTTGACTTTGAAGAGTGACATTTATATGGTTGACTTGATTGACGGGATTGGCGACACGTGTTAATTCTAATTCGTGTGTTTAAGACAGACTTGACTCGAGGTTCGGGTATGTGTGTCCCAAACGTGTACTAGGAGAATTCAAGAAACGGATATAGGAATGACTCGATGTGTTAGCCTCGAGTGTGTGAGTCGAGGTGTGGAAATGTTTAGCTCCTAATTTAATTGGGGTAGGGGGTCCAAAGTGACGGCGTGACGCCTTAGGACTTGACTTGAATTGGAAAAGACCCAAAATGTAAAGGAAGACGGGTTTATGACCCGACCGAGTTCCGACCAGGACATAGTCGGTTTGAACTTTGACTCTAACTTAGCCCAATTGAATTTACATATTCGCATTTGCATGGATTGAAAATCTTTTGATTAAAACATTTTTGTTTTTTTTTTTGGACTCTTTTTTTTACGTTTTTTTTGTTTTTTTGTTTTTTTTTGGTTTTTTTTTTGGTTTTGTTTTTTTTGAAATGGGTTTTAGGCCCGAAGTTTGACTCGACATATGGACAGAGTTTAGGCTTATTTTGTGCTATTTTGAAAATATTTACATTTTGAAAAGGATTTTATTTTACAAAATGGTTTTGTTTACAAAATGGTGATCACATATGATACAAGCATTCAAAACAGGCATTATAACGGGATGCTGAGTGCATTTAAAAGGGTTTTGGTTTAAAGGGTGGGTTGCCATACCGAACAATCAAACCCGAAGTCTGTGGAGAGGCTCGTACCAAACAAGAGTAAGGCCGATTCCTACTCCATTTCCTCAAGTAGTGAAAGTCCTTGATACAAACAAGAGTAAGTACCATGGTATGGATGACGTCAATCGCTATCCATCCTTAGGCCCAAATAAGAATTAGGACCGTTTAGACGGGACGATTGGTCGAATTGGTTGGGTTGGGCCTAGGAAGGCCGAGTGAAACGATCTAGGAAGACCGAGTTATGAAAACCGACAATTGTCTTGTACAAACTATTCTCTAACCTTGTTCAAGTTTCACCCTTTTGGCTACACGTAAGTGTATTATCCCCAGCGGAGTCGCCAAACTGTGGACATGGGGCCACGGGGGCGCTTGGAAAACAAGCGTTTGCATTTTTGTTGGAGTCGCCACCAATTTTTATGGGAAATTGGAACCGTTCGAATACCTCGTGTCATGTCAAGACACAAAGTAGAGACATGAACACTAAGCAATCGTTATCCTTAGCATTCTATGTCTAGAATAACTCTCGTGGATGCCAATGAACACGGATGTTCACAGAGATCTGGAGTAAGGGGTGAGGGTACGTATTAGGAAGCTCTTTTGATCGAACACCTAATCCCGCCCGCCTCGATAGCGGCCTCTTCTAATGATTAGGGAAAAATCGTCTATACTTGATATATTGTCGATTATATGCATGCAATGCAACATCCAAGTTTTAATCCTAACATGTGAAGATTAGGCTAAGTCGGTTAACAATTAATTAGCATACAATTAATGTCTAAGTAGGATTTAATGCTCAATTACATGTGAGGACATACAAATGATACAAGAAAATATGATAAATACACTAAAATAAAATTCCAATAATAAAATTACATTAATTACAATGGGTTTGGCGATTTATGTCGAAAATACCTTTTAAAACGGATAATTTGAGAAAATAAAAAAAGAAAGAATTAACAAACAAATCGATGGGCGATAATACGAATAATAGTCAATTATACGTATGCTAATTCCCCAGTGGAGTCGCCAAACTGTGGACACGGGCCACGGGGGCGCTTGGGAGGAAAAGAGAAACAAGCGTTTGCATTTTTGTTGGAGTCGCCACCAATTTTTATGGGAAATTGGAACCTTTCGAATACCTTGTGTCATGTCAAGACACAAAGTAGAGACATGAACACTAAGCAATCGTTACCCTTAGCATTCTATGTCTAGAATAACTCTCGTGGATGCCAATGAACACGGATGTTCACAGAGATCTGGAGTAAGGGGTGAGAGTACGTATTAGGAAGCTCTTTTGATCGAACACCTAATCCCGCCCGCCTCGATAGCGGCCTCTACTAATGATTAGGGAAAAATCGTCTATACTTGATATATTGTCGATTATATGCATGCAATGCAACATCCAAGTTTTAATCCTAACATGTGAAGATTAGGCTAAGTCGGTTAACAATTAATTAGCATACAATTAATGTCTAAGTAGGATTTAATGCTCAATTACATGTGAGGACATATAAATGATACAAGAAAATATGATAAATACACTAAAATAAAATTACAATAATAAAATTACATTAATTACAATGGGTTTGGCGATTTATGTCGAAAATACCTTTTAAAACGGATAATTTGAGAAAAGAAAAAAAGAAAGAATTAACAAACAAATCGATGGGCGATAATACGAATAATAGTCAATTATACGGATGCTAATTAAACTAGGTCAAGCAACAACGGAGTTCAGAGACAGAACTCATCCTGGAACAGGCGCAGCAGAGCTGCGCCCTCGAAGAGGCGCAGCATTCTTGCGCGTTGTTCAAGGGTGAGTTCTCAGTCGGAAGCCGAATCGCAAATCGTTAATTTTAATTGGTGAATTTAAATGATTGATATTATATTTACTCGGATGGGAGTAATTAACAGGTTATTTACATGTGATAAATGGCCATGAAAGCAATAAAGCATGGATGAGACGGAATTAAACGAATTAATTACATGAACGAATGATCGATTAGTGACATGGGTGAACTAAATAGGCTAAACATTATAAATTAATGACGAACATGCGATGAATATGACAATAGACAGATGAAAATATATCAAAGGTCGAATTCCAGAAACTCAATATGAACAAATTGAATTTCTACAACCCGGATTGATTTTAATGACGAAAACCCGCAAATATTGGATTATAAGGGATTTAAGTCGAATTTTGATGATGAATTATATGTGTTAATGATGAACAATAATAATATACATGAAATTATTAGACTAATGTGTCGAAGAATTAACAAGAAACAAATAAAAGAAATAAAAGACGAACGAATTAAAGAGGACGAAGGAAGAAGAAAGGAAGCAGGAACTGCGGTAGCCTCACCAAGAGCCGCAGCAGGAACTGCACTACTTCGAAGAGGCGCAGCAGTTGCTGCGTCCTTTCTCGACGGTTCGTTTTCTGGAAATCCGTAAAAAAGAGGTTTTAAAGCACGGTTTTAGAAATCGGTTTTAAGAGGTACTTTCGACATAAACCTTACATTAATGATGATACAAAAAGTAAATAACAATAAATAAAAGAGAGATTTACACCCTCAGACTTACATGTTTGACGAAACGAGATGAACTAAGTTATCGATTAGTGATGCTCGACTCGAACTATAATGCAAATATGAAAGTGCCCTCGTAAGAGGAAAAGGATTAGATTAATTAAGTTGATTGATGTGGAGTTGGTCAAATTGGTCGGTCATGCAAACGAGGCTGGTACTCAGAAGGATCCGAGCTTACGTGGTCGAATGTTCAAGCACGTAGACGCCAAAAAGTAATAACAAAGGTCTAGAATGCAAAGGGAGAAGAGAAGGACGGGCACTCGCGTGAGAAATATGAGGAGCGAAGGCTCCTATTTATACTAATCACGGAATTAGGGTTTAGGGAAGGAGAGAAAGATCCGGAAATAACCGACTTAGGTTAAACACGGAAGCTTGGACAAAAAGAAAGCCCTGGGAAAAGGCGCAGCAGGTGCTGCGTCCCTTGGAAGAGGCGCAACACTTGCTGCGTCCTTTCCCGGGTAGGTTCCTCTGCGCGTAGAAAACGCGTTTGACAGCCTGTCGTATTTTAGGCATAACTTTCTCTACAAGACTCGGACTAAGGTGATTTCGGTGGCGTTGGAAAGACAAAAGAAAGATCTAGAGCTTTCTGTGAAATAGGCCTGACCCAAAAAAATCGTTATCACCTCGTAAAACGGGCCTAAAGGTCGGGTTATCATTTTAGCTAAATGAAATGCACATTTTGTAATGTAAACTTTAAGTTTAGTCTAATGAAGTGACATGTGACTCAAAATGAGATATAATCTCAACATTTTATGACATCCTAACCTTAGGTAGACAAGCCCATTGCTTTGACTCGGGATTTGACGGTTCATAGAAAATGAAGACGGTTTTTGACCCGGACTCCAAATGTACTCTAATTACTGTCAAAACGACCGTATCGGCACGTAGATGACAACCATGAGGTAGACATTAGTATTTGATCAATCACTGTACGATAAACTTACGAACTGTCACAAATCGTTCCGCGTAGCAAACATGCGGCCCAATCATCACCGGGTGTTTGGCGGGAGGTGCAGAAACGAGGTGTCTACAGATGGGTCCTGTGTGGTACTTGGGCGAGCGCTTGGCTCGTCAGTGCTCTCGGGATGTTTTGACGGTTCCCATCGATCCTCCTAGGACGATGTTCAGGGAGCCTTCTGAGGCTGAGAGGGAGGCTGACTTGGCTGGCGTTAGTGGTGACGCCCTCCTTCTTCCTGGCGAGGACTACTCGGCGTTCCTCTACGGGAGGTTGGAGTACTGGCCGGTTGTGGTAAGTACTTAATCCTTCTTTATTTTTGCTGATTTTGAGAATACAATGAAAGATCATCGATTAAAGGGAATCATTTGACTTTGCAGGAGGTCGAGGTGGCGGGCATCGAGCCCCCAGAGTACCCCGAGACCCTTGAGTACACTAACGCGATCGGGAGGACGATGATCTCCGAGCTACGTGACTTTGACGTAGCTGTGACGGATGCTGGCCTGGACGACTGGCAGCATCTGATTCGGAGGGTAAGCCTCCAATTTGCATGGTTTTTTTGTGTAAGAACACGTTTGATTGCATTTATCCAATTATTGAGAACTTCTTTTTTTGAAAATGCAGGTTGCGCCGTCCCGGTTTGTAGCGTTATGGAGGGTGACCAACCGGTTGAGAGCTACTGCCATGGAGGCACTTGTCGGCGGTCGAGGTTGTTAGGTATGAACCTTTCGTTTATGTCTTTTCTTCCTAATTTTGATTTTTTAACTTTTCTTGTAATTGCTTGAAATGATTGATATGAGCCAATTTTGTTGCTTGTAGGGGAGGAGTGAGTTGGAGCGAGAGTTGGCCCAGTCTCGGGAGGAGACGGCTCGCTTGTTGAGGGAGCTCGAGGTTCGTGACGCCGAGGTTGCCGCTCTCGAGGCGAGAGTTGCGGAGTTAGAGGGCGACTGGCAAAAGCCTCGTTTTGTTGTTGTTTGTATCTTACACATTTGTACATTTTAGGACCTACATTTTTGGACATTTTTTGGATTTTGCTTGGGGCTCGAGCCCCCAGTTTGTTGTACATTTTTTGGTTGTATATATGACGGCCTGAGTGCCTTTGTTGCTGGGTTGTGTTGCTTGTACCTGCAGATTAGCTTTGAACAGGTTTGGTAGATGACGGTTTACGCCGTCTTGCTGCCGAAATTTACATAGAGATCACGCAAAACGTACATTTGTATATACATATGGCCTAAATTAGCGCAAAACAAATGACTCAAAAGTGCTAAAAAATGTAGAAAAATGCAAAAATTTACCGGAAATGACCGGACGGTAGGGAGGGTTACCCCTTAAAAAAAAAGAAAAATAGAAATCTATAAGTTAGAAATGTAGTAGAGGACTGGAGCGAAATGATTCGCCATAAAAGAAATAAATAAAAGAAATATATAAGTTTGAAATAGATTACATTAAATTGGAGAAATGATTCCCCAAAAAAGAAAAAATAGAAATAACTATGTAAGTGTGCTAAAATGACGAAAATGCTGATATTGCTTCGAAATGCGCATCCGCGAAATTAGGAAACACGAAATATGGCAATTTTGACGTGTTTACCAAAACAATAACTCGTAGGAATAGGAAATTATTCGTTAAAGGATTTAGGGAAGGTCCAACGCGGAAATTCACAGAAACAAAGCTGAGGAAGAGGCGCAGCAGGAGCTGCATCCCTTTGAAGAGGCGCAGCAGGTGCTGCGCCTGTTCCCAAGTGTATCCGTTCTGGCAGATTTTTGGAAACAGATTTTCGTATAAATAGAGACGTCGATGGAGGTTTTATTCACACAATTCTTCCGTCTCTTCTTCGTCTTATTACATAAAATTCTCAATATAATCACTCATCATGAATACTTTGGAGATCCGTCTAAAAGAGTGGACCAATGAGTTTTCCAACATGGAGAAGCACGATATGGGTGCTTATTATCTTGGATCTTTGATGAGTTTGAAGCTTATCAAGGTTGTCAAACCATTCCTAGATGCTTGTCTTGATTATTGGGACCCGAATTATCATGTTTTTGCGTTCCCCGGAGGTGACATTTGTCCATTTCCTGAAGAAATTGCTGCGATTGGTGGGTGGGACCCAGAACACTTGCCTGCTATTCCTTCTACTTCACAAGGGTATAAGAACAAATTTATAGATTTACTTGGATTGTCTAGGATTGAGGTGGACCGTCTAGTGACCTCGAAAAGAGTGCGAATGTTGGACTTTATTGATCGATTCATTATCAAGGCCGACCCCACCGTTTCTTATGTTGCCAGGCGAAGGGCATTTGGATTTTGCTTGTTGCATGTATATGTCCTCCAAGGGCATGTTGATGAAGATTTGAGAGGTGATCCCCGTCTCCTGGGCCTAGTTGAGCAAATAGAGCTGCGCAGGAGCCCAGCTTGTTTATGTTTAGGAGAGATCCTATTGGGCTTGGATAATAGGAAAGCCAATCGCGACCTACCGTATTTGGGAAGTCCCATTATTTTGCAGGTAAAAGAACACTTTTCTTTTTCTTTCTTTCTTTTTCTTTTTCGTTTTTTTTTCTTTTTTTTTTGTCTAATACCTGCTTTTGGTAGGTCTGGCTTATGGAGCGCCTTCGATTGATCGAGCCCCCAGTTCATGTTCCTTCTTATCATGCTCGCTCGATTGCAATGAGGACTAGGCTTTACATGGTGGACTTCACTCGGGTCTGCAATTACTGGGAAAACAAACCGAAGAGTGATGATGGCCCGTTGATTAGATGGGTTGTACCATGGTGGCACCTCAAATTTGTCACTGGAGTATCTTCCTTGGATCCTACCTGATCTGTGCGCATTCCTGGCTTGGAATTCATGGTATGCATCTTCCCGGAGAGGTTGATGAGACAAGTTGGAATGAAGCAGATGATCCCGAAGCTTGACATTGTCCCGCAGACTGTCGTGGCGCATACTACTGAGAGTCGAAGGGGGTGGGCCATTAAATGGGCTCAAAGAAATGTGTTGTTCTTGAACTCTTCTGTTAGTGGCTTATGGGTATCGGACTCCTATCTGCGGTGGGGGAAAGCTAATACTCCAGAGGAACGCGGGAGATTGAGGAAACGCGAGCCCGTTGACTACAAGGTGCGCGAAGTGGAAAAGGAGAAAGAGAAGCATCTGACTAAGGGAGAGGAAGAAGCCGGGTTTCGAGTTGTTCGTCCTTCGAAGAAACCGAAGACCTCTCCTGTCGTGGAGAAAGTGGTTGACAAGAATGGTAAGGCTAGGCCTCGAGAAAGACCGTTGGTGATTAGGTCCGAAGTGGCGCAAAAGCGTCCGGCTCGAGGTCGTGACAAGAAGTATGACAAAAATGACAAGGGCAAAGGGAAGATGAAGGAATAGCCCATGTCTTTATCATTATTTATTATTATTATTATTATTATTATTATTATTATTATTATTATTGTAATAAGAAGGTGGGGTTTTTAGAATCCTAGCCTACTTTTCATTTACTTGGCATTATTATTATTATATAACGTATTATTATTAGAAATGAATAAAAGAGGTTAATTGGTTATGAAACCGTTGTGACTCTCTATTTATTATTCTTGTCGAATTCCAAATGCGATTGCAAATGTCCTTCTATTTACATTTTGAAATTAATGGGTTGTATCCTGTGAAGGATTGCCTATGTATTCATTAAAAAAATGAAATCAAACCCTTGCGCGTAATTCGAGTAAATGTAAAAGAATAATTGTTCTAAGCAAGAGCTTGTAATGAACTTAGAAGATAAGCATGCGCTTTTTACTTACTCTTAAGGTGCAAATTTAGTTTATTTGATGATATGAGGATGACAAATTGTCAAAATGCAAGAGCAGAGTGACATTGGCTTATTTCAGCTTGGCCAGGGGCCGTTTATTTAGTGCCACAAGAGCGACACGTGAGGTTATGCGAGGCGCGCTTTTGTTCCTATTCTAGGCATAATACCGTTTTAGTTGGTCAAGGTTTGTCGGGTTGGCAAATTCATTCCCATCTAGGTCTGTAATTATAACCACACCCCCTGGAAGTATGGACTTGACTAGAAATGGCCCGGCCCAATTAGGTTTGAATTTTCCCCGTGGATCGACAGGTAAAAGAGCTCTAACCGACTTGAGTACCAAATCTCCTTCCTTGATGTTCCTTGTCTTGACCCTTTTGTTGAAGGCTCGTTTGATACGTGCTTGATATGTCTGGACATTATGCAATGCGCGTAGCCTACGTTCATCCAGGAGGATGAGTTCTTCATATCTATCCCTCTTCCAATCGGCTTCCGGGATTTGACTTTCGAGTAAGATACGCAAGGATGGTATTTCTAACTCGACTGGCTATACAGCTTCCATGCCATAGGTCAAATAGAAAGGGGTGGCCCCAGTAGGCGTCCTAACTGATGTGTGATATCCCCATAAAGCAAAGGGTATTTTGCTTGGCCAATCTCGATAGTTGTCAATCATTTTCTTGAGAATTGTGACAACGTTCTTGTTTGCCGCCTCTACCGCGTCATTAGTCTGTGGTCTATATGGCGAAGAGTGGTGATGCCTAATTTTGTACTTGGCTAGCAATTGCTCAGTCTTAGCTTGCTCAGTCTATATGGCGACAGATGATGTTGTTCTGTATGAACTTTGCCACGTTTTTAGCCGTGAGACTAGTGTAGGAAGCCGCTTCTACCCATTTGGTAAAATAGTCGATTGCCACTAGGATGAAACAGTGACCTTCAGTTCCGGCTGGGGTTATCTTCCCGATTATGTCAATTCCCCAGGCAGAAAAAGGCCAAGGAGATGTCATTGTATAGAGCAATGAGGGAGGGACTTGCTGTACATTCCAGAAGATTTGGCAGTTGTGGCAATGTCTTACGTATTTGATGCAATCGGATTCCATTGTGGTCCAATAGTACCCCAAACGTGTGATTTTCTTTGCCATCATGGGCCCACTCATGTGGGAACCGCATTCTCCATCGTGAACTTCTTCCATTACTTTACGCGCCTGTGAATGATCAAGGCAACGTAGGATTACACCAAGAGGTGTTCTCTTGTATAGTTCTCCTTGCATGAGAACGTATTGGGAAGCTAGTAGACGTATAGCACGTTGTCCCCTTTTGTCCATATCCGATGGATAGGTACCATTGAGCTTGAAATTTAGGATTGCTCGAAACCAAGGCTCCTCTGTGACTTCCTCTTCGTCGGTGATTTGGTGGACATAAGCTGGCTCTGATCATCGTTCGATACACAAAGGCATTTCCACCATGTCATCTGTCATATTAATCAAAGATGCGAGTTTTGCAAGAGCATCCGCAAATTGATTTTCTTCCCGAGGTAGGTGTAGATAGGTCACGTGATCAAAGAATTGGGCAACTTGGTCTATCCTGGCTTGATAAGGTGCTAGGCTTTCGCTTCGGATTTTCCAAGATCCCGTAACTTGATTGATTATCAGGGATGAATCCCCATGTACTCGGAGGTTTTTTAATGCCTAAACTTACTGCCGCTTGTAGTCCAATGAGACAAGCTTCGTATTCTGCAGCATTATTTGTCACCTCGAAGTCGAGTTTGACAGAGATTGGTGTATGCTCGCCTTCAGGAGAAATGAGCAACACTCCTATTCCAAATCCTCTTACGTTTGATGCTCCATCGAAGTAAAGGTCCCAGGAGTCTACATCAGTTTGGAGTATATCCTCGTCTAGAAATGACCAAGTATCTATTGTTTGTGCATCATTGATGGGATTTTCTGCAAAGAATTAAAACAACGGCGCGCCCTTTTATAACTTTCAGGGGCACGTACTTGAGATCGAACTCTGAGAGCATCAAAGTCCATCTTGCTAATCGTCCGTTAAGGACGGGTTTCTCGAAGAGGTATTTGACTGGATCCATTTTTGAGTATATTTTGACGGAGTAGCTAAGCATGTAATGTCGTAGCTTCTTTGTTGCCTACACAAGAGCGAGGCATGTCTTTTCAAGTTGTGAATATTTGCACTCGTACTCCAAGAACTTCTTACTAAGGTAGTAAATAGCCCTTTCTTCCTTTCCTACGGTTTGAGCTATCATGGCGCCCATGGTTGTTTCAGTCACTGTGAGATACAGACCAAGAGGTTGATCTCGTTGAGGTGGCATGAGCACGGGTGGTTTAGCTAATATCTCTTTGATTCGGTCAAATGCCTTCTGACAGTCATCATCCCACATGGTGTGATCTGTTTTCTTTAGCTTCTTGAAGATAGGTTCATAAATCATGGTGAGTTTCGATATGAATCGTCTTATGTATTGTACTTTACCCAGAATCCTCCTCACTTCTTTTTTTCGCTTTGAGGTTGTGGCATTTCGATCAAAGCCTTGATTTTGGAAGGGTCTATTTCTATACCTCGTTGGCTTACGACGTATCCCAGGAGTTTGCCAGATGTTACTCCAAATGCGCACTTCTGAGGATTGAGCCTCATGTTGTACTTTCGTAGCCTTAAGAAGAATTTGCGAAGGTTCGCAATATGCCCTTCTCTATCCTTGGACTTGACAATCATGTCGTCTACACATACCTCAACTTCTTTATGCATCATGTCATGTAGGAGTGTGGTCGCGGTGCGTTGATATGTAGCTTCGGCATTGATTAACCCAAACGGCATGACCGTATAGAATAGGTTCCCCATTGAGTGACAAAGGCGGTCTTATGCATGTCTTCTATGGCCATTTTGATTTGGTTATAGCCCGCGTACCCATCCATGAAGGATAGTAACGCGTGGTCTGCGGTATTGTCCACCAATATGTCGATATGTGGTAGAGGAAAGTCATCTTTAGGACTTGCTTTGTTTAAGTCTCTAAAATCGACACAAACACGGATTTTCCCATCCTTTTTGGGTACAGGTACTATGTTGGCTACCCAGTCAGAGTACTCGGAAACTTTGATGAATCCAGCTTTGAATTGCTTATCGACTTCTTCCTTGATCTTGAGAGCCCATTCTGTCCTCATTCGACGAAGCTTGTATTTTACGGGCTTGAAACCTGGCTTAATTGGGATTCTATGTTCGGCGATATCCCTGTCGATCCCTGGCATGTCTTTGTAGGACCAAGCGAAAACGTCTTTGAACTCGTTTAGGAGGTCTATGAAACTGGCCCTTTCGGTGGGGCTCAAGGTAGTCCCTATCCTAAGTTCTTGGGGTTCTAGTTCGGTTCCTACTGAAGAGTCTATTGATCCAAAATACTCAAGAGGAGGGGTGAATTGAGGATTAAAAACTTTTGAAATCTTTTTCGATTGTGCGTATGTAATTGATTACTTAAAGTTTATTGGTTAAATTTTAACTAATCAACTAACGATTGTAAGCAAAGTATACGAAAGAACGAAACAAGAAGAGACACGCGGATTTTTGAAGTGGTTCAGTTTCACAAGTCGAAACCTACGTCCACTATTCTCGATTAATAAATTTAGTACCTTTCTACGGATTACAAATTTATTAACCCAACTCGTACAACTAACTCTAGCTGTAACTCAATGAGTACCGTTAAATACTCGAGTGACTAACTTACGCTAATAAGAAAGCACTAATGATTCTAACAAAGGTTCACGTTAATGAACAAGTTAAGAAATCAACTAAGCACTATGATCTTATAACGATAAATGAAGAACAAGTATGCGAGTTTTGTAACACACGACCTTTCAAAACTGCAAATCGGTTTTCGTTAAAAACACACGGTTCGCTCTTTAAAATATGAAAACAATTTTTATGCTTAAGGTCTCTCTTTTAGATGTTGTAAATAGCAAAGTATTTATAGGCAAGGAAGAGGTAGGCTACACGGTTTCTACAAGAACCCTAATAGCCGAAATAATAAGATATAATTACAAATTATATCTTCTTATTATCTCTTTCCTAAAATCCATAAAAGATAATAAAGAATATTCTAAAAGATAGAATATAATCTTTCCAAATATTATCTTTACTATAAGTTCTAAGATTATGATAAGATTTCCTAAAACAAGGATATCTTTTACCATAAACAAATATATTAAATAAGATATAAGATATGTAAAGATATTATTATAGAACAAAATCTTTACCTAATATCTCTTAGGTAACACGCATAACACGACTCATAAGCTCGTGAATCATGCAAACCCTAATCTTAATATATAATTAGAATTTAGGTTTTAGGAGAGACTATATGGAAACCCTAATTGATAGTAAAGTCCAACTCATAAGTTGATCCAATGACCATCAATTAACGTCAACCATAAAACCGGACTCCTCACTAAACCGGGCTTTATAAAATAAATACTTTCATTAGAACATTTAAAATAAACGTTAATAAATTATAAATCAATTTTCGAAACATTTATAAGTCGTGTATGAAAACTCAGCATTTCAATGTTATAGTAGAAGAGCTATAACATTGAGCTCTTTTACTAGTAATGTTATAGCTGCAAAGCTATAACTTTACTAATTAAGAAAATCATTCTTTGATTACCATTACGAGACAATCACCTATACTATTCTAATCTTCAAGGAGATCTTCGAGTATAGGCTACATCATCATCCAAGCTTGATTATTCTTTAGACAAACTTTGTCTTCACATAATACTTGAATGAATCTTTGAATTGTTTGATCTTGAACGAAGACTTGAACTTCTCATGTAATTGTCACAATCCTCTTTGTTGCTCGTAATAAGTTAATACTAAAACACTTAACAAACGATTACACGCAACAAGTATATAAAATGTAAAACACCTTGACATCATCAAAACACAAACATATAAGCTATATGGTCCAACACCTACATTGATGGGTTCGGTGTTCTCTATTACCGGTCCCCCTTCCTCCTCTTGTAGTATTTCCTTGGCTATGTAGGGAGGTATCTCAATTGAGTCTGGGTTTGGGTCATCCTCAGTATCATCGTAAACAGAATTGCACTCAAGATAACACAAAGAGTAAGCAGAACCTGATTTATTCATATTAAAGTTTGAGAAAAGTTGAAACAAAGAAGCCATCTGATATGTGGTCAGTGGCGGCAAGGGGACAGTTGTTGGGACATTTCCCGAACTACTGTTACTATTTGAGACTAAGCTAGGAGAAACAAAGGGAATGGGGATGACGACAGGAGGAGACTCCTTAGTGACTTCTCTAGACTCTGACTCTGACTCCGACTCCGACTCTGACTTGAATTCATCGTCTTCTGGTTCTCCTTTGAACATCTCTCCTTCTCCAGTGGTGAGCTTGAAGAATATTCCTTGATTGTTGGTCCACTTAATTGAATTTCTCCATCCTTTCTGCTGATTCGCGTTTGTTTCTGTGATTAACGCGGTAGGGTTGAAGTGGTCATCTTGAAGTATCATAGTAATGATCTCATCCTACGCGGCTCTAACAAATCGATCTTCTCCAAACAATAGACTAACAGCTTGTTCGTCTAAGCAAGGTGCTTGACGAGATTTGATGGTAGGAACTGTTTCTGGAGGAATGAAGTAGCAATCGTTCCGGCTAGCTTCTTTTCGAGATAGTGCCAAGGTTCGGGAAATCCGTGAAAGAGTTCTAGATTTCCTTCCTTAACAAAGTATCCATTTAGGGTAGGGATATAGGGTCGCATTTGGACTCCTACGTACTTACGGTTCTGAACTTGAGCAAGCATCTCGAGAACTTCCTCTTTAATGGGTATGTATCCTAGTCCAAGTGGTATCCTTTTTTAGTTGCCTTCCTTGTAGGGTGTGAAGGTGTTTCTTCGGATAGGGTTCAAAGACATTCCAGGGAAGTATCCCTGGGATTTGAGTATGTGGTTGACCACCAAGTTGGAGTAGGGATCGTAGTATAGGGGTGCCAATTCACTTTCTATGACACTTATGCTTTGAAAGCCCCCAAGTTCATATACTGGATCCGCAAGGGCTTGATTATTCGACTTCTTTTCGATTATCGCCTTAATGGGTGGCGAAGTGATCGTCACCACTTTGCCATTTAGTGGAATTTTGATCTTTTGGTGAAGAGTGGATGTTACTGCTTTGGAAGCGTGAATCCAAGGCCTTCCCAGAAGTATGTTGAAGGAAGCTTCGATGTCCACTATTTGGAAGTTAACCTTTCGCTCAATTGGCCCTGTGGCTATGGTTAGGTTAATAAGTCCTACGACCTTTCGTCGTGTTCCATCATATGCACGGACACCTTGATTGGTAGGGGTCCAATCCGACTCTTTCATGCCTAGTTTGTATGCCGTTTTGAGGGGTATGACGTTGACCGCGGAGCCATCATCAACCAAGGTCATTGGCACATTCTTCTTTAGACAAACGACGGTGATGTAAAGAGTCAAGTTGTGACTAGCGCCAAAGGGTGGCAAATCTTCGTCTGAGAAAGTAATAGGATTACTTAGCTTTGGTGATTCTTGGAAGACCAAGTTGACTACATCGTCCGGTGTGGAGTTATGTGCTACATTTAGCTTGGCCAAAGCTTGCAGTAAAGCTTGGCGATGTGGGAACGAGCTTGCTACTAATTTCCAGACTGAAAGATCAGCCTTTGCCTTCTGTAATTGCTTGAGCAAATGATCAGTAGAGTCGTCTTCATTATCATTTGGTGTGATAACGTTGGTTGGACCACTTTGATATGGACGCCCCGAACGAGTTAGGTGGTCCACATCTTGGTCTTCACCATTTTGGACTATTTCCTTGACTAGGGAGTGTTCAATGAGATACTCGTCTTCATCGTCATTGGCCCATACTCCATTGACTATAGCTAGTTCCCTCATTCTCATGATCTCGTCCTCTAATTGTGTGACTTGGTCGACTAGTTTATCAACCACGGCGAATATTTCTTGCATAGTGGCATTTTGAGAAAAGATTAGTGGCGCATGTTCTTTGGGTGTCGCATCGGGGTCATGTAAAGTTGTCACCACATTTTCCAATTCCCAAACTTGCCTATCCACACTTCTTGCCCATGCGATGAAGTCGGCAATGGTAGGGGAAATGGTACAGTAGAACCCTTCATTCTCGATCGCGTGGATCTTGTCTTCGACTGGAGAAATGAGGTGTGAACAATCTAAGGTAGATTCTTCACTTGTGATCACTAGAATTCCAAGAGGATTCTGAGTGTTGTTGGGCTTTCCTCCCGGCGGTATTGGAAGTCGACCATCCTCTATCATGTCTTGAAGCACCTTTTTCAATTTGTAGCATTTTTCTGTGTTATGCCCCTTACCCCTATGATATTCACAGTATGAGTTCTCGTCCCAGAACTTGGACTTCTTTTCAGGTTCGGGCGTAGGTCCTATGGGTTGGAGTTTGCCTTGTTTCATTAGCCTTTTTAGAGCATTGGAGTATGTGTCCCCAAGATTTGTAAATTTCCTTGGTGGGGCGCTCTTCTTGGATGGCTCGAGGAGGTTAACTTCATCGGTCTTGCTAGTGGAGCCGTAAGAACGACTTGTTGAGCCTTGATATCCTCGACCTGCTATTTTGGACAAGAGTCCTTTACGGATGTCATCTTCAATTCTCGTTCATAGTACGGTTAAGTCCTTGAAAGTTTTGATGTTTTGGTACCTAAAATGATTGGCATAGATGGGCTTTAAGTTGTCCACAAATTTCTCCACAAGGGTAGCCTCATCCGGGCGTTCAACTAGTTGGGTACTAGTCTTCCTCCACCTACTTAAAAAGTCGGTGAAACCTTCTTTGTCATTTTGGGTAAGAACCTCTAGAGTGCGCATGTTAACTTGGATCTCAGCATTATCCGCATATTGCTTAGCAAACTCGATCGCGGCATCTTCCCAAGTAGCGATCTTCTTGTGTTCTATAGAGTAGAACCATTGCTTTGGGATGGTGTCAAGAGATGAAGGAAAGATCCTTAAGAACATCTCGGGTTTGATGCCTTTGATAGACATGTAATCCTTGAAGGCACGGATATGGTTCAAAGGGTTCTCATGGCCCTTGAATTTAGGGATATCCGTCATGTTGAAGTTGGTTGGCAACTTGGAATTTACGGCCTCATACTTGCGATTATTCTCCCTATAAATGTCATCCCCTTTGAGATAAATCAATTGCTCCTCTAAGTATTGGAGTCGTTTTTCAGCTGCAGTCACACCCATGGGAGGGCTTTCTTCCCTGAAGTCATCAACGACTTCACTTTATCGAGGAGGAATCCTTGTTTCTACAGTATAGATCCGGCCCTAGATAGTGTCAAGGCGATCATGCACTTGGTCTAGAGTAACTTGGATTTGAGCCAGCGCGGCTAGGATTCGATCATTACTATCTTGGAGTTGATTGAAGTTCGCGTCGCTTGTTTCAGGCATCTTGGAAACTGGATAAGAGATCGACGACAAATCAAAACACGATCGACCATTCTAGCACACTTACTAAGAAAGAAAAGTTTTGACTCGTGAAGTGGGTGTGTGCCACTTGTGTCAGTGAGCTTTTGAAGAAATGACCAAGTTTGAAAATGTGTGTCCTAGTCAACTATAGTGTAGTTGTAGGAGTGGACTCGAAGTAAGGTTTTTGAAATGGGCTTGGGCTCGAAATTTGACTCGACAAATGGACAGAGTTTTGACTCGGTTTTGCGCTAATCATTGGCCTTTTTCGAAATTTATATTTTAAAAGGGATTTTGATTTTACAAAAATCGACATGGTTTTGTTTAGAAATGGTGATCACGTAAGGTACAAACATTTATACAAGCATTATAACGGGATGCTGAGTGCATTTAAAAGGGTTTTGGTTTAAAGGGTGGGTTACCATACCGAACAATCAAACCCGAAGTCTGTGGAGAGGCTCGTACCAAACAAGAGTAAGGTCGATTCCTAGTCCATTTCCTTAAGTAGTGAAGGTCCTTGATACAAACAAGAGTAAGCATCATGGTATGGATGACGTCAATCGCTATCCATCCTTAGGCCCAAATAAGAATTAGGACCGTTTAGACAGGACGATTGGTCGAATGGGTTGGGTTGGGCCTAGGAAGGCCGAATGAAACGATCTAGGAAGACCGAGTTATGAAAACCGACAATTGTCTTGTACAAACTATGCCCTGACTGAAGGAAAAGTAGATCTATATACTTAACATATTCCTATATGTTATATTTTAATTTGTCATAAAATTAATGGTGATCTTATGCATGCAAACTTATAAACAATATAAAGAAGAAATATTTATCTTACATTGGAATATTGGTTTATATGGGCACAAGAGAGATCTCTTTTCTCTCTTGTTCTTGTGCTTTCCTTAGTGGAAGAACTAAGATCCAAGTGTAGGATCTCTCCCAAAGCTTAATACCCAAAGCACACTCTTAATTAAAATTAATATTATGAATACTAGACAATATTAATTTTGTAGGAAAAATTGACCCAAAAATATGGAACTCTCTATTTTTCGGTTAGAGAGAAGGAAGGGAAAGAAGAGTTTTTATCTTTCTAAAACTCAAATTTTAGATGAATGAATAATGAATAATACACTAACTACATTTTAGTGTATATTAGGTAAAATAAGATGAAAAACCAAAGTGGTTTTTCATCTCAAAAAACCGGGTGGAAGAGGGGGGCAAAGGGAGCCAATGCATGCTAGAGTTGTTCTTCACAATGAGCATTAGGGTTGCATGGCTAGTTTAGTAGGTAATCATTGTGCTTACCACTAACAAAATCAACTTAATTTAAGCCTAATCCTCCTCTTAATTTTCGGCACACATAGATAATATGGACTCCATATTATCTTTGTCAAAATGTCAATTTGTCTTATGTCACATGTCATATGTAACATAAATTTGTTATGTATTTTTAACATATTAAAAATCAACGTATTAATAAAAATACGTCATACACAAAAATCGACTTAGCAATTCATAATTACTTGTACCAAAATATTTTACCAATTTATAAATCACAATAACTTGTATTTATAATAATTCATTCAATTTCAATTGTTTCCTTAAACAATAATTTCATCTGAGTAATGAAATAATTCGGTTACTCAGACCGTATCTCATTTAATCAAATTTCAATGAGATACGTAAATAATACTTCCAAAATCTTCCGTCAATTTTAAATATTTTAATTGACTCGTAACGTTATACGATCAATTAAATGATCAATTAAGAGTGTTGCCCTATAGGTATGACCTAGAGGATCAACTGATCACCACCGTCGCACGACAGTAATGTCAAACTCTAGTCAGCCAATCATTACCGATATGTGTGGACCAGTTGACAGTAAAATATTACTTCCCAATTGTATTCTTTATAATGAGACTTAAACATGTGATCATCATGATCAACATTTGTGATCGCATTATTGTCGGAGGACACATATTCCAACAATCTCCCACTTGTCCTCGACAAGTGTGCGTCTCCAATTCTCTTGTCCTATTACTATCTCCCACTCAATCCAAGGTGTCTTTCAGGTCGTACTTGCAAGTGATCATATCGAGAGTGGTTTCCTCGATCTGGAGAATAACTGATTGACTGGATTTATCCACCATGGATACATTCCGAGCGTGGCCACGCATTTCCAGTTCATTACTCCTCGAGTGGCCCTGAGATATTGTTATAACCCTGACTAGGGGTGGACAATTCCTATCGCACTCATTCCCTTCAACTAGCCACAACCATCATAACCCAAAATATGCCCATTTGACCCCATTTACGAAGGTCGTAGTAACACAAATTAAAGTTAATCTGAAACTGTGCCATCTTAGGCGAATAGTCTTTAGTCAAAAGAATCGACTCATTTGAATACTATAGCAGCTCTCGACACGACCAGGCTATATAAATTTGCTTAACTCTATAAGCGGTCATTAGGCCCGACAAAAAGTTCCTAACAGTCTGCCTATGTGATCGACTAGTCATCTCACATGACTTTATGGCACTTGAACTTGCCATCAATCGCATCACACTCTAGTCACTTCGAGACGTCACCTCATACAAGTGACTATGGGCAAATACAATGCTAATCCATGTTCACTTTAACGGGGTTCAATTGTCTCCACAACCCGTTAGGATGTAACAAAGTATATGGTGAGTTAATAATAACTCAAACGACAAATGTCGACATCACACTCGGGTAGTCAATACAATATTACAACCTTGTGATGCATATCGTAAGTGTGTAAACACTTGTTGATTTCAACAGAAGTTCAATATGTTACGTGTCCATGTGTTTAAACTTCTTAATCGTATTATCCTTTACATTCATGTTATCACTCATAGCATGAACCTTACCAAGTACATATCAAGGTTCCCGACCTTGGTTTCGGTTCTTTATCTTGAAAGAACTTTCTTATCGATTATCACATAACGAACAAATTTGTGATGAATGATATAACTTGTACTGATCAAGTACTCCATCCACACACAATGCACTAGGTATATGTTTTGTAGAGTCTTGCAATAAATTGTCAAGATGATTAGCCTAGCACTTCTCATAAGTCCTAGCATATTAGGAAAGGTTAGTTTTGAGTAACCTCTTATTCAACTAAGTATCTTTCCAAACTTCTTATTTCTCCTTTTAGCTTGAAAGGCTTAGGATTCTCTTAAATCCTTACGTGTGTTCGGATTTTCTATAATATGTGCAACCTCTTGACACATAACAGAGTATTCTGTCAAACACTGAAATCGCTCATCGGATTCTCCTCGAGAATTCATGACGTTTCTTGAATGGCTTGCCAATGAAACATCATGCTCTCATGCATATGATTCGCTATTGGACATGTGCATGATCATTCTAATGGCGGAAACATTAGTTACTAATAATCATGTGATCAACCGTTCTTAGGTTCAATGAACGACCATGACTGCTAATGGCAATTCCATTTTCATTTACATGAATAACCTATGTGTATGTTGATACGATGTGTATTTCTTAATACTAATCCAATATCTCTTGATGTAATTGGATTCATCATAGTCCATATTCATCCAGAATTGAAAACTCAAATACTTCTTTGTGAAAGAAGATATTAGCTCGTCATTCCTAATGAGTAATGAGTTGTAAACATTCAAAGGATGATAGCTCCCACTAAATTCCATGTCTTCACATGATAATTTCTAAACTCCCACTTAATTCCACATGTTTCGAAATTGATTACTCAATTGAAAACATTTCAAAATTGGAATGTATGTTGCTTTGCAAAGTTATTAAAATGAAGCCATATATGTTCCCATCATATCCTTTCAAAATTCTTATTTTGAAGAGATCTCATCTCAACCTTATGGAAAGAGATTTTAATCTCTAATTCGTACATGTCATAATGATACGTAGCAATGTCATTGTTTAAATATAAATAATATCTAATACACGTCCTTCAAAATATCCCTTTCAAAAGGAGGTTTAACCAATTCATTTTCAAAATGTGGTTAAGAAATGACATTTGCGAGGTTAAAAACATAGCTATTGAAGATATCGGTATATCAATCCTTGAAACTCGTTTATAACTAGCATGTTACTTTGATTCATTTAGGCTCTTAAGTAAATCTCAAGGTTGAAACTATTGGTCAAAATTTTTCATAAACTAGTCAAAACTCTTGTTAAGACTTTACATTAGTCATTTTTCTTCCAAAACTTTCTTTTGGTCTCCTCGTGTAGTTATCTTGAGAAAATATTCCTTTGATTACTTCACTTTGGTCTCTTTAGTCATGTAGAACTATTTGAGACCATAAATCTCATCTATTGGGTATACTACATAAATAGATATACCTTCATTCAAACCATTCTCTCTTGCGTAGATCTCATTTACACAAGTACACAAACTTATCTTGGTGTGAGTTGTGTCCTCATTTTTCTCCCACTCTATCTTTAGAATAAATACACTATAGATTCAAAGATAGCATATGAGACACAAATAATGAGAACTATTAGGAGAACTATCTCATAGGTTGACTAATGGTTTTAGATTTCGTAAGTGTACTTGGTGATTGACATTCCTTTAAAAGAGTTCATAGACCCAAAATCACTTTGTAAATGATCATACACAAGCCTTAAGCATGTGGACATATAATGAATCCCGTCATTATATTTGCCTATTAGATCACTTTAAGTGAATAATCATATGTTTCTAAGAGCAAGCATTTAAATACGGATTTTAGAACAAAGGATAAAATAATAAAACGGGTGACTTGGGTTGCAAACCAAGCCACCATTATCCAAAATACAACCAATTATCCAAAATACCTTTCCATGTCGAACACGGAAACTTAAAGGTTCTAAAAATCCAAAACATGATTAAAATAAGACAATAAAAAGCAAAGCTCCATGAAAGCTATTCCTAGCTTCTTGATGGTTTCTCATGCTTGCTTTTCCTTTCCCTTGTCTTTCCTTGGTGGAGGCCCTATTTACAATAAAAAGGGAGATACATTATCACAACTTTGTATCACAATACCATAGTTGATTTAGAAACATAAAAGAAAGGATAGTCATTTACCTACTGGAGTGATCTTTCCAGCCTTAATATCACCAAGGTATTTGGAACAATTTCTTTTCCAATGTCCCATACCATTACAATAATGGCATTTATCAAGAGGACCCTTCTTGATTTTTGAAGTGCTAGCATCATTAGCCTTAGCTTTGGTGAAAGTGGGAGCTTGTTTCTTACCCTTCCTCCCATTCTTCTTGAACTTCCCCTTGCTTTTAGTGCTAATGTTAAGCACATCCTTTGGTGGGTTCACATTTAACCCCATGTCCCTCTCGGCTTGCACAAGTAACTTGTGCAATTCTTCAAGAGACACATCCTTGTCTTGCATGTTAAAATTCACCTGGAATTGAACATACGCTTTGACCTTGGATAAGGAGTGTAGAATCCTATCTACAATGAGTTCTTTGGGGATTTCAACCTTTTGAATTTTCAAGGTCTCGACAAGCTCCATAAGTTTGAGCACATGAGGGCTAACCTTTTGGCCCTCTTTGAAGTCGAGATCAAAGAATGCCGCGGCCGCCTCATATTGGACGATCCGCGGAGTTTGTGAAAACATTGTCACAAGCTTGGAGTAAATCTCATTAGCGGTGCCCATTTTAAAGGCTCTCCTTTGGAGGTCCGCCTCCATCGCAACGATTAACACGTTTTTCATTGCGGCGGACTCCTTATGGTAAGCCTCATATGCTTCCCTAGTAGCGGCGGTCGACCTAGTAGTAGGTTCGGGTGGAGAGACCTCGATTAGGTAACGAAGCTTGTCGTCACCTTGGGCGGCTAATTTGAGTTGGGCATCCCAATCGGAGAAATTTGACCCATTCTTTTCAAGTTTACATCGATCCATGAAGGATCGGAGCCATGATGAATTAGCGAGAGGTGTGGCGTTAGGGGTTGGTGTAGCCATTTGTTATGAGGAAAAAGAAGTGGTCTACAAAACTAAATAAAAGGAGTAAAACAAATGTCGTTTTAATAATAATACTCGTAAAAATTGTGATTTAAACAAGTTTTATGCATTTTTCTAGTGACCTCTACCCAACTAGATAAATGATTCCAAGACCCAAATTCATATCGACTTAGGCACGGGGTAGCCGATGAAACCCTTATCAATATAACTTGGTGGATTAACCTTTTAATCGATTCTACTTTTAGAACTCTTGGTCGATAAATTTACTCTAATATTTATCTATAACCCAAAACACATCCGACAAGGGCACGGGGTAGCCGATGAAACCCTTATCAAAAACTTTTGTTGAGTTCAATCCAAATTTCGAATAAATGTGTCCATTATCCAAACACATATTAACTTGGGCACGGGGTAGCCGATGAAACCCTCATCAACATGAATTCGGTGGATAGACATTCATCACCCACTTCCCCTACGTAACAAGGTTTGTACCCCGGGGTGGCCGAGTGCACTCCCTCGCGAAATAGGTTTTCATGGTTTCTACTATTTGGTAAGGCTATGTCTCAATTGATTTGTTTTAGCGAGAGGTCATGTCAATTTATTATCTATCACGTTTTAAGTGAACTAAAGCGGTGAACTACGATAATTGTAATTGACACGGTCGATAAACTCGATGAAAGAAGATGCATGTTTTAGTTATGGCGATTTTGCGATGCATGTGACATATAAATAAAATGCAAAACATAAAATAAATCCTAGTATGGCCTTCCTAAAATAGAAAATCTAATAAACTATTACATATTCGGAAACCAACTCCATTGGTCCCTTGAACTTCGGTTGTGGCACGCATCTCGAGGTAACACCGTCTTTATGTATCGCCATCTTGAAGAAATTTGTCTTTGGGAACTCCGGAATAAATAAAATTACATAATAAATTACATAATTTCCTATTATACAATTGTAACTAAAATAAAATAAATCTATTCAATTACAAAACGGTGATACGAGATCACAATAAAATTACAACCGAATCGATATTCCCATACATTTCGGGTAATACCAATTAAAAACTAAGGCCATACTAAGTAAAAATTACATAATTCAAAATTACATAAATAAAAATATGACAATCATAAAGAAAATGCAGCATTATAATATGTATGAACATGCCCAATTTTATGCTAAATCGCCTTTAGATAGCCAATATCGTATATTACTCGGTTTTTACGGACTTGCGTGATTTCAACATTTTATAATCACAAAAATTACATAAATTCATATTTATGCATAAGTTAATTACCCTAACCTCTTAGGACTCAAAATTTAGTCCTCACTAATAATTTGACCATAATTAACTCATATGTCTAAAAATTGTTCATTAATGGACTTAAAATTATAAAAATAAGCTATAAACTTCAAATAAATCACAAAATTTCAAATAAATTCAAAATTTGAAATTTAAACTCATGAACATTCTGGAAAAATATCATGACACTCATAATGTTCAAAAACTTAGGTTAAAAATTTCGAAATTTATTCGGAAAAACAATGTTGCGGTTATCGGTTTTTAACAAAATAATCATAAAAAACATGAGAAAAATTATATTCATCAACTTTTAAATTTTAGATCTGAAAAAGATAATAAAATGCAACATATGATGTTTTTCCTTAGTCATAGAGTATGTTTTATTAATATTTCACTAATTAAGTCACTATTTATGCTATTTTTCTTCAAAAATCCATAAATCATGAAAAAAGACTTCAATATAGCCTATTATTTTACACACATATTGTAAAATTGCATATGACAACATACTAAATTTCTATGACCAGATTCGAAATTTATCTCATATTAACCTATTTATCACCTAAAATCGATTTTAATAATGAAAAATCCATTTTTCGAGCATAAGAAGTCCAAAAATTATGACAATTTACAGGTCATCTCAAAATAATATATGTGACAACATATCCAAAAAGCATTGAAAAATTCGAAGTTTAGCTAATTTTAGTCCGAAAATGACATTTTATTCATAAAATCATATTTTTAATGTCATTATTATGTAAAATGAACAATAAAAATCCATAAATTAACCAAATTATCCTAAAAACATTTTAGGACCAGAAATTTTAACATGCATAATGATTTTCGTGATATATCATAATAACACAAATTTAACAAGTTTTATATGTTAATCATATAACTCGGAAAAACTTTTAACCGATTTGCATGCAAACAACCATGGCTCTTGATACCAATTGAAGGAAAAGTAGATCTATATACTTAACATATTCCTATATGTTATATTTTAATTTGTCATAAAATTAATGGTGATCTTATGCATGCAAACTTATAAACAATATAAAGAAGAAATCTTTATCTTACATTGGAATATTGGTTTATATGGGCACAAGAGAGATCTCCTTTCTCTCTTGTTCTTGTGCTTTCCTTAGTGGAAGAACTAAGATCCAAGTGTAGGATCTCTCCCAAAGCTTAATACCCAAAGCACACTCTTAATTAAAATTAATATTATGAATACTAGACAATATTAATTTTGTAGGAAAAATTGACCCAAAAATATTATGGAACTCTCTATTTTTCGGTTAGAGAGAAGGAAGAGAAAGAAGAGTTTTTATCTTTCTAAAACTCAAATTTTAGATGAATGAATAATGAATAATACACTAACTACATTTTAGTGTATATTAGGTAAAATAAGATGAAAAACCAAAGTGGTTTTTCATCTAAAAAACCGGGTGGAAGAAGGGGGGCAAAGGGAGCCAATGCATGCTAGAGTTGTTCTTCACAATGAGCATTAGGGTTGCATGGCTAGTTTAGTAGGTAATCATTGTGCTTACCACTAACAAAATCAACTTAATTTAAGCCTAATCCTCCTCTTAATTTTCGGCACACATAGATAATATGGACTCCATATTATCTTTGTGAAAATGTCAATTTGTCTTATGTCACATGTCATATGTAACATAAATTTGTTATGTATTTTTAACATATTAAAAATCAACGTATTAATAAAAATACGTCATACACAAAAATCGACTTAGCAATTCATAATTACTTGTACCAAAATATTTTACCAATTTATAAATCACAATAACTTGTATTTATAATAATTCATTCAATTTCAATTGTTTCCTTAAACAATAATTTCATCTGAGTAATGAAACAATTCGGTTACTCAGACCGTATCTCATTTAATCAAATTTCAATGAGATACGTAAATAATACTTCCAAAATCTTCCGTCAAATTTAAATATTTTAATTGACTCGTAACGTTATACGATCAATTAAATGATCAATTAAGAGTGTTGCCCTATAGGTATGACCTAGGGGATCAACTGATCACCATCGTCGCACGACAGTAATGTCAAAATCTAGTCAGCCAATCATTACCGATATGTGTGGACCAGTTGACAGTAAAATATTACTTCCCAATTGTATTCTTTATAATGAGACTTAAACATGTGATCATCATGATCAACAGTTGTGATCGCATTATTGTCGGAGGACACATATTCCAACACTAACCTTGTTCAAGTTTCACCCTTTTGGCTACACGTAAGTGTATTATCCCCAGCGGAGTCACCAAATTGTGGACATTAGGCCACGGGGGCGCTTGGGAAACAAGCGTTTGCATTTGTGGAGTCGCCACCAATTTTTATGGGAAATTGGAACCGTTCGAATACCTCGTGTCATGTCAAGACACAAAGTAGTGACATGAACACCAAGAACTCGTTACCCTTAGCATTCTATGTCTAGAATGACTCTCGTGGATGCCAATGAACACGGATGTTCGCAGAGATCTGGAGTAAGGGGTGAGGGTACGTATTAGGAAACTCTTTTGATCGAACACCTAATCCCGCCCGCCTTGATAGCGGCCTCTACTAATGATTAGGGAAGTTATTCGTACTCGATATATCATCGATTATATGCATGCGATGCAACATCCAAGTTTTAATCCTAGCATGTTAAGATTAACTAAGTCGGTGAACAATTAATTTAACAAACAATTAGGTCGAAGTTGAGATTAAGGCTCAATTATATGTGAAGGCATACAAATGATACAAAATACAATGATAAATACAATAAAGAATACAATAATTACATCGGATTCAATAATTTATGTCGAAAATACTTTCAAAAAGGATAATTTGAGAAAGAAGAATAAAGGAATAAATCAACGAACAAATCAGTGGGCGATAATACGGTTAATAGTTAATTATACGTAAACTAATTAAACTAGGTCAAGGCAGAACGGAAGTTCAGAGGCAGAAATCAACCTGGAACAGGCGCAGCAAGATTGCGCCCTTTGGAAGAGGCGCAGCAGTTGTTGCGTCTATTCCAAGGGTGAGTTCTGGCTGTGAAGCCGGAACTGCAAATCGTTAATATTAATTGATGATTTTAAGGATTGATTATGATTGATACCCGTCGTTGTGAGTACCAAAGATAAAATTTATAATTCCTATTAAGACTAACCTAGGCTAGTGGTAACAGGGTCGAACCACAAGGAGGCAGATGTAAATTTTAGTTGATTTAAGTTCAGTCTAAGGTAACTATTGTGGGGGTTGAATTGAATTGGTCTACATCTAAAAGTGAACAAAGATAATAAACTAAATAAACGATTTAAACAGATAAAAGAAGGGTACTAGGATGATTGGTTCATTATAGCTTCGGCGGCAGCAAACTAAGTCGGTCTGAATCAAACACAGGTAAGGCGGGAGATAAAGAGGTCCTCTCGGTCTACTCTTAACAAATAGCATCTTTCGATCTCGCTATAGGTCCCTAATGTCACTAATACTAACTTTCGTCCTGAAAAGTGACTAACGGTCTAAACTATACCTATCTTTCGATCTTAGCACAGTTTAGTCGAATTAATTGATGGTCAAATAACTTTCCCTATCTTTCGATCTAACGGGTCGGTCACAAAATAGGTATCTAACTGGTCGCATGCATTCGATTCGTTAAACACAAGATTAAATTCAATTAAAACGAAGGAAAACCCTACGAGGTCAGTCGATCGACTGACAATGTCGATCGATCGACCAACACGCGAGACAAATTGTAAAATCTATTGCCGCCTATGCCATAAATCGCCTACATCCTAGCACTATAGAATTAGCTACTCATGATGAAAGTGATAACAACAATAAAACTAATAACGACATCAATTCATGCTTAAAGTAAATAACAAACAATGATAATACGATAATTGGCTTTCGGGATACTAACTAGCAAATCTATACTAATGATGAAAGTAAAACAATAAACTGGAATTAGGGCGGAAGAATACCGAGATTTCAGAGGAAAGATTAAGAACAAGAACAGAATTCCAATGCTAAAACGATGTTCCAAACCCTAATTACTCGAATGAATAAAACTGAAAGTTACCGTGAAATTGTGATAAAAGCTTCGATCCAAACTTCGATGATAAATCGAATGTTTTGTGTTACGTTATATAGCAAAAACGTAACATCTTATTTCCTAAACCTAGCATCATGGGCTTGCGCTTTCTCGGTCTTCTAATTCTCGCCTGGAATGCAAATCGTCGATCGACCGATAAGGCTGGTCGATCGATCGCTCCTCAAAGAAACAAAGAGCTTCGAACCCGATCATTGGTCGATCGATCAAGGTGATGGTCGATCGACTAATGGAGCTGCTACTTGACTTCTTAAAACTTGTGGACTTGTCTTTTGGGCCTTGGATTGCGCACCAAGCTCGTTCCTTAAGTGATTCCTTTACGTCATTTGCAATGCAGATTACTCGGGGGCGGATTTGGCTTGATTTCCCGTTGAATTCTTCACATTTCTGCAATAATGTACAAAATACGTAAGTAGACGGAAATAGGGAGAAATGTAGCATAAACTACAAGAATGAGCTCTAAAATGCGTGTAAAATGGGATGTAAAACATCATATAAATGACACGCATCAAACTTCCCCAAACCAAACCCTTGCTTGTCCCAAGCAAGAACTAGACTCGATCTAATGACCTAATGGAACGAGTTCAATCTCTGAGCGAAATGCAAACCGTTAAGCCTAAACCAATTTAATGCACAACCAACAATCAACTAGTAACGTGAATCATGCAAATGAGTTATGAGGTCGTTAGAGATCACAATCACAATCAGTAGAGACTTATCAAATTGGACTCTCGTGGGTCGCTCAAATCACTCAATAAGCACAGGTGATATATATGTAAGATAGAAAGAATTAATTTTGTAGTGACTCTCACCTAACTACGACCTATGAAAACATGCCAAAGAATAAAATATGAAAATGACCTCTACGACCGTACATACGCATTCCAACCAAACAGATGACCAATGACACATGCCGAGGTATATATGGGATATGTGAGGTATGGGTAAGAAGAGGCAAAACATTTTATGGTAAAGTGGAGGTACAGGTGATCAAGCTAGTACCAAAACGGAACCAAGTGGCAACATCCAACTTCTTGCTCGAAATCAAACGAAACAGTGCTATAGCAAGCACAAAACTCACAATCTCCAAACTATCAAATCAATAAACTCCCCATAGGATATCAATGAAACATGGGAGCAAAAAAATCGCCAAAAGATAAGGATTAAATTATGCGAATTGACTTCTTCCTCGAATCTCAATCGATCGACCATATTTGGCGATCGATCGATCGACGCTTAAACAAGATCTGAACCTCTTTTTTCATTTCTTTTTCGAATCATTTTTTTTCATTTTTTTCTTTCTTTTTCTTTTGTTTCTTTCTTTCCTTTTTCATTTTCCAATCATCATCTCAACAGAGCATATGCCACCAAAAATGAGTAACAATCCCGAAAACTCAGACTACTAGCTTGACAAAGGACAGGCTAAATGTAGGATGTAGTAAATGGGACAAAAAGGGGTATTTTTGGCAGTGTGAAGCTTTATGGGTATAATGTGAAAAGGAAACCTCTACCACATGTGTCAACAAACCACAAACCGAATGCATACAGGTATTAAGTAGATCAAATTCATATTCATGCAAATTAAGGAAACATGTCTCATAAGGAGTACTACTCACATTCCTAATTAAACCGGTCATGAATGTCACCAGTTATAGGCTCTAATTCTCAGAAATATGATGTAGTTTGCCAAAAATCAAAGTCAAGTCTCAAGTTCAGCAAGAATGTAACGAAAACTCGTAGATATGCATTTACGATTCTACTAATAACATGTTGATCTAGCAAGGCTCAGGCGAAACAGGTGCAAATGCAAAATCATCATAGAAATACTACCGTTCCGACTCGACCTATATGCTAAAATAAACGTGCATTTTATGGAATTTTTTGAAATTTTTCAATTTTTTTGAATTTTTCTGTATATATAAGAGAAATGAAATAAACAATGCAAAACAAAATTGAACGTGAATGCAAGCAAATGATATGCGACGCAAAACCCTTCCCCAAACCAAATCGCACAATGTCCCCATTGTGCAAAATCATGTAATGAAGGAAAGAGAAATGGAATTTTGCGAGAAAATAAACAAGCAAGACACAAAGGAAAGATATGGAACTCACAAGACTTTAAGCGCGAAAAAAGGAAACCTCCCCAAACCAGCGTGAGCTAGGAGGTTTCAGTAGCTAGCAGTGCTACCAATAAGAGTGCCTGAAAGACAGAAAATACCACGCATAAGACTGAGAAAACAATTTTGAGGCGGTAAAATTGTGCACAAATGAGAAAATAGAAGAGATAAATAATTTGACGGAAAATAAAGTGGAGTAGAAAACTCCCTTAAGTCCGCAAATTGACCAAACACAGCAGGGGAGAGGTCGTGAACAGGTACAGCAGTGTCTACGGTCGATCGACCTATAGGGGTAGTCGATCGACTAGATGAGCAGAAACAAGCTCCCCGGAAAGCGCAACTCGGTCGATCGACCATGATGGTCACGATCGATCGAAAGTACTTCTTGTACTCCTTATTTCTTCGTTTTTGCTCAATGATTTGAGCTAACAAGCTCTAAACACCTGCAAGTACACAATAATACGCGCCCAAAATTTCGCAAAACCCAGAAAAAAGTCCAAAGTACTTGAAAATCCTAAGCAAACAAAATAAAAGCGAAGTTTTCGCGCACACAAAAAACAATAAAAATGTCTTAACAAAGCAAATAAAATGAAGTTTATAACGAGATCGATCAACTAATAGTTGATCAAGAAGGACTACGGTATGGCCCACTTCGTCGGCTTCCTCTACTAGAGGTAGCCTCAATGGTGCTCATCTCGTCAGCTGCACCCTTCTTAGCTTCGACAGTCGGAGGGCTCAACGGATCAACTTTGTCAGCTCCCCAATCAAGGATTTCCTTGGGTTCAACGGAATCCAAGTCAGACCGTATCACCTTGGTTGGCTCATCTTCCACTTCCTCATCAGTTCCATAGCTTAAGCATCCAAGGCCTCCTCTTTGAATGATAGGCTTCTTTACAATTTGCACAACTTGTAGCACTTCCTTCCCCAAACCAGCTCTGCGTTATCTAAAACAATAGATTCTTCCTCCTTCTTGCTCCCAATCTGGGGCGGAGGGGTTAACACAAAGCAGAGTGATAGGGACAGGCAATTCAGAAGCACAAAGTACGATTTCTTTTCGAGACCGTATTACAAGTAATGTGCCACATGGGATCCTTCTTTTTAGCGGGTTGGGCAAAAATGATAGAATGTTTCCCAACTTTGAAGGTCGAGTTCCGAGCCTACGTCGAATAATCGCACCAAAGCGGTGTGCGAAACGGCCTACCTAGGATGATCGGTATATGGGCATCCTCGGGCATGTCCAGACAACAAAGTCAACGGGGAAGAAAAACTTCCCTATTTGGACGGGTATGTCCTCTAGGACTCCTATAGGCTCGACCATGAGACGGTCGGCCATCCGAATCGTCATGTCCGTGATAGCAAACCGGGTCAACTTAAGCCTCCTAGCTAAACTCAAGGGCATGACGCTTATGCTGGCCCCTAGGTCACACAATGCCTTCTCAATTGAGAAGGTACCTATTTTGCAAGGAACAAAAAGCTACCCGGTCCTCTAACTTATGGGGCGCGAGTGTGAGATGATAGGAGCAAGACTCCTTGGTGAGTGCGACAGTGTGCACTGTCTCAAGTGACCGCTTTTTGGACAACAGTTGTTTCATAAATTTAGTATAAGCGGGCACTTGGTTAACTAACTCAAGAAAGGGGACTTGTACATTTAGACTACGGATAACTTTCTCAAACTTACCGAAAGATACCTGTTCCTTCGTCGGCACGAGTCTCTCCGGATATGGGGTCAGTGAGGAGTACCTCAGCCCTCTCCTCCAATTCACGCGCGCCGGCGTCCTTGGACTTAGGCTGAAAGTCCATCACCTTCTCTTTGTTGAAGCTAGATCCCTCCTCAGACCGTCTCAAATGAGAACCATTAACCGTCATTGGGTCGAACTTGGGACCGGATCGACCCATCGACACTCGGGTCTTGTCCTAAAATCTTCGGGACCGTGGGTACCGAAACAAGTGGTCTCGTAGGTTATTTGGCATTAAAGGACGAAATTCTTCAAGATCGCTACCGATCCGAGTCGATCGACCACTCTCCTCGATCGATCGATCGATCGAGATGTCTGATTCAAAGCTCTCAGAACCCGTGCTTGATCGATCGACTAGGTATATCGGTCGATCGATCAAATACCCGCAAACGTCTTTTCCTTTGATTTGTTCGTTGAAGCTTTCTCTTGACTTGTTTCCTACTCATCTTTTTCAACAACGTCTTTGACCATGGCAGACCATCAAGGGTGGACCCGCTCCTCAAAGTGATGGCATTTAGGGTCTCCTTTTGTTCCGGTTGAGTAGGTAAGTGTCCGGAGCTCGAGTGTTACTTTTGCTAGCCAATTGAGCAATTTGGCTCTCTAGTAACTTCATCCCGACCTCTCTTGCTTGGGACTCCTTTAGCAACAGGTTCTTAAGCTCGGAAAATTCAGAATCTGCGATTGTTCTTTCTTGTGGCACATAAGGAGGTTTCTGATATTGTTGTTGCTTTTGATGAGGGGGTATATAGGGTTGTTCTTTGCGGCGGAGCTTGAGTTGGGTTAAGGACATTTTGGCTCCTCCAACTCAAGTTCGGATGGGTGTTCGGCTCATAGTAGGTGTTGATCCGCCTATAGTGTTGAAAGGCGAACAAGATTCAAAGGGAATAGGGCGCTTTTTTCGAGACACGGCCCTCACCTCCACACCTTTCACGACAAAAGGGACCGTCGACACAAAGATTGACTTGGTACATCCCACCTTTGGAAGCTCCTCCTAGCTCATACTTGTCAAATCTCGCGGAAGAGCCTCAAGCGCGCCGACAGAGGAGGATTCAGAGCTCTCCTCCTGGTTCCCTCTAGAATTCCCATACTCGGCCTTGTGGGTAGCTAGATCGTCAATGATCTTCCACCCCTTGGTTGCTCCCAAATTTTCAAAGAAATCTCCCGTCATTGTTGCAAAGATCCAAAATGGCCCTCTGATCGTCGTACAACCCATTGTAGAAATGATTGCACAAACTCCATTTTTCGAACCCATGGTGCGGTATGGTTCGCACCAACTTCTTAAATCGGACCCATGCTTCGTGGAAATTCTCATCCTGGCCCTTGTTTAAAGCCCGTGATTTGAGCTCTAATAGCGATCGTCCTTGAAGCGGAGAAGTACTTCTTGTAGAACGCCAATGCCAATGTATTCCAATCAGTGATCCCTTGAACGGCTCGGTCCGGATCTCTATACCACTCCCTTGCAAAGATCGCGAAGGGAGAAGATGAACATAGTCTCCTTGATCTGGTCTTGGGTCACGCCACCGGTGGTGGGGTATGGAACAAAGAGTAGTCAATAAAGGTCTCCATATGCTTAGTCGCATCTTCATTTGCGCTCCCCAAACGGTTTCTCTCAACCATAGTGATGTAGGCGGGCTTTGGTTCGAACTTCCCGCATCACCTGGTAGCTCGAACCCCTTATATAAATTATCTACTGTTGGCTCGAATAACTAACTATACTTGCTTCCTCGGCCATGACTGGAATTTCCTGAGAAGTAAATCGTCTCTACCAAGAAGTGGAAACGGGCGAAGATGGTGGATTATCTTGAACAGTTCGTTCTCGTGATAGCTTGACAGAGTACTCAGCTCTTCCTCTGTCGGTAGTATCCTTTGTGTTCGTCTCAACTCGCGCAAGGATCTTTCAAGCTCAGGGTTCAACGGTACTAATTCTCCACCCTGTGACCTGCGCATAAGAAGAAACTACAAAAAGAATATAAGAAAAGTTTAAGGAACGGATGTCCCTTAAACTAAGAAAGACTAAAAAAAAACAACTAAAATTAGGACTATTGCCTCCCCTAAGAATCGCGCCAAAATTTGATACCCGTCGTTGTGAGTACCAAAGATAAAATTTATAATTCCTATTAAGACTAACCTAGGCTAGTGGTAACAGGGTCGAACCACAAGGAGGCGGATGTAAATTTTAGTTGATTTAAGTTCATCGAGGTAACTATTGTGGGGGTTGAATTGAATTGGTCTACAACTAAAAGTGAACAAAGATAATAAACTAAATAAACGATTTAAACAGATAAAAGAAGGGTACTAGGATGATTGGTTCATTATAGCTTCGGCAAAAAACTAAGTCGGTCCGAATCAAACACAGGTAAGGCGGGAGATAAAGAGGTCCTCTCGGTCTACTCTTAACAAATAGCATCTTTCGATCTCGCTATAGGTCCCTAATATCACTAATACTAACTTTCGTTCCGAAAAGTGACTAACGGTCTAAACTATACCTATCTTTCGATCTTAGCACAGTTTAGTCGAATTAATTGATGGTCAAATAACTTTCCCTATCTTTCAATCTAACGGGTCGGTCACAAAATAGGTATCTAACTGGTCGCATGCATTTGATTCGTTAAACACAAGATTAAATTCAATTAAAACGAAGGAAAACCCTACGAGGTCAGTCGATCAACTGACAATGTCAGTCGATCGACCAACACGCGACACGACCCGTGTAAAATCTATTGCCGCCTATGCCATAAATCGCCTACATCCTAGCACTATAGAATTAGCTACTCATGATGAAAGTGATAACAACAATAAAACTAATAACGATTCATCAATTCATGCTTAAAGTAAATAACAAACAGCGATAATACGATAATTGGCTTTCGGGATACTAACTAGCAAATCTATACTAATGATGAAAGTAAAACAATAAACTGAATTAGGGCGAAGGAATACCGAGATTTCGTGAGGAAAGATTAAGAACAAGAATAAAATTCCAATGCTAAAACGATGTTCCAAACCCTAATTACTCGAATGAATAAAATCGAAAGTTCTTGTGTGAAATTGTGATAAAAGCTTCGATCCAAACTTCGATGATAAATCGAATGTTTTGTGTTACGTTATATAGCAAAAACGTAACATCTTATTTCCTAAACCTAGCATCATGGGCTTGCGCTTTCTCGGTCTTCTAATTCTCGCCTGGAATGCAAATCGTCGATCGATCGATAAGGCTGGTCGATCGATCGATCGCTTCCCCAAAAACAAGAGCTTCGGAACCCGATCATTGGTCGATCGATCAAGGTGATGGTCGATCGACTAATGGAGTCGCTATACTTGACTTCTTAAAACTTGTGGACTTGTCTTTTGGGCCTTGGATTGCGCACCAAGCTCGTTCCTTAAGTGATTCCTTTACATCATTTGCAATGCAGATTACTCGGGGGCGGATTTGGCTTGATTTCCCGTTGAATTCTTCACATTTCTGCAATAATGTACAAAATACGGAAGTAGACGGAAATAGGGAGAAATGTGGCATAAACTACAAGAATGAGCTCTGAAATGCGTGTAAAATGGGATGTAAAACATCATATAAATAACACGCATCAATGATATTCACTCGGACGGAAGTGATTTAATAGATTAATTACATACGAATGAGTCATAAAAGCAGTAAAACATGGATGAGACGGATACAAACGAATTATTTACGTGGATGAAAGATTGATTAGTGACATAGGTGAACTAAATAGGTTAAATATGACAAATTAATGACGAATTAATGACGAATATACCAAAGATCGAATTCCAGAAACTCATTATGAACAAATCGAATTTCTACAACCCGGATTGATTTTAATGACGAGAACCCACGAATATTGGATTATAAGGGATTTAAGTCGGGATTTAATGATGAAATTACATGCTAATGAATGATAAATAGTTTACATGTGGAATTATTATGCTATTACGTCAAAGAATTGAGGAAAACAAACGAAAACAAATAAAAGAAAACGAATTTACGGAGGACGGAGGAAGAAGAAAGGAAGCAGGAACTGCGGCAGCCTCACGAAGAGGCGCAGCAGGGTACTGCACTCCTTCGAAGAGGCGCAGCAGTTGCTGCGTCCTTTCTTGACGGTTATCTTCTGGTAATCCGTAAAAAAGGTTTTAAAGCACGGTTTTAGAAATCGGTTTTAACAAGTATTTTCGACATAAACCTTACATTAATGATACAAAAAGTAAATAACAATAAATAAAGAGAGATTTACACCCTCAGACTTACATGTTTGACGAAACGAGATGAACTAAGTTTATGATTAGTGATGCTCGACTCGAATGTAACGAAAGTGCCCTCGTAAGAGGAAAACGATTAAGATTATTTAAGTTGATTGATTGTGGAGTTGGTCAAATTGGTCGGTCATGCAAACGAGGCTGGTACTCAGAAGGATTCAAGCTTACGTGGTCGAATGTTCAAGCACGTAGGCGCCAAAAAGTAAGAACGTGGTCTAGAATGCAAAGGGAGAAGAGAAGGGCGGACACTCGCGTGAGAAATATGAGGAGCGAAGGCTCCTATTTATACTAATCACACGGAGGAATAGGGTTTTCGGAGAGACTTTGGAAGTGAATCTCGAAAACACAGAAAAGGACCTGGGAAGAGGCGCAGCAGACACTGCGTCTCTTGGAAGAGGCGCAGGACCTGCTGCGTCTGTTCCCAAGTGGTTTCCTCCTGCGGCAACAAGAGAGAGAATGGAAGAGTTATTCATCCGAAGAGAAAAACGGATAGCTGAAACGGGTGGTGGCAAACCTCATCCTACATCTTCACTTAGTTCCGACAAGTCATAGCTTAAGCCGACATCCGTAGAAACAAAGAAACCCAAGCCCGTTCTTAGGAGTTCCGCCATTGATCGACTTGCAGCTGCAAAGACAACTCCAAGTTCACCAGATGCTCAACCTAAGAGAGAAGCCTTTAAGGTGAAAGGTTCAAGCGAACAAAGATAACAAAGGCCCCTTGATGCATCACTCAGCTAAGTGGTCACTTTGTTGCGCATAAACCACACACATGACACAATTCATGGGTAATTATTAATACGTTGGGTTGTTTGGTTGCCTCAAAACCCAGGAATTGAAAAGTTCGGTGTGATGTTAATATTAGCTTCTTGGTGAAATTTGTTGCTCATCCACCAAATGATTCTGTTTGGTGGTATCTTGGTGAATTTTGTTTGCTTTTTGGTTGTATTGATTATAGAATATCTGTATGTAAATTTACCTCATCATAAATTTACAATACAAACTGTTTGGAATTAGCAAGTTTGCTGTTTGCATAATCATGTACAAACTTTGTACATTATAAAATGCCGGCTTCAGTTTTGTACGTAAACTTGGTTGTTTTACATTGCCTCAAAATGAGGTTATCCTCGAGACTGTCCCATTCACATCCTCTGACCTCTGGTAAAACGTTGCAAGTTTGCTACGCAAAGTTTGAAGCCAAATTCATTATATTCGACCAGAATGTCTCATCTCGCTACCTACTATGTATCCTGAAAGATACATATTAGAAAATCTGTTTTGGAACGTATCCTGAAAGATACGATACATGTTAGAAAATCTGTTTTGGAGGAAAAAAAATTGAGTGGCCAATATGTGAATAGTCTGTCATAAGAATAATGTGACCGTCCATTTTTTTTGGGTACATAAGAGGGATAAAACCTTTTTTTTAAAAAAAAAAAAAAGATTAACAACTATAGCTAGCGCGACTTCAATAGCATCCTCTCGAAGAATGGTATGGAGATCGTAAGGCGAAGTATCCAGATGAACCGTGCGAATCTCTTCAGAAACTCCTTTGTTAGTTAACCTGTCACTCTTGTTTCACGATAAATTTGCTTCAGTTTGACATACCAATCTTCACTATTGATTAATTATTTAATTGCTTGCATCATGTCACAATGGGACGAAGAGCATTGCTCAAATAGATGGTCGTCGTTGATTAGACTGACACAAGTAGCACTGTCCTTATGAACAAGTAAATGAGGACAACCATGGCTCTTAGCGATTTCCAAACCAGCGACCAAGGCGAACAGTTTGACTCTCATTAAAGAAAAAATCCAACACGAGAAATAAAATGCTTCAATAAAGTTACCTGACTCGTCAGGGACAATCCCACCTCCTCCTGCGAGACCCGGATTTCCTTTACTAGCGCCATATGTACTGAGCAAGAGCCATCCATGGGGAGGTGGCTGCCCTCGGATAAATATTTCAGTAGAAGCGGTAAGAGGACAAAGAACTTATGGAAAGCTCTTTTCGTGGCTGCAAATTGTTGGTGTAATGATTTCTGCATTTCCAAGTCCACAAACAAGTAAATTACAAAACGGAGGGGCCAATCTTCGGGAGCATTATGATAATCGTTGCTAACATTATGTGATATCCATTCCTTAGTAGGTAGATTATAGAAGGAATTGAGTGATGTTGTATACCGAAGTTGTTTCCAAATAGTACGTGAGACATGGCGGTCTTGGAGAACAAGCTCTGTAGTTGGAGATAAGTTGTAAGTTGTAACACACCAGTTGACACTTAACAGTTATGAGTATATTATGATTATTAGCCAATTGTGTTATTTCATTGTTTCTTAGACCATCCTCAACTATGAGCCATTCTATTCCTCATCCACTCTCTATTATCACTTCTTACTCATTCACCTCATTATTTCTCACTTTTCAATTTTACACCTTCAATAATAATTTACACTTATTCCTCATCACTCTCTTTCATCCTTTATCTCTCTTACTTTAACATGCCTCACACATTTTTTACATTGAAAATATCTATTTTCATAATTTGCTTGGGTTTTCAACTCGATAATTTATCGACTTCGGTTTTATTATAGAAAAACGGTAAGACGTGTTGATATATGTCAATATTACTACCTATTTGTAAAGAGAAAAAATAGAAATTATGGTGTAATTATTTTATTAAGTAAAATAATTACACATAATTATTGGCAAAAATAAAGAATTGGTGAACAATTAATTCTTTCTATCCATAATAATTTGTAACCGCCATTTGCTAAAAATAATCAATTAGTCTTACTTAAGACTAAGACTATCCGTCTTATTAATAAGACGGGTCATTTTAATATCACATTTTACAATATGGGTCAAGTAGCTAAAATCGGGTTGGGGAGTGTAATTAATTAAAAAGTAAGCTAGTGTGTAGTAGATTGTTGTAGGCATGCAAATGTATAGGGGATTTGATAGTTTGATGTGTTGACATGACTCTACAGTGTAATTTTTTCAAAATTTGCGTACTACACACACTACTCTCTCACAATTCACTCTAACAACCTCACATTTTCTGATCTTTTCTCATTTCTCCTCCAATTTAGTCCTTCTCTCTCTTCACTTCTTGGAAAATTCACTGGAAAAAAAAATAAAAAGTTTAATAAATCATCTTCATCAACACAAATGAAAAAAAATAATAGTAAAGAAAACACTTCTAAAAAAGAAAACTCAAACATCACATGCAAGTGTTGAAGATTTGTCATTGGAGTGAAAGCCATTGGAAAGAGGAAAGTTGTTGAAGAAGAAGATATGGAAGACGACGTGATGGGGTAAGTGAAGATGAATCTGATTTTTTAACCTTAGTTTGTGACCAATTTGTTAACCTTGATTTGTGACCAATTTTTCATATCATGTCTCTATTATTGCTGATTGATTTGGTCTTAAAATATACAAGTGTTGATTATATTACAAATTTGGTTGAAAATCTTTTGAACATGTAAATTGTGACTTGTTTTGTTTGAAAATCAAATTATGACCCCGTTTTTCAGGATAATGTAACCATTATTTTTAATGAGTTTATAATATCCATTTTTACCTTTTTAAATTCATAAAGACTTTTTTGTATCCAGTTTTCTTAATTATTTATCCATTATTGGTTATGACTTTTTTATGTAATTTTAAAGAGCTTAAAATGATACCAATTTGGTTGAAAATGTCTTCAAAGTATGAGTGATAACATATTTATGTATCCTATATTCATGATAATGTAACCATTATTTTTGTGACCTTAATTTGTTTGAATTCATACATGTTTTCATATTTCCTCATCATGTCTCCATTATTAGTTATGACTTTGTTATAAAATTAGCCTAGTATAATATGTCGTCATTTTGCTTAAACATGTCTTCAAAACTAGAAGTGTTATCTTGTTGTTCATAATCAGTTTTATGTCGCCAATTTCAGAATCATGTATCCTAAGTGGTTATAAATTTGTTGATTATTTTGTTGGTGATTATGTAGATTTCTTGTGGTGATGATGTTATTATTTATATTGGAATTGTTGTTATTTTGGGTGTGATAGTAGATATAATGGGTAGTGTATGATGGAGTATATGAACCACCTGGTTATGTTTGATGGTAGTAATCTTTACATTATTGTTGTCGTCATTTAAAGTAATATGATTGGACATGTAATTAGTTTGTTATATAATCGTAGCAAAATATATCCAACCGAAGGCACTCAAATTATTATTGTTATACGTTCGTAGAAATCTTTTCTGCTTTACTGATATTTTTACTGTTTTTCTAATACTGCAGCTCCGCATTCTTAGATGGATGACCACAAAATGCAACCTCGAACTTGTTTTCACATCTCCATAATGACATGGACAAAGGAGTTGGGAGCTTTTGTGTGTGTCAATATCATTGCTCATAAAATGGTTCAAGAAGAGGAGATTGCTAATAAGACACATAAGACTGTAATATTGTGAGAAGTAGTTAGATCTATGAAAATGCTGACACAAAATGATAAAATGTTACCAATTATATGAGAAGACAAATACTTCTTAATGTGGTTGAAAATAATGTAAATTAGAGTACATAAATCGAAGACTTATTTTGGTGTAATATGTGCCCACAAAAAGTACATAATTCCTGCTCTCTTTGTCATCAATCGGCAGCCTTTCTCGTGGTTGGATTAAGTGGAGTTTGATTGATCGTCCGGTCTGTTCAATTCCTTTCAAGGAGGATTGTTTATCGATCGTTTGTCGCGGTTTCCTTAATCTGGTGCGACTTCCTTGGAGCGCTGTTTCTGCTGGGATTTGCGTTCCGTGCAACTCGGCTGGTGATCTTATCTCCCCCTCCGTGTGGGCTAGGTTGCTTTTATTCTTGTTCTGTTTTAACAAATTTCTGTTTTTTAATGTATCTTGGTTGGGGTGACACTTGATTCCAATTTGTTTCGAGGGTGGATCGGTGTTTGCATCTATCTGGCTGGTTCTTGGTTTATGGTTCCCCCTTCTTCTGCCTTTTGTTTCTTCGCAATTTGCATTTTTCTCTAGCGGTTTTTGTTCAAAGGACTGGTTTTTCCTTTTGTGTTTGCTGGGTTTTTGGACAGTATTGAGGGGCTACAGTTCTTCTTTCTCTGTTTACTGTTTCGCCCCTTTGGTAGTTGAATTATGACTTCTTCTATGGACCATTATAAATTTCTTGAAGCTTTTGGGCGTGCCCATGTTAGCGATGGATTTATGGAAAAGGATGGGGATATCATGCTAGGCTTTTTTACGTTAACGCAGGGGTCTGTCTTAGCTGAGGTGAGGGAGCTTAAAGATCAGGGGAACGGTTTTTTTAGACAAAATGACTTTGATATGGCCGCAACATGTTACAATGAAGCTTGTAAACTGCTTAGTTTGAGTCTGGGAAATATTGGAGGTGAAGATATTAAATCACTATCTGACCTTGCTGTTTCCCTTATTTCTAATATGGCTGCATGTGCCCTTAAACTTGAGGAATACAGAGCTGCTTCTGATATGTGTTCCATGATTTTGGACACATTTCCTCGTAATATTAAGGCACTTTTTTGAAGGGCGATTGCTTATATGAAGTTGAAAAGGTTTTCGTTAGCTGAATTGGATTTGGATGAGGCCTTAGTTGTTGAACCTAAGAATAAGGATGTGTTAAGGGAATTAGATGTGGTGAAAGGTTACCTTCTCATCAAGGAAAATGGCAAGAGTATTGGAGATTGCTACTGAAGATGGTGTAGATGGGAACAATAAAAAGCATATTCCTACCTTGGCACCTGACGTGGGTATAAAAGATAGTGAAAGTGTGATTACGGAGGTGATGGATAGTGAAAGTGTGATTACGGAGGTGATGGAAGATCAAAGTGATGCGAGTATAAAGGAAAATGAGAGTGTGAATATGGAGGTGACAGAGGCTCAAAGTATTTGTGCTAATAAGTCAATTCTTGAGTTCTCCAAAAAGGGAGATGGTAGTTCCCATGTAAGGATCCCTGCACAATCTTATGAAAAGTTGTTTTTTTTTTTTTGGGGAAAAGTTAAGTATATTAGAATCAATCAAAAAGTAACATGTACATGTGAAAGTATACGTCCTTCTATCACAATACAAAAAAACCAAGTAAGACTAAAGCTGCCTATGTCAAATGTAAGATGTGAATCCAAGCAATATCCTTGGTGTGTAGGACATTCATATTCAATCTCAGAAACCGTGTGTGAATATCATTCAGAATCTGATTCACCACATCCTCAGGTCTTCTCACATATGAATGAACCCTAGCCTCATTCCTTCCTATCCAAATCCAATAAATCATAGCCACATGACAGGCTCCTATAAACCTGCGCTGTAATCTAGTAAGCCTTGCAGTAGAGTACCATTGAACCAGATCAGAGAAGTTGAAAGCAATATGAAGTTGCTGTTGCAGAAGACTGCAACATCTAACACTGTAAGAGCAAGAGTAAAACTGATGAGCATGATCTTCATTAGAGCTAGCACATATGTCACAGGTCAAATCAGCAGGGATCCCCAGTCTTGCCATTCTGTCCTTGGTAAGAAGCCTCATATGCATAAACACCCAGAAGATAAACACAGTCTTAGGCACATTCATTGAATTCCAACATAGGAACCTCCAGTTAACTTGTGGATGTTTAATACGCAGCCACTCATAACCAGACTGAGGAGTATAAGGACTATCAGAGTCTAACCATTTGTTACCAACATAAGCATGCTTGAAGGCTTGCATAGTGTGAGTAATTTTCTTCCAGGTCCAACTACAATCTGAAGGAGCAGTATAGTCATACCACTCAATCCCTTTCATATAGACATGGCTTACCCACCTCACCCATAGGTGATCTTTTTTGGTTGCAAGCCACCAAGCATACTTCCCAATGAGAGCTCTATTCCACACCTTAGCATCTTTGAGCCCTAGCCCCCCTTCCTCCTTAGAAAGACAGCAACTTACCCACTTAACATTAGGAGCTCTCTTATAATTAGCATCTCCACCCCATAAGTAATTCCTACATAAAGCATTGATCCTATTTAGAATGTTGCTTGGAATTATAAAAATAGTAGCCCAGTAAGAGTGGAGGGTGGATAGGACTTACTGGACCAAAACCCGCCTGCCAGAGTAGGAAAAATGTCTGGCCCCCCAACCTCTGATTCTAGCCAAGATCTTATCTATCAACTTCATTCCTTCAAGCTTAGACAGTTTCTTGGATGAAATAGGAACACCCAAGTATCTGAAAGGTAAGGCACCATGATGGAAACCAGACACTTGCAGTATAGTAGAGATAGTACCAGCTGGTACCCCATTAAAAAAAATATCAGACTTTGATTTATTGAGAGTCAAACCAGAGGCACTAGAGAAAGTAGAGAACCCCCTTAACATCCACATGATGGAAGCTTCATTCCCTTTGCAAAAAAGTAAGAGGTCATCAGCAAAGAGAAGGTGGTTCTGTCTAGTGTGACCACACAGGAGATGAAACCTGAAATCATCTTGCTTGGCTACCACACCCAGAATCCTTAATAAATACTCCATACACACAGTAAAAAGAAGAGGGGATAAAGGATCACCCTGCCTTAAGCCTCTTTTACCAGGGAAAAAGCCAAAAGTGTTGTCATTGACTGATAATGAATAAGTAGGAGAAGTGACACAGACCATTACCAAATTAATGAATCTCTTAGGAAATTTTAGGGCATAAAGCATTTAACTCAAAAAACCCCATTCAACTGAGTCATAAGCTTTCTTCAAATCAATTTTGATCATGCATCTAGGAGAAGCCACCTTCCTATTATACATTCGAACTAAGTCCTGATAAATGAGAACATTCTCCACTACATTTCTATTTTTGACAAATCCACCCTGACTCTCATTTATAATGTCAGGCAAAACCCTATTAAGTCTATTACACATCACCTTAGTAATAGCTTTGTAGATAATATTGCAACAAGCAATAGGACGAAATTCAAGAACACTCTTAGGGTTATCAACTTTGGGAATAAGAGTCAGAGTAGTAGTGTTAACCTGCCTTAACAGCTGGCCAGTTTGGAAAAAATTCTGAATTGCCTGTGTAACAGTGTCACCCACTATATCCCAAGAATCCTTGTAAAATTGACTGGAAAAACCATCAAGCCCGGGGGATTTTATTGATGGGATGGAAAAAATACACTCCTTAATCTCAGCTGAGGTCACAGGAGCCAAAAGAATATTACAGTGATCCTGAGTTACCAACTGACATGTCCTGACAGTAGGCACATGGACAAGAATGGTATCCTGAGTAGATCTTTATAATACTGCAAAAAAGCCTCTTCAATGTCAGTAGGATTATTAACCATCACCCCATCAGCACCCTTAATACACATGACTCTATTGTGAACTTGTCTGGACCTAATCTGGTTATGAAAAAATTGGGTGTTTTCATCACCAAATTTAGTCCAAGTGATCTTAGCTTTTTGGGATAAATAACTATGCTGAGCTTTGCACAGGTGTCTGTAGGAATCAGCTGCCACTCTTTCAGCAGCCAGGATAACATTATCAGTAGGACAAGCATGCATTTGTAACTGCAACTCCTCCAAAAGAGATTTTGTAACCCCTACAGCTTTTTCCACATCAGAGAATCTATTTTTGTTAAGAGTTTTCAAAGGCTTCTTCAACATCCTGAGCTTACTTACAACTTGAAACATAGGAGAGCCTCTCACATTTTGACCCCAAACAGTATTAACAATATTCTTAAAATCATTATCCAGACTCCACATATTATAGTATCTAAACTGAGGACGTCTAGGAGGACTGAGAGAAGTTCTGAAACACACACCTGGATTATGATCAAATAAACCTTCAGGCAAGAAGTGTGCATAAGCATCAGGATAAATTGTCAGCCACTCATCATTGACCAGAAACCTATCAATTCTAGAGAAACCTCTAGAAGAAGGGCTGTGTTTGTTATTCCAGGTAAAAAAAGCCCCCTGACTTTTGATATCATACAGGCCACAATACTGGACACACTTCCTAAACTCAGCAATATCTTCCCATGTCACCTCCCCTCCTATTCTTTCATTGTAATGTAAGACATTGTTAAAATCACCACAGACACACCAAGGACCCTGATAGCCATCAAAGATACTTTTCAAATAATTCCACGGATCAGTTCTCTGACTAGCATCATTAAATCCATACACCACAGAGAATAAGAAATTGTCCCCAGAAGCTATCTCAACAACATTAACAGTAATGCACTGAGCATTAGCATGAAGAAGATTCACATGAAAAAATTGAGGATTCCAAATAACCCAAACCCTACCCCTTTGATGATAAAAATTATTATTGACCCCCTGCCACTGGGAGCCAATATTATTCAAAATAGAAACAAAATCCTGCAGCTTTATTTTAGTTTCAACTAACCCAAAGAGGCCAATATTATTTTGATGAAGAAATTTTCTGATATCTAGCTGCTTATTAACTCTATTTATTCCCCGAACATTCCAACATCCAATGTTACTCATGATTACCTATATCTGGTGGGTCCTATAGTCTCCCTTGCAAATGAGTCTCACCCCCAGCACTGGTAGTAACAGCAGCCACAAATGTCTTTGTTGGTGACAAATGAGAGATTGGTGACTGATGTTCCAACCTAGTCACTTGTTGAATGACAGACACAGGAACAATCATGCTGGAATTATGATGAGTGGGCCCCCCCAAAAGGTACCTCATCAGTCTGCATCACCTGGGAAGAACCAGGATTAGGCACATCAGCATTTGTCCTCTGGACAGGTCTCCACACTTTCTGAGCTGGTTTAGCAGTAGGTACAGGCCCTTTTGATTTATAAGCATTCTTCTTCTTGCAGAGATCAGTTGTGTGTCCTATACCCTTACATAATTCACAAACTGTTGGTTTCCATTCATATTCAACTAAGATAGTGACATCATTGCCTTTCTCATCTAAGAATTGAAGTTTGTCTGGGAAATCTTGTCCTATCTCCACCTCAACTAACAAACGAGCGAAACCAAGCCTAGTCTTTTCCTCAGTAGCAGTATCCCTCTTAATAAAATTGCCAATCAAACCTGCTATCTTCTCCAAGCTCGATTTCCCCCAAAATTTCAGAGGAAGACCACACAGACGTAACTAGATAGGCACAAATTTAACACGCTTCTTATGAAGACTGCAAGATTCTGTCCATGGCTTAACAACTAGCGGTTTGTTATCAAACATAGGAAATCCCTGTTGTAAGACAAGTTGTTGACATTCCTTGGTAGGGAATCTAACAAGGAAGACCCCATTAGGAAGGAAAGACAGTTTGTCAAACTTATAGGCCCCTCAAAGTTTGCTCACAAAACCAGATAATAGTTCCCATGGAGGGTTGCTACCCAACACATAACACACCACAGCAGTATCCCAGTAAGCAATTTCAGGCTCAACGTCCTCTGGAGTGAGTTGGAGTTTAGAGGAGGACGCAGCAGAAGAAGACTTAGGAGAGGAAGAACGTTTATCTTTCACTTCAGTCCATCCCTCCGTATCATCCTCTTGATCAGAAGGAGAAGAAACATCATCCTCAACAATAGTTTACATGTCAATCACAGGAATCCCAACAATATGAAAAGTTGTTGGAAGGTAAAAAGGTGAGCTTTTACTGTAGACGTGATTTGTCAACTTTAAAAATTCGGATCCTGAACGGTGAGGACTGTAAGGAGAGAGACAATATGAGAGAACGATGTAAGAAGAAGAAGAAGAAGAAGAAGAAGAAGAAGAAGAAGAAGAAGAAGAAGAAGAAGAAGAGGAGGAGGAGATGTCCTAAAAATTGGAAATCTAAGATGCTCGGGGCAATGAATGAAGATATGACTCGTTCTGATAATATCAATGTAAACACTGCTATTCGTAGCGGAAGTTTAGACGCGTCCTCTACTGAGGCCATGGCTTCAAGCGCGTCTTCAATTTGTGACATTTTGTCTCTTCCTCGTACTTATATCCCACAAGATAACACTAGGGGTGTTGTTAATGATTCAAGCATCCATGTCTCTCTGGTGAATGAAAAGGCTACTTCTATTTGCACTCCAGATCAGAAGGATTCTAATGGCCATCAACCTTTCATTTTTTCAGCTCGTCCTAAGAAGTGTAAGTTTTATTCGTCTGAGAAACCATCAGGCGCCCATTTTACACCTATGCTTTGCAGGTACCCCTCTGCTTATCATGTGCACGAGAAATGGAGAATGGTCACTCCCAAGAACAATCATAGCCAAGGGGATGAATCTCCAAGACACAATTTATTTACTTTTTCCAAAAAAGTAGATCTCTCTCCCATAAATTTCTACGCCCTCGTGGCGTAAGTGTGTCTTGTTGCAGGTACTCCTCTGAAGCTCAGTCGATAAAGAAGAGAAAAGAACTGTTCGCTCAATTAGCTAGCTATGTTTGTCCCGTTAAGAAGCCTAAGTTAGTTGTCAACCCCATCTGTAGTTTATTTGATTATACTAATAATGTATCAATAAAATCCGAATCCGACTCGTCGGAGAGTCGGGTAGGTGCTCTGTAAAAACTTTCTTTACCGTTGCCGAAAAAAAAAAGCATATATGAAACCATTTTAAATTTATAAGCTTGTAATCTGAACAAGTACTCGTATGTATGACAAAGATGTTTCCACAGAAGCGTAGTATGTTACTAATTATATAAAACGTTAAATAATTTTTAATGTGGTTACAAACAGTGCAAATGAGATTTCATAATTGGAAGATTCATTTTGGTTTAATATGTGCCCATTAAGAAATGTACGAAATAACTTAGCTTTTATACTATGTAGATGTTAACCATTCTATTATTATGGCGACATGTTTTATTGAAATGGTTACATATTCAATTAAAAATGTATGAAATATGTTGTTAACAATATTGTACTTATGTGACAACATCTTATACTTTTTTCAAACTTGTTGATTTGTAAAATATGTTGGTTCAAGATGTAAAATACGTTGGTTTATAAAATATAGAACTAGCATGGTAACATGTTCAGCAAAGGGTGACAATATGTGTTTATGTCCATGTTTTATAATTTGTAACCATATTATTTCTAAATTTGTAGAATAAATAATAATAAGTATATGGTCACATATCATGCATAAATGGTAACATGTGAGTGTTAGGTGTTTGTTTCCATATTTTATGAAATTGTGAACATTTATTTATGAATTTATAGAATATAACAGTTAATACATAAATGTTAACAAGTAATATCTAATATAACATACTTTATGATTAATAAGTGTGGTGAAAATGTTTGCTTGATGTTAACATATTGTAGCAAATGGTAACATATTTGGGTTTTTCTAAAACTCTAACATATTGCGCTTAAATATTGTGGTTTGTACAATAATATTGTAATACAAAAAATGTAACCATCGTAACTTAATATGTTACCTTACGAGATGTATTACTTTGATATGCGAATTAAAATGAATGTGGAAAAAATAAAACACTAACTAGGTACATATAAAATTAAGATGCTTACAAAATCCAATGTCTTTGGAGATCAATTTGAAAAAATTATTAAAAAAAATTAATAATAATATGTGCTTGAGGGTGTTTCTTATACAAATCGTATACAAGCTTTTATTTTTAACCTTCAACCCAACTAGAGATTTTCAAACTTTAATAATGCCTGCATATGTTTTGTAATGGTCACAATATGATGAAAACTATACACATTAATACATCGGCAAAAATAAAAAAGAATTAAATTGAAGAACATTAATAAAAAAGAAATAGAAAAATCATCACAATGGATGAAAAGCAAAGAAAACTTCATTTCTTTTTTCGGATCCATAAATGAAAATAATTTGGATTATAGTAGAGAACATCTTATTGTAATAAATAATGAGTTTTGAGAGGAAAAAAAAAGTAACCCAGTAACATTACAAACCTTCATTCGTCAACAAATATTAAACAATGAGTCTTAACTCCCATTATTGTTAGTTTAGGTTAATTTTGTTGCTATTGAATTTTAGCGATTTGAAAGTTGTAAGACATTGATGAATGATTGTAGTTATACTGATAATGAATAATGAAGTTTTTTTTTTTGCCTTTTAATTTGAATGAGAAGGTGAAGGTGAAGGTGAAAGTGAGAGGTTGTTTATTGAAGGTGATGAAGATGATGATGATGAATGGTATTCATGATAAATATGAAAGGAGATAAATAAAAATGATAAATGGGTCATGAATGAATAGATGATTAACAAAAAGAAGTGAGGGTCAACCGTCAAAAGAGTTGGTGTGTTTAAGCATAGTTTAATAATTATCCTACAGCATTAAATGTTTGAAGTGTCCTTTATTAATAAAAAAAACAAGGAGAGAGGTACCTAGCATTAAATACAACTGCAGACCCATTTCTTGCTGACGGTTCATTTTTGTTCTAAATGGATCTGTTTGACCCGTCTTATTATTTCAGACGGATACTTCCGTCTGAAACAAGAATTTGTGAAAAATAATTAGCCAAAAAGGCAGATGTTTGTGGAGCAAATAAATTGAAGTAATACAAAAAGTAATTTGCAGGGGGTGTGGGGGCCTTTCACGCTGTGCGTCTTCATACTCGACAAACCAATGTGCGTCTTCATTCTCCTATTCTTGCGTTACCTTCATCATGGTTGGCAACCACGCTTTACTCATCCTCGTTTTTTCGCGTAGTCCATTCCTCATGGTGAGGATGGTCTTAGGGTAAAATTATTGGTAGTCTTGAGACAAGACTTTGGTAAGTTTTAAGACAAGACTCACTCAAGACTACCAATAATCTACCTAAGTCTTAACAAAGTCTTAAGTCGAGTCTTGGAAATCCAAAACTCAACTTAATACTTTGGGTGAGTCTTGACTCCACTTTCAAAGGAAATTGTTCAATGAGTGGATCTCATGTGTCATTTCTTTTTGTTCTTTTTTTTTTTAAGTTTGTAAAAAGAAGAAGTGAAATGGAAAAGTAGAATCTGAGCTGAGAATGTATAGAGTCTGAGTTAAGTCTGAGATAAGTCTGAGTGATATAAAAATAATAAAAGTTAGTGGAAAGTTGATGTGACAAAGTCTTAGACTTTGGCGAGTCTGACTGTAATCTCACCCTTAGATCTGATCTTGTTTATACTTGTCACTAATCGCGCTATCATTTCCACCGTTTTATTTGTCCAAAGCTTTTACCTTAATAGTGACTTCACCGACAGTCCACTCATAATTATTTCCATCTTGGTTACCAATCCTTAATCATGGTTAAATTTTATCCGTTTTAACTGACCATTCTCACACCCGATTAAATTGAAGGTAAAAATACAAGAAATTTATAAAAGCTTTTAAGTTTAAAAAGTTTTAAGCAAGAGAATGTGGAGTACTTATTTTTACTACAATTAGTCTCATTGTAGACGGGTATATTTGTCTAAAGATGTAGACGAGTCAAATATGTCACCACTTTCATAAGGGCATCTATAAGAGAGGTTTGTCAACAAAGGTTTGTGTCCTTTTTAGAGGTTTGTTGACAAACCACTCTATTGTTGGGAATGAGGGTTGAGGTTCATAAATGAGAATGGTTAAATATCTGTATACAGGTTTGTGGGATGACATGGCAAGTGGTGGTCCCTAAATGTACCCAACGTATGAGAGAAAAAAATGGATAATTTGAAATAGGTCCTATAATATGAACCTTGAAAAAGTTTGTCTATTGTTATGTATGAGTTTGTTATTGTAGAGGTTTGAGGTTTGTTAATTTGGTGATGTGTCTTGTGACAAACCTCTTTAGAGGTTCATCTATTGTGGATGCTCTAATAAGACAACCCCCATCACCCCACTTGTTATTGTCTTATTATGAAAGTGGTGACATATTTGACTCGTCTACAGCTTTAGACGGATAGTGTCCGTCTAAAGTAAAAATTTGTGTTTTTACTAGGAGGGTGTTTTTCCCCATTTTCTTCTGAAATAATAAGACGAGGTTTTAAAATCACTTTACTGTTATATACAACTATTCACAAAATGAATATTTATGAATAGTAGAGTTTATCTCCCTTAGGTTGCCTTTTTAGTAAGCTTGGGTTGCCTTTGGGTCACCTTCCTTGCTTGGTGTGCGAGTCCTCCTTAGGCCTTTTTTTCGCTTTTGTTTTCAGAAAAATCTAATTCTCATTAGATCAAGACTTTTGGGCCAATTCTCATTTTTCACCTTTCTTTCCAGCCAAGTTTTTGCGCCTGTTTAGACCCTCACAATTAATGCAATGTAAAATATACAACTATACAAGTATGCGCCTTTATTTTGAAGATGTGCTCTCATCCTCACATCATGACATCCACTGCTTTTGATGGTCCCATACTCCTATCCTTACCACGTGCACCACCACCACCTTTCTAACTTGGTGTCATTTAAAAGGTCAATCCGGGGTTTTGATTATAATAATTGTAGATACCTCATTTCTGCACCTCCCGCAAGCCACCCGGTGATGATTGGGCCGCATGTTTGATACGCGGAACGATTTGTGACAGTTCGTAAGATTATCGTCAAGTGATTGCTCAAATATTAAATGTCTACCTCTTAGTTGTCATCTACGTCCCGATACGGTCGTTTTGGCAGAATTAGAGTACATTCGAGTCCGGGTCAAAAACCGTCTCCATTTTCTCGATAATCGTTAAATCCCGAGTCGAATGTTCGGAATGTTCCGGATATTTCTATTCCATATTTCACAAATTTTATCTTTTGGCAAATAATATCCCGTAATATTCATAAGATATTCAAATTATTTCCGTCCTACCATAACTCAAACGCGAAATCTTTCTTCAAATAGAGGAAACCTCCTGGGAACAGACGCAAACAGGGCCTGCGCCTCTTCCAAGAGACGCATGTTCTCGCCGCGCCTCTTCCCAGTGCCCTTTTCTCGTATGTTTTACGTATCTTTTTCATATCTTTCCGAGATTCACTTCCAAAGAGTCTCCGAAACCCTAATTCCGTCGTGTGATTAGTATAAATAGGAGCCTTCGCTCCTCATATTTCTCACGCGAGTGTCCGCTCTTCTCTTCTCCCTTTGCATTCTAGACTTTGTTCTTACTTACTGGCGCCTACGTGCTTGAACTTTCGACCACGTAAGCTCGGATCTTTCCGGGTACCAGCCTCTCCGTTGCATGACCGACCAATTTGACCAACTACACTCAATCAACTTAATTAATTAATCGTTTTCCTCTTACGAGGGCACTCTCTTTGCATTCGCGTCGAGCATTCACTAATCGATATCTTAGTCCTTCTCGTTTCGTCAACATGTAAGTCTGAGGGTGTTAATTCCTATTTATTTATTGTATTTTACTTTTCGTATCATCAATTGTAAGATTTACGTCGAAAATACCGTTAAAATCGATTTCTAAAACCCTTTGTTAAAATCTGTTTTTGCGGATTTCCAGTAAATAACCGTCGAGAAAAGACGCAAAGAATCGCCGCGCCTCTTCGAAGGAGCGCAGTTCCTGCTGCGCCTCTTCGTGAGGCTGCCGCAGTTCCTGCTTCTTTTCTTCTTCGTTTGTCCTCTGTAATTCGTATTCAAATCTTTCTTTTGCTTGTTTCGTCTGTTAATTCTTCGTCGTAATAGCATATAATCCACATGTATATTAATCATCATCATTAACATGTTTTAATCATCATAAATCCGACTTAAATCCTAAATAATCCATATTTGCGGGTTTTCGTCACAAGATTCAAACCCGGATTTTAGAGATTCAATTTGTTCATATTGAGTTTCTGGAATTCGTCATTGATATAGTTTAATCTGTTTATTCGCATGTTCGTCGCATATTCGTTGTATATCCGTCGTATTTAGTCTAATTGACTTATTTCAATAGAGGACTCATTAATATTTTCATCATAATTTCATGTAAATAATCCGTTTCCGATTCATCCCATCCATGTTTATCGCTTTTATGACCATCATTCACATGTAATTAACCTGTTAATCACTTTCATCCGAGTAAATATTATCAATCAATCATTAAATTCACCAATCGACATTAACGATTTGCGCTTCCGCTTCACGGCCCAATGAACTCACCCCTTTTCGGAGAAGACGCAAAGAATCGTTGCGCCTCTTCCGAGGGCGCCTCTGCTGCGCCTGTTCCAGGATGATTTATGTCCCTGAACTCCGTTTCTGCCTTGACCTGATTTAATTAGCTTACATATTAATTAACTAATATCCGTATTATCACGCTAATTCCTGTTCGTTAATTTATTTATTTCTTTCTTTTATTCTTTTATTCTTTTTCTCAAATTATCCGTTTTAAAGGTATTTTCGTCATAAATCGCCTAATCCAATGTAATTAATGTAATTTTCATTATTGTATTTCTTTTATTGTATTCCTTTCATTTGTATGTTTTCACATGTAATGAGCATTAAATCCTACTTCGACTCAATTGTTTGCTAAACTACGTGTCAACCGACTTAGTATTAATCTTCACATGCTAGGATTAAAACTTGGATGTTGCATTGCATGCATATAGCCGACGATATATCAAGTACGAATAACTTCCCTAATCATTAGTAGAGGCCGGTATCGAGGCGGGCGGGATTAGGTGTTCGATCAAAAGAGCTTCCTAATACGTACCCTCACCCCTTACTCCAGATCTCCGTGAGCACCCGTGTTCGTTGGCATCCACGAGAGTCATTCTAGACATAGAATGCTAAGGGTAACGATTGCTTAGTGTTCATGTCACTACTTTGTGTCTTGACATGACACGAGGTATTCGAACGGTTCCAATTTCCCATAAAAATTGGTGGCGACTCCATACAAAATGCAAACGCTTGTTTTTCGACCTTCACCAAGCGCCCCCGTGGGCGGCCCGCTGTCCACAGTTTGGCGACTCTGCTGGGGATAATACACTTACGTGTAGCCAAGGGTGAAACTTGAACAAGGTTAGGGAATAAGTTTGTACAAGACAATTGTCGATTTTCATAACTCGGTCTTCCTAGACTGTTTTATTCGGCCTTCCTAGGCCCAACCCAACCCATTCGACCAATCGTCCCGTCTAAACGGTCCTAATTCTTATTTGGGCCTAAGGATGGATAGCGATTGACGTCATCCATACCATGATGCTTACTCTTGTTTGTATCAAGGGCCTTTACTACTTGAGGAAATGGACTAGGAATCGGCCTTACTCTTGTTTGGCACGAGCCTCTCCACAGACTTCGGGTTTGATGGTTCGGTATGGCAACCCACCCTTTAAACCAAAACCCTTTCAAATGCACTCAGCATCCCGTTATAATGCTTGTATAAATGTGTAAACCTTACGTGATCACCATTTCTAAAAAAAATCATGACGAATTTTCAAAAATCAAAACCCAATTCCAAAACAAAATTTCGAAAAAAAGGCCTTCAATTAGCGCAAAATCCGGTCAAAACTCTGTCCGTTTGTCGAGTCAAAATTCGGGCCACAAGCCCATTTCAAAACCTCACTTCGAGTCCACTCCTACAACTACACTACAGTTGGCTAGGACGCACATTTTCAAAGACCTTGTCTTTCTTCAAAACTCACTCAACACAAGTGGCACACACCCACTTCACGAGTCAAAACATTTCCTCTTTTAGCAAGTGTGATAGAATGGTCGATCGTGTTTTGATTCGTCGCCGATCTCTTATCCAGTTTCCAAGATGCCCGGATCAAGTGATGAAACGAATCTCCAGCAAATTCAAGATAGTAATGATCGAATCCTAGCCGCGCTAGCCCAAATGCAAGTTACCCAAGAGCAAACCTACGACCGCCTTGATCACATCGAAAGCCGTATCTATGACGTAGAGGGAAAGTTGCCTCCCCTTAAAAGTGAAGTGCTACGTAATTCCGATGACGAGTCTAGGGATGAGAATCCTCTCATGGGGATGACTCAGCAATGAGAAAAGACTCCAATACCTAGAGGAGCAATTGATGTACCTTAAGGGGGATGACATTTATAGGGAAAACAATCGCAAGTATGAAGCCGTCAATTCCAAATTGTCAACCAACTTTAGCATGACGGATATCCCTAAGTTCAAGGGGCATGAGAACCCTTTGAATCACATCCGCGCCTTCAAGGATTACATGTCTATCAAAGGCATCAAACCCGAGATGTTCTTAAGGATCTTTCCTTCATCTCTTGACACCATCCCGAAGCAATGGTTCTACACTTTAGATCACAAGAAAGTCGCTACTTGGGAAGACGCCGCAATCGAGTTCTCTAAACAATATGCGGATAATGCCGAGATCCAAGTCAACATGCGTACTCTAGAGGTTCTTACCCAAAATGACAAAGAAGGATTCACCGACTTTCTAAGTAGGTGGAGGAAAACTAGTACTCAACTAGTTGAACGCCCGGATGAGGCTACTCTTGTAGAGAAGTTTGTGGATAATCTCAAGCCCATATATGCCAACCATTTGAGATATCAAAACATCAAGACTTTCAAAGACTTAACCGTATTAGGGCCACGGATTGAAGATGACATCCGTAAAGGACTCTTGTCCAAAACGGTAGGTCGAGGATATCAAGGGTCCACAAGTCGTTCATACGTCTCTACTAGCAAGACCGACGAAGTTAACCTTCTCGAGCCATCCAAGAAAACTACCCCACCAAGGAAATTCACAAACCTTGGGGATACGTACTCCAACGCTCTAAAAAGGCTAATGAAGCAAGATAAACTCCAACCCATTGGACCTACTCCCGAACCCGAAAGAAAGTCCAAGTTTTGGGATGAAAATTCATACTGTGAATACCATAGGGGCAAGGGGCACGACACAGAAAAATGCTACAAGTTGAAACACGTGCTTCAAGATATGATTGAAGATGGTCGACTTCCAATTCCACCAGGAGGTAAGCCCAACAACACTCAGAATCCTCTTGGAGTTCTAGTGATTACAAGTGATGAATCTACCTTAGATTGCTCACACCTCATTTCTCCCACCGAAAATGAAATTCATGCAATTGAGAAAGAAAGGCTCTACTCTACTATCTCCCCTACCATTTCCGACTTCATCACATGGGCAAGGAGCGTAGATAGACAAGTGTGGGAACTAGAAAGCATGGTAACGACCTTGCGCAATCCCAACGCAATACCTAAAGAACGTGTACCATTGGTCTTCTCTCAAAATGCCGCTATGCAAGAAGTAGTCACCGTGGTCGATAAACTAGTCGATCAAATCATACGACTAGAAGGTGATATCATGAGAATGAGGGAACTAGCTGCAGTTAATGGGGTTTGGGCCGATGATGATGAGGACGAATATCTCATTGAAAACTCCCTAGTCAAAGAAATAGTCCAAAATGGTGAAGACCAAGATGTGGATCACCTAACTCGTTCGGGTCGCCCATATCAAAGCACTACTCAAAACGGTCCAACCAACGTCATCACACCAAATGACAACGAAGATGACCCCACTGATCATTTGCTCAAGCAACTACAGAAGACCAAGGCTGATCTTTCAGTCTGACAACTAGTGGCAAGCTCATTTCCACATCGCCAAGCTTTACTGCAAGCTTTGGCCAAATTGAATGTGGCACATAACTCCACTCCTGAAGATGTAGTCAACTTGGTCTTCCAAGAATCACCCAAGCTAAGTAATCCTATTACTTTCTCGGACGAAGACTTGCCACCTTTTGGCGCTAGTCACAACCTTGCTCTATACATCACTGTCATCTGTCTAAAGAAAAATGTGCCAATGACCTTGGTAGATGATGGCTCCGCGGTCAATGTCATACCCCTCAAAACGGCATACAAACTAGGCATGAAAGAGTCGGATTGGACTCCTACAAATCAAGGTGTTCGTGCATATGACGGTACGCGACGAAAAGTGGTAGGACTTGCTAACCTAACCATAGCCACGGGGCCGATTGAACGAAAGGTTAACTTCCAAATAATGGACATTGAAGCTTCATTCAACATACTTCTGGGAAGGCCTTGGATTCACGCTTCCAAAGCGGTAACATCCACCCTTCATCAAAAGATCAATATCCCACTAAATGGCAAAGTAGTGACGATCACTTCGTCACCCATCAAGGCAATAATCGAGAAGCAATCAAACAATCAAGTCCTTGCGGATCCCGTATATGAACTTGGGGGCTTCCAAAGTGTAAGCGTTATAGAAAGTGAGTTGGCACCCTTATACTATAATCCCTACTCTAACTTGGTGGTCAACCACATACTCAAATCCCGTGGATACTTCCCGGAATGCCTTTGAACCCAATTCGGAAGAATACCTTCGCACCATACAAGGAAGGCAACTCGACAAGGATACCACTTGGACTAGGGTACAAACCCACAAAAGAAGAAGTTCTCGAAATGCTCGCCCAAGTCCAAAATCGCAAGCACGTAGGAGTCCAAATGAGGCCATATCTCCCTACTTTAAACGGATACTTTGTTCAAGAAGGAAGTTCAGAACTCTTTCATGGATTTCCCGAACCTTGGCATTATCTTGAGAGGAAGTTAGCCGGAATCGAGATCTTTCACGATTGCTACTTCATTCCTCCAGAAACGGTTCCTACCGTCAAAACCTGTCAAGCACCTTGCTTCGACGAACAAGCTGTTAGCCTATTGTTTGGAGAAGATCGATTCATTAGGGCCGCGCAGGATGAGATCATTACTATGATACTACAAGATGATCGCTTCAACCCCACCGCTTTGATCACAGAAACCGACACAAAGCAGCAGAAAGGATGGAGAAAATCTATCAAATGGACCAACAACCAAGGAAGACTCTTCAAGCTCACCACTGGAGAAGGAGAGATGTTCAAAGGAGAACCAGAAGACGACGAGTTCGAGTCGGAGTCGGAGTCGGAGTCAGAGTCGGAGTCTAGAGAAGTCATTAGAGAATCTACTCCTGTTATCATCCCCACTCCCTTCGTTTCTCCTAGCTTAGCCTCGAGTAGTCACGGTAGTTCGGGAAATGCCCCAATTACTGTCCCTTTGCCGCCACTGACCATGGATCAGTTGGCTTCTTTGTTTCAACTTTACTCAAATCTTAATATGAATAAATCAGGTTCTGCTTACTCTTTGTGTTATCTTGAGTGCAATTCTGTTTACGATGATACTGAGGATGACCAAGACCCAGACTCAATCGAACTACCTCCCTACGTAGCCAAAGAAATACTACAGGAAGGGGAAGGGGGACCAGTAATAGAGGACACCGAACCCATCAATGTTGGAACCGAACTAGAACCCAAAGAACTTAGGATAGGGACTACCTTGAGCTCTACCGAAAGGGCCGATTTCATAGACCTCCTAAATGAATTCAAAGACGTTTTCGCTTGGTCCTACAAAGACATGCCAGGGATCGACAAGGATATCGCCGAACATAGGATTCCGATTAAGCCAGGTTTCAAACCTCAAAACGAAAGCTTCACGAATGAGAACAGAATGGGCTCTAAAGATTAAGGAAGAAGTTGACAAGCAATTCAAAGCCGGGTTCATCAAAGTCTCCGAGTATTCTGACTGGGTAGCTAACATAGTACCTGTACCCAAAAAGGATGGGAGAATCCGTGTTTGTGTTGACTTTAGGGACTTGAACAAAGCGAGTCCAAAAGATGACTTCCCTCTACCTCACATTGACATATTGGTAGACAATACTGCAGACCACGCATTACTATCCTTCATGGATGGATATGCGGGTTATAACCAAATCAAGATGGCCGTGGAAGATATGCATAAGACCGCGTTCGTCACCCAATGGGGAACCTATTGTTATACAAGAATGCCGTCGGATTGATCAACGCCGGAGCTACATACCAACGCACCGCAACTACACTCCTACATGACATGATGCACAGAGAAGTTGAGGTATACGTAGATGACATGATCGTCAAATCCAAAGAAAGAGAGGGACATATTGCGAACCTTCGCAAGTTCTTCGCAAGACTACGAAAGTACAACATGAGACTCAATCCTCAGAAATGTACATTTGGGGTAACATCTGGCAAACTCCTAGGATACGTTGTTAGCCAACGGGGTATAGAAATAGATCCTTCCAAAATCAAAGCTCTGATCGAAATGCCACAACCTCAAACAAAAAAAGAAGTCGAGGATTCCTAGGAAAAGTGCGATATAAGTCGATTCATATCGAAACTTACGATGATTTGTGAGCCTATCTTCAAGAAACTCAAGAAAACAGACCATACCATGTGGGATGATGATTGTCAAAAGGCGTTTGACCGAATCAAGGAGATATTGGCTAAACCACCAGTGCTCATGCCGCCGCAACGAGATCAACCTCTTGGTTTATATCTCACAGTAACTGAAACCGCCATGGGTGCCATCCTAGCTCAAACTGTAGGAAGCGAAGAAAGAGCTATTTACTATCTAAGTAAGAAGTTCTTGGAGTACGAGTGCAAATACTCACAACTCGAAAAGACATGCCTCGCTCTTGTGTGGGCAACGAAGAAGCTACGTCATTATATGCTTAGCTACTCCGTTAAGATATACTCCAAAATGGACCCCGTCAAATACCTCTTCGAGAAACCCGTCCTCAACGGACGTATGGCAAGATGGACTCTGATGCTCTCGGAATTTGACCTCAAATATGTGCCACTGAAAGTTATAAAAGGTCGCGCCGTCGCCGAATTCTTCGCAGAAAATCCTATCAATGACGCACAAACCATAGATACTTGGTCATTTCCCGACGAGGACATACTTCAAACTGATGTAGACTCCTGGGACCTATACTTTGACGGAGCATCAAACTTAAGAGGGTTTGGGATAGGAGTGTTGCTCATTTCTCCTGAAGGTGAGCATACACCGATTGCTTTAAACTCGACTTCGAGGTGACAAAAAATGCTTTGCGAGAATCTGAAGCTTGTCTCATTGGACTACAAGCGGCAGTAAGCTTAGGCATTAAAAACCTCCGAGTACATGGGGACTCATCACGATCATCAACCAAGTTACAGGATCCTGTAAAATCCGAAGCGAAAGCCTCGCACCCTATCAGGCTAGGATAGACCAAGTCGCTCAATTCTTTGATCATGTAACATACCTACACCTACCTCGGGAGGAAAATCAATTCGCAGACGCTCTTGCGAAACTTGCATCTTTGATAAATATGCCAGATCACATGATAGAAATGCCCTTGTGCATCGAACGACGGTCAGAGCCGGCTTACGTCCATCAAATCACCGATGAAGAGGAAATCGCACAGGAACCCTGGTTCCAAGCAATCCTGAATTTCAAGCTTAATGGTACCTATCCACCGGATATGGACAAGAGGGGACAACGTGTTATACGCCTGTTAGCTTCCCAATACATTCTGATGCAAGGAGAATTATACAAAAGAACACCTCTTGGTGTAGTCCTGCGATGCCTTGATCATTCACAGGCACGAAAGGTGATGGAAGAAGTCCACGACGGAGAATGCGGTCCTCACATGAGTGGGCCCATGATGGCAAAGAAAATCACACGTTTGGGATATTATTGGACCACAATGGAATCCGATTGCATCAAATACGTGAGACATTGCCACAATTGTCAAATCTTCGGGAATGTACAACATGTCCCTCCTTCGTTGCTCTACACGATGACATCTCCTTGGCCATTCTCTGCATGGGGAATTGACATAATCGGGAAAATAACCCCAGCCGGAACAGGAGGTCACGGTTTCATTCTAGTGGCGATTGACTATTTCACCAAATGGGTAGAAGCGGCTTCCTACACTGGTCTTACGGCCAAAAATGTGGCCAAATTCATACAAAATAACATCATCTGTCGATATGGTTGCCCACATGAGATCATTAGCGATAATGGGTCACACTTCCAAGCTGAAACCGAGCAATTGCTAACCAAATACAAGATTAATCATCACCACTCTTCGCCCTATAGACCACAGACTAACGGCGCGGTAGAGGCAGCAAACAAGAATGTTGTCACAATTCTCAAGAAAATGATTGACAACTATAGAGATTGGCCAAGCAAGATACCTTTCGCCTTATGGGGGTACCGTACATCTGTCAGGACGCCCACTGGGGCTACTCCTTTCTATTTGACCTACGGAATGGAAGCTGTACAACCAGTCGAGCTAGAGATACCATCCTTGCGTATTCTACTAGAAAGTCAAATCCCGGAGGCCGATTGGAAGAGGGATAGGTATGAAGAACTCATCCTCCTGGATGAACGTAGGCTACGGGCCTTACATAATGTCCAAACATATCAAGCACGTATCAAACGAGCTTTCAACAAAAGGGTTAGGCCAAGAAACATCAAAGAAGGAGACTTAGTACTCAAATCGGTTAGAGCTCTTTTACCTGTCGACCCACGGGGAAAATTCAAACCTAACTGGGCCGGGCCATTTCTAGTCAAATCCATACTCCCGGCGGGTGCGGTTAGAATCACAGACCTAGATGGGAATGAGTTTTCAAACCCCACCAACCTTGACCAATTGAAACGGTACTATGCCTAGAATAGGACAAAAACGCGCCTCGCGTAAACCCATGTGTCGCTCTTGCGGCACTAAATAAACGGCCCCTGGCCAAGCTGAAATAAGCTAAATGTCACTGTGCTCTTGCATTTTGACAAGTTTGTCATCCTCATATCATCAAACAAACTAAATTCGCACCTCCAGAGTAAGCAAAAGCTCATGCTTATTTTCTATGTTCAGTACAAGCTCTTGCTTCGAACAATTATTCTTTTACATTTACTCGAACTACGCGCAAGGGTTTGATTTCGCTTTTTAAGTGAATACGTAGGCAATCCTTCACGGGATTCAACCCATTATATCTAAAAATGTAAATAGAAGGACATTTGCATTGCATTTGAAATTCGACAAGAATAATAAGTGGAAAATCTCAACGGTTTCATAACCATTTAACCTTTTTATTTTCATTCACTTTATAATAATAGTAGTACGTTACATAATAAAAATAGAATAGGCTAGGATTCTAAAAATCCCTCCTTTTTATTACAACAACAATAATAATAATAATCAAATAATAAATAAAGACTCGGGCTATTCCTCCATCTTCCCCTTGTCCTTGTCATTCTTGTCATATTTCTTGTCACGACCTCGAGCCGGGCGCTCTTGCACCACTTCAGACCTAATCACCAACGGTCTTTCTCGAGGCCTGACTCTGCCATTCTTGCCAACCACCATTTCCGCGACAGGAGTAGTCTTTGATTTCTTTGAAGGATGAATGACTTGAAATCGCTTCTTCTTCTCCCTCGTCGATGCTTCTCCTTCTCTTTCTCTCCCTCGCGCACCTTGTAGTCAACAGGCTCGCGTTTCCTCGCTCTCGCTCTTCCGGAGTTGCAGCCTTTCTCCACCTCAGATAAGAGTCCGACACCCACAAAGCATTGGTGGAGAAGCTCAAGAACCACATGTTTCTTTGGGCCCATTTAATGGCCCACTCCCTTCGACTCTGTAGTAAGCGCCATAGCAGATCTGCATGGGACGGTATCAAGCCTAGGGATCGTCCCGCTTCAACCCAACTTGCCTCATCAATCTTTCCGCAAAGATGCATACCATAAACTCCAATCCCGGAATGCGCACGGACCTAGTGGGATCCAAGGAAGATACTCCAAAGGATGACTTGAGGTGCCACCACGGTACAACCCACCTAATCAACGGACCGTCATCATTCTTCAGCTTGTTCTTCCAATAATCGCAGACCCGAGTGAAATCCACCATGTACAACCGCGTCCTCATCGCAATCGAACGGGAATGATAGGAAAGTGCATGAACTGGGGGCTCGATCAATCGGAGCCGTTCCATAAGCCAAACCTACCAAGAGCAGGTATTAGACAAAAAAAAAAAAAAAAAAAAACGAAAAAAAAAAAAAAAAAAAAAAAAAAAAAAAAAAAAAAAAAAAAGAAAAAAAAAAGAAAAGAAGATGATGTCTTTTACCTGCAAAATGACGGGACTCCCCAAGAACGGCAGATCGCGGTTGGATTTCCTATTATCTAAACCCAAAATGATCTCTCCTAAGCATAAGCAAGCTGGGCTCCTGCGCAGCTCCATTTGCTCAATAAGGCTCAAAAGACGGGGATCACCTCTCAAGTCTTCGTCAACGTGTCCCTGGAAGACGTACACGTGCAGCAAACAAAAGCCAAATGCCCTCCTCCTAGCAACATGAGAAACAGTAGGGTCGGCCCTGTTAATGAATCGGTCTATAAAATCCAACATCCTCACGCCTTTCGGGGTAACTAGACGATCCACCTCAAGTCTAGTCAGTCCAAGCAAGTCTCTGAATTTGCTCTTGTACCCTTGTGAAGTAGAAGGGATGGCAGGTAAATGTTCGGGTCCCACCCACCAATAGCAGCAATTTCTTCAGGAAATGGGCAAATATCACCTCCCGGGAACGCGAAAACATGATAATTCGCGTCCCAATAGTCAAGGCAAGCATCCAAAAACGGTTTTACTACCTTAATGAGTTTCAAACTCAACAAAGACCCAAGGTTATAAGCACCCATGTCGTGCTTCTCCATATTCGAAAACTCGTTGGTCCATTCCTTCAAGCGGATCTCCAAAGTATTCATAATGACAATTTTCTCTTGAAGATTTATTTAGAGAGTTTTATGTGAATAGACAAGGAGGAGACGGAAGAATTGTGTGAATTAACGCCCCGTCGACGCTTCTATTTATACTAATTGTCTGTTTCCAAAAATCCGCCGAACGGACTGCTTGGGAACAAAGCGCAAAGACTCGGCCGCGCCTCTTCAGAGGGACGCAGCTCATGCTGCGCCTCTTCCCCAGTCTCACTTCTGTGATTTCCGCGTTTGGATCTTTCCTAATTCTATAACGAATAATTTCCTATTCCTACGGGATTTTATTTTGGTAAATACGAGCAGTTTACCATGTTTCAAATTTCCTATTTTCGCGGGCACGCATTTCGAGACGACATCGACAGTTCGCCATTTTACCACATGTGCACATTTTCATTTTAGGAAATACATTTCACTTTCATTTTTAGAAATAATTCCAATTCATCATTTTAGGACATAATTTCCGTTATAATTCATTTATTTTTTTTTTTTATTATTTTTATTTTCTTAATTTCATTTCCACATCTCTAACTTACAGATTTCTTTTTTCTTTTTTTTAGGGGGTAACCCTCCCTACCGTCCGGTCATTTTCCGGCAAATTTTTTGCTTTTCCTCGTGTTCTTTTGCGTCTCATGCAAATTTTTTGCTTTTCCTCGTGTTCTTTTGCGTCTCATTTTGCGCTGATTAAAGGCTTTATGTATATAAAATGTATGTTTTGCGTAATTTCTATGTAAATTTCGGCAAGCATGACTACGCAAAAACCGTTATCTACCAAACCTGTTCAAGAACTAACCCGCAGTACAAGCAACACAACCCAAAGAAGAAAGGCACTCAGGCCGTCGTATATACACCAAACAGAGCAAATGTACAAGCAAACTGGGGGCTTGCGCCCCGAACAAAGTCCAAAATTCCAAGCAAACTGGGGGCTTGCGCCCCAAACAGAGTCCAAAAATATTTCAAAATCAGATGTCCAAATGTACAAGTCTACAAAACTACACAAAACTACTGCTAGGCGCCCTCCAACTCGGCAACTCTCGCCACCAGAACGGCGATCTCGGCGTCCCGAACCTCGAGCTCCCTCAGCAAGCGAGCCGTCTCCTCCCGAGACTGGGTCAACTCTCGCTCCAGCTCGCGGTCACTCTGCAAATAGCAACAAATTGGCTCATGTCAATCAATTCAAGTAAGATCGAAAATCAAAATCAAAAAAAAAAAAATCAAATAAGGTTCATACCTGACGACCTCGACCACCGACGAGTGCCTCGATGGCAGTAGCTCGCAGCCGGTTGGCCACCCTCCATAGCGTCACGAACCGGGACGGCGCGACCTGCATTATCAAAAAAAAAATTCTCAGCAAATTGAGCAAACTCAATCAAATGTGTTCTTACACAAAAGTCATACAAGTTGGAGGCTTACCCTCCGAATCGATCTTGCCATCATCTAAGCCAAAGATCCGTCACAAATCACCCCCTACGTCAAAGTCACGCAACTCGGAGATCGTCGTCCTCCCGGTCGCGTCAGTGTACTCGAGGGTCTCGGGGTACTCTGGGGGCTCGATGCCCGCCGCCTCAACCTCCTGCAAAGACAAATAGCTCTCATTAATCGATGATCCTTCGTCGCAATTCTCAAAATCAAAATCAAGAAAAAAAAGTAAAAGACACTCACCACTACCGGCCAGTACGCCAACCTCCCGTAAAGGAACGCCGAGTAGTCCTCGCCAGGCAGAAGAAGGTCGTCGCCACTGGCACCAGCCAAGTCCGCCTCCCTCTCAGCCTCAGAAGGCTCCCTAAACATCGTCCTGGGAGGATCGACGGGAACCGTCAACGCGTCCCGAGAGCACTGACGAGCCAACCGCTCGCCCAAGTACCACACAGGACCCATCGACGTCCTCAACAGCAGTCGACTCGGGCTCCTAGGTCGAAGGACCTCAGCAACGAAAGGAGGCGCTCCAGCGTACTCCGCCCAAGGTCTGGGCACCCACTGTAACAATATAAAAGCACAGATCATCCCTATGACCAATTAAAAGCAAAGTATAAGGAGAGTAAATGAATACAAATGGGATACTCACGCTGCTCAGCTGAAGAGCGTTCACGTCCCGCCGGTAGACATTGTGAGAAGAACGCTTGCTCTTCGTCCGACACATGACCCAATCCCTCACCACGGGATAGGCCCTCTCCAACGGCTCCGTCCTCTTGGGCGCGAGGCCCGGAAAGTAGGAGTACACCCACGCCCGTAAAAACGTAAATAATCAATGACGATCTTTCGTGATTTGATAAAGAAAGGAATTTACTTTGGTCTAAAGGAAGGTTCATACCTCCAACAAGAGCCTGTGTCCGACGGCGCCGGGAGAAGTCCCCTTCTCCATCAACTCCGGACGAACCATGGCCCTCATGAAGCGGATGAGGACCGCAAACCAACAAAGTGACCCGGTCCCAACGCCCTAGGGAACTCGGTCGAAAGAAGAAAGGGAAGGAGCTTCGTCGACAAACCTCTCGCCCTTGTCTCCGAGGTAAATCGAAGACAAAACCACCAAAGCCATAGACGAGCCCTCTACTCACCAGACAGGAGGAGGAGCCGTCTCCCTCCCATCAATCGTCACCAGCGCCGGGGTCTTCCCCGCAAAGTAGTCTCGAACGTAAGTACTGGGTACCAAACCCGGCACTGCAACAGCCTTCGGCGACAAGTTCCAGCCGATCAATCTCCTCGCCTCGGCCGAGTCCGCCCTCATGGCAGTCTCCGGCCACACCATCTCCTCGGCCCCACACGGCAGACCAGAAATCATGCCGTAATCCTCCAGAGTGACACCCACCTCACCAAAAGGTAGGTGAAACGTGGAAGTCGTGTCCCAAAATCGGTCCAAGAAAGCGCGGACCAGGCTAAGGTTAGCCCGCAACTTCCTCTTCACGATATCCCTCCAGACCTGAACCAGAGGACCGAACGCTCCACGCTCGATCATGGCCCTCTCCTCCGCCGACAGCTGCTCGTAGTGCTCCATCGCTGTCGTGTAACCCGAGAACGACCTGATGTTCCCGGCCTCCTATTATGATTTGAAACAAAGCTATCTTTAGTTTTGAATGAAATTTGAAAGAAATTTGGACAAAAAGAATGAAAGAGGATGAATAATGAGTAGTGAATTCTTATTTACCAAGCTCTTCACCGTCCTGTAGGACAGTGACCCTCTGCACCCCCACACGAGATGCCTACTCTCCCAAGTCTCACCACGCAGAGCTCCTCTCAGCTGACGACCTCCTCGCCCGACGTTGGCCCGTCTCGGGGCCTCCTCCTCCTCGACGGCCTCCTCCTCGTGAGCCTCGTCTCCAGCAGCCATCACCGCAGCGGTGAAGGCCTGCTCTAAAGCCTCCTCAAAAATAGCGGCGTCTATCTCCATGGGAGCTCTCCCAGAAGTAGAAGCCTCATCACCTGCAACATTAAAGCAAATTCAGGCCGCGTCGCACGACGACAAGCCTTTGTTAAGGGGTTTTCAAGCCTTCAAAGCCCTGAAACTACTCCTCCCGTGCCATCCTTGGCCACGTTCCCACCAACCCGATCACTCATGCGATAAATTGGGTCAAGTCAAGTCCAATTCGAAGCCTAGTTCCGGGTTCGAGTCGGAAATTCGGCAGCATTTCGCTATAACGGTGATTATGCCCTAGAAAGGTGTCCTGAAAAAGTTGTCACAAACCAAAATTCCGAGATGGTAGGAAGTTTACCCATCGTTCAAGGATCCCAAATATCAAATTTCATCGCCAATGGGCAATCCTAAGGCTATTTTCGAAGCAAATTACGGTTCAGCTGTAAAACCGTCTCAAAATTCATTCAAAGGCTCAAAACTTGATGAAAATTCGAAGCGAATGCATGATTGTGTTCCTAACACTACCTACTATCCATTTCTAACGTCAATTTGGCAAGGCAAGTCCGTTTGGGGGAAAAGCCCCAAATTTTCGATCAAAAGGGTCGAAAACCCTAATTTTCGCGGCTCAAAATTCGACGAATGTAGAAGATTAATGCAAGATCAAGACACATACCTCGATTAGTCATGTTTAAAGCAAACTTTTGAATCAAACCTTGGCGGAAATGGTGAAGATTTGAGAGAGAAATCGTGTGAATTGTGTTTCGAAATAATGAAACAAATGCCTCTGATTTTCGCGTTTTTACGCAGAAAAGCCAAAATTGGGGAAAAGACGCAGCAGGCGCTGCGCCTCTTCCAAGAGACGCAGTTCTTGCTGCGCCTCTTCCTTTTGTTCCCTCCATACGGATTTTCAAAAATTCGTTATAAGTTCGTTATTTGTGGGCCCATCTTTGGTGCGCCTCTTCCACAATGCTATTTTAATCTCTGGGCCCATTCGACGATTTTCTTTCGTTCCGACTCGCATTTGTCCCAGTAGCAGCATATTTTGCAGTATTGCTCACTCAAGATTTCTTCCATGACGATCAAGATGTTCCTAGTCGTCAAAATATCTGTCCCAGTAGCAAAGATATTTTGCGATTGCTCACTCAAGATTTCTTCCATGGCGATCAAGATGTTCCTAATCGTCAATATATTCCCCAACAAGAGTTCGCTTGAGACCGACGCAAGCAGATTCAACCTCAAGTTTTTGCCGAGTTCGCTTGAGACCGACGCAAGCGGATTCCCCAGCTTTGTACCGACGTCCTGCTTGCTGATATTTATTCCTCACGGAGTTCGGCAAAGGTGTCATTCTCCGGAAGCATCTCGAGAAGAAGTCTCAGGTATGGTCTCTTCTTATGGCTGGCGAGCCTCCTTACGTAGTCTAATGGACTTTAAACGACCCTCCCCGATAGTCGACAGACTCTAAAATGTTCCCGACGACAGGTCCTTGGCTCAGACCCCTTGAGCCGCCTCGCGTCGCCATAGTCGTCAGGTTGTAATCTTCGATTGACCTGATGGCTATACTTTGACTTTCGCCTTGTCCAAGCCTCAGTCAAAGTGGGGGCTCTGTAGATACCTCATTTCTGCACCTCCCGCAAGCCACCCGGTGATGATTGGGCCGCATGTTTGATACGCGGAACGATTTGTGACAGTTCGTAAGATTATCGTCAAGTGATTGCTCAAATATTAAATGTCTACCTCTTAGTTGTCATCTACGTCCCGATACGGTCGTTTTAGCAGTAATTAGAGTACATTCGAGTCCGGGTCAAAAACCGTCTCCATTTTCTCGATAACCGTTAAATCCCGAGTCGAATGTTCGGAATGTTCCGGATATTTCTATTCCATATTTCACAAATTTTATCTTTTGACAAATAATATCCCGTAATATTCATAAGATATTCAAATTATTTCCGTCCTACCATAACTCAAACGCGAAATCTTTCTTCAAAGAGATGAAACCTCCTGGGAACAGACGCGAAGAGCGCCTCTTCTTCCAAGAGACGCAGTGGCTGCTGCGCCTCTTCCCAGGCCCTTTTCTGTATGTTTTACGTATCTTTTTCATATCTTTCCGAGATTCACTTCCAAAGAGTCTCCGAAACCCTAATTCCGTCGTGTGATTAGTATAAATAGGAGCCTTCGCTCCTCATATTTCTCACGCGAGTGTCCGCCCTTCTCTTCTCCCTTTGCATTCTAGACTTTGTTCTTACTTACTGGCGCCTACGTGCTTGAACTTTCGACCACGTAAGCTCAGATCTTTCCGGGTACCAGCCTCTCCGTTGCATGACCGACCAATTTGACCAACTACACTCAATCAACTTAATTAATTAATCGTTTTCCTCTTACAAGGGCACTCTCTTTGCATTCGCGTCGAGCATTCACTAATCGATATCTTAGTCCTTCTCGTTTCGTCAACATGTAAGTCTGAGGGTGTTAATTCCTATTTATTTATTGTATTTTACTTTTCGTATCATCAATTGTAAGATTTACGTCGAAAATACCGTTAAAATCGATTTCTAAAACCCTTTGTTAAAATCGTTTTTTGCGGATTTCCGATAAATAACCGTCGAGAAAAGACGCAAAGAATCGCCGCGCCTCTTGAAGGAGCGCGATTCTGCTGCGCCTCTTCGTGAGGCCGCCAGCATTCTCGCTTCTTTCTTCTTCGTTTGTCCTCTGTAATTCGTATTCAAATCTTTCTTTTGCTTGTTTCGTCTGTTAATTCTTCGTCGTAATAGCATATAATCCACATGTATATTAATCATCATCATTAACATGTTTTAATCATCATAAATCCGACTTAAATCCTAAATAATCCATATTTGCGGGTTTTCGTCACAAGATTCAAACCCGGATTTTAGAGATTCAATTTGTTCATATTGAGTTTCTGAAATTCGTCATTGATATAGTTTAATCTGTTTATTCGCATGTTAAATCGCATATTCGTTGTATATCCGTCGTATTTAGTCTAATTGACTTATTTCAATAGAGGACTCATTAATATTTTCATCATAATTTCATGTAAATAATCCGTTTCCGATTCATCCCATCCATGTTTATCGCTTTTATGACCATCATTCACATGTAATTAACCTGTTAATCACTTTCATCCGAGTAAATATTATCAATCAATCATTAAATTCACCAATCGACATTAACGATTTGCGCTTCCGGCTTCACGGCCGAACTCACCCTTGAATGACGCAAAGAATCGCTGCGCCTCTTCCGTAGGCGCGATCTCTGCGCTGTTCGAGGATGATTTACGTCCCGAACTCCGTTTACGCTTGACCGATTTAATTAGCTTACATATTAATTAACTAATATCCGTATTATCACGCTAATTCCTGTTCGTTAATTTATTTATTTCTTTTTTTTATTCTTTTATTCTTTTTCTCAAATTATCCGTTTTAAAGGTATTTTCGTCATAAATCGCCTAATCCAATGTAATTAATGTAATTTTCATTATTGTATTTCTTTTATTGTATTCCTTTCATTTGTATGTTTTCACATGTAATGAGCATTAAATCCTACTTCGACTCAATTGTTTGCTAAACTACGTGTCAACCGACTTAGTATTAATCTTCACATGCTAGGATTAAAACTTGGATGTTGCATTGCATGCATATAGCCGACGATATATCAAGTACGAATAACTTCCCTAATCATTAGTAGAGGCCGCTATCGAGGCGGGCGGGATTAGGTGTTCGATCAAAAGAGCTTCCTAATACGTACCCTCACCCCTTACTCCAGATCTCCGTGAGCACCCGTGTTCATTGGCATCCACGAGAGTCATTCTAGACATAGAATGCTAAGGGTAACGATTGCTTAGTGTTCATGTCACTACTTTGTGTCTTGACATGACACGAGGTATTCGAACGGTTCCAATTTCCCATAAAAATTGGTGGCGACTCCATACAAAATGTAAACGCTTGTTTTTCGACCTTCACCAAGCGCCCCCGTGGGCGGCCCGCTGTCCACAATAATAAAGCGAATTACATTAATCCCTGGTGTGTTTACATGGTGTTCTTGTAGTCATATCATGCTTGACAAATTTTGAGAAATTAAGGAATGATAAGAAGAGGAGGGATAAAAGAGACGTTTTATAAGGAAAGAAGAGGTGGCGGCAAGGATGATGGGGTGAAGTGTCAGGTGCGTGTGGTGATTGAAGTTATCTTTTGAAGGACAGGTTAACTATAAAAGTAAAGAGAGAGAGAGAGAGAGAGAGAGAGAGAGAGAGAGAGAGAGAGAGAGAGAGAGAGAGAGAGATAGGTGGATATTTATGGGGTAAGAACCAAGTAGCCGGACACGAGTATTAAATACGAATAATTTACAAACGTTTGTAATTTTGTTTGCAATCGATTCAACCATCAAAACAATACAACACCAATAGTTCCATCGTGAGCAGCATTCAATGTGTACGTACAATCGGACCCAAAAAATACGCTAACATGCACATGAAACGTAAATAATCTAAATATCTTGGGGGGCCGCGCTTTTTTGCACGCGGTGCAACCAACTAGTAATACGAAAGTGTGAGTGCGACGTTTAATATGGGAGACCTGTCACCATAACTCAACGACGACAATTTGAGGTTAAATTCTCAAAAAGTGGGAGAGAATGATGCAGGTGCATTAGTTGTTAATGAGAATGAAGTGTTACTTAGTCGAAATGTAACTCAATTGGTCGAAGAAGGCTTTAAGATTGGTTCGAGTTATGTGACGATGCTCACTTGGAGATGCAACAAATCAAAGGGAGCTGAATACACGGTCACTCCATCCGTGTAAGAAGGCACCGTTTCTCTAAACCGTGTAATAGTACTTAATTTATTATTATTATAGTTATTTTTCTTTCGAATAAAGATTAGGAAAAGTCTGTTATTTCCTATTTCTAGCTGAACTATTAGTTTATTGTTATATTGTTTATTTCCTAATTAGTTAAGGAAAATAGCCTAGTATCTTGTTAGTCAAGTTAGGAGTTGGATTAGTATAAATAGGGTCTCTTATAACCATATTTTTCAGTTTTATGCAAAGTTAATAAAAGTTTACAGAATTGTAAACAAATTCGTTGTTCTTGCAAGATAAACGAGCCGTCATCCTTGCGAGGCTGACCCGAGTGAATTCGAGTGATTTTCTTACGAGGTTAGAGCGAGATTCACATATCTATCGCGTTCCCGTCCAAGTTTACACAAGATTCATACAACCACATTTTATTTGTTTCGTTATTTACGTGAGTTTTTACAGATAATTGAACCGTTAATTCCGCTGCATATTCAACACGTTAGAATTAGCTCAATTTCGAGCTAGTTCTACATCAAGTCACTTGTGTGTAGTCGGGATTCAACCAAAGTCATAGTGAACTTGGGGCACTATAATGTGGGCATGAGAGTGTGAACTACACGATCACATAAGTGGTTTCCGAGTTTACGGGGTTTAGACAAGTTGAAAAGTAACGATTTTGCTTTGGAATAAATTTGGCTGAGTAAAGGAATGATTTTGCCTAGGCCCCAGTGGGGTACCGGGTCCCTGTCTACCGGGGAATATTGATTCATAAATTAATCAAAACCTACCTAAACATTGTAATTGAAATGAAGTTCTAACCAAGTATAAAATGAAGTTCAAAACCTACCTAAACACTCAGAAATGTTAAATGACATCTATTTTATTATTTTACGTAATTAAATATTAAAATATACAAAGAGGTCGTGTGAAACACGTGATACTACCTAATTTGTTAGAGCATATTTTTGGAAGAATTATTTGAAAGTTTATAGTAGTAATGTAGAGCCCGTTAGAACGATTTATTTGGACGGATTTTTTTGAAAAGACCGATAAAATTAATTATTTTAGTGACAAATATTGGATATTCACGCTCAATTCTTTCGAACTGTTTTGAAAATCGTTTCTCTCCTCACTCGTCCACACACTAGAATGGCAGATTGACCAGCTATCTTGCAGCTAAGGGTATGCACCAAAACAACCGTAACTTTTGTCGTTCTAACCAATCGAAGAAAACAGAGAGCCGTATTGGTGGTTGATAGAAGGATTTGCAAAAGAAAATTACTTGACGCAATGCTCTGTACTTAGTCGTTGCTTTTGGAAATACATTTAGAACCAGGCAAATCGTTTATAGGTAGTTAACACAAGTTGAATTAGTACATTCACAATCTCACATCGAACAGCTTAAGTGTTTCAAAACTCCATGTACGCTCATATGATACAATCCAATCACTGTATAGAAGACATAAGCATGCAGAAATAAGAGAAGGTTACACAGCACGCAGAGGGCCAGGTATTGCCTCAGCTTCAGCCGGTTAATGCAAAACTCTTTTGCTCCCAATTTGGTGGATCCATCAAAGCACACATATCTGATTTTTCAAACTCTCCCACCTGTACAAAATCTCATGTCAAAACTGAAACTCTGAATAGCAAGGCGCATTATGGCACACTTAATCCAGGGTCTGAAGCCTTTGCTGTAGACTAAGCTTTATCCAACATTTTCAGAAGTCTGAAGTCAAATCGGATTTCTGAGACTCAAATTCAGACTTTTTGATTAGTAATACTCCGTATGAGGGTAAAAGGTGGATTCCAATGTCTTATAGTTTTACTGTCTCTGATTGAGAACTAAAAGATACTGTCTTACGTGGTTCTTGGAAATAAATTAATATTCCGTACTGAACAATATTCTGCTGATGCTAAAACTCAAATGGGTCCAAGGGATAAAGATGACACAAGTAGAACACACCAAAAATACTACTCCGCTGGGTAGTAATATGGATTGAAGTAAATACCTTTTCTCCACAGCTAGGACAGTAATGATACTTATGCCAGAGGCAATCCATTGAGGGGCACAGAAAGCAAAACCCTAGCATCATTGGCATCATGCAACCAACAACTGCTGCAAGACTAGGCTTTGACCTGGTTCGTGTAAAGAAAAAAAATCATAAGGTTACTATGCATCCCAATCAGCATTCTGCAACATCAGGGGACAAGCCATACATCCTAATCCAAGCAGTTCATGTCATTCCCAACTGTTGGTTGGTTGAGAAAGCATGTAAAGAATACGACAAATGTTTATTGGAGAGCAACAACAGGTTCAAAATGAAGACATGAAACAAACAATAACATTAACCCCATGCCCCATAAGCTTTCACACATGTTGCGGGTAAGGGGAGTGCAATATATGCAACCTTGGCCCTATGGTATTAACCCAAAGAGCTTGTTTCCGAATCACCTGTAAGAATTGTAATCCCTCTGTCCCGGTCATTTGTTTACGATCTCCATTTTAGGGTGTCTCATTTATTTATTTACCTTTCTATAATAGGCATGCCTCTAATGGGTTATTTGATCATCCAATTTCATTATTGTCCACTTGTCATCTAATAACACTACTCTTAGATGGCCGCCTCGGCCCTCCCCTTTCCTTAATCTTTGTGCCAAAAGCAAAGGTAAACAAATGACCGGAATGGAGGGAGTATTCATCATTTGTATGACTGCTTGACAATTTTTGGAGCAAAAAAACGCAGCCAGTTTATTAAGTCGTCACTGGTTTATTCCAACATAATCAAGAAGACAAGAGCCACATAACAGCAAGACTTTGGCTCTATCGCACACTATGGAATAATGAAAGTTCCGAATAGGCACTAACAAATAACAATGCTGATAAACAGGCCATATCAATGACTTGATTCCTTGTTGGAAGACACTCAAGATTAAAAATGCAAAGATGCCAATATGCGCGTTGCCATGAAAATACGATAAAGTCCCTAAAAAGGCCATATCAATGACTTGATTCCTTGTTTGAACTTGGAACTGGAATTGAATTCCAGAGTTGAGCCGATTTCAGTGTTTGAGAAACAGCATGATTTGAATTCCAAGTTAGCTCAAAAGGCGTTAATCTCTAATTCTACCCAACCAGTGATTTTATCCCAGCAATTCAATTTCATGAAATAGATTCAAAGTAACAAAAATCAATTCGGTTTGAATTCCAAGTTAGCATGATTTGAATTCCAAGTTAGCTCAAAAGACGACAGAGGCTAATCTTATACAATTAGATCATCACAAACACACAGAACAGAAGTTGCACATTGCAAATATAGACTAAACATTCTAGAAGCAAATTAGCAAATGAATAGGTTTTCAGCCCCTCGCTCGGCCACTGCACTACAATTCAGACTAATTTAAACAAATCGGGACACAAACTAAAGAAAGATTAGTGATAATGATGAAAAGAAGGGAGACAAACTTGAGGTCCGAGAGAGAGGAGTGTCCACAGAAAACGCAAGAGAAAGGAGCAGGTGTGTCTCGGTAAATGGTCTGAGTAATAGGCACACCCTTAGGATCGTCAAAGATGGCGTTAGGTGGTACGGCGCCGTTTTGATAGGGGTTTGGTGCAACGTAGTAGTACTGCTGTTGCGGCGGCGGTTGTTGTTGGTGGTGTTGATGGTAAGCCATGTTTGATTGGGGATTGTATGGGATTCCTAGCACTGCTTCCTCTTCTTTCGCCATTGTTTAAGGATTCACAGATGGTACGGAGTAATTGTAAATTGTGAATTTTGAAGATGGCTTTTTGGTTTGAATTCTTCTTAGTTTGATCTGATTTTGTACTGCTTCTTGGTCTTTGCCTTTGACTCTTACTATTCCCTTTCATAATTTCCTTTCATTGGTGGATCAAAATATCAAATCAGGCGGCTTACTTGTCCCGCGTATGCCGCATTTCCCCATCTTTGGAAAAAAAAAAAAGAAAAAAAGAGTTGGGCTCCGTTTCACAAAACACAAATTCTCATTTGTGACGGCGATATCCGTCACAAATTTGTGACGGCGATATCCGTCACAAATTTGTGACGGATACCGTTTTCTCTCACAAATGACCCATGAGAGGTGAGTGAGGAAGCACATGGGAGGGTGCCCCCACCTTGTCCCCTCTCCCTTTTTGTGAGAGGTCACAAGCTTGTGACGGGTTTAGCCCGTAACAAGCAAGACTAGCTGTTCACAAAATTAGCTGAAAAGCTAAATCTGAAAAGGAATCTTCTGATAAGGTAACTGAAAAATAAGAGTTCATAAGGTAATTGATTATAAAAAAAAAGTTTGGCAAACTATCTGAAAAGTTAGCTGATTCTCGGTAAAATAACGTTAAAAGATATGGTAATTACTCCCTCCAATTCTATATTGTCTTCCCCTTATTTGTGGGCACGGGAATTAAGGAGATGAATAAAATAAGAGTAAAAAGTTGGGTGGGGTTTGGTGGTTGCAGAGAGGGATGAATAATTATGAGTTAAATAAGGAATGGTAGGGCCAAAACATTAAGGAAAATAATAAAATATGAGTAACAGAGTTGGCTGGGGTTTGGTGATAGGAGAGAGAAATGAATAAAATAAGACTAAAAGTTTCCAAAATAAGAAAAGGGAAGAAAACCTGAATAATCCGTTTTAGGAAATATGGAAGAAAATATAGAATATGAGGGATTATTTAATATTATGGATTCAAAGGGTAATAAATGAAAGATAATTTATTTCAGGTACCTGAAATCTCAAATGCTACTCTAAGTACCATTTCATTTCAGGTAGTTTATTTGACCAAATAAGCTATTTGCCAAATACTTGCAAGAAAATCAGGTAGCTGAAATTTTGGTCAAATAAGCTACTTTGGTCAAATAAGCTACCTGAAGTGTCATGCCAAACGGAGCCTTAGTCTTGTGTTTGGCAATGCATTTCAGGTACCTTATTTGGTCAAAGTAGCTTATTTGACCAAAATTTAAGGTACCTTATTTTTTTTGTAAGCGTTTGGCAAGTAGCTTATTTAACCAAATAAGCTAACTGAAATAAAATGCTACCTAGAGCAACATTTGCGATTTTAGGAACCTGATTTGATGTGATTTTCCCTTTCTACACCTTAAATTTATACCATTAAATAATTCTCATATCCTTTTCCGTCATTTCACTAAAATCAGCTACCTTTTCAGTTTGTTTGTCAAACATTTTTTTTATATAATCAGTTACCTTATCAGCTCCTAATTTTCATCTATCTTATCAGTTACTTTTTTAGGTTTCAGTTAGCTTTTCAGCTTTTAGCTACTTTTTCAGGTTTCAGCTACCTTTTCAGTTAGTTTTACCAAACAGAGCATGCCAAGTCATCTGTACAATTTCTCTTGTAACTGGCATTTGAAGAATTGAAGCTCATAGCACGGATACTCCTCTTAACAAGTGTACCCGTGTTCGACATTAACATTTGTGGGACACACGCCAAAATGTGTCAGACACTTATAAAGACGTGTTTTACTTTGTTCATTTATTTGGGCACGTGTCCATGGTATTTGGTCACATTTTGAACACGCATTCAAACAGAATCAATTTGAATTTAAGATAAATAGTGTGTGTTGTTTATGGTGGAGCTTGGTGGAAAATGAGTTGAATTGGGGGTGAATGATGTTATTTAGACGATGAATGAGATGTCGAAATAGATTGACTTAGAAGTGGATTTGCGTTGAGAAATGAGAATGAGTTGTAGGTTATGTCAATTACCTTCACTTATTTATATTTACGCAAATTCTTGCTTCACACGGCCACTTTTATTCTGAAGTTTCAGACGGGCATATGTGACCTTTATGGTTAAATATAAGCACAATAGTACGACCAGTCTTACATTTTATGCTAATTTGTTTTTCAATAGTGGTCACATTTGATTGTAAAATGGTTATAAAATCCCATCTTATTGTTTCAGACCAAAATGAACCGCCTGAAGCAAGACCAACTGTTAAATTTAATATCAAATACTTGTTTAAAAATAAAATCGTATGTTTATAACTATAAAATATATATTTTATTAAATTGAAGTTATGTGTCTCGTGTTTGAAATTTCATGGGATGCCGTGCCACGTGTTCGTATTCGTTTCGGTGCCACCTATGTAATCCCCTATAAAATCTAACGCAAAACAATGGCGGAAACATTATCGATGTCGGGATTATTATACACAAAGATAAAAACTAAGTATTATTATAACGAGAATGTGAAAATTCTCAAGAATAAAAATCAAATGGTTAAGGCTAAACAATTGCCACTTTTATAAAAAGGGCAAAAATAAAACTCCTCCAAAGTGTTCAAACTAAAACCATAAAAGAAAGTAGAAAAATAGAGTAGGGTCTGCAAATTACTCGCTAGCTCACAAACAAATCCCCAACAAACGAATACCTGTCATGTTATAAACATAACAGTCACAATCAGCGGGGAGTAACTCGACGTTCTCACAGTCATATCACATGATATAAATGTTACAGAAGCAATAACATATCAAAAAATAGATTGAAATATCAAAACATATGTAACGAAAATAAGTTACCAAACTCACGTTTAGACTAAACGTGCTGCATTCTTAAAAGCAAGATTTCTCAAATGACAGAATGGAAATAATATAGTTCAGACTAGATTGTAACTTTAGCTATACGCCTTGACACCGCAACATCTATACTTGAAGAGACACAATTTGATTAAGCTAGTGTTGATGATGCCTTAAGACAAATTAATCTCATTGTTATTTAATCGTGTGCCTCTTAAGTTTTAACCATGTAGCATGAAGCTCTAATTGTCAATTCAAGGTTATCAAGAATGTCATCATGAAGATCAAAGATGAAGATTGTCATTAGTGCTAAAGTCATGTGTTGTAAGGTGATCGTTAAACACGAATTTACGTTTAGGTGCAAAAACAACACTTCAGTCAACTGTTAATTAAGGCTCGTCTTTGAAAGAAATATTTCGAAATTATTTGAATCTTTTTTAAAATGCTTTCAAGTATCACAAATGATTTCTGGAAATGTTTTAAAGTCTTTTGAAGAAAATAAAGCTTTCAATATCTTGCTAAGGAGTTTGGTTGCACAATAAGACACTTTCTATAAATGGGTTGTTTGCTTTTTACATTTATGGAAATGTTTATGGTTCCCATAAACACAACCATTTATACTTGTTTCTTGTTGAAAAACCCAACCTATTTTTGTGTGTGTGCACAATCTGATTTCTTGCAATCTTAGGCACCGATTTCTTGAGGAAGAATACTCGGTTGCTTGGAGAAGATTTCGGTTGGCTTGGGCAACAAACTACTTACAATATTTTAATCACTTGTGCTTATGAGGGTAAGATACTTTAATGTGTAAAGTATACTACTTGGACAATATAAATAGCTTGCTTAATTCATTTTTACAAGTGTGCAATAACGAGTTTAAAATTGAAAAAGACTTAAACTTTCAATCGAGTAAATTAACTTTGCAAAACCGTTTATCATTTCAAAATCTTTGAATCATTTTGCAAGTTTGTTTATTTATCTTTTGAGTCTTTTATTGAGTTATTGTATTGCACCTAGTCGTTTAGTCGTGTTCAAGAATCCCGTGTTTTGTACTTAAACTTTATCTCCTCCGTTCAATTAAGTGAACAATATTGAGATAAGTGGAGTCTTGTAACAACCGGGTAGAACCGAACCAAGTCTTAGGATAGAGTTATCCTTAAGCATGAAGTCTTAGAAGCGGAGTAGCTTTTGAGCATTTTTGAGATAAGCGGAGTATACTACCCGGACATTATAAATAGCTTGCTTAATTCATTTTTACAAGTGTGCAATAACGAGTTTAAAATTGAAAAAGACTTAAACTTTCAATCGAGTAAATTAACTTTGCAAAACCGTTTATCATTTCAAAATCTTTGAATCATTTTGCAAGTTTGTTTATTTATCTTTTGAGTCTTTTATTGAGTTATTGTATTTCACCTAGTTGTTTAGTCGTGTTCAAGGATCCCGTGTTTTGTACTTAAACTTTATCTCCTCCGTTCAATTAAGTGAACAATATTGAGATAAGTGGAGTCTTGTAACAACCGGGTAGAACCGAACCAAGTCTTAGGATAGAGTTATCCTTAAGCATGAAGTCTTAGAAGTGGAGTAGCTTTTGAGCATGAAGTCTTTCGGCGGAGTAGCCCAAAGCAAAAGCCTTATTGCGGAGTAGCTTTAAGCACGGAGTCTTTCGGCGGAGTAGACCAAAGCAAAAGTCTTGGAAGCGGAGTAGCTTTTAAGCATTAGCAACCGGAGTAGGTTAGGGAGTTGTTTTATTATTCGGGGTGGTCTTAGTTTGTATGAGTTTACTTCTAAGACGTTTAATAAAATAGCGCTGGACGTAGGTCGCGGAGTAGTGACCGAACCAGTTTTAAAAACATTGTTTGTCGTGTCTATCGTTTTATTTCCGTTGCACACTCTACTCACGTTTTTATCTACAAAATCAACTGTTGAGTACACTGTAACTTCTGCTTGCTGAATCGTTGTTGATTACTTCTAACTCTTTAGTTCTAAGTATCGACTCCTCCTTTCATCTAAGCATTGTTTAAAGTGTTAAAGAGTTTTAAAAGAAGCTTTCATTAAGGTTAAATTTTAAATAGACACCTAATTCACCCCCTCCCCCTCTTAGGTGCTCTCGCCCGTGAATCTTCAATACTAGTTTCAGGAACCCAGTGTCACGCAAGGATGACCAACCCCAAGTTTATTAACTAGACAACAAACTATAATAGGACACGTCTTGCCACGCGGTGCAAAGTCCTAGTCTAAGTACATATACATGACTCTACGATAATCTGTACCGCCCGCAGGGTACCCAACCATATGGCTGTATAAGAACCCGTATGCCTTAGTTCATATTCTTTTGCCCTTCCTTTAATTATTCCAAACTTAAAAAAAATATCCTCAAAGATATTATATTATTTCAAAGGTTCGTAAGTGAACTACACTTTTATTTCTTCAAACAGAAAGCTTAAACTTTACTTCCAAAAGTATAAAATTAATTCAAGGATTTTAAATTAAATAAGTCACTTTATTTAAAACTTAAAACCATTAAATGTCTTAAAATACTTTAGTAAAGATATATAGGCCTTAATTAGACGAAGTTCTAAAACAGTTTATAAAACAAAACATCAGTACTGTAAAATTCATAATTAAATACAGAAAAATTGAAATGACGCAAGGACAATTTTCATGGTTTCCTATAGTTCTTAGCTACAACTTTCATTCTATAACAACTTTATCAGGGGTCTAAAAATCCATTTCTAAAAGATGTCAGAAAACGATATCCTAGAATGTTTCAGTTCATAAATCGACTTTTAGAAAATATTTTAGGGCAAGGTAAAATTCTAAACATAACTAGACATCCCAATGTAAGATATTCCGTAAAATAAATAAGTATTACATTAATATTTAATTAAGTTATTTTATGGAAATTAAATTGGTACATTCTATGGTGAAATTTACCTAGGATTCTGTTTCCACTATTATCTCCCATAACGTACCACTCACAATTTAGGACACTGTTCAGTTGACTCTTTGATGGCAAGAGTATATAAGGGGAACATATTTATTCTGATTAAGGTTCACCAATCCTACCTCATTAAGAAAATACACCATCTAAATTGTGAGGCTGAGGGTGTAACAACCCGGATTATAAAACAAAGGAAAAACTTATATAAAGTAAATATCAGAGTACGATACTGATAAAAGGGGTCAAGGTGGCGGAAACACCTGACCAATCCGGTTCGCTACTAAACCAAAACAACTAATACATTATTCAAAGGGTTCTTAAAACTTAAAAGCAAACTCCTATTTTATTATTAAGCTCGCTTAACACATTCCCCAAGCAAGCATCAACCAGTGAGCAACAAGCGTTCAACCTGAACAACCTGAGAAGGGGGGGTCGACAATCAGTCGGGAGTAACTAGATGCTCTCCCAGTCATGTTTACAACAATTAAATATAACCAACAATTATTAACAATTGAAATGCAAAACAGGTAAACATGTGAGACCATCTATACTCATGAAAACTTGACAATAACTCACTACCAAACAATGGCATAAGAAGATAATTATTCGAAATATTAACTCTAAGTCAAACAACATGTGACGACGCATAAAACAAACCACATTATGACATCATACACATCATAGAACCATCGTGACCACGTATCATGTGACCAAACCAACAACCTAATAGAGCGTATAACAACTGCCTCTAGTTACAAGTACAGTGTATAAAATGAACGCCGTTAGAGCGTATAACAACTGCCTCTAACTGTCATAGCGTATAACAATCGCTTTCCTCGAATCGACGGAGCGTATAACAATCGCCTCCATCGGTGTGGACCGTATAACAATCGTGCATCCAAGGTACTATGTATAGCGTATAACCACGCCTATATGTCTAAGACCTGGCCAGACTCTCGGTGCAATAACTGTACACCGAACAACACTCGGGGAACAGAGCGTATAACAACTGCCTCCATTACCCCCGACTATAGACCATACAGCAGACCCGGAAGGGTTGGATTAGTTCATTCCGTTCGGTATATAACTGATACCTCACGTCATCTATACAGCCAGCCCACAAACAATGCACAGTATAACTGACCATAATACATATGAATAACATCACTATCAAATCATAGGATAATATAACTGACTATCCTACAATTATATGAACAAGAGTAATAAACGATATATTCAAACATAACATTACATGATGAAACTGAACGCCACATAACATGTGAAACAAGTATCAACCATTCAATGTTATAGTACTTCAGCTATATCTTTTAACATTAACCATTCAATGTTATAGTAACCCTAATCATAACATAAACTCTGGATGCGAGGTTATAGTAACCTCGACTATAACTTCAACATATACGACTTGAAGTTATAGTTACCTCAACTATAACCTTGATACGAAACTCAAAGTTATACTAGTTCCAACCATAACCTTGAGCCATAAATCTCAGGGTATGTTAGTTTCAGCTATAACCTTAACTCGTATCCAATGTTATAGTATATTCAGCTATAACTTGGATTCATATTTCCAAGGTTATACCCGTTTCAGCCATAACTAGAGTAACTACCCAAAGTTGTATTAACTTTAGCTATAACACTTGAATCATCATCAAGGTTATACTAGCTTTAGCTATAACTTTGGAAAGAACTCTTGGCCGCCTATCATGCCGCAACTAGGGTTTGATTCGTAAATCCTAATTGCGCTCATGACACCCATAATAAACATATAAACAATATACGGGACATAATTAAAACATTAAACCATATACAAAAAATTGCGAAAACATAATTAACATGATAATAAACAATCAAACACGCACCAATTTCACAAATCAATTATTAAATCATGTAAATTACATCAATTGACATAAACACAATTAAAGGAAAATACCTAGTTACCTTATTAAGCAAATAATCCTAAAGATCGTCTTCAACGATATAAACGTCCTCTCCAGGAGCAACTTCCACGCCTTCATAAAAATCATCCACGTGCCAAAGATAACGAATCTAACAAATATATCGACTATATATATATATATATATATATATATATATATATATATATATATATATATATATATATATATATATATATATATATATATATAAACTATAAAAACTACGCGAAAACATAAAAACTTACGAAGAAGATAGATAAATTCAAGAAGTAGGATCGATCTAAGCACGAAAGATGATGAAGAACGAAGAAGAAAGGAAGAATGGCACGAAACCCTAGGCGAGGGACGCGCGGCACAAGGGAGGAAGAGAGGAGAGAAATTAGGTTTAGGGTTTTGAGAATTATGAGAAAAGAAAAGCAAGGTTTGGTTTCCCTTCTTATTTATAGAGAAGCTAATGGGTTTATTTCAAGCTTAGGCCCAAAACTTACCCATCTACACCAAGAATCACGTGAGACCCAAGGAAAAAGCGGGTCTTCACCGTTTTCGAGCCCAACGAGCCCAAAAGACAAGAGACGGATATTTTCCCGGAAAAATAAAATATGAAATACGGGGAAAATAAAATTAAAGAATTATAGTACGGAAATTAGGGGTGTTACAGAGGGTTTGGAAGCCAAGTCATATTTGGGGCATAAGAAATTGGGTTATTCAGTAAGACGGACTAATAATTTCAAGCAATGGCTGGAGGTAAGTAATCGATCTCTTTTGTCGCTTTTGCATTCAGTTTATACATGTTCATTATGAGACTAGAGCGTGTTAATTTTGATTATAAAATTTTGTATTAGGAGACTAGAACATGTTAATTTTGATTATAAAACTTACAGTTTATGTAAGAAAAAGATTAGCCACTGTATCAAAAGGGAAATATGTTTGACGAACAAATCTTTGAGCAAAAGACAGATTTACAGGTTACAAGCGAGCTGTTCAGAAATAATTTATTATGAACAAATCGTACATCAGAATTTTTTGAATTTTTTTTGAAGACTCTAGGCTTGAAAATAACAGGAGTCTTGTTTCAACATTTTTGAAAATACAAAATAAAAGCAGGTGATATAATTTTTACAAACAGACTGCCAGATTCGACAGAATTAACGAACGGATTTGCCAAGACTTCTAAATTACTTATAAAATCGAAATGAAGGTTTCTGCACCTAAACTTTTACACACACCCTAATACTCCATGTAATTGCCACATACTAAATTTTCGTGAATTAAGCATTTGAATTAGTATTTTAAATATAATTAAAATAGTTCAGCATCACTATTATCACAAAACCAGTATTAACACTATAAAATCCGAAACAAATACAATAACTCCAAAATAATTACCAAAAAAATTCATGTTATCTTAAAATCAATTATTCATTCCATAAAAATCATAATTACATAAACATCAACGAAATCCTAGTACATGAAACTACAACAAATAAATCGTGTAATACCGAGTAAAATTGAAGTTACCTTAATCGCTATCCGAATTAATCAAGTACTCGTCCTCGTGTAGATCGTCACGAAATTCTTTAAAACAAAACATTCATATATGGTTAAATCATATAGTAATTGAATAAAATAAAACTAACTATGAGACAACAATTAAGGGTGATAAATACCCTTAGAATAGGATAAACAGACGATGACAGAAGATGATCCTTGTTTAGAAGCAAAAAGGCAAGCACGTAGGTAGAATCGTTTGCGAACGTAAATAAAGAATCAAGAAGGCAAGCACGTACGTACACTCATGCGAACATAAATAAAGAAGTAAGAAGCACGTACGTAAAATTTTACGCCAAATGAACGTAGCGTAGCAGTAGTTTTTTTTTTTTTTTTTTTTTTTTAAATTATTTGAAAGAGAAAAAGAGAATATAAGATGTGAAAGATAAGTACAAAATTTTAAAAAAAGATCTTATATTGATTAGCAAGCAACAAATACACGGTCAACAGGAGAGATTTTAGGCAGTTAGTTTGCAAAAGATTTGATCATTAAATAATTATAAGACGAAGTAGATAATCCTTTCTAAAATATGGTGTGAAAACAAAATCAAAAGATGCTAACATATCTTGAGAAATTTTGGTGCAAAGGCTTGGTCTCCAAGCTATATTTTTTTCGAAAATAATGATCATTGGGGTTATAGTCGGCCCATTTTAGAAATCGGATTAACAGTTAAATGAAAACGAGTTTAATTAAAATATTAAACCAAAACCGATAAATAATAAAAATAAAATAAAATATATGAGATTTGATATAAGAATAAATGAGATCAAAAGACGTATATCCCGAGTCAAACGAGTCAAATTGTAATCGAAAATAAAATACGATTACAAAATCAAATTAGAAAAATGGCGGGTGTTACAACCTAGGTGTAACAGCTAATTTTGTATTGGGATAACCGAAATACAAAATAAGGAAACAAATAAATTTTTATTAATATCAGAAAGTTTATGTGTACAATCTATAATGTATCCTCTGATTCTAATATGCCGTAAGGGGTACGTGTACGCGGTACACGTGAGGGGTGTGCGGTAGACAACTTTAATTACTCTACATGCGATGTAGATTTGAGTTCTTGAGAGGGTCGTGATGACTTTTTTTTATAAGGTAAGAAAACTAGATTGATCCTGTGGGATAGGACCAACCTATCTCATCCTTTCGAATGAGAGAGGTAAGTTGAAACCACCGGCTTTCAAACCACCTTGAAAGAGTTGGACATGAATGTCCAATAGAAGCCATGAAGTCAACAACCTTGTTGGCTTCATGAAAGCATTGCTTAATTATCACTTTATCGAAAAATGAAGGTCTAATTTCATATCTTCGATAATACTAGAAATTTCCCAAGGAATTTGCCAATTACTACGAATTGAGTTAATAACACATAAATTATCATCATTCACAATTAACTTTGGGATTTCTAAGTATTTAGCTGCTAAATGCCTTCTTTTAAAGCGAGAGCTTCCGCAACAAGAATACTATTAGATCCGCACGTTTTTGCTCCTAACAAAACGACATTACCATTATGATCTCTTATGGAATATCCTAAAGCAGCTTTATTGCCTTCTATTCTCGATCCGTCAAAATTTAGATTTAGGAAATCTTTTCAAGGTTTCTCCCACCAGATTTCTTCCTTACGAGAAGTGTTTCTAGTCGACTCGTCTTTCTCGGGATTGTTGAGATCCTTATGTCTAGTTTCATTCAGGTCTTAGTGCTCTTATTACATAAAGTAATAAGTTTATTGATATTGATATGAACATTATTAAAGATAATGTCATTCCTATAAAATCATGCATTCTAGCAAATAAAAACAATCTTAATGAAATCATCTTTTGGAATTAAGTATTTGAGATAATTAAGTTTCATTAAAAAACTTGACTTGCAACATTATCATAATTTGAAAAAAATATTGTTGAAGCTAAAAATGTTCATGTTTTGTATAACAGACCCAATCAAGGGACATTCGTAAAAGAAACGATCTTTGTTTTTAATAGGATAGTTGTACAAAACAAAATAAGGTGGGACATTAATATAACTTTTGAGAAACCTAAATTTCGTTGGTAGGCCGTTAACACAGGCTTTCCAAAGAAAAAAAATTAAACTTTGGAGGAATATTCAATTTTTAAATCAACTGAAATTCACATTTAATTTGTCAAGAGCTTGATCAAACAAACCTTTGCGCTAACCAAGTTGTTATTTTGTTAGAGAAATTTCCATCCACGGATAGCCCCCAAATGAGGGCATCTGGAATATCATTATGTGGCAGTGGAATGTTAGTAATCAAATTCACAATATCATTATTCACTAAATTGGATAATTTACAAACATCTCATTGTTTGTCAGAGGTTATGAAATATTTAACCAAAAGATTAAGATCACGGTTACTATCATCATCAACCATACTGTTGGTGAGTGGGTGTTAAAAAACCAAATTATCGGACCAAAATTTAATGTTACTACCATTATATACCTGCCATCCCAGTCCTTTTCTAAATAGAGTCCGAACACTCATAAGTTTACGCCATTGCCAAGAAGAAACTTAATTAAGCTTATGATCAAAGAGTGAACAATTTCTCAAGTATTTTTTCGTTATCACTTTGACCCATATACTTTCCTTATTTATAAGAATTTTCCATAGAAGTTTCATTTGAAGAGTTTTATTGACTGCTTCAGAAAATTTTATTCCCAGTCCACCAACCGATTTCGGTAAACAGACTTTATGACTGATGTGACTCATATTTGCACACATTTAGTCCCCAAACTAGCCTCGTTCCTATGCTTTCTTGCATGCACTAGGGTCGTTTCTTATCTTTAACTTCCTACTTTGCATATTCTTTGAGGTTTTGTGTTCTTGGTAGGAGATGAATGCTAACCTTGCATATATGGAGCAAAATAGATCGCATCTAACGACCAAGCAACAAAAAGGAGACCAATACTAAAGGCCTAAGTCAATAAAACAGGTATTTGGGCAATGATGAAGGACCCCCAGGGCTCCTCAACGATCCCCACGGATCATGGGGCAACCAATTGAAGAAGAAACCACACTGGCCTATGAGACGGGCGTCCCAAGCTCAGCCCGAGCGTCCTGAAGAACAAGACGGGCGTCCCAAAGCCTCAGCCCGAGCGTCCCACAAGCAGGACGGACGTATTTCTTTACAGCATGGGCGTCCCAATGGGGCAGGTCGAGCGTCTCCTTAAGGGACTTGCAAGGCGTTAATCTTCATGTTAGGGACTTAATCGTCATTTAAGCCCTTAGTTACCCTAATACTTGTACTTAGTATAAATACCCCATTGTATTAGGAGATTAATCACCAAGTTTTTATCATGTTTTAGTAGAGTTTATTATCAAGTTGTAATCAAGTAGTTTTATTACACTAATTCAATCTTAATCACAACTTAATCTTCCTTTAATCATTCAAGTGTTCTTAGATAATTAGTTGGGTAATTTGAAGACTATTTGGGTTTATTGGAGAATTGACAACTCTTCATTATTCATCAAGTTTTCGTCTATTATTCTTTGCTTTATATCAGATCATCCTAAGTTGGTACAATTCCTTTTACCCTTTCCTTAATCCTTATTTATTGTTTTACTCATCCATCTTGTTTAGCTTTGTTAATATGATTAACACCCTTACTAACATGTTTTCCATGATCATGAGTGAGTAGTCTCCTAACTAGGGTTAATGTGGGATTAAGGGAGTTAATCATGGCATAGATCTTTACTTAATAAGTTCATATGATTGCTTGCTTATTGTAGTTTCAACTTATGCACATGTTATGCTTGATGAAATGCTTGATTGACAACCTAGCAAGAATCTCTTATCCATTCAACAAGACTTGTAAGACATAAACTAACGCAAGGCTTGTTAGACCATGCATATAGTTGAATAGGGAGAATTAAGTCGACTTGTAGGAGTTGTAAAGTCTTGACCGACTCGGCTCCGAGACCCAAAACTTCCTAGGAATTGTAAGATATAAACTTACTGTACTCGATTCCACTACAACAATAAGTTGCTTGCATCTATGAAACTTGTTTATATGATCTCACCATGATTCCCTTATGAACCCCGACACTCTAGTGCCTTAATCAATTGTTTATAAACCCTATTTAATTTCCTTTGCTTTGCTTTCATTTGTTTACATTTCCTTTGTTAAGTAGTTTATATTGCAAACCTCAAACTCAACCCAAATTGTGACACCCTAAGACATAGCTTTCTACAACCGATAACTAAATCCAATACCCGTCCTTTGGGATCCGACCTTTACTTACCACTCTACTAAGAGTAGTTTGGTGAGATTATAAATATTGTTTTGATTGGTAAGCTTAGACGACAAATTAAGTTTCAACCGAATCAGTTGATTGTGTAGTTGTTGGTGTTGGTTGTGTGTGTCGTTGTTTTGTTTAATTTTTTTCTTCTTCTTCTGATTTCTTGTCTGTGTCGTTTTTGTTTTGTTTGATTTTTTTTTTTTTTAGTTTGTTGGTTGTGTGGGTCAGTCTTTATTGTTGTTTTTTTTTATTCTTCAGATTTCGTTTTTTAAATATCGTCTTGTTTTATATTTTTTCGAATCTCGTCTGCTTATACATCTTTTTTTCTTCAAATTTCATATTTAAAATATCATCTTGTCATTTATTTTCTCAAATCTCGTCTTACACATTTTCTTTTTTTTTTTGTTTTTTTTGTTTTTCAGATTTTGTTTTTCAAATCTCGTTTTGTTTTTGAAATCCTTTTATTTTAATGTTAGATTTAGATCTACTAAATAGATCTCAAATAATTTGTAGATTTTAGTCTTAGATCTACTCACAAGGACCACAATTACACTCATAAAAGAACAGAGTTACACTTATAAAGGACCAAAGTTACACTTAAATATGAGTAAATTTTTTAAGTGAAGGTGGTGGTAGTTGTGGGTGTAGTTTGGTGGTGGAGGACGGTGGTGGTATTTGATGGTGGTCGGAGTTATAAAGGACCAAAGTTACATGTTAGGTTCATATACCTATTATTAGACTTTTCTAATAGTGAACTAATTAACATTTTAACTCAAGTTCATTAAGATCTAGTGCATGCATAACTAATTAAGAGATAAAATAAGAAAAATAATGTTCCTTACATTGTTATATGGCACGAAATAAGGGCACAAATAAGGTCACCTTCCTTATTTGTTCTTGAGCTTAAATGTAATGGATGATCCTCCTTAATCCCAAGTATTGAGATCCTCCTCTTGTTTCACCCAAAACAAGACCCTTAAACTAATATATTAACTACCTAGATTAATATACTAGTATCCTTAAAATAATTCTAATAATATTCTTATTACTACACTAGTAATCTTATATTGAATTAGAATTTATGATGAACAATCTTTAAAGTTTCTAAAACTAATTTTAGAGAGAGTTGAGAGAGAAGGATAAGAATGTAAGCCTTTTGAAAATATGAAGAATGAAAATGAGAAAAAAATTCTCATCATAAAGAGGAGAGGTCGGGTGGGGTGTAGGCCACAAGCCAATGCATGGCCTCCTCTTTATCCTTTTTCTCTTCTCTAAATAGTAGGCATGTAAGGCTAAGTAGATTAGGTATGATTATGTTAATTTTAACCATTAAAATAACTCACCCATAATCCACTACAACCACTCCATTTTCGGTCACTATGTATAAAATGGACTTCCATTTTATTTTGTCAATTTGTCATTTGTTACACAATATGTTACATGTAGTATGTAACATGTTATTAATTAATTTAATGCATATTTATCAAATATATATCATTATATACATTAGTTAAATTACATATAACAAATTGTCCAGTGATTCTTGATCACATAAATAAAATGGGTCATATAATTATAATTCACAACATATTGTAATTATAATTAACTATTCATTCTTATCTTAATTGTTTCACAAACAATAATCAATTTTAGTAATAAAATCTTTTAATTATTAAAATAAATCTTATTTAATCAATATTACAATAAGATATATATACATTCTCACTCATTATCATAAATTGTTCAATTTTAAGGAATTAATTAATCTGTATCGTTATACAATTTATTAATTAATCTATTAAGGGAATTGTCCTAAGGTGTGGCCTTAAGGGATCAACTGATCACCATCGTCAAACGACAGTAATGTCAAACTCTAGTTAGCCAATCATTACTGATTAATGTTGATCAGTTGACTATATAAATGAATCATCCTTTACGTATTCTTAATTTGAGATTTAAACATGTGATCACACTATTGTTGAGGACATATACTCCAACAATCTCCACTTGTCCGAGACAAGTGTGCGTCCCCAATTCTCTTGTCCTATTACAATCTCCCACTCAATGCAAGGTGTCTTGCAGGTCGTACTTGCATCTGATCATATCTTGAGTGGTTTCCTCGATCTGGAGAGTAACTGTCTGACCGAAATTATCTACCGTAGATACCTTCCGAGCGTGGCCACGCATTTTCAGTTCACTTCTCCTCGAGTGGCCCTGAGATTTTCAACAACCCTGACAAGGGGGTGGACAATTCCTATCGCACTATTCCCTTTGTATAGCCACAGTTCATCATAACCCAAAATATACTCATTTGACTTCAGTTACGACAGTCGTAGAGTATAAATCAATGCCAATCAGAAACTTGTGCCAACTTGGGCGAATAATCTCTAGTCAAAAGAATCGACTCATAAGAATACTATAGTAGCTCTTGCCACGACCAGGCTTTATGAATTTCCAGAACTCTATAAGTGGTCACTACCCGACAGAGTGTCTTATACAGTCTGTCTATGTGATCGACTAGTCATCCCGTATGACTCTATGGCACTTGAACTTGCCATCAATCGCATCACACTCTAGTTACTTCGAGACGTCACCTCCTATAAGTAACCAGGGGCGCATACTATGTCAATCCAGTTCACTTCAATGGGGTTCAATATTGTCTCAACAACCCATTTGGATATAACAAAGTAATAGATGAGTTTAAAAAACTCAAACAATAAATGCGATTATCACATATGAATAGTCAATACCTTATTACTACTTCATATCTTATAATCTGTAGTGTACATTTTACACTAGTTAAATTGCAATAAAAGCTTGGTAAGTAGATATACTATGTATCCATTCTTTCAACTTTATGAATTGCTATTTCCTTCTATTCAATGTCATTTCTAATGACATGAATTTATCTAAGTAGATGTCTAGTCTTCTGACTAGACTTGGGCTCTTGAACTTGAAAGATGCTCCCACTGTTATCATATAACTTGTGATAAAGTCTTTGGTAGAGGGATCTACTCTCACTCCCTACGTTGACCATCTTATCACAATGTACTTAGGTTCTGTTTGTAGAACTTTCAATGGTTGAAACTAAAACATTTCTCTAGTCTCTTACTCCTAAGTCAATAAAATCAGCCTAGGATTTTAACAAATCCTTATAGGTTTGGATACTAGAGTTTGTACAACCCTTCAACACACAACTTAGTATATCATCCAAACACAAGAACGAATCCTCAATTCTCCTCAAGAATTTTAAAGGATGTTCTTTAAGGCTTTCAAACGACATTTATTTGAATTAACTTGTTATTGACTTATTATGCTCCAAGCATATGATTCATCACGGCATGTACATATAATGGCATACATGATCGTTCTAATAGCGGAAACATTAGCAATCGATTTCATGTGATCAACAACTTATTTAGGTTCAGTGAATGATTATGACTCTATCATAGTAATTTCACTTTCATCAATATGAATAACCTAGTCAACCTTGTTGATGTTAAACAGATAAAGGATCTTATCAATATAGGATATTTATCTTAGTGCCAAACTAAAATTCCCTATTTCATAATAGATTTGGAATTTTGGAATGCTATATGTCATCTTTCATTGAGAATTGAAGACCAAAACACTCCCTTATAGATGGTAGTGTTTCCATATCATCCTCAATGAGTGATATGACATCAATATGGAAGACAATCTCTCCCACTGAATTTTATGTCTAAACTCGGCAATTTTGACTCCCACTCAAATCCATGCCTACCCATGGTCTCATGACAACTCGAGTGAAACCATTTTCTCATCACATGATTGAAAAGATCATTGCAGTCTTAAGTGTTAATTAAAACCTTGTGCTTATGTCACACACACACACCCCTTTATAAATACCTATTTAGAAATTGGTTTTATCATCTAACTTGATCATATACACTATGAGGTGTAGCAGCAATAACATGGATCTTAGCATAGTTACATGTTAACTTAACATGGTAGACATCTCTTATGCCTGTCTTTGCAATAAAGTCGATTTAGGACTACTCGCAATTGATCATTCAATAGGTCATAATTCCATTACTTTCGAAAGGTAACATATTAACAATAAGACATGTATACTTTACTCCCACTCTATCTTAATAGACTATAGTTCACTCAAAAAGTAATAGATTAACTATAAGACATGTTTGTGACGATCTACTCCCACTCTATCTCTTAGAAATATATACTTCTATCTTCTTAAGAGATAGCTTTGTGAGTTACAAACATATGTGGTGAAGTAATACTTGCTCATCTCGACCGACGTGTTAGCTCATAAATAGACCAGCTCTATTATGGCAGCTTGATTCATGTAAAAGCGAATCTGGTCTATGTCATTTGTTAAATAGACTTGCTATTTTAGGTATCTCCAGGTTGACCTTTCGTTTAAAATAATGTGTCCGTTTTGGATTCCAAATCCCCAAAAGTGAGTTCGACAACTCAATCCGACTCATATCTATGTAATATACTATCTTGAGGTCTTAAGCCCTCCCATAGCTCGTATGGAGTCTTATAAATGGTGTAGCCAATTGGTTTATAAAATTTTCCCTTTTTAGAGTTCAAATAACTCCTTTTGACTTTATAATCATTTCTTTCTTATATCAAATAAGATATGACATTAAGTCACAAAAGCATAAATGAGAATTAGATTTATGACTTATGAACTTAATTACAATGATCCCATCATTGTAATTCTTTTATGGTTAAATTAAGTCAACATAATTTACGTTTTGATATGAAAGGTGTATAACACTACAAAAAGAATTAAAACAGGCGACTGATTTTGGCGACTGAAATCAGTCGCCAAAATCAATTTGGCGACTGAAATCAGTCGCCAAAGGTCAGTCGCGGACCTTAGTCGCCTTTTCTAGCTTTGGCGACTAAAGTCGGTCGCCAAATTTGGCGACTGAAAAATCAGTCGCCAAATGATTAAAATGGCGACGGATGGGGTAGTCGCCAATTTGGCGATCGATTCAAGTAGTCGCCAATTTGGCGATCAATAGCAGATTGCCAAATGCCAATTCGATCGCCTTTTTTTGGGTGACGTAGCCAGATTTAGGTTGAGGCAATTTAGCGATCGATTTGGGATTTGGCGACTACAAATCGAGTCGCCAAAATGGCGACTACCTTGAATCGATCGCCAAATTGGCGATCGACTTCTTGATCGCTAAATCACAAATCGATCGCCAAAGCTACCGTAAGTTTTGGTGGTTTTTTTCGTTTTTCATTGCTAGCCAAATATTTACAACTCCGCATACAAACCGATGTTCCACAACACCATACATCCCAAATTTCAACACACACAACACCATACATTTCAACCCAACACCTCCCAATTTCTCAAACTTCATTTCATATATTGAAAATGAAAGTTTTACAAGCTAAGCTATTCTAAATGTTCAAGTCTAAAGTGTTCAAGTTTTACAAGCTTACATGCTAAAATCATCTTACTTGGAAGCCAACACCGGCTCCACTCCCCCCATGTGGACCATGCGGATCATTTGGATCGTAGTTGGATCTAGGTCCGGGGTTACAACCTTGCCACCAATTCTCAAACATTTCCATTCTTTCCTTCATTTGCCGGAATTCTTCATCACGTTTGGCATCACGTTCATCACGCTCTCTTATTTGACCTTGAAGTTGACTAATAATTCCCGGTTGATACGTGTTGCTGGGAATTGTTGAAGTCGATCTCCTACGCGTTTTCTCATAGAAAGCCGGTGTTGAACTTCCGGTACCATACACGTGCCCTTTCTTGAAGCCATCCACCAACTTATACCATATGTCATTATCCGGAGTTTCTGGATTGGCGGCTTTTTCTTGTTCAAATGCTTCCTACAATATTAAACAAATGGTTGTAAGTTAATATGGTAACCACCTTATATACGACATTTTAAAAGAGAATAAATTAACAAAAATTAAGTGTTACGGAAACTTACATATAATTGCTTGTCTTTTGGCTTAGTCCAAGTTCTAACCCCTTTGTGGTCAACCCGGAATGCGTGTCCGAAACGGTTATTCGTACCGTCGCAATCGGGCCGTGACTTCTTCTTTCCTCTCTGAATGAAAAAAAAAACATACATGTTAGAAAATCAACAAAAAATCTAACATAAAATAAACATGTTGCATTGAAAACAAAAAAAAAAGTGTGAAATAATAGACAAACTTACCCCCAACATACGATTCCAGAACGATCGTGAACCCGCGTAATGAGTAGGCTCGTTCACGGCGTCTTCCTTTCCTCCTCTTTTGTTGAGGGATGCTTGCTTAGACTTCTTCTGAAAAGCGGGAGTTTTGGTATGCTTTATTAAGCCTTCATACTTGTCACCTGCAATTACACATATGAAATCATAACTAATAAGTTACTGATATTATTTATAATATAAGAGAGTATATACTAATTAATACAAATAACAAAACAAGTTAATTAAATACCTTTCATGTGGTCTGGTTCCTTTGGGCGCCTAACTACCTTCCAAATCACGTCCCGATATCGTCGAGTACCGACTTCATCGTACATGATACGAACATTCTGTTCTTGAGACGGTGACCAAGCAAATGCTTGCTACAAAAAAAAGCGACAAAATTTCATATTAGTATTTATAAAAGTATAACCTTGGTTATTAAAACAAAGAATTACGGAAAATATATACCCGAAAGTTATTGAACCACGCCTCTCTTTGTGCATGAGAAGCTTGTGTCCACGATGTAGGAATTGGACCCACGAAATTAGTCTTCGTGCTTTTCGTGACACCTCGTACCACGCAATCGTCCATAAACCTGCATTTATTTTGAACATGTAAAATTACAAACAATTATTATTTAAAAAAAAAAAATAAAAAAAAAAAACAAAATAGTAGACTAATAAAGAATAAAACTTACCATAATCCCGCCGGCTCAAGAATCATTTTAAAAACAGCTACCGCGTACGGTGGTGCCTAGCAGCGCGGTGACAACCCTGAAAAGAGAAAAGAAAAACAAAAATAACAAGGTTATTCTACCTCAATTCATCAATAACATGAATTATCAAACTAAATTTATCAAAATCAAGTCCTAAAGAAGGTTCCACTTAGCTAATAGCTAATTTCTCTTAATCCAAAAGACGGTTCCACTTAGCTAATTCCATTAATACAAAAGACGGTTTTACTTAACTTAATATTAATAATAATACAATGATTACACTTAACTTAGTAATAATAATAATAATATTATTAATTAAGACGGTTCCACTTAGCTTAATACTAATGATAATGAGACGGTATCACTTAGCTACCCAACACCATACACCACCCACAACCCACCCACCCACGGCCGACCCCCACCCACGGCCGAACCCACCGGACCACCACCACCCACGGCCGAACCCCCCTCCGCACCCCCCATAACCCTAAACCTAAAGACAAACCTCATAATCATTCCCTTTTAATTCAAACACAAATTAAACTAAATCTAACTACAAATTAATCTAACATACAAATTACAAATAAATCTAACAAACTAACCACAAATTAATCAAACTAACTACAAATAAATCTAACAAATTAAACTATATAAACTGAAATTAAACAAAAAAAACTAACCTAATTGAAGAGGTGGATGTGGCGGTGGAAATGGCGGTGGGAGATGGCGGTGGAAGGGTGGTTGTGTGGTGTTGTTCGTTGGTGTCGTCGCCGCTGTTTCAATCGCTCGTCCCTTTTTTTTTTTGTTTCGCAAAGAGTAAAGTAGGAGGGAGAAGCGCTGAATGTATTAAAAAAATTGGCGACTGATTTTTTTAATTTGGCGACTGAAATTCAGTCGCCAAATTTGGCGACTACCCTTACTTCAGTCGCCAAATTTAACAAATCAGTCGCCAATTTGATTCCCCTTTTAAAAAAGACAGCCTGGTATCCATTAAAACAGTTGGCGACTGAAATTCATTTTGGCGACCGAATTTCAGTCGCCAATTTGGCGACTACAAACAAATCAGTCGCCAAATTTAAAATATCGGTCGCCAAGTTTGATTCCCTTTTTAAAAAAGCCAGTCGCCAAATTGGCGACTGTTTTCAGTCGCCAATTTGAAAATCAGTCGCCAAATTGGCGACTAAATATATCAGTCGCCAAATTTCGGTCGCCTGTTTTAGTTTTTCTTGTAGTGTAATGACAAGTTTTAGAATGAAAATTTCCATAAACCGGGTGACTTGGGTTGCAAACCAAGCCACTAAAATTCAAATACAACTTCTTGTTCTTGAAAAAAAAAAGGAAATAAACTAATTTCCATGTCCAACTAGGAAATTAAAAGAGTTCTAAAACAACAAGTTCAAAATACAGCAATAAAACGAAGACTATTAATATAAAGGCCAAGCTTCCATAGGTCTTCTACTATGGGCGGCTACTCTAGCTTCCCTTGAAGAGCCTCCTTAGGCTTGCTTGTCTTTGCCTTTGTCTTTGCTCGGATGCCCTTAAAAAATAAGTTAAAAGGGGTAAGAATCACAACTTGTATCCAAATACAAAAGTTGAGATTTAAATCAAAACATAAATGATAGGGAGAATTTTATTTATTACCTACTGGAATAATCTTTCCAGCTTTGATATCTCCAAGATACTTTGGGCAATTCCTCTTCCAATGTCCTATGCCATTACAATAATGGCATTTGTCTTCGGAAGTAGCATCCTTTTTAGAAGAGCTTTTCACAATTGCTTTTCCTTTTCTCTTGAAGGGAGTGGGTTTCTTGCTCTTACTAGCACTCATCTTAACTTTTCCTTTGCTTTTGTTGTTAATGGCAAGCACATCCTTGGTTGAACTAACATCAAGACCCATATCTCTCTCGGCTTGCACAAGCAATTTGTGCAATTCATGGAGAGAAGTCTTCATATTTTGCATATTGTAGTTTACCCTAAACTGCACATATGCCTTGAATTTGTTCAAGGAATGTAGAACTTGGTCAATGACGAGTTGTTCGGAATATTGACCCCTTGGATCTTAAGAGTCTCAACAAGCTCAATAAATTTGAGCACATGAGGGCTAACCTTTTGGTTCTCTTTGATGTTGATTTCGAAAAATGCGGAGCCCGCCTCATATTGGATTATCCTAGGAGCTTGCGAAAACATGGTCACAAGCTTGGTGTAGATCTCATAGGCCATGCTCATATTGATAGCACTCCTTTGGAGATCGGGCTCCATAGAGAAAATCAAGACATTCTTGATAGCAACCGACTCTTTTAGGTAGGCCTCATAGGCTTCCCTTGCGGCGGAGGTTGACCTAATAGTAGGTGTGGTGGGAGCGGCTTCGGTAAGGTAACGAAGCTTGTCGTCACCTTCCGCGGCCAAACGGAGTTGCGCATCCCAATCGGCGAAGTTAGAACCATTATTTTCAAGTTTACATCGATCCATAAAGGATCGGAGCCAAGAAGCATTGGGGAGTGGTGGAGCGTTTGCGCTAGTTGATGCGGATGAAATTGGAGTCGACATTGCAAACTAATCAAATTGACTACAAAATAGAAAATGAAGGAATTATAAACATTTATCGTCTTAAAACTTGTAACTATTTTAAACAAGTTTAACATTTATATAGTGACCTCTACCGAACTATAATAAATGATTCCGAAATCCATCTTTATACAAATATGGGTACGGGGAAACCGATACATCCCATATTTCATACAAATTTGGTGAATTAACTCTTTAATTGATTCTACTTTAGAACTCTCGGTCGATGTTTTTCATAAAACCCATCTCTAGCCTCGGAATATAAGACTAGTCATAATATCCCGTTTGAGACCAACCAAATTTCGCGTGTAATAACGTTTTATTACCCCACTTACCCAATGATAAATGAAGGCACCTCGGGAAAATCGAACCTACCTCAAATGTTACGGGGATTCATGGGTCCTACTATTTGGTAAGGCTAAGTCTCAATCTTTTAAAAGTAAAGGTCAGTCGCGGACCTTAGTCGCCTTTTCTAGCTTTGGCGACTAAAGTCGGTCGCCAAATTTGGCGACTGAAAAATCAGTCGCCAAATGATTAAAATGGCGACGGATGGGGTAGTCGCCAATTTGGCGACTGATTCAAGGTAGTCGCCAATTTGGCGACTGAATAGCAGTCGCCAAATGCCAATTCAGTCGCCTTTTTTGGGTGACGTAGCCAGTTTGGCTGAGGCAATTTGGCGACTGATTTGGGATTTGGCGACTACAAATCAGTCGCCAAAATGGCGACTACCTTGAATCAGTCGCCAAATTGGCGACTGACTTGCAGTCGCCAAATCACAAATCAGTCGCCAAAGCTACTGTAAGTTTTGGTGGTTTTTTTCGTTTTCATTGCTAGCCAAATATTTACAACCTGCATACAAACCGATGTTCCACAACACCATACATCCCAAATTTCAACACACACAACACCATACATTTCAACCCAACACCTCCCAATTTCTCAAACTTCATTTCATATATTGAAAATGAAAGTTTTACAAGCTAAGCTATTCTAAATGTTCAAGTCTAAAGTGTTCAAGTTTTACAAGCTTACATGCTAAAATCATCTTACTTGGAAGCCAACACCGGCTCCACTCCCCCCATGTGGACCATGCGGATCATTTGGATCGTAGTTGGATCTAGGTCCGGGGTTACAACCTTGCCACCAATTCTCAAACATTTCCATTCTTTCCTTCATTTGCCGGAATTCTTCATCACGTTTGGCATCACGTTCATCACGCTCTCTTATTTGACCTTGAAGTTGACTAATAATTCCCGTTGATACGTGTTCTTTGGGAATTGTTGAAGTCGATCTCCTACGCGTTTTCTCATAGAAAGCCGGTGTTGAACTTCCGGTACCATACACGTGCCATTTCTTGAAGCCATCCACCAACTTATACCATATGTCATTATCCGGAGTTTCTGGATTGGCGGCATTTTCTTGTTCAAATGCTTCCTACAATATTAAACAAATGGTTGTAAGTTAATATGGTAACCACCTTATATACGACATTTTAAAAGAGAATAAATTAACAAAAATTAAGTGTTACGGAAACTTACATATAATTGCTTGTCTTTTGGCTTAGTCCAAGTTCTAACCCCTTTGTGGTCAACCCTGGAATGCGTGTCCAGAAACAGTTCTGGTACCGTCGCAATCGGCAGTGACTTCTTCTTTCCTCTCTGAATGAAAAAAAAACATACATGTTAGAAAATCAACAAAAAATCTAACATAAAATAAACATGTTGCATTGAAAACAAAAAAAAAGTGTGAAATAATAGACAAACTTACCCCCAACATACGATTCCAGAACGATCGTGAACCCGCGAAATGAGTAGGCTCGTTCACCGCGTCTTCCTTTCCTCCTCTTTTGTTGAGGGATGCTTGCTTAGACTTCTTCTGAAAAGCGGGAGTTTTGGTATGCTTTATTAAGCCTTCATACTTGTCACCTGCAATTACACATATGAAATCATAACTAATAAGTTACTGATATTATTTATAATATAAGAGAGTATATACTAATTAATACAAATAACAAAACAAGTTAATTAAATACCTTTCATGTGGTCTGGTTCCTTTGGGCGCCTAACTACCTTCCAAATCACGTCCCGATATCGTCGAGTACCGACTTCATCGTACATGATACGGACATTTTGTTCTTGAGACGGTGACCAAGCAAATGCTTGCTACAAAAAAAAAAAAAAAGCGACAAAATTTCATATTAGTATTTATAAAAGTATAACCTTGGTTATTAAAACAAAGAATTACGGAAAATATATACCCGAAAGTTATTGAACCACGCCTCTCTTTGTGCATGAGAAGCTTGTGTCCACGATGTAGGAATTGGACCCACGAAATTAGTCTTCGTGCTTTTCGTGACACCTCGTACCACGCAATCGTCCATAAACCTGCATTTATTTTGAACATGTAAAATTACAAACAATTATTATTTTTAAAAAAAAAAATAATAAAAAAAAAACAAAATAGTAGACTAATAAAGAATAAAACTTACCATAATCCCGCCGGCTCAAGAATCATTTTAAAAACAGCTACCGCGTACGGTGGTGCCTAGCAAACATGGACAACCCCGAAAAAGAGAAAAGAAAAACAAAAATAACAAGGTTATTCTACCTCAATTCATCAATAACATGAATTATCAAACTAAATTTATCAAAATCAAGTCCTAAAGAAGGTTCCACTTAGCTAATAGCTAATTTCTCTTAATCCAAAAGACGGTTCCACTTAGCTAATTCCATTAATACAAAAGACGGTTTTACTTAGCTTAATATTAATAATAATACGATGATTACACTTAACTTAGTAATAATAATAATAATATTATTAATTAAGACGGTTCCACTTGCTTAATACTAATGATAATGAGACGGTATCACTTAGCTACCCAACACCATACACCACCCACAACCCACCCACCCACGGCCGACCCCCACCCACGGCCGAACCCACCGGACCACCACCACCCACGGCCGAACCCCCCTCCGCACCCCCCATAACCCTAAACCTAAAGACAAACCTCATAATCATTCCCTTTTAATTCAAACACAAATTAAACTAAATCTAACTACAAATTAATCTAACATACAAATTACAAATAAATCTAACAAACTAACCACAAATTAATCAAACTAACTACAAATAAATCTAACAAATTAAACTATATAAACTGAAATTAAACAAAAAAAACTAACCTAATTGAAGAGGTGGATGTGGCGGTGGAAATGGCGGTGGGAGATGGCGGTGGAAGGGTGGTTGTGTGGTGTTGTTCATTGGTGTCGTCGCCGCTGTTTCAATCGCTCGTCCCTTTTTTTTTTTTGTTTCGCAAAGAGTAAAGTAGGAGGGAGAAGCGCTGAATGTATTAAAAAAATTGGCGACTGATTTTTTTAATTTGGCGACTGAAATTCAGTCGCCAAATTTGGCGACTACCCTTACTTCAGTCGCCAAATTTAACAAATCAGTCGCCAATTTGATTCCCCTTTTAAAAAAGACAGCCTGGTATCCATTAAAACAGTTGGCGACTGAAATTCATTTTGGCGACTACAAACAAATCAGTCGCCAAATTTAAAATATCGGTCGCCAAGTTTGATTCCCTTTTTAAAAAAGCCAGTCGCCAAATTGGCGACTGAAACAGTCGCCAATTTGAAAATCAGTCGCCAAATTGGCGACTAAATATATCAGTCGCCAAATTTCGGTCGCCTGTTTTAGTTTTTCTTGTAGTGTAATGACAAGTTTTAGAATGAAAATTTCCATAAACCGGGTGACTTGGGTTGCAAACCAAGCCACTAAAATTCAAATACAACTTCTTGTTCTTGAAAAAAAAAAGGAAATAAACTAATTTCCATGTCCAACTAGGAAATTAAAAGAGTTCTAAAACAACAAGTTCAAAATACAGCAATAAAACGAAGACTATTAATATAAAGGCCAAGCTTCCATAGGTCTTCTACTATGGGCGGCTACTCTAGCTTCCCTTGAAGAGCCTCCTTAGGCTTGCTTGTCTTTGCCTTTGTCTTTGCTCGGATGCCCTTAAAAAATAAGTTAAAAGGGGTAAGAATCACAACTTGTATCCAAATACAAAAGTTGAGATTTAAATCAAAACATAAATGATAGGGAGAATTTTATTTATTACCTCTTTGGAATAATCTTTCCAACTTTGATATCTCCAAGATACTTTGGGCAATTCCTCTTCCAATGTCCTATGCCATTACAATAATGGCATTTGTCTTCGGAAGTAGCATCCTTTTTAGAAGAGCTTTTCACAATTGCTTTTCCTTTTCTCTTGAAGGGAGTGGGTTTCTTGCTCTTACTAGCACTCATCTTAACTTTTCCTTTGCTTTTGTTGTTAATGGCAAGCACATCCTTGGTTGAACTAACATCAAGACCCATATCTCTCTCGGCTTGCACAAGCAATTTGTGCAATTCATGGAGAGAAGTCTTCATATTTTGCATATTGTAGTTTACCCTAAACTGCACATATGCCTTGAATTTGTTCAAGGAATGTAGAACTTGGTCAATGACGAGTTGTTCGGAATATTGACCCCTTGGATCTTAAGAGTCTCAACAAGCTCAATAAATTTGAGCATATGAGGGCTAACCTTTTGGTTCTCTTTGATGTTGATTTCGAAAAATGCGGAGCCCGCCTCATATTGGATTATCCTAGGAGCTTGCGAAAACATGGTCACAAGCTTGGTGTAGATCTCATAGGCCATGCTCATATTGATAGCACTCCTTTGGAGATCGGGCTCCATAGAGAAAATCAAGACATTCTTGATAGCAACCGACTCTTTTAGGTAGGCCTCATAGGCTTCCCTTGCGGCGGAGGTTGACCTAATAGTAGGTGTGGTGGGAGCGGCTTCGGTAAGGTAACGAAGCTTGTCGTCACCTTCCGCGGCCAAACGGAGTTGCGCATCCCAATCGGCGAAGTTAGAACCATTATTTTCAAGTTTACATCGATCCATAAAGGATCGGAGCCAAGAAGCATTGGGGAGTGGTGGAGCGTTTGCGCTAGTTGATGCGGATGAAATTGGAGTCGACATTGCAAACTAATCAAATTGACTACAAAATAGAAAATGAAGGAATTATAAACATTTATCGTCTTAAAACTTGTAACTATTTTAAACAAGTTTAACATTTATATAGTGACCTCTACCGAACTATAATAAATGATTCCGAAATCCATCTTTATACAAATATGGGTACGGGGAAACCGATACATCCCATATTTCATACAAATTTGGTGAATTAACTCTTTAATTGATTCTACTTTAGAACTCTCGGTCGATGTTTTTCATAAAACCCATCTCTAGCCTCGGAATATAAGACTAGTCATAATATCCCGTTTGAGACCAACCAAATTTCGCGTGTAATAACGTTTTATTACCCCACTTACCCAATGATAAATGAAGGCACCTCGGGAAAATCGAACCTACCTCAAATGTTACGGGGATTCATGGGTCCTACTATTTGGTAAGGCTAAGTCTCAATCTTTTAAAAGTAAAGGTCAGTCGCGGACCTTAGTCGCCTTTTCTAGCTTTGGCGACTAAAGTCGGTCGCCAAATTTGGCGACTGAAAAATCAGTCGCCAAATGATTAAAATGGCGACGGATGGGGTAGTCGCCAATTTGGCGATCGATTCAAATAGTCGCCAATTTGGCGATCAATAGCAATCGCCAAATGCCAATTCGATCGCCTTTTTTGGGTGACGTAGCCATTTAGGTGAGGCAATTTGGCGATCGATTTGGGATTTGCGACTACAAATCGATCGCCAAAATGGCGACTACCTTGAATCGTCGCCAAATTGGCGATCGACTTGCGTCGCCAAATCACAAATCGATCGCCAAAGCTACTGTATGTTTTGGTGGTTTTTTCGTTTTCATTGCTAGCCAAATATTTACAACCCGCATACAAACGATGTTCCACAACACCATACATCCCAAATTTCAACACACACAACACCATACATTTCAACCCAACACCTCCCAATTTCTCAAACTTCATTTCATATATTGAAAATGAAAGTTTTACAAGCTAAGCTATTCTAAATGTTCAAGTCTAAAGTGTTCAAGTTTTACAAGCTTACATGCTAAAATCATCTTACTTGGAAGCCAACACCGGCTCCACTCCCCCCATGTGGACCATGCAGATCATTTGGATCGTAGTTGGATCTAGGTCCGGGGTTACAACCTTGCCACCAATTCTCAAACATTTCCATTCTTTCCTTCATTTGCTTAATTCTTCATCACGTTTGGCATCACGTTCATCACGCTCTCTTATTTGACCTTGAAGTTGACTAATAATTCCCGGTTGATACGTGTTGCTGGGAATTGTTGAAGTCGATCTCCTACGCGTTTTCTCATAGAAAGCCGGTGTTGAACTTCCGGTACCATACACGTGCCATTTCTTGAAGCCATCCACCAACTTATACCATATGTCATTATCCGGAGTTTCTGGATTGGCGGCATTTTCTTGTTCAAATGCTTCCTACAATATTAAACAAATGGTTGTAAGTTAATATGGTAACCACCTTATATACGACATTTTAAAAGAGAATAAATTAACAAAAATTAAGTGTTACGGAAACTTACATATAATTGCTTGTCTTTTGGCTTAGTCCAAGTTCTAACCCCTTTGTGGTCAACCCTGGAATGCGTGTCCAGAAACAGTTCTGGTACCGTCGCAATCGGCTGTGACTTCTTCTTTCCTCTCTGAATGAAAAAAAAAAAAACATACATGTTAGAAAATCAACAAAAAATCTAACATAAAATAAACATGTTGCATTGAAAACAAAAAAAAAAGTGTGAAATAATAGACAAACTTACCCCCAACATACGATTCCAGAACGATCGTGAACCCGCGTAATGAGTAGGCTCGTTCACGGCGTCTTCCTTTCCTCCTCTTTTGTTGAGGGATGCTTGCTTAGACTTCTTCTGAAAAGCGGGAGTTTTGGTATGCTTTATTAAGCCTTCATACTTGTCACCTGCAATTACACATATGAAATCATAACTAATAAGTTACTGATATTATTTATAATATAAGAGAGTATATACTAATTAATACAAATAACAAAACAAGTTAATTAAATACCTTTCATGTGGTCTGGTTCCTTTGGGCGCCTAACTACCTTCCAAATCACGTCCCGATATCGTCGAGTACCGACTTCATCGTACATGATACGGACATTTTGTTCTTGAGACGGTGACCAAGCAAATGCTTGCTACAAAAAAAAAAGCGACAAAATTTCATATTAGTATTTATAAAAGTATAACCTTGGTTATTAAAACAAAGAATTACGGAAAATATATACCCGAAAGTTATTGAACCACGCCTCTCTTTGTGCATGAGAAGCTTGTGTCCACGATGTAGGAATTGGACCCACGAAATTAGTCTTCGTGCTTTTCGTGACACCTCGTACCACGCAATCGTCCATAAACCTGCATTTATTTTGAACATGTAAAATTACAAACAATTATTATTTTTAAAAAAAAAAATAATAAAAAAAAAAACAAAATAGTAGACTAATAAAGAATAAAACTTACCATAATCCCGCCGGCTCAAGAATCATTTTAAAAACAGCTACCGCGTACGGTGGTGCCTAGCAGCGCGGTGACAACCCTGAAAAGAGAAAAGAAAAACAAAAATAACAAGGTTATTCTACCTCAATTCATCAATAACATGAATTATCAAACTAAATTTATCAAAATCAAGTCCTAAAGAAGGTTCCACTTAGCTAATAGCTAATTTCTCTTAATCCAAAAGACGGTTCCACTTAGCTAATTCCATTAATACAAAAGACGGTTTTACTTAGCTTAATATTAATAATAATACGATGATTACACTTAACTTAGTAATAATAATAATAATATTATTAATTAAGACGGTTCCACTTGCTTAATACTAATGATAATGAGACGGTATCACTTAGCTACCCAACACCATACACCACCCACAACCCACCCACCCACGGCCGACCCCCACCCACGGCCGAACCCACCGGACCACCACCACCCACGGCCGAACCCCCCTCCGCACCCCCCATAACCCTAAACCTAAAGACAAACCTCATAATCATTCCCTTTTAATTCAAACACAAATTAAACTAAATCTAACTACAAATTAATCTAACATACAAATTACAAATAAATCTAACAAACTAACCACAAATTAATCAAACTAACTACAAATAAATCTAACAAATTAAACTATATAAACCAAATTAAACAAAAAAAACTAACCTAATTGAAGAGGTGGATGTGGCGGTGGAAATGGCGGTGGGAGATGGCGGTGGAAGGGTGGTTGTGTGGTGTTGTTCATTGGTGTCGTCGCCATTTCAATTCAATCGCTCGTCCCTTTTTTTTTTTTGTTTCGCAAAGAGTAAAGTAGGAGGGAGAAGCGGCTGAATGTATTAAAAAAATTAGCGATGATTTTTTAATTTGGCGATCGAAATTGATCAAATTTGGCGACTACCCTTACTTGATCGCCAAATTTAACAAATCGATCGCCAATTTGATTCCCCTTTTAAAAAGACACTGGTATCCATTAAAACAGTTGGCGACTGAAATTCATTTTGGCGACTACAAACAAATCAGTCGCCAAATTTAAAATATCGGTCGCCAAGTTTGATTCCCTTTTTAAAAAAGCCAGTCGCCAAATTGGCGACTGTTTTCAGTCGCCAATTTGAAAATCAGTCGCCAAATTGGCGACTAAATATATCAGTCGCCAAATTTCGGTCGCCTGTTTTAGTTTTTCTTGTAGTGTAATGACAAGTTTTAGAATGAAAATTTCCATAAACCGGGTGACTTGGGTTGCAAACCAAGCCACTAAAATTCAAATACAACTTCTTGTTCTTGAAAAAAAAAAGGAAATAAACTAATTTCCATGTCCAACTAGGAAATTAAAAGAGTTCTAAAACAACAAGTTCAAAATACAGCAATAAAACGAAGACTATTAATATAAAGGCCAAGCTTCCATAGGTCTTCTACTATGGGCGGCTACTCTAGCTTCCCTTGAAGAGCCTCCTTAGGCTTGCTTGTCTTTGCCTTTGTCTTTGCTCGGATGCCCTTAAAAAATAAGTTAAAAGGGGTAAGAATCACAACTTGTATCCAAATACAAAAGTTGAGATTTAAATCAAAACATAAATGATAGGGAGAATTTTATTTATTACCTACTGGAATAATCTTTCCAGCTTTGATATCTCCAAGATACTTTGGGCAATTCCTCTTCCAATGTCCTATGCCATTACAATAATGGCATTTGTCTTCGGAAGTAGCATCCTTTTTAGAAGAGCTTTTCACAATTGCTTTTCCTTTTCTCTTGAAGGGAGTGGGTTTCTTGCTCTTACTAGCACTCATCTTAACTTTTCCTTTGCTTTTGTTGTTAATGGCAAGCACATCCTTGGTTGAACTAACATCAAGACCCATATCTCTCTCGGCTTGCACAAGCAATTTGTGCAATTCATGGAGAGAAGTCTTCATATTTTGCATATTGTAGTTTACCCTAAACTGCACATATGCCTTGAATTTGTTCAAGGAATGTAGAACTTGGTCAATGACGAGTTGTTCGGAATATTGACCCCTTGGATCTTAAGAGTCTCAACAAGCTCAATAAATTTGAGCACATGAGGGCTAACCTTTTGGTTCTCTTTGATGTTGATTTCGAAAAATGCGGAGCCCGCCTCATATTGGATTATCCTAGGAGCTTGCGAAAACATGGTCACAAGCTTGGTGTAGATCTCATAGGCCATGCTCATATTGATAGCACTCCTTTGGAGATCGGGCTCCATAGAGAAAATCAAGACATTCTTGATAGCAACTGACTCTTTTAGGTAGGCCTCATAGGCTTCCCTTGCGGCGGAGGTTGACCTAATAGTAGGTGTGGTGGGAGCGGCTTCGGTAAGGTAACGAAGCTTGTCGTCACCTTCCGCGGCCAAACGGAGTTGCGCATCCCAATCGGCGAAGTTAGAACCATTCTTTTCAAGTTTACATCGATCCATAAAGGATCGGAGCCAAGAAGCATTGGGGAGTGGTGGAGCGTTTGCGCTAGTTGATGCGGATGAAATTGGAGTCGACATTGCAAACTAATCAAATTGACTACAAAATAGAAAATGAAGGAATTATAAACATTTATCGTCTTAAAACTTGTAACTATTTTAAACAAGTTTAACATTTATATAGTGACCTCTACCGAACTATAATAAATGATTCCGAAATCCATCTTTATACAAATATGGGTACGGGGAAACCGATACATCCCATATTTCATACAAATTTGGTGAATTAACTCTTTAATTGATTCTACTTTAGAACTCTCGGTCGATGTTTTTCATAAAACCCATCTCTAGCCTCGGAATATAAGACTAGTCATAATATCCCGTTTGAGACCAACCAAATTTCGCGTGTAATAACGTTTTATTACCCCACTTACCCAATGATAAATGAAGGCACCTCGGGAAAATCGAACCTACCTCAAATGTTACGGGGATTCATGGGTCCTACTATTTGGTAAGGCTAAGTCTCAATCTTTTAAAAGTAAAGGTCTTGTCAATTTATTATCTATCAATTTTAAGTGAACTAAAAGTCGAAATCTCGATAATTATAATTGACACGGTCGATGACTCGATATGATATGCGTGTATTATTATGGCGATTTGGCAATGCATGCAACATATTAAAAGAAATGCAAAGCATATAATAAATTGCTAATATGGCCTTCCTAAAATATAAAATCAAATAATCTATTACAAATTCGGAAACCAACTCCATTGGTCCTTTGAATCTTCAAGTGGCACGCCTCCCTAAAACACCGTCTTCGTCGGAACGTCTTTCCGAATGACACCGTCTTGAAGAAACTCCGGAATTACAAATAATAATAAAAATACATAGCTATTCCTATTATACATTTGTAATATGAAAAACTAGTAAAAATAAAAGTGATACGAGATCACATTAAATTACAACCGAATCAATATTCCCTTACATTATGGGTAATATCGATTAAAACTAAGGCTATATTAAGATAAAATTACATAATTCAAAATTACATAAATAAAATATGATATTCAACAATGAAATATGCAGCATTATAATATGTGTCTATCATGCCAAATTATGTGCCAAATCGCCCTATTTAACTTATATCGATCATATAACCCGGTTTTATGGAAATTCACGACTTTTAACTTATTAAAATCGTAAATTAATACTAAAATCTAATTTTAGTCCAAGTTAATTATCCTAACACTCTTAGGTCTCAAAAGTTAGTCATTACTCAATTTTTGACAATAATTCAACTTGACATAATTTTATGCTCATTTTGACCCTAAAATCATAGAGTAACATTTATGAATAAATCCAAATTAAATTACAATAATTTCAAAATTTGAATTTTAAATTTTTGAACATTCTGGAATATATCCATGACACCCATAATATCAAAAATTATGGTTAGTGTTTTCGAATTTATTTCGAGAAAAATGTAGTTGCGATTTATCGGTGGCCTACACCCATAAAATATCTAAAGTATACAAAAATTAATCGAATCAATTTCACAACTTTATATCTGATAATTGGGATATAAATGCAACCTAAAATAATTTTCTCATGCCATGTAATCTGTTTTAGCTATTTATGCTAAAATAGTCACTATTTATGTTATTTTTACTCTAAAAATTCATAAATCATGCAAAATGAATCAAGTTTATCTCAATGTGCATGTGACAACATATTAAAATTTCATGGCCTTTTTCGAAGTTTAACTATATTTAACCATTTTACCTCCATTTAATTCATTTTTATCTAATAAAAATCATAAATCATGCAAAATAAATCAAATTTATACGAAATTTTACATAAAATAAGTAAAATATGCATGTGAGGTCATATAAAAATTTCAAGGTCAGAGACTAAGTTTAAATATTTTTAGCATTTTAAATACCATTTTAGTCATAAAATGTAATAAAATAACAAAAAATCATTAAATTGAGCAATAAAATACCATAAATCATAAAAATGACCTAAAAACATTTTAGTACCAGAATATACAACATGCATCAATATTTCGTGATTTAATATAATAAATCATAAATTATTAGTTTTAATTAAGTTACTAATAACTCGAAAAAAAACTATAAATGATTATGCATGCAACATCCTATGCTCTGATACCAATTGTTAGGTTCATATACCTATTATTAGACTTTTCTAATAGTGAACTAATTAACATTTTAACTCAAGTTCATTAAGATCTAGTGCATGCATAACTAATTAAGAGATAAAATAAGAAAAAACAATGTTCCTTACATTGTTATATGGCACGAAATAAGGGCACAAATAAGGTCATCTTCCTTATTTATTCTTGAGCTTAAATGTAATGGATGATCCTCCTTAATTCCAAGTATTGAGATCCTCCTCTTGTTGCAACCAAAACAAAACCCTTAAACTAATATATTAACTAACTAGATTAATATACTAGTATCCTTAAAATAATTCTAATAATATTCTTATTACTACACTAGTAATATTATATTGAAATTAGAATTTATGATGAACAATCTTTCAAGTTTCTAAAACTAATTTTAGAGAGAGTTGAGAGAGAAGGATAAGACTTTTGAAAATATGAAGAATGAAAATGAGAAAAAATTTATCATCATAAAGAGGAGAGGCCGGGTGGGGTGTAGGCCACAAGCCAATGCATGGCCTCCTCTTTATCCTTTTTCTCTTCTCTAAATAGTAGGCATGTAAGGCTAAGTAGATTAGGTATGATTATGTTAATTTTAACCATTAAAATAAATCACCCATAATCCACTACAACCCCTCCATTTTCGGTCACTATGTATAAAATGGATTTCCATTTTATTTTGTCAAGTTGTCATTTGTCACACAATATGTCACATGTAGTATGTAACATGTTATTAATTAATTTAATGCATATTTATCAAATAAATATCATTATATACATTAATTAAATTACATATAACAAATTGTCTAGTGATTCTTGATCACATAAATAAAATGGGTCATATAATTATAATTCACAACATATTGTAATTATAATTAACTATTCATTCTTATCTCAATTGTTTCACAAACAATAATCAGTTTTAGTAATAAAATCTTTTAATTACTAAAATAAATCTTATTTAATCAATATTACAATAAGATATATATACATTCTCACTCACTATCATAAATTGTTCAATTTTAAGGAATTAATTAATCTGTATCGTTATACAATTAATTAATTAAACTATTAAGGGAATTGTCCTATAGGTGTGACCTTAAGGGATCAACTGATCACCATCGTCAAAAGACAGTAATGTCAAACTCTAGTTAGCCAATCATTACTGATTAATGTTGATCAGTTGACTATATAAATGAATCATCCTTTACGTATTCTTAATTTGAGATTTAAACATGTGATCGCACTATTTTTGAGGACACATACTCCAACATTACACTCATAAAGGATCGAAGTTACACTCATAAAGGACCAAAGTTACACCAAAAAATAAAGGTTACACTCAAAAGGACCAAAGTTACACTCGTAAAGTATCAAAGTTACACTTTTAAAATGCTAAAATTGTATAAATTCAAATTTTTATAGACAAAACCGTCTTAAAAAATCAAAGTTACACTCTTTAAATATTAGAGTTACACTCGTAAAGTATCAAAGTTATACTTGTAAGAAGTTAAAATTGTATAAATTTAAATTTTTATCCATAAAACCGCCTAAAAAAACTCAAAGTTACACTCTCAAAATACCTGAGTTACACTCGTAAAACATCAAAGTTACACTTGTAAAATGTTAAAATTGTGATTAGAATATTGTGATTAGACTTCCATTTCCAAGTCGCCAAGCCAAGCCAAGCCCAAGTTTGATGAGCAACTTGGAAAGTTCATGGAGATTGTGAAGAACCTAGAGGTATCCATCCTATTCACGGAGTTGATCAACCATGTTCCGGCCTATGCAAAATATATGAAAGACATCCTTACCAAGAAGAAGTCCATAAGGAAGTTGGAGACCATCGCTTTCACAAAGATAAGTAGTGCAATACTTCAAGGGAATTCTCCACCTAAGCTCAAGGATCCGGGAAGCATCTCCATTCCATGTACCATTGGTGATACCACAATCAAGAAAGCACTATGTCATCTAGGTGCAAGTGTGAGTGTCATGCCATATTCGGTATGTGAAAGACTAGGAGTGGGAGAGCTCAAGTACACTAACATGACCTTACAAATGGCGGACCGAACAACAAAGAAACCACTTGGAGTATGGGAGGATGTACCCGTGAGAATTGGGAAGTTTTTTATACCGGTGGACTTTGTTATTGTTGAAATGGAGGAAGATTCCAACATTCCAATCATTCTAGGAAGACCATTCCTACACACCGCCGGAGCGGTGATTGATGTAAAGCACGGGATGCTGACACTTGAAGTTGGTGATGAAACAATCAACTTTAATCTTGACAAGACTATGAGAGCTCCCAACTTTCTTGAGTCATGCTTTATGGTGATCAGTATAGCCGGGAAGGTGACAAGAAGAAAGCGGAATCCCCATTCAAAGGACAAGTTAAAGATGGAAATCTTAAAGAGAATGGCAAAGACACACCGCCCAATTGGAAGAAAGAAGTGGATAATGTTGAAGTGGCTCTATTCGGAGAGCGTGAAATTTTTCACAACAAGAATGAGAGCTTGTAAAGCTCACCCATGACAAGTATCAATGGAGGCCTCATTGGCCATGACAACAAGGAAGAAGAGTTGCTTTTGCCAACTCATGATTCTTGATGTTGTCGTTAAACCATCAAACACTATTTATATTCTCAACAAACAACTAGTTAGTGGCTAAGTCAAGGTCGATCTACGGGACGGTGTGCTTTGGGTTCTAAGTCTATCTATCTCAATTTATGCTAGTGTCACAATTGGTTTGGGTTAGAGTTGTATTCTAAGCTATAACAAGGAAATGTAAACAACCAAAGAACAAGGCAAGTAAATAGAAATGGAAGGGTAAAAAATTGATAAACAATACTAGGGTGTCATGGGTTCATAGGGGATTCATGGTGAAATAGCATAAATGAATCACGCGGATGCAAGCAATTATTATTGTTGAAATCGATTTAATGTATATCTTACGATTTCTAGGGGAAACTTAGGTCCTGGAGCCGAGTCGGTCAAGATTTTACAACACCTACAAGTCGACTTGGTTTTACCTATTAATGTGATATAACATAAATGAGTCCTAGGAAGGTTTGGGTCCCGGAGCCGAGTCGGTCAAGACTGTACAACACCTACAATTCAACTTAATTCTTCCTAATCAACTATATGCATGGTCTAACAAGCCTTGAGTTGGTTTATGTCTTACAAGTCTTGTTGAAAGGATAAGAAAAACATGCTAGGTTGTCAATCAAGCATTTCATCAAACATGACAAGTGCATAAGTCGGAAAACAATAAGCAAGCATTAATATGAGCTCATTAAGCATGAATCTTCCTCATGATTAACTCCCCTAATCCCCCACTAATCCCTAGTTAGGAAACTACTCACTCATTATCATGGAAAACTTGTTAATAATGGTGTCAATCATCTTAACAAGTATAAACATGATGAAAGAGTGAAACAATAAACAATAAACAATAAACAAGTAAAGAGTGAAGGGATTATACGAATCTTAAGATGAACAAATCGAAAGGAAAGAATAATAGAAGAGAACTTGATTGATTGATGAAGAGTTGTCAATTCTCCAATAATAACCCAATAATATTCAATTACCCAATAATAAATATTGAACAACAATTAAGGAAAGATTAATGTGTAATTTGTGGAATATTAAGTGCTAATCTATTCTAATATACTCCTAATGGAGCTTTGCCTCCACTAAGAGGGCTTAATCCTTTGATTATTACAAAAGAGGTATTTATAGTAGTACAAGGATTAGGTTAACTAAGGGCTTAAATGACGATTAGACCCTTTTAAAAGGAGGTTAGAGCATTGCAAGTCTCAGAAGGAGCCCCACGTCTTCCCCTTTGTTTGGACATTTGAACTGCAGGGAGAGACGCTCGACCTATGCACGGGATGCCCGGATTGTTCACTGATTCGCCCGACTTGAGCTCGAGCTGCTCGGATTGTGAGCCAGCATGGCTTCTCCTTCTTTGACTGCCTTAAGATCTGTGGGGATCGTTGAGGGGTCGTGGGGGTCTTCATCATTGCCCCTTTTCTTCGCTTTATTAACTTAGGTCTTTGGTATTAATATCCTCTTTGATGCTTGGTCGTTGGATATCATCAATTTAGCTCCGCTTCACTCCATTTAGGCAAGGTTAATGCTCTTCTCCTACAAAGGACACAAAACCTCATAGAATATGCATAGAAGGAGGCTAAAGACAAGAAACGACCCTAATACATACTAAAAAGCATAGGAACTAGGCTAGTTATGGGACTAAATGTGCGTAAATAGGAGTCACATCAAATATCCCCAAACCGAACCTTTGCTCGTCCCGAGTAAAGAGGTGACTAAAACTATGACCCTTATTAATACTACTAACTGATGTGAGACAATTAGCGGGTCTCACTCCGCCCCTTAAACTCACAACAAGACATCTATAAGGTAAGATGCCTTCTTGCAAGGCAAGGTGGGACTTACCAAAATGGCGATGTATTCTAACATTTAAGCACACAAGAACAAGTAAAAGGATGCATCTACAAAAGAATAGCCACTTTCCTCGTCTAAGTGGCGGAAATCACCTACAAGGGAAGCAATTCAAGGGTACACATTCCATCATAGATATTGGTTCTCCTAGTTACTAAGTCCAAGAGGATACAAATAAGTCACCTCCAAGTTGTGTTAAACTAGGTTACTTTTGTCCACAATCGATAGATGCTTTTGTCAAGAGTAGACTCCCTATGGTGTTAGAAACCCTGTAGGATCGCGGAATTCTCCCTCTTGCCTAGACAAGAAGAAAGGTCGTCCTCTCTCCACCATGCAACAAAGTAGGATCATCAAAGAATAGAAAAGGGTTTCAAGATGCATGAGTTTCACAATGATAGTTTGCTTTTGATTTGTTTTTCCCCCAAATTGTTGTGGCATTTGACATTTTGAGAACATTCTTTTGCCATTTTTTATGTTTGGCATTTTGATACTTGGCAAATTTCAATTTTGCATTTTTGAACATTTTTCAAAGTAACCCCATTTGTAGCAAGGGTACTTTTATTAAAGCATAAGAGTCTAATTTTGCTCCTCTTTTCATCGATGCAATTGCAAACTTTTGGCATTGATATCTTGAACTCAATTTGATATTTTTGTGCCCAATCCTTTTTTGTTGACAAAATATGATGATAGAAGTGTAAGAACGGTTGCATGGCTTCAAAGGTCACCTTGGAATAAATGGTAGCCAAGGATTATCACACCACAAGATACTCTTGACTAGGCCTTAGTCCATGGGTCAAAAGATACTAGTATGACACATCCTAGGGTGTCTTGAGGGTATTCTAGAAAACAAAGTCTCAAGGAGAAAAATTATCTATAAGGGCCTTATATACACTTTTCAAGCTTCCCAAATAGGCATTTTCGCAAAATTTTTCTAACTATGCAAACTACATGCCATGATGCAACTAACATATATACAACTCTAATGCATATGCTTCTATCAACTAAAATGCCATATAATCTTGATGCAACTCCTAACAACACATAGATACGCAAACCGCAACAACAAAATACACCACATCCTCCTTGACATGTAAGCTCATCCTCCTCATATGAATAATGAAAAGAAATGGAAGGGAAATAGCGATTAGAGCGATCATACCAAGCAGTCTTCATATTCCCTTGCTAATGCCTTAAATGAAGTGTCGTATCTATATGAGAAGTGAATAAAAACACAAGTATATACAATTCTATACTACTAAATTAAAGAACATATTTTTGGTTTTTGAAATTTTCAAATTTTTATGGATTTTGTTTTTAACATATTTTTGGGTTTTTTCAAAAAATTTCAATTTTTATGTATTTTTGGAATATAAATTCCTATGCCCCACTTTATTTTGGACATTGTCCTCAATGTACATGTAGGAATAGGAATGAAAAATAAATGCATGTTTTTGGATTTTTAAAGTTTTATGGAAATTGAAGTACAAATGCAATGCAATGATATGAATGAATGCATGCTCTAACTAAATGCAATTCTATATGACATATATAACAAATGAATGCAATCTAAACTACACTAGATGATGCATGTTCTCTATTAAGCTATGGTCACCTATGATCAAACCTCCCCAAACCGATTTAAACACTATTTCTAGTGTAGAAAGGAATAGGTTTGGTCATTAGTGATTATGCATGAATTCAAGTCTATATGAAACTAACTACATGAATCATATGAGATCTATTACAATGCAACTATACTATATGAACTAATTAATGTAAATGCAATATGAAATATTTCACAAATGCAAATCTATTCTATATGATTAACTATAATGTATGTTACTTTATGGTTTAACCTCCCCAAACCGAAACACTATTGCTAATGTAGGAAGAAAGGGGTTTAACCATAAGGTAGCTACACAAATGCAACTATACTTGAGAGATAGGGAAAGAAAGGGTTCTTACAATCATTGTAAGAGATTAAGATGGTAGATAGGATGCATATATAGTAATGTCACGAGCCAAATGAAAGAAAAAGTGATTTTGGGGTCAACCCGCTCGAGTCAAATATAACCTGCTCGGGTTCAGCGTCAACCCGCTCGAATTGGTTTCGACCCGCTCGGGTTGAAGCTTCGAGACGCGCGTCTTCTCCAAAATTCGCCCAGATTTTGAGGCAGCGAAAAAATCCTTCTTTCCTTTGCTTTCAACTCGCACGAGTTGAGGTCGGGCCCCACGGATTGATGCACTGCTTGGCCCAAAATTCCTATAATGATATGTAGGATATGCACAAGCCCAAATTCTCCATTTTATTCATTTCTTTATATTTCCCATCTTCTCATTTTTATCAATTTCTTTCAAGATTCTCAATCAAAATATAACACCCCTCCTTTTCATCCCTCATTTGATGAATGCAAGTTTAAAATGGTATATTACAAATGGTGGTTTGAGATAGGACTCCACCAAACTAAGTCAAATGACAAATTTCATTGTCCATGGAGCTTAATGCTTTTAGTAGGCGATCAAAGGCTTGTGAATAGGCCTCAAATAAGAACAAGTAGGACCTTGGCCACTTCAAAATAGAATAGAGCCAATCCTCCACAAGGGGCTTTTTGCGGAAATTTCTCCCCTTCACTTTGACCTCTTCACCATAGCCTTCTTGTCTCTCCAAACTAGCAAGCTTAGAATTCTTTTCATCGGGAGGCTTCCATTCTCTCCCGTCCCCCTCAAATATAGTGATGGTGATAGCATTCGGATTTATCAATCCTTCAAGAATAGAAGGAGAATTCTCATAGCATTGATGACGGGATAGCTTAGGAATTGAGATTGTGGGTGCCAAGTCTCCACAAGTAAGCTCATTCATTGCTTTGTTCTTGAGATTCTTCACCAAGTACCTTCTATATGACAATTTTACCTCTTGGAGAAGGTTTACTATATCATCTACAACAAACATAGGTTCCATGGTGGGTGCGAAAAGGTCTTCATAGTCAATAGGAAAGAGGCATTCATCTTCTCCGTGGAAGCATACCTCAAACTTCTCAAGGATGGGCTCCTCAAGTGCGTCAATCTCACAACTCCATTCCCCTTCTTCATTCCATAAGTCCTTGCAAGACACATATTCCGTATAGGCTTCTTCCATAGGCTTGTCATCATCGCTATCTCCATATAAATCATAGATAGGGGCTTCACTCTTCTTCATTAACTCTTTCTCCAACACCTTAATGTCCACATCAAATGACACACCCTCATACTCACAAAGGTAAGAGTACTTGGCTTACTCAACCTCATGTCTTCTTCATCAAATACCACACTTTCATACTCACAAGATCTCAAGGAGATTCGCTCTTCCCACTTCACATCTTCTTCATCAAAGGTCGTTGCCTCAAATTCACATTCATGGTCAATTCTTAAGGATTGGTGGGGAGTGGTTGCTTGGGTTGCCTTCATTTGGGCAATTCGAATTGCCAACTCCTCATTATAGGTAGCAATGCTTTGAAGAACATTGTCTCTATTTTGGCTCTCCTCTAGCACTTGTTTGAAGAAGTTTTGTTGATCTCCCATCATTTGGAGAACCACAGTTTGAATGTTAAAGTTGGGCTCATCTTCTTGTTGCGGGTGGGTGTGAGAGTGGTTGTATTGTGGCATTTGGAATTGGTTGTAAAGTGGGTATTGGGAGGGTGATTGTTGTGAATATTGGGAGTGGTGATTTTGGTGGGAAAAGTTGGGGTAGTAGTTAGGATTTTCATTGTATGAGTTGTAAGGTAGGTTTGTGTTGACTTGCTCCTCAAACTTCCCATACCCATATTCTTACTCAAAAGATCCACCACAAACTCCATGTACCAAGTCTTGGGTCATCATCATAACCAAGATAAAGATATAACTACAAACATGGAAACTACAATAAAATGGTAAAAACGACCTTGAGGAACAAATTCCCCAAGGTTAAAGCACAATTAAAATAGACAAACAACCAAGAACTTAATCACAAAACATCGTCCCTGGCAACGACGCCATTTTGATGTTGTCGTTAAACCATCAAACACTATTTATATTCTCAACAAACAACTAGTTAGTGGTTAAGTCGAGGTCGATCCACAGGACGGTGTGCTTTGGGTTCTAAGTCTATCTATCTCAATTTATGCTAGTGTCACAATTGGTTTGGGTTGGAGTTGTGTTCTAATCTATAACAAGGAAATGTAAACAACCAAAGAACAAGGCAAGTAAATAGAAATGGAAGCGTAAACAATTGATAAACAATACTAGGGTGTCATGGGTTCATAGGGGATTCATGGTGAAATAGCATAAATGAATCATGCGGATGTAAGCAATTATTATTGTTGGAATCGATTTAATGTATACCTTATGATTTCTAGGGGAAACTTAGGTCCCGGAGCCGAGTCGGTTAAGACTTTACAACACCTACAAGTCGACTTAGTTTTCCCTATTAATGTGATATAACATAAATGAGTCATAGGAAGGCTTGGGTTGTAATACCACAGTTTTTCCTAAGTCTGCTACTCAGCTGAATATCGCTTACTCGGCCGAGTAAGTGTGTCGTGTGCTTCTGCACAGATCTCTGCCCAGGAATACTTGGCCGAGTATGGGAATACTCGACCGAGTAGAGGTTACTCGGCCGAGTATACTCTATACTCGACCGAGTATCCGGTCTGACGGGTGTTATTTTCGCGATTTTGATTAAATGAATAGAGATTATATATAAGTCCTTTGTCAGTTTCTCAAATCATTTTTCCAAAACATAAAATACGTTTCATTCTCCTCTAATCATGTTCATCAATTCCAAGACAAAGGTCGTCGATTGTGGGTTCTAGCATCTTATTCCATGTCAATCGCCGTAGTAAGTGTCTTATCCTTGTTGATCTATTGTTGTTCTTATAAGTTAACAAACCTTAAATTGGGTTAATTTGGGGGTTTAGGGTTTGGTCATCATATGTGTGTTGATTGTTGATTATCAATATGTAGATGACGATGTGGTATTCGTTATGCATTTGTATGATTGATTGCAGCGTAGCGGATTGCGAAAAGGTACGGTTTCCTACTCAGTTTTACTGTTTAATTGAATTAAGATTTATGTGGTAATTAATGTACGATTGATATTGTGATCATCTGCTGGTGTTGTGTTGGTGTTGGTGTTGGTGTTGGTGTTGGTGTTGGTGTTGGTGTTGGTGTTGGTGTTGGTGTTGGTGTTGGTGTTGGTGTTGGTGTTGGTGTTGGTGTTGGTGTTGGTGTTGGTGTTGGTGTTGGTGTGGTGTTGGTGTTGGTGTTGTGATGATTGTGGTGGAGTCACTTGCGAGAGTGGCTTCACACCCTAGTTCGCCCTCCGTGGAATCCGCCACGGAAGGGGATGTGCACATTAAGGGACAAGGTTATTATTGCTCGTTGATGAGCGGGACCTTGGTGGGTATGGCTGCGGTCCCCCACCGGCTTGTGATTGGGAGTTGGAGTTATTGCTCGTTGATGAGCGGGACCTTGGTGGGTGTGGCTGCGGTCCCCCACCGGCGTGTGATTGGGAGTTGGAGTTGGCTGATGATCAGTGATTATCTTTCGTATTTGTCTTGCTTTAATTATTCAGTCACTGACCCCGTTTTTGTTTTGTAAAATCTGTGGTGATCCATTCAGGGATGGTGAGCAGATTGTGACAGATGATGATGAGTATTAGCTATGGGGACAAGATGGGGAGTCATCACTCGAGTCTAGCTTCCGCTGTCATGAGATTTATATTTTAGTTTTAGTTGTTGAACATTAGTAATCTTTTTTTCGGTTTTGGTTTATGGAACATGTAATCATTAACTATTTATACTTTAATAAATGTTGTTTTGGAATGGTAACTATGATATACTAACCTCGGGCAACCGAGATGGTAACAGTCTCTTATGCTAGGGTAGTCCTTGGTAAGATACCTTGGTATGAGGGGGTGTTACATGGGTATCGGAGCCGAGTCGGTCAAGACTGTACAACACCTACAAGTCAACTTAATTCTTCCTAATCAACTATATGCATGGTCTAACAAGCCTTGAGTTGGTTTATGTCTTACAAGTCTTGTTGAAAGGATAAGAGAAACATGCTAGGTTGTCAATCAAGTATTTCATCAAACATGACAAGTGCGTAAGTCGGAAAAAAATAAGCAAGCATTCATATGAACTCATTAAGCATAAATCGTTCTCATGATTAACTCCCCTAATCCCCCACTAATCCCTAGTTAAGAAACTACTCACTCATTATCATTGGAAACATGTTAACAATGGTGTCAATCATCTTAACAAGTATAAACATGATGAAAGAGTGAAACAATAAACAATAAACAAGTAAAGAGTGAAGGGATTATACCAATCTTAAGATGAACAAATGGAAAGGAAAGAATAATAGAAGAGAACTTGATTGATTGATGAAGAGTTGTCAATTCCCCAATAATAACCCAATAATCTTCATTTGCCCAATAATAAATCTTGAACAACAATTAAGGAAAGATTAATGTATAATTTGTGGAAAGATTAAGTGCTAATATATTATAATATACTCCTAATGAGAGCTTTGCCTCCAATAAGAGGGCTTAATCCTTTGATTATTAAAAAAGAGGTATTTATAGTAGTACAAGGATTAGGTTACTAAGGGCTTAAATGACGATGAGACCCTTTTAAAAGGAGGTTAGAGCCTTGCAAGTCTCTGGAAAAGCCCAACGTCCTCCCCTTTGTTTGTACATTTGAACTGCAAGGAGAGACGCTCGACCTATACTCGGGACGCCCGGATTGTTCACTGAGTCGCCCGACTTGAGCTCGAGCCGCTCGGATTGTGAGCCAGCATGGCTTCTCCTTCTTTGACTGCCTCAAGTTCCGTGAGGATCGTTGAGGGGTCATGAGGGTCTTCATCATTGCCCGTTTTCTTCGTTTTATTGACTTAGGGCTTTGGTATTAATCTCCTCTTTGATGCTTGGTCATTGGATATCATCAATTTAGCTCCGCTTCACTCCATTAAGGCAAGGTTAATGCTCTTCTCCTACAAAGGACACCAAACCTCATAGAATATGCATAGGAGGAGGCTAAAGACAAGAAACGATCGTAATACATACTAAAACGCATAGGAATTAGGCTAGTTATGGGCTTAAATGTGCATAAATAGGAGTCACATCAATCCTACAAACATAGGGAAAAAAGCAAGGGAAGTATGTGGTCTATGGGATGACGAATTTGAAGGACTTGTTAATCCTTACATTGGAAATGCTATGACTCTAGACCAAGGCTTTGTAGATCCTTGTCACCTCTTTGACTCGGGCTACTATATGAATAAAGATAACAATGTGTCAAGGTCTATGCAAGACCTTTATCATGACAATGAACAAGCCTTTGACTATTTCTTCAAGGCGTTAAGCAACATCAACAACGCCCTTGCTTTACCCCCTTGACACCTCTCAAGAGAAGGAGAGTTTTGTGGAGTCCTCCCTAAACCACCATTTGTAAATATTCTAACCTCTTAACTTGCATTTCATTTAACTTGTATATTATTCAATTTTTGCATTACATTTTATATGCTTTGTTTGTAGATTTTTTTGTAACATGAGAGCAAGTGAGGGAGGGATTTAATGTGTTTTGAAATGAGTAGTGTTTGATGATCAAGCATGGGGAAGCAATTGCCTAGGCTAACCAAGCTTTTGTAGTGCAACCTCATGACAAAGGAAGATTAAGAAATGAAGAAGCAAGGATTGTGGGAAAGGGATCCCCACGGGAAGACCTGAGCTCGTGGGGGCTGAAGCAAGGAAGAAAAAAAAATTGAACTGCAGCAGAACCCGCCCGAGCTGGCATCAGGACGGGCATCCCATTGCTCAATCCGCTCGAGCCGAGCTCAGGACGGGCGTCCCCAGAGCTTAAACGAAATTCCCGATTCAAAAATCGCCCGTCCCCTATAGAGGTCGAGTGTTCCTAACTGTTTCTAAGCATAAACACGGGATTTTCAATCCTCATTCTTCATTTCTATTCTTTTTCAAACACAAACACAACACATTCTCTCACTACAACCATCAACCCCATCATCCAAAAACAAAAATTTCTCAACCAAATTCATACAAATCAAATGCAAACTTGCTCAAAATCAAAACAAATCACTCCTTTGTCAACAAAAAAACCTTCAAACATCAAAATCTTCACAAAATCAATCAAAATTTCTAGGGTTAGGGTGAAATCCGAAAACCCCTAAATTGATTGGAAATTTGATTGAAATTGGAAGAAGAAGGGAGCATTCAAGCATACTCAAGATTTGTTGACACAAATTTGAAGGAGAAATCAACAATGACAAGGACAAAGGGCAACACCAAAGCACCCATTCCCCAGACACTCTCCAAAAGACAAAAGGTTCTAGCATCTAAATCTTTAATGGTGGTTGAGCAACCAAGGGTACAAGCAATATAAGTCGTTGAGGCCGTTGAAGAAGTTACTACCACTTTACCGGAGATTGAGCAACTAAAAGATTATCCGGAGGTAACTTTTATTTCTAATGAGCATAGAACCGCTTTTGAATCCCTTGCTAAGAATAAAGTTATCGCCACTAAGTTTGTATCCCAAGACACTTTGGAGAAATTGGGGGTGCTAGACCAAACAAGAGCATTTTTCGAGTCCATGGGATTGTCTACCTTGTTCGAAATGAATGAATTAACTTACCCTTCCCTCACATTGGAGTTCATAAGCTCTTTGAAGGAGTATAAGGTAGAGACTCGGAAACATGTCGAATTCCGGCTTGAGAACAAGAGTAGGAGGATGACTAAAGGTGAGTTTAGAGAGGTTTTTGGAATTGACGACCTTTGGAAATTCCACAAGAAACCCCACAAATTTGATGCCAAGCCCCTTTGGAAGGCGATTTTTGAAAGGAAGTTGGCTACATTTAGAGATTGTTATGCCTTATATATCTCTCATCTGGGTATATCGTAGTGGCATAGGTCCATTTCCAACACCTTGATTGCTAGGAAAGAAGCTACCCATATGACCGAACTCGACCTCACCTACTTAGATTCCAAGATGAATGCCTAAGGGAAATCAAGGAATGAATATAATATCCTTAAATTGTTGATTGAGAGATGGTTAAACTTCAAGGAAGGAAAGGAGAAAGCGGCTTTCATTGTGAATGGAGCTTTGATAACAAGATTGGCAAAGCGCTTTAACCCTAAGTTCAATGAAGACAACACCCACAAACCAGTTACAGGTGGCAACCTCTTTGACATGCACACTTTGATCCACAAGTTTCATTGGGTAAAACATGATAACTCCGCCCAAGGATATGAGTGGGTGATCAAGGATGCCAATTCGATTATCTTGCTTGGGAAAATTTGCCATCTCAACACTCGCCATTATAACTACCTTCTCCCCGTCTCAAAAGATTGCCAAGAACATCATCAAGGAGCAAAAATGTCCAAATGAAGAAACCTCCTCCTTAGTGGTACCTCCTTACCCCTTTGCCTACCAAGAGTTCACAACAAATGATCCTAGTGTTGTGACGGGAAATGATTACTTAACATAATTCATGAAGCATATCCATAAAGAAGACTACAATGATTGGGTGAACGCTTATTACGCCCAATATCCGTCCCTTTACCATCTTGCTAGGCAAGGACTCCTTGATCCCAAGAGTTCTTTGCCGGATTGGGCGGATAGGAAGGTGTTCTTTCCTCATGCTTCTCCAGATGAAGAAGGGGATGTCCGGGAAACTAGGGAGATTGAGGAGGTTGTTGATGATGAGGATGGGGAAGGTAGTGGTGTTGAAAATCTATATCTCATTACTTTACATATTCATATATGTTTTAATTAATTTAGTCATAAAATTAATTACAAATCTTATGCATGCAAACTAAAACAAAAGGAGATAAGAAAATCAATTTCTCACCAATTAAATTTCGGTCAAATAGGCACTAACAAGATCTCCTTCTTGTTAGTTCTTGAGCTATCCATATATAAGGATGATCCTCCAAAATTCCCAAAGTAGAGATTCTCCTCTTGATTGCACACAAGACTATCCCTTATCCCCACTAAATAATATTAGCTAGATATTAGTTTAGTAGTTTACCTTAAAATTGATTACTAACACTCATATATTACATTAATAATTTTAGTAATTTCTTTGAACAATTTGGATCAAAGTTTCTCAAGTTTTTAGAGAAAAATCAAGGAGAAGAGAGAAAAGCAGGTGAATGAATGATTATCATATGAATATGTAAGAGAGGAAAATAATAACCAACAACCCCATCATGAAAGGGGAGTGTCACGGTTGGGGTAGTCCAAAAATGGCAACATTTCTTTTCCTTTTGCTCTTCTCAATATTATAGGTGTGTAAGAATAGGTAGAGTAGGTTTTATTAATTTATTCTTATCACATAAAATAATCACCCACTAAAGCCTACCACCCACAATATTTAGGTCCACTTCTATAAAATGGACTACCATTTTATTTTTGTCAATTTGTCATTTGTCACACAATATGTCACATGTAGTATGCTACATGTTATTAATTAATTTTAATGCATATTTATCACATAAATATCATTTTATGAATTAATTAAATTACATCCAATAATTTGACTAGTGATACTTAATCACATAAATAAAATGGGTCATGTAATTATAATTCACAATATCTTGTAATTATAATTAACCATTCATTCCTATCTCTATTGTTTCTCAAACAATAAATAATTTTATTAACAAAGCATTTTATTACTAAAATAAATCTTATTTAATCCCATTACAATAAGATATTTATTCTCTCTCACAAATCGAATTGTTCAATTTTAAGGAATTGATCAACTTGCATCGTCATACAATTAATCAACTTTGTAGATAAGGGCATCATCCTTTAGGTGTGACCTTAAGGGATCAACTGACCACCACCGTCCCACGACAGTAACGTCAAACTCTAGCAAGCCAATCGTTACCGATTAATGTTGATCAGTCGACTATATAATTGAATCATCCCTTACGTATTCTTTATATGAGATTTAATAATGATATTTAAATCATGTGATCGCACTATTGTTGAGGACACATTTCCCAACAATCTCCCACTTGTCCTCGATAAGTGTGCGTCACCAATTCTCTTGTCCTATTACTTTCTCCCACTCAATGCAAGGTGTCTTTTGGTTCGTACTTGCAAGTGATCATATCGAGAGTGGTTTCCTCGATCTGGAGAATAACTGATTGACCAGATTTATCTATCATAGATATCTTCCGAGCGTGGCCACGCATTTCCAGTTCATTACTCCTCGAGTGGCCCTGAGATATTGTTTTAACCCTGACAAGGGGGTGGACAATTCCTATCGCAGTTATTCCCTTTGACTAGCCACAACCATCATAACCCAAAATATGCCCATTTGACCCCATTTACGAAGGTCGTAGTAACATAAATCAAAGTTAATCTGAAACTATGCCATCTTAGGCGAACAGTCTTTAGTCAAAAGAATCGACTCATTAGAATACTATAGTAGATCTCGCCATGACCAGGCTATATAAATTTGCCAGAACTCTATAAGCGGTCACTGCCCGACAAAGTGTTCCTAACAGTCTGCCTATGTGATCGACTAGTCATCTCACATGACTCTATGGCACTTGAACTTGCCATCAATCGCATCACACTCTAGTCACTTCGAGACGTCACCTCATACAAGTGACTATGGGCTAATACAATGCTAATCCGTGTTCACTTTAACGGGGTTCAATGTTGTCTCCACAACCCGTTTGGATGTAACAAAGTATAAAAGGAGTTTTTAAAGTAAAAACTCGAATGACAAATGCGATTATCACATATGAATAGTCAATGCCTGATTACTATTTCATGTTCTATAATCTAATTTGATCTTGTATGTAGTTGTTCATTTCAATTCAATTGAAATGACATGACTCATCATGTTTAGCCTATGAGAAGGCTTTGGTTAGTAGTTTTTATCAACTTCTTGTACCTTACTCAACCTTAATACATACTAGTTTTCCTTTGTAATGTATACATTTGCATTACAAAACTTTCTGAGTACGTGTCGAGATCCAATCAAGACATAGGCCCTCTAGCCTAAGAATAGCTCCCACTGTTTTCACGAAAAAGTGGGGACTCGTCCTCTTGCACATCTCATGATTGCAAGTGTACTCAATTTCCGTTATAAATATCTCTCATTGTTCTTTATTGCCTAGAACGATTCTAGAAAATCTATTTCTTAAATATCATAGCCACAATGGTATCTTAACCATCCTGATGTGTTTTGATTATGGTTTTGTCGGAAACCATGCGCAATCTCAGTTGTCAATTGTCATTTGTGTAATACCCTTACACAAAATTGCATCATAAACACTTTGCTTTACTTCCTTAATGCTTATGCAAGCATTTAAGGGTAATCTTTATGGCTTACTTGGTAAAGATTACTTAAATTCGATTTTGAAAACAATTCATCATAGTCAAAGTATATGAAGTGTTATACATCATTACTAATTTAATTGATCCGGCAGCGGAAGCAAATGGAATCAATCAAATATGTTCAATTTTATTGAACTAGTCATGAATCTTATCAACATGAGACTTCTTATTGACGCTAATATCATGTGGATTTATCTTCATAAATCCGGATATTAAAGATGTATTATAATACTCCATAAGTCTTAGATCATTCCCAATGATCAGTGTGTCCTCCACATATAAGACTAATTAAAATTTCCGTAACTCCCACTAAACTCCATGTATAAACACAACTTCTCGACTTATCGAGAAAAGTTTTATAACATGATCAAAACATTGATTCCAACTCATTGATGTCCTACTTAAGACCCTCTCTTAAGTTCCACATTATCTTAGGATTGCAAGAATCTTCAAAACTCAAGACATGTATTGAATACATTCCTTCTAATTAAAGAAGTGGGCTTTAGATTCACTCGCTATGTATTTCATAATAATGAAACACAATCCCTAAGAAGATCCAAATAGACTTAAGCATTTCAACCAGTGCAAAACTCTTTGCCACCAATCTTGCTTTGAAATCTCTCTTTATTAGTGCAAAAACCCTTTGTCACTAATCAAGCCTTTTTATTTCGGATTTTCATGGCTCTAAGCCTTGTATTGAGTTGTGACTTAAACACTCTCATGTAAGTCATATGTTCATTACTTTCCAGAAGTAATCAACTCGAATCAAACAATTTCTTTGTAAGTTATAAGCTCTTTACTTTCTTAAAAGTAGCATGAATTCATCATTTTCAACAAGTACTTTCTTAAAAGTAGCATGAATTCATTATTTTCAACAAGTGACGAGTTAAACCTCCTAGGTTTTAAAGAACAACATCTTACACAAAACGTCTCATGTAGCCAAGAAAGACCAGTTTCTTGCGACATAACATTCTTTGTGGCTCTTGAATAATTTCTCCCACTTTGTCTTCTAGAAATAAACTTGTATTTTAGAAAGACAGCTTCACGAGCCGCAAACCCGTCGTACTCGTGATAATTGAAAGGGAAAAATGAGCATTTGTTCCTTGTGAAAACTTACAAACATGGTACCCTACCATTTCGTATCTCATATGATTTGTTTTAGATTTAGTGGAAAAATAACTTAGACAAAATGATAAAATCCCCAAAAGGATCAAGTAACTCAAAGTAACTTGATTGAAGTCCAAACCATGTCGAATAGTGTTTGAATTCTTATCCAACCACACATTATTCCATAATGCGTGCTAAGAGAGATTAACTTGTGATACAATATCACATTTCCTTTGGTTTATATCAAAGTCTTCACTTTGATAATCCCATCACGACTAAGTCGTGCTTCTTTGAACTTTTGAACTTCTTCAAAGATTTCTCTATTTACCTTATTAAGTGAACACATTAGTGTCAACCTAAATCGTTGGTAAAAGAAAATGATCAACCTATTTTGGATCAATGATTTGCAACCTCGATCTCCTTTTCAACCAAAAGGCACGAGACATCTTGCTTAGAATACAAGATACGCATATACCATAAGATCTAATGGTTTCAAGAGTACTCGATAATTCTTTGCGTTCATCATTCCAGAATATAAGGTTCAATCTTGGGTTACCAATTTGAGTCTTGCATCATCTACATGATATATCATTCTATTTTGGTTTAGAATATAATCACCTTGATAATGGGCTAGCCATACATCAAATCGTGGTGTATCGGGTCACAAAAGTGAAACCTCTTTTGTATCTTAACAAGTTTATATTCTTATTTAGAGTTTATGCACTTAATAGTCATAATTAAGTACAACTCTAAACCCAAAAACTAGATTGAGTGCACAATGACTCTATCTCTCAACATTATTGTTGCTAGTCGTCATATTCTAATCATTCTATGTATCGCATACAATGATGAAAACCTCCATTGGTTTCTAATATTGACGATGTAGTTCTAGCAAGATTTATGTTAATCAAATAAACATTTAAAGAAGAAGATCCTATTAGATGTCCCACAACTAACTTGTTGATTCTTCAATAATTTGGGGTAGTTTCCTATCTAGTGTCCAACATTTAAGACAATGGAAACTTTATTGGTCGGGATTGATAGGTTTAGTGTCGTTATTCTCAATAACTTTACTTTTAACATTACCTTGTATCAATTCCATTATAATCTTTACTTCTTGAACCTCGTCCTCATCTTAACGGTTTAAGAGAATGCTCCCACTCATTTCAATGAGTCTTTGCTTTGAGAAGCAAAATTGAATTCATGAAGATTACTCTTCATTTGTTCGTTTTAGTCTTAAAACTTTCATTGAAGTGGTTGCGTTATTTTGGTCAATTATGAATTTTGACAAATCTAATTACCAAAACAATTTATCGCTTCAAGGTACTTAATTCAATTAAGTATATGAATAACAATCCATTGTAAGTAGATGTGTTAGTCAAGAATCAAAAACCTGTTTGATAATGAATAACTTTAATCTATACTCTTTACAAGAGATCCTTAGCAATGGCTCATTTGAGGTTTTAGAAGCAAATTCATATTTGTCTTTAGTTACGATGTTTTAATGGAGATTTGAATCAAAAACGAAATGATATCGTATATGAATTGTGGTAAAGAAATAGAACAATATGTTAACGGAATAATGAAAACAAAACATTCATCGTTATAATAATACTTGTAAATAACAAGTAAAACATTTACATAGTGACCTCTACCCAACTATGATAAATGATTCCAAGATCCAAATTCATATTAACTTGGGCACGGTAGGGCCGATTCATCCCTTATCAATATAACTCGGTGGATTAACTCTTTAATCGATTCTACTTTTAGAACTCTTGGTCGATAAAATTACATTAACATTTATCTTTAGCCCGGAACACATGCGACTACGGTCACGAATACTTCCGTTGAGCTCAATCCAAATTTCGAATAAATGTGTCCATGATCCAAATCCACATCAACTTGGGCACGGTAGGGCCGATTCATCCCTCATCAACATGAATTCGGTGGATAGACATTTATCACCCACTTCACCAACGTAACAAGGTTTGTCTTACGGTAAAGCCGCTCAACTCCCTTAAAACCGGTACTTCATGGTTTCTAATTTTTGGTAAGGCTAAGTCTCAATTGATTATTTTTAGCGAGAGGTCATGTCAATTTATTATCTATCACGTTTTAAGTGAACTAAAGCGGTGAACTACGATAATTATAATTGACACGGTCGATAAACTCGATTAAAATGACAATGCATGTTTTAGTTATGGCGATTTAGCGATGCATGCGACATATAAATAAAATGCAAAGCATAAATTAAATCCTAGTATGGCCTTCCTAAAATAGAAAATCTAATTAACTATTACATATTCGGAAACCAACTCCATTGGTCCCTTGAACTTCGGTTCTTGGCACGCATCTCGAGGTAACACCGTCTTTATGTATCGCCTTCTTGAGTGACACCGTCTTCAAGGAACTCCGGAATAAATAAATTACATAACAAATTACATAATTTCCTATTATACATTTGTAATTAAAATAAAATAAATCTATTAAATTACAAAACGGTGATACGAGATCACAATAAATTACAACCGAATCGATATTCTCATACATTTCGGGTAATATCAATTAAAAACTAAGGCCATACTAAGTAAAAATTACATAATTCAAAATTACATAAAATAAAATTATGACAATCATAAATAAAATGCAGCATTATAATATGTATGAACATGCCAAATTTTATGCTAAATCGCCTTTAAGGAGCCAATATCGTATATTTAACGGTTTTTACGGATTTGCGTGATTCAATCTTTTAAAATCACAATAAATTACATAAAATCATATTTATGCACAAGTTAATTACCCTAACCTCTTAGGACTCAAAATTAGTCTCCACTAACTATTTGACTATAATTAACTCACATTTCTTAAAATTGTTCATTAATGGACCCAAAATTACAATAAAATGCTATAAACTTCAAATAAATCACAAAAATTTCAAATAAATTCAAAATTCAAAATTTAAACTTATGAACATTCTGGAAAAATACCATGACACTCATAATGTTCAAAAACCTAGGTTAAAAATTTCGAAATTTAACGGGAAAAACAATGTTGCGGTTTATCGGATTTATCAATTATAATCATAAAAACATGAGAAAAATTATATTTATCAACTTTTCAATTTTAGATCTGAAATATATGATAAAATGCAACATGTGACGTTTTTCCTTAGTCATAAACTATGTTTTAGCAATTTATACTAATTAAAGTCACTATTTATGCTATTTTTCATCAAAAATCATAAATCATGCATGAAGAATTCATCATAGCCTATTATTTTACACACATCTTGTAAAATTGCATGTGACAACATACTAAATTTATATGACTAGATTCGAAATATTTCTCATATTAACCTATTTTTCATTTAAATTCGATTTTTATCATGAAAAATCCATATTTCGAGCATAAGAACTCCAAAAATTTTGAAAATTTTCAGATCATCTAAAAATAATATATGTGAAAACATATCCAAACACCACTGGAAAATTCGAAGTTTAGCTAATTTTCGTCCCAAAATGACATTTTTATCATAAAAATCACATTTTAATGCCAATATTATATAAAATGAACAATAAAAATCCATAAATTAACCAAAAATATCCTAAATATATATTAGGATCAGAAACTTTAACATGCATAATTAATTTCGTGATATATCATAATAACACAAATTTATGAGTTTTATATGTTAATCGTATAACTCGGAAAAACTATAACCGATTTGCATGCAAACAACCAAGGCTCTTGATGCCGCTTGTTGAAAATCTATATCTCATTACTTTACATATTCATATATGTTTTAATTAATTTAGTCATAAAATTAATTACAAATCTTATGCATGCAAATTAAAACAAAAGGAGATAAGAAAATCAATTTCTCACCAATTAAATTTCGGTCAAATGGGCACTAACAAGATCCCCTTCTTGTTAGTTCTTGAGCTATCCATATATAAGGATGATCCTCTAAAAATCCCAAAGTAGAGATTCTCCTCTTGATTGCACCCAAGACTATCCCTTATCCCCACTAAATAATATTAGCTAGATATTAGTTTAGTAGTTTACCTTAAAATTGATTACTAATACTCATATATTACATTAATAATTTTAGTAATTTCTTTGAACAATTTGGATCAAAGTTTCTCAAGTTTTTAGAGAAAAATCAAGGAGAAGAGAGAAAAGCATGTGAATGAATTATCATCATATGAATATGTAAGAGAGGAAAATAATAACCAACAACCCCATCATGAAAGGGGAGTGTCTTGGTTGGGGTAGTCCAAAAATGGCATCATTTCTTTTCCTTTTGCTCTTCTCAATATTATAGGTGTGTAAGAATAAGTAGAGTAAGTTTTATTAATTTATTCTTATCACATAAAATAATCACCCACTAAAGCCTACCACCCACAATATTTAGGTCCACTTCTATAAAATGGACTACCATTTTATTTTTGTCAATTTGTCATTTGTCACACAATATGTCACATGTAGTATGCTACATGTTATTAATTAATTTTAATGCATATTTATCACATAAATATCATTTTATGAATTAATTAAATTACATCCAATAATTTGACTAGTGATACTTGATCACATAAATAAAATGGGTCATGTACTTATAGTTCACAATATCTTGTAATTATAATTAACCATTCATTCCTATCTCTATTGTTTCTCAAACAATAAATAATTTTAGTAACAAAGCATTTTATTACTAAAATAAATCTTATTTAATCCCATTACAATAAGATATTTATTCTCTCTCACAAATCGAATTGTTCAATTTTAAGGAATTGATCAACTTGCATCGTCATACAATTAATCAACTTTGTAGATAAGGGCATCATCCTTTAGGTGTGACCTTAAGGGATCAACTGACCACCACCGTCCCACGACAGTAACGTCAAACTCTAGCAAGCCAATCGTTACCGATTAATGTTGATCATTCGACTATATAATTGAATCATCCCTTACGTATTCTTTATATGAGATTTAATAATGATATTTAAATCATGTGATCGCACTATTATTGAGGACACATTTCCCAACAAGTGGGTCTAGCCATGATGTTGATGAAGAGCAAGGTTCAAGTGAAGAAGAAGAGGAAGAGGATGATGATGAAGCCTTCGGGTCCATGGAGGGAGATGATGATGATGAAATGAGTGAAAGTTGATGGTTGACAAAGCATGAAGGAGGACGACACAAGTGCGGGGTTGATAGCTTATGCTAGCATTTCGACCTATTCCATTGTGAGTCTCCTACCCCTTCTTTTGCTTTGTTTTTATCTCATGCTTACATTATTGACATGACTTGTATAGCTTGTTTAACATCTAGTTTAGAGCATTTAGAGAGTCATTTTGGACTCTTTGATGGATGAGAGATTTTGAGTCCTAGCACCACCAAAGGACTCCCACCTCGGTAACATTGAGGTGAATATATTTTTTGCTCCCACCATAAAGAATCCAAAATGACATCTTACTTCTCATGCATTGCATTTGCTTGCTTGTGAATAAACTTCCCTCTTTTTGCACTAGAGATAGTGTTTTGTTCGGTTTGGGGAAGTTCATTCATAGGCAACCCGAGTTAATTTAAATTAGCTCTCCTAACAATAGAAAGCATGCATCATATAGCATATTTTAGTTTGCATCTTATGTAAATACTCATCATATGTAAATATCTCACATGTAGTATGCATTTAGTGTAGAATTCATGCATTTCATTTAGTTTCATGCATTTTCATAATTTCCTATCATCTTGTCCATTGAGAACAATGTCCATACTAGTGTGGGGATGGGGAATTCTAACATCTACACTTATTTCAAAAATGATAAAAATTTGAAAAATTTAAAAAATCCAAAAACATGTTCTTTCCTTTGTAGTGTAGAATTGTATATATTTGTTTGTTTGTCACTCTTATCCCATTGGGTCGACTATGCCACATTCGAGGCATGAAGGATATATAAGCTAAGATCACATGGTATGATCTTTCCAAATATCCTTCCTCCTTTTTATATGTTAATGACAATGTGGCTATATTTTGATTGATGCGGTACAAACCAATGTGTTGTTAAGAGTTTGCATTTAGTTTACATGGCATATTAGTTGATAGTAGCATATGCATTAGAGTTGTATATATGTTAGTTGCATCATGGCATGTAGTTTTCATTGGTAGAAATTTTTTGTGAAAATGCCTATATGGGAAAGCTTGACAAGTGTACAAAAGGCCTTTGTAGATAATTTTTCTCCTTAAGACTTTATTTACTAGAATGCTCTCAAGACACCTTAGGATGTGTCATACTAGTATCCTTTGTCCCATGGACTAAGGCCTAGTCAAGAGTGCTTTGTTGTGTGATAAACTCTTTAGCTACCGTTTATTCCAAGGTAACCCTTAATGCCATGCAACCGTTCTTACACCCTATCATCATATTTTGTCAAACAAAAAGGGAATGGGCACAAAAATGTCAAATTGAGTTCAAGTTATCATTGTTACAAAGAGTTTTAAAATTGCATCATTGAAATGAGGAGCAAAAATAGACTCCTATGCTTATAATAAAAGTACCCTTGCTACAAATGGGGTTACTTTGTTAAATGTTCAAAGAAATGCAAAAGTTGAAAATGCCAAACATAAAAAAATGACATGTTCTTAATCGTCAAATGCTACAAAAATGGGGGGAAAATAACCCAAAAAGCAAACCAACATCATGAAACTCATGTACTTTGAAACCCTTTTATCCATTGGTGATCCTATTTTGTTGCATGGTGGAGAGGGGACGACCCTTCTTCTTGTCTAGGCAAGAGGGGGAATTCCGCGATCCTACAGTGTTTCCTAACACCATGGAAACTTGGCTCTTGACAAAAGCATTTAGCGATTGTGGACAAAGGTAACCTAGTTTAACACAAATTGGAGGTGACTTGTTTGTATCCTCTTGGACTTAGTAACTAGGAGAAACAATATCTATGGTGGAGTGTGTGCCCTTGAATTGCTTCCCTTGTAGGTGATTTCTGCCACTTAGATGAAGAAAGTGGCTATTCATTTTGTAGATGCATCCTTTACTTATTTTTATGTGCTTAATTGTTAGGATGCATCGCCATTTTGGCAAACCCCATCTTGCCTTGCAAGAAGGCATCTTACCTCATAGGTGTCTTGTTGTGCATTGAAGGGGCGGAGTGAGACCCGCTAATTGTCTCACATCGGCTAGTAGTATTAATAAAAGTCATAGTTTTAGTCACCTCTTTCCTCGGGACGAGCAAAGGTTCGGTTAGGGGATACTTGATGTGACTCATATTTGCACACATTTAGTCCCCGAACTAGCCTCGTTCCTATGCTTTCTTTTATGCATTAGGGTCGTTTCTTATCTTTAGCTTCCTACTTTGCATATTTTTTGAGGTTTTATGTCCTTGGTAGGAGAGGAATGCTAACCTTGCATATATGGAGCAAAACGGAGCTAAATGGATCGCATCTAACGTCCAAGCAACAAAGAGGAGACCAATACTAAAGGCCTAAGTCAATAAAACAAGTATTTGGGCAATGATGAAGGACCCCTAAGGCTCCCCAACGATCCCCACGGATCATGGGGCAGCCAATTGAAGAAGAAGCCACACTGGCCTATGAGAGGGGCGTCCCAAGCTCAGCCCGAGCGTCTTGAAGAACAAGACGGGTGTCCCAAAGCCTCAGCCCGGGCATCCCACAAGTAGGACGGGCGTATTTCTTTACAACATGGGCGTCCAACTGGGGCAGGTCGAGCGTCTCCTTAAGGAACTTGCAAGGCGTTAATCTTCATCTTAGGGACTTAATCGTCATTTAAGCCCTTAGTTACCCTAATACTTGTACTTAGTATAAATACCCCATTGTATTAGGAGATTAATCACCAAGTTTTTATCAAGTTTTAGTAGCGTTTATTATCAAGTTGTAATCAAGTTTTATTACATTAATTCAATCTTAATCACATCTTAATCTTCCTTTAATCATTCAAGTGTTCTTGGATAATTAGTTGGGTAATTTGAAGACTGATAAAGTTATTTTCAGTGGCCTTAATCAAAGTAAACCTAAATTACTACTAACTAATAGCTAGTGGTAAGAAGGGTCGAATCTATAGCGAGGCGAGGTAATTATTCTAGTTTGTTAATATTTAAGTTTGTCTTTAAGTAACCAATTTTTAGGGGTTTGTTTGGTTTGATTTCTAACAGCTAATTGCAAAGTAATTAAAGGATGAATAACAATAATATTAAAGAGTCTAGGGATCGGGTTCACTGGGTAGTCATCAAAGGGTACGGTTTAATTCATTGATTGAGCAATTTATATTGTTGAAAGTCATATGATCGGTCGATTCTAATATGTCTTTTTAGATCTAACTTAACATGCAATCGCGATTATTAAGTCGGTCTAATTCAATTATCATGGCCTATACTAGTCTTAATCCGGTCGGTAAAAAATCCTAGTTTATGCAAGACTAATTAATAAATTCTGATAAGCTATCAACTAATTAGAAGTAATACAATAATTAAACAACAATTAAGAGCAATTTAACAATCAATTCATAAGTTAACCCTTTTCTAACCACCTAGATCCCCTTTCACCCTAGATAATAAACTTAGCCACTCATACTGGTAACAATAACAACAATAGCAATAATAAGAAGCATGATTAAAAGTATGAAAGATGAACAAGTACTTGAAATAATAATTATTGAAGAAAGATTAGAACAGTACCGTAAAGTAGCTTAGATCCGGAAGTAAGAACAATGATTAAACTAAACTAAGTATTCTAAGAGAGTTTTTAGAGAAGTTCTACGAAACTAACGGAAAATAAAGCGTAAATAAATTAGGGTACGACTTTGGGTATTTATAATAAAACATAACCGACTTAAGGAAAATTGCGGAAATTATAGAATAAAGTGGTTCCTCGATCGAGCCCCATTGTACTCGATCGAGTCACCAAGTTCCTCGATCGAGCCCAGCTCCAGTTGATCGAGGCATCACTTGTTTCTGCTCCTTTCTTCGTGTTTTCTTCTTAACTTCTCTTCCTTCATTCTTATGGATTCCCGTGCCATGCTTCGTGTATTCCTTCATGCCTACTCCGCGATGCCCATTTAATTCGTTTGCTCCTCAAATGTATCATTCCTGCATTAAACATCAAATAGCGGAAGTATCGACATTCCAACATAAAAGGCATGTATATGATATAAACTAGCACGAATACCGTATCAAAAGCAATTAAGGGGAGGCATAAATATGTATATAATTATGACTCATCAAACTCCCACAAACCATCTCTTTGCTTGTCCTCAAGCAAAACATCACACAATTACAAAAGGCAAACATACAAATGGCGAATAAACAACTCAGAGCTAATGTTTAATGCATACAAATCCCAAGCTATCCATATCTGTAACAAAGTAATGACCAAGGTGTACCAATAAAACGAATTCAAAGGCACGGGTAATAGAAAGCGTAGCTCAAGTCTCAAGTCACCATACTATAGACAAATGCCAAATACCTTTCGATCTTGCAAGACAAATTAGTTGGATTCTCGCGGATTTCACTCATGCACTCATAAGTATGTAAGGGTGAGTTATATGTAAGATAGAAAGAAGTAGAAACACTCACTCGACTTATGAAACATGCATGCAATCTAATGTGATAGAGATTTCCCCAACTAATATGCAATCACCTTATGTAGACAAAAGTACATGTATCAAGGACAATAAAGGTGGCAAATGGGTCAAAGGGATAGAAATGGTTTGTGCCAAAGCACGTTATGGATATGTGGAGCTAAGACGGTAGTCGCAGTGCTAAACAAATACCAAAACCAAATCTATAATAATACAGATGAACCCAACTTAGAGAAATGATCTCAACTTTGCAACACATGAGAGCTAACAAACTACTCTCCAACTATGCATTAGACTCTAACGACCATCCTTTTGATCCTTGATAAAACCAAATGAAGCAATCTATTTTCTTTTCTTTTCTTCTTTCAATTCCCTTTTCTTCGATTTTTTTTTCTTTCTTTTTTTTTTCTTTTGCTTCATATATTTTCTTTTCCAATACAAGGATACAACACATTTGCTAAATAATTATCTACTACACCCACAATTGACAATAATAGTCCCAATCCCAATCATAGTAGTAAAATAGACATGATAATCAAGCAACTGCGAATGTCCCGATAAGGTAGGCAAATTCTTGGATTGTAGCTCATAAGATGTAGTTTAAGATTGGCTACAAAGGTTCAAACGGGCTAACAAAAAGGATAATGTATGGCTTATTTGAACGGTAGAAACCGCCTATCCACATGTAATTAGTCAAATGAAAGCAATAAAAGTATCAAGAAACCAATGTCACACTTATGCAGTTTGATATTACATATTCCACATGGAGAAACCACACTCAAGCCTAATTGACAAATGAGAGCGGTTTATTGATGTTCCTGGCCTAGGAAGCTCTATAGACCTCGGAATTTAAGTAGTTTACCAACATAATTGTGTCAAATCTAATTAGCATAAGGCATGTCAATATGGTCAAGACTTGAATTATGAGTTTTGTTTTCATGCATAACGGGTCAAAACAATGTACATAGACAACCATATGGGATTTAAATGCAAAAACAATGCAATTTAACATCATTGTTATTTAATTCACCAAGACTCGACTTAAAATAAAGGAAAAACATGTTTTTGTATTTTGATTTTTTTTAATTTTTATGGATTTTTGATTTAAAAGCACACAACGATAAATAAATCACACACCATAATTAAAGACTCTTCCCCCAAACCTAAATGTCACAATGTCCTCATTGTGACGCCTACAATATAGCAATTATACAGAAATCACCAGCAACCTAGAGGACACAACTAACAAGAGGAATGGGAAAATAACTAGAGGTAATACAATAAAAGAAGATACGAGGAAGAGAATACCGGGTAAGAGCAAATGAATTCCCCCAAACCAGCTGCAAAAATAGGGGAGAAAATCAACCGCGCAATTTCCATCATCATCTAGCTATGAATCAAACCCAACAAGCAAGGTTACTCGATCGAGCCTGCCAGCACTCGATCGAGGAACCATCTGTCGATCAAATTTTCTGCATTCAAAACAAATGTGCACACAAACCACAATCAATACAACTTAAGGCGCGTAATTGTAAATCAAAAAGTAGCGCACGTGCTACACACAAGCATAAGTAGCACCAATAAATAGTCCAAGAGAAAATAAATGACAAATAAAGTTCGTGCTCATCAAACTTAAAGTCTAATATAAAATATGAGCAATGTTCATCATTCTTCAAGTCATCATCACTTGGGGGGAGATAGGGCACTTCATCCGTCATAGGAGCTTCATCAAAAACTTTAACTGGCTCCTCTCTGAAATTCTCAGCTTCCAAAGCATCCAATTCGGCTTCTATGTCAACACTCTCATCACAGTTGTAAACCATCTCAGGAGGGGACTCATCTCCATAAATCAACTTCTCAATCTCATCCACTTCCTTGCTCCATGGATATGACGCAATAGCAGGGGCGTTAGAAGGATTCCTGTCAAAACAATAAGTAAGACAATCATCAAAAGTAGGATCAAGAGTATTAATCATATGACAAGAAGCTTTTAAATCAGGAGGACGTGATGCTTTGTCAAGACCAAAAGTGATAGTATCATCTCCAATGTTGAACGTAAGACTCCCATGTCTAACATCTATAACCACCCCTGCAGTATACAAGAATGGTCGTCCTAGAATAATAGAAACACGAGAATCTTCAGCTATATCTATCACTACAAAGTCGACTGGAATGAAAAATTTCCCTATCTTAACTGGCACATACTCTAAGATACCCATAGGGTGCTTAATAGACCTTTCAACCAATTGAATAGTCATGTTAATACATTTAAGCTTAGTCATGTTTAATTAATTGCAAATTTTATACGGCATGATACTGACGCTTGCTCCTAAATCACATAAAGCATTGTCAATAGTTAAAGGGCCTATAGTACAAGGAATAGAAAAACTCCATGGATCCTTAAGCTTAGGTGGAGAATTGGCTTGTAATGCGGTGTAGCATTCATGAGTGAACGCGACAGTCTCCACTTCATCAAAAGACCGCTTCTTTGACAAAATCTCTCTCAAAAACTTAGCATAGGCCGGCACATGAGTTACCAATCCAGTAAATGGTACTGTCACTTGAAGATTCTTTACTACCTCCACGAACCTTCCAAACTGTTGTTCAAGTTTGGATTTCTGCAATCTTAGAGGAAAAGGTAGTTGAATTTTGATTGGCTCGGCTGCTTTTGTATTAGGAGTACGTTTAGAAGCATCATCGTCAGCTACAGGAGTGCCTCGATCGAGCCCGGGGTGCACTCGATCGAGTACGAGTAATCCTCGATCGAGCCCATGCTTACTCGATCAAGGAACCATGCTTTGCTTCGTCTTTTCGCTTTTCTTCAAATCCCGTGTTTCAGTTTCGTCAATTTCTTTTTCATCGTCACTCATCTCCAAATTTCCCAATCCCTTAGGATGTATGTAGGGAACTTCATCATCATTAATCGGCACGTCTGGACCTTGATAAGAAGTACCACTCCTCAAAGAAATAGAATTAACTTGCTCATGAGCTTGTTTACCTTGAGGAGGAAGACCAGACTGTTTTGAAGGATTTTGAGCAGCCATTTGAGCAACTTGATTATCCAACATCTTGTTATGAGCCATTAGTTCGGAAAAGTGAGCCGTTTGCTTTTGTTGAATCATCAAAGTTTTTTGTAAGAGAGCTCTAAACTCGGCCATCTCATTATTAAGAGCTTGAGGAGGAGGTTGCATTTGTTGAAAACCTCCTTGATTTTTCCGAACAAAGATTCCTTGTGGTTGTTTACCACAATTTGGAGGAATAATATAAGTACTTTGCGGCGGGGCTTGAGCATAGGCATTATGACTCCTTTCAGGGAAGAAGTTAGAATAAGGAGTACCTTGCTTAAAAGATTGGAAGGCATGAACTTGCTCAATGGTACTCATACACTTGGCCACAGTGTGGCCATATATACCACATCTCTCGCAAGACACCTCTTGTTGAACCATGTGAACTGTTTCTTGCTTATTAACCAAAGACTGAGTAGTCTTCAACTCGGCTATTTGAGCCGTTAGAGCCTTCAATTGCGCCGCAATGACATTATCTGAACCACTTCCTCTCTTACTTCCTCTGAGGTTACCATACTCAGCTGTGTGAGTAGCTATTTGATCAATCAACTTCCAAGCTTTACCGTCATTAGTGTTATCTTGGAATCTCCCATAAGCAGCTGAATCAAGGAAGGCTCTATGATCATCATACAACCCGTTGTAAAACTGGTTGCAAAGGAACCAAATTTAGAAACCATGGTGAGCGACGGATTGAACTAGTCGTTTGAAACAAATCCAAGCTTCATTAAAGTCTTCGGTGGGACCTTGCTTAAAACTTGTAATCTGATTTCGAGCATTAGTTTTTTGTGGGGGAAACTACCTCGTGTAGAATGCAGGAGCTAGAGAAGCCAATTAGTAACTGCGTCGGTCTCCATGTCTAAGTCCTGTAACCACTCAGCTGCATCATCTCTCAAAGAGAAAGGAAATAAGGTCTGTTTCACCTGATCTTGTGTCACCCCAGCTGTCAAAGCAATAGAGCAACAATATGTAACAAATTTCTCCATGTGCTTTCACTACTACAAAACTTATTATCCACATCGGACATTTTGGTATATGGACATCGGATACACACCCGATGTAGAGTTTGGTCATGTCCATTGTGGATTAATGTACATCGGATTTTAAACCGATGTCCATTAAAATTTGCACAACGGATTTCTATATATCTGATGTCCATATATATTAATACACATCAGTGTATAGTTATAATCCGATGTCTTTTAGTATTATGTACATCAGTGTTTAGTTGTAATCCGATGTCTGTTGCTGTTATGTACATCAGTTTACATAGAACTTTGATGTCTTTATGTACCTATATTCATCAGTGTTTTACCTAAACCTCATGTGTATTATAAATGATATTACAATCCGTCTACTAATAAAACCGCTGTCCTTTTTCTTGCCCTTTTTTTTCTTAAAAAATGGAATTGCTAATTCTAAAACAGGCCATTCATATAGATCTGCAAGCTTATCAAAACATAGGCCATTCATAACAAAAACCACCATCCACAATTCAACAACTAACCAACAAAGGTCGTTCGTCATACTTTCATACAACGACCAAAACATAGATTCATACAACGTCGTCCAAATTCAACAACCAAGAAAGGTCGTTCGTCATAGTTTCTTACAACGACCTTACCAAAACATAGTTTATACAAATGCCGTCCAAATTCAACAACCTACAAAGGTCCAAAACATAGTTTGCAAAATCTAGCTAACACATTACTATGACTAGACATTAAGAAAATAGTTCGCCCATAAGTCTCGAACCTCATTGATTTCTTCTTCTGAATAAGCCATTTTGTCTTGAAAAAGCTGTAAATCATGCATATAAAGGTTTCAAATTAGATAATGACACACATAAGAAAAGATATAATAGGTCTGAGCTAGCTGAAGAGTTTAATTCTAGCTATAATAATGGGATTGTATGGGGAAAAATTTGCAAGGCAACACCAAGATTTGTAGGACAACAGGCGAGTGGGATAATCTGACGTCATTGATAGTTGTCGTCAGATTAGGGCGAGTGATCATTTCCAGCATATACCTCATGATGTAGTAACCGCATTCTATAGCACTTGGCTGACGAGCACACTAATAAAACAACATGAAGACGAATTAAACCAACACAATTTGTAAATTAAACGTAATATAAATGAGTCTACTATTGCATATCAACAACTTATATCAACTTTTACCCATTGCGGTGCTTGAGAACTCTTCCTTGACCCACCAGTGTAGCCGTATGCTCTTATAGATCTAATATAAGGTTTCCAACAAAAAATTGTCAGCAAAGTTGAAAAGTGTTCTTTCAATTAACATCTTGCATATCAAGAATAACCATTAAGTCGAACTTACGTATTAATTAAAGTTCTCAACGTTGAAGGCACTGAATTCCCGATTGAATCAAACCAATATACTTGATTATGCTCAACAATCTCAATTACAGCGAGCATCCAGTGATCCGTATAAATAATTTGTCACTTAAGTAATCAAAATAATCAAACTGTTGACAATTTTGTTTTATATAAGAGTGAGTACTTACTCTTTGTAATATGGAGCGATGTAAATATGGCTTTGCTTCTTTTTCATCCAGTTTGAAATATATGTTATTGCTCCCTCTGATTCATGGCCGCCTAGTAGTGAAGTCATTTCTGGACATAAGAACCCATATGTTTTGATGTCACAAACGCTAGACAAGTACCTGTAACAATATACATAGAAGTATAACCACCATGTACTTCAAATCATCATCTGCTCCAATGTAAAACTAGCTATGAGATGCTAATTTTAAATCCGGAGTCAATACATACCCAACAAAAGTCTGAATGACTGGAAAGGAGATCTTTCCCATGTTCAACAATGCAGTAATGTCCTCCTTGGCAAGTTGCAGCCTTCGCTTAGATCCTAGAACATCCTCGCTCAAATGCACATCCGTTACTTGAGTTTCGCCCATCATACTAACTACCTTGGACAAGAATCGTCTAGAATCACATTTCTGGTCCAAAAGTGTTTTCAAAGTATTGTTTGAACTAGACACTGGATCATTTGTTTTACTTTTAGCAATTTCTACTTTTTTGGAATTAGTACTCTCATCAGCTCTCTTCCGCCTTTTGCATTTAGTCTTACTCATTGACTTTTCTCCTGCTTCTAATTCATGGTCTTTCTGAGATTCCTGAAAAAAAAAAGGCGCAAACTGATTACTCACTGACTTTTCTACTTTACTCACAAACCAGAATTGTTTTTTTATGGACAGAAGCAGTGCATATTTAAATGTTAGCCAAACAGGCATCCACAATATATGAATGGCTTATCCTACTAATGACATTATATTATGTGAAGTCTCGAGGGTCGAGGCATTTTACAATGCAATTTTCAGTATGGTTCATTCAGAACTAACTTTTATGTGTTGAACACGGGGTAAGGCTGGCCATATTTGACACCCTTACTTCGCCACCAGCAGAGGCCGTTGAAGCCTAGAATAATATTGTCATGGTGCCATTGTATTACAATTCAAAATAGAAGGGTTTAATAAATGTAACTTCCAACTTTAAAATGACATCCATACCTCTAAGTAGTGCAAACTGATTAAGTTTCTCGGCCAGGGAACAAATGAACCAATTGCCTCACCAACAGTAAAATGTTCTTCAGTTGGTAGAGGTAATGGTGTGTCCTCCATATATTCCATGACAACGTCAATGCATTCCCTGAACTCATCTGCTCCAAAGGCTCGACCGTGACATCTTGATGCCTGAGTTGGGGCCTTGAATACTCGTCCAAGTGCCATCTTCTTCAACTGCGTATCTTTCACAGCTAGCTCGCATTCAATTCCCTGAGGAACAACATCACAGCCAACATAAAAAAACAAGCTAAGGTCTGCCCTTGCTTAATTAATTTACCTCATAAAAAATGAGATAATTATGTCCACACAATACACTTGAAATCAACTTCAGGAATTCCTGAACATCAGGAATTACTGAACAAAGGACCAGAATTAATTTACCTTGCCAGGTATGTCAGCAAATGGGTCAGGGTCATGGTGAACATTATCATAACTACCATTCCTACTTTTGAAATTCATCTCAACCTCAACATCTTTTTCTTTTTCAACGGAATAACTAACATTCCCATTTGTCCGTTGCTCCACCATCACATATATATCTTTATACATTTCTGCCCTCACTTTCTCTGTAGCTTGATCTGTGATCTGCTGGGTAAGCTTCTCCACAAACTCCTTTGACATTACTCCCTCACTTTGACGTTTTTTTGCATTTGCCAAAATATTGCTTATGCCCCACTCGACCCCCAACACCTCTTACACGACCATAATGCTCATCAGTTCCAAGTGCTTTTTTTAATTCATCAACTTTTCTACTAGGTAGAAACTCCCCTTTCTTGACCATTTCATTCACTATTTTCTACAAATACAATATCGTTATTAGCAGAAAAAAAAGAAATTAGCTGTAAACCTTCCTTCAAAAAGAAAGAAATTAGCTGTAAACAAAAAACTCACAAGGTCTTCCATTTTTTTTAGTCTCAGAATTTAAACATTCCCCATCTGTGTCTACTCTTCCCTCTATCCATAAGTCACCTCGTTTTAAATTAGTTGGGGATTTACTCCTTTCCCCTGAGTCGTCGACCTCATCAGCATCTTTGTCTTTTTCTTTCTCCTTCAGTTTTTTTTTCCAATTTCTGCCTTGTGTTCCTATATCTTCCACGAGACATCCTGTGGGGGTATTTGTTCTTCAACTGCCTCTCTGCAGCACTCTTATTTATAGCCTGAAAAAATAAAATTACTTATCAAATATGATAATATTGTTAACTAAAAAATTAAAATATATACTAAATGTTAACTACTCACTTGAAATTCTGCCATCATACGCTTCTCTTTAAACCTTTTCCATACTTCAGATGTAATGTAAGGATACTTCTTTGTCGGATCAGTCTCAACAGGCAACTTTCTTTTTTTAGGAGGTTTTCTGTACACATACAACGAAGTCAACTTTGACTTAAAGTTTGTCCATGTAGTATTGGCAATGCTGATAACTTGCTTCTTCTTCGTATCTGGAACGTTAAAAATTATCTACAAAAAGCAAATGGTTATTAACGGTCGGTTTATATATATATATATATATATATATATATATATATATATATATATATATATATATATATATATTTTATATAGAATTAGGATCACATGAGTTCATCCTATGTTTTTGAGTCCGTGAGTCCATGATACAATATCACATGTTATATTAAACAATATCACAACTTATACTTCAAAAAAAAAAAAAATTCGTGATATTGTTTTGTAATATAATATCACTCGTTATACTACACAATATCACAGCTTACAGTTTCACACGTTATACTAAACAATATCACAGCTGAAAAAAAAAATTTGAAAAAAAAAATCATGATATTATTTTGTAATACAATATCACACGTTATACTAAACAATATCACAACTTAAAAAAAAAACTTGAAAAAAAAAATTCGAAAAAAAAATTTTCGAAAAAAAAAGTTGAAAAAAAAAATCGTGATATTATTTTGTAATATAATATCACACGTTATACTAAACAATATCACAGCTTAAAAAAAAAAACAAAAAAAACTTTTTCGAAAAAAAAATTTTAGAAAAAAAAATTTTAGAAAAAAAAATTTTTGAAAAAAAAAAAAATTTCCGAAAAAAAAAAAATTGAACAAAAAAAATTCGTAATATTGTTTTGTATAGTGCGTGATATTGTTTTATGGACTCATGGACTCAAATATATAGGTGGACTCACCGGATCTAGTATATATATATATATATATATATATATATATATATATATATATATATATATATATATATATATATATATGTGACTCACCGGACTCAAATATATTTTTTTCGAATTTTTTTTTTAAAATTTTTTTTGTTCGAATTTTTTTTTCGGAAATTTTTTTTTTCTAAAATTTTTTTTCGAAAAAGTTTTTTTTTTTAAGCTTTGATATTGTTTAGTATAACGTGTGATATTGTATTACAAAATAATATCACGATTTTTTTTTTCAACTTTTTTTTTCGAAAATTTTTTTTTCGAATTTTTTTTTTCAAGTTTTTTTTAAGCTGTGATATTGTTTAGTATAACGTGTGATATTGTATTACAAAATAATATCATGATTTTTTTTTTCAGCTGTGATATTGTTTAGTATAACGTGTGAAACTGTAAGCTGTGATATTGTGTAGTATAACGAGTGATATTATATTACAAAACAATATCACGATTTTTTTTTTTTTGAAGTATAAGTTGTGATATTGTTTAATATAACATATGATATTGTATCATGGACTCACGGACTCAAAAACATAGGATGGACTCATGTGATCCTAATTCTAATTATATATATATATATATATATATATATATATATATATATATATATATATATATATATATATATATATATATAGTAATAAGATCATCTAAGTCCATGTCTTACACTTGAGTCCATGAGTTCTATTGTCATCCCTTAGATCATGTTATTGAATGGCTTAGATTAAAAGTAAAAAGCAACTAATAATATTATTCTAATGGCTAAAATAATTACCTCTCTCCTCCTACCACTCATAGGGTATTAGCATGCATGCAGCTTGTCAATCAAAGCCATCCTCACACACGTCCTAAAAACTTCCCCCCACTTTCCATCTCTCTATTATTCAAAATTAATTTTCCCCCAAATTAAACCACATTCATTTCAACCGCTTAAGACGAAACTACTATAAAAATCCCCCAATTTTATCGCTTTTTTGTTACCTTATTATCGTTTTTTTCTCCATTTTCTTTGCTCACTTGCAAACTGCCATTGTCGTCCTTTCAATCACTTTAGAAGGTAATTTTTTTTTGGGGTTTTTAGAGTTTTATGAATTTTTTCTGGGTTTTTAGAGTTTTATTATTTGTTCTCTTCATTTATTTAGACGTTTTTTTTAATTTATTGGACATTGTTATGTTATTGGACTGTATTTGATCACTGTACTTTGTCACCATTGTTGATGTACTGTTCTATTTGATCACGGTTGTTGGTTTCTTCATTTTGATTAGCCAGTTATTTTTAGCACATTTAGGACATGTAGGACAGTTATTTTTTATCACTGTATTTTGTCAACTAACGTTTTGAGCATATATGTTCATATTCATTAAGATTAGTCATATTTTTTTGAAAAATCCTACTTTTGTTGCTAACAATTACTCTTTCTTTGTTAAAATTACAGTTTATCCATTTTTTTTTGGAGAAATCCCACTTTTGATTACCCTTTTGTTAGAATTACACTTTTGTTGCTAAAATAACACTTTATGCTGCTACAATTACACTTTTCTTTGCTAAAATTACACTGTAGTCTGTTAAAATAACACTTTATCTTGTTAGAATTACACTTTTGTCAGCTAAAATCACACTCTTTTCTGAAAAAATGTCACTGTTGCCTGTTAAAATAACACTGTATTTTGTTAGAATTACACTTTTGTAAGCTAGAATAACACTTTATTCTGCTACAAATCCCACTTTTGATTACCCTTTTGTTAGAATCACACTTTTTTTGCTAAAATAACACTTTATGCTGCTACAATTAGACTTTTTTTTGCTAAAATTACACTGTTGCCTGTAAAAATAACACTTTATCTTGTTAGAATTACACTTTTGTCAGCTAAAATCACACTTTTTTCTGTTAAAATGTCACTGTTGCCTGTTAAAATAACACTTTATTTTGTTAGAATTACACTTTTCTCTGCTACAATTACACTTTTGTTTGTTAAAATAACACTTTGTGCTGCTACAATCACACTTTTTTTTTGCTGAGAGTTTTCTGTTGCCTGTTAAAATAACACTTTATTTTATTAGAATTACACTTGTGGCTGCTATAATTACACTTTATGCTGCTATAATTTTAACTTTTCTTTTTGTCTTATTTTTTTTTGTATGTAACAATTAATTTTCAGTAATGTTTACAGATGTCAGGTGGAAATGAGGGTAAATCAGGCAAGTAAAAAAAGCAAAGGTGCCTGTTAAGTTGAGTAAGGACCTTGTTGTTGCCAAACCAGCCAAACCAGCGAAACCAGACACGAAGAAAATAGCAAAGGTGGCTGTGAAGTGCCGGCCGAAGCAGCTGGTTGAGCTCGTTGAAAAGCTTAATGATGCACAGCGAGATGCGGTACGGAGGATCGGTTTCGGTGGTATTATGGAGCTTAAGCTCAAAACATATCCGATGGGTCATGTTAAAGATTTTCTGAAAGCATTCAGTGATGAATCGTATATTTTTCGGGCCAAGGATAAGGAGTTCATGGTCACCAAGCATGACGTGTATGACTGTTTTATGTTACCACTTGGTCCTAAAACTCTTGATCTAGTACCTACGGGCCGCCAAAAGGATTCTCAAGCGCCGGAGAACAAGCAATTGAAAGATAAATGGCGAAAAGCGTATAACATAAAAGGGGTTAACGAAGGCATTAATTTAGGAATTGTCTTCCAAGATATTTTAAAAAAAAATACAAAAAGGAGGTCCGCAATTCGCAGCAGTTTGTTGTTACGCTCGCAATGTCATCATTCCTAACTCCAACATCATACGGTGGGGTTGACTTCAAGCTTTTGAGAGTCATTGAAGATGTGGACTCGATTACGCAGACGATTGGTGTACTTATGTCTTTGGAAAATTTGGTGAAGGCTGCATGCAGATCTTTGGTGAAAATAAACAGACGCTTCTTGAGGTGTATCCCCTTCTTAATGATTACGTACTTTCAACGTTTCGATTTCCGTGGTAAGAGTTGTCGCCACGATCCGCCTCTCATTAAGCATCGGGGCCGTGAAACGCTTTCGACAGACTACATGGTGAGCTTGACAAGAACCGTTTGGGTCGGCTAACTTGGTCCTTGGTCAAGTATCCTCGGTGCCTTCAAAAAGAACTGTTAAGCATTGGTGGGGTGCCTAATGACAGCCAAGTGTTGGCCATTGGAAATGTGGTTAGTGATGCGGCATTACAAGTGACTTCAACTTCAGACAGGAAGAAGTTCATCGAGATTGAACTCCCTTCTGCTGTTGATGATGACGAGGAGTTGAAAGCTCGGGCTGTAGATGTAAGTGCTATTTGTTTATTTGACAAGGCTAATTTTAATGTTTTAAAGTTACTTTTTCTTTCACTACAATTACACTACATTTGTAATTGCGATATTAATCAGTAATTGCTTAAATTACAAGGTTGTCAGTTAAAATTATACTTTTTAAAGTTTAAATTATACTTTTGTATGTTACAATTACACTTTTGTCCTTTAAAATTATACTTTTTAAAGTTAATATTTTACTGTTGTAGCTTACAATTACACTTTCGTCCATTAGAATTATACTTTTTGACCTAGAATTACAGTTGTTAAGGTTAAAATTATACTTTTGAATGAACACTTTTGACTGAACAATTGTCTAATTATCTGTATTTTAATGTAGGATGTGCATGAGCTTTACTTGAAGATGCAAAGGAATGCTACTGTCTTCTATTCATGGTATGCAGATGCAACCATGACGCTCAAAAGGTTAACAGGAGGGATGAACCATTCTAGTGACCCTGTCGCTACACAATGCACGCAATCATTCTTTCAAAGCCAAAGGATGAAGGATTATCTTGGTGGAAATGCGGAGATAGCTGAACGAATAAATCATTCCGTGAAATCGACTGTTCGCAACAAAGTCCGGTTGATCGATTATCGAAATGATGAGGTAGATGACGACGGCAGTGCGAGCAGCATGTTGGTGACGATGATGAAGAGGAGGATAATGGTGATGAGGACGAGGGAGATGACGAGGATGGTGATAATGTTGACGATGAGGAGGATGGTGATGATATGGAGGATGATGGATCCGATAATGAGAAAGATGTGACTGTAGATGTTGGTACAGACCGTGAAGGCACGGTGGCCGCCTCAATTGTTTCGGATGAAGCAGCTAGTGAGAAAGCACTGGAGGTGTCTACACAACAGATAATGGAGGCCGTGCAATTTTACGGCTCGGCTGAATTTGCGAACTCTGCTAACAGAGACGAGTACAGTAAGGACACCGACATGGATGTTGGTAGTACTCGTGAGATTTCCGTTATTTACAGAAGGAGGAAGGTAGATAGAAAGCAGGTGGCTGTTAAAGAACCACCAAAATTTGACCGGGAAATTCTCGAAGATATATATTCAAAAGAAGAGCTTGATGAGGCTGAGAAGAAGTTCTATGCGAATCTGCGTACAAAAAGGAAGAAGAGCAGACGATGGATATGGACGTGCATGTGGCCGGGGATATTGAGATAGCTGACAATAAAAATGAGGACGAAAGGCCCACCGACGCTGATCCACCCGTCACTCAACTGCTGATTTCGTCTGCGGAGATTATTGAAGCAGACCGCCGAGCATAAATGCCGGCCAGAGAAGACCATGGAATTGGAGAGGTAAGATAATTGGTGAATGTGGCCTCCGACGCTACGGGAGCGGTTGTGCATGTGAGTGAAGTTCTGAATGCCGAGGCGGACAAGGATGATGACAAGATTGGGAAGGGTAATGCTGAACCTGGTCTCCAATGTTCAAGTTCAATAGTGGTCTCTGCAACACTAGACGATCTTTGTCTACAAGTGGATTCTAAATCTTTGGAATTTAGTGGGCCGATGCTTGGGAGCCCGAGAAGGCGGATAATGCTTTGGCGGAAGTTCGGAACACGAAGTTGCCCCCCTGCCACTCGGTTCCTATTCTCTCTTCTTTGAGATATGTGATGCGAGCGCGCAACGAACAACATTATGAAGAGGGTGCGAGGAAACGGCGGAGACGCAACCACCGACGAGCGGTTGTTAAAGGGAAACGAGCAAATGGAATATGTATATGCGTTGCAGGCAAAGGAATTTATGGACGTAGAATGGACAAGTCACTGTATATTCTTCTCGGACGGACGTAAACGTGCATTCGGGGAGCACCCAATATCTCAGTGCATGCTTTGAAAATGAGGAGGGTTGGATTAATGATGAGCCAAATTTGGATATAAGTTCTCGGGCAGTGGTAGAGAAGGTGGTGGATGGGGCTGATCAAGGATCACGGAGGTAATGCCGTGGATGAAGTTATTTAGTTAGAATTACATTTTTCTCTTTTAAAGTTACACTTTTGTTATTTACAAATAACACTTTTTTGGCTTAGAATGACACTTTTCTCTCGCGCAATTAGACAATTGTTAGTTAAAATCACACTTTATTCAGTTAGAATTACAATTTTCTCTACTAAAACTACACTTTTTTAAGTTAAAATTATACTTTTGTAGCTTACAATTACACTTTTGTCTTCTAGAATTAGACTATTTTTAGTTAAAATTACACTTATTTGTGATAAAATAACACTCTATTTTGTTTGAATTATAATTTTGTCTACTAAATTATACTTTCTTCTCTGCCACAGTTACACTTACTTACTGATGATGAAATAACACTATTTTTATTACAGATGCGGCAGTTGAGGATGTTGCCGGGAAGTCTTCGGAAGGGACTATCGAGAGAAGAGAGGTAACAGCTGACGTAGTACCAGAGGCAGAGAACGCCGACATTCCTATCCCGGTCCCGTACGTCCCTCACAGTGATCTGAGCTACCATCCTTTTTTACTTCACTCGAGTGAGCCCTTACCATGCATGGATCACGTCATTGAGAACCTTGGGTGTTCTATTGATTGTGGGGCACCTAATCCTGATTTGTGCTTTGCGACGAGAAACCTAGCATTCAGTCAGGAGCTCCTAGTGCCAATGTTCAGTGACAGGAAATATGTGATTGACTATGTGTTCAATCAGTCAGACGCGTTTAACGAGTTGTAAGTGTATTATTCTTTACAAGAGGCCCTTAACATTCCTAATTATATATATATTTGTTGGCTAATTACATTTTTTTGTTGTAGGGAACGATTGGTCCAATTCAAATGAGTTTTATTTCATTACCCGGGAAGATATTGCAACTTTGAACCCTCGGGAGCAAATCATGACAAGTGTTATTGATGGTTGGTGCTTGCTACTCAACCACATCATGAAACCTTCGGACATATCCCGTTCTTTCTTTGGACTAAGTCACACTGTAAGTTAAAATGTTACCTTTGTGTGTTAAAATTACACATTTGTCCGTTAGAATTATACTTTTTAAAGTTAAAAAGTTGGTTTTGTATGTTAAAATTGCACATTTGTCCGTTAAAATGATACTTTTTGCCGTTAGAATTACACTTTTGATTGTTTAAATTATACTTTTAACATCTCCCTTCTGAGTTTATTCTAACACTTTTTTTGGTTAAAGGTTCACTTTATTTTTATAAAATAGCTCTTTTAATTATCTGTTCACGCATTTAACACTTTTTAAATTAAAGGACCCCGCAAGGTATATTTGGAACGCTCAAAAGCTTGGGAAAGTGTTGAACAAAGACGAAGACATTTATGGTGGCCGGGATGCCTGGGCTGAAACTCCGTCGTGCACCATTCCAGCAATACGGACATGGTAGGTAACAAAACATGTAATCTTGTCTCATGGTTTTTAAGTTTTCCTTGTTCGATCTTAGCGACACACGGTGCGAGATCTTTACGCCCGTGTTATCTGGCGACGGTGATCACTACAATTGCGTGTGCATCAACTTTCTCACCGAGCAGATTGACTACCTCGACAACCGCAAGTACGATGACCCAATTGAAACGCTCCCTTACGGAGGGATAGCGCGTATTTCGGTAAGTGTCCGATATCCAGAAGTCAACCAATTAATAATGGGTCGTACTACGTTAACACACTGACGTTTTTTCATGTTCAGGCAAATATAATAGGGAAGTATTTGGTGTCTAAAGGGTCACTCTAAGGGGCAAAGGTCGGGGTTCAAGATTGTCAACATTGAGTTCAGCTGGCAAGGTCAAGGGTATTCGAGAAATGACTGTGGCGTTTTCATGATGCTACATATGATGTTCTACCGCGGAAGCCCTTTTCAATGTGACCTCGGGAAAGAGGATGCTATGAGTTTGTACCGTGCTGAAATTGCCGCAACACTCGTCCTCTGTGACATTAACAGTATCAGAGAAGATATCCTGACGATGGTTGGTTTTTTCAAAACGACTGCTGGACATCCGTTGACAAGAAAGTTGAATGCTGTTAAGAGGAAAACAGATGGTGACATAGGGCCGGAGTCCACAAAACGTGCTCGCGTAACTGAATTTAACGAGCCCGTGTTGGAGGCGACGCCTGTTGCCATGCGCATTCCATCTGTTAAAGCGCTATCCTCTGTTAAGAGCCATCCCCGTGGAAAGGGGGACGAGTTGGGCTGCTCTCTCGACTGTGGTAGAGGTGGTCTCAACACAAATGTGGTGTCAAAGCTGCTCCGGGGCAACCAAGCGTTAATCAAGGATATTAAAAACAGGAGGAAGCATGTTGCCGACTATTTCTTGTTAGATGACCACACTTATGATGAACGGTCTGTCAATCTGGCTTAATTAACTACTTCTTTAATCAAGGATACTCAGTTTATTTTTCTCATTTATTTTACTTTAATTAACGACTTCTTTAATATTACGGAGTGCAGTGAACAGCTGGTCTGGTACACCCGTCACGCACAGCTTCGGAGAAAATACATTATGTCCTTGATGCCTGAAAACCTTATGTCGTTAAATGTGATCGAGTGCTGGTCGATTTTGATGAACCATTTGGAGAAGGAGGAATATGGCGACCAAATGAGGATGTCATTCTTTGGCATACGTCACATGGTAATTCCATTTATCATTGCATAATATTTATGTCCACTTCTATTACACCTTTGTTACTTAGAATGACACTTTTCTTAATTACAGTGTTATTATGTGAATGTTTCACTTTAGTTCTTTTAATCCACAAAAGTGTCATTCTAACCGTGTGAAGTGTAATTTTAAGGGACAATAGTGTAATTTTGGGTGACAATGTAACCACATTAATCATGTTCACTATTGCCTTTTCAAGGATTTCTTTCATGCGTATGCTCGGGACGTTTGAGCAACCAGGCACACAATCGATAGCAACTATGACGACACTGTACGATCCGGGACACCTTCATCGTCGATTGATGAGCGTACCGTTAACTTGAAAACAGACTTGCTATTTGTCCCGTTCTGCATTGACGACCATTTTGCATGCGTATGTATCAATCACAAATCAAATACAATCGACTTGCTGGACGGGCAAAGGCATTCTCGACTTGAAAAAGTCGCGATTTGGCAAAGCAGCGCGTTTAATTGTAAGTTATTGTCGATCGCTTTCTTCCGAATGCTATCTTTTTTGTTCAATCAGTTTTTATAAGGTAATTATGTACATTTGCAGTCTAGCGCAGTGAGTGATTATTTAGAATCACGGGATAAGGAAAAGAAGAACACTAGGGCACGGAAATTCCTAATTATGTGTTGCGCCGTATACCTTTCAGGCGGGATGTCACCAACTCTCAACCAACCGCAGTCGGGTCTGTTTCACCATGATGGCGATGCTCTTATACGAGGGTCTTCCTTTTGAGCATGAAGACCTCGAGAAGAAGAAATCACGGCGCTATTTGGTCATCCAGTGGTAGCTACCCTCGTTACGCACATGAACATTTTGCGCGAAGGTGTGCTCGAGAAGGTCAAAGCTTTTGTTAGCACGAAGGACAAACTGTGGAAGGTATTACAACAGAAGCGTAGACAGCCCCGTGCCAATGTGAAAAAATAACAACCTTAATTTAGTAGTTCTGTTTTTGTGGGAATATTCCCTTGGCTATGTAAACACTTATTTCATACTTGGTATTATTTGCAGATGTTAGCAACCTTAATGTAGACAGTTAGTTTTTGTGTAAATAATCTTACAACATTCTATAAAAGAATGCCTTTTCCTCTCAAGCAAGATGCAGCCACAACTGTCTTTCAATGTATCTACTTCAACAATATAGAGTAATATGTTAGTTAAATCCGTCAGAAGAAAGTGTGATTGTAATACACAAAAGTGTAATTCTAACCGCCAGAAGTGTAATTCTAACAGGCCATAGCAGTGACAGATAGACCTTACATTACATAAAATATAAATGTAATTTTAAAAGGCAAAAGTGTCATTTTAGTAGTTTTATTTATGAAAAGATAGTAATGTTGTTTTACCTATCTGAAAGATGGTGCAATAATAACTATGTGTAATTTGAAGAACATAATTTGTCATAATAGTCAAGAGCGAAAATTTCAACGTTCTGAATTTGCACATTATAATTGTGTCGTCTAATAAAAAATACTTCATCAAAATACATTGTAATACCAACGGCGACCAGTTGTCTTCCTGGCAGTTTGATGTCTAAACACAATACGAAACATCATGTTGTACCTCGTATTTTGTGTAGACATCCCAAAAAAGTGTACTACTTATTACGTATTAAATTGATTATTCTAAGATGCCTTCTTCTTCTTCTTCGTCTTCTTCTCCTTCTTCTTCGTCTTCTCCATCTTCTTCTTCTTCCGACGAGGTTTCGATGATTGCGACATCGGCGGGTGCTCTGCGAATGGGTTAGGCGTTCCTTTTGTCATGGTTAGCTAATCGCTTGCAATTTTTACACATACGTTTTGGCTTCCTTGCCAAAGCAACTGCTTTTTCCTTCTTCGACAACATTCTCTTTCCGCTCCCTTTGTTCTTGGATTTCTTGGGCGGCAAAATGGTTATCTCCTCACTAGGAGAACATCCAAGAATTTTCTCCAACTGTTGTCGTTTATTCAATGGTGATCCTAATGGTGAGAGTTTCTCCTTAAACTGTCTAATTAGACTAGAGAAGTTCTCGACATCATTCTTCAATTTGCCCATGAGCAACCCAACTGTCTCGATGAATCTCCGACCACATTCATCGACATCGCAATCTGTTTTCCATCTATTATATCAACGTCCTCAGCTGCTTCACCATTACAATCGAACATTTTAGACAACATTGCATCTTTACACCATCTTTTAACAATACATTGTTCTGGAATAATCTTCACTCCGTTTGATGAGTAAATCCATATGACATGCCGGCAAATAATGCCTTTCCTGTCAAGCATTCTGCAGCTACAAGTGGCTTTCAATGTATCTAGTTCAACAATATAGAGTAATATGTTAGTTAAATCAGTCAGATGAAAGTGTGACTGTAATACACAAAAGTAGCATTTTAATCAATAAAAGTGTGATTGTAACGGATAAAAGTATAACTTTAATCAATTTTTAATTTTAACTACCCAAAGTGTAATACTAATCAATAAAAGTGTAATTTTAACGGATTAAAGTATAACTTTAGCAACCCAAAGTATTATTTTAACAACCCAACGTATAATTCTAACAACCTTAGGTGTAAATCTAATCAACAAAAGTATAATTTTAACGGATAAAAGCATAATTTTAGTAAACAAATGCTACAGAATGATACCTGGGCAGTATGTGACCTCATAATTTCTCTCCCTGTTTGCATCTCTGACAGTGGTCACCTCTAAAGAGCCACACTCAGTGAATCCTCTACTTTTACAAGTACCAATTGAGCACTTGGCCTCTTCTTTAAATTCCTCGAATAATTTATGACTGTACACTTCCGCCCCGTGCATTTCAATAGCTAGATGCGTTGATATTTCAGAAACGTGTCTCATTACAGTTGTCAACTGCTTTCTGTGTGTGTTTTTGCTGGTCCATCGCGCTGTCAAAACGCATCGTAAACTCAACTAATGTTCCTGACTTACTCTCAAATCTCTTAAAAAAACTATTTTCGCTCTCTGATCTTTGGGTTGTCCTCATAACACCTCCCATATCTAGGTCCCTACAATGAGCCATAACCCACTGCTTCCTTTTAGCGTACATTTCTTGGAACCAGTCAATGTTATTAACATTGTGTTCCCTACCAATTTCTTCCCATTTTGCATCGAACTCTGCCGCTTCAATGTCTTCATCCCATATTATGGCATTCAATTTCTTTAGAAACACTGAATAATCATCTCTCGCCATTCCATACTTGCTTGGAACCTTGTTCATGATATGCCACATACAATAGCGGTGGCGCGCTGTCTTGAACACCAATGGCACCGCTTTAAGAATACCAGGATCCTGATCGGTGATAATGTACTTAGGCTATTTGCCACCCATCGCACCTTAAAACGGGTGAACACCCATTTAAACGAGTCCGCATCTTCATGAGCAACAAGCGCTCCACGAAAGTGACCGACCGTTTATGATTATCAACCCCCGTGAAAGGTGTGAATGACATGTCATACTTATTGGTGGAATACGTCGAGTCGAATGACACTGCATCCCCAAAAACTGAGTAGTTCCTTCTAGCGATCCCGTCGGCCCATATAGCTTTACTAAGGCTACCGTCAGAATCAACATCATAGTCAAAGAAGAACCCTGGTCTAGTAACAGCCAATTCCTTAAAGTGGTCCACGAACATCTGACCGTCCCGTTCATGAATGTAGCATTTCACATCCCTGTGAAAGTTCTTAAAAGAATTCAAACTAGCACCGATGTTTTCAAACCCATTAACATGTTCCTTCAGAATTTTGTAAGTCTTCGTAGCTCCTATCTTCAGCTGTTGATTATTGACAATCTTTTAGATGTACGGATTTTAATCATCAAAAACATAATTAAAACAGATACAAATATATCAGTTCAAATAAAGAAAAGTGTTGTTTTAACAATAGAAAATGTAATTGTAGACTCAAAAAGTGTCATTTTAGATGACAAAAGTGTAATTCTAACAAAATAAAGTGAAATTATAACATAAATAAGTGTAATTTTAATCAAGAAAAGTGTAATTCCAATCAACTCAGCCTTGAATTATAAAGGATTATCATTTTGTGATAGTCTGTTATGTTGCATGCCAACTTTTGGAACTCTCTATCTCTGGCTGATACGAGTTCATGGTTGTGCCCACTGTGGAATCTGTCAATTCGTAATTCCCCCTTCATCAAGAACAGCCTAATCCTCGCTTTGTAACCAACACGCCTGACTTTGTGTCTCCTACCTGAGTCCTGGCCGCCACTACACTCCAATTGTCCCTTCTGTTTGAACCCCTCCCGGTTGCAAACCAACAGTTTAAATTTGATCTCCCCTCCACGCCATATCTTAGTCGTGTACTTACGCACATCAAAACCACAAGCAACAACATAAATTCTATAAAATGTCACTGCTTCCTCTATTTCCAGGAATTCCTGACCAACATAGGGGGTGAACTTAGCTTCAACATCTTTGCAAAATTCCTCTTCGTTCGGCTTTCGTTTTCCATTGTGCTCATTATTATCTGACAATAGCGTAATTATTATCAATTGTTTTCATAACAACTTAAAGTAACCCATATATTTGTTCAAATTATATATTTCTTAAAATTACACTTTTCGTAGTTATAATTACACTTTTTCCTGTTAGAATTATACTTTCTACTATTACAATTCTAGTTTATAAACTTGCAGCTTTTCTGTTACAATCAACCATTTGGTTGTTAAAATTACACTTTTCTGTGTTACAATTATACTTGTTTCTATTAGAATTACAGTTTGAAAACTTACAGAAATTGTCTTTTGCAATCACACTTTTACTAGTAAGAATTAATGTTTACAAATTTAGAACTTTTGCCTGTTATAATAACAATTTAACTTTGATAAAATTACGTCCAATCATTAGAATTATACTTTTTATTATTACAATTACAGTTTCAAAACTTGCTTTTCTGTTACAATAAACCATTTGGTTGTTATAATTACACTTTTATCTGTTACAATTATACTTGTAATTATAACAATTACAGTTTGAAAACTGACATATTTTGTCTCTTACAATAACACTTTTACCTGTTAAAATTATACTTTTATCAGATATAATTACACTTTTATAAGTTATACTTACGATATTGACAATTTCAATTTAAGATACAAATATTACACTTTTGAAATTCAATTCTACCATAATAATTACAATAATACTTTGGTGGCTTAAAATCACACCTTTTGCAGTTAAAATTACAATTTCATCGAATTCACTGTTATAAATTTCAAGCCTGACACTATGATGTTGAACATATTATTCACAGAGTTTAACTTCCATCATGGAGAAGTTTAACTTATTATTCACAGAGTTGATATTGAACTCCATAATGATGGAGTTCATGTTAAAAGAGTGGATTTAACAGATTTTACATAATAAAAACAAGCTTAAAAAATAACCTAAAATACACTTCCTCATCATATTTAAAGAACTGTTAATATCTAACCTAATATTTTCATAAAAATATGATATATAAACTAACATGAAGAAAATAAAAAAAAAAACAATCCAATAATTACCATGGCCAAATGGAACCATTTGCAAATCCGTCATTTTTTACGTTGGACGTTGGTCTTGTTGTTTGTTTCTGAGCTTCGAGGATAATAATGGAAGATGATCAAGGAAGCTGATAATGCAAGCTGATAAAGGAAGATGGGAAATGAAGAAAGTAGGATTTGCTCTCAATTTTCGCCAGTCTGATGATTTTTTTTTTTTCAAATTATGTTTTGGTGGAGTATGTTTAGAAATGTGTTGAGGAAGGTTGTTGAGTGATTATGCATGTGTTTGTGTGTGCACAGTGGGTAATAGCCAATTGTACTGACACATCCCTTCTCTCTCCCGCTCACCCTATTTCCTTTTTTTTTCACGCCTATAATGGGCTTAAAGTAGGCAAATCTCCACTCTCCATTCTCCTAATCCAAGGGCCCTAATAAAGACTTAGGGACTCAAAAGATACTAAGGACTTAGAAGAACTTATCACTATATATATATATATATATATATATATATATATATATATATATATATATATATATATATATATATATATATATATATATATATATATATATATATATATATATATATATATATATATATATATATATATATATGTATGTATGTGTTAATAAACAGGTCATAAGCAGGGAGTTCTTACCAAAACCTCTTCCCAAATCTTCAGCTTAAGATCCTCACCTACATGCTTCCATGTAGGAATATCAATCGGCACTTTTACGCGTCCCATTAGACCAGCGTAACTCGTATACTTAGCACCAATTTTTTCAATTGGCTCACCAGCTTCATCAAATTCAACATCAAGTTTTATCCCTTTATCACGTAATGCTGGCAATTCCTTCATAAGCACTACGCTTTTGCTCTTTCTTTTAGGGGCGGTACTGTCAGTTGCAGAAGAAGTCATGCTGACCTGCATCAAAATTTATTTCTATTGAAACTAGCAACAAATCAGATATAAGAGTAAAACATTGCAGGATATTTGCTCTGATATTTATTTAAATAAAAATAAACTAAGCAGGATAATGTACGTTTAAATGATGGAGGAAACTATGAACAAAAGACAAAGAAGTAGACCAATGAAATAGTAATAATGTTAAAATGATAGAGGAAACTATGAAGGAAAGAGCATTCGATAAATTAACGTCAATGACGTCCTTGCTAAACAGAATGGAACAAGCAAAATGATGAGGTTACAAAAAAAAAACATAAGCAGGTCTATTATTTTTACTAAACAGATTGTAAAAAGGTAACTAGCTACTGTTTTTTTGGGATAAAAATCATCTCCTATATAAAAAAACATAAGCAGGTCTATTATTCCCATAACCCTTCGTCATGATCATCTCGTAGATAAAAATCATCTACATCGTCAATAGTGGTAGAAGACGGCAATCCAGAAGAAAACGGAGGCAATTCGTCATCCACTTCATCCATGACTTCTTTACCCACAAACTTCTTCTTACCATGAAGAACAATCGACCACTTTTTATCCGCTGGATCTTTAATATAAAATATTTGTTTGGCCTGATTAGCCATAATGAATGGCTCCAATTTGTATCCTTCACGTGCAAAATCTACCAATGTGAATCCCATCTCATCTACTCGAACACCTTTATTACGATCAACCCACATACAACGGAAAGCAGGTATCCTAAACTGAACATAGTCTAGCTCCCATGTTGGTTTCCCCTAATTACCCATTAACCCTAGTTAACGAAACTACTCACTCATTATCAAGTTTAACATGTTAACAAGGTTGTCAATCATATTAACAAAGCAAAACGTGATGAATAAATGAAGATGATTAACAATAATTAAAAAGGGATTAAGAGAATTATACCTAATAATGATTCCAAAATAAAGCAAAGAATAATAGAAGTACTTGATGAATGATTGGAAGGTTGTCAATCTCCCAATAATAACCCAAATAATCTTTAATTACCCAAAATAAAAGTTGAACAAAAGAGAAATTAAGGAAATGAGATTTGTATTAAGATTTGATTAGAAGTTGATTACAAGATTAAAGAGAGATTAGAATGATATAAACTACACTAAAGATTGATAAGAAGAACATGATTAATCTAATTAGACTAATGGGGTATTTATAGTGGGGATTAGGTACACAAATTAGGGTTTACTAAGGGCTTAAATGACGATTAAGTCCTTGAGGAATCACTCCTCTCAGAAAAGATGCGGGTCTCCTTTTAGTCGGTCTTTCAAAAATATGCGCATCTTTCATGGAGCAAGAAGAGGACGTGTGGGTCTGTAACACAATCCGAGCGTCCAAGGGTCAGGACGAGCGGATTCTCAGGTGGCTGGATGAGCGGCCTTCAAGGTTGGACGCTCGGATTCTGGCAGTTTTGGACGGGCGTCTGGGAAGCTTGGACGAGCGTCATGGGAAGCTTATGGACGAGCGTCCTGCCTGGTTGGACGAGCGGATCTTGTCCCAGCCTTCCTTTTCTTCTTTTCTTCTTCTCTTCTCCCAACAATCCTCCGGGATTTTGTCGGGGATGCAAGGATCTTCTTCATCATTGCCCATCTACTACAATATGTAAAAAGGCCTTCTAGTCCTGTCTTGTCTTTGATGCTTAGTCATTAGATTCGATCAATTTAGCACTATTTTGCCATGAAAATGCAAGGTTTGCACTCCTCTCATACCAAGGAAACAAAACCTAAAAGAATATGCAAAACAAAGGACTAAAGATAGCAAATGACCCAAATATGCACTAAAAAGCATAGGAACGAGGTTAATTCGGGGACTAAATGTTGGAATATGTGTCCTCCGACAATAATGCGATCACGACTGTTGATCATGATGATCACATGTTTAAATCTCATTATAAAGAATACAATTGGGAAGTAATTTTACTGTCAACTGGTCAACATATATCGGTAATGATTGGCTGACTAGAGTTTGACATTACTGTCGTGCGACGGTGGTGATCAGTTGACCCGCTAGGTCATACCTATAGGGCAACACTCTTAATTGATCATTTAATTAATCGTATAACTTTACGAGTTAATTAAATTACTTGAAAAATTGACGGACGATTTTGGAAGTAAAATTTACGTATCTCATTGAAATTTGATTAAATGAGATACGGTCTGAGTAATTGAATTGTATCATTACTCAGATGAAATTATTATTTAAAGAAACAATTGAAATTGAATGAATTATTATAAATACAATTTATTGTGATTTGTAAATTGGTAAAATATTTTGGTACAAGTAATTATGAATTACTAAGTCGATTTTTGTATATGACGTATTTTTATTAATACGTTGATTTTTAATATGTTAAAAAATACATAACAAATTTATGTTACATATGACATGTGACATATTGACAAATTTGACAAAAATAAAATGGGTTCCATTTTATGGAAGTGCCGAAATAAGGAGGAGGTTTAGGCTAATATTGTGTTTGTTTAAATTAGTGGAAAACATAATCATTCACTAATAGCCTAGCCATGCAACCCTAGTTTGCATTGTGAAGACAAACAAAGGCATGCATTGGCTCCCCTACCCTCCTCCTACCCGGTTTTCTTGACAAAGAAAGGCTAGGGTTTTTGCCTTATATTTTTGATAAAACAATACATAATGTTGTTGTTGTTACCACACTTATTCATTCATCAAAAATTAAGAATTTTAGAAAGATAAAAAATACTTCCTCTCCTCTTTTCTCTCAACCGGTTTTGGGAGATTAAAAACCAAATTATTTTGGGTCAATTTTCATACAAAATTAATATTATCTAGTATTCATAGTATTAATTTTAATTAAGAGTAAGCTTTGGGTATAAAACTTTGGGAGAGATCCTATACTTGGGTCTTTGTTCATCCAAAAGAAAAGCTCAAGAACAAGAGAGAAAGGTGATCTCTCTTGTGCCCATATTAACCAAATTTCCAATGTAAGACAATGATTTCTCCTTTATATTGTTCATTTGTTTGCATGCATAAAATCATTAGTTAATTTTATGACAAATTAAATTAAAACATATATGAATATGTAAGTATATAGATCTACTTTTCCTTCAATCGGTATCAAGAGCGATGGTTGTTTGCATGCAAATCGGTTAAAAGTTTTTCCGAGTTATAAAGATTAACATATAAAACTTGTATAATTTGTGTTATTATGATATATCACGAAATTAATTTATGCATGTTAAAATTTCTGGTCCTAAAATGTTTTTAGGATATTTTGGTTAAATTTACGGATTTTATTGTTCATATTATACAATAATGGCATTAAAATATGATTTTATGAGTAAAAATGTCATTTTCGGACTAAAATTAGCTATACTTCGTATTTTCAAGTGATTTTTGGATATGTTGTCACATATATTATTTTGAGATAACCTGTAAATGTTCATAATTTTTGGACTTCTAATGCTCGAAAAATGGATTTTTCATTATTAAATTCGGATTTAGGTGAAAAATAGGTTAATATGAGATAAATTTCGAATCTGGTCATATAAATTTAGTATGTTGTCACATGAAATTTTACAAGATGTGTGTAAAATAATAGGCTATAGTGAAGTCTTTTTGCATGATTTATGGATTTTTGAAGAAAAATAGCATAAATAGTGACATTATTAGTGAAAAAATTAATAAAACATAATCTATGACTAAGAAAAAACGTCCAATGTTGCATTTTATTATCTTTTTCAGATCTAAAATTGAAAAGTTAATGAATATAATTTTTCTCATGTTTTTATGATTATTTTAGTTAAAACCGATTAACCGCAACATTGTTTTTCCGGAAAATTTCGAAATTTTTAACCTAAGTTTTTGAACATTATGAGTGTCATGGTATTTTTCCAGAATTTTCATGAGTTTAAATTTCAAATTTTGAATTTATTTGAAGTTTTGTGATTTATTTGAAGTTTATAGCTTATTTTTGTATTTTTGGTCCAATAATGAACAATTTTAGAATATGAGTTAATTATGGTCAAATAATTAGTGAAGACTAAATTTTGAGTCCTAAGAGGTTAGGGTAATTAACTTATGCATAAATATGAATTTATGTAATTTTTGTGATTGTAAAATGTTGAAATCACGCAAATCCGTAAAAACCGAGTAATATACGATATTGGCTAATTAAAGGCGATTTAGCATAAAATTGGGCATGTTCATACATATTATAATGCTGCATTTTCTTTATGATTGTCATAATTTTAATTTATGTAATTTTTGAATTATGTAATTTTTACTTAGTATGGCCTTAGATTTTAATTGGTATTTCCCGAAATGTATGGGAATATCGATTCGGTTGTAATTTTATTGTGATCTCGTATCACCGTTTTGTAATTTAATAGATTTATTTTATTTTAGTTACAAATGTATAATAGGAAATTATGTAATTTGCTATGTAATTTAATTTATCTCGGAGTTCCCAAAGACGGATTTCTTCAAGATGGCGATACATAAAGACGGTGTTACCTCAAGATGCGTGCCACAACCGAAGTTCAAGGGACCAATGGAGTTGGTTTCCGAATATGTAATAGTTAAATAGTTTTTCTATTTTAGGAAGGCCATACTAGGATTTATTTTATGTTTGCATTTTGTTTATATGTCACATGCATCGCTAAATCGCCATAACTAAAACATGCATCATCATCTTATCGAGTTCATCGACCGTGTCAATTACAATTATCGTAGTTCACCGCTTTAGTTCACTTAAAACGTGATAGATAATAAATTGACATGACCTCTCGCTAAAACAATTAATTGAGACATAGCCTTACCAAATAGTAGAAACCATGAAAACCTATTTCGTGAGGGAGTGCACTCGGCCACACCGGGGTACAAACCTTGTTACGTAGGGGAAGTGGGTGATGAATGTCTATCCACCGAATTCATGTTAATAAGGGGTATTTCGGCACACCGTGCCCTAAGTTGACATGGGTTTGGATCATGGACACATTTATTCGAAATTTGGGTTGTACTCAACAAAAGTATTCACGACGATTTCCGGATGTGTTTCGGGCTAGAGATGAATATTAATGTAAATATCATCGACCAAGAGTTCTAAAAGTAGAATCGATTAAAAGGTTAATCCACCGAGTTATGTTAATAAAGGGTATTTCGGCACACCGTGCCCTAAATTAATATGAATTTGGGTCTTGGAATCATTTATCTAGTTGGGTAGAGGTCACTAGAAAAATGCATAAAACTTGTTTAAATTATACATTTTTACGAGTATTATTGTTAAAACGACATTTGTTTTACTCCTTCTATCTTGTTTTGTAGACCACTTCTTTTCTCATAACAAAAGGCAACACCAACCCCTAACGCCACGCCTCTCGCTAATACATCATGGCTCTGATCCTTCATGGATCGATGTAAACTTGAAAAGAATGGGTCAAATTTCTCCGATTGGGATGCCCAACTCAAATTGGCCGCCCAAGGTGACGACAAGCTTCGTTACCTTACCGAGGCCTCTCCACCCGAACCTACTACTAGGTCGACCGCCGCCACTAGGGAAGCATATGAGGCTTACCAAAAGGAGTCCGCCGCAATGAAAAATGTCTTGATATTTGCGATGGAGGCGGATCTCCAAAGGAGAGCCTTTAAAATGGGCAATGCTAATGAGATTTACTCCAAACTTGTGACAATGTTTTCACAAACTCCGCGGATCGCCCAATATGAGGCGGCCGCGGCATTCTTTGATCTCGACTTCAAAGAGGGCCAAAAGGTTAGCCCTCATGTGCTCAAACTCATGGAGCTTGTCGAGACCTTGAAAATTCAAAAGGTTGAAATCCCCAAAGAACTCATTGTAGATAGGATTCTACACTCCTTGTCCAAAGTCAAAGCATATGTTCAATTCCGGGTGAATTTTAACATGCAAGACAAGGATGTGTCTCTTGAAGAATTGCACAAGTTACTTGTGCAAGCCGAGAGGGACATGGAGTTAAATGTGAACCCTCCAAAGGATGTGCTTAACATAAGCACAAAGAGTAAGGGGAAGTTCAAAAAGAATGGGAGGAAGGGTAAGAAGCAAGCTCCCACATTCACCAAAGCTAGGACTTGTGAAGCTAGCACTTCAAAAATCAAGAAGGGTCCTCTTGATAAATGCCATTATTGTAATGGTATGGGACATTGGAAAAGAAATTATTCCAAATACCTGGGTGATATTAAGGCTGGAAAGATCACTCCAGTACGTAAATTACTATCCTTTCTTTTATGTTTCTAATTCAACTATGGTATTATGATACAAAGTTGTGATAATGTATCTCCCTTTTTATTGTAAATAGGGCCTCCACCAAGCAAAGACAAAGGAAAGGAAAAGCAAGCATAAGATACCATCAAGGAGCTAGGAATAGCTTTCATGGAGTTTCGCTTTTTATTGTCTTATTTTATTCATGTTTTGGATTTTAGAACCTTAAGTTTCCGTGTTTGACATGGAAAGGTATTTTGGATAATGGGTTGTATTTTGGATAATGGTGACTTGGTTTGCAACCAAAGTCACCCGTTTTATCATTTTATCCTTTTGTTCTAAAATTCATGTTTAAATGCTTACTCTTAGAAACATATAACTTAAAGTGATCTAATAGACAAATATAATGACGGGTTTCATTATATGTCCACATGCTTAAGGCTTGTGTATGATCATTTATAAAGTGATTTTGAGTCTATGAACTCTATCAAAGGAATGTCAATCACCAAGTACACATATGAAATCTAAAACTATTAGTCAATCTATGAGATAGTTCTCCTTATAACTTCAACATCATTATTTGTGTCTCATATGCTATCTTTGAACTATAGTGTATTTATTCTAAAGATAGAGTGGGAGAAAAATGAGGACACAACACACGAGACAAGATAAATTTGTGTACTTGTGTAAATAAAGATCTACGCAAGAGAAAGAATGATTTGAATGAAGGTATATCTATTTTGAATGTAGTATACCGAATAGATGAGATCTATGGTCTCAAGTAAGTTCTATATGACTAAAGAGACCAAGTGAAGTAATCATAAGAGTATATTCTCAAGATAACTACACGAGGAGACCAAAAGAAAGTTTTGGAAGAAAAATGACTAATGTAAAGTCTTAACAAGAGTTTTGACTAAGTTTATGAAAATTTTGACCAATAGTTTCAACCTTGAGATTTACTTAAGAGCCTAAATGAATCAATGTAACATCCTAGTTATAAGCGATATTTATCACTAGAAGTTGCAAGGATTGATATACCGATATCTTCAAATAGCCAAAGTTTTAAACCACGCAGATGTCATTACTTAACCTCATTATGAAAATGAATTGGTTAAACCTCCTTCTAAAAGGGATATTTTGAAGGATGTGTATTAGGTATTACTCATATTTAATAAATGACATTGCCACACATCATTGTGACATGAGTGTGTTAGAGATTTAAAATCTCTTTCCATAAGGTTAAAATGAGACCTCTTCGAAATAGGAATTTTGAAAGGATATGATGGGAACATATATGGTTTCATCTTAATAACTTTGCAAAGCAACATATACATTCCAAATTTTGAAATGTGTTCAATTGAGTAATCAATTTCGAAACATGTGGAATTAAGTGGGAGCATTAGAAATTATCATGTGAAGACATGGAATTTAGTGGGAGCTATCATCCTTTGAATGTTTACAACTCATTACTCATTAGGAATGACGAGCTAATATTTTCTTTCACAAAGAAGTATTTGAGTTTTCAATTCTGGATGAATTTGGACTATGATGAATCCAATTATGACAAGAAATATTGGATTAGTATTAAGAGATACACATCATATCAACATACACATAGGTTATTCATGTAGATGAAAATGGAATTGCCATTAGCAGTCATGGTCGTTCATTGAACCTATGAACGGTTGATCTCATGATTATTAGTAACTAATGTTTCCGCCATAAGAATAATCATGCACATGTCCAATGGTGAATCATGTGCATAAGAGCATGATGATTCATTGGTAAGCCATAAAAGAAACGTCATGAATTCTCGAGTAGGATCCGATGAGCGATTTCGGTGTTTGACGGAATGCTCTGTTGTGTGTCAAGAGGTTGCACATATTAATGAAAATCCGAACACATGTAAGGATTTATGAGAATCCCAAACCTTTCAAGCTAGAAAGAGAAATAAGAAGTTTTTGGAAAGATACTTAGTTGAATAATAAGTTGCTCAAAACTGATCTTTCCTAATATGCTAGGACTTGTAAGAAGTGCTGAGCTAATCATCTTGACAAATTGTTGCAAGACTCTACAAAACATATACCTAGTGTATTGTGTGTGGATGGAGTACTTGATCAGTACAAGTTATATCATTCACCACAAATTCGTTCGTTATGTGATAATCGACAAGGAAGTTCTTTCAAGATAAAGAACCGAAACCAAGGTCGGGAACCTTGAATTGTACTTGGTAAGGTTCATGCTATGAGAGAGAACATGAATGTAAAGGAAAATGCAAGAGTAAGAAGTTTGAACACATGGACACATGGCATGTTAAACTTCTATTGCAATCAATAAGTGTTTACACTTACGATATACATCACAAGGTTGAAATATGGTATTGACTACCCGAGTGTGATGTCGACAATTGTCGTTTGAGTTATTATTAACTCACCTTGTACATTGTTATATCCAAACGGGTTGTGGAGACAATTGAACCCCGCTAAAGTGAACATGGATTAACATTGTATTTGCCCATAGTTACTTACATGAGATGACGTCTCGAAGTGACTACAGTGTGATGCGATTGATGGCAAGTTCAAGTGCCATAGAGTCATATGAGAATGACTAGTCGATCACATAGGCGGACTGTTAGGAACATTTTGTCGGGCCTAATGACCGCTTATAGAGTTCTGGCAAATTTATATAGCCTGGTCGTTGCGAGAGCTGCTATAGTATTCAAATGAGTCGATTCTTTTGACTAAAGATTATTCGCCTAAGATGGCACAGTTTCAGATTAACTTTGATTTGTGTTACTACGACCTTCGTAAATGGGGTCAAATGGGCATATTTTGGGTTATGATGGCTGTGGCTAGTCGAAGGGAATGAGTGCGATAGGAATTGTCCACCCCTAGTCAGGGTTATAACAATATCTCAGGGCCACTCGAGGAGTAATGAACTGGAAATGCGTGGCCACGCTCGGAAGGTATCTATGATAGATAAATCCGGTCAATCAGTTATTCTCCAGATCGAGGAAACCACTCTCGATATGATCACTTGCAAGTACGACCTGAAAGACACCTTGCATTGAGTGGGAGATAGTAATAGGACAAGAGAATTGGTGACGCACACTTGTCGAGGACAAGTGGGAGATTGTTGGAATATGTATCCTCCGACAATAATGTGATCACGACTGTTGATCATGATGATCACATGTTTAAATCTCATTATAAAGAATACAATTGGGAAGTAATTTCTTCAAATCTGGTCAACATATATCGGTAATGATTGGCTGACTAGAGTTTGACATTACTGTCGTGCGACGGTGGTGATCAGTTGACCCCCTAGGTCATACCTATAGGGCAACACTCTTAATTGATCATTTAATTAATCGTATAACTTTACGAGTTAATTAAATTACTTGAAAAATTGACGGACGATTTTGGAAGTAAAATTTACGTATCTCATTGAAATTTGATTAAATGAGATACGGTCTGAGTAATTGAATTGTATCATTACTCAGATGAAATTATTATTTAAAGAAACAATTGAAATTGAATGAATTATTATAAATACAATTTATTGTGATTTGTAAATTGGTAAAATATTTTGGTACAAGTAATTATGAATTACTAAGTCGATTTTTGTATATGACGTATTTTTATTAATACGTTGATTTTTAATATGTTAAAAAATACATAACAAATTTATGTTACATATGACATGTGACATATTGACAAATTTGACAAAAATAAAATGGGTTCCATTTTATGGAAGTGCCGAAATAAGGAGGAGGTTTAGGCTAATATTGTGTTTGTTTAAATTAGTGAAAAACATAATCATTCACTAATAGCCTAGCCATGCAACCCTAGTTTGCATTGTGAAGACAAACAAAGGCATGCATTGGCTCCCCTATCCTCCTCCTACCCGGTTTTCTTGACAAAGAAAGGCAAGGGTTTTTGCCTTACATTTTTGATAAAACAATACATAATGTTGTTGTTGTTACCACACTTATTCATTCATCAAAAATTAAGAATTTTAGAAAGATAAAAAAATACTTCCTCTCCTCTTCTCTCTCAACCGGTTTTGGGAGATTAAAAACCAAATTATTTTGGGTCAATTTTCATACAAAATTAATATTATCTAGTATTCATAGTATTAATTTTAATTAAGAGTAAGCTTTGGGTATAAAACTTTGGGAGAGATCCTATACTTGGGTCTTTGTTCATCCAAAAGAAAAGCTCAAGAACAAGAGAGAAAGGTGATCTCTCTTGTGCCCATATTAACCAAATTTCCAATGTAAGACAATGATTTCTCCTTTATATTGTTCATTTGTTTGCATGCATAAAATCATTAGTTAATTTTATGACAAATTAAATTAAAACATATATGAATATGTAAGTATATAGATCTACTTTTCCTTCACTAAATATGCTCAAATAATGGTCACATCAATACCCATTGATGTCATAACCTTGATAAGATAAGACGTTCAAACCAGGTCCATGGGCTAACCACCTTACTTCCTCAGATACTTTCCCACGGTCGTTTTCCAGCTCAATATCTACTTCATTAGTAAACTATTTAAGAAATAATTGATTATGCTCCATTGCTAACCACCTTTCTCCCTTAGAAGGATTTTGTGCACTTAGAAGGGTTTGATGCTTCTCTAAATACGGATGTACATCGACCATGTGTTGGACAATATAGAAGTGTGCCTGATCAAGGGTATCTCGATTAATAGTGACTACGGCTTTTCCCCGCGTACCTTGTCCCTCTATTTTTCCTTCGTGTCGAGATGTCGGAAGGCCAATAGATTCAAAATCTGACAGGTAGTCAGTTATAAACTCTAGCGCCTCTTCCGCCACATACCCCTGAATCATGCACCCTTCTGGCCTATTTTGGTTTCTTACGTAGCCTCCTAAGGGTTTCATATATCGCTCAAATGGATACATATTTCTTAAAAATACTGGTCCACAAATTTTAATTTCTCTCACCAAATGTACTACTAGATGCTACATTATATCGAAAAAGGAAGGAGGAAAAAATATCTCAAGTTCACACATAGTTATAACAACATCTCGTTGTAATGTATTCAAGGTATCTGAGTCAACAACTTTGCTAAATATTGCATTGAAAAAATAGCAAAGTCTAGTAATAGCTCCTCGAACATGATTAGGCAGAACTCCATGAAGCGCTACTGGAAGTAATTGTTACATTAAAGTGTGACAATCATGTGATTTCAATCCCACTAGTTTTAACTCTTTCAAAGACACAAAATTTTTTATGTTCGATGAATAGCCTTGCGGAACCTTCACCCCATGTAAACATTCACACACACTTTTTTTCTCATTTCGTGACAAAGTAAAACAAGCTAGGGGTAAATAGGTTCTTGAACCTCTAATTTGTGGTGCTAATTCTGGCCGTATCTTTTGTGCGACCATATCTTGTCTAGCTTTGACACCATCCTTACTTTTACCAGGGATGTTGAGAAGTGTGCCAATGAGGCTATCGCACACATTTTTCTCCACGTGCATGACATCAATACAATGTCTCACGGACAAATGTTTTCAATATGGTAAATCCCAGAATATGGACTTCTTTTTGTATAAGGTCCCATTACTTGGCTTCTTATATGGTTTTCCAAAATTATTTTCAATGTTTTTCACTTTTTCATAAACCTCTCTCCCACTTAAAATCTTTGGAGGGTTTATAAGTTCTTGTTTCCCATTAAAAGGCTTCATTTTTTTTCTATAAGGGTGTGACCGGCGGAGCAATATTCGATTACAAAGGTACACATTCTTTCCACCATGAACTAAACGATCATAAATTGTATCCTCCTCACAAATTGGACACGCTTTAGCCCCTTTCACAGTATAACCAGAGAGGTTGCCTTAAGCCGGGAAATCATTAATGGTGAAAAATATCATGGCACGTAAGTTAAAAGTCTCACCATGATAAGCGTCATATACCTCTACCCCTTCATCCCATAATAACTTCAAATCATCGATCAATGGTTCTAGGTAAACATCTATATCATTTCCAGGTTGCTTAGGCCCCGAAATCAGTAGTGACAACATAACATATTTACGCTTCATGCATAACCAAGGAGGGAGATTATAAATTGTTAGCAAAACCGGCCATGTGCTCCACTGACTACTTAGACTACTAAACGGATTCATACCATCAGTACAAAGTCCAAGCCTTAAATTTCTGTCCTCGGATCCAAATTCAGGAAACAAATGATCTATTGTTTTCCACTGTGTTGAATCAGCTGGATGACGAATTTTGTCATCTGAAATTCTACCTTCAGCGTGCCAAATTAAGTTTTTTGCATCTTTTACATTTGCAAAAATTCGTTTAAATCTTGGGATAATGGGAAGATACCATAAGACTTTAGCTGGGAACCCTATATTTTTTTTGGAATTTTTTTTCGGCAACTTGTAACGTGAAGCCCCATACTTTGGACATTTGTTTAAATCTTTATAATCTTTTCGATAAAAAATGCAATCCTTAGGACATGCATGTATCTTTACATAATCGACTCCCATTGGACACAAAATTTTCTTAGCATCATAGGTACACTTAGGGAGTTCATTGCCATCTGGTAAAATCTCACTCAACAACTGAAGCAAACTTGTGAAACTTTTATCACTTCATCCATTTTTCGCCTTTAAACTATACAATTTTAAAGTTGCAGATAGGCGTGTGAAACTTGAACCTGGGTATAGGGGTTTAATTGCATCACCAGCTAGCCTATCAAACATCTCTACTTGTGTTGGGTCTTCAGTGGATTGTTTCAAATCATTAATCAGATCGTCTACTCGATCGAAATTTTCATCAAAATCATCTCCCTCAAAGTTGCTATCATCCTCTAAATTACTACATAAGGTAGGCAACACATCCTCCCCATGCCAAATCCACCTTGTATAACTTTTGTCAATACCATTAGATAAGAGGTGACTTTTCAATTCTTCAAAATCAAGATACACATTATTCCCACATTTAACACATGGACAATAAATTTCTTCCACATTCTCCGCATTATTAATGGCATGTCTAACAAAATGTTCCACCCTTTTCCTATATCTAGGGTCCAAACGATCAACAAACATCCATTCACGATCTATATTCCCAATCTCCGTATATATTCAAGAGCCACTACAATAGTTTATAAGGTTAAAAGGTTATTATTGTAAAGTTCGGGACGAATAATTCGAAACTCAAGCATTAATCAGCTACATACTTAACATCTACTCCATAATTAACAATCCACTGATAATTGCACACTTCTAACAATTCACTGATAATTGCACACTTCAAAACTCAGGCATTAATCAGGCACACTTCTAACAAAATGTTCAACCCCTTTCCTATAACTACATACTGCATACGGTAACAGCTCACCCAAAGCATAAACCCCAAATTTGAAATAATTAATAGGTATTAGCATAAACCCCCAATTTGATTATCAAAACCCCGATTTTATTAAGCATAAACCCCAATTTTATTATAAACGCATAATTCATTCTTCAATCACAATTAAAAACATATCAAATAAAATGACAAAATCCAGAAATGCATGCAGTAAATTAATCAAATTAACCAAAAATTAAGCTTTAGTAAAAAGATCGAAAAATACCTAATGATGGTGAGGGGCAACAGCGCGAGATGACGTTGCCGACAAGCACCTGGTGGTTGACGAGAGTCTGGGGGAGACGATCGCCTAGTGGTGGTTTGGTTTTTTGATGAATTTGATCGCCTTAGGATGTCGAGTAAGAGTGAGGGATAAGGGTTAATTAGCTAATAGGGTTATAAGATATAATAAGTGATGTACATCGCTTATATTATAAGTGATTTTTTTTGGTACTCGAAATTATAAGTGATCTGGCGGTGAGGCAAATATTTTGCGCGCCTATAATTTTCACTGTAGATGTACATCGGTTAAATGTTATATACGATGTACTTGGCTGTTATATAGACATGAATTTTATTAATGTCCCATGTCCATTAAAATCAGAAATAATGGACATATGTTTTCTAACGCAACTGATGTACATATAATTATAAATACATCAGCTTTTTTGTAAACAACTGATGTGTATAATTTATACATCAGTTTTCTAAATAATCAAATGTCCATCAACTGATGTCCATAACGAGTTTTGTAGTAGTGTTTTGCGGGGTCCTCTCCTGCTTTTCCTCCAAACATATTTCTTTCTACTAAGCTTATATAGGAAGGCTTGATCTCAAAAGTCCCCTTATCAGTGGTAGGGAGCTTGAAACCCTTAGGAATAGAAGCAACCGTGGGTTCGGAGTGACTGGCTAATGTTGGCATCGTTGATGTTGTAGAAACCACAGGTGCAGAAATAAGGGTATCCTCTTCTAAGGATGAATCTTTTGCAAAAGTATACCGCTCTTAGTCAAGTGTACTAAAGTCTTCCACCTTACTTACTTCTCTTTGAAATTTTAGTCTGTACCGAAAAGTCTTTTCTGGCTCGGGATCCAAAGGTATAATCTCTAACCTGCTGGACCTGGGCATACACGAAAACAACAAGAAAAGATAAAATTGTCTCAAGGAACTGATGCTCCCTGAGACAAAAGACAAAATAAAAAAGAACAAACAAGAAAAATGGTTGCCTCCCCGGCAAGTGCGCCAAATTTGATAAGTTTATTTTCAGTCGTTTGGCCTTAATCAAAGTAAACCTAAATTACTACTAACTTATAGCTAATGGTAAGAAGAGTCGAATCCACAAAGAGGCGAGGTAATTATTCTCGTTTGTTAATATTTAACTCTGTCTTTAAGTAACCAATTTTTGGGGGTTTGTTTGGTTTGATTTCTAACAGCTAATTGCAAAGTAATTAAAGGATGAATAACAATAATATTAAAGAGTCTAGGGATCGGGTTCACTATGTAGTCATCAAAGGGTAAGGTTTAATTCACTGATTGAGCAATTTATATTGTTGAAAGTCATATGATCGGTCGATTCTAATATGTCTTTTTAGATCTAACTTAACATGCAATCACTATTATTAAGTCGGTCTAATTCAATTATCATGGCCTATACTAGTCTTAACCCAGTCGGTGAAAATCCTAGTTTATGCAAGACTAATTAATCGATTCTGATTAGCAATCAACTAATTAGAAGTAATACGATAATTAAACAATAATCAAGAGCAAATTAACAATCAATTCATAAGTTAACCCTTTTCTAACCACCTAGATCCCCTTTCACCCTAGATAATAAACTTAGCTACTCATACTGATAACAATAACAACAATAGCAATAATAAGAAGCATGATTAAAAGCATGAAAGATGAACAAGTAATTGAAATAATAATTATTGAAGAAAGATTAGAACAATACTGTAAAGTAGCTTACATCCGGAAGTAAGAACAATGATTAAACTAAAATAAGTATTCTGAGAGAGTTTTTAGAGAAGTTTTATGAAACTAACGGAAAATAAAGCGTAAATAAAGTGGTTCCACGATCGAGCCCCATTGTACTCGATTGAGTCACCAAGTTCCTCGATCGAGCCTAGCTCCAGTTGATCAAGGCATCACTTGTTTCTGCTCCTTTCTTCGTGTTTTCTTCTTAACTTCTCTTCCTTCATTCTTATGGATTCCCGTGCCATGCTTCGTGTATTCCTTCATGCCTACTCCGCGATGCCCATTTTATTCGTTTGCTCCTCAAATGCATCATTCCTGCATTAAACATCAAATAGTGGAAGTATCGACATTCTAACATAAAAGGCATGTATATGATATAAACTAGCACGAAAACCGTATCAAAAGCAATTAAGGGGAGGCATAAATATGTATATAATTATGACTCATCAAAGACTATTTGGGTTTATTGGAGAATTGACAACTCTTCATCATTCATCAAGTTTTATTCTATTATTCTTTGCTTTATATTGGATCACCTTAAGTTGGTACAATTCTTTTTACCCTTTGCTTAATCCTTGTTTATTGTTTTACTCATCCATCATGTTTAACATGTTTTCCATGATCATGGGTGAGTAGTCTCCTAACTAGGGTTAATGGGGGATTAGAGGAGTTAATCATGGTGTAGATCTTTACATAATGAGTTCATATGACTGCTTGATTGTTGTAGTTTCAATTTATGCACATGTTATGCTTGATGAAATGCTTGATTGACAACCTAGCATGAATCTCTTATCCATTTAACAAGACTTGTAAGACATAAACTAACTCAAGGCTTGTAAGACCATGCATATAGTTGAATATGGAGAATTAAGTCGACTTATAGGAGTTGTAAAGTCTTGACCGACTCGGTTCCGAGACCCAAAACTTCTTAGGAATTGTAAGATATAAACTAACTCGGTTCCATTACAACAATAATTTGCTTGCATCTATGAAACTTGTTTATAGGCAACAGTTTAAACAACAACAATGGCAACGAGTTTTAAACGATTATTGTTTGGGCTAAAATTCACACAATAAGGAAAGCCCACTTGGTAAGTAATGGATCATAAAGGAAGGAGTGGAAGAAGGGGAGCCCACGATTGGGAGCAAGGGCGCTGAAAGGGGTAATGGGCCAGCAGGCGCGTGTAGAAGGAGGCCAAAGCCCACTGAAGGAAGCATCCGTGTTTAGGAAAGATAAGTCAGGGAGAAGTCAGGGAGCATTCAGGGAGATCAAGGAGAATTGAGGGAGACAGTGAGATATGGAAAGAGTTATTATGGAAGTTATATTCCTTTCCATAAACATGGTAGGATACACCTAGGGTTCTTACCCTATAAATAGCAAGGAAAGTAATCGAAGAAGGATATCCAAGATCACACATACACAATACCTCGTGCTAGCAAGATTTATATTACGCATCAATTGTATTCATCCTCCCATTCAAAGATAGTGCAATATTTGGCAGGGTACCGCCCCTCCCGCGGTTGTTCCCACATTGGGTTTTCCGCGTCACCAAATCTTACGTGTCAATTTATATTTCGTGCTTTATTTCCTAATTTAAATATAAAAAACAAACGATCAAATCAAGCAACCAACGATTAAGACCGCATTGACCTAATACAATTAACTTGGTAAAATTCACCTAAACAGTTTGGCGCCCACCGTGGGGCATTGTGGTCGTCAATCGTTGATAATCTAAATGCACCATGGATAAGCAAGTATCAGAAGCCGTGTCAGGGAGTATTCAACCATCGTTGCCACCAAATTCTACTCAAAACCCGGCATCAACGGTGTCAACGCAAGCTCCTGGGCACACCTCAAGAACCATACCCACAACAAAAACTTCTTTGCCTCCTAAAACCCCTGCTGTTACAACCCAAGCCAGATCAGATAAAGGAACAGCGAGTTCAGGCCTCACCCCACTACCCAGTCCAACACAAATCTTGCTCGCTGGCGTAGAGAAACTTCAAAAAGCCATGGAAAACATGAGAGAAGACCAGAAGAAAGCTGAAGCTGAAACAAGAAAAAGAGACAGAGAGCTCTGGGCACAGATAGACATTCTGAAGCAGCAATATGCCACATCAGCAAGCAAGGTAGGTGAAGGAAGACCTCCAGTAGTGGATCTAACACAGAGGGCATCAGGCAGCAGGAATCCACCTCGACAAATACCAGCTGAACTAGTAACGAGGCTGGATCTAGCTACAACATCATCAGATGAAAGAATAACCCCACAAGGGCTGGGATATCTCACACTGGATAATCGGCGCCGCCCGACCACGTGGAAGCACGAACAGGTGGCACCCATGTTGATAATTTCGTAGCAACCGGCCAGACACCTGGAGCAGGGTCCGCGGTAAACTGGCAGCAAAGAACAATCGTAACCTCAACCCCCTAGCTGCCGGAACACATCAGAACCTTCAAGAGTTTGGGTCAGGAGGTAGCGCATTGAATCGAAGAAGCGGTGACAAAGGCGGACCCAGTTGAGCGGCATAACAAATCAACAGTACTTGGAGTTAAGAGAGATGCTAAGCAGGGTTCCAGGATTGCCACCCCCACTTGAGAAAGCAGCACCTGACAGTTATGTTGACTCGCCATTCGTGGACACCATATCCATCACAGCCATGCCAAAGGGATTCACAAATCCAAATATGCCTCTCTTTGATGGCACAGCAGATCCCTTTGACCATATAAGCCAGTACAAGCAGAAGATGATGACAGTAACAGCCGTAGGGTAGGTCAAGGAAGTCTTCATGTGTAAAGGATTCGGATCCACCTTAACGGGGCCGGCACTTCGATGGTTTGTGAGTCTATCCAACAGGTTGATCTCCATATTTGCTGAGTTGGTAAACGCATTTACCCAGCAGTTTGCAAGCAGCCGGAAGCCACAAAAGCATGCAGGAGATTTATACAGAATCGTCCATGGGGCAGGAGAAACCATTGGAGAATACAATACTAGATTCATCAATGAGAAGGTGGCAGTACAGGAATGTGATGTTTCAATGGCAGTAGAAGCTTTCAGGAGAGGCCTCCACCATGACTCTGACCTGTACAAGCAGCTAACTATGCACCCTTGTCATAGCTTTGAAGCGGTACAAGAAAAGGCAGCAGCCGCAATCAGATTGGAGGAAGACATTCAAGCCAGAGCCAGCCTGCCTAATAGACCAAGCGTCTCCAGCACCTCAGCCGTAGAAAAGTCAAGAAGAAAACAATCTACAAGTAAAAGGGATGAAAGGTATAGGCCATATGGAAGGGGAGTCAACATAATCGAAGAATATCAGCTACTCCCTACTCTGGCAGAGTATGGATTCACTACAGGCAATAGAGGAATCCTGAAAGCACTCAGGGAGATGGGAGATGGAGTAAGATGGCCCAAGCCACCAGTAGAAGGACATGCATGGCGAAAAGATAGCAAGAAGGAGTGTGAGTTCCATCGTGACATTGGGCATATGATGAGTTCTCATTTTGTATCCATTTCACCCTTTTTCTCTTTGCTTATTTCCCGATCATACTCGGTTTTCGACCCCTTTTAGCCCCATTTTGTAGTTTTAGCTCCGTACTATGAACCATATGTTCCTCACTGCAGGCTTTGCATAAGGAAGAGGGCTAAGGGAGCTAGATATGGAACTTTCAAGGCATGCATAGAGAAGAAGGGCGAAGAGAAGAGAAGCAAGACTCCCGACCGGCAGCCGGTCCACCGGCTGAGAGTCCCATTATACTTGTATTGAAGATTGAAAAGCTGAAGGAGGAGTCCAAGCCGGCCAGGCGGCGGCCGGTCAACCGGCTGAAGATCCCCTTCTGGCACCGGTCCAGAGCCGGCGGCCGGTCCACCGGCTCGCCATACCTGATGTTTTAATTTGTACCCAAAACTTCCAGTGGGTTTTCTGCCGGTGGTCAGCCGGCGGCCGGTTGACCGGCTCAGACTCCTTTTCCCCGCATTTTGAACTCCCTTGTAATTTTTGACCTAAATAATTGTAAACTATAAATACCCCCTCCCTAATTCATTTTAGACACAACCCTAGATCTCAGAATATTTCCCTTTCCAAGTTCAAAACTTTATTAATCATTTTGTTAATCATTCCCTAATTAGATAAGTCCTTGAATTAAGTTAGCAATAGAATTTGGGTTGTAAGAAGATTGAAGGTTTCTCCTTCTTTATTATTCTATCCTAATTCATCTTTGCTATTGAGTTGGTATTGCTTCTTTCCCTATTTTCATTAGTTTACATATTGCTTTTCCTTTTAGTTTGTTTAATTGTTTTTTGTTAAAATTGCATCCTTGTTGTTTGATTGTTGTTGTTTTCACTCTTGTTCATCTTTTCTTAGTTCATACTTGTTATTTCCACCCAAAGATTCTATCTTTGAGTTGTTTGTGTTAAAGATTGTGTCTTTTAGTATAATCTCCTCTCTTATTTGCTTGTTAATCATTTGTTTACATTTATCTTGTCTCTTATAATTGCTATAATAATCATCATGCTTTCTCTTTATGTCATTTGTTCTTCTCCTCTTATTAGCATGATTATCCCCAATATGAGTGAGTAGTTACCCTTCTAGGGTTTAGGGGGAGCCTAAATAGGATTAATGGGCATGATTAGTTGATAAGTTTTGAATCTTTGGTGTAGGAATTTGTCTTTCTTAACAATGCATACAAGGTGTTTGACGAATTGTATGAGTGAAAGCTTGTGTCTTTTTGTCTTAATCGCTTAATTCTTCCTTTGAGTGAAAATTTGTGGGTAGTCTTGTTGCATGTTTCGAATTAGTTGGTGCTCAACGAAAGTTGGTAACTGCCTCTAGGACGAACCCTCACCATAGATTGTTTTATCGACTCGTCGCCCTTAATTCGTTTAGGTGACCCCGAAAACCCTAGTATCTTAATCAATCGTATTTATCTTCATTCAATCGCCTATTTAGTTGCTCAAGTAGTTAAAATCGAAACCCTTTCCTTCATTGTTGACTAGACTTGACTCTTAGTTGGACTTAGTAGAAACCCCCGCCGTCTTCGTGTTCGACCCCGACTAAATACTACATTTAATTGGGTTTATATAAATAGCTTTGATAGAGGGAAGCCACGACAATTTCTTACCTATCAAATGGCGCCATTGCCGGGGATGGCGTTAGGTTATGCATAGTTTTTGCTTAGAGTCTTTGCTTTAGTCTTATCTCAATTGTTAGTTTGTTTTAGTAGTTGTGTGTTCTTTGTAGAGTGTGTTATTTCTTGCCTTCCCCTAGTGTGTAAAAACACTAGGAGACTAACGATTTGTCAAGTGCATGCCTAGAAGGAACCACCAAGCTCTTCTCTTCAACTCCGACCCCGAAAGGCTTTTTAGAACCTTGAGGACAAGGACCCTTGAGAGAGTTAGGAATAGTTCCCCTCAAGCAAACTTGGACCAACCAAATTCATACATCCCACAAAATATTGATACCACAACCACACTTCAACCAAACCTCACAATTGAGACTCTACTAGAAAACCCCTTTCATAACTTCCCTAATTATAATAGCCCACCTCAAACACCACCACATCAAGTACCGAATCCACCACCACAAATGGCTCTTAGAGATCATAACCGGCCTAACCATAATGATTCATGTAACCCTATCAATTTTGGCACCTTGGCCCCAAACAACTTTGAAATGCATCCCGCCCAAGTCGGGTTAATTGAGAAGGACTTGTTCGGGGGTCATATTGAAGAGGATGCCCATGCTCATCTCCGGAAGTTTAAGAGGAAAGTTTCAATGATGAAGAAGAATGGGGTGTCCGAAGACACATTTAGAATGATGTTATTTCCGTTTTCATTGACGGGCAAAGCGGACCGATGGTTGAACATCCACCCACCGGATACTTTCACTACTTGGGATGCTTTGGCTAAAGCATTCATGGCCAAGTATTACCCTTCCTCCAAGACCGCGATGCTCTGTAATGAGATCCATACGTTCCAACAAGAGGATGGGGAGTCTTTGGGTGAAGCTTGGGACCGTTATCAAGACTTGATAGCGAGTTGCCCCCACCATGGAATACCGGAATGGTACATCACTCAAACATTCTTCCAAACTTTGCTACCAAGGACTAAGGAGATGGTAAATGCCTCCGCGGGGGGAGGATTTGATCACTTGAGTGATGAAGAGGGCACGACATTGATCAAGAAAATGGTAGACTCGGAGGCAAACTATGGTTCTAGAGGAAACATGCTAAGAAGGAATGGGAAGTTTCCTAAGGAAAGAACCTCCAACTCCGAGACAAATGCCAAGCTCGACTTACTCACAAAACAATTTGAGAAGTTTTCAAGAAATCAAGTGAACCAAGCCGCAACCTCATATGGGGCACCCATGGAAGAAGTGGCTCAAGTCGCAAGTTGTGAACTTTGTGGAGGAAGTGACCATACTTATGACTTGTGTGGCAACAATTACAATGGGGTCTATGAAGAGAATGTTCAAGAGGTTAACGCTTTTCAAGCCTTTAACAACAATTCAAGACCCACAAGACCATCTTACAACAACCCAAACGTCTACAATCCAAATACCAATTTCTACCACCCCGGTTTGAGGAACCACCCCAACTTTAGTTACAAAAGCACCAATGTTCAAAACCCACAACACCTTCAACCACAAGCCCCAACCCACCTGGTTTTGCTCAACAAAGGGGAATATTCCCCAACCCAAGACCTAATCCCGGGAATCAAAACCAATGGCAAAACAACAATCAAAACCAAAATTATGGGAACCAAGCACAAGGATACCAAGATTTTGGTGGAAATCAAGGCAACCAAGGGTTTTACCAAGGGAATCAAGTGAATCAAGCGAACCAAGGATTTGGGCAAGGGTATGTTCAAGGGTTTCAAGAACAAGGTCAAGGATCAAACTTCAACAACAATGGTCCTAGAGCTAACTTCCAAGGGGGGCAAAACAACAACCAAGGTCCCAATGCTCGGTATGACTATGGGTTCCCTTTACCCATAGCCAACCAACCTCATCAAGAACCCCAAGGTGAGCTCTCTCAAGTTGAGCTATTGAAGATGATAAAAAACATGCAACTTCAACATAGCCAAGAGATAGCTAATTTTGCTAAAGCTACTCAACAAGAACAAGCAAACTTGAGGGCTACCTTCCTTAAGGACATGAGGGAAATGGAATCTAGGATGGCTTCTCATGCTATGGCTAACCCTCAACGGCCGCCCGGTGGTTTGTTGGCTCAAGGACAAAGCTCCAAAGATGCCTCAAATAGCCACCATGCTCATGCGGTAGTGCTAAGGAGTGGTGTAGAGCTTGAGGACCCCTACAAGGACCTTGTGGAAGAAATGGATGAAGATCCCATGAGGGATGAGTTGGAAGTAAATGATGAAGAGGAAAGCTCACCCGTTGAACAATTGAGTAAAGCTAGAGAAGACAAGAGAGGGAAGAAGGTTTGTGAAGATGTGTCTAGAAAGGTAATACTAGAGGACAAGGATGTTGATGGGTATGTTGAAGACCTCCCTTATGAGGAGGAAGCTATTGAAGAAGTACCTTTGCAACAATCTAAAAAGGTAACAAGGAATTCGACTCCTCCAAAGGTATCTTCAAATTCCCAACTTGTTCCTAAAATTCCTTACCCTTCAAGAGCCATAAAGAGTAGGGAAAACCTTAAATATGCCAAGTTTTGTGACATGCTTGAGAAACTTGAGGTTACCCTACCCTTTACGGAGGTGATAATGAACATGCCAACCTACTCAAAATTTTTAAAAGATATTTTGACAAAGAAAAGAGTCTTGGGTGGCCAAGAAATAGTGGCTATGGAAGAGGCATGCAGTGCTCATATCCTTAATAAAATGCCCACTAAGCTTGGTGACCCGGGGAGCTTTTCAAATCCCATGTGTAGTAGGTGGTGTGCCCATATCTGAAGGAAATGTAGATTCATATACACACTAACATACTCTTATATGTTGAAATTAATTTGTCATAAAATTAAATGTGGATTTTATGCATGCAAACAATAATAAAATAGAGGAGAAATCATGTCCTTACTTTGATAATTTCGGTTTAATGGGCACAAGAGAGATCACCTTTCTCTCTTGTTCTTGAGCTTTTCCTTATGGAAGAACAAAGATCCAAGCATAGGATCTCTCCCTAAGCTTTATACCCAAGGCTATCTCTTAATACAAATTAATATTATAAGTACTAGTATAATATTAATAAGGTAGAAAATTGAACCAAAATATTATTTAACACTTGAATATTTCGGTTTTTTATGAGAGAAGGAGAGGAGGATTTTTCTTCTCACTAGAACTTATATTTTGGATGATAAGTTGAATGAATAATAATACACTACACTTAGTATATTATTAGGTAAAATTATAGGAAAAACAATGATGGGTTTTTCTTCCCAAAACCGTGTAAGAGGAGAGGTTAAGGGGAGCCAATGCATGCCCACATTTGTCTTCACAAGGAGTAGTAGGGTTGCATGGCTACTAAAGCAAAACAATCATTATGTTTAGCTACTAATTAAACAATTAATTAGCTTAAAACTCCTCCAATTTTCGGCACTTTTAGTTAATATGGATTCCATATTAATTTTGTCAATTGTCAATATCTTACATGTCACATGTCACATAAACTTGTTATGTATTTTTATCATATTAAAAATCAACGTATTAATAAAAATACGTCACATACAAAAATCGACTTAGTAATTTCATAATTACTTGTGCCAAAAATTTTACCAATTATAAATTACAACCGATTGTATTTATAACAATTCATTCAAATTTAATTGTTACATTAAACAATTATTTCATCCGAGTAATGATACAATTCAATTACTCAGACCGTATCTTATTTAATCACATTTCAATATGATACGTAAATTTTACTTCCAAAATCGTCCGTCAATTTTCAAGTAATTTAATTAACTCGTAACATTTTACGATTAATTAAATAATCAATTAAGAGTGTTGCCCTATAGGTATGACCTAGGGGGTCAATCGATCACCACCGTCACACGACAAGTAATGTCAAACTCTAGTCGACCAATCATTACCGATATATGTTGACCATTGATGATAATAAAATTACTTCCCAATTGTATTCTATATAATGAGATTTAAACATGTGATCATCATGATCAACAATCGTGATCGCATTATTGTCGGAGGACACATATTCCAACAATCTCCCACTTGTCCTCGACAAGTGTGCGTTCACCAATTCTCTTGTCCTATTACTATCTCCCACTCAATGCAAGGTGTCTTTCGTGTCGTACTTGCAAGTGATCATATCGAGATTCGTTTCCTCGATCCGGAGAATAACCTGTTTGACCGGACTTATCTATCATAGATACTTTCCGAGCGTGGCCACGCATTTTCCAATTCATTACTCCTCGAGTGGCCCCGAGATATTGTTATAACCCTGACTAGGGGTGGACAATTCCTATCGCACTCATTCCCTTCGACTAGCCACACCATCATAACCCAAAATATGCCCATTTGACCCCATTTACGAAGGTCGTAGTAACACAAATCAAAGTTAATCAAATCATGCCATCTTAGGCGAATAGTCTTTAGTCAAAAGAATCGACTCATTCGAATACTATAGTAGCTCTCGCCACGACCAGGCTATATAAATTTGCCAAAACTCTATAAGCGGTCATTAGGCCCGACAAAATGTTCCTAACATGATGCCTATGTGATCGATTAGTCATCTCACATGACTCTATGGCACTTGAACTTGCCATCAATCGCATCACACTCTAGTCACTTCGAAACGTCACCTCATACAAGTAACTATGGGCAAATACAATGTTAATCCGTGTTCACTTTAACGGGGTTCAATTGTCTCTACAACCCGTTTGGATACAACAAAGTACAAGGTGAGTTAATAATAACTCAAACGACAAATGTCGACATCACACTCGGGTAGTCAATATCATATTACAACCTTGTGATGTTTATCATAAGTGTAAACACTTATTGATTGCAATAGAAGTTTAACATCCCATGTGTCCATGTGTTCAAACTTCTTACACTTGCATTTTCCTTCACATTCATGTTCTCTCTCATAGCATGAATCTTACCAAGTACACATCAAGGTTCTCGACCTTGGTTTTGGTTCTTTAACTTGAAGGAACTTTCTTATCGATCATCTCATAACGAACGAATTTGCGATGAATAATACATCTTGTACCGATCAAGTATTCCATCCACACACAATGCACTAGGTATATGTTTTGTAGAATCTTGTAACAATTGACAAGATTATTTAGCTTAGCACTTCTCACAAGTCCTAGCTTTACTAGGAAAGATTGTTTTTGAATAACCTCTTATTCAACCAAGCATCTTTCCAAAACTTCTCATTTCTCTTTCTGGGCTTGAAAGATTCTGGATTCTCATAAATCCTCATATGTGCTCGGATTTTCTACAATATGTGCAACCTCTTGACACACAATAGAGCATTCCGTCAAACACCAAAATCGCTCATCGGATTCTACTCGAGAATTCATGACGTTTCTATTATGGCTTACCAATCAATCATCATGCTCTTATGCATATGATTCATAATTGGACATGTATATGATTATTCTAATGGCGGAAACATTAGTTACTAATAATCATGAGATCAACCGTTCATAGGTTCAATGAACGACCATGACTGCTAATGGTAATTCCATTTTCATCTACATGAATAACCTATGTGAATGTTGATATGATGTGTATCTCTTAATACTAATCCAACATCTCTTGATGTAATTGGATTCATCATTGTCCATTTTCATCCAGAATTGAAAGCTCAAAAGCTTCTTTATGAAAGAAGGTATTTGCTCGTCATTCTTTAATGAGTGATGAGTTTTAAACATTCAAGGATGATAGCTCCCACTAAATTCCATGTCTTCACATGAGATTTTCCTAACTCCCACTCAATTCAACACATTTCGAAATTGACTTCTCAATCGAAATTTTATTCAAGAATTTAAATATAAATTGCTTTGCCAAGTTACTAGGATAAAACCATATATGTTCCCATCATATCCTTTCAAAATACCTATTTTGAAGTGGTCTCATCTCAACCTTACGGAAAGGGATTTTAAATCCCCAACACACTCATGTCATAATGATGTGTAGTAATGTCATTATTCAAATATAAACAATATCTAGAATACGTCCTTCACAATTACCCTTTTGGAAGGAGGTTTAACCATTTCATAGGGAGGTTAAGCAATGACATTTGCGTGGTTAAAACTTTGGCCATTGAAGATATCGGTATATCAATTTTGCAACTCGATCATAACTAGTATGTTACTTTGATTCATTTAGGCTCTTAAGTAAATCTCATGGTTGAAACTATTGGTCAAATGTTTCATAAACTTAGTCAAAAACTTGTTAAGACTTTACATTAGTCATTTTATTCCAAAACTTCTTTTGGTCTCCTCGTGTAGTTATCTTGAGAATATACTCTTATGATTATTACACTTGGTCTCTTTAGTCATATAGAACTAACTTGAGATCATAGATCTCATCTATTCGGCATACTATGTAAATAGATATACCTTTATTCAAATCATTCTCTCTTGCGTAGATCTTCATATACACAAAAACACAATTTGATCTTTGTCTTGTGTGTTGTGTCCTCATTTTTCTCCCACTCTATCTTTAGAATAAATACACTAAACATTCAAAGATAGCATATGAGACACAAATTAATGAATGTTGAATTATAAGGAGAACTACCTCATAGGTAGACTAATTGTTATTGAATTCATATGTGTACTTGGTGATTGACATACCTTTAAGAGAGTTCATAGACTCAAAATCTCTTTATAAATGATCATACACACGCCTTAAGCATGTGGACATATAATGAAACCCGTCATTATAATTGTCTATTAGATCACCTTTAAGTGAATAATCTTATGTTTCAAAACGCAAGCATTTAAAGATGAAATTTTAGAACATAAAGGATAAATGATAAAAACGGGTGACTTGGGTTGCAAACCAAGTCACCATCATCCAAAATACAAACCATTATCCAAAATACTTTTCCATGTCGAACACGGAAATTTAAAGTTCTAAAATCCAAAACATTACTTAAAATAAGACAATGAAAAACAAAGCTCCATAAAAGCTATCCTTAGCTTCTCCATGGTTTCTCATGCTTGTTTTTCTTTTCCCTTGTCTTTGCTTGGTGGAGGCCCTATTTACAATAAAAAGGAGATACATTATCACAACTTTGCATCATAATACCATAGTTGAATTTAGAAACATAAAAGAAGGTTAGTCATTTACCTCTTTGAGTAATCTTTCCAGCTTTGATATCACCAAGGTATTTGGAACAATTTCTTTTCCAATGTCCCATGCCATTACAATAATGGCATTTATCAAGAGTACCCTTCTTGACTTTGGATGTGCTAGCTTCACAAGACTTAGCTTTGGTGAATGTGGGAGCTTGCTTTTTACCCTTCTTTCCACTCTTCTTGAATTTCCCCTTACTCTTTGTGCTTATGTTAAGCACATCTTTGGGAGGGTTCACATTTAACCCCATGTCCCTCTCGGCTTGCACAAGTAACTTGTGCAACTCCTCAAGAGACACATCCTTGTCTTGCATGTTGAAATTCAACCGGAATTGCACATATGCCTTGACTTTGGACAAGGAGTGTAGAATCCTATCTACGATGAGTTCTTTGGGGATTTCAACCTTTTGAATTTTCAAGGTCTCGACAAGCTCCATGAGTTTGAGCACATGAGGGCTAACCTTTTGGCCCTCTTTGAAGTCGAGATCAAAGAATGCCGCGGCCGCCTCATATTGGACGATCCGCGGAGTTTGTGAAAACATGGTCACAAGTTTGGAGTAAATCTCATTAGCATTGCCCATTTTGAAGGCTCTCCTTTGGAGGTCCGCCTCCATCGCAAATATCAAGACATTTTTCATTGCGGCGGACTCCTTTTGGTAAGTCTCATAGGCTTCCCTAGTGGCGCGGTGGACCTAGTGGAGGTTCGGGTGGAGAGGCCTCGGTAAGGTAACGATGCTTGTCGTCACCTTCGGCGGCTAATTTGAGTTGGGCATCCCATTCGGAGAAATTTGACCCATTCTTTTCAAGTTTACATCGATCCATATAGGATCGGAGCCAAGACGAACTAGCGAGTGGTGTAGCATTAGGAGTTGGTGTTGATGTTGCCATTTGTTATGAAAAAGAAGTGGTCTACAAAACAAAATATAAGGAGTAAAACAAATGTCGTTTTAATAATACTCGTAAAAATGTATGATTTAAACAAGTTTTAGGCATTTTTCTAGTGACCTCTACCCAACTAGATAAATGATTCCAAGACCCAAATTCATATCGACTTAGGCACGGGGTAGCCGATGAAACCTTTATCAATATAACTCGGTGGATTAACTTTTAATCGATTCTACTTTTAGAACTCTTGGTCGATAAAATTACTCTAATATTTATCTATAGCCCAAAACACATCAACAAGGGCACGGGGTAGCCGATGAAACCCTTATCGATTACTTTTGTTGAGTTCAATCCAAATTTCGAATAAATGTGTCCATTATCCAAACTCACATTAACTTAGGCACGGGGTAGCCGATGAAACCCTCATCAACATGAATTCGGTGGATTAGACATTTATCACCCACTTCCCCTACGTAACAAGGTTTGTACCCCGGGGTAGCCGAGTGCACTCCCTCGCGAAATAGGTTTTCATGGTTTCTACTATTTGGTAAGGCTATGTCTCAATTAATTGTTTTAGCGAGAGGTCATGTCAATTTATTATCTATCACGTTTTAATTGAACTAAAGCGGTGAACTACGATAATTTGAATTGACACGGTCGATAAACTCGATAAAATAAGGATGCATGTTTTAGTTATGGCGATTTAGCGATGCATGTGACATAAAATAAAATGCAAGCATAAAGATAAAAAATCCTAGTATGGCCTTTCCTAAAATAGAAAAACTATTTAACTATTACATATTCGGAAACCAACTCCATTGGTCCCTTGAACTTCGGTTGTGGCACGCATCTCGAGGTAACACCGTCTTTATGTATCGCCATTCTTGAAGAAATCCGTCTTTGGGAACTCCGGAATGAATAAAATTACATAACAAATTACATAATTTCCTATTATACATTTGTAACTAAAATAAAATAAATCTATTAAATTACAAAACGGTGATACGAGATCACAATAAAAATTACAACCGAATCGATATTCCCATACATTTCGGAAATACCAATTAAAATCTAAGGCCATACTAAGTAAAATTACATAATTCAAAAATTACATAAATTAAAATTATGACAATCATAAAGAAAATGCAGCATTATAATATGTATGAACATGCTCAATTTTATGCTAAATCGCCTTTAATTTGCCAATATCGTATATTACTCGGTTTTTACGGATTTGCGTGATTTCAACATTTTTATAATCACAAAAATACATAAACTCATATTTATGCATAAGTTAATTACCCTAACCTCTTAGGACTCAAAATATAGTCTTCACTAATAATTTGACCATAATTAACCCATATTTTATAAAATTGTTCATAAATGGACTAAAAATTACAAAATAAGCTATTAAACTTCAAATAAATCACAAAATTTCAAATAAATTCAAAATTTGAAATTTAAACTCATGAACATTCTGGAAAAATTCCATGACACTCATAATGTTCAAAATCTTAGGTTAAAAATTTCGAAGATTTACCGGAAAAACAATGTTGCGGTTTATCGATTTTTAATAAAATAATCATAAAAACATGGAAAAAATTATTTTCACTAACTTTTCAATTTTAGATCTGAAAAAGATAATAAAATGCAACATTAGACGTTTTTCCTAAGTCATAGATTATGTTTTATTAATTTTCACTAATAATGTCACTATTTATGCTATTTTTCTTCAAAAATTCATAAATCATGCAAAAAGACTTCTTTATAGCCAATTATTTTACACACATCTTGTAAAATTGCATGTGACAACATATTAATTTTCTATGACCAGATTCTAAATTTAACTCATATTAACCTATTTTTCACTTAAATCCAAATTTAATAATGAGAAATTCATTTTTCGAGCATAACAAGTCCAAAAATTATGAAAATTTACAGATTATCTCAAAATAATATATGTGACAACATATCCAAAAATCAATGAAAAATTCGAAGTATAGCTAATTTTAGACCAAAAATGACATTTTTACTCATAAAATCACATTTAAATGCCATTATTGTAAAATATGAACAATAAAAATCCGAAAAATTAACCAAAATATCCTAAAAAATTTTAGGACCAGAAATATTAACATGCATGGATTGATTTCGTGATATCTCATAATAACACAAATTTTACAAGTTTTATTTGTTATTCTTATAACTCGGAAAAACTTTTAACCGATTTGCATGCAAACAACCCTGGCTCTTGATACCGATTGAAGGAAATGTAGATTCATATACACACTAACATACTCTTATATGTTGAAATTAATTTGTCATAAAATTAAATGTGGATTTTATGCATGCAAACAATAATAAAATAGAGGAGAAATCATGTCCTTACTTTGATAATTTCGGTTTAATGGGCACAAGAGAGATCACCTTTCTCTCTTGTTCTTGAGCTTTTCCTTATGGAAGAACAAAGATCCAAGCATAGGATCTCTCCCTAAGCTTTATACCCAAGGCTATCTCTTAATACAAATTAATATTATAAGTACTAGTATAATATTAATAAGGTAGAAAATTGAACCAAAATATTATTTAACACTTGAATATTTCGGTTTTTTATGAGAGAAGGAGAGGAGGATTTTTCTTCTCACTAGAACTTATATTTTGGATGATAAGTTGAATGAATAATAATACACTACACTTAGTATATTATTAGGTAAAATTATAGGAAAAACAATGATGGGTTTTTCTTCCCAAAACCGTGTAAGAGGAGAGATTAAGGGGAGCCAATGCATGCCCACATTTGTCTTCACAAGGAGTAGTAGGGTTGCATGGCTACTAAAGCAAAACAATCATTATGTTTAGCTACTAATTAAACAATTAATTAGCTTAAAACTCCTCCAATTTTCGGCACTTTTAGTTAATATGGATTCCATATTAATTTTGTCAATTGTCAATATCTTACATGTCACATGTCACATAAACTTGTTATGTATTTTTATCATATTAAAAATCAACGTATTAATAAAAATACGTCACATACAAAAATCGACTTAGTAATTTCATAATTACTTGTGCCAAAAATTTTACCAATTATAAATTACAACCGATTGTATTTATAACAATTCATTCAAATTTAATTGTTACATTAAACATTTATTTCATCCGAGTAATGATACAATTCAATTACTCAGACCGTATCTTATTTAATCACATTTCAATATGATACGTAAATTTTACTTCCAAAATCGTCCGTCAATTTTCAAGTAATTTAATTAACTCGTAACATTTTACGATTAATTAAATAATCAATTAAGAGTGTTGCCCTATAGGTATGACCTAGGGGGTCAACTGATCACCACCGTCACACGACCGTAATGTCAAACTCTAGTCAGCCAATCATTACCGATATATGTTGACCGATTGACAAAGAACAAAATTACTTCCCAATTGTATTCTATATAATGAGATTTAAACATGTGATCATCATGATCAACAGTCGTGATCGCATTATTGTCGGAGGACACATATTCCAACAATATCTAGAGCTCTTTGTGATTTGGGAGCAAGTGTAAGTGTTATTCCTTTAAAAGTTGCCAAGAAAATCGGAATTCAAAATCTTGCTCCCACTTCTATGACTCTCCAATTGGCGGATAGGCCCATCAAACACCCTATGGGGGTGCTTGAGGACGTACCCGACAAGGTTGGAAAGCTTTTAATCCCCGCCGATTTTGTTGTCCTTGATATTCCGGAGGATAGCCACACTCCCATCATCCTTGGTAAGCCATTCTTGGCTACCAGAGGAGTTCTCATTGATGTGAAAAATGGGCGGCTAACCTTCCAAATCGAGGGCAACAATGTCGAATTTAACCTACCTAATTTGATGAAAGGACCAAAGATGGAAAGGTTGAGCACTATTGAGTTGGTAGATGAGGTGGTACATGAAGTAGCCCGTGAAGAAGCGGAGATGGAAGAGGTTTTTCAAATCTCTTTGCATGATGAGGCAATGAAAGAGGATCATGAAGTTGATGAGGAACTATTGAAGAAAGTGGAGGGCTTTCTCCCTCCAAAGGTACAACTCAAACCCTTGCCTCCCTCACTCAAGTATTCTTTCCTTGATGAGGGAGAGGCCTACCCGGTGATCGTTAATGCTAACCTAAGTGAGTCCCAAGAAAAGAAGCTTTTGGAAATCTTGAAAACTCATAGAGGGGCACTTGGGTATAGCATTGACGACATCAAGGGCTTAAGTCCGAGTTTGTGCATGCATAGAATAGTTTTGGAAGAGGGGAGTCAACCCAAGGTTGACGGTCTTAGGCAGATTAACCCAAAGATGGCCGAGGTGGTGAAAAATGAAGTGTTGAAACTTCTAGAGGCCGGTATTATATACCAAATTACCGATAGCAAATGGGTTAGTCCGGTCCACGTGGTACCGAAGAAAGGGGGGGTACAAATGGTTGAACAAGAGGATGGCACCACCCTACCTACTAGACCCGTGACCGGGTGGCGCATGTGTATTGACTACCGCAAGCTCAATGCCTCCACCCTAAAAGACCACTTCCCAATTCCCTTCATTGACCAAATGCTAGAAAGACTTGCGGGCCATGCATACTATTGCTTCTTAGACGGTTATTCCGGGTTTTTCCAAATTCCCATCCACCCGGATGACCAAGAGAAGACGACCTTCACTTGCCCAATAGGAGTCTATGCCTACCGTAGATGCCATTCGGGCTTTGTAATGCGCCCGGCACCTTTCAAAGGTGCATGATGGCAATATTTTCCGATTTCCTTGAAAAAAGCATGGAAGTCTTCATGGACGACTTTAGTGTCTATGAAGACTCGTTTGAGCTTGGTCTTGAGAACTTGGCTAGTGTGTTGAAACAGTGTGAGGAGCACAACCTCGTCCTTAATTGGGAAAAGTGCCATTTCATGGTGGAGGAAGGGGTTGTCCTCGGTCACATCGTTTTAAGTAGGGGTATTGAGGTCGATGGGGCCAAAGTTGCGGTCATAGAGAACTTGTCACCCCCTTCCAATGTTAAGGGAGTAAGAAGTTTTCTAGGCCATGCCGGGTTTTATCGGCGTTTTATCAAGGATTTTTCAAAAATAGCAAAGCCCTTAACCTCATTACTCATTAAGGATTCCCCCTTTGTGTTTGATGATTCTTGTCTTGAAGCTTTTAATAGGTTGAAGAGAGCATTGGTCACGGCACCGATAATCCGGTCTCCGGATTGGAATCTTCCCTTTGAGATAATGTGTGATGCTTCGGACTTCGCGGTTGGTGCGGTACTTGGACAAGTTGTGGATAAGAAGAATCATGTGATATATTACACAAGCAAGACTCTTGATCAAACACAATGTGGATATGCTACAACCGAAAAGGAAATGTTGGCAATTGTTCATGCCGTGGAGAGGTTCCGACAATACCTTGTTGGGTCCAAGGTGGTGGTTTACTCCGATCACACCGCCTTGAGACAATTGATGGTGAAGAAAGATGCAAAGCCCCGACTCTTGAGATGGGTACTACTTCTCTAAGAGTTTGATTTAGAGATTAAGGATAAGGCCGGATCGGAAAATGTTGTAGCCGACCACCTATCAAGATTGACCGTTGAAGACCATGGGATACAAGACAAGAGTGGACCCATCAATGAGTGGTTGCGGGATGATGGACTCATGGAAGTTACCGTCAAAACCCCTTGGTTTGCGGATCTTGCAAACTACATTGTAAGTGGTTTCTTGCCGGATGAAATGGAACAAAGAGAAAGGCGGAAGTTGAGAAATGATGCTAGGAGATACTTTTGGAATGACCCACATTTGTTCCGCAAGTGTGGGGATGGAATGTTCCGGAGATGTGTTTCAAGAGAGGAGGGCTTGGAGATTGTCGACCGGGTTCACAATTCCGCCTATGGGGGACACTTGGCCACCTCTAGAACAATTGCCAAGATCCTCCAAGGTGGATTCTATTGGCCCTCCATGTTTAAAGACATCCACTACTTTGTTAAATCTTGTGATGCTTGCCAAAGGGTTGGGAACATTGGAAAGAGGAGTGAAATGCCCTTGACTAATATATTGGAGATTGAGCTTTTTGATTGTTGGGGCATAGACTTCATGGGACCCTTTCCCAACTCTTGTGGAAACGAGTACATCTTGGTCGCGGTGGACTACGTGTCCAAATGGATTGAAGCGGTAGCCGCTCCCACCAATGATAGCAAGGTAGTGATGAAGCTTTTCAAAGGCACAATTTTCCCAAGGTTCGGAACACCAAGAGTGGTCATAAGTGATGGCGGATCTCACTTTCGCAAAAGTACTTTCAAAGCTCTACTTGAATCACATGGAGTGCGGCATAAAACCGCCCTTGCCTACCACCCTCAAACTAGTGGGCAAGTGGAAGTTTCTAACCGCCAAATTAAAGCCATTTTGGAGAAAGTCACAAACAAGAGCCGGAAGGATTGGTCACAAAAGCTCCCGGATGTCTTATGGGCATTGAGAACCGCCTACAAGACACCCCTTGGCACCACTCCCTATAAGCTTGTGTACGGGAAAGCTTGTCATTTGTCGGTTGAGCTAGAACACAAGGCTTGGTGGGCTCTAAAGGAGATGAATTTTGACTTTGATGCCGCCGGAGAAGTGCGCTTTCTCCAAATGAATGAGCTTGAGGAATTGAGATTGGAGGCTTATGAGAGCTCCAAAATTTATAAGGACCAAACAAAGAGATGGCATGATGGGAAAATCATGAAGAAAGAGATAAGTGTTGGAGACCTTGTTCTCCTTTTTAACTCCAAGATCAAGGTGTTTCCGGGCAAGCTCAAATCAAGATGGTCGGGACCCTTTAAAGTGATGAAAATATTTCCTTATGGTGATTTCGAGCTTTGGAGTGAAGAAGGAGGAACTTTTAGGGTCAATGGTCAAAGAATCAAGCGCTACTATGACGGTGATAACAAAGGTCCGATCAAAGTGCTCTATCTCGGGGAACCCCTCCCCGAGGAGAGGGCAAATTGAAAGTCTTGAAAGTGATTTGGTTTGGTGGAGTTCCTCAAAAACCACCACTTGTACATAGCATTCATTTTAGTTAGCAAATGAGAGAATTGGAAAAATCGTACTTGGCAAGATTGAGTTGGGAGAGTTGATGAGATTTTGATGCTTGAAGCCTTAAGTATGTCAAAGGGGATCTGAGCCTGTGGACATGCAGCCTGTCTATGAGCGGCTCAGAACCCACTGTAACTTTTGGGCATAGTTCAAGTTTGATAGAGTGAAGAAAATGAGAGGAAGGGCTCCCAGCCGGTCCACCGGCGGACGGTCAGCAACCGGCGCATAACCCACTGTAAGTTTTGGGTTGCAATTTCGAAAAAGAACTCCCAGCCGGTCGGCCGGCAGCCGGATCACCGGCTGAGAGTCATGATGACATGGCATTTTGACGAAAAGACCAAGGGTAGGACTCCCAGCCGGTCGGCCGGCAGCCGACTCACCGGCTGAGAGTCATATCTTACTTAGAAAATTTTCAAAAAGAGAAGGGAGAAGGGATCCCAGCCGGTAGACCGACCGACGGTCATATACCGGCCCAGAACCCACTGTAAATTTCATCAAAAAATCGAAATTGGTAAGGAGTCCCAGCCGGCCCACCGGCCGCCGGTCCAGGACCGGCCCAGACCCCTCCCGTGCTCCTTTAACTCCTCTCAACCTCTCATTTTCTCCTCACTTTACCAAAATCACTCTCTCTCTCTCTTCAAACTAAAACACACATCCTTCATCTTCACTTCACTCATTCATCCTCAAATAAGCAAAATCATCATCCAATCCTCCATTTTGTGAGATAAAACTTCCTTTTAACCATATAATATCACTCCAAACTCCATTTTTCATCTTCAAAACACCAAAAAACTCAAAAAATCTTCACTTCCAAGGCTAGGGTTTGACAAATCCGAAAATCAATCATCTTTTTTTTGGTAAGTTCTTCACTCTAGCTTTATTTATTTAAGGTTTAATTGTTCTTTTAAGCCTTTTTGGTGGAAAAATTGGAGTTTTTGATTTGGGTTAGTAAGGTTAGTTGAATTTTGGGGATTAATGGCTCCAAGCAAGAGAGCTAGGGCGGAGGCTAGTGGAGCGGAGATAGCCCGTGACCCGACTTTCCCGGAGGTTCAATTCATTTCCGAGGAACACAAGTTAAGATTTTCCCACTTAAAATCTAGTGAAATCATCCCTACTAGATTTATTTGCCGGAATACCTTGAGAAAATTAGGTTGGGATACCGATTGTGAAAAATTGTGTAATGGGGTGGGGATAGGAGCTTTGTATAAACTACATCGCCAAACCTTTGCTAGAATCACACTTGAATTTTTGTCCTCCCTCGAGGTAGAAAAAAATAAGAACACAAGTAAAATAACCGGTATCTCCTTCCGGTTAATGAACAAGACTATTCAAGTGACCCTTGAGAGAATTGGAAGAATTTTTGGGTTGCCTAGTACGGGGAGCCACCTTCCCCCGACTAGGTATGATCAACAAGAATTGTGGAAAGCGATTTCCGGTGAGAATATTAAAGATGAGCCTAAGATGAAAGAGCACCATATTCATAGCCCAATTATCCGGACATGGCACCGCTCTATGGGGTGGACGATATTTGGGAGACATGAGCCTCACAATATGCGTTCCGACGAGCTCTACATACTCGGGAGCTACCTTAGGCAATGCCCAACGGCGTATCAAATCAATATTGCTCATCTCTTGATACTTCATTTGCAAAACCTTGGCAACAATATCTGCAACAATTCACCAATAGTGGTAGGGGGTTTGATAACCCAAATTGCTAAGGAGACCGTAGGGTTTGTGGAATCAAGGCATCAACCCGTACAAGGGATCACCATAATTAATAGCAACCATTTGAGCTCCCTTTTCTTTACCAAGTATGACTTTGATGACAAGAAGACTTACCTCTTGATTAGGAAGAGCTTTACCTCTATTCCTCTTCCCAATGCCGATTTGGTTCCTCTTGAACCGGACAAGGAACGGTATCTCCTTCCAATTGCAAACACCGCCGCCCCTACCACGCGGCAAGTGGCCCGTAGCACTCTCTCCTACGGAAGAAATGCACAAGGACCTACTCAATCTCCTTACAATTATGATGCCCCACCCGAAACCGGCACATCTTCCTCCGCCCAACCCTCCCAATACCTACCCATTGATCCGAAAGTTTGGGAACTCATGGAGGGCATGAACCTTGGGATTGGAAAGGTGCAATCCTCCTTGGAAGACTTCCGCACCCACGTCGACAAACGCTTTGAACAAGTCGACGACTCCTTAGGCCGAGCACACCAAAAAATTGACCGAATCTATGTGGACCAAGCTCTCGGCAACTACCCCCTCTATGAAGATTACGCTTCCCGGCGTATGGTCCCACCCGACGGCCCTTTCCCCTCCTACTTCAACCTACCGAATGGAGGGTACACTACACCGGGATTCATGGAGGCCTCAACTTAAATCCCGACTACTATAGCGCCCCATCCTTCCAATCTAGTGGAGGATATGACTACAACCAAGGGGGTGGCTACGGTGGTTTTGGGGGAGGGTATGATAGCCAAGGAGGAGCGGGAGGCTACCACACCAATGTCACAATGGATGCTCCCTACAACCCTCATGCCAATCAAGAGGGGTTTGTTGGTGATGGTAGTGGTCAAGGAGGTAGTGGAAGTAGGCTTGGGATGGATATTGGAGGCTATGAAGATATTGGTTTTGATGTGGGAAATGATGAGTATGGCGGGAGCGGATTTGACGCTCCTAGAAGTGATTATGATGCTAGTGGAAGTGGTTTTGGAGACTATGGGTATCAAGGCGGCTTTGATGATGAAAGCCGTGGTAAAGGAAAAAGTGTGGTTAACGTTGATGATGATGATGATGAAGATGATAATGATGAAGAGGACCCGTATGCTGAAAAAGTGGACTATGGCTCGGATCTTGATTGAGCCCCTATCTTTGCTCCCAAATTGGAAAATCCAAAGCCAAGTATGATCTCTTCCCTTAATCCAAATTCTCTCATTCATGTTTAATTTTTCGCATGCATTTCGTTAGAAATTCACTTAGTTGCATTCATATAGGATTGCATTAGATTTCAAATTTGTAATGTATTGTCACATTTAGTTATTGCATTCATATAGTATAGCTTGCATTGTATTTCAATATCGCATATAGATTAGATCATGCATTGCATACTTATTTGAAAATCACTAAAAATTTGAAAAATCAAAATAAAAAAAAACATGTTATTTCTTTTCAAATATCCAAAAATCCAAAAACAAGTTCTTTTATTTCTCCAACTTGCCCTCCCATGTAAATGAATAAGTGTGGGGAGGGCCTAAAAAAAAGCCAAAAACATGCATTTTAATTTCCAAAAACAAAAATACCAAAAATATGTTACTTTTATTTTCTAACATTTCAAAAACACCAAAAATATGTTCCTTTCATTTACCTATTCTCTCCCTATACTTTGTTCCATTGAGGACAATGTAAATTTCAAGTGTGGGGAGGGAAATATCCACTTTGTGAATATTTGTTTATATTTGTTTACACCTTTAAATTTGATAAAAAATTCAAAAAATACCTAAAAATTGAAAATTTTCAAAAATTACAAAAATATTGCATTGTATATATATGTTGGTCTAACAAGTGGCGCAGGCACATACGGGACATTTGAGGCATTAGGAGACTAGAAGACCGCTCGGTTGAATCTTTCCTATCTCTTTCTCCTTTACTATTCTTTTCCTTTATATTGTTGGATATATGGAGGAGGATGGGCTATGTTGATGAGGATGTTCCATTTTGGAACTTGGTGTGTGTGCTTACGTGCTGCTAGGTTTAGATAATTATTGCATGTTTACCTTATGTTCATTTCAATTTCTTGCATGCATTTGTCTCACATGTATCTATGTGTTGTGTTTCCTTTTCGTTGCATTGAGTTTGTATATAAAGTTTTGAACAAAATTTGGTCTAGGAAGGGAGTATGATACCCTCTATGATGATATTGTCTAGGTCGTGTCTTTCCCCTCCTAGTGGCTTGCACCTTGTGACCTCCTTGTTAGGGTGTTTGCTTGCAAATACCCGGGAAATGAGGCTAGACCGGGAAGTTTTGACCACCATGTGAGACCAAGACCGTAGACTTGGCCTAGATTTCGACATAGCTACTCAAAGGTGAGGATAGAGCCTCCTTGGGATCGGTACATCCATACCCGGTCCCCCTTTAGGTGTGAGTAGGCTCCTTGCGTGGCATGTCACATCTCGATGCACAAGCATGGCGTCCTTTCCTTTTAGACCATGAGATGTTCATTTATATGCATATTTTGAAACAACGAGTTGCATTTCATTTTTTTTGAGCCTCACATTGCCAAATAAGCCTAATTTTTCGACCCTTTAGACTAGGACCGATTTTGTTTACCCCTTTTGAGCCTTGACCTTTCATTTGATACCTACAATATTAACTACAACCCAAAAACAACCGACCTTGATCAAGAAAGTTGTCTATGAGTTTTGGTAGTATGGAGAAGGGGATTTGAATCTTGGTTTAGTGGATGTGCACAATCCACTTGAGTCGGAATAATGGTTTTGTTTTGTTTGCTTTGAATAAAGAGGTTTTGAAAAAAGAAAAGAAAAAGAAATAGAAAAGTGAAAAAAGTCATGAAAAATCCAAAAAGAGTTAGTTGTTTTGTATATACTTGTGTTAAGAAAAGAAAAAGCCAAGCAACACTCCTTCATCAATGGAGTAGAAAAAGGCGTTGCAAGAATAAATGGGCATTTGATGTTTTTCCTAAGCGAGTCGGGTTTACGCAATTTTTGCTTGATTTTGGCAAGCCAATTTCTTGTTAGGGTGTAGACGTTACTCATTGGTTGCAATAAGGTGACGATTTTTGTATTTTTCCAAAGTGAGTCGGGTTTGCACAATGTTTGCATTAATTCGGGAAACCAGTTTTTGTTAAGGTGTAGACGTTACTCATTTGCTGTAATAAAAGTGGAAGAAGCGGAATTTTGACAACTACTTGATTTTAAACTCCAAATGATCCATAACGGTGCTTGCACCAATCCCGTTTCGACCCATCACCTAGCCCCGTTACAACCCTCGTTTCTTTTATGCATATTTTCCCTTTTTTTTCCATCTCATTAATGGTCTTGTAGGAGAGGATTCCATGTTAGATTGCGGGCATGCCTCATGAGTCGAGTAGTTGAGTGATTTTGGTTACTTTTTGCACAAAAATCACCCGTTCCAAAAACAAAATGAGAGATTAGTGAAAACCGTGAGGAAGTCGGTAATCTTGGCCCCCTTAGTCATGGGTCAATTCGGTTGAATCTTGAGTGTGTCATGTGATTCTCGAAGGTTAGGCTTTGCTTCCCCTTTTCCCGCCTTTGAATTTGTTTCTTAGGCATTTGGTTGTCACATCGAGGTTGCTTGAGCCACCACTGGGGCATCGACACCCGCCGAGACTTTGAGACGGTATCTCCCGACCAAAACCTTTAAATGTTTAAAGTAAAACGGCCGCTTAGATGAGGAAAGCGGTTTGACTTTTTGTGATGCATCTTATATGTTGATTCATGCTTAATTGTTGGATGTGTCAAAAATTTTGTAGCAAGACCCAACTTGCCTTGCAATAGGGCACCTTTTCCTCATGGGTGTCAAATTGTGAGTTGAAGGGGCGTTGAGTGCGCTAATACTCATTCGGATATTATTAGTAGATTGGTTGAGTGATGCTTATATTGTGCATACACTTTTGTTGACCACCATAGTAGTGTCCAGAGCCGGCGGCCGGTCCACCGGCTCACCATACCTGATGATTTAATTTGTACCCAAAACTTCCAGTGGGTTTTCTGCCGGTGGTCAGCCGACGGCCGGTTGACCGGCTCAGACTCCTTTTCCCCGCATTTTGAACTCCCTTGTAATTTTCGACCTAAATAATTGTAAACTATAAATATCCCCTCCCTAATTCATTTTAGACACAACCCTAGATCTCAGAATATTTCCCTTTCCAAGTTCAAAACTTTATTAATCATTTTGTTAATCATTCCCTAATTAGATAAGTCCTTGAATTAAGTTAGCAATAGAATTTGGGTTGTAAGAAGATTGAAGGTTTATCCTTCTTTATTATTCTATCCTAATTCATCTTTGCTATTGAGTTGGTATTGCTTCTTTCCCTATTTTCATTAGTTTACATATTGCTTTTCCTTTTAGTTTGTTTAATTGTTTTTTGTTAAAATTGCATCCTTGTTGTTTGATTGTTGTTGTTTTCACTCTTGTTCATCTTTTCTTAGTTCATACTTGTTATTTCCACCCAAAGATTCTATCTTTGAGTTGTTTGTGTTAAAGATTGTGTCTTTTAGTATAATCTCCTCTCTTATTTGCTTGTTAATCATTTGTTTACATTTATCTTGTCTCTTATAATTGCTATAATAATCATCATGCTTTCTCTTTATGTCATTTGTTCTTCTCCTCTTATTAGCATGATTATCCCCAATATGAGTGAGTAGTTACCCTTCTAGGGTTTAGGGGGAGCCTAAATAGGATTAATGGGCATGATTAGTTGATAAGTTTTGAATCTTTGGTGTAGGAATTTGTCTTTCTTAACAATGCATACAAGGTGTTTGACGAATTGTATGAGTGAAAGCTTGTGTCTTTTCGTCTTAATCGCTTAATTCTTCCTTTGAATGAAAATTTGTGGGTAGTCTTGTTACATGTTTCGAATTGGTTGTTGCTCAACGAAAGTTGGTAACCGCCTCTAGGACGAACCCTCACCATAGATTGTTTTATCGACTCGTCGCCCTTAATTCGTTTAGGTGACCCCGAAGACCCTAGTATCTTAATCAATCGTATTTATCTTCATTCAATCGTCTATTTAGTTGCTCAAGTAGTTAAAATCGAAACCCTTTCCTTCATTGTTGACTAGACTTGACTCTTAGTTGGACTTAGTAGAAACCCCCGCCGTCTTCGTGTTCGACCCCGACTAAATACTACATTTAATTGGGTTTATATAAATAGCTTTGATAGAGGGAAGCCACGACAATTTCTTACCTATCAGCATAACACTGAGGACTGCTACACACTACGAAGAGAGATCAAGTGCCTGTATGAGCAAGGTGAGCCGAGCCACCTATTACCACGTGGGGGCAAGCAGCAAGATAAAGTAGGCTCCGCGAAACCTGCAAATCCACCCACATGCACCAAGATAGTAAACGTGATAACAGGCGGCTCAGACCTAAGTGGGCTGACGTACTCAGCAGCTAAAAGACATGCCACTGAGACCAAAGGAGATAGACCAGCAAACTCTTGCAGAATTTCTCACAGTGATTTACCAGCTGTGACCTTTGATGAAGGAGACAAATATGACGAACAGGAACATCACGACGCACTCATTATCACCTTATCAATGGCTAACTGTACAGTTAGAAAGGTCTTGGTAGATACAGGCAGCTCGATCAACCTGATTATGTTAAAAACTATAGAAAACATGGGATTCAGTGAGAAGGATTTACAAAAGAAAACTATCCCGCGGGTAGGCTTCAGTGGGGAAACAGCCAACTCACTGGGCGAGATAGTCATCCCAACCTATGTGGGAGGGGTCAACAAGCAAGTCAGATACCTGGTCATAGACGGCTACAATGTCATTCTGGGAAGGCCGTGGCTACACCAGATGAAAGCAGTCCCTTCAACGTACCATCAGTGCATAAACTTCCCCACACCATGGGGGGTAGAGACAATACGAGAAGATCAGGAGGAAGCTAGAGGCTGCTACAAGAAGGCACTAAAGTGCACTACCAGCCCTCCCGCATAGCAATTACAGAGGCAGCCTGTCCAGGATGGGTACGTTGAGCCCCCAGCTGAAGAACTAGATCGAATCAACCTGGACAAGCTGCACCCAGAGAGAACTGTGATAATTTGAGCTGGATGCACAAGAAGCTTGAGACAACAACTAATCAAATTTCTGCAAGATAACATGGACTGTTTCGCATGGTCGCATGACAACATGATAGGGACAGACTAATCCATCATAACGCATAAACTCAGTGTGGATCCAAAGTGTAAACCCATCCAGCAGAGAAGAAGGAAGTTTGTAGCAGAAAGAAATAAGGTAATTAATTAAGAGGTAGATAGCCTTCTGGCAGCAAAGAAAATAAGATAGGTAAAATATCCAGAGTGGTTGTCCAACGTGGTGGTAGTACCTAAGAATAATGGAAAGTGGAGAGTATGCGTGGACTTCACCGACCTCAACAAAGCATGCCCTAAAGATCCCTTCCCACTGCCTCATATCGATGCAATGGTAGATGCGACATCTGGACATAAGATGCTGATATTTTTGGACCCATGGAGTGGTTACAATCAAATCAAAATGGATCCTGCAGATTAGGAGAAGACGACATTCATGACTGAAAGAGGAATATATTGTTATAACGTCATGCCATTCGGCCTAAAGAATGCAGGCTCCACATATCAGAGGCTGGTCAACCGCATGTTTAAAGAGCAGATAGGAAGAACTATGGAAGTATACATCGATGATATGGTGGTGAAATCAGAGAAAGCCAAAGATCATATGCGACACCTGGCAGATACATTCAACACCTTGAGGGAATACAAAATGAAGCTAAATCCATCTAAATGCACCTTCGGGGTATCCTCTGGCAAATTCTTAGGCTACATTTTAACACAAAGAGGAATAGAAGCCAACATCGAGCAGATCAAGGCTGTTTTGCAATTGGAGTCACCTAAAAAGCCTAAGGACGTTCAAAGACTAGCTGGCAAAGTAGCAGCCCTGAGCAGGTTCATCTCAAGATCCTCAGATAAGTGTAGGTTATTCTACGACATACTAAGGAAGAGCCAAAAGTTCGAGTGGACCGCAAACCACGAGCAAGCGTTCAGAGAGCTGAAACACTACCTCAGCAACCCACTATGCTGTCAAAACCGGAACCAGGAGAACCACTATTCCTCTACCTGGCCGTCACAGAGGTGGCAGTGAGTGCTGTTCTAGTCAGAGAGCTGGAGAAGGAACAGAGGCCAGTATACTATGTAAGGAAGTCTCTACTGCCAGCAGAGACCAGGTACACATCTCTCGAAAAACTATTACTAGCTCTGGTAGTAGCATCTTATAAGCTGCGCCCCTATTTTGAGTCTCACACCATATATGTTGTGACCAACTACCCGCCAAGTCTCACATGAGGAAACCCGAACTCGTCGAGCGAATGTCAAAATGGTCTGTACACCTTAGTGGGTATGATATCCAGTATAACGCCAGAACAACAATCAAGTCGCAAGCATTAGCGGACTTTGTCTCAGACTTCAGTCCAGCCATCCATAATCTGGCAGATGAGGAAATCCTCGCCCTAGAGGGAAACAGGGACGTGGAGATCTGGCAGATGCACATCGACGGAGCCTCCAATCAAAGGGGGGCAGGTGTAGGGTTAATCCTGCGATCACCACAGGGGGATTTGATAGCACAAGCAGTAAGATGTGAATTCAAGGCAACCAATAATGAAACAGAATACGAGGCTTTGATACTAGGAATGCATCTAGCTCTGGAATTAGGAGTCAGGCACCTGCACATATCCAGTGACTCTCTGCTAATAGTCAACCACGTAAATAACGAGTTTATAGCCAGAGATTCAAAGATGATTGCATACTTAAAGGTAGCAAAGAAGTTAAAGCAAAAATTCAAAACTTGCAAGCTCAAGCAGATTCCCAAAGATCAGAATGTGGAAGCAGATGCCTTAGCAACTCTGGGGGTAACGTTCAAGCCAACAGAACTATCCAGCATTCCCATCGTACACATGCTGGAGCCTTCTATCCAGAAGACAGGTGAAATAGACAGAGGAGAACTGGAGGATCAGCAGGACGAAGTGGGAGTTCAGACAGCTACGGAGGCCGGGGAAGACTCCCAGCTGCCCGACCAACCAGCTATACAGGCAGATGACTGGGATTGGCGCACACCCTACCTAGACTGGCTGCGTCATATCAAGGTGCCATATGACAAGAAGGAAGTAAGAGCTTTCAGAGTGAAGGCCTCCAGATTTATACTAATCGATGATACACTCTTCAGAAAGTCACTGGCAGGTCCCTACTTACGATGCCTGGACAAGGAGGAAGCACAGACCGTGTTACATGCTCTCCACAGTGGTGAATGTGGAAACCATGCAGAGGGTAGGAGTCTGTCAAATAAAGCTCTCAGACAAGGATACTTCTGGCCCACAATGAGGGCAGATGCAGCAGAATACGCACGCAAGTGTGACGCCTGCCAGTGCTCAGCACCAATGATCCATCAGCCAACAGAGCCCTTACACCCTATCATTTCTCCCTGACCATTCATAACATGGTGTATGGATATAGTAGGCCCCCTATCAAGAGCCATAGGGAGCAGGATATGGATGCTGGCGATGACAGATTACTTCTCCAAGTGGATAGAGGGAGAAGCATTCACAGAAGTGAAGGACAAACAAGTCATCTCTTTCATAAAACGCAATATCATCTGCAGGTTTGATATCCCGTCAGAGATCATATGTGACAATGGCTCACAATTCATCTCCAACGATGCTGAGGGATACTGCGCCAGATGGAACATCACCTTGAAAAAATCAGCACCTAGGACTCCAAAGTCTAATGGGCAAGCTGTGTCCAGCAACAAAATTATCATGGATAATCTGAGAAGGAGGTTACAGGAGTTAGGAGGAAAGTGGGCAGATGAATTGCCACTGGAGTTATTGTCAGATAGAACGACGCCAAAGATAACAACAGGCCAAACATCCTTCAGCCTGGTGTTTGGTGCGGAAGCACTCATCCCGTCAGAGGTTCTGGTTCCCACTCACAGGTATGGATGTATGACAGGGGAACTGAACAAAGCAGAGATGGTCAGGAGCCTGGACACAGTAGACGAGTTGCGAGCAAGTCAAAAATATGTCTAGCTGCCTACAAGCAGTCAGTGGCCAGGAGTTACAACAAGAATGTGAAAGTCAGGCTCCTGGAGGTAGGAGACCTGGTTCTCCGTGAAGTGTTCCAGAACATTAAAAATCGAAAGGCAGGCAAATTCTCCTACAAATGGGAAGGACCATACCAGGTAGAAGGAGTTGTTGGTCATGGTGCATACAGACTGATGACTATGGACGGTCAAATCATACAACGCCCATGGAACATACTTCACCTGAAGAGATATTACTTTTAATAATAAGTAGATTTTAGCCTACAGGGTAATGTACTATGGAAAGCCAAATTATTTTAAAATAAAAGAAAGTCCGGTAGTAGGCATACTACCAATTTCATTCCCATTTCCGTATCTCTGACTCTTTCAAATTTTAAACTGCTATTGGATGGTGTGGTCTGACGGCGTCCTGGGACCACAATTGCTCTGGTACCCCATGAGATGGCGTTTGGTACTTCACATCATTTTAATAAACTTTTCTGTTTTCAGGCTTCTCTAAGTACATCACTCTGAATCCTAATGTCTATGGTACGTTCAAAGTGTATCTAGCAGGAGTATCAACTGCCAACGCGGGGTGACAAGGCACATGGCACTCCAACATGCCTAACCTACTTTCTCCACTAGGAGCACTATCACTAGGCGGACTGTGGAACATACGAAAGGGAGCCTGATTGACAGCTAAAAACGCTTACCCAGCTACCCCTGATACCACCCCCTGGACGTAGCTCGCACTAATCGCAATTAATCAGGTCCCCAGCATGCATGCGCACATATATGGAACGTAGGGATCTCCGCGCTACCAGAATCCTGCAGCGTCCCATCGGTCCTAGAATGACGATAAACTTGTCTAAAGTACGCCCCTGTTGGCTCTAAAATATGATGAACACACCTTACGTCATGAACAAGGTTAACTAGTCAAAATTGCGGCATACGCCTAAATCAGCCATCAGGCTGACACGTCAGCTAGCTGAGTCTAAATCAGCCTTTTTAGGCTGACACGACTGGTCTAAATCAGCATCTAAGGTTGAAACGGCCACCCCTCCTTACAATGCGGCACATGCCTAAATCAGTCAACAGACTGACACGGCAGCTAGCTGAGTGTGAGTCAGCCTCCTCAGGATGACACGACTCGCCTAAATCAGTCAACAGGCGGACACGACAACCTCCTAAACTAAGAAAAACTAAATTTAACACACAGTATGTAATTAAAACTTGCCAAACTAGAGCAAGGGGTATTCCAAAAATCTGGCCGAAAATACGGCCCCAGAGTTTAATCGCCACCATGGCGAGCTACCAGAAAAGTGTTTCAAAATATTACAAGTCTGCCACCAAAGGGCCAGACTACCAAAAGTTCACTGATATAAAATTAAAAAAAAACTTCTTAATTGTCGGTCACATTAATGACCTCCACATCTGGCATCTTTTCTGCCTCCTCCTGATGACCATCTGCTTGTGCACGGGACCGGCTTGCACACCTCGCCTACCACAGCCTTCCTTAGCTCCGTCGAAAGATCCTGGGCAATCCAAGATCCTCGGCGTAGCTTTGCTCGGCCAAAGACAAGAGAATTCACTTAGCCAACTTCGGGCATCGGGATGCTCATGTCGTTGCACCGGCATGGGTCTCCAACCGCCTCTCTTCTTCAATAGCTTGCAGAGTTGGAGGCTCCCCAAGGGCAGCACGCATTCCGCTGATCTTTCCCTGCAAGGTAGCATAGGCAACAATGTTTGAGGCCAGGGTAATCAGCTCACTGATCCTCTCCTCAGAGTGCTTCAAGGAGTCAGAGAAAGTGGTGCAAACCTCCTGGGTACGAGCCAACTGATCAGCCCCTTCCTTCAGCTTCTTCTTTGTGCCGGCTAGATCTGCCTTCAGTTCAGCCACCCGTCCTCTCAAATCAGCGCGCCGCTTCTCTAGATCAGCGATGGACCCAACCAGCTCTTGTTCTTGGCGCTAGTAGCATGGCTGGTGGTCTGCACTATGTTGATCATCTTCCTCTTATAAAGAGCAGACTGGAGGGCCTGGGGGCAAGGAAAGTTAAAGTTACCAGGAATTGAAGATAAGAAACTTAGAACAGCTGGAAGACGAAGGATACTCACCATGAAAGCATTGTGCACATCGTTCTCAGCCATCTCCTCGGGACCAAACTCCGAGAAAGCATCAACTAGAGGAGGGAAGAGCAATTGGTCAATTTGAGGCGAGTATGGCACCTTGTCAACATTTCCAAAGGCCTCTGGAAAATGGGCGATGATGCCAGCGCTAGCAGAAGCACGAGGGCTGGCAGGAGGAGTAGGAGGATGACGAGACAGCGAGCTGACCCCTAGAGGTTCAGTCCGAGCAGAGCTGGAATGAGTAGGAGGTGACTGGAAAGAGGCAGTAGGGGCGCTCCTCTTGGAAGAAAACGCCACGTCAGGACTCGCAACGGACCTTTTTCTTTTAGCACTCTGGAGGATAGCCTCCAAAGGGTCGACTTTTGAACCTGCAAGCAGTCATTATTTCAGGTGTCAGGAAGGGTTAGGCAGCCAGCAAGGTTGCACGCAAGTAAAGAAGGCTTTAGGCAGCTTACTGGAAGACATGTTGTGGGCTGATTGCAGGGGGGTGGAGGAGGAAGCAGGTGAATATCCAGGCAGTAGATCAGGGAACTTCCTCTCACTCAGAGGAATGCAGAACAGTTTGTTCCGAGTAGGGATCGGGGCACCAATGCGGGTTAGGTAGCAGGGACCTGCATGAAAACGTCAGAGTAAGCTAGTAAGCATTGGGATGAACAAGCCAGGCATCAGGAAAGCTACTTACTTGAAGTAATAATCCACTTCTCGAAGATATAGTTAGGAGGCGGCTGGATAGAAGCCTTCCTCACATAGAAGAAGTCCTCAAACCATATCTCGTCCCTGGACTTTGACACATGCTTGAAGGGAGTCTCACCAGAACCCCAGAGCGAGAATTGGCCCCTCCATAGGGACTTGATATCATAAATATGGGCCAAATCGCCCAGAGACATGGAATTGCCAGAGTTCTGACATGCAGCTAAAGAGTAGAGGAGAACCCTCCAAATGGTGGCCGAGATTTGTGCCATAGCAAATTTGTTGGTAAAGATGAAGTCTTGGATAAGTTTTGGAAAGGGGAAACGGAGGCCGTATCTAAATGGGTATAAATAGAAACAAACCCACCCCGGACGGATAGCGTCAGCCTTTTGACCCGGTTCAGGGATGGCTATCTCAACCCGATCACCAAGGCCGAGCATACCCTTGATTAGGGGAATATCGGCGGGATTCAGGGCGGAGTCACAGTCATGGGGGTGAATAAAAAGATTTCGCAAAGGAAAGACGGGGTCTGGATTCCGGTCAGTTGGGGTAGAGGATGAAGAGGCTTATCGGGTCTTTCCCATGATTGAAAAGAGAAAAGAAAGGATAATATATGTAGAATTTCCTGAAGCATTAATAAGATAATGGATAATATATGGTTCTGGAACATAAGGGGTCTAAATAGCATTAATAAGAAAAAAGAAATAAAGTGGTTTTTACATTCAAATAAAATAAGGCTATTTGGACTTGTTGAGACAAAGGTGAAGAGTAATAATTGGTGGAGTGTTAGGAATAATATCTGCTCCTCTTGGGCTATATGCACTAATAATAGTAAGCATAAGGGGGTAGGGTTTGGCTGCTTTGGAATCCTCAATGTTATGATGTGCACATTGAGGACATCTCTAGTCAAACCATCCATGCTTATGTGAAGGACAAGATTAATGGGAGATCTTACTGGTATACTTGTGTGTATGGTTTCAATGATCAAAATATGAGAAGGGAGCTATGGGATAGTTTAAAAAGGTACAGTGAAACTTGTAATGATGCCTGGGCTATAGGCGGTAACTTTAATAATGTTCTAAGTTTCCAGGAAAGGATAGGATGTGAAGTTACAATGGCTGAGATTCAACCTTTTCAGGAGTGTATTGACTACTGTCAGCTTCAAGATATTAAGGCTATAGTGTGGACATTGGCCCACGGGGGCGCTTGGGAACAAGCGTTTGCATTTGTGGAGTTGCCACCAATTTATTGTGGGAAATTGGAAACCGTTCGAATACCTCGTGCCATGCCAAGACACAAAGTAGTGACATGAACACCAAGAACTCGTTACCCTTAGCATTCTATGTCTAGAATGACTCTTGTGGATGCCAATGAACACGGATGTTCACAGAGATCTGGAGTAAGGGGTGAAAGTACGTATTCGGAAGCTCTTTTGATCGAACACCTAATCCCGCCCGCCTCGATAGCGGCTTCTACTAATGATTAGGGAAGTTATCTATACTCGATATATCGTCAATTTATATGCATGCAATGCAACATCCAAGTTTTAATCCTAGCTTGTGAAGATTTAACTAAGTCGGTGAACAACTAATTTAGCATACAATTAGGTCGAAGTAGGAATTTAAGCTCAATTATATGTGAAGGCATACAAATGATACAATAAAAGAAATACAATAAAATACAATAATGAAAATTACAATAATTACAATGGATTCAATTGATTTATGTCGAAAATACATCCAAAACGGATAATTTGAGAAAGAACAAAATAAAGGAACAAGCGAACAGGATTAGGCGATAATACGATTAATAGTTGATTAAATACGTAAGCTAATTAAACTAGGTCAAGGCAGAACGGAAGTTCAGAGACAGAAATCAACTGAACAGCGCAGCGAGTGCGCCCTCTGAAGAGGCGCAGCGATTCTTTGCGTCTTCCAAGGGTGAGTTCTGGTTGTGTTTTAACTCGCAATTCGTTAATGTTAATTGGTGAATTTAAGGATTAATTATGATATTCGACTCGGATGGAAGTGATTTAATGGATTAATTACATGCGAATGAGTCATAAAAGCAATAAAACATGGATGAGACGAACGTAAATGAATTAATTACATGAATGAAAGATTGATTAGTGACAGAGGTGAACTAAATTGGTTAAATATGACAAATTAATGACGAATAGACAGATGGAAATATATCAAAGGTCGAATTCCAGAAACTCAATATGAAAGAATCGAATCTCTATAACCCGGATTGATTTTAATGACGAAAACCCGCAAATATTGGATTACTTGGGATTTAAGTCGGGATTAACGATGAATTATACATATTAATGATGATAAATAATATACATGTGAAATTATTGTGCTTTTATGTCAAAGAATTGAAGAACAAACGAAAACAAATTACGAACGACGATTTAACAGAGGACGAAGGAAGAAGAAAGGAAGCAGGAACTGCGGCAGCCTCACGAAGAGGCGCAGCAGGTGCTGCGTCCCTTCGAAAAGGTGTAGCAGTTGCTGCGTCCTTTCTCGACGGTCATCTTCTGGTAATCCGTAAAAAGGGTTTCAAAGCGTGGTTTTATAAATCGGTTTTAAAAAGTATTTTCGACATAAACCTTACATTAATGATACAAAAAGTAAATAACAATAAATAAAGAAGGTTTTACACCCTCAGACTTACATGTTTGACGAAACGAGATGAACTAAGTTTATGATTAGTGATGCTCGACTCGAATGTAATGAAAGTGCCCTAGTAAGAGGAAAACGATTAAGATTAATTAAGTTGATTAATGTGGAGTTGGTCAAATTGGTCGGTCATGCAAACGAGGCTGGTACTCAGAAGGATCCGAGCTTACGTGGTCGAATGTTCAAGCACGTAGACGCCAAAAAGTAAGAACGTGGTCTAGAATGCAAAGGGAGAAGAGAAGGGCGGACACTCGCGTGAGAAATATGAGGAGCGAAGGCTCCTATTTATACTAATCACGTGAAGGAATAGGGTTTTCGGAGAGACTTTGGAAGTGAATCTCGAAAAGATATGAAAAGATACGAAAAAAATATGTAGAAAAGGACCTGGGAAGAGGCGCAGCGGTCACTGCGTGTCTTGGAAGAGGCGCAACACCTGCTGCGTGTGTTCCCAGGTGGTTTCCTCCTGCGAAAGAAAGATTTCCGTGTTTGGTTTATGGAATAACGGATTAATCTTATTTTCTTTAATATTTTGTGTGAATATTACGGGAAATTCTTTACCAAAGAATAAATGATTTTGAAAGATTTATAAAATATGGAATAGAAATATCCGGAACATTCCAGAACATTCTGACTCGGGATTTAACGGTTATCAGAAAATGAAGACGGTTTTAGGCCCGGACTCCAAATGTACTCTAATTACTGTCAAAACGACCGTATCGGCGCGTAGATGACAATTAAGAGGTAGACATCAGTGGTTGAGCAATCACTTGACGATAAACTTACGAACTGTCACAAATCCTTCCGCGTACCAAACATGCGGCCCAATCATCACCGGGTGGTTTGCGGGAGGTGCAGAAATGAGGTATCTACAGAGCCCCCACTTTGACTGAGGCTTGGATAAGGCGAAAGTCAAAGTATAGCCATCAGGTCAATCGAAGATTACAACCTGACGACTATGGCGACGCGAGGCGATTCAAAGGGTCTGAACCAAGGACCTGTCGTCGGGAACATTTTAGAGTCTGTCGACTATCGGGGAGGGTCGTTTAAAGTCCATTAGACTACGTAAGGAGGCTCGCCAGCCATAAGAAGAGACCATACCTGAAACATCTTGAGAGACGTTCCTGGAGGTGCATAGGAGCTAAGGGTAAGCGTAGGAGCTAAAGGATAAGCGTAGGGGCTAAAGGATAAGACCTAAAAGATAAGTAAGAACTGTGCTAGGGTGTGGGACCCTAAAGGAAAGCATCAATGGGAAGGAGGCCCAAAATATAATTTCAAACTGAGGGGTAACTAAGGCTTGAGTGTAAGAACCCTGCCGGTCTGGGAAACTCTGGAGAACGACACCTTTATCGCACTCCGCGGAGAAACAGGAAATATTGTGGGTAGCAGGAAACAGGCGGAAACTGCTGGAAGAAATATGCTTGGGTCGTCTTCAAACAAACTTCAGAAGAACTCGAGAAGGACGATTATATGTCGTGAACTCTCGTTGGGGGAACCTTATCAGGAATTTATCTCCATGTCTCGAGAGGGATTGTCTATCCGCTTACTCTCGATGAAGGAATATAATAAAGGCGTGTCGAAACACCTGTCAAAGAATACCTGCTCGTTGTGACAAGCAAGGTCTTGGAAGCAACAAATAATGTATGATAGCGTGCCGTTGTCTTAGAAATGCGGGTCTGAACGAAGAATCATCGTCAAACGGGCCAAAAAGATAAAATGGCATCGAGGAAGAGGCGCACCAAAGATGGGCCCACAAATAACGAACTCATAACGAATTTTTGAAAATTCGTATGAAGGGAAGCTAAGGAAGAGGCGCAGCAAGAGCTGCGTCTCTTGGAATAGGCGCAACAACTGCTGCATCTGTTCCTGGAGGTGTCTTTTCTGCGTAAAAACGCGATGAAACAGAGGGTTTAATTCATTTGTTTCGAAACACAATTTCATCAATTTCTCTCTCAAACTTCAACCATTTCCGCCAAAATTTGATCCAAAATCTTGCATTCGCCATGACTAATCGAGGTATGTATATCATTCTTGCATTAATCTTCTATAATGGACGAATTGGATCGACAAAATTTTTGGTTTTCAACCCTAAAATGTCGAAAATTTGGGGCTTTTCCCCCAAATGATCTTGCCTTGTAAAATTGACCATGTAAATGGCTAATTGGCAGTATAAGGATCATAACCATGTATTTGTTTCGAATTTTCGTTGAGTTTTGGGTAGAGGTGGCAAACGGGTCAATCGGTTCAGTTTCGGATCGGGTTTATTCGGATCGGGTTATTTCAGGTGGTCTTTATTTTCGATTTCAGTTCGGTTCAATTCAGGTTGGAATCAGTTTTTGCTTTTAATCAGTTGTAGATATTTCGGGTCGGTGCAGGTTCGAGTCGGGTTAATTTCGGAACAGATGAGATTCGAGTCGGGTCAATATCAGAGCAGATGAGTTTCGATTCGGGCCATATTCGGATCGGGTGTCAAGGGATTATATATATATCAAATATTTGGATTTTTTTTTGAAGTGATTTTTAGATTTGTATTGGATAATATTTCAATTTTTTTAATAGTAATATAATTTGATTCGAATTTTTTTCTAATCTAATATTTATTTTTATATTTTACTAATATATACGGATAATTTGAATACAAGCGGTCAAATATGCAATTGAGGAATAGTCAACATTCTTACATAATAGTATAATACTTGATAAATTGATCATAAGTATTTAATACTTCGTATCTTGCAATATTGACTTATCTTTTATCGTGACTCGTGAGTATCCATCCTATAAATGATAAATGAAACTAAGAGAGTATATATATTTATGTATTAAATGTTATCACAAAAATACTTAAATACTCGGCTTTGTTTTTTTGTTTCAATTTTTTTTTAATGACAATGAAACTTTTTATCCAATAAAATTTAATTTGGAAAAAAGTAAAGCAAATTATATCGGGGAAATAACTATTTCAAATGTTCATTTCTCGTCAATTTGTCAGACTACAATACTACATCACCATTTATTGTTTAAGACAATCTTAACTCTTAAATTAAGACGGTTCTTACACCTGGTTAGAATAGAGGTGAAAATAAAAGGAGGTTATGACTTATGAGAGAAGGTTTAAGTTAAGGTGACTTAAAGAAGACCGACATGTGAATTATTTGAATTCCATAAGCTCAAATTGAGCTCGGTGACTTTTGAACTTGAGCTACTCTTGCGTTGATCTTTAGTTATTTATACTAACACCTTACTCGAGTCCTACTCTATAGTCTATAATAACAAAGTAACAATAGCTAGAGTTATATAAATTGTTAACTAATAATCTACGGTTCGAGTTTCTTAAACTTTTATTTTAGAAAGTAGTGGAGATAAATCTTATCTTGTCCTATATTATACTTTATTTTTATAATAAAGTAAGTTTACAATCTCTTCTCGAATTTCAATGGTTCAAGTGTTCAACTATGCCTCTAACTTCGAGGAACTTAAATGAAATACGTAAACTATAGATGAGTAATTGGACAAAAATATCACAAAATGTACTGGAATCGGAAGCTTTCATGTATATAAATAAACAAGATAGTTATATGAACTTATAAGTTATACCCCCCGTCTCAATCATTTGTTTACCTATTTCATTTTAGGATGTTTTAGTCATCAATTGTTTATTTATTTATATTGGAAACGCCTTTTGAATTTTGATGAGCATTTTGGTACTCCACACTCAATTTGGTTAACTTGTCATCCAATAATTGACCCTCTCCTATATTTCTTTAATCTCAAACTAAAGGTAAACAAAAGACTGAGACAGAGTGAGTATAATAAGTTATAATAAACCTAACAATTTATAATTTTTTTTCTTTAAAAAAAACAATTGACCAAATAATGAAATAAATATTTTAACTTCATAATTAATCCTTTAATAATTAATACCAAATAATTAATTCTTTAATAAAAAACAAGGAAATAACTAAATAAAAAATTAAGTGGTGGAAAGTGGACGTATATGCGTGTAGCAATTAGCAAATGCAAATCTATCATCAAATTCATTAATAGTTTAATATGACAATACACATGGCCCAGCTACTTTCCTTTTCTAAATCGTTCTCTAACTTTCTCTCTGACTGTCTGACTTCGTCTTCCTAAATCCAATTCCAAATCCATTCACAAAACTCAGCAGTCGGCAGTCGTAATCTGATTTCTTTGGCGCGCCCGTCATCGGAATGGCTACCACCACATTTTTTTGTAAAGATAGAAAGGATATCTTATTTTGGTAAGAAAATCTTTAATTATCTTTAATTAATTAATGAATTATTTTTCAGATCTGGAAAATTTCCGGATTTCGCCCTTTAATTAGTTATTTTACTTATTTTGTTCATCTAAATCTCTTCTATCAAATTTTTTTAAATCACTTCCGTTGAATCGCAGTCAAATATGGTAAAATAAACTGATTTCATTTATTTTGCCTCCAAAAATTGGAGATTCTCGAATTATTTTACCGCCAACCATCAATTTACCCGCCAAAATGAAGATGAGAATGATTGTTTTACCGCCTGAATTGTGGCTATATATACATCATCGTCTGTGCTTTGAACTCACCTTCAAATCAATTATCGTCTCTTAATTACAATTTTCAATATCATCTTGTTGATTAGTTTTAACACTTTTTCTGGTAAGGTTCAATCTTTACAGGCCTTCTTTTAAAGTTGATTGTTGATTTTGTTAGGCGTATTAAATGTGTGTTTATTTACAGACCAGTTTAGTTCATCATGCTTAAGACGGTAGTGAGTTATACTGCTTGATTATGGTTTAATTTAATGGGGTTTGTTTGTTTTTGTTGCGCGTCATTACTGTATATTTAGCATCTCACTATTCATTTCATTTGTGTTTACTCCAAGTCCCCTTAAATGAGTGTTTTTGGTTGTGCTTTATAATGGGTTTTACTGATCGTTTTATATTGGATATGGTTAGGTCTACTTTTTGCATTGTCACGATCAGTTTTATTTACTGTGTTTGGAAATCCATTTGGGTCGACCTGCCAATATACAGGCCAAGCGCAGAAATTAATGCGCTATAATGAACTGAACTATTGCGGCTTCTTTAGTTGGTTGTTTGATGCAGATTTAGGATTTTCGAGCTATTGCGGCCAGTTTACAGTCAGTGTTTCTGCTTGATGGTTGCCTTTTATGGTTCCTTTGTCTTACCCATGACATGGTACACTATAAGTTATTAGTCATGGTATTTTAAGTCTTGTGATCTAACACCTAGCCTGAGTTTGTTTTCCAGTGACACCAGATAGAGTTGGGTTTTGTCATGCTACATTTATTTACAAATCTGTGATTTTTTAGTTGAATGATTTGTTTTAACTGAAATTTTAATGTCAAGACTCAAGGAAATTTTAACAATATTATAGTTAATTAGTCACTAACTTTCTTTTCTTTCGAATCCAGGAAGTTATGGAATTTGCTGCAACTCCCGGTGATGACTGTCAAGTTGAAAACATAACCTCCATTATCATGGACGCTACTGATTTCACTGATTTTGAACATAGAAGGAGCCCGGTGTGGAAAGAATATTGGCGAATCCCAGCTGAAAAAAGTAAAGATAAAAAATTGAGAGCTTTGTGCAAGCACTGCATGAATACAAATTTGATAGCGGAATCAAAATACGGGATAACCAATGCAAAAACTCATCTTGAAAAATGCAAAGCATATAAACGCACTTCCTAAAATCGTAATTACTAGAGTATTACGTATGCAATAAAAAATTTCATTTTTGGAACTCATTCAGTCTTCTACTCTTCTTCATGTTCAGCTTTTTTAATAGATAAGAGTAGCAATGTTGCTAATGTAGCATAGTTACAGACTTACAGGTTAGACTACCTTGAAAATGGTCCATAAAAATACAAGTCTTCTAATGAGTAATGACTACTTTACTTGAATTTTTGTCCGATGTTAGTGAATGATGAGATATACTCATGTACGAAGCAAACATTTGTGATTTGTTATAACTCATGTAAATAATTTTCGTCCCATTATAAAAGATATCTAAAATCAATCGATTATTTGGTTATGAAAATAATTTAAACTCCACCTCTTGTGATCTGACACGTACTTCATGAATAATCGCCTAATCGGTGGTAAGACATTGGATATTCGAGTTTAAGTAACTCTCGTACTAATATAAAAAAAAAACTAAATTAATATGATTATGTTTTGTTTTTTATTATTTACAATCATTTTATTCGGGTCATTTCGGGTTTCGGTTGGGTTTCGGTCATCATTATACAGGTTGAAATCGGTTCAGGTGTGTTTCGATTCGGATCAAAACAATTCAGGTTAAAACAGTTCAGGTTGAAACAGTTTTGGGTCTATTTCGGGTATTATAAATTCGATTCGATTTCGAATCAATTCAGGCTGATTCAGGTTTCGGTGTGAAGTTCAATTATACCTTTCGGATGTACGGTCAGGTGTCGATTCAGGTATTTTCGATCGGTTTTTCGGGTTCGGTATACTTTTGCCAGGTCTAGTTTTGGGCATTTGAGTGAAATTGAGACGGTTTCACAGATAAACCGTAAATTGCTTCGAAAATGGCCTTAGGATTGCCCATTTGCGATGAAACTTGATATTTGGAATCCTTGGATGATGGGTAAACTTCCTACCATATCAGAATTTTGGTTTGTGACGGCTTTTTCAGGACACTTTTCTAGGGCATAATCGCCGTTATAACGAAATGCTGCCGAAATTTTGACTCGAACCCATGACTAGGCTTCAACTTAGGCTTGACTTAACCCAAATTACCACATGAGTGATAGGGTTTGTGAGAATACGGCCAAAGATGGCGAGAAAAGAGCGATTTCGAGCTCCTAAAACTCGAAAATCCCCTAATCAAGGCTCGTCGTCACTTGACGCGGCCTAAAATTACTTTAATTTTGCAGGTGATGAGGCTTCTACTTCTGGGATAGCTCCCATGGAGATAGACACTGCTGTTGACGCTTCTCGTGCTCTCGAGGAGACTTTTACCGCGGCTAGGGCAGCCGGGGAGGTTACTGAGGACGAGATCCACGAGGAGGAGGTTGCTGAGGAGGAGGAGGCCCCGAGACGGGCCAACGTGAGGCGAGGAGGTTGCTAGCTGAGGGGAGAACCTGCGTGGGCTGAGACCTGGGACAGCAGGCACTTGCATTTGGCTGCGGAGGGTCACCTGTCCTATAGGACGGTGAAGAGCTTGGTAACCTTGAATTCATTACTCATCACTCATATTCTTTCGTTTCATTTGCTCCAATTTCTTTTCCAATTTCATTCAAACTAAAGATAGCTTTTGTTTCAAATCACAATATGAGGCCGGTAACATCAGATCGTTCTCGGGCTACACGACGGCTATGGAGTTCTACGAGAGGCTGTCGGCGGAGGAGCGGGCCATGATCGAGCGGGGAACGTTCGGCGCCCTGGTGCAGGCTTGGAGGGATATCGCGAAGAGGAAGCTGCGGGCTAACCTTAGCCTGGTCCGCGCTTTCTTGGACCAATTCTGGGATACGACTTCCACTTTTCACATGCCTTTTGGTGAGGTGGGAGTCATGTTGGAGGATTACGGCATGATCTCTAGGCTGTCGTGCGGGACTGAGGTGGTGGAGTGGCCGGAGACTGCCATGAGGGTGGATTAGGCCGAGGCTAGGAGGTTGATCGGCTGGAACTTGGCGCCGAAGGTCATTCATGATCTCAGGTTTGGTGCCTAGTTCTTATGTCCGAGACTACTTTGCGGGGGAAGACGCCGGCGCCGGTGGTGATCGACGGAGAGAGACGGCTCCTCCTCCCCGTGTCCGTGAGCGAGGGCCCGTTTGTGGCTTTGGTGGTTTCTGTCTTCGATCTACCTCGGAGACAAGGGAGAGAGGCTGTCGATGAAGCTTCTTCCATTTCTTTCTGACCTGAGCTCCTTAGGGCGTTGGGACTGGGTCACTGCTGGTTTTGCGGTCCTCACCCGCTTCATGAGTGCCATGGTTCGTCCGGAGTTGATGGATAAGGGGACTTCTCCTGGTGCTGTCGGCCCTGGGCTACTGTTGGAGGTATGCACCTTCATTTGGACTAATAATCACTTCCTTTCCTTATCGAATTATGAAAGATCGTTTATTGACTATTTTCCTTCACAGGCGTGGGTGTACTCCTATTTTCCGAGCCTCTCGCCCAAGAGGACGGAGCCGCTGGAGAAGGCCTATACCGTTGTGAGGGATTGGGTGATGAGTCGCACGAGGAGCAATCTCTCCTCTCACGGTGTCTACCGGCGGGACGTGAACGCTCTTCGGCTGGACAGCGTGAGCATCTCACTTATATTCGTTTTGCTTCTTTATTACTTTTTACCGATCATAAGAATGATTTCTTGCTTGTCTTTTCCCAGTAGGTGCCCAGGCCTTGGGCGGAGTACGCTGGCGCTCCTCCTTTTGTAGCTGAGGTCTTTCGACCTAGGAGCTCGAGCCGGCTGTTGTTGAGGACGTCGATGGGTCCTGTGTAGTACTTGGGCGAGCGCTTGGCTCGTCAGTGCTCTCGGGATGTCTTGACGGTTCCCATCGATCCTCCTAGGACGATGTTCAGGGAGCCTTCTGAGGCTGTGAGGGAGGCTGACTTGGCTGGTGTCGGTGGTGATGCCCTCCTACTTCCTGGTGAGGACTACTCGGCGTTCCTCTACGGGAGGTTGGCGTACTGGCCGGTTGTGGTGAGTGCTTTATCCTTCTTTACTTTCGATTTTTGAGAATACGATGAAAGATCACCGATTAATGGGAATCATTTGGGTTTGCAGGAGGTCGAGGCGGCGGGCATCGAGCCCCCAGAGTACCCCGAGACTCTCGAGTACACTGACGCGACCGGGAGGAGGACGATCTCCGAGCTGCGTGACTTTGACGTGGCTGTGACGGATGCTGGCCTGGACGATTGGCAGCATCTGGTTCGGAGGGTGAGCCTCTAATTTGCATGATCTTTGTGTAAGAACACATTTGATTGAACTTATCCAATTATTAAGAACTTCCTTTGTTGAAAATACAGGTTGCGCCGTCCCGGTTTGTGGCGTTATGGAGGGTAGCCAACCGGCTGCGAGCTACTGCCATCGAGTCACTTGTCGGCGGTCGAGGTCGTCAGGTATGAACCTTTCTTCATTTTTGAATTTTCTTATTTTCTTATGATTGTTTGAAATGATTGACATGAGCCAATTTTGTTGCTTGCAGAGGGAGTGTGAGCTGGAGCGAGAGCTTGCCCAGTCTCGGGAAGAGACAGCTCGTCTGCTGAGAGAGCTCGAGGTTCGCGACGCCGAGGTTGCTGCTCTCGAGGCGAGAGTTGCGGAGTTAGGTGGCGACCGGCAATAGTTTTTGTTTTGTTGTTTGCTTTTGGCTGTATCTTGCACATTTGTACATTTTAGGACCTACATTTTGGACATTTGTATTTTGCTTGGGGCTCGAGCCCCCAATTTGTTGTACATATCCCTTTTTTGGTTGTATGTGATGGCCTGAGTGCCTTTGTTGCTTGTACCTGCAGGTTAGCTTTGAACAGGTTCGGTAGATGACGGTTTACGCCGTCATGCTGCCGAAATTTACATAGAAGTTCACGTAAAACATACATTTGACGGTGTATGGCCTAAATTAGCGCAAAACAAACGACTCACAAGTGCTAAAAATGCGAAAAATGAAAAAAATTTGCCGGAAATGACCGGACGGTAGGGAGGTTTACCCCCAAAAAAATGAAAAATAGAAACCTATAAGTTAGAAATGTAACGTAGGGCGGGAGTGGAGTGATTCTCCAAAAAAGAAATAAATAAAAGAAATATATAAGTTTGAAATTACATTAAATTGGAGAAATGATTTCCTAAAAAGAAGAACATAGAAAGAACTATGTAAGTGTGCTAAAATGACGAAAATGCTGATATTGCCTCGAAATGCGCATCCGCGAAATTAGGAAACACGAACTATGGTAATTTGGACGTATTTACCAAAATAATAACCCGTATGAATAGGAAATTATTCGTTAAGGAATTTAGGAAAGATCCAACGCGGAAATTCACAGAAACAATGCTGAGGAAGAGGCGCAGCAGGAGTTGCGTCCCTTTGAAGAGGCGCAGCAGGTGCTGCGCCTGTTCCCAGGTGTATCCGCCCTGGCGTATTTTAGGAAACATATTTCAGTATAAATATAAACGTCGATAGAGGTTTTATTCACACAATTCTTCTGTCTCTTCCTCGTCTTATTACATAAAGTCCTCAAAATAAACATTCATCATGAATACTTTAGAGATTCGTCTAAAACAATGGACCAACGAGTTTTCTAACATGGAGAAACATGACATGAGTGCTTATAATCTTGGGTCATTGTTGAGTTTGAAGCTTATCAAGGTGGTCAAACCATTCCTAGATGCTTGTCTTGATTATTGGGACCTGAATTATCATGTTTTTGCTTTTCCCGGAGGTGACATTTGCCCGTTTCCTGAAGAAATTGCCGCGATCGGTGGGTGGGACCCAGAACACTTGCCTGCTATTCCTTCTACTTCACAAGGGTATAAGAACAAATTTAGAGACTTGCTTGGATTGACGAGAATTGAGGTGGACCGTCTAGTGACCTCGAAAGGAGTGCGAATGTTGGACTTTATTGACCGATTCATTAACAAGGCCGACCCCACCGTCTCTTATGTTGCCAGGCGAAGGGCTTTTGGGTTTTGCTTGTTGCATGTATATGTCCTTCAAGGGCATGTTGAGGAAGATTTGAGAGGTGATCCCCGTCTTCTGCGCCTAGTTGAACAAATGGAACTGCGCAGGAGCCCAGCCTGTTTATGCTTAGGAGAGATCTTATTAGGTTTGGATAACAGGAAAGCCAATCGCGACCTACCTTACTTGGGATGTCCCGTTATTCTGCAGGTAAAAGAACAGTTTTCTTCTTCTCTCTTTTTTTTTTCTTTTTTTTTCGTTTTTTTCTTCTTTCCTTCTTTTTTTTTTTTTTGTTTTTTTATCTAATACCCGCTTTTGGTAGGTCTGGCTTATGGAGCGCCTTCGATTGATCGAGCCTCCAGTTCATGTTCCTTCTTATCATACTCACTCGATTGCAATGAGAACCAGGCTTTACATGGTGGACTTCACTCGGGTCTGCAATTACTGGGAAAACAAACTAAAGAGTGACGATGGCCCCTTGATTAGATGGGTTGTACCATGGTGGCATCTCAAATCTGTAACTGGAGTATCTTCCTTGGATCCTACCCGATCTGTGTGCATTCCTGGCTTGGAATTCATGGTATGCATCTTTCCGGAGAGGTTGATGAGACAGGTTGGACTGAAGCAGATGATCCCGAAGCTTGACACTGTCCCGCAGACTGCCGTGGCGCTTACTACTGAGAGCCGAAGGGAGTGGGCCATTAAATAGGCTCAAAGAAATGTGTGGTTCTTGAACTCTTCCGTTAGTGCCTTATGGGTGTCGGACTCCTATCTGCGGTGGAGGAAAGCTACTACTCCAGAGGAGCGTGAGAGATTGAGGAAGCGCGAGCCCGTTGACTACAAGGTGCGCGAAGTGGAAAAGGAGAAAGAGAAGCATCTGACTGAGGGAGAAGAAGAAGCCGGGTTTCGAGTTGTTCATCCTTCGAAGAAACCGAAGACCTCTCCTGTCGTGGACAAAGTGATTGACAAGAATGGGAAGGCTAGGCCTCGAGAAAGACCATTGGTGATTAGGTCCAAAGTGGCGCAAGAGCGTCCGGCTCGAGGTCGTGATAAGAAGTATGACAAAAATGACAAGGGCAAAGGAAAGATGGAGGAATAGCCCAAGTCTTTATTATTATTTATTATTATTATTAATGTAATAAGTAGGTGGGGTTTTTAGAATCCTAGCCTATATTTTTTTGCATTATTATTATTATTATTATGTAACGTATTATTATTATTAGAAATGAATGAAATAAAAGAGGTTAATTGGTTATGAAACCGTTTGTGATTTTCTATTCATTATTCTTGTCGAATTCCAAATGCAATTGCAGATGTCCTTCAATTTACATTTTGAAATTAATGGGTTGTATCCTTTGAAGGATTGCCTAAGTATTCATTTAAAAAATGAAATCAAACCCTTGCGCGTAGTTCGAGTAAATGTAAAAGAATAATTGTTCTAAGCAAGAGCTTGTTAATGAACTTTAGAATCTAAGCATGAGCTTTTACTTACTCTTAAGGTGCAATTTAGTTTATTTGATGATATGAGGATGACAAATTGTTAAAATGCAAGAGTAGAGTGACATTAGCTTATTTCAGCTTGGCCACGGGCCGTTTATTTTAGTGCCACAAGAGTGACACGTGAGGTTACGCGAGGCGCGTTTTTGTTCCTATTCTAGGTATAATACCGCTTTAGTTGGTCAAGGTTTGTTGGGTTGGCGAATACATTCCCATCTAGGTCTGTGATCATAACCGCACCCCCTGGAAGTATGGACTTGACTAGAAATGGCCCGGCCCCATTAGATTTGAATTTTCCCCGTGGATCGACAGGTAAAAGAGCTCTAACTGACTTGAGTACTAAGTCTCCTTCCTTGATGTTCCTTGGCTTGTCCCTTTTGTTGAAGGCTCGTTTGATACGTGCTTGATATGTTTGGACATTGTGTAATGCGCGTAGCCTACGTTCATCCAAGAGGATGACTTCTTCGTATCTATCCCTCTTCCAATCGGCTTCCGGGATTTGACTTTCGAGTAAGATACGCAATGATGGTATTTCTAGCTCGACTGGCTGTACAGCTTCCATGCCATAGGTCAAATAGAAAGGGGTGGCCCCAGTGGGTGTCCTAACTGATGTGCGATATCCCCACAAAGCAAAGGGTATTTTGCTTGGCCAATCTCGATAGTTTTCAATATTTTTCTTGAGAATTGTGACAACGTTCTTGTTTGCCGCCTCTACCGCGCCATTAGTCTGTGGTCTATATGGCGAAGAGTGGTGATGCCTAATTTTGTACTTGGCTAGCAATTGCTCAGTCTCGGCTTGGAAATGTGATCCATTATCACTAATGATCTCATGTGGGAAACCGTATCGACAGATGATGTTGTTTTGTATGAACTTTGCCACGTTTTTAGCAGTGAGACTAATGTAGGAAGCTGCTTCTACCCATTTGGTGAAATAGTCGATTGCCACCAATATGAAACAGTGACCTCCTGTTCCGGCCGAAGTTATCTTCCCGATTATATCAATTCCCCAGGCAGAAAATGGCCAAGGAGATGTCATCGTATAGAGCAATGAAGGAGGGACATGTTGTACATTTCCGAAGATTTGGCAGTTGTGGCAATGTCTTACGTATTTGATGCAATCGGACTCCATTGTGGTCCAATAATACCCCAAACGTATGATTTTCTTTGCCATCATGGGCCCACTCATGTGAGGACCGCATTCTCCATCATGGACTTCTTTCATCACTTTCCGTGCCTGTGAATGATCGAGGCAACGTAGGATTACACCAAGAGGTGTTCTTTTGTATAACTCTCCTTGCATGAGAACGTATTGGGAAGCTAGTAGGCGTATAGTGCGTTGTCCCCTTTTGTCCATATCCGGTGGATAAGTACCATTGAGTTTAAAATTTAGGATTGCTTGGAACCAAGGCTCCTCTGTGACTTCCTCTTCGTCGGTGATTTGGTGGACATAAGCTGGCTCTGATCGTCGTTCGATGCACAAAGGCATTTCCACCATGTCATCTGGCATATAAATCAAAGATGCTAGTTTTGCAAGAGCATCTGCAAATTGATTTTCTTCCCGAGGTAGGTGTAGATAGGTCACATGATCAAATAATTGGGCGATTTGGTCTATTCTGGCTTGATAAGGTGCTAAGCTTTCGCTTCGGATTTTCCAAGATCCCGTAACTTGATTGATGATCAGGGACGAATCCCCATGCACTCAGAGGTTTTTAATGCCTAAGCTTACTGCCGCCTGTAGTCCAATGAGACAAGCTTCGTATTCTGCAGCATTGTTTGTCACCTCGAAGTCGAGTTTGACAGAGATCGGTGTATGCTCGCCTTCAGGATAAATGAGCAACACTCCTATTCCAAATCCTCTTAAGTTTGATGCTCCATCGAAGTAAAGGTCCCAGGAGTCTACATCGGTTTGGAGTATATCCTCGTCTGGAAATGACAAAGTATCTATTGTTTGTGCATCATTGATTGGGTTTTCTGCAAAGAATTCGGCAACGGCGCGCCCTTTTATAACTTTCAGGGGCACGTATTTGAGATCGAACTCTGAGAGCATCAAAGTCCATCTTGCTAATCGTCCGTTGAGGACGGGTTTCTCGAAGAGGTATTTGACTGGATCCATTTTGGAGTATATTTTGACGAAGTAGCTAAGCATGTAATGGCGTAGCTTCTTAGTTCCCCACACAAGAGCGAGGCATGTCTTTTTGAGTTGTGAGTATTTGCACTCGTACTCCAAGAACTTCTTACTAAGGTAGTAGATAGCCCCTTCCTCTTTTCCTACGGTTTGAGCTAGCATGGCGCCCATGACTGTTTCGGTCACTGTGAGATATAAACGAAGAGGTTGATCTCGTTGAGGTGGCATGAGCACGGGAGGTTTAGCTAATATCTCCTTGATTCGGTCGAACGCCTTCTGACAGTCATCATCCCACATGGTGTGATCTGTTTTCTTTAGCTTCTTGAAGATAGGTTCACAGATCATGGTGAGCTTCGATATGAATCGATTTATATATTGTACTTTTCCCAGGAATCCGCTGACTTCTTTCTCCGTTTGAGGTTGCGGCATTTCGATCAGAGCTTTGATTTTGGAAGGGTCTATTTCTATACCTCGTTGGCTAACGATGTATGCCAGGAGTTTGCCAGATGTTACTCCGAATGTGCACTTCTAAGGATTGAGCCTCATGTTGTACTTTCGTAGCCTTAAGAAGAATTTGCGAATGTTCGCAATATGCCATTCTCTATCCTTGGGCTTGACAATGATGTCGTCTACGTATACCTCAACTTCTTTGTGCATCATGTCATGTAGGAGTGTAGTTGCGGTGGGTTGACATGTAGCTCCGGCGTTGATTAACCCAAACGACATGACCGTATAGCAATAGGTTCCCCATTGAGTGACAAAGGCTGTCTTATGCATGTCTTCTATGGCCATCTTGTTTTGGTTATAACTCGCGTACCCATCCATGAAGGATAGTAGCGCGTGATCTGCGGTATTGTCCACCAATATGTCGATATGTGGTAGAGGAAAGTCATATTTAGGACTTGCTTTGTTTAAGTCTCTAAAATCAACACAAACACGGATTCTCCCATCCTTTTTGGGTACGGGTACTATGTTGGCTACCCAGTCAGAGTACTCGAAAACTTTGATGAACCCGGCTTTGAATTGCTTATCGACTTCTTCCTTAATCTTGAGAGCCCACTCTGTTCTCATTCGACGAAGCTTCTGTTTCACGGGCTTGAAACCTGGCTTAATTGGGATTCTATGTTCAGCGATATCCCTGTCGATCCCTGGCATGTCTTTGTAGGACCAAGCGAAAACGTCTTTGAACTCGTGTAGGAGGTCTATGAAACTGGCCCTTTCGGTGGGGTTCGGGGTTGTCCCTATCCTAAGTTCTTGGGGTTCTAGTTAGGTTCCTACATTGATGGGTTCGGTGTTCTCTATTACTGGTCCCCCATCCCCCTCTTGTAGTATTTCCTTGGCTATGTAGGGAGGTATCTCAATTGAGTCTGGGTCTGGGTCATCCTCAGTATTATCATAAACAGAATTGCATTCAAGATAACAAAAAGAGTAAGCAGAACCTGATTTATTCATATTAAAGTTTGAGAAAAGTTTAAACAAAGAAGCCATCTGATCTGTGGTCAGCGGCGGTAAAGGGACAGTTGTTGGGGCATTTCCCGAACTACTGTTACTATTTGAGGCTAAGCTAGGAGAAACAAAGGGAATGGGGATGACGACAGGAGGAGATTTCTTAGTGACTTCTCTAGACTCCGACTCTGACTCTGACTCGAATTCATCGTCTTCTGGTTCTCCTTTGAACATCTCTCCTTCTCCAGTGGTGAGCTTGAAGAGTCTTCCTTGATTGTTGGTCCACTTGATTGATTTTCTCCATCCTTTCTGCTGATTCGCGTTTGGTTCTGTGATTAACGCGGTAGAGTTGAAGTGGTTGTCTTGAAGTATCATGGTAATGATCTCATCCTGCGCGGCTCTAACAAATCGATCCTCTCCAAATAGTAGACTAACAGCTTGTTCGTCTAAGTAAGGTGCTTGACGTGCTTTGACGGTACTAACCGTTTCTGGAGGGATGAAGTAGCAATCGTGAAAGATCTCGATTCCGGCTAGCTTCCTTTCGAGATAATGCCAAGGTTCGGGAAATCCGTGAAAGAGTTCTTGACTTCCTTCCCTAACGAAGTATCCATTTAGGGTAGGGAGATAGGGTCGCATTTGGACTCCTACGTGCTTACGGTTTTGAACTTGAGCGAGCATCTCGAGAACTTCCTCTTTAGTGGGTTTGTATGCTAGGCCAAGTGGTATCCTTTTTGAGTTGCATTCCTTGTAGGGTGCGAAGGTGTTTCTTGGGACAGGGTTCAAAGGCATTCCAGGGAAGTATCCCTGGGATTTGAGTATGTGGTTGACCACCAAGTTGGAGTAGGGATCGTAGTATAGGGGTGCCAATTCGTTTTCTATGACACTTATGTTTTGAAAGCCCCCAAGTTCATGTACTGTATCCGCAAGGACTTGATTATTTAACTTCTTTTCGATTATTGCCTTGATGGGCGACGAAGTGATCGTCACCACTTTGCCGTTTAGTGGAATTTTGATCTTTTGGTGAAGGGTGGATGTTACCGCTTTGGAAGCGTGAATTCAAGGTCTTCCCAGAATTATGTTGAAGGAAGCTTCGATGTCCACTATTTGGAAGTTAACCTTTCGCTCAATTGGCCCTGTGGCTATGGTTAGGTTAACGAGTCCTACGACCTTTCATCGTGTACCATCATATGCACGAACACCTTGATTGGTAGGGGTCCAATCTGACTCTTTCATGCCTAGTTTGTATGCCGTTTTGAGGGGTATGACGTTGACCGCGGAGCCATCATCTACCAAGGTCATTGGCACATTCTTCTTTAAGGAAATGACAGTGATGTAAAGAGCCAAGTTGTGACTAGCGCCAAAGGGTGGCAAATCTTCATCTGAGAAAGTAATAGGATTACTTAGCTTTGGTGATTCTTGGAAGACCAAGTTGACTACATCGTCGGGTGTGGAGTTATGTGCTACATTTAACTTGGCCAAAGCTTGCAGTAAAGCTTAGCGATGTGGGAATGAGCTTGCTACTAATTACCAGACTGAAAGATCAGCCTTTGTCTTCTGTAATTACTTGAGCAAATGATCAGTAGAGTCATCTTCATTATCATTTGGTGTGATAACATTGGTTGGACCATTTTGAGTAGTACTTTGATATGGACGCCCCGAACAAGTTAGGTGGTCCACATCTTGGTCTTCACCATTTTGGACAATTTCCTTGACTAGGGAGTGTTCAATGAGATACTCGTCTTCATCGTCATCGGCCCATACTCCGTTGACTGTAGCTAGTTCCCTCATTCTCATGATCTCGTCCTCTAATTGTGTGATTTGGTCGACTAGTTTATCAACCACGACGACTATTTCTTGCATAGTGGCATTTCGAGAAAAGATTAGTGGCGCATGTTCTTTAGGTGTTGCATTGGGGTCATGTAAAGTTGTCACCACATTTTCCAATTCCCAAACTTGCCTATCCACACTTCTTGCCCATGCGATGAAGTCGGCAATGGTAGGGGAAATGGTAGAGTAGAACCCTTCATTCTCGATCGCGTGGATCTTGTCTTCGACTGGAGAAATTAGGTGTGAACAATCTAAGGTAGATTCTTCACTTGTGATCACTAGAATTCCACGAGGATTCTGAGTGTTGTTGGGCTTACCTCCCGGCGGTATTGGTAGTCGACCATCCTTGATCATGTCTTGAAGCACATTTTTCGATTTGTAGCATTTTTCTGTGTCATGCCCCTTACCCCTATGATATTCGGAGTATGAGTTCTTGTCCCAGAACTTGGACTTCTTTTCAGGTTCGGGCGTAGGTCCTATGGGTTGGAGTTTGCCATGTTTAATTAGCCTTTTTAGAGCATTGGAGTAAGTGTCCCCAAGATTTGTAAATTTCCTTGGTGGGGCACTCTTCTTGGATGGCTCGAGCAGGTTAACTTCATCGGTCTTGCTAGTGGAACCGTAAGAACGACTTGTTGAGCCTTGATATCCTCGACCTACCATTTTGGACAAGAGCCCTTTACGGATGTCATCTTCGATCCTTGTTCCTAGTAGGGTTAAGTCCTTGAAAGTTTTAATGTTTTGGTACCTCAAATGATTAGCATATATGGGCTTTAAGTTGTCCATGAATTTCTCCACGAGGGTAGCCTCATCCGGGCGTTCAACTAGTTGGGTACTAGTCTTCCTCCACCTACTTAGGAAGTCGGTGAAACCTTCTTTGTCATTTTGGGTAAGAACCTCTAAAGTGCGCATGTTAACTTGGATCTCAGCATTATCAACATATTGCTTAGCAAACTCGACCGCGACGTCTTCCCAAGTAGCGATCTTCTTGTGTTCTAGAGAGTAGAACCATTGCTTTGGGATGGTGTCGAAAGATGAAGGAAAGATCCTTAAGAACATCTCGGGTTCGCAACTTGGAACTCACGGCCTCATACTTGCGATTATTTTCCCTATAAATGTCATCCCCTTTAAGATACATCAATTGCTCCTCTAAGTATTGGAGTCGTTTCTCAGCTGCAGTCATACCCATGGGAGGGTTTTCGTTCCTAAAATCATTCACGAAGTCATCGACGATTTCACTCTCTCGAGGAGGCAACCTTGCTCCTACGGCATAGATCCGGCCCTCGATGGTGTCAAGGCGATCATACAATTGGTCTTGGGTAACTTGGAGTTGAGCTAGCGCGGTTAGGATTCGATCATTACCATCTTGGAGTTGATTGAAGTCGCTTGTTTCAAGCATCTTGGAAACTGGATAAGAGATCGACGACGAATCAAAACACGATCGACCATTCTAGCATACTTATTAAGAAAGAAATGTTTTGACTCGTGAAGTGGGTGTGTGCCACTTGTGTCAGTGAGCTTTTGAAGAAATGACAAGATTTGAAAAAAGTTGGTCCTAGTCAACTTTAGTGTAGTTGTAGGAGTGGGCTTGAAGTGAGGTTTTGAAATGGGCTTGGGCCCGAAATTTGACTCGACAAATGGACAGAGTTTTGACTCGGTTTTGCGCTAATCATTGGCCTTTTTCGAAATTTACATTTTAAAAGGGATTTGATTTTACAAAAATGGTTTCGTTTAGAAATGGTGATCACGTAAGGTACAAACATTTATACAAGCATTATAACGGGATGCTGAGTGCATTAAAAAGGGTTTTGGTTTAAAGGGTGGGTTGCCATACCGAACAATCAAACCCGAAGTCTGTGGAGAGGCTCGTACCAAACAAGAGTAAGGCCGATTCCTAGTCCATTTCCTCAAGTAGTGAAAGTCCTTGATACAAACAAGAGTAAGTACCGTGGTATGGATGACGTCAATCGCTATCCATCCTTAGGCCCAAATAAGAATTAGGACCGTTTAGACGGGACGATTGGTCGAATGGGTTGGGTTGGGCCTAGGAAGGCCGAATAAAACGGTCTTGGAAGACCGAGTTATGAAAACCGACAATTGTCTTGTACAAACTATTCCCTAACCTTGTTCAAGTTTCACCCTTTTGGCTACACGTAAGTGTATTATTCCCAGCGGAGTCGCCAAACTGTGGACATGGGCCCACGGGGGCGCTTGGGAACAAGCGTTTGCATTTGTGGAGTCGCCACCAATTTATTGTGGAAAATTAGAAACCGTTCGAATACCTCGTGCCATGCAAAGACACAAAGTAGTGACATGAACACCAAGAACTCATTACCCTTAGCATTCTATGTCTAGAATGACTCTCGTGGATGCCAATGAACACGGATGTTCACAGAGATCTGGAGTAAGGGGTGAGAGTATGTATTAGGAAGCTCTTTTGATCGAACACCTAATCCCGCCCGCCTCGATAGCGGCCTCTACTAATGATTAGGGAAGTTATCTATACTCGATATATCGTCAATTTATATGCATGCAATGCAACATCCAAGTTTTAATCCTAGCATGTGAAGATTTAACTAAGTCGGTGAACAATTAATTTAGCATACAATTAGGTCGAAGTAGTAATTTAAGCTCAATTATATGTGAAGGCATACAAATGATAAAATAAAAGAAATACAATAAAATACAATAATGAAAATTACAATAATTACAATGGATTCAATTGATTTATGTCGAAAATACTTCCAAAACGGATAATTTGAGAAAGAACAAAATAAAGGAATAAGCGAACAGGATTAGGCGATAATACGATTAATAGTTGATTAAATACGTAAGCTAATTAAACTAGGTCAAGGCAGAACGGAAGTTCATAGACAAATCAACACTGAACAGCGCAGCAGCTAGCGCGCCTCTGAAGAGGCGCGCGATTCTTCGCGTCGTTCAAGGGTGAGTTCTGGCTGTGAAGCCGGAACTACAAATCGTTAATGTTAATTGGTGAATTTAAGGATTAATTATGATATTCGACTCGGATGGAAGTGATTTAATGGATTAATTACATGCGAATGAGTCATAAAAGCAATAAAACATGGATGAGACGAACGTAAACGAATTAATTACATGAATGAAAGATTGATTAGTGACATAGGTGAACTAAATAGGTTAAATATGACAAATTAATGACGAATAGACAGATGGAAATATATCAAAGGTCGAATTCCAGAAACTCAATATGAAAGAATTAAACGTATTAATGATGATAAACCCGCAAATATTGGATTACTTGGGATTTAAGTCGGGATTTAATGATGAATTAAACGTATTAATGATGATAAATAATATACATGTGAAATTATTGTGCTATTATGTCAAAGAATTGAAGAACAAACGAAAACAAATTACGAACGACGATTTAACAGAGGACGAAGGAAGAAGAAAGGAAGCAGGAACTGCGGCAGCCTCACGAAGAGGCGCAGCAGGTGCTGCGTCCCTTCGAAAAGGCGCAGCTGTTGCTGCGTCCTTTCTCGACGGTCATCTTCTGGTAATCCGTAAAAAGGGTATCAAAGCGTGGTTTTATAAATCGGTTTTAAGAAGTATTTTCGACATAAACCTTACATTAATGATACAAAAAGTAAATAACAATAAATAAAGAAGGTTTTACACCCTCAGACTTACATGTTTGACGAAACGAGATGAACTAAGTTTATGATTAGTGATGCTCGACTCGAATGTAACGAAAGTGCCCTCGTAAGAGGAAAACGATTAAGATTAATTAAGTTGATTAATGTGGGTTGGTCAAATTGGTCGGTCATGCAAACGAGGCTGGTACTCAGAAGGATCCGAGCTTACGTGGTCGAATGTTCAAGCACGTAGACGCCAAAAAGTAAGAACGTGGTCTAGAATGCTAAGGGAGAAGAGAAGGGCGGGCACTCGCGTGAGAAATATGAGGAGTGAAGGCTCCTATTTATACTAATCACGTGAAGGAATAGGGTTTTCGGAGAGACTTTGGAAGTGAATCTCGAAAAGATATGAAAAGATACGAAAAAAATATGCAGAAAAGGACCTGGGCGCAGCAGTCATTGCGTCTCTTGGAAGAGGTGCAGGACCTGCTGCGTCTGTTCCCAGGTGGTTTCCTCTTGCGAAAGAAAGATTTCCGTGTTTGGTTTATGGAATAACGGATTAATCTTATTTTCCTTAATATTTTGTATGAATATTACGGGGAATTCTTTACCAAAGAATAAAAGATTGTGAAAGATTTATAAAATATGGAATATAAATATCCGGAACATTCCAGAACATTCTGACTCGGGATTTAACGGTTATCAGAAAATGAAGACGGTTTTAGGCCCGGACTCCAAATGTACTCTAATTACTGTCAAAACGACCGTATCGGCGCGTAGATGACAATTAAGAGGTAGACATCAGTGTTTGAGCAATCACTTGACGATAAACTTACGAACTGTCACAAATCGTTCCGCGTACCAAACATGCGGCCCAATCATCACCGGGTGGTTTGCGGGAGGTGCAGAAATGAGGTATCTACATATAGGTTCTTATTTCACCTGGAATAACAAGCAGGGTGTTGATACTAGAAGATACATCAGATTAGACAGATTGTTTGCAAATGAGGAATGGTTAAGAATTTTCCCTGAGGCTTTTGCTAATTTTTTACCTTTTGACCATTGTCCATGTATGGTACAGTTTGGGATGGCTAATGGCTACTCAGAGAAAAAAAAAGCTCCATTCAAATACTATAATATGTGGTCCTTGTTTCCTGGTTTCACTCAGCTTGTTGGGGATCACTGGGAGAACAAGTGGAAGGTACCCTAATGTACCAGCTGGTCTCAAAGCTTAAAACTTTAAAAGGACCTTTGAAGGGTATTAATAAGGAGAATTTTAATGATATTGAGAATACTGATTCCATTATTTTGATGGCTCTAACTCAGATTCAGAAGACCTTAAGAGATAATCCTTTGGATCCTAACCTGATCTTGACTGAAAGATAGAGGTCTAAGGAGTATGCTACTTTCCTTAATGCTAAGCATCAGTTCCTGGTGCAAAAAACTAAAGCTAAATGGGCTCTTGAAGGTGATGCCAATACTGCCTATTTCCATGCTAGTCTGAGGTAAAAAAGAAACACGAATAAGGTGGTACAGATTGTAGATGATAAAGGGGACTGTAAAACTAATCCTGAAGAAATCAATGCAGCATTTGAGAATTTTTTCAATCAGATTTTGGGGACTAGCCAGGAAGTCAATAGAGTTCATAAGCCTACTGTGCAAAAAGGTAGAGTGGTTACAGCTGATCAAAAAGAGAAACTACTGAAAAGAGTGACTGCTGAGGAAATCAGATTGGCTATGTTCTCTATTCTTGGGATTAAAGCTCCTGGACCTGATGGGTACAGTAGCCAATTTTTTAAAGACTCCTGGAATATTATTGGTCCTGCAGTTTGTGATGCTATTATGGATTTTTTTTTAACATGGCAAATTATTGAAGCAAGTGAATAATACTGTGTTGACTCTTGTGCCAAAGGTGGATATGCCAACCTCAGTTACACAGTTCAGGCCTATTGCCTGCTGTAACACGGTTTATAAATACATTGCAAAGCTGTTGTGCATTAGATTGAGTGATATGCTGCCACATATTATCAGTCCTAATCAAAGTGCTTTTGTCAAAGGCAGAGATATAGTAGAAAATATTTTAGTTTGCCAAGACCTAGTTAAATTGTATGGAAGGAAAGCTTTTTCCCCTAGGTTATTGATGAAGATTGATCTTCAAAAGGCTTATGATAGTATAGAGTGGAGCTTTGTGAAGGAGATGCTTGAGGCTTTACAGTTCCCAGAGAAGTTCATTTAGTTAATTATGGAGTGTGTTACCACCCCTTCTTTCTCTCTGGTCTTAAATGGTGAGTTTTTTGGAATTTTCAAAGTTAAGAGAGGGATCAGGCAAGGTGATCCGTTGTCTCCTCTTCTCTTCACAATCTATATGGAGTATCGTAGCAGAGTGCTTCAGGTGGTTCAAGAGTATGAGGGCTTTAAGTTTCACTCCTTATGTAAGCCTATGAAGTTATCTCATCTGTGCTTTGCAGATGATTTACTTCTTTTCTGTAAAGGGGAAAGGACTTCTGTGACTATTCTATTAAGAGCTTTTGAACTTTCTCTTGTGCCTCGAGTTTGAAAATGAATAGAGGCAAATCTTGTTTATAGGGTAATGGTATTGCTAGTGAAGCTTTTAAGGAGCTGATTCATTTAGCTCAGATCCCTGCAGGTAAGATCCCTTTTAGATATTTGTGGGTTCCCATTATAACTAAAATACTTACTTCTTTTGACTATTCTAAGTTGGTGGAAAGAGTTGTAGAAAGGATAAGGGCACTTGGAGCTAGAAAACTGTCCTTTGCAGGTAGATTGGTGTTAATTAAATCTGTTCTCAGCAACTTACATTGTTATTGGGCTCGAATTTTTATTCTTCCTGTGAGTATTTTGAATAAGGTTGAGGCTCTATGTAGAAATTTTTTATGGCAAGGCAAAGAGATATCAAATGGCCCAGCCCTTATTTCCTGGGATACCTGTTGTAAATCTAAGAAGGAAGGGGGATTAGGTATTCTGGATTTAAGGAGGTGGAATACTAGTGCTATGGATAAATACATTTGGTGGATTGCTCAGAAAGAGGATCATTTATGGGTCAAATGGGTCCATGCTATATATATATGAAAAATGGGAGTTGTCTGACTATCTACCTAAATCTGGAGCAAGCTGGTCTTGGAGGAAGTTATGTGCTGTGAAAGAAAAGATGAAAGCAGGTTATTGTGGAGACTGGTGGATGAAACAGGGGAGCATTTATACTATACAGGATGGATACCAATGGCTGGAGGCTCCTGCTAGTAAGGTGGAATTGACTCCTTTTTTTTGGAACAATTTGAATCTTCACAACCATTGTTTTATTGGATGGCTTGTGGCTCATGGTAGATAACTCACCAGAGACAGACTTCATAAGATGAAAATGTGTGAGGATATAGTTTGCTGTATATGTGGGGCTCAGGACGAAAGTCACACTCACCTTTTCTTTGAGTGTGAGTATAGCAAGGCATGTTTGGATTTGCTCAATGGGCTAATGAAGACTTCTATTCCTTACAACAACTTTATACAGTGGTGGTTGAAGCATCGCATTAGGAACCTGCTTAGAAAGAAAGTGATTGCTGCAGGTATTCAGCTTTAACATATAGGATTTGGGAGATGCGTAATAAGTGCAGGTTAGAAGGGCTGCTACTTAGGCCGGGGACCTTGATATTGGATGTGCAGCAGGACATCAAAATTCGTCTGCAGGTTTTACAAAGCAAAGAAAAGATCAGTGGAATGTATAGAGATTGGATTTAATGGTTCTTATTTGATTAGAATCGCTGTTTTGATGTAAGAAGAACAATGTTGATGTAATTCGTTGGTGCTCACTTTGGTACAATATAACTTACATTTTACCAAAAAAAAAAATGAAACTTGTTTTATATGATCTCACCATGATTCCCTTATGAACCCATTATACCCTAGTGCCTTAATCAATTGTTTATAAACCCTATTTACTTTGTTTTGCTTTACTTTCATTTGTTTACATTTCCTTTGTTAAGTAGTTTAGATTGCAAACCTCAAACTCAACCCAAATTTTGACACTCTAAAACATAGCTTTCTACAATCGATAACTTAATCCAATACCTGTCCCTTCGGATTCGACCTTTACTTACCACTCTACTAAGAGTAGTTTGTTGAGATTATAAATATTGTTTTGATTGGTAAGCTTAGACGACAAAGTTTCAACCAAATCAATGACAACTAATCAAATTAGGGGATCGTTGTGAAGGATTCTTATTCCAGAGAAAATCTCTATTAATCTTATCTAATCTATTATGGATTGATAAGGGAAGAAGGAAACTTTGCATTTGAAAAGGTCCCTTCGAGGCTAAATTAGCATTGACCAAAACTAGTCTACTTGCTTGCGATAAAGAATTTGCTTTCCATTTCGATAATTGGGTGCAAGAAGATTGAATAATACTGTCAAAAGTATTTTTAGTTACACTGCTATCAATTATAGGACATCCTAAATACTTACCCAAATGAGCCTCCTCGTTCATATGGAGAATACCTTTAAAGGATTCTCGAAGAGATAGCTCAATATTTCTAGTGCGTTGAAAAATAGATTTGTCAAAATTGACAAATTGTCCGGATATCGGGCAAAATTTATCTAAAATAGACTTAATCGTTCTACAACTCTGATTAGAGGCTTTCGCGAAAATGATAGTATCATCTGCAAAACTGAGAAAAGAGATTTTCTCCACCCCAGATCCAATTCTAATATCAAAGTCACTAGAACTATGATCACTCTTCTTTCGTAGAGATCTTGCTATAATCTCGGCACACATAATAAATATATATGGCAAGAGTGAGTCTCTCTGTCTAATACCTCGAGTGGGTCTAAAAACGTCTCTCGGTGTTCCATTTACTAACATCGAGAACGAAACAGTTTTAATACGCATTCCATAATCCAGGAAATCCATTTAGCATTAAAACCCATTTGTTTAAAAGTTCCTCAATAAAGTTTCATTCTAGTCGGTCGTATGCTTTCTCCATATCAAGTGTAATTGCAATCCAGCCACCTTTGCTTTTTTTTTTTACATTTAAACGAGTTAAAAATCTCTTGTGCTAGAAGGATATTATCTTGAATAAAATGATTAGGTGTAAAGGCACCTTGATACGGTTGTATAATCTTATGCAAGACACTACGAAGACGATTAACTAGGATTTTCGAAATAATTTTATAGATTGTTGAACAAAGGCTAATAGGGCGAAAATGATTTGTTGTTTGGGGATTATCAATTTTATGAATCAATGCTATGAAAGTACTCCTATGACTTATTTCTTTTAGTAATTTACTCGAATGGAAAAAATATACAACTGCTTTAGTTACAGAATTTTCTACAATATTCCAATATTTTTGAAAGAACTCTATAGGAAATCCATCGCGACCTGGAGATTTATTCACGGCTAAATTAAACACAATTTGTGTAACCTCTTTTATACTAATATTACTTGTAAGAAAATTGTTATTTTCGTCTGTAATTGTAGACACCTCAAAATGTCTACCGGCCTTTGAACACCCGATGATGAGGCCCTTATTTTATTCGGAATGAAACTTACTGGAATTTGATATAAGGTTATTTATGCTCAAAATTGTCCCAGAAACAACCATTTTATTACCCAGTCCACATCGACAACTTACTACATACTTAACCTCTCTTAATTAATTATGGGAGTAATATTTTATATTAACGGCATGAAACCATTTAATTAGGTCAAATTAGTAAATGAGGCACTCCACCTTATAAATTTGAGACCTTATTCTGTTGATTTCCGAAGCCCATAAGGCGGATGAAATAACCGAAAGTCAAGTTTAGTACATGGAGGATTAGCTTTGTGCACTAATTAGATCACTACAAGGATATGAATTGTATTTACCAGCAAGGACAATTGATGAATGTGCGCCAAAAATAGAATTCTAGATGCACTAAAGTGTCTAGAAAGGAGATTTTTTTTTTAGACAATCGTGTACTATTTTATATAGACTAAAAAAGAAGCATACAAAGTAAACGATTACAACAAAACAACAAAAAAATTACAAAACAAACATAGGGGAATTAGACACCCCTAAACTACTAGATATCGAACTAACCGAGCGAAAATTACAAGCGAAACCAACTGAAACCGAATTACGACATTTCTTAAAGGGTGGATGATAATACTCCTCGAACGGGAGCAAGCCAACTTCCTTCCTTTTAGCTGCAACAACATTCTCAGTGTACCTGCCAAAAAAAGGTAAATTGTCGACAGAAACTGCTGATCTCTTCCCCGAATTAGCACCAGACCTAAACATATGACCCCGATGAATGGAATGCTCCACCTTACGACAACACTTCATGCTAGAATTCTCTTTGACAGCAACACACTGAAAATGAACCATAGATACCTTAGTAACCAGAGAGGACCCAGACGAAACCCGTTTCTTTTTGGCGATATGCGAAACAACTTCCTCATGACCCAACATACTCTCACTGACACTCTCACTCTCACTGTTAGACTTCAAAAATGAATGGTGATGGCGCTCTTCATGTAAAGGATAAGAAATAGGAACTGCTGCTTCCCTTGAAATTTCTTCATGGGGAGTTCCCGTCGAAATAGAATTTGTGGAAATGAGGGGACGAACCCTCAAGGATGACAACGAGCTTGGATGGAAAAAAAGGAGATTCCACTCGAGTAACAAATTCTCATAATCTTCGGATGACCAACGCAAATTATTCTTAGGATGCTTTTTGTTGGAGAATGAGTATTTTGTAGGTCTTGAGATAAAATTATTTGAAGGATTACAATCATCCTTAGTCGGCAAGGCCGGATTAGCTTCATTAAGGCTTGCAGATTCCAGAATAATGCCAGAACCAGAATCAGTGGCAGCAATCAGGTTTTCGGAGTCCATAAAGTCAGTACCAGTCGCATTAGAGCATTCGGAATCAATTAAAACTGCAGAACTAGTTGTAAAAGCAGCATGATCAGGAGAAACGTCATTCGTAACCAAAGGGGCTCTACTACAAACGCTTCATCCATTTCAACAGGGATTGCAAACGTATCACTCACATTATCAGCTAGCAAAGGTTTCTTACCTTTCTTGTCTAAGCCCAAAGTATTAAAAGGATAAACGACCCGTTTCCCATTAACATTTAAAACTAACAGTTTAGCCACAGAATTGCGTTCCCGGTTAGCATCATTGTTATGCGGTTCCAATTTGACAGCATGTTCAAAGTCATTAAGAGCCTCATTGAGAAAATTCAAATGCTTAAACGCCAAGCCTCTACGGTATAAGGCCTTAACATTGGTCGGATCAAAAGCTAAGAGGAAAGTACAGTAACAACAAACCCGATTATACCGGGATAGCTTCAACTCAGAAAGTGCTAAATTTAGAACAAGGGAGAGGCAAAGGGAAGAGGCTATGGGCTGGTCATGCAAGGGTGGAAGGCCAAGGAAACATATGAGTTTAAGGGGTTGAATGTAGTGACGAGTAGCCAAAACGAAATTCCCTTCCCTAAAAAGAGAGTTACCTCTGTCTTTCACCAAATGGACATTGGAGATGGATGGTACCCCAAATTCCAAAACCAACTTAGCAAGGTCATCATAATCAACCTCATTATCATCCACAACAACCAAATCACAAAGATTCAGAAGTAGAAATTGATATTCCATCTAACAAAGCAAGAAAAAGCAGACCGGAAATACGAACAACAACAACAAAGTAGAGTGAAGACCGAAAATCCCAGGAGAAGCCCGACTTATAGCACAACAAAGCGGAAAAATAGAGAAGGAGCTAGTAGATGACTAAGAAGAGGCGATTAAAATAAAATCTACAGCAACAAACCATCAGAGAAGGAGAGAAAGACTACCCGTGAAAGGAAGCATAAATTAAAACGTGGATTAAAGCAAGCAAGTAGATACCATTAGAACAAGGAGAGGCAGACACCATCGATGGTAAAAAAAAGGTATTTTAAGCTTTCCATAGGTGTCGTCGCTGTATTAAAGACGAGTATGTTTCCTGGGAAAAACGGCAGAAAGAAACCCTCACCGGCGACCAGGAGGAATTTGGCGATGGTCGCCGGCGAGAGATGGTAAACTGGATAAGTGGTGGACGGTGGAAAAATTTAGGGTTTTTTTGATATTTTTGGGGATCTTTGGAAAGGACATTCATACACGAGTCCAATTGGATAAAAATAGCCATGCTCTAGATAACTTTCTGTGCTAGAATTCTATCTTACGGAAATTTTAGATCTTATCAAATACTCCCGTCCTAATTAGTATAAATACTCCCCTTCGCACCCTTATTCAACACAAGGAAAATTGACAGAAAAATTACAACCTACCTCTCATAAAATACTACCTTCCATACAAAATACCGTTCCATATATTATCCTATTTTGAGCATAAAGACGCCCTAAAGTCAGTTCATGTAAGCTCATTGTCGAAACGCCGTATCCAGGTAGGCCTGTGGGTGTCATACTTACTCCTTAGTTTTATATTGTCTTAATTTAGTTTCGTTGTTTGTATAATTTGTAAATAAACTAATGTAGTTAACTCACCCTGTAAATAAATCGTATAGTTAACATTCTTTTTGCCTTAAATTTCGTCAAATATATAATATTATAAATAAATAGGAGAAGCCGTCAGTTTGATGGGTGGTCTGGGTGCCTAACACCTGACCGTAGGTTTAGGTCGGAGTGACGGATCAGTGCCCATACCTGGGATCAAAAGGAACCTTTTCCGTTAAAATTGTTTTTGTATGTTTTTTTTATAAAACCTACTGGCGACTCTCATACTATAATTCATTTAAAAAAGGATATTTTTGTAACACCCCGTAAATTTGAAGACCTTTATTATATTTTAAAAGTAATATTTTAATCCATTTTAATTTAATATTAATTTATTTGAAATAATAATAATTTGATAAAATATAATTTTATTTTAGTTTGAAGTAATGTAATCACTTTTGATAGTTTAGAAATGTTTAAAAGTAATTTAAACTATATTTAAACCTTTTACTTTGATAAAATAGATTTCTGATAAAAGTCGTAATATTGGGATTTTCCCATTTCTTACGGTCGTTGGGTAAACGAGTTTGGATATTTGGCAAATGAGTACTTAATCTTTTAGTAAAATCGTGTTTAAGAACTTTAATATTCTCGGAAATCGCGTTCGACGAATATTTCTAATTACCGTCGAAGCAAACCCAAAACGTAAACAATTGACCACCCTTCCCATGCCATTTGGACCGAAAAATCACCCTCTATCTTCCTTTCATCAAACACCAAAAACCTACCAAAAATCCTCCTTACAATCCCTAAAACCACCATAAATCCTTCATTTCTCCACCAATTTGCATAAAACTTATATATTTGGAATCCTCTCTTCAATCCTCATCTACTAGTAAGCTTTATTTCATTTCCCCCAATTTCGTTTCTGGTCTTATCTTTTTAGGGTTTCGAATTTAAGCTTAATAATTGTGTTTTTGTTGTTCTTATAGGTGAAGAATTTGAAGATGAGTTAGGTGACTCATATGTGGTTGAAGATGGAGAGTAATTTTGGGTTTTAGAAGCTTTCTCGAGTTATTACTTGTCTCTTTGCTAGCTTAAGGTAACTATTCCGAGTTACTCGACGATTTAATGTCACATTGATGTTGTGTTTGTTGTTTGTTAAGTGTTTAGGTGATTGATAATGTGTTAGTTTCATTTTTCACATGACTTGTGTTGTTAAAGTTTACTAATTTGTGGTTATTTCATATACTTGAGTATTGAAACGAAATGGGTATTGTTTATTGTTGCTTGAGACGGTATTAAATTGAGCTTGAAACGGATTTTGGTAGGAAAAAGGGCGGAAAAACCGCCCAAAACAGCCCGTAAAATGGCGCGGCAGACCCGGCAAGCCCGGTGGGTCTGGCCCGGATTTTGACCCGTCACTTTGGGTCGGGTCTTGGGTCTATTGTTTGATGTTTTGGGTCTTTTGTTTGCGTATTTATGTATTTTGGTATTTTTGGCATGTGGGTAATCATTATTATGCGAGAATTTAATTGAATTGGATATTTTGTAAGTTGGAATATATTTCCTTATGTTGATAGTTTTTCACATGATAGAAATTGGAAATGGCATGAGAATGATATTGTGATGAATTTTGTGATTTGGGCCAAAGTAGGCCAAGACTCTGAGCTGGGCCAATTTGACCAAATGAGTTTGGTCAAGCTAGGTTTAAACCGGTCAGCCTCGATTTGACCGATGACCCGTCGCGGAACTAGGATCGAGGATTTGTCTTTGAGTATGATTGTATTTTCATATGTTGGTTGTTGGATGAATTGGTTGCCTTATACTTGAGTCTTCTTGCCTTGTTGCCATTTTAGCTTGTTCTCATGAATTATGAGATTAACGATTCGCTGAGTTTTGGATTACTAATGAGATTGTGGATATTGTTGGATTGTCAGCTGAATTTACATTTTTGTAGTCTTTCACAAGGAAGGATGTTATCCTAGAGTCCTTGATTTGAGTATAAGTATTTATGTTGCCAGTTTGGACTCTTTGCCCCTCTTATGGTTAGTGGGTGTCCTACTTGTCTTGTGTGGTGTTGGTATCTTAGACCATCGTCATAGATAGGCCCTTATAGTCTTTGACGAGTGTATGTTCACCGCTTAATAGCCTTTGTGTCTTAGCTTGGTGGGTTTATATCCAAGTTAGGGTATGACTTCCAGACGTACTCTTAGAAGTATGTAGTCAGCTTAAGTACTAGCCAACCCTTTGGTGGACTCCTTAGGGGTACTCATGTGTTGTTATCATGGGTCTTGGATGTGGTAGTTTTCCGCATGTCGCTAGGTCAGCGCAGGTTTAGGACTAGGGTGTTTACCTTACCTCGTGGTATAGACTCGATTCTGAGTGACTATTACGTACTAAGAACTTATGCCTGTCTCTAGATATATTGTCCTTTCTTGTTTGATGATTCTATGAATCATAGAAGGTGAGATGCAAGCCGGCTATGGTTGATAGAGTTTGGATTCTTGGATGTTATGTGATTCACATGATAGTGTAGCATGAGTCGGTCTAGTATTCACATGCTAGGACTATGTGTTGTTATATTGTTGTTCAAATGATAAGCACGATTGTCTAGCATCTATATGCTAAGGCTATGTGTTATTCATATTCATATTCTTATGTTTACATGTTATATTAGTTATGACATTTCGTGGCTGGGAGAACTCGGAGTTACTCCCCACTTTATTTGTGGCTTTCGTATTTGTATAAAATGCGATCGGCAGTATGGTGATGCTTATATGGGGTTCATGGACGAGCTAGCGAGCAAAGTAACCTTGGGACTTACTTAGTTTTGGTTTTATTTGTAGAGACTCTTATACGAGTTTTTATGTCACATACATTTTAGGGACATATGTCTCCCTCTTTACATTTGGTTGTATAACTTTGCTATTCGCGACTTTAGCGATGGTTATGTTATGAAACTTCTATTTGGACCTTGTATGTTTTGACACCTTTCAATTTGGATATCCTTATAACAGGTTCAGGTTTTAAAAATTACAGGTTTTTACCCAAATGAACCTATTACAAACATATCCATGCAGTTTTATTCTAGAATTACGTGTTTACTTTTCCGCAATGAATGAGGGTGTCACAGTTGGTATCAGAGCATATTTGCTCCCGACGCACGTTTGTGCACCCCCAATATAAATAACTTGACCTTAAAATAATAAACTTGAGAGATGGGTAGGATGGGTAGACTTAGGACCTTATGTTGTAGTCTCTTTGTGATTGCTATTTGTTAGGTGCTTCTTTGTCATTTATATCGATGAAATTCTCCGACAAGTTACCTCTTGAACCTTCACTTGGAGATAGTACATCAATATCTTTAGCCTCCGGCGACATCTTCTCTTGTTCTTATTTTTATTCGGATGTCCCTATATCGATAGCGGAATCTCTTTTCCCGGCTAATCTCCTTCGATTTCCACTTGAGGAGTTTGATGTTATTTTGGGCATGGATTGGTTATCTACCTATCATGCTCGATTTGAATGTCGAGATTAAAACATTGTTCTTAAAAGCCCTTTGGGTACTCGCGTATCTTATCAAGGGGTTAGAAAGCAAACAGGTGTGAAGTTGATCTCAGCTATGAAGATGGTGAATGCTTTGAAGAAGGGTCATCAAGCATTCCTATGTGTAGTGACTACTTCTAATTCTCCTTCTCTTCCTCCCTTGAAGGATGTTCCCATTGTTTGTGAATTTCCGGATGTATTCCCCGAAGAATTACCCGGGATTCCTCCTGAAAGAGATGTTGAATTTTCTATTGACCTAGTTCCCGAAACCTGTCCTATTGCTAAAGCTCCTTATCGTATGGCACCTTCCGAATTGAAGGAGTTGAGAGTTCAACTTGATGACTTGATTGAGAAAGGCTTTATTACGCCTAGTGCTTCTCCTTGGGGTTCCCCCGTCCTCTTTGTGAAGAAAAAGGATGGATCTATGCGACTTTGCATTGATTATCGTGAACTCAATCGTGTGACAATCAAGAACAAGTATCCTCTTCCACGAATTGATGATCTCTTTGACCAATTACGTGGTGCTTCTACTTTTTCCAAGATTGACCTCCGATCGGGTTATCATCAAATTCCGGTGCGTGAGTCCGATATTCCTAAGACTGCTTTCAGCACGAGATATGGTCATTTCGAATTTAAAGTGATGCCTTTCGGATTGACTAATGCTCCGGCTATCTTCATGGATCAAATGAATCGTACTTTTAGTGAGTACCTCGATAAGTGTGTGGTGGTGTTCATTGATGATATCTTGATTTTCTCAAAGAATGATGAAGAACATGCCCTACACCACCGTATCATCTTAGAAATTCTACATCGTCAAAAGTGGTATGCTAAGTTCTCGAAATGTGAATTTTGGTTGCATCAAGTAACTTTTCTTGGACATGTCATATCCAAAGATGGTGTTATGGTAGATCCTTCTAAGATTGAGGCCGTTGTTGATTGGAAGAGTCCGAAAAATGTGACTGAGATTCGAAGCGTTCTCGGTTTGGCGGGTTATTACCGTCGATTCGTGAAAGATTTCTCTAAGTTAGCTAGACCGATGACTCAATTGTTGAAGAAGGAGTCTAACTATGTGTGGACCGATGAGTGTGAGAATGCCTTCTTAGAGTTGAAGACTAGGTTGACTACCGCTCCGGTGTTGACCTTACTTGAGGATGGTGTGGACTACGATGTTTATTGTGATGCTTCAAAGCATGGCCTAGGTTGTGTCTTGATGCAAAACCGAAGGGTTATTGCTTATGCTTCTCGACAACTGGGGGTTCACGAGGTGAACTATCCGACTCATGATCTTGAGTTAGCCGCCGTGGTACATGCCTTGAAGACATGGAGGCATTACCTTATTGGAGTTCGTTGCCGCATTTATACCGATCATAAGAGTTTGAGGTGTATCTTTACCCAGAAAGAATTGAATATGAGGAAAAGAAGATGGCTAGAGTTGGTGAATGATTACGATGCCGAGTTGATTTATCATGAAGGGAAAGCAAATGTGGTGGCCGATGCTTTGAGTAGGAAGACTAGTCACTCTTTGAGCACTATCCTTGTGTTACCTGATGAACTTACCATGGAATTTCAAAAGTTAGGGATAAGCCTTGTTGGGAAGGGCTTTGACTATCTTAGTGCCTTGAGTGCAGAACCCGACTTTTACCGTGAGATCCGTACTTGCCTACCTGAGGATGCTACTTTCAAGTCCATTCAAGCAAAAATCCAACTTGGGCAAGCTAAGGATTGTGTGGTGGATAGTGATGGATACCTTCGTTACCAAGGTAGGATGTATGTTCCGAGAGTAGCCGAGTTGAGGAAGAAGATCCTTGATGAAGCTCACCTTTCTTCTTACTCTATTCATCCTGGTGGTGACAAGATGTATAAAGACTTGAGATTACAGTTTTGGTGGCCTAGGATGAAGATTGATGTCCTAGAGTATGTTAGCAAGTGTCTTACACAATGAAAGTGAAGATTGAGCATCGAAACCCGGGTCAGTACAACCTTTGGATGTTCCCCTTTGGAAATGGGAGTCCATCTCCATGGACTTTGTGATGGCTTTACCTAAGACTGCTAGCGAAAAGGATGCGGTTTGGGTGGTTGTAGATCGATTGACCAAATGTGCTAGGTTTATACCTATCAAGGAGACATGGAGATTAGATGTCCTAGCTGGTGCCTACGTGAAGGAGATAGTACGCTACCATGGAGTGCCTAAGGATATAGTTTCAGATCGTGACCCGAGATTCTGTTCCCGTTTCTGGACTGCTTTGCAAGAAGCCATGGGTAGTAAGCTACTGACGAGTACCGCTTTTTATGCCGCTACAGATGGATAGACTGAGAGGACTATCCAGACTTTAGAGGACCTCCTTCGTGCTTGTGCTTTAGACTTCCACACTTCTTGGGAGAAGTGCTTACCTCTTGTTGAATTCTCCTACAACAATAGCTATCATACTTCTATCAAGATGTCACCTTATGAAGTTTTGTATGGTAGGAAGTGCCGTAGTCCGGTCTATTGGGATCAAGTCCAAGATGCTCATGTGTTGGGACCCGATTTGGTGACTGAGACCATCAATCAGGTTCAGATCATTCGAGTGCGTATGAAAGCCGCTCAAGACCGACAGAAATCGTATGCTGATGCCCGTCGTCGACCACTTGCCTTTGAGGTTGATGATCGAGTATTCCTTAAGGTGTCACCTATGAAAGGGGTGAAACGTTTTGGTGTGAAAGGAAAGCTGAGTCCCAAATACATTGGACCTTTCCGTGTGCTTGAGAAGATTGGTCTCGTTGCTTACCGTTTAGAGTTGCCCCCGAATTTGAGCAAGGTTCATAATGTCTTCCATGTATCTCAGTTGAGGAAGTACATTAGTGATCCGAGCCATGTTATTCAAGAAGAAATCCCAGATTAGGAACCTAACTTGGCTTTGGAAGAAAGGCCGATCCGAATCCTCGAAAGGGCAAACAATAAGCAACTTAGAAACAAAGTGGTGCCCCTAGTTCGTATCCTTTGGCGTTGTGGAAATATCGAAGAAGAAACTTGGGAGCCTGAATCTTCTATGTTAGCTAAATATCCCGAACTCTTCTCGTGAGGTACTTTCCGTTCCTTTATCTAATCCTTGTGAGTTTTAGCTATCCTTTCGAGTATTCCTCTCCTTCCCTGGAATATTCTCTGCGTTAGTAGTCATTGCTTAGTTGTATAAGAGCCGTAGTTAGAGTTTAGTCATGATTAGTGGAGTCCTTATCCTTATTGAAGAGTTTCGAACTAAAGGTTTTTGAAAATGTTTTTATGTTCCCACTGATTTTAACGTCAATGAGTGTTAAGGTTCGTTATTGGAGACGTCCGATAATTAGTTTTCTCAGTTGTTGGCGTAAAAATGTATTTTTGTTCTGATTTGGAATGTTGGTGTTCTCGGGCGACCGACGGGGATATTTCCGATCCATTGAAAGGACACGTAAATTTTCATAAGTTCATGTTTTGAAGATGTTGATTAATTGATTTAAAGAGAAAGAGCTACATATATACAATGTTCCTTCTTCTAAGTTTCGGGGACGAAACGTCTTAAAAGGAGGGATGATTGTAACACCCCGTAAATTTGAAGACCTTTATTATATTTTAAAAGTAATATTTTAATCCATTTTAATTTAATATTAATTTATTTGAAATAATAATAATTTGATAAAATATAATTTTATTTTAGTTTGAAGTAATGTAATCACTTTTGATAGTTTAGAAATGTTTAAAAGTAATTTAAACTATATTTAAACTTTTTACTTTGATAAAATAGATTTCTGATAAAAGTCGTAATATTGTGATTTTCCCATTTCTTACGGTCGTTGGGTAAACGAGTTTGGATATTTGGCAAATGAGTACTTAATCTTTTAGTAAAATCGTGTTTAAGAACTTTAATATTCTCGGAAATCGCGTTCGACGAATATTTCTAATTACCGTCGAAGCAAACCCAAAACGTAAACAATTGACCACCCTTCCCATGCCATTTGGACCGAAAAATCACCCTCTATTTGTCTCCTCTTTCAATTTTCATTTCCTCCATAATTCACTCTCTCTCTTCCTTTCATCAAACACCAAAAACCTACCAAAAATCCTCCTTACAATCCCTAAAACCACCATAAATCCTTCATTTCTCCACCAATTTGCATAAAACTTATATATTTGGAATCCCCTCTTCAATCATCATCTACTAGTAAGCTTTATTTTCATTTCCCCCAATTTCGTTATGGGTCTTATCTTTTTAGGGTTTCGAATTTAAGCTTAATAATTGTGTTTTTGTTGTTCTTATAGGTGAAGAATTTGAAGAAGAGTTAGGTGACTCATATGTGGTTGAAGATGGAGAGTAATTTTGGGTTTTAGAAGCTTTCTCAAGTTATTACTTGTCTCTTTGCTAGCTTAAGGTAACTATTTCGAGTTACTCGACGATTTAATGTCACATTGATGTTGTGTTTGTTGTTTGTTAAGTGTTTAGGTGATTGATAATGTGTTAGTTTCGTTTTTCACATGACTTGTGTTGTTAAAGTTTACTAATTTGTGGTTATTTCATATACTTGAGTATTGAAACGAAATGGGTATTGTTGATTGTTGCTTGAGACGGTATTAAATTGAGCTTGAAACGGATTTTGGTAGGAAAAAGGGAAAAGAGCGGAAAAACCGCCCAAAACAGCCCATAAAATGGCGCGGCAGACCCGGCAGGCCCGGTGGGTCAGGCCCGGATTTTAACCCGTCACTTTGGGTCGGGTCTTGGGTCTATTGTTTGATGTTTTGGGTCTTTTGTTTGCGTATTTATGTATTTTGGTATTTTTGGCATGTGGGTAATCATTATTATGCGAGAATTTAATTGAATTGGATATTTTGTAAGTTGGAATATATTTCCTTATGTTGATAGTTTTTCACATGATAGAAATTGGAAATGGCATGAGAATGATATTGTGATGAATTTTGTGATTTGGGCCAAAGTAGGCCAAGACTAGTCGAAGTCCAGGGCCAATTTGACCAAATGAGTTTGGTCAAGCTAGGTTTAAACCGGTCAGCCTCGATTTGACCGATGACCCGTCGCGGGACTAGGGTCGAGGATTTGTCTTTGAGTATGATTGTCTTTTCATATGTTGGTTGTTGGATGAATTGGTTGCCTTATACTTGAGTCTTCTTGCCTTGTTGCCATTTTAGCTTGTTCTCATGAATTATGAGATTAACGGTTCGCTGAGTATTGGATTACTAATGATATTCTGGATATTGTTGGATTGTCAGCTGAATTTACATTTTTGTAGTCTTTCACAAGGAAGGATGTTATCCTAGAGTCCTTGATTTGAGTATAAGTATTTATGTTGCCAGTTTGGACTCTTTGCCCCTCTTATCGTTAGTGGGTGTCCTACTTGTCTTGTGTGGTGTTGGTATCTTAGACCATCGTCATAGATAGGCCCTTATAGTCTTTGACGAGTGTATGTTCACCGCTTAATAGCCTTTGTGTCTTAGCTTGGTGGGTTTATATCCAAGTTAGGGTATGACTTCCTGACGTACTCTTAGAAGTATGTAGTCAGCTTAAGTACTAGCAAACCCTTTGGTGGACTCCTTAGGGGTACTCATGTGTTGTTATCATGGGTCTTGGATGCGGTAGTTTTCCGCATGTCGCTAGGTCTGCGCAGGTTTAGGACTAGGGTGTTTACCTTACCTCGTGGTATAGACTCGAGTTACAGAGTGACTATTGACTGTACTAAGAACTTATGCCTATCTCTAGATATATTGTCCTTTCTTGTTTGATGATTCTATGAATCATAGAAGGTGAGATGCAAGCTGACTATGGTTGATAAAGTTTGGATTCCTGGATGTTATGTGATTCACATGATAGTGTAGCATGAGTCGGTCGAGTATTCACATGCTAGGACTATGTGTTGTTATATTGTTGTTCACTTGATAAGCACGATTGTCTAGCATCTATATGCTAAGGCTATGTGTTATTCATATTCATATTCTTATGTTTACATGTTATATTAATTATGACATTTCGTGGTTGGGAGAGCTCGGAGTTACTCCCCACTGACTGTGGCTTTCGTATTTGTATAAAATGCGATCGATAGGTATGGTGATGCTTATATGGGGTTCATGGACGAGCTAGCGAGCAAAGTAACCTTGGGACTTACTTAGTTTTGGTTTTATTTGTAGAGACTCTTATACGAGTTTTTATGTCACATACATTTTAGGGACATATGTCTCCCTCTTTACATTTGGTTGTATAACTTTTCTATTCGCGACTTTAGCGATGGTTATGTTATGAAACTTCTATTTACCTTGTATGTTTTGACACCTTTCAATTTGGATATCCTTATAACAGGTTCAGGTTTTAAAAATTACAGGTTTTTACCCAAATGAACCTATTACAAACATATCCATGCAGTTTTATTCTAGAATTACGTGTTTACTTTTCCGCAATGAATGAGGGTGTCACAGTTTTTTTCAGGGATCTCACAGTAATTAATCCACTAATTAACTTAAAATCCTCGTTCTTTTCGTAGGGCATCACACTTTTTTAGCCATTTCAACTGCGCGACTTCTATAACCGTAATATGGGATGAACCAAGTTGATTTTGTATATTCTCTGATTTTTTTTCAACAATTCAAAGTTTTCTAAAAATATTTCCAAAAGTAGATTGATTCTATTTTTTAGCCTTTTGCTTTAGGAATTTGAATTTTTGAGAAAGACAAAACATATAAGACCCCTGAAACTGGTATTGCCAACACTTTTTTACCAGCTTACTAAAATCCTCTCGAAGAGTCCACATAAGTTCAAATCGAAAAGGAGGGGCTTTCTTATGAATTTGGTCATGAAACTTCACAGAGATAGGACAATGGTCGGAGCTAGTGAACGCATGATGCACAAACTACATGTTTGGATAAATACTAATCCAGTCAGGAGATGCTAAGGTTCTATCAAGGATTTCAAAAACATTTTCAAAACCAGTTTTCTTTTTTCTCCAAGTAAAAAAATTACCGGAAAAAGGTAAATCCACACAATTAGTATTACTTAAAAACTTAGTTAATCTCAAACAACGTGCATTGGTAACTTTTGCACCTCATTCTTTTTCACTATGACTCTTAATCTCGTTAAGATCGCTTAATAATAACAAAGCAAATCAAGACTAAGTACAAAGTTTTGAAATTCATTCCAAAAGTCCGTTTTTTCAGCTGGTTTAGCAGGAGCATAGACAAAAATAAGACAAAATACCACATTATTCGTTAAGTCACACACTTCACAAGCAATGAATCTATTCGACTTAAATGTGACATTTATCGAAAAGGTCATGGAGATAGACTATTTCCAAAATAACTAAATACGACCTAATAAGCCAGTACTAGGAATAAAATCACAATTATTAAACCCAAAATTAGCTATCTGATAAGGTTCGGGATTAGAAGTTGATTTAGTGTCACATATAGCTAAGATATTAATTCCATTTGACGAGCAAAAGAAATTGAGTCTTTCGGCAAAGTTATTTCTTTTGGTGCCCCTAACATTCCAAATAACAATATTCATGAAAACTATATTGAGACGAGTTGATGCATAAGTGACACTATAGTGTCACACACCGCTAAACTCATTATACTTAAATGTATTTTTGGAATAACCAAATTGCATCCAGACGGAACCAGAGAAACTTCACCACAGCAGAGGTGGTTAAAATATACATATGGTTTCTGCATCTGAGTCGTAAGGGAAACTACGACGAATAAGAGAAAAATAGCGTATGCTAATGCTAAAACAGGTAGAACTTATAGATGACCGAGGAAAAACCAAATAAAGCAATGAAAAGAAAATTCATCTCCAATACACAGACAGCCCCAACAGTTTTAAAACGATACAAAAAACCGAAGAAGCAACATCTAAAAATGAGCAAGGGACAACAAAAAAATAGTGAATCAAACACCAAGCTATATAAAAAATCATAGAAATCCGCTGGACAGAAATAGACAAGATGATCGAAAAGGCATGACAACACCCAAAGGGTGTCGAACAATCCATCCAGTGGCGGAGCCAGGATTTGAACTTAGGGGGGCGAAAAATTTTGGGGGGGAGGGGGGAGGGGGGAACGACCAATTTCATAAGGTACATAAGAAAAAAATTTGAAAAAGAGGCTATTAAATTTGGGATAGAATATAGCTAGTATACTCTTACAAGTTAAGGTTATTAAAATACTGACTGAGCAGTCGTTGATCAAATTCTTCTTCAAAGTAGGCATACGACTGGATAGAGATCTCCTTGACTAAAATGGATAGCAACCAAGTGTCTACTAAGAAAGAAAAGAATCAAGACAGTTGACTCTACAGACTCGGAATAGATTCACAAGCAAGGGTAGATTTAGAGAAAATCGATTTACCCCAAGAGAATGAACCAACAAAAACCAGTCGGAAATCGACCTATGCAGCCTCATGATATTTCCGGACATCAAGAGTGGTAGTGACAGTCGAAACAATGAAGCGTCTGTACGCCAAAACCACAGCAAGAGCAAGGAAGGAAGCAAAAATCGAACATCAGCCTCGACACAATCTATGCGAACACCAACAACCCATATCCAAAAAAGGATAGTCCTTTAAAGGAGAAGTAGATCACCAATTCCATGGTGAAACACCAAACGAAGGCTTCAGATTAGAAAGAAGCAAGATCCCACCATGAATTTTCTCAATCGAGAGAAAATAGATAGATCTTGGAGGTTTAAAACTGATACTAACCAAATCAAAATAATTAGCAGGAGGATATTTTTATGCAAAATTATAATATCTGGAATTTTTTTTTGCTAAAAAGAGAGGGGATGGAAACGATTGAGGAGAAGGAGCCCTATGCTTTGAATGTTGTTTTCTAACATTTGTGTTTCATTTTTTCAGATTGTTCATGACTTTGAGAAAGAAGATGGGGTCAAAGAAAGTAGAGGGACCGGATAGTATACCCATAGAAGTTTGGAGGTGCTTCGGGGAGAAACAAATCGAACGGGTAACCATGCTCTTCAACAAGATATGGAGGAGCAACAAGATACCATCATCTTGGAGGAGAAGCACTCTTGTTCCTTTGTACGGGAACAAAAGTGATGTTCAAGAGTGTTCCAATTATCGCGAAATTAAACTTATGAGCCATACGATTAAGTTATGGGAGCGGATAATCGAGCAAAGGCTTAGGAAATGTGTAGACATCTCGGATAACCAATTTGGATTTATGCCTGGGAGATCGACTATGGATGCGATGTTTATTATGAGACAAGTGATGGAGCACCATCGGGACAAGAAGAAAGACTTGCATATGGTTTTTATTGACTTGGAAAAAGGCATATGATAGGGTACCGAGAAAAGTACTTTGGTGGGCTTTGGCAAGAAAGGGTGTGTCTCGAAAATATATTGACTTCATAAAGGACATGTATGAGGGGGCTAGTGCAAGTGTTCGCACTAATGTTGGGAGAACGGAAGAATTTCCCATTACCATCGGGGTGCATCAAGGTTCCGCACTTAGTCCTTTTCTCTTTTCTATAGTTATGGATGAGTTGACAAGGGATATTCAGGACGACATCCCTTGGTGTATGATTTTTACTGATGATATTATGTTGATTGATGAGACGAAAGAAGGGGTGGAGAGAAAGTTGGAATTGTGTAGGCATACTTTAGAGACTCGTGGGTTTAGGCTGAGCAGGAGTAAGACTGAGTATTTGAGGTGTCAGTTCAATAATGTGGCGGGGTTGATATTGACAGAGGCGGGGAGTATTATTTACGATGGGAATGTTGTTGAGGGATCATATTTCTTCAGATATCTAGGATCTATTATTCAAAAAGATGGGGAGTCAGATGGAGATGTGGCTCAGAGAATTAAAGCGGTTGAAATGGAAGAGCGCTTCAGGGTTTTTATGCGATAAAGATATGCCCCAAAGATTAAAGGGAAAATTTAATCGCACGACAATTAGGCCTGCCTTACTTTACGGTTTCGAGTGTTGGGCCGTGAAACATTATCACATTCAAAAGATGAGTATGGCGGAGATGCGCATGTTGAGGTGGATGCCATACAAGGAAAGATTGATTAAGAAATGAGGTGATTAGGGTAAAGGTAAAAGTGGTGCCAATAGAGGACAAGATGATGGATAATCAACTAAGATGGTTTGGCCATGTGAGAAGGAGACCTATGAACGCAACAGTTAGGAGGCTAGAGACTTGGAGAACAGAAAAGGTCCCTAGGGGTAGAGGGAGACTGAGATAGACATGGTTGAGAGTGATAGAGCACGATATGAGATTTCTGGGGCTTGAGGAGAGTATGGTGACAGAGAGGGCACAATGAAGGGAAAGGATACATGTGGATTTTTAGTATTTGATGTTCTTTGACATATTTAGTATTTTTATTTAATTTTTAAAAGAATTTATTTGTTCTTCTCTCCTTTATTACATTTTTTTTACCAACCACTTTCTTATATATTTTACTTGGTTTACTTTTAAAATATTCCGGATCCTTAAATTCTACTTTGGTTTACAAAACAGTTTTAATCTTTATTCTCGATTTAAATTTTAAGTTCTTATAAAAGAAATCCGGATTTCGATTTTAAAACCTATAAGTTACTTTGTATTATGTTTCGCTCTACCTTTTGTTTTTTATTTTTCCCCCTCCTTTTTTTCCTCATTTTGAGGTGTGCGCTCACCCATGGACAGTTCTAAAGGATGATTCATATCAGCCGACCCCAAATCATTTTGGGATTAAGGCTCTGATGTTGTTGTTGTTCATGATTTTAAGAGAAAAATCTCTCACCACTTTCCCTCTCATGTCTTTTTATGAGAAGAAAGATGCATCAGAGGGTCTCGATTACTTGAATCTCTTTTGAAGGTTTGAATTTATGATTGAGTCTTCTTCGCATGCAGCACGATGTGATATGCTTGTAATGATTTTGACAGATAGGATTTGAAGGAATTTGTAACTTGTTCTCTCTAGGTCCTTTGCAATTCTGAATTCTCAACCCTTGAAATAAATGAGGAGATATTTATAAAGTTCTTTTCAGGTTTAGGAATCCGAATAATCCATTTTGTTATCCAAATCGACCCATATTTCATTTGACCGGAACAAAATAATTAAATTAAGTTAAAATGTGCTGTTAACTCAAAATAATTAATTTATGTCATTTATTCGGCACATTAATAAATATTCCGTACCTACAAATTTCCCCCTCTGGATCTTGTTACGTGCACTTTTTTGGTGTCTTGACGTGGCAGGGTCTCGATTCATTTTGCTTTGACTTGGAAATCGATGATAAGCACCCTAACTTGGCGCGAGGGCAGCTCCACTTGACTTGACTTAGAAGTCGATAAGGAGCACCCTAACTTGTCGTACGGATGATCCATTTTTCTTGTATGTCACCCTGTCACTATCTAATTGGCGGGTGAATTTGTGTTTGACTTGGAAGTCGAGGCGTATCCGAACTTATCGTAAGGGTAGTAGCTTTTGGAATTTTTTTACATCACCCTATCAATTTTTAGACTTGGCGGATGTGATGTATTTTTAATTACCTCGCAAGTGAACGAGAATTGTTGCACTAGATGAGTGTCGAACCATAAGGAGAAAGTGAATACCAATCGTTTTTATTCTAATGTTTATCTAAAGTCAAACAATAATTGGGTGATTGGTTATCTAATTAAACTAAACTAAATGATAAGTAATCTTAATTAACTAATGCAATTGCTAAGAATAATAACAAGCTAAATTGACTCGGTTTTACTTAATTAGTTAAAAACATAGGGCACGATTAAACTACCGACATTCATAATCACGGTCTTAATTCCGTAAATTAATCTTCTTGGGGTAATTAAGCTAGGGGGAAATGCCTCTAATTCGCCAAATTTCCCCCTTCCCGGTTCACACTTGGACACTAGTAACCTCGACTCACGGTCTTATTGTTGTGGGACCATTTTCGGGAGATGGTTCCAACCCCATGTTCGCCCTTGTGGCTCTCGTCACAAGCGGGATGTGCACATTAATGATCTGGGTTTGCTCGCTGGTGGTGTGGGTTACCTGTTGCGATGGGTAACCTGGCAGGGCTGCACATTTTGATGTGTAGTCGGTTACTGATGATTGGTAGAGTTTGGAGGATTGATTGGTTACAGTTTGGTTGGACTTTGTTATTGTGAGTTCTTATTGTGATTATGCAGTTGAGTGACCCCGTTTATTGTCTTCGAAACTATGGTGATCTATTCGGGGATGGTGAGCAGTTGGCTTAGCAGATATTGGACATTGATGTAGTGTGCGGGATATCGACGGGGCAGAGTCATCACATTTTCTCTAGCTAGCTTCCGCTATCATCTGAACATTAGTCATCATTTGGTTTCTTTTCGGAGTTGTAAAAAGTTTTGGTTTGTTTCCTGTTTGTATTTGTTTAAACAATATTTCACCTTTATGTAGACACCTTGTTTCTGCGCCTCCCGCCCACCACCTAGTGATGAATGGGCCGCATGTCTGATTATGCGTAGCGATTTATGACATTTCATAAGTTCGTCAGCAGATAATAGCTCAAATAGTAGAGTCAACCTCATGGTCGTCATCTACGTGCCGATACGGTCGTTTTGATAGTAATTAGAGTTCATTTGGAGTCCGGGTCAAAAACCGCTTCCATTTTCTAAACCGCCTAAAACCCGAGTCGAAATATTCTGGAATTTTCCGGAGTAATATTCCTAAATTTTATCTATTATCAAGAAAATATCTACCTTGCGAAATAAGGAAGCCTACATCTTCCCTAATTCCTAAAATCAACCACGGAAATCTTTCTTGCTGAGGAGGAAAATGGCCAAGAGAAAACGCAGCAGTTATTACGCCTCTTGGAAAGGTCGCAGTTCCTGTTGCGCCTCTTCCTGGACTGCTTTTTCTCCAGTTTCCAGTTTTTCTCCGGATTTCTTTTATATTCCTAGTTTTACCATATTTCCTTCGTGTGATTAGTATAAATAGAGGCCTCCGCCTCACATATTCTTCGCACGAGGGTCCGCCATTCTCTTCTCCCTTTGCATTCTAAGACCGCTCTCTTGCTTTTCGACACCTACGTGCTTGCTCCTTGCGACCACGTAAGCTCAAATCATTCTGAATACCAGTCACGTTTGCATGACCGACCAATTTGACAACTACATTTTAATCAACTCAATCAACTTGTTCTTGAAGGAAAGGTAGATCTTTATACCTAACAACATACTCATATATGCTTAAATATAATTTGTCACAAAATTAACTAATGATCTTATGCATGCAAACAAAAGATATAATAGAGGAGAAATCATGTCCTTACATTGCAATATCGGTATATATGGGCACAAAAGAGTTCTCCTTCTCTTTTGTTCTTGAGCTATCCCTTAAATGGAAGAACAAAGAACCCAAGACCCAAGTATAGGATCTCTCCCAAGGCTTTATACCCAAAGCTTTCTCTTAATCAAACCAATATTATGAAGACTAGATAATACTAATTTTGCAAGAAAATTGACCCAAAAATTTGGCCTTTTAGCTCCCAAATTTCGGTTCATATGGAGAGGAGAAGAGGAAGAGTTTTGCTCACTTAAAACACTTAAGTTTTCGGCTTGTTAAGTGAATGAATTGATTCTAGTACATATAGACAATTGTGGGCAAAAGAAGAATAAAAGACATGACTCTTAATCTTCCCCAAATAGTGTAGAGAAGAGGAAAAGTCATGGTCTCTTTATTTTGTCTTCAAAATTTCGGCCATCATATAATATGGTGTCCATATTATCCTTGTCAATTTGTCAATATGTTACATGTCACATGTCACATAAAATTGTTATGTATTTTTAACACATTTAAAAATCAACGTATTAATAAAAATACGTCATACACAAAATTGACTCAAGAATTCATAATTACTTGTACCAAAATATTTTACCAATTATAAATCACAACAACTTGTATTTATAATTATTCATTCAATTTCAATTGTTTCCTTAAACAATAATTTCATCTGAGTAAAGATACAATTGACATTACTCGCACCGTATCTCATCTAAATGAGACACGTAAATTTTACTTCCAAAATCGTCCGTCAATTTTCAAGTAATTTAATTAACTCGTAACATTATACGATTAATTAAATAATCAATTAAGAGTGTTGCCCTATAGGTATGACCTAGGGGATCAACTGATCACCACCGTCGCACGACAGTAATGTCAAACTCTAGTCAGCCAATCATTACCGATATGTGTGGACCAGTTGACAAAGAAAAATACTTCCCAAATGTATTCTTTAAAATGAGATTTAATTATGATATTTAAATCATATGATCGCACTGTTGTTGAGGACACATTTCCCAACAATCTCCCACTTGTCCTCGACAAGTGTGCGTCACCAATTCTCTTGTCCTATTACTATCTCCCACTCAATGCAAGGTGTCTTTCAAGTCGTACTTGCAAGTGATCATATCGTGAGTGGTTTCCTCGATCGGAGAATAATCGATTGACCGGATTTATCCACCATGGATACATTCCAGCGTGGCCACGCATTTCCAGTTCATTACTCCTCGAGTGGCCCTGAGATATTGTTATAACCCTGACAAAGGGGTGGACAATTCCTATCGCACTCATTCCCTTCGACTAGCCACGGCCATCATAACCCAAAATATGCCCATTTGACCCCATTTACGAAGGTCGTAGTAACACAAATCAAAGTTAATCTGAAACTGTGCCATCTTAGGAGAATAGTCTTTAGTCAAAAGAATCGACTCATTTGAATACTATAGCAGCTCTCGCCACGACCAGGCTATATAAATTTGCCAGAACTCTATAAGCGGTCATTAGGCCCGACAAAATGTTCCTAACATCTGCCTATGTGATCGACTAGTCATCTCACATGACTCTATGGCACTTGAACTTGCCATCAATCGCATCACACTCTAGTCACTTCGAGACGTCACCTCATACAAGTGACTATGGGCGAATACAATGTTAATCCGTATTCACTTTAACAGGGTTCAATTGTCATTACAACCCGTTTGGATGTAACAAAGTATAAAAGGAGTTTTTAAAGAAAAACTCGAACGACAAATGTGATTATCACATATGAATAGCCAATGCCTGATTACTATTTCATATTCTATAATCTAATTTGATCTTGTACGTAGTTGTTCATTTCAATCCAATTGAAATGACATGACTCATCATGTTTAGCCTTGATAAGGCTTTGGTTAGTAGGTTTTATCAACTTCTTGCACCTTACTCAACCTAACTACACACTCGTTTTCCTTTGTAATGTATACATTTGCATTACAAAACTTTCTGAGTACGTGTCGAGATCCAATCAAGACATAGGCCCTTCTAGCCTAAGAATAGCTCCCACTGTTTTCACAGTGTGCGGGACTCATCCTTCTTGCACATCTCATGATTGCAAGTGTACTCAATTTCCGTTATAAATATCTCTCATTGTTCTTTATTGTCTAGAACGATTCTAGAAAATCTACTTCTTAATTATCATAGCCATAATGGTCTCTTAACCACCCTAATGTGTTTTGATTATGGTTTTGTCGAAACCATGCGCAATCTCAATTGTCAATTGTCACTTGTGTAACACCCTTACACAAAATTGCATCATAAACACTTTGCTTTACTTCCTTAATGCTTCTGCAAGCACTTAAGGGTAATCTTCATGGCTTACTTGATAAAGATTACTTAAATTCGATTTTGAAAACAATTCATAATACTCAAAGTATATGAAGTGTTATACATCATTACTCATTTAATTGATCCGGCAGCGGAAGCAAATGGAATCAATCAAATATGTTCAATTTAATTGAACTAGTCATGAATCTTATCAACATAAGACTTCTTATTGACGCTAATATCATGTAGATTTATCTTCATAAATCTGGATATTAAAGATGTATTATATTACTCCAAAAGTCTTAAATCATTCTTAATGATCAATATGTCATCCACATATCGGACTAAATAAAATTTCCGTAACTCCCACTAAACTTCATGTATAAAAACAACTTCTCGTCTTATCGAGAAAAGTTTTATAACATGATCAAAACATTGATTCTAACTCATTGATGTCCTACTTAAGACCCTCTCTTAAGTTTCACATTATCTTAGGATTGCAAGAATCTATAAAACTCATGACATGTATTGAATACATTCCTTCTATTGAAGAAGTGGGTTCTAGATTCACTTGTTGTATTCATATCCTCATAATGAAACACAATCCCTAAGAAGATCCAAATAGACTTAAGCATTTCAATCAGTGCAAAACTCTTTGCGGCCAATCTTGCTTTGAAATCTCTCTTTATTAGTGCAAAACCCTTTGTCACTAATCAAGCCTTTTGTTTCGGATTTTCATGGCTCTAAGCCTTGTATTGAGTTGTGACTTAAACACTTTTATGTAAGTCATATGTTCATTACTTTCTAGAAGTAATCAACTTGAATCAAACAATTTCTTTTGTAAGTTATAAGCTCTTTACTTTCTTAAAAGTAGCTTGAATTCATCATCTTTAACAAGTGACGAATTTAACCTCCTAGGTTTTAAAGAAACAAAGTCTTACACAACACGTCCTATGTAGCCAAGAAAGACCTGTTTCTTGCGACATGACATTCTTTGTGGCTCTTGAATAATTTCTCCCACTCTGTCTTCTAGAAATAAACTTGTATTTTAGAAAGACAGCTTCACGAGCCACAAACCTGGTGTACTCGTGATTATCATAAGGAAAAATGAGCATTTGTTTCTTGTGAAAACTTACAAACATGGTACCCTTACCATTTCATATCTCATATGATTCTATTTAGTGGAAAAATAATTTAGACAAAAATGATAAAATCCCAAAAGGATCAAGTAACTCAAAGTAACTTGATTGAAGTCCAAACCATATCGAATAGCGTTTGATTTCTTATCCAACCACACATTACTCCATAATGCGTGCTAAGAGAGATTAACTTGTGATACTATATCACATTTCCTTTGCTTATATCAAAGTCTTCACTTTGATAATCCCATCACGACTAAATCGTGATTCCTTGAATTCTTTGAACTTCTTCAAATATTTCTCTATTTACCTTATCAACTTAAATCGTTGGTAAAAGAAAATGATCAACCTATTTTGGATCAATGATTTACAACCTCGATCTCCTTTTCAACCAAAAGGCACGAGACATCTTGCTTTGAATGCAAGATACGCATATACCATTAACAATCTAATGGTTTCAAGAGTACTCGATAACTCTTTGCGTTTATCATTCCAAAATTTAAGGTTTAATCTTGGGTTACCAATTTGAGTCTTGCATCATCTTCATGATATATCATTCTAGTTTGGTTTAGAATATAATCACCTTGATAATGGGCTAGCCATACATCAAATCGTGGTGTATAGGGTCACAAAAGTGAAACCTCTTTTGTATCTTAACAAGTTGTATTCTTATTTAGAGTTTATGCACTTAATAGTCATAATTAAGTACAACTCTAAACCCAAAACTAGATTTAGTACACAATGACTCTATCTCTCGACTTCATTGTTGCTAGTCGTCATATTCTAATCATCTTATGTATCAAACATAATGATGAAAACCACCACCGTTTCTAATATTGACGAAGTGGTACTAGCAAAATTTATGTTTAATCAAATAAACATTTAAAGAAGAATATCCCTTTAGATGTCCCACACCTAACTTATTGATTCTTCAATAATTTGGGGTAGTTTCCTTTCTCGTGTCCAACATTTGAGACAATGGAAACTTTATCGGTCGGGATTGATAGGTTTAGTATCGTCATTCTCAACAACTTTACTTTTAACATTACCTTGTATCAATTCCATTATAATCTTTACTTCTTGAACCTCGTCCTTATCTTAACGGTTTAAGAGAATGCTCCCACTCATTTCAATGAGTCTTTGCTTTGAGAAGCAAAATTGAATTCATGAAGAACACTCTTCATTTGTTCGTTTTAGTCTTAAAAACTCTCATTGAGGTGGTTGCATTATTTTGGTCAATTACGAATTCTGACAAAACTAATTACCAAAACAATCATTTCAAGGTACTTAATTCTTTTAAGTACATGAAAAACAATCCATTCTAAGTAGATGTGTTAGTCTAGAATCAAAAACCTGTTTGATAATAGATAACTTTAATCTATACTCTTTAGAAGAGATCCTTAGCAATGGTTCATATGAGGTTTTAGAAGCAAAATCAAATTTGTCTCTAGTTACGATGTTTTAAGGAGATTTTGAAAAAAAACGAAATGATATCGTATATGAATTGTGGTAAAGAAATAGAACAATATGATAACGGAATAGTGGAAAACTTAACATTTATCGTTTTAATAATACTTGTAGATAACAAGTTTTATGCATTTTTCTAGTGACCTCTACCCAACTAGATAAATGATTCCAAGATCCAAATTCATATTAACTTGGGGCACGGTGTGCCAAAATACCCCTCATCAATATAACTCGGTGGATTAACTCTTTAATCGATTCTACTTTTAGAACTCTTGGTCGATGATATTTACATTAATATTCATCTCTAGCCCGAAACACATCCGGAAATACGTCGTGAATACTTTCGTTGAGTACAACCCAAATTTCGAATAAATGTGTCCATAATCCAAACCCACATCAACTTAGGGCACGGTGTGCCGAAATACCCCTTATTAACATGAATTCGGTGGATTGACATTCATCACCCACTTCCCCTACGTAACAAGGTTTGTACCCCGGTGTGGCCGAGTGCACTCCCTCACGAAATAGGTTTTCATGGTTTCTACTATTTGGTAAGGCTATGTCTCAATTGATTATTTTAGCGAGAGGTCATGTCAATTTATTATCTATCACGTTTTAAGTGAACTAAAGCGGTGAACTACGATAATTGTAATTGACACGGTCGAAGGACTCGATTAGAACGATGCATGTTTTAGTTATGGCGATTTAGCGATGCATGCGACATAAATAAAATGCAAAACATAAAAAAAATCCTAGTATGGCCTTCCTAGAAATAGAAAACTGTTTAACTATTACATATTCGGAAACCAACTCCATTGGTCCCTTGATCTTCGGTTGTGGCACGCATCTCGAGGTAACACCGTCTTTATGTATCGCCATCTTTAGGAAATTCGTCTTTAGGAACTCCGGAATGAATTAAAATTACATAATGAATTACATAATTCCTATTATACATTTGTAACTATAATAAAATAAATCTATTAAATTACAAGACGGTGATACGAGATCACAATAAAATTACAACCGAATCGATATTACCATACATTTCGGGTAATACCAATAAAAATCTAAGGCCATACTAAGCAAAATTACATAATTCAAAATTATATAAATAAAAGACATTCAACAATTGAAATATGCAGCATTATAATATGTATGAACATGCCCAATTTTATGCTAAATCGCCTTTAAATTAGCCAATATCATATATTACTCGGTTTTTACGGATTTGCGTGATTTCAACATTTTTTAATCACCAAAATTACATAAATTCATATTTATGTACATAAATTCATATTTATGCTTAAGTTAATTACCCTAACCTTTTAGGACTCAAAATTAGTCTTCACTAATAATTTGACCATAATTAACTCATATTTGTTCATAATGGACTTAAAATTATAATAAAATAAGCTATAAACTTCAAATAAATCATAAAAATTTCAAATAAAATCAAAATTTGAAATTTAAACTCTTGAACATTCTGGAAAAAAACCATGACACTCATAATGTTCAAAAACTTAGGTTAAAAATTTCGAAATTTTATCCGGAAAAACAATGTTGCGGTTTATCGATTTAAACTAAAATAATCATAAAAACATGAGAAAAATTATTTTCACCAACTTTTCAATTTTAGATCTGAAAAAGATAATAAAAAGCAACATATCACGTTTTTCCCTAGTCATGAAGCATGTTTTAGCAATTTTTCACTAAAACTGTCACTATTTATGCTATTTTTCTTCAAAAATCCATAAATCATGCATAAAGACTTCAATATAGCCAATTATTTTACACACATCTTGTAAAATTGCATGTGACAACATACTAAATTTATATGACCAGAATCGAAATTTATCTCATATTAACCTATTTTTCACCAAAAACGAATTTAATAATGAAAAATTCATTTTTCGAGCATAACAACTCATAAAATTATAAAAATTTCCAGATCATCTAATAATAATATATGTGAAAACATATCCAAAAAGAACTGGAAAATTCGAAGTTTAGCTAATTTTCGTCCAAAAATGGCATTTTTATCATAAAAATCACATTTTAATGCCAATATTATATAATATGAACAGTAAAATCCGTAAATTAAGCAAAAATCCTAAAAATCATTTTAGGATCAGAAACTTAACATGCATAAATTAATTTCGTGATATATCATAATATCACAAATTTACAAGTTTTATATGTTAATCGTATAACTCGGAAAAACTATAACCGATTTGCATGCAAACAACCATTGCTCTGATACCAATTGAAGGAAAGGTAGATCTTTATACCTAACAACATACTCATATATGCTTAAATATAATTTGTCACAAAATTAACTAATGATCTTATGCATGCAAACAAAAGATATAATAGAGGAGAAATCATGTCCTTACATTGCAATATCGGTATATATGGGCACAAAAGAGTTCTCCTTCTCTTTTGTTCTTGAGCTATCCCTTAAATGGAAGAACAAAGAACCCAAGACCCAAGTATAGGATCTCTCCCAAGGCTTTATACCCAAAGCTTTCTCTTAATCAAACCAATATTATGAAGACTAGATAATACTAATTTTGCAAGAAAATTGACCCAAAAATTTGGCCTTTTAGCTCCCAAATTTCGGTTCATATGGAGAGGAGAAGAGGAAGAGTTTTGCTCACTTAAAACACTTAAGTTTTCGGCTTGTTAAGTGAATGAATTGATTCTAGTACATATAGACAATTGTGGGCAAAAGAAGAATAAAAGACATGACTCTTAATCTTCCCCAAATAGTGTAGAGAAGAGGAAAAGTCATGGTCTCTTTATTTTGTCTTCAAAATTTCGGCCATCATATAATATGGTGTCCATATTATCCTTGTCAATTTGTCAATATGTTACATGTCACATGTCACATAAAATTGTTATGTATTTTTAACACATTTAAAAATCAACGTATTAATAAAAATACGTCATACACAAAATTGACTCAGTAATTCATAATTACTTGTACCAAAATATTTTACCAATTATAAATCACAACAACTTGTATTTATAATTATTCATTCAATTTCAATTGTTTCCTTAAACAATAATTTCATCCGAGTAAAGATACAATTGATTACTCGGACCGTATCTCATCTAAATGAGACACGTAAATTTTACTTCCAAAATCGTCCGTCAATTTTCAAGTAATTTAATTAACTCGTAACATTATACGATTAATTAAATAATCAATTAAGAGTGTTGCCCTATAGGTATGACCTAGGGGATCAACTGATCACCACCGTCGCACGACAGTAATGTCAAACTCTAGTCAGCCAATCATTACCGATATGTGTGGACCAGTTGACAGTAAAAATACTTCCCAAATGTATTCTTTAAAATGAGATTTAATTATGATATTTAAATCATATGATCGCACTGTTGTTGAGGACACATTTCCCAACAGTTCTAAATCCTCTTTAGAGGGAACTTTCATATTACATCGAGTCGAGCAATCACTAATACGACAAATTAGTTAATCTTGCTTCGTCAAACATGTAAGTCTGAGGGTGTAAATCCCAATTTATTTACTCTATTTTATTTTGTATCAATTAATGTACGATTTTACGTCATAAGTATGCCAAAAACCATTTTCAAAATCACGTTTTAAAACCCTTTTGACGGGACATTAGAGAGGCACTGTCGAGAAGAAATGCAGCAGCTGTTGCGCCTTTTGGAATGGTCACAGTACTTGCTGCGCCTATTCCAGAGGCTGCTTAGCCGCTGTTGCTCTTTTTCTTCTTCCTCGTGTTTCTTCACTATTTCATTCAAAGGTCTTCGTCCATTTTATTCCTTATTCCTTTCAAATTTTCATCTTTTCTCATTTACAAATTTGCTTTATAAAATACTTTTCAACAATTCCGACTTAAATCCCTTATAACCGATATTTGCGGGTTTTCGTCATTAAATTCGAACCCGGATTTAAGAGGCTCGATTTGTTCATATCAAGTCCCTTGAATTCGTCTTTGATATATGATTTTAATTCTATTCCTTCTTCAATTTTCTATTTTCTATTTTCCGTCTGTAATTTGAAGTTTGTATATAAACCCGTTTCCAACATCGCATAATAACTAACTTGTAATACTTCGTTTCAAATTCGTTTTTATTGCTTTACGACGGTTCCCGATGCATATAATCTGACTAAATCACCTTCACTCGAGTTTTATATGAATAATCCAAACTAATCAATCAACCAATGATAACAATTAACGAGCCTGACTTTCACAGTCAGAACCCAACTCAAGAACAGTCGCATGAATGATGCGCCTCTTCTAAGGGACGCAACAGATGCTGTGCCTGTTATGAGGTGGTTTCTGCCTCTGAACTCGTCTTGTTTTGACGTAGGCCTTCTAATTAGGTTTTAATCGGTTATTATCCTTATTATCACTACTAATTCGACGTATTTTACAATCTTCTAATTCTTTTATTTTATTTTCAAATCCTTTTTCAAGCGTACTTGTGACGTAAATTCAATTATCCACTGTAATTTATTTATTTTAATGTATTTATTTAATATTGCTCTTGTATGATTTACTTACTTGGCAGTTCACATGTAATCAATCTAAACTTCCACTTCGACCTTCAATTGTTTGCTAAATTGTCTGTCAACCGACTTAGTCTAATCTCACATGCTAGGTTTAAAACATTGGATGTTTCATAGCATGCATACAATTGACAAAATATAAAGTATAGACAACTTCCCTGATCATTAGTAGAGGCCGCTATTGAGGCGGGCGGGATTAGGTGTTCAAATAAACGAGCTTCCTAATACGTACCCTCACCCCTTACTCAAGATCTATGTGAACATCCGTGTTCATTGGCGTCATGAGAGTCATTCTAAACATAGAATGCTTAGGGTAACAAATTTCTTAGTGTTCATGTCGCTACTTTGTGTCTTGACATGACGCGAAGTATTTGAACGGTTCCAATTTTCCATAAAAACTGGTGGTGACTCCACAAATGCATGATTGTCAAACCTTTCACTGGTTTAAATGCCTTACAAATCGATAACGGCCCATGACGTGCCTCGGTAGTCGCGCCGGAGTTCCGTGGGAGAAGTGTCGCAGCCTCGAATTCAACAAGCGGGTGCGCGCGGCGCGGGTGGCTGTGTCCACAGTTTGGCGACTCTGCTGGGGATGATATACTTAGAATAAGTCTAGTGTTACCTAGGGTGAAACTTGAACAAGGTTAGGGAATAGTTTATATGAGACAATTGTGAGTTTTCATTACTCGACCTTCTTAGGTCGTTTTAGCCAGCCTTCATAGGCTTAACCCAACCCATTCGATCAATCGTACCGTCTGGACGGTGCAAGTTCCTGATTGCATCCAAAGATGGATAGCGATTGACGTCAACCATACCACGATGCTTACTCATGTTTGTATCAAGAGCTTTCACTACTTGTGCGAATGGACTAGGAACCGACCCAACTCATGTTTGGCACGAACCTCTCCACAAACAACGGTATGATGGTTTGTTATGGCATCCCACCCTTTAAGGCAAAACCTTCTAAAAGCACTCAGCATGCCATTATAATGCCCATGTTTGTGTTTATAGCTTGTATATTATCACCTTTTATAAATAAAACTCTGACGAAATTTTCAAAAAATCTTTCTTCAAAATACAAAAATGCAAAACTTTCAAAATGGCCTAAAAAACTCAAACTCAACAAAGTCAAGTCGAAACCCTGTCAAAATTTCAAAAATGTGTCAACCATTTCAAAAAAAAAAAAAATCAAACTTCAAAGTTAACACTTCTACGATCACACACAATGATTGTTTAGGACAACATTTCAAAATCAACTTTCTTCCAACTCACGTGACACACACGTGTCTTTTATCCTCTTCTTTTTTTAGTCAATCCACGAGTCTTGTCTGAGTAAGTGTGAAAAATAGTCGAATGTGTCTTGATTCATCGTCGGTTCTTATACTCAGCCCAAGATGGTCGGAAAAAATGAAAGTGCAGCAAGCGTCCATGGTCCCGAAGGAAATGGTAATAGTCAAATCTTGGACGCGATACTCCGTCTTCAGACTAGTCAAGATGTCGCCTATGCTCGCCTCGAAACGATCGAAAATTGCATAGTGGTTGTAGAAGCAAGGCTCTCTCTTACGGGGGAACCTATTCCCAATGCCTTATTCAATGACGACTCTCCACCATTCATAAACGATTCTTCCCCAATCCTCACTGAAGCTGAAAAATGACTTCAATACTTAGAAGAGCAACTGATGTACCTCAAAGAGGATGGAATTTATAGGGAAAATAGCCGAAAGTATGAGGCAGTAAATGCCCAACTACCAACTAACTTCAACATGACTGACATCCCAAAATTCAAAGGGCATGAAAATCCTCTAAATCACATTCGTGCTTTTAAAGATTACATGTGTATCAAGGGCATCAAGCCGGAGATGTTCTTAAGGATCTTTCCTTCATCTCTCGACAATATTCCTAAACAGTGGTTTTAGTCTCTAGACCACAAGAAGATCTCTACTTGGGATGATGCGGCCATCGATTTCACCAAGCAATACGCGGATAACACCGAAATTCAAGTCAACATGCTCACCTTAGAGGTTGTTACCCAAAATGAAAAGGAAGGGTTCACCGACTTCCTAAGCAGGTGGAGGAAGACAAGCAGCCAACTAGTTGAGCGTCTAGACGAGGCCATTCTTGTGGAAAAATTCGTGGACAATCTAAGGCATATCTATGCAAATCATTTGAGGTACCAAAACATCAAGTCTTTTAAAGACTTAACAGTATTAGGTATGAGAATCGAAGACGATATTCGCAAAGGGCTCTTGTCCAAAATAATAGGACGCAGATATCAAGGGTCAACATCAACTGGAAGTCATTCCTACGGTTCCACTAGCAAGACCGATGATCTTAACCTCGTCGAGCCATCCAAGAAAAACATTACACCAAGGAAGTTAACCGACATCGGTGACACGTACACAAATGCACTGAAGAGGTTAATACAAGGAAGAATCCAACCAATAGGACCTACACCTGACCCGGAAAAGATGTCCAAATTTTGGGATGATAATGCTTATTACGAGTACCACAGGAGCAAAGGACATGACACAGAAAATTATTATAGGCTAAAGCATGCTCTCGAAGACATGATTGAAGATGGACGTTTGCCTATCCCTCCCGAGTGTAAGCCTAACAATACAAAGAATCCTCTTGGAATTCTAATGATCTCGAATGAAGAATCCACCTTGGATTACTCACACCTTATATCTCCAGTCGAAGATGAGATCAATATGGTCGACCATGGAGAAGCCTACTCTACCGTCTGTAATACTACGATTTTCTAAGTTTGTTACTCGGCCGAATATGGCTTACTCGACCGAGTAGGTGTGTCGTGTGTTTCTGGACAGTTTACTGCCCAGGAATACTCAGCCGAGTATGGGAATACTCGACCGAGTAGAGGATACTCGGCTGAGTGAACTCTATACTCGGCCGAGTATCTGGTCTGACGGATAATTATTCCACGGTTTGATTTAGAAAGGATTAAAGTTATTTAGACACGTTTTACAACTTCTAATCACTTTTACAAAACCTAAGCAATACAACGTAACTCCAATCCTTTCCAAATCTCTCTCTCAAGTGCGCAGATTGTTGTGAGTCTAGTTCATCTTTCGTTGCGTCGATTGTGTCGTAAAGCTTTTGATTTCATAAGTTCTATTGATTTGTCTTTTAGGGTTTTGCCCTAATTTGTGATTTGGGGGAAAAGGGTTTTTGCATATGGTAATTGGAATTATATGATTGTTGTTAGGTGAGAACTTCGTAGAGGAGCCATTCTAGCTTACTTGTGTATCTTATTGTAGTTTGTGCTAAGGTAGGGTTTCCCTACTCGGTTTACTGTTAATTGATTTAAGATTGTATTGTAATTGTCGTACGATTGATATTGTGATTATATGCTGATTGTTGATGTGGAGTTGGGTGTTGGAGTTGTGATGGTTGATGGTGATGTTCACGAGGTGCATCCTCGGCTGAGTGGAGTCCCTTGTGGGAGTGGCTTCACGCCCTAGTTTTGCCCTCAGTGGAACCCGTCACAGGAGGGGATGTGTACATTAATGAACAGGGTTATCTCTCGTTGATGAGCGGGGGCTTAGGTGGGTACGTCTGCGGTCCCCAACTGGTAGGGCTACACACTTTAATGTGTAGTCGGTTACATGTCGTGATTGGGAGTTGGAGGTGGATAATGATCAGCTATTTATCTTTTCATACTTGTCTTATGTTGATTATGCAATAACTGACCCCGTTATTGTTTTATAAAATCCGTGGTGATCCATTCGGGGATGGTGAGCAGATTGTGACAGGTGATGATGTTTGCTAGCTATGGGGACGAGATGAGGAGCCATCACTCGAGTCTAGCTTCCGCTGTCATGAGATTTATCTTCCAGTTTTAGTTGTTGAACACTAGTAACTTTACTTTGGTTTTGGTTTTGGATTTTGGAACATGTAAACATTAATCAGTTATACTTTAATCATTGTGTTTTGGATTGGTAACTTTGATATACTAACCTTGGGCAACCTAGATGGTGACGGTCTCTCATGCTAGGGTGGTCCTGGTAAGGGACCTTGGTATGTGTGGCTGTCACAAAGTGGTATCAGAGCGACGATTCTGGAACCTTAAACTAATGCACCCAATGAACATAGGGAGTAAATAAAATGAACCCGGGTAGAGTTGTTTGGAGCTATCACAAAGACTTGGGAGACATCCCGAAGTCGCATTGAGGCCCTTATGATCTCAAGTTGGTCACATGGGGAAGTCTTGGGAACTATTGTATGTTTGAGTCATGTGTGTGTAGTACCTGTAATTTGAAACTTATGAAGTTGTTGCATGAAATGATGAAAGAATTGGAACATGGTAGTATATGAAAGGTGAATTGCGAATTTGTATATGTTAGATATTGAGCATGAAATATGTTGAGCATGTTAAATGTTTGCTACGTGGCTTTTTAAAGGGTAGTTGTGCATATGTATATATCTTGATAGAAAAGCATGTTTACGTATGATAGCGATAGTTTACAACTCGTTTTGGCATGACTCGGTCGAGCAGGGCGGGTACTCGACCGAGTAGGGAGTACTCGGCCGAGTAACCAGGCACTTGACCGAGTGTTGTTTGGGTTATAGGTAGCAGTAGCTACTGGTTGTGATCACTTGACTGAGTAATAGAGCATACTCGACTGAGTGAGGCATACTCGACCAAGTATCATCCATACTCGACCGAGTATGTCTTATTTATTTTTGACGTTGGCTACTGGAGTGGAACACTCGACCGAGTAGTCCATACTCGGTCGAGTATCTCACCATACTTGGCCGAATACTTCTTTGGCGGAGGGTCATGTTTATTTTGAGTTGTAGGCTATGTGCTTACGTTTCCTTGCTTTTATCAGCTCAAAATGCCGCCAAAGAGGTCAGCAGCGTATATCCAAGCATCTGAGATGACCACAGATGAGGTAGCCCGTATGATCGAGCAGCATGAAGCACTGTTAGAGGCTCTTAAGAATGTGGATAAGGGGGCTGAGAAACCGGTGGATGCAACCCACCTAAGAACCATCATTGCCCGCTTCAACCCATCAACTTAAGAGGGCACCAGAGAGCCTAAGCTGCTTGATAACTGGCACCGCGAGATCAAGAGTCTCCTTGAGGTTGTGAAGTGTCCGCCGGAGTTGGCTGTCGAGCAGGTAGTGTACTACTTGAGGGGTAAGGCTACAGTTTGGTGGCAGAACGTGAAAGAAGATGCCAGGACATACTACAAGGATGAGGGGCTCGATGCTATACCATGGGCAGGTCTGAATAGCGCCATGAGGGAACAATTCGTGCCGGAGCACATCCATCACAAGTTGAGATCCGAGTTTGATTGTTTCACCATGTCTGATGATATGACTGTTTCAGAGTACTATCACCGGTTCCTTGAGTTGTCACGCTACATAGAAGATATGCAGATGGGGCAGCAGGGTTTGGCTTTTCGTTTCGAGAAGGGGTTGGCACCCAAGATCATGAATAGGTTACCAGCTGGAGTTATTACTGACCTGAAAGAGGTATACCCGCGGGCTGGGCAAGCTGAGAGATTGGTGGACTTGGCCAAGGAGGCTATGGAGATAACTACAACTGAGAAGAGGAAAGCAGAGAGTGAAAGTGGCAGTTAGTCAGGCCACAGGAAGAGCAACTATGGGCAGTCTAGGGCTTTTTCTGGAGGATCTGGGTTTTCAGGGGGATCTCGAGCATGGGGAAGGGGTGGTGGTCGGAGTGTTAGTGACAACTCCAACCTTACTTGCTTTAACTGTGGTGGAGTGGGTCACAAGAGACACGACTGTACCAGTGCCATAGTTGGAGGGGTTTCAAGAGCTTATCAGGGGAGTTTCTCTCAGGCTCCGAGCCAGAGTTTTGCTAGCAATAGGCCATATTGGTCTTGGGGTAACCGTGGAAGGCAGAACAACAACAATGGCGGCTTTAACTGTAACAGTGGAGGATCCTATCAGCGCCCGAACAACAGTGTGACTCAGAACTTGGCTGCTAAGCCGACTACTTCAAACACCTCGGTCCAGGGTGGAGGCCAGAAAAGCAGCGAGAAGCTCTTCATGATGGGCAAACAAGAAGCCGAGAATGATACCCATGTAGTTACCGGTACCTTTCTTGTTCATCATAAGCTATCTTTTGTTTTGTTTGACTCAGGGGCAACCCACTCTTTTGTGTCTAGAGGTCATGCCTTATCTATGGGTTTGGGGGAGTATGAACTTGTAAAAGATGATGTGTTTATACCTTCTGGGGAGTCGTTGTCTTGTGTTAAGCTGTATAGAGATATGTCCATGTTGGTTGGAGGGGTAGACTTACCGGTCAACCTATTAGAGTTTCTAATGGATGGGTTTGAGGTCATCATCGGGATGGATTGGCTGGGCAAGTATGATGCTAAGATAGATTGCCGACAAAAGAAAGTGTCTTTAAAGGGTCCCAAGGGTGTCAGAGTGTCTTACACGGGGTTTGTGGTGAGGCCAAAGTGTAAGTTCATCGTTGTAATGACCTTAAAGTCATGTTTGAGTAATAAGTGTCCCTTAATTCTTTGCCAAGTGAGAGATCGGCGCGCAGAGCAGCTGGCAGCATCTGACATACATGTGGTTGGAGAGTTTAGTGATGTCTTTCCAGATGAGATACGGGGGTTACCACCTAAGAGAGATATCGACTTCAATGTGGAGCTTAAACCGGGGACAGGTCCTATATCTAAAGCACCATACCGTATAGCACCTAAAGAACTGGAAGAGTTGAAGAAGCAGCTACATGATCTGTTAGATAAGGGGTATATCCATCCTAGTGTGTAACCATGGGGAGCACCGGTGTTGTTTGTGAAAAAGAAGGATGGGAGCATGAGGCTATGCATCGACTACAGAGAGCTAAATCGTGTTACGGTGAAGAATAGGTATCCTTTGCCAAGGATTGATGATCTTTTTTACCAGCTGAGTGGCGCAAGGGTGTTCTCTAAGATCGATTTGAGGTCGGTTTATCACCAGTTGAGGATAACAGATGAGGATATTCCTAAGACAGCCTTCCGGTCTCGTTACGGTCACTATAAGTATGTAGTGATGCCTTTTGGTTTGACGAATGCACCAGCAGCTTTCATGGATCTTATGAACCGGGTTCTTGGACAAGTTTGTGGTCGTCTTCATTGATGAATCTTAGTCTACTCTAAGCCTAAGAAGGAGCATGAGGAGCATCTGAGAATAGTTTTGCAGACTTTGCGAGATAATCAGCTATATGCCAAGCTATCCAACATTACTACAAAAAATGTATACAACGACGCTTGCTTCCCGGCGCTCTTTGAAAAAACGTTTGATTTTGTCAAATAAGTCCAAACTTAAGGCGCTTTTGGGAAAGCGCCTCTAATAAACGTCCCCACAATTAAAAAGGGTGCACGGTAATTGAATATTTTCTGACTGGCCATATCCCCCTCTAAATATCTACTCGAAAAAAAAAACCCTATTTCACCATCTTCAATGAGCAATTATTCAACTATCAATTAGAGACTTTGTGAAAGTTAGATTTGTCATACGAAACAAGGTTTGAATTCTCACCGGTCTTTATAGGTTTAAATTATCTATGTTCAATTAGGTAGAATATCATTCTCTTTCTTTCGTTTTTTTCGTCCTACTGAAAATTGGGGGTTTCATTGACTTGAGACAAATATCACTGTCTTTCTTTGTTTCAGCGTCGACGTCCTTCTTAGGCTTGAAAAGAACCATGACTTAATCCGTTATCGTCTATTGACCACAATAATTGATGCTTTTGTTCGATTTTTAAGTCAAATTCTAGTGAGTTGTATGCTAATGTTCAATCATTTCAGACTTTCAACTGGTTATGCTTTTCTCTGATAATTTGGGGGATTAATAGGGTAAGTAAATTTTGTTTTAATAAACAAATACATAGACTTATGAGTAACAGTTCAAGAATTGAGATTTAACTTGTTCCCCTAATTATTTCTCCAGAAACTGCCATGCCTCAGACATGAGATTTATGTAGCATGTTATGCAAACGTGTGCTCCCATTATATATAGCTTATAATGAGAGCAAATCCAATGGTCTTCTTGTGACAAGGTTTGAGATTTAAGTTTATTTTTTTGCCTTTCGATAAAGTTGTTCGGCTTAGGAGATGGGCTTATGTGTGTGCTTCCTTCAGTATTTGAGGACTTCTAGCTGTGGGTATAACTATTACCCTCCCATAGTCATTTCTACCCTCCAGTTTCTAGTTCAATGAAGACCATGTTAATCTATTGCCTATCCAGTTTAGATTCTCTTCTACTCCGTATGTGTTATATTATCAGTTGAATTTATTCCAAATTTCTTCAATGTTTTCTTTTGTTTCTGTTTTTTTCACAGAATGTTAAGAGTTTCGTGGTTTTATTGAGCTTAAGCGCATTTCAGAAAGTTTACTGATTATTTGAGGCTCTTTAAGTTCAGTAAGCTACTTATCTAATTTGTATATGCTCCTCGGTTTCAATGTTTAAATTAGCCTTGTTCTTGTTGAGTAGTTACCTATAATTTGAGTTTGTTTTAGCCACCAAAGCCGTAGAGATGGTCTGTACTAGCTATAACGATAATTTATCCTTTAAATGAACATATCCTTTGCCTAATTGTGAAATCATAGGGAGGAATGATAATTGAATGCAATTAGACATTAGTATACTAGCTGTAACTATGAATATGGTAGCTGCTTAATTGAGATGGTCGTAGTATCAGAGATTGATTGAATGGAGCCTGTGGAGGCCATAAGCGATAGATTAAAATTCAATACTACCAATAATTTTACTGGAGCCGGTATCAAGATATGGTATGATTTGGATTATTTTTCTGAGATTCTCTTGAATCATTGTTTCAATTCTCTTAAATCACTAATAGAGGCCAATAAAAGCGGTAATCAGATTCTGATATTGAAGAAGTTCAACAACATCAATAAGATTAGTCCTTTTCTATGAAATCGCATCTATTTTTTTTTTATAACTTTGGTGTTTTTCCTCTGGTAATGCAGCCATGCATAAAAGATCACTTTATCCTATAGTACTTGAAACATAGAAATTAAGTTTGAGAACACACTATGAATAGCATGAAACATGCAACCAAGTATGATCCTCATTATAGACTTGTCTCTTGTTGTTTTTTCTTAAATAATAATTGATTTAATTTATTATTCTATCTTCTGCAGTTGTTGTACATGTTTATTTCATTAACTCCAACACTAAAATACACTATTATGGCTACATCTACCTTTGACTGAAATCTCATCAGCATATCCACAAGGTTAGTTGTTCCTCATGCTTTTATAATTGAATTTGATTTTGATTTGATCACTATAATTCAATTATGGTTATATGGCCTATCATAGTGTCTTCAAATTTATTTAAGGTTAATGTTCTGCAAGTTATAGTATAGGATGGTAAAAATAAAGGGTTCTTTTAAATTAAATGGATCTTCCACAACCTTTAGTTTGCGCAGAAATTAGTGCCAGACCGTAACTACTACTGCTTATTGTTTGTTCTGTACATGAATGTGTTGCAGGTGAAGTTTTACTTTTTTATTCTCAGCAATACTCTAAGTCCAAAGTCATGCGCTCTTTTATTCGTTCCTCGAGCTGCTTGGCAAGGGCATAGTATAAAGGGACAATACATCAGTCATATGTCGCGGGGTCGGATCAAAAGAAGATACATGAATAATTTAATTTTAGTACTCAGTTAAGCTATTGAGTTCTTGTATATTGTTGATCTTGTAAGTAATTATGTTGGATAATATATGTATTCGAAATTATGTATTTCATTTATTTAAGTTGAATTCTATGTTCGACAATTGTGAAGATAATAAGTTTGTTGGTGTTAACGTTTTTTTTTCATTATTACGAATTACGGGTTCGTAAATTAGTTTAGTACATTGTCCTTTAATGGCAATTCTCAAATGTCGTAACAGGGTAAAAAAATGGCAGCTGCTAGGTATATAAAAACAACTCAGCAGAATGATAAAGGCGCTTTATGAAGCATTGCTGATTATAACGACGTTAAAACTGCGCTGCTATTACATTGTTATAGTGCAGCACACATTGTGGCGCTATTAAATAGCTTATACCGACGCAAGTATTTAGCTCCTGGAAAGGGGTTAGGGGCACTGGCAAAACCGGCGCTTTAAAGAGCGTCGGTATAACCCTTTGCGGCGCTATTTAGCGTCGCAGAAAGTCATATCAAAGCGTCGCAAAAGCCCTATTTCCTAGTAATGCAAGTGCGAGGTTTGGCTGGAAGAAGTGGCTTTTCTGGGTCATGTGGTATCTAAAGAGGGTGCGTCGGTGGATCCTAGCAAGATTGAGGCAGTGACGAACTGGGAATCACCGAAGAATGTTGCTGAGATTCAGAGTTTCTTGGGTTTAGCTGGTTAGTACAGGAGGTTCGTGAAAGACTTTTCTATGATCGCGAGGCCTATGACAGCTTTGATGAGGAAAGAGACCAGATTTTGGTGGGATGAGAGTTGTGAGACGGCGTTCCAAACCTTAAAGGAGCGTTTGACCATAGCTCCTATCCTAGCTTTACCTGAGGGAAGTGAGAACTTTGAAGTATGCACCGATGCTTTTAAGAATGGGTTGGGATGTGTTTTAATGCAGAATGGGAAGGTTATAGCTTATACGTCGATGTAGCTGAAGCCGTATGAAGAGAACTATCCTACTTATGATTTGGAACTGGGTGCAGTTGTTATTGCTCTTAAGATTTGGAGGCACTATCTTTATGGGGCAACCTTTAAGGTGTTTTCAGATCATAAGAGTCTGAAATATATTTACACTCAGAAAGAGCTTAACATACGACAAAGGCGATTGATGGAGCTTATTGGGGACTACGACATGGAGATCATCTATCACGAGAGTAAGGTTAATGTTGTTGCAGATGCTTTGAGTAGGAAGAGTGTTCATTCATTGTGTACGTACAACTATGTCTTTGCTGAAGCTGAGGGATGAGATGTCCAGGATGGGGATCCATATGATTCGGAAAGGGGATACCGTCGGGGTTTTGATGATCGAGCAAGATTTGTACGAGGATATTAAGAGGAAACAAGAGCTTGATCCAAAGATCTAAGAATGGAAGTCAAGAGTGGAGAGTGGCATGGTTTCCAGGTTTTCTATCCACACAGATGGGAGTGTTCGCTGTGATGGGAGATGGTGTGTTCCTGATGATGCATATTTGAGGAGAGTAATCATGACAGAGGCTCATTGCACTCCTTATTCAGTTCACCCAGGAGGTGACAAGCTTTATAAGGACCTCAAGAAAACTTTTTGGTGGCCTAACATGAAGAGGGATGTGGCCGAGTTCGTGGCTAAGTGTCTGACATGCCAGAGGGTAAAGGGTGAGCAGCGAAGACTACAAGGTAAGATTCAGTCACTTGAGGTACCTGAGTGGAAGTGGGAGTCGATCTCTATGGACTTTATTGTGGGGTTACCAAGGACACAACAAGGTAACATTATGATTTGGGTGATCGTTGATCGGTTAACAAAGTCAGCTCACTTCATTCCGATGAAGGATACATGGACTAAGGTACAGTTAGCTTTGGATTACGGGAAGCATGTGGTTCGATTACACAGTGTGCCTAAGGATATAGTGTCGGATCGAGATGCGAGGTTTATATCACAGTTTTGGCAGGAGTTGCAGGATTTGATCGGTATGACCTTAAAAATGAGTACACCTTTTCATCCTGCCATAGATGGTTAGACTGAGAGGACTATCAAGACCTTGGAGGACATGTTGAGGGCTTGTGCCATGGAGTTCGGTGGAAGTTGGGAATATATGCTGGATTTGATTGAGTTTTCTTACACCAACAGCTATCACACCAGTATAAGAATGGCACCGTTCGAGGCTTTATATGGCAGGAAGTGCCGAAATCCAGTTTGTTGGGTGACAACGCAGAGGCAGTGGTATTAGGACCACAGATGGTGCAAGATATGATTGAGCAAGTTCGACTGATTCGTCAAAAGATGGAAGCAGCTCAGGATCGCCAAAAGAGTTATGCAGATTTGCACCGTAAGGACATTGAGTTCACAGTGGGTGACAAAGTCCTTTTGAAAGTGTCACCGATGCGAGGGGTGATGAGGTTTGAAAAGAAGGTTAAGTTAAGCCATAAGTTTATCGGTCCATATGAGATCTTGGATCGTGTAGGTGAGGTGGCCTACTGGTTAGCTTTACCACCAGCTTTGGATCAAGTCCATAACGTGTTTCATGTTTCACGGCTCCAGAAGTATGTGAGTGATCCATCACATGTGCTTGAGGTTGAGAACATAGAGGTTGATGAGTCTTTATCTTATGCGGAGGTTCCTAAAGAGATCTTAGACCGCAAAGTACGCAAGACAAAGAATGGTGAGACTCTCTTACTTAAGGTGCTTTCGTCTAATCATAATGTGAAAGAGGCCACATGGGAACCAGAGGAGGCTATGAGAGAGCATTTTCCCCACCTTTTCGATCAGGTATGTATGGTTATGGAGGCGTAACCGTTGTCTTTTGAGGGGGGTAGGAGATGGTCGCATGCTTGTTTTTGAGTTAGTTTAAGTTGGTTTAGTTATGTTTTGAGTGGGTTTAACTATGTTCGTATCATCTGGTCAGTTGTGTTGGGTGTTTTGTTTTATGTAGTGGGAGTTGTTTGGCTCTTGTTGGTCTTGTTTTGTGTGTATCGTGTGAACTTCGGGGACGAAGTTCTTTTTAAGGAGAGAAGACTGTAATACTACGGTTTTCTAAGTTGGTTACTCAGCCGAATATGGCTTACTCGGCCGAGTAGGTGTGTCGTGTGTTTATAGAAAGTTTACTGCCCAGGAATACTTGGGCGAGTATGGGAATACTCGACCGAGTTGAGGATACTCGGCCGAGTATACTCTATACCCGACAGAGTATCCGGCCTGACGGGTAATTATTCTGCGGTTTGATTTAGAAAGGATTAGAGTTATTTAAGACGTGTTTTACATTTTCTAATCACTTTTACAAAACCCAAACAATAAAACGTAACTCTAATCCTCTCCAAATCTCTCTCTCAAGTGCGCGGATCATCGCGAGTCTAGTTCATCTTTCGTTGCGTCGATTGTGTCGTTAAGCTTTTGATTCCATAAGTTCTATTGATTTATCTTTTAGGGTTTTGCCCTAATTTGTGATTTGGGGGAAAAGGGTTTTTGCATATGTTAATTGGAATTATGTGATTGTTGTTAGGTGAGGACTTCGTAGAGGAGCCATTCTAGCTTGCTTGTGTATCTCATTGCAGTTTGTGCTAAGGTAGGGTTTCCCTACTCGGTTTAATGTTAATTGATTTAAGATTGTATTGTGATTGTTGTATGATTGATATTGTGATTATCTGCTGATTGTTGATTTGGAGTTGGGTGTTGGTGTTATGATGGTTGATGGTGATGTTCGCGAGGTGCGTCCTTGGCGGAGTGGAGTTACTTGCGGGAGTGGCTTCACGCCCTAGTTTTGCCCTCTGTGGAACCCGCCACAGGAGGGGGTGTGCACATTAATGAACATGGTTATCGCTCGGTTATGAGCGGGGGCTTAGGTGGGTATGGCTACGGACCCCCCACTGGCAGGGCTACATACTTTAGTGTGTAGTCGGTTACCTGTTGTGATTGGGAGTTTGAGGTGGATGATGATCAACTGTTTATCTTTTCATGCTTGTTTTATGTTGATTATGCAGTAACTGACCCCGTTGTCGTTTTATAAAATCTGTGGTAATCCATTCGGGGATGGTGAGCAGATTGTGATAGGTGATGATATTTGCTAGCTATGGGGACGAGATGGGGAGTCATCACTCGAGTCTAGCTTCCGTTGTCATGAGATTTATATTTCAGTTTTAGTTGTTGAACACTAGTTACTTTACTTTGGTTTTGGATTTTGGGACACGTAAACATAAATCAGTTATACTTTAATAATTGTGTTTTCGATTGGTAACTTTGATATACTAACCTCGGGCAACCGAGATGGTGACGGTCTCTCATGCTAAGGTGGTCCTAGTAAGGCACCTTGGTATCTGGGGGTGTCACACCATCACACCAACTATTGCAGATTTTGTCGCATGGGCAAGAAGTGTGAGTAGACAGGTTGTTAAACTAGAAGATGTCGTATCGTCTTTGCGAAAGTCAATACTCTCAACACCAAGAGCCATGCAAATGGCCATTACCCTATCTTGCGAGTCTACAATGCAAGAAGTCATCGCGGTAGTTAACGATTTGGTTCAACAAATCATCCATGTAGAATCCAAAATCCTATACCTCAAAGAACTCAACACTATCAATGGAGTTTGGGCAGATGACATTGAATATGTTTACCTCAGGGATCATCCTTTGTTCAAAAGTGCAGAAAGTCTTACAGACGAGATTATTACTATGATACTTTGGGATGACCATTTGAATCCCGCAACACTCATCACAGATGCAAGCCCAGCCAACAAGAAGAAAGGATGGATAAAGTCAATTAAATGGACCAACAATCAAGGAAGACTCTTCATGCTCACAACTGGAGAAGGAGAGATGTTCAAAGGAGAACCAGAAGACGACGAGTTCGAATCTGAGTCAGAGTCGGAGTCAGAAACTGAGTCTAAGTCTAGGGAAGTCATTAGAGAGTCTCCTTCTATTGTCACTCTCCGTCCCTTTGTTTCTCCTAGTTTAGCATCGTCTAATAACAGTAGCTCGAGGAATGCCCCAACAACTGTTCCTTTACCGCCACTGGCTACGGCATATATGGCTTCTTTGTTTCAGTTATTTTCAAACCTTAATATGAATAAATCCGATTCTGCTCACTCTTTGTGTTATTTTGATTGCAATTCTATTTATGATGATACTGAGGATGATCTTGACCCAGACTCAATCGAACTACCTCCCTACATAATTAAAGAAATACTAGAGGAAGTTAAAGGGGCACCAGTTGTAGAGAACACTGAATCTATCAACGTAGGGACATTTAGAACCCCAAGAATTTAGGATAAGGACGACCCTGGACCCAAACGAAAGAGCTCGCTTCATCGACATTCTTCACGAATTCAAAGACGTATTCACTTGGTCCTACAAGGATATGCCAGGGATAGACAGGGATATTGCAGAACATTGAATCCCAATCAAACCAGGTTTCGAACCCGTAAAACAGAAGCTTCATCGAATGAGAACAGAATGGGCCCTAAAGATCAAGGAGGAAGTGGACAAACAATTCAAAGCCGGGTTCATCAAAGTTTCCGAGTATTCAGACTGGGTGGCTAATATAGTCCTCGTACCCAAAAAGCATGGGCGAATCCGGGTTTGTGTTGATTTCAGGGACCTAAACAAGGCCAGTCCAAAAGACGATTTTCCACTCCCACACATCGATATATTGGTATATAATACAGCAAATCATGCACTCCTCTCTTTTATGGACGGATATGCATAGTATAATCAAATCAAAATGGCTGAAGAAGATATGCACAAAACAGCGTTCGTCACTCAATGGGGTAATTACTGCTACACCGTTATGCCGTTTGGATTGATCAATGTGGGAGCAACGTATCAACGCACCGCGACTACCCCGTTACACGATATGATGCACAAATAAGTAGAAGTATATGTCGATGACATGATTGTAAAGTCCAAAGATGGGCAAAGTCACATCGCCAACCTTCGCAAGTTCTATCTCAGATTGCGCAAGTATAACATGCGACTTAACCCTCAGAAATGTGCGTTTGGAGTCACTTCCGGCAAATTATTAGGGTATGTAGTTAGTCAAAGAGGTATAGAGATTGATTCATCCAAGATTAAGGCTCTAATAGAGATGCCACAGCCACAGACAGAAAAGGAAGTTCGGGGTTTGCTGGGCAAAGTACAATACATCAGTCGGTTTATTTCAAAGCTCACCATGATTTGTGAACCTATATTCAAGAAGCTCAAGAAAACATGCCATGCCATGTGGGATGACGATTGTCAAAAGGCATTTAACATAATCAAGGAAATATTGGCTAAACCGCCAGTTCTAATGCCACCACAAAAAGATCAACCCTTATCTCTGTAATACTCCGTATTTTATAATTATATAAACAATATTGTATTGTATTTTATACGAATTATTTATGAGACGGAATAATGAAATAATAATAATAATAATAATAATAATAATAATAATAATAATAATAATAATAATAATAATAATAATAATAATAATAATAATAATAATAATAATAATAATAATAATAATAATAATAATAATAATAATAATAATAATAATAATAATAATAATAATAATAATAGGATGGTAATGATAATAATAATAATAAAAATAATAAGTTGTAATAATAATAATAATAATAATAATAATAATAATAATAATAATAATAATAATAATAATAATAATAATAATAATAATAATAATAATAATAATAATACGATATACTATACGTGTATTATATACGTATACCGCACTCACCTTATATACCCTCCACCCTACCTTATCCATTTGTAATCTCAACACAATCTCCACCCATTTTTTTAGAGAGAAGAGAGAAAGAGAGAAAGGAAGAGGAAGTGAAGATTTTGCCCTTCGCCTCGGGATCGTAAGGTAAACCCGTCTCACACTAGTTTTTATATTATTTTAATTAACCTGCTCCGACCTTGACCCGCCGTAGACCGCCGTTGACCACCCATTGACCCTGTTGACCACCCAAACCATGCTTGACCGAGCCCCTTATTGGTTTTTAGTAGTTGTTATGCGACCCTCTTAAGACGGATTTTTAACCCCCTTACCGTGATCGTCTAGGGCCGCCCTTGGGGTGGTTGTGTCGAGGGGAGTGAGGAGGTCACAATGGTGGTCTTGGGTGGTGGGTTGAGTGGCCGTGGGTGGTGGAAATGTAACACCCGCTCTTTTTTGCATAACGGCTTTAAAATATTTTAAATTGATTAATTTAATTAATTATATTTTTAAGCGTAATTTTTATAAAATTATTTTTTTAAGGCTTAATTTATATAAATACATATATGTATATATATATATATATATATAGTTGGATAGTAATAATAGCGATAATAATAATAATAATTCCCGTTTTAAGTTATAGTAGACTTGAGACGTATTTCCGTCTAGCAAAAGACCGTCACATTACTCTTGTGAGATTAGATTAATTTGGACCAACCACAAGTTAACAACACACCACCTACCCTCATTATATTATCCTCTCCACTCACAACCTATCACTACCTCCCCTTACATTTTGGAAAAAAACAAAAAAAAAAAATATAATCAACTCCCTGCTTCTTCCCTATGAACGACCAAAAGCCAAGCCCCATGAACACAATTTTCTTTCAAACTTAAAAATTAAGATTTCTACTTCGTTTCTCGACCAATTTCCGTAATTCTTGCACCAAATTCTTCCCCTTTCCTTCCTCCATCATTCTAGGTAAGAAAGTTGCAGTCTTATAAGATTTTCGTTTGACCCATCTTATAAATGTCACGGTTTTAGCTGAAAAACCGAGTCCTTTTCGTGTGCTAGGTGAAGAACTTGAAGACTCGGACGGAGATTCTTACATTGTGGACGACACACTCGAGGATTGAAGAGCATTCAAGGTAACGGTGATGGGATTACTCGACATTATGTTGGAATTTATATGTATTTACATGTGTTCTTACTTTTTATAAAACAAAGTTTTTGTCTTGACTGAGTTCATGTGGTGTCCTTTGAGACGGTTTTATTCGAGTTTTACTTATCCATTTTGAGAAACGTTGGTACCTTTGTATTCTTGGTGAAGTGGGTAGTCATGTTGGGTAATTTGTTTGGATGAATACTATCATTTTCATGCTTAAAATTTTGTCTTAAGATGGATGCAAAACTGGACATAAAATCGTGAAACAGGGGCTATGTTGGAGTTTTTGTGGATGCGATTTGTGGGTTGAAATGGTTGTTGGTTCGAGTCATTTTGATTGCTTATGTCTCGTGTGCATATACATGAATGAATATAGTCTTTTGTTTGGATGAATTCCGCCTTGTAACATGCTTAAAAACTTGTCTTAAGACGGCCTCATAAGTTGCTAGAAAAACCATGTTTATATAGGTTGATAATGGGCGACTTTTGTGGACTGTTTTTTAGTCGATTTCACGGATGATTTGAACCAAATAGTTGCTTTCCGTCTCATATGTATATCAAAGTATGTAATGGGTTGGTTGTATGTGAGACATTTCACCCTTTTCATGCTTAAAATTTCGTCTTAAGACGGTCACAAATGAACTTTTTAAATTGTGAAAATGAACCTTGTGGGGCAGTTTTCGCGGGCTGTTTTGACGAGTTTCTTTATGCTATATTAAACCATTTTTTTGCTATTGTCTCAAGTACATGTACATGTTGGTTTTGGGTCTTTTGTACGGGTGAAATCCGTATCGGTTTGGCCGAGAAAACCGCCCCAAGACGGCTGGACAGAAGGGGGATTTTTGGTTTTTTTCTCTGACTGCATGCTGCGTATCAGGGTTGTGCCCCTGAGTACTACATGCTGCTGCTGCGTTTTCTTTTGCAGGGACCTGCCATCCCTGTTATGGACATTTCCAGGCCAGGTTTAGGCAATGGGCATGGGGAACAGGCCGGCTGGGCAGCACAACTTTAATCCGTGTGTGTCCAGCTCGTCTTTTGCGTAGCCCGCAACCGTCTTTCCTCCTTTGTTCTATGCCTTCTCATATCCTATGTTAAGCTTTGAACATGCCTAGTAGTTGTTGGGTCACTCGTATATTACAGCATATGCTTATGAATGGCTCACATGTGATTATTTACGTTTCATCTCATGTTTTATATAATGCAATTGTTCATTCCCACTTGTTTTCGTTTTGTTCAAATGGCTTAGTTATATGAAATAAAATGGTGACCCTTGTTATAAAAGGATGAAATGACGTGGGAATACTCCATTTATGAGTTATTACTTGCTCTTTTTCATTTATTTATCACGCCTCAAGTACGTATGATTTATTCTACATGTTTAATTAAATTGGGTCGTATCCATATAAATTTGTCATTTTGCTATACCTTTTGCTTGACTTACATTTACGCCCGACTTGTGCTGTTCTGACAAGTACGGGTTTGGCCTACTTGTGCTGTTTTGGCAAGTACGGTTTTTGACCACTTGTGTTGTTCTTAGTCTTTCCGCCACTTTCGTGTTGTTCTAGCGATTGGGATACTCGATTTCCGTTCTGTTATCAAGTCTTGGATAGAGACTGTTTAGACTAGGACCGTATTATTATCGTAGTCCTACCCGGGGAAATTATAGTCTAAGAGTGGTAAATGTCTTGCATTATGGATGGTTGCATATGTCATTTTTACGTGCGATGTGTGACACCCCCACATACCAAGGTGCCTTACCAGGACCACCCTAGCATGAGAGACCGTCACCATCTCGGTTTGCCCGAGGTTAGTATATCAAAGCTACCAATCCAAAACACAATTATTAAAGTATAACTGAATAATGTTTACATGTTCCAAAATCCAAAACCAAGATAAAGGTTACTAATGTTCAACAACTAAAACTGAATGATAAATCTCATGACAGCGGAAGCTAGACTCGAGTGATGACTCCCCATCTCATCCCCATAGCTAGTAAACATCATCACCTGTCACAATCTGCTCATCATCCCCGAATGGATCACCACAGATTTTATAAAACAACGGGGTTAGTTACTGTATAATTAACATAAGACAAGTACGAAAAGATAAACAGCTGATCATCATCCACCTCCGACTCTCAATCACAACATGTAGCCGACTAAACACTAAATTGTGTAGCCCTGCAAGTGAGGGACCGCAGCCGTACCCACTTAAGCCCCCGCTCATCAATGACCGATAACCCTGTTCATTAATGTGCACATCCTCTCCTGTGGCGGGATCCAGAGAGGGCGAAACTAGGGCGTGAAGCCAATCCCGCAAGTGACTCCACTCAGCCGAGGACGCACCTCGCGAACATCACCATCAACCATCACAACTCCAACACCCAACTCTAATTCAACAATCAGCAGATAATCACAATATCAATTGTAAAACAATCACAATACAATCTTAAATCAATTAACAGTAAACCGAGTAGGGAAACCTTACCTTAGCACAAACTGCAACGAGATATACAAGCAAGCTAGAATGGCTCCTCTACGAAGTCCTCACCTAAAAAAAATCACATAATTCCAATTACCATGTGCAAAAACCCTTTTCTCCCAAATCACAAATTAGAGCAAAACCTTAAAAGATAAATCAATAGAACTTATGAAATCAAAAGCTTACCGACACAATCGACGCAACGAAAGATGAACTAGACTCACGAACGATCCGTGCACTTGAGAAAGATATTTGGAGAGGATTAGAGTTATGTTGTATTGCTTAGGTTTTGTAAAAGTGATTAGAAACTGTAAAACGCGTTTTAAATAACTCTAATCCTTTCTAAATCAAACCGCGGAATTATTACCCGTCAGACCGGATACTCGGTCGAGTATAGGGTATACTCGGCCGAGTATAGGGTATACTCGGCCGAGTTTCCTCTACTCGGCCGAGTATTCCTGGGCAGTAAACTGTCCAGAAACACACGACACACTTACTCGGCCGAGTAAGCCATATTCGGCCGAGTAACAGACTTAGAAAACCATGGTATTACAGTATTCCCTCCTTAAAAAGAACTTCGTCCCCTAAATTCACACTATACACACAAAACAAGACCACTAGAAGCCAAACAACTCCCACTACATAAAACAAAACACCCAACACAACTGACTAGATGACACAACATAGTTAAACCAACTCAAAACATAAATAAACCAACTTAAACTAACTCAAAAACAAGCATGCGACCATCGCCTACCATCCCCCCCCCTAAAAGACAACGGTTACGTCCCCGTAACCAAACATACTAGATCAAAAAGGTGGGGAAAGCGTTCTCTCATAGCCTCCTCGGGTTCCCTTGTGGCCTCTTCCACATTATGATTAGACCAAAGCACCTTAAGTAAGACGATCTCACCATTCCTTGTCTTACGTACTTTGCGGTCTAAGATATCTTTAGGAACCTCCGCATAAGATAAAGCCTCACCAAGCTCTATGTTCTCATCCTCAAGCACATGTGATGGATTACTCACATACTTCCGGAGCTGTGAAACATGAAACACGTTGTGGACTCGATCCAAAGCTGGTGGTAAAGCTAACCTGTAGGCCACCTCACCTACACGATCCAAAATCTCATATGGACCGATAAACTTCTGGCTTAACTTTCCCTTCTTTCCAAACCTCATGAACCTGCGGTTTAAATATGCATAACTCTTTTGGCGATCCTGAACTGCTTTCATCTTTTGATGAATCAGTGATGTGGCTCTTAATTGTGCACATGTAGTCCCCCAATTGAACCTAATTTTACATACTAATATTGCATTTCATGGCCATTTTATCCGTCAAATCCTTTCTATTTTGCTTTCCTAGTGCATTTTATATGTTTTATAGGAAAGGAGATAATGTAGCGGAATTCCCGTCTCTCGCACATATTCGGAAGCTTGTTGACGATCTTGGATGGACTAGTATGAAGAGCAGGCAAGAATGATGTGTTAATTATTTAGACCATATTAATATTCATCTTATGATATTAAAATTAAAAATTAATTTAAAGTGGTCTAAATCTACATGCATGCAAATAAAAGTATAAAAGATGGTATTAAACCATCTTAAGACAAAAGTTCCTTACATTGTATAAGGCAAGTTTTGGGCACAACTCAAGGACTCCTTCCTTAATGTTGTTCTTGAGCTATGAAAATGGATGATCCTCCAAGACAACAAACCACCAAAAAAGATGGTCTCCTAAGGAAGCACCCAAGAATCAACCCAAAATACTACTAAAATACTAACTAGGTATATGTAGTAGTAAACCTTGTTTAATGTATATTTGATGTACTAAAAAATATTATTACTTTGATAATATTACTAGTTAATTTATATATGTGTTTTTAAGATGAACAAGATGAACAAATGAGAAAAAAAAAATGGTCTCTTGATAAAGTGCTCAAACAAAGACACAATTTTCTTCAAATTTTTCAAACTTCTAAAATGATGTGAATAGTTGGATATTTATAGCCAAATACGGGAGACAAATCTAAGTGGAATTTGCCACTTAAAAGGACACTTGGTGTCTTCTAAAAAATCAGCCAAATGGACTTATATGGGTCCATTTCGGTTTTCGACATTTGCCCCACAAATGCTTATAAGTCTTATATTTAATTATCTTACATAATTAAATATTAATTTAATTATTTAACACTTAAATAATACAAATTAACTACCAATGACTACTTAACCATTAAGTAATCATAAGACCATTTTATCAACATACAATGTATCAATATTAACCCACTTAGCTAATTTTACAACCTCTTGTAAATTTTAATAGCTAATTAATCCACCTCAAAACATATACACATATCGTATAAAATTAATTAATTAACAATTAATTAATAAATTCTAATCATTTATTATTTCAACATCACATAATTAAATAATAAATCTCCTTGTCCCGAGTTCGTAACCCGTCATCAAATAATACATTTATGTGACTAACTAAAAGTCAAATAATACAAGGATTTAATTATTTTGTATCTCATACAAATAATTAGTTTTTCCATTTGGGCATCATCCTATACGTGTGACCTAAAGGGATCAGCTGATCACCGCCGTCACACGACAGTAATGTCAAATTCTAGTCAGCCAATCATTACCGATTAACGATGACCAGCTGACAAATAAGAAGATAAATCCCTGATATTCCTTTTACGAGATTTAATATGTAAACGCACTTATTGTGGAGGACACTACTCCAACAATCTCCCACTTGTCCGACACAAGTGTGCGTTACCAATTCTCTTGTCCAATAATATCTCCCACTCAATGCAAGATGTCTTTCAGGTCATTCTTGCACATGATCATATCATGAAGTGGTTTCCTCGATCAAGAGAATGACTGTCTGGCCGGATAATCTACAATAAATCTCATCCGAGCGTGGCCACGCATTCACAGTCATCACTCCTCGAGTGGCCTTGAGATAAAATATAACTTAAAAGGACAATCCCGTTGACTTATTTTCTTCATTCGATACAGATCACAATGACCCAGTAAATGCTCATCGGCCTCCTTTTACAGTGTGACCTAGAACAAAAACCAAAGCCATCGGAAAACCCTACCAACTCAGACAAATAGTCACCAATCTAAAGAATTGACTCAAAGGAATAAATAGAAATCCTTGCCACGACCTAGCAACAAAAGGACTCTATAAACGGTGACTGTCCGACAAATTATCTCACAATCTGCCTATGTAATCGACCAGCCATCACTATGACCATATGACAGTCGAACCTGTCATCTATCGCCTTAAAATCTAGTCACTCCGATACGTCACCTCATTAAGTAACTAGGGACAAAATACAATGTTAATTAGGGCTGAGCATCGGTCCAAGACCGGACCGGACCAAACCGGACCGGACCGAAAATAAATTTTTTGTGGACCGAAGACCGGACCTAAAACTTTCGGTCTTGGACCACCAAACCCGAAATATTCGGTCCGGTCCGGTCTTAGACCGAAATGGACCTAGAACTAATTCTTTAACTATTTCGTATATGATAATTACATTTAAGTTTCACTAAATTAAATGTCGATGTATAATTAGACGATTGTTTTTGAGAAAAAAATACTCAATATTAATTTATAATGTCTTGTGAAGATAAAATGGTAATTTAGTTTATAATATTCTAATGATAGTCTTTAGAAACATAATATTCGGTCCATTTGGTCCCGACCTAAAATATTCGGGTTTGGTCCGGACCGGACCGAAGACCGAAAACTTAAAAAATGAGGACCGAGGACCGGACCTAAAAAATTCGGTCCGGGTTTGGTCCAGACCAAATGATCCGGTCCGGTCGATTTTTCCGGTCCGGACCTAAACTTCCTCACCCCTAATGTTAATCCAGTTCACTTAATAGGGTTCGACATTGTCTTTACAACCTATTTGGAGAAAACAAAGTATATAAATTCAGACATAAAACTGAATTTAACGACAAATGCAACTTATCATATATGAAATAATAAATACAATATTTTGATTATTACATATCATATAATTTACAACAGTTCTGGCATTCGTCTTAACCCATCGAAACTACATGACTATCATGTTTAGCTTGAGACAAAGGTTTGGTTAAAGGATCAGCGATGTTGTCGGTTGTCCCAACCTTACAAACTGTAATTTCTTTCCTTTCGATTAAATCTCTAATTACATAAATTTCCTAAGTACATGTCTAGATTTGTTACTAGACTTGGGCTATTTTGCTTGAAAAATTGCCCCACTGTTATCACAATACAAAGTGATAGGATCCTCGGCGGTAGGAACTACCTTCAGTCCCTCTAAAAATTGCCTAATCCAAACAGCTTCCCTTGCAGCTTCAGAGGCTGCAATGTACTCAGCTTCCGTTGTAGAATCAGAAGTCACAGACTCCTTGAAACTTCTCCAGCAAACAGCCCCTCCGTTCAACAAAAAGACAAAACCAGCCTGGAATTTCAAATCATCCCTATCGGTTTGGAAACTGGCATCCGTATAACCTCTTATACGTAATTCAGATTCTCCTCCAAACACTAAGAATGAATCTTTAGTCCTTCTCAAGTACTTTAGAATATTCTTGACGACTATCCAGTGATTCTCACCTGGAGTTTTCTGAAAACGACTCGTCATACTCAAAGCATACGAGACGTCAGGACGAGAACACATCATAGCATACATGATCGATCCAACAGCGGAAGCATAGGGAATTGATTTCATGCGTTCAATATCCTTAGGCTCAGTAGGACACTGTGACTTACTCAAAGTGATCCCACTGCCCATAGGTAGAAAACCTCTCTTGGAGTTTTTCATATTGAATCGGTCAAGAATCTTATCGATATAGGCTTCTTGACTCAATGCTAATATCCTTTTAGATCTATCCCTATAGATCCGGATACCCAAGATGCGTTGAGAAAAACCATTCTGTATAAACATGGTTCCTCAACACTTCATGTATAAACATGGTTCCTCAACACTTCGAGAAAAACCATTCTGTTTAATAACATGATCAAAATGATGATTCCAACTCCTTGACGCTTGCTTAAGACCATAAATGGATCTCTTAAGTTTGCATACTTTGTTAGGATTTTTAGGATGCACAATACCCTTAGGTTGTGTCATGAACACTTCTTCTTCCAGAAACCCGTTCAGGAAAGCGGTTTTGACATCCATTTGCCATATCTCATAATCATGAAATGCAGCAATCGCTAACATTATCCGAATAGATCTAAGCATAGCAACTGGTGCAAAAGTTTCATCATAGTGTAAACCATGAACCTGAGTGAAACCTTTTGCCACCAATCTAGTTGTGTAGACATCCTTATGTCCATCCATGCCGATTTTAATCTTGAATATTCACTTACACTGAAGAGGTCGAACATCTTTAGGTAAGTCAACCAAGTCCCATACCTGATTATCGTACATGGAATCCATCTCGGATTGCATGGCCTCAAGCCATAGCTTAGAGTCAGAACTCGTAATAGCTGCTTTGTATGTCTTGGGTTCATCACTTTCCAAAAGTAAAACCTCATAGTCACCATCTTCCTCGATAACACCAAGGTATCCGTCAGGCTGGCGACTAACCCTTTCTGACCTCCTAGGTTCAGAAGGAACAATAACTGATTCAGACGTAGAAGGAACATCTTCCCGTACTGTCACATCAGTTTGTGGCTCTTGAACTTCGTCAAGTTCAAATTTTCTCCCACTTTGCCTTTTAGAAATAAACGCCTTTTCTAGAAAGATAGCTTCACGAGCAACAAACACTTTATTCTCGTTACTATTGTACAAGTAATATCCACAAGTTTCCTTAGGGTAGCCTACAAAAATATATTTTTCAGAACGAGGTGCAAGCTTATCGTCAGACTTGCTCTTGACATAAGCATCACAACCCCATACTTTTATGTATCGCAGATTCGAGACTTTCCCTTTCCATATCTCATATGGAGTTTTGTCAGTTGCTTTAGTGAGACTTTTATTAAGTGATTGTACAACAGATAAAATGGCAAAACCTCAGAATGACTTAGGTAACTCTTTTTGACTCATCATCAATCGAACCATATCTAATAAAGTTCGATTCCTCCTTTCAGCCACGGGATTTAATTGTGGTGTGCCAGAAGGAGTTAACTGAGATACAATACCGCAGTTTTTAAGGTGATCTTTAAAGTCATTGCTTAAATATTCCCCACCACGATCTGATCGTAATGTTTTAATATTCTTATTTAACTTGTTTTCTACTTCATTCTGAAACTCTTTGAACTTATCAAAAGCTTCACTTTTATATCTCATTAAGTAGATATACCCATATCTACTCATGTCATCGGTAAAAGTAATGAAATAGTCATAATTACCTCTAGCAGTGACTGTCATTGGACCACATACATCGGTATGTATTAAACCCAATAACTCACTAGCTCGAGATCCTTTTCCTTGAAAAGGTGAACGAGTCATCTTGCCAAGTAGACAATATTTGCATGTACCAAATGATTTGAAATCAAAAGGTTTAATTAAACCAGTCCACACTAGTCTTTTAATGCGCTTCTCGTTGATATGTCCTAATCGACAATGCCATAAATAAGATTGATCGGGATCACCTATTTTGAGTCTTTTACTATCTAAATGATAAACATCGTTGCAAGTGTCTAGAATATAAATTCCATTGATCGAAATAGCTTGGCTATATACAATCCCATTAAGGGAAAAAGTACAACACTTGTCTTTAATTACAAAGGAAAACCCTTCTGTGTCTAACACAGATACGGATATTATATTTCTAGATAGCGTTGGTACAAAATAACAATTATTAAGATGCAACTCCAACCCCGAAGCTAAACTAAGTACATAAGTTCCTACTGAGACGGCAGCTACCTTAGACCCGTTTCCCATTCGGAGATCAACATCACCCTTGTTTAGCTTTCTTATGCTTTTTAGGCCCTACAAGTGATTGCACAAATGAGAACCACAACCAGTATCTAATACCCAAGTTGTATTTGAAGTATAATTTATGTCTATCATAAAAGATTCGGTTTAGAAATTACATGTCGGCTTCACAATGCTAACTTTTATGTCATCCAGGTATTTCGTGCAATTACGCCTCCAATGTTCCTTGTTATTACAATAATTACAAGTATCTTTAAGAGGATTACCCTTTATAGGTTTAGGCTTGGTAGAGCAATTCGCAATTGCTTTACCTTTGCCCTCCACCTGAACGGGCTTCTTACCAGCGTTCCTCTTAAACTACTTCTTCCCTTTCACGTTAATTGCAACCACATCTTTCCTTGTACTCCCACTCAATCCCATGTCCTTCTCTGCTTGCATAAGCAGAGAATGGAGCTCATGTAAACTCTTTCTCATGTTTGTCATATTATAATTTACCCTAAATTGGGTAAATCCTTTGACGTGAGAGAGAGAGTATCCCAACCCCTCTAAAGTTTCCACGTACTCAATCATTTTAAGTACGTGTGAACTTACAGGTTGACTATCTTTGAGGTTAGCCTCAAAGAAACGAACTGCGGTGTCATACTGAATTATCCTCGGGGCTTGAGAAAACATAGTAGAAAGCCTCGAGAATACTTCATGTGCATCGCGAAACTTGACACATTGCCTTTGTAAAGCAGGATCCATTGAAAAAATCAAAACATTTATAATTGCAGCGGATTCCTTTTGATAATTTGAAAAAGCCTCCCTTACATCGGCAGTGGTCCTAATACTAGGTGAAGGGGGAGAGGGATCGACAAGTGATGCGTGTCCTAAATATGATGTTTTACACCCTATTTTACACGCATTTCAGAGCTCAAATATGTAGTTTATGCTACTATTTTCCCTATTTTTGTCTACTTTCGTGTTTTTGTGTAATATTGCAGAAATGTGAAGAATCCAGCGGAAATCGAGCCGAATCCGTTCCTAAGTACTTAGCACTGCATTTGACATGGAGTAGTGACTCGAGAGATGAACTTGGTGCGCATTTTGAGGCCTGAAAGATATGTTTGCGAGAGTTTCAGAAGCGGATTACCAGCTACAGTAGTCTATAGATTGACCTACATGGTCTATAGACTGTCAGAATGCTGAACAGAAGTCTGCAGGAAGAGTAGTCAGTCGATCGACTGATGCCTTTGGTCGATCAACCAGAGCACGATTATCGGAAGCTACTGTACAACGGAGCTTGGTCGATCGACTGGTCCCAGTGGTCGATCGACCACCCCACGACTCTAACACGCAAGTTAAAATTAGAATTTCGAAAGCCCAATGTAATTAGATTTTAGGAATAAAAGTTACGTAAGACTATCTATATAACGTAACCTGAGGTTTCAGAAAAGGGGATCGAATTAATTAGGGTTCCATACACAGAAGTTGAACTTTAGATTATTTCATTAGTTTAGATCAGTTTTCAACAATAAAGTTTACTTTTCGCATTGGGTTTTTGTCTTTTCTCTTCAATTCTTCTTTACAGTATTCCTCTGTTTCGATGTTTACTTTCGTTGCTTTAATTCTTCCATAGTTTAGAACTGACAGTTTAGATTTCCCAAGCCGAATTCTCGTTTTATGTTAGTTATTTATTTAGTTAATTCAATTATGAAATCAATTGCTTTATTTGTTAATTTTACTATTTGTTATTATCACCATTATGAGTAGCTAAATACCCTTTGCTAAGATGTAGGGGAGCTATACCGTAGATGGCGTAGAATAGGTGGCCCCGAATTAGGGCATGGTCGATCGACTGGCTTAACTGGTCGATCGATTATGTCGTGTGGTCGGTCGACTGAGGTAGTTGGTCGATCGACCAGACCCGTGTCTGATTAGCATCGTTTGATTCGCTAAGTGGAATATTTAACAATGAGACCGAGAGGAGACTTGTTAGATGCTTAGTTTTGACCAACCCGTAGATCGAGAGATTGTAGATACCTCATTTCTGCACCTCCCGCAAACCACCCGGTGATGATTGGGCCGCATGTTTGATACGCGGAGCGATTTGTGACAGTTCGTAAGATTATCGTCAAGTGTTTGCTCAAATATTTAATGTCGACCTCTTAGTTGTCATCTACGTCCTGATACGGTCGTTTTGGCAGTAATTAGAGTACATTCGGAGTCCGGGTCAAAAACCGTCTCCATTTCTGATAACTGTTAAATCCCGAGTCAGAATATTCTGGAATGTTCCGGATATTTCTATTCCATATTTCATGAATTTTATCTTTTGGCAAATAATATCCCGTAATATTCATAAGATAATCGAATTATTTCCGTCCTACCATAACTCAAACGCGGAAATCTTTCTTCAGCAGGAGGAAACCTCCTGGGAATAGACGCAGCAGGTGCTGCGCCTCTTCCAAGAGACGCAGTGGCTGCTGCGCCTCTTCCCAGGCCCTTCTTTGCATGATTTACGTATCTTTTTCATATCTTTCCGAGATTCACTTCCAAAGAGTCTCCGAAACCCTATTCCTTCACGTGATTAGTATAAATAGGAGCTTTCGCTCCTCATATTTCTCACGCGAGTGTCCGCCCTTCTCTTCTCCCTTTGCATTCTAGACTTCGTTCTTACTAATTGGCGCCTACGTGCTTGGACTTCCGACCACGTAAGCTCGGATCTTTCCGGGTACCAGCCTCTCCGTTGCATGACCGACCAATTTGACCAACTACACTCAATCAACTTTAATTAATCAATCGTTTTCCTCTTACGAGGGCACTCTCTTTGCATTCGTGTCGAGCATCACTAGTCGATATCTTAGTTCATCTCGTTCCGTCAACATGTAAGTCTGAGGGTGTAATAATTCTCTTTATTTATTGTATTTTTATTTATCGTATCATTATTGTAAGGTTTATGTCGAAAATACCGTTAAAATCGATTTCTAAAACCCTTTGTTAAAATCTGTTTTTGCGGATTTCCAGTAGACAGACGTCGAGAAAAGACGCAGCAACTGCTGCGCCTCTTCGTGAGGCTGCCGCAGTTCCTGCTTCTTTTCTTCTTCCTCGTCCTCTGCAATTCGCTTTGTTATTTGTTCGTCCGTTAATTCTTTTATATAATCGCCATTGATAATTCACATGTATATTGTATCATATTAATCATCATCATTAATTTGTTTTAATCATCATAAGTCCGACTTAAATCCTAAATAATCCATATTTACGGGTTTTCGTCATTAAATTCAAACCCGGATTTCGAGATTCAATTTGTTCATATTAGGTTTAAAGGATTCGTCATTGATATAGTTTTCGTTTGTTTATTCACATGTTTGTCGTATATTCGTTGTATATTCATCATGTTTAGACTAGTTAATTTATTTCAACAGAGGACTCATTCATTAACATCGCTTCATCATGTAATTAATTCGTCATATTCCGTCTCATCCGTGTTTTATCGCTTTTATGACCATCATTCACATGTAATTAATCTGTTAATCACTTTCATCCGAGTAAATATTATCAATCAATCATTAAATTTACCAATCGACATTAACGGTTTTGCGATTCCGGCTTCACGGCCTGAGAATTCACCCTTGGAACAGGACACGCGGCGTCTGCCGCGCCTCTTCCGAGAGGGCGCGATCTCTTTGCTGCGCTGTTCCGGATGAGTTCTCGCCTCAACTCTTTTTCCGCCTTGACGTAATTATTTAGGCTACGTATTAATTAACTAATATCCGTATTATCACCTTCTAATTCCTGTTCGTTAATTTATTTTATTCTTTTATTCTTTTAATTCTTTTTCTCAAATCATCCGTTTTAGCGGTATTTTCGACATAAATCGCCTATTCCATTGTAATTAATGTAATTTTCATTATTGTATTTCTTTTATTGTATTTCTTTTATTGTTTGTATGCTTTCACATGTAAATGAGCATTAAATCCAACTTCGACCCAATTGTATGCTAACTACTTGTTAACCGACTTAGTATTAATTCTCACATGCTAGGATTAAAACTTGGATGTTGCATTGCATGCATATAGCCGACGATATATCAAGAACGAATAACTTCCCTAATCATTAGTAGAGGCCGCTATCGAGGCGGGCGGGATTAGGTGTTCGATCAAAAGAGCTTCCTAATACGTACCCTCACCCCTTACTCCAGATCTCCGTGAGCACCCGTGTTCATTGGCATCCACGAGAGTCATTCTAGACATAGAATGCTAAGGGTAACGATTGCTTAGTGTTCATGTCACTACTTTGTGTCTTGACATGACACGAGGTATTCGAACGGTTCCAATTTCCCATAAAAATTGGTGGCGACTCCATACAAAATGCAAACGCTTGTCCCGTTTCTCACCAAGCGCCCCCGTGGGCGGCCCGCTGTCCACAGTTTGGCGACTCCGCTGGGGATAATACACTTACGTGTAGCCAAGGGTGAAACTTGAACAAGGTTAGGGAATAATTTGTACAAGACAATTGTCGGTTTTCATAACTCGGTCTTCCTAGATCGTTTATTCGGCCTTCCTAGGCCCAACCCAACCCATTCGACCAATCGTCCCGTCTAAACGGTCCTAATTCCTATTTGGGCCTAAGGATGGATAGCGATTGACGTCATCCATACCATGATGCTTACTCTTGTTTGTATCAAGGGCCTTCACTACTTGAGGAAATGGACTAGGAATCGGCCTTACTCTTGTTTGGCACGAGCCTCTCCACAGACTTCGGGTTTGATGGTTCGGTATGGCAACCCACCCTTTAAACCAAAACCCTTCTAAATGCACTCAAATCCGTTATAATGCTTGTATAAATGTGTAAACCTTACGTGATCACCACTTCTAAACAAAACCATGACGAATTTTCAAAAAAAAAATCAAAATCCTTATTTTCAAACAAGAATTTCGAAATAGGCCTTTAATTAGCGCAAAATCCGGTCAAAACTCTGTCCGTTTGTCGCGTCAAAATTCGGGCCACAAGCCCATTTCAAAACCTCACTTCGAGTCCACTCCTACAACTACACTACAGTTGACTAGGACACACATTTTCAAAGACCTTGTCTTTCTTCAAAACTCACTCAACACAAGTGGCACACACCCACTTCACGAGTCAAAACTTTTCCTCTTTTAGCAAGTGTGATAGAATGGTCGATCGTGTTTTGATTCGTCGCCGATCTCTTATCCAGTTTCCAAGATGCCCGGATCAAGTGATGAAACAAACCTCCAGCAAATTCAAGAGAGTAATGATCGAATCCTAGCCGCGCTAGCCCAAATGCAAATCACTCAAGAACAAACCAATGACCGCCTTGAACTTATCGAAGGCCGTATCTTTGATATAGAGGGAAGGTTGCCTCCCCCTAAAGGTGAAGTACTACGTTTCTCCGATGACGAGTCTAAAGATGAGAATCCAATCATAGGGACAACCGCAGCTGAGAAAAGACTCCAATACCTAGAGGAGCAACTGATGTACCTTAAGGGGGATGACATTTATAGGGAAAACAATCACAAGTATGAAGCCGTCAATTCCAAATTACCAACTAACTTTAGCATGACGGATATCCCTAAGTTCAAAGGACATGAGAACCCTTTGAACCACATCCGTGCCTTCAAAGATTACATGTCAATCAAAGGCATCATACCCGAGATGTTCTTAAGGATCTTTCCTTCATCTCTTGACACCATCCCAAAGCAATGGTTCTACACTTTAGATCACAAAAAGGTCGCTACTTGGGAGGACGCCGCAATCGAGTTCTCCAAACAATACGCGGATAATGCCGAGATCCAAGTCAACATGCGTACTCTAGAGGTCCTTACCCAAAATGACAAAGAAGGATTCACCGACTTCCTAAGTAGGTGGAGGAAGACTAGTACTCAACTAGTTGAACGCCCGGATGAGGCTACTCTCGTGGAAAAGTTCGTGGATAATCTCAAACCCATCTATGCCAGTCATTTGAGATATCAAAACATCAAGACTTTCAAGGACTTAACCGTATTAGGGACACGAATTGAAGATGACATCCGTAAAGGACTCTTGTCCAAAACGGTAGGTCGAGGATATCAAGGGTCCACAAGTCGTTCATACGGCTCTACTAGCAAGACCGATGAGGTTAACCTTCTCGAGCCATCCAAGAAAACTACCCCACCAAGGAAGTTCACAAACCTTGGGGATACGTACTCAACGCTCTAAAAGGCTAATGAAACAAGGTAAACTCCAACCCATCGGACCTACTCCCGAACCCGAAAAGAAATCCAAGTTTTGGGATGAAAATTCATACTGTGAATACCATAGGGGCAAAGGGCACGACACAGAAAAATGCTACAAGTTGAAACACGTGCTTCAAGATATGATTGAAGATGGTCGACTTCCAATTCCACCAGGAGGTAAGCCCAACAACACTCAGAATCCTCTTGGAGTTCTAGTGATTACAAGTGACGAATCTACCTTAGATTGCTCACACCTCATTTCTCCCACCGAAAATGAAATTCATGCAATTGAGAAAGAAAGGCTCTACTCTACTATCTCCCCTACCATTTCCGACTTCATCACATGGGCAAGGAGTGTAGATAGACAAGTGTGGGAACTAGAAAACATGGTAACGGCCTTGCGCAATCCCAATGCAATACCTAAAGAACGCGTACCATTGATCTTCTCTCAAAATGCCACTATGCAAGAAGTAGTCACCGTGGTTGATAAACTAGTCGATCAAATCATACGACTAGAAAGTGATATCATGAGAATGAAGGAACTAGCTGCGGTCAATGGGGTTTGGGCCGATGATGATGAAGACGAATATCTCATTGAAAACTCCTTAGTCAAGGAAATAGTCCAAAATGGTGAAGACCAAGATGTGGATCACCTAACTCGTTCGGGTCGTCCATATCAAAGCACTACTCAAAACGGTCCAACCAACGTCATCACACCAAATGACAACGAGGATGACCCCACTGATCATTTGCTCAAGCAATTACAGAAAACTAAGGCTGATCTTTCAGTCTGGCAACTAGTGGCACGCTCATTTCCACATAGCCAAGCTTTACTGCAAGCTTTGGCCAAATTGAATGTAGCACATAACTCCACTCCTGAAGATGTAGTCAACTTGGCCTTCAAGAATCGCCTAAGCTAAGTAATCCTATTACTTTCTCGGATGAAGACTTGCCACCTTTTGGCGCTAGTCACAATCTTGCTCTATACATCACTGTCATTTGTCTAAAGAAAAATGTGCCAATGACCTTGGTAGACGATGGCTCCGCGGTCAACGTCATACCCCTCAAAACGGCATACAAACTAGGCATGAAAGAGTCGGATTGGACCCCTACCAATCAAGGTGTACGTGCATATGACGGTACACGACGAAAGGTGGTAGGACTCGCTAACCTAACCATAGCCACGGGACCAATCGAACGGAAGGTTAACTTCCAAATAGTGGACATCGAAGCTTCATTCAACATACTTCTGGGAAGGCCTTGGATTCACGCTTCCAAAGCGGTAACATCCACCCTTCATCAAAAGATCAAGATTCCACTAAATGGCAAAGTAGTGACGATCACTTCGTCACCCATCAAGGCCATAATCGAAAAGCAATCAAACAATCAAGTCCTTGCGGATCCCATATACGAACTTGGGGGCTTCCAAAGTGTGAATGTCATAGAAAGTGAGTTGGCACCTCTATACTATAATCCCTACTCTAACTTGGTGGTCAACCACATACTCAAATCCCAGGGATACTTCCCTGGAATGCCTTTAAACCCAATTCGGAAGAACACCTTCGCACCATACAAGGAAGGCAACTCGACAAGGATACCACTTGGACTAGGGTACAAACCCACAAAAGAAGAAGTTCTCGAAATGCTTGCTCAAGTCCAAAATCGCAAGCACGTGGGAGTCCAAATGAGACCATATCTCCCCACCCTAAATGGGTACTTCGTTCAAGAAGGAAGTTCGGAACTCTTCCACGGATTTCCCGAACCTTGGCATTATCTTGAGAGGAAGTTAGCCGGAATCGAGATCTTTCACGATTGCTACTTCATTCCTCCCGAAACGGTTCCTACCGTCAAAACCCGTCAAGCACCTTGCTTCGACGAACAAGCTGTGAGCCTATTGTTTGGAGAAGATCGATTCATTAGGGCCGCGCAGGATGAGATCATTACTATGATACTTCAGGACGATCGCTTCAACCCCACCGCGTTGATCACGGAAATCGACACAAAGCAACAGAAAGGGTGGAGAAAATCTATCAAATAGACCAACAACCAAGGAAGGCTCTTCAAGCTCACCACTGGAGAAGGAGAGATGTTCAAAGGAGAACCAGAAGACGACGAGTTCGAGTCGGAGTCGGAGTCGGAGTCAGAGTCAGAGTCTAGAGGAGTCATTAGGGAGTCTACTCCTGTTGTCATCCCCACTCCCTTCGTTTCTCCTAGCTTAGCCTCGAGTAGTCATGGTAGTTCGGGAAATGTCCCAACTACTGTCCCTTTGCCGCCACTGACCATGGATCAGTTGGCTTCTTTGTTTCAACTTTACTCAAATCTTAATATGAATAAATCAGGTTCTGCTTACTCTCTGTGTTCTTTCGAGTGCAATTCTGTTTATGATGATACTGAGGATGATCAAGACCCAGACTTGACCGAAATACCTCCCTACATAGCCAAAGAAATATTACAAGAAGGGGAAGGGGGACCAGTAATAGAAGATACCGAACCCATCAATGTTGGAACCGAACTAGAACCCAAAGAACTTAAGATAGGGACTACCTTGAGCTCTACCGAAAGGGCCGATTTCATAGACCTCCTAAATGAATTCAAAGACGTCTTCGCTTGGTCCTACAAAGACATGCCAGGGATCGACAGGGATATCGCCGAACATAGAATTCCGATTAAGCCGGGTTTCAAACCCGTGAAATGAAGCTTCGACGAATGAGAACAGAATGGGCTCTAAAGATTAAGGAAGAAGTGGACAAACAATTCAAAGCCGGGTTCATCAAAGTTTCCGAGTATTCTGACTGGGTAGCTAACATAGTACCCGTGCCCAAAAAGGATGAGAGAATCCGTGTTTGTGTTGACTTTAGGGACTTGAACAAAGCGAGTCCGAAAGATGACTTCCCTCTACCTCACATTGACATATTGGTGGACAATACTGCAGACCACGCATTACTATCCTTCATGGATGGATATGCGGGTTATAACCAAATCAAGATGGCCATGGAAGATATGCACAAGACCGCATTCGTCACCCAATGGGGAACATATTGCTATACAGTAATGCCATTCGGATTGATTAACGCCGGAGCTACATACCAACGCACCGCAACTACACTCCTACATGACATGATGCACAAAGAAGTTGAGGTATATGTAGATGACATGATCGTCAAATCCAAGGAAAGAGAGGGACATATTGCAAACCTTCGCAAGTTCTTCGCGAGGCTACGAAAGTACAACATGAGACTCAATCCTCAGAAATGCACATTCGGGGTAACATCCGGAAAACTCCTGGGATATGTCGTTAGCCAACGCGGTATAGAAATAGATCCCTCAAAAATCAAAGCTTTGATCGAAATGCCACAACCCCAAACAGAAAAAGAAGTCAGAGGATTCCTGGGAAAAGTACAGTACATAAGTCGATTCATATCGAAACTCACGATGATTTGTGAACCTATCTTCAAGAAACTCAAGAAAACAGACCACACCATGTGGGATGATGATTGTCAAAAGGCGTTTGACCGAATCAAGGAGATATTGGCTAAACCACCAGTGCTCATGCCACCGCAACGAGATCAACCTCTTGGTTTATATCTCACAGTAACTGAAACCGCCATGGGTGCCATGCTAGCTCAAACTGTAGGAAGTGAAGAAAGAGCTATTTACTATCTAAGTAAGAAGTTCTTGGAATATGAGTGCAAATACTCGCAACTCGAAAAGACATGCCTCGCTCTTGTGTGGGCAACGAAGAAGCTACGTCACTACATGCTTAGCCACTCCGTCAAGATATATTCCAAAATGGATCCATCAAATACCTCTTGAGAAACCCGTCCTCAACGGACGTCGGCAAGATGGACTCGATGCTCTCGAGAATTCGACCTTAAATATGTGCCACTGAAAGTTATAAAAGGTCGCGCCGTCGCCGAATTCTTCGCAGAAAATCCCATCAACGACGCACAAACCATAGATACTTGGTCATTTCCCGACGAGGATATACTTCAAACAGATGTAGACTCCTGGGATCTATACTTTGATGGAGCATCAAACTTAAGAGGATTTGGGATAGGAGTGTTGCTCATTTCTCCGAAGGTGAGCATACACCGATTCTTTGTCAAACTCGACTTCGAGGTGACAAACAACGCCGAGAATCTGACTTGTCTCATTGGGCTACAAGCGGCAGTAAGCTTAGGCATCAAAAACCTCCGAGTACATGGGGATTCATCACTGATCATCAACCAAGTTACAGGATCCTGGAAAATCCGAAGTGAAAGCCTCGCACCCTATCAAGCTAGGATAGACCAAGTCGCTCAATTCTTTGATCACGTAACATACCTACACCTACCTCGGGAGGAAAATCAATTTGCAGACGCTCTTGCGAAACTTGCATCTCTAATAAATATGCCAGATCACATGATAGACGTGCCCTTGTGTATCGAACGACGGTCAGAGCCGGCTTATGTCCATCAAATCACCGATGAAGAAGAAATCGCACAGGAACCCTGGTTCCAAGCAATCCTGAATTTCAAGCTTAATGGTACCTATCCACCGGATATGGACAAAAGGGGACAACGTGCTATACGCCTATTAGCTTCCCAATACATTCTGATGCAAGGAGAATTATACAAAAGAACACCTCTTGGTGTAGTCCTACGTTGCCTCGATCATTCACAGGCACGAAAGGTGATGGAAGAAGTCTACGACGGAGAATGCGGTCTTCACATGAGTGGGCCCATGATGGCAAAGAAAATCACACGCTTAGGGTATTATTGGACCACAATGGAATCCGATTGCATCAAATACGTGAGACATTGCCACAATTGCCAAATCTTCGGGAATGTACAACATGTCCCTCCTTCGTTGCTATACACGATGACATCTCCTTGGCCATTCTCTCGCATGGGGAATTGACATAATCGGAAAATAACCCCAGTAGGAACAAGAGGTCACTTTGTTTCATTCTAGTAGCAATTGACTACTTCACCAAGTGGGTAGAAGCGGCTTCCTATACTTTTGGTCTTACGGCTAAAAATGTGGCAAAGTTCATACAAAACAACATCATCTGTCGATATGGTTGCCCACATGAGATCATCAGCGATAATGGGTCACACTTCCAAGCCGAAACCGAGCAATTGCTAGCCAAATATAAGATTAAGCATCACCACTCTTCGCCCTATAGACCACAGACTAACGGCGCGGTAGAAGCGGCAAACAAGAACGTTGTCACAATTCTCAAGAAAATGACTGACAACTATAGAGATTGGCCAAGCAAGATACCCTTTGCTTTGTGGGGGTACCGTACATCTGTTAGAACGCCCACTGGGGCTACTCCTTTCTATTTGACCTACGGCATGGAAGCCGTACAACCAGTCGAGCTAGAAATACCATCCCTACGTATTCTACTCGAAAGTCAAATCCCTGAAGCCGATTGGAAGAAGGATAGATATGAAGAACTCATCCTCCTGGATGAACGTAGGCTACGCGCCTTACATAATGTCCAAACATATCAAGCCCGTATCAAACGAGCTTTCAACAAAAGGGTTAGGCCAAGAAACATCAAAGAAGGAGACTTAGTACTCAAATCGGTTAGAGCTCTTTTACCCGTCGACCCAAGGGGAAAATTCAAACCAAATTGGGCCGGACCATATCTAGTCAAATCCATACTCCCAGGGGGTGCGGTTAGAATCAAAGACCTAGATGGGAATGAGTTCTCAAATCCCACAAACCTTGACCAACTGAAACGATACTATGCCTAGAATAGGACCACACACGCGCCTCGCGTAAACCCATGTGTCGCTCTTGTGGCACTAAATAAACGGCCCCTGGCCAAGCTGAAATAAGCTAAGTGTCACCATGCTCTTGCATTTTGACAAGTTTGTCGTCCTCATATCATCAAATAAACTAAATTCGCACCTTGAGAACAAGCAAAAGCTCATGCTTATTTTCTATGTTCATTACAAGCTCTTGCTTCGGACAATTATTCTTTTACATTTACTCGAACTACGCGCAAGGGTTTGATTTCGCTTTTTTTAAGTGAATACGTAGGCAATCCTTCACGGGATTCAACCCATTATATCTAAAATGTAAATAGAAGGACATTTGCATTGCATTTGAAATTCGACAAGAATAATAAAAGAAAATCACAACGGTTTCATAACCATTTAACCTTTTTATTCCATTAACTTTCTAATAATAATAGTACGTTACATAATAAAAATAGAATAGGCTAGGATTCTAGAAATCCCTCCTTTTTATTACAACAATAATAATAATAATAATCAAATAATAAATAAGGACTCGGGCTATTCCTCCATCTTCCCCTTGCCCTTGTCATTCTTGTCATATTTCTTGTCACGACCTCGAGCCGGACGCTCTTGCACCACTTCAGACCTAATCACCAACGGTCTTTCTCGAGGCCTGACTCTTCCATTCTTGCCAACCACCATTTCCGCAACAGGAGTAGTCTTTGATTTCTTCGAAGGATGAATGACCTGAAATCCAACTTCTTCTTCTCCCTCTGTCAGATGCTTCTCCTTCTCTTTCTCTCCTTCGCGCACCTTGTAGTCAACAGGCTCGCGTTTCCTCAGTCTTTCGCGTTCTTCCGAAGTTGCAGCCTTTCTCCACCTCAGATAGGAATCCGACACCCACAAAGCATTGGCGGAGAAGCTCAAGAACCACATGTTTCTTTGGGCCCATTTAATAGCCCACTCTCTTCGGCTCTCTGTAGTAAGCGCTACAGCAGTCTGCGGAACGGTATCAAGCCTAGGGATAGTCTGCTTCAGCCCAACTTGCCTCATCAACCTTTCCGGAAAGATGCATACCATGAACTCCAATCCCGGAATGCGCACGGACCTAGTGGGATCCAAAGAAGACACTCCAGTGACAGACTTGAGGTGCCACCACGGTACGACCCACCTAATCAACGGGCCATCATCATTCTTCAGCTTGTTCTTCCAATAGTCACAGACCCGAGTGAAGTCCACCATGTACAACCGCGTCCTCATCGCAATCATACGGGAATGATAGGAAAGTGCATGAACTGGGGGCTCGAGCAGTCGGAGCCGTTCCATAAGCCAAACCTACCAAAAGCAGGTATTAGACACCAAAAAAAAGAAAAAACGAAAAGAAAAAAAAAAGAAAAAAAAGAAACGAAAAAAAAAGAAAAAAAAAAAGAAAAAAAAACGAAAAGAAAGAAAAAAAAAGGGGTGTCTTTTACCTGTAAGATAACGGGACTCCCCAAAAGTGGCAGATCGCGGTTGGATTTCCTATTATCCAAACCCAAGATAATCTCCCCTAAGCATAAACAAGCTGGGCTCCTGCGCAGCTCCATTTGCTCGATAAGACCCAAAAGACGGGGATCACCTCGCAAATCTTCATCAACGTGTCCGTGGAAGACATACACATGCAGCAAACAAAAGCCAAATACCCTCCTCCTGGCAACATAGGAAACAATAGGGTCGGCCCTGTTAATGAATCGGTCTACAAAGTCCAGCATTCTCACGCCTTTCGGGGTAACTAAGCGATCCACCTTAAGTCTAGTCAATCCGAGCAGGTCTCTGAATTTGCTCTTATACCCTTGTGAAGTGGAAGGAATGGCAGGTAAATGCTCGGGGTCCCACCCACCAATAGCAGCAATTTCTTCCGGAAAAGGACAAATATCACCACCTGGGAACGCGAAAACATGATAACTTGGGTCCCAATAGTCAAGGCAAGCATCCAAGAACGGTTTTACAACCTTAATGAGTTTCAAACTCAATAGAGACCCAAGGTTATGAGCACCCATGTCGTGCTTCTCAATATTCGAGAATTCATTAGTCCATTCCTTCAAGCGGATCTCCAAAGTATTCATGATGACAATTTTCTCTTGAGAATTTATTTTGGGAGTTTTTATGTGGATTAACGGAGAAGAGACGGAAGAATTATATGATCTAAAGATTCGTCGACGCTTCTATTTATACTAATTGCTGTTTCCAAAAATCCGCCTGAAAAGACCGGCTTGGGAACAGGCGCAGCGCCTGCTGCGCCTATTCAAAGGGACGCAGCTCATGCTGCGCCTCTTCCCCAGGCTCACTTTCTGCGATTTTCGCGTTTGGATCTTTCCTAATTCTATAACGAATAATTTCCTATTCCTACGGGATTTTATTTTGGTAAATACGAGCAGTTTATCATGTTTCAAGTTCCCTAAATTCGCAGGCACGCATTTCGAGGCGGCGTTGACACCTTCGCCATTTTCATCGCACTTAATTCTTCTTTTTTTAATTCATTTATTTATTCTTAGGAAATAAATTTCATTTTTTTCATTTTTAGGAAGTAAATTTCTTTTTTAGGAAATAATTTTCTTTTGTTTTCATTTTTAACGAATTTCAACATTTTCATTTCTACACTTGTAGATTTCTCTTTTTTCTTTTTTTAGGGGGTAACCCTCCCTACCGTCCGGTCATTTACGGGGCAAATATTTGCATTTTTGTGCTCTTTTGAGTCTCATTTTGCGCTAATTAAAGGCCATATGTGTATAAAATGTATGTTTTTTGCGTAATTTCCATGTAAATTTCGGCAGCATGACGGCGTAAACCGTTGTCTACCGAACCTGTTCAAGAACTAACCTGCAGGTACAAGCAACACAACCCAGCAGCAAAGGCACTCAGGCCATCATATATACAAATGTACAAGCAAACTGGGGGCTTGCGCCCCGAACAAAGTCCAAAAGTCCAAGCAAACTGGGGGCTTGCGCCCCAAAAAAGGTCCAAAAATGTTCAAATCAAATGTCCAAAATGTACAAGTCTACAAAACTACACAAAACTACTGCTGGGCGCCCTCCAACTCGGCAACTCTTGCCGCAAGAACGGCATTCTCGGCATCCCGAAACTCGAGCTCCCTCAACAAGCGAGCCGTCTCCTCCCGAGACTGGGCCAACTCTCGCTCCAGCTCGCGGTCACCCTGTAAACAAGAAATTGGCTCATGTCAATCAATTCAAACAAGATCAAGATCAAGAAAAAAAAGAAAACCAAAAATCAAAAGAAATCAAATGAGATTCATACCTGACGACCTCGACCACCGACGAGTGCCTCGATGGCAGTAGCTCGCAGCCGGTTGGCCACCCTCCATAGTGCCACGAACCGGGACGGCGCAACCTGCATTTTCAAAAGAAATTCTCAGCAAATTGAACAAGTTCAATCAAATGTGTTCTTACACCAAAGTTATATAAACAAGAGGCTCACCCTCCGAATCGAATCTTTGCGCCGTCTAGGCCGATCCGTCACAGCTACGTCGAAGTCACGCAACTCGGAGATCGTCGTCCTCCCAGTCGCGTCAGTGTACTCAAGGGTCTCGGAGTACTCGGGGTACTCTGGGGGCTCGATGCCCGCCGCCTCAACCTCCTGCAAAGACAAATAGCTCTCGTTAACCGACGATCTTTCGCCGCAAATCCGCTAAAATCAAATCAAACGAAAGTAAAAGATACTCACCACTACCGGCCAGTTCGCCAACCTCCCGTAGAGGAACGCCGAGTAGTCCTCGCCAGGGAGAAGAAGGTCGTCGCCACTGGCACCAGCCAAGTCCGCCTCCCCCTCAGCCTCAGAAGGCTCCCTAAACATCGTCCTGGGAGGATCGACGGGAACCGTCAACATGTCCCGAGAGCACTGACGAGCCAACCGCTCGCCCAGATACCACACAGGACCCATCGACGTCCACAACAGCAGCCTACTCGGGCTCCTAGGTCGAAGGACCTCAGCGACAAAAGGAGGCGCTCTAGCGTACTCCGCCCAAGGTCTGAGCACCCACTGCGACAATATAAAGGCAAAGGTCATTCCTATGATCAATTTAAAAGCAAAGTACAAGAAGTATGAATAAATACAAATGGGATACTCACGCCGCTTTCGGTGAGCGTTCACGTCCCGCCGGTAGACATTGTGAGAAGAACGCTTGCTCTTCGTCCGGCACATGACCCAATCCCTCACAACGGGATAGGCCCTCTCCAGCAGCTCCGTCCTCTTGGGCGCGAGACTCGGGAAGTAAGAGTACACCCACGCCCGTAAAATGAATAATCAATGACGATCTTTCGTGATTTGATAAAGAAAGGAACTTGCTTTGATCTGAAAAAGGAAGGTTCATACCTCCAACAAGAGTCCAGTCCGACGGCGCGGGAGAAGTCCCCTTCTCCATCAACTCCGGACGAACCATGGCCCTCATAAAGCGGACGAGGACCGCAAAACCAGATGACCCGGTCCCCAACGCCCTAGGGAACTCGGTCGAAAAGAAAGGGAAGGAGCTTCGTCGATAGCCTCTCGCCCTTGTCTCCGAGGTAAATCGAAGACAGGAACCACCAAAGCCACGGCACGAGCCCTCTCTCGCTCACTGAAGGAGGAGGAGCTATCTCCCTCCCATCGATCGTCACCGGTACGGGGTCTTCCCCGCAAAGTAGTCTCGGACGTAGGTACGGGTACCAAACCCGGATCGCAACAGACCTTCGGCGATAAGTTCCAACCGATCAATCTCCTCGCCTCGGCCGAATCCGCCCTCATAGCGCCTCCGGCCACACCATCTCCTCGGTCCCACACGGCGGCACCAGAAATCATGCCGTAATCCTCCAGAGTAACTCCCACCTCACCGAAAGGTAGGTGAAACGTGGAAGTCGTATCCCAGAATCGATCCAAGAAAGCGCGGACCAGGCTAAGGTTGGCCCGCAACTTCCTCTTCACGATATCCCTCCAGGACTGAACCGAGGACCGAACGCTCCACGCTCGATCATGGCCCTCTCCTCCGCCGACAGCCGCTCGTAGTGCTCTATCGCTGTCGTGTAACCCGAGAACGACCTGATGTTCCCGGCCTCCTATTATGATTTAAAACAAAGCTATCTTTAGTTTTGAATGAAATTCGAAAGAAGTTTGGACAAAAAGAATGAAAGGGAATAGGTAATGAGTAGTGAATTCTTATTTACCAAGCTCTTCACCGTCCTGTAGGACAGATGACCCTCTGCAGCCCACACGAGGTGCCTACTCTCCCGTGTCTCGCCCACGCAGAGCTCCTCTCAGCTGTCGACCTCCTCGCCCGACGTTAGCCCGTCTCGGGGCCTCCTCCTCCTCGGCAGCCTCCTCCTCGTGAGCATCGTCTCCAGTGGCCATCACCGCAGCGGTGAAGGCCTGCTCTAAAGCCTCCTCAACCGTAACAACGTCTATCTCCATGGGAGTCCTCCCAGAAGTAGAAGCCTCATCACCTGCGACATTAAAGTAAATTCAGGCCGCGTCACATGACGACAAGCCTTTGTTAAGGGATTTTCGAGCCCTCGAAGCCCCGAAAACGCCCCTTTCCGGCCATCTTTGGCCATATTCCCGCCAACCCAATCACTCATGTGATAAATTGGGTCAAGACAAGTCCAAGTCAAAGCCTAGTTCTGGGTTCGAGTCAAAAATTCGGCAGCATTTCGCTATAACGGTGATTATGCCCTAAAAAGGTGTCCTGAAAAAGTTGTCACAAACCAAAATTCCGAGATGGTAGGAAGTTTACCCATCATCCAAGGATCCCAAATAACAAGTTTCATTGCAAATGGGCAATCCTAAGGCTATTTTCGAAGCAATTTACGGTCTAGATGTAAAACCGTCTCAAAATTCATTCAAAGGCTCAAAACTCGATGAAAATTCGAAGCAAACACATGGTTATGTTCCTAACATCACCTACTATCCATTTCTAGCATCAATTTGGCAAAGCAAATCCATTTGGGGGAAAAGCCCCAAATTTTCGATCAAAAGGGTCGAAAACCCTAAATCTCGCGGCTCAAAATTCGACAAATGCAGGAGATTAATGCAAGATTAAGACACATACCTCGATTAGTCATGTTTAAAGCAAGCTTTTGAATCAAACCTTGACGGAAATGGTGAAGATTTGAGAGAGAAATGCAAGAATTATGTTTCGAAATAATGAAACACAATCCTCCTGAGTTCGCGTTTTTACGCAGAAATAGCCAAATTGGGGAAAAGACGCAGCGGCGCCGCGCTCTTCCAAGAGACGCAGCTCTTGCTGCGCCTCTTCCTTGTGTTCCCTCCATACGGATTTTCAAAAATTCGTTATGAGTTCGTTATTCGTGGGCCCATCTTTGGTGCGCCTCTTCTTCAACGCTATTATATTCTTTTGGTCCGTTTCGATGATTTTCTTTCGTTCCGGCCCGCATTTTATCCCGCGCAAAGAGTATTTGACAAGATATTGCTCAAGATCATTATATCCGCGCAGATAGTATTTTGCGATCGCTCACTCAAGATTTCTCCCACGACGATCTAGATGTTCCTAGTCGTCAAAATATTCCCCAAAGAAGAGTTTGTTTGAGACCGACGCAAGCGATTCAACCTCGAGTTTTGCCGAAGTTCGCTTGAGACCGACGCAGCGGATTCCCCAGCAGTTTCTACGACGTCCTGCTTTGCTTTCAATATTTCTTGTTTCCCAGAGTTCAACCCAATTTCCCCTGTGACCCTAATGCCTTCGGACACCAAGTTATCTTCGGACCAAGGAGTTTTGCGAAGCGTCTTGATCCCGCTTCACCCAGGGGTATCTCAGGTATGGTTTCTTCTCATGGCTGGCGAGCTTCCTTACGTAGTCTAATGGACTTTAAACGACCCTCCCCGATAGTCGACGGACTCTAAAATGTTCCCGACGACAGTCCTTGGTTCGACCCCTTGAGCCGCCTCGCGTCGCCATAGTCGTCAAGTTGTAATCTTCGATTGACCTGATGGCTATACTTTGACTTTTGCCTTGTCCAAGCCTCGGTCAAAGTGGGGGCTCAGAGATACCTCATTTCGCACCTCCCGCAAACCACCCGGTGATGATTGGGCCGCATGTTTGATACGCGGAGCGATTTGTGACAGTTCGTAAGATTATCGTCAAGTGTTTGCTCAAATATTTAATGTCGACCTCTTAGTTGTCATATACGTCCCGATACGGTCGTTTTGGCGTAATTAGAGTACATTCGAGTCCGGTCAAAAACCGTCTCCATTTCCGATAACTCAAATCCCGAGTCGAATATTCTCGGAATGTTCCGGATATTTCTATTCCATATTTCATGACTTTTATCTTTTGGCAAATAATATCCCGTAATATTCATAAGATAATCGAATTATTTCCGTCCTACCATAACTCAAACGCGGAAATCTTTCTTCACGGAGGAAACCTCCACGGGAATAGACGCAAGCAGTCTTTGCGCCTCTTCCAAGAGACGCAGTGGCTGCTGCGCCTCTTCCCAGGCCCTTCTTTGCATGATTTACGTATCTTTTTCATATCTTTCCGAGATTCACTTCCAAAGAGTCTCCGAAACCCTATTCCTTCACGTGATTAGTATAAATAGGAGCTTTCGCTCCTCATATTTCTCACGCGAGTGTCCGCCCTTCTCTTCTCCCTTTGCATTCTAGACTTCGTTCTTACTAATTGGCGCCTACGTGCTTGGACTTCCGACCACGTAAGCTCGGATCTTTCCGGGTACCAGCCTCTCCGTTGCATGACCGACCAATTTGACCAACTACACTCAATCAACTTTAATTAATCAATCGTTTTCCTCTTACGAGGGCACTCTCTTTGCATTCGCGTCGAGCATCACTAGTCGATATCTTAGTTCATCTCGTTCCGTCAACATGTAAGTCTGAGGGTGTAATAATTCTCTTTATTTATTGTATTTTTATTTATCGTATCATCATTGTAAGGTTTATGTCGAAAATACCGTTAAAATCGATTTCTAAAACCCTTTGTTAAAATCTGTTTTTGCGGATTTCCAGTAGACAGACGTCGAGAAAAGACGCAGCAACTGCTGCGCCTCTTCGTGAGGCTGCCGCAGTTCCTGCTTCTTTTCTTCTTCCTCGTCCTCTGCAATTCGCTTTGTTATTTGTTCGTCCGTTAATTCTTTGATATAATCGCCATTGATAATTCACATGTATATTGTATCATATTAATCATCATCATTAATTTGTTTTAATCATCATAAGTCCGACTTAAATCCTAAATAATCCATATTTACGGGTTTTCGTCATTAAATTCAAACCCGGATTTCAGAGATTCAATTTGTTCATATTGGGTTTCTGGGATTCGTTATTGATATAGTTTTCGTTTGTTTATTCACATGTTTGTCGTATATTCGTTGTATATTCATCATGTTTAGACTAGTTAATTTATTTCAACAGAGGACTCATTCATTAACATCGCTTCATCATGTAATTAATTCGTCATATTTCGTCTCATCCGTGTTTTATCGCTTTTATGACCATCATTCACATGTAATTAATCTGTTAATCACTTTCATCCGAGTAAATATTATCAATCAATCATTAAATTTACCAATCGACATTAACGGTTTGCAGTTCCGGCTTCACAGCCAGAATTCACCCTTGGAACAGACGCAGCGTCTGCTGCGCCTCTTCCAGAGGGCGCAGTCCTGCTGCACCTGTTCCAGGATGAGTTCTGCCTCTGAACTCCTTTTCTTCCTTGACGTAATTATTTAGGCTACGTATTAATTAACTAATATCCGTATTATCACCTTCTAATTCCTGTTCGTTAATTTATTTTATTCTTTTATTCTTTTAATTCTTTTTTCTCAAATCATCCGTTTTAGCGGTATTTTCGACATAAATCGCCTATTCCATTGTAATTAATGTAATTTTCATTATTGTATTTCTTTTATTGTATTTCTTTTATTGTTTGTATGCTTTCACATGTAAATGAGCATTAAATCCAACTTCGACCCAATTGTATGCTAACTACTTGTTAACCGACTTAGTATTAATTCTCACATGCTAGGATTAAAACTTGGATGTTGCATTGCATGCATATAGCCGACGATATATCAAGTACGAATAACTTCCCTAATCATTAGTAGAGGCCGCTATCGAGGCGGGCGGGATTAGGTGTTCGATCAAAAGAGCTTCCTAATACGTACCCTCACCCCTTACTCCAGATCTCCGTGAGCACCCGTGTTCATTGGCATCCACGAGAGTCATTCTAGACATAGAATGCTAAGGGTAACGATTGCTTAGTGTTCATGTCACTACTTTGTGTCTTGACATGACACGAGGTATTCGAACGGTTCCAATTTCCCATAAAAATTGGTGGCGACTCCATACAAAATGCAAACGCTTGTCCCGTTTCTCACCAAGCGCCCCCGTGGGCGGCCCGCTGTCCACAGAGATAGGGGAGGGAATTAATTAATGAATTAAGACGACTAAATTGCTAAGATCGAAAGATAATTAATTTAGGCTTTAGGAATCACTTTTCAGGGCGAGAGCTGGTATTAGTGAGACCTAGGGACTAGTAGCATAGGCCTAAAGGAGCTACTAGTTAACTTGGACCGAGAGGACATGTTTTACCCATCCTACACGACTGTATTTCGGACTTACCTAGGATTATGTGCCATCGTAGCTATAGTGAACCGACCATCTTAGCTCCTTTTTATCATTTCTTTACACTTATTTTTATTACTTGCTTAGTTATTTTTGCATTTAGACTTAGATATACTTCAATCCAAAACCCCCCAGAAATTCCATAGACTGAAATAAAACAACTTAACTCCCTACCTCCCTGCGGATCGACCCTTACTACCGCTTGCTAGTTGTAGTTTGGAAAATTATAAATATTATTTTTGATACTCACATCGACAGGTATCAAATTTTGGCGCCGTTGCCGGGGACGCAGCGCTAGTTTTAGTTGTTTATTTATTTTAGTCTTTTTCTTAGTTTAAGGAACTTTTTGTTCCTTAAACTTTTCTCATCTTCTTGTTGTAGTTTATTCTTATGCGTAGGTCTCAAAAAGGCGAATTATTTCCCCTTGATCTCGAGCTAGAGAGGACCCTACGAGTTAAGAGAAGGCTATTTCAAGAAGCACAGTCCGAGGAAGAGCCTAGTTCTTGGTCTAGTTTTTACGAGAACGAGTTATTTGAAGAAAATCCACCACCATCTCCAGTTTCTTCCACAGATACCATTACTTCTCCAGATTTTCTAGAGATGGCTGAAGAAGCGAGTATAGCCAGTCACTCCGAGCCAAAAGCTAAGAACCTCTATAAGGGATTCGCGTTGCCAGCCAGGACGGATAAAAAATTCGAAGCGAAACCGTCCTACATTAACTTGGTTGAGAGAAACCAATTTGGGGGAGCTGCTAATGAAGATGCAGTTAAACATATGGAGATATTCACTAACTACTGTTGTTCCATACCCCCACCAGCAGGTGTGACCCAGGACCAGATAAAAGAGACGATGTTCATCTTCTCGCTCCGTGATGCTGCTAGGGAGTGGTACCGAGATCTGGATCGAGCTGCTAATGAGATTACTGATTGGAACTCGTTGGCCCTGGCATTTTATAAAAGATATTTCTCTACATCGAAGACCAATGCGATTAGAGCTCAGATCACGAGCTTTAAGCAAGGACCTAATGAAGATTTTCATGAAGCTTGGGTCCGATTCAAGAAGCTAATTCGCTCTATTCCACACCATGGGTTTGAGAAATGGTTTCTGTGCAACCAGTTCTATAATGGTCTTTATGATGATCAGAGAGCTATCCTAGATGCTGGAGCTAATGGGAGATTTCAAGAAAATAACGGTGAGACAAAGGGGTGGAAAATCATCGATGACCTGGCCACCCATAAAGCTGAGCATGGAAACTCTAGGAGAAATCAAAGGAGAGCTGCTGAATCTCCTTCCGTAGCTGCATTAGAGGCTCTTACGGCGAGATTTGACAAGTATGAGTTAGGAGGAGCTTAAAAGGGTGGTATTTACCAAGTGAACGCTGTTTCAGACGGTCCTTTTTCATGCAAGAGGCGTGGAGGAGAAGGACACGTTGCAGATTTCTGTATCAGTCCCAATGAGGTTTGTGCTGCTTTTCAACATTATAGGCAGACCAACACTTATTTTGAGCCGAACGTTCATCCAAATTTGAGGTGGAATAGCCAGAATGTCCAAAATACGACTCCACCTCCGCAGCAGCAGAATTATGTGCCCCTTCATAAGCAGCAGCAACCGTACCAGAAACCACCCTATGTACCGCAGCAGCAATCTCAAACTTCTGAGGCTTCTGAGCTCAAAACATGTTTTAGAGCTTGACGGGAATGCTGCAGAAGGAATCTCAGGCTAGAGAGGCTAGTACAAAGATGTTGGAAACTCAGATTGCCCAGTTAGCAGGTAAATTTGCTACTAGAGCTCCGGGGCAGTTACCGTCGCAGCCGGACAAAAAAGAGACCCTGAATGCAATCACATTAAGGAGCTGGTCTACCCTTGCTGGACCCGTTACTGTAGAGGATGAACCCGAGGGAGTTATGGTTGAAAAAGGTGGAAAAGCTGCTGGAAAAGGAAAGAAGAAAAAGAGCGAGAAAAAGACGAACAACAGCGATCACGGTCGATCGACCGCCATACCCAGTCGACTAACCACCCCTAATTTCTCAGCGACACTGTCTGGCCTTTCTGTTCATTTTGGAAAAAAGGAGATCAATCGATCGACCGACCCCACTGGTCGATCGACTGATGATGCTGCTGATGTCGAACCATTTCGTCCTCCAATGCCAGATAATTTGAGGGACTACTTATTTCGGGGTACTACGGCTCCAAAATTACTGCGGCAAGATCCAAATGCTGATGGGTCAGTTCCGGTTCCAAAGTATGACCCTACGACGGTTAATGGTTCATTCCTGAGACGGTCTGAAGAAGGTTCGAGCTACAACAAAGACAAAGTAGTGGATTTTCAGCCTAAGTCCACTGATGCCGGTATGAGAGACCTAGGGGAGAGGGCTAAGCTACTTCTGACAGCCCCTTATCCAGAAAGACTAGTGCCAACCAAAGATGAGATAACATTCGGTAAATTCAAAGATTTAGTGCGTAGTCTTAATGTGCAAATACCTTTCTTAGAGCTAGTTAATCAAGTACCTGCATATATGAAGTTTATGAGAGAGTTGCTAGCTAAGAAAAGGTCTTTGAATGCTGTCGAGTCTGTGCATTTAACTGAGGAGTCTAGTTCATACCTATCTCACACTGCTGCTCATAAACTAGCTGACCCAGGTAGTTTCTCTGTCCCCTGTAATATTGGTACCTTCTCAATTGAGAAGGCATTATGTGATCTAGGAGCTAGCATTAGTGTTATGCCATTGAGTCTAGCTAATAAGTTGGGTCTGACCAGATTTGCTATTACCAATATGACTGTACAGATGGCTGATCGTTCTGCTATTCAGCCAGTAGGGGTCTTAGAGGATATTCCTGTGCAAATAGGGAAGTTCTTTTTCCCTGTTGACTTCATTGTCCTAGACATACCCGAGGATGCTCACATTCCTATTATTTTGGCTAGACCCTTTCTGCACACTGCTGGTGCAGTAATTGATGTGGGGGAAAGAACTTTGACCTTTAAGGTGGGCAAACAGTCCATTGTTTTTGCCCAGTCCCCTAGGAAGAAAGACCATATGTGGCCAGTTACTTGTAATGTGATTTCTGAAAAGAAATCTTATTTTGTGCTTTCTTATATGCCTACTTTAGTACCTGTGCCTATTCCTGTTGTGACACCTCCGCCCCAGATTGGGAGCAAATTGGAGGACAATTCTTCTATTTTGGATATTGCAGGAAATGGTTTGGGGAAGGAAGAGCCGTTCATTGCTCTAGCTGTGAAGGCGGTAATCGTTCAAAGAGGCGGTCTAGGATGTCTTAGCTATGGCACGGATGAGGAGCCCAAGAAGGCGCCAGTTCGAGTTACAGTTTCAGACTTGGAGCTAGAGACTGAAGAGGATGTCCAAGTGTGGGAAGATTCTTCTGATGTTGACTCGTCGGACGATGGGGTGGATTGGAGTGCTGAGAAGTTGAGCACCGCGGAGGGTACCTCGTATAGTCAGAAGCCATGGTCGGAGATTTTCCGCATTTTTCGCAGATGAAAACTTTTTTTTATTTCATAAGTTTTAGACACTTTTATTCCGTTTTAGACTATTTATTGCTTTGGTTTGCGCGAGACTTTGCTTTAATAAGTTTGATTAGGATTTAAAGACTTTAGACTGTCACTTTGGGTTTAGCGCAATTTTGGGCGCGTTATTATGTGTATTTGCAGGTTCATAGACCATATTAGCTCAATTTATTGAGCTAATTCGAAAAAATCAGAAACATACAGCAGGTCTTTCAGTCGATCGACTGGCTTGTATGGTCGATCGACTGTGCCGCCACTGCAGGAGCTTCTGTTTCAGATGCCCTGGTCGATCGACTGGCCTGTGTGGTCGATCGACCGCTTCCCGCTGCTGTACCTGTTTTCGATCATTCCCCCGCTGTGTTTGGTCGATTTGCGGAGTTGAGGGAGTCTTTTCTCCACTTTATTCTCCGATTCATTTCTGTTTTCTTCTGTTTTCTTATTTTGTGCATAATTTTGCGTTTCGTAAATTGCTTTCTCGGAATTACGCGCGGTACGTTTGTTTCTTTTCAGGTACCTATGGTAGCACTGCTGGCTACTGAAACCTCCTAACTCACGCTGGTTTGGGGAGGTTTCTTGCTGCGCTTAAAGTCTTGTGAGTTTCCTAGTCCTTCTTTTATGTCAATTTTAGTTATAATTCCGCAAAATCCCAATTTCCTTTGCTTATCTTTCTTATATGATTTCGCACAATGGGGACATTGTGTGATTTGGTTTGGGGAAGGGTTTTGCATTGCATTCATTTTGTTATGCATTCACGTTTACAGTTTTGTCTATTATTGTTGTTTATTTTCCTCTTATATAAATCAAAATTCAATAAAATTGAAAAAAATTCAAAAATCCAAAAACTTGCACGTTTATTTTAGCATGTAGGTCGAGTCGGAACGGTAGTATTTCAATGATGACATTGCATTTTCAGCTGTTTACGCCTAAGCCGTCCTTAATTGACATGTTATTAGTAGAATCACATATGCATAGTCTACGAGTTTTCGTTAAATATCTCGCTGAACTTTAAACTAGACTTAGATTTTTGGCAAACCAACTACATCATTTTCTGAGTTTTAGAGCTTTATAACTGGTGTCATTCATGACCAGTTCATTTAGGAATGTGAGTAGTACTCCTTATGAGACATGTTATATCAATATGCATAAATATGAACTTAATCTGCTTAATACCTGTATGCATTCGGTTTGTGGTTTGTTGACACATGTGGTAGAGGTTCCCTTTTATCCATTTTACCCATAAGCCCCATAAAAGCCAAATTTGATTTTTTTGTCCTATAAGCTACATTCCATATTTAGCCTACCCTTGCTGAGCTAGTATTGGTAGTCGTTCGGGAATATTTTATTGCATTTTGGTTTTTATCTCGTGTTGAGAATATGTTGGTGAAATGTTGAAGGGAACGAAAGGAAAAGTTGAAAAAACAGAAAGAAAAAAAGAAAGAAAAAAAGAAAACAGGAATTCGAAAAAAAGAGGATCAGTCGGTCGACCGTCCCACTTGGTCGATCGACTGCTTGCTGTAGTAGCGAAAGAAAAAAAAATCACATGGTTGTTATTATCATTAGATGGTGATTTTATTCCCATGTTTTATTATTATCATTTGGGGAATTACAGTTATAATTGGAGATTGTGAGATTAGTGCTAATCATTAGCACCGGTTTTATTGTTGAATCTTGAGCAAGAAGTTGGGATGTTCCCGTAATTTGGTGTTTAGTAAGTTCTTAGCTTGGCTTTAACTCCTCTATTCCAAATTTATCTTAGCCCCTTCTTACCAATTCCCTCACATATCCATATTTACCTCGGCATGTGTCATGGTCATTTGTTTGGTTGGAATGCATATGAACGGTTGCAGAGATTATTTTCATATTAGATTGCAGTCATGTTCTTATACGTCGTAGTTAGGTGAGAGTCATTACAAAATTACTTCTTTCTATCTTTACATATACTCACCTCTGCTTATGTGTGATTTGAGCGACCCGTGAGAGTCCGTTTTGATAAGTCTCTATAATTGACGGTTCAGCAGTTTTTAACGACTACATAACTCGTTTGCATGATTCGTATTGCTAATTGATTGTTAGTTGTTGCATTAAACTGGTTTAGGCTTTACAGTATGCATTTCGCTCTGAGATTGAACCCGTTCCATTAGGTTTTAAGATCGAGTCTAGTTCTTGCTTGGGGACAAGCAAGGGTTTGGTTTGGGGAAGTTTGATATGTGTCCTAAATATGATGTTTTACACCCTATTTTACACGCATTTCAGAGCTCAAATATGTAGTTTTTGCTACTATTTTCCCTATTTCCGTCTACTTTCGTGTTTTTGTGTAATATTGCAGAAATGTGAAGAATCCAGCGGAAATCGAGCCGAATCCGTCCCTAAGTACTTAGCACTGCATTTGACATGGAGTAGTGACTCGAGAGATGAACTTCGTGCACATTTTGAGGCCTGAAAGATATGTTTGCTAGAGTTTCAGAAGCGGATTACCAGCTACAGTAGTCTATAGATTGACCTACATGGTCTATAGACTGTCAGAATGCTGAACAGAAGTCTGCAGGAAGAGTAGTCAGTCGATCGACTGATGCCTTTGGTCGATCGACCAGAGCACGATTATCAGAAGCTACTGTACAGTGGAGCTTGGTCGATCGACTGGTCCCAGTGGTCGATCGACCACCCAACGACTCTAACGCGCAAGTTAAAATTAGAATTTCGAAAGCCCAATTTAATTAGGTTTTAGGAATAAAAGTTACGTAAGACTATCTATATAACGTAACCTGAGGTTTCAGAAAAGAGGATCGAATTAATTAGGGTTCAATACACAGAAGTTGAACTTTAGATTATTTCATTAGTTTAGATCAGTTTTCAACAATAAAGTTTACTTTTCGCATTGGGTTTTTGTCTTTTCTCTTCAATTCTTCTTTACGATATTCCTCTGTTTCGTTGTTTACTTTCGTTTCTTTAATGCTTCCGTAGTTTAGAATTGATAGTTTAGATTTCCCAAGCCGAATTCTCGTTTCATGTTAGTTATTTATTTAGTTAATTCAATTATAAAATCAATTGCTTTATTTGTTAATTTTACTGTTGTTATTATCACCATTATGAGTAGCTAAATACCCTTTGCTAAGATGTAGAGGAGCTATAGCGTAGATGGCATAGAATAGGTGACCCCGAATTAGGGCATGGTCGATCGACTGGCTTAACTGGTCGATCGACTATGTCGTGTGGTCGGTCGACTGAGGTAGTTGGTTGATCGATCAGACCCGTGTCTGATTTGCATCGTTTGATTCGTTAAGTGGAATATTTAACAAAGAGACCGAGAGGAGACTTGTTAGATGCTTAGTTTTGACCAACCCGTAGATCGAGAGATAAGGGAGGGCATTAATTAATGAATTAAGACGACTAAATTGCTAAGATCGAAAGATAAGTAATTTAGGCTTTAGGAATCACTTTTCAGGGCGAGAGCTGGTATTAGTGAGACCTAGGGACTAGTAGAATAGGTCGAAAGGAGCTACTAGTTAACTTGGACCGAGAGGACATGTTTTACCCATCCTACAGACTGTATTTCGGACTTACCTAGGATTATGTGCCATCGTAGCTATAGTGAACCGACCATCTTAGCTCCTTTTTATCATTTCTTTACACTTATTTTTATTACATGCTTATTTATTTTTGCATTTAGACTTAGATATACTTCAATCCAAAACCCCCCAGAAATTCCATAGACTGAAATAAAACAACTTAACTCCCTACCTCCCTGCGGATCGACCCTTACTACCGCTTGCTAGTTGTAGTTTGGAAACTTATAAATATTATTTTTGATACTCACATCGACAGGTATCAAATTTTGGCATTGTTGTTTATTTTCCTCTTATATAAATCAAAATTCAATAAAATTGAAAAAATTTCAAAAATCCGAAAAATTGCACGTTTATTTTAGCATGTAGGTCGAGTCGGAACGGTAGTATTTCAATGATGACATTGCATTTTCAGCTGTTTACGCCTAAGCCGTGCTTAATTGACATGTTATTAGTAGAATCACATATGCATAGTCTACGAGTTTTCGTTAAATATCTCGCTGAACTTTAAACTTGACTTAGATTTTTGGCAAACTACATCATTTTCTGTGTTTTAGAGCTTTATAACTGGTGTCATTCATGACCAGTTCATTTAGGAATGCGAGTAGTACTCCTTATGAGACCTGTTATATCAATATGCATAAATATGAACTTAATCTGCTTAATACTTGTATGCATTCGGTTTGTGGTTTGTTGACACATGTGGTAGAGGTTCCCTTTTATCCATTTTACCCATAACCCCCACAAAAGCCAAATTTGCTTCTTTTGTCCCATAAGCTACATTCCATATTTAGCCTACCCTTGCTGAGCTAGTATTGGTAGTCGTTCGGGAATATTTTATTGCATTTTGGTTTTTATCTCGTGTTGAGAATATGTTGGTGAAATGTTGAAGGGAGAGAAAGGAAAAGTTGAAAAAACAGAAAGAAAAAAAAAAGAAAAAAGAGAAAAAAAGAAAACAAGAATTCGAAAAAAAGAGGATCAGTCGGTCGACTGTCCCACTTGGTCGATCGACTGCTTGCTGTAGTAGCGAAAGAAAAAGAAAAAATCACATGATTGTTATTATCATTAGATGGTGATTTTATTCCCATGTTTTATTATTATCATTTGGGGAATTACAGTTATAATTGGAGATTGTGAGATTAGTGCTAATCATTAGCACCGGTTTTATTGTTGAATCTTGAGCAAGAAGTTGGGATGTTCCCGTAATTTGGTGTTTAGTAAGTTCTTAGCTTGGCTTTAACTCCTCTATTCCAAATTTATCTTAGCCCCTTCTTACCCATTCCCTCACATATCCATATTTACCTCGGCATGTGTCATGGTCATTTGTTTGGTTGGAATGCATATGAACGGTTATAGAGTTTATTTTCATATTAGATTGCAGGCATGTTCTTATAGGTCGTAGTTAGGTGAGAGTCATTACAAAATTACTTCTTTCTATCTTTACATATATTCACCTCTGCTTATGTGTGATTTGAGCGACCCGTGAGAGTCCGTTTTGATAAGTCTCTATAATTGACGGTTCAGCAGTTTTTAACGACTACATAACTCGTTTGCATGATTCGTATTGCTAATTGATTGTTAGTTGTTGCATTAAACTGGTTTAGGCTTTACAGTATGCATTTCGCTCTAAGATTGAACTCGTTCCATTAGGTTTTAAGATCGAGTCTAGTTCTTGCTTGGGGACAAGCAAGGGTTTGGTTTGGGGAAGTTTGATGCGTGTCCTAAATATGATGTTTTACACCCTATTTTACACGCATTTCAGAGCTCAAATATGTAGTTTATGCTACTATTTTCCCTATTTTCGTCTACTTTCATGTTTTTGTGTAATATTGCAGAAATGTGAAGAATCCAGCGGAAATCGAGCCAAATCCGTCCCTAAGTACTTAGCACTGCATTTGACATGGAGTAGTGACTCGAGAGATGAACTTGGTGCGCATTTCGAGGCCTGAAAGATATGTTTGCGAGAGTTTCAGAAGCGGATTACCAGCTACAGTAGTCTATAGATTGACCTACATGGTCTATAGACTGTCAGAATACTGAACAAAAGTTTGCAGGAAGAGTAGTCAGTCGATCGACTGATGCCTTTGGTCGATCGACCAGAGCACGATTATCAGAAGCTACTGTACAACGGAGCTTGGTCGATCGACTGGTCCCAGTGGTCGATCGACCACCCCACGACTCTAACGCGCAAGTTAAATTAAAATTTCGAAAGCCCAATGTAATTAGGTTTTAGGAATAAAAGTTACGTAAGACTATCTATATAACGTAACCTGAGATTTCAGAAAAGGGGATCGAATTAATTAGGGTTCAATACACAGAAGTTGAACTTTAGATTATTTCATTAGTTTAGATCAGTTTTCATCAATAAAGTTTACTTTTCGCAGTGGGTTTTTGTCTTTTCTCTTCAATTCTTCTTTACGGTATTCCTCTGTTTCGTTGTTTACTTTCGTTGCTTTAATGCTTCCGTAGTTTAGAATTGATAGTTTAGATTTCCCAAGCCGAATTCTCGTTTCATGTTAGTTATTTATTTAGTTAATTCAATTATGAAATCAATTGCTTTATTTGTTAATTTTACTATTGTTATTATCACCATTATGAGTAGCTAAATACCCTTTGCTAAGATGTAGGGGAGCTATAGCGTAGATGGCGTAGAATAGGTGACCCTGAATTAGGGCATGGTCGATCGACTGGCTTAACTGGTCGATCGACTATGTCGTGTGTTGGAATATGTGTCCTCCGACAATAATGCGATCACAACTGTTAATCATGATGATCACATGTTTAAGTCTCATTTTAAAGAATACAATTGGGAAGTAATTTTTACAGTCAACTGGTCCACACATATCGGTAATGATTGGCTGACTAGAGTTTGACATTACTGTCGTGCGACGGTGGTGACCAGTTGATCCCCTTAGGTCATACCTATAGGGTAACACTCTTAATTGATCATTTAATTGATCGTATGACGATACGGGTCACTTAAATTACTTAAAATTGACGGACGATTTTGGAAGTAATATTTACTTGTCTCATTGAAATTTGATTAAATTAGATACGGCCTAAGTAATCGAATTGTTTTATTACTTATATGAAATTATTGTTTAAGGAAACAATTGCATTTGAATGAATAAATTATTATAAATACAAGATGTTGTGATTTATAATTGGTAAATTATTTTGGTACAAGTAATTATGAATTACTAAGTCGATTTTGTATATGACGTATTTTTATTAATACGTTGATTTTTAATATGTTAAAAATACATAACAATTTTATGTGACATGTAACATGTGACAAATTGACAAATTGACAAAATAATGTGTAAAATGGAAAATCCATTTTACACTAAATGGACCGAAATTAGGGGTGGTATTAAGTATATATTATGTTAATTATGTTAGTGGTAAGCATAATGATTCACCTAAGGAATAGCCATGCAACCCTACTTAATCTTGTGAAGACCACCTTGTGCATGCATTGGCCCCTTCCTTCCCATGCCACCCGGTTTTTCAAGAGGAGAAAACAATGGGTTTTTCTCCACATTTTACCTAATATACACTACCAAAACATTTTAGTGTATTATTCATTCTTTCACCTAAAATATAAGAATTTTAGAGAGATAAAAATCTTCCTCCTCCTCCCTCTCTCTTAACCGAATTATTGAGAGACCAAATAATATTTTGGGTCAATTTTTATACAAAATTAATATTGTTCTAGTAATAATAGTATTAATTTTATTAAGTTGTTACTTTGGGTATAAAACCTTGGGAGGGATTCTCTACTTGAATCCTTGTTCATCCACTTAAGGAAGCTCAAGAACAAGTGAGTAGGTGAACTCACTTGTGCCCATATAAACCGAAATATCAATGTGAGATGATGATTTCTTCTTTAATTATATTTTTGTTTGCATGCATAAGATCATCTTTTAATTTTATGACTAAATTAAATCATCACATAATATGAATATGTTAAGTAAGAGATATAGATTTCCAACAAGCGGTATCAAGAGCCTTGGTTGTTTGCATGCAAATCGGTTGTAGTTTTTCCGAGCTATACGATTAACATATAAAACTTGTAAATTTGTGTTATTATGATATATCATGAAATAAATTTATGCATGTTAAAGTTTCTGGTCCTAAAATGTTTTTAGGATATTTTGGTTAATTTATGGATTTTTATTGTTCATCTTATATAATAATGGCATTAAAAATATGATTTTATGATTAAAATGTCATTTTCGGACTAAAATTAGCTAAACTTCGTATTTTCCAGTGATTTTTGGATATGTTATCACATGTTTTATTTTGAGATGACCTGTAAATTTTCAGAAGTTTTGGAGTTTTTATGCTCGAAATATGGATTTTTTTTATGATAAAAATCGGATTTAGATGAAAAATAGGTTAATATGAGATAAATTTCGAATCTGGTCATAGAAATTTAGTATGTTGTCACATGCAATTTTACAAGATGTATATAAAATAATAGGCTATATTGAAGTCTTCGTGCATGATTTATGATTTTTTGATGAAAAATAGCATAAATAGTGACTTAATTAGTGAATAGTTGCTAAAACATACTCCATGACTAAGGAAAAATGTCACATGTTGCATTTTATTATCTTTTTTAGATATAAAATTGAAAAGTTGATGAATATATTTTTCTCATGTTTTTATGATTTTAATTGATAAATCCGATAAACCGCAACATAGTTTTTCAGATAATTTTACGAAATTTTAACCTAAGTTTTTGAACATTATGAGTGTCATGGTATTTTTTCCATAATGTTCATAAGTTTAAATTTTGAATTTTGAATTTATTTGAAATTTTTGTGATTTATTTGAAGTTTATAGCATTTTTATTGTAATTTTAGCTCCATTAATAAACAATTTTAAGAAATCTGAGTTAATTATAGTCAAATAGTTAGTGGAGACTAGTTTTGAGTCCTAAGAGGTTAGGGTAATTAACTTGTGCATAAATATGAATTTATGTATTTTATTGTGATTTTAAAAGGTTGAATCACGCAAATCCGTAAAAACCGTTAAATATACGATATTAGCTCCTTAAAGGCGATTTAGCATAAAATTGGGCATGTTCATACATATTATAATGCTGCATTTTATTTATGATTGTCATAATTTTATTTTATGTAATTTTTGAATTATGTAATTTTACTTAGTATGGCCTTAGTTCTTAATTGGTATTACCCGAAATGTATGGGAATATCGATTCGGTTGTAATTTATTGTGATCTCGTATCACCGTTTTGTAATTTAATAGATTTATTTTATTTTAATTACAAATGTATAATAGGAAGTTATGTAATTTGTTATGTAATTTATTTATTCCGGAGTTCCATGAAGACGGTGTCACTCAAGAAGGCGATACATAAAGACGGTGTTACCTCGAGATGCGTGCCATAACCGAAGTTCAAGGGACCAATGGAGTTGGTTTCCGAATATGTAATATTTAATTATATTTTCTATTTTTAGGAAGGCCATACTAGGATTTATTTTATGCTTTGCATTTTATCAATATGTCACATGCATCGCTAAATCGCCATAACTAAAATATGCATCATCATTTAATCGAGTTTATCGACCGTGTCAAATACAATTATCGTAGTTCACCACTTTAGTTCACTTAAAACGTGATAGATAATAAATTGACATGACCTCTCGCTAAAATAAACAATTGAGACTTAGCCTTACCAAATAGTAGAAACCATAAAAACCTATTTCGTGAGGGAGTGCACTCGGCCACCCCGGGGTACAAACCTTGTTACGTAGGGGAAGTGGGTGATAAATGTCTATCCACCGAATTTATGTTGATGAAGGTTTCATCGGCTACCCCGTGCCCAAGTTAATGTGAATTTGGATCATGGACACATTTATTCGAAATTTGGATTGAACTCAACAAAAGTGTTGATAAGGGTTTCATCGGCCACCCCGTGCCCTTGTCGGATGTGTTTTGGGCTAAAGATAAATATTAGAGTAATTTTATCGACCAAGAGTTCTAGAAATATAATCGATTAAAAGGTTAATCCACCAAGTTATATTGATAAGGGTTTCATCGGCTACCCCGTGCCTAAGTTGATATGAATTTGGGTCTTGGAATCATTTATCTAGTTGGGTAGAGGTCACTAGAAAAATACAATAAAACTTGTTTAAATTAAATTTTTACGAGTATTATTATTATTAAAACGACATTTGTTTTACTCCTTCTATTTTGTTTTGTAGACCGCTTCTATTTCTCATAACCAATGGCTACTCCAAACCCAAACGCCACACCTCTCGCTAATACTTCATGGCTCCGATCCTTCATGGATCGTTGTAAACTTGAAAAGAATGGGTCAAATTTCTCCGATTGGGATGCCCAACTCAAACTAGCCGCCCAAGGTGACGACAAGCTTCGTTACCTTACCGAGGCCTCTCCACCCGAACCTAATACTAGGTCGACCGCCGCCACTAGGGAAGCATATGAGGCTTACCATAAGGAGTCCGCCGCAATGAAAAATGTGTTGATCTTTGCGATGGAGGCTGATCTCCAAAGGAGAGCCTTTAAAATGGGCACCGTTAATGAAATCTACTCCAAGCTTGTGACAATGTTTTCACAAACTCCGCGGATCGTCCAATATGAGGCGGCCGCGGCATTCTTTGATCTCGACTTCAAAGAGGGCCAAAAAGTTAGCCCTCATGTACTCAAATTAATGGAGCTAGTCGAGACCTTGAAGATTCAAAAAGTTGAAATCCCCAAAGAACTTGTTGTAGATAGGATTCTACACTCCTTATCCAAGGTCAAAGCGTATGTTCAATTTCGGGTGAATTTTAACATGGAAGACAAGGATGTGTCTCTTGAAGAGTTGCACAAGTTACTTGTGCAAGCCGAAAGAGACATGGGGTTAAATGTTAACCCACCTAAGGATGTGCTTAACATAAGCACCAAAAGCAAGGGGAAGTTCAAAAGGAATGGGAAGAAGGGTAAGAAGCTAGCTCCCACTTTCACCAAAGCTAAGACTTATGAAGCTAGCACCTCCAAAATCAAGAAGGGTCCTCTTGATAAATGCCATTATTGTAATGGTGTTGGACATTGGAAAATAAATTGTTCCAAATACCTTGGTGATATTAAGGCTGGAAAGATCACTCAAGTAGGTAAATGACTATCCTTTCTTTTATGTTTCTAATTCAACTATGGTATTTTGATACAAAGTTGTGATAATGTATCCCCTTTTTATTGTAAATAGGGCCTCCACCAAGGAAGGACAAGGGAAAAGAAAAGCAAGCTTGAGAAACCATCGAGAAGCTAGGAATAGCTTCCATGAAGCTTCGCTTTTTATTGTCTTATTTTAATTATGTTTCGGATTTTAGAACCTTTTGATTTCCGTGTTTGCCATGGAAATGTATTTTGGATAATGGTTGTATTTTGGATAATGGTGGCTTGGTTTGTAACCCAAGTCACCCGTTTTATCATTTTTATCCTTGTTCTAAAATTCGTCTTTACATGCTTGCTCATAGAAACATATGATTATTCACTTAAAGTGATCTAATAGACAACTATAATGATGGGATTCATTATATGTCCACAAGCCTAAGGCTTGTGTATGATCATTTATAAAGTGATATTGAGTTAATGAACTCTCTTAAAGGAATGTCAATCACCAAGTACACTTACAAAATCTAAAACAATTAGTCAAACTATGAGATAGTTCTCCTTATACTTCAAAAATCATTATTTGTGTCTCATATGCTATCTTTGAATCTCTAGTGTATTTATTCTAAAGATAGAGTGGGAGAAAAATGAGGACACAACACCAATTTGTGTACTTGTGTAAATGAGATCTACGCAAGGAGAATGATTTGAATAAAGGTATATCTATTTATATATTATACCCAATAGATGAGATCTATGGTCTCGAATAAATATACATGACAAAAGAGACCAAGTGAAGTAATCAAAAGAATATGTTCTCAAGATAACTACACGAGAAGACCAAAAGAAAGTTTTGGAAGAAAAATGACTAATGTAAAGTCTTAACTGACTAGTTTATGATATTTTTTGACCAATAGTTTCAATATTGATATTTACTTAAGAGCCTAAATGAATCAAAGTAACATCCTAGAAAATAAACGAGATTTATGACTAGAGGTTGCAAGGATTGATATACCGATATCCTCAATAGCTAAGTTAAGTATTAACCACGCAAAAGTCATTACTTAACCTCATTATGAAAATAAATTGGTTAAACCTCCTTCCGAAAAGGGTATTTTGAAGGACATGTATTAGATATTATTCATATTTAAATAATGACATTGTTACGCATCATTATGATATGAATGAGTTAGAGATTAAAATCTCTTTCCATAAGGTTAAGATGAGACCACTTCAAAATAGGTATTTTGAAAGGATATGATGGGAACATATATGGTTTATCTCAAAAACTTAGCAAAGCAATATATTTCAATTCTTGAAATGTTTCAATTGAGTAGTCAATTGCGAAACATGTGGAATTAAGTGGGAGTTAGAAATTATCATGTAAAGACATGGAATTTAGTGGGAGCAATCATCTTGTAAAAGTTTATAACTCATTACTCATTGGGAATGACGAGCTAATACTATTCTTTCACAAAGAGGTATTTGAGTTATCAATTCTGGATGAAAATGGACTATGATGAATCCAATCACATCATGAGATGTTGGATTGGTAATGAGACATACACATCGAATCAACGAGAAACGTAGGTTATTCATGTAATGAAAATGGAATTGCCATTAGCAGTCATGGTCGTTCCTTGAACCTAAGAATGGTTGATCTCATGATTATTAGTTACTAATGTTTCCGCCATTAGAATAATCATGCACATGTCCAATAATGAATCATATGCATAAAAGCATGATGAATCATTGGCGAGCCATACAAGAAACGTCATGAATTCTCGAGGAGAATTCGATGAGCGATTTCAGTGTTTGACAGAAGACTCTGTTATGTGTCAAGAGGTTGCACATATTAAAGTTCGAACACATGTAAGGATTTATGAAAATCCTAAGCTTTTCAAGCTAAAAGGAGAAGTAGGAAGTTTGGAAAGATACTTAGTTGAATAAGAAGTTACTCAAAACTAATTTTTCCTATTATGCTAGGACTTGTGAGAAGTGCTAGGCTAATCATCTTGACAATTGTTGCAAGACTCTACAAAACATATACCTAGTGCATTGTGTGTGGGTGGAGTACTTGATCAGTACAAGTTATATCATTCACCACAAATTCGTTCGTTATGTGATAATCGACAAGGAAGTTCTTTCAAGATAAAGAACCGAAACCGAGGTTGGGAACCTAGATGTGTACTTGGTAAGGTTCATGCTATGAAATATAACATGAACGTAAAGCAAAATGCGATTATAAGAAGTTTGAACACATGGACACATGGTATGTTAAACTTCTATTGCAATCAACAAGTGTTTACACACTTACGGTATGCATCACAAGGTTGTAATATGGTATTGACTACCCGAATGTGATGTCGACATTTGTCGTTTGAGTTATTATTAACTCACCTCATACTTTTTTACATCCAAACGGGTTGTAGAGACAATTGAACCCCGTTAAAGTGAACACGGATTAGCATTGTATTCGCCCATAGTTACTTACATGAGGTGACGTCTCGAAGTGACTAGAATGTGATGCGATTGATGGCAAGTTCAAGTGCCATAGAGTCATATGAGAATGACTAATCGATCACATAGACAGACTGTTAGGAACACCTTGTCGGGCCTTATGACTCCTTATAGAGTTCTGGCAAATTTATATAGCCTGGTCGTGGCGAGAGCTACTATAGTATTCTAATGAGTCGATTCTTTTGACTAAAGACTATTCGCCTAAGATGGCACAGTTTCAGATTAACTTTGATTTGTGTTACTACGACCTTCGTAAATGGGGTCAAATGGGCATATTTTGGGTTATGATGGCTGTGGCTAGTCAAAGGGAATGAGTGCGATAGGAATTGTCCACCCCTAGTCAGGGTTATAACAATATCTCAGGGCCACTCGAAGAGTAATGAACTGGAAATGCGTGGCCACGCTCGGAAGATATCTATGATAGATAAATCCGGTCAATTAGTTATTCTCCAGATCGAGGAAACCACTCTCGATATGATCACTTGCAAGTACAACCTGAAAGACACCTTGCATTGAGTGGGAGATAGTAATAGGACAAGAGAATTGGTGACGCACACTTGTCGAGGACAAGTGGGAGATTGTTGGAATATGTGTCCTCCGACAATAATGCGATCACAACTGTTGATCATGATGATCACATGTTTAAGTCTCATTTTAAAGAATACAATTGGGAAGTAATTTAAACAGTCAACTGGTCCACTCATATCGGTAATGATTGGCTGACTAGAGTTTGACATTACTGTCGTGCGACGGTGGTGACCAGTTGATCCCCTTAGGTCATACCTATAGGGTAACACTCTTAATTGATCATTTAATTGATCGTATGACGATACGGGTCAATTAAATTACTTAAAATTGACGGACGATTTTGGAAGTAATATTTACGTGTCTCATTGAAATTTGATTAAATAAGATACGGTCTAAGTAATCGAATTGTTTTAATACTTAGATGAAATTATTGTTTAAGGAAACAATTGCATTTGAATGAATAAATTATTATAAATACAAGATGTTGTGATTTATAATTGGTAAATTATTTTGGTACAAGTAATTATGAATTACTAAGTCGATTTTGTATATGACGTATTTTTATTAATACGTTGATTTTTAATATGTTAAAAATACATAACAATTTTATGTGACATGTAACATGTAACAAATTGACAAATTGACAAAATAATGTGTAAAATGGATTTTCCATTTTACACTAAATGGACCGAAATTAGGGGTGGTATTAGGTATATATTATGTTAATTATGTTAGTGGTAAGCATAATGATTCACCTAAGGAATAGCCATGCAACCCTACTTAATCTTGTGAAGACCACCTTGTGCATGCATTGGCCCCTTCCTTCCCATGCCACCCGGTTTTTCAAGAGGAGAAAACAATGGGTTTTTCTCCTCATTTTACCTAATATACACTACCAAAACATTTTAGTGTATTATTCATTCTTTCACCTAAAATATAAGAATTTTAGAGAGATAAAAATCTTCCTCCTCCTCCCTCTCTCTTAACCGAATTATTGAGAGACCAAATAATATTTTGGATCAATTTTTATACAAAATTAATATTGTTCTAGTAATAATAGTATTAATTTTATTAAGTTGTTACTTTGGGTATAAAACCTTGGGAGGGATTCTCTACTTGAATCCTTGTTCATTCACTTAAGGAAGCTCAAGAACAAGTGAGTAGGTGAACTCACTTGTGCCCATATAAACCGAAATATCAATGTGAGATGATGATTTCTTCTTTAATTATATTTTTGTTTGCATGCATAAGATCATATTTTAATTTTATGACTAAATTAAATCATCACATAATATGAATATGTTAAGCAAGAGATATGGATTTCCAACATCGTGTGGTCGGTCGACTGAGGTAGTTGGTCGATCGACCAGACCCGTGTCTGATTAGCATCGTTTGATTCGTTAAGTGCAATATTTAACAATGAGACCGAGAGGAGACTTGTTAGATGCTTAGTTTTGACCAACCCGTAGATCGAGAGATAGGGGAGGGCATTAATTAATGAATTAAGACGACTAAATTGCTAAGATCGAAAGATAAGTAATTTAGGCTTTAGGAATCAATTTTCAGGGCGAGAGCTGGTATTAGTGAGACCTAGGGACTAGTAGCATAGGCCGAAAGGAGCTACTAGTTAACTTGGACCGAGAGGACATGTTTTACCCATCCTACACGACTATATTTCGGACTTACCTAGGATTATGTGCCATCGTAGCTATAGTGAATCGACCATCTTAGCTCCTTTTTATCATTTCTTTACACTTATTTTTATTACATGCTTATTTATTTTTGCATTTAGACTTAGATATACTTCAATCCAAAACCCCCCAGAAATTCCATAGACTGAAATAAAACAACTTAACTCCCTACCTCCCTGCGGATCGACCCTTACTACCGCTTGATAGTTGTAGTTTGGAAAACTATAAATATTATTTTTGATACTCACATCGACAGGTATCAAATTTTGGCATTGTTGTTTATTTTCCTCTTATATAAATCAAAATTCAATAACATTGAAAAAATTTCAAAAATCCAAAAAATTGCACGTTTATTTTAGCATGTAGGTTGAGTCGGAACGGTAGTATTTCAATGATGACATTGCATTTTCAGCTGTTTACGCCTAAGCCGTGCTTAATTGACATGTTATTAGTAGAATCACATATGCATAGTCTACGAGTTTTCGTTAAATATCTCGCTGAACTTTAAACTTGACTTAGATTTTTGGCAAACTACATCATTTTCTGAGTTTTAGAGCTTTATAACTGGTGTAATTCATGACCAGTTCATTTAGGAATGCGAGTAGTACTCCTTATGAGACATGTTATATCAATATGCATAAATATGAACTTAATCTGCTTAATACCTGTATGCATTCGGTTTGTGGTTTGTTGACACATGTGGTAGAGGTTCCCTTTTATCCATTTTACCCATAAGCCCCATAAAAGTCAAATTTGCTTCTTTTGTCCCATAAGCTACATTCCATATTTAGCCTACCCTTGCTAAGCTAGTATTGGTAGTCGTTCGGGAATATTTTATTGCATTTTGGTTTTTATCTCGTGTTGAGAATATGTTGGTGAAATGTTGAAGGGAAAGAAAGGAAAAGTTGAAAAAACAGAAAGAAAAAAAAAAGAAAAAAGAGAAAAAAAGAAAACAGGAATTCGAAAAAAAGAGGATCAGTCGGTCGACCGTCCCACTTGGTCAATCGACTGCTTGCTGCAGTAGCGAAAGAAAAAGAAAAAATCACATGGTTGTTATTATCATTAGATGGTGATTTTATTCCCATGTTTTATTATTATCATTTGGGGAATTACAGTTATAATTGGAGATTGTGAGATTAGTGCTAATCATTAGCACCGGTTTTATTGTTGAATCTTGAGCAAGAAGTTGGGATGTTCCCGTAATTTGGTGTTTAGTAAGTTCTTAGCTTGGCTTTAACTCCTCTATTCCAAATTTATCTTAGCCCCTTCTTACCCATTCCCTCACATATCCATATTTACCTCGGCATGTGTCATGGTCATTTGTTTGGTTGGAATGCATACGAACGGTTGTAGAGATTATTTTCATATTAGATTGCAGGCATGTTCTTATAGGTCGTAGTTAGGTGAGAGTCATTACAAAATTACTTCTTTCTATCTTTACATATATTGACCTCTGCTTATGTGTGATTTGAGCGACCCGTGGGAGTCCGTTTTGATAAGTCTCTATAGTTGACGGTTCAGCAGTTTTTAACGACTACATAACTCGTTTGCATGATTCGTATTGCTAATTGATTATTAGTTGTTGCATTAAACTGGTTTAGCCTTTACAGTATGCATTTCGCTCTGAGATTGAACTTGTTCCATTAGGTTTTAAGATCGAGTCTAATTCTTGCTTGGGGACAAGCAAGGGTTTGGTTTGGGGAAGTTTGATGCGTGTCCTAAATATGATGTTTTACACCCTATTTTACACGCATTTCAGAGCTCAAATATGTAGTTTATGCTACTATTTTCCCTATTTCCGTCTACTTTCGTGTTTTTGTGTAATATTGCAGAAATGTGAAGAATCCAGCGGAAATCGAGCCGAATCCGTCCCTAAGTACTTAGCACTGCATTTGACATGGAGTAGTGACTCGAGAGATGAAATTGGTGCGCATTTCGAGGCCTGAAAGATATGTTTGCGAGAGTTTCAGAAGCGGATTACCAGCTACAGTAGTCTATAGATTGACCTACATGGTCTATAGACTTGTCGAATCTTGAAGTTTTGCGGGAAGAGTAGTCGGTCGATCGATGATGCCTTTGGTCGATCGACCAGAGCACGATTATCAGAAGCTACTGTACAGCGGAGCTTGGTCGATCGACTGGTCCCAGTGGTCGATCGACCACCCCACGACTCTAACGCGCAAGTTAAATTAAAATTTCGAAAGCCCAATGTAATTAGGTTTTAGGAATAAAAGTTACGTAAGACTATCTATATAACGTAACCGAGGTTTTGAAAAAGGGGATCGAATTAATTAGGGTTCAATACACGTTTGAACTTTAGATTATTTCATTAGTTTAGATCAGTTTTCATCAATAAAGTTTACTTTTCGCATTGGGTTTTTGTCTTTTCTCTTCAATTCTTCTTTACGGTATTCCTCTGTTTCGTTGTTTACTTTCGTTGCTTTAATGCTTCCGTAGTTTAGAATTGATAGTTTAGATTTCCCAAGCCGAATTCTCGTTTCATGTTAGTTATTTATTTTGTTAATTCAATTATGAAATAAATTGCTTTATTTGTTAATTTTACTGTTGTTATTATCACCATTATGAGTAGCTAAATACCCTTTGCTAAGATGTAGGGGAGCTATAGCGTAGATGGCGTAGAATAGGTGACCCCGAATTAGGGCATGGTCGATCGACTGGCTTAACTGGTCGATCGACTATGTCGTGTGGCCTGGCGATCGATTGAGGTAGTTGGTCGATCGACCAGACCCGTGTCTGATTAGCATCGTTTGATTCGTTAAGTGCAATATTTAACAATGAGACCGAGAGGAGACTTGTTAGATGCTTAATTTTGACCAACCCGTAGATCGAGAGATAGGAGAGGGCATTAATTAATGAATTAAGACGACTAAATTGCTAAGATCGAAAGATAAATAATTTAGGCTTTAGGAATCAACAAGGTAGCGTAATTTGCCATCACCTGCGGCAGCTAATCGAAGTTGTTCCTCCCAATCTTTAAAATTACTACCGTCGGCTTTTAATACATATTTGTCCATAAAAGAACGTAGCCATGAATCTCTAGCTATGGTGACGGTTTCACTAGTAGAAGTCATCGTGATTACTACAAAGGAAATAAAAGAAAGATTAACATTTATCGTCTAAAAATATTTAACTTGTGAAACTATTTAACAAGTTCCCATTTATATAATGATCTCCCACTGAATTATATAAATGATTCCAAGATCCAATTTTATATAAACACGGGCACGGTGGACCGATTCAACCCACATTTATATAAATTTGGTGAGTCAACAACTTTGACTGATTCTACTACTAGAACTCTTGGTTGACGGATTTTCTTAAAATCTATCTTTTAGCCCCAGAATAAATATGGGCACGGTGGACCGATTCAACCCATATTTATCCCGTTGAGTTCAACTAATTTTCACACGTAATAACTTTTATTACCCTACTTACCCAACATAAAAAAAGTGTACCTCGGTGATCTGAACCCACCTCTAATGAAGAAGGGATTCATAGGTGCTATTATTTGGTAAGGCTTAATCTCAATTTTAAACAAATGTGAGAGATCTTATCAATTTAATTGTCTATAACCTTGAAGTGAACAAATTTAGTGAACGCTAGACGATTAAATTGATAACAACAAAAATAAAACATGTAGTGACGATTTGGCATGAATGGATAAATGTAAACAAGTAAGTCCTAATATGGCCACCTAGTTAATCTAATTAACTAAAATTATTACATATCGAAAACCAACTCCTTGGTCCCTTGAATCTTCATAAATTGGCCTCCTTCTTTAGGATTTCGGAACGCCTTTCCGAAAACACCGTCTTCATGAAAACTCCGTCTTTAGATGCTTCATCTAATTACTAATAATTAAATTATATAACAATACCCTATTATACAATTTGTAATAAAATTAAAATAAAAACTATTAATTAATTACAAATTAGGCGATACGAAATCGCAATTAATTACAAAACAAGTCGATATTCCCTTACATTACGGGAAATACCAACTTCTACCTATGGCCATATTAGGAAAAATTACATAATTATAATGCTAAAAAAAACATTCATCCAAATGAATAATAAAATGCATTATGGAAAATGACATGCCAAATCGTCTAACTTACCAACAACGATCATTTGAGTTTGCTTTGACGGAATTTTTACCAATAAAAATTCATAATCAATTCTTAAAACAATTTTAAGACTTACTCATCATACTAATCTGGTCTAATATCAAAATAATTATTCTCAACAATTATCTTGAATTTATATGGGAATTAAAACTCAATTATGACAAAAATGATATAATAATTCACAATTATCATACAAAAATTCCATTTAATTTAAAAATTTATGGAAAAATAAATTTCAAAGCCATGAACATCCTGGTCTTACACCAAAAATGCCATGCAAGTGAATTTTTTTTTTTTTTTTTAAAATTTATTTAAAACGATTTCACAATTTAATCGGTAAAGCGACAATTTTTACGATTTAATTCTAAATCAAACCATAAAAATTGAAATGACTTAATTTTGTACATTTTGGAACAATTTCCAGAAGCTAAAAATTCAAAAATTTCTAGCCCAAAAATTAAATCAATAGTTATTTACAAAATAACCATTATTTACCAATTTTTATCAAATAAAAATCAATAAACTACCTAAATTAATCACATTAATCTAAAGTATCTACTTATCTCATAAATAGAACATGCATGTGGTTATTTCTAAATAAATATGCATAAAATTAACATGCAACCAAATTTAATTAACTCTTAATTAATTTTAATGCATTTTTACTTAATTTTATGCCATTTTAAGTTATAAAAAGTGGAAAAATTTAACAAAAATCAAATTTTCGTCCCATATCATCCTAAGACCATATTATTTACATGCAAGACAATAATATGTGATAAAACTAATTTTAGTAACATAATATCAATTTTATTAATTTATCTCATAAATTACTAAAATCGTCTTAAAACAACATGCATGTATTTAACAATGCTCTGATATCACTTGTTAGTTATTTAGACCATATTAATATTCATCTTATGATATTAAAATTATAAATTAATTTAAAGTGGTCTAAATCTACATGCATGCAAATAAAAGTATAAAAGATGGTATTAAACCATCTTAAGACAAAAGTTCCTTACATTGTATAAGGCAAGTTTTGGGCACAACTCAAGGACTCCTTCCTTAATGTTGTTCTTGAGCTATGAAAATGGATGATCCTCCAAGACAACAAACCACCAAAAAAGATGGTCTCCTAAGGAAGCACCCAAGAATCAACCCAAAATACTACTAAAATACTAACTAGGTATATGTAGAGTAAACCTTGTTTATTGTATATTTGATGTACTAAATAATATTATTACTTTGATAATATTACTAGTTAATTTATATATGTGTTTTTAAGATGAACAAGATGAACAAATGAGAAGAAAAATGGTCTCTTGATAAAGTGTTCAAACAAAGACACAATTTTCTTCAAATTTTTCCAACTTCTAAAATGATGTGAATAGTTGGGTATTTATACCCAAATATGGGAGATAAATCTAAGTGGAATTTGCCACTAAAAAGGACACTTGGTGTCTTCTAAAGAGCACTAGTCTCACCAGGCGCAATCTAAGTGGCTTTTTAAACTTTGGCTTACCTACAGCTAGGTCGCCATGAGCCTTGCCCTTACCTTTACCCTTGTTGTAAATCGTGAGAACATCCTGCTTCATGCTCCCACTCAATTTCATATCCTTCTCGGTCTGTACGAGAAGGGAGTGTAGCTCATGAGGACTCTTTTTCAAGTCATTCATGTAGTAGTTCGCCCTGAAAAGGGCAAAACCATCTTGAAGAGAATGAAGCATTCGGTCTATGACAATGCTCTCACTGATTTTACAATCAAGTGCCTCCAGCTTCTCGACATTCTCAATCATGTGAAGAATGTGTGGGCTAACCGGTTGGCCCTTCTAGAGTTTCGCATCAAAGAAGCAACAGGTATGCTCATAAGTAACGAATCTCGGTGCCTTTGAGAACTCGTTAGTGAGCGTGGTGAAAATCTTGTTTGCACCCTGAGCAATGAAGCGTTTCTGCAAATTGGTATCCATTGCAAAGATGAGTACGTTCTTTATCGCACCCGCTTCCATAACGAAGTCACTATAAGCGAGTGACTCGTTGACTCCTGCATTGGGGCCTGGGTTGACCGGTATTGGCTCAGTTAAGTACTTGAGCTTACCGTCAGCAATGGCAGCATTCCGTAGTGTCGCCTCCCAGTCCGCAAAGTTGGACCCATCATTCTTCAGTCGCGTGGACTGATTCATGTGGTCCATGAAAGCTTTCAGCTAGGACTCGCGTCCAAGTGTGGCACTAGGCATTGGGATTGCGTTATTTCCAGCCATTTAGTTGTAACAGTATTATCAAAATATACGTGTTCTACACTGCGAGAAGAAGAATAAAAATAATAAGCATGTGCATCGTTTATATTTTTAAGTCTAATGAACTACTGTCATAACGCGAAGACTCAAAACATTTATACAATCGACCTCCCTCAAGAATTATATAAATGATCCCAAGATTCAATTATCTTCAAATTGATAAGGTAACCTTTTAGCTAATTCTACCGTTAGAATTCTTGGTCGATAAATTTCTGTAAATACTATCTTTAGTCCATCATAATCACGAGAAACTCTTCGGGCTATGATGTTGAAGTAAACTAAGTCCACACAACAACTTACCCAACGTAGAAGGGGTCATATTATGCCTACCGACGAAGAAGGGATTCATAGTTGTTTGCCCTTATAAAGACTAATCTCAATTTCCGTTTTAGAGGAAGATCCCATCAACTTTATTTTAATTCATTTTAAGTGAACTAATATCTAGCATGCGAGAATGAATAAACTAAGGTGATGGCTTAATAAGACTGTGACATCTGTATGTCCATGAAAACTAACATACAACCTATATGAGTCAATTTTCATGCATTTTAGTAGTAGGTGGTTTGGTTTTAGGCGGAATATGATGCATAAACTAACATGTGAATGAAAAACAAAATGAATGTAAACGTAAAACAATAAAAGTCCTAGTGTGGCCTATCCTATCAAAATAAACATTAAATACAAGTTTGGAATTCATCCTTGGACCAGAGAAGCTTGTCTTGATGTTCCATCTTGATCCATGTAGCGGGAGTGAGCTCCAATCTCCATCTTTAGTCTTCTTTTGAAAAATACAATAAATAAAATTTACATAATAAACCTATTTATTACATCCTAATTTCAAAACCCAAAACTAAAGAAAAATAAAGGAGATTCGAGATCTCATAATTACATAAAAATTATGTTTCCTTCATTACAAAAACATAATTAACTAAGGCACACTAAGTATTACAAATTACAACTGATTTCAAAAATACGTAAATTAAATTCATTCAATCGATTCATTCAATTAAAATAAAATGCATCAACTAAAAATAAATTAAACATACATGACACAATTCCTTAATTATGTTGATTAATTTATCCAAACCACTTATTTAAATCAAATTAAGTGACAATTCCTCAATTAATCACATTAATTTCAATCTTAATTCACATTAAACTTGTAATATGAATTTAATCCATCAATATTTTAAACTTCTTTAAAATAATTAGGTATCTATTAATTATGAACCGTTTCACAATAATTAATTTGCCAAAACAAACAAAAAAAATTTCTTTTGAAAATTATCTCTGTAAAAAACCGAAACAACCCATTAAAAAGACTTTTCCTCGGTTTTTCAGCAAAAACCGAAAGGGAAAAAAAAAGAAATTTTTTTTTTTATAATGCTGCTGGATGTGAACAGTAACCAAGACGTGAACAGTAACAGAATTTTTTTTTTCTTTTCTCGGCAAAACAGGAAAAAACAGCCCGTTACTTTTCTTTAAACACGGTTTTTCTGTAAAAACCGAAACAAAACAATCAATTTTTTTTTTTTTTTATAATCTGCCCTGTGAACAGTAACAGTGACGTGAACAGTGACAAAAAAAAAAAAAAATCGGATGCTTTTCAAATCGGCATAAACAAAAACAGCCGCAAAAACAACTTTAATCGGTTTTTCAGGAAAAACCGAAAGGAAAAAAAAAACAGAAATTTTTTTTTAAAAAAAAATTACTGTTCACCCGTGAACAGTACAGAAACAGAAAGAAAAAAAAAATTCCACGGCTAAAAAACCAGCCGATTATATTTTTTTCTTCGCAAACCCTAATAATTGTTTACAAACAATTTTATGAAAATCATCAAAATAAAATTCGTGGCCTTGGCTCTGATACCACTTGTGGGATTTATCTGTATGCATCCCTTTAATTTAAAGAATTATAACGAATTTTATAAAGATGATCACTAGTCATAAAATAAAATTGCATAAACAAAATTGAAGAGGATGAAGAAACAACCTTTGGTCCTAGCAAATTCGGCCTAAGAACAATATCGCAATGATATTCGCCTATTAGTTGCACCCAAGATGCTCCGAGAAATACCCTTTGATTATGCTAGAATCGATCCAAAAATTAACAGATTAATTTTTAGGTTTTGTTTGTGTTTTTTTTCGATGAGAGGAGGCAAGAGAATGAGTAGGAAAAATTAGGTTAGAATCATGTTCTCCCTCAATTAATTCTCGGCCCATTTCACCGAAATAAGGAGTACAATTTCCTTATTTTCGGTTATTCCAAAAATGTATAAAATGTGTTAAATTGTCATCTAGTGAGGATCGAACCCATGACCTCTTGGTTTGTGTACCCTCACTATTACCACTATGACACATTCATCTTGTTGATATTAAATATAACCGATTACATTTAATTACGAATTAACAGATTAATTCGTCCAAGCTAACATTACATACATTTAATTAAATATAACTTATTATATTCAATTTACGAATTGACAGTTAATTCGTCTCAACTAATATTATTTAATCTTCATTAAATAATTGTCTCATCAACACATTGACTAACTGTTTAGTCATATTAGGCATCAATGTGATCATATTTCTATAACCACATCTCTCAAACACATCCTATAGATGTGACCTTTAAGGACCAGTTGATCACCGCCATCTGTATGATAATAACGTCAAACTTTCTAGCAAGCCAACCGTTATTAGGTAATCGTTAATCAACTGATTAAAATACGAAGTATACCCTTGTGAACCTGTAAGAGATTTACAAATGTTATCACACTAATTTGTGAAGGACACAAGCTCCAACATCTCCTATGATCCCATGATTCCCTAGTATTGTTTATCATTTGTTTACACCCTTGTTTTATTACCTATTTACCTTTCATTGTTTTTATTAGTTTAGAATCATCAACCCAACCAATTGTGACAAACCTAGTGCAACTACAATTAGATTGAATAATTTGAGTACCCCCGTCCTTTGGGTTCGACCCCGAATTGCTTGCTATGCTAGTAGTTGGGTATAAATGTGTTTGAGAGTGTACAACGACACGCTCATCAAAAATGGCGCCGTTGCTAGGGACGGTGTTCAATTGATTTGATTTTCGTTTATTGTTTTTAGTTGTGTCTTTCTTTACCTTGGGGAAGTCAATCTCCTCAAGGTTGTTCTAATTGTTTTCTAGTTGTTTGATATTTTGCATGACTAGGAGATCACAAGGTAATCCATTACCTATTGATTTCGAGATTGAAAGGACCTTAACCAACAATAGAAGAGTTGCTAGAGGTACTTCAAGAGTTATGGGTATTGGAGAGATTGTGTACATTCAACCAAATAACATTGAGTTTGTCAACCCTTTTGCAAGAGAAGGAGAGGATAACCCAATTCCAAACCAACCACAAAATCAACCTACAATGCCTAAATTTTCATCTCATTCCGTACCAACCGAGGAGAACCTACCAAACGGTACTCCTACACCACCACATTTAACCGGTAATTTCATTGCCAAATCCGCATTCATACAATTAGTTGAGAGAAGTCAATTTGGAGGGATGCCTAGGGAAGATCCTCATTTACATATGGAGACTTTTTGTGACTATTGTGATGCAATTTCTCAAACCGGAGTTACTCAAGATCAAATTCGGTGGGTGTTGTTTCCTTTTTCCTTGATCGAAACCGCAAAGCAATGGTTGAAGGGCCTAGACAAGGCTACCCTTGGTATTGATTCATGGAAGAAGTTAATACTTGCCTTCTATAAGAAATTCTATCCTCCGGAGAAGACTAACATGTTGAGAGCCCAAATCACCGGGTTCAAGCAAAGGGATGAGGAATCATTATATGAAGCATGAGAGAGATTTAAGGACACTTATCGTTCTTGTCCACACCATGGACTTAGTGAGTGGTTCCTTGTTCAACAGTTTTGGAACGGCTTATATGAAGACTCATGCAATGTGCTTAATATGTGATCCAATGGGAGGTTCACCGAAGTTGATGACAACCAAACATGGGCCAAAATCGAAGAGATGGCAGTTCATAATTCCCAATATAATAGGCCTCGAAAGACCACTAGAGGAGGAAAGCATGAGGTAGATTCCATCGCACAATTGGGTGCCCAACTAAGTGCTCATATCGACACCATCAACTTGAAGTTTGAGAAGGCTATGGCTAAGCTTGATGAAGCTTCCAAATCACCCAAACAACATGTCAATGCTATGATGGCATCATCCTCAATCTCAAATGGAGTATGTGAAAGTTGTGGAACCTTAGGACATGACCAAAATGAATGTAGGGGAACAAATGGACAAGTAAATGTTTTCCAAGCATACAAGAATGGCACCCCTTATTCCAACTTGTAGATACCCAATATCTGCACCTTCCAAAAACCACCCGATGATGATCGGACTATAACGTGTTTTTGATATGCGTACGTGGATTGACTATACATGAGACGGTTTAATGCACTACTCAGATATGAAAAATGATTTCAAAATTTTTCTAACTTCATTTGCATTAAAATAACCCTATTTAGAGTTAAAACTGTCTTCGGACCCAAAACCAACTCAGAAACCCGCAACTGGAGTCAACCTGAGTCAACCCGAGTCAAACCAAAGCTCGAATGTCGAAAATAATGCCATGAATGTTTTCATCATGTCATTTCCATTAAAATGACCCTATTTAGAGTCAAAACCGACACCGAGCCAAAAACCGACTCAAAATTCAAATCCCGACTCACACGGGTCAAACCCGAGCCAAGCACACAAAACACCTACCTCAAGTAACACCCAAAATCATCTTATTAGATTCCCATATTGTTACACGACATATTATATGAATACCACATATCAAACCAACCAAACAATGGATGGAGAATAGGCCACGTCCAAATTGAAAGGGACAGTACACCCCATTGAGTCACGGGGTGGCTCGCGCCTCAATGGGCTGTCTGCTTAGCCTCTAAGCAAACACAACCGACCTACCATCCCACATTTCTCTATAAATACCCCTCAAATTTCGCCCATTTGAGACTGACGCGAGAGTCCGCCCCCTCACATCTCCCTTAAACTTCTATACTCGACTTCCTAAGTCCCAAAATCGACACGTGTTTACGACCTACCGATCGTAAACACAAGCCTTACACATATTATTTGGTACCGTCGCCGTGCATTCGACCGACCCATTCGACCAACTCAACATTAATCAACATGTTTTAATTAACATACTTTCAACATATTTTCAAAACAAAATCCTTTTTTAAGGCACTCTTATTAAACTTCTTGATCGTGAGTAGTCGCTACGAGAAAACTTGTCTCTAAAGTCGTCTATGTCGCAAACATCATACACGTAAGTTTGAGGGTGTAAATATCTCACTTTAATTCATGTCTTTACTGTTTTTATGAGTCTATAAGCATGAACAATGCATAACACGATTCAAATATAGGTTAGACGAGCCAAAACCGAGTTTTGGCCTGAGACCGAAGCTCCTTGCTATGCAAGGGAGCTCGCACCTCTTGTGGGTCTCGGGTCAGACTTATCCGTGTTTGAGTTCGTCTTTCCTTCAACACTTTCTTTTATTTTTACTTCTTTCCTTTTACGGTTTTTACCATTTCGAATGTTTCAAACCATTTCTATAACAAACCTTTTAACCATAAATCATAATCATCCTTGGTTCTTTATGCCATGGCGGTTTATTCCGTGACTCGGTGATATATTTGGTTAATTACATTTTAATGGGTATTTTAACACCCTTTTCTTTTATTTACCATTTTTCTCATTTGTTTACATTTGTAAACATATTAGACATAATTCATAATCATCCTTGGTTCTTTATACCATGTCGGTTTAATCCGAGTACGATGACAAACTTGACTAATTACAAATAATTGAACTTAACATAATTAGTTCAAATCAAACATTTTCCTTTTACCATTTTATTATGCTTTTCAAAACATGCAAATCCGACAACGAATATTACTAACATAATAGTAATTATTCCGAGTCATGCAAACAACATTTGCAAATCATTCATCACAAATACGGGTTTAAGTAACCTTTTCAAAAACCAGGAGACGCCCTTGGGTCGGCTCATGGCTCGCCCCAAGGGACCGCCCGTCTTGATTTCAAAACCAGGGCGAGCCCCTTCCATCGCCAATAGGCTCGCGCCCCAATGGGGCTGCCTGGCACCGTTCTGCCTTATTTTTATCACTTGTCTAGGACGATCCCGATTACGGTTAATCCGAATACATGACGGATCAGATTGACAAACTTACGTTTTTACACTTTGTCATTTAACATCATTTTTCAAATAAATGGATCGTGTTAAGCATTATAACCCGAATTTGGTAAATGGATGTTTAATTTCCGTTTTCACATGCAAATCAATCTAAATCCAACTTTGAAATCTTATACTTGATACTTGGATTAACGAACCGACTTAGGAAAGCTCTCACATGTTAGGTAAAAACTTTTGGACGTGCATTCATGCATTTCAACCGTTCTATCAACTTTTGCACTTAAACAACCACGATCGATCAGTAGAGGCCGCTAACGCGGGCGGGATTGGGTGTCCGATTAAAGGGCTTCCCAATACGTACCCTCACCCCTTACTCAGAACCTTTGGATAGTGGATGGCCTTATCTAGGGCGCACGAGAGTCATTTTAGGCCTAGAATGCTAAAAGGGGGACGACTCCTTATCTTTAGTATCTATGTCAAACACCGCTTTTTGCCTTGGTTGACCTAGGTATAAAGTGTATTCGAACGGGTTCCAAGCATCCCACAAATGCTTGGTGGCGACTCTGAACATCTCTAATCGTTTCGAGACCTTTACCGAGACGAAACCGACCGATCTAAAGCGATCTGGTCGAAAGCATTTTTACGCCGCCGAGCGTGGCTTTCAATAGACCGCTGTACGTCCACAGATTGACCTGGCGTGCAGGTGGCCCGCGACTACGGACCGGTAGGCGGCCCAAATCCGCGGACCGAGACGTGGCCCATGTCCACATTTTGGCGACTCCGCTGGGGAATACTAGGACACTTGTGTCTTTGTGATCCTTAGAGGTGAAACTCGAACGAGGTCATGGTTAAAGTGCATTAATTGATATTACGGTCATAAGTCGGGTTCCTTGTCCGGGCCCACAACCTAACCCTCTTCGACCAATTAGCTCGTCTCGTCGGCGTGAGTTTTCTCATCCCCGCGTTTCGAATCCCGATTGAGTCAAGCATACCGTTGACGTTACACATTTCTGTTTCGTCAAAGAGCTTTCATCACTTTCGAGCACGAGGCTAGGGCACCCTCCTTACACATTTTGTTTGGATTGGTATCTCTCTCGCAAATCGGGGTTTGATTGCTTGGTGTGTAACCCACCCTTCTAAGTCAAAACCTGTGTCAGCATTATGCATAATATAATGAACTGTGAGTGCTTATGTGCTACTTGATCATAAGTCCTTCCGTGTCATTTTCAAACTTTCAAAAACACCTTTTTGTGCCGTTATAATGGCCATTTCAAACCTCGGTCTTTTGCCGACCGTTGCACGCCTTTTAGGCCGTCGTAATGACGATTTTCAAACCCGGTCTTTACAACCGTTTCAAAACACCTTTTTGCGCCGTTATAATGGCCGTTTCAAACCTCGGTCTTTCGCCGACCGTTGCATTTCAAATGACACGCCTTTTTAGGCCGTCGTAGTGACGATTTTCAAACCCGGTTTTTATAACCATTACAACACGCCTTTCTAGGCCGTCGTAATGACGATTTTCAAATCTGGTTTTCTACAACCATTTCAACATGCATTTCCAGGCCGTCGTGATGACGAATTTAAAATCCGGTTTTCGCAACCATTTCAAAATGCACCTTTTATACCGTCGTAATGATGATTTCAAACCTTGGTTTTCACAAACCATTTCAAAACCCCCTTTTACGTCGTCATAATGGTCGTTCCAAACCTCGGCCTGTCGCCGACCGTCGCATTCTCAAAGCGCCCTTTTACGCCGTCTTAATGACAAATTCTATCCTCGAATTTTCAAAATTCGAAATCAATTTTCAAACAAAAATGTTTTTCAAACCGTCGTAATGACAATTTCAACCCATGCAACTTTCCGAATTTCAAATGTCGTTTTCGAAATCAAATTTGGCTTTTCTAAGCCGTCGTAATAACGATTTCAATTCTCACAATTTTCGATTTGCATACCGTCTTTTAAAGGTTAAAACGGTTTTCTAACCCGTCGTAATGACGAATTTAATCCTCATAATTTCCAATTTCAAATCTTGAAAACGAATTTAACCGTTTTCAAATTCCAATTCAAATCAATTCATTTGAAGGCCAATTTAATGGCTTTCAAATTTCAGATCCAATTTTAAATCTTCGAAAACAAATTTAACCGTTTTCAAATTTCAAATTCAAAATCAAAATCTTTGAAAACAAATTTAACCGTTTTCAGATTCAAATCCAATTTCAAATCATTTGAAAACAGATTTAACTGTTTTCAAATTTCAAATTCAAAATCAAATCTTTGGAAACAAATTTAACCGTTTTCAAACTTCAAATCCAATCTCAAATTATTTGAAAACAAATCTAACCGTTTTCAAATTTCAATTCAAATATCAAATCTTCGAAAACCAATTTAACCGTTTTCAGATTTCAAATTCAATATCAAATATTTGAAAACAAATTTAATTGTTCTCAAATTTCAAATTCAAATTTCAAATCTTTGGAAACAAATTCAACCGTTTTCAGATTTCAGTCCAATTTCAAATCATTTGAAAACAAACTTAACCGTTTTCAAAATTTTAACCCAATTCAAATCTTTGAAAGCATATTTAACCGTTTTCATGGCCATTGTGATGACGATTCCAAATCCTTCGATTCTCGATTTTCTAATCCGTGATTCGGAATTTCAAAAACCGTCTTTGGAAACAACACTTTGTTTCCAGAGCCGCCGCAATTTCAACTCAAACCGTCTTTTGAAAATAAACTTAAGACAACTCTTAACCTGATCGACTTTTGGAGATCTCTACTCTTCGGAAGCCGTCCATAAAACGATAAATGGATCTTTTTGAAAATTTCTATTTTCGAAAATTTCATCCCACCTTTCCGATTCAGCCTCGAGTCGATTAGAGTCTAGTCGATTTCAAGTCAAGTCGTCTAGATAACGTCGAGTCTCCGCCGAAATTAGTACCTACCTTCTTGTCTAGGTCACGTCGCCTAATTGTAAACGACATACTCAATGGCCTTAGCAGAGTCAAAACCTGACGGGTTTTAAACCCGCATTTCCCTTACATTACGGGTCAAAGGTCAAGCATGTGTACATGTCTCGTCCAATGGCGTCATGCCATCAACACACATCGAAACTAAGTCAAGAGTCGTCTGTCTGGGCATCACTATGCCAAAGTTGACACTCGAGTCTAAGTTCAATGTCATGCACCAAGAGTTCAAACACAAGAGGTCATTCACGATCTTTAATGTACTCATAACCTAGTCACACTGTCACGTCTTCACGACAAAACTGCCTTTTGTACATATGTGTCGTACTTGCCTTTGTTGTGGCAATCCCTTGCCAAGACAAGTTATAACGCCTATCGTTATGTCAAATAGGAATCCCTTGGGTGCCATCAATTACCAACCGGGAACTCAAGAAGCTGATCCACCTACATCCACCATGACTCCTGCTGAAACCAACAACATGGTCCTTCGACTCCTAGCTACCGTGGAAAACTTGCGCACTCGTCTCTCCCGGGTTGAGGACAAAACGGCAACTGAGAATTTTCTCTCTTCTGATATTGAGCAAAGGGTTAAGCTCCTTGAAAGCCGGCTACTGGCCAACGACCAAACCAAAACCAGACGACCTCATCGGTCCTTCCCTGATTTGGGTATGCCTTATGCCACAGCCTTGGAAAGGCTAATCTCCCAAGGAAAGCTCAAACCGATTGGTCCAACTCCGGACCCTCTACCAAACAAGCGAGGACGTAGATGGGACGGAAAACTGTTTTGCCAATATCACCAAGGTCGCGGACACGATACTGAAATGTGCCTCCCTCTAAAAGGTGTCATCCTTGATATGATCGAAAAGGGTGAATTACCGTTACCCCCCTCAACAAACAACAAAATCAAGCCTCCAGAAAATCCTATTGGACGCAGTCAGGAACCTTCCTTAGACTGCTCTCACCTCATCTCTCCTGACGTTGAGCAAATTCATGCAATTGATGAGGATGGCATAGAAAGCGGTATAATGATGCTCTCTGTCTCCATCAACAACATATTCTCAAAGCTGTAAGTGGCTATCGATGATTTGAACACTCGAGTAGCTGATTTGGAGAAGAGGTTTGGTAGTACTGAAAATGAACCTAACCATCAAGGAGAAAACCAACCGTCCGTTCACCAACCAACAGCCGTTGAAAATGAGGAGTCATCCAATGGTTCCCACATCCACGAACCTACCGACAAAGAACATGAAATTGCCTCACCAAAATACCCTTCAAAATATCAAGAAACGTCCCCAAAACTTCCCATTGACAACAACCGAATCCTACTTCCGCCTAGGATTGACAAAAACAAAACTCACAAAAACATCCCAAAAAACACCAATGTTGGAATCAGGGGAAAACATCAAAGGGTTTTCACAGATCTGGGAATAACATATGGCACCGCTCTGGGGATACTTACTTCAGAAGGATTACTGCAACCGATTGGACCAACTCCGGATCCATCTGAGGCTAAGAAATCTCGTTTCTGGAACCCTAATGCTTATTGCCAATACCATCAAGGAAAGGGCCATGACACTGAAGCCTGCCTCAAACTCAAGCATGCCATTCAAGATATGATTGAAGCTGGCAAAATCATAATTGCACCTCTCAATCAGGACAATCCTCCTGAATGTCTCAAGTCAAACAGCAAGGTTGAACGTTCTCAAAGGATATTCACCAATCTCAACACAACCTATGCCGAAGCTCTTCAAAAGCTCATAACTGAAGGGAAGCTACAACCAATCGGGCCCACTCCGGACCCGTCTGATGCTAAGAAATCCCGTTTCTGGAACGGTAATGCCTATTGCCAATATCATCGAGAAAATGGTCATAACACTGAAACATGCTTCAAACTGAAACATGTTATCCAAGATATGATCGACAACCAGGAACTGATAGCTTCATCCCTATGCCAACCAAGTGATGAAGACAACCCTAATGAACATCTCTTTCTGCAAGGAGATAAAAGCCTCATCGACTATTGTCCTCATATAATCCCCCAACAACGAGAGTTAAGTGCTCAAGTGGGTCAATGCTCAAGACCAGACATTCAAGCCACTGGATGTTGCGAAGGAGACCTTCGAGGAAGAAGATGATGATTAGGAGTCCGTATCTACGATTAAGTCTGAGTCCGAGTCCGAGTCTTAGGCTTTCTCATATCTATCCTAGCGTCTGTCCTTTTATTCCTAAGTGACAACTGGGGGTTGTCCCTATGAGTCACATGTATCCATCGAGTCTGTGCTAACATCTTATTTATCTAAATAAAAGCACAATTTTCAACTATCATATATTCTCCCCTTTACCATTTCCCGTTGATAACGAGAATTGATTTGAGAATTGATTTAAAACAAACAATATGTTCCAATTCAATGTGAGTACACTCGTCGACGTTCCGTACCGAGTAAGCAGAGGACTCGAAACTCCGTGCCCATTATCTTTACCTATTCCATGTCTGGCAATAGAAACCTTTCATTAGCACCCAATTTAGAACGAGCTTCTATCAACGGGATCCTATGACGAACCCAGATAACAAACCAGAACATCTCCCTGTTCATGATCAATGACGGAAGGCAAGCCCATTCCCCACAAAAACATCCCATCACTAAATTTCAACCTCTCACCAACGGGTACATCCCCATCCGCACCTTTACCTGCCTCGAACGAAGGACGGCAAAGAACCAATGCATCCAAGCCAAAGCTAAATCAAAAACCAAAACCAAAAGGTCGAAAGCCATTCGGCCAATCTCCAAACCAAAGTCAAAGCGAAAGGCCAAAATCAAAGGCCCAAGCCAAAAGCCATTCGGCCAATAGCCATTCATCCAAAGCCAAAACAAAGGCGAAAACCAAAGCCAAAGCAAAAGCCAAGGCTAAAGTCAAATCACAAACACAAAATAGTGAAATTCAAAATCGCTATTTTCACGAATTTCAAACAACGGAATCAAACACCGTCATTCTCAAGCCAAAAAAAAAACAAAATAGTGAAATTCGAAATCGCTATCTCTCACAAATTTCAAACGACGGAATCAAACACCGTCTTTTCCCAAACAAAAAAGAAATGGCGAAATTCAAATTCGTTATTTTCTCTCAATTCCAAGCGACGGAAATTAAAACCGTCCTTTCAAACCAAATACAAAATAGTGAAATTCAAATTCGCTCTCTCTCACAAATTCCAAACGACGGATCTAAAAACCGTCCTTTTCAAACAAAAATGAAATAGCGAAATTCAAATTCGTTATTTTCTCACAATTCCACACGACGAGAATTAAAACCGTCATTTTCAAATCAAAAAACAAGATAGTGAAATTCAAATTCACTGTTTTCACAATTCCAAACAACGGATTTAAAAATCCGTTATCTTCAAATCAAAAAAACGAAATAGTGAAATTCAAATTCGCTATTTTCCCACAATTTCAACTAACGAAATTCAAAACCGTCACTTTCCAAAAAAATGAAATAGCGAAATTAAAATTCGTTATTTTCCCACAATTTCACTTTTCAAACTTCGGACCAACAAGTCCGACACCAACATCCAAAGTCCAGGACCAACAAGTCCAAAGCCCAGGACCCATGAGTCCAAAACACCAAGTCCGGGACAAATAAGTCCAAAGCCCAGGACCCATGAGTCCAAAACACCAAGTCCAGGACCAACAAGTCCAAAGCCCGGGACCAACGAGTCCAACACATCAAATCCCGGACCCACAAGTCCAAAACACCAAACACTAAAACCTCGACCAAAACTGATTCACCCCTAAGTCCTTCTAGAGACTCTTACAGGGAGACCTATCTAGGATCCTGGGGATTTCCATCAAGATTAAAACCAATATCGCTTTACCCTTAAGTCCTTCTAGAGACTGTTATAAGGAGAACTATCTTGGCTTCTGAGGATTCCCCCTCAAGCTCGTAATATCACACCTTAACCTTTGAGGTCCAGACATGGAAATCTGATCCCATGTTATTTACCAACCATTTTGTGCTCAGGCCACATCAAGCCGGAGACCCCATTCCGCACCACACTACAAGCCGTTACCCTTCGGCCTAAACACCACAAAATTCTTGCTCCAGATTTTTATCTGTAAAGTAAACCCATTATTACCAAGCTCCACATTCCCTAATGTTGAAGCCATTTTTCACCACAAACCCCACGGAGTCCTCGAATGCTTTGCTATCGAGAACGGGCATACCTAATCTACCCTTAGAGTCCACTTTTTAGTGTGCTCAAATGATAAGGAACATTTTCACAAATTACATCTCTTCGATTCATGATCAAGAGGTATTTATCTCCAATCAACCTTCGAGTCACCAAACGGAATTTTCCGTCGTGACGCTCAACTCCAGATTTTTATCTGCCAAACAAACCATTATTACCAAGCTCCACATTCCATAATGTCGAAGCCATTTTCACCCTGACCCAGATACGGAGTCCTCGAATGCTTTGCTACCGAGAAACGGGACATACCCAATCTACCCTTAGGGTCCAGTTTTTAGTGTGCTCACATGATAAGGAACATTTTTACAAATTACACCTCTTCGATTCATGATCGAGGGAAATTATCTCAAATCAATTTCTCGAGTCACCAAACGGCTTTTACCGTCGTGACCCACACACCTAAAGGTCCTAACATCTCGCTTAGGCACACACACATAGTTCTGAACTACGATCTGGTTTGATTTCACATCACGTGAATACGTAGGCAGTCCTTCATGGGCGCAACCATACACCTCAAAATCACTTCAAGGTCCTAACAACTCGCTTAGGCACACATTCAGAACTACGATCTGGTTTAATTTTGCAACACGCGAATACGTAGGCAGTCCTATTACCAGGGCGCAACCACACCCCCACACACATTCAATTTTCACACCTTCAATTTGCAACCCATTGCACACACAGCTCAGAACTACGATCTGGTTTGATTTCGCACACACGCGAATACGTAGGCAGTCCCCCAACAAGGACACAACCGCACACCCATTTCAATCTCAACCATCACCATCAATCTTCAAAAGCAGCCCACCCAGCTGAAAAATTTAATCTTATACCTCTTTACTGGGGGCTTCTTCCTTAAGATGTCGCCCATTCCTTGTTTTGTCAAATTCCCACCTTCTCACTCTGGGGGCTTCTCTTTCGAGACGTCACCCGTCGTGTCCAAAATAAAACCGCCCATAGCCTAGGGCTCGGTTCGGACGATGACAAGGTCTTGGTTCCGCTCTCCGAATCATCATACCTCGAGAAGGGATCTCAAACAAGCAAACGGAGGCAAAGATGTCTGGAGAAGATAACCAATTCATGATCCCCAGCCAAGCGGACCTTCTAACTCAGGGATTTGATACGCGTTGTCACTGTATCTTGGCTAGGAGTTGCACTTACATGAGCAAAGTCTGTCAGGGTCATCCCCGTGTCGTGTCAATACCGACTTTATATCACGTTCACGACTGCCCATTTGTCAGTCTGTCAGTATGCGTCTGTGTGAGTCCGTCTCCCAACGGCCACGTGTCTCCAATCTATTAAATCACAGATCTACGAGTAACAAGACTCGTCTTTAGCTTCACAACTTTCAAAACTCATATCTCCTCTCACGCGAGATATTACGTGCTAATTGCTTACATGCTTATGTGATCATATGCTTATATTCTTACATGATAGTTGCTTATATGCTAATTGCTCACATGCTCACATGCTTACATGCTTATGTGCTTATATGCTTGCATTCAACGTGCTTGTCTATGCGACTGCGGATTTGTGTGGTCACTAACCATACAGATAATCTTGAGAAGACAAAATCACTCCAATTGAGTACTGGGTTCTTCCCAACAAACGGCGACCCATCAAGTCCAAGGGCTTTAACCCCATCGATTACATGGCATACGCTACCTCCCAGCGAGCAGACACTCATATCCCCGGCAAATCCTGAGAAGTTTCTAACTCCCCAGCGAGTGCCGATTTTCAAATGGATGTCACACATGTTATTTCCCACAGTCGATCTTTCGACCACCATGGCTGGCGAGCCTTACAACGCACCGCAGGTGGCGAGCCTTTGTCCGCAAACAAGGTACAACTCAAGGACGTATCCCGAAGATACCTCGGGTACGACTCCTTATCACAGCTGGCGAGCCTTTGCACGCACACGAGATACGACTCAAGGACGTATCCCGAAGATGCCTCGGGTACGACTCCTTATCGCAGCTGGCGAGCCTTTGCACGCACACAAGATACGACTCAAGGACATATCCCGAAGATGCCTCAGGTATGACTCCTTTCTATGGCTGGCGAGCCTCAAAACGCACCACCTTCAAAACCGGCTGGCGAGCCTTTGCGCGCAATTGATTGAAGGACGTATCCCGAAGATGCCTCAGGTATGATTCCTTCTTATGGCTGGCGAGCCTTTATACGTAGTCTAATGGACTTTAAACGATCCGAATCGGAAGTCGACAGACTCTAAAATGTTCCCGACGGCAGGTCCTTGACTCGAATCCCCAAGTCGCCTTGACGTCGCCCTTCCCGACGGCAGGTCCTTGGCTCAAACCCTTTTGAGTCGCCTCGACATCACTTTGGTCTTCAGGTTGTAATCTTCGATTGACCTGGAGATCATACTTTGACTTTCGCCCTGTCCAAGCCTCAGTCAAACTGGGGGCTCTGTAGATACCCAGTATCTGCACCTTCCAAAAACCACCCGATGATGATCGGACTATAACGTGTTTTTGATATGCGTACGTGGATTGACTATACATGAGACGGTTTAATGCACTACTCAGATATGAAAAATGATTTCAAAAGTTTTCTAACTTCATTTGCATTAAAATAACCCTATTTAGAGTTAAAACTGTCTTCGAACCCAAAACCAACTCAGAAACCCGCAACTCGAGTCAACCTGAGTCAACCCGAGTCAAACCAAAACTCGAATGTCGAAAATAATGCCATGAATGTTTTCATCATGTCATTTCCATTAAAATGACCCTAATTAGAGTCAAAACCGACACCGAGCCAAAAACCGACTCAAAATTCAAATCCCGACTCACACGGGTCAAACCCGAGTCAAGCACACAAAACACCTACCACAAGTAACACCCAAAATCATCTTATTAGATGCCCATATTGTTACACGACATATTATATGAATACCACATATCAAACCAACCAAACAATGGATGGAGAATAGGCCACGTCCAAATTGAAAGGGACAGTACACCCCATTGAGTCACGGGGTGGCTCGTGCCTGAATGGGCTGTCTGCTTAGCCTCTAAACAAACACAACCGACCTACCATCCCACATTTCTCTATAAATACCCCTCAAATGTCTCCCATTTGAGACTGACGCGAGAGTCCGCCCCCTCACATCTCCCTTAAACTTCTATACTCGACTTCCTAAGTCCCAAAATCGACACGTGTTTACGACCTACCGATCGTAAACACAAGTCTTACACATATTGTTTGGTACCATCGCCGTGCATTCGACCGACCCATTCGACCAACACAACATTAATCAACATGTTTTAATTAACATACTTTCAACATATTTTCAAAACAAAATCCTTTTTTAAGGCACTCTTTTTAAACTTCTTGATCGTGAGTAGTCGCTACGAGAAACCTTGTCTCTAAAGTCGTCTATGTCGCAAACATCACACACGTAAGTTTGAGGGTGTAAATATCTCACTTTAATTCATGTCTTTACTGTTTTTATGAGTCTATAAGCATGAACAATGCATAACACGATTCAAATATAGGTTAGACGAGCCAAAACCGAGTTTTGGCACTCGAGATGTGCTCCTTGCTATGCAAGGGAGCTCGCGCCTCTTGTGGGTCTCGGTCGACTTATCCGTGTTTGAGTTCGTCTTTCCTTCAACACTTTCTTTTATTTTTACTTCTTTCCTTTTACGGTTTTTACCATTTCGAATGTTTCAAACCATTTCTATAACAAACCTTTTAACCATAAATCATAATCATCCTTGGTTCTTTATGCCATGGCGGTTTATTCCGTGACTCGGTGATATATTTGGTTAATTACATTTTAATGGGTATTTTAACACCCTTTTCTTTTATTTACCATTTTTCTCATTTGTTTACATTTGTAAACATATTAGTCATAATTCATAATCATCCTTGGTTCTTTATACCATGTCGGTTTAATCCGAGTACGATGACAAACTTGACTAATTACAAATAATTGAACTTAACATAATTAGTTCAAATCAAACATTTTCCTTTTACCATTTTATTATGCTTTTCAAAACATGCAAATCCGACAACGAATATTACTAACATAATAGTAATTATTCCGAGTCATGCAAACAACATTTGCAAATCATTCATCACAAATACGGTTTTAAGTAACCTTTTCAAAAACAAGGAGACGCCCCTTGGGTCGGCTCATGGCTCGCGCCCCAAGGGACCGCCTGTCTTCAGATTTCAAAACCAGGGCAGAGCCCCTTCCATCGCCAATAGGCTCGCGCCCCAATGGGGCTGCCTGGCACCGTTCTGCCTTATTTTTATCACTTGTCTAGGACGATCCCGATTACGGTTAATCCGAATACATGACGGATCAGATTGACAAACTTACGTTTTTACACTTTGTCATTTAACATCATTTTTCAAATAAATGGATCGTGTTAAGCATTATAACCCGAATTTGGTAAATGGATGTTTAATTTCCGTTTTCACATGCAAATCAATCTAAATCCAACTTTGACATCTTATACTTGATACTTGGATTAACGAACCGACTTAGGAAAGCTCTCACATGTTAGGTAAAAACTTTTGGATGTGCATTCATGCATTTCAACCGTTCTATCAACTTTTGCACTTAAACAACCACGATCGATCAGTAGAGGCCGCTAACGCGGGCGGGATTGGGTGTCCGATTAAAGGGCTTCCCAATACGTACCCTCACCCCTTACTCAGAACCTTTGGATAGTGGATGGCCTTATCCCGGGCGCACGAGAGTCATTTTAGGCATAGAATGCTAAAAGGGGGACGACTCCTTATCTTTAGTATCTATGTCAAACACCGCTTTTTGCCTTGGTTGACCTAGGTATAAAGTGGATTCGAACGGGTTCCAAGCATCCCACAAATGCTTGGTGGCGACTCCGAACATCTCTAATCGTTTCGAGACCTTTACCGAGACGAAACCGACCAATCTAAAGCGATCTGGTCGAAAGCATTTTTACGCCGCCGAGCGTGGCTTTCAATAGACCGCTGTACGTCAAAAGATTGACCTGGCGTGCAGGTGGCCCGCGACTACGGACCGGTAGGTGGCCCAAATCCACGGACCGAGACGTGACCCATGTCCACACAACTACTATAATGAGAATGCCAAATTCCATCCAAATCTCTCATACAAGCGCCAAAATGTTCAAAATCCTCAACCAGCATACACCCCACCTCCAATGAGAAATCCAACTCAAAGGCCCTTTTTCAACCAAAGCCAAGGATATCAAAATCAACCTTCCTACAACCAATCCAATGACCAAAGCTTTGTTGTTCAAAAAGCGGTCCTCCAAATGCAAAAGAACCAACAGGAATTCTTCACCCAAATGCAAAAAGATAGCCAAGCTAAAGAAACCACCATCAATAACATACTTGCCCACACCAAAATGTTAGAGACTCAAATGACTCAACTAGCATCTTCTAACTCCCAAAGACAAAAGGGGCAATTACCTCCTCAAGGTAACCCCTCCACAAGACATGAAACGGTTAGTGCCATCCATTTAAGGAGTGGTACAAGATATGAGGGGCCGAAGAGGTCAATTGATGTAGATATTGTGGCAGATAGTAGCAAGCAAAGAGTTGTGGAGAACTCTAAGGTAGTAGAGCCTACTACCAATGAACTTTCAAAGAAGAGAAATGAAGAGAAGGCCAAGGAAATTGAGAAAGAGCCTATTGTGATTAGACTTCCATTCCTAAGTCGCCAAGCTAAGCCTAAGCTTGATGAGCAACATGGAAAGTTCATGGAAATTGTGAAGAACTTAGAAGTCTCATTCCCATTCACGGAATTGATCAATCATGTTCCGGCTTATGCAAAGTACATGAAGGATATTCTTACCAAGAAGAAATCCATCCAAAAGTTTGAGACTATTGCCTTTACCAAAGTGAGTAGTGATATTCTTCAAGGGAGTTCCCCTCCGAAGCTCAAAGATCCGGGAAGTTTTTCTATCCCATGTACCATTGGCGACACTACAATCAACAAGGCATTGTGTGATCTTGGAGAAAGTGTAAGTGTCATACCATGCTCGGTATGTAAGAGGCTTTGAATGGGAGAGCTCAAATTCACTAACATTACTCTTCAAATAGCAGATCGATCGACGAAGATACCTCTAGGGGTATGGGAGGATGTGCCCGTGAGAATTGGTAAATTCTTCATCCCGGTAGACTTTGTCATTGTAGACATGGAGGAGGATTCTAACATTCCTATTATCTTAGGAAGACCTTTCTTGCATACCGCTGGAGCGGTAATCGATGTGAAACATGAAGAGCTCACACTTGAAGTAGGGGATGACACAATTACTTTCAATCTTGACAAAACCATGAGAGCTCCCCGATTACATGAGCCATGCTTTATGGTCGATCACTATAGCCGAAAGAGTGATAGAAAGAAGTTAGAATCTCTATGCAAAAATCAAGCCATGGGTAAAGAAACATCACCCATATGGAAGAAGAAAGTAGATGACATTCAAGTAGCTCTATTCGGAGAGCATGGAATTTTCAACAACAACAATGAGAGCTTGAATAGTTCACCTATCATGACAAGTAATGAATAAGGCCTCATTGGCCATGATAACAAGGAAGGAGATTTGCTCTTGTCAACTCATGAACTACCCTACATCATTGGGGAACAAGCAAGCAAAGTTTGTGGTCTATGGGGCCGTGAATTTGAAGGATTGGTCAAAATCCTTATATTGGAAATGCTATGACCTTAGACCAAGGCTTTGTAGATCCTTGTCATCACTTTGACTCGGACTATAACAATGAAGAAACCGATGCACAAAGGTCTATGCAAGGTCTTTACTATGAGAATGAACAAGCCTTTGACTACTTCTACAAGGTGTTGAGCAACATCAACAACACCTTGGCTTTGCCCCCTTGATACGTCTCACAAGGAGAGTTTGGTGGAGTCCTCCCTAAACCACCATTTGTAAATATTCTAACCCCTTAGCTAGCATTTCATTTCCTTTATTGCATTTTTGTCATTTTTGCATTGCATTTTCATGCTTTGTTATAAGATTTTTGACATGAGAGCAAGTGAGAGAGGGATTTTAATGTGTTTTAATGTGTAGTGTTTGAACAAGTGTGGGGATAGCAAATGCCTAGGCTAACCAAGCCTTTGTAGTGCAACCCACAACAATGAACAAGGAAAGGAAGAAGAAATGACGCGGGAAGAGGATCCCCACGAGCAGACCTGAGCTCGTGGGAGCTAAGGAACAAGACGGGCAAAATCTGCCCGAGCCAGCCATGAGACGAGCGTCTCCAGACTCAGGACGCGCGTCCTGGCCTTGGGACGTGGGAGCTGGGAAGCTTCAAGTCTTGGTAGAAATTCCTGTAAAAGAATCTGCCCGAGCTGACTTCAGGACGCGGGTCCTCCAACTTCAAGACGCCCGTCCTATTCTCCAGCCATGGGTCCTGGGAGGCTACAAATTGTTGAGATTTTCCTGTAAAAAAATCCGCCCGTCCCGAAGGTAAAACGAGCGTCTCACCCAAAAATCCGCTCGAGTCGACCTGAACACGCCCGTCCCAGACTTGCTTTGCCACTTTCAGAATTTCTTGCAAGAAAATCCGCGCGTCCTAGGCTCAATCCGCCCTTCCCAGACTTGCTATATAGCATAACACGGTATTTTTTCCCTTCTTATTAATTCATTTACCTCTTTTAAACACAAACACATACATTTTCCCTCACTTCAACCTTCAATCCCCTCATCCAAAAACATCAATTTCCCACCAAAATTCACCACAATCAAATCAAAACTTGCTCAAAACATAATTAAATTACTCCTTCATCAACAAAAGACCATCTAATCATCAATTTCCTCACAAATTGAGTCAAATTTCTAGGGTTTGGGGCAAAATCCAAAAATCCCTAATTGATTGAGGAATTGATTGAAGTTTGAAGAATCAAGGAGCATTCAAGAATCATCTTGGTTTGTTGATATCAAATTGATAAGGAGTATACAATGGCAAGGACTATAGGCGGAACTAAGGCACCCAAAACTCTAAATTTGTCAAAGAGGCAACAAACTCTTCTAGCATCAAAAGCTTTGTTAGTAGCTCAACCAAGGGAGCAAGTCCAAGAAATCATCAATCCCATTGAGGAAGCTACCCCTTCTATTCCGGTTGTGGAACAATTGCCAAACTATCCGGAGGTAACTTTCTTATCCGACAAACATAGGCTTGCATTTCAATCCCTTGCAAAAAAGACAGTTTTAGCTAACAAGTTTATTTGCCAAGATACTTTGCAAACATTGGGTGTACTTGAGCAATCTAGAGCATTTTTCGAGTCTATGGGGTTGAAAACCCTCTTTGATATGAATGAATTGACTTACCCCTCATTGACCATGGAGTTCATAAGCTCCTTGAGGGAGTATAAGGTAGAGACTCGAAATTATGTTGAGTTCCGACTTGAAAACGAGAGTCGAAGAATGCTTAAGGGTGAATTTGGTAAAGTGTTTGGACTTACGAAATATGATCATTTTGAAAAGAAGCCTTTGAAGTATGATGCCGCACCCCTATGGAAGGCTATAACCGGTCGTCAATTCGATTCCTTCCGGGAGAGCCATGCCTTGTATGTTCACCATCCGGGTATAAGGTTTTGGCACAAGTTTGTGGCTAATACTTTAATCGCTAGGAAAGGAGCCAACCACTTCACCGAACTCGATTTTGTCTACTTCGAGTCGTTCTTGAATATTAATGGAAAGTCCACCCGAAAATACAACATTCTTCAATTATTGATTGAGCGGTGGTTAGATATTGATAATGGGAAAGAGGGTGCGGCCTTTATTGTAAATGGGGGCTTGGTGACAAGGTTAATTAGCTAAACACTTTAACCCGGAGTTCAACAAGGATAATACCTACAAACCGGTTAAGGGAAGCAACCTTCTTGATATGAGTACTTTGATCAACAAGTTTCATTGGGTCAAAAATGACAATCTTGATCATAAATTTGAATGGCTCATCAAGGAAGCCAAGTCCATTGTCTTGTCAACCAAGATTTGCCGTATCTCCGCCCATCGAACAAACTACCTCATTCCCGTCTCCAAAGAAGCCGAATTGATAATCAAGCAACAAAGGGATCCGATTGCAAAGCCCTCCTCCTCCACCATTGTGACTCCACCCTATCCTTTTGCCTACCAAGAATTTAAACCAAGTGGCTTTAATGTTGTGGTAGGCAATGATTACTTGACCCAATTGATACAACACTTGCATAGAGAAGCTTATGATGACCGGGTGAATGCTTATTGTGCCCAATATTCACCACTACTACATCTTCCTAAGCAAGGACTTCTTGATTCTTCATGTCCTTTGCCTAGTTGGGCAGATAAGAAAGTGTTCTTCCCTAGCACTTCTCAAGATGCCGACAAGGATAGCCGGGTGGTTAATGGAGGTGAGATTGTTGTTGAGGAAGATGAGGAAGGTAGTGGTTCTTGCCATCAAGAAGAGCAAAGTCCGAATTCCGATGATGATGAAGTTGGTGAATCCTCCGGTCCAATGGAGGTGGATAATGATGAAATTGATGATGATGATAACAATTCCGATGATGAAGATGCCGGTAATGAGACCGATGATGATGATGATGTCGCAATGAGCAACAATTGAAGGTTGAACAGAGCTTAATGAAGGACACCACAAGTGCGGGGTTGATTGCTTAGCATCAACCTATTCCATTGTGAGTCTCCTACCCCTTCTTTAGCTTTGTTTTTATCTCTTGTTTTTAATTTTTAATCTTGATCATTTGTAGAGTCATTTTGGGCTCTTGGTAATTTTGAGTTTGGAGTCCTAGTACCATTCAAAGGACTCCCACCTCGGTCCCATTGAGGTGTTTATCTTTTTGCTCCCATTACAAAGAATCCAAAATGACAAATTAGAATTCATGCATTGCATTTTTACCTTGTGCATGAACTCCCCCTCTTTTTGCACTTGCAATAGTGTTTTGTTTGGTTTGCGGAAGTTCACTCATATGGAATGCGAGTCAATTCAAATTGGCTCTCTAACTAATCGAGAGCATGCATCATATAGGATAGATTAGGTTGCATCACTTGTTATATATGTCATATAGTTTGCATACTAGTTTAGAAATCATGCATTTTCATATAGATTGCATTGCATAATTTTCTATCGTATTGGCCATTGAGGACAATGCCCATACTAGTGTGGGATGGGAAATTCTAACTTAGCATTCAAAAATCGAAAAAATGATAAAAATCGAAAAAATTCTCAAAAATCCAAAAACATGTTCATTCCTTTATAGTGTAGAATTGTATATGTTGTATATATTTTTGTTTGTTTGTCACTCTTATCACATTGGACCGACTATGCCACATTCGAGGCATGAAGGAAATAGAAGACCGCATGGTACGATCTTTCGAAATCTCCTTCCTCCTTTTATATGTTAATGACAATATGGCTTTATTTTGGTTGGTGCGGTACAAACTAATGTGTTGTTAAGAGCTTGCATTTAGTTTATATGGCATACTAGTTGATAGAAGCATTTGCATTAGGTTGTATATATGTTAGTTGCATCATGGCATGTAGTTGCATTCTAGGAAAATTTTGTGAAAACATCTATTTGGGAAGCTTGATAAGTGTATATAAGGCCCTTGTAGATAGTTTTTCTTCTTGAAACTTTTCTCATTAGAATATCTTCAAAACACCCTAGGATGTGTCATGCTAGTATCCTTTGACCCATGGACTAAGGCCTAGTCAAGAGTACCTTGTGGTGTGATGACTCCTTGGCTACCGTTTATTCCGAGGTGACCCTTTAAACCATGCAACCATCTTCTGCTTCTATCATATCTTTCACACAAAAAGGGAATGGGCACAAAAATTCTCAATTTGAGTTCAAGCATCAAAATGAAAATCAAGAAGTTTGCACAAATTGCATCAAAGAAATGAGGAGTACAAATATGAGAACTCCTATGCTTCAATAAAAGCACCCTCGTTACAAATTAGGATGACTTTGAAAAATGTTCAAACAATGCAAAATTGAAAAATTGCCAGGTATCAAAATGCCAAACATCAAAGAAATGGCAAGAAATTGTTCTCAAAAATGTCAAATGCCACAAGAAATTGGGGGAAATAACAAATCAAAAGCAAACTACCATTATGAAACTCAAAATCATATTGATCCCTTTATCCATTGATTCCACTTTTCTGCTTGGTGGAGAGAGGATGACCCTTCTTCTTGTCTAGGCAAGAGGGGGAATTACGCGATCCTACAGTGTTTCTAACACCATAGGGAGCCTACTCTTGACAAAAGCATTTAGCGATTGAGGATAAAAGTACCCTAGTTTGACACAACTAGGTGATTTGTTGGTATCCTTTTAGACTTGTAGATACCCGTATCCGTCGATATTGGAATTTATAGAGAACCCGACAAACACCCGATGATGATAGGACACATGTATTCTTTAGTTGTCATTGTCATTATTTGGGCTCGTTTTACGATGTAGAATGAGCATTGTCGACGAAGTATTTTATTAATTTAAATGATATTTAAATTAAATGTTTTTTTAAAAGTGAATTCATTTTACCGTTTTAATTTGAATTTATTTTCTTAAATTTATTTTATTGAAAATAAAATATATTTTTTGATTTGAAAAATCATTCTTAAGTTACTTTATTTGAAAAATCAGTTTAAATCGTTTTATAAATCGTATTTGAAGAACTCGTTTTTTACGACGATTTTATACGCGATTTTGAGCTCGTTTTCAACTTGATTTGGGCACGATTTTCGAAGCAAACTCGAACCAATTCCTGACCCATAACCCAACCCATCACTCACCTTCATAACCAGGCCCTAATACCATGCAAACCCACGTCCATACCTCCTTATTTTCGAGCCCCAAACAGCAGCACAAACCAGTCCGTCACCCTTCAACCCGAGTCCACTAAACAGCCCCAAACCCGCTCCAAACATCACTTAAACCCGTGCCCATTAACCCTAATCCATACCCTAGTATCATACCTATATTATCCTAGCTTAACCACCAAGAAACACCCCTCCAAAACCCTACACGAGCTCACAATAGCTGATGGACAGCAGCAGCGAAACAGAGCAGCCCGACTGCTTGTTGCTCTCTTAAACCCTACTTTAACTCCCTATAAATACCTCCCCTCTGCCATACATTCATTCCTCTAAGTTCTCCATACATACTACCTTCACTTACAAGCTTTATACTCCAGAAACAAACCCTAATTGCCTCCCAAAAACCCTCGACAAAACCGACTTACAAACTGAGAATCAGTTTGTGTGTCCTCTTTGAAACCCTTCGTTCTCCCTTCAAACCTCCATCAAAATTCGAGTTTCTTGTTCCAAATTAACCATACGACATCCATCTACACATTAGACAAAGATTTACGAGCCAAATTGCCCTTGAGAGTACACGAATCCCCTCGAAAAACAGAGTGTTATACACTCTGTTTTCGCGGCTTTTCCTGTCTGTCCAGTTCTGTTTGTGCTCGTTTTTCGTGCCCAATAACTCAAAATGAGCAGGGATTGTTTTAAGATCTCTGTTCTCCTCTATTTCTAGTTTTCAAAACATCTTTTAAATCGAATTTTCACCGTGAAACGAGAGAGAAATCGCAGTTTGAAAGTTGCTGTCCAGATTTACAAAAAACGTGTTGTTTGCTTTGTTCCTTCGTCGACGACGGCCTCTCGAGATAAAATCTACGATCGATTACGACCCAAGACGGTGTCAACGATACATGTAGGTTGAGGGTGCATCAAATCCTCCTCTTCTCTCTTTTATTTCGTTCTTTTTATGTTTGTTTTTTATCGTTTCGTTTTGTTTGTTTATCGTTTGTTATCATTAACTATGAAACTAGTTTAGTCCGAGTATGAGTTAAAGTACCACCATGAACACCCGCGTTGACTTGAGATGGGAAAGAAATCCGCTACATCAGTCGGTCGTATCCCCCGTCTCATTTACATATCCTCGTGTTCAAGGTAGGGCATTAATAAAACGAATTCTAACTTCGCTCTTCGCTTTTGACCCCTCTTTTGTTTCGTGTGATTCGACCCACCCTAGGACCCGTCGCATGTTAGTATGACCTCTGATTGTTAACATATAACTCGTTTAGATGACATTAGATCAATTTAATAACCTAATTAGACACGTTAGGGTACATCGACATAGCTTTAAAAATCAACTAACAATTCTATAACCTAATTGAACGCATCTCTCTTTTCACTCGATTTCTCGCTAGCATAAGAGTGCGTGATTAGCACCTTCCTATTAACACTCGATGAGTAGCGTTAATATCGTAACTTCTTGACCTAATTTGACCCCTTTAGGCCGTGTAGAATACACATTTGCAAGACATCTTTTCAATCGATCAACGTCGTTTCTAACTTGTTTTCTAGCCCGCTTTCGAACTTGTTTCGCAATCAATTGATCTAACTAATGAACCTGACCTAGGACCTAGGGTAGCCGTGTCTAGAGTGGTCGTGGCTTGGCCGTGTCCTTTGGTCTTTCTTGCTTCGTTTTTTATGAATCGTTTGTTCTTTATTGTTTTGTCGCTTGTAATTTATCGTTTGTTTATCGAGTTGTAATTTTCAAGTTAGCTTTCTCTTATCGAGTCAAAACCTCTTCCAAAAACCTTAGTCTTGTTTGGTTAGATGGTTGTGCCCTAGTGCATGTGGAGCGTAGTAAATCGCATGTTGTTTAAAGCAACATGGCCCGATTTATGCTAATGGATGCTTTGGTGTGTGGCCCTATGTCTAATTCGATAAGATTAAGTGAAAGCACGCATTATGAGGAGTGACCCAAGACCGTGAGTCATGTAAGCCGTGGGCCACCACCTTGTGCACGTTTCCCTAGGCCGAGTTGGCCGTGTATTGTGTCGTGTGTAGGTTTGTGTATAGCGTTGTATTTTAGATCGAGTTGTATCTTTAATTTATCGTTGTGTCGGCATGAAATGCCTGGTTTGTAATAGGGTAGATCCCAACGGCTCCCCCATTCCCCCTAAGCCTTGTTTGCTTTATTTTGTATGTTGTTAGATCAATCAACCCACATGCTAAATTACAACTTTGACAAAGTTAGTTTAGTTGCATCTAAAACGACATAGAAATTGTTGTCACATGTTAGGGTTTTAAAACGATGTTTGCATATCATATATCGTAGTAGCTATGACCTTGTTTGAAATCCGACACTTGACTTAGTAGAGGCCGTTATTGACGGGTGGGGTTAGGTGTCCTTATGGGCTTCCTAACACGTACCCTCACCCCTTACTCAAGATCTATGGTTTGTGGATCCGTCTAAATACCATTGGATTACGAGAGTCATTCAAATCGAGTGATATAGGGTACAAGTCTTTATCTTTAATCACTCGTAGTCGATTGGCTTTATGCTTTTCGATGAAAGGTGTAAAGTTGACTTGAACGGTTCCAAGTTCCCAAAAAACTTGGTGGCGACTCTAATTTGTCTTAATTCGATTCGAAAGAACCTCGAGTCGATTATGCCTAGTGTGGATCCCGCGGACGCAGCTTCCCGAGGGCCTTGTCCACGATTTGGCGACTCATTGGGAAAAGAGGACTAGTTACACTTTGTTTCTAGGGTCTTTTCCTCCGAGGTGAAACTTGAAAAGAAAGTATTGGAAAGTAAAACATTACTCATAGTGCTACGATTCATGCATAAACCCTTAAGGATTTTCCCGGGCCGTCCCAGCGTTTCTTTGTGACGCGTGGGGGGCGACGTCCCACTATGCCAGGAACTCGCACATTGCTTGCTTCCGCTCCGTCTCGCGTGGTTCTTGATGGTGGGGATGCTCTTCTAGGTACTCTACCTAAAGGCCCTTGCTCTATAAGACCGCAAAAGGATGGAGGGCATAGACCTTCTTGTAGAAGACTTGCCGAGACTTAGAGATGTCTAGGAGCATACATCCTTATAACATGAGAATGACAATGTGCAAGGTGTTTTTTCCCGAGTCTTTTCAAAATTTCCATGTCAATTTCAAAACCGAACTTTTGAACAACTTACTTTCAAAATAGCATGATTTTCAAAACGCGGAATGCTGCCCAAATAGGACTAGAATTTTCGGCCAAAATGAGCTTTTATAGCCGGCATGCTGCCCATTTCAAATCTCATTTTCAAATCAATTATTCGTTTTTTTCAAATTCAATCCAAAATATTTCTCGAACCTTAACCAAGCATGAAATGCGTCGAGTCGTGTCCGGGTCATGGCCGTGTGAGGCCAGGCGTTTTTTCGTTCCAAGAGTCTAGAACACGACCCTGTTGGGTCACCCAAGCTCACCTCTTGGGCTTTGAGTCATGTTGGTCGACCATTTGGTCTAGGATAGTCCACAGAAACGTCCAAGCTAGGCCCTTTAGGACATTTCACTCGAACCTAAGGACTCTGTTGGTCCAATCACGGGTTTAGTCACACCGAGTGCAGTTTAGAATCGAGCTATGACAGCTCGAGTCATGTCGTTTTGTCGAGCCTAAAATGAATCGAGGTCTAAATCCAACCGTGAGTCGAACCTTTTGGTTAGTCAGTCTCAAGTCGAGTCTTTGCTTGAGTCAAGTTGGTGTCGTGTCCTTAAGTGTGCAGGGGCTCTTACTTTAAATATTGACTCGGTTCGGGGTTTTCTTGTAGAAAGGCCGCCAAAAACCCGACGTCAAGCAATGGAAGATGCTGTTAACAAGCTCACTGAGGCCGTGAACCTCATGATGACTAGAATGGATGCGATCAAATCTAAGCTGGGTGAAGATTCCTCTTCATCCACCCCACCTCTGACTGATCTGGAGAAACGGTTCAAGTTCATTGAAGACCGTCTGAAGCTCTCCCAGGGGAAGAACATCCACTATGAAAATGCTAGGGCCTATGCCCCAGTTCAGGATAAGTTGCCCACAAACATGGTACTCACTGACATCCCAAAGTTTAAGGGCACAGAAGTTCCAGTCCACCATGTTAAGGCCTATAAGGGGTACTTAGCACTGAAGGGAGTACCTGCTGACATGCTCTCTGAAATTTTCGCCCAATCTCTGGGTGAACACCCGAAGGCGTGGTTCTACAATCTGGACCTTAAGAACTTCCCCACTTTCGAAGATATTACGGTGGAGTTCTGTAAGCACTATGCTGACAATGTCGAGATTCAAACCAACATAAGGACTTTGGAGGTAATGACACAGAAGGAAAAAGAAGGCTTTACTGAATTCCTCGCAAGATGGCGCGCTGAAAGCGTGAAACTAGCCAAGAAGCCTGATGAAGTTGAAATGGTAGATAAGTTCGTAAAGAATCTACGACCTGTTTACCGCAATGCTCTGAAATACCAGAATTTTGGCTCTTTCAAAGAATTGATAAGAATCGGGATAAAGGTAGAAGATGATGTCATAAGGCCAGAGGCTGAAAGGCCGAAAGGGTACCAAGGGGCCTCAACGTCTAAGGGCAAGGCCCCAGCAACCGCCCATATTGATGAAGCCATCAATCTCTTAGAAGGGCAATAGAAGAAGTCGCAGCGCCAAACACCTAGGGCATTCACCGATATCGGATGCACTTATACATACGCTCTCCAAAGGCTCATAGCCCAAGGAAAGCTGAAGCCTATTGGTCCAACTCCGGACCCTCCCGCTGATCAACAAGGTAAATGGTATAAACCAAATGCCTATTGTGCCTTTCATCAAGGGAAAGGCCATGATACTTGAAAGGTGCTATCGATCAAGCACGAAATCCAAGACATGATTGAGAATGGAACACTCCCGATCCCAACTGTTAAACCCAATAACATCACCAATCCATTTGGCGATCACGCCAACTTTGTTTCTGTCGAAGACAATGTCGATTATTCCCATCTTATCCGCCCATGTCACTTAAAAGGGGTGTTTATCGGGAAAATATTTGTGGATTGCTTTGAATTCTTGCCAAACCCGAAGAATGAAATTCAAGTCGGGAGTCTTGCTCTAGAATGTACTCCTCTCATTAACGAAGTTAATAAAAGACAATTCGATTCACCAACCTTCATCACTGGCGTAGATCCTCAGAGGACTACCTCGGGATGGAGGCAGACCATCAAAGGGATCAAGGATCAAAGCCGAGCATCTAAGCTGACAGCTGAACAAGAGAAAGCTCATGACCAGATTTGAAATTATGAGTCGGGATCTGTTTTCTTATTTTAGTCGAGTCGAGTCTAGGACTTTCTTTTCCTGAAGTTGAGTCGTTTGCTCCGCGATGACCTAGGGTGTGTCCTAGGAATCGTTCCTTCGAGTCTGTTAAGCATTTGTCTTTCCAATAAAAAGTTCCAGTTTCGTTTCCAAATTTGTCTTGTTTTCAATCCTCAATCATTCTGAAAGCATGATGAAATGCACAACACACTCAAAGGCATCCCTGGAGTAGAAATATGTCCCGTTTCAAAATGGAAGGTACACTAGGATCCCGTGTTTGATTCCTTTACCTATTCCATGTCTGGCGGTAGAAAACCTCCATCAAAACCAGTCTTATGACAAGCTTTTCAGATGATTCTAGGACGAACCCGGACTAGCTCCTTATTTCCCATGCCGATGACGGAAGGTAAGCCCATTACCCAACAAAATCATCCCATCTCGAAGAGAGAAGAGATCAACCCGTTCTAAGAATGAATTGTTAGTTCTAACCCAATTTAGTTGGCGAAGCCCAGTTTTCAAGGTGTATCCATTTGTGACTGAATATGAGACCATTTTCAAAGAGAGAAGAAAAAATGATGAAAAAAAAATGAAAAGAAGAAAAAAGAAAAAAACGAGAAAGAAAAAAAGGAAAAAAGAAGAAAAGAAAAAGAAATGTCTGAATGTTGATCGAATTTCAAAGGCGAAGCCAAAATGGTCAGGTAGTGCCATCAGCAGTCATCTATACCCCTAAGTCCTTCCCGAGGCATTTATGAGGGAATAGTTAGGGATTCTGAGAATCAGTTAGCTTGTGTTAGTAAACCCAAGCCTTTAGGATCCAGACATGGAAATTTGAACCCACATCGAGTTCCAACCCATTTGTACTCAGGTTTCATCAAGCCTGAGACACCATTTCCAACCACGTTATAAGCCATAGCCCTTAGCCTTAGCACCACAAAACGAACCTTCAGAATGATAGTTTACCTTGCAAACTTATGTTTACCAAGCTCCACATCCCAAAGAACCACAGCCTTTTGTACCAACCCTAGACACGGGATTTAACAGTACCTTACAGGCTAGAATGGGATACAGCAATGATACCTTAGGTGAAACCTTCGATTGTGTACACACGAAAAACAATGCCAGTTTTATGCACCTTGATCGAACTACATGGGATTTGATTTCGCTCCACGCGAATACGTAGGCAGTCCTTCAGAATAAGGGATTCAATCCACCCATCATCCAAGTTGTCATCTTGTCGGTTTCTTACGGGTCTTAACCAAGTCCAAATGAAGCCACCTTTGTTTCAGTCGGTCTTAGCACTCGATGTAGGCTAGGATAAGGATATAGGTTCGGATGAATAGTATCAAGTCTAAGAATGAGCTTTATCTAACGGTTAAGGCAAAGATGCTGAGTCACATAGATGTGGGTTTGTGTTGGGAACTGGAAAATATGAAAAACCCGCTGAAAAAAAAAGAAGGCGTGGAAGAAAATAGTAAAAGCCCGCTGAAAAGAAAGAAGGCGGTGGCAAGAAATGATGAAAACTCGCTGAAAAGAAAGGAGGCTAGGAGAAGAGTGACAGGATGTTCCCAACAGGAGTGATGTGTGATGTCTAAGTATTCTGATAAAATCAACCTGTGTTTAGTGTCTGGGTGAAGCCGACGTTGTTTCTCCGTGATTTTAATCCACCCTGTCAGTGCCAAGTGATCTTGATTCCTATGTGCCCTCGGGAGCACGACCATGCCATACGATATCTCCGTCCCAAGTTCGACGACCTTGTGATTCCCATTTGCCATCTTTTGGCGCTGGAATGGCCAATTTACATTTCTACCCCCAACAAGTCAATAATCGAATTAAAACCCGTGCACGCTTAGGGTTTTATTTTCTTTTTTTGTTTTACGGTAGCGGGCTACGCCCACGTTATTTACGGGTCATACAGAGTGTCTGAGTCGTATTTCGTGCTCACCCGTCAAGGTTCGATTTCAAAATGCCAAATTTTTCAGAATTCCGAAATTTCAAAAAAAAAAAAAAACTTTTTGCGAATTATGGATAGATGATCCAAGTAGTGGTACATTTCAAGTCAAGGTTCAAAATCAAATTTTTGGTCGACGACCCAACACCCAAATGATTCGTTTCAAATTCAAATTTTGGGTCGATGGCCCAACATCATAAGTGATGTCAAATTCAAAATTTGGGGCGATGGCCCAATTATTCAAAATCTTCAACAGGTTCAAATGTCAGGTCGACGACCCAACATTCCAATACTTCAGCTTCAAACCTCGGGTCGATGGCCCAACATACTAAATGATGTCAAAATTCAAAATTCGGGTCGATGACCCAATTATTCAAAATTTTCAAATTCCATTTTCGGGTCGATGACCCAATCTTTCAAATGATCTAATTTTAGGATCGATGATCCAAATGTGCTTATGTGATGATTATTGCTAGTACGTTTTTGTGCTTCAAATGTAGCAGGATATGCTTCAACTGGGGGCTCTAAAGTCTTCGACTTTAGAGCCATTGCAAACTGGGGGCTCTGAAGCCGTTGGCTTCAGAGACCATTATCAAGATGTAAAGGATGACATCCACCAATAATTCAATTCAATACAAGAGTATGAAATGGAAGAATTCCGTAGCTGAAAGCAAATGATGAAAGCGGCGGCAACCTCCTCGGAAAGTCCCGTCCCATTTTGGCACCTGCCAGCAGATGATAAATTTTGGGCAACTGTCAGCAGATTTTTTGGACAAATGCCAACAGATGATAAACTTTGGGCATGTGTCAGCAGTTGCCGAACTACGACGCGGGTTTGATTCCGTCAGAAACGGATACGTAGGCGCCTAAGGATAAGGCTCAATCCACCATATATGCAATTTATGGGTCGACGACCAATGATGACAATTCGACGCAACAGAAGCAAGAGTTAATCCCCGACGAAGTTTCAGGTATGATCTTTTCTTATGGCTGGCGAGCTTACATACGCAAGTCTAATGGACTATAAACGACCCACAGAATCCTCAGGTCGAGAGGGACCTGGGGTATACTTTGACTTTCGCCTTGTCCAAGCCTCAGTCAAAGTGGGGGCTCTGTAGATACCCGTATCCGTCGATATTGGAATTTATAGAGAACCCGACAAACACCCGATGATGATAGGACACATGTATTCTTTAGTTGTCATTGTCATTATTTGGGCTCGTTTTACGATGTAGAATGAGCATTGTCGACGAAGTATTTTATTAATTTAAATGATATTTAAATTAAATGTTTTTTTAAAAGTGAATTCATTTTACCGTTTTAATTTGAATTTATTTTTTTAAATTTATTTTATTGAAAATAAAATATATTTTTTGATTTGAAAAATCATTCTTAAGTTACTTGATTTGAAAAATCAATTTAAATCGTTTTATAAATCGTATTTGAAGAACTCGTTTTTTACGACGATTTTATACGCGATTTTGAGCTCGTTTTCAACTTGATTTGGGCACGATTTTCGAAGCAAACTCGAACCAATTCCTGACCCATAACCCAACCCATCACTCACCCTCATAACCAGGCCCTAATACCATGCAAACCCACGTCCATACCTCCTTATTTTCGAGCCCCAAACAGCAGCACAAACCAGTCCGTCACCCTTCAACCCGAGTCCACTAAACAGCCCCAAACCCGCTCCAAACATCACTTAAACCCGTGCCCATTAACCCTAATCCATACCCTAGTATACTACCCATATTACCCTAGCTTAACCACCAAGAAACACCCCTCCAAAACCCTACACGAGCTCACAACAGCTGCTGGACAGCAGCAGCGAAACAGAGCAGCCCGACTGCTTGTTGCTCTCTTAAACCCTACTTTAACTCCCTATAAATACCTCCCCTCTGCCATACTTTTATTCCTCTAAGTTCTCCATACATACTACCTTCACTTACAAGCTTTATACTCCAGAAACAAACCCTAATTGCCTCCCAAAAACCCTCGACAAAACCGACTTACAAACTGAGAATCAGTTTGTGTGTCCTCTTTGAAACCCTTCGTTCTCCCTTCAAACCTCCATCAAAATTCGAGTTTCTTGTTCCAAATTAACCATACAACATCCATCTACACATTAGGGAAAGATTTACGAGCCAAATTGCCCTTGAGAGTACACGAATCCCCTCGAAAAACAGAGTGTTATACACTCTGTTTTCGCGGCTTTTCCTGTCTGTCCAGTTCTGTTTGTGCTTGTTTTTCGTGCCCAATAACTCAAAACGAGCAGGGATTGTTTTAAGATCTCTGTTCTCCTCTCTTTTTAGTTTTCAAAACATCTTTTAAATCGAATTTTCAGCGTGAAACGAGAGAGAAATCGCAGTTTGAAAGTTGCTGTCCAGATTTACAAAAAACGTGTTGTTTGCTTTGTTCCTTCGTCGACGACGGCCTCTCGAGATAAAATCTACGATCGATTAAGACCCAAGACGGTGTCAACGATACATGTAGGTTGAGGGTGCATCAAATCCTCCTCTTCTCTCTTTTATTTCGTTCTTTTTATGTTTGTTTTTTATCGTTTCGTTTTGTTTGTTTATCGTTTTTGTTTATCGTTTGTTATCATTAACTATGAAACTAGTTTAGTCCAAGTATGAGTTAAAGTACCACCATGAACACCCGCGTTGACTTGAGATTGGAAATAAATCCGCTACATCAGTCGGTCGTATCCCCCGTCTCATTTACATATCCTCGTGTTCAAGGTAGGGCATTAATAAAACGAATTCTAACTTCGCTCTTCGCTTTTGACCCCTCTTTTGTTTCGTGTGATTCGACCCACCCTAGGACCCGTCGCATGTTAGTATGACCTCTGATTATTAATATATAACTCGTTTAGATGACATTAGATCAATTTAATAACCTAATTAGACACGTTAGGGTACATCGACATAGCTTTAAAAATCAACTAACAATTCTATAACCTAATTGAACGCATCTCTCTTTTCACTCGATTTCTCGCTAGCATAAGAGTGCGTGATTAGCACCTTCCTATTAACACTCGATGAGTAGCGTTAATATCGTAACTTCTTGACCTAATTTGACCCCTTTAGGCCGTGTAGAATACACATTTGCAAGACATCTTTTCAATCGATCAACGTCGTTTCTAACTTGTTTTCTAGCCCGCTTTCGAACTTGTTTCGCAATCAATTGATCTAACTAATGAACCTGACCTAGGACCTAGGGTAGCCGTGTCTAGAGTGGCCGTGGCTTGGCCGTGTCCTTTGGTCTTTCTTGCTTCATTTTTTATGAATCGTTTGTTCTTTATTGTTTTGTCGCTTGTAATTTATCGTTTGTTTATCGAGTTGTAATTTTCAAGTTAGCTTTCTCTTATCGAGTCAAAACCTCTTCCAAAAACCTTAGTCTTGTTTGGTTAAATGGTTGTGCCCTAATGCATGGGGAGCGTAGTAAATCGCATGTTGTTTAAAGCAACATGGCCCGATTTATGCTAATGGATGCTTTGGTGTGTGGCCCTATGTCTAATTCGATAAGATTAAGTGAAAGCACGCATTACGAGGAGTGACCCAAGACCGTGAGTCATGTAAGCCGTGGGCCACCACCTTGTGCACGTTTCCCTAGGCCGAGTTGGCCGTGTAGTGTGTCGTGTGTAGTTTTGTGTATAGCGTTGTATTTTAGATCGAGTTGTATCTTTAATTTATCGTTGTGTCGGCATGAAATGCCTGGTTTGTAATAGGGTAGATCCCAACGGCTCCCCCATTCCCCCTAAGCCTTGTTTGCCTTGTTTTGTATGTTGTTAGATCAATCAACCCACATGCTAAATTACAACTTTGACAAAGTTAGTTTAGTTGCATCTAAAACGACATAGAAATTGTTGTCACATGTTAGGGTTTTAAAACGATGTTTGCATATCATATATCGTAGTAGCTATGACCTTGTTTGAAATCCGACACTTGACTTAGTAGAGGCCGTTATTGACGGGCGGGGTTAGGTGTCCTTATGGGCTTCCTAACACGTACCCTCACCCCTTACTCAAGATCTATGGTTTTTGGATCCGTCTAAATACCATTGGATTACGAGAGTCATTCAAATCGAGTGATATAGGGTACAAGTCTTTATCTTTAATCACTCGTAGTCGATTGGCTTTATGCTTTTCGATGAAAGGTGTAAAGTTGACTTGAACGGTTCCAAGTTCCCAAAAAACTTGGTGGCGACTCTAATTTGTCTTAATTCGATTCGAAAGAACCTCGAGTCGATTATGCCTAGTGTGGATCCCGCGGACGCAGTTCCCGAGGGCCTTGTCCACAAGACTTAGCAGCTTAGAGAAATGATATCTACAATGGAGTGTGTACCCTTGAATTGCTTCCCCTTTAGATGATTTCTGCCACTTAGATGAGGAAAGTGGCTATTCTTTTGTAGATACCTCCATTACTTGTTTTGAGTGCTTAATGCTTGGATGTATCGCCATTTTGGCAAGCCCCACCTTGCCTTGCAAGAAGGCATCTTACCTCATGGATGTCTTGTTGTGAGTTGAAGGGGCGGAGTGCGACCCTCTAATTGTCTCACATCGGTTATATTATTATTAGGATAGTTTAAATAAAGGTCTAGTTCTAGTCACCTCTTTACTCGGGACGAGTAAAGGTTCGGTTTGAGGATGTTCGATATGGCTCTTAATTGCGCACATTTAGTCCCCCAATTGAACCTAATTTTGCATACTAATATAGCATTTCATGGCCATTTTATCCGTCAAATCCTTCCTATTTTGCTTTCCTAGTGCATTTTATATGTTTTATAGGAAAGGAGATAATGAGGCGGAATTCCCGTCTCTCGCACATATTCGGAAGCTTGTTGACGATCTTGGATGGACTAGTATGAAGAGGAGGCAAGAATGATGACCAAGGATGTAGGAATAAGGAGTATATAGAAGGATCATAGGACTAAAAGCAAGAAAAAGGGAAACAGCAGCTCAACCCGCTCGGGTTAAGCTCAAGTAGAGCGAGTTACAGCTCAATCCGCTCGGGTCATTTTCAACCCGCTCGAGTTGAAGCTCAGGAGGCGTGTTTTCAGCCCAGAACGAGCGGATTGTTCGGCAAGAAGAAGCTTACGCATGGGAAGTCGTGCGTGTCCTTAAGGGACTTGCAAGCTAGGACGTGCATGGCCTTGCGGGACTTGCAAGACACCAATCTTCTCTTAAGGACATAATCGTCATTTAAGCCCTTTGTAACCCTAATTCTTGTACTTAATCTTTAGTATAAATACCCCATTGTACTACCTAGCTAATAACCAAGTTTTCATAGATTAAATCAAGCTCTCTTAGATTAGATTAGGAGTAGATTAGAATAGATTATCCTTTAATCTTTCCACAAATTACACATTAATCTTTCCTTAATTATTGTTCAAGCTTTATTGGGTAATTGAAGATTATTGGGTTATTATTTGGAGATTTAACAAACTCTTCATCAATTAATCAAGTTCTCTTCTATTATTCTTTCATTTCCATTTGTCCATCTTAATATTGGTATAATCTCTTTACTCTTTATTGCTTATTTCCTCACTCTTTAATCATGTTTATGCTTGTTAATATGATTGACACCATTGATAACATGTCTTTCATGATAATAAGTGAGTAGTTACTTAACTAGGGATTAGTGGGGGATTAGGGAGTCAATCATGGGATAGATTTATGCTTAATGAGTTCATATGAATGCTTGCTTATTGTTCTTCAACTTATGCATATATCATGTTTGATGAAATGCTTAATTGACAACCTAGCATGTTTTTCTTATCCTTTCAACAAGACTTGTAAGACATAAACCAACTCAAGGCTTGTTAGACCATGCATATTGTTGATTAGGAAGAATTAAGTCGATTGTAGGTGTTATAAAGTCTTGACCGACTCGGCTCCGGGGCCCAAACCTTCCTAGGACTCATTTTATGTTATCTCACTATGAATAGGGAAAACCAAGTCGACTTGTAGGTGTTGTAAAGTTTTGACCGACTCGGCTCCGAGACCTAAGTTTACCCTAGAAATTGTAAGAGATACACTAAATTGATTCCAACAATAATAATTGTTTGCATCTATATGATTCATTTATGTTATTTCACCATGAATCCCCTATGATCCCATGATTCCCTAGTATTGTTTATCATTTGTTTACACCCTTGTTTTATTGCCTATTTACCTTTCATTGCTTTTATTAGTTTAGAATCATCAACCCAACCAATTGTGACAAACCTAGTGCAACTTCAATTAGATTGAACAATTTGAGTACCCCTGTCCTTTGGGTTCGACCCCGACTTGCTTGCTATGCGAGTAGTTGGGTATAAATGTGTTTGAGAGCGTACAACGACACGCTCATCAATCAGTCGAACTTGCTCAATCATTTGCATCATCTGTGGTCCTAAAACCACTGCCTCTGCGCTATAATCCCAACAAATTGGACTTCGGCACTTCCTGCCATATAAAGCCTCAAACGGTGCCATTCCTATACTGGTGTGATTGATGTTGTTGTAAGAAAACAAAATCAAATCCAGCCTATCCTCCCAAGTCCCACCGAACTCCATGGCACATGCCCTCAACATGTCCTCCAAAGTCTTGATAGTCCTCTCAGTCTGACCATCTGTGGCAGGATGAAAAGTTGTACTCATCTTTAAGGTCGTACCCATCAAATCCTGCAACTCCTGCTAAAACTGTGATATAAACCTCGCATCTCGATCCGACACTATATCCTTAGGCACACCATGTAACCGAACCACATGCTTTCTATAACCCAAAGCTAGCTTTATCTTTGTCCAAGTATCCTTCATCGGAATGAAGTGAGCTGACTTTGTTAACCGATCGACGATCACCAAAATCATATTGTTACCTTGCTGTGTCCTTGGTAACCCCACGATAAAGTCCATAGAGATCGACTCCCACTTCCACTCAGGTAGCTCAAGTGACTGAATCTTAACTTGTGCTCTTTGCTGCTCACCCTTTACCCTCTGGCATGTCAGACACTTAGCCTCGAACTCGGCCACATCCCTCTTCATGTTAGGCCACCAAAAAGTTTTCTTGAGGTCCTTATAAAGCTTGTCACCTACTGGGTGAATTAAATAAGGAGTGTAATGAGCCTCTGTCATGATTACTCTCCTTAAAACTGCATCATCAGGAACACACATTCTCCCATCAAAGCGAACACTCCCATCTGTGTGGATAGAAAACCTGGAAACCGTGAAACTCTCCACTCTTGACTTCCATGATTGGATCTTTGGATCAAGCTCTTGTTTTCTCTTGATATCCTCATACAAATATGGCTCGATCGTCAAATCCCCGACGGTATCCCCTTTCCGAATCATATGGATCCCCATCCTGGTCATCTCATCCCTCAGCTTCAGCAAAGACATAGCTGTACACAACGAATGAACACTCTTCCTACTTAAAGCATCTGCAACAACATTAGAATTACCTTCGGGATAGATGATCTCCCTGTCTTAGTCTCCAATCAACTCCATCCATCGCCTATGTCGCATGTTAAGCTCTTTCTGAGTGTAGATATATTTCAGACTTATTATCTGAAAACATGTTAAAGGTTGCTTTATAAGGATAGTGCCTCCAAATCTTAAGAACAAAAACAATTGCACCCTGTTCGAAATCATGAGTAGGATAGTTCTCCTCATACGGCTTCAGCTGCCTCGACGCATAAGCTATAACCTTCCCATTCTGCATCAAAACACATCCCTACCCATTCTTTGAAGCATCGGTGTATACATCAAAGTTCTCACTTCCCTCAGGTAAATCTAGGATAGGAGTTGTGGTCGAACGCTCCTTTAAGATCTGGAACGCCATCTCACAACTCTCATCCCACTGAAATCTGGTCTCTTTCCTCATCAAGGCTGTCATAGGCCTCACGATCGTTGAAAAGTCTTTCACAAACCTCCTGTAGTAACCAGCTAGACCCAAGAAACTCTGAATATCAGCAACATTCTTCAGTGATTCCCACTTGGTCACTGCCTCAATCTTGCTAGGATCCACCGACACACCTTCTTTAGATATCACATGACCCAGAAAAGCCACTTCCTCTAGCCAAAATTCGCACTTGGATAGCTTGGCATATAGCTGATTATCTCGCAAAGTCTGCAAAACTAACCTCAGATGCTCCTCATGCTCTTTCTTAGTCTTAGAGTAGATTAAGATGTCATCAATGAAGACGACCACAAACTTGGCCAAGAACGGACTAAAAACCTGGTTCATAAGATCCATGAAAGCTGCTGGTGCATTCGTCAAACCAAAAGGTACAACTACATATTCATAGTGACCATAACGAGACCGGAAGGCTGTCTTAGGAATATCCTCATCTACTATCCTCAACTGGTGATAACCCTACCTCAAATCGATCTTAGAGAACACCCCTGCGCCACTCAGCTGGTCAAAAAGATCATCATTCCTAGGCAAAGGATACTTGTTCTTCACCGTGACACGATTCAGCTCTCTGTAGTCGATGCATAGCCTCATGCTCCCATCTTTCTTTTTCACAAACAACACCGGTGCTCCTTATGGTGACACACTAGGCCGGATATACCCATTGTCTAACAGATCATGTTGCTGTTTCTTCAACTCTTCCAGTTCTTTAGGTGCCATACGGTACGGTGCTTTGGATATAGGACATGTCCCCGATTTAAGCTCCACATTGAAGTCGATATCTCTCTTAGGTGGTAACCCCGGTATCTCATCTGGAAAAACATCACTAAACTCTCCAACCACATGTATATCAGATGATGTCAGCTGCTCTGCGCGTCGATCTCTCACTTGGCAAAGAATCAAGGGACACTTCTTCTTCTTCAAACATGACGGTAAGGTCATTACAGCGATGAACTTACACTTTGGCCTCACAACAAACCCCTTATAAGACACTCTGACACCCTTGGGACCCTTCAAAGACACTTTCTTTTGTCGGCAATCTATCTTAGCATCATACTTACCCAACCAATCCATCCTGACGATGACCTCAAACCCATCCATAGGAAACTTTAACAAATTGACCGGTAAATCTACATCCCCTACCAACATGGATACATCTCTATACAGCTTAACACAAGACACCGACTCCCCAAAAGGTATAAACACATCATCGTTTACAAGGTCATACTTCCCCAAATCCATAGACAAGGCATGACCTCTAGACACAAAAGAGTGGGTTGCCTCTGAGTCAAACAAAATAAAAGACGGCGTATTATGAACAAGAAAGGTACCGATAACTACATGAGCATCGTTCTCAGCTTCTTGCTTGCCCATCATGAAGAGCTTCCCGCTGCTTCTCTGGCCTCCACCCTGGACCGAGGTGTTTTAAGTAGTCGGCTTAGCTGTCGAGTTCTGAGTCACACTGTTGTCCGGGCGCTGATAGGATCCTCCACTATTGCGGTTGAAGCCGCCATTGTTGTTGTTCTGCCCTCCACAGTTACCCCAAGACCCAGATGGCCTGTTTCTAGCAAAACTCTGGCTCGGAGCCTGAGAGAAACTCCCCTGATAAGCTCCTGAAACCCCTCCGACTCTGGCACTGGTACAGTCGTGCCTCTTGTGACCCACTCCCCCACAGCAGAAGCAAGTAAGGTTGGAGTTGTCACTAACACTCCGACCACCACCTCTTCCCCATGCTCGAGATCCCCCTGAAAACCCAGATCCTCTAGAGAAAGCCCTAGACTGCCCATATTTGCTCTTCTTGTGGCCTGACTGACTGCCACTTTCACTCTCTGCTTTCCTCTTCTCAGTGGTGGTTCTCTCCTTAGCCTCCTTGGCCAAGTCCACCAATCTCTCAGCTTGCCCGCCCGCGAGTATACCTCTTTCAGGTCGGTAATAACTCCAGCTGGTAACCTATTCATGATCTTGGGTGCCAACCCCTTCTCGAAACGAAGAGCCAAACCCCGCTGCCCCAGCTGCATGTCTTCTGCGTAGCGTGACAACTCAAAGAACTGGTGATAGTACTCTGTAACAGTCATGTCATCAGACATGGTGAAAGAATCAAACTCGGATCTCAACTTGTGATTGATGTGCTCTGGCACGAATTGCTCCCTCATGGCGCTCTTCAGGCCTGCCAACGGTATAGCACCGAGCCCCTCATCCCTGTAGTATGCCCTTGCATCTTCCTTCACATTCTGCCACCAAACTGCAGCCTCACCCCTCAGGTAGTACACCACCTGCTCAACAGCCAACTCCGGCGGACACTTCATAACCTCGAGGAGACTCTCCATCTCACCGTGCCAGTTATCAAGCAGCTTAGGTTCTCCGGTGCCCTCGTAAGTCGATGGGTTGAAGCGGGCAATGATGGTGCTCAGGTGGGTTGCATCCACCGGTTTCTTAGCCCACTTACCCACATTCTTAAGAGCCTTTAGAATTGCTTCCTACTGCTCGATCATACGGGCTACCTCATCTGTGGTCATCTCAGATGCTTGTATATACGATACTGACCTCTTTGGCGGCATTTTGAGCTGATAAAAGTAAGGAAACGTAAGCACATAGCCTACGGCTCAAAATAAACATGGCCCTCCGCCATAGAAGTACTCGGCCGAGTATCGTAAGATACTAGGTCGAGTATAGACTACTCGGTCGAGTATTACTCATACTCGGTCGAGTGTTCCACTCCAATAGCCAACGTCAAAAACACAGAAGACATACTCGGTCGAGTATGGATGATACTCGGTCGAGTATGCTTTACTCGGTCGAGTGATCACAACCAGTAGCTACTGCTACCTATACCCCAAACAACACTCAGTCGAGTGCCTTGTTACTCGGCCGAGTACCCCCTACTCGGTCGAGTACCCGCCCTGCTCGGCCGAGTCATGCCAAAAACGAGCTGTAAACTATCGCTATCATACGTAAACATGCTTTTCTATCAAGATATATACATATGCACAACTACTCTTTTCAAAGCCACGTAGTAAACATTTAACATGCTCAACATATTTCATGCTTAAGATCTAACATATACAAATTCGCAATTCACCTTTCATATACTACCATGTTCCAATTCTTTCATCATTTCATGCAACAACTTCATAAGGTTCAAGTTACAAGTACTACACACACATGACTCAATCATACAACAGTTCCCAAGACTTCCCCATGTGACCAGCTTGAGATCATAAGGGTCTCAATGCGACTTCGGGACGTCTCCCAAGTCTTTGCGGTAGCTTCAAACAACTCTCCCCGGGTTCATTTTATTTAGACTCCCTATGTTCATTCGGTTCATTAGTTTTAGGTTTCAGAATCGTCGCTCTGATACCACTTTGTGACACCCCCACATACCAAGGTGCCTTACCAGGACCACCCTAGCATGAGAGACCGTCACCATCTCGGTTGCCCGAGGTTAGTATATCAAAGTTACCAATCCAAAACACAATAATTAAAGTATAACTGAATAATGTTTACATGTTCTAAAATCCAAAACCAAGATAAAGGTTACTAATGTTCAACAACTAAAACTGAATGATAAATCACATGACAGCGGAAGCTAGACTTGAGTGATGACTCCCCATCTCGTCCCCATAGCTAGTAAACATCATCACCTGTTATAATCTGCTCACCATCCCCGAATGTGTCACCGCAGATTTTATAAAACAACAACGGGGTCAATTACTGTATAATTAACATAAGACAAGTACGAAAAGATAAACAGCTGATCATCATCCACCTCCGACTCCCAATCAAAACATGTAACCGACAACACACTAAATTGTGTAGCCCTGTTAGTGGAGACCGCAGCCGTACCCACCTAAGCCCCCGCTCATCAACGAACAATAACCCTGTTCATTAATATACATATCCCCTCCTGTGGCGGGTTCCACAGAGGGCGAAACTAGGGCGTAAAGCCACTCCCGCAAGTGAGGCCACTCAGCCGAGGACGCACCTCACGAACATCACCATCAACCATCACAACTCCAACACCCAACTCCAAATCAACAATCAGCAGATAATCACAATATCAATCGTACAACAATCACAATACAATCTTAAATCAATTAACAGTAAATCGAGTAGGAAAACCCTACCTTAGCACAAACTGCAACGAGATACACAAGCAAGCTAGAATGGCTCCTCTACGAAGTCCTCACCTAACAACAATCACATAATTCCAATTACCATATGCAAAAACCCTTTTCCCCCAAATCACAAATTAGGGCAAAACCCTAAAAGATAAATCAATAGAACTTATGAAATCAAAACCTTACCGACACAATCGACGCAACGAAAGATGAACTAGACTCACGAACGATCCGCGCACTTGAGAGAGATATTTGGAGGGGATTAGAGTTACGTTGTATTTCTTAGGTTTTGTAAAAGTGATTAGAAACTGTAAAACGCGTCTTAAATAACTCTAATCCTTTCTAAATCAAACCGCGGAATTATTACCCGTCAGACCGGATACTCGGTCGAGTATAGGGTATACTCGGCTGAGTATCCTATATTCGGTCGAGTATTCCCATACTCGGCAGAGTATTCCTGGGCAGTAAACTGTCCAGAAACACACGACACACTTACTCGGCCGAGTAAGCCATATTCGGCCGAGTCTTTACTTAGAAAACCGTGGTATTACAGGATGCGTGTCCATAATTATTTAACGGTTAGTCGTCTTCTTTTATTCAAAGGTCTCATATAATTGGATGAATTTATGTTATGCTAATATTAGTCACTTTAATCATTTACTTCAATTGGCAAGTTTTATTCCATAGCATTTATTTATTCACATTGCTTACAATTATTTTCTATGCCTTGCTTAATTCAGTTTTTTGTTACGTTTATTTTAACATAATTTGGCTGGGAGAACCCTGAGTTACTCCCCACTGCTGTGGTTTTCATGTTTACATGAATGACATGTTTGTGAAGATGCAGTATATGGGGTATAGACGTGTGAGCTAGCGAGTACCTTGGACTAGTAGATTACTTATTAAACCGCTTAGACTCACCTTTTTCTTCTTGTCATTCGTGGGATATATTTTCCCCATTTTTGATTATCACGTTTGTATAAACCTATGTTTTATTTCCGCGTATTTTTCTCTGTTGAATTTTTAGTGACTCCTGCATGCTAAACCTTATCTATTAAATAAAAGTTTTTAAAATTTCACATTTTCCGCTTGTGTTTGTGGGTTTTACCTTCCGCTTTATCGTGGTCTGTCACAGTTGGTATCAGAGCATTTCTAGCTCCCAACGCACACACGTGTACCCCAAACTTAAATTTTGAACTTGACCTAGAATAATGAATGAGAGATGGGTAGAACTAAGGACCTAAGTTGGTAGTCTTCTTGTGTATGTTATTTGTTAAGTACTAACTTGTTTGATTTCTTTGGTATCTTAAGAAGATGGTGCGACCAAGCAATGTGGAGAATACTATCATGCAAGCCCTTACTCAAATTCTTCAAAATCAACAAAATGTCAATGTGAATGTCAATCCCGCTCCACAAGTAGGAGATCGTCAAGGAAGTTTTGCTTGGATTGCAAGTCAACTAGCAAGAAACAAGGCTAGGACCTATGGTGGTGAAGTGGATCCTATTGAGCTTTCCGAGTGGTTTCGTGACATGGAAAAGAATTTCTCTCTTTATGATGTCCAATATCGAGACAAAGTGAAGCTTGCCTCTCATTTCCTTGTGAAGGAGGCTGATAGGCGGTGGACTATAACCAGACCTTCCGTCTGTAACACCCCCATCTACCAAGGAGCCTTAACCAGACCTTCCCTAGCAGATAAGGGCATTACCATCTCGGTTGCCCGAGGACAGTAATAATCAAATATCGATAATAGAACGGTTGTATTATATTACAAGTGATTTAAACGAAACAAACGATACAAAAGATACAACTCGTGATAACTACCAACTAGGTGAAACTATCTCTGTCAAGACGCGTGATAGACTTGTCCCTTCAAGAACCCAGCTAAGCTCCATACATCAACCTGCTAAGACTGACTGCTCACCATAGTGGATCACGGCAGACACACAAGAAGGCAACACAACCAAAACCACACAAGGTCAGTAACCGAGGTAACAAGTACAAAAGCAGACACAACACAATTACCGTAACAAACACACACATTGCCTCCTCCAATCATCCACACATCTCTGACTGCCCGAAGGTCCAGTCCTGCCAGTGGGGGACCGCAGCCGTTCCCACCTAAGCCCCGCTCATCTAATCAGAGCGATAAACCCATGTTCCTTAATGTGCACATCCCCTTTGTGGCGGGTTCCACAGAGGGCGAATCAAGGGCGTGAAGACAATCCCGCAAGTGACTTCACTCAACCAAGGACGCACCTCGAGAACCACAGACAAACAATCACAACCAACTGAACAATCACCAACTCCTATTCCAATACAATGTTAATCAACCAATCATCAACAAAACACTAAACCAACTATACAACAACAATAGACACTCTAGACAACCAACAACACTGAGTAGGCGAACCTACCTTTAGCAAACCGCAGCGATTCCGCGTTCGTTCACAAGATAACAATCAACCAGCAAAACCACCTATAACAACCATCATAACCATCTATTACTACTACCATAACCATAAATGAAATCAAAGAAGACGATGATGATGATGACAACATACCTATACAAAGCAATCCGGCGTCAAGACCGCTACCCGACTCAAGCATCCCATCCCTTTGGTGTAACCACTCTCAAAGGCCTCAAGGAGAGGAACTATGGTGGAGGAGAAGTGGAATGACGTCATTTAGGTTTAGGAAGAAAAGAAAAATGATTTGGGTTCACGATTATACGATTTATAATTCCCCGCTGAAATCCCATTACTCGATCGAGTAATGTACTTACTCGATCGAGTGGCATCTACTCGATCGAGTTCCCAAGCTACTCGATCGAGTAGCCTTCGCTAGATCGAGTACCACGTACTCCAAGGCTCACATTGTCACAAGTCATCACTCGTAAGGTTTCCGAAGGTCAAAGTAAGTGTCTAAGGTCAGTCAACGTCGTTCAACGGGTCCCTAAAAGTACGGGTATTACAGTTTTCCCCCCTTAAAAAGAACTTCGTCCCCGAAGTTCAACTCATCCTCCCCCCATGTCACAAAGCAAAAGGAACTAAGGCAAACTACCACTATCCATCCCGACACAGGCCAACACAACCGTTCATGAATACCACCCCGATATGAATGTTCATCAACCATCATCATCATCTACCTTAGCATACATTACACTGCACGATTTCCTATTAAATCACCAACTTCCTATTAAATATAAAGGAACAACCAACTCGACTACCATCACTTGTACTTATCCCATGTCATTGCTCAAATGTAAACCACCACGACTATCAAATTACTCCTCCATCAATTACTTGACAACAATCAACCATACGTTTAAATCACTTGTCAACAATCATTTGTTATCAAATACCCAAAAGCATTAGATTATCAATCACTTACACACAAGAAATATAACATTCATTTACATTAATTCCTTTAAGTCATTTCTTTTACTCAACCACGTAGCAGCAACTTGATTATTTAAAAACTACGATACAAAAATTTAACAACTACCATTATATAACACTTGTGAACAATTACTTGGAAACGAGATACAACAATCATGACAAATTTATTCAACAATTGCCAACAATTGTACAACAATCACTACCAATTACTCAAACAACTATCCAAAATACCGTAATATTGTCATAATTAAGTCATTTCTCCATGCGACATTACTCTTCCCCTCTTAAAAAGGAACTTCATCCCCGAAGTTCACCATCAACACAACTGTAACTATTCCGCAAGGCAATAAATTTTTTATTCCATATTGACATTACGAACAAATCATATTATACATTGATACTCACAACGACCATCACACTCCCTTGACATTACATAGATATGATTCATTTATATGAAAACCATTGGAATAGTGAACAATATAACTACGCATTCTGTCATCCATTATCATACATGACATCAAATAATTGAGTATGCGACCACATAAATTATGCAACAAGAATTATAACCACCATACGACATGCTACTTGAGGTAATTCGATCTAGTATGCAAATTGTATAAACCATACTCAAACTGTTTAAACCACATATGTATGTATAACCTCATAAACCATACTTGAGACACGACGATGTTGCTATTCACCCAAAACAAGGAACATTTATCACAAGAACCACAAGCTTGAAGATCTAAACAAGTTTTGAAATGAAATAATCATCTTGCAGGGATACTCGATCGAGCTTGAGAGGTACTCGATCGAGTTGACGTTACTCGATCGAGTTCATCAGCAACTCGATCGAGTACGTCGAGATCAGAATGCATCCCAAAGTCACTCATGCAGTTACTCGATCGAGTGAGGGGCACTCGATCGAGTAGCCAGAGGTCGATATTCCCCAATTAATCACTTTACCAAAACCAAGAGAATATATATGAGTCGGAATTTCATTTCCGATTCCCACTACCTGCATAAAAGTATGAAAATCCTCCAAAATACGGCCTTATGGCCACAATACAAACCAAAGTAGAACAAAAGTACCAACAAACCAAAAACCAACAACCGACAAATCAACAACCAAGTACTAACTACGATAAAACCATAGGAACGAGTATATAAAACAAGACCAAATACACAAGCATCACTCCACGGCCTGCTCCTCCATCTCCTCATCGCCACCATCTCCTCCGGATGTGCCCGCTCCAGCTGTGCCCTCACCCGCGATGTCACTAATGCCAGAATCCGCTCCCACTCGCCATGGCGCCAAGCAACCGTAAGGGTAACTCGAAGGCTCTCCCCAAGTAGTCTGATCCACGCCGAAGGAATGGAAGACCTCGCTGTCATCTCCAACACCTCTCCACCACACCGGCTGGGCCGCCTCGGTCTCGATGCCCTGAACATAGGCCATCTCATGAAGGTTCCGGAGTGTCAAAGTGGCAGATACTCTCTCCGTGAGCCCACACACCCTCATCTCAGGACTAAAGAACGCAGGGTAGCTAGGAAACTGATGCTATGGAGGCATGTGCTGCTCTAGCTGGGTGTCAGCAACCCTCTCCCTCACCCGTCTCGGTCCCCTCGCCACTCTAGGCTGTCTATCCTCGGGTCTAGCCTGCTCCTTCTTAGTCGCCTCTTGCATCACCTCCAAAAGATCATCATCAATGAGGTAATATTGCCGCTCAAGAGCCTCCTCCTCCTCATCGGAGTCCGCCGCCACTACTGCCGCCGTCAAGGGCTCAGTCGCAGGAAGGTGCTCGGGGTTAGGTATCCGCATCCAACTCATCCCCCATACTCTCCAAGCCAAACCACCACCCTTAAAAGTTCTCAACCATTTCTGGTCGAGGAAGTAGTCTCAGTCCAAGGTAGGCACAGACGGGGCCAAAGGTGTGAGGGCCGAGGAAGCCTCAAAGGTGGTCAAACGCTCCGCCAACCATGTGGCAATGGCGCCACAACTCAAGTATTGGGTCCCAGAGGTGTCCATTAAGGCTAAGCTAGCACAAACTATGGCTGGGGCACTGTAGGAAACTCTCGAGGCTCGGGTGGGGTTAAGGTAGTCAACAAGCAACATCACCTCATGTGAGTTAAGCTTACTCTCATCCTTCCGGTCATAGAGTAGGCAAGTCAAGGCACAAAGGAAGATATTCAAAGTGATGTGTTGCACATCATTTATCAACATGTTGCTAGAGGTGGGGGAGTTCTTACCGGTAAAACAAGGCATGTAACTATTGGTTCCACACTCAATCGGGGTATCCCTAAGGGCTCCCTTTTCCGGTCGGGCAAGGCCAAGGTGGGTGGCAAACATATCCATGGTCAAGAGGAAATTAGTGTTCATGAGACGAAACTGGATGGTCTTAGCCGCCGCATCATAAAGAAAAGAACTCATGAACTCCAAAGTCAAGAAGGCATAGGAATGTTTCCTAAGACGATATAAACCGGTCAACCCCAAGGTCTCAAATATATGCCTCACATCCGTCTCTACCTTAAGGTCCTCTAAGATAGTGGTGTCGATACAACGGGTTGGTTTCATCCGACGTTTTTATAACTCGACAAAAGCATCTCTTTGCTTGAAGTCAGCAAAGACAACGGTGGGGTACTCAGGCACGGGTGGAAGAGTGGGTCCCTGACTTCCCTCACCAACCTCAGGCTCAGAAGCCCTCCCCCTTTTACTCTGACGGGTACCAACTGCAGGTCTCGGCCTTTGTTTCAACACATGTCTTTAGGCACACAAACAGCACTTACTTGAAGATACAAAATAAACTTTTCATGCATGCTCATGGAAGAAGAAACAACTACATACACACTTTCACCAAACAATCCCAAAAGGTTTAAACATGCTACTTCCAAAATTCAAGAACAAACGGTCTTTATAGCTATCAAAATATGAAAATTATAACATCAATTAGCAAACCAATTGCAAAATTAAGGCATTAATCTTTCCAAACGAGTTCCACAAATAGATATTCATGAAAAGAGTTGGGGCGAATTTCAGTTTGGGGCACTTTTAAGACGGAGTTTTAAGACAATTTTGGGCAAGAACAAAGAAGAAAAGAAATTAGGTTTTTGTGTAGGAAAGAACAAAGAAGAAACGAAATTGGGAAAGGTATATGAATCTCGTCTAAACCCGTGTACTGCAGCACTTACTCGATCGAGTAAGTAAGGTACTCGATCGAGTGGCCTCTACTCGATCGAGTTGGAGCTACTCGGTCGAGTTTTCGCTGGCAGTTCCAACTTTTTCGATATTATAACTCCTCAACTAGATCGAGTAAGGTCTACTCGGTCAAGTAGGCACTAGTACTCGGTCAAGTAAGGTTAGGTACACGGTCAAAAGTTACGAGTTTAGTTATCGATTCCTGCAAAGCAACAACTCGTGTCGATTCCAAGGTATATTTGGAAATCGTCACAGATTATTTCATCCAATCACGACACATTATTACTACTCAAATGTACGCAACTACTTCATCCGAACGTTACATCTATCATTCCATCCTGTAACAAACATTATGCAAAACAATTCGCTATGATATCGACTCATACATATAAACAATCAACACATTACTTCTCATTTGCTTACGCATTTGCAAATTCAACTATCCAACTTATGTATACCCTACACTAAGCATCCACCTATCAATAAACCATCATATATTACTCAAGTTCGCTTCAAATTTCAAACATGTCACAATAATTCCTCAACCAGATATCCAACTTAATTATGCCATATCACGAAAGTACTCAACAAATTCATCCATGGCGATTCCAATAACTAGACAAACACTATCAACTAGTACAAGACTTACAGCTCATTATTATCATCACATACAAAGACTTACAATTCCATTATAAACTAGTACGCATACAAAGACTTACAACTCATTATTATCATCACATTATCCAATATTATTATGCAAATATCAGTACTTTCACCATCTTTACTACATCCACACACACTTCCACTTAACCACAAACCTTCACAATTCATCAACACGAATTACACGCACTAAACATTACCATAGACTCCATCACAGCTATTTCTAACTTATCTATCATACACACTTATACACTTAATTCCCGACGCAATATCCCCATACTCGGTGACTGGCTTAAGCATAATGGGATCGTGATTTTGAAATGAGGGCGCCTACTCACCCAAAATCAAGCATGAGCCGGAGCTCCCAACATACATACACCAGGTTCATTTTATTAGACTCACTACATTCATTGGGCTTATTAGTTACAGGTTCCAAAATCGTCTCTCTGATACCACATTGTAACACCCTCATCTACAAAAGATCCTTGACCAGACCTTCCCTAGCAGATAAAGGCGTTACCATCTCGGTTGCCCGAGGACAGTAATAATCAAATGTCGATAATAGAACGGTTATATTATATTACAAATGATTTAAACCAAACAAACGTTACAAAAGATACAACTCGCGATAACTACCGACTAGGTGAAACTATCTCTGTCAAGACGCATGATAGACTTGTCCCTACAAGAACCCAGCTAAGCTTCATACATCAACCTGATAAGACTGACTGCTCACCATAGTGGATCATGGCAGACACACAAGATGGCAACACAACCAAAACCATACAAGGTCAATAACCGAGGTACAAGTACAAAAGCAGAAACAACACAATTACCGTAACACACACACACATTGCCTCCTCCAATCATCCACACATCTCTGACTGCCCGAAGGTCCAGTCCTGCCAGTGGGGGACCGCAGCCGTTCCCACCTAAGCCCCGCTCATCTAATCCGAGCGATAAACCCATGTTCCTTAATGTGCACATCTCCTCTGTGGTGGGTTCCACAGAGAGCGAATCAAGGGCGTGAAGCCACTACCGCAAGTGACTCCACTCAGCCGCGCACCTCGAGAACCACAGACAAACAATCACAACCAACTGAACAATCAACAATCACCAACTCCTATTCCAATACAATGTTAATAAACCAATCCTCAACAAAACACTAAACCAACTATACAACAACAATAGACACTCTAGACAACCAACAACACTGAGTAGGCGAACCTACCTTTAGCAAATCGCAGCGATTCCGCGTCCGATCACAAGATAACAATCAACCAGCAAAACCACCTATAACAACCATCATAACCATCTATTACTACTACCATAACCATAAATGAAATCAAAGATGACGATGATGATGATGATGACAACATACCTATACAAAGCAATCCGGTGTCAAGACCGCTACCCGACTCAAGCATCCCATCCCTATGGTGTAACCACTCTCAAAGGCCTCAAGGAGAGGAACTATGGTGGAGGAGAAGTGGAATGACGGCATTTAGGTTTAGGAAGAAAGGAGAAATAATTTGGGTTTCACGATTATACGATTTATAATTCCCCGCTGAAATCCCGTTACTCGATCGAGTAACGTACTTACTCGATCGAGTGGCATCTACTCGATCGAATTCCCAAGCTACTCGATCGAGTATCCTCCGCTAGATCGAGTACCACGTACTCCAAGGCTCACATCGTCACAATTCATCACTCGTAAGGTTTCCGAAGGTCAAAGTAGGTGTCTAAGGTCAGTCAACATCGATCAATGGGTCCTTAAAAGGACGGGTATTACACCGTCACTCAAGACCCCACCTTTAATTGGAACCGTTTCAAGACTCTTGTGGAAACTCGTTTCTACCCTAAGGAACTCATGCAACAAAAATTGAAGGAGTTCATTGAGTTCAAGCAAGGAGGCCTATCCGTTCAAGCTTTCACCGACAAGTTCAATGATCTTGCTCACTATGCCCCGAAGTTCGTGAAAGATGAAGATGAACGTGTCTACTTCTACCGAAGCAAGTTGAATCCCAAGTTGGAAAGTATGGTGAGAAGAGACTCCACAACCTTTGTGACGGTCTATGATGATGCTCTTTGGGGCGAGAATTCCTTGAAGGCTATTGATGATGATGTTAAGTCTCGTTCATACTCTAATTCCTACCGTCCTAACTTTCATGGTAAGAGACCATGTGTGCCTTCTCCTTCACCAAACTTTGCTAAGAAGAGGTTTGTGTCAAGAGTACAAGAACCAATAGTGCAAGAAGCAAGAAGGCAAGAGCCAAGTGGACAAGTTTCCCAACCAAGCAACAACCACCGCAACTTGGAGAAAGCTCGCAAGTGCTTCAATTGTAAGCAAGCCTTACACCCCGAAGTTGGATGCTACAGTCGAACTTTGATTTGCTACATTTGTAAGAAGCCCGGACATCGTGCCAATGCTTGTCCCGAGAAGAAAGATGATCCTACTCCTAAAGCCAAGCCAAGAGGAACCATCTATGTCATGAGTCGAGGTGAAGTCGCCGCTCATCCTGACATCTTTACGGGTGTTTTTTCTATCCTTGATCAACTTTGCCTTACTTTTATCCCATTATGCTCATCCTTCTTCTAAACTCCTTTTTGTTTTACCTTCGAAGTTCCTCTCGTATCCTTTTTTCCGCCTTACCCTTGGAATTCCTTTTTTGTAAATTTTTCCTCTCGACTCACCCTTGTACCTTTCCCTCCTCCTTGACCATAAGCTTTATTGTTCATGCATCTCCTACTCTTTTGGTTGTGCTTCCCCTTTTGATTCGAGTCTAGAGGCTTATAAAAACTCTATCTTTGACATCCTTGTTGACCTTACTTCGACTTTTACCCCTAGGAAGTTCATCATAGTTCTTTTGTTGGTTAAGTTTGGACTCTCTTAGCGTACTTTGTATTTATGTTGTCTAAGTTTCTTTTCAATTCGTACAATTTCTAAACCATTCAAACTACCATTTTTGGTTCGTTGTTAAAAATTTATGTTACTTTTACAAAACTTTACCTATTTTAAAGGTTTGAAAATGAAAGTTGATTTAGTTCCCTTTTTGTTCGCCGAGTGTAGACTCCTTTATCATGATTTTTGATTGCTAAACCCGAGTTGCTTTTAATTTTGCTCAATTTCTAACTAACTTTGATCTATTTACGATATTTTTTAGTCAAAGCTTGACGTTATATTTTCAAGAACTTGACTCCTTTTTTAGTTTAAAAATGGAACTTTTATTTTTATTTTGACTTTTGCAAAAGAAAATTTGAGTGGATTATAATTTTCATTTGGTTTTAACGTTGATGGGGTGTTAGGACTCGTTATCAAAGGCGTCTAATACTTGTTGGAGTAAGTGTCCCCGACAATAATGCGATCACAATTGTCGATCATATTGATCACATATTTAAATCTCAAATAAAGAATATGTGAGGGATGATTTATTATAATCAACTGATCGTCATTAATCGGTAATGATTGGCTGACTAGAGTTTGACATTACTGTCGTGTGACGATGGTGGTCAGTTGATCCCTTAAGGTCACACCTAAAGGACAATTTCCTTAATGGATAAATTGATTAATTGTATGACGATACAATATGATCAAATCCTTAAAAGTGAACAATCTACTTGTGAGTGAGAATATTGATATCTTATTGTAATGGGATTAAATACGATTTATTTTAGTAATAAAAATACTTTGTTACTAAAATTGATTATTGTTCGAGAAACAATAGAGATAAGAATGAATGGTTGATTATAATTACAAGATGTTGTGAATTATAATTATATGACCCATTTTATTTATGTGATCAAGTATTACTAGTCAATTTGTTGTATGTAATTTAATTAATTCATAAAATGATATTTATGTGATAAATATGCATTAAATTAATTAATAACATGTATCATACTACATGTGACATATTGTGTGACAATTGACAAATTGACAAAATAAAATGGTAGTCCATTTTATAGAAGTGGACCGAAATATTGTGGGTAGTAGGCATTAGTGGGTGATTTATTTTATGTGATAAGAATAAATTAATAAAACATACTCTACCTATTCTTACGCACCTACAATATTGAGAAGAGCAAAAGGAAAAGGTAAGATGCCATTTTGGCTCTACCCAACCGGCCACACTCCCTTTCATGATGGGTTTTTGGTTCTTATTTTTACTCTCTCTTACATTCATATGATGATTATTCATTCATACAACAACACATGCAAAGTTGTTCTATATTCTCCTACTTCTCTCTAAACAAGTTTTAGAATACAATAAATTGTTCATCCACTCTAATAGTATAACAAGGTTACTAGTGTAGTAATAATAACAATATTAGAATACATTTTAAGGATACTAGTATAATAATCTAGTTAATTAGTATACTAGTTTAAGGGTATGTCTTGGGTGCGACCTAAGGAGGATTTCTATTCTTGGGATCTTGGAAGATCATCCATCATATTAAGCTCAAGAATAAGTGAAGGTAGGAGACTTTCATTTGTGCCCATTTGACCGAATTTTTGATGGTGAGAAAACGATTTTCTTATCTCTTCTTATTTGTTTTGCATGCATAAGATCTTTAAGTTTTTATGACTAAAACTTTAAACCAAAATATGTGATATTTGAAATATGATTTCTAACAAGTGGTATCAGAGCATCACGGTTGTTGCATGCAAAATCGGGTTAGTCTTTCCGAGTTAATTTAATTAACATATAAAACTTGTTATTTAGGATTTATGAAGATAAATCATGAAATAATTTTGCATGTTAAAAGTTTCTGGTCCTAAGTGATTTTTAGGACATTTTGGTTTATTTAAGGATTTTTATTGTTCATTTTATATAATATTGGCATTAAAATGTGATTTTTATGATAAAAATGTCATTTTTGGATGAAAATTAGCTAAACTTCGAATTGTTCAGTGGTGTTTGGATATGTTTTTACATATATTATCTACTGATGGCCTGTAAATTTTCATGATAAAATGAGTTATTTTGCTCGAAATATGGATTTTTCAAGTTAAAATCGTATTTAAATGGGTAAATAGGTTAATATGAGTTATATTTCGAATCTGGTCATGGAAATTTAGTATGTTGTCACATTCAATTTTACAAGATGTCTGTAAAATATTTGTCTATAATGAAGTCTTTATGCATGATTTATGAATTTTTGATGAAAAATCACATAAATAGTGACTTTAATTAGTAAAAATTGCTAAAACGTACTTCATGACTAAGGAAAAACGTCACATGTTGCATTTTATCATATATTTCAGATATAAAAGTGAAAAGTTAATAAAAATAATTTTTTCTCATAATTTTATTGTAATAATTGATAAATCCGATAAACCGCAACATTGTTTTTCTCGATAAATTTTCGAAATTTTTAACCTAAGTTTTGAACATTATAAGTGTCATGGTATTTTTCCAGAATGTTCATGAGTTTAATTTTGAATTTTGAATTTATTTGAAAGTTTTATGATTTTATTTGAAGTTTATGACATAATATTGTAATTTTGAGTCCATTTATGAACAATATTAAGAAATATAAGTTAATTATTGTCAAGTGTTAGTGGAGACTAATTTTGAGTCCTAATATGGTTAGGGTAATTAACTTGTACATAAATATGATTTTATGTAATTATTGTGATTATAAAAGGTTAGATCACGCAAATCCGTAAAAACCGATTAATATACGATATTGGCTCCTTAAAGGCGATTTAGCATAAAATTGGGCATGTTCTTACATATTATAATGCTGCATTTTATTTATGATTGTTATAATTTTAGTTTTAATTTTATGTAATTTTTGAATTATGTAATTTTACTTACTATGACCTTAGTTTTTAATTGGTATTGCCCGAAATGTATGGGAATATCGATTCGGTTGTAATTTATTGTGATCTCGTATCACCATTTTGTAATTTAATAGATTTATTTTTATTTTTATTACAAATGTATAATAGGAAATTATGTAATTTATTATGAAATTTATTTATTCCGGAGTACCTTGAAGACGGTGCCACTCAAGAAGGCGATCCATTAAAGAAAGTGTTGCCTTGAAATGCGTGTCAAGACCGAAGTTTAAGGGACCAAAGGAGTTGGTTTCCGAATATGTAATAGTTAATTAGATTTACTTTTTTAGGAAGGCCATATTAGGATTTATTTTATGCTTTCCATTTTATTTATATGTTGCATGCATCGCTAAATCGGCATAACTAAACATGCATTATCTTTTTAATCGAGTTTATCGACCGTGTCAATTACAATTATCGTAAATCACCGCTTTAGTTCACTTAAAACGTGATAGATAATAAATTGACATGACCTCTCGCTAAAAAAAACAATTGAGACTTAGCCTTACCAAAAAGTAGAAACCATGAAAACCTATTTCGTGAGGGAGTGCACTCGGCCACACCGGAGTACAAACCTTGTTACGTAGGGGAAGTGGGTGATAAATGTCTATCCACCGAATTTATGTTAATAAAGGATATTTCGGCACACCGTGCCCTAAGTTAATATGAATTTGGATCATGGACACATTTATTCGAAATTTGGATTGAACTCAACGAAAGTATTCACGACGATTTCCGGATGTGTTTCGGGCTAAAGATAAATATTAATGTAATTTTATCGACCAAGAGTTCTAAAAGTATAATCGATGAAAGAGTTAATCCACCGAGTTATATTAATAAAGGGTATTTCGGCACACCGTGCCCCAAGTTAATATGAATTTGGATCTTGGAATCATTTATCATAGTTGGGTAGAGGTCACTATGTAAATGCTTTACTTGTTATTTACAAGTATTAATAAAACGATAAATGTTAAGTTTTCCACTATTCTGTTATCATATTGTTCTATTTCTTTACCACAATTCATATACGATATCATTTCGATTTTTGATTCAAATCTCCATTAAAACATCGTAACTAAAGACAAAATTTGAATTTTTCTTCTAAAAACCTCGTATTATCCATTGTAAGGATCTCTTGTGAAGAGTATAGATAAAAGTTATTCGTGATCAAAAGGGTTTTTGATCCTTGACTAACATATCTACTTACAATGAGTTGTTTCTCATATGCTTAATTGAGTTAAGTACTTTGAAACATTACATCATTTTGGTAACTAGATCTGTTTGAAATCAAAATTGACCAAAATACCGCAACCACTTCAATGAAAGTTTTAAGACTAAACAAACGAATGAAGAGTAGTCTTCATGTATTTCAATTTTTTTGCTTCTCCTAGCAAAGACTCATTGAAATAAGTGGGAGCATTCTCTTAAATCGTTAAGAAAAGGACAAGGTTTTAAAGAAGTAAAATTAGAATGGAATTGATACAAGGTAATGTTAAAATTAAAGTTATTGAGAATAACGATACTAAACCTATCAATCCCGACCGATAAAGTTTCTATTGTCTTAATTGTTGGACGCTAGAAAGGAAACTACCCCAAATTATTGAAGAATCAAGAAGTTAGTTGTGGGACATCTAATGGGACCTTCTTCTTTAAATGTTTATTTGATTAACATAAATTTTTGCTAATACTACTTTGTCAATATTAGAAACCAATGGAGGTTTTCATCATTGTATTCGATACATAAGATGATTATAATGTGACGACTAGCATCAAATAATGTCGAGAGATAGAGTCATTGTGTAATCATTCTAGTTTAGGGTTTATAGTAGTACTTAATTATGACTATTAAGTGCATAAACTCTAAATAAAAATATAAACTTGTTAAGATACAAAAGAGTTTTCACTTTTGTGACCCTATACACCATGATTTGATGTATGGCTAGCCCATTATCAAGGTGAATATATTCTAAACCAAACTAGAATGATACATAATGTAGATGATGCAAGACTCAAATTGGTATCCCAAGATTAAACCTTAAATTATGGAATGATGAACGCAAAGAGTTATCGAGTACTCTTGAAACCATTAGGTTGTTAATCTTATGATATATGCGTATCTTGTATTCAAAGCAAGATGTCTCGTGCCTTTTGGTTGAAAAGGAGATCGAGGTTGTAAATCATTGATCCAAAATAGGTTGATCATTTTCTTTTACCAACGATTTAGGTTGACACTAATGTGTTCACTTAATAAGGTAAATAGAGAAATCTTTGAAAAAATTCAAAGAGTTCCAGGAATCACGATTTAGTCGTGATGGGATTATCAAAGTGAAGACTTTGATATAAGCCAAAGGAAATGTTATATAGCATCACAAATTAATCTTTCTTAGCATGCATTATGGGATAATGTGTGGTTGGATAAAGAAATGAAACGCTATTCGATATGGTTTGGATTTCAATCAAGTTACTTTGAGTTACTTGATCCTTTTTGGGGATTTTATCATATTGTCTAAATTATTTTTCCACTAAATCTAAAACGAATCATATGAGATATGAAATGGTAGGGTACCATGTTTGTAAGTTTTCAAAAGAAACAAATGCTCATTTTTCCTTATTATAATCACGAGTACAACGGGTTTGTGGCTCGTGAAGCTGTCTTTCTAGAATACAAGTTTATTTCTAGAAGACAGAGTGGGAGAAAAATTATTCAAGAGCCACAAAGAATGTTATGTCGCAAGAAACTGGTCTTTCTTGGCTACATGAAACGTTTTGTGTAAGACGTTGTTTCTTCAAAACCTACGAGGTTAAAGTCATCACTTGTTGAAGATGATGAATTCATGTTACTTTTAAGAAAGTAAAGAGCTTACAACTTACAAAGAAATTGTTTGATTCGAGTTACTTCTGGAAAGTAATGAATATATGACTTACATGAGAATGTTTAAGTCACAACTCAATACAAGGCTTAGAGCCATAAAAATCCGAAATAAATTCCAAGTGAATTGTTAGATATCAAAGCTTGATTGGTGGCAAAGGGTTTTGCACTAGTTGAAATGCTTAAGTCTATTTGGATCTTCTTAGGGATTGTGTTTCATTATGATGATATGCATATATCAAGTGAATCTAAAACCCACTTCTTCAATTAGAAGGAATGTATTCAATACATGTCTTGAGTTTTGTAGATTTTTGCAATCCTAAGATAATATGAAACTTAACAAAGGGTCTTAAGTAGGACATCAATGAGTTGGAATCAATATTTTGATCATGTTATAAAACTTTTCTCGATAAGTCGAGAAGTTGTGTTTATACATGGAGTTTAGTGGGAGTTACGGAAATTTTAATTAGTCTAATATGTGGATGCCATATTAATCATTGGGAATGATTTAAGACTTGGAGAAATATAATACATCTTTAATATCCAGATTTATGGAGATAAATCCACATGATATTAGCGTCAAATAAGAAGTCTTATGTTGATAAGATTCATGACTAGTTCAATCAAGTTGAACATATTTGATTGATTCCATTCACTTCCGCTGCCGAATCAATTAAATAGGAAATGATGTATAACACTTCATATACTTTAAGTATGATAAATTGATTCAAATCAAATTTGAGTAATAATTACCAAGTAAGCCATAAAGATTACCCTTAAGTGCTTGCAGAAGCATTAAGGATGTAAAGCAAAGTGTTTTTGATTCAATTTTGTGTAAGGGTGTTACACAAATGACAATTGACAATTGAGATTGCGCATGGTTTCCGACAAAACCATAATCAAAACACATTAGGATGGTTTTTTTTGCTAAAAGGTAAGCTTTCATTAAAAGAACAAGCATTACAATATGATTTTTCAGAATAGTAGCATGTTGACACTCTAGTGCTAGTTAGTCTCTAATTGCACTCTAATCAACCAAGCTCTATCCTTACATGACACATTACAAGATTTATAAAGACAATATCGACTTCTAATAGCCTGTTGAATTTGAGCAATAACTAATGCAGGCATCTCTATGCATTGATGAATTCTGGCCTGATTCCTCTGCAACCAGACCATATACCAGCAGTGAAACACGGCAGCACAGCATATACTCTTCCTGAGTTTACCCCATCTACTTCTTGTAATTTTCATCAAAACATCAGCCTGAGTAAGGTCAGAATGAAGCCACTGACCAACCCCTTGCAAAATCTGAGCACTATACACACATTGATGAAATAAGTGCACATGGTTCTCTTCCTGCAACTGACAGATACAACAGAGATTATCAGGAGCTATGTGCAGCTGAAATAGCCTACTCTTAAGCATTAAGGCATTGTTGATGATAAGCCAAGCAATAAAAGAGTGCTTGGGGGCACCCATATTACTCCAAATGATCTTGCACCACCAGACATCCTCATGCTTGTTTCTTAACCAATTATAACAGCTCTTAACCGTGAAACCCTCAGGCCTTATCTTCCAAACAGTATCCTCAAAACAGTCTATCAACATCTCTTTTACCTTGCAAATTTTCTTCCAATACCAACTAGTATCAGAATGAGGGGTATAAGAAAGAAAAGACTGCCCTTTTAAATAAACATGGTGTACCCATTGGACCCAAAGTGTATCTTGCTTAACAACAAGCCACCACACAAGCTTCCCTACCAAGGAAGCATTCCATATCACACTTTGCTTAAGGCCTAACCCTCCTTCCTTTTTTGGCATACAAACATTTGTCCAAGCAATTCTAGGAGCTTTGGAATATTCTGAACTCCCTTCCCAAAGGAAATTCCTGCAAATTGCATCAACTCTCTCCAACACCCCTTTTGGCAATATGAACATGGCTGCCCAGTAGTTATATAAGGTGGAGAGAACAGAAGTGACTAAGACCAACCTGCCTGCATAAGAAAGCTTCTTAGCTCCTAAACTTCTTATCCTTTCAACAATTTTATCAATAAGCACAGTACAATCTCTCTTCTTTAATCTTCCTGCTGTGATAGGCACTCCTAAGTATTTGAATGGAAGAGTGCCTTCCTGAAAACCAGAGACACTCAGAATTTCTCTCTTGAGCTGATGGCCTACCCCATTAAAGTAAGCATTGGATTTCTGAGCATTCATCTTTAAGCCAGAAGCAGCAGAAAAGGAAGCATAAGCTCTTAGCAACACCATAATAGAAGCAGCATCCCCTTTACAAAAGAGCAACAAGTCGTCTGCAAACATGAGGTGAGTGAGCTTCATTTGTTTGCATAAAGGATGATAGCTGAACTTCATCTTCTCAGTAGCAACTCTCAGAATTCTGGTTAAGTACTCCATACAGAGAGTAAACAAAAGAGGAGAGAGTGGATCTCCTTTCCTCAAACCTCTCTTACCAGGGAAGAACCCAAAAACTTCACCATTCACTGCAATAGAGAAGGTGGGACTGCTAATACACTCCATAACCAGATTACTGAACTGAGGGGGAAATAAAAAGGCATCCAGGATCTCCTTAACATACTTCCAACTGACAGAGTCATAAGCTTTCATTAGATCCATCTTAAACATACATCTGGGAGTGCAAGCTTGTCTATTATAGAGCCTAACAAGATCTTGACATACCAGAATATTCTCAATGATGCTTCTGCCTTTAATAAACCCACCTTGATTCATACTCACTAAGTCAGGCAAAACTCCAGCAAGCCTATTGCACAGGATCTTGGAAATGCACTTATAAAGGACAGTGCAACATGCAATGGGCCTAAATTGGGTGACATGAGTAGGTACAGTTCATTTAGGAATGAGGGTTAGAATAGTAGAATTCAATTGCTTGAGGATTTTGCCCGACCTAAAAACATCCAAGACTGCTTCACAAACTTCATCTCCTATTATGCTCCAGGAATCTTTATAAAAACCACTGGAAAACCCATCAGGGCCAGCTGCCTTATGTTCAGGGATAGAAAAAATAGCTTCTTTGATTTCCAGCTTAGTAACAGGCTTCAGTAAAATATCCCTATGATTCTCTGAGCACACAGTACCCTTCCTTATGATGAGTGGATTGACAGGAGTAGTGTCCACTTCAGTACCCAACAGATGCTTATAATACTGCAGGAAAGCATCCTGTATGCTCTGAGGGTCATCACACTCATCACCCTTCATGTCTTTAATATAGAGGACTTGATTTCTCAAAAATTTACTTTTAATCACCCCATGGAAATATTTAGAATTGCAGTCCCCATCCTTAACCCAAGCTGTCTTAGCCTTTTGACTTAAAAACTGATTAGAAGCATTCAAAAGCTCTTTGTATTCCATGCTAGCAGCTTGCTCCTTTTCCATCCAGAAGACATCCCCAGGATTACTTGCAATTTGCATTTGAATGTATTCAAGGTTCTTCAAAGCAATCCCAGCACTATTCTCAATATCAGAAAAATGCTCTCTATTATATCTCCTGAAATGATGCTTGAGATTTTTAAGCTTGCTAACTAACTTATACATTTTAGTACCCTGAATTTGAAACTCCCACCATTCAGCTAAGTGAGTAGAGTAATGTGGTGCCTTACCCCACATATTAAAATACTTGAATGGCTTCCTAGACCTCAGACCCTGACTCTTGCTTTTTATAATACAAGGGGTATGATCAAATATACCTTCAGGAAGGAAGTTAGCATAAACATCAGGCGTACTCTGACTCCATTCAGCATTAATAAGAGCCCTATCTAATCTGCTATATCTCCTAGACTCTATTCCTTGTTTGTTGTTCCAAGTGAAAAAGAGCCCATTCTTTGGGGCATCATCAAAGCACAACAAGTTAAACAATTCTGAAAATCATCAATCTCCTGATCACAAGTAACACCCCCTAGTCTCTCTGCATAGGACAAAACACAATTGAAATCTCCACAAACCAACCAAGGCTCATGGACAGTGGCAGCAAATTGAGCTAGTTGATCCCAAAGACTCTTCCTTCCATTTAAATCATTGAAGGCATACACCATTGAAACACAAAAGGTAGTACTTGTTGCTAATTCAGTCACTTTCATATTTATGCATTGAGGAGAGTAGTCATAAAAGTCAATACTAAAAACAGCAGGATTCCACAAGACCCACACTCTCCCCCCCTTATGGCAACTATTATTTGTTGTTAAGCTCCAACCATCCATAAGAATGCTATTCAAACTATTCTGAGACAAGGCTTTCACCTTAGTCTCAAGGAGTCCAAACAAACCAACCTGGTTACTATGCATAAACCACTTGACATATCTTTGTTTGGTAGGTTTGTTAAGACCCCTAACATTCCAGAAGCCGAGATTATACATTCCCCACCAATTGGTGAGGAACACTACCACTTATCCCAATCCCTTCCTTGGGTGTAGAAGAATTGTTCAATGCTTCCATGAATGTTACTTGTCCAAATTTATGCACTGTATAGGCTCCATCCGTCACCTCTTGCCTGGTCAACCTCATGATTGGTCGAGCAGGAGTATAACCCATAGAGTACTTGCCTGATCTATGCCACACAACAGGAGTTTGTAAGGGGATATCAATGGGTAGAGTAGTCATATCTTCAGTTTCAACCATTGGCTCTTTCCCTTTACTCTGCTGAGTGACTGGTTTCAGTTGAGAAACTGGCTTAACTATAGTCTTTGGTCTCCAAACTTGAGTGGGATTTTTCTTAGGTGGTGGGACTGCCTTGGGAGGGACTTTTTTACTTTTCCTGCACTCCTTCTCAGCATGCCCTACTCCTTTGCATCCATTACACACTAAAGGCTTCCACTCAAATTCAACATCAATACTCAGTAGATTACCATGCTCATCCAAAAACTGAACCTTTTCAATGATATTGTCACCAAAACCTACTTCTATCATTACTCTAGCATACCCCAACCTGGTTTTGTCCTCAGTAGCAGGATCACACTTAATAAATTTGCCAATGAGTCCTGAGATGCGAGAAATCCCTTTCCCCCAGAATTTCAAAGGTAAATTGTGAAGCTTTACCCACACCGGAACAGTTTTCACGTCATGTTTAACAAGTTCAACATCAGCAGACCAAGGTTTTACGATAAGGGGTTTATTATCAAAAAGAAAGTGACCCTGCCTGAGAACTGCATCTCTTGCAGCACGATTCTTAAAACGAACAAGGAAGACACCATTTGGTAAAAAAGAAATCTTATCTACCTGGTGGTTAACCCAAAGCCGCCTTATAAAACCGTCCACAATCTCCCACGGGGGATTAGCACCCAGGATGAAGCAGTAAACAGAATTACGCCAATATTCCAGTTCAACTTTAACCTCTGCTTCTGTGAACTGCAACATCTTCTTCACTGGTTCCTCCGGGATTACAGTCTGCACCATAGTGTCAATAACAGTAATATCCTCCGTTTCAGCTTCCTCCTCCTCTTCTTCTTCAACATCTTCAACTAAAGTTTCTAAATTTAGAGGAGGAATACCCATAATTGACCCCATACTCTTCTCTTTATGAATATCTTGGCTTGACGGTCCAACAGTACGAGTAAGAGCAGGGAAATCTTCTGAGTCGGTAGTAGAAAGAAGAGTAAATTTATTACCATTGCTTTGATTTTTGTTTTGATTTTTGTTTGAATTTGTTGATTGCAACGATGAAGATTTGGCGGCTGTCATGTTTTCTGTGTTTTTCAGTATTTCGATGAATCGCTAGGTTTTCTTTTCTCTTTCTCTTTCTATCTCTACCATCTCTCTATTTCCTATGATTCAATTAGATGATGGTTATTCCACATTAGGATGGTTTAAGATACCATTGTGGCTATGTTATTTAAGAAATAGATTTTCTAGAATCGTTCTTGGCAATAAAGAACAATGAGAAATATTTACAACGGAAATTGAGTACACTTGCAATCATGGGATGTGCAAGAGGGATGAGTTCCGCACACTGTGAAAACAGTGGGAGCTATTTTAAGGCAAGAAAGCCTATGTCTAGATTGGATCTAGACACGTACTCAGAAAGTTTTGTAATGCAAATGTATACATTACGAAAGGAAAACAAGTATGTAGCAAGGTTGAGCAGGGAGTTGCTAAAACCTACTTAGCAAGGCCTAATCATAGGCTAAACATGATAAGTCATGTCATTTCAATTGAATTGAAATGAACAACTACATACAAGATCAAATTAGATTATAGAATATGAAATAGTAATCAGGCATTGACTATTCATATGTGATAATCGCATTTGTCGTTCGAGTTTTTACTTTAAAAACTCTTTTCTTGTACTTTGTTACATCCAAACGGGTTGTAGAGACAATATTAAACCCCGTTAAAGTGAACCCGGATTAACATGGTATTCGCCCACAGTCACTTGTATGAGGTGACGTCTCGAAGTGACTAGAGTGTGATGCGATTGATGGCAAGTTCAAGTGCCATAGAGTCATGTGAGATGACTAGTCGATCACATAGGCAGACTGTTAGGAACACTTTGTCGGGCAGTGACCGCTTATAGAGTTCTGGCAAATTTATAAAACTTGGTCGTGGCGAGAGCTACTATAGTATTCTAATGAGTCGATTCTTTTGACTAAAGACTGTTCGCCTAAGGTGGCATGGTTTCCGATTAACTTTGATTTATGTTACTACGACCTTCGTAAATGGGGTCAAATGGGCATATTTTGGGTTATGATGGATGTGGCTAGTCGAAGGGAATAGTGCGATAGGAATTGTCCACCCCCTTGTCAGGGTTAAAACAATATCTCAGGGCCACTCGAGGAGCAATGAACTGGATCCCTTAAGGTCACATCTAAAGGACAATTCCCTTAATGGATAAATTGATTAACTGTATGACGATACAATATGATCAAATCCTTAAAAGTGAACAATTTACTTGTGAGTGAGAATATTGATATCTTATTGTAATGGGATTAAATAAGATTTATTTTAGTAATAAAAATGCTTTGTTACTAAAATTGATTATTGTTTGAGAAACAATAGAGATAAGAATGAATGGTTGATTATAATTACAAGATGTTGTGAATTATAATTATATGACCCATTTTATTTATGTGATCAAGTATTACTAGTCAATTTGTTGTATGTAATTTAATTAATTCATAAAATGATATTTATGTGATAAATATGCATTAAATTAATTAATAACATGTATCATACTACATGTGACATATTGTGTGACAATTGACAAAATAAAATGGTAGTCCATTTTATAGAAGTGGACCGAAATATTGTGGGTAGTAGGCATTAGTGGGTGATTTATTTTATGTGATAAGAATAAATTAATAAAACCTACTCTACATATTCTTACACACCTACAATATTGAGAAGAGAAAAAGGAAAAGGTAAGATGCCATTTTTGCTCTACCCAACCGGCCACACTCCCTTTCATGATGGGTTTTTGGTTCTCATTTTTACTCTCTCTTACATTCATATGATGATTATTCATTCATACAACAACACATGCAAAGTTGTTCTATATTCTCCCACTTCTCTCTAAACAAATTTTAGAATACAATAAATTGTCCATCCACTCTAATATTATAACAAGGTTACTAGTGTAGTAATAATAACAATATTAGAATACATTTTAAGGATACTAGTATAATAATCTAGTTAATTAGTATACTAGTTTAAAGGTATATCTTGGGTGCAATCTAAGGAGGATTTCTATTCTTGGGATCTTGGAAGATCATCCATCATATTAAGCTCAAGAACAAGTGAAGGTAGGAGACTTTCATTTGTGCCCATTTGACCGAATTTTTGATGGTGAGAAAACGATTTTCTTATCTCTTCTTATTTGTTTTGCATGCATAAGATCTTTAAGTTTTTATGACTAAAACTTTAAACCAAAATATGTGAGATTTAAAATATGATTTCTAACAATACCTGTCCTACGCTTATATAGTTGGCTAGGAGTATAGTAGTCACGAGTTGTATTCTTTCAGTTATTCATTCATGGTTATGTAATTAACTAAACTTATCATTTATATTTAAATGTTTCTTGATTGTATCTCCGATTTACCGCCTCGCGGGAAACTGAGATGGTAACATCTCCTAATTACCTTGGCCATGTAAGAAGGTGGTGTTACAAAGTGGTATCAGAGAGACGATTTTGTAACCTAAACCAATGAACCAAAATAAATTTAGGAGCGTCTAATAAAATGAACCCGACATGAGTATAATAGGAGGCCAGTTTTGGGTGAGAAGGATCCCTCATTTCAAAACTACATCCTATTGTTTCGGTTGGTCACTACGTAGGTGGTTACGAGTCGGGAAACATAACGCGATATGTTGCATGATTATATGCGTAATATGAATTTTGTGTAGCATCTTGCATGATTTACTTACTCAAATGAAATGTTGTGTGATTACATGTAGTTTTGATCATGGTTAAGTAAATAGGCCGGCCACCCAACTCGAAGCCCTAGGTAAGATATTAGCTTAGATAATTAGGGTTTAGATAAGAGTAGAAAGAAAACCCTAGATAGCATGACAACTCATAAGTTGTTTCACTAAGCAATAGGATAACCGCAAACTCATTCGACTTAATCATGTCTCAAATCTCACTCTACTAGAAGCACACTTTTCTTTAAAGATTTTATGATTTAAGCTTTGAAAAATATATTTTAAAAACATAAAAACCGTGTTCTTCTTATTGCAGCTCAAAGTTATAGTAAAATCACCTATAACTTTGAGTTCAACTAGTACAGTTATAACTAAAGTAGCTATAACATTACTTGTCAAAATTACTTCTAAAATTACCGTTATCGAATGATGACCTATACTAGATAATCTTCCTGGAGATCTTCAGTATGAGGTTCATCTCTTCCATCTTGATTATAAGCTTTTCATCTTGAGCTTCTTATAGACTTGATCATGCCTTTTGCTTGAGTGATCATTGTGATTGATGTAGTCACAATGATGCTTTAAGAATCTTCAATGTTATAACTCAAGCCGCTATAATATTACTTTAATGATGTTTCGCAAATCTTCAAAGTTATAGCCAAACTTGCTATAACATTGCTTGCTAACGTTGTAATCTCTATTAAATCTAACCAAGACTTAAACAAACGATTACAAGCAAAGAGTATAAATATACTCCCTCCGACCTAGACGAAAGGTAACATGGTGAAAAATGGGTTATTTAAGAAAAGAGGTAGAAAGGAGGGGCAAAAATGGAAAGATTGGTGAGTGGGCCACATGGGTAGTGGTTATAATTAAATGGGTTTAGGTGAGTTAAATAAGGAGTTAGTGGGTGGGCCACATGATGGCATTTGTGTAAATATGAGGAGGGTATAAGGATTATATTGTCCAAAAACATGTCATTTATAGTATATTACCTTTGGTATGGTTCGTCCATTTTAAGTAACTGTTACCTTTGGTCTGGGTCGGAGGGAGTATATATTATAAAGTTCACTTGTCATTATCAAAACATATCATATAACTATATGGTCCAACAATGACCGTATATGGTCGAGTGATGATGAGAGTGGTAATGTAAATTCGAGGAATGTGAGAAAGAAAAGTTTGAAATGAGGGATGTGAAAATTATGGTAATTTGGGATATATAGTGATTTTGGGAGAGAGATGATTATGACAGATGTTGGGTGAGGAGATGTGTAATGGAAGGTTGTGATAAAAACAAAGGGAAAAGATTGGTGTCTAGTAAGCTTAGATCGAGGGATGCCGCAATGAGGAATTGCATGTAGCTGTCGTTAAGGAGACTTGTATTACTAGAAGGTGAGCCTAGTGTATAATCATTTGGGAGGTCACGGGATGGAGTGAATCTTGGTTTTCTAGAATCATAAAAAGAAGATGTAATCAATTAAAGAGAAATCATTGAGTGGGTGGATCTATCGGTGGGGAGTATGAGTGAAAAGCATGATGAGAGGGATTGTTGATCAGAAAGATTGAGAACTTATTGATACGAATTAATGGAATTTGACTTTTGGAGGTAATGAGAAATAACTGAATTACTAAGGAGCTAGGTAGTAGGAGGAATGATTTTAATTGTTAACTAGCATTCTCGAGTGTACTGGAAAAAGAAGGATGAAGTAAGTTGAGTGAAGGTTGACTGGAGTTAGGGGACACCAAAGTGAGGAATCATGGAATTGTGTGATACTATCATGAGGGTGTGAGTTAAGGGATATATATGTTAGGTTCATATACCTGTTATTAGACATCTCTAATGGTGAACTAATTAACATATTAATATGTGTTCTAAGGATCTAGTGCATGCATAACTAAATAAGAGATAAAATAAGAAAACAATGTTCCTTACATTGTTACATGGTTCGAAATGGGCACAAGTAAGGTCTCCTACCTTCACTTGTTCTTGAACTTAAATGTCAATGGAAGATCCTCCAAACTTGGTCTCAAATGTAGAAACCCTCCCCAAGAGATGCACCCAAGATTAGCCCTTATCACTACTAAATAATGTTTACTAGATATTTATTTAGTAGTCTACCTTAAAAATGACTACTAATATTCATATATTACATTAATAATATTAGTAGTATTTTTGAACAATTTAGATCAAAACTTCTCAAGTTTTAGAAAAAGAGAAAATGAATATGAGAGAGGTATTTTTGCATGTGTATTATCTAGAGAGATGGTAGAGGAAAAAGAGAAGAACAAATTGTTCTCATGCATACTCTATATACCGTCCAAATGCTCTGTTATAGAGCATTTTGGTCTTCTCCAAATATATCGCATGCATATGCTTTAGTGTAGGTAATAGGTTAGCTAGAATAAAGTGTGTCATAAGATGTTGGAGCATCTTTCCAACAACAAAATGACAAAACCAAAAACTCAAGCATGCTACCATTTTGGACGGTACACTTGAGTGTATATGGATCCATTTTTGTCTTATAATATTTGTCCCACAAATGCTTATAAGTTTTATGTTTAATTATCTTACATAATTAAATATTAATTTGATCATACAACAATTATGTAATAAATTAATAAACATATATTAACTCAACTTATTGAGTAATATTTTACTATTATATCAACATATAATGGGTCTCATAATAGCTAGTTAGTTAAATTTATAACCTCTTGTAAATGTAAATAACTAATTACCTCTACCTCGAAATATTTATAAAACTCCAACATAATTTAGTAAATTAATGTATTAATCCACTAAATTGAATCTTATTTAATCGAATTACAATAAGATACATATTTCCTCTCATAAATATAAATTGTTCTTATTTAAGAAATTAATTAACTTGTATCGATATACAACTAATTAACTTTACTGATTAGGGCATCATCCTATAGGTGTGACCTTAAGGGATCAACTGACCACCACCGTCCTACGACAGTAACGTCAAACTCTAGCAAGCCAATCGTTAGCGATTAATGTTGATCAGTTGACTATATAAATGAATCATCCCTTACGTATTCTTATTTGAGATTTTCAAATGATATTTAAATCATGTGATCGCACTATTGTTGAGAACACATACTCCAACAATCTCCCACTTGTCCGAGACAAGTGTGCGTCACCAATTCTCTTGTCCTATTACAATCTCCTACTCAATGCAAGGTGTCTTGCAGGCCGTACTTGCATTTGATCATATCTTGAGTGGTTTCCTCGATCTGGAGAGTAACTGTCTGACCGGAATTATCTACCGTAGATACCTTCCGAGCGTGGCCACGCATTTTCAGTTCACTACTCCTCGAGTGGCCCTGAGATTTTAAACAACCCTGAGAAGGGGGTGGATAATTCCTATCGCACTATTCCCTTCGTATAGCCATAGTTCATCATAACCCAAAACATACTCATTTGACTTTAGTTACGACAGTCGTAGAGTATAAATCAAAGCCAATCGGAAACTTGTGCCAACTTGGGCGAATAGTCTCTAGTCAAAAGAATCGTCTCATAAGAATACTATAGCAGCTCTCGCCACGACCAGGCTTTATGAATTTCCAAAACTCTATAAGCGGTCACTGCCCAACAGAGTGTCTCATACAGTCTGTCTATGTGATCGACTAGTCATCCCATATGACCCTATGGCACTTGAACTTGCCATATGTCGCATCATACTCTAGGCACTTCGAGACGTCACCTCCTTTAAGTAACCAGGGGCGCATACTATGTCAATCCAGTTCACTTCAATGGGGTTCAATATTGTCTCAACAACCCATTTGGATATAACAAAGTAATAGATGAGTTTAAAAAACTCAAACAATAAATGCGATTATCACATATGAATAGTCAATACCTTATTACTACTTCATATCTTATAATCTGTAGTGTACATTTTACACTAGTTAAATTGCAATAAAAGCTTGGTAAGTAGATATACTATGTATCCATTCTTTCAACTTTATGAATTGCTATTTCCTTCTATTCAATGTCATTTCTAATGACATGAATTTATCTAAGTAAATGTCTAGTCTTCTTACTAGACTTGGGCTCTTGAACTTGGAAGATGCTCCCACTGTTATCATACAACTTGTGATAAAGTCTTTGGTAGAGGGATCTACTCTCACTCCCTACGTTGACCATCTTATCACAATGTACTTAGATTCTGTTTGTAGAACTTGTAATGGTTGAAACTAAAACATTTCTCTAGTCTCTTACTCCTAAGTTAATAAAATAAGCCTAGGATTTCGATAAATCCTTATAGGTTTGGAAACCAGAGTTTGTGCAACCCTTCAACACACAACTTAGTTACATCATCCAAACATAAGAACGAATCCTCAATTCTTCTCAAGAATCTTAAAGGATGTTCTTTAAGGCTTTCAAAAGACTTTCATTCGAATTAACTTGTTATTGACTTATTATGCTCCAAGCATATGATTCATCACGGCATGTGCATACATGATCGTTTTAATGGCGGAAATATTAGCAATCGATTTCATGTGATCAACAACTTATTTAGGTTCAGTGAATGACTATGACTCTATTATAGTAATTCCACTTTCATCAACATGAATAACCCACTTAACCTTGTTAATATTAAGCAGATATGAAATATCTTATCATCATAAGGCTCTCGACTCTATGCCAATATTCTCTCAACTTTAACACATAGATTCAGAAATCTAGAATACATTGCACCTTTTCCTAGTCTCCCAATCACTCTTTCACAGAGGAGTGCATTGATACTTTATTCTGAATAAGTAATATGCTATCAACATATAAGACATATGAAAAATAATTATGGCTCCCATTTAACTTCATGTATAAACACGATTCTACAACCATGTGAATGAAACCATTCTTAATTATCACATGAACGAAAAGTATGATTATTACAATCCTTTGATGCTTGCTTAAGACCATTCTAGGATCGCTTAAGTAAGCTTTGCATAATATGTTAGGATTCTTAGATCTTTATCTAAGGTTTTGTGTTCCGTACACATCATTCTGTAAATTCCCATTTTAGAAATGGAATTTTCAATATCATTTGCCATTCTTTATCAAAATGAAATGTGGCAATTCCTAACATGATTTATCTTGATTAACATCTTCATGTCAATCTATGCTTTTTAGATACTCTAAACTCTATTTACTTTAAAGAGACCATCGTCTTAAAGTAAATCTACTCTTGAGTATAAAATTTTTGGATTGTAATATTATGGCTTTAGTGCAACAAAGTGCAATTAATCATTCAACAGGTCATAATACCATTACTTTCGAAAAGTAACATATTAACAATAAGACATGTGCTCTTTACTCCCACTGTATCTCAATAGATTATAGTTCCATAACTTTCAAAAAGCAACACATTAACTATAAGACATGTTTGTGACGATCTACTCCCACTCTATCTCTTAGAAATACTTCTATCTTCTTAAGAGATAGCTTTGTGAGTTACAAACATATATGGTGAAGTAATAGAAGTTTGTCTAGACTGACGTGTTAGCTCATAAAAGACCAGCTCTATTATGGCAACTTGATTCATGTAATATGCGTGTCTGGTCCATGTCATTTGTTAAATAGACTTGCTATTTTAGGTATCTCCAGGTTTACACTTCGTTTAAAATAATGTGTCCGTTTTGGATCGCAAATGCCCAAAATTGAGTTCGACAACTCAACCCGACTCATATTAGTTTTATCTTATAGGTTGTGACACAAGGTCATAATCCATAAGTGAGAATCAAATTCATTGCTTAGATATTCGCCACCACGATCGGATCGTAATGCTTTAATTCTTTTGATCAATTGGTTCTCTACTTCATTTAGAAATTCTTCAAATTTCTCAAATGATTAACTTTTATATTTGATTAAGTAAACATACCCATATCTACTTAAATCATCGGTAAAAGTGACGAAGTAGTCATAATTTCCCCTTGCGGTGATGCTCATTTGACCACATATATCGGTATGCATTGGTCCCAACAAATCACATGCTCGTATCCCTTTACAACTAAAGGGGGTACGAATCATTTTTCCAAGGACAGAAGATTCGCATACTTCATATGATTAGAAATCAAATGGCTTGATAATTCCAGTCGACACTAGCCTTTTAATGCGTTTCTCATTTATGAGACCTAATCGACAATACCAAATGTATAAATCATTTGGATCACTCGTTTGAGTCTTTTGGATCGTATGTAAAAGATATCTTTAGTTGAGTTGGAAGTGTCTAAAACATGAATACCATTAAGAGAAGTGATTTGGCTCCCGGCCAAGTCAATTTTTTAAACAAAATACAACGATTGTTTTTGATAGCGAAAGAATCCTTTCATGTCTGACATAGAAATGGTAATAATATTTTTAGACAAAATGGGTACATAATAACAATTATGTAGATGCAACTTAAAATCACTTAGCTAAGGCAATCACATAGGTTCCCTTTGAAATGACGGCTACTCTAGATCCATTTGCTAATCGGAAATCCACGTCACCCTTGCTAAGTGCTTCCACATTACTTAACCCCGACTGGAGTAACAAGTCCAGCTTTGATATCTCCCAAATACTTGGGGCAATTTCGCTTCCAATGGCCCATGACATTACAATAATGACATTTATCGTAGGATTGGGCACCCTTCTTGGTTTTGGTTGTGGTAGTCTCACTATCCATTTCCAATTCATTATTGGGTTTGGATTTCTTACCCACCATTACTCCTTTCATTTGCAAGGATATTCTTGCTAAAACTCCCACTCAATATAATATTTCTCCTTGCTTCTACAAACAAGGATGCCTTGGAATTAGTGAAATTTTCTTCCCAAGATTCTCTTACTAAAGAGGTGGGCATGAATATAGGAGTGGGAGGTGTGGAAGTGGTAAGGTAGAACTTCACTAGCAAAGATTTCCATTCTAACCAATGCCAAAGCGTAATTCTCTAGTCGTATCATTGTCAAACAAGGAACATTTTTCATTGAATGATTAGAGTCACGAATTAATGGTGATCGGTATAAGAGTATTAGATGAATCCATTGCGGAAAAATAAGTGCAAAAACGGAGATAAAGGAAACAATTAACATTTATAGTTATAATACTTGTAAATACAAGTATAGCATTCATATAGTAACCTCTACCCAACTATAATGAATGACTCCGAGATCCAAAATTCATATTAACTTGGATGTGAGCCTACGAGCCCTCTACATCTTTACTAATATAACTTGGTGGGTTAACCCTCTTAACCGATTCTACAATTAGAACTCTCGGTCGATGATTTTACATTAAATCCATCTTTAACCCGAACCTTTTGCGGCTACGGTAGCAAAATACCTTCGTTGAGATCAACCAAACTTTCGAAGTGTAATAACTACTTATTACCCCACTTACCCAACGTAAATTGAAGCACCCCGAAAAATCGTATTGTACTCCTTATGAAATTTAGATTCATGGGCTCCTACTATGTGGTAAGACTAAGTCTCAATCTTTTAAAAGTAAAAGTCTTGTCAATTTATTATCTATCAATTTTAAGTGAACTAAAAGTCAAATTATCGATCATTATAATTGACACGGTCGAAGACTCGATGTGATATGCATGTGTTGTTATGGCGATTTGGCAATGCATGCAACATAGTAAAAGAAATGCAAAACAAATAATAAATACCTAGTATAGCCTTCTTAAAATAGAAAATCAAATAATCTATTACAAATTCGGAAACCAACTCCTTTGGTCCCTTGAATCTTCAAGTGGTACGCCTCCCAATAACACCGTCTTTGTCGGAACACCTTTTCGAATGACACCGTCTTGAAGGAACTTCGGAGTTACAAATAATAATAAAAATACATAACTATTCCTATTATACATTTGTAAAATGAAAAACTAGTAAAATAAAAGTGATACGAGATCACATTAAATTACAACCGAATCAATATTCCCTCTCATTGCGGATAATATTGATTAAAACTAAAGGTCATACTAAGATAAATTACATAATTCAAAATTATATAAATAAAATATGACATTCAACAATGAAATATGCAGCATTATAATATGTGTCTATTATGCCAAATTATGTGGCAAATCGCCCTATTTAACTTATATCGATTATATAACCCGGTTTTATGGAAATGCATGATTTTAACTTATAAAAATCGCTAAATAATACTAAAATATAATTTTAATCCAAGTTAATTATCCTAACACTCTTAGGTCTCAAAAATTAGTCATCACTCAATTTTTTACAGTAATTCAACTTGATTTAATTTTATGCTCATTTTTTACCCTAAAATCATAACATTTATGAAATAAATCCAAATTAAATTACAATAATTTCAAAATTTGAATTTTAAATTTTTGAACATTTTGGAATATATCCACGACACTCATAATGTCAAAAATGATGGTTAAAATTTTCGAATTTATTTTGAGAAAAATATAGTTGCGATTTATCGGTTTTATCAAATAAAACAACTAAAGTATACAAAAATTAATCTAATCAATTTTAAAACTTTAGATTTGATAAATGGGATATAAGTGCAACCTAAAATAATTTTCTCATGCCATGTAATTCGTTTTAGCTATTTATGCTAAAATAGTCACTATTAATGTTATTTTTACTCTAAAAATTCATAAATCATTCAAAATAAATCAAGTTCATTTTAAATTTTACAAACAGTGAGTAAAATATGCATGTGACAACATATTAAAATTTCATGGCTTTTTTCGAAGTTTAACTATATTTAACCATTTTACCTCCATTTAATTCATTTTTATCTCATAAAAATCATAAATCATGCAAAATAAATCAAATTTATACGAAATTTCACATAAAATAAGTAAAATATGCATGTGCGGTCATATAAAAATTTCAAGGTCAGAGACTTAGTTTAACTATTTTTAGCATTTTAAATACCATTTTAGTCATAAAAATGTAATAAAATAACTAAAAATCATTAAAATGAGCAATAAAATACCATAAATCATAAAAATGACCTAAAAACATTTTAGCACAAGAATATACAACATGCATCAATATTTCGTTGCTTTATCTAATAAATCGCAAATTTTTAGTTTTAATTAAATTACTAATAACTCGAAAAAACTATAAATCGATTATGCATGCAACATCCTATTCTCTGATACCAATTGTTAGATTCATATACCTATTATTAGACATATCTAATGGTGAACTAATTAACATATTAATATGTGTTCTAAGGATCTAGTGCATGCATAACTAAATAAGAGATAAAATAAGAAAACAATGTTCCTTACATTGTTAAATGGTTCGAAATGGGCACAAGTAAGGTCTCCTACCTTCACTTGTTCTTGAGCTTAAATGTCAATGGAAGATCCTCCAACTTTGGTCTCAAATGTAGAAACCATCCTCAAGAGATGCACCCAAGATTAGCCCTTATCACTACTAAATAATGTTTGATAGATATTTATTTAGTAGTCTATCTTAAAAATGACTACTAATACTCATATATTACATTAATAATATTAGTAGTATTTTTGAACAATTTAGATCAAAAAATCTCAAGTTTTAGAGAAAGATAAAATGAATATGAGAGAGGGATTTTTGCATGTGTATTATCTTGAGAGATGGTAGAGGAAAAAGAGAAGAACAAATTGTTCTCATGCATAATCTATGTACCGTCCAAATGCTCTATTATAGAGCATTTTGGTCTTCTCCAAATATATCACATGCATATGCTTTAGTGTAGGTAATAGGTTAGCTAGAATAAAGTGTCTCATAAGATGTTGGAGTATCTTTCCAACAACAAAATGACAAAACCAAAAACTCAAGCATGCTACCATTTTGGACGGTACACTTGAGTGTATATGGGTCCAGTTTTGTCTTATAATATTTGTCTCACAAATGCTTATAAGTCTTATGTTTAATTATCTTACATAATTAAATATTAATTTGATCATACAACAATTATGTAATAAATTAATAAACATATATTAACTCAACTTATTGAGTAATATTTTACCATTATATCAACATATAATGGGTCCCATAATAGCTAGTTAGCTAAATTTACAACCTCTTGTAAATGTAAATAACTAATTACCTATACCTCGAAATATTTATAAAACCTGAACATAATTTAGTAAATTAATGTATTAATCCACTAAATTGAATATTATTTAATCGAATTACAATAAGATACATATTTCCTCTCATAAATATAAATTGTTCTTATTTAAGGAATTAATTAACTTATATCGATATACAACTAATTAACTTTACTGATTAGGACATCATCCTATAGATGTAACCTTAAGAGATCAACTGACCACCACCGTCCTACGACAGTAACGTCAAACTCTAGCAAGCCAATCGTTAGCGATTAATGTTGATCAGTTGACTATATAAATGAATCATCCCTTACGTATTCTTATTAGAGATTTTCAAATGATATTTAAATCATGTAACCGCACTATTGTTGAGGACACATACTCCAACAATATATAAATTGCGGGACGACTTGTTGGTCATGAGGTTGAGGAATTAAAAGAGTAGGAAGTTAGTAGAGTATTTGTATGGTATGAGACTATGGTGGTGAGCTAGGTGACGATATAATCAAGGATAAAATTTGAATAGTTGTTGAGGTAATTTTTGTTGATGGATTTAATGTTCGTTATTTGGGATGATAACCAAAGATGGAAATGAGTTGCTATATTTAGAGGTGATGGTAAGAGAGTAGTTATATGAAAGATGGTGGTGTCGTGGTGTCATCACTAGTGGTTAAGGATGATGTTAAATAGGGAAGTTAACCGTTCTAAAGAGGTTGATTTTGTGGAGGCCTGATTGGTATGTATGGTTGTGAGGGAGTACAAGATGTGGATAGAGGAGGTGTTTGCTAGTAGATGGGTACTTATGATATGGTTACGTTTGTCAGGTGGTGGTAATTGTGTGGATGGGAGGATAGGTTATGAAGGGCGTCTGAGTTAAGCTCGGGTAAGAGATATCCATTATCAAGTGGTAACTTACGTGATCAGGATTGGCTAGTTAGATTTAATTATGGGTCTATAATGTATGCAAGTGATCGTGTGAGGTTCTGACCTCATGAGTAGTAGTATGGTATGATATTCATAAAGTTCTTATCTAATTATTCCGTGTAATATGTTGTGTTTTGGTGATCTAATAAAGCGGTATTAAGGAAGTTTTCTTTTATCAATGAAGTTGTACTGAGTCAGTAATTATGAGATAGTATAAGTTGCGATGTTTAACGATGTGGTTGTGGTGTCTCGGGTTGTGATCCGAGCACGGTACTCCGTGTTGCGATGCAGGTATTTTCGTGCTGCGGTGCGGCTGTTGGTGGCGGTGTTGCGATGTCGTCATCAGTTCCGGTGGAGTAGGTGGGGTACTTGTGAGATGAACTTTTGAAAGGTTATGTCAGTCTAGTATGGGCATATAGATTGTTGTTTTGTTTACTCCTATTTCCTGTAATTTTGACTTGTGGGGAAGACTAGAGTATAATATGGAAGAGAGTTGCACATGTGGTCGATGTTGTCATAGTTACAGTGATACCTTGTTGAAGAAACATAGTTGGGGTAGGTGGTTGGAACACTTTCGATCTTATGTTAGATGAGACTTTTGTTGACATAGTTGTGGCAAATAATTAGCGGAACATGTGGGTACTGAGCTGGAAGTTGTAGTTGGTTCATAGTCTTTTATCGGAACAGTAAGTATGAAGTGTTTGGGAATTAGTATCATGTCAAGTTATGGACAAGTCTGATGACAATAAAAAGGGAATTTGAGGATCAAGTGGGTGTGTAACAATTTTCGGTCGTGAGTTAGGTGGTGGGGTTAGGTACGTGAATAGACAAAAATGTGGTTGTGCGGTTATGTGGGAGATTTGTGATAGTGGTTATGTTGAGGATTTTGTGGTATATGTTATGTGGTGTGCGGAATGATTAGGAGTATAGAATTAGGGAGAGCGAGAGCCGTGGGAACTGGGAATGGTTATTGGTGTTAAGGTTATAGTCGGTTATCAGTGACATGGGATGGTGATAAGGGGAAGGAATAGCTAAGGATCTAGTACTAGTTGGTTTACGAGGACGTAACATTTATCTTAAGAGGAGTAGATGCGACAAAGAGAGTTTGATGGTTATACGTACGGTCGTATATTTGTAAGTGTTGAGTCTTGATGTGGAATAAAGGATGGACTTGTGGTTGATGTTATGAAATGTAAAGGTTATGCTTCTAGTAGTATGTATTTTATGTGTATGGTTATGGAGTAAGGTTGTAGGTAAGTATGGTTACGATAGTGTTGACCGTTTTGGGTGGTGATGTTTATGAGTGTGAGTAAACTTCGAGGACGAAATTTATTTTAAGGGTGGTAGAATGTAACAACTCGCTTGTTAGATGGTGGTGATATTGGATTTTCTAGTGAGCGGTATGGAAGTAAGACAAAGTTAGCGGCTCTTGTGTTGTTGGTATTCGATAGAGTTATGCAGTTAGGTGAGCTACTCTATGGTTGATGCTATGTTGTGAGCTGCGTTTTTAGGTAGGCGTTAGGCATTGTTGGGTGCGTTAATGCTGAGGATGAAGGATGAGAGTTGTGCGGTGATAGTTGGTGGAGTTGTATGTGTGCTTGCCATGTAGGTATGGGTGTGACCTTCGGAGACGAAGTTCGTTTTTAAGGGGGGAAGACTGTAATACCACGGTTTTCTAAGTCTAGCTTACTCGACCGAATAGGGCTAACTCGGCCGAGTAAGGTGTCGTGTGTTTTCCGGTCGCCTCGTTCGGGAACACTCGGTAGTAGTGTAATACTCGGTCCGATGAAAGGGTACTCGTAAGTACACTGGTACTTGACCGAGAAATGCTTAGGTCTGACGGGATTAATTTCCGTGGTTTGATTAAGGGTGATTAAAGATTATTATATAAACCTCGTTAACGGTTTCTAATTCATTTTACCAAAACCTAAACTATGTTCTTCACTCCTCTAATCACCCTTAATCACTCTCGAGGCAATTGATCGTTCGTAAGTCTTTCGTTTATCTCTTTCACATTAGTTTCGTCGGTAAGTCACTAATATTGTGTCTTTTGATTAGAATTGTCTCTTAGGATTTTGCCCTAATGATTAGATTTGGGGGAAAGGTGGATTGACATGTTTGTGATTAGTATTGTTGTGATTGTTATTAGGTGAAGGATTCGTAGAGGAACAATTCTAACTTCCACTATGTGCTTGTGATTCAGATCAGTGATAAAGTAGGGTTTCTCTACTCAGTTGTGTGTTTAATTGATTTAAGATGATTTATTGTGGTATTGGCAAGATTAGTATCGTTGTTGGTATTATCTTTCTTGGTTGTTGGCATCGTGGTGGATTGGCTATGTTTGTGAGGTGCGTCCTCGCCTGAGTGGAGTCATTTTCGGGAATGGCTTCACGCCCTTGATTCGCCCCTTGTGGTTCCCGTCACAAAGGGGGGATGTGCACATTAATGGACATGGGTTGTTGCTCGTTGCGATGAGCGGGGCTTAGGTGGGCAAGGCTGCGGTCTCCCACTGGCGGTATGGACTAGCTGTTGCTGTTGGTGTGTAGCCAGATATGAGATATGATTGGAGTTGGAGAATGGTTGCATAGTTGTTCTCTTGGTTGTTTCTCGCGATTAGGTTATTTTGATTATTCAATGAACTGACCCCGTTGTGTTTTGTTAAAATGTGGTGATCCATTCGGGGATGGTGAGCCGATTGTGACAGGTGATGATTACATTTAGCTGCGGGAACGAGGATGGGATATCATTACTTTGAGTCTAGCTTCCGCTGTCAAGAGTTTAGATACCTTGTTTTGATGTATTGAGATTTATATACTTGTACTTTGGTTTTCAGTTAAGACCATGTATTCACTAAACTTTATACTTTAATAATTGTTCTTGAATGGTTACTTTTGACATACTTACCTCGGGCAACCGAGATGGTAGCATCTTCATAGGCTAGGGTGGTCCTTAGTAAGGCACCTTGGTATGTGGGGGTGTTACATTATTAATCGGTGAACGATTTATAGTACACCCATTAATAATCTTTTTTTTCCCTTTTAACCGTAGGTATCGATTGGAATTATTAGTTAAAGATGAGACTGATTCAGCCACTCTCATAATCTTTAATGATGAAGCAAAAATAATAATTGGACATGAAGCAAGTACCTTGTATGACGCTCACACAAATGAGGTAATAGCTTTCTTTTTCATATTGACAATCTAAATATCTTTTTACTTGGATAACAAAACATTATACCCTGTAACTTTGTTTGATCGGACAGGCTGAATGCGATGACGATAACAATGACAAAGTCCCAAGGTTACTTCGAAACACAACAACAACAACATCAGAGCCTTAATCCCAAAATGATTTGGGGTCGGCTGACATGAATCATCCTTTCGAACCGTCCATGGGTGAACGCACGCCTCAAAATGCGAATAAAAAAGGGAAGATGAAAAACAAAAAGGGAGAACGAAAATGTAATGGAAGGTCAAGGTGAACTTAGAGGTTTTAAAATCGAATTAAAATCTTTCTTTTATAAAAACTTAAAATTTAAATCGAGAGAAAAGATTAAAGCGATTTTTAAAAACCGAAATAGAGTTAAGGATCCGGAATGGACCAGGTAAAAACTATAAGAAAGTGGTTGTTGAAAAAGTGTGTAATAAAGGAGAGAAAAATAAATAAATTAATTTCTTTAAATTAAATAAATAAAAAAACACTAAATCTGTCAAAAACATCAAATACTAAAAATCCACATGTACTTCGAAACACGTTTGAGAATAAAACATTTGTTCTCAAGTTAAAGATTACCGAATATAATCATAAAGTCAAGTACAAGCAGACGTTTACCGCCACGAATATCTTTGATTACAGCTCCCATGAGGTTAGTCATATTATATTATCATACTCTGTGTTTACAATATTGATTATAACACCTACATAAGAAACAATGAATATTTTGTGCACAGGTAGAACCTACCACAATATCAAAAGCTATGGGAAAGAGACCGCTTATGACTTCACAGGAAGTTGTCAATGAAGCAAGAGCAATTTCTATCAGAAACAAACCACTTGTCATTTCAGAAAGAAGTGAAGATGAAGCAATAGCGAAAACTAAGGAAAAAAGACGGCGTTTGCTTTCAGAAAACAGTGACGATATTCAAACAGATAGAGCAAGAGCAATAGCTATGGGAAAGAGACCACTTTTGTATTCGGAGGAAAGTTACGAAAGTGATGATGATGATTGAAAGTGAGGAACAACTAAGAAGATTTGGTGATACCGTAGTTATAGTATTAAATATAAACATATATTTGTTCTTTTGCATTTGTTATTTATGATTTTCAATTATTTGCTGATTTGATCGTGGATTTTTGTTGAGAAATATTGTTGATTAACGGATATTACCAAGTTAATGATGCCTCCATATAACGTTAATCCGTGATCGTCAACAATCAGCGACACCTAAATTACAAACACCATACACTTGCATACTTGAGTCCCTCAATACAAAATCGAAACTCAAACGATGAGGGATTTGTGACGAATCAACATGTGACTATAATTCTCAAATCATTCAAGTGCTCAATCAGAAAATTGTATTGAACATACCTGATACAAATGTGCTCGCCTGGTGCGTGGAAAAAAGAGGTAGAAACCTTCAAAGGGCTCCGATTGGTGATGTGCTTGACAGACCGAAGTGTATAGTGAAGAAATCTAACGAGGATACAAATCATCGAATTGATAAGAGGATCAAGCTTCCCCTGAAGATAAGAACTGAGAGATTGATCGTTGATGGAGGGACTTTCCAGGATAGTGGGATGGAGAAGCAAGGGAATAATAAAGAAAGGAATCTAGAAGACTCAATGAGAAGAAGATTAACGGTTCCTAAGCTAGATTGAGGCTAATAAAGTCTTTGATCTGGGTGGCCATTATTGTGGCTGCTTGGTTTTAACGTTTGGAATCCGGCCTCTTTAGTCTCTAATATAGTGCGGGTTTGTAAATGACTTCGGTTTTAAGCTCGGTTTCTTTATATATACTTACATTTAAACCCAAAAAAAAAAAATTTGCATACTCACACTGTCACACAGTTCTTATGGTTTTTTTTTTTTTTTTTTGGCAGCAATAAAGAAAGTGTAACATTATTTTTTATCTATTGAAATTGAATCAAATCTCAAGAACATCACCCTTTAAAAAATTCCGCATGCAACGGATAGTTTCCAACTACACCGTAAGACAACATAGTAATATACCTATATTTATTGCTAATAAACAAATTGTTGTTATTTACCATGAGACCGTCACACGTGTTTGTTAATGTATCCAACTTAAAGGAATATAAATTACCCCTTTAAAAGCTTAAGTTACCCATCAACGATATTCCAGAGATAGAGAAAATAACAACTGACTGCAATCACAAATAAAATAGGTAAACAATTGATCGGGAACGAAAAAGTATGTACCAAAAAAATAAACTTAAAGTAGAGTTGTTTAGCTTTATATAATTAATAGAAGCAACACATAAAACAATTGGACAATTATGTTAACTAAGCGGATATATGTTTCTATAAGAAAACAATCCCATTGTACTGCTCAAACTTAACCCTTGCCCCAGCTTGTCTCATTGAAGACGGACATTATCCGTCACAAGTTGAAGATGGATAGTGCATTTCTCACAATATCACAAGTGAGAGGGCAAATGGGATGCTCCATTTAACTCCCGCTTGATTTGCACGTGCATATTGTGAGAGAGACACTATCCATCTTCAGCTTGTGACGGATAATGTTCATATTCGATGAGAATTTGTGTGCCTACAAAGCTTAGAGTCAAACAAAATGGAATGACATCATATTTGCCGTAATTAATAATAAAAACAATTGAAAAGAAAATAATTACTGAAGATATTTTCTCTCAGTAATCGACTCTTGGAACGAAGAGATATAGAAGACCGTTTGACTCCTCTGATTCACTAAGATGATCATCTTCTGTTTTCAGATTCATACTCCTCCCCAAGCTTCAATGAATCAGATTCAAGGAATTGTTACACAGGCATTTTTTTTGGAATTGTTTTTTAAAGATGCCTAATTCAATTGAAATTATTAGGTGTTAAATTTGTTTTAGCTGCACAAGTAATAAAAATAATCATAATGTTGATACGAATAATAGGTAGGGTTAGGATTATTAATTATAACATCCCCTCTGCTATAGCACTTAAGATTTAGTAGCTTTAAATGATAGGCGGTTCTATCAAGTTTTTGATTAGGAAATTTGTTTGGATTTTGTTGACTATAGTTTATTACATGTGAAGTTCTTTTCTATTTTATCGGAAACATCCCCTTATGACGCGCATAAATAAAAGAATAACACGGTCGTATACGGTAAGACGGTCTTATAGAGTAACATAATTTTCATCTTCAAATTTAGAAGGATTTACTATTGTCTGAATTATAGTAAGTTTATGAGTTTAATTAGAATTTTAGTAGGTTTTAATTATTACCCCGGCCTCATCTGGTAGTCTCTCATAATTCTATTACTAATCCATATCAGATAGTTTATCCTAAACCAAAATTGGATTAGTCAAGGGAGTAACGATTTTACCATATAAAGTCAAAGTTAGGTCAACATCCAACCCAACATATATTAGGTAAGGGTAGAAGGAGTTCTTGGTTGTTGATTTAAGATTGATAAATATGTCGCTTGAAGTGTCCAAAGACAACAGGAAAAGGTGTCGGACTGTATTAGCTGAGAGAGAACAGAACCAGAACGGTGACGGAAATCAGTTCTTGCGTTCAAGACATGAATTTTGTGAAGAAAGCCAAAAAAGAACGAGGTTAGGACTTTCTTGGACGAACCAGAACGGTGACAGCCATCAGTCCGAGAAGCAAGTCACTGGGGCAACGAGTAGGATGGTGTCAGGTCTAATCTCCTAATTCTGTTTCTTTAGCTTTTCAAAAGTTATAATGAAACATCTGTGTCTTCAATTTTCTAATTATAATGAAATATCTGTGTCTTCAATTTGGTAATTATACATGTAAAAATTACAGGCAAGGCGTTGCTTCAGCATTCAAGGCAAGATGTCTGTGAAGAAAGCCGGAAAGGAAAATTAGTACTTTCAGAGATGAACCAGGACAATGACGGACAACAGTTCGAGCAGCAGGTCACTGGGCCAACAAGTAGTACGGTGTCAGGAATGATCTCCTAAATCTATTTCTTTTATTTGCTTTTTATAAGGTTAGAAACATATTATAATAAAATATATCTGGCTTCATATAAAGTTTGAATTAATTTTGGAAGAATGATTAAAATTCCTCCACACTCATATCCCTCACATGACAAAGGATTAAAGGACAGTTCTTCCTCAAACATGACTTTAGAGTCATCACCGCGATAAACTTACACTATGGTCTCACCACGAACCCTCTATATGATACCTTGACTCCCTTAGGCCCCTTTAAGGATACTCTCTTTTGTCTGCAATCTATCTTGGCATCATAGTTACCCAACCAGTCAATCCCGACGATAACCTCAAATCCATCCATAGGAAACTCTAAATAGCTGAGCGATAAGTCTACTTCCCCTACCAACATAGACACATCTCTATACAACTTAGAACAAGACACCGACTTCCCCGAAGGTATAAACACACTATCTTTCACCAGCTCATATTCTCTCAAACCCATAGCTAAGGCATGACTCCGAGATACAAAAGAGTGGGTTGCCCCTGAATCAAACAGAACAAAAGATGGTGTACTATGAACAAGAAAGATACCAGTAACAACGTGAGCATCATTCTCTGCCTCCTGCTTGCCCATCATAAAGAGCTTCCCACTGCTTTTCTCACCTCCACCCTGGATCGTGGTAGTCGAAGTAGTTGGCTTGGCTACCGAGTTCTGCGTCACACTGTTGTTCGGACGCTGATAGGACCCTTCATTGTTGCGGTTGTAGCCGCCATTGTTGTTGTTGTTCTGCCCTCCGCGATTACCCCACGGCCTAGATGGCATGTTGCTAGCAAAGCTTTGGCTTGGAGCCTGAGAAAAGTTCCCCTGATAAGTCCCCGGAAAGCCTCCTCCTCCTCTAGCACTTGTGCACGCATGCCTCTTAAGGCCTACTCCGCCATAGTTTAAGCATGTAAGGTTGGAGTTATCACTAGTACTCTGACCGCCTCCTCTTCCCCAAGCTCGAGATCCCCCTGCATACCCAGATCCTCTAGAAAAGACCCTAGTCTGATTGTGATTGCCCCTCTTGTGGCCCGACCAGTTACCACTCTCACTCTCCGCCTTCCTTTTCTCAGCATTTCTTTCCTTAGCCTCCTTGGCTAAGTCTACTAGTCTCTCAGCGTGCCCAGCTCGTGCATATACCTCTTTCTGATCTATGAGTACCCCAACTGATAGTCTATCCATGATCTTCGGTGCCAACCCCTTTTCAAAGCGAAGAGTTAAACCCCGTTGACCCATCTGCATATCCTCTGCGTATCGTGACAACTCTATAAACCGATGATAGTACTCCGTGACGGTCATATCATCAGCCATGGTGAAGGAATCGAACTCAGCTCTCAGCTTGTGACGGATGCAAAGTGTTCCCTCATAGCACTCTTGAAGCCTGCCCAAGGAATAGCATCCTGCCCCAAGACCCTGTAGTGTGCCCTAGCATCCTCCCTCACGTTCTGCCACCATACTTCAGCCTCATCTCACGGTGCCAATTATTAAGCAGCTTTGGCTCACCAGTGCCCTCGTAAGTAGAGGGGTGGAAGTGAGAAATAGTGGTGCTTAGCTAGGATGCATCCACCAGTTTCTCACCTCCCTTACCCACGTTTTTGAGTGCCTCCATGAGCGTATCTTGCTGCTCACTCATTCTGGCAACCTCATCTAGCGTCATTTCAGTAGCTTGGACGTACGCAGCTGACCTCTTTTGACGGCATTTTGAGCTGATATAACCAAGAAATCGTAAGCACATAGCCTAAGGCTCAAAATAAACAAACCATCCGCCAAAGAAGCACTCGGCCGAGTACTGTGAAATACTCGATCGAGTAAGGACTACTCGGTCGAGTAATGAGACTAATCGGCCGAGTATCCTACTCCAGTAACTGACCTCCAAATCACATAAAACATACTCGGTCGAGTATGCCTCACTCGGTCGAGTACCCCTCTTACTCGGCCGAGTGATCACAACTAGTAGCTACTGCCTGTTACCCATAAACAAAGACTCGGTCGAGTGCTTGGTTACGTGGCCGAGTATCTCCTACTCGGTCGAGTACCCGCCCTGCTCGGCCAAATCATGCCAAAAACGAGCTAACTAATACGGAAAACATACTTAATCATGCATACAATATATCCAACATACTTCTACCCTTCCAAAGCCAATTAATAACACCTATATAATGCTCAAGATATGCAATCACTTTCTCATTTCATCCAACAACTTCACAAGAACCTCATGTATAGATACAACACGCATCACTTCAATATACAAGGATTCCCAAGACACCCCCATGTTGACCGGCTCAAAGTTGTAAGGGCCTCAATACAACTTTAGGACGTCTCCCAAGTCTTTACGGTAGCTCCAAACAACTCCTTGGTGTGGTTCGAAACTTTGTCGTCTAAGTCAACCAACCAAAACAATATTTATAACTAAATAAACTACTCTTAGTAGAGTGGTAAGTAAAGGTCGGATCCCAAAGGACGGGTATTGAATTAAGTTATCGGTTGTAGAAAGCTATGTCTTTGGGTGTCACAAATTGGGTTGAGATTTGAGGTATCAAGCTAAACTACTATAACAATGAAATGTAAAGAAATGAAAGTAAAACAAGCAAGTAAAGTGGGGGTTTATAAACAATAGATTAAAGCACTAGGGTGTCATGGGTTCATAGGGGATTCATGGTGGTGATCATACAAACATGTTTTCATAGTTGCAAGCAATTTATTGTTGTAGTGGAATCGAGTTAGTTTATATCTTACGATTCATAGGAAGATTTGGGTCCGGGAGCCGAGTCGTCTAGACTGTAAAACACCTACAAGTCAACTTACTTTCTTCCTATTCACTTCTATGCATGGTCTAACAAGACTCGAGTTAGTTTATATCTTACAAGTCTTGTTGAATAGATAAGAGATGTGCAAAATGCAAGGTTTCATAATCTAGCATTTTATCAAGCATAACATGTGCATAGGTTAACACTACAACAAGCAAGCAATCATATGATAACATATTAGATTAAGTATGAATCTACCCCCATGTTATAGTTCCCCTAATCCCCCATTAACCCTAGCTAGGAGACTACTCACTCATGATTATGGTAAACATGTTAATAAAGGTGTTGATCATATTAGCAAAGTTAAACATGATAAATGAGTAAAGTAATAAATAAGAAAGGGTAAAAAAGATTATACCAAATTGAGGATGATCCAAATAATAAGCAGAGAATAATAGAAGAACACTTGATGAATGATGAAGAGTTGTCAAGTCTTCAATAAACCCAAATAATCTTCAAATTACCCAACTAAAACTAAGAACACTTGAAGGATTAAAGAGAATTTGAGATTTTATTAATTTTGAGATGAGTGATTACAACTTGATTAGTAATATCTAAACTAGATTAAGGCTAAATTAGAACTTGATAAACTTGGTTCTTAATCCCCTAACACAATGGAGTATTTATACTATGTACAAGTGTTAGGGTAACTAAAGGCTTAAATGACGATTAAGTCCCTAAGAAGTTGATTAGTGCTTTGCAAGTCCTAGAGGGAGCCGCCTGGATTGTCATTGAAGCAAACTCATGCTGCCTAAGGATCCGCTCGACCTGAGCTCAGGACGCTCGGATCATGGCTTGAGACGCCTGAATTGATGGTGGAGTCCCTCGACCTGGGCTCGGGACGCCCGGATCAAGCTTGAGACGCCCGGATCTTTGATCAGCTCCTCTTCTTCTTCTTTGACTGCCCAAGGATCCATGGGGATCGATGGTAGGTCATGGGGCTCTTCATCATTGCCCATTTCTACTTCATTTATTCACTTAGGCCTTTAGTAATAATCTCCTCTTTGATGCTTGGTCATTAGATGCACTCCATTTAGCTCAACTTTGCTCCATAGATGCAAGGTTAGCAATCCTCTCCTACCAAGGACACAAAACCTCAAAGAATATGCAAAGTAGGGAACTAAAGATAAGAAATGACCCTAATAAGCGCTATAAAGCATAGGAACGAGGCTAGTTCAGGGACTAAATGTGCACAAATATGAGTCACATCAAATATCCTCAAACCAAACCTTTACTCGTCCTGAGTAAAGAGGTGACTAAAACTATGACCTTTATTTAATACTACTAGCCGATGTGAGACAATTAATGGGTCTCACTCCGCCCCTTCAACTCACAATAAGACACCCATGAGGTAAGATGCCTTCTTGCAAGCCAAGGCGGGGCTGGCCAAAATGGCGATACATCCAAGCATTAAGCACACAAAACAAGTAATGGATGGATCTACAAAAGAATAGCCAATTTTCTCATCTAAATGGCGGAAATTATCTAGAGGGGAAGCAATCTAAGGGTACACATTCCATTGTAGATATCATTTCTCCAAGCTACTAAGTCTAAAAGGATAACAACAAATCACATCCAAGTTATGTCAAACTAGGGTACTTTTATCCTCAATCGCTAAATGCTTTTGTCAAGAGTAGGCTCCTTATGGTGTTAGAAACACTGTAGGATCGCGGAATTCCCCCTCTTGCCTAGACAAGAAGAAGGGTCGTCCCCTCTCCACCATGAAACAAAGAAAGGATTCATCAATGGATAAAAGGGATTGTTATGATTTGAGTTTCACAATGGTAGTTTGCTTTTGTTTTGTTTCCCCCCAATTTCTTATGGTATTTGACTTTTGAGAACATTTCTTTGCCACTTTTGATGTTTGACATTTTGATACTTGGCAATTTCTTTGCATTTTGAACATTTTCAAAGTAACCTCATTTTGTAGCAAGGGCACTTTTACTGAAACTTAGGAGTCTATTTTTGCTCCTCTTTTCATTGATGCAATTTTTGTGCAAACTTTTTGATTTTCACTTTGGTACTTGAACTCAATTTGGAGATTTTTGTGCCCATTCCCTTTTTGGTTGACAAAATGATGATAGAAGTGTAAGAACGGTTGCATGGCTTCAAAGGTCACCTTGGAATAAACAGTAGCCAAGGAGTCATCACGCCACAAGGTACTCTTGACTAGGCCTTAGTCCATGGGTCAAAAGATACTAGTATGACACATCCTAGGGTGTCTTGAGCGTATTCTAGCAAACAAAGTCTCAAGGAGAAAAATTATCTACAAGGGACTATATACACTTTCCAAGCTTCCCAACTAGGCATTTTCGCAAAAAGTTTCATAAAATGCAACTACATGCTGATACGTGCCTCTTATATAGTCTTTTTAAGCCTTTTATACACGTATTTCTATGCGATTCTCGTAGTTTTATATTGCGAAATGCCCCGAATAGTCTACTTTAGTTTGTTTTGTCTTATTGGCAGGAAAGGACTCGAAAGTAGCGGAATCATGCCTTTTTGTTGCTCCTTAGCCTGCATTTATGGAGATGGAAGAATGGGAGCGGAATTACTACTGCCTGAGAAGCGTGAAGTGGTCTTGGAAGCTAACCAACGAAGTAAGGAGCTGTTTAAGTGGTAATCCATTTGATCGAGATCTTTTGTTGGTCAAGTTGTTCGATCGAGTGCTTATGGGTGGTGAAAAATGCTCGATCGAGACCCTGCTGTTCTCGATCGAGAGGTGCATATTTGAGGTTCCTCGATCGAGTATGTTAAGTACTCGATCGAGAGGTTCTGCTGAGGATTTGTTCGATCGAGGAGAATTAAGATGCTTGATCGAAAGGTTTTCTATTAATACAAGAGATTTTGTTTCGTGTAAACTTATTTATCTTATTAAGTTATGTTTAATAAATATCTTTCCTATATAAAGGAAAGATGTCATTAGGTTAGGTTATCTTTCATTCATCTTTTAATATCTTAATATGAGAATTACTCTTAAGCACTCAGTTAGCAGACACTTTTCTTCCCTTGTTCGACGTTATTTCGTTCTTTTGCCGGATCTTAAACTTTTTAATCCTTCTTACTCTTTCTATTCAATTTAATTCTTGTTTTGCATACTTTATTTCTTCTCTATAATTTCTGATTTTATTAGTGTTGTTAATTATTTATGCAATTCCTTTTTATTCATCTCTATATCATGTCTCTTATTATTTCATTAATCATTGTTAGTTTTATCATCGCCATGAGTAGATAATGCTTCTATTGATAGGATTAAGGGAGTCATGGTAGTAAAGCAATAATGTTATAATTAGATTAGACGGTTTTGAATGTGAGAATTGTTTCGTTGCAATTTAATTGTAATCGTTTAGTTGAGTGCACGCTTCTAAACTAGTTAATCCGGTTAAATTCAGACCTAGATCGAGAGATTGGAATGAATAGACCTATTATGAACAATAGACTACACTAATGAGGGTGAAAGCTAAGTTAGTAGTATTTTAGGGCGGATAGCGGACCGGAAGGACCTTTCTTTTACCCTTCTCACATTAGACCGACTGATCTCTTTTTGACCGAATTGGTAATTACCATGGTGAACTGACATCCTAGCATTTCTCTCTATTTTTGATCACATCTTATTTCATCCTTGTTAATTTTATCGTTCTCTCTCTTTGCTTTACATTTCTTTCAGTAGTTTAGTAAAAACAAATCAAACACTCCAATTTGTTACCGTGACGGACTAGAATAACAAGTAGATATAATAGCCTCCCTGTGGAGTACGATACCCGACTTACCTCTGCTATATTAGTTAGAGCCGGTTGGTTTATTTTTGATAGGTTGCGACAGCCGTGTCAAATTTTGGCGCCGTTGCCGGGGAGGAAACTATTTTATTTACTTGTTTTATTTTAGTTTGTCTTTAGCCTCAGGGAATTTATTCCTTGAGGCAGTTTTTACCTTTTATTCTAATTTTTTTTATAGGTCTTACAGGTCCTACCTAGACAGGATTCAAGTAGAAAGATCATCAAAGAGAAGGCTTGAGTACCTTTGATTCTTCTGCCAAGATGTCTATCGTCTCCATAATTATAGCACAGTTTGAAGCTCAGAATGCAAGATCTGACACGCTGGAGAGTAGACAATCTTGGGGTGGTCCACCTCAGTTCCATATTATGGCACAACAGGTGGTCTTCTGTGGGAGATGTGGTGCTGCGGGGCACAATGCTGCTATTTGTATGGCGGAGATCGACGAACACTATGCGTTCAAGCAGCGTAGACAAGGTAGTCACTCCTATGGCAACTATAGTGGGGCTTACCCGAACTTTACCCCACCTCTGCAACAACCGACATATGTGCCACCACATCCATTTCAGCAACGAGGCTATCAAAAGCCTTCATTTATCTGACTGCCGCAACAACAAACCTTTCATCCCACTAAAAAGAATGAAGAGGTTGCTGAATTGAAGTCTTTGGTGTGGGCACTTGCACTTCAAGTGCAAGAATATGATAAATCTAGAGAGGCTCATTTCAAGCTATTTGAATCTTAAACAGCTCAATTAGCTGCCGAGTTGGATTTTAGGCACTCTGAGACGGTATATGCTATCTGTACCGAAAGCGGTCTTTCTTATGAGGGACCTAAGTTGCCTATTGACGATGATGATATATATAACTCGGAATTCGAAGATTTAGCTGAAAATGAAGCATCATACGAAGACTTCTGCACTGTACAACAACAAAAATTCGATCGAACAACCTACAACGTTCGATCGAATGACTTATATGAGGAAGTGTTCGATCGAACAGCTTATACCACTCGATCGAACAATTTATTCGAGGAAGACCTCGATCGAACACCCTATACTATTCGATTGAGCATTGCCGAGGAAGAAGTTCTCGATCGAATGGTAAGCATTGTTCGTTCGAGTAGTTTTGGTGAAGAAACCCTTCGATCGAGCATTATTCATTCTCGATCGAATGATTTGGCTATGAACAGTGTTGACTCATCATTTACGCCTATTCCGGATGACGATAAGAAGGTAATTGAAGACCAATCATGTCAAATTGGAGGTAATGCTACTCCTTTTGTTGAACTCAATAGGATTCCTTCTATTCCTTCTGTTAAATCATATACTGTTGTTGATTTGACGCCTCCGCCCCAGTTTGGGAGTAAGTTGGAAGAATATCGCCTTGTTTTTTCTTATATAGGTCTTGACAGGTTAGAAGACACAGGAGGAGGATTTGAAGATTCCATCCCACATAAGAGGAGGGCGTGGGATAAGGCCAATAAAAGACGCGACGTAGGTGATGCTGTAAAGAGTCGCTGTTCTTCCGATGCTGTGCTGTGGAGACCGAAAGTAAAAATTATGGACGCCGAGTGGACTTCATTTAGTCAGAAGGCTTGTTGTGGGCCATTGATCTGCGTCGGTGGATGAAGAAAAGAAGGTCGATCTGGGACCTAGCTGAAACTAGCGCTGACCGGGAAGCAACCCGGAATTTAAAACTTTTTAGTTGATTTTCGAACATTCCAGTTTTGTTGTGTGTTCAATAATTGGTTTTCACGACTGTAGACTGTGGAACATTTTAGACTTGGGTTTTGGTCATATTTGTGGTCGCTATTTGCGTGTCTGCAGGTACCTCTCGATCGAGTACTATATTCTCTTGATCGAGTACTCTTTTCACTCGATTGAGTGCCTGACCTTCTCGATCAAGCACTTCCGCGACCCATTTTAATTTGATCGAGTACATTGTTCTCACGATCGAGTAGGCTTGTTTTGATTCTCGTCCATTGACGTTGTTATGGAGCTATTAGCGACCTCCCTGGTTGCTGGCTGGTTTGGGGAGGTCCCTACTTCGCGTGTTCTTGTAAGTTTTCCGTGCTCCACTCTTCTTTTCAGTTTGCATTTCCTTTTCCTATTTTTGAGTACAATGATGGCATTGTACAGTTTGGTTTGGGGAGGGTATATGCATCCATATCTATGTCTGCATATTATTTTTATTGCATTTCAGTTAGCACGTTTAATTTTTGCATGCATTGTTTATTTTAATTTCAAAATTCAAAAATCTCATAAAAATAAAAAAATTCAAAAATTCAAAAAAAAATCATGTTTCTTTTAGCATTTAAGTTGAGTCGGAACAGTAGATTTCAATGATGAAATTGCACTACACTTAGTCATTTTGCTTAAGCCTTTCAATTCTAACATCTTTTAGTACGTCATTCTGCATAATCTACGAGTTCATGTTAAAATTTAGCTGAACGAATAGACTTGACCTGAAATTTTGGCAACCTACTTATAATTTATAAGTTTTAGAGCCTTAAAAATGATGTCATTCATGACCAGTTCATGTAGGATTGTGAGTAATTATTCTTTGCATAGCATGTATCATTAATTTTCATAAGTATGAAATTCAATAGCTTTTTGCCTGCATACATTCGGGTTAATGGTTGGTGTCACATGCAGGGAGGTGCTTATATGCCCTTTTCTTCCATTTTTACCTATTAACTCCTCATTTAGCCAAATTTGCCTTTTGACCCTTAACTACATCCCAAACATAGCCTGCCTTGTCAAGCTAGTTTAGTGATTGTTTCTCCGGTATATTGTCTATTGAGCCGGATTTGGTTTGTATTGATTATCGGGAGTTGGTAATATGGAGAAGGAGAATGATGAAAATAAAGAGAAGTTGAAAAAGAGAAAAAAAAAGAGGAAGAAAAAAGAAAAATCAGAAAAACCGAGGAAAAGAAATGAAAGAAAAATGAAAAAAGAATTTGATTGTTAACGGTTTTGCTCCTATATTCTTATTTTATATCTTTTGAGGAGTTGTTTGTTATTAGGTTGGTGAGTTTTTATGCCAATCAAAGGCATTTATGCTTAATTTTGATGGATTAAGAAGCGGATATGGTTCATTTGGTTCTGTCTAGGTAGCTAGCTTGGCTGTTAACCTCACATTCCCAGAAATGTTTTGCCCCTTCTTACCCATTACCTCACTTTTCCATATTTTTGTAAGCCCTCAGATGTGATAAGACCTCGTTTGATTGGAATGTATGCACAGTAGCTAGAATTGTCTATTATACTAGTTGCATGCATGTTTATGTGGGTCGTACTCTAGGTGAGCGACTATTTTTCTTCGTCTCTTACATTTTTATGCTTACCCTTTGCTTCATGAGAGAAGAGTGACCCGTGAGAGTCCATTTTTAAAGGTCTTGCAAGGTCGACAGTTCAGCTCTATTATAAACATCATACAACTCGTTGCATTTGACAGCTTCGCTATAAGTGTCCGTTTGTTTGCATTAAATCGGTTTAAGTGGACAATTTTTTTTAGGTGAAATGTGAATATATATATATTAGAAAGATAGAGAAATTACATCACCCCTCTCTTAGCTATAAAGCTACAAAACGACAAGTCTACCTGCGAAGACTGTCAAACCAACATCTATCCACCCTAGAATTTACATTATCAATCCTAGGTAAAACTCTAGCCATCACAGACATCTTAACTTGACTCAAGATTACACTAGGTCGGTTTACATCACCTTTAATCCTACACTTGTTCCTAGCAAACCAGATGAAGTATATCAGACCAGCAACACTAGCCATAATAATCTGTTTCTTGAATAAGGACCTGCATCTCCAGCTTGCACACCATTCAATTGGTTCCATTAGTTTGCATATAGTTTTCTTGGTGACAAGCAAATGTTTGGTTTGGGAAGATTTGATACGTGCCTCTTATATAGTCCTTTTAAGCCTTTTATGCACGTATTTCTATGCGATTCTCGTAGTTTTATATTGCGAAATGCCCCGAATAGTCTACTTTGGTTTGTTTTGTCTTATTGGCAGGAACGGACCCGAAAGTAGCGGAATCATGCCTTTTTGTTGCCCCTTAGCCTGCATTTATGGAGATGGAAGAATGGGAGCGGAATTACTACTGCCTCGAGAAGCGTGAAGTGGTCTCAGAAGCAAACCAACGAAGTAAGGAGCTGTTTCAGTGGTAATCCATTCGATCGAGATCTTTTTTTGGTCAAGTTGTTCGATCGAGTGCTTATGGGTGGTGAATAATGCTCGATCGACACCCTGTTATTCTCGATCAAGAGGTGCATATTTGAGGTTCCTCGATCGAGTATGTTAAGTAATCGATCGAGAGGTTCTGCTGAGGCTTTGTTCGATAGAGGAGAATTAAGTTGCTCGATCGAGAGGTTTTCTATTAGTACGCGAGATTTTATTTCGCGTAAACTTATTTATCTTATTAAGTTATGTTTAATAAATATCTTTCCTATATAAAGGAAAGACGTCATTAGGTTAGGTTATCTTTCATTCATCTTTTAATCTCTTAATTTGAGAATTACTCTTAAGCACTCAGTTAGCAGACACTTTTCTTCCCTTGTTCGACGTTATTTCGTTCTTTTGCCGGATCTTAAACTTTGTATCCTTCTTACTCTTTCTATTCAATTTAATTCTTGTTTTGAATACTTTATTCCTTCTTTATAATTTCTGATTTTATTAGTGTTTGTTTTGTGTGGATTTTGCGCAGGGCGAAATCAGGTCAGGGTGATACTGTGTAGGGTTAACTAGCTCTAGTTAGTCTATTGGTCAGGTCGTCAGGCTATGATATTGAGCTGTAAATGAAATAACAACAATAATAAGACAAAAAATTTTGTACGTGGAAAACCCTTGAATGGGAAAAAACCACGGGCACCAAGCCAGGAGAGGATTTCACTATGTAATTTGGGAGAATAATTATATGGTAATAACAATGCTTGTATTTCTCTAAGTAATGTGTATATTTCTTCTTGCGTATGAATGGTGTCCTTCCAATATCTTCAAAGTGTCTCTTATATAGTTTTCCCATCTTGAACGGCTGTATGATCAAGCATTGAAGGCTGAATATTCTCCATAATTGCTGGTAATAATTGCTGAATATTTCCCTCTTAATTACCGTATTTACTGCATAATCTTTATACTTAATGCTGCGTATTTATTTCCATTAATATACGCGGATATGATCAAATATCATCCTGATATTTTGACCGTTGTCCTCTCCATGGCTTGGCGCCTATCTTCATGTGCCCGAGAGCACGCACCCTGACACTGGCGATCGGTTTAGATGAAATCTTGCGATCGGGCGGTCTGCGGATTTCCAGGCCTAACAATTGCCCCTTATCTCCTTATTGGTAGTGCCAGGACGAAAAAATGAGGAGATAACTTCAATTTTGATAAGATCTCCCAACGGTTAAATTTTCCCTGATCAGTTTCCTGTAACGGTTCTTTTACTGCAATTGCTGACGCGTGGTTTATTTACTGCAACTTCCTTAATGATTTTGCGGCTGAAACCCTAATCTTCCTCACTATAAATACTTGTGTGCTTCATTAAGTTGAACTCATCAACGCAATCTCTTCTCATCTTCTCTTTTCATAATTCATTTTCTTCAGTTTTCTTAATTTCCAACTTCCTTAATCTTTAATCAACTTTCCATAATTCTCCAAATAATGGGTGCAAAGAAAAAATCTACCAGGGCAGCAGTTCCTGTAACTCCTCCTCCTCAGAATCCTGAGGAGATAACTTCTGAAACCTTGCCTGCTTCTTCTGCTGCTCCATCTCCCACAGTAGATAAGCCAAGTGATCCCCCATTGGAGATGATTTCAATATCTCATGGTGCTTTTTAATTCAAGCCTACCAAGGCTTTAAATGAGGATCAGTCTCCTGCAAACCGTTTGAAGCCTGAGTTTGAGAAGATTTTGAAGGATAAGGGGATTATCCCTGCTGATGTTGAAGTCTGGATTCCTGAGGATTCTCCTATCAGGGCTGACTGGGCTTGTCCTGGTTGGTTCTGCATTCACGACTGGGCTTTCAGGGCAGGCTGTAAGCTTCCTTTTTCTCCTCTTATGGCTGAGGTTATTAAGAAGATCGGTGTTCCATCTTATCAATTGATGCCAATGGTATGGAAGGTTGTATGTTCTATTGAGAACCTCTGTAAAAAACACAATATTTTTTTTTCTCTTGATGATTTGAAGACCTGTTATTCTGTTAAAACAAACAGTCCTGGCCGTATAAGTTTTAAGGTCAGGGCGTCTACTACTCATCTTCTGAGTAATTTAGACAGTGGCCATGATAAGGGCTGGGCTGCTAGCTATATGTTTTTCAGGACCAATTCTGTGGGTCCTGGCCTTGCGTATTTAAATCATGAGGCCTGCGTGGCTGGTAAGTCTTTTGGTTTCTTTCTTTGCCCTGCATGTTTTATCTGTTAGTAAAAAATGAAATGAAATTTATAATAAATCATACCTCCTATGTGCGCAAGCTGATGATCAGGTTCTCAAACCGAGTACCCCACTCCTAATGTTTCTGCTTTCCTTGCTATTCCTCCTTTGGAGAGGTCCTGGCCTCTTTGTTGCGGGGTTGGTCACCTTCCTCGTTGTTTGAAGGCTGACGGTGCTCCCAGGGTGGCTAAAGCGTCGGGGGGCTGGTGCCAGCACTTGAGCGATAAGTCTATTTTAATCTTTCCTTTCTTTTTACCTGGCTTCCCGATAATGTTTGGTTTGTATTGCGTCTGATGTTTCATGTTGCAGCTACCAGGTCATCTGTTCGCCTTGCTAGGTTTGGCATGGTTGACCTTTCAGCCAGGCTGGCGAAGATCAAGGAGGAAGGTCCCCAGGGAAGCGGGGATCTGAGCACGTTATTGACTTGGTGAAAGCGACTGATGTTGCCAAGGTCATGCTTTTTTGTTGTCCTGTTGAAACAAGTTCGAGCAGACCTAAAAAAAGGAAAATTGAAGATGTTGATATCTACGCGCCGTCGGAGGTGAGAGCCAGGGTGGAAAATATGGAGGCTGCTAGGGTGAAGATCAGGGATTATGCATCTTCTAAATCGGATGTCATGCTCACCCTTGACCCTGTTGAGACTGCTACTCAGGCAGTTGCTTCGGTGGATCATTCATCACCTCTTGGGTCAGTGCCCCGGCTAGTAAGGGAGGTAGGTTGGAACAATTTCTTTGTGTACTTTGTTTTTGATCAGGGTAAGTTATTCATTCTTTTTGTTTTTGATCAGGGTGCCGCATCCTGTCTCCATAATGCCTATCAAGCTACTTCTTTGGTGGCGGGATCGATCGATGAGATCAGTTATGATAGGTTGAAGTCCGAGCCGGAATTTGCAAGGGCGATTTGGCTGCTAAAACTAACGACTTGACAAGGGTGCGGTGAGAGAGATCTTGCTAAGATCGAGGCGACTTCAAGCGGCGCGGCTTGCGGGAGGCCTTGGATAGGAATGAAGATCTTACCCGGAGAGAGATGACTTGGAGTTCAAGTGGATGATGCTTCCCTCTATTTCTATATCAAGGAAGGGCGGCTGCTATGTCGAGTTTGTCGAGGCCAGGGCCAAATGGGACCCTGCAAAGATGGCTTTTCTTTGCTTCAAAGTATCCCGACTGCACAATTTGGAGAATGAACAGGAGGTTGACTCTCCGGGGAGCGGGACGTTGAAGCCGAGCCGGCTAAGAGTGGGGGCGGTTCTTGATCTTTGTTGCTTCTAAGGAGAAGCGATAATATATTTTAGTTGGTATTTTGGCCCATCCAGGGGGGATGTACCTGGACAAACATTTTTTATTTTCCTGTTTTGGGTCAGGGGGACTCTCCCTGGCCTTTATGAATATTTTGGCACCTTTTCCCCAGGGGTTAAAGGTTTATTGATATAGGCATGATGGCCTTCTTTTGGCTGATTTCACTTTTGTCTTTGCTTGATTTGTGAGTTTCATCCTGTTGGACCTGTCAAATATTTTGTTTGCATGATCTGCACATTATTTTTGTTTCAATTTGTCATGAGTATTTCAACCAAGTATAGTGTTTTGCTATAATGGTTGACGGGGTGGGAAATACGGCCTGTCAGGAGGGCTTATGTCCCCTGCCTAGCTGGAGGGCTTGGTATTCGGCCTGTCTAGAGGGCATTTAGACTGATGGTCGGGATAAAACACCCTTGTACCTGTCTTGCTGCGTCCAGTAGGTTGTAATAAGTGGCGATAAACCTAGTCAAAGTCGAGGCAATTATTTCATGCTTGATTGGTCCGACTCTTTCTCAGTATCTCCGTGGTGGTTACCAACTCGTCAGGCACGGTTAAGTGCATAATTTTTGTTTCAGGAATATACAGTAGAGTAGCCCTCAATCCTGATTATTTATGCATATAATCTTTTATGATGTATAATTGTTCAGGATTCAAAAAAGTAAATATATGGGTTAGTTGATCAGATATAAAATACAAACAAGGCATGTAAAATATGTAATTCATCACATAGCATGTTGGGTTGAGTAATGATTGAATTTATACCTGATTGTAGCCTGATCTTTACATATGGAATAATTTTAAATGAGTTACATTCCAGGATCTTGGGATCATTTCCCCTTCTAGTGTTTGGAGCCTGTATGCTCCTTGTCCGACAATTGAGTCAATTAAGTAAGGGCCTTCCCATGTGGGAGCTAGTTTGCCTGCTGAATTTTCTTTTTTATTTGGAAATACTTTGCGTAGGACAAGGTCTCCTTCTTTAAAGACCCTGATCCTGACGTTTTTCTTGTAAGTCCTGGCGACTGCTTGTTGATATGATGCCATCCTGATTTTGGCAGCGTCTCTTAATTCTTCTGTCAGGACCAAGTTGTCTTGCATCAGGTCTTTGTTTGTTTCAACGTTGTTCAGGCTGCATCTGGATGTTGGTACTCTTACTTCCGCAGGGATGATAGCTTCACAACCATATACCAGGGAGTAAGGTGTTTGACCTGTAGCATTTTTTGGAGTTGTTCTGTCTGCCCATAATACTAATGGAAGTTCTTCAGCCCATCTGCCTTGTCTTCTTTTCAGCTTCTTTTTGATGCATCTTATGACTACCTTATTGTTTGATTCCGCCTGGCCATTAGCTTTTGGATATCCAGGGGTTGATGTTACCAGATTGATATTCCATTCTTGGCAGAATGCTTGGGTCCTTTTCCCCACGAATTGAGTTCCGTTGTCACACACTATTTCAGATGGGACTCCATATCTGCAAATAATGTTTGTCCTGATAAAGGATATTACTTCTCTTTCGGTTACTTGCCTGAAAGAGTCAGCTTCAATCCATTTGGAGAAGTAATCAGTCATAGCTAGCATGAAGACTTTTTGTCCTGGAGCTACAGGCAGTTTTCTCACAATATCCATGCCCACTTTATAAATGGCCAGGGTGCGAAAATTGAATGAAGGAGTTCAGATGGTTGATGTATGATTGGTGCATGAATTTGGCAGGCTTCGCATTTTGAAGAGTATTCCAGGCATTCAGCCCTCAGTGTAGGCCAGTAATAGCCTGTCCTTAGAACTTTGCTTGCCAGGCTCTTTCCTCCTTTGTGGTTGCCGCAATGTCCATCACGTATTTCTTGAAGTACTAGTTTGGCTTCGTTAGGCTCCAAGCATCTTAGGTAGGGTCCAGCCTACGATCTCTTGAACAGGGTGTTATTGATGATAGCATAAGTTAAAGCTCTAATTTTAAAAGCCCTTGCTTCATGTCTTCCCTGAGGCAGTATTCCTCGGAGAAACCAATCATAATAAGGTTTAGTCCAAGAGTTACTGTCCTGATTGACAGGATTGACCTGTTCAGGTTTGCTAATAGTTGGCTCTAGTAAGTGCACAATTGGTATTTTGTTGAAAATAGTGGGGGTGAAATTCGAACCTAGGCTGGCCAGAGCATCGACACAGGTATTCGTCTCTTGATATTTGATCTATGTCAAATAAAGCAAATTTAGCGGTAAGGTTTTTTGCATATTCTAAATACGAAATCATTTTTGCATCCTTAGCCGTATAAATTCCCTTTATTTGATTAACAATTAAGAGTGAGTCAGTTTTTACCTTTAGGTTTTGAACACCGAGGTCTAGACATACCTTTAAGCCTGCTATCAGGGCTTCATACTCTGCTTCATTGTTGGTAGCTTTAAACTCGCAGCTTACAGCCTGAGCTATCACGCCTCCATGTGGTGATTTAAGTACTAGTCCTAACCCTGTCCCCCTGGCGTTGGATGCCCCATCTATGAATAGGGTCCATTCTTGGTCTAGGGTTTTATTTTCTAGTTGGTTGACCTCTTTTATTAGGTCCGGTTCCGGTTAGGGCTAAAATCACCACAAAGTCTCTGGGGGCCTGCGATTTGATCGCGCCCGGTTCAAAGGAGATGTCATATGTACTAATTTGTCTTGACCATTTGGCCATCCCGCTGAAAGTTCGGGTTTACGCAGATGATTTTATGGGTAGGTTGGTCCTGACTATAATGGGGTGACTTTCAAAATAGGGTCTCAACTTGGTACATGACATAATTAAAGCTAAAACATATTTTTCAAGTAGTCCATACCTTAACTCAAAGATCTAGCAGGCTTTTACTTACATAGTAGATGGATGTTGCTTCATCAGTCTGTTCTTTCACCAGAATCGGCGATTCTTTGTGTCGATGATAGATAGGTATACTTGACAAAGGTTCTCCCTTTTCTCGTTTAGCCGGTAAGGTGGAGATGATAAATAGGATTTTAGATCCTGAAAGGCCGCCTCATGCTCGTCATCCCCTTTGGAATTGTTTATTTTTCCTGAGGAGGTTATAGAATGTTTTGCATCTCTCGGAGGATCTTGATATGAAGCGGTTCAGAGCACTACCCGGCTGTCAATTTTTGGATATCCTTGACAGACATGGGTGACTGTAGTTCCAGGATAGCTTTTATCTGTTCAGGGCTGGCTTCTATGCCTCTCTTTATGACCATATATCCAAGAAATTTGCCTGCAGAGACTCCAAAGTGGCACTTTGCAGGGTTTAGCTTCATATTATACTTTTCTAATATCTCAAATGCTATTTCTAGATGCTTCACATGGTCTTCTGCATTCTTGGATTTAACCACCATGTCGTCTATGTATACTTCCATAATGTCGCCTATCCGGGTCTTTAAACATCATGTTGACCAGTAACTGGTACGTTGCCCCCGCATTCTTCGGCCGAAAGGCATGGCAGTGTAATAATATATGCCTCGGTCTGTAATGAATGCAGTACTCTCCTGGTCAGCAGGGTGCATCTTTATTTGATTGAATCCACTGGAAGCATCCATGAATGTCGGCATTTCGTGGCCAGTCATGCGTCTACCATGGCATCAATATGAGGCGGGGGAATGGATCTTTAGGACAAAGCTTTGTTCAGTCGGTGTAGTCTACACGGACTCTCCACTTTCCATTCTTTTTCTCGCACAACAACTACGTTAGCCACCACTCGGGTACATTACTTCCCTGATCATCCCCATATCCAAGAGTTTTTCTACTTCCTCATTTATTATGGTGTTTCTTTCAAATTTTGCAAATTTGCGTCTTTTCTCATTGCAAAGCTTAAAAGATGGGTCAGCATTTAGCTTATGAGTAATTACATCAGCGCTAATTCCAGTCATATCAAAATGTGACCAAGCAAACCAAGATGATTTATTTTTAAGGAATATTACCAGTTCAGGCCTGACACTATCTGGTGCGTCAAATCCTATTAAAACATACCTGTCAGGGTACTCAGGGTCTAGAATTACCTGATCTGTTTCCATTCTGGGAGGTGCTACATAAGTGCTCCCCGACGGTCTTCTGAATTGCTATGCCAGGGACTTACCTGCCTTGGAAGGCTTTAAGGCTGCTGTGTAGCATTCCTGGGCTATCTTGTGATCTCCTTTGATCATGGCTATGCCCCAGTCTGTTGGTACCTTGATACACTGATGATAGGTTGAAGGTACGGCCTTGACATTGTGAATCCAGGGTCTGCCCAGGATAGCATTGTAGGATGACAGGCAATCAAAGACTCCGAACTTCTCATAAGATGAGACCCCTTCTATGTAGGTTGGAAGGTGGATTTCTCCTAGAGTGCTCCTGGTTTCGCCACTGAATCCTACCAGGACGCTGGATTTTTTGGTGATTTGATCCTCGTTTATCTTCATGGCTTTCAGTACGTCAAGCATGATCAGGTTCATTGAGCTGCCTCCATCTACCAGGATCCTTCTTCTTCGTGGGTCGTTCCAATCTGCATAGAAATTACCAGGCCATCATGATGAACATCGGGGATGCCCACCAGGTCACAATCATTGAAAGTGATTGTTGGGACAAGATCCGGCTTGCAGGGTGACGAAGTCCTTGGTGTCCTGGCTATCTTCTTTGCTGCTGAGCTTGTCAGGCCGCAAATCTCTGAACCTCCAGATATGAATTTTACTTCATAGATTGGTGGTGGTAGAGGGAGGTTGCCATCCTGCTTATGCTCCTGATTTTACATATCCTGGTTTGAGTTCCTGCCCTTCGTCTTGATCAGGTCTTTCAAGTATCCTGACTTTAGCAGGTAGGCTACTTCCTTTCTCAGGGTGAAATAATCATCCGTGGTGTGTCCAATATCCATGTGAAATTCGCACCATTTTGAATTGTCTCTCCTGGGATTTGGATTTTCTGATTTCTTGGGCCATCTAACAGCTGTTCCCATGTTGTCAAGTCTCTGGATCAATCCTGCAATATCAACACTGAATTTATGTTCGGAGATAGGTGGATAAACCTTAACCTTACCTTGATATTCACGAGCCAGGTTGACTTCTGACTGATCCGGCCTGGAATATGGAGTAGGCCTATAGTTGTTCCCTTTGTTGCTTTTCCTATTGCTTCTTTCATGATCCCTTGGTCCACTGGGTGATCCAAGTTTGTAGCTTTTATCTTCTTCCAGCCTGATGAAGGCAAGGGTCTTGGCTTGAACATCTTCGAAGGTGTGGCAGGGATACTTAGTGAGTTCACTGTATAAGTCACTATGTGGTAGTAACCCCTGTCTGAATGCCTCCACTGCCGTTCCAACGTCACACCTGGGTATAGATACTTTCTCTTTGTTGAATCTTGCAAGGAATATCCTGAGAGTTTCATCAGGCTTCTGTGTAACTCAGTAAAGGTCACTGGATCGTTTCTCCAACTCCTTGCTACTTGCAAACTGCTGGTTGAAACTGTTGATCAGGTTGACAAAGGAATGGATACTGCCAGTAGGCAGGTTGATGTACCATTGCTGGGCAGGACAAGTCAGGGTCGTTCCAAATCCCTTGCACATGCAAACTTGTTTGAACTCGCTGGGAATGGATGCAACCAACATTTTCGGCTTGTAAAGAGCCACGTGATTTTGTGGATCCGTGGTTCCATCATAGACCCTCATGGATGGAATTGTAAATTTCTTTGGTAGGTCTACTTTGGCTATTTCGTCTATGAAGGGTGAATCAGCATAGCTATCAGGGGCAGCCTCTTCCATGCTGGCAGGTACTCCTGGTATTTTATCGAATTTTTCGTTGAGTTTCTTGATCTCCTGAACTACTGCCATCATGATGGTTGCTGCAGATTCATCAGGTTTATCATCATCTTTTGGTTCATCATCACCATCTACGTTAGTGATTTTAGGAGTACTTGGGCTCCCAAAGCTGGAAAAATCAATGTTCTTAATGATTGATGAAAACGGGGTTCCTGGTTGGAATCTAGAGCCTGCCCCTTGGGTTTTTTCAAATTTTTATTTCAGGGCTGACTCAGATTCTTTCAGTTGTAGGATTTCTGCTTCAGTTTGAGCCACTTTTTCTTTCAGGCTTTCCAATTCAGTGATTTTTTGGAGAGCTATATTCAATTGTTCTTCAACGGTGGGTTGGGCCATTTTTGTAGGTTTTTGAGTTTTTTGTAAGATAAGAAAAAAGGATTTAGAGAGCTAGATGCCCCACGGTGGGCGCCAATTGTTTTGTGTGGATTTTGCGCAGGGCGAAATCAGGTCAGGGTGATACTGTGTAGGGTTAACTAGCTCTAGTTAGTCTATTGGTCAGGTCGTCAGGCTATGATATTGAGCTGTAAATGAAATAACAACAATAATAAGACAAACAATTTTGTACGTGGAAAACCCTTGAATGGGAAAAAACCACGGGCACCAAGCCAGGAGAGGATTTCACTATGTAATTTGGGAGAATAATTATATGGTAATAACAATGCTTGTATTTCTCTAAGTAATGTGTATATTTCTTCTTGCGTATGAATGGTGTCCTTCCAATATCTTCAAAGTGTCTCTTATATAGTTTTCCCATCTTGAACGGCTGCATGATCAAGCATTGAAGGCTGAATATTCTCCATAATTGCTGGTAATAATTGCTGAATATTTCCCTCTTAATTACCGTATTTACTGCATAATCTTTATACTTAATGCTGCGTATTTATTTCCATTAATATACGCGGATATGATCAAATATCATCCTGATATTTTGACCGTTGTCCTCTCCATGGCCTGGCGCCTATCTTCATGTGCCCTGAGAGCCTGACACCCTGACAGCCTGGCAGTCAGGTTTAGATGAAATGCTGATCAGGGCGGTCTGCGGATTTACAGGCCTAACAGTGTTGTTAATTAATTTATGCAATTCCTTTTTATTCATCTCTATATCACGTCTCTTATTATTTCATTAATCGTTGTTAGTTTTATAATCGCCATGAGTAGCTAATTCTTCTATTTCTAGGATTAGGGGAGCCATGGTAGTAAAACAATAATGTTATAATTAAATTAGACAGTTTTGATTGTGAGAATTGTTTCGTCGTAATTTAATTGTAATCGTTTAGTTGAGTGCACGCTTCTAAACTAGTTAATCTGATTAAATTCAGACCTAGATCGAGAGATTGGAATGAATAGACCTGTTATGAACAATAGACTACACTAATGAGGGTGAAAGCTAAGTTAGTAGTATTTTAGGGTGGATAGCGGGCTGGAAGGACCTTTCCTTTACCCTTCTCACATTAGACCGACTGATCTCTTTTTGACCGAATTGGCTAATTACCATGGTGAACCGACATCCTAGCATTTCTCTCTATTTTTGATCACATCTTATTTCATCCTTGTTAATTTTATCGTTCTCTCTCTTTCCTTTATATTTCTTTCAGTAGTTTAGTTAAAACAAATCAAACACCCCAATTTGTTACCGTGACGGACTAGAATAACAAGTAGATATAATAGCCTCCCTGTGGAGTACGATACCCGACTTACCTCTGCTATATTAGTTAGAGCCGGTTGGTTTATTTTTGATAGGGCTGCAACAGCCGTGTCACATGCCATGTTGTAACTAACATATATACAACCTAATGCAAATGCTACTATCACTAGTATGCCATATAATCTAAATGCAACTCCTAGAATCACATTGGTTTGTACCGCATAAAAAAAAGGAGATTTGGAAAGATCATACCGTGCGGTCTTCATATTCCTCCTGCCTCGGATGTGGCGTAGTTGGTCCAATGTAATAGGAGTGAACACAAACAAACAAATATATACATGATATACATGTTTTTGGATTTTTGAAATTTTTGAAATTTGTATCATTTTTGAATTTTCGAGTTAGAAGGTGTTAGAATTCCCCACCCCCACACTTAGAATGGGCATTGTCCCCAATGGACAAAACAATAGGGAATTGTGCAAATGCAATGAAATGAATGATGCATGATTCTATACTAAATGCAAACTATATGTGAGATATGTACATGTGATAAATATATACAAGTGATGCAAACTAAACTATACTACATGATGCATGCTTTCTATTGTTCGGAGAGCTAATTTGAATTAACTCGCATTCCTTATGATTGAACTTCCCCAAACCGGACAGAACACTATTGCTAGTGCAAAAAAGAAAGGGAAGTTCATTCACAAGGCATGGAATGCAATGCATGAATGAAGATTGTCATTTTGGATTCTGTTAGTGGGAGCAAAAAGATAAACACCTCAATGGGAGCGAGGTGGGAGTCCTTTGAGTGGTGCTAGGACTCCAAACTCAAAACTACCAAGAGCCTGAAATGACTCTCAAAGTGGTGCAAGTTAAAAATTATACAAGTCATGGAAACATGAGATAAAAACAAAGCAAAAAAAGGGGTAGGAGACTTGCAATGGAATAGGTTGGTACTAGCATAAGTGATTAACCCCGCATTGTAGTTCCCTCCTTCATGCTTTGTCAACCATCAATTGTCACTCATCGTGACATGGAACCGGAGATTTCACCATCATTTTCTTCACTTGAACTTTGCTCTTCTTCCTCATCATCTTGGCAAGACCCACTACTTTCCCGCTCTCATCATCAACTTCCTACTCTCTTCTTGTATCCCTTTCTTCATCTTGAGAAGCATTAGGAAAGAACACTTTCCTATCCACCCAATCCGGCAAAGAACTCGAAGGATCAAGGAGTCCTTGCCTAGCAAGATGGTATAGGGGTGGATATTGGGCGTAATATGCATTCACCTGGTCATTGTGAGCTTCTCTATGCATGTGTTGCATTAGTTGGGTCAAGTAGTCATTGCCCGCCATAGCACCATTAGCTTTGAATTCTTGGTAGGCAAAGGGATAAGGCGGTGTAACAATGGAGGAGGAGGGTTCTTCTCTTGGTTGCTGTTGTTGTTTGATGATGGTCTCGGCTTGCTCGGAAACGGGGATGAGGTAGTTGGTCCGGTGGGTGGAGATGCGACAAATCTTACTTGGTAAGAAAATGGACTTGGCATCCTTGATGAGCCACTCATATTTATGGTCCAAGTTATCATGCTTGATCCATTGAAACTTGTGTATCATGTTGCTCATGTCAAGAAGGTGGGCTCCCTTTAACCGGTTTATAGGTGTTATCATTGTTAAAATCCGGGTTAAAATGTTTTACCAACCTCGTCACCAAGCCTCCATTAACAATAAAGGCCGCACCATCCTCAATATCCAACCATCTTTTTATCAATAGTTGAAGAACATTATAACCACTCTTGGGTTTCCCACCAACATTCAAGAAAGACTCAAGGTAAACAAAGTCTAATTCCGTCAAGTGATTGGCTTCTTTCCTACTAATCAAAGTGTTTACCACGAACTTGTGCCAATACCTTATACCCGGATGATGAATATACAAAGCATGACACTCTTTGAAAGTAGTGAACTTACGACCGGAGATAGCTATCCAAATTGGTTCGGCATCAAATTCCAATGTTTCTTTGTGAACCTGTCACGGTATGTAAGCCCGAATACTTCACCAAATTCACCTTTGAGCATCGTTCTAGTCTTGTTTTCGAGACGGAATTCTACATAATTTCGAGTCTCAATCTTATACTCCCTCAAGGAGCTAATGAACTCCAAAGTCAAGGAGGGCTAGGTCAATTCATTCATTTCAAAGAGGGTTGCTAACCCCATGGACTCGAAAAATACCTTTGGTTGTTCAAGGACACCCAATTTTCTTAAAGCATCTTGACATACAAATTTTGTAGCTATAATATTTTTCTTGGCTAGGGATTCGAATGCATTCCTATGCTTATCGGATAAGAAAGTTACCTCCGGATAGTTCTTCGATTGTTCTACTTCCGGGATAGAGTTAGTAGCTTCCTCAATAGCATGGATGGTTGAAGTAGTAGCTTGCTCCCTTTGTACCAAGACCATTGGTTTGGATGCTAGAGCTTGTTGTCTTTTAGACATTGTTGGTGTTTTTGTTGCCTTGATTCCTCCCTTGATCCTTGCCATTGCTTTCCTTCTTGTATCAACACACCAAGTAAATGCTTGAATGCTTCTTTCTTCAAGTTTCAATGGAATGCCCAATCAATTTGGGTTTTTCGAAATTTCACCAAACCCTAGAGAAATTGAGAATGTTTTTGAAGAAATTGTTGTTTGGATGGTCTTATGTTGATGAAGGAGTGATTTGTTTTTGTTTTGAGCAAGTTTGGACTTGATTTGGGTGAATTTGGATGAGAGATTGTTGTTTTTGGATTAGGGTTTGAAGGTTGAAGTGAGGGAAAAAATGGTGTTTGTATTTGAATGTAATGAAATGAAATGAAGAAGGGGGGTTTTGGTCCGTATTTGGTGATATAACAGGTCGGGGCGGGCGACTCAAGTGCAAGTCGGGCGGATTTTTGGGCAGTGGAAAATCAGTTTTCTGGAGGGCTTTGGAGACGGGCGTCTCGAGGTCAGGTCGGGCGGATTTTTAGTTTGCTCGCTCGACTTGAGCTGGAGACGGGCGGATTTGTACTCCAGTGCAAATGTGACGATAGAGAACCCCTCCGGTCCCCACGACTTGAGGTGAGGTCAGGCGTCTTAAGCTATGGCTCGCTCGACCTGAAGTCGGCTCGGGTAGATTCTTTCATAGAGCAGATTTTCATTTTGCAGCCCTTTCCCAATCCCCACGAGCTCAGGTCTGCTCGTGGGTCGTCACCCCGTGTCAATTCTTCTTCTTTTTCTTCATCAATTCTTCTTGGGTAGCATCACAAAGGCTTGTCTAGCCTAGGCACGTGCTTCCCCACACTTGATCATCAAAAACTACACATTTGAAGCACATTAAAATCCCCCCTCACTTGCTCTCATATTACACAAATCCGTCAAACAAAGCATGTAAAATGCAATGCAAAAATGAGTATGTACAAGTTAAATGAAATGCAAGTTAAGAGGTTAGAATATTTACAAATGGTGGTTTAGGGAGCCCTCCACCAAACTCTCCTTCTTTTGAGAGGTGTCAAGGAGGCAAACCCAAGGTGTTGTTGATGTTGCTCAACACCTTGTAGAAGTAGTCAAAGGCTTGTTCATTCTCATGGTAAATGTCTTGCATAGACCCTTACACATTGTTGTCTTCATTGTGGTAGTCTCAGTCAAAGTGTTGACAAGTATCCATCAAGCCTTGGTCTAGAGTCATAGCATTCCCAATGTAGGGATTAACCAATCCTTCAAATTCATCTTCCCATAGACCGTAAACTTCATTTGATTTCTCTCCTATGTAGGATGGATCTTGAGTTGACGAGAGCAACTCCCCTTCCTTGTTATCACGGCCAATGAGGCTTTCATCAAAACTTGTCATGGGTGAGCTTTGCAAGCTCTCATTCTTGTTGTGAAAAATTCCATGCTCTCCAAATAGAGACATTTCAACATCATCAATATCTTTCTTCCAATTGGGTGGTGTGTCTTTGCCCTTCTCTTTGAGATTCCCATCTTTCCCTTGTTCTTTGGATGGAGATTACATCTTCTTCTTGTCACCCTTCTGAGTATAGTGATCAACCATAAAACATGGCTCAAACAAATTGGGAGCTCTCATAGTCTTATCAAGGTTGAAGGTGATTGTTTCATCACCTACTTCAAGTGTGAGCTCTCCATGTTTCACATCGATCACCGCTCCGGCGGTGTATATGAATGGTCTTCCTAGAAAGATTGGAATGTTAGAATCCTCCTCCATATCAACAATGACAAAGTCCACCGGTATAAAGAACTTTCCAATTCTCACGGGTGCATCTTCTCATACCCCTAGTGGTTTCTTTGTTGAATGATCCGCCATTTGTAAGGTCATGTTGGTGCACTTCAGCTCTCCCACTCATAGTCTTTCACATACCGAGTATGGCATGCCACTCACACTTGCACCTTGATCACATAGTGCCTTGTTGATTGTGGTATCACCAATGGTACATGGTATGGAGAAACTCCCCGGATCTTTGAGCTTTGGAGAGGAATTCCCTTGTAGAATTGCACTACTCACCTTTGTAAAGGCAATGGTCTCCAACTTTTGGATGGACTTCTTCTTGGTAAGGATATCTTTCATGTACTTTGCATAGGCCGGAATATGATGGATTAGCTCCGTAAATGGTATAGAAACCTCTAAGTTCTTCACAATCTCCATGAACTTTCCAAGTTGCTCATCAAACTTGGGCTTAGCTTGGCAACTTGGAAATGGGAGTCTAATCACAATAGGCTCTTTCTCAATTTCTTTAGCCTTCTCTTCATTTCTCTTCTTTGATGAGTCATTGGTTGTTGTCTCTACCACCTTAGGATTTCTCCTTAATGGCTCAATCACATCACTTTACTTGTCATTCTTCTCAACAATACCTTTTTCAATTTGCATCTTTGGTCCTTCATACCTAGTACGGCTCCTTAACTGGATAGCATTGATGGTCTCATGTCTTGTGGGAGGATTACCTTGAGGAGGTAGTTGTCCCTTTTGCCTTTGGGAGCTAGAAGAGGCTAATTGAGACAATTGAGTCTCCAACATTTTGGTGTGAGCAAGGATATTGTTGATGGTGGTTTCTTTGGCTTGGCTATCCCTTTGCATTTGAGCAAAAAATCTTGTTGGCTCTTTTGCACTTGGAGGACCGCTTTTTGGACATCAAAGGCTTGGTCATTGGGTTGATTGTAGTATGGTCTTTGAGTAGGATTTCTCATTGGAGGTGGTGTGTATGTGGGTTGAGGGTTTTGGTCATTTTGGCGTTTGTGTGAAAAGTTTGGGTGGAATTTGGTATTCTCATTATAGTAGTTGGAGTAAGGGGTGCCATTCTTGTATGCTTGGAAAGCATTTACTTGTTCATTTGTTCCCATACATTCATTTTGATCATGTCCCAAGGTTCCAAAACTTTCACATACTCCATTTGGGATTGAGGATGATGCCATCATAGCGTTGACATGTTGTTTGGGTGATTTGGAAACTTCATCAAGCTTAGCCATGGCCTTCTCAAACTTCAAGTTGATGGTGTCGATATGAGCACTTAGTTGAGCACCCAATTGTGTGATGGAATCCACCTCATGCTTTCCTCCTCTAGTGGCCTTTCGTGGTCTACTATATTGAGAATTATGAACCGCCATCTCTTCGATTTTGGCCCATGTTTGGTTGTCATCAACCTCGGTGAACCTCCCATTGGACCCCATATTAAGCACATTTCTTGAGTCTTCATATAAGCCGTTCCAAAATGTTGAACAAGAAACCACTCACTAAGTCAATGGTGTGGACAAAAGCGACAACTGTCCTTAAATCTCTCCCATGCTTCATATAATTATTCTTCATCCCTCTGCTTGAACCCGGTGATTTGGGCTCTCAACATGTTGGTCTTCTCCGGAGGATAGAACTTCTTGTAGAAGGCAAGTGCTAACTTCTTCCATGAATCAATACCAACAGTAGCTTTGTCTAGGCTTTTTAACCATTGCTTTGCGGCTCCGATCAAGGAAAAAGGAAACAACACCCATCGAATTTGGTCTTGGGTTACTTCGGTTTGAGAGATAGCATCACAATAGTCACAAAAAGTTTTCATGTGTAGATGCGGATCTTCACTATGCATCCCTAATGGAATATGTGTCCTCCGACAATAATGCGATCACAACTGTCGATCATGATGATCACATGTTTAAATCTCATTTTAAGAATACACGTGGGAAGTAATATTTTACTGTCAACTGGTCCACACATATCGGTAATGATTGGCTGACTAGAGTTTGACATTACTGTCGTGCGACGGTGGTGACCAGTTGATCCCCTTAGTTCATACCTACAGGATGACACTCTTAATTGTTTATTTAATTGATCGTATGTCGATACGAGTTAATTAAATTGCTTAAAATTGACGGATGATTTTGGAAGTAAAATTTACGTGTCTTATTGTAATTTGATTATAATAAGATACGGTCTAAGTAATCGAATTGTTTTATTACTTAGATGAAATTATTGTTTACGGAAACAATCGAAACAGAATGAATAAATTGTTATAAATATAGAATGTTGTAGTTTATAATTCGGAAACACTTTTTCGGTACAAGTAATTATGAATTACTAGGTTATTTTTATAAGTGACATATTTCATTTTTAATTGTTAAAAATACATTTTATATTTATAAGATGTCATGCAATATGTCACATGTGACATATTGACAAAATCACAAATAAAATGGACTCATCCATTTTATGTGTGTACCGAAATGGAGGGGGTCTTTTAGAGTTTTTATTGTGTTGTATAATAAGTGGAAAACACAATAATAATAACCTAGACCTAGCCTTGCATGCATAGCTTTATCTTGGGAAGAAAAGGAGAGCATGCATTGAACATTTCCCCTCCCCCATGTCCGGTTTTTCCCATAAGAAAGAGCAAAGAGTTTTGCTTAATTTTTACTCTTACACTACAATATTTGCTAGTGTAACATTCATTCTAAAAATATCATAAAATCTTATAGAAATATAAGAGAGAAAAATACTCCAATTCTCCCCTTCTCTTGGCCGAATAAACAAGAGAACAATAACAAGTTTTTGGTCAATTTTAGTGAAGATTATTATTATTCTAGATCAAGTAATATTAATCTATTAAGAGGTCATCTTGGGTATAAGTCTTTGGGAGGGATTCTAAGCTTGAATCCTTGTTCATCCAATATTAGGAAGCTCAAGAACAAGTAAGAAGGAGATCTTACTTGTGCCCAAAATCTGAAACTATCATAGTAAGGATTGATGATTTCTTCTCTACTTCTATTTATGTTTGCATGCATAAGATTTGTAATTATTTTATGACTAAATAATTTCTCACATATATGAATATGTAAATTAATAAGATTAAAAATTCTTACAAGCGGTATCATGAGCCTTAGGTTGTTTGCATGCAAATCGGTTATTGTTTTTCCGAGTTATAAGATTAACAAACAAAACTTATAAATTTGTGTTTATTATGAAATATCACGAAATTTATTTGCATGTTAAAATTTTCTGGTCCTAAGTGATTTTTAGGACATTTTGGTTTATTTATGGATTTTATTGTTCATTTTATATAATATTGGCATTAAAATGTGATTTTATGATAAAAATATCATTTTTGGACTAAAAATAGCTAAACTTTGATTTTTTAAGTGATTTTTGGATATGTTTTCACATATATTATCTACTGATGGCCTGTAAATTTTCATGATAAAATGAGTTGTTATGCTCGAAATATGGATTTTTCAAGTTAAAATCGTATTTAAATGGGAATATAGGTTAATATGAGTTATATTTCGAATCTGGTCGTGAAAATTTAGTATGTTGTCACATGAAAGTTTACAAGATGTGTGTAAAATATTTGGCTATAATGAAGTTTTTATGCATGATTTATGATTTTTTGATGAAAAATCACATAAATAGTGACTTTAATTAGTAAAAATGCTAAAACATACTTCATGACTAAGGAAAAATTGCATTTTATCATATATTTCAGATCTAAAAGTGAAAAGTTGATAAAAATAATTTTTCTCATTTTTTTATGGTGATAATTGTTAAAATCGATAAACCGCAACATTGTTTTTCGCGATAAATTTTCGAAATTTTTAACTTAAGTTTTTGAATATTATGAGTGTCGTGGTATTTTTCCAGAATGTTCATGAGTTTAAATTTCAAATTTTGAAATTATTTGAAATTTTTATGATTTAATTTGAAGTTTATGGCATATTTTTGTATTTTAGGTCCATTTATGAACAATATTAAGAAATCTAGGTTAATTATTGTCAATATGTTAGTGGAGACTAATTTTGAGTCCTAAGTTGGTTAGGGTAATTAACTTGTACATAAATATGAATTTATGTAATTATTGTGATTTTAAAAGGTTAAATCACGAAAATCCGTAAAAACCGATTAATATACGATATTGGCTCCTTTAAGGGGATTTAGCATAAAATTGGGCATTTTCATACATATTATAATGCTGCATTTTATTTATGATTGTCATATTTTAATTTTATGTAATTTTTGAATTATGTAATTTTACTTAGTATGGCCTTAGTTTTAATTGATATTACCCGAAATGTATGGGAATATCGATTCGGTTGTAATTTATTGTGATCTCGTATCACCGTTTTGTAATTTAATAGATTTATTTTATTTTAATTACAAATGTATAATAGGAAATTATGTAATTTATTTATTCCGGAGTTCCTTGAAGACGGTGCTACTCGAGAAGGCGATCCATCAAAGAATGTTGCCTTGAAATGCATGCCAAGACCGAAATTCAAGGGACCAAAGGAGTTGGTTTCCGAATTTGTAATAGTTTATTAGATTTACTATTCTAGGAAGGCCATACTAGGAATTTATTTATGCTTTGCATTTTATTTATATGTTGCATGCATTGCTAAATCGCCATAACTAAAACATGCATTATCATTTAATCGAGTTTATCGACCGTGTCAATTACAATTATCGTAGTTCACCGCTTTAGTTCACTTAAAACGTGATAGATAATAAATTGACATGACCTCTCGCTAAAATAAACAATTGAGACTTAGCTTTACCAAAAATTAGAAACCATGAAAACCTATTTCGTGAGGGAGTGCACTCGGCTTTACCGGGGTACAAACCTTGCTACGTAGAGGAAGTGGGTGATAAATGTCTACCCACCGAATTTATAAAGACGAGGGTTGTATTTGGCTTTACCGATGCCCAAGTTGATGTAAATTTGGATCATGGACACATTTATTCGAAATTTGGGTTAAACTCAACGAAAGTATTCTTGAAGGTTGCCGGATGTGTTTCGGGTTAAAGATAAATATTAATGTAATTTTATCGACCAAGAGTTCTAAAAGTAGAATCGATTAAAAAGTTAATCAACCGAGTTATATTGATAAGGGTTGTATTCGGCTTTACCGATGCCTAAGTTAATATGAATTTGGGTCTTGGAATCATTTATAATAGTTGGGTAGAGATCACTATATAAATGCTCATATCTTGTTAAAATTATTTACAAGTATGATTAAAAATGACAAATGTTAATATTTCCTTTTCCTCCATACTTGTAGTTCATTACAATGAATCCATCAAACGCTACTACACCGATAACTATTGAGTCTTGCCACAATGTTTTTGACGACGTTTGCTTCAACAATGATTTCGACACTACTAGAGTAATTTCTTTTGGGATAGGTTCGAATGGAAACATAAACTTCATCACTTCTTCTAAACCTCCTACTACTACAAGATCTCTTGTGAGCCGGTCTCAAGAAGACCGCCTCATAAAATCTATAGGATCTTTGTCTTTGGAAGAAAAAGATGCCAAAACTAGTGGGAGCTCAAGCAATCAAGTTCTTGCTTCTAAGGGCAAAAGGTTCAAGAAGAAGGGAAAGAAAGGGAAAAACTTCAAGCAAGTTGAAGATGACTGCCATTATTGCTATGGCATGGGACATTGGCTTAGGAATTGTCCCGTATATTTGCGAAATATAAGGGAAGGAATCATCGTTCCAAAAGGTAAAATTCCTAAGGAAATTTATGTTATTGATGTAAATTATACTTCCACTACGACATGGGTTCTGGATACCGGTTGTGGTTCTCACCTTTGTAATCATTTACAGGGGTTAAAAGACGTGAAGAGGCTTAGCAAAGGAGATGTGGATCTACGCCTTGGAAATGGAGCTCGAGTAGCGGCCGAATCCAAGGGAACTTATGTATTAGCTTTGCCTAATGGATTGGAGTTGTATTTACATAATTGTTTTTATGTGCCTACACTTTCTAAAAACATTATTTCAATCGCTATGTTGGACATGGACGGTTTTTGTTTTGTCATTAAAAACAATCGTTGTACTATTTCTAGGAACGACTTGGTTATAGGCCAAGATCCTTCCATTAATGGCATTTACATTTTAGAAACCTCGAATTCGACTAATGACATCTACAACATTCAATCAAAGAAACTCAAATCAAGTGATCCAAATGAATCGTTCATTTGGCATTGTCGATTAGGTCACATAAATGAGAATCGCATCAAAAGATTAATTTCGACTAATGTGATTACACCATTTGATTATCAATCATATGGAACATGCGAATATTGCCTTCTTGGCAAAATGACTCGTAATCCTTTTAGCGGTAAAGGAACTCGAGCAAGTGAACTATTGGGACTCATACATACCGATGTGTGTGGACCAATAAGTATCACCGCTCGAGGAAATTATGACTACTTCATAACCTTCACCGATAACTTGAGTCGATATGGGTATATCTATTTAATGAAGCATAAGAGTGAAGCCTTTGAGAAATTCAAGGAATTTCAAAATGAAGTAGAGAACCAATTGAACAAAAAGATAAAAGTACTACGATCCGATCGTGGTGGAGAATATCTTAGCCTTGAATTTGATTCACACTTGAAAGGTTGTGGTATTATATCACAACTTTCTCCACCCGGAAAACCACAACTCAATGGTGTTGCCGAAAGGAGAAATCGAACCCTACTTGATATGGTTCGATCCATGATGAGTCAAACCGAGTTACCGAACTCGTTTTGGGGATTTGCGATTCAAACCGCAATAAGATCTTTGAACAATTGTCCCACCAAAGCCACCGAGAAAACTCCATTTGAGATATGGAAAGGAAGAGTTCCTAATCTATCCTACATGAAAATTTGGGGATGTAATGCTTATGTCAAAACCAAAAATGACAATAAGCTAGCCCCACGATCTGAAAAATGCACTTTTGTAGGCTATTCTAACACCCGAGGTTATTACTTCTATAAACCTCAAGAAAACAAAGTGTTTGTGTCTTGTGAGGCTGTCTTCTTAGAAATAGAATTTATTTCTAAGAGACAGAGTGGGAGAAATTTTGAACTTGATGAAGTTCAAGAGCCACAAACCGAAGTAGAGACACAAGAAGATGTTCCTTCGTCTTCTAACGCGGTTGTCCCTCCTCCACTTAGAAGAACGGGCCGAGTAATTCGCCATCCCGATCGATATGTGGGACTTATCGAAGAAGATGAAACACTCGATGTGTTGCTTTTAGAAAGTGACGAGCCCGCCACCTACAAGGCCGCAATCTCTAGTCCAAATTCCTCCTTATGGCTTGAAGCCATGAAGTCCGAGATGGATTCTATGCATGAAAACCAAGTTTGGAACTTGGTGGATTTGCCTAAAGGGGCAAGACCTCTTCAATGCAAATGGATTTTCAAGGTCAAGAATGGCATAGAAGGACATGATGATGTCTACAAAGCTAGGTTAGTGGCAAAAGGATTTACCCAAGTCCAAGGTCTTCATTATGATGAAACCTTCGCCCCCGTAGCCATGCTAAGATCCATACGGATTTTGTTAGCGATTTCCGCATTTCATGATTATGAAATATGGAAAATGGATGTCAAAACTGCTTTTCTAAATGGGCATTTAGAAGAGGAGGTGTACATGATACAACCCGAAGGTTTTGTCGATCCTAAAAATCCTAACAAAGTGTGCAAACTTAAGAGATCCATTTATGGTCTTAAGCAAGCATCTAGAAGTTGGAATCATCGATTCGATCATGTGATAAAAGAGAATGGTTTCACTCGAAGTGTTGAGGAACCGTGTTTATACATGAAATTCAGTGGGAGCAATGTTGTGTTCCTAATCTTGTATGTCGATGACATACTACTCATACCAATGTTGTCTTCTGTTAAGAAGTGGTTAGGTAACCATTTCCAAATGAAGGATTTAGGAGAGGCACAACGCATATTAGGTATCCGGATCCATAGAGATAGATCCAAGAGGATATTGGCACTAAGTCAAGAATCTTATGTTGATAAGATTCTTCGACGTTTCAGCATGGACAAATCAAAAAGGGGATTGGTACCTATGGTAACTGGGACAATATTGAGCAAGTCTCAATCGCCCACCGAACCCCATGATGTTGAACGCATGAAGTTGATCCCTTATGCTTCCGTTGTTGGATCAATCATGTACACCATGATATGCACACGTCCTGATGTCTCGTATGCCTTGAACATGACGAGTAGATATCAAGGAAGTCCAGGTGAGAGTCACTGGATAGCCGTCAAGAACATCCTTAAGTACTTGAGAAGAACTAAGGATTCTATCTTAGTGTTTGGAGGAGACACCGAGCTCCGTGTTAATGGTTACAAGGACTCAAGTTTCCAAACGGATAGAGATGACATGAAATCACAAGTTGGTTTCGTTTTCATGCTCAATGGCGGTGCTGTTAGCTGGAGAAGCTTTAAGGAAGCTGTGACTGCGGATTCAACAACGAAGGCTGAGTACATTGCAGCATCAGAAGCTGCCAAGGAAGCTGTATGGATCAGGCAATTCACGGAAGGTCTAAGAGTAGTACCTACCGCCAATGATCCCATCACTCTCTATTGTGATAATAGTGGGACGGTCTTCCAAGCTAAAGAGCCAACGTCTTGTAATAGATCTAGACATGTACTTAAAAAATATCATATAATTAGAGATTTCATTGAAAGAAAGGAAATTGCGATATGTAAGGTTGGGACGGATGACAACATAGCTGATCCGCTCACCAAGCCTTTATCGCAGGCTAAACACAATGGACATATGGTGTCCATGGGTCTTAAATGTGTACCTAGTTTGTGTTAGATTTTGAAATGAAATTAAAAGTGTTGTTTTTGTTCATGTTCATAATCACATTTGTCTTTTATCTTTTCTTTATACATTGTTACATCCAAACGGGTTGTAGTGACAATTGAACCCCATTAAAGTGAACACGGATTAACATAGTATTCGCCCATAGTCACTTGTATGAGGTGACGTCTCGAAGTGACTAGAGTGTGATGCGATTGATGGCAAGTTCAAGTGCCATGGAATCATGTGAGATGACTAGTCGATCACATAGGCAAACTGTTAGGAACACTTTGTCGGGCCTTATGACCGCTTATAGAGTTCTGGCAAATTTATATAGCCTGGTCGTGGCGAGAGCTACTATAGTATTCTAATGAGTCAATTCTTTTGACTAAAGACTGTTCGCCTAAGGTGGCACAGTTTCAGATTAACTTTGATTTATGTTACTACGACCTTCGTAAATGGGGTCAAATGGGCATATTTTGGGTTATGATGGCTGTGGCTAGTCGAAGGGAATAAGTGCGATAGGAATTGTCCACCCCTTGTCAGGGTTATAACAATATCTCAGGGCCACTCGAGGAGAAATGAACTGGAAATGCGTGGCCACGCTCGGAAGGTATCTAATGTAGATAATTCCGGTAAATCAGTTATTCTCCAGATCGAGGAAACCATTCTCGATATGATCGCTTGCAAGTACGACCTTAAAGACACCTTACATTGAGTGGGAGATAGTAATAGGACAAGAGAATTGGTGATGCACACTTGTCGAGGACAAGTGGGAGATTGTTGGAATATGTGTCCTCCGACAATAATGCGATCACAACTGTCGATCATGATGATCACATGTTTAAATCTCATTTTAAGAATACACGTGGGAAGTAATATTTTACTGTCAACTGGTCCACACATATCGGTAATGATTGGCTGACTAGAGTTTGACATTACTGTCGTGCGACAGTGGTGACCAGTTGATCCCCTTAGGTCATACCTAAAGGATGACACTTTTAATTGTTTATTTAATTGATCGTATGTCGATACGAGTTAATTAAATTGCTTAAAATTGACGGATGATTTTGGAAGTAATATTTACGTGTCTTATTGTAATTTGATTATAATAAGATACGGTCTAAGTAATCGAATTGTTTTATTACTTAGATGAAATTATTGTTTAGGGAAACAATCGAAACATAATGAATAAATTGTTATAAATATAGAATGTTGTAGTTTATAATTCGGAAACACTTTTTCGGTACAAGTAATTATGAATTACTAGGTTATTTTTATAAGTGACATATTTCATTTTTAATTGTTAAAAATACATTTTATATTTATAAGATGTCATGCAATATGTCACATGTGACATATTGACAAAATCACAAATAAAATGGACTCATCCATTTTATGTGTGTACCGAAATGGAGGGGGTCTTTTAGAGTTTTTATTGTGTTGTATAATAAGTGGAAAACACAATAATAATAACCTAGACCTAGCCTTGCATGCATAGCTTTATCTTGGGAAGAAAAGGAGAGCATGCATTGAACATTTCCCCTCCCCCATGTCCGGTTTTTCCCATAAGAAAGAGCAAAGAGTTTTGCTTAATTTTTACTCTTACACTACAATATTTGCTAGTGTAACATTCATTCTAAAAATATCATAAAATCTTATAGAAATATAAGAGAGAAAAATACTCCAATTCTCCCCTTCTCTTGGCCGAATAAACAAGAGAACAATAACAAGTTTTTGGTCAATTTTAGTGAAGATTATTATTATTCTAGATCAAGTAATATTAATCTATTAAGAGGTCATCTTGGGTATAAGTCTTTGGGAGGGATTCTAAGCTTGAATCCTTGTTCATCCAATATTAGGAAGCTCAAGAACAAGTAAGAAGGAGATCTTACTTGTGCCCAAAAATCCAAAACTATCATAGTAAGGATTGATGATTTCTTCTCTACTTCTATTTATGTTTGCATGCATAAGATTTGTAATTATTTTATGACTAAATAATTTCTCACATATATGAATATGTAAATTAATGAGATTAAAAATTCTTACAATCCCTCTAAATTGGCTTCTCTCAACTAGTTGTATGAATGCGGATTTGGCAATGAAAATGCCGGTTAAGTGAGGTGGTGTTGGAGTACCATTTGGTAGGTTCTCCTCGGTTGGTACGGAATAAGATGAAAATTTAGGCATTGTGGGTTGATTTTGTTGTTGGTTTTGAATTGGGTTCTCCTCTCCTTCTCTTGCAAAAGGGTTGGCAAACACAACACTATCCGATTGGATAACACCGACGTCCACAAGTTCTCCAATACCCAAACTTGTTGAAGCCCCTCTAGCGGTTCTTCTAAGATTGGTCAAGGTTCTTTCAATTTCGGGATCAATAGGCAAATGTCTACCTTGTGATCTCCTAGACATGCAAAAAGCAAACAACTAGAAACAATTAAAACTACCTTCAGGAGTTTGACTTCCCCAAGGTTAAGAAAGACACAACTAAAAACAACAAAAGATAACAATTCAATTGAACACCGTCCCCGGCAACGGCGCCATTTTTGGTGCGGTTCGAAACTTTGTCGTCTAAGTCAACCAACCAAAACAATATTTATAACTAAACAAACTACTCTTAGTAGAGTGGTAAGTAAAGGTCGGATCCCAAAGGACGGGTATTGAATTAAGTTATCGGTTGTAGAAAGCTATGCCTTAGGGTGTCACAAATTGGGTTGAGATTTGAGGTATCAAGCTAAACTACTATAACAATGAAATGTAAATAAATAAAATTAAAACAAGCAAGTAAAATGGGGGTTTGTAAACAATAGATTAAAGCACTAGGGTGTCATGGGTTCATAGAGGATTCATGGTGGTGATCATACAAACATGTTTTCATAGTTGCAAGCAATTTATTGTTATAGTGGAATCGAGTCAGTTTATATCTTACGATTCACTTCTATGCATGTAAGTCGACTTACATTCTTCCTATTCAATTCTATGCATGGTCTAACAAGACTCGAGTTATTTTATATCTTACAAGTCTTGTTGAATAGATAAGAGATGTGCAAAATGCAAGGTTTCATAGTCTAGCATTTTATCAAGCATAACATGTGCATAGGTTAACACTACAACAAGCAAGCATCAAATGATAACATATTAGATTAAGTATGAATTGTTTTGTATGGATTTTGCGCAAGGCGAAATCAGATCATGATAGGTCTAGGCAGGGTTAACTAGCTCTGATTAATCTGTGGGCCAGGTTGACAGGGTATAATGCAAGAAATTTAAAGTACAATAAAAGAACAAAAATAAGACAAGAACTTTGGTACGTGGAAAACCCTTAAATGGGAAAAAATCACGGGCACCAAGCCAAGAGAGGATTTCACTATTTTATAGAATATTTAGCACAATTGATCGTAATAAGCTTAAGTGTTATAAGAGAATGTTGTATGCTTTGAATATATCTTCTTCTTTTTCTTAGAATGATTTCCAAGTGCTTCTTATATAGTGATATGCTGAACGGCTGGTTAATCTCACCATAAATGCCAAATATTCTGTCTTAATTACCCTTAATAATACCCATTATTACGCCCTTAATTGCTGCCTTAATTATAGAATCTTCTCAATTAATGCTGCGCGTATATTCTTCATATAATATGATTTCCTGGTCTAATATCGTCCCGATATTTTGACCGTTGTCCTCTCCCTGGCCTGGCGCCTATCTTCACGTGTCTTGGTAGCTTAACATCCTGACACCCTGACAGTCAGGTCAAGGTAAGATATTGATCAGGGATATCTGCGGATTTCCAGGTCTAACAATTGCCCCTTATCTCCTTAATTTCACTGTGTCAGGACAAAAAATAAGGAGATAACTTCCAACTATGGAAAACTGTTCAACGGTTAGATCGTGGCTAATCAGTTCCTGTAACGGCTAGTTGATCAGTTTGTGAAGCGTGTTGCAATTACTGCAACCTCTTCAATTATTATCCTTCCAAGTTGCGGTTGAAACCCTAGTTTCACCGACTATAAATACCTCTTCACTTCATTAAGTTAATCTTCACCAAAAAACTTAGATCAAATTGTAACCACTAAAAATAAATTTATTGGTTTTTAACCACTAAAACCAACAAAGAGATGAGAGAAAATCTAGAGAGAAGGAAAGATTCTAATTGATTTCTTCAACCTTCAGCAATGGCGAGGAAGAAGAAACCAACTAATAATCTCAAACAAAATATTAATCATCAAAGTAGTAATAGTAATAATCAAATTAATCACAAAAAGTCAGCGATTAAAGCTGCTAATACTAATATGAATAGTAACAATAATTCTACGACGAATTCACCAAAAACGGGAGGAAGACCTGCTTTACGGGTTTCGCCTTTGCGTTTTGAGGTGGATTTGGAGCCTATTGAAGAAGAAATTGATGGGGATGAGGAGGAGGAATCCACGCCAGTGGAGGACTCTGCTAGTCCTCTGTTACAACTCAGTAAGGAGGACGTTGAAGGTGAGATACGATACTGGTCCACTTCTGTTTTCTATTATATCTTAGGGGCGAACCCACCCGGTTCTGTGGTTTCGGGGTTTGTTAAACGGGTATGGCAATCTCATGGTGTTGATAAGGTGTCTTTCCTGCCTAATGGAATTTTCATAGTTCGTTTTAAAACTAAGGAGCAACAACAACAGGTGCTAAACAATGGACACCTCCTTTTTGATAGTAAACCTGTTATCATTAAGGAATGGAGTCCAGATGTAGCCCTTATTAAACATGATGTGAAGCAGGTTCCTATTTGGATGAAACTATACGGTTTGGAGATCAAATTCTGGGGTAAAGAATGCCTTAAGAAATTGAGTGGAGAAGTTGGCAAGTTCATCAAATGTGATGACGCCACTTCAAAGCGTAGCTTCTTTGGGTATGCTAGAATTTTGGTTGAGGTCCAAATTGGGCAAAGTTTCCCTAAGGAACTAAGCTTTGTTGATGAAATGGGATTGGTGCATAAGTTACGGGTTGATTATGACTGGTTGCCTGTATCTTGTGTTCAATGTAAAGGTATGGGTCATATTGCAGAACAATGTAGGATGGGTGAAGGGAACAAACCCCAGAGGAAGGTCTGGAAACCTCGAACCCAACCTGTGAAACCTGCAGTACAAAATCCTCAACCAAAAACTGTGGGCACTCCCAGAGCACATGTGGTACAGACTGTGAACGTTTGTACACCTGTGGTCCAGCCGACTGTAACTCCAATTGTTACACCTGCTGTACCTGTGCCAAAACGAGTTGAGATGAGCTCATTCCCTAGAAGGATTTTGACTAGGATGATGAGACAGGAGGCAACTGAGAGTAGACAATCTGCAGTTCCTGGTATGACTTTTTTGGACTCTTTAAATATGACTATTTCTAGGAGTGTGAGTACTGGAAAGCGTGGATTGAGAAGGATTCAAGCAGATAATGGTTAAGATGGGGTTTTGGAACATAAGGGGTATGAATAGTATGAATAAACAATTAGAAATAAAGAGGTTTCTTAACCAGAATAACATAGGGCTTTTTGGCCTGTTAGAAACTAAAATAAGAGGTAGTAATTGGTTAAAAGTTAAAAATGTTGTGTGTGATTCTTGGGCTATTTCAACTAATAGTAGCTGTCACAAAGGGGGTAGGATTTGGATAATTTGCCAGCCTTCTCAGGTTATGGTTAATATGCAGCATGTAACAGCTCAACTGATTCATGCTAAGGTGTTTGACAAAACTAGGGATTGCCATTTCTTGTTCACCCTTGTCTATGGATTTAATAAGGATAAGGAGAGGGAGAGTCTTTGGGAGTCCTTAGTTTCCATTGGGAAAGGAATTGACAGTAGTTGGATGGTGCGTGGGGATTTCAACAGCCTCATGCACCTGAATGAGAGAATAGGTGGAGCTCAGGTGCAATGGCATGATGTTCTCCCTATGAAGCAGGTGGCAGTTAGGTGTGACTTAACTGAATTAAAGTCTATTGGATCCTTATTTATATGGAACAACAAACATGAAAATGGGTCCAAAGTTTATAGCAAAATTGATAGAGTATTGATTAATACTGAATGGTTAAATGACTTCCCTGACTGTTTTGCCAATTTCCTCCCTGAAGGCCTTTTTGATCACTGTCCATGTGTGATCTCCTTCCAGGGAGAGAGAGATAGGAAGGGTAGTCCGTTCAAGTACTTCAACATGTGGTCTCTGGTGGATGATTTTCTTATGGTGGTTGAGACAAATTGGAGGAAACCTGTGACTGGTAACCCTTTGTTTCAGGTTACTCAGAAACTTAAAACTTTGAAACAAAGTTTAAAGCAGCTGGATAGACATAATTTTAGTGACATTGAGAACATCACTCATGTGACTGAAATTGCTCTTGAGGGGTTTCAGAAACAGCTTAGACTTGATCCTCTGAATCAGGAAATTGGTAATGCTGAAAATGCTTGTGCACAGGAATTGAGGCTTCTAAAAACTGCTTGTGCCCAATACCTGAAGCAAAAATCAAAGGAAAACTGGATGGATGAGGGTGACTCTAACTCTGCTTTCTTTCATACAAGTATTAAGCATAGAAGAATAGAGTTTACCAGATTAAAAATATGCATGGAGTGTTATGTACCCAGCAGAATGAGATTCAGGGTGCTTTTGAAGAATATTATTGCAATTTGTTAGGCACCTCCAAACCTGTAGCTCCTGTTAACTTGGATGTTGTCAGGCAAGGGGCTTGTCTAACTGCTGATCATCATGCCATCTTACAAGCTCCTATAACTGATGAGGAAATTAAGACTGCTCTATTTTCCATACCTGGTACTAAAGCCCTTGGACCAGATGGTTATAGTAGCTAGTTTTTCAAAGATGCCTGGACCATAATTGGGAAGGATGTTCTTGCTGCTGTATAGAATGTCTTTAGTTCTGGGAAGCTTTTGAAAGCTTGTAATGCAACTGTCCTCACTCTTATACCTAAGGTGGATGTCCCTGAGCATGTCACTCAATTTAGGCCAATTGCTTGTTGTAACACTATCTATAAATGTGTTACAAAAGTTATTTGCAATAGATTGAATAATATTTTGCCAGATATAATTAGCCCCTCTCAAAGTGCCTTCATAAAAGGAAGAGACATTGTGGGAAATGTTCTTATTTGTCAAGATTTAATAAGGTTGTACAGAAGAAAAGCCTGTTCCCCAAGGGTAATGATGAAGATTGACTTACAAAAGGCGTATGACTCTGTAGAATGGGCTTTCCTTAGACAAATGTTGAATGCTCTTAATTTTCCCAGTCATTGGATGGAGCTCATTATGCAATGTGTGAGTACTCCCTCCTTTTCCATGACTTTAAATGGGAATGTTTTTGGGTATTTTCATGCGAAACGAGGACTTAGACAAGGGGATCCCCTATCCCCCATCCTCTTCACTATTTGTTTGGATTATCTCAGTAGGATTTTACTGTGGGTTCAGAGGAGGACTGAGTTCAGGTATCATCCCCTGTGTAAAAGAGTGCAGCTAAGTCATCTATGTTTTGCAGATGACTTAGTGATGTTCTGCAGAGGAGATGTTTCATCTGTCTTGTTAATGCTGAGGGCTTTTAAAACTTTCTCTTTAGCCCTCTGGTTTGATAATGAATCATGGGAAATCTGAGATTTATTGCAATGGGGTTGATGAGCATGCTATGGCCATGATGATCAGGATTTCTGGTATGCACAGAGGTAAAATTCCTTTCAAATATTTGGGAGCCAATATATCTCCTAAAAGACTTGGTGTCAATGACTGTCAGTGCCTCATTGATAAAGTAACTACCAGAATACGAAGTTTGGGGGCAAGAAAACTGTCATATGCTGGTAGAGTGGTGATGATCAAGGCTGTTCTAAGTACACTCCATAATTATTGGGCACGAATTTTCATTTTGCCAAAAACTATTCTTGCAAAGATTGAATCCTTGTGCAGGCAGTTTCTTTGGCATGGCACTGATATAAAGGAGAGTCCAGCTTTGGTTGCTTGGGAGCAAATTTGTAAGCCAAAAAAGAAAGGTGGGCTAGGTTTGAGGAATCTGTACTGGTGGAATATAGCTGCAGTAGCAAAATACGTCTGGTGGATTGCATAAAAGACTGATCATCTTTGGGTCCGCTGGATTCATGCAGTGTATATGAAAGACAGAGAATGGGAGGAGTATATACCAGGCAGTGGAGTTAGTTTGGCATGGAGGAAAATTTGCTGGGTTAAGGACCTAGTTAAACATCATATGTTCAATAATACTCTTACTGATTATTCTATTAAACTTGGCTACAACTGGCTAGTTGATGAGGGGGTGGATGTTTCTTGGCATGCTTGGACTTCAAATAAATTGATTGTCCCAAAGCATGGCTTCATTATTTGGCTAATGGCTCATAGAAGACTTTTGACACAAGATAGACTAGCTAGAATGGGGATTATACATCTGAACTATTGCTATCTTTGTGGTGATAAGGAAGAAAGTTTGGAGCATTTATTTTTTCAATGCTCATTCAGTAGAAAATGTCTGGCTCTACTGTCAGAGTGACTTCAGGTGCAGCTCCCAGATAAGAACATTCTGTCATGGTGGGTACAACTGAGGTGCAGATCCTTGCAACAGAAGAAAGCTCTTGCTACTGTAATGGCTGCAGCAATATATTTCATTTGGTGGTGTAAGAATAAATGTCGAATTGAAGAATCAGTTCCTATGCCTACGGTGGTGATGAAGAGATGCAAGAAGGAACTTCAGATGAGACTAAGTAGTTGTAGGCATTTGTCTAAGTTCTCAAAAACAAATGCCTGGTTTAACAGAATTTGTAATACCTGATGATGAGTAGTCTAGAGGTTGCCTGCCTATAAGGCACACTTGTGAGAGTTAAACATTTATATGGGTGGTTTATGATCTTTAATGAAAGCTTACATTTCCCCCCCCAAAAAAAAACTGCTTTATTCTCTTCTAATAATCTTCTTCTTCAAGTTCCTTAATTTCCAGTTTTTAATCTTCGATTAATTTTTAATAATTCTTCAACAATGGCCGCAAAAAAAAAAATCTTCCAGGGGTGCAGTGTCTCCTGGAACTCCACCTGTTCAAAACCCTGAGGAAACTACTTCCGAAAATATCACTTCATCTTCTGCTGCTCAACCTCCTATGGTTGGTAAACCGAATGATTCTCCTCTCGAGATGATTTTAATTTTCCATGGTGATTTCCAATTCAAACCCACAAAAGCTCTGAAAGATGATCAGTCTCTCTTAAATCGCCTGAAGCCTGAATTTGAAAAGGTGCTGAAAGATAAGGGAATCATTCCCGCCGATTCCGAAGTTTGGATCTCTGAAAATTCTCCTATCAGGGCTGACTGGGCATGTCCTGGTTGGTTCTGTATTCATGATTGGGCCTTCAGGGCAGGTTGTAAGCTTCCTTTCTCTCCTCTTATGGTGGAGGTTATTAAAGAAATTGGTGTCCCTTCTTATCAATTGATGCCTATGGTATGGAAAGTGGTCTACTCCGTTGAGTATCTCTGCAAAAAACATAATATTTCGTTTTCCCTTGATGACCTGAAGACCTGTTATGCTGCCAAGACCAATAGCCCTGGCCGTATAAGCTTCAAGGTCAGGCCTTCCACTACTCCCCTTCTCAGAATCTGGATAGTGGCCATGACAAGAACTGGGCTGCTGGGTACATGTTTATCAGGACCAATTTTGTGGGCCCTGATCTGGCATATTTGAACTATGAAGCTTGCGTTGCTGGTGAGTACTTTGGCTTTTCCTTTTATCCTGCATGTTTATTCGTTACTAAAAAATAAAATTATATTGAATCATACCTCCTGTGTGCGCAGTTGATGATTGATTCTTTGGCCGAGTACCTACTGCAAACATTTCTGATTTTCTTGCTATTCCTCCATTGGAGAGGTCTTGGCCTCTCTGTTGCGGGGATGGCCATCTTCCTCGCTGCCTGAAAGCTGATGGTGCTACCAGGGTGCCTAAACCTTCGAAGGCTGTTAGTGCTTCTACTTCAGGCAGTAAGTCTATTTTGTTTTCTTTTTTTTCTTCCTATTTTGGCCCTTCCATGATAGTTAGTTTTTATTGCTAATGTAGTGTTTCGTATTATAGCCACCAGGTCATCTACTCGCCTTGCCAGATTTGGTATGGTGATCTTTCACCAGTTGGCTAAGATTAAGGAGGAAGGCTCCCGGGGAAGGCGGTGACGCCAGCCTGTTATTGATTTACCCGAGTTGTCGATCTTGCGCAAGGTTTCTCTCGTTCTCGCCTCTGTCAAGCAGTCGAAGAGAAAAATAGAAGATGTTGATATGTTTGCCCAGTCAGAGAAGTGAGAGCCAGGGTAGATAATGTGGAGGCTGCTAATGTAAAAATCAGGGACTATGCTGCTTCCAAGTCAGATGTCATGCTCACCCTTGATCCTATTGAGACTGCTACTCAGGTAGTTGCTTGATGAGATCATGCAGTCGACCTTTTGGCAAGTGCCTTGGGCTCTTTGTAAGGAGGTACGCCATTTTTTTTATTGTTATGAATATTTCTTAATATGTGTATTTTATTTGGAGGTTTTTATTATTATGACATAACATTTATACTATTCTTTTTGTTTTTGGTTAGGGTGCCGCGACCTATCTCCACAACGCTTATCAGGCTAATTCTCTGGTAGCCGGGATTGATCTTATGAGGTCTGATCATGATAGGCTGAAGTCTGAACTGGATGTTGCTCGGGCTGACCTGGCTGCTAAGGCTGCTGAGGCTGCTGATTTGGCGAAGGCGCAGGCTGAGAGGGATGCTGCTAAGGCTGAGGCAGGCTCAAACAAATAGCTTTTACAAGAGCGCTGGACAGGAATTAAGAGCTTACTCTAGAGAGGGACGATTTAGAGTTCAAGCTTGATGATGCCTCCCTGTATTTTTATATTAAGGGTAGGGCAGCTGCTATATCGGAGCCTGAGGAGGCTAGGGCGTATTGGAACCCTGAAGCTGAGATGGCCTTCGTTGCCTCTAAGTATCCTGATCTGCACAACATGGGCAATGAACAAGAGGTCAATTCTCCAGGGGAGCAGGATGTTGATGCTGAGGCTGGTCAGGCCAGGAGTGGGAGTGCTGATGCTGTTTCTAAGGAGAAGCAGTAATTTGATTTTTTCTTTGCTGGTATTGGTCCATCCAGGGGGGATGTCCCTGGACAAACAATTTTATTTTCTTTGTTTCGGTGCAGGTCAGGGAGACTATCCCTGGATTTTATGAATATTTTGGTGCCTTTGCCCCAGGGGGTAAGGGCTTTATTAATATGATATTAATGGCCTTCCTTGGCTAATTTTGCTTACTTCCTGACGTTCTGTTTGCTTTTGAATTTTTTGAACCTGTGAACTTTGTTTTTCCAATCCCGTGGACCTGTCAAAATCTTTATTTTGTTAACCTGTAAGACATTTTTGAACTTATCCTGTCATTTAAGCTGTCATGAGTAATTCAACCAAGTATGGTTTTTGCCATAGTGGTTGAAGGGGTGGGAAAACCGGCCTGACATGAGGGCTTATGTCCCCTGCCTGACTGGAGGGCTTGGTACTCGGCCTGACAGGAGGGCTTTTTAGACTAATGGTTAGTATGGCACACCCTTCCACCATCTTGCTGCGTCCAGCCGTTTGTAAATATATGCAGTAAACCTAATCAAGTCAGGCAATTATTTCATGCGTGATTGGTCCTGACATTTATTGTATCCGGTGATGGTTACCAACTCGTTAGGGACAATTAAGTGCAAAGTTTTGTTTCGGAAATTGATATATAGTAGAGTAGCCCTCAATCCTGAATATTTATGCATATAAACATTTATCATGTATAATTGTTCAGGATTCAAAAAATAAGAGAAATTGGCTTAGTTAGATATATAGACATGGTTTGCACATAGAGCATATGAAACACGTAATTTTTCAGGTAGCACGTCAGGTTGAATCACTGATAGTAAAGATAAAGTTTTTTTACCTGATTTTGGCCTGACGTAGGTTTTTATATATGGGATAATTTTAAGTGTGTTACATTCCAAGATTTTGGGATCATTTCTCCTTCTAATGTTTGGAGCCTGTATGATCCTTGTCCAACGATTGAATCAATTAAGTAAGGGCCTTCCCATGTAGGGGCGAGCTTGTCTGCTGATTTTTCTTTTTTGTTTGGAAAAACTTTTCGTAGAACAAGGTCTCCTTCCCTGAAAACTCTAATTCTAACATTTTTGTTGTAAGTCCTGGCTACTGCTTGTTGGTATGACGCCATCCTGATTTTGGCAGCGTCTCTTAGCTCTTCTGTCAGGATCAGGTTGTCTTGCATCAGGTCTCTGTTTGCTTCAACCTTGTTCAGGCTATATCTTGACGTCGGCACCCGAACTTCTGCAGGGATGACAGCTTCACAGCCATACACCAAAGAGTAGTGTGTTTGGCCTGTCGATGTTTTTGGGGTCTTCATGTCTGCCCATAGCACTAATGGAAGTTCCTCAGCCCATCTGCCTCGTCTTATTTTTAGTTTCTTCTTTAGGCAGCTTATAACTACCTTGTTACTGGATTCAGCCTGGCCGTTGGCCTTTGGATATCCAGGGGTTGATGTTACCAGGCTGATATTCCATTCTTGGCAAAATGCTTTGGTCTTTTTCCCTACAAACTGGGTTCTATTGTCACATACTATTTCTGATGGGACTCCATATTTGCAAATAATATTCGTCTTGATGAAGGATATTACTTCTTTTTCGGTTACTTGCCTGAAAGAGTCAGCTTCGATCCATTTGGAGAAATAATCAGTCATAGCCAGCATGAATACTTTCTGTCCTGGAGCTACAGGCAACTTTCCTAGAATATCCATGCCCCACTTCATGAATGGCCAGGGTGCGGAAATTGAGTGAAGGAGCTCAGATGGCTGATGTATTATTGGTGCATGAACTTGATAGGCTTCACACTTTGAAGAGTATTCCAGGCAGTCAGCCCTCATTGTAGGCCAGTAGTAGCATGTCCTGAGTACTTTACTTGCCAGGCTCTTTCCTCCTTTGGTCGGACTCACTTAGAGCTTAATTTTCGGTTACTTGTCGTTAGGAGCACCTAGACCAAAACAATATTTATAACTTCACAAACAACTCTACTATTAGTAAAGAGGCAAGTAAAGGTCGGATCCCAAGGGACGGGTATTGATGTAGGATTTTCGATTGCAAGTAGCGGTGTTTAGGGGTGTCACGATTTGGGTTGAGATAAGAAGATCACTAAACTAAATAGAAATAAAAGTAAACAAGCAAGATGATTAAAATGAGATGTAAACAATTGATTAAAAGCACTATGGTGTCATGGGATCATAGGGGATTCATGGGAATTGACCATACCAACATATTCTCAAATTATACGCAAGTAATTATTGTTGTGATGGATCAAGTTGGTTTATATCTTACAATCCTAGGAAGGTTTGGGTCCCGGAGCCGAATTGATTAGATTGTACAACACGTACAAGTCGACTTAATCCTCCCTACTCAACTATATGCATGGTCTAATGAGACTTGAGTTGGTTTATGTCTTACAAGTCTCATTGAAAAGGTAAGTGATGGGTAAAAAATGCAAGGATTCATAGGCTCGTATTTCATCAAACATAACATGTGCATAAGTTGAGATCACAACAAGCAAGCAAATAAATTATGAAAACATATTAAATTAAGCACGAATCATCCCCCATGTTGGTTTCCCCTAATTACCCATTAACCCTAGCTAAGGAAACTACTCACTCATTATCAAGTTTAACATGTTAACAAGGTTGTCAATCATATTAACCAAGCAAAACATGATAAATAAATGAAGATGATTAACAATAATTAAAAAGGGATTAAGAGAATTATACCTACTAATGATTCCAAAATAAAGCAAAGAATAATAGAAGTACTTGATGAATGATTGGAAGGTTGTCAATCTCCCAATAATAACCCAAATAATCTTCAATTACCCAAAATAAAAGATGAACAAAAGAGAAATTAAGGAAATGAGATTTGTATTAATATTTGATTAGAAGTTGATTACAAGATTAAGAAGAGATTAGAATGATATAAACTACACTAAGGATTGATAAGAAGAACATAATTAATCTAATTAGACTAATGGGGTATTTATAGTGGAGATTAGGTACACAAATTAGGGTTTACTAAGGGTTTAAATGACGATTAAGTCCTTGAGGAATCGCTCCTCTCAGAAAAGATGCGAGTCTCCTTTTTGCCGGTCTTCCAAAAATATACGCATCTTTAATGGAAGGGAGAAGAGGACGTATGGGCCTGTAAGAGAATCCAGGCGTCCAAGAGTCGGGATGAGCGGATTCTGGGTTGTGGTTGGACGGGCATCCCTATGGCAAAGACGCTCGGATCTCTGCTGTCCTGGACGAGCGTCTTTATGGTTGGACGAGCGGATTTGGTTCCAGCTTCCCTTTTCTTCTTTTCTTCCTCTCTTCTTTCGATAATCCTCCGGGATTTAGTCGAGGATGCAAGGATTTCTTCATCATTGCCCATCTACTATAATATGTACAAAGGCCTTCTAGTCTTGTCTTCTCTTCGATGCTTGGTCATTAGATTCGATCAATTTAGCTCTATTTTGCCATGAAAATGCAAGGTTTGCACTCCTCTCCTACCAAGGAAACAAAACCTCAAAGAATATGCAAAACAAATGACTAAAGATAGTAAATGACCCAAATATGCACTAAAAAGCATAGGAACGAGGCTAATTCGGGGACTAAATATGCTCAAATGATGGTCACATCAAATATCCCCAAACCGAACCTTTGCTCGTCCCGAGTAAAGAGGTGACAAAATTAGGACCCTTATTTAAACTATCCTACTAATATAGCTGACATGAGACAATTAGCGGGTCTCACTCCGCCCCTTCAACTCACAACAAGACAACCATGAGGTAGGATGCCTTCTGCAAGGCAAGGTGGGTCTTGCCAAAATGGCAACACATCCAAACATTAAAGCACACAAAATCAAGTAATGGATGCATCTACAAAAGAATAGCCACTTTCCTCATCTAAGTGGCGGAAATTATCCAAAGGGGAAGCAATTCAAGGGTACACACTCCTTCATAGATGCAATTTCTTCAAACTACTAAGCCTAGAAGGATACCAATAAATCACCTCCAAGTTGTGTCAAGCTAGGGTACCTTTGTCCTCAATCGTTAAATGCTTTTGTCAAGAATACACTCCCTATGGTGTTAGAAACACTGGAGGATCGCGGAATTCCCCCTCTTGCCTAGACAAGAAGAAGGGTCGTCCCCTCTCTACCATGCACAAAAGTGGATATGATGGATAAAGGGATCGATAGAATTTTGAGTTTCATTTGGGAGTTTGCTTTGTTGTTGTTTTTCCCCCCTAATTTCTTGTGGCATATAACATTTGAGAACAATTTCTTTTAGCCATTTCTTTTGATTTTTGGCATTTCAATACTTGGCAACTTTCAACTTTAGCATTTTCTTTTGAACATTTTCAAATTCAGCCCAATTAGTAACGAGGGTGCCTTATATTTGAAGCATGTGAGTTTTCTTTTTTTTGTTACTCCTCTTTTCTTTTGATGCATTTTGCAAACTTTTTCTTTTCTTTTCTTTTCATTTCTTGAACTCAAATTTTGAATAATTTCTTTTTGTGCCCATTCCCTTTGATGACAAAATGTATGTGTTTTGTGTGGATTTTGCGCAAGGCGGAATCAGGTCAGGGTAGAGTTGTGTAAGGTTAACTAGCTCAAGGTGGTTGTTGGTCAGGTCGTCAGGGTATAATATAAAGCTGTAAAGAAAATAACGATAACAATAATGAGACAAAGAATTTTGTACGTGGAAAACCCTTGAGTGGGAAAAAACCACGGGCACCAAGCCAGGAGAGGATTTCACTATGTAATTTGGGAGAATTATTGTATGATAATAACAGTGCTTATATTTTTCTATGTATTGCGTATGTAAATGTGTGCTTCTTCTTGTGTGAGAATGAGATGAGTCCAACATCTTCAAAGTGCTCCTTATATAATCTTCAATCTTGAACGGCTGTCTGATATGGTAATGAATGCGGATTATTCTTCATTATTGCCTGTAATAATTGCTAATTATTCATCCCTTAATTATTGCATTTACTGCGAGACCTCACTTAATGCTGCGTATATAATTCCTTTATAATACGCGTATATGGTCTAATATCGTCCTGATATTTTGACCGTTGTCCTCTCCATGGCCCGGCGCCTATCTTCATGTGTCCTGATAGCCTGACGACCCGGCAGTCAGGTTTAGATGAGATACTGATCAGGAAGGTCTGCGGATTTCCAGGCCTAACAATTGCCCCTTATCTCCTTATTTGTAGTGGGCCAAGATGAAAAAATGAGGAGATAACTTTATTTTTAGGAAGATTACCCAACGGTTAAGTTTTGCCTAGTCAGTTTCCTGTAACGGCTATTTTACTGCAGTTGATGACGCGTGTAATATTTACTGCAACTTCCTTAATGATTATCCACTTCCTTTGCGGCTGAAACCCTAATCTTCTCCATTATAAATACCTGCGTGCTTCATTAAGTTGAACTCACCAAAGCAATTCTTCTTATTTCTCTCTTTAATAATCTTTCTCTTCAGTTCTCTTAATTCCCAACTTCTTCAATCTTCGATCAATTTTCCATAATCTTTCAAATATTGGCTGCAAAAAAGAAGTCTACCAGGGCAGCGGTTCCTGCAACCCCTCCTCCTCAGAATCCTGAGGAAACTTCTTCTGAAAATCTGCCTACTTCTTCTGCTGCTCCATCTCCCACAATCAGTAAGCCGAGTGATTCTCCATTGGAGATGATCTCAATATTCCATGGTGATTTTCAATTCAAGCCTACAAAGGCTTTAAATGAGGATCAGTCTCCTGCAAACCGTTTGACACCTGAGTTTGAGAAGATTTTGAAGGATAAGGGGATCATCCCTACTGATGCTGAAGTCCGGATCCCTGAGAATTCTCCCATCAGGGCCGACTTGGCTTGTCCTGGTTGGTTCTGTATTCATGATTCGGCTTTCAGGGCAGGTTGTAAGCTTCCTTTTTCTCCTCTTATGGTTGAGGTTATTAAGGAGATCGGTGTTCCATCCTATCAGTTAATGCCAATGGTGTGGAAGGTTGTGTGTTCCATTGAGAATCTCTGTAAAAAAACACAATATTTATTTTTCTCTCGATGATTTGAAGGCTTGTTATGCTGTTAAAACAAATAGTCCTGGCCGTATAAGTTTTAAGGTCAGGGCGTCGACTACTCCTCTTTTGAGCAACTTGGACATCGACCATGATAAAGGTTGGGCTGCTGGGTACATGTTTGTCAGGACCAATTCTGTGGGTCCTGACTTGGCGTATTTAAATCATGAGGCTTGCGTTGCTGGTGAGTCTTTTGGTTTCTCTCTTTGCCCTGCATATTTTACTTGTTAGTGAAAAATAAAATGAAATTTATAATAAGTCATACCTCTCACGTGTGTAGTTGATGATTGGGTCACTGAAACTGAGTATCCCACTCCCAATATTTCTGCTTTCCTTGCTATTCCTCCTTTGGAGAGGTCTTGACCTCTCTGTTGTGGGGTTGGTCACCTTCCTCACTGCTTGAAGTCTGACGGTGCTGCCAGGGCGGCTAAACCTTCAGGGGCTGCTAGTGCTTCTACCTCAGGCAGTAAATCTATCTTAGTCTTTCTTTTCTTTTTACTTTAGCTTCCTGATAATGTTTGGTTTATATTGCTAATATAGTATTTTGCGTTGTAGCCACCAGGTCATCTATCCGCCTTGCCAGGTTTGGCATGGCTGACCTTTCGGCCAGGCCGGCTAAGATCAAGGAAGAAGGTTCCCAGGGGAGCGGGGATGCTGAGCCTGTTATTGATTTGACTGAACAGTCTGATGCTGCCAAGGTCACTGCTTTATCTGCTGCCCCTGCTGAAACAAGTTCAGCAGCCCAAAAAAAAAAAAATTGAGGATGTTGATATTTCTGCTCCGGTCAGGGAAGTGAGAGCCAGGGTGGACAATATGGAGGCTGCTAGGGTGAAGATCAGGGACTACGCTGCTTCTAAATCAGATGTCATGCTCACCCTTGACCTGTTGAGATCGCTACTCAGCGCTTTTTCGGATCATTCGATCGACCTCTTGGCAGGAGCCTTGGCTGCCATAAGAGAGGTAGGCTGGAACAATTTTTATGTGTGTTTCGTTTGAACAGTTTTTATTATTGGGGTATATTACTCATACTTTTCTCTCTGTTTTTCGTCAGGGCGCTGCGACCTGTCTCCATAATGCCTATCAGGCTACCTCTTTGGTAGCCAGGATTGATCTGATGAGATCAGATTATGATAGGTTAAAGTCTGAGCTGGATTTTGCACGAGCTGACCTGGTTGCCTAAGCTGCTGACTTGACAAGGGTGCAGGCTGAGAGAGTTGCTGCTAAGACTGAGGCAGTTTCGAGCAAGCGGCTGTTGCAGGAGGCCTTGGACAGAAATGAGGAGCTCACCCAAGAGAGGGATGATTTGGAGTTCAAGCTAGATGATGCTTCCCTCTACTTCTATATCAAGGGAAGGACGGCTGCTATGTCGGAGCCTGTCGAGGCCAGGGCGAAATGGAACCCTGAAGTTGAGATGGCTTTCGCTGCTTCAAAGTATCCTGACATGCATAATATGGAAAATGATCAGGAGGCCGACTCTCCAGGGGAGCAGGATGTTGACGCTGATCCGGCTAAGAGTAGGGAGTAGGTTGTTGATCTTTGATCTTGTTTTCTAAGGAGAAGCGAGTAATTTATTTTTTCAGTTGGTATTTTGGGCCATCCAGGGGGGATGTCCCTGGACAAACAATATTTTTCTTTTCCTGTCTTGGGTCAGGGAGACTATCTCTGGCCTTTATGAATATTTTGGCACCTTTGCCCCAGGGGGTAAAGGTTTTTATTAATATAGGCATGGTGGCCTTCTTTTGGCTGATTTTGCTTTTGACTTTGCTTGGTTTGTGAGTTTCATCCCTTTGGGCCTGTCAAACATTTTGTTTGAATAACCTGCACATCATTTTCGTTTTATTTTGTTATTCATGATTAATTCAACAAAGTATAGTTTTTTGCTATAATGGTTGAAGGGGTGGGAAAACCGGCCTGTCAGGAGGGCTTATGTCCCCTGCCTAGCTGGAGGGCTTAGTATTCGGCCTGTCAAGAGGGAGTTTTAGACTAAGTGTTTGGGAGAGAACACCCTTACACTGTCTTGCTGCGTCCAGCCGGTTGTAATCCGTGGCGATAAACCTAGTCGGTCGAGACAATTATTTCATGCCGATTGGTCCCGACTTTTTACCGTATCTGGTGGCGGTTACCAACTCGTCGAGCACGATCAAGTGCGAAATTTTTGTTTTAAGTATATAGTAGAGTAGCCCTCAATCCTGAATATTTATGCATATAATCTTTTATCATGTATAATTGTTCAGGATTCAAGAGGTAAATAAATAGGTTAGTTGAACAGATATAAAATACAGACAAGGCATGTAAAACATGTAGTTCATCACGTAGCACGTCAGGTTGAGTAGTGATTGAATTTATACCGGGTTGTAGCCTGATTTGATCTTTACATATGGAATTAATTTTAAATGAGTTACATTCCAGGATCTTGGGATCATTTCCCCTTCTAGCGTTTGGAGTCTGTATGCTCCTTGTCCAACAATTGAATCGATTAAGTAAGGGCCTTCCCATGTGGGAGCCAGTTTGCCTGCTGATTTTTCTTTTTTTTATTTGGAAATACCTTGCGTAGGATAAGGTCTCCTTCTTTAAAGACCCTGATCCTGACGTTTTTATTGTAAGTCCTGGTGACTGCTTGTTGATAGGATGCCATCATGATTTTGGCAGCGTCTCTTAATTCTTCTGTTAGGACCAAGTTGTCTTGTATTAGGTCTTTGTTTGCTTCAACATTGTTCAGGCTGCATCTGGATGTTGGTACTCGTACTTCCGCAGGAATGACAGCTTCACAGCCATACACCAGGGAGTAAGGTGTTTGGCCTGTTGCAGTTTTTGGAGTTATCCTGTCTTCCCATAGTACTAATGGAAGTTCTTCAGCCCATCTTCCTCGTCTTCTTTTTAGCTTCTTTTTTAGGCAGCTTATGACTACCTTATTGCTTGATTCGGCATGGCAATTGGCTTTTGGATATCCAGGGGTTGAAGTTACCAGGTTGATATTCCATTCTTGGCAAAATGCTTGGGCCCTTTTCCCCACAAATTGAGTTCCATTATCGCATACTATTTCTGATGGGACTCCATATATGCAAATGATGTTTGTCCTGGTGAAGGATATTACTTCTTTTTCAGTTACTTGCCTGAAAGAGTCAGCCTCAATCCATTTGGAGAAGTAATCAGTCATAGCTAACATGAATACTTTTTGTCCTGGAGCTACGAGCAGTTTTCCCATAATATCCATGCCCCACTTTATGAATGGCCAGGGTGCGGAGATTGAATGGAGGAGTTCGGATGGTCGATGTATGATTGGTACATGAATTTGGCAGCTTCGCATTTTGAAGAGTATTCCGGCGATCGGCCCTCGGTGTAGGCCGATGTAGCCTTTATCCCGAGAACTTTGCTTGCCAGGCTCTTTCCTCCTTTGTGGTTGCCACAGTGTCCATCGTGTATTTCTTGAAGTACTAGTTTTGCTTCATCAGGCTCTAAGCATCTTAGGTAGGGTCCAGCCTGCGATCTCTTGAACAAAGTGTTATTGATGATAGCATAAGTTGAAGCTCTGATTTTAAAAGCCCTTGCCTCATGTCTACCCCGAGGCGGTATTCCTCGGAAAAACCAAATAATAGGGTTTAGTCCAAGAGTTATTGTCTGATTGACAGGATCGACTTGTTCGAGTTTGCTTGATGGTGGCTCTAATGAGTGCACAATTGGTATTTTGTCGAAAACAGTGGAGGTGAAATTTGAACCTAGGTGGCGTAGCATCACTGGGTATTCGTCTCTTGATATTTGATCTATGTCAAATAAAGCAAATTTAGCGATGAGTTTTTTTGCATATTCTAAATACGAAATCATTTTTGTATCCTTAGCCGTATAAATTCCCTTTATTTGATTAGCAATTAAGAGTGAATCAGTTTTTACCTTTAGGTTTTGAACACCGAGGTCTAGACATACCTTTAAGCCTCGCTAACAGGGCTTCATATTCGCTTCGTTGTTCGTGGCTTTGAACTCACGACTTACGACTGTGCTATCATATCTCCATGGGGCGATTTAAGTACTAGTCCTAACCCTGTCCCCATGGCGTTGGATGCCCCATCTATGAATAGGGTCCATTCTTGGTCCGGGGTTTTATTTTCTAGTTGGTTGACCTCTTTTATCGTGTCCGGTTCCGGTTAGGGCTAAAGTCGACCACAAAGTCTGCTAGGGCCTGCGGTTTGATTGCTTTGCCCTGGGTTCAAAGGAGATGTCGTATGTGCTAATCATGACCGACCATTTGGCCATCCTGCCTGAAAGTTCAGGCTTACGCAGGACATATTTTATAGGTAAATTGGTCCTGACTATAATGGGGTGACTTTCAAAATAAGGTCGCAATTTAGTACATGACATAATTAAAGCTAAGACATATTTTTCAAGTAGTCCATACCTCAACTCAGCATCTAGCAGGCTTTTACTTACATAGTAGAATGGATGTTGTCTTGACCATCCTGTTCTTTCACCAGGATCACACATTCGTGTCGGTGATGATAGGTATACTGACAAAGGCTCTCCCTTCTCTGGCTTAGCCAATAAGGGTGGAGATGATAAGTAGGATTATAGATCCTGAAAAGCTATCTCATGTTCATCCGTCCACTAGAACTGTTTATTCTTTCTGAGAAGGTTATAGAATGTTTTGCATCTCTAAGAGGATCTTGATATGAAACGGTTCAGGGCAGCTACCCGGCCTGTCAATTTATGGATATCCTTGACATATTTGGGTGACTGTAGTTCCAGGATAGCCTTTATCTATTCAGGGCTAGCTTCTATGCCTCTCTTTGTGACCATATATCCAAGAAATTTGCCTGCAGAGACTCCAAAGTGGCATTTTGCAGGGTTTAGCTTCATGTTGTATTTTTCTAATATCTCAAATGCTATTTCTAGATGCTTCACATGATCTTCTGCATTCTTGGATTTCACCACCATGTCGTCTATGTATACTTCCATGATGTCACCTATTTGGTCTTTAAACATCATGTTGACCGAGTATTTGATACGTTGCCCCCGCATTTTTCAGGCCGAAAGGCATGGCGGTGTAACAATATATGCCTCGATGCAGTAATGAATGCGATACTCTCCTGGTCGTGGGGTGCATCTTTATTTGATTGAATCCAATGGAAGCATCCATGAATGTCGGCATCTCGTGGCCTTCATTGTGTCTACCATGGCATCAATATGAGGCATGGGGAATGGATCTTTAGGACGGGGCTTTGTTCGGTCGGTGTAGTCTACACGGACTCTCCACTTTCCATTCTTTTTCGCACAACAACTACGTTAGCCACCACTCGGGTACATTACTTCCCTGATCATCCCTATATCCAAAAGTTTTTCTACTTCCTCGTTAATAATAGTATTTCTTTCAAATTTGCAAATTTCCGCCTTTTACATTTACGGGTTTAAAAGATGGGTCAACATTGAGCTTATGAGTAATTATATCGGCGCTAATTCCGTCATATCAAAATGTGACCAAGCAAACCAAGATGATTTATTTTTAAGGAACTTTACCAGATTCAGGCCGACACTATATGGTGCGTCGGATCCTACTAAAACATACCTGTCAGGGTACTCAGGGTCTAGGATTACCTGATCTGTTTCCATTCTGGGAGGTGCCACATAAGTGCTCCTGACAGGGTACTGTAATTGCTATGCCAGGGACTTACATACCTTGGAAGGCTTCAAGGCTGCTGTGTAGCATTCCTGGGCTGTCTTGTGATCCCCTTTGATTGTGGCTATGCCCCACTCTGTCGGTATCTTGATGCACTGGTGATAGGTTGACGGTACGGCCTTGACATTATGAATCCAGGGCCTGCCCAGGATAACGTTGTAGGATGACAGGCAGTCAAGGACTCCAAATTTCTCATAAGATGAGACTCCTTCCACGTAAGTTGGGAGGTGGATTTCTCCTAGGGTACTCCTAGTTTCGCCACTGAACCCTACTAGGACGCTAGATTTTTTGATGATTTGGTCTTCGTTGATCTTCATGGCTTTCAGTACGTCAAGCATAATCAGGTTCACTGAGCTGCCTCCGTCTACCAGGATCCTTCTTACTGTGGCTGTTCCAATCTGCATGGAAATTACCATGCCATCATGATGAACATCAGGGATGCCCACTAGGTCACAATCATTGAAAGTGATTGTTGGGATATGATCGGGCTTGCAGGGTGACATAGTCCTTGGCGTCCTGGCTATCTTCTTTGCTGCTGAACTTGTCAGGCCGTAAATCTCCGAACCGCCAGATATGAATTTTACTTCATAGATTGGTGGTGGTGGAGGGAGACTACGATCCTGCTTATGCTCCTGATTCTCTTTATCCTGGTTTGCGTTCCTGCCTTTCGTCTTGATCAGGTCTTTCAAGTATCCTGATTTTAGCAGGTAGGTCACTTCCTTCCCCAGGGTGAAACAATCATCTGTGGTGTGTCCAATATCCATGTGAAATTCACACCATTTTGAATTGTCCCTTCTGGGATTTGGATTTTCTGACTTCCTGGGCCATCTGACAGATGATCCCATATTGTCAAGTCTCTGGATTAATCCTGCAATATCAACACTGAAGTTATGTTCGGAGATAGGTGGATAAACTTTAACCTTACCTTGATACTCATGAGCCAGGTTAACTTCTGACTGATCTGGCCTGGAATATGGAGTAGGTCTATAGTTGTTTCCTTTGTTGCTCTTCCTACTGCTCCTTTCATGATCCTTTGGTCTAGTGGGTGATCCAAGTTTATAGCTTTTATCTTCTTCCAGCCTGATGAAAGCAAGAGTCTTGGCCTGAACGTCTTCAAAGGAGTGGCAGGGATACTTAGTGAGTTCGCTGTATAAGTCACTATATGGTAGTAATCCCTGTTTGAATGCCTCCACTGCTGTTCCAACGTCACACCTGGGTATGGACACTTTCTCCTTGTTGAATCTTGCAAGAAATGTTCTGAGAGTTTCATCAGGTTTTTGTGTAACTCGGTAAAGGTCACTGGATCGTTTCTCCAACTCCCCTATACTCGCGAACTGCTAGTTGAAGCTGTTGATCAGGTTGGCAAAGGAATGGATGCTCCCAGTTGGCAGGTTGATGTACCATTGCAGAGTAGGGCCAGTTAGGGTCGTTCCAAATCCCTTACACATGCAAACTTGTCTGAATTCGCTGGGAATAGATGCAGCCAACATTTTCTGCTTGTAAAGAGCCACGTGATTCTGTGGATCCGTGGTTCCATCATAGACCCTCATGGATGGAACTGTAAACTTCTTGGGTAGGTCTACTTTTGCTATTTCGTCTATGAAGGGCGAATCAACATAGCTGTCAGAGCAGCTTCTTCCATGCTGGCAGGTACTCCAGGTATCTTATCGAATTTTTCATTGAGTTTCTTGATCTCCCGAACCACTGCCATCATGATGGCTGCTGCGGACTCATCAGACTTCTCCTTATCATCCTTTAGTTCATCATCACCATCAACATTAATGGTTTTAGGAATACTTGGGCTCCCAAAACTGGAAAAATCAATATTCTTAATAATTGATGCAAATGGGGTTCCTGGTTGGAATCTAGAGCCTGCTCCTTGGGTTTTTTCTAATTTTTGCTTTAGAGCTGACTCAGATTCTTTCAATTGCAGGATTTCTGCTTCAATTTGGGCTACTTTTTCTTTTAGGCTTTTCAACTCAGCGACTTGTTGGAGAGATGCATTCAATTGTTCTTCAATGGTGGGTTGGGCCATTTTTGTAGGATTTTTGAATTTTTGTAGGATAAGAAAAAAGGATTAAAAGAGCTAGATGCCCCACGGTGGGCGCCAATTGTTTTGTGTGGATTTTGCGCAAGGCGAAATCAGGTCAGGGTAGAGTTGTGTAAGGTTAACTAGCTCTAGGTGGTCTGTTGGTCAGGGTATAATATAAAGCTGTAAATAAAATAACGACAACAATAATGAGACAAAGAATTTTGTACATGGAAAACCCTTGAATGGGAAAAAACCACGGGCACCAAGCCAGGAGAGGATTTCACTATGTAATTTGGGAGAATTATTGTATGATAATAACAGTGCTTATAGTTCTCTATGTATTGCGTATGTAAATGTGTGCTTCTTCTTGTGTGAGAACGAGATGAGTCCAACATCTTCAAAGTGCTCCTTATATAATCTTCAATCTTGAACGGCTGCTTGATATGGTAATGAATGCGGATTATTCTTCATTATTGCCTGTAATAATTGCTAATTATTCCTCCCTTAATTACTGCATTTACTGCGAGATCTTCTCACTTAATGCTGCGTATATAATTCCTTTATAATACGCGTATATGGTCTAATATCGTCCTGATATTTTGACCGTTGTCCTCTCCATGGCCTGGCGCCTATCTTCATGTGTCCTGATAGCTTGACACCCTGACGGCCTGACAATCAGGTTCAGATGAGATACTGATCAGGAAGGTCTGCGGATTTCCAGGCCTAACAGTATGGTAGAACATGGATGAATGATGGTTGCATGGTTTCAAGGGTCACCTTGGAATAAACGGTAGCCAAGGAGTTATCACACCACAAGGTACTCTTGACTAGGCCTTAATCCATGGGTCAAAGTGAAGGAAATGTAGATCTATATACATAAACATACTCATATATGTTTTAAAATTAATTTGTCATAAATTAGTAAAGGTCTTATGCATGCAAACTAATAAACAATATAAGGAAGAAAAATAATTTTCTCACCATAAAATCGGATTTATGGGCACAAGTGAGTTCACCTACTCACTTGTTCTTGAGCTCTCCAAATGGAAGAACAAGGACTCAAATGTAGAATCCCTCCCAAAAGCATATACCCAAGGAATACATCTTAATAAACCAATACTATTTAGATCTAGTAATAATATTAGTTTTACCATAAAAATGACACAAAATAAATTGTATTTTGGCTCTTGAAAATTTCGGTCAAGAGGTGATGTTTTTGTGAGATTTTATTTCTCTAGAATTATCATAAATTGTAGAGAGTTTTTGGAGGATTTTCTTACACTAGAAAATGTTGTGTATGAATTGTGAATGAATAATATCAAAAAGAAAAACTCTTCTTCTTTCCTTAGGGTGGCCGAAATTATGGCCTTGGGTAGCATGCCCAATGCCTTTAGTTTATGCTCTTCTCAAAAGCTTAGGCTTGCAAGGCTAGAGATTAGGCTTTAATAATTATGTTTCCTCATATTAAAATAATCAACATAATTATTTCACTAAATCTCCTTCTAATTTTCGGTACATACAAGATAAAATGGAAGGTCCATTTTATTTTGTCATTTGTCAATTGTGACATATGTGATATGTAACTTGACATGTGAATTTGTAATGTATTTTTAACATATTAAAAATCAACATACTCATGAAATATGTCATTTACAAAATTGACTAGTAATTCGTAATTACTTGTACCAAAAATGTTTCCAAATTATAAACTACAACATTCTGTATTTATAATAACTTATTCATCCCGTTTCAATTGTTTCTGTAAAAAATAATTTCATCCAAGTAATAAAATAGTTCGATTACTTAGACCGTGTCTTATTTAATCATATTTATAATAAGATACGTAAATTATACTCACAAAATCATCCGTCAATTTTAAGCAATTTAATTAACTCGTATCGGTATACGATCAATTAAATAATCAATTAAGAGTATTTCCCTATAGGTATGACCTAAGGGGATCAACTGATCACCACCGTCGCACGACAGTAATTTCAAACTCTAGTCAGCCAATCATTACCGATATGTGTGGACCAGTTGACTGTAAAATATTACATCCCATATGTATTCTTAAAATGAGATTTAATAATGATATTTAAATCATGTGATCGCACTATTGTTGAGGACACATTTCCCAACAATCTCCCACTTGTCCTTGACAAGTGTGCGTCACCAATTCTCTTGTCCTATTACTATCTCCCACTCAATGCAAGGTGTCTTTCAGGTCGTACTTGCAAGTGATCATATCGAGAGTGGTTTCCTCGATCTGGAGAATAACTGTTTGACCGGATTTATCCACTGTGGATACCTTCCGAGCGTGGCCACGCATTTCCAGTTCATTACTCCTCGAGTGGCCCTGAGATATTGTTTTAACCCTGACAAGGGGATGGACAATTCCTATCGCACTTATTCCCTTCGACTAGCCACAGCCATCATAACCCAAAATATGCCCATTTGACCCCATTTACGAAGGTCGTAGTAACACAAATCAAAGTTAATCTGAAACTGTGCCATCTTAGGTGAATAGTCTTTAGTCAAAAGAATCGACTCATTAGAATACCATAGTAGCTCTCGCCACGACCAGGCTATATAAATTGCCAGAACTCTATAAGCGGTCATAAGGCCCGACAAGGTGTTCCTAACAATCTGCCTATGTGATCGACTAGTCATCTCACATGACTGTATGGCACTTGAACTTGCCATCAATCGCATCACACTCTAGTCACTTCGAGACGTCACCTCATACAAATGACTATGGGCGAATACAATGCTAATCCGTGTTCACTTTAACGGGGTTCAATTGTCTCTACAACCCGTTTGGATGTAACAAAGTATAATAAAAGAGTTTTAAAGTAAAACTCGAACGACAAATGTGATTATCACATATGAATAGTCAATGCCTGATTACTATTTCATATTCCATAATCTAATTTGATCTTGTACGTAGTTGTTCATTTCAATTCAATTGAAATGACATGACTCATCATGTTTAGCCTTTGAGAAGGCTTTGGTTAGTAGGTTTTATCAACTTCTTGTACCTTACTCAACCTTACTACATACTCGTTTTCCTTTGTAATGTATACATTTGCATTACAAAACTTTCTGAGTACGTGTCGAGATCCAATCAAGACATAGGCCCTCTAGCCTAAGAATAGCTCCCACTGTTTTCACAGTGTGCAGGACTCATCTTTCTTGCACATCTCATGATCGCAAGTGTACTCAATTTCCGTTATAAATATCTCTCATTGTTCTTTATTGCCTAGAATGATTCTAGAAAATCTACTTCTTAATTAACATTGCCACAATGGTATCTTAACCATCCTAATGTGTTTTGATTATGGTTTTGTCGGAAACCATGCGCAATCTCAATTGTCAATTGTCACTTGTGTAACACCCTTACACAATATTGCATCATAAACACTTTGCTTTACTTCCTTAATGCTTCTGCAAGCACTTAAGGGTAATCTTTATAGCTGACTTGGTAAAGATTACTTAAATTCGATTTTTGAAAACAATTCATCATACTCAAAGCATATGAAGTGTTATACATCATTTCTTTTTAATTAATTCGGCAGCGGAAGCAAATAAAATCAATCAAATATGTTCAATTTAATTGAACTAGTCATGAATCTTATCAACATAAGACTCCTTACTGGCGCTAATATCATGTGGATTTATCTTCATAAATCCAGATATTCAAGATGTATTATAATACTCCAAAAGTCTTAAATCATTCGCAATGATCAATATGTCATCCACATATAAGACTAATTTAAAACTTCCGTAACTCCCACTAAACTCCATGTATAAACACAACTTCTCGACTTATCGAGAAATGTTTTACCACATGATCAAAATGTTGATTCTAACTCATTGATGTCCTACTTAAGACCCTCTCTTAAGTTTCACATTATCTTAGGATTGCAAGAATCTACTAAACTCAAGACATGTATTGAATACATTCCTTCTATTGAAGAAGTAGGTTTTAGATTCACTTGCTGTATGCATATCCTCAAAATGAAACACAATCCCTAAGAAGATCCAAATAGACTTAATCATTTCAATTAGTGCAAAACCCTTTGCAACCAATCTTGCTTTGAAATATCTCTTTATTAGTGCAAAACCCTTTGTCACTAATCAAGCCCTTTTGTTTCGGATTTTCATGGCTCTAAGCCTTGTATTGAGTTGTGACTTAAACACTCTTATGTAAGTCATATGTTCATTACTTTATAGAAGTAATCAACTTGAATCAAATAATTTCTTTTGTAAGTTATAAGCTCTTTACTTTCTTAAAAGTAGCATGAATTCATCATTTTTAACAAGTGACGAATTTAACCTCCTAGGTTTTGAAGAAACAATGTCTTACACAAAATGTCTCATGTAGCCAAGAAAGACCAGTTTCTTGCGACATAACATTCTCTGTGGCTTTCTTTGTGTCTTCTTTGTGGCTCTTGAATAATTTCTCCCACTCTGTCTTCTAGAAATAAACTTGTATTTTAGAAAGACAGCTTCACGAGCCACAAACCCGGTGTACTCGTGATAAATGAAGGGAAAAATGAGCATTTGTTTCTTGTGAAAACTTACAAACATGGCATCCTACCATTTCATATCTCATATGATTCGATTTAGTGGAAAAATAATTTAGACAAAAATGATAAAATCCCCAAAAGGATCAAGTAACTCAAAGTAACTTGATTGAAGTCCAAACTTTATCGAATAGCGTTTGAATTCTTATCCAACCACACATTGTCCTATAATGTGTGTTAAGAGAGATTAACTTGTGATATTAAATCACCTTTCAATTGGCTTATATCAAAGTCTTCACTTTGATAATCCCATCACGACTAAATCGTGATTCTTTGAATACTTTGAACTTCTTCAAGGATTTTTCTATTTACTTTATTAAGTGAACATATTAGTGTCAACTTAAATCGTTGGTAAAAGAAAATGATCAACCTATTTTGGATCAATGATTTACAATCTCGATCTCCTTTTCAACCAAAAAGCACGAGACATCTTGCTTTGAATACAAGTTACGCATATACCATTAACAATCTAGTGGTTTCAAGAGTACTCGATAACTCTTTACGTTCATCATTCCAAAATTTAAGGTTTAATCTTGGGTTACCAATTTGAATCTTACATCATCTACATGATATATCATTCTAGTTTGTTTTAGAATATAATCACCTTGATAATGGGCTAGCCATACATCAAATCGTGGTGTATAGGGTCACAAAAGTGAAAACCCTTTTTGTATCTTAACAAGTTTATATTCTTATTTAGAGTTTATGCACTTAATAGTCACAATTAAGTACAACGTTAAATCCAAAAACTAGATTGAGTACACAATTACTCTATCTCTCGACATTATTGTTGCTAGTCGTCATATTCTAATCATCTTATGTGTCGAATACAAAGATGAAAGCCTCCACTGGTTTCTAATATTGACGAAGTGGTACTAGCAAAATTTATGTTTAATCAAATAAACATTTAAAGAATAAGGTCCCATTAGATGTCCCACAACTAACTTGTTGATTCTTCAATAATTTGGGGTAGTTTCCTTTCTTGTGTCCAACATTTAAGACAATGGAAACTTTATTGGTTGGGATTGATAGGTTTAGTATCGTCATTTCTCAATAACTTTACTTTTAACATTACCTTGTATCAATTCCATTATTATCTTTACTTCTTGAACCTCGTCCTCATCTTGACGGTTTAAGAGAATGCTCCCACTCATTTCAATGAGTCTCTGCTTTGAGAAGCAAGATTGAATTCATGAAGATTACTCTTCATTTGTTCGTTTTAGTCTTAAAACTTTCATTGAAGTGGTTGCGATATTTTGGTCAATTTTGATTTCCAACAAATCTAGTTACCAAAATTAGAAACAATTCATTGTAAGTAGATGTGTTAGTCAAGAATCAAAAACCTGTTTGATAATGAATAACTTTAATCTATACACTTTTCAAGAGATCCTTAGCAATGGTTCATTTGAGGTTTTAGAAGAAAATTCAAATTTTGTCTTTAGTTACGATGTTTTAATGGAGATTTGAATCAAAAATCGAAATTATATCATATATGAATTGTGGTAAAGAAATAGAACAATATGATATGGAATAGTGGAAAACATAGCATTTATCGTTTTAATAATACTTGTAAATAACAAGTAAAGCATTTACATAGTGACCTCTACCCAACTATGATAAATGATTCCAAGATCCAAATTCATATTGACTTGGGGCACGGTGTGCCGAAATACCCCTTATCAATATAACTCGGTGGATTAACTCTTTAATCGATTCTACTTTTAGAACTCTTGGTTGATAAAATTACATTAATATTTTATCTCTAGCCCGAAACACATCCGGAAATACGTCGTGAATACTTTCGTTGAGTTCAACCCAAATTTCGAATAAATGTGTCCGTGATCCAAACCCATGTCAACTTAGGGCACGGTGTGCCGAAATACCCTTTATTAACACAAATTCGGTGGATAGACATTTATCACCCCACTTCACCAACGTAACAAGGTTTGTCTTACGGTAAAGCAGTTTCGCTCAACTCCCTTAAAACCGGTACTTCATGGGTTTCTAATTTTTGGTAAGGCTATGTCTCAATTGTTTATTTTAGCGAGAGGTCATGTCAATTTATTATCTATCACGTTTTAAGTGAACTAAAGCGGTGAACTACGATAATTGTAAGACACGGTCGATAAACTCGATTAAAATGACAATGCATGTTTTAGTTATGGCGATTTAGCGATGCATGTGACATAAAATAAAAAGCAAGCATAAAATAAATCCTAGTATGGCATTTCCTAAAATAGAAAAACTATTTAACTATTACATATTCGGAAACCAACTCCATTGGTCTCTTGAACTTCGGTTGTGGCACGCATCTAGAGGTAACACCGTCTTTATGTATCGCCATCTTGAAGAAATCCGTCTTTGGGAACTCCGAAATGAATAAAATTACATAATAAATTACATAATTTCCTATTATACATTTGTAACTATAATAAAATAAATCTATTAAATTACAAGACGGTGATACGAGATCACAATAAAAATTACAACCGAATCGATATTCCCATACATTTCGGGAAATACCAATTAAAATCTAAGGCCATACTAAGTAAAATTACATAATTCAAAATTACATAAATTAAAATTATGACAATCATAAAGAAAAATGCAGCATTATAATATGTATGAACATGCTCAATTTTATGCTAAATCGCCTTTAAATAGCCAATATCGTATATTACTCGGTTTTTACGGATTTGCGTGATTTCAACATTTTATAATCAAAAAAATACATAAACTCATATTTATGCATAAGTTAATTACCCTAACGTCTTAGGACTCAAAATTTAGTCTTCACTAATAATTTGACCATAATTAACCCATATTTACAAAATTGTTCATAAATGGACCAAAAATTACAAAAATAAGCTATAAACTTCAAATAAATCACAAAATTTCAAATAAATTCAAAATTTGAAATTTAAACTCATGAACATTCTGGAAAAATACCATGACACTCATAATGTTCAAAATCTTAGGTTAAAAATTTTGAAATTTTTCCGGAAAAACAATGTTGCGGTTTATCGATTTTTAATAAAATAATCATAAAAACATGGAAAAATTATTTTCATTAACTTTTCAATTTTAGATCTGAAAAAAGATAATAAAATGCAACATTAGACGTTTTTCCTAAGTCATAGATTATGTTTTATTAATTTTCCACTAATAGTGTCACTATTTATGCTATTTTTCTTCAAAAATCCATAAATCATGCAAAAAGACTTCTTTATAGCCAATTATTTTACACACATCTTGTAAAATTGCATGTGACAACATATTAATTTTCTATGATCAGATTCGAAATTTAACTCATATTAACCTATTTTTCACTTAAATCCGAATTTAATAATGAAAAATTCATTGTTCGAGCATAACAAGTCCAAAAATTATGAAACTTTACAGGTTATCTCAAAATAATATATGTGACAACATATCCAAAAATCAATGGAAAATTCGAAGTATAGCTAATTTTAGACCAAAAATGACATTTTTACTCATAAAATCACATTTAAATGCCATTATTGTAAATTATGAACAATAAAAATCCGTAAAATTAACCAAAAAATCCTAAAACATTTTAGGACCGGGAATATTAACATGCATGGATTAATTTCGTGATATATCACAATAACACAAATTTTACAAGTTTTATTTGTTATTCTTATAACTCGGAAAAACTTTTAACCGATTTGCATGCAAACAACGTGGCTCTTGATACCGATTGAAGGAAATGTAGATCTATATACATAAACATACTCATATATGTTTTAAAATTAATTTGTCATAAAATTAATAAAGGTTTTATGCATGCAAACTAATAAACAATATAAGGAAGAAAAATAATTTTCTCACCATAAAATCGGATTTATGGGCACAAGTGAGTTCACCTACTCACTTGTTCTTGGGCTCTCCAAATGGAAGAACAAGGACTCAAATGTAGAATTCCTCCCAAAAGCATATACCCAAGGAATACATCTTAATAAACCAATACTATTTCGATCTAGTAATAATATTAGTTTTACCATAAAAATGACACAAAATAAATTGTATTTTGGCTCTTGAAAATTTCGGTCAAGAGGTGATGTTTTTGTGAGATTTTATTTCTCTAGAATTATCATAAATTGTAGAAAGTTTTTGGAGGATTTTCTTACACTAGAAAATGTTGTGTATGAATTGTGAATGAATAATATCAAAAAGAAAAACTCTTCTTCTTTCCTTAGGGTGGCCGAAATTATGGCCTTGGGTAGCATGCCCAATGCCTTTAGTTTATGCTCTTCTCAAAAGCTTAGGCTTGCAAGGCTAGAGATTAGGCTTTAATAATTATGTTTCCTCATATTAAAATAATCAACATAATTATTTCACTAAATCTCCTTCTAATTTTCGGTACATACAAGATAAAATGGAAGGTCCATTTTATTTTGTCATTTGTCAATTGTGACATATGTGATATGTTACTTGACATGTGAATTTTTAATGTATTTTTAACATATTAAAAATCAACATACTCATGAAATATGTCATTTACAAAATTGACTAGTAATTCGTAATTACTTGTACCAAAAATGTTTCCAAATTATAAACTACAACATTCTGTATTTATAATAACTTATTCATCCCGTTTCAATTGTTTCTGTAAACAATAATTTCATCCAAGTAATAAAATAGTTCGATTACTTAGACCGTGTCTTATTTAATCATATTTACAATAAGATACGTAAATTATACTCACAAAATCATCCGTCAATTTTAAGCAATTTAATTAACTCGTATCGGTATACGATCAATTAAATAATCAATTAAGAGTATTTCCCTATAGGTATGACCTAAGGGGATCAATCGATCACCACCGTCGCACGACAGTAATGTCAAACTCTAGTCAGCCAATCATTACCGATATGTGTGGACCAGTTGACTGTAAAATATTACATCCCATATGTATTCTTAAAATGAGATTTAATAATGATATTTAAATCATGTGATCGCACTATTGTTGAGGACACATTTCCCAACACAAAGGATACTAGCATGACACATCCTAGGGTGTTTTACAAGTATTCTAACAAGCAAAGTCTTAAGAAGAAAAAGCATCTACTAGGGCCAATGTACACTTGTCAAGCTTCCCAAGTAGACGGTTTCACAAAATTTTTCTAACATGCAACTATATGTCATGATGCAACTAACATTTATACATCCTAATGCATATGTTTCTACCAACTAGTATGCCAAATAATCTAAATGTAATCCTAAATTCACATTGTTTTTACCGCATCAATCAAAATAAAGCCACATAGTCATTAACATAAAGAGGAAAAAGAAGATTGGAAAGATCATACCACGCGGTCTTCAATATCCTCATGTCTCGGGTGTGGCGTAGTCAATCAATGTGAACAAGGATGAACAAACACAATATATACAAAACAATATATACAAGACTACACTAAAAAGGAAATGAACATGTTTTTGATTTTTTCAATTTTTCAATTTTTTTGGATTTTTGGAAATTTTTGATTTTTTTTTTTTGGATTTTTGAATAAAAGTCAAGTTAGAATTTCCCATCCCCACACTAGTATGGGCATTGTCCTCAATGGCCAATACGATAGGAAATTATGTAAGCATGATACATGATTTCTAAACTAAATGCAAACTAGATTAAGCTACACTACATGATGCATGGGTTTTTGTTATGGCGGAGAGCATAATTTAAATTAGCTCCCGATGCATATGCATGGACTTCCCCAAACGAATATAGACATTATTTCTAACGTCTTGAATTTCGGGGTAGTACATGCACATGGAATGCAATGCATGAAACTACAAATTGTCATTTTGGATTTTACAAGTTGGGATCAATAAAAAGAACACCTTAATGAAGCCAAGGTGTTAGTCCTCCATGTTGCTAGGACTACCACAAACAAATGATCAAAATAAAATAAAGAAAACAAAAGAAGTAGACAAACCATAAGAGGGGTGAAAGAGTGTAGGAGCCTCCAAGGTTTGCTAATCCTCCATCATATCATTATTATCATCATCTTCCTCCATAGATGTGGAATCATCTCCACTCCCACTTTCACTTCCTTGCTCTTCCTCACTTTCTTCTTCCTCTTCTTGAGCTTCTTCTTCTTGAACCTCTTCTTGAACCTCTTCTTCTTCACCTTCTTTATCAACACTCTCATCAACAATCTCCTCTCCACCCGGTCTTCTACCACTATAGGTGCTAGGAAAGAAAACTTCCCTATCCGCCCAACTAGGCAAAGGACATGATGGATCAAGAAGTCCTTGCCTAGCTAGATGTAGGAGGAGCGGATATTGGGCCTTGTAAGAATCCACTCTATCATTGTAAGCTTGCTTATGCATTTCCCTCATGAGTAGAGTCAAGTAATCATTTCCTACCTCGACATCCTTGGGTTTGAACTCGTGATACTCAAATGGGTAGGGTGGTGTGACAATGGAGGAGGAGGGCTCGTCAATCTCGCCTCTTTGTTGTTGAATAATGTACTCGGTCTCCTCGGAGAGTGGAAGAAGGTAGTTTGGTCGGTGAACACTCAATCGGCATATCTTTGAAGGCAAAGTGAAGGATCTAGCTTCATTGGTTAACCACCCATATTTGGTGTCAAGAGAATCATGCTTGACCCACTTAAACTTGTGAATCATGGTGTCCATATCAATGAGATGGCCTCCTTTAACCGCCACATAAGTGCTTTCTTTGTTGAAATTTGAGTTAAAGTGCTTGGCCAAATGGGTAACTAGTCCTCCATTCACAATGAAAGCGGTGCCCTCTTTACCACAATCGACATTAAGCCATCGTTCAACCAAAAGTCTTAGAGCATTATATGGCTTAGTATATTCCCTTCCTATGTTCAAGGCCGACTCAAGAAGAACACAATCGAGCTTGGTAAGATGATTAGTGCCATTTCTTGCTATCAAAGTATTCCCAATGACCTTATGCCACACTCTAATGCCCGGATGGTGGATTAATAGAGCACGACAATCATGAAAGCGCACAAATTTCTTTCCGGAAATTGCCTCCTAAAGAGGAGTGGGGTCATACTTGTCGGGGATCTTTGTATATTTCGGGGTATCGCTAAGGCCTAAAATCTTACTCAATTCGCCATAAGTGATGCGCCTATCAACATTTTCAAGACGAAACTCGATGTGGGTTCTAGTCTCCACCCTTGTGACTTTCAAGGAACTCAAAAATTCCAAGGTGAGGGAGGGGTATGTCAATTCTTTCATGGTAAACAATTTACCCAATCCCATAGCCTCAAAGAAGGTTTTGGTTAGTTCAAGAACACCCAACTTTGTCAATGCATCTTCACAAATAAATTTTGTAGGCATAATGGTCTTCTTGGCAAAGAGAACAAAGTTATCCCTATGAGAGTCGGAAGTGAAAATTACCTCCGGATAGTTGGATAATTGCTCAATGACCAAAGTTGTTGATGTTGTAGCTTCCATAGGGGGACCTTATTGAACCTCCAACCTTGGCTCATGGACTACCAATGCCTTTGACAATTGTTTTGATTGAAGAGTTTGTTGCCTTTTTGAAAGTGTCTTCTTTGGGGGTGCCTTGTTACCTCCTTTAGTTCTTGCCATTCTTGATTACACCAAAGAAAGATTGAAATCTCCAATTTTTAGTTATGCCCAAATCGATTTAAGATAAAAGAATGTTGCTTTGTATCTTAAAAATCGACTCAAAGGTTGAAAATTTTGGTGTTTGAATCAATTGTTGTTGTAAAAGGAGTGTAATTTTTGTTGTGAGGAAGTTTGGATTTGATTTTGTTGAATTTGGTTGAGGAAATTTGGTTTTGTTGATGTAGAGGATGAGGGGTTTTGGGTTTTGGGTTTTGGGTAGTGTTTGAATGTAGAAGAAATGAAAATGAATGAGGGAAAAGGAAGTCAATCTTAAATTCAATATAATCAACACACTCTCAGCTCATTTTAATTTTGCGAATCGTAGCAGGGGACGAGCGGACCAAGGGCTGGGACGCTCGGATTCTTCGTGTTTTGCCTCAGGAAATGACGCCACAGGACGAGCGTCTTTCAACAAAGACGAGCGGATTTTGCAATTTGGGATGATCATCTTCCTGGACGGACGCTCGGATTCTGTTACAGGGAGATACTTCAAAAATCAACAGCAGAAAGACGAGCGCCTTCTCTGTAAGACGAGCGTCTTGGATCAGATGAGCGGATTCTCAATTGGGACGCTCGGATTCTGTGACAGACCATTTTTTTTGAATTCTGCAGCTCTGCCAGACGAGCGGATTTCATCTTAGACGCTCGAATTCCTTGACGACGAGCGGATTCCCTTTTGGCCGCTCGGATTCTTCCTTGTCCACACGGATTCAGGTCCATCCGTGGGTACTTCATAACCCGTAACATTTTCATTCTTCAATTCTCGTGTTCTTCATTGTAGGGGCACTACAAAGGCATGAATAGCCTAGGCAATTGCTATCCCCACACTAAGTCAAAGCACTACACATTAATGAAATCATAAGTCCCTCCCTCACTTCTCTCAAAATGATGAATATCTTTTTTTTGTTTTTTTTTTTGAAATTGTCATCTCATTAATAATCAACTAAGCGTAGGTTACAATGAAGATAACAAATAGACAAAGGAAAATCAAGATTGCTAACGTAAAAAATACATTCAAAATAACTATCTAAATATCGTAATGGCTGCCGCTCCAAAATCATAAATTTCTTGAATCTATGAATAATCGATGTCTTTGCATCCTTCTTGATGGAGGGAAACAGTGTAGCCGTCTTGATGTATTCATCCACGAAACAAATCTGATAATCTCCCCGTCGATTAAAACTTATTATATTGATAACAATCCCACGAAAAAATGGAAAAACCCCGAAAGAAGAGACGGAACAACAGATCTCACCAAAAGGGAGACTATTATTGAAAATAAGATAGATCTGCATAATATTAGTTGTTTAAGAAAGCTTTTGTGGGGCTTACCATCGATGGATGATCGATGGAAGCCCCCGAATAATAATGGAGGCTAGGTTTTTAGAGAGGGTTTTTTTAGAGAGAGAGAGGGAGTACGAAGGATTATAAAATGATGAATATCTTGATTAATGCACAAAAATATAAGTCCAAAAATGACAAAAATGCAATGTAATAATTTGAAATGCAAGTTAGGGAGTTAGAATATTTACAAATGGTGGTTTAGGGAGGACTCCACCAAACTCTCATCCAATGTGAGATGTCAAGGGGGCATGTTCAAGGTGTTGTTGATGTAACTCAACACCTTGAAAAAGTAGTCGAAAGCTTGTTCATTGTCATGATAAAGGTCCTCAATAGAGTTTTGCATTTGTTGTTTCTCCGTGATGGTCTTGGTTCATAGCATTACCAATGTAGGGATTGAATATCCCTTCGAACTCATCATCCCAAAGACCGCAAACTTCGTCTACTTGATCATTAAAAATTTCTTGAGTTGATAGGGACAACTCTCCTTCTTTCTTGTTTTGGCCAATGAGGCCATCCTCTTCACTTGTCATGGGTAAGTTTTTCAAGCTCTCTTTGTTGCTATTTCTTTGCTCTTTTGATGGGGCATCATCAACTTTCTTTTTCCATTGGAATTCCGACTTCTTTCTATCATCCTTCCGGCTATAGTGATCAACCATAAAGCATGGTTCATGCAAACGGGGAGCTCTCATGGTCTTGTCAAGATTGAAAGTTATGGTCTCATCTCCCACTTCTAGAGTAAGCTCTCCGTGCTTCACATCTATCACCGCACCCGCGGTGTGCAAGAAAGGTCTACCTAGGATAATCGAAATATTGGAGTCCTCTTCCATGTCAACAATGACAAAGTCCACCGGGATGAAGAATTTGCCGATTCTTACGGGAACATCTTTCCATATCCCTAACGGTGTCTTCGTCGATCTATCGACCATTTGGAGTGTGATGTTGGTACATTTAAGCTCTCCCATCCCTAGCCTTTTACTAACCGAATACGGCATAACACTCACGCTTGCTCCTAGATCACACAAAGCCTTGTTTATCGTGGTGTCGCCAATGGTACACGGTATTGAGAAGCTTCCCGGGTCTTTAAGTTTCGGAGGTGAACTCCCTTGAAGGATTGCACTCCTCACCTTAGTGAAGGCGATAGTTTCAAGCTTCCGGATCGACTTCTTTTTCGTAAGGATGTCCTTCATGTACATTGCTTAGGCCGGCACGTGATTGATTAATTCCGTAAAAGGAATCGAGACTTCCAAATTCTTCACAATTTCCATGAATTTTCCAAGTTGGTCATCAAATTTAGGCTTAGCTTGACGACTTGGGAATGGAAGTCTAATCACAATGGGCTCCTTCTCCTTGGCCTTTTCTTTGAAACTTCTTCTTTTGTTGGTTCATCTTCCTTAGAGTTTTGCACAACTTCTTCTTTGTCACTAACTTCCACAACTTCATCCTCAACTTTCTTCTTTGGTCCTTCATATCTCGTACCACTCCTCAAGTGAATGACACTAACCATTTCATGTCTTGGGGGATTACCTTGAGGTGGTAATTGCCCCTTTTGTCTTTGAGAGTTTGAAGATGCTAGTTGGGTCAATTGAGTTTCCAACATTTTGTGTGGGCTAGGATGTTGTTGATGGTGATGTCCTTTTCTTGGCTATCCTTTTGCATTTGAGTGAAAAATTCTTGTTGATTCTTTTGCATTTGGAGGACCGCTTTTTGAACATCAAAACCTTGGTCATTTTGTTGATTGTATGGAGTTTGATTTTGGTAACCTTGATTTTGGTTGAAAAAGGGTCTTTGATTTTGGTTTCTCATGGGAGGTGGGGTGTATGTTTGTTGAGGGTTTTGAACATTTTGGCTTTTGTATGAGAGATTTGGGTGGAATTTGGTGTTTTCATTGTAATAATTGGAATAAGGGGTACCACTCTTGTATGCTTGAAAAGCATTCACTTGTTCATTTGTTCCCCTACATTTACTTTGGTCATGTCCCAAAGTTCCACAATTCTCACATATCCCACTTGGGATTGATGAAGATGCTACCATGGCATTAACATGATGCTTTGCTGATTTTGAGGCTTCTTCAAGTTTAGCCATAGCCTTCTCAAACTTTAGGTTGATGGTATCAATATGGGCACTAAGTTGAGCACCCAATTGAGTAATAGAGTCCACTTCATGTTTCCTCCTCTAGTAGCCTTGCGAGGTCTACTATATTGTGAATTATGGACCACCATTTCCTCTATCTTGTTCCAAGTTTGATTATCGTCAACTTCGGTGAACATACCATTTGATCCCATGTTGAGAATGTTTCTTGAGTCTTCATAAAGACCATTCCAAAATTGTTGTACCAAGAACCACTCGCTAAGTCCATGATGAGGACATGAGTGACAAATTCCTTTGAACCGCTCCCAAGCTTCATACAAAGATTCTTCATCCTTTTGCTTAAAACCCGTAATTTGAGCTCTTAGCATGTTAGTCTTTTCCGGAGGGTAGAATTTTTTGTAGAAAGCTAGAGCCAACTTCTTCCAAGAGTCAATTCCAAGATTAGCCTTATCAAGGCTTTTCAACCATTGTTTTGCGGTGCCGATTAGAGAAAAAGGAAATAAGACCCATCGAATTTGGTCTTGAGTCACACCAGTTTGTGAAATCGCATCACAATAGTCACAAAAAGTTTCCATGTGGGAGTGAGGGTCTTCACTAGGCATTCCCCCAAATTGGTTTCTTTCGACTAATTGGATAAATGCGGATTTAGCAATGAAATTTACGGTTAAGTGTTGTGGTGTGGAAGTACCATTGAGTAGGTTCTCCTCGGTTGGTACGGAATGTGATGAAAATTTAGGCATTGTGGGTTGATTTTGTGTTGGATTTTGTGTTGGGTTCTCCTCACCTTCTCTTGCAAAAGGTTTGATGAACTCAATAGTATTTGGTTGAATATCTACAACCTCACCAATACCTTTCAAAGTACCTCTAGCAAGTCTTCTATTGGTTGTCAAAGTCCTTTCAATTTCGTGATCAATGGGTAACAAGTTACCTTGTGATTTTCTAGACATGCAAAATATCAAACAACTCGAAAAGAATTAGAACAAACCTTGAGGAGTTTTACTTCCCCAAGGCAAAGAAAGACACAACTAATAACAATCTAAGAAAATCAATCAAGTTAACACCGTCCCCGGCAAAGATTTAGAAGTCTTTTATTTTTTTCTTATGATGACCCGGTCGAGCGAAATTTCTTTCGTTTCCATCATCACCAACCGAAACTACTCCCAAACGTTCTACGAAAAAAAGAAAAAGAAAAATATGGCGATATGTATAATGGAACCACCTACTTGTTTTATTAGGCGTAGAAGAGATCGGAGCAAGAGAGAAGGCCTAGACGATGTTTTTCTTCCTGGGCTGCAGTAAGTAGATCGAGAGGTCGTTCCGCCCCCTTGGAGCTTAATTTTCGGTTACTTGTCGTTAGGAGCACCTAGACCAAAACAATATTTATAACATCACAAACAACTCTACTATTAGTAAAGAGGCAAGTAAAGGTCGGATCCCAAGGGACGGGTATTGATGTAGGATTTTCGATTGGAAGTAGCGATGTCTAGGGGTGTCACGATTTGGGTTGAGATAAGAAGATCACTAAAATAAATAGCAATAAAAGTAAACAAGGAAGATGATTAGAATTAGATGTAAACAATTGATTAAAAGCACTATGGTGTCATGGGATCATAGGGGATTCATGAGAATTGACCATACCAACATATTCTCAAATTATAAGCAAGCAATTATTGTTTTGATAGATTGAGTTGGTTTATATCTTACAATCCTAGGAAGGTTTGGGTCCCGGAGCCGAATCGATTAGATTGTACAACACGTACAAGTCGACTTAATCCTCCCTACTCAACTATATGCATGGTCTAATAAGACTTGAGTTGGTTTATGTCTTACAAGTCTCATTGAAAAGGTAAGTGATGGGTAAAAAATGCAAGGATTCATAGGCTCGCATTTCATCAAACATAACATGTGCATAAGTTGAGATCACAACAAGCAAGCAAATAAATTATGAAAACATATTAAATTAAGCACGAATCATCCCCCATGTTGGTTTCCCCTAATTACCCATTAACCCTAGCTAAGGAAACTACTCACTCATTATCAAGTTTAACATGTTAACAAGGTTGTCAATCATATTAACCAAGCAAAACATGATAAATAAATGAAGATGATCAACAATAATTAAAAAGGGATTAAGAGAATTATACCTACTAATGATTCCAAAATAAAGCAAAGAATAATAGAAGTACTTGATGAATGATTGGAAGGTTGTCAATCTCCCAATAATAACCCAAATAATCTTCAATTACCCAAAATAAAAGATGAACAAAAGAGAAATTAAGGAAATGAGATTTGTATTAATATTTGATTAGAAGTTGATTACAAGATTAAGAAGAGATTAGAATGATATAAACTACACTAAGGATTGATAAGAAGAACATAATTAATCTAATTAGACTAATGGGGTATTTATAGTGGAGATTAGGTACACAAATTAGGGTTTACTAAGGGTTTAAATGACGATTAAGTCCTTGAGGAATCGCTCCTCTCAGAAAAGATGCGAGTCTCCTTTTTGCCGGTCTTCCAAAAATATGCGCATCTTTAATGGAAGGGAGAAGAGGACGTACGGGCCTGTAAGAGAATCCAGGCGTCCAAGAGTCGGGATGAGCGGATTCTGGGTTGTGGTTGGACGGGCGTCCCTATGGCAAAGACGCTCGGATCTCTGCTGTCCTGGACGAGCGTCTTTATGGTTGGACGAGCGGATTTGGTTCCAGCTTCCCTTTTCTTCTTTTCTTCCTCTCTTCTTTCGATAATCCTCCGGGATTTAGTCGAGGATGCAAGGATTTCTTCATCATTGCCCATCTACTATAATATGTACAAAGGCCTTCTAGTCTTGTCTTCTCTTCGATGGTTGGTCATTAGATTCGATCAATTTAGCTCTATTTTGCCATGAAAATGCAAGGTTTGCACTCCTCTCCTACCAAGGAAACAAAACCTCAAAGAATATGCAAAACAAAGGATTAAAGATAGTAAATGACCCAAATATGCACTAAAACGCATTGGAACGAGGCTAATTCGGGGACTAAATATGCTCAAATGATGGTCACATCCTCTTTTATGGTTACCACAATGTCCATCATGTATTTCTTGAAGTACTTGTTTGGCTTCGTCAGGCTCCAAGCATCTCAGGTATGGTCCAGCCTGCGATCTCTTGAATAAAGTGTTAAGTGTTATTGATAATAGCATAGGTTGAAGCTCTGATTTTAAAAGCCCTTGCTTCGTGTCTTCCCTGAGGTAGTATTCCTCGGAGAAACCAATCATAGTAGGGTTTGGTCCAAGAATTACTATCCTGATTGACAGGGTTGACTTGTTCAGCCTTGCTGATAGCCAGTTCTAATAAATGAACAATTGGTATTTTATCGAAAACTGCGGGGGAAAAATTTGAACCTAGGCTGACCAAAACATTAGCCTGCGTGTTCAGGTCTCTTGATATTTGATCTAAATCAAATAAAGCAAATTTAGCGGTAAGGTTTTTTGCATATTCTAAATACGAAATCATTTTTGCATCCTTGGCCGTATAAATTCCCTTTATTTGATTAGCAATTAAAAGTGAATACGTTTTTACCTTTAGGTTTTGAACATCGAGGTCTAGACATAACTTTAAGCCTGCTATCAGAGCTTCTGATGTGACCATTATTTGAGCATATATAGTCCCCGAATTAGCCTTGTTCCCATGCTTTTTAGTGCATATTTGGGTCATTTATTATCTTTAGTCCTTTGTTTTGCATATTCTTTGAGGTTTTGATCCCTTGGTAGGAAAGGACTGCAAACCTTGCATTTTCATGGCAAAATGGACCAAATTTATTGAATTCAATGACCAAGCATCAAAGAGAAGATAAGACTAGAAGGCCTTTGTACATATTGTAGTAGTTGGGCAATGATGAGAAAAGATCCTTGCATCTCCGATGAAATCCCCAAGGATTGTATGAAGAAGAAAGAAGAAAAGAAGAAGGGAAGAAGTTGATCAAGAATCCGAGCGGATTGCCCACTGGACGCCCGTCCAAGACAAGGAATCCGAGCGTCTTCCTCAGAGGGACGCTCGTCCAAAACCGCCGCAATCCGCCCGTCCAGCCCAAGAATCCGCTCGTCCAAAAGCCAGACAATCCGCTCGTCCTGTGCCCTGGACGCTCGGATTGTGTTAGAGCTATTTTGTTTTCTTCTTGTTTTATGAAGGATGCGCATACCTCGGAAAGACTAGCAAAAAGGAGACTCGCATATTTTTCTGAGAGGAGCGATTCCTCAAGGACTTAATCGTCATTTAAGCCCTTAGTAAACCCTAATTTGTGTACCTAATCCCCACTATAAATACCCCATTAGTCTAATTAGATAATCATGTTCTTCTTATCAATCTCTAGTGTAGTTTATATCAATCTAATCTCTCTTTAATCTTGTAATCAACTTTTAATCAAGTCTTAATACAAATCTCATTTCCTTAATCTCTCTTGTTCATTTTTCATTTTGGGTAATTGAAGATTATTTGAGTTATTATTGGGAGATTGACAACCTTCCAATCAATCATCAAGTACTTCTATTATTCTTTGCTTTATTATTGGAATCATTAGTAGGTATAACCATCTTAATCCCTTTTTAATTATTGTTAATCATCCTCATTTATTCATCATGTTTTACTTTGTTGGTATGATTGACAACCTTGCTAGCATGTTCAACATGATAATGAGTGAGTAGTTTCCTTAGCTAGGGTTAATGGGTAATTAGGGGAAACCAACATGGGGGATGATTCATGCTTAATTTAATATGTTTTCATAGTTTATTTGCTTACTTGTTGTGATCTCAACTTATGCACATGTTATGTTTGATGAAATGCGAGCCTATGAATCCTTGCATTTTTTACCCATCACCTATCTTTTCAATGAGACTTGTAAGACATAAACCAACTCGAGTCTCATTAGACCATGCATATAGTTGAGTAGGGAAGATTAAGTCGACTTGTAGATGTTGTACAATCTAATCGATTCGGCTCCGGGACCCAAACTTTCCTAGGATCGTAAGATATAAACCAACTCAATCCATCACAACAATAATTGCTTGCTTATAATTTGAGAATATGTTTGTATGATCAATTCCCATGAATCCTCTATGACCCCATGACACCCTAGTGCCTTTTATCAATTGTTTACATCCCTTTTTAATCATCTTGCTTGTTTACTTTCATTGCTATTTAGTTTAGTGATCTTCTATTCCAACCCCAAATTGTGACACTCCTAGACACCGCTAGTTACAATTGAAGATCTCACTTCAATACCCGTCCCTTGGGATCCGACCATTACTTGCCTCTTTACTAATAGTAGAGTTGTTTGTGGAGTTATAAATATTGTTTTGGTCTAGGTGCTCCTAACGACAAGTACCGAAAACTAAACCGCGCAAGAGGGCCCTTGCCAAAAATGGCGCCGTTGTCGGGGACAGTGTTAACTTGATTTAGATTTTCTTAGATTGTTATTAGTTGTGTCTTTCTTTGCCTTGGGGAAGTAAAACTCCTTAGGATTTGTTCTAATTATTTTCGAGTTGTTTGATATTTTGCATGTCTAGAAGATCACAAGGTAACTTGTTACCCGTTGATCACGAAATTGAAAGGACTTTGACAAACAATAGAAGACTTGCTAGAGGAATTTTGAGAGGTATTGGTGAGGTTGTAGATATTCAACCAAACACTATTGAGTTCGTCAACCCTTTTGCAAGAGAAGGTGAGGAGAATCCAACACAAAATCCAACACAAAATCAACCCACAATGCCTAAATTTTCATCACATTCCGTACCAACCGAGGAGAACGTACCCAATGGTACTCCCACACCACAACACTTAACCGGAAATTTCATTGCCAAATCCGCATTTATCCAATTAGTCGAAAGAAGCCAATTTGGGGGGATGCCTAGTGAAGACCCTCACTCTCACATGGAGACTTTTTGTGACTATTGTGATGCGATTTCTCAAACCGGTGTAACTCAAGACCAAATTCGATGGGTCTTATTTCCTTTTTCTCTAATTGGCACCGCAAAACAATGGTTGAAAGGCCTTGATAAGGCTACTCTCGGAATTGACTCTTGGAAGAAATTGGCTCTAGCTTTTTACAAAAAGTTCTACCCACCGGAAAAGACTAACATGCTAAGAGCTCAAATCACGGGCTTTAAGCAAAGAGATGAAGAATCTTTGTATGAAGCTTGGGAGCGATTCAAGGGAATTTGTCGCTCATGTCCTCATCATGGACTTAGCGAGTGGTTCTTGGTACAACAATTTTGGAATGGTCTTTATGAAGACTCAAGAAACATTCTAAACATGGGATCAAATGGTATGTTCACCGAAGTTGACGATAATCAAACTTGGAACAAGATTGTGGAAATCGCGGTCCATAATTCACAATATAGTAGACCTCGCAAGGCTACTAGAGGAGGAAAGCATAAATTGGACTCTATTACTCAATTGGGTGCTCAACTTAGTGCTCATATTGATACCATCAATTTGAAGTTCGAAAAAGCTATGGTTAGACTTGAATAAGCCTCAAAATCACCAAAGCAACATGTTAATGCCATGACGGCATCTTCATCAATCCCAAGTGGGATATGTGAGAATTGTGGAACTTTGGGACATGACCAAAGTGAATGTAGGGGAACAAATGAATAAGTGAATGCTTTTCAAGCATACAAGAGTGGTACCCCTTATTCCAATTATTACAATGAAAACACCAAATTCCACCCAAATCTCTCATACAAAAGCCAAAATGTTCAAAACCCTCAACCAACATACACCCCACCTCCCATAAGAAACCAAAATCAAAGACCCTTTTTCAACCAAAACCAAGGTTACCAAAACCAAACTCCATACAATCAACAAAATGACCAAGGTTTTGATGTTCAAAAAGCGGTCCTTCAAATGCAAAAGAATCAACAAGAGTTTTTCACCCAAATGCAAAAGGATAGTCAAGAAAAGGAAATCACCATCAACAACATTCTAGCCCACACCAAAATGTTGGAAACCCAATTGACTCAACTAGCATCTTCAAGCTCACAAAGACAAAAGGGGCAATTACCACCTCAAAGTAATCCCCCGAGACATGAAACGGTTAGTGCCATTCATTTGAGGAGTGGTACGAGGTATGAAGCACCAAAGAAGCAAGTTGAGGATGAAGTTGTGCATGGAAGCGAGTGACAAAGAAGAAGTTGTGCAAAACTCCAAGGATGGAGAACCATCAAAAGAAGAAGTTTCAAAGAAAAATGAAGACAAGGCCATGGAGAAGGAACCCATTGTGATTAGACTTCCTTTTCCAAGTCGTCAAGCTAAGCCTAAATTTGATGACCAACTTGGAAAATTTATGGAAATTGTGAAGAATTTGGAAGTCTCGATTCCTTTCACGGAATTAATCAATCACGTGCCGGCCTATGCAAAGTACATGAAAGACATCCTTACGAAAAAGAAGTCGATTCAGAAGCTTGAGACTATCGCCTTCACTAAGATGAGTAGTGAAATCCTTCAAGGGAGTTCACCTCCGAAACTTAAAGACCTGGAAAGCTTCTCAATACCGTGTACCATTGGCGACACAACGATCAACAAGGCCCTATGTGATCTAGGGGCTAGTATGAGTGTTATGCCGTATTCGGTGAGTAAAAGGTTAGGGATGGGAGAGCTTAAATGTACTAACATCACACTCCAAATGGCCGATAGATCGACGAAGACACCATTAGGGATATGGGAAGATGTTCCCGTAAGAGTTGGAAAATTTTTCATCCCGGTGGACTTTGTCATTGTTGACATGGAAGAAGACTCCAATATTCCAATCATTCTAGGTAGACCTTTCTTGCACACCATGGGTGCGGTGATAGATGTGAAGCATGGAGAGCTCACTCTAGAAGTGGGAGATAAGAGCATAACTTTCAATCTTGACAAAACCATGAGAGCTCCCCGTTTGCATGAACCATGTTTTATGGTTGATCATTATAGCCGGAAGGATGATAGGAAGAAGCGGGAATTCCAATGGAAGAAGAAAGTTGATGATGCTCCATCAAAAGAACAAGTGAATATCAACAAAGAGAGCTTGAAAAGCTCACCCATGACAAGTGAAGAGGATGGCCTCATTGGCCAAATCAAGAAAGGAGGAGAGTTGTCTCTATCAACTCAAGAGATTTTTAATGATCAAGTAGACGAAGTTTGTGGTCTTTGGGACGATGAGTTTGAAGGGATTTTCAATCCCTATATTGGTAATGCTATTGATCAAGACCAACATGAAGGACAACAAGTGCAAAGATCTATTGAGGATCTTTATCATGATAATGAACAAGCTTTTGACTACTTCTTCAAGGTGTTGAGTAACATCAACAACACCTTGAACATGCCCCCATGACATCTCACTAAGGATGAGAGTTTGGTGGAGTCCTCTCCAAACCACCATTTGTAAATATTTCTAACTCCCTAACTTGCATTTTAATTCTTACATTGCATTTTTTGTCATTTATGGATTTTTGTGCCTTGATCAAGATATTCATCATTTTTGAGAGAAGTGAGGGAGGGACTAATGATTTTATTGATGTGTAGTGCTTTAACTTAGTGTGGGGATAGCAATTGCCTAGGCTATTCATACCTTTGTAGTGCCCCTACAATGAAGAACACGGGATTTGAAGAATGAAAATGACACGGGATATGCAAGTGCACGGATGGACCTGAATCCGGGTATACCAAGAGGAATCCGAGCGGCTTAAGGGTAATCCGCTCGTCTTATAGGAATCCGAGCGTCTGTGGAGGAATCCGTCCGTCTAAATGAGCTGCAAAATGAAAAATTTTGGTCTGTAAGAGAATCCGAGCGTCCAAGCTGAGAAGACGCTCGTCTGATACTGGCCGCTCGTTTTGTAGAAAGATGCTCGTCTTTTTGCCAGTGCACATTAAGAAAAGTTCATGTAAGAGAATCCGCTCGTCTTTGAGGAAAGCCGTTCGTCCCACATTCAGAATACGCTCGTCTTCACTGAAAGACGCTCGTCTTTAGGCGAGTTTTCCTGAAGCCAATTTGAGCAGAATCCGAGCGTCCCGACAGGAATCCGCTCGTCTTCCCCTGCTGTTTTGAATTTTTCGGGTGTTTTAATACACCTTCCCACATTCATTTCATTCATTCATTCATTCAAACACTACCCATAAACCCCAAAACCCTTATCCTCTCCATCACCAAAAACAAGATTTCCTCAACCAAATTCCACAAAATCTAATTCAAACTTCCTTACAACAACAATTAATCACTCCTTTTGCAACAATAATCAATCCAAGCACCAAAATCTTCAACCTTTGAGTCGATTTTTGAAATACAAAGACAAATCCTTTCATTTTAAATCGATTTGGGTATAATTAGAAATTGAAGATTTTCAATCTTTTCTTGGTGTAATCAACAATGGCAAGAACAAAAGGAGCAACAAAGGCACTCAAGGCAAAGACACTTTCAAAAAGGCAACAAAGCCTTCAAGCAAAGAAAACTTCAATGGCTATGGTGGTCTCTAATGCAAACTTGGAAGTTCAACAACAACAAGATCCTCCCTTGGAAGCAGCAATAACAACAACTCCGGAAATCGCTCAATTATCCAACTATCCGGAGGTAATTTTCATTTTCAACTCCCATAGGGATACATTTGCCAAGTATGCTAAGAAAGCCATTTTGCCCACCAAATTCATTTGTGAAGATGCCTTAAACAAATTGGGTGTCCTTGAACAAACAAAAGCCTTCTTTGAAGCCATGGGTTTGGGTAAATTGTTCACCATAAGAGAATTGACATACCCCTCCCTTACCTTGGAATTCTTAAGTTCATTGAAAGTGACTAAGGTAGAGACTAGAGAATACATCGAGTTTCGTCTTGCGAATGTGAATAGGCGCATCACCTTTGATGTTTTGGGCAAGGTATTAGGCCTTAGTGATACACCATATTATCACAAGATGCCCGAAAAGTATGGCCCCACTCCTCTTTGGGAGGCAATTTCCGGGAAGAAATTTGTGAGCTTTCATGCTTGTCGCGCTCTATTAGTCCACCATCCGGGCATTAGAGTGTGGCACAAGGTCATCGGGAATACTATAATAGCAAGAAAAGGCACTAATCACTTCGCCAAGCTCGATTGTGTTCTACTTGAGTCGGCCTTAAATGTAGGAAGGGAATTCACTAAGCCCTACAATGCTCTAAGGCTTTTGATGGAAAGATGGCTTAATGTTGATTGTGGCAAGGAAGGCACCGCTCATATTGTAAATGGAGGTCTAGTTACTCTCTTGGCCAAGCATTTTGACGCAAATTTCAACAAGGATAACACCTATGTGGCGATCAAAGGGGGTCATCTCATTGACATGGATGCCATGATTAACAAGTATAAGTGGGTCAAGCATAACTCTCTTGACACCAACTATAGGTGTCTAACCAATGATGCTAGATCTTTCACTTTGCCTTCCAAGATATGCCGATTAAGTGCCCACAAAACAAACTACCTTCTTCCACTCTCCAAGGACGCCGAGTACATCATCCGTCAACAAAGGGGCGAGATTGAAGAGCCCTCCTCCTCCATTGTCACACCACCCTACCCATTCAAATATCAAGAGTTCATACCCAAAGATGTTGAAGTGGGCAATGATTACATGACTCTCCTCATGAGAGAGATGCACAAACAAGCTTATAATGATCGAGTAGATGCATACTTGGCCCAATATCCACCCCTCCTTCATTTAGCTAGGCAAGGACTACTTGATCCATCATATCCTTTGCCTAGTTGAGCGGATAGGGAGGTTTTATTTCCAAGCACATCTAGGGGTGAAAGACCGGGTGAAGATGAGAATGTCGATGATGAGGTTGTTGATGATGCGGGTGTTGATGAAGAGGTAGATGAAGAAGAAGAGGCTAATGAAGATGATGAAGAAAGTGAGCAAGATCAAGGAAGTGAAGATGAGAGTGGAGATGATTCCACTTCCATGGAGGAAAATGATGACAATGATGATATGGTGGAGGACTAGCAAACTTTGGAGGCTCCTACCCTCTTGAGGTTTGTCTACTTCTTTCTTTGTTTTCTTTATTTTATCTTGATCATAGTTTGGAGAGTCCTAGCAACATTATGACTAACACCTTGGCCCCATTGAGGTGTTCTTTTTATTATTCCCACATGGAAAATCCAAAATGACAATATATAGTTTCATGCATTGCATTTCGTGTGCATGAGCTACCCCAAAATTTAAGACATTAGAAATAATGTCTATCTCGGTTTGGGGAAGTACATGCATACGCAACGGGAGGTAATCTATATTACGCTCTCTGTCATAAACAAAAACCCATGCATCATGTAGTGTAGACTAGTATAGCTTGCATTTAGTATAGAAATCATGCATCATACTTGCATAATTTCCTATCATATTGGCCATTGAGGACAATGCCCATATTAGTGTGGGGATGGGAAATTCTAACTTAACTTTTATTCAAAAATCCAAAAAAATCAAAAATTTCGAAAAAATCAAAAAAATTGAAAAATTGAAAATCCAAAAACAAGTTCATTTCCTTCGTAGTGTAGTCTTGTGTATATATTGTTTGTATATATATGTTGTCTATCCTTGTTCACATTGATTGACTACGCCACATCCGAGACATGAGGATATTGAAGACCGCATGGTATGATCTTTCCAATCTCCTTTTTTCCTCTTTATGTTGATGACTATGTGGCTTTATTTTGATTGATGCGGTATAAACAATGTGAATCTAGGACTTGCATTTAGATTATTTGGCATATTAGTTGGTAGAATCATATGCATTAGGATGTATATATGTTAGTTGCATCATGGCATGTAGTTTGCATGTTAGAAAATTTTGTGAAACCGTCTACTTGGGAAGCTTGACAAGTGTATATAGGCCCTAGTAGATGTTTTTTCTTCTTAAGACTTTGCTTGTTAGAATACTTGTAAAACACCCTAGGATGTGTCATGCTAGTATCCTTTGACCCATGGATTAACGCCTAGTCAAGAGTACCTTGTGGTGTGATAACTCCTTGGCTACCGTTTATTCCAAGGTGACCCTTGAAACCATGCAACCATCATTCATCCATGTTCTACCATACATTTTGTCATCAAAGGGAATGGGCACAAAAAGAAATTGATTTGAGTTCAAGAAATGAAATGAAAAGTGAAAGAAAGTTTGCAAAATGCATCAAAAGAAAAGAGGAGTAACAAAATGAAAACTCCTATGCTTCAAATATAAGGCACCCTCACTACATATGGGGTGACTTTGAAAATTGAAGAGTTAAGAACGATTAACACCTAAGAGGGGGAGAGGGTGAATTAGGTGTACCTTTTAAAAATTTTATTCTTAACTTAGTTAATTAACTACTTTAAGCTAAGAATAAAGAAGTACAAGACTTGAGAAACTTAATTGAATGTAAGTTCACAAGAAGGTACAGCAGTTCTATGTCACGGTATAGGTGACTGTGACACAGAACTTGATTAGGTACATACGAGAAATAGCAAAGTGGAAGAACGTAAAAGTAAATGAACAAACAAACGACATTTTAAAAATTGGTTCAGCCTCTACTCCGAGGCCTACGTCCAACCGTTATTTTATTGCTTGTTTAGAAATTTTCTCAAACTTACTAAACCCTTACAATGAAAATAACTCGCCAACCTACTCCGGTTGCACTCAAACTTAAAGCTACTCCGCTTCAAGAGTTTATGGGTTCTATCTCAAGGTGTTACAGAATCTTGAATCTCAAGAGTTCACTTAAATGAACATGGAGATTACAATGAAGATCTAACACGAGAATCATGGAACAAACTCATCATGTCACAATACAGACAAATGAACTGATACTTGGAGGTTTTACAGCTTTTTCGAAAACAATTTTGAAGACTTAAAATCAGAAAAACGTTTTGCAAACACTTGAAGAACAAAGCTTTAAATGCACAAATGATTTGCAAGGTTTTTACAATAAATGCTTTGGAAGTCTTGAGAAATAAATGTGACTAAGACACTCTATTTATAGTGGATTTAGTCTTAGGTAAGTACAACTTAGAAAGATTAAATCCAATATTAAAATGATAGCTTTGAGTGATGGTAAGTGTTAGACTTATAGGCTTGGGGCTTAAGAAATCAGAAAACTTAAGCTTCTACACTCAACATGTGACAATTTACCAAAATGGCAAAAAGCTTTTCTTACTTTAGAAGTTTGACAAGTCTTTTTTGCCATTTTAGTAAAAGGTGTTTGCACAAATCTAGAGGTTTAGACAAGTGGGCTTGTGACTCCAAAATTTCAGATTATTTTCAAGCTTTTGAAAATTCAAATGTTTAAGATTTAAAGTTTGCAAAGTTTTGACACTTAAAAACATTTGGTCGAAAATTCCTCCTCCGTATGATAGTATCAGAAACCACAAGACAGCAGTCTCCGTTGCATGGTTTTGCCATTACTTGACTTAAATGAGAATGTTACACTTACTCTTACATATATCGACTAAGGCTTTGGAAAGTATCATTGTCTTGACTTCCTTGATTGGCTTGATCATCTTGAATCATTGTTGAAAGTCCATTTGATTGCTTCATTCACTAATTATTTCAACTAAGAGCAAACAATCAAATAACAAGGGGACTTGGCATCATCAATCCAATGTGTTCTAACAAATTCCCCCTTTGATGATGACAAGTCCAAACATGTGTGATATTTCCCCTTAGCCCATGGTTAGTCGGTCTTTGGTCAATTTCAACATAAACATAATTAATAAACATGATCAAGGTAGTCGAAAGGTGCAACATGCTTGGCCAAAGTAAAACATCTAATCATGGAAGCTAAGACATAATTAAGGTGGACGTTAGCCTAAGAGTTAGAAGATCACACATAGCATAATTAAACTACTTCCCCCTCTTGACATCGTCAAAGGAGGATAAAACATGTCTAAAAATCAAGCAACACGATTAAAACACACGCAAATAGTTTAAGCAAGATAAAAACAAACAGCCGAAGGTGCAAGAGAGTGTCTTTAAAAAACAACAAAGAGCCAAAGTTCATAAGGAGGCAAGAGTTTAGGAGGCATTCTGAAGACGTTCAAGTAGATCTTCATTCATGCTGCGAAGATCACCGACTTCATCCCTTAACTTGGCCTGTTCTTTGAACAACCGATTCACTATTCCAAGGAGTTCATCCAACTTTGCTAACACCACACCCATTTCAACAGTAGAACCTGCTGTAGAACCGGACTGATTCTTCCTTTCCAATTTTCCATTCTTAATCTCTAAGCTCGTCCGAGAAAGAAGGCCCGGTGTCATTTCATCACTCAATTTCTCAATTGCTGGGCTTCCCTTCAACACTAACCCCTCCCTCATAAAAATGATCGAGAGCCACATATCATAAGGGACCACGGCATTTTTGTCAAAGTTGCCGCTTTAGAACTCAGTGGACATCTCAAGAATTCGATGAAACATAAGGCGAGGAAGGTTAATGGGTTTGTGCTTGACAATGTGATGAATCAGGAGCATGTCAAGGAAAGAACATCTCCCACGGCTATTGTTGGAAGGGACAAGGTTACGAAAAACCAGGTTAAAGATGAACCGGATGGGTGCGGTTAATTCAAAGGCATATATGTTGGTAGGGCCATCGTCATCATGAGGTCTAAGAACCTTCATGACCTGGGTAGAGGTAACCTCATCAAATTCACCCCAATCACGTTTGGGGAAGGAGGTAAGCCCGACATCACAAATATCCAGATGAGCAGCAAGTTGGTTGATGGTTAGGACAAGGGGTTTCTGATTTATAAAGGCTGAGAGAGTTCCAGATTCAACATCTACCTTGACTGTTGCATAGAATTGGATGATTTCGGACAAGTACATGGGACTATATTTGTCCAGCAGATTCACCCAACCCTGTGCATACATAGCCTCTTTGAAGTATTTGAAAGCAAGAGAGGTGTCATACCAGGATTTCTTATAACGCCTTCCACTGTGGAAGCAACAAATCAGCATACCGTGGCATATTTTGAAGATCTCCTCCGGGAGATCGAGAGAACTGAGATGGTTGAGGATATCATTCTTGAATGATTCGGCATAAGGAGCAATAACAAGGTCCATGCATGTGTTGAGAGGAACCTTCTCCTCAATGATCTCATTCTCGTCTATGCTCGGCAAATCCCGATGATAACGAGCCCTTTTGGGTGCTTTGGTTTTTGATCCGGATCCCCTTTTTCTTTGAGTGACCTTGGGTTTTGGAGGGGATGCTTCCGGTGTCACATGCTCATCATCATCACCGAATATTTTAAGCATCTTTCCCTTGGACCGGGTTCGTGATGCGGGTTTTGAAAATAATGGGTCAAGCCCATCATCAAACACCACTGTGGCATCATCATGATCCTCAACATCAACAACTTCTTCATCAATTTTTTCAGCATTGGAACCGATTTCCATTTCAACAGTGGAAGCCACCGTTGCATCAATCTCACTCTTCTCATTCTTCTCTAAAGTTTCACTCACCAAGTCTTTTAAGAGCACATCATCATCATTCTTTTCAACTGCAACATCACTATCCTCCTTCCTTTCCTTTTCGTTTGAATCCCCTTCATTCTCATTTAATTTTTCTTTTTCTCCCTCTGATTTTTCTTCACTTTCTTTTTCTTTGTTTCCCTCTAATTTTTCCTCACTTTCTTTTGATTGCTCTTTATCTCCCTCTGATTTTTCCTCACTTTCTTTTGGTTTTTCTTTACTTTCTTTTCCCTCTTTTGATTTCTCACTTCCAAGTTCCCCCTCTTTCATCTCACTTGATTGATCTTTCTTTTCATTTGTTTCGGCAACATCACTTGATTTTCGAATGTCTTCATCCTTATTGGTTGCCTTAGAACCGGGGTCCTCTTCATCGGTGTCAATGTCCACTTCAGCATCTAGTTGAAGAGAGATAGGAGGATTCCTACTTCTTCCTCCTCTGCCACGACCACCGCCTCTTTTGGCGGTTGTCTTCTTTCGTGCAACGGTTGGTTTGGCAGTGGCAGAGATTTCATTTGGTTTGGCAGCGGTTTTGGGAGCCATTTTTTTCTTGGCAATGTATTTTGGATTGAAAGTATTTCTGAGTTGAAGAACTTCCTTTGAAAATCTTGGAGGCATTTTAAGAGAGTGGAAAGAGAAGGGTTGTGACGGTTTTGGGAATCCGAAAAAGGTGAGGGTTGGTTTTTGTTTAGTGGGTAATAGGGTGTGTTAGTGGAAACAAAGAAGTAAATAAGGGGTTGGTGTAATTAATCAAGGTGAGAGGACGGTTGAGTGTTGATAGAGTGAGGCTAGGGTGTACGCTTTTAGGTATGATGGGACATAAAGTAATTTGGGAAGCTCAATGCAAAAATAACTCAAGTGCACACAGACGGTTGTTAGTTTCATTTGTTCGACATTTGCATGCATTCTACCATATTAACTAAAATTTAATTACATGTAAATCCTCCCTCTAATCAATCATTGGAAAACGTAATTTAATTTAGCGGTATGTCACCTAATAAACCAATTTCCGACCGAAGTCTTTCGAATTGTTCTCTTTCTAACGGTTTTGTAAGAATGTCCACAATTTGATTTTCCGTTTTACAAAAGCTTAGACAAATATGACCTTTCTCAACTTGATCACGTAGAAAATGATGTCGTATGTCGATGTGTTTAGTTCGTGAGTGTTGTATAGGATTCTTTGATATATTAATTGCACTAGTGTTGTCACAAAAAATAGGGGTAGTCTCGAAAGTAAGGCCATAATCATGCAATTGTTGACGTACCCAAAGAATTTGTGCACAACATAGAGCGGCACTCACATATTCACTTTCGACCGTGGACAATGCAACGGTGTTTTGCTTCTTAGAAGCCCATGAAATGAGACATGGTCCTAGGAAAGTAGCAATGCCCGAAGTGCTTTTCCTATCCAATGTATCACCGACATAGTCCGCATCCGAAAAACCTACAAGATCAAGTTCGTAGTGAGTTGGGTACCAAAGATATATCCCTTGTGTTCCAATCAAATACCTAAAAATCCGTTTGACGGCTTTGAAATGAGATTCTTTAGGATTTGCTTGGAAACGGGCACAAGCACACACACTAAATTGTATGTCGGGTCGACTAGCGGTTAAGTAAAGTAAGGAACCGATCATACCTCGATATACCTTTTCACTAATGCTCTTACCATTTTCGTCTTTGTCAAGCTTGACTTTAGACACCATTGGTGTAGGCATAGGATTAGAATTAGTCAACCCAAACTTACTTAGCATTTCTTTTAAGTACTTTTGTTGGTGAATCATCGTTCCATTTTCACATTGTTTGATTTGAAGACCAAGAAAGAATCCAAGTTCTCCCATCATACTCATTTCAAATTCCAAAGTCATCAAATCAGAAAAGTACTTATAAAGAACATTGTTAGTTGCTCCAAAAATAATGTCATCGACATATACTTGCACAAGCAACAGTTCATCTCCTTGTGACTTGATAAACAACGTTTTATCCACGGACCCACGTATGAAACCATTTTCCAATAGAAATTTTGAAAGCCTATCATACCAAGCCCTAGGAGCCTGTTTTAAACCATAGAGTGCTTTATCTAGTTTAAAAACGTGGTTGGGAAACTCGTTGTTTATAAAGCCCGGAGGTTGTTCAACGAACACTTCTTCATCAAGGTATCCATTTAAAAATGCGGTTTTGACATCCATTTGAAAAAGCTTTATACCTTGAAAAGACGCAAAAGCTACAAGCATTCGTATGGCTTCAAGCCTAGCTACCGGTGCAAAGGTTTCATCGTAATCAATTCCTTCTTGTTGGTTAAAACCTTGCACCACTAGTCTAGCTTTATTTCTTACGATTTCTCCAACATCATCTAGCTTATTGCGAAAGACCCACCGTGTACCAATTACAGTACGTTGGGAGGGCCTAGGGACAAGATGCCATACCTTGTTCCTTTCGAATTGCTCCAATTCCTCTTGCATTGCAATCATCCAGCATTCATCAGTCAAGGCTACTGTGACATGGTCTGGTTCAATTTTTAAGATGAAGGCATTGTGTGCACAGAAATTTTGAAGCGATGATCTGGTTTTTATTCCGGAGGTTAGGTCACTGGTTAAGTTTGATAAAGGATGTGAGCTTTGGTGTTTCCATTTCTTGGGGATAAGTGAGTTAGAGGATTCGGTTTGTTCGTCTGCAACAGTAGAGGGGACTTTTGCATGAGGATTGTTTGAAGGAGGTGATTGTGGTTCATTTAAGATTAGGTTGGGTTGTTCTTCACCATCCTTGTTCCCCCTGGATGAGGTAGCATCATCTTGTGTAGGAGGACGATTAGTTCCCCCTGAATTTTGCGCATCCTCCTCATGCAACAGTGGCTCCAACTGTTGCTCAGCTTCTTCTACCACTTGATCCATTTCATGTCGTATCATACCAATCTCAAAATCATCATCATATTCATCGTCCTCATCATCAACCTGTGTGTTTGACACAAAAAGACTAGATTCGTCAAATATTACATGAACGCTTTCTTCCATTTTCATAGTCCTCTTGTTATAAACTTTATAGGCTTTACTATGATCGGAATAACCAACAAAAACTCCTTCATCACTACGAGCATCAAACTTGCCAAGGTTGTCTTTTCCATTATTGTGCACAAAGCATTTACTACCAAAGCATTTTAAATGTGAAAGATTAGGTTTTCTTCCTCGTAGTAGTTCATAGGGAGTTTTCTCAATGATTTTTCTAATCATGACACGGTTGTAAATATAACAAGATGTGTTTACGGCTTCGGCCCAAAAATTCTTGGGAACCTTAGAGCTAATGAGCATGGTCCTAGCCATATTTTCAAGAGTTCGATTCATTCGTTCCACAACCCCATTCTGTTGTGGGGTTCTTGCGGCCGAAAGTTATGACTAACACCATACTCATTACAATAGGACTCAAATGACGAGTTCTCAAACTCGGTTCCATGGTCGGATCTCAATGAGACAAGTTTATATCCAAATTTGTTTTGAACCTTTTTGACCCAAATTAAGAACTCATCAAATGTTTGATCCTTAGAACTTAAGAAGAGAAGCCAAACAAATCTTGTGAAGTCATCTACAATGACACAAATAAAACGACTTCCACCTCTACTCACAACTCGCATGGGACCACATAAGTCAATATGAATGAGTTCAAGAGGTAAGGAAGTGCTAACAACCTTTTTGGATTTAAAAGAGCACTTAACTTGTTTTCCTTTAACACAATCATCGCAAAGTGATTTAAATTCAAATTTAATGTTAGGAATGCCGTCAGCTAGATCAAGTTTCTTAAGGGTGTTAAGTGTCTTAGCATTTACATGACCAAGTCGTTTGTGCCAAAGCCAAGGGTCGTTCTTTTGAACACTCATGCATGATAGTGATTGACCCGACAATGCATACAAGTTAGTCATGTAGACGTGTTTAACACGTTTACCTTCAAGTATGAGTTCTCTAGTTTTTCCATTGATGATTCTACATTCACTAGCAAGAAATTCAACAATATTACCTCGATCACAAAGTTGTGAAATGCTCAAGAGATTGTGTTTCAAACCTTTGACAAGCAACACTTTGTCCACGCATAATGACTTTGACTTACCAACCTTTCCAATACCAATGATTTCACCTTTCTTGTTGTCGCCAAAAGTCACCATGCCACCATCGTAGGCTTCTAGCGAGAGGAATTGGTTTTCATCTCCCGTCATGTGACGAGAGCATCCACTGTCTAAGTACCAATTGCTGCCGCCCCTCACTAATGCCTATAAGAAATCAAACATTTAGTTTAGGAACCCAAACAAGTTTGGGCTCCTTCTTGACAACGACCTTTTTGACTTCCTCTTTCTTTATCCACACTTGTTTAGCATTTTTAGTGTTTCTTTCTAAGTCACGGACTCTTTTGTCACAACCATTAAACTCATGACCTGTTTTGCCACAATAGTTACAAATGATGTACTCGGAAGACCAAAGATACTTTCTTCTTCTAAGTCGGTTTGACTTGGATCCTGGTTTCGAGTGCAACAAATGTGTGCTATTGTTGCATTTGAAACCAAGTCCAAAGATTCTTTGCAAATTTTTCATATTCTTGTGATTGTTTCAAGAGAAACTCCAAAACATTCTGACTTCCTTCCCATTTTAAGTAGAACATCTTAGCCTCATCTAGCTCTTTAGTTAATGTTTCGATTTTAGCAAGATGATTAAGATTCAATTTACCTAAATTGTCGAAAGCTTGTTTTGCAAGTCTTGCTTCATCACTAAGTAACATTCCAATTTGTTCCAATTGTTTATTATCCCTTTGACATAATTTGAGGTCAGCTAGAAGAGTTTCACGTTCCTTAGTTAAAGAAGACACTAATTTCGAGAGAGTATCTATTTCTTTTCTCGAATCAGATGCCAAAGTAGAGACCTCTGTGGCATGAGTCTGTTCAGCTCTTTTTAACATCTCAATTTGAGCAAGAAGGTCATCATTTAATTTTTGAGCTCGTTCTAAGGCACTTTTGACATGACTAGACTCATCATTTAACATTTCAGCAATCTTAACAAGATCATCCTTTTCGTTGTTACGAGTAGCTAAGTCAATCAAAAGTTGGTCACGTTCTTGTGTTAGTGATGACACATTTCCTTTAGAACTGGATGCAACAGTACAGGGATCTGTTGCACTGGTTTCATCAACTTTGTTGGCTAAAAACAAATTTTGTTTTCGAAGCTTTTTGATTTCTTTTTCAAGACCCAACATGGAACTAGGTTGATCATTCTCATTTAGACTTTCTTTAAGGACTACATTTTCCTCAGCTATGTCCTTAATTTTGATTTGCATAGCTTCCAACTTATTAGTTTGGACACGACATTTATCTATGAATTGATCTAGGAGGAGACAAACTTTGTCTTTAGAGAAAGATCGAACCTTTTTCTTGAGCTTAATTACCTCATGGTCTGAATCAGAGTCTGAATCCGCGGAGTGAGCCATAAGACACTTGATGTCTTCTTTCTTTGATGATTTGGAAGCATTTTTTGAGGAACTAGACGAGATGCTAAGTTTGGCGTCTAATTCATCCTCAAGGACATCGTCCTCTTCAGAATCAGACATGCCCCAAATAGCAGTCATTACCTTGTTTTTGTAATCACGTTTTGCAAAGTCACGTTTTTCCTTAGATTTGATATCGTTCCACTTTGGGCATTCTTTGATTTGGTGACCTTTGTCACCACATTTAAAGCAACCAACAGTGGAGTTAGATCTTCTCTTAGGAAAACGGCGTTTACTAGAGTTGTTGCTATACCTTTGAGAGTTTCGACCATTGATCATGCCAACAATGTTTTTAGTGAACATTGCAAACTCATCATCTTCATCCTCCTCATCACTTGAGAGAGCATTAAGAGCGAGTCATTTCCCTTTAGAGCTTTCACTAGAACGCTTCATGAGAGTTAACTCATGAGCCAGAAGTGAGCCCATAAGTTCATCAAGGGTGAGCAATGAAAGGTCCTTAGCTTCCTCAATAGCCGTAACCTTCGGTTGCCACTTTTCAGTTAGGCTACGAAGGATTTTACGGACTAAATCCTCGGATTGAAAACTCCTACCTAAACTCTTAAGGTCATTGACAATACTAGAAAAACGTGAAGACAAACTATTAATTGACTCATCTCGTTCCATATTGAACATCTCATATTGTTGCATGAGAAGATCAATACGGTATTTCTTGACTTGTGACGTTCCCTCATAGGCAAGGTTTAGGGTGTCCCAAATCTCTTTGGCCGAAGCACATCCAGATATACGATTAATCTCTTGGTCACCGATCCCATATTGAAGAATGGACATGGCCTTAGAGTTTTTCTCGATTTTCTTATAGTCGGCCTCAACATACTTATCCTCACTTTTCAAGGAGCTAGTGCCATCAGCATTAGTCACTTCGATTTTGAGGGGACCCTTTTGAATGATTAACCAACATTCATAGTCCGCACTTTTGACATAGTGCTCCATGCGATGTTTCCACCAGGCATAGTTTTTTCCTTGAAAATGGGATACTTAGTGTGTTTTGAATCGTCCATAACTATAGGATCAACTCTTTGGATTTAACCAATATCAAGAGCACAAGGCTCTGATACCAATTGAAGAGTTAAGAACGATTAACACCTAAGAGGGGGAGGGGGTGAATTAGGTGTACCTTTTAAAAATTTTATTCTTAACTTAGTTAATTAACTACTTTAAGCTAAGAATAAAGAAGTACAAGACTTGAGAAACTTAATTGAAGGTAAGTTCACAAGAAGGTACAGCAGTTCTATGTCGCGGTATAGGTGACTGTGACACAGAACTTGATTAGGTACATGCGAGAAATAGCAAAGTGGAAGAACGTAAAAGTAAATGAACAAACAAACGACATTTTAAAAATTGGTTCAGCCTCTACTCCGAGGCCTACGTCCAACCGTTATTTTATTGCTTGTTTAGAACTTTACTCAAACTTACTAAACCCCTTACAATGAAAATAACTCGCCAACCTACTCCGGTTGCACTCAAACTTAAAGCTACTCCGCTTCAAGAGTTTATGGGTCCTATCTCAAGGTGTTACAGAATCTTGAATCTCAAGAGTTCACTTAAATGAACATGGAGATTACAATGAAGATCTAACACGAGAATCATGGAACAAACTCATCATGTCACAAAGACAAATGAACTGATACTTGGAGGTTTTACAAACTTTTTCAAAACAATTTTGAAGACTTAAAATCGAAAAAAGCGTTTTGCAAACACTTGAAGAACAAAGCTTTAAATGCACAAATGATTTGCAAGGTTTTTACAATAAATGCTTTGGAAGTCTTGAGAAATAAATGTGACTAAGACACTCTATTTATAGTGGATTTAGTCTTAGGTAAGTACAACTTAGAAAGATTAAATCCAATATTAAAATGATAGCTTTGAGTGATGGTAAGTGTTAGACTTATAGGCTTGGGGCTTAAGAAATCAGAAAACTTAAGCTTCTACACTCAACATGTGATAATTTACCAAAATGGCAAAAAGCTTTTCTTACTTTAGAAGTTTGACAAGTCTTTTTTGCCATTTTAGTAAAAGGTGTTTGCACAAATCTAGAGGTTTAGACAAGTGGGCTTGTGACTCCAAAATTTCAGATTATTTTCAAGCTTTTGAAAATTCAAATGTTTAAGATTTAAAGTTTGCAAAGTTTTGACACTTAAAAACATTTGGTCGAAAATTCCTCCTCCGTATGATAGTATCAGAAACCACAGTACAGCGTACCGTTGCATGGTTTTGCCATTACTTGACTTAAATGAGAATGTTACACTTACTCTTACATATATCGACTAAGGCTTTGGAAAGTATCATTGTCTTGACTTCCTTGATTGGCTTGATCATCTTGAATCATTGTTGAAAGTCCATTTGATTGCTTCATTCAATAATTATTTCAACTAAGAGCAAACAATCAAATAACAAGGGGACTTGGCATCATCAATCCAATGTGTTCTAACAAAAATGTTCAAAAGAAAATGCAAAAAGTTAAAAGTTGTCAAGTGTTGAATCGCCAAAAATCAAAATAAATGGCAAAAAGAAAATGTTCTCAAATGTCAAATGCCACAAGAAATTGGGGGGAAAACAAAAACAACAAAGTAAACTTCCAAATGAAACTCAAATTCTATCGATCCCTTTATCCACCGTATCCATTTTTGTGCATGGTAGAGAGGGGACGAACCTTCTTCTTGTCTAGACAAGAGGGGGAATTCCGCGATCCTTCAGTGTTTTTAACACCATAGGGAGTCTACTCTTGACAAAAGCATTTAACGATTGAGGACAAAGGTACCCTAGCTTGACACAACTTGGAGGTGATTTATTGGTATCCTTCTAGGCTTAGTAGTTTGAAGAAATTGCATCTATGAAGGAGTGTGTACCCTTGAATTGCTTCCCTTGTAGATAATTTCTGCCACTTAGATGAGGAAAGTGGCTATTCTTTTGTAGATGCATCCATTACTTGATTTTATGTGCTTTGATGCTTGGATGTGTCGCAATTTTGGCAAGACCCACCTTGCCTTGCAAGAAGGCATCCTACCTCATGGTTGTCTTGTTGTGAGTTGAAGAGGCGGAGTGAGACCCGCTAATTGTCTCATATCGGCTATGCTATTAGGTTAGTTTAAATAACGGTCCTAGTTTTTATCACCGCTTTACTCAGGACGAGCAAAGGTTCGGTTTGGGGATATTTGATGTGACCATTATTTGAGCATATTTAGTCCCCGAATTAGCCTTGTTCCCATGCTTTTTAGTGCATATTTGGGTCATTTATTGTCTTTAGTCCTTTGTTTTGCATATTCTTTGAGGTTTTGATCCCTTGGTAGGAAAGGAGTGCAAACCTTGCATTTTCATGGCAAAATGGAGCTAAATTGATTGAATTCAATGACCAAGCATCAAAGAGAAGAAAAGACTAGAAGCCCTTTGTACATATTGTAGTAGTTGGACAATGATGAGAAAAGATCCTTGCATCTCCGATGAAATCTCCAAGGATTGTATGAAGAAGAAGGAAGAAAAGAAGAAGGGAAGAAGCTGATCAAGAATCCGAGCGGATTGCCCACTGGACGCCCGTCCAAGACAAGGAATCCGAGCGTCTTCCTCAGAGGGACGCTCGTCCAAAACCGCCACAATCCGCCCGTCCAGCCCAAGAATCCGCTCGTCCAAAAGCCAGACAATCTGCTCGTCCCGTGCCCTGGACGCTCGGATTGTGTTACAGCTATTTCATTTTCTTCTTATTCTATGAAGGATGCGCATACCTCGGAAAGACTAGCAAAAAGGAGACTCGCATATTTTTCTGAGAGGAGCGATTCCTCAAGGATTTAATCGTCATTTAAGCCCTTAGTAAACCCTAATTTGTGTACCTAATCCCCACTATAAATACCCCATTAGTCTAATTAGATAATCATGTTCTTCTTATCAATCTCTAGTGTAGTTTGTATCAATCTAATATCTCTTTAATCTTGTAATCAACTTTTAATCAAGTCTTAATACAAATCTCATTTCCTTAATCTCTCTTGTTCATTTTTCATTTTGGGTAATTGAAGATTATTTGGGTTATTATTGGGAGATTGACAACCTTCCAATCAATCATCAAGTACTTCTATTATTCTTTGCTTTATTATTGGAATCATTAGTAGGTATAATCCACTTAATCCCTTTTTAATTATTTTTAATCATCTTCATTTATTCATCATGTTTTACTTTGTTGGTATGATTGACAACCTTGCTAGCATGTTCAACATGATAATGAGTGAGTAGTTTCCTTAGCTAGGGTTAATGGGAAATTAGGGGAAACCAACATGGGGGATGATTCATGCTTAATTTAATATGTTTTCATAGTTTATTTGCTTGCTTGTTGTGATCTTAACTTATGCACATGTTATGTTTGATGAAATGCGAGCCAATGAATCCTTGCATTTTTTACCCATCACCTATCTTTTCAATGAGACTTGTAAGACATAAACCAACTCGAGTCTCATTAGACCATGCATATAGTTGAATAGGGAAGATTAAGTCAACTTGTAGGTGTTGTACAATCTAATCGATTCGGCTCCGGGACCCAAACTTTCCTAGGATCGTAAGATATAAACCAACTCAATCCATCACAATAATAATTGCTTGCTTATAATTTGAGAATATGTTTGTATGATCAATTTCCATGAATCCCCTATGACCCCATGACACCCTAGTGCCTTTTATAAATTGTTGACATCCCTTTTTAATCATCTTGCTTGTTTACTTTCATTGCTATTTAGTTTAGTGATCTTCTATTCCAACCCCAAATTGTGACACCCCTAGACACCGCTAGTTACAATTGAAAATCTCACTTCAATACCCGTCCCTTGGGATCCGACCTTTACTTGCCTCTTTACTAATAGTAGAGTTGTTTGTGGAGTTATAAATATTGTTTTGGTCTAGGTGCTCCTAACGACAAGTACCAAAAACTAAACCTCGCAAGAGGGCCCGACCAACTTCATATTCCGCTTCATTGTTAGTAGCTTTGAATTCACAGCTTATAGCCTGAGCTATCATGTCTCCCTGTGGCGATTTAAGCACTAATCCTAACCCTGTCCCCCTGGCATTAGATGCCCCATCTATGAACAGAGTCCATTCTTGGTCTGGGGTTTTATTTTCTAATTGATTAACCTCTTTTTCCAGGTCAAGTTCTAGGTTAAGGCTGAAATCAGCCACAAAGTCTTCCAAGGCCTGCGATTTGATCGCTGTCCTGGGTTCGAAGGAAATATCATATGTACTAAGTTGAACTGACCACTTGGTCATCCTACCTGATAATTCAGGCTTGCGTAGGACAGATTTTATGGGTAGGTTGGTCCAGACTATAATGGGGTGGCTTTTAAAATAGGGACGTAGCTTAGTACATGACATAATTAAAGCTAAGACATATTTTTCAAGTAATCCATACCTCATCTCAGCATCCAGCAGGCTCTTACTTACATAATAGACAGGATGTTATTGGCCTTCCTGTTCTTTTACAAGGACTGCAGTGACTGCTGTGTCAGTGACAGATAGGTATACTGACAGAGGTTCTTCCCTCTCTGGTTTAGCCAGTAAGGGTGGAGATGACAGATAAGATTTTCGGTCTTGAAAGGCTGCTTCATGTTCATCCGTCCACTGGAACTGCTTGTTTCTTCTGAGCAGGTTGTAAAATGTTTTACACCTTTCAGAGGATCTTGATATGAACCGGTTCAGGGCGGCTACCCGGCCTGTCAATTTCGGAATATCTTTGACAGACTTGGGTGACTGAAGTTCCAGGATAGCTTTTATCTGTTCTGGGTTGGCTTCTATGCCTCTCTTCGTAACCATGTAACCAAGGAACTTACCTGCAGAGACTCCAAAGTGGCATTTTGCAGGGTTGAGCTTCATGTTGTATTTTTCCAATATTTGGAACGCTACTTCCAAATGCTTTACATGATCTTTTGCATTCTTGGATTTTACCACCATGTCGTCTATGTAGACTTCCATGATATCACCTATTTGATCCTTGAACATCATATTGACCAAGCGCTGGTACGTTGCCCCTGCATTCTTCAGGCCGAAAGGCATGGCTGTGTAACAGTATAAGCCTCGGTCTATAATGAATGCAATACTCTCCTGGTCAGCAGAGTGCATTTTTATTTGATTGAATCCAGTAGAGGCATCCATGAATGTCAGCATCTCATGCCCTGCTGTGGCATCTACCATGTCATCAATATGTGGCAAAGGAAATGGGTCCTTAGGGCAGGCTTTGTTCAAGTCAGTGTAATCTACATAAACTCTCCATTTTCCGTTCTTCTTCTGCACAACAACCACGTTAGCTAGCCACTCAGGGTACATTACTTCCCTGATCATTCCCATATCTATGAGTTTTTCCACTTCCTCGTTGATTATTGTACTTCTTTCAGCTGAAAATTTTCATCTTTTCTGTTGTACAGGCTTAAAAGATGGATCAATATTAAGTTTGTGTGTAATTATATCAGCACTAATTCCAGTCATATCAAAATGAGACCAAGCAAACCAAGATGATATATTTTTAAGGAATTTTACCAGTTCGGGTCTGACACTATCTGGGGCGTTAGATCCTACTAGAACATACCTGTCAGGGTACTCAGGGTCTAGGATTACCTGATCTGTTTCCATTCTGGGAGGTACTACATAAGTACTTCTGACAGGGTACGGTAATTGCTATGCAAGGGACTTACCTGCCTTGGAAGTTTTCAATGCTCTTGTATAACATTCTTGGGCTGTCTTGTGACCCCCTTTGATTGTGGCTATGCCCCAATCTGTTGGTATCTTGATACACTGGTGATAGGTCGATGGCACAGCCTTGACGTAATAAATCCAGGGTCTGCCCAGAATTGCGTTGTAGGATGATAAGCAATCTAGGACTCCAAATTTCTCATAGGGTGAGACTCCTTCAACGTAGGTTGGAAGGTGGATTTCTCCTAATGTGCTTCTGGTTTCTCCACTGAACCCTACCAAAACGCTGTACTTTTTGGTGATTTGATCCTCATTGATTTTCATAGCCTTCAGTACGTCAACCATGATCAGGTATAGAAATTACCAGGCCATCATGATGCACATCAGGGATGCCTACCAGGTCACAATCACTGAAAGTGATTGTTGGGAGGTGATCCGGTTTATAGGGTGATGCAATCCTTGTTGTCCTGGCTATCTTTTTTGCTGCTGAACTGGTCAGGCCATAAATTTCTGATCCACCAGATATGAACTTTACTTCATAGATCGGAGGTGGTGAAGGAAGGTTGCGGTCCTGCTTATGCTCCTGGTTCTCTTTGCCCTGGACTGCATTCCTGCCCTTCGTCTTGATCAGGTCTTTTAGGTATCCGGATTTCAGCAGGTAAGCCACTTCTTTCCTCAGGGTAAAGCAATCATCCGTTGTGTGTCCAACGTCCATGTGGAATTCGCACCATTTAGAGTTATCTCTCCTAGGGTTTGGATTTTCCACCTTTCTGGGCCATCTGACTACTGGTCCCATGTTGTCAAGCCTCTAGATTAACCCTACAATATCAACACTGAAGTTATGCTCAGAAATAGGTGGGAAAACTTTAGCCTTACCTTGATATTCATGTGCCAGGTTGACTTTTGAATGGTCTGGCCTGGAATATGGAGCAGGTCTGTAATTGTTTCCTTTGTTGCTTTTTCTATTGCTTTTTTCATAGTCCTTTGGTCCACTGGATGATCCGACTTTATAGCTCTTGCCTTATTCCAGCCTGATAAAAGCAAGAGTTTTGGCCCGGACATCTTCGAAGGTATGGCAGGGATAATTAGTGAGCTCATTGTATAAGTCGCTATGATGTAGTATCCCCTGCCTGAATGCCTCCACTGCTGTTCCAACGTCACACCTGGGAATAAACACTTTTTCTGTGTTGAATCTGGCGAGGAATGTCCTGAGAGTTTCATCAGGCTTCTGTGTTATCCTGTAAAGATCACTGGATCGCTTCTCCAACTCCCTGCTACTCGCAAACTGCTGGTTGAAGTTGTTGATCAGGTTGGCAAAAGAATGGATGCTCCCAGTTGGCAGGTTGATGTACCATTGTAAAGCAGGTCCGGTCAGGGTTGTTCCAAATCCCTTACACATGCAAACTTGCTTGAACTCACTGGGAATGGATGCAGCTAACATTTTCAGTTTGTAGAGGGACACATGATTTTGTGGATCCGTAGTTCCATCATAGATTTTCCTAGACGGGACCACAAACTTTTTTGGTAAGTCCACTTTTGCTATTTCGTCTATGAAAGGCGAATCAGCATAGCTGTCAGGGACAACCTCTTCTAAACTGGCAGGTACTCCAGGTATCTTCTCGAATTTTTCATTTAGCTTCTTGATTTCCTGGACCACTACCATCATGATGGCTGCTGCAGATTCATCAGGTTTTTCATAGTCATTTTTTGGCCCACCATCGTCATCAGCATTGACGAACATATAACCACTTGGGCTCCCAAAACTGGAAAAATCAATGTTTTTTATGATCAATGCAAATGTTGTTCCTGGCTGGAATCTGGAGCCTGCGCCCTGGGTTTTCTCCAATTTTTGTTTCAGGGCTGACTCAGATTCTCTTAACTGAAGGATTTCAGCCTCGGTTTGGGCTACTTTTTCTTTCAAGCTTTCCAACTCAGCTATTTGTTGGAGGGTTGCATTCAATTGTTCTTCAATGGTAGGCTGGGACATTTTTGTAGGTTATTTGGATTTTTATAAGATGAGAAAAAAAGATTTAAAGAGCTAGATGCCCCACGGTGGGCGCCAATTATTTTGTATGGATTTTGCGCAAGGCGAAATCAGGTCAGGATAGGTCTAGGCAGGGTTAAATAGCTCTGATTAATCTGTGGGTCAGGTTGATAGGGTATAATGCAAGAAATTTAAAGTACGATAAAAGAACAAAAATAAGACAAGCACTTTTGTACGTGGAAAACCCTTAAATGGGAAAAAACCATGGGCACCAAGCTAGGAGAGGATTTCACTATTTTATAGAATATTTAGCACACTTGATCGTAATAAGCTTAAGTGTTATAAGAGAATGTTGTATGCTTTGAATATATCTTCTTCTTTTTCTTACAATGATTTCCAAGTGCTTCTTATATAGTGATATGCTGAACGGCTGGTTAATCTCACCATAAATGCCAAATATTCTGTCTTAATTACCCGTAATAATACCCATTATTACTCCCTTAATTGCTGCCTTAATTATAGAATCTTCCCAATTAATGCTACGTAGCATATTCTTCTTATAATATGATTTCCTGGTCTAATATCGTCCTGATATTTTGACAGTTGTCCTCTCCATGGCCTGGCGCCTATCTTCATGTGTCCTGTTAGCTTAAAATCCTGACACCCTGACAGTCAGGTCAAGGTAAGATATTGATCAGGGATATCTGCGGATTTCCAGGCCCAACATGAATCTACCCCCATGTTATAGTTCCCCTAATCCCCCATTAACCCTAGCTAGGAGACTACTCACTCATGATTATGGTAACACGCTAATAAAGGTGTTGATCATATTAGCAAAGTTAAACATGATAAATGAGTAAAGTAATAAATAAGCAAGGGTAAAAAGGATTATACCAAATTGAGGATGATCCAAATAATAAGCAAAGAATAATAGAAGAACACTTGATGAATGATGAAGAATTGTCAAGTCTTCAATAAACCCAAATAATCTTCAAATTACCCAACTAAAACTAAGAACACTTGAAGGATTAAAGAGAATTTGAGATTTGATTAATATTGAGATGAGTGATTACAACTTGATTAGTAATATCTAAACTAGATCAAGGCTAAATTAGAACTTGATATACTTATTTCTTAATCCCCTAACACAATGGGGTATTTATACTAAGTACAAGTATTAGGGTAACTAAGGGCTTAAATGACGATTAAATCCCTAAGAAGATGATTAGTGCTTTGCAAGTCCTAGAGGAAGCCGCCTGGATTGTCATTGAAGCAAACTCGTGCTGCCCAAGGATCCGCTCGACCTGAGCTTGGGACGCTCGGATCATGGCTTGAGACGCGCGGATTGAGGGTGGAGTCGCTCGACCTGGGCTCGGGATGCCCGGATCAAGCTTGAGACGCCCGGATCTTTGATCAGCTCCTCTTCTTCTTCTTTGACTACCCAAGGATCCGTGGGGATCGATGGTAGGTCGTGGGTCTCTTCATCATTGCCCATTTCTACTTCATTTATTCACTTAGGCCTTTAGTAATGATCTTCACTTTGATGCTTGGTCATTAGATGCACTCCATTTAGCTCCGGTTTGCTCCATAAATGCAAGGTTAGCAATCCTCTCCTACCAAGGACACAAAACCTCAAACAATATGCAAAGTAGGGAACTAAAGATAAGAAACGACCCTAATAAGCGCTATAAAGCATAGGAACGAGGCTAGTTCGGGGACTAAATGTGCACAAATACGAGTCACATCACTCCTACCCGGGTTCATTTTAATTAGACTCCCTATGTTCATTTGGTTCATTTGTTTAAGGTTCCAAAATCGTCGCTCTGATACCACTTTGTAACACCCCAGATACCAAGGCGCCTTACCAAGGACCACCCTAGCATGAGAAGCTGTTACCATCTCGGTTGCCCGAGGTTAGTATATCAAAAGTAACCATTCAGAAACATTTAATAAAATATAAAGTTTAACGATTATACCATCTCAAAGAAATACCAAAAAGGAAGTGTATAAATCTCAATACAAATGAAATCCAAACATCTAAACTCGTAACAACGGAAGCTAGACTCGAAGTGATAACATCCCATCCTTGTCCCCGTAGCTAAAGACAACCATCACCTGTCACAATCTGCTCACCATCCTTGAATGGATCACCACAGTTTTACAAAACAACAACGGGGTCAGTTCACTGCATAATCATGATAAGCAAAATACAAAAATAACCATAACAACAACTCTACAATCATCCTCCATTTCCAATCATGCCTCATATCTAACTACACACTTAAGTGTGTAGTCCTGCCAGATCACTGCCACATCAGATAATCTACACCACCAGTGGGGACCGTAGCCTTGCCCACCTAAGCCAAGCTCATCGAAACGAGCAATAACCCATTTCCATTAATGTGCACATCCCCCTTATGGCGGGTTCCACAAGGGGGGAATCAAGGGCGTGAAGCCACTCCCGTAAGTGACTCCACTCAGCCGAGGACGCACCTCACCAATATAGTCAATTCACCACAACTCCAACAATCGAGAAAGAAAGACAAGCCACCAACGATATCAATCATGCCAATACAATCACAATCACCACATCTTAAATTAATTATACAATCAAATGAGTAGGGAAACCCTACCTTAGCACTGATCCGAATACGAGTCTACAGCGGAAGCTAGAAACGCTCTTCTTAAAATCCGTCACCTAACAAAAATCACAAAAATCTAATCACAACATGCATTCTCCCCTTATACCCCAAATTCCAAAACTGAAGTAAAACCCTAAAACACAAATCTACAAAAGTCATCAGACTAGTGACTTACCGACGCAACTGATGAGAGAGAGATGGATAAAGACTCACGAACAATGAAAGGTCTTGGGAGTGATTAGAGATGATTAGAGAACGTAGAAATGATTTAGGTTTTGGTAAAAAGTGAAAAGTAAAACTGTTAAACGTGATTTATAACTCTAATCCTCCTTAACCAAACCGCGGAAATAATTCCCGTCAGACCGAATACTCGGTCGAGTACTGAGAGTACTCGGCGGAGTACCCCTTACTCGGCTGAGTATTACCATACTCGGCCGAGTGTTCCTGGATAGTAGCCTGAGCAGAAAACACACGACACATTACTCGGCCGAGTTAGCTCTATTCGACCGAGTAACAGGACTCAGAAAACCGTGGTATTACAGTTTATGAGTTTAATTACAATTTTAGTAGGTTTTAATTATTACCCCGGTCTCATCTGGTAGTCTCTGATAATTCTATTATTAATCCATATTAGATAGTTTATCCTAAACCAAAATTGGATTAATCAAGGGAGTAACAATTTTACCATATAAAGTCAAAGTTAGCTCAACATCCAACCCAATATATATTAGCTAAGAGTAGAAGGAGTTCTTGGTTGTTGATTTAAGATTGATAAATATGTCGTCTGAAGTGTCCAAAGAGAACGGGAAAAGATGTCGGACTGTATTAGCTGAGAGAGAACAGACCCAGAACGGTGACGAAAATCAGTTCTCGCGCTCAAGACAAGAATTATGTGGAGAAAGCTAAAAAAGAATGAGATTAGCACTTTCAGGGACGAACCAGAACGGTGACGGACATCAGTCCGAACAGCAAGTCACTGGGGCAACAAGTAGGACGGTGTCAGGTCTAATCTCCTAATTCTGTTTCTTTAGCTTTTCAAAAGTTTAGGAGCTAATTATAATGAAACATCTGTGTCTTCAATTTTCTAATTATACATGTAAAAATCACACGCAAGGCGTTATTCAGCATTCAAGGCAAGATGTTTGTGAAAAAAGCCGGAAAGGAAAATTAGTACTTTCAGAGATGAAATACGACAGTGACGCACAATAGTTCGAGTAGCAGGTCATTGGGCCAACATGTAGTACGGTGTCAGGTTTGATCTCCTAAATCTATTTGTTTCATTTGCTTTTTATAAGGTTAGAAACATATTATAATAAAATATATCCGTCTTCATATAAAGTTTGAATTAATATTGGAAGATCGATTAAAATTCCTGCCTTCATACAAGGCTCAATTTTCTTATCATACATGTAATACTCACAGGCGAGTCGTCGCTTCAGCATTCAAGAAAATAAGTCTATGAAGAAAGCCGAAAGAGAAGGAGATTGCTACTTTGAGCAACACGAGATCAAACCACGGGAACGCGATATCAACCAACAGTCGAATTTACAACAGTTAACACTAACACCATCCGAGGTACGAGGCGTACGATCTGTAGTTGCACTTACAAATTTATTCATCCATTGGTTTCTCTAACTTATTTATTCATCAACCAACATTCTAGAAGACTCAATGAGAAGAAGATTAACGGTTCCTAAGCTAGATTGAGGCTAATAGAGTCTTTCATCTGTGTGTAACACCCCCATCTCGGTTGCCTGAGGAATAGTAAATATCAAATGTCAATAAAAGAACAATTAATTTTATTACAAGCTTAACTCAATAGAAAGGAAAGGTACAATTGCTAACAATAACTATCACTACGGTGATACTATCCATGCTATGACTCAGTGATAGACTCGTCCCTCCAAAGCACCCAGCTAAGCTCTGCATATCAACACCTGCTAAGACTCACTGCTCACCATAATGGATCACGGTAGACACAACACAAGAAGAAACACAGACAACACCATACAAGGTCAGTAACTGAAGAAATACAAAATACAAAGTACGGCATACAAAAACCCAACTCCACCTCCAATCACCCATCAATCATCTGACTACCCGAAGGTAAAGTCCTGCCAGAATATCTGTAATACTACGAATGCTTTGAGTTATTATTGTGATACCTTGTGATAAGATTGACATGATTGATAATCGTAAAATGCATAATTGTGTTGGATGGTGCTTAGTTATGAGGATGTTATAAGTGTTGTGGCAGTAGTTGTGGGGGAACTTCGGGACGAAGTTCATTTTAAGGAGGGAAGACTGTAATACCCCGTATTTTGATAACAATTTATGAGAATAATTTACGTAAATTAGTAATTGATTAAAGACATTTCTAATAATAATTACAATAAGACATTAATTAAATAATAAATTAAGTATCCAAGTCGGGAATTGGGCTTAGCTAGTAATTAAGTGTTGGACCGTGTGCCACTGTTAATTGGGCCGAAACTTATTAAATTGGTATGAGTGTAATCGGGATTTATATCGGAAATTAATAATAATATAATACGGAAATAATAATAATTATATTAATAATTATCCTAATAATATTTGTGTATGGCAATAATTAAATTCGTAAAAGAGATATATGGTAATCCTAGTTATGGTAAGACTAGTAATATATGATAATAATAATAATAATAATAATAATAATAATAATAATAATAATAATAATAATAATAATAATAATAATAATAATAATAATAATAATAATAATAATAATAATAATAATAATAATAATAATAATAATAATAATAATAATAATAATAATTACCTTAAAGACGGTTTCCTAAAATAATACGGACAAGCCTAAGCCTACTCTATAAAAGGGGAGCAATCTACCATCCTTTCAATTCTGAAAATTTACATAAAGAGAGAGAGGGAGATTAAGAAAGTTTAAGAAAGTAGTGGTGACGGAATTAGCAAGCGATAATTAATTCAAGGTAACAACTTCTAATCTCGCTTTTTATTTTCTTATTAAGCTGAATGTGAGACGATCTTAAGACGCTTAGAAACTGACCCAAACCTAGACGGAATCGGACCAAACTTTGGGAAGTGGTACGTGGGATTGCAAGGCTTTGATTGGGTGTTGTGGTGGTGTCGGGGAAGGCTTAGCGTGGCGGTGGCAGGCGAGTTTCGAGGGCTGTAGAGACGGGTTGAAAACAGGGGAGTAGTGGACTTCGACCCTAATAGGACCCTTATTCGGGTACTCCTTGACCTGGGTAAGGTGGGGTTGAGTCCTGGTGTTTGTGTCGACCAGGGTGGAGATGTTATGGCGGTTGTTGGTGGTGGTTCGTGACGATGATGGCCGTTTTAGCGTGAAATAGGGGAGGGGGTGTCAATTGTGTTGTTGCCGGTGTCGGGTAGTTCTGGGGTGGTGTTGGGATGAGTAAGGGCGGTCAATGGTGGCGTGTGGTGGTGTCGTGGTTGTGGTGGTGGGGTGTGTCGTGTTGTTGTGGGTGTCGGGTTTTCGGTAATTGGTAGGTTGTGATTATTGTTGCTAGGGCATGAATTTGCAGGCTATAGGGGACGGTTGGGATGATGGTTTGAGGTTGTAGGTAGTCGTGGTATTGGGGGTTGTTGGTGACGGGGTTGGGTGGTGCTTTTGGTAGTTTGTAATGTCGGGAAAGAATGGGTTTAGAAGGGGTGTTGGTGAGGGGTTTACACGGGTAATGGAGGGAGCTTGTCGTGGTTTTTTTTGGGAATTTGGGTGTGGGTTGGTTATTTAATCATTAATACGGGTTTTACGTAATAATAATCTGTGCGGGAAATAATTAATATAATTAATTTATATTTGAAATAATAAATAATTAATTTGAATATAATAAATAATTAAATTGGCTGAATTAATGTAATGAGTTAAATAATAAATAATTGAATTGAATTATAATATTTTGAGTAGGTGACGGTTGTGAAGAATTATAATCAGATCGAATTGCTTTATTTATTGGATTGCTTGAGCTGCTTAATTGGAATTGCTTATCAGGTAGGGATAAATCCTACTCAACTTTTACTCGATAATATTCGGTTTGTTGTATGACATTTTGTGCTGGAATATATGTTGGATGAATTTAAGCCTTTGGTTGGTTGGATTAGTTATGATGGAGTTACTGTTATTGCATTGGTTATTCGGTTTAATACTGGTAGACATCCCTTCGTGGTGATGTAGATTATTATTGAGGTTATTTTGGCAGACGTCATGGTAAGAGCCTTCGGGTGACGTATTTCAGATTTATTCTGGCAGACGATTTTAAATCGTGATTTCTTGAGGCAGGCCCCATATTGGTCTGCAGGCCATCTGGTGGATATTAATCAACTATATGTTGAGGCAGACATTACCTTTGGTAATGTAGTGTGTGTTTACTCACCTTTGAGTTGAAGTTGCCCCGGCCAGGGATTGGCGGGATGATTAGTGTAACGAGTAAGTAAAAGAAAGGAGCACGTTGTCAGGGGGTTGTGCAATGAAAATGGAAATTGGATTATTTATCGTATGTTTTTGTTGTTAGTATTTATTCTTACTAAACCTCGCGGTTGACTGTGTATTCGTGAACACCTGCGGTGAACCGTTTTATGGGGAGCAAATTTGACAGGTACTAAGGATTAGCTGACTTGGGAGGATTGGGATCAGAGCTTGACTTGGACCATAGTTGAAGTCTAGATCACATAGAATAATTATATCACTTTATTTATTTCCGCTGCGAGTTGTAAATATTTTATATTAAGTTTTAGTCAGTTAAATTGTAATAAACATGTATTCATTAAAGTTTTAATTTAAAGTACTTTGGTGAGTTGGACTTTGTTATTCACTACCTCGGGAAACCGAGACGGTAACGCTCTCATTTACTTGGGAATGTCTAGCTAAAGGCTCTCGACTAAATGGGGGTGTTACAATATCCATCGCAACAGATATTCCACAGCGCCAGTGGGGGACCGCAGTCCTTCCCACCTAAGCCCCGCTCATCTCCATCGAGCGCAAAACCCATGTCCATTAATGTGCACATCCCTCTTGTGGTGGGAACCACAAGGGGCAAATCAAGGGCGTGAAGCCATTCCCGAGATGACTCCACTCAGCCGAGGACGCACCTCGCGAACCACAAACAATCAACAACCAACCACAATATCAATGTAAACAAAGCCATTACCAACTAACAACACAACCAACATACCAATCAACCAACAGTACTGAGTAGAAAAACCTACCTAGTAATCAGCACCAACACTGCATATAGCCATACAAAGATAAGGCAACCACCATTACCATATATTACGAACAATAGGGAAAACCCTAATACTACCAACCATAACCAGAACAAATCTAAGGACGACGATGATGATGACTTACCTATGCACGGCATTCCGGCGACAAGACCGCTACCCGACTCATGCCTCCCATCCCATGGTGTCTCCAAGCATAAAGGGTTCCAAAATATGAAGGTTGGCAAAGGAGAGAAATGTCGTCGATTAGGTTTAAGAAGAGAAGAAATGAAAAACTGATTTTGGGTTCACGACTTCACGATTTATAATTTACCGCTAAACTCGACTTACTCGATCGAGTATGGGACCTACTCGATCGAGTGGCCTCTACTCGATCGAGTCACTGAGCTACTCGATCGAGTAGCCTATGCTAGATCGAGTTTCCTCATCTCAAAGGTTATTGTAACGTAAGATAGAACTACTAAAGGTCTCAAGAGGTCTAAACTGGGCGGGTATTACGATATTCTCCCCTTAAAAAGAACTTCGTCCCAGAAGTTCAACTCATCGGCTCCCACAACCCAAGGTGTAGTTTAGGTCAAGACAACTAGCAACAACTTCCACTCGACAAGAATTACTATATCCATATCCGGGACATACCACCCAACTCCCCATGCCAACTAATCATCATCAACTATTTCCACGAACAATCCATCAAACACAACTCCCTTCCGAGCCATCATCCACATATCATAAAACAAAAAGATACACTACCACAAACCAACAGGATTTAACACCGTACAACGCCATACATCATACACATCATACACATCTGACACAAACAGTCTACTTACTCATGCAACAACTAAACATTAGACGTCCAATGCATATTAAATTTCCAACCAATTACTCAATATCCATTTAAATCATTTACACAACAATTAATTATTTAACAAAAGCTTAAATTACTTCACAATTACTTTGCATATATATTACAAGTCAAGATGATTAGATGATTACATTAGTTGTCTACAAATAAATTATGTAACAAAATAATGAACAATTTCCAATAATTTACTCAAAAGACGATATTTTTGACGTTTTTCATTCGCGACATTACTCTTCCCCTCTTAAAAGGAACTTCGTCCCCGAAGTTCACCTTCAAGACGAGATATAAGTATTACAAGAAAATAAAATTGCCACATAGTCTTGACATTACGAGATGATCCAACACATGAGGAAACCAACAATTACAATTTAACATTCCTTGACAGTACTTGTATATAATGTATGCATGTGGGTACATTGAATAAGAAAATAACACACAAAATGATTACGTGATGCGCAGCGGTACCAAGTTCATATATGTGAAAATTAAAAGAGTTGTTTATGTGACATTATGAAAACTTGATTATCCGACATAACTATTTTGAAATTATGATCAACAACTATATAAACTTAACAACTGGTTAGAACGACACTTAAAGAAATTAGTAACCATGTAGGACACAAAGTAGTGTATACCGTCTTGATATCACATGTATTGTAATATAAAGCATAAGAATGTGACTAATCGCCATAAGAACAATATATATTATCAACAAAGTGCTTTCATGATGTCAAAAAATATAAGGAAACGGATTACCAACATAAACAGGGGCACTCAATCGAGTGGAGATTACTCGATCGAGTCCAGGTCAGGCTACTCGATCGAGTTAAGCATACTCGATCGAGTACCTATAGACCAGAATGCTCTCTAAATGGTCATAAGCAGGTACTCGATCGATTTGGGGGCACTCGATCGAGTAACTTTAGGTCAGATTACTCCCAACATGCTACATCAAGCAAATAAAGTATACTAATCTTTAGGTTTCATCCTCGACATCACATACCTACATAACAAGTTCAGAAAATCCAACAAAATACGGCCTTATGGCCAAATACAAACCGAGAAAAATCCAAGTACGATCCACCAAATGTAACAAGTAAACATAAGTCCTCTAAAACAACACCAACAAGAAAATCACTCGAGGTCGCCACCTCCATCCTCCTCCATCTCCTCCTCCTCCTGATGTGTCGGCTCCAGACATGCCTCCTCCGGTGGTCGTTCCTGTGCCGGTGTCTCCTCCTACTTTCATGGCGGTAGACATCCGTAGGGATAGCTCTCAAGAACTTCCCACGTGGTCAGGTCCACTCCGTAGGAGTGAAAGACTCCACTATCGTTCCCTACGCCTAATGTGACTCCTATTTACGCACATTTAGTCCCCTAACTAGCCTAGTTCATATGCTTTTTAGTACGTATTAAGGTCCTTTCTTATCTTTAGCCTCCTTCTATGCATATTTTATGAGGTTTGGTGTCCTTTGTAGGAGAAGAGCACTAACTTGACTAGATGGAGTGAAGCAGAGCTAAATTGATAGCATATAACGACCAAGCACCACAGAGAAGACTAACACTAAAGGCCTAAGACGATAAATCGAGTAGAATGGGCAATGATGAAGCCCCCCATGACCCCTTAATGATACCTACAGATCTTGAGGAAGCCAAGCTGACCCATGATCCGGGCGTCTCGAGAGCAGCCCGAGTGTCCTGAAGAGCTGCCCGGGCGTCCCAAGGCTCAGCTCGAGCGTCCCACACGCTGGACATGCGTTTCCCTATGCAGTATGAGCGTCCAACATGGACAGGTCGTGAGACTCCTTCAGGACTTGTAAATCACTAATCTTCATCTTAGGGACCTAATCGTCATTTAAGCCCTTAGTTAACCTAATCCTTGTATCACTGTATAAAACCCCTTTGTAATAAATTGGGGAATAAGTCCTCTTAGTAGGCAAAGTTCCCTTAGATTAGATTAGGAAAAGATTAGAATATATTAGCCTTTAATCATTCCACAAATTGCACTTTAATATTTCCTTAATTATTGTTCAAGACTTCTTATTGGGTAGTTGAAGATTATTGGGCTATTATTTGGAGAATTGACAACTCTTTATCAATCAATCAAGTTCTCTTCTATTATTCTTTCCTTTCCATTTGTTCATCTTAAGATTGGTATAATTCCTTTACTCTTTACTTTATTGCTTATTGTTTTACTCTTCTATCATGTTTATACTTGATAAGATGATTAACACCATAGTTAACATGTTTTCCATGATAATGAGTGAGTAGTTTCCTAACTAGGGATTAGTGGGGGATTAGGGGAGTTAATCATGGGGTAGATTTATGCTTAATGAGTTCATATGAATGCTTGCTTATTGTATTTTCAACTTATGCACATGTTATGTTTGATGAATTGCTTGATTGAAAACCTAGCATGATTCTCTTATCCTTTCAACAAAACTTGTAAGACATAAACCAACTAAAGGCTTGTTAGACCATGCATATAGTTGAATAGGAAGAATTAAGTCGATTATAGGTGTTGTAAAGTCTTGACCGACTCGACTCCGGGACCCAAACCTTCCTAGGACTCATTTATGTTATCTCACCATGAATAGGGAAATCCAAGTCGACTAGTAGGTGTTGTAAAGTCTTGACCGACTCGACTCCGAGACCTAAGTTTCCACTGGGAATCGTAAGATATACACTAAATTGATTCCAAAAATAATAATTGCTTGCATCTATGAAACTTGTTGGTTTGATCTCACCATGATTCCTCTATGATCCCATGATTCCCTAGTATTGTTTATCATTAGTTTACACCCTTGTTTCTATTTACTTATCTTGTTTTTCAATTGTTTACATTTTATTGTTGTAGCTTAGAACACTTCTACCCAAACCATTTGTGACACTAGCATAAATTGAGATAGATAGACTTAGAACCTAAAGCACAGCGTCCCGTGGATCGACCTCGACTTTACCACTATCTAGTTGTTTGTTGAGAATATAAATGTGTTTCATTGAGCGAATGACGACAACACTCATAGAAATGGCGCCGTTGCCGGGGACGGTGTTTTGTGATTAAGTTCTTGTTTGTTTGTCTATTTTAATTTCTCTTTAACGTTGAGGAACTTGTTCCTCAAGGTCGTTCTTACCGTTTTATTATAGTTTCCTTGGTTGTAGTTGTTTCCTTGTCTTAGCTATGATGATGGCTTCAGACTTGACACATGGAGTATGTAGTGTATCTTTTGAGTATGACTACAATGGGTATGGGGAGTTTAAGGAGCAAGTCAACAAAAACCTACCTTACTACTCATACAACGAAAATATTAACTACTACCCCGACTTTTTCCACCAAAATCCCCACAACCAATATCCACAACAACCACCCACCCAAGACTCAATTTACAACCAATTCCAAATGCCACAATATGACCACTTTCACACCCACACACAACAAGAAGATGAGCATAGCTTTGACATTCAAAAGGTGGTTCTCCAAATGATGGGGGATCAACAAAATTTCTTCAAACAAGTTCTAGAAGAGAACCAAAATAGGAACAATGTTCTCCAAAGCATTGTTACCCAAGGTGAAGAGTTGGCAATTCAACTTGCCCAAATGAAGGCAACCCAACCAACCACTCCTCACGGACTCTTAAGCATTGATCATGAATGTGAATTTGGTGTAATGACCTTTGATGAAGAAGATGTGGAGTGGGAAGAGCCAATCTCTTTGAGCTCTTGTGAGTATGAAAGTGTGGTATTTGATGAAGAAGATATGAGGCTAAGTAAGCCAAATACTCTTAGCCTTTGTGAGTATGAGGGTGTGTAATTTAACGTGAATATTGAGGTGGTGGAGGAAGAATTATTGAGGAGAAGTGAAGCCCCTATTTATGATTCATATGAAGAAAGAAATGATGACACATCTATGGAGGAAGATGATGAGGGAAAGATGGACTTAAATGATGAATGGAGTTATGGGATTAACTTGCTTGAGGAACCCATCCTTGAGAAGTTTGAAGAGTACTTAAATGAAGAGTAGGAATGTCTCTTCCTTATTGAACATGAGGACCTTCTCACGCCCACTATGGAGCCCATGATAGTTAGAGACGACATTATCGACCTTCTCATAAAAGTCAAATTGTCATACAAGAGTCACTTGGTGGAGAAGCTCAAGGACCAATCTAAGAGGGAGCCTACTTGTGGAAACTTGGCACTCATAATCCCAACTCCCAAGACACCCATCATCAATGCCATGAAAGTTCACCTTCTATCCTTAAAGGGTCGATTAACCCAAGTGTTTTCGTCATCAACTTTGGAGGAAATAGGAGCAACCGGAGAACCCCCCTATGCCAAAAATCTCAAGCTTGCTAGTTACAAGAGCCGGAAAGGCCATTATGACAAAGCAAAGGAAAAGGGGAAGAAGTTCAAAGGGAGATCCCTCATGGATTGTCCCTACTCTATTTTGAAATGGTTTAAGACTTACTCATGCTTACTTAAGGACCATTCACAAGCTTTTGATCAACTATTGAGAGCATTGAGCTCCATGGATAGTGGAATTTGTCATTTCAACTTGGTTTGGTGGAGTCCTATCTCAAACCACCATTTGTAACATACTCTTTCTAAGCCTTACATTGTATCATAATAATTGCATTTTAGATTAGTTACATATATTCTTTAGTCTTTACATGAGAGTTGTGAGGGAGAGTTCTTATCCTACTCTCTTAGCCATTTTTCAGGAAGGGACACGATGATAAGAAGGGATCACAAAGGGTGCAAGGGAAAGGCTTAGCTTGAGCCTTAATTTTGACAAGAACATAGGCAGGGCGCCCGTCCCCTTCAGAGGACGCTTGACCCGCAGCTTAGGGAAACAAGGGAAAAGGTCCTGACACAAAAAAACGCTCGTCCCATCTTCAGGACGCCCGCCCCAAAGGGAGGGACGCTCGAGCCGATACCAAGACACCCGGGCCGCATGAAGAAAAACGCAGGGCTGCATTGCAGTACCCCTGAACCCGAGCCCCAGCCCGCTCGTCCCAGCTTATTTCTTTGATAAATCCCCCCCCCCCCACCATCCCTATTCCCTTATCTTAACATCATTACAACCATCACAAAACCCCCATCACAAAACCATCAATCCAAGGTTTTTGATCAAAGTCCTTACCAACCACGTCAAGCAAAAATGTTTCTAAGAAGCAAAAGCAAGAAGACCGCCGAGGCTGCACCCAAACGCCGAAAGGGTTCTACTTCAACCGCCTCACGAGAGGTAAGGGGCCAAGAAGATGAAATGATACCGAATTTTGAACAACTTGAGCATTTTCCGGAAGTGCATTTCGTCAACGATGAACACCGTCATCGATTTGAGCAAGTTCTAGGTAAGGCTTATGAATCTACTCAATTCATTGATCTTGACGTGTTAGAAATACTTGGTATAAGGCATCAAACGGAGTTTGTAATACCCCGTATTTTTGATGGTATTTATAATTACGAGTTGGGCAGTTTAATGATTAGTTAATTATAACATTTATAATTGATAAATCGAAATAAGACGAGGATTTTAATAAATTAATAACGGATGAGACGGGATTGGATGTTGGGCCATTGCATTGGGCCGCGTGCATAGTATACTCGTGTGATTTTAATAAGTAGTAGTAATAGTAATAGAATTAATAATACTAATCATACTAATAATATTAATAGTAATAATAATAGTAATTGTATTTAATAATATTATTTCCTAATCTAACTCGAACTCGATCTAGCCTACCTAGTATAAATAGAGAAAATAGGATCCTACCCTAGTCTAATTGCCTCATAAACACAATTATTCATAAAAGAGTAGAAGGAGGGATCGACGAAGAGAATTTACATCGCTAATTAACTCGAGGTTAGACCGTCTCATGTATACTCTTTTCTATGCTATAACTTGTAAACTAGACCACCGTAGGACAAGCCGTGACCATCTTTTTGATCGTGGACCACCAGAGACCTTATTTGACTGCGTGGACCACCTTAGACCGGTGGGAAAAGGGGGTGTTCGAAGGGGTTTTGGTGGGTGGTTATATGGTTGTTGATTTCGCATAAAACACGGGTTAACCTCTTTGTTGTGACTCGAACAGACTCGAGTCTGGGTTGGTGGAGCTCGAGGTTATGGGTCGTCGGTGCTGGGTGGTTTTGGGTGGTTGTTGCTGGTGTTTTGCGCGGTGGTTGGCCGGAGTTACGGGTTAGGGCAAGGGTGTTATTTTGCACGCTAAAACCGGCTCTATACCCTTTCCCGTGACTTGTTTTACTCGAACCTGGGTTGGTTGGGTTCGTGGGTGTTAGGCGGTTCTGGTGGTGGTAGTAGGTTGGTCTGGGGTGGTGGTTGGTGATGGTGGTGGTCGAAAAACCGTGAAACAGAGGAGGTGTTGTGTGTTTTTGTTGTTGCCGGTGTTGGGTTGTTGTTGGGGTGTTGTTGTCGGGTAAAGGGATGTGGGGCCACTCCTGGAACCACCATTGGTTAGTGGTGGTGACGGTGGTGGCCATAGGTGGCGTGTTGTTGGTGTTGTGATTGGTTGTGTCGGGTTTTAGGGTAGTGCTTAGGGCGTGAGATTTTGGGGTGCTGGTTGCGGTTTGGCTGGTGGTTGTTGGTTGTTGGTTGTCGGGGTGCGTCGGGTTGCAGGATAGGAGGTGGCATGCTTGGGTGGAGTTGATGGTGGCTAGCGGAGTCGTGAAGGACGGGTTTTGGAGGAGTGTTGAACACGGGTTTTACCGTATAGTGTGGGATGTGTGTTTGTGGTTGTTCTCACGGGTTACATGGGTTTGGGTATTGGGTTGATTTTATTATGAAAGATCGGGTTTGTGTAATATCGTACACGAGAAAATAATTAATGTAAATAAATTAAAATTGATGGAATATAATTAAAGTAGTTGATTTATAATTAATTAATTTAATTAATTAATAATTATAAATATTATTACTGTTAGGTGACGGTTTTGTTCAGGAGCTTTGCTTATTAGATTTGATGTTCTAATTACTTGGATTTGCTTTGCATTAATTGGAGTATATGCTTGCCAGGTAGGAAACTACTCAATTGATTATGGTTCTTATTGAATATAACCTGCTGGAGTTATTATTGTGGAATTGTTATTCTCAAGAATATTGTGGAATTAATATTGTCTGTTGTGGAGTTTAAGGCGGGACTGTGTGTCCGGAAGTATGACTGTGTGTCTAGAAGAGGAGTATGGCTGTGTGTCTAGAAGAGGAGTATGATTGTGTGTCTAGAAGAGGAGTATGACTGTGTGTCTAGAAGTGGCTGTGTGACTGGAGTTATGTGACATGGTATGGGTGGACAGACTGATGATTGTGGAGCTTGTTTATGTAACATTGTTAATGCAAGTAGCTTTATATTATTCATTGTTTAGTTTTCTACTGAACCGCGAGGTTGATAGTGTATTCATGAACACATGTGATGAACCATAAATGGGGAGCAGACTTGCAGGTTCTTGAGTTAGCTGACTTGGGAGCATGGGTTTGCGTGAGGACTTGACCGTGACCTAGGCGTCTAGCTGACTTAATTAGTTCATCACAATTTAATTAATAGTCTATTCATTTTATTTCCGCTGCGAGTTTATATTGATTATTATTTCAGTTGGGTTTAATCAAGTTGTAATAAAACCGTTATTTCAGTTTAAGTTATTAAAGTACTTTGGTTTGTTTTAATTTGTATCATTTACCTCGGGCAACCGAGATGGTAACAGTCCTATTGATTGGGAATGTCTTGCTAAAGGCTGTTAAATAAATGGGGGTGTTACAAAGTGGTATCAGAGCAAAACGATGCTCAGGCCCAACCAATGAATATAATAATGAATTAGGATGTGTCTAATAAAATGAACCCGGGTAGAAACTGTTAAGAGCCCTTTTGGTTTAGGATGAGAAGGTACCCTCACTCCGAACCTCGGCCCTTCAAGTTTTGAACCGGTTACCTTGAGAGATATGGAAGAGTACACTACTACAAATCCAGGCAACTACAACGGCCCTTTAACAATGCTTATTCACGAAAATCACCATAAGACGTTGTAGAATGGATGGCGCGAATTTTACTAAACTTAATCACAACGGTTATGTGTTGTTAACCGTTGTTATTGGTGTTAACAACGGGTCAAACTTGCACAACCGCTGTTAATATAAAACTAATAACAACAGTTTACTCATTAATACAATATAACCGTTGTTAATTATTTGGCGCAAAATTAGTGAAAAGTAATTACAACGGTTATTTAGAACCCGTTGTTATTAGGTTTTAACAACGGTTGTAGACTCAATAACCGTTGTTATTGAAGTTATGAAGATCTAAAGAACAACAGATTGTTTTATTCTGCTATACGCTACAAAACACAAACACAAGCTAATACTGATACACAAATATCATCCTCCATTCCTCCCTGATCGTCTCTCTCTGTCTTCATCTCCGTCACTATTGTCACCGTCTTCTCTCCCTCATCGTGTTTATCAATCAGATATATATGTTTCTTAACTTATTAAATATTTCTTATTTAGATTTTCAAGCTATATATAGATATAGGATTGTTCAATTTTCTGGCCTATGAATGTCGATTATTTTTGAATTTGTGAATTTGTTGGGTTATTATCTAATTTGTTGATAATTTAGCTTAATTGATTTCCTGAATTTCGTTTATTTGTTTGCCTTTTATTGGATTTTCTGAATTAGTTGCCTATATATTACGAATGTAGAAAAATGACTCGAACTTGGATGATTGCTGCAAATATGAGTGACCCCAACTATAAGGATGGTTTAGTTGAATTTTATGAAGTCGTTTCGAACAATTTGAAAGGTTCTTCTAGTATTCCATGTCCTTGTGAAAGATGTGGTAATATTAGGTATATGTCTTTTACGGATGTTAAAATACACCTAGAAAAGTGGAGATTTAGTCGATCCTATACACGTTGGATTTTTCATGGAAAACCATTAGAGGACGAGAATAGTTTTGAAGAAGATGATGTTGAGGTATACGAAAGTCTAACTGATGATTGAAGGAAAAGTAGATCTATATACTTAACATATTCATATATGTTTTAATTTAATTTGTCATAAAATTAACTAATGATCTTATGCATGCAAACAAATAAACAAAATAAGGAAGAAACATCCATTCTTACATTGGATTTTCGGTTCAAATGGGCACAAGAGAGATCACCTTTCTCTCTTGTTCTTGTGCTTTCCTTAGTGGAAGAAATAAGATCCAAGTATAGGATCTCTCCCAAAGCTTTATACCCAAGGCACACACTTAATTAAAATTAATATTATAAATACTAGTACAATATTAATCTTGTAAAAATTGACCCAAAAATATTATAAGACACTTAATATTTTCGGTTTTATGGGAGAGGAAGAAGGAAGATTTTTATCTCTCTAAAACTCTAATTTTAGATGAATGAATAAGTGAATGAACAACAATAACATTATTGTGTATTTAGGTAAAAATAAGAGGAAAAACCAAAGTGGTTTTCCTCTCTAAAAACCGGGTGGTAGGAGGGGCAAAGGGAGCCAATGCATGCCTTTGTTTATCTTCACAATGTAAACTAGCGTTGCATGGCTAGTAAGGTAAGTAATCATTATGTTTACCACTTATTATAAACACAATATTTAGCCTAATCCCCTCTTAATTTCGGTACACTTATAACATGGAATCCATATTATTTTTGTCAATTTGTCAATATGTTACATGTCACATGTCACATAAATTTGTTATGTATTTTTAACATATTAAAAATCAACGTATTAATAAAAATACGTCATATACAAAAATCGACTTTAGTAATTCATAATTACTTGTACCAAAATATTTTACCAATTATAAATCACAACAAATTGTATTTATAATAATTCATTCAATTTTAATTGTTTCTTTAAACAATAATTTCATCTGAGTAATAATACAATTCGATTACTCAGACCGTATCTCATTTAATCAAATTCCAATGTGATACGTAAATTTTACTTCCAAAATCGTCCGTCAACTTTCAAGTAATTTAATTAACTCGTAACGTTATACGATTAATTAAATGATCAATTAAGAGTGTTGCCCTATAGGTATGACCTAGGGGATCAACTGATCACCACCGTCGCACGACAGTAATGTCAAACTCTAGTCAGCCAATCATTACCGATATATGTTGATCAGTTGACAGTAAAAATTACTTCCCAATTGTATTCTTTATAAAGAGTTTTAAACATGTGATCATCATGATCAACAGTCGTGATCGCATTATTGTCGGAGGACACATATTCCAACAATCTCCCACTTGTCCTCGACAAGTGTGCGTCACCAATTCTCTTGTCCTATTACTATCTCCCACTCAATGTCAGGTGTCTTTCAGGTCGTACTTGCAAGTGATCATATCAAGAGTGGTTTCCTCGATCTGGAGAATAACTGATTGACCTGATTTATCCACCATGGATACATTCCGAGCGTGGCCACGCATTTCCAGTTCATTACTCCTCGAGTGGCCCTGAGATATTGTTATAACCCTGACTAGGGATGGACAATTCCTATCGCACTCATTCCCTTCGACTAGCCACAGCCATCATAACCCAAAATATGCCCATTTGACCCCATTTACGAAGGTCGTAGTAACACAAATCAAAGTTAATCTGAAACTGTGCCATCTTAGACGAATAGTCTTTAGTCAAAAGAATCGACTCATTTGAATACTATAGCAGCTCTCGCCACGACCAGGCTATATAAATTTGCCAAAACTCTATAAGCGGTCATTTGGCCCGACAAAATGTTCCTAACAGTCTGCCTATGTGATCGACTAGTCATCTCACATGACTTTATGGCACTTGAACTTGCCATCAATCGCATCACACTCTAGTCACTTCGAGACGTCACCTCATGTAAGTAACTATGGGCAAATACTATGTTAATCCATCTTCACTTTAACGGGGTTCATTGTCTCCACAACCCGTTTGGATATAACAATGTACAAGGTGAGTTAATAATAACTCAAACGACAAATGTCGACATCACACTCGGGTAGTCAATACCATATTACAACCTTGTGATGCAAATCGTAAGTGTATAAACACTTGTTGATTGCAATAGAAGTTTAACATGTCATGTGTCCATGTGTTCAAACTTCTTATAATCGCATTTTCCTTTATGTTCATGTTATCTTCTCATAGCATGGACCTTACCAAGTATACATCAAGGTTCCCGACCTCGGTTTTGGTTCTTTATCTTGAAAGAACTTCCTTATCGATTATCACATAACGAACGAATTTGTGGTGAATGATATAACTTGTACTGATCAAGTACTCCATCCACACACAATGCACTAGGTACATGTTTTGTAGAGTCTTGCAACAATTTGTCAAGATGATCAGCCTAGCACTTCTTACAAGTCCTAGCATAGTTAGGAAAGATTAGTTTTGAGTAACTTCTTATTCAACTAAGTGTCTTTCCAAAACTTCTTATTTCTCTTTCTAGCTTGAAAGGTTTAGGATTCTCATAAATCCTTGCATGTGCTCGGATTTTCTATAATATGTGCAACCTCTTGATACACAATAGAGCATTCCGTCAAACACCGAAATCGCTCATCGGATTCTACTCGAGAATTCATGACGTTTCTATTATGGCTTACCAATGAATCATCATGCTCTTATGCATATGATTCATAATTGGACATGTGCATGATTATTCTAATGGCGGAAACATTAGTTACTAATAATCATGAGATCAACCGTTCATAGGTTCAATGAACGACCATGACTGCTAATGGCAATTCCATTTTCATCTACATGAATAACCTATGTGAATGTTGATACGATGTGTATCTCTTAATACTAATCCAATATTTCTTGATGTAATTGGATTCATCATAGTCCAATTTCATCCAGAATTGAAAACTCAAATGCTTCTTTATGAAAGAAGGTATTAGCTCGTCATTCTTTAATGAGTGATGAGTTGTAAACATTCAAAGGATGATAACTCCCACTAAATTCCATGTCTTTACATGATAATTTCCTAACTCCCACTCAATTCCACATGTTTCGAAATTGACTTCTCAATCGAAACTTTTCAATAATTTGGAATGTATGTTGCTTTGCAAAGTTATTAAGATGAAACCATATATGTTCCCATCATATCCTTTCAAAATTCCTATTTCGAAGAGGTCTCATCTTAACCTTTATGGAAAGAGATTTTAATCTCTAACTCACACATATCATAATGATGTGTAGCAATGTCATTAAAAATAATATCTAGAACACGTCCTTCGAAATACCCTTTCGGAAGGAGGTTTAACCATTTTATAATGAGGTTAAGTAATGACATCTGCGTGGTTTAAAACTTTGGCTATTGAAGATATCGGTATATCAATCCTTGCAACCTCTAGTCATAAATATCGCTTATTACTAGGATGTTACATTGATTCATTTAGGCTCTTAAGTAAATCTCAAGGTTGAAACTATTGGTCAAAATTTATCATAAACTAGTCAAAACTCTTGTTAAAACTTTACATTAGTCATTTTGTTCCAAAACTTTCTTTTGGTCTCCTCGTGTAGTTATCTTGAGAACATACTCTTACGATTATCTTGAGAACATACTCTTACGATTACTTCACTTGGTCTCTTTAGTCATATAGAACTTACTTGAGACCATAGATCTCATCTATTTGGTATACTATATAAATAGATATACCTTCATTCAAATCATTCTCTCTTGCGTAGATCTTCATTTACACAAGTACACAATTTATCTTGCCTTGTGTGTTGTGATCTCATTTTTCTCCCACTCTATCTTTAGAATAAATACTCTAGAGATTCAAAGATAGCATATGAGACACAAGTAATGATGTTGAAGTATAAGGAGAACTATCTCATAGATTGACTAATAGTTATAGATTTCGTAAGTGTACTTGGTGATTGACATTCCTTTAAGAGAGTTCATAAACTCAACACCACTTTGTAAATGATCATACACAAGACTTAAGCATGTGGACATATAATGAAACCCGTCATTATATTTGTCTATTAGATCACTTTAAGTTATATGTTTCTAAGAGTAAGCATTTAAACACGAATTTTAGAAAAAAGGATAAAATGATAAAACGGGTGACTTGGGTTGCAAACCAAGTCACCATTATCCAAAATACAACAAATTATCCAAAATACCTTCCCATGTCAAACACGGAAATTTAAGGTTCTAAAATCCAAAACATGAATAAAATAAGACAATAAAAAGCAAAGCTCCATAAAAGCTATTCCTAGCTTCTTGATGATATCTTATGCTTGCTTTTCTTTTCCCTTGTCTTTGCTTGGTGGAGGCCCTATTTACAATAAAAGGGAGATACATTATCACAACTTTGTATCATAATACCATAGTTGAATTAGAAACATAAAAGAAAGGATAGTCATTTACCTACTGGAGTGATCTTTCTAGCCTTAATATCACCAAGGTATTTGGAACAATTTCTTTTCCAATGTCCCATACCATTACAATAATGGCATTTATCAAGAGGACCCTTCTTGATTTTTGAAGTGCTAGCTTCATAAGTCCTAGCTTTGGTGAATGTGGGAGCTTGCTTCTTATCCTTCCTCCCATTCTTCTTGAACTTCCCCTTACTCTTAGTGCTCATGTTAAGCACATCCTTGGGTGGGTTCACATTTAACCCCATGTCCCTTTCGGCTTGCACAAGTAACTTGTGCAATTCTTCAAGAGACACATCCTTGTCTTGCATGTTAAAATTCACCCGGAATTGAACATACGCTTTGACTTTGGACAAGGAGTGTAGAATCCTATCTACAACAAGTTCTTTGGGGATTTCAACCTTTTGAATTTTCAAGGTCTCGACAAGCTCCAAAAGTTTGAGCACATGAGGGCTAACCTTTTGGCCCTCTTTGAAGTCGAGATCAAAGAATGCCGCGGCCGCCTCATATTGGACGATCCGCGAAGTTTGTGAAAACATTGTCACAAGCTTGGAGTAAATCTCATTAGCATTGCCCATTTTAAAGGCTCTCCTTTGGAGATCCGCCTCCATCGCAAATATCAAGACATTTTTCATTGCGGCGGACTCCTTTTGGTAAGCCTCATATGGTTCCCGAGTGGCGGCGGTCGACCTAGTAGTAGGTTCGGGAGGAGAGGCCTCGGTAAGGTAACGAAGTTTGTCGTCACCTTGGGCGGCTAATTTTAGTTAGGCATCCCAATCGGAGAAATTTGACCCATTCTTTTCAAGTTTACATCGATCCATGAAGGATCGGAGCCATGATGAATTAGCGAGAGGCGTTGCTATAGGGGTTGGTGTTGTCATTTGTTATGAGGAAATAGAAGTGGTCTACAAAACAAAGGAGTAAAACAAATGTCGTTTTAAATAATAATACTCGTAAAAATTTATAATTTAAACAAGTTTTATGCATTTTTCTAGTGACCTCTACCCAACTAGATAAATGATTCCAAGACCCAAATTCATATCGACTTAAGCACGGTATGGCCGATGAAACCTTTATCAATATAACTCGGTGGATTAACGTTTTAATCGATTTTACTTTTAGAACTCTTGGTCGATAAAATTACTCTAATAATTATCTATAGCCCAAAACACATCCGACAAGGGCACGGTATGGCCGATGAAACCCTTATCGAAAAACTTTTGTTTAGTTCAATCCAAATTTCGAATAAATGTGTCCATGATCCAAATCCACATCAATTTAGGCACGGTATGGCCGATGAAACCCTCATTAACATGAACTCGGTGGATTAACATTCATCACCCACTTCCCCTACGTAACAAGGTTTGTACCCCGGTAGGGCCGAGTGCACTCCCTCGCGAAATTGGTTTTCATGGTTTCTATTTGGTAATGCTATGTCTCAATTAATTGTTTTAGCGAGAGGTCATGTCAATTTATTATCTATCACGTTTTAAGTGAACTAAAGCGGTGAACTACGATAATTCTAATTGACACGGTCGATAAACTCGATGAAAGAAGATGCATGTTTTAGTTATGGCGATTTAGCGATGCATGTGACATATAAATAAAATGCAAACATAAAAATAAATCCTAGTATGGCCTTCCTAAAATAGAAAAACTATTTAAATATTACATATTCGGAAACCAACTCCATTGGTCCCTTGAACTTCGGTTGGCACGCATCTCGAGGTAACACCGTCTTTATGTATCGCCATCTTGAAGAAATCCGTCTTTGGGAACTCCGAGATAAATTAAATTACATAGCAAATTACATAATTTCCTATTATACATTTGTAACTAAAATAAAATAAATCTATTAAATTACAAAACGGTGATACGAGATCACAATAAAATTACAACAGAATCGATATTCCCATACATTTCGGGAAATACCAATTAAAACTAAGGCCATACTAAGTAAAATTACATAATTCAAAAATTACATAAATTAAAATTATGACAATCATAAAGAAAATGCAGCATTATAATATGTATGAACATGACCAATTTTATGCTAAATCGCCTTTAATTAGCCAATATCGTATATTACTCGGTTTTTACGGATTTGCGTGATTTCAACATTTTATAATCACAAAAATTACATAAATTCATATTTATGCATAAGTTAATTACCCTAACCTCTTAGGACTCAAAATTTAGTTTTCACTAATTATATGACCATAATTAACTCATATTTCTAAAATTGTTCATTAATGGACCAAAAATTACAAAAATAAGCTATAAACTTCAAATAAATCACAAAATTTCAAATAAATTCAAAATTTGAAATTTAAACTCATGAACATTCTGGAAAAATACCATGACACTCATAATGTTCAAAACTTAGGTTAAAAATTTCGAATTTTTCCGGAAAAACAATGTTGCGGTTTATCGGTTTTAACTAAAATAATCATAAAAACATGTGAAAAATTATATACATCAACTTTTCAATTTTAGATCTGAAAAAGATAATAAAATGCAACATATAATGTTTTTCCTTAGTCATAGATTATGTTTTATTAATTTTTCACTAATAATGTCACTATTTATGCTATTTTTCTTCAAAAATCCATAAATCATGCAAAAAGACTTAACTATAGCCTATTATTTTACGCACATCTTGTAAAATTGCATGTGACAACATACTAAATTTCTATGACCAGATTCGAAATTTATCTCATATTAACCTATTTTTCACCTAAATCCGAATTTAATAATGAAAAATCCATTTTTCGAGCATAAGAAGTCCAAAAATTATGAAAATTTACAGGTTATCTCAAAATATTATATGTGACAACATATCCAAAAATCACTGGAAAATACGAAGTATAGCTAATTTTAGTCCGAAAATGACATTTTTACTCATAAAATCATATTTTAATGCCATTATTGTATAATATGAACAATAAAAAATCCGTAAATTAACCAAACTATCCTAACACATTTTAGGACCAGAAATTTTAACATGCATGAATTAATTTCGTGATATATCATAATAACACAAATTATACAAGTTTTATATGTTAATCTTTATAACTCGGAAAAACTTTTAACCGATTTGCATGCAAACAACCATGTCTCTTGATACCGATTGAAGGAAAAGTAGATCTATATACTTAACATATTCATATATGTTTTAATTTAATTTGTCATAAAATTAACTAATGATCTTATGCATGCAAACAAATAAACAAAATAAGGAAGAAACATCCATTCTTACATTAGATTTTCGGTTCAAATGGGCACAAGAGAGATCACCTTTCTCTCTTGTTCTTGTGCTTTCCTTAGTGGAAGAACTAAGATCCAAGTATAGGATCTCTCCCAAAGCTTTATACCCAAGGCACACACTTAATTAAAATTAATATTATAAATACTAGTACAATATTAATCTTGTAAAAATTGACCCAAAAATATTATAAGACACTTAATATTTTCGGTTTTATGGGAGAGGAAGAAGGAAGCTTTTTATCTCTCTAAAACTCTAATTTTAGATGAATGAATAAGTGAATGAACAACAATAACATTATTGTGTATTTAGGTAAAAATAAGAGGAAAAACCAAAGCGGTTTTCCTCTCTAAAAACCGGGTGGTAGGAGGGGCAAAGGGAGCCAATGCATGCCTTTGTTTATCTTCACAATGTAAACTAGGGTTGCATGGCTAGTAAGGTAAGTAATCATTATGTTTACCACTTATTATAAACACAATATTTAGCCTAATCTCCTCTTAATTTCGGTACACTTATAACATGGAATCCATATTATTTTTGTCAATTTGTCAATATGTTACATGTCACATGTCACATAAATTTGTTATGTATTTTTAACATATTAAAAATCAACGTATTAATAAAAATACGTCATATACAAAAATCGACTTTAGTAATTCATAATTACTTGTACCAAAATATTTTACCAATTATAAATCACAACAAATTGTATTTATAATAATTCATTCAATTTTAATTGTTTCTTTAAACAATAATTTCATCTGAGTAATAATACAATTCGATTACTCAAACCGTATCTCATTTAATCAAATTCCAATGTGATACGTAAATTTTACTTCCAAAATCGTCCGTCAATTTTCAAGTAATTTAATTAACTCGTAACGTTATACGATTAATTAAATGATCAATTAAGAATGTTGCCCTATAGGTATGACCTAGGGGATCAACTGATCACCACCGTCGCACGACAGTAATGTCAAACTCTAGTCAGCCAATCATTACCGATATATGTTGTCAGTTGAGAGTAAAAATTACTTCCCAATTATATTCTTTATAATGAGTTTTAAACATGTGATCATCATGATCAACAGTTGTGATCGCATTATTGTCGGAGGACACATATTCCAACAATGATCCTGAGTTTGCCGAGTTTTTTAAGTTGGAAGAGTTGGAAGAAGACAAGTTGAATGTTGGGTCTATAGATAATGAAGAGAATGATGATGAGTCGAATGCTTTTCAAGATGTAGTTGATGACACTATTAATTGGGATGACCTTAACAACATGTATGAGAAGTTGTGTGAGTCTGAAGCACCTTTGTATCCTGGTTGTAAGTTCACAAAAATGTCGGCTGTGGTGAAGTTGTATAATATCAAGGGGGCAAATGGGGTGAGTGACACGTGTTTCACTAGTTTTTTAGCCTTGATAAAGGAGTTGCTTCCAGATGGTAATGTTCTACCTGTTAAGACATATGAGGCTAAAAACTAAAAAGAGGAGTGGGTATGAAATATGAGAAAATACATGCATGTCCAAATGATTGCATATTGTATCGGAAATTATATCAAAACTTAACCAATTGCCCTAAATATTTGAAGTGGCGTTATAAGGATAAGGAAGGGATCCCGGTTAAGGTGTTGTGGTATTTTCCAGTGATACCAAGATTCATAAGGATTTATGCGAATCCCGATGATTTAAAAATGTTAACTTGGCATGAAACTGGAAGAATAAATGATGGAAAGCTAAGACACCCGACAGATGGTATGCAATGGAAATCGTTCGACGCTAAGTATCCCGAGTTCGGCAGTGAACCTAGAAACTTATGTCTAGCGATGTCCACTGATGGAATGAACCCACACGGAAACATGAGTAGCCAACATAGTACTTGGCCAGTAGTGTTGGCTATTTATAACTTACCTCCATATGTGCGCATGAAAAGAAAGTATTTGATGTTGTCGTTGTTAATTTCAGGCCCTAAACAACCTGGAAATGATATAGATGTCTATTTGGAACCTCTTCTAGATGATTTGCGAATGTTGTGGGATAGAAGTGTAAGATATTATTAATCTCATTATACAACATATTCATATATGTTACAATTAATTTAGTCATAAAATTAAATTTAGATCTTATGCATGCAAACATGAATAAGAATAGAGAAGAAATCGTTTTCCTTACTATAAAATTTCGGATCAAAGGGCACAAGTAAGATCTCCTTCTTACTTGTTCTTGAGCTTTCCTTATATGGATGAACAAAGATTCAAGCTTAGAATCCCTCCCAAAGATGAATACCCAAGATAACCCCTTAAAAGACTAATATTATTTGAACTAGAACAATATTAATCTTACTCAAATTGACCCAAAACTATTGTTTTGTCTCTTGTATTTTCGGCCAAGAGAGAATGATTTTTGGAGTTTTTATTTCTCTAGTTTTTCTTAAGATGTTGAGAGAAAATTCTATTTCTTACACTAGAAAATTAGAATTATGTGAATGAATAATAAAAGAACCCATTTGATTCTCTTTAGAGGGCAAAACCGTTGGGTGTGGAAGGGTGCCCTATGCATGGGCTTGATTCTCTAACTAAGAATATAGGCATGCAAGGCTAGGTGTAGGTTTTATAATTATGTTTTCCACTTATAAATAATCAACACAATTTTTATCCTAATACACCCTCCATTTCGGTACACACACATAAAATGGATGAGTCCATTTTATTTGTGATTTTGTCAATATGTCACATGTGACACATTACATGACATCTTATATATAAAATGTATTTTTAACAATTAAAAATCAACATATTAATAAAATATGTCACTTATAAAAATTAACATAGTAATTCACTATTACTTGTACCAAAAATGGTTTACCAATTTATAAATCACAACATCTTGTATTTATAATAAATTATTCATTCAGTTTCAATTGTTTCCGTAAAAAATAATTTCATCTAAGTAATAAAACAATTCGATCACTTAGACCGTATCTTATTTAATCAAATTACAATGAGACACGTAAATATTACTTCCAAAATCGTCCGTCAATTTTAAGTAATTTAATCAACTCGTATCGTCATACGATCAATTAAATATTCAATTAAGAGTGTTACCCTTTAGGTATGACCAAAGGGGATCAATCGATCACCACCGTCGCACGACGCAAAATGTCAAACTCTAGTCAGCCAATCATTACCGATATGTGTGGACCAGTTGATTGTAAAATATTACATCCCACATGTATTCTTAAAAATGAGATTTAAACATGTGATCATCATGATCGACAGTTGTGATCGCATTATTGTCGGAGGACACATATTCCAACAATCTCCCACTTGTCCTCGACAAGTGTGCGTCGCCAATTCTCTTATCCTATTATTATCTCCCACTCAATGCAAGGTGTCTTTCAGGTCGTACTTGCAAGTGATCATATCGAGAGTGGTTTCCTCGATCTGGAGAATAGCTGATTGACCGGATTTATCTACCATAGATACCTTCCGAGCGTGGCCACGCATTTCCAGTTCATTACTCCTCGAGTGGCCCTGAGATATTGTTATAACCCTGACAAGGGGTGGACAATTCCTATTGCACTTATTCCCTTCGACTAGCCACAGCCATCATAACCCAAAATATGCCCATTTGACCCCATTTATGAAGGTCGTAGTAACATAAATCAAAGTTAATCTGAAACTGTGCCACCTTAGGCGAATAGTCTTTAGTCAAAAGAATCGGCTCATTAGAATACTATAGTAGCTTTCGCCACGACCAGGCTATATAAATTTGCCAGAACTTTATAAGCGGTCATAAGGCCCGACAAAGTGTTCCTAACAGTCTGCCTATGTGATCGACTAGTCATTCTCATATGACTCCATGGCACTTGAACTTGCCATCAATCGCATCACACTCTAGTCACTTCGAGACGTCACCTCATACAAGTGACTATGGGCGAATACAATGTTAATCCGTGTTCACTTTAACGGGGTTCAATTGTCACTACTACCCATTTGGATGTAACAATGTATAAAGAAAAGATAAAAGACAAATGTGATTATGAACATGAACAAAAACAACACTTTTATTTCATTTCAAAATCTAACACAAACTTGGTACACGTTTAAGTCCCATGGACGCAACATGTCCATCATGCTTAGCCTGCGATAAAGGCTTGGTGAGTGGATCAGCTATGTTATCATCCGTCACAACCTTACAAATCGCAATTTCTTTTCTTTCAATGAAATCTCTAATTACATGATATTTTCTAAGTACATGTCTAGATCTACTACTAGACTTCGGCTCTTTAGCTTGGAAGATCGTCCCACTATTATCACAATAGAGAGTGATGGGATCATTGGCGGTAGGTACTACTCTTAGACCTTCCGTGAGTTGCCTGATCCACACAGCTTCCTTGGCGACTTCCGATGCTTTGCAATGTACTCACCTCCGTTGTTGAATCCACGATCCACACTTCCTTGAAGCTTCTCCAGCTAACGGCATAACCATTGAGCATGAAAACGAAACCAGCTTGTGATTTCATGTCATCTCTATCCGTTTGGAAACTTGAGTCCGTGTAACCATTAACACGGAGCTCGGTGTCTCCTCCAAACACTAAGATAGAATCCTTAGTTCTTCTCAAGTACTTAAGGATGTTCTTGGCGGCTATCCAGTGACTCTCACCTGGATTTCCTTGATATCTAATCGTCATGCTCAAGGCATACGAGACATTAGGACGTGTGCATATCATGGTGTACATGATTGATCCAACAGCGGAAGCATAAGGGATCAACTTCATGCGTTCAACATCATGGGGTTCGGAGGGAGATTGAGACTTGCTAAATATCGTCCCAGTTACCATAGGTACCAATCCCCTTTTTGATTTGTCCATGCTGAAATGTCGAAGAATCTTATCAACATAAGACTCTTGACTTAGTGCCAATATCCTCTTGGATCTATCTCTATAGATCCGAATACCTAATATGCATTGTGCCTCTCCTAAATCCTTCATTTGGAAATGGTTACCTAACCACTTCTTAACAGAAGACAACATTGGAATGTCATTTCCAATGAGTAGTTTGTCATCGACATACAAGATTAGGAACACAACATTGCTCCCACTAAATTTGAGGTATAAACATGGTTCCTTAACACTTCGAGTGAAACCATTCTCTTTTATCACATGATCGAATCGATGATTCCAACTTCTAGATGCTTGCTTAAGACCATAAATGGATCTCTTAAGCTTGCACACTTTGTTAGGATTTTTAGAATCAACAAAACCTTCGGGTTGTATCATGTACACTTCCTCTTCTAAATGCCCATTTAGAAAAGCGGTTTTGACATCCATTTGCCATATTTCATAATCATGAAATGCGGCAATCGCTAACAAAATCCGTATGGATCTAAGCATGGCTACGGGGGCGAAGGTTTCATCATAATGGAGACCTTGGACTTGGGTAAATCCTTTTGCCACTAGCCTAGCTTTGTAGACATCATCATGTCCTTCTATGCCATTCTTGACTTTGAAAATCCATTTGCATTGAAGAGGTCTTGCTTCTTTAGGCAAATCCACCAAGTTCCAAACTTGGTTTTCATGCATAGAATCCATCTCGGACTTCATGGCTTCAAGCCATAAGGAGGAATTTGGACTAGAGATTGCGGCCTTGTAGGTGGCAGGCTCGTCACTTTCTAAAAGCAACACATCGAGTGTTCCATCTTCTTCGATAAGTCCCACATATCGATCGGGATGGCGAATAACACGGCCCGTTCTTCTAAGTGGAGGAGAGACAACCGCGTTAGATGACGAAGGAACATCTTCTTGCGTCTCTACATCGGTTTGTGGCTCTTGAACTTCATCAAGTTCAAAATTTCTCCCACTCTGTCTCTTAGAAATAAATTGACTTTCTAAGAAGACAGCCTCGCAAGACACAAACACTTTGTTTTCTTGAGGTTTGTAGAAGTAGTATCCTCGAGAGGTCAAGGGGTAACCTACAAAGATGCATTTTTCGGATCTTGGGGCAAGCTTGTTGTCGGTCTTTGCCTTGACGTAAGCATCACATCCCCAAATTTTCATGTAGGATATATTAGGAACTCTTCCCTTCCACATCTCATATGGAGTCTTTTCGGTTGTCTTCGTGGGACTATTATTCAAAGATCTAATTGCGGTTTGAATCGCAAATCCCCAAAACGAGTTTGGTAGCTCGGTTTGACTCATCATTGATCGAACCATATCAAGTAGGGTTCGATTTCTCCTTTCGGCAACACCATTGAGTTGTGGTGTTCCGGGTGGAGATACTTGTGATATTATGCCACGACCTTTCAAGTGTGAATCGAATTCAAGGCTAAGATATTCTCCACCACGATCGGATCGTAGTGCCTTTATCCTTTTGTTCAATTGGTTCTCTACTTCATTTTGAAATTCCTTAAATTTCTCAAAGGCTCCACTTTTATGCTTCATTAAATAGATATAGACATATCTACTCAAGTCATCGGTAAAGGTTATGAAGTAGTCATAATTTCCTCGAGCGGTGATACTCATTGGTCCACATACATCGGTATGTATGAGTCCCAATAGTTCACTTGCTCGTGTCCCTTTACCACTAAAAGGATTTCGAGTCATTTTGCCAAGAAGGCAATATTCGCATGTTCGATATGATTGATAATCAAATGGTGTAATCACATTAGTCGAAATTAATCTTTTGATGTGATTCTCGTTTATGTGACCTAATCGACAATGCCAAATGAACGATTCATTTGGATCACTTGATTTGAGTTTCTTTGATTGAATGTTGTAGATGTCATAAGTCGGATTCGAGGTTTCTAAAATGTAAATGCCATTAATGGAAGGAGCTTGGCCTATAACCAAGTCGTTCCTTGAAATAGTACCACGATTGTTCTTAATGACAAAACAAAAACCGTCCATGTCTATCATAGCGATAGAAATAATGTTTTTAGAAAGTTTAGGCACATAAAAACAATTATGTAAATACAACTCAAATCCATTAGGCAAAGCTAATACATAAGTTCCCTTGGATTCGGCCGCTACTCGAGCTCCATTTCCAAGGCGTAGATCCACATCTCCTTTGCTAAGCCTCTTCACGTCTCTTAACCCCTATAAATGATTACAAAGGTGAGAGCCACAACCGGTATCCAGTACCCATGTCGTAGTGGAAGTATAATTTACATCAATAACATAAATTTCCTTAGGAATTTTATCTTTTGGAACGATGATTCCTTCCCTTATATTTCGCAAATATACGGGACAATTCCTAAGCCAATGTCCCATGCCATAGCAATAATGGCACTCATCTTCAACTTGCTTGAAGTTTTTCCCTTTCTTTCCCTTCTTCTTGAACCTTTTGCCCTTAGAAGCAAGAACTTGATTGCTTGAGCTCCCACTAGTTTTGGCATCTTTCTCTTCCAAAGACAAAGATCCTATAGATTTTATGAGGCGGTCTTCCTGAGACCGGCTCACAAGAGATCTTGTAGTAGTAGTAGGAGGTTTAGAAGAAGTGATGAAGTTTAGGTTTCCATCCGAACCTATCCCAAAATAAAGTTCTCTAGTAGTGTCGAAATCATTGTTGAAGCAAACGTCGTCAAAAACATTGTGGCAAGACTCAATAGTTATCGGTGTAGTAGCGTTTGATGGATTCATTGTAATGAACTACAAGTATGGAGGAAAAGGAAATATTAACATTTGTCTTTTTAATACCATACTTGTAAATAAATTAACAAGATATGAGCATTTATATAGTGACCTATACCCAACTATTATAAATGATTTCAAGACCCAAATTCATATTAAATTGGGCACGGTGTGGCCGATGAAACCCTTATCAATATAACTTGGTGGATTAACTCTTTAATCGATTCTACTTTTAGAACTCTTGGTCGATAAAATTACATTAACATTTATCTTTAGCCCGGAACACATGCAACTACGGTCACGAATACTTCCGTTGAGCTCAATCCAAATTTCGAATAAATGTGTCCATGAAGCAAACCCACATTAATTTGGGCACGGTGTGGCCGATAAATCCCTCATCAACATGAATTCGGTGGATAGACATTTATCACCCACTTCCCCTACGTAACAAGGTTTGTACCCCGGTGTGGCCGAGTGCACTCCCTCACGAAATAGGTTTTCATGGTTTCTACTTTTTGGTAAGGCTAAGTCTCAATTGTTTATTTTAGCGAGAGGTAATGTCAATTTATTATCTATCACGTTTTAAGTGAACTAAAGCGGTGAATTACGATAATTGTAATTGACACGGTCGATAAACTCGATAAAATAACAATGCATGTTTTAGTTATGGCGATTTAGCTATGCATGCAACATATAAATAAAATGCAAAGCATAAAAATAAAATCCTAATATGTCTACCTAAAATAGTAAATCTAATAAACTATTACAAATTCGGAAACCAACTCTTTTGGTCCCTTGAACTTCGGTCTTGGCACGCATCTCGAGGTAACACCGTCTTCATGGAAACTCCGGGAAATTACAAAGTAATAAATAAAATTATAAATGAATTACATAATTTCCTATTATACATTTGTTAATAAAATAAATCAATTAAATTACAAAACGGTGATACGAGATCACAAAAAATTACAACCGAATCGATATTCCCATACATTTCGGGTAATATCAATTAAAACTAAGGCCATACTAAGTAAAATTACATAATTCAAAATTACATAAAAAATAAAATTATGACAATAATAAATAAAATGCAGCATTATAATATGTATGAACATGCCCAATTTTATGCTAAGTCGCCTTTAAGGAGCGAATATCGTATATTAATCGGTTTTTACCGATTTGCGTGATTTAACCTTTTATAATCACAATAATTGCATAAATTCATATTTATGTACAAGTTAATTACCCTAACCTTCTTAGGACTCAAAATTAGTCTCCACTAACATATTGACAATAATTAACTTATATTTCTTAAAATTGTTCATAAAAGGACTCAAAAATACAATATTATGTCATAAACTTCAAATAAATCATAAAAATTTCAAATAAATTTGAAATTTGAAATTTAAACTCATGAACATTCTGGAAAAATACCATGACACTCATAATGTTCAAAACTTAGGTTAAAAATTTCGAAATTTATCGAGAAAAACAATGTTGCGGTTTATCCGATTTGTCAATTATTACCATAAAAAGAGAAAAATTATTTTTCTTAACTTTTCACTTTTAGATCTGAAATATATGATAAAATGCAACATGTGACATTTTTCCTTAGTCATGAAGTATGTTTTAGCAATTTTTACTAATTAAAGTCACTATTTATGTGATTTTTCATCAAAAATTTATAAATCATGCATAAAGACTTCATTATAGCCAAATATTTTACACACATTTTATAAAATTTCATGTGACAACATATTAAATTTCTATTACCAGATTCGAAATATAACTCATATTAACCTATTTTCTCATTTAAATACGACTTTATCTTGAAAAATCCATATTTTGAGCATAAGAAATCATATTATTATGAAAATTTACAGGCCATCATTATATAAAATATGTGAAAACATATGCAAAAACCACTGGAAAAATCGAAGTTTAGCTATTTTTAGTCCAAAAATGACATTTTAATCATAAAAATCACATTTTAATGCCATTATTAATAAAAATGAACAATATAATCCATAAATGAACCAAAATATCCTAAAAATATTTTAGGATCAGAAACTTTAACATGCATAACAAATTTCGTGATATATCATAGTAAACACAAATTTATAAGTTTTATTTGTTAATCGTATAACTCGGAAAAACAATAACCGATTTGCATGCAAACTACCTAAGGCTCTTGGTACCGCTTGTAAGATATTATTAATCTCATTATACAACATATTCATATATGTTACAATTAATTTAGTCATAAAATTAAATTTATATCTTATGCATGCAAACATGAATAAGAATAGAGAAGAAATCGTTTTCCTTACTATAAAATTTCGGATCAAAGGGCACAAGTAAGATCTCCTTCTTATTTGTTCTTGAGCTTTCCTTATATGGATGAACAAAGATTCAAGCTTAGAATCCCTCCCAAAGATGAATACCCAAGATAACCCCTTAAAAGACTAATATTATTTGAACTAGAACAATATTAATCTTACTAAAATTGACCCAAAACTATTGTTTTGTCTCTTGTATTTTCGGCCAAGAGAGAATGATTTTTGGAGTTTTTATTTCTCTAGTTTTTCTTAAGATGTTGAGAGAAAATTCTATTTCTTACACTAGAAAATTAGAATTATGTGAATAAATAATAAAAGAACCCATTTGATTCTCTTTAGAGGGCAAAACCGGTGGGTGTGGAAGGGTGCCCTATGCATGGGCTTGATTCTATAACCAAGAATATAGGCATGCAAGGCTAGGTGTCGGTTTTATAATTATGTTTTTCACTTATAAATAATCAACACAATTTTTATCCTAATACACCCTCCATTTCGGTACACACACATAAAATGGATGAGTCCATTTTATTTGTGATTTTGTCAATATGTCACATGTGACACATTACATGACATCTTATATATAAAATGTATTTTAAACAATTAAAAATCAACATATTAATAAAATATGTCACTTATAAAAATTAACATAGTAATTCACAATTACTTGTACTAAAAATGGTTTACCAATTTATAAATCACAACATCTTGTATTTATAATAAATTACTCATTCAGTTTCAATTGTTTCCGTAAACAATAATTTCATCTAAGTAATAAAACAATCCGATCACTTAGACCGTATCTTATTTAATCAAATTACAATGAGACACGTAAATATTACTTCCAAAATCGTCCGTCAATTTTAAGTAATTTAATCAACTCGTATCGTCATACGATCAATTAAATATTCAATTAAGAGTGTTACCCTTTAGGTATGACCTAAGGGGATCAACTGATCACCACCGTTGCACGACAGTAATGTCAAACTCTAGTCAGCCAATCATTACCGATATGTGTGGACCAGTTGACTGTAAAATATTACATCCCACATGTATTCTTAAAAATGAGATTTAAACATGTGATCATCATGATCGACAGTTGTGATCGCATTATTGTCGGAGGACACATATTCCAACAAGAAGTATTTGATGCATATAAGAACGAAACTTTCAATTTGACAGCGATGTTATTGTGTACAATATCTAACTATCCGGCTTATGGCGACCTTTCTGGGCACACAGTTCATGGGAAAGAGGCTTGTCCATTGTGTGGGGAGGATATCGAGTCTGAATACTTGAAGTCTTCTCGTAGGTATGTGTATATGGGAAATAAGAGGTTCTTGTATCATGACCATTGTTATCGCAAGATGTAGAAAGCATTCAATGGAAGACAAGAACTTCGTCAACCTCCTAGAATTTTGAGTGGGCATGAAGTTTATCAGAAAGTAAAGTATATTGAGATAGATTATGGGAAGAAGACCGCTCTAATTTGTCTACTCGTGGGTATAAAAAAAAGATCCATATTTTTTTATAAACTTCCATATTGGCCTGACCTGGAGGTCAGGCATTGCCTCGATTTCATGCACATTGAGAAAAATGTCTTTGATAATATTATCAATACCCTTCTGAATGTTCCCGGTAAAACAAAGGATAACGCCGCAGCTAGGGTTGATATGAAAATGATGGGTATTAGGCTAGAGTTGGCACCACAGAAGAGAGGTAATCGTACATTTTTACCGCCAGCAGGTTATACCCTTTCACGGAATGAGAAAAAAGAGTTATGTGCATGCTTGAATGGAATTAAAGTGCCACATGGTTATTCGTAGAACATCAAAAGCCTAGTGTCGATACAAGACCTAAAACTCACCGGGTTAAAGTCACATGATTGTCACACTTTGATGCAACAATTACTACCTGTGGCTATTCGTTCCATTTTACCTGAAAAGGTAAGATATGCTATAACTAGATTCCATCTCTTCTTCCAGTCCATATGCGAGAAAGTCATCGATCCCGATGACGCGGATTCATTGCAGGACCTCGTTGTAACCTCTCTTTGTCAGTTGGAAATGTATTTTCCACCATCTTTCTTCACTATCATGATTCATCTGACCATTCACTTGGTTAGGAAGATTTTGTACCTTGGGCCCATGTACTTGAGATACCAGTTGGATTGGATTGTGTACCATTCACTTAAAATAACATGGAACGCGAAGGGTTTCCCTACTGGTCCAAATGCAAAGGATTTATCCACTTGGATTAGATGTTGCACAAGACAGTTTGTGCCTATCCATTTAGATGAAATTAGGAATTTGAATCCAAAATTGGCACAGTTAATCTTGGATCGTATAAAGGAAGCCTTTGATATTGCCGAATGCTATGATAAGTATTTAATACAGAAGGCAGAGAGTCTCTTAAGGCAGTGGAAGTGTGACGTTGGTAAGTATTGGTTGTATGTGGACAAGGAGACGGGGGAGATGCGTAAGAGCCCACCGTCAAACAAGTGTCCCACCATCACTCAGGAACAATGAGATCTTTTCAAAGCGATTCGAACTAGTGAGAAGTTTGAGGTTAAATATCCTCGCCTTTTAATGATTTACCTATCATTTTTTTAATTAATGAGTTCTCTATAATCTTTTTATTATCTCATCTACTTGTGCTTTTATATAATTTGAAGGCCGTTAGCAAAAGAAATCGTGCTAACATTTCATGCAAGAAGGGAAAATGGTATGGTTCTCGAGGCGGTTACAGATTGATAGAAGACCAACTCGTAAGTAGCATGCATCCCTCTGTTTATTTGATTTTTTTAATCACACTTGGACTTGATACACATTTATATATATAACTATTACCATGTTAATGTGTAGGTGGCAAAGGGAGTGACCGACTTGAATCGGCATGTAACTTATAAAGAAGGGCACACGCCTAAAGGATCCCGGCCGTGTGACAAATATGATCAGGAAGTGTTGGCCAACATAGTAAGCATTATTTTATTAAGACGAGTTCATTACTAACTTTATTATTTTAGTCACAAATATAATTTGAAGTTTATTTAATATATTATTGGAGAAGGTATTGAAGGAGGTAGAAGAAGGGAAATCCACTCCCAATGGTCGTGATGGCGTTCTTGCTAGAGCGATCGGCCGACCCGAACATCCAGGTCGATTGAGGGGAATCCCGTTACAGGTTGGAGTCACGAAATATTATGGGACAACTGCCCCGAAAAAGAAGAAAAGGAAGGCTAAGACTGAGATGGCTGACATGGTACCATTTTTGTATTATTTTCATTTAAGTTCACATGTTATTGTTTTAAACAAATTGCTGAAACATTACATTCTTGGCACGCAGGTTCAGTTATTGGCATCCGTGATACTAAAGATGAATTCTGGAGGCAAGCCTTCTGAAGAAGAATTGAAGATGATGGAGGATGTCATTAAAGGGGGTAAGGTACAACAGATTGGTCAAGAGGCCGAGAACACTACTACCTTGGCAATACATGAGAAGGAAGTATCGGTCAACGAGATTCAGAAAGATCAGGTACCTAATGCTTCTAAAGTTGTAACAACTAAAGCCAATAAGGTAAATATATGACTTCCTTATTTTTCTTTTCTTTTTTTGGGTAAGATCAGGGGGTGTGTTCCCTGCCAGCTCTAATGCTATAACTTCTGACATCGTACCATTGGTTAATTTTATTAGGTAAATGAGTCTGAAAAGGAGATGCAACTTGAGTTATCCGCCACAGCTGACAGTAATCAGAGGATGCAACTTGAGAAGAGGGCTGATGGAAAAGAGCAGCATACATCCCCTTCAAATTAGTTCACAGTTTTCGGCAAGGTATGCATGAAGTCTTTAGTTAGTGAAATTTATATGAATTCTATTAAATTTTGGGATATAATATATAATGTATGTGTATTCTTCAGGCCTTAAACAGGAAGGTAGTTATTCTTACTGACCCTAAATCCCCGAAACCTGTGCGTGTTGGCCAGAGTCTCGTAGACTTGCCCACTAAATCAGCGGAAACTTTATTGGTTCATGGCGAACAACTTTTGCCTGGTCATAGAAAAGTGGAGATAACTCAAGTCTTAGAAGGCCATGAAAAATTTCAACTGCCCGTCCCAGTTCATGACGACATTACCATTCTGGCAGATGCGGTTGGAAGTTTCATCCAATGGCCTAATTCTCACATCTTCCTGGCTCGTTCGTCTCCGCCTCAACCGAAAGCAGTTGGCGTTAGAAAAAATACCTCTATATGTTAAATTTTTATATGTTAAATTTATATGTTATTTTTTTTTGTAGGGAACAAAAAACACGGATAAGCCGGATAAGCCTAAGCCCCAGACATGCCAACTACCTCCTCGAAACAACAACTTGATGAGGTATTTAATTAACTTCTCCATTTTTTTAAAAACCTCCCTTTATTTATATTTTTTCTGTATTTCTAAAAAGCATGGAAATTTTGTGTAGGAGACAAAAAAGACGGATAAGCCTAAGTCCCCAGACATACCTACTACTGCCTCATCATTGAAAGAGCAGGTTGATGAGGTATTTAGTTAAGTACTCTTTTATTTTTATTACTCCAACTAGCTAGGATATGTTACCTTTGGATTTTTTATTATTTTATTTATCTACATGTATAGGCTGGTGGTAGTAGCACAAAAAGAGAAAAGCATTATTTCCCCGCACGGAAAGATGTTAGGAGTATAAACTCCACTAATTTTTCTGGGAGCGAATTCATGCTGAAAGTAAGAACGCTGATGATGAGGAAACTGTATTTGGAGGCTATCCGTCGCATAGCAACCGAGCAATTGATAATTATTCCGCTCGAGGAGGATAATTTAGGGATTGAGCGCGAAGCAATTTTGTCAAGGGAGCTGCTAGCCATTTGGGCTGGCCTTCTCGAGATTGATGTCCACCACTTATTTGTTTGGATGAAGTAAGTTTCTTAATAAATCATTTCATATTCTAATATTCTGACTAGATAGTGTTTTAAATACCGGAATTAATACCGTAATAATGTTGGTTAATGAAATCGAAAGTGATCCCCGAGAACAAAATTCAATGTGATCAATACGGGTTCCTGTGCCCCTAATATTTTATCTATGCATATCACGTTGATTTCGTACGAAGATCGGGTAGATTATATTGCTCGGGGATTGGCGACAAACAAAAAGCTCATTTTTGCCCCTTATAATGAAATCGGGTAATAAACACATTAATATTACGATTCCACCTACAATTGCATTTTCATAACTAATATATGTGCTTGTTAATAATGATGATGTCTCCTGACGTAGGAGTCATTGGGTGCTAGCAACCATCATGCCGACCAAGAAGAAAGTTATTTGGTTGGACTATTTGCATAGAGAACCAAACGAGACCTTTAAGGGCTTGATTATTAAGTAAGTTTATAATACTGATTTATTTATAATAACATTAAGTTTTAATTTTTATTTATAGCAAAAAGCTCATTTTTCCCCCAAAAATATGAGTTTCTGCCTCTTTTTTTTTCATAAAAAAAGGGCCTTTGAGAAGAAAAGAGCTAACGAGGATCAACCCACGAAAGATTCTGATGATAGCCCTACTTTTATTACGATAATAGGGGTACGTACTCAAATACAATACCTTAAGTGCAAAAATCTGTCTTTAGTAATAATACGTGCGCAAATACAATACCTAAAGTGCAAGATTCTGATGTGGGCCTTCTCGTCTCTTCGTTTTTTTATGTAATAATAGGTCCATCTCCAGCCGGATAGCATACAATGTGGATACTACGTTTGTCGGTTCATGTTGGAGATTATTATGCGAACACATATCCTTATTCCAGAAAAGGTTAGTAATTTAATAATGTGTTTATTACTTTTTTAAAATTAGAGCTGATGTTGTCTTGCTTGCTGCTATACCATGATGTTGCTATGCTGAATGACTTATGTTGTTAAAATAATGTCTTGTCTTTGTTTTTCCACAGTATGTAATCAACGCGCCACAAGTACCTCAGTACAAAGGGCACCAAATAGACGAGGTAAGGGACATGTTGGGCAAATACATCTTAGAGCATTGCAATGAAGACTAAATGCATGATACTTAGAGCTTAGATCAGCTTAGTAAATTTTTTATTGAAGTTAGGGAATGATCTTTGTAGATAGAGCTAGGGGGATGCACAGTTTTAGGAATCTTAGTTCATGTAAAGTGATCAAATTGTAAGTATATATGATGTTGCTGTTGTGGTTGAATTGAATCTATTGAGTTCTGATGAACCCAGTTGTGATTTATGCTGGTGTTGATATATGTTGCTGCTAATATATGCAGTATTTTGAATGGCATGAAACAAATTTAATTTTTAAAAAAATTATGAAAATGTAATAAAAACGGTTACTAAAACAAAAACCGTTGTAAATATCTTTCACCGCGCATAATATTCAACAACAGGTTTTAAAAAAAGAACCGTTGTAAATACCTTTCCCGCGCATAATATTCAACAACGTGTTTTAAATGAAGAACCGTTGTTACTAACAATTTCAACAACGGTTATTTTCCGTATACCCGTTGTTAAAAGTCTTCACAATTTTTGTGGGAAAGATACAACAACGGTTTTTTATATGACAACCATTGTTATATCCTTCCCACCAAAATTTTGTCAAACTTTCCACAACGACTTACTCACAACAACAACGGCTTTTAACCGTTGTGAATAATTTCCACAACGGTTTTAGTAAATAACCTAACCGTTGTAAATACCTTTTATAATGGCCGCTTTAACAACGTCTGCCTTTTTTTTAACAACAGTTTTTATCCGTTGTTATAGCATGTATCTGTAGTAGTGGTGGGTAATTTAAAATGAATGTTGTTTATTTTCTTAGGACTCATTGTTTGCTTTAAGATGAATTTTGTCTTCGTTGATGACCGAGGTTACGGGACGTAACCTTAATTTTTAAGGAGGGTGAAATGGATGAAATGAGAATTTGATGTTGAATCGTTTTAATCCTGTGCATGAAAGTAATTGTAAACCGATATTGATTATATGGTTGGATGTTGTGTGATAGTAGTATTATGTCTAGTGATATGCGGTTATGTGAATCCCAAAACCATGCTATTTATAATATATTGTAAAATGATTAAACTGGTGTTATGAATGCTTTAGATTAAATACTAGTCATGTGTGAAAGTTTGATGATCAAAATGGGTTGATACAAGTATAGGAGGGTGTTAAAGAGGGCTTTTGACCTAGTAAAAGGAACCTAGGGCTGAACCTTATTTTGTCAGATTTTTACCCCTATTTGATTTAGTTGCCGTTTGATTTTTGTTTATCGTCTAAAGTTGAAATTTTTATGAGTGAGAACCCAGTGAGTTAGCTTTCCAATGTCATTGGTCTTATATTTAAAAGTTTTATAGTTTGGGAGAAATAAATATTTTAGTGGACAGTGGTCAGAATGTTCCTGTACAGTTAAGTTTTTAACAAACGATTTTTTAAAATTTCTCATTTAATTTGTCCTTAAAATTTTTGCCTAATTCTAACTCCACTGTTTAAAATATTCATATATGTTTTTAAACTGATAAGCCACGTTACAAGATAATATTTTGATATTTAATAGTGATTTTTACAAATTGACCCAAGTTTTTGAGAACTTGCTGATCAGATTCTGTTTAGACCAACTGAATTGTAAAAATCTTTATAAAATGGTTATTCGAGATTTTGTCTTGATTCTTTTTCTCATTTTTTGAAAACTCCCTATATTTTCTAGAAAGTATAAAAAATCAAAGAAGAATATAACGGTTAATTAATGGTGATTTTTTAAAGTTGCTGCTTGACTTTAATTTCTGAAAACGCGAGTTTTACCAAAAAGTTCATTTTAAATGCTTTATCAATTCTTAACCTATGATAGTTGAGAGGTAGGAGTGATGATAGGAGGGCCTAAGGAGGGTAAAAAAGGATGGAATTGACCACACCTTATTTCGGTTGTAAGTAAGAATGTTTAAAAAAAATGTTAAGCCATCTTTACTCGGGTAGAAGCTTATGTTGCCTTGTTCTTACTTTTATAGAACCATGCCTCTAAAGAGATATACACCTACACCTTCTACTATGTCCCAAGAGAAGATTGACCATTTGATATCTATGAATGAGGCTTTGACTGCGGCACTGAAGGCTAAAGGGTCAGTTCAGGATCCAGCAAAGATGAGTGCTAATATCGCAAGGCACAACTCGACGAAGTATGACGGATTAGGTGAACCATCTTTACTTCGGGATTGGTATAGGGAGTTTGACAACCTTTTTGAGTTGCTAGGATGTCCTGCGAAGCTGCAGGTAGATCAAGCTGCTTACTATTTGAGGGAAAAAGCTGGTTTGTGGTGGAATCGTAGTAAGGAGGGCATAAGGGAAGCTTGGAGGGAGAGTGATGAACCTTTTATCACTTGGAAGGGTTTCAAGGAGAATATGAGAGCTGTATTTGTACCAGAACATATTAGGAGTAAGATGAGAGCTGAATTTGATTCTTTTAAGATGACTGAGGAGATGACGATAGAAACTTATTATAACAGGTTTATGGAATTGTCAGAATATGTAGCTGTTTTGAATTTTATTGATGAGATGTTGGCACTCAGATTTGAAAAGGGATTAACAACCACAATCAAAAAAAGGTTGGGAGCTGGTCAACCAGGTAATATGGATGACATATACTAGAGAGTTGGGCATGCTGAGAGGATTGCAGATATGTTAAAGGAAGAGAAGAAGGAGAAGGAAGGGAAGAAGGAAAAGGGGGAGAAAAGGAATACTGAAGTTGTGGGTGATGAGGGAAGTAAAAGGACATATGGTGGATTTGGGTATGATGCGAGCATGGAAGTTGGTCGTGGAGGTGGTATTGCAGGGAAGCAAGTATATTACGCATCTGGCAAGTATGGACATAAGGCATGGGAATGCAAATCAACAACAAGGTACAACAATGGAAATCGGGAGGGAGGTTACTATACTCCTATGTTAGGTTATGGGAGCAATCAAAGGTCAGGAGGTTGGAGCAACCAGAGGAAATTCAGTAACAACTATGCTAATCAGAGTCGCAACAACCAAGGAAATGAGGGCGACCGGAGCAATGGTGGGAAGTCAGCAGCTACTACAGTGCAAGGGGGGAGGAATACTTAGTTAGTGGATGACTTAGAAATTTTTACTATTATTATTTAGGCATTTTCTTTATTTTGGTAGCACCTTATTAATTATTTAATGGGAAACTTCGGGACGAAGTTTGTTCTTAGGTGGGTAGAATTTAATACTCCTAAGTTTTATTATGTGTGTTTAGACTATGTGTGTTTAATTGTGATACGTTAGATTTATCTTGAGTAATAATGATGGCAAATTATTGGAATTTATAGTGTCCTTTGAGTAGTGTGGGGTGAACTTCAGGATGAAGTTCATTTTAAGGGTGGAAGACTGTAGTACCCCGTATTTTTGATGGTATTTATAATTACGAGTTGGGCATTTTAATGATTAGTTATAACATTTATAATTGATAAATCAAAATAAGACGAGGAATATAATAAATTAATAATGGATGAGTCGGGATTGGATGTTGGGCCATTGCATTGGGCCGCGTGCGTAGTATACTCGTGTGATTTTAATAAGTAGTAGTAATAGTAATAGCATTAATAATACTAATCATAATAATAATAATAATAATAATAATAATAATAATAATAATAATAATAATAATAATAATAATAATAATAATAATAATAATAATAATAATAATAATAATAATAATAATAATAATAATAATAATAATAATAATAATAATAATAATAATAATAATAATAATAATAATAATAATAATAATAATAATAATAATAATAATAATAATAATAATAATAATAATAATAATAATAATAATAATAATAATAATAATAATAATAATAATAATAATAATAATAATAATAATAATAATAATAATAATAATAATAATAATAATAATAATAATAATAATAATAATAATAATAATAATAATAATAATAATAATAATAATAATAATAATAATAATAATAATAATAATAATAATAATAATAATAATAATAATAATAATAATAATAATAATAATAATAATAATAATAATAATAATAATAATAATAATAATAATAATAATAATAATAATAATAATAATAATAATAATAATAATAATAATAATAATTACTGGAATCATGGAGCCTTGCCAGTGGTCCAATACTTCAAAAAGGGGTGGTTCAGCTTCAAATTTGATTCTGAGGAAGCCATGAATGAAGTTTTGAAGAGGGGTCCTTGGACTATAGGGTCTAACTCTTTAGTTCTTAAGCAATGGACTCCCTACTTCTCAACAATCATGGAATGTGTCACCACTGTCCCTGTATGGATCTTGTTCCCAGATCTTGATCCCTATATGTGGACTGACTCTATTCTTAGTAAGATGTCTAGCAAGATTGGGAAACCATTGTTTGCTGATCTAAACACTACATGTAAGGCTAAGTTGTCTTTTGCCAGGGTGATGATTGAAGTTGATATCTCTAAAGATTTGCCTGATAGCATCACCATTAATGCTCCTTTTATTGGTCAGTCTCATCAAAGGATCATTTATGAGTGGCTTCCTTACTACTGCCATACTTGTAATAAGTTGGGACACACCTCTACTGCTTGTAAAAAGAATAAGACCCCTGTTGAGGGTGTCCCCAAAAAGAAGGGTGTGTCCAAGAAGGTGTTTAAGCCTGTTGCTAAGTCTTCTACTGTTCAGATCGGGTCTGCGAGTGCTGCTGCCTCAGAATGCCACTTGCTAGGTGGTACCTCAGGCTCTGAGGATGTTCCATCAGGGACCCTGCATGTTGAAGGGAATTCAGAATGCACTGTGCTAGGTTCCCCTTCCCATGAGGTTTCTCCTGATGCCACATCCCAGGAGCCTGTAATGCACTCAGGATGCAGTGAGCTAGGGCAAGCACCTGTTCAGGTTGGTTCTGCAGAGCAGACTGTGGCTATTGAGGATCCTGGTGGTACCATTCTTTCTCCTAACAAGTTCAGTCCCCTTACTGCTACTGAGGAGTCTGAAGTCTGTTCTATTTCTAGAGCATCAGAGGTAGTCCCTGCTCCCCCTGATAAATCTCCTCAATGATTATTGCTTCTTGGAACATTAGAGGTTTTAATAAAGCTGTTAAGCAAGTAGAGGTTGTTAAGTTTTTGTCTGAAAATAAAGTGGATATCCTGGGTTTGCTAGAAACTAGGGTCAAGCAGAATAAAGCTAATAAAATTCTTAGGAATAAGTTCAGGCAGTTTGATTACTATTGCAACTATCAGTCTCATAATAATGGGAGAATTTGGTTACTTTGGAACCCTGCAACAACTGCTATATCTATCCTAGAGGAGCAGGACCAAGTCATTCATTGTTCGTCAAGCACCTAGCTACGGTAGGGAGTTCAATCTCCCTTGTTTATGGTAGCAATAATGCTACTCGTCGAGCACTGAGCTCGGCATTCTCTTAAGCATGCTATCGATCTCGCCACCCCCAGGTTGCCATGGGAGATTTTAATGTCATCAGATATCTCCATGAGAAGGTTAGCCATACCTCTCCTGTGTTGTCTGAGCTCATTGACTTTAATGAGTGTCTTTTACATTGTGGCTTGGATGATATTACTGGGTCTGGTTGTGAGTACACCTGGTATAACAAGCAGGATGTCCAAACTAGAGTCTATACTAAGCTGGATAGGGTCCTTATCAATGACAAATGGAAAGAGCTCTTCACTAATACTTCTGCTCAATTCCTGGCTCCTGGGGTCTCAGATCATAGTCCTGCTTTGCTGAGATTTCATGGGGACATCAGACCCCCTAAGAGGTTTAAGTTTCTCAATTGTTGGGTGGATCATCCAGACTTCCTTCCTCTTGTTGCTGAAGCTTGGGCCAGTGATGTTGTTGGGAATTCTATGTTTAGATCATGGGGAAACTCAAAGTCATCAAGAAGAAGTTAAAACAGCTCCATAGTACTAGTTTCTCTAATATCACTGAGAGGGTTAAAGTGAAACAGGATGAACTTGCTCAATGCTATCAGGCTTTGCAGTCTGATCCTCTTTCTCCTGTCCTCATTCAAAAAGAGCAAGCTGCTTCTGCTGATTTTTGGAAGACTAAGAGAATTGAAATGAGCATTCTGTCTCAGAGAGCTAAGTCCCATGATGTAAAGCATAATGATACTAGTTCTAGATTTTTCTTTCAGAAAATTAAGGAAAGGCAACATCAGCAGCTAATTGGGGCAATCCATGATGTTCAAGGCAATCTTCATCAGGGGATAACTGAGGTGGGGGGAGCCTTTGTTGACTTCTACCAAGGTCTTCTGGGGTCAACCAAGCCTGTTACTCCCATAGACCCTGAGTTTTTTACTAAGGGAGCTCGTGTGGATCCCAATGACTATGCCAAGCTTACTTCTCCTGTCACTAGACCTGAGATTAAGCAGGCTCTCTTTGGTATTGATAACAATAAGAGTCCTGGTATTGATGGTTTCACTTCTGGTTTCTTTAAAGCTGCCTGGGATATTGTGCACCTGGATTTTTGTAAAGCTGTGGAGGATTTCTTTGCCACTGGCCATATGCCTAAGCAGGCCAATGTCACTTTAATCTCTCTCATTCCTAAAAAACCTACACCTCATTCTGTTAAGGATTTCAGGCCCATTTCTTGCTGTTCCATCATTTATAAAACTGTGACCAAAATTCTTACACTGAGAATGCAAGAGCTCATGCCTGGACTGGTTGGGGAAGAGCAAGCAGCTTTCATTAAGGATAGGAATCTCTTTGAGAATGTCATGCTTACCCAAAGCCTTGTCAAGGGGTATCAAAGAAAAGGTATTACACCAAGATGTCTGCTCAAGGTGGACATTAGTAAGGCTTTTGATTCTCTTCAATGGCCATTTATCCAGCATATGCTAACTGGGTTGGGTTTTCCCCCCCAGTTTGTCAAGTGGATCATGGGTTGTATTACTGGGTCCTGGTTTACTATTAAGGTCAATGGATCTCACCATGGGTTCTTTAAGGGACAAAGTGGTGTGAGGCAAGGGGACCCTCTCTCCCCTTACCTCTTTGTTCTTAGTATGGAGCTCTTATCTAGGAATCTCAGACAATTATGCAATACTCCTAATGTCTCCTTTCATCCTAAGTGTGTCAAACTTGGTCTTACTCACCTTGTCTTTGCCGATGATCTTATGATCTTCATTAGGGGTGACCTGCCTTCTGTTTCTAAAGCTACTGCTGAGCTTGCTCAGTTCTCCACCTGGTCTGGTCTAACTGCTAACCTGGATAAGACTGAGATCTATTTTGGAGGAGTGAGTGAGGAAGTTAAGCAGCTCATTTTGCAAGCTACTAGTCTGCAGGAGGGTGTATTCCCTTTCAGATATTTAGGGATACCCATCCATGCTTCTAGGCTCCATGCTGACATGTATGGTGCCCTGCTTCTCAAACTGCAGCAGCTGCTCATTAACTGTCCTTCTCAGTATCTCTCTTATGCTGGGAGAGTTCAGGTTCTCAACTCAGTTCTTTTTGGCTTAGGCAATTTCTGGTGCTCTTGCATCTTAATGCCACTTCACCTTAGGGGGCTAATTACTAAGATCAGCAGGCAATTCTTCTGGGGGTATTCTCCTGGCTCCAGGAAAATGGTTTATAAAAGTTGGGACAGCATCTGTGCTCCTTGGGATGAGGGTGGCTTCAACATTAAAAACCTTACAGTCTGGAATCAGGCAGCAATGCTAAGCTGGCTCTGGAAATTAGATCAGAACAAAGGGTCTATTTGGGTGAACTGGATGTCCAAGTACTACTTGCATGATCATTCCATCTGGTTGATGGAAGTAAGGGAGCATCACCCAGAGTGTCTTCGTGGTATTATCCAAACCAGGGACCATTGTATTGCTCAGCTGGGCAGCTCTTCTCATGTCAAAGATCTCCTACTGCATTGTGATGTGGCTGGCAAGTTCTCCATTAAGCATGCTTATAATGCTTTAAGGACTAAGTTTGCCATCACTGAGTGTAGTCAGGCTATTCAGAGGGGCTTTTACCTCCCTAGGCACCGTGTTCTCCTGCAACTGGCTGCTCATAACTGTCTTGCTACTGTGGATCGTCAGATTGGTAGAGGTCTTCCCATGGTTAATAGATGCTCTCTTTGTCAGAAGCAAAGTGAAACTACTGCTCACTTGTTCTTTGCTTGTAGTTATTCTTCTGAGGTGTTGCTTGCCATTAAGCAATGGGTGGGGATAAACACATCTGCAACTTCCCTATTGCAGCTGCTAAGTTGGACTAACAAACGAAAGCATAGGAGGCATTGGCGCATTCAGTGGGTTCAAAACAGTATTGCAGCAACTGTCTACAGCATTTGGAGTGAAAGAAACCTGCGAATTTTTGAGAACAAATGTCGTCCAAGTCACACACTCATCCGGGATATTCAGTACATTGTTAGCATCATTTTATTTGCCAAGAACCAGGAGGTTTTTCATGAAGAAATCTTAGATAGTTTCCTAGCTTCTAGGAATTAGTCTCTTAAAGCTATGTGCTTTGTCTTTTAGTGGGATGCTTTTGTAAGAACTCTCTTGTATTCTTCTTTTGGAGTATAATGAGAAATTACCATTCTTGCAAAAATAATAATAATAATAATAATAATAATAATAATAATAATAATAATAATAATAATAATAATAATAATAATAATAATAATAATAATAGTAATTGTATTTAATAATATTATTTCCTAATCTAACTCGAACTCGACCTAGCCTACCTAGTTTAAATAGAGAAAGTAGGATCCTACCCTTGTCTAATTGCCTCATAAACACAATTATTCATGAAAGAGTAGAAGGAGGGATCGACGAAGGGAATTTACATCGCTAATTAACTCGAGGTAAGACCGTCTCATGTATACTCTTTGCTATGCTATAACTTATAAACTAGACCACCGTAGGATAAGTCGTGACCATCATTGTGATCGTGGACAACCAGAGACCTTATTTGACCCCGTGGACCACCTTAGACCGGCGGGGAAGGGGTGTTCGAAGGGGTTTTGGTGGGTGGTTATATGGTTGATTTCGCATGAAAAACGGGTTAACCGCTTTGCTGTGACTCGAACAGACTCGGGTCTGGGTTGGTGGAACTAGGGGTGATGGGTCGTCGGTGCTGGGTGGTTTTGGGTGGTTGTTGCTGGTGTTTTGCGCGGTGGTTGGCCGCAGTTACGAGTTAGGGCAAGGGTGTTATTTTGCACGCTAAAACCAGTTCTATACCCTTTCCCGTGACTTGTTTGACTCAAACCTGGGTTGGTTGGGTTCGTGGGGGTTAGGCGGTTCTAGTGATGGCAGTAGGTTGGTCTGAGGTGGTGGTTGGTGATGGTGGTGGTCGAAAAACCGTGAAACAGGGGAGGTGTTGCGTGTTTTTGTTGTTGCCGGTGTTGGGTTATTGTTGTCGGGTCAAGAGATGTGGGACCACTTCTGGAGCCACCATTGGTCAGTGGTGGTGACGGTGGTGGCCATAGGTGGCGTGGTGTTGGTGTTGTGATTGGTTGTGTCGGGTTTTAAGGTAGTGTTTAGGGCGTGAGATTTTGGGGTGTTGGTTGCGGTTTGGTTGGTGGTTGTTGGTTGTCGGGGTGCGTCGGGTTGCAGTATATGAGGTGGCAGGCTTGGGTGGAGCTGATGGTGGCTAGCGGAGTCGTGAAGGACGGGTTTTGTAGGAGTGTTGAACACGGGTTTTACCGTATAGTGTGGGATGTGTGTTTGTGGTTGTTCTCACGGGTTACATGGGTTTGGGTATTGGGTTGGTTTTATTATAAAAGACGGGTTTGTGTAATATCGTACACGAGAAAATAATTAATGTAAATAAATTATAATTGATGGAATATAATTAAAGTAATTGATTTATAATTAATTTATTTAATTAATTAGTAATTATAAATATTATTACTATTAGGTGACGGTTTTGTTGAGGAGCTTTTCTTATCGGATTTGTTATGCTAATTACTTGGATTTGGTTTGCATTAATTGGAGTATTTGCTTGCCAGGTAGGAAACTACTTAATTGATTATGGTTCTTATTGAATATAACCTGCTGGAGTTAATATTGTGGAATTGTTATTCTCATGTATATTGTGGAATTAATATTTTCTGTTGTTGAGTTTAAGGCGGGACTGTGTGTCCAGTGGACTGTGTGTCCGGAAGTATGACTGTGTGTTTAGAAGAGGAGTATGGTTGTGTGTCTAGAAGAGGAGTATGACTGTGTGTCTAGAAGAGAAGTATGACTGTGTGTCTAGAAGTGGTTGTGTGACTGGAGTTATGTGACGTGGTATGAGTGGACGGACTGATGATTGTTGAGCTTGTTTATGTAACATTGTTAATGCAAGTAGCTTTATATTATTCATTGTTTAGTTTTCTACTCAACCGCGAGGTTGACAGTGTATTCATGAACACCTGTGATGAGCCATAAATAGGGAGCAGACTTGCAGGTTCTTGAGTTAGCTGACTTGAGAGCATCGGTTTGCGTGAGGACTTGACCGTGGCCTAGGCGTCTAGCTGACTTAATTAGTTCATAACAATTTAATTAATAGTCTACTCATTTGATTTCCGCTGCGAGTTTGTATTGATTATTATTTCAATTGGGTTTAATCAAGTTGTAATAAAACCTTTATTTCAGTTTAAGTTATTAAAGTACTTTGATTTGTTTTAATTTGTATCATTTACCTCGGGCAACCGAGATGGTAACAGTCATATTCAATGGGAATGTCTTGCTAAAAGCTCCTAAATAAATGGGGATGTTACAGAGTTATTGGTTCGTCGGTTTTGTTACTCGTCGTCAAAATTTACCTTGACCAAAACAATATTTATAACTTCACAAACTACTCTACTCTTAGTAAAGAGGTAAGTAAAGGTCGGATCCCAAGGGAGGGGTATTATTGTAGGATTTTCAATTGCAAATGGTTGAGTCTAGGGGTGTCACAATTTGGGTTGAGGTAGGAGATCACTAAACTAATCAACAATGTAAATAAAGTAGTGAAAACAAGCAAGATGATTAAAATGAGATGTAACAATTGATTAAAAGCACTAGGGTGTCATGGGTTCATAGGGGATACATGGGAGTTGATCATACAAACATGTTCTCAAATTATAAGCAAGCAATTATTCTTGTGATGGGATCGAGTTAGTGTATATCTTATAATCCCTAAGAAGGTTTGGGTCCCGGAGCCGAATCTGTGACACCCTCATTTATTGCGGAAAAGTAAACACGTAATTCTACAGAAAAACTGACAGGATATGTTTGTAATTGGTTCAACTAATTAAAACCTGTCATTTTTAAAACTTTTCTAAACCATTCACAAACATTTCCGAAGGAGGATGCCAACACCGCAAATGCTAATGAGACTAATTTACATAACTATGCTAAAGTCATGAGAATAAAGTGATACAAACCAAAGAAAAAGAGGGAGACATATGTCCCTAAAATGTATGTGACATAAAAAGGTTTAAGGGTCACAATGAAATAAAACCAGTCTAGGTCCCAAGGTTACTTTGCTCGCTAGCTCGTCCATGTACCCATATATGCATCACCTACCTGTCATTCGCATTTTATACAAATACGAAAGAACAAACCCAATCCCGACGTCTCATTTCATGGTTCATGATAGTACTTCGTAATCTTAGTGACAAATATAGTTAACCAAATACTCACCAGCCAAATAAGAAGAAGTAAGACCAGCTTCGTTAAATAAACATTACAATAATGCATGCCAAGATCAAATGCTTACCAAGGTACCTCTCGGTTCTCGCCTCCAAAATCTCATTGCCTTAGTAAATAAAACCAACCACTAATAAATCCCATTACACTAATCATCAAATTGGACATACCAAATCTTGCTATACACACCGACATACATATTGATTTCCTATATAAACAATTCATCCATTACCCATTAAAATAACAAAAAAAAAATAGATAATAGAATATATTATAAGTACTAATGTAACTAATCGCAATATTCGAGTAACAATAATCACGTTTGTCGCATAAAAAAAAACATATCACCCAACCCCAAACAATAATATATTAATAGGATCGTGTTACCTTAAACGCCCCTTATTCTTCGAATAAATGGTCCCCAAGGCACGAGCCTCACCCCGGGTCTTCAAATCCTTCATAAAAGGGCAAGAAAACGGAATAAAGAAGCTAAAAGACGACACTTTTATAAGACGGTGAAAGACGAAACCACTACAAAAAGGAGACTTTCTTACCTTAAAAGGAGGAGGAAGGAAAGGGGAAGAGAATGGTACAAAAATTACGGAATTTGGTCGAGAAATGGGCCGGGATCTGAGGTTTAAGGTGACGAAAAAAGGGTGTTTTGGTTTCACTGGTTGTTGGTACTTTGTTGCTGCAGGGGTTTGGAAACAAAAAGAAAGAAGGGAAGGGGTGGGTGGCCGGGTAGGCGTAATAATAATAATAATAATAATAATAATAATAATAATAATAATAATAATAATAATAATAATAATAATAATAATAATAATAATAATAATAATAATAATAATAATAATAATAATAATAATAATAATGAGACACCAGCTAGCTTCCTAGCTATTAATTATACGTACGTTACTTCATCGTTAAGTAATTTCGTTCGTTTTTAAAACCGTCTCGAGTTAATAAAAATCGGTTTTTAGTAAAAGTTTCAGTAATAAAACGGAATTAATAATAAATAAATTTAATGAGTGAAAATAAAATAAACTCAGCTAGTTAACGGAAATAATACGATATCAGCTTGAATCGGAATTATTAGCGATTTTTACGAAACTAACGGATATTAATAAAAATTGCTAATTTAGTGAAATAAGCTCAAAATAGCTAATTGGACGGTTTTGTTCCCAAAATCCATCTCGGGTTCACTTAAAACAACTTTCATAAGGACTCGTAAAGAAACGGAAATTATTAAATAAATAAACTCGAACTAACTTTAAATAAACTTATTAATGATTATTAAAATTAACGTATCGAATTATGATGAAATTAATTAATTAGCTAAGCATATATATAAATCGTTAAATGATGTAATTAAATTCAAAATAGCAATTAAAAGAATTTTATCCAACTTAATAAAATACGGGGTGTTACAGAATCGATTAGATTGTACAACACCTACAAGTCGACTTAATCCATCCTATCCAACTATGTGCATGGTCTAATGAGACTCGAGTTGGTTTATGTCTTACAAGTCTCATTGAAAAGATAAGTGATGGGTAAAAATATTCAAGGATTCACAGGCTCGCATTTCATCAAACATAACATGTGCATAAGTTGAAATCACAACAAGCAAGCAAATAAATTATGTGAACATATTAGATTAAGTATGAATCTTTCCCCATGTTGGTTTCCCTAATTACCCATTAACCCTAGCTAAGGAAACTACTCACTCATTGTCAAATTTAAAATGTTAACAAGGTTGTCAATCACATTAACAAGACAAAACATGATGAATGAATGAAAATAATTAAAAATAATTAAAGCAAGGATTAAGAGAATTATACATATGGAGATTCCACAATAATAATGCAAAGAATAATAGAAGTACTTGATGATTGATGGAAGGTTGTCAATCTCCCAATAAACCCAAATAATCTTCTAATTACCAAAAATAAATGATGAACAATAGAGAAATTAAGGAAAGATTAAGAAATGAGATTTGTATTAAGACTAGATTAAAAGTTGATTACAAGATTAAGGAATGATTAAGATTGTATTACAACTTGATGATAAACTAAGTAGTACAAAGGGGTATTTATACTAAAGATTAGGTACAAAGATTAGGGTTACTAAGGGCTTAAATGACTATTAAGACCCTTAATAAAAGTTGAGGAAATGCTCCTCTCCAAGGAGATGCGCATCTCCGTTTTGCTAATCCCACGAAGATATGCTCGTCCCGAGCGTCTAGGAAGGTGGCACGGTGGAGTCTGTCATGAGATCCGAGCGGATCATGGGAGAGACGCTCGGATTTCTTGGCTTCAAGACGAGCGTCTTGGTATCGGGACGCTCGGATTGCTGGGCAGGGAGACGCTCGGATTGGCTGCAATCCGCTCGGATTGTGAGTCAGGCACCTTTCTTCTCTTCTTTCCACAACAATCCGCGGGGATCTTGTTGAGGATGCAAGGATCCTTTCATCATTACCCAATCTACTTTATTATCTACATAGGCCTTCTAGTATCGTCTTCCCTTTGATGCTTTGGTCATTGAATGCGATCAATTTAGCTCCATTTCGCCATGAAAATGCAAGGTTTGCACTCCTCTCCTACCAAGAAAACAAAACCTCAAAGAATATACAAAATGGGAAACTAAAGATAGTAAATGACCTAATTATGCACTATAAAGCATAGGAACAAGGCTAATTTGGGGACTAAATGTGCTCAAATATGAGTCACATCAAATATCCCCAAACTGAACCTTTGCTCGTTCCGAGTAAAGAGGTGACAAAGACTAGGACCCTTATTCAAACTAATCTACTAATATAGCCGATGTGAGACAATTAGCGGGTCTCACTCCGCCCCTTCAACTCACAACAAGACAACCATGAGGTAGGATGCCTTCTTGCAAGACAAGGTGGGGCTTGCCAAAATGGCGATACATCCAAGCATTAAAGCACACAAAACAAGTAATGGATGCATCTACAAAAATGAATAGCCACTTTCCTCATCCAAGTGGCAGAAATTATCTAAAGGGGAAGCAATCTAAGGGTACACATTCCATTATAGATACGGTTTCTTCAAACTACTAAGCCTAGAAGGATACCAATAAATCACCTCCAAGTTGTGTCAAGCTAGGGTACCTTTGTCCTCAATTGTTAAATGCTTTCGTCAAGAGTAGACTCCCTATGGTGTTAGAAACACTGGAGGATCGCGGAATTCCCCTTCTTGCCTAGACAAGAAGAAGGGTCGTCCCCTCTCTACCATGCACAAAAGTGGATACGATGGAAAAGGGATCAATAGAACTTGAGTTTCATATGGGAGTTTGCTTTTTGTTGTTGTTTTCCCCCCAATTTGTGGCATTTGACATTTTGAGAACATTTATTTGCCATTTCTTTGATGTTTGGCAATTTCAACACTTGACAATTTCAACTTTTTCTTGCATTTCTTTTGAACATTTTCAAAGTCACCCCATTTGTAGTGAGGGTTCTTATATTTGAAGCATAGGAGTTTTCATTTTTGTTACTCCTCTTTTGTTTTGATGCAATTGCAAACTTTTTCATTTCCATTTCAATACTTGAACTCAAATTTTGAACAATTTTTGTGCCCATTCCCTTTTTTTATGACAAAATGTGGTAGAACATGGATGACGGTTGCATGGTTTCAAGGGTCACCTTGGAATAAACGGTAGCCAAGGAGTTATCACACCATAAGGTACTCTTGACTAGGCCTTAATCCATGGGTCAAAGGATACTAGCATGACACATCCTAGGGTGTTTTACAAGTATTCTAACAAGAAAAGTCTTAAGAAGAAAAAGTATCTACAAGGGCCTTATATACACTTGTCAAGCTTCCCAAATAGATGTTTTCACAAAATTTTTCCTAAATGCAACTATATGCCATGATGCAACTAACATTTATACATCCTAATGCATATGCTTCTTGTAACACCCCTAATTTCCGTAATATAATTCTATAATTTTATTTTCCCATATTTAATATTTTATTTTTCCGGGAAAATATCCGTCTCTTGTCTTTTGGGCTCGTTGGGCATGAAAAACGATGAAGACCCGCTCCTCCTTGGGTTTCACGTGTGATGTGGGAAAGGATGGGTGGTTTTGGGCCCAGACTTGAAATAAACCCATGAGCTTCTCTATATATATGAGGGGAAACCAAACCCTTGCTTTTCTTTTCTCATAATTCTCAAAACCCTAAACTTAATCTCTTCCTTCTTCTCTCTCTCTTGGTGCCGCACGCCCTACCCCTCTTTTAGGGTTTTCGTGTCGTTCTTCCTCTCTTCCTTCTTCCTTCATCATATTTCGTGCTTAGATCGATCCTACTTCTTGGATTTATCTATCTTCTTCGTAAGTTTTATGTTTTCGCATAGTTTTATAGTTTTTATAGTTTATATATATAGTTAGTATATTTATTAGATTCGTTATCTTTGGCATGTGGATGATTCAATAAAGGCGTGGAGATTGCACCTGGAGAAGACGTTTATATCGTTGAAGACGATATTTAGGATTATTTGCTTAATAAGGTAACTAGGTGTTTTCCTTTAATTATGTTTATGCCAATTGATGTAATTAATATGATTTAATAATTGTTCTGCATGATGGGTACATGTTTGATTGTTTGTTATCATGATTAAATATGTTTCACATGCTTGTATATGTTTTAATGCTTTAATCATATATCGTATGTCATTTACATGTTTATTACGGGTGTCATGAGCATAATTAGGGTTTCCGAATCAAACCCTAGTGGCGGCATGATAGGCGGCCAAGAGTTTTCTCCCAAGTTATAGCTAAAGCTAGTATAACCTTGATGATGATTCATGTGTTATGGCTAAAGTTAGTACAACTTTGGGTAATTACTCTAGTTATGGCTGGAGCTACTATAACATTGAAGTACGAGTTAAGGTTATAGCTGGAACTAACATACCCTGAGATTTATAGCCCAAGGTTATGGTTGGAACTAGTATAACTTTGAGTTTCGTGTCATGGTTATGGTTGAGGTTGAGGTAAGTATAACTTCAAGTTATATATGTTGAAGTTATAGTCGAGGTTACTATAACCTCGCATCCAGAGTTCATGTTATGATTAGGGTTAATATAACATTGAATGGTTAGATATTAAAGTTATAGTTGAAGTTACTATAACATTGGTTGCGTATGCTTGCTTCACATGTTGTGTTGTGTTCAACGTGTTATATCCTTTTGTTGCATATGTCCTTGGTTACTCTTATTCGTATGTTGGTAGGACAGTCAGTTAAATTGTTCTACTATGTTGAGTTGTGATGTTATTCACGCATGAGTTGTACAGTCAGTTAAACTGTGCATTTGCCTGAGTTGGATAGTCAGTTAAACTGTTCTTCTGGTTTGAGTCGTGATGTGGTTCACGCATGTCGTGTGCAGTCAGTTAAACTTTGCATATTTATTTGTTGGCTAAGTCGAATAGATGACGGTAGTATCAGTTAAATACTATTGGAATGAATCAAGAGCTGCTCTTCGGAGATTTATTGGTCTATGTTCGGGGGTGGCCAGATTCGTCAGTTAAACGTTCTGGGTCCCGAGTGTCGTTCAATGTGTAGTTAATGTATCGAGAGGTCTGGCCAGGTCTTAGGCATATAGAAAGTGGTGATACGCTATACATAGTACCGTGGAGTATCAGTTAAATACTTCACAACCGATGGTTCGTCAGTTAAACGTTCCATCTGCTAGTTCATCAGTTAAATGTTCTAGCGGCGTTCGCTCTATTCGCTATGCTTTGTTGCTAGCTTTGTACCTTATGTGCTGTGGATCGTGTCTACTTGGGTTTTGTAGGTGTATATGGTCTAGTTCTTGCTTATGGTCTAAGTTCATATAGTCTCATTCGTCTAGTGTTATGGGTATCATGAGTAGTAAGTCAAAGTTTGATTTTCATAAGTATAGATGGTCTCACATGTTTACTGTTTATGCATTTCAATTGTTATTAATTGTTGGTTATATTCAATCGTTGTAAACATGACTGGGAGAGCATCTAGTTACTCCTGATTGATTGTCGACCCCCTTCTCAGGTTGTTCTGGTTGAACGCTTGTTGCTGACTTGTTGATGCTTGCTTGGGGAATGTGCGAAGCGAGCTTAATAATAAATTAGGAGTTTGCCTTATGTTTTAAGAACCTTCGAATAATGTATTAGTTGTTTGGATTTTAGTAGCGAGCCGGATTGGTCAGGTGTTTCCACCACTTTGACCCTTTTATCAGTACCGTACTCTAATATTTCTTTTGTATAAGTTTTACCTTTGTTTTATAATCCGGGTTGTTACAAATGGTATCAGAGCGAACACGCTCCCAACTCTCGCTTAGTTGATGACTAAAATAAATGACCTAGTTAATGAGTGAGAGTAAATGGAGTAGAAACCAATAGGATTGGTTGGTTTTCTTATGTTTGTAAAGTGTATGAGTAGTTGTTTGGAGTGGTACTTAGGTTCTACCACTTATAACGAGATTTTGTTCTTGCAGATGGTGCGTAACGCGAATGGTGAGACCGATGCTGACCGCATCAGGAGACTACAGGCCGCTTTGGCATCTATGGCCGAAGGTTTCACCAACCACCTCAACAACAACAACAACAACAACAACAACAACAACAACAACAACAACAACAACAACAACAACAACAACAACAACAACAACAACAACAACAACAACAACAACAACAACAACAACAACAACAACAACAACAACAATAACAACAACCATCCGCAGCAGACTGTGTTCGATCGCTTTGCTCATCACCGTCCTCCCACCTATGATGGTGCGAATGATCCTACTGCTTTGGAGGCGTGGATTCGAGAGATCGAGAAGCTGTTCCTTGCTACTGGATGTCCTGAGGATCAAATGGTGGATATCGCCACCTATTATCTAAAGGACGAGGCCGACAACTGGTGGTCTCTTGCTAGAGCTGGTCTGGAAGTTCAACCAGGATATGGTTGGGCTATCTTCTCTGAAGCTCCGAAGAAGAGTTTTTATCCTGAGAAGATGCGCTGGCAGAAGGAGAAGGAGTTCCTTCGTCTACAGCAAGGTTCCATGACCGTTGAGGAGTATACCAACAAGTTCGTGAAGCTGTCACGTTTCGTTACTTGTGTAGCTATGGACGAGGATTCGAGGACTCATCGCTATAAGAAGAATCTAGCTCCTAAGGTCCGGACTGCTATGTCTGGCATTCCTTCAACTTCTTTCCAACAAGCATATGATCGTGCTCTTAGCATCTATGATTTTGTCCTTGCTACCGAGGCTGAGGAGAGTGCGAAGAATAAGTTCATGAAGAGGCCTTATGTTGCTCCCAGTTCTTCCCAGAAGAAACAGAAGTATGAGGCTCGTTCGTATGCTCCGCGTGATCAAGGTCAAGCTAAGAAGGATATGGTTTGCTTCAAGTGTGGAAAGCCTTACCACCCTGGTAAGTACTGCACTACTGGCGATCCGATCACTTGCTTCACTTGCAAGATGTCGGGACACAAGTCGGTTGATTGTCCCCAGAAGCCCAAGGTTGATGCTCCTAAGGGTGATGCTGCGAAGACTGGATGAGTGTTCGTTATGAGTCGTGCTGAGGCAGATGCTAATCCAGATGTGGTTACGGGTACTTTTCTCGTTCATTCTTTATCTGCTTTTGTTCTTTTAGATATGGGTGAATCGATGTCTTTCGTATCTGAATCCTTTTATGTCCGTGCTGGACTCTCATCTTCTTCATCCGTTCATACCTCTATATCCCTTCCTACGGGCGAAATTGTTTCTTGCTCCGTTCTTTTCAAGGACGTACCTGTCAGGATCGCAGGGGCGATCCTTCCTGCCGATCTCGTCCAATTCAAACTCGGAGAGTTTGATGTGATTTTGGGTATGGATTGGTTATCTCGCTATGACGCTAGGTTCCTATGTCGTGCTCAGAAGATCGTGCTTAAGAGTCCCACAGGTTCGAGGGTTCTTATCAGGGTGTTAGGGTTACACCAACGGTCATGTGGGTTTCTGCTATGAATATGGTTAACATGGGTAGAAAGGGTCATCAGATCTATCTGTGCAGTGTTCATGGTGTTTCAGTTGAGCCTAAGTTAGAGGATATCCCTGTGGTTAGGGAGTTTTCCGATGTCTTTCCTGAAGATCTACCTGGTATTCCTCCTGAGTGAGATGTGGAGTTCTCGATTGAGTTATTACCTGGAACTGGTCCCATTTCGAAAGCTCCTTATCGTATGGCACCAGCTGAGTTACAAGAACTTAAGAAACAACTTGAGGAGATGATCGATAAGGGTTTTATCCGACCGAGTGCTTCGTCGTGGGGTGCTCCCGTTTTGTTCGTCAAGAAGAAGGATGGTAGTATGCGTTTGTGCATTGACTACCGTGAGCTGAACAAGGTTACTATCAAGAATAAGTATCCTTTGCCGAGGATTAAGGATTTGTTTGATCAGCTCTGTGGTGCGAGTGTGTTCTCGAAGATCGATCTGAGGTCAGGTTACCATCAGATTCCAGTTAGGAATGAGGACATTCCTAAGACTGCTTTCCGTTCAAGGTATGGCCATTATGAGTTCGTGGTAATGCCGTTTGGTTTGACGAATGCACCTGCCATTTTCATGGATCAGATGAACCATACTTTCAGGGAGTATTTGGATAAGTATGTCGTGGTGTTCATAGACGACATACTGATTTACTCGAGAGATGAGGCCGAACACGAGAGTCATCTTCGTGTTATCTTGGAGACTCTGCGTAAGCAGATGTGGTATGCTAAGTTCTCAAAGTGCGAGTTTTGGTTAAAGGAAGTTACCTTCTTGGGTCATGTGATATCTGGCGATGGAGTTCTGGTTGATCCGCCGAAGATTCGAGCTGTGGTTGAGTGGGAAAGTCCAAAAAATGTGAACGAGGTTCGGAGTTTCCTTGGACTAGCTGGGTACTATCGTCGGTTTGTTCATGACTTCTCTAAGATCGTGAGACCGATGACTCAGTTAATGACGAAAGAAACCAAGTTCATTTGGACTGAGGCTTGTGAAGCTGCTTTTCAGGAGTTGAAGAAAAGGTTGACTACCGCTCCTGTGTTGACTCTACCAGAAGAGGGTGTTGAGTTCGATGTTTTCTGTGATGCATCAAAGTTTGGGTTAGGTTGTGTCTTGATGCAGAAGGGTAAAGTTGTGGCTTATGCTTCCCGACAATTGAAAGTTCACGAGATGAACTATCCGACTTACGATCTTGAGTTAGCAGCAGTGGTGTTTGCACTTAAGCTGTGGCGACACTACTTGTATGGAGTCTCTTGCAACTTTTATACGGATCATAAGAGCTTGAAGTATATCTTCACTCAGAGAGATTTTAACATGAGGCACAGACGTTGGTTGGAGCTGCTTAACGACTACAAGATTGAGCTGCAGTATCATGAGTGTAAGGCAAACGTAGTTGTCGATGCTTTGAGTCGCAAGGTGTGTCATGCCATGAGATCTGTGTTGGTGTTACCTGATGACTTGAGTCGAGAGTTCCAGAAGATGAGCCTTGAGGTAGTTCTTCCTGGTACTTTAGATTTGAGTGTGATGGTTGCTGAACCCGAGATCCTTCATGAGATCCGAGTTAAGCAAAGAGAGGATGAATACTTAGAAGGAGTTCGAGTCGCCATAAGCGAAGGACGTGCCAAAGAGTTCGACGTTGGACCTGATGATGGTATACGATTCCATGGTCGTTGGTGTGTGCCTAGCTGTGAGGTCTTAAAATGTAAGATTCTCAAAGAGGCTCATAGTACTCCCTATTCGGTTCATCCTGGTGGTGATAAGATGTATAAGGATCTGAAGCTAAAGTTTTGGTGGCCGGGTATGAAGAAAGAGATCGCCGAGTTTGTGAGTCGTTGCTTGGTGTGTCAGAAGGTCAAGTTCGAACATCAGAGACCAGATGGTCTACTGCAACCTTTGGAGATTCCCACATGGAAATGGGATTCGATTTCGATGGACTTCATCATGGGTTTGCCGAGGTCGCCGAGAGGAATGAATGCGATTTGGGTCGTGGTTGATCGTTTGACTAAGGTCGCGCATTTCATTCCGATGAAGGAGACTTGGAGTCTCGAGAAACTAGCAAATGCTTATCAGCAAGAGATCATTCGTCTTCATGGGGTTCCTAAGCATATCATCTCTGACCGTGATCCGAGGTTTTGTTCTCAGTTTTGGAAGAAGCTTCAGTTGGCTTTGGGTAGTGAGCTTAAGATGAGTACGGCTTTTCACGCTGCAATTGATGGTCAGACTGAGCGTACGATTCATACGCTCGAGGATATGTTGTGAGCTTGTGCTTTGGAATTCTAAGTTAGTTGGGAGAAGAGTTTACCGCTAGTGGAGTTCTCCTACAATAACAGTACCAAGCTAGTATTCAGATGGCTCCGTTTGAGGCACTTTATGGAAGGAAGTGTCGTAGTCCTTTGTGTTGGGACGATTCTAGTGAGGTTGTCATTCTTGGTCCACAGTTGGTTCAGGAATCGATTGAGCAAGTGAGGTTGATCCGCGAGAAGCTTAAGGCAGCCCAGGATCGACAGAAGACGTATGCAGACTTGCGGCGTAGGCCGATCGAGTTTGAGTTTGGCGACAAGGTTTTTCTTAAGGTATCGCCGATGAAAGGTGTTAAGAGATTTGGGCTTAAGGGCAAGCTTAGTCCTAAGTACATTGGACCGTATGAGGTGCTCGAGAGAGTTGGCGAGGTAGCCTATAGGTTGGCTTTACCTCCGAATATGTCGAAGGTTCATGATGTTTTCCATGTGTCGCAGTTGCGTCGTTATCGCAGTGATTCTTCTCATGTTCAACAGGCTGATGTTATCGAGGTTGAGCCTAACCTGACTTATGAGGAACGCCCTGTTCGCATTTTGGAACGTCAGGAGAAGAGGTTAAGGAATAAGGTTGTACCTTTAGTTCGGGTTCTATGGAGGAGTCAGAAGTTTGAGCAAGATACTTGGGAAACCGAAGCATCTATGCGAGAGAAGCATCCACATCTTTTCGAGTGAGGTAGTTCTCTTATCAAGTTTCGAGGACGAAAATTCTTTTTAGGGGATTGGATTGTAACACCCCTAATTTCCGTAATATAATTCTATAATTTTATTTTCTCATATTTCATATTTTATTTTTCCGGGAAAATATCCGTCTCTTGTCTTTTGGGCTCGTTGGGCTCGAAAAACGATGAAGACCCGCTCCTCTTTGGGTTTCAAGTGTGATGTGGGAAAGGATGGGTGGTTTTGGGCCCAGACTTGAAATAAACCCATGAGCTTCTCTATATATATGAGGGGAAACCAAACCCTTGCTTTTCTTTTCTCATAATTCTCAAAACCCTAAACCTAATCTCTTCCTTCTTTTCTCTCTCTTGGTGCCGCACGCCCTACCCCTCTTTTAGGGTTTTCGTGTCGTTCTTCCTCTCTTCCTTCTTCCTTCATCATCTTTCGTGCTTAGATCGATCCTACTTCTTGGATTTATCTATCTTCTTCGTAAGTTTTATGTTTTCACATAGTTTTATAGTTTTTATAGTTTATATATATAGTTAGTATATTTATTAGATTCGTTATCTTTGGCACGTGGATGATTTAATAAAGGCGTGGAGATTGCACCTGGAGAAGACGTTTATATCGTTGAAGACGATCTTTAGGATTATTTGCTTAATAAGGTAACTAGGTGTTTTCCTTTAATTATGTTTATGCCAATTGATGTAATTAATATGATTTAATAATTGTTTTGCATGATTGGTACATGTTTGATTGTTTGTTATCATGATTAAATATGTTTCGCATGCTTGTATATGTTTTAATGCTTTAATCATATATCGTATGACGTTTACATGTTTATTACGGGTGTCATGAACGTAATTAGGGTTTCCGAATCAAACCCTAGTGGCGGCATGATAGGCGGCCAAGAGTTCTCTCCAAAGTTATAGTTAAAGCTTGTATAACCTTGATGATGATTCATGTGTTATGGCTAAAGTTAGTACAACTTTGGGTAGTTACTCTAGTTATGGCTGGAGCTACTATACCATTGAAGTACGAGTTAAGGTTATAGCTGGAACTAACATACCCTGAGATTTATGGCTCAAGGTTATGGTTGGAACTAGTATAACTTTGAGTTTCGTGTCAAGGTTATGGTTGAGGTAAGTATAACTTCAAGTTATATATGTTGAAGTTATAGTCGAGGTTACTATAACCTCGCATCCAGAGTTCAAGTTATGGTTAGGGTTACTATAACATTAAATGGTTAGATATTAAAGTTATAGTTGAAGTTACTATAACATTGGTTGCGTATGCTTGCTTCACATGTTGTGTTGTGTTCAACGTGTTATATCCTTTTGTTGCATATGTCCTTGGTTACTCTTATTCGTATGTTGGTAGGACAATCAGTTAAATTGTTCTACTTTGTTGAGTCGTGATGTTATTCACGCGTGAGTTGTACAGTCAGTTAAACTGTGCATTTGCCTGAGTTGGACAGTCAATTAAACTGTTCTTCTGGTTTGAGTCGTGATGTGGTCCACGCATGTCGTGTGCAGTCAGTTAAACTGTGCATATTTATTTGTTGGCTAAGTCGAATAGATGACGGTAGTATCAGTTAAATACTATAGGAATGAATCAAGAGCTGCTCTTCGGAGGTTTATTGGTCTATGTTCGGGGTGGCCAGATTCGTCGCTAAACGTTAAGGTCCCGAGTGTCGTTCGATGTACAATTAATGCATCGAGAGGTCTGGCCAGGTCTTAGGCATATAGGCAGTGGTGATACGCTATGCATAGTACCGTGGAGTATCAGTTAAATACTTCACAACCGATGGTTCGTCAGTTAAACGTTCCATCTGCTAGTTCATCAGTTAAATGTTCTAGCGGCGTTCGCTCTATTCGCTATGCTTTGTTGCTAGCTTTGTGCCTTATGTGCTGTGGATCGTGTCTACTTGGGTTTTGTAGGTGTACATGGTCTAGTTCTTGCTTATGGTCTAAGTTCATATAGTCTCATTCGTCTAGTGTTATGGGTATCATGAGTAGTAAGTCAAAGTTTGATTTTCATGAGTATAGATGGTCTCACATGTTTACTGTTTATGTATTTCAATTGTTATTAATTGTTGTTTATATTCAATCGTTGTAAACATAACTGGGAGAGCATCTAGTTACTCCCGACTGATTGTCGGCCCCCTTCTCAGGTTGTTCAGGTTGAACGCTTGTTGCTGACTTGTTGATGCTTGCTTGGGGAATGTGCGAAGCGAGCTTAATAATAAATTAGGAGTTTGCCTTATGTTTTAATAACCTTCGAATAATGTATTAGTTGTTTGGATTTTAGTAGCGAGCCGGATTGGTCAGGTGTTTCCGCCACCTTGACCCTTTTATCAGTACCGTACTCTGATATTTCTTTTGTATAAGTTTTACCTTTGTTTTATAATCCGGGTTGTTACACTTCTACCAACTAGTATTCCAAATAATCTAAATGCAATCCTATAATCACATTTTTTGTGCCGCATCAATCAAAATAAAGCCACATAGTCATTAACATAAAGAGAGAAAGGAGTTTGGAAAGATCATACCATGCGGTCTTCAATATCCTCATGTCTCGGATGTGGCGTAGTCGATCAATGTGAAAAAAGATGAACAAACACTATATATACACACACAATATATACAAGACTACACTATAAAGGAAATGAACATGTTTTTGGGTTTTTGCATTTTTCAAATTTTTATGGGTTTTATGATTATGAAATAAAAAGACATGTTTTTGTATTTTTCAAAAATTTTCAATTTTTAGCATTTTTGTTTAGAATGTCATGTTAGAATTTCCCATCCCCACAGTAGTATGACCATTGTCCTCAATGGCCAATACGATAGGAAATTATGCAAGCTATATGAAATGCATGATTCCTAAACTAAATGCAAACTATATGATATATAAACAAAAGTGAATGCAAACTAAGCTATGCTATATGATGCATGAGTTTTTGTTTGGTTGGAGATCATAATTTAAATTAACTCCCAATGCAGATGCATAAACTTCTCCAAACCAAAATACACATTACTTCTAATGTCAAAAATTGGGGGAGTTCATGCATGAGGATGCTATGCATGAAACTACAATTGTCATTTTGGTTTTTAAATGTGGGAACAATTAATTTAGCACCTTTAATGTTGCCAAGGTGAAATAATAGTCCTTCACTTTTACAAGGACGCCACAAAGTTGGAACAATAAACTATGAAACAAGTTAACAAAACATGAAATTATTGTCATGAAAAAGAAATTGATATCGTCGTCAGGTACCAAAAATAAATACCTAAGTACAGCTAACAGAAGTTAGCGGTAAGTAGGGTCGATCTCCACAGGGAGACGGTCACTATCTACTTGTCAATTCGGTCTTCCTAAGGTCACTAGGTGGGGGTTTGAATTGTTTGAACTAAACTAAAAGAGATTAAAGTAAGAGAGAAAAGGATAAAGGGAATTAGCAAAAGAGAGAGAGAACTAGGATTGTCGGGTCATCAATGAATGTCAGATAATTGTAGCTAAGGTCACAGATCGGTCGCGTGTATTGGTCTAAGGGGCAACGAAAATCTCTTTCGGGTCTCAATTCGCCCTAAAATACTTTTAGCTTAGCTTCCGCCCTCACTAAAGCATCCTAATGTTCACTTCAGGTCTCACCCCTTCCAACCTTCCGGTCTAGGTTAAGGCTTACTAAGGTTAATTAAGCTAAATGCATCGATTCAAGTAGCTAGTTACAGTTAATTGCAGTGATTAACGACATAGACACAATAACAACGAATAGTCTGTAACCTAATTAGCAATTAACAACAATCCATTGACTCCCCTAAACCCTAGCAGGATATTTAGCTAGACATAAATAAGAAAAGAGCAAGAACAAGGGATATAAGAATAATAAGCATTAAATAAAGAGAGTAAGGGAAAGAGAAAGTTACAGAATAAGATCCGGAAAATAGAGAGAAAAACAATGTTCCATTGAGAAAGGGAGAAAAGTAACGTATGTTGTAATGTAAAAAGTGATCCTAAGTCGTCTGTCGTCTTTCCTATTTATAGGAAAGATAATTATTTGACCTAAAAACGAAATAAAACTGAAAAAGCCCGAGCCCAATAGATAACTACTCGATCGAGCCATTTTAAACTGCTCGATCGAACAGAATCATAGCAAAACCTCTCGATCGAGTAGAAAACCTACTTGATCGAGGAACTCCAATTATGCGCAATTCGATCGAACATGGATGTTACTCGATCGAACTCTTCTGCTATCAAAAACTACTCAATCGACCATAAAAGCCTTCGATCGAGTGACTTTGACTCAGCCAGCTACTTGTTTCGTTGATTTCAGCCTTGACTTGGTGATTTAGCTTCCGAAATGACTTCACGCATCCCATAACAGCAGTATTCTTGCTCCAAATCCACTCATCCTCCAAATGCATGCAAAACAGATGATAAAAGGCTTGATTCCACCACTTTCAGGTCCATTCCTACAAATAAAGCAAAACAAACCAAAGTAGAATATTCAGGGCATTTCGTAGCATAAAACTACGAGGATAGTATAGAAATACGTGCATAAAGAGGCATAAAAAGACTATATAAAATGCACATATCAGAAATGAGGGGGAATATGAGTAACTTCACTTTGGCCTTGATGGGTGCCTCGTGCCCACTCCATCTAGCTCATGAAGTGTTCTTCAAAGGTTGTCATCATCCCCTCCCAAATCACTATCCCAAGCTTCCCTCGATGCATCACTTTCATGGAAATCCATAAACTCATCTCCTAGCTCCACCGTGTCTCCACCACTTGATTTTTCACTCCCTTCATTTCCTCGACCATGCGCCCCATCATTAGCTTTCTCTGAATTCGGGAAAAGGATATGCATTTGGGCCCAAGAGGGAAGCATTCCCTCTTTGCTAATGATTCCTTGCCGAGCCATTAGGTGAAATTGTGGATACAAGGCATAATAATTATCCACATTGGCTTCAAATTGTTGGAGATGCAAGTCTTGAAGTATTCCCATCACAAAATCATCGCTAGGGAGGATGAAAGGATTCGGGTGGTTGTATGGTTGGTATTGGAATGGGTAGGGTGGGATCACAACTTTTTCATTGTCATTCTTTTGTTGTTCATGTTGTTGATGTTGTGTTGGAGGTGGTGCTTGGTTTGCTTGATTTGTGCTTGTTGGAATGAGATAGGATGGTATTGGAGAGAGAGGGCCTCGTCTGTTGGAGTAGTGTCCTCCACAATATGTGCGTTTACATATTAAATCTCGTAAAAGGAATATCAGGGATTTATTTATTTATTTGTCAGCTGATCGTCGTTAATCGGTAATGATTGGCTGACTAGAGTTTGACATTATTCTTGTCGTGTGTGACGGCGGTGATCAGCTGATCCCTTTAGGTCACACCTATAGGATGACGCCCAAATAGAATAAATTAATTGTTTGTATGAGATACGAGATAATTAATTCCTTGTATTATTTGACTCTTAGTTAGTCACATAAATGTATTATTTGATGACGGGTTACGATCTCGGGACAAAGAGATTTATTCTTTAATTATGAGATATTTAAATAATAAATGATTAGAATTTATTAATTAATTGTTAATTAATTAATTTTATACGATATGTGTATATGTTTTGAGGTGGAATTAATTAGCTATTAAATTTTACAAGAGGTTGTAAAATTAGCTAAATGGGTTAATATTGACACATTGTATGTTGATAAAATGGTCTTATGATTACTTAATAGTTAAGTAGTCATTGGTAGTTAATTTATATTATTTAAGTGTTAAATAAATTAAATTAATATTTAATTATGTAAGATAATTAAATATACGACTTATAAGCATTTGTGGGGCAAATATCGAAAACCGAAATGGACCAAAAGTAGTCCACATATACTGGTTTTTTGAGGACATCACAAGTGTCCTTTAGGTGGATTTTTCCACTTATAATTGTCCCCTCAAATTGCCTATAAATACCATTGAAACTCCACCATTTCTCTAGTTGGAAAAATTTGAAGAAAAATTGGTCTAGGTTCATATACACTACCTAAAGACCAAATTTTTCTTCTTATTTTGTTCATCTTTTATATCAAAAACATATATAAATATTAACTAATAATATTTATTAGTACATCATATATACAATTAAACAAGGTTTACTACTACATATATCTAGTTAGTATTGTAGTAGTATTTTGGGTTGATTCTTTGGTGTATCCTTAGGAGACCATCTTTTTGGTGGTTTGTTGTCTTGGAGGATCATCCATTTTCATAGCTCAAGAACAACATCAAGGAAGGAGTCCTTGAGTTGTGCCCAAAACTTGCGTTATATAATGTAAGGAACTTTTGTATTAAGATGGTTTAATACTATCTTTTATACTTTTATTTGCATGCATGTAGATTTAGACCATTTTAAATTAATTTGTAATTTTAATATCATAAGATGAGTATTAATATGGTCTAAATAACTAACAAGTGGTATCAGAGCATTGTTAAATACATGCATGTTGTCTTAAGATTTTTTAGTAATTTATGAGATAAATTAATAAAATTGATATTATGTTACTAAAATTCGTTTTATCACATAATATAGTCTTGCATGTAAATAATCTGGTCTTAGGATGATATAGGACGAAATTTTGATTTTTGTTAAATTTTTTCACTTTTTATAACTTAAATTGGCATAAAATTGAGTAAAAATGCATTAAAATTAATTAAGAGTTAATTTAATTTGGTTGCATGTTAATTTTATGCATGTTTATTTAGAAATAACCACTTGCATGTTCTATTTATGAGATAAGTAGATACTTTAAATTAATGTGATTAATTTAGGTTGTTTATTAATTTTTATTTGATAAAAATGGGTAAATAATGGTTATTTTGTAAATAAATATTGATTTAACTTTAGGGCTCGAAATTTCTTAATTTTTTGCTCCTAGAAATTGTTCCAAAATGTAATAAATTTTATTTTAAGTCATTTCAATTTTTATGGTTTGATTTAGAATTAAATCGTAAAAATTATCGCTTTACCGATTAAATTGTGAAATCGTTTTAAATAAATTTCAAAAACAAAAATTTTCACTTGCATGGCATTTTTGGTGTAAGACTAGAATATTCATGGTTTTGAAATTTATTTTTCCATAAATTTTTATATTAAATGGAATTTTTGTATGATAATTGTGAATTATTATATTTTTTTTTGTCACAATTGTGTTTTAATTCCCATATAAATTCAAGATAATTGTTGAGAATAATTATTTTGATATTAGACCAGATTAGAATGATGAGTAAGTCTTAAAAGTGTTTTAAGAATTGATTATGAATTTTTTATTGGTAAAAATTCCGTCAAAGCAAGCTCAAATGATCGTTGTTGGTAAGTTAGACGATTTGGCATGTCATTTTTCATAATGCATTTTATTATTCATTTAGATGAATGTTTTTTTTTTTTAGAATTATAATTATGTAATTTTTCCTAATATGGCCATAGGTAGAAGTTGGTATTTCCCGAAATGTAAGGGAATATTGACTTGTTTTGTAATTAATTGCGATTTCGCATCGCCTAATTTGTAATTAATTAATAGTTTTATTTTAACTTTATTACAAATTGTATAATAGGGTATTGTTATGTAATTTAATTATTAGTAATTAGATGTAGCTTCTAAAGACGGAGTTTTCATGAAGACGGTGTTTTCGGAAAGGCGTTCCGAAATCCTAAAGAAGGAGGCCAATTTATGAAGACTCAAGGGACCAAGGAGTTGGTTTCCGAAGTGTAATAATTTTAGTTAATTAGATTAACTAGTTGGCCATACTAGGACTTGTTTGTTTTAATTCTTTTATGCATTCATGCCAAATTGTCAATACATGTTTTATTTTTGTTGTTATCGATTTAATTGTCTAGCATTCACCAATTTAGTTCACTTAAAAGTGATAGACAATTAAATTGATAAGATCTCTCACATTTTGTTTAAAATTGAGATTAAGCCTTACCAAATAATAGCACCTATGAATCCCTTCTTCATTAGAGGTAGGTTCGGATCACCGAGGTACACTCTTTTTACGTTGGGTAAGTAGGGTAATAAAAGTTATTACGCGTGAAAATTGGTTGGACTCAACGGGATAAATATGGGTTGAATCGGTCCACCGTGCCCATATTTCTTCTGGGGCTAAAAGATAGATTTTAATAAAATCCGTCAACCAAGAGTTCTAGTAGTAGAATCAGTCAAAATGTTGACTCACCAAATTTATATAAATATGGGTTGAATCGGTCCACCGTGCCCGTGTTTATATAAAATTGGATCTTGGAATCATTTATATAATTCAGTGGGAGATCATTATATAAATGGGAACTTGTTAAATAGTTTCACAAGTTAAATATTTCTAGACGATAAATGTTAATCTTTCCTTTGTAGTAATCACGATGACTTCTACTAGTGAAACCGCCACCATAGCTAGAGATTCATGGCTACGTTCTTTTATGGACAAATATGTATTAAAAGCCGACGGTATTAATTTCAAAGATTGGGAGGAACAACTTCGATTAGCTGCCGCAGGTGATGGAAAATTACGCTACCTTGTCGATCCCTCTCCCCCTTCGCCTAGTACTAGGGCCACTGCCGATGTAAGGGAGGCTTTTTCAAATTATCAAAAGGAATCCGCTGCAATAAAAAATGTTTTGATTTTTTCAATGGATCCTGCTTTACAAAGGCAATGTGTCAAGTTTCGCGATGCACATGAAGTATTCTCGAGGCTTTCTACTATGTTTTCTCAAGCCCCGAGAATAATTCAGTATGACACCGCTGTTCGTTTCTTTGAGGCTAACCTCAAAGATGGTCAACCTATAAGTTCACACGTACTTAAAATGATTGAGTACGTGGAAACTTTAGAGGGGTTGGGATGCAAGATCCCCGACGAACTTGTGGTGGACCGAGTGCTCCGCTCTCTCTCGCACGTCAAGGGATTTACCCAATTTAGGGTAAATTACAATATGACAAACATGAGAAAGAGTTTACATGAGCTCCATTCTCTGCTTGTGCAAGCAGAGAAGGACATGGGATTGAGTGGGAGTACGAGGAAAGATGTGCTTGCGATTAACGTGAAGGGGAAGAAGCAGTTTAAGAGGAATGCAGGTAAGAAGTCCGTTCAGGTGGAGGGCAAAGGTAAAGCAATTGCGAATTGCTCTACCAAGCAAAAACCTATAAAGGGTAATCCTCTTAAAGATACTTGTAATTATTGTAATAACAAGTGTCACTGGAGACGTAATTGTACAAAGTACCTGGATGACATAAAAGCTGGCATTGTGAAGCCGACATGTAATTTCTCAACTGAATCTTTTATGATAGACATAAATTATGCTTCAAATACAACTTGGGTATTAGATATTGGTTGTGGTTCTCACTTGTGTAATCATTTGCAGGGCCTAAAAACCATAAGAAAGCTAAATAAGGGTGATGTCGATCTCCGAATGGGAAACGGGTCTAAAGTAGCTGCCGTCTCTGTAGGAACTTATGTACTTAGTTTAGCTTCGGGGTTGGAGTTACATCTTAATAATTGTTATTTTTTACCAACGCTATCTAGAAATATAATATCCGTATCTGTGTTAGACACAGAAGGGTTTTCCTTTGTAATTAAAGACAAGTGTTGTACTTTTTCCCTTAATGGGATTGTATATAGTCAAGCTATTTCAATCAATGGTATTCATATTCTAGATACATGCAATGATGTTTATCATTTAGATAATAAAAGACTCAAAACAGGTGATCCTGATCTATCTTATTTATGGCATTGTCGATTAGGACACATCAACGAGAAGTGCATTAAAAGACTAGTGTCGACTAGTGTAATTAAACCTTTTGATTTCGAATCATTTGGTACATGCGAATCTTGTCTTCTTGGCAAGATGGCTCGTTCACCTTTTCTAGGAAAAGGATCTCGAGCTAGTGAGTTATTGGGTTTAATACATACCGATGTTTGTGGCCCAATGACAGTCACTGCTAGAGGTAATTATGACTATTTCATTACTTTTACCGATGACATGAGTAGATATGGGTATATCTACTTAATGAGGTATAAAAGTGAAGCTTTTTATAAGTTCAAAGAGTTTCAGAATGAAGTAGAAAACCAATTAAATAAGAAGATTAAAGCATTACGATCAGATCGTGGTGGGGAATATTTAAGCAATGACTTTAAAGATCACCTTATAAACTGCGGTATTGTATCTCAGTTAACTCCTCCTGGCACACCACAATTAAATGGTGTGGCTGAAAGGAGGAATCGAACTTTATTAGATATGGTTCGATCGATGATGAGTCAAACAGAGTTACCTAAGTCCTTCTGGGGTTTTGCCATTTTATCTGCTGTACAATCACTTAATAAAAGTCCCACTAAAGCAACTGATAAAACTCCATATGAGATATGGAAAGGGAAAGTCCCAAATCTGCGATACATGAAAGTATGAGGTTATGATGCTTATGTCAAGAGTAAGTCTGACGATAAGCTTGCACCTCGTTCTGAAAAGTGTATTTTTGTAGGCTACCCTAAGGAAACTTGTGGATATTACTTCTACAATAGTAACGAGAACAAAGTGTTTGTGGCTCGTGAAGCTGTCTTTCTAGAAAAAGAATTTATTTCTAGAAGACAGAGTGGGAGAAAATTTGAACTTGACGAAGTTCAAGAGCCACAAACTGATATGACAATACAGGAAGATGTTCCTTCTACGTCTGAATCGGTTATTGTTCCTTCTGAACCTAGAAGGTCAGAAAGGGTTAGTCGCCAGCATGATAGATACCTTGGTATTATCGAGGAAGATGGTGACTATGAGGTTTTACTTTTAGAAAGTGATGAACCCAAGACCTATAAAGCAGCTATTATGAGTTCTGACTCTACGCTATGGCTCGAAGCCATGCAATCCGAAATGGATTCCATGTACGATAATCAGGTATGGGACCTGGTTGACTTACCTAAAGATGTTCCACCTCTTCAGTGTAAGTGGATATTCAAGATTAAAATCGGCATGGATGGACATAAAGATGTCTACAAAGCTAGATTGGTTGCAAAAGGTTTCACTCAGGTTCATGGTTTACACTATGATGAAACTTTTGCACCAATTGCTATGCTTAGATCTGTTCGGATAATGTTAGCGATTGCTGCATTTCATAATTATGAGATATGGTAAATGGATGTCAAAACCGCTTTCCTGAACGGGTTTCTGGAAGAGGAAGTGTTCATGACACAACCTGAGAGTTTTGTGGATCCTAAAAATCCTAACAAAGTATGCAAACTTAAGAGATCCATTTATGGTCTTAAGCAAGCGTCAAGGAGTTGGAATCATCGTTTTGATCATGTTATTAAACAGAATGGTTTTTCTCGAAGTGTTGAGGAACCATGTTTATACATGAAGTTTAGTGGGAGTAAAGTTGTTTTCTTACTTCTTTATGTGGACGACATATTACTCATTGGGAATGATGTTCATATGCTTGCTTCTGTTAAGAAGTGGTTGGGAAATCACTTCCAAATGAAAGATTTGGGAGAAGCTCAGCGCATCTTGGGTATCCGGATCTATAGGGATAGATCCAAAAGGATATTAGCATTGAGTCAAGAAGCCTATATCGATAAGATTCTTGACCGATTCAATATGAAAAACTCCAAGAGAGGTTTTCTACCTATGGGCAGTGGGATCACTTTGAGTAAGTCACAGTGTCCTACTGAGCTTAAGGATATTGAACGCATGAAATCGATTCCCTATGCTTCCGCCGTTGGGATCGATCATGTATGCTATGATGTGTTCTCCTCCCGATGTCTCGTATGCTTTGAGTATGACGAGTCGTTTTTCGAAAAACTCCGGTGAGAGTCACTGGATAGCCGTCAAGAATATTTTGAAGTACTTGAGAAGGACTAAAGATTCATTCTTAGTGTTTGGAGGAGAATCTGAATTACGTATAAGAGGTTATACGGATGCCAGTTTCCAAACCGATAGGGATGATTTGAAATCCCAGGCTGGTTTTGTCTTTTTTTTGAACGGAGGGGCGGTTTGCTGGAGAAGTTTCAAAGAGTCTCGTGACTGCTGATTCTACAACGGAAGCCGAGTACATTGCGACCTCCGAACCCGCAAAGGAAGCTGTTTGGATTAGGCAATTTTTAGAGGGACTGAAAGTAGTTCCAACCGCCGAGGATCCTATCACTTTGTATTGTGATAACAGTAGGGCTATTTTTCAAGCAAAAGAGCCCAAGTCTAGTAACAAGTCTAGGCATGTACTTAGGAAATTTCATATAATTAGAGATTTAATCGAAAGGAAAGAAATTACAGTTTGTAAGGTTGGGACAAATGACAACATCGATCCTTTAACCAAGCCATTGTCTCAAGCTAAACATGATAGTCATGTAGTTTCGATGGGGTTGAGACGAATGCCAGAACTGTTGTAAATTATATGATATGTAATAATCAAAATATTGTATATATTATTTCATATATGATAAGTTGCATTTATCGTTATATTCAGTTTTATGTCTGAATTTATATACTTTGTTTTCTCCAAATAGGTTGTAAAGACAATGTCGAACCCTATTAAGTGAACTGGATTAACATTGTATTTTGTCCCTAGTTACTTAATGAGGTGACGTCTCGGAGTGACTAGATTGTAAGGCGATAGATGACAGGTTCGACTGTCATATGGTCATAGTGATGACTGGTCGATTACATAGGCATATTGTGAGACAATTTGTCGAACAGTGACCGTTTATAGAGTCCTTTTGTTGCTAGGTCGTGGCGAGGATTTCTATTTATTCCCTCGAGTCAATTCTTTAGACTGGTGACTATTTGTCTAAGTTGGTACAATTTTCCGGTGACTTTGGTTTTTGTTCTAGGTCGCACCGTAAAAGGAGGCCGATGAGCATTTACTGGGTCATTGTGATCTGTATCGAATGAAGAAAATAGGTCAACAGGATTGTCATTTTAAGTCATATTTTATCTCAAGGCCACTCGAGAAGAGATGACTGTGAATGCGTGGCCACGCTCGGATGAGATCTATAGTAGATTATCCGGTCAGACAGTCATTCTCCTGATCGAGGAAACCACTTTATGATATGATCACGTGCAAGAACGACCTGAAAGACATCTTGCATTGAGTGGGAGATATTATTGGACAAGAGAATTGGTAACGCACACTTGTGTCAGACAAGTGGGAGATTGTTGGAGTAGTGTCCTCCACAATAAGTGCGTTTACATATTAAATCTCGTAAAAGGAATATCAGGGATATATTTATTTATTTGTCAGCTGATCGTCGTTAATCGGTAATGATTGGCTGACTAGAGTTTGACATTACTGTCGTGTGACGGTGGTGATCAGCTGATCCCTTTAGGTCACACCTATAGGATGACGCCCAAATAGAATAAATTAATTGTTTGTATGAGATACGAGATAATTAATTTCTTGTATTATTTGACTCTTAGTTAGTCACATAAATGTATTATTTGATGACGGGTTACGAACTCGGGACAAAGAGATTTATTATTTAATTATGAGATATTTAAATAAAAAATGATTAGAATTTATTAATTAATTGTTAATTAATTAATTTTATACGATATGTGTATATGTTTTGAGGTGGAATTAATTAGCTATTAAATTTTACAAGAGGTTGTAAAATTAGCTAAATGGGTTAATATTGACACATTGTATGTTGATAAAATGGTCTTATGATTACTTAATAGTTAAGTAGTCATTGGTAGTTAATTTATATTATTTAAGTGTTAAATAAATTAAATTAATATTTAATTATGTAAGATAATTAAATATACGACTTATAAGCATTTGTGGGGCAAATATCGAAAACCGAAATGGACCAAAAGTAGTCCACATATACTGGTTTTTTGAGGACATCACAAGTGTCCTTTAGGTGGATTTTTCCACTTATAATTGTCCCCTCAAATTGCCTATAAATACCATTGAAACTCCACCATTTCTCTAGTTGGAAAAATTTGAAGAAAAATTGGTCTAGGTTCATATACACTACCTAAAGACCAAATTTTTCTTCTTATTTTGTTCATCTTTTATATCAAAAACATATATAAATATTAACTAATAATATTTATTAGTACATCATATATACAATTAAACAAGGTTTACTACTACATATATCTAGTTAGTATTGTAGTAGTATTTTGGGTTGATTCTTTGGTGTATCCTTAGGAGACCATCTTTTTGGTGGTTTGTTGTCTTGGAGGATCATCCATTTTCATAGCTCAAGAACAACATCAAGGAAGGAGTCCTTGAGTTGTGCCCAAAACTTGCGTTATATAATGTAAGGAACTTTTGTATTAAGATGGTTTAATACTATCTTTTATACTTTTATTTGCATGCATGTAGATTTAGACCATTTTAAATTAATTTGTAATTTTAATATCATAAGATGAGTATTAATATGGTCTAAATAACTAACATCGTCTTGGTGAAATTCTTGCTAATCCTACTATTGGTAGGTAAATGGGAGTGTTCCCCTTAGTAAGCCATTTGATTCTCTTTCCATACCCCTCATGGGTCATCCAATGGTGTTGCCGAAGGATTAGCTCTTCATTGATCCTTGTGTTGCCCGGAAGGGGTACATATTAATTGTTTTCATTGAATTTTGGGTTGAAAAACTTGGCAAGCCTTGTGATAAGTCCCCAATTGACAATATGTTTTACACCATCATCGTCCCCATTCCGGAATTTAGCCCATTTCTTTAGAAGAACAAGGGGGAGTTAAAATGGTACCCGCTCCTACCTTGAATTTCGAGGTAAGACTCCATGAAGACAAGGTCAAGCTCATTCACTATTGCGGGATCTCGACGGGCAAGAAGAGTGCCGGCTAGAAATCGGTATGTGAGCCTAATGATAGGATTTTGAATGTGAAAAGCCAAGCATTCTTTGATGTAGGAAAAATCTCGGCCCGTCATTGCTCTCCAAAGGGGTGCTATGCTATACTTTCTTGGTTTCGATGTTCGGGTAGGCGAAACATCAAGCCCTAGCACACTAGCGAATTCAACAAGGGTCATCATCCGGGTTTTGTTTTCCAATCTAAATTCCACGCATATGGTCTTGTTCAAGGTAGTGATTTTCAAGAAGCTCAAAAATTCAAGAACTAAAGATCGATAGGTACTCTCATGCATATGAAATAAGGTTGAAAGACCAAACAATTCAAAGAGAGCTTCGGTTTGATGAAAGATTCCAAGTTTCCTCAAAGTCTTATGGCACATAAACTTAGTGGGTAGAATGTTCTTACCAAGAAGACGATGGAAAACAAGCCTTTGGACATCATTAACAAACTCCGTGTTGGAAAACTCATCAAGTTTTGTAAGATCAATTATCTCTTCATGTTCCCTCCTCAAAGTATTAAGGTGAGAAGTAGATGATATTCCCATTACCCTTGGTCTTCTTCTCTCTATTTGTAATGATCCTCTTGGCCTCATTCTTGAATGTAGATCTAAAATTGGACTTGTTGAATATGGAGATGTTCCTTGTGATTTAGATCTTCTTTGAAACCTTAGATTTTGGGGGTTTTTGTTTTTGGGGAGTAAATGAGTGCTTGAGATATGATTTGTGTTATATAAGAGGGGGTTTTATGTTTTAAAGTGGAAGGAAGGGTGAGGTGTCACGAAATGTGTGGTGGGGAGGAGTTTTAATTGGCGAGAAAATAGAAGAATAAGACGGCAGGGCGATGAGCGGCTCGATCACGGGACGCTCGGATCATAGCTCCTGGAGATGAGCGGATCGTCTTGGAGACGCTCGGATTCCAGGTCAGGACAAATCCCATAATTTTAATGCAACCAGGACGAGCGGATCTTTATGAAGACGAGCATCTTGTTTGAGACGAGCGGATCCTTCTGAGGATGCTCGGATCTTCAGTCAGGGAAAAATCTCATATTTCAGAGTATCCAGGATGCTCGGGTGTCAGAGGAGACGAGCGTCTTTCTCCAAGGAGACGAGCGTCTTAAGGTCGCGACGCTCGGATTCTTTGTCAGCGCAGTTTCTTCAACTTTTAGGTACTCTAAGCCGAGCGGATTATATCCAGGACGCTCGGATACTTCCCTAGACGAGCGGCTTCTTATTTGGACGCTCGAGTTGTCTGGAGTTTCTTCCTTCTTCGTCTTCTTCTTTCGCAATTGGTGAAAGTGCTTCCCCACACTTGAATTTCTAAATCCTTCATTCATCAAAAAGGGTTAGTGACCCTCCCTCACTTAATCTCATGACAAAAATCATGGTTATGATAAAAATGCAATAAAGTTAAAAATATAAGTAAGAAGAGTTAGTACATTTACAAATGGTGGTTTGGAGAGGACTCCACCAAACTCCCTCTTTGATGATCTTCTCATGGAGGAGGAGGCCCGAGGTAAGTGACCTCGACCTCTCCAATGAATGCTCCTTCGTAGTATGGTTTCAACCTTTGGCCATTGACCTTAAATTTGCTCCCATCTTCCGACCTTATCTCGAAGTCTCCATACTTTCCTACCTCGGTGATCACATAGGGACCCATCCATCTAGAGTTCAACTTCCCGGGAAAGAGTCGGTATCGGGAGTTGAAAAGAAGGACATTGTCTCCCTTGTGCAAGGCCTTTTGCTTGATTCTCTTGTCATGAAGCAACTTCGTCCTCTCTTTGTAGATTTTGGCATTTTCATAAGATTGTAGTCGGAATTCCTCCAACTCTTGGATTTGCATCATCCTCCTTTGTCCACTTAGTTTGAGATCAAGGTTGAGAGCTTTAATTGCCCAAAAAGCTTTGTATTCTAGCTCAATTGGCAAGTGGCATGCTTTCCCATAGACAAGTTTGTTGGAATAAGTGTCCTCCGACAATAATGCGATCACAACTGTCGATCATGATGATCACATGTTTAAATCTCATTTTAAGAATACATGTGGGATGTAATATTTTTACAGTCAACCGGTCCACACATATCGGTAATGATTGGCTGACTAGAGTTTGACATTACTGTCGTGCGACGGTGGTGATCAGTTGATCCCTTTAGGTCATACCTATAGGGAAATACTCTTAATTGATTATTTAATTAATCGTATGCCGATACGAGTTAATTAAATTACTTAAAATTGACGGATGATTTGTGAGTAAGATTAACGTATTTTATTATAATTCGATTAAATTGGATACGGTCTAAGTAATCGAATTGTTTTATTACTTGGATAAAATTATTGTTTACGAAACAATTGATATTGAATTGAGATTGAATGAATGATTTATTATAAATACAAGATGTTGTGATTTATATTCGATAAACCATTTTGGTACAAGTAGTTACGAATTACTAGTCGATATTGTATATGACATATTTTATGAGTATGTTGATTTTTAATATGTCAAAAATACATTACAATTTCACATGTCAAGTAACATGTCACATATGTCACAATTAACAAATGACAAAATAAAATGGACCTCCCATTTTATAGACATGTACCAAAATATTGGAGGGAGCTAGTGGAAAAATTGTGTTAATTGTTTTAAGTGGAAAACACAATGATGAAAGCTAACTACTAGCTATGCAACCCTATAGCTTTTGAGACGAGCAACTTTGCATGCATTGAGCTTAAAATCTTCCCCCCCTCCAACCGGTTTTCTCTAGTGATGCCAAGAGGTTTTTCCTCTACAATTTTATCATTCACTCTTATCATAAAAATTTCTAGTGTAAGAAATTATATACTCTCTACAATTTGTGAAAATTCTAGAGAAATAAACTCACATATTTACTCCCTCTTGAACCGATTTTTTAAGAGCAAAATTATAATTTTTGTGTCAATTTTATAGTAAGACTTATATTATTTCTAGTATAAAATAATATTAGTTATTAAGAGATTTCCTTGGGTATATGCTTTTGGGAGAGATTCTAAACTTGAATCTTGTTCATCCATTATTGGAAAGCTCAAGAACTAACAAGAAGGAGATCTTGTTGGTGCCCATAAAATCGAAATTATCATAGTAAGGGTTGATGATTTCTTCTCTTTTAATTTATGTTTGCATGCATAAGATCTAGAATTTATTTTATGACTAAATATATTGATTCATATATGAATATGTAAATTAATGAGATTAATGTTTTCTAACAAGCAGTATCATGAGCCTTAGGTTGTTTGCATGCAAATCGGTTATTGTTTTTCCGAGTTATACGATTAACAAATAAAACTTATAAATTTGTGTTTATTCTGATATATCACGAAATTTATTATTCATGTTAAAGTTTCTGATCCTAGAATGTTTTTAGGATATTTTGGTTTATTTATGGATTTTTATTGTTCATTTTGTATAATAATGGCATTAAAATGTGATTTTTATGATTAAAATGTCATTTTTGGACTAAAAATAGCTAACCTTAGTTTTTTCCAGTGCTTTTTGGATATATTTTCACATATATTATCTCTTGATTACCTGTAAATTTTCATTATTTTATGAGTTCTTATGCTCGAAATATGGATTTTTCAAGATAAAATCGAATTTAAATGGAAAAATAGGTTAATATGAGTTATATTTCGAATTTGGTCATAGAAATTTAGTATGTTCTCATATGTAATTTTACAAGATGTGTGTAAAATAATTGAACATAATGAAGTCTTTATGCATGATTTATGAATTTTTGATGAAAAATCACATAAATAGTTACTTTAATTAGTAAAAATTGCTAAAACATACTTCATGACTAAGGAAAAACGTCACATATTGCATTTTATCACCTATTTCAGATATAAAAGTGAAAAGTTAAGAAATATAATTTTTCTCATATTTTAATGGTAATAATTGATAAATCGGATAAACATCAACATTGTTTTTCTCGATGAATTTCGAAATTTTAACCTAAATTTTGAGCATTATGAGTGTCATGGTATTTTTCCAGAATGTTCATGAGTTTAAATTTCAAATTTTGAAATTATTTGAAATTTTTATGATTTAATATGAAGTTTATAGCATAATTTTGTATTTTTGAGTCCATTTATGAACAATATTAAGAAATCAAGTTTAATTATTGTCAAATGTTAGTGGAGACTAATTTTGAGTCCTAAGATTGTTAGGGTAATTAACTTGTACATAAATATGAATTTATGTAATTATTGTGATTATAATAGGTTAAATCACGCAAATCCGTAAAAACCGATTAATATACGATATTGGCTCCTTAAAGGCGATTTAGCATAAAATTGGGCATGTTCATACATATTATAATGCTGCATTTTATTTATGATTGTCATATTTTAAGTTTATGTAATTTTTGAATTATGTAATTTTACTTAGTATGGCCTTAGTTTAATTGGTATTACCCGAAATGTATGGGAATATCGATTTGGTTGTAATTTATTGTGATCTCGTATCACCGTTTTGTAATTTAATAGATTTATTTTATTTTAATTACAAATGTATAATAGGAAATTATGTAATTTGTTATGTAATTTATTTATTCCGGAGTTCCTTGAAGACGGTGCCACTCGAGAAGGGGATCCATTAAAGAATTTTTTGCCTTGAAATGCATGCCAAGACCGAAGTTCAAGGGACCAAAGGAGTTGGTTTCCGAATATGTAATAGTTAATTAGATTTACTATTTTAGGAAGGCCATACTAGGATTTTATTTTTGCTTTGCATTTTATTTATATGTTGCATGCATCGCTAAATCGCCATAACTAAAACATGCATTATCATTTTAATCGAGTTTATCGACCGTGTCAATTACAATTATCGTAGTTCACCGCTTTATTTCACTTAAAACGTGATAGATAATAAATTGACATGACCTCTCGCTAAAAATAAACAATTGAGACTTAGCCTTACCAAAAAGTAGAAACCATGAAAACCTATTTCGTGAGGGAGTGCACTCGGCCACACCGTGGTACAAACCTTGTTACGTAGGGGAAGTGGGTGATAAATGTCTATCCACCGAATTCATGTTGATGAGGGATTTATCGGCCACACCGTGCCCAAGTTAATGTGGGTTTGGATCATGGACACATTTATTCGAAATTTGGATTGAGCTCAACGGAAGTATTCGTGACCGTAGTCGCATGTGTTCCGGGCTAAAGATAAATATTAATGTAATTTTATCGACCAAGAGTTCTAAAAGTAGAATCGATTAAAGAGTTAATCCACCGAGTTATATTGATAAGGGATTCATCGGCCACACCGTGCCCAAGTTAATATGAATTTGGATCTTGGAATCATTTATCATAGTTGGGTAGAGGTCACTATGTAAATGCTTTACTTGTTATTTATAAGTATTAATAAAACGATAGATGTTGAGTTTTCCACTATTCCGTTATCATATTGTTCTATTTCTTTACCACAATTCATATACGATATCATTTCGATTTTTGATTCAAATCTCCATTAAAACATCGTAACTAAAGACAAAATATGAATTTTTCTTCTAAAACCTCGTATTATCCATTGGAAGGATCTCTTATGAAGAGTATAGATAAAAGTTATTCATGAGCAACCGGGTTTTTGATTCTTGACTAACATATCTACTTACAATGAATTGTTTCTCATATGCTTAATTGAGTTAAGTACTTTGAAACGTTAAATCATTTTGGTAACTAGATTTGTTGGAAATCAAAATTGACCAAAATTACCGCAACCACTTCAATGAAAGTTTTAAGACTAAACGAACGAATGAAGAGTAGTCTTCATGAAATTAAATTTTGCTTCTCTAAGCAAAGACTCATTGAAATGAGTGGGAGCATTCTCTTAAACCGTTAAGAAAAGGATAAGGTTCTAAGAAGTAAAATTAGAATGGAATTGATACAAGGTAATGTTAAAAGTAACGTTATTGAGAATAGCAATACTAAACCTATCAATCCCGACCGATAAAGTTTCCATTGTCTTAATTGTTGGACGCTAGAAAGGAAAATACCCCAAATTATTGAAGAATCAACAAGTTAGTTGTGGGACATCTAATGGGACCTTCTTCTTTAAATGTTTATTTGATTGACAAAAATTTTGTTAATACTACTTCGTCAATATTAGAAACCGATGGTGGTTTTCATCATTGTATTTGATACATAGAATGATTAAAATATGACGACTAGCAACAATGATGTTGAGAGATAGAGTAATTGTGTACTCAATCTAGTTTTTGGATTTAAAGTTGTACTTAATTGTGACTATTAAGTACATAAACTCTAAATAAGAATATAAACTTGTTAAGATACAAAAGAGGTTTCACTTTTGTGACCCTATACACCATAATTTAATGTATGGCTAGCCCATTATCAAGGTGATTATATTCTAAACCAAACTAGAATGACACATCATGTAGATGATGTAAGACTCAAATTGGTAACCCAGGATTAAACCTTAAATTCTGGAATGATGAACGCAAAGAGTTATCAAGTACTCTTGAAACCATTAGATTGTTAATCTTATGGTATATGCGTATCTTGTATTCAAAACAAGATGTCTCGTGCCTTTTGTTTGAAAAGGAGATCGAGGTTGTAAATCATTGATCCAAAATAGGTTGATCGTTTTCTTTTACGAACGATTTAAGTTGACGCTAATATGTTCACTTAATAAGGTAAATAGAGAAATCTTTGAAGAAGTTCAAAGAGTTCAAAGAATCACGATCTAGTCGTGATGGGATTATCAAAGTGAAGACTTTGATATAAGCCAAATGAAATGTGATATAGTATCACAAGTTAATCTCTCTTAGCACGCATTATGGGATAATGTGTGGTTGGATAAAGAAATCAAACGCTATTCGATATGGTTTGGACTTCAATCAAGTTACTTTGAGTTAATTGATCCTTTTGGGGATTTTATCATTTTTGTCTAAATTATTTTTTCACTAAATATAAAACGAATCATATGAGATATGAAATGGTAAGGTACCATGTTTGTAAGTTTTCAAAAGAAACAAATGCTCATTTTTCCTTATTATAATCACGAGTACAACGGGTTTGTGGCTCGTGAAGCTGTCTTTCTAAAATACAAGTTTATTTCTAGAAGACAGAGTGGGAGAAATTATTCAAAGAGCCACAAAGAATGTTATGTCACAAGAAAGACTCTACATGAGACGTCTTGTGTAAGACGTTGTTTCTTCAAAACCTAGGAGGTTAATGTCGTCACTTGTTGAAGATGATGAATTCATGTTACTTTTAAGAAAGTAAAGAGCTTACAACTTACAAAGAAATTGTTTGATTCAAGTTGATTACTTCTGGAAAGTAATGAACATATGACTTACATGAGAGTGTTTAACTCACAACTCAATACAAGGCTTAGAGCCATGAAAATCCGCAATAAATTCCAAGTGAATTGTTAGATATCAAAGGTTGATTGGTGGCAAAGGGTTTTGCACTAGTTGAAATGCTTAATTCTATTTGGATCTTCTTAGGGATTGTGTTTCATTATGATGATATACATATAACAAGTGAATCTAAAACCCACTTCTTCAATTAGAAGGAATGTATTCAATACATGTCTTGAGTTTTGTAGATTCTTGCAATCCTAAGATAATGTGAAACTCAAGAGAGGGTCTTAAGTAGCACATCAATAAGTTGGAATCAATGTTTTGATCATGTTATAAAACTTTTCTCGATAAGTCGAGAAGTTGTGTTTATACATGGAGTTTAGTGGGAGTTACGGAAATTTTAATTAGTCTTATATGTGGATGACATATTGATCATTGGGAATGATTTAAGACTTGGAGAAATATAATACATCTTTAATATCCAGATTTATGGAGATAAATCCACATGATATTAGCGTCAAATAAGAAGTCTTATGTTGATAAGATTCATGACTAGTTCAATCAAGTTGAACATATTTGATTGATTCCATTTGCTTCCGCTGCCAAATCAATTAAATAGGAGATGATGTATAACACTTCATATACTTTGAGTATGATGAATAGTTTCAAAATCGAATTTAAGTAATAGTTACCAAGTAGCCATATTGATTACCCTTAATTGCTTGCAGAAGCATTAAGGATGTAATGCAAAGTATTTTTGATGCAATTTTGTGTAAGGGTGTTACACAAGTGACAATTGACAATTGAGATTACGCATGGTTTCCGACAAAACCATAATCAAAACACATTAGGATGGTTAAGATACCGTTGTGGCTATGTTATTTAAGAAATAGATTTTCTAGAATCGTTCTAGGAAATTAAGAACAATGAGAAATATTTACAACGGAAATTGAGTACACTTGCAATCATGGGATGTGCAAGAAGGATGAGTCCCGTACACTGTGAAAACAGTGGGAGCTATTCTAAGGCTAGATGGCCTATGTCTTGATTGGATCTCGACACGTACTCAGAAAGTTTTGTAATGCAAATGTATAAATTACAAAGGAAAACGAGTATGTAGTAAGGTTGAGTAAGGTACAAGAAGTTGATAAAACTTACTAACCAAAGCCTTCTCATAGGCTTAACATGATGAGTCATGTCATTTCAATTCAATTGAGATGAAAAACTACATACAAGATCTAAATTGGATATGAAGTAGTAATCAAGTATTGACTACTCATATGATAATCACATTTGTCGTTCGAGTTTTTAAAATCTGAAAACTCCTTTTATGCTTTGTTACATCCAAACGGGTTGTAGAGACAATATTGAACCCCGTTAAAGTGAACCCGGATTAACATGGTATTCGCCCATAGTCACTTGTATGAGGTGACGTCTCAAAGTGACTAGAGTGTGATGCGATTGATGGCAAGTTCAAGTGCCATAGAGTCATGTGAGATGACTAGTCGATCACATAGGCAGACTGTTAGGAACGCTTTGTCGGGCCTTATGACCGCTTATAGAGTTCTGGCAAACTTATATAGCCTGGTCGTGACGAGAGCTACTATAGTATTCTAATGAGTCGATTCTTTTGACTAAAGACTGTTCGCCTAAGGTGGCACAGTTTCAGATTAACTTTGATTTGTGCTACTACGACCTTCGTAAATGGGGTCAAATGGGCATATTTTGGGTTATGATGGATGTGGCTAGTCGAAGGGAATAAGTGCGATAGGAATTGTCCACCCCCTTATCAGGGTTAAAACAATATCTCAGGGCCACTCGAGGAGTAATGAACTGGAAATGCGTGGCCACGCTCGGAAGGTATCTATGGTAGATAATTCCGGTCAATCAGTTATTCTCCAGATCGAGGAAACCACTCTCGATATGATCAGTTGCAAGTACGACCTGAAAGACACCTTGTATTGAGTGGGAGATAGTAATAGGACAAGATAATTGGTGACGCACACTTGTCGAGGACAAGTGGGAGATTGTTGGAATAAGTGTCCTCCGACAATAATGCGATCACAACTGTCGATCATGATGATCACATGTTTAAATCTCATTTTAAGAATACATGTGGGATGTAATATTTTTACAGTCAACTGGTCCACACATATCGGTAATGATTGGCTGACTAGAGTTTGACATTACTGTCGTGCGACGGTGGTGATCAGTTGATCCCCTTAGGTCATACCTATAGGGAAATACTCTTAATTGATTATTTAATTAATCGTATGCCGATACGAGTTAATTAAATTACTTAAAATTGACGGATGATTTGTGAGTAAGATTAACGTATTTTATTATAATTCGATTAAATTGGATACGGTCTAAGTAATCGAATTGTTTTATTACTTGGATAAAATTATTGTTTACGAAACAATTGATATTGAATTGAGATTGAATGAATGATTTATTATAAATACAAGATGTTGTGATTTATATTCGATAAAACATTTTGGTACAAGTAGTTACGAATTACTAGTCGATATTGTATATGACATATTTTATGAGTATGTTGATTTTTAATATGTTAAAAATACATTACAATTTCACATGTCAAGTAACATGTCACATATGTCACAATTGACAAATGACAAAATAAAATGGACCTCCCATTTTATAGATATGTACCGAAATATTGGAGGGAGTTAGTGGAAAAATTGTGTTAATTGTTTTAAGTGGAAAACACAATGATGAAAGCTAACTACTAGCCATGAAACCCTATAGCTTTTGAGAAGAGCAACTTTGCATGCATTGGGCTTAAAATCTCCCCCCTCCAACCGGTTTTCTCTAGTGATGCCAAGAGGTTTTTCCTCTACAATTTTATCATTCACTCTTATCATAAAAATTTCTAGTGTAAGAAATTATATACTCTCTACAATTTGTGAAAATTCTAGAGAAATAAACTCACATATTTACTCCCTCTTGAACCGATTTTTCAAGAGCAAAATTATAATTTTTGTGTCAATTTTATAGTAAGACTTATATTATTTCTAGTATAAAATAATATTAGTTATTAAGAGATTTCCTTGGGTATATGCTTTTGGGAGAGATTCTAAACTTGAATCTTGTTCATCCATTATTGGAAAGCTCAAGAACTAACAAGAAAGAGATATTGTTGGTGCCCATAAAACCGAAATTATCATAGTAAGGGTTGATGATTTCTTCTCTTTTAATTTATGTTTGCATGCATAAGATCTAGAATTTATTTTATGACTAAATATATTGATTCATATATGAATATGTAAATTAATGAGATTAATGTTTTCTAACAAAGTTTGTAAGGGGAGGCTCCTATAGGAGTCTTATAGGCCGTCCTATAAGCCCAAAGAGCGTCATCAAGCTTCATGCTCCAATCCTTACGAGTCTTGTTGACAACCTTTTCAAGAATTTGCTTGATCTCTTTAGTTGAAACTTCAACTTGACCGCTTGTTTGAGGATGATATCCTAAGTCGGTTCTATGTTGAACACCATATTTGGTTAAAAGGGATGTGACCTTCTTTTCATGAAAATGTGTCCCTCCATCACTTATGATTGCTCTAGGGACTCTGAACCTTGGGAAGAATATTTTCTTGAAGAGTTTGTTGACCGTTTTGGCAACATCTGTTTCTTTTGGAGGTCACAAACGGTCCTTGGTAGTTGATACCCCAAACATCAAATATTTCCACCTCCAATATTCCTTGTTGTGGCATCTCATTCCTCCAAGAAATATTTCCCGTTCTTTGACAAACATCACAATGGAGAATGAATTCCCTAGCATCTTGGAACATGGTAGGCCAAAAGAAGCCTGATTGAAGAATTTTAGCAATAGTCCTTCGTGCTCCATGGTGTCCACCATAAGGTGATGAATGACATCCTTCCAAAACACCGTGAACCTCCCATTGTTGTATGCACCTCCGGTAAAGTCCATCACTACATTCTTTGTAAAGATTGGGGTCATCCCAAAAGTATCTCTTTACCTCGAACAAGAATCTCTTCCTTTGGTTGTAGCTCAGATTCGGAGGAAGAACCCCTCCAACAATATAATTGGCATAATCGGCGAACCATGGGGTAGTATGCTTCTCAAGTTGCGAATGAATGGCCATCAAAATATCATCGGGGAAAGAGTCATTGATCGGTGTCCCTCCTTCTTCATCATGAAATCGGATTCTCGATAAGTGATCCGCTATAACATTTTCGGCCCCCTTCTTATCTCTTATTTCTAAGTCAAATTCTTGAAGTAGCAAAATCCATCTCAACAATCTTGGTTTTACCTCCTTATTTATCAAGAGATGTCGAAGAGCACGGTGATCCGAGAAAACAATCACTTTTGATCCAAGCAAATAGGAACGGAATTTGTTAAGGCATAGACAATGCCAAGGAGTTCCTTCTCGGTAGTATCATAATTCAGTTAGGAGGAGTCAAGAGTCTTACTTATATAATAGATAGCATGCAAAGCCCTTCCTACCCGTTGGCCAAGAACCGCTCCAACGGCGTAGTTACTCGCATTGCACATGATCTTAAATGGTAGTTCCCCATTCGGTGGTTGGATGATCGGTGCCGAGATTAGTGCTTCCATAATTCTATTAAAGGCTTCAACACACTCATTAGTGAAGTGGAATTGGGCATCTTTAAGTAAGAGTTGAGTGAGGGGTTTCGCGATTTTTGAGAAATCTTTTATAAAGCGGCGATAGAAACCCGCGTGACCGAGAAAACATCTCACCCCTCTAACATTCACGGGAGGTGGGAGTTTCTCTATCACCTCAACCTTAGCCTTATCGACTTCGATGCCCTTTTTAGAGATTAAATGAACCAAAACAATACCTTCATTGACCATAAAGTGACACTTTTCCCAATTCAAAACGAGACTAACATCTTCACATTTTTGCAATACAAGAGAAAGGCTATGCAAGCAAGAGTCAAAGTCTTTCCCATAAACGCTAAAATCATCCATAAAAACTTCCATTATGGTTTCTAGATAGTCAGAGAAGACACTCATCATGCATCTTTGGAAAGTAGCGGGGGCATTACATAAGCCAAAAGGCATTCTCCTATATGCAAAAGTACCATAAGGGCATGTGAAGGTGGTCTTATGTTAGTCATCCGGGTGTATTGGGATTTGGAAGAATCTCGAATACCCGTCAAGGTAGCAAAAGAATTTGTTAGAGGCTAACCTCTCAAGCATTTGGTCAATGAATGGTAGAAGAAATGATCCGTTCTTGTTGCGGAATTCAATTTTCGATAGTCAATACACATACGCCAACCGATGATCTTCCTTGTGGGTATTAGCTCATTCTTATCATTTGTTACCACTGTGTACCTCCTTTCTTAGGTACCACTTGAACGGGGCTAACCCACAAGGAATCCGATATAGGATATATGATTCCCCGCATCAAGTAATTTTATAACCTCCGCTTTTACAACTTCTTGCATGTGGGGGTTTAATCTCCTTTAAGATTGGATGGTAGGTTATAGGAGATTAAACCCCCACATGCAAGAAGTTGGAACTTATCCCCTTAAGATCATCTAGACTATAACCTATAGCCTTTTCATGTTGTTTTAACACATCAAGCAAACTTTTCAATTGGTTCTCATCAAGTTTGTCATTAACAATCACGGGTTTAGTTTTAGATTCATCAAGGTAAGCATATTTCAAATTTGGGGGAAGGGGTTTTAGAGTTGGAACTTGTACCTCACTTTCTTCCATTGAAGATTCATTAAGGACTTTCTCCATTTCCATTAGACATTCCATTCTCATGGCATATTCAACTTGTTCTTCAAGCTCACTAATCTCATCATACTCAAACTCCATAACAGATTCATCTAGCTCCTCGGCTTGTATGATGTCATCTTCGGTTGATTGTTCTTCTTCTATAGATTAGTATGCCTTTACAAGAATGTCATGTACTAATACGGATTGCTCATAAGTAAGTTCTTTGTTGGCTAGAGCGGCCTCAAGAAGATCTACTTCCAATTCCCAATGCATATTTTAGGCCTCACTTGCTTCTAAGGCTTCCAATGCTTGCATGGGGTCTTTGAAGAAAGGTATACTCAAGTGGTCCTCAACAAAACAATCTGTAATATCTATCTTGCAAAATGCACTAGTAGAAAAAGATGAGAAGTACCTTGAGGAGTTTTACTTCCCCAAGGTAAAGAAAGACACAACTAAAAACAATTAAAGAAAATCAAATCAAGTTAACACCGTCCCCGGCAACGACGCCATTTTTTGGTTCGTCGATTTTGTTACTCGTCGTCAAAAGTTACCTTGACCAAAACAATATTTATAACTTCACAAACTACACTACTCTTAGTAAAGAGGTAAGTAAAGGTCAGATCCCAAGGGACGGGTAGTGATGTAGGATTTTCAATTGAAAATGGTTGTGTCTAGGGGTGTCACAATTTGGGTTGAGGCAGGAGATCACTAAAATAATCAACAATCTAAATAAAGTAGTGAAAACAAGCAAGATGATTAAAATGAGATGTAAACAATTGATTAAAAGTACTAGGGTGTCATGGGTTCATAGGGGATACATGGGAATTGATCATACAAACATGTTCTCAAATTATAAGCAAGCAATTATTGTTGTGATGGGATCGAGTTAGTGTATATCTTACAATCCCTAAGAAGGTTTGGGTCCCAGAGCCGAATCGATTAGATTGTACAACACCTACAAGTCGACTTAATCCATCATATCCAACTATATGCATGGTCTAATGAGACTCGAGTTGGTTTATGTCTTACAAGTCTCATTGAAAAGATAAGTGATGGGTAAAAAAATGCAAGGATTCATAGGCTCGCATTTCATCAAACATAACATGTGCATAAGTTGAAATCACAACAAGCAAGCAAATAAATTATGTGAACATATTAGATTAAGTATGAATCTTTCCCCATGTTGGTTTCCCTAATTACCCATTAACCCTAGCTAAGGAAACTACTCACTCATTGTCAAATTTAAAATGTTAACAAGGTTGTCAATCACATTAACAAGGCAAAACATGATGAATGAATGATTGAAAATAATTAAAAATAATTAAAGCAAGGATTAAGAGAATTATACATATGGAGATTCCACAATAATAATGCAAAGAATAATAGAAGTACTTGATGATTGATGGAAGGTTGTCAATCTCCCAATAAACCCAAATAATCTTCTAATTACCAAAAATAAATGATGAACAATAGAGAAATTAAGGAAAGATTAAGAAATGAGATTTGTATTAAGACTAGATTAAAAGTTGATTACAAGATTAAGGAATGGTTAAGATTGTATTACAACTTGATGATAAACTAAGTAGTACAAAGGGGTATTTATACTAAAGATTAGGTGCAAAGATTAGGGTTACTAAGGGCTTAAATGACTATTAAGACCCTTAATAAAAGTTGAGGAAATGCTCCTCTCCAAGGAGATGCGCATCTCCGTTTTGCTAATCCCACGAAGATATGCTCGTCCCGAGCGTTTAGGAAGGTGGCACGGTGGAGTCTGTCATGAGATCCGAGCGGATCATGGGAGAGACGCTCGGATTTCTTGGCTTCAAGACGAGCGTCTTGGTATCGGGACGCTCAGATTGCTGGGCTGGGAGACGCTCGGATTGGCTGCAATCCACTCGGATTGTGAGTCAGACACTTTTCTTCTCTTCTTTCCACAACAATCCGCGGGGATCTTGTTGAGGATGCAAGGATCCTTTCATCATTGCCCAATCTACTTTATTATCTACATAGGCCTTCTAGTATCGTCTTCCCTTTGATGCTTTGGTCATTGAATGCGATCAATTTAGCTCCATTTCGCCATGAAAATGCAAGGTTTTCACTCCTCACCTACCAAGAAAACAAAACCTCAAAGAATATGGAAAATGGGAAACTAAAGATAGTAAATGACCTAATTATGCACTATAAAGCATAGGAACGAGGCTAATTTGGGGACTAAATGTGCTCAAATATGAGTCACATCAGTTGTTCTTCAATGGTTTGGGTCTTGAGAAGATGTTTTATGCTCATGAAGACACTTACCTAAGCCCCACTCTAGAGTTTTTGTGTAGCCTCCGTGTTGTTACTAATCGACGAAAAGATATCGGTATGGAATTTCGTCTTTGCAATATGAACCATAGGTTGACCTTAGAACAATTTGCGAGGATCTTTGGTCTTGAGGTGCCCGATAAAGACACCAATAAACCCGACGACCTTATTGTCAACCACCTTTGGAGGGCCATTTCCAGGAGAGAATTTAGTTCTTTCAAACAATGCTACACTTTTGCTATCAAACATCCGGTGATTAGGATTAGCGAACGATTCGTGGCCGGGACTATTCTTGGAAGGGTAGAACAAGATAAATGCACCCTTCTCGACTTGACTTTTCTTGAGTCTTACTTGAATGTGCAAGGGACAAGGCCCTACAACTTCAACACGCCCCTTGAGATGCTTATAAGGCTTCATGATTTTGCCAAGGGGATTTCTCAAATAAAAACCTTTGTGATGGTAGGCCTAGTAACAATTTTGGCCAATGAACTTTCCCCAGGTTCAACTTTGATGAAAGGTATGCAAAGCTCAAAGGGAGCACTTTGGTTGATGAACATGCCATCTTTTACCACCACCGGTGGTGTAAATACAATGATGCTGGATTGTAGAATGGCTCACTCGGGGATGCTCATCACTTGTACTTATGGGATGGAACATACCACCCACCGAGCCCCGCTTGAGCCGGTACTCACCAAGGCCAAGTTACCTCATTCCCATTGATATCTTTGACCACCCACCACCTCGAGAAGAAGTGCCCCACCGACCTCGTGAGTTGTCGGAATGGGGTGATGCACCACACCAACAACCATCTTATGAACCCATTCCACCCTACCCCACAACACATGTACCATTCGCTCCCCAAGATCCGGAAGCCCCATCCATGAGTGAATTGATGACACTTATGCAAAATGTTGATCTTAGAGTGCACGATGGACGGGTCGACAACTACTTGGCCCAATACCCCTCCTACTGCAACATGGCTCAACAAGGATACATCAATCCTAGAGGCCCTCTTCCATCTTGGGCTCAACAACATCTCTTGTTCCCCAATTATGGCAACCAAGAAGGGGAATTTAGCGGCCAAGGTGGGGGATACCAAGGAGGAGGTTACGAAAAGCAAGGAGGGCATAGTGGGTATGGAGGACCCAATGATGATGATGATGAAGGATACAATGGCTAGAACACTTTGCCATGCCACCTCCTTTGTATGATACCTTTCCCTATCTCTCATGTATAGTTGCATTGCATTTTAGATTAGCTTTCATTGTAATATATCTCACATGATTCATGTAGTTAGTTGCATATAGACTTGCATTCATGCATAGTCACTAATGACCAAACCAATTCCTTTCTACACTAGAAATAGTGCTTAAATCGGTTTGGGGAGGTTTGATCACAGATGACTATAGCTTAACAGAAAACATGCATCATCTAGTGTAGTTTATATTGCATTCATTTGTTATATATGTCATTTAAAATTGCATTTACTTAGAGCATTCATTCATTCATATCATATCACTGCATTTGTACTTCGATATCCCAAAAAAAAAAAAAAAAAAAAAAAAAAAAAAAAAAAAAAAAAAAAAAACCTTTAAAAACCCAAAAATATGTACCTTCTTTTCATTCCTACTCCTAGATGTACATTGAGGACAATGTCCAAAATAAAGAGGGAGATGGGAATTTACATTCCAAAATTCATAAAAATTGAAAAATTTCGAAAAAACTCAAAAATGTGTTCTTTAATTTCATAATAACAAAATCCATAAAAATTTGAAAATTTAAAAATTCCAAAAACATGTTCTTTCCTTTGTAGTGTAGAATTGTATATACTATATATATTTGTTTATTTATATGAAGGAAATAGAAGACCACATGGTATGATCTTTCCAAATCTCCTTCTTCCTTTTTATATGTTAATGACAATGTGGCTATAGTTTTGATTGATGCGGTATGAACCAATGTGTTGCTAAGAGTTTGCATCTAAATTATTTGGCATTTTAGTTGATATAAGCAAATGCATTAGAGTTGTATATATGTTAGTTGCATCATGGCATGTATTTGCATTTTAGAAAAATTTTGTGAAATGCTTATTTGGGAATCTTGACAAGTGTATATAAGGCCCTTGTAGATAATTTTTCTCCTTGAGACTTTGTTTGCTAGAATACCCTCAAGACACCCTAAGATGTGTCATACTAGTATCTTTTGACCCATGGACTAAGGCCTAGTCAAGAGTACCTTGTGGTGTGATAACTCCTTGGCTACCGTTTATTCCAGGTGACCCTTGATGCCATGCAACCGTCCTTACACGTATATCATCATATTTTTTCAACAAAAAGGGAATGGACACAAAAACATCAAACTGAGTTCAAGTTATCAATGTCAAATGTTTGCAATTGCTTCAAATAAAAACAGAAGCAAAAATAGACTCTTATGCTTTAATAGAAGTACCCTTGCTACAAATGGAGTTACTTTGAAAAATGTTCAAAAATGTAAAATTGAAATTGCCAAGTACCAAAATGTCAAACATAAAAAATGGCAAGAAATGTTCTTAATCATGAAATGCTATAAAAATGGGGAGAAAATAAACCCAAAAGCAAACAACCATCATGAAACTCATGTACTTTGAAACCCTTTTGTCCATTGGTGATCTTATTTTGTTGCATGGTGGAGAGGGATGACCCTTCTTCTTGTCTAGGCAAGAGGGGGAATTCCGCAATCCTATAGTGTTTTCCAACACCATGGAGAATTGACTCTTGACAAAAGCATTTAGCGATTGTGGACGAAAGTAGCGTAGTTTAACACAACTTGGAGGTGACTTGTTTGTATCCTCTTGGACTTAGTAACTAGGAGAACCAATATCTATGATGGAGTGTATACCCTTAAATTGCTTCCCTTGTAGATGATTTCCGCCACTTAGATGAGGAAAGTGGCTATTATTTTGTAGATGCATCCTTTGCTTGATCTTGTGCGCTTAAATGTTAGGATGCATCGCCATTTTGGCAAGCCCCACCTTGCCTTGCAAGAAGGCATCTTACCTCATAGATGTCTTGTTGTGAGTTGAAGGGGCAGAGTGAGACCCGCTAATTATCTCACATCGGCTAGTAGTATTAATAAAGGTCATAGTTTTAGCCACCTCTTTACTTGGGACGAGCAAAGGTTCGGTTTGGGGATATTTTATGTGACCCCTATTTACGCACATTTAGCCCCCTAACTAGCCTAGTTCCTATGCTTTTTAGTATGTATTAAGGTCGTTTCTTGTCTTTAGCCTCCTTCTATGCATAGTCTATGAGGTTTGGTGTCCTTTGTAGGACAAGAGCACTAACATGACTAGATGGAGTGAAGCGGAGCTAAATTGATAGCATATAACGACCAAGCACCAAAGAGAAGACTAACACTAAAGGCCTAAGACAATAAATCGAGTAGAATGGGCAATGATGAAGACCCCCAAAACCCCTCAATGATCCCCACGGATCTTGATGCAGTCAAGAGAAGAGGAAGCCAAGCTAACCCATGATCCGGGCATCCCAAGAGCAGCCCGAGCGTCCTTAAGAGCAGATCGGGCGTCCCAAGGCTCAGCCCGAGCGTCCCACACGCAGGACGGCATTTCCCTATGTAGTATGAGCGTCTAACATGGACAGGTCGTGAGGCTCCTTCAGAAATTACAAAGCACTAATCTTCATCTTAGGGACCTAATCGTCATTTAAGCCCTTAGTTAACCTAATCCTTGTATCACTATATAAACCCCTTTGTAATAAATTGGGGGATAAGTCCTCTTAGTAGGCAAAGTTCCCTTAGATTAGATTAAGAGTAGATTAGAATAGATTATCTTTTAATCATTCCACAAATTGCACTTTAATCTTTCCTTAATTATTGTTCAAGATTTCTTATTGGGTAATTCAAGATTATTGGGTTATTATTTGTAGAATTGACAACTCTTCATCAATCAATCAAGTTCTCTTCTATTATTCTTTCCTTTCCATTTGTTCATCTTAAGATTGGTATAATTTCTTTACTCTTTACTTTATTGCTTATTGTTTTACTCTTCTATCATGTTTATACTTGTTAAGATGATTGACACCATTGTTAACATGTTTTCCATGATAATGAGTGAGTAGTTTCCTAACTAGGGATTTGTGGGGGATTAGAGGAGTTAATCATGGGGTATATTTATGCTTAATGAGTTCATATGAATGCTTGCTTATTGTATTTTCAACTTATGTACATGTTATGTTTGATGAATTGCTTGATTGACAACCTAACATGATTCTCTTATCCTTTCAACAAGACTTGTAAGACATAAACAAACTCAAGGCTTGTTAGACTATTCATATAGTTGAATAGGAAGAATTAAGTCGATTGTAGGTGTTGTAAAGTCTTGACCGACTCAGCTCCGGGACCCAAACCTTCCTAGGACTCATTCATGTTATCTCACCATGAATAGGGAAAACCAAATCGACTTGTAGGTGTTGTAAAGTCTTGACCGACTCAGCTCAGAGACCTAAGTTTCCCCTAGGAATCGTATGATATACACTAAATTATTGATTCCAACAATAATAATTGCTTGCATCTATGAAACTTGTTTGTTTGATCTCACCATGATTCCCTTGTGATCCCACGATTCCCTAGTATTGTTTATCATTTGTTTACACCTTTGTTTCTATTTACTTGTCTTGTTTTTCAATTGTTTACATTTCCTTGTTGTAGCTTAGAACACAACTTCAACCCAAACCATTTGTGACACTAGCATAAATTGAGATAGATAGACTTAGAACCCAAAGCACACCGTCCGGTGGATCGACCTCGACTTAACCACTATCTAGTTGTTTGTAGAGAATATAAATGTGTTTGATTGGGCGAACGACGACAACGCTCATCAATGCCTCGCCACCAAACCGGTTGGGCCAAGTTGGTTCCCACACTCTGCATGTAGGCCATCTCATGGACCGAAGCACTAAGGCGTTGGACACCCTCTCTGTGAGCTCACTCACCTGAATCTGGGGGCTAAAAGAAGACAGGTTGCTGGGATACTGGTATAGGGGTGGACCAGGCTGCACTGGCTGGGACTCTCCAACCACCTCTCTCATTCTCCTGGGGCCTCTCCCTACTCTGGGTACTTGGTCCTCCGGCCTAGCATGGTCTCCCCCGACTGGCTCAGGCATCTCCTCTAAAAGGACGACTAGGATCAGATAGGTCTGCTCGGGGAGGTCACTCATAGCCAAAGGCTCGGTCACTGGAAGGTGGTCCGAGTCGGGTACTCTCATCCAACTCATACCTCTCACCCTCCAAGCTAGCCCACCATCATCTAACACTCTCAGCCACTTCTGAGAGATGAAGTAAGCCCTGCTCAAAGTTGGAACAACCAGAACCAACGGTTTGAGAGCCAAAGAGGCCTCAAAGCTAGTTAATCTCTCTACTAGGCGGGTGACAATAGCACCAAAACTGAGGTAACGGGTTGAAGACTTGGCCATCAAGGCCAAACTGGCATACACGATGGCCGGGCCATTGTAAGCAACGCGCTCCCCTTGAGTGGAGTTTAGGTAAGCAACCAATAACATGACCTCGTGTGAGTTGAGCTTACTCACATCTTTCCTACCATAGAGCAAACAGGTCAGGGCTCGGAGAAAGATCTTCAAAGTCACATGCTGAACGTCGTTAATCAACATGTTACCAGAAGTAGGGGGCGGGTCTACTAGTGAACGAAGGCATGTAGACACTGGCACCACACTCAGTCGGGACATCTTTAAGATATCCCTTCTTGGCTAGTGAAAGCCTCAGGTGATCGGCGAACTGGTCTAGGGTCAGGTAAAAACTAGTGTTCATCAACCGGAAACGTACCATCTTCTCCGCCACATCATAAGTGAAGGAACTCATGAACTCTAAGGTCAAAAAGGCATAAGAGTGTTTTCTTAGGTGGTACAACCCCTCCAAACCAAGAGTCTCAAAGATATGTCGGACATCTACTTCTATTTTCAGATCCTCCAAAATACTCGTGTCGATGCACCTAGTAGGTCTCATGGGGCGACTTATTAACTCTACAAAAGCATCTCTCTGCTTAAAATCAACAAACATTACCGTAGGGTAGTCAGGAACTGGTGGAACGGTAGGTCCCTGACTTCCTTCCCCTACCTCTGGCTCAGCGGCGCGTAACCTCTTACTTTGGCAGGTTGCAGCTGCAGTTCTCGGCATCTGTTTTATCATGGTTTTAGCCACACATCGGGTTTTACAATTTCAAAGAAAAATTTCCAAAGGGTTCATACGGAGAAAAACAACAATTAAAGTGGATTTATTCGCCGAAACAAGTAAAAAATTTGAGACAAAGCGAGAATTTTCCCCTTCCCTTTAGTCTTATAATTTTATAAAAAGATGGTTTCAAATCTCCAAAACACCAAGTTTTCACAAGTGGTAGAAGTAATTGGACCATACTCTCTTAAAAATCAAAGTCACAAATCGATTATTATCACAAATGTTGAGGCAAAACTTCAATTTTAGGCACTTTTAATACGGAGTTTTAAGACAAAATTTTGGATGAAATCAACCAAAATCAAGCACTAAACATGATATTAGTAGCATTCCCTACTCTATTTCGACTTTTAAAGATGCAAAAGATGAACAAAAATCAAATTTTAAGAGTAAACCCTAGAAAATTCGGTTCACATATAGTCACAAATCGATTAAATTTTGCAATTTCTAACATCAATAACAATGATTCAAGGTGATTTCTATCAAAATACAACAATTACAACACAAGATTTGGGTATAAAAATCGAAATTTCAGAAAATCCAACACCATTACATACTACAAATTGATTAAAATCAAAGAAAAGAAGTAGAAGTTTACCTTGAATAGGTTGAAAACGGATTTAGGGGATGAAATTAAGGAGATTCAGAATGAATCAAACAACAAAAATTACCAAGGTTTTGTAAGGATGGAAGTTTAAGAGAGAATTAGGTTTTGAAAGGGTGAAATAAGAAGAAGGAAGGAAAGGATGGAGGTTTATAAGCCTCGAAAATCTATTTAAGAGTCTCGTGTTACTGTAGTAGCAGTTACTCGATAGAGTGGCTGAGGTACTCGATCGAGTAGCCTCTACTCGATCGAGTTGAGGTTGCTCGTCGAGTTTTGACGCTGACAGAATTAGCATTGATTCTGTTTTCCATCAAACTCGATCGAGTGATCTTCCTAATCGGTCGAGTAAATCTTACTCGGTCGAGTTGTCCCTCATACTCGGTCGAGTAAGTTCAAACAAGCGACAAAAATGTTGCGAGTTCGATTAGTCGTTCCTGCAAAATAACAATTCGTTCGGAGTCTAAGGCATACTTTGAACTCGTCACTAATTATTTCTATACCATCACTATTTTTTTGCAAAAAGTTCTCATTTCATTTCATGTAATGAAAAGGAAATTACAATTTTGCAAGACTATCACACTAGAAAACAAGGTGACTAAACTGCAAAGCAGCCAAGCAACACTAACCCTATTCTAGGACAAAAGAGTAGAGATTACAAGCTGATGAGAAGTGGACTTATTTTTACTAAAGATCCGAACTAAAACTTGATGCTTGATGGTTTGAACAATTGTTGAAACATCCTTAGCCTAGCTCTGAAAAACTCGAGAGTTCCTCTCCCTCCAAAGCTGATAGGTAGTAGCAGCTAAAGTTACTTGAAACCAAACCCTGCTACACCAGGTTGCTCGTAGCCCAGCAGCATTTACCAACTCATAATCAAGGTTCTGGGCACTCCTTTCAATTCTCATCCAGCTCAACATGGAATGCCAGACTGCACTAGAGAACGAACAGGAGAAAAAAGATGATTATGGGACTCCTCCTGCTGTGTACAAAGACAACATCTATTGGCTAAGAGAAAGCCTCTTTTCTGCAAATTGGGAAGAGTAGCTAACTGGTGTTGCACAGCAAGAGAGCATGTGATCTTGTGTTGAGGGAAAATTGCAGAATGAGAAAGACCACTGGTTCAAGGACCTGCTGGAGCTACATTTCTAAAATAGGAATAAACATAACCAAGGTGGAGAGTTGGTCCTTTAACCCAACTTTTAAGACATTGATCAGCATGGGACATCCCCCCAACTCTGAGTAAAAGAGCATCCCTAGCAGCAAGGATGCCTTTAAGACTAGAAGAGAAATGATCTTTAACCTGAATCAACCAGATATCAGTATTTTTCAGAGTATACAAATGATGCCACTTTGCCCATAGCCCCTCAGGAGGAACAAGAAGCTTCCATAACCGTTTCAGAAGGAGAGAAATATTCCAGGAAAAGCTATCTTTGATATTAAACCCTCCTGCAGACCAAGGTTCACATATACTCTTCCAACTTTTGAAAACAAGCTTTCTACCATTGTTGGGAATACCCCAGAAAAAATCCTTGCAGAGTTTATTAAGTTTCTTATGCACCTCATGGGGAAGAAGAACACTAGAGCACCGGTAATTTTCCATGCCAAAGATAACAGAATTAATAAGCTGAGCTTTACCAGCAAAAGAGAAGAGATCAGAAGACCAGTGGTGAACAAATTTCTGAACTCTGGTAATCAAGTGATTAAACATGTTATTGGAAAGCCTTAAAGTGTGCAGGGGAACCCCTAGATATCTAAACGGAAATGAACCCAAGGTGAAACCAGAAGCATCCAAGATTTGTTGCCTCACTTTAGGGCAAACCCCTCCAAAGTAAATGCTAGTTTTATCAGCATTAGCATAAAGCCCAGAGTGAGTGGCAAAGCGAGTCAAAACCTCCTTAACAGCTTGAACAGAAGGAAAATCTCCTCTAATAAAGATCATAAGATCATCAGCAAAAATGAGATGGGTGAGGTTTAACTTGCTACATTTAGGATGATAGGAGACATGTGGTTGTGAGCACATTTTCCTTAGATATAAGGACAAAATTTCCATACTTAGGACAAAAATATAAGGAGAAAGTGGATCTCCTTGTCTAACTCCACTCTGTCTTTGGAAAAACCCAGTGAGCCCCCCATTAATTTTCAAAGAAAACCAGGTATTTGTAATACACCCCATGATCCAAGACCTAAACTTCTCAGGAAACCCAAAAAGAGTAAGCATATCAGCAATAAAGTCCCATTGCAATGAGTCAAAAGCCTTTTGGATATCAACTTTGATAAGGCATTTGGGAGAAATGTTTTTCCTGCTATACCCTTTAACAAGGGTTTGTGAGAGCATAATATTCTCAAAAATAGACCTTCCTTTTATGAAAGCTGCTTGTTCATCACCAATAAGGGAAGGGAGAACTTTTTGCAGTCTATAGGCAAGTATTTTAATTACAGTTCTATTGAAAACTGTGCAGCAGGAAATAGGTCGAAAATCATTTACTAAGAAAACTACCTGTTTCTTGGGGATGAGAGTAAGTAGAGTAGTGTTTGCTTGCTTGGCCATCTTCCCAAACTTGAAGAAACTATCCACTGCTTTACAGAAATCCTCCCCAACAATGCTCCAAGCAGCCTTGAAAAAACCTGAGGAAAACCCATCTATCCCAAGACTGGAGTTAGAGTTAATACTAAAGACAGTATTCTTGATCTCCTGGTTGGTGACCTCATAAATAAGAGCAGTTTGATCCTCAGGTAAAAGAATATGAATGGATTCCTTCAGAAGAGAGTCAAGAGCAATAGTGTCCTTTTTGGTTCCAAGGAGACTTTGATAGTAGTCTGTGAAAGCCTCCCCAACATTATCTAAACCATACCTAAGGTCACCATTACAAGTTCTGATGGCACCAATAACTTGCTGAGTTCTTCTCTCAGAGTTCTTGGTAAAGAGATATTAAGAACAGTTATCAGCTTCCTGAAGGTGCTTAATCTTATACCTCTGATACATAATCTTAAGTTCAATACCCCTAAGATTGCTATAATCAGCAATTAATTTCTTTTCCTCTTGAATTAGACTCTCAGAAAAAGGATCAAGGAAGAGTTGTTGTTGGCAATGGGATAAAGAGTGCTTAGCAGACTTTATTCGAGCAGAAATGTCACTAAATCTAGCTCTATGAAAGGCAGTCAAAGCATGCTTCACATTTTTTAACTTGTCAAAGAAACAAAAAACAGGACTTCCTTTCTTCTGGGAAGACCAGGTAGCTTGAATAGTTAGGAGGAACGCATTGTGAGTTGTCCAGCTATTGAGAAAGCTAAAACGTTTTGTAATTTTTGTCCTCAGAAATACAAGCAATAACAGGAGAATGATCAGAGATACCAGCTTCTTGAAAAAGGGCAAAAGAAGAGGGGAAAGTTAAAAGCCATGAAGGATTCACAAGAACCCTATCCAATTTAGACCATACTCTAGATAGAGGGTCTTGCTTATTAGTCCAAGTCATCTCAGCACCATTACCAATAAGATCATCTAAAGAACAGGCAGCGAGAAAAGAATTAAAATCCATCATCTCTTGGGAGAACAGGAGGAGTAGAACTAAATTTCTCAGAGGGACATCTCACAACATTTAGGTCTCCAAGGGCAATCCAAGGTTCAGCAGTGCTCCCAGCTGTAAGAGCATTCCATAAACTTTGTCTGTCAGTGGCATCATTACTACCATAAATGAAACTGACCATGAAATCCTTAAAGGTTTCAAAATGGGGAGCTTTAAGAGAGATCAGCTGATCATGAACAACCTGGCCATTAATAGAGAGAGTTTGGGGGTTGATGAGAACCCAGATCCTTCCATTGTAATGCTTATCATAGTTACAAATAACCTTCCAATTACTAAAATTGTTTATAATAATATGACCAGCTTTATGGGCTTTCACCCTAGTTTCAAGAATAGCTAACATGTCCACTTTATTATCCCTAAGGAAGTCTCTAACCTCCCTTTGCTTAATAGGACAATTGAACCCTTTAATATTCCAGGAAGAAAATTTCATGACTGATTAATATCAGGAGGGATAGAGTCCTAAGACATAGCCACTGGTGAAGAACATGCTGAGTGCATTTCAGATGGACTAGAAACAACAAGTAAGGATGCCTGACCTAGCAAAGAGCATTCTGAGCCAGCAATCCTCACAGGGTTGTCCAGAACCAACTGACCAGTATCTGAGGTACCACCTAGTTCTTTAGCAGGAGAGGGAGCCATGACAGGTATAGTATTCCTTGACTTAGCAACTTCAGATTTAGAGAGTGCCAACATCAGTAAATTTACTTTTTCCAGTCTTCTTTGCTGATTTCTTAGTTGAACTTTGTTTAGGTGATTTCTACCAAGTTAATTGTATTAGGTCAATGCAATCTTACTCGTTGGTTTCTTGATTTGATCGTTTGTTTTTTATATTTAAATTAGGAAATAAAGCACGAAATATAAATTGACACGTAAGATTTGGTGACGCGGAAAACCTAGTGTGAGAACAACCGCGGGAGGGGCGGTACCCTGCCAAATATTGCACTATCTTTGAATGGGAGGATGAATACAATTGATGCGTAATGTAAATCTTGCTAGCACGAGGTATTGTGTATGTGTGATCTTGGATGTCCTTCTTCGATTGCTTCTCTTGCTATTTATAGGGTAAGAACCCCAGGTGTATCCTACCATGTTTATGGAAAGGAATATAACTTCCATAATAACTCTTTCCATATCTCACTATCTCCCTCAATTCTCCTTGATCTCCTTGAATGCTTCCTGACTTCTCCCTGACTTATCTTTCCTAAACACGAATGCTTCCTTCAGTGGGCTTTGGGCTCCTTCTACACGTGCCTGCTGGCCCATTACCCCTTTCAGTGCCCTTGCTCCCAATCGTGGGCTCCCCTTCTTCCACTCCTTCCTTTATCATCCATTACTTACTAAGTGGGCTTTCCTTATTGTGTGAATTTTAGCCCAAACAGTTTGCCCCCAATTTCTTGCGAGGTACGCTTCGAGGCGTCGAACAAGGAATTTACGTAGTTGATTATTTAAAACCCTAAGCCGTCATTTACACTTCCTCCCATGCACACTCATCATTACTCGCCACCCTCCTCCTCATTTCTCGCGCCCCTCTCTCTCTCTCTCTCTTCCTTTATAATCTCAACTCCCTCCCCACTTCATTTACTCACTTCCATTATTTCCCAAAAAAAAAACTTTTCCCCTTATTCTCATCTCTCCCTTTCCTCTTTTTTCGCCGGCTTCACTGTTTCACTCCTGCCGTCCTCTTCACCAGGTATTTCTCCCTTCCCTCCTTTCTTTTCTCTTTTCAATCATGGGAAAGACCCGACAAGCCTCTTCATCCTCTACCCCAACTGACCGGAATCCAGACCCCGTCTTTCCTTCGCGAAATCTTTTTACTCACCCTTATGACTGTGACTCCGCCCTGACTCCCGCCGATATTCCCCTAATCAAGAGTATGCTCGGCCTTGGTGATGGGGTTGAGATAGCCATCCCTGAAACGGGTCAAAAGGCTGACGCTATCCGTCCGGGGTGGGTTTGTTTCTATTTATACCCATTTAGATACGGCCTCCATTTCCTCTTTATGAAACTTATCCAAGACTTCATCTTTACCAACAACCTTGCTATGGCACAAATCTCGGCCACCGTTTGGAGGGTTCCCCTCTACTCTTTAGCTGCATGTCAGAACTCTAGCAATTCCATGTCTCTGGGCGATTTGGCCCATATGTATGATATCAGGTCCCTGGGGAGGGGCAAATTCTCGCTCCGGGGTTCTGGTGAGACTCCCTTCAAGCATGTGTCAAAGTCCAGGGACGAGAAATGGTTTGAGGACTTCTTCTATGTGAGGAAGGCTTCTATCTGGCCGCCTGCTGACTATATCTTCGAGAAGTGGATTATTACTTCAAGTAAGTAGCTTTCCTGACGCCTGGCTTGTTCATCCCAATGCTTACTGGCTTACTATGTCGTTTTCATGCAGGTCCATGCTACCTAACCCGCATTGGTGCCCTGATCCCTGCTCGCAATAAACTGTTTTGCATTCCTCTGAGCGAGAGGAAGTTCCCTGATCTGCTTCCTGGATATTCACCTGCTTCCTCCTCTACCCCCCTGCAATCAGCCCACAACATGTCTTCCGGTAAGCTGCCTAAAGCCTTCTTTACTTGCGTACAACCTTGCTGGCTGCCTAACCCTTCCTGACACCTGAAATAATGACTGCTTGCAGGTTCAAAAGTCGACCCTTTGGAGGCTATCCTCCAGAGTGCTAAAATAAAAAGGTCCGCTGCGAGTCCTGACGTGGAATCTGCTTCCAAGAGGAGCGCCCCTGCTGCCTATTTCCAGTCACCTCCTACTCATTCCAGCTCTACTCGGATTGAACCTCTAGAGGCCAGCCCGCTGTCTCGTCATCCTCCTACTCCTCTTGCCAGCCCTCGTGCTTCTGCTAATGATGGCATCATCGCCCATTTTCCAGAGGGCTTTGGAAATGTTGACAAGGTGCCATACTGGCCTGAAATTGACCAATTGCTCTTCCCTCCTCTGGTTGATGCTTTTTCGGAGTTTGGTACCGAGGCGATGGCTAAGAACGACGTGCATAATGCTTTCATGGTGCGTATAATTCGTCTTCCACCTGTTCTAAGTTTCTTAACTTCAATTTCTGCTAACTTTGACTTTCCTTGCCCCTAGGCCCTCCAGTCTGCTCTCTATAACATGAAGATGATCAACATAGTGCAGATCACCAGCAGTGCTACTAGCGCTAAGAATAGGGAGCTGGCTGGGTCCGTGGCTGATCTAGAGAAGCAGCGCGCTGATTTGAGGGGACGGGTGGCTGAGCTGAAGGCAGATCTAGCCGGCACAAAGAAGAAGCTAAAGGAAGGGGCTGATCAGCTGGCTCGTACCCAGGAGGTTTGCACTACTTTCTCTGACTCCTTGAAGCGCTCTGAGGAGAGGATCAGTGAACTGATTACCCTGGCCTCAAACATTGTTGCTTATGCTACCCCTAGCGGGGAAAGATTAGTGGAATGCGTGCTGCCTTTGAGGAGCCTCCAACTCTGCAAGCTATTGAAGAAGAAGAGAGGCAGTTGGAGACCCTGTACCCAGTGCAACCTGACCTGAACATCCTGATGCCCGAAGTTGACGAAGTGAATTCTCCTGCGCTGGCTGAGCAGGCTGCTGCTGAGGATGCTGGATTGCCCCAGGATGCTGCTGACGGAGCTCGGGAAGCTGTGGTAGCTGAGGGTGTGCAAGCTGGTCCCATACCTGAAACAGATGGTCAGCAGGAGGAGGCAGAAAAGATGCCAGATGTGGAGGTCATTAATGTGACCGACAATTAAGAGGTTTTTTTTATATCAGTGAACTTTTGGTAGTCTGGCCCTTTGGTGGCAGACTTGTAATATTTTGAAGCACTTTTCTGGTAGCTCGCCATGGTGGCAAATAAACTCTGGGGCCGTATTTTCGGCCAAATTTTTGGAATACCCCTTACCCTAGTTTGGCAAGTTTTAATTACATAATGTGTGTTAAATTTCGTTTTTCTTAGTTTAGGAGGTTTCTGTGTCAGCCTGTCGACTGATTTAGACAAGTCGTGTCATCCTCAGGAGGCTGACTCAGACTGAACTAGCTGTCGTGTCAGTCTGTTGACTGATTTAGGCATGTGCCGCATTGTAAGGAGGGGTGGCCGTGTCAACCTTAGAGGCTGATTTAGACCAGTCATGTCAGCCTGAAAAGGCTGATTTAGACTCAGCTAGCTGCCGTGTCAACCTGATGGCTGATTTAGGCGTATGCCGCAATTTTGACTACTTAACCTTGTTCATGACGCAAGGTGTGTTCATCATATTTTAGAGCCAACAGGGGCGTACTTTAGGCAAGTTTATCGTCATTCTAGGACCGATGGGATGCTGCAGGTAGAATAGAGATCCCTACGTTCCATATATGTGTGCATGCTTGCTGGGGCCCTGATTAATTGCGATTAGTGCGAGCTACGTCCAGGGGGTGGTATCAGGGGTAGCTGGGTAAGCGTTTTTAGCTGTCAACCAGGCTCCCTTTCGTATGTTCCACAGTCCGCCTGGTGAGGGTGCTCCTAGTGGAAAGGTAAGTTAGGCATGCTGGAGTGCCATATGCTTTGTCACCCCGCGTTAGCAGTTGACAGTCCTGCTAGATACACTTTCAACGTACCATAGACATTAGGATTCAGAGTGATGTACTTAGAGAAGCCTAAAAACAGAAAAGTCTATTAGAATGATGTGAAGTACCTGATGCCATCTCATGGGGTACCAGAGCAATTGTGGTCCTAGGACGCTGTCAGACCACACCATCCAATAACAGTTTAAAATTTGAAAGAGTCAGAGACACCGGAAATGGGAATGAAATAGGTAGTATGCCTACTACCGGACTTTCTTTTATTTTAAAATAATTTGGCTTTCCATAGTACATTACCATGTAGGCTAAAATCTACTTATTATTAAAAGTAATATCTCTTCAGGTGAAGTATGTTCCATGGGCGTTGTATCATTTGACCGTCCATAGTCATCAGTCTGTATGCACCATGGCCAACAACTCCTTCTACCTGGTATGGTCCTTCCCATTTGTAGGCGAATTTGCCGCTTTTTCGATTTTTAGTGTTCTGAACACTTCACGGAGAACCAGGTCTCCTACCTCCAGGAGCCTGACTTTCACATTCTTGTTGTAACTCCTGGCCACTGACTGCTTGTAGGCAGCTAGACGTATTTTTGCACTTGCTCGCAGCTCGTCTACTGTGTCTAGGCTCCTGACCATCTCTGCTTTGTTCATTTCCCCTGTCATACATCCATACCTGTGAGTGGGAACCAGAACCTCTGACGGAATGATTGCTTCCGCACCAAACACCAGGCTGAAGGGTGTTTGGCCTGTTCCTATCTTTGGCATCGTTTTATCTGACCATAACACCAGTGGCAATTCTTCTGCCCACTTTCCTGCTAATTCCTGTAACCTCCTTCTCAGATTATCCATGATAATTTTGTTGCTGGACTCAGCTTGCCCATTAGACTTTGGAGTCCTGGGTGCTGATTTTTTCAAGGTGATGTTCCATCTGGCGCAGTATCCCTCGGCATCGTTGGAGATGAATTGTGAGCCATTGTCACATATGATCTCTGACGGGATACTAAACCTGCAGATGATATTGCGTTTTATGAAAGAGATGACTTGTTTCTCCTTCACTTCCGTGAATGCTTCTGCCTCTATCCACTTGGAGAAGTAATCTGTCATCGCCAGCATCCATATCCTGTTCCCTGTGGCTCTTGGTAGGGGGCCTACTATGTCCATACCCCATGTCATGAACGACCAGGGAGAAATGATAGGGTGTAAGGGCTCTACTGGCTGATGGATCATTGGTGCTGAGCCATGGCAAGCGTCACACTTGCGTGCGTATTCTGCTGCATCTGCCCTCATTGTGGGCCAGAAGTATCCTTGTCTGAGAGCATTATTTGACAGACTTTTGCCCCTGCATGGTTTTCACATTCACCACTGTGGAGAGCATGTAACACGGTCTGTGCTTCCTCCTTGCTCACGCATCGTAAGTAGGGACCTGCCAGTGACTTCCTGAAGAGTGTATCATCAATTAGTATAAATCTGGAGGCCTTCACTCTAAAAGCTCTTACTTCCTTCTTGTCATCTGGCAGCTTGCTATGACGCAGCCAGTCTAGGTAGGGTGTGCGCCAATCCCAGTCATCTGCCTGTATAGCTGGTTGGTCAGGCGGCTGGGAGTCTTCCCCGGCCAACGTAGCTGTCTGAACTCCCACTTCGTCCTGCTGATCCTCCAGTTCTCCTCTGTCTATTTCATCTGTCTTTTGGATAGAAAGTTCCAGCATGTGTGCGATGGGAATGCTGGATAATTCTATCGGCTTGAACGTTGCCCCCAGAGTTGCTAAGGCATCTGCTTCCACATTCTGATCTCTGGGAATGTGCTTGAGCTTGCAAGTTTTGAATTTTTGCTTTAACTCCTTTTCTACCTTTAAGTATGCAATCATCTTTGAATCTCTGGCTATAAACTCGTCATTTACGTGGTTAACTATTTGCAGAGAGTCACTGGATATGTGCAGGTGCCTGACTCCTAATTCCAGAGCTAGCTGCATTCCTAGTATCAAAGCCTCATTTTTTTTTCATTATTGGTTGCCTTGAATTCATATCTTAGTGCTTGTGCTATCAAATCCCCATGTGGTGATCGCAGGATTAACCCTACACCTGCCCCCCTTTGATTGGAGCCTCCGTCGATGTGCATCTGCCAGATCTCCACGTCCCTGTTTCCCTCTAGGGCGAGGATTTCCTCATCTGCCAAATTTTGGATGGCTGGGCTGAAGTCTGAGACAAAGTCCGCTAATGCTTGCGACTTGATTGCTGTTCTGGGGTCATACTGCATATCATACCCACTAAGGTGTACAGAACATTTTGACATTCTGCCTGACAGTTCATGTTTCCTCACGACAGACTTCAGCGGGTAGTTGGTCACAACATGTATGGTGTGGGACTCAAAATAGGGGCGCAGCTTATAAGATGCTACTACCAGATCTAGTACTAGTTTTTCGAGAGATGTGTACCAGGTCTCTGCTGACAGCAGAGACTTGCTTACATAGTATACTAGCCTCTATTCCTTCTCCTGCTCTCTGACTAGAACAACACTCACTACCACCTCTGTGACGGCCAGGTAGAGGAACAGGGGTTCTCCTGGTTCCGGTTTTGACAACAGTGGTGGGTTGCTGAGGTAGTGTTTCAGCTCTCTGAATGCTTGCTCGTGGTCTGCGGTCCACTCGAACTTTTGGCTCTTCCTTAGTATGTCAAAGAATAACCTGTACTTATCTGAGGATCTTGAGATGAACCTGCTCAGGGCTGCTACTTTGTCAGCTAGTCTTTGAACGCCCTTAGGCTTTTCAGGTGACTCCAATTGCAAAACAACCTTGATCTGCTCGATGCTGGCTTCTATCCCTCTTTGTGTTACAATGTAGCCTAATAATTTGCCAGAGGATACCCCGAAGGTGCATTTAGATGGATTTAGCTTCATTTTGTATTCCCTCGGGTGTCTTTGAATGTTTCGCCAGTGTCGCATATGATCTTTGGCTTTCTCTGATTTCACCACCATATCATCGATGTACACTTCCATAGTTCTTCCTATCTGCTCTTTAAACATGCGATTGACCAGCCTCTGATATGTGGAGCCTGCATTCTTTAGGCCGAATGGCATGACGTTGTAACAATATATTCCTCTTTCAGACATGAATGCCGTCTTCTCCTGATCTGCAGGATCCATTTTGATTTGATTGTAACCACTCATTGCGTCCAGAAATTTCAGCATCTCATGTCCAGCTGTCGCATCTACCATTGCATCGATATGAGGCAGTGGGAAGGGATCTTTAGGGCATGCTTTGTTGAGGTCGGTGAATTCCACGCATACTCTCCACTTTCCATTCTTCTTAGGTACTACCACCACGTTGGACAACCACTCTGGATATTTTACCTCTCTTATTTTCTTTGCTGCCAGAAGGTTATCTAACTCTTGATTAATTACCTTATTTCTTTCTGCTGCAAACTTCCTTCTTCTCTGCTGGATGGGTTTACACTTTGGATCCACACTGAGTTTATGCGTTACGATGGATGGGTCTATCCCTATCATGTCGTCGTGCGACCATGCGAAACAGTCCATGTTATCTTGCAGAAATTTGATTAGTTGTTGTCTCAAGCTTCCAGTGCATCCAGCTCCAATTAGCACAGTTCTCTCTGGGTGCAGCTTGTCCAGGTTGATTTGATCTAGTTCTTCAGCTGGGGGCTCAATGTACCCATCCTGGACAGGCTGCTTTTGTAATTGCTATGTGAGAGGGCTGGCAGTGCACTTTAGTGCCTTCTTGTAGCAGCCTCTAGGTTCCTCCTGATCTCCTCGTATTGTCTCTACCCCCCCCATGGTGTGGGGAACTTTATGCACTGATGGTACGTTGAAGGGACTGCTTTCATCTGGTGTAGCCACGGCCTTCTCAGGATGACATTGTAGGTAGACGGCCTTCTCTACCCCCCAGGTATCTGACTTCCTTGTTGACCCCTCCCACATAGGTTGGGATGACTATCTCACCCAGTGAGTTGGTTGTTTCCCCACTAAAGCCTACCAGTGGCATAGTTTTCTTTTGTAAATCTTTCTCGCTGAATCCCATGTTTTCTATAGTTTTTAACATAATCAGGTTGACCGAGCTGCCTGTATCTACCAAGACCTTTCTAACTATGCAGTTAGCCATTGATAAGGTGATAATGAGTGCGTCGTGATGTTCTCATTCGTCATATGTGTCTCCTTCATCAAAGGTGACAGCTGGTAAATCACTGTGAGAAATTCTGCAAGAATTTGCTGGTCTATCTCCTTTGGTCTCAGTGGCATGTCTTTTAACTGCTGAGTGCGTCAGCCCACTTAGGTCTGAGCCGCCTGTAATCACGTTTATTATCTTGGTGCATGTGGGTGGATTTGCAGGTTTCGCGGAGCCTACTTTATCCTGCTGCTTGCCCCCACGTGGTAATAGGTGGCTCAGCTCACCTTGCTTATACAGGCGCTTGATCTCTCTTCGTAGTGTGTAGCAGTCCTCAGTGTTATGTCCAATGTCACGATGGAACTCACACTTTTTCTTCCTATCTTTTCGCCATGTTTGTCCTTCTACTGGTGGCTTGGGCCATATTACTCCATCTCCCATCTCCCTGAGTGCTTTCAGGATTCCTCCGATGCCTGTAGTGAATCCATACTCTGCCAGAGTAGGGAGTAGCTGATTTTCTTCGTTTCTGTTGACTCCCCTTCCATATAGCCTATACCTTTCATCCCTTTTACTTGTAGATTGTTTTCTTCCTGACTTTTCTACGGCTGAGGTGCTGGAGACGCTTGGTGTATTAGGCAGGCTGGCTCTGGCTAGAATGTCTTCCTTTAATCTGATTGCGGCTGCTGCCTTTTCTTGTACCGCATCAAAGCTATGACAAGGGTGCATAGTTAGCTGCTTGTACATGTCAGAGTCATGGTGGAGGCCTCTCCTGAAAGCTTCTGCTACCGTTGAAACATCACATTCCCGTACTGCCACCTTCTCATTTTTGAATCTAGTATTGTATTCTCCAATGGTTTCTCCTGCCCCCTGGACGATTCTGTATAAATCTCCTGCATGCTTTTGTGGCTTCCGCCTGCTTGAAAACTGCTGGGTAAATGCGTTTACCAACTCAGCAAATGTGGAGATCGACCTGTTGGGTAGACTCACAAACCATCAAAGTGTCGGCCCCGTTATGGTGGATCCAAATCCTTTACACATGCAGGCTTCTTTGACCTGCCCTACGGCTGTTACTGTCATCATCTTCTGCTTGTACTGGCTTATATGGTTAAAGGGATCTGTTGTGCCGTCAAAGAGAGGCATATTTGGATTTGTCAATCCTTTTGGCATGGCTGTGATGGATATGGCGTCCACGAATGGCGAGTCGGCATAACTGTCAGGTGCTGCTTTCTCAAGTGGGGGTGGCAATCCTGGAACCCTGCTTAGCATCTCTCTTAACTCTTAAGTACTGCTGATTTGTTATGCTGCCTGAATCTGGGGTCCGCCTGTCAGTTGCTTGCTGATTCAATGCGCTACCTCCTGACCCAAACTCTTGAAGGTTCTGATGTGTTCTGGCAGCTAGGGGGGTTGAGGTTACGATTGTTCCTTGCTGCCAGTTCACCTGCGGGTTTACCGCGGACCCTGCTCCAGGTGTCTGGCCGGTTGCTACGAAATTATCAACAGAGGTGCCCCCTGTTCGTGCTTTCACGTGGCTGGCTGGCGGCCAGTTATCTGGTGTGAGATATCCCAGCCCTTGTGGGGTTATTCTTTCATCTGATGATGATGTAGCTAGATCCAGCCTCGTTACTAGTTCAGTTGGTATCTATCAAGGCGGATTCCTGCTGCCTGATGCCCTCTGTGTTAGATCCACTACAGGAGCTCTTCCTTCACCTACCTTGCTTGCTGATGTGGCAGATTGCTGCTTCAGAATGTCTCTCTGTGCCCAGAGCTCTCTGTCTCTTTTCCTTGTTTCAGCTTCAGCTTTCTTCTGGTCTTCTCTCATGTTTTCCATGGCTTTTTGAAAGTTCTCTACGCCAGCGAGCAAGATTTGTGTTGGACTGGGCGGTGAGGTGAGGCCTGAGCTCGTTGTTCCTTTATCTGATCTGGCTTGGGTTGTAACAGCAGGGGTTTGAGGAGGCAAAGAAGTTTTTGCTGTGGGTATGGTTCTTGAGGTGTGCCCAGGAGCTTGCGTTGACACCGTTGATGCCGGATTTTGAGTAGAATTTGGTGGCAACGACGGTTGAATACTCCCTGACACGGCTTCTGATACTTGCTTATCCATGGTGTATTTAGATTATCAACGATTGACGACCACAATGCCCCACGGTGGGCGCCAAACTGTTTAGGTGATTTTTACCAAGTTAATTGTGTTAGGTCAATGCGGTCTTACTCGTTGGTTGCTTGATTTGATCGTTTATTTTTGATATTTAAATTAGGAAATAAAGCACGAAATAGATTTGGTGACGCGGAAAACCCAATGTGAGAACAACCGCGGGAGGGGCGGTACCCTGCCAAATATTGCACTATCTTTGAATGGGAGGATGAATACAATTGATGCGTAATGTAAATCTTGCTAGCACGAGGTATTGTGTATGTGTGATCTTGGATGTCGTTCTTCGATTGCTTCCTTGCTATTTATAGGGTAAGAACCCCAGGTGTATCCTACCATGTTTATGGAAAGGAATATAACTTCCATAATAACTCTTTCCATATCTCACTATCTCCCTCAATTCTCCTTGATCTCCCTGAATGCTCCTTGACTTCTCCCTGACTTATCTTTCCTAAATACGAATGCTTCCTTCAGTGGGCTTTGGCCTCCTTCTATGCGCGCCTGCTGGCCTATTACCCCTTTCAGCGCCCTTGCTCCCAATCGTGGGCTCCCCTTCTTCCACTCCTTCCTTTATGATCCATTACTTACTAAGTGGGCTTTCCTTATTGTGTGAATTTTAGCCCAAACAAACTTTCTGAGTGCTTTACAACCACAGTCTGAGGAGAGTTAATGACCAGAGAAGAGGATCTCTGACCTAGCAAAATGCATTCTGAGTCTACATTCCTCTCCACTAGATCATGAACCTCCTCAGATTGGGTTGAGGTACCACCTATTTCAACAGCGGACTCAGTGTGAAAAGAAATATCCTCAGAAAGAGCCAGAAAAGAGTTTCCAGTAGTTGGGATCCCCTCTTAAGGAGCATCAGATGGTGAGATCCCCAAAGATAAAACATTGGCACCAGGAACCTCACAAACAGAAGTATTCAGAGGTGTAGCAGGACCCAGAGGAGTTGTGCTAGTAGCAGGAGCCTCCTTAGTAGTCTTATTTCGTTTACAAATAGAGGAGGTATGCCCTAATTTACCACAGCATTTGCAGAAATAAGGCAACCATTCATATATTATCCTTTGAGAAACAAGACCCAGATGAGGAGTATTGATATCCACATGGGTCGGAAGATCTTGAGATACATCAGCCTCCACAAGAACCCTAGCAAAAGACAGCTTAGTTTTTGCAGTTGTGGCAGGGTCAGCAAAGAGAGGTTTACCCACTTTGCTAGCCAGTTTACTCAAGACAACATCAGACCAAAGGTAGGTATCCAAGCCTAGAAAGAGAATCCGGATGGGAACTTTCGCAACCTTTTCCATTTCCATAGAAAAAGAAGGGCTCCATTGTTTAAGAATTAAAGAGTTAGGACCCACCATCCAAGGCCCTTGTCTCAAGACCTCATTTAGTTTAGAAGCTGAGATGAACCTAAAAGCAAACCACCCTTGCTTAAAGTATTGCACAGAGGGAGTAGTTATGTTAGCCCAACTCTTCTTAACAAAATCTTGGACCACTTTGAGTGTAGGTCTTCCTCCAAGCACATTTCTCATCAAAGTATTATCCCAAAGTTTTAACTCATCGGCATAATCAGCTTCAGCGATGTCAACAGCCGTAGAATGTGCACTTTGTTCACAAAAAAATAGATTCATTCCCAATTTGGATGGTGTTTTTAGGGCATTCTTCCAATTCTCCCCATTACCAGTGCTATTATGGACATTAATCACAGTGGAAGTCACATTATCCACACTTTTCTCCTCTAAAATCGGAGAATTAACCATCGTATCTATAGTAGAAGTATTGTTTACAACTTTTGGAGAAGTATGTTCAGTAAGAAGTATCAACAAAAGTATCAGGTATAGGAACAACAACAAGATTTGTACCAATAGAAGGTTGAACAGCAATTGAATGAACAACAGAGGCAGAAACAGAGCACGCAATTGGGGTACCAATAGATGATTTAGCATTAATAAGTCTAACAGAGGTAGATTTTGAGCCATTAAGCCTAGATAAAGCAGGAAAAGAAGCTTTACCATCGACATTAATGGCGGTTTGTATAAGATCATTAACAGTAGCAGATTTACGCGGAAGCTGGGTTTATACATCCGCAACCGATTCAGCCCCATTTTCCACTAGTACAGTGCTCGTTACTTCCTTAATCACACCGGAATCCATAGCTACCTTTGTGTGAGCGAGCCGAGCTCGAGTTCTCGCCATTGAAAAGAGGAAATAAAAAATAAAATTGAGAAAAAACGAAGGTTTTCATGGAAAAAGAGAGAAAAGCGGTTATAGAGAGAGAAAATGGTTTTGTATATAACACATTTGCCGTAATCAAACATTACTACTCCTATTCTACTACATTCCAAACAACATACGATTCAATCCGGCCATGGCATACTTTAACTCACATATCTACTTATAACAATAAAAATTTTCTACTCATGTTTTTGCATTTCAATTCTACACACAACAAGCTCTTAAATTCACATATGCGTTCATATCAATTACGCCATCTCACTTATCCATATATCAAATTCTACAACACTACATAGCATGTTCATATTATCTATCAATAAGGCAAACTTGGAAACCATTACCAGCTTTCACGTCACCACATATCCTCTTGTACACTTCCTATACACCTCTCCATTCATCAACATACACTTCCGCATACACAACTACACAAGCAAATTGCACATTCCTATTCTATTACTTGCACACACAACACATCATCTCATACTCATTTATATATATCTATTTTATACACTACACACACACACATACACACACACACACACACACACACATACACACACACAATACCCGACTCAATATTCCCATTCAGAGTGACTGGCTTAAGCACACTGGGGCCAGAATTTTGGAATGAGGGTGCCTTATCACCCAAAATGAGACAATAAGGGGCTCCCAAGACACATACACCAGGTTCATTTTATTAGACTCACTACGTTCATTGGGTTCATTGGTTACAGGTTCCAAAATCGTCGCTCTAATACCACTTTGTAACACCCACATCAACCAAGGAGCCTTAACAAGACCTTCCCTAGCAGGTAAGCGCATTACCATCTCGGATGCCCGAGGAATAGTAAATATCAAACGTCAATAAAAGAACAATTAAGTTTATTACAAGCTTAACTTAACAGAAAGGAAAGGTACAACTGATAACAATAACTATCACTACGGTGATACTATCCATAATATGACTCAGTGATAGACTCGTCCCTCCAAAGCACCCAGCCAAGTGCCACTTATCAACACCTGCTAAGACTGACTGCTCACCATAATGGATCACGGCAGACACAACACAAGAAGAAACACAGACAACACCACACAAGGTCAGTAACTGAAGAAATACAAACACAAAGTACGGCATACACAAACCCAACTTCACCTCCAATCACCCATCAATCATCTGACTACCCGAAGGTAAAGTCCTGCCAGAATATCCATCGCAACAGATATTCCACACCGCCAGTGGGGGACCGCAGTCTTTCCCACCTAAGCCCCGCTTATCTCCATCAAGCGCATAACCCATGTTCATTAATGTGCATATCCCCCTTGTGGCGGGAACCACAAGGGGCGAATCAAGGGCGTAAAGTCATTCCCGAGATGACTCCCCTCAGCCAATGACGCACCTCGTGAACCAAAGACAATCAATAACCAATCACAATATCAATGTAAACAAAGCAATTACGAACTAATAATAACACAACTAACATACCAATCAACCAACAGTACTGAGTAGAAAAACCTACCTTTAGCAATCAGCAGCAACACCGCATACAGCCATACGAAGACAAGCCAACCACAATTACCACCTATTAAAAACAGTAGGGAAACCCTATTACTACCAACCATAACCACAACAAACCTATGGACGATGATGATGATGACTTACCTATGCACGGTGTTCCGGCGACAAGACCGCTACCCGACTCATGCCTCCCATCCCATGGTGTCTCCAAGCATAAAGGGTTCCAAAAGATGAAGGTTGGTGAAGGAGAGAAATGTCGTCGATTAGGTTTAAGAAGAGAAGAAATGAAATACTGATTTTTGGTTCACGACTTCACGATTTATAATTTACCGCTGAACTCGACTTACTCGATCGAGTATGGGACCTACTCGATCGAGTCACTGAGCTACTCGATCGAGTAGCCTATGCTAGATCGAGTTTCGTCATCCCAAATGTTATTGTAACGTAAGATCGAACTAATAAAGGTCTCAAGAGGTCTATACATGTGCCTACGGTCAGTCAACGACGATTAACGGGTCCCTATCGGGGCAGGTATTACACTGTGTGGCCATTATTGTGGCTGCTTGGTTTTAACGTTTGTAATCCGACCTTTTTAGTCTCTAATATGGTTCGAGTTTGTAAATGACTTCCGTTTTAAGCCTGGTTTCTTTATATATACTTATATTTAAACAAAAAAAAAAAAAAAAAACATTTGCATACTCAAACAGTTCTATCGTTTATTTGCTTCTTTTTTTTTTGCAGCAATAAAGAAATTGTAGCATTATTTTTTATCTATTGGAATTGAATCAAATCTCAAGAACATCACCTTTTAAAAAATTCCGCACGATTTTAAGGGATAGTTTCCAACAAACATAAAATCTATGATGGAACTACGAATCCACAGAATCATGTGGCCCTCTACAAACAGAAAATGTTAGCTGCATCCATTCCCAGTGAGTTCAGGCAAGTTTGCATGTGTAAGGGATTTGGAACAACTCTGACCGGACTTGTTTTACAATGGTACATCAACCTGCCAACTGGGAGCATCCATTCTTTTGCCAACCTGATCAACAACAACCAGCAGTTTGTGAGTAGCAGGGAGTTGGAGAAGCGATCCAGTGATCTTTACAGGATTACACAGAAGCCTGATGAAACTCTCAGGACATTCCTCGCCAGATTCAACAAAGAAAAAATGTCTATTCCCAAGTGTGACGTTGGAACAGCAGTAGAGGCATTCAGGCAGGGGTTACTACCTCATAGCGACTTGTACAATGAGCTCACTATGTATCCCTGCCATACCTTCGAACATGTCCAGGCCAAAACTCTTGCTTTTATCAGGCTGGAAGAAGACAAGAGCTACAAAGTCGGATCATCCAGTGACCAAAGGACTATGAAAAGAGCAGTAGGAAAAGCAACAAAGGAAACAGTTACAGACCTACTCCATATTCCAGGCCGGACCATTCAGAAGTCAACCTAGCACATGAATATCAAGGTAAGGCTAAAGTTTTCCCACCTATTTCTGAGCATAACTTCAGTGTTGATATTGCAGGGTTAATCCAGAGGCTTGACAATATGGGACCAGTAGTCAGATGGCCCAGAAAGGTGGAAAATCCTAACCCTATGAGAGATAACTCCAAATGGTGCGAATTTCACATGGACGTTGGACACACAACGGATGATTGCTTTACCCTGAGGAAAGAAGTGGCTTACCTGCTGAAATCTAGATACCTGAAAGACCTGATCAAGACGAAGGGTAGGAATGCAGACCAGGGCAAAGAGAACCAGGAGCATAAGCAGGATTGCAACCTTCCTCCACCACCTCCGATATATGAAGTAAAGTTCATATCTGGTGGATCAGAAATCTGCGGCCTGACCAGTTCAGCAGCAAAAAAGATAGCCAGGACGCCAAGGATTGCATCACCCTGTAAACCGGATCACCTCCCAACAATCACTTTCAGTGATTGTGACCTGGTAGGCATCCCTGATGTTCATCATGATGGCCTGGTAATTTCTATACAGATTGGAACCGCCACAGTAAGAAGGATCCTAGTAGATGAAGGCAGCTCAGTGAACCTGATCATGCTTGACGTACTGAAGCCTATGAAAATTAACGAGGATCAAATCACCAAAAAGTCCAGCGTTTTGGTAGGGTTTAGTGGACAAACCAGAAGCACATTAGGAGAAATCCACCTTCCAACCTACGTTGAAGGAGTCTCATCCTATGAGAAATTTGGAGTCCTAGATATCTTGTCATCCTACAACGCAATTCTGGGCAGATCCTGGATTCATAATATCAAGGCTGTGTCATCGACCTATCACCAGTGTATCAAGATACCAACGTATTGGGGCATAGCCACAATCAAAGGGGATCATAAGACAACCCAAGAATGCTATACAACAGCCTTGAAACCTTCCAAGGCATGTAAGTCCATTGCATAGCAATTACCGTATCCTGTCAGGAGTACTTATGTAGCACCTCCCAGAATGGAAACAGATCAGGTAATCCTAGACCCTGAGTACCCTGACAGGTATGTTCTAGTAGGATCTGACGCCCCAGATAGTGTCAGACCCGAACTGGTAAAATTCCTTAAAAATAAATCATCTTGGTTTGCTTGGTCTCATTTTGATATGACTGGAATTAGTGCAGATATAATTACACACAAACTTAATATTGACCCATCTTTTAAGCTTGTACAACAGAAAAGACGAAAATTTGCAGCTGAAAGAAATGCAATAATCAACGAGGAAGTGGAAAAACTCCTAGATATGGGAATGATCAGAGAAGTAATGTACCCTGAGTGGCTGGCTAACGTCGTTGTTGTGCAGAAGAAGAACGGAAAATGGAGAGTTTGTGTAGATTACACTGACTTTAACAAAGCCTGCCCTAAGGACCCATTTCCTTTGCCACATATTGATGCCATGGTAGATGCCACAGCAGGGCATGAGATGCTGACATTCATGGATGCCTCCGCTGGATTCAATCAAATAAAAATGCACCGTGCTGACCAAGAGAGTACTGCATTCATTATAGACCGAGGCATATACTGTTACACAGCCATGCCTTTCGGCCTGAAGAATACAGGGGCAACGTACCAGCGCCTGGTCAACATGATGTTCAAGGATCAAATAGGTGATATCATAGAAGTCTACGTAGACAACATGATGGTAAAATCCAAGAATGCAAAAGATCATGTAAAGCATTTGGAAGTAGCGTTCCAAATATTGGAAAAATACAACATGAAGCTCAACCCTGCAAAATGCCACTTTGGAGGCTCTGCAGGTAAGTTCCTTGGTTACATGGTTACGAAGAGAGGCATAGAAGCCATCCCAGAACAGATAAAAGCTATTCTGGAACTTCGGTCACCCAAGTCTGTCAAAGATATTCAGAAATTGACAGGCCGGATAGCCGCCCTGAACCGGTTCATATCAAGATCCTCTGAAAAGTGTAAAACATTTTACAATCTGCTTAGAAGAAACAAGTAGTTCCAGTGGACGGATGAACATGAAGCAGCCTTTCAAGACCTAAAATCTTATCTGTCATCTCCACCCTTACTGGCTAAACCAGAGAAGGGAGAACCTCTGTCAGTATACTTATACATCATCGACACAAAGAATCGATGCAATCCTTGTAAAAGAACAGGAAGGCCAACAACATCCTGTCTATTATGTAAGTAAGAGCCTGCTGGATGCTGAGATGAGATATGGATTACTTGAAAAATATGTCTTAGCTTTAATATGTCATGTACTAAGCTACGTCCCTATTTTAAAAGTCACCCCATTATAGTCAGGACCAACCTACCCATAAAGTATGTCCTTCGCAAGCCTGAATTATCAGGTAGGATGGCCAAGTGGTCAGTTCAACTTAGTACATATGATATTTCCTTCGAACCCAGGACAACGATCAAATCGCAAGCCTTGGCAGACTTTGTGGCTGATTTCATCACTAACCTAGAACCTGACCTGGAAAAAGAGATTAATCAATTAGAAAATAAAACCCCAGACCAAGAATGGACTCTGTTCATAGATGGGCATCTAATGCCAGGGGTACAGGGTTAGGATTAGTGCTTAAATCACCACTGGGAGACATGATAGCTCAGGCTATAAGCTGTAAATTCAAAGCTACTAACAATGAAGCGGAATATGAAGCTCTGATAGCAGGCTTAAAGGTATGTCTATACCTCGTTGTTCAAAACCTAAAGGTAAAAATTGATTCACTTTTAATTGTTAATCAAATAAAGGGAATTTATACAGCCAAGGATGCAAAAATTATTTCGTATTTAGAATATGCAAAAAACCTTACCGCTAAATTTGCTTTATTTGATATAGATCAAATATCAAGAGACCTGAACATGTAGGTTGATGCTTTGGCCAGCCTAGGTTCAAATTTTACCCCCGCAGTTTTCGATAAAATACCAATTGTTCATTTATTAGAACCGGCTATCAGCAAGGCTGAACAAGTCAACCTTGTCAATCAGGATAATAATTCTTGGACCAAACCCTACTATGATTGGTTTCTCCGAGGAATACTACCTCAGGGAAGACACGAAGCAAGGGCTTTTAAAATCAGAGCTTCAACCTATGCTATTATCAATAACACTTTAGTCAAGAGATCGCAGGCTGGACCATACCTGAGATGCTTGGAGCCTGACGAAGTCAAACAAGTACTTCAAGAAATACATGATGGACATTATGGTAACCATAAAGGAGGAAAGAGCCTGGCAAGTAAAGTACTCAGGACAGGCTACTACTAGCCTACACTGAGGGCTGACTGCCTGGAATACTCTTCAAAGTGTGAAGCATGTCAAGTTCATGCACCAATAATACATCAGCCATCTGAGCTCCTTCACTCAATTTCCGCACCCTGGCCATTCATGAAGTGGGGCATGGATATTGTAGGAAAGTTGTCTGTAGCTCCAGGACATAAAGTATTCATGCTAGCTATGATTGATTATTTCTCCAAATAGACCGAAGCTGACTCTTTCAGGCAAATAACCAAAAAAGAAGTAATATCCTTCATCAGGACGAATATTATTTGCAGATATGGAGTCCCATCAGAAATAGTATGTGACAATGGAACCCAATTTATGGGGAAAAAGACCAAAGCATTTTGCCAAGAATGGAATATCAGCCTGGTAACATCAACCCCTGGATATCCAAAGGCCAACGGCCAGGCTGAATCCAATAACAAGGTAGTTATAAGCTGCCTAAAGAAGAAACTAAAAAGAAGACGAGGCAGATGGGCTGAGGAACTTCCATTAGTGCTATGGGCAGACAGGACGACCCCAAAAACATCGACAGGCCAAACACCCTACTCTTTGGTGTATGGCTGTGAAGTTGTCATCCCTGCAGAAGTTCGGGTGCCGACATCAAGATATAGCCTGAACATCAAGATATAGCTTGACATCCTGATCCTGACAGAAGAGCTAAGAGACACTGCCAAAATCAGGATGGCGTCATACCAACAAGCAGTAGCCAGGACTTACAACAAAAATGTTAAAATTAGAGCTTTCAGGGAAGGAGACCTTGTCCTACGAAAAGTTTTTCCAAACAAAAAAGAAAAATCAGCAGGCAACCTCGCCCCTACATGGGAAGGCCTTTACTTAATTGATTCAATCGTTGGACAAGGATCATACAGGCTCCAAACATTAGAAGGAGAAATGATCCCAAGATCTTGGAATGTAACACACTTGAAATTATTCCATATATAAAAACCTACGTCAGGCCAAAATCAGGTAAAAAAACTTTGTCTTTACTATCAGTGATTCAACCTGACGTGCTACCTGAAAAATTACGTGTTTCATATGCTCTATGTGCAATCCATGTCTATATATCTAACTAACCCAATTTCTCTTATTTTTTGAATCCTGAACAATTATACATGATAAATGTTTATATGCATAAATATTCAGGATTGAGGGCTACTCTACTATATATCAATTTCCGAAACAAAACTTTGCACTTAATTGTGCCTAACAAGTTGGTAACCATCACGGATACAAGAAATGTCGGACCAATCGCATGAAATAATTGTCCGACCCGACTAGGTTTATCGCACATATTTACAAACGGCCGGACGCAAAGAAGACGGTGGAAGGGTGTGCCATCCCAACCATTAGTCTAAAAAGCCCTCCTGTCAGGCCGAGTACCAAGCCCTCCAGTCAGGCAGGGGACATAAGCCCTCCTATCAGGCCGGTTTTCCCACCCCTTCAACCACTATGGCAAAAACCATACTTGGTTGAACTACTCACGACAGCTCAAATGACATGACAAGTTCAAAAATGTCTTACAGGTTAACAAAATAAAGATTTTGACAGGTCCACGGGATTGGAAAAACAAAGTTCACAGGTTCAAAAAATTCAAAAGCAAATAGAACGTCAGGAAGTAAGCAAAAATAGCCAAGGAAGGCCATTAATATCATATTAATAAAGCCCTTATCCCCTGGGGCAAAGGCACCAAAATATTCATAAAAGTCAGGGATAGTCTCCCTGACCTGCACCGAAACAAAGAAAATAAAATTGTTTGTTCAGGACATCCCCCGGATGGGCCAAGATCACCAGAAAAATTCAAATTATCGCTTCTCCTTAGAAACAAAGATCGCACTCCCACTCCCGGCCCGACCAACCTCAAAGATCAACATCCTGCTCCCCGGAGAATCGACCTCTTATTCATTGCCCATGTTGTGCGTATCGGGATACTTAGAGGCAAACAAGGCCATCTCGCCTTCAGGGGTTCCACCCGCCCTAGCCTCCACAAGCTCCGACATAGCAGATGCCCTACCCTTAATATAAAAATACAGGGAGGCATCATCAAGCTTGAACTCTAAATCGTCCCTCTCCAGAGTAAGCTCTTCATTCCTGTCCAGCGCCTCCTGTAAAAGTTGTTTGTTTGAGCCTGCCTCAGCCTTAGCAGCATCCCTCTCAGCCTGCGCCTTCGCCAAATCAGCAGCCTTAGCAGCCAGGTCAGCCCGAGCAACATCCAGTTCAGACTTCATCCTATCATGATCGGACCTTATAAGATCAATCCTGGCTACCAAGAAGTAGCCTGATAAGCGTTGTGGAGACAGGCCGCGACACCCTAACCAAAAACAAAAAGAATAGTATAAATATTATGTCATAATAACAAAAACCTCCAAATAAAATACACATATTATGAAATATACATAACAATAAAAAAAATGGCGTACCTCCCTTACAGCAGCCAAGGCACTTGCCAAAAGGCTGACAGAGTGATCTACTGAAGCAACTGCCTGAGTAGCAGTCTCGATAGGATCAAGGGTGAGCATGACATCTGACTTGGAAGCAGCATAGTCCCTAATTTTTATCTTAGCAGCCTCCACATTATCTACCCTGGCTCTCACTTCCCTAATTGGGGCAAACATATCAACATCTTCTATTTTTCTCTTCCGACTGCTTCAAAGACAGCAAAGAATGAGAGAAACCTTGGCGAAGATCGGACAACCGGTTAAATCAATAATGCTCGGCCACCACCGCCTTTCTGGGGGCCTTCCTCCTTAATCTTAGCCAATCTGGCTGAAAGATCAGTCATACCAAATTTGGCAAGGCGAGTAGATGACCTGGTGGCTATAATACGAAACACTACATTAGCAATAAAAACTAACTATCATGGAAGGGCCAAAATAGGAAGAAAAAAGAAAACAAAATGACTTATCGCACAAGTAGAAGCACTAACAGCCTTCGAAGGTTTAGGCACCCTGGTAGCACCATCAGCTTTCAGGCAGCGAGGAAGATGGCCAGCCCCGCAAAAGAGAGGCCAAGACCTCTCCAATGGAGGAATAGCAAGAAAAGCAGAAATTTTTGCAGTAGGGTACTCGGTTTCAGTGACCCAATCATCAACTGCGCACAAAGGAGGTATAATTCAATATAATTTTATTTTTTACTAACGAATAAACATGCAGGATAAAAGGAAAAGCCAAAGTACTCACCAGCAACGCAAGCTTCATAGTTCAAATATGCCATCGGGGCCCACAGAATTGGTCCCGATAAACATGTACCAATGACCCATTCTTGTCATGGCCACCGTCCCGTATTGCGAGAAGGGGAGTAGTGGAAGGCCTGACCTTGAAGCTTATACGGCCAGGGCTATTGGTCTTGACAAAGATAACAGTCTTCGTGTCATCAAGGGAAAATGAAATATTATGTTTTTTGCAGAGATACTCAACGGAGCAGACCACTTTCCATACCATAGGCATCAATTGATAAGAAGGGACGCCAATTTCTTTAATAACCTCCACCATAAGAGGAGAGAAAGGAAGCTTACAACCTGCCCTCGAAGGCCCAATCATGAATACTGAGAACCAACCAGACATGCCCAATCCCTTACGATAGAGAATTTTCGTGGATCCAAACTTCTAATCGGCAGAATGATTCCCTTATCTTTCAAAGACCTTTTCAAATTCAAAGCTTCAAAGTGCGATTTGAGAGAGACCGATCATCTTTCGAGCTTTTGTGGGTTTGAATTGGAAATCACCATGGAAAATTGAAATCATCTCGAGAGGAGAATCATTCGGTTTACCAACCACAGGAGGTTGAGCAGCAGAAGATGAAGGGATATTTTCGGAAGTAGTTTCCTTGGGGTTTTGAACAGGTGGAGTTCCAGGAGACACTGCACCCCTGGAATATTTCTTTTTTGCGGCCATTGTTGAAGAATTGTTAAAAATTAATCGAAGATTAAAAACTGAAAATTAAGGAACTTGAAGAAGAAGAAGATTATTAGAAGAGAATAAAGCAGGTTTTTTGGTGAAGATTAACTTAATGAAGTGAAGAGGTACTTATAGTCGGTGAAACTAGGGTTTCAACCGCAACTTGGAAGAATAATAATTGAAGAGGTTGCAGTAATTGCAACACGCGTCACACACTGATCAACTAGCCGTTACAGGAACAAATTAGCCACGATCTAACCGTTGAACAGTTTTCCGTAATTGGAAGTTATCTCCTTATTTTTTGTCCTGACACAGTGAAAATAAGGAGATAAGGGGCAATTGTTGGGCCTGAAAACCGCATATATCCCTGATCAATATCTTACCTTGACCTGACTGTCAGGGTGTCAGGATGTCAAGCTACCAGGACACATGAAGATAGGCGTCAGGCCATCGAGAGGACAACGGTCAAAATATCAGCACGATATTACACCAGGAAATCATATTATAAGAAGAATATACGCGCAGCATTAATTGGGAAGATTCTATAATTAAGGCAGCAATTAAAGGCGTAATAATGGGTATTATTACGGGTAATTAAGACAGAATATTTGGCATTTATGGTGAGATAAACCAGCCGTTCAGCATATCACTATATAAGAAGCACTTGGAAATCATTCTAAGGAGCAGAAGAAGATATATTCAAAGCATACAACATTCTCATATGACACTTAAGCTTATTACGATCAATTGTGCTAAATATTCTATAAAATAGTGAAATCCTCTCCTGACTTGGTGCCCGTGGTTTTTTCCCATTTAAGGGTTTTCCACGTACAAAAGTTCTTGTCTTATTTTTGTTCTTTTATCGTACTTTAAATTTCTTTCATTATACCCTGTCAACCTGACCCACAGATTAATCAGAGTTAGTTAACCCTGCCCTAGACCTATCCTGACCTGATTTCGCCTTGCGCAAAATCATACAAAACAGGTATTTTTTGGAATTTTTTTTTGAAGATGCCTAATTCAATTGAAATTATTAGGTGTTGAATTTGTTTTAGCTACACAAGTAATAAAAATAATCATAATGTTGATACTAATAATAGGTAGGGTTAGGATTATAAATTATAACCTCCCCTCTGCTATAGCACTTAAGATTCAGTAGCTTTAAATGATAGGTGGTTCTATCAAGTTTTTGATTAGGAAATTTGTTTGGGTTTTGTTGACTATAGTTTATTACATATGAAGTTCTTTTCTATTTTATAGGAAACATACTTATTCGAGTATAGTGCTACTATAAGACCACCCCTTAGGAGTCGCCTAAATAATAGAATACCACGGTCTTATACGGTAAGACGGTCTTACACAATAACATAATTTCCATCTTCAAATTTAGAAGAATTTACTACTCTTGTCTAAATTATAGTAAGTTTATGAGTTTAATTAGAATTTTAGTAGGTTTTAATTATTACCCCGGCCCCATCTGGTAGTCTCTGATAATTCTATTACTAATCCATATCAGATAGTTTATCCTAAACCAAAATTGGATTAATTAAGGGAGTAACGAGTTTACCATATAAAGTCAAAATTAGCTCAACATCCAACCAAATATATATTAGCTAAGAGTAGAAGGAGTTCTTGGTTGTTGATTTAAGATTGATAAATATGTCGTCTGAAGTGCCCAAAGACAACAGGAAAACGTGTCAGACTATATTAGATGAGAGAGAACAGAACCATAAGAGCATCCGCATTGAAGCATCCACATTGAAGAGGATGGTGCATCCTCTTAGCACCTTCTCTCATCTAAGAGGATGTCCTCGTCAATGTGGGATCAATTTAGACATCCTCTTTGAAAGAGGAAGAGGAAGACTTCCTCTATTTTTAGAGGAAGTACAACCTAGGCCCTTGTGCCAATTAGTCATGCATTTCCACCATGTGGGAAATTTAAGAGAGGATAAATAAGAGGATCCTCTTTGATGTGGGAAAAAAATAGAAGAAAATTTAGGAGGAGGATGAAGATAGTGGAAAATGAGGTGTCAAAATTATAGAAAGAAAGAGAGGAAATAAGAGGAAGATGACATACTCTTCAATGTGTATGCTCTAACTGTGACGGAAATCAGTTCCCGCGTTCAAGACAAGAATTCTGTGAAGAAAGCCAAAAAAGAAGGAGGTTAGCACTTTCATGGATGAACCAGAACGGTGATGGACATCAGTCCGAGCAGCAAGTCACTGGGGCAACGAGTAGGACGGTGTCAGGTCTAATCTCCTAATTTTGTTTCTTTAGCTTTTCAAAAGTTTAGGAGCTAATTATAATGAAACATCTGTGTCTTCAATTTTCTAATTATACATGTAAAAATCACACGCAAGGCCTTGCTTCAGCATTCAAGGCAAGTTGTTTGTGAAGAAAGCCGGAAAGGAAAATTAGTACTTTCAGAGATGAACCATGACAGTGACGCACAACAGTTCGAGCAACAGGTCACTGGGCTAACAAGTAGTACGGTGTCAGGTTTGATCTCCTAAATCTATTTCTTTCATTTGCTTTTTATAAGGTTAGAAACATATTATAATAAAATATATCTGTCTTCATATAAAGTTTGAATTAATTTTGGAAGATCGATTAAAATTCCTGCCTTCATACAAGGCTCACTTTTCTCATCATATACATGTAATACACACAGGCGAGTCGTCGCTTCAGCATTCAAGAAAAGAAGTCTATGAAGAAAGCCGAAAGGGAAGGAGATTGGTACTTTCAGCGACACGAGATCAAACCACGGGAACGCAACATCAACCAACAGTCGAAATTACAGCAGTTAACACTAACACCATCTGAGGTACGAGGCGTACGATTTATAGTTGCACTTACAAATTTATTCATCCAGTGGTTTGTCTACATTATTTAAGCTACCCTTCCACATTTATTATCTTGACCAGCTTGCCAGTTATTCATCTTGACGAATAATGTGGACTATAATCAGATTCACAAAAATAGTAATTATCACCTTGATTAAAGTTTGCTTGGATGTTTAAAAGAAGCTTAACTTAGCTATGCCCTATGACCAAAAATAAGTAGTTAACGTTTGCTTTTGTTACCTAATTGAGTCTACCTGTATGAATTGACAGGCCGTCAAATTTTATTACAAATTCAACAAATGAGGTATGCGGAGACAACAGAGCCAACCGGAATAAACCACTATCGAAGTTAAGAAAACAAACAAAGGGAGCCCGTCCTCACAACACAAGTGAAATTTCAAATGTAGCAATCACAAGATCAAGAAGAGCGGCCGCTTTCAGGTATCTCAGTTTAAGTGAGCAGTTATACACATGCCCACGATGTAAGGCGATTATGTGGTACGAAGAAAGGGTGAAGAAGACCAGTAGTAATAGAAGACGTATAAATTTCAGTCTTTGTTGTAGTGAAGGGAAGATTCGACTGCCCATAATTAATGGATGATCCTCCAGAGATTTTAAAACAATTGCTGGATTACACTCAGCCAGAATGTGGAAGCAGTTTCCGATAACTGATACGTATGTATAACTCCTGTTTTCAGTTCACTTCAATGGGGGCCAAGGTTGACCAAATAATTAACAGGGGCTGAGGGTGTTACGTCTTTAGAATAAGTGGTCGGGTGAACCATTGGGCCGGGTCACTTCTTCCCACAGATGAAAAGGCACCTTCATTTTTGCAGTTATATGTCTATGACAGTTCATCAGAGCTACAAATGAGAGCAAGCACAGTTGGAAAACAAGGAGTCCTGATCTGGATCTCAGTATTCTTTCCGGATTGAAACAAATGCTGGACAATGAAAATCCCTTAGCTCATATGTTTCGCACTGCTGGAGGCTGAAAGAAGAAGACAATTTACAAGTATTGATCAGGTCAATAGGCACAAGAGAAAGTAAGCCTAGAGTATACAATAAGCCAACAACTTCAGAGATAGCGGCGCTGATAGTGGGAGATACAAGTAACAATAGTGCCGGCAGGGATATAATTATAGAACATAGGAGTGATGGCCTACAGAGAATAAACGAGCTCCACCCATCATACATGGCCTTGCAGTACCCCCTCCTTCTCCCGTGTGGCGAAGACAGTTTTTATATTGGGATACGGTACCTTTATGATAAAACGGCCTCAAATAACAAGAAGAAAAGAAAAAGGGAGTGCGTGACGATGAGGGAATACTATGCTTATCGCCTACAGCAAAGGTTATCTGATGGATATGCTCTTGTGCCAGGGGGCAAGCTCCTACAACAATTCATAGTTGATTGTTGTTGTGCAATAGAATCGGAAAGATTATGGTACATAAGAAGGAACCAGTCAAGCATAAGGTGTGATATGTTAAACAACATCTGTGACGCGGTGAGCAAAGGAGATAATATGGGAGCGGAGGTAGGAATGCGAATATTCCTCCCGTCTTCTTTCACCGGAGGGCCCAGGTATATGCAAGCAAACTACCAGGACACTATGGCAATATGCAGGTTTTATGGGAATTCCCATCTGTTTATTAAGTTCACGGCTAATCCAAAGTGGCCGGAGGTTGATATCATGCTGTGAAATATACCAGGTCAGAGGCCAAAAGATAGACCTGATATATGACAAGAGTTTTCAAGCTAAAACTTATACAGCTGATGGATTGCTTGAAGAAAGACCGTTACTTTGGGGACGTTGTTGCAGGTATCTTATTACATTCAAAGGATTCATATATTGTACTTACAATCATGAATATTCATAGCTTTGAAATACGTAAATGACCTACAAAAGTGTTAGTTTTAAGACCCTAATTAGACTCCTCTAATCATATTTAAATTACTCATTAATTTAATTTAATTTAATGTGGTCTCAATTACATGCATGCAATCTATCTATATGCTTAATATAAGAAAAAAAGAAGAAGTATCTTCCTTACATTGTTGGTAAAATGGTATTATAGGGCACAACAAAGGACTCCTTCCTTATGTTGTTCTTGAGCTATGTGAATATGGATGATCTTCCTTAACCCCAAGTCACCAAATTAAATGACCTCCTTTAGGATGCACCCAAGAGTAGCCCAAAATTCCTATAAGAATTAACTAGATAATATATAGAATTAAGTCTGTATATTTTGTAAGTTTTACTACTATAGTAATACTTGATTTATAATATTATTTATGAATTTAGTTTTATGAAGGTTGATCAACTTTTAATTAATTTGTGTGAAGAAAACGGATGAAGAAAATAATCTCCTTATTTCCTTCAAATGTCATGGCCAAAAGAGGGTTTTAGAGGGTTTTTTTTCCTTTCTTTTCCAAATAAAAATACCCATGCAAAGCTCTCTAAATGGTAATATATAAGCAATGTAAATGGGAGACAAAGGTGGATTATGATGTCACCAATGTTGACAAAATGACCAAATAAATTGAATTTGGATCCTCTCCATTACTTTCTCTCCATTATCTCTCTAATACACTCTTATTCTAATATATTTTCTCTCTCCATCCATTTAAACATTACTTTTATGAAATAATTACAACCACTAGATCGTTCCAAGATTTAATCTGCGCCGTTTAAAAGTAATGGACATCCATTTCTTTTCAAGTAATGGAAAGAATCCGGACCGAAATAAATTGGTGTGTATTCTGTGGGAAATAAATCTGTATACTTCCCTTAAACTAGAAGGATAAGTAAAAAGATTTAGAATTAACCTTCGATCCTAGCAAATATGGCCTAGGGTAGAAATAATTCTCTATAAAGTGTGTTAAATTGTCATCTAGTGAGGATCGAACCCATGACCTCTTGGCTTGTGTACCCTCACTATTACCACTATGACACATTCAACTTGTTGATATTAAATACAACTGATTATATTTAACTACGAATTAACAGATTAATTCGTCCAAACTAACCTTATATATATTTAATTTAAATATAACTTATTATATTTAATTTACGAATTGACAGTTAATTCGTCTCAACTTAATATTATTTAATTTTCATTAAATAATTATCTCATCAACACATTGACTAACTTTTTAGTCATTTTGGGCATCAATGTAATTATATTTCTATAACCACATTTCTCAAACACGTCCTATAGGTGTGACCTTTAGGGACCAGTTGATCACCGCCATCTGTATGATAATAACGTCAAACTTTCTAGCAAGCCAACCGTTATTAGGTAAACGTTAATCAACTGATTAAATATACGAAGTATACCCTTGTGAACCTGTAAGAGATTTACAAATGTTATCACACTAATTTGTGGAGGACACCAGCTCCAACAAAGTAATGGACATCCATTTCTTTTCAAGTAATGGAAAGAATCCGGACCGAAATAAATTGGTGTGTATTCCACCTACAAAAAATGACGGCTCAATTGTTTGAATTGGGTCTTATTTTGACTTGACATTTGTCTCACAAATGCTTATAAGTATAATATTTAATTATCATATATTAATTTAATTATTTAACACTTAAATAATACAAACTAGTGACTAATGTACACTTACCTCTTAAGTGACATTTTACCATTTTATCAATATAAAATATGTCTTATAAAACCCTCTTAGCTAGTTTTACAACTCCTTGTAAACTTAATTAGCTAATTACCTCCGCCCCATAATATACACACATACCGTAATAATTTAGTAAATGTTATCACACTAATTTGTGGAGGACACCAGCTCCAACAAACTCCCACTTGTCCTCACAAGTGTATGTGCGATAACCGATTCTCATATCCTATAAAATTTCTCCCACTCAATGTAAAACAATTTGCAAATCCGAATTCACAAAGGTCGTATTTTACAAGCGATCAGTATCAAGAGTGGTTTTCCCGACTAGAGAGTAACTTAACTGATAAACGAATCAACATTCGAGCATGGCCATGCATTTCGATTAACTCCTCGAGTGGCCCTGAGAAATAACTATACCCGATAAGGGTTGGATATTTTCTTGAACTCGAATCCTGAGATGTAAGCACGTGATGAAATGACCCGAAAAAAAACTACTTAGCCCCGATTCACGGTGAGACCGTGAGAAAGAAACCAAAGTCACCCAAAAACTGCCTTAATCTCAAGAGACAGTTGATAGTCAAAAGAATCGACTCTAGGAACACAATGGATGTCCTATCCACGACCTGGCACCGAATGTTTTTAAACATTTAGGACTCCATTACGTTGTCACAAAAAGTTGTCCTACGAGGTATCGTCATAATCTCGTATCTGTGATCGATTAGTCAACCGTTTAACTTATGGCTCGTTGAATCCACCATCAATCGACTGCACAATATAATAGCCGGAGTTATCAGCTCACATTGGCGATTATGGACCAAAACAAATATAATGTAATTCAGTTCACTTTGTGGCGTTCAATGTTGTCAGTACAATCCACATGAAAAACAAAATATTATATATATATATAAAACGATGAAGTTATAAATAATATATGAAAAAGATAATGTATCAAATCCATAATCAAGTACTACAACTCTGGAACATGTTTAATTCCCATGGAATTAACATGCCCTACATGCTTATCATAATTCAACGGTTTGGTGAGAGGATCCGCGATGTTATCATCCGTCGCAATCTTGTCAATCACTATCTCTTCTTACTCCACGTAATCACGGATCAGGTGAGCCTTCTGAAGTACATGTCTAGATTTGTTGCTAGACTTTGGCTCCTTAGCCTGGAAGATGGCACCTCTATTGTCACAATAGATGGTGATCGGGTCATTCGAACTAGGAACTACCGAAAGCCCTTGTAAGAATTGACGCATCCATATCACTTCCTTTGCTTTGCGCTCCGAAGCGGCATAGTACTCGGATTCGATAGTAGAATCTGCTACAACACTGTTGGAACTCTTCCAGTTGACCGCAAAGACCATTAAGAGTGAAGACGAACCCGGACTGATCGAGATTTTGAATCATCTCGATCCGTTTGGAAGCTAGCATCTGCGTAACCGATTTCGCATAGCTTAGTATCGCCTCCATAAGTCAATACCCAATCCTTAGTCCTCCGTAGGTACTTGAGGATATTTTTGACTCGCTATCCAAAGTGTGTTTCACCCGGAGTCTTTTGGTACCGACTCGTCATACTCAATGCATATGCCACGTCTGGACGTGTGCATATCATGGCATACATGATCGATCCTATTGCAGATGCATAAGGAACACGACTCATGCGCTCAATCCCTTCAGGCGTCGTGGGTGACTGAGACTTGCTCAACTGCATCCCAGTCGTCATAGGAAGGTTCCCCTTCTTGGAGTTGATCACGTTGAACCTCTCAAGAACCTTATCCAAATAAGACTCCTGACTAAGTGATAACGTCCGTCGTGATCTATCTCGGTAGATACGGATTCCCAAAATGCGCTGTGCCTCACCCAGATCTTTCATCTGGAAATGGTTCTTCAACCATTCATTAACCGAAGATAGGAGAGGAATGTCATTCCCAATCAAGAGTATATCATCGACATACAATATCAAGAATACAATCTTGCTCCCACTCGACTTGATATATAAGCATGGTTCCTCGACCGATCGAGTGAAGCCATGCTCTTTTATCACTTGGTCGAAACGATGATTCCAACTCCGAGAAGCTTGCTTAAGTCCATAAATGGAACGCTTAAGCTTGCATACTTTCTTAGGATGTTTAGGATCTATGAAACCTTCGGGTTGCACCATGTACAACTCTTCCTCCAAATAACCGTTTAAGAAGGCGGTTTTTACATCCATTTGCCAAATCTCATAATCATGAAATGCGGCAATCGCTAAGATTATCCGAATGGAACGTAGCATGACTACAGGTTCAAAAATCTCATCATAATGCAATCCTTGCACTTGAGTGAAACCTTTTGCCACAAGTCGTGCCTTATAGATATCTGGTTACGCGTCTACAGAACGCTTTATTTTGTAAAGCCATTTGCACTGTAGAGGTTTTACCTTATTAGGTAAATCAACTAGATCCCATACGTTATTCTCATACATGGAGTCCATCTCGGATTGCATGGCTACGAGCCATAGCTTTGAGTCGGAACAGGCCATAGCATCTTTATAGGTTGCGGGTTCATTACTTTCTAGAAGTAAAACATCATTCTCCTCGACCATACCAATGTATCTGTCCGGAGGATGAGAGTCTCTACCCGACCTCCTAGGTTCCTCAGGAATATTAACCGTATCATCAGTTGGAGGTACAGCTTCCTCCATCTGTTCCTCGGTTGTTGGTTCTGGAATCTCCGACAGCTCGAAGGTTCTATTACTCGACTTGTTCTCGAGAAATTCTTTCTCTAAGAACGTCGCACTAGCCGCAACAAAAACTCGATGTTCGGTTGGCGAATAGAAATAATGACCAAATGTTCCTTTTGGATAACCTATAAAGTATGTCTTGACCGATCGCGGGCCGAGCTTATCCTCGTGTCTCCACTTGACATAAGCCTCGCAGCCTCAAACCCGAATAAAGGACAAGTTAGGTACCGTTCCCTTCCACATTTCATATGGAGTATTGTCGACAGCTTTAGACGGACTTCGGTTAAGTATAAGAGCGGGCGATAAAGAGCATAACCCCATAATGATTCGTGCACTACTTGTGTGACTCATCATGGATCGAACCATATCAAGTAAGGTTCGATTTCTCCGTTCGGACACACCATTTAATTGAGGTGTTCCAGGTGGAGTTAATCGAGAGCGATTCCACGGTCTTTCAGGTGTTGATCAAACTCATTTGAAAGATATTCGCCACCCCGATCTGAACGGAGTGCTTTAATCTTTCTACCCAGTTAGTTATGTACCCTATTCTGGTATTCCTTGAATTTCTCAAAGGACACACTTTTATGCTTAATTAAGTAGACATATCCGTATCTACTCAAATCGTCCGTGAAAGTGATAAAATGTCTATAGCCATCTCTAGCTGTAATTGACATAGGTCCACATACGTCCGTATGTATGAGTCCTAATAGGTCACTAGCGCGCATTCCAACACCTTTGAAGGAAATTCGAGTCATCTTGCCGATGAGACATGATTCACACGTGCCATATGCAGAAAATCCGAATGAGGGAATAGTCCCATTATCGACGAGTTTCTTTACGCGTTTCTCATTTATGTGTCCCATTCGACAATGCCATAGATAGGTTTGATATTTGTCACCAACCTTTAATTTCTTATTATTCATGTGTAATACTTCCGTGGTTTGATCTAAGATATAAATTCCATTCATGGAAACTGCTTTGCCATAAATAATTTCATTAAAAGAGAAAATACAACTATTATCCTTTATTGAAAATGTAAAACCGTCTTTAGCAAGTACGGAAACAGAAATAATGTTCTTAGATAAACTGGGTACATAGTAACAGTTATTTAAAGATAACTCAAAACCACTAGGGAGTTGGATTACATATGTTCCCTTCGAGGCAGCGGCTACTCGTGCTCCATTCCCGACTCGCAGGTCCACATCACCTTTTTCGAGAGGTATGATGTTCTTTAGGCCCCGCAAATGATTACACGATGAGAACCACAACCAAGATCTAGTACCCAAGTTCAAAACTTGCATGGTTAATCTCAATCATATGAATATAAGATGACATACCAACAGAACGACGCGGCTGCCTTGATGTCCTCACGGTAGACGGGATAGTTCCTCCTCCAATGTCCAGTCTTGTGACAATGGTGGCACTCTATGTCACCGCCCTTGTCTTTGTCTTGCCCTGTGAGCCACTAGTCTCACCAGGCGCACTCTTACCGTTTCCTGGCTTCTTAAACTTTGGCTTACCTACAGCTAGGTCGCCATGAGCCTTGCCCTTACCTTTACCTTTGTTGGAAATTGTGAGAACATCCTGCTTCATGCTCCCACTCAATTTCATATCCTTCTCGGTCTGTACGAGAAGGGAGTGTAACTCATGAGGACTCTTTTTCAAGTCATTAATGTAGTAGTTCGCCCTGAAAAAGGCAAAACCATCGTGAAGAGAATGAAGCATTCGGTCAATGACAATGCTCTCACTGATTTTACAATTCAGTGCCTCCAGCTTCTCGACATTCTCAATCATGTGAAGAATGTGTGGGCTAACCGGTTGGCCCTTCTGGAGTTTCGCATCAAAGAAGCGACAGGTATGCTCATATGTGATGATTCTCGGTGCCTTTGAGAACTCATTAATGAGCGTGGTGAAAATCTTGTTTGCACCTTGGGCAATAAAGCGTCTCTGCAAATTGGTTTCCATTGCAAAGATGAGTACGTTCTTTATCGCACCCGCTTCCATAACGAAATCACTATAAGCGAGTGACTCGTTGACTCCTCGCATTTGGGCCTGGTTGACCGGTATTGGCTCAATTAAATACCCGAGCTTACCGTCGCCAGAGCGCATTCCGTAGTGTCGCTTCCCGATCCGCAAAATTGGACCCATCATTCTTCAGTCGAGTGGACTGATTCATTTGGTCCATGAACATTTTAAGCCAGGACGAACGATCTAGTGTGGCACTAGGCATTGGGATTGTGTTATTTCCAACCATTTGTTGTAACAGTATTATTGATAATAAGCGTGTTCTACACACTAAAAGAAGAATAAAATAATAAGCATGCATCGTTTTTATTTTAAGTCTAATGAACTAATGTCATAACGCGAAGACTCAAAAACATTTATATAATTGACCTCCCTCAAGAATTATATAAATGACCCCAAGACTCAATTCTCTGTAAATTGATAAGCTAACCTGTTAGCTAATTCTACCGTTAGAATTCTTGGTCGATAAATTTCTGTAAATACTATCTTTAGTCCATCATAATCACGAGAAACTCTTCGGACTACAATGTTGAGGTAAACTAAGTCAACACAACTACTTATCCAACGTAGAAGGGGTCATATTAGGCCTACCGACGAAGAAGGGATTCATAGATGTTTGCCCTTATAAAGACTAATCTCAATTTCCGTTTTAGAGGAAGATCCCATCAACTTTTTAATTCATTTTAAGTGAACTATAATCTAGCATGCGAGAATGATTTAAACTAAGGTGATGGCTTAAAGACTCATGACATCTCGCATGTCCATGAAAACTAACATACAACCTATATGAGTCAATTTTCATGCATTTTAGTAGTAGGTGGTTTGGTTTTAGGCGGAATATGATGCAATTACTAGCATGTGAATGAAAAGCAATAAAATGAAAAACGTAAAAAAACAGTAAAAGTCCTAGCTAGTGTGGCCTATCCTATCAAAATAAACAATAAATACAAGTTTGGAATCCATCCTTGGACCCGAGAAACTTGTCTTGATGTTCCATCTTAATCCATGTAGCGGGAGTGAGCTTGAATCTTCATCTTTAGTCTTCTTTGAAATTACAATAAATAAAATTACATAATTGTCCTATTAATTACATTCTAATTTCAAAAACCCAAAACTAAAATAAAGGAGATTCGAGATCTCATAATTACATAAAAAATCATGTTTCCTTCATTACGAAAACATAATTTAACTAAGGCCACACTAAGTATTACATAATACAACCGATTGCAAAAATTAAATACGTAAATAAAATTCATTCATTCGATTCATTCAACAAAAATAAAAGCATCAACTAAAATAAATTAAACATACATAATACAATACATTAATTATGTTGATTAATTTATCCAAACTACCTATTTAAATTAAATTAAGTGACAATTCCGCAATTTAATCACATTAATTTCATTTCAATCCATATTAAACTTGTAATATGAATTCTATCCGTCAAAATTTTAAACCGCTTTAAAATAACTCGGTATCTTTAAATTGTGAACCGATTCACAATAACTAATTGGCCAAAAAAAAAAAAAAAAAAAACAATTAAAATTGGTTCGGCTGAAAAATAAACAAAAAAATTTTTTTTTTTTTATTTTTAACAGCTACTTCACGGCTGATCATAAAAAAAACAGCCCCTTCCCCCTTTTTTTTTATTCGGCAATTAAGAAAAGAAAAAAAAAATTCCATAATTTTTTTTTTCGAAAAAAAACTTTCCTTTCTTTCTTTTTTTTCTGATTCGGTAAAAGGAAAAAAAATAACCTAAAACGTTTTTTTTTCACGGCATACCTAAAAGCAATTGAGCCGTCAAAATTATTTTCCTTTTGCGGCATAAAGCCCTAATACAAAAAAATGATGAAGAACAAAGTTTACAGTTGCTAATAGAACATGGTTTAGCAAAAGAATTAACAATCATGATTAATCTTATATGCTAAAACTATATAGCAAAAACAAGTTCTTGTACCAATGACATGATGATACTATATCTATTCTAACTTAATCTGCATTAAATCAAAATTTCTCAATTCTTCATATGATAATTTTAACCGATTAAAACAATGATATGATCAAAAGAAATTGAATATAAATCATCAAACAAAAGGAAAAACGAAATAAAAAAAAAAAACAGGCCGAAACAAAAAAAAATCTCTCGGCCAAAAATTTTTAACCGAAAAAAACGAAACCCTAATTTATTTTCTCGAAAATTAGGTTATAGTTTACATACAAATTTTATGAAAATCATCAAAATTAAAATCGTGGCCTTGTGCTCTGATACCACTTGTGGGAAATAAATCTGTATACTTCCCTTAAACTAGAAGGATTATAAAGATTTAATAAAGATGATCTAAGGTCATAAAATAAAATACATAAACATAAGTAAAAAGATTTAGAATTAACCTTCGGTCCTAGCAAATATGGCCTAAGAACAATATCAAAATTGATATTCGCCTATTAGTTGCACCCAAGACGATTTGAGATATGCCCTTTGATAATGCTATAAATCAATCTAAAATTTTCTGTAAAATTTAATTGTCTTTGTGTTCTTGTGATGAGAAAGAGGAGGCCAGGTCAAGAAAAAGCATTAGGGTAGAAATAATTCTCTACCTTTCTTTTTATACGACAAAACTTGGAGTCAATTAGGAAAAGAAAAACTTTCCCTAATTTCGGCCAAGTGAACCGAAATAAGGAGTATTTTTCTCCTTATTTTGGTCTTTCCAAAAATATATAAAGTGTGTTAAATTGTCATCTAGTGAGGATCGAACCCATGACCTCTTGGCTTGTGTACCCTCACTATTACCACTATGACACATTCAACTTGTTGATATTAAATACAACTGATTATATTTAACTACGAATTAACAGATTAATTCGTCCAAACTAACCTTATATATATTTAATTTAAATATAACTTATTATATTTAATTTACGAATTGACAGTTAATTCGTCTCAACTTAATATTATTTAATTTTCATTAAATAATTATCTCATCAACACATTGACTAACTTTTTAGTCATTTTGGGCATCAATGTAATTATATTTCTATAACCACATTTCTCAAACACGTCCTATAGGTGTGACCTTTAGGGACCAGTTGATCACCGCCATCTGTATGATAATAACGTCAAACTTTTTAGCAAGCCAACCGTTATTAGGTAAACGTTAATCAACTGATTAAATATACGAAGTATACCCTTGTGAACCTGTAAGAGATTTACAAATATTATCACACTAATTTGTGGAGGACACCAGCTCCAACAAAGTAATGGACATCCATTTCTTTTCAAGTAATGGAAAGAATCCGGACCGAAATAAATTGGTGTGTATTCCACCTACAAAAAATGACGGCTCAATTGTTTGAATTGGGTCTTATTTTGACTTGACATTTGTCTCACAAATGCTTATAAGTATAATATTTAATTATCATATATTAATTTAATTATTTAACACTTAAATAATACAAACTAGTGACTAATGTACACTTACCTCTTAAGTGACATTTTACCATTTTATCAATATAAAATATGTCTTATAAAACCCTCTTAGCTAGTTTTACAACTCCTTGTAAACTTAATTAGCTAATTACCTCCGTCTCATAATATACACACATACCGTAATAATTTAGTAAATCAACTATTAAATACTAAATTCCGTATAACATTTATTAATCAATTATCATGTAATTGAATAATAAATTCATTGGCCCGAGTTCGTAACTCGTTATCAAATAATAAATTCACTTGACTAAATAAAAGTCAATTTTTTACAAGGGACTAATTAAATTTTATCTCATACAAATAATTAGTTTTCTATTTGGGCACCATCCTATAGGTGTGACCGAAAGGGATCGGTTGAACACCGCCGTTAAACGACAGTAACGTCTAACTCTAGTTAGCTGAGCGTTACCGATATACGTTGATCAAATGACAAGTATAGATATTATATTGATACATCCCGCAAATTAATCCACTAATGAGATTTATTAAGTAAGCGCACTATTGTACAGGACACCTACTCCAACAATCTCCCACTTGTCTGATAGAAGTGTGCGCTACCGATTCTCTTATCCGTTTTATCTCCCACTCAATGCAAAGCGTCTTTTAGGTCGTACTTGCATTTGATATAATTCATGAGTGGTTTCCTCGATCGGGAGAATAACTTTCTGACCGAATAATCTATCATAGATCTCATCCGAGCGTGGCCACGCATTCCAGTCAAATCTCCTCGAGTGGCCCTGAGATATTTAAACCCTGACAAGGGTGGACAACTCCTATTGACCTATTTTCTTTGTTCAATCACAGATCACCATGACCCAGTAGATGCCCATCAGCCTCCTTTTACGGCGCGACCTAGGACAAAAACCTAAAGCCAATAGAAAACTGTACTGACTTAGACAAATAGTCGCTACTCTAAAGAATCGACTCAAAGGCATAGCTAGAAGTCCTTGCCACGACCAAGCAACATGAGGACTCTATAAAAATGGTCACTGCCCGACAGAGTGTCATAACAGTCTGCCTATGTAATCGACTAGTCATGTCAATGACCCAATGGTTGTCAAGCCCGCCATCAGTCGACTTACAATCTAGTCACTCCGAGACGTCACCTTATTAGGTAACTAGGGACAAAATACAATGTAAATCCCGTTCACTTTAAGTAGGATTCAACGTTGTCTCAACAACCTACTCGGAAAAACAAAGTATTAAAAATAAACAGAGTTATGAAAAACTCGAACGATAAATGCGATTATCATATATGTAAATAATGATACTCAATCCATTTATTACATATGTTATAATCTACAGTAATTCAGGTACAAGTTTCAATCCCATTGAAAATACATGAGAATTATGCTTAGCCTGCGATAATGGCTTGGTTAAAGGATCGGCAATGTTATCGTCTGTCCCAACCTTACAAATCGCAACTTCGTTTCTATCAATATAATCCCTAATTACATGATACTTTCTGAGTATATGTTTAGACTTGTTGCTAGACTTGGGCTCCTTTGCTTGAAAAATAACCCCACTGTTATCACATAAAATGGTGATAGGATCTGCGACAGCGGGAACTGTTCTTATCCCTTCTAAACACTGCCGAATCCAAACAGCTTCCGACGCTGCAAGATACCCAGCTTCCGTTATAGAATTCGCAGTCACACTCTGTTTGAAACTCTTCCAACTAACAGCACCACCATCCAATATAAATACGTAGCCAGATTGAGATTTTAAATCATCTCAATCTGTTTGGAAACTAGCATCCCTGTAACCCTTAACACATAGCTCAATATCTTCTCCAAACACTAAGAACCAATCCTTAGTCCTTCTCAAGTACTTAAGGATGTTCTTCACGGCTATCCAGTGATTTTCACCTGGGTCCTTTTGGTAACTACTCGTCACACTCAAAACATACAAGACGTCGGGACGAGTACACATCATAGCGTACATGATTGATCTAATAGCGGAAGCATAAGGGATCAATTTCATGCGTTCAATTTCTGCTGGCTCAGTAAGACTCTGTGACTTGCTCAGAGTGATCCCATGACCCATCGGCAGATGACCTCTCTTAGAGTTTGTCATTTTGAACATGTCAAGAATATTATCTATAGAAGCCTCTTGGCTTAACGATAATATCCTTTTGGATCTATCCCTATAGATTCGAATACCTAAGATGCGTTGTGCCTCTCCTAAGTCTTTTTGAAAAAAAATTCCAAGCCACTCTTTTACAGAAGTAAGCATTGGTTTATCATTTCCAATGAGCAATATGTCATCCACATATAAGACTAAGAAGACCACTTTGCTCCCACTAAACTTCATGTATAAACATGGTTCCTCGACACTTTGAGCGAAGCCATTCTGTTTAATCACATGATTAAGACGATGATTCCAACTCCTTGATGCTTGCTTAAGACCATAAATGGATCTCTTAAGTTTTCATACTTTCTTAGGATTGTGTGGATCAATAATACCTTCAGGTTGTGTCATATACACCTCCTCTTCCAGAAATCCATTCAAGAAGGCTGTTTTTATATCCATCTGCCAAATTTCATAATCATGAAATCCAACAATCGCTAAGATAATCCGAACAGAACTAAGCACAGCGACTGGCGCAAAGGTCTCGTCATAGTGAAGACCATGAACCTGAGTGAAAACTTTTGCAACCAATCGTGCTTTGTAGACATCCTTTTGTCCATCCAAGCCGATTTTGATTTTAAAAAACCATTTACACTGAAGAGGTCTAACATCCTCAGGGAAATCAACCAGGTCACATACTTGATTTTCGTGCATAGAGTCCATCTCGGATCGCATGGCCTCAAGCCATAATTTAGAGTTAGGACTATAAATAGCCGTCTTGTAGGTAGTAGGTTCATCACTTTCTAAAAGACATCACAGTCACCATCTTCCTCGATAATACCAAGATATCTATCAGGTGGATGACTAACACGACTTGACCGCCTAGGAACAATAACTGAATCAAATGAAGAAGGAACATCTTTCTGCGTAACATCCTCAGTTTGTGGCTCTTGAACTTCGCTAAGTTCAAATTTTCTCCCACTCTGTCTTCTAGAAATAAAATCCTTTTCTAGAAAGACAGCGTCACGAGCCACAACTCATGTGGAGTTTTATCAGCAGCTTTAGTTGAACTTAGGTTAAGAGATTTAATGGCGGAAAGAATTGCAAATCCCCAAAATGAGTCAGGAAGCTCAGTCTTACTCATCATAGACCGAACCATATCTAATAAAGTTCGATTTCTCCTCTCATCAACACCATTTAGTTGAGGTGTTCCGAGAGGAGTCAATTGCGATACTATACCGCGTTCTTTCAGGTGATCATCAAAGTCATTACTTAGATATTCCCCACCACGATCAGATCGTAATGCCTTGATCTTTCTTTCTAGTTGATTTTTTACTTCATTTTGTAATTCTTTGCATTTTTCAAATGCTTCACTCTTGTACCTCATTAAGTAGACATATCCATATCTACTTAAGTCATCGGTAAAAGTAATAAAGTAGTCGTAATCACCTCTAGCGGTAATAGTCATTGGTCCACATACATCGGTATGTATAAGACCCAACAACTGACTTGCTCTTTCTCCTTTTCCAGAAAAAGGTGAACGAGTTATCTTTCCAAGAAGACAAGATTCACATGTGCCATAAGATTTATAATCAAATGGTGATAAAATACCAGTCTTTACTAGTCTTTTAATGCGATTTTCGTTTATGTGACCTAAACGACAATGCCAGAGATAAAATAGATCGGGATCACCTGTTTTGAGCTTTTTATTTTCTATATGATAAACATCATTAGTTAGATCTAGAATATAAATACCATTGATAGATTTGGCATAACCATACACCATATCATTGAAGGAAAAAGTACAACACTTGTCTTTGATTATTGTATTAAAACCTTCCGCATCTAATACAGATATTGATATTATATTCTTACTTAGGGAAGGTACAAAATAACAATTATTTAGATACAATTCTAAGCCAAATGCTAAACTAAGCACATAAGTTCCCACTGAGACGGCGGCTACCCTAGCTCCATTTCCGACTCGGAGATCAACTTCACCCCTGGCTAGTTGACGCACATTTCTCATTCCCTATAAATGGTTACAAAGATAATAACCACAGCCTGTAACAAATACCCAAGTAGTGGTACTAGCAAACTTGATTTCTATCATAAAGATGTTAGATGAAATTATATCTGAAGACGTCACACGTCCCACTTTCTTATCATCCAAATATTTTGGGCAATTTCTTTTCCAGTTCCCTGTCCCATTACAGTAAAAACATTGTTGGTCGGGAGTTGCCCCTTTCTTAGGTTTAGGTTGGCTATTCACAATAGCCTTCCTTTTGTCGTTTCCTTTAGGATCGGTTTTCTTCCCCTTTCCAGCACCCCTCTTAAATATCCCTTTACCCTTAACATTGATGTTAAGGATATCTTTCCTAAGGCTCCCACTGGGTTGCATGTCCTTCTCGGCTTGGACAAGAAGGCCATGTAGGTCATGGATACTTTTATTGTAACACCCCCATACACCAAGTGCCTTACCAGGACCACCTAATGCATGGAAATACTACCATCTCGGTTACCCAAGGCAGTGTATATCAAAAGGACCATAAAAGAACATACTTTATTAAGTAAGTTTAAAGCAATACATGTCCAAACCAAAACTGTCAAATGAAAATACAACTGTTCCAAAAGTGCTAAACCAACTAAAGTAAATGATCGTTTAAAGACACAGCGGAAGACTTCTAGACATCTCGTTGTGATTCAACCCAGCTATCCCATGCGCGTCCACCTCATACCTGCTCAATAACAGCTCACTATCCCCGAATGGATCACCACAGTTTTCAAAACATTTAAACGGGGTCAGTTACTGATTACACAAAATACAATATAACAGATACACACTAAAGTGTGTAGTCCTGCCAAAATACCCATCGCAATAGGTATTCCTCGCCGCCAGTGGGGGACCGCAGCCGTTCCCACCTAAGCCCCGCTCATCTCATCTGAGCGATAACCCATGTTCCTTAATGTGCACATCCCCTCATGTGGCGGGTTCCACAGAGGGCGAATCAAGGGCGTGAAGCCAATCCCGCAAGTGACTCCACTCAGCCGAGGGCGCACCTCGCGAACCACAAACAAACAACAACAATTATGCAACAACAACTCCAACACAAAACCAACATGTTATAGATCAACAATAAACACAATCACCATCAACACTTATGTAACCAATAACTGAGTAGGGAAACCCTACCTGGAATTAGCAAACACGAGACCGTCACAAAGCAGCTAATCAATAATGCTCCTCAACGAAACCTCTTGCTCCTCAACGAAACCTCCTCCTCCTATAAGCATATAACCATACAATTACCATCTAATAAAACATTATGCTCCCAAAACCCATAATCTACCCAATTAGGGTTTAAAACAAAATCTACGAAATGGTATAAAAATCATACAAGGATCTTACCCACGACACGACGAACTCAACGGCGTAAAGAACACGATGATCCGACAACCTTAGCCTTTGGGATTTGATAGTAACGCGAAGAACAAAAGCAACGTAACTGTTTTCTCTCTTGAAAGGTTTTAGAAAAAGGTAAAAGTGATAAAGAAGGTGACGGAAAGCTTTAAATACCAATCACGCGTTACTAACAAAACCCAGCTAAAATAACCCGCAAAACCAACTTACTCGATCGAGTAAGTAACTTACTCGATCGAGTGACCCTTACTCAATCGAGTCCCCAACTTACTCGATCGATTACCCTTCAGCATAATACTGTTTCGTAAATCAAACATACTTACTCGACAGAGTAAGCCCCACTCGATAGAGTACCCATAGACATAGAAAATCGTAGTATTACAGTCTTCCCTCCTTAAAAAGAACTTCGTCCCCGAAGTTCAACCAATACTCAAAAACAAAACATACTAACTCAACCACGACACAACAACGCAACTAAAAACTCAAAACAAAACTCCCAACTAAAACTCAAACCGACTCAAAGCAACTACTAACTTTACCAAAGCCAACATAAACCATACCAAAACCTTATGCGATCACCTCCTACCCCCCTAAAAGAAACAAGTCCCCGTAACCACACATACCTGATCAAAAAGAGACGGATACCGCTCCCTCATAGCCTCTTCCGCCTCCCAAGTAGCTTCCTCAACCTAATGATTAGACCATAGAACCTTAAGCAACACTATTTCCCCGGATCTAGTTTTCTGAACCTTACGATCAATAATCTATTTCGGCACCTCAAGATAAGACAAGGACTCATCCAACTCTATGTTCTCCACCTCTTGCACATGTGAAGGATCGCTCACATACTTTCGTAACTGAGACACATGAAACACATTATGCACCCTATCCAAAGTCGCTGGCAATGCTAACCGGTAAGCAACCTCTCCCACACGATCCAAAATCTCATATGGTCCGATGAACTTCTGGCTCAGCTTCCCTTTCTTACCAAACCTCATAACCCCACGCATAGGAGACACTTTCAGAAGAACCTTGTCCCTAACCATAAACCTCTATGTCACGGCGATGTAAGTCTACAAAACTCTTTTGTCGATCCTGGGCCGCTTTCATCTTTTGCCTAATCACCTTAACCTGTTCTATTATCTCCTGTACCATCTATGGTCCTAAAACCACTGCCTCAGCTCTATCATCCCAGCATATTGGACTCCTACACCTCCTCCCATACAAAGCCTCAAACGGTGCCATCCCAATACTCGTGTGATAGATGTTGTTATAAGAAAACTCAATCAGATCCAACCTATCTTCCCAGCTACCACCAAACTCCATCACACAAGCTCTCAACATATCCTCCAAGGTCTTGATAGTTCTCTCTGTCTGTCCATCTGTCGCAGGATGAAAAGCAGTACTCATCTTTAAAGTAGTACCCATCAGATCCTGCAACTTTTGCCAAAACCGTGATATGAATCTCGCATCTCGATCTGACACAATATCCTTAGGCACCCCATGTAACCGAACCACATGCTTTATATAACACAAAGCTACCTGTATCTTCGTCCAAGTATCTCTCATCGGAACAAAGTGAGCTGACTTAGTCAAACGGTCAACTATCACCCATATCATGTTGTTACCCTGTTGGCTCCTCGGTAAACCCACTATAAAGTCCATAGAGATAGATTCCCATTTCTACTCAGGTACCTCAAGAGATTGAATCTTACCTTGTGGTTGTCGATGTTCTCCCTTGACCCTCTGACATGTCAAACATCGAGCCACAAACTCAATTGTTTCTTTCTTCATCCCAGGCCACCAGAAAGTCTTCTTCAAATCTTTATACAACTTGTCACCACCTGGATGTACTGAATACGGTGTGCAATGAGCCTCTGTCATAATTATCTTTTTCAACTCCTCATCATTAGGAACACACCATCTCCCATCAAATCTCACACTGCCATCTGTATGAATAGAGAACCGAGATACTGTCTCTTTCTCTACTCCAACTCTCCACTCCCTAATCTTAGGATCCAAAGTCTGTTTCCTGCGAATGTCATCATATAGATCCGGCTCCACTGTCAAGTCCCCTCTAGCATCCCTTTTCTGTATCACATGTATCCCCATCTTTCCCACCTCATCTCTCAACCTCATCAAAGACATAGCTGTGCACAGAGAATACACACTCTTCATGCTCAGCGCATCAGCAACCACGTTTGCATTCCCTTCATGGTATATAATATCCATGCCATAGTCCCATATCATCTCCATCCACCTCCTCTATCTCATGTTCAGCTCCTTTTAAGTGAAGATGTACTTGAGACTCTTGTGATTTGAAAACACCTTAAAGGTCTCCCCATAAAGATAGTGCCTCCAAATCTTGAGAGCAAACACAACTGCACCCAACTCTAGATCATGTGTCATATAGTTCTCCTCATAAGGCTTCAATTGCCTATAAGCATAGGCAATTACTTTCCCATTCTACATCAACACACATCCCAATCCATTCTTTGAAGCATCTGTATATACCTCAAAGTTCTCACACCCTTCAGGTAATGCTAAGACTAGAGCTGTGGTCAAACGCTCTTTTAATGTGGAACGCCGTCTTACACTTTCATCCCAACGAAACCTGTTCTCTTTCCTCATCAACGCTGTCATAGGTCTGGCTATCTTAGAGAAGTCTTTCACGAACCGACGATAGCACCCTGCCAAACCCAAGAAACTCCTGATCTCTGCCACATTCTTTGGTGCTTCCCACTTAGACACTGCCTCTATCTTTGTCGGATCCACAACTACACCATCCTTGGAAATCACATGCCCCATAAAGGCAACTTCCTCGAGCCAGAAGTCACACTTAGACAACTTTGCATACAGCTGATTGTCACGCAAGGTCTGCAACACCAACCTCAAGTGCTCCTCATACTCCTCCTTAGTCTTGGAATAGACTAAAATATCATCTATGAACACCACCACAAACCGATCAAAACAATGACTGAAGACCCGGTTCATCAAATCTATAAACACTGCTGGTGCATTAGATAACCCAAACGGCATCACCACGTACTTACAGTGACCATACCTCGATGTAAAGTTGTCTTTAGTATGTCCTCATCCCGAATCCTCACCTGATGGTAACCTGATCTCAAATCAATCTTGGAAAAGACTGATGCCCCACTCAACTGGTCAAACAGATCATCTATCCTTGGCAAAGGATACTTGTCCTTCACTGTAACCCTGTTCAGCTCCCTGTAGTCGATGCACAACCTCAAACTCCTATTTTTCTTCTTCACAAACAGAACTGGTGCTCCCCACGGTGATACACTGAGTCTAATGTATCCCTTATCAATCAAATCATCCAGCTGTTTATTCAGCTCCTCCAACTCCTTAGCACCCATGCGGTACGGGGCCTTAGAGATTGGTCTCGTCCCTGGTTTCAGCTCCACACTGAAATCTATATCCCTCTTTGGTGGCATACCTAGTATCTCCTACGAAAAAACATCTGAAAACTCTCCCACCGCTGGTATTTGATCAACTGTCGAACTCACCTTACTATGGTCTTTCACATGGCATAGAATCAAAGGACACCCCTTCCTTAGATAAGACTTCAATGTCACCGCTGCAATCACTTTGACTTTAGGTTTGACAACAAACCCACGATAAGACACACTAACTCCCTTAAGACCTCTCAAAGAAACTCTCTTTTGGTGACAATGTATTCTAGCCTTGTACTTACCCAGCCAATCTATACCAACTATCATCTCAAAACCATCCATGGGAAACTCTAACAAATCTACCGGAAGGTCAACCTGCCCAACTATCATAGATACACCCTTATACAACCTCCCACAAGTTACAAACTCACCCAACGGTATACAAACCTCATCTTTTACAGACTTAAACTTCCCCAAACCCAAAAGCTTAGCATGACTCGATGATACAAAAGAATGTGATGCCCCCGAATCAAACAAAATAAAGGTGAAGACACCATTAACAAGAAAAGTATCCGTGATCACGTGAGCATCATCCTCAGCAGCTTTCTTGTCCATCATGAATAACTTGCCACTGGTCTTCTGTCCACTTTCCTGGACAGTACCAGCAGAAGTAGAGGGCTTGGCAGCCGATCCCTGGTTGTTGTTTGTTGCCGGTTTCTTATATGGATTACCACCATTGCGGTTAGCCCCACCGTTGTTGTTACTCTGACCACCCTGATTGTTCCATGACCCAGCCGGCCTGTTGCTAGCATAACTCTGAGACGGACCCTGAGATAAACTCCCCTGTGATGGCCTCTGGAAACCTCTCCCCACAGCACTGTTACACTTATGTCTCTTGTGGCCTACACTGCCACAATTAAAGAATGTTAAACCCCAGCTGCTACTACCACCACCTCGAGCACGCCCAAAGGAAGCTCCACCGCTAAACCCCGATCCCGATGAGTAAGCTCTCGCTTGGTTATGGTTGCCTCTCTTGTAACTGGAATGAGTACCTGATACAAAATAAAGGTTTTCCATAAATCATTAGGACTAGTTTATTTCCTAAATAGAGATTATTATTAGTTTATTTTATTTCCTAGTTAACAGAATAAGGCAAGACGGTTTTAGGTAAGTTTTAGATTGTGTTTTAGATTAGCTAGGTTGGTTTCTAACTCCTATATAAGGAGGTCTAATGTATTATTTATCACACAGATTGAGAATTAATAAAAAAAACAGAACTTTGCTTTGCTGTGTGCAATTGTGAATTTCGGATCGACGCGTTCGTTCCAAGCTTTGTTATTGTTTGATGCGTTTTCAAACTCTAACCCGATTGATAGCAATAGGTCTTACGATTCAATCACCATTGTTCGATCTATAGGTCTAGATCGCAAATATTCCATTGTTTCGATTTACTCACATATTTCGAAGCAAATATCCCTATTTATCATTATTGTTCTTTATACTCTTAAACCGCTTCTGCGCAATTTTCGTATCATAAGTGGTATCAGAGTTTCGGCTCTTGATTTTCTCAAATCTAGACGGTCCTAGGCGTGTTAAAGCCAAATTATCAGTTGAATTTCTTATTGCGATTGGAGTTCAAGGGTTAAACTTGAACAGATAGTTCGAGGGTTAATCGGTTTTGCATCTCAGGAGAAGGTTCTAGTAACTTATTACTCAAGGCGTGAAGGTTGCACCAAAAAAAAAACAAAAAAAAAGTGTTACTGTTCACGCGCGGTACTGTTCTTCCGCGAAAAAAAAAACTGAAAAAAAGGGCAAAAAGAAGAAGACATGTCGGGAGTATTCTCAAGTCAAAGCATCTACGAGGAGAATGTTAAGTTTGATCCGACATTACCTCCTATTTTTGATGATTATAATGATGAAAAGACAATTGAGGTTAATGGTGATGTTATTTTTCAAGAACAAGATCTAGTAAATAAGTGTGTCAATGGAAAATTATTTGGTAATGCTGATGGGCATAATTATATTAAGAACCGGATTCCTGTAGTTGACATAGGTGATTCAAAAAGATTAAAGCTTGATGTCGTGCAAGGAGGGTGGTGGGATGGAAGGCACGAGCTCATATGGGAAAAGATGGATAAGCTTAAAGGCTGCATTGAAGATGACGAGCTGAAAAGGAGAGCAATGATTTTCACGAATAACTCCATGTTCTTAGTCAATTTTGCATCTGAATTTGCTAGGATTGTAATCGATCCCGGTGGATTCCATGGTTCTAAGAATCGGGACGATTCTTTTGAAGAAAGGGAGTATGATTCAAAATAAAGGTTTTCCATAAATCATTAGGACTAGTTTATTTCCTAATTAAAGATTATTATTAGTTTATTTTATTTCCTAGTTAACAGAATAAGGCAAGACGGTTTTAGGTATGTTTTAGATTGTGTTTTAGATTAGCTAGGTTGGTTTCTAACTCTTAAATAAGGAGATCTAATGTATTGTTTATCACACAGATTGAGAATTAATAAAAAAATAAAAAAAAAAAAAAAAAAAAAAAAAAACAGAACTTTGCTTTGCTGTGTGCAATTGTGAATTTCGGATCGACGCGTTCGTTCCAAGCTTTGTTATTGTTTGATGCGTTTTCAAACTCTAACCCGATTGATAGCAATAGGTCTTGCGATTCAATCACCATTGTTCGATCTATAGGTCTAGATCGCGCAAATATCCCATTGTTTCGATTTACTCACATATTTCGAAGCAAATATCCCTATTTATCATTATTGTTCTTTATACTCTTAAACCGCTTCCGCGCAATTTTCGTATCACTACCACCCTCACTCTCAGCCTTCCTCTTCTCGGGACCTCTCTCCCTATTCTCCTTGGCCATTTCGACCAATCTCTCAGCTCTCCCGGCTCGCTCATACACTTCCTTAACATCGGTAAGGACTTCAACTGTTAGCTTCTCCGTGATCTTATAGGTCAAGCCCTTCTCAAACCTCGGCGCCAGGTTCTCCTGGTTCAACCCCATATCCTCATCATACCTAGACTTCTCATTAAACTTATGATAGTACTCGGCCACAGTCATATCCGGAGTTATTTTGAAATCATCAAACTCCTCTCTCAGTTTACTATGGACATGCTCAGGTACAAACTCTCGGCGCATAGCTCTTTTGAACTCACTCCAAGGTATAGTTGACTTCCCCTGTCTCACATACAGATCTAAGGCACTCTTCCTTACCTTATCCCACCATTCTCCAGCCACGTCTCTCAAGTAGAACGCAGCTTGTTCCACTTTAAAGTCCTCAAGGCAGTGAACCACATTCAGAATATTCTCTATCTCTCTATGCCAATTGTCGAGCAAAATTGGCGCTCCGGTACCCATGTATTCCTTTGGGTTGAAATGAGCTATGGTAGTACTCATCTTAGCAAAATCTACCCCAGCCTCCTTATCCTTCCCAAACTTCTTCAAGGCCTCAGTAAGCGCCTCTTGATGCTCAAGCATCTTGGCCACTTCATCTATACTCATCATCTCAGCCCTAGCATACAAGGCAGATCTCTTTGGCGGCATCTTTGAACTATATAAGAGAAAAGGTAAACGTAAACACACATCCCTCAACTTAAACATGTATATGACATGAGCAGCTCACACTCGACCGAGCAACACAACCCACTCGATCGAGTTGAGGCCACTCAATCGAGTGCCTCGACTCTAGAACCTGACCAGAAAGCATCACATAACCCACTCGATCGAGCCCCTAGCATACTCGATCGAGTAGCCCTCGCTCGATCGAGTCCCCAACTTACTCGATCGAGCGCCTAAAAACAGCAGCGATGGTTCAAAACGTTATACACCCCCACTCGACCGAGTCCTGCCCATTCGATCGAGTCCCTCAACTACTCGATCGAGTGGCCCCCACTCGATCGAGTCATGCTGACTCGTAAGCTACCCGCATGCTCAACTCAACTACTTTCCCCAACAACTATATACATTTGGATATGTATACGTATATACAACAACACAACATCCTATTCACATGTTTCTAACAAGCTACATTATAAATCATCATATGTAATCTTCATTATCCACAACAACATACAATCATACAATTTACCTACCTTTTGCCACCACATTCTCCATTCTCCAGATTCATTTATCCACCGATCCATACAACACATTTTCAATATAGATATGCAACATAACGTAAATAAACATATAGCGATCCCATGACACACCTCATAGTGACCGGTTTGAAGTTGTAGGGCGAGATCGTGACTTTAGGACGTCTCCCAAGCCTTTGCATTAGCTCCTAACAACTCCTACCTGGGTTCATTTTATTTTGACTCCCTAGTTTCATTGGGTTCATTAGTTACAGGTTCCAAAATTGTCGCTCTGATACCACTTTGTAACACCCTCATACACCAAGTGCCTTACCAGGACCATCTAATGCATGGAAATGCTACCATCTCGGTTACCCGAGGCAATGTATATCAAAAGGACCATAAAAGAACGTACTTTATTAAGTAAGTTTAAAGCAATACATGTCCAAACCAAAACTATCAAATGAAAATACAACTGTTCCAAAAGTGCTAAACCAACTAAAGTAAATAATCATTTAAAGACACAGGGGAAGACTTCTAGACATCTCGTGGTGACTCAACCCAGCTATCCCATGCGCGTCCACCTTATACCTGCTCAATAGCTGCTCACCATCTCCGAATGGATCACCACGGTTTTCAAACCATTTAAACGGGGTCAGTTACTGACTACACAAAATACAATATAACAGATACAATACACAAATTACCCAATCTCCATCACAACTCCACACACCTGACTACACACTAAAGTGTATAGTCCTACCAGAATACCCATCGCAACAGGTATTCATCGCGCCAGTGCGGGACCGCAGTCGTTCACACCAAAGCCCCGGTCATCTCATCCGAACGATAACCCATGTTCCTTAATGTGCACATCCCTTCCTGTGGCGGGTTCCACAGAGGGTGAATCAAGGGCGTTAAGCCACTCCCGCAAGTGACTCCACTCAGCCGAGGGCGCACCTCGCGAACCACAGACACACAACAACAACTCCAACACAAAACCAACATGTTATAGATCAACAATAAACACAATCACCATCAACACTTATGTAACCAATAACTGAGTAGGGAAACCCTACCTGGAATAAGCAATCACGAGACCGTCACAAAGCAGCTAATCAATAATGCTCCTCAACGAAACCTCCTCCTATAAGCATATAACCATACAATTACCATCTAATACAACATTATGCTCCCAAAACCCCCAATCTACCCAATTAGGGTTTTAAACAAAATCTACGAAACGGTATAAAAATCATACAAGGATCTTACCCACGACACGACGAACTTAACGGCGTAAAGAACACGATGATCCGACAACCTTAGCCTTTGGGATTTGATAGTAACGCGAAGAACAAAAGCAACGTAACTGTTTGCTCTCTTGAAAGGTTTTAGAAAAAGGCAAAAGTGATAAAGAAGGTGACGGAAAGCTTTAAATACCAATCACGCATTACTAATAAAACCCGGCTAAAATAACCAGCAAAACCAACTTAGTCGATCGATTAAGTCTTACTCGATCGAGTGACCCTTACTCGATCGAGTCCCTAACTTACTCGATCGAGTACCCTTCAGCAGAACACTGTTTCGTAAACCAAACATACTTACTCGACATAGTAAGACCCACTTGATAGAGTACCCATAGACATAGAAAACCGTGGTATTACAGTTATCCATATTGCTTATATTATAATTCACCCTGAATTGGGCGAATCTATCGTGAAGCGAGTGTAGCACTTAGTCAATCGCAATCTCGTTAGAGATAAGACTACCTAGCCACTCTAGAGTCTCAACGTGTTCAATCAAATTGAGTACATGGGCATTCACTGATTAGCCCTTTCCAAGGCGAGCCTCGAAAAAAGATGCGGCAGCTTTGTACCGTCTGATTCGAAGTGATTGGGAAAACATGTTCCCAACCCTCGTGTAAATCTCATGTGCATTCAGTGAAATGCACTGACGTTGTAACACAGGGTCCATGGCAAATATTAAGACGCTCTTAATTGCATTAGACTCTCTAATGTATTCATCATATGAAGACCTAACATCGCCGTTGGTTATTGTATCAATGGGTTTGGGAGGGGGAGGGTCAAAAAGATAGCGTGACTTGCTGTCGGCGAGAGCAGCAGCTTTCAGCTGCTCTACCCAGTCGATGTAGTTGCTTCCATCTTTCTTTAAGGATACTCTATCCATAAAAGACCGAAGCCAAGAATCGCGTGAAAGTGGAGCAGATGGTGGTGGTACATTTGTTTGTTGAGTTGGTGTTGTAGTCGACATTATGCGAATATTTTACTACAAACAAAATAAGAAAGGAAATATTAACATTTATCGTGAAATTAACTTGATAAAATTTTAAACAATTTTTAATATGTATTTAAATAATGATCTCCCACTGAATTATATAAATGATTCCAAGATCCGTTTTTAATTAATTTCGGGCACGGTGAACCGATACAACCCAATTTTAATTAAATTCGGTGAGTCAACGTTTGACTGATTCTACACCTAGAACTCTTGGTCGATAAACTTCTTAAATTTATCTCTAGCCCCGGAACTGAGACTCGTCTATGCATCCCGTTGAGTCCAACCAAATTTGACACGTAATAACAATTATTACCCCACTTACCCAACGTAAAAAGGTTACACCTCATTAGGGCGAGCATGCTTCTAATGAAGAAGGGATTCATAGGTGCTACTATTGGTAAGGCTAATCTCAATTTTAATTAATGTGAGAGATCTTGTCAATTAATCATCTATCACCTTTAAGTGAACTAAATTAGTGAATACTAGATAATCATAAATTGACAACACTCGTATAAAACAATAAAATGCATGTTGTGACGATTTGGAATGAATGCATAGAAAAATCATGAAAAACAACTCCTTGGTCCCTTGAGTCTTCATCGGAACGGCCACCAAGAAACCACCGTCTTTAGGATTTCGGAACTCCTTTCCGAAACTCTCCATCTATGGGAAACTTCATCTTTGAGAAAACTCGAACAAATACATAACTAATATAATCAAATTACATACCTACTCCTATTATACAATAATTTAAATAAAAAATTAAAACTATTAATTAATTACAAACCGGCGATACGAGATCGAATTTAAATTACAAAACAATCGATATACTCTTTCATTACGGGTAATATCGACTTTCAACTATGGCCATATTAGGTAAAAATACATGATTAACATAAATTAAATCCATTCATCAACATGAATAAAAATATGCAATAAATGAAATATGTCATGCCAAATCGTCCTAATTTACCAACAACGATCATGTTAGCTCGGTTTTGCGAGATTGTGCAATTTTTAACCATTAAAAATATACAATCACATCGTAAAACACTTTCAAGGTAACCCAATCATACTAATCTGTTTTAACTCCAAAAATTAGTCCCCACTAATTATATGGTGATTAATAGGGTTTATTTGATTTTAATATAGCAAAATTACCTTAGAATTCATAACTTTTATGAAATAATTCAATTGAGTCATAACTGTTATGCGGAAGCGTGAATATCCTGTGTTGGGCCTCTGCTGCATCTGTGTTCACAACCCATAATAGTACGATATTGTCCGCTTTGATCCAAACCCTCACGGATTTACTCTTGGGCTCCTTCCTAAAAGGCCTCGTACTATTATATTCTTTGGACACTTATAAATATGATCTTCCATCTTTATTCTACCGATGTAGGACATGGGTTTGAACTCTAACAAATCCTCCCCTCAAACCAAGGACCATCATCTTGACTCGTACCTTGACCTTCATGGAGAACTTCAACTTCCCACACCCTACAGCTCCAACTTTCTTCTAGACACCCTTAGCATCACCCAGACTTAACCTCCCCTTACTGACACACTATGTGTCTCTCCAGGGGTCTACTATCCCTCCACGGGACTATGCTACACTTGCATACCAAACTCCTCTGCGTCCAATATAACCCTGGATTGGGTCTGAATCCAGTGCCTTCATGGGACTTACCATGGACCGCGCACCTTTTGTTGCCTCCACTAAGCCTCATCACGCCTCCCGGGGTCGCTGATGATCTTCTCTTGGGTGGCCTACCGTCTCACCACCTTGAGACCAATGTTGCCTCCACTAAGCCTCAGCCGACCCTGTCGGGTCACTGATGATGTTCTTCTTGGATGGTCTGCCGTCCCACTACCGTGAGACCAATGTCAAAGTCCCGCGTCTTACAGTGTACGCCACCTTTAACTCTTGTCTCTATGCTTCACCAACGTACCTCCTATGGACTTGAGCTTTGCAACAGTCTGCTAGATCGAGCTCATGCGTCCATGACTCGCGAAAGCTATCTGTCCTGCTCTCCAAGCTCTACCATTTATACGTCAGGGGGCCTAGGCCTAAGTTTTTTTAACTTTGGGCTCTGATACCAATTGTTATGCGGAAATGTGAATATCCTACTATTAGGCCCCTGCTGCATCTGTGTCCACTGCTCATAATAGTACGATATTGTCCGCTTTGGGCCAAGTCCTCACAGATTTACTCTTGGGCTCCTTCCCAAAAGGCCTCATACTATTATATTCTTTGGACACTTATAAAGATGATCTTCCATCTTTATTCTACCGATGTGGGACATGGGTTTGAACCCTAGCAATAACCATTATGGAAAAATCAAATCTAAAATTTTTGTACATTCTGGTCACCTACCAAAATGATGTGCATGTCGAAAATTTAGCCCATAAAATCGACTTCTAGCATTTTCGCAATTTAATCGATAATTGTACAATTTTTATGATTTAATTCCAAATCAAACCATAAAAATTATAAAACTTCAAAACAAAATTTTTGAACATTTTGAAACAAATTCCAGTAGCTAATTATCAAAAAACAATAACTTCCGATTATTATTTATTTACAAAATAACCACTATTTACCGATTTGTATCCAGTAAAAATCAATAAACTATTAAAATTAATCAAATTAATTTCGAAAATTCTACTTCTCATAAGTAAAACATGCATGTGATTATTTGAAAATAAACATACTCAAAGTTAACATGCAACATAATTTTATTAGTATTTAACTAAAATTAATGCATTTTAACTTGGTTTTAATCAGTAATATGTAATTATATGCTATAAAAACCGAAAAAATCAAAATTTTTACCCAAATCATTTTAGGATCAGATTATTACATGCAAATTGATATTTTGTGATAAAACCAATTTTAACATCTAAATACTCATTTTATCAATTTATCTCATAAAGCGATAAAATCGTCTTAAAACAACATGCATGTGAATAACAATGCTCTGATACCAATTGTTAGTTTTAAGACCCTAATTAGACTCCTCTAATCATATTTAAATTACTAATTAATTTAATTTAATGTGGTCTCAATCACATGCATGCAATCTATATGCTTAATTTAAGAAAATAAGAAGAAGTATCTTCCTTACATTGTTGGTAAAATGGTATTATAGGGCACAACAAAGGACTCCTTCCTTATATTGTTCTTGAGCTATGTAAATATGGATGATCTTCCTTAACCACAAGTCACCAAATTAGATAGACCTCCTTTAGGATGCACCCAAGACTAGCCCAAAATTCCTATAATTATTAACTAGATAATATATAGAATTAACCTTGTATATTTTGTAAGTTTTACTACTATAGTAATACTTGATTTATAATATTATTTATGAATTTAGTTTGATGAAGGTTGATCAACTTTTGATTAATTTGTTTGAAGAAAAAGAATGAAGAAAATAATCTCCTTATTTCCTTCAAATGTCATGGCCAAAAGAGAGTTTTAGAGGTTTTTTTTCTTTCTTTTCTAAATAAAAATATCCATGCAAAGCTCTCTTAATGGTAGTATATATAATCAATGTAAGTGGGAGACAAAGGTGGATTATGATGTCACCAATGTTGACCAAATGACCAAATAAATTGGTGTGTATTCCACCTACAAAAAATGACGGCTCAATTGGTTGAATTGGGTCTTATTTTGACTTTTGACATTTGTCTCACAAATGCTTATAAGTCTAATATTTAATTATCATATATAATTAAATATTAATTTGATTATTTAACACTTAAATAATACAAAATAGTGCCTAATGTACAATTACCTCTTAAGTGACATTTTACCATTTTATCAATATAAAATATGTCTTATAAAACCCTTTTAGCTAGTTTTACAACTCCTTGTAAACTTAATTAGCTAATTACCTCCGCCTCACTATATACACACATACCGTAATAATTTAGTAAATTAACCTATTAATTACTAAATTTCGTATAACATTTATTAATCAATTATCATGTAATTAAATAATAAATTTCTTGGCCCGAGTTCGTAACTCTTCATCATATAATAAATTCACTTGACTAAATAAAAGTCAATTTTGTGCAAGGGACTAATTAAATTGTATCTCATACAAATAATTAGTTTTCTATTTCGGCATCATCTTATAGGTGTGACCGAAAGGGATCAGTTGAACACCGCCGTCAAACGACAGTAACGTCTAACTTTAGCCAGCTGAGCGTTACCGATATACGTTGATCAACTGACAAGTATATATATTATATTGATACATCCCGCAATTATTCCACTAATGAGATTTATTAAGTAAGCGCACTATTGTAGAGGACACCTACTCCAACACAAAGTTGGTTTTACATGTGCTTATAACGAAAATCAATAATCTTAATTAATAACACGTTACCGTCGCAAACATATATATATATAATTGAGTTCCAGAAAAGAGGACTACCCCATGCACATATAGTTTTATGGTTGAAGAAGGATGGTTCACAGATATATCTAGAATATATTGAAAGCTGTGGACACATCCACCCACGCCGCGCGCACCCGCGCGTTGATTTCGAGGCGGCGGTACTTCTCCCACAGAACTCCGGCGCGAGGCCGAGGCACGTTATGGGCCGTTACCGATTTTAAAGGCATTGAGACCGGTGAAAGGTTTGACATGCCTGCATTTGTGGAGTCGCCACCAATTTTTATAGAAAATTGGAACCATTCGAATACTTCATGCCAGGTCAAGCCACAAAGTAGTGACATGAACACTAAGAAATTCGTTACCCTTAGCATTCTATGTCTAGAATGACTCTCGTGATGCCAATGAACTCGGGTGTTCACAGAGATCTTGAGTAAGGGGTGAGGGTACGTATTAGGAAGCTCGTTTATTTGAACACCTAATCCCGCCCGCCTCGATAGCGGCCTCTACTAATCATCAGGGAAGTTATTTATACTTGATATATTGTCAATTTGTATGCATGCAATGCAACATCCAGTAGATGAATCCTAGCATGTGATATTAGACTAAGTCGGTGAACAAACAATTTAGCACTTAATTGGGTCGAAGTTGGAAGTTAGATTAATTATAGGTGAATGCAAAGTAAATAAATCATACAAGATAATAAGTAAAGAACAAACAAATAAAAAATAAGTTACAATTGATAAACTTGAATTTACATCATAAACATGCTCAAAAGAATTTGAAAATAAAAGAAAATAAAAGAGATAAAAGAAAATAGAAGAAATAAGGAAATTAAAAGGAATAGGAGATGAAATAAATTAGGAAAATAAAAATAAAGAAATAAAAAATATGAATTATATGGAAAATAGTCGAATTATTGAAAATATGTCGAATTATGGTGATAATAAGAATAATACTTGATTAAAATCCTAATTAGAAAAGCTATGTCAAAACGAGACGAGTTCAGAGGCAGAAGCCATCCCAGAACAGGCACAGCAACAACTGCGTCCTCTAGAAGAGGCGCATCACTTGTTGTGACTATTCTTGAGTTGAGTTCTGACTGTGAAAGTCAGACCCGCGGGTTAGTTATTGTTCGTTGGTTGATTTACGTCGATTATTAGCATATGACTCAAGTAGAAGTGTTTTAACATGTTCATGTATACTAATATCGTCACAAGTCAGATTAAAGATTAAGTTTAAATAAATTATTACGGCGATATACATAATTATACGATGTCGGGCTTATAAAGATCGAAACTTTGAACTTGAAAACAGAATTAAATTTGATAAACTGAAATCAAATAAAGAAAACTATGTACAAAAGACGAATTTTAAAGACTCGATATGGCAAAATCGAACCTTTAAAATCCGGGTTTGAATAAGATGACGAAAACCCGGAAATATTGAATTATAAGGGATTTAAGTCGAAAACTATTGAAAAGGACTTTATGAAATAAATAGAAACTAAAAATAGCAAAGGTTTGAAGAAATAAAGAAGAAAAAACAAAAAGATGAAAACAAACAGTGGCACGAGAAAGAAGAAGAAGAAGAGCAGCAACGGATAAGCAGCCCCTGGAAGAGGCGCAGCAGATGCTGCGACCATTCCAGAAGGCGCATCAGTTGATGCGTTTCCTCTCGATGTCATATCGCTGCTATTTTTCAAACGGTTTGAGACTTGACTTTTGAAAACTGTTTGAGCATATTTATGATATAAAACCTTACATTAATTATAATACATAAATAAAATAAAGAAAATTGGGATTTTTGTTGGGAAATGTGTCCTCAACAATAGTGCGATCACATGATTTAAATATCATTATTAAATCTCATTACAAGAATACGGAAGGGATGATACATAATATATATAGTCAACTGGTCCACACATATCGGTAATGATTGGCTGGCTAGAGTTTGACATTACCGTCGTGCGACGGTGGTGATTAGTTGATCCCTTGAGGTCACACCTAAAGGACGATTCCCTTAATTGAAAAGGTTAATTAGTTGTATACCGATACAGATTAATTAATTCCTTAAAATTGAACAAATTGTTATAAGAGAGAAAATAACATCTTATTATAATGTGATTAAATGAGATTTTATTTAGTAATTTAAGAAGTTATATTACTAAAATTAATCGGTGTTTGCGAAACACGCGAGATGAGAATGATGAGTTAGTTATAATTACAAGATATTGTGAATTATACTAACTAGTAATTAAATGACCATTTTATGAGAAAGTAATTTTATATTACTAGTCAATTTGTTAAATATGATTTATTTAATTTGTAAATGATATTTAATTTATTAAATATGCATTTTAAATTAAAACATGACATAGGACATGTCACATGTCACATGACATACAATTGTACAATTGACAAAAATAAAATGGACTCCATATTACAAAATGTAAACCGAAAATTGGGTGAGCTTGTGAGAAATTTTGTTTTGTTCATTTGTCTTATTCATTTGTCTATGACACTTGATAGTGACATGACCATGCAAAGTCCTTACACCAATTTGTCTTATGAAGACAAAAAGAAAAAGAAAAATTTGGTCTATATACTATAACCAACCGGTTTTGGTTAGAATATAGAGTGGATTTTTCTTATTTTTATCATTCTCTCATGTTTTTATGAAAACCTACTACTTCTCTCTCTTGTTCATCAAAAATTCAAGTTTGATGAATCTAATTTGTGAAAATCAAACACTAGTAATACTAGAAGTAGTATATGAGTATTAGTAATAGATTTTAAGGTAAACTACATTACAAACATCTAGTACATGTTTATTTGTGGGTTTAAGGGATTGTCTTGGGTGCAACTAATTGGAGGGCTTCTAATTTGAAGTCAAAAATGTTCATCCATTAATGGAAAGCTCAAGAACTAACAAGAAGGAGATCTTGTGGTGCCCAATATGACCGAAATTTAATTGGTGAGAAAATGATTTCTTCACTTATTTATTTTAGTTTGCATGCATAAGATCATTAGTTAATTTTATGACAAATTAAATTAAAACATATATGAGTATGTTAAGTATATAGATCTACTTTTCCTTCAATCGGTATCAAGAGCCATGGTTGTTTGCATGCAAATCGGTTAAAAGTTTTTCCGAGTTATAAAGATTAACATATAAAACTTGTATAATTTGTGTTATTATGATATATCACAAAATTAATTTTTGAATGTTAAATTTTCTGATCCTAAAATGTATTTAGGATATTTTGCTTAATTTATGGATTTTATTGTTCATTTTATATAATATTGGCATTAAAATGTGATTTTTATGATAAAAATGTCATTTTTGGACGAAAATTAGCTAAACTTTGAATTTTCCAGTGGTTTTTGGATATGTTTTTACATATATTATTTTTAGATGATCTGGAACTTTTCATAATTTTATGAGTTCTTATGCTCGAAAAATGGATTTTTCATGTTAAAAATCAATTTTAGATGAAAAATAGGTTAATATGAGATAAATTTCGAATCTGGTCATAGAAATGTAGTATGTTGTCATATGCAATTTTACAAGATGTGTGTAAAATAATAGGCTATAATGAAGTCTTCATGCATGATTTATGGATTTTTGATGAAAAATAGCATAAATAGTGACTTAATTAGTGAAAATTGCTAAAACATACTTCATGACTAAGGAAAAACGTCACATGTTGCATTTTATTATCTTTTTCAGATCTAAAATTGAAAAGTTGATGAATATAATTTTTCTCATGTTTTTATGATTTTTATTGATTAATCCGATAAACCACAACATTGTTTTTCCCGATAACTTTCGAAATTTTTAACCTAAGTTTTTGAACATTATGAGTGTCATGGTATTTTTCCAGAATGTTCATGAGTTTAAATTTTAAATTTTGAATTTATTTGAAATTTTTATGATTTATTTGAAGTTTATAGCATTTTATTGTAATTTTGAGTCCATTAATGAACAATTTTAAGTAATATAAGTTAATTATAGTCAAATAGTTAGTGAAGACTAATTTTGAGTCCTAAGAAGTTAGGGTAATTAACTTGTGCATAAATATGAATTTATGTAATTTTTGTGATTATAAAATGTTGAAATCACGCAAATCCGTAAAAACCGAGTAATATACGATATTGGCTACTTAAAGGCGATTTAGCATAAAATTGGGCATGTTCATACATATTATAATGCTGCATTTTATTTATGATTGTCATAATTTTATTTTATGTAATTTTTGAATTATGTCATTTTACTTAGTATGGCCTTAGTTTTTAATTGGTGTTGCCCGAAATGTATGGGAATACCGATTCGGTTGTAATTTATTGTGATCTCGTATCACCGTTTTGTAATTTAATAGATTTATTTTATTTTAGTTACAAATGTATAATAGGAAATTATGTAATTTGCTATGTAATTTAATTTTTCTCGAAGTTCCCAAGACGGATTTCTTCAAGATGGTGATACATAAAGACGGTGTTACCTCGAGATGCGTGCCACAACCGAAGTTCAAGGGACCAATGGAGTTGGTTTCCGAATATGTAATAGTTAAATAGTTTTTCTATTTTAGGAAGGCCATACTAGGATTTATTTTTATGCTTTGCATTTTATTTATATGTCGCATGCATCGCTAAATCGCCATAACTAAAACATGTATTGTCTTTTATCGAGTTTATCGATCGTGTCAATTAAAATTATCGTAGTTCACCGCTTTAGTTCACTTAAAACGTGATAGATAATAAATTGACATGACCTCTCGCTAAAACAATTAATTGAGACATAGCCTTACCAAATAGTAGAAACCATGAAAACCTATTTCGCGAGGGAGTGCACTCTGCCCTACCGGGGTACAAACCTTGTTACGTAGGGGAAGTGGGTGATAAATGTATCCACCGAGTTCATATTGATGAGGGTTTCATCGGCCATACCGTGCCTAAATTGATGTGGATTTGGATGATGGACACATTTATTCGAAGTTTGGATTGAACTCAACAAACGTTTTTTATAAGGGTTTCATCGGCCATACCGTGCCCTTGTCGGATGTGTTTTGGGCTAAAGATCATTATTAGAGTAATTTTATCGACCAAGAGTTCTAAAAGTAGAATCGATTAAAACGTTAATCCACCGAGTTATATTGATAAGGGTTTTATCGGCCATACCGTGCCCAAGTTAATATGAATTTGGATCTTGGAATCATTTATCATAGTTGGGTAGAGGTCACTATGTAAATGCTTTACTTGTTATTTACAAGTATTATTATAACGACAAATGTTTTTGTTTTCATTATTCCGTTATCATATTGTTCTATTTCTTTACCACAATTCATATACGATATCATTTCGATTTTTCAAAACCTCCATTAAAACATCGTAACTAAAGACAAATATGAATTTGCTTCTAAAACCTCAAATGAACCATTGCTAAGGATCTCTTTTAAAGAGTATAGATAAAGGTTATTCATTATCAAACAGGTTTTTGATTCTTGACTAACACATCTACTTACAATGGATTGTTATTCATATACTTAATTGAATTAAGTACCTTGAAGCGATAAATTGTTTTGGTAACTAGATTTGTTGGAAATCAAAATTGACCAAAATAACGCAACCACTTCAATGAAAGTTTTAAGACTAAAACGAACAAATGAAGAGTAATCTTCATGAATTCAATTTTGCTTCTTAAAGCAAAGACTCATTGAAAAGAGTGGGAGCATTCTCTTAAACCGTTAAGATGAGGACGAGGTTCAAGAAGTAAAAATTATAATGGAATTGATATAAGGTAATGTTAAAAGTAAAGTTGTTGAGAATAGCGATACTAAACCTATCAATCCCGACCGATAAAGTTTCCATTGTCTTAAATGTTGGACACAAGAAAGGAAACTACCCCAAATTATTGAAGAATCAACAAGTTAGTTGTGGGACATCTAATGGGACCTTCTTCTTTAAATGTTTATTTGATTAAACATAAATTTTGCTAGTACCACTTCGTCAATATTAGAAACCAGTGGAGGTTTTCATCTTTGTATTCGACACATAAGATGATTAGAATATGACGACTAGCAACAATAATGTCGAGAGATAGAGGAATTGTGTACTCAATCTAGTTTTCGGATTTAAAGTTGTACTTAATTGTGACCATTAAGTGCATAAACTCTAAATAAGAATATAAACTTGTTAAGATACAAAGAGGTTTTCACTTTTGTGACCCTATACACCACGATTTGATGTATGGCTAGCCCATTATCAAGGTGATTATATTCTAAACCAAACTAGAATGATATATCATGAAGATGATGCAAGACTCAAATTGGTAACCCAAGATTAAACCTTAAATTCTGGAATGATTAACGCAAAGAGTTATCGAATACTCTTGAAACCATTAGATTGTTAATGGTATATGCGTATCTTGTATTCAAAGCAAGATGTCTCGTGCCTTTTGGTTGAAAAGGAGATCGAGGTTGTAAATCATCGATCCAAAATAGGTTGATCATTTTCTTTTACCAACGATTTAAGTTGACGCTAATGTGTTCACTTAATAAGGTAAATAGAAAAATCTTTGAAGAAGTTTAAAGAGTTCAAGGAATCACGATTTAGGCGTGATGGGATTATCAAAGTGAAGACTTTGATATAAGCCAAAGGAAATGTGATATAGTATCACAAGTTAATCTCTCTTAGCACGCATTATGAAATAATGTGTGATTGGATAAGAAATCAAACGCTATTCGATATGGTTTGGACTTCAATCAAGTTACTTTGAGTTACTTGATCCTTTTGGGGATTTTATCATTTTGTCTAAATTATTTTTCCACTAAATCGAATCATATGAGATATGAAATGGTAAGGGTACCATGCTTGTAAGTTTTCACAAGAAACAAATGCTCATTTTTCCCTTTCAATTATCACAAGTACGACGGGTTTGCGGCTCGTGAAGCTGTCTTTCTATAAATACAAGTTTATTTCTAGAAGACAAAGTGGGAGAAATTATTCAAGAGCCACAATGAATGCCACAGAGAATGTTATGTCGCAAGAAACTGGTCTTTCTTGGCTACATGAGACGTTTTGTGTAAGACATTGTTTCTTCAAAACCTAGGAGGTTAAATTCGTCACTTGTTAAAAATGATGAATTCATGCTACTTTTAAGAAAGTAAAGAGCTTATAACTTACAAAAGAAATTGTTTGATTCAAGTTGATTACTTCTAGAAAGTAATTAACATATGACTTACATAAGAGTGTTTAAGTCACAACTCAATACAAGGCTTAGAGCCATGAAAATCCGAAACAAAAGGGCTTGATTAGTGACAAAGGGTTTTGCACTAATAAAGAGAGATTTCAAAGCAAGATTGGTTGCAAGCAAAGGGTTTTGCACTAATTGAAATGCTTAAGTCTATTTGGATCTTCTTAGGGATTGTGTTTCATTGTGAGGATACGCATACAGCATGTGAATCTAAAACCCACTTCTTCAAAAGAAGGAATGTATTCAATACATGTCATGAGTTTTATAGATTCTTGCAATCCTAAGATAATGTGCAACTTAAGAGATGGTCTTAAGTAGGACATCAATGAGTTAGAATCAATGTTTTGATCATGTTATAAAACTTTTCTCGATAAGTCGAGAAGTTGTGTTTATACATGGAGTTTAGTGGGAGTTACGGAAATTTTTTATTAGTCTTATATGTGGATGACATATTGATCATTGCGAATGATTTAAGACTTTTGGAGTATTATAATACATCTTGCATATCCGGTTTTATGAAGATAAATCCACATGATATTAGCGTCAATAAGAAGTCTTATGTTGATAAGATTCATGACTAGTTCAATTAAATTGAACATATTTGATTGATTTCATTTGCTTCCGCTGCCGGATCAATTAAATGAGTAATGATGTATAACACTTCATATACTTTGAGTATGATGAGTTGTTTTCAAAATCGAATTTAAGTAATCTTTACCAAGTAAGTCATAAAGATTACCCTTAAGTGCTTGCAGAAGCATTAAGGAAGTAAAGCAAAGTGTTTATGATGCAATTTTGTGTAAGGGTGTTACACAAGTGACAATTGACAATTGAGATTGCACATGGTTTCTGACAAAACCATAATCAAAACACATTAGGATGGTTAAGATACCATTGTGGCTATGTTAATTAAGAAGTAGATTTTCTAGAATCGTTCTAGGCAATAAAGAACAATGAGAGATATTTATAACGGAAATTGAGTACACTTGCAATCATGAGATGTGCAAGAAGGATGAGTCCCGCACACTGTGAAAACAGTGGGAGCTATTCTTAGGCTAGAGGGCTTATGTCTTGATTGGATCTCGACACATACTCAGAAAGTTTTGTAATGCAAATGTATACATTACAAAGGAAAACGAGTATGTAGTAAGGTTGAGTAAGGTACAAGAAATTGATAAAACCTACTAACCAAAGCCTTCTCAAAGGCTAAACATGATGAGTCATGTCATTTCAATTGAATTGAAATGAACAACTATGTACAAGATCAAATTAGATTATAGAACATGAAATAGTAATCAGGCATTGACTATTCATATGTGATAATCACATTTGTCGTTCGAGTTTTACTTTAAAACTCTTTTATTATACTTTGTTACATCCAAACGGGTTGTAGAGACAACATTGAACCCCGTTAAAGTGAACACGGATTAACATAGTATTCGCCCATAGTCACTTGTATGAGGTGACGTCTCGAAGTGACTAGAGTGTGATGCGATTGATGGCAAGTTCAAGTGTCATAGAGTCATGTGAGATGACTAGTCGATCACATAGGCAGACTGTTAGGAACACTTTGTCGGGCAGTGACCGCTTATAGAGTTCTAGCAAATTTATAAAGCCTGGTCGTGGCGAGAGCTACTATAGTATTCTAATGAGTCGATTCTTTTGACTAAAGACTGTTCACCTAAGATGGCACAGTTTCAGATTAACTTCGATTTGTGTTACTACGACCTTCATAAATAGGGTCAAATGGGCATATTTTGGGTTATGATGGCTGTGGCTAGTCGAAGGGAATAAGTGCGATAGGAATTGTCCACCCCCTTGTCAGGGTTAAAACAATATCTCAGGGCCACTCGAGGAGTAATGAACTGGAAATGCGTGGCCACGCTCGGAAGGTATCCATGGTGGGTAAATTCCGGTCAATCAGTTTTTCTCCAGATCGAGGAAACCACTCTCGATATGATCACTTGCAAGTACGACCCGAAAGACACCTTGCATTGAGTGGGAGATAGTAATAGGACAAGAGAATTGGGGACGCACACTTGTCGAGGACAAGTGGGAGATTGTTGGGAAATGTGTCCTCAACAATAGTGCGATCACATGATTTAAATATCATTATTAAATCTCATTACAAGAATACGGAAGGGATGATACATAATATATAGTCAACTGGTCCACCCATATCGGTAATGATTGGCTGGCTAGAGTTTGACATTACCGTCGTGCGACGGTGGTGATCAGTTGATCCCTTGAGGTCACACCTAAAGGACGATTCCCTTAATTGAAAAGGTTAATTAGTTGTATACCGATACAGATTAATTAATTCCTTAAAATTGAACAAATTGTTATAAGAGAGAAAATAACATCTTATTATAATGTGATTAAATGAGATTTTATTTAGTAATTTAAGAAGTTATATTACTAAAATTAATCGGTGTTTGCGAAACACGCGAGATGAGAATGATGAGTTAGTTATAATTACAAGATATTGTGAATTATACTAACTAGTAATTAAATGACCATTTTATGAGAAAGTAATTTTATATTACTAGTCAATTTGTTAAATATGATTTATTTAATTTGTAAATGATATTTAATTTATTAAATATGCATTTTAAATTAAAACATGACATAGGACATGTCACATGTCACATGACATACAATTGTACAATTGACAAAAATAAAATGGACTCCATATTACAAAATGTAAACCGAAAATTGGGTGAGCTTGTGAGAAATTTTGTTTTGTTCATTTGTCTTATTCATTTGTCTATGACACTTGATAGTGACATGACCATGCAAAGTCCTTACACCAATTTGTCTTATGAAGACAAAAAGAAAAAGAAAAATTTGGTCTATATACTATAACCAACCGGTTTTGGTTAGAATATAGAGTGGATTTTTCTTATTTTTATCATTCTCTCATGTTTTTATGAAAACCTACTACTTCTCTCTCTTGTTCATCAAAAATTCAAGTTTGATGAATCTAATTTGTGAAAATCAAACACTAATAATACTAGAAGTAGAATATGAGTATTAGTAATAGATTTTAAGGTAAACTACATTACAAACATCTAGTACATGTTTATTTGTGGGTTTAAGGGATTGTCTTGGGTGCAACTAATTGGAGGGCTTCTAATTTGAAGTCAAAAATGTTCATCCATTAATGGAAAGCTCAAGAACTAACAAGAAGGAGATCTTGTTGGTGCCCAATATGACCGAAATTTAATTGGTGAGAAAATGATTTCTTCACTTATTTATTTTAGTTTGCATGCATAAGATCATTAGTTAATTTTATGACAAATTAAATTAAAACATATATGAGTATGTTAAGTATATAGATCTACTTTTCCTTCAATTTTACACCCTCAGGCTTACATATTAGCATCGCGAGATTTAACTAAATCGGTTTTCTAGTGGTAACTCGACTTGATCTATGCAAATATGAAAGTGCCCTTGAAAATGGATTTAGAACAAATTGTTTAATTGATTGTGTAGTGGTAAAATTGGTCGGTCATGCAAACGTGACTGGTACTCAGAATGATCTGAGCTTACGTGGTCGATTGATCAAGCACGTAGGCGTTGAAAAGTAAGAGCGTGGTCTAGAATGCAAAGGGAGAAGAGAAGGGCGGACACTCGCGTGAAAACTATGTGAGGCGAAGGCCTCTATTTATACTAATCACGAGGGGTAGGGTTTAGGAAAGGGATATGGAAGGAAAGATCCGGAAACAACCGACTTAGGTTGAAACACGGAAACTTGGACAAAAAGAAAGCCTTGAGAAAAGGTGCAGCAGGTGCTGCGACCCTTAGAAGAGGCGCATCACTTACTCCGTCCTTTCTCGGGTAGTATTCTTCTGCGCAAGAAAACGCGTTTGACAGCCTGTCGTATTTTAGGCATAACTTTCTCTATAAGATTCGTATTAAGGTGATTTCGGTGCCTTGGAAAGCTAAGAGAAAGATCTAGAACTTTTTGTGTAATAGGCCAGACCCAAAAAAGTCGTTATCACCTCGTAAAACGGACCTAAATGTCGGGTTGTCATTTTAGCTAAATGAAATGCACATTTTGAAATGTAAACTTTAAGTTTAGCCCAAAGAAGTGACATGGGACTCAAAATGAGATATACTCATAACATTTTATGACATCCTAACCTTAGGTAGACAAGCACATTGCTTTTTGACTCGGGATTTGACGGTTTTAAGAAATAAAAACGGTTTTAGGAAATAAAGACAGTTTTTGACCCGGACTACAAATGTACTCTAATTACTGCCAAAACGACCGTAATGACACCTAGATGATAACCAATGGGTAGACACAAGTGTATGAGTTACCTTTTATTAACCGATTTACGAACAATCATAAAATCGCGACATATGCTAAACATACGGCCTAATCATCACTGGGTGTTTGTCGAGAGGTGTGAAATGAGGTGTCTACAGAGCCCCCACTTTGATTGAGGCTTGTACAAGGCAAAATTCAAAGTATAGCCCTCAGGTCAATTGAAGATTACAACCTGAAGACTATGGCGACGCGAGGCGGCTCAAGGGGTCTGAGCCAAGGACCTGTCGTCAGGAACATTTTAGAGTCTGCCGACTTTCGGGGAGGGTCGCTTAATGTCCATTAGACTACGTAAGGAAGCTCGCCAGCCATAAGAAGAAATCATACCTGAGACTTCTTTCCCGAGATGTTTCCGGAGTTGCGTAGAAGCTGAGGGTAAGACCTAAAAGATATGTAAGGATTGTGCTAGGGTGTGGGACCCTAAAGGAAAACATCGACGGGAAGGAGGCCAAATATAAGTTCAACCTAAGGGGTAACCAAGGTTTGGGTGTAGTAACTCTAAGAAAATGTGATCCTAAAGGATTATGATCCTAAGGGTAGAAGTGTATGAACTCTAGGGAAGTTGGGGTGCATGAACCTAAAAGACTGGCTTATGAACCTAAAAGGAGATGGGATCCTAAGGGTGTATGAACATAAGAGACTTGTTTATGAACCTAAAAGGAGATGGGATCCTAAGGGTTAGTTTAGGAGCTATTGGGATATTAATTTTGGTTTCGGACACATGCATCCAAGCTTTCTATGGTATGGGAACTTCAAAAGGATTTATGGGTTTATGAACCTAAGGACATTTGGTGTGAGAGCTTTCAGGTTTACGAACCTAAGGGAAGCTATTTTGGGTTCTAATAATCTAGGGGTAAGAATCCTAACTTTGGGTTTACAAACCTAAGTAAGGAGGCTCTGGTTTGGGAACTTCTGGGGAACGACACCTTTGCTGAACTCCGTGAGGAAACAATAATATTGAGGGTAGCAGGACGTCGGTAGAAACTGCTGGGGAATCTGCTTGTGCCGGTCTCATGCAAACTCTGGCCAAAACTTGAGGTTGAATCTGCTTGCGTTGGTCTCAAGCAAATCGTGTTTTCCGAGAAATACATGGGCGGTAAGCGGCAACGAACTCTCGCTGGGGAACACATCGACGATTAGGAACATCTTGATCGTTATGGAAGAAGCCCTGAGCACCACTTGCGAATACTGCTAGAGAATATCTTGACTGCCGCTGGGGAGAATGAAGACTTGGGCGAAGCCCTCAGTTGGAGCGAGTTATGCTTCTTATACTCACCTGCATGGTTAGTATCCACACAAACAATCTAACAGAAAAAATAGAACATGAGGAAACAATTAGTACGTGAACCTTGAATGGGGAAGGAAACACACAAGTTTTGAAAGCTCTTTTCTTCATGAAATTTGTTGCTTGTAATGCGTTATGCATATCCAATGGGCTTTAGATGCATGACTTGACATGACATCGACTCACTAGGACGCAAAACGATAGACTGACGCAATGCTGACTTAGATATGACGCGACACAGGGATGAATTTGACAGACGTTTCTTAAGTATACGCAACCCCTAGCCAAGCGTGGGTGACAATGCGTATCAGTTCCAAAGGTAGAAGAATTGCAAGAATGATGACGGCATATAAAGGCAAGGCATGAGACATGGATCAGTTGTCTACTTTGGACATCTTTCGCCACCGTTTGGTGTAAAAGAGACCCCTCTTGAGGCACGATAACTTGGATAACCGATTTAAGACCTTTGTCATTGTCCGAACCAATCACTAGCTTGACTTAAAATAAGAGAGGAATAAAGGAAGGGTGGCATCTCGGAAGAGAATCCCCCAGGATGAGAAGATGACTCTGGAATTTGGTAAAAAAGGAGACTGGGCGACAAAAAGGAGCCCCCAGTAAAGAGGTAGAAATGGAAATTGTGGTTGGAAGGTTAAGAAATGGAAAGGGATGGTCATAAAATGGGTGTCGATAATTAAGGTTGAAAGTTTATGGTTGGGATGGTTGTGTCCTTGCTTAAGTATTCACGTGAAGTGAAATCAAACCAGCTCGTAGTTCTGAGCTGGCTTTGAGGTCGAAAGTTAAAAGTTGGGATGGTTGTGTAATTGAGGACTGTCTACGTATTCACGTGAAGTGAAATCAAACCAGATCGTAGTTCTGAGCTGGCTTTGAGGTCGAAAGTTAAAAGTTGGGATGGTTGTGTCCTTGAGGACTGCCTACGTATTCACGTGAAGTGAAATCAAACCAGATCGTAGTTCTGAGTATGTGCCTAAGCTATGTTGTCAGAGCCTTAAAGTGCATGGGTCACAAGGGTATATTCCTCTGGTGACTCGAAGAATTGATTTGAGATAACTCCCTCTGATCATAGATCAAAGAGGTATAATTAAGTTTGTAAAACATTCCTTGTCGTGTGAGCACACCTAAAAGTGGACCCTAAGGATGATATGGGTATGTCCCGTTCTAGGTAGCAAAGTATTTGAAGACTCCATGTCTGGGTCAAGGTTAAACTGGATTGGATATTTGGAATGTGGAGCTTGGAAATAAGAGGCTTTGATGAACAAATCTCTGGAGCTTGATTTTGTGGAGTTAAGGCTTTATGGGATTATGGCTTGTAATATGGCTTGGAAATGGAGTCTCAGGCTTGATATAACCTGAGCACATAAAGGTAGGTTAAAATGACGTGAGTTCAAGCTTGAGAGGATTCTCAAAATTCATTACTATCTCCCTGTAACAGTCTTGAGAAGGACTTAGAGCGTGTGATAGGTTAAGTAAGGGTACTAGTTGACCATCTTCATCGATGTCTTGGTTCTATATAGACTTAAGCAGTATTCCGTCAGCATTTGATTTCATACTCGTTCTTGATTCAGACTCAGATTCTTGGTCTAGAAGATATCTCGGCTTTTTCTCAGATTCTTGATTCAGGTTTTGGAAGATAACTTTGACTTTGGATATTGACTTGCTTGATAGAGCCTTCTTCTTTTGACTCTTTTGTCTTGGATTACGGGCATAACCGCGTCCTTGGATATGACACCAGTTTCTCTTAATTGAGGCTTTGTCTTTGATCATGGCTCGTATCGTCTTGGATTTTCTTGCTACCATGGATTTGAGTCAGACTAGCATCTTTGGTGTGAAACGGGTTGGTATTTAGTAACGCGGGTTGTTTATTGTGGGGAATGGGCTTGCCTTCTGTCATGGATCGTTAACAAGGGAGATGGTCTGGATTCGTCCTAGAATCTCTTGAGATAGGCTCGTCCTAAACTAGGGTATGGTGAGGTTTCTGTTGCCAGACATGGAATAAGTAAGAAAAGAACACGGAGTTTTGGGTCCTCTACAACTTGGAATGGAACATCATTTAAGTGTACTCACATCAACTAACATGTGTTGTTTGTTTTAAAATGTCTCAAACCAATTCTTGTTGTCACAGAAAATGGGTAAAGGAAGAGATAAGATAGAATATGTGGATTAAAAATTGTACTTTTATTGAAATGAATAATAAATGTATAGACTTGAGAAGACATATGACTCGTGGGACAGCCCCTATGTTGTCACTAGGAATGGAAATGGACACGAAGAAAGACACTAGAAAAAATTATGGGAAAGAAAGCCTAAGACTCGGACACAGACTTTGATTCGATCCTAAATCTAGACTCCTAATCATCATTGTTATCTTCGGGGAATCCTCTTTCAGCATCTGGTAGCTTGAATGTCCGATCTTGATTGTTGAACGATTTGAGCACCCTGTTCTCATTGTTTGGGGTACTAGAAGGGTAAAGGCCCAAGAGACCTTCCTGTCTTTGAAGAGTAAGACGCCCATGAGGGTCATTCTTTTCTCTTAATGGACCGAGGGTCGATAAATATATCTTGCCATGATTGAGCGTATAGTGGATGGTATATTTGAGTTTGGAACATGTTTCAGTGTCGTGTCCATTACCCCTATGGAATAAAAAATATTGAGAACCGTCCCAGAAGCGACCTCTCCTCTCGTACGCAGGATCTGGGGTTGGGCCGATTGGCTGGACCAGTCCTTTAGCAAAGAGTCTTTCAAAGGCGATCGTATAAGGCATGCCTAAATTGGAGAATGACCTTGGAGGCGGAGTTCCTCTTTCTGGTGAAGGTTCTATAACCTTTACGTTGGTAATGTGGATTGTTTGATTGTTGGGTATAGATGTGGATGGTGAACCTCCTTGGATGATTTCATCGATACGAACAATCTCTGCTGATAAGTTTTCGACGGTCTTGGCGCTACATTTCAAATGAGAGGTGTAAACTGGGTGCAGACAGTCAATAACGTCTTCAACCAATATTACCTTTTTTTACTGGTCTGGTATTTGTGAGTCTGTTTTCCTTATTTTAACCAAATGATTGGTGGGTCGTTCATCTTCTTGATCATCCACGATGTTGAACTCCCTATAAGGTCGCTTAATTTATGTATCCGAACTAGTTAGGAGCGAGACAGAAATCCTACCATCCTCAATCCTATATTGTATGACATGCTTGAGTTTATAGCAATCTTGGGTATCATGTCCCCTACCCCTATGGTATTGACAATACGAATTGCCATCCCCAAAATTTAGATTTCTTTTCTGGGTCTAGGCTAGGCCCTATTGGTTGAAGAAGACCTAAAGAGGATAATTTGTTTAAGGCTAGGGCATAAGGTATGTCTAGACTTGTGAATGTCCTGGGAAAGTTGTTAGGTTTCTTTGACGAAGGCTCCATAAGGTTGCCTTTGTTGATTTTAACTCCTGGATGAGACGAATTAGAGATAAGTTGCTCATTTGTTGCGTTCTTCTTAGGACTGTGAGGTTGAGGGTTTGTCTGGACACTTTTCATCTTGAGAGGTTGGGCCTCAAGTTTCTTACCCATTTCATCAAATTGGTTCTCCATGTTGGAAAGTCGAGAGTTTAGGTTATCAATGGCTCCTTCTAACTTGGAAAATTTATTGTTGAAGGCAATGGAAAACATGAGAATTCCACTTTGGATATCATCTTCCTCAAGCACGTTGATCTCTTCGTCGTCACGAGGATCGAGGAGATGAGAAAAGTCTAGGGATGATTCTTCATCATGTTTAGTGCTGCTAGACCCAATAGGGTTGATCCTCTCGAATTGCTCGACAGAAGGTGGCACTGGAAGCTTGCCCTCTTCGATCATATCTTGGATGGTGTGTTTTAAGAGAAAACACTCTTCAATATCATGGCCTCTACCTTGGTGATATAGGCAGTATTTGTTGCCCTTCCAGAGGTTCACCTGTTTCTCTAAAGGTGGATCCGGAGTTGGACCTATTGGATGTAGCTTACCTTGGGCAGAGAGTCTCTTCAAAGCATCGGCATAAGACATGCCTAAATAAAAAACAACCCTTTGATGCCTCCCAGGTTTCCTTTCTGTTGTTTTCGGCTTTCTAGGATGAGAGTTATTGCAAGAGGTAAGCTTTGGACAACCTAGACTAGAGGTTTCTCTAGGTGGCGTGTTCTTTTCCACCATCCCATTTTCAAGGGTGAGGACGTGAATGCTCAAATTTTCCACTGTAGATTGAACTCATAGGAGCATGGCATAAACGTCTGGGAGAGACACGGCGCTTGTGGCTCGAACTGCTTTGTGATTTTGCTGACTGACGGAACTTGTTGGATTCCTACTCGACATAAATGACGCGCATTACAACTCGATTCGACATGGGATCACACGCACTAAGGCAATAAGCAACGAACACAGGAAGGGACAAGTAATCACGAGGATAAGATGACAAATCTAGACTTGACTTGTGAATTCGTGAAATATCTTGAGCGACTTCTCGTGTTTGAATTCACGGTGCTTGACTTTAATTTTAGACTCGAGTGTTGAATTTGACGGAGTGACTCTTATATGGTTGACCTTATTGACGGGATTGATGACACGTGTTGATTCTAGACTCGGGTATAAGTGTAGATACTCGAGGTGTGCTTATAGGTGTTAAGAAGATGGCTGCAGTTTAGACTCAAATGTGAGGCCCATTAAGACTCGTGTGTTGAGCCTCGGGACGTGGCATTAGGGAGGTTTTAAAAACACGGCTTTGAAATAAGCTGGATTTGAAAGGTGAGCCCCATTAAGTCTTTTGTGTACGACTCGGGCACGTGTGACACGAGGTGTCAAAAATATTTATATCCTAACTGAATTGGGGTATGGGGTCCAAAATGACGGCGTGACGCCTTGGGACTTGACTTGAATTTGAAAAGACCTAAAATGTAAAGGAAGACGGGTTTATAACTCGACAGAGTTCCGACTAGGACATAGTCAGTTTGAATTTTGACTCTAACTTAGCCCAATTGAATTTACATATTTACATTTACATGGTTTGAAAATATTTTGGTTTAAAACGTTTTTTTGTTTTTTTTTTGGACGTTTTTTTTATTTTTTTTTATTTTGTTTTGAGAATTTACGAAATATTTTATTTATAGAGAATTTAAAATTGACTTGAATTTCGAAAATAGAATTTTACAGAAAGTGGAAAGGTAATGGATTTTACATCTACAGAAAATTGAACATTATTTGATTTACAAATTGGATTTTTGAAGAGGTTTTTTTTTCTTTGTTGGAAAATTTAAATTTGAAAAACGGAAATTCAACATTATCTTGTTTACAAATGGGACATTTTAAAGGTTTGGAAATGAATCTTATTTACACAATAATTTTGACATTATTTTGTTTATAAATGAGGAATTTAGATACGTGATTTATTCGGAAAACACACACATACAAATAGGCATTATAACAGTATGCTGAGTGCATTTAAAAGGTTTTGGTTTAAAGGGTGGGTTGTCATACCAAGCTATCATACCATGGTCTGTGGAGAGGTCCGTGCCAAACATGAGTAAGGTCGTTCCTAGTCCATTCGCACGAGTAGTGAAAGCTCTTGATAAAAACATGAGTAAGCATCGTGGTATAGTTGACGTCAATTGCTATCCATCTTTAGATGCAAATAGGAACTTGCACCGTCCATACGGGACGATTGGTCGAATGGGTTGGGTTAAGCCTAGGAAGGCTGGCTAAAACGACCTAAGAAGGTCGAGTAATGAATACTGACAACTGTCTGATATAAACTATTCCCTAACCTTGTTCAAGTTTCACCTTAGATAACACTAGACTTGGTCTAAGGGTATCATCCCCAGCGGAGTCGTCAAACTGTGGACACAGTCACCCGCGCTGCGCGCACACGCGCGTTGATTTTGAGGAGGCGGCACTTCTCCCACGGAACTCCGGCGCGAGGCCGAGGCGCGTCATGGGCCGTTACCGATTTAAAAGGCATTGAAACTGGTGAAAGGTTTGACAAGCCTGCATTTGTAGAGTCGCCACCATTTTTTATGGAAAATTGGAACCATTTGAATACTTCATGCCATGTCAAGACACAAAGTAGTGACATGAACACTAAGAAATTCGTTACCCTTAACATTCTATGTCTAGAATGACTCTCGTGATGCCAATGAACACGGGTGTTCACAAAGATCTTGAGAAGGGGTGAGGGTACGTATTAGGAAGCTCGTTTATTTGAGCACCTAACTCGCCCGCCTCGATAGCGGCCTCTACTAATGATCAGGGAAGTTATTTATACTTGATAAGTTACAATTGATAAAATTGAATTTACATCATAAACATACTCAAAAGAATTTGAAAAGAAAAGAAAATAGAAGAGATAAAAGAAAATAGAAGAAATAAGGAAATTAAAAGGAATAGGAGATGAAATAAATTAGGAAAATAAAAATAAAGAAATAAAAAATATGAAAAATATGAATTATATGGAAAATAGTCTAATTATAGAAAATATGTCAAATTATGGTGATAATAAGAATAATAGTTGATTAAAATCCTAATTAGAAAAGCTATGTCAAAACGAGACGAGTTCAGAGGCAGAAGCCATCCTAGAACAGGCGCAGCAACAACTGCGTCCTCTAGAAGAGGCGCATCACTTGTTGCGACTGTTCTTGAGTTGGGTTCTGACTGTGAAAGTCAGACCCGCGGGTTAGTTATTGTTCGTTGGTTGATTTACGTCGATTATTAGCATATGACTCAAGTAGAAGTGTTTTAACATGTTCATGTATACTAATATCGTCACAAGTCAGATTAAAGATTAAGTTTAAATAAATTATTAGGGCGATATACATAATTATACGATGTCGGGTTTATAAAGATCGAAACTTTGAACTTGAAAACGGAATTAAATTTGATAAAATGAAATCAAATAAAGAAAACTATGTACAAAAGATGAATTCTAAAGACTCGATATGGGAAAATCGAACCTTTAAAATCCGGGTTTTAATAAGATAATGAAAACCCGCAAATATTGAATTATAAGGGATTTAAGTCGAAAAATATTGAAAAGGATTTTATGAAATAAATAGAAACTGAAAATAGCAAAGGTTTGAAGAGGTAAAGAAAAAAAAACGAAAAGATGAAAACAAACAGTGGCACGAGGAAGAAGAAGAAGAAGAAGAGCAGCAACGGATAAGCAACCCTTGGAAGAGGCGCAGCAGATGCTGCGACCATTCCAGAAGGCGCATCAGTTGATGCGTTTCTTCTCGACGTTATATCGCTGCTATTTTTATTAAAACGGTTTGAAACTTGACTTTTGAAAACTGTTTGAGCATATTTATGATATAAAACCTTACATTAATTATAATACAGAAATAAAATAAAAAAATTTGGGATTTTACACCCTCAGACTTACATGTTAGCGTCGCGAGATTTAGCTAAATCGATTTTCTAGTGGTAACTCGACTCGATCTATGCAAATATGAAAGTGCCCTTGAAAAAGGATTTAGAACAAATTGATTTAATTGATTGTGTAATGGTTAAATTGGTCGGTCATGCAGACGTGATTGGTACTCAGAATGATCTGAGCTTACGTGGTCTATTGATCAAGCACGTAGGCGCCGAAAAGCAAGAGCGTGGTCTAGAATGCAAAGGGAGAAGAGAAGGGCGGACACTCGCGTGAAAAATATGTGAGGCGAAGGCCTCTATTTATACTAATCACGAGGGGTAGGGTTTAGGAAAGGGATATGGAAGGAAAGATCCGGAAACAACCGACTTAGGTTGAAACACGGAAACTTGGACAAAAAGAAAGCCTTGAGAAAAGGTGCAGCAGGTGATGCGACCCTTAGAACAGGTGCATCACTTACTCCGTCCTTTCTCGGGTAGTATTCTTCTGCGCAAGAAAACGCGTTTGACAGCCTGTCGTATTTTAGGCATAACTTTCTCTACAAGACTCGGATTAAGGTGATTTTGGTGGCCTTGGAAAGCTAAGAGAAAGATCTAGAAATTTTTGTGAAATAGGCCAGACCCATAAAAGTCGTTATCACTTCGTAAAACGGGCCTAAATGTCGGGTTGTCATTTTATCTAAATGAAATGCACATTTTGTAATGTAAACTTTAAGTTTAGCCCAAAGAAGTGACATGGGACTCAAAATGAGATATACTCATAACATTTTATGACATACTAACCTTAGGTAGATAAGCACATTGTTTTTTGACTCGGGATTTGACGGTTTTAGGAAATAAAGACGGTTTTTGACCCGAACTCCAAATGTACTCTAATTACTACCAAAACGACCGTAATGACACCTAGATGACAACCAAGGGGTAGACACAAGTGTACGAGTTACCTTTTATTAACCGATTTACGAAATGTCATAAAATCCCGACATATGCTAAACATGCGGCCTAATCATCATTGGGTGTTTGGCGGGAGGTGTAGAAATGAGGTGTCTATAACAGCATTATTAGAGCTGAGATCCCCAATAAAGAGGTAGAACCCGAATTATATGACATTGTATCACAATTCACGGTTCATGGCCCGTGTGGTGATGCATCCCAACTGCTCTTGCATGGTCAACAACACATGTAGCAAAAAGTACCCGAAGAGTCCTGTGAGCAAACGACAATTGACCATAATGGCTATCCCGTGTATCGCCGTAGAGAAGATAACAGGTATTTTTTGTAGGAGTAATCCTTCACGTGCGAAAAAAAAAAGCTAAAGACTACCGAGCTAACTTTGATATGAATGTAATCGAAATTAGCAACAACGATTATTTTATAAAGGAACTAACCCCCTGATACAACTCCTACTTATATAAGGCTACTGTAACCCAGATAATGGAAACCCCTTTAATCTTATAATATTTCACAATAATTAAATAAGTGTTATAGTTTAATCACTTTTCGAGATGGTTGAAAAGAACAACACTTCAATTACAGTTCTAACTTTTGTATCTCAGGTACATAAAAAAGGGGTGCATATGATGGATAACACACATATAGTACCTTATAACACAGGATTACTCTTGATGTTCAATGCACATATCAATGTTGAGTGGTGTAACACGGCGCGAGCGGTAAAATATCTCTTCAAATATATTTTAAAAGGGTCGGATAAAGCTATTGTACTACTGAAAAGTGAAAAGGAGGATGAGATCAAGGCCTTCCTATATTGTAGATATTTATCGGCATGTGAAGCATCTTGGAGGATTTTCGAATTCGATATTCATCAACGCAATCCTTCGGTTATACGTCTACCAGTTCATTTACCAGATGAACAATTTGTTGTCTTAAGTGACACCTCCAATTTACAAGGTGTTATAAACCGCGCAAATAGTTGCCATACCAAGTTGACGGGGTGGTTTGCCGCAAATGCAATATATCCAGAAGAAAGGAGCCTTACTTATGCACAGTTTCCATCAAAATATGTCTAGAAGGACGATTGGATCAAGCACTCAAAGGGCAGGAGCGTAGGGAGAATTGCATACGTTCACCCGACGGCGGGAGAAAGGTATTACCTACGTCTCCCACTAAATGTAGTAAAAGGACCAACTTCATTTGAAGATCTCAAGACGATAAACAAAAGACTATAACCTTCATATAAGGCAGCCTGCTTTGCCTATGGCTTATTAAGTGATGACAAAGAGTGGCACGAGGCTATGAGTGAAGCGAATAGGTAGGTTATGTCGTATCAACTCAGGGAACTGTTTGTCACGATACTACTCTTTTGCGAAGTAACAGACATTAACACTTTCTGGGAGAGCAGTTACAGTATGCTCTCAGAAGATATTGAGAGAAGAAAAAGGAAGGCTTTCAACCACCCAACACTCATCCTCCAAGAGGATGTTAAGCGGTCATACACCTTGATTGAAATCGATAAAGTGCTCATGAGATATGGCAAGAAATTAAAGGACATTAGGGATATGCCACTTCCGAGCTTCGAAGACTTAAAAGGTATGGAGAATAAGCTGATAAGGGAAGAAAGGTTATACGACCACAGACAGCTGGACCAAGAGTGGTCAGAGAAGGTCAGGCAACTAAACAAGGAACAATTACTTGTGTATGACGAGGTGATAGACGCTGTAAGTAATGATAAAGGAGGCTTTATATTCCTTTATGGACATGGAGGAACGGGGAAGACATTCTTATATAGTACGATCCCAGCAAGGCTACACGTAGATAACAAGATAGTATTAAAACGTAGCGTCATCAGGTATCTCTACTACTCTCTCTTTCGAAACAATCACTGCTACTCTCCCTTTCGAATAAAATGTACATTCCGAAGGCAGTAACATAACCGATTTATAATGGTATTATCAACCACATGTAATATAATAACACAATAGGCATGTAAAACAAGGTGCCACTATATTTTAATGTTTGAATCGATTATTTTGACACCGTCAAATCTCAGGTATTGCAACGCTACTTTTGCCTGGAGAAAGGACTGCTCACAGTAGGTTTGAAATACCTATCGACTTATTTGAGAACTCAACATGTAACATTTCGCAGAAGAGCCAGCTCGCGGAACTCATTCAAATGACATCTTTAATTATATGGGATGAGGCTCCTATGGAAAACAGATTTGCATTTGAAGCATTAGACCGAACACTTAGAGATATAATGGCGTTTCAGAACCCAGAAGTGGAGTGGAAGGTTTTTGGAGGGAAGGTTGTACTCCTTGGTGGCGATTTTCGCTAGGTCCTTCAAATAATACATAAGGGATCGCGGCAAGACGTTGTGTAAGCCTCGATCAGTAGGTCATTCTATGGAATGCGTGCAAAGTTTACATCCTTAAGGGTCTGTTTGGATACCAATTTAGGGGGGAAGGTGAGGGGAGGGGAGGGAATGGAAAATGAATTGTGGTTGTTTGGATAACATAATTGATGAGAGGGAGATGGGAGGGGAGGAAGGAGGGAGATGGCAGATTAGATGGAGAATAAATGGAAAATGCTGATAGAATATGATGAATAATAACAATAATAGAGTCTAAACAAAGTTTTCCTTCCAAATCTTGCCATTGTAGGAAAGATTATAGTTTGATCTATAGGAGGAAAAATAAATCCTCTCAATTCCCTCCCCTTCCATTTCCCTCCTTCCATATTTTGTTTCCAAACAAATGAAATTGAATCCCTCCCTTTCCCTCCCCTCCTCTTCCCTCAAATTCCCTCAATCCAAACAGACCCTAAAAAAAGCATGCGAGTATCAAAGGGGGAAGGAGACGAGCATAAACATCAAAGATATAGGTTATTTAATGAGTGGTTATTTGCTATGAGTGGAGGCCATCTCGAAGCAAAGGTAGAGGATAATGAGAAAGAGGCGACTTGGATTAAGATACCAGATCAATTTATCGGAAGCCTAGGTGAGCTAAACCTTGAGACGATGGTTAGTGAAATGTATCCTGACTTCGACTTCAAGCATCATGACGAAGAAATTTTACATTCGTATTCCTTCCTATTCCTATGTTATCATCTCTAATATTATGGTAAAAAAATTCACTAGAAAAACATATAAATACATGTCAATACACAATACATTTCTACACACTACCAAGCAAATCGTATGAAACTACTCAGTAATATTTAAGCAGAAGAATGGCCCAAAAAAACACCCTCATCAGATCCATGACTTAAAAAACCACCCCTGTGACATCCACCATAGCCGATAGACATGCCAAATGGGCTGGGTCATACGGGTCAGGTCAAATGCGTCTCAGATCTCGGGTTGGATTAGGGTCAGAATAAAGGTAAAAAAAAGTTAATAACGTCTTTTATTTTACCATTTTTTAGCCAAAAACATACTTTTTAAAATTAAACATATTTAATATTAATAATATACTCCTAATTATATTAATTACATGCCGTAACTATATTAAAGGATTATAAAAATAAAATTATTTTATTATTAAATGATGGAGTATAAAAGTTATATAAAATCTAAAAAATATAATTAAAAGGCTACCCTAAAGTGACAAATAAAGGCCACATAGACAAAGCCACGTAGGATCCAAAAAGCTACCTAGATTAAAATTTAATGTGACGTGGCATATTTAAATGTGATGTTGCATATTTTTAATATGACATGGATTATCAATTTATTATTACATGACATTAATTTAAATTATTTATCTATAAATTAATTTAATTCACTTATATCTATAATATGAAAGGATATTATCGTTATTCTTAAATTAATTTTGTATATTAAATATATTGTCTTCAAAAGTTTATATAACCCTTACAAATTTAGATCTAATTCATAATTTATAATTAATATTGACATTTTAATTGAAATTTTTGTAATAAAACATGTTAATAAATTTCATAATTTATAATTAAAATTAAAATTTTTGTAATAAAACATGTTAAGGAATTAATTAAACCTCTTCATATTACTAAACACTCACCATTATATATTAACATTTTCCTATTTAATTCCTTATTTTAAAAAAAAATTAATAAAACCTGTTAATAAATTAATTAAACCTCTTCATATTACTGAACACCCATCATTATTAACTTTTTCCTATTTAATTTTTTTTTAATTAAATATGGTAGTAAATTGATTAAAACTCTTCATAATACTTAACACACACCAAATTAATTAAATTTTTTTGCTATTTAATTAATTTTTGTAATATAATATGTTAATAATTTTATTAAAACTCTTTATATTACTCAACACCCATAATTTTCATTAACATTTTGTCCTATTTAATTCATCTCTTGAGATCCTCGGGAATCAATTATCTAATTTAATAATACCACAAAATAAATTAAAAATTAAATTAAAATATTGGAATTTATCGTTGTGTAATGACTATAAAACCTACAATACCTATAATAGTTTCTATTCACTTTATTTATTTAAAATATGTCCATTTTTCATGAGTTTCTAAGTTGTGGATTGTATTTTATGGTTTAATTTATTTATTTGATTATATTGAGTATATTGAGTATTATTGTCGAGTATTATTGTTGAGTATTGTTGTTGTTGTTGGTGGTGTGTCCAATAAAGTATATTTTAGTTTGTTATGTTGTTGGTTTTATGAATCGTTTGCTTATTCCAGTTGGTTTAATTTAAGTGACTTACATGTGACAATGTTTTGATTCGTTTGTCAAGTTTTTGCCAGGTTGATGTTTTATCTTTTGGTCAACGTATTTTTTATATAACTTTAAAGCACCATGAAACGTATGTGAATGCAGATAAGGCAAACCACCACGTGGGTAATCTGAAGAGGGAAGAAATACAAAAGGCAAGAAACTGAGGTAAAATTAAAGGTAAAAAATGTAAGGTAGAAACTGATAAGTAATGGATGATTGTTAATCTCAAAATAGAAGTCTTATAATATTTCTTTTAATTTGTTATTAAACGTATATTGTGGAGTAATTTTACTATTATACTTTCCTGATCAACCTATTTGAATTTGTATTTTTGTATTCACGAGTATAATTATCTCTAACATATATTTTTCTTTTTCATTTGATATGAACTATTATCAAGGCATGTAATAAAAGGAAGCGAACGTGAACCTTCGGGTAAATACTAAATAGTATGATTTCTAAATTCTACTTCGTATGTTTTTAAGTTTATGTGTTTTTTTTGTCAAAACAAGAATAATACATAAAACTTAATCACATAATTTCCTAAAAAAAAACCTACTCTCATAATTAATGGTAAATAAATAAGTACAAATAATTGAATGAAAAATATTTAAAATTTCACAATTTACTTTTGAACCATCATGACAATAATTAATCATTTTAAATTTTTAATTATGTCATTTCCTCTTCCAATTTAAGTTTTCTCCAACTTCCACCTTTTGATTGTTTTTCTATAAAATTTACTTTACTTTTTAAAGTGGTTTATGTTTTTTTAACCATTATAAGCCGATCGTTGATCTCAAAATGGAGATCTTGTAATATTTCTGTAAATTTGTTATTAAGCGTATATTGTTGTGTAATTTTACTACTATGCTTTCCCGATCAACCTATTTGAATTTGTATTTTTGTATTCATAGTATAATCATCTCTAATATATATTTTTCTTTTTCATTTCATATGAACTATTATCAAGGCATGTAGTAAAAGGAAGCGAAAGTGAACCTTCAGATAAATATTAAATAGTATGTGTTAGGCCCAGTTTAGCCTGGTCTGACTCTAACCTGGCCTGACCTTACTAGGCTGATTAAGGCAACCAGGGACCGGACAAATCTAACTACTATTTGGCAGATGAAGAGTATTACAGGATAAGCAGGTTACTAAATCCTGGAAGAAGAGCCTGCTAGTAAGTACAGAATAGCCTGGCAGGGCATCCACACAAACTGGATTAAGAAGATAAACAAGAAATGCAGTTGTATGAACTAATAATCGCGTCCTATTCTTAAGGAAGACCAAGTCTAACTATAAGACTATATCATCCATGAATCAAGACGAGTAAAAGAAGAAAAGCTGAAGATTGGTTAAGAATAGAACAAGTCAACCGGATTAATAGGGAGTGTGCCCTATTAATCCGGTAACAGCTCCGACAACGGGGAGGGACGTTGAGATCAATGCAACGTTAATATTTGTAGAACTATAAATAGCATTTGTAAATGGATTATTATTCATTGATTATTTCCTTAGTTATTTCACAATTTACCTCTCATTATTTCCCGAATATTCAATTATATACAAAAATTTGTACTCAGCTTATCCAAATAATACAAGCGATATTCTTTATACTTAGTCTTTTCTTATTATTTACTCATCATATTTTTCCAAGCTTATAGAACTAGATACCCAAATTACTCTTTAATCAAGCCGGATCCATTCAGGGAAAATCCTGCTTAAACAATTGGCGCCCACCGTGGGGCATCTAGTTCTTTAATAAAAAAAATTCCTTTTACCATTCTCCATTTAATATTCACATACAAAAATGGTGGAACTCACCTCAGAACAACAATTAGCGGCTGCCCTGGCCAAGATCAAAGAATTGGAGACAATTCAAGAGAAGGCAACCCAAGCAGAAGCAGAAATCAGTAGGCTGAAGGAATCTGAGTCCAACCTGAGGAAAAAATTGGAAAATCAGGCTTCAGGCTCCAAGACCAGATTCGAACCAGGAACCCCATTCTCATCCATTATCAAAAACATTGACTTTTCCAATTTTGGAACTCCGGAAAAGGATACATTATCCGGTACCCAAATCATTTCCAATGATGAAACAAACAAAACTGAAGCAGCAATAATGATGGCTATGCTTCAGGAAATCCAAAAACTCCACAACAAAATAGAAAATATACCAGAGTACCGACCCTATGGTCAAGTAGAAGTTGACAAATTTTGCGATTCACCCTTTGCAGATGAAATTGCAAAGATTGATCTTCCCAAGAAATTTACCGTCCCATCCATGAGAACTTATGATGGGACCTCTGATTCACAAAATTACGTTGCCATATTCAAACAAAAGATGTTAGCCGCCTCAATACCCAGGTGAACTCGGCAGTCCGCATGTGTAAAGGTTTTGGTACAACCCGACCGGAGCGACATTACAGTGGTTCATCAATCTCCCAAATGGAGGTATCAAGAATTTTGCGAACGATCAATGCCTTCAATCAACAATTCGCAAGCAAGCAGAGACATGGCCAAGAGACCCGAACTGCTGCCTTTCAGGTAAAGCAACTCCCGAAGAATCTCTCAAAGAATTCTGGCAAGATTTGTCAAAGAGAAGGTGACCATTCCCAGTGTGTGACGAAGAAACAAGAGAGGCCTTCGAGCAAGGAGTCCCGCTTGACAAAGTGACATCTATGCGGACTTAACCAAAAAGCTTGCCCAATCTTTGCCACTGTTCAATCCATCGCCTTAGAACATGTCAGATTGGAGGAAGATCTCAACTTCAGAACAAACTCGTGCGGAGGAAAGCAAGGCTATGGACACACTAACAAGAAAAGCTCCTACCGAAAGGAGGCAACCCCGGATCGACCCTATTCCAGGCCCGAACGATCTGAAGTCAACATGGCACAAGAACACAAAGGTAACCTTTCTAACCTACCAACTATTCCCGAATATAACTTCTCTATAAATACTGCAGGATTAATCAAACGCCGGAAAGCTTGGGAGATACGGTCGGATGGCCCAAAAATCCGACAACCCCAGGAAAGATCCAACGAGATGGTGTGACTTCCATCGGACATCGGGCACACCACGAGAAGATTGCATCCAACTCGGGAAACAAGTGGCATACCTCCTAAAGAAAGGCTATCGAAGGACTTAATCCAAAGACCAAAGAACAAAGATGAAGGACAAAACAAGAGAGATTCAGAGAACGGCAGAGATCCTCCTCCTCCTCCCCCATCTATGAAGTCAAGTTCATAAATAGAGGATCGAAAATCGTGGTCCGACCACTCGGCTACCAAAAGAATATCCGGGAGTCTAGACTTGACCCCTCTTAGATCTAAGTCATTGCCTGCTATTACTTTTGATGACTCAGACTTGCAGGGAATATCAGATCTACACCATGACAGCTTGGTAATTACCATGCAAATTGGCACAGCTAAGGTATCAAGAATCCTGATAGACGAAGGCAGTTCAATCAATTTGGTGATGCTTGACGTCCTCAAAGCTATGAAGATAGATGAAGGAAAGATCATCAAGAAATCCAGCGTCTGGTTGGGTTCAATGGAGAAACAAAGAACACCCTGGGAGAAATTAGCCCGCCAACCTATGTGGAAGGCGTGGCTTCATATGAAAGATTCGGGGTAATGGATTGCATATCCTCATATAACGTTATCTTGGGCAGACCATGGATCCACAACGTCAAAGCAATCCCATCAACATACCATTAATGTGTGAAAATACCAACCGAATGGGGGATAACCACCATCAGGGGAGAACAAAGGACGGCTCAGAATGCTACACCCAGGCTTTGAAACCCTCAAAGTCGGTAAGTCCTCGCATAGCAATTAAAGTCACATGTCGGGAAGAATACATTGCACAATCACGGATGGAAACAGAGAGGTTATTTTGGACCCGGAATTCCCCGACAGAAGGTACTTGTAGGGTCGGATGCACCGGACTCGGTCGGACCCAATCTGGTCGACTTTCTCAAAACTAAAATGTCCTGTTTTGCTTGGTCACATTTTGATATGACTGGTATAGATGCTGATATTATAACCCATAAGTTAAATATTGACAAATCCTTTAAGCCTGTACAGCAAAAGAGAAGAAAATTTGTTGCAGAGAGGCATGAAATTATCAACCAGGAAGTTGACAAGCTATTGGACATGGGAATGATCAGGGAAGTAATGTACCCTGACTGGCTTGCAAATGTAGTAGTCGTCCAAAAGAAAAACGGCAAATGGAGAGTCTGTGTAGACTACACCGACCTAAACAAGGCCTCGCCCAAAGATCCATTTCCCCCTTACACATCGATGCAATGGTGGATGCCACTGCAAGCCACGAGATGTTAACATTCATGGATGCCTCCAGTGGATTCAACCAAATAAAGATGCACCCTACAGATCAGGAAAGTACAGCTTTCATCACTGAAAGAGGAATATCTTTGTTATCTTTGCTATGACTTTTGGATTAAAAAATGCAGGTGCAACCTATCAAAGGTTAGTCAACATGATGTTCAAAGATCAAATAGGAGACACCATGGAAGTCTACATAGACGATATAGTAGTCAAGTCAAAAAAAAGCAGAGGATCACATTAAAGACCTGGAGGTAGCCTTCAAGATACTGGAGAAATTCAATATGAAGCTCAATCCACAAAAATGCCATTTTGGAGTCTCAGAAGGAAAATTCTTGGGCTATATGGTGACAAAAAGAGGAATAGAAGCCAGCCCTGAATGGATCAAAGCCATCCTGGAGCTAGAACCACCAAAGTCGATCAAAGACATACAAAAGCCGGGAAGAATAGCGATACAAACAGTTCATTTCAAGATCGTCGAAAAGGTGCAAATCATTCTATAACCTGCTAAGCAAAAACAAGGACTTTCAATGGACCCCCGATCATCAGTTTGCCTTTGAAGATCTGAAAACATATCTATCCTCTCCTCCCTTATTGGCAAACCCGATCAAAGACGAACCCCGACAAAGATATACATCGATCCACGAAATCATTCATCGGTGCGATCCTGGTCAAAGAAGAGGACGGACAACTACACCCTGTCTATTACGCAAGTAAAAGTCTATTGGATGCAGAGATCAGGTATGGCCTACTTGAAAAATATGTTTTAGCTTTAATTATGAGTTGCACAAAATTAAGACCATACTTTGAAAGCCACCCTATAATAGTCAGAACAAATCTTCCTATCAAGTCTGTACTAAGGAAACCGGAATTATCCAGGCGAATGTGCAAATGGTCATCCAAATAAGCACATACAACATAACATTCGAACCAAGGACAGCAATTAAGTCACAAGCACTAGCAGACTTTGTGGCTGATTTTAGTCCAGCCCTAGAACCTGACCTAATAAAAGAAGTAAATAGACTGACCAGTGACCAAACAAACCTAGAATGGATATTATTTTGTCGATGGTGCAGCCAACATGAGGGGCACAGGCCTAGGGGTATTACTAAAATCGCCACAGGGGGATAAGATAGTACAGGCCATAAGCTGTGCATTTGAAGCTACCAACAATGAGGCAGAATATGAAGCCTTAATAGCCGGACTAAAGGTATGTATTGACCTTGGTGTACAAAACCTAAAGGTACGTACTGATTCCCTCCTTATTTCAAACAAGTAAATGGAATATATACTGCAAAAGACTCAAAAATGATGCTTTATTTGGAAGTTGTCCAAAATTTAAAAAGAAAATTCCGCAATTTTAATATTGAACAAATTCCCAGGGACTTGAATACCCAGGCCGATGCCTTAGCCGGCCTAGGATCCAACTTCAGTCCCCTTGACTTTGACAAAATACCCATCGTACATTTATTAGAACCCGCAATAAATAAGCAAGATGAAAGTTTCCCAATATATGTTGCCAACTCTTGGACAAAACCTTATTACGATTGGCTACAACAGGGAATCCTTCCCCTAAATAAGCAAGATGATAGGGCACTAAAAATAAAAGCTGCTTCATACACTATTATTAACAACGTGCTTTTTAAGAAATCGCAGGCAGGGCCATACCTCATATGCCTGGAACCACAAGAAGCTGAACAGATATTATCAGAAATCCACGAAGGATACTGTGGAAATCATAAAGGCGGAAGGAGCCTGGCAAGCAAGGTACTCAGAACAGGTTATTATTGGCCCACCTTGAGGGCCGATTGCCTGAATTCACTCTCTAAATGCGAAGCTTGCGGTTCATGGACCATATATCCATCAACCATCCGAGGAACTACATTCCATATCCGCACCCTGGCCATTTATGAAGTGGGGCATGGACATAGTAGGGAAACTACCTCAAGCACCCGGACAAAAAGTTTTCATGCTAGCAATGACTGACTACTTCTCCAAGTGGATAGAAGATGATTCATACAGGCAAGTCAAAGAAAAGGATGTCATAGCATTCATCAAACACAACATCATATGTAGATATGGCATCCCCTCTGAAATAGTATGCGACAATGGCACGCACTGTGGGAAAAAGAACAAAGACCTTTTGTGCTCAATGGAACATCAACCTAGTAACCTCCACGCCAGGGATACCCAAAAGCTAACGGCCAGGCGAATCCAGTAACAAAGTAATAATCACCTGCATAAAGAAGAAGCTAGAAAGAAGGAAAGGCAGATGGGCTGAAGAGCTCCCCTTGGTTCTCTGGGCTGACAGAACCACGCCTAAAACATCCACAGGCCAAACCCTCTACTCCTTGGTCTATGGATGTGAAGAAGTAATCCCAGCTGAGGTCGACATCCCATCGCCCGGATGCGGCTGAACACAATAACGAGCAATATACCTCTAATGGAGGACAACCTGGACTTAACGGAAGAGCTAAGAGATGCACCGACATTAGATTGGCGACCTATCAAAAAAGAGTTGCAAAAAGCTACAACAAAACCGTCAAAGTTAGAGTATTCAGGGTAGGAGACCTTGTCCTCAGAAAAGTCTTTCAAAACACAAAAGAGAAGAATGCTGGCAAATTGGCCCCAACCTGGGAAGGTCCCCACCTTATTGACTCAATAGTCGGCCAGGGAGCTTATAGATTACAAACCCTGGACGGCGAAATGATCCCAAGAGCTTGGAATATTGCACACTTAAAACTTTTTCACATATAAAATATATCTCCCAGTCCAGGTATAATTTTCATCTTCACATTTCTTGCCTGACCTGATATGAAACTAAATGTATGATACTTGCCATTATATGAATAAATGCCTTATATAATTTCTTCCATTATATGCCCAAGTACTTGTCAGTATTTTCATGTTTCCTTTTACCGAGTAGAATCTTCAATATTTGTTTTATATACTGCACTTTACTTAAAACAAATCTTAAAGATTGGGGGCCACCCCCACTAATATACAACTGATATCCAACTTTCAGTTGCAAAATCAGGCCTTAAAATATTGAGCTCAATTTAATATACAAGCCAGGAAAACCCTTTCCTGGCGTGCATAATATAAATGGGTCATAAGCCCTCTCGACAGGCAAGGGACATAAGCCCTCCAGACAGGCAATAACCCCACCCATGACATAAAGAGTCGCGGCGGATCCGATAAAAAATCGGCCCGATCCGGTCGAATAATCGCCGATCCAAGACACATACAACACTACAAATATACCTTATCAAAACACAAAAAGAAACAAAGACCAAATATTTATTCAAAACCGAAAGAAAATATCCATCCAAAAAAGCTAGCCTTACCACATACCTAATAAATATTCATTCCAGGGACATCCCCCCTGGACGGGCCAAAACAAAAAGGAAAAACAAAAATCTAAGCAGGCTTCGAGCCAGTAACCGACTCACAACCATCCACCATTTCCTGATCACCAGATTTCTCCTTGGAAGGAGGAGAATCCACTTCTTCTTCTTGACCCATATTGGCCAAATCAGGATACTGGGTGTCCAGAGCTGTCTCATCTCGGTCCGAATCCCAATTAGCCCGGTCAGATTCCGGATCCCTCATGGCATCAACCCGGCCTTTCCCAAAGAAGTACTGAGCGGCATCAGCAAGCCGCGCCTCCACTAGTTCCTTTTCAAAGACCAAGCTCTTCATTTTTTCTCGGTGATCCTGCATTGCGTGCTTCTCGCGACCCGCTCTTCCTTGACAGTCCTCGCTTCTTCCCCTACGACCTCCAACTCTTGCCTGACAACCTTCTCAACGTTTTTTGCAGCCACCTCACAAACTATAGCGACCACTGTTGCCTCTTTAGTGTCCCAGTGAGATTGAAGTACTACCTCATTACCCCTGGATGTGTGCAGCTCACGGTTAACTTTATCCACTTTCTCTTCCAAGTTATAAACCCTAGCCTGGGCATCCCTGAGCTGACAAGAAGTGGCCAACCCGGCATCCAATCCCTAAAAAAACAAAAGAAAGTCAATCAACCAAATATAAAGCAACACAAAGAACACATAACAATAAAAAAATAAAAATCCCTTTACAACTAACCTCCTAAGCTTGAGAAGCAAGTTCAAAGAACCTTTGTCACAAGAGAAGACAAGATAGAAACCACTTTAGTAGAAGACTCAAGGGTATTAGCGAGATAAAAGGCTGGCCGCTCATACTAGCGAGAAAATTCATTTATCTCGTGCCGGGCAAAGATCCATATCGTCCATCCTAGCGGACACTTGCACGATACTCCGATTGGTTGAGCACGAATAGGCTCTTTCTCTCCCCTTCCTCTTCGAATAACATCTTCCCTTCTCCTTTTAGAAGCCCGAACGACCTCTGGTGATACTAGCCTGGTGGTTCTGGGGAGGCTGGACATCAGAAACCAAGATGTCAAGCGTCTTGTCACTCCCACTAGCCTCCCGGCTCTTGGGTGACCTTCAAAGATTCTAGCAACCCCAGACCTTTAAATCTTTTGCGAAAAAACTGGCCAACCTAGCGAAAGACCCGAATACTAAATATACAAAGAATATACATAAATATCAGAAGAGAAGCGATAAAAAGACAACAATTGACATAAAGACATACAGAAGACATACAGGAAAGAGCAGTGGAGCTAGGCTTGCCTTTGGGTACTTTGACCACACTCAGCTTGGTCTTCATATACCGGGGCAATAAATCCCTGCCCAGACTAGCAGGCCAGGCCCTCTCTTCCTCAGGAATAGAAAGGAAAGCCTCTATCCTGGAAATAGCTTCCTCGTCAAGAGGATCAAAGTTCCAATCAGAGTCCGCAAAAATCACCAAAAATATACAAGTGAAACTCAAACATCCTAATTTCGTTTAATATAAATTGCAAAATTAAGTGTACAGGAAACCTACCACTCTCCAAAGGCGGATATCTCAAGTAATCAAAGCGACCCCCCGACTCTCGGTCCCAGGATAAACAGGAAAGTTTTCGCCCAGCTTTTATCATCTCCAGAGTCCAGGTTAGTAATTAATGGAGACATTTTTGACTTAATTCTCAAATTAAAACGACCAGTAGAAGGATTTTTCATATGATATACTGCCTTGATATCATTAATAGTAATTACAAGATTATGCTTAGCACATAAATTTTCAATAGAATGGACAAGTTTCCAAACCATTGGCGGTGATACTTCCATAGCACGAATAGTATCAATCATCAAAGGAGTAAAAGGTAACTTACAACCTGCCTTGAACGCCCATTCATAAATACAGAACCAACCAGGTGACACCCAATTAGCTCGATCGACAAGACTCAGGAATCCATACCTCAGTCGAATCAGGAATTAATTTTTTCTCTCTTAAAACCCTATCATAGTTCGTTTTCAATAAGTTTTCTTCAGGAAAATAAGGATCCAGAGATTGAAGAGCAGAAAAAATAGAATCTTGATATTTAAAAGCTATAGCACGAGCAGGAGGATCAACTTCAACCACCTCCTCCTCTTGGACGTCTTTGGGTTCAGGCTCAACAAAGACTTTCAGGGTGCGGGGACGCTTTTAGCTCCCATATCCTTTATTATTTTTTTTATTGTGATGAATTTTATTTAATGAAAAATTATAAGTTAGCAGAATGAAACTCCTAGGAAATAGGGAAGAATTTTAGAGAAAATTTAGCAAGGAAAGTGGAAGAAATTTGGTGAAAAACAAACTCATCGCAAATACCATATTTATAGAAGGGGAGTAACGGTGCAAAAACCCTAGAAAATGCAAAACTGTCAGCATGACATCATACAGTTAGCCGTTATAGTATTTAACGGTAACTAGGAGTCTAAGAGTCATTGAGCAAATATAATTCTTTTTATTGTTTAACCCGGTAAAATTGACATCTCACCCCTGGCCTGATCCAGCACGGGTAAAATGTCAAGGGGCAATTGCTAGGCCCAGTTTAGCTTGGTCTGACTCTAACCTGGCTTGACCTTACTAGGCTGATTAAGGCAACCAGGGACCGGACAAATCTAACTACTATTTGGCAGATGAAGAGTATTACAGGATAAGCAGGTTACTAAATCCTGGAAGAAGAGCCTGATAGTAAGTACAGAATAGCCTGGCAGGGCATCCAAACAAACTGGATTAAGAAGATAAACAAGAAATGCAGTTGTATGAACTAATAATCACGTCCTATTCTTAAGGAAGACCAAGTCTAACTATAAGACTATATCATCCATGAATCAAGACGAGTAAAAGAAGAAAAGCTGAAGATTGGTTAAGAGTAGAACAAGTCAACCGGATTAATAGGGAGTGTGCCCTATTAATCTGGTAACAGCTCCGACAATGGGGAGGGACGTTGAGATCAATGCAACGTTAATATTTGTAGAACTATAAATAGCATTTGTAAATGGATTATTATTCATTGATTATTTCCTTAGTTATTTCACAATTTACCTCTCATTATTTCCCGAATATTCAATTATATACAAAAATTTGTACTCAGCTTATCCAAATAATACAAGCGATATTCTTTATACTTAGTCTTTTCTTATTATTTACTCATCATATTTTTCCAAGCTTATAGAACTAGATACCCAAATTACTCTTTAATCAAGCCGGATCCATTCAGGGAAAATCCTGCTAAAACAGTATGGTTTCAAAATTCTAATCCGTATATTTTTAAGTTTATGTGTTTTTTTTTTCAAAACCGGAATAGATTATTTTATAGTCTTTAATACTATTTTTATTTTTATATAGGATCATGGACATAAGTATAACAAGAGATATCAAATTCTTGAAATAGTAATAAGGAACTTAAAAAAGTTTATGAACCTTTTGGAATTCGAATTTAGGGAATATAGTTTTTTAAATTATTGAGAAATTGAAATGAATTTAATTCGTAATACATTGAGTAGATACCGACCATACTGTTGAATTGTATCTAATATTTTTCTAGCAATATAATAAATGTTTTTCGGATGTAAATAATATTTAAAGCATGCACGTGGTGATAAGACTTCAAAGACATTTCTATGGGAGGGTTGATGGAGAGGTCTGGAAAGAATTTGGAGATGACTATACTGAGGAATTGAGTTTACAACCTTATAAGGCGTCATTGAAGATTTTTCCATACGGAATTCATTATATAAGGATGGTTTCAACTTTTAATATTTAAAAAACTCACTTTATTATATTGCGGATTAAAACACACGTATATATAATGAGTCGTCTTTGTCATTGCTCCGTTGTCAAGTTTCTCAAAATTAGTAGCTACCACATTGTCACTTGCAGGATTCGATTTAAAAAAATAAACCAAAGTTGTCAAAGAAATAAGGTATTAACTAACTAATTTCTATGTATTTCAAGACTGTATATTTTTAAATGGATCAACAACTAATTGCTCGAACAAATATTAATAATACGATAAAAATATCAAAACTAAAACAGATAAACCCGTGAATTTCACGGTTCACAAACCTAGTAAATTTTAAAACGCACGTTCGACATGGCTGGCTAGCCTCACAATGCACGTTTGACATGACCGGCGAGCCTCACAACGCACATTCGACATGGCCGACGAGCCTCAAAACGCATCACATTCAACGCGGCTGGCGAGCCCCTTTCATATACGCACCACGGCTGGCGAGCCCCTTTCATATACGCATCGCGGCTGGCGAGCCCCTTTCATATACGCACCGCGGCTGGCGAGCCCCTTCATATCCGCAACACGGCTTGCGAGCTTTTGTCCGCAAACAAGAAACGACTCAAGGACATATCCCGAAGATGCCTCAGGTATGACTCCTTCTTATGGCTGGCGAGCCTTCGTACGTAATCTAGTGGACTTTAAACAACCCGCACGGATAGTCGACAGACTCTAAACTGTTCCCGGCGACAGGTCCTTGGCTCATACCCTCGAGTTGCCTTGGCGTCGCCCTTCCCGATGGCAGGTCCTTGGCTCATACCCACGAGTCGCCTTGGCGTCGCCCTTCCCGACGGCATGTCCTCGGCACGAATCCTTTCGAGCCGCCTCGACGTCGCTTAGGTCTCCAGGTTGTAATATTCGATTGACCTGGGGGCTTTACTTTGACTTTCGCCCTGTTCAAGCCTCAGTCAAAGTGGGGGCTCTGTAGATACCCAGTATCTGTCGAGTCTCCAACAAACACCCGATGATTATCGGACTACAATATGCTTAGGAATCGCAGCGTTTGATCGACAGTTTTGTACAACTATACGTCGGAAAAATTAAAACGATTTCGAAAATAAAACATTTCAAAACTTTTCAAAAAGTACCTGGAGTGTTTAATGCATGACGACTGGGTCACAATGACACTAATTAGAGTCAAAACCGACACCGGACCAAAAACCGACTTGAAAATTCAAATTCCGACTCCAACAACGACTCAAATCGAGTCAAACACAAAAAGTAACTTTTCAAAGACTTCCATGTTAAGGATTTCCAGAATCCTTAATGGTCAAGTACAAATCAAGTTCATTCAAAACATAGGATAGAACAAATCATGATTACACTTGCGTGATAGTGACAAGACACCTCGAAGACCCACGAAATGGCTCGCGCCTCTTCGAGCAGCCCATGTGGCCACGTCGCTCAAAACGCACACAACCACCCATTTTCCTATAAATACCCCTCAAATGCCACCATTTGAGAGTTACGCGAGTGTCCGCCCCCTCATCTCTCCCTTAAAATTCTAGACTCGATTTCTCAAGTCACAAACCGACACGTGTTTCCGACCTACCGATCGAAAACACAAGCCTTACACATTGTTTGGTACCGTCATCGTGCATTAAATCACTTGACTGACCATCTCGACTAACTACACCATCACTAAACTTAAAAGACTCTTTTACATTGCTAAAACGGTTTTAAAACCGAGTTTTTCGACCAAACAAGTTGATACACTTTCGTCGATCTCTCGTCTCAAGCCTAGCATGTAAGTATGAGGGTGTAAAAAATCCTCTTCTATCATGTCTTTCATTTGTTTTATGACTATAACATGCTAAAACATGCATAACATGGTCCAAATATGGGATAAATGAGCCAAAACCGGATTTTTGGTTGAGGCAGGGGCTGCTTGTATGGCAACCAGGCTCGCGCCTAAAGCCCCTCTCAGCCTAAATCCAACCGTGTTTCGTCTCTTCCTCCCCTTTTGTTTTCATTTCATATTTGTAATCGGTTTTCCATTTCAAATATTTCAAATCATCTTTATGACAAACTTTTAACCATGAAACATTTTTTACCCTTGGTTTCTAATACCATGACGATTTAATCCGTGTTTTGGTGATAATATTTGGTTAATTACATTTTAAAAGGTATTTTAAAACCTTTTATTTCAATTATTTACATTTTCAAAACAAATTCATTAGCCATAAACACAAAATCATCCTTGGTTCTACATACCATGTCGGATTTTAACCCGAGTACGATGATAAACATTGACTGATTACAAACAAATGAACTTAAAATAATTAGTTCATAATCATTTTCAAAACTAAGCTTGAAAAATCGAACCCGGCATCGAATATTGTCAAACAATGACGATTATTCAAGTCTCGTTCTTCACATCAACTCAAAAGCGGTCTAAAACGACCTTTTCAAATCAAGACAGGTTCAAACGCCCTCTTTTCAAACCATTTTACGAACTTTTTCAATGGTCAGAAGACGTCCGTCCATCGTCTGTTGACCCGCGCCTAAACAGGCCACTCTTTTTTCCATTTTCAAACCAGGACAGACCTGCTTGCATCGCCTGATGGATCGCGTCTATATGGGCTGCCTGATGCAGGGTCTGTTTCCTTCCAGTACCTGTCTTGGACGATCCCGACTTCGGTTGACCCGAATACAGGACAGATCAGATGACAAATCTGCCCATTTTACATCATATTTGCAAAACGCCTTACTAAGACAAACGGATCATGTTATGCACCATAAACCTAACTCGGTAAATGGATGTTTAATTTCCTTCTTGCATGCAAATCAACATTAAATCCAACTCAACATCAAATACTTGATACTTGGATTAAACAACCGACATAGAAAGCTCACATGTTAAGTTCAAACTCGTGGATGCGCATTCATGCATTTACCCGTTTTATCAACTTTTGCATTTAACAAACCAAGATCGATCAGAGAGAGGCGCTACATGCGGGATTGGGTGTCCGATTAAAGGGCTTCCCAATACGTACCTTCACCTCTTACTCAGAAACTTTGGATAGTGGACGACCTTATCCAAGGCGTACGAGAGTCATTCTAGAGATAGGATGCTAAAGAGGGACGATTCCTTAACTTTAGTACCTATGTCATACACCGCTTTTTGCCTTGGTTGACCTAGGTATAAAGTGGATTCGAACGGTTTCCAAGCATCCCACCAATGCTTGGTGGAGACTCCGAACATCTCTTGCATCATTTCGAGAACCTTGCCGAGACGAAACCGACCGATCTAAAACGATCCGGTCGAAAGCATTTTTATGCCGCCGAGCGTGGCTTTCAAAAAGACCGCTGCAATGCCCACAGATCGGTTGGGCGTTGCAGGTGGGCCATGTCCACAGGTATTAAGATTGTATACGTAACCATTTTAATTTGTTCCATTTTATATTTATAAGAATTATTTTAGCGATTATAATTCTATTTTTAGTGGTAACATATATTAGCTGATTCTATCCATCTTAATATAAAACAGCCTGTGAAATTCACGGTTTTAAAACTAGTAGTTTATTAATTGTGGAGGTATAATAGTAGTGTAATTACCCTTTCAAAGCATCTTGCTTGTGACGGGCTTAACCCGTCACAAGCTAAAGACCTCTCACAAAAAGGGAGAGGGGACAAGGTGGGGCACCCCCCATGTGCTTCCCCACTCACCTCTCATGGGTATTTTGTGAGAGGAAATAGTATCCGTGACAAGCTTGAGACGGATATCGCTGTCTTCAATGAGATTTTTTGTTACCCTTTCCTTTTCGTGATCTACTCCTGTAGGCTGTAGTCCCATTGTAGTCATGTACATAGAGACACACTCCTCATTATTGACGACATTTATTTCCCTTCCACGATAATCTAGCTTCTTATTCACACCCGCCAAATAAATACAGTTAGTTAGTAGAGTTAAGTTTAACAATGGAAACCACCACTAAACAATGTACGGCTAGTCCGATCTACACCGCACTACGGTGGACTTCCAAACCAACCACCACCACCAATGTCTGCCATGTCCGCACTTCCTCCGCCGCATTCGCCGAATCCCCCACCCCGTCTCCCGTCGCCGGCATTTCCAACATCAAGCGCACTCAGAACTTCGCTGCTAAGGTCGCCGCTCACCATCTTGCCTAGGTTATGGCTTCTCAGACCACCAACGACGATGAGGATGATGATGGAGTTTCTGTTGTCGATCTAGGGTTCCGTCGACCTGCATTGTCCAAGCATTTGATCACCAAGCCTCCTGCTACTCTTAAGTCTGGATTTACTACTGCTAGATCTCCTTCTCCTGCTGTTAGTTCTATTTCTCTCTCTCTCTCTCTCTCTCTCTCTCTACAACTTCGCCATTGTTGTCGGTTTTTGTGTTTGTGGAGCTATGTGATCTTGGTGCATTGTTTGATTTAACTAACCAAGATCGCTCGGTAGAGGCCGCTACCGCGGGCGGGATTAGGTGTCCGATTAAAGGGCTTCCCAATACGTACCTTCACCTCTTACTCAGAAACTTTGGATAGTGGACGACCTTATCCAGGGCGTACGAGAGTCATTCTAGAGATAGGATGCTAAAGTGGGACGATTCCTTATCTTTAGTACCTATTTCAAACCCCACTTTTTCCCTTGATTGACCTAGGTATAAAGTGGATTCGAACGGGTTCCAAGCATCCTACAAATGCTTGGTGGCGACTCCGAACATCTATTGCATCGTTTCGAGACCCTTGCCGAGACGAAACCGACCGATCTAAAACGATCCGGTCGAAAGCATTTTTATGCCGCCGAGCTTGGCTTTCAAAAAGACCGCTGCAATGCCCATAGATCAGCTGGGCATCACAGGTGGGCCATGTCTACAGATTGGCGACTCCGCTGGGGATAACTAGGACACTTGTGTCTTTGTGATCCCTAGATGGTGAGACTCGAACGAAGTCTTGGTTGAAATGCATTAATTGATATTACGGTCATAGTCGGGTTCCTTGTTCGGGCCCACAACCTAACCCTTTTCGACCAATTGGCTCGTCTCGTCGGCGTGAGTTTTCTCATCCCCGCGTTTCGAATGCCGATTGAGTCAAGCATGTCGTTGACGTTACACATTTCTATTTCGTCAAAGAGCTTTCATCACCTTCGAGCACGAGGCTAGGGCACCCTCCTTACACATTTTGTTTGGATTGATATCCCTCTCGAAAATCGGGGTTTGATTGCTTGGTCTGTAACCCACCCTTTTAAGTCAAAACCCATGTCAGCATTATGCATAATATAATGAAACTGCGAGTGCTTATGTGTTATGTGATCATAAGTCCTTTCGTATCATTTCAAAAACACCCTTTTGCGCCGTTATAATGGCCATTTCAAACCTCGGTCTTTCGCGACCGTTGCATTTCAAACACACGCCTTTCTAGGCCGTCGTAATGACGATCTTCAAACCTAATTTTCTACAACCATTTCAACACACCTTTCTAGGCCGTCATAATGACGATTTTCAAACCCGATTTCTACAACCATTTCAAACACCCCTTCAACACACCTTTCTAGGCCGTCGTAATGACGATTTTCAAACCCGGTTTCTACAACCATTTCAAACACGCCTTTCTAGGCCGTCGTAATGACAATTTTAAAACCCGGTTTTCTCAACCGTTTCAAACACCTTTTTACACCGTTATAATCGCCGCGTCAAGACACGGATTTTAACCCGTCTCACGCCGACAATGGCTCTTTCAAAACCCGAGAAAGGCACACACCCCTTTTTCAAGACATTTTCAAATCCCGAGGACCATACACCATCCCTGAGACCTTCTCAAACATTTCAAAACTCGATTTTCAAAACATACAATTTTGAATTTCAAAAACCGTCTTTAGAAACAGTACATTGTTTTTCAAGCCGACTCAAACTCAAACCGTCTTTTGAAAACAAACTTAAGACAACTCTTCAGCGCACCGACTCTCGGAGATCCCTATTCTTCGGAAGCCGTCCATAAAGTGACAAACGAATCTTTTTGAAAATCTCTATTTTTGAAAACTTCAGTCCATCATTCCAATTCCGCCTCATGTCTATCGGGTCGAAGCAAGCGTACTTATGGGTCTTTACTTATGAGTCGTCTCACCACGAGACTCATCCAACGGCGTCACGCCACTACGTTGGACGCGAGTCAAAGTTCGGTGAACACCGTCACATTATAAATCGAGTCAGCATCAAGGCACCACACACTGAATACCTCGTCTTGTTGAGTCTGATCTTTTATTCTATCCTTTGTGTTGTCTGCGTTTAGTCATTAAACCGTGTCGGATTTAGATGTGATGTGAGCCGTTTTTCTACCTCAGAATCATGACCCCGTCTTCAGCTTCGTCTAACAACAACAATGACAACAGAGATGTTATGACTACTCAGCTAGCTAGCCTGCTCACTGCTCTTAAGGTCACCATGGACCGTGTCGAGACCCGTATCGACACCCTGAAAAACAAGGAAACTGGAGAACACAACACTCCACCTTTGACTGAAACTGAGAAAAGGCTCAAACTTTAAGAAGAACAACTCCTAGCCCGTGGTAACAACAACCACCTCGAAAACAATCGAAGATTCGAACCCGTTGGTGATCAACTACCCGAGAACTTTACCTTGACTGATGCACCCAAATTCAAGGGAGTGGAGGACCCACTCAATCACATTCGGGCCTTCAAAGACTACATGGCCATAAAGGGGGTCAAACAGGAGCTCTTCACCCGGATCTTTCCATTATCCCGGAAACCGATCCCTCGCCAGTGGTACTACTCCCTCGACCCAAAGAACCTTACTACCTGGGACGAAGTCGCTGTTGAATTTGCTAAACAGTATGCGGACAATGTCGAAATCCAGGCTAACACCCGCACTCTTGAAGTCCTGACTCAGAATGATAAGGAAAGATTCACAGAATTCCTAACCCGTTGGAGGAGGGTAAGCACTCAATTGGTCAGTAAGCCGAGTGAATCAGCTTTGGTAGAGAAATTTGCCAACAATCTCCGCCCGGTTTATGCCAACTTGCTGAGATACCAAAACATCAAAACATTCCAGGATCTACAAATCCTTGGGACCCGCATTGAAGACGACCTCCACAAGGATGTCCTAGCCAAAACCACCGGTAGAGGCTATCAGGGATCTACATCAACCGGATCTCACCCCTATGGTCAAACAAACAAGATCGATGAGGTCAACCTCCTCGAACCAACCACGAAGAGAACCGAGCATCCTCAAAGAGTATTCAACAACCTGGGGTCAACTTATGCAAGCGCCCTAAAAAGGGTTATAGACCAAGGGAAACTACAACCAATAGGCCCCACTTCGGATCCATCTGAGGCTAAGAAAACCCGTTTTTGGAATCCCAATGCCTATTGCCAGTACCACCAGGGGAAAGGTCATGACACGGAAGCCTGCTTCAAGCTCAAACACATCATTCAAGACATGATCGAGAAAAGAGAATTACCTTTGCCTCCACCGACAAAACCAAACAACAAAACAAACCCCTTGAGAATCCATGCTATCTCTAATGACGAGCCAACCTTGGATTGCTCGCACCTCATCTTACTGATTGATGACGAGGTGAACGCCTTGGAGAAGGATGCCTCGGACGGGGTATTCGTATTCAGCGCCGCAACCATGCTCGCCATGTTCCAACAAGTTGAGGAGGCTATAGCCAGTCTCTCAGAAAGAATTACTCGACTTGACGACGCTTACCACCATTTGATTTTCAACCCACCAACACCAACACCGTGCCCGAGGGAGGGTCCTCCAAACACCCAAAACTACCCTCACCAGGAAGGATTTCTCCCGCGACCATTCTAGTACGCACCCCACCATAATCAACCCCACAATAATCAACCTCACAAAAATTACCCTCACAAAAACATACCTCACAAAAACTACCCATCGAGGAATACCCCTCCAAGGTACCCTCGAGATCCCGAAATCAATGGTATTTGGAGAGACGACGCGGAGGACGTCTATATGGTTCAAGGAAAGGGGAAACATGCAAGAGAGATCGGTCATCTTACACGGTCTGGGCGCCCCTACCAAAACCCGAGCAATTCATCAGTCATTCCAACAACGAATGACCAGGTTGTCCCAGACGTAGACACCCAACCCAAGATTCCCGAAAACTCGATCCTTAAACAACTGCAAAAAGCAAAGGCCGGGATTTCAATTTGGCAATTGATTGCTACATCCTTCGAACATCGGCAAGCTCTACTACAAGCCTTAGGGAAGTTAACAGTTCCCTCTACCTCCTCTCCCGAAGAAGTGGTGGCACACACGACAAAGGATGTCCCCGACCTGAACAACCCAGTCATCTTCTCTGATGAAGATATCCCTCCATTCGGAGCCAACCATAAGCTGGCCCTATACATCACCGTACAGTGCCTCAAAAACAATGTGCCTATGGTTCTAGTGGATGACGGATCTGCGGTTAATGTCATTCCCCTCATGACGGCTCATAAACTGGGTATGAAAGAAACTGATTTGGTCCCAACCAATCAAGGAGTACGCGCCTATGACGGCACTCGTCGTAAGGTTGCGGGGCTTGTCACCTTGACCATTGCAACTGGACTCTTGGAAAGACAACCCAGTTTTTAGGTAGTTGACATTGACGCCTTTTTCAACATGCTTCTGGGACGCCCCTGAATTCACGCCGTCAAGGCCGTTACCTCAACCCTTCATCATAAAATCGGGGTCCTCTTCAACGGGAAGAAAATCACAATTCCCGCTTCCCCAGTCAAGGCTATCATGAAAAAGGGAATAGCCACCCAAGCCATTGAGGAGGACGACAGCAAAATGTGGGGATACCAAGGTGTGAATGCGCTAACCGATGAATCAGCGCCTTTTGATTGTGACCCGTTCTCCAACCTCACAGTCAACCACATCCTGATGCGCCAGCGTAATTTCCCAGGTCTACCCCTCAACCCGCTGAAGAGCACCTTGCCTCCCTTGAAACAGGCTAAGGTCCCAAACATCCTCTTTGGGCTAGGCTATGATCCTACCGATGAAGACATCCAGGAGATAAACTTCCTAATACAGAAGCGCAAGAAGCACGGAGTCATCCTCCGTCCCTATCATTTGACTCTCAATGGATACTTCGTCCCCGAGGGAGAATCCGAGCTCTACCACGGCTTTTCTGAGTCGATCTTTAACTCCGTAGACAAGGTCAAACACCCTGGTGTAGAGGTCTTTCAAGACTGCTATTTCATCCCCGACAACACCAAAGTTGCGTCGACCAAATCTGAGTCAACCCCATGCCTCGACGGATAAGCCGTCAGCCTCCTCTTCGGAGAGGACAACATCAAGCACCTCGGCTATGAGGACATCATCAACGTTGCTCTGAAGGATAACCAGTTCGATCCCACCGCCTTAATCTCTGATACTGACCCAGAGAAAGCTGCACAAGGCTGGAGGAAAATTGTCAAATGGACTGATCGTCAAGGCCGCATCTTCAAGATTACAACTGGAGAAGGCCCTATGTTCAAAGAGGGAAGTGAAGAAGAGTCTGAGTCTGAGTCTGTCTTAGCTCTTAGCACTCTTGATGTCCCAGTCAGAGTCCCATTTCCACTGTTTTGTCACAAACTCGTGGCTGCTTTAGAGGCTGAGTCAACTAGGGTCATCCCCACTCCCATGCAAGGTAGCAACCTGGAGCTTGTTCCAGGGGCCACCTCCTCTGCTGTGTCGCCTCTGACTGCCCATGAGATGTCTGTCTTATCCGAGCTTTTCGCTCAAGTCGACTTAGTGAACGCTAAGTTTGCTTATGACTCGTCTCAATTTAACTGCAATGCAATTCTGAATGACTATGAGGAATTTGACTTGAGTGACTACCCACCTCACCTAGCCAAAGAACTTGACAAACGATAAACTAGGACCCCCATCATTGAGGAGACCGAACCTATTAACGTGGGAACCGACAACACAACTCAAGAACTTAGGATAGGGACAACCCTTGACCCCTCGGAAAGATAACAGTTCATTGACCTCCTACACGAATACAAGGACGTATTCGCCTGGTCCTACAAAGACATGCCTGGGATCGACAGGGAGATTGCAGAGCACATGATACCCATTAAACCCGGAGCTAAACCCGTAAAGCAAAATTGCGCCGAATGCGCCCTGAATGGGCCCTGAAAATCAAGGAAGAGATGGATAAACAGTTCAAAGCTGGGTTCATCAAAGTGTCTGAATACTCTGACTGGGTGGCCAATATTGTTCCTGTACCCAAGAAAGACGAAAGAATTCGGGTTTGCGTCGACTTCAGGGATCTGAACAAAGCAAGTCCAACGGACGACTTCCCTTTGCCATATGTTGACATCCTGGTGGACAATACCGCCGAGCACGCCCTACTATCATTCATGAATGGGTATGCTGGGTACAACCAGATCAAAATGGCTGAGTAAGACATGCACAAAACTGCATTCACTACACAGTGGGGTACATACTGCTACACGGTCATGCCTTTCAGCCTAATCAATGCCGGAGCAACTTATCAAAGAACCGCTACCACTCTCCTACACGACATGATGCATAAGGAGGTGGAGGTATATGTCGATGACATGATTGTCAAATCAAAAGAGCAGGATTGCCATATCAGCGCCCTCCGAAAATTCTTCGCTCGTCTGCGAAAATATAACATGAGACTGAATCCTCAGAAATGCACATTCGGAGTCACCTCGGGAAAACTCCTGGGACACGTCATCAGCAAAAGAGGCATTGAGATTGATCCTACCAAAATAAAAGCTCTCCAACAAATGCCTTGGCCTAAGAATGAGAAGGAGATTCGGGGATTTCTCGGTCATGTCCAATACATCAACCACTTCATAGCCAAACTCACTATGATTTGTGAACCGATCTTCAAGAAACTCCGCGCTTCCGATTATACCGATTGGGACGACGACTGTCAAAAGGCCTTCGACAAGATAAAGGAAATCCTATCCAAACCTCTTGTCCTCATGCCACCTCAACATATCCCCTTATCCCTGTACCTGACTATCACCGACACAGCCATGGGATTAATGCTAGGACAAACGGTCGACGGCGAAGAACGAGATATCTACTACATCAGCAAAAAGTTCATCGAGTATGAGACAAGGTACACCCAACTGGAAAAGACGTGTCTTGCCCTAGTATGGTCAACAAAGAAGCTGCGGCACTATATGCTCAGCTACACAGTTCACATCTACTCCAAGATGGACCCGGTCAAATACATCTTCGAAAAACCCGTACTAAACGGAAGGTTGTCTAGATGGACGATCATGCTATCTGAATTTGATCTCAAGTTCGTACCCCTCAAGGTTATCAAGGGAAGGGCAGTCGCCGATTTCCTAGCAGAGAATCCCATCAACGAGGATCCAACGACCGACACATGGTCACTTCCTAACGAAGACGTCCTTTGTGCCGACTCCGACGCATGGGACCTATACTTCGATGGTGTATTAATCTGAGAGGCTTCGGGGTAGGAATCCTTCTAATATCACCAGAGGGAGAACATGTTCCGATCTTAAGTCAAACTGGACTTCGTCGTCACCAACAATGCTGCCGAATACGAAGCATGCCTCATCGGCCTACAAGCAGCCATAGGACTTGGCATCAAGAGACTGAGGGTCCACGGCGATTCCTCACTCATCATCAATCAGGTGTCCGGATCATGGAAAATCCGAAGCGACAGCTTAGCACCCTACCAAGCAAAAATCAATCAAGAGGCCAAATTCTTCGACCAAGTCGACTACTTCCACTTGCCACGAGCGGAAAATCAATTTGCGGATGCCCTGGCAAAACTTGCCGCGCTCGTCAGTATACCTGACGACATGACATCGATGCCCTTATGTGTCAAGAGAAGGAGCGAGCCAGCTCACATCTGTGCCATCAACAACGACGAGGAAAACCATGTCAAACCATGGTACCAAGCCATCCTCAACTATAAAACCAAAAACGAATTTCCTCCCAACTATGATACAAGAGGACAAAGAGCCATCCGTTTACTTGCATCACAATTCGTGATAAGCCAAGAACAACTATACAAAAGAACACCCCAAGCGATTCTTCTCCTTTGCATTGACCATCACAAAGCCAAAAAAGTCATGGAAGAGGTCCTTGATGAAGAATGCGGCCCTCACATGAGCGCAATGATGCTGACCCGAAAAATCATGCGGTTAGGCTACTACTGGACCACCATGGAAGCCGATTGCAGAAACTACGTCAAACATTGCCACAACTGCCAAATCTTCGCCAACATACAACACATACCACCTTCCCTTTTATACACCATGACATCACCCTGGCCTTTCTCGACCCGGGGCATCGACATCATCGGGAAAGTCAACCCGATAGGCGCTAAAGGGCATTACTTCGTCCTCGTCGCCATCGAATACTTCACCAAATGGGTAGAAGCACAGTCCTATACAATCTTGACCGCCAAACAAGTGGCCAAGTTCATCCAGGACAACATCATCTGCAGATACGGGATACCCCATGAAATCATCAGCGACCAAAGCTCTCACTTCCGGGCGGAAACACAAGCCTTGCTGGACAAATACAAGATTAAGCGACATCGATCATCCCCCTGTCGTCCCCAAACTAATGGAGCGGTAGAAGGGGCAAACAAAACTCTTGTCACCATTATCAAGAAAATGCAAGATAATTATTGCAATTGACCGAGCAAACTCCCATTCGCACTCTGGGATACCGAACCTCCATTCGAACACCAATAGGAGCCACACCCTTCTACCTAGCATACGGTATGGAGGCAGTTCAACCAGTAGAGTTAGAGGTCCCATCTCTACGCATCCTACTAGAGAGTCAAGTTTCTGAGGTGGAATGGACCCGTCGAAGGTTCGAACAGCTCATGCTTCTAGACGAACGGCGACTCAACGCCTTTCACAATGTCCAGCTATACCAATAACGTATACAACGGGCATTCAACAAAAAGGTCAAAGCCAGAAACATTAAAGAAGGCGACTTGGTCCTCAAGTCGGTTCGAGCACCACTACCCGTCGATCCGAGGGGGAAATTCAAACCCAATTGGGCCGGGCCATATCTGGTCAAGAAAATACTTTCGGGGGGCGCAGTGAGACTGAGTGACCTAGACGGGGAGGATTTTACAAACCCGACCAACCTAGACCAACTCAAGAAATACTACCCTTGAACCATAACAGCCAATGAACCTCACCCTAGTTTTACAACTAGCGACCACCGTACCCCGTTCAAGTCAAGTTCCTCAACGCGTTCTGATTTGAAATTCCATGTTTTATCGAGTCTAAGTTGTGGCACCTTGCCACGTTTCAAACAACCTTTGATCTGTCAAAGGCAGCATCCATTTGCACTCAAACAAATTAAACCAAACACCTGAACTACGAGCATGGTTTGATTTCACCTTTTCAGGTGGATACGTAGGCAGTCCTTTCTTACACAAGAAGGATACAACCACAAAACCCAAATAAATTTACAAAACTTTTCGAACTACGAGCATGGTTTGATTTCACCTTTTCAGGTGGATACGTAGGCAGTCCTTTCTTACACAAGAAGGATACAACCACAAAACCCAAATAAATTTACAAAACTTTTCGAACTACGATCATGGTTTAATTTCACCTTGTCAGGTGGATACGTATGCAATCGTTTCTTACACAAGAAGGATACAACCATCCCCACAAAAAAATCACCCATATCAAATACAAAAAAAAAAACAAAAAAAAAGGAAAAGACATTCCCTTTCCCACAAAAATACAAAAAAGGGCCTTTCTCCCTTCCCACAAAAATCCCATTTCCCAAGTGCAATGTTTAGGATAATTCAAACCGAATTGCCTTTACAGAATGGATGGAAGAAACAAGCGTTCACAATTTCTTTTAACACAAGCAATCCTCTTATTTAATTAATAATGAGAAGGATTACAAATTTGACAACAAATAAAGCTAGGCAAGTCTACAACTCGTCAAAGCTAGAACGTCGACTAAGACATCTCACCTAATAAAACTAGCACAAAACACACAATACATAGCTAGTACAACATAATAAAAAAACTCACAATACTATTACAACATAATAATAAACGGGTAATGGAGGTCTTCATTCTTTCATCATACCCTTGCCTTTTCCCTCGGGGTACATCTTCCCCTTTTTCTTCTTGTTGGCTCGCCTAGCATGAACTTCCTCTTCGAAATGGATCCTCAACGGATCTACAACGGCAACGACCTCCGGTCTCTTGCATGACCCCATACTCGGTCCAAGACGAGCCCATACACGGCCCAATACCTCTTTGGGACCCGAGCTTCTCCTCTTTGGTGGCCTCATCACATCCGGGCTAGCTCCATAAACAAAGTCGTCAAAGAAGGCACGGTTGGCCTTGCCAACCTCTCTATACTTCAAGTCGACGACCTCGTCCTTACGATATTTGGACCTTTCCTCCAAGGTTTGAGCTCTTGACCACTTGACATAAGCGGGAGTTACCCATGTCATGGCAACGGGGTTTGGTACCTCCCAAAGCGGCCGAGTGGTCCACCATCTTTCAAAAACCTCCACAAGCTCGGAATTTTGAAAAACACTCTCTTGGACGAGAGTATCTTGAGCGGGCACCTTTTGTTGACGCCCCATTTGTCTCATGAGCCTTTCGGGATAAACGAAGGAAGTAACCTTCAAACCCACCACCATCAAAGAACAACAGCTAGCAACCGAAGCGGGAAACCCGGTGAAGGACCTCAAGTGCCACCATGGCACCACCCAACGGATATGAGGACCACCCTCCTCCACCAATCTCGAGGTCCAATAGGCCTTGGTGGATGAAAACTGTCTGAGTACAACTTATTCCTCATAGTATATCGGTCGGAGACTCTACATACCTTAGCTTCTCCAATAGCCACACTTGGAGGATCCTTGGAGATCCAAACGAAGGAGCTTCTCCACAAGAGCCTTTCTTGTCCAAAGCTTGAATGATTTCACCAAGCACCAACCATGATGGATCCCTACCATGCTCCATTTGATCAACTACATGCACAAGGATCATACTACCATAGCATTTGGGCCCCTCCTTCTTCAAGGCATCGACAAGGAGGTATGCATGCACTAGGCAAAAGGCAAGAGCCCTTCTCCTAGCCACCTCCGAAACATTGACATCCAACCGGTTTGAGAAAATGTTGATAAGAGCCAACATATCCACACCATGAGGAGCAAGGAGAAAGTTGACTTGACTTGATGACAAGCCCAACATTGAACGGAACTTCTCTTTATAACACAACCGAGTCGGCGGAAGCACCGGAGCAGAACCCGGCCATCCACCAATAGAACCTACTTCTTCGGCAAGAGGACAAATTTCACCTTTCGGGAAAACGAAAATATGATGTTTCGAATCCCAAAATCGAGAGCATGCTTCAAGAAATGAGTATTGCACCTTGACTTGACGAAGCACCAACAATTGACTAACTCCCATTACAACGAGTTGATACTTCTCGGGAGGTGACAAATCCCGACACCAATGTCGCAACCTATTTTCGAAAGCATCCATGAATAATTTTGTGGAAAAAAAAGAAAGGTTTTTGTGGAGATGTTTTTCGTGTTTCGGATGATGAAACAATGAAGCACAAACGTCCCTATTTATACAAAACAATTAGCGCTTTTTTCCGAAAAAAAGGGAAGCTCCCTTCCATTGCCCGTGGCCTCACGCCTCTTTGGGCTGGTTCTCAGGATCCGCACCTTGATTTTTCCCTTTCAAGTTGTGTTTCTTCCTGACACCTCAAACCTCCCGCCATAGGACTCGCGCCTCTTCGGGCCTATCCAAGATTTTTGTGTTTTCTCACACTCACTGATACCGTCGTTTAGTACCAAAAATAAATACCTAAAATAACTAACAAAATCTAGTGGAAGTAGGGTCGATCTCCACAGGGAGGCGGTCACTACCTACTTGTTATTCGGTCTGTCTAAGTCACAAAACGGGGGGTTTGAGTTGAATAAACTAAACTAATAAAAGCAAGGGTAGAGAGAAAATAAAGGGAGAGATGCCAGGATGTCGGGTTACCATGGTATTACACAAATCAGCTAGAGATGAGGTCAGTCGATCTGATGTGAGAAGGGTAAAGGAAAGGTCCTTCCGGTTCGCTATCCGCCCTAAAATACAACTAGCTTAGCTTCCACCCTCACTAGTGTAGTCTATTGCTCATAACAGATCTATTCATTCCAATCTTCCGATCTAGGTCTGAACTTAACCAGATTTAACTAATTTAGTTGCATGTATTCAACCAAACGATGATAATTATATTGCTAATGAAAAATTCTCACATCAAATCTCCTAAACCAACTATCGCATCATCGCTATACTACCATGACTCCCCAAATCCTAGCATTAGGGGATTAGCTATGCATAAACATAACAAGAACAAAAGATGAAGAAATAATAAACATCGCAGATGAAAGAGAGTAAAGAGAGAATTACAAGTTAAGATCCAGAAAAGGAGAGCAGTCGAACAATCGTCTGAAAGAGAGTCCAAAAGGAGAGAGAAAAGAGAGATAGAGGAGAGAAAGAGAGAGTTTAAACCTAATGACGTCCTTCCTATTTATAGGAAAGATAATTATTTGACCTAAGATACATAACAAGATACGAAAATCTTGCGTCAGATAGAAAAGTACTCGATCGAGGACTTTAGAACTCCTCGATCGAGTAACTCCTAGCAAAAACCTCTCGATCGAAGACTTTAGGTACTCGATCGAACACTATAAAAAAGGCACCATTCGATCGAGAACATTAGGTACTCGATCGAACAAGATAGTACTCGATCGAGTACTTTCCAGCGCACAATTCCTGCTTCGCGCAGTGAACTTCAAACGGCCGCCATTTCTTCGTTACTTTGGCAAATAGAGCGTTTCCGATGGCGTTGGAAATCTAAGAGGACAAGCTTTCATCTCCAATTATAATCACTTGAAAATCAGTTGTAGAACTCGAGATATGGCTCTTCAAAGTAGGCACTAGCAATATGAAGCTCTTCCTTTGTTCGCCTAGCTTCCTTACTTCTATGCGCATTTCAAAATAGTAGTCTCCAAGCTCCGACTCAACTCATCTCCTAAATGCATGCATAGGGACATGTATTAAGCTTGATTCCGTTTCTCTTTGGTTCTTTCCTGCAAATAAGACAAGAGAAACCAAAATAGACAATTCGGGGGACATTTGTAGCTAAACACTACTAAATATGCATAGAGATGCGTGCAAATATGGTACAATAAGTCTATATAAAATGCATGCATCAAACTTCCCCGAACCAAACTTTTGCTTGCCCCCAAGCAAACTATATGCAAAACTAATAGAACAGAAAAGAAAACTCAGAGGTAGCTACAAATTGTCCACTTAAACCAATTTAATGCAGCAAACTAACACTTATAGCAAAAACTGTCAAATGCAAATGAGTTGTAAGATGTTTATAATAAAACTGAACCGTCGACCTTGCAAGACCTTTGATGATGAACTCTCACGGGTCACTCTTCTCTCATGAAGCAAAGGGTAAGCAATTAAATGTAAGAGAGAAACAAAAATAGTCACTCACCTAAACTACGACCCACATAAACATGCATGCAACTAATATGATAGACAATTCTAGCTACCGTACACATACATTCCAACCAAACAAGGTTTGTCACAGCCGAGGGCTTACAAAAATATGGTAAAGTGAGGCAATGGGTAAGAAAAGGCAAAATATTTATGGGATTGTGAGGTAATAGTCAAGCTAGACACCTAACGAAACCATACTAAACAATATCCGATTCTTAGCCATCTCAAAATTTAAGCATAATGCCCTTAAATTGGCACAACAGCTCACTAACCAACAATTTACTCCTCATAAGATAGAAATAATACATAGAAGAAACCGTTTCATCAATTCAAATTCTTTTTTTTTTCTTCCTTTTCCACGCTTCTTTTCATTTCTTTTTCTGTTTTTTTTTTTCAACTTTTTTTTCAACATATCCTCCTTCTTTCTTCTCTACCAACTCCAAAACAATACAATATGAACCAAACTCGGATCAATGAAATATATACCGCAAGAACAAACACTAAACTAGCTTGATAAAGCATGCTAAATTTGGATGTAGTTAAGGGTAAAAAAGGCAAATTTGGCTAATGTGGAGTTAAATGGGTAAAAATGAAAGAAAGGGAAATGTAAGCGCCTCCCTGCATGTGACACCAACCACTAACCCGAATGTACATAGGCGAAAAGAAATTGAATTTCATAAAAGTGCAAATTAATGTTACATGTTATGCAAGGAGTAACTACTCTCAAATCCTACATGAACCGGTCATAAATGACACCAGTTTATATGGCTCTAAAACTTAGAAATTTAAGTAGTTTGCCAAAATTTCAAGTCAAGTTTATTTGTTCAGCTAAATTGAAACATTAACTCGTAGATATGCAACAAGACAAAGCTAAAAGATAACAGTTTAATGCAAGGCTTAAGCAAAGTGACAAATTATAGTGCAATTTCATCACTGAAATCTACCGTTCCGACTCGACCTATATGCAAAAGTAAACGTGAAATTTTTTATTTTTTTATAAATTTTTTAATTTTTATGAGATTTTTGAATTTTTATAAAAATAAACAACGATGCATACAGAAATTGAACGTGACAACAGAAATGCAATAAAACATAAATGCAGACACAGATATGGATGCATAACCTCCCCAAACCAAACCTTACAATGCCCTCATTGTACTCAAAAATAGGGAAAGGAAATGCAAACTGAAAATAAGAGAGTGAAGGTGCGGAGAAACTCACAAAAACACGCGAAGTAGGGACCTCCCCAAACCAGCCAGCAACAAGGGAGGTCGCAAACAGCTGCATAACAGCATCATTGGAAGCGAAGCAAAACAAGCCTTCTCGTGGTACTCGATCGAGAAGATATAAAACTCGATTGAGTACAATTGGCTGCCATAGTGTTCGATCGAAGGAAAAGATTACTCGATCGAGAGGTACGTTTCTGTGGATGCTCGGTCGAGGGAGATACGGTTCGATCAAGGAAGTCAAACACTCAATCGAGTAGAATAGTGATCGATCGAGAGCTCCCTTATTGCGCGAACTTCCTTAGCGTCAATAAAACACCTGCAAAGATGCAAATAGCAACCACAAATACGGCCAAAGACTAAGTCCAAATTGTTCAACGTCTATGGTTATAAAAACCATTTATTACACACATAGCAAAAACTGAAAAATTCGAAAAACAACTAAAAAGCTAAACTCCGGGTTGCCTTCCGGTCAGCGCTTGTTTCAGACAGGTCCCACCTTGACCATCGTTTCTTCAACAACCATTCCAATTGAGCCCAGTCGAAACAGCTCAAAGCACGCAGCAACCGATCAAATAACTGCGCATGCGCTACACAAAACTGTAAGTAGCACCATAATATAATAATAACATAGGAAATTGAAATGTACATCCGTTTAAGTGTAACGAATTTCCTATGACAACTCCTAAATTTATCCACCAAATAATTCTGCCCTCCAACACGGGCGGAATATAAAAGCTCAAATTAACCATAGGTGGAAAATAAGAGAGCTCAGGAGCATTTAAAACCAATCTAAGGTACCGTCTCAACCTAACAAATTTTCGATGACATATATGGTGAAACACTATTAACTTATTTACCCAACTGGGAGGGGGTGGAGTATTGAAATATAAAGCATAAGTCATATGGGGTAGTGTACTATTTATACCAATAATAATAAAATTATCGTTAACTACCTCAGGTCGGTCGCTCCTAACGTCGGAATCATTGATAAAAGAATATATTACCTCTACCGTGCTAGGAATAATCCCCGACTCAGCAACCTTCTCATTCCCCTCCTTGGTGGATTCTGTCCCATATATAGCAGCCTCTAACGCGTCCAGGTCGGCTTTCCAAATGGGGGATTCACCATAACCATCGTCTTCTTTAAAATCGTCATCCAAAACGGACCCAGATGACATAGCAATGCTCTCTGTGGCCATATCACTCGATCGAGAATGCATAGTGCTCGATCGAGGAGTTTCTTCATCAAAAATACTCGATCGAGGAGTACTAACCGTTCGATCGAGTTGTTCTTCCTCAGCAGTACTCGATCGAACACTCATATCTGGTCGATCGATCAAATCCTCCTCCAAATTGTTCGATCGAGTGGTGGAATCTGCTCGATCGAACACCTGATGCTGAACCGTGGTGAATAATTCGAGAAAAGCTTCACCTTCATTAGTACCATGGCTCCTCTAATCCTAGCATTAGGGGATTAGCTATGCATAAACATAACAAGAACAAAAGATGAAGAAATAATAAACATCGCAGATTAAAGAGAGTAAAGAGAGAATTACAAGTTAAGATCCGGAAAAGGAGAGCAGTCGAACAATCGTCTGAAAGAGAGTCCAAAAGGAGAGAGAAAAGAGAGATAGAGGGAGAGAAAGAGAGAGTTTAAACCTAATGACGTCCTTCCTATTTATAGGAAAGATACTTATTTGACCTAAGATACATAACAAGATACGAAAATCTTGCGTCAGATAGAAAAGTACTCGATCGAGGACTTTAGAACTCCTCGATCGAGTAACTCCTAGCAAAAACCTCTCGATCGAAGACTTTAGGTACTCGATCGAACACTATAAAAAAGGCACCATTCGATCGAGAACATTAGGTACTCGATCGAACAAGATAGTACTCGATCGAGTACTTTCCAGCGCACAATTCCTGCTTCGCGCAGTGAACTTCAAACGGCCGCCATTTCTTCGTTACTTTGGCAAATAGAGCGTTTCCGATGGCGTTGGAAATCTAAGAGGACAAGCTTTCATCTCCAATTATAATCACTTGAAAATCAGTTGTAGAACTCGAGATATGGCTCTTCAAAGTAGGCACTAGCAATATGAAGCTCTTCCTTTGTTCGCCTAGCTTCCTTACTTCTATGCGCATTTCAAAATAGTAGTCTCCAAGCTCCGACTCAACTCATCTCCTAAATGCATGCATAGGGACATGTATTAAGCTTGATTCCGTTTCTCTTTGGTTCTTTCCTGCAAATAAGACAAGAGAAACCAAAATAGACAATTCGGGGGACATTTGTAGCTAAACACTACTAAATATGCATAGAGATGCGTGCAATATGGTACAATAAGTCTATATAAAATGCACGCATCACTCACATTTCCTTGTTTTCGCGTTTTACGAAATCCGACACGGTTTCCACGACGCAGCTTTAAACATACGGATTCCACGTCGCCCCGATCCGCGACGGATCGTTTCCATGTCTGTCGAAACGGATCGTTTCCATGTCAGTCGAAAATTTTGAATTTTTTTTCGCTTTTTCGCATTTTTCACAAAATCGAAAACTGATAACACAACGTCAGTTTTCTTCGAAAATTCAAGCTCTTGCAAACCCGAGTCTTGATCTCACAAAAATCAAATCAAATCCACTCGCAAAAATCTATTTTAAAATTCACCCGTGATGGTTTGAGTTTTAGTTTTTTTCGAGTTAAAAATCAATTTTCAAGCAAAATTCGATACAATTTAATTCAGGCACGAGATAATTGCTCAAAATTCAAATCAATTTCTTTTTGAAAAATCCAAACGTGGTAACCTATCACGGAATTTTCAAAATGTCAAGTTAAATTTCAATTTTAACTTCGAGTCATCGCGGTTATTTTGAATTTTTATTTTTCATCAAATGCTTTTGCGTGTTTACGTTTATGTGTGTGCTACCTGTTGCTTATTTTCTACACTAACAATGCAGGGACAAATGCAAAGCAAAAGGGGAACTAACAGCCAACAGTGCTTCTCTGAAACACAACACAAAAAAAAGCCAAAAAACACAAATGAACCACAATCCAAAAACACATATATACAAACCGCCTCACGCAAAATGTAAATATGTACAAACAAGAGTCCAAAACACGGGCAAACAACTACAACTACTCAACACCTCTCGGTGGACCAGTCTCGGTCTCACGCGGAGTCGCAGCCAAGGCAGACACCACCTCCTGCTCGGGCCCTCTCTCCGGAGAACTCTCCAACATCTCGTACTCCATCGTGACGCGAAGCTCCTCCGCCGCAGCTAGCTGAGCCTGGAGAGAGGCAATCTCCGTATCTCGGCTCCGCAACCCGTCCTCGCGACGCCTCAACTCCTGGTCCCGACTGATGATCCCCAACCCCTGGGCCTCGATCATCGACCTCGCGGTGTCCAACTCGGCATGGACCCGAGCAAGCTCCGCCGGATCCGCGGTACCTTGCCAAACACAATACGGGTCATTAAGATCTAAAACGTGAAAGGCAACACAAAAACTCACAAAAACAACCAACAAAAGTACCTGCGCAAGCCGAGACTTCCTCGCAGCCAGGTCACCAGCAAGTGCCCTCCACCAGTTAGCCATCCGCCACAAAGCCTGATGACTAGTGGTCGACACCTACAATCAAAAAAGTCCTTCAATATAACAAAATGCAAGGCAAAACACAAACGGGGAGGAGTATTCAGATCAGAAACTCACCCTCAAAACAGTCAACCTCCACTCCATGTCAGCGTCGGTCACCTCAACGGCCGCAGGCTCTGGCAAGTGCAGCCGTCTCTCCTCCTCCAGGGTCATCCTCCTCCTCTAAGGCCTCAGCAACGGACCCAGTAGGCCCAAAACACTCCCCTGCAATCGGGACAAAATAGAAACGTCAGCCGAAATTTTAGCATTACGACGGCACAAAATGGACAAATCCAAAAAAAAAAAAACTGCAAAACAAAACAAGGGCAAACCCGCCCAAACCCAACCAACAAAAACACTTCACAAAAAAACGCTAAAACACGACTCGCCCTTTTTTTCAAGCAAAAGACGAGTCAAAACAACAACAAAAATACATCAAGACCCACACAAGGTCCGCCTACAACCAAAAAAATATTCCCGACGCAATTGGCTATTTTTCAAAGCTCAAAAAGGCTATCTTACGCCAATTCGGGCACAAACAAGTCAAAAATTTAAAACTCGACCACAACAAAACAACGTGATTTAATCACGTCTCAAAGCGACCTAAACTACCAATAAGGTCCATTTCAAGACAAACTGACTTTATTTGAGCCCAAACAGACGCTTATTTCAACAGACATAAGACCGTCGCAAAAGGCAAAAACTCAAAATTTTGCCCACAATACCCAACGAAGATTCCACATGGCAAACACGGTCTTCCCCGACTACAATACAACCTAGTGGGGCACACAACTCAAGCAAACAAACTTGACATTTTGAAATAAGACGATTTTATCGTCTCATTCACGTTTTTCTAGCATAGGGACCGGGAACGGGGACTATAATGCAAACTAAAAACACTCCTATACTCCTAAACACATTTCTAACCTAATGCAATCATCAATTTCACTCGAAAATGGGCTAATAAAAAACTCTCAATTCAATTTTCGAAAATCTAGGGTTTCGCCCTAATTCAATAAACCAAAAGACAAACAAATTCAAATGGATTCAAGAGAATTTACATACTTTGAAATGACATGATGATAAGGGCACGAAAACAAGCAAGAAGCGAGGTCGAAAATGGCACCTTTTCTCGGGTTTTTTTGTGTTTATGACGAAGAAGATGATGAGGATGGGGAGCTTCCCATTCTCGCGTCTTTTTACAGAGAAAAGGGAAGCTCCCTTCCTTCGCAGCTATACTCGCGCCTCAATGAGGCGCTCCCTGCTTCATTCAGCGAAATTTTGGGCTTTGACCCAATTTCTCACACAAATTTCAAATCTTCAACAACGGCAATAAAAACCGTCATTTTACAAAAAATAGTGAAATTCAAATTCGCTATTTTCTCAAGTTTTCAACGACGGCAATAAAGACCGTCATTTTATAAAAATAGTGAAATTCAAATTCGCTATTTTCTCAAATTTTCGACGATGGCAATAAAAACCGTCACTTTCCAAAATAATAGCGAAATTCAAAATTCGCATATTTCCACGAATTTCAAAAATTTCAACAACGGCATTAAAAACCGTCGTTTCTCAAATACAAAAACAAAATAGCGAAATTCGAATCCGCTATTTTCACAAATTTCAACGACGGCATTAAAAGCCGCCATCCTTCAAAAACAAAATCAATAGCGGAATTCAAACCCGCTATTCTCACAAAATTTTCAACAGCATTCACAAATCTCAAACGAACGGCATTAAAAACCGTCAAACCATCAAAAAAGGGTGGTGAAATTCGCTACCCTTCACGAATCTCGAATCATGGGAAGGTGAAATTAAAATCGTCCTCCCTAAGCACCCACCAGACGACAGAGTACACATCTGTCTTTTTCCTACAAAACAAACGGCAATAAAAACCGCCATCTCTCTTAGAGACTCAAAATCAACGCCGACCACGAGGGCCAGGCTCACAAATTCATCCCTTTCCGGCACCACAAACATTCAACACAAACGCCGAAATTCCCCAACATGATATCATAGGCTTACTCACGGAGCCCGCTAATTCAAATAACTTCTCGAAATAGACCCATCCAGTGGGGCTATTTCCCACAGTCAATCCATCGACATTCGACATGGCTGGCGAGCCTCACAACGAACATTCGACATGGCTGGCGAGCCTCACAACGCACGTTCGACATGGTTGGCGAGCCTCACAACGCACGTTCGACATGACTGGCGAGCCTCACAACGCACATTCGACATGGCTGGCGAGCCTCAAAATGCATCACATTCAACGCGGCTGGCGAGCCCCTTTCATATACGCACCACGGCTGGCGAGCCCCTTTCATATACGCACCGTGGCTGGCGAGCCCCTTCATATACGCACCGCGGCTGGCGAGCCCCTTCATATTCGCAACACGGCTTGCGAGCTTTTGTCCGCAAACAAGAAACTACTCAAGGACATATCCCGAAGATGCCTCAGGTATGACTCCTTCTTATGGCTGGCGAGCCTTCGTACGTAGTCTAGTGGATTTTAAACGACCCGCACGGATAGTCGACAGACTCTAAACTGTTCCCGATGACAGGTCCTTGGCTCATACCCTCGAGTCGCCTTGGCGTCGCCCTTCCCGACGGCAGGTTCTCGGCCTGAATCCTTTCGAGCCGCCTCGACGTCGCTTAGGTCTCCAAGTTGTAATATTCGATTGACCTAGGGGCTCTACTTTGACTTTCGCCCTGTTCAAGCCTCAGTCAAAGTGGGGGCTTTGTAGATACCCAGTATCTGTCGAGTCTCCAACAAACACCCGATGATTATCGGACTACAACATGCTTAGGAATCGCAGCGTTTGATCGACAGTTTTGTACAACTATACGTCGGAAAACTTAAAACGATTTCGAAAATAAAACATTTCAAAACTTCTCAAAAAGTCCTGGAGTGTTTAATGCATGACGAAGAGGTCACAATGACATTAATTAGAGTCAAAACCGACACCGGACCAAAAACCGACTCGAAAATTCAAATTTCGACTCCAACAACGAGTCAAATCGAGTTAAACACAAAAAACAAACTTTTCAAAGACTTCCATGTTAAGGATTCCCGGAATCCTTAATGGTCAAGTACAAATCAAGTTCATCCAAAACATAGGATAGAACAAATCATTATTACACTTGCGTGATAGTGACAAGACACCTCGAAGACCCGCAAAATGGCTCGCGCCTCTTCGAGCATCCCATGTGGCCACGTCGCTCAAAACGCACACAACCACCCATTTTCCTATAAATACCCCTCAAATGCCACCATTTGAGAGTTACGCGAGTGTCCGCCCCCTCATCTCTCCCTTAAAATTCTAGACTCGATTTCTCAAGTCACAAACCGACACGTGTTTCCGACCTATCGATCGAAAACACAAGCCTTACACATTGTTTGGTACCGTCATCGTGCATTAAACAACTTGACCGACCATCTCGACCAACTACACCATCACTAAACTTAAAACACTCTTTTACATTGCTAAAACGGTTTTAAAACCGAGTTTTCCAACCAAACAAGTAGATACACTTTCGTCGATTTCTCGTCTCAACCTAGCATGTAAGTATGAGGGTGTAAAAAATCCTCTTCTATCATGTCTTTCATTTGTTTTATGACTATAACATGCTAAAATATGCATAACATGGTCCAAATATGGGATAAATGAGCCAAAACCGGATTTTTGGTTGAGGCAGGGGCTGCTTCTATAGCAACCAGGCTCGCGCCTAAAGCCCCTCTCAGCCTAAATCCAATCGTGTTTGGTCTCTTCCTCCCCTTTTGTTTTCATTTCATATTTGTAATCGGTTTTCCATTTCAAATATTTCAAATCATCTTTATGACAAACTTTTAACCATGAAACATTTTTCACCCTTGGTTCCTAATACCATGACGGTTTAATCCGTGTTTCGGTGATAATATTTGGTTAATTACATTTTTAAAGGTATTTTAAAACCTTTTATTTCATTTCTTTACATTTTCAAAACAAATGCATTAGTCATAAACACAAAATCATCCTTGGTTCTACATACCATGTCGGATTTTAACCCGAGTACGATGATAAACATTGACTGATTACAAACAAATGAACTTAAAACAATTAGTTCATAATCATTTTCAAAACTATTCATGTCAAGCTTGCAAAACCGAACCCGACATCGAATATTGTCAAAACAATGACGATTATTCAAGTCTCGTTCTTCACATCAACACAAAAGCGGTCTAAAACGACCTTTTCAAATCAAGACGGGTTTAAACACCCTCTTTTCAAACCATTTTACGAACTTTTTCAATGGTCAGAAGACGTCCTTCCATCGTCTGTTGACCCGCGCCTAAACATACCACTCTTTTTTCCATTTTCAAACCAGGACAGACCTGCTTGCATCGCCTGATGGCTCGCGCCTATATGGGCTGCCTGATGCAGGGTTTGTTTCCTTCCAGCACTTGTCTAGGACGATCCCGACTTCGGTTGACCCGAATACAGGACGGATCAGATGACAAATCTGCCCATTTTACATCATATTTGCAAAACGCCTTATTAAGACAAACGGATCACGTTATGCACCATAAACCTAACTCGGTAAATGAATGTTTATTTTCCGTCTTGCATGCAAATCAACATTAAATCCAACTCGACATCAAATACTTGATACTTGGATTAAACAACCGACATAGAAAGCTCACATGTTAGGTTCAAACTCGTGGATGCGCATTCATGCATTTACCCGTTTTATCAACTTTTGCATTTAACCAACCAAGATCGATCAGTAGAGGCCGCTACCGCGGACAGGATTGTGTGTCCGATTAAAGGGCTTCCCAATACGTACCTTCACCTCTTACTCATAAACTTTGGATAGTGGACGACCTTATCCAGGGCGTACGAGAGTCATTCTAGAGATAAGATGCTAAAGAGGGACGATTCCTTATCTTTAGTACATATGTCAAACACCGCTTTTTGCCTTGGTTGACCAAAGTGGATTCGAACGGGTTCCAAGCATCCCACAAATGCTTGGTGGCGACTCCGAACATCTCTTGCATCGTTTCGAGATCCTTGCCGAGACGAAACCGGCCGATCTAAAATGATCTGGTTGAAAGCATTTTTACGCCGCCGAGTATGACTTTCAAAAAGACCGCTGCAATGCCCACAGATCGGCTGGGCGTCGCAGGTGAGCCATGTCCACAGGTATTAAGATTGTACACGTAACCATTTTAATTTGTTCCATTTTATATTTATAAGAATTATTTTAGCGATTATAATTCTATTTTTAGTGGTAACATATATTAGCTGATTCTATTCATCTTAATATAAAAGAGCATGTGAAATTTACAGGTTTAAAACTAGTAGTTTATTAATTGTGGAGGTATAGTAGTAGTGTAATTACCCTTCCAAAGCGTCTTGCTTGTGACGGGCTAGACCTCTCACAAAAAAGGAGAGGGGATAAGGTGGGACACCTCCCATGTGCTTCCCACTCACCTCTCATGAGTATTTTATGAGAGAAAATGGTATCGGTCACAAGCTTTTGACGGATATGACCGTCTTCAATGAGATTTTGTGTTACCCTTTCCTTTTCGTGATCTACTCCTGTAGGCTGTTGTCCCATTGTAGTCATGTACAGAGAGAGACACTCCTCATTATTGACGACATTTATTTCCCTTCCACGATAATCTAGCTTCTTATTCACACCCGCCAACCTAAATACAGTTAGTTAGTAGACTTAAGTTAACAATGGAAACCACCACTAAACAACGTACGGCTAGTCCGATCTACACCGCACGACGGTGGACTTCCGAACCAACCACCACCACCAATGTCCGCCATGTCCGCACTTCCTCCGCCGCATCCGCCGAATCCCCTACCGCGTCTCCCGTCGCCGGCATTTCCAACATCAAGCGCACTCAGAACTTCGCTGCTAAGGCCGCCGCTCACCGTCTTGCTCAGGTTATGGCTTCTCAGACCACCGACGACGATGAGGATGATGATGGAGTTGCTGTTGTGGATCTAGGGTTCCGTCGACCTGCATTGTCCAAGCATTTGATCACCAAGCCTCCTGCTACTCTTAAGTCTGGATTTACTACTGCTAGATCTCCTTCTCCTGCTGTTAGTTCTATCTCTCTCTCTCTACAACTTCGCCATTGTTGTCGGTTTTTGTGTTTGTGGAGCTATGTGATCTTGGTGCATTGTTTGATTTCATCGTTAAAAAATAATTGAAAATTCATATCAGAACAATCCGTCATGGTGTGAGACCGTCTGTCTTATGCAAAATTCCAACTCGAACTAACTACAGTCTTAGTGATGTTTTTAGTTGAGAAAACAACCTTAAATAGTTTGTCAAGTGGTCAGACCGTCTTATAGAAAACTCATTGAACAAACGATTTACGGAGTATGTCGTAAGAAGTGAGGATTTGATACTTCAGGGTGATACTCAAAGCTCATTGAACAAATTGTGGACGGTTTCAATCTATTAGGAGTATTATTTCTGAAATGGAGTAAAAGATTGAGCGAGTGAATGAGTGAGTAGTGTATTGATGATGTGTACAGTCAGGGAGAAAGTCAGTGGACGAGACGCGACCGCCAGGAAGAGCAATCTCAAATGGAAGATCTACCGTTTCCGTGCGAACTGGAGGTGGTGTGCCACCGCAGCCGTTGCCGTTGAAAACCCAGACTTCTCTGCCCTCCTTGGATTCCCCTATTTATAAGCAGAAACATCCTGCTCAAAGGTACTGACTAAACTAGTAGCATTATCATCATTTTTACTGTTTCCTTTTGTTTTTATTAATCAATGAGTTTGGTTCCGGACTATATTCTTGTCAAGCTGTCTGAATGACCATTTTCATACTTACCTTATACAGTTAATAATTGGACTACAACTCGTGCAATATGTTACTCCTCTCGATTTAGATTTTAGATATATATCAAGACTTGTGGCTTTTGTTGTTTCTTTTGCACCTCAAGGAGGAATACGATTATAGGCGCAAGAAAATAACAAAACCACAAATATCATAGTTTTACTCAGGTTTCTTAATTTTTTTACGTATAAAATAAGGAAAGTATTTCTGAGGAGGGAATGCTCCGGATGTTATGTTGCATTTGCTTGAAGAGTTGGTTCATGTTTGTTCATTTTTTTTAGTGATTTGGTGATCGCTCGTCAAAGTTGGGCCAGTAATCATTTCTCCGAGCTACCAATCTTTAGCGGGAAGTCTGTTTTGAAGAACTGTCTAAAAGAAAATTTGTGATTTTAAGCCTAGCAGTTAAAGCTTGCAAAATCATGTTCCAACTAACATCCTTCCTGACATGCCATCATTTTTGTTACCAAAAGTATTCTGTACAGTTCCTGCATGACGCTAGTTATTCTATGCATAATACAGATGACATCACATCCAAAATAGGAACTTATAACTCTGTGAAGTCTGAACTTGCATCTCTACTACCTAATTAAGGAAGATGTTGATCGTACCGCATTTCTCTTTCCATAGCCTCTATGACGGTCAAACTAAGGCGTTGAATATTGGGATGTGAGAGGGCTAATTTACTACTAAAATGTCCTAGAGTGCACCATGTTGTCCACCATAACTAGTAATGGAACCCTAACTAAGTCCCCAATAACATGTGTAGAGAAGATATTCCAATTCATACCTTCACCAAGCTTGGTAGGGTTCCTTTGAAAGATTCTTGCAGCAGTTGACGCTCCAGCACAATTTAATTGCCACATAATTGGCGCATACTGTTAATATCTCTTATAAGTCGCAGAGCAGTTGCATGTGACACTGCATACGCCATTTTGCACCTTTTTTTAAGGTCTTGATTATGCATTTGCGCAGTGAGATTCTCAAAGCTTGGTTGTTTATTCAACTGTTTGCAATAACATGAGTATGATTAGTTGAAGCAACATGCAGATTCTTTGCAGACAAAGCCCGAAGTGATTCAAAAGACGCAGTTCATCAACAGGAGTCTTCTGCTCTGCGTGATGAAGTACGTTGCCCATTTTTGAAATCAGTTATGCTCAAATTCGTTTTTTCATAGGTCTACATTCAAGAGTCAGAGGGCGTACCTGCATCCTACTAAATACTTTGGTCCAACTGAAATATGTTCTGTTGCAGCTTGATATGCTTCAAGAGGATAACAACAACATACTCGGAAAGGTTCTTCCTTATTGGTTTTCACTCTGGTCAGTCTGATCATACCTTCTCCTTTGCTTTTCACTTAGAGAAAAATTTCCCCTTTTGTAGCTTAGAGCTGAAGAAGAGAGATGTAAGCAAGTGGAGGCTAGAGTTAAAGAGCTTGAGAAACAGGTTTTTCTCCTTTTCCCCCAAAAAATTACCATTTCCTTGTGTGAGTTAATCAATCCACGTTGTTTATCTTGTCCGTGCTTTGTCATGCTTGATAGAAGGTGATAATTGTTGACCTCTTTTTCTGGACATTTTCGTACATCTAGTAAATCTCTCCACTAAACATCCCAGTGTATCTATCCATTAGCTAATAATGTTATTGGTTTAATTCTTGCATTTCTTTTCCTCTTAGTCATGTTTGTTTTGCTGCATCTATGGAACTGTCATTTAGTATAGTTATGATACCTCAAAACCTCTGAATCCACCATGTATGTTACTTCTGCGATGTTTTGTTACATTTTTGTTTTGCTGCAATCATTGAACTGCGTCTATTACAGTTATGATGCTCGAAACCTCTTTGAGTTAACTATAAATATTACTTCTACAAAAGTGTTCTTAAGTGATGTCGTTATTGGCTTTCATATGGCGTACCAACCAGTTCATGATTCTTTTTCCTCAATTTGTTTTCTTCTCTGGGATACTAGTTTTCTGGCATTTGATTGTCGCATCTACAGGCTATTGACATTTGATCGTAACCTTGTGATCTGCTAGTTGCTGTTTATTGTAAAGTTTGTGTATTACACTTCCATGGCGTTTAAAATAACAAGCCTGATTACCAAGAAGCTACTGAGTTGGACAGTCAAATGTGATAAAGAATATTATTAATGTTTTTTATTTTTATCTTAGGTTGCTGCTCTTGGTGAAGGTGTCTCATTAGAAGCTAAGTTGCTGAGCAGGTAGCATGCTACATTCTGTTGCCATGGTGTGGGAATTTTGGTTTGAGTTTTCAATTTGATCGTCTGACACTCTCACTTGATGATCTTCTGCAGAAAAGAAGCAGCATTACGCCAAAAAGAGGTGCTACAGAATTTGTTATATCACTTACACATTCCTTTTCCCTCCTGTTCTTTCACGTGCCTGGTTATGTTCAATCAGTACTCAAAAGTTTCTAGTGGGTTGATGAGTTGATCCTAATTTTGGATAAGGGTGGGGGATAACCCTTTTTTTTCCCTTTTTGTGCTTCTTTTCCTGTGCATGTGTAAATGGAAAGCTCCACAATTACAGGTTGCTCTAAGAGAAGAAAAACAATCAAAAGCTGGAGTTAATATGGAGATTGCTAACCTTCAATCTGAAGCCAAGGTGCAGTTTTCTAGTGACTACATTGTATTTAGAAAACATTGAAGTTGCCACTATGTGCTTGTTTTCTCCTTTGGTTAGTGCTATTTTACGTGTATATCATCTTTTTTACTTTGCTTGCAACAGAATGCAAAACATGAAGTTGAAGCAGCTGCAGCACGGCTGCAGAGAGCTGAAAATGAAGTTAAAAGTTTCCGTTCTATGACTGGAAGAATGATCTTGACCCAGAAAGAGAAGGTCTGCTCTGACAATAAATGTTAAATTAGTAATGTATCACTGATAAATAACTTTGCTGATACAACAACGTGACAGGAGGAAGTTGTCCTTAAGAGATGCTGGCTTGCACGTTACTGGGGCTTGGCTGCACAGCTTGGTAATGTATTCATTTACTCCAGATCTGCTCTCTCACATATTTTCAAGAGATTTCTCATTTTTATTGCTGTTAGTTTGAATTAAACTGTTCAGTGACTTTTCATGTGTGTCTGGATTTTAGAGAAAGACGTGTTTCACTGAAACATCTTGATAATATGTGACATCAAAAAATGTTTTTTTATCCCTATTTGTGATATTTTCATAAAATTCCTCATCTTTTCTCCCCTGGTGTCAATATAGCCGTTAGTATAAACTATAAAGTCTTGCCATCTCACTGCTTCATACTGTTTGGCAGGCATTTGTGCAGACATTGCCACATCTAAATATGAGTATTGGTCCTCATTGGCTCCCCTTCCTTTTGAAGTTGTCATTTCATCCGGGCAAAAGGCTAAGGAGGAAAGCTGGGACAAACAAGGTTCTCCGTAGTTTTTGTATCTACTAATTCTATGAAATTTCTTTAGTTACCCATTCAAGATTTATTTGCCTTATTCCTACTTTGTTGTTGTCACTTATTGTTTAGTAGACAATGAAGACCCTGAGAATAAAGGCAGACTTTTCCAGGACTTGAATGATTTGAATGGGGAGGCAAACATTGATAGTATGCTTTCAGTTGAGATGGGGTTGAAGGAGCTTGCTTCGTTACAGGTTCCTCATATTTGATGTTTACTGCTGTTGATTTTCTTGTAGACGTGTTGTTTTCTTCCCCTGTCATGAAGTCATTTCTAATTCATCTTTGTCTTCATCTTCTTCTTACCGATATAACTACTGTTCTTCTACACCTCTTTTACTTACAATTATAAGTTTTGGCCATTCTCCATTTTTGATGGAGCTATATGTCTGCTATTCTTCGGCTATGATTAAATAAAGCAAATTGTTTAGGTAACTGTGAACTGATTCTTTCGTCAAGTAGCAGTCATTCAATATTATTCTTTACGCGGTCTACATTATAGGTCATCCGAAACAGCCTCTCTCTGTTTTCAACTTTTGGGTTATGATTGCGTACAATCCGTACATCCAATTGGCCTTACCCTTGCCATAGCTAGAGCTTTCGGGACACTGGGATAATTTTATTGCTGTTGTAATGCTAATTTTTGGCTCTTTGTAGGTCGAAGAATGTATTTCTTATGCGTTTGCCCAACATCGACGAACAAATTCTTCCAGATCTTCCATCTCAGGTGTTTATTATATAGCTGAAAAGCACTTTGTCTCACATGTGTTTGTGACATTATGTTGCTTAAATAGCACTCGAAGGCCTTTTGTCTTTTAGGAAAGCTTGCGCTTTGAGGAGAAATAGATTAAAACCTGAAGTTCTACTCGCTTATTTCAGCTGTCTAGTTGTAGGAAGATCAAAATTATATTTTCACTCAACGATCGTCATCCTAATCCTTAGGTAGACTAGATGGTATAGGCTTGTCATTTAAGTAGGCGATTATAAAGGGGTTCTGATGAATAACTCAAGAAACTGGTAACTGGTTTCACAACAATGCTCATTGATTAGAGTTTGCAATGGCGAAATCCTCGAATGATTATATTCACGACCTGTAGTAGGTGCATTGAAAAATTTATAGGTTAATCTTGTACAGCAATACACCAGTGCCTCAATGGAGACCCTAGCGATCACAAATTACGCAGGCTGTTTTTGGTAGACTCTTGATTAAAAATGCCTTGACTGTCAACTACGACACTAAAATAGAAGGCGGGAACAGTAAATATAAGATCTTTGGTTCGATTGGAAATGGAACTGTGTAGGGGTATATTAAGCAGGCCTATAAAATTTGACTCTCGTGGACAGGAGCTTTGAAAGATCACGGTCAAGACCTATAAAATTTGAGCATAATTTTAGAGTGCTTATAATTGATGCATGAAGTAAGAATCTATTTGGCTTAGTGGCTAGGAAGTTTATAGTGCATGTGCTAGATTTGGCTTATTAGTATGTAGCCATCAGATTCCACTGTAAGTTTCTCTCATTATATGACACTATTTGATGTTTACTTGTGTTCATGTGTTACAAGTTACGATGGTTGGCATAAATATAATAATAATACTCTCTAGAAGACACATATAGTCTTAGATTGAGGATTTTTTTTTTTTAAAAAAAATTGTTTGAAAATGGAGTTGGGTAAAGCTTATTTACCGAAATGAGGTTACCCCCTCCCTTTACGTGAAGTGTTTACTAAGGCACACCACTTAAGTTGTATGTCTTGACTCTTTGACTTAAAAAACGCAACGAAGTTATACAATAATTTTTTTTTTAAAAAAAAAAAACTACTCAACGAATGGCATGCCACTTCTGAATCCTGTTTTGCTAAGTAATTTTGTCTAATCCAACAGGGCCTCTTGTATCTATGAATTTATAATGTGGGAGAACTTTGGTAGTAAGGGTTCCAACTTCCACGTAGGTTCATTAGACTGGTTTGGCACAGGAAGATTATTCTTTGTTTGAACTTTTAAACATTAATTATGTCATCATCATTATTCAACAACATACATATTGCTGCTAATTGTGATTTGTGTGTTGTACCTTTAACTTGCCTTTTTCATTGAGTATGCTAATAGGTGGTTTTAAAAGCATTGGGAATATGTATGCTACTCTATTTTATAGTTATTATTATAGGGTTGATACATGTGTCTTTATCTCATTTGTTTGCAGATTTCAAATCGCCAGTGGAGGCAAAGTATATGGAAGCCATTGGTATTGCGCTCCTCTTTTATTATCTAATTGGATAGTTAGAGTTTAACACCCCAGTCTCACGGATTAAGACTGAAGGTGAATTCTAATGGCAGCTTATAGGCTGTGTACTGACCCCACATAACAGCATGGATCTTTTCTGTGCACTTTGACCTCACTCATATGGGCCATGAGATACTTTCTAGAACGTTCGACTGCTCCTCAGTAAGCACATACACGTTTAACTGTGGAATTTGTTAGTATGAGTAATACTATCAATTATTTTAATTCTTAAAGACTCATTTGAGCTCTTATGAAGGGAAAACATTTGGACAACTGTACACCGGCATGAATGCAAGATAATATCTATTGTTAGAGCTCACCTCCAGCTTCACTTCAAGCTTGAATATATAACACACTCTTTATTGCTTATAAGATTTAAAACATTTGCATTACTTACTTTTCAAGAGATACTGTCTTTGTTGCTATTTGCATTAGCTCAGGCATTGGGGTAATGCTTTTACTATATGCTTACAAGAAAAAATTTGAACGTATTCTCTTCTGCTACGAAGTTATGGTTTGAAACCAGACATGAGTGGATTATAATTAGCAACTGAAACTAGATAACTATTGTTGCTAATTGTTTCAGAATAATAAGACTTGCATTGATTTTTTTTTTTGCCCTATAACTTCACTGAAACCTTTTCCTATTTCTGTTAGTCCTGGAGATTCTTCGAACAAGTGAGAGGGTCTCCTTTCCTTTTTTTTTTTCAGTTCGAAAATGTCCTGCATAATTATTCTTTATATTCTAGTTTAGCACATCCTAAAGATCTCTTCATATTTTTGTTTTTGTCTTCCGTTGTTGGCAGAGCTAAATCCGGAGGAATCAGAAGATGTTCTTTTCAAGGAGGTCTGTCAATTTGTTTATTTCTTTTTTTTTTGTCTCTTCACTTTGTTTTTCCCTTTTTATATTTCGTTTAGACAACATTAGAAGGTGGGAGTAGCTTAACCTCTGTTTGGGAGGGGAAATGGAGGCAAGGAGAGGGTGGGGAAAGGAAGGGAAAGAATTGGGAGAACCATGTTCCTTATCCTCTTCTCCCAGGTTGGAGAGATTTGGTAGGAATTCTCTCCCTTTTCTCTATCCCAAGTCTCATTTTGCAACTTTACGTCGGCTTCCCTTTTAAACTAGGTATCCAAAAAGTGGTACTCCCTCTATCCACAAATAATCTTCCTAGTTTCCATTTTCAGGTGTCTGTGAATGAACTTCCTAGTTCCTAGTTTCCATTTCAAGCTTGATGGTCTTTCTTTCATATTTAAAGCTTCGTATATATGTTTGGATATGAAAGTGCACAGATCAGCAATCAGGCTTCGTAGTTTTTCTTAAACAGGCTCAAGTAGCTTCAGTTCCTAGCACCGTTTTCCTCTGATGCCTAATTGAAGTTGTTCTGCTTGACAAACAGGCATGGCTGACATATTTTTGGAGACGAGCTCTAAACCTTGGTATAGAAAAGGATATCGCTAAAGAAAGGCTTCAGTTTTGGATTGGTCGAAGCAAACACTCACCAACTTCTCATGATGCTATTGATGGTAATACTACAATTTTCTTCACAGCTTTGTTGTTCCGGTCAAAATTGGCTCTTCCGCGAGCAAGTATGTGTAGTACATCCAAATTGCCCTTTTGTTGCCCGTAAATTTGTCTTCTAGTGGCCCCATGGAGAACAGCTAGGGCAATTCCCCCAATCTCGGTGGAGTCCGAACCCCCCTTGCATTAATGAGGACTCAAAAAAAGTGTAGTAGGGAAGGGAGGGGAACGGGACGGAGGGGAGCTGGGGAGGAGGAATGGGTGGAGGAGTTCTCCTTCTAATCTTTCCTATATTTGAATTAGAAGGATTTCCATCAATTTCCCTCTCCCTTCATTTTAATCCAATTTTATTTGCTAACCAAACAAGAAATTTTGTATCCCTTCACTTCATTCCATCAAAATCCCTAGTGGGACTATTCCTGTATGGATTTAAGTTTCACTAGACCAAGTTATCAATCTCTCTTTGACAATGATGGTCAAATTTGACCGCTATTTTCATATACAAAACTATAATTTTGTTAAAGAAGATGAGATGAAAGTAGTTATTTTTAATAAATTAACAACGGTACCCCAGCCCATAAGAGGGATGAAGTGCGACAAATTTGACATTATGTTTACGTATACTTGTGGTCAAAGATGACGCTCAAAGTGAAATAAAAGACGATATAAATAAGATGAGTCAGTTGTTTCGGCCTTCCATGATGTTAGTGACCTAAAATATAAATTGTAGAATGAAGAATTACTGTAATTCTCAACGCCATATAAGTAGTAAAGGTTCCGACACTTCTTTAAGTTCTTGAGATTTGTTTTGTTGCTTGCTTGTAAGAGTTTATTTTGATGCCCTATGCTCAGTTGACCAAGGGATAACAGAGTTGAGGAAACTAGGGATTGAGCGTCGACTATGGGAAGCATCTCGCAGAGAGAATGATGCCTGAATCCAGTATGTATCACCTTGCTAATGAAGAGCATAACTTGGCTATATAGAGTTGTATTTTTCCTTCAGATGTACATAGATTTTGTTGAAGGAGATTCTAGTCTCCTATGTATAAAAAGATAATGACACTTGGTGTACCGATATTGTTCTTACCCGTCTTATCTGGTATGAAATCACAATGAGGAAACTTGAGCAATATTTACTTGAGTACATAGCGTTGAACAATGGCACATATCAATGTTCCAGACTTGCAATACTTCAGTCTAAATTGACTATTGAGGTTATGAGACGACATGCATTCAAAAGCATAATTTTCTTTAGGGCTCCTAACTATTCTGTGTTTGTCGGAGTGAAATATAAAGATGTTGACATTTAATTTGCTAGAATAAGGGGATCCTCTCTCGAAGCTCCATCTCCATTCTCCTCAGCCTGAAAGACCCCTTGTGCTGTTTAAATTCTTCCTTTCTATCCTTCCAGACGCATTTTGACCTATCGAGTTACACAGGAAATTGCGAGTGGAAACTTACTATGAGACGCACTGAAAGGAAAGTCGTGGTAAAGATATTATGCGACAGGGAGTACATTACACTCAAATAGCAAAACTAGATGACATGGTGGGACTTGAGAAGGTGCACATACCATATAACCAAATACGGAGTAATAGCTTCATAGTAGGATTTAATCGAGAAAGCTAAAAGAACACAGTAGGATTCATGATAGAAGAAAGGAAACTGAAACTGCATTATTGAAAGATTAATCTTGGCTGAATGCTTACAAGAGAGAGTTACAGAGTTCTAGAGGGGAGATTTATGAGAGAGAATGTAATAAATTTGCAGAACCAACCAATGAAATGCAAAAGCAGCTAATTTATATGAAATTAATTGATTTCCTGCTCAACTATCGTGAATTGACGAGCTGTCAAAAGCTTTCCGTCTTCCCTTTCTCAATTTGTTTTCCCCAGAACACGTCACTCCGAAATGACGAGAGGAGTCTCAACATTCATGGTCAGACAGCTGAATTCAAGAGCCAATATAGGCTTTGATAGCATAACTGTAAGACTTAAGGAATTTCTATTTGCTTGATTTACAGAACTTGAATTTTGGTCCTCAACAGCCGGTTGCTGTGTCTGTAGATCAGCGGTATGAGAAGGCGTTGATACTAGGAGAGGATGCACTATGCGAACCCTGTAAACAGAACATTGTTTTATATGTTAGGAAACAGTAAAGAACTGCAGGTCATTTTTGTTTGAAGAATACTGTTGAGTTAACAAGTAACAAGAATATTGTTTAGGTAACAAGAAGTAACTTGCATATGTTGGGGAAAAACGGACGTTGGAAGAGGTCCTATCAGTTTATACATTTCATGGCCTCATGGGTCGTGGTTATTGGAGGTAGGGGCTGTTTTTCATAACCATACTGCAACATGACTGCCCAAGTACCTTAAAAAGCTTCAGCGCATGCTGCGGTAAGTGTCAGATTTATGAAGCCCTTACCCCCTTTGTGAGGTGTCCCGTGATGAAATTGCATTGAGGGACTGCTTATTCACAATATCAAAAGCACAGTCAGTCTGTGGGTTTTTTCGCTTTATTCCACCACCTATTCAGTATTCATTTAACAAAATCTGAAGGATTCGAAATAACTGAAAAGCTGCTAAGATTGTTCTTTCTCAATCAACTGGATGCCACTTAATGTAGTCAGCAAGAACAGAAATGAGTGAGCCATAAAAAGGACAAGTATCTGAAAAAAGATCCAGACCTGGACTCCATTTGGCAAGAGTATTTGAGAAGACTGGAATGATACTGTGTACGTCCACTGCAATATCAGCAGATGAAACCCATAAAATTAGAAGCAGATACTCAGAAAGGTGTGATGTGTTCTAATCATGAATCCTAGGTAGCAGCATTACCTAAAGCTTGGAAGTGACATTTTGATGTGTGGCCCCAACCATGCTTTTTTAGAATTTTCTTGAGGTACTATATAGTTATACATGCACCAAAATGAAAAAGAACAAATTCCGGTAAGAGTAGTTCATATTGAACGACCAATAATATTGTTCATTCTAAGATTATGTTAATAACAGGTTTAGCTTCAATGTCGTACAAGATACTAAGATAGCATGGCCCCTGCCAAATCTTGTTTCTCAGAGTTTCCAAAGGAAAATGTTTTGGCTTATAGTAATAGTAGCATGCTGCTGGCATTAAAAATCTAATCAACTTACAAGAACTCAGGAGGTTGATATTAAAGATCTCTTCTGTAGACGCAGAAGCATCAAGTTCGGCAACTTGTGTCTCCAAGAAAACCTTCGGATCAGGCATAGTAGAACATACACCGAACTTGTTCAAAAACCGGTTAAATCTGCTTGCCTGTTGCTCCTTATTAGCTGTGAGCTGCTCTGGACAGCAGCGAAGTTAAATAAGAAACATTGATTAACTTGAAACCACCTTAACTTCTACCAAAATTGAACTTTCTGAACACTCAAAAGCATTATGACAAAAATGAACCCACAGTTAGTTGTTATTGCATAGTTTTCACTATAAGACAACCTTGTACAAGATCCACCTCAAGCAAGATCGAATATTAGTTTCGTTTAACTAAGAAAACCATCCAAACATTTTGAGCTCGCTCACCTTTGTGAACCTAGCAACATGGCTTGGAAGGCCCACCTCCTGTAAAGACGAACAGAAATAAGTAATCACCAAACGGAAATTCTTAGGTACACCCGGTGAACCATGTCGTCTTACACCTTAGTACAGGATGCAAGTTTTTTTCTTACCCTTAAATTTTATAATTCTACTTTACTACTAATTGGTTAATGTAGAATGACGAGGTGGCCCTTATGTGCCTAACAGAAATTTTCTCACTAAACAATAAACGGAGACTAATATTCCGTTTCAGAGAGAGCAAAACAATGGGATGTAGAAAATAAGCTGACCAACTCATACCGTTCTTCCATGAAGACATGCCTCATTGCTGTTCACAAGAACCTTAGACGCCCATCTGTTTGAGAAACATATACAAACTAGTAAGTAGTAACTAACATGCAAAGGTACTTGTCATGCTATCTGATATTGTGTTAAACTCTTTCCCTTCTCCACACTGGTTAGCCGTTGTCAGATATCTAAACAGAATAGAAACACGAATGAAGAGGTATTCAATGATATGAAGTTGTATATATATATATATTGAAAGAGAAAAACAGTAGTCAAGGGAAAAGTACGCGCAAGAAGTTGGAGGATTCCAAACTAGTCCTGCAATAACCACCAGCTGCAAAAGAAAAAGACGAAGAATAATTAGCGGTCAGATGGAGTGACTGATGCTCCAACAAATTTAATAGAATAGCTAAACAATGAGTTATGGAAAGTGATGATGACAAGTCTGCTCATACAACAACAAATCATTATTCCTAAAAATGATTCTAGATTAGCTAATTCATTACTATCAATATCAATAAATGAGTTGTTTTTTTTTATACAGTATATAATTAATAAAATGACCGTCGCACAATGCAAGATGCTTGAGGAGCAATAAGTGAATGCAATAAAGGATTATTATAAATAGAAAGAGCAGAAATGAGAAATGCAAGTGACTGACTTCATCAAAAGCTCCAGCAGGGCTATCATCATAGTTAGCTAGAAAAAAACCACCAAGTGTGTAACTGTCAATTTGTCAAAACCACCCCTACGTCATTAATTAATTCCCCATTAAACTTGAGATTATATAGAAAAGAAAAGAAAAGAAAAGAATACCCAAAGGCTTCAACAAGTCGAAAGTCTTTAGGAATGAGAGCTCGAGCTACTTGAGACTTAACAAGATGAAACTGATATATAGCCCTGCAAAGTGCAAATATATATCTATCTATCTATCTTACAATTAATTACTTGTAAGAGGAATAACAAAGGGTCGGTAAACAAATGATTGAGACGGAGGGAGTAGAAAGAAAGAAAGAAAGAAAGAAAGAAAAGAGAATACTAGCCTGCCTTTGAAGTTCCAAGGTGGAATACCATAGCCTCTAATTGATGCTTTAGTTTCCTCCATAACATAAGGAGTAAGGAGTGTACTTTAATTTGGAATGGAAAGTGTGGGATTTTATACACTTTTATTTTAAAGCTAAGCAGCAACTTGTCAGTTGTGAATGGTGAATGATGAATGATATCCAATCTTGATTCTTGTTTTTTACTTGAATGCCACATGTTTTCAAACCTGCTAATCTGGCACACCCGACTACTCTAGTTTCGTACTTGGGTCCATTCGCCATATGTCGTCGGCTCGCTCTACTCATTTCGACTACGACTACTTTTCTTTTTTTTTTTCTTTTTTGTTTTCTATTTCCTTGATTTCGTTCAAACCTTGGTTGGTGATATCAAAACTTGATCGAGTTTTTCTATTTTTTTTTTCTTCTCAATCAATATAATATATATTTTAAAAATTAAGGGACTTTTATGTAATTAAATAATTTATATAAATCAATACTATATATTAATTCCAGAAATCAAGGGACTTTAATGTAATTAAAGAAAGTTATACAAATTAATTATATTATATAGTTTTAAATCACTAGCACCGTGTAGAGGTGGCAATTATTGACACGACCTGAAAACACGACACGAACCCGACACGAAGTTAGCGGGTTAGGGTCAAGACGTTGTGACCCATTTAAGTAATTGGGTTGACACGGACACGACACGAAACTTAAATGGGTCGGGTTAGGGTTGAGCTCTTTTGACACGAACCCGACACGAATAACCCGCTTATTTAAAAGTGTCAATAGTCTACCCAAACAACTTTAAAAAAAAAAGTATTTTTATTCCTTAATTATGGGATAATAGGCTTATAAAGCTTGGTTTATTTTAATAGTTTATTGGGTTAAACGGGTTAGGTGGGTGTTAAAAATGACCCGCTAAAAGATAAATGGGTTAAACATGACCTGCTAAAAGATAAATGGGTTAAACAAGTCGGGTTGGGTTATAGAAAAATTAAATGGGTTGGGTTAGGGTTGAGACAAATGACCCGTTTAAGTAATTGGGTCGGGTTAGGGTTGGGGTAGTGGTGACCCGTTTAAAGTTGACACGAACACGAACACGACACGACCTGATCTGTTTGTCAGGTCTAGCACCGTGTGATGAACCCAGTTAAGGGATCTCAATGCAAATATTATATAGTTTGGGTTAAAATTAAACTATATAGAAGCTTGGTAATTTTCCTAAACATTTGTAACAGACTAAAACATGGTCAATTTTCTTAAAATAAAATAATTAATTAAGACAATCAATTTCCTTGAAATAAAATAATTAATTAAGATGGTCAATTTCAAGGAGATTAAAAGAAAGAAAATGTTTGGTAATTTTCTTAAATATTTATAGAATACTAGAAAGATGGTCAATTTCCTTAAAATAAAATAATAAATTAGTATAAACATGCACACTTATGGTATTAATTATTATCACCATAAAATTATATATTAAATTTATAATCTATGCATTTTTATTAAATGTTATAGTTTATTAGATGTATAGAGATGTTAATTATTTAACATACAATACAAAAATATAATATAAGTAGGTTATAAATAATTCAACTTAGATTCCATAATATATAATATTGCATAATTTTTTCGATTTGATTTAATGCATATATGTAATATATTTATATAAATATATAATCCTCTTAAAATTGCATGCCTAAGTAGTAAAAGTAATTTCGTCAGTAAAGAAAAGAATTGTAGTAACATTAGATATAGTTATATGATAGTAATCACTCATTTGAATAGTAAAAGTAACAATATTATCAGTGAGATTAGTGAAAGTGGTAGAAACAACAACGGGAGTAGTGAAATAATCAATATTAATGCGGCAATGGAGAAAGTAACAATAATTACGGCGGAAGTAGTGAAATTATCAATATTAATGCGCGATAGTGACAATAACAATAATTACTAAGGAGTAGTGAAAGTAACAATGATTACGGGCAAGTAGTGAAATGTTATTACTATTGTTTCATTAATAAGAGTAAAATATTAATAGCGGAAGTAGTGAATTTGTTTATTTCATCGTTATTTTAGGATATGTCATAGAAAAATATATTAATGATAAATTTATGAGTTATGCAACTTTAAGTAATTTTATTTAATGAAAAAAAAATTAATGGTAAGTAGAGGTAGCCCGGGCAAAGCCGGGCACCAATACTAGTTAATTATATTATATAGTTTTTAATTGATAGCGTTGTGTGTGATGCACCTGAACAAGGGATTTCAATGTAAATATTATACTAGTTTTAAACCCGTACAAATTACACGGGTTGCTATTTTAGATTTTGTTATCATCAAATGATTATTTTTCGTGTAAAGTCATGTTTGAGATTTTCAATTTGTATTGTAATTTTAACTGCAATTAGCGGGATTGCATGAAGAACGTTGTAATATTATGTAGCGTAAATGACGCAGTAAGTTTAATTGGCCGAGTATTCGTTGCAATATGATATGTTATATTGTTAGCTAAGTTTGAGTTGCTACTTTGTTTCTTACTTGTGCGACTTGAAAGAAAAAACTTGACTTATAAGATGAAGCTAAATTATACGGATGAAAATGAACACAAAATAATTGAAATAATCGGAATAATTACGTAAAGTAAGATATGATTAAGGAAACTAAGAATAAGATTGGACAAATTAATATTTACGATTGTTGCACTTGTGCAATTGTGCTACGGTATTAAATACATGTCAACATTTGGTCATTGGGTTATCATCTGCACAATTAAAGGTTATACTATATTGTATAATCGTATAATGTACTTATTATAAATAATTTTAAAAATATATATGAAATTTGGCACAAACGTTAAAATAATAGTGACCCGCTCCTGTATATAAGTATATGTACAGTCAGGTTTCAATTTATGTCAATGTATCACAACTAGATCCGTCAACACTTGACCTGCTCCTGTTTTTTAGGGTCAAAGACCTGTTAATGTTGACTCGTGACCCTGTTGACCCGAACAAGAAATTTACTTTAGGGTCGAACCCAACCCGTTTGACTGGAACACGAAACTTGTTTTAGGGTCGAAACCCAACCCGTTTGACCCGTTGGGCCAAAGATAAATGAATAATATTACTAAAACATTAATATTTGTATATTATATTTTATAAAATAAATATAATAATATTATTTCAAATTTTAACTATAAAAAATAAATTAAAAAATAAATTTTATATAAGTTTTAGACCATTAAATAATAACAAAATTATTAAAATAATTTTATTTTTATACATGATTTAAAATAAGTTTGATAAGTAATGAATATTCATTATAAATATTAAATATGATAATTTTACGAAATATGTGTTTTGGCTTAGAATATGATTTGGCCTGGATTCTAACTTTGACCCGGTTCGTATTCACTCGACTCGTATTGTGAATTGTGATCCAACCCATATGGCCCGAGCCTCCACTCCGTTTAACTGGCTTAATTATAGATTCACGTTTATATTCCTCATTTATACTCCCAATTTAATTCGGCTCACTTTTTTTCAAGAATAAAACATGTCAAATAATATTGCCCTCACTTGGCTAGATAGTACAATTATTTTGTTAGTATCTAGGAACTTTAATTTTGTCTTGCCTATTTTATTTAACCCTTCTTAAGATTAAGACAATTTAGACTCATTACAATTTGAGCTAAATTGTAATAAAAAAAAATAAACTCGTAAATATATGGTGACTTAATTCACTGTTCTATGCCCAATATCAAGCTTTTTCATAATCAAGTTATGAACTATAAACCCTAGCCTTAACATTGTGCCCACATTCCACAACCATTTGCATGGAGTTCCTTTCTCTACTCATGTATCTCCCTCCATGGCTCTATCCCGTCTCAACTCAACATGCATCACTCTGTCCCTCTCATTGCTTGTATACCCAACTTTATCTCCCTCCTTCAATCACATATAATTTTATGAAATAAATTTCAATTTTATCTTTACTAAAAAATTTTTAGTATTATATAATACTGCGAAAAATTTAAAAGGTCAGATGATATTCTAAAATTTCTCCAACTTTTTACTGCAACATAATTTTTCCTCGCTTATGTTTCAAAGGATAAAATAATTTATTTTTTTTTAAATGTAAAAATGTGTTTTTTTTAGATTTTTGTTAATAGTCAAAGTTTATTCATTTTTGAGTTTATAAATATTCTGTTATAAAACATTATTGTGTAATAATGTTATGGATGTCCATAAGTCACAAATATTATGGAGGTTCATAAACGTAGAGTTAACTAGGTATCCTTTTACCTTTCTATTGCATAACTCCCATTTGTATACATGTATAATATACCTCTTTGTGATAATAAGAAATACACACCTCTCTACTATCCTTCACTCTATTTTATAACACGTTATCAGCACGAATCCTACCGACTGAGCAAAACCTCACTGTTGGAGTTATGTGTGCTTGTAGGGATTTTTGGTATGACCACACACAAAATAATAAATATAAGAATCGGAAAAATAACAAGGACACAATATTTACGAGGTTCACCAACCTGGCTACGTCCTCACTATAGTCGCACTAGGAATTTTATTGATCAATCAATTGATATACAATAAGGAATGAGGATGATAAAACTACGTAGCTTGCATCTTCTTTTATAGCTAATAATAAGCTATAACTCCTAAATTAAATAAGTGCTTGAAACTCCTCTCATTTATGTTAGTGATCAATGAAGCAAGTTTCATTGAGTTAGAAATGCATTCACGCATGTTTCTTATGAAACATAATCTCCATAATGGAGGGAATAAATTCCTAACAATCTCCCACCTCCCGACAATTATGGAGGCAACACCAACTTTAATTCTCCACCTAATGCAACCATATCTTTGCTCATGCTAAATGCAAGAGCCCAGCCAATGTACTACCCATCCTTGACCATTTACCATTCAACTTTGTTCCCAAAGGTAACCATACTTGTCGGGCTTCACTCATCGTTTTCCGGGGCGTGCACTCCCACCTAAACGAAACACCCTTTCTTGCCTTATTAGAACTACTTGAATTTTCTCACACATTTGAGCGTGCCAGTTTCACCTTGTGCGTTCTCGGACCACCTTCCGCCTTCAAGCCACTGACTTTACTCCCACAGTGCTTAGTGTAACGCCCACTATGCATAGTTTTCGGATCCCGCAACAAGTCTCTTGAAACAATTTTATTCTTCATCCCTTCCGCAGTTACACTACTCATGTCACTACACCCTGCAGTGGTGTACAAAGTTCCACTTTTAGTCCCACGAGCCATATTTTTCCGATTCTTATATTTACCATTCAACTTTGTTCCCAAAGGCAACCATACTTGTCGGGCTTCACTCATCGTTTTCCGGGGCGTGCACTCCCACCTAAACGTAACACCAAGATTTTTAGGTGGTTTTTTATCTCTATTTAAAGAGGGTTTTTCCAACTAAAAATCTTGGTGTTATTTTTTTTATTGTCTTGTTATTATTTCTCTTAAATCTTTGATTGAATTTATTCGCTAACGTACTCTATACCCCAGCAAATTGGCATCAGAGCCATATTATTTTCAACTGAGATTTTTCCATAATGTCGACAAAATTTGACATAGAGAAATTTGACGGTAAAATTAGTTTCGCCATTTGGAGAGTTCAAATGCGAGTTGTTCTTATACAAAATGGTTTAAAGAAGGCTTTAGATGGTAGATCGAAGAAACCATCCACTATGGCAGATGAACAATGGGATGAAATGGATGAGAAGGCGTTGTCCGTGATTCAACTTTGTTTATCACGTGAAGTTTTACGTGAGGTCATTAAAGAGACGTCCGCTGCTAGCATGTGGACTAAATTGGAATCTCTATACATGACCAAGAGTCTAGCAAATAAGCTTCGACTCAAGGAACGTCTATTCACTCTCCGCATGTCAGAATGTACTCCCGTAAAAACACACTTAGATGAGTTTAATTCTATAATAATAGATTTGGAGAACCTTGATGTTAAAATCGATGATAAAGATAAAGCTGTCCTACTCATTGTCTCATTACCACCCTCATTTAAACACTTTAAAGAAATTATGTTATACGATAATAATATTACATTATCCTTTGAAGATGTCAAGTCACACCTCCTACAAAAGAAAAATTTGATACTGAAATTAATTCTGAACAATCGGGTGAAGGTTTGGTTGTTAGAGGGAGAACATTTGAAAGAGGTAGTAGTAGTAAGAGTAAGGCCAGGTCAAAATCAAGAGGTAAAAACTCTAAATTTTGCCGATATTGCAAGAAAAAAGGACACGAAATCTCTTGAGTGTACTAATCTGAAAAAGAAGCAAGAAAGAGATGATAAGGGGTAAAAGTAAACAAGCCGAACACCATGCTGAAGCTAGTGTTGTTGAGTCTGAGTCTGATGGGGATGTTTTAGTTGCTGCTGATATAGAACAAAGGTCTAGAAATGAGTGGATACTTGTGGACGCGGGCCCACGGGGGCGCTTGGGAGAACAAGCGTTTGCATTTGTGGAGTCGCCACCAATTTATTGTGGAAAATTGGAAACCGTTCGAATACCCCGTGCCATGTCAAGACATAAAGTAGTGACATGAACACCAAGAACTCGTTACCCTTAGCATTCTATGTCTAGAATGACTCTTGTGGATGCCAATGAACACGGATGTTCACAGAGATCTGGAGTAAGGGGTGAGGGTACGTATTAGGAAGCTCTTTTGATCGAACGCCTAATCCCGCCCGCCTCGATAGCGGCCTCTACTAATGATTAGGGAAATTGTCTATACTCGATATATTGTCGATTTATATGCATGCAATGCAACATCCAATAGATTAATCCTAACATGTGAAGAATTAGACTAAGTCGGTTATCACGTAATTTAACATGCAATTGGGTCAAAGTTGGAGATTTAAGTTCAATTATATGTGAAAGCATACAATACAATACAAGAAATATAATAAATACAACAAAGAAAAAAATAAAATAATTACATTGGATTAAATGATTTATGTCGAAAATACTTCTAAAACGGATAATTTGAGAAAGAAATAAATAAACAAATTAAAGAACAGGAATTAAGGTGATAATACGATTAGTAGTTAATTAATGCGTAAGCTAATAACTAGGTCAAAGCAAAACGGGAGTTCAGGGACAGAAATCAACCAGGAACAGGTGCAACAGAGCTGCGTCCCTTGGAAGAGGCGCAGCAGTTGCTGCGTCCGTTCCTTGGCTCAGTCCTGGCTGTGAAGCCGGAATTGCAAGTCGTTAATGTTCGTTGGTGATTTTAAGGCTTGATTATATTATTTGACTCTGGTGAAAGTGATTAGCAGGTTATCTACATGTGATTGAGGGTCAAGAAAGCGATAAACATGGATGAAACTAATTAAAACGAATTATTTACAAGGTTTAATAAGGTTAAACATGTTATTAATGGCAGATTAATGGTGGTGACGATGAAAAAAAGGTGAAAAATATCAACGACGAATTCCAGAGACTCAATATGGATGAATCGAACCTCCAAAAACCGAATTTGATTTTAATGACGAAAACCCGCAAATATGAATTACTTGGAATTTAAGCCGGGAATTATGATGAATTAAACATTAATGATGATGAATAATATTTGTCAGATTATTATGCTTGAGTTATTGTGTTCAAATTATCGTATCAAAAGAATCAAAGAATAAACGAAAGAAAATAAAAGAGACGGATTGACAAAAGACGAAGGAAGAAGAAAGGAAGCAGGAACTGCGGCAGCCTCACGAAGAGGCGCAGCAGGTGCTGCGTCCCTTCGAAGAGGCGCAGCAATTGTTGCGTCCTTTCTCGACGGTCATCTTCTGGTAACTCGTAAAAAGGGGTTTTAAACACGGTTTTAGAAATTGGTTTTAGAAATACTTTCGACATAAATCTTACAATATTGATTACAAAAGTAAAGAACAATAATAAAATAGGGATTATACACCCTAAGAACAATAATAAAATAGGGATTATAATAAAATAGGGATTACGGGAAATTATTTGCCAAAGATTAAAAGATTGTAAATATGGAATAGAAATATCCGGAACATTCCAGAACATTCTGACTCGGTTTTAGAAAATGAAGTCGGTTTTATGACCCGGACTCCAAATGTACTCTAATTACTGCCAAAACGACCGTATCGGCACGTAGATGACAATTAAGAGGTAGACACAAGTGTTTGAGCGATCACTTGACGATAAACTTACGAACTGTCACAAATCGTTCCGCGTACCAAACATACGGCCCAATCATCACCGGGTGGTTTGCGGGAGGTGCAGAAATGAGGTATCTACAGAGCCCCCACTTTGACTGAGGCTTGGATAAGGCGAAAGTCAAAGTATAGCCATCAGGTCAATCGAAGATTACAACCTGACGATTATGGCGACGCGAGGCGGCTCAAGGGGTCTGAGCCAAGGTCATGTCGTCGGGAATATTTTAGAGTCTGTCGACTATCGGGGAGGGTCGTTTAAAGTCCATTAGACTACGTAAGGAAGCTCGCCATCCATAAGAAGAGACCATACCTGAAATTCCTTGAAACTCCAGGGGAAACAAAAACGCGATATTGGGAGAAGACAGCAGGACGCAGTCTGGACCTGCTGGGAGGAATCTGCTTGTGGTCGGCTTCAAACAAACTTCGGAAGAGCTTGGGGTCGATGTTGATCTCCATGTCTCGAGAGGGAATGACTGTCGATCGTGAACTCTCGCTGGGGGAACATAATCGGGAACTGATCTCCATGTCTCGAGAGGGAATGTCTATCCGTGTACTCTCGCTGGGGGAACATGATCGGGAACTGATCTCCATGTCTCGAGAGGAAATGTCTATCCGTGTACCCCCGCTGGGGGAACAGAATAAAGGTGTGTCGAAACACCTGTTAAAGAAGGAACGCTCGTTGTGACAAGCTAGGTCTTGGATAAAAAATAAGGCGATAGTTTGCTGTTGGCTTGGAAGGTGTGGATCCGTGCGAAGAATATACGTCAAACGGACCGAATATGTGATATGGCATCAAGGAAGAGGCGCACCAAAGATGGGCCCACAAAATAACGAACTCATAACGAATTTTTTAAAATTCGTATGAAGGGAGGCTGAGAAAGAGGCGCAGCAAGAGCTGCGTCCCTTGGAAGAGGCGCAGCACCTGCTGCGTCTATTCCTGGACGTGTCTTTCCTGCATAAAAAACCCGATGAAACAGAGGGTTTTTCTCATTTGTTCGAAACATAAACTCTCAATTTCTCTCTCAAATTCCTACCATTTCCGTCAAAATTTGATCCAAAAGCTTGCATTTGCCATGACTAATCGAGGTATGTGTACTAATCTTGCATTTATCCTCCGTATTTGATCAAATGGGATCGACAAAATTAGGGTTTTCGACCCTAATTAGTCGAAAATTTGGGGCTTTTCCCCCAAACGACTTTTGCCTTGCAAAATTGACTTTGTAAATGGCCAATTGGTAGTATTAGGATCATAACCATGTATTTGTTTCGAATTTTCGTTGAGTTTTGAGCATTTGAGTGAAATTGAGACGGTTTCACATCTAAACCGTAAATCGCTTCGAAAATAGCCTTAGGATTGCCCATTTGTGACGAAACTCGATATTTGGAATCCTTGTATAATGGGTAAACTTTCTACCATCTCGGAATTTTGGTTTGTGACGGCTTTTTCAGGGCACTTTCTAGGCATAATCGTCGTTATAACGAAATGCTGTCGAAATTACGACTCGAACCCATGACTAGGCTTCAAATTAGGCTTGACTTGACCCAAATTATCACATGAGCGGACGGGTTTGTGGGAAAATTGCCAAAGATGGCGAGAAAAAGAGCGATTTCAGGGCTCCGAAAACTCGAAAATCCCCTAATCAAGGCTTGTCGTCACTTGACGCGGCCTAAATTTACTTTAATTTTACAGGTGACGAGGCTTCTACATCTGGGAGAGATCCCATGGACGTGGACACTGCTATTGACCCTTCTCAGGTGCTTGAGGAGGCGTTGGAGGAGGCTTTCACCGCTGCGGTGATGGCTGCTGAGGACGGGGTGGTCGCCAGCTGAGGGGAGCACCTGCGTGGGCTGAGACCTGGGACAGTAGGCACTTACTTTGGGTTGCGGAGGGTCATCTGTCCTACATGACGGTGAAGAGCTTGGTAAAATGAATTCATCACTTTTCATTCATCTTCTTCCATTTCTGTTTGCCATTCCTTTTCTTCTTCATCTGAGCTAAAGATAGCTTTTGTTTCAAATCAACATAGGAGGTCGGGAACATCAGGTCATTCTCGGGCTACACGACGACGATGGGGTGCTACGAGAGGTTGTCGGCTGAGGAGCGAGCCATGATCGAGCGGGGAGCGTTCGGCGCCTTGGTGCAGGCTTGGAGGGATATTGCGAGGAGGAAGCTTCGGGCTAACCTCAGTCTCGTCCGAGCTTTCTTGGACCGGTTTTGGGACACGACCTCCACGTTTCACACCCCTTTTGGTGAGGTGGGGGTCACGTTGGAGGACTACGGCATGATTTCTGGTCTGCCGTGTGGGACTGAGGTGGTGGAGTGGCCGGAGACAGCCATGAGGGTTGACTCGGCTGAGGCTAGGAGGCTGATCGGCTGGAACTTGGCGCCGAAGGTGGCTGCGGTACCTGGCTTGGTGCCTAGTTCTTACGTGCAGGACTACTTCGCGGGGAAGACCCCGACATCAGTGGTGATCGAGTGGAGGGAGACGGCTCCTCCTCCCTACACTGCAGAGCAGAGAGTCCGTTTGTGGCTCTGGTGGTTCTTGTCTTCGATCTACCTCGGAGAGAAGGGAGAGAGGCTTTCGACGAAGCTTCTTCCCATTCTTTCTGACCTGAGCGACCTAAGCCGTTGGGACTGGGTTACTCCTGGTTTTGCGGTCCTCATCCGCTTTATGATGACCATGGTTCATCCGGAGTTGATGGAGAAGGGGACTTCTCCTGCTGCTGTCGGCTCTGGACTGCTGTTGGAGGTATGAACCTTCACTTGTTTTCATGAAAGATCATTTTCTTTTCTTATCAAATCACGAAAGATCGTTGTTGATTATCTCGATTTACAGGCGTGGGTGTACTCCTACTTTTCGGGCCTCGCGCCCAAGAGGACGGAGCCGGTGGAGAAAGCCTATCCCGTTGTAAGGGAATGGGTGATGTGCCGCACGAGGAGTCGGCGTTCCTTCCACGACGTCTATCGGCGAGAGGTGAACGCTCTTCAGCTGGACGGCGTGAGTGTTTCACCTTACATTTGCCTATCTTACTTTCTCTGACTTTTAGCACTGATCATAAGAATGACCCTTCGTTTGCTTCTTCTAGTGGGTGCCCAGGCCTTGGGAGGAGTACCCTGGCGCTCCTCCTTTCGTGGCTGAAGTCCTTCGACCTAGGAGCTCGAGCCGGCTGCTGCTGAGGACGTCGATGGGTCCTGTGTGGTACTTGGGTGAGCGCTTGGCTCGTCAGTGCTCTCAGGACGTCTTGACGATTCCCATCGATATTCCTCGGACGATGTTTAGGGAGCCTTCTGAGGCTGAGAGGGAGGCTGACTTGGCTGGCGTCGGTGGCGACGTCCTCCTTCTTCCTAGTGAGGACTACTCAGCGTTCCTCTACGGGAGGTTGGCGTACTGGCCGGTTGTGGTAAGTGCTTTATCCTCTTTCATTTCTAATTGTTTGGGGATACGATGAAAGATCATCGGCTAACGGAAATCATTTGACTTTGCAGGAGGTCGAGGCGGCGGGCATCGAGCCCCCAGAGTACCCCGAGACCCTTGAGTACACCGACACGACGGGGATGACGACGATTTCCAAGCTACGTGACTTTGACGTGGCGGTGAGAGATGCTGGCTTGGACGAGTGGCAGCATCTGATTCGGAGGGTGAGTCTTCTAACTCGTATAGTTTTGTGTAAGAACATATTTATTCGAGTTTGTCCAATCGCTAAAAATTTTCTTTTTAAAATGCAGGTTGCGCCATCCTGGTTCGTGGCTTTGTGGAGGGTAGCCAACCGGCTATGGGCTATTGCCATTGAGGCACTTGCTGGTGGCCGAGGACGTCAGGTATGAACCTTCCGTTTACTTCATTTTCGAATTTTCTACTCTTCCTTTATGTTTGGAGTGATTGACATGAGCCAGTTTTGTTGTTTGCAGAGGGAGCGTGAGCTGGAGCGAGAGCTTGCCCAGTCCCGAGAGGAGACATCTCGCCTGCTGAGGGAGCTCGAGGTCCGCGACGCCGAGGTTGCTGCTCTCGAGGCGAGAGTTGCTGAGCTGGACGGCGACCTGCAGTAGCTTCCGTGTTGCTTCTTGTTTTTTGGTTGTATTTTGTACATTTATACGTTTTAGGACCCGCCTTTGGACATTTGGATCTTGTTTTGGGGCTCGAGCCCCCAGTTTGGTGTACATATCCCTTTTGGTTGTATATATGATGGCCTGAATACCTTTGCTGCTGGGGTGCTTTGTTTGTACCTGCAGGTTAGCATTGAACAAGTTTGGTAGACGACAATTTACGCCGTCATGCTGCCGAAATTTACACAGAAATCACATAGAACATGTATTTGTATATATAGCCTAAATTAGCGCGAAACAATGACTTGAAAATGCGAAAACTGGACCGGAAATGAAAATGCAAAAATTTGAAATGCAAAAAATTGGACCGGAAATGAAAATGCAAAAATTTGGTCGGAAATGACCGGACGGTAGGGAGGGTTACTGATACCGTCGTGGAGTATCAAAGATAAATTTATAATCCAAACTACTATTATAGCTAGTGGCAGTCAGGGTCGAACCACAGAGAGGCGATGCAATTAATAGTTGTCTAATTTTAGTCTAAGGTAACAGTTGTGAGGGGGGTTTGATTTGAACAGTTCTATAACTAAAGGCAATCAAATTAAAATTAAACTTAAAACAAATAAATGAGTAGTAGATGAAAACAGATGAAAACAAATATTAAAAGGATGCTAAGATGGTCGGTTCACTGTAGTTTCAACGGCGGCAACTCTAAGTAAACTGTTTTAAGCATGTTAGACAGGAAAATAAAAAGTCCTCTCGGTCCAATTTAACAGGTAGCAACCTTTCGGCCTAAGCTACGGGTCCCTAAATCTCACTAATACTAACTTTCGTTCTTGATTAATGATACTTAAAGCCTAAATTAACTTACCTCTCGATCTTATTAATTTAGTCGTCTTAATTAAGTAGTCTATTTCGCTCCCCATCTTTCGATCTGTCGGGTCGGTCTACTCCTAAGCATTCAACTAGTCGCGTGCACTCGATTCGTCAAATATAGCAATTAAATTAAATAAGATGCAACTAATCTAACACGTGGCGGTCGATCGACCATGTGGGCGGCCGATCGACTGAGCCCGATAACAGGTCGCCTAAGTCGAAACCGTCTAACCTACAGATCCCCTACATCTTAACACAAAGGATTTAGCTACTCATGATGGTGATAATAACAACAATAAAATTAACAAATAAAGCAATTGAATTAACTAAATAATTAACTAACATGAAACGATAATTTGGCTTTGGGAAATCTAAACTAGCAATTCTAAACTACGGAAGAATTAAAGCAACGAAATTGAACAAAGGAACAGAGAATACCGTAAAGAAGAATTGAAGAGAAAGGATCAAACCCAATGCAAAAGAAAACTTTATTGACGGAAAATTAATCTAAACTAATGAAATAATCAAAAGTTCAACTTCTCTGTGTATTGAACCCTAATTAATTCCCTAGAATCACCCGGTGCCTGTTCTGAAAGATAGGGTTCACGTTATATAGGAATATAGCGTGATTCTTATTCTTAAAACCTAATTACAATTGGGCTTCTAACTTCTCGTCCTTTTAATTTGTGTCAGATTAAACTAGCGGTCGATTGACTACTAAGACCAGTCGATCGACTAAGATGCGCTGTACAGAAGCTTCTGATAATCTTGCTCTGGTCGATCGACCCAAGGCATCAGTCGATCGACTGCTCCTGTTTCCTGCAGACTTCTGTTCAGCATTCTGACAGTCTATAGACCACGTAGGTTAGTCTATAGACCTATGTAGCTGATAATCCGCTTCTGAAACTCTCGCAAATCTATCTTTCAGGCCTTGATACGCGCACCAAGTTCGCTTCCCGAGTCAAATCTTCATGTCAAATCCTATGCCAAGCACTTAGGGACGGATTCGGCTCGATTTCCGCTGAATTCTTCACATTTCTGAAATATTACACAAAAACACGAAAGTAGACGGAAATAGGGGAAATAGTAGCATAAACTACCTAATTGCGCTCTGAAATGCGTGTAAAAGAGGGTGTAAAACATCATATTTTAGACACGCATCAGTTACCCCCTAAAAAAAAGAAAAAATAAAAACATATAAGTTTGAAATGTGATGCGGAAGGAGAGTGAAATGATTCCCCAAAAAAGAAAATTAAAAAGAAATGTATAAGTGTGCTAAAATAACGAAAATGTCGATATCGTCTCGAAATGCGTGCCTGCGAATTTAGGAAACACGAAATATGGTAACTTGTCGTAATTACCAAAATAATAACCCGTATGAATAGGAAATTATTCGTTGAGGAATTTAGGAAAGATCCAACGCCGAAAATCACAGAAAGAAGGCTAAGGAAGAGGCGCAGCAGGAGCTGCTTCCCTTCGAAGAGGCGCAGCACCTGCTGCGCCTGTTCCCCAGTGCGTCCGTCCTGACGGATTTTAGGAAACAGCTTTTTGTATAAATAGAGACGTCGAGGGAGGTTTTATTCACATAATTATTCCGTCTTTCTTCGTCTTATTACACAAATCTCCCAAAATAAGCATACATCATAAATACTCTTGAGATTCGTCTAAAAGAATGGACAAATGAGTTCTCCAATGTGGAGAAACACGACATGGGTGCTTATAATTTTGGATCGCTTTTGAGCTTGAAGTTGATCAAGGTAGTCAAACCATTCCTAGATGCTTGTCTTGACTATTGGAACCCGAATTATCATGTATTTGCCTTCCCTGGAGGCGACATTTGCCCATTTTCCGAGGAGATTGCTGCGATTGGTGGTTGGGACCCGGAACATTTGCCTGCTATTCCCTCCACTTCTCAAGGGTATAAGAACAAGTTTAGAGACTTGCTTGGATTGTCCAGAGTTGATGTTGACCGTCTTGTGACTTCTAAAGGAGTGCGAATGTTGGATTTCATCGATCGATTTATCAATAGGGCTGATCCCACTGTCTCTTATGTTGCGAGGCGAAGGGCATTCGAATTTTGCCTATTACATGTGTATGTCCTTCAAGGGCATGTTGATGAGGACATGAGAGGCTACCCTCGTCTCTTGAGCGTGATTGAGAAAATGGAGCTGCGCAGGAGCCCAGCTTGTCTGTGTTTAGGAGAGATCCTATTGGGCTTAGACAACAGGAAAGCCAATCGCAACCTACCTTATTTGGGAAGTCCCATTATATTGCAGGTAAAAAAACTCTTTTCTTTTTTTTTTTTCTTTTTTTCTCGTTTTTTTTTTCGTTTTTTTTTCTCGTTTTTTTTTCTTTATTCGTTTTTTTTTTCTTTTTTTCTTTTTTTTTAATACCTGCTTTTGGTAGGTCTGGCTTATGGAGCGTCTTTTATTGATCGAGCCCCTAGTTAATGTTCCTGCTTATCATGCTCGCTCAATTGCAATGAGGACCAGACTTTACATGGTGGACTTCACTCGAGTTTGCAATTACTGGGAGAATAAATTGAAGAGTGAAGATGGCCCCTTAATCAGATGGATCGTACCATGGTGGCATCTTAAATCTGTCACTGGAGTATCCTCCTTGGATCCTACCCGTTCTGTTCGCATTCCCGGCTTGGAGTTTATGATATGCATTACAATTGGGCTTCTAACTTCTCGTCCTTTTAATTTGCGTCAGATTAAAATAGCGGTCGATCGACCACTAAGACCAGTCGATCGACTAAGATGCGTTGTACAGAAGCTTCTGATAATCATGCTCTGGTCGATCGAACCAAGGCATCAGTCGATCGACTGCTCCTCTTTCCTGCAGACTTCTGTTCAGCATTCTGACAGTCTATAGACCGCGTAGGTCAGTCTATAGACCACTGTTGCTGGTAATCCGCTTCTGAAACTCTCGTAAATCTATCTTTCAGGCCTTGATACGCGCACCAAGTTCGCTTCCCGATTCAAATCTTCATGTCAAATCCTATGCCAAGCACTTAGGGACGGATTCGGCTCGATTTCCGCTGAATTCTTCACATTTCTGCAATATTACACAAAAACACGAAAGTAGACGGAAATAGGGGAAATAGTAGCATAAACTACCTAATTGAGCTCTGAAATGCGTGTAAAAGAGGGTGTAAAACATCATATTTTAGACACGCATCAAACTTCCCCAAACCAAACCCTTGCTTGTCCCCAAGCAAGAACTAGACTCGATCTTAAAACCTAGTGGAACGAGTTCAATCTCAGAGCGAAATGCAACTATAAAGCCTAAACCAGTTTAATGCAACAACTAACAATCAATTAGCAACATGAATCATGCAAACGAGTTATGTAGTCGTTAAAAACTGCTGAACCGTCAACTATAGAGACTTATCATTATGGACTCTCACGGGTCGCTCTTATCACACATAAGCACAGGTGAATATACGTAAAAGATAGAAAGAAGTAATTTTGTAATGACTCTCACCTAACTACAACCTATAGGAACATGTTTGCAGTTTAATATGAAAATGATCTCTACAACCGTACATATGCATTCCAACCATTAAATGACCATGACACATGCCGAGGTAAATTTGGATATGTGAGGTATGGGTAAGAAGGGGCTAAAATGAATTTGGAATAGAGGAGTTAAAGCCAAGCTAAGAACTTACTAAACACCAAATTATAACAACATCCAACTTTCTTACTCAAGATTCAACAATAAAACCGGTGCTAATGATTAGCACTAATCTCACATCCTCCATACAAACTTAATTCCTCAAATGATATTAATCGCAACATGGGAATATAAAATCGCCAACTAATGAAGATTCAATCATGTGATTTTTTTTAATCATTTCTTTCGCTACTGCAGCAAGCAGTCGATCGACCAAGTGGGACGGTCGACCGACTGACCTCTTTTTTTTTCGAATCATTTTTTTTCTTTTTTTTTTCTTTCTTTCTTTCCCTTCAACATTTCAGCAACATATTCTCAACACGAGACATAAAAACCAAAATGCAATAAAATATTCCCGAACGAATTCCAATACTAGCTCAGCAAGGGTAGGCTAAATATGAAATGTAGCTTATGGGACAAAAAAAGGCAAATTTGGCTTTTGTGGGGCTTATGGGTAAAATGAATAAAGGGGAACCTCTTCCACATGTATCAACAAACCACAGACCGAATGCATACAGGTATTAAGCAGATAAAGTTCATATTTATGCATATTGAAATAACACATGTCTCATAAGGAGTAACTACTCACATTCCTAAATGAACTGGTCATGAATGTCACCAGTTATAAGGCTCTAAAACTCAGAATATAATGTAGTTTGCCAGAAATCTAAGTCAAGTTTAAAGATTCAGCGAATAATTAACGAAAACTCGTAGACTATGCATATGTGATTCTACTAATAACATGTCAATTAAGCACGGCTTAGGCATAAACAAATGCAAATGCAATGTCATCATTGAAATACTACCGTTCCGACTCAACCTATATGCTAAAATAAACGTGCATTATTTTTGAATTTTTGAAATTTTTCAATTTTTTTGATTTTCTGTATATAAGAGGAAAATAAACAACAATGCAAGACAAAATGAAAACGTGAATGCAAAACAGAATGAATGCAACGCAAAACCCGTCCCCAAACCAAATCACACAATGTCCCCATTGTGCAAAATCATATGAGAAAGATAAGTAAAGGAAATTGGGATTTTGCGGAATTATAACTAAAATTGACATAAAAGAAGGACTCGGAAACTCACAAGACTTTAAGCGCAGCAGGAAACCTCCCCAAACCAGCGTGAGCTAGGAGGTTTTGGTAGCCAGCAGTGCTACCATAGGTACCTAAAAAGAGACGAAAGTACCACGCGTAATTCCGAGAAAGCAATTTACGAAACGCAAAATTATGTGCAAAATAAAAAAAACAGAAGAAAACAGAAATGAATCGGAGAATAAAGTGGAGAAAAGACTCCCTCAACTCCGCAAATCGACCAAACACAGCAGGGGAATGGTCGTGAACAGGTACAACAGCGAAGGCGGTCGATCGACCGCACCATCCAGTCGATCGACCAGGGCGACAGGAACAGAAGCCCCTGGAGTCGCGGCACAGTCGATCGACCAAACAAGCCAGTCGATCGACTGTGATACCTGCTGTAAGTTTCTGATTTCTTCGAATTAGCTCAATAACTTGAGCTAATATGGTCTATGGACCTGCAAATACACATAATAACGCGCCCAAAATTGCGCAAAACCCAAAGTAATAGTCTAAAGTCTTTAAATCCTAAGCAAACTTATTAAAGCGAAGTCTCGCGCACACCAAAGCAATAAAAAGTCTAACAAAAGCAATAAAATGTTTTCAAAAAGTCTTAATCAACTAATAGTTGATCAAGAATGGCCACATAATGGCCCACTTGCTCGGCTTCTGGCTACAAGAAGTAGCCTCTACAGTGCTCATCTCCTCAGCGGGGCTCCTAACAACTCCGATATCTGCTGAACTCAACGGATCAATATCTCTAGCATCTTCCCAATCAATGACCTCGTCTGGCTCGTCAAAATCCAAATCGGACTCCGTCACCTTGACTGGCTCCTCATCTGTGCCATAGCTAAGACATCCTAGACAGCCTCTTTGAACGATTGGCTCCTTCACAACTGGAGCAACACGCGGCTCCAACTTCCCCAAACCAGCCCCTGCAACAGTCAAAACAGAAGGCTCTTCCTCCAATTTGCTCCCAAACTGGGGCAGAGGTGGTAGGAGCGCAGAAATAGGCATAGGGGCAGGCATATCAGGCAACACAACATAAGATTTAGCTACATTGGAAGTTACTGGGTACATAACAGCCTTCTTCTTATAGGTCTGGGCAAAAACAATGGACTGTTTCCCCATCTTAAAGGTCAATGTCCCTGAGCCAACATCTATAATTGCACCAGCAGTGTGCAGAAATGGCCTACCCAAAATGATAGGGATGTGAGCATCCTCGGGTATATCTAGCACAACGAAGTCAACTGGGAAAAAGAACTTTCCTATTTGCACAGGAATATCCTCTAAGACTCCTATGGGTTGGACTGCAGAACGATCAACCATCTGTACTGTCATGTTTGTGATTGCAAACTTAGTCAATTTTAATTTCTTAGCAAGACTCAAAGGCATAACACTAATACTGGCCCCTAGGTCACACAAGGCCTTCTCGATAGAAAAGGTGCCAATATTACATGAGACTGAAAAACTACTTGGGTCTTCTAACTTATGAGGTCCAGTGTGAGTCAAATAGGAACACGACTCCTCAGTTAGTGCGATAGATTGCACAGTATCAAGTGACTTCTTTTTAGACAACAGTTGCTTCATAAATTTCATGTAAGCAGGCACTTGATTAACTAATTCTAAGAAAGAAACTTGCACATTTAAACTACGAATAACATTTTCAAACTTGTTAAACGATACCTGTTCCTTTGTCGGCACCAATCTCTCTGGGTACGGGGCTGTAAGAAGCAACTTAGCCCTCTCCTCTAGGTCTCTCATACCGGCATCAGTGGACTTAGGCTGAAAATCCACTACTTTGTCCTTGTTGTAGCTCGAACCTTCTTCAGACCGTCTCAGGAATAAACCATTAACCATCGTAGGGTCATACTTTGGAACCGGAACTGATCTATCAGCATTTGGATCTTGCCTCGATAATTTCGGAGTCGTCGTACCCCGAAATAAGTAGTCCCTCAAGTTATCTGGCATTGGAGGACGAAAAGGTTCACGATCAGACGCATCTTCAGTCGATCGACCATGTATGTCAGTCGATCGATTGGCTTCGCAGACTTGCTTCACATTACCCGAGCTGGTCGATCGACCAGGTATGTCAGTCGATCGACTGATGTACCTGTTGATCGTCTTTTTCTTGCTACTGTTCATTCCAGCATTTTTCTTACTTGGTTCCGCCTCATCTTTTCCAGTAACATCTTCGACCATAGCGGGCCCATCAAGGGCATACCCACTCCTCAAAGTAATCGCATTTAGAGTCTCTTTTTGATCCGGCTGCGACGGTAAATGCCCCGGAGCTCTAGTTGCACTTTTGCTTGCCAATTGGGCAATTTGACTCTCCAACATTTTTGTAGAAGTCTCTCTAGCTAGAGACTCTTTTTGCAGCAAACCCGACAAATTCTGAACCATGTTTTTCAATTCCGAAATATCAGAACCTTGAAATTGTCTTTTTGAGGCACATAGGGGGCTTTTGATATTGCTTTGCTTATGAGGGGGCACATAGCTTTGCTTCTTTGCTTCTTTGCCGTGTGTGGACCCGGATTAAGGACATTCTGGTTAGTCCACCTCAAATTGGGGTGGACATTAGAGGGGTTGGGATAAGTACCAGTCTGCCTAAAGTGTTGAAAGGCAGCACATGTTTCATTCGAACTAGTACAAAACTCCGAAACATGTCCCTCTCCTCCACATCTTTTGCATGTAAAGGGACCGTCTGAAACAACATTAACTTTATATATCCCATCTTTTTGGGATCCCCCAAAATCTAGCTTGTCAAATCTCGCAGTAAGGGCCTCTATTGCAGCTACAGCAGGAGATTCAGCTGATCTTCTCTGATTTCCTCTAGAATTCTCATGCTCAGCTTTATGGGTGGCCAGGTCATCGATGATTTTCCACCCCTTTGTCTCACCACTATTTTCTTGAAATCTCCCATTAGCTGCAGTATCTAGGACAGCTCTCTGATCATCATAAAGACCATTATAGAAATGGTTGCACAGAAACCATTTCTCAAACCCATGGTGAGGAATAGATCGCACCAGTTTCTTGAAACGGACCCATGCCTCATGAAAATCTTCATCAGGACCCTGTTTAAAGCTTGTGATCTGAGCTCTAATCGCATTGGTCTTCGATGTAGAGAAATATTTCTTATAAAATGCTAGGGCCAGTGAATTCCAATCGGTAATCCTATTGGCAGCTTGATCCAGATCTCGGTACCACTCCCTAGTGGCATCACGGAGCGAGAATATGAACATCGTCTCCTTTATCTGGTCCTGGGTCACACCTGCTGGTGGGGGTATGGAACAACAGTAGTCAATGAATATCTTCATATGTTTAGTTGCATCTTCATTCGCAGCTCCCCCAAATTGGTTTCTCTCAACCAAGTTGATGTAGGACGGTTTTGCTTCAAATTTTCTTTCCGTCCCGGCTGGCAACGCGAATCCCTTATAGAGATTCTCAGCTTTTGGCTTGGAGTGACTGGCTATACTTGCTTCTTCAGCCATATCTGGAGATGTAACGGTCTCAGCTGAAGAGGTAGAAATAGGAGACGAAGGTGGATCCTCCTCAAATAACTCGTTCGTAGTAATCGGACAGAGTACTCGCTCTTCCTCCTCCGTCGGCAATACTCTAGATGATCGTCTCAACTCACGCAAAGTCCTTTCGATCTCAGGATCTAACGGTCGTAATTCACCACCCTGTGACCTGCGCATAAGAGGAAACTACAAGTAGAATATGAGAATAGTTTAAGGAACAGATGTCCCTTAAACCAAGAAAAAGACTAAAATAAAAACAACTAAAAATTAAACAATTGCCTCCCCGACAACGGCGCAAAAATTTGATACCGGCGTGGAGTATCAAAGATAAATTTATAATCCAAACTACTACTATAGCTAGTGGCAGTCAGGGTCGAACCACAGAGAGGCGATGCAATTAATAGTTGTCTAATTTTAGTCTAAGGTAACAGTTGTGAGGGGGGTTTGATTTGAACAGTTCTATAACTAAAGGCAATCAAATTAAAATTAAACTTAAAACAAATAAATGAGCAGTAGATGAAAACAGATGAAAACAAATATTAAAAGGATGCTAAGATGGTCGGTTCACTGTAGTTTCGACGGCGGCAACTCTAAGTAAACTGTTTTAAGCATGTTAGACGGGAAAATAAAAAGTCCTCTCGGTCCAATTTAACAGGTAGCAACCTTTCGGCCTAAGCTACGGGTCCCTAAATCTCACTAATACTAACTTTCGTTCTTGATTAATGATACTTAAAGCCTAAATTAACTTACCTCTCGGTCTTATTAATTTAGTCGTCTTAATTAAGTAGTCTATTTCCCTCCCCATCTTTCGATCTGTCGGGTCGGTCTACTCCTAAGCATTCAACTAGTCGCGTGCACTCGATTCGTCAAATATAGCAATTAAATTAAATAAGACGCAACTAATCTAACACGTGGCGGTCGATCGACCATGTAGGCCGGTCGATCGACCAGAGCCCGATAACAGGTCACCTAAGTCGAAACCGTCTAACCTACAGATCCCCTACATCTTAACACAAAGGATTTAGCTACTCATGATGGTGATAATAACAACAATAAAATTAACAAATAAAGCAATTGAATTAACTAAATAATTAACTAACATGAAACTATAATTTGGCTTTGGGAAATCTAAACTAGCAATTCTAAACTACGGAAGAATTAAAGCAACGAAATTGAACAAAGGAACAGAGAATACCGTAAAGAAGAATTGAAGAGAAAGGATCAAACCCAATGCAAAAGAAAACTTTATTGACGGAAAATTAATCTAAACTAATGAAATAATCAAAAGTTCAACTTCTCTGTGTATTCAACCCTAATTAATTCCCTAGAATCACCCGATGCCTGTTCTGAAAGATAGGGTTCACGTTATATAGGAATATAGCGTGATTCTTATTCTTAAAACCTAATTACAATTGGGCTTCTAACTTCTCGTCCTTTTAATTTGCGTCAGATTAAAATAGCGGTCGATTGACCACTAAGACCAGTCGATCGACTAAGATGCGCTGTACAGAAGCTTCTGATAATCGTGCTCTGGTCGATCGACCCAAGGCATCAGTCGATCGACTGCTCCTGTTTCCTGCAGACTTCTGTTCAGCATTCTGACAGTCTATAGACCACGTAGGTCAGTCTATAGACCTATGTAGCTGGTAATCCGCTTCTGAAACTCTCGCAAATCTATCTTTCAGGCCTTGATACGCGCACCAAGTTCGCTTCCCGAGTCAAATCTTCATGTCAAATCCTATGTCAAGCACTTAGGGACGGATTCGGCTCGATTTCCGCTGAATTCTTCACATTTCTGCAATATTACACAAAAACACGAAAGTAGACGGAAATAGGGGAAATAGTAGCATAAACTACCTAATTGAGCTCTGAAATCCGTGTAAAAGAGGGTGTAAAACATCATATTTTAGACACGCATCAGTTACCCCCTAAAAAAAAGAAAAAATAAAAACATATAAGTTTGAAATGCGTTGCGGAAGGAGAGTGAAATGACTCCCCAAAAAAGAAAATTAAAAAGAAATGTATAAGTGTGCTAAAATAACGAAAATGTCGATATCGTCTCGAAATGCGTGCCTGCGAATTTAAGAAACACGAAATATGGTAACTTGTCGTATTTACCAAAATAATAACCCGTATGAATAGGAAATTATTCGTTGAGGAATTTAGGAAAGATCCAACGCCGAAAATCACAGAAAGAAGGCTAAGGAAGAGGCGCAGCAGGAGCTGCGTCCCTTCGAAGAGGCGCAGCACCTGCTGCGCCTGTTCCCCAGTGCGTCCGTCCTGACGGATTTTAGGAAACAACTTTTTGTATAAATAGAGACGTCGAGGGAGGTTTTATTCACATAATTCTTCCGTCTTTCTTCGTCTTATTACACAAATCTCCCAAAATAAGCATACATCATAAATACTCTTGAGATTCGTCTAAAAGAATGGACAAATGAGTTCTCCAATGTGGAGAAACACGACATGGGTGCTTATAATTTTGGATCGCTTTTGAGCTTGAAGTTGATCAAGGTAGTCAAACCATTCCTAGATGCTTGTCTTGACTATTGGGACCCGAATTATCATGTATTTGCCTTCCCTGGAGGCGACATTTGCCCATTTCCCGAGGGGATTGCTGCGATTGGTGTTGGGACCCGGAACATTTGCCTGCTATTCCCTCCACTTCTCAAGGGTATAAGAACAAGTTTAGAGACTTGCTTGGATTGTCCAGAGTTTATGTTGACCGTCTTGTGACTTCTAAAGGAGTGCGAATGTTAGATTTCATCGATCGATTTATCAATAGGGATGATCCCACTGTCTCTTATGTTGCGAGGCGAAGGGCATTCGGATTTTGCCTATTACATGTGTATGTCCTTCAAGGGCATGTTGATGAGGACATGAGAGGCTACCCTCGTCTCTTGAGCGTGATTGAGAAAATGGAGTTGCGCAGGAGCCCAGCTTTTCTGTGTTTAGGAGAGATCCTATTGGGCTTAGATAACAGGAAAGCCAATCGCGACCTACCTTATTTGGGAAGTCCCATTATATTGCAGGTAAAAAGAACTCTTTTCTTTTTTTTCTTTTTTTCTCGTTTTTTTTTTCGTTTTTTTTTTTCGTTTTTTTTTCTTTATTCGTTTTTTTTTTCTTTTTTTCGTTTTTTTAATACCTGCTTTTGGTAGGTCTGGCTTACGGAGCGTCTTCTATTGATCGAGCCCCTAGTTAATGTTCCTGCTTATCATGGTCGCTCAATTGCAATGAGGACCAGACTTTACATGGTGGACTTCACTCGAGTTTGCAATTACTGGGAGAATAAATTGAAGAGTGAAGATGGCCCCTTAATCAGATGGATCGTACCATGGTGGCATCTTAAATCTGTCACTGAAGTATCCTCCTTGGATCCTACCCGTTCTGTTCGCATTCTCGGCTTGGAGTTTATGATATGCATTACAATTGGGCTTCTAACTTCTCGTCCTTTTAATTTGCGTCGGATTAAAATAGCGGCCGATCGACCACTAAGACCAGTCGATCGACTAAGATACATTGTACAGAAGCTTCTGATAATCATGCTCTGGTCGATCGAACCAAGGCATCAGTCGATCGACTGCTCCTCTTTCCTGCAGACTTCTGTTCAGCATTCTGACAGTCTATAGACCGCGTAGGTCAGTCTATAGACCACTGTTGCTGGTAATCCGCTTCTGAAACTCCGGAGGAGCGTGAGAGGTTAAGGAAGCGTGAACCTGTTGACTACAAGGTTTGCGAGGTGGAAAAGGAGAAGGAGAAGCATCTGACTGAGGGAGAGGAAGAGGTCGGGTTTCGAGTTGTTCATCCTTCGAAGAAACCGAAGACTTCTCCTGTCGTCGAGATGGTGGTTGACAAAAATGGTAAAGCAAGACCACGAGAGAGACCATTGGTGATTAGGTCGAAAGTGGCGCAAGAGCGTCCGGCTCGAGGTCGGGACAAGAGGTATGATAGGAATGACAAAGGCAAAGGGAAAATGGAAGAGTAGCCTAAGTCTTTATTATTATTTATTATTATTCTTATTATTATTGTAATAAGAAGGTGGGGTTTTTAGAATCCTAGCCTATTTATTTTTATTATGTAACGTATTATTACTATTAATGAAATAAAAAGGTTAATTGGTTATGAAACCGTCGTGATTTTCTTTTCATTATTCTTGTCGAATTTCAAATGCATTTGCAAATGTCCTTCTATTTACATTTAAAGTAATTAAATGGGTTGTATCCCGTGAAAGATTGCCTACGTATTCATTAAAAAATAAAATCAAACCCTTACGCGTAGTCCGAGTAAATGTAAAAGAATAATTGTTCTAAGCAAGAGCTTGTAGTGAACTTTAGAAAATAAGCATAAGCTTTACTTACTCCTAAAATGCAATTTAGTTTATTTGATGATATGAGAATGACAAATTGTCAAAGTGCAAGAGCAAGATTACATTAGCTTGATTCAGCTTGGCCAGGGGCCGTTTATTTCGCGCCACAGGAGCGATACGTGAGGTTACGCGAGGCGCGTTTTTGCTCCTATTCTAGGCATAGTAACGTTTTAATTGGTCAAGGTTTGTTGGGTTGGCAAATTCGTGCCCATCTAGGTCTGTGATCCTAACTGCACCCCCCCGGAAGTATGGACTTGACTAGGAATGGCCCGGCCCAATTGGGTTTGAATTTTCCTCGTGGATCGACAGATAAAAGAGCCCTAATTGATTTGAGGACCAAGTCTCCTTCCTTGATGTTCCTTGGCTTGACCCTTTTGTTGAAGGCTCGTTTGATACGCGTCTGGTATGTTTGCACATTATGTAATGCACGTAACCTTTGTTCATCCCGGAGGGTGAGTTCTTCATATCTATCCCTCTTCCACTCGACTTTTGGGATTTGACTTTCGAGTAAAATACGCAAGGATGGTATTTCTAGCTCGACTGGTTGTACGGCCTCCATGCCGTAGGTCAAATAGAAAAGAGTAGCCCCAGTGGGCGTCCTAACGGATTTACGGTATCCCCATAAAGCAAAGAGTATCTTGCTTGGCCAATCTCTATAGTTGTCAATCATTTTCTTGAGAATCGTGACAACATTTTTGTTTGCTGCTTCTACCGCGCCATTGGTTTGTGGTCTATATGGCGAGGAGTGGTGATGCTTAATTTTGTACTTGGCTAGCAATTATTCAGTTTCAGCTTGGAAATGTGTCACTGATGATCTCATGTGGGCAACCGTATCGACAGATAATGTTGGTTTGTATAAACTTTGCCACGTTCTTGGCCGTAAGACTGGTGTAGAAAGCCGCTTCTACCCACTTGGTGAAATAATCGATTGTTACTAGGATGAAACAGTGACCTCCTGTTCCGGCTATAGTGATTTTACCGATGATGTCAATTCCCCAAGCAGAAAATGGCCAGGGAGATGTCATGGTGTAAAGCAATGAAGGAGGAACATGTTGCACATTCCCAAAGATTTGGCAATTATGGCAATGTCTTACATATTTGATGCAATCAGATTCCATCGTGGCCCAATAATACCCTAAACGTGTGATTTTCTTTGCCATCATGGGTCCACTCATGTGAGGGCCACATTCTCCATCATGGACTTCTTCCATCACTTTTCGTGCCTGTGAATGATCAAGACAATGTAGGATTACACCAAGAGGTGTTCTTTTGTACAACTCTTCGTGCATGAGGACGTATTGGGAAGCTAGGAAGCGGATGGCGCGTTGTCCCCTTTTGTCCATTTCTGGTGGATAGGTGTCATTGAGTTTGAAGTTTAGGATTGCTTGGAACCAAGGCTCCTCCGTAATTCCCTCTTCATCGGTGATTTGGTGCACATAAGCTGGCTCTGATCGTCGTTCGATGCACAAAGGCATTTCTACCATGCTATCCGACATATTAATCAAAGATGCAAGTTTTGCAAGAGCATCTGCAAATTGATTTTCTTCTCGAGGTAGATGTAGGTAGGTTACTTGATCGAAGAATTGGGCTACTTAGTCTATTCTGGCTTGATAAGGTGCCAAGTTTTCGCTTCGAATTTTCCAAGATCCCTTAATTTGATTGATGATCAAAGAAGAATCCCCATGTACTCGAAGATTCTTGATGCCTAAACTTACTGCCGCTTGCAATCCAATGAGACAAAGCCAGTTCTCAATAGCTTATTTGTCACCTCGAAGTCGAGTTTGACAGAGATTGGTGTATGCTCGCCTTCAGGAGAAATGAGCAACACTCCTATTCCAAATCCTCTTAAATTCGATGCCCCATCAAAATAGAGGTCCCAGGAGTCTACATCCGTTTGGAGTATATCCTCATCCGAAAACGACCAGGTGTCTATCGTTTGTGTATCATTGATGGGATTTTCTGTGAAGAATTCGGCAACGGCTCGCCCTTTTATGACTTTCAAACGCACATACTTGAGATCGAACTCTGAAAGAATCAAAGTCCATCTCGCTAAACGTCCATTGAGAACGGGTTTCTCGAAGAAATATTTAACATGATCCATTTTGGAGAATATTTTGACGGAGTAGCTAAGCATGTAATGGCGTAGCTTCTTTGTTGCCCACACAAGAGCGAGGCATGTCTTCTCGAATGGTGTGTATTTGCACTCGTACTCCAAGAACTTCTTACTAAGGTAGTAAATAGCTCTTTCTTCTTTTCTTACAGTTTGAGCTAGCATGGCGCCCATGGCCGTTTCAGTTACCGTGAGATATAAACCAAGAGGTTGATCTCGTTGAGGTGGCATGAGCACTGGCGGTTTGGCTAGTATTTCCTTGAGTCGATATAAAGCCTTCTGACAGTCATCATCCCACATAGTGTGATCTGTTTTCTTTAACTTCTTGAAGATAGGTTCGCAGATCATGGTGAGCTTCGATATGAATCGACTTATGTATTGTACCTTGCCTAGGAATCCCCTAACTTCTTTCTCTGTTTGAGGTTGCAGCATTTCGATTAGAGCGTTGATCTTAGAAGGGTCTATTTCTATACCTCGTTGACTAACAACGTATCCCAAGAGTTTGCCAGATATTACTCCGAATGCGCATTTCTGAGGATTGAGCCTCATGTTGTACTTCCGTAGCCTTGAGAAGAATTTGCGAAGGTTCGCAATGTGTCCCTCTCTTTCCTTGGACTTGATAATCATGTCATCTACGTATACCTCAACTTCTTTATGCATCATGTCATGTAAGAGCGTAGTTGCGGTGCGTTGGTATATAGCTCCGGCGTTGATTAACCCAAACAGCATAACCGTGTAGCAGTAGGTTCCCCATTGAGTGACAAAGGCGGTCTTATGCATGTCTTCTAAGGCCATCTTGATCTGGTTATATCCTGCGTATCCATCCATGAAGGATAGCAACGCGTGATCCGCCGTATTATCCACTAATATGTCGATGTGTGGTAGAGGGAAGTCGTCCTTAGGACTTGCTTTGTTTAAGTCTCTAAAGTCAACACAAACACGAATTCTCCCATCCTTTTTGGGTACGGGTACTATGTTAGCTACCCATTCTGAGTACTCGGAAACTTTGATGAACCCGGCTTTGAATTGTTTATCGACTTCTTCTTTGATCTTGAGAGCCCATTCTGTCCTCATTCGTCGAAGCTTCTGTTTCACGGGTTTGAAACCTGGTTTGATTGGGATTCTATGCTCTGCGATGTCCCTGTCGATCCCTGACATATCTTTGTAGGACCAAGCAAAAACGCCTTTGAACTCGTGCAGGAGGTCTATGAAATTGGCCCTTTCGGTGGGGCTCAAGGTTATCCCTATCCTAAGTTCTTGGGGTTCTAGTTCAGTTCCCACGTTGATGGGTTCAGTATTCTCTATCACTGGTCCCCCTTCCCCCTCTTGTAGTATTTCTTTGGCTATATAGGGAGGTGTTTCGATTGAGTCAGGGTCTGGGTCATTCTCATTATCATCGTAAACAGAATTGCATTCAAGATAACACGAAGAGTAAGTAGAACCTGATTTATTCATATTAAGATTTGAGAAAAGTTGAAACAAAGAAGCCATCTGATCTGTGGTCAATGGCGGTAAAGGGATAGCGGTTGGGACATTTCCCGAACTACTGTTGCTATTTGACACTAAGCTAGGAGAAACGAGGGGAGTGGGAATGACGACGGGAGGAGACTCTCTAGGAACTTCTCTAGACTCCGACTCTGACTCCGACTCTGACTCTGACTCGAATTCATCGTCTTCTGGTTCTCCTTTGAACATCTCTCCTTCTCCAGTAGTGAGCTTGAAGAGTCTTCCTTGATTGTTTGTCCACTTGATCGAGTTTCTCCATCCTTTCTCGCGATTGGTGTTAGTTTCTGTGATTAACGCGGTAGGGTGGAAGTGATCGTCTTGAAGTATCATGGTAATGATCTCGTCCTGCGCGGCTCTAACAAATCGATCTTCTCCAAATAGTAGACTCACGGCTTATTCGTCTGGGCAAGGTGCTTGACGAGTCTTGACGGTAGGAACCGTTTCTGGAAGAATGAAGTAGCAATCGTGAAAGATCTCGATTCCGGCTATCTTCCTTTCAAGATAGTGCTAAGGTTCGGGAAATCCGTGAAAGGGTTCTTGACTTCCTTCCCTAACTAAGTATTCATTTAGGGTAGGGAGGTAGGGTCGCATTTGGATTCCCACATTCTTACGGTTTTGAAATTGAGCGAGCATCTCGAGGACTTCATCTTTGGTGGGTTTGTATCCTAGTCCAAGGGGTATTCTTTGTGAATTACCCTCTTTGTAGGGTGCAAAGGTGTTTCTTCGGATAGGATTCAAAGGCATTTTCGGGAAATATCCCTAAGTTTTGAGTATGTGGTTGACCACTAAGTTAGAGTAGGGATTGAAGTATAATGGTGCCAACTCAGTGTCTATGACATTTATGATTTGGAAGCCCCCAAGTTCGTGTACTGTATCTATAAGGACTTGATTGCTTGACTTCTTTTCGATTATTGCCTTGATGGGCGACGAAGTGATCGTCACCACCTTACCATTTAGTGGGATTTTGATTTTCTGGTGGAGTGTGGATGTTACCGCTTTGGAAGCGTGAATCCAGGGTCTTCCCAGAAGTATGTTAAAGGATGCCTCAATGTCCACTATTTGGAAGTTGACCTTTCGCTCAATCGGCCATGTGGCTATGGTTAGGTCAACAAGTCCTACCACCTTTCGTCGTATACCATCATATGCGCGAACACCTTGGTTGGTAGGGGTCCAATCCGATTCTTTCATGCCCAATTTGTATGCCGTTTTCAAGGGTATGATATTAACTGCGGATCCATCATCTACCAAAGTCATTGGCACATTCTTCTTTAAGCAAATGACGGTGATATAAAGAGCCAAGTTATGACTAGCACCGAAAGGTGGCAAATCCTCATCCGAGAAAGTAATAGGATTACTTAGTTTTGGTGATTCTTGGAAGACCAAGTTGACCACGTCGTCGGGTGTGGAGTCATGTGCCACATTTAGTTTGGCCAAACCTTGCAGTAAAGCTTGGCGATGTGGGAATGAGCTTGCCACTAGTTGCCAGACTGAAAGATCAGCCTTTGTCTTTTGTAGTTGCTTTAGCAAATGGTCGATAGAGCCTTCTTCGTTATCATTTGGTACGACTACATTGGTTGGACCGTTTGCTATGGGACCATTTTGAGAGGTGTTTTGGTATGGGTGCCCTGAACGAGTGAGGTGATCTACATCTTGATCTTCATAATTTTGGACTATTTTCTCACTGACTTTGACTAAGTAGTGTTCAGTGAGATACTCGTCTTCATCATCATCGGCCCATATTCCGTTGACAGTAGCAAGCTCTCTCATTCTCATGATTTCAGCCTCTAAATGGATAATTTGGTCGACTAGTTCATCAACCATGGCTACTACTTCTTGCATTGTAGTGTTTTGAGAAAAGACTAGTGGTGCACGTTTTTTAGGTGTGGCGTCAGGACCACGTAAGGTTGTCACTGCACTCTCTAGTTCCACGACTTGCCTATCCACACTTTTTGCCCATGCGATGAAATCAGTGATGGTTGGAGAAATGGTGGAGTAGTTCCCTTCATTTTCTATTGCATGAACTTCGTTTTCGACTAGAGAAATTAGATGTGAACAATCTATGGTAGATTCTTCACTTGTAATCACTAGAATTCCAAGAGGATTCTGAGTGTTGTTAGGTTTACCCCCAGGTGGTATTGATAGACGACCGTCTTCAATCATATCTTGGAGTACATTTTTCAATTTGTAGCATTTCTCTGTATCATGTCCCTTACCTCTATGGTATTCGCAGTATGAATTCTCATCTCAGAATTTGGACTTCTTTTCTGGTTCGGGTGTAGGGCCTATGGGTTGAAGTTTACCCAGCTTTATCAACCTTTTCAGAGCGTTGGAATATGTGTCCCCTAGATTTGTGAATTTCCTTGGAGGGGTACTCTTCTTAGATGGCTCGAGGAGATTAACTTCATCAGTCTTGCTAGTAGAGCCGTAAGAACAACTTGTTGAGCCTTGATATCCACGACCTATCGTTTTGGACAAGAGCCCTTTACGGATGCCATCTTCGATCCTTGTCCCTAGTACAGTCAAGTCTTTGAAGGTCTTGATATTTTGATACCTCAAATGATTTGCATAGATGGGCTTTAGGTTGTCCACGAATTTCTCTACGAGGGTAGCTTCATCCGGACGTTCAACAAGTTGAGTACTAGTCTTCCTCCACCGACTTAGGAAGTCGGTGAAACCTTCCTTGTCATTTTGGGTAAGAACCTCTAAAGTGCGCATGTGGACTTGGATTTCAGCATTATCCGCATACTGTTTAGCAAACTCGATTGCGGCATCATCCCAGGTAGCGATTTTCTTGTGTTCTAGCGAATAGAACCATTGTTTTGGGATGGTTTCAAGAGATGAAGGAAAGATCCTTAAAAATATCTCGGGTTTAATGCCCTTGATAGATATGTAATCCTTGAAGGCACGGATATGGTTCAAAGGGTTTTCATGCCCCTTGAATTTAGGGATATCCGTCATGTTGAAGTTGGTTGGCAACTTGGAACTCACAGCCTCATATTTGCGATTGTTCTCCCTATAAATGTCATCCCCTTTGAGATACATCAATTGTTCCTCCAAGTATTGGAGTCGTTTCTCAAACGCAGTCATACCTATAGGAGGGTTTTCGTCACTGAAGTTGTTCACGAAATCATCGGCCATCTCACTTTCTCGAGGGGGCATCCTCGTTTCTACGGCATATATTCGGCTCTCAATGGTGTCAAGGCATCATACACTTGGTCTTGAGTAACTTGGAGACGAGCTAGCGCGGCTAGGATTTGATCATTACCATTCTGGAGTTGGTTGAAGTTCACGTCGCTTGTTTCAGGCATCTTGGAAACTAAATAAGAGATCGACGATGAATCAAAACACGATCGACCATTCTAGCACACTTATTTGAAAAGAAACGTTTTGACTCGTGAAGTGGGAGTGTGCCACTTGTGTCAAGTGAGTTTTGAGGAAATGACAAAGTTTGAAAAATGTTGGTCCTAGTCAACTTTAGTGCAGTTGTAGGAGTGGACTCGAAGTGAGGTTTTGAAATGGGTTTTGAGGCCCGAATTTTGACTCGGCAATTGGACAGAATTTCGGCTTGTTTTGCGCTAATATTACGCCCAAGTTTCGAAAAATTGCATTTTGAAGAAGGATTTTGATTTTACAAAAACTCGTCATGGTTTAGAAATGGTGATCACGTATGGTACAAACAATATACAAGCATTATAACGGGATGTTGAGTGCATTTAGAAGGGTTTTGGTTTAAAGGGTGAGTTGCCATACCGAACAATCAAACCCGAAGTGTGTAACTGTCAATTTGTCAAAACCACCCCTACGTCATTAATTAATTCCCCATTAAACTTGAGATTATATAGAAAAGAAAAGAAAAGAATACCCAAAGGCTTCAACAAGTCGAAAGTCTTTAGGAATGAGAGCTCGAGCTACTTGAGATTTAACAAGATGAAACTGATATATAGCCCTGCAAAGTGCAAATATATATCTATCTATCTATCTTACAATTAATGCTAATGGTGCGGCGGGTGGACTTTGGGTCGGATGGAAAAAAGAAGCAAAGATGAGCCTTATTGAGGCATGTAACAATTTTCTGATTCTCCTCGTGGAAAAAATGAATGGGCGTTTATGGTATCTTGTGTTGTTCTATGGTGCGCCTAATTTTGAGCTAAGGGAGTCGGTTTTTGAAAACTTAGAGACATATTTACAAAAGCTTTCTCATCCTTATCTCATTGTGGGGGATTTTAATCAAGTGGATTATAGGAGTGACAAGCTAAGTGCCCGCAACTCGCACATACGAGGCGCTTGCTCCTTCAACAAATGGAAGCTACGAAATGAGTTTATTGATATTCCTTTTAAGGGGCCTAGGTTTACTTGGTGCAACAATAGAAAGGGTGATTCCCGAGTATATGAACGCCTTGATAAGGCATTAGGATCTAAAGAGTGGTTTACTCTGTTTCCTGAAACGGGTATCAAACACCATCCGATTCAGATTTCGGACCACGCACCTATTGAACTTGATCTTCACCTTACTAAACCAACTGGCAGCAAACCTTATAAATTGGACGCTTGGGTGTTGGATTATCCAGAATGCATTCAAATTATTAAGGATGTTTGGACTGTATCTGATAATGGGTCCCCAGCTTTCCGGGTTACTCGGAAGCTTGCTCGGGTTCAACAGCATGTCAGAAAGTGGGCCTTGGATAAAAGGAATGATTGGTCTGATAAATGGGATGATTTTGATAAACGCTTGGAACGGGGTATTGAAATTGCTACTGCGGGAGGTGGGGAGAAAGAATATGAACTGGTAAATGAGGAGGTTCGTGAGTTTGCAAGGGTTATGGCTGTTTATTGGAAACAAAGAGCTAAACTGAAATGGTTGGTCGATGGTGACACTTGTACTAAATATTTCTTCAACTGGGTCAAAGGAAGAGCAGGAAGAAACTATATTCTGGGCATTAAAAGAAATGATGGAAACTGGACTTATGATCATGAGGAGATTAGCGACTGTTTTCAGAAATCTTTCACCAACCTTTTCTCTCGGCCATGTCAGGCTACTCACCCTCATGGACGCTCGCACTCCCCCCTAACCCAGTTGCTCGGGAATATTCAAAACAGAGTAACTAATGATGATGCGGATTTTCTGGGTAAGCCTTATACTGCTAAGGAGGTCCGGCAGGCGGTCTTCCAAATGGGACCAATGAAGTCTCCTGGCCCGGATGGTATTCCAGCAGTCTTCTACCAGCGATGCTGGCATCTCGTTAAAAAGGATTGCACTAAAGCTATTCTCTCCATCCTCAACTCTGGCGCTGTTTTGAAGGAAATGAACCGTACTTTCATTTGTTTAACTTTTTTATTTATTTTGAGGGGGTAAACAAATGATTGGGACGAAGGGAGTATTAAGTGATGAACTTATATTATTAACATCGCCACAAGCTTCATGATTTATGAAGAATGTGAGAAGGTAACCATAACAAACCTTCTCAAAACCAACATTTTCATCGTCAACCATATGATTAATGATAAAAAATCATAAATATGAACGAAGTAATGAATAATTAGAGAAGCATTGTGGGAGAATATAAACTCCCCACCCAACCTGCAACATAATGTCTCCAATGGTAGTACCGTCACTACAAGCTGATATTTACTTTGCCACTTTAGTCATTCCCATGAAACAATGTCCAAACTTCCATGAGACCAATTATTGCCACCGAAAATATACATTTGTGCACGAAATAGTTTAGCGGCAGAACAAGTACCTGAAACTTTGTATTAATTTACTCAACAAACTTAAGACTTTTTCATTTGGTATCTACAAGATTGGCTAATGCATTCATTGCCTTGTTCTTTTTCAGTCTTTAATAATATAACACTAGTAGAACAAACTCAAATTTACCTACAATTACAACAAATACAATCCATACCTAAATTGACGTCATTGAGTATGATTGAAACAAAGAAACGGATTTAGATTAAAAATATAGCAAAATAGTGAGCGATCATACTTGAAACGAAGCGGAAGAAGGGAATTGTCAATTCTAACAACATTATAGAGTCCCAAATTTCAATGAGAAAAACAAGCTAACAAGATAACCAATTAAAGACTTAAAACTAATGAAAGGAATAGACTTGAAGTTATTCATACCTTATTTTAAACTCCTATTACAATTTCAGAAACTATGCTTGTCATTCATCAGATGAGGGATTTTATCAAGCTATGAAAAATAAGACTAGTCTTGAGGTATGATAATTTCATAGAAGATGGAGACAAAAGAAAAAAAATGTACTGAAGTCTCTTCAACTGTAAAATTCAGTTGTCAAATCATAAAACTTAAGTCATTCATGAGAACAGGTGATTCTCCAAAGCCTAAGGAACATTCTTGACAGCAATGGCTAGAGCTTGCTTCTTAGGGAAAGTGAAAAGCTAAGGTTTTGCCAAATCTTCTCTCGAAAACACAGTTGTTACACTTACCATCTGACTGTTTGAGGGCTACTAGGCTGCTACTATGAAGTAGACATGAAAGAAACACAGTTGTAGAATGTTTCACAGGAATACACAGTTTAAATACTCTTATATTCTACTTTTTGAGTTCAAGTTTGTTTGAAGAGAGGGCTATTGTGATCAATCTGCAGAAAAGTATTACTACATCACAAGGGCAGTATACTACTCTTTTTTTTAATACATACACAAAAGAGTACCTAAGTGACCCAAATTTTCAATTAGAGGACACAAGTTTGCAAATTTTTGAATTATATTAACCCTAAATTTTAATTATACATAACCGTAATCAAATAAAACAAAAAATATAAAAAATTGAAGTAATTAGAGTTCGAAAATACCATGATGGTCGGATCGACTCTGGTGAAGGGACTGGTGGCAGGCAGGTTGCAGTGTTTAAGATAAAATAGGGTTTCACTTTCCCCCAAAACTTAGCAATTTCATCAAATCACAATCAAATAATAAAGTAAAAGATAAAACTAATGTAATAATAAATAAAATCAGTAACTAAAATCAACAAATAAATTGAAATATGAGAAGGAGAAGAAAAGAACCTAGTGAAAATCGAGAGACACAAGTATGCGACTATCAGCGATGACGATGGCGACTATCGGTATTACAGAGTAAACATTTGGCGGCGTTGGTAGGGTGGAGTGCGGTGGTGGTCGTACGTGAGGAGTGATAGTCGACAGCGTACGAGTGTTAGAGCACAGGAGTTGTGGTGTATGTGTCAGTAGTGTGATAGGGAATTAGGGTGAAGTAGTTTTAAACCTATTTTGGGTGATTTTAACCAACATCGGATTTGTAGATGTGAGTGTTAACGGCAAGTCTATTGTAGACTTGTAGTCTAATTAGGGATTTAAAGCATAACGGTCGATGATTATGACCGTGCTCTTTGTTTATTTAAGAGAACGGTTACACTAATTAACTGGTCTCTTTGTTTATTTAAGAGAACGATTACACTAATTAACCAGTCTATTTGTTTAATTAAGACGGTTGGTCAACTCTAACCGTTCTCTTTGTTAATCTAAGAGCACGGTTAAAACAAGCAACCGTTCTCTAATGGAATCTTGCATGCGCGCCAGACTAAAAATAAGAAGCAGGCCGGTTCCGCTATTAACCGTTCTCTAAGGGGCGCTCTCGAAGCCTTAAATTGTAGTAGTGGGTCATGGGGTACTTAGTAGGGGACTACCAAAATGCTTTCCTGGCTGGAAGAAATATTAGTGACAACATTTTGCTAGCGCATGAAGCGATCCATAAAGTTAACTCATTCAAGCATGGGAAATCTGGTAGGGTCGCCTTCAAAGCGGATATGAGCAAAGCCTTTGACAGAGTTCGATGGGATTTCCTTCAGGCTGTTTTGCTTGCTTTCGGTTTCCCTTCAAGGATGGTTAGCTTGATAATGAATTGTGTCTCAACAGTAAGTTATGAAATTTTACTAAATGGAGTCCTTCTCCGTCCTTTCAAGCCGCAATGTGGACTCCGGCAGGGTGACCCTCTATCACCCTATCTCTTCATTCTATGTATGGAGGTCTTATCTTGCAATGTCGAGTGTGCCCAACGTGAGGGCTTCATCCAGGGTATCCGACTGTGTCGAGGGGTCCCCCCCTTAACGCACCTTTTCTTTGCGGACGACTCGGTTTTCTTCCTACAAATCAAAGGTGCGGCTGTGCGCCATCTCAAACGCCTCCTAGTTAACTACTGCGAGGCGTCGGGTCAGGTCATTAATGATGATAAATCGGGGCTCATTTTCAGCCCAAACACCACTCTACGCCAGGTAAGATCTTGTTTAAAGTCCCTCAACATCAAGCATAACAAAGGTTTTGGGAAATACCTTGGCCTTCCAACTGAATTCCAGGAATCAAAAAAGGTGGTTTTTATGGGTCTTATAGAGGCGGTTATGAAGCGAATTTCTTCGTGGAATGGGATTTTCCTCTCTCCAGCTGGACGACTTACCTTAATCTCTTCTGTCCTATCCAATCTCTCCATTTTCTTTCTATCGGCATTTAAAATACCGGTAAGTGTGACTAAGAGGATTAATGCTCTCTTGTCACATTTTTGGTGGGCTGGAAGTAAAATGTAAGTGTCTCCACCGGGTGCAAGTGGAATCTTTACTAGTCTTCCGAAGAGTGAGGGGGGTCTTGGTATTCGAAATGTGGGTTGTCTCAATCAAGCCTTATTGGCAAAACATGCATGGAGACTTGTGTCAAATGAGACATCTCTGTTCTGTTCGGTCTTCAGAGAAAAGATCCTGGGACCATTGGGAATAGCTAACAACTCATGGCTTGGCAGCAGAAAGTACTATTCCTGGGGGGCTCGGAGCATCTCTCATGGCTTAAAGCTTATTAAGGAACATATTGGCTGGAAGCCTGGAATTGATTCTAACCTTAATGTGTGGGACAAAAAATGGGTTAACGGGCAAACCCCGGAACCTAAAGACTGCCTTCTTGATGGAAGTTTTATTTTCCTAAAAGATCTTCGTGTTAAAGACATCTGCGTAAATAATGGAGGATGGAATGAAGGTCTTATTAAGTTACTCTTCACTGAAGATAGCGCGAATCAAATTCTGGCCATCCCTCTTTGTGCTTCCAATTCACGAGATGAAATTTTCTGGCCCAAAACTAGCAGCGGCACTTACACTGTAAAGAGCGGATATGGCATTAGCTTTCAAGACTTCTTCAATGAGCATGGATCTAAAAAGGATAAAGAAAGGCTCCACACGAACTGGGAACTCTTTTGTAGGAGAAGATTATGGAATCTGCCAGGTCCTCAACCTTGGAAGATTCTTCTATGGAAAATCATGACAAGTTCCCTTCCGGTTGGGAGTGAGTTTGCAAAAAGGGGTTTAAACTGGGCTCCCTCTTGTTCTATGTGCAACAACACAGGCGATACTGTGGAGACTCTTGATCACCTTTTCCGTGATTGCCCTCTTAGCTCCAGGATTTGGGCTGGCTCGGAACTAGGTATCAATGTCAGCCATCTTCCTACTCTAGATGTTCGAGACTGGATTATTAACTGGGTTCTTTATCTCTCTGGTCTTGAGGAGGGGGTTACTCTTGTCTTAAGCTTTCTTGCTATTTTGGTTAGCCTCTGGTCCTTAAGAAATAACATCCGTTTCAGGGGTGAAGTCTTTAACCCGAACGTCTTCTTTATCAAGGCTCGGCATCTGATTAAAGAGGTTCTTCAAGCAAATGATAAGAGTAACAATGCCCCTTTACATCCGCCCGGTTTTGAGGAAGGTACCCCAGGATCCCCTTCTGATGGTGATATTGATCTCCAGATCCTACGTACGGGTAGACCTTTTTACTGTATCGAAAGTTTCTCTCCTTGTGCTATGATACATATTTATGTTGATGCAAGTTGGAGTAAACCGGGCCTTGCGGGGTTTGGGTGGATTGCTTTTGGGCCTGAAGGTAATTCTATATATGAAGGTTATTTATGTGGTCGGGCTGAATCTCCCCTTCAAGCTGAAGCTCTAGGAGTGAAGGAGGCCATCGCTTGGGCACGCCAGGAAGGTTTTCTCCACATTGAAATCTCATCTGACTGCCTCTCGCTTCTGACGCAATGGATGGGAAATCAGACGATACACCATCACATAAAGGGCATTCTCCAAGACATTTCTCTTATTTCATCTGCTTTTCATTGTTTGTGTTTTAGTTATGTTCGCAGAGACTGTAACTCCAAAGCTCATGCCTTGGCGAAAAAGGCTATGAGTTTATTTTAGGAACCTTTCTTTTCAGCTGCCAAAAAAAAAAAAAACAATTAATTACTTGTAAGAGGAATAACAAAGGGTCGGTAAATAAATGATTGAGACGGAGAGAGTAGAAAGAAAGAAAGAAAAGAGAATACTAGCCTGCCTTTGAAGTTCCAAGGTGGAATACCATAGCCTCTAATTGATGCTTTAGTTTCCTCCATAACATAAGGAGTAAGGAGTGTACTTTAATTTGGAATGGAAAGTGTGGGATTTTATACACACTTTTAAAGCTAAGCAGTAACTTGTGAATGATGAATGATGAATGATGAATGATGAATGATGAATGATATCCAATCTTGATTCTTGTTTTTTACTTGAATGCCACATGTTTTCAAACCTGCTAATCTGGCACACCCGACTACTCTAGCTTCGTACTTGGGTCCATTCGCCATATGTCAGCTCGCTCTACTCATTTCGACTACGACTACTTTTCTTTTTTTCCTTTTTTGTTTTCTATTTTCTTGATTTCGTTCAAACCTTGGTTGGTGATATCAAAACTTGATCGAGTTTCTCTATTTTTTTTCTTCTCAATCAATATAATATATATTTTAAAAATTAAGGGACTTTTATGTAATTAAATAATTTATATAAATTAATTATATTATATAGTTTTTAATTGATAGCGTTGTGTGTGATGCACCTGAACAAGGGATTTCAATGTAAATATTATACTAGTTTTAAACCCGTACAAATTACAAGGGTTGATATTTTAGATTTTGTTATCATCAAATGATTATTTTTCGTGTAAAGTCATGTTTGAGATTTTCAATTTGTATTGTAATTTTAACTGCAATTAGCGGGATTGCATGAAGAACGTTGTAATATTATGTAGCGTAAATGACGCAGTAAGTTTAATTGGCCGAGTATTCGTTGCAGTATGATATGTTATATTGTTAGCTAAGTTTTAGTTGCTACTTTGTTTCTTACTTGTGCGACTTGAAAGAAAAAACTCGACTTATAAGATAAAGCTAAATTATACGGATGAAAATGAACACAAAATAATTGAAATAATCGGAATAATTACGTAAAGTAAGATATGATTAAGGAAACTAAGAATAAGATTGGACAAATTAATATTTACGATTGTTGCACTTGTGCAGTTGTGCTACGGTATTAAATACATGTCAACATTGGTCATTGGGTTATCATCTGCACAATTAAAGGTTATACTATATTGTATAATCGTATCATTTACTTATTATAAATAATTTTAAAAATATATATGAAATTTGACACAAACGTTAAAATAATAGTGACCCGCTCCTGTATATAAGTATATGTACAGTCAGGTTTCAATTTATGTCAATGTATCACAACTAGATCCGTCAACACTTGACCTGCTCCTGTTTTTTAGGGTCAAAGACCTGTTAATGTTGACTCGTGACCCTGTTGACCCGAACAAGAAATTTACTTTAGGGTCGAACCTAACCCGTTTGACCCGAACACGAAACTTATTTTAGGGTCGAAACCCAACCCGTTTGACCCGTTGGGTCAAAGATAAATGAATAATATTACTAAAACATTAATATTTGTAGATTATATTTTATAAAATAAATATAATATTATTATTTCAAATTTTAACTATAAAAAATAAATTAAAAAATAAATTTTATATAAGTTTTATACCATTAAATAATAACAAAATTATTAAAATAATTTTATTTTTATAAATGATTTAAAATAAGTTTGATAAGTAATGAATATTCATTATAAATATTAAATATGATAATTTTACGAAATATGTGTTTTGGCTTAGAATATGATTTGGCTTGGATTCTAACTTTGACCCGGTCCGTATTCACTCGACTCGTATTGTGAATTGTGATCCAACCTATATGGCCCGAGCCTCCACTCCGTTTAACTGGCTTAATTAGAGACTCACGTTTATATTCCTCATTTATACTCCCAATTTAATTCGGCTCACTTTTTTTCAAGAATAAAACATGTCAAATAATATTGCCCTCACTTGGCTAAATAGTACAATTATTTTGTTAGTATCTAGGAACTTTAATTTTGTCTTGCCTATTTTATTTAACCCTTCTTAAGATTAAGACAATTTAGACTCATTACAATTTGAGCTAAATTGTAATAAAAAAAAAACTCGTAAATATATGGTGACCTTAATTCACTGTTCTATGCCCAATATCAAGCTTTTTCATAATCAAGTTATGAACTATAAATCCTAGCCTTAACATTGTGCCCACATTCCACAACCATTTGCATGAAGTTCCTTTCTCTACTCATGTATCTCCCTCTATGGCTCTATCCCGTCTCAACTCCACATGCATCACTCTGTCCCTCTCATTGCTTGTATACCCAACTTTATCTCCCTCCTTCAATCACATATAATTTTATGAAATAAATTTCAATTTTATCTTTACTAAAAAAATTTTAGTATTATATAATACTGCGAAAAATTAAAAAGGTCAGATGATATTCTAAAATTTCTCCAACTTTTTACTGCAACATAATTTTTTCCTCGCTTATGTTTCAAAGGATAAAATAATTTAAATTTTTTTTAAATGTAAAAATGTGTTTTTTTTAGATTTTTGTTAATAGTCAAAGTTTATTCATTTTTGAGTTTATAAATATTCTGTTATAAAACATTATTGTGTAATAATGTTATGGATGTCCATAAGTCACAAGTATTATGGAGGTTCATAAACGTAGAGTTAACTAGGTGTCCTTTTACCTTTCTATTGCATAACTCCCATTTGTATACATGTATAATATACCTCTTTGTGATAATAAGAAATACACACCTCTCTACTATCCTTCATTCTCCTTCTCTATATTTTATAACACGTTATCAGCACGAATCCTACCGACTGAGCAAAACCTCACTGTTGGAGTTATGTGTGCTTGTAGGGATTTTTGGTATGACCACACACAAAATAATAAATATAAGAATCGGAAAAATAACATGGACACAATATTTACGAGGTTCACCAACCTGGCTACGTCCTCACTATAGTCGCACTAGGAATTTTATTGATCACTCAATTGATATACAATAAGGAATGAGGATGATAAAACTACGTAGCTTGCATCTTCTTTTATAGCTAATAATAAGCTATAACTCCTAAATTAATTAAGTGCTTGAAACTCCTCTCATTTATGTTAGTGATCAATGAAGCAAGTTTCATCGAGTTAGAAATGCATTCACGCATGTTTCTTATGAAACATAATCTCCATAATGGAGGGAATAAATTCCTAACAATCTCCCACCTCCCGACAATTATGGAGGCAACACCAACTTTACTTCTCCACCTAATGCGACCATATCTTTGCTCATGCTAAATGCAAGAGCCCAGCCAAGGTACTACCCATCCTTGACCATTTACCATTCAACTTTGTTCCCAAAGGTAACCATACTTGTCGGGCTTCACTCATCGTTTTCCGGGGCGTGCACTCCCACCTAAACGAAACACCCTTTCTTGCCTTATTAGAACTACTTGAATTTTCTCACACATTTGAGCGTGCCAGTTTCACCTTGTGCGTTCTCGGACCACCTTCCGCCTTCAAGCCACCGACTTTACTCCCACAGTGCTTAGTGTAAGGCCCACTATGCATAGTTTTTGGATCCCGCAACAAGTATCTTGAAACAATTTTATTCTTCATCCCTTCCGCAGTTACACTACTCATGTCACTACACCCTGCAGTGGTGTACAAAGTTCCACTTTTAGTCCCACGAGCCACATTTTTCCGATTCTTATATTTACCATTCAACTTTGTTCCCAAAGGAAACCATACTTGTCGGGCTTCACTCATCGTTTTCCGGGGCGTGCACTCCCACCTAAACGTAACACCAAGATTTTTAGGTTGTTTTTTACCTCTATTTTAAGAGGGTTTTTCCACCTAAAAATATTGGTGTTATTTTTTTATTGTCTTGTTATTATTTCTCTTAAATTTTTGGTTGAATTTATTCGCTAACGTACTCTATACCCCCAGCAAGTTGGCATCAGAGCAATATTATTTTTAACTGAAATTTTTCCATAATGTCGACAAAATTTGACATAGAGAAATTTGACGGTAAAATTAGTTTCGCCATTTGGAGAGTTCAAATGCGAGCTGTCCTTATACAAAATGGATTAAAGAAGGCTTTAGATGGTAGGTCAAAGAAACCATCCACTATGGCAGATGAACAATGGGATGAAATGGATGAGAAGGCGTTGTCCGTGATTCAACTTTGTTTATCACGTGAAGTTTTACGTGAGGTCATTAAAGAGACATCCGCTGCTAGCATGTGGACTAAATTGGAATCTCTATACATGAACAAGAGTCTAGCAAATAAGCTTCGACTCAAGGAACGTCTATTCACTCTCCGCATGTCAGAAGGTACTCCCGTAAAAACACACTTAGATGAGTTTAATTCTATCATAATAGATTTGGAGAACCTTGATGTTAAAATCGATGATAAAGATAAATTTGTCCTACTCATTATCTCATTACCACCCTCATTTAAACACTTTAAAGAAATTATGTTATACGATAATATTATTACATTATTCTTTGAAGATGTCAAGTCACACCTCCTACAAAAGAAAAATTTGATACTGAAATTAATTCTGAACAATCGGGTGAAGGTTTGGTTGTTAGAGGGAGAACATTTGAAAGAGGTAGTAGTAGTAAGAGTAAGGCCAGGTCAAAATCAAGAGGTAAAAACTCTAACTTTTGCCGATATTGCAAGGAAAAAGGACACGAAATCTCTGAGTGTACTAATCTGAAAAAGAATCAAGAAAGAGATGATAAGGGGTAAAGGTAAACAACCCGAACACCATGCTGAAGCTAGTGTTGTTGAGTCTGAGTCTGATGGGGATGTTTTAGTTGCTGCTCATATAGAACAAAGGTCTAGAAATGAGTGGATACTTGTGGACGCGGGCCACGGGGGCGCTTGGGAGAACAAGCGTTTGCATTTGTGGAGTCGCCACCAATTTATTGTGGAAAATTGGAAACCGTTCGAATACCGCGTGCCATGTCAAGACACAAAGTAGTGACATGAACACCAAGAACTCGTTACCCTTAGCATTCTATGTCTATAATGACTCTCGTGGATGCCAATGAACACGGATGTTCACAGAGATCTGGAGTAAGGGGTGAGGGTACGTATTAGGAAGCTCTTTTGATCGAACGCCTAATCCCGCCCGCCTCGATAGCGGCCTCTACTAATTATTAGGAAAATTGTCTATACTCGATATATTGTCGATTTATATGCATGCAATGCAACATCCAATAGATTAATCCTAACATGTAAAGAATTAGACTAAGTCGGTTATCACGTAATTTAACATGCAATTGGGTCAAAGTTGGAGATTTAAGTTCAATTATATGTGAAAGCATACAATACAATACAAGAAATATAATAAATACAACAAAGAAAAAAATACAATAATTACATTGGATTAAATGATTTATGTCGAAAATACTTCTAAAACGGATAATTTGAGAAAGAAATAAATAAACAAATTAACGAACAAGAATTAAGGTGATAATACGATTAGTAGTTAATTAATACGTAAGCTAATAACTAGGTCAAAGCAAAACGGGAGTTCCGGGACAGAAATCAACCAGGAACAGGCGCAACAGAGCTGCGTCCCTTGGAAGAGGCGCAGCAGTTGCTGCGTCCGTTCCTTAGCTCAGTTCTGGTTGTGAAGCCGGAATTGCAACTCGTTAATGTTCGTTGGTGATTTTAAGGCTTGATTATATTATTTGACTCGGGTGAAAGTGATTAGCAGGTTATCTACATGTGATTGAGGGTCATGAAAGCGATAAACATGGATGAAACTAATTAAAACGAATTATTTACAAAGTTTAATAAGGTTAAACATGTTATTAATGGCAGATTAATGGTGGTTGACGATGAAGAAAAGGTGAAAAATATCAACGACGAATTCCAGAGACTCAATATGGATGAATCGAACCTCCAAAAACCGAATTTGATTTTAATGACGAAAACCCGCAAATATGAATTACTTGGGATTTAAGCCGGGAATTATGATGAATTAAACATTAATGATGATGAATAATACATGTCAGATTATTATGCTTGAGTTATTGTGTTCAAATTATCGTATCAAAAGAATCAAAGAATAAACGAAAGAAAATAAAAGAGACGAATTGACAAAAGACGAAGGAAGAAGAAAGGAAGCAGGAACTGTGGCAGCCTCACGAAGAGGCGCAGCAGGTGCTGCGTCCCTTCGAAGAGGCGCAGCAGTTGTTGCGTCCTTTCTCGACGGTCATCTTCTGGTAACTGGTTAAAAGGGGTTTTAAACACGGTTTTAGAAATTGGTTTTAGAAATACTTTCGACATAAATCTTACAATATTGATTACAAAAGTAAAGAACAATAATAAAATAGGGATTATACACCCTCAAACTTACATGTTTGACGAAACGAGATGAACTAAGTATACGTTTTAGTGATGCTCGACTCGAATGTAGACGAAAGTGCCCTCGTAAGAGGAATTAAAACAGATTGATTAATGTTGATTATGGTGAAGTTGGTCAAATTGGTCAGTCATGCAAAACGAGGCTGGTACTCAGAAAGATCCGAGCTTACGTGGTCGAATGTTCAAGCACGTAGACGCCAAAAAGTAAGAACGTGGTCTAGAGTGCAAAGGGAGAAGAGAAGGGCGAACACTCGCGTGAGAAATATGTGAGACCGAAGATCTCTATTTATACTAATCACGCGGAGGAAATAGGGTTTTCGGAGAAACTTTGGAAGTGAATCTCGAAAAGATATGAAAAGATACGAAAAATACGCAGAAAAGGACTTGGGAAGAGGCGCAGCAGGCACTGCGTCTCTTGGAAGAGGCGCAGCACCTGCTGCGTCCTTTCCCAAGTGGTTTCCTCCTGCGGAAGAAAGATTTCCGTGTTTAGGTTATGGAATAACGGATTAATCTTGTTTTCCTTAATATTTTGTGTGAATATTACGGGAAATTATTTGCCAAAGATTAAAAGATTGTAAAATATGGAATAGAAATATCCGGAACATTCCAGAATATTCTGACTCGGTTTTAGAAAATAAAGTCGGTTTTATGACCCGAACTCCAAATGTACTCTAATTACTGCCAAAACGACCGTATCGGCACGTAGATGACAATTAAGAGGTAGACACAAGTGTTTGAGCGATCACTTGACGATAAACTTATGAACTGTCACAAATCGTTCCGCATACCAAACATGCGGCCCAATCATCACCGGGTGGTTTGTGGGAGGTGCAGAAATAAGGTATCTACAATACTTGACTTCGGCTGTACTTCCACATGACTCCTAATAAAGATTGGTTTACGACTTATAAATCAATTAATGGTGGTCTTGTTTTGATGGGCAATGATGCACAGTGCAAAGTTGTTGGTGAAGGTACAGTAAAAATTAAAACACATGATGGTGTTGCTAGAACCTTGACTAGTGTCAGACATGTCCCTGACTTGAAACGGAATCTCATTTCCTTAGGCACCCTAGAATCACTTGGGTGCAAGTATTCAGCTGAAGGTGGAGTTTTAAAAGTGTCCTAAGGCGCTCTTGTATTATTGAAGGCAAATCGATCTGGTAGCTTGTATGTGCTGCAGGGTTCTACTATTACAGGTTCCGCAGCAGTTGTCTCATCCAGCGATGACACCAAATTGTGGCATATGATATTGGGCCACATGAGTGAAAATGGAATGCATGTCCTTAACAAGAAAGGACTACTCGGAAAGCATTGTACCGGTAAGGTTGATTTCTATGAACATTGCATTTTTGGCAAGCAGAAAAAAGCTAGCTTTTCAAAGGGTATTCATAGAACCAAGGGTACTTTGGATTATATCCATTCTGATCTTTGGGGACCTTCAAAAGTTCCTTCAAAAGTTCCTTCAAAAGGAGGTTGTCATTATATGATGACCATTATTGATGATTTTTCCAGAAAACTTTGGGTTTATTTTTTCAAATACAAAAATGAGGCGTTTCCTACATTCAAAGAGTGGAAAACTTTGATAAAAAACCAGACTGGAAAGAAAGTAAAAAGATTAAGAACTGACAATGGTCTTGAGTTCTGTTTGAATGAATTCAATGTTTTCTGCAAGAAGGAAGGTGTTGCGAGACATCGTACCATTCCAGGAACTCCACAACAAAATGGAGTAGCAGAACGTATGAACAGAACTATTATGGAGAGAGTTCATTGTATGCTCTCTCATTCTGGCTTAGGAAAAGACTTTTGGGCTGAAGCGGCGTCTATAACATGTTACTTGATAAACCGCTCCCCAAATAGATTTTTTGATTGCAACATTCCAGAAGAAGTTTGGTCAGGTAACCATGTTGATTATTCTAATCTTAGAATATTTGGTTGCCCCGCATATTCTCATGTGAACGAGGGAAAATTGGAGCCTCGTGCTAAAAAAGTGCATTTTCTTGGGTTATGGCTTAGGGGTTAAAGGTTATAGTTTATATGATCTCGAGTCTTGAAAAACCTTTCATAGCAGAAATGTAACTTTTAATGAAAATGCTATGTTATCTTCTGGAAAATAAGTTGTTTCTTTTCATCCTGGTACATATGATCAAGAGAATACTAGAGAGAAGGTGGAGTTTGATGTCAAAGTCTCAAAGTCAGAGGAGGATGTCTCTACTTCCTCTACTCCGCCAAATTCCAATGAAGAAACCGAGATCGTTGAACAAAGAAGTCCACAACAACCACGCCAACCACAAAGACGAGGTTTACCAGACCCATGGTCCTTGGCTTAAAATCTTTCTGAACAGAGACCAAGAAAATTGAATCCAAAATATACTGACCAAAGCGCAAATATTGCTTATGCTTTGGCCGCTGCACAAGAGATGAATGACTGCAATGAATCTAGAGATTATTCTGAGGCTATTTCCGATGCAGATTCTTCAAAATGGGTTGCAGCGATGCAAGAAGAAATTGAAAGTCTTCATAAGAATGAAACTTATGATCTTGTGAAGTTACCCGAGGGTAAGAGAGCTATAAGTTGTAAGTGGATATTTAAGAGAAAAGAAGGCATCCCTGGTGTTGAAAGTGCAAGATATAAAGCTAGATTCGTTGTACGAGGATTTGATCAACAGGAAGGCATTGATTTCAATGAGGTATTTTCTCCTGTTGTTCGTCATACCTTAATTCGTGTATTACTTGCTCTAGTTGCTTTGCATGATTTGGAGTTAGAGCAGTTAGATGTAAAAACTGCATTTCTTCACGGTAATCTCGAAGAAGAAATTTATATCCATCAACCAGAGGGTTTCATAGCTCCAGGAAAAGAGGACTATGTATGTCGTCTAAAAAGATCTCTTTATGGTTTGAAGCAGTCTCCAAGACAATGGTATAAAAGGTTTGATTCTTTCACTGCAACAAAATGGCACTTGCGCCACGAATTACGCCACGAGAATTCATAATTCGTGGCGTAAATTTGCTTTGCCACGGGAAAAAAAGTTTCCATTCTTCAAAATTAAGTAGTATGAAAAACTATGCCACGGGAAAAATATAACCGTGGCAAATAATTGCTTTTAGCCACGACCGTGGCTAATAAATGTATTTAGCCACAAATTAAGCCACGGTCGTGGCTAATAACTGTTTTTAGCCACGAATTAAGCCACGTCCGTGGCTAATTATAATTTCTTGCCACGTGTTAAATTTCGTGGCTAGTTATTTCTCGTAGCCAGACATTAAATCTTTCATTTCCAATAATATACTTTGTCACATTTTGCAATTGTTGTAGTAAATCTTTTTTTTTTAAAAGTAAAAAATTATTCAATTTGGTTAACTACTAGTGTTGTATTTGTCACATTGATATTTATAATGATTGAATGAATATCTTAATACTCTGTATTAGAGTGCATAATTTTATTTGAACGAGTCACACATGTATTGTTGATATTTTGTTAACTCATTGTGTTTTTTAAATGAAAATTTTTACGCGGAGGTTGGTAACCCTTACATTTCCTTTTTTATACATGATATCCACATTGTTTTTTTACCAAAATACTATCACGTAAATCCTAGCATAGATTTAAGCTGCGGGTAATATTCTTTTTTAAATCGTGGTCTCGTAATAACAACCTATTAAACGAAGTAGTCATTTTTATAATAAGGTGAATCAAAGTTTATTCATCAACTTCATTTATGTTCAATACCATTCAATTAAATTAAGTCGAAAATGTAGGGCTTAACAACATAAAAAAATCGCTAAGTATTATAAAAGTGTTTATCCACTAATGTAGAGTACTTTATATACAAATTGGGGAGCATTCTGCTCAGGTTAGTTTAGATTGGATCATTACAGGTTTAAAATAATTTGAATCAGAATGGACGGAGTCTTGTCATTTTGAGTTAGTTATTAGTTATTATTAATTTATTTAATTTATATAGTTTTTAGTGTGTAACAATAAATATAAGGGCTGAGAGTCCGATGATAATATTAAGTGTGGTCAGTATGGATATTATAAGTAGATCTGACAACGGGCCAATCGGGCTGGGTTAACTCCAGTTCGGGTTGTTCAGGTCCTCAATTTAGGTTTAGGCTAGGTCATTTTGGGTTCGGGTCGTTTTCGGGTGGGTTGTTTTCACGTTATTTTGGGGATAACGGCTAGTTCGCGGTAATAAAAATTCGGTTCGGGTTTAATAGGGTCGGGTCAATTTGGGTTTCGGATCCGGTCCTCAATTCAGGTTTGGGCTGAGCCATTTCGAGTTCGGATCATTTTCGGGTGGGTTGTTTTCAAGTTATTTAGGGACGACGGTCAGTTCACAATAATAAAAGTTCGGGTTAGGTTGAATTGGGTCGGATCAATCCGGATTTTGAAACAGGTCCTCAATGCAAGTTTGGGTCGGGTTCAGATCGGGTTACCTTTGACAGGTTATTTTGCCAGGTCTAATTATAAGCATTTAAGGGTAACGAAAAATACAAAAAATAAATTTTACTTATTAAATTATTAAATTATTAAATTATATAATCTTAAGGTTAATTATTACAAGACGGTCTCACCCACAAATTAGTACAATGCTATTTGCAGAAAAAAAAAAAAAAAAAACTTATTCTCACCCACAAATATACCTTTGCAAAAAACAAAGAACTACCTTATTAATTACATGACGCACCATACCCTTATTCTCCTCTGACTCGCTTTTGCTTCATCCGTCTACGCATTCAGCGCACACGACGAACTTATGGGACACTAGTAAGTTGTTTATCTCTTGTATTCAATTAAATTACTCTTATATTGTGAATTGTAAATTGTTATTTGTGAATTGGGGGGTTGTGAATTCGGTATCGCGTATCGCGTATTGCGTATTGTGTACTATGAATTGCGAATTGTGAATTATAAATTGGAAGTTGGGAATTGGGGATTGCGAATCATGAATCGTAAATGATTTAGTTTGTATTAACTGTATTTTTGGATGAAATGTGTAGGGTGGTTGACTTAATTTTGGGTGTTTCTCTCGTTCAGTCGTTCCATTTACCCTGCCAATTTTTAATTTCGCTTTCATGAAATACATATTCGTCGGCGATCATCTTTAAATTTTGTTGATGAACATTCTGTTCTAGGTGATCACTTTGATTTTGCCTATTTGAAAAATGGGTTACGACATAGTGCACACCACCAATTCGATGAAATGTGTTATCTGGCTTAGAACGGTGAAATTAAATTTGCACACCAACTGTTCGAGAAAATGTGTCTTCCAACTCTTTACTACTATGATGAAATTTTATACTTTTAAAGTTCCGTTCAAGCAGTGCATACCCTTGGTAAATAACTTGCCCAATTTTGGGTGTGTTTCTTTAAGCCGTTGAATAGCTTAGAGTTTGTGCTTGACTAGGTAGTTCTGATAAATAGAGTTGTTGAATACTAATTGTGATAAGCTGTACATGCCCTTTTGATTATTGTTTGTTGTGTTCAGTGGTTTAAACATTAAAGCTTTTGTTTTGAGTTTCTAAGCTATTAAATCCAAGCTATTAATGTGATTTTAAGCCATTCTTGTGTGGTTTATCTGAATTTATGTAAATGTTGCAGAAAATATTGATCATCAGTTAGAACTTGTGAAATTTCGTGGCCCCTATGAGTTCATTTCAGATAAGTAATGAGTATGTCTACAAGTTTTGTTATCTTAAATCTCAGGTTCTAATAATTGTTGGAGCACACGTGTTTACTTGTGAAATAGACGTGATTCTAAAACTTTAGTTGGATAAGAGAAGGTCTTTGGCTATAGTGTGGTTTTGTTAAATGTTAGTATGTTACTCCTACTTTACTGAATTCACTCACAATTTTGTGAGTCATCGAATCAAGGAGGTAATAGAGCTAGATGAGGGTGTGTAAGTTTTTTATATCTTACTGTATGTATCTATCAGTGGTTGGTTATTATTATATTTAATATATATTGTGTTATTGCAGCTGATAATAGACATACCGTTTTGTCATTTGGAATCAATAGGTCTCATATCACCTTCCCTGCAGGATACTTTAGTAAAACTATCTTGTCATTTTTTCAATAAAATATTTTATCCTTGTTTCTACAATATTTTTCATATGATGATGTTTTGTTTCTTCCCCATTATTTGACACTAGGTGCTTTTGTACCTTATGTGGAGGACAACTCTCTCAACATGGACGATGAACGATGTGCTGCTAACTTTACTCAATGACTTTTTGGTACCTTCCTGATTTAAAACAATAATGGATGAAAAGATTGTGTGAGCACGTTGTTAAGGGAGGTGTGCTAAGTCATGGAAAGGAGCACGTTGTCAGAGAGTTGTGCTATGTGAATGGAAATTGGATTGCCTATCGTATGTTCTTGTTGTTAGTGTTTATTCCTATTCAACCTCGTGGTTGACTGTGTATTCGTGAACACCTGTGATGAACCATAATGGGGAGCAGATTTGACAGGTACTAAAGATTAGCTGACTTAGGAGCTATGGAATGCGTGAGGACCTGGCCAGTCTACCTAGAAGTCTAGTCCACATAGATTATTTAATCACTTTATTTATTTTCTGCTGCGAGTTGTATCTTATTTTATATTAAGTTTAGTTGGTTAATTTTTAATGAACATGTAATCGCTAAAGTTTTATTCAAAGTACTTTGATTTGTTATACTTTGTTATTCACTATCTCGGGAAACCGAAATGGTAACATTCTCATTTACTTAGGTTGTCTAGCTAAAGGCTCCTGAATAAATGGGAGTGTTACAAAGTTGTATCAGAGCAAAACGATCCTCATGTCTAACTAATGAACTTAATAATGAATGTAGGATGTGTCTAATAAAATGAACCCGGGTAGAAACTGTTAGGTGCCCCCTTAGGCTTGGGATGAGTAGCGCGCCCCTCACACCAAACTTCTGGCCATTTCAGTTTTGAACCGGTTACCTTGAGATATGTTACAGTGTGGGGTATTTTAAAATGAATATCGTTTATTTTGTCCTAGGAGTTTTTGTTTGCCTTGTTTGAGTATTGTTTTCATTGATGACTGCGGTTACGGGGACGTAACCTTACTTTTAAGGTGATCGTAATATGATATGATATGATTTTAAGCATTGGTATAAGCATGTGGATATAAGAAAAGTATGTTGGCATGTATGTGGGAGGCGTAATTATGATTAACATGTGAAGTATATATTACGAAAAATGCGTGGAATTGTGAAGAATGTGATTTGGTTGAATTCTCGAAATTTTACCCTTGATTGCTTTGGCTGCCATTTATTGGTTGTTTAATATCTTTGCATGAAATTTTTATGTGTGATAGCTTTGTGAGTTAGCTTTTATATGCCGCTAGTCTCATACTTAAATAATATACGGTTTAGGAGAATTAAATATTTTAGTGGTCAGTGGTCAGAATATTCCTGTAGTGTTATATTTTCGTCCCAAGTTTTTGTAAAATTTGCCATTTAAAAGTTACGTATTTTTTAGGTATGATTCCAACTCCACTGTTTACTGGATTCGTATATGTTTCTAAATTGATAAGTCACGTTGCAAGATAATATATTGACAATTTATTGTGATTTTTCCAAGTTGACCTAAGTTTTTGACAAGTTGCTGTAAAATTTCTGTTTCGACCAAATAATTTGTAAAATGCATTATAAATTGACCTTATGAGTTTTTGACTTGATTATTTCTCTCATGAATTGTTAACTCTCTGTATTATCTAAAATATATAAGTTCTCAAGAATTAATTATGTTATTATTTATTAATGATTTTTGGAAGTTGTAATATGTTTTCCTTATCCTTGAAAATGAAAGTTGTGCTAAATTTCTATAGAATTGTTTCTTATTTCTTTCACCTTGACATTTTGATGTTGTAAATTATGTGAAGTAGAATAATATGTCTAGTGATATGCGGAATGTGTTGCCCTAAGCCTATATATATGTTTACATTAATTGCATTCATGTTTAAGTTAGACCTCGTTAGTAAGAAATAAACGCACACGTAATAAAAAGGTAATTCAAATATTGTTGTTATTCATTTATTCATCAATTGATGTTGTGTTAAAAATAATAGTCGTCTTATGTTACAATGTGTATTACATGTTTTGTGATGTTGCAACAAATGGTTTGTTTATTCCTGTTGTTTGGTATTCCGAACTTCGAGGACGAAGTTTATTTTTAGGGGGAAGGAATGTAATACTACAAATGTTTTGAGTTATTATTGTGACATTTTGTGATAAGATTTGTGTGGTTGATAATCGTAAATGGATAATTGTGTTATCATAAGTTGGATGGTGCTTAGTTGTGTGGATGTTTATAAATGTTGTTATAATAGTTATGAGCGAACTTTGGGACAAAGTTCATTTTAAGGGGGGAAGACTGTAATACCCGTAATTTAATAATAATTTATGAGAATAATTTAGGTAATTTAAATAATTAATTAATGGCATTTCTAATAATAATTACAAATAAGACGTTAATTAAATAATAAAGTAAGTAAGCAAGTCGGGAATTGGGCTTAGCGAATAATAAGGCCTTGGGCAGTGTGAAATAGTTATGGGCTGATTATATTAGGCCTAGTATGAGTAGTAATCAGGATTTGAATCGGGATTTAATAATAATATAATAAATATAATAATATGGTAATTCCTAATAATAATCGGAATAAGGCAATAGTTTCCTAATTGGCCTCATATACTCTCTAAACTTAGACTATAAATACCATGATATCTGAAAAAGAATTCATAAAATAAGAAGGAAGAGATCTAAAAGAAAGAAGAATGGAATTAAGGAAGAGAAAATCAAAGGAATTAACTTTTATTATCGCCTCAAGGTAATACTTTAAGACCGTCTCATGTATACACTTCGCTTCATTATAACTTGTTATTTAGACCACCTCTAGACTAGCCGTGACCGTAACTGTGACCGTGGACCACCATGGACCTTCGTTGACCGGCGGGAAAGGTGTGTTTGAAGGGGGTTGTTGTGGGTGGTCGTTATACATGTTTTTATGATTTATGGACCCATATTCGAGGCATGACTGACCTAGCTTAGGTAGGATAGGTCGTGGTGGCTGGTTCGACCATGGTGGTGGTGTTGGGGTGGCTATAGGTGGTGGTTCGTGCGGTGGTTGGTCGGAGTTGTGCGAAATCAGGGGAAAACAGGGGGATGGGTTGCAGTTTGTGTGACCATCTTAAGACGAACACCGTGACCGTGTTGTTGACTTACCGGGGGAAAAGGGACCACCTTTGAGACCACCGTGGGACAGAGGTGTCAATGGTGGTGGTGTAACACCCCTGATTTTCGGCTAAGTTAAAACTTACTTTTACATACAAAACTGGCTGAAATACAAGGATATTATAATTAATATACAAAGTCTCTTAATACAAATCTTTTTTAAATATAAAATAATACAAATGGAACCAAAATTTTACAAAGCTTTAATAAAAATCTTCTCTTGAAATAAAAATCCTTTTGAACCCAGACCTAAGTAACTCAAATAAAACCAAAGAGATGAAAGGAACTACCCTCATGACGAGTAGCCCAAGGGAGAAAACACGTCACCCGGAGGAAGCTGAGTAACAGATAATACCTCAATATAAGCAGAATAGTTTTTGGTCATGGCGTGGAAACACAGACATGTAAAAATAAAAATAAACAGAGAGAATAATAAAAACACTCCCTGTTAACTCATCTCATACTCAAACCTACTCCATAATATAATACACTCTCTCGTCCTAATAACTAACCAAGTTTCATCTCATTACTCCATCTCACTCATTACTCCGTCTCATAATATAATCCTCCATAGTAACCAGATATCGTATTCTCATCGTCGATCCTAAGACAAGGACAAGGGGTGAGTGAACTGGCGGATAAGACCGCGAAACAATATTTCCATCTCAATATCGATTTCAAACTCAATATAACTCAATAACCATGGTCGCACTGGACCGTAAAAATAACTCGGCTCAAAGGCCCCATAACTCATAACTCAATACCAGTAACCAATTTCCATCTCAATATCAATATCGATATTGTCAAATATTCCATTAAAGAAACTGCTCAACACTTAGAGTAAAACTCTAAGCTACTCACCCACGAGTCTCCGTCAAAGTAATCAACAAATAAAACACAATTCCAAATTAATAATCCCAATCTTAGTCCATATACAAGCCTCAAAACTAGGGCTGAGCAAAACCGGGTAACCGACCCGGTTTTACAAACCGGTCCGGTTACCGGTTTTAAAAAACACTATATTTTGCAAACCGAAACCGAACCGGTTTAATTCGGTTCACCAGTTTTTTTGCATTTTTCAAACCGAAACCGAAAACCGGTTTAACCGAACCGGTTTTCAACCCGATTTTCATAAATAGTCTTTCTTTCGTTTTATACAGCCAAAGTAACAAGAAGTTCATTGATTCATATGAAACTCCTCAAATTTTACAATTCAACCAAAATTTAACAAATTACAACTTTAAATTACATTACAACTTCAAATCCCAAACAAACTAAGGAACTTGCATCTTTCTAAATTGACATCAACCGTCTATCTCATCAACGCAATCTACAACAATTATCAAAGCAGGAAGGTCAGAAACACATAAACAAGGATATGGGCAGCATGTAAATAAAATTGAAGTAACAATCACAACATCATATTGGTATTCAAATCAACAAAAGACTAAAACTTTTAAAACCCAACAAATGATAGATGATCTTCGATTTGAAACGAATTAAAAATCAAAATAGGAGAAATAAAATCAGAACAAAGGAAACATATCACTATATCAGTACAAACGAAAATAATAATAATAATAATAATAATAATAATAATAATAATAATAATAATAATAATAATAATAATAATAATAATAATAATAAGTCGAAAAAGTAGTATATAATTAAATAGATGAACAAAATGTCTATAAATCGAATTGAAATACACAAAAAACAACACCAAATGTATAAATGAAGTAGACAAAACATGATGAACAAATTAGCACAAACCTTTGATGTAATCTTTAAATTTGATGAACAAATATGACAAAAAATTAGGATCGGTTTTTGTTTTGAGAGTGTGATAGTGTGTGAGGCGGAGAGAAATTAGGGTTTTTTGGTTTTGAGAGAATGAGGGTTATGCGGCAGTTTTAGTGAGTTAGAGTGGTATTTATATATTCTTGTTTTGTTTTTTTTAAAATAATCCGGTTTTATATTTCTAGCACCCGAATCCGAACCGCATTTCCTCAAAAAAATTCGGTTCGGGCACCGGAACCGGAAAAAACTCGAATATCCGGGCTCCTAAAAACGGGTTTTGGTTTGGTTTCGGTTTTTAAAAGCGGATCGGATTTTTATGCTCAGCCCTACTCAAAACCAACGACAAGATTCATGTTAATGGACTAGTAAACGTAAGTCAGGTTTACTCAAATCGTTACATAGGCGCTAAGCTTGGATACAACATTAGAATCCAAAATATAGGAACACTCATATTCACCATCACTTACTTTTGTGCCTCTGATAATCAACTTATGCATTCACAAGTCCACCTTTGGATAAAACGTGTAATCCTTAATACTCCCCCGAATCAACTTAAATCATGTATACCATTCAATTCTAACTAAAACCATCTCACAAACCCCTTTAACAATAAGATATATATATAGAGAGAGAATTAAGATCAAATGAGTCCACCTCTCTTAGGTGAGTCCATGAGTCCTAATTCAAGCCATTAGATTGTAAGAAAATCAATGGTTAAGATTAAATATCAAAATAAAAGCTCTATATAAAAACACAACCAAACCCTAAATATTTCATTTCCCTACCTCAAACATATTTTCACTTCTCTCTCTTCCTCCCCACCTTCTCTCTAAAACTCCCCAGCCACCACAGACAACTACAACATCCCGCCACCAAACACGACCGTCACCGCTCACCACGCCTCATTTTGCAGCCGCCCACGCCTCCACCACCATCCAGTTGCCTGAACCCCGCACCTCGCCTTCTTTTGCGGCTGCCCACGACTCACCCACCGCCGAGTCGCCTAAGCCCACACCCACCACTGCCACACACAACCACCACGCCGACACCAAACCCACGCTCTTTTCAGTTCTCTGTTTTTCGCCTTTTTTTTTAGATCTCGATTTTTTTTTGTGGTTGTTGGGTTAGTACTTGGTGTTGTTTATTGTTGGCTGTGGTGGTGTTAATGCGTGGTTGTATATACGGTGGGTAATGGTGATTTTGCCGCCTCTCTGCCTTCTCCTTTCTCTTTTTTTTTCCGATGTGAGTGGTGTTGAGTGGCGGCTGTTGGTGTCGGGTTAGATGGTTGTTAGATTTTTTTTTTTTCATTTCAGATATGAATTTTTAGGGGGTGGTTGTTGTTGTGTGTAGTGGTGGTGGTTGTTGTCGTCTCCCTCTCCTCAGCCGCCCCTCTTTCCCCTTTCTCCTTTTTTTTAGATCTTGTGGTTGCGTGGAGTTGGTATCGTGTTGGTGTCGTTGTTGTCGGCCTTGTCGTTTCTCTTTTTTTTTTTCTTTTTTTTTTCATTCAGATCTGGTGGCCGAGTGGTGGTGATTGCAGGGGTCGTGGATGGCGTTAGTGGTGTTTCGTGAAATTAGTTGTGTGTCAGATGGGCGACAAAGGAGGTGGTGGTTGTTAATAATTGGCGGCGGCAGCGGTTATCGTGTGGTCGATCAATTAAAGTTACCCCTATCGTCTATTAAAGTGACATCTTCAAGGACTTTGAAGTTTCGCCTTGAATTGTTGAAATTACAAAAAAATTACACAGTATATATTAAAGTTACACTCGCGTAGCATTAAAGTTTCACACTTGGACCATTAAAGTTACAATCGTGGATTAGATAAATTACATAAATTTTAGTAACGATTACATTATTATATAAATACAAATTTTATATTGGAAATGGCCTGTAAAAACATAAAGTTTCACTCCTTATCATTAAAGTTTCACTCGTTTAACATTAAAGTTTTATTTATAAACCAGTGAAATTTAAAGTTTGATATTGAAAATGGACAAAAAAAACTAAAGTTTCACTAGATACCATTAAAATTTCACTAGTTTAACATTAAAATTTCATTCATAAATCAGTGAAATAAAAATAATATAAGTTACAATTAAATTATTACATAATTCAAATTTTTATATTAAAAATGGCCTAAACAAATCAAAATTACACTTTTAGGCATTAAAGTTGCACTTGTATATCATTAAAGTTTCACTCAAAAATCAGTTAAATTAAATAAACATTAGTCTCAATTATATTATTCCATAAATTCTATTTCTTTTATTAAAAATGGTTTTAAAAAAATTAAAGTTTCATTTTTAATTATTAAAGTTACACTTATATTTCATTAAAGTTATAGTAAAAAATCAGTTAAATAAAAAAAATATTAGTTATAATTATATAATTTTATAAATTCAATTTTTATATTAAAAATGGCCTAAAAAAATTAAAGTTACACTTTTAAGCATTATAGTTTCACTCGTAAAACATTAAAATTATATTTAAAAATACATAAATTTTTATTTTTATTTACAAAATAACTTTAAAAATTAAAGTTACAATCATAAAGAAATAAAGTTTCATTCACAATTTAAAGTTTCATTGATAAAACATTAAAGTTTCATTCAAAAAATTGTTTAGAAGTTTCAAATCTCAACCATCAATCTTAGAAGATCAATGGCTTAGATTAGGACTTAGGGACTCAAATATTTAGGTGGACTCATTTGAACTTGACTCTCTCTCTCTCTCTCTCTATATATATATATATATATAGAGAGAGAGAGAGATAGGATCTTGTGAGTTTGGTTTCTTATGGTGAGTTGTGAGTTTGGAAAATCTCAACCACTAGATTATATAAGAGATGAATGGCCAAGATCTAATCTTACATGTCATATAAAACCACTGTCATTTACTTATTTTCTCTTTTTTCTAATGTTACTTTTTTTTTACATTAATTTTTTTTATCTCTTTTTTTTTTACCTCGTGTTATTATGCTTTTTTTTCACAACTTTGATTTTTTTTTTTCTCTTATGTTTTTCTCTAATTTTCTCATTATGTTACCTTTTTTTCTTTTTCTTTTTGTACCCGATTTTTTTTTTACTTGAATTTTTTTTTACTCTTATTTTTTTTTACCTCGTGTTATTATGCTGTTATTGTGCTTTTTTTTACTTTGTTTTTTTACGACTTTAATTTTTTTTCTTTTTTTTTACCACATGTTATTGTGCCGTTATTGTGCTGTTATTATTATTTATTGTTATTGTGATGTTATTCTCTTTGTTACTTTGATTTTTTTACGACTTTGATTTTTTACCACGTGTTATTGTCTTTGTTATTCTACTCGTTATTCTTTATTTATTGTCATGTTATTCCGGTGTCACTTTGATTTTTCTACTACTTTGATTTTTTTTACTACTTCGATTTTTTACTCTTTTTTTTTTACCGCATGTTATTGTGCTGTTATTCCGCTGTTATTGTGATGTTATTCTGCTGTTACATTGATTTTTTTTTTCTTTTTTTTTTTTTACCACGTGTTCTTGCGCTGTTATTCTACTGTTATTCTGTTGTTATTGTGATGTTATTCCGGTGTCACTTTGATTTTTTTACTACTTTGGTTTTTTTTACTCTTTTTTTTACCACATGTTATTGTGTTGTTATTCTTGTGTTTTTTTTTATGTCATTCCGGTGTCACTTTGATATTTTTTTTACTACTTTGATTTGTTTAAGCTTTTTTTACCACATGTTATTGTGTTGTTATTCTGGTGGTATTGTGGTGCTATTGTACTATTATTCTGGTGTTATTGTACTATTATTCTGGTGTTATTGTACTGTTATTGAATAAAAAAAAAAATGAATACTATCTTGCTTAAATATGATCACAATTCATTCCAAGCTATGTTTAGCAAAAATATTGGCTACACATACACGATACGATCCAAATGGTCGATAGTATAAACACTTGTACAACAGGTGGAGCTTCGCTGGCGGACTTGAAGACATCATGAAGTGCCTGCTCACTCTCCCCATAATATTGACTGGTGACTTCAGGCCCATTCAGTTTAAAGAAGCTGTGAGCACATAACTGAGCCAAAGATGTCTTCCCTGTGCCTGGTGGGCCGTAAAGCAACACTCCCTTTGTAGTTCTTAAACCTAAACTAAAATAGTCAATGCTCATCAAGATACAAAGACAATTATATATTACCAAGGATGTCTTAGTCTAGTGGTTAAGACGGAGGTATTATGGACAATAGGTCCCAGGTTCGAATCCCCCTCCCCTTATTGTAATGCGACTTTGTGCGCGCTTCTTGAGCCCAAAAAAAAAAAAACAATTATATATTTTACAGAAAGCAAACCAAGGAATCATAACTTAGGAAAATATGAACATTTCTTAAAAGCATAGGAAAATATGAACATATGAACATTTCTTAAAAGCATAGTTTCACAGTAATTTCACAAAAAGCCACTGACTAATTAAAAAAGAAGAAAAGGAGAACGGAAGAAGACACCTTGCTTTAACCACACATGCACACACATTACTGATGTATATAGGAGGTAGGCACTACAGTCAATGATCAGTCATAACTCATAAGTATGCCACAGCTTTGGATAGCCATATATGAAACAAGTAGTGAAGCAAATTTCACTAATTATTATCACCAATTCTCATTTGTGACGGGTACTATTCCGTCACAAACTTGCGACCGACGGACCAAATGTCACCAATTTATGAGAAAATATGACCATTTTTTCATAGGTAACATTTTATGAACATTTTATGAGTGGTTACATTTTATCAAAAAGTGATAACATTTGACCGTCGCAAATTGTAACCGTCACAAGGGAGAATTGCTGAATTATTATTAACCAGTATACCGGAAAAAAAAACACTTGAATTCTTATAAAAAGGAAAAAAACCGATTAGTAACTCAAATCCATTAATTACATTTCAATGCAGTTCTCATTTCTGCATATGTTCTATCACTTCACAAAATCTAAGCAAAGTTTGTCTATATTTTATACACTACACAAATCAGAAATTAATGTAAAAAAGGTGAATCAGGTTAATCCGGGTATATAACAAAATACACGCCATCCAGAACTTTAAAAGCTTTATCGAGATTAATAGCATTGAACTAACCTTGAAAAGTCATTCTTCATAGATGAGGAAATAATATCTCGCAGAAGCCTGTATTCCTTTCTTAGTCCACCCAACTGCATAACTTCATCTCTCTTATCAACATATGTCTTATCAGGTTTTGACACACTACCGTCAGGAGTTTCAAACGAAAAATCTGACTCTAAGCAGCATAGCTATAACAGCATTAAGAAGAAGCAGCATAGTTAGAGACGCGCGCGCTGAGTTCTCCTTTCTTCGAGTTCGCGTTCTGCGTCGTCTTTTCAAGTTTCTTTGTTCCGTCGTTGATTCCGATTCGACTATTGAACTCTTCTGCCGTACACAATCTTTCGCTGATTCCGATTCGACTATTGTGTTTATTTGATTGTTGACTAGTTTATGAAATTCGGTGATTAATGTTGTGTGAATTGAAAAAAGTAGTATGGAGAATTCGAGATCTTTCAATTAAATTGTTTTTTTTTTTTGAGAGAGAAAGAGACGGTGGATTGAAAAGAGTTGCAGGATGTTTTCAGTAGAATGGTTTTTGGAGACGGTTTTTGCCCTTAGACTATGTATTTAGTTAAATAAAATATTTTTAGTTTTTTATTTTATGATTTTTGGAGACGGTTTTTTACAAAATTAAATAAAATTAAATCGTACTCATTCATTCAAGACGATTTTAAATCGTTACAAAAAATCGTCTTGATGAATGAATGAATGAAAAGATTATATCGTTTCAAGAATAATGATTACAAGATTTAAAAAATAAAATAAAATTTAGCGGCACACATAACACGATTTAAGAAAATACGAAAATTAGCCTCGTCATGTAGCTTACAAGACACAACCAAGGACCCGTCATGTAGATTACAAGACATGGCCAAGGAGTTGTCGTGTGAATTACAAGACATGACCATGGCACTGTCATGTGGCTTACAAGACATGGCCATAGACCTGTCATGTAAACCACATGACACACCCATGGTTCTGTCGTGTAAACCACACGACATGGCCATGGCATTGTCTTGTAATTCACATGACACCACCATGGCCGCGTCTTGTAATTCACAAGACAAGGCCACTTTTTTTTTTTTTTTTTTTTTTTTTAGGAAATGCAATAGTTGGTGGAAAATACGTCTTTTTAAGACCGGGTACATATTAAATTAATTATTCTAAAAATCGCCCCAAACTTAGTTACAATAAAGCGGTAATTAAATTAAAAATGAAAAGTTCAACAAAAATCATTTACTATAATACAATTATTATTAGTTGTTGTAAAAGATATTACCAAAATCCAATAATTATAAAACAATAATTTAAAAAACGTCTCCGATTATAATTTTGTAAAAACCGTCTCCGAAAACCATAAACTAAAAAACGAGAAATATTTTTTATTTTAATTAATTACATAGTCCAAGGGTAAAATAAGAATAAATGAAAAAGTAGGGGGCGTAACAAGTAAAACAGGGGGCGTGATATAGCAATTTTGTTGTTTTTTCTTTGTCGTCTTTGGTTTGTTAATTCAATCTCAGCCGTGACTTTACCTTTATCCAATGGTTGAGATTTGTGAGCAAACAAACTCACAACTCACCGTAAGAACCAAACTCACGAGATCCCGCCTATATATATATATAATACATACATATATAATTGCAAGTAGAAATAATTATAAACATCACAATTATTATGTATAGATCCCTTTTATAAAACAATGACAATAAATAGCATATAGACATATAACCCCGAACAATAATATCAATAATAGGATCGGTAGAATCGTGTTACCTTAAATCAGAAAACCCGATTAACTAATAATCGAAAACGGTCCGAATCTTGACTACTGGTCTGGATCAAATCAATAGAGAATGGATGGGTAACAAGGCAACTGTAAGTCGGAAACGAGAGAAATAGCAATAGGGGCACATGGATTCATCGTGACAAAAATATAGGATTTGCACAGATGATGGAATTGCAAAAAAAAAAAAAGAGAATTTGGTGGATGGAAACAATGAATTTATGGAAGTTGTAGTTCAGACGGCTGAAAGGCTAAAAGAAGCCATCCAATTAAAACACATATATACACTTTATATATAAGAGTTTACCCTTCTTTTTTCCTTTTAAACAATTGAATTTCCTTTATTTCAAAACTAAATAGAATTTGAAGGCAAAGTTAAATATTAAATTATTATTTATTTATTTTTATTTATAAATATACCAATTCATAAAAACAATGAATATTTATAATATTTGGGATATTACAGGTGGTCATAGGTGGTAGGGAGGACGGTGGTGGCTCTAGCGTTCGGTTTAAGACGTGGTGGTTGGAGGATTGTTGTTGTTGTTGTCGGTTTGAGTCAAGGGTCATAACCCCAGCCGTGTTGACCTAACTGTGACCATGATGGGTGGTGTGACTAGTGGGTCCACTGTAGGTCAGAAGAGGACCACGGCGGTGGCCACTGGTGGCAGGGTGGTGGTTCTAATGGGTGTTACGGGTTTTGTGTATATAGGTATGTGTGTTATTGTTGTTGGTGGTGGTGTTGTGAGCGTGACACCTAGGGCGTGATTTCTTGGCCGTGGTTGGTGGTGATTGCTTGTGTTTGGGCCGTGGTGGGGCTGTCGATAATAGGGACTCACGGTGGGGGCTGGTGGTTGACTTGGGGAAGTGTCGGGTTGGTGGTTTACACGGGTTAAAGGATGGATATTCGTGGGTTTTACATGGGGGGGGGGGGGAGGGGGGTAAATTGAGTTGTTGTGACGGGTTTTAATTAAGTGTTTGGGTATAACTAGTAGACGGGTTTTTACGTAATTATTTACACGGGTTTTGGGTGTATTGTGGGATTTGTTTAAAGACGGGTTTTAATAAATAATGAATGGGTAATAATAATCTAAGTAATATAATTAAAGATAATTAATTCAATTGAGAAATTAGTAATTATAATATTTATGTTAGGTGACGATTTGTGAAGAAATTATAATCGAGTTAGGATTGCTTTAATTATTTGGATCGCTTGAGCTGCTTAATTAGAATTGCTTGCCAGGTAGGGATAAATCCTACTCAACTCTTATTCGATAATATTTGGTATAATGGATGGTTTATGTTAATATGGAATTGATCATTTGTCTATTGTGTTTGTTGATATTATCGTAACTGTTGGAAGAGAGAATTATATTGCATTGTGTTGGTTGATAGTATCGTATTTATTGGAAGGGAGAATTATATTACATTGTATTGGTTGTTATTAATGATTATGATGAGATGGGTTTAAATTGTTATGGTTTATTGTGGATGTGGAAATTGTGAAAAGCTATGCAACAGTCAGATGTACGTTGTTGATGGGGTTTGTACTCTAGGGTTGTGGTAATATGTACGTTGCGAGGGAGGGGTACTATTACATAATGGCGGTACGTTGTAAAGGGAGGGGTACCAAAGTAATGTGAGCACGTTGTTAAGGGAGGTGTGCTAAGTCATGGAAAGGAGCACGTTATCAGGGAGTTGTGTTATGTGAATGGAAATTGGATTGCCTATTGTATGTTCTTGTTGTTAGTGTTTATTTCTACTCAATCTCGTGGTTGACTGTGTATTCGTGAACACTTGTGATGAACCATAATGGGGAGCAGATTTGACAGGTACTAAAGATTAGCCGACTTGGGAGCTATGGGATGCGTGAGAACCTGGCCAGTCTACCTAGAAGTCTAGACAACATAGATTATTTAATCACTTTATTTATTTTCCGCTGCGAGTTGTATCTTATTTTATATTGAGTTTAGTTGGTTAATTTGTAATGAACTTGTAATCGCTAAAGTTTTATTTAAAGTACTTTGGTTTGTTGTACTTTGTTATTCACTACCTCGGAAAACTGAGATGGTAACGCTCTCATTTACTTAGGATGTCTAACTAAAGGCTCCTGAATAAATGGGGGTGTTACAGAAATGTATGGGAGGAAGTCCTGGTGGGCAGGTTGTGCTTGGACCGGTGGTCGGCGCTGATGGTGGTGAATCTGGTGGTGTTGGCGGTAATGTTTAGTATGTGGACACGTGGTGGTGGTGGTGGTGTAATGGTGTTGGTAACAAGAAGATTAACGTAGTAGTTTGTGGTTGTAACTGGTAACAAGAAGTTGTACTGTATTTTTATTTGTTTATTTTTCTTCCGGTGTAGTACGTAGTACATTTATTCGTAAACTTTATTTAGCTAATATTGGAAAAATAATTTAGCAAAGCAGTAGATATGTTTGTAAAAATAATTTATCAATGAAATACATAATTTCATATGTTTGTCAAAATAATTTAGCAGTGTACTACATGAAATTAGAGTAAAATGAGTGTGTGAAATTAGAGAGAGTGTAGATTAGAGAGGGGAAAGAGGAGGAAATGAGAGGGGTATAATTGTCAACTGTGTATTGAAATGAGTAAATTCTGTACTGCGAAAATCAACACCCTTTAATTATAGCAAGCAATGATTGATGATTGTTCCGATTTAGTACGTTATTATACTTATTTTTTTACGTTATATTTTTTTAGCTTGCAGATTTGGCCCACAGTGTGTTCAGTAGAATGCAAAATTAAAGGCCCAATTAAAAGTTAATATAGTTAGGCGAGAAAAAAACGTAGAATCACATATCTATCTATATTTATATATATATATTTATAAAAGAGGCTTTTTTCGAGCGATTCTAAGCTGTCCACATCATCAAAAATCAATTTAGGAAAGTTCTATAAATAATATTTTTTGATATAAAAAATAAAGTAAAAAATCTTTTAATTATTATAATATATATTTCCTAAATTATACTCAAGTGATTTTTCTAATTTTTATATAAAAACTTTTTACATTTCATTTGAAGGAAAAAGTATCGTTAAAAAAATTATTATGAAAATAGCATAATTAGATTCGTGGTTAAAAAAAATGATATTATTAAAGTATAGATTTCATAGCATTTGCACATATTAAAGATGATATGCTTCTTAGTATTTTATATGTTCCACATTGAACATATATAAATAATAAAATTGTCCCACATCGAAAGATTAGCATAAAGTGGGGTGATCCTATGATTATAAATAGAAGGCATCCTTGAAATTTATTTATCAACCCAAAATTTTTTGAGTCTCTCAAGTATTGTCTTAGAGAGTTCTTAAGAGTTTGTATCATTATCTTCACAATATTATAGAAAAAATAATGTGGAGAATGTTTTAATTATTATAATAATATTTCCTATATTAAAATGGGTTTAATTTAATGAGAATGAAAATATAAAAATGAGTTAGGTATGATTTCATTACAACAGGACCAACTCACTGAATATTAGTCAAACAATTAAGCGGACAATAGTTGAAAAAATCCAAGTATAGCAAAGAGCTCATGGTTCGGCTACCATCTTAGTTCTAGGAACTGCCAACACACTCATAATAAAATGCTACAAAAACATTTTCCTAAAAGACCCATAGGCCATAACGGCTTATGTAATCTTAATACCAAATTTATTTGTATTTTATTTGAGACGGATTTATCCGTCTTCAATCTTTTTTGTTTAAATAGGTATTTAAATTAAAAGACTTACAAACAGGGTTCATACATCAATTAAAAGGGAGTAGGAGGCCTGACTCTAAAGAACAAATCGTTATTAAATCGAGTTGGATGTCGAACTAGGTGTGAAAAAGATTATGTACTTCTTTGTATGTTGTATGTCACACATTGAAAAATAATGTAGATGTGGTGAACATACTACGTATAAATATTAGAAAAGGTGGAGTCATCCTATTATAAATAGTAGAATTATCCCACATCGAAAGATTAATATAAGGTGTGCTGATCCTATTATTATAAATAGTAGAATTGTCTCACATCGAAAGATTAACTTAATGTGGGGTGATCCTATGATTATAAATATGAGTCATCCTTGGAGATTAAATATGAATCCAAAATTTTTTGAGTTTCTTAAGTATTGTCTTAGATAGCTCTTATAAGAGTTTGTATTATTAGCTCCAAAATAGTGAAATTTATTTGTATTATACTTTTGATTTTGATGGTTTCACAATTATATAAATATATATAGTTATATCATCTCCTTTTCTACTCAAATTTAGTAGTTTAGCAATAAGTTATTTATTTTTTTATTTTTAAGCTAGATTTTTAAATAACGACCATATATCAGTAGTATACTTATTATCTAAGAGACTTTAAAAGTAACGTTATATAATGTTAATTTTTCATGTTAATTTTTCAAGTTTTAACATTTTTCATCATCTAGAGAGTCCAACCCTTAAAAACTACTTAATATTTATAATAAAAAGAATGTTAAATTTTATACGTAAGAAAAACTTTGGACTTTAGATAAGATTAGTTTGTTAGATATAAGATAAAATTGCACAAATGTTACCTATATACGTGCGAAAAACTTTAGACTCTAGATAAGATTAGTTTCTTAGTATTTGCTCATTATAAATCGGATTGGACGTTGAACGTACGAATATTAACATATAGTATTGGCTCATATTATTAAATATAACTACTATTAGATATAATGAGTAGCAATTATCCGTATTTCGGGATTTGGGTTAGATGTCAAGCTAGATGTGAAAAAGATGGTGTATTTCTTAGTATGTTATTTGTCTCACATTGAAAAATAATGGAGCTGTTGTGAATATACTACGTATAAATAGTAGAATTGTCCCACATTGAAAGATTAACATAAGGTAGGGTGATCTTATGATTATAAATAGAAGTCATCCTTGAAATTTGGGAATCAACCCAAAATTTTTTGAGTCACTTAACTATTGTGAAAGAGAGTTATTAAGAGTTTCTATTATTAACGGTTAAAATTAAAATTTAACAAATTATAATTTTGTTGTCACTAAATTGTATGTTTTCTTATAGTGGCCATAAACATAGTTGGGTTTATCTTTTACGCTTTTACGGTAGAATGATAGCAATAAGATGATCATAGGAGAATAAATTACATGTGCTTTGTGAAATAAAGAACTTAAAAATGAACTTTGTGTATCAGTAATTAGAAGATTAATTATTATTATTATTATGTAAAACGATCTTATTAATTGAGCAAAAAAAACTTAAATGACTAATTTAAAAGCATGACATGTGTAAGTAAATTGTCCATATTTGAAGGGTAGGTATATGGTTCAAACAACATATATACTCCCTCCGTGTCAGTCAATAGTTTACAGTTGTTTTATTCCCCCTCACAAAATACAGCAAATGTAAACTATTCATTAATTTCACACTTGTCTTTATATTAATTGTAAGTGTTATCAAAGCGCCCCGATTCCCTTACACTTTTGATGATTAGTACTTAATAAATTTTGCTAGAATTCGAGATAACAAAGCTTTAAAAGCTACTTAATGCTTAGAATCAAGTACGTATCAAGAGATCGGGATTAGGATATTTTAATTTTCTTAGAATTATGTGACACCCTGATTTGAACTTCGAAACACGTATTCGATAATGTTCTATAACTTAGTTTTCAAATAATCAAGGTCATTAACCCGTACGAAGTACGAGCTTTCAAACTAGTCTATATATATATATATATATATATATATATATATATATATATATATATATATATATATATATATATATATATATATATATATATAGGGGGCGGGTTCAGTCGAATCGCCTTAACGTACGAACTAGCTTAAATCCAGTTTTTTTTTTTTTTTTTTTTTTTTTTTTTTTTTTTTCCGATACACTTTATTTCTTACCAGATACACCTCTTTTTCAGATACATTTTATAACCTATGTAGATACACTTTTTCCACATCAAAATTCTAGATGCACTTTTACACTTTTTAAACACTAATTTTTTTGTGAGTTTTAAGACCAACTCACGAGATACATTTTATACTATTTGCGGATACATTTTATATTATTAGCGGATACACTTTGTGGAAATTGTTACAAGTTTTAACACTAACTCTCGGATACGTTTTATATTTTTTGCGGATACACATGACATTAAAGCCAGATACACATTATAATACTTCTAGATACACGAGTTCATACTTCCGGATACACATCGTATTAATACCAAATACACATGGTTATACTGCCGGATACACATGTATCTCGTATCAATACGGTATGTATCTGGGGTGGTATTTTTTGTATCCACTACCCCACCAGTCCACCACCACCACCACCAGTAACACCACTGTCGTCACCCCCACCACTACCGTCACCATCACCACCACTGTCTGTGGGAAATAATCTGTATACTTCCCTAATTATTAAGGATTATAACGAATTTTATGAAGATGATACTAGTCATAAAATAAAAATACATAAACAAAAGTAAAGGATTCAGAAATAACCTTCGGTCCTAGCAAATACGGCCTAAGAATAATATCAAAATAGATATTCGCCTATCAGTTGTACCCAAGACGATATGAGATATGCCCTTTTGATTATGCTAGAATCGATCCAAAATTTCTGTAAAATTTAGATTGTTTTGTGTTTTTCTGATGAGAGAGGAGGCTGGGTTAGAATTAGGTTAAAAGAGTTGTAGAAAAATAAACTCCTTACCCCCTCATATAACCGAATGGAGGAGTATTATTAGGAAGATATTTTTTTTTCTTTCTTTTCCTCTAATTCGGCCCATATAGCCGAAAATGAAGAGAGTTATTTCTCTTATTTTCGGTTATTCCAAAAATGTATAAAATGTGTAAATTTTCATCTAGTGAGGATCGAACCCATGACCTCTTGGTTTGTGTACCCTCACTATTACCACTATGACACATTCATCTTGTTGATATTCAATATAATTGATTACATTTAATTACGAATTAACAGATTAATTCGTCCAAGCTAACATTACATACATTTAATTAAATATAACTTATTATATTCAATTTACGAATTGACAGTTAATTCGTCTCAACTAATATTATTTAATCTTCATTAAATAATAGTCTCATCAACACATTGACTAACTGTTTAGTCATATTGGGCATCAATGTGATCATATTTCTATAACCACATCTCTCAAACACATCCTATAGGTGTGACCTTTAGGGACCAGTTGATCACCGCCATCTGTATGATAATAACGTCAAACTTTCTAGCAAGCCAACCGTTATTAGGTAAACGTTAATCAACTGATTAAATATACGAAGTATACCCTTGTGAACCTGCAAGAGATTTACAAATGTTATCACACTAATTTGTGGAGGACACAAGCTCCAACAAACTCCCACTTGTCCTCACAACTGTATGTGCGATAACCGATTCTCATATCCTAAAATTTCTCCCACTCAGTGTAAAACAATTTGCAAATCCGTATTCACAAAGGTCGTATTTTACAAGCGATCATTATCAAGAGTGGTTTCCCCGACTAGAGAGTAACTTAACTGATAAACGAATCAACATTCGAGCATGGCCATGCATTTCAGTTACAACTCCTCGAGTGGCCCTGAGAAATAACTATACCTGATAAGGGTTGGATATTTTCCTCAACTCGAATCCTGAGATGTAAGCACGTATGAAATGACCCGAAAAAATCTACTTAAACTCCGATTCACGACCGTAAGAAAGAAACCAAAGTCACCCAAAAACTACCTTAATCTCAAAAGACAGTCGATAGTCAAAAGAATCGACTCTAGGAACACAATGGATGTCCTATCCACGACCTGGCACCGAATGTTTTTAAACATTTAGGACTCCATTACGTTGTCACAAAAAGTTGTCCTACGAGGTATCGTTATAATCTCGCATCTGTGATCGATCAGTCAACCGTTTGACTTATGGCTCGTTGAACCCACCATCAATCGACTGCACAATATAATAGCCGGAGTTATCAGCTCACATTGGCGATTACGGACCAAAACAAATATAATGTAATTCAGTTCACTTTGTGGCGTTCAATGTTGTCAGTACAATCCACATGAAAAACAAAATATTATAATAAAACGATGAAGTTATAAATAGTATATGAAAAAGATAATGTATCAAATCCATAATCAAGTACTACAACTCAGGAACACGTTTAATTCCCATGGAATTAATGTGCCCTACATGCTTATCATATTTCAATGGCTCAGTAGTAGAATCTGCTGCAACTTCCTGTTTGGAACTATTCCAGCTGACCGCAACACCATTAAGAGTAAGAACGAATCTAGAATGAGATTTCTAATTATCTCGATCCGTTTGGAAGCTAGCATCTGCGTAACCGGTTGCGCATAGCTTAGTATCTCCTTCATAAGTCAATACCCAATTCTTAGTCCTCCGTAGGTACATGGATTCTTTTTGGTACCGACCCGTCATACTCAATGCATATGCCACGTCTGGACGTGTGCATATCATGGCATACATGATCGATCCTATTGCAGATGCATAAGGAACACGACTCATGCGCTCAATCCCTTCAGGCGTCATGGGTGACTGAGACTTGCTCAACTGCATCCCAGGTGTCATTGGAAGGTTCCCCTTCTTGGAGTTGGTCATGCTGAACTTCTCAAGAATCTTATCCAAATAAGACTCCTGACCAAGTGATAACGTCCGTCGTGATCTATCTCGGTAGATACGGATTCCCAAAATGCGCTGTGCCTCACCCAGATCCTTCATCTGGAAATGGTTCTTAAACCATTCTTTAACCGAAGATAGGAGAGGAATGTCATTCCCAATCAAGAGTATGTCATCGACATACAATATCAAGAATACAATCTTGCTCCCACTCGACTTGATATATAAGCATGGTTCGTCGACCGATCGAGTGAAACCATACTCTTTTATCACCTGATCGAAACGATGATTCCAACTCCAAGAAGCTTGCTTAAGTCCATAAATGGAACGCTTAAACTTGCATACTTTCTTAGGATGTTCAGGATCTATGAAACCTTCGGGTTGCACCATGTACAACTCTTCCTCCAAATAACCGTTTAAGAAGGCGGTTTTCACATCCATTTGCCAAATTTCATAATCATGAAATGCGGCAATCGCTAAGATTATCCGAATGGAACGTAGCATGACTACAGGTGCAAAAATCTCATCATAATGCAATCCGTGCACTTGAGTGAAACCTTTTGCCACAAGTCGTGCCTTATCGGTATCTGGTTGCGCGTCTACAGAACGCTTTATTTTGTAAAGCCATTTGCACTGTAGAGGTTTTACCTTATTAGGTAAATCAACTAGATCCCATACGTCATTCTCATACATGGAGTCCATCTTGGATTGCATGGCTTCGAGCCATAGCTTTGAGTCGGAACAGGTCATAGCACCTTTATAGGTAACGGGTTCATTACTCTCTAGGAGTAAAACGTCATTCTCCTCGACCATACCAATGTATCTGTCCGGAGGATGAGAGACTCTATCCGACCTCCTAGGTTCCTCAGGAATACTAACCGTATCATCAGTTGGAGGAACAACTTCCTCCATCTGTTCCTCGGTTGTTGGTTCTGGAATCTCCGACAGCTCGAAGGTTCTATTACTCGTCTTGTTCTCGAGAAATTCTTTCTCTAAGAACGTCGCACTAGCCGCAACAAAAACTCGATGTTCGGTAGGCGAATAGAAGTAATGACCAAATATTCCTTTTGGATAACCTATAAAGTATGTCTTGACCGATCGCGGGCCGAGCTTATCCTCGTGTCTCCACTTGACATAAGCCTCGCAGCCCCAAACCCGAATAAAGGACAAGTTAGGGACCGTTCCTTTCCACATTTCATATGGAGTCTTGTCGACAGCTTTAGACGGACTTGGTTAAGTATAAGAGCAAATGACAAAGAGCAAAACCCCATAATGAATCAGACACTACCGTGTGACTCATCATGGATCGAACCATATCAAGTAAGGTTCGATTTCTCCGTTCGGACACACCATTTAATTGAGGTGTTCCAGGTGGAGTTAACTGTAGAACGATTCCACAGTCTTTAAGGTGTTGATCAAACTCATTTGAAAGATATTCGCCACCCCGATCTGAACGGAGTGCTTTAACCTTTCTACCCAGTTGGTTCTGTACCCTGTTCTGGTATTCCTTGAATTTCTCAAAGGACTCACTTTTATGCTTCATTAAGTAGACATATCCGTATCTACTTAAATCGTCCGTGAAAGTGATAAAATATCTATAGCCATCTCTAGCGGTAATTGACATAGGTCCACAAACATCAGTATGTATGAGTCCTAATAGGTCACTAGCGTGCATTCCAACACCTTTGAAGAAAATTCGAGTCATCTTGCCAATAAGACATGATTCACATGTGCCATATGTAGAAAAATCGAATGCGGGAATAGTCCCATTATCGACGAGTTTCTTCACGCGTTTCTCATTTATGTGTCCCATTCGACAATGCCATAGATAGGTTTGATCTTTGTCACCAACCTTTATTTTCTTATTATTCACGTGTAATACTTCCGTGGTTTGGTCTAAGATATAAATTCCATTCATGGAAACTGCTTTGCCATAAATCATTTCATTGAAAGAGAAAATACAGCTATTATCCTTTATTGAAAATGCAAAAACCGTCTTTAGCAAGTACGGAAACAGAAATAATGTTTTTAGACAAACTGGGTACATAGTAACAGTTATTTAAAAATAACTCAAAACCACTAGGGAGTTGGATTACATATGTTCCCTTTGAGACAGCAGCAACTCGTGCTCCATTCCCGACACGCAGGTCCACATCACCTTTTTCGAGAGGTATGATGTTCTTTAGGCCCTGCAAATGATTACACAGATGAGAACCATAACCAGTATCTAGTACCCAAGTTCCGAAACTTGCATGGTTAATTTCAATCATATGAATATAAGATGACATACCAACAGAAGCGACACGGCCTGCTTTGATGTCGTCACGGTAGACGGGACAGTTCCTCCTCCAATGTCCAGTTTTGTGACAATGGTGGCACTCTACGTCACCGCCCTTGCTCTTTGCCTTGCCCTGTGAGCCACTAGTCTCACCAGGCGCACTCTTATCGTTTCCTGGCTTTTTAAACTTTGGCTTACCTACAGCTAGGTCGCCATGAGCCTTGCCCTTAATTTTACCCTTGTTGGAAATCGTGAGAACATCCTGCTTCATGCTCCCACTCAATTTCATATCCTTCTTGGTCTGTACGAGAAGGGAGTGTAGCTCATGAGGACTCTTTTTCAAGTCATTCATGTAGTAGTTCGCCCTGAAAGGGGCAAAACCATCGTGAAGAGAATGAAGCATTCGGTCAATGACAATGCTCTCACTGATTTTACAATTCAGTGCCTCCAGCTTCTCGACATTCTCAATCATGTGAAGAATGTGTGGGCTAACCGGTTGGCCCTTCTGGAGTTTCGCATCAAAGAAGCGACAGGTATGCTCATATGTAACGATTCTCGGTGCTTTTGAGAACTCGTTAGTGAGCATGGTGAAAATCTTATTTGCACCTTGGGCAATGAAGCGTCTCTGCAAATTGGTTTCCATTGCAAAGATGAGTACGTTCTTTATCGCACCCGCTTCCATAACGAAGTCACTATAAGCGAGTGACTCGTTGACTCCTGCATCAGGGCCTGGGTTGACCGGTATTGGCTCAATTAAGTACTTGAGCTTGCCGTCAGCAATGGCAGCATTCCGTAGTGCCGCCTCCCAGTCCGCAAAGTTGGACCCGTCGTTTTTCAGACGTGTGAACTGATTCATCTGGTCCATAAAAATTTTAAGCCAGGACGCACGATCAAGTGTGGCACTAGGCATTGGGATTGCGTTATTTCCAGCCATTTCGTTGTAACAGTATTATGAAAATAAACGTGTTCTACACTGCGAGAAGAAGAATATAAATAATAAGCATGTGCATCGTTTATATTTTTAAGTCTAATGAACTACTGTCATAACGCGAAGACTCAAAACATTTATACGATTGACCTCCCTCAAGAATTATATAAATGATCCCAAGACTCAATTCTCTGTAAATTGATAAGCTAACCTTTTAGCTAATTCTACCGTTAGAATTCTTGGTCGATAAATTTCTGTAAATTCTATCTTTAGTCCATCATAATCACGAGAAACTCTTCGGACTATGATGTTGAGGTAAACTAAGTCAACACAACTACTTACCCAACGTAGAAGGGGTCATATTATGCCTACCGACGAAGAAGGGATTCATAGTTGTTTGCCCTTATAAAGACTAATCTCAATTTCCGTTTTAGAGGAAGATCCCAGGAAGATCCCATCAACTTTATTTTAATTCATTTTAAGTGAACTAATATCTAGCATGCGAGAATGAATAAACTAAGGTGATGGCTTAAAGACTGTGACATCTGTATGTCCATGAAAACTAACATACAACCTATATGAGTCAATTTTCATGCATTTTAGAAGTAGGTGGTTTGGTTTTAGGCGGAATATGATGCATAAACTAACATGTGAATGAAAAGCAATAAGAATGAAAACATAAAAACAATAAAAAGTCCTAGTGTGGCCTATCCTATTAAAATGAACATAAATACAAGTTTGAAATCCTCCTTGGACCCGAGAAGCTTGTCTTGATGTTCCATCTTGATCCATGTAGCGGGAGTGAGCTCCAATCTCCATCTTTAGTCTTCTTTGAAATTACAATAATTAAAATTACATAATAAACCTATTTATTACAATCTAATTTCAAAACCCAAAACTAAAAATAAAGGAGATTTGAGATCTCATAATTACATAAAAAATCATGTTTCCTCCATTACGAAAACATAATTTGACTAAGGCCACACTAAGTATTACAATTTACAACCGATTGCAAAAATAAATACGTAAATTAAATTCATTCAATCGATTCATTTAACAAAAATAAAAAGCATCAACTAAAAATAAATTAAACATACATGACACAATTCCTTAATTATGTTGATTAATTTATCCAAACCACCTATTTTAAATCAAATTAAGTGACAATTCCTCAATTAATCACATTAATTTCAAACTTAATTCATATTAAACTTATAATATGAATTTAATCTAATCATTATTTTAAACCGCTTTAAAATAATTAGGTATCTTTATATGTGAACCTTTTCACTACAAATAATCATACATTAAAATGTATAATTATAATTATTGGCCAAAAACAACAAAAAAAAAATTTCCTTTAAAATTTTTCTCGGCCAAAAACCGAAAAACCCAATAAAAAAACTTTTCTCGGTTTTACAGCTAAAACCGAATGAAAAAAAAAAACAATTTTTTTTTTATATCTGCTGTACGTGAACAGTACAGAAACGAAAAAAAAAATCCACGGTTTAAAAAAAACAGGAACCCTAATGCCCCCTTTTTTTTTGCGGCAAACATGCCCTAAACAAAAACATTAAGATGAACAAAAATCGTTTATAGATGCTATTAGAACGAGACTAGCATATGGATTAATGAAACATGATTAACTGTATATGCCAAAACTATATAGCAAAAACAAATTTTTATATCATCAACAAGACGATTCCATTTACAGTTTAATTTAATCCGAATTAAATCAAAGCATCTACCAATTCTTCATATAATCATTCTAACTGATTAAAACAACAATATGAAAAATCAAAATGAAAATATCGCATCAAAGAAGAACAAAAACACGGCTGCCAAAATTTTCATCTCGGCAAAAAATTCAAACGGCAAAAAAAAAAATTTTCACGGCTGGAAAAATTTTTCGATCCTTCAAATTTTATTGTTTAAATTCAATTTTATGAAAATCATCAAAATAAAAATCGTGGCCTTTGCTCTGATACCACTTGTGGGAAATAACCTGTATACTTCCCTAATTATTAAGGATTATAACGAATTTTATGAAGATGATACTAGTCATAAAATAAAAATACATAAACAAAAGTAAAGGATTCAGAAATAACCTTCGGTCCTAGCAAATAAGGCCTAAGAACAATATAAAAATAGATATTCGCCTATCAGTTGCACCCAAGACGATATGAGATATGCCATTTTGATTATGCTAGAATCGATCCAAAATTTCTGTAAAATTTAGATTGTTTTGTGTTTTTCTGATAAGAGAGGAGGCTGGGTTAGAATTAGGTTAAAAGAGTTGTAGAAAAATAAACTCCTTACCCCCTCATATAACCGAATGGAGGAGTATTATTAGGAAGATATTTTTTTCTTTCTTTTCCTCTAATTCGGCCCATATAGCCGAAAATGAAGAGAGTTATTTCTCTTATTTTCGGTTATTCCAAAAATGTATAAAATGTGTAAATTCTCATCTAGTGAGGATCGAACCCATGACCTCTTGGTTTGTGTACCCTCACTATTACCACTATGACACATTCATCTTGTTGATATTCAATATAACTGATTACATTTAATTACGAATTAACAGATTAATTCGTCCAAGCTAACATTACATACATTTAATTAAATATAACTTATTATATTCAATTTACGAATTGACAGTTAATTCGTCTCAACTAATATTATTTAATCTTCATTAAATAATAGTCTCATCAACACATTGACTAACTGTTTAGTCATATTGGGCATCAATGTGATCATATTTCTATAACCACATCTCTCAAACACATCCTATAGGTGTGACCTTTAGGGAACAATTGATCACCGCCATCTGTATGATAATAACGTCAAACTTTCTAGCAAGCCAACCGTTATTAGGTAAACGTTAATCAACTGATTAAATATACGAAGTATACCCTTGTGAACCTGTAAGAGATTTACAAATGTTATCACACTAATTTGTGGAGGACACAAGCTCCAACACTGTCATCACCACCACCCGCCAGACTATCACCGCCATATTACCACCACCGACAAACACCATACCGCCAACTCTAGATACACTAATCTCTGACATAAAAATCATCCGACATCCATATATCTCCACCCAACTTCGACAGGCCGTCACCGCCATCAACACCACGACTCCACTACCACCACCACGGACAGAGACCACCCTCGACCAAGACCACGACCCACCCAACAACACCATCGACCAAGACCACAATAAATTTATTCTAGATACAATAAATTTCATCTCTTAAGTACTAGATCTACAAAAAATGGAGGAGATTTATGAAAAAACTAATTGCATTAATCACCATGTCGGAATATTTTGACTAAAATTGAATCAATTATTGGCGAACCACCATCCGTCAATCGCCGACCACCACGCTATCATCGATAAACAAACATTTTGGCTGTCCACCAACACCAATACCACCACCAGAGTCGTTTTCAGCCGACGAGCACATTTAATGACTCTAAATATTCCGACTCGAACGTCAATCTGATTATTTTTTTGAAATTCCACTTCAGTTTGAGTAGATCTACAATTTAAATCACCAAATATATAAAAAAGTAAGGAAAAACACAAAAAAAACAAAGACCGTCGCGCTTATGGTGGGATGTGGCGGATAACGACCAAAGTATGGAGGTTCAAAAGAGAATGACGAGTCTCATTGACGGAGCTCCAGCAGACATGCGGCCTCAAAGATGCACGGGAAGGATATGAAGTAGGGGAGAAGAATGGGAACATGATGGTTCCATTAGCGAATGGTGGTATGGCGGTGAAATGGCTGGTTGCCGGCGTAGGGGATCGCCACCGTGGTATTGATGCTGTAAAGATCAGATTTTTTTGTGAAATGATAGTGGTGTTGGGTTATTTTGTTTGTTTTGATTGTGAATTTGCAGGCAAAAGACGTTCTTTTTGTGAAATGATAGTAGCGATGGTGATGCCGTCAGTGACCGACGATGATTCCGTCGTGATGCGGTGAGGCCACCGGCGGTAAGAGTGATGGTGGTGGTGGTGAGATATGTGTGTGAGAGAGAGAGAGAGAGAGAGAGAGAGAGAGAGAGAGAGAGAGAGAGAGAGAGAGAGAGAGAGAGAGAGAGAGGGGAAGGCACGGGGTTGGGTTTGTGGGTGTTTTGAGTTGCAATCTGAGGGTTTCATTCTTTTAATCCCGCGCTTGTTAAAGAGTTCGTACAATTCGCACGCTAATTCAGTTCATACGGGATCTGATTCTATATATATATATATATATATATATATATATATATATATATATATATATATATATATATATATATATATATATATATATATATATATAGAGAGAGAGAGAGAGAGAGAGAGAGAGAGATGGGATCTTGTGAGTTTGATTTCTGTAACACCCCGATTTATGAAGGAGCCTTTAGCAAGACATTCCCTAATAAACCGGACTGTTACCATCTCGGTTTCCCGAGGTAGTGAATAACAAATTAAACTCCAAGGCAAAATATATAATTACTTTAACTTAATTATTACAAAACCTCTTTTACATCAAATTACAAGGAACTAACATAAATGAAAGTGAAAGTCTTCTAAATGATGATCTAGCTACTAAGTCTTCTGATCCAGTGTCTCACGCCCATCAAGCTCCCAGCCTATCTCATAAACCTGTCAAGCCTGCTCCCCAATATTTGGATCGTCACAGGTGTTCACGAATACACAGGGTCAATCACGAGGTTGAGTAGGGAATACAATGAAACAACAAAGTATGATATGCATGCTCCTCCGTCACCTCCATCTCCATCTCAACTCATATCTCATAACCCGAACACCCACCATACCGATCCCCTGTAGACTATATATCGACCGTAGCCGATCCGCCACTCACTGAGGACACCAGGGCAAGTCCCGCAAACCCGCCCCGAGCCTTATCACAACATCATCTTCACCACACCACATCACCACAACATCCTCCATCTCCAATGCATATGAATGCTCAAAAGAAATTAATGCAACACAATATATATATCTTTGAACTGATCAATCATAAAATCATGCCGGTTACCAAATGTTGTGATAACATACTCAATACGATCAATTCAGTCAATCACCTTCCAATATATGAATCATAACGTAAATCAACAGCCACGAAGCAAGTCAACGTTCACAGTTTGGTCATACGAAACACAAACAAGTCAACACAATTCAACATCAACGATAATAAGTCAAGTGTATTTCCCTACCTTTTCGCAATCCAAGCACACACAAGCAATCACTTATGATCCTTCACTTATCCATCACCTACATAACATAATTATGTATAATTACCATCTAATCAGTCAATTAATCATGCACATAACCTAGACTCATCATAACTTAATAGGAATATCAATTTAAAGAACAAACACGACTTTTCCTGATTTTCCTGCTCATGGCAGACTCGGTATAAAATGAATAACTAATTCCAGAAAATTCGAATTGATGCAAGGCCAATTGAATTGGAACCCCATGAGTCTTAGCGACAATTTATATCTAACGTGTTTTTCTCAAATTCCAAACTTATCAAGGGTTTTCAGACTGATTTCCAAAAACTGACAGAAACCGTCGCATAAAAAGTATTGATTCATAAAACGAGTTTGACAAATGATTCTTAAGTAAAACCAATGCCTAACTCATCTAAACTCTTTAAATTAAATATATGAAAAAGACCCAGCACCAATTCAATATCTAAATTATGTTTTAGAAGTAATCTTTCAGCCTCTACTGATTTGCGGACTTTTTAGATAGACGTTCACAAATAATTTCTTCAGGAAAAACTACACGGTGAAATGCTACCAATTTTCACAGGCATAAACTAGGCTTGGAATAAACATGAGTCTCTTCTTTAACTTTTCGCATCCCACGGCTTTAAGACAGGTAAAACACTCAAATAACACAGACCAACGAATCTGTAAATTGCTGTAACTATTCCATTCATTTATCTCATACAATTTATAATCAAAAACCCCCAAACCAATTCTAGGGTTACGAAAATTATCCCAATACTACTATAATTATGCTAATAATTGAATAAAGAGGTAATAGGATAGTCTACTTACGAAATAGGATGAGAATAGGGTGAGAAATCGCCTCGCATTCCTCACGCGCTCCCTTCACACACGGCTCCCTCTTCTCTCTTTTCTATCTTTTCTCATGGTTAAAATGAATATGGTGATAGGGAGATTAGGGTTTGGTTAGATGGGTTATACATATAGGATAGGTGCTATTAAGACGATACGGGCCTAGCCTAGTTAGATTAATTAAAACCCGAGTCACATAATTACCCGAGTCACAAATACACTACACGACCCAGCTGGTAACTCGGCCTAATATAATATCATATTAAAATACCGGGTATTACAGTCTACCCTCCTTAAAAGAAACTTCGTCCCGAAGTTTACCCTCTCTACCAACCAACGCAAACGAATTATGAAACGCATATACAAAAGTATGTAAGGCACCCACCAAATTGAATATTAAACGCAGTATTACATTCCACCCTCCTTAAAATAAACTTCGTCCCCGAAGTTTAACCATAACAAAAACACATCATGTAACACTCCAACATAACCCACACAACGCATAACCAATATAGCCAAACCGAGAAATCACACATGAAAGTATAAAGATTTTACAATCCTACCCTCCTTAAACATGGTTACGTCCCCGTAACCTTCATTATTATAACAAAAGTTCTCAAACTACGCTAACAACTCGAAAGAGGATAAAAGATTCACAACTCACGTTCAAGTTAACTAATCCCTACTAAAGACAATCAATATACAAGCTCTCTCAAGGAAGCTACGAATGCTTCTTGCTCTGACAAAGACATCGCCACGGATCGGAGCAAAAGCCACGTTGAATAACTTAAGACATTTCAATATTAATCTAAACACTCTTCATATCAATCAATACATGCAATAACATTCACAGGATTCGCTTGTCAATCTAATTTATACATTACTACTCAGGTTACAAAGATGAAGATGCTTAGGTGCTCACATATGGTTCATGTCAAATAGCATATTTTCCAAGAAATATTGGTCGAATGACGAATGACGAATGCACATTGATTGGCAAATTTTACAAGCTTATTGGTCGAGTCAGTCAAGCGAGTAAACAAATGATATTGGAAAGTTAACATACAATACTATCATACATAAAATTTCATTCTTGGTGTTAAATATATTTAAACTGCACCCAACACCATGACATAAAAGATTAAATGTATTTAACTACACCAATTTCACAAATATTCATTACATATCATGCTAATATCAACATACCATGTTAACACACAACTCACTTAAATCACCACATTACATTTCCCGTTTTGACATTCGTAACTAACCACAACCCACTAATTCACTACATGAACGAACAACATGACTAAATTAACCCACTATTTGTGACTCCGTTCTAGCTTCATTCCCCCGGACTAGCAAATATCATGAAACCATACAACCGGACACTTTCGGCTGGAAATCTCATTCAATTTATACCCACACGACAAAATTTAATTTCATTTTCAAAACTTTTACTTTTTGGACGGTGAATAACTTTCTTAACATAAATCTTATAACAGAGCCGTCCATAGAATCCATTTGACTCAAAATCAGATAAACTTAACTCAATTCCTTCAAACAATACAAGCTTAGGTGTCGACTTATATTTCGTAATTTACAGGTTCATCTTATTCATTTCAGTCCTATCTTTACTAATGAACGACTATTACCTCAACTTCAGGATTTTAGTTGCACTTCTTTACTCAGTTATATTCACGGCTAACACGACTACAACATTTAATCGGAGACCTTTTAGATAGTACACATTCCCCGGTGACGTCTCGAAGAAAGCATACGATTCGTACCATGATGTAAAGCAAGTAACTACAATTTAACTGTGTTCAATCAAAATTTTACCTCTTTATTACAGATCTATTTATCACGGGTTGCATGGTCACACAAAAGTATAAGTACCAACTCAATCACATGTTAAATTTTAAAACGATTTATCACGTCATAAGAACTAGACAAGAGTCTAACCATATAGTCAATATAAGAAGATTATTAGTTTAGATCGGAGGCACATTATAAAATTCATTTGTTAAACTCCTTACGGAACCATCGATTGTAAGTCATGAGTAATTAACTTAATAATATAGAAGTCAAACAACTGAAATTACAATTGAGTATTAATGGTTATATGATTCACAATAACAACAAAATTACTTCCATATCACACATATGTTTAACATTTTAGCAACCATACCATTCAATTGTATCCATCAACTCAAGATAATTCATTTTCAAAGAAAATAAAAGATATCGCATAAACAACTTAAACATGTACATATACCATCATATAACTTGTAAAACATTATCTATGACAAAAGATTAGCAAGGTGAACAAGTTCTCTGGTTTGCACGGTTTGAACAAATAGGCAACTCGCAGCTCAATTAAACGTAACTATAACGGCTATCATTTAAACATACGCATAACATGTGAATCATCAAAGGGTTATCTCATTATAATTCATAGCGACGGTTCGAGAATATATTCCAAATATCGTAACTATATCGTAACTATATCAAACTATATTTCAAATATCGTGACAATTGCAACAATCACCTTAGCATTTCATGACAATACAACTATGAACATATCCAATAAGGAGCAACAACACTATTTTATTATCATATCATAAGTTTAGGTTCAATCAAATAAATTAATGCAATGAAAGTAATAAGTATAACTATAGGCACACAGACTCACATAAAAGACATCGAACTCGGATGACATCCTACATGTGTGAACATTTAGACATACTCATTACTACCATCCATGTGTAAACATTTGAACATAATTATTATAAATATTCATGCGAGTATATTAGAACAATCAAGTTAACATTTAACGCCACCAACTTTACCAAGATATGACAATATAGTTTTATATTTATATATATCCGACCACTATACAAATATGATGAACACACCAGAGATATTATAACATGCCAAGCATAAAATATGCAAACAAATGGACTCGTATAAAATATTTCACCCTCGATTAAGAATCAAATTAAGCTATTCAATTTCACTCATACTATCATGCCAACAATGTTATAAACTAAACTTTAATTTTTTTATCACTAGTTAAGATACATAACCAATGAATATGTGTGCTACTATCATCATATAAGGACACCATAATTTCACATTAATAAGGCTCATGAAATAATCGAACAACTGCATGAAAACTCAACATAGCATTCACATTTTAAAAGTTATGATTCACGTTGTAACTTCCAAAAAAATCACGAATAAATAACCGTTCAACGAAAACTTGAGTTATATTACTTTTTATAATATACAGAGAGTTAATAATTCGTGAGAAAAAGAATGAGGTCCAAAGCTCAAGAATTCAATTTTTAAAGGATTTTACAACTCAGTTGGTCCAAACAAGTATGTGACAGCAATTGGTCCGAAACTTGGGTCAGTTTGCAAAACTTACCATTTAATATAGAGACATCAAGAATTTTCGTGGCTTATCAATTTGAAAACATATGCGAATCTTTTGATCGATGGAGTTGGAATTATGCAAAAATTATTAATACAATTTAAATGAGGATTTTTACAAAATCGTTGGTCGAAACATCACTGCACAGGAACTTCCTGACCACAGCCCACTAAAATATTTATTACTCCTAATCCATATATCCTATAAGCATGAAACCAACGCCAAATGAACACTAACTCACGAGGCTATCTCTCGTAAAATTTTCATCCATAGGCAATAAACAGAAAATAAATGGCAGTAAGGTCAATTAAAGAAAAAATCAAACAAAACGAGTTTCAGCACTAGGTCATTCTTTACTATGTTACAAGCTCTTATGAACATACTATGTATACTAACCCATCCCAACTTAAATCTCACACTTTGTACTTACGTAAACATCTATCCCATAGAATCCCTTCGCATCTCGATCTACTCCTTACATCTAAATCACGATTGCTATGACTAGAAACAAGCAATTCAATAGTGTTTCTGATTACTATCACAATACTATACTAGCATGGCTTCGGGATCACATAACCGCATATCACTAGACATAATAGCACTATCAACACGTCATTCACATCCATCCAGATAAATATCATCAATTCGCAATTATTTTCACGCTCACGATTACCACAATCCAACACTTCATTGATTATCAATCTGAACACGAAAATTTATTTCTCATGTCCACAACATCATATGATCACGTCATCATTCATACAAAATACTTACCGTGACGTTGTCCTGCAGAATGGTTAGAATATATGGGTCTCAAGGTATACATCAACTCGATTATATCCAAGGTTTTCCTTCTAACTACCCCATTCACTCAATTTTCTCTCGGGTTACCTGGTTCAAAACTGAGAGGGCAAAAGAGCACGTATTAAGGGCGCCTTCTTAACCGCACTGTGAGCTCCTAACAGTTTATTCCCAGGGGTTCATTTTATTTAGACACATCCTACGTTCATTGGGTTCATTGGTTTAGGCCTGAGGATCGTTCGCTCTGATACCACTTTGTAACACCCCGATTTATGAAGGAGCCTTTAGCAAGACATTCCCTAATAAACCGGACTATTACCATCTCGGTTTCCCGAGGTAGTGAATAACAAATTAAACTCCAAGGCAAAATATATAATAACTTTAACTTAATTATTACAAAACCTCTTTTACATCAAATTACAAGGAACTAACATAAATGAAAGTGAAAGTCTTCTAAATGATGATCTAGCTACTAAGTCTTCGATCCAAAGTGTCTCACGCCCATCAAGCTCCCAACCTATCTCATAAACCTGTCAAGCCTGCTCCCCAATATTTGGATCGTCACAGGTGTTCACGAATACACAGGGTCAACCACGAGGTTGAGTAGGGAATACAATGAAACAACAAAGTATGATATGTATGCTCCTCCGTCACCTCCATCTCCATCTCAACTCATATCTCATAACCCGAACACCCACCATACCGATCCCCTAGACTATATATCGACCGTAGCCGATCCGCCATTTCCTTGTTGAGGACACCAGGGCAAGTCCTGCAGAACCCGCCTGGGCCTTATCACAACATCATCTTCACCACACCACATCACCACAACATCCTCCATCTCCAATGCATATGAATGCTCAAAAGAAATTAATGCAACACAATATATATATCTTTGAATTGATCAATCATAAAATCATGCCGGTTACCAAATGTTGTGATAACATACTCAATACGATCAATTCAGTCAATCACCTTCCAAAGATATGAATCATAACGTAAATCAACAGCCACGAAGCAAGTCAACGTTCACCGTTTGGTCATACGAAACACAAACAAGTCAACACAATTCAACATCAACGATAATAAGTCAAGTGTATTTCCCTACCTTTTCGCAATCCAAGCACACACAAGCAATCACTTATGATCCTTCACTTATCCATCACCTACATAACATAATTATGTATAATTACCATCTACTCAGTCAATTAATCATGCACATAACCTAGAATCATCATAACTTAATAGGAATATCAATTTAAAGAACAAACACGACTTTTCCTGATTTTCCTGCTCATGGCAGACTCGGTATAAAATGAATAACTAATTCCAGAAAATTCGAATTGATGCAAGGCCAATTGAATTAGAACCCCATGAGTCTTAGCTACAATTTATATCTAACGTGTTTTTCTCAAATTTTAAACTTATCAAGGGTTTTCAGACTGATTTCCAAAAACTGACAGAAACCGTCGCATAAAAAGTATTGATTCATAAAACGAGTTTGACAAATGATTCTTAAGTAAAACCAACGCCTAACTCATCTAAACTCTTTAAATTAAATATATGAAAAAGACCCAGCACCAATTAAATATGTAAATTATGTTTTAGAAGTAATCTTTCAGCCTCTACTGATTTGCGGACTTTTTAGATAGACGTTCACAAATAATTTCTTCAGGAAAAACTACACGGTGAAATGCTACCAATTTTCACAGGAATAAACTAGGCTTGGAATAAACATGAGTCTCTTCTTTAACTTTTTGCATCCCACGGCTTTAAGACAGGTAAAACACTCAAATAACACAGACCAATGAATCTGTAAATTGCTGTAACTATTCCATTCATTTATCTCATACAATTTATAATCAAAAACCCCCAAATCAATTCTAGGGTTACGAAAATTATCCCAATACTACTATAATTATGCTAATAATTGAATAAAGAGGTAATAGGATAGTCTACTTACGAAATAGGATGAGAATAGGTGAGAAAATCGCCTCGCATTCCTCACGCGCTCCCTTCACACACGGCTCCCTCTTCTCTCTTTTCTCTCTTTTCTCATGGTTAAAATGAATATGGTGATAGGGAGATTAGGGTTTGGTTAGATGGGTTATACATATAGGATAGGTGCTATTAAGACGATACGGGCCTAGCCTAGTTAGATTAATTAAAACCCGAGTCACATAATTACCCGAGTCACAAATACACTACACGACCCAGCCGGTAACTCGGCCTAATATAATATCATATTAAAAAACCGGGTATTACAGTTTCTTATGGTGAGTTTCTGCTCACACTCTTATTGTAGTGTTATTCTTAAGTTCTTATGTTTTTCTCTAATTTTCACATTATGTTACCTTTTTTCCTTTTCTTTTTGTACAACTTGTTTTTCCGGTGTTACTCTGAGTTTTTTTTACTTTAATTTTTTTTACTCTTTTTTTTTTACCTCGTGTTATTGTGTTTTTTTCTTTTTTACTTTGATTTTCTTTACGACTTTGATTTTTTTTTCTCATTTTTTTTACCATGTGTTATTGTGCTGTTATTCTGCTGTTATTGTTATTCTGGTGTAATTGTGATGTTATTCCAGTGTCACTTAGATTTTTTTTACTACTTAGATTTTTTATTCTTTTTTATCACATGTTATTGTGCTGTTATTCTGGCGTTATTGTTATTCTGGTGTTATTGTGATGTTATTCCGATGTGACTTTGAATTTTTTTTACTACTTTGATTTTTTTACTCTTTTTTTACTACGTGTTATTGTGCTATTATTCTGGTGGTATTGTTATTCTGGTATTATTGTGATGTTATTACGGTGTCACTTTGATTTTTTTTACTCTTTTTTTTTCCCGTGTTATTGTGCTGTTATTGTAGTATTATTGTGGTGTTATTGTAGTATTATCCATGTGTTATTAGACTATTATTCTGATGTTATTGTTGTGTTATTGTTATCTTCTGCAACTTCAATTTTCAATAGATGCAATATTGACTCGCGCACTCACCAATCAGTGTCATCATCTCCTCCATCTTTAATTTTATAAAGACTAAAAATCGATTTATCTAGGCTTTGAACGATTGTCCTTTTTAAACTTCAAAAAGATCGATTTCAAGATTTAAATTTGTCCATTCACCACCATTTTTATACACATCCCACAAATACCACCTCATATATAACATCATCAACGCATCACCATCAAGCCGTCATGGCTCGAGCATCGAGTCCCGTTCCCGCCTTAATAGTCAATACAACCATGTGGAGCAACAATTACATGACTCGACTCCAATCTGCCACACACTTTGATCGACCAGCCCATAAACGAACCCAATTCGAGTCGACACCAACATCATCAACCGTATGTCCGTCTCACCCGACCATCAGCAGCAACACGCCACAAGAGGGCTAGAGGAGCAACCCATATTCGACCTCCGACAACATTCGTCTCCTTTAACAATTTAGCTATCAATACTATATATTAATTCCAAAAACCAAGGGACTTCAATGTAATTAAAGAAATCTATACAAATTAATTATACTATATAATTTTAAATCGATAGCACCGAGTGATGGACCTGATAAAGGGACCTCAATATAAATATTATATAGTTTGGTTAAAAGTATAATATAAATATGCCTTGATGAAGAATATTTTTGGAAATTACATTAAATTAAGGTAATTAAATTTAGAAAACACAAGAATATAGTGATTTTCCTTAAAATTTACATGCCCCGCTTATGGAATTAATTAGTATCATCATAGAATTATACATTAAATTAAATGTAATAAAAGTAATAATAGCAGCAACAAGATTAATGAAAATTAACGGTATTAATGCGGGAGTAGTGACAGTTATAATAATGATAGTTGGAGTAGTGAAAGTAACTACGAATATAGTGAAAGTAACGGTGGTAACAATGAGAAAAAATATGAACAATTAAATAACCAATCGACTCAAGAAAATATTTTATTTATTTAAATATAGGCCGGATAAAATTAACGGGAATAATGAATTTAACAAAAAAAAATAGAGGAATTAGTAAAAGAAACAATAGTAACCACAGGAGTAGTGAACGTAATGATATTGAGAAAGAATGTCGTGAAAGTAATAATATTAATAGCGAGGTAGTGAACGTGTCTCATAATTTGAAAATAAATTTTACATTTCATCATAATTACAAGATATGCCGTAGAAAAATATATTACAAATAGTAAACGTGTGAGTTAGACAACTCCAACATAGTTTATTTCATTGAAAATAAAATTTAACAGTAAATAGAGGTAGCCCGGGCGAAGCCGGGCACCAAACCTAGTAACTACTCATTTGGACTACCACTAACTTCTGCACCAATAACTTCCATCATGCTTCTAAAGTGCAACTTGATGCTTCTGCACGGATGAACATAATGATGATTAACCGTGTTTCGTTAATATAAAATTAGTATGATCAGATTATCTGGTTATTCGTTAATACGGAGTATAAAATTAGCAGCAGTGATAGCGTGAATCCAAACCCGACATCGACAATAATCGTTTGACTCTCCACCGCCATGCTCTCACTCCGTGCACCACTTTACGACCCACCAGCCTCCAATCGATCACCAGGTCGTCCGAATTAAGACCACCACGAGTCCACCTTCGGGGACCACTATTAGACCACTGAGAGCACCGATGCATCATCTTCAGCAATTCGCCCCGATTCATTTAATTCGTACCTGTTCTCTCGACTCCTCAGTGAACTGCACCACCGCCTTTCGGTGGTGACCCAGAAAAAGACGACTAGAACCTACCAACAACGTGTACTACCAATCCGTGAAATTCGGATTCTACTGTAATTATAAACATTTTTACCTTATTGTATTGTGTTCTTCGTCTTATAATCGTAAATCCTCAAGTAGATCGAAATTTCATCTGGAAATAAATAGTACCGAGTGCAGTAAATATTGATTTTGATTGATTATGGTTAAATGATGAAATTTTGATTGAAGGTGATAAGAAATTTATCTTAGGGAAGACATAGCAGCATATGAGAAGGAGGAGAGAGATACAGAGAAGGAGATCTGTTTTTTTATTTGGATATAGGATCACATGAGTCTACCCTATCTTTTTGAGTCTCATGAGTCCACTTATGTATGACACGCTTTACACAAAAATATCACGTTTTTTTTATGAATAAAAAAAAGTTTTTTTTTTTTTTAAGTTATGATATTGTTTAGTATATCCTGTGATATTGTTTCTGAGTCTGTGAGTCCAGTAAAAGAGTATCACAAGTTATACAAAATAATATTACACCTTACGATAAACAATATCACTGGTTGTACTAAACAATATCACGGGTTATACTATACAATATCACATCACTGAAGCTAACTTCGCCTTTCACTCCGCCTTTCACCATCTTCATTGTCAGTCATCTTGTCCACCATTGTAATTCACTATTATGTGTGTCTCCTCTGTTAGATAGCTCAACCTCATTAGAGAATAGAGAAAGATAAAAAGACGAGGATTATCATAGTATATACTAACTAATGTATTTATATAATATATTATTATATATTATACAAATACATTAACTTCCTCCATTTGTTTAGTACAAGTGGACTGAAAGGGAAGTAGGAGTAGCAGAAGAAGAAGATGGTACATACATGAGGTTGGGCAGAAATTTTGACTCTTAAAAAGGGCAAACATTTTAGGTTTACTACAACTTAAAAATTATTTATTTTAACCAGTTCAAAATAGCTCAAGTGAAAACTCCAATCTACTCCTCTAATCATAGTATAAACGTCGTCTCCAACAACCCTAGATAACGGGAGCTTCACAACTTCAACTTGGCTCAAGCACATTCAATTTCTATCCAATTCAGCAAGAATGCATGACATGTGAGACACGTACAGTATCAACTATTGCACATTTGAGTCCTTATTCTCTAAACCACAAATTCATGTAGTTTGAGGTAGCCGCATTGTTACTACCCCCACTGAAAGAGCATTGTTGAGCCATCCTTAAAGTGTCTTAGAAACTTTATCAGCTAGAATCATTCCAGTCCCACATTACATGCAAAAGACTGTACTATGCGGCCATTCGCCATCCACAAAATAGGATTATTGAGTTACAGTTTCACAGCTAGCATACAACTCCTGAGTTGCACATGTCAACAATGCTAGATTGTTACCTATAGTAATATTTAGAGCAAACTACTATGCTCCAGTATAAATAGAATCGTAGTCTCAAACCCATTGTTATTCAATTCGTGATATTCTTGTGTACAGCGTGTGTAACATAAGTGGACTCATGAGACTCAAAAATATAGGAGGGCTCACCGGATCTTGCCTCTCTCTCTCTCTCTCTCTCTCTCTCTCTCTCTCTCTCTCTCTCTCTCTCTCTCTCTCTCTCTCTCTCTCTCTCTCTCTCTCTCTCTCTCTATATATATATATATATATATATATATATTTTTTTCGAGCGATCTGAGAGCGTCCACATCATCAAAAATTAATTTGGGAAAATATCATAAATAATAATTTTTGATGTAAAAAATAAAGTGAAGAATCTTTTAGTTATTATAATATATATATTTCCTAAATTATATTCAAGTGATATTTCCAATTTTTATATCAAACTTTTACATTTCACTTGGCAAAAAAGTATCGTTAAAAAATTATTAAAATAATATAATTAGCTTCGTGGTAAAAAATGCTATCATTAGAGTATAGATTTCATATTATTTGCACATATTAAAACTTCTTAGTATGTAAAATTGTGTAATTTTGAGTATGTTTTGTCCCACATTGGAAAATAACGTAGGTATAGTGAATATACTACATATAAATAGTAGAATTGTTCCACATCAAAAGATTTGTATAAGGTGATGTGATCCTATGATTATAAATAGGAGGCATACTTGGAACTTATGTATCCACCCAAAATTTTTTGAGTCTCATAAATATTGTTTTAAAGAGCTCTTATGATTTTCTATCATTATCTACGATATGATATAAAAAAATAAAGTGAAAATCGTTGGGAACTACAGGGAAAAGAGTTAAGAACATGAACAAGAAGAGTTAAAAACATGAACAAGAAAATCAAAAAATACAAAACTAAAGGTTTTACTAATGGTAGTCTCCTGACACAGTACAAAACTAAAGATTTTACTAATGGTTGTCTTCTGAATGCAGTAATAGAGCGTTAATTAGTCGTTATATGTACGATGTAGTGATCTCTATCTAATGATCGAGACTAAATGGTTTTACCTTCAAAGAAAAATAATATGTATATAATAGTGGTTTTTTTAAGAAGAGACATGTACTTCTTTGGTATGTTATATCTTTCACATTGAAAAATAATGTAGACATGATGAACATACTACGTCTAAATAATTAAATTATTTATCTCACATCAAAAGAATAGTATACGGTAGGGTGATTCTATAAATATAAATAGGAGGCATCCTTGAAACTTAGGTATTAACCCAAAAATTTTTGATATAAAAGATATGTACTTTTTAGTATGTTATATGTCCCACATTGAAAAATAATGTAGGTGTGGTGAATATATTATGTATAAATAATAGAACTGTCCCATATATATATACATTTTCTATATTATATTAAAGTGATGTTTATAATTTTGACATAAAAACTTTATATTTCGTTTGACAAAAAAGTATCATATGAAAATTATATAATTAGATTGTGACAAAAAAATGCTATCATTAGAGTGTAGATTGTATTGTATTTTCTCATTATTAAATCGGGTTGATGTCAAAGTAGGTACGAAAAAAATGGTGTACTTAGTTTGTTATTTGTCCTACATTGAAAAGTGATAATGTAAGAATATACTATGTATAAATATTAGAATTGTCCCACATCGAGAGATTACCATAAGACAGGGTGACCTTATGATTATAAATAGAAGTCATAACCCAAAATCTTTTGATTCTCTTAAGTATTGTCAGAGAGAGCTCTCAAAAGAGTTTGTATTACTGTCTCTACAATAATGATTTCTAACCTAAGTTAATCTTTGGAAAATCTTTTAGTTATTATAATATATACTCTGTATTTCTTATTTTATATTGAAGTGATGTTTCTAATTTTTATATAAAACTTTTACATTTCATTTGGCAAAATAATGTCGGTAAAAAAATTATGAAAATAATATTATTAGATTCATGGTAAGAAATGCTATCATTAGAGTATATATAGATTTCATATAATTTGCACATATTAAAGATGGTGTATTTCATAGTATGTTATATGTCCCACATTGAAAAATAATATAGGTGTGACAAAAATACTACATATAAAAAATAGAATTTTCTCACATCGAAATATAGCATAAGGTGGTTGATTCTATGATTATAAATAGGAGACATCATTGAAAATTAGGCATCAACCCAAAATCTTTTGAGTCTCTTAAGTATTGTCTTGGAGAGCTCTTAAAAGTTTATATCATTATATTTTCTACCTATAGATTTTATATGTCCCACATTGAAAAATAATGTAGGTGTGGTAAATATACTACGTTTAAATAATATATTTAGAATTGTTTTAAAAAAAATTCTATCATTAGAGTATATGTTCATATCATTTACACATATTTTAATTATGATAAAAAAAACATATGAATATTAATAGATAATATAGTATTTGATTATTATTAAATCGGGTTGGATGTCGAATTATGTTAAAAAAATTTGGTGTACTTTTAAATATGTTATTCATCTCACATTGAAAAATAATGTAGGTGTGATAAATATATACTACGTATAAATAGTTGAATTGTCCCCACATCAGAAGATTATCATAAGGTGGGGTGATCTCATGATTATAAATAGGATTTATCCTTGGAATTTAGGTATCACCCCAAATATATTGAATCTCTCAAAGTATACTTATTATATAAGAGACTTTAAACATAATCTTGAATTAAATATTAAATTTTTAAAGTTGTAACATTTTTTTAGGTGGGAGAAAGAGCGATAAAATGGTCAATATTATAACGGAAATTTTTCATGGTACCCTCGAATTTTGGTAGATTACACATAATACCCCTAATTTTAAGTTTCTCCATATAATATCCTTGTGTTTACTTTTTTTCATAATGTCGTTACTCCTGTGAATAACTAGATGAGTAATTGAGCATGACATGCTATTTGTGTTTTGTTATTTAGGTATTAAATGTTAGTTTATTAAATAAAATATGGATTTAGGAATTAGATGATGAAGTGTTTGTGTAATAGATAACAAAAGAAAAAGGCGTCACAAGTCATAGGAGTAATGGCGTTACGACGGAAGTTGTGAAATGGTAATCTGGGAAAGAAAAAGATGAACAAAGGGGTACCATTTGTAGAAACTTAAAATTATTAGGGGTACCATGTGTAATCTATCAAAGTTCAAGGTTACCATGAGAAATTTCCAATATTATAATGATATAGTTAATTAAATTTTCATTTAAAAGAGAGAGATATCTGTACCAATAAAACAATAAAGGGGGTATTATTTTTTAATTATTATTTTATTGCCACGCCATCAAAATTAACGCCCATTTAACAGTCTTTACATTAGGGAGTACCATGGGCAAAAAAATGTAACCTCAAGGGTACCATAGGGAGATTCTTAAAAGTAGGGGTAACCTGGAAAATCTGACAAAATTAAGGAGTACCACGGGAAATTTCCGTATCTCAATTATGATAAATTTTTTTGAAGAAAAACAACGTACAAATATTAATGGAGAGTACTTGATCATATTATTAAATTTAAATATAACTATTAGATATAATGAGTAACAATTGTCCGTATTCGGTATTTGGGATTTGGTTGGATGTCGAACTAAGTGCAAAAAAGATGGTGTAATTCTAAGTATGTTATTTGTCCCACATTGAAAAACAATGCATGTTTGATGAATATATACTACGTATAAATAGTAGAATTGTCCCACATCAGAAAAATAATCCAAGTTTGGTGAATATATTACTTATAAATAGTAGAATTGTCCCACATTGAAAGATTAGTATAATGTGAGGTGATTATATGATTATAAATAAGAGTTAACTCACGTATATATTAATCTTTTATTTTTTTTGAAAGAGATATTTTAATAATATGTAAACAAATCATTAGATATAGAATGTAAACATTAAACCCTTATAACGTTTTTTTTGTATTATAAATAAGTTAATTACCCCGTTGCAACGCACGAGCATTCAAACTAGTATATCTATCTATATTATTAAAGGAAGCTTTTTTCGAGCGATTATAGAGTCTCCAGCTTCTGCAAACTACCTAAAATAAATCTATTCAGTTTTAATAATTTTTAATATAGAGGTAGAATAATAGTCCGTATAAACAACTACATATTCTAAGATAAAATAACAAAAAGATAGTGTTAATGAGCAATAAAAAAAGTAAAAAATAACAATTATTAGGATTTATGTTTAAGAAGTTCAATAAGACTCTAACATATTACCTTCAAAGCTATATATATTGAAAGCTCTTACTTGATCGTCATTCAACTTCTTTCTATTTATTGTTCCACGTAATTTTTTTATTTGCTCATTGACATTGATTCCTTTGTTTGCTGCTTTGACAACATTATTCGTTTTGCTTAGTTCACTGTTATGATGATTATGATATGATGATGTATGCATAATAAGTTCTTTAATTAATTTAATTACAGGCTTTGGTATTTATTTCTTTCCTACGTACATAATTTCTGACATATTTATGTTCTAATTGATGACTTTTCATAATTTTATTCAGGGTACAATTTGCAATATTATGAAAGATTGTGACTTGCCTTTGACAAATACGTAAGTGATTTGAAGCCCAAAAACAAAAATCGCCACATATCATCGATATCGTGTATGTAATTTTGATCTCTTAACTCTGCTGTTTTGCATTCAGAAGCTTATATTTAAGGGTTCATTAATTCTCAAATATTAACTCTAAAGTATTGTACTCCGTAATCAAGGTCTTATATTATGTGTTTATGTCGACTGATTATTTCTCATATGTCAAACACAGGAAATCGAGTTGGAAATCGAGTTAACGTGAGCGAGCAATCGAACTTTGTAGAGACTCTATAATGAATTTAATTGGCTTAAGAATTTATATACTACGAAAGATGTTACAAAATGAAAATATGATTCAAATAAAATTAGCTACCGTTATTATATTTAATTTGCTAATTGCACGTCGAAGGGAAGTTATGACGTACGTACGGCTAAATCTTTTATCACATACGTAGAAAGTATATCTATGTAGGACGATGTCAAAAATTAATATATACAACGTAGTAGTATGATTTTAGCTATCTAGCTAACTCAATTTGGGAATTGATAAAAAAGACAATTTCAACGCGAGGACCAAGGGCTGGGTTAAATCTTTCATACTCCTATTAATATTGATAAGTACTCTCTCCTTTTGGACCGCCTTTTACCTTTCAGGAAGAAAACTTGAAGTGCAGGCCTCGTATTAACGACAGTGTTTGCATGAACTCAGAGTCAACTACTTAAACCGGGACGGGCCCATCCTTCACCTCGGAGATTAGCGCTAGCAGCTTAATTGGATTCAACTTAACCATAGTGTTATAGTTGTATTAGAATTGAACCTAGGCTTTCATCTTATCTTAAGTGGTTAGCATTCATTTGTTGCATTCGGAGTTTATAGAATCAGTAATATTGTCCCAATATTTGTGTAAAAAAAAATTATTGTCCCAATATATTTGTATTTTAGCTTTTATTAAAGAATTTGACGTAAGTGACTAACGTATTGACACATTAGTTTTTTGTTTTCTCAATTATAATCTCTTAACCAAATTCATATAGCTTGGATAGTTCGTAAATGTTGGTCTCTCTCACGTTAATCAAAAGCGTTTCATAAAGACACTACTCCACCATTCCCGAATCAAATTATAAGTAAGATTATCACTTTTTTAGGTTAAAACCCAAATCCAACCGAGCTTATAACGAATGAGGTCACAAATATGTAAAAACAATTAAGAAAAAAACTCTCTAAAAGCTCAAACTCCGGTCTTCACTATGAAAAGTGGGACAATCACTAACATATTAATCAAAACATGGAATAGATTTGATTTCAACAAAAACATTACTTCGTATTTTTTATTTTAGTAAAAATCGTGACATTAATTAAAAAAATCACCAAACAATCAATTTTTATGATAAAATGTACTGTTGACCTTAAAAAAGAATTAAATAAAACGATATTATTTCTAGGCACGTGCATTGCACGGGCATTAAATCTAGTATATATATAAAAGAGAGTTTTTTCGAGCGATATTAAAGCGTCCACATCATCAAAAATCAATTTAGGAAAGTATCATAAATAATATTTTTGGTCTAAAAAATAAAGTGGAGAATCTTTTAATTAGTATAATATATATTTCCTATTTTATATTCAAGTGATGTCTCTAATTTTTATATAAAAAAAATTTACATTTCATTTGGCAAAAAAATGTCATTAAAAAAATAATAAAAATAATATAATTAGATTCGTGGTAAAAAATGCTATCATTAGAGTATAAATTTCATATAATTTGCATTTATTAAAGATAGTATACTTAACTTCTTAACATGTTATATGGCACACATTGAAAATTGTCCCACATCAAAAGATTAGCATAAGGTGGGGGATCATATGATTATAAATAGAAGGCATCTTTGGAACCTAGGGACCAACCCAAAATCACATTAGTTATGAAAACTAATGTAATCGCCTAAAACTTTAGTTGATTCCACTTGAATTGACTTGAGGTTTCATTATATATGATTACATTTGTAAGATTACATCTGTTTAATCTTTGTTGAATTTGTCTCATTTACATTTTCATTTTACATTTGAATTCTTAAGAGTTTATATCATTATCTCCACAGTATGATATATATTTTCTATATTATATTCAAATGATGTTTATAATCTTTATATAAAAACTTATACATCTCATTTGACAAAAAAGTATCAAAAAAAAATTATGAAAATTATATAATTAAATTTGTGGTAAAGAAAATGCTATCATTAGAATATAAGTTTCATATCATTTGCACATATTTTAATTATGATAAAAAAAACATATGAATATTAATAAATAGTATAGTATTTGCGAAAAAGATGGTGTATTTCTAAATATGTGATTTGTCCCGCATTGAAAAATAGTTGAGTGTGGTAAATATACTACATATAAATAGTTGAATTGTCCTACATTAGAAGATTATCATTAAGTGAGATGATCACATGATTATAAATAGGAGTCATCCTTGAAATTAGTATCAATCCAAAATCTTTTAAGTCTTTTAAGTATTGTCTTGGAGACCTCTTATAACAATTTGTTTAACGGCACACATTAGTTACAACAATACCATACAAATATTAATCACGTAAACATTTATATACATTTATAAAGGCGATTACATATTATTGATACTAAGTTAGGTCACCTTCTTCTGTTTTGAAACATGTTCCACTGTTAGAAGCAATTAGTTGTATACTTAGTGCTACACATATTCATTTTTCTCCCTCTCCCTTAGTAATTTCATGCATGGATATGATATGAATGCTTAACTATGTCGAATTTTCACGAACTTGCCATCACATTGCATCGATTTGTTTAGTTTTGCAAGGTAACAAATCAACATATAAATAGATAAAGGAATTACCTGAGTTTATTAAATTAGGGCCTTAAGGGTTTACGGTAAAAATTAATAGATAGTCGTGCAAAAAAGATGGCATACTTTTTCGTATGTTATTTGTCCCACATTGAAAAATATTATAGGTGTGGTGAATATATTATATATAAATGTGGTGAATATATTATATATAAATAGTTGAATTGTCCCACATCATATGATTATCAAAAGGTGGGGTGATCCTAAAAATTAATTTAGGAAAGTATCATAAATAATATTATATTCAAGTGATGTTTCTAATTATTATTTAAAAATTTTTACATTTTATTTAATAAAAAATATCGTTAAGAAAATTATGAAAATAACATAATTTAATTCGTGGTAGAAAATGCTATCATTAGAGTATATATTTTATATAATTTGTACATATAAGATTGTGTACTTCTTAGTATGTTATATATGTTCCACATTGAAAAATAAATGTAGTTGTGGTGAATATACTACATAAAAATAATAAATTGTCGCATGAAAGATTAGCGTAAGATGTGGTGATCCTATGATTATAAATAGGAGGTATCCCCACAACATCTTTTAAGTCTCTTAAATATTGTCGCAGAAACTCTTAAAAGTTTGTATCATTATCCCCACATGACATGATATATATATATATATATATATATATATATATATATATATATATATATATATATATGAGGTGGGATCCGGTGAGAACGAACACTCGATGAGAACGGTGAGAACGAACTACCAAACAAATTATTAACACGCGACATTATCAATTTATCATTACCCACCAAATTTGTAACACACAACATTACGAACCCCATTGTTGACTACTCCAAACTCAAATCTGATACATCTACCACCACCAGAATCCGGCAAACGCCACTCACACCGACACCGAGCTCCGACACATACCGCCATTGACAAGACGCCGACAAAAACACGCCCACTGTTGTCGCCCCTATTCCATTTGAACGACCTTTTATCCCAGATCTACCACCTCACAGGCGTCACCGTGGTCAATTAACTCGCCGGAATCGTCATCGTGGTTATGTGAGTGGTGGTGGCCGTGGTCGTGGAAGCGAATTTATATGGTGGCCGATGTTGGTAATGGTGTGTGGTGTTGTTGTTGATATCGATAGTAATGGTGGTTGCCGGTGATGTTGATAGTACAGGTGGCTGCCGGTGATGTCGAAGGTTGTGGTGGCTGTCGGTGATGTCGACGGTGGTTCCGGTGATGCTGAATTTGATAATTTATTTTTATCCCTCAATAGACGATTCTCCATTTTAATTCATCAATATCTTGGGCTCTTGGCTATGGCTTCAGCAGTCTTCTTAATTCAATTCCTTTTTTGCTTTTTGAGTTCCGAGTTCGTTGGATTAACTTAGTTTGCTTGGATTAATTTATGTTCTTAAATTATTGTACGTAATTTTGCTTATGCTCACTAAGTTTAGTTTGTGTCTTTATTTGTTCCATTAATGTTTGTATTTGTGCTTGAATAGAGTCATTGTTGTTGGAGTATAGTTAATGATTAGCTTAAATATGTAACAAAATGGGTTTCTATAAGTGTATCAAACTTTATTGGATACGGATTACGGTATCTCTCAATTATATCTCGTACTCCGTAGAAAATATATTTTGGATAGAAAAAAGTGTATGTGCATTCTTAAAAGTATACATGTATATAGAATTCGGGTAAAAAATGTATATAGGATAAAAAAAGTGTATTTACATTTTCAAAAAGTGTGTATAAAATTTAGTTTAAAAGTGTACCTAACATAGAAAAAAGTGTATCTATACTCATAAAAAGTGTATAGAATTCAAGTAAAAAACGTAACTACGATAGAAAAAAGTGTATCTATACTCGTAAAAAGTGTATATAGAATTCAGGTAAAAAGCGTACCTTCGATAGAAAAAAAGTGTATCTATACTCGTAAAAAGTGTATATAGAATTCAGGTAAAAAGCGTACCTTCGATAGAAAAAAGTGTATCTATACTCGTAAAAAGTGTATATAGAATTCAAGTAAAAAGCGTACCTAACATAGAAAAAAGTGTATCTAGGATTTGGTAAAAAAAAAAAAAAAAAAAAAAAAAAGTTGCACTTGGTATATATTCCAATGATTTTAGTGCGTTCTCACCGTTCTCACCGAGTGATCGTTCTCACCGGATCCTAATTCTATATATATATATATATATATATATATATATATATATATATAAATTCAAGTGATCTTTCTAATTTTTGTATAAAAACTTATACATTTTATTTGACAAAAAAGTATCGTAAAAGAAATTATGAAAATTATATAACTAGATTCGTGGTAAAAAAATGTTATCATTAGAGTATAGGTTTCATATCATTTGCACATATTTTAATTATGATAAAAAATAGGAAAAAAAACGTATGAATAGTGATAGATAGTATAGTATTTGTTTATTATTAAATCGGGTTGGATGTCGAATTAAGTGCGAAAAATATGATGTATTTCTAAGTATGTTATTTTTCCCACATTGGAAAATAATGTAAGTGTGATGAATATACTACATATAAATAGTTGAATTGTCCCACATTAGAAGATTATCATAAGTTTAATAAATATATATTACGTATAAATGTAACGTTGCTTAATGTTAAATCTTCATGTTAATTTTTAAAGTTTTAACATTTTTTTTAGGTGGGATAAAGAGTAATAAAATGGTCAATATTAATAAAATCTCTTATTTATTATAATGATATAGTTAATTAAATTTTTGATTTGAAAAGAGAGAAATATCCATACCAATAAAACATTACTCCGTATATGTAATTTATATGATAGCATGATTTCAAATTATCATTGTTGGAAATCTATATCTCATTATTCAACATATTCTTATATGTTTCAAATTTAATTTGTCATAAAATTAATAAATGAATCTTATGCATGCAAACTTTAATAAAAGGAGATAAGAAAATCAATTTCTTACCAAATGAAATTCGGTTTTATGGGCACTAACAAATTCACCTATTTGTTAGTTCTTGAGCTTTCCCTTAAATGGATGAACAAAAGGTCCAAATTAGAACCTCTCCCAAATGTGAATACCCAAGGAATACATCTTAAAGACTAAAATAATATGATCTAGTATTAAGATTAGTCTACTTAAAATTGACACAAAACATTGATTTTACTCTTGGAATTTCGGTTCAAGAGATAGTAATTTTGTGACTTTATTTCTCTAGAATTATCATAAATTGTAGAGAGTTTGATGGATTTTCTTACACTAGAAAAATAATTAGACAAAAGAATGAATAATATGGAGAAAACATATTGGTTGCACACAAGGGGAAACCGGTTGGGGGAGGCTCTTTTAGGGGAGCCTATGCATGCAATAGTTGCTCTTCTCAAAAGCTATAGGGTTGCATGGCTAGAAGGTAGTCTTTCATCATTATGTTTTCCACTAATATGAAAACACAATATTAACCCCATACTCCTTCTAATTTCGGCATTTTCATAATTAAATGGATGGTCCATTTTATTTTGTCATTTGTCAATTTTGTCACATGTAACATGTTACATGACATGTCACAATGTAATGTATTTTTAACATATTAAAAATCAACATACTTATAAAATATGTCATTTACAAAATCGACTAGTAATTCATAATTACTTGTGCCAAAAGTGTTTCCGAATTATAAACCACAACATTCTGTATTTATAATAATTTATTCATTCCGTTTCAATTGTTTCTGTAAACAATAATTTCATCTAAGTAATAAAACAATTCGATTACTGACCGTGTCTTATTTAATCATATTTACAATAAAATACGTAAATTATACTCACAAAATCATCCGTCAATTTTAAGCAATTTAATTAACTCGTATCGGTATACGATTAATTAAATAATAAATTAAGAGTATTTCCCTATAGGTATGACCTAAGGGGATCAACTGATCACCACCGTCGCACGACAGTAATGTCAAACTCTAGTCAGCCAATCATTACCGATATGTGTGGACCAGTTGACTGTAAAATATTACATCCCACATGTATTCTTAAAATGAGATTTAATAATGATATTTAAATCATGTGATCGCACTATTGTTGAGGACACATTTCCCAACAATCTCCCACTTGTCCTCGACAAGTGTGCGTCACCAATTCTCTTGTCCTATTACTATCTCCCACTCAATGCAAGGTGTCTTTCGGGTCGTACTTGCAAGTGATCATATCGAGAGTGGTTTTCTCGATCCGAGAATAATCGATTGACCGGATTTATCTATCATAGATACCTTCCGAGCGTGGCCATGCATTTCCAGTTCATTACTCCTCGAGTGGCCCTGAGATATTGTTTTAACCCTGACAAGGGGGTGGACAATTCCTATTGCACTTATTCCCTTCGACTAGCCACAGCCATCATAACCCAAAATATGCCCATTTGACCCCATTTAAGAAGGTCGTAGTAACACAAATCAAAGTTAATCAAATCGTGCCATCTTAGGCGAATGGTCTTTAGTCAAAAGAATCGACTCATTAGAATACTATAGTAGCTCTCGCCACGACCAGGCTATATAAATTTCCAGAACTCTATAAGCGGTCATAAGGCCCGACAAAGTGTTCCTAACAGTCTGCCTATGTGATCGACTAGTCATCTCACATGACTCTATGGCACTTGAACTTGCCATTAATCGCATCACACTCTAGTCACTTCGAGACGTCACCTCATACAAGCGACTATGGGGTAATACTATGTTAATCCGGGTTCACTTTAACGGGGTTCAACGTTGTCTCTACAACCCGTTTGGATGTAACAAAGTATAATAAAAGAGTTTTAAAGTAAAAATCGAACGACAAATGCGATTATCACATATGAATAGTCAATGCCTGATTACTATTCATGTTCTATAATCTAATTTGATCTTGTACGTAGTTGTTCATTTCAATTCAATTGAAATGACATGACTCATCATGTTTAGCCTTTGAGAAGGCTTTGGTTAGTAGGTTTTATCAATTTCTTGTACCTTACTCAACCTTACTACATACTCGTTTTCCTTTGTAATGTATACATTTGTATTACAAAACTTTCTGAGTACATGTCGAGATCCAATCAAGACATAGGCCCTTTAGCCTAAGAATAGCTCCCACTGTTTTCACAGTGTGCGGGACTCATCCTTCTTGCACATCTCATGATAGCAAGTGTACTCAATTTCCGTTATAAATATCTCTCATTGTTCTTTATTGCCTAGAACGATTCTAGAAAATCTACTTCTTATTTAACATTGCCACAATGGTATCTTAACCATCCTAATGTGTTTTGATTATGGTTTCGTCATAAACCATGCGCAATGTCAATTGTCAATTGTCACTTGTGTAACACCCTTACACAAAATTGCATCAAAAACAATTTGCTTTACTTCCTTAATGCTTCTGCAAGCACTTAAGGGTAATCTTTATGGCTTACTTGGTAAAGATTACTTAAATTCGATTTTGAAAACAATTCATCATACTCAAGGTATATGAAGTGTTATACATCATTACTTATTTAATTGATCCGGTAGCGGAAGCAAATGGAATCAATCAAATATGTTCAATTTAATTGAACTAGTCATGAATCTTATCAACATAAGACTTCTTATTGACGCCAATATCATGTGGATTTATCTTCATAAATCCGGATATTAAAGATGTATTATAATACTCCAAAAGTCTTACATCATTCGCAATGATCAATATGTTATTCACATATAAGACTAATTAACATTTTCGTAACTCCCACTAAACTTCATGTATAAAGACAACTTCTCGACTTAACGAGAAAAGTTTTATCACATGATCAAAATGTTGATTCTAACTCATTGATGTCCTACTTAAGATTCTCTCTTAAGTTTCACATTATCTTAGGATTGCAAGAATCTATAAAACTCAAGACATGTATTGAATACATTCCTTCTAAGTGAAGAAGTGGGTTTTAGATTCACTCGCTATGTATTTCATAATAATGAAACACAATCCCTAAGAAGATCCAAATAGACTTAAGCATTTCAATTAGTGCAAAACCCTTTGCAACCAATCTTGCTATGAAATCTCTCTTTATTAGTGCAAAACCCTTTGTCACTAATCAAGCCCTTTTGTTTCGGATTTTCATGGCTCTAAGCCTTGTATTGAGTTGTGACTTAAACACTCTTATGTAAGTCATATGTTCATTACTTTCTAGAAGTAATCAATTTGAATCAAACAATTTCTTTTGTAAGTTATAAGCTCTTTACTTTCTTAAAAGTAGCATAAATTCATCATTTTTAACAAGTGACGAATTTAACCTCCTAGGTTTTAAAGAAACAATGTCTTACACAAAACGTCTCATGTAGCCAAGAAAGACCAGTTTCTTGTAACATAACATTCTTTGTGGCTCTCTTGAATAATTTCTCCCACTCTGTCTTCTAGAAATAAACTTGTATTTTAGAAAGACAGCTTCACGAGCCGCAAACCCGTCGTACTCGTGATAATTGAAAGGGAAAAATGAGCATTTGTTTCTTGTGAAAACTTACAAACATGGTACCCTACCATTTCATATCTCATATGAATCGTTTTATATTTAGTGGAAAAATAATCTAGACAAAATGATAAAATCCCCAAAAGGATCAAGTAACTCAAAGTAACTTGATCGAAGTCCAAACCATATCGAATAGCGTTTGATTTCTTATCCAACCACACATTATCCCATAATGCGTGCTAAGAGAGATTAACTTGTGATACTATATCACATTTCTTTTTGCTTATATCAAAGTCTTCACTTTGATAATCCCATCACGACTAAATCGTGATTCCTTGAACTCTTTGAAATTCTTCAAAGATTTTTCTATTTACCTTATTAAGTGAACATATTAGTGTCAACTTAAATCGTTGGTAAAAGAAAATGATCAACCTATTTTGGATCGATGATTTACAACCTCGATCTCCTTTTCAATCAAAAGGCACGAGACATCTTGCTTTGAATACAAGATACGCATATACCATTAACAATCTAATGGTTTCAAGAGTACTCGATAACTCTTTGCGTTAATCATTCTAGAATTTAAGGTTTAATCTTGGGTTACCAATTTGAGTCTTGCATCATCTTCATGATATATCATTCTAGTTTGGTTTAGAATATAATCACTTTGATAATGGGCTAGCCATACATCAAATCGTGGTGTATAGGGTCACAAAAGTGAAACCTCTTTTGTATCTTAACAAGTTTGTATTCTTATTTAGAGTTTATGTACTTAATAGTCACAATTAAGTACAACTCCAAACCCGAAAACTAGATTTAGTACACAATGACTCTATCTCTCGACTTCATTGTTGCTAGTCGTCATATTTTAATCATCCTATGTATCAAACATAATGATGAAAACCACCACCGGTTTCCAATATTGACGAAGTAGTACTAGCAAAATTTTATGTCAATCAAATAAACATTTAAAGAAGAAGGTCTCATTAGATGTCCCACAACTAACTTGTTGATTCTTCAATAATTTGGGGTAGTCTCCTTTCTCGTGTCCAACATTTAAGACAATGGAAACTTATCGGTCGGGATTGATAGGTTTAGTATCGTCATTCTCAACAACTTTACCTTTAACATTACCTTTGTATCAATTCCATTATAATCTTTACTTCTTGAACCACGTTCCCATCTTAACGGTTTAAGAGAATGCTCCCACTTATTTCAATGAGTCTTTGCTTTGAGAAGCAAAATTGAATTCATAAAGATTACTCTTCATTTGTTCGTTTTAGTCTTAAAACTTTCATTGAAGTGGTTGCGTTATTTTGGTCAATTACGAATTCTGACAAATCTAATTACCAAAATAATTTATCGCTTCAAGGTACTTAATTCAATTAAGTATATGAATAACAATCCATTGTAAGTAGATGTGTTAGTCAAGAATCAAAAACCTGTTTGATAATGAATAACTTTAATCTATACTCTTTACAAGAGATCCTTAGCAATGGTTCTTTCGAGGTCTTTAGAAGAAAATTCAAATTTTGTCTTTAGTTACGATGTTTTAATGGAGTTTTGAATCAAAAATCGAAATGATATCGTATATGAATTGTGGTAAAGAAATAGAACAATATAATAACGAAATAATGGAAAACTTAACATTTATCGTTTTATTAATACTTGGAAAAACAAGTATAGCATTTACATAGTGACCTCTACCCAACTATGATAAATGATTCCAAGATCCAAATTCATATTAACTTGGGCACGGTGTGGCCGATACATCCCTTATCAATATAACTCGGTGGATTAACTCTTTAATCGATTCTACTCTTAGAACTCTTGGTCGATAAAATTACATTAACATTTATCTTTAGCCCAAAACACATCCGACAAGGGCACGGTGTGGCCGATACATCCCTTATCAAAAACTTTTGTTGAGTTCAATCCAAATTTCGAATAAATGTGTCCATGATCCAAATCCACATCAACTTGGGCACGGTGTGGCCGATACATCCCTTATCAACATGAATTCGGTGGATAGACATTTATCACCCACTTCCCCTACGTAACAAGGTTTGTACCCCGGTGTGGCCGAGTGTACTCCCTCACGAAATAGGTTTTCATGGTTTCTACTCTTTGGTAAGGCTATGTCTCAATTGTTTATTTTAGCGAGAGGTCATGTCAATTTATTATCTATCACGTTTTAAGTGAACTAAAGCGGTGAACTATGATAATTATAATTGACACGGTCGATATACTTGATTAAAAGATGATGCATGTTTTAGTTATGGCGATTTAGCGATGCATGCAACATATAAATAAAATGCAAAGCATAAATTAAATAAAATCCTAGTATGGCCTTCCTAAAATAGAAAATCTAATTAACTATTACATATTCGGAAACCAACTCCATTGGTCCCTTGAACTTCGGTTGTGGCACGCATCTCGAGGTAACACCGTCTTTATGTATCGCCTTCTTGAAGAAATCCGTCTTTGGGAACTCCGAAATGAATAAAATTACATAATAAATTACATAATTTCCTATTATACATTTGTAACTATAATAAAATAAATCTATTAAATTACAAGACGGTGATACGAGATCACAATAAAATTACAACCGAATCGATATTCCCATACATTTCGGGCAATACTAATTAAAAACTAAGGCCATATTAAGTAAAAATTACATAATTCAAAAATTACATAAAATAAAATTATGACAATCATAAATAAAATGCAGCATTAAAATATGTATGAACATGCCCAATTTTATGCTAAATCGCCTTTAATTAGCCAATATCGTATATTACTCGGTTTTTACGGATTTGCGTGATTCAACATTTTATAATCACAAAAATTACATAAATTCATATTTATGCACAAGTTAATTATCCTAACTTCTTAGGACTCAAAATTAGTCTCCACTAACTATTTGACCATAATTAACTCATATTTCTTAATATTGTTCATAAAAGGACTCAAAATTACAATAAAATGCTATAAACTTCAAATAAACCACTAAAATTTCAAATAAATTCAAAATTTGAAATTTAAACTCATGAACATTCTGGAAAAATACCATGACACTCATAATGTTCAAAAACTTAGGTTAAATATTTCGAAAGTTATCGGGAAAAACAATGTTGCGGTTTATCGGATTTATCAATAAAAATCATAAAAACATGAGAAAAATTATATTCATCAACTTTTCAATTTTAGATCTGAAAAAGATAATAAAATGCAACATGTGACGTTTTTCCTTAGTCATGAAGTATGTTTTAGCAATTTTTCACTAATTAAGTCACTATTTATGCTATTTTTCATCAAAAATCCATAAATCATGCATGAAGACTTCATTATAGCCTATTATTTTACACACATCTTGTAAAATTTCATGTGACAACATACTAAATTTCTATGATCAGATTCGAAATATTTCTCATCTTAACCTATTTTTCATCTAAATCCGATTTTTATCATGAAAAATCCATTTTTCGAGCATAAGAACTCATAAAATTATGAAAATTTCCATATCATCTAAAAATAATATATGTGAAAACATACCCAAAAACCACTTGAAAATTCGAAGTTTAGCTAATTTTCGTCCAAAAATGACATTTTTATCATAAAAATCACATTTTAATGCCAATATTATATAAAATGAACAATAAAATCCATAAATTAACCAAAATATCCTAAATACATTTTAGGATCAGAAACTTTAACATGAACAAATTAATTTGGTGATATATCATAATAACACAAATTATACAAGTTTTATATGTTAATCTTTATAACTCGGAAAAACTTTTAACCGATTTGCATGCAAACAACCATGGCTCTTGATACCGATTGTTGGAAATCTATATCTCATTATTCAACATATTCTTATATGTTTCAAATTTAATTTGTCATAAAGTTAATAAATGAATCTTATGCATGCAAACTTTAATAAAAGGAGATAAGAAAATCAATTTCTCACCAAATGAAATTCGGTTTTATGGGCACTAACAAATTCACCTATTTGTTAGTTCTTGAGCTTTCCCTTAAATGGATGAACAAAAGGTCCAAATTAGAACCTCTCCCAAATGTGAATACCCAAGGAATACATCTTAAAGACTAAAATAATATGATCTAGTATTAAGATTAGTCTACTTAAAATTGACACAAAACATTGATTTTACTCTTGGAATTTCGGTTCAAGAGATAGTAATTTTGTGACTTTATTTCTCTAGAATTATCATAAATTGTAGAGAGTTTGATGGATTTTCTTACACTAGAAAAATAATTAGACAAAAGAATGAATAATATGGAGAAAACATATTGGTTGCACACAAGGGGAAACCGGTTGGGGGAGGCTCTTTTAAGGGAGCCTATGCATGCAATAGTTGCTCTTCTCAAAAGCTATATGGTTGCATGGCTAGAAGGTAGTCTTTCATCATTATGTTTTCCACTAATATGAAAACACAATATTAACCCCATACTCCTTCTAATTTCGGCATTTTCATAATAAAATAGATGGTCCATTTTATTTTGTCATTTGTCAATTTTGTCACATGTAACATGTTACATGACATGTCACAATGTAATGTATTTTTAACATATTAAAAATCAACATACTTATAAAATATGTCATTTACAAAATCGACTAGTAATTCATAATTACTTGTGCCAAAAGTGTTTCCGAATTATAAACCACAACATTCTGTATTTATAATAATTTATTCATTCCGTTTCAATTGTTTCTGTAAACAATAATTTAATCTAAGTAATAAAACAATTCGATTACTTAGACCGTGTCTTATTTAATCATATTTACAATAAGATACGTAAATTATACTCACAAAATCATCCGTCAATTTTAAGCAATTTAATTAACTCGTATCGGTATACGATTAATTAAATAATCAATTAAGAGTATTTCCCTATAGGTATGACCTAAGGGGATCAATCGATCACCACTGCCGCACGACGTAATGTCAAACTCTAGTCACCAATCATTACCGATATGTGTGGACCAGTTGACTGTAAAATATTACATCCCACATGTATTCTTAAAATGAGATTTAATAATGATATTTAAATCATGTGATCGCACTATTGTTGAGGACACATTTCCCAACAATTATCACTAAACTAATTCAATGCTCAGCATCAATAGAGTGTTATCTACCTTATTCATTCCTTATTCCCATGTGTTTATTCATATTTTTTGTTTTGTTTTGAAAGAGATATTTTAATTATAGGTAAACAAAATAATTAGACATAAGATGTAAACACTAGGGCCTTATAACCATTTATTTTATTATTTTAATTTTATTACTAAGTTAATTACCCCATTGCAACACATGGGCATCCAAACTAGTATATATATAAAAGAGACTTTTTTCGAGCGATTATAAGCTGTCCACATCATCAAATATCAATTTAGGAAAGTTTTATAAATAATAATTTTTGATGTAAAGAATAAAGCGGAGAATCTTTTAATTATTATAATATAGTATATAGTATATATTTCCTAATTTATATTCAAGTCATGTTTCTATTTTTTACATGAAAACTTTTACATTTCATTTGACAAAAAAAGCATTATTTAAAAAATTATGAAAATAATATAATTAGATTCGTGGTAAAAAATGCTATCATTAGAGTATAAATTTCATATAATTTGCACATGTTAAAAATTGTGTATTTCATACTTCATAGTATGCTATATGTTCCACATTAAAAAATAAAGTTGGTGAGGTAAATATACTATGTATAAATAATAGAATTATCCCACATCGGAAGATTAACATAAAGTGGGGTGATCCTATGATTATAAATAGGAGCATCTTTCGAACTTAGGTATCAACCCAAAATCTTTTGAGTCTCTTCAAATATGCTATATGTCCCACATTGAAAAATAATGTTGGTGAAGTAAATATACTATGTATAAATAATAGAATTGTCCTACATCGAAAGATTAAACATAAAGTGGAAGTGATTGTAACACCCCCATACTCCAAGTGCCTTACCAGAACCACTTAAGGCATGAGAATGCTACCATCTCGGTTACCCGAGGCAATGTATATCAAATAGAGAATAACGAAACGTACTTAATTAAGTAAATGAGTTAAACTGATTACAATCCAAAACCAAAACTGTAAAACCAATACAAATGTTCCAAAACCAAACACTTAAAGTAAACTAAGTTCATGACAAATCGGAAGACTCTAGTGACTCATGTGATGACTCCATCCCAGCTATCCCTCGTGCAAGCCATCTCATACCTGCTCAATAACTGCTCACCATCCCCGAATGGATCACCATAATTTTCAAAACATTTAAACGGGGTCAGTACTGATTACACAAACAATACAACAAAAGCAATACAACAATCCAATCCAACCAAACCAATCTCCATCATATCACCACACACCTGGCTACACACTAAAGTGTGTAGTCCTGCCAGAATACTCATCGCAACAAGTATTCCACACCGTCAGTGGGGGACCGAAGCCGTTCCCACCTAAGCCCTGCTCATCTCATCCGAGCGATAACCCAAGTTCCTAAATGTGCACATCCCTTCTGGGGCGGGTTCCACAGAAGGTGAATCAAGGGCGTGAAGCCACTCCCGCAAGGGACTCCACTCAGCCGAGGACGCACCTTGCAAACCACAGACACAATTATACAACAACCACATTATACAATCAACAATCACCAATTCCCAAATCCGATATGACACAAATCAACAACGATTAATCATCAACAATTCCATATAAATAATACTGAGTAGGGAAACCCTACCTGGAATAGCAACCACAAGACCGTCACAGTAGCTAATCAATAGTGTTCCTCTACGAATCCTCCTCCTATAACACATATGCATACAATTATCACCTAATCAATATAATCCTCCCAAAACCCCCAAATCTACACAATTAGGGTTTTAAACAAACTTATCAAAACATTATAAAAATTATACAAGAAGCTTACCCTTGACACGACAATCTTAACGGCGTAAAGAACAAGATAATCCGACGATCCTAGCCTTGAGATTTGTTAACAATGCGAAGAATGAAGACAACGTAACTCTTTTTCTCACTTGAAAGGTTTTAGAAAAGTGTAAAGATGATTAAGGAAGATGACGAAATCCTTTTATACAAATCACGCGTTATTAACGAAACCCGGATAAAATAACCCGTAAGACCAACTTACTCGATCGAGTGAGCCTTACTCGATCGAGTGTCATACGTACTCGATCGAGTACCTATCAGGCAGACTATTGTTTTGCGTAAAAACACACTTACTCGACAGAGTAAGCCCCACTCGATAGAGTACCCATAGACATAGAAAACCGTAATATTACAGTCTTCCCTCATTAAAAAGAACTTCGTCCCCGAAGTTCAACCCATACACAAAAACAAAACATACTATCTCAACTCCGACACAACAACATAACCAAAACTCAAAACAAAACTCCCAACCAAAACTCAAACCGATTCAAGGCAACTACTAACTATACCAAAACTAACATAAAACCACAATAAAACTTTATGCGACCATCTCCTACCCCCTTAAAAGAAAACATGGTTACATCCCCGTAACCACACATACCTGATCAAAAAGAGACGGATACCGCTCCCTCATAGACTCTTCCGCCTCCCAAGCAGCTTCATCAACCTCATGGTTGGACCAAAGAACCTTAAGCAACACTGTTTCCCCATTCCTAGTTTTTCGAACCTTGCGATTAAGAATCTGTTTTGGCACCTCAAGATAAGACAAGGACTCATCCAACTCTATGTTCTCCACCTCTAACACATGTGAAGGATCGCTCACATACTTCCGTAACTGAGATACATGAAACACATTATGCACCCTATCCAAAGCTGCTGGCAACGCTAACCGGTAGGCAACCTCACCCACGCGATCCAAAATCTCATATAGTCCGATAAATTTCTGGCTTAGCTTCCCTTTCTTACCAAACCTCATGACCCCACACATAGGACACACTTTAAAAAGAACTTTGTCCCCAACCTGAAACTCTATGTCACGACGATGTAAATCTGCATAACTCTTTTGTCGATCCTGGGCCGCTTTCATCTTTTGCCTGATCAGCCTAACCTGTTCTATCATCGCCTGTACCATCTGTGGTCCTAAAACCACTACCTCATCTCTATCATCCCAGCAAATCAGACTCCTACACCTCCTCCCATACAAAGCCTCAAACGGTGCCATCCCAATACTCGTGTGATAGCTGTTGTTATAAGAAAACTCAATAAGATCCAATCTATCCTCCCAGCTATCACCAAACTCCATCACACAAGCTCACAGCATATCCTCCAAAGTCTTGATAATCCTCTCTGTCTGCCCATCTATCGCAGGATGAAAAGATGTACTCATCTTCAAAGTGGTTCCCATCAACTCCTGCAACTCTCGCCAAAACCGTGATATAAACCTCGCATCTCTATCGGACACTATATCCTTAGGCACCCCATGCAAACGAACCACATGTTTCCTATAAGCCAACGCTAACTGTATCTTGGTTCAAGTATCTTTCATCGGAATAAAAAGAGCTGACTTAATCAGACGGTCCACTATTACCCATATCATGTTGTTACCATGCTGACTCCTCGGTAAACCCACTATGAAATCCAAAGAGATAGACTCCCATTTCCACTCAGATACCTCAAGAGACTGAATCTTACCTTGTGGTCGTCGCTGCTCTCCCTTAACCCTCTGACATGTCAAACATCGAGCCACAAACTCAACTGTTTCCTTCTTCATCCCAGGCCACCAGAAAGTCTTTTTCAAATCTTTATACAACTTGTCACCACCTGGATGTACCGAATATGGTGTGCAATGAGCCTCTGTTATGATCATCTTCCTCAACTCCTCATCATTAGGAACACTCCATCTCCCATCAAATCTCACACTATCATCTGTATGAATAGAGAATCGAGACACTTTCCCTTTCTCTACTCCAGCTCTCCACTCCTCAATCTTAGGATCCAAAGCATGTTTCTTGCAAATATCATCATAAAGATCTGGTTCCACTGTTAAGTCACCTCTAGCATCCTCTTTCTGTATCATATGTATCCCCATCTTCCCCACCTCATCTCTCAACCTCATCAAAGACATAGTTGTGCATAAATAATGCACACTCTTCCTGCTCAACGCATCTGCAACCACATTTGCCTTCCCTTCATGGTATATAATATCCATGTCATAATCCCCTATCAGCTCCATACACCTCCTCTGTCTCATGTTCAACTCTTTTTGAGTGAAGAAGTACTTGAGACTCTTATAATCTGAAAACACCTTAAAGGTCGCCCCATAAAGGTAGTGCCTCCAAATATTTCAGAGCAAACACAACTGCACCCAACTCTAGATCGTGTGTCGGATAGTTCTCCTCATAAGGCTTCAATTGCCTAGAAGCATAGGCAATTACTTTCCCATTCTGCATCAACACACATCCCAATCCATTCTTTGAAGCATCTGTATATACCTCAAAGTTCTCACAACCTTCAGGTAATTCTAAGACTGGAGCTATGGTCAAACGCTCCTTTAAAGTTTGGAACGCCGTCTCACAACTTTCGTCCCAACGAAACCTGTTCTCTTTCCTCATCAACGCTGTCATAGGTCAGGCTATCTTAGAAATGTCTTTCACAAACCTACGATAGTACCCTGCCAAACCTAAGAAACTCCTGACCTCTGCCACATTCTTCGGTGCCTCCCACTTAGACACTGCTTCTATCTTTGTCGGATCCACAGCTACCCCATCCTTTGAAATCACATGCCCCAGAAAGGCAACTTCCTCGAGCCAGAACTCACACTTAGACAACTTTGCATATAGCTTATTGTCACGCAAAGTCTGAAACACTAACCTCAAGTGCTCCTCATGCTCCTCCTTAATCTTAAAATAGACTAAGATATCATCGATGAAGACCGCAACAAACCGATCCAAAAATTGACTGAAGACCCGGTTCATAAAATCCATAAACACTGCAGGTGCATTAGATAACCCAACGGCATCACAACATACTCATAGTGACCATACCTCGATGTAAAAGCTGTCTTCGGTATGTCCTCATCCCGAATCTTCACCTGATGGTAACCTGACCTCAAATCAATCTTAGAAAAGACTGCTGCCCCGTTCAACTGATCAAACAAATCATCTATCCTTGGCAAAGGATACCTATTCTTCACTGTAACTCTGTTCAACTCTCTGTAATCGATGCATAACCTCAAACTCCCATCTTTCTTTTTCACAAACAGAACTGGTGCTCCCCACGGTGATAGGTCTAATGTATCCCTTATCAATCAAATCATCCAGCTGTTTCTTCAACTCCTCCAACTCCTTAGGACCCATGCGGTACGAGGCCTTAGAGATTGGTCACGTCCCTTGTTTCAACTCCACGCTGAAATCTATCTCCCTCTTTTATCTCCTCCGTAAATACATCTGGAAACTCTTCCACCACTGGTATCTGATTAACTGTCGAACTTACCATATTATGGTCTTTCATATGGCATAGGATCAACGGACACCCCTTCCTCAGATAAGACTTCAATGTCACCGATGCAATCAACTTGACTTTGGGTTTGACAACAAACCCACGATAAGACACACTAACTCCCTTAGGACCCCTCAAAGAGACTCTCTTTTGGTGATAGTCTATTCTAGCTTTATACTTACCCAACCAATCCATGCCAACTATCATCTCAAAACCATCCAGAGGAAACTCTAACAAGTCCACTGGTAGGTTAACCTGCCCAACTATCATAGACACACCCTTATACAACCTCCCACTAGATACAAACTCACCCGACGGTATAAAAACTTCCTCTTTTACAGACTCAAACTCTCTCAAACCCAAAAGCTTAGCATGACCCGACGATACAAAAGATTGTGACGCTCCCGAATCAAACAAAACAAAGGTAAAGACATCATTAACAAGAAAAGTACTCGTGATTACGTGAGCATCATCCTCAGCTGCTTTCTTTTCCATCATGAAAAGCTTGCCACTGGTCTTCTGTCCACCTTCCTGGACAGTACTGGTAGAAGTAGATGGCTTAGCAGCCGACCTCTGGTTGTTGTTCATCGCTGGTCTCTGATATGAGTTACCGCCTGTGCGGTTAGCCCCACCGTTGTTGTTGTTCTGGCCACCCTGATTATTCCACGACCCAGCCGGCCTGTTACTCGCATAACTCTGAGACGTACCCTGAGAGAAACTCCCCTGTGATGGTCTCTGGAAACCCCTGCCCACAGCACTGGTACACTCATGTCTCTTTTGGCCCATACCGCCACAGTTAAAGCAGGATATTCCCCAGCTGCTACCACCACCACCGCGGCCATGCCCAAAAGAAGCTCCACCACTAAAGATCGATCCCGATGAATAGGCCCTTGCCTGGTTATGGCCACTCCTCTTATAACTAGACTGACCACCACCCTCACTCTCAGCCTTCCTCTTCTCAGAACCTCTCTCACTATTATCTTTAGCTATCTCAACCAACCTCTTAGCTCTCCCAGCGCGCTCATATACCTCCTTAACATCAGTAAGGACTCCTACAGGCAACTTCTCCATGATCTTAGGTGTCAGAACCTTCTCAAACCTCAATGCCAAGTTCTCCTAACTCAGCCCCATATCCTCTGCGTACCTAGACTTCTCATTGAACTTGTGATAGTACTCAGCTACTGTCATATCCGGAGCCATCTTGAAATCATCAAACTCCTCCCTCAACTTTACTACGGACATGTTCCGGCACAAACTCTCGACGCATAGCCCTTTTGAACTCACTCCAAGGTATATCAGACATCCCCTGTTTCACATATAGGTCTAAAGCAATCTCTCTAACCTTATCACACCATTCTCCAGCCGCATCCCTCAAGTAGAACGTAACTTGTTCCACTCTAAAGTCCTCAGGGCAATGAACCACATTAAGTATATTCTCCATCTCTCTATGCCAATTATCAAGCAAGATTGGCGCATATGTACCCATCTACTCCAGCCTCTTTATCCTTCCCAAACTTCTTTAAAGCATCAGTGAGAGCGTCTTGGTGCTCTAGCATCTTAACTATCTATTCAATACTCATATTCTCAGCCCTAGCATACAAAGCATTTCTCTTTGGCGGCATCTTGAAACTACATAAGAGAAAAGGTAAACATAAACACACATCCCACAACTCAAACACGTATATAACCTGTGCAGAACCTACTCGATGGAGCAACACAATCTACTCGATCGAGTTGCCCACTTACTCGATCGAGTGCCTCGACTCCAGAACCTGACCAGAATGCACCAAAAACTTTACTTGATCGAGCCCACTACCTACTCGATTGAGTTGACCTCGCTCGATCGAGTCCCCTATCCTACTCGATCGAGCGCCTAAAAACAGTACACTGCCCAGAAACGAAAAACCCCCCACTCGATCGAGTCACACCCACTCGATCGAGTCACTCAACTTACTCGATCGAGTGCCCCTCACTCGATCGAGTCATGCCGACTCGTATACTACCCGCATGCTTGTCTCAACACTTTCCAACCAACTATATATATATATATATATATATATATATATATATATATATATATATATATATATATATACATATATATATATATACATATATATACATATATATATATATACATATATATATATATATATACATATATATATATATATATATATATATACATATATATATATATATATATATATATATATATATATATATAGTGAGCATCCCATGAGTCTAGCATCTTAGATGAGTCTAGCATATCAATAAGAACCGTTGGATCTTATTGATCCAACCGTCCTGATTATGACACGTGTGTTTATTTAAAAAAAAAAAAAAAAAAAAAAAAAAAAAACTAGGCGCGCTGATATATTAAGAACGACACATTCATTATTCATCATAAATTCACTTCCTTTTCTCTCTCTAAAACGCCTGTATCTCCCTGTACAAACCGCTTCACGTTCTTTTCTTTTGCAGTTAATTCACTAAACCATAAATTTTTTCCGTAAATTTTATTACATCAAGCAAAATCGCACTAATCAAGTGAAGATCATTATTATATTTACTCAGAACAATCGTTTCGAAGATGACGAAGAGGTATAAAATCGCTCTATTTCATTATATTGTTTTTAAACTTATTTCGCCACTTCATGTTGTTGTTTATTCTATTGTTGTTGTTGTTATTGTTGTTGTTTTTAGTGTTGATTATACTCTTTTTTCTTCAAATAATCATCGACTTAGGGTTCCTATTTTGCTCAAAGCAGGAAATTGATTTTTCCGCGAAAAATTAGGTTATTATTGTTGTTGTTGTTATTCTTGTTGTTGTTAGTCTTGATTATAGTGATTTGAAGCGTTTATTAATTGATCGAAGAAAGAAATTGAGTTTTCAGTAAAAAAAATTAGGTTATTACAGTTCTTGTTGTTGTTATTGTTGTTGTTGTTAGTCTCGATTATAGTGATTTGAAGCGTTTATTAATTGATCGAAGAAAGAAATTGAGTTTTCAGTAAAAAAAATTAGGTTATTACGCTTCTTGTTGTTAATGTTGCTTTGTTGTAATTGATTTAGGCTAACTGTTTTGCTCAAGAGAGTAAATCGATTTTCTCGCGTTCTAGTTTTTCGCTTCAAAATTAGGGTTAATGATTTGTAATAAATGAGCAATTAATGTGTATTACCGTTCTGCTTTCGATTGATTTATTTGTTCGTCGTGTTGAGTTATTTGTGATTTGCAGGGAATGTTCATTTTCCTGAAGTTAATAAAATTTCGAACAAATCTCATAACAATATTATTGAAAAACTGCATCATAGTAAAAGTGTATCCCCTATCGTTTTAAAGAGTAGCAATTACTTCAATAAAGATTATTACTTGTAGTTTTATATCAAAACAATTGTTTGACAATATTGTAACACTGTCTCATTCTGTGAGGATACTATCATTCTTATTCCATTCCACATTCTTTCTAAGACTCGTCCCACCATCATTCCTCTTGATTTAATAGTTTGTAATTGTTTTAGTTTTAATGTTATTCTGTTTTGGTTTTTTGATAAACAATCTCGGAAAGCGAGGTAGTACTGAAAAAATCTGATGTCGAAAAAAATGCCAAAGTGGAAGCATCGGAAAAGACAAATGAGCAAAAAAGCGCCGACACGTAAGCCTTCCAAACCGTCGGCCAGAAAAACGTCGAAGCATCTCATGCTGATCAAGATGTCCCTATAACTCTTCGTCGTCTTTGAGTGATTTGCATGAAATGTCCCTTTTCCTGAAATTAATAATATTTCTCAACGTATCTACATTAACAATGTTATTCTTTGTAACACTATCGGTAAAAGTGTATCCCCTATCCTTTTCAAGGGCAAAGAATTGCTTCAGTAATAAAGTGTTCTTTAGTAGTTTTATATCAAAATAATTGTTTGACAATACTGTAACATTGTCTCATTCTATGAGGATACTATCATTCTTGTTCCATTCCACATTCTTTGTCGACTCGTCCACCATCATTCTCGCTCATTTAATAGTCGTAATTGTTTTAGTTTTAATGTTATTCTGTTTTGGTTTTTTGATAAACAATGTCGGGAAAGCGGTAGTAATAATGAGAAATCTCTTTGTCGAAGAAGGCTAAAGTGGAAGCTTCGGAAAAGACAATGAGCAAAAAGCGGCCGACACGTAAGCCTTCCAAAATGCCGAAACGAAAAACGTTGAAACATCTCATGCGGATCAGTATGTCCCTATGACTCTTCGTTGTGTTGAGTTGTTAGTGATTTGCATGAAATATCCCTTTTCCTGAAGTTTATAATATTTCTCAACATATATACATTAACAATGTTATCAGTAACAACGATACTGAATAAAAAGTATACTACCCCTATCCTTTTAAAGAGCAAATCATTACCTATCGAAGGTAGTAGTCTGTAATTGATTTACTTTTAATCTTATTCGATTTTGATTTTTGGAAAAACAATGTCGAAAGCGGAGGTGCCCGAGAAATCACCATGCGACGAAGAAGGCAAAAGTAGCGAAAGATCGGAGAAGACACCTAGCAAAAAGGTGCCGACACGAAGCCATCAAAACCAACAAAGACAGAAGGAAGTCGAAGCATCTCATGCATCTGAGTATGTGTCTACAAATCTTTGCTCGACCGCAAGTCACTACTATTAGGGTTTATGATATATTGTCTCATTGTTACAAAAAATGTAATCAATTGATCTTTAAAAAATTATTCGACCGCCATTATTCGTATCCCATTTGTCATTTCTTCAATGACTTGACTACCATCATTCCTTTTCAATTTAATTGTTGTCATTATATTGTTATTGTAAACTTCTGATTTTAATTTTTGAAAATAACAATGTTAGGAAAGAAGAGGTACTTGAGAAATCAGCTCCCACTAAGAAGGCTAAAGTGGCCGCATCAGAGAAGCCACAGAGCAAAAAGGTGCCGACAGAGAACTTGCCAAAGTCGACTAAGAAGATGCAGACCAAAAGCTTTCAAATCCTACAAATGAAAAGGCGACGAAGGTGCCTACAGAGAGTCTACGCTGGCAACACCGCTCCTTCAAAAAAGGTGCCAAAAGGAAAGTAAGGTGCCTGCGAAAAGGTGCTTAAGCCACCAAAGAAGAAGATACCAAAGGAGCAGTGCGAATGTTCCGATCCAAAGAAAAGTAAAAAAGAAACCAATGTGCCGAGGAAGAAGGCGTGCGGAAAAGTGTCGCATGATGTACCAGTGTTGTCGAAGGAGCAATCGGTGCCCATTGAGAAGCAAGCAAGTGCACCTCCTCAAAAGGCAGCAACTGTGGCAACGTCAAAGGCAGCGACTAAGCAATCAAAATCGGTTGCAAAGGAGACAAAATAAGAGGTGCCCAAAAAAGTTATCAGTAACAAAGAGTCGGACCCCGAAAACAAAGAACGGCCAAATCTGCGAGTTGGTGACGAAGAGGTGGCAAAGAAGGTGCCCAAACAAAAGATGGCGGAGAAGGTTGTACCAAAAAAGAAAGTTTCAGCGGCAAAAGAGCCAATAGCAGAAAAGCTAGTAAGCAAGAAAGAGAGCGTGAAGGTGTCTGTAAAAGAGAAACCGACAAACGCAGTGCCAAAAAAGGTGGCGAAACAAAGAAGCCGATCGAGTAACAAAAAAGAGACCTAGAGATAAGCCCATGTCATCTGAAGATGAAAGTGATAGAGATTATGAGGTTTCGGATGACTCGAGCGTCAGCTCCAAAATGTCGAAGAGGGCTAAAACAGAGAAGAGACCAGCCAAGACGGTGGTGAAGGCTGAAAAAGAAGAGGTCTTAAAAAAGTATGTGTCTTTCTAGTGGCCAAAACTTGTATGTTTAAACTTTCAATTTCAGTTTCAGTGTTACAGTAACACCTATACTGTAACATTTTTATGCTGTTTAAGTGCTACTGTAACATTGTCGATTATACTTGTTTGTTAATTGATCTTAGAAGGAAATTAATTTTCCATTAAAAAATTAGGTTGTTCTTTATTCTTGTTGTTATTGTTGTTGTTTGTGTCGATTATACTGATTCGTAATAAATTTAGCCTAACTGTTTTGCTCGAAGTGAGTAATTGATTTTCTGCGTTCTAGTTTTTCGATTCAAAATTAGGGTTAATAATTTGTAATAAATGAGCAATTAATGTGTGTTACCGTTCTCCTTTCTACGATTTATTTGTTCGTCGTGTTGAGTTGTTTAAAGTTTCGATGTTACAAAGTAACACCTTTCTATCGTATCCTTGTTTTGTTGCTTTCTTCTTCTGGTTTGTTGGCATAAAATAGTGTCACACTGTTTAAGCAGTGGTGCTAATTTACACTTCCTTAATACAGTAGGATAAATACCCAACTAAGTGCGGGGCCCATCGTTGGTCGATGTTATGAGCAAGTTTACCGTAAAGCAAAAGAAAGCCATTAAAGAAATTGGTTTTGGAGGACTATTGAAGATGAATATATCGTAGTCCCTTCCTTCCGGCTGAGACTTGCTTGTTGAGGCTTTTGATTGCGACAGTTTGAAGGTTCATGTAATCAAAACAGAGGAGTTTGTCTTTGTCACGATGATGTTCATGACCTATTTTTACCGCTGTGAAGGGTAATAATGTGGTCTTGCGACGCGACCGATCGGTCGCGATCCCATCTTGAGGACACCGAGTTAAAAAACAAATGGAGAAGGAAGTTCAACATCTCTACAAAGACAGAACATCAAGCTAGATTTGGTGACTAGTTGGTTTAAGAATAACAAGGGTGGCTGCGGTGATGAGTTCAAGCAGATGTTCGTTCTTTATGCGCTCTCCACTTTTTTAGCGCCGACTCCAAATTATTCTGTTGATTTCAGATTGTTGAAGGTCAGTGGGACGATGTTGAAAAAATAAAAGGTTTTAATTGGTCAAAGTATGTCTATGAGAAGGTAGTTGAGGGTGTCAAGGGGTTGAAGACAGAACGATTAAGTGTCTTTGTAGGTGTATTGTGGTGTTTCTTTGTTGGCCTACATTCACCGGTTTGAGTTCCATGGCGAGGTACAACCAACTAACTTACCTCTGATACAACATTGGACAGATGAAAGTCTTTCAAAAAGAGTCAAAGACGAAGGAAGATTGGCTGTCTAGGAGCTAATGAGATGTCGAAAAGCTGTCTATCCTATTTGCCTTGGCAAGGATCCCAAATGAAGGTAATGTGGCACTGTCGTGTAATATCGTCACTTAATATGGTCACCGTAATATCGTTCTCGTAATGGCTTTACTTGTAATAAAATTATCATTACCTTACTATATTGTTAATTATTAATATTAATTACTAATTACTAATATGTTTAATAAATAGGATGGGCGAGAATCATGAAGGTGAGGATGACGAGGCAGTTTTTCTTAAGAGTAGTGAGGGAAGGGAGTACATCTTGATGGAGAAGCTTCCCGGCATTGAAACAGATGCCGAGTTGAAGGAAAAAGTCATTGATGTGAGTTGTTTTTATAAATTTAATTGTCTGCAATTGTTACAACTCCCAAATCTGGTATCTAATTCATTTCTTTCTGTCTGGTTTATTGACTTAGGAGACCGACCGATGTTGCTTGATGTATAGAAGGGATTCCAACCTTGTTCACGAGAGATTTGCTCAATGATCAAGGTTTTCGAATCAAAGCGAGAAATCACCACTAAAGCCTGAATACCTTAAATATGCCGAAGATGTTGTGCGAAAGGCTCAATCGTTGAAGAGGAGGGCGAATGACTTCCCGGTATATACAAGGTCCAAAGTCGAGGGAAGTTGGAACCATTTCCAATAGAGAAAAGTCCTAGGACAGTTAAGTCAGAATCCCTGGTAAAGGAAGTATTGAGCAGTTTAAGTGAGCAACATCATGAAGAAGATGATGAAGAGGATGAGGAGGTTCATGACGAGGACAGACAAGATGAGATGGAGGACGGAGTGGAAAGTGATGATGAGGACGGGACTGATGATGCAGAGAATGATGATGATGGCAACGATGATGACGGGACTGATGATGCAGAGGATGATGATGAGGACGGGGATGACGATGGCGGCGATGTTGAGAGTCGTCTTAAAAACAAGAGGCTTCAAGAGGGTGGCACGGACATAGATAACGATGAAGAAAGTGCCGATGAGGAGGAAGACGATGAACAGGATGAAAAGGAAAAGGAGGACGAAGAGGAAGAAGACCAAGAGGACAAAGAGGAGGATGTAAAGGATCTTTGAAAGCCAATCTGTGAAGGTAATAGATCGAGTAACAAAGATTATTCATTATTACTTTTAGTTATAGTTTTACAATAACACTGATACTGTAATATTTTATATATATTAATAGTTAGTAATATAATATTCAATTGCTTACTTCTGATGCAGATGAAGAGGATGATGCAGAGGAAAAGTATGATGCAGATGAAGACAATGATGCAGATGAAGAGGATGAATCTGGCAAAGGTGAAGAGGATGACGGAGATGAAGAGGAGGAGGATGATAAAGAAGAAGAATATGAAGACGACAAAGAGGGGAGTGGCGAGGATGATAAAGATGCATCTGATGAAGGTAATATAGTAACAATACTACAATAATCTAATCACTTGCACTAACACTCATTACATGATCGTTTGTTATAGAGTTTTCATTTTACAAATAATTACTAATAATCAATTACTTTCCTTTTAGATGAAAACGATGATGCTGATGAATATGATGCGTCAGGGCAGGGTGACAAAACAACCAGCGAGCCAGAAGATGGATCTGGTGAAGGTAATAGTGTAATGTTGTTATAGGCTTTCTGTTACTGGGTGCTTTTTTAACAAACAATTTAGTAATATATTTTCATTCATTATCTGATACACAGATGACAAGGAAGAGTCCGAAGGTGATACATCAGGCCAGCCTGAAGATAACCCAACTAGTGAGGCAGGTGAAGCGGCATCTCCTGAAGGTAATTGATGAATCTATTTAAACTCGTTGTGTAAGAGGATGTAACTGTAACAATTTTACTGTGACGTAATTTTAACAAAAATTTACAGTGTATCTATTGTGCCTTTTTTGGTTCAAAGAAAAATTGTTAATATATATTGAATCCAATTACCTGTGACACAGATGACGAGGAAGAGGCGGAAGTTGATGAATCAGGCAAGCCTGAAGACAACCCAGCCAATGAGGCAGCTGAAGAAGGATCTCCCGAAGGTAATAGAGAAATCTATTTGCACTCGTTGTATTAGCTGATGTAATACTGTTAGCACTGTTATTGTAACACTGTTATAGTAACGTTGTTACTGTGTCGTAGTTTTATCAGAAGTTTACAGTGATATATATATTCAATTATCTGCTACACAGATGACAAGGAAGAGGCCGAAGATGATGCATCGGGCCAAGCTGAAGAGAACCCAACGAGTGAGGCAGCTGAAGAAGGATCTTCTGAAGGTAATTGAAGTAGCAAATTTACAGTAACACTGTTAGTATAACTATGAGGCATTGTTGGTCCGAAAAACATTAGTAATTTATATTCAATTCAATTACTTGTGCCACAGATAACAAGGAAGAGGCCGATGATGATGCATCAGGCTAGGTTGATGACCAACCAACCAGTGAGGGAAATGAAAAGGAAGATGACGATAAAGATGAAGAAGAGGATGGGAATGAAAAACCAGATGAAGAGAACGATGATGATAAAGATGAAGACAGTGCTGGCGATATAAACGAAGATAACAGGAAGGAGTATGAAGCAACTGGTAATGAAGACGCCGATGGGAATGATAAAAAAGGCGAGGAAGGAGAAAAACCCAGTGAGGCTGATGATGAGACAGTTGGCGACGAAGAACCAATAACTACTCGGTGCGGTCGGTAGCGAGAAGATGACGACGATGATGAAGTTGATATTGTCGATGATTGCGATGATGAGATCTGTATGACAATTACGACGAAGATACTGGCGACCACTATTTGTTACATGTCGAAACAACTGAAGACTGGATGCGCGTGATGGATCCTCGCTACGGCTGCACAATCGAATGTGGCCTACCAGCTCCGGATCTAACACTTGTGTCCAAGAGTATGATAAAACACAAGGAGATAATGGCGCCTATTCTTGAAGTTAGGAAAGAAACAATTGACTATTGTTTTATCGACGATGACGAGAACCTCTCAGATACGTGAGTACTTTATTTACTCTTGCACTGTGATAAACAAAACGTTTTACTTTGCAAGTGAATACTGTTTCAACTGAATAGTTATTACTTGTTAAATCAAACTCTATTAAAAGGTGTTCTGACTATTAGATCTCATTGTCCAACAAGGAAAGGCTTGTCTCGTATGGGAAGTATCACTTCATTCCAAGGGAAGATTTAATTTCATTGGCTCCTGGTGAGCTTATTTATATAATGGTGACTGAATGTTGGTCAATGTTGCTCAATGACCTCATCTCCAGAAAGGTAGCAAGTGATACACCATTGAGGATCTTCATGGGCTTGGGTCAATCTGTATGTTACTGTAATAAATAAATTTTTATTCTTATTGATTTTGTGTTTCTATAATGTTTATTGACTTTGTATTTATATTTATTTTTGTAGGACGCATTAGCAACTATGTCTGTTGGAAAACCCGTTCAAAACAGACATTTAGAAAGTGAAGTTTTGTCTTTGTCCTTCACACAAAGGATCAAATACAACCCGAGTCCACCGAATTTCGATTTGTGATATGGTAAACCACATTACTGTTAATAATTTTTTTATTCTTATATAAGTAGACTCAGTATAGAAGTTCTCTTAGCAATGATATATATCATGCAATTGCGATATTCATTCCACTCATTCTAGAGGACCACTTTTTCTGTGCTTGCATAAATTTCATGTCGAAAACCGTTGACTACCTAGACAACAAACCCTTATATGTCAGATCCCGAAAAGCAAAAATGGCAAGAAATGCGGTAAGTTTCTCTACTTACAAAATAATGTTATACCTTTAAATTTCCATTAAAAAATTTGGAAATCATTGTTACAATAACATAGATACAATAATGATGTACTTTTTGTGCAGGCAAATATCATGGGGAAAATGTTGTCAGAAATGCAAATTGCAAAAGGCTCCAAAGTGGAAAGTTTCCCACTCTAATGTGAAATTTAAATGGCAGAGCATTGCAAAAAATGTGGATTGTGGTGTTTTCATGATGATGCACATGGCTTTCTACACGGGAAGGTTTTTGACTCGAGTGGGGATGAACGGAAAAGAATGTTGTACCGTCTTTGAAATATGTGCAATACTTGTTCTTAGCGACTTGAATCAAGTACGAAAAGAGGTGCAAGGGAGGATATCAAAATTCAGGAATGAAAGGGAACAAAAGAAGGAAAAGTCACGCAAAAAAAGAAGGCTGGAAGAGAAGAAGGAAAAAAAGGAAGAGGAAAAAACAAAGAAGCCAAAGGAAAAACAAAAGGAGGAAGAGCCCAAACAAAGTAGAGGGTGAAGTCGGTTGCTTACAAGCATTCTCCTAGAGCAATTGGTGAAGATGAGGAGATAATATTTAAATTTCATAAAGATGATGCTATGGGATGTTCTCTAGGTCACGGTGAAATTGACGGTGATATATTCCTAGTCTCTCGAATTTATGAGAGCAAATCGAAAATCTAACATCGATCAACTAATTTGAGAAGGCACGTTCTTGATTATGCGTTTATGGATGATATCGACTTCCATAAAAGGTAAAATACTTGTTACTTGTGAAAGTGTTACTTTGTTACATTTGTTTTACGTAAAAGTGGTTTTTAAACACTGTTTATGTTACACTCGTTTTAAAAAACTCTTGAGTAATCCGACTCTTATGGTTCAGAATGCGGTGAGATCCTGGCTGCGTTTGGAGACAACAGGAGGTTGACAAGAGCTGATATACTCTCACTACGTCCTAGGAGTCACACAAATTGGATGGTGTTTGAATGCTGGTCTCTACTCTTGAATTATGTCGAGAACAAAAAAGAGGCACAAGGGCAAAGGGGCCAACCATACTTTACTTAGGACTAGGTCACATGGTAAGTTGCATCGGTGTTAAATGTCTGCTTTTGTTCAATAACATATGATTCTTTTACAAGGGAAATCTAACCCTTACATTTTTTTTTTTTTTTAAAAACTACAAAGATGCTCTCTTGGGCCGTGATGCGGGAGGATAGTGAATATCGATATAAAGAACGAGTTGTTTGAAATTTGGGATAATTTCATCAACGCGAGCAAGGCAAATTACAGACTTGATGCCGAACTTATTTTTATACCTTGTTTGGCTGGCTATCACTACTTCTGTGTGTGTATTAATTTCCTCAACAAAGAGATTAGTGTGATCGACATATCAATCGTATGCTAATCGGGAGTCTTCATTCACTTACGACATCGCAATGACAAAGTGATAAGTCCCCGAGTTGTCGAATTGTATGTTTACGATTTGATTTGATTTCGATGTTACATGTACGTATACTTTGTAACATTATTATGTTGTTTCAGTTGTTCTTGTTACACCTATCTTTGTAACATTGTTGATTAATCAGATTTCTTAATTGATAGTAAAAGGAAATTAATGTTCTTTTCGACGAGGCCGGTTGCATGAGTCACTACCTGGACACAAAGGGCGACGTGAGGGTAACTGAAATGCTCCGCTATCCCGTGGTAAATGTGAAGTTTAAATGGCGAAACGGGCTTCCGTATTTGAAGAGTCACCAGTATCACTATGACAGCCGTCTCCAATGTTTTGGGATATGCAAACAAGTCTTCTTTGCTCAACAACACATTTTATCGGCGGGCATGTGCTTCCCAAATTGCTGCATGTTTGCTCATGGTCGACATCAACAAAATACGGGCTGAATTGTTGGACGCCGTTGAAATCTTCAAAAATCAAAGAAACCAATCGGCCGATATAGTCTGCAAGGAGGGAAGCCGCTAGAATGCTCAAAGGAAGGCAACGAAGAAGATGAATTGTCAGACAAAGAACCACCGATTGAGAATGAACCGAAGCCACTCAACACCGAAATGCCCGTACTTCGTTTTAAAGTGAAAATCAAGTGATGTACTCTAAAACAATGTTACTTTAACAACGTAATAGTGGTGTCATAGACATGGAACATATTTTCGAATATTTTGGAATATATTACAAATAAGTTTTCTTATTAATAAAGAACTTAATATATGCAAAATTCATTAACTATGTTATCAGAATAAAGGTGACAGTTTTAGAGTGAAAAGAGAAAACATAATTTGACGTTTTGAATTCTTCACTCTTGCAAAATTGCTATAACTCGCACTTCATAGGGAATACGAAACATGGGTTGGATAAATTTCATGTCTTATTTTGTCTTTTCGAATTCAAAAATTAACTGTTTTTTTAAAGCATTTAATTTTGAAAACAGTTTTTAAAATGTAAGTGTTTTTTTAAACAAAAAAAGTCGAGACAAAATGAAAATAATGTTATTGTAACAACGTGATAGTAATAAATGAAAATTATAATAAAAGATTTTGACGCTTTGAATTCTCCACTCGTGCGATTTATAATGGATTTAATTATGGGGAACATGCACGTGGTTAACATCAATCATCATTTAAAAACAGTTTTTAAAGCGATTAATAAAAGTGGTTTTTAAAGCGATTAATTTTTTTAAAAAAATAACTGTTTGTTTTTCACAATTATCTATAAATAATCTCGATTTAAAAAACACAATTATGTTCTTATGTAATGAGACGGTTTTGACGCTTTGAATTCTACAATATGCAGCAGTTATCTTTCTAAAACAGTTTTGCACTTTGTTCAAAGTGACATTTTTCAAGGTAGTTATTTTTTTTTTTTTTTTAAAACTGTTCTGTTTTTTTCAATTATCTATAAATAATCTCATTTTCATTCATCATTTACACTTCATTTTCTAAACAAAAAAATAAGCCAAGACAAATTCAAAGGTTTTTCATGTCTAATTTTTTTTTAATCTTTTGTAATATTAAATATCTATAAAGATTATGGATGGTTTAATATTACGACTGTTGCTAAAATGTCATTTATTATATGACTACCTTGCTCTAATTGAGGGAAAACAGTTTCTGTTTGTTTATAAATAGATTTTGTTTTCTCTAATTTAGGGAAAACAGTTTATTTTTCTGTTTTAATGGGTTTTTTTTTGTTGCAGCAAGAGAAAAATGGAACAAATTCAAAGGAAACTAGAAGACACCAAGTTTGAACTGGAAGAAATGACAAGGCATAGAGATTCATTACTTGAGCAGGTTATATCATCTGATGGTAAGGTAATAGAAATGGTAGAACGAGTACAAGTGCTTGAAAATGACTTGAACAATGCTGAAGCCCATATCAAGTTTCTAATGGCGGAAAACAAGTGTATTGGGAAACAGCTAGAAGAAAATAAGCTGAAGAAATACACTGAAACTGATTTAGACCGTCAATTTCTCCTTGGTGTTACAGCTCTTAGGGAGTCATATGCTAAACTCAACCCTTCGATTAACAGGAAGTGGCCTCTTGTTGTCAAAGCTATTGAAGAGATGGAAGGTTACGGAAGAATCGAAAAGGGAGTTACTAGAGGGCGGCAATGTTCATTCTCCTCCTGTGAATAAACGACTAAGAAGGGAGTAAAAGATTTAATATTTCCTTGACTGTTACAGTTTATGCTTACTGTGACAGCTAATATTTAAGTTAACTACTGTTACTGTTTCTAAGTATTTCGTTTGTAATCAGTGTTTGTAACACTTGTTTTTAATGAATGACATCTTAATTCGGTTAATTGTGCAATTTACTATTAGAGGTGTGGTATATTAAATTGAACAACGATTATGTAACTATGTTTAAAATTCTCAAAAAAAAGCTCCTAAAACGGGACGAAAAAGGGTTTAGGGTCGGATTACGCGGCACCGCTTCGCGGAGCCGCGTAATCCAACCCTAAACCCTTTTCCTTAATAAATCGTGGTGCAAAAAAACCAAAACTAAACCCTAGGGAAGGACGGGTGATACCCTGTCGTGGACGGGATTTAAATTTGGGGAAAAACGCTCCTAAAACGGGACGGAAAAGGGTTTAGGGCTGGATTAGGCGGCACCGCTTCGCGGAGCCGCCTAATCCATCCCTAAACCCTTTTCCTTAAACAAAGGTTGTTCTTAGTACAACAGTGTTACAGTAAAACCAAAACTAAACCCTAGGGAAGGACGGATGATACCCTATCGTGGATGGGATTTAAATTTGGGGAAAAACGCTCCTAAAACGGGACGGAAAAGGGTTTAGAGTTGGATTAGGCGGCTCCGCGTAAACCCTTTTCCTTAAAAAATCGTGGTGGGAAAAAACCAAAACTAAACCCTAGGGAAGGACGGGTGATACCCTGTCGTGGACGGGATTTAATTTTGGGGAAAACGCTCTAAAACGGGACGGAAAAGGGTTTAGGTTTGGATTAGCGGCACGCTTGCGGAGCCGCCTAATCCAACCCTAAACCCTTTTCCTTTAAAAATCGTGATGCAAAAAAACCAAAACTAAACCCTAGGGAAGGACGGCTGATACCACATCGTGGACGGGATTTAAATTTGGGGAAAAACGCTCCTAAAACGGGACGGAAAAGGGTTTAGGGTTGGATTAGGCGGCACCGCTTGCGAGCCGCCTAATCCAACCCTAAACCCTTTTCCTTAATAAATCGTGGTGCAAAAAAACCAAAACTAAACACTAGGGAAGGACGGGTGATACCACAGCGTGGACGGGATTTAAATTTGGGGAAAAACGCTCCTAAAACGGGACGAAAAGGGTTTAAGGTTGGATTAGGCGGCACCGCTGCGCGGAGTCGCCTAATCCAACCCTAAATCCTTTTCCTTAAACAAAGGTTGCTCGTAGTACAACAGTGTTACAGTAAAACAAAAACGAAACCCTAGGGAAGGATGGGTGATACCCTGTCGTGGACGGGATTGAAATTTGGGGAAAAACGCTCCTAAAACGGGACGGAAAAGGGTTTAGAGTTGGATTAGGCGGCACCGCTAATCGTGGTGGGAAAAAACCAAAACTAAACCCTAGGGAAGGACGGGTGATACCCTATCGTGGACATGATTTAATTTTGGGGAAAAACGCTCCTAAAACGGGACGGAAAAGGGTTTAGGGTTGGATTAGGCGGCACCGCTTCGCGGAGCCGCCTAATCCAACCCTAAACCCTTTTCCTTAATAAATCGTGGTGCAAAAAAACCAAAACTAAACCCTAGGGAAGGACGGGTGATACCCTGTCGTGGACGGGATTTAAATTTGGGGAAAAACGCTCCTAAAACGGGACGGAAAAGGGTTTAGGGTTCGATTAGGCGGAACCGCTTCGCGGAGCCGCCTAATCCAACCCTAAACCCTTTTCCTTAAACAAAGGTTGTTCGTAGTACAACAGTGTTACAGTAAAATCAAACCTAAACCCTAGGGAAGGACGGGTGATACCCTGTCGTGGACGGGATTTAAATTTGGGGAAAAATGCTCCTAAAACGGGATGGAAAAGGGTTTAGGGTTGGATTAGGCGGAACCGCCCGCGAGCCCTAATCCAACCCTAAACCCTTTTCCTTAAACAAAACAAATCGTATAACAAATTGTATAACACAGTGTTTGTAAAACTTAGGAAATATGCTCCTAAAACGGGACGGACAATGGTCCTAAAACAATATTTATTGCTTTGTATAAAATGTTGTAAGTCTTTGTATAAAATGTTAACTATTATGAAGGAAAATCGAATGACTTTTTCTTGTGACATGTTATTGCCACAAAGAACACACAATTCTAATTTTTATTTTTACTTTGTGACATATTATTGTCACAAAGAACAACAAAAATCCTACTAATTATTGCTAAGGTCACAATGTTCTTGTTACATCATAACAAAGATCAAACTTTTTTCTTTTTAGTCGCTTTCTCGGCAGCTACATCATCACTATGCGAAGAGGGCATGTTCTCCTGTCGTGGGTAACTCTTTCTTTGCAGTATGCACATAGCCTCTTTGGCTTGGCTGCTTTTTCAATGGCCTCGTTGTTTAGCCGACTTCAATCTTTTTCCGCCCCTTGTTGCGTGCTTGTTCCGGAGGGTGGATAGTGACTTGAGACGACGAGCTGCACCAAACAAAGATCTCCATCTCGTGGTTTTTTGTAAGCGGTTCAATACATAACTTCTGCCGGAACTCAACTAGGAGGATGCTAACTCTTCCGTGTGTTCGGTAGGTAAAGTTTTGAGAACACTAACTATCGACGGAACTCGACCATACGTTGCACAAATGACATTATCGAGGCGTAGCCATATATGAATCCTCAATGACATTCCCATTCGAATCAAGCACGGAAGTAAAACAAAGAGTTACTTTTATCATGGTGACAATGTTATCTTGAAAACAATTACTTGTAACAAGTCAAAATCATCCTTTGTAATAATGTTGTCGAATCAAACCTTTCGCTGCGTGTGTGTTATTTAGCCAACGATCTACAATGTACTTGCTTGGTATTCGCCCAATTCCTTTGCCCTTGTACACCCACAGAATATGCCTGCAGAGTAATCCAATTCTTTCGAACAGTTTACACTCCCATACTGCATCTGTGCTTCTAAGGTCCAACCTCACCTTGAAAATTCTGTCTGTCTCAGCATCGATTACATGAATTATGCGCACATGCTCCTCCTTCTCAAAGTCATCAACACCACATGAATCGGCAGCCATTACTTCTTCTTGAAACACCTTGAACACAGCATGTGTGTATATAATAGCGCCATGCTTTTCTATAGGTAATTCTGTCTTAAGCTCAGGGAATGAGTGGTCGCTGTTATAATCATCGCACCTTCGTGTATAGCGCTGCTGGTCCATAGCAGTTTGGAACCTAGTGTTAATGCAACAAGGATTCGGCAACAAATTATTTATGTAACAATGAAACAATGGTACTGTAACATACACTGTTCCCGGTGTGCGTAAGGAATGAAAAAGAGTTGTTTACCTCATCCAAAATTCGACCAGTGTACCAAAGTGATTCTCATAGCGCTTGAAAAACGAATTTGTACTTTCTACGATCGCTGTGTTGTTCTTAATATGCGGCCCAAGGCAAGGTCACGATGGTAGGCGGGAATCCAATGGTGTCGTAAGTCGAACATTGTAGTCAACCAATCATTATCTTCCACTCGAAAATCTGAAATGACCTTCTGCCACTTCTCTTCGAACTCCGACGGCTCCATATCAGGGTCCCAAACAACGGCGTTGAAGCGAGCAAGGAAGTCCGTGTCTCTCGCAGAGTCTTGAACCAACTTTGTCCGTGATCTTTTGTGTAATATGCCACATACAATAACGATGCCTAGCTGTCTTGAAAATGAAGGGAAAGCTGTTGTATGCCGGCCATAATGAAACAAAGACAAGTCGAACGTGATATTGACCAGTGATAGGGAAAGAGCAAGTGAGTAAATTTAAGTAAGTCTCATTCGATAACATTGTCACACTATTACCTTCTTTATGCCAGGGCATTGATCCGTGATCATGAATCGGCTCTTTTTGTCCCATGGCGAGTCAAGAAATCTTTGAAAGGTCCATTGGAAGGAGATGTCATCCTCGTGTAACGAGAGACAACCGGCAAATAACACCGACTTTCTGTGGTGATTAACACCTGTGAATGGTGTAAAAACCATATCATACTTGTTGGTTCCGTAAGTAGGGTCGAAGCTCACATCATTCCCAAAGAATGAGTAGTTTCTAATACATGTAGCATCAGCCCAAAAGAACTTTGTTAGACGGTTTTGCGGATCAACATCATAGGCGAAGTAAAACTGCGGTTGGGTCGCTTTGAGTTTCTCGAGTCGATCGATGAAAAGGTCAGCATCTCGTAACCCAATGTAGCACTTGATATCTCTTTGAAAGTTCTTAAAATCTATCAATGTAGCACCGATATTTTCATACCCATTGAAAAGTTCCTTAACCTGTCTAAAGGTCAATCCAGCGCCAATATTCAACTTGGAGTTGTCCAAGATAAGCGTCTTCTGGAACATATCAAGGGATCGTGAAATCTTATCGAGATCTCTGTTACGAGACGAGAGGTGAGACGATGATTGTGGACTTGAAAAACTCGTCAATCATAGTTTGGGCCATCAAGGCCATGTAGAAGGGCAAATCCGACGTACGCTCGGCATCCAATTCTTGTGATTTTAACTCGCCGTAATCGAACTAGCGTGGACGAACCATCACCCATATTCTCAACATCCTTGGTTCGGGACGCTGTTTTCGGTTTAGATTCCCTGAACCCTTGACGGTTGCGGACTCACGAATTTTTGGTGTGCAACAGCACCTCGTAGTGTTTTCGTATTGTGCTTCCGAGGGGTAAATCCACATGCCCGAGCATAAACCTCATAGAACTTGATTCCAGCCTCAAGGGAGGTGAAAACTGCACCAATGGTAGGTCTAAACTTGTGCTCAACCACACGCATCCAGCGCTCACCTCCATTAAGCGTGTGAGATAGAACAAGCTGATTATTTGGTTGAGGATTGGGTCGCTCTTGGACAATTGGCGTAGAATGGGGTTGAGTGACGATGATTGAGTCTCGTAATACAAAGAGGAAAATACGAGTATTAGTGACATGAAATACAACGGTGGTATTACAAAGAGTAACATTGTTACAAAGAATACTAGTACTATGACAATGTAGTGACATAAGGATGGACGGGAGAACAGGAATATGCGAAGAGGCCGGACTACAATTTAGAACAAGAAACTAAAGTACATTGAAGTAACAATGAGAACAAGAGGACATCCGGAAGTGGTACAAAAGATATGTTATATGTGCAAGGAAATGAATATATGTGATTGTGTTACTGAACATTGATATTGTAACAAAGTGAGCTGTAAGCATTGACAGAAGTGAAATATACGAGGCAGGGGAACAGGAATATGCAAGACAGGAAAAGAGGTCAAATATAATGAAATTTGACCTAAATTGAACGTAAAAATCAACAAATACAAGGATATTTGACCTAATATTTAAGACAAAAGAACTAGGAGTATAATCAAAGGAAAGGAGACCGTAAATTGAAGTAGAAGTGAACGGATTTCATTAGAATTGAAGCAAACAAAAATCGATTAACCTAAAAAACGAAAAGCAACGAGAATAAAGACAAATTAATCAAAATTGACGGAATGTGACGATAAAGCAAATGCGATTGTAAGCGAAGCGAGAGGAAAACGCAAATATGAAAATTCGATAGGAAAAACAACAAATACAAGGAGATTGCACCTAATATTTAAGAGAAAAGCAAATACGAGAATAATCAAAGGAAAGGAGACCGTCAAATTGAAGTAGAAGTGAACGGATGTCATTAAAATTGAAGCAAACATAAAATCGATTAATCTAAAAAATTGAAAAGCAACGGAGTAATGAAATTACAATAGCGAATGATCAGCGACATAGAATCCAGATGAAATCGCGAAAAGGAAAACTGAAAACGAAAGGATTACGGAAATTACCTGTTTGCATGTTAATGTCGGTAGAATCTGCACCCATTGTAGCAACGAGAACCTGAAAAACACACGAATTTGATTGATTTGTGAATGAATTGATAAAAGCGAGTAAAAAACAGGAACCTAGGGTTTGTTTGCTTGATTCAGAGGATTATTTTCGACTTAGAGAGAGAGATAGAGAAAGCGAGGAAAAGAGACGGAGGAGAGAGAAAGTGAAACTGAATTATGAGAGACAGGTTTGAATTCTAAGCTTTTATACGTTTGTTATAATTTCTGAGATTTAATCTCAGCCGTTGATTAGGAGTAGATCTAATGGATGAGATTAAAATGCTAGACTCACCTAAGATACCTAGACTCACTTGATGCAATTTCTATATATACATATATATATATATATATATATATATATATATATATATATATATATATATATATATATATATATATATATATATATATATATAGTAATAAGATCAAATGACTCCTCCTCTTACATGTGAGTCCATAAGTCCCATTATGGGCCATTGGATCTTGGAAATGGAGGGCTAAGATGAGAACAAAAAAATTAAGGTTAATGCTCTAATTTTGCCATCTTCCTCTAATTTTCTCATTAACTACATTAATCCTCCTCATCTTTCATTCATCAACTCATTATCACATCTCCTCATTCTCTCTCTATATCTCACTTCTCCATATTCTCTCCAAAAAAAACTAAGAAAAAAAAAACCCAAAAAACCAAACAAATAAAAAACCCAAAAAATCCAAATAAATCATTTACTCATCTTTTCCTCATTCACCACCCACCGGAAACCACCAAAGTCGCCAACCGCCACCGCCGCCACCACCACCACCGCTGCCGCCGCCCCGACGTCATTTTTCTAATTTTTTTTTCTTTTTTTTTTTAAACTTGATGTTTGGGTGTTCTTTTTATTTTTTTTTTTGTTTTTTTTCTCCTTATATCGTCTTGCTATATAATATTGTTTCAAATTTGTGAGTTTTTTTTTATTTTAATCTTAGATCTACTAAAATAGATTAATTTTCATTGACCCGTTTTTTTTTTCATTTCCGTTTTGTTTTTTTTTTTTAAATTTTGATGTTTTGGTCTTTTTTTTTTCCGGTTATTGATATATGATTTATTTACACCTAATTTTCCCTCTTCTTTTACGCATTCCGACTCATATCGAGTCGGTTTTGTATGCCTTTCCTTGTATTTTGTGCCCGATCCCCGTATCTCTGATTTGGTGTATCTTCTTGCAGGAATCGAGTCGAGTATGGAGGAATCGGGGCAAGAAAGGCATCCCAATGCCTTTACATGAAGAGGAGGTGAGAATTGTTGAGTGTAGTGTTCTACCGGAAGACCGGCAGCCGGTTTGCCCACCGGCAGAACACCTTCCCAACCCTGCCAAAGAAAAAGGAAGTAGAGGACCTGAGTGTTGTGTTCTGTCGGCAGGCCGGCAGCCGGCCCACCGGTAGAACACAGCAGCTTGAATTAAATTGAATTGGAAGAGAAAAAGAGGCTTGACCTCGCTACCGGTTGGAGCACCGGTAGCCGGTCCACCGGCAAGACGCAACATCAAAGGGATTTGAAGATTCTGAAGACAGTGTTCTGCCGGCAGGCCGGCAGCCGGCCCACCGGCAGAACACACTTGCCAGCTAAAATTCCAAATTTGAAGCCAATTTGACCGCCCTGCCGGTAGGCGAACCGGCAGCCGGTCCACCGGCAGGACGCAGCAGCTGACGGATTCGGGCTTTTCTCCTCTTTACTCATCTTTTCTTCTTAATCTTGGGCAAGACTATAAATACCCCCTCCTTAAACCCTTTGTACACACAACCCTAGATCTGAAAATCCTCCATAATTATTGTAATCTTTCCTTAATCAAGCTTTAATCTTTCCTTAATAATTAGTAATTACTTAGTGAAATTAGTTAGTATTAGTGAGTATCAATTGTTTACACTTGGTTTTTGAAGATTGTATTGGGAGATTTTGGAAGTTTTCCTTCATATTATTCAATCAAGCAATCACCTTTACTTTGTTGGTACATTTCTTCCCTTATTCACTTGTTAATCAATTGTTTACATTTTGGTTTGTCTCTTATAATTGCTATAATCATTTCCATGTCTTCTCTTTATGTTGTTTGTTCTTCTCTTTTTGTTAGCATGATGAATTTCAACATGAGTGAGTAGTTACCCTTCTTGGGTTTAGGGGGAGTCTAAATCGGATTATTGGGCATGATAGGTTGATAGTTTTGAGTCTTTGGTGTAGAAATTATCTTTCTTTGCATTTCATACAAGGTGTTTGACGATTTGTGTGAGTGAAAGCTTGTACCTTTTCTCTTGATAGCTTAATTCCTCCATTAAATGAGAGTTTGTTGGTGGTCTTGTTGCATGTTTTAGAATGGGTAGTTGCTCAATGAGAGTTGGTAATCGCCTATAGGATAATCAAGAGATTGAATCCCGTCCTAAGACAAACCTACACCTTAGACTAGGTTAATCGACTTGTTTGCCCATAGTTCGTTTAGATGACCCCGAAGACCCTAGTCCTTTAATCAATCGAATACATACTTCTCTTAATTACTTACATTAGTTACAACTAGTTTAAACCAAACTCACCTCCTTACAATTTTTGACTAAACTTGACCCTTACCTAGACTAAGTAGAAACCCCCGCCGTCTTCGTGTTCGACACCCGACTAAATACTACATTTAATTGGGTTTTGATAAATTGTTTTGATAAGGGTAGCGACGACAAATCCCCATTATCAAATGGCGCCGTTGCCGGGGATGGGGTTAGGTTATGCTTAGTCTTTGCTTAGAGTCTTTGCTTTAGTCCTATCTTAATTGTTAGTTTGTTTTAGTAGTTGTGTGTTCTTTGTAGAGTGTGTGATTTCTTGCCTTCCCCTAGTGTGTAAAAACACTAGAAGACTAACGATTTGTCAAGTGCATGCCTAGAAGGAACCACCAAGCTCTTCTCTTCAACTCCGACCCCGAAAGGCTTTTTAGAACCTTGAGGACAAGGACCCTTGAGAGAGTTAGGAATAGTTCCCCTCAAGCAAACTTTGACCAACCAAATTCACACATCCCACGAAATATTGATACCACAACCACACTTCAACCAAACCTCACAATTGAGACTCTACTAGAAAACCCTTTTCATAACTTACCTATTCCAAATAGCCCACCTCAATCACCACCACATCACATGCAAAACCCTCCACCACAAATGGCTCTTAGAGATCATAACCGGCCTAACCATAATGATTTATGTAACCCTATCAATTTTGGCGCCTTGGCCCCAAACAACTTTGAAATGCATCCCGCCCAAGTCGGGTTAATTGAGAAGGATTTGTTCGGGGGGCATATTGAAGAGGATGCCCATGCTCATCTCCGGAAGTTTAAGAGGAAAGTTTCAATGATGAAGAAGAATGGGGTGTCTGAAGACACCTTGAGAATGATGTTGTTTCCATTTTCATTGACGGGCAAAGCGGACCGATGGTTGAACATTCACCCACCGGATACCTTCACTACTTGGGATGCCTTGGCTAAAGCATTCATGGCCAAATATTACCCTTCCTCAAAGACCGCGATGCTCCGTAATGAGATTCATACATTTCAACAAGAGGACGGGGAGTCTTTGGGTGAAGCTTGGGACCGTTATCAAGACTTGATAGCAAGTTGCCCCCACCATGGAATACCGGAATGGTACATCACTCAAACATTCTTCCAAACTTTGCTACCAAGGACTAAGGAGATGGTAAATGCCTCTGCGGGGGGAGGATTTGATCACTTGAGTGATGAAGAGGGCACGACATTGATCAAGAAAATGGTAGATTCGGAAGCAAACTATGGTTCTAGAGGAAACATGCTAAGAAGGAATGGGAAGTTTCCTAAGGAAAACTCATCCAACTCCGAGACAAATGCCAAGCTCGACTTACTCACAAAACAATTTGAGAAGTTTCAAAGAAATCAAGTGCACCAAGCCGCAACCTCACATGGGGCACCCATGGAGGAAGTGGCTCAAGTCTCAAGTTGTGAACTTTGTGGAAGAAGTGGTCACACATATGACTTGTGTGCCAACAATTACAATGGTGTCTACGATGAAAATGTTCAAGAGGTTAACGCATTTCAAAGTTTCAACAACAATTCAAGACCCACAAGACCACCTTTCAACAACCCGAACGTCTACAATCCAAATACCAATTTCTACCACCCCGGTTTGAGGAACCACCCCAACTTTAGTTACAAAAGTACCAATGTTCAAAACCCACAACACCTTCAACCACAAGCCCCAAACAATCCACCCGGTTTTGCTCAACAAAGGGGAATATTCCCCAACCCAAGACCTAATCCCGGGAATCAAAACCAATGGCCAAACAACAATCAAAACCAAAATTATGGGAATCAAGCACAAGGATACCAAGATTTTGGTGGAAATCAAGGCAACCAAGGGTTTTACCAAGGGAATCAAGTGAACCAAGCAAACCAAGGATTTGGGCAAGGGTATGTTCAAGGGTTTCAAGAACAAGGTCTACGATCAAACTTCAACCACAATGGTCCTAGAGCTAACTTCCAAGGGGGGCAAAACAACAACCAAGGTTCCAATGCTCGGTATGACTATGGGTTCCCTTTACCCATAGCCAACCAACCTTATCAAGAACCCCAAGGTGAGCTCTCTCAAGTTGAGCTTTTGAAGATAATAAAGAACATGCAACTTCAACATAGTCAAGAGATGGCAAATTTTGCTAAGGCAACTCAACAAGAACAAGCAAACTTGAGGGCTACCTTCCTTAAGGACATGAGGGAAATGGAATCTAGGATGGCTTCTCATGCTATGGCTAACCCTCAACGGTCGCCCGGTGGTTTGTTGGCCCAAGGACAAAGCTCCAAGGATGCCTCAAATAGCCACCATGCTCATGCGGTAGTGCTAAGGAGTGGTGTAGAGCTTGAGGACCCCTACAAGGACCTTGTGGTGGAAATGGATGAAGATCCCAAGAGGAATGAGTTGGAAGTGAATGGGGAAGAGGAAAGCTCACCCATTAAACCATTGGGTAAAGCTAGTGAAGACAAGAAAGGGAAGAAAACTTGTGAAGATTTGTCTAGAAGGGTAATACAAGAAGACAAGGATGTTGATGGATATGTGGAAGACCTCCCTTATAAGGAGGAAGCTATTGAAGAAGTGCCTTTGCAACACTCTAAAAAGGTAACAAAGAATTCGGCTCCTCCAAAGGTACCTTCCAATTCTCAACTTGTTCAAAAAATTCCTTACCCTTCAAGAGCCATAAAGAGTAGGGAAAACCTCAAGTATGCCAAGTTTTGTGACATGCTTGAGAAGCTTGAGGTTACCCTACCCTTTACGGAGGTGATTATGAACATGCCAACCTACTCAAAATTTCTAAAAGATATTTTGACAAAGAAAAGAGTCTTGGGTGACCAAGAGATAGTGGCTATGGAAGAAGCATGTAGTGCTCATATCCTTAATAAAATGCCCACTAAGCTTGGTGACCTGGGGAGCTTTTCAATCCCATGTGTAGTTGGTGGTGTGCCCATATCTAGAGCTCTTTGTGATTTGGGAGCAAGTGTGAGTGTTATTCTTTTAAAGGTTGCCAAGAAAATCGGCATTCAAAACCTTGCTCCCACTTCAATGACTCTCCAATTGGCGGATAGGTCCGTCAAACACCCTATGGGGGTGCTTGAGGACGTACCCGTCAAGGTTGGAAAGCTTTTGATTCCCACCGATTTTGTTGTCCTCGATATTCCGGAAGATAGCCACACTCCCATCATCCTTGGTAGGCCATTCTTGGCTACCGGAGGAGTTCTCATTGATGTGAATAATGGGCGGCTAACCTTCCAAATTGAGGGCAACAACATCGAATTTAACCTACCGAATTTGATGAAAGGACCAAAGATGGAAAGGTTGAGCACTATTGAGTTGGTAGATGAGGTGGTACATGAAGTAGCCCGTGAAGAAGCGGAGATGGAAGAGGTTTTTCAAATCTCCTTGCATGATGAAGCAATGAAGGAGGACCATGAAGTTGATGAGGAACTATTGAAGAAAGTGGAGGGCTTTCTCCCTCCAAAGATATAACTCAAACCCTTGCCTCCCTCACTCAAGTATGCTTTCCTTGATGAGGGGGAGGCCTACCCGGTGATCGTTAATGCTAACCTAAGTGAGTCCCAAGAAAAGAAGCTTTTGGAAATCTTGAAAACTCATAGAGGGGCACTTGGGTATAGCATTGATGACATCAAGGGCCTAAGTCCGAGTTTGTGCATGCATAGAATAGTTTTGGAAGAGGGGAGTCAACCCAAGGTTGACGGTCTTAGGCGGATTAACCCAAAGATGGCCGAGGTGGTGAAAAATGAAGTGTTGAAACTTCTAGAGGCCGGTATTATATACCAAATTACCGATAGTAAATGGGTTAGTCCGGTCCACGTGGTACAAAAGAAAGGGGGGGTACAAATGGTTGAGCAAGAGGATGGCACCACCCTACCTACTAGACCCGTGACCGGGTGGCGCATGTGTATTGACTATCGGAAGCTCAATGCCGCCACCCTAAAAGACCATTTCCCGATTCCCTTCATTGACCAAATGCTAGAAAGGCTCACGGGCCATGCATACTATTGCTTCTTAGACGGTTATTCCGGGTTTTCCAAATTCCCATCCACCCGGATGACCAAGATAAGACGACCTTCACTTGTCCAATAGGAGTCTATGCCTACAGTTGGATGCCATTTGGGCTTTGCAATGCGCCCGACACCTTTCAAAGGTGCATGATGGCAATCTTTTCTGATTTCCTAGAAAAAAGCATGGAAGTTTTCATGGACGACTTTAGTGTCCATGGAGACTCGTTTGAACATGGTCTTGAGAACCTGACTAGTGTATTGAAGCGATGTGAGGAGCACAACCTCGTCCTTAATTGGGAAAAATGCCATTTCATGGTAGAAGAAGGGGTTGTACTCGGTCACATCGTCTCAAGTAGGGGTATTGAGGTCGATGGGGCTAAAGTTTCCGTCATAGAGAACTTGTCACCCCCTTCCAATGTTAAGGGAGTGAGAATTTTTCTAGGCCACGCCGGGTTCTATAGGCGTTTTATCAAGGATTTTTCAAAAATAGCAAAGCCATTGACCTCACTACTCCTTAAGGATGCCCCCTTTGTGTTTGATGAATCTTGTCTTGAAGCTTTTCATAGGTTGAAGAGAGCATTGGTCACGGCACCAATAATCTGGGCTCCGGATTGGAACCTTCCCTTTGAGATCATGTGTGACGCTTCGGACTTCGCGGTTGGTGCGGTACTTGGGAAAATGGTGGATAGGAAGCACCATATGATATATTATACAAGAAATACCCTTGATCAAACACAATGCGGGTATTCTACAACCGAGAAAGAGATGCTAGCAATTGTCCATGCCGTGGAAAAGTTTCGGCAATACCTTGTTGGGTCTAAGGTGGTGGTTTACTCCGATCACACCGCCTTGAGACAATTGATGGTGAAGAAGGATGCTAAACCCCGACTTTTGAGATGGGTGCTACTCCTTCAAGAATTCGATCTAGAGATCAAGGACAAGTCGGGATCCGAAAACCCTGTTGCGGATCATCTATCGAGGTTAACTAAGGAGTCCCGAGGGGACAAAGACGATGGGGTCCCTATTGATAAATGGTTGCCCGACGATTCTATCCTTGCTATTACCCATTCCACCCATTGGTATGCGGATATAGCCAATTTCTTGAGTTCTAGCTTTATCCCCGAAGAATTTGATAACCAAGCTAGGAAGAAATTGAGATATGAAGCAAAAAAATATGTGTGGGAGGACCCTTACCTCTATAGAAAGTGCAATGATGGGATTTACTGGAGATGTGTTTCTCAAGAAGAAGGCCGTGAAATTCTCCAAGCTTGTCATGCTACCACTTATGGAGGGCACTTGTCCACATCTAGGACCCAAGCTCGGGTTCTTCATTGTGGCTTCTATTGGCCCTCCTTATTCAAAGATGCTTATGCCATGGTTCACTCTTGTGATTCTTGTCAAAGAAGAGGTAACATTGGAAGAAGAGATGAGATGCCGTTGAAAAACATTTTAGAAGTTGAGCTTTTCGATGTATGGGGTGTGGATTTCATGGGACCATTCCCATCTTCATTTGGCAACCAATATATATTGGTTGCGGTGGACTATGTGTCCAAATGGATCGAAGCAATAGCCGCCCCTACCAATGACTCAAAGGTTGTTTCCAAGCTTTTCAAAGACTATATTTTCCTCCGTTTTGGAGTACCCCGGGCCGTTATAAGTGATGGTGGTTCATATTTCATCAACCAAACCATTTATGCACTCCTCAAGAAGTACGGTGTCCGGCATAAGGTAGCTCTAGCTTATCACCCCAAAACAAATGGGCAAGTGGAAGTCTCCAATAGACAAATCAAGGCTATATTGGAGCGGGTTGTGAACAAGTCTAGGAAGGATTGGAGTGCTAAGCTCAATGATGTGTTGTGGGCTCTAAGGACCGCATACAAGACCCCAATCGGCACTACTCCTTACCGGTTGGTCTATGGCAAGTCTTTTCACTTACCTCTCGAATTGGAACACAAAGCAAGATGGGCTCTCAAAGAGCTCAACTACGACTTGGATGTCGCGGGAAACAAGAGGTTTCTTCAACTCAATGAACTTGATGAGTTGAGGATGGATGCTTATGAGAGTGCAAGACTTTACAAGGAAAGGACCAAGAAATGGCATGACTCGAAAATCACAAGGAAGGAGATCGTTGTGGGTGACAAGGTACTACTCTTCAACTCCCGTTTTCAACTATTCCCCGGGAAGTTGAGGTCCTGGTGGTCGGGACCCTTTGAGGTAGTCGTCGTCTTCCCTTACGGTTCCTTTGAGTTGAAGAATGACAAGGGAGAATGTTTCAAGGTGAATGGTCATCGAGTTAAGTACTTCTATGAGGGTCTACCTATTGATACCCGAAATGAAGTTGATTTGGAAGACCCCCCATCCTTGGGGGATGATTGATTTCAAAACTAAGCAAGCCTTGGTTTGGTGGAGTTCCTCAAGAACCACCATTTGTATATAGCATGCATTTTAGGTAGATAATGAGAGATTTGGAACCATACTTTGTCAACTTTGGATTGGTGACGGAGGTCACATTTGAAGAAAACAAGCATTATTTTCGTTTGACCCGAAATCCCGACATGATGCGTCAGCGTAGTTGTGGAAAACACGAATCCCGAGGTCAACGAAAAAGCTCGAATTCCGAGTTAAAGAAAATTGAGCAAGTTGAAGGAAAACAAGTGAAAAAGAGCTGAATGTAGTGCTCTGCCGGTAGACCGGCAGCCGGTGCCCCTACCGGCACCGAGACCAAATTGTTTTGGTGAAAATTAAATGAGTGTTGTGTTCTGCCGGCGGGCCGGCAGCCGGCCCACCGGCAGGATACACGTGCAGACTTGAAGAAAAATTGAAACTTGGTGAAAAGGAGTACTCTGCCGGTAGGCCGGCAGCCGGCTCACCGGCAGAGCACTCATGGCAAAATGTTGGGAAGTTTATTTTATGAATGGAGTGGTGTTCTGCCGGTTGGCCGGCAGCCGGCTCACCGGCAGGACACACCTGTCAAAGGGAAATTGGAAATGAGAGGAGCGTTCTACCGGTGGACCGGAAGCCGGTTCGTCCACCGGTAGCGAGGTCAAAATTCTTTGAGAAAAATTCACGAAATAGAAAAATTTGGGGGTATGCTCAGCCGGCAGACCGGCAGCCGGTTCGCATACCGGCAGAACACACCCATCAGACCAAATTAAAACCCGTGAGACCCTTCTTTTCTCCTTCATTTCAACGACACCCTCCTTCATTCCTCCTTCATTTCCTTCTTGTTTTTCCCCCATATCAACCCTAACTCCCTCAAATCTCAATCAAACTTCCCCCTACCTTCACCAATCACCTCTAATCTTCACAATGTCGGGAAGAAGGACTAGAGCCGACGTAGCAAGGGACCAAGCGGAGTTGATTGCTCGAGCCGCTAGCGATACTAATCCCGACCCGGATTTTCCTACAGTTGAGTTTGCCACCCAAACTCAGAAGGGTAAGTTTATTTTATTTAAAAATCGTCCCCTAAGCCCCACTAAGTTTCTTCATCATCCGTCCTTGTCGGCCCTCGGGTTAGCTAGGGAAACGGAAGCTCTTTTTGCCGGGGTAGGAATGAGGGGAATGTACTCAATGCATGAATATACTTACCCCCGTATCACTTGGGAATTTTTGAGTAGTTTGCGGATTACAAAGCACCGACAAACAAATTTGGTGGCTACCCTTAGTTTCCGCCTTATGAACCGGGAGCACAATATTACATTGGGTCGGTTGGCTAACATGTTTGGGTTAGAAAATGCCCCATCACATAACTCACCCGCTGATTTTCATTATTCCCGAGTTTGGAAAGCAATTTTTGGTCTAGAGGATAAAGTTGGAGTGAAAAGGGCTGCGATTAGTTGCCACAATCCCGTCATTCGGGTGTGGCATCGATTTATGGGATGCACTGTTATTGCGGTGGATGAGCCGTGGGTTTTCCGGACCAATGAACTTGAAATTTTGGGGTCCTACTTATTTACAAAACCCACCGCCTTCAAAATTAATGTGGCTCACCACCTTGCCATTCATTTGTCGAAAATTGCAAGTTCCCCAGGGCAAAAAGTCCCAATACATGTGGGTGGCATCATCACCCGTATTGCCCGTAATTTGGACCATCCGGTAGACCTTTCTACCATGAATTGGATACCCGGGGACACTTATTTGACTAAGCATTACTTGGGCACCAAACTTGGTTGGCTTAAGACCAACCCCATTGACAACAAGGAGTATTGGCAAATCAATTACAAGAATTCAATCCCGCTCCCCAATGTCACGGCAATAAAAATTGAAAAGGACAAGGATTACTACCTCCTTGATATTAAAGAAGAACCACCCATCGACCAACCTCCTCCTAATATTCCACGTGTATATACACGAGACCGTAGAATGGACACTCCTTCCTCCCTCTAATACCCACCTCAAACCCACCAACCCCCACCATGGCAATTCCAACAAGGTGAGGGGTCCTCCTCGATCCAACCTTCCTATCCTCCCTTACCACCTTCTCTTACCGAGTGGATGGAGAGGATGGATATTGCCACGGCCAAGGCCACTAGCGAGAGGGATATCTTGGGGTGGAAATTGGACCGCATTTATTATGATCAATCCACCGGTACGTACCCGATCTACGACGACTTTTGTAGACGGGATTACATGCCCTTTGATGCCCCTCACCCTTCCTACTTTACATGGCCCGGTGGGAACTACCCGAGAGCGGATGGGACGATGGTCCACGGAGGTTTTAACCTCCAACCGGACTACTTTTCCGCCCCTATCTTTTCACCGGAGGGGCATAACGCCCATTGGATAGGGGGCATTCGGCCCTACTTTGCTAGTGATGTGGGTGCTTCGGGGTCCGGTGGGGCCTTTATGGGAGATGCTTCTACGGGAGGTGATGGCGGTGTGATGAACATGAGTGTAGACTTCACGGGAGGTCTCATGGGCGGCGGTAGTGGAGGTGACTTCACCTTCAACCCCGATGACTTGATTCAAGGCTCCGCGTTTACTACCGGATAAAATGATGATGATGATGATGAGATGGACTCCTAGTCCCGAGGGCGGAGTTGGTGGCCCAATTTCCTCTCTTTTCAATCCAAAATGACAAGTATGACCTCTCCCTTAATCCAAATTCTCTCATTCATGTTTAATTTTTCGCATGCATTTAGTTAGAAATTCACTTAGTTGCATTCATATAGGATTGCATTAGATTTCAAATTTGTAATATATTGTCACATTTAGTTATTGCATTCATATAGTATAGCTTGTATTGTATTTCAATATTGCATATAGATTAGATCATGCATTGCATGCTTATTTGAAAAAACCACTAAAAATTTGAAAAATCAAAAATCACCAAAAACACGTACTTCATTTTCGAATTTCCTCCACACATTTATTTCCATCGGATATATGTAAATAAATGAGTGTGGGGAGGAAATTCCGCCAATTTAAAAATACAAAAACATGTTATTTCTTTTCAAATATTTACAAAAATCCAAAAACAAGTTCTTTTATTCCTCCAACTTGCCCTCCCATGTAAATGAATAAGTGTGGGGAGGGCCTAAAAAAAAACTCAAAATATGTTATTTCTATTTTCAAAAATTTCAAAAATACAAAAATATGTTCCTTTCTTTTACCTATTCTCTCCCTAGACTTGTTCCCTTGGAGACTTACTCAGGGACGAGTAATGTTTAAGTGTGGGGAGGGAAATATCCACTTTGTGAATATTTGTTTATATTTGTATATACCTTTAAATTTGATAAAAATTCAAAAAAATGCCTAAAAATTGAAAATTTTCAAAAATTACAAAAACATTGCATTGTATATATATGTTATTTGTTGGCTAACCTTTGGCATAGACATCGACCATTCGAGACAAAAAGGAGCTAGAAGACGCTTGGTAAACTCGTTCTAATCTCTTACTCCTTTACCGTTCTTTCTTTTTATCTCTTGAATACATGAAGGAGGATGGGATTTTGTGCCTTGGATGTTCCCTTGGGGAACTTGTGGATTGTTGGTGTTGATGTGTTGCTAGGATTAGTCAAAGTCGTTGCATGTTTATCTTGTGTTCATTTTCGATTCTCGCATGCATATGTCCTTGTATATATATGTTTTTCAATTTAAAGTTTCACATCCGCTTGTATATAAATGTTTTGCATGAATGTGGTCTAGGAAGGGAACCAAGTACCCCCGTGATGAGTTATGCGTCCAATTGTGCCTTCCCCTCCCCGTGACTCGCACCCGTGACCTCTTAGTTAGCCGAGGGAAGCGGGTTTGACCAATGAGTTTAGACCGACCTTGTGAGACCTAGGGCTGTAGGCTAGACCTAAGGCTCGACTTAGCTACTCAAAGGTAAGGGTAGAGCCTCCTAGGGTGGGTACATTCATACCCCACCCTCATCTAGGTTTGAGAGTAGGCCTCCTCGCGAGGCGTGTCACATCAAGACGCATAAGTGTGTCATTTTGTCCTTAGACCGTGAAATTGCATTATATTTTGAGCACATGATATGAAGGAAAATCAGTTTGTATGAACCTCACATAGCCAAATAGCCTTGTTTTGTCCCTTCCATTATCTCCCTTTTTGTTTCACCCCCTTTGAGCTTTAGCCTTTCCATTTGGCAAACCCACCAAAATAGCTACATCCCATAACCACCCTTCCTTAATCAAGAATTGGTCGGTTTTGTAGTTGTGTTATAGGAGGTGATTTGGGTCTTGATGGTGGATAGTGTACATGTCCACTCGGGTCAAAAGCTTGGTGTTTTCGGCATTGTAAATAAATAAGAGGTTTTGAAAAAGAAATGAAAAACGAAATAGAAAAGTGAAAAAGTTGTGGAAAATCAAAAAAATATTAAGTCATGCGTGTTGTATATATTTGTTGTCAAGAAAAGAAAAAGGCAAGCAACACCCCTCCTCATCATTAAACGGGGAAGAAAAAGCCGTTGCTAAATAAACGGGCAAATTGATGTTTTTCCAAAATGAGTCGGGTTTACACATTTTTTGCATGGTTTGAGAAACCGAGCCTTTGTTACGGTGTAGACGTTACCATTTGTAGAAATAAGAGGAGTACTTTCAAAGTTTTTCCAATTTGAGTTGGGTTTATGCAATTTTTGCATAGTTTAGGTGATCTTTGCTATGTTAGGGCATAGACGTGTCTCATGTGTTGCAATAAGAAATGGGTTATGATGTGTCGGCAATTCTTGATTTGAACTCCACATATCCAAACGGTTCTTGCACCAATCCCGTTTTGACCTACTCCCTAGCCCCGTTACAACCCTTGCTTCATATCGTGTGCACTTTACTTTTGTTTGCATTTCGTTGGACATAGGACGATCTTACACATTAGATTGCGGGCACGTTTTCGCTAGTCGAGTTAGGAGAGTGATTTTGGTTACTATGTGTCACAAAAATCACCTTGTTCTTTCATTAAGTGACGAGTGAAAACCGCGAGGATGTCGTTGCCTAGGTCCCCTTAGTCATGGGCCCGTTGGTTGAATCTCGTGTTGGTTCGGTAATTCTCTACGGACTTGCCTACTTCCCCTTTCCCCGCTCTTGAATGTGTTTCTTGAGCATTGGTCACACGAGGGTTGCTTGAGTCATGCTTAGGGGGTTGGCACCTCCATTGGAACTTCTGAGACGGTACTCCCGACCACGGCCACATTTAGTTGCTTGAAAATTCGGCCACTTAGATGAGAAAGTGGACCATTTTGTTAGATGCATTCTATTGCTTGGTTACGTGCTTTCATGATAGTTGCATCACATTTTTGTAGCAAGACCCAACTTGCCTTGCAATAGGGCACTTTTCCCTCATGAGTGTCAAATTGTGAGTTGAAGGGGCGTTGAGTGCGCTAATACTCGATCGGCTTAGGTAGTAGCTTAGTTGAGTGATGCTTATATTGTGCACCCACTCTCCATATCTATTATAGTAGGGACTTGTACATTGATTTTGGACTTACTCGAGGACGAGTAAGGTTTAAGTGTGGGGAGGTTTGATATATGATTTATTTACACATAATTTTCCCTCTTCTTTCCCGCATTCCGACTCATATCGAGTCGGTTTTGTATGCCTTTCCTTGTATTTTGTGCCCGATCCCCGTATCTGTGATTTGGTGTATCTTCTTGCAGGAATCGAGTCGAGTATGGAGGAATCGGGGCAAGAAAGGCATCCCAATGCCTTTACATGAAGAGGAGGTGAGAATTGCTGAGTGTAGTGTTCTCGAGGCCGGCGGCGGTTTGCCCACCGGCAGAACACCTTCCCAACCCTGCCAAAGAAAAAGGAAGAAGAGGACCTGAGTGTTGTGTTCTGCCGGCAGGCCGGCAGCCGGCCCACCGGTAGAACACAACAGCTTGAATTAAATTGAATTGGAAGAGAAAAAGAGGCTTGACCTCGCTACCGGTTGGAGCACCGGTAGCCGGTCCACCGGCAAGACGCAACATCAAAGCGATTTGAAGATTCTGAAGACAGTGTTCTGCCGGCAGGCCGGCAGCCGGCCCACCGGCAGAACACACTTGCCAGCTAAAATTCCAAAGTTGAAGCCAATTTGACCGCCCTGCCGGTAGGCGAACCGGCAGCCGGTCCACCGGCAGGACGCATCAGCTGACGGATTTGGGCTTTTCTCCTCTTTACTCATCTTTTCTTCTTAATCTTGGGCAAGACTATAAATACCCCCTCCTTAAACCCTTTGTACACACAACCCTAGATCTGAAAATCCTCCATAATTATTGTAATCTTTCCTTAATCAAGCTTTAATCTTTCCTTAATAATTAGTAATTACTTAGTGAAATTAGTTAGTATTAGTGAGTATCAATTGTTTACACTTGGTTTTTGAAGATTGTATTGGGAGATTTTGGAAGTTTTCCTTCATATTATTCAATCAAGCAATCACCTTTACTTTGTTGGTACATTTCTTCCCTTATTCACTTGTTAATCAATTGTTTACATTTTGGTTTGTCTCTTATAATTGCTATAATCATTTCCATGTCTTCTCTCTATGTTGTTTGTTCTTCTCTTTTTGTTAGCATGATGAATTTAAACATGAGTGAGTAGTTACCCTTCTAGGGTTTAGGGGGAGTCTAAATCGGATTATTGGGCATGATAGGTTGATAGTTTTGAGTCTTTGGTGTAGAAATTGTCTTTCTTTGCATTGCATACAAGGTGTTTGACGATTTGTGTGAGTGAAAGCTTGTACCTTTTGTCTTGATAGCTTAATTCCTCCATTAAATGAGAGTTTGTTGGTGGTCTTATTGCATGTTTTAGAATGGGTAGTTGCTCAATGAGAGTTGGTAATCGCCTATAGGATAATCAAGAGATTGAATCCCGTCCTAAGACAAACCTACACCTTAGACTAGGTTAATCGACTTGTTTGCCCATAGTTCGTTTAGATGACCCCGAAGACCCTAGTCCTTTAATCAATCGAATACATACTTCTCTTAATTACTTACATTAGTTACAACTAGTTTAAACCAAACTCACCTCTTTACAATTTTTGACTAGACTTGACCCTTACCTAGACTAAGTAGAAACCCCCGCCGTCTTCGTGTTCGACACCCGGCTAAATACTACATTTAATTGGGTTTTTATAAATTGTTTTGATAAGGGTAGCGACGACAAATTGTGTAATTTTACTCTAAATTTAGTCGTAAATAGTGTATTATTAGTTCAAAATTATTCGTAAATAGTGTATTTTCAGTCCAAAATTGTATTTTTAGTCCAAATTTAGTCGTAAATTGTGTATTTTTAGTCCAAATTTTGTATTTTCAGTCCAAAATTGTATAATTTTAGTCCAAATTTAGTTGTAAATATTGTATTCAATTTAGTCGTAAATAACTCCATTAGTTAGTCCAAATTAGTTAGTCCATATTGTCCAAATTAGTTAGTCCAAATTTTCCAAATAGTCCAAATTAGTCTGTGTAACTTTAGTCCAAGAGTGTAACTTTAGTCATTAATATAGATAAGTGTAATTTTAACAGGAAAAAGTGTAATTTTAACCGAAAAAGGTGTAATTTTAAAGTAAAAAAGTGTAATTTTAAAGGAAAAAAATATAATTCTAACAGGAAAAAGTGTAATTTTAAAGGAAAAAAGTGTAATTTTAACAAAAAAAGTGTAATTTTGACAAAAAAAAAAGTGTAATTTTGACAAAAAAAAGTGTAATTTTAACAAAAAAAAGTGTAATTTTAACAGAAAAAGTGTAATGTTAACAGAAAAAATATATAATTTTAACAAAATAAAAGTGTAATTTTGACAAAAAAAGTGTAATTTTAACAAAAAAAAAGTGTAGTTTTAACAACAAAAAAAGTGTAATTTTAACAGAAAAAGTGTAATTTTAACAGAAAAAAGTGTAATTTTAACAGGAAAAAATGTAATTTTAACAAAATAAAAATGTAATTTTAACAACAAAAAAAGTGTAATTTTAACAGAAAAAGTGTAATTTTAAGGGATATTAACAAGGCGAGATTTGTTTTAAGTTTTAACACAACAAATAAGCACAAAATAAACACCAACCAAACCAAAATAAAAAAAAATAAACACCAACCAAACCAAAATGAGATCTGAAAATAAACACCAACAACAAATAAGCACAAAATAAACACCAACCAAACCAAAATAAACCCAAATATAGTAACATTAATATGTAATTACAAAAATAAAAAACCAAAATAAACACCAACAATACTAGATCCAAAATAATAAAAAACCGAAAAAAAATAAAAAAAACCCAAAAAAATAAATCTGGAAAAAACCCAAAAAAATAAAAATAAATGAAAAAAACAGATTTAAACTCAAAAACAAAACAACCCATATTTGAACAAAAAAAACAACACACGTACATCTGAGAAGACAGGAACGAAAAAGAAAAAAAAATAAGAAAAAAAAAGACAACAGCAACGACATTCAACAACAAATTTATTGCCAAAAACCAAGATCTCAGATGAGAGGAGGAAGGAGGCGGCAGTGGTGGAGGAGAGGAGGGAGGCGTGGGCAGGTGTGCCGTTTTTTACGCAGGCAGGTGGCGGTTGGTGGGCTTGTGTGCCGGTTTTTGACGTGGACAGACGGTGGTGGTGGTGGTGTTTGAATGGTGACTGTGGTCGTGAATGGTGGTCGTGAATGGTGCTGTGGTGGAAATGGCGGGAGGCGGTGTCGGGGGAGATGTCGATATGATGGCTGGGTGAAGGTGGTGTCGGGGAGGTGGCCAGAAGGGTGGTGTCGTAGGGTCGGCTGGTGGTAGCAGTGGTGGGTGTCGGGTTTGGGGGTGAGGGTGAGATGAGGGGAATTTTTTTGGGTTGGATTGGTTTTTTTTTTTTTTTTGTTTTGTTTTGTTTTGATTTTGTTATTGAGAGAGAATGAGAGGAAATGAAAGTTGTGTTTGTGAATGATTAGTAAGGGATGAGGGAGTGGGTAAAGAGAGGGGATTAGAATGAGGAGGGGATTAGGAATGATTAGGGAGTGAGATTAGCTAGATTCATTTCTAGCCGTCCATTGAGATGCAATTTCCTCCTTCCATCCCTTTCATCCAAAGGGACTCAATAGATGTAAGGGACTTAGGAGAACTTTGTTCTCTCTCTCTCTCTCTCTCTCTCTCTCTCTCTCTCTCTCTCTCTCTATATATATATATATATATATATATATAAAGTGATAACATACGTGTATACGTAACAAACAACACCCTATTTCACATGTTTCTAATAAGCCACATTAGAAATCATCTATCATGTAATTCCATCATTCAATCAACATACATACTCATATTACTCATCATCTTTCACCACAACATCCCCTATTCTCCACATGCATTCATCCACCGATTCACACAACACATTTCTATATAGATATGCAATTTACATAGATAATCACAGAACAATCCCAAGACACACCCCATAGTGACCGGTTCAAAGTTGTAGGACGAGATCGCGACTTTAGGACGTCTCCCAAGTCTTTGCATTAGCTCCTAACAACTCCTACCCGGGTTCATTTTATTTTGACTCCCTAAGTTCATTGGGTTGATTAGTTACAGGTTCTAAAATCATCGCTCAGATACCACTTTGTAACACCCCCATACTCCAAGTGCCTTACCAGGACCACTTAAGGCATGAGAATGTTACCATCTCGGTTACCCAAGGCAATGTATAACAAATAGACAATAACGAAATGTACTTAATTAAGTAAATGAATTAAACTGATTACAATCCAAAACCAAAACTGTAAACCAATACAAATGTTCCAAAACCAAACACTTAAAGTAAACTAAGTTCATGACACAGCGGAAAACTCTAGTGGATCATGTGATGACTCTATCCCAACTATCCCTCGTGCAAGACATCTCATACCTGCTCAATAACTGCTCACCATCCCCGAATAGATCACCACAATTTTCAAAACATTTAAACGGGGTCAATACTGATTACACAAACAATACAACAAAAGCAATACAACAATCCAATCCAACCAAACCAATCTCCATCATATCACCACACACCTGACTACACACTAAAGTGTGTAGTCCTGCCAGAATACTCATCGCACCAAATATTCTACACCGCCAGTGGGGGACCGCAGCCGTTCCCACCTAAGCCTCCACTCATCTCATCCGATCGATAACCCAAGTTCCTAAATGTGCACATTCCTTCTGTGGCAGGTTCCACAGAAGGCGAATCAAGGGCGTGAAGCCACTCCCGCAAGTGACTCCACTTAGCCGAGGACGTACCTCGCAAACCACAGACAATTATACAACAACAACATTATACAATCAACAATCACCAATTCCCATATCAGATATGATACAAATCAACAAAAACGATTAATCATCAACAATGTCATGTAAACAATACTGGGTAGGGAAACCCTACCTGGAATAGCAACCACAAGACCGTCACAGCAGCTAATCAATAGTGTTCCTCTACGAATCCTCCTTCTATAACACATATGCATACAATTATTACCTAATCAATATAATCCTCCCAAAACCCCCAAATCTGCACAATTAGGGTTTTAAACAAACCTATCAAAACATTATAAAAATTATACAAGAAGCTTACCCTTGACATGACGATCTCAACGGCGTAAAGAACAAGACAATCCGACGATCCTAGCCTTAGGATTTGTTAACAACGCGAAGAATGAAGACAACGTAACTCTTTTTCTCACTTGAAAGGTTTTAGAAAAGTGTAAAGATGATTAAGGAAGATGAAGAAATCCTTTCATACTAATCATGCGTTATTAACAAAACCCGGCTAAAATAACCCGTAAGAACAACTTACTCGATCGAGTAAGTGACTTAATTGTTGGGGCTGGTGTCCTTTACAGTTAGTGCAAGGACTTATAAATCTCTAAAAGGATCAAAGGGCATACTTTTGGTATTATTATCAGTTGATCCACGTTTATCAATAACGGTTGGCTTGCTAGATAAGTTTGACGTTATTGTCATACAGATGGCGGTGATCAACTGGTCCCTAAAAGTCACACCTATAGGATACGTTTGAGAGATGTGAAAGTATGAAAATACAGTCATGTTGATGCCAAATTTGACTAACCAGTTAGTCTGAGTTATTGACTAGTAATTAGTCAAACGCGATGTTGAGACAATTATTTAATACGGATTAAATAATAATGGCTAAGACGAATTAAGCGATTAATTAAGTAAATTGAATATAAACGATTTATATTTGATTAATGTATATTGAATTAATTATACAATATTGTCTTTGTCGGACATGTATTAATATTTCAACTAATCCGTGTTATTAGTCGATGTATTAATAACCGATAACCGATGACAGTTTATAATAAAACCCGTCATATACATTTTAGCGGAATTGATCGGACCACAAGTTAAAAATGAGGAGAAAGTGGAAAGCCCACTCCCTCCCCTCATGACCATGGGACCGAGACAACAAAAGGAGAGGCTCCCTCTCCTTTTGACCTAAGCATTCATTTTACATGAAAATTAGGGTTTTGAAGAGCATTTTTCTCTGAAAAACCTCGATCTCACATCGAATAACCTCACAATAGCTCTCTCGATATTGCAAGTCAATTAGAGAGCATTTCTAGCACAAGGGCATAGTCTCAGACGGTCTTGGGTGCAACGATTAGGAGGAAATCTCTGTTGATTTACGTTTCTTTACGCCGCGCATCAAAGGACCCGAGGTTGATTCTTAATCTTTATCGTTTTTCATTGTTTTTCGTTTATGACCATATTTCACATGTTAAATTTACGTTATAGTCCTAAATTTAAAGGGTCTTATACGGATATTACCCTTCAAGTGGTATCAGAGCGAGGCCACGTAAATTTTCATTGTGATTTTTCATAAAACGATTTTGAAACGGTTGTTTTTGTCTCGAAAACCGTGCCATGTATACACGGCTGTTTCGTTTTTTTGTTGAAACCGTGACATGTTTTTACACGGTTGACTTATCTTATTTTCGATTTGTTCTTTTACATATTGTTATTTTATACGGAGATTATAGCAATATGTCAAGTTTTGTCAGATTGTAAAATTGTTTTGATGCGGTTTTGATCAAAATTGAGATGATTTTGTTTCGTCAAAACTGTCTTCACGAGGGTTTCATGTTTTCAGAATGTTTTTGCCCTCGATCGAGCATGTTTCTACTCGATCGAGAGCCCTTCCTTGTTGTTTTTGCTCGATCGAGTAATTGCGATTACTCGATCGACCTCTTTTAAAACCCCACCGCTCGATCGAGAAGTCCTCGTACTCGATCGAAAGCGGATTTGCTTGATAAAGCCCTCGATCGACCTCGATCGCATCGATCGAGTACTTTCGATTAGCATACCTCTCGATCGACTAGCGCTTGATCGATCGAGCCCTTTGTTCCTCGATCGAGCACTTTTGTCCCTGGATCGAGGATTCTTGTTCAAACTTTGAAAATTTATTCTTTTTGTTTTAAATTTTCTTTTGGCCTTAATATGTACTTTATACGGATATTGTACACTCGCTATGATTGTGAAACGGTTCACACACGTACCATTGAGTTATTTTAAAGCGTATTTAAAGTAACGGATTGTAATAGATTAAAATTAAATTGATAGAAGCGGTTTTATCACATAAATTTTAATCGTTAAAAGGTGGTTTGGATAAATTTAACATAATTACGGAATTATGTCACGAATAAATTTGTTTTAGTTGATGCATTTTCTTTTATCGTTATTTTGAATGCCGTGAATGCCTTTTATTACGTATTTATTCATTTTTACAAACGGTTGTAACTTAGTGTGGCCTTAGTAGAACGTGTTACCGTAATGATGGAACACGGTCTTGGTTGTATTTTGAGATCTCGTATCTCCGATTTTGGATTTTTCACTTGTAATTACAGTTTTTTTTTGTATTTAGAATGTAAATAGGTTTATATTTGTAAATTTTAATTGTAATTTTGAGAAGACCAAAGATGGAGATCGGATGCTCACTCCCACTGCAAGGTCAAAGATGGAACATCAAGACAAGCTTTTCGGGTCCAACGGTGGATTCCAAAGTTGTATTATGTTATTTTTACTAGGATAGGCCACACTAGGAATTTTATTTGCGTATTGCATTCTTTTATTTATTTTTCGTAACGATAATTTGCATCATATTCCGCCTAAAACCAAACCACCTAATTATTGCATGAAAACTGACACATATAGAGGTCACGAGTTAGTTTTCTTTGACATTCTCATGTCACACGATCTATGCTAAGCCATCACCTAAATTAATTCATTCACGCAGACGCTAGTTATTTGTTCACTTAAAATGAATTAAAATTAAGTTGATGGGATCTTCCTCGTATAAACCAAAATTGAGAACGGTCTTTATAGGTCAAACTCCAATGAGTCCCTTCTTCGTCGGTAGGCATAATATGACCCCTTCTACGTCGGGTAAGTTGGAACCGATTGACCTATTTTATCTCAACACTATGGTCACTCGTACGATCCTGTGATCATGGTGGACTATAGATAGGATTTACAGAAATCTATCGACCAAGAGATCTTACGGAAGAATTAGCTAAACAGTTGGCTTATCAATTTACGGAAATTGAGTCTTGGGATCACTTGTATCATTCTTGAGGAAGATCAATTATGCAAGTGCTTGAGTCTACACGTTAAAATACATTTTAAATAGACTTAAATCACCTCGATGAGTTGCTTATTTCGTTTTTGTTTTTCTTTCTTTTTCAGTGTAGAACACGAATTTTTAAACTGCTATAACGAAATGGCTGGTCCTACTAACGACCCAATGCCAAGTGCCACATTGGACCGTGAGTCCTGGCTTCGGATTTTCATGAATCAGATGAATCAGTCTACTCGACTGAAGAATGATGGATCAAACTTCGCGGACTGGGAGGCGGCATTACGGAATCTGCCGCTGGCTGACGGAAAGCTCAAATATCTAATAGAGCCCATCCCGCCAAACCCAGGTCCCACGGCTAGAGCTAATGAGATCGCCAAGTTTAACGATTTCTGTATGGAAGCGGGTGCGATTAAAAACGTACTCATTTTTGCAATGGAACCCAATTTGCAGAAACGCTTCATAGCCCATGGTGCAAACAAGATTTTCACCACGCTCACTAAGGAATTCTCGAAAGCACCGAGAATCGTGACCTATGAGCATACCACTCGCTTCTTTGATGCGAGACTCGAAAGGGCCAACCAGTTAGCCCACACATTCTCGCATGATTGAGAATGTCGAGAAGTCGAGACGCTTGATTGTAAGATCAGCGAGAACATTGTTATTGACCGCATGCTTCATTCACTCTACGATGGTTTTGCGCTCTTTAGAGCGAATTACTATATGAATGATTTGAAGAAAAGTCCCCATGAACTGCACTCACTTCTCGTACAGACCGAGAAGGACATGAAGTTCAGTGGGAGCATGAAACAGGATGTTCTCGTTGTGTCAAACAAGGGCAAGGGTAAGGGCAAAGCTAAAGCAGACCTAGCAGTAGGTAAGGCGAAGTTTAAGAAGTCAGGTTCAGGCAAGAGTGGGCCTGGTGAGTCGAGCACCTCATCAGGCGCGACAAAGGGCAAGAATGAAAACATGGAATGCCATCATTGCCACAAGACTGGGCATTGGAGGCGTACATGTCCTGTCTATCATGAGGACATAAAAGCAGGTCGCGTTAAACCTGTTGGTATGTCTTCTTCTTCTACTTTTATTCATATGATTGAGATTAACCACGCAAGTTACGGAACTTGGGTACTAGATACTGGTTGTGGTTCTCATCTGTGTAATCATGTGCGGGGCTCAAACATCGAACCCCTCGTAAAGGGTGAGGTGGACTGCGTGTCGGGAATGGAGCACGAGTGGCTGCCGTCTCGAGGGGAACATATGTGATCCAGACTTCCTAGCGGATTTGAGTTATTTTATATAACCGCTATTATGTACCATCTTTCTAAAAACATTATTTCGGTTTACGCACTTGATAAACTTGGATTTTCATTTGTAATAGAGAATAATACTTGCATTTTCTCATTACACGATATGATTCTGACAAGGCAGTCTCCATGAACGGAATTTATGTTTTAGATCAGACCACCGAAATATTACACGTAATGAATAAAAAGTTAAAGGTTGGTGACAAAGATCAAACGTATCTATGGCACTGCCGTATGGGACACATTAATGAGAAACGCGTAAAACAGCTCATCAAAAATGGAGCTATCTCGGCCTTTGATTTTCAATCATTTGGCACGTGTGAATCATGTCTCATCGGTAAGATGACTCGTATTTCCTTCAAAGGTGTTGGAATGCGCGCTGCTGACCTATTAGGACTCATACATACGGATGTGTGTGGGCCTATGTCAATCACCGCACGAGAAGGCTATAGGTATTTCATCACTTTCACGGACGATTTAAGTAGATATGGCTATGTCTACTTAATGAAGCACAAAAGTGAATCCTTTGAGAAATTCAAGGAATACCGAATCGGGTACGAGAACCTCTTTTGGGTAGAAAGATTAAAACACTACGTTCAGATCGTGGTGGCGAGTATCTTTCTCACGAGTTTTGATCAACACCTTAAGGACTTGTGGGATTGCCTTACGATTAACTCCACCGAACACCTCGGTTGAATGGTGTGTCCGAACGGAGAAATCAAACTCTACTTGATATGGTTCGATCCATGATGAGTCACACGGTATTACGATTCATTATGGGGTTATGCTCTTCTGTCAATTTTGCTCTAATACTTAACAAAGTCCGTCTAAAGTGTTGACAAGACTCCATATGAACTATGGAAGGGAACGGTCCCTAACTTGTCCTTTATATGGGTTTGGGGCTGCGAGGCTTATGTCAAGTGGAGACACGAGGATAAGCTCGGCCCGCGATCGGTCAAGACATACTTTATAGGTTATCCTAAAGGAACACTTGGTCATTACTTCTATTCGCCAACCGAACAACGTGTTTTTGTTGCGGCTAGTGCGACATTCTTAGAGAAGGAATTTCTCGAGAATGCAAAGAGTGATAGAACCTTCGAGCTATTGGAGGTTCCAGAACCAAATACCGAGCAACCATTGGAGGAACCAATTCCTTCAATCCCGACTGCGGTTAATATTCCTGAGGAACCTAGGAGGTCGGGAAGAGTCTCTATTCCTCCGGACAGATACATTGGTATGGTCGAGGAACATGACATAGATGACATTCTACTCTTAACGAGTAGTGAACCCGCAACCTATAAAGGTGCCATGACTAGTTCTGACTCAAAGCTATGGCTTGAGGCCATGCAATCCGAGATGGACTCCGTGTATGAGAACAACGTGTGGGATCTTGTTGACTTACCTGCTAAGGTTCGTCCCCTTTAATGCAAATGGCTTTACAAGATAAAGCATTCTGTGGAAGGTCAACAAGATATCTATAAAGCACGACTAGTTGCTAAAGGTTTCACCCAAGTGCCAGGTTTGCACTATGATGAGATCTTTGCACCCGTAGTCATCTTTGCGTTCCATTCGGATTATCTTAGCGATCGCCGTTTTTCATGACTATGAAATTTGGCAAATGGATGTGAAAACCGCCTTCTTAAACGGTTTTTTGGGGGAAGAGTTGTACATGGTACAACCCGAAGGTTTCATTGATCCAGAAAATCCTAAGAAAGTGTGCAAGCTTAAGCGTTCCATTTATGGACTTAAGCAAGCATCTCGGAGTTGGAATCATCGCTTCGACCAAGTGATAAAATAAAATGGATTCATTCGATCGGTCGAGGAACCATGTCTGTATATCAAGTCGAGTGGGAGCAAGATTGTCTTTCTAATATTGTATATTGACGACATACTCCTGATTGGGAATGACATACCTCTCTTAACTTCGGTGAAAGTATGGTTGAAAAACCATTTCCAGATGAAAGATCTGGGTGAGGCACAAAGAATTTTGGGCATCCGTATCTATCGAGATAGATCACGTCGGATGTTATCTCTCAGCCAGGAGTCTTACATAGACAAAGTCCTAGAGAGATTCAGCATGACTAACTCCAAAAAGGGGTTTCTTCCTATGGCTCCAGGGGTGCATTTGAGCAAGTCTCAGGCACCAGAGACACCGGAAGAGAAAGAGCGCATGACACGGATTCCTTATGCCTTGGCTATAGGATCAATCATGTATGCCATGATATGCACACGTCCGGACGTGGCATATGCATTGAGTATGGCAAGTCGATTCCAACAAAGATCCAGGTGAATCACATTGGCTGGTCATCAAGAACATTCTTAAGTACCTACGGAGGACTAAAGATTGGGCATTGACTTATGGAGGCCCTCAAAAGCTATGCGCAACCTACATTCTGTGATGCTAGCTTCCAAACGGATCGAGATGACTCGAAATCTCGGTCTGGATTCGTTTTTACTCTTAATGGCGCCGATCGGTGGAAGAGTTCCAAACAAATCATTCTGAAGAGATTCTACGACCGAGTCCGAGTACTATGCCGCGTCTGAAGCTACAAAGGAAGCGATATGGATGCGTCAATTCTTACATGGACTATCTGTAGTGCCTAGTTCGAATGACCCGATCACCATCTATTGCGACAATAGTGGTTCCATCTTCCAAGCTAAGGAGCCAAAGTCTAGCAACAAGTCTAGACATGTACAATGGAAAGCTCATCTAATCCGTGATTACGTGGAGCAAAAGGAAGTAGTGATAGAAAAGATTGCTACAGATGATAACATAGCAGATCCTCTCACTAAACCATTACGACAAGATAAGCATGAAGGGCACGTTAATTCCATGGGAATTAAACGTGTTCCTAAGTTGTAGTACTCTTTTATGGATTAGATTCATTCCCTTATGTACTCTATACGACATCATCGTTTTGATATTTATATATTTTGTTTTTCATGTGGAATTTGTACGACAATTTTGAACACCACAAAGTGAACTGAACAAACATTATATTTTTGGTCCTTAATTGCCCATATGAGCTGATAACTCTGGCAATTATTTTGTGACGTTGGTTGATGGTGGGTTCAACAAGCCATAAGTCAAACGGTTGATCCGACCAATCACGAGGCGAGTTATACGGATATCTCGTAGGACACCATTGTGACATCGACGTGGAGTCCTAAATGTTTTATAACATTCGGTGCCCGGTCGTGGATAGGACCTCCATGGTGATCCTAAGAGTCGATTCTTTTGACTATCGACTGTCTCTTGAGACTACGGCAGATTTTGGGTGACTTTGGTTTCTCTCTCACGGTCATCCGTAACTGGGTCATTTCATGCTGTGCTTAGATCGGAAGGAGTCGAGTTGAAGGAAATATTCAGTCTTTATCAGGTACTCGATATTTCTCAGGGCCACTCGAGGAGCGGTAACTGAAATGCATGGCCATGCTCGGATACGGATTCGTTTTATCAGTTAAGTTACTCTCTAGTCGGGGAAACCACTCTTGATCTGGATCGATTGTAGAATACGACCTTTGCGGATCCGGATCTGCAAATTGTTTTACATTGAGTGGGAGAAATTTTAAATGAATATGAGAATCGGTTATCGCACATACACTTGTACGGACAAGTGGGAGTTTGTTGGAGCTGTGTCCTCCAGTTAGTGCGGATAACGTCATTGCACATACACTTGTACGGACAAGTGGGAGCTTGTTGGGGCTGGTGTCCTTTACAGTTAGTGCAAGGACTTATAAATCTCTAAAAGGATCAAAGGGCATACTTTTGGTATTATTATCAGTTGATCCACGTTTATCAATAACGGTTGGCTTGCTAGATAAGTTTGACGTTATTGTCATACAGATGGCGGTGATCAACTGGTCCCTAAAAGTCACACCTATAGGATACGTTTGAGAGATGTGAAAGTATGAAAATACAGTCATGTTGATGCCAAATTTGACTAACCAGTTAGTCGGAGTTATTGACTAGTAATTAGTCAAACGCGATGTTGAGACAATTATTTAATACGGATTAAATAATAATGGCTAAGACGAATTAAGCAGTTAATTCGTAAATTGAATATAAACGATTTATATTTGATTAATGTATATTGAATTAATTATACAATATTGTCTTTGTCGGACATGTATTAATATTTCAACTAATCCGTGTTATTAGTCGATGTATTAATAACCGATAACCGATGACAGTTTATAATAAAACCCGTCATATACATTTTAGCGGAATTGATCGGACCACAAGTTAAAAATGAGGAGAAAGTGGAAAGCCCACTCCCTCCCCTCATGACCCGCGGACCGAGACAACAAAAGGAGAGGCTCCCTCTCCTTTTGACCTAAGCATTCATTTTACATGAAAATTAGGGTTTTGAAGAGCATTTTTCTCTGAAAAACCTCGATCTCACATCGAATAACCTCACAATAGCTCTCTCGATATTGCAAGTCAATTAGAGAGCATTTCTAGCACAAGGGCATAGTCTCAGACGGTCTTGGGTGCAACGATTAGGAGGAAATCTCTGTTGATTTCTGTTCTTTACGCCGCGCATCAAAGGACCCGAGGTTGATTCTTAATCTTTATCGTTTTTCATTGTTTTTCGTTTATGACCATATTTCACATGTTAAATTTACGTTATAGTCCTAAATTTAAAGGGTCTTATACGGATATTACCCCTCATTAATCGATCGAGCGACCCTTACTCGATCGAGTGTCACACGTACTCGATCGAGTATCCATCAGGCAGACTACTGTTTTGCGTAAAAACACACTTACTCAACAGAGTAAGCTCCACTCGATAGAGTACCCATAGACATAGAAAATCGTAGTATTACAGTGATCCTATAATTATAAATAGGGGCACCCTTGAAACTTAAGTATCAACCCAAAATCTTTGAGTCTCTTAAGTATTGTCTTAGAGAGCTCTTAAAAGTTTGTATCGTTCTCTCCAAAACATGATATATATTTTCTATATTATATTTAAGTGAAATTTATAATTTTTATATAAAAACTTATACCATTTGACAAAAAAACATCGTATAAAAAGTATGAAAATTATATAATTAGATTCGTGGTAAAAAAAATGTTATCATTAGACTATTGGTTTCATATCATTTGCACATATTTTAATTATGATAAAAAACAAAGGAAAGAACGTACGAATATTAATAGATAGTATAGTATTTGCTTATTATTAAATCGGGTTGGATGTTAAAGTAGGTTCGAAAATTATGGTGTATTTCTAAGTATATGATTCATTCCACATTGAAAAATAATGGAGGTGTTATGAATATACTACATACAAATATTTGAATTGTCCCACACTAGAAAATTATCATAAGGTGGGGTGATCTCATGATTATAAATAGGATTCATACTTGAAACTTACTTATCAACCCAAAATATTTCGAGTCTCTCAAGTATTGTCTTAGAGAGCTCTTATATATTTTAAGTCTCTCAAGTATTGTCTTAGATAGCTCTTATAAGAGTTTGTATTAACGGCACGCCTCAGTTACACAATAACATACAAATATTAATCACATAAATAATTATAAAGGCGATTACATATTAGTGATATTATAATATGATTATTTTAAGGCAATCCATCTTATAAATAACTTCATTTATGTCAAAATCACAACTTAAAATAGAATGGTACTAAATATACATAAATTGGTTATTAATTTGTCATAAATAATGATAATCTTACAGTAAGATAGAAAATTTATAAAATATAATAAAATCAGGTGTTATATAAAAAGATCGTGAATACACAAACAAATCAATAATTAGCTTTTTACTTTGATAAATAGTAGAACTAAATTTTTTTAACTTTCAAATATAGGTAATTACTATGCCTCATAACATTTGAGTAAGACTAAAACACAACGTTATTTTTAACCATTTATCGAAATCACACCAGAAAAAAAAAAGCATTTTACATTTATTTATACATTTTATTGATTCCTCCATTTCATATTAAAATTCGTGTTAGGAAAAAAAAAATATGTAATTAAAACAATTAGATTAGTAAAAATACTTATTCTATATTTGTAACACCCCGACCCAAACCTAGGGTCGGGAGCAGTCACTCACGGTAGCTTGCCAGGTTGTGTACATGGCACACAGATTAACATAGGTCCTTTCCAGCGCATTTTGTCCTCACTCACGCGCATCCCGGGAACCTTCCCAGGAGGTCACCCATCCTAAGACTACTCTTAGCCAAACACGCTTAACTGTGGAGTTCTTTCGCATGAATAACCAGAAAAGAACGTGCACTTTGTTGATATGAGTAGTACTTTCAATCCCTTTAAGCACTAGTCAGATTTTAAGCCTATCAATGGACCTCTTCAAGGGCCTACCCCACACGAATAACGTCTTCGGTTCAGTGAAGAATTACAATATTCCCAAAGATCAATAATTACATAAGCTAGGTGGGTGAACCTATGATATAGTTAAAAAATTTTATGAAATAATATAATTAAATTCATGGTAAAAAATGTTATCATTAAAGTATAAGTTTCGTATTATTTGCACATATTACAGATGGTATACTTCTTAGTATGTTATATATCCTAAATTAAACGTATAAATAATAGAATTGTCCCACATCGAAAGATTAGCATAAGGTGAGTGATCCTATGATTATAAATAGAATGCATCCTTGAAACTTAGGTATCAACCCAAAATATTTCGAGTTTCTCAAGTATTGTCTTAGCCAGATAGCTCTTACAATATGATATATAAAATAGTGTGGAGAATGTTTTAATTATTATAATAAACATTTCTTATATTATATATTTAAGTGATGTTTATAATTTTTATATAAACACTTATACATTTCATTTGACAAAAAAATATCGTAAAAAACAAAAATTATGAAAATTATATAATTAGATTCGAGGTAAAAAAAATGCTACCATTAGAGTATATATTTCTTATTATTTGCACATATTTTAATTATGATAAAAAATAGAAAATAAAAACGTAGGACCATAGTATGTTATTTGTCCCACATTGAAAAATAATATAGATATGGTTAATATATAAAGTATAAATAGTCGAATTGGGGTGATGGTATATTCCTACGATTATAAATATTAGTCATCTTTGAACTTACGTATCAGCAATCTAAAATCTTTTGAGTCTATTAAGTATTGTCTTAGAGATCTCTTATTAGAGTTTCTATTATTATCTCTACATAGCGAAATTTATTTATTATTTGTTTTTCTCGCATAAATAATAAACGGTAGGTGTGTATGCATTTATCTTCTATTTTCATTGAAAGAAATATTGTAATCATATATAAATAAATAATTATATGTAAAAATTAAAGCTTTATAATATTTTTTTCACTATAACTAAGTTAATTACCCCGTGAGCTTTCAACCTAGTTCATTTAGTAAATAGAGGATTTAAAAGCAATTTTTTTAGAAAAATGAACTTGGATCATATAAACAAATAATTATATACATTTCTTTTACCCCGTGGGCTGTCCAGGCAGGGACTAGTGGATTGCAGAAGAGCTCAGGATGCTTTGTGTTAGGCTCTTCTTCTGCCCCTACCTCTGACCTGGATCCACCTAGGTGTGATAAGGACTCAAGAAGCCAGAAGCTAGGGTCTACACCATCTAGTGGTAGGAAGTTTGACACAGGAATAAAATGTATTATACGTGCTAAAAGGGACACTAATTCTACTGTTGGTAATCTGGATACATCTAAAAGCTTTGATCTCCTTTCTGATTCAAATGGGCTTGAAGTTTTATTGATTGCCGCTGATATGGCTGTTTCCACCAAGGAGGGAGAGCCTCCTGATCAAAATCCCATCTCTACATGAAGATCTCTACTTGGAATATTAGGGGATTCAATGATCCCCTAAAGCACCAGGAGGTCAAGAACTTCTTGGGAATAAATAAGTTGGATGTTTTTGGTTTACTGGAAACCCATGTTAAGGAACATAATGCTACTTCTATCATTAAGAAATTTCTTCACTATAAAGTTATTACAAATTATAAGGATCATTATAATGGCAGAATATGGGTGTTTTGGAATTCTAAGACTATTACAATGGTCACTACTGTAACTCATAGTCAAATTATTCACTGTGAAATCCTCCATAATGCTACAAACCTAAGGCTGGATATTTCCCTCATTTATGGTTGTAACACTGCTACTGGTAGAGAGGATCTATGGCTGAACTTACCTGGATCTCTACTCTCAGTGGCAATTGGCTTCTTTCAGGTGACTTCAACATTGTTAGGACTAATTCAGAAAAGACTGAGCCTCATCCTCCCAAGCTATATGAAGTTATGGCTTTTAATGATTGTATCAAGGCTTGTCAGTTGGATGAATTAATCTCTAGTGGATGTGAGTACTCTTGGACTAACAAACATCAAGATGGAACCAGGGTGTGGTCCAGATTGGACATGGTATTGGTTAATGCAAAATGGCTCCAGACTTTTCCTAGGTCTAATGTTGTGGTTATGCTCCCAGGGCTCTCTGACCACTCTCCTTTACTGGTTAATATTTTTGAGGATCAGAAATACAAAAAGCAATTTAGCTTCCTGGATTGCAGGATTAAGGATCATAATTACATGGATTGTGTCAAGATTGGATGGACTACAAGCAGTAAGGGATCTCCCATCTATCTATTCTTTAGGAAATTGGCAGCTGTGAGATAGCAACTAACCTAACTCCACAAAAAAGGATTATAGTGGGCTTTCCTAAAGAGTCATAGCTGCTGAACAAACTCTTCAATCCTGTCAGGAGGCTCTTAGTAATCACCCTAATGATACTAAGCTCCAGGCAGATGAGGCTCACTTACTTAAATTGTATACATCTTTAAAAAAGGTTGAGCTGAGTATGCTGCACCAAAGGGCCAAAATCCAAGGGATTAAGAAGAATGACTGTTCCACTAAGTTCTTCTTTGCTAAAATTGCAAAAAGAAGGCAGCAAAGCATTGTGGGTCAGATCTGCAATCAACATGGTGTCATTGTATATGGAGTTGATATGGTGAACTCTGCCTTTATTGACTACTATAAGGAACTCTTGGGTACTCAACATAGCACCCTTCAGCTTGATCAGGAGTTTGTAGCTAAGGGGGCTTGTCTCTCCTCCAATGATCATGCTCTCCAATCCTCTCCTATTACTGATAAGGAAATTAAAGCTGCTCTGTTTTCCATGGGGAATTATAAAAGTCATGGTGTAGATACCTCATTTCTGCACCTCCCGCAAACCACCCGGTGATGATTGGGCCGCATGTTTGGTACGCGGAACGATTTGTGACAGTTCGTAAGTTTATCGTCAAGTGATCGCTTAAACATTTATGTCTACCTCTTAAATGTCATACACGTGCCGATACGGTCGTTTTGGCAGTAATTAGAGTACATTTGGAGTCCGGGCCTAAAACCGTCTTCATTTTTTGACAACCATTAAAATGCCAAGTCGGAATATTCTGGAATGTTCCGGATATTTCTATTCCATATTTTATAAATCTTTTAATCTTTGGTAAACAATTTCCCGTAATATTCACACAAAATATTAAGGAAAACAAATTATTCCGTTATTCCATAAACTAAACACGGAAAACTTTCTTCCGCGGGAGGAAACCACTTGGGAATAGACGCAGCAAGTGCTGCGCCTCTTCCAAGAGACGCAGTGCCTGCTGCGCCTCTTCCCAAGTCCTTTCCAGCGTATTTTTCGTATCTTTTCATATATTTTCGAGATTCACTTCCAAAGTTTCACCGAAAAACCCTACTTCCTCCACGTGATTAGTATAAATAGAGACCTTCGGTCTCACATATTTCTCACGCGAGTGTCCGCCCTTTCTCTTCTCCCTTTGCATTCTAGACCACGTTCTTACTTTTTGGCGTCTACGTGCTTGAACTTTCGACCACGTAAGCTCGGATCCTTCTGAGTACCAGCCTCGTTTTGCATGACCGACCAATTTGACCAACTCCACCATAATCAACTTTAATCAATCTGTTTTAATTCCTCTTACGAGGGCACTTTCGTTAAATTCGAGCCGAGCATCACTAATCGTTAACTTAGTTCATCTCGTTTCATCAAACATGTAAGTCTGAGGGTGTAAATCTCTCTTTTATTCATTGTTATTCATTTATTGCAATCATATTGTAAGATTTATGTCGAAAATACAATTAAAACCGATTTCTAAAACCCTTTGTTTAAAACCCTTTTTTACGGATTATCAGAGGACAATCGTCGAGAAAGGACGCAGCAACTGTTGCGCCACTTCGTGAGGCTGCCGCAGTTCCTGCTTCCTTTCTTCTTCCTTCGTCTTTCGTTGATTCGTTTGTTTTTCTTTTGTTTTCATTTGTTCCTTGTTTTAATATAACAATCTGAACATAATAGTTTGACATATAAATTGTTCATCATTATTAACATATAATTCATCTCATTAATTCCCGACTTAAATCCCAAGGAACTAATATTTGCGGGTTTTCGTCACTAAAGGCAAACCGGGTTGTAGAAATTCGATTCATTCATATTGGGTTTCTGGAATTTGATCTTTGATATATTCTCACCTGTTTATTATCATATTTATCATTAGTCCGTCATTAATTCATCGTATTTAACCTAATTAATTTGTTTAGTTATTAATTTGTTAATTAATCCTCTTTAATCTTGTAATAATTGTCCTAATTAGTTTCATCCATGTTTATTGCTTTCATGACCGTTAATCGCATGTAAATAATCAGATAATCACTTTCATCGGAGTCAAATAATATAATCAAGCATTAAAATCACCAACGAATATTAACGACTTGCAATTCCGGCTTCACAGCCAGAACTGAGCCAAAGAACAGACGCAGTGACTGCTGCGCCTCTTCCCGAGGGCGCTGTTGCTTTGCTTTCTGGTTGACTTTCCTCTCTGAACTCCCGTTTTGCCTTGACCTAGTTTATTAGTTTACATATTTAATTAACTATTATTCGTATTATCACCTAATAATCTGTTCGTTCATTCATTTATTCTTTCTTTTCCAAATTATCCGTTTTAGATGTATTTTCGACATAGATCAATAAACCCGATGTAATTATTGTAATTTTCCTTTATTGTATTTATCATTGTACTTTTTATTGCTTGTATGCTTTCACATGTAATTGAACTTAAATCCCGGTTCGACCTAATTGTATGCTAAATTAATTGTTTACCGACTTAGTATTAATTCTCACATGTTAGGATTAAAACGTTGGATGTTGCATTGCATGCATATAATCGACAATATATCAAATATAGACGATTTTCCCTAATCATTAGTAGAAGCAGCTATCGAGGCGGGCGGGATTAGGTGTTCGATCAAAAGAGCTTCCTAATACGTACCCTTACCCCTTACTTCAGATCTCTGTGAACATCCGTGTTCATTGGCATCCACGAGAGTCATTCTAGACATAGAATGCTAAGGGTAACGAGTTCTTGGTGTTCATGTCACTACTTTGTGTCTTGACATGACACGAGGTATTCGAACGGTTTCCAATTTTCCACAATAAATTGGTGGCGACTCCACAAATGCAAACACTTGTTTCCCAAGCGCCCCCGTGGCCCGTGTCCACAGTTTGGGGACTCCGCTGGGGATAATACACTTACGTGTAGCCAAAAGGGCGAAACTTGAACAAGGTTAGGGAATAGTTTGTACAAGACAATTGTCGGTTTTCATAACTCGGTTTTCCTAGATCGTTTCATTCGGCCTTCCTAGGCCCAACCCAACCCATTCGACCAATCGTCCCGTCTAAACGCTCCTAATTCTTATTTGGGCCTAAGGATGGATAGCGATTGACGTCATCCATACCATGGTACTTACTCTTGTTTGTATCAAGGACTTTCACTACTTGAGGAAATGGACTAGGAATCGGCCTTACTCTTGTTTGGTACGAGCCTCTCCACAGACTTCGGGTTTGATTGTTCGGTATGGCAACCCACTCTTTAAACCAAAACCCGTTTAAATGCACTCAGCATCCCGTTATAATGCTTGTATAATGTTTGTACCATACGTGATCACCCTTTTCTAAACAAAACCATGACGATTTTTGTAAAGTTCAAAATCCTTCTTTAACATGTAAAATTTCGAACTTGGGCCTAATGTTAGCGCAAAACAAGCCAAAACTCTGTCCAATTGTCGAGTCAAAATTCGGGCCTCAAAACCCATTTCAAAACTTCACTTCGAGTCCACTCCTACAACTACACAAAAGTTGACTAGGACCAACATTTTTCAAACTTTGTCATTTCCTCAAAACTCACTGACACAAGTGGCACACTCCCACTTCACGAGTCAAAACATTTCTTTTCAAGTAAGCGTGCTAGAGTGGTCGATCGTGTTTTGATTCATCGTCGATCTCTTATTCAGTTTCCAAGATGCCTGGAACAAGCGACGTGAACTTCAATCAACTCCAGGATAGTAATGATCAAATCCTAACCGCGCTAGCTCGTCTCCAAGTTACTCAAGACCAAGTGCATGATCGCCTTGACACCATTGAGGGCCGAATATATGCTGTAGAAACGAGGATGCCACCTCCAGAAAGTGAAATCGTTGATGACTTCGTGAATGACTTCGGGGACGAAAACCCTCCCATGGGTATGACTGCAGCTGAGAAACGACTCCAATACTTAGAGGAGCAATTGATGTATCTTAAAGGGGATGACATTTATAGGGAGAATAATCGCAAGTATGAGGCCGTAAGTTCTAAGTTGCCAACCAACTTCAACATGACGGATATCCCTAAATTCAAGGGGCATGAAAACCCTTTGAACCATATCCGTGCCTTCAAGGATTACATGTCTATCAAAGGCATTAAACCCGAGATGTTCTTAAGGATCTTTCCTTCATCTCTTGACACCATCCCAAAACAATGGTTCTATTCGCTAAAGCACAAGAAAATCGCTACTTGGGACGATGCCGCAATCGAGTTTGCTAAACAATATGTGGATAATGCTGAAATCCAAGTCAACATGCGCACTTTAGAAGTTCTTACCCAAAATGACAAAGAACGTTTCACCGATTTCCTAAGTCGGTAGAGGAAGACTAGTACTCAACTTGTTGAACGTCCGGATGAGGCTACTCTTGTGGAGAAATTCGTGGACAACCTAAAGCCCATCTATGCAAATCATTTGAGATATCAAAACATCAAGACTTTCAAAGATTTGACCGTACTAGGGACAAGGGTCGAAGATGACATTCGTAAAGGGCTCTTGTCCAAAACGATAGGTCGTGGATACCAAGGCTCAACAAGTCATTCTTACGGCTCTACTAGCAAGACTGATGAAGGTAACCTCCTTGAGCCATCTAAAAAGAGTACCCCTCCAAGGAAATTCACAAATCTAGGAGACAGATATTTCAACGCTCTGAAAAGATTGATGAAACTCGGGAAACTTCAACCCATAGGCCCTACGCCTGAACCAGAAAAGAAATCCAAGTTCTGGGATGAGAATTCGTACTGCGAATACCATAGAGGTAAGGGACATGATACAGAGAAATGCTACAAACTGAAAAATGTACTTCAAGATATGATTGACGACGGTCGCCTACCAATACCACCTGGAGGTAAGCCTAACAACACTCAGAATCCTCTTGGAGTTCTGATGATCACAAGTGACGAATCTATCTTAGATTGCTCACATCTTATCTCCCCAAAAGAAGAGGTGATCAACGGGATATGGACGGATAACGAGGAGGATGTCTACCTCCGGGATCTTCCCTTAATCAAGAGCGCCGAAAGCATCATAGATGAGATCATTGCCACACTAAACACAGAAACCAACACCAATCAGCAGAAAGGATGGAGAAAATCGATCAAGTGGACAAACAATCAAGGAAGACTCTTCAAGCTCACTACTGGAGAAGGAGAGATGTTCAAAGGAGAACCAGAAGACGATGAATTCGAGTCAGAGTCGGAGTCAGAGTCGGAGTCTAGAGAGGTTCCTAGAGAGTCTCCTCCTGTCGTCAATCCCACTCCCCTAGTTTCTGCTAGCCTAGTGTCAAATAGTAACAGTAGTTCGGGAAATGTCCCAAGACTCCCAACCACTGTCCCTTTACCGCCACTGACCACAGATCAGATGGCTTCTCTGTTTCAACTTTTCTCAAATCTTAATATGAATAAATCAGGTTCTGCTTACTCTTCGTGTTATCTTGAATGCAATTCTGTTTACGATGATGATGAGAGTGACCCAGACCCTGACTCAATCGAGATACCTCCTTACATAGCCAAAGAAATACTACAAGATGGGGAAGGGGGACCAGTGATAGAAGAAACTGAACCCATCAACGTAGGAACTGAACTAGAACCCCAAGAACTTAGGATAGGGACAACCCTGAGCCCCACCGAAAGGGCCAATTTCATAGACCTCCTACACGAGTTCAAAGACGTTTTTGCTTGGTCCTACAAAGATATGCCGAGGGATCGACAGGAGATTGCGAGCATAGAATCCCAATCAAACCAGGGTTCAAACTCGTGAAACAGAAGCTTCGAAGAATGAGGACAAAATGGGCTCTCAAGATCAAAGAAGAAGTCGATAAACAATTCAAAGCCGGGTTCATCAAAGTTTCCGAGTACTCAGACTGGGTAGCTAACATAGTACCCGTACCCAAAAAGGATGGGAGAATCCGTGTTTGTGTTGACTTTAGAGACTTAAACAAAGCAAGCCCTAAGGATGACTTTCCTCTACCACATATCGACATATTAGTGGATAATACAGCGGATCACGCGTTGCTATCCTTCATGGATGGGTACGCGGGATATAACTAGATCAAGATGACCTTAGAGGACATGCATAAGACCGCCTTTGTCACTCAATGGGGGACCTACTGCTACACGGTTATGACGTTTGGGTTAATCAACACCGGAGCTACATACCAACGCACCGCAACTACGCTCTTGCATGACATGATGCATAAAAAAGTTGAGGTATACGTAGATGACATGATTGTCAAGTCCAAGGAAAGAGAGGGACATATTGCGAACCTTCGCAAATTCTTCTCGAGGCTACGGAAGTACAACATGAGACTCAATCCTCAAAAATGCGCATTCGGAGTGACATCTGGCAAACTCCTGGGATACGTGGTTAGCCAACGAGGTATAGAAATAGACCCTTCAAAGATCAAAGCTTTAATCGAAATGCCGCAACCTCAAATAGAGAAAGAAGTTAGGGGATTCCTAGGCAAGGTAAAATACATCAGTCGATTCATATCGAAACTCACCATGATCTGCGAACCCATATTCAAGAAGTTAAAGAAAACAGATCACACCATGTGGGATGATGACTGTCAGAAGGCTTTCGATCAAATCAAGGAAATACTAGCCAAACCACCAGTGCTCATGCCACCCCAACGAGATCAACCTCTTGGTTTATATCTCACGGTAACTGAAACGGCCATGGGCGCCATGTTAGCTCAAACCGTAGGAAAAGAAGAAAGAGCCATCTACTACCTTAGTAAGAAGTTCTTGGAGTACGAGTGCAAATACACACCACTCGAGAAGACATGCCACGCTCTTGTGTGGGCAACGAATAAGCTACGCCACTACATGCTTAGCTACTCCGTCAAAATATTCTCAAAAATGGATCCTGTCAAATACCTCTTCGAGAAACCCGTTCTCAATGGACGTCTAGCGAGATGGACTTTGATGCTCTCTGAGTTCGATCTTAAATATGTACCTTTGAAAGTCATAAAGGGGAGCGCCGTTGCCGAATTCTTCGCAGAGAATCCCATCAATGATACACAAACGATAGACACTTGGTCATTTCCGGATGAGGATATACTCCAAACATATGTAGACTCCTGGGACCTCTATTTTGATGGAGCATCGAACTTAAGAGGATTTGGAATAGGCGTGTTGCTCATTTCTCCTGAAGGCGAGCATACACCAATCTCTGCCAAACTCGACTTCGACGTGACAAATAACGCTGCAGAATATGAAGCCTGTCTCATTGGATTGCAAGTGGCAGTAAGTTTAGGCATCAAAAATCTTCGAGTACATGGGGATTCCTCTTTGATCATCAATCAAGTTACGGGATCTTGGAAAATCCGAAGCGAAAGCTTGGCACCTTATCAAGCCAGAATAGACCAAGTAGCCCAATTCTTCGATCAAGTAACCTACTTACATCTACCTCGAGAAGAAAATCAATTCGCGGATGCTCTTGCAAAACTCGCATCTTTGATTAACATGCCGGATAGTATGGTAGAAATGCCTTTATGCATCGAACGACGATCAGAGCCAGCTTATGTGCACCAAATCACCGATGAAGAAGAAATTATGGAGGAGCATTGGTTCCAAGCAATCCTAAACTTCAAACTCAACGGCACCTATCCACCAGAAATGGACAAAATGGGACAACGCGCTATCCGTTTGCTAGCTTCCCAATACGTCCTCATGCAAGGAGAGTTATACAAAAGAACACCTCTTGCTCTAATCCTACGTTGTCTTGATCATTCACAGGCACGAAAAGTGATGGAAGAAGTCTATGATGGAGAATGTGGCCCTCACATGAGTGGACCTATGATGGCAAAGAAAATCACACGTTTAGGATATTATTGGACCACGATGGAATCTGATTGCATCAAATATGTGAGACATTGCCATAATTGCCAGATCTTCGGGAATGTGCAACATGTCCCTCCCTTATTGCTTTACACCATGACATCTCCCTGACCATTTTCTGCTTGGGGAATTGACATCATCGGCAAGATCACTCCAGCCGGAACATGAGGTCACTGTTTCATCCTAGTAGCAATCGATAACTTCACCAAGTGGGTAGAAGCGGCGTCCTACACCAGTCTTACAGCCAAGAACATGGCAAAGTTCATACAAACCAATATCATCTGCCGATATGGTTGCCCACATGAGATCATCAGTGACAATCGGTCACATTTCCAAGCTGAGACTGAACAATTGCTAGCCAAGTACAAAATCAGGCATCACCACTGCTCGCCATATAGACCACAAACCAATGGCGCGGTAGAGGCAGCGAACAAAAACGTTGTCACAATTCTCAAGAAAATGATTGACAACTATAGAGATTGGCCGTGCAAGATACCCTTTGCTTTATGGGGATACCGTACATCCGTTAGGACGCCCACCGAGGCTACTCCTATCTATTTGACCTACAGCATGGAAGCCGTACAACCAGTCGAGCTAGAAATACCATCCTTGCGTATTTTACTCGAAAATCAAATACCCGAAGCCGATTGGAAGAGGGATAGATATGAAGAACTCATCCTCCTGGATGAACGAAAGTTACGTGCATTACATAATGTGCAAACATATCGGGCGCGTATCAAACGAGCCTTCAACAAAAGGGTTAAGCCAAGGAACATCAAAGAAGGAGACTTTGTCCTCAAATCTATTAGGGCTCTTTTACCTGTCGATCCACGAGGAAAATTCAAACCCAATTAGGCCGGGCCATTCCTAGTCAAGTCCATACTTCCAGGGGTGCGGTTAGGATCACAGACCTAGACGGGAACGAATTTGCCAACCCAACAAACCTTGACCAATTAAAATGTTATTATGCCTAGAATAGGAGCAAAAACGCGCCTCGCGTAACCTCACGTGTCGCTCTTGTGGCACGAAATAAACGGCCCCTGGCCAAGCTGAATCAAGCTAATGTCATCTTGCTCTTGCATTTTGACAATCTGTCATTCTCATATCATCAAATAAACTAAATTGCATTTTCGGAGTAAGTAAAGCACATGCTTATTTTCTAAAGTTCATTACAAGCTCTTGCTTAGAACAATTATTCTTTTACATTTACTCGAACTACGCGCAAGGGTGATTTCATTTTTTTAATGAATACGTAGGCAATCCTTCACGGGATACAACCCACTTAATCACTTTAAATGTAAATAGAAGGACATTTGCAAATGCATTTGAAATTCGACAAGAATAATGAAAAGAAAACCACAACGGTTTCATAACCAATCAACCTCTTTTATTTCATTCATAATAATAATACGTTACATAATAAAATCATAATAAAAATAAATAGGATAGGATTCTAAAAACCCCACCTTCTTATTGTAATAATAATAATAAAAAAAAATAATAATAATAATAAAAGACATAGGCTACTCTTCCATTTTCCCTTTGCCTTTGTCATTTTCATCATACTTCTTGTCGCGACCTCGAGCCGGACGCTCCTGCGCCACTTCCGACCTAATTACCAATGGTCTCTCTCGTGGTCTCGCTTTGCCATTCTTGCCAACCACCATCTCGACGGCAGGAGAAGTCTTCGGTTTCTTCGAAGGATGACCAACTCGAAACCCGGCTTCTTCCTCTCCCTCAGTCAGATGCTTCTCCTTCTCCTTCTCCACCTCGCGAACCTTGTAGTCAACAGGTTCACGCTTCCTCAGTCTCTCGCGTTCCTCCGGAGTAGCAGCTTTCCTCCACCGCATATAGGAATCTGATACCCATAGAGCACTGGCAGAAGAATTCAAGAACCAAATGTTCCTCTGAGCCCATTTGATGGCTCACTCTCTTCGACTCTCAGTAGTAAGCGCCACGGCAGTCTGCGAGACAGTGTTAAGCTTCAGGATCATCTGCTTCAATCCAACCTGCCTAATCAACCTCTCCGGGAAGATGCATATCATAAACTCCAAGCCGGGAATGCGAACAGCTCGGGTAGGATCCAGGGAAGATACTCCAGTAACAGATTTGAGGTGCCACCATGGTACGATCCATCTAATTAAGGGGCCATCTTCACTTTTCAACTTGTTTTCCCAGTAGTTGCACACTCGAGTGAAGTCCACCATTTAAAGCCTGGTCCTCATTGCAATCGAACGAGCATGGTAAGCAGGAACATTAACTGGGGGCTCGATCAATCGAAGACGCCCCATAAGCCAAACCTCCCAAAAGCGGGTATTAGAAACAAAAGAGACGAAAAAAAAAACAAAAAAAACGAAATAAAAAAAAAACGAAACAAAAAAGAAGAAGAAAGAAAAAGTTTCTTTTACCTGCAAAATAATGAGACTTCCCAGATAAGGTAGGTCGCGATTAGCTTTCCTGTTATCTAAGCCCAATAGGATCTCTCCTAAACACAGACAAGTTGGGCTCCTACGCAGCTCCATTTGATCAATCAGGCTCAAAAGACGAGGGTCGCCCCTCATGTCTTCATCAACATGCCCTTGAAGGACATATACATGCAACAGGCAAAACCCGAATGCCCTTCGCCTTGCAACATAAGAAACAGTAGGATCAGCCTTATTGATGAAGTGATCGATGAAATCCAACATTCGCACTCCTTTAGAAGTCACAAGACGGTCAACATCAACTCTGGTCAATCCAAGCAAGTCTCTAAACTTATTCTTATACCCTTGAGAAGTGGAGGGAATAGCAGGCAAATGTTCCGGATCCCAACCACCAATCGCAGCAATCTCCTCAGGAAATGGGCAAATGTCGCCTCCAGGAAAGGCAAATACGTGATGATTCGGGTCCCAATAGTCAAGACAAGCATCGAGAAACGGTTTGACTACCTTGATCAACTACAAGCTCAAAAGTGCTCCAAAATTATAAGCACCCATGTCATACTTCTCCACACTAGAGAACTCATTTGTCCATTCTTTTAGACGAATTTCAAGAGTATTTATGTTGTAGGCTTATTTTGGGAGTTTTGTGTAATAAGACGAAGAAAGACGGAAGAGTTATGTGAACAAAACCTCCTTCGACGTCTCTATTTATACTAAAAGTCGTTTCCTAAAATCCGCCAGAACGGACGCACTGGGGAACAGGCGCAGCAGGTGCTGCGCCTCTTCAAAGGGACGCAGCTCTTGCTGCGCCTCTTCCTCAGCTGTTTTTCTGTGATTTTCCGCGTTGGATCTTTCCTAAATTCCTCAACGAATAATTTTCTATTCATACGGGTTATTATTTTGGTAAATGCGTCAAGTTACCATATTTCGTGTTTCCTAATTTCGCGGGCACGCATCTCGAGACGATATCGACATTTTCGTCATTTTAGCACACTTATACATTCCTTTTTAATTTTCTTTTTGGGGAATCATTTCACCAATTTAATTTCATTTATTCTTTTTTACATTTTGGTATTTAATTTCATTATATCATTTTTCGAACTTTACCTCTTTTCCTTTTGGGGAAATCATTTCACTCTCCACTTCAAACTTACATGTTTTTATTTTTTCTTTTTTTAGAGGGTAACCCTCCCTACCGTCCGGTCATTTCCGACCAAATTTTTGCATTTTTGCCATTTCCGACCAAATTTTTGAATTTCTGGTCATACTTTTTTGCATTTTCGATTCATTGTTTTGCGCTAATTTAGGCCACATGTACAAATATATGTTCTGTGTGATTTCTGTGTAAATTTTGGCAGCATGACGGCGTAAACCGTCATCTACCAAACCTGTTCAAAGCTAACCTGCAAGTACAAACAAAGCAACCCAGCAGCAAAGGCACTCAGGCCGTCATATATACGATCAAAAAGGGATATGTACACCAAACTGGGGGCTCGAGCCCCAAAACAAAATCCAAATGTCCGAAAATGTACAAATGTACAAAAATACAGCCAAAAACAAGAAAAACAAGAAACAACAAGAAAGCTACTGCTCGTCGCTGTCTAGCTCAGCAACTCTTGCCTCGAGAGCAGCAACCTCTGCGTCACGAACCTCGAGCTCCCTCAGCAGACGAGTCGTCTCCTCTCGGGACTGAGCAAGCTCTCGCTCCAGCTCGCGCTCCCTCTGCAAACGACAAAAACTTGCTCATGTCAATCATTTCAAGCATAAAGGAAAGCTAGAAAACTCAAAAATAAAGTAAACGGAAGGTTCATACCTGACGTCCTCAGCCACCAGCAAGTGCCTCGACGGCAGTAGCCCGCAGCCGGTTGGCTACCCTCCACAAAGCCACGAACCGGGATGACGCGACCTGCATTTCAAAAGGAAAATGTTTAGCAATTGAGCAAACTCGAGCAAATGTGTTCTTACACGAAAGCTATATAGACTAGAAGACTCACCCTCCGGATCAGATGGTGCCAATCGTCCAGGCCAACATCTCTCACCGCCACGTCAAAGTCACGTAGCTCGGAGATCGTCGTCATCCCCGTCGTGTCGGTGTACTCAAGGGTCTCGGGGTACTCTGGGGGCTCGATGCCCGCCGCCTCGACATCCTGCAAAGTCAGATGATTTCCGTTAACCGATGATCTTTCATCGTATGCTCAAACAATCAAGAATGAAAGAGGGCAAAGCACTTACACAATCGGCCAGTACGCCAACCTCCCGTAGAGGAACGCCGAGTAGTCCTCACCAGGAAGGAGGAGGGCGTCGCCACCGAGTAGAGGAACGCCGAGTAGTCCTCTTCCAAGGGACGCAACTCTTGCTGCGCCTCTTCCTCAACCTCCCTTCATACGAATTTTCAAAAATTCGTTATGAGTTCGTTATTTTTGTGGGCCCATCTTTGGTGCGCCTCTTCCTTAATGCTACATCACATATTTGCTCCGTTTGACGTATGTTCTTCACCCGGATCCACATCTTCCAAGCCAACAACAAATTATCGCCTTATTTTTTACCCAAGACCTAGCTTGCCACAACGAGCATTCCTTCTTTGACAGGTGTTTCGACACGCCTTTATTATGTTCCCCCAGCGAGAGTACACGGATAAACTTTCCCTCTCGAGACATGGAGATCAGTTCCCGATTATGTTCCCCCAGCGAGAGCACACGGATAGACTTTCCCTCTCGAGACATGGAGATCAGTTCCCGATTATGTTCCCCCAGCGAGAGTTCACGACCGACAGTCACTTCCGCTCGAGACATGGAGATCAACATCGACCCCAAATTCTTCCGAAGTTTGTTTGAAGCTGAACACAAGCAGATTTCTCCCAGCAGTTCCAGACTTTGTCCTGCTGCCTTCTCCCAATATCGCGTTTTGTTTTCCCTGGAGTTCCAAGGAATTTCAGGTATGGTCTCTTCTTATGGCTGGCGAGCCTCCTTACGTAGTCTAATGGACTTTAAATGACCCTCCCCGATAGTCAACAGACTCTAAAATGTTCCCACGATAGGTCCTTGGTTCAGACCCCTTGAGCCGCCTCGCGTCGCCATAGTCGTCAGGTTGTAATCTTCGATTGACCTGATGGCTATACTTTTACTTTCGCCTTGTCCAAGTCTCAGTCAAAGTGGGGGCTCTGTAGATACCTCATTTCTGCACTTCCCGCAAACCACCCGGTGATGATTGGGCCGCATGTTTGGTACGCGGAACGATTTGTGACAGTTCGTAAGTTTATCCTCAATTGATCGCTCAAACATTTATGTATACCTATTAAATGTCATCTACGTGCCGATACGGTCGTTTTGGCAGTAATTAGAGTACATTTGGAGTCCGGGCCTAAAAACGTCTTCATTTTCTGACAACCATTAAAATGCCAAGTCGGAATATTCTGGAATGTTCCGGATATTCCTATTACAAATTTTATAAATCTTTTAATCTTTGGTAAACAATTTCCCGTAATATTCACACAAAATATTAAGGAAAACCAAATTATTCCGTTATTCCATAAACTAAACACGGAAATCTTTCTTCCGCAGGAGGAAACCACTTGGGAATAGACGCAGCAAGTGTTGCGCCTCTTCCAAGAGACGCAGTGCCTGCTGCGCCTCTTCCCAAGTCCTTTCTAGCGTAGTTTTCGTATCTTTTCATATCTTTTCGAAATTCACTTCCGAAGTTTCTCCGAAAAACCCTACTTCCTCCACGTGATTAGTATAAATAGAGACCTTTGGTCTCACATATTTCTCACGCGAGTGTCCGCCCTTTCTCTTCTCCCTTTGCATTCTAGACCACGTTCTTACTTTTTGGCGTCTACGTGCTTGAACTTTCGACCACGTAAGCTCGGATCCTTCTGAGTACCAGCCTCGTTTTGCATGACCGACCAATTTGACAAACTCCACCATAATCAACTTTAATCAATCTGTTTTAATTCCTCTTACGAGGGCACTTTCGTTACATTCGAGTCGAGCATCACTAATCGTTAACTTAGTTCATCTCGTTTCGTTAAACATGTAAGTCTGAGGGTGTAAATCTATTCATTGTTATTCATTTATTGCAATCATATTGTAAGATTTATGTCGAAACTACAATTAAAATCGATTTCTAAAACCCTTTGTTTAAAACCCTTTTTTACGGATTATCAGAGGACAATCGTCGAGAAAGGACGCAGCAACTGCTGCGCCTCTTCGTGAGGCTGCCGCAGTTCCTGCTTCCTTTCTTCTTCCTTCGTCTTTCGTTGATTCGTTTGTTTTTCTTTTGTTTTCATTTGTTCCTTATTTTAATATAACAATCTGAACATAATAGTTTGACATATAAATTGTTCATCATTATTAACATATAATTCATCTCATTAATTCCCGACTTAAATCCCAAGTAACTAATATTTGCGGGTTTTCGTCACTAAAGTCAAACCGGGTTGTAGAAATTCGATTCATTCATATTGGGTTTCTGGAATTCGATCTTTGATATATTCTCACCTGTTTATTATCATATTTATCATTAGTCCGTCATTAATTCATCGTATTTAACCTAATTAATTTGTTTAGTTATTAATTTGTTAATTAATCCTCTTTAATCTTGTAATAATTCGTCCTAATTAGTTTCATCCATGTTTATTGCTTTCATGACCGTTAATCGCATGTAAATAATCTGATAATCACTTTCATCCGAGTCAAATAATATAATCAAGCATTAAAATCACCAACGAATATTAACGACTTGCAATTCCGGCTTCGCGGAATCGAGCCAAGGAACAGACGCAGCGATGTTGCATTGCTGTTCCCAGGGGCGCGGCTCTGCTGCTTTGTTCTGGTTGACTTCTGTCTCTGAACTCCCGTTTTGCCTTGACCTAGTTTATTAGTTTACGTATTTAATTAACTATTATTCGTATTATCGCCTAATAATCTGTTCGTTCATTCATTTATTCTTTCTTTTCCAAATTATATGTTTTAGATGTATTTTCGACATAGATCATTAAACCCGATGTAATTATTGTAATTTTCCTTTATTGTATTTATCATTGTACTTTTTATTGCTTGTATGCTTTCACATGTAATTGAACTTAAATCCCGATTCGACCTAATTGTATGCTAAATTAATTGTTTACCGACTTAGTATTAATTCTCACATGTTAGGATTAAAACATTGGATGTTGCATTGCATGCATATAATCGACAATATATCTAGTATAGACGATTTTCCCTAATCATTAGTAGAGGCCGCTATCAAGGCGGGCGGGATTAGGTGTTCGATCAAAAGAGCTTCCTAATACGTACCCTCACCCCTTACTCGAGATCTCTGTGAACATCCGTGTTCATTGGCATCCACGAGAGTCATTCTAGACATAGAATGCTAAGGGTAACGAGTTCTTGGTGTTCATGTCACTACTTTGTGTCTTGACATGACACGAGGTATTCAAACGGTTTCTAATTTTCCACAATAAATTGGTGGCGACTCCACAAATGCAAACGCTTGTTTCCCAAGCGCCCCCGTGGCCCGTGTCCACACTTGGGTATGATGGGTTCTCAGCTGGATTTTATAAATTTGCTTGGTCAATAATTGGAAGGGATTTTATTAATGTTGTACTAGCTTTTTTCAGAACTGGCAAGCTAACAAAGCAAGCAAATGTTACTGTTGTAACTCTTATCCCTAAGAAGGAAGTAGTGACTTTGGTTAGGGATTTTAGGCCAATAGCATGCTGCACAGCCCTATACAAAACTATCAGTAAAGTACTAGTTAATAGGATGGAGCCTCTTATGAAGCAAATTGTGGGCCCTGAGCAAGGAGCTTTTGTTAAGGGTAGGAATATCTTTGAAAACATTATGCTCTCCCAAGCTTTAATTAAAGGGTATAGTCATAACACTTGCTCTCCAAGGAGCTTGATAAAGGTTGATATCAAGAAAGCTTTTGACTCAGTTCAATGGCAATTTGTGAAAAGTATGCTAAGAAGCTTAAACTTCCCTGAGCAGTTTGTTAAGTGGATCATGGGTTGCATCAGCACTTGGTTTACCTTGAAAATTAATGGAGGCAATGTGGGCTTTTTCAAAGGAGTTGGGGGGCTGAGACAGGGAGATCCCCTATCTTCATGTCTATTTGTACTAGGAATGGAAATATTATCCAGATACCTCAGACAAATATGTCTTAAACCTCAGGTTACCTATCATCCTAAATGTGCAAAACTAAAACTGAACCACTTAATCTTTGCAGCCGACCTAATGATTTTTGTCAGAGGGCATGTCCCATCTGTCTAGGCAGTGACTCACACTCTTGAACTCTTTGGATCAATCTCTGGGTTAGTATCAAACCCTGACAAAACTGATATATAATTTGGTGGAGTGACTGATGGAATCAAAGCAATGATAAAGCAACTGACTGGATATTCTGAAGGTACATTCCCCTTCAAATATCTTGGGCTCCTTCTACATGATAGTAAACTTACCCTACCCATGTATAATGCTCTGATAAGTAAAATCCAACAATCTGTTAACCACTGGACTACTCACCTCCTCTCCTATGCTGGAAGATTGCAGCTCCTCAATTCAATGCTTTTTGGACTAGAAAATTACTGGTGTAACATTCTGCTTCTCCATAAAGCTCTACTGAAAATCATCAATAAATTTTGTAGAGATTACCTATGGAATACTAATGTGGATCAGCATAAAATGTATATGAAGAGTTGGAAAACATGTTGTTGCCCTTGGGATGAGGGGGTTTCAACATCAAGGAGGTCTTATCCTGGAATAGTGCAAACCTATCTAAGTGGATTTGGAAGATGATCAATCACATTGAGTCTCTATGGTGTCTCTGGATTTGATAAGTGCATTTTCTATACATTTTAACCCCTTATATTAGTTTGATTTTACATATCATTTTAGCACTTATCGAAGTGTTTTTAAGCTAATATTGTGTTTCTAGTGCAATTGTGTGTTCAAGTGTGTTTTGTAGGAAAATGAGCTAAATGAGCTAAAGTACTATAAAATGTGCTAACACTAGAAGCAAGGCTAAGTATGAGAGCAAGATTGGACCAAGTATTGGAAGTGCATGAATTTTGCATGAAGAAAGTGTTGGATCAAAATGAAAATGCAAGCAAAGTCAATGTGCAAGTCAAAGCCCAAGAATTCAAGTCCAAAATGTGGTGGAAAATTTGGATGCTAAAGAAGAGCTTAGGATGCCAAAATACTTAAGATGCCCTCCTTAATGCTCTTAATCACACTCATAAACAAGGCATTAAAGCACCAACTTTGGATACCTTGAGCATTAAACCAAGAATTGAAGAGAAAATTAAGAGTGTTCTTAGGATGCCATTTTGGATCCCTCTACAAATTTTTCTCTCTTATTTCCTATATAAGGGGTGCTAATCACACACCTTTACACACCACCATTCACATATATTTTTATTCCAAAATTCTCTCTAAATATTAGTAGTTTAGTTTAGTTTAGTTTAGCTTGTATTAGTTTGTTACAACATTTCTATTATCAAGTTCAAGATTTATTCCAAGTTATTTCCATTTGCAATTGTTCTTCTATTTTCATTCAAGGTAATTTTATCTTTATTTTAATTATGTTATTTATCATTTCATTTAGCATTAGTTTAGTTTATATTTTCACAATGTTAGAATAATTTACCTTTGTCTAGGGAATAAAGGAAGTCATGCATGATTAAGTAATTTGTAAATGTCAAAATAAGGATAAGTTAATATTGTATAATTGTTTCTATCACATGTTTGCACCATAATGTTTAATCTATGTTTAAAGGCCCTATTCATCGATTAAGTTTGTTCTTTCGTTCTAAAGTCGAGAGGCACGGAATTGAATTAGACTAAGCATGTGTAGTAGGACGACCTAGTCATGGACGAGAGTTTCTCTAGGACCCGGTCTATGGTTGATACTAATGTCGTAAGGTGGGTATCTCTAAGCCTAAACATTTACCGCAAAATCAACTTCCTAACTTGACATAAACATTTACGTAATTAGCATGTGTGACCCGACCTCCCTAGACAATTTCTTTTTATTGTTGTTTTCATTTTATTTGCATAATCAACCAATCAATCAATCAACCGCATCGAATCAAGATTAACTTCGCTCCATAATAATTAATTAATAACTCCCGTCTCCTTTGGGTTCGACCCCTAAGTACTACATTCATTTGTTGTCTAGGGTATAAATATTATCTTTGTATAAGTGTGCGTTAGCCTATCAGGAATGGTGCTTATAATCTTAAAACTGACACCATCTGGAGCACTACTATCAGTCCTCACCATGCTGAAAGTTGGAGGGGGAATTTTGCATACTCGGGATATGATATTACAAATTTATGGTGATGATGCACGTGCTGAAACTGCTCTGGCAACTTGTGTAGCTGCGAATGGGAACTTCCTGGTAAGTAAAGCTTATGAGCTTATTCGTCCTCACTATGCTAAAATCAGATGGGCTAAGGCGATATGGAACCCTAATATAATACTTAAACATAGCTTCATTGCCACAGTAGCGGCTCAAGGGAGACTTCCAACTGTGGACAATCTAAACAGGAGGGGGCTCCTTTTGGCCAACTGGTGTGTCTTGTGTAAAAAAGCTATGGAAACTCATGCCCATTTATTCTTCCACTGTGAATTTGCTGCAACTCTTTAGCGAAGAGTTCTGGGATGGGTGAGTGTCCAAGGTAGATCTGCTAATCTGAAGCAGGAACTGGCCTGGTGCATGCAGAGGCGCAGGAAAAGACATTGGAAAGCTGGTTGGTTGCTACTGTATATACTGTCTGGCAGGAACGAAATGCTCGGATTTTTAATGGAAAGGAAACTGCTCTGCATAATTTGCTCACGCAAATTCAATTCAATGTAGGAGTTAGAATCCTTGATAGGAATGTAAAGGATAGTATCCGGATCATTGATCATTTAAATTCTATCTATCTATAAATATTATTAAAAGGCTAGACATTAAACGTCACGTAGACAAATGTGACATGGCAACAATTAATTGTGACGTGGCAAAATATAGTCCACATGGAAATACTAGCATAGTAGTACACATGAAAAAAAAAAATTATCAATTCCACATTTAAAAGTTGCTCCCATAATTAATGGTAAAAAACTAGATTTAGATAATTTTAATTTCATAGGATAATTTTTAAATCACTCTCATGCAAAGTGGATTTAATAATAATAATAATAATAATAATAATAATAATAATAATAATAATAATAATAATAATAATAATAATAATAATAATAATAATAATAATAATAATAATAATAATAATAATAATAATAATCTATAAATATAATTAAAAAGTAAGCCAAACTATCAACCATCAACTATATGTCTTATTTTAATTTCATAAGATAATAAACCACTATAATGCAAACCTTTTACCTTACATTTCTCCTTGCTCCATATTTATGTATGTAAAATCAATAACTCTGTAATCTAAATACAAAATCTATATATCTAACTTAAAGGCATGCTAAATTACCTATCATAATCTACATGTCATATCTATACAATAATATAAAAAGACTACCTTGATCATATGTATAAGACATGCGACAAACAGAGAATCACTAAGAAATTTTCATTTGATAATATGTGACTAATTAATAATATTCATTCATAGAATTAAGAGAGAATACTTATTATCACGTTTATGACCCCTTATTCATCTCTAACTCTTCATTTTCTCTTAGTTATTCCTTTTCCTTTTTGATGATTCCTTTCTCCCCTAAAATTTAACTCCTTATTTGATGCTAAGTTAATATAAGTAAAGTCTTTAAAATAAGCACTTTTATTTTTTACCCTCTTTTTCTAACCTTTTGGCATATTCATATGTCATTGAAACTTTTCATAAAATTTTTATTAATTATTTGCATTTGTGAAAAAAATAAAGTTATATCATACATAAGATTTGTGTTTTATTTGGTATTGTTTAAATAACTTTTATTGATTGATGTCAATTTGTATTTCTCACCTTGATTTATTTTTGTAGTTGGAATGGTACAATTTTCTTATTATTGCAAAGTTGGATTGTGCAGTTAATTACGTTATACATAAGGTATGTTCTACGAGTTTTGTTTGTGTAATTTATATAAATTTATTGTAAAATGCACAGTTTTTTTGTAATTTATCCACTAATATCGCTTTGTGATAGATTTATTTTATACTATCTTTATGTAAATCCTCTTACAAGATTAATTGAATTATCGTTAAATGTATGTTTGTTTCTTATTCTATTTTTGTAGGTGATGCTTCCTTTGTCTTCTCATAATATTAACATAGTGTGTTAAAAAAACTACATAATGTGTAGGCAACAGAAGGATTTAGTTGAACAAAAACTTGATATTCGTCCTTGAACCATGTTCTAATGATATTAGAACTTATTTGGTACGCAATTGTCTTACTTGATATAAAAACAAAACATTTTTAGTTTTTTAATTCGAATTTAGAGGATCTTAGTAAATTATTTTTTTTTTATAACTCTGTTTTTGTAAAAAAAAAAAAATACAATATAGTTAAAAGGCTACTTAAAACATCTAATTTTAATTCACATGTCATTTTTATATTGGTTAATATTAAGGCTACATCAGACTTATTTATTAAAATTCTTCATAAGATTTCCTATTTTTTTTGATGGAAATCATAATACCGATCATGATTTAAATTATAAAAATTAATTAACAATTTACTCTCATCATTTAAATCGTACAATTTGTCCATCTAACTCTTCATTAACTATAGAGATAGTAGTTAAAAGGTCTTATATGTAGTAAATAAAAAGTCTAATAATTTGGATTATAAAGCTACTAATAATATTTTTTAGTGGAAACCATAAGATCATGTACTAAATTACAAAAATAAATTAAGAATTTACTCTCATTATTTAAATTTTAAATCGTAAAATTTATCCATATAATTCATCTTTAGTAATAAAGATAGTAGCTAAAAAGTCTTATATGTGGTAAATGAAAAATCCAATAACCTGGATTATAAAGCTTCACAATTTTTCATATTGTTACTTTTGATTTATTTCAAAACCATCTTAAATATTGTAATTAGCACACTTGCGAAAAAGTGAAAAATAAGGTGTATATGTGCATGTGATTCAAACGTTCATAGTCTTCTTAAAAGTACTCCATATTTCTATCTATTAATATTTTAAAATTTTAAACATTTAATAAGTAGTATAGTTAGTTTTGTAATTAAGATGATGCTTATTTAATTTTAATTTTAATTTTAACTATCTCAATTTGCAGATTATTGATTGTGAGGAGGCTATTAAAAGTGGAGATTACATGTTTGGATCTAAATGTGAAAAACGAAAACATATTTTTTACTCTTTTAGTTGACTTACAAAGCATCATCATTCATCATCGGCGAGATTCTCTATTTTACATATATATTTTTTATAAAAAGTATAGATTTTGAGGAAAAGTTAAATTAATAGTATCTATTTAACTTTCTTAAAAAAACCTATCACGTATATAACCGTGATCTTGGAGTGCTTTGTTTATCGACCTAACGACGCAACCGTTTTTAGCTTAATTATTTATGACGTACATCATAAATCCATAAAAGTAACAAATTTGTAAAAAATTCAAACAAACATTTATAGTTATAAAATTAGCTACATTAAATTGTTGACTACAAAATAATCATAAATAATATTAACATGTATTAAAATACATGGAAATAAAATTCAAATTAAAACTTCTATCTATATTACTATGATCATGAAAAATAATGTAAAAGAAGTAAATATTTACAAATGTTTGGTTTATAGCTTATTCGCGATAAAAAAATATTTTATATTTTAGTTAAAAATGGACGTGATCAACAAAAGCAAATAAATGGGACAAATAGAACAATTTCGCGATTTTCGCGGGTACAAAACTAATCTATAAAATCTTATTAAAAGGCAAGATAAAAAATGCCACATGGGAAATGCCACATGGAAATGGGAAATGCCACGTGGACATAGTTGTTCCCAAATAGTCAATCTACCTAAACTCATGAATCAATGCCATGAATGCTTATATTACTTAAAGCTCCAGTTAAATGACGTAAGAAATTGAACCGATATTATCAACAATGATAGTCTCTTGAACTCCCATTATAGTTATATCTATACAATACTACTGTATTAAAAGGTAAAGTTAAGTCATGTGGCATCCCATAAGCCATTATACCGTGTAGGTTACTAGGTTTGAGAAGGATTAACATTGATGAAAGACGCTTGATATTCTAAGACTCATTGAATTGGATTAAAATTTTATGCGGTGAAGGCGAACAGTTGCATACAAAGCTGTTGGTTAGCTGACCATTAATCTCCCGCCAGTAATGATAGAGCTGCGTTTTCATCATTTATTCATCTTATAAAATGAGGAGTTTCCATACTTTGTTTGTTCCTCTTTTGTGTTAGGTATATCTCCTCCCCTTCTTTATTTTGACATGCTTTTGTTGTATTTGTATATGTTACGGAGTAATGGAGTATTTATTTTCAGTTTTGATTTGTATTTTGACATTCCCTCTCTCAAAACCATTGATATAGGATTAATTCTTTTCTCGATCTTGACAGCTAATATTTGATTTCCAATACAATTTTACTTGTGATGATGTGCAGGTATGATTGAAAAATACTCAACCACTAACCTTCCTGCAATTAAAAGAAAAGGTCGGTATCGATGTTCACTTCAACCTTATCAATCTTTTTTACTTACGTTTTCAATTACGTTATTTTCGAGTTGGACATGCCATGACAAGTTAAAGAATTTGTGTATTAGCCGAAGTATTTGTTGTTCAATAATCAATATATCTACAAGTGACAATCAAAGGATTTTGTTATTCTCTGTAGGAAATTTGACTTGAGTAGGAAATTTGACTAAAGTGTACAATTTTACACTTTCTCATGTTTTATTTAACGGGTTTAAATGTTCTATGTAGCTTTTTGCTCGAAGTTAAGATTTATCGCTATTACTCCGTATTTCATAATTTTTATTCCCAAATTCGTTTTTATGCGTAGGTAGTGGTACATAAAAAAATTTCTTATTAGAGTAGTTTCACCCAACACTAATTAACTATGTATGATAATTACTAATGTTTGGTTTTATGAAGTTAATTTCTACTCTATGTATATCTGCAAATTTGACTCAAAAACTGTAATCATAGTATTAATATGTACCGGACGAGTGGATTCAATGAATGTTTCATTGTGAGAAATTTCTCTATACTGGGATAGTTGAGGAGTAATGGACCTCTATTTCTTTTTTAGTAATGGAGAGGATCCTTACTCAAATTGGTCAAAATGGATCATCTCCATTATTTTTCTCTCTATTTCCTCTCACAAAACACTACTATATATTCCAATCCCATTCATTTACCTTTTTGTTTCAAATAAATCTACAACCATCCGATCGAGTCAAAGTTTAATCAGGACCGTTGAGAAGGAATGGACCTCCATTTCTTTTTTAGTAATGGAGAGGATCCTTACTCGAAATTTGTAACTAAATCAACCTAAACACTTAATTCTAGATAATACTTAACAGAAGAACCCGAGAATTAGCATGATTAAATGATTAAACCTTGGCAAATTATTATTCTTGCAAAGAGCCTCAAACATAGGTAATGAAGGAATTATTATTTTGTACTGGACACGCAACGTGATTACATGAAACAATGAAGTATACCAAATTCCTTTTGTATATATTGTTCTCATTTAGTAGGCCTATTTAGCATCAAATATATATAACCAACATTACCATTATGTTACTTCAATTATCTTAGGATATACAAAATCGAAAATGAGGACAATAATATAAATGTGATGGAGACACTTCTTATAAACTTGGTTTGTTTCAGGACGCACACGTGACGATATTACCATTACAAATTGAAAGACAGGACGATTACTACAAAATAAAATGGATCATAGGCTCATAGCGATGGTATTTTTGAGACGGACTTTAAAGACGTAGCAAATAAAAATTGCGACGGATTTCCATATTAACTTTTTTTTTTTGCAGTGGATGTGAGAAAATGAGTAGCGAACCAGTCGACGATAGTTGATAAATTGTCTGAAGTTTTTGCAAGTTTCGGAAAGCGGGAAGCACCTTAAGACAATAGCAACGCTGTGATGATAAAATGATTGTTTTTGCTTGGAACTAATGAAAAGAATGATGTCTTGAAGTGATCAGTTTGGAGTTGGGAGTTTAGAGTTTGGACTGCTACAGCCTACAGGCCAGATTGAATTGACCAAGGAAATTGAAGTGCAACAATCTCTTACAGCCTAGAGGCCAGATTGAATTGACCAAGGAAATTGAAGTGCAACAATCTCTTTAATATACTAGTAGGTGGATTATACATGATGTATTACCACCAATTTTATAGTTTCTGAGCATTATAATAAAAATTTTGAGTTTTGTTTTAAAAATTATGAGTTTTACTATAAAGTTTCAGAGTTTATTCACTTAAATATTACTAGTATAGATCCCGCGCAAATGCGCGGTTTTTTAGATAGAAATATTAAAGAAAATAACAATTATACAACTTACATTTAACTCAATTTGAAATTTAATTGTAAAATTTATTATTATTAGTGTTATGTATTAATCGGTGGAAAAAGAAAAGTTCACTATAATCCAATTGTAGACATAATATAATGAAAGTCTAATTACAAATATGATATAATGAAAGTCCAATTACAGATATGATATAAGAAAAGCCCAATTATAGCCAAATTCATTTAGGCGGGAAAATTTGGGAGATCTCTTATTCTTTTAGTATAAGTGGGAAGCTCTAAAAAATTACATAAAACTTAAAAACATTACATATAAATTAAGTAAAGTTTGAGTTTTGATGGAAAAAAAATTAAAATCTCACTTATAAATTTTAATAAGCTCAAAAAAAATATACATATACTCAAAAGCAGATATAGTTTGAGGTAATAAATTCAAAAAATATACATATATGCTCAAAAACAAAAAAGTTGGAGGTAGTACATCCGATGTTTGTTCATTTTTCTCTTAATATACACATCCATAAGTTATAAAACGGTTATCTTTACAATAAACTTTGATTCCTTCTACTAAGGAGAATGGCGGTTGGTAAAAATTATTTTAGAAGGGTTATGTAACACCCCGGTTTATAAAAGAAGTCCTCGTCAAGACATTCCCTCATAAAACGGACTGTTACCATCTCGGTTTCCCGAGGTAGTGAATAACAAATTAAACTCCAAGGCAATTTATATAAAATTTTAACTTAATTATTACAAATTCTCTTTTCAAATTAAATTACAAGAACTGACGTAATAAAAGTGAAGTCTTCTAGATGATGATCTAGTTACTAGGTCGTCTGATCCAGTGTCTCACGCCCATCAAGCTCCCGTCCTATCTCTTAAACCTGTCAAGTCTGCTCCCCATAAAACGGTTCATCACAGGTGTTCACGAATACACAGGGTCAACCGCGAGGTTGAGTAGGGAAAACAATAAGACAATAAATATGATATGCATGATACTCCGCCACCTCCATCTCCATCACAACTCAATCACACACAAACCCGGAACGCCCAGCCATACCGATCCCCGGCAGACTATCAATCGACCGTCGTCGATATACCACTCAACAGTGAGGTTATCCGGCGGAGTCTGCGCAGAACCCGCCCCGGCCTTATCACAACATCACATCGTATCACGATCTCATCACCACCACACCATCCTCCAACTCCAATGCATATGAATGCTCAAAAGAAATTGATGCAACACAATATATATATAAATCAATGAACTGATGAATCATAAAAATCATGCCAGTTACCCGATGTTGTGATATCATACTCAATACGATCAAATCAGTCAATCACCTTTCCGAATATAAATGATAACGTAAATCAACAACCACGAATCCGAAATCAACACAATTCAACAAAGAACGATAATAGGACAAGTGTATTTCCCTACCTCATAGTGCCGACAAATCCAATTAAGCGATTAAGAAGTCCGAGAAATAAAGCAACGAATCTGATTATCGATCCTTCACTAATCCGTCACCTAAAACAATTATAATAATTATAATTACTAACTACTAAATATAGTAATTTCCCAAAATAGAAGCTTTCCAAAATATAATCCCGACACCAACCTATGCCCAACTGTTAACTAAAATAACCCAATTAATATTTGACCCAACTTCCCAAAATAGAAAGTTATGACAGTAGAATTTCTTAAAATGGAAACTTTCCCGATATAGTAATTTTTCCTTTTAACAAACCCGTCTCAAAAATCCGTCTTTAATTAATTACTTATTATTAATTATTATTTTATTTTAAATAGCTCAGAACTTAGATCAAAACGATAATTGGAGGTTTAACGAATTATATTAAGTACCCGAATCAACCATTTGAACAATTCAACGATCCCGACTCAAACCCGTCTTTAATTATTTAAATGACTCGTAATTAAATTAATTAATTATGCATACGATAAATTAAATAATGCGAAAACGATTCGAACCCGACTTTAAACAAACCCACGTGCCTTCACACTCACCTACACCCTTCACGCGCCACCTACACCACCACGACCGCCACCGCGCCCGTCCCCAACTCGACCCACCCCTCACCTCGGCCACCCCCACCAGGCTCGACTCACGCCGGCGAGTCAAACCGGCACCGTCGCTTGTGCAGTTCATCACCACGACTCACCAACACCCCCTGTTTTCCTTTTTCCTCCACCGCAACCAACAACCTTACCCCGCCAACCACCACGCCCTTGGTCGCCGTCGACCCACGAACCCAGCCACCGTGGCATCACCGTTTCGACCTCCCCCGAGTCCACAGTGGTGCCACCCCAACCTAACCCTCTCAAACTCCCCTGAAACCATATAAAAACCCGTTTCAGCTACCCATGTCGACAACACCCTCTGCCGCCATATCCACCACCTATTACCACCATAACCACCACCAATACCTTCGTCACTTACCACTCTTTACCTATACCCAGACACCAACCACCATTAACCCCTCTATAAGACACCAAACCACCCGCAAAACCCGACAGAAAAGGAGAAAAACAGAGGAAAAGTTGGTTGTTCTTACCATTTTTCTGCCACCACAACGGCCACCACGGCCAACCTAGGTAGTCGACACTAGTCCCCTGCTCGTCCTTGCTGCACCGTAATTCACCAGCTCACACTCTCCCTCTCTCGTTTTGCGTGAAGATCGAAGTTGGAGATGATCAAAGGGTATGGACGGTTTATAAAAGGCGTAGGAACATGGGTGGGTGTTTATGATGATTGGAGTTGGTGAAGAAAGGAGTAGGAACATGGGTAGCTTTTGTAAAGAATAATAAAGAAAGAAAAAGGAGGGAGTGAGCATGCGAGTTGTGCTGGAAAAATGAATAAAGGAAGGAGAAGAAAGTTGTAGTAATGATTAATAATAATATTAGAATAATAATAATAATATATAATAATAAAGATATATTTTAATAAAAGTAGGTAGGTGCGATGTGTAGTCAAAATATGATAGGTCGAGAAAGGTTAGACTCACATTCGAATTCCATATAAACCCGTCACAATTAACTTATATCGATACAACGCGGTTAATTAAAATAATTTACGTAATTATCGACTCAATAATTTACCCGACTTAATTAGTAATATAAAATGTATAATAATTAATATATAATAATATCCGTTTAATAATATCCGTTTAATTCAATAATATCCGTTTGATTCAATAATGTACGTTTAATTCAATAATATCCGATTAATTTATTATATAAAAATACGGGGTATTACAGTCTTCCCCCCTTAAAATGAACTTCGTCCCGAAGTTCGCTCCCATACTCAACAACAGAAAGGTATTGTATATTGTACTTACGGATGTCACGAAATTTTAACACGGTTAACACACTTTTGACTCGTCAATTAAACGTAACAAATACGGAATGTTACATTCTGCCCTCCTAAAAATAAACTTCGTCCCGAAGTTTAACTCATCATTTTCTTAATCCAATTAACTACAACGAATACTACCTGCGAACACAATTGTATAACACTATATAATTATATGAGAACACCATCATCTTTCCATCTCAATTCCGATCTCAAACTCAAGTAACTCGATAACCATGGTCGCACTGGACCGCAAACGTAACTCGGCACAAAGGCCCCATAATTCAAACTCAATACCAGTAGTTTAATCACACTCTCCTTTTGCACATCAACCAACTAACAGAAGTAGGAACAAATCATATAGAACTCCTTTGTATAGGTACCCTCACAACGAAACATCAACTTGGTCAAAACTACAATCTACAAACGAGTGCAAATTAAGCATCAAGATTTTACAATCCTCCCCAACTAAAAACATGGTTACGTCCTCGTAACCTTCCTTATTATAACTAAAGCTCTCAAACTACTGCTAACAACTGAAGGAGGTTTAAATATTCTTAACTCTCGCTTAATTTAACTAATCGTTACCAAAGACAATCAGTTTCGCAGTACTTATCAGTTTAGAAATATTTTTAATCCTCATATATCGTAATTTACACGTTCATTTTATTCATTTCAGTCCTATCTTTATTAATGCACGACTATTACCTCAATCATCAGGATTTTAATTGCACTTCTTTACTCAGTTATATTCACGACTCAATTATAACGACTATCATATAAACCAATGCATACCATGTGAATCATCAAAAGGGTTATCCATTATAATTGCCAATATAATTATCATAAACACTTTTTATAAAAATATAATTGATAGTAACGACTCGAGAATATAGATATGTCAAATGTCGTGTTAAACAATTATAAAAAAAAAAAAAAAAAAAAAAAATCACTTTAGCATTTTATGTCAATATAATAACGAACATATTCAATAAGAAATAACTCACTGTTTATTATCGTGTCATAGGTTTAGGTTCAATTAAAATAGATTAATGCAATGTAAGTAATAAATATACTATAGGCACACCAACTCTCATAAAAGGCATTTAGAACTCAGATGACATCCTACTCGTGTGAACATTTAGACACAATCATTACTACCATCCATGTGTAAACTTTTAAACATAAATATTAAAATTTTCATGCGAGTATATTAGAACAATCAAATTACTTTTAACGCCATCAACTTTACCGAGGTATGACAATATAGTTTATTATTCATATATATCCGTCCACTATGCAAATATGATATAAAATAATACAACATGCCAAATGTATATAAAATATGCAAACAACTGGACTCGTATAACATATTTCACCCTTGATTAGAAATCAATTTAAGCTTATTAAATTTTACTCATACTATTATGCCACAATGTTATCAACTAAGTTTTAATTTTATCACTTGTTAAGATACATAACTACTGAACATGCGTGCTACTACCGTCATATAAAACATTATAAATTCACATTACTAAGACTCATGAATTAATCAAACAATCGTATGCAAATTCGACATAGACGCACATTTTAAATGTTTTGATTCACGTTGTAACTTCCAAAAATCACGAATAAATAATTGTTCGATTAAAACTTGTTTCATATTACTTTTATAAAACACGGTGAGTTCAAAACACAGGGAAATAGAATTAGGGTTAAAGCACAAGAATTCCATTTTTTTAAAGAATTTTACAACTCAGTTGGTCCAACAAACATGTGACAGCTATTGGTTCAAAAACTTGGGTTCGTTTGCAAAATTTATTATTTAATATTGAAACATCAAGATTTTTCGTGGATTATTAATTTGAAAACATATGTGAATTTTATGATCGATGGAGTTGGAATTATGTGAAAATTATTAATACAATTTAAATGAGGATTTTTATAAAATCGTTGGTCGAACATTACTGCACAGGAACTACCTAACCACAGCTCACTAAAGTATTTATTTATCCTAATCCGTATATCATATATGCATGAAACCGACGTCAAATGAACACTAACTCTCGGGGCTATTTCTCATAAATTTTTCGTCGATAGGCAATAAACAGAAAAGAAATGGTAGTAAGGTCAATTAAAGGGTAACACCAACCAGAACGAATTTTATCACTAAGTTATTCATTTTCTATGTTCCAATTCTTATAACTATACTATCGATACTAATTCATCCTAACTTAAATCTCACACTGTACTTACGTAATCATCTATCCCGTAGAATCCCTTCGCATCTCGATCTATTCCGTATATCTAATCACGATTGCTATGGCTATAAATGTGCAATTCAATAGTGTTTCCAATTACTATCAGAAGACTACACTAGCATGGCTTTGGGATCACATAACCTCATATTACTAGATATAGTAGTACTATCAACACATCATTCATACAAATTACTTACCGTAGCGTTATCCTGCAATAATCAATGTATCAATCAGTCAACACTTAGGCAATGAATTTCTGTTCAACCTCAAGCAACTTTCTACCCTTTCTCTCATATACCCTCAGGGTTTTCCGAGTCAAACTGAGAGGGCCACTGGTTCGGTGTGAGGGGGCCCCTAACTCATACCTTACCTTAGTGTGCTCCTAACAGTTCTATCCCGGTGTTCATTTTATTTAGACACATCCTATGTTCATTGGGCTCATTGGTTCAGGCCTGAGGATCGTTCGCTCTGATACCACTTTGTAACACCCCGGTTTATAAAAGAAGTCCTCGTCAAGACATTCCCTCATAAAACGGACTGTTACCATCTCGGTTTCCCGAGGTAGTGAATAACAAATTAAACTCCAAGGCAATTTATATAAAATTTTAACTTAATTATTACAAATTCTCTTTTCAAATTAAATTACAAGAACTGACGTAATAAAAGTGAAGTCTTCTAGATGATGATCTAGTTACTAGGTCGTCTGATCCAGTGTCTCACGCCCATCAAGCTCCCGTCCTATCTCTTAAACCTGTCAAGTCTGCTCCCCATAAAACGGTTCATCACAGGTGTTCACGAATACACAGGGTCAACCGCGAGGTTGAGTAGGGAAAACAATAAGACAATAAATATGATATGCATGATACTCCGCCACCTCCATCTCCATCACAACTCAATCACACACCAAACCGGAACGCCCACCATACCGATCCCGGCGGACTATCAATCGACCGTCGTCGATATACCACTCAACAAATGAGGTTATCCAGGCGGTCTGCAGAACCCGCCCAGGCCTTATCACAACATCACATCGTATCACGATCTCATCACCACCACACCATCCTCCAACTCCAATGCATATGAATGCTCAAAAGAAATTGATGCAACACAATATATATATAAATCAATGAACTGATGAATCATAAAAATCATGCCAGTTACCCGATGTTGTGATATCATACTCAATACGATCAAATCAGTCAATCACCTTTCCGAATATAAATGATAACGTAAATCAACAACCACGAATCCAGTCAACACAATTCAACAGCAACGATAATAGGACAAGTGTATTTCCCTACCTCATAGTGCCAGCAAATCCAATTAAGCAGTTAAGAAGTCCAGAAATAAAGCAACGAATCTGATTATCGATCCTTCACTAATCCGTCACCTAAAACAATTATAATAATTATAATTACTAACTACTAAATATAGTAATTTCCCAAAATAGAAGCTTTCCCGAAATATAATCCCGACACCAACCTATGCCCAACTGTTAACTAAAATAACCCAATTAATATTTGACCCAACTTCCCAAAATAGAAAGTTATGACAGTAGAATTTCTTAAAATGGAAACTTTCCCGATATAGTAATTTTTCCTTTTAACAAACCCGTCTCAAAAATCCGTCTTTAATTAATTACTTATTATTAATTATTATTTTATTTTAAATAGCTCAGAACTTAGATCAAAACGATAATTGGAGGTTTAACGAATTATATTAAGTACCCGAATCAACCATTTGAACAATTCAACGATCCCGACTCAAACCCGTCTTTAATTATTTAAATGACTCGTAATTAAATTAATTAATTATGCATACGATAAATTAAATAATGCGAAAACGATTCGAACCCGACTTTAAACAAACCCACGTGCCTTCACACTCACCTACACCCTTCACGCGCCACCTACACCACCACGACTGCCACCGCGCCTGTCCCCCAACTCGACCCAGCCACCTACGGCCACCCCCACCAGGCTCGACTCACGCCGGCGAGTCAAACCGGCACCGTCGCTTGGTCTGGTTCATCACCACGGCTCACCAACACCCCCTGTTTTCCTTTTTCCCTCCACCGCAACCAACAACCTTACCCCTGCCAACCACCACGCCCTTGGTCGCCGTCAGCCCACGAACCCAGCCACCGTGGCATCACTGTTTCGACCTCCCCCGAGTCCACAGTGGTGCCACCCCAACCTAACCCTCTCAAACTCCCCTGAAACCATATAAAAACCCGTTTCAGCTACCCATGTCGACAACACCCTCTGCCGCCATATCCACCACCTATTACCACCATAACCACCACCAATACCTTCGTCACTTACCACTCTTTACCTATACCCAGACACCAACCACCATTAACCCCTCTATAAGACACCAAACCACCCGCAAAACCCGACAGAAAAGGAGAAAAACAGAGGAAAAGTTGGTTGTTCTTACCATTTTTCTGCCACCACAACGGCCACCACGGCCAACCTAGGTAGTCGACACTAGTCCCCTGCTCGTCCTTGCTGCACCGTAATTCACCAGCTCACACTCTCCCTCTCTCGTTTTGCGTGAAGATCGAAGTTGGAGATGATCAAAGGGTATGGACGGTTTATAAAAGGCGTAGGAACATGGGTGGGTGTTTATGATGATTGGAGTTGGTGAAGAAAGGAGTAGGAACATGGGTAGCTTTTGTAAAGAATAATAAAGAAAGAAAAAGGAGGGAGTGAGCATGCGAGTTGTGCTGGAAAAATGAATAAAGGAAGGAGAAGAAAGTTGTAGTAATGATTAATAATAATATTAGAATAATAATAATAATATATAATAATAAAGATATATTTTAATAAAAGTAGGTAGGTGCGATGTGTAGTCAAAATATGATAGGTCGAGAAAGGTTAGACTCACATTCGAATTCCATATAAACCCGTCACAATTAACTTATATCGATACAACGCGGTTAATTAAAATAATTTACGTAATTATCGACTCAATAATTTACCCGACTTAATTAGTAATATAAAATGTATAATAATTAATATATAATAATATCCGTTTAATAATATCCGTTTAATTCAATAATATCCGTTTGATTCAATAATGTACGTTTAATTCAATAATATCCGATTAATTTATTATATAAAAATACGGGGTATTACAGGTTACTAAGATAAATTATCCCTTGATTTTACAATAAGACTTATGTAAAACGATTAACATGAGAATTTGCCTTGGTATTGATGAATATTAACTATTACCACGTTTGAAATAATAATTTTGAGATAGTTTAAAACTTCTTCCTATTTTAAATTTTCTTCCCTATTTCTCTATTCGATAATTTGGGGTTTTTTTCCCTATTTCCGTTTTTTAGGATGATATGTGGCCCAAATTTAAAACCCTATTTTCTTTTTTTAGGATGATATGTGGCCCAAATAGAATATATAATAAGAGTGATAAATAGATTATCATGGTTTTTAACGACCTAACTCCAATTTTAACCGGCAATTGGCATTCCACAAATTCTCATTGAAGACATGACATATCCGTCACAAGCTGAAGACGGATACCATTTTACCTCACAATGTACCCACTTTTTCTCTCTCTGCAACACTATTCATGTGGTCCCCTTTCTCCACTAACCCATTTTGTTACCATTTTATCTCACAAAATATCCGTCACAAATGGTAACCCGTCACAAGGGAGACCAATTGTTGGCATTCAAACTCCTACATGTGAATATGTTCTTAACCGTTAGGCCATGTCTTTGCAAACAAACAAGTGATGCACATCCTCCTCAAATCGTCCAATTTTACATCAATATTAATGAACTAAGATATGTCAACGTAAGTCCGTGAATTTCACGGGTCACAAAACTAGTTTTCTCCTTAAAAACCGAGTTAAACTCCTACGCTTCCGGAACACCTTAGTTACAATCTCCTTAGGCGATCATAAGCTCCATGTGTTTATGGCGTTTTGATTTTTTTTTGTCTGATTCTTTTGATTTAAAATGTGAATTTATGTAGGCGAATAACATATAAGTCAGAACCAAAGTAACCGGTTATATGAATTAAAGTTTTTCACGCGTTATCCACACATATTTTGTTTAGAAGTCCGCTGACTTGATAGTTGTGTTTGATTGTTGATTAATTTGTTGAGATAGTGTCATGCAACAACCAAAACAACTACATTCATAAAATAAAGTGATAAAAAACCACGCAATATTGTAATTTGCAACATTTGTTAGTTAATAAAACCCAAAAATATGTCGCGTAAATAAGACCCATTTGAGCCTATTCCCGACAAAAATACATGTATATTACGTTAAGTAAGAATAAATACATGATCCACCGTGAAAACAATCTTCTCTCTTAATCTCGTCAAGCATACAATAAAATTAAAATGTCCCGTGAATGTTAGCCCAACCAATAAACACAGTAAAATATGACCCTAGTTTAGGGGGTCCTAGTTCTTACAAGGAATGGGGGTTTGGCTTTAAAGAAAAAAAAAAAAAAAAAAAAAAAAAAAAAAAAAAAAAAGAAAACCCTACCCGCTAGAGCCGGATCAGTGTCTTGCTCGCACGGGCCGGGCCGGGCTGGAGGCGGGCCGGGCTGGTGGGGGGATAGCCCGAGCCCACACCACGGGTTGTAGGGGTGCGGGTTGGAGGCGGGCCGGGCTGTATTTTGCTGGCCCTGAACCGGCCCGTAGTTGAGACCGGGCTCACGGGCTGACACGTGTATTTTTTTTTTTTTTTTTTTTTTTTTTTTTTTTTTATAAAAAAAAATTTCCCTTTGTGGACTTAGTTTGTAAATTTGTCGTATTAGTTATAAATTTGTAAATTAGCGGTATTATTTTGTTTAAGTTAAATTTAGGGGGAAAGAAAGAAAAAAAAAAGAAGGGCTTGATCAAAATTAATGTAATTCTATAAAACGATATCAAATATTTTTAATTATTTGATATTATTTTCCAAATTACGTTAATTAGGATGCCTACGTATCTCGAAAGAATCAAAGCCCACGTAGTTCTTCACTTACCTTACTTACCTTACTTACCTTTATGGCGGATTGGTGGTGTTGGCCGTTGGGCGGTGATCAAAAATCTTCGTCGGTGTTGTCGGGACTTTCGGCAACGGAAGAAGCATCGGTTGTCAATAAATCATCCGTATCACTATAATCATTGTCATCATTTTCTCCTTGACGTCTTTTTTCCGCTTGATCCCAATCTTTTTTGCACACACACATTTTGACGGTTTTTGGATCCAAGCTTGATCTTTTTTCATCTAGAACCCTTCTACCTGCACTAAAAGCAGACTCGGACGCAATGGTAGAAGCGGGTACTACTAGTACATCCCTAACAAGTTTGGATAAAACGGGAAATTGGGCTGAGTGATTGTTCCACCATGTTAGAATGTCGGGTTGTTGCCCCCCACCGGATTGATGGTCAAAACTTAAATATTCGCTTATAGTGTAAGAGGTGGAAGTTGTAGAAGAGGAAGTATTTGGAAGGTCACCAACTAATAAACATAAAAAACAAAACTAATTAGTAATATAATCAAGTAAATTAATAAATGAAAATTAATTACAATATAAATATAAAGAAATTAAGATTAGAGAATTAGAGATAAAGTATAATTACTTTGATTATAATTTTCATTAATAATATAATCAAAGTAATTAATAACAACATGAAATGATAAAATAATTAATAATTAATAGTAAAAATGTTTTACCATCACCAAACATTCTTTCCATCTCCTCTTCATCGATTTCTTCGGGTACATTAAGGTTGATACTATTAGACATTATGATAGAATTAATTGAAATTAGCTTGAAATAACTTGATAATAGAAGATTAAGAAGATGATTAATTGATTACTAGAGAATAGAGATTAGTAGAGAAGTAGATAGTAGATTGGAGAAAATTGTGTGAATATTTAGCTTGAATGAAGTGAGTATTTATAGAACTAATTAGGTGGGAAAATACAAAATAATTTGAATTCAAATGCTAATTAGGGGGGAAAATACAAAATAATTTGAATTCAAATGTAATAAAAAAAAAAAAAAGTACACAAGTGAGCTTGATGGGTCACGGGTTGGTGCGGGCCAGGCGGGCTAGTGCGGGCCAGGCGGGTTGGTGCGGGCTGGGGGGCGGGCCGGGCTATAAATCACACAACCCGGGACCGGCCCGTGACTATATACGGGCTGTGCGGGCTGGGAGCCGGTTCTGGCGGGCTGGCAAAAAATGGGCCCGGGATAGCGGGCCGGGCCAGTGCGGGCCGGGCTGACTCGTGCAACAGTCCAGCTCTACCTGAAGCTGAGAGTGTAGAGGAGCAGCCTGCCTGGCATTTGTATAATTGTATCCTCCGAACCCCCTCACATTTCAGTAGGCCTCCCTTTCTCCTTCCTCACGTCTTACCATTTCTTTTCCTTCCGCCGCCACCACCGCCGCCGCCACTTATTTAATTTATTCGTCGATTTCACTCCAATTACATATACATATACACATACCTTGATCAACAATGGCGTCTTCCTCCATCATGCATTTGCAAGCTCCCAAATTCATCTTCTCATCACATCGTCCTCTTCAATCATTTTCCCCCATTAACGCTACTATCTCCAGTACTATCACTATTCGCCCAGCGTCTCTATACTGCCGTCATTCGAGAGTCACATGCGTGGGTGTCCAGGAGAAGAAGGAATCTTCCGCCATTGTTGAGTTTACAGAGGATAAAACAGATGAAAATGATTTCACTATTGTCATGAAATTTGGAGGCTCATCCGTTGCGTCCGCACATAGAATGCGAGAAATTGCTGATTTAATACTTAGTTTTCCTGACGAAAATCCTCTCATTGTGCTTTCTGCTATGGGTAAAACCACCAATAATCTCCTCAATGTATGTACTCCTACCTCTTTTTCACTTTTATTTATTTATCTAAATAATTGCATGTTCACTCTTTTTCGTTACCAAATTTAGAAGGGAGAGAATTGTTGGGTTGTTGTTGATTGTGTGAAAATGGAGTGTGTAGGCCGGAGAAAAGGCTGTCGGTTGTGGAGGATCTAAGGCTTCAGATATTCCCGAGCTTACTCTTATCAAGGATCTCCATCTCAGGACTGTTTCTGAGCTTGATATTCCGCCTTCCGTTATCTCCTGTAATTTCTTTCCCTCCCCAGGCCACTTACAATATGACTGAGACGGATACATAAGTATCACACCAAAACTCAACTACCTTATTAAACGATGTGAGAATTTTATTTAAAAATAAAATAAAATGGAAAGGTCTACTCGAATGGCAATAAACTAAATGCGGAAATCAAGAGTAGAGGTGATGACACACAAATCATTATACAGAAAAAAAAAAAAAAAAACAACAACAACAATAATTCTCAACGCCTGATGAATGCTAATGAAAATTATGTTCGTCTTTAATTATGGCAGCTCATCTAGAAGAATTAGAGGAGCTTCTCAAGGCCATTGGGAGGACGAAAGAGCTTACTCCTCGCACTACGGACTATCTTGTTTCTTTTGGGGAGTGTATGTCTACCCGCATTTTTGCAGCCTATTTGAACTCTCGTGGCGTTAAAGCCCGTCAAGTAGGTTCTTTGCTTTCTATTCTTCATTTTGTATCCTTTACCAATTTTAGTGTCACAATTTTACACTCAAGTGCCAACTCTTCTATATGCTCAGTCAAAATTTCAAATATCATATATTCATATGGATCTACTCAATCCGTCGGTTATTTTCTCTGTGGTTGCATTAGGAAGGTCCATTTCTTCCAGCTCATTCTACTGTTTCTAACCAAACCCAAATCATCTTCTTTCAAGGTATTAAGGGGGAGTTGGAGTGGAATGGAATGGATTTGACTAATTCTAGTGTTTGGTTGGGGCATTTTGGATTGGAGTTAGAAACCTAGTGGATTTTAATTCCACCTCAACCACTAGGAATCCCATTCCCACCTTCTCCCTCTAGTTTCAAACTCCATTCCCCCTTCATACAATTATAGAGTCAACCAAACAAGAATTAATATGTATGGGGTTCTAAATCCATTCCCTCATGGAATCACATTCCGACCTTTTGAACCAAACACCCTAAATGTGATATATGAAGTTCATTTGTGTTATAAATGAAAGTAATTGCTTGTTGTAAACTACCCATTGAATGTACTTATGTACATATAAAGTTGGTGCCAGTTTCATACCCGTGTACTGTGCTCATATTTGATTAAGAAAGTACTGACTTTTCTCCATGTTTTTAGCCAATTTTCTGAATGCTAGCTTACTCCAATACTTCACTTAGCTGCCGTATCGCGTATCCGATATGCATTGTGTCCGATATGGCACGACACTTCTACACTTCATTTTAGACCAAAATTTAAACTATTGTTCATCTGGAATATATTTACCTAATATTTGACTTTGTAACTATACAGTCAGACACGTGCTTTTGTGTTGTAGCGGTGTAGCCTGCTTCTTTGATGCTGAACCTAATGTATAACTTTACTTTATCGTGTGGCAAGAATTCCAGCTTTGTGGACATGTATTAGTAAGAGATCATCTACTTGAATCTAAGAAGCTAGAAAATGAAAATAGTTAATATCAAACTTCCGGTGCAAGTATGACTTGCATTTGAAAATGAAAATAACAACATTGATGAGCAGACGTAAACAGTAAAACGGCAAAAAATATTTCGTATTTAACTTTGATCTCTATGCCTTTTTCTGGATAAATAACAAGTCCAGCATCTTTCATTTTCAGGCTTACGCTTTAACTAATATAGGAATAAATAAATTTGTAAATTATAATTTAATACTTCCTGCAAGCACTTCTTTCGATGGCTTGTTGTGTCCTTGGGTTCATCAGCTGTTACTGATTAGAGCTTTGCAGTATGATGCATTTGATATTGGCTTTATTACAACGGATGAGTTCACCAATGCGGATATTTTAGAAGCAACATATCCAGCTTTATCCAAGAGACTACGTGATGATTGGGAGGCTGATCCTGCAATTCCCATAGTCACAGGTTTCCTTGGGAAGGTATGCCAATTTTCGTTTCCAATGTTTTACCTTTTCAGTCACAGATTCTCTGACTGTGAGATTGTATTTGATTTATTCACTATTTTTTAACTATATAGGGTTGCAAGTCCTGTGCTATCACAACACTGGGTAGGGGCGGCAGCGATTTAACAGCTACAACCCTTGGAAAAGCACTGGGATTACGGGAGATACAGGTTGATTATAGTGTTCATGCATTAATATTTGAGTGCTGTGTTGATTATTGTGAAAGTTATTTGTGATATTTTCTGCGCAAGCTTGTTCTTTTCTGTACTCAAACAATCACAATATGTTGAACTTTCAGGTATGGAAAGATGTGGATGGAGTCTTGACCGGTGATCCGACAATATGTTCTCAAGCTAAACCTGTACCCTTCCTGACTTTTGATGAGGCTGCTGAACTTGCTTATTTTGGGGCGCAGGTTAGCATTTGATGGGATCTCACTGTTGCTTTCCTTTCCTTAAATCCTTCATAGAGGATAGTTAGTATTGCCACTCTTCATTTGTAGTGAGAAACTTCATTAAATGTATTTCATTTCAACATCAAGAAAAACAAAAGAAGCCTTGGATGCCCTTTTTGTTGCGTTTATTTTGTTTTCTGAGTTTTTTGTAGATACCATAGGCAAACGCTCTGAAGGTTATTGGTGTTTGATTAAACAGTGCGTTATGTGCAGGTTTTGCATCCTCAATCCATGAGGCCTGCTAGGGAGGGGGATATTCCTGTCAGAGTGAAAAATTCTTACAACCCCAAAGCTCCTGGGACACTCATTAACAGGACACGAGATATGAGTGAGGTTTGCATTGGATTGGTTCTGGATAGCTGATTTCTGGCATTATCGTCACTGACAATATACTTCTATTCAAATAACAGGTTTTATTGACTAGTATAGTGTTAAAGCGTAATGTTACCATGCTGGATATTGCTAGTACTCGCATGCTTGGTCAGTTTGGCTTCCTTGCAAAGGTCAGAAAACCAACTCCTTGTATCCTCTTGGTCATTTTTTTAATCCCCTGTTGGCTGCCTTTATGTATAACTATATTTTATGTGTAATCTCTGCAGGTGTTTTCAATTTTAAAAGATTTAGGGATCTCAGTTGATGTTGTTGCTACGAGTGAAGTCAGTATATCACTCACCTTAGATCCATCAAAGCTTTGGAGCCGAGAATTGATTCAACAGGCAAGAGTATGAAGCTTTCTAAGTTTATTATTCAATTGTGCTGAGTTATACTATGGAGAAAGGGCTTTTCAATGCAATATTCATTTGTTTGTCAAATCACTTTCCTAAGTTGATATGAGATTGGGGCCTAAATGTATGTGTTTCTATGCCAGGAGCTTGATCGTGTGGTAGAAGAGCTAGAAAAGATTGCAGTTGTCAACTTACTGCAGAACAGATCAATTATCTCCCTCATTGGGAATGTCCAGTATTCTTCTTTAATTCTTGAAAAGGTCACAGTCAACTAAATTGAATTTGCGCTTCTGCATCACTACCTTATAATGTTCGTGTGTTTTACTTTTTTTCTCCATGATATTCATTTGTGTTCTTTGCAGGTCTTTCATGTTCTCCGAACTAACAATGTCAATGTTCAGATGATCTCTCAAGGGGCTTCAAAGGTACTTTTTTTTTTAATGCCTCTCTGTAATTCATTGGCTAGATTTTAGACGGATATATCCGTCTAAAGTGAAAGACGGGTCAAATATGCTTAGGGCTTGCCTGGAATCCATGGAATAATCAGGGGGTAAATTTTAGTTGGGTGATAATTACCGGGGAAGTTGATTATCTGGGTAATGAGTTCCTTGAAGATAGGTTTGGTATATATGAGTAATGATTACTGTGAGATGTTTTACTCCCTTAATCATTACCCATGGGGGAGGGTGGGTAATGTATTACCCCTTCACGAGGGTAATAGATTTGGGAGGTGAATAATTACTCTTATACCAAATATGGAAAACGCACCTTACATATCACTCCCCTATTCATTCCCCCCCTTTTACCCTCAATCCAAGCAAGCCCTTAAAGTGGTGACATTTTTGGGCCCCACCATGCAACTTGTTGCTTGTTTTATGCTTAAAGTGGGTGGATATTTGGCCCGTCTATAACTATAGACGGATATCTCCCGTCTATAATGAGAATTTGTGATTTTTTTGAGTGCAAATACTCGTAATAATTTGGATTGACTACAAAATTGGTAACAAAAAAACACGAATATTCCATTTCCATAAAATTCTCAAATCTTGGTATTTTGAACATCTTTTGAGTACCTATTATTTATGGAAGTTACACACAATTCACAAGATAAAGAACTTCCTTTTTTCGGTCTTATTAATATTATACTTCTTTTGTCCTGGTCAATAGTTTACACTTCCTTTTTTGGGTGTTTCAGTCAATAGTTTACACTTTTCTTTTTTTTGGGTATGTTTTACTTTCTACTTTATCTTTAAATAATTTTAAATGCAATTCTCCTCTCTTTGTACCTTGTTCTTTGTGTATGAAGTATATGTAAACATTTCATTGAGACAGAGGGAGTATTGTTGTTATCCACAAATGCCAATACGAGATCGTCTTGTGATAAGATTACAATGAGACTGACCCATATAATGAGGTTGATAGATGAGTCTTTTTAGTTAAATGGCCTAGCCTCATATTGTAAGTCAGTAAGTAGCTTGAGATAGTGTCTTATTATGAGACTTGTTACATAACTACCACCCTCTTCAGTCCAACATCAGAAAGCTGTCCTTCCATAATGCCTCCACGCTCACAACGTCATCAAAGCAAGGTGGCTTTACCAACCACTTGCCATCTCCTTGAAGAAATGACCATTGAAATATTTTTCTTCGCCCAAACCTTACATGGTTTGTGACTGAGGTTGACATTGCAAATTCAAACGACAATTTTGTGTTGGCTGTTGACGACCTAGAGCTTCATACGAGTATATGATACTTCCCCGAGAGTGTAGATATTTACTACCCTCTTAGGGTGTCAAATAGGTGCTGCAACAAAGGCCTGAATACATTGGGTTTGAATGTTTGATTGCGCACATGTTAGGAAAACTGTAATATAATAATGAAACCGAGCCATCTAACTAAAAACTCTATATGGTTGATTCACGTGAGAAGTATCGTGGTGAGAATTTGTGCTTTGGATAATGGAGATTGGGGTTGGACTAAGTTGTACTGCCTTGCCTTTTGCTTGCAGGTAAATATATCTTTGATAGTAAATGACCATGAGGCTGAAAAATGCGTGAAGGCGCTACATTGCGCTTTTTTTGAGAGTGATGTTCCTCAACTCCGTCTAAGTGGTGGAAACGGCTCAGCAGTTCTTGTAGAGAAATAATGATTTGACTCAGTGTTACGCTCAGTTTTCTTCGGCTTATGTCTGTCTCAGTGGAGAGATTGGCATTACATGGGAGAGTATTTTAAGCAGCAGTTCGTGAAGATTGGGATTGATTGCCATATGAGGAAGCATTCCTTTGTAATTTATCTGCGTAGAAAATTGCACCCTCTATTTATTGTAGATTAGGTTGCCAGAAATGTCAGACTGGAAAGCTGCTGTTTTATTCATTGATCAAAATTCTAAAATATTATTTTCACGACTTGGCAAAATATGAAATGAGAGCCTCATTTTGAAAATTCATAGTTTGTTAAAGAAGCTAAACATTTCATGTTGAAAAAGTAAAATCAGATTGATGATTCATAATTTGGCATAAGTACTCCTTGCATCTCAATTTAATTGTCCCCCTTTTAACCAAGGTTAGATTTAAGAAATAATGACCAAATAGGCAAATACCACTAACACCCTTTGACTAATAAAGATTACATCTTAAGTCCCAATTGTTAGTTACTACTATATTAAAAATGGGACAATTAGATTACATCTTAAGTCCCAATTGTTAGTTACTACTATATTAAAAATGGGACAATTATTTGAGATGAAAAGATAAGGAAAAGGGGACAATAAAATTGAGATGGAGGGAGTAGTTTCTTTAATTAGTCTCACTATAGATGGATATATCTGTCTAAAGTGAAAGACGGGTCAAATATTCTTAAAGTAGTGATATTTTTAGGCCTCACTATGCAACTTGTTGCTTGTTTTATGCTTAAAATGAGTGGATATTTGGCTCGTCTATAACTATAGGTGGATATCTCTCGTCTATAATGAGAATTTGTGTAGTTTCTTAGTAGTTGCCAAAATGGTAATGGATTTATTATGAGTTAATAGTACCATTGGTCCAATTTAACTAACCCCGCTTTAAAAAGATTGATCATAAAATACTAGTAATTATTAATGTAATGTCTAACAGTTGAACTATCCTGAAAAATCTAGTAAGATGTATTTACTAGAATTGCTTACAGTTGCAGTTTATTAAGTAGACCCATAATAAATGTATAAATGTATTTGTTGTCCCTGTGTTACTCTGCATGGGCAAGCTATCGTATCTTGAGTCCATTTTTGAAATAATGCTCAAAAATAAAATATTTGTCGTTTTGGGTCGGTTTTGAAAATATTTGTCAAAATGGTGTCCACGTAGGCTCGGGATTTCTGGACCTAAAACACGCCACTACCAATGGCGTGTTTATAATGAGTAGGGAAAGAAACTTCATTAAAAAATAGACTAAAACAAACACGCCATTGGGAATGGCGGGTTTCGGAGTGGAAACACGCCACTCCCTATGGCGTGTCTTAGTATAATTTTTTTTTTTTTTTTTTTAAAGTTATGTCAGTTGAAGAAAAAAATTGTTGTAAAGACACGCCACTGCTAATGGCGTGTTTATTTCACAAAACACGCCATTGGTAGTGGCGTGTTTCAGGCCTAGAAATCCCGAACCTACGTAGACACCATTTTGACAAATATTTTCAAAACCGACCCAAAACGACAAATATTTTATTTTTCGGCATTATTTCAAAAATGGATTCTCGTATTTTGCACAACCCATGGGCAGCTTTTGATTATATAACTTGTTGTATGACAAACTATTAAGTTATGTCTCTAGACCAACTTTTGATCATATAACTTGTTGTGTGGCAAATTATTAAGTTATGTCTCTAGAAGGCAGTTCAGTCAAACTGCAATCTCAAGGTCAAACTTATTGCTGCAATACTCATTGATTGGATTAAGGGAACACATTAAGAAACACCCACCATTGGCAACATTTGAAAAGGTTCAACAGACCATCAGGGTAACTCAGGGGCGGATCTAGGGGATTCGGATAGGCAAATGCCCACCATAGAATTTTGGAAATAAATATATATGAGGATTACAGTATTTAGGGCCCAACTTATTTGCCAGTTAACCTATATGTTAAAGATGCTGTACTTAAGAGTCAAACCTTAGACCTCACATTAGACCTGTCAAACGGGTCGGGTCAGAATACGGGTCGGGTCAAATACGGGTCGGGTTAGATACGGGTCGGGTCATACGGGTCACGGGTCGGGTTAGGGTCAGAATACGGGTCAAGAAATAATTTTTAACGCCTTTTTTAAACAATTTTTTTAATTTTAAAAATATATTTTTAAAAATTAAAATATGTTTAAAATTATTATTTTAGTCATATTCATCATATACAATAATTATATTGATATAATTATTAAAATAAAGTTTTTTTAATAATTATTTTATTATTAAATATTATAAAAGTTATATAAAATTGACTTTTTAGTTGAATTTTTAATTTTAAGTAATAAAAAAATAATTTTTTAACTATATTTTCAAATATAATATATAAATAATAATATTTTTAATAAAATTCATGATTTTCCCTTGACCCAACGGGTCGACCCGTTCGGGTCGGGTCTCGACCCTAAAATAACGGGTCATTTCGGGTTCGGGTCGAACGGGTCGCGGGTCGAAAAAACCGGGTTTGTAACCCTAAGAAAACGGGTCGGGTCGGGTCGGGTTTTCGGGTCGGGTCGAGTTTTGACAGGTCTACCTCACATGTAACATACCTACTCTTTAACCATCGAACCATTTGTATTTATTGATCTTATAACTAGTAGTATGTACTATATCTTTGAATCAGAAAAATCAATCATCATTAACTTGAATATACATTTATTTTCAATTCATCGTAGAATACGAAGTATCATTAATTAGTAAAAAATTAGCCAAACGAATTATTTTTCCATTTTCACTTTATACCATATTAGTTTTAGGGGGAAAAATCCAAAATATATATATTTTTTTTAAGATGGACAATGTTTTGAAATTTTTTTTGTGCCCCCTTATAAGAAATTTCCGCGTCCGCCCCAGGGGTAACTGTGTATGTAGATGCATTTTGTTTGATTTGTGTATAAATTTTTGTGGTATCTGAATTCGATTATCTTTAAAATCTGTAAATTTTAGTTAAGTTGGTGATAATGTTATCTTAATGTTTTTTATTTGGGTAGTTTATATACTTTTGTATGTCTAGTGTCTTCTATTGTCAAGATAAGTGGTCTCAACTCTCCAGACCATCAACTGGTTAGTGATATATCGCTGTATGGACTAGTCTTCCAAACCACACCAAAAGCACAACTTGAATGGCAGTTCTACGAACAGTCTATATGTGCTTTCATGATAGACATGTTTAATATTTTGCTGGTTGGGATAGTCGAGTGAGAACTCCGAGCTTGTAACACCCCGACCCAAACCGGGTCGGGAGCGGTTACTTATGATAGCTCACCAGGCTGTGTACATGGCCCACAGATCAACACGGGTCCTTTATAGCGCATTTTGTCATCGCTCATGCGCATCCCGAGAACCTTCCCAGGAGGTCACCCATCCTAAGACTACTCTCAGCCAAGCACGCTTAACGGAGTTCTTTTGCATGGATGACCATAAAAGAAAGTGCACTTTGTTGATATGAGTAGTACTTTCAAACCCTTTAAGCACTAGTCATTTAAGCCTATCAATGGACCTCTTCAATTACCGTAGGGTGTTACAGAGCTAGATAAAGTTATACATAATAATGATTAAGATATTATATTTCTTTTAGTTGTTTAATCGGGTGGGTGTTTATTCCCCAAATTGTAATAAAGATTTCTATTAGATTTAGTAGCAAATCGGATTAACCTTGGTGTTTCCGCCACCGAGGGAGTTTTATTAATGCAATTGACTTATTATTTATTGATTTTCTTGTATTTGAAAATCGAGGTTGTTACATTTTCACTCATACACATTAGATCTGGTTCTTTTCGTTTCATAACCATAAGAGTCGAGTTGTAATTAGCCTTCTAAAGTAAACCAGGCGGCTAGAAGGAACTCGTGAACTAACTCATGCACGTCTTCTAAGAGGTTGCCTTTTGTTTTTGTTTTCCTCATCCGCCTTCTATCGCGCTTTACGAGGTTACTCATCACTTACCTAAAGATCTTCATAGATCCGAAGACTTTGTTTTTCAAATCTTTATTTTACTTTAGAACCTTATTTTGATTTTAATTCTTATAAAGTTTTGTTCTTTATTTATCTTAAATCTCTAATAATCCAACATTAGATGATTTATTTTTGTTTTAATCCAATTTTCTTACTTTAAATCATTCATAACCATTATTGGATGATTTAACTAAGATCTTGAATTTAAAGTCTTTCTTTTCAATTAAGCTTTAGTTTTATTCCCTATTTTCAGTTTTCAAATTCAACCCTCATTTTTTTTAGAAGAAAATCCGAAGGCTTTACTTTATTGATGACAAGTCAAAAAGTACAGCATCATTCGCAATCGGTGGTATAAGCTCATGCCACTCAATCTTACAAACCATCCTAGGCGTAACATGAGTTAAAGCGTGAGACACGCGGTTGTTGACTCGACTAGTAAACGACCAAACAATAAAATTAAAAGATTTACACAACGCAAAACTATCAGACAAGTCTAACAAAAAGACACGGTGGATCAAAAAAAGATTGTTAACGGAGTTCCGTTGAAAATTTGTACGTCATTATTATATAAAACTAGTATTGGTGCCTGGTCCAACCCCGTCCGGACTACCTCTATTTAGCATTAAAATTTATTTTCAATTAAATAAAACTACTTTAAAGTTGCATACTCATCAATTTATCATTAATATATTTCTATGACATATATTAAAATTACGATGGAATAAATTATGAGATAAATTCACTACTACCGCTATTAATATTTTACTTAAATCGATTGGTTAGCTGATTGTTGATATATATATATATATATATATATATATATATATATATATATATATATATATGAAATTGAATCATGTAAGGCACCCTTCTTAGGGTGAGGCTGCCGAACCCATCTCCACCATCTGATAAAAACAAAACGAATGCACCATATTGTGCCACGTCACACTAATTAAAACCTCATGTTGCTGCTCAATTCCCTCATTCTATCGTCATTTACTCAACTATTTTTTCACTTTCTTCTTTCTCTCTCTTCGTCAACTTCATCTTCAACCTCCAGTTTCTTCAATTTTTTGCTTCTCATCACCATTTTCGTCGCATTTCGGTCATCTTCGACGCCTACAACGCATTTCCGATCTATTATTTTCCGATGATGTTGCCGAAGACTACCGTAATTCCTCTTATTTAATTTCGATTCTATGATTTCAGTTTTTCTCCATTGTTATTCGGTCGATTTCTGTTGTGTTTTTTGAAACGGTTGATTTGCTTATATAATCATTTTTATTTAGCTTTAATTAAAGGTATGAATATTATCATAAATCTCTTAATTAAGATTATTTGATTTCCATATTGATTGCATTGAGCTTTAATTTGTGTATTAGATTGTTAGTTTCTGAGATTCATCGTCGTGCGACGGTCCAACAGTGGCGGCAGCAGTGGCTATGAACTCGGCGAAGTATGCCGTGATCCGCCGCTATACTTTTGTTAACTTCACCATTGATGATCTACATTAACTTCACCATTGATGATCTACTTTTGTTATTCATACTAATATCTGTATTTTAAGGTTTATTTATATAATTTGTGACTGTTGAGATTATTCGAGATATTTTAGAAGTAGCTAGGTTGTGATAGTTCCTGGAATCATTTTTTTTTGCTTGGTAAAGCTAATCAAAATTGATTATGTTGAACACCTTGAACATGCGCTGAAGATGATTAATAAATTTACTTCATTTCATCCTTTGTTTTTGAAAATTCATTTTTATCTATTTCAACATTTAGTTTTTACGTGTTTACTTTCGTTGTTGAGTGAATTTTCATTATTAACTGATCTCTTGCTTTGGATTTTGGTATTAGTCGACACAACTTTGTGATTCACAAAATCATATCCTAAATACACAAAATAAAGACCTAGTTTCACAAAATTGGGTCCTAGATTCACAAAATTAAGGCCAACATTCACAAGATCATCCCCAAGTCACAAAATCAAGTCCAAGATTCACAAGATTCGGTCTAGGATTCACAAAATTAGGTTCAGGTTTCACAAGATTGGCTCCAAGATTCACAAGATTATGTCCAAGATTCACAAGCTTGGGTCAGAGTTCACAAGATCAGGCCTGAAATTCATAAGATTAGGTCCAAGGTTCACAAAATAAGGTTCAAACATAAACCTGACTTTGTGAAACCTGGACTTGATTTTGTGAAGCTTGGAGTATATTATGTGAACCTTAGACCTCATTCTGTGAAACCTGATTTTGGCAAACATAGACCTAATTTTGTGAAACCTGGACTTGATTTTGTGAAGCGTAGAGTAGATTATGTGAACCCTAGACCCGATTTTGTGAAACTTGATTTTGTCAAACTTAGGTTTATTTTGTGAAATATAGACTTGATTTTACTTGTATTAGACATGTTGATTTTAACAGGGAAAGAAGCAAATATATTTATGGTTAATCTTACTCGTATTAGACATGTTGCCTAATTGATGAATCTGTGGAGCTAATATGTTGAGAACCGTCTCTGTGTTAAGAAAAGATGCAAAAAAGGAGTATTTGTGAGAGTCCCGGAGATATTGAGTAATGTTTTTCCTATTGTTGTTTGTTGTTGTTGTTGTTGTTGTTGTTGTTGTTGTTGTTGTTGTTGTTGTTGTTGTTGTTGTTGTTGTTGTTGTTGTTGTTGTTGTTGTTGTTGTTGTTGTTGTTGTTGTTGTTGTTGTTGTTGTTGTTGTTGTTGTTGTTGTTGTTGTTGTTGTTGTTGTTGTTGTTGTTGTTGTTGTTGTTGTTGTTGTTGTTGTTGTTGTTGTTGTTGTTGTTGTTGTTGTTGTTGTTGTTGTTGTTGTTGTTGTTGTTGTTGTTGTTGTTGTTGTTGTTGTTGTTGTTGTTGTTGTTGTTGTTGTTGTTGTTGTTGTTGTTGTTGTTGTTGTTGTTGTTGTTGTTGTTGTTGTTGTTGTTGTTGTTGTTGTTGTTGTTGTTGTTGTTGTTGTTGTTGTTGTTGTTGTTGTTGTTGTTGTTGTTGTTGTTGTTGTTGTTGTTGTTGTTGTTGTTGTTGTTGTATAGAGGGTGGAGGTATCCAGAACTAGAGAGTCATGGTAATTGTTCAATGGAGGTATGAAGGAATATAATTTACGAGTTTGTTGTATTTTGTGAACTCGAATACAAACTGACCCGACCCAAATGATATGTTTGGCTGGTATGCAGTATGCTCCATAGGATCCCTGTAAAAATGTTGATGTTGGCAACATGGCCCAAGGTCTTTTTTCTGACAGTGGCATATTAAGGCTTCAATAAGATGTTGTGAACTAGGGAACATGTGCTAAAAGTAAGCTAGCATGCCAATAATTTGTTATAACTTACAATCATTCATCCAAATGGAAACACTTCTCAGGAAATTTTGATTGCAGACTTCCTTACATGGCTTTAACTAGTACGGAGTACAAATTCTCATTTTGTGAAATAACTATATGAGGTTGATGTATCATGTTTCATGAGTTTGTTTTTTTGTTGATGCACAATTTACTGTTTGTACTTATCATCTATTAGCTCAAAAGGTAGAGCATTGTGCTATTGCGCAAGGTGTGGGTTCGAGTCCCACATAGATGAAAAAAATATAAATATACGATTATAATATATTTATCAATGCCAATATATGTCCAATGTCATTTGTTTTTGTTTTAGATTCACAAAATCGGGTCTAGGATTCACGAAATTAAGTCCAGGGTTCAGAAAACCATGAAGTAATTTGATGAGGCCAGCCGCCTCGCCATAATTAACGGCCTCGCCGGATCCGGCCTCTCTCTCTCTCTCTCTCTCTCTCTATATATATATATATATATATATATATATATATATATATATATATATATATATATATATATATATATATATATATATATATATATATATATATAGTAATAGGATCAAATGAGTCCACCTCCAAACATTGAGTCCATAAGTCTTATTATTGGCCTTTGGATCATGGAAATGGAAGGCTAAGTGTAGATACCTCATTTCTGCACCTCTCGCAAACCACCCGGTGATGATTGGGCCGCATGTTTGGTACGCGGAACGATTTGTGACAGTTCGTAAGTTTATCGTCAAGTGACTGCTCAAACACTAATGTCTACCTCTTAGTTGTCATCTACGCGCCGATACGGTCGTTTTGGCAGTAATTAGAGTACATTTGGAGTCCGGGCCTAAAACCGTCTTCATTTTCTGATAACCGTTAAATCCCGAGTCGAAATGTTCTGGAATGTTCCGGATATTTCTATTCCATATTTTATAAATCTTTCACAATCTTTTATTCTTTGGTAAACAATTTCCCGTAATATTCATACAAAATAATAAGGAAAACCAAATTATTCCGTCATTCCATAACTTAAACACGGAAATCTTTCTTCCGCAGGAGGAAACCACTTGGGAACAGACGCAACAGGTGCTGCGCCTCTTCCAAGAGACGCGATGATCTAGCTGCGCCTCTTCCCAGGTCCTTTTCTGCGTATTTCTCGTATCTTTTTCATATCTTTCCGAGATTCACTTCCAAAGTCTCTCCGAAAACCCTATTCCTTCACGTGATTAGTATAAATAGGAGCCTTTGCTCCTCATATTTCTCACGCGAGTGTCCGCCCTTCTCTTCTCCCTTTGAATTCTAGACCTTTGTTCTTACTTTTTTGGCGTCTACGTGCTTGAACATTCGACCATGTAAGCTCGGATCCTTCTGAGTACCAGCCTCGTTTGCATGACCGACCAATTTGACCAACTCCACAACTAATCAACTTAATTAATCTAATCGTTTTCCTCTTCTGAGGGCACTTTCGTCTACATTCGAGTCGGCATCACTAATCGTTAACTTAGTTCATCTCGTTTCGTCAAACATGTAAGTCTGAGGGTGTAAATCTCTCTTTTATTTATTGTTCTTTACCTTTTTGTATCATTAATGTAAGGTTTATGTCGAAAACATCTCTTAAAACCGATTTATAAAACCTCGTTTAAAACCCTTTTTTTTCGGATTACCAGAAGATAACCGTCGAGAAAGGATGCAGCAACTGCTGCGCCTCTTCGAAGGAGCGCAGTGCTTGCTGCGCCTCTTCGTGAGGCTGCCGCAGTTCCTGCTTCCTTTCTTCTTCCTTCGTCCTCTGTAATTCGTTCGTTTTATTTGTTTCGTTTGTTTTTGCTAATTCGTTGACATACAATCATGATCGTTTCACATGTACATAAATCATCATCATTAACACGTATAATTCATCATTAAATCCGACTTAAATCCCTTATAATCTCATATTTGCGGGTTTTCGTCATTAAACTCAATCCGGGTTGTAGAGATTCGATTTGTTCATATCGGGTTTCTGGAATTCGATCTTTGATATATTTTCATCTGTCTTTTGTCGTTTTCGTCATTAATTTGTCGTTAATTTGTCATATCTAACCTATTTAGTTCACCCCATGTCACTAATCTATATTTCACTCATGTAAATAATCCGTCTTTAATCCGTCTCATCCATGTTTTATTGCTTTTATGACCCTTAATCACATGTAGATAATGTGTTAATCACTTTCATCCGAGTAAGTACATTAATTAACCATTAAAATCACCAATTTACATTAACGATTTGCGCTTCGGCTTCACGCCTTGAACTCACCCTTGAAACAGACGCAAAGAATCGCCGCGCTTCTTCCAAAGGACGCAAATGATCTCACTGCGCTGTTCCAGTTGATTTACGTCTCTCGAACTCCGTTGTTGCTTGACCTAGTTTAATTAGTTTACGTATAATTGACTATTAACCGTATTATCACCCACTGATCTGTTCGTTATTTCTTCCTTTTATTCTTTTTCTCAAATCATCCGTTTTAAAGGTATTTTCGACATAAATCAATGAACCCAATGTAATTATTGTAATTTTCATTATTGTAATTTTGTTTATTATATTTATCATTGTATTTCGTATAATTTGTATGCCTTCACATGTAATTGAGCATAAATTCCTACTTCGACATTAATTGTATGTTAAATTGCGTGTTAACCGACTTAGTCTATTCTTCACATGCTAGGATTAAAACTTGAATGTTGCATTGCAAGCATATAATCGACGATATATCGAGTATAGATGATGTCCCTAATCATTAGTAGAGGCCGCTATCGAGGCGGGCGGGATTAGGTGTTCGATCAAAAGAGCTTCCTAATACGTACCCTCACCCCTTACTCCAGATCTCTGTGAACATCCGTGTTCATTGGTATCCACGAGAGTCATTCTAGACATAGAATGCTAAGGGTAACGATTGCTTAGTGTTCATGTCATTACTTTGTGTCTTGACATGACACGAGGTATTCGAACGGTTCCAATTTCCCATAAAAATTGGTGGCGACTCCACAAAATGCAAACGCTTGTTCTCTCTCCCAAGCGCCCCCGTGGGCCCATTGTCCACATTTGGCGACTCATTGGGATGATACACTTACGTGTAGCCAAGGGTGAAACTTGAACAAGGTTAGGGAATAGTTTGTACAAGACAATTGTCGATTTTCATAACTCGGTCTTCCTAGATCGTTTCATTCGGCCTTCCTAGGCCCAACCCAACCCATTCGACCAATCGTCCCGTCTAAACGGTCCTAATTCTTATTTGGGCCTAAGGATGGATAGCGATTGACGTCATCCATACCATGATGCTTACTCTTGTTTGTATCAAGGACCTTCACTACTTAAGGAAATGGACTAGGAATCGGCCTTACTCTTGTTGTTGCATTTAACCTCTCCACAGACTTCGGGTTTGATCGTTCGGTATGGCAACCCACCCTTTAAACCAAAACCCATTTAAATGCACTCAGCATCCCGTTATAATGCTTGTATAAATGTTTGTACCTTACGTGATCACCATTTCTAAACGAAACCATGACGATTTTTGTAAAATTCAAAACCCTTTTTAAATGAAAATTTCGAAAAGGGCCATTAATTAGCGCAAAACCCAGTCAAAACTCTGTCCGTTTGTCGATTCAAAATTCGGGCCCAAGCCCATTTCAAAACCTCACTTCGAGTCGACTCCTACAACTACACTATAGTTGACTAGGATACACATTTTCAAAACTTTGTCTTTTCTTCAAAGCTCACTCAACACGAGTGGCACACACCCACTTCACAAGTCAAAACATTTCTTCTTTTAGTAAGTGTGTTAGAATGGTCGATCGTGTTTTGATTCGTCGTCGATCTCTTATCCAGTTTTCAAGATGCCTGAAACAAGTGATGTGAATTTCAATCAACTTCAAGATGGTAATGATCGAATCCTAGCCGCACTAGCTCAAATCCAAGTTACCCAAGACCAAGTGTATGATCGCCTTGACACCATCGAGGGCCGGATCTACGCCGTAGAGGGGAGGTTGCCTCCTCAAGAAAGTGAAGTAGTGGATGACTTCGTGAATGACTTCAGGGATGAAAACCCTCCTATGGGTGTGACTGCAGCTGAGAAAAGACTCCAATACTTAGAGGAGCAATTGATGTATCTTAAAGGGGATGACATTTATATGGAGAATAATCGCAAGTATGAGGCCGTCAATTCCAAATTGCCAACCAACTTCAATATGACGGATATCCCTAAGTTCAAGGGGCACGAAAACCCTTTGAACCACATCCTTGCCTTCAAGGATTACATGTCTATCAAAGGCATCAAAACCGAGATGTTCTTAATGATCTTTCCTTCGTCTCTTGACACCATCCCAAAGCAATGGTTCTACTCTTTAGAACACAAGAAGATCGCCACTTGGGAAGATGCCGCAATCGAGTTTTCTAAGCAATATGCGGATAATGTCGAGATCCAAGTTAACATGCGCACCTTAGAGGTTCTTACCCAAAATGACAAAGAAGGATTCACCGACTTCCTAAGTAGGTGGAGTAAGACTAGTACCCAACTAGTTGAATGCCCGGATGAGGCCACCTTTGTGGAGAAGTTCGTGGACAATCTCAAATCCATCTATGCCAATCATTTGAGATACCAAAACATCAAAACTTTCAAGGACTTAACCGTACTAGGAACAAGGATAGAAGATGACATCCGTAAAGGGCTCTTGTCCAAAACGGTAGGTCGAGGATATCAAGGCTCAACTAGTCGTTCTTACGGCTCCACTAGCAAGACTGATGAAGTTAACCTTCTTGAGCCATCCAAAAAGAGTACCCCACCAAGGAAATTCACAAATCTTGGGGACACTTACTCCAACGCTCTAAAGAGGTTAATGAAGCAAGGCAAACTCCAACCCATAGGACCTACTCCCGAACCTGAAAAGAAATCCAAATTCTGGGACGAGAACTTGTACTGTGAATACCATAGGGACAAGGGGCATGACACAGAAAAATGCTACAAATTGAAAAATGTACTTCAAGACATGATTGAGGATGGTCGACTACCAATACCGCCGGGAGGTAAACCCAACAACACTCAGAACCCTCTTGGGATTCTAGTGATCACAAGTGAAGAATCTACCTTAGATTGTTCACACCTAATTTCTCCAATTGAAGATGAGATCCACGCGATTGAGAATGAAGGGTTCTGCTCTACCATCTCCCCTACCATTTCCGACTTCATCACATGGGCAAGGAGTGTGGATAGGCAAGTTTGGGAATTGGAAAATGTGGTGACAACTTTACATGACCCCAACGCGACACCTAAAGAGCATGTGCCACTAATCTTCTCTCAAAATGCTACTATGCAAGAAATAGTCGCCGTGGTTTATAAACTAGTCGACCAAGTCACACGACTAGAAGACGAGATCATGAGAATGAGGGAACTAGCTACAATCAATGGAGTATGGGCCGATGATGACGAAGACGAGTATCTCATTGAAAACTCCCTAGTCAAAGAAATAGTCCAAAATGATGAAGACCAAGATGTGGACCACTTAACTCGTTCGGGCCATCCATATCAAAATACTACTCAAAATGGTCCAACCAACGTTGTCACACCAAATGATAAAGAAGATGACTCCACTGATCATTTGCTCAAGCAATTACAGAAGATAAAGGTTGATCTTTCAGTCTGGCAACTACTAGCAAGCTCTTTCCCACATCGCCAAGCTTTACTCCAAGCTTTGGCCAAGCTAAGTGTAGCACATAACTCCACACCCGAAGATGTAGTCAACTTGGTCTTCCAAGAATCACCGAAGCTAAGTAATCCTATTACTTTCTCAGACGAAGATTTGCCACCCTTTGGCGCTAGTCACAACTTGGCTCTTTACATCACCGTCATTTGTCTAAAGAAGAATGTGCCAATGACCTTCGTAGATGATGGCTCCGCGGTCAACGCCATACCCCTCAAAACGGCATACAAATTAGGCATGAAAGAGTCGGATTGGACCCCTACCAATCAAGGTGTTCGCGCATATGATGGTACACGACGAAAGGTAGTAGGACTCGTTAACCTAACCATATCCACAGGGCCAATTGAGCGAAATGTTAACTTCCAAATAGTGGACATTGAAGCTTCCTTCAACATACTTCTAGGAAGGCCTTGGATTCACGCTTCCAAAGCGGTGACCTCCACCCTTCATCAAAAGATCAAGATCCCACTAGATGGCAAAGTGGTGACGATCACTTCGTCACCCATCAAGGCAATAATCGAAAAGAAGTCAAACAATCAAGTCCTTGCGGATCCAGTATATGAGCTTGAGGGCTTCCAAAGCATAAGCGTCATAGAAAGTGAATTGGCACCCTTATACTACGATCCCTACTCCAACTTGGTGGTCAACCACATACTCAAATCCCAGGGATACTTTCTCCTAGCTTAGCCTTGAGTAGTAACAGTAGTTCGGGAAATGTCCCCACTACTGTCCCTTTACCGCCACTGAAAACAGATCATATGGCTTCTTTGTTTCAACTTTTCTCAAACTTTAATATGAATAAATCAGGTTCTGCTTACTCTTTGTGTTATCTTGAGTGCAATTCTGTTTACGATGATACTGAGGATGACCAAGACCCAGACTCAATTGAGATACCTCCCTACGTAGCCAAAGAAATACTACAAGAAGGGGAAGGGGGACCAGTAATAGAGAATACCGGATCCATCAATGTAGGAACCGAACTAGAACCCCAAGAACTTAGGATAGGGACTACCTTTTAAAGGGCCGACTTCATAGACCTCCTACACGAGTTCAAAGACGTTTTCGCGTGGTCCTACAAAGATATGCCAGGGATCGACAAGGATATCGCCGAACATAGAATCCCGATTAAGCCAGGTTTCAAGCCTGTGAAACAGAAGCTTCGTCGAATGAGAACAGAATGGGCTCTCAAGATTAAGGAAGAAGTCGATAAGCAATTCAAAGCAGGGTTCATCAAAGTTTCCGAGTATTCTGACTGGGTAGCCAACATAGTACCTGTACCCAAAAAGGATGGGAGAATCCGTGTTTGTGTTGACTTTAGAGACTTAAACAAAGCAAGTCTTAAAGATGACTTCCCTCTACCACATATTGACATATTAGTGGACAATATTGCAGACCACGCATTACTATCCTTCATGGATGGATATGCGGGATATAACCAAATCAAGATGGCCATAGAAGACATGCATAAGACCGCCTTTGTCACTCAATGGGGAACCTATTGCTACACGGTAATGCCATTTGGGTTAATCAACGCCGGAGCTACATATCAACGCACCGCAACTACACTCTTACATGACATGATGCACAAAGAAGTTGAGGTGTACGTAGACGACATGATTGTCAAGTCCAAGGATAGAGAGGGGCATATTGCGAACCTTCGCAAATTTTTGCAAGGCTACGAAAGTACAACATGAGGCTCAATCCTCAGAAGTGCGCATTCAGAGTAACATCTGGCAAACTCCTGGGATACGTTGTTAGCCAACGAGGTATAGAGATAGACCCTTCCAAAATCAAAGCCTTGATCGAAATGCCACAACCTCAAACAGAAAAAGAAGTCAGAGGATTCCTGGGAAAAGTGCAATATATAAGTCGATTCATATCGAAACTCACCATGATTTGTGAGCCTATCTTCAAGAAGCTCAAGAAAACAGACCACACCATGTGGGATGATGATTGTCAAAAGACATTTGATCGAATCAAGGAGATATTGGCTAAACCACCAGTGCTCATGCCACCTCAACGAGATCAACCTCTTGGTCTGTATCTCACAGTGATTGAAACAGCCATGGGCGCCATGCTAGCTCAAACCGTAGGGAAAGAGGAAAGGGTTATCTACTACCTTAGTAAGAAGTTCTTGGATTACGAGTGCAAATACTCACAACTCGAAAAGACATGCCTCGCTCTTGTGTGGGCAATGAAGAAGCTACGCCATTACATGCTTAGATACTCCGTCAAAATATACTCCAAAATTGATCCAGTCAAATACCTCTTCGAGAAACCCGTCCTCAACGGACGCCTAGCAAGATGGACTTTGATGCTCTCCGAGTTCGATCTCAAGTACGTGCCCCTGAAAGTTATAAAAGGGCGCGCCGTTGCCGAATTATTTGTAGAGAATATCATCAATGATGCACAAACAATAGACACTTGGTCATTTCCAGACGAGGATATACTCCAAACCGATGTAGACTCCTGGGACCTCTACTTTGATGGAGCATCAAACTTAAGAGGATTTGGAATAGGAGTATTGCTCATTTCTCCTGAAGGCGAGCATACACCAATCTCTCAAAACTCGACTTCGAGGTGACAAATAACGCCGCAGAATCGAAGCTTGTCTCATTGGACTACAAGCGGCATGTAGTTTAGGCATTAAAAACCTCCGAGTACATGGGGATTCATCCCTGATCATCAATCAAGTTACGGGATCTTGGAAAATCCGAAGCGAAAGCCTAGCACCTTATCAAGCCAGAATAGACCAAGTTGCCCAATTATTTGATCACGTGACATATCTACACCTACCTCGGGAAGAAAATCAATTTGCAGACGCTCTTGCAAAACTTGCATCTTTGATTAATATGCCAGATGACATGGTGGAAATGCCTTTATGTATCGAACGACGGCCATAGCCAGCTTATGTCCACCAAATCACCGACGAAGAGGAAATCGCACAGGAACCCTGGTTCCAAACAATCCTAAATTTCAAGCTCAACGGCACCTATCCACCGGATATGGACAAGAGGGGACAACGTGCTATACGCCTGCTAGCTTCCCAATACGTTCTCATGCAAGGAGAGTTGTACAAAAGAACACCTCTTGGTGTAATCCTACGTTGCCTTGATCATTTACAGGCGCGGAAAGTGATGGAAGAAGTCCACGATGGAGAATGCGGTCCTCACATGAGTGGGCCCATGATGGCAAAGAAGATCACACGTTTGGGGTATTATTGGACCACAATGGAATCCGATTGCATCAAATATGTAAGACATTGCCACAATTGCCAAATCTTCGGGAATGTACAACATGTCCCTCCTTCATTGCTCTATACGATGACATCTCCTTGGCCATTTTATGCCTGGGGAATTGACATAATCGGGAAGATAACCCCACCGAACAGAGGTCACTGTTTCATCCTAGTGGCAATCGACTATTTCACCAAATGGGTAGAAGCGGCTTCCTACACTAGTCTCACGGCTAAAAACGTGGCAAAATTCATACAAAAAAACATCATCTGTCGATACGGTTGCCCACATGAGATCATTAGTGATAATGGATCACATTTCCAAGCTAAGACTGAGCAATTGCTAGCCAAGTACAAAATTAGGCATCACCACTCTTCGCCATATAGACCACAGACTAATGGCGCGGTAGAGGCAGCAAACAAGAACGTTGTCACAATTCTCAAGAAAATGATTGACAACTATCGAGATTGGCCAAGCAAGATACCCTTTGCTTTGTGGGGATATTGTACATATGTTAGGACGCCCACTGAGGCCACCCCTTTCTATTTGACTTACGGCATGGAAGCTGTACAACCAGTCGAGTTAGAAATACCATCATTGCGTATCTTACTCGAAAGTCAAATCCCGGAAGCCGACTGGAAGAGGGATAGATATGAAGAACTCATCCTCCTGGATGAACGTAGGCTACGCGCCTTGCATAATGTCCAAACATATCAAGCACATATCAAACGAGCTTTCAACAAAAGGGTTAAGCCAAGGAACATCAAAGAAGGAGACTTAGTACTCAAGTCGGTTAGAGCTCTTTTACCTATTGATCCACGGGGAAAATTCAAACCTAATTGGGCCGGGCCATTCCTAGTCAAGTCCATACTTCCAGGGGGCGCGGTTAGGATCACAGACCTAGATGGGAATGAGTTTTCCAACCCGATGAACCTCGACCAACTAAAGCGGTATTATGCCTAGAATAGGGACAAAAACGCGCCTCGCGTAACCCCACGTGTCGCTCTTGTGGCACTAAATAAACGGCCCCTGGCCAAGCTGAAATAAGCTAATGTCACTCTGCTCTTGCATTTTGACAAATTTGTCATCCTCATATCATCAAATAAACTAAATTTGCACCTTAAGAGTAAGCAAAAAGCTCATGCTTATTTTCTAAGTTCATTACAAGCTCTTGCTTAGAACAATTATTCTTTTACATTTACTCGAACTACGCGCAAGGGTTTGATTTCATTTTTAATGAATACGTAGGCAATCCTTCACAGGATACAACCCATTATTTTAAAAATGTAAATAGAAGGACATTTGCATTGCATTTGGAATTCGACAAGAATAATAAATAGAAAGTCACAACGGTTTCATAACCAATTAACCTTTTTTTATTTCATTCATTTTCTAATAATAATACGCTACATAATAAAAAATAAAAATAGGCTAGGATTCTAAAAACCCTATCTTTTTATTACAATAATAATAATAAATAATAATAATAATAAATAATAAAGACTTGGGCTATTCCTCCATTTTCCCTTTGCCCTTGTCATTCTTGTCATATTTCTTGTCACGACCTCGAGCCGGACGCTCTTGCGCCACTTCGGACCTAATCATCAACGGTCTTTATCGAGGCCTAGACTTCCCATTCTTATCAATCACTTTATCCACGGCAGGAGAGGTCTTCGGTTTCTTCGAAGGATGAAAAACTCGAAACCCGGCTTCTTCCTCTCCCTCAGTCAAATGCTTCTCTTTCTCTTTTTCCACCTCGCGCACCTTATAATCAACAGGCTCGTGCTTCCTCAATCTCTCGCGCTCTTCCGGAGTAGTAGCTTTCCTCCATCGCAGATAAGAATCCGACACCCATAAGGCATTAGAAGAGGAGTTCAAGACCACACGTTTCTTTGGGCCCATTTAATGGCCCACTCTCTTTGACTCTCAGTGGTAAGCGCCACGGTAGTCTGCGGAACGGTATCAAGCTTCGGGATCGTCTGCTTTAGTCCAACCTGTATCATCAACCTCTCCGGGAAGATGGACACCATGAATTCCAAGCCAGGAATGCGCACAGATCGAGTAGGATCCAGGGAAGATACTCCAAAGATGACATTTGAGGTGCCACCATGGTACAATCCACCTAATCAAGGGGCCATCATCACTCTTCAATTTGTTCTCCCAATAATTGCAGACTCGAGTGAAGTCCACCATGTACAGCCTAGTCCTCATTGCAATCGAACGAGCATGATAAGAAGGAACATGAACTGGGGGCTCGATCAATCGAAGGCGCTCCATAAGCCAAACCTACCAAAAACAGGTATTAGAGTAAAAAAAAAAACGAAAAAGAAAAAAAACGAAAAAGAGAAGACGAAAAAGAAAAAAAGAAGAAAACGTTCTTTTACCTGCAAAATAACGGGACTTTTCAAATACGGTAGGTCGCGGTTGGCTTTGCTATTATCCAAGCCCAACAAGATCTCTTCTAGGCATAAACAAGCTGGGCTCCTGCGCAGCTCCATTTGCTCAACTAGGCCCAGAAGACGGGGATCACCTCTCAAGTCTTCATCAACATGCCCTTGGAGGACATACACATGCAACAAACAAAATCCAAATGCCCTTCGCCTAGCAACATAAGAAACGGTGGGGTCGGCCCTGTTAATGAATCGGTCAATGAAGTCCAACATTCGCACTCCCTTCGAGGTCACTAAACGGTCCACCTCAAGTCTAGTCAGTCCAAGCAAGCCTCTAAATTTGCTCTTATACCCTTGCGAAGTAGAAGGAATCGCAGGCAAGTGTTCCGGGTCCCACCCACCGATCGCAGCAATTTCTTCAGGAAATGGGCAAATGTCGCCTCCGGGGAAAGCAAAAACATGATAATTCGGGTCCCAATAATCAAGACAAGCATCTAAGAACGGTTTGACAACCTTGATGAGCTTCAAACTCAACAATGATCCAAGGTTATAGGCGCCCATGTCGTGTTTCTCCATGTTGGAAAACTCATTAGTCCACTCTTTTAGGCGAATCTCCAAAGTATTCATGATGAGTGATTATATTAAGAATTTTATGTAATAAGACGAAGAAGAGACGGAAGAATTGTGTGAATAAAAGCTCTATCGACGTCTCTATTTATACTAAATTGTTTCCTAAAATCGCCAGAAAGCAGACAATCAGAACAGTAGCAGAATGCTGCGCTCTTTCAAAGGGACACAGCTCATGCTGCGCCTCTTCCTTAGCTAGGTTTCTGTGATTTTCCGCGTTGGATCTTTCCTAAATTCCGTGACGAATAATTTCCTATTCCTACGGGTAATTCTTTTGGTGAATACGTGAAAATTGCCATATTTCGTGTTTCCTAATTCCGCGGTCACGCGTTTCGAGGCGATATCAATATTTTCGTCATTTTACCACACTTGTATATTTTCATTTTAGGAAATAATTTTCATTTTAATGTAATTCACTTTAGGAAATAATTTTCACTTGTAATTTAATTCCTTTCAAAATTCATATATTTATTTCACTTATATATTTTTTTTTCATTTCTTTTTTAATCATTTCATTTCTAACTTATAGGTTTCTATTTTTTTTCTTTTTTTAGGGGTAACCCTCCCTACCGTCCGGTCATTTCCGGCAAGTTTTTTGCATTTTTTGCATTTTCTCTTGCATTTTTGCATTCTTTTGAGTCATTCGTTTTGCGCTAATTTAGGCCGTGTGTATATACAAATATATGTTCTACATGATTTCTATGTAAATTTCGGCAGCATGACGACATAAACCGTCATCTACCAAACCTGTTCAAAGCTAACCTGCAGGTACAAGCAACACAACCCAGCAGCAAAGGCACTCAGGCCGTCATATATACAACAAAAAGGGAAATGTACAACAAACTGGGGGCTCGAGCCCCAAGCAAAGTCCAAAATGTCCAAAATGAAGGTCCAAAATGTACAAATGTGCAAAATACAAAACGACACACTAAAGCAAAACTATCACGGCCGCCCTCTAGCTCCGCAACTCTTGCCACGAGAGCAGCAACCTCGGCGTCTCGAACCTCGAGCTCCCTCAACAAGCGAGCTGTCTCCTCCCGAGACTGAGCCAACTCTCGCTCCAGCTCACGGTCCCCCTGTAAACAACAAAACTGGCTCATGTCAATCATTTCAAGCAATCATTTCAAGCAATTTTGGAAAATCAAAATTCAAAAATGAAATAGACACAAGGTTCATACCCGACGACCTCGACCGTCGACAATTGCCTCGACGGCAGTAGCTCGCAGCCGGTTGGCCACCCTCCATAACGCCACGAACCGAGACGGCGCTACCTGCATTTTCAAAAAGAAATTCTCAATAATTGAATAAGCTCAATCAAATGTGTTCTTACACAAAAATTATGCAAATTAGAGGCTCACTCTCCGAATCGATCTTGCTAATCGTCCAGCCAGGCAAGATCCGCCACCCCACGTCAATGTCACGCAGCTCGGAGATCGTCGTCCTCCCGGTCGCGTCGGTGTACTCGAGGGTCTCGGGGTACTCGGGGCTCGATGCCCGCCTCAACCTCCTGCAAAGTCAGATGTTTCTCATTAATCGATGATCTTTCATCGTATTCTCAAAATCAAAATAAAGAAGGATAAAAGCACTTACCACAACCGGCCAGTACGCCAATATCCCGTAGAGGAACGCCGAGTAGTCCTCACCAGGAAGAAGGAGGGCATCGCCACCAACGCCCCAAGTCGCCTCCTCTCACCTCGGAAAGGCCCCCGAACATCGTCCTAGGAGGATCGATGGGAACCGTCAATACATCCCGAGAGCACTGACGAGCCAAGCGCTCGCCCAAGTACCACACAGGACCCATTGACGTCCTCAACAACAGCCGGCTCGAGCTCCTAGAATGAAGGACCTCAGCCACAAAAGGAGGCGCTCCAGCGTGCTCCGCCCAAGGCCTGAGCACCCACTGGGACAAGACAAACAAGGAATCATTCTTATGATCGATTAAAGGCAATATAGAAGCAAAATGAATATAAGTGAGATGCTCACGCTGTCCAGCTGAAGAGCGTTCACGTCCCGCCGGTAAACACCGTGAGAGGAACGCTTGCTCCTCGTCCTGCACATCACCCAATCCCTCACGACGGGATAGGCCTTCTCCAGCGGCTCTGTCCTTTTGGGCGAGAGGCTCGGAAAGTAGGAGTACACCCACGCCTGTGAAGCAAGGTAGTCAATAACGATCTTTCGTAATTTGATGAGGAAAATAATTGATTTTAGTCTAAATGAAGGTTCATACCTCCAACAGTAGTCCAGGGCCGACAACACCAGGAGAAGTCCCCTTCTCCATCAGCTCCGGACGAACCATGGCCCTCATGAAGCGGATGAGGATCGCAAACCAGATGACCAGGTCCCCAACGCCCTAGGGAGCTCAGTCGAAAGGAAGGGAAGAAGCTTCGTCGACCCTCTCTCCCTTGTCTCCGAGGTAGATCGAAGACAAAACCACCAAAGCCACAAACGGGCCCTCCTCTCGCTCACCAGACAGGGAGGAGGAGCCGTCTCTCCCCGTCAATCGTCACCGGCCGGGGTCTTCCCATAAAAGTAGTCTCGGACGTAGGAACTGGGCACCAAACCAGCATCGAACGCCTTCGGCGATAAGTTCCAGCCGATCAACCTCCTAGCCTCGGCCGAGTCCACCCTCATGGCAGTCTCCGGTCACTCCACAGCCTCAGTCCCACACGGCAGACCAGAAATCATGTCGTAGTCCTCCAACGTGACTCCCACCTCACCGAAAGGCATGTGAAAAGTGGAAGTTGTGTCCCAGAATCGGTCCAAGAAAGCGCGGACCATGCTAAGGTTAGCCCGCAGCTTCCTCTTCGCGATATCCCTCTAAGCCTGCACCAAGGCACCAAACGCTCCGCGCTCGATCATGGCGCGCTCCTCCGCCGACAGCCGCTCGTAGCACTCCATCGCTGTCGTGTAACCCGAGAATGACCTGATGTTCCCGGCCTCCTATTGTGATTTGAAACAAAAGCTATCTTTAGTTTTGAGTGAAAGTTGCAAAAGATATGAGTGAATCGAATGAAAGAAGATGAGTGATGAGTAATGAATTCAAGATTACCAAGCTCTTCACCGTCCTGTAGGACAGGTGACCCTCGGCAGCCCAAAGCAAGTGCCTGCTGTCCCAGGTCTCAGCCCACGTGGGTGCTCCCCTCAGCTGACGATCTCCTCGCCTGACGTTGGCCCGCCTCGGGGTCTCCTCCTCCTCAACAGCCTCCTCCTCTTGGACCTCGTCCCCAGCAGCCATCACCGCGGCGGTGAAAGCCTCCTCCAAAGCCTCCTCGATGGCACGAGAAGGGTCAACAACAGCGTCTATCTCCATGGGAGCTCTCCCAGAAGTATAAGCCTCATCACCTGCAACATTAAAGTAATTTTAGGCCGCGTCACGTGACGACGAGCCCTAGTTAAGAGATTTTCGAGCCTTCGGAAGCCCTGAAATCGCTCTTTTCTCGCCATCTTTGGCCGCATTCTCACAAACCCGATCACTCATGTGGTAGTTAGGGTCAAGTCAAGCCTAAGTTGAAGCCTAGTCATGGGTTTGAGTCAAAATTTCGGCAGCATTTCGTTATAACGACGATTATGCCCTAGAAAAGTGCCTTGAAAAAGCCGTCACAAACCAAAATTCCGAGATGGTAGGAAGTTTACCCATCATTAAAGGATCCCAAATATCAAGTTTCATCGCAAATGGGCAATCCTAAGGCTATTTTCGAAGCAATTTACGGTTTAGCTGTGAAACCGTCTCAATTTCACTCAAATGCTCAAAACTCAGCGAAAATTCGAAACAAATACATGGTTATGATCCTTATATTACCAATTATCCGTTTCTAGTACCAATTTTACAAGGCAAATCCATTTGGGGGAAAAGCCCCAAATTTTCGAATCAATTGGGTTGAAAACCCTAATTTTTTCGATCCAAATTAAGCAAAATATAGAGGATTAATGCAAGAATGATAAACATACCTCGATTAGTCATGATGAATGCAAGCTTTTGAATCAAATTTTGGCGGAAATGGTTAAGATTTGAGAGAGAAATTGAGGAATTTGTGTTTCGAACAAATGAAGTAAATCCCTCTGTTTATCGCGTTTTTTACGCAGAAAAGACACCCTCAGGAACAGACGCAGCAGGTGCTACGCCTATTCCAAGAGACGCAGCTCTTGCTGCGTCTCTTCCTGGTGTTTCCTCCATACGAGTTTTCAATAATTCGTTATGAGTTCGTTATTTGTGGGCCCATCTTTGGTGCGCCTCTTCCTCGATGCCATTTTTTTTATCTTTTTTGGTCCATTTGACGATTATCTTCCGTTCAGACCCGTATTTTCAAGCCAACAACAGACTATTATACATTATACATCGCTTCCAAGACTTTGCTTGGCACAACGAGCAGGTATTTCTTCACAAGTGTTTCGACGCGCCTTCATTATATTCCCCAGCGAGAGTAAGCGGATGGACTATCCCTCTCGAGACATGGAGATAAGTTCCCGATTATGTTCCCCAACGAGAGTTCACGACCGACAGTCGCTTCCTCTCAAGACATGGAGATCAACATCGACCTCGAATTCTTCCGAAGTTTGTTTGAAGCTGAACACGAACAGATTTCCCCCAGCAGTTCCAGACTGTGTCCTGCTGTCTTTCCTCAAAATCATCGTTTCCTTATAATCATTCTGATACCCCTTTTCAGGATATACCTTTATACCTTCAGACACCAAGTTATCTTCAGACCAAAGAGTTTCGCCGAAGCGTCTTCAGTCCCGTTTCGTCCAGAAGTCTCAGGTATGGTCTCTTCTTATGGCTGGCGAGCTTCCTTACGTAGTCTAATGGACTTTAAACGACCCTCCCCGATAGTCGACAGACTCTAAAATGTTCCCGACGACAGGTCCTTGGCTCAGACCCCTTGAGCCGCCTCCCGTCGCCATAGTCGTCAGGTTGTAATCTTCGATTGACCGGATGGCTATACTTTGACTTTCGCCTTGTCCAAGCCTCAGTCAAAGTGGGGGCTCTCTAGATACCTCATTTCTGCACCTCTCGCAAACCACCCGGTGATGATTGGGCCGCATGTTTGGTACGCGGAACGATTTGTGACAGTTCGTAAGTTTATCGTCAAGTGATTGCTCAAACACTAATGTCTACCTCTTAGTTGTCATCTACGCGCCGATACGGTCGTTTTGGCAGTAATTAGAGTACATTTGGAGTCCGGGCCTAAAACCGTCTTCATTTTCTGATAACCGTTAAATCCCGAGTCGGAATGTTCTGGAATGTTCCGGATATTTCTATTCCATATTTTATAAATCTTTTACAATTTTTTATTCTTTGGTAAACAATTTCCCGTAATATTCATACAAAATATTAAGGAAAACCAAATTATTCCGTCATTCCATAAATTAAACACGGAAATCTTTCTTCCGCAGGAGGAAACCACTTGGGAACAGACGCAGAGCAGCAGGTCTTTGCGCCTCTTCCAAGAGACGCATGGATCACGCCTCTTCCCAGGTCCTTTTCTGCGTATTTCTCGTATCTTTTTCACATCTTTCCGAGATTCACTTCCAAAGTCTCTCCGAAAACCCTATTCCTTCACGTGATTAGTATAAATAGGAGCCTTTGCTCCTCATATTTCTCACTCGAGTGTCCGCCCTTCTCTTCTCCCTTTGAATTCTAGACCTTTGTTCTTACTTTTTTGGCGTCTACGTGCTTGAACATTCGACCATGTAAGCTCGGATCCTTCTGAGTACCAGCCTCGTTTGCATGACCGACCAATTTGACCAACTCCACAACTAATCAACTTAATTAATCTAATCGTTTTCCTCTTATGAGGGCACTTTCGTCTACATTCGAGTCGAGCATCACTAATCGTTAACTTAGTTCTTCTCGTTTCGTCAAACATGTAAGTCTGAGGGTGTAAATCTCTCTTTTATTTATTGTTCTTTACCTTTTTGTATCATTAATGTAAGGTTTATGTCGAAAACATCTCTTAAAACCGATTTATAAAACCTCGTTTAAAACCCTTTTTTTTCGGATTACCAGAAGATAACCGTCATGAAAGGACGCAGCAACTGCTGCGCCTCTTCGAAGGAGCGCAGTGCCTGCTGCGCCTCTTCGTGAGGCTGCCGCAGTTCCTGCTTCCTTTCTTCTTCCTTCGTCCTCTGTAATTCGTTCGTTTTATTTGTTTCGTTTGTTTTTGCTAATTCGTTGACATACAATCATGATCGTTTCACATGTACATAAATCATTATCATTAACACGTATAATTCATCATTAAATCCGACTTAAATCCCTTATAATCTCATATTTGCGGGTTTTCGTCATTAAACTCAATCCGGGTTATAGAGATTCGATTTGTTCATACCGGGTTTCTGGAATTCGATCTTTGATATATTTTCATCTGTCTTTTGTCGTTTTCGTCATTAATTTGTCGTTAATTTGTCATATCTAACCTATTTAGTTCACCCATGTCACTAATTTATCTTTCATTCATGTAAATAATCCGTCTTTAATCCGTCTCATCCATGTTTTATTGCTTTTATGACCCTTAATCACATGTAGATAATGTGTTAATCACTTTCATCCGAGTAAGTACATTAATTAACCATTAACATCACCAATTTACATTAACGATTTGCAGTTCCGGCTTCACAGCTAGAACTCACCCTTAGAACAGACGCAGCAACTGCTGCGCCTCTTCCAAAGGACGCAGTCCTGCTGCGCCTGTTCCACGTTGATTTCTGTCTCTGAACTCCGTTGTTGCTTGACCTAGTTTAATTAGTTTACGTATAATTGACTATTAACCGTATTATCACCCACTGATCTGTTCGTTATTTCTTCCTTTTATTTTTTTTTCTCAAATAATCCGTTTTAAAGGTATTTTCGACATAAATCAATGAACCCAATGTAATTATTGTAATTTTGTTTATTATATTTATCATTGTATTTCGTATCATTTGTATGCCTTCACATGTAATTGAGCATAAATTCCTACTTCGACATTAATTGTATGCTAAATTGCGTGTTAACCGACTTAGTCTATTCTTCACATACTAGGATTAAAACTTGAATGTTGCATTGCATGCATATAATCGACGATATATCGAGTATAGATGATGTGCCTAATCATTAGTAGAGGCCGCTATCGAGGCGGGCGGGATTAAGTGTTCGATCAAAAGAGCTTCCTAATACGTACCCTCACCCCTTACTCTAGATCTCTGTGAACATCCGTGTTCATTGGCATCCACGAGAGTCATTCTAGACATAGAATTCTAAGGGTAACGATTGCTTAGTGTTCATGTCATTACTTTGTGTCTTGACATGACACGAGGTATTCGAACGGTTCCAATTTCCCATAAAAATTGGTGGCGACTCCACAAAATGCAAACGCTTATTCTCTCTCCCAAGCGCCCCCGTGGGCCCATTGTCCACACTAAGATGAAAACAAAAAAAAGATGGTTAATGCTCTAATTTAGCTCTCTTCCTCTAATTTTCTCATTAACTCCATTAGTCTTACTCACTACTCATTCATTATCTCATTATCACATCTCCTCCTTCTCTCTCTATATCTCACTTATCTCTATTCTCTCAAAAACCAAAAAAAAAAACCCCAACAAATAAAAATCCCAAAAAACCCAAATAAATCATTCACTCCTCTATATCTCACTTCTCCCTATTCTCTCGAAAACCCAAAAAAAAACCAACTAATAAAAAACCCAAATAAATCATTTACTCCTCTATTCCACATTCACAATTTCAATCTTCCTCTCTTTCTAAAACCCAAAAAATTAAAACCCAAAAAATTCCAAAAAACTAAAACCCAAAACAATCAAAACTCAAAGACCCCTCTCTTCCTCACTGGCCACCACCACCGCCGCCCACTATCCCGCACCGCCTGTCTACGTTTTTTTTTTTCTTTCTTCCCAGATCTGGGTGTTTGTGTACGTGTTTTTTTTTTTTTTTTTGTTTGTGTGTTTTTTTTTTCTCCTTCATATCTCTCATTCTAAATTTGTTTTGTTACACATATTTTTCTAAAAATTTTTTTTTATATTTTTTTCTTAGATCTTGTTCATATTTTGTGAGATCTTTTTATTTTATTCTTAGATCTACTAAATAGATCTTATATTATTTTAGTCACATTTATTTTTTTCGGTTTCTTGTAGTTGTTGGTGGTGGTGTTGGTTATACTATATTTTTTTTCGTATTTAGTGTGTTGTTTTTATGTTTTTTTTTTCACATTTGGATTTAAAATGTTGTTTTCATTAAAATTTCAGATCTACCACTATTCTCACAATATTTTTTCTTCTATTAAAATTTGTTGACTTTTTAAGTTAAAGTTACATTTTTCTCTATTAGAGTTATACTTATCTTTATTAAAGTTACATTTTTCTCTATTAGAGTTACATTTATCTCTATTAAAGTTACATTTTTTAAAGTTATATTTTTCCTCTATTAAAGTTACTTTTTTTATTCCATTAAAGTTACTGTAGATACCTCATTTCTGCACCTCCCGCAAACCACCCGGAGATGATTGGGCCGCATGTTTGGTATACGGAACGATTTGTGACAGTTCGTAAGTTTATCGTCAAGTGATCGCTCAAACACTTGTGTCTACCTCTTAATTATCATCTACGTGCCGATACGGTCGTTTTGGCAGTAATTAGAGTACATTTGGAGTCCGGGTCAAAAACCGTCTTCATTTTCTAATAACCGAGTCAGAATGTTCTGGAATGTTCCGTATATTTCTATTCCATATTTTCCAATCTTTTAATCTTTGGTAAAATATCTCCCGTAATATTCACACAAAATATTAAGGAAACGAGATTAATCCGTTATTTCATAATAGAAACGCGGAAATCTTTCTTCCGCAGGAGGAAACCACTGAGGAAAGGACGCAACAGGTGCTGTGCCTCTTCCAAGGGACGCAGTGCCTGCTGCGCCTCTTCCTCAGTCCTTTTCTGCGTATTTTCCGTATATTTTCGAGATTCACTTCCAAAGTTTCTCCGAAAACTCTACTTCCTCCGTGTGATTAGTATAAATAGAGACCTTCGGTCTCACATATTTCTCACGTGAGTGTCCGCCCTTCTCTTCTCCCTTTGCGTTCTAGACCACGTTCTTACCTTTTGGCGTCTACGTGCTTGAACTTTCGACCACGTAAGCTCGGATCCTTCTGAGTACCAGCCTCGTTTTTCATGACCGACCAATTTGACCAACTCCACAATCAATCAACTTAATCAACTTTGTTCGTTTTCCTCTTAGAGGGCACTTTCGTCGTACATTCGAGTCGAGCATCACTAAACGTTAACTTAGTTCATCTCGTTTCGTCAAACATGTAAGTCTGAGGGTGTAAATCCTTCTTTTATTTATTGTTCTTTATTATTGTAATCAATTTTAAGATTTATGTCGAAAATACTCTTAAAACCGATTTGTAAAACCTTGTTTAAAAACCCTTTTTACGGATTATCAGAGGACAACCGTCGAGAAAGGACGCAAAGAATCGCTGCGCGCCTCTTGAAGGGATGCGATTACTGCTTTGCGCCTCTTCGTGAGGCTGCCGCAGTTCCTGCTTCCTTTCTTCTTCCTTCGTCTTTTGTTCGTCCGTTTGTTTTGCTTTTGTTTTCAATTGTTCATTGTTTCGTTAACATAATAATTCTAATATGATAATTCTGACCTGTAATTTATTCATAATTCTTCATATTTAATTCATCGTTAAATCCCGACTTAAATCCCTTATAATCCATATTTGCGAGTTTTCGTCATTAAAATCAATTTCGGTTTTTAGAGGTTCGATTTACCCATATTGAGTCTCTGGAATTCATCTTTGATATATTTGTATCTATTATTTATCGTCACCGCCGTTAATTCATCATTAATAGCCTGTTTAGTCTAATTAATTTGTTTAATTTGTTAATAATCTTATAAATCCTGTAAATAATTCGTCTTATTTAGTTTTATCTCATGTTTTATCGTTTTTATGACCTCAATCACATGTAAATAATATGTTAATAACTTCCATCCGAGTCAAATAATATTAATCGAACATTAAAATCACCAACGAACATTAACGATTTGCAATCCCGGCTTCACAGCCAGAACTGAACTCAGGAACAGACGCAGCGACTGCTGCGCCTCTTCCAAAGGACGCAGCTCTGCCGCGCCTGTTCCAGGTTGAGTTCTGTCTCTGAACTCCCGTTTATGCTTTGACCTAGTTTATTAGTTTACGTATTTAATTAACTATTACTCGTATTATCACCCTTAATCTGTTCGTTTATTTATTTATTCTTTCTTTTCTAAAATCATCCGTTTTAAATGTATTTTCGACATAAATCAACTAATCCAATGTAATTATTGTAATTTTCTTTATTGTATTTATTATTGTATTTCTTTTATCGTATTGCTTGTATGCTCTCACATGTAATCGATCCTAAATTTCTACCTCGACATTAATTGTATGCTAAATTACGTGTTAACTGACTTAGTTAATTCTCACATGCTAGGATTAATCTAATGGATGTTGCATTGCATGCATATAATCGACAATATATCAAGTATAGACAACTTCCCTAATCATTAGTAGAGGCCGCTATCGAGGCGGGCGGGATTAGGTGTTCGATCAAAAGAGCTTCCTAATGCGTACCCTCACCCCTTACTCCAGATCTCTGTGAACATCCGTGTTCATTAGCATCCACGAGAGTCATTCTAGACATAGAATGCTAAGGGTAACGAGTTCTTGGTGTTCATGTCACTACTTTGTATCTTGACATGACACGAGGTATTCGAACGGTTTCCAATTTTCCACAATAAATTGGTGGCGACTCCACAAATGCAAACCTTGTTCCCAAGCGCCCCCGCGGGCCCATGTCCACAGTTTGGCGACTCCGCTGGGGATAATACACTTACGTGTAGCCAAAAGGGTGAAACTTGAACAAGGTTAGGGAATAATTTGTACAAGACAATTGTCGGTTTTCATAACTCGGTCTTCCTAGACCATTTCATTCGGCCTTCCTAGGCCCAACCCAACCCATTCGACCAATCGTCCCGTCTAAACGGTCCTAATTCTTATTTGGGCCTAAGGATGGATATCGATTGACGTCATCCATACCATGGTACTTACTCTTGTTTGTATCAAGGACTTTCACTACTTGAGGAAATGGACTAGGAATCGGCCTTACTCCTGTTTGGTACGAGCCTCTCCACAGACTTTGGGTTTGATTGTTCGGTATGGCAACCCACCCTTTAACGCCAAAACCCTTCTAAATGCACTCAGCATCCCGTTATAATGCTTGTATAATGTTTGTACCATATGTGATAACCATTTCTAAACAAAACCATGACGATTTTTTTGTAAAATCAAAATACCTTTTAAGATGTAAAATTTTTCGAAACATAGGCCTAATATTAGCGCAAAACCAGTCGAAACTCTGTCCAATTGTCAAGTCAAAATTCGGGCCTCAAAACCCATTTCAAAACCTCACTTCGAGTCCACTCCTACAACTACACTAAAGTTGACTAGGACCAACACTTTCAAACTTTGTCATTTCAAAACTCACTTGACACAAGTGGCACACTCCCACTTCACGAGTCAAAACATTTCTTTTCGATTAAGAGTGCTAGAATGGTCAATCGTGTTTTGATTCGTCATCGATCTCTTATCCTGTTTCCAAGATGCCTGAGACAAGCGACATGAACTTCAACCAACTCCAGAATGGTAATGATCAAATCCTAGCCGCGCTAGCTCGTCTCCAAGTCACTCAAGACCAAGTGTATGATCGCCTTGACACAATCGAAGGCCGAATATATGCCGTGGAAACGAGGATGCCTCCTCGAGAAAGTGAAGTGTCTGATGAATTTGTGAATAACTTCGGGGACGAAAACCCTCCCATAGGTATGACTACAGCTGAGAAACGACTCCAATACTTGGAGGAACAATTGATGTATCTCAAAGGGGATGACATTTATAGGGAAAATAATCGCAAATATGAAGTCGTGAGTTCCAAGTTGCCAACCAACTTCAACATGACGGATATCCCTAAATTCAAGGGGCATGAAAACCCTTTGAACCATATCCGTGCTTTCAAGGATTATATGTCTATCAAAGGCATTAAACCCGAGATGTTCTTAAGGATCTTTCCTTCATCTCTTGACACCATCCCAAAATAATGGTTCTATTCTCTATAGCACAAGAAAATTGCCACCTGGGACGATGCCGCAATTGAATTCGCCAAGCAATATGCGGATAATGCTGAAATCCAGGTCAACATGCGCACTTTAGAGGTTCTTACCCAAAATGAGAAAGAAGGATTCACCGACTTTCTAAGTAGGTGGAGGAAGACTAGTACTCAACTTGTTGAACGTCCAGATGAAGCTACCCTCGTGGAGAAGTTCGTGGACAACCTCAAGCCCATCTATGCAAGTCATTTGAGGTACCAAAACATTAAAACCTTCAAAGACTTAACCGTACTAGGAACAAGGATCGAAGATGACATCCGTAAAGGGCTCTTGTCCAAAACGGTAGGTCGTGGATATCAAGGCTCAACAAGTCGTTCTTACGGCTCTGCTAGCAAAACTGATGAAGTTAATCTTCTCGAGCCATCTAAGAAGAGTACCCCACCAAGGAAATTCACAAATCTTGGGGACACATATTCCAATGCTCTGAAAAGGTTGATGAAACTGGGTAAACTTCAACCCATGGGCCCTACACCCGAACCAGAAAAGAAATCCAAGTTCTGGGATGAGAATTCGTACTGCGAATACCATAGAGGCAAGGGACATGATACAGAGAAATGCTACAAACTGAAAAATGTGCTTCAAGACATGATTGAAGACGGTCGCCTACCAATACCGCCTGAAGGTAAGCCTAACAACACTCAGAATACTCTTGGAATTCTAGTGATTACAAGTGAAGAATCTACCATAGATTGTTCACACCTCATTTCTCCAGTCGAAGATGAAATTCATGCCATAGAGAATGAAGGGAACTACTCTACCATTTCCCCAACCATCACCGATTTCATTGCATGGGCAAAAAGTGTGAATAGACAAGTCATGGAACTAGAAAGTGCAGTGGCAACCCTACGTGATCCCAACGCCACACCTAAAGAACGTACACCACTGGCCTTCTCTCAAAACACTACAATGCAAGAAGTAGTAGCCATGGTTGATGAACTAGTCGACCAAATTATCCAATTGGAGGCCGAAATCATAAGAATGAGGGAACTTGCTGCCATCAATGGAATATGGGCCGATGATGATGAAGATGAGTATCTCACTGAACACTACCTAGTCAAAATCAGTGAGGAAATAGTCCAAAATTGTGAAGATCAAGATGTAGACCACCTTACTTGTTCGGGACGCCCATACCAAAACACTTCTCAAAATGATCCTATAGCGAATGGTCCAACCAATGTGGTCGCACCAAATGATAATGAAGATGGCTCCACCAACCATTTGCTAAAGCAACTACAAAAGACAAAGGCTGATCTTTCAGTCTGGCAACTAGTGGCAAGCTCATTCCCACATCGCCAAGCTTTACTGCAAGCCTTGGCATAACTAAATGTGGCACATAACTCCACACCCGATGACGTGGTCAACTTGGTCTTCCAAGAACCACAAAAGCTAAGTGATCCTATTACTTTCTCGGATGAAGATTTGCCACCCTTTGGTGCTAGTCATAACTTGGCTCTTTATATCACTGTCATTTGCTTAAAGAAGAATGTGCCAATGACTTTGGTAGATGATGGCTCCGCAGTCAATGTCATACCCTTGAAAACGGCATACAAATTGGGCATGAAAGAGTCGGATTGGACCCCTACCAACCAAGGTGTTCGCGCATATGATGGTACACGACGAAAGTTAGTAGGACTTGTTAACCTAACCATAGCCACATGGCCGATTGAACGGAAAGTCAACTTCCAGATAGTGGACATTGAAACATCCTTTAACATACTTCTGGGAAGACCTTGGATTCACGCTTCCAAAGCGGTAACATCCACCCTCCACCAGAAAATCAAAATCCCACTAAATGGTAAAGTGGTGACGATCACTTCGTCGCCCATCAAGGCAATAATCGAAAAGAAGTCAAGTAATTAAGTCCTTGCGGATCCAGTACATGAACTTGGGGGCTTCCATATCATAAATGTCATAAAAAGTGAGTTGGCACCCTTATACTTCAATCCCTACTCCAATTTAGTGGTCAACCACATGCTCAAATCCCAGGAATACTTCCCAGGGATGCCTTTGAATCCTATCCAAAGGAACACTTTTGCACCCTACAAAAAAGACAACTCACAAAGAATACCACTTGGACTAGGATACAAACCCACTAAAGAGAAAGTTCTTGAGATGCTCGCTAAAGTTCAAAACCGCAAGAATGTGGGAATCCAAATGCGACCCTACCCTAAATGGATACTTCGTTAGGGAAGGAACTCAAGATATCTTTCACGGATTTCCCGAACCTTGGCACTATCTCAAAAGGAAGCTAGCCGGAATCGAGATCTTTCACGATTGCTACTTCATTCCTTCGGAAACGGTTCCTACCGTCAAGACTCGTCAAGCACCTTGCTTAGACGAACAAGCTGTTAGTCTACTATTTGGAGAAGATCGATTTGTTAGAGCCGCGCAGGACGAGATCATTACCATGATACTTCAAGACGATCACTTCAACCCTACCGCGTTAATCACAGAAACCAACACCAATCAGCAGAAAGGATGGAGAAAGTCGATCAAGTGGACAAACAATCAAGGAAGACTCTTCAAGCTCACCACTGGAGAAGGAGAGATGTTCAAAGGAGAACCGAAGACGATGAATTCGAGTCGAGTCGAGTCGAGTCGAGTCGAGTCGAGTCGAGTCGAGTCGAGTCGGAGTCTAGAGAAGTTCCTAGAGCGTCTCCTCCTGTCGTCATTCCCACTCCCCTTGTTTCTCCTAGCTTAGTATCAAGCAGTAACAGTAGTTCGGGAAATGTCCCAATGGCTGTCCCTTTACCGCCAATGACTACAGATCAGATGGCTTCTTTGTTTCAACTTTTCTCAAACTTTAATATGAATAAATCAGGTTCTCCTTACTCTTCGTGTTATCGTGACTGCAATTCTGTTTACGATGATAATGAGGATGACCCAGACCCAGACTCGATCGAAATACCTCCATACATAGCCAAAGAAATACTACAAGAGGGGGAAGGGGAACCTGTAATAGAAAACACTGAACCCATCAACGTAGGAACCGAACTAGAACCCCAAGAACTTAGGATAAGGATGACCTTGAGCCCTACCGAAAGGGTCAGTTTCATAGACCTCCTACATGAGTTCAAAGACGTTTTTGCTTGGTCCTACAAAGATATGCCAGGGATCGACAGGGACATCGCAGAGCATAAAATCCCAATCAAACCAGGTTTCAAACCCGTGAAACAGAAGCTTCGTCGAATGAGGACAGAATGGGCTCTCAAAATTAAAGAAGAAGTCGATAAACAATTCAAAGCCGGGTTCATCAAAGTTTCCGAGTACTCAGACTGGGTAGCTAACATAGTACTACCCGTACCTAAAAAGGATGGGAGAATCCGTGTTTGTGTTGACTTTAGAGACTTAAACAAAGCGAGTCCCAAGGATGACTTTCCTCTACCACATATCGACATATTGGTGGATAATACAGCAGATCACGCGCTACTATCCTTCATGGATGGATACGCAGGATATAACCAGATCAAGATGGCCATAGAAGATATGCATAAAACCGCCTTCGTCACTCAATGGGGAACCTATTGCTACACAGTTATGCCGTTTGGGTTAATCAACGCCGGAGCTATATACCAACGTACCGCAACTACGCTCTTACATGACATGATGCATAAAGAAGTTGAGGTATACGTAGATGACATGATTGTCAAGTCCAAGGATAGAGAGGGTTACATTGCGAACCTTCGCAAATTCTTCTCAAGGCTACGGAAGTACAACATGAGACTCAATCCACAGAAATGCGCATTTGGAGTAACATCTGGTAAACTCCTGGGATACGTTGTTAGCCAACGAGGAATAGAAATAGACCCTTCTAAGATTAAAGCTCTAATCGAAATGCCGCAACCTCAAACGGAGAAAGAAGTTAGAGGATTCCTAGGCAAGGTGCAATCGATAAGTCGATTCATATCGAAACTCACCATGATCTGCGAACCTATCTTCAAGAAGTTAAAGAAAACAGATCACACCATGTGGGATGACGACTGTCAGAAGGCTTTCAACCGAATCAGGGAAATATTAGCCAAACCACCAGTGCTCATGCCACCTCAACGAGATCAACCTCTTGGTCTATATCTCACGGTAACCGAAACGGCCATGGGCGCCATGCTAACTCAAACCGTAGGAAAAGAAGAAAGAGCTATCTACTACCTTAGTAAGAAGTTCTTGGATTACGAGTGCAAATACACACCACTCGAGAAGACATGCCTCGCTCTTGTGTGGGCAACGAAGAAGCTACGCCATTACATGCTTAGCTACTCCGTCAAAATATACTCCAAAATGGATCCTGTCAAATACCTCTTCGAGGAACCCGTTCTCAATGGACGCTTAGCAAGTTGGACTTTGATGCTCTCAGAGTTTGATCTCAAGTATGTACCTCAGAAAGTTATAAAGGGGCGCGCCGTTGCCGAATTCTTCACAGAAAATCCTATTAATGATACACAAACGATAGACACCTGGTCATTTCCGGATGAGGATATACTCCAAACCGATTCAGAGTCCTGGGACCTTTATTTTGATGGAGCATCGAACTTAAGAGGATTCGGAATAAGAGTGTTGCTCATTTCTCCTGAAGGCGAGCATACACCAACCTCTGTCAAACTCGACTTCGAGGTAACAAATAACGCTGCAGAATACGAGGCTTGTCTCATTGGATTACAAGCAGCAGTAGGTTTAGGCATCAAGAATCTTCGAGTGCATGGGGATTCATCTTTGATCATCAACCAAATTACGGGATCTTGGAAAATCCGAAGTGAAAGCTTAGCACCTTATCAAGCCAGAATAGACCAAGTAGCCCAATTCTTCGATCAAGTAACCTACCTACACCTACCTCGAGAGGAGAATCAATTTGCAGATGCTCTTGCAAAACTTGCATCTTTGATTAATATGCCGGATAGCATGACAGAAATGCCTTTATGCATCGAACGACGGTCAGAGCCAGCTTATGTGCACCAAATCACCGATGAAGAGGAAATCACATAAGAACCTTGGTTCCAAGCGATCCTAAACTTCAAACTCAACGGCACCTATCCGCCAGATATGGACAAAAGGGGACAACGTGCTATACGCTTACTAGCTTCCCAATACGTTCTCATGCAAGGAGAATTATACAAAAGAACACCTCTTGGTGTAATCCTACGCTGCCTTGATCATTCACAGGCACGAAAAGTGATGGAAGAAGTCCATGATGGAGAATTTGGCCCTCACATGAGTGGACCCATGATGGCAAAGAAAATCACACGTTTGGGGTATTATTGGACCACAATGGAATCTGATTGCATCAAATATGTAAGACAGTGCCACAATTGCCAAATCTTCGGAAATGTGCAACATGTCCCTCCGTCATTGCTTTACACTATGACGTCTCCCCTGGCCATTTTCTGCTAGGGGGAATTGACATCATCGGCAAGATCACTCCAGCCGGAACATGAGGTCACTGTTTTATCCTAGTAGCAATCGATTACTTCACCAAGTGGGTAGAAGCGGCTTCCTACACCAGTCTTACAGCCAAGAACGTGGCAAAGTTCATACAAACCAACATCATCTGTCGATATGGTTGCCCACATGAGATCATCAGTGACAATGGATCACATTTCCAAGCTGAGACTGAGCAATTGCTAGCCAAGTACAAAATCAAGCATCACCACTCCTCGCCATATAGACCAAAAACTAATGGCGCGGTAGAGGTGGCAAACAAAAACGTTGTCACGATTCTCAAGAAAATGATTGACAACTATCGAGATTGGCCAAGCAAGATACCCTTTGCTTTATGGGGATACCGTACGTCTGTTAGGATGCCCAATGGGGCCACCCTTTCTATTTGACCTACGGCATGGAAGCTGTACAACCAGTCGAGCTAGAAATACCATCCTTGCGTATTTTACTCGAAAGCCAAATCCCAGAAGCTGATTGGAAGAGGGATAGATATGAAGAACTCATCCTCCTGGATGAACGAAGGTTACGTGTATTACATAATGTACAAACATATCAGGCACGTATCAAACGAGCCTTCAACAAAAGGGTTAAGCCAAGGAATATAAAAGAAGGAGACTTGGCCCTCAAATCAATTAGAGCACTTTTACCTGTCGATCCACAAGGAAAATTCAAAATCAATTGGGCCGGGCCATTTCTAGTAAAGTCCATACTTCCAGGGGTGCGGTTAGGATCACAGACTTAGATGGAAACGAATTTGCCAACCCGATAAACCTCGACCAACTGAAACGTTACTATGCCTAGAATATGAGCAAAAAAACGTGCCTCGCGTAACCTCACGTGTCGCTCTTGTGGCACGAAATAAACGGCCCCTGGCCAAGCTGAAATAAGCTAATGTCATCTTGCTCTTGCATTTTGACAATTTGTCATCCTCATATCATCAAATAAACTGAAATGCATTTTAGGAGTAAGTAAAAGCTGATGCTTATTTTCTAAGTTCATTACAAGCTCTTGCTTAGAACAATTATTCTTTTACATTTACTTGAACTACGCGCAAGAGTTTGATTTCATTTTTTTAATGAATACGTAGGCAATCCTTCACAGGATACAACCCATTAATTATTTTAAATGTAAATAGAAGGACATTTGCAAATGCATTTGGAATTCGACAAGAATAATAATGGAAAATAATAACGGTTTCATAGCCAATCAACCTCTTTTATTTCATTTCTTTAATAATAATATGCCACATAATATAAAAAATAAAAATAGGCTAGGATTCTAAAAACCCCACCTCCTTATTACAATAATAATAATAATAAATAATAATAAAGACTTAGGCTATTCTTCCATCTTCCCTTTGCCTTTGTTATTTTTATCATATTTCTTGTCTCGACCTCGAGCCGAACGCTCTTGCGCCACTTCCGACCTAATCACCAATGATCTCTCTCGTGGTCTAGCTCTGCCATTCTTGTCAACCACCATCTCGACGGCAGGAGAAGTCTTCGGTTTCTTCGAAGGATGAACAACTCGAAACCTGGCTTCTTCCTCTCCCTCAGTCAGATGCTTCTTTTTCTCCTTTTCTACATCACGAACCTTGTAGTCAACAGGTTCGCGTTTCCTCAATCTCTCGCGCTCCTCCGGAGTAGTAGCTTTCCTCCACCGCAGATAGGAATCCGACACCCATAGAGCACTAACAGAAGAATTTAAGAACCACACATTTCTTTGAGCCCATTTGATGGCCCACTCCCTTCGACTCTCAGTAGTAAGCGCCACAGTAGTCTGCGGGACAGTGTCAAGCTTCAGAATCGTCTGCTTCAATCCAACTTGCCTCATCAACTTCTCCGGGAAGATGCATATCATAAACTCCAAGACAGGAATGCGCACAGACCGGGTAGGATCCAAGGATGATACTCCAGTGACAGATTTGAGATGCCACCATGGTACGATCCATCTAATCAAGGGACCATCATCACTCTTCAATTTGTTTTTCCAATAGTTGCAGACTCAAGTGAAGTCCACCATGTAAAGCCTGGTCCTCATCGCAATTGAACGGGCATGATAAGCAGGAACATTAACTGGGGGCTCGATCAATCGAAGACGCTCCATAAGCCAGACCTAACAAAAGCGGGTATTAGAAACAAAAGAAAAAAAAACAAAATAAAAAAACAAAACAAAAAAACAAAAAAAAATATTTTACCTGCAATATGATGGGACTTCCCAAATAAGGAAGGTCGCGGTTGGCTTTCCTGTTATCTAACCCCAACAGGATCTCTCCTAAACACAGGCAAGCTGGGCTCCTGCGCAGCTCCATTTGCTCAATCAAGCTCAAATAATGAGGATCACCTCTCAAATCCTCATCAACATGCCCTTGAAGGACATATACATGTAGTAGGTAAAACCCGAATGCCCTTCGCCTGACAACATAGGAGATGGTAGGATCTACCTTATTTATGAATCGATCAATGAAGTCCAACATTCGCACTCCCTTTGAGGTCACAAGACGGTCCACCTCAGCTCTTGTCAACCCAAGCAAATCTCTGAACTTGTTCTTATATCCTTGAGAAGTAGAGGGAATAACAGGCAAATGTTCCGGGTCCCAACCACCAATCGCAGCAATTTCTTCGGGAAATGGGCAAATGTCACCTCCAGGGAAGGCGAATACATGCTAATTCGGGTCCCAATAATCAAGAGAAGCTTCTAGGAACGGTTTGACCACCTTGATCAACTTCAAACTCAAAAGTGATCCAAAGTTATAAGTACCCATGTCGTGTTTCTCCACATTAGAGAACTCATTTGTCCATTCTTTTAGACGAATTTCGAGAGTATTCATGATGTATGCTTATTTTGAGAGCTTTATGTAATAAGACAAAGGAAAGACGGAAGAATTATGTGAATCAAACCTCCCCCGACGTCTCTATTTATACTAAAAGCTGTTTCCTAAAATCTGTCAGGACGGATACACTAGGGAACAGGCGCAGCACCTGCTGCGCCTCTTCAAAGGGACGCAGCTCTTGCCGCGCCTCTTCCCCAGCCTTCTTTCTGTGTTTTTTCCGCGTTGGATCTTTCCTAATTCCTCAAATAATAATTTCCTATTCATACGGGTTATCATTTTGGTAAATCCGTCAAATTACCATGTTTCGTGTTTCCTAATTCCACGGGCACGCATTCCGAGGCGATATCGACATTTTCGTCATCTTAGCACACTTATCCATTCTTTTTTTCTTTAATTTTCTTTTGGGGAATCATTTCACCAATTTAATTTATTCATTTTCAAACTTATACATTTCTTTTTAATTTTCTTTTTTTGGGGAATCATTTCACTCTCCTTCCACATTACATTTCAAACTTATATGTTTCTATTTTTTCTTTTTTTAGGGGGTAACCCTCCCTACCGTCCGGTCATTTCCGGTAAAATTTTTGCATTTTCGAGTTGTTATTTTGCGCTAATTTAGGCCATGTGTACAAATGTACGTTCTATGTGATTTCCGTGTAAATTTCGGCAGCATGACGACATAAACCGTCATCTACCAAGCCTGTTCAAAGCTAACCTGCAGGTACAAACAAAGCAACCCAGCAACAAAGGCACTCAGGCCATCATATATACAATCAAGAAGGGATATGTACACCAAACTGGGGGCTCGAGCCCCAAAACAAAGTCCGAATGTCCAAAATGTGGGTCCTAAAAATGTACAAAATATGCAAAATACAGCCGAAGACAAAAAAAAACAACAAGCAAACTACTGCTGGTCGCCGTCTAGCTCGGCAACTCTCGCCTGGAGAACAGCAACCTTGGCGTCGCGGACCTCGAGCTCCCTCAGCAGGCGAGCTGTCTCCTCCCGGGACTGGGCAAGCTCTCGCTCCAGCTCACGCTCCCTCTGCAAACAACAAGAATTGGCTCATGTCAATCATTTCAAACATAAGGAAAGTTAGAAAGTTCGAAAATGAAGTAAACGGAAGGTTCAAACCTGACGTCCTCGGCCGCCAATAAGTGCCTCGACCGCAGTAGCCCGCAGCCTGTTGGCTACCTTCCATAAAGCCACGAACCGGGACGGCGCAACCTGCATTTCAAAAGAAGAGATTCTTAAACGATTGGACAAACTCAAGCAAATGTGTTCTTACACAAAATTATACAAGTTAGGAGACTCACCCTCCAAATCAGATGCTGCCACTCGTCCAAGCCAGCATTTCTCACCGCCGCATCAAAGTCGCGCAGCTCGGCGATAGTCGTCATCCCCGTCGCGTCGGTGTACTCAAGGGTCTCGGGGTAATCTGGGGGCTCGATGCCCGCCGCCTCGACCTCCTGCAAAGTCAAATGATTTTCATTAACCGATGATCATTCATCGTGTTCTCAAAATGATCAAAAATAAGAGTAAAACACTTACCACGATCGGCCAGTACGCCAGCCTCCCGTAGAGGAACGCCGAGTAGTCCTCGCCTGGAAGGAGGAGGGCGTCACCACCAACGCCAGCCAGGGCAGCCTCCCTCTCAGCCTCAGAAGGCTCCCTAAACATCGTCCGAGGAGGATCGATGGGAACCGTCAAGACATCCCGAGAGCACTGATGAGCCAAACGCTCGCCCAAGTACCACACATGACCCATCGACGTCCTGAGCAGCAACCGGCTCGAGCTCCTAGGTTAAAGGAGCTCGGCCACAAAGAGAGGAGCGCCAGCGTAGTCCGCCTAAGGCCTGGGCATCCCACTAAGAAAAGCAAACGAAGGATCATTCTTATGATCAGTTCTAAAAAGTAAAGAAGAAAGACAAACAACGCAAGGTGAAGTACTCACGCCGTCCAACTAAAGAGCGTTCACCTCCCATCGACAAACGTCGTGGAAGGAACGCCGGCTCTTCGTACGGCACATCACCCAATCCCTCACAACGGGATAGGCCCTCTCCACTGGCTCTGTCCTCTTGGGCGCGAGGCCCGGATAGTAGGAGTACACCCACGCCTGTAAAATAAGATAGTCAACAACGATCTTTCGTGGTTCGATAAGAAAAGGAACCATGGCCCTCATAAAGCGAATGAGGACCGCAAAACCAGCAGTGACCCAGTCCCAATGGCCCAGGTTGCTCAGGTCAGAAAGAAAGGGAAGGAGCTTCGTCGATAGCCTATCTCCCTTGTCTCCGAGGTAGATCGAAGACAGGAACCACCAGAGCCACAAACGGACTCTCTGCTCTGCCGTACAGGGAAGAGGAGCCGTCTCCCTCCCCTCTATCACCACCGACGCCGAGGTCTTCCCCGCAAAATAGTCCCGGACGTAAGAACTAGGTGTTGGTGCTTGTGTCCTCCACAAATTAGTGTGATAACATTTGTAAATCTCTTACAGGTTCACAAGGGTATACTTCGTATATTTAATCAGTTGATTAACGTTTACCTAATAACGGTTGGCTTACTAGAAAGTTTGACGTTATTATCATACAGATGGCGGTGATCAACTGGTCCCTAAAGGTCACACCTATAGGACGTATTTGAGAAATGTGGTTATAGAAATATAATTACATTGATGCCCAAAATGACTAAAAAGTTAGTCAATGTGTTGATGAGATAATTATTTAATGAAAATTAAATAATATTAAGTTGAGACGAATTAACTGTCAATTCGTAAAATAAATATAATAAGTTATATTTAATTAAATATATATAATGGTAGCTTGGACGAATTAATCTGTTAATTCCTAATTAAATATAATCAGTTGTATTTAATATCAACAAGCTGAATGTGTCATAGTGGTAATAGTGAGGGTACACATACCAAGAGGTCATGGGTTCGATCCTCACTAGATGACAATTCAACACATATTATATATTTTTGGAAAGACCAAAAATAAGGAAATTTTTATTCCTTATTTCGGTCAACAAAATAAAATTAGGAGAGTTATTTCTTTCCTAATTGATTTCGGATTTCGGTCTATATAAAAAGAAAGGTAGAGAATTATTTCTAACCTAATGCTTTTTCTTGACCTAGCCTCATCTTTCTCATCACAAGAACACAAAGACAATAAAATTTTACAGAAAATTTTAGATTGATTTCTAGCATAATCAAAGGGTATATCTCAGATCGTCTTGGGTGCAACCAATAGGCGAATACCTACTTTGGTATTGTTCTTAGGCCATATTTGCTAGGACCGGAGGTTAATTCTAAATCTTTTTACTTATGTTTATGTATTTTATTTTATGACCTTAGATCATCTTCTTTAAATCGTTATAATCCTTCTAGTTTAAGGGAAGTATACAGATTTATTTCCCACAAGTGGTATCAGAGCAATAGGCTACGATTTTAATTTTGATGATTTTCATAAAATTTGTATGTAAACTATAACCTAATTTTCGAGAAAAAAAAAAAATTAGGTTTCGTTTTTTTAAAAAAAAAAAAAAAAAAAAAAAAAAAAAATTTTTTTTTTTGGCCGAGTTTTTTTATCTTTCGGCCTGTTTTTTTTCTTCTTTCGTTTTTCCTTTTGTTTGATGATTTATATCCAATTTCTTTAGATCATATCATTGTTTTAATCGGTTAAAATTATCATATGAGAATTGGTAAATTTTGATTTAATGCAGATTAAGTTAAAATAAATATAGTATCATCATGTCATTGATACAAGAACTTGTTTTTGCTATATAGTTTTAGCATATAAGATTAATCATGATTGTTAATTCATTTGCTAAACCATGTTCTATTAGCAACTATAAACTTTGTTCTTCATCAATTTTTGTATTAGGGCTTTTTGCCGCAAAAGGAAAATTTTTTTGACGGCTCAATTTTTTTTAGGTATGCCGTGAAAAAAAAAAAACGTTTTTAGGTTATTTTTTTTCTCTATTACCGAATCAGAAAAAAAAGAAAAGAAGGAAAGATTTTTTTCCGAAAAAAAATTATGGAAGTTTTTTTTCCCTTAATTGCCGAATAAAAAAAAGGGGAAGGGGCTGTTTTTTTAATGATCAGCCGTGTAGTAGCTGTTAAAAATAATAAAAAAAATTTGTTTATTTTTTCAGCCGAACCAATTTTATTTGGTTTTTTTTTTTTGGCCAATTAGTTATTGTGAATCGGTTAACAATTTAAAGATACCGAGTTATTTTAAAGCGGTTTAAAATTTTGACGGATAGAATTCATATTACAAGTTTAATATGGATTGAAATGAATTAATGTGATTAAATTGCGGAATTGTCACTTAATTTAATTTAAATAGGTGGTTTGGATAAATTAATCAACATAATTAATTTATTGTATTATGTATGTTTAATTTATTTTAGTTGATGCTTTTAATTATGTTGAATGAATCGAATGAATGAATTTTATTTACGTATTTAATTTTTGCAATCAGTTGTATAATGTAATACTTAGTGTGGCCTTAGTCCATCATGTTTTCGTAATGAAGGAAACATGATTTTTATGTAATTATGAGATCTCGAATCTCCTTTATTGTAGTTTTGGGTTTTGAAATTAGAATGTAATTAATAGGTCAATTATGTAATTTTAATTATTGTAATTTCAAAGAAGACTAAAGTTGAAGATTCAAGCTCACTCCCGCTACATGGATCAAGATGGAACATCAAGACAAGCTTCTCGAGTCCAAGGATGGATTCCAAACTTGTATTTATTGTTCATTTTGATAGGATAGGCCACACTAGGACTTTTACTGTTTTTTTTTTTACGTTTTTCATTTTATTGCTTTTCATTCACATGCTAGTAATTGCATCATATTCCGCCTAAAACCAAACCACCTACTACTAAAATCATGAAAATTGACTCATATAGGTTGTATGTTAGTTTTCATGGACATGCAGATGTCACAGTCTTTAAGTCATCACCTTAGTTTAAATCATTCTCGCATGCTAGATTATAGTTCACTTAAAATGAATTAAAAAGTTGATGGGATCTTCCTCTAAAATGGAAATTGAGATTAGTCTTTATAAGGGCAAACATCTACGAGTCCCTTCTTCGTCGGTAGGCCTAATATGACCCCTTATACGTTGGGTAAGTAGTTGTGTTGACTTAGTTTACCTCAACATCATAGTCCGAAGAGTTTCTCGTGATTATGATGGACTAAAGATAGAATTTACAGAAATTTATCGACCAGGAATTCTAACGGTAGAATTAGCTAAAAGGTTAGCTTATCAATTTACAGAAAATTGAGTCTTGGGGCATTTATATAATTCTTGAGGGAGGTCAATTGTATAAATATTTTTGAGTCTTCGCGTTATGACATTAGTTCATTAGACTTAAAATAAAAACGATGCATGCTTATTATTTTTATTCTTCTTTCGCAGTGTAGAACACGTTTATTATCAATAATACTGTTACAACAAATGGCTGGAAATAACGCAATCCCAATGCCTAGTGCTACACTAGATCGTTCGTCCTGGCTTAAAGTATTCATGGACCAAATGAATCACCCACGCGATCAAGAATGATGGGTCCAACTTTGCGGACCGGGAGGCGGCACTACGGAATGCCGCCATTGCGACGGTAAGCTCGTATTTAATCGAGCCAATACCGGCCAACCCAGCCCAAATGCAGGAGCCAACGAGTCACTCGCTTATAGTGATTTCGTTATGGAAGCGGGTGCGATAAAGAACATACTCATCTTTGCAATGGAAACCAATTTGCAGAGACGCTTCATTGCCCAAGGTGCAAACAAGATTTTCACCACGCTCACTAATGAGTTCTCAAAGGCACCGAGAATCATCACATATGAGCATACCTGTCGCTTCTTTGATGCGAAACTCCAGAAGGGCCAACCGGTTAGCCCACACATTCTTCACATGATCGAGAATGTCGAGAAGTCGGAGGCACCGAATTGTAAAATCGGTGAGAGCATTGTCATTGACCGAATGCTTCATTCTCTTCACGATGGTTTTGCCCTTTTCAGGGCGAACTACTACATGAATGACTTGAAAAAGAGTCCTCATGAGCTACACTCCCTTCTCGTACAGACCGAGAAGGATATGAAATTGAGTGGGAGCATGAAGCAGGATGTTCTCACAATTTACAACAAAGGTAAAGGTAAGGGCAAGGCTCATGGCGACCTAGCTGTAGGTAAGCCAAAGTTTAAAAAGCCAGGAAACGGTAAGAGTGCGCCCGGTGAGACTAGTGGCTCACAGGGCAAGACAAAGAGCAAGGGCGGTGACATAGAGTGCCACCATTGTCACAAGATCGGACATTGGAGGAGGAACCGTCCCGTCTACCGTGAGGAGATCAAGGCGACGCGTCGTTCTCGTTGGTATGTCATCTTATATTCATATGATTGAGATTAACCATGCAAGTTTCGGAACTTGAGTACTAGATACTGGTTGTGGTTCTCATCTGCGTAATCATTTGCGGGGCCTAAAGAACATCATACCTCTCGAAAAGGGTGATGTGGACTGCGAGTCGGGAATGGAGCACGAGTTGCTACCGTCTCGAAGGGAACATATGTAATCCAACTCCCTAGTGGTTTTGAGTTATTTTTATATAACTGTTACTATGTACCCAGTTTATCTAAGAATATTATTTCTGTTTCCGTACTTGCTAAAGACGGTTTTTCATTTTCAATAAAGGATAATAGTTGTATTTTCTCTTTTAATGAAATGATTTATGGCAAAGCAGTTTCCATGAATGGAATTTATATCTTAGATCAAACCACGGAAGTATTACACATGAATAATAAGAAATTAAAGGTTGGTGACAAAGATCAAACCTATCTATGGCATTGTCGAATGGGACACATAAATGAGAAACGCGTAAAGAAACTCGTCGATAATGGGACTATTCCCTCATTCGGATTTTCTGCATATGGCACGTGTGAATCATGTCTCATTGGCAAGATGACTCGAATTTCCTTCAAAGGTGTTGGAATGCGCGCTAGTGACCTATTAGGACTCATACATACGGACGTATGTGGACCTATGTCAATTACCGCTAGAGATGGCTATAGATATTTTATCACTTTCACGGACGATTTGAGTAGATACGGATATGTCTACTTAATGAAGCATAAAAGTGATTCCTTTGAGAAATTCAAGGAATACCAGAATAGGGTACAGAACCAACTGGGTAGAAAGATTAAAGCACTCCGTTCGATCGTGGTGGCGAATATCTTTCAAATGAGTTTGATCAACACCTGAAAAACTGTGGAATCGCTTTGCAGTTAACTCCACCTGGAACACCTCAATTAAATGGTGTGTCCGAACGGAGAAATCGAACCTTACTAGACATGGTTCGATCCATGATGAGTCACACCGTAGTGCCTGATTCATTATGGGGTTATGCTCTTTTGTCACCGCTCTTATACTTAACCAAGTCCGTTTAAAGTCACGACAAGACTCCATATGAAATGTGGAAGGAAACAAGACCTAACTTGTCCTTTATTCGGGTTTGGGGCTGCGAGGCTTATGTCAAGTGGAGACACGAGGATAAGCTCGGCCCGCGATCAGTCAAGACATACTTTATAGGTTATCCAAAAGGAACATTTGGTCATTACTTCTATTCGCCAACCGAACATCGAGTTTTTGTTGCGGCTAGTGCGACGTTCTTAGAGAAAGAATTTCTCGAGAACAAGTCGAGTAATAGAACCTTCGAGCCGTCGGAGATTCCAAACCAACAACCGAGGAACAGATGGAGGAAGTCGTACCTCCAACTGATGATACGGTTAATATTCCTGAGGAACCTAGGAGGTCGGGTATAGACTCTCATCCTCCGGACAGATACATTGGTATGGTCGAGGAGAATGATGTTTTACTTCTAGAAAGTAATGAACCCGCAACCTATAAAGGTGCTATGGCCTGTTCCGACTCAAAGCTATGGCTCGAAGCCATGTAATCCGAGATGGACTCCATGTATGAGAATAACGTATGGGATCTAGTTGATTTACCTAATAAGGTAAAACCTCTACAGTACAAATGGCTTTACAAAATAAAGCGTTACGTAGACGCGCGCAACTGATATCTATAAGGCACGACTTGTGGCAAAAGGTTTCACTCAAGTGTAAGGATTGCATTATGATGAGATTTTTGCACCTGTAGTCATGCTACGTTCCATTCGGATAATCTTAGCGATTGCCGCATTTCATGATTATGAGATTTGGCAAATGGATGTGAAAACCGCCTTCTTAAACGGTTATTTGGAGGAAGAGTTGTACATGGTGCAACCCGAAGGTTTCATAGATCCTAAACATCCTAAGAAAGTATGCAAGCTTAAGCGTTCCATTTATGGACTTAAGCAAGCTTCTCGGAGTTGGAATCATCGTTTCGACCAAATGATAAAAGAGTATGGTTTCACTCGATCGGTCGAAGAACCATGCTTATATATCAAGTCGAGTGGGAGCAAGATTGTATTCTTGATATTGTATGTCGATGACATACTCTTGATTGAGAATGACATTCCTCTCCTATCTTCGGTTAAAGAATGGTTGAAGAACCATTTCCAGATGAAAGATCTGGGTGAGGCACAACGTATTTTGGGAATCCGTATCTACCGAGATAGATCACGACGGACGTTATCACTTAGTCAGGAGTCTTATTTGAATAAGGTTCTTGAGAGGTTTAGCATGACCACTCCAAGAAGGGGAACCTTCCTATGACGACTGGGATGCAGTTGAGCAAGTCTCAGTCACCCACGACGCCTGAAGGGTTTGAACACATGAGTCGTATTCCTTATGCATCTGCAACAGGATCGATCATGTATGCCATGATGTGCACACATCCAGACGTGGCACATGCATTAAGTATGACGAGTCGGTACCAAAAGAATCCAGGTACCTACGGAGGACTAAGGATTGGGTATTGACTTATGGAGGAGATACTAAGCTATGCGCAACCGGTTATGCAGATGGTAGCTTCCAAACGGATCTCAGTCCGGTTCGTCTTCACTCTTAGTGTGTTGTAGCAGATTCTACTACTGAGCCATTGAAATATGATAAGCATTGAGGGCACGTTATTTCAATGAGAATTAAACGTGTACCTAAGTTATAGTAGTTGATTATGAATTTGATACGTTATCTTTTTCATATACTATTTATAACTACATCGGTTTTATAATATTTTGTTTTTCATGTGGATTGTACTGACAACATTGAACGCCACAAAGTGAACTGAATTACATTATATTTGTTTTGGTCCGTAATCGCCAATGTGAGCTGATAACTCCGGCTATTATATTGTGCGAATGATTGATGGTGGGTTCAACGAACCATAAGTCAAACGGTTGATCGATCGATCACAGATACGAGATTATGACGATACCTCGTAGGACAACTTTTTGTGACAACGTAATGGAGTCCTAAATGTTTAATAACATCCGGTGCCAGGTCGTGGATAGGACATCCATTGTGTTCCTAGAGTCGATTCTTTTGACTATCAACTGTCTCTTGAGATTAAGACAGTCTTTGGGTGACTTTGGTTTCTTTCTCACAGTCTACCGTAACTGGGGCTAAGTATATTTTTTCTGGGTCATTTCATACTGTGCTTACATCTGCAGGATTTGAGTTGAGGAAAATATCCATCCCTTATCGTGGTATAGTTATTTCTCGGGGCCACTCGAGGAGTTGTAATTGAAATGCATGGCCATGCTCGAATGTTGATTCGTTTATCGGTTAAGTTACTCTCTAGTCGGGAAAACCACTCTTGATACTGATCGCTTGTAAAATACGACCTTTGTGAATTCGGATTTGCAAATTGTTTTACATTGAGTGGGAGAAATTTTATAGGATATGAGAATCGGTTATCTCACATACACTTGTGAGGACAAGTGGGAGTTTGTTGGAGCTTGTGTCCTCCACAAATTAGTGTGATAACATTTGTAAATCTCTTACAGGTTCACAAGGGTATACTTCGTATATTTAATCAGTTGATTAACGTTTACCTAATAACGGTTGGCTTGCTAGAAAGTTTGACGTTATTATCATACAGATGGCGATGATCAACTGGTCCCTAAAGGTCACACCTATAGGACGTATTTGAGAAATGTGGTTATAGAAATATAATTACGTTGATGCCCAAAATGACTAAAAAGTTAGTCAATGTGTTGATGAGATAATTATTTAATGAAAATTAAATAATATTAAGTTGAGACGAATTAACTGTCAATTCGTAAAATAAATATAATAAGTTATATTTAATTAAATATATATAATGTTAGCTTGGGCGAATTAATCTGTTAATTCCTAATTAAATATAATCAGTTGTATTTAATATCAACAAGCTGAATGTGTCATAGTGGTAATAGTGAGGGTACACATACCAAGAGGTCATGGGTTCGATCCTCACTAGATGACAATTCAACACATATTATATATTATTGGAAAGACCAAAAATAAGGAAATTTTTATTCCTTATTTCGGTCAACAGTGGCCGAAAATTAGGAGAGTTATTTCTTTCCTAATTGATTTCGGATTTCGGTCTATATAAAAAGAAAGGTAGAGAATTATTTCTAACCTAATGCTTTTTCTTGACCTAGCCTCCTCTTTCTCATCACAAGAACACAAAGACAATAAAATTTTACAGAAAATTTTAGATTGATTTCTAGCATAGTCAAAGGGTATATCTCAGATCGTCTTGGGTGCAACCAATAGGCGAATACCTACTTTGGTATTGTTCTTAGGCCATATTTGCTAGGACCGGAGGTTAATTCTAAATCTTTTTACTTATGTTTATGTATTTTATTTTATGACCATAGATCATCTTCTTTAAATCGTTATAATCCTTCTAGTTTAAGGGAAGTATACAGATTTATTTCCCACACTAGGCACCAATCCAGGCACCGCAGCAGCCTTCGGCATCAAGTTCCAGCCGATCAATCTCCTAGCCTCAGCCGAGTCTACCCTTATGGCTGTCTCCGGCCACTCCACCACCTTAGTCCCACACGGCAAACCAGAAATCATGTCGTAATCCTCCAAAGTGACCCCCACCTCACCAAAAGGCATGTGAAATATGGAGGTCGTGTCCCAAAACCGGTCCAAGAAAGCTCCGACCAGGCTGAGGTTAGCCCGAAGCTTCCTCCTCGTGATATCTCTCCAAGCCTGCACCAAAGCACCGAACACTCCCCGCTCGATGATGGATCGCTCCTCAGCCGACAGCCTCTCGTAGCATCCCATCGCCGTCGTGTAGCCCGAGAACGATCTGATGTTCCCGGCCTCCTATTTGGATTCGAAATAAAAGATATCTTTAGCTTGAATAAAGAAGAAAAAGAATAACAAAAGAAATGAAAGGAGATGAATGAAGAGTGATGAATTCGATTTACCAAGCTCTTCACCGTCCTGTAGGACAGGTGACCCTCTGCTACCCCAAGTAGGTGCCTGCTGTCCCAAGTCTCAGCCCACGCAGGTGCTCCTCTCAGCTGGCGACCACCCCGTCCAACGTTGGCCCGTGGCGTAGAAGCCTCATAACTTGCAAAATTAAAGTGAATTTAGGCCGCGTCAAGTGACGACAAGCCTTAATTAGGGCATTTTCGAGTTTTCGGAGCTCCGAAATCGCTCTTTTCTCGCCATCTTTGACAATTTTCCCACAAACTTGTCCGCTCATGTGGTAATTTGGGTCAAGTCAAGCCTAAGTTGAAGCCTAATCATGGGTTCGAGTCGGAATTTCGACAGCATTTCGTTATAACGGCGATTATGCCCTAGAAAAGTGTCCTGAAAAAGCCGTCACAAATCAAAATTCTGAGATGATAAGAAGTTTACTCATCATACAAGGATTCCAAATATCAAGTTTCGTCACAAATGGGCAATCCTAAGGCTATTTTCGAAGCGATTTACGGTTTAGCTGTGAGACCGTCACAATTTCAGTGAAATGCTCAAACTCAACGAAAATTCGAAACAAATACATGGTTACGATCCTTATACTACCAATTAGCCATTTACAAGGTCAATTTTGCAAGGCAAAATCATTTGGGGGAAAAGCCCTAATTTTCGACATAATTAGGGTTGAAACCCTGATTTTGTCGGTCCAATTTGATCAATTACAGAAGATTAATGCAAGAATAATACACATACCTCGATTAGTCATGGCAAATGCGAGTTTTTGATCGAATTTTGACGGAAAATGGTTTGAATTTGAGAGAGAAAATAGAGAATTTGTATTTCGAAATTATGAAATAAACCCCTGTTTCATCGGGTTTTTACCCAGAAATGCCACGTTCAGGAAAGGACGAAGCAGGTGCTGCGCCTCTTCCAAGGGACGCAGCTCTTGCTGCGCCTCTTCCTCAGTTTCCCTCCATACGAATTTTCGAAGATTCGTTATGAGTTCGTTATTTTGTGGGCCCATCTTTGGTGCGCCACTTCCTCGATGTCATATCACATATCTGGTCCGTCAGACATTTATTCTTCACCCGGACCCGTATTTCCAAGCCAGCAGCAAACTGTTGCCATGTTTTTACCAAGACCTAGCTAGTCACAACGAGCGGTTCTTCTTTGACAGGTGTTTCGACACACCTTTATTATGTTCCCTCAGCGAGAGTACACGGATAAACATTCCCTCTTGAGACATGGAGATCAGTTCCCGATTATGTTCCCCCAGCGAGAGTTCGCGGACAGGCAATCGCCCCTCTCGAGACATGGAGATCAACATCGACCCCAAGCTCTTCTGAAGTTTGTTTGAATCTGACCACAAGCCGATTTCTCCCAGCAGTTCCTGACTACGTCCTGCTGCCTCCTCCCAATATCGCGTTTTGTTTCCCCTGGAGTTTCAAGGAATTTAAGGTATGGTATCTTCTTATGGCTGGCAAGCCTCCTTACGTAGTCTAATGGACTTTAAACGACCCTCCCCGATAGTCGACAGGTCCTTCGATTGACCTGATGGCTATACTTTGACTTTTGCCTTGTCCAAGCCTCAGTGAAAGTGGGGGCTCTGTAGATACCTCATTTCTGCACCTTCCGCAAACCACCCGGTGATGATTGGGCCGCATGTTTGGTATACGGAACAATTTGTGACAGTTCGTAAGTTTATCGTCAAGTGATCGCTCAAACACTTGTGTCTACCTCTTAATTGTCATATACGTGCCGATACGGTCGTTTTGGCAGTAATTAGAGTACATTTGGAGTTCGGGTCAAAAACCGTATTCATTTTCTAATAACCGAGTCAGAATGTTCTGGAATGTTTCGGATATTTCTATTCCATATTTTCCAATCTTTTAATCTTTGGTAAAATATCTCCCGTAATATTCACACAAAATATTAAGGAAACGAGATTAATCCGTTATTCCATAATAGAAACGGGGAAATCTTTCTTCCGCAGGAGGAAACCACTGAGGAAAGGACGCAGCAGGTGCTGCGCCTCTTCCAAGGGACGCAGTGCCTGCTGCGCCTCTTCCTCAGTCCTTTTCTGCGTATTTTCCGTATATTTTCGAGATTCCCTTCCAAAGTTTCTCCGAAAACTCTACTTTCTCCGTGTGATTAGTATAAATAGAGACCTTTGGTCTCACATATTTCTCACGCGAGTGTCCGCCCTTCTCTTCTCCATTTGCGTTCTAGACCACGTTCTTACCTTTTGGCGTCTACGTGCTTGAACTTTCGACCACGTAAGCTCGGATCCTTCTGAGTACCAGCCTCGTTTTGCATGACCGACCAATTTGACCAACTCCACAATCAATCAACTTAATCAACTTTGTTCGTTTTCCTCTTAGAGGGCACTTTCGTCGTACATTCGAGTCGAGCATCACTAAACGTTAACTTAGTTCATCTCGTTTCGTCAAACATGTAAGTCTGAGGGTGTAAATCCTTCTTTTATTTATTGTTCTTTATTATTTTAATCAATTGTAAGATTTATGTCGAAAATACTCTTAAAACCGATTTGTAAAACCTTGTTTAAAAACCCTTTTTACGGATTATCAGAGGACAACCGTCGAGAAAGGACGCAGAACATGCTGCGCCTCTTCGAAGGGATGCAGTGCCTGCTGCGCCTCTTCGTGAGGCTGCCGCAGTTCCTGCTTCCTTTCTTCTTCCTTCGTCTTTTGTTCGTCTGTTTGTTTTTCTTTTGTTTTCAATTGTTCATTGTTTCGTTAACATAATAATTCTAATATGATAATTCTGACCTGTAATTTATTCATAATTCTTCATATTTAATTCATCGTTAAATCCCGACTTAAATCCCTTATAATCCATATTTGCGAGTTTTCGTCATTAAAATCAATTTCGGTTTTTAGAGGTTCGATTTACCCATATTGAGTCTCTGGAATTCATCTTTGATATATTTGTATCTATTATTTATCGTCACCGCCGTTAATTCATCATTAATAGCCTGTTTAGTCTAATTAATTTGTTTAATTTGTTAATAATCTTATAAATCTTGTAAATAATTCGTCTTATTTAGTTTTATCTCATGTTTTATCGTTTTTATGACCTCAATCACATGTAAATAATATGTTAATAACTTCCATCCGAGTCAAATAATATTAATCGAACATTAAAATCACCAACGAACATTAACGATTTGCAATCCCGGCTTCACACCAGAATCGAACTCGAGAATGCAGCACGCTCCTGCGCGCTGTTCGGGTTGAGTTCTGTCTCTGAACTCCCGTTTCTGCTTTGACCTAGTTTATTAGTTTACGTATTTAATTAACTATTACTCGTATTATCACCCTTAATCTGTTCGTTTATTTATTTATTCTTTCTTTTCTAAAATCATCCGTTTTAAATGTATTTTCGACATAAATCAACTAATCCAATGTAATTATTGTAATTTTCTTTATTGTATTTATTATTGTATTTCTTTTATCGTATTGCGTGTATGCTCTCACATGTAATCGATCCTAAATTTCTACCTCGACATTAATTGTATGCTAAATTATGTGTTAACCGACTTAGTTAATTCTCACATGCTATGATTAATCTAATGGATGTTGCATTGCATGCATATAATCGACAATATATCAAGTATAGACAACTTTCCTAATCATTAGTAGAGGCCGCTATCGAGGCGGGCGGGATTAGGTGTTCGATCAAAAGAGCTTCCTAATACGTACCCTCACCCCTTACTCCAGATCTCTGTGAACATCCGTGTTCATTGGCATCCACGGGAGTCATTCTAGACATAGAATGCTAAGGGTAACGAGTTCTTGGTGTTCATGTCACTACTTTGTGTCTTGACATGACACGGGGTATTCGAACGGTTTCCAATTTTCCACAATAAATTGGTGGCGACTCCACAAATGCAAACGCTTGTTCCCAAGCGCCCCCGTGGGCCCATGTCCACAGTTACACTTTTCTCTATTAAGGTTACACTTATTAAAGTTACAGTTTTCTCTATTAAAGTTACATTTTTCTCTATTAAAGTTACACTTTTCTCTATTAAAGTTACACTTATTAGAGTTACAGTTTTAACTATTAAACTTACATTTATCTCCGTTAAAATTACACTTATTTCATTAAAGTTACACTTACCTCTCTTAAGGTTACCCCCTCAATGACTAAAGTTATCCTTTTAATGGACTAAAGATACATTTTTAATATGGACTAAAGTTATAATCTCAATGGACTAAAATTACATTCTCAATGGACTAAAGTTATACTTTTTATATGGACTAAAGCTACACTCTCAATGGACTAGGTTATACTCTCATTGGACTAAAGTTACACTTTCAATGGACTAAAGTTACACTTCTAAAAAATTAAAATTACACTTTTTTTTGCTAAAATTACACTCGTAAAAGACTAATGTTAAAATAAGCTAAGATAAAATTACAAAAATCAAAATATTATTCGTGTAATTTTTGTCTCAATTCAGAATTTTTTAATAAAAAGAATGACTTAACATGACTAATGCTATGCTCTCAAGGACTCAAGAATGACTTAACATGACTAATGTTATGCTCTCAAGGACTAAAATTATATTCTCAATGAATTAAAGTTACACTCATAAAATAATTAAAACTACACGCTATCAATGACTCAAAATCGTGTCTTTTGTCTAAATTTGTCAAAAATTGTGTAAGTTTAGTCCAAAATTTATGTAATTTTAGTCCAACATCGTGTAACTTTAGTCCAAAATTGTCCAAAATTGTGTAACTTTAGTCAAAAATCGTGTAACTTTAGTCCATTGAGAGTATAATTTTAGTCCATAGAGAGTGTAACTTTAATCCATATTAAAAATGTAACTTTAGTGTAACTTTAATGGAGATAAGTGTAACTTTAATGGAGATAACTGTAACTTTAGTCCATACAGATAAGTGTAACTTTAATGGAGATAAATGTAATTTTAATGGAGATAAGTGTAACTTTTGTCCATACAGATAAATGCAACTTTAATGGAGATAAATGTAATTTTAATGGAGATAAGTGTAACTTTAGTCCATACAGATAAATGTAACTTTAATGGAGATAAGTGTAACTTTAATGAAGATAAGTGTAACTTTAATGAAGATAAGTATAACTTTAGTCCATAGATATAAATGTATCTTTAATTTTATTAGAAGATTAAAATCAACAAATAACACCATCACCAACACCAACACCAATAATAACAACAAAGCGTCTTGCTTGTGACGAGCTAATCCCGTCACAAGCTGAAGACCTCTCACAAAAAAGGAGAGGGGACAAGGTGGGGCACCCCCCATGTGCTTCCCCACTCACCTCTCATGTGTATTTTGTGAGAGGAAATGGTATCCGTCACAAGCTTGTGACGGATATCGCCGTCTTCAATGAGATTTTGTGTAATAACAACAAATTATATCACCACCAATAACAACAACAAAAAACAAAAATAATAATAAGTTTTTCTCATATTCATGTGTAGATCTACTAAAAAGAGGTATTAATTCTTAAAAAAAATTAAATTTTCCTCGTCTTCATGTATAGATCTAGTAAAAAATGTACAAATTTAAAGAACATTGTAGAAAAAAAAAAGACAACATAACCATCACCAAAAAACCGACCAAAAAAAATGTACTTCATTATAAAACTAAATCTGAAAAAAAAACGAAATTTGAAAAAAAAAAACATGGTGGTGAGGGTGGCGGTGGTGGACGGTGGTGGTGAGTGGAGGAAGAGAAAAGTAAGTGATTTATTTGGGTTTTGGGGTTTTTGATTTATTTGGATTTTTGATTAATTTGAATTTTTTGGGTTTTTGATTTTTTGGGGTTTTTGATTTTTTTTGAGTTTTTGAGAGAGGAGAGTAGTAAAATGTGTGAGATGAGAGAGAAGGGGGTGAGCGGAAAATATATATAGTGAATTAGTGTTTAATTATGTTGTTAGTGATTAATTAATGTGAGTAGGAGAAAGAGTGATAAATTAATGTTAATTGTGTTTTTTGATTTCAATCTCTACCATCCATATTAGATGATCCAAGGGCTCTAGTAAGGACTAAGGGTCTATATATATATATATATATATATATATATATATATATATATATATATATAATATTTGATTTTTGTTGTTAGTATTGTTACTTTTATTAAATTCGTTATTACCGGTCCGGATTCTCTCCATTACTTGAAAAGAAATGGACCTCCGTTACTTTTGAACGGTTAAGATTAAATCTTGGGACAATCTAGTGGTTGTATTATTTCATAAAAGTCATGTTTTAATGAATGGAAAGAGAAAATATATTATAATAAGGGGGCGTTTGGTTAGAGAAAGGGAAAGGGAAAGAAATTAGAAAGGGTAAGAGAGGGAAGATAAGGGATTACCTAAAACTTAACTAGTTGTTTGGTTACATCCAGAAAATGAAGTGTGGTGGGTTGTGGTTTGTTTTGGTGTGCGGGTGGTGGTTTAGTTGGGGTGGTTGTGGTGGTGGTGGTGGCGGTGGCGTCGTGGTGGTGGTGGCGGCAGTAGGTTGGTTGTGGTGGTGGTGATGGTGGTTGTGGCGTCATGATGGTTGTGGTGGTGGTTTATGTGGGGTGGCTGTGGTGGTGGTTTTGGTGGTGGTGGTGGCGGTTGTAACACCCCATATTTTATAATAATATTTTATTATAAAAGTATTTTATTAAATTAATTATTTCGGAGTTTAATAATCTATTTTGAATATTTATATTTATCGTCTTCGTTCTCTATTTATTATTTCTCATTTTAATCTACTTTTGGATGAGTTAAAATGTCCGTGCACGATTTTACTATTTTAATTTAATAACTAGTTTTGTGACCCGTGAAAATCACGGGTTTGATTGTTTTTGTTCTTTTATTTTTGCGGTATCGTTTATGAATGCGTTATTCGGCTTGTTTGTCTTCTTGCTTATTATCTTGGAGATATGTTGGTAGGATACCTAAGCAAGACAATAAAGAGGGTCCTGTCACAGGTCTTGAGGATAAGATATATTATATCTAAGGAGGTTTGGGAATTTATTATATTAGAATAGTTGAAACTTGTTGGAAATCATAAACTCTTTATTGAACAATGACACCAAAATCCATGAATCCCTCATTTTAAAGAACATACGAATGTCCATTCTCTGATTTCGAAGGCTGATATTGCATATAGATTAAATGGGAAATTGTATTGTCTTGTGTTTCATCAGAGCACTTTAAACAACTTATTCTCAAAGCCTAGAAGCAAAAGTCAACACAAATTATGGAAAAACGTAAAATTGCATTCAAACAGTGGAATGTTAAGTTTGCAAACTACCCTTATTTTGCTACGGTCCTCATTGTCTTTGTCTTTTTACTGATTGTGTTGTGTTAATCACTGTCGATCCCCTTTCTGTTTTTGTTCCCTGCTTTTTTTTTACGGTGTTCAGATTGTCTCTGGATTTCGAGGGCGCTTGACTTTGTCACGGTGGTTATTCAGTTCACTCAACATTGACGGCTTTTGGTGTTCTAGTACTTGATATATTGTTTTTAGTGTTGTTTTGGTGCGTTCTAAGAACCTTGATCCCATTTTTATCCAGCAAAGAAACAAAAGGTTGGACACTTGAACATCTAATTTTATTCCTTATTACCTAACGTATTCTAATGAAAAAAGAAATGTAAAATAAAGTAAACGTGTAAAATATATAAATGAATGGATAATAATGATATTTTATAACTGAATTTTACATATTATCTTTAGTCAATTAGAGACAATATGAATAATGCGTAGAAAGCGTTCTGTTAAAATACAACTTATGTTTATCTTACTAATTAGGCTAAAATTACAAGTTTATTTTCTTAAATGAAAAGGAGTTTGTTAAACTTTTTCAGCAAATAATATATTTATAATTCTTGTCGATTTGTCGGTCTTGCGACATCGTCCTTGTAAATTCAATTGATTTCCAACGTATTGGGAAAAATATTATTGAAATGATTTTTGTATAACGAAATACCTAAGTGATATACTTAAATTATTAGCAAGGAGTTGATGACATGTGACTTATACAAATAAAATTTTAGAATAAATACGCATTCAATATTTTTTAAAATAAATTTTATGTGAGCAAGTTTTGGGAGGATACACGAGAAAATGTATCTGTTCAACAATGACATCATTCTAATTTTATTTCTATATCCCTTGTCAATTAGAGTCATCTATATATCTCTTGTTGTTGGTGAACTTTTATTTGAGAAGTTTTAACGTCTATCCCAATGAATTCCAAAGAAATAAGGATGCACAATTTGTATTATTATACTTCCATTTTTTTAATTATCACCTCATTTGCTTGTGCGCGATAATTAAGATTAGGAAAAAGTTTAAAATTGGTGGAGTAATATGAGAATTTTACCCTTAAACATGACATTTTTTTTGTAATTTTTAAAAAAAGTTATAAGAAGCATTTGGTAAAAAGCACGTCTCAAAGTAGAAATTAAAGAAAAAAGAGTGATAATATAAAAATAGACAAAAAAAAGAGAAGTGGGCTGATAATTAAAAAATATTTGTAACAATTGATTATGAGAAAGGGAAAATATATACAAATCATTACAAAAAAAACATTTCTCGAAGAAATATTGGGAGTGCTAGAAGAAAATATTGGATGGAAAACAAAAAATGATTTAAAGGCTTGAAAGCATTCAAAGTTGAAACAATGGATTGGAGAATGATCATTGGATTTCAATCAAAAACCATGCAAAATATTTACCTTGATCCACATTAAAAGATACAATTTATATATTTGGACCATATAACTTCAACACTTCCATTAAGACATTTGATTTACAATCTGTTTGTTGACTAAGATATTTGATTTATAACCTGATTGACAAAATACAAGTTGAAGAGTATACGGAAAACTAATAAAGTGCACGAAAAAGTGTAAGACAATTTAGTACAATTTATTAAATTTGTCAATTAATATTCTAAGGGTTGGAATATATAATGTATCATGTCACCAATAATTAGATATTCATACTAAAATTTGATATTGCGCATACACCATAATAAAAAAAAGAAGGAAAACTCAATAAAAATGAAAAATATATTCAAATCAAAAGATAATTCCAAAGAAGATCCATAACCATTATTTCCAGATTTCATGCAATGTTTTTGATATGTGAGTATGGATGTCATCCTCCTGCAATTTTAATACAAACACAACAATAATAATTAAATATGATTCTAACTCATAATTAATTCAAAACATAATAAGAATAAAAAAGTTAAATAATTAAATTGGTTATATATGCAACTTTACCCACCAACTTTTTGGATGAAAATGAAAAATAGGGTTGTTGTAATATTTATATAAGAAATTTTTTGTAATTAATTATCTAATTAATTTCAAGAATTTATTTGAGAGAAGAAGAAGAAGAATGTTTTGTGAATAAGGGGGAGATAAAAAATTATGGTGAAAAAAATACAAAGTATAATAATTGTGAGGAAAAACCAAAAGACCATTTATTAAATAAAAGAAATAAAAATTAAATGAATAGGTAGATTGATACAAATTTATGAGAGGCAAATAAAGAATTTGTATTCATTTGTTTTTTTGTGTTTGCAACTAATATTTTTTATTTTGTTTGTATTTTATAAGTATGTAACACATGGTTAGAGATTACTTTTAGTTAGATAATCAAGTAATTAATATAATTAAATTATTATTAACCAATAGAAAAATTACACGTGGATTAAAATTAAATGCTTTAAGTAGGCTTATTGTAAAGATTGCTTTTCTTATTTAAGCTCTCCTAGCGTTTTAATAATATCCAATTGGTTTTGTAATCAGATAATCCATTGTATGAGCTAATGGACCTAAAGCCTATTAATTAATCCTCTTATAAAAGAAATTAAAACCCTAAGCTAGTTGGCAGGTTGCTCATTCTTTCTTTTCGTGCGTCGAAGTCTGCCGCGCCTCCCTTTCTCTATTTCTCTCTTTTGTTCTTCTTTTCTCCCTTTGACTCTATTGTTGAATATCTTTTATTCTTACAAACTCATACACAAATTATATTTTCATAATCCTTGCTCTTACCTTTACAATAATTTATTCTCCAAATAATTTTATGAGAATTATTTGTATGGACTTTTCGACCTACGTTTTGGGTCTCTTATTTTAATGGGTAAAGAAGAAGAAGATATTTTATGGTGTTTTCATGGATTTGGATTCGTGCATTCTTAATGTCGATTTTGGGGACGTTGACACGTGTTGGAGACAAGGCTTTGTTGATCGTTTTCTTTATGAATGTTTTCTTTAATTGCTAAAAAGGTAACTAGGTGTTTTCCTTTAATTGTGTTTATGCCAATTGATGTAATTAATGTGATTTAATGATTGAATTGTATGATTAGTACATGTTTTGATTGTTTATTATCATGTTAATTATGTTTTCGCATGTTTGTATATGATTTAATGCTTTAATTATGTCTCGTATATTGTTTACATGTTTATTATGGGTGTCATGAGCGCAATTAGGGTTTACGAATCAAACCCTAGTGGCGGCATGATTGGCGGTCAAGAGTTCTCTCCAAAGTTATAGCTAGAGCTAGTATAACCTTGATGATGATTCAAGTGTTATAGCTAAAGTTAATACAACTTTGGGTAGTTACTCTAGTTATGGCTGAAACAGGTATAACCTTGGAAGTATGAATCCAGGTTATAGCTGAATCTACTATAACATTGAAGTACGAGTTAAGGTTATAGCTGGAACTAACATACCCTGAGATTATGGCTCAAGGTTATGGTTGAAACTAGTATAACTTTGACTTTCGTGTCAAGGTTATAGTTGAGGTAAGTATAACTTCAAGTTATATGTGTTGAAGTTATAGTAGAGGTTACTATAACCTCGCATCCAGAGTTTATGTTATGGTTAGGGTTACTATACCATTGAATGGTTAATGTTAAAGTTATAGTTGGAGTACTATAACATTGAATGGTTGGTACTTGCTCACATGTTGTTGATGTGACCATAATTAGAGCATATTTAGTCCCTGAATTAGCCTTGTTCCCATGCTTTTTAGTGCATATTTGGGTCATTTATTGTCTTTAGTTCTTTGTTTTGCATATTCTTTGAGGTTTTGTGTCCTTGGTAGGAAAGGAGTGCAAACCTTGCATTTTCATGGCAAAATGAGATTAAATTGATTGAATTCAATGACCAAGCATCAAGGAGAGACAAGATTAGAAGGCCTTTGTACATACTATAGTAGATGGGCAATGATGAGAAAAGATCCTTGCATCCCCGAGGAAATCCCCAAGGATTTTATGAAGAAAAGGGAAGAAAAGAAGAAGAAATGAGACTGTCCAGCAATCCGTGCGGATTGTCCTGAAGACGCCCGTCCTCCACCACCACAATCCGAGCGTCTTCACCACAAGACGCCCGGGCAGCAACACCAGAAGATGCCCGTCTTCTCCCCAAGACGCCCGGGCAGAGACCCTCGAATCCGCCCGTCCCGTGCTAAAGACGCACGGATTCCCAGGCAGATAATTTCGTTTCTTCAAGCTTCAAGAAAGATGCCCATCCTTCCAAAAATATCGGCGTTTCCTTAAGTAAGGACTTAATCGTCATTTAAGCCCTTAGTTAACCCTAATTCCTACACCTAATCCCCACTATAAATACCCCATTAGTCTAATTAGAAGAGCATGTTCTTCTTAGCAATCTTTAGTGTAGTTAATATCAATCAAATCTCTCTTTAATTTTGTAATCAAGAATTAATCAAGTTTTAATACAAGTTTTATTTCCTTAATCTCTCTTTTGTTCATCCTTTATTTTGGGTAATTGAAGATTATTTGGGTTATTATTGGGAGATTGACAACCTCTCAATCAAGCATCAAGTACTTCTTGTATTCTTTGCTTTATTATCGGAATCATTCGTAGGTATAATTCTTTTAATCCCTATCATTGCTAATTACTTTCATTTATTCATCATGTTTCACTTTGTTGGTATGATTGACAACCTTGCTAGCATGTTCAACATGATAATGAGTGAGTAGTTCCTTAGCTAGGGTTAATGGGTAATTAGGGGAAACCAACATGTTGAATGATTCATGCTTAAATTAATATGCTTTCATGGTTTATTTGCTTGCTTGTTTTGATCTCAACTCATGCACATGTTATGTTTGATGAAATGCAAGCCTATGAATCCTTGCATTTTTTACCCATCACCTATCTTTTCAATGAGACTTGTAAGACATAAACCAACTCGAGTCTCATTAGACCATGCATGTTGTTGAGTAGGGAAGACTAAGTCGACTTGTAGGTGTTGTACAATCTAATCGATTCGGCTCCGGGACCCAAACTTTCCTAGGATTGTAAGATATAAACCAACTCAATCCATCACAACAATAATTGCTTGCTTATAATTTGAGAACATGTTTGTATGATCAATTCCCATGAATCCCCTATGACCCCATGATACCCTAGTGCCTTTTATCAATTGTTTACAACCCTTTTAATTCATCTTGCTTGTTTACCTTCATTGTTATTTAGTTTAGTAACCTTCTACATCAACCCCAATTGTGACACCCCTAAGACACCACTAGTTGCAATAGAAATCTCATCTCAATTCCCGTCCCTTGAGATCCGACCTTTACTTGCCTCTTTACTAATTGTAGAGTTGTTTGTGAAGTTATAAATTGTGTTTTGCTCTAGGTGCTCCTAACGACAAGTTACCGAAAAGATATAGTCCGACCAAAAATGGCGCCGTTGCCGGGGACGGTGTTAACTTGATTTAGATTTTCTTATATTGTTATTAGTTGTGTCTTTCTTTGCCTTGGGGAAGTAAAACTCCTCAAGGTTTGTTCTAATTGTTTTCAAGTTGTTTGATATTTTGCAAGATTGACCTTATAGATTGTTTTGTAGAGGATCACTTAAGTATACCTTTCTTCAAAGATCCCATGCAAGCATTGGAGGCCTTGGAAGCAAGTGAGGCTAAAAATATGTATTGGGAATTGGAGGTAGATCTTTTTGAGGCCGCTCTAGCTAACAAAGAACTTACTCATGCACAATCCGAATTAGTGCATAACATCCTTGTGGAAGCATGTCAACCTATAGAAGATGAGCAATCCATCCTAGAAGACATCTTACAAGCTCAAGAGCAAGAGGAATCCATCATGGAATTTGAATGTGATGAGATTGATGAGAATGAAGAACAAGTTGAATATGCTATGAGAATGGAATGTCTAATGGAGATGAAGCAAATTCTCAATGAAACTCCAAAGGAGGAAAGTGAGGTACAAACTCCTACTTTAAAACCCCTTCCCCCAAATTTGAAATATGCTTACCTTGATGAATCAAAGACCAAACCCGTGATTGTTAATGATAGACTTGATGAGAACCAATTGGGAAAATTGCTTGATGTGTTGAAACAACATGAGAAGGCTATAGGTTATAGTCTAGATGACCTTAAGGGGATAAGTCCCAACTTTTGCATGCATAGAATTCATCTAGAGGAAGACCATAGACCTACCATTCAACCTCAAAGAAGATTGAACCCTCACATGCAAGAAGTTATCAAAGGAGAAGTTATGAAATTACTTGATGCGGGAATCATATATCCCATATCGGATTATTTGTGGGTTAGCCCCGTCTAAGTGGTACCTAAGAAAGGAGGTACCACGGTAGTGACAAATGAAAAGAATGAACTAATACCCACAAGGATGATCACCGGTTGGCGTATGTGTATTGACTATCGAAAATTTAATTCCGCAACAAGAAAGGATCATTTCCCCTACCATTCATTGACCAAATGCTTGAGAGGTTAGCCTCCAACAAATTCTTTTGTTACCTTGATGGGTATTCGGGATTCTTCCAAATCCCTATACACCCGGATGACCAACATAAGACCACCTTCCCATGCCCTTATGTTACTTTTGCATATAGGAGGATGCCTTTTGGTTTATGTAATGCCCCCGCCACTTTCCAAAGATGCATGATGAGTGTCTTCTCCGATTACCTAGAGACCATAATGGAAGTTTTTATGGATGATTTTAGTGTTTATGGAAAGGACTTTGACTCATGTTTGCATAATCTTTCTCTTGTGTTGCAAAAATGTGAAGATGTTAGTCTTGTTTTAAATTGGGAAAAGTGTCACTTCATGGTCAATGAAGGAATTGTTTTGGGTCATTTAATCTCGAAAAAGGGCATCGAGGTCGATAAAGCTAAAGTTGAGGTGATAGAGAAACTCCCACCTCCCGTAAATGTTAGAGGGGTGAGAAGTTTTCTCGGCCACGCGGGTTTTTATCGCCGTTTTATAAAGGATTTTTCATAGCGAAACCCCTCACTCAACTCTTGCTCAAAGATCCCAATTCCATTTCACTGATGAGTGTGTCGAAGCCTTTAATAGAATCAAGGAAGCACTAATCTCGGCACCGATCATTCAACCTCCAAATTGGGAACTACCGTTCGAGATTATGTGTGATGCTAGTAACTACGCCGTTGGAGCGGTTCTTGGCCAACGGGTAGGAAGAGCTCTTCATGCCATCTACGATATAAGCAAGACTCTTGATACCTCCCAAGTGAATTATGATACCACTGAGAAAGAGCTTCTTGCCATTGTCTATGCTTTAGACAAATTCCGTTCCTACTTACTTGGATCCAAGGTGATTGTCTTTTTGGATCACCGTGCTCTCCGACATCTCTTGATAAAGAAGGAGGCAAAACCAAGGTTGTTGAGATGGATTTTGCTTCTTCAAGAATTTGACTTGGAAATAAGAGACAAGAAAGGAGCCGAAAATGTGGTGGCGGATCACTTGTCAAGGATCCGGTTTCATGATGAACAAGGAGAAACCCCGATCAATGACTCATTTCCCGACGATATTTTGATGGCCATTCAAACACAACTTGAAAGGAACATCACCCCATGGTTTGCCGATTATGCTAATTATATTGTTGGAAAAGTACTCCCTCCAAATTTGAACCACAACCAAAGAAAGAGGTTCCTATTCGAAGTAAAGAGGTACTTTTGGGATAACCCAAACCTCTACAAGGAGTGTAGTGATGGGCTCTACCGGAGATGCATCCCTCAATGGGAAGTCCAAGGAATCTTGGAAGGGTGTCACTCATCACCCTACGGTGGGCACCATGGAGCAAGGAGGACCATTGCAAAAATTCTTCAATCGGGCTTCTATTGGCCTACAATATTTCAAGACACAAGAGAATTCATCATTCATTGTGACGCTTGTCAAAGAACGGGGAATATCTCTTGGAGGAACGAAATGCCACAAAGGGGCATTCTAGAGGTGGAGATCTTCGATGTTTGGGGGATCGATTACCAAGGTCCCTTTGTGACATCCAATGGGAATAAGTACATCCTTGTGGCCGTAGACTACGTCTCAAAGTGGGTGGAGGCAATTGCCACTCCAAATGATGATGCAAAAACGGTCACCAAGCTCTTCAAGAAGATAATCTTCCCAAGATTTGGAGTTCCTAGAGCAATCATAAGTGATGGAGGAACGCATTTTCATGAGAAGAAACTTGCATCTCTTTTAACCAAGTATGGTGTTCAACATAGAACCGGCTTGGGATATCATCCTCAAACAAGCGGTCAAGTTGAAGTTTCAAATAGATAAATCAAACAAATCCTTGAGAAAGTTGTGAACAAGACCCGAAAAGATTGGAGCACAAAGCTTGATGATGCTCTTTGGGCTTATAGGACGGCCTATAAGACTCCCATAGGAGCCTCCCCTTACAAGCTTGTCTATGGAAAAGCATGTCACTTGCCAATCGAATTGGAGTACAAAGCTTTTTGGGCAATCCGAGCACTTAATCTTGATCTCAAATTGAGTGGCCAAAAGAGGATGATTCAAATTCAAGAGTTGGAGGAATTCCGACTACAATCCTATGAGAATGCCAAGATCTACAAAGAAAAGACGAAATTGCTCTATGACAAGAGGATCAGACAAAAGGCCTTGCACAAAGGAGACAAAGTCCTTCTATTCAATTCCCGCTACCGACTCTTTCCGGGAAAGTTGAACTCTAGATGGATGGGTCCCTACGTGATCACCGAAGTTGGAAGATATGGGGATTTTGAAATCAAGGCGGAAGATGGAAGCAAGTTCAAAGTCAATGGTCAAAGGTTGAAGCCATACTATGAGGGAGCGTTTATTGAAGAGGTCGAGGTCACCTACCTCGGGCCTCCTCATCCTTGAAAGAACCATCAAAGGGAGAGTTTGGTGGAGTCCTCCCTAAATCACCACTTGTAAATATACTAACCCTCTAACTTGTATTTATAATTTTATTGCATTTCTTTAATTATAGGCATAAACTCTTTTCATGAGAGTAAGTGAGGGAGGGTCACTAACGAATTTTGAATGAAGGAAGGAACCAATTTTCAAGTGTGGGGCAGCATTTATGAGAGGAAAGGAAATCAAAGGAAAGATTCGCAGCTTGAACACGTGCGTCTTCATTGGAATCCGCCCGTCCTGCTGGAATCCGGGCATATTGGGAAGAATCCGTCCGTCCCGCTAAGCTGTGAAATTGGAAATTTTGGGACTGTGGAAGAATCTGAGCGTCTCAGTAAGGAAGCCGCTCGTCCTGAGGAATACGCCCGTCTTTGCAGAAAGAGGGCCGTCTTTTTGCCTGTGAATTTCAAGAAATTTCACTATCTCAGAATCCGTCCGTCTTTGAGAAAAGACGCCCGTCTCGTCTTCAGAGAATCCGAGCGTCTTGCGGTCGGGACGCCCTGTTGGAATATGTGTCCTCCGACAATAATGCGATCACGACTGTTGATCATGATGATCACATGTTTAAGTCTCATTATAAAGAATACAATTGGGAAGTAATATTTTACTGTCAACTGATCAACATATATCGGTAATGATTGGCTGACTAGAGTTTGACATTACTGTCGTGCGACGGTGGTGATCAGTTGATCCCCTAGGTCATACCTATAGGGCAACACTCTTAATTGATCATTTAATTAATCGTATAACGTTACGAGTTAATTAAATTACTTGAAAATTGACGGACGATTTTGGAAGTAAAATTTACGTATCACATTGAAATTGATTAAAATGAGATACGGTCTGAGTATTTGAATTGTATCATTACTCAGATGAAATTATTGTTTAAAGAAATAATTAAAATTGAATGAATTATTATAAATACAATTTATTGTGATTTGTAAATTGGTAAAATATTTTGGTACAAGTAATTATGAATTACTAAGTCGATTTTTGTATATGACGTATTTTTATTAATACGTTGATTTTTAATATGTTAAAAATACATAACTAATTTATGTAACATATGACATGTGACATAAGACAAAATTGACAAAAATAAAATGAATTCCATTTTATGTATGTACCGAAATTAAGGGGAAGTTTTGGCTAAAATTGTGTTGTTTAAATTAGTGGAAAACATAATCATTCACTAATAGCCTAGCCATGCAACCCTAGTTTGCATTGTGAAGGCAAACAAGAGCATGCATTGGGTCTCCTTTCTTCCCTCCTCTTCCCTCCTACCCGGTTTTACCAAAGAAAAGGCAAAGGGTTTTTGTCTTATATTTTTGATATACACTACATGCATGAGTGTGCATTATTCATTCATTTTCTAACTTATCAAAAATTAAGATTTTAGAAAGAGAAAATACTTCCTCTCCTATTCTCTCCCAACCGGTTTTTTGGGAGATTAAAAACCAAATTGTTTTGGGTCATTTTTCTACAAGATTAATATTGTACTAGTACCTATAATACTAATTTTAATTAAGAGAAAGCTTTGGGTATAAATCCTTGGGAGAGATCCTACACTTGGATCTTAGTTCATCCAAAAGGGAAATCTCAAGAACAAGAGAGAAAGGTGATCTCTCTTGTGCCCATTAAACCGAAAATCACAATGTAAGAACAATGTTTCTTCCTTATTTTGTTTTAATGTTTGCATGCATAAGATCAATCATTAATTTTATGACAAATTAAATTATAACATATATGAATATGTAAGTATATAGATCTACTTTTCCTTCAATCGGTATCATGAGCCATGGTTGTTTGCATGCAAATCGGTTAATAGTTTTTCCGAGTTATAAAGATTAACATATAAAACTTGTAAAATTTGTGTTATTATGATATATCACGAAATTAATTCATGCATGTTAAAATTTCTGGTCCTAAAATGTTTTAGGATATTTTGGTTAATTTACGGATTTTTATTGTTCATATTATACAATAATGGCATTTAAATATGATTTTATGAGTAAAAATGTCATTTTCGATCTAAAATTAGCTATACTTCGAATTTTCCAGTGATTTTTGGATATGTGGTCACATATATTATTTTGAGATAACCTGTAAATTTTCATAATTTTTGGACTTGTTATGCTCGAAAAATGGATTTTTCATTATTAAATTCGGATTTAGGTGAAAAATAAGTTAATATGAGATAAATTTCGAATCTGGTCATACAAATTTAGTATGTTGTCACATGAAATTTTACAAGATGTGTGTAAAATAATGGGCTATAGTGAAGTCTTTTTGCATGATTTATGGATTTTTGAAGAAAAATGGCATAAATAGTGACTTAATTAATGAAAAAATTAATAAAACATACTCTATGACTAAAGAAAAACATCATATGTTGCATTTTATTATCTTTTACAGATATAAAATTGAAAAGTTAATGTATATAATTTTTCACATGTTTTTATGATTATTTTGGTTAAAACCGATAAACCGCAACATTGTTTTTCCGGATAAATTTCGAAATTTTTAACCTAAGTTTTTTTAACATTATGAGTGTCATGGTATTTTTCCAGAATATTCATGAGTTTAAATTTCAAATTTTGAATTTATTTTAAATTTTGTGATTTATTTGAAGTTTATAGCTTATTTTGAAATTTTTAGTCCATTAATGAACAAATTTAGAAATATGAGTTAATTATGGTCAAATTATTAGTGAAGACTAAATTTTGAGTCCTAAGTGGTTAGGGTAATTAACTTATGCATAAATATGAATTTATGTAATTTTTTTGTGATTATAAAATGTTGAAATTACGCAAATCCGTAAAAACCGAGTAATATACGATATTGGCTGATTAAAGGTGATTTAGCATAAAATTGGGTATGTTCATACATATTATAATGCTGCTTTTTTTCCTTTATGATTGTCATAATTTTATTTATGTAATTTTGAATTATGTAATTTTACTTAGTATGGCCTTATTTATTTTATGCTTGCATTTTATTTATATGTCACATGCATCGCTAAATCGCCATAACTAAAACATGCATCTTCTTTCATCGAGTTTAATCGACCGTGTCAATTAGAATTATCGTAGTTCACCGCTTTAGTTCACTTAAAACGTGATAGATAATAAATTGACATGACCTCTCGCTAAAACAATTAATTGAGACATAGCCTTACCAAATAGTAGAAACCATGAAAACCTATTTCGCAAGGGAGTGCACTCGGCCCTACCGGGGTACAAAACTTGTTACGTAGGGGAAGTGGGTGATAAATGTCCATCCACCGAATTCATGTTGATAAGGGATGAATCGGCCCTACCGTGCCCGAGTTGATGTGGATTTGGATCATGGACACATTTATTCAAAATTTGGATTGAACTCAACAAAAGTTTTTCGATAAGGGTTTCATCGGCCATACCGTGCCCTTGTCGGATGTGTTTTGGGCTATAGATAATTATTAGAGTAATTTTATCGACCAAGAGTTCTAAAAGTAGAATCGATTAAACGTTAATCCACCGAGTTATATTGATAAAGGATGAATCGGCCCTACCGTGCCTAAGTCGATATGAATTTGGGTCTTGGAATCATTTATCTAATTGGGTAGAGGTCACTAGAAAAATGCACAAAACTTGTTTAAATTAAAATTTTTTACGAGTATTATTATTAAAACGACATTTGTTTTACTCCTTTGTTTTGTAGACCACTTTTTCCTCATAACAAATGGCAACACCAACCCCTATTGCAACGCCTCTCGCTAGTTCATCATGGCTCCGATCCTTCATGGATCGATGTAAACTTGAAAAGAATGGGTCAAATTTCTCCGATTGGGATGCCCAACTCAAACTAGCCGCCCAAGGTGACGACAAGCTTCGTTACCTTACCGAGGCATCTCCACCCGAACCTACTACTAGGTCGACCGCCGCCACTAGGGAAGCATATGAGGCTTACCAAAAGGAGTCCGCCGCAATGAAAAATGTCTTGATATTTGCGATGGAGGCGGACCTCCAAAGGAGAGCCTTTAAAATGGGCAATGCTAATGAGATTTACTCCAAGCTTGTGACAATGTTTTCACAAACTCCGCGGATCGTCCAATATGAGGCGGCCGCGGCATTCTTTGATCTCGACTTCAAAGAGGGGCAAAAGGTTAGCCCTCATGTGCTCAAACTCATGGAGCTTGTCGAGACCTTGAAAATTCAAAAGGTTGAAATCCCCAAAGAACTCATTGTAGATAGGATTCTACACTCCTTGTCCAAAGTCAAAGCGTATGTTCAATTCCGGGTGAATTTTAACATGCAAGACAAGGATGTGTCTCTTGAAGAATTGCACAAGTTACTTGTGCAAGCCGAGAGGGACATGGGGTTAAATGTGAACCCTCCAAAAGATCTGCTTAACATAAGCACTAAGAGTAAGGGGAAGTTCAAGAAGAATGGGAGGAAGGGTAAGAAGCAAACTCCCACATTCACCAAAGCTAAGACTTGTGAAGCTAGCACTTCAAAAATCAAGAAGGGTCCTCTTGATAAATGCCATTATTGTAATGGTATGGGACATTGGAAAAGAAATTGTTCCAAATACCTTGGTGATATTAAGGCTGGAAAGATTACTCCAGTAGGTAAATGACTATCCTTCTTTTATGTTTCTAATTCAACTATGGTATTATGATGCAAAGTTGTGATAATGTATCTCCCTTTTTATTGTAAATAGGACCTCCACCAAGCAAAGACAAGGGAAAGGAAAAGCAAGCATGAGAAACCATCAAGAAGCTAGGGATAGCTTTCATGGAGCTTTGCTTTTCATTGTCTTATTTTAAATTATGTTTTGGATTTTAGAACCTTAAGTTTCCGTGTTCGACATGGAAAGGTATTTTGGAAAATGGGTTGTATTTTGGATAATGGTGACTTGGTTTGCAACCCAAGTCACCCGTTTTATCATTTTATCCTTTTGTTCTAAAATTCATGTTTAAATGCTTGTTCTTAGAAACATATAACTTAAAGTGATCTAATAGACAAATATAATGACGGGTTTCATTATATGTCCATATGCTTAAGGCTTGTGTATGATCATTTATAAAGCGATTTTGAGTCTATGAACTCTCTTAAAGGAATGTCAATCACCAAGTACACTTACGAAATCTATAACTATTAGTCAATCTATGAGATAGTTCTCCTTATACTTCAAATCATTATTTGTGTCTCATATGCTATCTTTGAATCTATAGTGTATTTATTCTAAAGATAGAGTGGGAGAAAAATGAGGACACAACACACAAGACAAGATAAAAATTGTGTACTTGTGTAAATGAAGATCTACGCAAGAAAGAATGATTTGAATGAAGGTATATCTATTTACAAAGTATACCAAATAGATGAGATCTATGGTCTCAAGTAAGTTCTATATGACAAAAGAGACCAAGTGAAGTAATCGAAAGAACATATTCTTATGATAACTACACGAGGAGACCAAAAGAAAGTTTTGGAACAAAATGACTAATGTAAAGTCTTAACAAGTTTTTGACTAAGTTTATGATAAATTTTGACCAATAGTTTCAACCTTGAGATTTACTTAAGAGCCTAAATGAATCAATGTAACATCCTAGTAATAAGCGATATTTTCACTAGAAGTTGCAAGAATTGATATACCGATATCTCCAATAGCCAAAGTTTTAAACCACGTAGATGTCATTACTTAACCTCATTATGAAAATGGATTGGTTAAACATCCTTCTAAAAGGGATATTTTGAAGGATGTGTATTAGATATTACTTATATTTAATAAATGACATTGTCACACATCATTATGACATGAGTGTGTTAGAGATTTAAAATCTCTTTCCGTAAGGTTAAAATGAGACCTCTTCGAAATAGGTATTTTGAAGGGATATGATGGGAACATATATGGTTTTATCTTAATAACTTGGCAATGCAATTTATATTTCAATTCTTGAAAAGTTTCGATTGAGAAGTCAATTTCGAAATATGTGGAATTGAGTGGGAGTTAGGAAATTATCATGTGAAGACATGGAATTTAGTGGGAGCTATCATCCTTTGAATGTTTACAACTCACCACTCATTAAAGAATGACGAGCTAACACCTTCCTTCATAGAGGAAGTTTTGAGTTTTCAATTCTGGATGAAAATGGACTATGATGAATCCAATTACATCAAGGGATGTTGGATAAGTATTGGGAGATACACATCGGATCAACAGAAACATAGGTTATTCATCTAAATGAAATGGAATTGCCATTAGCAGTCATGGTCGTTCCTTGAACCTAAATATAGTTGATGACATGATTATAAGTTACTAATGTTTCCGTCATTAGAATGATCATGCACATGTCCAATGGTGAATCATATGCATAAGAGCATGATGATTCATTGGTAAGCCATAATAGAAACGTCATGAATTCTCAAGTAGAATCCGATAAGCGATTTCGGTGTTTGTCAGAATGCTCTTATATGTATCAAGAGGTTGCGCATATTAATGAAAATCCGAGCACATGTAAGGATTTATGAGAATCCTAAATCTTTCGAGCCTAGAAAGAGAAATAAGAAGTTTTGGAAAGATACTTAGTTGAATAAGAAGTTACTCAAAACTAATCTTTCCTAACTATGCTAGGACTTGTGAGAAGTGCTAGGCTAATCATCTTGTCAAATTGTTGCAACATTCTGCAAAACATATACCTAGTGCATTGTGTGTGGATGGAGTACTTGATCAGTACAAGTTATAACATTCACCACAAATTCGTTCGTTATGTGATAATCGATAAGGAAGTTCTTTCAAGATAAAGAACCAAAACCGAGGTCGGGAACCTTGATGTGTACTTGGTAAGATTCATGCTATGAGAGAGAACATGAATGTAAAGGAAAATGCGATTATAAGAAGTTTGAACACATGGACACATGGCATGTTAAACTTCTATTGCAATCAATAAGTGTTTACACTTACGATTTGCATCACAAGGTTGTAATATGGTATTGACTACCCGAGTGTGATGTGGACATTTGTCGTTTGAGTTATTATTAACTCACCTTGTACATTGTTATATCCAAACAGGTTGTGGAGACAATTGAACCCCGTTAAAGTGAACATGGATTAACATTGTATTTGCCCATAGTTACTTACATGAGGTGACGTCTCGAAGTGACTAGAGTGTGATGCGATTGATGGCAAGTTCAAGTGCCATAGAGTCATGTGAGATGACTATTCGATCACATAGACAGACTGTTAGGAACATTTTGTCGGGCCTAATGACCGCTTATAGAGTTCTGGCAAATTTATATAACCTGGTCATGGCGAGAGCTACTATAGTATTCGAATGAGTCGATTCTTTTGACTAAAGACTATTCGCCTAAGATGGCACAGTTTCAGATTAACTTTGATTTGTGTTACTACGACCTTCGTAAATGGGGTCAAATGGCCATATTTTGGGTTATGATGGCTGTGGCTAGTCGAAGGTAATGAGTGCGATAGGAATTGTCCATCCCTAGTCAGGGTTATAACAATATCTCAGGGCCACTCGAGGAGTAATGAACTGGAAATGCGTGGCCACGCTCGGAAGGTATCTATGATAGATAAATCCGGTCAATCAGTTATTCTCCAGATCGAGGAAACCACTCTCGATATGATCACTTGCAAGTACGACCTGAAAGACACCTTGCATTGAGTGGGAGATAGTAATAGGACAAGAGAATTGGTGACACACACTTGTCGAGGACAAGTGGGAGATTGTTGGAATATGTGTCTTCCGACAATAATGCGATCACGACTGTTGATCATGATGATCACATGTTTAAGTCTCATTATAAAGAATACAATTGGGAAGTAATATTTTACTCACAACTGATCAACATATATCGGTAATGATTGGTGACTAGAGTTTGACATTACTTGTAGATGCGGCGGTGGTGATCATTGATCCCCTAGGTCATACCTATAGGGCAACACTCTTAATTGATCATTTAATTAATCGTATAACGTTACGAGTTAATTAAATTACTTGAAAATTGACGGACGATTTTGGAAGTAAAATTTACGTATCACATTGAAATTGATTAAAATGAGATACGGTCTGAGTATTTGAATTGTATCATTACTTAGATGAAATTATTGTTTAAAGAAACAATTAAAATTGAATGAATTATTATAAATACAATTTATTGTGATTTGTAAATTGGTAAAATATTTTGGTACAAGTAATTATGAATTACTAAGTCGATTTTTGTATATGACGTATTTTTATTAATACGTTGATTTTTAATATGTTAAAAATACATAACTAATTTATGTAACATATGACATGTGACATAAGACAAAATTGACAAAAATAAAATGGATTCCATTTTATGTATGTACCGAAATTAAGGGGAAGTTTTGGCTAAAATTGTGTTGTTTAAATTAGTGGAAAACATAATCATTCACTAATAGCCTAGCCATGCAACCCTAGTTTGCATTGTGAAGGCAAACAAGAGCATGCATTGGGTCTCCTTTCTTCTCTCCTCTTCCCTCCTACCCGGTTTTACCAAAGAAAAGGCAAAGGGTTTTTGTCTTATATTTTTGATATACACTACATGCATGAGTGTGCATTATTCATTCATTTTCTAACTTATCAAAAATTAAGATTTTAGAAAGAGAAAATACTTTCTCTCCTATTCTCTCCCAACCGGTTTTTTGGGAGATTAAAAACCAAATTGTTTTGGGTTATTTTTCTACAAGATTAATATTGTACTTGTACCTATAATATTAATTTTAATTAAGAGAAAGCTTTGGGTATAAATCCTTGGGAGAGATCCTACACTTGGGTCTTAGTTCATCCAAAAGGGAAAGCTCAAGAACAAGAGAGAAAGGTGATCTCTCTTGTGCCCATTAAACCGAAAATCACAATGTAAGAACAATGTTTCTTCCTTATTTTGTTTTAATGTTTGCATGCATAAGATCAATCATTAATTTTATGACAAATTAAATTATAACATATATGAATATGTAAGTATATAGATCTACTTTTCCTTCACGCCCGTCTTGGAGGCGTCATATTTTTTTGGAAAGTTAACTGTGACAGAATCCGAGCGTCTTCGCTCGAATCCGCCCGTCCCGTGAAGTTGGAATCCGAGCGTCTTCTGCTCGAATCCGCCCGTCTTCCTGCGATAATTCGGCCCGACTTTTCTTAATTTTATTACACCCCACCACACAATTTGTGACACATCACCCTTCCTTCCACTTGTATTATAAAAACCCACCTCCTTATGACTCCAAATCATATCCCAATCACTCTTTTACCCCACAAAATCAAAAAGCCTCAAATTTCTAGGGTTTCAAAGGCAACACTCAACCCACAAGGAGCATCTTTATTCTTTAACAAATCAAAAATCCCAGCTCAATAATCAAGGAATGGCACCAAGGAGATCTTCTTTTAGGAATGGGAGGAGACCAAGGGTAAGGGGAAGTTCTTCTACCTCCAATGTCAACACATTAAGAAGGGAGCATGAAGAAATTGTGGATCTTACAAGACTTGATGACTTCTCAAATGTTGAATTTATCAATGATGTGCAAAGATTAGTCTTCCACCGGCTTCTAAGTAAGAACATTCTCCCTACTAAGTTTTCATGTCATGATACCTTGAGGAAACTTGGGATTTATCACCAAGTGGAAGCTCTCTTTGAAGTATTTGGTCTCTCTACCCTTTTCCGCATGTATGAACAAACTTACCGATCTCTTGTGCTTGAGTTTTTGAGCTTTTTGAAGATTACAACCTTGAACAAAACAATATGCATAGAATTTAGGTTGGAGAATGTTTCAAGGATGATGACCCTTGTAGAATTCGCAAATGTGCTTGGTCTCGATGTTTCGCCTACCCGGACATCGAAGCCAAAGAAATATAGTGTTGAACCTTTGTGGAGGGCCATGACCGGCCGGGATTTCATACACACCAAGGAATGTCTCGCTTTTCATATTCAAAATCCTATCTTGAGACTTACTTATCGATTCCTTTCCGGCACTCTATTTGCTCGCCGAGATCCGGCGATTGTGAATCAACTTGACCTTGTGTTCATGGAATCCTACCTCAATATTCAAGGAAGGAGTGTGTACCACTTCAATGCACCTCTAGTGCTACTCGAGAAATGGGCAAAGTTTAGGAATGGTTATGATGATGGGATGAAACACATTGTAAATGGAGGGCTCATTACTAGGCTTGCGAAGCATTTCAATCCGAGATTCAATTAGAATAATGAGTATGCTCCTCTTTCCGGAAACACGGGGATAAATGAAGATCTTCTTCTTATTCATCATCATTGGATAACCCTTGAGGGGGTTGAAAAGCGGATCAAGTGGATAACGAAAGGAAGTGATCCAATTTTTCTACCAATGACCGGCCTACCACGAATTTCCCCAAGAAGAGGACCTTTGTCTCCAATCCCGTCCTACCTTATCCCTCCAAACCCAACCCAACCAAGACAAGCACCACCACCTCCAAATCGTCAACAACAATAACAAGAGCAACAATCTCAAGATGAGAAGATCAAAGTGCCTCCCTACCCATTTCCTTATCAACCGTACAACCATCCCAACCCCTTCATCCTCCCCAGTGACGACTTTGTCACGGGAATTCTACAAGATTTGCACTTCCGCCAATACGAAACCACCGTGGACAATTACTATGCACTCTATCCTCAATACCACGATATGGTTCAAAAGGGAAAGATTAGTGAGGAGGGAGCATTTCCCTCATGGGCATAAATGGACTTACTCTTCCCCAATTCGGAGAGGGCAAATGAAGGGGCAAGCGGGAGACAAAAGGAAGGGAGCAACAATTCTTGCGGAGGGGACACGGTGGAGCTTGAAAGTGAAGAGGACGAGTTCATGGACCCGAATATGAGTGATGCATCAAAGGAGATATGGGATAGTGATTTAGAGGGAGATGACGGTAATCTCTAGAGGATCAGTTCATGGCTAGATGGAGCGGGCAAGAGGCACCCATCACAAGCTCAAGTGAAGTTTCCTCATCTCCTCTCTTTAATTTTCAAGTTTCATGAAAAGAAGTTTGTGTTTTGTTAACTTGTATATTATTTAATCTTGATCATGGTTGGAGTAGTCCTAGCAACATAGAGGACTAACACCTCGGCCCCATTGAGGTGTTCTTATTTCATTGTTCCCACTTTTGAAAATCCAAAATGACAAATTTAGTTTCATGCATTGCATCGTCTGTGCATGAACTACACCCAACCTTAGGACATTAGAAATAATGTCTAACTCGGTTTGGGGAAGTACATACATACACAACAGGAGGTAATCTATGAAGGAAAGGTAGATCTATATACTCAACATATTCATATATGTTTTAGGTTAATTTAATCATAAAATTAATTGGTGATCTTATGCATGCAAACTATAAACAATTTAAAGAAGAAATCTTTATCTTACATTGGTATTTCGGTTTATTTGGGCACAAGAGAGATCTCCTTCTCTCTTGTTTTGTGCTTTCCTTAATGGAAGAACTAATATCCAAGTATAGGATCTCTCCCAAAGTATAATACCCAAGGCACACTCTTAATAAAATTAATATTATGTATACTAGAACAATATTAATTTAGTGATAAAATTGACCCAAAAATATTTGGTTTTTGGACTCTTAAAACCAGTTAAAAGGAGAAGAAGAAGAAGAAAATATTTTATCTCTCTAAAATATTTTTGATGAATGAAAATGAATGAATGAACAACAAAAACATTTTTGTGTATATTAGGTAAAATAAGAGGAAAAACCAACCGGGTGGAAGAGGGGATTAGAGGGAGCCAATGCATGCTTGAGTTTGTCTTCACAATGACAACTAGTTTGCATGGCTAGTTTTGTAGGGGAATGATTATGTTCACCACTTAACATAATCAACACAATAAAACTCCCTAATACTCCTTAATTTCGGTTTACATAGATAATATGGACTCCATATTATCTTTGTCAAAATGTCAATTTGTCTTATGTCACATGTCATATGTTACATAAATTTGTTATGTATTTTTAACATATTAAAAATCAACGTATTAATAAAAATATATACGTCATATACAAAAATCGACTTAGTAATTCATAATTACTTGTACCAAAATATTTTACCAATTATAAATCACAATAACTTGTATTTATAATAATTCATTCAATTTAATTGTTTCCTTAAACAATAATTTCATCAGAGTAATGAAACAATTCGATTACTCAGACCGTATCTCATTTAATCAAATTTCAATGAGACACGTAAATATTACTTCCAAAATCGTCCGTCAATTTTAAATAATTTAATTGACTCGTAACGTTATACGATCAATTAATTGATCAATTAAGAGTGTTGCCCTTTAGGTATGACCTAGGGGATCAACTGATCACCACCGTCGCACGACAGTAATGTTAAACTCTAGTCAGCCAATCATTACCGATATGTGTGGACCAGTTGACAGTAAAATATTACTTCCCAATTATATTCTTTATAATGAGACTTAAACATGTGATCATCATGATCAACAGTTGTGATCGCATTATTGTCGGAGGACACATATTCCAACAATCTCCCACTTGTCCTCGACAAGTGTGCGTCACCAATTCTCTTGTCGTATTTCTATCTCCCACTCAATGCAAGGTGTCTTTCAGGTCGTACTTGCAAGTGATCATATCGAGAGTGGTTTCCTCGATCTGGAGAATAACTGATTGACCGTATTTATCCACCATGGATACATTCCGAGCGTGGCCACGCATTTCCAGTTCATTACTCCTCGAGTGGCCCTGAGATATTGTTATAACCCTGACTAGGGGTGGACAATTCCTATCGCACTTATTCCCTTCAACTAGCCACAGCCATCATAACCCAAAATATGCCCATTTGACCCCATTTACGAAGGTCGTAGTAACACAAATCAAAGTTGATCTGAAACTGTGCCGTCTTAGGCGAATAGTCTTTAGTCAAAAGAATCGACTCATTAGAATACTATAGCAGCTCTCGCCACGACCAGGCTATATAAATTTGCCAAAACTATATAAGCGGTCATTAGGCCCGACAAAATGTTTCTAACAGTCTGCCTATGTGATCGACTAGTCATCTCACATGACTCTATGGCACTTGAACTTGCCATCAATCGCATCACACTCTAGTCACTTCGAGACGTCACCTCATACAAGTGATTATGGGCAAATACAATGCTAATCCGTGTTCACTTTAACGGGGTTCAATTGTCGCCACAACCCGTTCGGATGTAACAAAGTATAAGGAAAGTTACTAATAACTCAAACGACAAATGTCGACATCACACTCGGGTAGTCAATACCATATTACAACCTTGTGATGCACATCGTAAGTGTGTAAACACTTGTTGATTGCAATAGAAGTTTAACATGTCATGTGTCCATGTGTTCAAACTTCTTAATCGTATTATCCTTTTCATTCATGTTATTACTCATAGCATGAACCTTACCAAGTACACATCAAGGTTTCCGACCTTGGTTTCGGTTCTTTATCTTGAAAGAACTTTCTTATCGATTATCACATAACGAACAAATTTGTGATGAATGATATAACTTGTACTGATCAAGTACTCCATCCACACACAATGCACTAGGTATATGTTTTGTAGTGTCTTGCAACAATTTGTCAAGATGATTAGCCTAGCACTTCCCACAAGTCCTAGCATATTAGGAAAGATTAATTTTGAGCAACCTTTTATTCAACTAAGTATCTTTCCAAACTTCCTATTTCTCCTTTTGGCTTGAAAAGTTTAGGATTTTCATAAATCTTTACGTGTGTCCGGATTTTCTATAATATGTGCAACCTCTTGACACATAACAGAGTATTCTGTCAAACACCAAAATCGCTCATCGAATTATTCTCGAGAATTCATGACGTTTCTACTATGGCTTACCAATGAATCATCACGCTCTCATGCATATGATTCATAATTGGATATGTGCATGATTATTCTAATGGCGGAAACATTAGTAACTAATAATCATGAGATCAACCGTTCTTAGGTTCAATGAACGACCATGATTGCTAATGGCAATTCCATTTTCATTTACATGAATAACCTATGTGAATGTTGATTCGATGTGTATCTCTTAATACTAATCCAACATCTCTTGATGTAATTTGATTCATCATAGTTCATATTCATCCAGAATTGAAAACTTAAATACTTATTTATGAAAGAAAGTATTAGCTCGTCATTCTTCAATGAGTGATGAGTTGTAAACATTCAAAGGATGATAGCTCCCACTAAATTCCATGTCTTCACATGATAATTTCTAAACTCCCGCTTAATTCCACATGTTTCGAAATTGATTACTCAATCGAAAATATTTCAAAATTGGAATGTATGTTGCTTTGCAAAGTTATTTAAGATGAAGCCATATATGTTCCCATCATATCCTTTCAAAATTCCTATTTTGAAGAGGTCTTATCTTAACCTTATGGAAAAAGATTTTAATCTCTAACTCATTCATATCATAATGATTCGTAGCAATGTCATTGTTTAAATATAAATAATATCTAATGCACGTCCTTCAAAAAACCCTTTTCAGAAGGAGGTTTAACCAATTCATTTTCAAAATGTGGTTAAGAAATGACTCTTGCGTGGTTAAAAACTTAGCTATTGAAGATATCGGTATATCAATCTTTGCAACTCGTTTATTACTAGAATGTTACTTTGATTCATTTAGGCTCTTAAGTAAAGTTTGAAACTATTGGTCAAAAATTTATCATAAACTAGTCAATTAAGACTTTACATTAGTCTTTCTTGTTCTAAAACTTTCTTTTGGTCTCCTCGTGTAGTTATCTTGAGAACATTCTCTTATGATTACTTCACTTGGTCTCTTTAGTCATATAGAACTTACTTGAGACCATAGATCTCATCTATTGGGTATACTATATAAATAGATATACCTTCATTCAAATCATTCTCCCTTGCGTAGATCTCATTTACACAAGTACACAAATTTATCTTGCCTCGTGTGTTGTGTTCTCATTTTTCTACCACTCTATCTTTAGAATAAATACACTATAGATTCAAAGATAGCATATGAGACACAAATAATGAATAAGGAGAACTATCTCATAGATTGACTAATAGTTTTAGATTTCGTAAGTGCACTTGGTGATTGACATTCCTTTAAGAGAGTTCATAGACTCAAAATCACTTTATAAATGATCATACACAAGCCTTAAGCATGTGGACATATAATGAATCCCATCATTATAGTTGTCTATTAGATCACTTTAAGTGAATAATCATATGTTTCTAAGAGCAAGTATTTAAATATGAATTTTAGAACAAAGGATAAAATGATAAAACGGGTGACTTAGGTTGCAAACCAAGCCACCATTATCCAAAATACAACCAATTATCCAAAATACCTTTCCATGTCGAACACGGAAACTTAAAGGTTCTAAAAATCCAAAACATGATTAAAATAAGACAATAAAAAGCAAAGCTCCATGAAAGCTATTCCTAGCTTCTTGATGGTTTCTCAAGCTTGCTTTTCTTTTCCCTTGTCTTTGCTTGGTGGAGGCCCTATTTACAATAAAAAGGGAGATACATTATCACAACTTTGTATCACAATACCATAGTTGAATTAGAAACAAAAAAGAAAGGATAGTCATTTACCTCTTTGAGTGATCTTTCCAAATTTAATATCACCAAGGTATTTGGAACAATTTCTTTTCCAATGTCCAACACCATTACAATAATGGCATTTATCAAGAGGACCCTTCTTGATTTTTGAAGTGCTAGCTTCATAAGTCCTAGCTTTGGTGAAAGTGGGAGCTTGCTTCTTACCCTTCCTCCCATTCTTCTTGAACTTCCCCTTGCTCTTAGTGCTTATGTTAAGCACGTCCTTGGATGGGTTCACATTTAACCCCATGTCCCTTTCGGCTTGCACAAGTAACTTGTGCAATTCTTCAAGATACACATCCTTGTCTTGCATGTTAAAATTCACCCGGAATTGAACATATGCTTTGACTTTGGACAAGGAGTGTAGAATCCTATCTACAACAAGTTCTTTGGGAATTTCAACCTTTTGAATTTTCAAGGTCTCGACTAGCTCCATAAGTTTGAGCACATGAGGGCTAACATTTTGGCCCTCTTTGAAGTCGAGATCAAAGAATGCCGCGGCCGCCTCATATTGGACGATCCGCGGAGTTTGTGAAAACATTGTCACAAGCTTGGAGTAAATCTCATTAGCGGTGCCCATTTTAAAGGCTCTCCTTTGGAGATCCGCCTCCATCGCAAAGATCAACACGTTTTTCATTGCGGCGGACTCCTTATGGTAAGCCTCATATGCTTCCCTAGTAGCGGCGGTCGACCTAGTATTAGGTTCGGGTGGAGAGGCCTCGGTTAGGTAACGAAGCTTGTCGTCACCTTGGGCGGCTAGTTTGAGTTGGGCATCCCAATCGGAGAAATTTGACCCATTCTTTTCAAGTTTACATCGATCCATGAAGGATTGGAGCCATGATGAATTAGCGAGAGGCGTGGCGTTTGGGGTTGGTGTAGCCATTTGTTTTGAGAAAAAGAAGTGGTCTACAAAACAAAATAGGAGTAAAACAAATGTCGTTTTAATAATAATACTCGTAAAAATTTATTTAAACAAGTTTGATTGCATTTATCTAGTGACCTCTACCCAACTTGATAAATGATTCCAAGACCCAAATTCATATTAACTTAGGCATCGGTAAAGCCGAAAAACAACCCTTATCAATATAACTCGGTGGATTAACCTTTTAATCGATTCTACTTTTAGAACTCTTGGTCGATAAATTTACATTAAAATTTATCTATAGCCCGAAACACATCCGGCAACCGTCGAAAATACTTTCGTTGAGTTCAACCCAAATTTCGAATAAATGTGTCCATGATCCAAACTTACATCAACTTGGGCATCGGTAAAGCCGAAAACAACCCTCATCTTAATAAATTCGGTGGGTAGACATTTATCACCCCACTTCACCAACGTAACAAGGTTTGTCTTACGGTAAAGCCGGCTCAACTCCTTAAAACCGGTACTTCATGGGTTTCTAATTTTTGGTAAGGCTATATCTCAATTGTTTATTTTTAGCGAGAGGTCATGCCAATTTATTATCTATCACGTTTTAAGTGAACTAAAGCGGTGAACTACGATAATTGTGATTGACACGGTCGAAGAACTCGATTAAATGATAATGCATGTTTTAGTTATGGCGATTTAGCGATGCATGTGACATATAAATAAAATGCAAAGCATAAAAATAAATCCTAGTATGGCCTTCCTAAAGAAAATCTAATTAACTATTACATATTCGGAAACCAACTCCATTGGTCCCTTGAACAACCGAAAGTGGCACGCATCTCGAGGTAACACCGTCTTTATGTATCGCCATCTTGAAGAAATCCGTCTTTGGGAACTCCGAAATAGATAAAATTACATAACAAATTACATAATTTCCTATTATACATTTGTAACTAAAATAAAATAAAATAAATCTATTAAATTACAAAACGGTGATACGAGATCACAATAAATTACAACCGAATCGATATTCCCATACATTTCGGGTAATACCAATTAAAAACTAAGGCCATACTAAGTAAAAATTACATAATTCAAAATTACATAAATAAAATTACGACAATCATAAAGAAAATGCAGCATTATAATATGTATGAACATGCCCAATTTTATGCTAAATCGCCTTTAAGTAGCGAATATCGTATATTATTCGGTTTTTACGGATTTGCGTGATTCAACATTTTATAATCACAAAAAATTTCATAAATTCATATTTATGCATAAGTTAATTACCCTAACCTCTTAGGACTCAAAATTTAGTCTTCACTAATAATTTGACCATAATTAACTCATATTTCTAAAATTTGTTCATTAATGGACCTAACAATACAATAAAAACTATAAACTTCAAATAAATCACAAAATTTCAAATAAATTCAAAATTTGAAATTTAAACTCATGAACATTATGGAAAAAATACCATGACACTCATAATGTTCAAAAACTTAGGTTAAAAATTTCAAAATTTATCCGGAAAAACAATGTTGCGGTTTATCGGTTTTAACAAAATAATCATAAAAATATGAGAAAAATTATATTCATCAATTTTTCAATTTTAGATCTGAAAAAGATAATAAAATGCAACATATGATGTTTTTACTTAGTCATAGAGTATGTTTTATTAATATTTCACTAATTAAGTCACTATTTATGCTATTTTTCTTCAAAAAATCATAAATCATGCATAAAGACTTCAATATAGCCTATTATTGTACACACATCTTGTAAAATTGCATGTGACAACATACTAAATTTCTATGACCATATTCGAAATTTATCTCATATTAACTTATTTTTCATCTAAATCCGATTTTAATAATGAAAAATCCATTTTTCGAGCATAAAAAATCCAAAAATTATGAAAATTTACAGGTCATCTCAAAATAATATATGTGACAACATATCCAAAAATCACTGGAAAATTCGAATTTTAGCTAATTTTAGTCCGAAAATGACATTTTATTCATAAAATCATATTTTAATGCCATTTTTATATAATATGAACAATAAAAATCCATAAATTAACCAAAATATCCTAAAAAAATTTTAGGACCAGAAATTTTAACATGCATAATGATTTTCGTGATATATCATAATAACACAAATTAAACAAGTTTTATATGTTAATCGTATAACTCGGAAAAACTTTTAACCGATTTGCATGCAAACAACCAAGGCTCTAATACCGATTGAAGGAAAGGTAGATCTATATACTCAACATATTCATATATGTTTTAGGTTAATTTAATCATAAAATTAATTGATGATCTTATGCATGCAAACTATAAACAATTTAAAGAAGAAATCTTTATCTTACATTGGTATTTCGGTTTATTTGGGCACAAGAGAGATCTCCTTCTCTCTTGTTCTTGTGCTTTCCTTAATGGAAGAACTAATATCCAAGTATAGGATCTCTCCCAAAGTATAATACCCAAGGCACACTCTTAATAAAATTAATATTATGTATACTAGAACAATATTAATTTAGTGATAAAATTGACCCAAAAATATTTGGTTTTTGGACTCTTAAAACCGGTTAAGAGGAGAAGAAGAAGAAGAAGAAGAAAATATTTTATCTCTCTAAAATATTTTTGATGAATGAAAATGAATGAATGAACAACAAAAACATTTTTGTGTATATTAGGTAAAATAAGAGGAAAAACCAAAGTGGTTTTTCCTCTCAAAAACCGGGTGGAAGAGGGGATTAGAGGGAGCCAATGCATGCTTGAGTTTGTCTTCACAATGACAACTAGTTTGCATGGCTAGTTTTGTAGGGGAATGATTATGTTCACCACTTAACATAATCAACACAATAAAACTCCCTAATACTCCTTAATTTCGGTTTACATAGATAATATGGACTCCATATTATCTTTGTCAAAATGTCAATTTGTCTTATGTCACATGTCATATGTTACATAAATTTGTTATGTATTTTTAACATATTAAAAATCAACGTATTAATAAAAATACGTCATATACAAAAATCGACTTAGTAATTCATAATTACTTGTACCAAAATATTTTACCAATTATAAATCACAATAACTTGTATTTATAATAATTCATTCAATTTAATTGTTTCCTTAAACAATAATTTCATCAGAGTAATGAAACAATTCGATTACTCAGACCGTATCTCATTTAATCAAATTTCAATGAGACACGTAAATATTACTTCCAAAATCGTCCGTCAATTTTAAATAATTTAATTGACTCGTAACGTTATACGATCAATTAATTGATCAATTACGAGTGTTGCCCTTTAGGTATGACCTAGGGGACCAACTGATCACCACTGTCGCACGACAGTAATGTCAAACTCTAGTCAGCCAATCATTACCGATATGTGTGGACCAGTTGACAGTAAAAATATTACTTCCCAATTGTATTCTTTATAATGAGACTTAAACATGTGATCATCATGATCAACAGTTGTGATCGCATTATTGTCGGAGGACACATATTCCAACAATCTAAATTATCCTCTCCGTCATAAACAAAAACCCATGCATCATGTAGTGTAGATTAGCGTAGCTTGCATTTAGTGTAGAATTCATGCATCATGCTTGCATGATTTCCCATCATTTTGGCCATTGAGGACAATGCCCATATTAGTGTGGGGATGGGGAATTCTAACTTAACTTTTATTCAAAAATCCAAAAAAATTGAAAATTTCAAAAAAAAAACCATAAAAAATTGAAAAACCAAAAACATGTTCATTTCCTTTGTAGTGTAGTCATGTATATATTATTGTATATATTGTGTTTGTTTTACCCTTATTTACATTGATCGACTACGCCATATCCGAGACATGAGGATATTGAAGACCGCATGGTATGATCTTTCCAATCTCCTTTTTCCTATTTATGTTAATGACTATGTGGCTTTCTTTTTATTGATGCGGTATAACAATGTGAACTTAGGACTTGCATTTAGTTTATATGTCATACTAGTTGGTAGAATCATTTGCATTAGGATGTTTATATGTTAGTTGCATCATGGCATGTAGTTGCATGTTAGAAAATTTTGTGAAACTGTCTACTTGGGAAACTTGACAAGTGTATATAGGCCCTAGTAGATGATTTTTCTTCTCAAGACTTTGCTTGTTAGAATACATGTAAAACACCCCAGGATGTGTCATGCTAGTATCCCTTGACCCATGGATTAAGGCCTAGTCAAGAGTACCTTGTGGTGTGATAACTCCTTGGCTACCGTTTATTCCAAGGTGACCCTTGAAACCATGCATCTATCCATCCATCATCCATGTTCTACCATACATTTTTGTCATCAAAGGGAATGGGCACAAAAAGAAATTGATTTGAGTTCAATGAAATGAAAAGTGAAAGAAAGTTTGCAAAAAAAAAATGCATCAAATGAAAAGAGGAGCAAAAATAGAACTCCTAAAGCTTCAAATATAAGCCACCCTCACTACATATGGGGTGACTTTGAAAATGTCAAAAGAAATGCAAAGAAAAGTTGAAAGTTTTCAAGTTTTGAATTGCCAAAAATCAAAAAGAAATGGCAAGAAAGTGTTCTCAAATGTTGTATGCCACATGAAATTGGGGGGAAAACAAAAACAAAAGCAAACTCCCAAAGTGAAACTCAAATGTCTATTGATCCCTTTATCCACTGTATCCATTTTTGTGCATGGTAGAGAGGGGACGACCCTTCTTCTTGTCTAGGCAAGAGGGGGAATTCCGCGATGCTCCAGTGTTTCTAACACCATAGGGAGTCTACTCTTGACAAAAGCATTTAACAATTGAGGACAAAGGTACCATAGCTTGACACAACTTGGAGGTGATTTATTGGTATCCTTCTAGGCTTAGTAGTTTGAAGAAACCATATTTATGAAGGAGTGTGTACCCTTGAATTGCTTCCCTTGTAGATAATTTCCGCCACTTAGATGAGGAAAGTGGCTATTCCTTTTGTAGATGCATCCATTACTTGTTTTGTGTGCTTAATGTTCGGATGTGTCGCCATTTTTGGAAAGACCCACCTTACCTTGCAAGAAGGCATCCTACCTCATGGTTGTCTTGTTGTGAGTTGAAGGGGCAGAGTGAGACCCGCTAATTGTCTCATATCGGCTATGTTATTAGGTTAGTTTAAATAATGGTCCTAGTCTTTGTCACCTCTTTACTCGGGACGAGCAAAGGTTCGGTTTGGGGATATTTGATGTGACCATAGTTAGAGCATATTTAGTTCCCGAATTAGCCTTGTTTCCATGCTTTTTAGTGCATATTTGGGTCATTTATTGTCTTTAGTTCTTTGTTTTGCAAATTCTTTGAGGTTTTGTGTCCTTGGTAGGAAAGGAGTGCAAACCTTGCATTTTCATGGCAAAATGAGACTAAATTGATTGAATTCAATGACCAAGTATCAAGGAGAGACAAGATTAGAAGGCCTTTGTACATACTATAGTAGATGGGCAATGATGAGAAAAGATCCTTGCATCCCCGTGGAAATCCCCAAGGATTTTATGAAGAAAAGGGAAGAAAAGAAGAAGAAATGAGATCGTCCAAAGAATCCGTGCGGATTGTCCTGAAGACGCCCGTCCTCCACCACCACAATCCGAGCGTCTTCACCACAAGACGCCCGGGCAGCAACACCAGAAGACGCCCGTCTTCTCCCCAAGACGCCCGGGCAGATACCCTCGAATCCGCCCGTCCCGTGCTAAAGACGCACGGATTCCCAGGCAGACAATTTCGTTTCTTCAAGCTTCAAGAAAGATGCCCATCCTTCCAAAAATACCGGCGTTTCCTTAAGTAGGGACTTAATCGTCATTTAAGCCCTTAGTTAACCCTAATTCCTACACCTAATCCCCACTATAAATACCCCATTAGTCTAATTAGAAGAGCATATTCTTCTTAGCAATCTTTAGTGTAGTTAATATCAATCAAATCTCTCTTTAATTTTGTAATCAACAATTAATCAAGTTTTAATACAAGTTTTATTTCCTTAATCTCTCTTTTGTTCATCCTTTATTTTGGGTAATTGAAGATTATTTGGGTTATTATTGGGAGATTGACAACCTCTCAATCAAGCATCAAGTACTTCTTTTATTCTTTGCTTTATTATCGGAATCATTAGTAGGTATAATTCTCTTAATCCCTTTTTAATTATTGCTAATTACTTTCATTTATTCATCATGTTTCACTTTGTTGGTATGATTGACAACCTTGCTAGCATGTTCAACATGATAATGAGTGAGTAGTTCCTTAGCTAGGGTTAATGGGTAATTAGGGGAAACCAACATGTGGAATGATTCATGCTTAAATCAATATGCTTTCATGGTTTATTTGCTTGCTTGTTTTGATCTCAACTCATGCACATGTTATGTTTGATGAAATGCGAATCTATGAATCCTTGCATTTTTTACCCATCACCTATCTTTTCAATGAGACTTGTAAGACATAAACCAACTCGAGTCTCATTAGACCATGCATGTTGTTGAGTAGGGAAGACTAAGTCGACTTGTAGGTGTTGTACAATCTAATCGATTCGGCTCCGGGACCCAAACTTTCCTAAGATTGTAAGATATAAACCAACTCAATCCAGCACAACAATAATTGCTTGCTTATAATTTGAGAACATGTTTGTATGATCAATTCCCTATGACCCCATGATACCCTAGTGCCTTTTATCAATTGTTTACAACCCTTTTAATTCATCTTGCTTGTTTACCTTCATTGTTATTTAGTTTAGTAACCTTCTACATCAACCCCAATTGTGACACCCCTAAGACACCACTAGTTGCAATAGAAATCTCATCTCAATTCCCGTCACTTGGGATCCGACCTTTACTTGCCTCTTTACTAATTGTAGAGTTGTTTGTGAAGTTATAAATTGTGTTTTGCTCTAGGTGCTCCTAACGACAAGTTACCGAAAAGATATAGTCCGACCAGTTGTGTTGTGTTCAGTTATTATATGACATTGTGTTTGCATATATCGTTGGTTACTCTTGTTCATATGATAAGTAGGATGATCAGTTATACTATCCTGTGAGTTGAGTCGTGATGTTGTTCACGCATGTTAGTACAGTGAGTTATACTGTGCATTTGTTTGTTGGCTGGTTTGAATAAATGACGGTAGTATCAGTTATATACTATCGGAATGAACTAACGCCACCCGTTGATGCGGGATTTATTTTGGTCTATGTTCGGGGGTTGCCAGATTCGTCAGTTATACATTCTGGGTCCCGAGTGTCGTTCGGTGTACTGTTATTGCATCGAGAGGTCTGGCCAGGTCTTAGGCATATAGGCAGTGGTGATACGCTATACATAGTACCGTGGAGGAAGTGGTGATACTCTTCACACCGATGGAGGTAGTGGTGATACGCTCCGTCAGTCAGAGGCAGTGGTGATACGCTCTGACAAGTTAGAGGCAGTGGTGATACGCTCTAACGGGCGTTCTCTCTATTCGCTATGCTTTGTTGCTAGCTTTGTGCCTTCTGTTGCTGTGGATTGTGTGTTACCGTATTCACTATGCTTTAATGCTAGCATTGTGCCTTGAGTTGTTATAGGTCGTGTGCTACGTCAGTTATAAGTGTACATGGTCTAGTGGTTGCATATGGTTTAGGTTTGCATGATTCTGTCTAAGATTGATAAGTCATGGTAAGCTGTATTTGGGTTTTCATGAGTATAGATGATCTCACATATTTACTGGTTTTACATTTCATTTGTTAATGATTATTAATTAGTTATATTCAATTGTTGTAAATATGACTGGGAGAACATCTAGTTACTCCCGAATGATTGTCGACTCCCCATTCTCAGGTTGTTCAGATGATTGCGGTTTTGGATGATATCTTGCTGGGAAGTACTGTGCGGCGAGACGAATAATAAATTAGGAGTTTGTTTTCATGTTTTAAGAACCTTTGAATAACGTATTAGTTTGGTTTTGATTTAGTAGCGAACCGGATTGGTCAGGTGTTTCTGCCACCTTGACCCTTTTATCATTGTTACACTCTGATTATTGTTTTAATATACGTTTTTCCTTTGTTTTATAATCCGGGTTGTTACAGTTGGTATCAGAGCGAACACGCTCCTAACTCTCGCGCAGTTAATGACTAAAATAAATTGACTTAGTATGTGAGAGTAAATGGGGTAGAAATAATTAAGGACTTGTTTATTTATGCCTTAATGTTTCATATCGTTATTAATTGTGTTACATATGTTGTTCATTTACTTACTTATTGTGCCTTTATCTTTCATATTGTCATTAAGTGTATTAAATGTTTTGTTTATGTATTGTGTCATTATGACTTGATGTTTTGTTTCGTCATTAGTTGTATAAAATGTGTTGTTCATGTATGGCGTTTTCGAGCATGCTTTGTTGATTTTAAAGACGGTCAATTTTGAAAACGTCCTCTGCATGTTACGTGTCGTGCATTTTGGTTATATGTCGGTCAAAACTTTTATTCCTTGATAACCCGAGCTTTACTCTTATTGTACTTTCATCCTTTTTGGATCACTTGATGGTGTTGTCGTGCTTGAGGTAAATTTCGGAGTTGATTCCCCTTGTGGTTTGGGTCTTGAGACAGTAAGTTAAGATGGATTGTGGATAGGGATGTTAAAGTATGATCGGGAATAGCATTTATTATTATGGGTTTGGTAACGAGGAAGTTTCCTTTGGGATTTGAGGTTTTGAGATGGAGTTTACTTTAACAATAGAGGCAGTTTTGACGATGAATACTTTGGAATTATAGGTGTTAAGCTCTTGTATGTATTTGAGGAAATCCTTATTGATGATATAGGGTGATGATATGTGGCATAAGATGTATGATTGTGGTTTAATAGTTTCACAAGAAGTGAGTGACATAATGAGTAGATTTATCTTATGGTATCATTTGGGAATTCCGAGGCTTATGTTCTCAATGGTTAGAATTATTGGATTTTTGTCTTGTATTAAGGGAAAAGTTATGCGAGTTATTTATGCATCGAGAGTAGAGTAATGGAAATGAATTGAATGTTATCGTGGAGTTTAAATTGAGCACGTTGAGAATTTTGGAGACTCTACTCGTCTTTAATTGGAATATCATTTGAGGAGTAAGAATCATTAATGATATTAGTGAGTTATGAAAGATTTTATGATTTATCCGTTGAGGAGTTACTTAATGATCGTATCTTTTAAAGGATTGAGTGAAAGAGGTGAACTGTAATTTATGGACTTGTGAGATGTTAATGTTAAAGTATTCTAGCGTTGATTTAGTGAACGAACATGTTGACGATGATTATAATGAATCGTGGTGTTCATCTTTTGAGGGTATAGAGACTGCCATGGAATGATTCATTAAGTGTGATTAAATGGAGTTCTTGAGAGTGGAAGGACTTGAGAGTTGATGGTCGTGAGAGTTTATGATCTTGAGAGTTGGTAATCTGAGAAATGTAGTGATTGTAAAGGGGAAATTATATAGAGATTTGTTGGTCTCGAGGTTTTATGGAGATATGACAAAAGGATGTTACGAGACGTTGTTACCTTAAGTGATGATTTTACGATGATTGTAAGACCCTGGTTATCGTGCTTTATTTATTTTATCTTAAAGGTGTCGTCTTCGTGTAGATAAACTAGTTTTTGGAGTCGTCTATTCTTGTCATCCTTGCACGTGTTAACTATACCTCTTCTACTTGAACCTTCAGACCAAACGTTTCTTTCATCTTTGTCCTCTGTCTATTCATCTATTGTTACTCTCTATTTGTTCTTTATTTCAACTATAGTGCCTTCTTCTTTGTACTTTTGTAATTACCCTTCTTCCATTGATTTCTCTCTAAGCTTTTACTTCCTAAAGCTATGTGTTCTTTTGCGTTACGATTTTGCACGGAAATATTTTGTTTTAGTTTGCAAGTTATTTATTCTTTCATGGTAACTTGAAAATGTTTGAAACCTCTTTAGAGCTACTTGTGATCATCTCGTAGTGGAAGCTTAAATCCTTTGGCGAGCGATGTTAGATACTTAGAGGTTGATGTTTGGTTATTTGAGGTTTAGAACATGGTAAGTGTAACACCCCCATTTATTTAGGAGCCTTTAGCAAGACATTCCCAATAAATAGGACTGTTATCATCTCAGTTGCCGAGGTAAATGATACAGATTAAAACAAACCAAAGTACTTTAATAACTTTAACTGAATTAATGGTTTTATTACATTGCCAACCGATTAAATTTAAACCCTAACATTACAATATACTACGCAGCGGAAATTACATAAATAAAGTTGTATAAGTCAACTAAGTGATCTAGACAGCAATTATGGTCCAAGTCGCGCTCACGACCCAATGCTCCCAAGTCAGCTAATCTTTAGTACCTGTCAAATCTGCTCCCCATTAAGGTTCACCACAGGTGTTCACGAATACACTGTCAACCATGAGGTTGAGTAGGATAACAATCTCAAGACAGATAATATAAATAGTAGACAGATTCAAACACCAATGCCAAATCAACTTTCCTCCCAATACACCACCACGAAGGTATTAAACGGTGTCTGCCAATAAGTTTATAATACATCACCCGAAGGCTCTTACCATGATGTCTACCTCAGCCAGTAAGTTTATATAATATCACCCGAAGGCTCTTACCATGATGTCTACCTCAGCCAGGCTATACCTGATATCCAACTCATTATCAAACCAACTGTAGCAACAATAATGGCTACCTACCACACCGTCTCAAGAATATCCAATACAACTCCTTCCAATCACAATATACAAGATTTGTATAATCCAATCATCCAAACAGTTCAATTCAATTAATACAACATCCAATTAAATAAGAATATACACAATTAATAGGTCCAGTAGAATCGTTATCCTACCTCTTCGGCAAATACTCCCAAACAGCAATCTAATAAGGTACTTAGAAATATTCTACTTCAAAACCGTCACCTAAACAATAACAAATTATTTATTCAACATTAATTATTTATACTTTATTTATAATTCAATATTTATGTTAATTACTTATTATTAATCATTACGATTATTCAAAACTCTCTTCAACAAGCCCATCTCGAAAACCCGACTCATCAGCTACTAATTAATTAATTAAATTAATCCAACAATACCCATAATCCCGTGTCAACCCATCTTATTCACACAACACACCCAAACACCCAAACACCCAAACACCCAACCCTTTAAACCCATAACACTACACCCACAAAGCCGTATCTTGTGCCCACACCCGACACCCCTTTGACCTGCCACCATCACCACCACTAGCCTACACCACCATGACCCCCGCCAATCTCCAACCACCAGCCTTACCATCCCCTACAACCCACAACCTCACGCCCTAACAACAACAATCACGAACACTACTAATTACCGAAAACCTGTCATCGACAAACACTGTGTAAAGAACCCTTCGCCACTACCACCACAACCACCACTACCGTCTATAGCCACCATATTTAGAACCACTGTCCCATGGTGACTCCATAGGTGGTCCTCTTTCCCCGGTACCGTCGCAAAAACAACCACGGTGGTACCGTCGCAAAAACAACCACGATGTCCGTCTTAATACAGCCACGGCAACGCCCCTGTTTTCCCCTGTTTTACCGCCACCTCTGTCACCAACCGCCACCTGCCGCCACTCCTACACCACCAATATGTTCGAACACTCCTCCATATTCCATCCCCACCATACCCAGGTCAATTCAACGAATATTAAAGGGTTTCATTGGGTTTAAACGACAATTATGCCCTATCTCATACTTCCGGCCAACCACCGTAACAAACACCATTATTGACCACCATAAAACCACCCTTGGGACCGACTAGACACCACGACTCTACCCTACCAATCCCAGGTCAGACGAGTTAGTCTAGGGGTTGTAAACCCGTGTTCCTTGTGTAACCAACAACCCACAACCACCCTTCAAAAAGCCTAATAACAGTCCCCTTCCCACCGGTCAATGGTGGTCAATGGTGGGTCTGGACACACCCTGGTCCCCCACGGTCACATTCATCGTCTTAGCAAGTCATATGGTGGTCTAGGTTACGAGTTATAACAAAGCAAAGGTGTATACATGAGACGATCTTACCTCGAGTTAATTAGCGATGTAAATTCCGTCTTTATTCCTTCTACGTCTCTCAAATATTAAGTTTGCATATCATAAACTAGGGCAAGGTATTTATCTCTATTTATAGGGTAGATTTAGATTTATAAGAGAGCAATTAGGAAACTATTTAATTTGCCATATTATTAATATTATACAATTACTTCTATTATTACTTTTATTATTATTATTATTATTATTATTATTATTATTATTATTATTATTATTATTATTATTATTATTATTATTATTATTATTATTATTATTATTATTATTATTATTATTATTATTATTATTATTATTATTATTATTGTTGTTGTTGTTGTTGTTGTTATTGTTATTATTGTTATTATTGTTATTGTTGTTATTGTTATTATTGTTATTATTGTTATTATTGTTATTATTGTTATTATTATTATTATTATTATTATTATTATTATTATTATTATTATTATTATTATTATTATTATTATTATTATTATTATTATTATTATTATTATTATCACGAGTACACACGGCCCAAGTTGCAACCCAATCCAATTCCCGTCTTACTTTATTATTTTAATATTTTATTACCGTCTTGTATACAATTATTAATTATAACGCCTTTAATTAATTATTCGAACTACGTAAATTAGTTATATGAATTCCATTAAATTACGGGGTATTACAGTCTCCCCCCCTTAAAATGAACTTCGTCCCGAAGTTCACCGAAAATGCTACAAAAGGCTCATTAAACCATCAACACATCTGAATGCAACTTCAATTCACTACCATTGCAACACAATTAACTTTCTTAATCATTATCAAACTATATCATTCTTATCAAAATGTATGACCAAATTAACTCAAAATGCGAAAATGTGTCACAAAATAAACTTAAAACATGAGTTGTGACATTCTACCTCCCTAAAAATAAACTTCGTCCCGAAGTTTCAGAACTGCTATTACTTTATTAAAACTACTAACAACTTAATACTTATATAAAGGATAAGACTCTACTCCTCCTAACAAACACTAGTTACTCTTCTCCCCAATCCCTTGTACGGTGCTAGCTGTTCCAAATGTCTTTCCACGATTACTCTGATCAACTCCTTTGCCTTGTCTATTATTGTAGCTCTGATTGCAGCTATTATTAAAATTCACCTGGTTTCTCCGACCCTCAGTCTTCTGATTACTCCCATAACCTGACATAGGAGTATAGTAACCCCCATTCTGATTCCCATTTCCCATACCACTCCCTTGCCTCTCCAAATTTACCCTACACTCAAATCTCCTATGTCCCGGCTTCCCACACCTGAAACAATTCACATTACTAGCTCCACTAGACAACCCTCCACTCGAAAAATATGATTGAGTTTGACCCACACTCTGTTTCTTACTACCTCCTGCACTCTCAGTTGTAATTTCTACCTTTCTCTTCTCGCCCTTCCCCTTCTTTTCCTCCTTCTCCCTCTTCTCTTCCTTTAACATATCTGCAATCCTCTCCGCGTGCCCAGCTCATTGATAAACATCATCCATGGTACTTGGGTGACCAAATTGAAAGTCTCTTCTTAATAGTAGTTGTTAACCCCTTTTCAAATCTGAGTGCCAACATCTCATCACTAAAATTCAAGTCAGCTACATATTCTGATAATTCCATAAACCTGTTATAATAAGTCTCTACTGTCATCTCGTCAGTCATCCTAAAAGAATCAAATTCAGCTCTCATCTTACTCCTAATATGTTCTGGCACAAATACAGCTCTCATAGTCTCCTTAAAACCCTTCCAAGTGATAAAAGGTTCATCACTCTCCTTCCAAGCTTCCCTTAAGACCTCCTTACTACGATTCCACCACAAACCCGCTTTTTCCCTCAAATAGTAAGCAGCTTGGCCTACTTGAAGCTCCGCATGACATCCTAGCAACTAAAAAAGGTTGTCAAACTCCCTATGCCAATCCCCAAGTAAAGAAGGTTCACCTAATCCGTCATATTTCGTCGGGTTATGCCTTGCAATATTAGCACTCATCTTTGCTGGATCCTGAACTGACCTCTTAGCCTTCAGTGCCAAAGTCAAAGCCTCATTCATAGATATCAAACGGTCAATCTCCTCTTGGGACATGGTAGAGGGTGTAGGTGTAGATCTCTTTGGAGACATGGTTCTAAAAAAAAGTAAAACAAGACAACATAAGTTTCTACCCAAGTAAAGATGGCTTAACATTTAAATATTCTATACTTACAAAGATAAAGTGTGGTCAATTATATCCTTTCTTACCCCTTCCTATGTCCTCCTATCATCACTCCCACCTCCCCTACTATCATAGGTTAAAAACTGATAAACATTTATATTAAACCTTTGGTAACACTCGCGTTGTTAGAAATCAAAGTCAAGCTGTAAATTTCAAAAATCACCATTAAATAACCGTTATATTCCACGTTGAGTTTTTATACTTTCCAGAAAATATAAGGACTTTTCAAACCATGAGAAAAAGAATCAAAATGAAATCTCATTCAACCATTTTATAAATATTTTTACAATCCAGTTGGTCCAAACAAAAACCGATTAGCAATTTGTCAAAAACTAGAGTCAACTTGTAAAAATCACTATTAATTGTCAAAAAATTACCTTGGAACGTGGCTTATCAATTTAAAAACATATTTGAATCATTTAAACAGTGGAGTTGGAATTAGGCAAAAATCTTAAGTAAAAATTAAATGAGAAATTTTACAAAATCGTTTGTCAAAAACTTAACCGTACAGGAATATTCCGACCACTGTCCACTAAAATATTTATTTCTCCCAAACCGTAAAACTTTTAAATATGAGACCAACGACATTTGAAAGATAACTCACTGGATTATCACTCATAAAAATTTCAACCTTATACGATAAACAAAGGTTAAACGGAAACTAATTCAAATAGGGGTAAAATCTGACAAATAAGGTCAAGCTTCTACATTAGTTTTTACTAAATCATAATCCTTATTAACACCCTCCTATACTTGTAGTAACACAACTTGGTCATCAAACTTTCATACATGACTAAGAATATATTCTAAAATATTCATATCATAATTTTAATCATTTCATAATATTATAAATAGCATGGTTTCGGGATTCACATAACCGCATATCGCTAGACATGATACTACTATAATCATCCAATCACATAATCAATACCAATTCGACAATTACTTTCATGCTCTTGATCAAAACAATTCAACATCAAATCCATCCTACTTTCCTTAAAATCAAGGTTAAGTCCCGTAACCTCACTCATCAACGAAAACAATACACATCCAAGGCAACAATTACTCCTAAGAAAATAAACAAAATTCATTTTAAATTACCCCACTCTTCATTATCTCTCAAGGTAACCGGTTCAAAACTGGAAGGGCCGGGGTTCGGAGTGAGGGTACCTTCTCATCCTAAGCCAAAAAGGGCTCCTAACAGTTTCTACCCGGGTTCATTTTATTAGACACATCCTACATTCATTATTAGATTCATTGGTTAGGCCTGAGGATCGTTTTGCTCTGATACCACTTTGTAACACCCCCATTTATTTAGGAGCCTTTAGCAAGACATTCCCAATAAATAGGACTGTTATCATCTCGGTTGCCCGAGGTAAATGATACAAATTAAAAACAAACCAAAGTACTTTAATAACTTTAACTGAATTAATGGTTTTATTACATTGCCAACCGATTAAATTTAGACCCTAACATTACAATATACTGCGCAGCGAAAATTACATAAATAAAGTTGTATAAGTTAACTAAGTGATCTAGACAGCAACTATGGTCCAAGTCGCGCTCACGTCTCAATGCTCCCAAGTCAGCTAATCTTTAGTACCTGTCAAATCTGCTCCCCATTAAGGTTCATCACAGGTGTTCATGAATACACTGTCAACCACGAGGTTGAGTAGGATAACAATCTCAAGACAGATAATATAAATAGTACACAGATTCAAACACCAATGCCAAATCAACTTTCCTCCCAATACACCACCACGAAGGTATTAAACGGTGTCTGCCAGTAAGTTTATAATACATCACCCGAAGGCTCTTACCATGATGTCTACCTCAAATTGAAAGTTTATATAACATCACCCGAAGGCTCTTACCATGATGTCTACCTCAAATGGCTATACCGATATCCAACTCATTATCAAACCAATCAGCAACAATAATGGCTACCTACCACACCGTCTCAAGAATATCCAATACAACTCCTTCCAATCACAATATACAAGATTTGTATAATCCAATCATCCAAACAGTTCAATTCAATTAACACAACATCCAATTAAAGAAGAAGATACACAATTAATAGGTCCAGTAGAATCGTTATCCTACCTCTTCGGCAAATACTCCCAAACAGCAATCCAATAAGGTACTTAGAAATATTCCACTTCAAAACCGTCACCTAAACAATAACAAACTATTTATTCAACATTAATTATTTATACTTTATTTATAATTCAATATTTACGTTAATTACTTATTATTAATCATTACGATTATTCAAAACTCGCTTCAACAAGCCCATCTCGAAAACCCGACTCATCAGCTACTAATTAATTAATTAAATTAATCCAACAATACCCATAATCCCGTGTCAACTCGTCTTATTCACACAACACACCCAAACACCCAACCCTTTAAACCCGTAACACTACACCCACAAAGCCGTGTCTTGTGCCCACGCCCGACACCCCTTTGACCTGCCACCATCACTACCACTAGCCTACACCACCACGACCCCCGCCAATCTCCAACCACCAGCCCAACCATCCCCTACAACCCACAACCTCACGCCCTAACAACAACAATCACGAACACTACTAATTACCGAAAACCCGTCATCGACAAACACTGTGTAAAGAACCCTTCGCCACTACCACCACAGCCACCACTACTATCTATAGCCACCATATTTAGAACCACTATCCCACGGTGACTCCATAGGTGGCCCCCTTTCCCCGGTACCGTCGTAAAAACAACCACTGTGTCCGTCTTAATACAGCCACGGCAACACCCCTGTTTTCCCCTGTTTTACCGCCACCTCCGTCACCAACCGCCACCTGCCGCCACTCCGACACCACCAATATGGTCGACCCCGCCACCATATTCCATCCCCACCATACTCAGGTCAATTCAACGAATATTAAAGGGTTCCATTGGGTTTAAACGACAATTATGCCCTAGCTCATACTTCCGGCCAACCACCGTAACAAACACCACTATTGACCACCATAAAACCACCCCTGGGACCGACCAGACACCACGACTCTACCCTACCAATCCCAGGTCAGACGAGTCAGTCTAGGGGTTGCAAACCCGTGTTCCTTGTGTAACCAACAACCCACAACTACCCTTCAAAAAGCCTAATAACAGTCCCCTTCCCACCGGTCAACGGTGGTCAATGGTGGGTCCGGATACACCCTGGTCCCCCACGGTCACATTCATCATCTTAGGAAGTCATATGGTGGTCTAGGTTACGAGTTATAACAAAGCAAAGGTGTATACATGAGACGATCTTACCTCGAGTTAATTAGCGATGTAAATTACGTCTTTATTCCTTCTACGTCTCTCAAATATTCAGTTTGCATATCATAAACTAGGGCAAGGTATTTATCTCTATTTATAGGGTAGATTTAGATTTATAAGAGAGCAATTAGGAAACTATTTAATTTGCCATATTATTAATATTATACAATTACTTCTATTATTATTATTATTATTATTATTATTATTGTTATTATTATTATTATTATTATTATTATTATTATTATTATTATTATTATTATTATTATTATTATTATTATTATTATTATTATTATTATTATTATTATCACGAGTACACACGACCCAAGTTGCAACCCAAACCAATTCCCGCCTTACTTTATTATTTTATTATTTTATTACCGTCTTGTATACAATTATTAATTATAACGCGTTTCATTAATTATTCGAACTACGTAAATTAGTTATATGAATTCCATTAAATTACGGGGTATTACAGTAAGAGAGTTGAATGGAAGTATGAATCGGGACAAGGTATAGAGTTTTGGGAAATGGAGTATTAAAGGTCTTATATTGAACTTATAATGTGTGAGGACATTATTACTTTGAAGGTACATAGATGTTTGTTTGTTTTATCTGAGATAAAGCGTTTCTTTAAGAGTATGAGTGTGTATTTGAAGGACATAGATTTATGCAGTCTTGTGGTGGATTTGTGATGTTGAGATGATATTCATGGATAGTAAAAAGGTAACTACAAATTGAGGTTATAGGTTTGGTGGTTATATGAGCACAAGTGATGAGAGTTGTATGGTGGTATTATTATTATTCATTGTGTTGATGAGAATGCGTTATCGATGGCAAGTGTGTCGTGGTGCAATCAGTATTTGCTTAACTAAAGGTGTATGGTTCCTGGAGTGCTTAGCAACGTTGTGATCATATGTGTTCAAAGGAAATGATTGGGGTTTGCGAGTGCGACTGATGATTTTGTCATAAGATTGAGGTTGATTAGATTTTGACAGTTTAGTCAGAGTTTGAGGTTTGAGATTGATGACTTTGGATACTAGATATATATCGAGAATCATCGAGATTTTATTGAAGCCTTTGAGATTAAGAGTTGTAAATGGTAGTAAGCACCACTCGCTTGGAGGATATTAGAGTAGGCCGAAGTGATTCTAATGGCACTCATGAGTGTAAGAGTTGCTCATTCGAGAGATACTTTGGTTTAGAGATTATCTGTTTGGGGTTTTGGTTAATGTCAGATCTTGTGGTGAATGGTAAGCTAGAATTGGGATATTTGTTAAAGGTTATGTGGACTTGAAGTAATAGAAATAAGTTCATACAAATTTTGAGAAGTCATATATGTTGTTAAATGATGGTTAATGATGGTGGAGGAATGTTTGAAATATGAGGACTAGATGTTGGCTTAATGATCATTTTGGGTTGCGATAGTTGGAGTCTAATGTGACTTTTGAGATTTGTAGAGTGTGTGAAGATGATAATTACTTTGGGGATGTGAGATATCTCTCTATGGTTTGAGCGTTGATAATGATCAGAGTGCGCAGCGGTTAGGATTCCGAGTTGACTTTTGTTGATGATCACTTGTAATTCTTACCTTCTTTTGATCTTATCTTTGAATTTCAAGTTTCGAGGACGAAACTTCTTTTTAGGGGGTTGGATTGTAACACCCCGTATTTTATAATAATATTTTATTATAAAAGTATTTTATTAAATTAATTATTTCGGAGTTTAATAATCTATTTTGAATATTTATATTTATCATCTTCGTTCTCTATTTATTATTTCTCATTTTAATCTACTTTTGGAAAAGTTAAAATGTCTGTGCACGATTTTACTATTTTAATTTAATAATTACTTTTCTTATTTAAGCTCTCCTAGCGTTTTAATAATATCCAATTGGTTTTATAATCAGATAATCCATTGTATGAGCTAATGGACCTAAAGCCCATTAATTAATCCTCTTATAAAAGAAATTAAAACCCTAAGCTAGTTGGCAGGTTGCTCATTCTTTCTATTCGTGCGTCGATGTCTGTCGCGCCTCCCTTTCTCTATTTCTCTCTTTTGTTCTTCTTTTCTCCCTTTGACTCCATTGTTGAATATCTTTTCTTCTTCCAAACTCATACACAAATTATATTTTCATAATCCTTGCTCTTACCTCTATAATAATTTATTCTCCAAATAATTTTATGAGAATTATTTGTATGGACCTTTCGACCTACGTTTTGGGTCTCTTATTTTAATGGGTAAAGAAGAAGAAGAGTATTTTATGGTGTTTTCATGGATTTGGATTCGTGCATTCTTAATGTCGATTTTGGGGACGTTAACACGTGTTGGAGACAAGGCTTTGTTGGTCGTTTTCTTTATGAAGGTTTTCTTTAATTGCTAAAAAAGTAACTAGGTGTTTTCCTTTAATTGTGTTTATGCCAATTGATGTAATTAATGTGATTTAATGATTGAATTGTATGATTAGTACATGTTTTGATTGTTTATTATCATGTTAATTATGTTTTCGCATGTTTGTATATGATTTAATGCTTTAATTATGTCTCGTATATTGTTTACATGTTTATTATGGGTGTCATGATCGCAATTAGGGTTTACGAATCAAACCCTAGTGGCGGCATGATAGGCGGCCAAGAGTTCTTTCCAAAGTTATAGCTAGAGCTAGTATAACCTTGATGATGATTCAAGTGTTATAGATAAAGTTAATACAACTTTGGGTAGTTACTCTAGTTATGGCTGAAACAGGTATAATCTTGGAAGTGTGAATCCAGGTTATAGCTGAATCTACTATAACATTAAAGTATGAGTTAAGGTTATAGCTGGAACTAACATACCCTGAGTTTATGGCTCAAGGTTATGGTTGGAACTAGTATAACTTTGAGTTTCATGTCAAGGTTATAGTTGAGGTAAGTATAAATTCAAGTTATATGTGTTGAAATTATAGTAGAGGTTACTATAACCTCGCATCTAGAGTTTATGTTATGGTTAGGGTTACTATACCATTGAATGGTTAATGTTAAAGTTATAGCTGGAGTACTATAACATTGAATGGTTGGTACTTGCTCACATGTTGTGTTGTGTTCAGTTATTATATGACATTGTGTTTGCATATATCTTTGGTTACTCTTGTTCATATGATAAGTAGGATGGTCAGTTATACTATCCTGTGAGTTGAGTCGTGATGTTGTTCACGCATGTTAGTACAGTCAGTTATACTGTGCATTTGTTTGTTGGCTGGTTTGAATAGATGACGGTAGTATCAGTTATATACTATAGGAATGAACTAACGCCACCCGTTGATGCGGGATTTATTTTGGTCTATGTTCGGAGGTGGCCAGATTCGCCGGGTTATACGCTCGGGTCCCGAGTGTCGCTCGGTGTACGATTCTTGCATCGAGAGGTCCGCCAGGTCTTAGGCATATAGGCAGTGGTGATACGCTATACATAGTACCGTGGAGGCAGTGGTGATACGCTCCACACCGATGGAGGTAGTGGTGATACGCTCCGTCAGTCAGAGGCTGTGGTGATACGCTCTGACAAGTTAGAGGCAGTGGTGATACGCTCTAACGGGCGTTCGCTCTATTCGCTATGCTTTGTTGCTAACTTTGTGCCTTCTGTTGCTGTGGAGTGTGTGTTACCGTATTCGCTATGCTTTGATGCTAGCATTGTGCCTTGAGTTGTTATGGGTCGTGTGCTATGTTGGTTATAAGTGTACATGGTCTAGTGGTTGCATATGGTTTAGGTTTGCATGATTCTGTCTAAGATTGATAAGTCATGGTAAGCTGTATTTGGGTTTTCATGAGTATAGATGATCTCACATGTTTACTGGTTTTACATTTCATTTGTTAATGATTATTAGTTATATTCAATTGTTGTAAATATGACTGGGAGAACATCTACTTACTCCCGACTGATTGTCGACTCCCCATTCTCAGGTTGTTCAGATGATTGCGGTTTTTGATGATATCTTGCTGGGAAGTACTGTGCGGCGAGACGAATAATAAATTAGGAGTTTTTTTTCATGTTTTAAGAACCTTTGAATAATGTATTAGTTTGGTTTTGATTTAGTAGCGAACCGGATTAGTCAGGTGTTTCCGCCACCCTGACCCTTTTATCATTGTTACACTCTGATTATTGTTTTAATATACGTTTTTTCTTTGTTTTATAATCCGGGTTGTTACAGCGGTGATGGCGTCGTGATGGTGGTGGTGGTGGCTGTGGTGGTGGTAGCGTCATGGTGGTTGTGACGGTGGTGGCGTCATGGTGGTTGTGGCGGTGGTGGTTTATGTAGGGGTGGCTGTGGTGGTAGTTTTGGTGGTTGTGGCGGTGGTGGTGATGGCATCTTGATGGTGACTGGTGTAGTGGGAGTTACAAGTGTGGTGGTAGGTAAATAAGCCCGATTACGAAATATCGTCGACGTTTTATAACAAATCGTCGACGTTTTTCATAAAAAAGACCAACATTATCCTTCTCTTCCTCTCTCTCGCTCTTTCTTACTCTATTATTCATCTTAACCCAATTGCTCAAAATTACCCCCACCACCGCTGCCACCACCCCAACCACCGCTGCCAGCACCACCACGCATTACCGCACCCTCCATGCCACCCCCGCATTACTGCAGCACCGCTAAAAAAAATTAAAATAAAGCGAATTACTGGCCATTGACTGCTGCTATCAAGTTCCATATAATCGTATTAGAATTGTTGAACAAATTATCATGTAGTAATAATGTCTTGGGGCTTTGGAATTTGGCCATAATGGTACCACTAAGCATTCACACGCTAATTAGTGTTCTAAATACTCTAATTATTACTGCCATTTACATTGTCCACTCATGACTCATTCAATGCTATGATAAATTATTTTCTTGTTGTTGATGTTTTGCTTGAAACGTTGAGATTCAACGTTTGTGAGGGTGCTAGACGTTGGGCTTCAACGTCAGTCATGGAGCTAGACGTTGATGTTCAACATCTATCATGGTCTTGGACGTTGACATTTAAAGTCCAATACCATGGTTGACGTTTGATTTGAATGTTCGAACCTGGTTCGGACTTTGAATTTCAATGTCTATCCGTGGTTCGCACTTTTTAAATTTAATTTTCACCATGATTTTTATAATTAAATGGGTAATTTTTTCGCGTGTTTTTACTTGTTTTTCGATGTTTTTTTTACCTTGTTAATTCCATTAATGTAGTTCGAACGTAAAAATAAATAAATTACAATTCGATGTTAATTATAAGTTAGTTAATCACCGATGACTGGTCGTTCGTCATTGATATCGATCTTCAAAATGTTTTTTTGTTTTTTTTTGTTTTTTTTTTATTAATAAATTTGTTAGTCTAAATTACTTTTGGGAGAATTTGGGGGAGATGAAAGAAGAGTGTGTGAGAGTAAAAGGGTAGTGTCCGTCTTTTTTTTTTAAAAAAACGTCGACGATTTGTTATAAAACGTGGACGACCTTTTACAACCCCCTAAATAAGGTGGTTGAAGGGTAACAAGGGTAATGAAATCTCATACCTTGGGGGGTGGAGGATAAGGAATTAGATGGATTGAGGGGTAAGGAAGGGAGTTTCATTCTCTTTGTTTGTGTCAAACAAACACCAACAAAGGAAATCAATAACTTTGTTTCCCTTTCCCTTTCTTATAGACCTCCAACCAAACGCCCAGTGTGTATTAGAGAGGAAATGGAGAGAAAGAGTAATGGAGAGGATCCAAATTGTGTTATTACAACCGTTACTTTCACTACTCCCGCCTTAATTGTTGTTACTTTCACTACTGCCGCATTAATATTAATAATTTCACTATTGTCGTTGTTACTTCTATTACTTTCACTACTCCCGCTCGTTACCAATATTGTTACTTGCTCGCTACTAATACTATTACTTTGACTATTCAAATGAGTGATTACTATTATATTACTATATCCAATGTTATTATAATTCCTTTCACTATTAAGAATTTCTTTTTCTATTTAGACATGCAATTTTAAGAGAATTATATATTTATATAAATATATTACATATATGCATTAAATTAAATCGAAATAATTATGGAATATAATATTTTTTTTGAAATCTAGCTTGATTTATTTATCTTTAATAGTTTCCAAAATATAATATATTTATATTATATTATATTTGTGTATGTTAGATAATTAACATCTTTATACCAATTAATATCATAAGTGGGACATGTTTATTTTAAGGAAAATCACCATATTCTGGTGTTCTCTAAATTTATACTTCAACCAAACCTATATAATATTTATATTGAAGTCCCTTGGCCAGTTCTATCACACAGTGTTATCGATTAAAAACTATATAATATAATTTATTTAATTATATTGAAATATCTTGATATATATATATATATATATATATATATATATATATATATATATATATATATATATATATATATTTTTTTTTTTTTTCTTCTTCTTCTAGAACAACATGGGGTGCAAAATGTTCTCCAAGGTGTCCTAGGACACACATGGATCTGCCTTCAGAAATAAAATATAACACTCATTGTTGTCATAATCCCGATTTGATCCTACGATTGTACGATTTTACGACCTAAAAACGCTTGACCGATCGATCTTACGATTCTATTATGGTTGTAAAATCTTACGATCCTATTCTTTCGAAGATTTGCAGAGGTAGGATTAATATATGATCCTACAATCTTACGATGCTACGATCCCTTTTTATGATAAAAGAATAAATATATATTTTATATAATGACATTGTAAAATCCAAATCTTGTATAAGTTGTAGAAACATGTTCATAACAATGACACACAAATTATTAATCATTAATAATTTATAAATAAATATAAATAAATATGTATTTTGATCTTCAACTTTATGTTTTTACCAAATAATACACTATATTTAGTTAGTTTGTAGAATTTTACGATTCTATGACCCGATTCTACCTACTTCGTCCATCCAAAGTAGAATTCCGATTGTGACAAAATTGATAGCACTGGCCGAGTTGCAGTGCAGGGAGCGGGTAATAATTTAAGGTCATAATTCCTTTTTTTTTTATAAGATAAGGAAACTAGATTGATTTAAAATCAACCTATTAACACTTCTTTGTTTCACACGGCTTATACTGAATTTCTGCTTTTGAGTAGATGACAACTAATTTCTTCAAGAGACCTTTCTTTTATGAATAAAGGGAGTATTACCACGAGTTCGAAGTAATATATGGGGTTACAACTAACGATGGCAATGGAGCTTGGATCCTTGCAATCCAGATCAAACGGATTTGGATCATAATATTTTGGATCCAGTGAATATGGATCAGATCTATATCATATGATGAAGATCCAGATTCTATCCGAGATCCATTTTTATTTTATTTTAAAATAAAATTTTAAAAATAAGTTAAAAAAATAGTAAAATTATATCCTTTTTTTAAAGTTTTTTCATAAACTAAGCAAATGTTTCTTTCTTATTAACATTTCTCAATTGCAAAAAATTCTTTGTTATCGCTACCGAATACAAAACTTTATTTCAATATCTTCACAACTTTATTTTTAACATTTGTTTCTAGGGTTTTTTTATTAAAAATTACCTTTTATTTAGGGTTATTTGTGAGTTACCTTTCATTTTATTTTATTTTTGCCTTTCAACTACCTTTCATTTCTTCTTTTTGCAAAAGACTACCAAATACCACTTCCGGCGAAAAAGTCAACTTTTCGGTGTTGACTTGTCATTTTCATGTTAAATTTAATTTTTTATTTCATAAACCTAATAATCGACGATAAATATTGATTAAACCCAACATTAATCACCTCAATTTGTCCATCTCTTATCCGATCAAAATCCTAGTTCATCAAAACAAATCACCATCGACATTTATCTGAACATGTATGGTAAATTCTTCTTCAATAATAATGATCTATTATGGGCAAACAACGCCTAGTGTTAATTATTCGAAAATAATCATGGATTCACTCTTAGGATCACTTGTCTACTATGAGTACTATCTCATTAGTTTCTTATACCCACCATCTTTGCTATGAAGGGAGAAAGATGGTACTTTAATATGTTTGAGATGGGTATTAGGTTGATGAATCGTGAGTAGTCTATAAGCTAAGGTTGTCGAAATGTAAAGGAGGTGCTGAAGATGGCAGTAAAAGTGATTTTACGACAGGGATGGAGAGGGAGATTGAGATGGAGGAGACTTTTGATAAGGTGTTGGGCATGGAGAGGGGCTTTTTCGCATTTTGTAGGGTGAATAAAGGGGAAAATATGGGTTATACGTGTAAAAGGGGAGAAAAGAGCAAGTCAACACCGGAAAGTTGACTTTTTTTGCCGGAAGTTGAATTCCGGTAGTCTTTTGCAAAAAGAAGAAATTAAAGGTAGTTGAAAACCAAAAATAAAATGAAAGGTAATTGTTTACAAATGACCCTAAATAAAAGGTAGTTTCTGACAAAAAACCCTTGTTTCTAATATAAAAAAAAAAAAAACATTGTATGTTAAGTTGTACTAGTATAACCCAAAAACTAATATTTTAATATTTGAAAAGTGATACTCCCTCCAATTTCATTTTTTATCTTTTCTTTTTGGCGTAAAGAAATAAAATGGGAATCAATTTGACCATACAATATATCATGACCCCACATCAAATTGATTTTGGACCACACAAAGTTGTCCAAAAAAGAAAAGAGGGAACAATAAGGAAAATAGATGGAAAGGGAAAGGGGAACAATAAATGAAATTGGAGGGAGTATTTTTTACCATAAAAAAAATACGGGATAGATCCAAATCCAGTCTAGATCTTGTGGGTTTGGATTTGGATATGAAAATTTCAGACCCTGTGGATCTGGACCGGATCTACTATAAGACATAAGGATCTGGATTTGAATCCTATAGGATCATATCCAGATCCTACCCATTGTCATCCCACATCATGAATGTGTTTTGATCGGAACGGGTCACATGTGCTAGAAATATTGATAACAGATGAGCAATCTTGAGTTTGTTCGAGTGACTGAAAGCAGAGCTAAAACCATCGTGTTGGAGCAAGATGATGGTCGAGGTTTATCAATAATGCTGCTCGTCTCTAGTCTACCTAAGACTTGATGCTTTTGAGTACCAAAATACTCTATTCGATAAGATTCACTACATATACCGATATACGAATGGTAAGGTTTAACAGATGAGCGAGTAAAGAGGGAGTAAATGTCAATGGAATTGAGACTACAAGGATAAGCAAGTCGATGTATCGTGGATTACTCGAGAGTAAAATGCATTGAATTTAAATGAATGGATGAAGCACGCCATAACGCTGCCATAATCGACTATCAAAAACCAAACATGAAATTACAACCTCAACATTTACAGATCATAAACATCTTACAATCTGTTGCACATGAATGAAAAACATTCAAAGATATTTCTAGCCAACCTAAATATGTGTCTTCTACTCCGACTGGGTTTCTCATTTAGAAACTATCAAAAAGAAGTCTCATTTAGAGATCGATCAACAATTAGGTAAAGTGATCCACAACAAACAGGGGTCATCAGCCTTGAAGGAAGACTACAAGTTTCATCGTCTCCAGAATGATACTTTAAAGAATGAGTCACCGCCCTTTGGTCCATTCCAGCCATGGGAAGGGTAACAACGTAACTTCACTACCCAACAACACCTCAGAAACTGTGAAGACGAGAAAGCATGGGGACAAGCTCATCAGTACAAGGACGGTCTTCTGGATGATCCGACATACATACAACAGCTATTCTTACGGCCATTAGCATCTCATCTTCCTCGTCATCTTGTCCCAATATGCTTTTATCCAGTGCCTTCCGTGCTTCCCCTGCTTGCTGCATATGCCGCAACCACATCCCTAAACTTCCTCCACTTGATGCTTCCCCAAAGAATGGATCCAATGGGTCTCGACCGGTAAGCAATACCGCCAATATCACACCAAAGCTGAAGACATCACTCTTGTCTGTGTACCTATAGCACCAAGATCAAGAGGAATTCAAAACACAAATCAACCCAGAAGAGCTGTTTATGAGGAATATTACTTTCACAAAAATAAGGAGTAACTATTAAGAAACATGCGGAGTACAAAGGCATCATCTTTTCCATAGGATTGAATTTCTTGAACAATCCTAATCAGTAATCAACAACTTTACCCCATTCTTCAAAGCTCTCATCTATGTTGGGGTATGGGGTTGGATGTGTGTGGCATTATCCGTGTATTCAAAACAAATAAGTGTGTTTCCGCATTGACCCATAATAAAGATTGTGTCTCTAATCGTATCGATGGACTCCTACTTTCACTATTTAAAAATCTCAAACTTTATTACCCATGCTGTTTCTATTCCATCATATTCCAAATTCAAAGAATAGATAGCCAGCCATTAGCTCAATTAGAAATATCATACATCACCAAAGAAACTAGCATGCATCTATTTAATACATGATTAAAAAAACAACTTACAGCTAACCAGAAAAGACCAGCAAAACGGTGATCCAAGAAGTTAATTATGTGTATACACATCATTAGAAATACGTTGTTGATAACGCATACGAAAGCTAACATCATAGAACAACACATCATTATGTGTAGCTTTTGAAAAGTGTTGCAAAACAACTCTAATATATTTAAGAATGAGCCGTACATGAATGAGACTGGTTTTACCTGCAGTTTTGAGAGAAATCAGGGGCTCTATAACCATTGTGTGATTGGTAGAGCTTGGGCATAAGTTTGGCCAAGCCGAAATCTGCAAGTTTGGCCTCAAATTCAGCATCCAACATCACATTACCTGGCTTTAAATTGTAATGCAAAACACTTGGGTCACATTCAAAATGAAGAAACTTGAGCCCCTTAATAATTCCAACAGCAATTCGATGCCTAACATCCCAACCCATTTGTAGCTGATTTTCACGGACCCTATTCATAGCATCTTCAAGGCTCCCCGTTGGCATATAATCATAAATCAAACTGAAACTACCAGACTCGCGGACATATGCCCTCAAACTCATGAGGTGCCTATGCCTTAACTTGGCAATCACTTCAAGGTCTTGCTGCAGTTTCCTCTTGAACACCTTATCATTAGTTTCAAAAAGCTCAAGCTTCTTAACCGCGATTGTTAAACCATTGTCAAGAGCAGTTCGATAATAGGTACCATTAGGGCTGGATCCCAAAAGCTGATTTTCATTGTCAAGAGCTAGTTTAAGTGTGGTGGGATCGATTTTTGGGGAGAAAACAACAGGGCCTTTGAGGATAGGAGTTCTATTAATGTAGTGAACAAAACACCTAACAATAGCAGCAACAAAGACGGCGGTGACGAAACCAGAGACAAGTCCTAAAGAGATACTTAGGGAAACCCTTTTGACCCCAATTCTAATAAAATCACTACCAGTAGAAATGGTAGGTGAAGTAGAAGAAGTTGATTCCTTTAACATGTACTTAATTGGAAATCCATGAACATAGGAAATTAAGCAAAACAACAAGATTGATTTCTTCAACATATCTAACAAACCCATCTTAATTCTCTTCAACCAACTTAAAATCAAGCAAACATGTAAAGAGGTAAAAAGGGTAAACTTGAATTAATCCAACAAAGTAAAATAAGAAATGGGCCAACCTAAAAGATGGAATGAAGCATTTAACAACCAAAAATACCCAATTCTGAGTAGTTAGTGTATAGCCACAAATGAATTATCTTTTGATGTAGAAAGAATATGCTGTAGTTTAAAGAGTGTGGTTGTATTTGGGAATAAAAATTGAAGAAAAAGAAGAACAACCCTAATTAGCTGAGATTCTCCATAAAGTAGGGATTCACACTGAGTACCGAGTACTGAGTGTTCATGTTCCCGCCTTTCGCAAAGTTGGGGACCTACCTTTCAACCTTTGCTGAGTTGCTGTCGATACTGCATCCAAACCAACTCCAATCTTACGTCGCGTTCTCTACTTCGGGTTGGATCGCCTCATTTTCTCAACTACATTAGCTATTTTTTTTTTATGAACCCCCCAAATCGGGTTTACATTATATAACTCAAATCCGTCTCAGCAAAACAAACAATGTTCGGTGGAGAATCCTCCGACCAAAACCTTCGCCTCATAGTCCAAGGGCCTAAATGTGCTAATTCATGAGCAACTCTATTTAAATTACGACGAACAGAAGAAAAATAACAACTCAAACTGACTACAAATCGTGTAAATGTCTTCATAGATAAGATATAGGTCACTTCTCACGCGTTTAACCTTCTGGATATCTGTCACAACATTTAAGCAATCACTCTCCAAAATTACTCGTCTTTCCCCACGGCGCACAACCTTCTCTAACCCGACTAAGACCGTCATTACTTCAACTTCATTTGCCTCCATCGACCGTCTTGCTTGCACTACCATACACTACTCAATAATACCTTCATCATTGCGGCAAACCGCCCCCCATCCGACACTAATCCCTTCCAAGATACCAGCATCAACATTGTTTTTCAGTATATACCTGCACTTGGTTGAGCCCACCACTGATCTATCATATCGTCACTCATATGGAGTGCCTCATTATCCTCCTTATCGTCATTCTTAGCCTCCCTCATTTCATTCAAGAGCTCCCTCACTCGTTTAACCACCCAATTCGCCCTTCACTCTCCATCCTCAAATATAGCCTTATTACTGTAATACCACAGATTTATGAGTTGTTGGGTACTCTTTCGAGCAGGGCTTACTCTATAGAGTAACTTAGTTTTGCATTCTGGAGTACGTTCTGCCTGATGGGTACTCGATCGAGTAGGCGGTACTCGATCGAGTACCTTAGTTACTCGATCGAGTAAGTCGGGTTATACGAGTTTTTGGCCGGGTTTGATAGCAACGCGTGAAATGTTATATAAAGTATTTCCGTCAATTCCTTTTACTTTTTACCTCATTCTAAACCTTTTTACAAAAATAAACAAAGCAACGTCGATTTATTTTCTCTCATTGCTATCAAATCCAAGGGCTAGAATCGTCGGATTTCGGAGTTCTTTATACCGTTGAGATCGTCATATTGTGGGTAAGGTCCTTGTACCGTTTTTATGTCAATTCATTAGTTTTGTTTAAACCCTAATTGGGTTAATTGGGGATTATTGGGAGTATTGTTGATTATAGACTGTAATTGTATGATTATGTGATTATAGGAGGTGATTTCGTAGAGGAAAGCTTTTGATCCGCTGCTTGTGTTGATTTTGGTAATTGCATTCCAGGTAGGGTTTTCCTACTCAGTTATTGTGTAAATGATTATAAGATGGTTGTTGATTGATTAGCATGTGATTATATCGTACTTGGTTTTGGTATTGTTGGTTTTGTAATTGGTTGTTGTTGATTGTCTGTGGTTCGTGAGGTGCGCCCTTGGCTGAGTGGAGTCACTTGCGGGAGTGGCTTCACGCCCTTGATTCGCCCCTTGTGGTTCTCGTCACAAGGGGGATGCGCACATTAATGGATATGGGTTATTCGCTCGATGGAGATGAGCGGGGCTTAGGTGGGAACGGCTGCGGTCCCCCACTGGCGGTGTGGAATATCTGTTGCGATGGATATTCGGGCAGGGCTACACACTTTAGTGTGTAGTCAGATGATTGGTGATGTGACGGTGTTTGAGGATTGTGATTGTGTATCTGTTTGTTGTTTTATCTTATATTGTTTATGCAGTAACTGGCTCCGTTTAAATGTTTTGAAAACTGTGGTGATCCATTCGGGGATGGTGAGCAGTTGTTTAGCAGGTATAGCTTGGATGCGCGCGGGTTAGCTGGGGATAGAGTCACCACGACTCAGATAGTAGTCTTCCGTTGTTGTGTCATGCCATTTTATATACGTAGTGGGATTTTTGGTTTGGAACAGTTGTATTGTACTTTGCAGTTTTGGTTTTGGTGTAAACACTTTAAATTTATTTACTTAAAATACGTTTCTTGATGGTCACTTTTGATTACTATGCCTCGGGTAACCGAGATGGTAGCATTCTCATGCACTAGGTGGTCTTGGTAAGGCACCTTGGTGTATGAGGGTGTTACAAAGCGGTATCAGAGCGACGATTTTGGAACCTGTAACAAATGAACCCAACGAATGTAGAGAGTCAAATTAAAATGAACCCGGGTAGGAGTTGTTAGGAGCTAATGCAAAGGCTTGGGAGACGTCCTAAAGTTGCGAACTCGCCCTACAACTTTGAACCGGTCACTATGGGGTGTCATGGGATCGCTATTTGCTTACTATTGTTTATATGAATATGTTGGATAAATCTATATGGATGATGTGGTGGAAAAGATGAAAAGTAATTGTTGCATGATAATGTGATTTGTGGTTTAAGCATGATTATGTGACGAAAGTGGATTTATAATGTTGTGATATTAGTAACATGTGAATAGGAGTTGTAATGTATAAGTATGTTTTTGTTTTACGAAAAGTTATAAAGTTAAAGGCATGCGGGTAGTGTAGTATCGTCAGCATGAGTCGATCGAGTGGGGGAAACTCGATCGAGTAGATTGGACTCGATCGAGTATGCTGAGCTCGATCGAGTGGGAATATGTATTTGTTGGGCAGTAGCTACTGGTTTGTGCTACTCGATCGAGTAAGGGGAGTATTCGATCGAGTGTCCGGTACTCGACCGAGTACGTATGTGACTCGATCGAGTATGTTTTATGTCAGTTCTGGGCAGGTTCTGGAGTTGGGGTACTCAATCGAGTTAGTAGCTTACTCGATCGAGTATGTGTGGTTACTCAATCGAGTAAGTTTTGTGCAGGTCATATTTGCTTTGAGCCGTAGGCTATGTGCTTACGTTTATCTCCCTTTTATAGCTCAAAGACATGCCGCCAAAGATATTAGCTTTGTACGTTAAGGCTCAAAATATGAGTGTAGAGGAGATCGCCAAGATGCTTGAGCATCAGGACGAGCTTACCGAAACCCTCGGGAAGATGGGGAAAGATAAGGAGGTCGGGGTAGACTTTGCCAAGATGAGAACTACGATATCTTGCTTCAACCCCACTAACTATGTGGGTACGGGTGCGCCGATTTTGCTCGACAAATGGCACCGTAAGATAGAGAATATCTTGGGAGTGGTACACTGTCCGGAAGAGTTTAAGGTGGAACAACCTGTGTTCTACCTGAGAGATGCAGCTAGGGAATGGTGGGATAAGGTAAAGGATAGTGCTTTAGACATCTACATGAAGCAGGATAAGCCTGTAATTCCGTGGACTGAGTTCAAGAGGGCTATGAGGCAGGAGTTCATTCCGGAGCATGTTCGCAGCAAGTTACGTGATGAGTTTGATTCCTTCAAGATGACCGGGGATATGACGGTGACCGAGTAATACAATAAGGTCAATGGAAAGGCACGATATGCTGAGGATATGGGGCTAAATCAGGAGAATTTAGCACTTCGCTTTAAGAAGGGGTTGACTTATCAGATTATGGAGAAGCTACCGGCGGAGACTCTTACCGATGTGAACGAAGCTTATGAGAGGGCTGGACTGAAAGGATTCCATAACCCTCTAATTAAACTCATTTTGGTTAGATCTAAATTAACCATTGATTTAGTCTTTGTGAATCTAGTGCATGCATAACTTAAAACAAGAATGAGGAGAAAACGGTTTTCTTACAATGGTGATGAGACGGAAATGTGCACAAGCAAGGACACCTTCCTATGCTTGTTCTTGAGCTAACTAACATGGGATGATCCTCCAAAACTCCATAGGTTCAATAATGTGAACACCTCCTCTTAGTTGCACCAAGACTATCCCAAAATTCTACTAATATTATTAACTAGATAATATAAGTATTTTACCTTAATAGTAGATCTAATATTAATATCATTACTACATTAGTAATATATTTGATTTATTAGATATTATGAACAAAGTTGAACATAAACAATTTATGTGTATTTTAGAGAATAAGAGAAAGAGAGAGGTTTTCATATATAATCAAGTGTGTAAAAATGAACAACTTATTGTCCATCTATATACACCAAAACCGGCACCTCCTCTTGAGTGGGTGTGAATTTTTCTTATTTTATTAGCATGCTCATGCTTTTTGTCATACCTATGCAATAGGCTAGGAAGTAGGGTGTAAGTGTAATCATGTTGTCTATTTGCATGAAAAAGAACAACAATCATCACACTAAAATACTACCTAAAAAACCGGTTCTTATACATATAAAATGGACCTCATTTTATCTTTGTCATTTGTTAAATGTAATATGTGTGACATGTGACATACAATATGTCATTTGATGTTATAATGCATATTTAACAAATTAAATATCATTTCATATCAAATAAATTACATTTATCAAATTGACTAGTAATTCATAATTACAAGAATATAAAATGGGTCATGTTAATATAATCTACAGCATATTGTAATTATAATTAACTAATCATTCTTATTTTAATTATTTCATAAACAATACTCAATTTTAGTAATATAACATTTTAATTACTAAAATGAATCTTATTTAATCATATTACAATAAGATATAATATTCTCTCTTACATATCAATTTGTTTAATTTAAGGATTTAATTAATCTGTATCGTTATACAATCGATTAACTTTATAATTAAGGGAATCGTCCTTTAGGTGTGACCTTAAGGGGTCAACTGACAACCACCGTCAACCGACAGTAATGTCAAACTCTAGTCAGCCAATCATTACCGATTAATGTTGATCAGTTGACTTTATAATCGAATTATCCCAAACGTATTCTTATCACGAGTTTCCATAATGTGATCGCACTATTGTTGAGGACACATACTCCAACAATCTCCCACTTGTCCGAGACAAGTGTGCGTCACAAATTCTCTTGTCCTATTACAATCTCCCACTCAATGCAAGGTGTCTTGCAGGTCGTAATTGCATGTGATCATATCAAGAGTGGTTTCCATGATATGGAGAGTAACTGTCTGACCGGTGTAGATACCCAATATCTGCTGAGACTCCAACAAACACCCGATGATTATCGGACTACAACATGTTTTGGAATCGCGGCGTTTGATCGACTGTTTGTGTACAACTTTACGTCGGAAAACTTAAAAAGATTTCGAAAATAAAACATTTCAAAACATTTCAAAAATACCTGGAGTGTTTAATGCACGGCGACGGGGTCGCAATGACACTGACTAGAGTCAAAACCGACACAGGACCAAAAACCGACTCAAAAATTCAAATCTCGACTCCAACAACGAGTCAAACCGAGTCAACCACCAAAAACAAACATTTCAAACCTTCTACCTTAAGTTTTCCCGGATTCATGAATGGTCAAGTACCAAACATGTGACTACAAAACCTAGGATAGAACAAATCATGATTGCGTTTGTTGTGAAAGTGACAACACATCTCGAAGACCCGCGACGTGGCTCGCGCCTCTTTGAGCAGCCCAGGTGGCCACGTCGCTCAAAACTCACACAACCACTCATTCTCCTATAAATACCCCTCAAATGCCACCCATTTGAGAGTTACGCGAGTGTCCGCCCCCTCTTTTCTCCCTTAAAATTCTCGACTCGACTTCTTAAGTCACAACCCGACGCGTATTTACGACCTACCGATCGTAAACACGAGCCTTACACATTGTTTGGTACCGTCATCGTGCATTAAATCACTTGACCGACCACTTCGACCACTACACCATCACTAAACTTTTAAAACACTCTTTTTTACTTACCAAAACGGTTTTAAACCGAGTTTTTTCCGATCAAACGAGTTGTTACACTTACGTCGGTCACTCGCCATAACCAAACATGTAAGTATGAGGGTGTAAAAATCCTCTTTTATTATGTTTTCATTTGTTTCATGACTATAACATGCTAAAACATGCATAACATGAACCAAAATATGGAATAAACGAGCCAAAACTGATTTTTGGTCTGAGGCAGAAGCCCCTTAGGTCGCCAACTGGCCCGCGCCTAAATGGGGTGCTCAGACCAGAGATCAACCGTGTTTGTTCTCGTCATTTCCCTTTAATCCCCGCATTTCCTTGTCTGGGCCCACAACCTAACCCTTTTCGACCAATTGGCTCGTTTCGTCGGCGTGAATTTTCTCATCCCCGCGTTTCGAATCCCGGTTGAGTCAAGCATACCGTTGACGTCACACATTTCTGTTTCGTCAAAGAGCTTTAATCACTTTCGAGCACGAGGCTAGGGCACCCTCCTTACACATTTTGTTTGGATTGGTATCCCTCTCGCAAATCGGGGTTTGATTGCTTGGTGTGTAACCCACCCTTCTAAGCCAAAACCCGTGTCAGCATAATGCATAATATAATGAAACTATGAGTGCTTATGTGCTATCGGATCATAAGTCCTTACGTGTCATTTTTCAAACTTTCAAAAAACACCTCTTTGCGCCGTTATAATGACCATTTCAAACCTCGGTCTTTCGCCGACCGATGCACGCCTTTCTAGGCCGTCGTAATGACGATTTTCAAACTCGATTTTGTATAACCATTTCAACACGCCTTTCTAGGCCGTCGTAATGACGATTTTCAAACTCGGTTTTGTATAACCATTTTAACACGCCTTTCTAGGCCGTCGTAATGACGATTTTCAAACCCGGTTTTGTATAACCATTTCAAAATCACCTTTTTACGCCGCTATAATCGCCGCGTTTAGACACGGATTTTAACCCATTTCGTGCCGACAATGGCTCTTTCAAAACCCGAGAAAAGCACACACCCTTTTCTCGAGACACTTTCGGGATCCCGAGGACCATGCACCGTCCCCGAGACCTCTTCAGACATTTCAAACTCGATCTTCAAAACATACAATTTTGAATTTCAAAACCGTCTTAGGAAACAATGCACTGTTTTCCGAGCCAACTCAAACTCAAACCGTCTTTTGCAAATAAACTTAAGACAAACCTTTTCAACCGATTGACTTGCGGAGATTTCTATCTTCGTAAGCCGCCCATTTAAAAACGACAAATGAATCTTTTTGAAAATTCCTATTTTCGAAAACTTCAGTCCACCATTCCAAATCCGCCTCGTGTCTATCGAGTCAAAGCAAACGTACTTATGGGTCTTTACTTATGAGTCGTCTCACCACGAGACCCGTCCAATGGCGTCGCGCCGTCATGATTGGACTCGTGTCAAAGGTTCGGTCAAACACCGTCACGTCATAAATCGAGTCAGCACCGAGGGACCACGCACGGTCGCCCCGTCTTGTTGAGTCTGTCTTTGTCTCGTCCTCTGTGTTGTCTGCGTTTAATCTTGTAACCGTGTCGGATTAAGTTGTAATGTGAGCCGTTTTTCTGCCTTAGAGCCATGGCCCCGTCTTCAGCTTCATCCAACAACAACAATGATAACAACAGAGATGTCACAACTGATCAGCTAACCAGCCTGCTTCCTGCTCTTAAGGTCACCCTGGACCGCGTCGAGACCCGTATCGATGCCCTGGAGAACAAGGAAACTGGGGAACATAATACTCCACCTCTGACTGAAACTGAGAAGAGGCTGAAACTCTTGGAGGAACAGCTCCGAGCCCGGGGTAACAACATCCATCTTGAGAACAACCGAAGGTTCGAGCCTGTCGGGGACCAGTTACCTGACAACTTTACCCTGACTGATGTACCTAAGTTCAAGGGAGTGGAGGACCCACTCAACCATATCTGTGCTTTCAAGGACTACATGGCCATTAAGGGGGTCAAACAGGAGCTCTTTACCCGGATCTTCCCATCCTCTTTGGAGCCGATTCCTCGCCAATGGTACTACTCCTTGGACCCGAAAAACCTTACTACTTGGGATGAGATCGCAGTTGAGTTTGCCAAGCAGTATGCCGACAACGTCGAAATCCAGGCCAACACCCGCACTCTCGAGGTGTTAACCTAAAACGACAAGGAGGGGTTCACTGAATTCCTAACCCGTTGGAGGAGGGTGAGTACTCAATTGGTCAGTAAGCCGAGTGAATCAACTCTGGTGGAAGAATTTGTCAACAATCTCCGCCCGGTTTATGCCAACCTACTGAGGTATCAGAATATCAAAACTTTTCAAGATCTACAAATTCTGGGGACGCGTATTGAGGACGACCTCCGAAAGGGTGTCCTAGCAAAGACCACTGGCAGGGGTTACCAGGGATCCACCTCAACCGGATCTCGCCCTTACGGTCAGACAAACAAGATTGATGAGGTCAACCTCGTCGAACCATCTGCCAAGAAAACTGAGCGCCCTCAGAGAGTGTTCACCAACATAGGGTCGACTTATGCAAGTGCCCTGAAAAGGCTCATGGACCAAGGGAAGTTACAACCGATCAGACCCACCCCGGATCCGACCGATGGTAAGAAGTCCCGGTTTTGGAACCCCAACGCCTACTGTCAGTATCATCGAGGGAAGGGGCACGTTACCGAAAATTGCTCAAACACCTCATTCAAGACATGATTGAGAAGGGAGATTTGCCTATACCCCCATCAACTAAGCCGAACAACAAGACGAATCCTCTGGGGATTCACGCCATCTCTGACGATGAGCCGACCCTAGACTGCTCTCACCTCATCTTGCCGATTGACGACGAGGTGAATGTTTTGGAAAAGGATCCTTCAGACGGAGTGTTTATGTTTAGTGCTGCCACTATGCTCACTATGTTTCAACAAGTTGAAGAGGCCATAGCCAGCCTCTCTGAAAGAATCACCCGACTCGACGACGCCTACCGTCGACTCATCTTCAATCTCCCAGCACCGCGCCCAAGGGAGAATTCCACAAGCATTCAAAACTACCCACCCCAGGATAGATTGCTCCCGCGACCATTCTGGCATAGACCTCATGAAAATCACCTTCAAAATAACTACCCTCAAAATAACTACCCCCATAAAAATCGCCCTCACAAAAATATTCCTCACAAGAACTACCCACCGAGAAATACCCCTCCAAGGTATCCTCGAGACTCTGAAATTAACGGCATATGGAGGGATGATGTTGAGGATGTATATATCCTCCCAGGGAAGCAGAAGCGGACGAAAGAAATCGGACATCTCACCCGGTTCGGACGTCCCTATCAAAATCCGAACAATTCAACGGTCGTTCCAACAATGAATGACCAAATCGTCCCAGAGGTGGACACTCAACCAAAGGCCCCCAAAAACTCAATCCTGAAACAGCTCCAGAAAGCAAAAGCCGAAATCTCAATTTGGCAACTGATCGCAACGTCTTTTGAGCACCGACAGGCCTTGCTGCAGGCCTTGGGAAAATTGACCGTGCCCTCCACCTCTTCCCTAGAAGAAATAGTGGCACACATGACGAGAGACGCCCCTGATCTGAGTAATCCGGTCGTCTTCTCCGATGAGGACATCCCTTCGTTCGGAGCCAACCATAACCTGACCCTGTACATCACCGTACAATGCCTCCAGAAGAATATACCAATGGTCCTCGTGTATGACGGTTCCACCGTGAATGTCATTCCTCTCAAAACTGCCCACAGGCTGGGTGTCAAGGAATCTGATTTGATCCCAAAGAATCAAGGAGTACGCGCCTACGACGACACTCGTCGCAAGGTCGTTGGGCTTGTCACTTTGACCGTCGCAACCGGACCATTAGAAAGACAAACCAGTTTTCAAGTGGTCGACATCGACGCGTCCTTCAACATGCTCCTGGGACGTCCCTGGATTCACGCCATCAAGGCGGTCACATCAACGCTTCACCAGAATATCAGGGTCCCTTTCAACGGGAAAACAATCACGATTCCCGCTTCGCCAATCAAAGCAGTTATGAGAAAGGGGATAGCCTCCCAAGCCATTGAGGAGGACGACAATGAAATGTGGGGTTTCCAAGCCGTAAATGCCATAACTGATGAATCGGCGACCTCTGAGTGTGACCCGTTCACCAACCTCACGGTCAACCGTATTATGATGCGTCAGGGTTACTTCCCAGGTTTGCCGTTCAATCCACTAAAGGACCCATTGCCTCCCTTGAAACAGGCTAAAGTCCCCAACATTCCCTTTGGGCTGGGGTACGAACCTACTGACCAAGATATCCGGGAGATGAACCTCCTAATCCGAAAACGCAAGAAGCACGGAGTCATCCTCCGTCCCTACCACCTGACTCTCAATGGATACTTTGTCCCCGAGGGAGAGTCCGAGCCTTACCACGGCTTTCCGGAACCGATTTATGACTCTGTGGCCAAGGCTAGGTACCCGGGAGTGGAAGTCTTCCAGGACTGCTACTTTATCCCCGACAACATCGAAGCTGCATCAACTGAGTCCAAGCCGTCACCATGCCTTGACGGACAAGCTGTCACACTCCTCTTTGGGGAAGATAACGTCAAGCACCTCGACTATGAGGACATCATCAACATCGCCATGAAAGACAATCAATTTGATCCAACCGCCTTGATCTCCGATACTGACCCGGATAAAGCTACCCAAGGCTGGAGGAAGACCGTCAAGTGGACCGATCGCCAAGGCCGCATCCTCAAGATAACAACTGGAGAAGGCCCTATGTTCAAAGAGGGAAATAAAGAAGGATCTGAGTCTGAGTCTCAGTTGGAGTCAGAGTCTGTCATAGCTCCTAACGCTCCTAATGTCCCGGCCAAGGTCCCCTTCCCACTGTTTTATCACAAAGTCGTGGCTGATTTAGAGGCTGAGTCTACTAAAGTCACCCCCACTCCCATGAAAGGTGACAACCTGGAGCCTGTTCCGGAGGCCACTTCCTCTGTTGTGTCGCCACTGACTGACCACGAGATGTCTGTCCTTTCCGAACTTTTCGCTCATGTCAACTTAATGAACGCTAAGTTTGCTTATGACTCGTCTCAATTTAACTGCAATGCAATTCTGAATGACTATGAGGAATTTGACTTGAGTGACTACCCACCTCACTTAGCCAAAGAACTTGACAAACGGGAAACCAGAACCCCCATCATTGAGGAAACCGAACCTATTAACGTAGGAACCGACAATACACCTCAAGAACTTAGGATAGGGACAACCCTTGACCCCTCGGAAAGACAACAATTCATTGACCTCCTCCACGAATACAAGGACGTGTTCGCCTGGTCTTACAGAGACATGCCTGGGATTGACAGAGAAATTGCAGAGCACCGGATACCCATTAAACCCGGCTAAACCTCGTGAAATGAAGCTACGCCGGATGCGTCCCCGAATGGGCTCAAAAAATCAAGGAAGAAGTGGACAAGCGATTCAAGGTCAAGTTCATTAAAGTGTCCGAATACTCGGATTGGGTGGCCAACATTGTTCCCCAGTCATCAAGAAAGATGGAAGGATTCGGGTTTGTGTCGACTTCAGGATCTCGAACAAGGCAAGTCCAAAGGACGACTTCCCTTTGCCACATGTTGACATTCTCGTGGACAATCTTTGCGAACATGCTCTCCTATCATTCATGGACGGGTATGCTGGGTACAACCAGATTAAAATGGCTGAGGAAGACATGCACAAGACTGCGTTCACTACACAGTGGGGTACATATTGCTACACGGTCATGCCTTTCGGCCTCATCAACGCCGGGGCAACCTATCAGAGGACCGCTACCACTCTCCTACATGATATGATGCACAAGGAGGTAGAGGTATATGTCGATGACATGATCGTCAAATCAAAAGAACGGGACGGCCACATCAGTGCCCTCCGAAAATTCTTCGCCCGTCTGCGGAAATATAACATGAGACTAAATCCTCAGAAGTGTGCATTCGGGGTCACCTCCGGAAAACTCTTAGGACATGTCGTCAGCAAGAAAGGCATTGAGATTGATCCAACCAAAATCAAAGCCCTTCAACAGATGCCTCGGCCTAGGAACGAGAAGGAGATTCAGGGATTTCTCGGTCAGGTCCAATACATCAGCCGGTTCATTGCCAAGCTTACTATGATTTGTGAACCGATATTCAAGAAGCTTCGTGCCTCCGATCACACCGATTGGGACGACGACTGTCAGAAGGCGTTCGAAAGGATAAAGGAAATCTTATCCAAACCTCCTGTCCTCATGCCACCTCAACCGGGGATTCCTCTATCCTATACCTGACTGTTACCAACACAGCCATGGGAGCAATGCTAGCACAAACAGTTGGCAACAAAGAGCGAGCCATCTACTACATCAAAGAAAAAGTTCATTGAGTACGAGACGAAGTATACCCAACTGGAAAAGACATGCCTTGCCCTAGTATGGTCAACAAAGAAGCTGCGGCATTACATGCTCAGCTACACGGTCCACATCTACTCCAAGATGGACCGGTTAAATACATCTTCGAAAAACCCGTACTAAACGGAAGGCTGTCTAGATGGACACTCATGCTGTCCAAGTTTGACCTCAAGTTTGTACCCCTCAAAGTTATCAAGGGAAGAGCAGTCGCTGATTTCCTGGTAGAAAATACCGTCAACGAGGATCCAACGACCGACACATGGTCACTTCCTGACGAAGACATCCTTTGTGCCGACTCCGACGCATAGGACCTATACTTCGATGGTGCATCTAATCTGAGAGGCTTCGGGGTAGGAATCCTTCTAATATCACCAGAGGGAGAACATGTTCCGATCTCGGTCAAGCTAGACTTTGCCGTCACCAACAATGCCGCTGAATATGAAGCATGTCTCATCGGCCTACAAGCAGCCATCACACTTGGCATCAAGAGATTGAGGGTCCATGGCGATTCCTCACTCATCATCAATCAGGTATCCGGATCATGGAAAATCCGATCTGACAGCTTAGCTCCCTACCGAGCGAAGATCAGTCAAGAGGCCGAATTCTTCAACCAAATCGACTACTTCCACTTGCCACGAGAGGAAAATCAATTCGCTGATGCCCTGGCAAAACTTGCCGCGCTCGTCAACATACCTGACGACATGACATCAATGCCCCTATGTGTCGAGAGAAGGAGCGAGCCAGCTCACAATTGTGCTATTATCGACGACGAGGAAAGCCATGATGAACCTTGGTACCAAGCCATCCTCAATTACAAAACCAAAAACGAATTCCCTTCCAACTCTGACCAAAGAGGACAAAGAGCCATCCGTTTACTTGCATCACAATTCATGATAAACCAAAATCAACTCTACAAAAGAACACCCCAAGGAATTCTCCTCCTTTGCATTGACCATCACAAAGCCAAAAAAGTCATGGGAGAGGTTCACAACGGAGAATGCGGCCCCCACATGAATGCAATGATGCTTACACGGAAAATCATGCGACTAGGTTACTACTGGACCACCATGGAAGCTGATTGCCGTAACTACGTCAAACATTACCACAATTGCCAAATCTTCGCCAACATACAACACATACCACCATCCCTTTTATACACCATGACGTCACCCTGGCCTTTCTCAACCTGAGGCATCGACATCATCAGGAAAGTCAACCCGGTAGGCACCAAGCGGCATTGCTTTGTCCTCTTCGCCATCGACTACTTCACCAAATGGGTGAAAGCACAGTCATATGCAATCTTGACCTCCAAACAAGTGGCCAAGTTCATTCAAAACAACATCATCTGCCGATATGGGGTACCCCATGAAATCATCAGCGATCAAGGGTCTCACTTCCGGGCGGAAACTCAAGCTTTGCTGGACAAATATAAGATCAAACGACATCGATCATCCCCCAATCGTCCCCAAACTAACGGAGCGGTGGAGGCAGCAAACAAAACTCTTGTCACTATTATCAAGAAAATGCAGACAACTACCGCGATTGGCCGAGCAAACTCCCATTCGCACTCTGGGGATACCGAACCTCCATTCGAACACCGACAGGCGCCACACCCTTCTACCTAGCATACGGTATGGAGGCGGTTCAATCGGTAGAATTAGAGGTCCCATCTCTACGCATCCTACTGGAGAGTCAAGTCCCTGAGGCGGAATGGACCCGTCGAAGGTACGAACAACTTACTCTTCTAGACGAACGACGACTCAACGCCTTGCACAACGTCCAGCTATACCAACGACGTATACAACGGGCATTCAACAAGAAGGTTAAACCCAGAAACATCCAGAAGGGCGACTTGGTCCTCAAGTCAGTTCGAGCACCATTACCCGTCGATCCGAGGGGAAAATTCAAACCCAACTGGGCCGGGCCATACCTGGTCAAGAAAATACTTTCGGGCGGTGCAGTGAGACTGAGTGACCTAGATGGGGAGGACTTTACAAACCCGACCAACCTAGACCAACTCAAGAAATACTACCCTTGAACCATAACAACCAACGGCCTAGCCTAGTTTTACAGCTAGCAACGGCCTCAACCCTTTTCAAGTCAAGTTCCTCAAACGTGTTCTGATTTGAAATTGCATGTTTTATCGAGTCTAAGCTACGACACCTTGCCCGTTTCAAATGTCCTTTGATCTGTCAAAGGCAACGTCCATTTTCACTAAAACAAAAAAACCCCTGAACTACGAGCATGGTTTGATTTCACCTCTTCAGGTGAATACGTAGGCAGTCCCTCTTATGCCCGAGGGATACAACCACAAAACCCAATCAAATCCACAAAACATTTCGAACTACGATCTGGTTTGATTTCACCTCTTCAGGTGAATACGTAGGCAGTCCTTTCTTACACAAGAAGGATACAACCATTCCCACAATCAAATACAACCATCCCCACAATAAAAAAACATTACCCACATACAAAAAACATCCCCATCAAAAAGAGAAAGGGAAAACCATTCCCTTTCCCACAAAAATACAAAATGAGCCTTTCTCCCTTCCCACAAAACTCCACTTTTCCAAGTGCAAATGTTTAAGATGATTCAAATCGAATTGCCTCTACCAAATGGATGGAAGAAACAAGCGTTCACAATTTTCGACATGGGCAATCCTCTTATTTAATTAATAGCGGGACGGATTACAATTTCAACAACAAATAAAGCTCGACAAGTCTACAACTTGTCAAAGCTAAGGTGTCAACTAACGCACCTCACATAATAAAACTAGCACAAAACACACAACAACTAGCTAGTACAACATAATAAAAACTCACAACAATAATACAACATAATAATAAAGTGGGTAATGGAGGTCTTCACTCTTCCATTCTACCCTTGCCTTTTCCCTCGGGGTACATCTTCCCCTTGTTCTTCTTGTTGGCCCGCCTAGCATGGACTTCTTCCTTGGAACGGATCCTAAAAGGATCTAAGACGGCGACGGCCTCCGGTCTAGCACAAGACCCCATGTTCGACCCAAAAAGAGCCAAGGCACGGCCCACCATATTCTTGGGGCCGGAACTCCTCCTCTTCGGTGGCCTCATCACATCGGGGGTAGACCCATCAACATACTCCTCAAAGAAGGCACGGTTGGCCTTGCCAACCTCTCGGTACTTCAAGTCAACAACCTCGTCCTTACTAAATTTGGATCTCTCTTCCAAGGACGGAGCTCTTGACCACTTGACATAAGCGGGAGTCACCCATGTCATGGCAACGGGGTTTGGTACCTCCCAAAGCGGCCGAATGGCCCACCACCTTTCGAAGAACTCCACAAGCTCGGAGTTCCGGAAAACATTCTCTTGGACAAGAGTATCTTGAGCGGGCACCTTTTGTTGACGCCCCATTTGCCTCATGAGCCTTTCGGGATAAATGAAGGAAACAACCTTCAAACCCACCACCATCAAAGAACGAGGACTAGCACCCAAAGCGGGCAACCTCGTGAAGGACCTCAAGTGCCACCACGGCACCACCCAACGGATATGAGGACCACCCTCCTCCGCCAATCTTGCGGCCCAATAGGCCTCGGTGAAAGCAAAACTATCCGGGTACAACTTCTTCCTCATAGTGAGGTGACAGAAGGAGTAAGAAGAAGGATTAACCGGAGGCTCTACATACCTTAGCCTCTCCAAAAGCCACACTTGGAAGATCCTTGGGGATCCGAAAGAGGGAGCTTCTCCACAAGAGCCTTCCTTGTCCAAAGCTTGGATAATCTCCCCAAGCACCAACCACGATGGATCTCTACCATGCTCCATTTGCTCAATCACATGGATAAGGGTCATGCTAGCATGGCATCTCGGCCCCTCCTACTTCAAGACATCAACAAAGAGGTACACATGGACAAGGCAAAATGCAAGAGCCCTTCTCCTAGCCACCTCCGAGACATTAGCATCTAATCGGTTTGAAAAGATGTTGATAAGAGCCAACATATCCACACCATGTGGAGCAAGAAGAAAGTTGATTTGGCTTGTTGACAAGCCCAACATGGAACGGAATTTCTCCTTGTAGAACAACCGAGTTGGAGGAAGCACCGGAACACAACCCGGCCACCCACCAATGGCTCCAACTTCTTCGGCAAGAGGACAAAGCTCGCCTTTCGGGAACACGAAAACATGATGTTTCGAATCCCAAAACCGAGAACACACTTCAAGAAACGAAGGTTGCACCTTGACTTGACGAAGCACCAACAATTGACCAACTCCCATGCAAGCGAGTTGATGCTTTTCGGGAGGCGACAAATCCCGACACCATTGTCGCAATGCGTTCTCAAAAGCATCCATGAAATATTTTTGTGGAAGAAGAAGAGGTTTTGTAGAGATGTTTTTGTGTTTCGGATGATGAAACAATGAAGCGCAAACGTCCCTATTTATACAAAATGATCAGCGCATTTTTCAGAAAAAGAGGAGAGCCGGCTTCCATCGCCAGACTGCTCGCGCCTCTTTGGACCTTCTCCAGGATTCCCGCTGTTGACTTGTCTCTTTCAACTTGTGCTTTCTCCTGACACCTCAAACCTCCCGCCAGGAAGCTCGCGCCTCTTCAGGATGACCCAGGATATTTTGTGTTTCCTCACACTCACATTTCCTTGTTTTCGCGTTTTACGAAATCCGACACGGTTTCCATGACGCAGCTTTAAACATACGGATTTTTCTTTCTTTTTTTAAGAGGGGAAGGGCTAGTCGCCCCGATCCGCGATGGATCGTTTCCATGTCAGTCGAAATGCCGAAATTTTTTCGCTTTTTCGCAATTTTCCATCAAAAATCAAAACCGAAAATTGATAACACGACGTCAATTTTCCTAAAAAATTCAAGCACTCAAAAATTCGAGTCTTGACTCAAAAATCAAAAATCAAATAATACTCGCAAAAATCCTTTTCTATAATTCTTTCCTGATGGTTTGAGTTTGAATTTTTTCGAGTCAATTTCAATAATTTCGGTGCAATTTAATTCACGACACGAGTTAATTGCTCAAATTTTCAAATCATTTCCTTTGAATTCCAAACGCGACGATTTGTCACGGAATTTTCAAAATTCATTTCAAAATTTCAATTTTAACTTCAAGTCATGTTGGTTAATTTTGGTTTTCAATTAAATGCTTCTACGTGTTTGCGTTTATGTATATATGCTATCTGTTGCCTGTTTTCTACACTAACGATGCAGGAACTGGTGCAAAGCAAAAGGAGAATCAAACAGCCGACAACGCTCCTCCGAAACACAACACAAAAAGCCAAATCACAAAATGAACCACAATCCAAAAACACATATATACAAACCGCCTTACGCAAAATACATCGACAAACGTCTATCATACAGACACTGGCCTAAAACAAACGTCTATCATACAGACACTGGCCTAAAACAAACGTCTATCATCATACGAACATCGCCTAAAACAAACGTCTATCATACGTACACCGCCTAAAACAAATGTCTATCATACGGACATCGCCTAAAACAAACGTCTATCATACAAACACTGGCCTAAGACAACGAACTGGGGGCTATCCGCCACCTACCGAACTAAGCACTCCCTACCCTTCCGATCAGAAAAGAAAGGGAGCAACATGGGAAACAAAGGAGCAGCATTGGAAGCAGAGGTGGTTACCATGACGGTAATACCTCGTTCTTGCTCCACGACAAAAAGAAAAATGGTGCCTGGCAGATTTTGGACGACACGATAATCGAGGCTCGTAGCTCAGCGCGCTACCCCGACGTTGGCCTCCAATCGTCAGAATTCGTGGATGAAAAGGGATCAGGACAACGGATACTACCCCGATGTTGAACCCCACTAAGCTGAATTCAACAACAACTGAAAGCGACAACGTGGGATAACACGCTCGTACTGAACCCCACTCATCGGACGTCCGGACCTCCGCGGGCAACGACCAACGATCGATACCCGATCATTGGCCGGGCAAAGGCCGCCAGCGAAACACAACCAAGCTCACAAATAAAAAACAACAGTCACAAAGCCCCACCAGGATCGACTTCCTGCTCGAAAGCCTCAATGACGGACCCCATAGGTCCCAGACGATACCCTGCGATCAAAAAGCAACAACAAACAAAAAAAAAGTCAGCCGGAATTTCGGCATTACGACGGCATAAAATGGATAAATCTAAAAACAAAAAAAACAACAACCTGCAATGCAAAACAAGGGCAATCCCGCCCAAAATCCAACCAAACAAAACGGTTCACAAAAAAAAAAAAAAAACAACTCGCCCCTCTTTTCAAGCAAAAGACGAGTCAAAATCACAAAAACGGCATTTCAAGACCCCTACAAGGTCCGCCAACAACCCAAAATACATTCCCGACACAATGGGTATTTTTCTACGGCTCAAAAAGGCAATCCATACGCTAATGTGAGCCCAAACTGGTCAAAATTTCAAAAACAACCGCAAAAAGGCAAACGTGATTTTATCACACCTCAAGGTGACCTAAATTACCAATAAGGTCCAATTCAAGGCAAACTGACTCAATTCAAGCCCAAACAGGCGCTTATTTTGTCAGACGTAAGACCGTCACAAAGGGCGAAAATCCAATTTTGCCCACAAACATCCAACGAAGGTCCTTAAATGGCAAATACGGGTTTTTCCAACTACAATGCAACCTAGTGGGACCCACTACCCAAGCAAATAAACTTGGCATTGTGAAATGAGACGGTTTCTCGCCTCACTCACGTTTTTCGAGCATAGGGAGCGGGAACGGGGACCAAAATGCGAACTAAAAGCACCCCTATACTCCTAAACAGGTTTCTAACCTAATGCAAACATCAATTTCACTCGAAATGGGCTCAATCAAAAACGCCCAATTCGATTCTTAGGGCAAAATTCGCCTTAATTCAATCAAGCTAAAGATCAACAAATTTAAATGGATTCAAGAGGAAATACTTACCTTGAGATGACATTGTTGATGAAGGCAAGAACTCGAACAAGCAAGAAGGTCCTTCAATGGTGATTTTCGCAGGTTTTATGTCGAAAATGAAGATGGCGGAATGATGAATGAGATGCGGCCTGAACTCGCGTCTTTTACAGAAAATAGGGAAGCCCCTTTGGTTCGCCAGGTGGCTCGCGCCTAAAGCGAGCCTCCCTTGCTCTTTCAATGGATTTTGGGCTTTAGCCCAATTTCCCGTGACAAACTTCAAATTTTCATTTGACGATATTAAAGGTCGTCATTTTTCTCAAAAACAAATAGTGAAAATTCAAATTCACTATTTTCGAAAGCTTTAAACGACGGCACATAAACCGTCCCTCCAATCGAACAGTGAAAATTTAAATTCACTATTTTCAAAAATTTTAGAGCAAACGACGATCAAAACCGCCAATTTCAAAAATAATGACGAAATCAAAATTCACCATTTTCCTTCAAAATTTCAAAAATAATAGCGAAGATTCAAAAACCGCTATTTCTTCAAATTCTAAGCGACGGCAATTAAAGCTGTCATGCTCAAAATAATAGTTGGAAATTGAATTCTAATATTTTCTTTCAAATGTCAACGACGGCACATAAACTGTCACTTCAATCAATAGTGAAGATTCCAAATTCACTATTTCTTTCAAATGTCAACGACGACACATAATCCGTCACTTCAATCAATAGTGAAGATTTCAAATTCACTATTTCTTTCAAATGTCAACGGTGACACATAAACCGTCACTTCAATCAGTAGTGAAGATTCTAAATTCACTATTTCCATCACATGTCAACGACGGCACATAAACCGTCACTTCAATCAATAGTGAAGATTCCAAATTCACTATTTCTTTCAAATATCAACGGGGGCATATAAACCGTCATTTCAAATGTAATAGCAGATTTAAAATTTGCTATTTTCCTTCAAAATTCAAACAAACGGCGATCGAAACCGCCACTTCAAGTTCAAAGAGGAACGACGAATGGTGAAGATGCCAAATTCACTATTCTTTCAAATACCAGCAGGGGGCTTCCTCGCGGAACCCGCTCATTCCAAAAACAGTGATAGTAAAAATCCATACTCACTATTTCCCCAGCGACATCACGAGTTCGCTACTTTCAAAACAAGCCCATTCGACGCGGCTACTCCCATGGTCCATTAACCGACCGTACCTATGGCTGGCGAGCCTTTGTCCGCAACCTTTCAGGGACAAATCCCGAAGATGCCTCGGGTACATTTCCTTATCATGGCTGGCGAGCCTTTGTCCGCAAGCATTCAAGGACACATCCCGAAGATGCATCGGGTACATTTCCTTATCATGGCTGGCGAGCCTTTGTCCGCAACCTTTCAGGGACAAATCCCGAAGATGCCTCGGGTACATTTCCTTACCATCGGCTGGCGAGCCTTTGTCCGCAAACACCCAAGGACACATCCCGAAGATGCCTCGGGTACATTTCCTTATCATGGCTGGCGAGCCTTTGTCCGCAAATGTGCAAGGACATATCCGAAGATGCCTCAGGTATGACTCCTTCTTATGGCTGGCGAGCCTTTGTACGTAGTCTAAACGGACTTTAAACGACCCGCACGGATAGTCGACAGACTCTAAACTGTTCCCGACAACAGGTCCTTGACTCGTACCCTCGAGTCACCTTGGCGTCGCCCTTCCCGACGGCAGGTCCTTGGCCCGAATCCTTTCGAGCCGCCTCGACGTCGCTTGGGTCTCCAGGTTGTAATCTTCGATTGACCTGGGGGCTCTACTTTGACTTTCGCCCGTCCAAGTCTCGCTTAAAGTGGGGGCTCAGAGATACCCGATCTCTGCTGAGACTCCAACAAACACCTGATGATTATCGGACTACAACATTTTTTGGAATCGCGGCGTTTGATCGATAGTTTGTGTACAACTTTACGTCGGAAAACTTAAAACGATTTCGAAAATAAAACATTTCAAAACATTTCAAAAATACCTGGAGTGTTTAATGCACGGCGACGGGGTCGCAATGACACTAACTAGAGTCAAAACCGACACCGGACGAAAAACCGACTCAAAAATTCAAATCCCGACTCCAACAACGAGTCAAACCGAGTCCACCACCAAAAACAAACATTTCAAACCGTCTACCTTAAGTTTTCCCGGATTCATGAATGGTCAAGTACCAAACATGTGACTACAAAACCTAGGATAAAACAAATCATGATTGCGTTTGTTGTGAAAGTGACAACACAGCTCGAAGACCCGCGACGTGGCTCGCGCCTCTTTGAGCAGCCCAGGTGGCCACGTCGCTCAAAACTCACACAACCACTCATTCGCCTATAAATACCCCTCAAATGCCACCCATTTGAGAGTTACGCGAGTGTCCGCCCCCTCTTTTCTCCCTTAAAATTCTCGACTCGACTTCTTAAGTCACAACCCGACGTGTATTTACGACCTACCGATCGTAAACACGAGCCTTACACATTGTTTGGTACCGTCAGCGTGCATTAAATCACTTGACCGACCACTTCGACCACTACACCATCACTAAACTTTTAAAACACTCTTTTTTACTTACCAAAACAGTTTTAAACCGAGTTTTTTCCGATCAAACGAGTTGTTACACTTACGTTGGTCACTCGCCATAACCAAACATGTACGTATGAGGGTGTAAAAATCCTCTTTTATTATGTTTTCATTTGTTTCATGACTATAACATGCTAAAACATGCATAACATGAACCAAAACATGGAATAAACGAGCCAAAACTGATTTTTGGTCTGAGGCAGAAGCCCCTTAGGTCGCCAACTAGCCCGCGCCTAAATGGGGTGCTCAGACCAGAGATCAACCGTGTTTGTTCTCGTCATTTCCCTTTAATCCATCTTCATATTTGTAATCGGTTTTTACCATTTCAAGTATTTTCGAACCCTTTTTATTTTATTTCACTTGTTTTAACCATAAAACATTTTTCACCCTTGGTTCCTCATACCATGACGGTTAAATCCGTGTTTCGGTGATAATATTTGGTTAATGACATTTAAAAGGTATTTTAAAGCCTTTTATTTCATTTCTTTACATTTTCAAACCGACATATTAGTCACCAACACAAAATCATCCTTGGTTCTATATACCATGCCGGATTTTAACCCGGGTACGATGATGAGTACCGACTTTACATTCAAATGGACTTAAAACAATTAGTCCATCATCATTTTCAAAACTATTCATGTCAAGTTTGTCAAATCGAACCCGACACCGAATATTATCAAATAATGATGATTATTCGAGTCTAGTTCTTCAAATCAACAAATGCGGTCTAAACGACCCCTTCAAATCAAACCGGGTTCGAATACCCATTTTCAACACGTTTTATAACGTTTTCTAAAAGGTCAGAACACGGCACATAAACCGTGGGCTAACCCGCGCCTAAACAGGCTCTCCATTTCTCATTTTCAAAACCGAGGAAGCCCTTTGTATCGCCAAATGGTGGCTCGCGCCTCATGTAGGCATCGATCACAGGCTGATCCCTTCCAGCATTAGTCTAGGACGATCCCGACTCCGGTTAACCCGGATATAGGACGGATCAGATGACTATTCAAAATCATGTTTGCAAAGTGCCTTACTAAGACAAATGGATCATGTTATGCACCCTAAACCTAATACGGTAAATGGATGTTTAATTTCCGTCTTGCATGCAAATCAACCTTTAATCCGACTCGACATCTTATACTTGATACTTGGATTAAATCAACCAACTTAGAAAGCTCTCAGATCTTAGGTTTAAATCATTGGATGCGCATTCATGCATTTAAACCGTTTTATCAACTTTTGCATTCAACCAACCAAGATCGATCAGTAGAGGCCGCTAAACGCGGGCGGGATTGGGTGTCTGATTAAAGGGCTTCCCAATACGTACCTTCACCTCTTACTCAGAAACTTTGGATAGTGGACGACCTTATCCAGGGCGTACGAGAGTCATTCTAGAGATAGGATGCTAAAGAGGGACGATTTCCTTATCTTTAGTACCTATGTCAAACGCTGCTTTGTGCTTCGATTTGACCGAGGTATAATGTGTAATTCGAATGGGTTCCAGGCATCCCACAAATGCTTGGTGGCGACTCCGAACATCTCTAATCGTTTCGAGATCCTTACCGAGATGAAACCGACCGATCTAAAACGCTACGGTCGAAAGCATTTTTACGCCGCCGAGCGTGGCTTTCAAAAAAGACCGTTGTATGTCCACAGATCGAAGTGGGCTTGCAGGTGGGCCATGTCCACAACCGGAATTATCTACCGTAGATACCTTCCGAGCGTGGCCACGCATTTTCAGTTCACTACTCCTCGAGTTGCCCTGAGATTCAAAATAACCCTGACAAGGGGGTGGACAATTCCTATCGCACTATTCCCTTTGTCTAGCCACAACTCATCATGACCCAAAAGATGCCCATTTGACCTCATTTACGAAAGTCGTAGAGCATAATTTAAAGTCACTCAGAAACTGTGCCAACTTGGGTGAACAATCTCTAGTCAAAGAATTGACTCAAAAGAATACTATAGTAGCTCTCGCCACGACCAGGCTATATGAATTACCAGAACTCTATAAGCGATCACTGCCCAACAGAGTGTCTCATACAGTCTGCCTATATGATCGACTAGTCATCTCTTATGACTTCATGGCACTTGAACTTGCCATCAATCGCATCACACTCTAGTCACTTGGAGGCGTCACCTCATATAAGCAACTAGGGGTCTACTATGTTAATTCAGTTCACTTTAATAGGGTTCAATATTGTCTCAACAACCTATTTGGATATAACAAAGTAATAAAAGAGTTTGTAATTAAACTCTAACGGCGAATGTATTATCACATATGTAAAATTGATACAATATCAATTACTACATAATCTATAATCCATTTTTAATTTTGTATATGGTTGTAAATTTCAACTGAATTGAAATGACATGACTTGTCATGTTAAGCCCTTGAGAAGGCTTTGGTTAGTAAGTTTCAGCAACACTTTGCACTTAACTAACTTTACTATATAGTTTTTCCCTTTGTTATGTATAATCTTTATTATAAAACTTTTGAGTACGTGTCTAGATCCAATATAGACATAGACTCTCTTGCCTTAGAATAGCTCCCACTGTCCTCACAGTGAATAGGATAGGACCTTCGGTTATTGGAACGAACTACCATAGTTCCTCCAATTCACATAACTGAATCCTAATATCATCCATTCTTTCTTGCATATCTCATTATTGCAAGTGTACTCAATTTTCGTTGTGTATATCTTATTGTTCAACTGCCTAGGACGTTTCTAGAAGATATCCTCCTTAAATAATATAGCCAAGATGGTTCTCTAACTATCCTTATGAGTTTAGAATATGTTTTTTTGTGTAACTCCTTGCACATAAATCCATCTCATTTCTAAATGCTTAGCTTCATATCTTTAGTACTTTCTGAGTACTAACTAATGAACTATGTGGCTATATAGAGACTTCTCTTAAGGATTCGATTTGTAACATCTCGTCATACTCTAAGTATACGAGGTTTAAGAATGGTAATACATCTTAGCGTAATGAATTAATCTCGCAGCGGAAGCATGTGGATTCAATTTCTACATGTTCAACACCTTTGAACTTGTCAAGATTCTTATTAACATAAGAATATTAACTTTATGCTAATATCCACCAAACTGGATATCTTAGAGATGTATTATTCTTCTCCTAATTCTATCATCATTCACAATGATCAATATGTCGTTTACATATAAGACTATTAACACCACCTTACTCCCACTAAACTTCATGTGTAAACATAACTACTCGACAAATCGAGAAAGGTTTATAACATGACTGAAACATACAATTCAACTCCTTGACTTCTACTTAAGATTTCTTCTTAAGTTCGTATCCTACCTTAGGATAGTTGCGATTTACAAAACTCATGCAAGATGATTTTAAAATCCAACAGTCAAATAATATTGTTAAATCCGAATTTAACGAATCCTTTCAATTTGTGTAAACCTCTTTACCACCAATCAACCAAGTTATGGAAACATCTTAATGTTTATGTTCAGTTCGGACTTTTTCGGAGTTGAAACTAGATAAAGCATCTTAATAAGTTACAGGTTTGTTACTTTCAAAAATAACATGACTCCTGTCCACTTAGATTTCGAAGAACGAAATATTTACTGATTTTGACCAAGAAGGAACATCTTCCTACGTCTTATTCTCAGTTTATGGCTCTTTGAAAATAAAAATAACATGACTCCTGTCCACTTAGATTTCGAAGAACGAAATATTTACTGATTTTGACCAAGAAGGAACATCTTCCTACGTCTTATTCTCAGTTTGTGGCTCTTTGAACATTTTCTCCCACTTTGTCTTTAAGAAATAGTCCCCTTTTCTTTAATAGACAACATCACGAGCCACAAACTCGTTGTTCTCGTGATCATGTAGGAAGAAAGAGCACATGTTTACTATCGAAACAAACTACAATTTAGGTACCATGCCTAACCATATCTCATTTGAGAGGTAGATGATGCTTTAACCATGTTTTGTTTTAGTGGAATAAATATTAGACAAATTGTGATAGAAACTACTTCCAATCTTTATAGTAAAGATTCAATCATATCATAATGAAAGTGAACTTGTGATACCATATCACACTCCTTTTGGTGCATATAAAAGTCTTCACTTTATTGTTCCCCATTTTAACAAAGTATTAATACTTTGGTTTTATAATCTGTAGGTTTTGATACCTTTTAAACATTCATTGAACATATTCAAAGAATTTCTCTTCTTACCTCATTAAGTAAATACCAAGTATCTACCTAGTTCGTCGGTAAAAGAGAAGAAGTAATAATGACCTTCTCAGATTGAAAATATATTCGACCATACACATTGAAGTGTAATTTAATTTGGTGAATAACTTGCTCTATTCATAATCCTTTTCAAGGAAAAATCATGAATTGTCTTGCTTTGAATACAAGATTCACACACACCAAGAGATTCCCAATAAAATGGTTTGGGACACTAGTCAAAACTAGTTTCTAAATGCGAATTTCAATCGGGAAATGAGAAATTATTTGGGATCACCAACCTGAGTCGTGTATATATCTGACATTTTATTTCTAGTTTGAATATAATTACCTTGAATTGTATGGTCTCACCATAAACTTGATCGTGGTATGTTAGGGCACAACGCTTGTTTTAATTGCATAATTGAGAAACCCTTTGCGTTTTATACAAAAACTTGAATTATATTCTTATTTAGACATATTGTACATCATAACAATTATTGAGGTACATCTCTAAATCGAAAACTAGATCAAGCACATTATAATATTTATATGTCTTTGGATGAAGTGGCAACTCTCTTAGTTCCATTCATATCAATTTCATTCATGCTAGTCGTCATACGGTTATTCAATGTTAGGATTCTAAGGATTTACAAAACCCACGGATTGTGTTATGAGCACATCCTTCTCTAAATACCCATTTTAGAAGGGTGGTTTTGACATCCTTTTGCCATATTTCATAATCATGAAATGTGGCAATTTCTAACATGATTCACAAATTTGTATCAAATATTCATCATGTGGTAATTAGCAAGAATGCAGTGTCATAGATATTCAGGAAGGAATATGTTGGAGTCACACGACCAACTTCCTAGATCTTTTCTTATTAGGGGTTTGTCTCTATTTTAGTGTCTAACACTTTCTCTTTCTTACCAAGTTCTATCCTTAACGATTAAGATAGGTATTTACTTCTAATTGCTCCCACTGACTTCAAGAATTTGTACTTGATGAAGACTTATCTTCATATAAATTCCTAGTTAATCCTTCACAAGGGTTAACTCTATTGTGGTTTTTGGTTAATCAAAATTTCTACCAAATTAATTTACCAATTTAACATTGTTATGTTCTTAACAACTTAAGTGTTTAATGATAAGTATTTAGTTTGAGCAACAAGACTTTTGAACCATTGATGCATAGAAGAATATTAAACATATTTTGACTAATCATTACCTCTAGGCATATTTCTTCATAAGAAATCATTTAAAAGCATGTTAGGAATTTTAAGATGCTAATCTTATATGACATAGGACAATTCCTATGGAGTTCTATGGAATAGAACGATTCCTATGGAACTAGTCCATGCCTATTAAAACGGTTCATTTGAGGATTTAGAAAGAGATTCTATTTGTCATTAGTAATAGTGGTTTAGCGGAGACTCGTGTTACAATCGAATTGATATCGTATATTAATAGGAGAAATGATAAGGAACAACATAAAACAACGAAATAATGGGAAAAGAAACATTCATCGTTAATATATGAAAACATTTTAGCATATTTTAGCATTTATATAATGACCTCCACCCAATTATATAAATGATTCCGAGATCCAAATCCATATTAACTCGGGCATGGGGAAACCGATACATCCCTCACTAATATAACTCGGTGGGTTAACTTTTTAACCGATTCTAAAATTAGAACTCTCGGTCGATGAAATTATGTTAAGTTCATCTCTAGCCCCGGAGCATAAGACTAGTCTTCATGTCCCGTTGAGTCCAACCAAATTTCGCATGTAATAACTTCTTACCCAATGAAAAATGAAAGTGCCCCGGGAAACCGAATCTACCCCAAATGTCAAGGGGATTCATGGGTCCTACTATTTGGGAAGGCTAATCTTAATTTTAAATATGTGAGAGGTCTTGTTGATTTATTATCTATCACTTTTATGTGAACTATATTAGTGAACTAACGATAATTATAATCGACACGGTCGAAAAGACGATGTAAATGTATAAAAATGCATGTGATGTTAATGGCGATTTGGCAATGCATGCAACATATAAAGAAGAATGCAAAGCAATAAATAAATTTCCTAGTATGGCCTTTCCTAAAATAAAAAATATAATAATCTATTACAAATTCGGAAACCAACTCCTTTGGTCCCTAGAATCTTCATATGGCACGCCTTCCAAGAAAACTCCGTCTTGTCGAAACACCTTCCGAATGGCACCATCTTGAAGGAACTCCAGAATAACAAATACAATAAAATACATAGCTATTCCTATTATATATTTGTAAAAATGAATCTAGTAAAAATAAAAGTGATACGAGATCACATTAAATTACGACCGAATCAATATCCCCTTACATTACGGGAAATATCGATTAAATTAAGGCCATACTAAGATAAAATTATATAATTCAAAATTATAAAAATAAAATATGACATTCATCAATAAAAAATGCAGCATAAATATATGTGTATAACATGCCAAATTAATGTGCCAAATCGCCCTACTTTCATCTTATATCGTATATAATCCGGTTTTATGGAAATGCGTGATAATAACTTATTTATAGCATTTTTATCACATAAAAAATCATAAATCATGCAATATTAATCACATTAATACGAAATTTTACATACAATAGTAAAATATGCATGTGAGGTCATACTAAAATTTCATGGTCAGAATCGAAGTTTGATTAGTTTTAGTTAAAAAATGCCATTTTATTCATTGAAATGCAATTATTTCACTAAAAATCATTAAAATTAGCAATAATCATCCATAAATCATCAAAATGACCTAAATATATTTTAGGACCAGAATATATTACATGCAAAAAATTTCGTGGCTTTATCCTTATAAATCACAAATTTTTAGTTTTAATCAAGTTACATTTAACTCGGAAAAACCAAACCGATTATGCATGCAACACCAAAGCTCTGATACCACTTGAAAGGATTCCATAACCCTCTAATTAAACTCATTTTAGTTTGATCTAAATTAACCATTGATTTAGTCTTTGTGAATCTAGTGCATGCATAACTTAAAACAAGAATGAGGAGAAAACGGTTTTCTTACATTGGTGATGAGACGGAAATGAGCACAAGCAAGGACACCTTCCTATGCTTGTTCGTGATCTAACTAACATGGGATGATCCTCCAAAACTCTATAGGTTCAATAATGTGAACACCTCCTCTTAGTTGCACCAAGACTATCCCTAAATTCTACTAATATTATTAACTAGATAATATAAGTAGTTTACCTTAATAGTAGATCTAATATTAATATTATTACTACATTAGTAATATATTAGATTTATTAGATATTATGAACAAAATTAAACATAAACAATTTATTTGTATTTTAGAGAATAAGAGAAAGAGAGAGGTTTTCATATATAATGAAATGTGTAAAAACGAACAACCTAGTGTCCATCTATATACACCAAAACCGGCACCTCCTCTTGAGTGGGTGTGAATTTTTCTTATTTTATTAGCATGCTCATGCTTTTTGTCATACCCATGCAATAGGCTAGGAAGTAGGGTGTAAGTGTAATCATGTTGTCTATTTGCTTGAAAAAGAACAACAATCATCACACTAAAATACTACCTAAAAAACCGTTTCTTATACATATAAAATGGACCTCATTTTATCTTTGTCATTTGTCAAATGTAATATGTGTGACATGTGATATACAATATGTCATTTGATGTTATAATGCATATTTAACAAATTAAATATCATTTCATATCAAATAAATTACATTTATCAAATTGACTAGTAATTCATAATTACAAGAATATAAAATGGGCCATGTTAATATAATCTACAACATATTGTAATTATAATTAACTAATCATTCTTATTTTAATTGTTTCATAAAAAATAATCAATTTTAGTAATATAACATTTTAATTACTAAAATGAATCTTATTTTTTTTTTTTTGCAAAAAATTATCATTTCATTTCAATAAGAAAGAAATTACAATGAGGTTTTGCAAAAGCTATCCACTATAAAAAAAAACAACTATACAATGTTAATTACACAAACTCTCCTCTAGGAGCCTATACTGAGAGTGATGCTTCCACATAAGCATTCAGACAATGACAAAAAACTTGATTCTCCTCACAAGCCCAATGACAGGTCGAGAGTGGCCTTGAAAAATTATGTTATTGCGTTCAGTCCAAATCTGGTGTACAGAGGTAGTAAGGGCCACATCAAACCAAGCTATCTGCCAGTCCCTAGCTCCTTTGAGAGGAAAAGTCAGCTCATCTTGAAGGGAAACCCCAGTCCTCATGTGACCCATCCATGCCAGAACCTGGTGCCAAACAGAAGCAGAAAAGGAACAACTAAAGAACAGATGGCCTTGAGACTCCTCCTCATGTTCACAAAGAGAGCATCTGTTTACAAATTGCATACCCCTAAGCTTGGGGTTATCAATAGTTGCTAATTGATTCTGAACAGCCAGAGAGCAAAAACTTCTATGACTAGGAATAATACGAGAATGTAAGAGACCTTTGGTCTAAGAACCAGCAGCAGGAGCATTCCTGAAAAATCCATAAACCTGCTGTAGTGTTAACTTTGAACCAGATAGCCAACCATGGATGAGATGCTGAGCTGAAGAGATTGAACCAGATAGCTCAACCAATCTGTCTCTAGTAGCTAAAATACTCTTGAAACTGGATGGATAATGAACTTTTGAAGAAATATGCCAAATGTCCTCATGCTTTAGAATATACTTCTGCACCCATCTACTCCATAACCCCTGATCAGAAGCTGAAATAGAGCAGATCCATTTGCTCAGGAGAGAATAATTCCAAGCTTCCAAGTCTTTGATGTTAAACCCACCAGAAGACCATGGAGAAGAAATTTGGTGCCAGCTTTTAAAGACCATCCTTCTGGAACCCATAGGGATACCCCAGAAGAAATCCTTACAAAGTTTATTAATATGAGCAATCACAGTTCTAGGAAGAAGAACAGTAGAACACCAAAAATTCTCAAGGCCAAAAACAATAGAGTTGATTAGCTGCAATTTACCGGCATAAGACAGAAAACAGTTTGACCAGTGAGCCATTGCTTGCTGAATTTTGATGATGATAGTGTCAAACATGTCACTGGTTAGTCTGGAAGTGTGCAAGGGGAGACCTAAATACCTGAAGGGGAATGATCCTTCAGAAAACCCAGTAGAACTAAGTATAAGCTCTTTGACTGGTTCAGAGACACCACCAAAATAAATGCTAGTTTTCTCAGTGTTAGCATGTAATCCAGAGAGGAGAGCAAACTTTTGAAGAGTATCAGAAATAGCAGAAACAGAAGGAACATCTCCTCTAATGAAAATCATTAAATCATCAGCAAAAATAAGATGGGTAAGTTTGATATTGCTGAACTTAGGATGATAAGAAACCTGAGTTTGATCACAAATTCTTCTGAGATAACGAGAAAGAATTTCCATTCCTAGGACAAAGAGATAAGGGGACAAGGGGTCACCTTGTCTAATGCCACTCCTGCCTTGAAAGAAACCAGTAAGTTCACCATTAATCTTAAGAGAAAACCAGGGACTAGAGATACAACCCATAATCCATCCTCTGAATTTAGGAGGAAAACCCAGAAGCATCAAAGTATTAGAGATAAAGGACCATTGCAAAGAGTCAAATGCCTTTCTAGTATCAACTTTAATCAAGCAACGGGGAGAAACATTTTTTCTGCTGTATCCTTTGACTAAAGCCTGGGAAAGCATAATGTTTTCAAAGATGCTTCTATTTTTAACAAAAGCAGCTTGCTCATTACCAATAAGAGAAGGGAGAACCTGCTGTAGTCTGTTGGCAAGTATCTTGCTGATGATTTTATAAAACATAGTACAACAAGAAATGGGTCTGTAATCCAGAACAGAACTAGGGATAACCTTCTTAGGAATAAGGGAAAGGATAGTCGAGTTAGCTTGTTTAGGCATAAAGCTAGTTTTGAAGAAACTATGAACTGCTTTACACAAATCGAACCCAACAATGGCCCAAGTAGATTTGAAAAAACCAGCAGAGAAACCGTCCATACCAGGACAACTATTGCTATCCATACTAAAGACTGCATCCTTGACTTCCTTTAAAGAAATAGAAGCATCAAGGGCAGTGCTATCAGCAAGAGAAATGGCAGGACCTTCAGCTAAGAATGCATCACTAAGAGGGTGAACAGATGATTCATGACCCAATAAACTCATATAGTAGTCCTGGAAAGCTTTGTTGATGTGATCAGGCTCCAAATGAAGCTGACCAAACATATCTTTTATGGCACCAAGCTGTTGCTGATGCTTTCTTGCAGAAATTCTAGGAAAGAAATATTTGGAACTACTATCAGCATCCTGAATGTGTTTTATCTTAGCTCTTTGTGCCAAAATGCTAAGTTCAGCAGCCTTGAGTTTGCTATACTCCTGGATTTTAGCTCTTTGTGCCAAAATGAATCTTATTTAATCATATTATAATAAGATATAATATTCTCTCTTACATATCAATTTGTTCAATTTAAGGATTTAATCAATCTGTATCGTTATACAATCGATTAACTTTACAATTAAGGGAATCATCCTTTAGGTGTGACCTTAAGGGATCAACTGACCACCACCGTCAACTGACAGTAATGTCAAACTCTAGTCAGCCAATCATTACCGATTAATGTTGATTAGTTGACTTTATAATCGAATAATCCCAAACGTATTCTTATCATGAGTTTCAATAATGTGGTCGCACTATTGTTGATGACACATACTCCAACATGGACAGGCTGAGAGATTGGTTGAGATGGCCAAGAAAAACAAAGAGAGGGGCTCGGAAAAGAGGAAAGCTGAGAGTGATGGCGGTGTCCAATCCAGTTACAAGCGGGGTAACAACAATCAGGTAAGAACCTATTCTTATGGGTAGGGTTTTAGTGGAGGTTCTTCATATGGTTGTGGTCGTGGTAGTAGCAGCAGCTAGGGTATGACATGTTTCAACTGTGGCGGTATGGGTCACAAGAGGCATGAGTGTACTAGTGTAGTGGGGAGAGGTTTTCAGAGACCGTCTCAGGGGAGATTTTCACAGGGACCGACGCAGAGCTATGCTAGCAACCGACCAGCTGGGTCATGGAACAACCAGGGAGGGTAGAGTAACAACGGTGGGTTCAACCACAATGGCGGTAATTCTTATCAGAAACCGGCGGCTAACAACAATCAGGGGTCAGCTGCCAAGCCTTCTATATCTTCCAGTACAGTACAAGGGGGTGGTCGAAAGAGCAGTGGCAAACTGTTTATGATGGACAAACAAGATGCTGAGGATGATGCACACGTTATCACCGGTACTTTTCTTGTTAACAAAGTTTCTACCTTTGTTTTGTTTGATTCGGGGGCGTCACACTCGTTTATATCATCAAGTCATGCTAAGTTTATGGGTTTGTGATAGTTTGAGTCTGTAAAAGATGAGGTTTTTATACCGTTCGGTGAGTCAGTATCTTGTAGAAAGTTGTATAGAGGGGTGTCCATGGTTTTTGGGCAAGTTGATCTTCCAGTTGACTTGTTGGAGTTTCCTATGGATGGTTTAGAGATGATAGTCGGGATGGACTGCTTGGGTAAGTATAAGACTAGGATAGACTGTCACCAAAAGAAAGTTTCTTTAAGAGGTTCTAAGGGGGGCGAGTGTGTCTTATCGTGGGTTTGTTATCAAACCCAAAGTCAAAGTGATTGCAGTGGTGACATTGAAGTCTTACCTGAGGAAGGGGTGTCCTTTGATCCTATGCCATGTGAAAGATACTCGCATGGTAGAGCCAACAGCAGATGAGATACCAGTAGTGGGAGAGTTTCTAGATGTTTTTCCAGATGAGATACCGGGTTTACCACCGAAGAGGGAGATCGATTCCAGTGTGGAGTTGAAACCGGGGACGGGACCGATCTCTAAGGCCCCGTACCGTATGGGTCCTAAGGAGTTAGAGGAGCTGAAGAAATAGTTGAATGATTTGGTCGACAAGGGATACATTAGACCAAGTGTATCGCCTTGCGGTGCACCAGCCTTGTCCGTGAAGAAGAAAGATGGGAGCCTGAGATTGTGTATAGACTACAGAGAGCTGAACCATGTCACAATGAAGAACAGGTATCCTTTACCGAGGATAGATGATTTTTTTGACCAGTTGAGTGGAGCAGGTGTCTTTTCGAAGATTAATCTAAGGTCGGGGTACCACCAGGTGAGGATTCGAGATTAAGACATACCAAAGACAACTTTTCGATCGAGGCATGGTCACTATGAGTATGTGGTGATGCCGTTTGGGTTGATTAATGCGCCAGCAGTGTTTATGGATCTGATGAACCGGGTTTTCAGCCAGTACTTGGATAAGTTTGTGGTGGTATTTATAGATGACATCTTAGTCTATTCCAAGACTAAGGAGGAGCACGAGGAGCATTTACGATTGGTGTTGCAAACCTTACGTGACAACCAATTGTATGCTAAGCTGTCTAAGTGTGAGTTCTGGTTAGAGAAAGTGGCTTTTCTGGGCCATGTGATCTCTAAAGAAGGTGTAGCTATAGATCCTTGCAAGATTGAGGCGGTGTCTATCTGGGAAGCACCAAAGAATGTGGCTGAGATCAGGAGTTTCTTGGGTTTGGCCGGGTATTATCGACGGTTCGTGAAAGACTTTTCCAAGATTGTCAGGCGTATGACAGCGTTGATGAGGAAAGAGTAAGTTTCATTGGGATAAAAGTTGTGAGACGGTGTTCCAAACATTAAAGAAGCATTTGACCACAACTGCAGTCTTAGCTTTACCTGAAGGGAGTGAGAACTTCGAGGTGTATACAGATGCTTCGAAGAACGGGTTGGGTTGTGTGTTGATGCAAAACGGGAAAGTCATTGCCTATGCTTCTAGGCAATTGAAGTCTTATGAAGAGAACTATCCGACGCATGATCTAGAGTTGGGTGCAGTTGTGTTTGCTCTTAAGATTTGGAGACACTATCTTTATGGGGGCGACCTTTATGGTTTTTTCTGATCACAAGAGTCTAAAGTACATCTTTACTCAAAAGGAGTTGAACATGAGACAGAGGAGGTGGATGGAGCTCATAGGAGACTATAACATGGATATCATATACCATGAAGGGAAGGCTAATGTGGTGGCCGATTCGTTGAGCAGGAAGAGTGTGCATTCTCTACGCACAGTTATATCACTATTGAGGCTGAAAGATGAAGTGACTAAGATGGGGATACATGTGATCCAGAAGGGGGATGCTAGAGGTAATTTGACAGCTCAACCGGATCTTTATGATGATATTCGCAGGAAACAGGCTCTTGATCCCAAGATTCTGGAGTAGAGAGCTAGAGTAGAGAAGGGGACAATGTCTCGGTTCTCTATTCATTCTGATGGGAGTGTTCGATTTGATGGGAGATGGTGTGTACCTAAGGATGAGGAGTTGAAAAAGGTAATAATGACAAATGCTCACTACACACCGTATTCAGTGCATCCAGATGGTGACAAGCTTTATAGAGATCTTAAGAACACGTTTTGGTGGTCTGGGATGAAGAGGGAGACAACTGAGTTTGTGGCTCGTGTTTGACTTGCCAGAGGGTCAAAGGGGAACAGCGAAGACCGCAAGGTAAGATTCAGTCTCTTGACGTACCTGAGTGGAAATAAGAATCTATCTCCATGGATTTCATCGTGGGTTTACCGAGGAGCCAACAAGGTAATAACATGATATGGGTGATCGTTGACCGTTTGACTAAGTCAGCTCATTTTATTCCCATGAAAGATACATGGAGTAAGGTACAATTGGCAAATGTTTACAGGAAGAATGTAATGAGGTTACATGAAGTGCCAAAAGACATTGTGTCAGATCGAGATGCGAGGTTCATTTCTCGGTTTTGGCAAGAGTTGCAGGAATTGATGGGGACTACCTTGAAGATGAGTACTGCATTTCATCTTGCCTTTAGTTTACACCTCACTTGCATTTGTATTATATTTCATATTGCATTTACATTAGTATAGTTTGTATTGTAATATATCTCATTGATTCATGTAGTTAGTTGCATATAGATTAGAATTCAGACATAGTAACTAATGACCAAACCTATTCCTTTCTACACTAGAAATAGTGCTTAAATTGGTTTGGGGAGGTTTGATCATAGGTGAGAACATGCACCATCTAGTATAGTGTAGATTGTTATATATGTCATATAGAGTTGCACTTAGTTAGAGCATGCATTCATATTATATCATTGCATTTGTACTTCATTTCCATAAATTCAAAAATCCAAAAAACATGTACTTTCTTTTTCATTCCTACTCCTACATGTACATTGAGGACAATGTCCAAAACAAAGTGGGGGATGGGAATTTATATTCCAAAATACATAAAAATTGAAAAATTTCGAAAAATCCCAAAAATATGTTCTTTAATTTCATAGAAACAAAATCTATAAAAATTTGAAAAAATTCAAAAACCAAAAACATGTTCTTTAATTTAGTAGTGTAGAATTGTATATACTTATGTTTTTGTTCTCTTCTCACATAGATACAACACTACAATTGAGGCATTATCAAGGGAATGTGAAGACCGCTTGGTATGATCGCTCTAATCTCTATTTCCCTTCCATTTATTTTCATTATTCATATGAGGAGGATGGGCTTACGTGTCAAGAAGGATGTGGTGTATTTTTTTGTTGCGGTTTGTGTATCTTTGTGTTGTTAGGAGTTGCATCTAGATTATATGCCATATTAGTTGATAGAAGCATATGCATTAGAGTTGTATATATGTTGGCTGCATCATGGCATGTAGTTGCATGGTTTGAATTTTTTTTGAAAATGCCTATTTGGGAAGCTTGACAATTGTATATAAGGCCCTTGTAGATAATTTTTTTCCTTGAGAATTTGTTTGCTAGAATACCCTCAAGACACCCTAGGATGTGTCATACTAGTATCTTTTGACCCATGGACTAAGGCCTAGTCAAGAGTACCTTGTGGTGTGATAACTCCTTGGCTACCGTTTATTCCAAGGTGACCTTTGAAGCCATGGAACCGCTCTTACACTTCTATCATCATATTTTGTCAACAAAAAGGGAATGGGCACAATATCCAAATTGAGTTCAAGTACCAAAATCAAAATAAAAAAGGTTTGCAAAATACATCAATGAAAAGAGGAGCAAAAATAGACTCCTATGCTTTGATAAAAGTACCCTTGCTACAAAATGGGGTTACTTTGAAAAATGTTCAAAAATGCAAAGATTGAAAGAAATTGCCAAGTATAAAAAATGCCAAACTTCAAAGAAATGACAAAGAAATGGCAAAGAAATGTTCTCAAAAGTCAAATACCACAAAAAATTGGGGGGGAAAAAACAAATCAAAAAGCAAACTAAAAATGTGAAACTCAAAACATCTTGATCCCTTTCATCCATTGATCTTACTTTGTTGTATGATGGAGAGGGAACGACCCTTCTTTTTGTTTAGGAAAGAGGGGGAATTCCGCGATCCTACAGTGTTTCTAATACCATAAGGAGACTACTCTTGACAAAAGCATTTAGCGATTGTGGACAAAGGCACCCTAGTTTGACACAACTTAGAGGTGATTTGTTGGTATCCTTTTAGACTTAGTAGCTTGGAGAAACAATATCTATGATGGAGTGTGTACCCTTGAATTGCTTCCTCCTTAGATGATTTCCGCCACTTAGATGAGGAAAGTGGCAATTCTTTTGTAGATGCATCCATTACTTGTTTTGTGTGCTTAATGCTTTGAAGTATCGCCATTTTGGCAAGCCCCACCTTGCCTTGCAAGAAGGCATCTTACCTCATAGATGTCTTGTTGTGAGTTGAAGGGGCGGAGTGAGACCCGCTAATTGTCTCACATCGGTTATATTATTACTAGGATAGTTCAAATAAAGGTCTAGTTCTAGTCACCTCTTTACTCGGGACGAGTAAAGGTTCGGTTTGGGGATGTTTGATGTGACTTTTAATTGCACACATTTAGTCCCCTAATTTAACCCATTTTGCATACTATTATAACATTTCATGGCCATTTTATCCGTCAAATCCTTTCTACTTTTCTTTCCTAGTGCATTTCGTATGTCTTATAGGAAAGGAGATAATGAGGCGGAATTCCCGTCTCCCGTGCATATTTGGAAGTTTATTGACGATCTCAGATGTACTAGTATGAAGAGGAGGCAAGAACGATGACCAAGTAGGAATAAAGAGTATATGTAGATCATAGGCCTTTAAAGCAAAAAGGTGGAAAACTGTGCCAAGATCCATGCGTCCTAAAGCACAAGACGGGCGGATTGCCTTGTCCAAATCCGAGCGGCCCGAGCACGAGACGAGCGGATCCGGGAGCTTTGATCCGGGCGTCTTCCTTGCAATACGAACGGATCCCTTGGCATACTCAACCGTGCCTAAAGCCAAGACGGGCGGATCGTGTTAGGAGTAGCAGTCCAAACTGCGCATCTCCCTCGGGACTTGCAATTCCCTATTTAAAACTTAGCATTGTTATTTACTAATCTACCCTTGTTTAACCTAATGATGTACTACTATATATACTCCATTTGTAATAATCAAGAAGAGGGCTCCCACAATACAAAATACTCTTAGATTAGATGAGGAGTAGATTAGAATAGATTAATCTCAATCATTCCACATTAATCATTCCTTAATTATTGTTCAAGTTTATTATTATTGGATAATTGAAGATTATTGGGTTATTATTGGAGAATTGACAACTCTTCATCAACCAACCAAGTTCTCTTCTATTATTCTTTGCTTTATTATTTGGATCACCTCAAGTGGGTATAATCTCTTTTACTCTTGTTTAATTATTGTTAATCACATTATTTATTTATCATGTTTTGCTTTGTTAGTATGATTGACAACCTTATTAACATGTTAAACTTGATCATGAGTGAGTAGTCATTTAGCTAGGATTAATGGGGAATTAGGGGAAACAAACATAGGGAATGATTCATGCTTAATCTAATATGTTTTCATAATTAAATTGCTTTCTTGTTGTGATTTCAACTTATGCATATGTTATGTTTGATGAAATGCGAGCCTATGAATCCTTGCATTTTTTTACCCATCACCTATTTTTTCAATGAGGCTTGTAAGTTTATACACCAACTCGAGCCTCATTAGACCATGCATATAGTTGAATAGGAAGGATTAAGTCGACTTGTAGGTGTTGAACAATCTAATCGATTCGGCTCCGGGACCCAAACCTTCTTAGGGATTGTAAGCTCATACACCAACTCGATCCCATCACAACAATAAGTGCTTGCTATATAATTGAGAACATGTTTGTATGATCAACTCCCATGAATCCCCTATGATCCCATGACATCCTAGTGTCTTTAGTCAATTGTTTACATCCTTCCTTTTATTGCTTGTTCTACTTTATCGCTTTCATTAGTCTAGAATACAACTACAAACCCAAATCAATTGTGACACTAGCATAAATTGAGATAGATAGACTTAGAACCCAAAGCACACCGTCCCGTGGATCGACCTCGACTTAACCACTAACTAGTTGTTTGTTGAGAATATAAATGTGTTTGATTGAGAGCCCCAACGACACTCTCACCATCACCTCTGCGCCGTCCTCCATCAATAAATGATACGCTGTCCGAATAGAGTATTCTCCCGTTTTATTTGGATCCCAGCACCAAGAATCCGCATGTTGATTATTACTTAATCGGATATTAAGTACCCTTTCTTGCTCAAAAGGGAGTAGTGTGGATTTAATAAGATCTTCATTCCACGTGCGTTGAAACTCGTTAACAAGATCACTCACCCTCATATCAGCATCATGCGCACCGCTTGGAGAAATAATTTTCGGAGTTTGTGTGCCCGAAATCCATGGATCATCCCAAACCCGAGTATCCCTTCCATTTCCAATTCTTCTTCTAATCCTTAAGTGCATCACCTGACGGGCCTCCCAAATACTCCTCCACGTAAAATCGGATTCCCACCTAAATTAGCCACCATTAGGGAAGTACTTACTCTTCAAAAGACGGACCATAAGACCGTCCGTATTAGTCAAAAGCCGCCACCCCTGATTCCCTAAATGAGCGAGATTTAACTTTCCAAAGTCACGAAATTCGAGCCCTCCTCTATCCTTGGACCTACATAATTTATGCCAAGCTACTCAAGGGATCATCCTCTTACCATTCTCCACACCCCACCAGAAACTCGACACCAATGACCGCATTTCATCACAAAAGGTAACCGGGAGCTTAAACATACTCATGGCATAAGTGGGAATTGATTGGACAATTACCTTTATCAATGTTTCTTTCCCCGCCTTACTGAGTAAAAGCCCTCGCCAGCCTTGCAGCTGTTTACTCAATTTATCCCGTACTATTAATGTTATCACCTTCTTCGAATGACTCACAACATTGGTAAACCCAGATACCTCTCCTGAACCTTCGCGGCCCGCACTCCTAGACATCCAAGAACCGCTTGTCTCCAAGTTAGCTTAGTACCCCTGCTAAATGAAACAATAGTTTTCTCAAAATTAATCATCTGACCCGATGTCTGCTCATACCTTCGCAAAATCTCCTTAACTATACCAGCTTCTATAACATTAGCTTTAACAAAGAAAATACTATTGTAGCACCCCCATACACCATGGTGTCTTACCAAGACCACCTTAACATATGAAGATGCTACCATCTTGGTTACCCAAGGCATAGTAATCAAAAGTGACCATCAAGAAACATAAATTAAGTATAAAGTTTAATGTGACTACATCAAAACCAAAACTGAAATGTGAAATACATTGTCTCAAACCAAAATCCAACTAAAGTAAACAAATTTTATGACACAACAGCGGAAGACTACGACTCTGACACGTGGTGACTCCATCCTCAGCTAATTCCGCGCGCATCCAAGATATACTTGCTAAACAACTGCTCACCATCCCCGAATGGATTACCACAGTTTTCAAAACATTTAAACGGGGTCAGTTACTGCATAAATAATATAATACAATATAACAGACAGTTACACAATCACAATCTTCCAACTTCGTCACATCACCAAACATCTGACTACACACTAAAGTGTGTAGCCCTGCCAAAATATCCATCGCAATAGATATTCTACACCACCGGTGGGGGACCGCAACCTTTCCCACCTAAGCCCTGCTCATCTCCATTGAGCGAATAACCCATGTCCATTAATGTGCACATCCCTCTTGTGATGGGAAACACAAGGGGTGAATCAAGGGCGTGAAGCCACTCCCACAAGCGACTCCACTCAGCCGAGGGCGCACCTCGTGAACCACAGACAAACAACAACCAATCACAATACCAATGTAAACAATGCCAAAAACCAATTACGATATAATCAACACGCCTATCAATCAAAAACCCATATTATAACATTTACACAATAGCTGAGTAGGGAAACCCTACCTGAAATGAAATCACCAATTATCAATCACAAGCAGCGGATCAAAAGCCTTCCTCTACGAAATCACCTTCTATAACCAATTAATCACATAATTACATTCTATAACATCAACAATCCTAATAACCCCCAAATCATCCAATTAGGGTTTAAACAATATTAATCAAATGACATAAAATTAGTACAAGGATCTTACCCACAAAACGATGATCACAACGGTATAAAGAACTCCGAAATCCGACAACCCTAGCCCTTTGATTTGATAGCAATGAGAGAAGAGAAATTGACGTTGTTTGTTTTCTTTTGTAAAAAGTTTAGAAATAAGGTAAAAGTAAAAGAACTGACGGAAACACTTTATATATCTCTTCATGCGTTACTATCAAACCCGGCCGAAAACTCGTAAAACCCGACATACTCGATCGAGTAACTAAGGTACTCGATCGAGTACCGCCTACTCGATCGAGTTTCCCTCACTCGATCGAGTACCCATCAGGCAGAACGTACTCCAGAATGCAAAACTAACTTACTCGACAGAGTAAGCCCAACTCGATAGATTACCCAACAACTCATAAATCTGAGGTATTACAGTCTTCCCTCCTTAAAAATGAACTTCGTCCCCGAAGTTCAAACCCAACCTATATGACATGTATACCTAACACTAACTCCACCAACTATGCTTACCTCCACAACGCGGCTCACAATATCATATAAACTATTGCATAGCTTCTCGACACTAACTACCTCCACAAATGCCGCTAACTCTGTCTCATTAACATATTATCCACTAGCAAATCCAATATCAAGAAAATCCACCAAACAAGATAAACCACCAAAACGGAATGTTACATTGTACCACCCTTAAAATGAACTTCGTCCTCAAAGTTTACTCATACTCCTAAACATCATCACCCAAACTGTCAACACTATCAAAGTATACTCACACTCATAACCGACATACTACTACAAGTACTGCCATTACCTTTAATAAAATCATTCACAACACAAATCCATTCCTTTATTCTACACCAAGACTCAAACTTCCAAATATACTATAACATGCACAACCATCAAACTCTCTTTGTCGCATCCTACTCCTCTTAAGATAAATGTTATGTCCTCGTAACCTACTAATACTAGATCCTTAGTTGTTTCCTTCCCCTTATCCTCATCTTATATCACCTATCACCGACTATAACTTCAACACCGACAACCATCCCATATCCAAGGCTCTCTCTCCCTAACAGCTCTCGTGCCTCCAATTACTCTGCACTCCATCTAACCTATACCATGAAATCCTCAGTATAACCGCTACTCCAACTCCTCAACATTACCGTAAAATGACATACTTCGTTATACATGCACTTATCTCCACAATCGTAACTCACGATCCACAATTGTTACACACACTCACACTAGATCCTCACGTTCTTTTTTTATTGCCGTAAAACTCATCCATAACTTAACATGATACTAATTCCCAACACCCTATACTCACTGTCCCAATAAAGATTACGAACCACAACTATGTCAACCAATACCGCTTCCAGCTCAGCACACACATTCCACAAAACTCTTGCCACAATTATGTCAACCAATGCCTCATCTAAAACAAGATCAAAAGTACTCTAACAACCTCTCACAACTGTGTCCCATTAACATAATATCACTATACCGTGATAACAACGGAAAAATACGCAACTCTCTTCCATATCATACTCTACCGTCACTCTCAAGCCGAAACTGGTAATAAACATCAATAAACAAAACAACCATCTGCAGTGTAAAACCCAACGTTTCACAGCAATGCTATGGATATTGCAGGAGACACTAAAAATATCAAATGACCCATAAAAATCCTGAATTTTTGTGACAATTGAGTTTAAAGGGTGAACTAAAACTGTGCCAAATTTCAAGATTTATACTGAAGTTTAAGTATTTTTTTTGGTTACTCAGAAACAGCCCGCTCAGGGAAATTGTAGACAAAGGCTAGATGTAGTGAATGGACTGGATTGATTGAGATGAGGATATAGTTAAGGCCCTAAATTCCCACAGAGTTCTCACAGGAAATTTAAGAGATTAACTTAAGCAAATCTAGACTCAGAATCCACAGTTAACATAGGATTGAAAGCCTATATTGCACAACACAACTAAAAGGAACCATAGTCAAGCACAGGTTCAATTTAATTATGCTAAACCGACTTTGATCAATTAGCCACTGAGATCACATGCTAATTATCAGGACAGGGACTCAAACTATAGTTTAAACACAAGTTTGAAAGTTTTGAGAAGTCTCAAGGCTAAATTTATTTCAAAAGTATTCTGCTTTAAACAGCCGAGACATAGGTCCTTATATATGCCTTGTCTTGCATTACATCTCGAATAACCTAGAATCCAAGGGCCAAGATCTATTTTAGGATAAGTACAAATAACATTAAATATATTACAAGCTGGAAATTGAGGTAAATAAGTGAAAATTAAAGCAATGAGGTAAAACAGACTAAAATAAAGCAAGATGCAGTCTGATCATTTGTCTATTGTGCACAGGTTACTGTTGCTTTGTTGGCTAGCTGAGTACTTTTCAAAGTCAAGGCTTCTTGTAGTTTTTTATAGCTGATTTCATGGGAGAATGGCACAGTGGTCCTTCTGCAACAGCTTCACAATTGCCTCACAAAAAATGGAAAGATTACTTTATGCTTTATCATTCCTTTCAGCAGCATGTGATTGGTTTTCCTTGCTTGTTTTCTGTGCTGATTTTTATATTGCTTTTGCTTGGCTGGTATTGGATGTTTGAGGCTTTTGTTGGACGTAATTTAGGATCGCCCAAGCTGGCCATATGGGCAGCTGAAAGCTGGACCTGGTGAACCTCTTGACAGGTTGTTCTGTTGGTGGTGCAGGTGTGATGCCCTGGCTTGGGTTGGGTGTGGGAGCCCCTGATTCAGCTCCTGCTGTAGCCTCCCCATCTTGAAAGGGGCTTGACCTCAAACCTGGTATCTCCTCATCATCAAACTCTCCATAATAAGGACTCAGATCTCCTATGTTGAATGTCCCATGCACCCCATAGTCACCAGGTAGGTCAATCTTGTAAGCATTTGGACCAATTTTCTCAATGACCTCAAAAGGACCCTCTGCTCTTGGCATTAACTTACCCTTCCTCTTGGCAGGGAACCTTTCTTTCCTGAGATGGATCCATACTAGATCACCTGGCATGAATTATTTCTTTTGTTTAGGGGCCTTGGCTTGCTTCTTGTACCTGTCATTGGCCTTTTCAATTTGTATTTTGATAGCATCATGGAGTTTCAACATCTGTTCCATTCTCTTCTTAGCACCATAGCTTACTTATTCCCTTGGGACACTTGAAAGATTTAGGGGCATCAGAGGATTAACCTCATAAACAACTTCAAATGGACTGTGATGAGTTGCGGATGATGGAGCTCTATTGAATGCAAATTCAGCTTGGGGCAGCTTCAAGTCCCAGTCTTTTAGTGACTTACTGACAATGCACCTCAGTATTCTCCCCGATGTCTTTTTTGTGACCTCAGTTTGGCCATCTGTTTGGGGATGGTGGGATGTGCTGAACAGCAACCTGGTGTTGAGAAGCTTCCATAATGTTGTCCAGAAATAACTCATGTTCATAACATCTCTGTCTGATACTATGGTCTTTGGGACTCCATGTAGTCCGACAATATCACTGAAATAGAGCTCAATAACACTCACAACATCCTCAGTTTTCGTACATGCTATGAAGTGAGCCATTTTGCTGAATCTGTCAACAACAACCATCACTGAGTCATTTCCCCTCTGAGTTCTTGGCAATGCTACTATGAAATCTATTCTCACATATTCCCAAGGTTTGTTTGGTACTGGTAAGGGTGTGTAGGGGCCTGCTTGAAATGAGCTCTTGGCTTGTTGGAAGATGGAGCATCTTCTGGGCACTATTTGGACATCCCCCAATCATTTTAGGCCAGTAGAATTGATCCTGCAAGATGTCCAAGGTTTTCTGGACCCCAAAATGACCTCCATGTCCACTGGAGTGAACTTCTTTGATCGATAAATCTCTGTAGGAGCCTATGGGAACACACAGTTTGTTTCCATGGAATAGGAACCCCTTCTGCATCAAGAATTTGGTTCCCTAAATTTTAGTCTCTTCTGTTTGAGCCAGCCAATCCTCATAGAAATCAGGATCATCTTTATACAGCTCCTTCATGAACTCAAATCCAAGAACTTTCTGCTTCACGACTGATAGCATTGAATATCTCCCGGAGAGTGCATCAGCAACAATGTTCTGCTTCCCCTCTTTGTACTTGCTAGAGAATGTAAAGGACTGCAAGAACTCAACCCATTTAGCATGCCTGTGGTTTAACTTGTGCTGGCCATTGATATATTTCAAGGCCTTATGATCTGAGTGCAACACAAAAGGCTTTGGTTTCAAGTAATGATCCCAATGCATAAGAGCTCTGATAATGGCATATAATTCCATGTCATAGGTGGAGTAATTAAACTTGGCCCCACTTAGTCTTTCACTGAAGTAAGCCATATGTTTCTTCTCTTAAATTAGCACAGCTCCTATGCCAACACCACTGGCATCACACTCTACTTCAAACAAGCAACTGAAGTTAGGCAATCTAAGAATGGATGCTTCACACAGCAATTTCTTGATTAGGTTGAATGCCTGTTGTGCCTTCCCAGTCCACCTGTATTCTCCTTTCTTCATACATTCTGTGATAGGGGCAACAACAACACTAAAATTCTTGATAAACCTTCTATAAAATGAAGCAAGGCCATGGAACCTCCTTACTTCAGTGATATTCTTGGGAATTGGCCAAGACTTGATAGCCTCAACCTTGTCTTGGTCCACAGAAATCCCTCTACCAGAGAGAATGTAGCCCAAGAACTTGACTTCAGATGTCATGAAAGTGCACTTCTCTAGTTTTCCAAACAGCTTGTTGTTTCTCAAAATTTGGAACACCTTCTCAAGGTGAATTAGGCGCTCTTCTGTGGTCTTGTTGTAGATTAAAATGTCATCAAAGTATACCACATCAAACCTTCCCAAACAAGGTCTCAACACTTCTGTCATTAATCTCATAAAAGTGCTAGGTGCATTTGATAATCCAAATAGCATAACCAGCCATTCATAGAGTCCTTGTTTTGTTTTGAATGCAGTCTTCCACTCATCACCTTCCCTGATTCTCACCTGGTGATAGCCGTGCCTAAGATAAATCTTAGAAAAGATTCTGGTACCACTTAATTCATCCAGCATATCATCTAGTCTAGGTAAGGGAAACCTATACTTGACTGTGATGTTGTTCATGGCTCTGCTATCAATACACATTCTCCAGGTGCCATCTTTCTTAGGAACCAACAATGCTGGAACAACACAAGGGCTTAAAGATTCCTTCACAAATCCCTTGTTCATCAATTCATCAATTTATTTTTGTAGTTCTTTTGTAGCATCAGGATCACACCTATATGCAGGTCTATTAGGGAGTATAGATCATGACACAAGGTCAATCTGGTGCTCAATTCCTCTTAGTGGAGGCATGCCACTGGGCAACTCAGCAGGAAAGACATATTGGTACTACTCTAGCAATGGTCTGACTTATGCTGGTAGTTGGTGCTCCACATCCTCATGAATTTATTTGGACAATAGGATGAGGACATGCTACTCTTGTTGTATTTCCTTGACCATTTCTGCTTCAGATAGGAATAAAACTCCATTAAGCCCATCAGTCACACTTGGACTCCCATAGTTCTTCTGATTAGGTGGTAAAGGAGTCAATGTAATTTTTCTGCTGCCTTTCTTAAAGGAATAGGTGTTGCTCCTTCCCTGATGGACTGAATTCTTATCAATTTCCCATGGACTCCCCAGTAACAGGTGACATGCATCCATGGGGACTACATCACATAAGATATCATCTTTATAAACAGTGCCAATTGAAAATGGAACCAAACATTATTTGTCCACCTTGACCTCTGCTCCTTTGTTTAACCATATGAGTTTGTAGAGATTAGGGTGCTCCTGGGTGCTAAGGTTGAGCTTACTGACCATTGTGACAGATGCCACATTGGTGCAGCTTCCACCATCAATTATTAGGTTGCATACCCTTCCCTGAATAGTACACCTGCTCTTAAAAATGAGGGACCTCTGATCCTCCTCCAAAGGTGCCTGTTGAGAGTGCATCACTCTCCATAAAACCAGACTATGGCCTATATCAGGATGAGCCATGACCATATCCTAGGTGAGTTTCTCCTCAAGGGTTATCTCCTCAATCACAGGATCCTCTTGATCATATTCAACTGAGCCCTCTTTTTCGCACTCCTCTACCTCCATTGCTGTTAGTGCTCTCTTGGAAGGACAATCCTTTCTGAAATGACCATACCCTTGGCATTGGAAGCACTTGATCTTCTCCTTGGTCAAAGGTGGGTTAGACTTAGGGAACATGGGTGCTTTCCCCTTGTCTCCTCCTGCTTGGGACACTGGTTTGGGTGTCTCAACAATCTTAACACCAGTGTAGGGCCTATAAACAGGTTTTGGTTTGGGTGTAGTAGGTTTGGACTTTCCTATTTTTTCCACTATGAGTGCTAGGTTAACAACATCATCATATGACCACAGTGGTTTCATCCCGATCTTAGTAGCAATATTTTTATCAAACCCTTCTAAAAACCTAGCAATCCTTTGCTCAGGTTTCTCATTAATCTCACATTGCAAGGTTAATTGTTCAAACTCCCTTTAATAAGTTTCAATGGGTCTCTCATCCTGCCTAACCTTAGACAACTTAATGAACAAATCCCGAGTGTAATCTTTGGTGGCAAACTTATCTAATAATTTCTTCTTAAGTTTGGACCAAGATTTAACAAGTTCCTTCCCTTCCTTAATCTCTGGTGTTTAAGGTTATCATACCACAATGAGGTATACCCCTTTAATTTCAACACAGCAACCTTACAAGCCTTGGCATCATTATAGTTTTTATACTCAAATATCTTTTCAACATCCCTAATCCATTCTAGTAAGTCATCAGGGTTAAGACTACCAGAAAATTCACGAATTTCTACTTTAAGATGCTTGTCTGTTTGCTCGAAGGCCTTCTCTTGTGTTCTGGTGCTCTCATCTGAATCTGAGCCATAATCCTCTTCATGATATGGCTGTCCTCTTCCTGCTCCCATATAAAACCCTCTGGCCCTACCTCTGCCTCTACCAGGTGGTCTCCTCCTTGGATCAGGGTTTGGAATCCTTTCCATGACAGCATTCATAACATTAACCATCACATTGACAGTTCCTGCTAGTTGTTCAATCCTTGTTTCAATTCTTGCCATCCTCTCTTCACTCATGGTTATTTTTTTTGTGTTTTTAAAGTAGTTAGGGATAATGAACTCACCATTCTGTCAACCCAAGACTAACACAAAGGTGGAATTGTGTTAAAACCTGGCTCTTGGTACCAAATTGCAGTGTAAAACCCAGGGTTTCACAGCAATGCTATAGGTATTGCAGGAGACACTAAAAATATCAAATGACCCTTAAAAATCCTGAATTTTTGTGACAATTGAGTTTAAAGGGTGAACTAAAACTGTGCCAAATTTTAAGATTTATACTGAAGTTTAAGTATTTTTTTTGGTTACTCAGAAATAGCCTACTCATGGAAATTGTAGACAAAGGCCTGATGTAGTGAATGGACTGGTTTGATTGAGATGGGGATATAGTTAAGGCCCTAAATTCTCACAGAGTTCTCACAGGAAATTTAAGAGATTAACTTAAGCAAATCTAGACTCAGAATCCACAGTTAACACAGGATTGAAAGCCTATATTGGACAACACAACTAAAAGGAACCACAGTCAAGCACAGGTTCAATTTAATTATGCTAAACCGACTTTGGTCAATTAGCCACAGAGATCACATGCTAATTATCAGGCCAGGGACTCAAACTACATTTTAAACACAAGTTTTGAGAGAAGTCTCAAGGCTAAATTTCATTCAAAAGTATTCTGCTTCAAACAGATGAGACACATGTCCTTATAAAGGCCTTGTCTTATATTACATCTCGAATAACCTAGCATCCAAGGGCCAAGATCTCTTTTAGGATGAGTAAAAATAACATTAAGTATATTACAAGCTGGAAATTGAGGTAAATAAGTGAAAATTAAAGCAATGGGGTAAAACAGACTGAAATAAAGCAAGATGCAGTCTGATCATTTGTCTATTGTGCATAGGTTACTGTTGCTTTGTTGGCTAGCTGAGTACTTTCCAAAGTCAAGGCTTCTTGTAGTTTTTTGTAGCTGATTTCATGGGAGAATGGTGCAGTGGTCCTTCTGCAACAGCCTCATAATTGCCTCTCCAAAAATGGAAAGATTACTTTATGCTTTATCATTCCTTTCAGCAGCATGTGACTGATTTTCCTTGCTTGTTTTCCGTGCTGATTTTTTACATTGCTCTTGCTTGGCTGGTCTTGGATGTTTGAGGCTTTTGTTGGACTTAATTTAGGCTCACCCCAGCTGGCCATATGGGCAGCTGAAAGCTGGACCTGGTGAACCTCTTGACAGGTTGTTCTGGTGGTGGTGCAGGTGTGGTGCCCTGGCTTGGGTTGGGTATGGGAGCCCCTTATTCAGCTCCTGCTGCACAATCTATGTGCCCTGACCGACACTGACAGGAAACAGCAGTAAACAAAAAAACAATCTATATAATTGATATACACTTTCGAAAGCTCGTCTCATCAGTATCCCACCTACTCCACCACAATCGAGGACGACATCGCAACACCGCCACCAACAGCCGCAGCGCTGCGCGAAAATACTCATATCACAACACGAAGTACCGTCCCGGAATCGCCATGCGAGTCACAACAACCACATCGATAGTCATCGCAACTTATACAATCCCATAAACACTGAGTCAGTATAACTTCCTGGATAAGAAAATTTCCTTAAAACCGTTTTACTAGATCACAACACAACATATTACACAGAATAAACAGATAATAACCTTATGAATATCATCTATACTAATACTCATGAGGTCGGAACCTCACACTATCAGTTACAGATATTATACATACACATACAAGTATAACTAGCCATTCCAGATCACCCAAATTACCACTTTTTGAATATCATCCTATTAGGTTACCGTACACAACATATGACGTGGAACACTCAGATAACGACTTTATAACTCGTGAGGTCAGAACCTCACACAAACATTTACACACATCATAGACCCATATCCGAATCTAACTAGCCAATCCTGATCACGTAAGTTACCACCCGCTAAAGGTTACCTCTCGACCGAGCTTAACTCGTATGCCCCTCATAACACATTCTCCCATTCGCGTAACTATCAACTCCTGACAAATGTAACCATACCATTAATGCTCAATTACTAGCAGACGCCTCCTATATCCACATCTTATACTCTCTCGCAACCATATATACCAATCTGGCCTCCACAAAATCAACCTCTCTAGGACGGCTATCTTCTCTATTTAACGTCATCCTTAACTACTAGTGATAACATCACGACACCACTATCTTTCGTATAACAAATCTCTTACACTCACCTCTAAACATAACAGTTCATTTCTATTTCGGTTAACATCCCAATTAACAACAACAAATTCGTCAACAAAATTTCCCTCAGCATTCATTCCAATTCTGTCCTTAAATGTATCGTCACCCAACTTAGCACCAAAATCTCATACCGTGCAAATACTCTACTAACTTTTTACTTCCCTTAATTCCTCGAAACTCATGACTAACATGTCGTCCTGAAATTCCTATATAAACATTAACTCACACTCTCATGATAGTATCATACATCCCGACGATTTCTTATTCTCCTAGCCCATAACTCTTGCGAATATTCACTCATCTTACTTCCATCCTTCTTTTCCCATTACACCTGACAACACCACTTAACAACTCAACTCTTTACTCCTACTACCTAGCTCCTTAGTAATCTGGTTACCTTCTCATTGCTCCAAACTCAAATTCCATTAATTCATATCAGTAACTTCTTAATCTTTCTTATCACTGATCCTCGCTCATCATGCTACTCACTTACACCCGCCACCAATAAGTCCACACAACCAACGATTACTCTTCAATTAGTTGTATCTTCCTTTCGTATCCCTAGAAAACCAAAAATTCACCTCATACCGTTAATTGCCCAAAGAATTACACATTAGGCTCATCTCTTAATAATCCAGATTCCCAAACTCAGTCACTATCTACAAATCCACGTCGCAGCATAACTTCATCTAAGTTCACTATATACCACTCTTCTCCATCCCCTACAACGACATTCCATTACATATATTCTTAACCAACCCAGTTATAACTATCTTCCTCCATAAATCCGTAAACATCCCAAGTCACCACCATTCACATCCCTCATTTAGTCTTTTCATTCTCACGTTCCTTAAACTTACATCACCCCTTTACCCATATTCACTTACTTTTATATTACTCAACACGCAACTATATCACTCACCACCTCACAAAACATGTTCCCTGTCTTGATAAGCTCATCAATCTTCTCTTTCCTTTGTCCACTATTCATCACAACCACATATAACCCATGTCCTCCCCACCAAACTCATACTCATCATATGGTGCTACTCCTTACATCATAAGATCTGGTAACTTACGCATCAGGACCAACACATATGTAAAACAGTGTATAAAGAAGCAAAAGAATATCTTTGAAATAAATATGATATGCGACGAGGTCAAAAGATAAGCATATGACCCAAAATAGGGTTACTGGATCAAGTACAACCTACTCGATCGAGTAGGTGAAGATCAGAAGCATCCATAATAAATTACCAGGGCTACTCGATCAAGTACGGGATACTCGGTCGAGTATAAAGAGGTGTACTCGATCGAGTAAGGGGTACTCGATCGCGAGCGAGTACCCTACGCAGTTCTCAGCACTGTCCAATTTTCTTAAAACTGTCGTATCTCACTCGTTTCTTGGTCATTCTGGGCGTGTGACCTATCGTTAGAATCGTAAGAGAACAAGCTATCACCTCGAACTAGAATCAAATCAATATCATATATGTATCTCAAGCTATAATAGTTTAAAGACAGCTCGTCTATAATCGAACAACATAACTATTCGGTTTCACATGTTACTAACTAACATCTCTTATTCCACAAGTTACTAACTAATCAAAAGCCATACAAGAAACACAAAGCATGCCTTATAACACTCTATTCAACCTTAAATCATATATATATATATATATATATATATATATATATATATATATATACATACAAATATCACAACTCCTGTCATATGTTACTACTACAAAGCCAAACATTAACATTCATCATGGTCATGTATATTCTTCAACTTATCCAACATACAATCCAACACTTTCCATTCAAATTAATCATATCTTCATCCAACATGTGCATATGAAACAACAATAAACAAGTAGCGATCCCATGACACCCCATAGTGACCGATTCAAAGTTGTAGGGCGAGTTCGCGACTTTAGGACGTCTCCCAAGCCTTTGCATTAGCTCATAACAACTCCTACTCGGGTTCATTTTAATTTGACTCTCTACATTCATTGGGTTCATTAGTTACAGGTTCCAAAATCGTCACTCTGATACCACTTTGTAACACCCCCATACACCAAGGTGCCTTACCAAGACCATCTTAACATATGAAGATGCTACCATCTCGGTTACCCGAGGCATAGTAATCAAAAGTGACCAGCAAAAAACATAAATTAAGTATAAAGTTTAATGTGATTACATCAAAACCAAAACTGAAATGTGAAATACATTGTCTCAAACCAAAATCCAACTAAAGTAAACAAATGTTATGACACAACAGCGGAACGTTACGACTCTGACACGTGGTGACTCCATCCCCAGCTAATCCCGCGTGCATCCAAGATATACCTGCTAAACAACTTCTCACCATCCCCGAATGGATCACCACAGGTTTTCAAAATATTTAAATGGGGTCAGTTACAACATAAACAATATAAGACAATACAACAGACAGTTACACAATCACAATCCTCCAACTCCGTCACATCACCAAACATCTGACTACACACAAAAGTGTGTAGCCCTGCCAGAATATCCATCTCAACAAATATTCCACACCACCAGTGGGGGACCGCTGCCTTTCCCACCTAAGCCCCGCTCATCTCCATCGAGCGAATAACCCATGTCCATTAATATGCACATCCCCTTGTGACGGAAACCACAAGGGGATAATTAAGGGCGTGAAGCCACTCCCGCAAGTGACTCCACTCAGCCGAGGGCGCACCTCGCGAACCACAGACAAACAACAACCAACCACAATACCGATGTAAACAATGCCAAAAAGCAATTATGATATAATCAACATGCCAATCAATCAAACAACCATCTTATAACATTTTCACAATAACTAAGTAGGGAAACCCTACCTGAAATGAAATCACCAATTAACAATCACAAGTAGCGGATCAAAAGCCTTCCTCTACGAAATCACCTCCTATAACCAATTAATCGTATAATTACAATCTATAACATCAACAATCCTAATAACCCCCAAATCACCCAATTAGAATTTAAACAATATTAATCAAATGACATAAAAAAAGTACAAGGATCTTACCCACAAAACGATGATCACAACGGTATAAAGAACTCCGAAATCTGACAACCCTAGCCCTTTGATTTGATAGCAATGAGATAAGAGAAACTGACGTTGTTTGTTTTCTTTTGTAAAAAGTTTAGAAATAAGGTAAAAGTAAAAGAACTGACGGAAACACTTTATATATCTCTTCATGCGTTACTATCAAACCCGGCCGAAAACTCGTAAAACCTGACATACTCGATCGAGTAACTAAGGTACTCGATCTAGTACCGCCTACTCGATCGAGTTGCCCTAACTCGTTCGAGTACTCATCAGGCAGAACGTACTCCAGAATGCAAAACTAACTTACTCGACAGATTAAACCCTACTCGATAGAGTACCCAACAGCTCATAAATCTGAGGTATTGCAACTATCATCTGCAAACAGTAAATGTGAAATACTAGGGGCTGTCGGGGCCACTTTAATATAGGTAAGGCGATAAAGGATCACCTTGTCGCATACATCATTCTGGAACAAATGTCTTGGTCGGTTTCCCATTAATGAGAATCGAGTATTGGACAGATCGAACACAACGCATAACATTCCCGACCCAGCCACTGTGAAAGACCATTTTAATTAGAACTAGCTCTAGAAATACCCATTCCACTCGATCATAAGCTTTTGACATATCCAACTTTAGTGCCATATGACCACCACCGCCTCTCGAATTCTTCATATGGTGAAATAGCTCTAATGCAATAAGAATATTATCTGTAATAAGTCGGCTTGGCGTGAAAGCACTCTGGTTTTCAAACACACTATCCCCCATAAAAATTTTCAATCGATTAGCTAGGACCTTAGATACCAAATTGTAAAGCACATTGCTTAAACTAATTGGTCTAAGATCAGTCATTTTGTCTGGAGCTTTCTTTTTTAGGTATTAGAACAATTTGAGTTTGGTTTAACGTACCTGGCATAAGACCACCTTCAAGAATATTAATCACCATTCGTATTACTGCCGGCCCAATAATATGCCAATAAGTTTTAAAGAATAAAGCATTCATACTATCAGGCCCAGGTGATTTGAGCGGGTGCATTTGACTTAATGCCCCTACAAACTCCTCCCCACTATAAGCAGCCCCGAGAATTGCATTCATCTCCCCCGTGACACGTCCGGCCACCCCTCCCAACTCGGCATCAAACTGAAACGGCCTATTTGAGGTAAATAACTTCTCAAAATACATCACTGCACAACGGACGATAGCTTTCTGATTCTCGTGCACACCACCCCCCTCATCAATAAAGTCTAGAAATATAATTATTCTGTTTTCGTTGCCCCGCCTTGCGATGGAAAATATTTGTATTTCGGTCACATTCCTTCAACCAAAGAGCCCTCGACCGTTGTCTCCAAAATACTTCTTCCTGTTTTAGTAAATTTGCTATATCTTTAACGATTCTCCGGCGTTCCACTAAGAGATGTCGCGCCCTACCCCCTTCATTTAGCTGCTTCAACCGATTTATTTTCTTATTTGAATCACAAAGAATCTTTCCAATGCTAACACCCTTCCATTCCTGCAGCTCCTTTGCACACCTACTTATAGTGTCAACAACATCATCATCTCCCGTACCCCACGCCCGTCTAATCGCCTCTATTGTTCAAAGTGAAAACTCTTCCCCTTATTTTCATCGCAATCAGACTACCCATCAAGAACCACCCTTATGGGTTCATGGTCCGACCATTGACGATTAAGATGAAAAAGACGCGAGTTTGGGAACAAATAGAGCCACCCCTCATTAACCATAGCTCTATCCAACCGACATTGTCTATTATTCGCTCCATCCTATCCATTATCGTAGGTAAACTCATACCCTTCAAAAATTAAGTCTCGAAAGCTAATCTCATCGGGCACATCCCTAAAATTATTCATTTGTCATTGTGTAGATACCCAGTATCTATCGAGTCGCCAACAAACACCCGATGATTATCGGACTACAACATGCTTAGGAATCGCAGCGTTTGATCGACAGTTTTGTACAACTATACGTCAGAAAACTTAAAACGATTTCGAAAATAAAACATTTCAAAACTTTTCAAAAGTACCTGGAGTGTTTAATGCATGACGATGGGGTCACAATGACATTAGTTAGAGTCAAAACCGACACCGGACCAAAAATCGACTCAAAATTTCAAATCCCGACTCCAACAACGAGTCAAACAGAGTCAAACACAAAAAACAAACCTTTCAAAGACTTCTATGTTAAATTTTCCCGGAATCTTTAATGGTCAAGTACAAATCAAGTTCATCCAAAACCTAGGATAAAACAAATCATGATTACACTTGCGTGATAGTGACAAGACACCTCGAAGACCCGCGAAATGGCTCGCGCCTCTTTGAACAGCCCATGCGGCCACGTCGCTCAAAACGCACACAACCACCCATTTTCCTATAAATACCCCTCAAATACCACCATTTGAGAGTTACGTGAGTGTCTGCCCCCTCATTTCTCCCGTAAAATTCTAGACTCGACTTCTCAAGTCACAAACCGACACATGTTTTCGACCTACCGATCGAAAACACAAGCTTTACACATTGTTTGGTACCGTCATCGTGCATTAAATCACTTGACCGACCATTTCGACCATTACACCATCACTAAACTTAAAACGCTCTTTTTACAATGCTAAAACGGTTTTCAAACCGAGTTTTCCGACCAAACAAGTTGATAGACTTTCGTCGATTTCTCGTCTCAAGCCTAGCATGTAAGTATGAGGGTGTAAAAATCCTCTTCTATCATGTTTTTTATTTGTTTCATGACTATAACATGCTAAAACATGCATAACATGGTCCAAATATGGGATAAATGAGCCGAAACCGGATTTTTGGTTGAGGCAGGGGCTGCTTGTATAGCAACCAGGCTCGCACCTAAAGCCCCTCTCAGCCTAAATCCAACCGTGTTTGGTCTCTTCTTCCCCTTTTGTTTTCATTTCATATTTGTAATCGGTTTTTACCATTTCAAATATTTCAAAACTTTTTTATGACAAACTTTTAACCATGAAAAATTTTTCACCCTTGGTTCCTAATACCATGACGGTTTAATCCGTGTTTCGGTGATAATATTTGGTTAATTACATTTTGAAAGGTTTTTTAAAACATTTTATTTCATTTCTTTACATTTTCAAAACAAATGTCTTAGTCGTAAACACAAAATCATCCTTGGTTCTACATACCATGTCGGATTTTAACCCGAGTACGAAGATAAGCATTGACTAATTACAAACAAATGAACTTAAAACAATTAGCTCATAATCATTTTCAAAACTATTCATGTCAAGCTTGCAAAACCGAACCCGACATCGAATATTGTCAAAACAATGACGATTATTCAACTCTCGTTCTTCATATCAACACAAAAGCGGCCTAAACGGCCTTTTCAAATCAAGACGGGTTCAAACACCCTCTTTTTAATCCATTTTATGAACTTTTTCAATGGTCAGAAGATGTCCTTCCATCGTCTGCTGACCCGCGCCTAAACAGGCCACTCTTTTTTCCATTTTCAAACCAGGACAGGCTTGCATGCATCGCCAGATGGCTCGCGCCTATATTGGCTACCTGATGCAGGGTCCGTTTCCTTCCAGCATTTATCTACGACGATCTCGACTTCGGTTAACTGGAATACAGGACGGATCAGATGACAAATATGCCCATTTTACATCATATTTGCAAAACGCCTTACTAAGACAAATGGATCACGTTATGCACAATAAACCTAACTCGGTAAATGGATGTTTAATTTCCGTCTTGCATAAAAATCAACATTAAATCCAACTTGACATAAAATACTTGATACTTGGATTAAACAAACCGACATAGAAAGCTCACATGTTAGGTTCAAACTCGTGGATGCGCATTCATGCATTTACCCGTTTTATCAACTTTTGCATTTAACCAACCAAGATCGATCAGTAGAGGCCGCTACCGCGGGCGGGATTGGGTGTCTGATTAAAGGGCTTCCTAATACGTACCTTCACCTCTTACTCAGAAACTTTGGATATGGACGTCCTTATCCAGGGCGTACGAGAGTCATTCTAGAGATAGGATGCTAAAGAGGGAAGATTCCTTATCTTTAGTACCTATGTCAAACACCGCTTTTTGCCTTGGTTGAACTAGGTATAAAGTGGTTTCGAACGGGTTCCAAGCATCCCACAAATGCTTGGTGGCGACTCCGAACATCTCTTGCATCGTTTCAAGACCCTTGCCGAGACGAAACCGACCGATCTTAAATGATCCGGTCGAAAGCATTTTTACGCCGCCGAGCATGGCTTTCAAAAGACCTCTATACGTCCACAGATTGGCTTGGCGTGTAGGTGGCTATGTCCACAGATTGGCGACTCCGCTGGGGATAACTAGGACACTTGTGTCTTTGTGATTCCTAGATGGTGAGACTCGAACGAGGTCTTGGTTGAAATGCATTAATTGATATTACGGTCATAGTCGGGTTCCTTGTCCGGGCCCACAACCTAACCCTTTTCGACCAATTGGCTCGTCTCGTCGGCGTGAGTTTTCTCATCCCCGCGTTTCGAATCCCGATTGAGTCAAGCATGCCATTGACGTTACACATTTCTGTTCCGTCAAAGAGCTTTCATCACCTTCGAGCACGAGGCTAGGGCACCCTCCTTACACATTTTGTTTGGATTGGTATCCCTTTCAAAAATCGGGGTTTGATTGCTTGGTGTATAACCCATCCTTTTAAGCCTAAACCCGTGTCAGCATTATGCATAATATAATGAAACTGCGAGTGCTTATGTGTTATATGATCATAAGTCCTTCCATGTCATTTCAAAAACACCTATTTGCGCCGTTATAATGGCCATTTCAAACCTCGGCCTGTCGCCGACCGTTACATTTCAAAACAACACGTCTTTCTAGGCCGTCGTAATGACGATTTTCATACCCGATTTTCTACAACCATTTCAGCACACCTTTCTAGGCCGTCGTAATGACGATTTTCAAACCCGGTTTTCTACAACCATTTCAAACACGCCTTTCTAGGCCGTCGTAATGATGATTTTCAAACCCGGTTTTCTACAACCGTTTAAAAAACAATTTTTTTACGCCGTCATAATCGTCGCATCAAGACACGGATTTTAACCCATCTCGCGCTGACAATGGCTCTTTCAAAACCCGAGAAAGGCACACACCCCTTTTTCGAGACATTTTCAAAATCCCGAGGACCATACACCGTCCCCGGAACCTTGCCAAAAATTTCAAAACCCGATTTTCAAAACATACAATTTTGAATTTTAAAAAACCGTCTCTGGAAACAGTACATTGTTTTCCGAGATGAGTCAAACTCAACCCGTCTTTTGAAAACAAACTTAAGGTAACTCTTCAGCCAACCGACTTTCGGAGATCCTTATTCTTCGGAAGCCGTCCATAAAGCGACAAACAAATTTTTTTGAAAAACTCTATTTTCGAAGACTTCAGTCCACCATTCCAATTTTGCCTCGTGTCTATCGAGTCGAAGCAAGCGTACTTATGGGTCTTTACTTATGAGTCGTCTCACCACGAGACTCGTCCAATGGCGTCACGCCACTACATTAGACGCGAGTCAAAGTTCGGTCAACACCGTCACATTATAAATCGAGTTAGCTCTGAGGCACCACACACGGAATACCTCGTCTTGTTGAGTCTGATCTTTGTTCCGTCCTTTGCGTTGTCTGCATTTAGTCATTAAACCGTGTCGGATTGAGATGTAATGTGAACCGTTTTTCTGCCTCAGAACCATGGCCCCGTCTTCAACTTCGTCCAACAACAACAATGACAATAGAGATGTTACGACTGGTCATCTAGCCAGCCCGCTCACTGCTCTTAAGGTCACCTTGGATCGTGTCGAGACCCGTATCGACACCCTGAAAAACAAGGAAATTGGAGAACACAACACTCCGCCTTGGACTGAAACTGAGAAAAGGCTCAAACTCTTGGAAGAACAACTCCTAGCCCGTGGTAACAACATCCACCTCGAAAACAATCGAAGATTCGAACCCGTTGGGGATCAACTACCCGACAATTTTACCTTAACTGTTGTTACCAAATTCAAGGGGGTGGAGGACCCACTCAATCACATTCGGGCCTTCAAAGACAACATGGCCATAAATGGGGTCAAACATTAGCTCTTCACCCAGATCTTTCCATCATCCCTGGAACCGATCCCTCGCCAGTGGTACTACTCCCTCGACCCGAAGAACCTTACTACCTGGGATGAAGTCGCTGTTGAATTTGCTAAATAGTATGTCGATAATGTCGAAATCCAGGCTATTACCCAGTACTCTTGAGGTCCTAACTCAGAATGATAAGTAAGGATTCACAGAATTCCTAACCCGTTGGAGGAGGGTAAGTACTCAATTGGTCAGTAAGCCGAGTGAATCAAATTTGGTAGAGAAGTTTGTCAACAATATCCGCCCGGTTTATGCCAACTTGCTAAGATACCAAAACATCAAAACATTCCAGGATCTGCAAATCCTTGGAACCCGCATCGAAGACAACCTCCGCAAGAGTGTCCTAGCCAAAACCACCGGTAGAAGCTATCAGGGATCTACATCAACCGGATCTCGCCCCTATAGTCAAATAAACAAAATCGATGAGGTCAACCTCCTCGAGCCAACCGCGAAAAGAGCTGAGCGCCCTCAAAGAGTATTCACCAACCTGGGGTCAACTTATGCAAGCGCCCAAAAAGGCTTATGGACCAAGGGAAAGTACAACCAATTGGATCCACTCCGGATCCATCTGAGGCTAAAAAAACCCGTTTATGGAATCCCAATGCCTACTGCCAATACCACCAAGGGAAAGGTCATGACACAGAAGCCTGCTTCAATCTCAAACACATCACTCAAGACATGATCGAGAAAGGGGAATTACCTATGCCTCTACCAACAAAACCAAACAACAAGACAAACCCCTTGGGAATCCATGCTATCTCTGATGACGAGCCAACCTTGGATTGCTCACAACTCATATTACCAATTGATGACGAGGTGAACGCCTTGGAGAAGGATGCCTCGGACGGGGTATTCATATTCAGCGCCGCAACCATGCTCGCCATTTTCTAACAAGTTGAGGAGGCTATAGCCAGTCTCTCAGAAAGGATTACTTGACTTGACGACGCTTACCGCCGGTTGATTTTCAACCTACCAACACCAACACCGCGCCCGAGAGAGGGTTCCTCCAAACCCCCGAAACTACTCTCATCAGGAAGGATTGCTCCCGCGACCATTCTGGCATACACCCCACAATAATCAACCTCACAATAATCAACCTCACAAAAATTACCCTCACAAAAATTATCCTCACAAAAACTTCCCACCAAGGAATACCCCTCTAAGGTACCCTCAAGATCCCGAAATCAATGGTATCTGGAGAGACGACGCGGAGGATGTCTATATGGTTCCGGGAAAGGGGAAACAAGCAAAAGAGATTGGTCATCTTACCCGGTCCAGACGCACCCTATCAAAACCCGAGCAATTCAATAGTCATTCCAACAACGAATAACCAGGTTGTCCCGGACGCGGACACCCAACCCAAAGTTCTCGAAAATTTGATCCTCAAACAACTGAAAAAAGTAAAAGCCGAAATTTCAATTTAGCAACTGATTGCTACATCCTTCGAACATCGGCAAGCTCTACTACAAGCCTTAGGAAAGTTGATAGTTCTCTCTACCTCCTCTCCTGAGGAAGTGGTAGCACACATGACAAGGGATGTCCCCGACCTGAACAACCTGGTCATCTTCTCTAATGAGGATGTCCCTCCCTTCGGAGCCAACCATAACCTAGTCCTATACATCATCGTACAATGCCTCAAAAAGAATGTGCCTATGGTTCTAGTGGATGACAGATCAGCGGTTAATGTCATTCCCCTTAAGACGGCTCATAAACTGGGCATCAAAGAAACTAATTTGGTCCCAACCAATCAAGGAGTACGCGCCTATGACGGCACTCGTCGTAAGGTTGCGGGGCTTATCACCCTAACCATTGCAACTGGACTCTTGGAAAGACAAACCAGTTTTCAGGTAGTCGACATTGACGCCTCCTTCAACATGGTTCTGGGACGCTTCTGGATTCACGCCGTCAAAGCCGTTACCTCAACCCTTCACCAGAAAATCAGGGTCCCTTTTAACGGGAAGACAATCACAATTTCCGCTTCCTCGATCAAGGCTATCATGAAAAAGGGAATATCCTCTCAAGATATTGAGGAGGACGATAGCGAAATATGAGGATTCCAAGCTGTGAATGCCCTAACCGGTGAATCAGCACCTTTCGATTGTGACCCGTTCTCCAACCTCAAAGTCAACCGCATTCTGATGCGCCAGGGTTATTTCCCGGGTCTACCCCTTAATCCGCTGAAGAGCACCTTACCTCCCTTGAAACAGGCTAAGGTCCCTAACATCCCCTTCGGGCTAGGCTATGAACCTACCGATGAAGACATCGAAGAGATGAACCTCCTAATACGGAAGCGCAAGAAGCACGAAGTTATCCTCCGCCCCTATCATTTAACTCGCAATGGATACTTCGTCCCTGAGGGAGAATCCGAGCTCTACCACGGCTTTCCTGAGCCGATCTATGATTCCGTAGCCAAGGTCAGACACCCGGGTGTAGAAGTATTTCAAGACTGTTACTTCACCCCCGACAACACCAAAGCTACGTCAACCAAATTTGAGTCAACCCATGTTTGGACGGACAAGCCGTCAGCCTCCTCTTCGGGGAGGACAACATCAAGCACCTCAGTAATGAGGACATCATCAACATTGCTCTAAAGGACAACCAGTTTGATCCCACCGCCTTAATCTCTGATACTGACCCACAGAAAGCTACACAAGGCTGGAGGAAAACTATCAAATGGACCGATCGTCAAGGCCGCATCCTCAAGATTACAACTAGAGAAGGCCCTATGTTCAAAGAGGGAAGTGAAGAAGAGTCTGAGTCTGAATCTAAGTCAGAGTCTATCTTACCTCCTAGCACTCCTGATGTCCCAGTCAGGGTCCCCTTACACATGTTTTATCCCAAACTTATCACTGCTTCAAAGACTGAATCAACTAGGGTCACCCCCACTCCCATTAAAGGTAGCAACTTGGGGCTTGTTCCAGGGGCAGCCTCCCCCACTGTGTCGCCTCTGACTGCCCATGAGATGTCTGTCCTGTCCGAGCTTTTCGCTCAAGTCGACTTAATGAACGCTAAGTTTGTGATGGAAGGTGTCGTCGTGTCTCCCAATCAAACACATTTATATTCTCAACAAATAACTACTTAGTGGTTAAGTCGAGGTCAATCCATGGGACGGTGTGCTTTGGGTTCTAAGTCAATCTATCTCAATTTATGCTAGTGTCACAATTGATTTGGGCTGTAGTTGGTGAGTCTAAACTAATAGAAGCAATAAAGTAAAACAAGCAATAAAACAAAATGAAGATGTAAACAAGAGACTAAAAGTGCTTGGATATCATGGGTTCAAAGGGGATTCATGGAAGTAAATCATACAATCATGTTCTCAGTTATAAGCAAGTACTTATTATTGTGATGGGATCGAGTTAGTGTATATCTTACAATCCCTAAGAAGGTTCGGGTCCCGGAGCCGAATCGATTAGATTATACAACACCTACAAGTTGACTTAATCCTTCCTATTCAACTTTATGCATGGTCTAATGAGGCTCGAGTTGGTTTATGTCTTACAAGCTTCATTGAAAAGATAAGTGATGGGTAAAAAATGCAAGGATTTATAGGCTCGCATTTCATCAAACATAACAAGTGCATAAGTTGAAATCACAACAAGCAAGCAAATAAATTATGTGAACATATTAGATTAAGCATGAATCATTCCCCATGTTGGTTTCCCTTAATTACCCATTAACCCTAGCTAAGGAAACTACTCACTCATGATCAAGTTTAACATGTTAATAAGGTTGTCAATCATATTAACAAAGCAAAACATGATGAATAAATGAAGGTGGTTAACAATAATTAAACAAGGGAAAAAAAGAATTATACCTATGAAGATGATTCCAAATAATAAAGCAAAGAATAATAGAAGAAAACTTGATTGATTGATGAAGAGTTGTTAATTCCCCAATAATAACCCAATAATCTTCAATTACCCAATAATAATAAAGCTTGAGCAATAATTAAGGAAATATTAATGTGTAATTTTTGTGGAATGATTGAGATTAATATATTCTAATCTACTCCTAATCTAATCTAAGAGAGATTCATTTAATCTAAGGAAACTTCCTACTAAGAGGGCTTGGTTTATTGATTATTACAAATGGAGTATATATAGTAGTACATCATTAGGTTAAGCAAGGATAGATTACTAAATAGCATTGCTAAGTGTTGAGTAGAGAAATGCAAGTCTCGAAGGGAGATGCACATATCACGTTCCTAGTCCCGCCACAATATGCTCGTCCCGCGCGTCTGGAGTCTTTGCACGGAGGTCCTGTCTCGTGATCCGAGCGGATCGTGGAGGAGACGCTCGAATTGTTTGGCTGTAAGACGGGTATCTTGGCTACGGGACGCCCGGATAGTGGTAAAGGAAGACGCTCGTCTTGGAGAGGAGACGCTCGTCTTGGCGGACAACTTGTCTAATTGAGCTCGGATTGTAAAACGGATGTCATTTCCTCATCCGGACTCCTATTGGAGTGATTCAAAAGCCTAGACCACTTGATTTTTTGACACTGTTTCATCTAGAATACTTTCTGAGCCAAAGGAGCGACTCTTGGTTTAGTTACGAGTAATTTTTTGTTGTAATGGCTTCCTTCTCGTCATCCTTGCTTTTTAGCCTATGATCCTTCTATATACTCTTTATTCCTACATCCTTGGTCATCATTCGTGCCTCCTCTTCATACTAGTCCATCCAAGATCATCAACAATCTTCCAAATATGCACGGGAGACGGGAATTCTGCCTCATTATCTCATTTCCTATAAGACATATAAAATGCACTAGGAAAGCAAAATAGGAAGGAATTGACGGAAAAAATGGCCATGAAATGCTATATTAATATGCAAAATGGGTTCAATTAGGGGGCTAAATGTGTGCAATTAAGAGTCACATCAAACATCCCCAAACCAAACCGTTACTCGTCCCGAGTAAAGAGGTGACTAGAACTAGACCTTTATTTAAACTATCCTAGTAATATAACCGATGTGAGACAATTCGCGGGTCTCCTTCTCCTCCTTCAACTCACAACAAGACAACCATGAGGTAGGATTCCTTCTTACAAGGCAAGGTGGGTCTTGCCAAAATGGCGACACATCCAATCATTAAAGCACATAAAACAAGTAATGGATGCATCTACAAAAATGAATAGCCACTTTCCTCATCTAAGTGGCGGAAATTATCTATAAGGGAAGCAATATAAGGATACACACTCCATCATAGATATGGTTTCTTCAAGTTACTAAGCCTAGGAGGATACTAATAAATCACCTCCAAGTTGTGTCAAGCTAGAGTACATTTATCCTCAATCGTTAAATGCTTTCGTCAAGAGTAGACTCCTTATGGTGTTAGAAACACTGTAGGATCGCGGAATTCCCCTTCGTGCCTAGACAAAAAGAAGGGTCGTCCCCTCTCTACCATGCACAAAAGTGGAATCGATGGAAAAAGGGATCAATAGATTTTTGTGTTTCATGTGGGAGTTTGCTTTTGTTGTTGTTATTCCCCCCAATTTCTTGTGGCATTTGACATTTGAGGACACTTTGTTTTTGCCATTTCTTTTGATGTTTGGCATTTCAATACTTGACAATTTCAACTTTTTGCATTTTATTTTGAACATTTTCAAAGTCACCCCAATTAGTAACGAGGGTGCCTTATATTTGAAGTATAGGAGTTTTCATTTTTGTTACTCCTGTTTTCTTTTGATGCAATTGCAAACTTTTTCTTTTCTTTTCATTTCTTGAGCTCAAATTTGAACAATTTTTGTGCCCATTCCCTTTTTGATGATAAAATGTGGTGGAACATGGATGATGGTTGCATGGTTTCAAGGGTCACCTTAGAATAAACGGTAGCCAAGGAGTTATCACTCCACAAGGTACTCTTGACTAGGCCTTAATCCATGGGTCATAGGATACTAGCATGACACATCCTAGGGTGTTTTACAAGTATTCTAACAAGCAAAGTCTCAAGAAGAAAAAAGTATCTACAAGGGCCTCTATACACTTGTCAAGTTTCCCAAGTAGACGTTTTCAAATTTTTTTTTCTAAATGCAACTATATGTCATGATGCAACTAACATTTATACAACTATAATGCATATGCTTCTACCAACTATTATGTCATGTAATCTAAATGCAACTCCTAATAACACATAGATACACAAACCGCAACAACAAAATACATCACATCCTCCTTGACATGTAAGCCCATCCTCCTCATATGAACAATGAAAAGAAATGGAAGGGAAATAGGGATTAGAGCGATCATACCAAGCGGTCTTCATTTTCCCTTGCTAATGCCTCAAATGTAGTGTTGTATCTATGTGAGAAGAGAACAAAAACACAAGTATATACAATTCTACACTACTAAATTAAAGAACATGTTTTTGGTTTTTGAAATTTTCAGATTTTTATGGATTTTGTTTTAATGAAATTAAAGAACATATTTTTGAGTTTTTTCAAAAAATTTCAATTTTTATGCATTTTTGGAATATAAATTCCTATCCCCTACTTTATTTTGGACATTGTCCTCAATGTACATGTAGGAGTAGGAATGAAAAAGAAATACATGTTTTTGGATTTTTAAAGTTTTATGGAAATTGAAGTACAATTGCAATGATATGATATGAATGAATGCATGCTCTAACTAAATGCAATTCTATATGACATATATAACAAATGAATGTAATCTACACTATACTAGATGATGCATGCTAAATGCTTATGTCACCTATGATCAAACCTCCCCAAACCGATTTAAACACTATTTCTAGTGTAGAAATGAATAGGCTTGGTCATTAGTGATTATGCATGAATTTTAGTCTATATGTAACTAACTACATGAATCATATGAGATATAATACAACGCAAACTAATCTAATCATTTGAGATATATTACAATGCAACTATACAATATGAACTAACTAATGTAAATGCAATATGAAATATAATACAAATGCAAGCTAAATGTATATGTATATAACTAAATGCAAGTATAAATGTAATGTAAAGTCAAAGTAAAGGGTATTTTACAAATGGTGGTTTGAGGGAGGACTCCACCAAACTCATTCCTTGTTGCCATGGTTATTGATGTTGTCCATGTTGATCAATGCTCTCAATAACCGGTCAAAGGCTTGAGCACAATCCTAAAATAAGCAAAGATAGAACCATGGCCACTTCAAAATGGAATAGAGCCAATCCTCCACAAGGGGCTTTTCATTGAAATTTCTCCCCTTCACCTTGGCCTTTTCATCATAGCCTTTTTGGCTCTCCAAATTAGCAAGCTTAGAATTCTTGTCATCGGGAGGCTTCCATTCCCTCCCGTCTCCCTCAAATACGGTGATGATGATAGCATTTGAATTCATCAATCCTTCAAGAATAGAAGGAGAATTCTCATAGCATTGATGACGAGGTACCTTTGGAGTTGAAATTGTGGGTGCCAAATCTCCACAAGTAACTTCATTCACAAGTTTGTTCTTGAGCTTTTCCACCAAGTACCCTTTATATGATGATTTGACTTTTTGGAGAAGGTCCACCATATCATCTCCAACAATCATAGGTTCCATGGTGGGTGCGAAAAGGTCTTCATGGTCAATAGGAAAGAGACATTTATCTTCCTCATGAAAGCATAACTCAAACTTCTGTCCTCTTCTACATTCCATAAGTCAATGCAAGACACGTGTTCCACATAAGCTTCTTCCATAGGTTTGTCATCATCGCTATCTCTATACGAATCATAGATAGGAGCTTCACTTTTCCTCATCAACTCTTTCTCCAACACCTAAATGTTCACATCAAAAGTCACACCCTCATACTCACAAAGGCTAAGAGTATTTGGCTTACTCAACCTCATGTCTTCTTCATCAAATACCACACTTTCATACTCACAAGAGCTCAAGGAGATTGGCCCTTCCCATTTCTCATCAAAGGTAACTCCTTCAAACTCGCATTCATGATCAATGTCTAAGGAATAGTGAGGAGTAGTTACTTGGGCTTCTTTCATTTGGGCAATTTGAACAGCCAACTCCTCACCAAGGGTAACAATGCTTTGAAGAACATTGTCCCTATTTTGGCTGTCCTCTAGCACTTGTTTGAAGAAATTTTGTTGATCTCCCATCATTTGGAGAAAAATACTTTGAATGTCAAATTCATGCTCATCTTCTTGTTGTCGGTGGGTGTGAAAGTGGTTGTATTGTGGTATTTGGAATTGGTTGCAAAGTGAGTTTTGGGTGGATGATTGTTGTTGAAATTGGGTGTGGTGATTTTGGTGGGAAAAATTGGGGTCTAAGGCAGGTTTGTGTTGACTTGCTCCTCAAACTCCCCATAACCAGTCATACTCAAAAGATCCACCACATACTCCTGTTGGGGCTGGTGTCCTTTACAGTTAGTGCAAGGACTTATAAATCTCTAAAAGGATCAAAGGGTATACTTTTGTATTATAATCAGTTGATCCACGTTTATCAATAACGGTTGGCTTGCTAGATAAGTTTGACGTTATTGTCATACAGATGGCGGTGATCAACTTGTCCCTAAAAGTCACACCTATAGGATACGTTTGAGAGATGTGACGGTATGAAAATACAGTCATGTAGATGCCAAAATTGACTAAGCAGTTAGTCCGAGTCATTTGACTAGTAATTAGTCAAAATGCGATGTTGAGATATTTTATTTAATACGGATTAAATAATAACGGCTAAGGCGAATTAAGAAATTAATTCGTAAATTGAATATAAACGATTTATATTTGATTAATGTATATTGAATAAATTAATTATACAATATTGTCTTTGTCGGACATGTATTAACATTTCAACTAATCCGTGTTATTAGTTAATGTTTTAATTACCGATAACCGATGACAATTTATAATTAAAAACCCGTCGTATACGTTTTAGCAATTCAAGTCGGATCACGAGTTTAATAAGGAGGAAGTGGAAAGCCCACCCCCTCCCTAATGAAACCCACGGACCGAATGGGTAGAACAAAAGGAGAGTTTCTTCTCCTTTCTAACCTAATTTCATTTGCAAAAATAAAATTAGGGTTTTGAGAAAAATTCTCTCTCAGAATTCAGATCTCACATCTAAAGAAAACTCACATCAAGTTCTCTCAATATTGCAAGGCAATTAGAGAACACATTTCTAGCACAAGGGCATTTCTCAGACGATCTTGGGTGCAACAATTAAGAGGAGGTCTACTTTGATCTCTCATTGCCGAATTGCACTAGGACCGAAGGTTAATTCTTGTGCTTCATCGTTTTTCATTGTTTTTCGTTTATGACAATATATCACGTATTAAATTTGCGTTATAGTCCTATAATTTAAGGGTTTTATACGGATATTACCCCACAAGTGGTATCAGAGCGAGGCCACGCAAATTTTTCTATGTGATTTTCATCAAACGATTTTGAAACGATATTTTTTTTGCTTGAAAACCGTGCGGCAACAGCCTGTTTCTTCTCGGCAGAATTTTTTTTTATTGTTGCGTTTTTGTCTTGAGAACCGTGTCAAGTTTACACGGTGTTGGTTGTTGTTTGTCTTGTTTTCGATTTAATCTTTGCATATTGTTTTTGTAATCGATATTCATTGCAATATGTTAAAGATCTATCAATTGTTTGCATAAAATTTCGTGCGGCTGATCTGTTTTTTTTACACGACTGCCTCAATTTTTGTGCCTTGAAAACCGTGACCTGTTTTACACGGCTGCAATTTTTATTTTCTCGTCTGTTTCTGTTGTAAACATCGGTGATCTGATGATCGATCGAGAACTGATGTCTCGATCGATTGGTTTTGTTTTCGATTTGATTTTGCATATTGTTTTATTATAAACGATCTTTGTTGCAACATGTTAAAGTTTAGACAATTGTGGATTTAATTCTATACGGATTAGTTTAAATTGCAATTGGTTTTTGTCAAATCGACTTTGTTTTGGTTTTGGCCGAGCTTAAAAATTTTTGAGCCGCTGAATTTTTTTTCCCTCTTTTGCTCTCGGCAAACAGTTGCTGAATATAAAAAAAAAAAAATTTTTTTTGGTTTTTATTTTTCGGCCATGATTTGCATACAATACGGATTTTATGCACTCGCTTGATAGTGAAACGGTTCACTCACGTACCATTTAGTTATTTTAAAACGACTTAAAGTAACGGATTATCACGGATTAAAATTAACTTGACTAAAGCGGTTTTGTCACATAATTTTAATCATATAAGGTGGTTTGGATAAATTTAACATAATTACGGAATTATGTCACGAATAAATTTAATTTAGTTGATGCATTTTATTTATCGTTATTTTGATTGTTTTGAATGCTTTTAATTACGTATTTATTTAATTTTACAAACGGTTGTAACTTAGTGTGGCCTTAGTAGAACGTGTTACCGTAATGATGGAACACGGTCTTGGTTGTATTTTGAGATCTCGTATCTCCCTTTTTTATTTTTTTAATTACAGTTTTTATTTAGAATGTAAATAGGTTTATATTTTGTAAATTTTAATTGTAATTTTGAGAAGACTAAAGATGGAGATCGGATGCTCACTCCCGCTGCATGGACAAAGATGGAACATCAAGACAAGCTTCTCGGGTCCAACGGTGGATTCCAAAGTTGTATTATGTTCTTTTTACTAGGATAGGCCACACTAGGAATTTTTATTTACGTATTGCATTCATTTATTTTATTTTTCGTAACGATAGATTGCATCATATTCCGCCTAAAACCAAACCACCTAATAATTGCATGAAAACTGACTCATATAGAGGTCACGCGTTAGTTTTCTATGACATTTATATGTCACACGATTTAAAGCCATCATCTAAATTAATTCATTCACGCAGTTGCTAGTTATTCGTTCACTTAAAATGAATCTAAACTTAGTTGATGGGATCTTCCTCGTATAAACCAAAATTGAGAATGGTCTTTATAGGTCAAACTCCAATGAATCCCTTCTTCGTCGGTAGGCATAATATGACCCCTTCTACGTCGGGTAAGTTGGAACCGATTGACCTATTTTATCTCAACACTATGGTCACTCGTACGATCCTGTGATTATGGTGGACTATAGATAGGATTTACGGAAATCTATCGACCAAGAGTTTTTACGGAAAAACTAGCTAAACAGTTGGCTTATCAATTTACAGAAATTGAGTCTTGGGATCACTTGTATTATTCTTGAGGGAGATCAATTATGCAAGTGCATTGAGTCTACACGATTAAAATGAATTTTTAATAGACTTAAATCACCTCGATGAGTTGCTTATTTCGTTTTTGTTTTTCTTTCTTTTTCAGTGTAGAACACGTATTTTAAACTGCTAATAACATAATGGCTGGCATCCTCGATGACCCAATGCCAAGTGCCACATTGGACCGTGAGTCCTGGCTTCGGATCTTCATGAATCAGATGAATCAGTCTACTAGACTGAAGAATGATGGATCAAACTTCGCGGAATGGGAGGCGGCATTACGGAATGCTGCCACTGCTGACGGGAAGCTCAAGTATCTGACTGAGCCCCTCCCGCCAACCCCAGGCCCCACGGCTCGAGTTAACGAGGTCTCCACGTATAGCGACTTCGTCATGGAAGCGGGTGCGATTAAAAACGTACTCATTTTTGCAATGGAATCCAATTTGCAGAAACGCTTCATAGCCCAAGGTGCAAACAAGATTTTCACCACGCTCACTAAGGAATTCTCGAAAGCACCGAGAATCGTGACCTATGAGCATACCACTCGCTTCTTTGATGCGAGACTCCAGAAGGGCCAACCGGTTAGCCCACACATTCTCAGCATGATTGAGAATGTCGAGAGATCTGGAGCGCTTGATTGTAAAATCAGCGAGAACATTGTGATTGACCGCATGCTTCATTCACTCCACGATGGTTTTGCGCTCTTTAGAGCGAATTACTATATGAATGATTTGAAGAAAAGTCCCCATGAACCGCACTCCCTTCTCGTATGGGCCGAGAAGGATATGAAGTTCAGTGGGAGCTTGAAACAGGATGTTCTCGTTGTGTCAAACAAGGGCAAGGGTAAGGGCAAAGCTCAAGCAAACCTAGCGAGGTAAACCGAAGTTCAAGAAGTCGGGACGGGAAGAGTGGACTGTAAGTCGAGCACCTCATCAGGCGCGACAAAGAGCAAGAATGAAAACATGGAATGCCATAATTGCCACAAGACTGGGCATTGGAGGCGTACATGTCCTGTTTATCATGAGGACTTAAAGGCAGGTCGTGTTAAACCTGTTGGTATGTCTTCATCCTCTTCTACTTTTATTCATATGATTGAGATTAACCACGCAAGTTACGGAACTTGGGTACTAGATACTCTTGGTTGTGGTTCTCATCTCGTGTAATCATGTGCGGGGCTCAAAACATCGAATCCCTCGTAAAGGGTGAGGTGGACCTGCGTGTTGGGAATGGAGCACGAGTGGCTGCCGTCTCAAGGGGAACATACGTGATCCACTTCCTAGCGGATTTGAGTTATTTTTATATAATCGCTATTATGTACCATCTTTCGAAAAACATTATTTCAGTTTCTGCACTTGACAAACTTGGTTTTTCATTTGTAATAGAGAATAATTCTTGCATTTTCTCATTACACAATATGATTTATGGCAAGGCAGTCTCCATGAATGGAATTTATGTTTTAGATCAGACCACCGAAATATTACACGTAATGAATAAGAAGTTAAAGGTTGGTGACAAAGATCAAACGTATCTATGGCACTGCCGTATGGGACACATTAATGAGAAACGCGTAAAATAGCTCATACAGAATGGAGCCATCTCGGCCTTTGATTTTCAATCATTTGGCACGTGTGAATCATGTCTCATCGGTAAGATGACTCGAATTTCCTTCAAAGGTGTTGGAATGCGCGCTGCTGACCTATTAGGACTCATACATACGGATGTATGTGGGCCTATGTCAATCACCGCACGAGAAGGCTATAGGTATTTCATCACTTTCACGGACGATTTAAGTAGATATGGCTATGTCTAATTAATGAAGCATAAAAGTGAGTCCTTTGAGAAATTCAAAGAATACCAGAATCGGGTATAGAACCAACTGGGTAGAAAGATTAAAACACTACGTTCCGATCGTGGTGGCAAGTATCTTTCTCACGAGTTTGATCAACACCTTAAGGACTGTGGGATTGCCTTACAGTTAATTCCACCTGGAACACCTCAGTTGAATGGTGTGTCCGAACGGAGAAATCGAACTCTACTTGATATGGTTCGATCCATGATGAGTCACACCGTGTTACCTGATTCATTATAGGGTTATGCTCTTACATCACCGCTCTAATACTTAACCGAAATCCGTCTAAAGCTGTTGACAAGACTCCATATGAACTATGGAAGGGAACGGTCCCTGACTTGTCCTTTATACGGGTTTGGGGCTGCGAGGCTTATGTCAAGTGGAGACACGAGGATAAGCTCGGCCCGCGATCGGTCAAGACATACTTTATAGGTTATCCTAAAGGAACACTTGGTCATTACTTCTATTCGCCAACCGAACAACGTGTTTTTGTTGCGGCTAGTGCGACATTCTTAGAGAAGGAGTTTCTCGAGAATGCAAAGAGTGATAGAACCTTCGACCTGTCGGAGATTCAAGAACCAAATCCCGAGCAACCATTGGAGGAACCAGTTCCTTCAATCCCGTGCCGTTAATATTCCTGGGGAACCTAGGAGGTCGGGAAGAGTCTCTATTCCTCCGGACAGATACATTGGTATGGTCGAGGAACATGACATAGATGACATCCTACTCTTAACGAGTAGTGAACCCGCAACCTATAAAGGTGCCATGACTAGTTCCGACTCAAAGCTTTGACTTGAGGCCATGAAATCCGAGGTGGACTCCATTTATGGACTTAAGCAAGCTTCCAGGAGTTGGAATCATCGCTTCGACCAAGTGATAAAAGAAAATGGATATACTCGATCGGTCGAGGAACCATGTCTATATATCAAGTCGAGTGGGAGCAAGATTGTCTTCCTAATATTGTATGTCGATGACATACTCCTGATTGGGAATGACATACCTCTCTTAACCGGTGAAAGTATGGTTGAAAAACCACTTCCGGATGAAAGATCCGGGTGAGGCACAAAGAATTTTGGGCATCCGTATCTATCGAGATAGATCACGACGGATGTTATCTCTCGATCAGAGTCTTACATAGACAAAATCCTAGAGAGATTCAGCATGACTAACTCCAAAAGGGGTTTCTTCCTATGGCTCCAGGGGTGCATTTGAGCAAGTCTCAGGCACTAGAGACACCGGAAGAGAAAGAGCGCATGACACGGATTCCTTATGCCTCGGCTATAGGATCAATCATGTATGCCATGATATGCACACGTCCGAACGTGACATATGCATTGAGTATGACAAGTCGATTCCAACAGCATCTAGGTGAATCACATTGGATGGCTGTCAAGAACATTCTTAAGTACCTACGGAGGACTAAAGATTGGGCATTGACTTATGGATCGAGATGACTCGAAATCTCGATCTGGATTCGTTTTTACTCTTAATGGCGCTACGATCACCGGAAGAGTTCCAAACAAAGTGTTACAAAGAGATTCTACGATTGAGTCCGAGTACTATGTCGTGTCTAGACATGTACAACGGAAAGCTCATCTAATCCGAGATTACGTGGAGCAAAAGGAAGTAGTGATAGAAAAGATTGCTACACATGATAATATAGCAGATCCTGTCACTAAACCATTACGACAAGATAAGCATGAAGGGCATGTTAATTCCATGGGAATTAAACGTGTTCCTGAGTTGTAGTACTCTTTTATGGATTAGATTCATTTTCTTGTGTACTCTATACGACATCATCGTTTTGATATTTATATATATTATGTTTTTCATGTGGAATTGTACGACAATTTTGAACACCACAAAGTGAACTGAACAAACATTATATTTTTAGTCCTTAATTGCCCACATGAGCTGATAACTCTGGCAATTATTTTGTGACGTTGGTTGATGGTGGGTTCAACGAGCCATAAGTCAAACAGTTGGTGACCAATCCAATCACGAGGCGATTTATACGGATATTTCGTAGGACACAATTGTGACATCGACGTGGAGTCCTAAATGTTTTATAACATTCGGTGCCCGGTCGTGGATAGGACCTCCATGGTGATCCTAAGAGTCGATTCTTTTGACTATCGACTGTCTCTTGAGACTAAGGCAGATTTTGGGCGACTTTGGTTTCTTTCTCACGGTCATCCGTAACAGGGGGCCAAGTAGATTTTTTCTGGGTCATTTCATGCTGTGCTTAGATCGGAAGGAGTCGAGTTGAAGGAAATATTCAGCCTTTATCGTACTCGATATTTCTCGGGGCCACTCGAGGAGTCAGAATCGAAATGCATGGCCATGCTCGGATACGAATTCGTTTTATCAGTTGAGTTACTCTCTAGTCGGGGAAACCACTCTAGATACAGATCGATTGTAAAATACGACCTTTGCGGATCCGGATCTGCAAATTGTTTTACATTGAGTGGGAGAAATTTTAAATGAATATGAGAATCGGTTATCGCACATACACTTGTACGGACAAGTGGGAGTTTGTTGGAGCTGTGTCCTCCAGTTAGTGCGGATAACGTCATTGCACATACACTTGTACGGACAAGTAGGAGCTTGTTGGGGCTGGTGTCCTTTACAGTTAGTGCAAGGACTTATAAATCTCTAAAAGGATCAAAGGGTATACTTTTGTATTATAATCAGTTGATCCACGTTTATCAATAACGGTTGGCTTGCTAGATAAGTTTGACGTTATTGTCATACAGATGGCGGTGATCAACTGGTCCCTAAAAGTCACACCTATAGGATACGTTTGAGAGATGTGACGGTATGAAAATACAGTCATGTAGATGCCAAAATTGACTAAGCAGTTAGTCCGAGTCATTTGACTAGTAATTAGTCAAAATGCGATGTTGAGATATTTTATTTAATACGGATTAAATAATAACGGCTAAGGCGAATTAAGCAATTAATTCGTAAATTGAATATAAACGATTTATATTTGATTAATGTATATTGAATAAATTAATTATACAATATTGTCTTTGTCGGACATGTATTAACATTTCAACTAATCCGTGTTATTAGTTAATGTTTTAATTACCGATAACCGATGACAATTTATAATTAAAAACCCGTCGTATACGTTTTAGCAATTCAAGTCGGATCACGAGTTTAATAAGGAGGAAGTGGAAAGCCCACCCCTCCCTAATGAAACCCACGGACCGAATGGGTAGAACAAAAGGAGAGTTTCTTCTCCTTTCTAACCTAATTTCATTTGCAAAAATAAAATTAGGGTTTTGAGAAAAATTCTCTCTCAGAATTCAGATCTCACATCTAAAGAAAACTCACATCAAGTTCTCTCAATATTGCAAGGCAATTAGAGAACACATTTCTAGCACAAGGGCATTTCTCAGACGATCTTGGGTGCAACAATTAGGAGGAGGTCTACTTTGATCTCTCATTGCCGAATTGCACTAGGACCGAAGGTTAATTCTTGTGCTTCATCGTTTTTCATTGTTTTTCGTTTATGACAATATATCACGTATTAAATTTGCGTTATAGTCCTATAATTTAAGGGTTTTATACGGATATTACCCCACAACTCCATATGTCAAGTCTTGGGTCATCATCATAACCAAGATAAAGATACAACTACAAACATAGAAACTACAATAAAACGGTAAAAACAAACTTTGAGGAACAAGTTCCTCAAGGTTAAAGCACAAAAAAAAATAGATAAACAAGTAAGAACTTAATCACATAACACCGTCCCCGGCAACGGCGCCATTTTGATGGAAGGTGTCGTCGTGTCTCCCAATCAAACACATTTATATTCTCAACAAACAACTAGTTAGTGGTTAAGTCGAGGTCGATCCAAGGGACGGTGTGCTTTGGGTTCTAAGTCTATCTATCTCAATTTATGCTAGTGTCACAATTGATTTGGGTTGTAGTTGGTGAGTCTAAACTAATAGAAGCAATAAAGTAAAACAAGCAATAAAACAAAATGAAGATGTAAACAAATGACTAAAAGTGATAGGATATCATGGGTTCAAAGGGGATTCATGGGAGTAAATCATACAAACATGTTCTCAATTACAAGCAAGCACTTATTGTTGTGATGGGATCGAGTTAGTGTATATATTAGAATCCCTAAGAAGGTTTGGGTCCCGGAGCCGAATCGATTAGATTGTACAACACCTACAAGTCGACTTAATCCTTCCTATTCAACTCTATGCATGGTCTAATGAGGCTCGAGTTGGTTTATGTCTTACAAGCTTCATTGAAAAGATAAGTGATGGGTAAAAAATATAAGGATTCATAAGCTCGCATTTCATCAAACATAACATGTGCATAAGTTGAAATCACAACAAGCAAGCAAATAAATTATGTGAACATATTAGATTAAGCATGAATCATTCCCCATATTGGTTTCCCTTAATTACCCATTAACCCTATCTAAGAAAACTACTCACTCATGATCAAGTTTAACATGTTAATAAGGTTGTCAATCATATTAACAAAGCAAAACATAATGAATAAATGAAGGTGGTTAACAATAATTAAACAAGGGTAAAGAGAACTATACCTATGAAGATGATTCCAAATAATAAAGCAAAGAATAATAGAAGAAAACTTGATTGATTGATGAAGAGTTGTCAATTCCCCAATAATAACCTATTAATCTTCAATTACCAAATAATAATAAAGCTTGAACAATAATTAAGGAAATACTAATGTGTAATTTTTGTGGAATGATTGAGATTAATCTATTGTAATCTACTCCTAATCTAATCCAAGAGAGATTGATTTAATCTAAGGAAACTTCCTACTAAGAGGGCTTGGTTTATTGATTATTACAAATGGAGTATATATAGTAGTACATCATTAGGTTAAGCAAGGGTAGATTAGTAAATAGCATTGCTAAGTGTTGAGTAGGGAAATGCAAGTCTAGAAGGGAGATGCGCATATCATGTTGCTAGTCCCGCCACAATATGCTCGTCCCGCGCGTCTGGAGTCTTGGCACGGAGGTCCTATCACGTGATCCGAGCAGATCGTGGAGGAGACGCTCGGATTGTCTGGCTGCAAGACGGGTATCTTGGCTGCGGGACGCTCGGATAGTGGTAAAGGAAGACGCTCGTCCTGGAGGGGAGACGCTCGTCTTGGCGGATAGCTTGTCTAATTGAGCTCGGATTGTAAAACGGACGTCATTTCCTCATCCAGACTCTTATTGGAGTGATTCAAAAGCCTAGACCACTTGATTTTTCGATGCCGTTTCATCTAGCATACTTTCAGAGCCAAAGGAGCAACTCTTGGTTTAGTTCCGAGCAATTTCTTCTTGTAATGACTTCCTTCTCGTCATCCTTGCTTTTTAGCCTATGATCCTTCTATATACTCTTTATTCCTACATCCTTGGTCATCATTCTTACCTTCTCTTCATACTAGTCCATCCAAGATCATCAACAAGCTTCCAAATATGCATGGGAAACGGGAATTCTGCCTCATTATCTCCTTTCCTATAAGACATATAAAATGCACTAGGAAAGCAAAATAGGAAGGAATTGACGAATAAAATGGCCATGAAATGATATATTAATATGCAAAATGGGTTCAATTAGGGTACTAAATGTGCGCAATTAAGAGTCACATCAGTTTGCTTTAACTCGGCTCAATTTAACTGCAATGTAATTCTGAACGACTGTGAGGAATTTGACTTGGGTGACTACCCACCTCAAGAACTTAGGATAGGGACAACCCTTGACCCCTCGGAAAGACAGCAGTTCATTGAGCTCCTACATGAATATAAGGACGTATTCACTTGGTCCTACAAAGACATGCCTGGGATCGACAGGGAGATTGCGGAGCACATGATACCCATTAAACCCGGAGCTAAACCCGTAAAGCAAAAGTTGCGCCGAATGCGCCATGAATGGGCCATGAAAATCAAGGAAGAGGTGGATAAGCAGTTAAGGCGGGGTTCATCAAAGTGTCTGAATACTCTGACTGGGTGGACAACATTGTTCCTGTACCCAAGGAAGACGGAAGAATTCGGGTTTGCGTCGACTTCAAGGATATGAACAAAGCAAGTCCAAAGGACAACTTCCCTTTGCCACATGTTGACATCCTGGTGGACAAAACCGCCGAACACGCCGTACTATCATTCATGGATGGGTATGTTGGGTACAACCAGATCAAAATGGCTGAGGAAGACATGCACAAAACTGCATTCACTACACAGTGGAGTACATACTGCTATATGGTAGTGCCTTTCGGTCTCATTAACGCCGGAGCAACTTACCAAAGAACCGCCACCACACTCCTACATGACATGATGCACAAGGAGGTGGAGGTATATGTCGATGACATGATCGTCAAATCAAAAGAACGGGACATCCACATCAGTGCCCTTAGGAAATTCTTCGCTCGTCTGCGGAAATACAACATGAGTCTGAATCCCCAGAAGTGCACATTCGGGGTCACCTCCGAAAAACTCCTGGGATACGTCGTCAGCAAAAGAGGCATTGAGATTGATCCAACCAAAATCAAAGCCCTTCAACAAAAGCCTCGGCCTAAAAACGAGAAGGAGATTCGGGGATTTCTCGGTCAAGTTCAATACATCAGCCGCTTCATAGTCAAGCTCACCATGATTTGTAAACCAATCTTCAAGAAGCTTCGCGCCTCCGATCACACCGATTGGGACGACGACTGCCAAAAGGCCTTCGACAGGATAAAGGAAATCCTATCCAAACCTCCTGTCCTCATGCCACCTCAACAAGGAATTCCCTTATCCCTATACCTGACTGTCACCGACACAACCATGGGAGCAATGCTAGCATAAACAGTCGACGGCGAAGAACGAGCCATCTACTACATCAGCAAAAAGTTAATCGAGTATGAGACAAAGTACACCGAACTGGAAAAGACATGCCTTGCCCTAGTATGGTCAACAAAGAAGCTGCGGCACTACATGCTCAGCTACACGGTTCACATCTACTCAAAGATGGACCCGGTCAAATACATCTTCGAAAAACCCGTACTAAACGGAAGGCTGTCTAGATGGACGCTCATGCTATCCGAATTTTATCTCAAGTTCGTACCCCTCAAGGTTATCAAGGGAAGGGCAGTCGCCGATTTCCAAGCTGAGAATCCCGTTAACGAGGATCCAGCGACCGACACATGGTCACTTCCTAACGAGGACATCCTTTGTGCCGACTCCAACGCATGGGACCTATACTTCGACGATGCATCAAATCTGAGAGGCTTTGGGGTAGGAATCCTTCTAATATCACCAGAGGGAGAACATATTCCGATCTCAGTCAAACTAGACTTCGCCGTCACCAACAATGCCGCCGAATATGAAGCATGCCTCATCGGCCTACAAGCAGCCATAACACTTGGCATCAAGAGACTGAGGATCCACGGCAATTCCTCACTCATAATCAATCAGTTGTCCGGATCATGGAAAATACGAAGCGACAGCTTAGCACCCTACTAAGCAAAAATCAATCAATAGGCCGAATTCTTCGGCCAAGTCGACTACTTCAACTTGCCACGAGAGGAAAATCAATTTGTTGATGCCCTGGCAAAACTTGCCGCGCTCATCAACATACCTGACAACATGACATCGATGCCCCTGTGTGTCGAGAGAAGGAGCGAGCCAGCTCACATTTGCGCCATCAACAACGACGAGGAAAACCATGTCGAACCTTGGTACCAAGCCATCCTCAACTACAAAACCAAAAACGAATTCCCTCCCAAATATGATACAAGAAGACAAAGAGCCATCAGTTTACTAGCATCACAATTCGTGATAAACCAAGAACAATTATACAAAAGAACACCCCAAGGGATTCTTCTCCTTTGCATTGACCATCACAAAGCCAAAAAGGTGATGGGAGAGGTCCACAACAGAGAATGTGGCCCTCACATGAGCGCAATGATGCTGACCCGAAAAATCATACGGTTAGGCTACTACTGGACCACCATGGAAGCCGATTGCCGAAACTACGTCAAACATTGCCACAATTGCCAAATCTTCGCCAACATATACCACCATCCCTTTTATACACCATGACATCACCCTGGCCTTTCTCGACCTGGGGCATCGACATCATCGGGAAAGTCAACCCGATAGGCACTAAAGGGCATTGCTTCGTCCTCGTCGCCATCGACTACTTCACCAAATGGGTAGAAGCACAGTCCTATGCTGTCTTGACCGCCAAACAAGTGGCCAAGTTCATCGAGGACAACATCATCTGCAGATATGGGGTACCCCATGAAATCATCAGCGATCAAGGATTTCACTTCCGGGCGGAAATACAAACCTTGCTGGACAAATACAAGATCAAACGACATCGATCATCCCCCTATCGTCCCCAAACCAACGGAGTGGTAGAGGCAGCAAATAAAACTTTTGTCACCATTATAAAAAAGATGCAAGATAATTACCGCGATTGGCCGACCAAACTCCCATTCGCAGTCGGGGGATACCAAACCTCCATTCGAACTCCCACAGGCGCCACACCCTTCTACCTAGGATACGGTATGGAGGCGGTTCAACCGGTAGAGTTAGAGGTCCCATCTCTACGCATTCTACTGGAGAGTCAAGTTCCTAAGGCGGAATGGACCCGTCGAAGGTTTAAACAACTCACGCTTCTGGACGAACGGCAGCTCAACGCCTTGAACAACGTCCAGTTATACCAACAACGTATACAATGGGCATTCAACAAAAAAGGTTAAACCCAGGAACATCAAAGAAGGCGACTTGGTCCTCAAGTCGGTTCGAGCACCACTACCCGTCGATCCGAGGGGGAAATTCAAACCCAATTGGGTCGGGCCATATCTGGTCAAGGAAATACTTTTGGGGGGTGCAGTGAGACTGAGTGACCTAGACGGGGAGGATTTCACAAACCCGACCAACCTAGACCAACTAAAGAAATACTACCCTTGAACCCTAGCGACCAACAACCTCACCCTAGTTTTACAACTAGTGACCACCATAACCCTTTCAAGTCAAGTTCCTCAACGCGTTCTGATTTTAAATTGCATGTTTTATTGAGTCTAAGTTGTGGCACCTTCCCCGTTTTCAAACGTCCTTTGATCTGTCAAAGGCAACATCCATTTGCACTCAAATAAAAAAACACCTGAACTACGAGCATGATTGGATTTCACCTTTCCAAGTGGATACATAGGCAGTCCTTTCTTACACAAGAAGGATACAACCACAAAACCCAAATAAATTTACAAAACTTTTTGAACTACGAGCATGGTTTGATTTCACCTTTTCAGGTGGATACGTAGGCAATCCTTTCTTACACAAGAAGGATACAACCATCCCCACAATCAAAAACACCCTTACATATAAAAAACATCCCCACATAAAAAAAAAGAAAAGAAAAACAACCTCATATCATTTTCAAAAAACAAAGGAAGAGGGAAAGACATTCCCTTTTACCACAAAAATACAAAAAGAGAAGCCTTTCTCCCTTCCCACAAAAATCTCATTTCCCAAGTGCAATGTTTAGGATAATTCAAGCCGAATTGCCTTTACAAAATGGATGGAAGAAACAAGCGTTCACAACTCTTTTAACACAAGCAATCCTCTTATTAAATTAATAATGAGAAGGATTACAAATTTGACAACAAACAAAACTAAGCAAGTCTACAACTTGTCAAAGCTAAGATGTCGACAAAGACACCTCACATAGTAAAACTAGCACAAAACACACAATACATAACCAGTACAACATAATAAAAACTCACAACACTAATACAACATAATAATAAAGTGGGTAATGGAGGTCTTCATTCTTCCATTCTACCCTTGCCTTTCCCCTCGAGGTACATCTTCCCCTTGTTCTTCTTGTTGGCCCACCTAGCATGAACTTCCTCTTCGGAACGGATCCTCAATGGATCCACAATGGCGACGGCTTCCGGACTCTTGCATGACCCCATACTCGGTCCAAGACGAGCCCATACACGGCCCACTACCTCTTTGGGACCCGAACTTATCCTCTTTGGTGGCCTCATCCGGGCTAGCTACATCAACAAAGTCATCAAAGAAAGCACGGTTGGCCTTGCCAACCTCTCGATACTTCAAGTCAACAACCCCGTCCTTACGAGATTTGGACCTTTCCTCCAAGGTTTGAGCTCTTGCCCACTTGACATAAGCGGGAGTCACCCATGTCGTGGCAACGGGGTTTGGCACCTCCTAAATCGGCCAAGTGGCCCACCACCTTTCGAAGATCTCGACAAACTCGGAGTTCCGGAAGACACTCTCTTGGACTAGGGTATGTTGAGCGGGCACCTTTTGTTGACGCCCCATTTGCCTCATAAGCCTTTCGGGATAGATGAAGGAAGCAACCTTCAAACCCACTGATGCGTGTCATTTATATGATGTTTTACATCCCATTTTACACGCATTTCAGAGCTCATTCATGTAGTTTATGCTACATTTCTCCCTATTTCCGCCTACTTCCGTATTTTTGTACATTATTACAGAAATGTGAAGAATTCAACGGAAATTGAGCTAAATCCGTCCCCGAGTATCCTGCATTGCATTTTGACGTGAAGTATTCGCTTAAGGAACGAGCTTGGTGCGCAATTCAAGGCCCAAAAGACAAATCCACGAGATTATAAAAGTCAAGTAGCAGCTAAAGCAGTCGATCGACCACTACCTTCAGTCGATCGACCAACCATCAGGTTCCAGAAGCTACTGTACACTGCTAGTCAGTCGATCGACTACCATGCTCAGTCGATCGACCACATCGCTGCTTCAGACGAGAATTAAAAGATCGAGGAACGTGAAGCCTATTATGTTTAGGTTTTAGGAATTATGTTACGTATACTTTCTATATAACGTAACCTAGTTCGACAGATACAATCATCCAGTTTTTATTCAAAAATTTACATAAAGTTTTACATATAACACTTTAGAAATAATTAGGGTTCGAGATTACTTTCGGTATTGAATACAATTTGCTTTGTCATTCGGCTTTGTTCTTTTCCTTCGCAATTCACACGGTACTCTCTGGTTTTATTCTGTTACTTTCGTTCATAGTTGTCGAATTGCTAGATCAGTTCCCAAGCCGAATTGCCATCATTTGTTAATTGTTTATTTTACCGTATTAAGCATGAATTCCGTAGTTTTAATCCTTAATATTATTGTTGCCTTTAATTTCAGTATGAGTAGCTAATTTATTCGTGCTAGGATGTAGGGAAATTGCAGTGTAGGCGGCAATAGAATGAACACGGCCTGAATCGCGTGTCAGTCGATCGACTGCCATACCTGGTCGATCGACTGATCACGTGAGGTTTTATTTTCGTTTTAATTGTTTTAATTCTTTATTCGACGAATCGAGTGCACACGACTAGTTGAATGCTTAGGATATGACTGACCCATTAGATCGAGAGATAGGGACAGTTGTTAGATCACCAATTAAAATGACTAAACTATGCTGAGATCGAAAGATAGGTAAAGTTTAGACCGTAAATCACTTTTCAGGACGAAAGTTAGTATTAGTGATATTAGGGACCTATAGCGAGATCGAAAGATGCTATTTGTTAAGAGTGGACCGAGAGGACCTCTTTATTTCCCGCCTCATGTGTTTGACTTAGACCTGTTTAGTATGCTGCCGCCAAAACTATAACGAACCGACCATCCTAGTACCTCTTTTTATACTTGATTTTATATATTTCATCAGTTTACATTTCTTTTATTGTTATTAGCTATAGACCAAACCCAATTAGACCCCCATATTATTGTTACCTTAGACCGAATTTAAACAACTAGAAATTACGTCTGCCTCTCTGTGGTTCGACCCGGCTGCCGCTAGCTATAGTTGTAGTTGGAGATTATAAATTTATTTTTGACACCTCATGACGGGTATCAAATTTTGGCGCCGTTGCCGGGGAGGCAATTGTTCTAATTTTTAGTTGTTTTTATTTAGTCTTTCTCTAGTTTAAGGGACCTCCGTTCCTTAAACTTTTCTTATATTCTTTTTGTAGTTTCTTCTTATGCACAGGTCACAGGGTGGTGAACTAGTACCATTCAATCCTGAGATCGAGAAATCCTTGCGTGAGTTGAGACGATCACAAAGGGTATTACCGACAGAGGAAGAGCTGAGTACTCTGTCAAGCTACTACGAGAACTCTCTATTCGAGGAAGATCCACCTACATCGCCTGCTTCAATTTCTTCAGCTGAGACAGTCACTTCTCCAGAAATTCCAATCATGGCTGAAGAAGCAACCATTGCCAGTCACTCAAAGCCGACAGCTGCGAATATCTACAAAGGATTCGAACTACCTGGGGAGGCGAGAAAATTCGAGCCGAAGCCTTCCTATATTAACCTGGTTGAGAGAAACCAGTTCGGGGGAGCTGCAAATGAAGATGCAGCCAAGTACATGGAGATTTTTATTGATTATTGCTGCTCTATACCCCCGCCGGCCGGTGTGACCCAAGACCAGATCAAGGAGACCATGTTCATTTTCTCCCTTCGTGATGCTGCAAGGGAGTGGTATAGAGATCTGGACCGAGCCGCTCATGGGATCACCGACTGGAATTCTTTGGCCTTGGCATTCTACAAAAAGTACTTCTCTGCCTCGAAGACTAATGCCATTAGAGCTCAGATCACGAGCTTTAAATAGGGGCCTGATGAGAACTTTCATGAAGCATGGGTCCGTTTCAAGAAACTGGTGCGAACCATACCGCACCATGGGTTCTAAAAATGGAGTCTTTGCAATCGCTTCTATAATGGGTCGACGATCGATCGAAGGCTATTTTGGATGTCAGCCCAATGGCCGATTTGCTGAGAACATGGGGGAGACTAAGGGGTGGAAGATCATCGATGATTTGGCCACTCATAAGGTGAATATGGGAATTCGAGAGGAAACCGGAGGAGAGCTGCGAATCTTCCTCTCAAGTTCTTTGCACTAGAAGCTCTCACTGCAAGGTTTGACAAATATGAGTTGGGAGGAGCTTCTAAAGGAGGGATGTACCATGTTAACGCTATTTTAGACGGTCCTTTCGTCTGTAGAAGATGTGGAGCTGAGGGGCATGTCTCAGAGAATTGTTCTGTCCCCTTCGAGTCTGTGCGCCGCTTTTCAACATTATAGGCAGACAAACACGTACTATGAGCCGAATGTCCACCCCAACTTGAGGTGGAGTGGCCGAATGTCCCGAATCCGACTCAACCTCCACAACAAGAAGAAGAAGCAAGCTTATGTGCCCCCTCACAAACAACCATATCAAAAACCTCCCTATGTGCCGCCGCAAAGAAGAACAATCCCAAAATTCCGAGTTCACCGAGTTGAAGAACTTATTGCTGAAGGAGTCCCAAGCTAGAGAGGCCGGGATGAAGATGCTAGAGAGCCAAATTGCTCAATTGGCTAGCAAGAGTACCACTCGAGCTCCGGGACACTTACCGACTCAAATCGACCAGAAAGACCCTAAATGCCATAACTTTGAGGAGTGGGTCTACCCTGGAGGGGCCTGCTATGGTCGAGGATGCCACTGCGAAAGATGAGGCAAAACCGAGTCAAAACAAAGCTGGGACGAGCAAAGGAAAGAAAAAGGCGTCTACCAGGTATATCAGTCGATCGACTGACATACCCGGCGATCGATCAAGTGCGGGTTCTGAAGTTTGGTCTGTTCAACTCGGTCGATCGATCGACATCACCGGTCGATCGATCGAGATCGGCTGATAGTGAGATTTTTCGTCCTCCGATGCCCGACAACTTGAGGGATCATTTGTTTCGGGGCACGACAGATCCCCAAAATATTGGGGAAAGACCCGAAAAGTGCTTGATGGGTCGATCCAGGCTCAAAGTACAACCTGATGTCGATCAATGGTTCACATTTGAGACGGTCTGAAGAGGGTTCAAGCTTCAACAAGGAGAAAGTAGTGGACTTCCAGCCTAAGTTCACGGATACCGGCGTGCGTGATTTAGAGGAGAGGGCTAAGCTACTTCTTACAGCCCCATATCCGGAAAGACTAGTGCCGACGAAGGAACAGGTATCTTTCAATAAATTTGAAAAAGTTATTCGTAGCTCGAATGTACAAGTGCCTTTCCTTGAGTTAATTAATCAAGTGCCTGCCTATACTAAATTCATGAAACAACTCTTGTCTAAGAAAAAGTCACTTGAAAATGTGCATACTGTCGCATTAACCAAAGAGTCATGCTCTTATTTGTCTCATACTGCACCCCATAAGCTAGAGGACCCGGTAGCTTTTCTTCCTTCTTCGTATATAGGTACCTTCTCTATTGAGAAGACATTATGTGACTTAGGAGCTAGTATAAGTGTAATGCTCCCGAGTCTTGCTAGGAAGCTCAAATTGACTAGGTTCGCAGTGACGGATATTACAAGATGCATGGTGACCGATCTGCGGTCCAAATAGATAGAGTCTTAGAGGACATTCCTGTCCAAATAGGGAAGTTTTTCTTCCCCGTCGACTTCGTTGTACTTGACATGCCTGAGGATGCCCATATTCCCATTATTTTGGGTAGGCCATTTCTGCACACTGCTGGTGCAGTCATAGATGTCGGTCTAGGAACCTTGACCTTCAAAGTAGGCAAGCATTCTATTGTCTTTGCCCAACCTGCTAAGAAGAAAGACCCTATGTGGCATGTGACTTGTAATACGGTTTCTGACAAGAAATCGTACTTTGTGCTTCCTGATATGCCTATCTCTATTCCTGTTGTAACCCCTCCGCCCTAGATTGGGAGCAAATTGGAGGAAGATTTATCTATTTCTGATATTGCAGGAGCTGGTTTGGGGAAGGAAGAGCTGCAAGTCACTCTAGCTGCGAAGAAGCCAATCATTTCACGAGGAGGTCTTGGTTGCCTTAGCTATGCCACCGATGAGGAAGTTGATGACGAGCCAAAAGTAACGAGTCGACTTGGACTTTGATGAGCAAGAAGAGGTCATTGACTGGGGAGATGATGAAAGTGTTGATCCGTTGAGCCATACGGACGTGGAAGCTAAGAAGGGTGCAGCTGATAAGATAAGCACCGTTGAGGCTACCTTTAGTAGCCAGAAGCCGACGAAGTGGGCCATTCCGTGGCCGTTCTTGATCAACTACTAGTTGATCACATGTTTTCCAAACATTTTTTTTGCTTTTGTTAGACACTTTTTATTGCTTTTGTGTGCGCGAAACTTCGCATTTTATTTTGCTTGCTTAGGATTTTACACGGTTTAGACTTTATTTTGGGTTTTGCGCAATTTTGGGCGCGTATTATTGTGCACTTGCAGGTTTTTAGACCTCTTTAGCTCAAGTAATTGAGCAAATACGAAGAAATAAGAAGTACAACAGTATTTTCAGTCGATCGACTGGGCTATATAGTCGATCGACCGTCTCAGCTTTCTAGAGCTCTTGTTCCTTTCACCTCGGTCGATCGATCGAGTGATGTGGTCGATCGACCGACCCGCATCGCTGCATGTGCTTTCGACCTCTCTCCTGCTATGATTGGTCGATTTGCGGAATTGAGGGAGTTTTCTACTCCACTTTATCTTCCGTCATTTTATTTATTTCTTCTATTTCTCTCAATTTTGCACATAATACCGCTTCATTATTATCTTTCTCGATTTTATGCGTGGTACTTTGTTTGTCTTTTCAGATACTTATTAGTAGTACTGCTGGCTACTGAAACCTCCTAGCTTACGCTGGTTTGGGGAAGTTTCCTTTGCTGCGCTTAAAGTCTTGTGAGTTCCCGATTTCCACTTCATGTCATATTTATTTGTTTATTTTCTCGCAAATTCCCATTTCTCTTTTCTTCATTACAAGATTTTGCACAATGGGGACATTGTGCGATTTGGTTTGGGGAAGGGTTTTGCGTCGCATATCATTTGCTTGCATTCACGTTTACATTCTGTTTTGCATTGTTTATTTCATTTTATATATGTATACCAAAAATTCAAAAATCAAAAAAAAAAAAATTGAAAAAAATTCAAAAAATTCAAATAAAATGCACGTTTATTTTAGCATTTAGGTCGAGTCGAAACGATAGTATTTCAAGGATGACATTGCATTTGCATTTGTTTATGCCTAAGCCTTGCTTGATTAACATGTTATTAGTAGAATCATATAAGTGCGTATCTATGAGTTTTCGTTAAATTTCTTGCTGAACTTGAGACTTGGCTTTGAAAATTGGCAAACTACATCATATTTCTGAGATTTAGAGCCTATAACTGGTGACATCTATGACCAGTTTATCTAGGATGTGAGTAGTTACTCCTTATGAGACATGTTACTTAAATGTGCATAAATATGAACTTAATCTGCTTAATACCTGTATGCATTCGGTTTGTGGTTAGTTGACACATCTGGTAGAGGTTTCCCTTTTTTCGTTTTGCCCATAAGCTCCACACTGCCAAAAATAGCCTTTTATCCCATTACTACATCCTACATTTAGCCTGTCCTTCGTCAAGCTACTAGTCCATGTTCTTGGGATTGTTACTTCGTTTTTTTTTTGGTAGCCAATTGCTCTTATTTGAGATTTTGTTGGGAAGATGAAATGAAAAGAAAGGAAAGAAAAAGAACTGAAAAAGTTGAAAAAAAAAAAGAAAAGAAAAAATGATTCAAAAAGAGAAAAAGAGGTTCTGTACTGTTGAAGCGGTCGATCGACTGGCATCATAGGTCGATCGACTGAGGTTCGAGAAAAAAAGAAAGAATCAGTTCGCATAATTCAAGCCTTTATCTTATGGCGATTTTTGCTCCCATGTTTTATTCATATCCTATGGGGAGTTGGTTGATTACTTTTATACCTGGAGATTGTGAGATTTGTGCTTGCTATAGCACCGTTTCATTTGTTTTGGAGCAAGAAGTTGGATGTTGCCATATGGTTCCGTTTGGGTACTAGCTTGATCAACTGTACCTCCACTTTTCCATAAATGTTTTGCCTCTTCTTACCCATACCTCACATATCCACATATATACCTCGGCATGTGTCATGGTCTTTTATTGGTTGGAATGCGTATGTACGGTTGTAGAGATTGTTTTCATATTAGATTGCAGGCATGTTCTTATAGGTCGTAGTTAGGTGAGTGTCACTACAAATGAATTCTTTCTATCTTTACATTATTCACCTGTGCTTATTTGAGTGATATGAGCGACCCGTGAGAGTCCAATTTGATAAGTCTCTTTGGTTGACGGTTCAGTAGTTTTTTAACGACCTTATAACTCGTTTGCATGATTCACATTACTAATTGATTGTTAGTTATTGTATTAAATTGGTTTAGGCTTTACATATTGCATTTCGCTCTAAGATTGAACTCGTTCCATTAGGTCATTAGATCGAGTCTAGTTCTTGCTTGGGGACAAGCAAGGGTTTGGTTTGGGGAAGTTTGATGCGTGTCATTTATATGATGTTTTACATCCCATTTTACACGCATTTCAGAGCTCATTCATGTAGTTTATGCTACATTTCTCCCTATTTCGGCCTACTTCCGTATTTTTGTACATTATTGCAGAAATGTGAAGAATTCAACGGAAATTGAGCTAAATCCGTCCCCGAGTATCCTGCATTGCATTTTGACGTGAAGTATTCGCTTAAGGAACGAGCTTGGTGCGCAATTCAAGGCCCAAAAGACAAATCCACGAGATTATAAAAGTCAAGTAGCAGCTAAAGCAGTCGATCGACCACTACCTTCAGTCGATCGACCAACCATCGGGTTCCCGAAGCTACTGTACACTGCTAGTCAGTCGATCGACCACCATGCTCAGTCGATCGACCACATCGCTGCTTCAGACGAGAATTAAAAGCATGAATTCCGTAGTTTTAATCCTTAATATTATTGTTGCCTTTAATTTCAGTATGAGTAGCTAATTTATTCGTGCTAGGATGTAGGGAAATTGTAGTGTAGGCGGCAATAGAATGAACACGGCCTGAATCGCGTGTCAGTCGATCGACTGCCATACCTGGTCGATCGACTGATCACGTGAGGTTTTATTTTCGTTTTAATTGTTTTAATTCTTTATTCGACGAATCGAGTGCACACGACTAGTTGAATGCTTAGGATATGACTGACCCATTAGATCGAGAGATAGGGACAGTTGTTAGATCACCAATTAAAATGACTAAACTATGCTGAGATCGAAAGATAGGTAAAGTTTAGACCGTAAATCACTTTTCAGGACGAAAGTTAGTATTAGTGATATTAGGGACCTATAGCGAGATCGAAAGATGTTATTTGTTAAGAGTGGACCGTGAGGACCTCTTTATTTCCCGCCTCATGTGTTTGACTTAGACCTGGTTAGTATGCTGCCGCCGAAACTATAACGAACCGACCATCCTAGTACCTCTTTTTATGCTTGATTTTATATATTTCATCAGTTTACATTTCTTTTATTGTTATTAGCTATAGACCAAACCCAGTCAGACCCCCATATTATTGTTACCTTAGACCGAATTTAAACAACTAGAAATTACGTCTGCCTCTCTGTGGTTCGACCTGACTGCCGCTAGCTATAGTTGTAGTTGGAGATTATAAATTTATTTTTGACACCTCACGACGGGTATCACCCACCACCATCAAAGAGCGAGAACTAGCAATCAAAGCGGGAAACCCCGTGAAAGACCTCAAGTGCCACCATGGCACCACCCAACGGATATGAGGACCACCCTCCTCCACCAATCTCGAGGCCCAATAGGCCTTGGTGGATGCAAAACTATCCGAGTACACTTTCTTCCTCATAGTAAGGTGACGGAAGGAATAAGAAGAAGAATTGGCCGGAGGCTCTACATACCTTAGCCTCTCCAATAGCCATACTTGGAGGATCCTTGGAGATCCAAACAAAGGAGCTTCTCAACAAGAGCCTTTCTTGTCCAAAGCTTGGATGATTTCGCCAAGCACCAACCATGAAGGATCCCTACTATACTCCATTTGCTCGACCACATGCACAAGGGTCATACTACAATAACATTTGGACCCCTCCTTCTTCAAGGCATCAACAAAGAGGTATACATGCACTAGGCAAAAGGCAAGAGCCCTTCTCCTAGCTACCTCCGAAACATTGACATCCAACCGGTTTGAGAAAATGTTGATAAGAGCCAACATATCCACACCATGGGGATCAAGGAGAAAGTTGACTTGACTTGTTGACAGGCCCACCATTGAACGGAACTTCTCTTTGTAGCACAATTAAGTCGGAGGAAGCACCGGAATACAACCCGGCCATCCACCAATGGCACCTACTTCTTCGTCAAGAGGACAAATTTCACCTTTCGGGAAAACGAAAACATGATGTTTCGAATCCCAAAACCGAGAGCATGCTTCAAGAAACGAGGATTGCACCTTAACTTGACGAAGCACCAACAATTGTCCAACTCTCATAACAACGCGTTGATACTTCTCAGGAGGTGACAAATCCCGACACCAATGTCGCAACCTATTTTCGAAAGTATCCATGAATAGTTTTGTGGAAAAAGAAGAAAGGTTTTTGTAGAGATGTTTTTCGTGTTTCGGATGATGAAACAATGAAGCATAAACGTCCCTATTTATACAAAACAATCAGCGCTTTTTTCCGAAAAAAGGGGAAGCTCCCTTCCATCGCCCGTGGCCTCGCGCCTCTTTAGGCTGGTCCTCAGGATCCGCACCTTGACTTGTCTCTTTCAAGTTGTGTTTCCTCTTGACACCTCAAACCTCCCGCCACAGGACTCGCGCCTCTTCGGGCCCATCCTGTTAGGATTCATTAATCTCATGTGTTTACATATCCAATATATGAAAGTTTAATTTAGTCATAAAATTAAATCGGATCTTATGCATGCAAAAAAATTACAAGTATAAGGAGAAAATCAATTCTTACATTGATGATTTCGGAATATGGGCACTAGTAAGTTTACCTTCTTACTAGTTCTTGAGCTTTCCAAAGGTGGAAGAACAAGATTCAAGTGTAGAATCTCTCCCTAAGAGATGTACCAAGATAACCCCTTAATTATTTTAATTAATATAAGACTAGTATTAATTAAAACAACCTTAAAATTTGACACAAAAATGGTGTTTTTGTTCTCTTGTATTTCGGTCAAGAGAGGGGATAATTAGTGAGTTTTCTTTCTCTAAAATATTTTACAAATGTCGAGAGATATTTTTTTGTTTTGTACCACTTGAAAACTATGTAGTGTATAGGTGAATCATAAGAGAAAAACCCTAGGCTTTTCTTATGCACAAAACCGGGTAGAGGGAAGGGTAGAGGGCCAATGCATGAGCTTCACATTCTACCCAAGACAAACTAGGTGTGCATGGCTATGTGGAGAGTTTAGTCATTGTGTTTCCATTTAAAATAAACAACACAATATAAACCCAAATCCTCCCTCCATTTTTTCGGTACATACATAAAATGGAAAGTCCATTTTATTTTGTCATTTGTCAATTTTGTCATATGTTACATGTTACATGACATGTCACAATATAATGTATTTTTAACATATTAAAAATCAACATATTAATAAAATATGTCATATACAAAAATTAACTAGTAATTCATTGTAACACCCCCATACTCCAAGTGCCTTACCAGGACCACTCAGGTATAAGGATGCCACCATCTCGGTTGCCCGAGGTATGATATTCATAAGACAATAAAGAAACAACTTTAAATAATATAACTTTAGTGAAAAGTACATCTGAAATCAAAACCCAAAATACGGTTACAAGTTCTTAAAACCAACTCTCTTCAAAGTACTTGAAATGTCATAAAACTAAAAGACTACGGCGAAGACTTCCATCGTCGACAAAGGGCACATCCCCCGCTTATCCCAACTCAACTCAAACTCGCTTCAATTCTCGCTCACCATCCTCGAATGGATCACCGCAGTTTTACAAAACAACAACCGGGTCGATCACTAATCACACAACTTATATATATCAACAAGAAGATGATAAACAGACATGACTTAACCGTCACACATACACACAATTACTCCAATCCCATCAATCTCAATCACCGATCGTCCACCGGACCAGCCACGCGATGGGGACCGCAGCCGTACCCACCAAATCCCCGCTCATCATATTGAGCGATAACCCTGTCCATTAATGTGCACATCCCCTTCCGTGGCGGCTTCCACGAAGGGCGAAACTAGGGCGTGAAGCCACTCCCGCAAGTGACCCCACTCAGCCGAGAATGCATCTCGAGAACCATAGACAAACAATTACAATCACAACCACAGCCGTCACAATATAATTACTATATCAAACAATCAATCTCAACACATCAACAATCATCCCATTATGGGACTAATACTGAGTAGGAAATCCTACCTGGAAAGCACAACAATGATCAAGATTTCATCATGATATCAACAACTGTATCAAAAAGCCTCTTCTACAAAACCTCCTCCTATCATACAACCACATAAACACTACCAAATCACAATCTACACAAAAACCCCCAAATCCCCATATTAGGGTTTAACCTACTTAAAGGAAAGACAGTAAAAAGGGTACATAGATCTTACCCTCGACTCAAGGATTCCAACGATATAACAAACGATGAAAACCGACCTTCCAAACTCCGGGATTTGCTAACAATGCGATTAGGGTGATGAACGTACTTGCTTTCTCTCTTTGATAGTAAATTAGGTTTTAGAAAAGTGTTTAGAATGATGACGGAAAAGATTATATACCTTAATCGCATAATTAACAAAACCCGAGAAATAACTCCCCGTAAACTGGCTACTCGATCGAGTAGCTAAGGTACTCGATCGAGTACCCCCTTACTCGATCGAGTATCCTAGTTACTCGAACGAGTACCCAACAGGTCAGAAACTATTTTAAAACGCAACTCTCCCTTACTCGACAGAGTAAGGCCTACTCGATAGAGTACCCAAAGACTTATAAATACGGAGTATTACAGTCTTCTCTCCTTAAAAAGAACTTCGTCCTCGAAGTTCAACCCATACTCAAAAACAAACATACTAACTCGATCAAGACACAACAACGTGACTAAGAACTCAAAACAAAACTCCAACCCAAACATGAACTCGTAACACCAACTCCACTAACTATTCCTACGTCCACAACATGGCTCACGATATCGTATCAACTCCATTATATCTCTCTCAACACTAACTCCATACACTACCAAAATACCCATAACATCAAACGGAATGTTACATTCTACCACCCTTAAAAGGAACTTCGTCCTCGAAGTTTACTTAGACTCATAACATCATCCTCCAACTGCCAACACTATATAAAATATTCTCACACTCTGAAGCATCACACTACTACAAGCACGGCCATGGCCTTTTATAAGTATCATCCACAAAACAAATCCCTCCTTTACGCTACGCTAACACTCTACTTCCAATTATATTACAACATGCACCGCCATGAAACTCTCTTTTATCGCATCCTGCTCCTCTTAAGACAAATATTACGTCCTCGTAACTCACTAATACTAAATCCTAGCTATATCGTCTCATTATCCTCATCACCACCGCATGTCAAAGATAACCACTTATAATCTAAACACTCGCCATGCATATATCCTAGGCTCTCTTACTTAAACATTCCTCATACCTCAACTCATTCGGCACACCACCTAACCTATACCATAAAACTCGTAGCAAAAACACCATACTAACTCTCCATTATTACTGCAAAACAACATACCTCTCTATGTAAAGCACCTATCTCCCAAACGCATAACTCACGATCCACACTCGTTACGTACACTCACACTAGATCCTCAAGTTCTTTCCTTCATTACCGCAAGACTCATACATAACTTAACACGACACTTATTATTCAACACCCTACACTCACTGTCTCAACAAAGGATTATGAAGCACCTGCATATATCAGATCATTACCACAGATGTTCTACGAATCACTTGCCATTACAATGTCCACTAAAGCCTTATCTAGAACAAGATCAAAATTACTGTAACAACCTCTCACAACTGTGTCCCATCAACAGAATATCACTATACCATGACAACAGCGAAAACATATACCACTCTATTTCATATCATACTCTACCCTCATTCCCAACTTAACCTGGTAAGAAACGTCAATAACAAAACAACTGTCTATCTGTAAACCGAAACTCACAGAAGCAACATCAAACAAAACAACAATTTATGTATAACTGGTATGTACTTTCGAAACTCGAATCATAATCATCCCGCCTACTCCACCACAACCGGTGACGGCATCACAACATCGCCACCAACAGCCACACCGCAGTGCGAAAATACCCGCATCACAACACTAAATATCGTGCCCGGATCACCACCCGAGGCACCACAATCGCATCGATAGACATCACAACATACACAATCCCATAAACACTGACTCGGTATAACATCTCGGACAAGAAAACTTACTCAAGATTGCTTTACTAGATCACAACACCATGTATCAAACTGAATAACAGACAAGAATCTCATGCATACCATCCATACCTTTTTACAGAATAAACATATATCATGAATACACATGCAAGTATAACCAGCCATGTCAGATCACCCAAACTATCACTTTTGATCATCTTTCCATTTAGTTACCGTACCCAACATGTATCACAGAACATTCAGATAACAACTTATAATTATCACACCATACCACTTCTTGTGAGGTCAGAACCTCACACAAACATTTATATATATAACATAGACCCATAATCACATCCAACCAATCAATCCTGATCACGTAAGTTACCACTCAACAAAGGTTACTTGTCACCCGAGCTTAACTCGCATGCCCCTCATCACATTCTTCCATTCGCATAACCAGCACCTTCTGCCATGCATAACCATACAGCTAACACTCATTATGAGAAACCGCCTCCCAAGACTATGTCTTATACTTCCTCACAACCATACTTATCAATTCAGTCTCTACAAAATCAGCCTCTTTAGAATTACCATCTCTCTAACATACCGTCACCCCTTAACCACTAGTCATAAACCATAACACTACCACTGTCCGGACATCAAACCTCTTGACTCATCTCTAAACATCACGATTTATTTCCTATCTTTGGTTAACATCCCAAACAACGAACATCGAATCCATGAACAAAATTACCTCAACATTCTTCCCAATACTATCTTTAATTGTATCATCATCTAACTCTCCACCAAAATCTCATATCATGCAGATATTCTACCAACTTCTTACTTTCCTTAATTCCTCAAAACTCAAGACTAATCATGTTGTTCCGAAACTCCTATATAACCATTAATTCAAGTCCTCATGTTAGTATCATGCATCCTGACGATTCCTAAATTTTATATCACAGAACTCCGGTGAATATTTCCTTAGTTTTACTCCCCCCATTCTTCTCATTTTTTTTTTACACTCGACAAAAGCAATTAACCATTCAACTCCTTATTACTTCTTCCTAACTCTTTAGTGCTCCGATCACCTTCTCATTGCTCCAAAATTCCAGTCCCATTATTTCTTATCGATATTATCTCACTCTTCCTTACCATGGGTCCCTTCTCATCACCCCACTCACTCACACTTGTCACTAAATTGTCCATAAAAAAAAATCAACGTTTAAGGTTCAAACAATTATATCTCCCTTTTTACATCTCTAGAAATCAAAATTCTTTTTATACCGTTAATTGCCCAAGGAAATCACACATTAGTTTCGTCCCTCGATAACACAAATTTCCAAACTCAGTCACTATCTGCAAATCCACCTCGCGATATATCTCCATTAAGTTCACTATATACCACTCTTCTCAATTCCTCTAAAACGACCTTTCATTACATATATTCTTACTCAACTCCATTTCTAACCATCTCCCTCCATAATTCGTTATATATCTCAGGTTGCTACTATTCACATCCTTTCTTTCAATCTTTTCATTCTCACGCTCCTTAAACTTACATCACTCTTTGCCCACATTCACTTATTCTTACATTACTCAACACACAATCATATCACTCATCCCGTCTCACAAAACATGCTCTATGCCTCAATTAAGCCATACCAATCTCCCTTTTCTTTTTCCACTATCTATCACAACACATAGAACTCATGGCCTCCCACCGAACTCCTACTCACCACAGGTGCCACTCACTACACCATAAGATTGGGTAACTTACGCATCAGGATCAATATACATATAAAACGGTGCATAAAGAAGCAAAATATTACCTTTGAATTAAACATAATATGCAACGAATGTCAAAAGATAAGCATATGACCCAAAACAGGGGTCACTAGATCGAGTACAGGCCACTCGATCGAGTAAGTGACTTACTCGATCGAGTAGGTGAAGATCAGAAGCACGTAAAACAAATTACCAGGGCCACTCGATCGAGTAACTGACGTACTCGATCGAGTACCCACCTACTCGATCGAGTACCAAGGCTACTCGATCGAGTACCTACGCATTTCTCAAAGACTTTGTCCGGTTTTTAAGTAAAACAGTCATAACTCACTCATTTCTTGGTCGTTTTGGGCGTGTGACCTATCGTTAGAATCGTAAAAGAACAAGCTATCACCTCCAATTTGAATCACATTAAAATCATTTACGCATCTCAAATTATAACAGTGTAAAGACAACTTTGCTGTAATCAGACGACATAACTATTTGCTTTTTACTTCCAAACAACTTAAACAACAACCAAGTTAAACGAAAACAAACCAATACTCATGAAACCAATAGCCCAATCACTTATTATTATTTTCGAAAACAAAGCAACAACATTCATCATGCACTACCCACATGCTTTTATTCTATAGCCTTTCGTAAGACAAATCATACTCATACATTACAAATCCTATTCCATGTTACTAATACATCAATATTACAAATACACTTCGTCACCTAAACATATTCATAATCACAAAATTCGTATTCTCATGCTATTGCCACTCCATCTTTTCCAATCAATTCATCCATTTCAACCACATTCTTCATACAACATGTACATATGAATAATAGTAGGCATGTATATGAAATCATTATATAAAATTACACAAACAAAATTATGTATAATCATATCACATATGAACTACTCCCTTTTTCCACCACATTACTCATCATTATCATGCACTTTTCTAACAATTCCAACCAACATTGTAAACCAACTATCATGCAACATGCTTTCAATCAACAACACTTCTATATACTTCACCAACCTTTCATTCACAAACTCGATCTTCTACTCCAAACATCCAACAATTACAACATACATCATCACATTCACATACAAGCTAACAAGCAACACATACGACCTTGACATACACCCCCCATGTGACCGGTTCAAAATTGTAGGGCGAGTTCGCGACTTCAGGACGTGTCCCAAGCCTTTGCATTAGCTCCTACAACCTTTACCCCGGGTTCATTTTAATTGACTCCCTATATTCATTTGATTCATTGGTTACAGGTTTCAGGATCGTCGCTCTGATACCATTTGTAACACCCCCATACTCCAAGTGCCTTACCAGGACCACTCAGGTATAAGGATGCCACCATCTCGGTTGCCCGAGGTATGATATTCATAAGACAATAAAGAAACAACTTTAAATAATATAACTTTAGTGAAAAGTACATCTGAAATCAAAACCCAAAATACGGTTACAAGTTCTTAAAACCAACTGTCTACTAAAGTACTGAAATGTCATAAAACTAAAAGACTACAGCGGAAGACTTCCATCGTCAGACAGTGGCACATCCCAGTTATCCCAGTACTCAACTCAAACCTGCTCAATTACTGCTCACCATCCTCGAATGGATCACCGCAGGTTTTAAAAAAAACAACCGGGGTCAGTACTAATCACACAACTTATATATATCAACAATAAGATAAACAGACAGCTTAACCGTCACACATACACACAATTACTCCAATCCCATCAATCTCAATCACCGACTGTCCACTGGACCAGCCCTGCCAGTGGGGGACCGCAGTCGTACCCACCAAATCCCCGCTCATCATATTGAGCGATAACCCTGTCCATTAATGTGCACATCCCCTTCCGTGGCGGGTTCCACGAAGGGCGAAACTAGGGCGTGAAGCCACTCCCGCAAGTGACCCCACTCAGCCGAGAATGCATCTCGAGAACCATAGACAAACAATTACAATCACAACCACAGCCGTAAAAATATAATTACTATATCAAACAATCAATCTCAACACATCAACAATCATCCCATTATGGGACTAATACTGAGTAGGAAATCTTACCTGGAAAGCACAACAGTCAGACGGTATCAACAGCTATCAACAGCTGTATCAAAAAGCCTCTTCTACAAAACCTCCTCCTATCATACAACCACATAAACACTACCAAATCACAATCTACACAAAAACCCCAAAATCCCCATATTAGGGTTTAACCTACTTAAAGGAAAGATAATAAAAAGGGTACATAGATCTTACCCTCGACGCAAGGATTCCAACGATATAACAAACGACGATATAACAAACGATGAAAACCGACCTTCCAAACTCCGGGATTTGCTAACAATGCGATTAGGGTGATGAACGTACTTGCTTTCTCTCTTTGACAGTAAATTAGGTTTTAGAAAAGTGTTTAGAATGATGACGGAAAAGATTATATACCTTAATCGCATAATTAACAAAACCCGAGAAATAACTCCCCGTAAACTGGCTACTCGATCGAGTAGCTAAGGTACTCGATCGAGTACCCCCTTACTCGATCGAGTATCCTAGTTACTCGATCGAGTACCCAACAGGTCAGAAACTATTTTAAAACGCAACTCTCCCTTACTCGACAGAGTAAGGCCTACTCGATAGAGTACCCAGAGACTTATAAATACGGAGTATTACATTCATAATTACTTGTACCAAAATGGTTCATAGAATTATAAATTACAACAACTTGTATGTATAATAAATTATTCAATCTGTTTCAATTGTTTCGTAAACAATAATTTAATCTAAGTAATAAAACGATTCAATTACTTAGACCGTATCTTATTTAATCGAATTACAATAAAATACGTAATTTTACTCACAAAATCATCCGTCAATTTTAAGCAATTTAGTTAACTCGTATCGGCATACGATTAATTAAATAATCAATTAAGAGCATTATCCTATAGGTATGACCTTAGGGGATCAACTGATCACCACCGTCGTATGACAGTAATGTCAAGCTCTAGTCAGCTAATCATTATGGATATGTGTGGACCGGTTGACTAAGAAGTATTACTTTCCCTCATGTATTCTTAATATGAGATTTAAACATGTGATCTCAATATGATCAACAATGTGATCGCATTATTGTCGGGGACACTCCAACAATCTCCCACTTGTCCTCGACAAGAGTGCGTCACCAATTCTCTTGTCCTAATTCTATCTCCCACTCAATGCAAGGTGTCTTTCAGGTCGTACTTGCAAGTGATCATATTGAGAGTGGTTTCCTCGATCTGGAGAACAACTGATTGACCGGAATTATCTACCATAGATACCTTCCGAGCGTGGCCACGCATTTCCAGTTCATTACTCCTCGAGTGGCCCTGAGATATTGTTTTAACCCTGACAAAGGGGTGGACAATTCATATCGCACTATTCCCTTTGACTAGCCACAGCTCATCATAACCCAAAATAAGCCCATTTTACCCCATTTACGAAGGTTGTAGGAACATAAATCAAAGTTACTCTGAAACTGTGCCATCTTTGGAGAATGGTCTTTAGTCAAAAGAATCGACTCATTAGAATACTATAGTAGCTCTCACCACGACCAGGCTATATAAATTTGCCAGAACTCTATAAGCAGTCATAAGCCCGACAGAGTGTTCTGAACCGTCTGCCTATGTGACTGACTAGTCATCTCTTATGACTCTATGGCACTTGAACTTGCCATCAATCGGATCACGCTCTAGTCACTTCGAGACGTCACCTCATACAAGTGACTATGTACGATTACTATGTCAATTTAGTTCACTTTAATGGGGTTCAATCTTGTCTCTACAACCCATTTGAATATGACAAAGTAATGAAAACATTAAAAAAACAAATGTGATTATGCATATGAACAATGTAGATACCTCAATTCCGCACCTCCCGCAAACCACCCGGTGATGATTGGGCCGCATGTTTGGTACGCGGAACGATTTGTGACAGTTCGTAAGTTTATTGTCAAGTGATTGCTCAAACATTTATGTCTACCTCTTAATTGTCATCTACGCGCCGATACGGTCGTTTTGACAGTAATTAGAGTACATTTGGAGTCCGCGCCTAAAACCGTCTTCATTTTCTGATAACCGCTAAATCCCGAGTCAGAATGTTCTGGAATGTTCCGGATATTTCTATTCCATATTTCACAATCTTTTAAATCATTGGTAAAGAATTACCCGCAATATTCACACAAAATATTACGGAAAATAAGATTAATCCGTTATTCCATAAATTAAACACGGAAATCTTTCTTCCGCAGGAGGGAACCACTTGGGAACAGATGCAACAGGTGCTGCGCCTCTTCCAAGAGACGCAGTCCATGCTGCGCCTCTTCCCAAGTCCTTTTCTGCGTATTTTTCGTATCTTTTCATATCTTTTCGAGATTCACTTCCAAAGTCTCTCCGAAAACCCTAATTCCTTCACGTGATTAGTATAAATAGGAGTCTTCGCCCCTCATATTTCTCACGCGAGTGTCCGCCCTTCTCTTCTCCCTTTGCATTCTAGACCACGTTCTTAATTTTTTGGCGTCTACGTGCTTGAACTTTCGACCACGTAAGCTCGGATCTTTCTGAGTACCAGCCTCATTTTGCATGACCGACCAATTTGACCAACTCCACCATAATCAACATAATTAATCTGTTTTAATTCCTCTTACGAGGGCACTTTCGTTACATTCGAGTCGAGCATCACTAAAACATAAACTTAGTTCATCTCGTTTCGTCAAACATGTAAGTCTGAGGGTGTAAATCCTTCTTTATTTATTGTTATTTACTTTTTGTAATCATCATGTAAGATTTATGTCGAAAGTACTTCTAAAACCAATTTGTAAAACCATGTTTAAAACCCTTCTTACGGATTATCAGGAGACAGACGTCGAGAAAGGACGCAGCAACTGCTGCGCCTCTTTGAAGGGACACACAGGCACTGTTGCCGCCTCTTCGTTAGGGGCCGCAGCTTCTCGCTTCCTTTCTTCTTCCTTCGTCTTCTGTCAATTCGTTTGTTTTGTAATTTTCTTTCGTTTATTGTTCATTGTTCATATGACGACTTAAGCATGATAATAATAATAATTCAACATATTGTTAATCACTGTTAGTATATAATTCATCATTAATTCCCGACTTAAATCCCTTATAATCCAATATTTGCGGGTTTTCGTCATTAAAGTCAATCCGGGTTGTAGAGATTCGATTCATTCATATCGAATTTCTGGAATTCGATCTTTGATATATTCCCATCTGTTTATCATGTTCGTCATTAGTTCTTCGTTATATTTAACCTAATTAGTTCACTCATGTCACTAATCAATCTTTCATTCATGTAATTAATTCGTTTACATTCGTTTCATCCATGTTTTATCGCTTTTATGACTCATTCACATGTAATTAATGTATTAAATCACTTTCATCCGAGTCGAATATCGTAATCAATCATTAAATTTACCCACGAATATTAACGATTTGCAGTTCCGGCTTCACAGCCAGAACTCAGCCTCGGAACAGAACAGATGCAGCAACTGTTGCGCCTCTTCCAGAGGGCACAGCTCTGCTGCGCCTGTTCCAGGTTGATTTCTGTCTCCGAACTCCCGTTCTGCCTTGACCTAGTTTAATTAGTTTACGTATTCAATTAATTGTCATTCGTATTATCGTTAATAATCTGTTCGCTTATTTATTCTTCTTTTTCCCGAATTATCCGTTTTAAAGGTATTTTCGACATAAATCATTAAATCCGTTGTAATTATTCTAATTTTCATTATTGTATTATTGTATTTCTTTCATCGCATTGCTTGTATGTTTTCACATGTAATTAAATCTAAATCCTTACTTCGACTCAATTGTATGTTAAATTAATTGTCCACCGACTTAGTCTAATTCTTCACATGTTAGGATTAATCTATTGGATGTTGCATTGCATGCATATAATCGACAATATGTCAAGTATGAATAATTTCCCTAATAATTAGTAGAGGCCGCTATCGAGGCGGGCGGGATTAGGTGTTCGATCAAAAGAGCTTCCTAATACGTACCCTCACCCCTTACTCCAGATCTCTGTGAACATCCGTGTTCATTGGCATCCACGAGAGTCATTCTAGACATAGAATGCTAAGGGTAACGAGTTCTTGGTGTTCATGTCACTACTTTGTGTCTTGACATGGCGCGAGGTATTCGAACGGTTTCCAATTTTCCACAATAAATTGGTGGCGACTCCACAAATGCAAACGCTTGTTTCCCAAGCACCCTCGTGGCCCGCGTCCACAGTTTGGCGACTCCTCTGGGGATAATACACTTACGTGTAGCCAAAAGGGTGAAACTTGAACAAGGTTAGGGAATAGTTTGTACAAGACAATTGTCGGTTTTCATAACTCGGTCTTCCTAGATCGTTTCATTCGGCCTTCCTAGGCCCAACCCAACCCATTCGACCAATCGTCCCGTCTAAACGGTCCTAATTCTTATTTGGGCCTAAGGATGGATAGCGATTGACGTCATCCATACCATGGTACTTACTCTTGTTTGTATCAAGGACTTTCACAACTTGAGGAAATGGGCTAGGAATCGGCCTTACTCTTGTTTGGTACGAGCCTCTCCACAGACTTAGGGTTTGATTGTTCGGTATGGCAACCCAACCTTTAAACCAAAACCCTTTTAAATACACTCAGCATCCCGTTATAATGCTTGTATAAATGTTTGTACCTTACGTGATCACCATTTCTAAACGAAGCCATGACGATTTTTGTAAAATCAAAGTCCCTTTAAAATGTGAATTTCGAAAAAGCCAATGATTAGCGCAAAACCGAGTCAAAACTCTGTCCATTTGTCGAGTCAAAATTCCGGGCCCAAGCCCATTTCAAAACCTCACTTCGAGTCCACTCCTACAACTACACTATAGTTGACTAGGACACACATTTTCAAACTTTGACATCTTTTCAAAACTCACTTGACACAAGTGGCACACACCCACTTCCCAAGTCAAAACATTTCTCTCCTAGTAAGTGTGCTAGAGTGGTCGATCGTGTTTTGATTCGTCGTCGATCTCTTATCCAGTTTCCAAGATGCCTGAAACAAGCAATGCTAACTTCAACCAACTCCAGAATGGTAATGATCAAATCCTAACCGCGCGAGCGCGTCTCCAAGTCACTCAAGACCAAGTGTATGACCGCCTCGATACAATCGAAGGCCGAATTTATACCGTAGAAACGAGGTTGCCTCCTCGGGAAAGTGAAGTAGACGATGGCTTTGTGAACACCTTCGGGGAAGAAAACCCTCCCATAGGAATGACTGCAGCTGAGAAACGACTCCAATACTTGGAGGAACAATTGATGTATCTCAAAGGGGATGACATTTATAGGGAAAATAACCGTAAGTATGAGACCGTGAGTTCCAAGTTGCCAACCAACTTCAACATGACGGATATCCCTAGATTTAAGGGGCACGAAAACCCTTTGAATCACATCCGCGCTTTCAAGGACTACATGTCTATCAAAGGCATCAAACCCGAGATGTTCCTAAGGATCTTTCCTTCATCTCTTGACACCATCCCAAAGCAATGGTTCTACTCTCTAGAACATAAGAAGATCGCTACTTGGGAAGATGCCGCAATCGAGTTTGCTAAGCAATATGCGGATAATGCTGAAATCCAAGTTAACATGCGCACTTTAGAGGTTCTTACCCAAAATGACAAACAAGGTTTCACCGACTTCCTAAGTAGGTGGAGGAAGACTAGTACCCAACTAGTTGAACACCCAGACGAAGCTACCCTCGTGGAAAAGTTTGTGGACAACCTAAAACCCATCTATGCGAGTCATTTGAGGTACCAAAACATCAAAACTTTCAAAGATTTAACCGTACTAGGAACAAGGATCGAAAATGACATCCGTAAAGGGCCCTTGTCCAAAACAGTAGGCCGAGGATATCAAGGCTCAACAAGTCATTCTTACGGCTCCACTAGCAAGACCAATGAAGTTAACCTCCTCGAGCCATCCAAGAAGAGTACCCCACCAAGGAAATTTACAAACCTTGGGGACACTTACTCCAATGCTCTAAAAAGGTTGATGAAACAAGGCAAACTCCAACCCATAGGCCCTACACCCGAACCAGAAAAGAAATCCAAGTTCTGGGATGAGAATTCATACTGCGAATATCATAGGGGTAAGGGACATGACACAGAAAAATGGTACAAATTGAAAAATGTGCTTCAAGACATGATTGAGGATGGTCGACTACCAATACTGCCGGGAGGTAAGCCCAACAACACTCGGAATCCTCTTGGAATTCTAGTGATCATAAGTGAAGAATCTACCTTAGATTGTTCACACCTCATTTCTCCAGTCGAAGATAATGAGATCCACGCGATCGAGAATGAAGGGTTCTACTCTACCATTTCCCCTACCATTATCGACTTCATCGCATGGGCAAGGAGTGTGGATAGGCATGTTTCAGAATTGGAAAATGTGGTGACAACTTTACATAACCCCAATGCAACACCTAAAGAACATGCGCCACTAATTTTCTCCCAAAATGCTACTATGCAAGAAGTAGTCGCCGTGGTTGATAAACTAATCGACCAAATTACACAATTAGAGGACGAGAACATGAGAATGAGGGAACTAGCTACAGTCAATGAAGTATGGGCCGATGATGATGAGGACGAGTATTTCATTGAACACTCCCTAGTCAAGGAAATAGTCCAAACTGGTGAAGACCAAGATGTAGACCACCTAACTCGTTCGGGGCGTCCATATCAAAGTACTACTCAAAATGGTCCAACTAACGTTATCACACCAAATGATAATGAAGATGACTCTACTGACCATTTGCTAAAGCAATTACAGAAGACAAAGGCTGATCTTTCAGTCTGGCAACTAGTTGCAAGCTCATTCCCACATCGCCAAGCTTTACTGCAAGCTTTGACCAAACTAAACGTAGCACATAACTCCACACCCGACGACGTAGTTAACTTGGTCTTCCAAGAATCACCAAAGCTAAGTAATCCTATTACTTTCTCAGATGAAGATTTTCCACCCTTTGGCGCTAGTCACAACTTGGCTCTTTACATCACTGTCGTTTGCTTAAAGAAGAATGTGCCAATGACCTTGGTGGATGATGGCTCTGCAGTCAACGTCATACCTTTGAAAACAGCATACAAACTAGGCATGGAAGAGTCAGATTGGACCCCTACCAATCAAGGTGTTCGCGCATATGATGGTACACGACGAAAGGTAGTAGGACTCGTTAACCTAACCATAGCCACAGGGCCAATTGAGCGAAAGATTAACTTCCAAATAGTGGACATTAAAGCTTCCTTCAACAAACTTCTAGGAAGACCTTGGATTCACGCTTCCAAAGCAGTAACATCCACCCTTCACCAAAAGATCAAAATTTCACTAAATGGCAAAGTGGTGACGATCACTTCGTCACCCATCAAGGCAATAATCGAAAAGAAGTCAAATACACAAGTCCTTGCAGATCCAGTATATGAACTTGGGGGCTTTCAAAGCATAAGTGTCATAGAAAGTGAGTTGGCACCCCTATACTACGATCCCTACTCCAACTTGGTGGTCAACCACATACTCAAATCCCAGGCATACTTTCCGGGAATGCCTTTGAACCCTGCCCGAAGAAACACCTTCGCACCCTACAAGGAAGGCAACTCAAAAAGAATACCGCTTGAACTAGGATACAAACCCACTAAAGAGAAGGTTCTCGAGATGCTCGCTCAAGTTCAAAGCCGTAAGCACGTAGGAGTCCAAATGAGACCATATCTCCCTACCCTAAATGGATACTTCGTTAGAGAAGGAAGTCAAGAACTCTTTCACGGATTTCCCGAACCTTGGCACTATCTCGGAAGGAAGCTAGCCGGAATCGAGATCTTTCACGATTGCTACTTCATTCCTCCAGAAACGGTTCCTACCGTCAAGGCTCGTCAAGCACCTTGCTTGGACAAACAAGCTGTTAGTCTACTATTTGGAGAAGATCGATTTGTTAGAGCCGTGCAAGATGAGATCATTACCATGATACTTCAAGACGACCACTTCAACCCTACCGCGTTAATCACATAAACAAACGCGAACCAGCAGAAAGGATGGAGAAAATCAATCAAGTGGACCAACAACCAAGGAAGGCTCTTCAAGCTCACCACTGGAGAAGGAGAGATGTTCAAGGGACAACCAGAAGACGATGAATTCGAGTAAGAGTCAGAGTCGGAGTCAGAGTCGGAGTCTAGAGAAGTTGCTAGGAAGTCTCCTCCTGTCGTCGTCCCCACTGCCTTTGTTTCTCCTAGCTTAGCCTCAAATAATAACGGTAGTTCGGGAAATGTCCCAACAACTGTCCCTTTACCGCCGTTGACCACAGATCAGATGGCTTCTTTGTTTCAACTTTTCTCAAACTTTAATATGAATAAATCAGGTTATGCTTACTCTTTGTGTTATCTTGAATGCACTTCTGTTTACGATGATACTGAGGATGACCCAGACCCAGACTCAATTGAGATACCTCCCTACATAGCCAAGGAAATACTACAAGAGGGGGAAGGGGGACCAGTAATAGAGAACACCGAACCCATCAATGTAGGAACCGAACTAGAACCCCAAGAACTTAGGATAGGTACTACCTTGTGCTCTGCCGAAAGGGCCAGTTTCATAGACCTCCTAAACGAATTCAACGACGTTTTCGCTTGGTCCTAAAAAGACATGCCAGGGATCGACAGGGATATCGCCAAACATAGAATCCCAATTAAGCCAGGTTTCAAGCCCGTGAAACAGAAGCTTCGTCGAATGAGGACAGAATGGGCTCTCAAGATTAAGGAAGAAGTCGATAAGAAATTCAAAGCCGGATTCATCAAAGTTTCCGAGTACTCTGACTGGGTAGCCAACATAGTACCCGTACCAAAAAAGGATGGGAGAATCCGTGTTTGTGTTGATTTTAGAGACTTAAACAAAGCAAGTCCTAAAGATGACTTTCCTCTACCACATATCGACATATTGGTGGACAATACCGCAGATCACGAATTACTATCCTTCATGGATGGGTACGCGGGATACAACCAAATAAAGATGGCCATAGAAGACATGCATAAGACCGCCTTTGTCACTCAATGGGGAACCTATTGCTATACGGTCATGCCGTTTGGGTTAATCGACGTCGGAGCTACATATCAACGCACCGCAACTACACTTCTATATGACATGATGCATAAAGAAGTTGAGGTATACGTAGACGATATGATTGTCAAGTCCAAGGATAGAGAGGGGCATATTGCGAACCTTCGCAAATTATTCTCAAGGCTACGAAAGTACAACATGAGGCTCAATCCTCAGAAGTGCGCATTCGGAGTAACATCTGGCAAACTCCTGGGATACGTCGTTAGCCAACGAGGTATAGAAATAGACCCTTCCAAGATCAAAGCTCTGATCGAAATGTCACAACCTCAAACAGAAAAAGAAGTCAGAGGATTCCTGGGAAAAATGCAATATATAAGTCGATTCATATCGAAACTCACCATGATCTGTGAATCTATCTTCAAAAAGCTCAAGAAAACAGATCACACCATGTGGGATGATGACTGTCAAAAGGTATTCGACCGAATCAAGGAGATATTAGCTAAACCACCAGTGCTCATGCCACCTCAACGAGATCAACCTCTTGGTTTATATCTCACAAGAAAAAATGACCATGGGCGCCATGCTAGCTCAAGCCGTAGGAAAGGAAGAAAGGGCTATCTACTACCTTAGTAAGAAGTTCCTGGAGTACGAGTGCAAATATTCACAACTCGAAAAGACATGCCTCGCTCTTTTGTGGGCAACGAAGAAGCTACGTCATTACATGCTTAGCTACTCCGTCAAAATATACTCCAAGATGGACCCTGTTAAATACCTCTTCGAGAAACCCGTCCTCAACGGACGCCTAGCAAGATGGACCTTTATGCTCTCAGAGTTCGATCTCAAATACGTACCTCTGAAAGTTATAAAAGGGCGCGCCGTTGCCGAATTCTTTGCAGAAAATTCCATCAATGACGCACAAACAATAGATACTTGGTCATTTCCAGACGAGGATATACTCCAAACCGATGTAGATTCCTGGGACCTTTACTTTGATGGAGCATCAAACTTAAGAGGATTTGGAATAGGAGTGTTGCTCATTTCTCCTGAAGGCGAGCATACACAGATCTCTGTCAAACTCGACTTCGAGGTGACAAACAATGCTGCAGAATACGAAGCTTGTCTCATTGGACTACAAGCGGCAGTGAGCTTAGGCATTAAAAACCTCCGAGTAGATGGGGATTCGTCCCTGATCATCAATCAAGTTACGGGATCTTGGAAAATCCGAAGCGAAAGCCTAGCACCTTATCAAGCCAGAATAGACCAAGTTGCCCAATTCTTTGATAACGTGACCTATCTACACCTACCTCGAGAAGAAAATCAATTTGCAGATGCTCTTGCAAAACTTGCATCTTTGATTAATATGCCAGATGACATGGTGGAAATGCCTTTATGTATCGAACGACGATCAGAGCCAGCTTACGTCCACCAAATCACCGATGAAGAGGAAATCACAGAGGAACCTTGGTTCCAAGCAATCCTAAATTTCAAGCTCAACGGTACCTATCCACCGGATATGGACAAAAGGGGACAACGTGCTATACGCCTACTAGCCTCCCAATACGTTCTCATGCAAGGAGAGTTATACAAAAGAACACCTCTTGGTGTAATCCTACGTTGCCTTGATCATTCACAGGCGCGGAAAGTGATGGAAGAGGTCCATGATGGAGAATGCGGTCCTCACATGAGTGGGCCCATGATGGCAAAGAAAATCACACGTTTGGGGTATTATTGGACCACAATGGAATCCGATTGCATCAAATACGTAAGACATTGCCACAACTGCCAAATCTTCGGGAATGTACAGCATGTCTCTCCTTCATTGCTCTATACGATGACATCTCTTTGGCCATTTTCTGCCTGGGAAATTGATATAATCGGGAAGATAACTCCAGCTGGAACAGGAGGTCACTGTTTCATCCTAGTGGCAATTGACTATTTCACCAAATGGGTAGAAGCGGCTTCCTACACTAGTCTCATGACTAAAAATATAGGAAAGTTCATACAAAACAACATCATCTGTCAATACGGTTGCCCACATGAGATCATTAGCGATAATGGATCACATACAAAATTAGGCATCACCACTCTTCGTCATATCGACCACAGACTAATGGGGCGGTAGAGGCAGCAAACAAGAACGTTGTCACACTTCTCAAGAAAATGATTGACAACTATCGAGATTGGCCAAGCAAGATACCCTTTGCTTTGTGGGGATATCGTACATCTGTTAGGACGCCCACTGGGGCCACCCCTTTCTATTTGACCTACGGCATGGAAGCTGTACAACCAGTTGAGTTAGAAATACCATCATTGCGTATCTTACTCGAGAGCCAAATCCCGGAAGCCGATTGGAAGAGGGATAGATATGAAGAACTCATCCTCCTGGATGAACGTAGGCTACGCGCATTACAAAATGTACAAACATATCAAGCACGTATCAAACAAGCCTTCAACAAAAGGGTCAAGCCAAGGAACATTAAGGAAGGAGACTTAGTACTCAAGTCGATTAGAGCTCTTCTACCTGTCGACCCACGAGGAAAATTCAAACCTAATTGGGCTGGGCCATTTCTAGTCAAGTCCATACTTCCAGGGGGTGCGGTTAGAATCACAGACCTAGATGGGAATGAATTTGCCAACCCGACGAACCTTGACCAACTAAAGCGGTATTATGCCTATTATAGGAACAAAAACGCGCCTCGCGTAACCTCATGTGTCGCTCTTGTGGTACTAAATAAACGCCCCTGGCCAAGCTGAAATAAGCTAATGTCACCTTGCTCTTGCATTTTGACAATTTGTCATCCTCATATCATCAAATAAACTAGATTGCAACTTAAGAGTAAGTAAAAAAGCTCATGCTTATTTTCTAAGTTCATTACAAGCTCTTGCTTAGAACAATTATTCTTTTACAGTTACTCGAACTACGCGCAAGGGTTTGATTTCATTTTTTTTAATGAATACGTAGGCAATCCTTCGCAGGATACAACCCATTAATTTCAAAATGTAAATAGAAGGACATTTGCATTTGCATTTGGAATTCGACAAGAATAATAAATAGAAAATCACAACGGTTTCATAACCAATTAACCTCCTTTATTTCATTCATTTTCTAATAATAATAATAGTACGTTACATAATAATAATGCTAAAGAAAAACAAAAAAATAAAATAGGCAAGGATTCTAAAAACCCCACCTTCTTATTACAATAATAATAATAAATAATAATAAAGATTTGGGCTATTCCTCCATTTTCCCTTTGCCCTTGTCATTTTTGTCATATTTCTTGTCACGACCTCGAGCCGGACGCTCTTCCGCCACTTCGGACCTAATCACCAATGGTCTTTCTCGAGGTCTAGCCTTCCCATTCTTGTCAATCACTTTGTCCACGGCAGGAGAGGTCTTCGGTTTCTTCGAAGGATGAACAACTCGAAACCCGGCTTCTTCCTCTCCCTCAGTCAGATGCTTCTCTTTCTCCTTTTCCACCTCGCGCACCTTGTAGTCAACAGGCTCGCGCTTCCTCAATCTCTCACGCTCCTCCGGAGTAGTAGCTTTCCTCCACCGCAGATAGGAGTCCGACACCCATAAGGCAATAACAGAAGAGTTCAAGAACCATACATTTCTTTGAGCCCAGTTAATGGCCCACTCCCTTCGACTCTCAGTAGTAAGCGCCACATCAGTCTGCGGGATGGTGTCAAGCTTTGGGATTGCTGCTTGATCCAACTGTCTCATCGCCCTCTCCGGAAGATGCATACCATGAATTCCAAGCCAGGAATGCGCACGATCGGGTAGGATCCAAGGAAGATACTTGATGTGATTTGAGATGCCACCATGGTACGATCCATCTAATCAAGGGACCATCATCACTCTTCAATTTGTTTTCCCAATAATTGCAGACTCGAGTGAAGTCCACCATGTAGAGCCTAGTCCTCATAGAAATTGAGCGAGCATGATAGGCAGGAACATTAACTGGGGGCTCGATCAATCGAAGACGCTTCATAAGCCAAACCTACCAAAAAGCAGGTGTTAAAAAAAACGAAAAAGAAAAAAAAGAAAAAAAAGAAAAAAAAGAGAAAAAAAAGAAGAAGAAAACAAAAAAGAAAAGAGAAGAATTCCTTTATTATTTTACCTGCAAAATAATGAGACTTCCCAAATAAGGTAGGTCACGATTGGCTTTCCTGTTATCCAAACCCAATAGGATCTCTCCTAAACATAAACAGGCTGGGCTCCGGCGCAGTTCCATTTGCTCAACTAGGCTCAGGAAACGGGGACCACCTCTCAAATCCTCATCAACGTGCCCTTGAAGGACATATACATGTAACAAGCAAAATCCGAATGCCCTTCGCCTAACAACATAAGAGATGGTGGGGTCGGCCTTGTTAATGAATCGGTCAATAAAGTCCAACATTCGCACTCCTTTCGAGGTCACTAGACGGTCCACCTCAATTCTTGTCAACCCAAGCAAGTCTCTAAATTTGTTCTTATACCCTTGTGAAGTAGAAGGAATAGCAGGCAAGTGTTCTGGGTCCCACCCACCGATCGCAGCAATTTCTTTAAGAAATGGGCAAATGTCACCTCCAGGGAAAGCAAAAACGTGATAATTCGGGTCCCAATAATCAAGACAAGCATCTAGGAATGGTTTGACCACCTTGATAAGCTTCAAACTCAACAATGATCCAAGATTATAAGCACCCATGTCATACTTCTCCACACTAGAGAACTCATTCGTCCACTCTTTTAGACGAATTTCAAGAGTATTCATGATGAAGGATTGTTTTGAGAGTTTTATGTAATAAGACGAAGGAAGAGACGGAAGAATTTTGTGAATAAAACCTCTATCGACGTTTCTATTTATACTAAAATCTGTTTCCTAAAATCCGCCAGGACGGATACAGGGGAACAAAGCGCAGCTGGCTGCGCCTCTTCAAAGGGACGCAGCTCTGCTGCGCGCTCTTCCTCAAAGAACGTCTCTGTGATTTTCCGCGTTGGATCTTTCCTAAATTCCTTAGCAAATAATTTCCTATTCCTACGGGTTATTATTTTGGTAAATACGTCAAAGTTACCATAGTTCGTGTTTTTTAATCCCACGGGCACGCATTTTGAGGCAATATTAGCATTTTCGTCATTTTAGCACACTTACATATTTCTTTCTATTTCTTTCTTTTTCGGGGAATCATTTCTCCAATTTAATGTAATTTATTTCCAACTTATATATTTTTTCTCTTTTTGGGAATTATTCCACTCCCGTCCTACATTACATTTATAACTTATAGGTCTCTATTTTTTCATTTTTTTTGGGGGTAACCCTCCCTACCGTCCGGTCATTTCCGGCAAATTTTTTGCATTTTTGCACTTTTGCACTTTTGAGTCATTCGTTTTGCGCTAATTTAGGCCATATATACAAATGTATGTTTTACGTGAATTTTTATGTAAATTTCGGTAGCATGACGGCGTAAACCGTCATCTACCAAACCTGTTCAAAGCTAACCTTCAGGTACAAACCACGCAACCCAACAGCAAAGTCACTCAGGCCATCGTATATACAACCAAAAGAGGGATATGTACAACAAACTGGGGGCTCGAGCCCCAGTCAAAATCCAAAATGTCCAAAATGTGGATCCTAAATGTACAAATGTGCAAGATACAGCCAACAACAAACAAAACAAACAACAACAAAAAACTACTGCCGGTCGCCGCCTAACTCCGCAACTCTCGCCTCGAGAGCAGCAACCTCGGCATCGCGGACCTCGAGCTCCCTCAGCAAACGAGCCGTCTCTTCCCGAGACTGAGCCAGCTCTCGCTCCAGCTCGCGCTCCCCCTGCAAGAACAATTGGCTCATGTCAATCATTTCAAGCAATCATAAGAAGGTTAGAAAGTTCGAAAATGAAATAGACGAAAGGTTCATACCTGACGATCTCGACCGCCGACAAGTGCCTCGACGGCAGTAGCTCGCAGCCGGTTGGCTACCCTCCATAACGCCACAAACCGAGACGGCGCAACCTGCATTTTCAATAAGAAGTTCTCAATAATTGGATAAGTTCAGTCATATGTGTTCTTACACAAAAATCATACAAATTATAGGCTCACCCTCCGAATCAGATGCTGCCACTCGTCCAAGCTAGCATCCGTCACAGCCACGTCAAAGTCACGCAGCTCGGAGATCGTCGTCCTCCCGGTCGTGTCAGTGTACTTGAGGGTCTCGGGGTACTCTGGGGGCTCGATGCCCGCCGCCTAAACCTCCTGCAAAGACAAAGGATTGCCATTAAATCGATGATCATTCATCATGCTTTCTAAATGGTCATAAGGAGAGTAAATGCTCACCACAACCGGCTAGTACGCCAACCTCCCGTAGAGGAATGCCGAGTAGTCCTCACCAGGAAGCAGAAGGGCGTCGCCACCAACGCATGCCAAGTCAGCCTCCATCTCAGCCTCAGAAGGCTCCCTGAACATCGTCCTAGGAGGATCGATGGGAACCGTCAAGACATCCCGAAAGCATCGACGTCCTCAGCAGCAACCAGCTCGAGCTCCTGGGTCGGAGGACCTCAGCCACGAAAGGAGTAGCGTCAGCGTACTCCGCCCAAGGCCTGGGCACCCACTGGGAAAAGATAAGTAAGAAATCATTCTTATGATCGGTTAAAAAGTAATAAAGAAGCAAAACGAATATAAGTGAGATGCTCACGCTGTCCAGCTGAAGAGCGTTCACATCCCGCCGGTAGACACCATGAGAGGAACGTTTGGTCCTCGTGCGACACATAACCCAATCCCTCACGACGGGATAGGCCTTCTCCAGCGGCTCCGTCCTCTTGGGCGAGAGGCTCGGAAAGTAGGAGTACACCCATGCCTGTGAAGCAAGATAGTCAATAACGATCTTTCGTAATTCGATACGGGAAAGAAGTGATTTTAGTCTGAATGAAGGTTCATACCTCCGACAGTAGTCCACGGCCGACGGCACCAGGAGAAGTCCCCTTCTCCATCAACTCCGGACGAACCTTGGCCCTCATGGAGCGGATGAGGACCGCAAAACCAGCAGTGACCCAGTCCCAACGTCCTAAGGAGCTCAGGTCAGAAAGAAAGGGAAGAAGCTTTGTCGACAGTCTCTCTCCCTTGTCTCAAAGGTAGATCGAAGACAAGAACTACCAGAGCCACAAGCGGGCCCTCTGCTCAGCTGTACAGGGAGGAGGAGCCGTATCCCTCCCGTCAATCACCACCGACGCCAGGGTCTTCCCCGCTAAGTAGTCTCGGACATAAGAACTAGGCACCAAACCAGGCACTGCAGCAGCCTTCGGCGCCAAGTTCCAGCCGATCAACCTCCTAGCCTCGGCCGAGTCCACCCTCATGGCAGTCTCCGGCCACTCCACCGCCTTGGTCCCACACGGCAGACCAGAGATCATGTCGTAGTCCTCCAACGTGACTCCTACCTCACCAAAAGGCATGTGAAAAGTGGAAGTCGTGTCCCAGAATCGGTCCAAGAAAGCGCGGACCAGACTAAGGTTAGCCCGCAGCTTCCTCTTCGCGATATCCCTCCAAGCCTGCACCAGGGCGCCAATTGCTCCCCGCTCGATCATGGCTCGCTCCTCCGCCGACAGCCTCTCGTAGCACGCCATCGCCGTCGGGTAGCCCGAGAACGATCTGATGTTCCCGGCCTCCTATGGTGATTTGAAACAAAAGCTATCTTTAGTTTGAATGAAATTGGAAAAGATATGAATAAATGAAACAAAAGAAGATGAGTGATGAGTGATGAATTCAAGATTACCAAGCTCTTCACCGTCCTATAGGACAAGTGACCCTCCGCAGCCCAAAGCAAGTGCCTGTTGTCCCAGGTATCAGCCTACGCAGGTGCTCCCCTCAGCTGAAGACCACCTCGCCCAACGTTGGCCCGACTCGGGGCCTCCTCCTCCTCCTCCTCCTCCTCGAGGACCTCGTCCTCATCAACCTCAGCAGCTGCACCAACAGCAGTGAAAGCCTCCTCAAGAGCATGAGAAGCGTCAACGGCTGTTTCTATGTCCATGGGAGCTCTCCCAGAAGTAGAAGCCTCGTCACGTGCAACGTTAAAGTAATTTTAGGCCGCGTCAAGTGACGACGAACCTTGATTAGGGGATTTTCGAGTTTTAGAAGCCTCGAAGTCGCTCTTTTCTCGCCATCTTTGGCCGTATTCCCACAAACCCGATCACTCATGTGGTAACTTGGGTTAAGTCAAGCCTAAGTTGAAGCCTAGTCATGGGTTCGAGTCAAAATTTCGACAGCATTACGTTATAACGGCGATTATGCCCTAGAAAAGTGTCCTGAAAAGCTATCACAAACCAAAATTCCGAGATGGTAGGAAGTTTACCCATCATCCAAGGATTCCAAATATCAAGTTTCATCGCAAACGGGCATTCCTAAGGCTATGTTCGAAGCAATTTACGGTTTAGCTGTGAAACCGTCACAATTTCACACAAATGCCCAAAACTCAACGAAAATTCGAAACAAATACATGGTTATTATCCTTATACTACCAATTAGCCATTTACAAGGTCAATTTTGCAAGGCAAGATCATTTGGGGGAAAAGCCCCAAATTTTCGACATTTTAGGGTTGAAAACCCTAAATTTTGTCGATCCAATTCGTCCGTTATAGAAGATTAATGCAATAATGGTATACATACCTCGATTGGTCATGGCAAATGCAAGCTTTTGGATCAAATTTTGGCAGAAATGGTTGAGATTTGAGAGAGATATTGATGATTTGTGTTTCGAAATAATGAAATGAAACCCCTGTTTCATCGCGCTTTTACGCAGGAAAGACACCCCCAGGAATAGACGCAGCAAGTGCTGCGCCTCTTCCAAGAGACGCAGCTCTTGCTGCGCCTCTTCCTCAACTTCCCTTCATACGAATTTTCAAAAATTCGTTATGAGTTCGTTATTCGTAGGCCCATCTTTGGTGCGCCTCTTCCCCGATGCCATTTTATCTTTTCTGGTCCGTTTGACGATTATTCTTCGCTCAGGTCCGCATTTCTAAGCTAACTGCAGACTATCGTACATTTATTTATTCCAAGACCTTGCTTGTCACAACGAGCAAGTATTTTCTGACAGGTGTTTCGACACGCCTCCATTATATTCCCCCAGCGAGAGTAAGCGGATAGACAATCCCTCTCGAGACATAGAGATCGATTCCCGATAAGGTTTTCCCCAACGAGAGTTCACGACATACAATCGTGCTTCTCAAGTTCTTCTAAAGTTTGTTTGAAGACGACCCAAGCAGATTTCTCCCAGCAGTTCCCGCCTGTGTCCTGCTACTCACGATATTTCTTGTTTCCCCACGGAGTGCGATGGAGGTGTCGTTCTCCAGAAGTTCCCAGACCGGCAGAGTTCTTACACTCGAGCCTTAATTACCTCTTAGGTTGAACTTATATTTGGCCTCCTCCCCATCGATGCTTTCCTTTAGGATCCCACACCCTAGCACAATCCTTATATATCTTTTAGGTCTTACCCTTAGCTCCTATGCTTACCCTTAGCTCTATGCTTAACCTTAGCTCCTACGCTTAACCTTAGCTCCTATGGACCTCCGGAAACATCTCGAGAAAGAAGTTTCAGGTATGGTCTCTTCTTATGGCTGGCGAGCTTCCTTACGTAGTCTAATAGACTTTAAACGACCCTCCCCGATAGTCGACAGACTCTAAAATGTTCTCGACGACAGGTCCTTGGCTCAGACCCCTTGAGCCGCCTCGCATCGCCATAGTCATCAGGTTGTAATCTTCGATTGACCTGATGGCTATACTTTGACTTTCGCCTTGTCCAAGCCTCAGTCAAAGTGGGGGCTCTGTAGATACCTCATTTCCGCACCTCCCGCAAACCACCCGGTGATGATTGGGCCGCATGTTTGGTACGCGGAACGATTTGTGACAGTTCGTAAGTTTATTGTCAAGTGATTGCTTAAACATTTATGTCTACCTCTTAATTGTCATCTACGCGCCGATACGGTCGTTTTGACAGTAATTAGAGTACATTTGGAGTCCGGGCCTAAACCCGTCTTCATTTTCTGATAACCGCTAAATCCCGAGTCAGAATGTTCTGGAATGTTCCGGATATTTCTATTCCATATTTCACAATCTTTTAAATCTTTGGTAAAGAATTTCCCGTAATATTCACACAAAATATTAAGGAAAATAAGATTAATCCGTTATTCCATAAATTAAACACGGAAATCTTTCTTCCGCAGGAGGGAACCACTTGGGAACAGACGCAGCAGGTGCTGCGCCTCTTCCAAGAGACGCAGTGCATGTTGCGCCTCTTCCCAAGTCCTTTTCTGCGTATATTTCGTATCTTTTCATATCTTTTCGAGATTCACTTCTAAAGTCTCTCCGAAAACCCTAATTCCTTCACGTTATTAGTATAAATAGGAGTCTTCGCTCCTCATATTTCTCACGCGAGTGTCCGCCCTTCTCTGCTCCCTTTGCATTCTAGACCACGTTCTTACTTTTTGGCATCTACGTGCTTGAACTTTCGACCACGTAAGCTCAGATCTTTCTGAGTACCAGCCTCATTTTGCATGACCGACCAATTTGACCAACTCCACCATAATCAAATTAAGTAATCTGTTTTAATTCCTCTTACGAGGGAACTTTCGTTACATTCGAGTCGAGCATCACTAAAACATAAACTTAGTTCATCTCGTTTTGTCAAACATGTAAGTCTGAGGGTGTAAATCCTTCTTTATTTATTGTTATTTACTTTTTGTAATCATCATGTAAGATTTATGTCGAAAGTACTTCTAAAACCGATTTGTAAAAGCATGTTTAAAACCCTTCTTACGGATTTTCAGGAGACAGACGTCGAGAAAGGACGCAGCACCTGCTGCGCCTCTTCGTGAGGCTGTCGCAGTTCCTGCTTCCTTTCTTCTTCCTTCGTCTTCTGTCAATTCGTTTGTTTTGTTATTTTCTTTCGTTTATTGTTCATTGTTCATATGACGACTTAAGCATGGTAATCATAATAATTCAACATATTGTTAATCACTGTTAGTATATAATTCATTATTAATTCCCGACTTAAATCCCTTATAATCCAATATTTGCGGGTTTTCGTCATTAAAGTCAATCCGGGTTGTAGAGATTCGATTCATTCATATCGAGTTTCTGGAATTCGATCTTTGATATATTCCCATCTGTTTATCATGTTCGTCATTAGTTCTTCGTTATATTTAACCTAATTAGTTCACTCATGTCACTAATCAATCTTTCATTCATGTAATTAATTCGTTTACATTCGTTTCATCCATGTTTTATCGCTTTTATGACTCATTCACATGTAATTAATGTATTAAATCACTTTCATCCGAGTCAAATATCGTAATCAATCATTAAATTCACCCACGAATATTAACGATTTGCAGTTCCGGCTTCACAGCCAGAACTCAGCCTCGGAACAGACACAGCAACTGCTGCGCCTCTTCCATAAGGCGCAGCTCTGCTGCGCCTGTTCCAGGTTGATTTCTGTCTCTGAAGTCCCGTTCTGCCTTGACCTAGTTTAATTAGTTTACGTATTCAATTAATTGTCATTCGTATTATCGTTAATAATCTGTTCGCTTATTTATTCTTCTTTTTCCCAAATTATCCGTTTTAAAGGTATTTTCGACATAAATCATTAAATCCGTTGTAATTATTCTAATTTTCATTATTGTATTATTGTATTTCTTTTATCGCATTGCTTGTATGTTTTCACATGTAATTAAATCTAAATCCTTACTTCGACTCAATTGTATGTTAAATTAATTGTCCACCGACTTAGTCTAATTCTTCACATGTTACGATTAATCTATTGGATGTTGCATTGCATGCATATAATCGACAATATATCAAGTATGAATAATTTCCCTAATCATTAGTAGAGGCCGCTATCGAGGCGGGCGGGATTAGGTGTTCGATCAAAAGAGCTTCCTAATACGTACCCTCACCCCTTACTCGAGATCTGTGTGAACATCCGTGTTCATTGGCATCCACGAGAGTCATTCTAGACATAGAATGCTAAGGGTAACGAGTTCTTGGTGTTCATGTCACTACTTTGTGTCTTGACATGGCGTGAGGTATTCGAACGGTTTCCAATTTTCCACAATAAATTGGTGGCGACTCCACAAATGCAAACGCTTGTTTCCCAAGCGCCCCTGTGGCTCGCGTCCACAAACAAATAAAACATCTCTTTTATTTCATATCAAAATCTAACATAAAACTGGCATGCATTTAAGTCCCATGGACACAACATATCAATCATGTTTAGCCTGCGATAAAGGCTTGGTGAGCGGATCAGCAATGTTATCATCCTTCCCAACATTAACAATCGTAATTTCCTTCCTTTCGATGAAATCTCTAATTACATGGAATTTTCTAAGTACATGTCTAGATCTATTACTAGACATGGGCTCTTTAGCTTAGAAGATTGTCCCATTGTTGTCACAATAGAGAGTAATGGGATCATTGGCGGTAGGTACTACTTTTAGCCCTTCCAAGAATTGCTTGATCCACAAAGCTTCCTTGGTAGCTTCTGATGCTGCTATGTACTCAGCCTCTGTTTGGGCTAAAAATAGCACAATAAAGAAGGCCCATTTGATAAAATAAAGATTACGAAAGAAGTGATAAGGAGGAAGGGAGCCCGCGGTCAGGAAAAGGGGAAACGGGCTTAAGAAGGATCAAGAGCCCGTCATAGAAGGTGCCCGTGTTAAGGAAAGGAGTGTCAGGGAGAAGTTAGGGAGAAGTTAGGGAGAAGATAAGGAGATCAGGGAGAATTGGCAAGGGAGTCCGGGTTTGGAAAGAAGTCCTTATGGAAATAATATTCCCTTTCCATATTCGAGGTAGGATATATCTAGGGTTCTTACCCTATAAATAGCCAAGGGGAGCAAATCAAGAAGGGCATTCACTCATCCATACATTCATTCGAGATTATACTCAAGACAACCGCACTTACGCATTCACATCAACACCACGGCATATCACTCACAAATATATACCCATCTGAGATCTCGCAGGCCAGACACCTAGCGTCAGCAAGATTAGTAGAAACGTCGCTATTGTAATCATCCTCCAATTCATATAGTGCAATACTTGGCAGGGTACCGTCCCTCCCGCGGTTGTTCCCACATTGGGTTTTTCGCGTCACCAAAATCTTACGTGTCAATTTACATTACGCACTTTATTTTCCTATTTACTCAACGATATACGAACAAACATACATTCAACCAACGAATATAGACTACATTGACCCTAATTAATCGATTTGGGTAAAAATACCTAAACAGTTTGGCGCCCACCATGGGGCATTGTGGTCGTCAATCGTTGATATTCTAGATATACAATGGAAAAGCAAGTATCTAAAGCCGTGTCAGGGAGCAGGCAACCATCGCCACCACAACCGTCTACCCAAAGTCCAACATCGACAGTGGCCACGCAGGCTCCCGGACATACCTCAAGAATCATACCGACAACAAAAGCCTCTCTACCTCCCAGGACCCCTGCTGTCTCAACTCAGATCAGATCAGACAAAGGAACATCAAGCTCGGGCGTCACTCCGCCGCCCAGTCCCACGCAAATCCTGCTCGCCGGCGTGGAAAATCTTCAGAAAGCTATGGAAAACATGAGAGAAGACCAAAGGAGAGTAGATGCTGAGGTAAGAAGGAGAGACAGAGAGCTCTGGGCACAAATTGATCTCCTAAAGCAGCAGTCCAACACTCCAGCGAACAGGACAGGTGAAGGAAGATCTCCCTTGGTAGATCTGACACAAGGAGCAGCAGGCAGCAGGCAGATACCAGCTGAAATAATTACAAGATTGGATTTGGCTACGATACCATCAGATGAAAGGATAACCCCACGAGGGTTAGGATACCTCACACCAGATAGCTGGCAGCCAGCTAGCTGCATAGGGATACCAATAGGTGGCCTCCCGTCGTGCCTCCGCAAAAATCGATCGTCGACACTGTAGCAGGATCCGAGTCAAACCAAAGAAGTGAACCGGGCGGCGGGGCCAATCGTTACCACAACCCCCCAGGGCCGCGGAGTTTATCGAATCTTCAAGAACCCGGATCGGGAGGAAATATGCGACAACGACAGGCGGACCCAGTTCACCAATATAACTAATCGCCAGTATTGAACTAAAGGAGATGCTTTGAGCGGGGTTCCGTGGCTTCCACCCCACTCGAGAAAGCAAATCTTCTGACAGTTATGCCGACTCACCATTCGTGGACATCATATCCATCACAGCCATGCTAAAGGAATTCACAAACCCAAATATGCCTCTCTTCGACGGCACAGCAGACCCCTTTGATCATATCAGCCAGTATAAAAAGAAAATGATGACGGTAAATGACCATAGGACAAGTTAAGGAGGCTCGTATGTGCAAAGGATTCGGGTCCACCCTAACAGACCGCACTTCGATGGTTTGTAAGCCTGCCTAACAGTCGATATCTACATTTTCTCGAATTGGTGAACGTGATTTACTCAATAGTTCGCAAGCGCGAAAGCCACGAAGCACGTAGGAGACCCGTAAATCGTCCGGGGGGGGAGAGAGCATTGGAGAATACAATACCGATTTAACAATGAGAAGATAGCGATGACGAGAGTGTGATGTCTCAACAGCAGTAGAAGCCTTCAGAAGAGGCCTCCACCACGACTCCGACCTATACAAGCAGCTAACTATGCATCCCTGCTATAGTTTTGAAGCAGTGCAGGAAAAGGCAGCTGTCGCGATCAGATTGGAGGAAGATATTCTAGCCAGAGCCAGCTTACAGAGCACACCGAGTATTTTCGATTTCACCCGTGGAGAAATCGGGAAGAATGCAAACCACCAAAGAAGAAGGACGAGAGATACGAGACCATATGGGAGGAGTCAACGAATCAAGGAAAATCAGCTACTCCCCACCCTGGCAGAGTATGGGTTCACTACAGGTATCGGAGGAATATTGAAGGCACTCAGAGAGATGGGAGATGGAGTCAGGTGGCCCAACCCACCAGTAGGAGAGCAAGCTTGGAGAAAGGATAGCAAGAAGTAGTGTGAATTCCATCGTGATATCGGACACAACACTGAGGATTGCTACACATTAAGAAGAGAGATCAAGCGCCTGTACGAACAAGGAAAGCTGAGCCACCTATTACAACGTGGGGGCAAGCAGCAGGATAAGGTAGGTTCCGCCAAGCCGGCAGACCCACCCACATGCACTAAAATTATAAACGTGATAACAAAGCGGCTCGAGACTTAAGCGGCCCGACATACTCAGCACTAAGAGACATGCCACCGAGATCAAAGGAGACAAAGCCAGCTAACTCTTGCAAATTTCTCACATGACACCGCCAAAGATAGCTTTGATGAAGGAGATACATACGATGAACGGGAACATCATGACGCACTTATTATCACCTTATCAATGGTCAATTGCACAGTTAGAAAAGTCTTGGTAGATACGGGAAGTTCGGTCAACTTAATCATGCTGAAAACCATAGAGAACATGGGATTCAGCGAGAAGGATTTACAAAAGAAGACTATTCCGCTAGTAGGCTTCAGTGGAGAAACAGCCAGCTCGCTAGGTGAGATAATCATCCCCACCTATGTGGGAGGATTCAACAAACAAGTCAGATACCTGGTTATAGATGGCCCTTCTACTTACAACGTCATCTTGGGAAGACCATGGTTGCACTAGATGAAAGCAGTCCCTTCAACATACCACCAGTGCATAAAGTTCCCCACCCCATGGGGAGTAGAAACGATAAGAGGAGATCAGGAGGAAGCTAGAGGCTGCTATAAGAAGGCACTCAAGTGCACTGCCAGCCCTCCCGCATAGCAATTACAGGAGCAGCCTATCCAGGACGAATACATCGAACCCCCAGCAGAAGAGCTGGATCAGATCAACCTGGATAAGCTGCACCCAGAAAGAACCGTGCTCATTGGAGCAGGATGTACAGGAAGCTTACGACAGCAGCTAGTCAAGTTCTTGCAGGATAACATGGATTGCTTTGCATGGTCACACGATGATATGATAGGCATAGATCCATCCATCATAACACATAAGCTTAGCGTGAACCCAAAGTGTAAACCCATTCAACAAAGAAGGAGAAAGTTTGCAGCAGAGAGAAATAAGGTAATCAACCAGGAAGTAGATAGCCTGCTGGCAGCGAAGAAAATAAGGGAAGTAAAATACCCAGAATGGTTGTCTAATGTAGTGGTGGTGCCTAAAAAGAATGGGAAGTGGAGAGTATGTGTGGACTTCACCGATCTCAACAAAGCATGTCCTAAAGATCCATTCCCGCTGCCTCATATTGATGCAATGGTGGATGCAACAGCTGGACACGAGATGTTAACATTTCTGGATGCATGGAGTGGATACAATCAGATCAAGATGGATCATGCAGATCAAGAGAAGACAACATTTATGTCCGAGAGAGGAATATATTGCTACAACGTCATGCCGTTCGGCCTAAAGAACGCAGGCTCCACATATCAAAGGCTGGTTAACCGCATGTTCAAAGAGCAAATAGGAAGAACCATGGAGGTGTACATTGATGACATGGTGGTGAAATCAGAAAAGGCCAAAGATCATATGCGGCATCCGGCGAAACATTCAAAGACCCTTAGGGAATACAAGATGAAATTAAACCCATCTAAATGCACCTTCGGGTATCTTCCTCGCAAGTTCTTAGGCTATATTGTAACTCAAAGAGGAATAGAAGCCAAAGATCGAAGGTCATCAAAGTCATCTTACACTGGAATCACCCGAGAAACCTAAGGAAAAGCCGGAAGTTTGAATGGACCGCCGAACACGAGCAAGCCTTGAGAGACTGAAACACTATCTCAAGAGCCCCCGCCATTCTTTGTCAAAGCCAAAGCCAGGAGAACCATTATTCCTATACCTGGCTGTCACAGTAATGCATGAGTCTCACCGTCGAGAGCAAGAAAAGGAGCAGAAGCCAGTATACTACGTAAGCAAGTCTCTGCTGCCGGCAGAGACCAGGTACACATCTCTTGAAAAGTTAGTACTAGCATTGGTAGTAGCATCTCGCAACCTGCGTCCCTATTTTGAGTCACACATCATACATGTTGTGACAAACTACCCGCTAAAAGCTATCATGAGGAAGCCTGAACTGTCAGGAAGAATGTCTAAATGGTCTGTACACCTCAGTGGATACGACATCCAATACGACCCTAGAACAACAATCAAATCACAAGCACTAGCCGACTTCGTGTCAGACTTCAGTCCAGTCATCCAGAATCTGGCAGATACAGAGATCCTCACTTTAGAAGGAAGCAAGCAGACAGAAGTCTGGAAGATGCATATCGACGGAGCCTCCAACCAAAGGGGGGCAGGTGTAGGATTAATTCTGCGATCACCACAGGGAGACCTGATAGCGCAAGCTGTAAGATGTGATTTCAAGGCAACTAACAATGAAACAGAATATGAGGCCTTGATATTGAGAATGAAGCTAGCTCTGGAGTTAGGGGTCAGACACCTGCTCATATCCAGCGACTCTCTGTTAATAGTCAACCACGTAAATGATGAGTTTATAGCCAGAGATTCGAATATGATTGCATACCTAAAAGTAGCAAAGGAATTAAAACAAAAATTCGAAACTTGCAAGCTTAAACAGGTCCCCAGAGATCAGAACGTGGAGGCAGACGCCCTAGCAACCCTGGGGGCAACATTCAAACCAACAGAGCTATCCAGCATTCCAATAGCACATATGCTGGAACCTTCTATCTAGAAGGCAGACGAAATAGACAGGGTTGAATTGGAGGATCCACAAAGCGAAAAGGAAATCCAAGCAGTTACAGAGGAAGGTGAGAGCTCTCGGCCAAACAGGCAGACGCCCGACTAGGTAGCCGATCCAAGAGACGACATGGCGCGCACACCTTACCTAGACTGGCTGCGCCATAACAAGCTACCAGATGATAAGAAGGAAGTGATAGCTTTTAGAATAAAGGCCTTCAGATTCATACTTATGGATGATATATTATTCCGAAAATCGCTAGCAGGCCCCTACCTACGGTGCCTGGACAAGGATGAAGCACAGACTCTGTTGCAAGCTCTTCAAAGTGGCGAATGTGGAAACCATGCAGGGGGCAGGAGTCTGGCAAATAAAGCCCTCAGACAGGGATATTATTGGCCTTCAATGAAAGCAGATGCAGTAGAGTATGCACGAAAATGTGATGCCTGCCAACGCTCAGCGCCCATGATCCACCAGCCAGCAGAGCCTCTGCACCCTATTATCTCTCCCTGGCCATTCATGGCATGGGGCATGGACATAGTAGGCCCCCTACCACGGGCCACAGGAAACAGAACCTGGATGCTAGCAATGACAGATTACTTCTTCAAGTGGATAGAGGCAGAAGCATTCACGGAGGTAAAAGACAAACAAGTCATTTCGTTCATAAAACGAGACATCGTTTGCAGATTTGGTATCCCATCAGAAATCATATGTGACAATGGCTCACAATTCATCTCCAACGATACCGAGGGATACTGTGCCAGGTGGAATATCACCTTAAAAAAAGTCAGGACCTAGGACTCCAAAGTCCAATGGACAAGCTGAATCCAGCAATAAAATCATTCTGGACAATATGAGAAGGAGGTTACAGGAGTTAGGAGGAAAGTGGGCAGATGAATTGCCACTAGTGTTATGGTCAGACAGAACGACGCCAAAGATATCAACAGGTCAAACATGCACCCTTCAGCCTGGTGTTTGGCGCGGAAGCGGTCATTTCATTAGAAGTTCTAGTTCCCACTCACAGGTATGAAAATATGACGAGGGAACTGAACAATGCAGAGATGACCAGAAGCCTGGACACAATTGACGAGCTGCAAGCAAGCGCAAAAATCCGTATGGCTGCCCACAGACAGTCAGTGGCCAGGAGTTACAACAAGAATGTGAAAGTCAGGCTCCTGGAGGTAGGAGACCTGGTTCTCCGAGAGGTGTTTCAAAACACCAAAAATCGAAAAGCAGGCAAATTCGCCTACAAATGGGAAGGACCATACCAGGTAGAAGGAGTTGTTGGCCATGGTGCATACAGACTGATGACTATGGACGGTCAAATCATACAACGCCCATGGAACATACTTCACCTGAAGAGATATTACTTTTAATAATAAGTAGACTCTAGCTTTCAGAATGATGTACTATGAGAAGCCAAATCATTTTTAAAGATAAAATAAAAATCCGGTAGTAGGCATACTGCCAGTTTCACTCTTATTTCTTGTATCTTTAAGTTATTTTTAAAACTTTAAACTGCTATTGGATGGTGTGGTCTGGCAGCGTCCTGGGACCACAATTGCTCTGGTACCCCATGAGATGGCGATAGGTACTTCACATCATTTTAATAGATTTTCTTATTTTCAGGCTTCTTTAAGTACATCACTTTGAATTCTGGTATCTATGGTACTTTGAAAGGATGTCTAGCAGGACTGTCAATTGCCAATGCGGGGTGACAAGGCACACGGCACTCCAACATGCCCAACCTATTTTATCCACAAGGAGCACCCTCACTAGGCGGACTGTGGAACATACGAAAGGGAGCCTGGCTGATAGCTGAATACGCTTATCCAGCTACCCCTGATACCACCCCCTGGACATAGCTCGCATTAATCGCAATTAATCAGGGCTCCAGCATGCATGCAAAAACGAACATGGAACGTAGGGATATCTGCGCTACCAGAATCCTGCAGCGTCTCCATTTGGTCCTAGAATGACGATAAACTTGCCTCAATAACGCCCCTGTTGGCATTAAACGAGATGAACACACCTTGCGTCATGAACAAGGTTAAGTAGTCCAAAAAACTGCGGCATACGCCTAAATCAGCCATCCGGCTGACACGGCAGCTAGCTTGGTCTGGATCAGCCTTTTCAGGCTGACCAGGCTGGTCTAAATCAGCCTCCTAGGTTGACACGGCCACTCCTCCTAACATTGCGGCATACGCCTAAATCAGCCATCAGGCTGACACGGCAGCTAGCTGAGTCAGAACGTTAGCCTTTTCAGGGTGACAGGACTCGCCTAAATCAGTCAAGCAGACTGACACGGCACAAACTTCCTAAAAACAGGGAAGAGAAACAACGAACACACGATATGTAAGCTAAAACCTTGCCAAACTATGACAAGGAGCATTTCAAAATATGGCCAAAAATACGGCCCCAAGTTTAACCGCCACCCTGGCGGAGCAAACACAAGAAGAGTTTAAAACTTACAAAGTCTGCCACCTCTGGGCCAGACTGCAAAAAAGTTCATCAAAACATAAAAACTTAATTATCGGTCACATTAATGACCTCCACCTCTGGCATCTCCTCTGCCTGCTGACCTCTCATTTCAGTCTTTGCGTTGACCGAGCATCCTCGGCCGCCATAGCTCCCCCGAGCTCACAAGACATCCTGGGACATTCCAAAGACCACCCCAAGACTGCTCGCTCACCAACGCAGGAGAATTCACCTCACCAACTTAGGCATCGGCACGCTCAGATCAGGTTGGGTGGGGTAGAGCGTCTCCAGCTGCTTCTCCTCTTCCTCTATGGCCTGCTGGGTGGGAGCCTCCTCAAGGGCAGCACACATCCCGCTGATCTTTCCCCGCCAGGTGCCATAGGCAACAACGTTGGTGGCCATGGAGATCAGCTCACTGATCTTCTCCTCAGACTGCTTCAGAGAGTCAGAAAAAGTTCTGCACACCGCCTGGGTTCGAGCCAGCTGATTAGCCCCCTCCTTCAATTTCTTCTTAGGGACAAAGAAGCTCGGTCTTGACTCCACCACACGCTCCTTCGTATCAACCCGCTGGCGTGCCAGATCTCGCAATGATCTCCTTCACTCCTGGTTCTTGGCGCCGTAGCACGACTGGTGGTCTGCACTATGTTGATCATCTTCCTATTGTAGAGTGCAGACTGAAGAGTCTGGGGCATAAATAATCCGAAGTCAGCAAGAGAGTTGAGAGGCAGAATTTAAGCAAGAAGCAGATGGACAGACAGGTAGAAGACGAAGAATATTTACCACGAAGGCGTTGTGCACGTCATTTTCGGCCATCTACTCTGGGGTGAACTCCGAAAACGTTTCCTCAACAGGAGGAAAGAGCAACTGATCAATCTCCGGCCAGTACGCCATCTTGTCCACATTCCCAAAGCCTTCTGGGAAATGAGCAATGATGCCCCCACTAGACGAAGCACGAGGACTGGAAGGAGGAGTAGGTGGATGGCGAGATAACGGGTTAACTTCCAGGGGCTCACGTGCGTGAATCGAAACTGTGGGAGGAGTCGAAAAGAGGCAAAGGAGCACTCCTCTTGGAGGCAGAGGCCACATCAGGGCTGGCAGAAGGTCTCTTTCTTTTAGCACTTTGGAGGATGAGTTCCAATAGATCAACTTTTGAACCTGCAAGCATACATAAGTCTCAGACGACGGGATGATTAACACGTCAGCAGAAACAGCATGCAAATAAAAGTGGTTGCAGAAGTCTTACCGGAAGACATACTGTGAGCTGATTGGGGAGGATTGGAGGAGGAAGCAGGTGAAAACTAGGAAGCAGGTCTGGGAACTTTCTCTCAGACTCAGAAATGTTGAACAGCTTGCTGCAGGCAGGGATCTTGGCGCCGATACGGGTAAGGTCACGGGGGCCTGCACGAAGACGATGAAGTAAGCTAGTAAGCAGCGAGATAAAATAAATCAGGCGACAGGGAGGCTACTTACTCGAAGTCAGAACCCATTTCTCAAAAATATAATCAGCAGGAGGCTGGATGGAGTCCTTCCTCACGTAGAAGAAGTCCTCAAACCATTTCTCATCACGGGATTTTGACACGTGTTTGAAGGGAGCCTCTCCATGGCCCCGGAATGAGAACTGACCCCCGCCCGGGATCCGATCTTTGTAATTGTGGGCCGATCGCCCGAGTGACAGATTTGCCAGATACTCGACCAGCGGCCGGCCGAGAATAGAGAAGAACTCTCCATATGGCAGCGAAAATTTGTGCCATGGCGAAATTGTTGGTAAAAATGAAATCTTGGACGAGTTTAGGGAAAGGAAAACGGAGGCCATATTTAAACGGGTACAGGTAGAAACAAACCCAGCCCGGACGGAGGGCGTCAGCTTTCTGTCCCGGTTCAGGGATGGCGATATCCACCCCGTCACCAAGACCAAGCAGACTCTTGATCATAGGAATGTCGGCCGGGGTTAGGGCGGAGTCACAATCGTGTGGATGTTTAGAAAGTCCCCGAGAAGGGAAGGTGGGGTCAAGATTACGGTCGGAGAGTGTAGGGGTTGACGAGGATTGTCGAGTTTTACCCATGGTGGAGAGAGAAAATGAAGATTAAAAGAAGAAGAGAAGATGGATTACCTGGTGATGGAGACGGGGAAGGGAAACAGTGAAGCCGGCAAGGAATAAAGGAGAAGGAAGATTGAGGGTTTAAGAGAGAAGAGTTTTTGAAATGATTTGAAGTGATTAATGAGAGTGGAAGAGGGACGTTGGGGTTATAAAGAGGAGAGAGGGAGTTGGGTGCGGAGAAAGAGGAGTAGGGCGGCTGGAAATGATGGATTGCATGGGAAGGAGTAAAAAGACGGCGTAGGGTTTAGTATTTGGTTACGTGAAATTCCTTGCTCGATACTTGAAAGAGTACTTCACAAGAAATTTGGGGCAAACTGTTTGGGCTAAAAATAGCACAATAAAGAAGGCCCATTTGATAAAATAAAGATTACGAAAGAAGTGATAAGGAGGAAGGGCGCCCGCGGTCAGGAAAAGGGGAAACGGGCTTAAGAAGGATCAAGAGCCCGTCATAGAAGGTGCCCGTGTTAAGGAAATGAGTGTCAGGGAGAAGTTAGGGAGAAGATAGGGAGATCAGGGAGAATTGGTAAGGGAGTCCGGGTTTGGAAAGAAGTCCTTATGGAAATAATATTCCCTTTCCATATTCGAGGTAGGATATATCTAGGGTTCTTACCCTATAAATAGCCAAGGGGATCAAATCAAGAAGGGCATTCAGTCATCCATACATTCATTCGAGATTATACTCAAGACAACCGCACTTACGCATTCACATCAACACCACGGCATATCACTCACAAATATATACCCATCTGAGATCTCGCAGGCCAGACACCTAGCGTCAGCAAGATTAGTAGAAACGTCGCTATTGTAATCGTCCTCCAATTCATATAGTGCAATACTTGGCAGGGTACCGTCCCTCCTGCGGTTGTTCCCACATTGGGTTTTCCGCGTCACCAAAATCTTACGTGTCAATTTACATTACGCACTTTATTTTCCTATTTACTCAACGACGTACGAACAAACATACATTCAACCAACGAATATAGACTACATTGACCCTAATTAATCGATTTGGGTAAAAATACCTAAACAGCCTCCATTGTAGAATCCGCAGTCACAGCTTCCTTGAAGCTTCTCCAGCTTACGGCACCACCATTGAGCATGAAAACAAATCCAGCTTGTGATTTCATGTCATCTCTATCTGTTTGAAAACTGGAGTCCGTGTAACCCTTAACACAGAACTCGGAGTCACCTCCAAACATTAAGACAGAATCCTTAGTCCTTCGCAAGTACTTAAGGATGTTCTTGACGGCAATCCAGTGACTCTCACCTGGATTTCCTTGATATCTACTCGTCATGCTCAAAGCATACGAGACATATGTACGAGTGCATATCATGGCATACATGATTGATCCAACAACGGAAGCATAAGGGATCAACTTCATGCGTTCAACATCTTTGGGTTCGGTGGGTGATTGAGACTTGCTCAATATGGTCCCACTAACCATAGGAACCAAGCTTCTTTTGGATTGGTCCATGCTGAAGCGTCAAAGAATCTTATCAACATAAGATTCTTGACTTAATGTCATTATCCTTTTGGGTATATCTCTATAGATCCGGATACCTAATATGCATTGTGCTTCCCCTAAATCCTTCATTTGGAAATGATTTCCTAGCCACTCCTTGACGGAAGACAACATAGGAATGTCATTTCCAATAAGTAGTATGTCATCCACATACAATACTAGGAACACAACATTGCTCCCACTGAACTTCATGTATAAACATGGTTCCTCAATACTTCGAGTAAAACTATTTTCTTTTATGACATGATTAAATCAATGGTTCCAACTTTTTGATGCTTGCTTAAGACCATAAATGGATCTCTTAAGCTTGCATACTTTGTTAGGATTTTTAGGATCCACAAAACCTTCGGGTTGTATCATGTACACCTCCTCTTCTAAATGCCCATTCAGAAAAGCGGTCTTGACATCCATTTGCCATATTTCTTAGTCATGAAACCCGACGATCGCTAATAGTATCTGAATTGATCTTATCATAGCCACGAGGGCAAAGGTTTCGTCATAGTGAAGACCATGAACTTGAGTAAAACCTTTTGCCACTAGCCTAGCCTTGTAGACATCATCATGTCCTTTTATGCCATTCTTTACTTTGAAGATCCATTTGCACTGAAGAGGTCTTGCCGCTTCAGGCAAATCCACCAAGTTCCATACTTGATTTTCATGCATAGAACTCATTTCGGATTTCATGGCTTCAAGCCATAAAGCTGAATTGGGACTAAAGATTGCAGCTTTGTAGGTGGCGGGTTCGTCACTTTCTAAAAGTAACACATCGAGGGTCCCATCCTCTTCGATAAGTCCAACATATCTATCAGGATGGTGAGAAACTTGACCCGACCTCCTCGGTTGAGGAATAACAACATAATTAGACGACGAAGGAACGTCTTCTTGCGTCTCTACTTCGGTTTGTGGCTCTTGAACTTCATCAAGTTTAAAATTTCTCCCACTCTGTCTCTTAGAAATAAACTCACTTTCTAAGAAGACAGCCTCACTAGACACAAACACTTTGTTTTCTTGAGGTTTGTAGAAGTAATATCCTCGGGAGGTAATGGGGTAATCTAAAAAGATGCATTTTTCGGATCGTGGGGCAAGCTTGTTGTCGGTCTTAGCCTTGACGTAAGCATTACATCCCCAAATATTCATATAGGATATATTAGGAACCCTTCCTTTCCACATCTCATATGGAGTCTTTTCGGTTGCCTTTGTTGGACTATTATTCAATGATTTAATTGCGGTTTGGATTGCAAATCCCCAAAACGAGTCGGGCAACTCGGTTTGACTCATCATGGATCAAACCATATCTAGTAGGGTTCGATTTCTCCTTTCGGTAACACCATTAAGTTGTGGTGTACCGGGTGGAGTGAGTTGTGACACGATGCCACAACCTTTAAAGTGTGAATCAAATTCATTACAAAGATACTCTCCACCACGATCAGATCGTAGTGCCTTTATCCTTTTGTTCAATTGGTTTTCTACTTCATTTTGAAATTCTTTAAATTTCTCAAAAGCTTCACTCTTATACTTCATTAAGTAGATATACCCATATCTACTTAAATCATCGGTGAAGGTTATGAAGTAATCATAATTTCCCCTAGCGGTGATAGTCAATGGTCCACATACATCGGTATATATAAGTCCCAATAGTTCACTAGATCGAGTCCCTTTACCACTAAAAGGATTACGAGTCATTTTTCCTAGGAGGCAAGATTCGCATATACCATATGATTGAAAATCTAATGGTTTAATAACATTAGTGGAAACTAATCTTTTGATGCGATTCTCGTTGATATGACCCAATCGACAATGCCAAATGTATGATTCATTTGGATCACTTGATTTTAGTTTCTTCGATTGTATATTATAGATGTCTTTACTTGGATTAGAAGTTTCTAGAACATAAATGCCATTAATAGAAGAGACTCGGCCTATGACCAAGTCATTTCTTGAAATAATACAACAATTGTTTTTAATGGCAAAATTAAAACCCTCTATGTCTAACATAGCAATTGAAATAATTTTCTTAGAAAGAGAAGATACATAAAAACAATTATGCAAATACAACTCAAATCCATTTGCTAAAACAAGCACATAAGTTCCCTTGGATGTAGCCTCTACCCTAGCTCCATTCCCAAGACGGAGATCAACATCGCCCTTGCTTAGATTTTCCACGTTTCTTAGCCCCTGTAAATGATTACAAAGGTGAGAACCGCAACCGGTATCTAATACACACGTTGTGGTGGAAGTAAAATTTACATCAATAACATAAATTTCAGAAGGAATTTTACCGAGTGGAATAACAAGTCCATCCCTAATATTTCCCAAATATATGGGGCAATTCCTCATCCAATGTCCCATGCCATGACAATAATGGCATTCATCATCAACTTTGGCTCCTTTTGTAGTTCCACTAGCCATCTTGTTTCCATTGTTGAATCTTATACCTTTCTTTCCCTTCCTTTGAACCACTTTCCTTTAGTTGCAAGAGCTTGCTTGCTAGAACTCCCACTAGTTTCGGCATCCCTTTCTTTCAAAGATAAGGATCTCATAGATTTGGCGAGATGGTCTTCCCGAGACACATTCACAAAAGATCTAGTCATAGTAGGAGGTTTGGTGGAAGTAATGAAATTAAGGTTTCCATCGGAACCGGTCCCAAAATGAAGCTCTCTAGTAGTATCGAGATTGTGGTTAGAGCAAATATCATCAAATAAGTTATGACAAGACTCAATGGTAATAGGTGTTGTTGCATTAGTAGGATCCATTGCGATATATAAACTACAAACATGGAGGTAAAGGAAATATTAACATTTCTCATTTGATCAAACTTGCAAACATTTTTAAACAAGTTTTAAACATTTATATAGTGACCTCCACCCAACTATTATAAATGATCCCGAGATCCAAATTCATATCAATTCGGGCACGGTGAGTCGATTCATCCTTTATCAATATAACTCGGTGGATTAACTCTTTAATCGATTCTACTTCTAGAACTCTCGGTCGATAAAATTACTCTAATATTTATCTTTAGCCCGGAACACATGCGACTACGGTCACGAATACTTCCGTTGAGCTCAATCTAAATTTCGAAGTAATAACATTTTACTACCCACTTACCCAACGTAACAAGGTTTGTATTACAGTGAAGCCGAATTAACTCCCTTATGAAATTGGGTTTCGTGGGTTCTACTATTTGGTAAGGCTAATTCTCAATTATTATTTAGTGAGAGATCTTGTCAATTTATTATCTATCACGTTTTGAGTGAACTAAAGCGGTGAACTACGATAAATATAATTGACACGGTCGATGACTCGATAAAATAAAATGCATGTTTAGTTATGGCGATTTAGCAATGCATGCAAACATATAAATAAAATGCAAAGCATAAATATAAAATCCTAGTATGGCCTTCCAAAAAAGAAAATTTAATTAACTATTACAAATTCGGAAACTAACTCCATTGGTCCCTTGAACTTCACTTGGCATGCATTCCAAGGCAACACCGTCTTGTCGGAACGCCTTTCCAAATGGCACCGTCTTCAAAGATCTCCGGAATTAAGAGTTATAATTAAAAATTACATAATTTCCTATTATACATTTGTAATAAAAATTAAATCTATTAAATTACAAAACGGTAATACGAGATCACAATAATTACAACCGAATCGATATTCCCATACATTCCGGGTAATACCAATTAAAAACTAAGGCCATACTAAGTAAAATTACATAATTCAAAAATTATATAAATCAAAAATATGACAATCATAAATAAAATGCAGCATTATAATATGTATGAACATGCTTAATTTTATGCCAAATCGCCTTTAAAGAGCTAATATCGTATATTTTTCTCGGTTTTATGGATTTGAATGATTATTAACTATTAAATATATGAAACATTTCATAAATCACATTTATGTTCAACTAAATTACCCTAACCTTTTAGGACTCAAAATTTAGTCTTCACAAAAATTTTGACAATAATTCAACTTGAATTTCTAATATTGTTCATTTGGACTCAAAATATATATAAAAACTCCAAATTAAATTAAAATAATTTCAAATAATTTCAAAATTTGAAATTTAAACTCTTGAACATTCTAGAATAATTCCATGACATTCATAATGTTCAAAACTTAGGTTAAAAATTTCGAAAATCTTTCGTGAAAAACATCGTTGCGGTTTATCGAATTTGAGAAATAAAATCATTAAAATATGAGAAAATTAATTTTAATCAACTTTTCACTTTTAGATCTGAAATATGGGATAAAATGAAACATATGACGTTTTTCTTTAGTCATGAAATATGTTTTAGCATTATATACTAAATTAAAGCCACTATTTATCGAATTTTTACTCAAAAAATCATAAATCATGCAAAAAGAGTTCAATCCATCTAAAATTTTTACACACATTGAGTAAAAATGCATGTGACAACATATAAAATTTTCATGATCAGATTCGAAATTTAACTCATATTAACCTAATAACCCTTTTAAATTCGATTTTGACTTATAAAATTCATATTTTATCCAAAATAGCTTAGTTTTTCACGAAATTTAACATGCAACTAGTAGATTATATTTCAGAAATCGTATCCAAAAATCACTGAAAAGTTCGAAGTTTAGCTATTTTTCGTCCAAAAATGACATTTTTCTCATAAAAATCACATTTTAATGCCAATAATATATTTAATGAACAATAAAATCCATAAATCATCCCATATGACCTAAAATCCGTTTAGGACCAGAAACTTTAACATGCAAAATTATTTCGTGATTTATCTTCATAAATCCAAAATAACAAGTTTTATTTGTTAACTAATTAACTCGGAAAAACAAACCCGATTTTGCATGCAACAACCCAAAGCTCTGATACCACTTGTTAGGGTTCATTAATCTCATGTGTTTACATATCCAATATATGAAAGTTTAATTTAGTCATAAAATTAAATCGGATCTTATGCATGCAAAACAATTACAAGTATAAGGAGAAAATCAATTCATACATTGATGATTTCGGAATATGGGCACTAGTAAGTTCACCTTCTTACTAGTTCTTGAGCTTTCCAAAGGTAGAAGAACAAGATTCAAGAGTAGAATCTCTCCCTAAGAGATGTACCAAGATAACCCCTTAATTATTTAAATTAATATGAGACTAGTATTAATTAAAACAAGCTTAAAATTTGACACAAAAATGGTGTTTTTGTTCTCTTGTATTTCGGTCAAGAGAGGGGATAATTAGTGATTTTTCTTTCTCTAAAATATTTCACAAATGTCGAGAGATATTTTTTGTTTTCTAACACTTGAAAACTATGTAGTGTATAGGTGAATCATAAGAGAAAAACCCCTGGCTTTTCTTATGCACAAAACCGAGTGGAGGGAAGGGTAGAGGGCCAATGCATGAGCTTCACATTCTACCCAAGACAAACTAGGTGTGCATGGCTATGTGTAGCGTTTAATCATTGTGTTTCCTTTTAAAATAAACAACACAATATAAACCCTAATCCTCCCTCTATTTTTTCGGTACATACATAAAATGGAAAGTCCATTTTATTTTGTCATTTGTCAATTTTGTCATATGTTACATGTTACATGAAATGTCACAATATAATGTATTTTTAACATATATAATAAAATATGTCATATACAAAAATTAACTAGTAATTCATAATTACTTGTACCAAAATGGTTCATAGAATTATAAATTACAACAACTTGTATTTATAATAAATTATTCAATCTGTTTCAATTGTTTCGTAAACAATAATTTAATCTAAGTAATAAATCGATTCGATTATTTAGACAGTATCTTATTTAATCGAATTACAATAAGATACGTAATTTTACGCACAAAATCATCCGTCAATTTTAAGCAATTTAACTAACTCGTATCGGCATACGATTAATTAAAAAATCAATTAAGAGCATTACCCTATAGGTATGACCTTAGGGGATCAACTGATCACCACCGTTGTACGACAGTAATGTCAAACTCTAGTCAGCCAATCATTACCAATATGTGTGGACCAGTTGACTAAGAAGTATTAATTTCCCTCATGTATTCTTAATATGAGATTTAAACATGTGATCTCAATATGATCAACTATGTGATCGCATTATTGTCGGGGACACTCCAACACATCCAGGACTTTTTGTGTTTTCTCACACTCACATTTCCTGGTCTTCGCGTTTCACGAAATCCGACACGGTTTCCATGACGCAGCTTTAAACACACGGATTTCTTTTTTCATTTTTTAAGGAGGAAGGGCTAGTCGCCCCGATCCGCGACGGATCATTTCCATGTCAATCGAAAATTCCGAAATTTTTTTTCGTTTTTTCGCATTTTCCACAAATTCGAAAATTGATAACACGGCGTCAATTTTCTTCAAAAATTCAAGCTCTTACAAACTCAAGTCTTGAACCCACAAAAATCACAAATCACAAATCAATTTCAACAAAATTTGATGCAATTTAATTCAGACACGAGTTAATTGCTCGAAATTCAAATCAATTTCTTTTGGGAAATCCAAACGTGACGACCTGTCGCGGAATTTTCAAAATGTCAATTTAAATTTCAATTTTAACTTCGAGTCATCGTGGTTATTTTGAATCTTTATTCATCAAATGCTTTTGCGTGTTTACGTTTATGGGTATGTGCTACATGTTGCCTGTTTTCTACACTAACGATGCAGGAAGAAATGCAATGCAAAAGAGGAAGTAGCAGCTGACCGTGCTTCTCCGAAACACAACACAAAAAGCCAACACAAAATAAACCACAATCCTAAAACACATATATACAAACCGCTTCACCCAAAATACATCGACACACATTTGATACGAACAACTGATGATACGTGTATTTTATATATGGTTTTTACCTTATATTTACACGCATTTATGTGTTATTTATATGGCATCTAGCTAAAAATGTCCCCCTAATAGCCTACTTTGGTCTGTCTTGTATTAATTGCAGGAATGAGCCGGAGGGAGCATACTCAAGCCTAAACTTGCCCCGTTTGCATGCATTTTGAGGAACGAGGGATCGGAGCTTGGAATCTGTCACTTAGAGATGCGTGAAGTGGCCTCGGAAGGTGTTCAAGAGTTCACTCGTGCTAATATAGCTCGATCGACCAAGTTGGCTGCTGAAACTGGTCAATCGAATGCTTTATGTTGCTGGAATTCCTCGATCGAGTCCTCCCTTCACTTGATCGAGATAGCTGGTTGTTGAAGTCCTCGATCGAGTACTCGTGTTACTCGATCGGGAGGTTTGATGAGTTTTGTCCTTGATCAAGTAGTTTTATTCTGCTCGATCGAGAAGATTAGTCTTATACGCGGATTTTAGTTTATTTATGAATATTCTAATTGTAATTAGGAATAAATAGGCATATGACGGCAGTCATATGCACACTCTTCTCCTCTTCTCCTCTCCCTTATCCTTTCTCTTAGAACTTTACTTTCCAGACCTAATTACTCCATTGCTACTCTCTTGTATTCGGTATTCCTAATATTTACTTTAATTAATCATTATTGCAATTTTATTTCTTGTTCTTATTTTCTTATTGATTTCTGCTTCTCTTATCTCTCATCTAATTGATTGCCATGTTTAATTTATTTGTTGTGTTTATTATTATTTCTTCAATACCTATCATGCATAGCTAATCCTTTCATGCTAGGACATAAGGGAGCCATGGTAATTAGGGAGTGATGAATAGATGACTAGGGTTTGGTGTAAATTTAGTCTGTGTTGTTAATCACTGCAATTAACTGTAATTATCTGCTTGAGTCGACGCATTTAGATGATTAACTTTGGTACACCTTGACCTGGATCGAAAAATTGGAAGGGGTAAGACCTGCAGTGAACAATAGAGCATTCTAATGAGGGTGAAAGCTAAGTTAGTAATACTTTAGGGCGAATAGCGGACCGAAAGGACCTTTTCACTGCCGTGCAGACCGAATTTGTATTGACCAATGACCCTAGACTAGACTTCTAGAGAACCATGGTGAACCGACTATCCTAGCTGCTTCTCTCTATCTGTTGGTTTCCTTCTCTCTCTCTCTCTCTCTCTCTCTCTCTCTCTCTCTCTCTCTCTCTCTCTCTCTCTCTCTCTCTCTCTCTCTCTTTTAATCTCCGTAGTTTAGAACAAACCATTAAAACCCCCAAGCATTGGCTAATCGGACAGACTTAGTTTAGCATATATTTTCCCATCTCCCTGTGGATACGATACCTGACTTACCTCTACTTGTGGACATGGGCCCACGGGGGCGCTTGGGAACAAGCGTTTGCATTTGTGGAGTCGCCGCCAATTTATTGTGGAAAATTGGAAACCTTCCGAATACCTCGTGCCACGTCAAGACACAAATTAGTGACATGAACACCAAAAACTCGTTACCCTTAGCATTCTATGTCTAGAATGGCTCTCGTGGATGCCAATGAACACGGATGTTCACAGAGATCTGGAGTAGGGGTGAGGGTACGTATTAGGAAGCTCTTTTGATCGAACACCTAATCCCGCCCGCCTCGATAGCGGCCTCTACTAATGATTAGGGTGTTAGGTTCATATACCTATTATTAGACTCCTCTAATAGTGAACTAATTAACTTGTTAATTATATGTTCTTTAGATCTAGTGCATGCATAACAAAATGAAAGATTTATAAGAAAAACAATGTCCCTTACATTGTTAGTTGGTTCGAAAATATGGGCACAAGTAAGGTCACCTTCCTTCACTTGTTCTTGAGCTAAATATGATGGATGATCCTCCTAAGACTCCAAGTATAGAAGCCACTCCAATAAATTGCACCAAAGATTAATCCCAAAAATTCCTTCTAATATTAACTAGATATGTAGTAGAAATGTTCCCTTAATAATATTAATATTTCTAGTATTACTACCTCTAGTAATAGATGATGAGTATTAGTGTTTTGGAGAGTTTTTAAGCAATTGCATGTGAGGGAGAAACTAGAGAGAAAAACAAGCAAAGCATTCAACAACCAAAATGAGCAACAAAAATGCTCATTTTAAAAGGCCAAAACCGGTTGCCTTATGGCATGGTAGGAATCTTTTGCTTTTTGTTTCTTACTCCTTTGTTTAGGCTAGGTAGTATATTGTAAGAGTAGGCCATGTATGATTAAAGCTAGTATGTAATGTCACTTTCATGCTTTAATCATAAACCAACAAAGACAAAAGAGCATCTTTGTTTCCTTCATATGACCGAAATATTGGACCCATTTTGGTCCATTTTTGCCTTTTGTCATTTGTCCCACAAATGCCTATAAGTCATATGTTTAACAATCTTATATAATTAATTATTAATGTAATCATTTAACACTTAAATATTACAATTAATAATATAATATACACTCCACTTTTGAGTAGTATACTACCATTATATCAACATATAATGGGTCCCATTATTACTAGTTAGTTAAAATTACAACTTCTTGTAACTTTAAATAACTAATTACCTCTACCTCAAAAACTTATATAATACCTCAACTAATTTAGTAATTTAACACTTAATTACTAAATTTAATCTTATTTAATCACATTACAATAAGACGCAAAATTACACTCCCATAATTAAGGAATTAATTAATCTGTATCGCGTACAATTAATTAAATATCTATTTGGGCCTCATCCTATAGGTGTAACCTAAAGAGATCAACTGACCACCACCGTCACACGACAGTAATGTCAAACTCTAGTTAGCCAATTATTACCGATTAATGACGGTCAGTCGACTATATAAAGAATCATCCCTCACGTATTCTTAGTATAAGATTTAAAAATGATATTTAAATCATGTGATCGCACTATTGTTGAGGACACATTTCCCAACAATCTCCCACTTGTCCTCGACAAGTGTGCGTCACCAATTCTCTTGTCGTATTACAATCTCCCACTCAATGCAAGGTGTCTTGCAGGTCGTACTTACACTTGATCATATCTTGAGTGGTTTTCTCGATCTGGAGATTAACTGTCTGACCGGAATTATCTATCATAGATGCCTTCCAAGTGTGGCCACGCATTTCCAGTTAACTACTCCTCGAGTGGCCTTGAGATTTCAAACAACCCTGACAAGGGGTGGACAATTCCTATCGCCCTATTCCCTTCGTTCAGCCACAGTCCATCATAACCCAAAATATACCCAGTTTGACCTCATTTACGAAATCGTAGAGTATAAATCTAAGCTAATCAGAAGTTGTGCCAACTTGGGCGAATAGTCTCTAGTCAAAAGAATTGACTCATAAGAATACTATAGTAGCTCTTGCCACGACCAGGCTTTATGAATTACCAGAACTCTATAAGCGGTCACTGCCCGACATCCTAGGATTTCAACAAATCCCTTTAAGTTTGGAAACTAAAGTTTGTGCAACCCTTCAACACCTAACTTAGTTTGTCATCCAAACATGTGAACGAATCCTTAATTCTTGTCAAGAATTTCAAGGATGTTCTTTAAGGCTTTCACAAGCCATAATGTGGGAATTATCCCTTTAATTGACTTATTATGCTCTCAGCATACATCACATAATCGCACATGCGTCTGTTGGTATACATGATCATTCTAATGGTGGAAACATTAGAATTTGATTTCATATGATTAACAACTTAATAGGTTCAGTGAATGATTATGACTCCATCATAGTGATTCTACTTCCATCAACATGAATAGCCTATTTGACCTTGTTGTTGTACAACAGATGTGAAATATCTTATCCTCATAAGACTCTCAACACTATGCCAATATTCTCTCACATAGATTCAAAATCTAGAATACTTTGCATCCTTTTCCAAGTCTCCCAATCATTCTTGCCAGAAGAGAGAATTGGTACATTATTCTCAATAAGTAATATGTTATCAACATATAAGACATGGAGAAACAATTCTAGCTCCCACTTAACTTCATGTATATCATGATTCTTCAATCATGTGAATGAAACAATTCACTATTATCACATGAACGAAAAGTATAATCCTTTAATGCTTGCTTAAGACCACTCTGGGATCACTTAAGAAAGCTACGCATAACATGTTAGGATTCTTAGATCTTCATCTAAGATTTTGTGTTTCAAACACTTCCTTCTCTAAATTTCCATTTTAGAAAAGCGAATTTTATTTGCCATTTTTCATTAAAATGAAATGCGGCAATTCCTAACACAATTTATCTTGATCAACATCTTCATGTAAATCTTATGCATTTATGTACTGTAAAGCTCTATTTACTTTTGAGGAGACCCTCACCTTAAACTAAATCTACTCTTGAGTAACAATTTTCGGATTGTAATACGATGGCTCGTATGTAACAAGGTCATGATACTTTCACTTTCACAAAGTAATATTTTAACAATAAGACATGTGCGATAAACTCCCACTGAACTATACTCTCATTCTATCTTCATAGACAATAGTTCAATTACCAACTCCCACTCTATAATTCTATTACTTTCACAAAGTAACATTTCAACTATAAGAGATGTTTGTGACTATTCAATATACTCCCACTCTATCTCTCAGAAATATATCTATCTTCTTGAGAGATAGCTTTGTGAGTCACAAACATATATATTTAACGGTGTATTAGGAGTTTATTTAGACTATGTATTAGCTTTCAAAAGGCCATCCCTTTCATGGCAGCTTGATAATATGCGAGTCTTATCCATGTCATCTGTTTAATAGACTCTCTATTCTAGGTATCTCATGGTTGACCATCCGTTTAGAATAATGTGTCCATATGGTATCTGTTGGGCCCAAAATTATCCTGCCTGACCTGACATAGGTTAGGCAACAGCCAAAGCTGAGTTCCAAGCAAAAGACATCTGAAACCAGACATTGATCAAGTATAGACAGGCACCAAACAGGAGTTGATAAAAGACAGGCGAAAGATAACCAGTAGCCTGAAAGGGAAAAGCACCAGGCTATTGCAGGCGACAAACAGGCAGTTTATATATATTCCCTACAAAAAAGGAAGACCAATTCAGAAAAGAAAAGATACAGGAAGCAGTCAAAGCAACGGCCAAATAAGATGGCAACCACCTCCGGGTAAATAGGGCACAAGCCCTATCTACCAGGAAACCCTAAACGAAAGAAGAGGAGGCTAGAAAAATAAGTATAAATAGAAGAGAAGATGAAATCAGAAGGATCATTCCACAGACCCTCATTCTTACTTACACTTTTGTATTCATAAGCAATATAATTTAGCTTTATTACGCCCGATATACGAATACTCTGTCAGGCTATCTAAAATCATAGTAACAATCACTCCTGGCTTGGTGCCCGAGGTTTTTTCCCTTATTCCCAGGGTTTTTCCACGTATAAAATCTTTGTGTCATTATTTATTAATTGTCATTTCACTTAACAATACTAGTCAGACGAGTTGTTTGAGTTAGATCACCCTACTTATAAATCCCTGGCAGGATATCCTAGATCGGTGAAATCCCTGCCAAAACAATTGGCGCCCACCGTGGGGCATCTAGCTCAAAAATAATCAAAATCCATAGCTAAACACCACAAAAAACTAAGGAGAAATGGCAGGAGATAGCGTTGAACAACAACTGGCTACCGCCAAACAACAATTGTTGGAAATGGAACAGTTGAAACAAAAAATGGTCCAGGCTGAAGCAGAAGTTGCAAAATTGAAAGAGTCAGAATCCAGCCTAAAACTTAAGCTGGGAGAGAAAGCTTCGGGATCAAAGTTGAAAGTTCAGCCTGGCACACCATTCTCCTCAATCATCAGGAATATTGATTTCTCCAATATTGGCACTCCTACTCCACCAAAATCCAAGACAAGAGAAGAAACAGACTCAGGAGAACTCCAAAACGAAGAAACCTCTCCAGATCAAACTAATACGACCATTATGATGGCTATGCTCCAGGAAATCTAAAAACTCCATGAAAGATTTGAGAAGATCCCAGGAGTTCCTACCCCAATTGAAGAAGCAAATCCAGAGAGCTATGCTGATTCACCCTTTGTGGATGAAATAGCAAAAATAGACCTGCCAAATAAATTTGTGATTCCCTCAATGAGAATCTATGATGGGACCACAGATCCACAAAACCATGTTGCCTAGTACAAGCAAAGGATGCTGGCAGCATCAATTCCCAATGAACTACGTCAAGTCTGCATGTGTAAGGGATTTGGAACAACTCTGAACAGACCTGCCCTGCAATGGTACATAAACCTGCCAAATGGGAGCATCAAGTCCTTTTGCTGACCTGGTTAAATCTTTCAATCATCAGTTTGCCAGCAGCAGGGAGCTAGAAAAGAGATCCAGTGATCTATATAGGATCAAACAAAAGCCTGGAGAGTCAATCAGATCCTATATGACAAGATTCAACAAAGAAAAGGTTTCAATACCCAGATGTGATGTTGGAACAGCCGTTGAAGCTTTCAGGCAAGGGCTACCCCTGGACAGTGATTTCTACGATGCAATGACCATGAAGCCCTGTCATACCTTTGAAGATGTCCAAGCATTAGCCATAGGCTATATCAGGCTGGAAGAAGACAAAGGCTACAAGGCAGACAATGCTGATAACAACTCAGGATATGACAAAGCCAACAGAAAAATCTCTAACCACAGAGGAAGCAGTTCCAGGCCATCTCCTTACACAAGACCTGACAGATCAGAAGTCAACTATACACATGAACAACGAGGTAACTCCTATACTTACCCTCCTATCCAAGAATATAACTTCTCTGTTGACATTGCAGGGCTGATCAAAAGACTTGACCACATGGGAGACATTGTCAAGTGGCCAAAGAAGTCAGACAACCCCAACCCAAGGAAGGATACCACCAAGTGGTGTGAATTTCACATGGATATAGGGCACACAACAGAATAATGCATGGGACTGTGCAGACAAGTGGCTTACCTGTTAAAGAAAGGATATCTGAAAGACCTGATGCCAACAAGGAGCAGGGAAGATGATGGAACAAGAAGGAACACAGAAAGGCAACAACGTGATTTGCCCCCTGCACCACCCATCTATGAAGTCAAATTCATCAATGGAGGATCAGAAATTTGAGGCCTGACCAGCTCAGCTGCAAAGAAAATTGCCAGGGAGTCAAAAATGAAATCTCCTTTTAAACCTAGCAATTTACCTCAAATTACTTTTGACGACATTGATATGCAGGGCATTCCAGACATCCACCATGACAGCCTGGTCATCACCATGCAAATAGGAACTGCACGTGTCATGAGAATCCTAGTAGATGGAGACAGTTCAGTAAACCTGATCATGCTTGATGTCCTTAAAGCAATGAAGATTGATGAAAACCAAATCATAAAGAAGTCCAATGTCCTGGTAGGATTCAATGGAGAAACAAGGAACACATTGGGAGAAATACACCTGCCCACATATGTGGAAGGAGTATCTTCATATGAAAGATTTGGAGTCCTGGACTGCCTGTCATCCTACAATGCCATATTAGGAAGACCATGGATCCACAACGTAAGGGCCATACCCTCCACCTATCACCAGTGCATCAAGATACCAACAGAATGGGGAGTAGCAACCATAAAAGGTGAACAAAAATCTGCCCAGGAATGCTATACTGAGTCACTAAAGCCTTCCAAGGCAGGTAAGTCTCTCGCCTAGCAATTACAGTACCCTGTCAGGACAACTCATATAGAAGAAACCAAAATGGAAACAGATCAAGTAATTTTAGACCCTGAGTATCCTGACAGGCATGTACTGGTAGGATCTGATGTCCCTGATAACATCAGGCCAGAATTAGTAAGTTTTCTTAAAAGTAAATCTTCATGTTTTGCCTGGTCACATTTTGATATGACCGGTATAGATGCCAATATTATTACGCATAAACTAAATGTAGATGAGTCTTATAAGTCTGTCCAGCAGAAAAGAAGAAAATTTGCCGCTGAAAGAAATGCTATCATTAATGAAGAAGTGGACAAACTATTGGACATGGGCATGATAAGAGAAGTCATGTACCCTGACTGGCTAGCCAACGTAGTGGTGGTACAAAAGAAGAATGGCAAGTGAAGGGTTTGTGTAGATTACACGGACCTCAATAAAGCCTGCCCAAAAGACCCATTTCCACTACCACACATAGACGCAATGGTAGATGCTACAGCAGGGCATGAACTCCTGACATTCATGGATGCCTCAAGTGGATTCAACCAAATCAAGATGCACCCATCGATCGGAACATACTGCATTCATCACGAAAAGAGGCATATCTTTGCTACGTAATGCCCTTTGGCCGAAAAATGCAAAGGGCAACATACCAACGCCTGGTCAATACAATGTTCAAAGACCAAATAGGAGACACAATGGAAGTCTATATTGATGACATGGTGGTCAAATCAAAGAAGGCTGAAGATCATGTCAGGGACTTGGAGACAGCTTTCAAGATCCTGGAAGAATTTAACATGAAGCTTAACCCATCAAAATGCCATTTTGGAGTTTCTTCAGGCAAATTTCTAGGTTATATGGTGACCAAAAGAGGAATAGAAGCCAGCCCAGAACAAATAAAAGCCATACTAGAACTGGAATCTCCCAATGCAGTCAAAGACATTCAAAAAGCGACAGACGAGTTACTGACCACGAATAGATTCATTTCCGGATCATCGAAGGTGTAAGGCATTCTATGACCTACTCAGGAAAAACAAGGCATTCAAATGGTTGCCTGAACATGATAAAGCCTTCCAAGAGCTCAAAACATACCTAACTACACCTCCACTACTTGCCAAACCAGACAAAGGAGAACCCCGACGGTCTACCTATCTCATCACGAGACAAGATAAGTGGAGTCCCGACCAAAGAAATTGACGGCCAACAAAGATGTAGTCTACTATGTAAGTAAGAGTCTCCTAGACGCAGAAACCAGGTATGGCTTACTTGAAAAATATGTACTTGCTTTAGTGATGTCATGTACTAAACTTCGACCTTATTTTGAGAGTCACCTAATTATTGTAAGAACCAACCTGCCTATCAAATTTGTCCTGAGAAAGCCTGAGTTGTCAGGCAGAATGGCAAAATGGTCAATACAAATTAACACCTATGATATAACCTTTGAACCCAGGACATCAATTAAATCTCAGGCATTAGCAGACTTCGTGGCTGAATTCTGTCCTACCCTAGAACCAGACCTCAGAAAAGAGGTCAATCACCTTGACACCCATAAGACAGACCAGGAATGGACTCTCCATATAGATGGAGCAACAAATATGAGAGGCACCGGCCTAGGACTAGTCCTAAAATCACCACAGGGAGACCTAATTGCACAGGCTATTAGTTGTGAATTCAAAGCCACGAATAATTAAGCTGAATATGAAGCCCTGATTGCTGGACTAAAGGTATGTATAGAACTCGGTGTAGCAAACCTCAAGGTAAAAACTGACTCTCTCTTAATCTCCAACCAAGTCAAAGGAATATTTGCAGCAAAGGATTCAAAAATGATGCTCTATTTAGAATATGTCAAAAACCTTTGCAAAAAATTCAAAACCTTTGACATTGACCAAATACCAAGGGACTTAAATACCCAGGCGGATGCCCTAGCCAGCCTAGGATCAAACTTCAGCCCTGCTATGTTTGATAAAATACCCATTATCCACCTGTTGGAACCAACCATAGAAAAGCCTGATCAAATTTATCCCATCCAGGAAGACACAACCTCCTGGACTAAACCCTACTATGATTGGTTCTTACAGGGGATACTCCCTAAAGACAAAAACGAAGCAAGGACCCTGAAAATCAAAGCATCCACTTATACTATTATAAATAACACGTTGTTTAAAAAGTCTCAGGCTGGACCTTACCTACGTTGCCTGGAACCAAATGAAGCCAGGCAGGTCATAGAAGATATACATGATGGATACTGTGGAAATCATAAAGGTGGCAGAAACCTGGCAAGCAAAGTCCTCAGGACAGGCTATTTTTGGCCAACCCTGAGAGCTGACTGTATAACATATAGCTCCAAATGTGAAGCTTGACAAATCCACTCCCCTTATATCTACCAACCATCAAAGTTACTACATTCCATCTCAGCCCCCTGGCCATTCATGAAATGGGGCATGGCCATAGTAGGCAAATTACCTCAAGCGCCTGGACAAAAAGTTTTCATGCTAGCAATGACTCACTACTTTTTCAAATGGATAGAGGCAGACTCTTACAAGCAAGTCAAAGAAAAGGATGTCATATCATTCATCAAAAGGAATATCATATGCAGATATGGAATACCTTCAGAAATAATATGTGACAACGGTACACAATTTGTGGGAAAGAGAACAGCAAGTTTCTGTGCACAATGGAATATCAACCTAGTTACATCTACACCGGGCTACCCAAAAGCCAACGGTCAGGCAGAATCAAGCAACAAAGTAGTAATCAGCTGCCTGAAGAAAAAGCTGAAAAGGAGAAAAGGAAGATGGGCAAAAGAACTCCCCTTAGTCCCGTGGGGCCGACAGACCACACCCAAAAGACCACAAAGGCCGGACACCATATTCCCTGGTCTATGGCTGTGAAGCAGTAATACCAGCAGAAATTCATGTGCCAACCAACAGAAACAGCTTGAATACCATAGAAGAGAACATGCCCCTACTGCAAGATAACCTGCTCCTAACAGAAGAACTAAGGGATGCAGCCAAAGTCAAGATGGCCTCCTACCAACAGGCAGTAGCCAGAAGTTACAACAAAAATGTCAACATCAGAGTATTCAAAGAGGGAGGCCTAGTCCTAAGAAAAGTCTTCCCCAACACCAGAGAAAAGAACGCAGGCAAACTAGCCCCTACATGGGAAGGCCCGTACCTAATTGATTCAATAATAAGACAAGGTGCTTACAGGCTACAAACCTTGGAAGGAGAAATGATCCCCAGATCCTGGAACATTTCCCACTTGAAACTATTTTATATTTGAGAAGCAGGTAAAACTACCTACTCTATATACATGTCAATAGAACTTCCTGCTATGTGCTAAACTGCTTGCCTGTTATTCTTAGCTTTATCTAAAACTTTATTCCAATCCTGAAAACTTGTTTTACGCCTTCTTTTCACTTGTTATATGCTACATTTTAGGCTTAAACAAATGTTCAGGATTGAGGGCCACTCCACCCAACCTGAATAGCATTTTTAAAAATGCTCTACAATTTGGCACCTGCCTGCCTGACCTAAAAACTAAACTGAGCTCAGTACATAAAAAGGCAAATACAATGGTGGAATAGACCAGAGTACTTGTCAAAATAAGCCCTCCTGGCAGGCTGAGGGCCATAAGCCCTTCTGACCGGCAACCACCCTCATTTTAAAGCCCTCCTGACAGGCAAATAGAGCCACCATTCCCCATAAACACAGGAATGAGGGCCATAAGCCCTCCTGACAGGCATTACTCTAACAGAAAAATGTTACATGAATGCACATGCACAAATTTGGTCAAGCACAGCAAGAAAATCAAGAGAAGAAAGGATATATATATTAATACCTACCCAGGAATATACCCTTCCCAGGCAGGAAGAATAACTGTTTACCCAGGAAATACCCAAAAACCAACAAAAACAAGTTCTAAACTGTTTGTTCAGGGAACATCCACCCCTGAATAGGCCAAAACGACACAAAATTCCACAAAATAAATGAAAAACAAACTAGCCCGCCTTGGAAGCTGTAGAAGAGCCAATTCCCTCATCAGCAGCCTCCTCTTCTTCATCTTCCTCCCCTTCATCATCACTATTCTTTCCCTTGGATGGTGGAGAATCCACTTCTTCATCAGCATGTAGTTTACAGAGCTCAGGATAAGTGGTATTAAGATCAGCCAACTCCTGATCAGGATTCCAAAAAGGCCTGACCTCAACAGGCTCCTTCATGGCATCCACACGACCCTTGCCAAAGAAATACAGTGCAGCATCTTTGTACCTGGCCTGAACCTCATCCCTCTCTACAGCCAATTCTTCATTCACCTTCAACTGCTCTTGCATAGCCTGCTTTTCAGCCTTTTATTCTTCCTGGGCAATATCAAACTTAGCCTGAAGAGCTTTCAGAGCATCCTGAGCAGATTTCAGCTTAGAAGACTCCACCACCAACCGAGCCTTCCCTACCTCATTATCCTCTTTTAAAGAGTGATTCTCAGCCTTAGACACCTCCAACTCAACCTTAAACTTTTCAGCATCTTTTTTCAAGATTTGTACCTCCCAGTCCAGGGTATTTTTTAGGCTGTGGACTAATTCCAGATTGACAGCGCTCCTCAAAGATATCATTGACATTCTAACAAAGAAAAAATGCCTATCTAAGCCACAAAAAAGAAAACACACACAAATATCCATAATAAACAAGCCAAAAACAAAGAATATATACCTCCTGAAGCATGGTAATCAGGTTGGCAGCATAGCCCCTGGAACGGTACATAGCAGCCAAAGCACGGACAGAAGCATCCTCTGCCTGATACTTGAAGTAGGGATCATCAGCCACAAAAGCCCGAGCCTGAATTTGTTCCTTGGAAAACTGGACCTCATCCATACGAGCCCTAACCCCCCTGACCTCGTGAACCCCTCCTGAAGACTCATCCACCCTCTTCCTCTTCTCAGGACGGTCACTCTCATCCACAACCTTCTCGGCGATACCAACTCGAACCCCCGCACAGTTCCCGAATTTGAACAAAGACTATCACTTCTCGTAGCCTCACCGCTCTTTGACTTCTCCCCGTAATTTGAGAGACCCCCGCCTTCACCGCAGACACCAAAGCTAGCAATCCCGGCGAAGCTCGTAGCCGCACGACGAGTTTCTAAATCAAAGAATATAAACACGTGTCCAATACAAGAAATAGAATGACAAAAGAAAGCGGAAGAACTTACTCCTCGACGAAGACGCCCGTGGAACCTTACTGCTCTTCACTGGCTTATATGTACTCAACTTGGCCTTCTTAAAACGAGGCATGGAAGCTTGCCCCAGACAGGCAGGCCACGCCCTCTCCTCTTCAGGCAATGCCATGAACGCTGCTATCCGGTCAGCCGACCCCTCGGCATCAGGATCATTCACCCAATCATTTACTACTAGAAGGCATGGGCAAAGTAAGTAAATTCTCCAAAACATATTATTGCCAAACCAAAAATAATACAGGAAAGAAAATTACCTCCTTCAACAGCTGGGTAATTGAGATAGTCCAGGTCAGGGGCAATTGAATCAGCCTTGATAAATATATAGGTTTGAGCCCATCCTTTATCATCCCCTCAATCAAAGTTGGTAATCAGGTGATCCATCTTCGACCTGACTCGAAAATTAAACCTTCCAGTAGAATGACTCTTCAGATGATAGACATTCTTGAAGTCATCCAGGGTAGTAACCAACTTATGCTTAGAACACAAATGCTCAACAGAATGGACAATTTTCCAGACCATTGGCATGAGTTGAAACGGGGGAACCCTGATAGCCCTAATCACCTCAGTCATGAAAGGAGAAAGGGGAAGCTGACAGCCACCCATGAACGCCCACTCAACGATACAGAACCAGCCTGGACTACTCCAATTAGCCCTGACCGGATCGCTCTCAGGAATCCAAACCTCAGCCCCATGAGGAATAAGGCCCCTGCCCTTTATATAATGCTCAAAAGCTGGTTTTAGTTGATTGGCTTCATGAAAAGAAGCCGCCAAAGCCCTAATAGGAGTATATTCAACCCCCTTATAAGACATGGACAGAATCTCTGGGGCAGCAACAACCTCCACCATATCAACCTCAGGGATGATATCAGGGACCTTCTCAACCTCGGCAGAAACCATTTCAACTTCAACAGGAACTTCTTCAGCCTCAGCAAGAGCTTTGGAAGCTGTTGTCCTTCTCCTACCACCAGCCATATCTTATTTTTCAGAAAAATGAATTTTTGCAAAGAGAGAATTTTTTAGAAAGAGAAAGAAGAAAATTGGAGATTGGAATGTGAAGACAAACACTGCAAAGACATGATATTTATAGCCGCAAATCTAAAACGGCTAAAAAAGCAAGTGGTAGAGACTAATCATGACTCTCCTAGGGTTTTGTGAACCTACCCTATTTATGGCAAGTAACCGTTACAAGAAGTTGAATCAAACACTAATTCTAATCCGATAAAGAATCCCTGCACAAATCCTTCGCCTGGCCCAAATTTTTATCTCCTTATTCCTGGCCAGACCCAATAATGGAATAAGCAGATAAGGGGCAATTGTTGGGCCCAAAATTATCCTGCCTGACCTGACATAGGTCAGGCAACAGCCAAAGCCGAGTTCCAAGCAAAAGACATCTCAAACCAGACATTGATCAAGTATAGACAGGCACCAAACAGAAGTTGATGAAAGACATGCGAAAGATAACCTGTAGCCTGAAAGGGAAAAGCACCAGGCTATTGCAGACGACAAACAGGCAGTTTATATATATTCCCTACAAAAAAAGGAAGACCAATTCAGAAAAGAAAAGATACAGGAAGCAGTCAAAGCAACGGCCAAATAAGATGGCAACCACCTCCGGGTAAATAGGGCACAAGCCCTATCTACCAGGAAAGCCTAAACGAAAGAAGAGGAGGCTAGAAGAATAAGTAGAAATAGAAGAGAAGATGAAATCAGAAGGATCATTCCACAGACCCTCATTCTTACTTACACTTTTGTATTCATAAGCAATATAATTTAGCCTGTTACGCCTGATATACGAATACTCTGTCAGGCTATCTAAAATCATAGTAACAATCACTCCTGGCTTGGTGCCCGTGGTTTTTTCCCTTATTCCCAGGGTTTTTCCACGTATAAAATCATTGTGTCATTATTTATTAATTGTCATTTCACTTAACAATACTAGTCAGGCGAGTTGTTTGAGTTAGATCACCCTACTTATAAATCCCTGGCAGGATATCCTAGATCAGTGAAATCCCTGCCAAAACAGTATCGTAAATTCCCTACTTGATGAGTTCAAAAAACTCATTAGAACTTTAATTGATTTTACATAAGTAAGTTGTTACTTTTAGTAATGATTACATAAGGAGAATCAAATTCATAGCTTATGGACATATAATGATCCCATCATCATAATCGTCTATTTGATCAATTTGAGTTGTTTATCTAATGTTTCTCTACGCAAGTAATTTATGATGATGATTTTAGAACAAATAACATAATAAAATAAGTGATTTGGGTTGAAAACCAAATCATCAATATCCAAAATACAACCCGTGTTTAAAGGATACAAACCAATTTCCAAGTCACACAAGGAAATCAAAATAGTTCTAAAAACATGAAATACATCACAAAATTAAAGACAAAGCAAATAAAAGCCAAGCCTCCATTGATCCATCACCACGGTCGGCTACTCTAGCTTCCCATATGATCCTCTAGGCTTGCTTCTCCTTGCCCTTGTCCTTGGTAGGAGGCCCTATTTAAAATAAAAAGGGTAATCATCACAACTTGTATCATCATACCAAGGTTGAGATTTGAAACATAAAAGATAGGGATAGTTATATACCTACTGGAATAACCTTTCCAGCTTTGATGTCGCCAAGGTATTTGGAACAGTTCCTCTTCCAATGCCCAACACCACAACAATAGTGGCACTTGTCCCCGGTGGGGGCACTGTACTTGGGCTTGGAGGTACTAGCTTCACAAGCTTTAGCTATATTCCTGTTGGGAGTTCGCTTCTTCCCCTTCTTCCCACCTTTCTTGAAGGTTCCCTTGCTCTTATGATTGACATTGAGCACATCTTTGGTGGTGCTAACACTTAGCCCCATGTCCCTTTCGGCTTGCACAAGCATTTTGTGCAACTCATCAAGGGAAACTTTCTTATCTTGCATATTAAAATTCATCCGGAATTGAACATATTCTTTGATTTTGTTGAAGGAATGTAGAATTCGATCAATTACGAGTTCATTGGGAATTTCCACCTTATGCATTTTCAAGGTCTCAACATGCTCCATCAACTTGAGCACATGAGGGCTCACCTTTTGGCCCTCTTTGATGTTAAGATCAAAGAATGCGGAAGCCGCCTCATATTGAATGACCCTAGGAGCTCGTGAAAACATGTTCACAAGCTTCATGTAGATCTCATGAGCGGTGCTAATCTTTATAGCACTTCGTTGGAGTTCGGCCTCCATAGCAAAGATCAACACATTTTTGATCGCGGCCGACTCCTTTTGGTAAACCTCATAGGTTTGCCTAGCGGCGGGGGTGGACCTAGCATTAGGTTCGGTGGGAGATGCCTCGGTAAGGTAACAAAGCTTGTCGTCACCTTGCGCAGCCAAGCGAAGTTGCGCGTCCCAATCAGCAAAATTAGACCCATTCTTTTCTAACTTACATCGATCCTTGAAGGATCGGAGCCATGACACATTGGTAAGCGTGGTGGAACTAGTGGATGCGGATGTGATTGGAGTTGCCATTGCAGTTGATAAAACAAATTTGACTACAAAATAGGAAATGAAGGAATTAATTATCATCTATCGTTTTAATAATACTCGTAAATTTAACTACAAGTATTGCATTTATATAGTGACCTCCACCCAACTACATAAATGATTCCGAGATCCAAATTCATATCAACTCGGGCACGGTTAGCCGATTCATCCCTTATTAATATAACTCGGTGGATTAACACTTTAATCGATTCTACTTTTAGAACTCTCGGTCGATAAAAATTACTCTAATTTTCATCTTTAGCCCGGAACACATGCGACTACGGTCAACAATACTTCCGTTGAGCTCAATCTAAATTTCGATGTAATAACATTTTACTACCCCACTTCGCCAACGTAACAAGGTTTGTATTACGGTGAAGCCGGATTAACTCCCTTATGAAATTGGTACTTCATGGGTTTCTACTATTTGGTAAGGCTATATCTCAATTATTATATGTGAGAGGTCTTGTCAATTTATTATCTATCACGTTTTAAGTGAACTAAAGCGGTGAACTACGATAATTATAATTGACACGGTCGATGACTCGATATGATATGCATGTGTTGTTATGGCGATTTGGCAATGCATGCAACATATTAAAAGAAATGCAAAGAAATAAATAAAATTCCTAGTATGGCCTTTCCTAAGAAATAGAAAATCAAATAATCTATTACATATTCGGAAACCAACTCCATTGGTCCCTAGAATCTTCAATTGGCACGCCTCCCAAGACACCGTCTTCGTCGGATCACCTTTCCGAATGGCACCGTCTTTGAAGATGCTCCATAATTACAAATAATAATAAGAATACAAAGCTATTCCTATTATACATTTGTAAAATGGAAAAACTAATGAAATAAAAATAAAAGTAATACGAGATCACATTAAATTACAACCGAATCAATATTCCCTTTCATTACGGGAAATATTGATTAAACTAAGGCCATACTAAGATAAAATTACATAATTCAAAATTATATAAATAAAAGACATTCAACAATTGAAATATGCAGCATTATAATATGTATCTATCATGCCAAATGATGTGCCAAATCGTCATATTTAACTTATGTCGTACATATGACCCGGTTTTATGGAAATGCGTGATAATAACCTTTTAAAATCACTAATTAACACTTAAATCACATCTAAGCTCAAGTTAATCATCCTAACACTTTTTAGGACTCAAAAATTAGTCATCACTCAATTTTTGACAATAATTCAACTTGATTTAATTTTATGCTCATTTTTTACCTTAAAAACTTAATATTTATATGAAATAAATCCAAATTAAATTGTAAAAATTTTAAAATTGGAATTTTAAATTTTTGAACATTCTGGAATAAATCCATTACACTCATAATGTCAAAAATCGTGGTTAAAATTTTCGAATTAATTTTGAGAAAATATAGTTGCATTTTATCGGTTTTAACTCATAAAATAAATAAAGTATCCAAAAATTACGCCAATAATTTTTACAACCTTAGATATGATTATTGGGATATTAATTCAACTTAAAATAATTTTCTCAAGCCATGCAATACGTTTTAGCTAATATTACTAAAATAGTCACTATTTATGCCATTTTTACTCTAAAAATCCATAAATCATGCTAAAAGAGATCTTTTAATCTAGAAATTTACATACTCTCTGTAAATTATGCATGTGACATCATATTAAAAGATCATGTCTTAATTCGAGATTTAATTATTTTTAACCATTTTACCTCTTTTAATTCATTTTTATCTCATAAAAATCATAAATCATGCAATATTAATCAAATTAACTCGACTTTTTACACACAACTTGTAAAATATGCATGTGAGGTCATATAAAATTTGCAAGGTCAGAAACGTATTTTAACTATTTTTAGCATTTTAATTCCCATTTTAATCATAAAAATGTAATAATATGACCAAAAATCATTAAAATGAGCAATAAATTTCCATAAATCATAAAAATGACCTAAACAAATTTTAGGACCAGAATATATAACATGCATGGTGATTTCGTGGCTTATACTTATAAATCACAAATTTTTAGTTTTATATGTTAACCTTTTAACTCGGAAAAACAATAACCGATTATGCATGCAACATCCTTATGCTCTGATACCACTTGTTAGGTTCATATATCTATTATTAGACTCCTCTAATAGTGAACTAATTAACTTGTTAATTATATGTTCTTTAGATCTAGTGCATGCATAACAAAATGAAAGATTTATGAGAAAAACAATGTCCCTTACATTGCTAGTTGGTTCAAAAATATGGGCATAAGTAAGGTCACCTTCCTTCACTTGTTCTTGAGCTAAATATGATGGACGATCCTTCTAAGACTCCAAGTATAGAAGCCACTCCAATAAATTGCACCCAAGATTAATCCCAAAAACTCCTACTAATATTAACTAGATATGTAGTAGAAATGTTCCCTTAATAATACTAATATTTCTAGTATTACTACCTCTAGTAATAGATGATGAGTATTAGTATTTTGGAGAGTTTTTAAGCAATTGCATGTGAGGGAGAAATTAGAGAGAAAAACAAGCAAAGCATTCAACAACCAAAATGAGCAACAAAAATGATCATTTTAAAAGGCCAAAATCGGTTGCCTTATGGCATGGTAGGAATCTTTTGCTTTTAGTTTTTTACTCCTTTGTTTAGGCTAGGTAGTATATTGTAAGACTAGGTATGATTAAAGCTAGTATGCAATGTCACTTTTATGCTTTAATCATAAACCAACAAAAACAAAAGAGCATCTTTGTTTCCTTCATATGACCGAAATATTGGACCCATTTTGGTCCATTTTTGCCTTTTGTCATTTGTCCCACAAATGCTTATAAGTCATATGTTGAACAATCTTACATAATTAATTATTAATGTAATCATTTAACACTTAAATATTACAATTAATAATATAATATACACTCCACTTTTTGAGTAGTATACTACCATTATATCAACATATAATGGGTCCCATTATTACTAGTTAGTTAAAATTACAACTTCTTGTAACTTTAAATAACTAATTACCTCTACCTCAAAAACTTATATAATACCTCAACTAATTTAGTAATTTAACACTTAATTACTAAATCTAATCTTATTTAATCACATTACAATAAGACGCAAAATTACACTCCCATAATTAAGGAATTAATTAATCAGACGTATACAATTAATTAAATATCTATTTGGGCCTCATCCTATAGGTGTGACCTAAAGGGATCAACTGACCACCACCGTCACACGACAGTAATGTCAAACTCTAGTTAGCCAATCATTAACGATTAATGACGGTCAGTCGACTATATAAAGAATCATCCCTCACATATTCTTAGTATAAGATTTAAAAATGATATTTAAATCATGTGATCGCACTATTGTTGAGGACACATTTCCCAACATAGGGAATTTGTCTATACTCGATATATTGTCGATTATATGCATGCAATGCAACATTCATTAGATTAATCCTAACATGTGAAGAATTAGACTAAGTCGGTGAACAAGTAATTAACACATAAATTGGGGTCGAAGTGAATGTTTGATTAATTACATATAAGAGCAAGTAAATAATCATACATAATAAATACGAATACGAAATAAAGAAATAAATTACAATTGTTAAACTTGAATTTACCTCATAAACATGCCCAAAAGAGTTTTAGAAATAAAATAAAAGAATAAATGAAAATTAGAAAATTGGAAAAAATAAGGAAATTGGAAATTGATTTAAATTAGGAAAATTGGAAAATAAGGAAATTTGAAGAAAAGGAAAATTTGGAAAATAAGGAAAATTTGGAAATTTAGTAAATATGGAAATTTGAAAAATATGGAAAATAAGGAATTTTGGAAAATATGGAAAATAAGGAAATTTGGAAAATAAGGAAAATATGAAGAAAAAGGAAAATTTGGAAAATAAGTAAAATATGAAAAATAAGGAAAATAAGGAAAATATGGAAATTATGGAAAATAGGGTGAATATGGAAAATATGGTGAATATGGTGATAATGAGAATAATGGTTAATTGAAATCCTAATTAGAAACCCTACGTCAAAACGAGAAGAGTTCGTGAGAGCGTAAACCACCTCGAACAAAGCGCAGATCTCATCGTCCTCTCGGAAGAGGCGCAAAGACTTCCTCGCGTCTTTTCTTGAGTCGGCCCGACCGTGAAAGTCGACTCAGCGGTTTTTTAATGTTCGTTGGTTAATTTACATTGATTTATTGATTGGTAACTCGAGTAGAAGTGATTAATTGATTTACATGCATCTGGGATCGTCATGAAGTGAAAGAAAACAATTTAAAACGAATTATTATAAGTTAGATATTATTTACAATGTTGAAATTGATTTATTTACAAACTTGAAGTTAATGGTGGAAACAAAAGATTACGAATTGATGAAGAAAACAGATTTAAAACATGTATCAAAGACGAAATCAACGGACTTGATATGAACGAATCGAGTCTCTAAAATCCGAGTTTGAATTAGTGATGAAAACCCACAAATATTAATTATAAGGGATTTAAGTCGAAAATTATTGAAAAAGATTCATAAAAACTAATTTGAAAATTATCAGGTGAAATCAGGGAAAGAACGAAGAAAGAAAAATAAAAGACGAAAGGAACAAAAACCCGAGGAAGAAGAAGAAGTGCATCAACTGAAAGCAGCCCCTGGAAGAGGCGCAGCAGATGCTACGCCCTTTCCAGAAGGCGTATCAGTTGATGCGATTCTTCCCCACGTCAGATCTGTGTTATTTCCGTTAAAAAGGGTTTTAAAAGACGGTTTCGAGCATGCTTATGACATAAATTCTTACATTAATTATAATACAGAAAATAAATACATTAAATAAAATACATTAAATAAAATTGGGATTTTACACCCTCAGACTTACATGTTAGCGTCGCGAGATTTAACTAAATCGGTTTTTAGTGGTAACTCGACTCGATCTATAATGCAAATATGAAAGTGCCCTTGAAAAAGGATTTAAAAGCAAATTGAATTGTTTAATTGATTATGGTGTAGTGGAGTTGGTCAAATTGGTCGGTCATGCAAAACGAGGCTGGTACTCGGAAGGATCCGAGCTTACGTGGTCGAAAGTTCAAGCACGTAGGCGCCAATAAGCAAGAGCGTGGTCTTAGAATGCAAAGGGAGAAGAGAAGGGCGGACACTCGCGTGAGAAATATGTGAGACCGAAGGTCTCTATTTATACTAATCACACAGAGGGAATTAGGAAAGGAGAGAAAGATCCGGAAATAACCGACTTAGGTTAAACACGGAAACTTGGACAAAAAGAAAACCTTGAGGAAAAGGCACAGCAGGTGTAACACCCGCGAATTTTCCATTTTGACATTTTAAATTTATTAAACTGTTCGATTACTTTATTTCATATTTTTGAATTATTCAATTTAATTAATTTTATGTCAAACACGATTTTTATAAACGTATTACATAAAAGCTCGTTTATATAAAAATACGTACGATTAAATTATATCTTTAAGGCATGATTTATATAATAATATATGTATACGTATTTCTGGTCGGATAATAATAATGACTGTAATAGTTTCCGTCTTAACTTCCTGTGAGGTAATATCCGTATAAAACCCTTACATTTTAGGACTATAACGTAAGTTTAAGATGCGATTTATGGTCATAAACGAAAAACAATAGAGAAAACGATAAAGAACAAAGAATCAACCTCGGGTCCTTTGAAATTCGGCCTAAGAACAGAAATCAAAATAGATTTCCTCCTAATCGTTGCACCCAAGACCGTCTGAGACTATGCCCCTTGTGCTAGAATGTACTCTCTAATTGTCTTGCAATATTGAGAGAGTTTTGTGTGAATTTTGCTAGATGTGAGATCTAGGTTTTTCAGAGAAGAATGCTCTCAAAAACCTAATTTCCTTTCAAATGAAAATCAGTTAGGTCAAAAGGAGAGAAAACTCTCCTTTTGTTCTCATGGGTTCGGCCGTGGGTATGCATGGGGAGGAAGTGGGCTTTCCACTTTCTCCTTATTCAACTCGTGGTCCGACTTGTTTCGCTAAAATGTATATGACGGGTTTTATTATAAATCGTCATCGGTTATCGGTTATTAAAATATCGACTAGTAACATGGATTAGTCAACATATTAATACATGTCCGACAAAGACAATATTGTATAATTAATTCAATATACATCAATTAAATATAATCGTTTATATTCAATTTACGAAATAACCGCTTAATTCGTCTTAGCCATTATTATTTAATCCGTATTAAATAATTATCTCAACATCGCGTTTGACTAATTATTAGTCAAAGACTCCGACTAACTGCTTAGTCAAATTGGGCATCAACATGACTGTATTTTCATACCGTCACATCTCTCAAACGTATCCTATAAGTGTGACTTTTAGGGACCAGTTGATCACCGCCATCTGTATGACAATAACGTCAAACTTATCTAGCAAGCCAACCGTTATTGATAAACGTGGACCAACTGATAATAATACAAAAGTATACCCTTTGATCCTTTTAGATATTTAAATGTTATTGCACTAACTGTAGAGGTCACCAGCCCCAACAAGCTCCCACTTGTCCGTACAAGTGTATGTGCAATAACGTTATCCGCACTAACTGGAGGACACGGCTCCAACAAACTCCCACTTTACCGTACAAGTGTATGTGCGATAACCGATTCTCATATTCATTTAAAATTTCTCCCACTCAATGTAAAACAATTTGCAGATCCGGATCCGCAAAGATCGTATTTTACAATCGATCTGTATCAAGAGTGGTTTCCCCGACTAGAGAGTAACTCAACTGATAAAACGAATTCGTATTCGAGCATGGCTATGCATTTCGATTCTGACTCCTCGAGTGGCCCCGAGAAATATCGAGTACACGATAAAGGCTGAATATTTCCTTCAACTCGACTCCGCCGATCTAAGCACAAAGATGAAATGACCCTCTACTTGGCCCCCTGTTACGGATGACCGTGAGAAAGAAACCAAAGTCACCCAAAATCTGCCTTAGTCTCAAGAGACAGTCGATAGTCAAAAGAATCGACTCTTAGGATCACCATGGAGGTCCTATCCACGACCTGGCACCGAATGTTATAAAACATTTAGGACTCCATGTCGATGTCACAATTGTGTCCTACGAGATATCCGTATAATTCGCCTTTGTGATTGGTTAGTCAACCTTTTGACTTATGGCTCGTTGAACCCACCATCAACCAACGTCACAAAATAATTGCCAGAGTTATCAGCTCACGTGGGCAATTAAGGACCAAAAATATAATGTTTGTTCAGTTCACTTTGTGGTGTTCAAAATTGTCGTACAAATCCACATGAAAAACAAAATATATAAATATCAAAACGATGATGTCGTATAGAGTACAAAAGAGAATGAATCTAATCCATGAAAGAGTACTACAACTCAGGAACACGTTTAATTCCCATGGAATTAACATGCCCTTCATGCTTATCTTGTCGTAGTGGTTTAGTGAGAGGATCTGCTATATTATCATCTGTAGAAATCTTTCCTATCACTACCTCCTTTTGCTCCACGTAATCTCGGATTAGATGAGCTTTCCGTTGTACATGTCTAGACTTGTTGCTAGACTTAGGCTCCTTAGCTTGGAAGATGGCACCTCTATTGTCGCAATAGATGGTGATCGGGTCATTCGAACTAGGCACTACAGATAGTCCTTGTAAGAATTGACGCATCCATATCGCTTCCTTTGCGGCCTTCGACGCGCATAGTACTCGGACTCGTCGTAGAATCTGCTTTGTAACACTTTGTTTGGAACTCTTCCAAATGATCGCAGCGCCATTAAGAGTAAAAACGAATCCGCCGAGATTTCGAGTCATCTCGATCCGTTTGAAAGCTAGCATCTGCAGAACGGTTGCGCATAGCTTTTGATCGCCTCCATAAGTCAATGCCCAATCTTTAGTCCTCCGTAGGTACTTAAGAATGTTCTTGACAGCCATCCAATGTGATTCACCTGGATGCTGTTGGAATCGACTTGTCATACTCAATGCGTATGCTACGTCCGGACGTGTGCATATCATGGCATACATGATTGATCCTATAGCCGAGGCATAAGGAATCCGTGTCATGCGCTCTTTCTCTTCCGGTGTCTCTGGTGCCTGAGACTTGCTCAAATGCACCCCTGGAGCCATAGGAAGAAACCCCTTCTTGGAGTTAGTCATGCTGAATCTCTCTAGTATCTTGTCTATATAAGACTCCTGACTGAGAGATAACATCCGACATGATCTATCTCGATAGATACGGATGCCCAAAATTCTTTGTACCTCACCCAGATCTTTCATCTGGAAATGGTTCTTCAACCATACTTTTACCGAAGTTAAGAGAGGTATGTCATTCCCAATCAGGAGTATGTCATCAACATACAATATTAGGAAGACAATCTTGCTCCCACTCGACTTGATATATAGACATGGTTCCTCGACCGATCGAGTAAATCCATTTTCTTTTATCACTTGGTCGAAACGATGATTCCAACTCCGAGAAGCTTACTTAAGTCCATAAATGGAACGCTTAAGCTTGCACACTTTCTTAGGATGTTCTGGATCGATGAAACCTTCGGGTTGTACCATGTACAACTCTTCCTCCAAAAAACCGTTTAAGAAGGCGGTTTTCACATCCATCTGCCAAATTTCATAGTCATGAAAAGCGGCAATCGCTAAGATAATCCAAATGGAACGCAGCATGACTACGGGTGCAAAAATTTCATCGTAGTGCAAACCTGGCACTTGGGTGAAACCTTTAGCAACTAGTCGTGATTTATAGATATCTTGTTGACCTTCCACATAATGCTTTATCTTGTAAAGCCATTTGCATTGAAGGGGACGAACCTTAGCAGGTAAGTCAACAAGATCCCATACGTTGTTCTCATACATGGAGTCCATCTCGAATTGCATGGCCTCAAGCCATAGCTTTGAGTCGGAACTAGTCATGGCACCTTTATAGGTTGCGGGTTCACTACTCGTTAAGAGTAGAATGTCATCTATGTCATGTTCCTCGACCATACCAATGTATCTGTCCGGAGGAATAGAGACTCTTCCCGACCTCCTAGGTTCCTCAAGAATATTCACCGCAGCCGGGATTGAAGGGACTGGTTCCTCCAATGGTTGCTCGGTATTTGGTTTTGGAATCTCCGACAGTTCGAAGGTTCTATTACTCTTTGCAGTCTCGAGAAATTCCTTCTCTAAGAATGCCGCACTTGCCGCAACAATTACACGTTGTTCGGTTGGCGAATAAAAGTAATGACCAAGCGTTCCTTTAGGATAACCTATAAAGTATATCTTGACCGATCGCGGGCCGAGCTTATCCTCGTGTCTCCACTTGACATAAGCCTCGCAGCCCCAAACCCGTATAAAGGACAAGTTAGGGACCGTTCCCTTCCATAGTTCATATGGAGTCTTGTCAACAGCTTTAGACGGACTTCGGTTAAGTATTAGAGCAGCTGACAGAAGAGCATAACCCCACAATGAGTCAGGCAACACGGTGTGACTCATCATGGATCGAACCATATCAAGTAGTGTTCGATTTCTCCATTCGGACACACCATTCAACTGAGGTGTTCCAGGTGGAGTTAACTGCAAGGCAATCCCACAGTCCTTAAGGTGTTGATCAAACTCGTGAGAAAGATACTCGCCACCACGGTCTGATCGTAGTGTTTTAATCTTTCTACCCAGTTGGTTCTGTACCCGATTCTGGTATTCTTTGAATTTCTCAAAGGACTCACTTTTGTGCTTCATTAAGTAGACATGGCCATATCTACTTAAATCGTCCGTGAAAGTGATGAAATACCTATAGCCTTCTCGTGCGGTGATTGACATAGGTCCACACACATCCGTATGTATGAGTCCTAATAGGTCAGCAGCGCGCATTCCAACACCTTTGAAGGAAATTCGAGTCATCTTACCAATGAGACATGATTCACACAAGCCAAATGATTGAAAATCAAAGGCCGAGATAGCTCCATTCTGTATGAGCTGTTTAACGCGTTTCTCATTAATGTGTCCCATACGGCAGTGCCATAGATATGTTTGATCTTTGTCACCAACCTTTAACTTCTTATTCATTACGTGCAATATTTCTATGGTCCGATCTAAAACATAAATTCCGTTCATGGAGACTGCCTTGCCATAAATCATATCGTGTAATGAGAAAATGCAACTATTATTCTCTATTACAAATGAAAAACCAAGTTTGTCAAGTGCGAAATCAAAATAATGTTTTTAGAAAGACTGGTACATAATAGCGATTATATAGAAATAACTCAAATCCGCTAGGAAGCTGGATCACATATGTTCCCCTCGAGACGGCAGCCACTCGTGCTCCATTCCCGACACGCAGGTCCACCTCACCCTTTACGAGGGGTTCGATGTTTCGGAGGCCCTGCACATGATTGCACAAATGAGAACCACAACCAGTATCTAGTACCCAAGTTCCGTAACTTGCGTGGTTAATCTCAATCATATGAATAAATGAAGAAGAAGAAGAAGACATACCAACAGGATTAACGCGACCGCTTTTATGTCCTCATGGTATACAGACATGTACGCCTCAATGCCCGATCTTGTGGCAATGATGGCATTCCATGTTACTAGTCTTGCTCTTTGTCGCGCGTGATGAGGTGCTCGACACACCAGGCCCACTCTTACCTGATCCCGACTTCTTAAACTTCGGTTTGCCTACCGCTAGGTCTACCTGAGCTTTGCCCTTACCCTTGCCCTTGTTTGACACAACGAGAACATCCTGTTTCAAGCTCCCACTAAACTTCATATCCTTCTCGGTCTGTACGAGTAGGGAGTGTAGTTCATGAGGACTTTTCTTCAAATCATTCATATAGTAATTCGCCCTAAAGAGCGCAAAACTATCGTGGAGTGAATGAAGCATGCGCTCAATCACGATGTTCTCGCTGATTTTACAATCAAGCGCCTTCAGTCTCTCGACATTCTCAATCATGCTGAGAATGTGTGGGCTAACCGGTTGGCCCTTCTGGAGTTTCGCATCAAAGAAGCGAGTGGTATGCTCATAGGTCACGATTCTCGGTGCTTTCGAGAATTCCTTAGTGAGCGTGGTGAAAATCTTGTTTGCACCTTCGGCTATGAAGCGTTTCTGCAAATTGGATTCCATTGCAAAAATGAGTACGTTTTTAATCGCACCCGCTTCCATGACGAAATCGTTATACTTGGCGATCTCGTTAGCTCCGGCCCGTGGGGCCTGGGTTTGACGGGATGGGCTCTGTCGATATTTGAGCTTCCCGTCGGCGGCGGCATTCCGTAATGCCGCCTCCCAGTCCGCGAAGTTTGATCCATCATTCTTCGATCGAGTAGACGATTCATCCGATTCATGAAGATCCGAAGCCAGGACTCACGGTCCAATGTGGCACTTGGCATTGGGTCGTCAAAGACGGCCACCATTTTGTTATTAGCAGTTTAAGTGATCGTGATCTACACTGAAAAAGAAAGGAAAAACAAAACGAAATAAGCAACTCATCGAGGTGATTTAAGTCTATTTAAAATTCATTTTAATCGTGTAGACTCATTGCACTTGCATAATTGATCTCCCTCAAGAATAATACAAGTGATCCCAAGACTCAATTTCCGTAAATTGATAAGCCAACTGTTTAGCTAGTTCTATCGTTAGAACTCTTGGTCGATAGATTTCCGTAAATCCTATCTATAGTCCACCATAATCATAGGATCGTACGAGTGACCATAGTGTTGAGATAAAATAGGTCAATCAGTTCCAACTTACCCGACGTAGAAGGGGTCATATTATGCCTACCGACGAAGAAGGGATTCATTGGAGTTTGACCTATAAAGACTATTCTCAATTTTTGGTTATACGAGGAAGATCCCATCAACTTAGTTTTAATTCATTTTAAGTGAACGAATAACTAGCATTGCGTGAATGAATTAATTTAGGTGATGGCTTATAAAAACGTGTGATATCTGTATATCAAAGAAAACTAACGCGTGACCTCTATATGAGTCAGTTTTCATGCAATTATTAGGTGGTTTGGTTTTAGGCGGAATATGATGCAATCTATCGTTACGATAAAATAAATAAAAGAATGCAAAACGTAAATAAAAGTCCTAGTGTGGCCTATCCTAGTAAAAAGAACATAATACAACTTTGGAATCCACCGTTGGACCCGAGAAGCTTGTCTTGATGTTCCATCTTTGTCCATGCAGCGGGAGTGAGCATCCGATCTCCATCTTTGGTCTTCTCAAAATTACAATTTAAAAATTACAAAATATAAACCTATTTACATTCTAAATAAAAACTGTAATTACAAGGAAAAACCAAAACGGAGATACAAGATCTCAAAATACAACCAAGACCGTGTTCCATCATTACGATAACACGTTCTACTAAGGCCACACTAAGTTACAACCGTTTGTAAAATTAAATACGTAATAAAACATTCAAGGCATTCAAATATAACGATAAATAAAAATGCATCAACTAAAATAAAATTTATTGGTGACATAATTCCGTAATTATGTTAAATTTATCCAAACCACCTTTTAACGATTAAAATTATGTGACAAAACCGCTTCTATCAACTTAATTTTAATTCATGATAATCCGTTACTTTAAATTGCTTTAAAATAACTAAATGGTACGTGAGTGAACCGTTTCACTATCAAGCGAATGCACAAAATCCGTATTGTGCACATGTTATGGTCGAAAAAAAAACAAAACATGAAAAAAAAAATTTCTTCTTTCACGGCTGAACCGTGACAAACCATAAATTTTTTTCTTTTTTTGTTTTAGCTGCTCAAAACCGTGAGCAAAGAGGGCAAAAAAAAAAAATTCAGCTGCTCAAAACCGTGAGCAACAACATTCAACACAAAATCGATTTGACAAAACCCAATTGCAATTTGAACATAATCCGTATTAAAACAAAAATTACAATTGACAGGATCTTAACATATTGTTATAATTATCGTTTAAAATAACAATATGCAAAGAACAAATCGAAAAACAAAATCAGACGATCAAGACTGATAAGCCGTGATGCAATAGGGCACGGTTTTCAATAAAAAGAAAACAGCCGAAAAAAAAATTAGAAAACAGCCGAAAAAAAAATTCAGGCCGCACGGTTTTCTAGACAAAACAATCATCGTTTCAAATCGTTTAATGAAAATCACAATGGAAAAATTACGTGGCGTCGCTCTGATACCACTTGTGAGGTAATATCCGTATAAAACCCTTACATTTTAGGACTATAACGTAAGTTTAAGATGCGATTTATGGTCATAAACGAAAAACAATAGAGAAAACGATAAAGAACAAAGAATCAACCTCGGGTTCTTTGAAATTCGGCCTAAGAACAGAAATCAAAATAGATTTCCTCCTAATCGTTGCACCCAAGACCGTCTGAGACTATGCCCCTTGTGCTAGAATGTACTCTCTAATTGCCTTGCAATATTGAGAGAGTTTTGTGTGAATTTTGCTAGATGTGAGATCTAGGTTTTTCAGAGAAGAATGCTCTCAAAAACCTAATTTCCTTTCAAATGAAAATCAGTTAGGTCAAAAGGAGAGAAAACTCTCCTTTTGTTCTCATGGGTTCGGCCGTGGGTATGCATGGGGAGGAAGTGGGCTTTCCACTTTCTCCTTATTCAACTCGTGGTCCGACTTGTTTCGCTAAAATGTATATGACGGGTTTTATTATAAATCGTCATCGGTTATCGGTTATTAAAATATCGACTAGTAACATGGATTAGTCAACATATTAATACATGTCCGACAAAGACAATATTGTATAATTAATTCAATATACATCAATTAAATATAATCGTTTATATTCAATTTACGAAATAACCGCTTAATTCGTCTTAGCCATTATTATTTAATCCGTATTAAATAATTATCTCAACATCGCGTTTGACTAATTATTAGTCAAAGACTCCGACTAACTGCTTAGTCAAATTGGGCATCAACATGACTGTATTTTCATACCGTCACATCTCTCAAACGTATCCTATAGGTGTGACTTTTAGGGACCAGTTGATCACCGCCATCTGTATGACAATAACGTCAAACTTATCTAGCAAGCCAACCGTTATTGATAAACGTGGACCAACTGATAATAATACAAAAGTATACCCTTTGATCCTTTTAGAGATTTAAATGTTATTGCACTAACTGTAGAGGACACCAGCCCCAACACTTCCGTCTAGCAATAGACTGTCACATTTTCATATGTAAGACTATCCTTAATCTCGACCAATCAAAATTCAACAACACTCATACACCTACTCACTCACACCCCACATTTATATATTATTATTATTATTATTATTATGATTATTATTATTATTATTATTATTATTATTATTATTATTATTATTATTATTATTATTATTATTATTATTATTATTATTATTATTATTATTATTATTATTATTATTATTATTATTATTATTATTATTATTATTATTATTATTATTATTATTATTATTATTATTATTATTATTATTATTATTATTATTATTATTAGTAGTAGTAGTAGTAGTAGTACTACTACCCGTGTGACCCCCACCATGCACACCCTTGCTTTTCCTCATTTCTTCTTCTCCTTTTCTTGCGTTAAACAGCAGCAACAACAATCCCCTGCAACAACAACAAACCCAGACCAACAACTCCATTTTCGTGACATAAAAACCCAGATTCCGACTTCGTTTCTCAACCTTTTCCTCTAATTCTTCCACCATTCTCCTCCTTACTCCCTCCTTCATCTTTCTAGGTAAGAAAGCTATGATTTTGTGGTGATTTCAGTTTGACCTGCCTCCTAAAAGTTCCGATTTTTAGCTCCTTTATTTCGTTTTCCTCCTTCTAGTTGAAGAAACCGAAGACCCGCAGGGAGGCTCGCACTCTTTTGACGTTTTCCACAGAGATTTGAAGAGCAATGAGGTAACGGTGATAGGTTACTCGACATATGTCGGAATTTCTGTCTTTTGTATCGTCTTATACGTGCTTACTCGATAAAGTTTGGTCCTTTACTTTTCTTTTCATTTGTATGGTAAATTTTGTCTCATATTGGTGGTTGTGTTGAATTGTTTCGAGTCTAAATTCGGGTCTGTGTTATGTTGCTTGAGTTCGACCTCGGCTCGCATTGTTGGGTGGAAATGGGCTGTTTGGTTCGTTTTGGGACGGGGAAAGCAGTCTTTCAGGACTGATTTGAGTTACTTCTTACCTGTGAGCTCTCACTTTGAACCCGTCTCAGGTGCTCCTTAACATTGCCCAAATTCGGACCGCTTGTGCGCGAGTATGTAGTCAATTAGGGCATGTTGCACTCTGTTTTTGGGAAACGGTTTCTGTATGTACTTTCAGTGCTGGTTGGAGGTAGTTTTGCAGGTGTATGGGAGTATTCTGGTACCTGTGCAGTGCTGTGTTGTGCAACGTACGGAAAATATTGGGACTGTAGAAGTCGGGTTGCGGGTGGACTGTCGTGGGATGATATTCGGAAGTCGAAATGGGTTATGTTGGTTGTTGTATGTGTATACCTGATATTATCGCTTTAAAGGTCTAGCTTGAACCATGTTTGGCTACGGGTTGTAGAGCTACCTCACGGTTGTTTGGGTGTGTTGGGTAATCTTGCGTAGGGTTGGATGCGGGTAGTCGAGTGGCTGTGGTTGAGTCGTGTTTTGGGCTGTCCAAAGTGGTTCTTTGAGTCGTGGCTATGGGTGCTCGTAGTGTAGGCTTGGGTCATTCAAAATATAATTAAATAACCGTCTTGTATTTTATATAGCGATAATTTGTTAATATCGTTCTTTCACATAGTCATTTTGTTGGGCTTACTATATTTCTTTCCTTGGGCTTGTTATGTTCAATTCGTAGGGCTTGTCATATTTCATGTGTTGGACTCCATATGATTTATTTGTTGAACTTTATATGATTTAAATGTTGGGTTTGACACGTCTTGTTTGTTGGGCTTAATATAATTCAATTATTGGGTTTCTCATAATTTGTTTATTGGACTGATTTTGTCACTGGTATTGGACTTGTTTGCATTCCGTAATTCTCACATGACGTAAATTATTCATTATACCTTATTATATTTTATTTAAACGGCATGTTAAATTATGAAATAGAATATTTAATAATAAATACAAGTATGAAATATTTATTATATATAAGTACTTGTGAGAGTCATATCTTTGATAATGTCTTGAATTGTCTGGTTGTGAGAGTCTTGGTCCTATCGGATACTAGGGGTGAGCTATAAGCCCTCTAGTTGCGATATGATCGTCGGGATTGATGTTCCCATCCGTACTCATGGTGAGATGCAAGCCATGAGTATGAATGTGACATTAACGGTCCCGTGTCATATGATGTTTGCATGATCATTCTTACTCTTATTGTGACTCAAGTGTGACGTTTTACATTGTGTGACTACTTGACATTCCTTATTTACCTCTTTCGGACCTTTGGTTACGATTGTGTGCCATGTTTCCAGATTGGGTTATCTTTCCTCTTTCGGACCTTTGGTTACGAGTGTGTGCCATGTTTCCGGATTGGGTTATCTTTCCTCTTTCGGACCTTTGGTTACGAGTGTGTGACATGTTTCCGAATTAGGATATCCTTCCGCCTTTCTTCGGACCTTTGGTTACGGGTGTGTGCCATGTTTCCGATTAGAGGTTACTCGAACTTTGGTTACGAGTGTGTGCCATGTTTCGAGTCTTGCATACGATGGGTATATCGTTTGTATGTCCATCCCGAGAGTCTGGATCCAGGTTTAGACTAGGACCGTATTATGATCGTCGTCCTACCAAGAGGTTGGAGTCTAGATGGTTTGTCTTGTGAGTTCATACTAAGTATATGTCTTACACTTGTTGAGTCGTATCAATATGAGTTGGTTAACTTGGTTGTTCTACACCCTTGTTTCCAAATTCATATTCATTCAAACCTACCATGCCTATTCCATTAAGAAAGTACTATGTCTATCTGATCTTGATTATTCATTATATCTCCTTGTTCTTTATTGTTCACATATGATGCATGATTAATATGTTTAATTAAGTGTTTGTTACTTGCATTTTGACATATTGTGGCTGGGAGAACCTTGAGTTACTCCCCACTGACTGTGGCGTTCATGTTTACATGAATGACAGGTTGTGAAGATGCTTACGTGGGGAAGACGTGTGGGCTAGCGAGAACTAAATCCTTGGACCTTAGTTTCTAGTTTAGAAACCCCTTATATGTTTATTCGTGGGATATCTTTTGCCCACTTTCTAGACTTGGGTTGTAATAACCTAAATTTGTCTATTTTAGTATTTGTTCATTTCATTTTTGGCACCCGCGTGTTAGTCTGTAGCTTATCATCAAAAGTTTTTAAAATCTCACAAATTTCCGCTTTAATTTGTTAGTTATATTTTCCGCTTTATCGCGGGGTGTCACAGCAGGTGCTGCGTCCCTTGGAAGAGGCGCAACACTTGCTGCGTCCTTTCCTCAGCGGGTTCCTCCTGCGCAAGAAAGCGCATTTGACAGCCTGTCGTATTTTAGGCATAACTTTATCTACAGGACTCGGATTAAAGTGATTTTGGTGGCGCTAGAAAGATAAGAAAGAGATCTAGAACTTTCTGTGAAATAGGCCTGACCCAAAAAAGTCGTTATCACCTCGTAAAACGGGCCTAAAAGTCGGGTTATCATTTTAGCTAAATGAAATGCACATTTTGTAATGTAAACTTTTAGTTTATCCCAAAGAAGTGACATGGGACTCAAAATGAGAATAATCATGACATTTTATGACATCCTAACCTTAGGTAGACAAACACATTGCTTTGACTCGGGATTTGACGGTTTTAGGAAATGAAGACGGTTTTTGACCCAGACTCCAAATGTACTTGATACGTGCATATTCTATACACTTTATCTGCAGTTTTGGCACGTACTTCCATGCATAATTGTTAACTTTAAGCTACTATTTCTCCCGAAATGGTTTACTTTGCATTTTCTATGATTTATTGTAGGAATGAATGGAAGTAAGCTAAATCGAGCCTAAATCGTCCTCCGGAGGCAACTTCAGGGAAGCTTGGAAGAAGGAGGTTTGTACTCACTCACCTCGGGATGCGTGCATTGGAGTGAGGAGCTGTTTTTGAAGAAAAGAAGTGTTTCTGCACAGCACCATCAGTCGATTGACTATGTTGTAAGGTCGATCGACCACTGAAGTACATCAGACGCTACTGGATCGCCACCATCAGTCGATCGACCATACTGATCAGTCGATCGACCGGTCTTCGAGCTGAGAATTATTTCTTCGTGTTAGACTTTTAAAAGCCCAACTTGTAATTAACCTTTAGCATCTTTTTATCAGTAGAACGCAGCAATAATTAGGTTATGCTTTTCATTATTGAAGAACTCAGTTTTTAGATCTAGCTTTGCTGACGAAACCCCTCGATTTCGATACTTTATGCTTGAATTCGATTAGTAACTTTTTATGCAATTCCTTTCTTCTTTTAATTCTTATTATTTCAATTCTTGTTTCATCAATTTAATTCCAGAAATTCATCTCTTGTCCTTTGTCTTTTATTTAAATTCAATCATGTCAATCTTGTTCTTTGTTATCAATTTAGCAATTGTTTTAGTTTTAGTCATGCGTAGCTAATTTCTTTGATTGGGAATTAGGTGAGCCATGGCATAAGTTAGGATTGTTTTGTGGTATGAATTCTTCCGTATTGGTCTTGTTGTCTTTTGATAAATCCCTTTACTAGATTGAAAGATTAGTAATTTGAATTATCGTTAGATTGGAATTTCTCTTGAGTGAAAGCTTTGAGAAATTTCGGGGAACTAGAAGACCGCAAGGTTAATTTGAGCATAGATCAAAAGGCTAGCTTATATTCCCTGAGACCGTATTATAAGACCTCTGCTACTTTACTGACCTGACATTTGCCGTGGTGAACCGAAGTTCCCAGTCTTCTTTTTATCTTGTTGAGAAATTTCATTTTAACAATTAGCCAATTAGTCAACCAATCTCAAAACCCCCCAATTAATTGTTACTTTTATAGACTGAAAAATAGCAAACAAAATCAACCTTGTCTCTCTGTGGTTCGACCCTTACTATCACTAGCTATAGTTTTAGTTTGGAATTATAAATTTAATTTTGATACAAAACGACGGTATCAAATTTTGGCGCCGTAGCCGGGGAGACGGTGTAATTCTGTTTGCTTTATTTTTAGTTTATTTTTCTTATCTCAAGGAACTTTGGTTCCTTGAGACCGTTGCTTACCTTTGCTTCTAGTTTTGCTTTTGCACAGTTAGAAGACAGGTTTTTGAGAGGAAGACTTGAGTACTCTCATTTTGGCAATTATGGCTACCATATATGATAATCTACAGCCAAAGGAACACCATCTTCCAAAGGGGCACCAGTTACCTACCCCTACTGCGGGTAATTTCGAGTTTCGTTCCTCTTATATCGATTTAGTGGAGCGAAATCGGTTTTTAGTCTACTGGAGATGAGGACCCCTTGAAGCATATGGAAATTTTCACGGACTCTGCTGTTCCATACCTATACCAGCTGGGGTGACTCAGGATGAAGTAAAGGGGTTGATGTTCTTATATTCCTTGAAGGATTCAGCGCGAGATTGGTACCGCTACCTTGATAGGGTAGCAACTGGAGTCACGGACTGGACATCTCTAGCATTAGCCTTCTACAAGAAGTACTTTCCACTTTCAAAGACTGACGCCTTGAGAAGTAAAATCACAAGTTTCCAACAAGGAGCTGATGAAGGTTTTTGCGAAGCATGGAGGGTTTCAAAAGTTTGGTCCGAGCTGTCCCTCACCATGGTTTCCAGCAATGGTATCTTTGCAACCTATTTTATAATGCTCTATATGATGATTACAAGGTCATCCTGGATGCAGCTGCTAATGGTAGGTTCCAAAACAATACCGGTCAAACTAAAGGTTGGAACACTATTGAGCAGATGGCAGTCCATAGAGCTGAGTTTGGAAGTTCACGTGGAAAGTCACGAAAGCAAAGTGATGAAATGAGTGCCGTTGTGACACTTATAACTTCTATTTCTGCCCGTCTCGAGAAGCTCGAGATTTCTGAAGCTTCCAAGGAGAAAGTTGAGATAACTGTTCAAAACCCAGATGAGATCGAGAAGTTGAGAGAAATGGTCCAACTCCTTTTGGTTCACATGGCAAATATGGAAGCAGCCGGGATTGAGTCCTCAAGGAATTTTGTGAAGCAATTGGAGAATATAGAGGCTAAGCAAGTTGCTAATTCTTCAAGCAAATGTGAAGGGCCGATTGAAACGATTAATTCCATTAATCTCAGAAGTGGCCTCTCTTATGAAAGTCCCGACAAGCCAAAGGAAGACTCGGGAAATGATGAAGAAGCTCGTTTAAATTCTGGTGCAAAAACGAGCTCAATTGCGATTTACGGTCGATCGACCAACATTGTCGATCGATCGATCAAGCGTCGATAGAATAGTTTCGATCGAAACTATTCACACTAAAGATACGATCGATCGACCAACATTGTCAGTCGATCGACTGGATCACCTGACGAAATCAATTCTGAACAGGAACTGTTCACGCCCAGCCAAGTTGGTCGATCGACCACTCATATCAGTCGATCGACTGGAATCCCAGAGCAGGATATAAATCCGTCAACTAGTTCGCATGATTCTTCACTCATTGATGATTTGACGGGGGTTTTAAACCTACGGAAGCCGAAGGTTACTGATCCTACGACCAGTGTTGCAGTCCCGTATCCGGAGCGTTTGAAGGCTACTAAGCTGGAGCGTAAGTTTGGTAAGTTTCTGGAGATGGTCCAGAATCTCGAGGTAACGGTTCCTTTCATTGACTTAATTACCCAGGTACCCTCTTACGCTAAATTTATGAAAGATATTTTAAATCGTAAGAGAAATTTTCGTGATGATGGTAATGTTGCTTTTGTGGAGGAATGTAATGCTCTTTCACAAATTAATGTGCCACCTAAATTAAAAGACCCGGGTAGTTTTTCAATTCCTTGCACTATAGGTAACCACGTAATTGGAAAGGCCCTTTGTGACTTAGGGGCCAGTGTCAGTGCCATGCCCTATTCTGTTTGCGAAAGGTTAAACATTGGTAGACTTAAGGTGACCGATATTACCGTTCAAATGGCAAATAGATCGACTTAGAGACCTATAGGGGTTCAAGAGGATGTACCCGTTCGAGTGGGTAAGTTTTTTATTCCTGTCGATTTCGTTGTTTTGGACATTGCAGAGGACAGTCAGATACCTATTATTTTAGGCAGACCGTTTTTACATACAACAATGGGTCGTAATAGATGTCAAACGCTGAACCATCACCTTAGAGGTAGGGGATGACACCATTGAGTTCATCTTGCTCACAAGGCGACGAACTCGCGATGAGGATACGTGTTATTCCATTGATATTGTTGACAGGGTTGTTACTTGTAATTGGAGGGAATCCTTAGCCAAGGATCCCTTAGCTGATATAACCCGTTTAGGTGAGTGTGTAGGTAATACAGTGGAGAATGCTGAGGAGCCAGATGCTTTGGTAGCCTCAATGGAGAGCTACGAGCTCAATGAAGAAGAAGATGAGATGCTTTTAAGCTTGGCCAACGAGAACTTGGTCAACACTTTCTACACCATTGAAGCTGATTCTGTCTATGCTGTAAAGGTAAAGGTGCCGGAGCGTAAGCTACTTCCTCCTAATCTTAAGTATGTTTTTCTAGATGATACGGAGCAAGACCCAGCTATTGTTAGCTCTAAGCTTAATGATGACCACTATCTGCTTTGATGTGTGTGCTTAAGAAAAACAAGAAGGCTTTGGGTTACTCTTTGGATGACATTAAGGGCATCACCCGATGTTTGTATGCACAGATAGAGTTGGAAGAAGGCCACAAGCCTTACGCATGGGTCAACGCAAGTTGAACCGAAGATGCGAGAAGTTGTTATGGCCGAGGTGATGAAACTACTCGATGCCGGTATTATTTATACAGTTGGCAACTCCAAGTGGGTTAGCCAGATTCGTAGTCCCGAAGAAAGGAGGGACTACCGTGGTTAAAAATGATAAAAATGAATTAATACCAACTCGAGTAGTGACAGGGTGGCGGATGTGCATTGATTATAGACAGTTGAATGCCGCCACCAAGAAAGACCACTTCCCCTCCCTTTTGTTGACCAAATGACCGAAAGACTTGCTTCTAACAAATTTTTCTTTTTCTAGACGGATATTCAGGTTCTTTCGTATCCCTATTCATCCTGGACGATCGAGTAAGACCACTTTTACCCCTCCACCGGGTGTTTTTGCATATCGTAGAATGCCTTTCGGATTGTGTAACGCCCCTGCTACCTTTCAGAGGTGCATGATGGGGATTTTTTCTGATTATATAGAGAATATTATGGAAGTATTCATGGATGATTTCTCAGTTTATAATAGTGACTTTGATCGTTGTTTAGCTAACCTTGATAAAGTCATGCAGCGTTGTATAGATGTTAATCTTGTTTTAAACTGGGAAAAGTGTCAGTTTATGGTCAATGAGGGAGTTGTGTTAGGGCATCTGATTTCTGATAAAGGTATACATGTTGATAAGGCAAAGGTGCAGGTGATTGAGCAATTACCTCCTCCCGTGAATGTTAAAGGAGTGAGGAGTTTCCTTGGTCACGCTCGTTTTTACCGGCGTTTCATTAAGGATTTTTCAAAAATTGCTAAACCACTTACACATTTGCTCCTTAAGGATGCTGTCTTTGAATTTACTGATGAATGCCTTACCGCTTTTAACAGGTTAAAGGAGGCCTTAGTTTCTGCGCCAATCATTCAGCCGCCTGATTGGGACCTCCCATTTGAGATCATGTGTGATGCCAGCGATTATGCGGTCGGTGCAGTTTTGGGACAGCGGAAGAATAAAGCTTTGAATGCCATATATTATGCGAGCCGAACTCTGGATGAGGCTCAAATTAATTATTTTACCACTGAGAAGGAGTTTCTAGCTGTAGTTTTTGCCTTAGACAAATTTCGGTCTTATTTGTTAGGTTCTAAGGTTATTGTTTATACACCACCATGCAAATATTGAAGACTCTCTTTATTAAGAAAGATGCGAAGCCGAGGCTTTTGAGGTGGATACTCCTTTTGTAGGAGTTTGATTTGGAGATCAAAGACAAGAAAGGAGCTGAGAATGTGGTGGCTGACCACCTATCTCGTCTGCAGCTGACAGAAAGGGAGGATTCGTTGCCTATTAATGATTCTTTTCCTGATGAGAGTCTGTTAGCTATTACTACTTTAGGGTCTTATCCACCTCCGTGGTTTGCTGATTTTGCTAACTTTGCTGTGACAGGTAGGATACCACCCGAGCTTATGATGCTAGACAATATTTTTGGGATGATCCTTATGTTTTCAAGGAATGCGCAGACGGTCTCATCCGGAGATGCGTACCTCAATGGGAGGTGAAGGATATCCTAGAGGCTTGCCACTCTTACGCTTATGGTGGTCATCATGGTCCGTCCGGATCGTAGCTAAGGTACTCCAATCTGGTTTCTATTGGCCAACTTTGCATGCAGATTGTCGCAATTTTGTTCTTGAGTGCGATGCTTGTCAAAGATCGGGAATATTTCAAGAGACATGAGATGCCACAGGTAGGCATTCTTGAGGTTGAGATTTTCGATGTCTGGGGCATTGATTATCAAGGACCTTTTCCGAGCAGTCAAGGTAATAAATATATCCTCGTAGCTGTAGATTATGTATCCAAATGGGTGGAAGCTATTGCTACTCCCCATTGCGATGCAAAGGCCGTGATTAAACTGTTTAAAAAGATTATTTTCCCACGTTTTGGTGTCCCTCGGGTTGTCATTAGCGATGGGGAAATGCATTTTAAAAAGAAACAACTTAGTGCTTTATTGACTAAATTCGGTGTCCAACATCGTAGAGGTTTGGGGTATCATCCCCAAACTAGTGGTCAGGTTGAGGTTTCTAACAGAGAATTGAAAGAAGTCTTAGCTAAAGTTGTTTCTAAATCACGGAAAGATTGGAGTCTTAAGTTAGATGATGTCTTATGGGCTTATAGAACTACGTTTAAGACGCCGATCGGGATGTCACCATACCGATTGATTTATGGTAAGACATGTCATCTACCTGTTGAGTTAGAGCGTAAGTCCTGGTGGGCTATTTGTGATTTGAATTTGGATCCTAACCTCTCTCGTGAGAAACGCATGACACAGCTGAATGAGCTAGAGGAATTTAGGCTGCTGGCCTATGACAATGCAAGGATCTACAAAGAGAAAACAAAGCGCTGGCACGACAAGAGAATCATCAAGCGCGAATTCCATATTGGCGATAAGGTACTCCTTTTTAATGCTCGTATCCGTCTATTTCCTGGTAAGCTGAAATCCAGGTGGACCGGCCCCTATACGGTCACAGCAGTTACAAAATTCAGATCAGTGGAATTGGAGACCTCAGCTGGAGAAAGGTTCAAGGTTAACGGCCAATATGTGAAGCATTATCACGGATCAGATGCATATATTGGGAAAGTCGAGGTATTATACTTCGACCCGTTATCGGATGATGCAAAGTGAGGTAAAAAGGTCGTGCGGGACCTCTTAAACCAGCGCTAACTGGGAGGCAACCCAGGTTGTAATTATTTGTAATTTAGGAATTTTATTTTGTTATTTTATTTAATTTGCATTTTTGAGTTCTTTTGTATTCTTTAATTCCTTTCAATTTGCAATTTCTTGGTTTGGGAATATGGGCGCCTTTGATAATTTTTTCAGGAATTTATTTTATGCAAAGTGCGCAGGTGGCTTACTGAATGTTTGTGAGATAAAGACGGGAAATTATGATGGCACAAATGAATTTTGACGAATTAAAGTCTAATTGCCAGCTCTAGCAGTCGATCGACTAGGTGGTTCAGTCGATCGACTGAAGCGGAGAAAGCAGAAGCTACCGTGCAGGAATATTGGTCGATCGACTGGGTCAATGAGTCGATCGACCAATACACGACTCCGTGGTCGACAAATGAAAGACCGGTCGATCGACCGAGTAAAGTGGTCGATCGACCACTTCGCGGGTTCAGAAACCGTTTTAATAAGGAAGTCTTCTCTCCTTATTCATTCATTCACTCTTATATTCTCACAAACTCAGAAAATCAGGAGCTAACCTTAATTCCTTCCTCCTTTTCGAAAATTTCACCTGCCATCTCCTCTTACACTTGTTTTTTTCTTGCTTTAATCTTCAAGTTTCTTCAAGGTATGGCTCTAATCTTATTTCCATGCTCTATTTTCAATTTCTACTGCAGTTTAATTGAAATTTTCGAGCATATGGCCATTGAGACGGAAAAAATCGATTTGGGGAAATCGATTTTAGGGATTGATTTCTTGTCATTTTCATACTTTAATTGCTTATTCTACCCTTTCCCCCTTGATTTTCGACACTAGCTAGCAACGAGGAGGCGATTAAAACCGTTTTCCCCAAAATCTCGAAACCCTAATTTGCGATTCACGTCTGATTTTGATTCGGGTTTCCGTAAATTGACATTGTTAAGGGATTCTTGTTGCTAATGAGTTGTTTGCAGGTAATAAAAATGACGAAAGGGAAGGAGCACATGCACGAGGGTCAGTCAAGCCAAGGCCCTCCCAAGCGGCCACGCGGACCGCCACTGATGATAGAGGCTACTACGGATAGTCTACCTGACTATCCGCATGTTATCTTTGCTGATTCTACTCAACGTGCTAAGTTTACCCTTTTTGTTGCGAGAATGAAGGTCACAGCTACCCGGTTTCTCCATAAAGATACTTTGGAGAAATTAGGCTGTTATGAGTCGGTTGTGTCCCTGCTAAATGGGACAGGTATGATGGGTCTTGTGGACATGGCTGAGTTCACATACTACATTATGTCCCTCGAATTCTTTTCGTCTTATGCTTTTAATTCCGCTGCTTTTAAGGAAAATAAGACTAATCCTTGCATTTCCTTTCGGCTTTTCAATGTCAACTACTCTCTGACATTAGCTGATTTTGCCGGTTTTCTGGGTCTTTATTTCGAGGGCAGAACCTCGGATACCTCTGACGTTCATCGAGTCATGTGGTCATGCATCAGTGACTTTCATGGGCCTAAAAGGACGGGCACTTCCGTCCATTTGCCCCCTCTTCGTTATTTTCTACGGCTAATGGGTAATACCATTTTTGGCCGTAAAGAGTCTAATAATGTGAATAATATTGAGCTTTCTATCTTGGCGGGCTATCTGAACGTTGAAAGTCGGATAGCCCGTATTTATAACATTGCCTACTTGACTGCCGCTCACTTTCAGACTGTAAGTGAGGGCACTTTGACCACCATTGCTTGTGGTGGGTTGGTGACACGTATCGCCAACCGCCTTGTTTTACTTTTCCCTCGAGAGGAGGTCCCCATCGACCCTGACCTACGTTTCATGGACCTTCCTTACGCGGGGGCTGTTTATTGGGTCGATAGACAGATGCGGTGGAAGATTGATTCTTTCATCTGTGACCGCATCCCTATTCTAGGCTACCCTCCTATCCTGCCCCTTACCACTGTTCAGGGGGCAGCTCGGCCGCCCTTTCTTAGTTACAGGCTTCCTCTAGTGGCGGCCACTGCTACTGCTAGCACTTCGAGGAGAGCTCGTGCCTCCTCTTCACATGCACCCTCTTCCTCCACTCCTGCTCCCACTGGCTACCCGGACACTTTTCGACCACCTACTCCTTTGGTTGTCCCTCCGGTCATGGACCAGAGGGCAATGTCACGTGTGTTGGGTGACTTGTGCAGGAGCTTTGACCAGCACAGGCTAGACACGACTCTAGCCCTCTACCCAGTTTACGAGGAGTTAGCCCGAGGAGGGATGCTCCCACAGGGTGCTTGGACTCACCCTTCCTACTTTGTCCCTCCTGTGGGCGGCTACCCTCAGCCTGCCAGGAGACCCCCTCCTACTACTACTGTTGGTGCCTCCACTTCCAGGAGAGCCACTACCGCTGCTACTGAGGCGGACGAGGAGAGCGACTCGGGGTCCGGAGAGTCTAGTGGAGAGGAGTACGATGGTGGAAATTAGATGCTGGTGACCTCCCCGTTTTTGGCTGGTTTGGGGAGGTCGTATTTTGTGAGTTCCTTCCTTTCTTTATTAGCTTCCTTTTCTTTTATTATGCTTTTATTCTCCCATTTTTCTGCTGGTGATTTGCTGCTGAGCACAATGAGGGCATTGTGCGTTTTGGTTTGGGGAGGGTATTTGCATATGCCTTTTGTTTTGCATCTGCATTTGTTTTTTATTGCATTTCAATCACATGTTTAGTGCATTTCTGTTTGCATTTGTTTTTTATTTTCATTAATTTTAAAAAGAAAAAAAAAATTGAAAATTCAAAAAAAATCAAGAATATCACGTTTACTTTTGCATATAGTTGAGTCGGATTGGAGTTATTAATGATGATTTAGCACTATTAGTCAAATATGCCATTTCTTGCCTTTTCACAGCTGCTTAGTGAGAATTATAAGTGATTTCTCAAATTTTGTTATGGAATTCATTTCGGGTAATTAGACTTGACTTATTACTTTTGGCAAACTACTTATACTTTCTGAGATATAGAGCCTATAACTGGTGACATTCATGACCGGTTAATTTAGGATTGAGAGTAGTACTCCCTTCATTTCATGTTTTGCACGTGTATGAGTTTTGATTGCTTATTGCCTATACGCATTGGTTTGTGGTCGGTATTGCATGTTTTGAGAACTATTGCATCCTCCCCCTTTCTCGTTTTACCCCATTAACTCCACTATAAGCTATAACTGCCAGATGCCCTCAACTACATCCCATACTTAGCCTACCATTGTGCCAAGCTAGGAAGTAGTAGAGGAATTTTTTTCGGATTAGAAGCGGTTTTGGTTCGTTTTGTACTGATGGAGTGAGTATTGATGAGAAGTGAAGGGGATGTTAATGTTTCAGCTGGAAAGAAAGAAAAAAAAAATTTCAGAAAAAATGAAAAAAAAAGGGGACTTACCTGGGCAGAGAGCTCTGGTTGTGATAGGGTGGTCGATTGACTGCCATCACTAGTCGATCGACCACCAGTTCAGAAGATGAAAAAAAAAATGAAAATGAAAGAAAAGAAAAAGAAACAGACAGAAAAAAAAAAAAGAGGAGTTTTGAAAATAATAAGGTTTTGGTTGAATAAGAACGCGCCTCATATGCTTATTTCATGAATTGGAGGCGTTTGTCTTGGGATTTTGTGATGCCTAGTCTTTTAAAGGCATGGTTTATATGTTGAGTTGGAGGAAGAGATACGGTTTCTGATGGTTGAATAGGTACTAGCTTGGCTCTTACCTTCACTTTTTCCATAATTGTTTTGCCTTTCTTTTTCCACTTAACCTCACATATCCAAATCTTGCAATAGTTCGGCATGTAATAGTCTTTGACGGTGGTTATGCGTATGTACGGTAGCTAGAATCATTATTCTTGCTAGTCAAGCATACATGTTTTGTCGGTCGCAGTCTAGGTGAGAGACTGTATTTTTCTTTCCTCTCTTTTACATATAATCTTACCATTTGCTTTGCTGAGGGAAGAGTGACCCGGGAGAGTCCGAATGTATGAGTCTTGCAAGGTCGAACGCCCGATTTAATTCCATGATATGCATAAATTTTTTCACTTGATTTAAGCTTTGCAGTAGTTGACTATGTGCATTAAACGGTTTGGCATTGATTTGTAGCTAGCTCTGAGATGTACTCCTTTCCATTTAGTCTTTTATACGGGTCATAGTGCTTGCTTGGGGACAAGCAAGGTTTGGTTTGGGGAGATTTGATACGTGCATATTCTATACACTTTATCTGCGGTTTTGGCACGTACTTCCATGCATAATTGTTAACTTTAAGCTACTATTTCTCCCGAAACGGTTTACTTTGCATTTTCTATGATTTATTGTAGGAATGAATGGAAGTAAGCTAAATCGAGCCTAAATCGTCCTCCGGAGGCAACTTCAGGGAAGCTTGGAAGAAGGAGGTTCATACTCACTCACCTCGGGATGCGTGCATTGGAGTGAGGAGCTGTTTTTGAAGAAAAGAAGTGTTTCTGCAGAGCACCATCAGTCGATCGACTATGCTGTAAGGTCGATCGACCACTGAAGTACATCAGACGCTACTGGATCGCCACCATCAGTCGATCGACCATACTGATCAGTCGATCGACCGGTCTTCGAGCTGAGAATTATTTCTTCGTGTTAGACTTTTAAAAGCCCAACTTGTAATTAACCTTTAGCATCTTTTTATCAGTAGAACGCAACAATAATTAGGTTATGCTTTTCATTATTGAAGAACTCAGTTTTTAGATCTGGCTTTGCTGACGAAAACCCTCGATTTCGATACTTTATGCTTGAATTCGATTAGTAAGTTTTTATGCAATTCCTTTCTTCTTTTAATTCTTATTATTTCAATTCTTGTTTCATCAATTTAATTCCAGAAATTCATCTCTTGTCCTTTGTCTTTTATTTAAATTCAATCATGTCAATCTTGTTCTTTGTTATCAATTTAGCAATTGTTTTAGTTTTAGTCATGCGTAGCTAATTTCTTTGATTGGGAATTAGGTGAGCCATGGCATAAGTTAGGATTGTTTTGTGGTATGAATTCTTCCGTATTAGTCTTGTTGTCTTTTGATAAATCCCTTTACTAGATTGAAAGATTAGTAATTTGAATTATCGTTAGATTGGAATTTCTCTTGAGTGAAAGCTTTGAGAAATTCCGGGGAACTAGAAGACCGCAAGGTTAATTTGAGCATAGATCGAAAGGCTAGCTTATATTCCCTGAGACCGTATTATAAGACCTCTGCTACTTTACTGACCTGACATTTGTCGTGGTGAACCGAAGTTCCCAGTCTTCTTTTTATCTTGTTGAGAAATTTCATTTTAACAATTAGCCAATTAGTCAACCAATCTCAAAACCCCCCAATTAATTGTTACTTTTATAGACTGAAAAATAGCAAACAAAATCAACCTTGTCTCTCTGTGGTTCGACCCTTACTATCACTAGCTATAGTTTTAGTTTGGAATTATAAATTTAATTTTGATACAAAACGACGGTATCAGTACTCTAATTACTGCCAAAACGACCGTAATGACACCTAGATGACAACCATGAGGTAGACACAAGTGTTTGAGTTACCTTTTATTAACTAATTTACGAAACGTCATAAAATCGCGACATATGCTAAACATGTGGCCCAATCATCACTGGGTGTTTGGCGGGAGGTACAGAAACGAGGTATCTACAGAGCCCCCACTTTGAGTGAGGCTTGGACAAGGCAAAAGTCAAAGTATAGCCCTCAGGTCAATCGAAGATTACAACCTGACGACTATGGCGACGCGAGGCGGTTCAAGGGGTCTGAACCAAGGACCTGTCGTCGGGAACATTTTAGAGTCTGTCGACAATCGGGGAGGGTCGTTTAAAGTCCATTAGACTACGTAAGGAAGCTCGCTAGCCATAAGAAGAGACCATACCTGAGACACCTTCCTCGAGATGCTTCCGGAGGTGCATAGGAGCTAAGGGTAAGCGTAGGAGCTACGTGTAAGACCTAAAGGATATATAGAGGTTGTGCTAAGGTTTGGGACCCTAAAGGAAAACATCGACCGGAAGGAGGCCAAATATAAGTTCAACTTAAGGGGTAATCAAGGTTTGGGTGTAGGAACTCTAAGAAAAGGTGACCCTAAAGGAATATGATCCTAAAGAGGAAATGTGATCCTAAAGAAATATGATCCTAAAAGGAAAAGGTGATCCTAAAGGAATATGATCCTAGGGTTAAGTTTAGGAACTACTGGGTTACTAATTCTTTTTTTAAATGCGTGCGCTTAAGTTTTCTGAGGTATGAGAACTCCAAAAGGATTTATGGGTTTATGAACCTAAGGATGTTGGTGTGGGAGCTTAAAGGTTTATGAATCTAAAGGAAGCCATTTTGGGATCTAAGAATCTAGGGGGTAAGAATCCTAACTTTGGGTTTACAAACCTAAGGAAGGAGGCTTTGGCTTAGGAACTTCTGGAGAACGACACTTTTGCCTAACTTTATGAGGAAACAAAAATGTCAAAGGTAGCAGGACGTAAGCGGGAACTGGTGGGGAAACTGCGTGGGTCATCTTTAAACAAACTTCGATAAGTCTTGGGGTTGATGTTGATCTCCACGTATTGAGAGGGATGATTGTCTGTCCGTGTACTCTCGCTGGGGGAACATAATCGGGAACTGATCTCCATGTCTCGAGAGGGAATGTCTATCCGTGTACTCTCGCTGGGGGAACATAATCGGAAATTGATCTCCATGTCTCGAGAGGGAATGTCTGTCCGTGTACTCTCGCTGGGGGAACAGAATAGAGGTGTGTCGAAACACCTGTCAAAGAATATTCGCTCGTTGTGGCAAGTAAGGTCTTGATAAAGTACTGCTTCTGATACTTACCTGCATGGTTAGTAGCCGCACAAGAATGCAATCTAATATATGCACGTAAGCGATTATCACATGGACCTCGAATGAGGAAACACAAAAGTTGTTTCTTTATAAAAGTTGTTTAAAACTTGTTCAAAGAAATTTGTCGTTTGTAATGCGTTATGCATATTCAAATGGGCTTTAAACACTTGACGGACACGACATAGACCCTACATGGACGCGAGATGTAGACTGACTTAGTTTTGACGCGACACAGCGATGATTCTGACATGGCGCATGGATGACTCTGACAGATTTTGCCTAAGTATGCGCAACCCCTAGCCAAATATGGGTGACAAGGCATATCAGTTATAAAGGTAGAATGGTGTCGGCATATAAAGACAAGGCATGGGCCATGGATCATCTGTCTACTTGGGCTTCATTTACTGCCGTTTGCTATAAAAGAGACCCCTCTTGAGGCACGATGACTTGGAGAATTGATCTAAGATCTTTGTCATTGTCCGGACCGAGTACTAGCTAGACTTAGGGGAATAAAGGAAGGGTGGCATCTTGGAAGAGAAGCCCCCAGGATGAGAAGATGACTCTGGACTTTGGTAAAAAGGAGGCTGGGCGACAATAAGGAGCCCCCAGTATAGAGGTGTTGGTTGTGGAAGGGATGTTAATAGAGGCTGGAAGGTTAAAATAGAGGTTGAAAGTTGATGGTTGAGGTGGTTGATAATTGAGATTGAAGGTTGGAAGTGAGGATGGTTGTGTCCTTGAGGACTGCCTACGTATTCACGTGAAGTGAAATCAAACCAGGTCGTAGTTCTTAGGTTTGGTTAATTTTATTTGGGTGTTGTGGTTGTATCCTTCTTGTGTAAGAAAAGACTGCCTACGTATCCACCTGAAATAGGTGAAAGCAAACGATGCTCGTAGTTCAGGTGTGTGCCTAAGCTATGTTGTTAGGACCTTAAAGTGTAAGGGTCAAAAGGGTAATATTCCTTTGGTGACTCGAAGAATTGATTTAAGACAACTCTCTCTGATCATAGACCAAAGAGGTATAACTAATTTTGTATAAATTTCCTTGTCGCGTGAGCACACCTAAAAGTGGGCCCTAAGGATGAATATGGGTATGTCCCGTCCTAGGTAGCAAAGTATTTGAAGACTCCGTGTATGGGTCAAGGTGAAACTGGATTGGATATTTGGAATGTGGAGCTTGGACATAAGAGGCTTTGATGAACAAATCTCTGAAGCTTGATTTTGTGGAGTTAAGGCTTTATGGGGCTATGGCTTGGAAATGGAGTCTCTTGGCTTGATGTAGCCTGAGCACATAAAGGTAGGTTAAAATGACGTGGGATCAAGTTTCCATGTCTTGGCCCTAAAGGATGGGTATATTTGACAAGCTTGAGAAGATTCTCAAAATTCCTAACTATCTCCCTGTAACGGTCTCGAGAAGGACTTAGGGTGTGATGTGTGAAAGGCTAAGTGAGGGTGCTAGCTAACCATCTTCATTGATGCCTTGATTCTATACTGTAACTTGATTCTATATAGACTTCAGGAGTATTCCGTTTAGTATTTGATTTCAGACTTGTTCTTGATTCAGATTCAGATTCTTGGTCTAGAATATATCTCGGCTTCTTGCTCAGATTTTTTATTCGGTTTTTTGAGGATAACATTGACTTTCGATATTGACTTGTTTGATTGAGCCTTATTCTTTTGACTCTTTTGTCTTGGATTACTGGCATAACTGCGGCCTTGGATATTGACCTCAGTTTCTCTTGTTTGAGCCTTTTGTCTTTCATCATGGCTCGTATCGTCTTGGATGGACTTGAGTCAGACTAGCACCTTTAGTGTGAAACGGGTTGGTCTTTTAGTAACACGGGTTGTTTATTGTGGGGAATGGGCTTGCCTTCCATCATGGATTGTCAACAAGGGAGACGGTCTGGATTCGTCCTAGAATCTCTTGAGATATGCTCGTCCTAAACTAGGGTTATAGTGAGGTTTCTATTGCCAGGCATGGAATAGGTAAGAAGAGAACACGGAGTTTCGGGTCCTCTACAACTTGGAATGGAACAACATTTAAGTGCACTCACATTGACCTGCCATGCGTTGTCGTTATTATTTTTTTTAACAAAAAGGTCTCAAATCAATTCTTGTTGTCACAGGAGAAGGATAAAAGATAATATAGGATAGAATATATGGATGAAAAGTGTATTTTTATTGAAATGAGTAATGAATGTACTTAACATAGACTTGAAAAGACATATGACTCGTGGGACAGCCCCCAGGTTGTCACTAGAAACGGAAATGGACACGAAGAAAGACACTAGAACAAAAATATGGGATAGAAAGCCTAAGACTCGGACTCGGACTCGGACTCGGACTTTGACTCGATTTCAGATCTAGACTCGTAATCATCGGCCCACGCTTGAACGTTTACTCTTCCAGCAATTGGCTTCGGCGTCTGACTTTGAGCATTCACCCATTTGAGCACCTCATCCTCAACATTGGGAACATTGGAAGGATAACAGTCAAGAAGAGTTTCTTGATAAGTGGTATATCGATGAGGATTGCCTAAGCTACCTTATGGGTTAAAAGTTGAGAGGGACAACTTCCCGTTTTCGATCATATCCTGAATGACATGTTTTAATTTGTAACATTTCTCTGTATCATGCCCTTTGCCTCTATGGTATTTGCAGTAGACGTTCTCATCCCAGAATTTGGATTTCTTCTCTGGGTTAGGCATAGGTCCTATAGGCTTCAACATTCGTTGTTCCATGAGTCTCTGAAGGGCATCGGTGTATATAATACCAATGTTGGTAAATTTCCTAGGGGGTGTATCCTTTTTCTCGGAAGCCTTTGTGAATGACCTTGAAGAGTTGTTAGGTTTCTTTGATGAAGGCTCCATGAGGTTGCCTTTGTTGATTTTGATTCTTGGATGAGAAGAACTAAGAATAGCATCCACTTGTTGCTTTCTCCTTAGGACTGTCAAGTTGAGGGTTTGTCTGGACACTTTTCATTTTGAGAATTTGGGCATCAAGCTTCTTATCCATTTCAGCAAATTGATTCTCCATGCTGGAAAGCCGAGAGTTTAGGCTATCAATAGCTCCCTCTATTTTGGAAAATTTGTTGTTGAAGGCAATGGAAAGCATGAGCATTTCACTTTGGATATCGTCATCTTCGAGGACATTGATTTCTTCATCGTCACGAGGATTGAGGAGATGAGAACAGTCTAGAGATGATTCTTCGTCATGTTTAATGATATTAGACCCAAGAGGGTCGATTTTCTTAGATTGCGCGACAGAAGGTGGCTTAGTAAGCTTGCCTTCTTCGATCATATCTTGGATGGTGTGTTTCAAGAGAAAACACTCTTCAATATCATGGCCTCTACCTTGGTGATATAAGCAATATTTGTTGCCCTTCCAGAGGTTCACCTGTTTCTCTAGTGGTGGATCCGGAGTCGGTCCTATTGGATGTAGCTTGCCTTGGGCAGAGAGTCTCTTCAAAGCATCGGCATAAGACATGCCTAAATCGGTAAGCACCCTTTGATGCCTCCCAGGTTTCCTTTTAGCTGTTTTCGGCTTTCTAGGACGATGGTTATTGCAAGAGGTAAGCTTTGGACGACCTAGACTAGAAGTTTCTCTAGGTGGCGTGTTCTTTTCCACCATTATATTCTCGAGGGTGAGGACGTGAATGCTCAAATTTTCCACTGTAGCTTGAACTCCTAGGACCATGGCATAAACGTCTTGGAGAGACACGGTGATGGTGGCTTGATCTGCTTCGTGACTTTGCTGATTGACAGAACTTGCTGGATTCCTACTCAACAGAAATGACGCGCATTACACTCGATTCGACATGGGATCACGCATACTAAGGCAACAAACAAAGGAAGGGATAAGATGACAAATCTAGACTTGACTTGTGAATTCGTGAAACGTCGTGAGCGACTTCTCGTGTTTGAATTCACGGTTCTTGACTTTTAATTTTAGGCTCGAGTGTTAACTTTGACGGAGTGGCCCTCATATGGTTGACCTTATTGACGGGATTGATGACACGTGTTGATTATAATTTGTGTGTTTAAGACAGACTTGACTCGAGGTTCGGGTATGTGTGTCCCGAACATGTCATTAGGAGAATTCAAGAAACGGATTTTGGAATGACTTGATGTGTTAGCCTCGAGTGCGTGAGTCGAGGTGTGGAAATGTTTACACTAGTAGAAAAACCCCCTACGGTGGCGGTTATAAATGACCTTTTACGACGGTTTTTAGAGATTTAGGGTGCGTCGTTTATCGCGGCGTCGTATAAACTTTACGGCGGTTGTAGGCTGTTATTAAACCGCCACTATAGCTATCTTATAATGGCGGTTGTTATACAAAACCGCCATTATAAACTTATCTAATACGACGGTTTTTATACAAGAACCGCCATTGTAATTCATCAAAACCGCCACCATAGGTATTTCAAAATAAATTTACCCTCAAACCCGACACTACATGTTATCTATAACGTCGGTTGTAGCTACAGAACCGTCATGATAGGTTAGTATAACGTCGGTTGTAGTTAAGAAACCGCCATTACAGGTATTTATAACGTCGGTTGATTGTTGAAGAACCGCCATTAAAGGCGAATTTTTTTTTGATTTTTTTTTTGTTTGGTAACCTTTTAGCGTCGGTTTTAAAGAAACCGTCGTGATAAGTATATTTATATTTTTTTTTAAAAAAAAAAAAATCTACGGAAATTTTAGCAGCACCTCCTCATAAATATTATGATTCCAAATACTATATGAACCAAAGAAGACCTGTGAATAGAAATTTAACCACATTTATAATATTCCAAACGCCACAAGTCCAACAGACTAATAACATCCATGTGCCATTACATCCAACAAAATAACATCATCACTAGCTATCACCAAAAAATACATTCAACCGTATGAGTAACACAAGCCTTAGTTGATAACTAATCTACAAATTCGGTAAACAATTCGTAGCCCACTCTTCTTTGATCTCATAAATGTCGGCATCTGACATAGTTGAATTCGCCATAAGTTATAGTTGACAAATAGATCAATTAGTAAGAATATAAAGCTATAACTAGATAAATAAACCATACCAAGAATTTAAATAATATATACCTTCTCAAATTGTTCTTCATTGCTCCTTGTAAATAAAAAAGTTATGTTGTACATCCACTTCATGACATAATAACCACACTCGTAATTATTTGGTTGTTGGGGACACTAAAATTTAAAGGAAAAAAATCATATTAATTATATAGCATGTAAAATAAAGTTAGTTGTTACAATATAAAAGGAGTATATTTTACTTACCACGATGTGATCTTTAATGATGAGCTTATTATTCTTTCTAGCGAAATTACGCCTTCCGCCTTGAGCGCAATGTAAAAACCAAGCGTTTTCTAGTCTTCCTTTTATGTCCAATTTCTTTTTTGTTTTTTGGTCTGAATCCAAAATATAAATAGTATTTAGCCCCAAACAAGTAACGATCAACATCCAATGGTTGCTAGAGATATAAGTTCATAGTTAGAGTTACTATTACTAAATCATATATTATTATAAAACATAAAAATAAATTAAAACAGATAAAATTATTACCTCTCATAAAATGCGCCCAAGATATAATTCTTTTCCTCTTGAATCTTCCAGACATGTGCAATATAATCTTCACATTGTCGCCCGTTTTGCATATATTCAGAAAGTTTCACCGGACACATGTATCCGACTACATTCGCTGCTTCGCTTTGAGTAGCACATTGATGCAAAAAACTACATACAACGATTATATTAGTAAACGAAGAATGAATGAACGAAAAACAATATATAACGAATAAGTAGAAAAAATCTCAGATTAAATAATACAATGTTTTACTAATAATACGTACCTTCCCCAAATTTGAAGCATCACAACATTTAGCCTTTGATTTCTTAACATTTGCCTAATCTCGACAATAGTTAAAAAGCTCCTTACGCTACCTTCTTTGTAATTATAAACCGACTCATCTATCACCATCTCGATTGTAGCATTTTTGGACAAGGAACACAACTTCTCTTCTAAAGAACGACCCAAAAAACCTAATTTCCCAACCTCTTCTACACTTAAAGGTCTAACGTCGTCTTGTTCTTCATCACATGACGCCTTATTATTACCTTCTACCGATGCCTTTTCAAGAGACTTAGCATTCATAATAAAAACAAGTTAAATTCAGCTCACAATATACTGATTAATTAGTATTAATATACGAAATGATGATACTTACTTGCTTTCGAACTTTATTAGCGGACTCCTCCGTGTTTTTGAATCTGTCTTTTCTCTTGAGATTTCGAGTCTTAGAATTGACCTTAATAATAAAAAAAAAAAAAAAAAAAAGAGAGAGGAAACAAATGAGAGGCATAATCACCATATCAAGCTATAAGGAAGTTCAATAAATGCAATATACCAAATATGGACCACAAACGAGAATGACCAGTTTATAGTTATAGTTTATAGCCATAGTTTATAGCCTGATGCCTGCATTACTACGCAACCACAACGGAACAAAAATGGTGTAATACTACCTAAATAATGGTCAACAGAAAGCGCAAACATTAACACTAATTCTAAAGATTTTTGTGTAATTACCTCGTTTTCTTCTAATAAAATCAAGGATTTGGGCCATTGGGCAAAGCTACCCGCTGCATCACCGACCATTGTGAATCTGGTCCACGGCAATGGAAGTGGTACATCACCGCATATGACATTGTCGATGCAAACATGGGCATTCTCCATGGTTAATGGTTTGTTGTGTACCATTTTACCTTGTACCCATGGAAAAACCATTCCATGAGCAACAATGGTCAATTCCCCGTTCACGTGTAGAGCTAGCCGACAACGAACAGTTTCCTACACGCATTACACTATTGCTGCATGCTCTGACTGGTTGAGGCAGGAGAATATCAATGTCAGGCATAAATATGTCAAACTTTTAATGTAGCCTTATCCCAAACAGTAATTAGGAAGGGTGGTTTTGAAGTATAAATTCTCACATATTGTAGGTTCACAATTGCTATTACATATTGAAATACTTTATTTGATCTTTTCAATGTAGTAGTTGATGCATTCTAACCGTTTGATTAATCGCTTGAACAAGGATGAGTTTCACGACCTTTAGGGTATTCACAAATGATTTTCATTATCGGCTATTATTTTATATATCGTTTAAATTTTTTTAGTTGGTCTAATAATCCAAGGATGATGCTAAAAATGTGTATTCTGTTTAGCTAGCATGTTACTCCGGACATCTTTGTACAAGGTTTTGATTTTATGAAAAGTCTTCAGTTTAGAGACTTTGGCTCCTTAATATCAGAGGAAAGGAATGATCATGAGGTTGGGTTTCGGGCTTTATAGACACTTGATAAAAGTACAACAATTCTTTAATTGCTCTCAAACCTGTAATTTCAAGTTTTGATTTCAACATAAAAGAAATAATCAGTTAGTCTTATTTAAGACGGAGGTATCCTTCTTCTATATAAAAACGGGTCAGAGTTGTGACAATTCTTTTGCTTTTTCCCATAAATTTGGCATTTGTGTTTTTCCTTCTATTTGACCCATCTTAAGAGTAAAACACATATACCTGTTTAAACAAGAAATTTCCAAGATATAATTGCTATCTTTTTTATGTAAACTTTTAATGCCACAAAATTATAAAATTTTATTATGAAACTTTCTTAAACTTATTTATTTTTTTTCCTCTCGCAGGATTTTTTTTTTTTCGTTTCTATAATCATCACTCATTTATTTGCATTTCAAGTTAAGCTAACGGAGTACTATTCTTTGGTTTTGGAATGTGAGGTAATGAAACAAAATGACTCTCAAAATCTATAACAGTTGGTGATGTACTCATGATACAACTTTAGGAGTCAACTGGATATAGACGTGGCAAATAGGTCATTCGCATACAACTGTTAAAAGTCATTTCACATATGCTTGTGATTTGGGGTCAGGTTGGATAATGGATGTGTTATCATCGTCATTGGGTTATTTGGGGTATGGATCGGTTCGGTGGCAGTAAAGTTCGGGATGGTCTGGTCTGGTTGAGTCGATTCAGATTTTGGTTCATACTTGAATTATTATGTCGGGTACTCGGGTATGGGTCAAACTGGTCGGGTCACTTTTGTCAATTCTAATACAAAACAGCCTCTCCGCCATTCATCAAATGAGCGAGGTCGAGAACATTTGATATTTTGATCCTTTTACCTCGTGTGAGTGGGATCAAAATACCAAATAAGGGACCTTGTTATAATCATCACTCATTTAATGATTATGACCCTATAGGACTATTAATTGTGGAACTTGATTCTAGCAAAAGCTGAACAATGCTTCAATGAACATATTCATATTTGTGATTTTGTGCCGTTTCTTTGCGAGCAGGGTAAGTCAGACGGTTGGAGCATTACTGCATAGATTACGACTGCCATACCAAGGAAATGAGTCACTCGGCAAAATCAGGATAACTGGACTTTCCATGAAAAGATGGTTTCAGCCACAACTTGTTCCATCACTTGGTAGTAAACAATCAGAACTAGGCTTATTCCAGTTAGGTTTAACAAAATGGATATCAAACCGACGACGCAGCATTCGTACTGGCAATATTTTACCAACCTAAAACACAATATTTTACCAACCTAAAACAAGTACTCAATTTATACTAATAGAGAAGCTACTTTGTATAATTCAATAATTCATAATTCAATAACACAACAATACAATAACGATTAATTTGATGATAGTGATAAAGATTTAAATGAAGAAACAGTAATTGCAATTAAATATGGTCAAACCGTACCTTCGATGTTCTTGCGGATAAAGGGCGGTGGCTTTGTATCGTTGCTTGTGCGTTGTTGCCGGAAACAACCAGTATAGAGAGGAGTTCGAAAATTATGGTTACCGGAATTGAAATTGGAATTGATGATTGAATTGAGTCAAAGAATAGTCGATGTAATCGGCCCAAACAACAAGTTCTGACGAACTTAATCAATACTTCGTCGGAGGGCGGCGTGAGGAAGCATGTTTTCGATTGCCGGAGTTAAATTGTGAGGGGATGCGAGGTTTTGGCGGTTGAAGTGAAGAAGACGAAGCAGCCGCTTACAGTATATGGCGAAGGGTTTTGGCGGCCAATGAAATACGTGTTTGTATGCTAAAGGTATTTGGACTTTTTGGCGGTTTTATTTTTGTTTTTATAATTTTTCTATTAACGTCGGTTTTAGTTAGAAACCGACATAAAAACATATTATGGCGGTTTTTTAGTCTAAAAATTTATAACTTTGTATTAACTTTTAGCATCATTTTTACGTCGGTTGTTAATAGAACCGCCACTATTAAACTATGGTGGCGTTTCCTATTTAGAACCGCCATAAAAAGCTTATGTTATCACGGCGGTTCTTACTTAAACCGCCACTATAAACCTCCTATATACAAAAAAATTTCCTTCCCACCAAATTATTGGGCTTTTCGCGTCGTTTCTATTAGAACCGCCACGATAACTGCGTCGTAATAGGTGTTTTTTCTACTAGTGTTAGATCCTAATTGAGTTGGGGTAGGGAGTCCAAAATGACGGCGTGATGCCTTAGGACTTGACTTGAATTTTGAAAAGACCCAAAATGTAAAGGAAGACGAGTTTATGACTCGACAGAGTTCCGACTAGGACATAGTCGGTTTGAAATCTGACTCTGACTTAGCCCAATTGAATTTAAATATTTACATTTACACGGTTTGAAAAATATTTTGGTTTTTTTTGGATTTTTTTTTGGTTTCTTTTTTGTTTTTACGTTTTTTTTGTATTTGTATTTGGTTTTGAAATGGGTTTTAGGCCTGAAGTTTGACTCGACATATGGACAGAGTTTAGGCTTATTTTGCGCTATTTTGAAAATGTTTACATTTTGAAAAGGATTTTATTTTACAAAATTTCATCATGGTTTTGTTTACAAAATAGCGATCACGTATTATACAAGTATTCATACAGGCATTATAATGGTATGATGAGTGCATTTAAAAGGGTTTTGGTTTAAAAGGTGGGTTGCCATACCGAACAATCAAACCCGGGGTCTGTGGAAAGGCTCGTACCAAACAGGAGTAAGACCGATTCCTAGTCCATTTCCTCGAGTAGTGAAAGTCCTTGATACAAACAGGAGTACGTACCATGGTATGGTTGACGTCAATCGCTATCCATCCTTAGGCCCAAATAAGAATTTGGACCGTTTAGACGGGACGATTGGTCGAATGGGTTGGGTTGGGCCTAGGAAGGCCGAATAAACGATCTAGGAAGACCGAGTTATGAAAACCAACAACTGTCTCGTACAAACTATTCCATAACCATGTTCAAGTTTCACCCTTTTGGCTACACGTAAGTGTATTATCCCCAGCGGAGCCGCCAAACTGTGGACATGGGCCCACGGGGGCGCTTGGGAACAAGCGTTTGCATTTGTGGAGTCGCCACCAATTTATTGTGGAAAATTGGAAACCGTTCGAATACCTCGTGCCACGTCAAGACACAAAGTAGTGACATGAACACCAAGAACTCATTACCCTTAGCATTCTATGTCTAGAATGACTCTCGTGGATGCCAATGAACACGGATGTTCACAGAGATCTGGAGTAAGGGGTGAGGGTACGTATTAGGAAGCTCTTTTGATCGAACACCTAATCCCGCCCGCCTCGATAGCGGCCTCTACTAATGATTAGGGAAATTGTCTATACTCGATATATTGTTGATTATATGCATGCAATGCAACATTCATTAGATTAATCCTAACATGTGAAGAATTAGACTAAGTCGGTGAACAAGTAATTAGCACATAAATTGGGGTCGAAGTGAATGTTAGATTAATTACATGTGAGAGCAAGTAAATAATCATACATAATAAATACGAATATGAAATAAAGAAATAAATTACAATTGATAAACTTGAATTTACGTCATAAAAATGTCCAAAAGAGTTTTACAAATAAAATAAAAGAATAAATGAAAATTGGAAAATTGGAAAAAATATGGAAATTGAAAATTGATTTAAATTAGGAAAATAAGGAAATTTGAAGAAAAGGAAAATTTGCAAAATAAGGAAAATATGAAAATTTGGAAAATATGAAAATTTGGAAAATAAGGAAATTTGGAAAATAAGGAAAATATGAAGAAAAAGGAAAATATGGAAATTATGGAAATTATGGAAAATATAGTGAATATGGAAATTATGGAAAATATGGTGAATATGGTAATAATGATAATAATGGTTAATTAAAATCCTAATTAGAAACCCTACGTCAAAACGAGAAGAGTTCAGAGGCAGAAACCACCTCAGAACAGGCGCAGCATCTGCTGCGTCCTCTGGAAGAGGCGCAGCACTTCCTGCGTCTGTTCTTGATTGGGTTCTGACTGTGAAAGTCAGACTCGCGGTTTTTTAATGTTCGTTGGTTAATTTACATTGCTTTATTGATTGGTAACTCGAGTAGAAGTGATTAATTGATTTACATGCATCTGGGATCGTCATGAAGGGAAAGAAAACAATTTAAAACGAATTATTATAAGTTAGATATTATTTACAATTTGAAATTGATTTATATACAAACTTGAAGTTAATGGTGGAAACAAAAGATTACGAATTGATGAAGAAAACAGATTTAAAACATGTATCAAAGACGAAATCAAGGGACTTGATATGAACGAATCGAGTCTCTAAAATCCGAGTTTGAATTTGTGACGAAAACCCACAAATATTAATTATAAGGGATTTAAGTCGAAAATTATTGAAAATGATTCATAAAAACTAATTTGAAAATTATCAGGTGAAATAAGGGAAAGAACGAAGAAAGAAACATAAAAGACGAAAGGAACAAAAACCCGACGAAGAAGAAGAAGTGCATCAATCGAAAGCGACTGGAAGAGGCGCAGGCAGATCTCGCGCCCTTTTCTGGGCGCATCGATTGATGCGATTCTTCCCCACGTCAGATCTGTGTTACTTCCGTTAAAAAGAGTTTTAAAAGACGGTTTCGAGCATGCTTATGACATAAATTCTTACATTAATTATAATACAGAAAATAAATACATTAAATAAAATACATTAAATAAAATTGGGATTTTACACCCTCAGACTTACATGTTAGCGTCGCGAGATTTAACTAAATCGGTTTTTAGTGGTAACTCGACTCGATCTATAATGCAAATATGAAAGTGCCCTTGAAAAAGGATTTAAAAGCAAATTGAATTGATTAATTGATTATGCTGTAGTGGAGTTGGTCAAATTGGTCGGTCATGCAAAACGAGGCTGGTACTCGGAAGGATCCGAGCTTACTTGGTCGAAAGTTCAAGCACGAAGGCGCCAATAAGCAAGAGCGTGGTCTTAGAATGCAAAGGGAGAAGAGAAGAGCGGACACTCGCGTGAGAAATATGTGAGACCGAAGGTCTCTATTTATACTAATCACACGGAGGGAATTAGGAAAGGAGAGAAAGATCCAGAAATAACCGACTTAGGTTAAACACGGAAACTTGGACAAAAAGAAAACCTTGAGGAAAAGGCGCAGCAGGTGTTGCGTCCCTTGGAAGTGGCGCAACACTTGCTGCGTCCTTTCCTCAGCGGGTTCCTCCTGCGGAAGAAAGCGCGTTTGACAGCCTGTCGTATTTTAGGCATAACTCTCTCTACAAGACTCGGATTAAGGTGATTTTGGTAGCGTTGGAAAGCTAAGAAAGAGATCTAGAACTTACTTTGAAATAGACCTGACCCAAAAAAGTCGTTATCACCTCGTAAAACGGGCCTAAAAGTCGGGTTATCATTTTAGCTAAATGAAATGCACATTTTGTAATGTAAACTTTTAGTTTATCCTAAAGAAGTGACATGGGACTCAAAATGAGAATAATCATGACATTTTATGACATCCTAACCTTAGGTAGACAAGCACATTGCTTTGACTCGTGATTTGACGGTTTTAGGAAATGAAGACGGTTTTTGACCCAGACTCCAAATGTACTCTAATTACTGCCAAAACGACCGTAATGACACCTAGATGACAACCATGAGGTAGACACAAGTGTTTGAGTTACCTTTTATTAACCGATTTACGAAACGTCATAAAATTGCGACATATGCTAAATATGCGGCCCAATCATCACTGGGTGTTTGGCGGGAGGTACAGAAACGAGGTATCTACACTACTATATTTATTAGTTGAGCCAGTTGGTTTATTTTTGATAGGGTTGCGACAGCCGTGTCAAATTTTGGCGCTATTGCCGGGGAGGTGGCGTAATTTTGTTGCTTTATTTTAAGTTTGACTCTCGTCTCAAGGAATTTATTCCTTGAGACTGATCTCATATTTTTCTCTAGTGCTTTATTAGTGTTGCAGGAAATCTGTCCTAGCAGAGAACATTGTCATACCTGCTGTCCTTTCAACTCTGCTTGCTAAAATGTCGAACATCGCCAGTCACTCAGAACCTACGGTGGATTCTCTGCCTAAAGGTTTCCTACTTCCTACTACAGATGCATGCACCTTTGGGATTCATCCATCCTACATACAGTTGGTTGAGAGAAATCTCTTCAAGGGGGTACCTGGCGAGGATCCGCGTAAGCATATAGAGTTATTTACGGAGTATTGTTCTACCATTCCTTTAGCTGCTGGGGTGACACAGAATAGGGTCAAGGGAGTCCTTTTTCCTTTTTCTTTGACTGATGATGCTCGAGAATGGCTGAGAAATCATGATAGGGAAGCTGCTGGTGTTACTGGCTGGAATTCCCTAACCCTGGCCTTCAATAGAACGTATTTTCCACTACAACGCACTAATACGTTGAGAGGCCAAATCACTGCATTCACACAACTGCCTACTGAAGATCTGAATGGAGCTTGGACTAGGTTCAAGAAACTTGTTCGTTCTGTACCTCATCGCGGTTTCCAACGTTGGTTCTTTTGCACCCATTTTACAATGGGTTATATGCTGATCAAAGAGCCATATTGGATAATGCAGCAAAAGGGAGGTTCCAGAAAAATGTTGAAGATGATAAGGGATGGTTTCTTATTGAAGATATGGCCATTCATGTAGCTGAATATGGAAATTCCAGAGGAGGCAGACGGGTGAATGAAAGAGCTGGTGACTCTTTTATAACTGGAGTGGAAATTTTTGATGAGAAGTATAACAATTCAGAGACTCTACAAATTACAGGTGATCATGAGCAAGTTCATGCCATGATTGAGCAAGAGGTGATTTGTGGTAGATGTGGTGCGGAAGGACATGATCCTATCACTTGTATGGCGGATGTAGAGCAAGTTCGTGCTTACCGACAATTCAAGCAAGGAGTTCCGTTCTCTAAACTCTATGAAGACTTGACCATGCCAAGTACCTCTAGTCTTCCTAATCCGATGCCACAACAGGTCGATTCACTTCCTACAAATGTAGAAATTGCGGAGTTGAAGTCCTTGGTGCTATCCTTAGCACTTCAACTTGAAAGAAAGTCGGACAAAACTTAAAATTATATAGAAAAGTTGCAAGACCAAGTCGCGCAACTTACATCCGAGCAAGTAAATCAAGTGAATCGCCCACCTCATTGCGATCCGATAAATGCAATCAATCTCCGAAGTGGTCTTACATACGATGGACAAAAAATGCCGGAAAATGATGATATAATTGTTAACGAAATTCCGGAAACTGTTTTGGAGGAATTAATTGAATATGTCCCTGCTGAGCATCGTCCATCAACTCGATCGAGTGGTTTGTCCTTCGAAAATACTCGATCAAGTAACCCAGCCTTTCGATCGAATAGTGCCCAATTAGATGTTCTCGATCGAGAGGTATGCATCCCTCGATCGAGTGATTCATCTGAAGAAAACTCTCGATCGAGTACAAGTAACAGAGCCGCGGCTGTTTCAAAGCATAAACCCGCTGATGTGTCGTCTTCCCCTGCTGCGGAGATGCCACATTTAGACAAAGGTAAAGAGAAAGTCGCAGATCCACTTATTGTTACCAAAGATCCTTATCTGGGACGTCTGAAAGATGCTAAGGTCGAGCGACAGTACGGTAAATTTGTGGATGTGGTCAAGAATCTTCAGGTGACCGTTCCTTTTACTAAGCTAATTACCCAGGTACCTTCTTATGCAAAATTTATGAAAGATATTTTGACGCGTAAGAGAGAGCTTAGTGAATTCGAGACTGTTGCATTTATGGAAGAGTCTAGTAATTTAATTCTTAATAAAGCTCCACCTAAAATGAAAGACCCGGGTAGTTTCTCTATTACCTGTACTATATGGAATGAAGTGATAGATAAGGCTCTCTGTGATTTAGGAGCCAGTGTCAGTGTCATACCTTAAACTGTCTGCAAGAAACTTAATATGGGTCACCTTAAAATGACTAATATCACCCTCTAGATGGCTGATAGATCGGTTAGACGACTCTTAGGTATCCTAGAGGACGTGCCTGTCAAAGTAGGCAAGTTCTTTATACCAGTGGACTTCATTGTTTTAGACATAGCTGAGGATACCCGGACCCCAATTATATTAGGGAAACCATTCTTATGTACAGCTGGGGCCATTATTGATGTCAAACAAGGACGTTTGACTCTTGCAGTGGGGGATGACGCCATCATTTTTAGTTTACCTAGTACACTTGCCAGACCAATGATAGAGGATACTTGTTATCCAGTTGATATCGTTGATGAGTCTGTTTATGAGTTCTGGTCAGATTCCTTGATTAAGGATCCGCTGGAAGCTTTGACGTTGTTAGATGAGTGTGCAGATAATCAAGAGAACAATGTCGTTGTGTTGGATTTGCTTGAAGCTGCATTAGATGAGCGTAAACTCACCGACGCTGAAGGAGAGAGGGTAGAACAATTGGTAAATACTCTCTGCGCTATGGAGGTAAAGGTACCCGAGCGTAAGCCGCTTCCTTCTCATCTTAAATATGCATTTTTAGATGATACAGAGCAATATCCAGTCATTGTTAGTGCTAAATTGGATGATAAGTAGTTGATCGCTTTGTTAGCTGTTCTGAAGAAGAACAGAAAAGCTATGGGCTATTCACTGGACGATATTAAGGGCATCAGCCCTGATATCTGTATGAACAGGGTTGAACTAGAGGAGGATCACAAACCATGCAGACAGGGTCAGCTCAGGTTGAACCAGAAGATGCAGGATGTTGTGATGGCGGAGGTAATGAAGCTACTTGATGTAGGTATTATCTACTTTGTTGGTCATTCTAAGTGGGTGAGTCCAGTTCAGGTAGTTCCTAAGAAAGGAGGGACTACTGTGATTAAGAATGATAAAAATGAATTGATACCTACTAGAGTAGTAACTGGTTGGCGGATGTGCATAGACTACAGACAGCTAAATGCCGCCACAAAAAAAGATCATTTTCCTTCTTTCTTTCATTGATCAGATGGTAGAAAGGTTAGCCTCTCATAAGTTTTTCTGTTATTTAGATGGATACTCAGGATTCTTTCATATCCCTATTCATTCGGATGATCAGGAAAAGACTACTTTTAATTGCCCTCAAGGTGTTTTCGCTTATCGCAGGATGCCTTTTGGTTTGTGTAATGCCTCTGCCACCTTTCAAAGGTGCATGATGGGAATATTTTCTGAGTATATAGAGTCTATTATGGAGGTCTTTATAGATGATTTTAGTGTCTATGGAAGTGATTTTGATAATTGTCTATCTAACCTTGATAAAGTGTTGCAGTACTGCATTAAGGTTAATCTTGTGCTTAACTGGGAGAAGTGCCATTTTATGGTCAACGAGGAAGTTGTCTTAGGGCACTTGGTTTCTGATTAGGGCATTGAGGTTGATAAAGCAAAGGTTCAAGTGATTCAGCAATTGCCTCCTCCTGTTAATGTTAAAGGAGTGAGGAGTTTCCTTGGTCATGCCGGCTTTTATCGCCGGTTCATTAAGGATTTTTCAAAAATTGCTAAACCGCTTACACAGCTGTTGCTTAAGGATTCTCCCTTTGTATTTACTGATGTCTTTCTTCTTTTAACAGGTTAAAGCAGGCCTTGATTTCAGCACCGATTATCCAGCCTCCTAACTGGGATCTGTCATTTGAGATCATGTGCGATGCTAGTGATTATGCACTAAGAGCGGTGTTAGGCCAGCGGAAAGACAAGGCTTTGAATGCAATCTATTATGTGAGCCAAACTCTGGATGGGGCTCAAGTGAAGTACACCACTACCGAGAAGGAGCTATTAGCTGTGGTATATGCGCTGGAGAAATTTCGTTCTTATTTGATAGGGTCAGAAGTTACTGTTTTTACGGACCATGCAGCGTTGAGACACCTTCTTGCTAAGAAGGAAGCTAAACAACGACTGCTGAGATGGATACTTCTCCTCCAAGAATTTGATATGCAAATCAAAGATAAGACAAGCACCGAGAATGTAGTAGCTGATCATCTGTCGCGATTGCCGCAGTAGGAGGGAGAGGATCCTTTTCCTATTAATGATTCGTTACCCGATGATTCCTTATTTGCTGTTTTTAATAATACTCACCATGATCCATGGTATGCAGATTTGGCTAACTATATTGTTAGTGTTGGAATATGTGTCCTCCGACAATAATGCGATCACGACTGTTGATCATGATGATCACATGTTTAAATCTCATTATAAAGAATACAATTGGGAAGTAATATTTTTACTGTCAACTGATCAACATATATCGGTAATGATTGGCTGACTAGAGTTTGACATTACTGTCGTGTGACGGTGGTGATCAGTTGATCCTCTAGGTCATACCTAAAGGATAACACTCTTAATTGATCATTTAATTAATCGTATAATGTTACGAGTTAATTAAATTACTTGAAAATTGACGGACGATTTTGGAAGTAAAATTTACGTATCACATTGAAATTGATTAAAATGAGATACGGTCTGAGTAATCGAATTGTATCATTACTCAGATGAAATTATTGTTTAAGGAAACAATTAAATTTGAATGAATTATTATAAATACAAATTGTTGTGATTTATAATTGGTAAAATATTTTGGCACAAGTAATTATGAATTACTAAGTCGATTTTTGTATGTGACGTATTTCTAATAATAATACGTTGATTTTTAATATGTTAAAAATGCACAACAAATTTATGCAACATATGACATGTGACATATTGACAATTGACAAAGATAAAATGGAATCCATTTTATCTCCATTTGGCCGAAATAGTGGGAGGATTTAACATATATTTTATGTTGATTAAAGTTAATGGAAAACATGATTATGTAAACCTATTGCTAGCCATGCACACCTACATATTCTTGTGAAGGTAACCATGAGCATGCATTGGCTCTATTTTTCCTCCACTCCCACCGGTTTTGGGAAGAGAAATCCATGAGATTTTTCTTCTTATTTTTGCCTAATATTCACTTAGAAAATAACTAGTGATATTATTCATTCATATCATCTAAAAACAAGAGTTTTAGAAAGAGAAAAATTTCCTCTATCATTCCTCTCTCAACCGGTTTTGGGTGAGATAACCAAATATTTTTGGGTCAATTTTTCTTTACAAAATTAATATTATCTAGTATACATTATATTAATTTTATTAAGAGTGTGTCTTGGGTATAAATCCTTGGGAGAGATCCTACACTTGGGTCTTTGTTCATCCAAAAGGAAAGCTCAAGAACAAAAGAGAAGGATATCTCTTTTGTGCCCACATGAACCGAAATTCCAATGTAAGGATTAATTCTTCTTTACTTTGTTAAATAGTTTGCATGCATAAGATCACTTGTTAATTTTATGACAAATTAAAATGGAACATATATGAATATGTTAGTATATAGATCTACTTTTCCTTCAATCGGTATCAAGAGCCATGGTTGTTTGCATGCAAATCGGTTAAAAGTTTTTCCGAGTTATAAGAATAACATATAAAACTTGTATAATTTGTGTTATTATGATATATCACGAAATTAATCCATTCATGATAAAATTTCTGGTCCTAAAATTTTTTTAGGATTTTTGGTTAATTTACGGATTTTTTATTGTTCATTTTATACAATAATGGCATTTAAATATGATTTTATGAGTAAAAATGTCATTTTCGGTCTAAAATTAGCTATACTTCGAATTTTCAAGTGATTTTTGGATATGTTGTCACATATATTATTTTGAGATAACCTGTAAATTTTCATAATTTTTGGACATGTTATGCTCGAAAAATGGATTTTTCATTATTAAAATTGATTTTAGGTGAAAAATAGGTTAATATGAGATAAATTTCGAATCTGGTCATAGAAATTTAGTATGTTGTCACATGTAATTTTACAAGATGTATGTAAAATAATGGGCTATAGTGAAGTCTTTTTGCATGATTTATGGATTTTTGAAGAAAAATAGCATAAATAGTGACATTATTAGTGAAAAATTAATAACACATAATCTATGACCAAGGAAAAATATCATATGTTGCATTTTATTATCTTTTTCAGATCTAAAATTGAAAAGTTGATGAATATATTTTTTCCATGTTTTTATAATTATTTTAGTTAAAACCAATAAACCGCAACATTGTTTTTCCGGAAAAATTTCGAAATTTTTAACCTAAGTTTTTGAACATTATGAGTGTCATGGTATTTTTCCAGAATGTTCATGAGTTTAAATTTCAAATTTTGAATTTATTTGAAATTTTTGTGATTTATTTGAAGTTTATAGCTTATTTTTATAATTTTAAGTCCATTAATGAACAATTTTTATAAATATGAGTTAATTATGGTCAAATTATTAGTGAAGACTAAATTTTGAGTCCTAAGAGGTTAGGGTAATTAACTTATGCATAAATATGAATTTATGTAATTTTTGTGATTATAAAATGTTGAAATCACGCAAATCCGTAAAAACCGAGTAATATACGATATTGGCTAATTAAAGGCGATTTAGCATTAAAATTGGGCATGTTCATACATATTATAATGCTGCATTTTCTTTATGATTGTCATAATTTAATTTATGTAATTTTTGAATTATGTAATTTTACTTAGTATGGCCTTAGTTTTTAATTGGTATTTCCCGAAATGTATGGGAATATCGATTTGGTTGTAATTTTTATTGTGATCTCGTATCACCGTCTTGTAATTTAATAAATTTATTTTATTTTATCTTAGTTACAAATGTATAATAGGAAATTATGTAATTTGCTATGTAATTTAATTTATCTCGGAGTTCCCAAAGACGGATTTCTTCAAGATGGCGATACATAAAGACGGTGTTACCTCGAGATGCGTGCCACAACCGAAGTTCAAGGGACCAATGGAGTTGGTTTCCGAATATGTAATAGTTAAATAGTTTTTCTATTTTAGGAAAGGCCATACTAGGATTTATTTTATGCTTGCATTTTATTTTATGTCTCGTGCATCGCTAAATCGTCATAACTAAAACATGCATCTTCTTTCATCGAGTTTATCGACCGTGTCAATTAAAATTATCGTAGTTCACCGCTTTAGTTCACTTAAAACGTGATAGATAATAAATTGACATGACCTCTCGCTAAAACAATTAATTGAGACATAGCCTTACCAAATAGTAGAAACCATGAAAACCTATTTCGCGAGGGAGTGCACTCGGCCCTACCGGGGTACAAAACTTGTTACGTAGGGGAAGTGGGTGATAAATTTCTATCCACCGAATTCATGTTGATGAGAGATGAATCGGCCCTACCGTGCCCAAGTTGATGTGGATTTGGATCATGGACACATTTATTCGAAATTTGGATTGAACTCAACAAAAGTTTTTGATAAGGGATGTATCGGCCACACCGTGCCCTTGTCGGATGTGTTTTGGGCTAAAGATAATTGTTAATGTAATATTATCGACCAAGAGTTCTAAAAGTATAATCGATTAAACGTTAATCCACCGAGTTATATTGATAAAGGATGTATCGGCCCTACCGTGCCTAAGTCGATATGAATTTGGGTCTTGGAATCATTTATTATAGTTGGGTAGAGGTCACTATATAAATGTTCATATCTTGTTAATTTGCAAGTATGATTTAAAAAGACAAATGTTAGTATTTCCTTTTCCTCCATATTTGTAGTTCATTACAATGAATCCATCAAATGCTACCGCACCGATAACTATTGAGTCTTACCACAATTTTTTTGACGACGTTTGCTCCAACAATGATTTCGAAACTACTAGAGAACTTCATTTTGGGATAGGTTCGGATGGAAACCTTAACTTCATCACTTCTTCTAAACCACCTACTACTACTAGACCTCGTGTGAGTCCGTCTCAGGAAGACTACCTCATACAATCTATAGGGTCTTTGTCTCTGGAAGATAAAGATGCCAAAACTAGTGGGAGCTCAAGCAATCAAGTTCTTGCTTCAAAGGGCAAGAGGTTCAAGAAGGAAGGAAAGAAAATCAAAAACTTCAAGCAAGTTAATGATGAGTGCCATTATTGCTATGGCATGGGACATTGGCTTAGGAATTGTCCCGTATATTTGCGAAATATAAGGGAAGGAATCATCACTCCAAAAGGTAAAATTCCTAAGGAAATTTATGTTATTGATATAAATTATACTTCCACTATGACATGGGTACTAGATACCGGTTGTGGTTTTCACCTTTGTAATCATTTACAGGGTTTAAGAGACGTGAAGAGGCTTAGCAAGGGAGATGTGGATCTACGCCTTGGAAATGGAGCTCGGGTAGCGGCCGAATCCAAAGGAACTTATGTTTTAGCTTTGCCTAATGGATTTGAGTTGTATTTACATAATTGTTTTTATGTGCCTACACTCTCTAAAAACATTATTTCAATCGCCATGCTAGACATGGACGGTTTTTGTTTTGTCATTAAGAACAATCGTTGTACTATTTCTAGGAACGACTTGGTTATAGGCCAAGCTTCCTCTATCAATGGCATTTACATTTTAGAGACCTCAAATCCGACTAATGATATCTATAACATTCAATCAAAGAAACTCAAATCAAGTGACCCAAGTGAAGCGTTCATTTGGCATTGTCGATTAGGTCACATAAACGAGAATCGCATCAAAAGATTAATTTCGACTAATGTGATTACACCATTTGATTATCAATCATATGGTACATGCGAATATTGCCTACTTGGCAAAATGACTCGTAATCCTTTTAGTGATAAAGGGACACGAGCTAGTGAACTATTAGGACTCATACACACCGATGTATGTGGACCAATGAGTATCACCGCTCGTGGAAATTATGACTACTTTATAACTTTCACCGACGACTTGAGTAGACATGGGTATGTCTATTTAATGAAGCATAAGAGTGAAGCGTTTGAGAAATTCAAAGAATTTCAAAACGAAGTAGAGAACCAATTGAACAAAATGATTAAGGCACTACGATCCGATCGTGGTGGAGAATATCTTAGCCTTGAATTTGATTCACACTTGAAAGGTTGTGGTATTATATCACAACTTACTCCACCCGGAACACCACAACTCAATGGTGTTGCCGAAAGGAGGAATCGAACCCTACTTGATATGGTTCGATCCATGATGAGTCAAACCGAGTTACCGAACTCGTTTTGGGGATTTGCGATTCAAACCGCAATTCGATCTTTGAACAATAGTCCCACAAAGTCCACCGAAAAGACTCCGTGTGAGATATGGATGGGAAGGATCCCCAATATATCCTATATGAAGATTTGGGGATGTGATGCTTACGTCAAGACTAAGAACGACAACAAGCTTGCCCCAAGATCCGAAAAATTCATCTTTGTAGGTTACCCCTCGACCTCTCGAGGATACTACTTCTACAAACCTCAAGATAACAAAGTGTTTGTGTCTTGCGAGGCTGTCTTCTTAGAAAGAGAATTTATTTCTAAAAGACAGAGTGGGAGAAATTTTGAACTTGACGAAGTTCAAGAGCCACAAACCGAGGTAGAGACGCAAGAATAAGTTCATTCGTCGTCTAACGCGGTTGTACCTCCTCCACTAAGAAGGACGGGTCGAGTAATTCGCCATCCCGATCGATATGTGGGACTTATCGAGGAAGATGGAACACTCGATGTGTTGCTTATGGAAAGTGACGAGCCCGCCACCTACAAGGCCGCAATCTCTAGTCCAAATTCCTCCTTATGGCTTGAAGCCATGAAGTCCGAAATGGATTCTATGCATGAAAACCAAGTTAGGGACTTGGTAGATTTGCCTAAAGGGGCAAGACCCCTTCAATGCAAATGTATATTCAAAGTCAAAAATGCCATAGAAGGACATGATGATGTCTACAAAGCTAGGCTAGTGGCAAAAGGATTTACCCAAGTCCAAGGTCTCCATTATGATGAGACCTTCGCCCCCGTAGCCATGCTAAGATCCATACGGATTTTGTTAGCGATTGCCGCATTTCATGATTATGAAATATGGCAAATGGATGTCAAAACCGCTTTTCTAAATGGCCATTTAGAAGAGGAGGTGTACATGATACAACCCGAAGGTTTTGTTGATTCTAAAAATCCTAACAAAGTGTGCAAGCTTAAGAGATCCATTTATGGTCTTAAGCAAGCATCTAGAAGTTGGAATCATCGATTCAATCATGTTATAAAGGAAAATGGTTTCACTCGAAGTGTTGAGGAACCATGTTTATACATGAAATTTAGTGGGAGCAATGTTGTGTTCCTAATCTTGTATGTCGATGACATACTACTCATTGGAAATGATATTCCAATGTTGTCTTCTGTTAAGAAGTGGTTAGGTAACCACTTCCAAATGAAGGATTTAGGAGAGGCACAACGCATATTAGGTATCCGGATCCATAGAGATAGATCCAAGAGGATATTGGCACTAAGTCAAGAGTCTTATGTTGATAAGATTCTTCGACGGTTCAGCATGGACAAATCTAAAAGGGGTTTGGTACCTATGGTAACCGGGACGATATTGAGCAAGACTCAATCTCCCTCCGAACCCCATGATGTTGAACGCGTGAAGTTGATCCCTTATGCTTCCGCTGTTGGATCAATCATGTATACCATGATATGCACACGTCCTGATGTCTCGTATGCCTTGAGCATGACGAGTAGATATCAAGGAAATCCAGGTGAGAGTCACTGGATAGCCGTCAAGAACATCCTTAAGTCCTTGAGAAGAACTAAGGATTCTATCCTAGTGTTTGGAGGAGATACTGAGTTACGTGTTAATGGATACACGGACTCAAGTTTTCAAACAGATAGAGATGACTTGAAATCACAAGCTGGTTTCATTTTTATGCTCAATGGTGGTGCCGTAAGCTGGAGAAGCTTCAAGGAAGTCAGAATCATGATTCTACAACGGAGGTGAGTACATTGCGCATCGGAAGTCGCTAAGGAAGCTGTTTGGATCAGGCAATTCACGGAAGGTCTAAAAGTAGTACCTACCGCCAATGATCCCATCACTCTCTATTGTGATAATAGTGTGACGATCTTCCAAGCTAAGGAGCCGAAGTCTAGTAATAGATCTAGACATGTACTTAGAAAATATCATGTAATAAGAGATTTCATTGAGAGAAAGGAAATTGCGATTTGTAAGGTTGGGACGGATGACAAGATAGCCGATCCGCTCACCAAGCCTTTATCGCAGGCTAAGCATGATGGACATGTTACGTCCATGGGACTTAAACGTGTACCAAGTTTTTATTAGATTTTGAAATGAAATAAAAGTGTTGTTTTTGTTCATGTTCACAATCACATTTGTCTTTTATCTTCAATTTATACATTGTTACATCCAAACGGGTTGTAATGACAATTGAACCCCGTTAAAGTGAACACGGATTAACATAGTATTTGGCCATAGTCACTTGTATGAGGTGACGTCTCGAAGTGACTAGAGTGTGATGCGATTGATGGCAAGTTTAAATGCCATAGAGTCATGTGAGATGACTAGTCGATCACATAGGCAGACTGTTAGGAACATTTTGTCGGGCCTTATGACCGCTTATAGAGTTCTGGCAATTTATATAGCCTGGTCATGGCGAGAGCTACTATAGTATTCTAATGAGTCGATTCTTTTGACTAAAGACTATTCGCCTAAGATGGCACAGTTTCAGATTAACTTTGATTTGTGTTACTACGACCTTCGTAAATGGGGTCAAATGGGCACATTTTGGGTTATGATGGTTGTGGCTAGTTGAAGGGAATGAGTGCGATAGGAATTGTCCACCCCTAGTCAGGGTTATAACAATATCTCAGGGCCACTCGAGGAGTAATGAACTGGAAATGTGTGGCCACGCTCGGAAAGTATCTATGATAGATAAGTCCGGTCAATCAGTTATTCTCCAGATCGAGGAAACCACTCTCGATATGATCACTTGCAAGTACGACCTGAAAGACACCTTGTATTGAGTGGGAGATAGTAATAGGAAGGAGAATTGGTGACGCACACTTGTCGAGGACAAGTGGGAGATTGTTGTAATATGTGTCCTCCGACAATAATGCGATCACGACTGTTGATCATGATGATCACATGTTTAAATCTCATTATAAAGAATACAATTGGGAAGTAATATTTTTACTGTCAACCGATCAACATATATCGGTAATGATTGGTGACTAGAGTTTGACATTACTTGTCGTGTGGCGGTGGTGATCAGTTGATCCCCTAGGTCATACCTAAAGGATAACACTCTTAATTGATCATTTAATTAATCGTATAATGTTACGAGTTAATTAAATTACTTGAAAATTGACGGACGATTTTGGAAGTAAAATTTACGTATCACATTGAAATTGATTAAAATGAGATACGGTCTGAGTAATCGAATTGTATCATTACTCAGATGAAATTATTGTTTAAGGAAACAATTAAATTTGAATGAATTATTATAAATACAAATTGTTGTGATTTATAATTGGTAAAATATTTTGGCACAAGTAATTATGAATTACTAAGTCGATTTTTGTATGTGACGTATTTTCAATAATAATACGTTGATTTTTAATATGTTAAAAATGCACAACAAATTTATGCAACATATGACATGTGACATATTGACAATTGACAAAGATAAAATGGAATCCATTTTATCTCCATTTGGCCGAAATAGTGGGAGGATTTAACATATATTTTATGTTGATTAAAGTTAATGGAAAACATGATTATGTAAACCTATTGCTAGCCATGCACACCTACATATTCTTGTGAAGGTAACCATGAGCATGCATTGGCTCTATTTTTCTTCCACTCCCACCGATTTTGGGAAGAGAAATCCATGAGATTTTTCTTCTTATTTTTCCCTAATATTCACTTAGAAAATAACTAGTGATATTATTCATTCATATCATCTAAAAACAAGAGTTTTAGAAAGAGAAAAATTTCCTCTATCATTCCTCTCTCAACCGGTTTTGGGTGAGATAACCAAATATTTTTGGGTCAATTTTTCTTTACAAAATTAATATTATCTAGTATACATTATATTAATTTTATTAAGAGTGTGTCTTGGGTATAAATCCTTGGGAGAGATCCTACACTTGGGTCTTTGTTCATCCAAAAGGAAAGCTCAAGAACAAAAGAGAAGGAGATCTCTTTTGTGCCCACATGAACCGAAATTCCAATGTAAGGATTAATTCTTCTTTACTTTGTTAAATAGATTGCATGCATAAGATCACTTGTTAATTTTATGACAAATTAAAATGGAACATATATGAATATGTTAGTATATAGATCTACTTTTCCTTCAGTTAGTGGCGAGCTGCCACCTTACTTTTCTTATCAGCAGAGGAAGCGGTTTCTTTATAATGCTAAGCAGTACTTTTGGGATGATCCTTATTTATTTAAGGAGTGCGCAGACGGTCTCTACAGACCGTGTATTCCGCAGTGGGAGACCAAGGAAATCTTAGAAGTCTGTCATTCGTCCTCTTATGGTGGTCACCATGGTCCATCGCGAACCGTGGCTAAGGTACTTCAATCTGGTTTTTATTGGCCTACTTTATTTGCAGATACTAAAGTGTTTGTTTCAGCTTGTGACGCTTGCCAACGCTCTGGGAATATATCTAAGAGACATGAGATGCCACAAAATGGCATTCTAGAGGTCGAGGTTTTTGATGTCTGGGGCATTGATTTCCAAGGGCCAATCCCGTCTAGTAAAGGTAACAGGTATATATTGGTAGTTGTAGATCATGTGTCTAAATGGGTGGAAGCGATTGCTTCACCTAACTGTGATGCCAAGACTGTGATCAAAATGTTTAAAAAGATTATTTTTCCCTGATTTGGTGTCCCTAGGGTCATCATTAGTGATGGGGGAATGCACTTTAAAGAAAAGAAACTACATCTGTACTGTCTAAAGTCGGTGTCCAACATCGTCGTGGTTTGGGGTATCATCCCCAAACTAGTGGGCAGGTTGAGGTCTCTAATAGGGAACTAAAAGAGATTTTGGCTAAGGTAGTTTCTAAATCACGGAAGGATTGGAGTTTAAAATTGGATGACACATTATGGGCATATCGGACTGCCTTTAAAACACCGATTGGTGCATCATCGTATCGGTTGGTTTATAGGAAGTCTTGTCATTTACCTGTTGAGTTAGAGTGTAAGGCTTGGTGGGCTATTCGTGAACTAAACTATGATCCTAAGCTGTGTGGTCAGAACCGTTTATTGCAGCTAGATGAACTAGAGGAGTTTAGGCTAAATGCCTATGATAGCTCACGCATTTACAAAAAGAAGACGAAGAGATGCACGATAAAAGGATCATACCTCGAGAATTCCATGTTAGACAGAAAGTGTTGCTGTTTAATGCCCGATTCCGCCTATTTACTGGTAAGCTGAAGTCCAGGTGGAGTGGCCCTTATACAGTGACTACTGTCACTAAGTTTGGGTCCGTTGAGTTAGAGAGTTCCGAGGGCAAGAGGTTTAAAGTCAATGGCCAATACGTGAAGCATTACTATGAAACAAATGACTTGGTTGGGAAAGTTGAAGTTCTCTACTTCGACAATCCTGATGAGCCAGATACATGAAGTCAAAAAGGTCGTGTGGGACCTCTTAAACCTGCGCTATCCGGGAGGCAACCCGGCTTGTAATTTGTTGTACTTTTGTTAAAACTTTTATTTCACTGTTGTGTGCTTTATTTGTTAGTTTTATGAACTATAGACGAAACTTTAAGGTATTGTGTAAGTCCCGTGGAATTGTTGTTACGTTTCTGCAGGATTTTTCATGTGGACTGTTCGATCGAGTACTTTATGTCCTCGATCGAACACTGTTGCTGCTCAAGTGACTCGATCGAGCCTCCCTTCTTCTCGATCGAGTACCCACCAAAGGAGACATCTCGATCAAGCTTCTTCCTTCTTCGATCGACAACTTCTGATGGCCATTTCACTCGATCGAGCATTTCTGCCTTTCGATCCAGTACTGCTGCTATACCTCGCATGCTGCGATGTTACGGGGCTACTTATGACCTCCCATATTTATGGTCGGTTTGGGGAGGTCCCTACTTCACGCTTATATTGTGAGTTTTCCGAGCTTCCACTCTTCTTTTCTCTTCAGTTTGCATTCCCTTTCCCTGTTTTTGGTACAATGAGGACATTGTAAGGTTTGGTTTGGGGAGGTATGCATCCATATATGTGTCTGCATGTTGCTTTATTGTATTTCAGTTTACACGTTTATTAATTTTCGCATGCATTATTTGTTTTATTTCAATAAATATCATAAAATTCAAAACAATTTCACGTTTATTTTTGCATTTAGGTTGAGTCGGAACGTTGAACTTTTATGCTACTTTGAGTCTTTTACCCTTACCGTGCACATTCTTGACGATTTGTGGCATGGTAATGTGCATAATCTACGAGTTTTTGATTTAACTTATCTGAACGAATAGACTTGACTCTTTTATTGGCAAGCTACATATACATTCTAAGGTTTAGAGCTCGATAAACTGGTGACATTCATGATGAGTTCATGTAGGAATGTGAGTAGTTACTCCTTATAAGGCATGTAACATCAAATTGCATAAGCATGAATTCAGTCTACTTAGTACCTGTATGCATTCGGGTTTGTGGGTGGTGACACATGTTAGGAGGGGCAATCCCCTTTATTTCATTTTACCCATGAGTTCCACATAGCTAAATTGCCTGTTTTGTCCCATATAGCTACAATCTATAATTCTGCCTACCCTTGCCGAGCTAGTAATGGTAGCCTGTTGGGAATGTTTCATTGCAACGTGGTTATATCTGGTTTGAGAAGTTGGTGGAATTGTTGAAGGGAATGAAAAGAACAAAAATTGCGAAAAGTTGAAAAAAAAGAAATATGAAAAAAAAAAAAGATTATGAAAAAATCATGAGCTGAAAAAATATTATGTTGTGATTTTCGCTCCCATGTTACATTTGTATTTTATGGGGAGTTGACGATATTATGGTGATTAGTGAGTTTGTGTGCTGCAAATTGGCACTGTTTTGCATTGATATATATTGAGTATGAAGTTGGGAAGTTTCTAAATTTGGATCCGTTGTTGCTAGCTTGGCTATTAACTCCACATCTCCAAATTCATTTTAGCCCCTTCTTACCCACTACCTCACTTACCCAAATGTAAGTCCTCGGCATGTGTTTTGGTCATTAGTTGGTTGGAATGCATATGTACGGTTGTAGAGATTTTATTCATGTTAGACTGCATGCATGTTCTTATAGGTCGTAGTTAGGTGAGAGTCTTAATTCTTTCTATCTTACATTATATCTTACCATGTGTTTAAATATGTGATGAACGACCCGTGAGAGTCCGATATTTATGAGTCTTGCAAGGTCAACGGTTCTATAGTTTAAAGCATTGATTTAACTCGTTTGCACTTACCTATCGCCACTTTATTGGTTGTTGCATTAAATTGGCTTTGGTGGACAATTTATAGCTGTTAGTTGGTCCCGTTCTATTAGTTGGTCATGTTCCCTTAGTTGTCTTTAGTTGCATTTATAGTTTTCTTGGAGACAAGCAAAGGTTTGGTTTGGGGAGATTTGATGCGTGCATTTTATATATGGTTTTTACCTTATATTTACACGCATTTATGTGTTATTTATGTGGCATCTAGCTAAAAATGTCCCCCGAATAGCCTACTTTGGTCTGTCTTGTATTAATTACAGGAATGAGCCGGAGGGAGCATACTCAAGCCTAAACTTGCCCCGTTTGCATGCATTTTGAGGAACGAGGGATCGAAGCTTGGAATCTGTCACTTAGAGATGCGTGAAGTGGTCTCGGAAGGTGTTCAAGAGTTCACTCGTGCTAATATAGCTCGATCGACCAAGTTGGCTGTTGAAACTGGTCGATCGAATGCTTTATGTTGTTGGAATTCCTCGATCGAGTCCTCCCTTCACTCGATCGAGATAGCTGGTTGTTGAAGTCCTCGATCGAGTACTCGTGTTACTCGATCGGGAGGTTTGCTGATTTTTGTCCTCGATCAAGTAGTTTTATTCTGCTCGATCGAGAGGATTAGTCTTATACGCGGATTTTAGTTTATTTTCGAATATTCTAATTGTAATTAGGAATAAATAGGCATGTGACGGCAGTCATATGCACACTCTTCTCCTCTCCCTCATCCTTTCTCTTAGAACTTTACTTTCCAGACCTAATTACTCCATTGATACTCTCTTATATTCAGTATTCATAATCTTTACTTTAACTAATCATTATTGCAATTTTATTTCTTGTTCTTATTTTCTTATTAATTTCTCCTTCTCTTATCTCTCGTCTAATTGATTGCCATGTTTAATTTCTTTGTTGTGTTTATCATTATTTCTTCAATACCTATCATGCATAGCTAATCCTTTCATGCTAGGACATAGGGGAGCCATGGTAATTAGGGAGTCATGAATCGGTGATTAGGGTTAGGTGTAAATTTAGTATGTGTTGTTAATCACTGCAATTAACTGTAATTATCTGCTTGAGTCAACGCATTTAGATGATTAACTTTGGTACACCTTGACTTGGATCGAAAGATTGGAAGGGGTAAGACCTGCAGTGAACAATAGAGCATTCTAATGAGAGTGAAAGTTAAGTTAGTAATACATTAGGGCGAATAGCGGACCGAACGGACCTTTTCACTGCCCTGAAGACCGAATTTGTATTGACCTATGACCCTAGACTAGACTCCTAGAGAACCATGGTGAACCGACTGTCCTAGCTGCTTCTCTCTATCTGTTGATTTCCTTTTCCCTCTCTCTCTCTCTCTCTCTCTCTCTCTCTCTCTCTCTCTCTCTCTCTCTCTCTCTCTCTCTCTCTCTCTCTCTCTCTCTCTCTCTCTTTTAATCTCCGGAGTTTAGAACAAACCATTAAAACCCCCAAGAATTGGCTACTCGGATAGACTTAGTTTAGCATACATTTTCCCATCTCCCTGTGGATACGATACCTGACTTACCTCTACTATATTTATTAGTTGAGGCAGTTGGTTTATTTTTGATAGGGTTTCTGATGGTAGAAGCGAGTCGTTGTTCACTCCATCAAACACATTTATATTTCTCAACAAACAACTAGTTAGCGGTTAAGTCGAGGTCGATCCACGGGATGATGTGCTTTGGGTTCTAAGTCTATCTATCTCAATTTATGCTAGTGTCACAATTGATTTGGGTTTGTAGTCGTGTTCTAAACTAATGCGAGCAACAAAGTAAAACAAGCAATAAAGCAAATAAAGATGTAGACAAATAATTGAGGATACTAGGATGTCATGGGATCATAGGGGATTCATGGGAGTTGATCATACAAACATGTTCTCAATTAGATGCAAGCACTTATTATTGTGTGGGGATCGAGTTGGTGTATAAGCTTACAATCCCTAAGAAGGTTTGGGTCCCGGAGCCGAATCGATTAGATTGTACAACACCTACAAGTCAACTTAGTCCTTCCTATTCAATTATATGCATGGTCTAATGAGGCTCGAGTTGGTGTATAAGCTTACAAGCCCCATTGAAAAGATAGGTGATGGGTAAAAAATGCAAGGATTCATAGGCTCGCATTTCATCAAACATAACATGTGCATAAGTTGAAATCACAACAAGCAAGCGATTTAATTACGAAAACATATTAGATTAAGCATGAATCATTCCCCATGTTGGTTTTCCCTAATTCTCCATTAATCCTAGCCAAAGAACTACTCACTCATTATCATGGGAAACATGTCATTAATGGTGTCAATCATCACAACAAGTATAAACATGATAAGAGAATGAGGAAAAAAACAATAAAGAGTAAAGAGTAAAGTGATTATACCAAACTTAAGATGAATAAATTGAGAGGAAAAGAATAATAGAAGAGAACTTGATTGATTCATGAAGAGTTGTAAATTCTCCAATAATAACCCAATAATCTTCAATTACCCAATAATAATAAACATGAACAGTAATTAAGGAAAGATTAATGTGTAATGATTGAGATTAATCTATTCTAATATACTCCTAATCTAATCTAAGAGGATTTTCTCGTATGGGAGTCTCTCCCTTGATTATTACAAATGGAGTATATATAGTAGTACATCATTAGGTTAAGCAAGGGTGGCTTAGTAAATAACAATGCTAAGTTTTAAATAGGGAATTGCATGTCCCGAGGGAGATGCGCATTTTAGACTACTACTCCTAACACGATCAGCTCGGATCAGCTTGAAGCACGGTCGATTCTGCCAAGGGATACGCCCGTGTTGCAGGGAAGACGCTCGGATCAAAGGTCCCGGATCCGCTCGTCTCATGCTCGGGCCGCTCGGATAAGGACAAGGCAATCTGCCCGTCATGTGCTTAGGATGCACGGATCTTCATACAGTTTTCCACCGCTTGCTTTAGAAACCTATGTTAAGGGTAATATCCGTATAAAACCCATAATTTGAAGGATTATAACGCAAATTTAATACGTGATTTATAGTCATAAACGAAAACAACAATGAAACGATAAAAATAAGAATTAACCTTCGGTCCTAGTGCAAATTGGCAATGAGAGATCAAAGTAGATCTCCTCCTAAATGATGCACCCAAAATTGTCCGAGAAATGCCCTTGTGCTAGAATGAATCCTCTAATTGCCTTGCAATATTGAGAGGATTGTTTTGTCAGTTTTCGTTGGATGAGAGATCCGAATTTTGAGAGGCAATTTTCTCAAAACCCTAATTATTTTGCAAATGATTATGATTAGGTTAACAAAGAGGAGAGGGCTCCCTTTTGTTCATGTTTGGCTCGGCCAAACCGAGTGAGAGGGAAGCTTTTGGGCTTTTTCATTTCCTCTTCATATTAACTCGTGGTCCGAATCCAAATTACTAAATGTATATGACGCGGTTTCATTATAAATCGTCATCGGTTATCGGTTATTAAAGCATCAACTAATAACACGTATTAGTTGAATTATTAATACATGTCCGACAAAGACAATATTGTATAATTATATTCAATATACATTTAATTAAATATAAAACGCTTATATTCAATTTACGAATTAATCGCTTAATTCGTCTTAGCCATTTTTATTTAATCCGTATTAAATAAAATATCTCAACATCACATTTTGACTAATTATTAGTCAAATAACTCAGACTAACTGGTTAGTCAAATTTGGCATCTACATGACTGTATTTTCATACTGTCACATCTCTCAAACGTATCCTATAGGTGTGACTTTTAGGGACCAGTTGATCACCGCCATCTGTATGACAATAACGTCAAATTTATCTAGCAAGCCAACCGTTATTGATAAACATGGACCAACTGATTATGATACAAAAGTATACCCTTTGATCCTTTTAGAGATTTATAAGTCCTTGCACTAACTGTAAAGGACACCAGCCCCAACAAGCTCCCACTTGTCCATACAAGTGTATGTGCAATGACGTTATCCGCACTAACTGGAGGACACCACCTCCAACAAACTCCCACTTGTCCGTACAAGTGTATGTGCGATAACCGATTCTCATATTCATTTAAAATTTCTCCCACTCAATGTAAAACAATTTGCAGATCAGGATCCGCAAAGGTCGTATTTTACAATCGATCTGTATCTAGAGTGGTTTCCCCGACTAGAGAGTAACTTAACTGATAAAACGAATACGTATTCGAGCATGGCCATGCATTTCGATTCTGACTCCTCGAGTGGCCCTGAGAAATATCGAGTACCCGATAAAGGCTGAATATTTCCTTCAACTCGAACTCCTTCCGATCTAAGCACAAAGCAAGAAATGACCCGAAAACAATCTACTTGGCCCCCTGTTACGGATGACCGTGAGAAAGAAACCAAAGTCACCCAAAATCTGCCTTAGTCTCAAGAGACAGTCGATAGTCAAAAGAATCGACTCTTAGGATCACCATGGAGGTCCTATCCACGACCGAGCACCGAATGTTATAAAACATTTAGGACTCCACGTTGATGTCACAATTGTGTCCTACGAGATATCCGTATAAATCGCCTCTGTGATTGGTCACCAACAACCTGTTGACTTATGGCTCGTTGAACCCACCATCAACCAACGTCACAAAATAATTACCTTGAGTTATCAGCTCACGTGGGTAATTAAGGACCATAAAATATAATGTTTGTTCGATTCACTTTGTGGTGTTCAAAAATGTCGTACAAAACCACATGAAAAACAAAATATATATAAATGTCAAAACGATGATGTCGTATAGAGTACAAAAGAGAATGAATCTAATCCATAAAAGAGTACTACAACTTAGGAACACGTTTAATTCCCATGGAACTAACATGCCCTTCATGCTTATCTTGTCGTAATGGTTTAGTGAGAGGATCTGCTATGTTATCCTCAGTAGCAATCTTTTCTATCACTACTTCCTTTTGCTCCACGTAATCTCGGATTAGATGAGCTTTCCGTTGTACATGTCTAGACTTGTTGCTAGACTTTGGCTCCTTAGCTTGGAAGATGGCACCTCTATTGTCGCAATAGATGGTGATCGGGTCATTCGAACTAGGCACTACGGATAGTCCATGTAAGAATTGACGCATCCATATCGCTTCCTTTGTAGCTTCGGACGCGGCATAGTACTCGACTCGTCGTAGAATCTCTTTATGTGATTTGTTTGGAACTCTTCCAGTGATCTGCAGCGCCATTAAGAGTAAAAACGAATCCGATCGAGATTTCGAGTCATCACGATCCGTTTGGAAGCTAGCATCTGCGTAATCGGTTGCGCATAGCTTTTGTTCGCCTCCATAAGTCAATGCCCAATCTTTAGTCCTCCGTAGGTACTTAAGAATGTTCTTGACACCATCCAATGTGATTCACCGGATGCTTTGTTGGAATCGACTTGTCATACTCAATGCATATGCCACGTCCGGACGTGTGCATATCATGGCATACATGATTGATCCTATAGCCGAGGCATAAGGAATCCGTGTCATGCGCTCTTTCTCTTCCGGTGTCTCTGGTGACCGAGACTTTCTCAAATGCACCCCCGGAGCCATAGGAAGAAACCCCTTCTTGGAGTTAGTCATGCTTTGAATCTCTCTAGGACTTTGTCTATGTAAGACTCTGATCGAGAGATAACATCCGTCGTGATCTATCTCGATAGATACGGATGCCTAGAATTCTTTGCGCCTCACCCAGATCTTTCATCCGGAAATGGTTTTTCAACCATACTTTCACCGAAGTTAAGAGAGGTATGTCATTCCCAATCGGGAGTATGTCATCGACATACAATATTAGGAAGACAATCTTGCTCCCACTCGACTTGATATAAAGACATGGTTCCTCGACCGATCGAGTAAATCCATTTTCTTTAATCACTTGGTCGAAGCGATGATTCCAACTCCGAGATGCTTGCTTAAGTCCATAAATGGAACGCTTAAGCTTGCACACTTTCTTAGGATGTTGTGGATCGATGAAACCTTCGGGTTGTACCATGTACAACTCTTCCTCCAAAAAACCGTTTAAGAAGGCGGTTTTCACATCCATTTGCCAAATTTCATAGTCATGAAAAGCGGCAATCGCTAAGATAATCCGAATGGAACGCAACATGACTACGGGTGCGAAAATTTCATCGTAGTGCAAACCTGGCACTTGGGTGAAACCTTTAGCAACTAGTCGTGCTTTATAGATATCTTGTTGACCTTCCACAGAATGCTTTATCTTGTAAAGCCATTTGCATTGAAGGGGACGAACCTTAGCGAGTAAGTCAACAAGATCCCATACGTTGTTCTCATACATAGAGTCCATCTCGGATTGCATGGCCTCAAGCCATAGCTTTGAGTCGGAACTAGTCATGGCACCTTTATAGGTTGCGGGTTCACTACTCGTTAAGAGTAGAACGTCATCTATGTCATGTTCCTCGACCATACCAATGTATCTGTCTGGAGGAATAGAGACTCTTCCCGACCTTCTAGGTTCCTCAGGAATATTCACCGCAGCCGGGATTGAAGGAATTGGTTCCTCTAATGGTTGCTCGGTATTTGGTTTTGGAATCTCCGACAGGTCGAAGGTTCTATCACTCTTTGCATTCTCGAGAAATTCCTTCTCCAAGAATGTCGCACTAGCCGCAACAAAAACACGTTGTTCGGTTGGCGAATAGAAGTAATGACCAAGTGTTCCTTTAGGATAACCTATAAAGTATGTCTTGACCGATCGCGGGCCAAGCTTATCCTCGTGTCTCCACTTGACATAAGCCTCGCAGCCCCAAACCCGTATAAAGGACAAGTTAGGGACCGTTCCCTTCCATAGCTCATATGGAGTCTTGTCAACAGACTTTAGACGGACTTGATTAAGTATTAGAGCGGTGACAGAAGAGCATAACCCCACAATGAGTCGGGCAACACGGTGTGACTCATCATGGATCGAACCATATCAAGTAATGTTCGATTTCTCCGTTCGGACACACCATTCAAATTTGAGGTGTTCCGGTGGAGTTAACGTAGGGCAATCCCACAGTCTTTAAGGTGTTGATCAAACTCGTGAGAAAGATACTCGCCACCACGATCCGAACGCAGTGTTTTAATCTTTCTACCCAATAGGTTCTGTACCCTATTCTGGTATTCCTTGAATTTCTCAAAGGATTCACTTTTGTGCTTCATTAAGTAGACATAGCCATATCTACTTAAATCGTCCGTGAAAGTGATGAAATACCTATAGCCTTCTCGTGCGGTGATTGACATAGGACCACATACATCCGTGTGTATGAGTCCTAATAGGTCAGCAGCGCGCATTCCAACACCTTTGAAGGAAATTCGAGTCATCTTACCGATGAGACATGATTCACACGTGCCAAATGATTGAAAATCAAAGGCCGAGATAGCTCCATTTATGATGAGCTGTTTTACGCGTTTCTCATTAATGTGTCCCATACAGCGGTGCCATAGATACGTTTGATCTTTGTCACCAACCTTTAACTTTTTATTCATTACGTGTAATATTTCGGTGGTCTGATCTAAAACATAAATTCCGTTCATGGAGATTGCCTTGCCATAAATCATATCGTGTAAAGAGAAAATGCAAGTATTATTCTCTATTACAAATGAAAAACCAAGTTTGTCAAGTGCGAAACCGAAATAATGTTTTTCGAAAGACTGGGTACATAATAGCGATTATATAAAAATAACTCAAATCCGCTAGGAAGTGGATCACGTATGTTCCCCTTGAGAGACTGCGACCACTCGTGCTCCATTCCCGACACGCAGTCCACCTCACCCTTTACGAGGGGTTCGATGTTTCGGAGCCCCCGCACATGATTACACAGATGAGAACCACAACCAGAATCAAGTACCCAAGTTCCGTAACTTGCGTGGTTAATCTCAATCATATGAATAAAAGTAGAAGAAGAAGACATACCAACCGGTTTAACACGACCTGCCTTTAAGTCCTCATGATAAACAGGACATGTACGCCTCCAATGCCCAATCTTGTGGCAATGATGGCATTCCATGTTTTCATTCTTGCTCTTTGTCGCGCCCGATGAGGTGCTCGACTCACCAGGCCCACTCTTACCTCGAACCCGACTTCTTAAACTTCGGTTTGCCTCTTTGCTAGGCCTGGCTGAACTTTGCCCTTACCCTTGCCCTTGTTTGACACAATGAGAACATCCTGTTTCATGCTCCCACTGAACTTCATGTCCTTCTCGGTGTGTACGAGAAGGGAGTGCAATTCATGGGGACTTTTCTTCAAATCATTCATATAGTAATTCGCTCTAAATTGCGAAAAACCATCGTGGAGTGAATGAAGCATGCGGTCAATCACGATGTTCTCGCTGATTTTACAATCAAGCGCCTCCGGTTTCTCGACATTCTCAATCATGCTGAGAATGTGTGGGCTAACCGGTTGGCCCTTCTGGAGTCTCGCATCAAAGAAGCGAGTGGTATGCTCATAGGTCACGATTCTCGGTGCTTTCGAGAATTCCTTGGTGAGCGTGGTGAAAATCTTGTTTGCACCTTGGGCTATGAAGCGTTTCTGCAAATTGGGTTCCATTGCAAAAATGATTACGTTTTTAATCGCACCCGCTTCCAAGGCGAAATCGTTATACTTGTCGATCTCGTTAATTCCAGCCGTGGGGCCTGGGTTTGACGGCATGGGCTCAAGCGGTTTGAGCTTCCGTCGGCAGCCGGCAAGATTCCGTAATCTTTGCCTCCCGATCCGCGAAGTTTGATCCATCATTCTTCAGTCGAGTTGACTGATTCATCTGATTCATGAAGATCCGAAGCCAGGACTCACGGTCCAATGTGGCACTTGGCATTGGGTCGTTCAAGTGACCAGCCATATTGTTATTTGCAGTTTAAGTGAACGTGATCTACACTGAAAAAGAAAGAAAACACAAAACGAAATAAGCAACTCATCGAGGTGATTTAAGTCTATTAAAATTTATTTTAATCGTGTAGACTCATTGCACTTGTATAATTGATCTCCCTCAAGAATAATACAAGTGATCCCAAGACTCAATTTCCGTAAATTGATAAGCCAACTGTTTAGCTAGTTCTTCCGTAAAAACTCTTGGTCGATAGATTTCCGTAAATCCTATCTATAGTCCACCATGATCACAGGATCGTACGAGTGACCATAGTGTTGAGATAAAATAAGTCAATCGGTTCCAACTTACCCGACGTAGAAGGGGTCATATTATGCCTACCGACGAAGAAGGGATTCATTTGAGTTTGACCTATAAAGACCGTTCTCAATTTTTGTTTATACGAGGAAGATCCCATCAACTAAGTTTCAATTCATTTTAAGTGAACGAATAACTAGCAAATCGCGTGAATGAATTAATTTAGATGATGGCTTAAATCGTGTGACATGAGAATGTCAAAGAAAACTAACTCGTGACCTCTATATGTGTCAGTTTTCATGCAATTATTAGGTGGTTTGGTTTTAGGCGGAAAATGATGCATACTATCGTTACGATAAAATAAATAAATGAATGCGATACGTAAATAAAATTCCTAGTGTGGCCTATCCTAGTAAAAAGAACATGATACAACTTTGGAATCCACCGTTGGACCCGAAAAGCTTGTCTTGATGTTCCATCTTTGTCCATGCAATGAGTGAGCATCCGATCTCCTTCTTTAGTCTTCTCAAAATTACAATTAAAATTTACAAAATATAAACCTATTTACATTCTAAATAAAAACTGTAATTAAAAGAAATAAAAGGAGATACGAGATCTCAAAATACAACCAAGACCGTGTTCCATCATTACGGTAACACGTTCTACTAAGGCCACACTAAGTTACAACCGTTTGCAAAAATAAATAAATACGTAATTAAAAGCATTCAAAATAATCTAAAACGATAAATAAAATGCATCAACTAAATTAAATTTATTCGTGACATAATTCCGTAATTATGTTAAATTATCCAAACCACCTTTTAACAATTAAAATTATGTGACAAAACCGCTTCATCAACTTAATTTTAATTCATGATAATCCGTTACTTTAAATCGTTTTAAAGTAACTAAATTGTTCGTGGGTGAACCGTTTCACTATCAAGCGAGTGCATAAATCCGTATTATGCAATAAATGGCCGAAAAAAAAAAACAGAAATTTTTTTTTTTTTCTTTTACTGCTGGGCGTTAACAGTACCCACGAAAATTTTTTTTTTTTTTTTTATTTTGGAGCTGAAAACCGAGAGCTCAAAAAAAAAAAAAACAATCGGCTCAAAAAAAACGTGAGCCTCATCAAGACAAACAAAATCGATTTGTAAAAGCCAATTGTAAATTAAACATAATCCGTATTGAAGCAAAATTACAATTGACATGATCTTCACAAATTGTTATAATTATCGTTTAAAACAACAATTCGCAAAGAACAAAACGAAAACAAACAAGAGATCGTATGATCTAACAAAATGTGTGGCACACAAAACGATGCAAAAAACAGAAAACAGGCCATTAAGGCCTCACGGTTTTCCCAAAAAAATTCTGGCCGAGACAAAAAAAATTGCCACACGAAATTTTATGCAATCATTTTGATAGATCTCTAACATATTGCAATGAATATCGATTACAAAACAATATGCAAAGATCAAAATGAAAACAAAACAAACGACAACCATCACCATGTAAACTTGACACGGATCCCAAGGCAAAAAAAAACGCAGCAAACGCAGCAAAAAAAAAATAATGCCGAGAGGAAAAATATGGCAGCCGAATGAAAAATAGACAAAAATCCATCGATTCAAAATTCGTTTTATGAAAAACACATAGAAAAATTTACGTGGCCTCGCTCTGATACCACTTTAAGGGTAATATCCGTATAAAACCCATAATTTGAAGGATTATAACGCAAATTTAATACGTGATTTATAGTCATAAACGAAAACAACAATGAAACGATAAAAATAAGAATTAACCTTCGGTCCTAGTGCAAATTGGCAATGAGAGATCAAAGTAGATCTCCTCCTAAATGATGCACCCAAGATTGTCCGAGAAATGCCCTTGTGCTAGAATGAATCCTCTAATTGCCTTGCAATATTGAGAGGATTGTTTTGTCAGTTTTCGTTGGATGAGAGATCCGAATTTTGAGAGGCAATTTTCTCAAAACCCTAATTATTTTGCAAATGATTATGATTAGGTTAACAAAGAGGAGAGGGCTCCCTTTTGTTCATGTTTGGCTCGGCCAAACCGAGTGAGAGGGAAGCTTTTGGGCTTTTTCATTTCCTCTTCATATTAACTCGTGGTCCGAATCCAAATTACTAAATGTATATGACGCGGTTTCATTATAAATCGTCATCGGTTATCGGTTATTAAAGCATCAACTAATAACACGTATTAGTTGAATTATTAATACATGTCCGACAAAGACAATATTGTATAATTATATTCAATATACATTTAATTAAATATAAAACGCTTATATTCAATTTACGAATTAATCGCTTAATTCGTCTTAGCCATTTTTATTTAATCCGTATTAAATAAAATATCTCAACATCACATTTTGACTAATTATTAGTCAAATAACTCAGACTAATTGGTTAGTCAAATTTGGCATCTACATGACTGTATTTTCATACTGTCACATCTCTCAAACGTATCCTATAGGTGTGACTTTTAGGGACCAGTTGATCACCGCCATCTGTATGACAATAACGTCAAACTTATCTAGCAAGCCAACCGTTATTGATAAACGTGGACCAACTGATTATGATACAAAAGTATACCCTTTGATCCTTTTAGAGATTTATAAGTCCTTGCACTAACTGTAAAGGACACCAGCCCCAACAAGCTCCCACTTGTCCGTACAAGTGTATGTGCAATGACGTTATCCGCACTAACTGGAGGACACCACCTCCAACACTATGATCTACGTATACTCTTTATTCTTATTTCATTAGTCATCGTTCTTATCTCCTCTTCATACTAGTCCATCTAAGATCGCCAACAAGCTTCCGCATATGCGCGAGAGACGGGAATTCCGCCTCATTATCTCATTTCCTATAAGACATATGAAATGTACTAGGAAAGCAAAATAAGAAGGAATTGACGGATAAAATGCTCATGAAATAATGCTATATTAGTACGCAAAACGGGTTCAATTAGGGGACTAAATGTGCGCAATTAAGAGTCATATCAAACATCCCCAAACCGAACCTTTACTCGTCACGAGTAAAGAGGTGACTAGAACTAGACCTTTATTTAAACTATCCTAATAATATACCCGATGTGAGACAATTAGCGGGTCTCACTCTGCCCCTTCAACTCACAACAAGACATCCATGAGGTAAGATGGCTTCTTGCAAGGCAAGGTGGGGCTTGTCAAAATGGCGATACATCCAATCATTAAGCACACAAAACAAGTAATGGATGCATCTACAAAAGAATAACCACTTTCCTCATCTAAGTGGCGTAAATCATCTACAAGGGAAGCAATTTAAGGGTACACACTCCATCATAGATATTGTTTCTCCAAGCTACTAAGTCTAAAAGGATACCAACAAATCATTTCCAAGTTATGTTAAACTAGGGTACTTTTGTCCTCAATCGCTAAATGCTTTTGTCAAGAGTAGTCTCCTTATGGTATTAAAAACACTGTAGGATCGTGGAATTCCCCCTGTTGCATAGACAAGAAGAAGGGTCGTCCCCTCTCCACCATGCAACAAAGTAAGATCAATGGATGAAATGGATCAAGATGTTTTGAGTTTCACATTTGTAGTTTGCTTTTTGATTTTTTTCCCCCCAATTTCTTGTGGTATTTGACTTTTGAGAACATTTCTTTGCCATTTATTTGATGTTTGGCATTTTTGATACTTGGCAAAAATTTCAATATTTGCATTTTTGAACATTTTTCAAAGTAACCCCATTTTTTAGCAAGGGTACTTTTATTGAAGCATAGGAGTTTACTTTTGTACTCCTCTTTTCTTTGATGCAATTTGTGCAAAAATTTTGATTTTGTTTTTGGTACTTGAACTCAATTTGGAGATTTTTGTGCCCATTCCCTTTTTATTGACAAAATATGATGATATAAGTGAAAGAACGGTTGCATGGCTTTAAAGGTCACCTTGGAATAAACGGCAGCCAAGGAGTTATCACTCCACAAGGTACTCTTGACTAGGTCTTAGTCCATGGGTCAAAAGATACTAGTATGACACATCTTAGGGTGTCTTGAGGGTATTATAGCAAACAAATTTTCAAGGAGAAAAATTATCTACAGGGGCCTTATATACACTTGTCAAGCTTCCCGAATAGGCATTTTCACAAAATTTTCTAACCATGCAACTACATGCCATGATGCAACTAACATATATACAACTCTAATGCATATGCTTCTATCAACTACTATGCCATATAATCTAGATGCAAACTCTTAGCAACACATTGGTTCTTACCGCATCAATCAAAAGATAGCCACATTGTCATTAACATATAAAAGGAGGAAGGAGATTTGGAAAGATCATACCATGCGGTCTTCTATTTCCTTCATGCCTCGAATGTGGCGTAGTCGACCCAATGGGAAAAGAGTGACAAAAAAACACAAAAATATACAATATATACAATTCTACACTACAAAGGAAGAACATGTTTTTGGAATTTTTAAATTTTCAAATTTTTATGGATTTTGTGTTTATGAAATTAAAAGACATATTTTTGGGATTTTTCGAAATTTTTCAATTTTTTTGTATTTTGGAATATAAATTCCCATCCCCCACTTTATTTTGGACATTGTCCTCAATGTACATGTAGAAGTAGGAATGAAAAAAGAAATACATGTTTTTAGATTTTTGATTTTATGGAAATTAAAGTACAAATGCAATGATATGATATGAATGAATGCATGCTCTAACTAAATGCAATTCTATATGACATATATAACAAATGAATGCAATCTTGTAGACACCTCATTTCTGCACCTCCCGCAAACCACCCGGTGATGATTGGGCCGCATGTTCGATTCGCGGAACGATTTGTGACAGTTCGTAAGATTATCGTCAAGTGTTTGCTCAAATATTAATGTCAACCTCTTAGTTGTCATCTACGTCCTGATACGGTCGTTTTGGCAGTAATTAGAGTACATTCGAGTCCGGTCAAAAACCGTCTCCATTTTCTCGATAGTTGTTAAATCCCGAGTCGAATGTTCGAATGTTCCGGATATTTCTATTCCATATTTCATAAATTTTATCTTTTGGCAAATAATATCCCGTAATATTCACAAGATAATCGAATTATTTCCGTCCTACCATAACTCAAACGCGAAATCTTTCTTCAAATAGGAGGAAACCTCCACGGGAACAGACGCAACGGCCAGTCTTTGCGCCTTTTCCAAGAGACGCAGATGATCGCTGCGCCTCTTCCCAGGCCCTTCTTTGCATGATTTACGTATCTTTTTTATATCTTTCCGAGATTCACTTCCAAAGAGTCTCCGAAACCCTATTCCTTCGTGTGATTAGTATAAATAGGAGCTTTCGTTCCTCATATTTCTCACGCGAGTGTCCGCCCTTCTCTTCTCCCTTTGCATTCTAGACTTCGTTCTTACTAATTGGCGCCTACGTGCTTGGACTTCCGACCACGTAAGCTCGGATCTTTCCGGTACCAACCTCTCCGTTGCATGACCGACCAATTTGACCAACTACACAATAATCAATCTTAATTAATCAATCGTTTTCCTCTTACGAGGGCACTCTTTCCTTGCATTCGCGTCGAGCATTCACTAGTCGATTCTTAGTTCATCTTGTTCCGTCAACATGTAAGTCTGAGGGTGTATAGTCCTCTTTTATTTATTGTATTTTTGTACTTTTTAATTATCGTATCACCTCATGTAAGATTTACTGTTAAAACACCGTTAAAATCGATTTCTAAAACCGTCTTTCAAATCCTTTTTACGGATTTTCGAGATGACGATCGAAAAAGACGCAAAGAATCGCTGCGCGCTCTTGAAGGAGCGCAGCCTGCTGCGCCTCTTCGTGAGGGCCGCCGCAGCTTCTGCTTCTTTTCTTCTTCCTCGTCCTCTCGTATTTTCGCTCTCTTTTTATCTCATTATTTGTTTGTCCGTTAATTCTTTGATATAATCGTCACTGATAATCCACATGTATATTATTCATCATTAATATGTTTAATTCGTTTAAATCCGACTTAAATCCCAAGTAATTCATATTTGCGGGTTTTCGTCATTAATATTCAATTCGGGTTTTAGAGATTCAATTCGTTCATATTGAGTTTCTGGGATTCATCGTTGACATAGTTTTCATCTGTTTAGTCATTAATTCGTCATGTTTCATCATGTTTAGTCTAATTAATTCGTTCGGTTAGTTTGTTAAATCATTCATTAAACATCGACCCTTCACATAATTAATCCGTCTTATTTCCGTCTTACTCATGTTTATTGTTTTCATGACCATCGTTCATGTGTAAATAACCTATTAATCACTTTCATCCGAGTAATTGTATCAATCAGTCCTTTAAATCATCAATCGACATTAACGATTTGCAGTTCCGGCTTCACAGCCAGAACTCACCCTTGGAAATGACGCAGCGTCTGCTGCCTCTCTTCCGAGGGCGCGATCTCTCTTGCTTTGTTCGAGATGAGTTCGTCTCTGAACTCCTTTTACGCCTTGACGTAATTAATTAGTTTACGTAATTAATTAACTATTATCCGTAGTATCACACTAATTTCTGTTCGTCTTTTATTCTTTTATTCTTTTTTTCTCAAATTATCCGTTTTAGCGGTATTTTCGACATAAATCGCCTAATCCAATGTAATTATTGTAATTTATATTTATTGTAATTTTCATTATTGTATTCCTTTTATCACTTGTATGTTTTCACATGTAAATCAACCTTAATTCCAACTTTGACCTAATTGTATGCTAATTACGTGTCAACCGACTTAGTTAATTCTCACATGCTAGGATTAATCTAATGGATGTTGCATTGCATGCATATAGCCGACGATATATCGAGTATAAATAACTTCCCTAATCATTAGTAGAGGCCGCTATCGAGGCGGGCGGGATTAGGTGTTCGATCAAAAGAGCTTCCTAATACGTACCCTCACCCCTTACTCCAGATCTCCGTGAGCACCCGTGTTCATTGGCATCCACGAGAGTCATTCTAGACATAGAATGCTAAGGGTAACGATTGCTTAGTGTTCATGTCACTACTTTGTGTCTTGACATGACACGAGGTATTCGAACGGTTCCAATTTCCCGTAAAAATTGGTGGCGACTCCATACAAAATGCAAACGCTTGTTCCCCGTTTCTCACCAAGCGCCCCCGTGGGCGGCCCGCTGTCCACAGTTTGGCGACTCCGCTGGGGATAATACACTTACGTGTAGCCAAGGGTGAAACTTGAACAAGGTTAGGGAATAGTTTGTACAAGACAATTGTCGGTTTTCATAACTCGGTCTTCCTAGACCGTTTTATTCGGCCTTCCTAGGCCCAACCCAACCCATTCGACCAATCGTCCCGTCTAAACGGTCCTAATTCTTATTTGGGCCTAAGGATGGATAGCGATTGACGTCATCCATACCATGGTACTTACTCTTGTTTGTATCAAGGGCCTTCACTACTTGAGGAAATGGACTAGGAATCGGCCTTACTCTTGTTTGGCACGAACCTCTCCACAGACTTCGGGTTTGATGGTTCGGTATGGCAACCCACCCTTTAAACCAAATCCCTTTTAAATGCACTCAGCATCCCGTTATAATGCTTGTATAAATGTGTAAACCTTACGTGATCACCATTTCTAAACAAAACCATGACGAATTTTCAAAAAATCAAAATCCTTATTTTCAAAGCAAAATTTCGAAAAAAATAGGGCCTTCAATTAGCGCAAAAATCCGGTCAAAACTTTGTCCGTTTGTCGTGTCAAAATTCGGGCCACAAGCCCATTTCAAACCTCACTTCGAGTCCACTCCTACAACTACACTACAGTTGGCTAGGACACACACTTTCAAAGACCTTGTCTTTCTTCAAAACTCACTCAACACAAGTGGCATACACCCACTTCACGAGTCAAAACTTTCCTCTCTTAGTAAGTGTGATAGAATGGTCGATCGTGTTTTGATTCGTCGCCGATCTCTTATCCAGTTTCCAAGATGCCTGGGTCAAGTGGTGAAACGAACCTCCGGCAAATTCAAGAAAGTAATGATCGAATCCTAGCCGCGATAACCCAAATGCAAATCACTCAAGAACAAACCTATGACCGCCTTGAACTTATCGAAGGCCGTATCTTTGATGTAGAGGGAAGGTTGCCTCCCCTTAAAGGTGAAGTACTACAATTTTCCGATGACGAGTCTAAAGATGAGAACCCTGTCCTAGGGACAACCGGTGAGAAAAGACTCCAATACCTAGAGGAGCAATTGATGTACCTTAAAGGGGATGACATTTATAGGGAAAACAATCGCAAGTATGAAGCCGTCAATTCCAAATTACCCACTAACTTTAGCATGACGGATATCCCTAAGTTTAAAGGACATGAGAACCCTTTGAACCACATCCGCGCCTTCAAGGACTACATGTCTATCAAAGGCATCAAACCCGAGATGTTCTTAAGGATCTTTCCTTCATCTCTTGACACCATTCCGAAGCAATGGTTCTACACTTTGGATCACAAAAAGGTCGCTACTTGGGAGGACGCCGCGATCGAATTCTCGAAACAATATGCGGATAATGCCGAGATCCAAGTCAACATGCGTACTCTAGAGGTTCTTACCCAAAATGACAAAGAAGGATTCACCGACTTCCTAAGTAGGTGGAGGAAGACTAGTACTCAACTAGTTGAACGCCCGGATGAGGCTACTCTCGTGGAAAAGTTCGTGGATAATCTCAAACCCATATATGCCGGTCACTTGAGATATCAAAACATCAAGACTTTCAAGGACTTAACCGTACTAGGGACACGAATTGAAGATGACATCCGTAAAGGACTCTTGTCCAAAACGGTAGGTCGAGGATATCAAGGGTCCACAAGTCGTTCATACGGCTCTACTAGCAAGACCGACGAAGTTAACCTTCTCGAGCCATCCAAGAAAACTAGCCCACCAAGGAAGTTCACAAACCTTGGGGACACGTACTCAACGCTCTAAAAAGGCTAATGAAGCAAGGCAAACTCCAACCCATTGGACCTACTCCCGAACCCGAAAGAAAGTCCAAGTTCCGGGATGAAAACTCCTACTGTGAATACCATAGGGGCAAAGGGCACGACACGGAAAAATGCTACAAGTTGAAACACGTGCTTCAAGATATGATCGAAGATGGTCGACTTCCAATTCCACCAGGAGGTAAGCCCAACAACACTCGGAATCCTCTTGGAGTTCTAGTGATTACAAGTGACGAATCTACCTTAGATTGCTCACACCTAATTTCTCCCACCGAAAATGAAATTCATGCAATTGAGAAAGAAAGGCTCTACTCTACCATCTCCCCTACCATTTCCGACTTCATCGCATGGGCAAGGAGTGTAGATAGACAAGTGTGGGAATTAGAAAACATGGTAACGGCCTTAAGCCATCCCAATGCAATACCTAAGGAACGTGTACCATTGATCTTCTCTCAAAATGCCACTATGCAAGAAGTAGTCGCCGTGGTCGATAAGCTAGTCGATCAAATCATACAACTAGAAAGTGATATCATGAGAATGAAGGAACTAGCTGCAATCAATGGGGTTTGGGCCGATGACGATGAAGACGAATACCTCATTGAAAACTCCTTGGTCAAGGAAATAGTCCAAAATGGTGAAGACCAAGACGTGGATCACCTAACTCGTTCGGGTCGCCCATATCAAAGCACTACTCAAAACGGTCCAACCAACGTCATCACACCAAATGACAACGAAGATGATCCCACTGATCATTTGCTCAAGCAACTACAGAAAACCAAGGCCGATCTTTCATCGGCGGCAACTAGTGGCAAGCTCATTTCCGCATCGCCAAGCTTTACTGCAAGCTTTGGCCAAATTGAATGTAGCACATAACTCCACTCCTGAAGATGTAGTCAACTTGGTCTTCCAAGAATCACCTAAGCTAAGTAATCCTATTACTTTCTCGGATGAGGACTTGCCACCTTTCGGCGCTAGTCACAACCTTGCCCTATACATCACCGTCATTTGTCTAAAGAAGAACGTGCCAATGACTTTGGTAGATGATGGCTCCGCGGTCAACGTCATACCCCTCAAAACGGCATACAAACTAGGCATGAAGGAGTCAGATTGGACTCCTACAAATCAAGGTGTACGTGCATATGACGGTACACGACGAAAAGTGGTTGGACTTGCTAGCCTAACCATAACCACGGGACCAATCGAATGAAAAGTTAACTTCCAAATAGTGGACATCGAGGCTTCATTCAACATACTTCTGGGAAGGCCTTGGATTCACGCTTCCAAAGCGGTAACATCCACCCTTCATCAAAAGATCAAGATCCCACTAAACGGCAAAGTTGTGACATTCACTTCGTCACCCATCAAGGCAATAATCGAGAAGCAATCAAACAATCAAGTCCTTGCAGATCCCATATACGAACTTGGGGGCTTCCAAAGTGTGAATGTCATAGAAAGTGAGTTGGCACCCTTATACTATAATCCCTACTCTAACTTGGTGGTCAACCACATACTCAAGAATCAGGGATACTTCCCTGGAATGCCTTTAAACCCAGTTCGGAAGAACACCTTTGCACCATACAAGAAAGGCAACTCGACAAGGATACCACTTGGACTAGGATACAAACCCACAATCAAGAAGTTCTCAAATGCTCGCTCAAGTCCAAAATCGCAAGCACGTGGGAGTCCAAATGAGACCATATCTCCCCACCTTAAATGGATACTTCGTTCTCAAGAAGGAAGTTCAGAACTCTTTCATGGATTTCCCGAACCTTGGCATTATCTTGAGAGGAAGTTAGCCGGAATCGAGATCTTTCACGATTGCTACTTCATTCCTCCCGAAACGTTCCTACCGTCAAAACCCGTCAAGCACCTTGCTTGACGAACAAGTGTTAGCCTATTGTTTGGAGAGGACCGATTCATTAGGGCCGCGCAGATGAGATCATTACTATGATACTTCAGACGATCGCTTCAACCCCACCGCGTTGATCACGAAATCGACACAAAGCGTGAGAAAGGATGGAGAAAATCTATCAAGTGGACCAACAACCAAGGAAGACTCTTCAAGCTCACCTTTGGAGAAGGAGAGATGTTCAAAGGAGAACCAGAAGACGACGAGTTCGAGTCGGAGTCGGAGTCGGAGTCGGAGTCAGAGTCTAGAGGAGTCGTTAGAGAGTCTACTCCTGTTGTCATCCCCACTCCCTTCGTTTCTCCTAGCTTAGCCTCAAGTAGTCACGGTAGTTCGGGGAATGCCCCAATTATCGTCCCTTTTCCGCCGCCGACCATGGATCGCTTGGCTTCTTTGTTTCAACTTTACTCAAATCTTAATATGAATAAATCGGTTACGCTTACTCTCTGTGTTCTTTCGAGTGCAATTTGCATTTTGATGATGATACCGAGGACGACCAAGACCCGGACTTGACCGAAATACCTCCCTACGTAGCCAAAGAAATATTACAGGAAGGGGAAGGAGGACCAGTAATAGAGGATACCGAACCCATCAACGTAGGAACCGAATTAGAACCTAAAGAACTTAGGATAGGGACTACCTTGAGCTCTACCGAAAGGGCCGATTTCATGGACCTCCTAAATGAATTCAAAGACGTTTTCGCTTGGTCCTACAAAGACATGCCAGGGATCGACAGGGATATCGCCGAACATAGGATTCCGATTAAGCCGGTTTCAAACCCGTGAAAATGAAGCTTCGACGAATGAGAACAGAATGGGCTCTAAAGATTAAGGAAGAAGTTGATAAGCAATTCAAAGCCGGGTTCATCAAAGTTTCCGAGTACTCGACGGGTAGCTAACATAGTACCTGTGCCCAAAAAGGATGGGAGAATCCGTGTTTGTGTTGACTTCAGGGACTTAAACAAAGCAAGTCCAAAAGATGACTTCCCTTTACCTCACATTGACATATTGGTGGACAATCTTTGCGGACCACGCATTACTATCCTTCATGGATGGATATGAGGGTTATAACCAAATCAAGATGGCCATGGAAGATATGCACAAAACCGCATTCGTCACCCAATGGGGAACATATTGCTATACAGTAATGCCATTCGGATTGATCAACGCCGGAGCTACATACCAACGCACCGCAACTACGCTCCTACATGACATGATGCACAAAGAAGTGGAGGTATATGTAGATGACATGATCGTCAAATCCAAGGAAAGAGAGGGACACATTGCAAACCTTCGCAAGTTCTTCGCAAGGCTACGAAAGTACAACATGAGACTCAATCCTCAGAAATGCACATTCGGGGTAACATCCGGAAAACTCCTGGGATACGTCGTTAGCCAACGCGGTATAGAAATAGATCCCTCAAAAATCAAAGCTCTGATCGAAATGCCACAATCTCAAACAGAAAAAGAAGTCAGAGGATTCCTGGGAAAGGTACAATATATAAGTCGATTCATATCGAAACTTACCATGATTTGCGAGCCTATCTTCAAGAAACTCAAGAAAACAGACCACACCATGTGGGATGATGACTGTCAAAAGGCGTTTGACCGAATCAAGGAGATATTGGCCAAACCACCAGTGCTCATGCCGCCACAACGAGATCAACCTTTTGGTTTATATCTCACAGTAACTGAAACTGCCATGGGTGCCATGCTAGCTCAAACTGTAGGAAGCGAAGAAAGAGCTATTTACTATCTAAGTAAGAAGTTCTTGGAATATGAGTGCAAATACTCGCAACTCGAGAAGACATGCCTCGCTCTTGTGTGGGCAACGAAGAAGCTACGTCACTACATGCTTAGCTACTCCGTCAAGATATATTCCAAAATGGATCCAGTCAAATACCTCTTCGAGAAACCCGTCCTCAACGGACGTCTTGCAAAGTGGACCCTGATGCTCTCAGAATTCGACCTCAAATATGTGCCGCTAAAAGTCATAAAAGGTCGCGCCGTCGCCGAATTCTTCGCAGAAAATCCTATCAACGACGCACAAACCATAGACACTTGGTCATTTCCCGACGAGGATATACTTCAAACAGACGTAGACTCTTGGGATCTATACTTTGATGGAGCATCAAATTTAAGAGGATTCGGAATAGGAGTGTTGCTCATTTCTCCTGAAGGTGAGCATACACCGATTGCTGTCAAACTCGACTTCGAGGTGACAAACAACGCCGCAGAGTATGAAGCTTGTCTCATTGGACTACAAGCGGCAGTAAGCTTAGGCATCAAAAACCTCCGAGTACATGGGGATTCATCACTGATCATCAACCAAGTTACAGGATCCTGGAAAATCCGAAGCGAAAGCCTCGCACCCTATCAAGCTAGGATAGACCAAGTGGCTCAATTCTTTGATCACGTAACCTACTTACACCTACCTCGAGAGGAAAATCAATTTGCAGACGCTCTTGCGAAACTTGCATCTTTGATAAATATGCCAGACCACATGATGGAAATGCCTTTATGCATCGAACGACGGTCGAACCGCTTATGTCCATCAAATCACCGATGAAGAAGAAATCGCACAGGAACCCTGGTTCCAAGCAATCCTGAATTTCAAGCTTAATGGTACCTATCCACCGGATATGGACAAAAGGGGACAACGTGCTATACGCCTATTAGCTTCCCAATACATCCTGATGCAAGGAGAGTTATACAAAAGAACACCTCTTGGTGTAGTCCTACGTTGCCTTGATCATTCACAGGCACGAAAGGTGATGGAAGAAGTCCACGACGGACAATGCGGTCCTCACATGAGTGGGCCCATGATGGCAAAGAAAATCACACGCTTGGGGTATTATTGGAGCACAATGGAATCTGATTGCATCAAATACGTGAGACACTGCCACAATTGCCAAATCTTCGGGAATGTACAACATGTCCCTCCTTCGTTGCTATACACAATGACATCTCCTTGGCCATTCTCCGCATGGGGAATTGACATAATCGGGAAGATAACCCCAGCCGGAACAGGAGGTCACTGTTTCATTCTAGTAGCAATTGACTATTTCACCAAGTGGGTAGAAGCGGCTTCCTACACTGCTCTTACAGCTAAAAATGTGGCAAAATTCATACAAAACAACATCATCTGTCGATATGGTTGCCCACATGAGATCATCAGCGATAATGGGTCACATTTCCAGGCTGAAACCGAGCAATTGCTAGCCAAATACAAGATTAAGCATCACCACTCTTCGCCCTACAGACCACAGACTAACGGCGCGGTAGAGGCGGCAAACAAGAACGTTGTCACAATTCTCATGAAAATGACTGACAACTACAGAGATTGGCCAAGCAAGATACCCTTTGCTTTATGGGGGTATCGTACATCAGTTAGGACGCCCACTGGGGCTACTCCTTTCTATTTGACCTATGGCATGGAGGCCGTACAACCGATCAGTGGAAATACCATCCTTGCGCATTTTACTAGAAAGTCAAATCCCTGAAGCCGATTGGAAGAGGGATAGGTATGAAGAAATCATCCTCCTGGATGAACGTAGGTTACGCGCCTTACATAATGTCCAAACATATCAAGCCCGTATCAAACGAGCTTTCAACAAAAGAGTTAGGCCAAGAAACATCAAAGAAGGAGACTTAGTACTCAAATCGGTTAGAGCTCTTCTACCCGTCGACCCAAGGGGAAAATTCAAACCTAATTGGGCCGGACCATATCTAGTCAAATCCATACTCCCAGGGGGTGCGGTTAGAATCACAGACCTAGATGGGAATGAGTTTTCAAACCCTACAAACCTTGACCAACTGAAACAATACTATGCCTAGAATAGGACAAAAACGCGCCTCGCGTAAACCCATGTGTCGCTCTTGTGGCACTAAATAAACGGCCCCTGGCCAAGCTGAAATAAGCTAAGTGTCACTATGCTCTTGCATCTTGACAAGATTGTCATCCTCATATCATCAAATAAACTAAATTCGCACCTTGAGAACAAGCAAAAAGCTCATGCTTATTTTCTATGTTCACTACAAGCTCTTGCTTCGAACAATTATTCTTTTACATTTACTCGAACTACGCGCAAGGGTTTGATTTCGCTTTTTTTAAGTGAATACGTAGGCAATCCTTCACGGGATTCAACCCAATATACCTAAAATGTAAATAGAAGGACATTTGCATTGCATTTGAAATTCGACAAAGAATAATAAAAGAAAATCACAGCGGTTTCTTAACCATTTAACCTTTTTTATTTCATTCATTTTCTAATAATAATAGCACGATACATAATAAAAAAATAGAATAGGCTAGGATTCTAAAAATCCCTCCCTTTTATTACAACAATAATAATAATAACCAAATAATAAATAAGGACTCGGTCTATTCCTCCATCTTCCCCTTGCCCTTGTCATTTTTGTCATATTTCTTGTCACGACCTCGAGCCGGGCGCTCTTGCACCACTTCAGACCTAATCACCAACGGTCTTTCTCGAGGCCTGACCCTTCCACTCTTGCCAACCACCATTTCCGCAACAGGAGTAGTCTTTGATTTCTTCGAAGGACGAATGACCAAAGTCCAAACTTCTTCTTCTCCCTCTGTCCGATGCTTCTCCTTCTCTTTCTCTCCCTCGCGCACCTTGTAGTCAACGGCTCACGTTTCCTCGCTTTCACGTTCTTCCGAAGTTGCAGCCTTTCTCCACCTCAGATAGGAATCCGACACCCACAAAGCATTGGCGGAGAAGCTCAAGAACCACATGTTCCTTTGGGCCCATTTGATAGCCCACTCTCTTCGGCTCTCGGTGGTAAGCGCTACGAATCTGCGGAACGTATCAAGCCTCGGATAGTCCTTTTCAAACCAACTGCCTCATCAACCTTTCCGGAAAGATGCACACCATGAACTCCAACCCCGGAATGCGCACGGACCTAGTAGGATCCAAAGAAGACACTCCAGTGACAGACTTGAGGTGCCACCACGGTACGACCCACCTAATCAACGGGCCATCGTCATTCTTCAGCTTGTTCTTCCAATAGTCGCAGACCCGAGTGAAGTCCACCATGTACAACCGCGTCCTCATCGCAATCATACGGGAATGATAGGAAAGTGCATGAACTGGAGGCTCGAGCAGTCGGAGCCGTTCCATAAGCCAAACCTACCAAAAGCAGGTATTAGACACCCGAAAAAAAAAAAAAAAAAAAAAACCAAAAAAAAAACAAAAAAAAAAAAAAAAAAAAAAAAAAAAAAAAAAAAAAAAAAAAAAAAAACGAAAAAGAAAAAAACAAAAAAAAGAAAGAGAAAAAGGGTGTCTTTTACCCGTAAGATAACGGACTCCCAAAATGGAAGATCGCGGTTGGATTTCCTATTATCCAAACCCAAGATAATCTCCCTAAGCATAAACAAGCCGGGCTCTGCGCAGACTCCATTTGCTCAATAAGACCCAAAAGACGGGGATCACCTCGCAAATCTTCATCAACGTGTCCATGGAAGACATACACATGAAGCAAACAAGCCAAATGCTCTCCTCCTAGCAACATAAGAGACAAGTGGGGTCACCACTGATGAATCGGTCTCAAAGTCCAAGATTCTCACGCCTTTCGGGGTAACTAAGCGATCCACCTCAAGTCTAGTCAATCCAAGCGGTCTCTCGAATTTTGTCTTATACCCTTGTGAAGTGGAAGGAATGGCGGGTAGATGCTCGGGGTCCCACCCACCAATAGCAGCAATTTCCTCCGAAAAGGACAAATATCACCTCCCGGGAACGCGAAAACATGACAATTTGGGTCCCGATGAGTCAAGACAAGCATCCAAGAACGGTTTTACAACCTTAATAAGTTTCAAACTCAATAGAGACCCAAGATTATGAGCACCCATGTCGTGCTTCTCAACATTCGAGAATTCATTAGTCCATTCCTTCAAGCGGATCTCCAAAGTATTCATGCTTACAATTTTCTCTTGAAAATTTATTTTGGGAGTTTTTATGAGGATTAACGGAGAAGAGACGGAAGAATTATATGATTTAAAGCTTCGTCGACGCTTCTATTTATACTAATTCTTTGTTTCCAAAAATCCGCCGAAGAGACAAGCTTGGAACAAAGCGACTCTGCTGCGCCTATTCAACGGCACGCACTCATGCCGCGCCTCTTCCCCGCACTAGCTTTACAGTGATTTCCGCGTTTGGATCTTTCCTAATTCTATAACGAATAATTTCCTATTCCTACGGGATTTTATTTTGGTAAATATGAGCGGTTTACCATGTTTCATGTTTCCTAAATTCGCAGCACGCATTTCGAGGCGACGTCGACACATTCGCCATTTTTATCGCATTTAACTTTTCTTTTATTATTATTTTAATTTATTTATTTATTCTTAGGAAATAAATTTCATTTTAATTTCGTTTTTAGGAAATAATTTTCTTTTATTTTCATTTTTTAACAAATTTCAACATTTTCACTTCTACACTTACAGATTTCTATTTTTCCTTTTTTTTAGGGGGTAACCCTCCCTACCGTCCGGTCATTTCCGACAAAATTTTTGCTTTTTTGCATTTTTGCGTTTTTTTGTCCTTTTGAGTCTTTTTTTGCGCTAATTAAGACCATATGTGTATTAAAATGTATGTTTTGGTGTAAATTTCGGAAAGATAACGCGTAAACCGTTGTCTACCAAACTGTTCAAGAACTAACTGCGGTACAAGCAACACAACCCAAAGCAGAAAAGGCACTCGAGCCATCATATATACAAATGTACAAGCAAATCGGGGCTTGCGCCCGAATCAAGTTCCAAAGTCCAGTAACCGGGGCTTGCGCCCAAACAAGTCCGGAAAAATGTTCAAAATCAAGTCTACGTAACTACGCGGACTCTGCTGGGCACCCTCCAACTCAAGCAACCCTCGCCGAAGAGCAAAGCAATCTCGGCGTCCCGAAACTCGAGCTCCTCGACAGGCGAGCCGTCTCCTCCCGAGACTGGGTCAGCTCTCGTTCCAGCTCACGACCAGCCTGTAGACAAAAAGAAATTGGCTCATGTCAATCAACTCAAACAAGACTAAAAATCAAAAAATCAAAAGAAATCAAATGAGGTTCATACCTGACGATCTCGACCACCGACGAGCGCCTCGATGGCCGTAGCTCGTAGCCGATTGGCCACCCTCCATAGTGCCACGAACCGAGATGGCGCGACCTATATTTCAAAAGAAATTCTCAGCAAAGTGAACAAGTTCAAATCAAATGTGTTCTTACACGAAGGGTATATAAGCTGGAAGCTCACCCTCCGAATCAGATGCTGCCAGTCGTCTAGGCCAGCATCCGTCACAGCTACGTCAAAGTCACGCAACTCGGAGATCGTCTTCCTCCCAGCCACGTCGGTGTACTCAAGGGTCTCGGGGTACACTAGGGGCTCGATGCCCGCCGCCTCGACCTCCTGCAAAGACAAATAGCTCTCATTAATCGATGATCTTTCGTCGTAATTCCCGAAATCAAATCAAGAAAAATAAAAGATACTCACCACTACTGGCCAGTACGCCAACCTCCCGTACAGGAACGCCGAGTAGTCCTCGCCAGTAAGAAGAAGGTCGTCGCCATCCGGTACCGGCCAGTCCGCCTCCCTCTCGGCCTCGGTGGGCTCCCCGAACATCGTCCTCGGAGGGTCAATGGGAACCGTCAACGCGCCCGAGAGCACCGACGAGCCAAACGCTCGCCCGGATACCACACAGACCCATCGACGTCCACAACGGCCTCGCTCGGGCTCCTAGGTCGAAGGACCTCAGCGACAAAAGGAGGCGCTCCAGCGTACTCCGCCCAAGGTCTGGGCATCCACTGCGACAAGATAAGGCAAAGATCATTCCTATGATCAATTAAAAGCAAAGGACAAGAAATATAAATGAATACGAGTGGGATACTCACACTGCTCAGCTGAAGGGCGTTCACTTCCCGCCGGTAGACATTGTGAGAAGAGCGCTTGCTCTTCGTCCGGCACATCACCCAATCCCTCACCACGGGATAGACCTTCTCCAGCGGCTCTGTCCTCTTGGGCGCGAAGCTCGGGAAGTAGGAGTACACCCATGCCTATAAAACAGAATGATTAATAACGATCTTTCGTGATTCGATAAAGAAAAGAATTTACTTTGGTCTAAAGAAAGGTTCATACCTCCAACAGTAGTCCAGGTCCGACAGCGCCAGGAGAAGTCCTCTTCTCCATCAGCTCCGGACGAACCATGGCCCTCATGAAGCGGATGAGGACCGCAAAACCAGCGATAACCCGGTCCCAGCGTCCTAGGGAACTCGGAGTCGAAAAGAAAGGGAAGAAGCTTCGTCGATAGCCTCTCGCCCTTGTCTCCGAGGTAAATCGAAGACAAGAACCACCAAAGCCACAGACGAGCTCTCTGCTCAGCTGTACAGGGAGGAGGAGCCATCTCCCTCCCATCGATCGTCACCAGCTCTAGGGTCTTCCCCGCAAAGTAGTCTCGGACGTAGGTACTGGGTACCAAGCCCGGCACTGCAACAGCCTTCGGCGATAAGTTCCAGCCGATCAACCTCCTCGCCTCGGCCGAATCCGCCCTCATAGCAGTCTCCGGCCACACCACCTCCTCGATCCCACACACCGGACCGAAATCATGCCGTAATCCTCCAGAGTAACTCCCACCTCACCAAAAGGCAGGTGAAACGTGGAAGTCGTGTCCTGGAATCGATCCAAGAAAGCACGGACCGGGCTAAGGTTAGCCCGCAACTTCCTCTTCACGATATCCCTCCAGACCTGAACCAGAGGACCAAACGCTCCACGCTCGATCATGGCCCTCTCCTCCGCCGACAGCCGCTCGTAGTGCTCCATCGCTGTCGTATAACCCGAGAACGACCTGATATTCCCGGCCTCCTATTATGATTTGAAACAAAGCTATCTTTAGTTTTGAATGAAATTTGCAAGAAGTTTGGACAAAAAAAAAAATGAAAGAGAATAGGTAATGAGTAGTGAATTCTTATTTACCAAACTCTTCACCGTCCTGTAGGACAAGTGACCCTCTGCAGCCCACACGAGGTGCCTACTCTCCCAGGTCTCAGCCCACGCAGGGGCTCCCCTCAGCTGACGACCTCCTCGCCTGACGTTGGCCCGTCTCGGGACCTCCTCCTCCTCCTCGACGGCCTCCTCCTCGTGAGCCTCGCCTCCAGTGGCCATCACCGTATCGGTGAAGACCTGCTCCAAGGCCTCCTCAACAGCAGCGTCTATCTCCATGAGAGTCCTCCCAGAAGTAGAAGCCTCATCACCTGCAACATTAAAGTAAATTTAGGCCGCGTCACATGACGACACGCCTTTGTTAAGGAGTTTTTGAGCCTCCGGAGCCCTGAAAACGCCCTTTCCATGCCATCTTTGGCCATATTCCCGCCAACCCAATCACTCATGTGATAAATGGGGTCCAGTCAAGTCCAAGTCAAAGCCTAGTCCCGGGTTCAAGCCGAAAATTCGGCAGCATTTCGTTATAACGGCGATTATGCCCTAGAAAGGTGCCCCGAAAAAGTTGTCACAAATCAAAGTTTCGAGATGACAGGAAGTTTACCCATCATCCAAGCATCCCAAATATCAAATTTCATCGCCAATGGACAATCCTAAGGCTATTTTCGAAGCAATTTACGGTCTAGCTGTGAAACCGTCTCAAAATTTGCTCAAGGGCTCAAAACTCGATGAAAATTCAAAGCAAACACATGGTTATGTTCCTAACATTGCCTACTATCCGTTTCTAGCATCAATTTGGCAAAACAAATTCATTTGGGGGAAAAGCCCTAAATTTTCGATTAAAAGGGTCGAAAACCCTAATTCTCGCGGCTCAAAATTCGACAAATGTAAATGATTAATGCAAGATTAAGACACATACCTCGATTAGTCATGTTTAATTCAAGCTTTTGAATCCAACCTTGACGGAAATGGTGAAGATTTGAGAGAGAAATTGAAGGAATTGAGTTTGAAATAATGAAACATAAACCTTCGATTTCGCGTTTTTACGCGAGATGCCAATTTGGGGAAAAGACGCAGGTAGAAAGCGCCTCTTCCAAGAGACGCAGCTCTTGCTGCGCCTCTTCCTTGTGTTCCCTCCATACGAATTTTCAAAAATCCGTTATGAGTTCGTTATTAGTGGGCCCATCTTTGGGTGCGCCTCTTCTTCAATGCTATTATGTTCTTTTGGTCCGTTTCGACGATTTTCTTTCGTTCCGGTCCGCATTTTATCCAGCGCGACAGTATTTTGCAGTATTGTCCCGGATCATTTTATCCCGCGCAGCAAGATTTTTGCGAGTATTGCTCAACTCATTTTATCCGTGCGCAGAGTATTTTTGCAAGATCTTGCTCACTCAAGATTCCTCTCACGACGATCAAGATGTTCCTAGTCGTCAATATATTCCCCAAAGAAGAGTTTGTTTGAGACCGACGCAAGCGATTCAACCTCAAGTTTCGCGAGTTCGTTTGAGACCGACGCAGCGGATTCCTCGGCGCTTTCTACCGACGTCCTGCTGCTTTCAATATTTCTTGTTTCCCCGCGAAGTTCGACCGAGTCTCGGGTATGGTCTCTTCTTATGGCTGGCGAGCTTCCTTACGTAGTCTAATGGACTTTAAACGACCCTCCCGATAGTCGACGACTCTAAAATGTTCCCGACGACAGGTCCTTGGCTCAGACCCCTTGAGTCGCCTCGCGTCGCCATAGTCGTCAGGTTGTAATCTTCGATTGACCTGATGGCTATACTTTGACTTTCGCCTTGTCCAAGCCTCAGTCAAAGTGGGGGCTCAGTAGACACCTCGTTTCTGCACCTCCCGCAAACCACCGGTGATGATTGGGCCGCATGTTCGATTCCGGAGCGATTTGTGACAATTCGTAAGATTATCGTCAAGTGTTTGCTCAAATATTAATGTCAACCTCTTAGTTGTCATCTACGTCCCCGATACGGTCGTTTTGGCGTAATTAGAGTACATTCGAGTCCGGTCAAAAACCGTCTCCATTTTCTCGATAGTTTTGTTAAATCCCGAGTCGAAATGTTCGGAATGTTCCGGATATTTCTATTCCATATTTCATAAATTTTATCTTTTGGCAAATAATATCCCGTAATATTCACAAGATAATCGAATTATTTCCGTCCTACCATAACTCAAACGCGGAAATCTTTCTTCACGGAGGAAACCTCACGGGAACAGACGCAAAGTCTTTGCGCCTTTTCCAAGAGACGCAGATGGATCGATGCGCCTCTTCCCAGGCCCTTCTTTGCATGATTTACGTATCTTTTTTATATCTTTCCGAGATTCACTTCCAAAGAGTCTTCGAAACCCTATTCCTTCGTGTGATTAGTATAAATAGGAGCTTTCGTTCCTCATATTTCTCACGCGAGTGTCCGCCCTTCTCTTCTCCCTTTGCATTCTAGACTTCGTTCTTACTAATTGGCGCCTACGTGCTTGGACTTCCGACCACGTAAGCTCGGATCTTTCCGAGTACCAGCCTCTCCGTTGCATGACCGACCAATTTGACCAACTACACAATAATCAATCTTAATTAATCAATCGTTTTCCTCTTACGAGGGCACTCTTTCCTTGCATTCGCGTCGAGCATTCACTAGTCGATTCTTAGTTCATCTTGTTCCGTCAACATGTAAGTCTGAGGGTGTATAGTCCTCTTTTATTCATTGTATTTTTGTACTTTTTAATTATCGTATCACCTCATGTAAGATTTATGTCGAAAACACCGTTAAAATCGATTTCTAAAACCGTCTTTCAAATCCTTTTTTACGGATTTTCGAGATCGACAATCGAGAAAAGACGCAAAGAATCAAGCTGCGCCTCTTCGAAGGAGCGCAGTTCCTACTGCGCCTCTTCGTGAGGCTGCCGCAGTTCCTGCTTCTTTTCTTCTTCCTCGTCCTCTGTATTTTCGCTCTCTTTTTATCTGTTATTTGTTTGTCCGTTAATTCTTTGATATAATCGTCACTGATAATCCACATGTATATTATTCATCATTAATATGTTTAATTCGTTTAAATCCGACTTAAATCCCAAGTAATTCATATTTGCGGGTTTTCGTCATTAATATTCAATTCGGGTTTTAGAGATTCAATTCGTTCATATTGAGTTTCTGGGATTCATCGTTGACATAGTTTTCATCTGTTTAGTCATTAATTCGTCATGTTTCATCATGTTTAGTCTAATTAATTCGTTCGGTTAGTTTGTTAAATCATTCATTAAACATTGACCCTTCACATAATTAATCCGTCTTATTTCCGTCTTACTCATGTTTATTGTTTTCATGACCATCGTTCATGTGTAAATAACCTATTAATCACTTTCATCCGAGTAATTGTATCAATCAGTCCTTTAAATCATCAATCGACATTAACGATTTGCAGTTCCGGCTTCACAGCCAGAACTCACCCTTGGAACAGACGCAGCGTCTGCTGCGCCTCTTCCAGAGGGCGCAGTCTCTCCTGCGCCTGTTCCAGGATGAGTTCTGTCTCTGAACTCCTTTTCTGCCTTGACGTAATTAATTAGTTTACGTAATTAATTAACTATTATCCGTAGTATCACACTAATTTATGTTCGTCTTTTATTCTTTTATTCTTTTTTTCTCAAATTATCCGTTTTAGCGGTATTTTCGACATAAATCGCCTAATCCAATGTAATTATTGTAATTTATATTTATTGTAATTTTCATTATTGTATTCCTTTTATCACTTGTATGTTTTCACATGTAAATCAACCTTAATTCCAACTTTGACCTAATTGTATGCTAATTACGTGTCAACCGACTTAGTTAATTCTCACATGCTAGGATTAATCTAATGGATGTTGCATTGCATGCATATAGCCGACGATATATCGAGTATAAATAACTTCCCTAATCATTAGTAGAGGCCGATATCGAGGCGGGCGGGATTAGGTGTTCGATCAAAAGAGCTTCCTAATACGTACCCTCACCCCTTACTCCAGATCTCCGTGAGCACCCGTGTTCATTGGCATCCACGAGAGTCATTCTAGACATAGAATGCTAAGGGTAACGATTGCTTAGTGTTCATGTCACTACTTTGTGTCTTGACATGACACGAGGTATTCGAACGGTTCCAATTTCCCATAAAAATTGGTGGCGACTCCATACAAAATGCAAACGCTTGTTCCCCGTTTCTCACCAAGCGCCCCCGTGGGCGGCCCGCTGTCCACAAATCTACACTATACTAAATGATGCATGTTTTCTAGTAAACTATGGTCACCTATGATCAAACTTCCTCAAACCGATTTAAGCACTATTTCTAGTGTAGGAGAAATGAGGTTGGGTCGTTAGTGACTATGCATGAATGCAAATTTAACTATATGCAACTAACTATATGAGATATGTGGGATATATTACAATGCAAATTATACTATATGAACTAACTAATGTAAATGCAATATGAAATATTTCACAAATGCAAGTCTATTCTATATGATTAACTATAATGTATGTTACTTCATGGTCAAACCTCCCCAAACCGATTTTAAACACTATTGCTAATGTAGGAAGAGAGGGGTTTAATCATGAGGTAATTACATAAATGCAACTATACATGAGAGATAGAGAAAGAAAGAGTATCATACAAATGAAGGTGGTGTGGTAGACACCTATTTCTCTTTCACTCGTCATCATCATCATTGCGGTATCCACGCCCGCTAGAACCTCCTTGGTCATATCCTCCTCCTTGGCCAAATAATCCTCCACCTTGGCCACCAAAGTTCCCTTCTTGGTTCCCTTAGTTAGGGAATAAAAGGTGCGGTTGAGCCCAAGATGGGTGAGGGCCTCTAGGGTCGATGTACCCTTGTTGAGCCATGTTGTAGTAGGAGGGGTATTGAGCCAAGTAGTTGTCAACCCTCCCATCGTATACTCCAAGATCGACACGTTGCATGAGCTTCATTAAATCATTCATGTTTGGAGCTCTTGGATCTTGGGGAGCGAAAGGCACATGTTGTGTGGGGTAGGGTGGAATGGGCACATAGGATGGTGGTGCATTTCCGCGTTCCGGCAACTCACGAGGTTGATGAGGTTGACGAGGTACTTCTTCTCTTTGTGGTGGGTTGGGGTGAATCTCAATGGGGAGGAGGTAGTTCGGTGTAGGTCAGTACCGACTTAACCGTGGCTCAGTAGGTGGTACGTTCCACCCCATGAGGACAAGTGAAGAGCATCCCTTTGTGAACCACTCCACACTTCCGGCTTGATTGTAAGTGTACCACCGGTGATGGTTGAAGATAGCATCTTCGTCAATCAAATTGCTCCCTTGGAGCTTTTTATAGGCCCCATGAAGGTTAAACCCGGGGCAAAGTTCATTGGCCAATATTGTGATTAGGCCTCCCATCACAAAGGTCTTGATGTTAGAATTCCCTTGAACATAATCAAAGAGCCTAGTAAGCATCTCAAGGGGCGTGTTGAAATTGTAAGCCCTCGTCCCTTGAACATTCAAGTAGGACTCTAAAAAGGTCAAGTCAAGAAGGGTGCACCTATCTTGTTCTAGCCTCCCATTGACGGTTCCGGCTATGAAGCGCTCGGTGATCCGAATCACCGGATGTTGGATGGAAAAGGTGTAGCATTGTTTGAAGGAATGGAGTTCCCTCCCAGAAATGGCTCTCCAAATGTGGTTAACGGTGAAGTCGGAGGGCTTATCGGTGTTTTCCCTCGGCACTTCAAGACCAAAACCATTTGCAAATTGGTCTAAGGTTAACGTATGGTCTTGGTTACAAAGTCGGAACTCCAAACAAACATTTCTCCATGTATTAGTAACAATGCGGAGACTACACAAAAACTCGAGGATAAGACTTAGGTAGGTATCCTCATGAGCATAGAATAACTTCCCGAGACCCAAAACATCGAAGAACATTTCGGTTTGATACCTTATGCCTAGAACTTATAAAACATCGGTATCAATAAATTGAGTAGGCTCGTAATGCTTACCTAGCAAATGCTCAAATCTTTGGCGGTGTTCATCGCTAGTGAAGATTACCTCGGGGAAGTATTCGAGTTGTGTAACACCTTGTATAACTGCATTTTGACGGCCCCTTGCCTCCCTTGGGGTGGATGAAGAAGTACCCTTTCGCCTTTTTGGTGCGGCATCGGCGGATTTCTTGCCCTTGCCTCGTAGGTTCATCATTTTTTATTGAAAAGTTAGGGTTTTGGGTTGGTTTTTGTGATGGGGATTGTTTTTGGTGATGATGTGAGATTTTTAGGAGATAAGATAAGGAAAAAGAGGGATGGTGGGGGATGGTGGGGGTGTTTATAACAAGGAAACGGGTGGGAGACGGGCGGTCCAGGGCCGGGCTCGGGCGGATAAATCGAGAATCCAGCAAAAAGTCGTTCCAACCCGAGCGTCCCGTGTGTGATCCGGGTGTCTTGAAGCTGCAGTCCGAGCGTCTTGCTGAGGGGACGCATGGATTCAAAGTCAGTGAGCTTTCATGTTTTAAATCCAGTTGAGGACGAGCGGATTGGGGAAGAGACGAGCGTCTCTATTGGGACGAGCGGATTCTGGAGAATCCGAGCGGATTCTCATCCAGTGCAGAAATGTTCCCAAGGCGCTGTCCAGGACGAGCGTCCCAGGGCCAATCCGAGCGGATCCTCGGTCGAGACGAACGTCTTATTTTCAATCCGGGCGGACTTTTAAACTGTGCTGATTTGTGCTCGTAGCAAGGCTCAGGACGAGCGTCTCACTACCAGGACGAGCGTCTCGTGCCATTCTTCGTCAATCCCTCGTTTCTGTCATTTGAAATATTTCCCTTGCACCCTTTTGTAATTCCTTCTTATCGTTTTCTGAAAATATGCTAAATGAATGGGTAAGCAACCCTCTCTCATTACTCTCATGTAAGAAAATGCAAGAAAAATAAAGGTATATACAATATTATACAATGCGAAAATTATGGGAAGGCATATATTACAAATGGTGGTTTGAGATAGGACTCCACCAACCTAGTTTGAATTGCGGAAATTCTTTGTCCATAGAGCTCAAGGCTCTTAGAAGAAGGTTAAAGGCTTGTGAACAAACCCCAAATAAGCATAAGTATGGATTGCTCCATTTTAATATGAAATTTGGCCAAGGAACCTTGTCATTTATTCTCTCTTTCACCTTGCCCTTAGCACTTGAGTATTTGTAATACTTCAAACCAATAAGCTCATGATTCTTGTCGACACAAGGAATGAAGTATAGCTCATTTTCGTCCGGAGACTTCCACTTACCACCTTCTTCTTCAATTTCGGCAATGATGATAGCACTTGGATTTGTCAATCCTTCCAAAGTAGAAGGATAATTCTCATAACTTTAATGACCGGACACTTTAGGAGTTGAAATTGTGGGTGCCAAACCTCCACAAGTAAGTTCATTTGCAAGTTTGTTCTTGAGCTTTTCCACCAAGTACCCTTTATATGATGATTTGAATTTTTGGAGAAGATCCACCATATCATCTCCAACGATCATTGGTTCCATGGTGGGTGTGAAATGGTCTTCATAGGCAATAGGGGAGAGGAATTCATTTTCTTCATGATATGATATCTCAAATTTCTCAAGGATGGGCTCCTCAAGTAAGGTGATTTCACAAGTCCATTCTTCTTCCCTATTCCAAAGGTCCTTGCAAGACACATATTCTTCATAAGCATCTTTTACGATTTTGTCATCATGGCTATCTTCATATGAATCATAAATGGGGGCTTCATCTTTCTTCAATAGTTCATCCTCCACCATCTCAATATTCACATCAAAGGACACACCTTCATACTCACAAAGGCTAAGAGTATTTGGCATACTCAACCTCATGTCTTCTTCATCAAACATAACACTTTCGTACTCACAAGAGCTCAAGGAGATTGGCTCTTCCCACTTCTCATCTTCCACATCAAAGGTTACTCCTTCAAACTCGCATTCACGATCAATGTCTAGAGAATGGTGAGTAGTAGTTATTTGGGCTTCCTACATTCGGGCAATTTGAATTGCCAACTCCTTACCTTGGGTAACAATGCCTTGAAGGACGTTGTCCCTATTTTCGGTCTCCTCTAGCACTTGTTTGAAGAAGTTTTGTTGATCTCCCATCATTTTGAGGACCATACTTTGAATGTCAAATTCATGCTCAATTTCTTGTTGTGGGTGCGTGTGAAAGTGGTTATATTGTGGCATTTGAATTTCATTGTGAAGTGGCTATTGGGAGGATGGTTGTTGTGGTTAATGGATGTGGGGATTTTGGTGGGAAAAGTTGGGGTAGTAGTTAGGATTTTCATTGTATGAGTTGTATGTAATACTCCGTATTTATAAGTCTTGGGGTACTCTATCGAGTAGCCCTTACTCTGTCGAGTAAGGGTAAGTTGCGAAATAAAATAGTTTCTGACCTGTTGGGTACTCGATCGAGTAGCTGGGGCACTCGATCGAGTAAGGGGGTACTCGATCGAGTACCTTGGGTACTCGATCGAGTGTCCGGTTTTGCGGGGAGTTTTCTCGGGTTTTGTTAATTATGCGATTAAGGTATTTAAGTTTCGTCGTCATTGTTTTAAATCACTTTTACAAAACCTAAAACCCTGTTTAAGAGAGAAAGCAACAAGTTCATCTTCCTAATCGCATTCTTAGCAATTCCGGAGTTCGAGACGGTCGAGTTCTTGTCGTTATTCGTATCGTTGAGTTCCTTGCGTCGAGGGTAAGATCTATGTACCCTTTTTATTGTTTTTCCCTTGATTTGGTTAAACCCTAATTTAGAGATTGGGGGTTTTTATGTGTAGTATGTGATTGGTAGCCTATATGTGTTGTATGATAGGAGGAGGGTTCATAGAAGAGGCTTTTTGACTCAGCAGTAGAGACCGTCTGATTGTGTGCATACCAGGTAGGATTTCCTACTCAGTATTAGTCCCATAATGGGATGATTGTTGATGTGTTGAGATTGATTGTTTGATATAGTAATTGTATTGTGATTGTGATTGTGATCGTTGTCTGTGGTTCGCGAGGCGTGGCCTCGGCTGAGTGGGGTCACTTGCGGGAGTGACTTCACGCCCTAGTTTCGCCTTCTGTGGAACCCGCCACAGAAGGGATGTGCACATTAATGTACAGGGTTATCGCTCACTATGTGGAGCGGGGATTTGGTGGGTACGGCTGCGGTCCCCCATCGGGCTGGTCCGGTGGACGATCGTATTGAGATGATGGGAATTGGTTGGTTGTGAGTGTGTGTGTGTGACAGTTAAAGCTGTCTGTGTATCTTATTGTTGTTATACATATTGATTGTGTGATTAGTACTGACCCCGGTTTGTTTTGTAAACCTGCGGTGATCCATTCGGGGATGGTGAGCAGATATTGAGCAGGTATTGAGATGAGTACTGGGATAGCTGGGATGCCACGACATGATGATAGGAGTCTTCCGCTGTAGCCTTTAGTTTATCTACATTTCGATTAGAACGCAGTCATTTTGAAATAATGTATCGTACTTTTGGTTTGGTTTTGAGGATTGTAACTATTCGCTAAATTATTTATAATAAACGTTGTTTCTTTATTGTTGTTTGATTATCATTGCCTCGGGTAACCGAGATGGTAATGTCTTCATACCTAAGTGGTCCTGGTAAGGCACTTGGAGTATGGGGGTGTTACAAATGGTATCAGAGCGACGATCCTGAAACCTGTAACCAATGAACCTAATGAACATAGGGAGTCAATTAAAATGAACCCGGGGTAAAAGTTGTAGGAGCTAGTGCAAAGGCTTGGGAGACGTCCTAAAGTCGCAGGGGTCGCCCTACAACTTTGAACCGGTCACATGGGGGAAGTGTTTGTCGAGTCGTATGTGTGTTTGGTTAACTTGTGTACGGATGTGATGGAATGTGTTAATTGTTGGGTGTTGAAGTAGAAAGTTGAGAATGTGAAATAAAATGGTGATATGGGGGGAACTTGTTGATGAGATGATAACATGTTGGATGATTTACAATGTGGCATTTAATAACATGATGAAATGATCTCGTAGATAGTAGAAAAGATGCGTAGCATGTTTATTATGATATAATGTGGTTTATAAAGTTTAGCATGTTAGCATATGACGTAACATGCGGGTAGCTTTTATGAATTAGTGTTACTCGATCGAGTGGGACTGACTCGATCGGGTGGGTTTTTGCGATTTTGAGTCCGAATCGAGTTTTGGGGCACTCGATCGAGTAACTAGGGGTACTCGATCGAGTAGAAATCACTCGATCGAGTAGCCTAGATACTCGATCGAGTAGGTAAGAGATCGAAAGGTCATTATGGGTCGATGTTTGGGTACTCGATCGAGTTCGTGGGGCACTCGATCGAGTAGCCCGTTACTCGATCGAGTGTGTTTGGGAACTCGATCGAGTGGGTTCTGGGTGGCGTGTTTTCGTGTTTTGAGGTTTAGTACATATGTTCATATCTACCCTTTCTTATATATGTATAGTTTCAAGATGCCGCCCAAGAGAACTGCTTTGTATGCGAGAGCTGAGCTTATGACCGTGGATGACATCGTTAAGATGTTAGAGCACCAGGATGCTCTTACTGAGACCCTAAAGAAAGTGAATGAGGACAAGAATAAGGATAAGGAGAAGGAGGTTGATCATTCAAAAATCAGCCTTTACATTGCGAGGTTTAACCCGAAAGAATACAAGGGAGTTGGGGAACCTAACCTTCTTGATAGTTGGCTGAGAGAGATGGAGAACATATTAGATTTGGTTCACCATCACGAGGAGATGAGGTAGAACAGTGCGTTCTATCGAGGGAGGCGGCGGCAAGTGGTGGGATTCAGTGAAAGTGAGTGCTAAGGAGATATATACAAACCAAGGCTTACCTGCTATACCTTGGGAGGAGTTTCGTAGGGCTGTGAGGAAGGAGTTCGTACCGGAACATGTGAGGAGTAAGATGAGAGAAGAGTTTGATGGTTTTAAGATGACTGCTGAGATGTCTGTGGCTGAGTACTACAGGTTGTTCAATGAGAAGTCTAGGTATGCTGAGGATATGGGTTTGAGTGAGGAGAACCTGGCATTGAGGTTTGAGAGGGGGTTGACCCCTAAGATTATGGATAAGTTACCCGTGGGAATCCTTACGGATGTTAAGGAAGCTTATGAGAGGGCGGGAGAGCTGAGAGGTTGGTGGAGATGGCTCAGGAGAGGTTAGGTGGTGAGAAGAGGAAGTCTGAGAGCGAGGTTGGTGGCCAATCTAATCACAAGAAAGGCAACCACAATCGATCTAAGGGATTTTCTTCTGGGTCCGGGTTCGATCTTTGGGGCTTCCTTTGGGCGTGGCCGTGGAAGTGTGAGTAATAGTTGGGGAGTTACCTGCTATAGCTGTGGTGGTGTAGGCCACAAGAGACATGAGTGCACAAGTGCACCAGGATCTTTCCAGAGACCGGCGCAGAGCTTCGCGAGCAAATGCACCGGCTGGATCATGGCCAAACCGGGAAGTCGAGTTACAGTGGAGGCAACCGCAACGGCGGTAATTCTTATCAGAAACCACCTGCGAACAATAACAACAATCAAGGGTCGGGTGCTAAGCCGACCACATCAGCTAGTACTGTCCAGGGAGGTGGGCAGAAGACCAGTGGCAAGTTATTCATGATGGAGAAGAAAGCAGCTGAGGAAGATGCGCACGTTATCACCGGTACATTCCTTGTTAAGGGTATTCCTACCTTTGTTTTATTCGATTCGGGGGCTTCTCAGTCGTTTGTGTCTTCGAGTCATGTAAAACAGTTGGGTTTGAGAGTATATGAGTCTGTTAGTGAGCAAGTTTTCATACCTTCAGGTGAGTCTGTATCGTGTGGGAGATTGTTCAGGGATGTATCTTTGATAGTTGGGCAAGTTGATTTCCCTGTAGACTTGCTAGAGTTTCCTTTTAACGGTTTTGAGATGATAGTTGGGATGGATTGGTTAGGAAAGTATAAAGCTAGGATAGACTGTCATCAAAAGAAAGTGTCCTTAAGAGGTCCTAAGGGTGTTAGTGTGTCTTATCGTGGGTTTCTAGTCAAACCCAAAGTTAAGTTGATTGCAGATGTTACCTTGAAGTCTTATCTGAGGAAGGGATGTCCTTTGATCTTGTGCCACGTGAGAGATGACCGGATAGAGAGTCCGACAGTTGATGAGATACCAGTGGTGGGAGAGTTTGCGGATGTTTTTCCAGAGGAGATTCTGGGGTTGCCACCGAAGAGGGAGATAGATTTCACCGTTGAGTTGAAACCAGGGACGGGGCCAATCTCTAAGGCACCGTACCGTATGGGTCCTAAGGAGATGGAGGAACTTAGGAAGCAGTTGGATGATCTGATAGAGAAGGGGTACATTAGACCAAGTGTATCGCCGTGGGGAGCACCAGTTCTTTTCGTGAAGAAGAAAGATGGGAGTTTGAGGTTATGCATAGATTACAGGGAGCTGAACCGTGTGACGATAAAGAACAAGTATCCTTTGCCAAGGATAGATGACCTGTTTGATCAGTTGAGCGACGCAACAGTCTTTTCTAAGATTGATTTGAGGTCGGGGTACCATCAGGTGAAGATTAGAGAGGTGGACATACCAAAGACAGCTTTCACGTCAAGGTATGGCCATTATGAGTATGTGGTGATGTCGTTTGGGTTGTCTAATGCGCCGGCAGTGTTTATGGATTTGATGAATAGAATCTTCAGACAGTTCTTGGACCAGTTTGTAGTGGTGTTTATCGATGATATCTTAGTCTACTCTAAGACTAAGGAGGAGCATGAGGAGCATCTGAGGATCGTATTGCAGACTTTGAGGGATCATGAGTTGTATGCTAAACTGTCCAAGTGTGAGTTCTGGTTAGAGAAAGTTGCTTTTCTGGGGCATGTAATCTCTAAAGATGGGGTAGCTGTGGATCCGGCGAAGATTGAGGCAGTGACAAAGTGGGAAGCACCGAAGAATGTTCTTGAGGTTAGGAGTTTCTTGGGTTTAGCCGATACTACGGACGGTTCGTGAAAGATTTCTCCAAGATAGCTAGACCGATGACAGCGTTGATGAGGAAAGAGAACAGGTTTCGTTGGGATGAGAGTTGTGAGACGGCGTTCCAAACATTAAAGGAGCGTTTGACCACGGCTCTGTCTTAGCATTGCTGAAGGGAGCTAGAACTTTGAGGTTTATACGATGCCTCGAAGAATGGGTTTGGGATGTGTGTTGATGGAGAATGGCAAAGTGATTGCCTATGCTTCTAGGCAATTGAAGCCTTATGAGGAGAACTACCCTACTCATGATCTGGAGTTGGGTGCAGTGGTGTTTGCTCTCAAGATTTGGAGACATTACCTTTATGGAGCAATCTTTAAGGTATTTTCTAATCACAAGAGTCTTAAGTACATCTTCACGCAGAAGGAGTTGAACATGAGGCAGAGGAGGTGGATGGAGTTGATTGGCGATTACGACATGGAAATTATCTACCATGAAGGGAAGGCCAATGTTGTTGCTGATGCTTTGAGTAGGAAGAGTGTACATTCCTTGTGTACAGCTCTATCTTTGATGAGGCTGAGGGATGAGGTAGCGAGTTTTGGGATACATATGATGCAGAAAGGAGATGCCGTGGGTGATATGACAGTACATCTGGAGTTTTATGATGATATTCGGGATAAGCAGGCTTTGGATCCTAAGATAGTGGAGTGGAGAGCTGGAGTAGAGAAAGGGACAGTGTCCCGATTTTCTATTCATACAGACGGTAGTTTGAGGTTTGATGGTAGGTGGTGTGTTCCTAATGACGAGGAGTTGAAAAAGACAATCATGACAGAGGCACATTGCACACCATATTCAGTTCATCCAGGTGGAGACAAGCTATACAAGGATTTGAAGAAAACGTTTTGGTGGCCTGGGATGAAGAAAGAGACAGCTGAGTTTGTGTCCCGTTGTTTGACATGCCAGAGAGTTAAAGGGGAACAGCGACTACCACAAGGTAAGATTCAGTCTTTAAAGGTACCTGAGTGGAAGTGGGAATCCATTTCCATGGATTTCATTGTGGGTTTGCCAAAGAGTCAACAAGGTAACAACATGATTTGGGTGATAGTGGATCGTCTGACCAAGTCAGCTCACTTTGTTCCAATGAAAGATACATGGACTAAGGCACAATTGGCTATGGCCTATCGAAAGAACGTGCTTAAGTTACATGGAGTCCCTAAGGACATAGTGTCTGACAGAGATGCGAGGTTTATATCGAGGTTTTGGAAGGAGTTGTAGGAATCGTTGGGAACAACTTTGAAGATGAGTACAGCATTTCATCCCGCGACAGACGGCAGGCGATGAGAGAACAATCAAGACACTTGAGGATATGTTGCGAGCTTGTGTGATGGATTTTGGTGGTAGGCTGGGAGCAGAGGCGGACTTGATAGAATTTTCTTACAATAACGATTATCACACCAAGTATAGGTATGGCACCGTTTGAGGCTTTGTATGGGAGGAGATGTAGGAGTCCAATCTGTTGGGACGATAGTCTTTGAGGCAAAGGGTTTTAGGACCAGAGATGGTGCATGAGATGGTGGAAGTTAAGATGATCGGGGAACGGATGAGAGCGGCCCAGGATCGACAAAAGAGTTATGCAGATCTACATCGTTGGGACATAGAGTTTCAAGTTGGGGACAAGGTTCTTCTGAAAGTGTCTCCGATGCGTGGAGTTATGAGATTTGGGAAGAAAGGCAAGTTAAGTCAGAAGTTTATAGGGCCTTATGAGATCTTAGAGCGAGTTGGGGAAGTTGCTTATCGTCTGGCTTTACCAGCTGCGTTAGAGAGAGTGCATAATGTGTTTCATGTATCGCAGCTGCGGAAGTATGTGAGTGACCCGTCACATGTGTTGGAGGCAGAGAGCTTAGAGCTAGATGAGTCCTTATCATATCTTGAGGTGCCTAAGCAGATTCTAGACCGAAAGGTTAGAAAGACTAGGAGTGGTGAGACAGTTTTGCTCAAGATCCTTTGGTCTAACCACAAGACCGAGGAAGCTACATGGGAGCCAGAGGAAGCTATGAAAGAGCGTTACCCTTTCCTCTTTGATCAGGTATGTATGGTTACGGGGACGTAACCTTGTTTCTTTTAGGGGGGTAGGAGATGATCGCGAGCAGTTTTTAAGAGTTTTATACCCCTTTTATATGTTGTGTCGGGATGAGTCGGGTTAGTATCATGTTTTATGTTAAATTTTGTTTGGCTTTTGAGTCGGGAATGTTGTGGGAGTACCTTTGGTTAGTAGTGGTTCGAACTTCGGGGACGAAGTTCCTTTTAAGGAGGGAAGATTGTAATACTCCGTATTTATAAGTCTTGGGGTACTCTATCGAGTAGCCCTTACTCTGTCGAGTAAGGGTAAGTTGCGAAATAAAATAGTTTCTGACCTGTTGGGTACTCGATCGAGTAGCTGGGGCACTCGATCGAGTAAGGGGGTACTCGATCGAGTACCTTGGGTACTCGATCGAGTGTCCGGTTTTACGGGGAGTTTTCTCGGGTTTTGTTAATTATGCGATTAAGGTATTTAAGTTTCGTCGTCATTATTTTAAATCACTTTTACAAAAACTAAAACCCTGTTTAAGAGAGAAAGCAACAAGTTCATCTTCCTAATCGCATTCTTAGCAATTCCCGGAGTTCAGACGGTCAGTTCTTGTCGTTATTCGTATCGTTGAGTTCCTTGCGTCGAGGGTAAGATCTATGTACCCTTTTTATTGTTTTTCCCTTGATTTGGTTAAACCCTAATTTAGAGATTGGGGGTTTTTATGTGTAGTATGTGATTGGTAGCCTATATGTGTTGTATGATAGGAGGAGGGTTCATAGAAGAGGCTTTTTGACTCGGCGAGAGAGAGACCGTCGATTGTGTGCATACCAGTAGGATTTCCTACTCAGTATTAGTCCCATAATGGGATGATTGTTGATGTGTTGAGATTGATTGTTTGATATAGTAATTGTATTGTGATTGTGATTGTGATCGTTGTATGCGTGGTTCGCGAGGCGTGGCCTCGGGCTGAGTGGGGTCACTTGCGGGGAGTGACTTCACGCCCTAGTTTCGCCCTTCGTGGAACCCGCCACGAAAGGGATGTGCACATTAATGGACGGGGTTATCGCTCACTATGTGGAGCGGGGATTTGGTGGGTGCGGTGCGGTCCCCCAGCTGGCAGGCTGGTCCAGTGGACAGTCAGTATTGAGATGATGGGAATTGGTTGGTTGTGAGTGTGTGTGTGTGACGATTAAAGTCGCATGTATGTATCTTATTGTTGTTATACATATTGATTGTGTGATTAGTATCGACCCGGTTTGTTTTGTAAACTGCGGTGATCCATTCGGGGATGGTGAGCGGATATTGAGCAGGTATTGAGATGAGTCTTGGGATAGGCGGGATGCCACGACATGATGATAGGAGTCTTCCGCTGTAGCCTTTAGTTTATCTACATTTCAGTTAGAACAGTCATTTTGAAATAATGTATCGTACTTTTGGTTTGGTTTTGAGGATTGTAACTATTCGTTAAATTATTTATAATAAACGTTGTTTCTTTATTGTTGTTTGATTATCATTGCCTCGGGTAACCGAGATGGTAATGTCTTCATACCTAAGTGGTCCTGGTAAGGCACTTGGAGTATGGGGGTGTTACATTGTAAGGTAGGTTTGTGTTGACTTGCTCCTCAAACTCCCCATACCCCTTGTAGTCATACTCAAAAAATCTACCACATACTCAATGTGTGAAGTCTTAAGCCATCATAGCTAAGACAAGGAAACAACTACAAGCATGGAAACTACAATAAAATGGTAAGAACGAACCTTGAGGAAAAAGTTCCTCAAGGATAAAGCACAATCAAAATAGACAAACAAGTAAGAACTTAATCAAATAACACCGTCCCCGCAACGGCGCCATTTTGATGGTAGAAGCGAGTCGTTGTTCACTCCATCAAACACATTTATATTTCTCAACAAACAACTAGTTAGTGGTTAAGTCGAGGTCGATCCATGGGACGGTGTGCTTTGGGTTCTAAGTGTTGAAGATAAGAATCCGTCACATTAGCAAATCATATAATATCTTGTACATATTATCTACTTACTCTAGTTAGTTATATCTTATGCCTTAGTCAAATGTATATATCTTGTTGCCTTCTTTATCTCCTCAATTAGTGGAATTAGTTTAGCTATTCACACTGTAATCCTAGTATATAAATCCCTGTATAATCCTTTGATAATTATTCAATACAAATCATTCTCTTAATTTACATGGTATCAATTCCTCTCTCGATCCAAACCCTCATCTTCCTCGTTGTTGTACTCGGCACGACATCCATGGCCAACCACTCCAACGCCCTCATCCCGAACACGGATGAACCCAACAAACCCTTCCTCTCTGTTACCTTTCCCAACTGCACCCGCCTAACCAAAACGAACTATCGTTCATGGCGATTTCAAATAACACGATTCCTTCAAGGCCTTGGGCTCTTTGCCTTCTTTGACGGATCCTCAACTCCACCACCAAAAACCACGACACCACCAGCCACTGAAACGAAACCCAACCCGGACCCTATTCCCAACCCCGCCTACACCACGTGGTTCCGACAAGACAACCTCATACTCGGAGCTATCGCTGGCACCCTTCATGACGATGTTGCACCCATAATTCTCGATGCTAGTACCTCTCGAGAAGCATGGACCCTCCTTGAAACCACATACGCTAACCCATCACGTGGTCACATCCTTCAACTGAAGGATCGTTTCCGCAATATCCGTCATGGTGATCAATCTGTATCTGATTACCTTTTGTCCATTAAAACCTGTTCGGCTCAACTAGCCCAACTCGGCAAACCCATCGACTCTGAAGGCCTTACCCACCAAATTTTAAATGGCCTTGACCAAAACCTCTATAAATCCATTATCGATTCAGTCCGTGCCCGTGATACGCCAATCACCTTTGAAACCTTACATGAAAAATTAATTCAACATGAACTACTTGTCAAAAATCAAACCCCTGCCTCACCTTTCACACCCTCTGCTCATGCTGCTACCAACCGCACTTACCACCAACAACCACGCCACAATCAAACCCCATACCAACCTCGCGTCTAACCCAACACCCAACCAACCCAGCCACGATTCCCTGCCCAAAACCAAACCCATAACCAGGAACCGAAACCCTTTCTTGGTCGCTGTCAGTTTTGTCGATACAAAGGGCATGTGATAAGTGATTGCTCTGACTTTCGACGCGCCTATCCGACAGTATCGTTTCCGCCACCACCAACCAGACAAACCTCTCGACCCAATGCTCACACAGCCACTATACCATCCTCCTCATCCTCGTCCTTTCTTGTCGACAGTGGTGCATCCCACCATGTCGTTGATGACCTAAGCAACCTCTCGCTCCATACACCATATGACGGAGCTGATGATCTTGTTATAGGAGATGGCTCTTCCCTTCCTATCACTCATTCTGGTTCTTTCTCTTATACTACCCTTTTATTTAAAAATGTCTTAGTTGTTCCGACCATATCTCGTAAATTACTTTTCGTCTCTCAATTTTGCAAAGATAATAATGCAATTGCTATTTTCTCACCTTCTTCATTTTGTTTCAAGGACCTAGCGACGGGAACAATCCTCCTCCAGGGCCGATTTAATGACGGCACCTATGAATGGCACCCACCACCCATCCACCACGCCTATGCCGCCACATCCACAGCCTGGCACCATCGTCTTGGGCATCCTTCGGATGCAACCCTCAAGCTTTTGAATTCTACCTTTAATTTCCGTATTTCTGCTTTTCCTCATTGTACGGCTTGCTTGATGAATAAAAGTCACAAACTACCCTTTTCCGTTTCAACAATTAAATCTAGCGCTCCTCTTGATGTTGTTTTTTCTGATGTTTGGACCGCACCCCTTCTTTCTCATGATAATTTTAAATACTATATAATATTCATCGATCATTTTAGCCACTACGTTTGGATTTACCCAATTAAAAACAAGTCCGACACACATACAACCTTTCATCGCTTTAAAGCTGTCGTTGAAAAATTTTTCAACAAACCAATAAAACAATTTTATTCCGATAATGATGGGGAATACAAGAAATTAACTCCTGACCTTCTAGATGATGGAATCACTCACTTAAACTCACCACCTCATACACCCGAGCATAATGGGTTTGCGGAGCGTCGTCACCGACACATTGTCGAAACCGGACTAGCTCTTCTCACCCAAGCTCGCCTACCTACATCGTTCTGTCCCTATGCCTTCTCTACCGCAACATACCTCATTAATCGCCTTCCGACCCCGACCCTTACTAATAAATCTCCATATGAAGTTCTTCATCACCAAACACCAAACTACAATAAACTCCGTCCTTTTGGTTGCTTATGTTTCCCGTGGCTTCGACCCTACACCACCCATAAACTTGAAAGTCGCTCCACACCATGTATCTTTGTGGGATATTCGATAACCCAAAGCGCCTACTACTGCTTTGACCCGTCCCTTCGCAAGCTTTATACATCTCGCCACGTTCGTTTCGTCGAAACCGAATTTCCATATCCATCCCTCTCAAACACAAACCCCACGACTAACCCATCCCCTGATCACTAGTGCACACTAGCCCTTCCCCTACTTGATGTCCCCCTTCCCAACGTCACCCCATCCCCACGTCCTCCCTCCACGGCTACTGACCCTCCACCATCCTCCACGGCTACTGACCCTTCACCATCTTCTCCTCGACAACCCTCTCCTTCACCCCACACCCCTATCACAACAACACCCTCGGCACCCTCCACCACCGCATCCCCTTCCACCCCCTCACCACCTCCACCACCACCTTCACCACCTACTGTCCACAAATATGGTACCCGTCTATCACACAACATCGTCATGCCCAACCCCAAATATGCCAAACTAGCCCACTCGGCAGCCACCTACACCACCCCTACAACAACCAAACAAGCACTCATCGACCCACGATGGCGCGCTGCCATGGTCGACGAATACCAAGCCCTAACTAAAAACCAAACATGGATACTTGTCCCGCGATCTCAAGCACAAAACCTAATCGGTTTCAAATGGGTATATCGTGTCAAGTACAACCCCGATGGAAGTCTCAAACAACATAAGGCCCGCCTCGTTGCCAAAGGCTTTCACCAAAGACCGGGAATTGATTATTCGGAAACCTTTAGTCCTGTAATCAAACCGACTACAATTCGCCTTGTTCTACCGCTCGCGGTTACACAAGGCTGGCATCTTCATCAAATCGACATAAACAATGCCTTTCTTCAAGGGAATTTAACTGACACTGTATTTATGTCACAACCTACAGGTTTCGTTGACACAGACAAACCCGACTATGTCTGCAAACTACAAAAAGCTATCTACGGCCTAAAGCAAGCACCGAGAGCATGGTATACCGAACTCAAAACTTATCTTATTAATTTTGGGTTCAAAAATTCTATCTCTGACCCATCTTTGTTCATTCTTAATTCCACCACAATTAATTTACTAGTTTTAGTTTATGTAGATGATATAATAGTAACCGGACCAAACCACAACCACATTACTCAATTCATTACACAAATATCGACCAAATTCTCATTAAAAGACCTAGGCCCTCTTTCCTACTTCCTTGGCATAGAAGTAACCCCCGCCAAAACCGGGATTCATCTCAACCAAACCAAATATTTATCCGACCTTCTCCACAAATACAACTTCCATGAATGCAATCCCGCCACCACACCGATGCTTCCGTACCCACCTCTTCTACCTGACTCAACGAGTCCCATTGTCGATGAAGGGAACTACCGAGCTATCATTGGTAGTCTCCAATACCTCTTTTTGACACGACCCGACATTGCCTTCCCGGTCAATAAGCTAGCACAATTCCTTACCCATCCCACAACAACCCAATGGACTGCACTTAAACGGCTCCTACGTTATCTTCGTGGTACACTACACATGGGCATCCATATTTCGAAGTCATCTCCCCTATCGTTACATGCTTTTTGCGATGCCGACTTAGCTGGTGATAACTCCGACTATGTCTCCACCTCAGGCTATCTAGTATATCTAGGCTCGAACCCCATTTGCTGGTCCTCGCGCAAACAGCGAGCTGTATCTCGCTCTTCCACAGAGGCCGAATTCCGAGCTGTAGCCGATACCACAGCCGAACTTCTTTGGCTACTCTCACTACTCCATGAGCTTGGCGTCACAGTTACTAAACCACCATCTATCTATTGTGGTAATCTAAGCGCCACTAGCTACTCCGCGAATCCCGTGTTTCACTCCAAAATGAAGCATCTTGCGTTGTCCTTTCACTTTGTTAAAGAGCAAGTTCGCCTTGGGAAAATTCGAGTTCAACACATTAGCGGTGATGACCAACTTGCTGATACGCTTACCAAGCCCCTACACAAATCACGGTTCCTTGGTCTCATTCACAAGATTGGCATGCGCTCTCGCCCGTCCATCTTGAAGGGGCATGTTGAAGATAAGAATCCGTCACATTAGCAAATCATATAATATCTTGTACATATTATCTACTTACTCTAGTTAGTTATATCTTATGCCTTAGTCAAATGTATATATCTTGTTGCCTTCTTTATCTCCTCAATTAGTGGAATTATTTTAGCTATTCACACTGTAATCCTAGTATATAAATCCCTGTACAATCCTTTGATAATTATTCAATACAAATCATTCTCTTAATTTACACTAAGTCTATCTATCTCAATTTATGCTAGTGTCACAATTGATTTGGGTTTGTTGTCGTGTTCTAAACTAATGCGAGCAACAAAGTAAAACAAGCAATAAAGCAAATAAAGATGTAGGCAAATAATAGAGGATACTAGGATGTCATGGGATCATAGGGGATTCATGGGAGTTGATCATACAAACATGTTCTCAATTAGATGCAAGCACTTATTGTTGTGTTGGGATCGAGTTGGTATATAAGCTTACAATCCCTAAGAAGGTTTGGGTCCCGGAGCCGAATCGATTAGATTGTACAACACCGATAAGTTGACTTAGTCCTTCCTATTCAACTATATGCATGGTCTAATGAGGCTCGAGTTGGTGTATAAGCTTACAAGCCCCATTGAAAAGATAGGTGATGGGTAAAAAATGCAAGGATTCATAGGCTCGCATTTCATCAAACATTACATATGCATAAGTTGAAATCACAACAAGCAAGCGATTTAATTACGAAAACATATTAGATTAAGAATGAATCATTCCCCATGTTGGTTTCCCCTAATCCCCCATTAATCATAGCCAAAGAACTACTCACTCATTATCATGGGAAACATGTCATTGTAGATACCCAGTATCTGCTGAGACTCCAACAAACACCCGATGATTAACGGACTACAACATGTTTTGGAATCGCGGCGTTTGATCGACAATTTGTGTACAACTTTACGTCGGAAAACTTAAAACGATTTTGAAAATAAAACTTTTCAGAACATTTCAAAAATACCTAGAGTGTTTAATGCACGACGATGGGGTCGCAATGACACTAACAAGAGTCAAAACCGACACCGGACCAAAAACCGACTCAAAAATTCAAATCCTGACTCCAACAACGAGTCAAACCGAGTCAACCCCCAAAAACAAAACATTTCAAACCTTATACCTTAAGTTTTCCCGGATTTATGTTTGGTCAAGTACTAAACATATGACTACAAAACCTAGGATAGAACAAATCATGATTGCGTTTGTGTGAAAGCGACAACTCACCTCGAAGACCCGCGACGTGGCTCGCGCCTCTTTGAGCAGCCAAGGTGGCCACGTCGGTCAAAACTCACACAACCACTCATTTTCCTATAAATAATACCCCTCAAATGCCCCCTATTTGAGAGTTACGCGAGTGTCCGCCCCCTCTTTTCTCCCTTAAAATTCTCGACTCGACTTCTTAAGTCACAATCCGACGCGTATTTACGACCTACCGATCGTAAATACAAGCCTTACACATTATTTGGTTCCATCATCGTGCATTAAATCACTTGACCGACCACTTCGACCACTACACCGTCACTAAGCTTAAAACACTCTTTTTTACTTACCAAAACGGTTTAAAACCGAGTTTTTTCCGACCAAACGAGTTGCTACACTTACGTCGGTCACTCGCCATAACCAAACATGTAAGTATGAGGGTGTGAAAATCCTCTTTTATCATGTTTTCATTTGTTTCATGACTATAACATGCTAAAACGTGCATAACATAAACCAAAACATGGGATAAACGAGCCAAAACTGATTTTTGGCCTGAGACAGAAGCCCCTTGGTTCGCCGGCTTGCCCGCGCCTAAATGAGGTGTCCAGGTCAGAGATCAACCGTGTTTTTTCTCGTCATTTCCCTTTAATTAATTTTCATATTTGTAATCGGTTTTTACCTTTTCAAATATTTTCAAACCCTTTTTATTTTACTTCATTTGTTTTAACCATAAAACATTTTTCACCCTTGGTTCCTCATACCACGACGGTTAAATCCGTGTTTCGGTGATAATATTTGGTTAATAACATTTAAAAGGTATTTAAACCCTTTTATTTCATTTCTTTACATTTTGGGAGGTATTTTAAAGCCTTTCATCATTTCTTTACCTTTTCAAAATAAACATATTAGTCACCAACACAAAGTCATCCTTGGTTTTATATACCATGCCGGATTTTAACACGGGTACGATAACGAGTATCGACAAATTATATTCAAATGAACTTAAAACAATTAGTTCATAATCATTTTCAAAGCTATTCATGTCAAGTTTGTCAAATCGAACCCGACACCGAATATCATCAAAACAATGATGATTATTCGAGTCTAGTTCTTCAAATCAACAAATGCGGTCTAAACGACCCTTTCAAACCAAATCGGGTTCAAACACCCATTTTTACATACGTTTGATAACGTTTTCAAAAGGTCAGAACACGGCATATAACCGTAGGCCGACCCGCGCCTCAAGCAGGCCTTTTCTTTCTCATTTTCAGAACCAGGGGAGGCCCCTTTACACCGCCGGCTGGCTCGCGCCTCATGTAGCCGTCTGGTACAGGGTCTGTTCCCTTTCCAGCATTAGTCCAGGACGATCCCGACTCCGGTTAGCCCGGATATAGGACGGATCAGATGACTATTTGTTCATTCGAAATCGTATTTACAAAATGCCTTACTAAGACAAATGGATCACGTTATGCACCCTAAACCTAATATAGTAAATGGATGTTTAATTTCCGTCTTGCATGCAAATCAATCACTAATCCAACTCGACATCTTATACTTGATACTTGGATTAAATCAACCGACTTAGAAAGCTCTCACATGTTAGGTTTAAATTCTTCGATGTGCATCCATGCATTTAAACCGTTTTATCAACTTTTGCATTCAACCAACCAAGATCGATCAATAGAGGCCGCTACCGCGGGCGGGATGGGGTGTCTCACTAAAGGGCTTCCCAATACGTACCTTCATCTCTTACTAAGAACCTTTGGATAGTGGACGACCTTATCCAGGGCGTACGAGAGTCATTCTAGAGATAGGATGCTAAAGAGGGACGATTTCCTTATCTTTAGTACCTATGTCAAACGCTGCTTTGTGCTTCGATTTTACCGAGGTATAAAGTGGATTCGAACGGGTTCCAGGAATCCCACAAATGCTTGGTGGCGACTTTGAACATCTCTAATCGTTTCGAGACCCTTACCGAGACGAAACCGACCGACATAAAACGATCCGGTCGAAAGCATTTTTACGCCGCCGAGCGTGGCTTTCAAAAGACCGCTGCATGTCCACAGATTGGCCTGGCGTGCAGGTAGCCCGCGACTACGTACCGGTAGGTGGCCCCCAAATCCACAGATCGAGACGTGGCCCACGTCCACAGTTTGGCGACTCCGCTGGGAAAAACTAGGACACTTACGTCTTTGTGATCCCTTGATGGTGAGACTCGAACGAGGTCTTGGTTGGAATGCATTAATTGATATTACGGTCACGGTCGGGATCCTTGTCCGGGCCCACAACCTAACCCTTTTCGACCAATTGGCTCGTCTCGTCGGCGTGAGTTTTCTCATCCCCGCGTTTCGAATCCCGATTGAGTCAAGCATACCATTGACGTTACACATTTATGTTTCGTCAAAGACCTTTCATCACCTTCGAGCACGAAGCTAGGACTCCCTCCTCACACATTTTGTTTGGATTGGTATCCCTCTCGCAAATCGGGGTTTGACTGCTTGGTGTGTAACCCACCCTTCTAAGCCAAAACCCGTGTCAGCATAATGCATAATATAATGAACTGTGAGTGCTTATGTGCTATTTGATCATAAGTCCTTCCGTGTCATTTTCAAACTTTCAAAAACACCTTTTTGCGCCGTTATAATGGCCGTTTCAAACCTCGGTCTTTCGCCGACCGTTGCACGCCTTTCTAGGCCGTCGTAATGACGATTTTCAAACCCGGTTTTTACAACCATTTCAACACGCCTTTCTAGGCCGTCGTAATGACGATTTTCAAACCCGGTTGCACGCCTTTATATTAATATTTAACGCATTTTAAATAATTAATTATAATATAATTTATAATTGTGAATAAGATGGAATAATGAATAATATAATAAAATAACAATTAAGTCGAGAATGTGTAATGGGCTATTTGGACCTAGGGATGTGTGCTCGGAATTTCCGAGTAGTGCTAATAATAATAATAATAATAATAATAATAATAATAATAATAATAATAGTAATAGTAATAGTAATAGTAATAGTAATAGTAATAGTAATAGTAATAGTAATAGTAATAGTAATAGTAATAGTAATAGTAATAGTAATAGTAATAGTAATAGTAATAGTAATAGTAATAGTAATAGTAATAGTAATAGTAATAGTAATAGTAATAGTAATAGTAATAGTAATAGTAATAATAATAATAATAATAATAATAATTGTATTTTATAATAGAAATAGTTGCCTTAAAACGGATTTCCTAAATTGAAAAGGGATTAGCTTAACTTGTCTTATAAAAGGGAAAATAATACAACTAAATTGTCATAATAAATCGGGGATTTGAAGAGAGAATTGGGAATTTAGGGAAACGTGAAAAGAGACTCAAAATCAACAATTAACTCGAGGTGACGATTTGTGAAGAAATTATAAACGGGTCGGATTGCTTTAATTATTTGGATTGATTAAGCTGCATAATTGGAATCACTTGCCAGGTAGGAATTTCCTACTCAACTCGGTTTTATTGTTCAGTGAATGAATATTTAAATGTGACGGTCGATGAGACTAAAATTAACAATTATGATTTATTATTGGAATAGAGTATTTGAGTATGATAAATTGTTGGTTGAGCATTAAGACGGGATTGTCATTGAGTGTTTGATTGTTGGAGAGTTGATTGTTCAGTTGAGCATAACACGGAGGGTGTTACTGCCAGTTGTGCATAGCGAGCAATCGTTACTGCCAGATGAGCATAGTAAGTAATTACTACTGCCAGGTGAGCATGGTACGCAAGTACTACTGCCAGTTGAGCATAGCACGGTGTTAAGGGGGTTGTGCTACTGCCAGTAACGTAAGTGAGTTGTACGGATGAAGTGATGAGAATTTGAAGGATGTTTATTTTGGTTGGATTATTATTGTTGTTGTTTAGTTTATTCCTACTCAACCTCGCGGTTGACTGTGTATTCGTGAACACCTGCGGTGAACCGTTTTATGGGGAGCAGATTTGACAGGTACCAAAGTTTAGCTGACTTGGGAGCATTGAGATGAGAGCCAAACTTGGAACCGTAGATGAAGTCCAGATCACATATATAGTTATATCACTTATTTATTTTCCGCTGCGAGTTGTATTTATTTTTATATTAAGTTTTAGTTAATTAAGATTGTAAAACTTATGTAATCATTAAAGTTTTTATTTAAAGTACTTTGGTGAGTTGGACTTTGTTATCTACTACCTCGGGAAACCGAGATGGTAACAGTCATATTTATTTGGGAATGTCTAGCTAAAGGCTCCCGAATAAATGGGGGTGTTACAGGTCAAATACCAAACATATGACTACAAAACCTAGGATAGAACAAATCATGATTGCGTTTGTGTGAAAGCGACAACTCACCTCGAAGACCCGCGACGTGGCTCGCGCCTCTTTGAGCAGCCCAGGTGGCCACGTCGCTCAAAACTCACACAACCACTCATTTTCCTATAAATACCCCTCAAATGCCCCCCATTTGAGAGTTACGCGAGTGTCCGCCCCCTCTTTTCTCCCTTAAAATTCTCGACTCGACTTCTTAAGTCACAATCCGACGCGTATTTACGACCTACCGATCGTAAATACAAGCCTTACACATTGTTTGGTACCGTCATCGTGCATTAAATCACTTGACCGACCACTTCGACCACTACACCGTCACTAAACTTAAAACACTCTTTTTTACTTACCAAAACGGTTTTAAACCGAGTTTTTTCCGACCAAACGAGTTGTTACACTTACGTCGGTCACTCGCCATAACCAAGCATGTAAGTATGAGGGTGTGAAAATCCTCTTTTATCATGTTTTCATTTGTTTCATGACTATAACATGCTAAAACGTGCATAACATGAACCAAAACATGGGATAAACGAGCCAAAACTGATTTTTGGCCTGAGACAGAAGCCCCTTGGTTCGTCGGCTTGCCCGCACCTAAATGGGGTGTCCAGGTCAGAGATCAACCGTGTTTGTTCTCGTCATTTCCCTTTAATTCATTTTCATATTTGTAATCGGTTTTTACCATTTCAAATATTTTCAAACCCTTTTTATTTTACTTCATTTGTTTTAACCATAAAACATTTTTCACCCTTGGTTCCTCATACCACAACGGTTAAATCCGTGTTTCGGTGATAATATTTGGTTAATAATATTTAAAAGGTATTTAAACCCTTTTATTTCATTTCTTTACATTTTGGGAGGTATTTTAAAGCCTTTCATCATTTCTTTACCTTTTCAAAATAAACATATTAGTCACCAACACAAAGTCATCCTTAGTTCTATATACCATGCCGGATTTTAACCCGGGTACGATGACGAGTATCGACCTAATTATATTCAAATGAACTTAAAACAATTATTTCATAATCATTTTCAAAGCTATTCATGTCAAGTTTGTCAAATCGAACCTGACACCGAATATCATCAAAACAATGATGATTATTCGAGTCGAGTTCTTCAAATCAACAAATGCGGTCGAAACGACCCTTTCAAACCAAATCGGGTTCAAACACCTATTTTTCAATACGTTTGATAACGTTTTCAAAAGGTCAGAACACGGCATATAACCGTAAGCCGACCCGCGCCTCAAGCAGGCCTTTTCTTTCTCATTTTCAGAACCAGGGGAGGCTCCTTTACACCGCCGGCTGGCTCGCGCCTCATGTAGCCGTCTGGTACAGGGCCTGTTCCCTTTCCAGCATTAGTCCAGGACGATCCCGGCTCCGGTTAGCCCGGATATAGGACGGATCAGATGACTATTTGTTCATTCGAAATCGTATTTGCAAAATGCCTTACTAAGACAAATTGATCACGTTATGCACCCTAAACCTAATATGGTAAATGGATGTTTAATTTCCGTCTTGCATGCAAATTAATCACTAATCCAACTCGACATCTTATACTTGATACTTGGATTATATCAACCGACTTAGAAAGCTCTCACATGTTAGGTTTAAATTATTGGATGCGCATTCATGCATTTAAACTGTTTTATCAACTTTTGCATTCAATCAACCAAGATCGATCAGTAGAGGCCGCTACCGCGGGCGGGATTGGGTGTCTGACTAAAGGGCTTCCCAATACGTACCTTCGCCTCTTACTCAGAACCTTTGGATAGTGGACGAACTTATCCAGGGCGTACGAGAGTCATTCTAGAGATAGGATGCTAAAGAGGGACGAGTTCCTTCAAATGCTGCTTTGTGCTTCGATTTGACCGAGGTATAAAGTGGAATTCGAATGGGTTCCAGGCATCCCACAAATGCTTGGCTGCGACTCCGAACATCTCTAATCGTTTCGAGACCCTTACCGAGACGAAACCGACCGACATAAAATGATCCGGTCGAAAGCATTTTTGCGCCGCCGAGCGTGGCTTTCAAAAGACCGCTTCATGTCCACAGATTGGCCTGGCGTGCAGGTGGCCCGCGACTACGGACCGGTAGGTGGCCCCCAAATCCACAGACCGAGACGTGGCCCACGTCCACAGTCATTAATGATGTCAATCATCACAACAAGTATAAACATGATAAGAGAATGAGGAAATACACAATAAAGAGTAAAGAGTAAAGTGATTATACCAAACTTAAGATGAATAAATGGAGAGGAAAAGAATAATAGAAGAGAACTTGATTGATTCATGAAGAGTTGTCAATTCTACAATAATAACCCAATAATATTCAATTACCCAATAATAATAAACTTGAACAATAATTAAGGAAAGATTAATGTGGAATGGTTGAGATTAATCTATTCTAATCTACTCCTAATCTAATCTAAGAGGATTTTCTCTTATGGGATTCTCTCCCTTGATTATTACAAATGGAGTATATAGTAGTACATCATTAGGTTAAGCAAGGGTGGATTAGTAAATAACAATGCTAAGTTTTAAATAGGGAATTGCAAGTCCCGAGGGAGATGCGCATTTTGGACTGTTACTCCTAACACGATCCGCTCAAATCAGCTTGAAGCACGGTCGATTCTGCCAAGGGATCCGCCCATCTTGCAGGGAAGACGCTTGGATCAAAGATCCTGGATCCGCTCGTCTCATGCTCGGGCTGCTCGGATCTGGACAAGGGAATCCGTTCGTCTTGTGCTTAGGACGCACGGATCTTCATACAGTTTTCCACCTCTTGCTTTAGAAACCTATGATCTACGTATACTCTTTATTCTTGATTCATTGGTCATCGTTCTTGTCTCCTCTTCATACTAGTCCATCTAAGATCGTCAACAAGCTTCCGAATATGCGCGAGAGACGGGAATTCCGCCTCATTATCTCCTTTTCTATAAGACATATGAAATGCACTAGGAAAGTAAAATAGGAAGGAATTGACGGATAAAATGGTCATGAAATGCTATATTAGTATGCAAATGGGTTCAATTAGGGGACTAAATGTGTGCAATTAAGAGTCAAATCAGTTGCGACAGCCGTGTCAACTGACCATACAAACAGGATTTGGTACGGACATTTATCATACAGACACTGGCCTAAAACAATGAACTGGGGGTTATCTGCCACCTACCGAACTAAGAACGCCCTACCCTTCCAACCGGAAAAGAAAAGAAGCAACATGGAAAACAAAGGAGTAACAGCGGAAACAGAGGTGGTTACCATGGCGGTAATACCTCGTTCCTACTCCATGAAAAAAAGGAAAACAATGCCTAGCAGACTTCGGACGACATGACAATCAGGAATTGTGACTCAGTGCATCGCCCCGACGTTAACCCCCAATTGTCGGAATTCGGCGATGAGAAGGAGCCATGACATAGGGCGCTACCCCGATGTTGAACCCCAATCATCAGAATTCAACAACGATCGAAGACGGTAACGTAGAACAATGCACCCGTCCTGACCCCCAATCATCAGACGTCTGAACCTCTGCAGACAACAGCCAGTGATCGATACCCGATCACAAGCCGGACAAAGGCCACCAGGGAGAAACACAACCAAGCTTGTAACAAAAAACAGTCGTCTCTCCTCCTCCAGGGTCATCCTCGTCCTCCAAGGTCTCGGCAACGGACCCGGTAGGCCCCGAACATTCCCCTGCAATCGGGACAAAACAAAAACGTCAGCCGAAAGTTCGGCATTACGACGGCACAAAATGGACAAATCCAAAAAACAAAAACCTGCAAAACATAACAAGGGCAATCCCGCCCAAACCCAACCAACAAAAAAAAACAAAAAAAAAAACAAAACACTTCACAAAAACGCACAAGAACGACTCGCCCTTCTTTTCAAGCAAAAGACGAGACAAAACAACAACGAAATTTTCAAAAAAAAACACCCAACATCTCAAGGCCCACACAAGGCCCCCAAAACAAACAGCAAAAATCCCCGACACAACTGGGTATTTTTTTCAGAGCTCAAAAAGGCAATTTTACGCTAATTCGAGCACAGACAGGTCAAAAAAATTCAAAATACGACCACCACGAAACGACGTGATCTAATCACGTCCCCAAAGCGACCTAAACTACCAATAAGGTCCATTTCAAGACAAACTGACTCAATGGCTCAAGCAGACGCTCATTTCGACAGACATAAGACCGTCACAAAAGGTAAAAATTCCAATTTTGCCCACAACACCCAACGAAGGTTCAATATGGCAAACACCGCCTTCCCCAACTACAATACAACCTAGTGGGGCACACAACTCAAGCAAACAAACTTGGCATTGTGAAATAAGACGGTTTTCGCGTCTCATTCACGTTTTTCGAGCATAGGGAGTGAGAACAGGGACCAAAATGCAAACTAAAAGCACCCCTATACTCCTAAACAGGTTTCTAACCTACTGTAATCATCAATTTCACTCGAAAATGGGCTAATAAAAAACGCCCAATTCAATTTTCGAAAATCTAGGGTTTCGCCCTAATTCAATAAACAACAAAAACAAACAAATTCAAATGGATTCAAGAGGATTTACATACCTTGAGATGACATGATGATAAGAGCACAAAGACAAGCAAGGAACGAGATCAAAAAACGGCGATTTATCGATTTTTTGGTTTGTTTATCGAAGAAGACGAAGTGAAGAGGAGTCGACCTGTTTCTCGCGTCTTTTCTACAAAAATAGGGGAGCTCCCTTCCTTCGCAGCTATGCTCGCGCCTCAATGAGGCGCTCCCTGATTCATTCAGCGATATTTTGGGCTTTGGCCCAAATTTCCCACACAAACTTCAATTATTCAACGACGGCAATAAAAACCGTCATTTTACAAAAATAGTTAAATTCAAATTCGTTATTTTCTCGAATTTTCAACAACGGCAATAAAAACCGTCATTTTACAAAAATAGTGAAAGTCAAATTCGCTATTTTCTCAAGTTTTCAACGACGGCAATGAAAACCGTCACTTTTCAAAAATAATAGCGAAATTCAAAATTCGCTATTTCCACGATTTTCAAAATTTCAACGGCGGCAATAAAAACCGTCATTTTTCAAAGATAATAGCGAAATTCGAAATCCGCTATTTTCAAAATTTCAACAACGGCATTAAAAGTCGTCGTTTCTCAAATACAAAAGCAAGATAGCGAAATTCAAATCCGCTATTTTCACAAACTTTCAACGACGGCATTAAAAGCCGCCATCTGTAAAAAAAAACAAAATCAATAGCGGAATTCAAATCCACTATTCTCACAAAATTTTCAACAAACATTCACAAATCTCAAACGAACGGCATTAAAAACCGTCAAGCCTTCAAAAGGGGACAGTGAAGTTCGCTACCCTTCACGAATCTCAAATCATGGGAAGGCGAAATTAAATCGTCCTCCCTAAGCACCCACCAGATGACAGAGTACACATCTGTCCTTTTCCTACAAAACAAACGACAAAAAACCGCTATCTCTCTTAGAGACTCAAAATCATCGCCGACCACGAGGGCCAGGCTCACAAACCTATCCCTTTCCGGCACCACAAACATTCAACACAAACACCGAAATTCTCCAACGGGATATCGGAGGCTACCTCACGGAGCCCGCTAGTTCAGATAACTTCTCAAAATAGACCCATCTAACGCAGCTATTTCCCACAGTCAATCCATTAACATGGCTGGCGAGCCTCACAACGCACATTCAACATGATGCCAAGCCTCACTACGCACATTTGTCATGGCTGGCGAGCCTCACAACGCACATTCGACATGGCTGGGGAACCTCACAACGCACATTCGACATGGCTGGCGAGCCTCACAACGCACATTCGATATGGCTGGCGAGCCTCACTACGCACATTAGACATGGCTGGCGAGCCTCACAACGCACATTCGACGTGGCTGGCGAGCCTCAAAATGCATCACATTCGCCGCGGCCGGCGAGCCCCTTTCATATACGCACCGCGACTGGTGAGCTCCTTTCATATACGCACCGCGGCTGGCGAGCCCCTTTTATATACGCACCGCGGCTGGCAAGCCCCTTTCATATACGCACCGCGGCTGGCAAGCTCTTTCATATACGCACCGCGGCTGGCGAGCCCCTAATATACGCACCGCGGCTGGCGAGCCCCTCATATACGCACCACGGCTGGCGAGCTTTTGTCCGCAAATAAGAAACGACTCAAGGACATATCCCGAAGATGCCTCAGGTATGACTCCCTCTTCTGGCTGGCGAGCCTTCTTACGTAGTCTAACGGACTTTAAACGACCCGCACAGACAGTCGACAGACTCTAAACTGTTCCCGACGATAGGTCCTTGGCTTGTACCCTTGAGACGCCTTGGCGTCGCCCTTCCCGACGGCAGGTCCTTGGCCCGAATCCTTTCGAGCCGCCTCGACGTTGCTTAGGTCTCCAGGTTGTAATCTTCGATTGACCTGGGGGTTATACTTTGACTTTCGCTCTGTCCAAGCCTCAGTCAAAGTGGGGGCTCTATAGATACCCAGTATATGTCGAGTCTCCAACAAACACCCGATGATTATCGGACTACAACATGCTTAGGAATCGCAGCGTTTGATCGACAGTTTTATACAACTATACGTCGGAAAACTTGAAACGATTTCGAAAATAAAACAATTCAAAACTTTTCAAAAGTACCTGGAGTGTTTAATGCATGACGACGGGGTCACAATGACACTAATTAAAGTTAAAACCGACACCAGACAAAAAACCGACTCAAAAATTCAAATCCCGACTCCAACAACGAGTCAAACCGAGCCAAACACAAAAAAAACAAACCTTTCAAAGACTTCCATGTTAAGGTTTCCCGAAATCCTTAATGGTCAAGTACAAATCAAGTTCATTCAAAACCTAGGATAGAAGAAATCATGATTACACTTGCGTGATAGTGACAAAAAACCTCGAAGACCCGCGAAATGGCTCGCACCTCTTCGAGCAGCCCATGCGGCCACATCGCTCAAAACGCACACAACCACCCATTTTCCTATAAATACCCCTCAAATGCACCCATTTGAGAGTGACGCGAGTGTCCGCCCCCTCATTTCTCCCTTAAAATTCTAGATTCGACATCTCAAGTCACAAACCAACACGTGTTTTCGACCTACCGATCGAAAACACAAGTCTTACACATTGTTTGGTACCGTCATCGTGCATTAAATCACTTGACCGACCATCTCGACCATTACACCATCACTAAACTTAAAACACTCTTTTTACATTGCTAAAACGGTTTTCAAACCGAGTTTTCCGACCAAACAAGTTGATACAATGTCGTCGATTTCTCGTCTCAAGCCTAGCATGTAAGTATCAGGGTGTAAAAATCCTCTTCTATCATGTTTTTCATTTGTTTCATGACTATCACATGCTAAAACGTGCATAACATGGTCCAAATATGGGATAAATGAGCCAAAACCGAATTTTTGTTGAGGTAGGGGCTGCTTGTATAGCAACCAGGCTCGTGCCTAAAGCCCCCTCAGCCTAAATCCAACCGTGTTTGGTCTCTTCTTCCCCTTTTGTTTTTATTTCATATTTGTAATCGGTTTTTACCATTTCAAATATTTTAAAACTTTTTTATGACAAACTTTTAACCATGAAACATTTTTCACCCTTGGTTCCTAATACCATGACGGTTTAATCCATGTTTTGGTGATAATATTTGGTTAATTACATTTTAAAAGGTATTTTAGAACCTTTTATTTTATTTCTTTACATTTTCAAAACAAATGTATTAGTCATAAACATAAAATCATCCTTGGTTCTACATACCATGTCGGATTTTAACCCGAGTACGTTGATAAGCATTGACTAATTACAAACAAATGAACTTAAAACTGTTAGTTCATAATCATTTTCAAAACTATTTATGTCAAGCTTGCAAAACCGAACCCGACATCGAATATTGTCAAAAACATGACGATTATTCAAGTCTCGTTCTTCATATCAACACAAAAGTCGCCTAAACAGCCTTTTGAAATCAAGACGGGTTCAACACCCTCTTTTCAATCCATTTTACGAACTTTTTCAATGGTCAGAAGACGTTCTTCCATCGTCTGCTGACCCGCGCCTAAACAGGCCACTCTTTTTTCCATTTTCAAACCAGGACAGGCCTGCTTGCATCGCCAGATGGCTCGGCCTATATTGGCTGCCTGATGCAGGGTCCGTTTCCTTCCAGCATTTGTCTAGGACGATCCCGACTTCGGTTAACCCGAATACAGGATGGATCAGATGACAAATCTGCCCATTTTACATCATATTTGCAAAACGCCTTACAAAGACAAATGGATCACGTTATGCACCATAAACCTAACTCGGTAAATGGATGTTTAATTTCCGTCTTTCATGCAAATCAACATTAAATCCAACTTGACATCAAATACTTGATACTTGTATTAAACAAACCGACATAGAAAGCTCAAATGTTAGGTTCAAATTCGTGGATGCGCATTCATGCATTTACCCGTTTTATCAACTTTTGCATTTAACCAACCAAGATCGATTAGTAGAGGCCGCCGCGGGCGGGATTGGGTGTTCGATTAAAGGGCTTCCCAATATGTACCTTCACCTCTTACTCAGAAACTTTGGATAGTGGACGACCTTATCCAGGACGCACGAGAGTCATTCTAGAGATAGGATGCTAAAGAGGGACGATTCCTTATCTTTAGTACCTATGTCAAACACCGCTTTTTGCCTTAGTTGACCTAGGTATAAAGTGGATTCGAACGGGTTCCAAGCATCCCACAAATGCTTGGTCATGACTCCGAACATCTCTTGCATCGTTTCGAGACCCTTGCCGAGACGAAACCGATCGATCTAAAACGATCCGGTCGAAAGCATTTTTACGCCGCCGAGCATGGCTTTCAAAAGACCGCTATACGTCCACATATTGGCTTGGCGTGTAGGTGGCTATGTCCACACATTGCAGCCTACTACCCCTTTTCGTCTCATTAGAAAACAAAATTTTATTAAAATCTCCAAAACATAACCAAGGTTCCTGCGGCTGAGACGCAAGAATCCGTAATAGTTGCCAAGAAAGATATTTATCCTAAACAGCAGGCCACTCGTATAACCCTGTAATTCTTATAATCGAGCCTCCAAGATCAACACCCATATCCATGTAATGCAGTGATGCTGACCGAAGAGTACAACCCACCTCCCTACGCCAAAGAAATGCTAGTCCACCTGACCTGCCCTCGCTATCCACTGCCAGACACTCATATCCCTCAAACTGTTTCGCAATTTTAATCATATCACGACTACTCAATTTAGTTTCACACAAGAACATCAAGTCGGGGCCTCCCGTAGGATAAGGTTCCGAAGACCGCCTACTACATAGGGGTTGCCCAGCCCCCTGCAGTTAAGGCTCAAACAATTCATTGGGTCATGCAGGGTTGAGACAAGTCAACCTCTGCCTCAGATATATACACTGTAATTCCACGGTTTTCTGATCCTAGTTTACTCAGCCGAATAGGGGGAACTCGGCCGAGTAGGTTATAGTGTGACTTCTGGCCAGGCTACTGCCCAGGAGCACTCGACCGAGTAGTGAGTTACTCGGCCGATTAGGTCGTACTCGGCCGAGTACCCCAAGTACTCGACAGAGTATCCGGTCTGTCGGGATTAATTTCCGCGGTTTTGATTAAGGTGATTAGATATTATAAATTACGTTTTAACGGTTTACAAATCATTTTTACAAAACTTAACGACGTTTATCATTTCTCTAATCACCCTAATCACTGCAAAAGCTAATTGATCGATCGTGAGTCTTTCATTCGTCTTTTCCATATCGGTTTCGTTGGTAAGTCACTGGTACTTTGTTAATTAGTTATGTTTATCTTTTAGGGTTTTGCCCTTATGGTTTAGATTGGGAAAAGTGTGGATTGGTATGATTGTGATATAGTATTGTTATGATTATTGTTAGGTGAAGGATTCCTAGAGGAACAGTTCTTGCTTCCGCTGATTGCTTGTGATTTTGGATTCACAATAAGGTAGGATTTCCCTACTCGGTTGCCTATGTAATTGATTTAAGATGATAATGATTGATGTACTGGCATGATTAGTATTGTTATTAAAATTGTATTTCTTGGATGTTTGGCTTGGTTGTTGTTTGTCTATGGTTCTCGAGGTGCGCCCTCGGCTGAGTGGAGTCATCATCGAGAATGGTTTCACACCGTTGATTCGCCCCTTGTGGTTCCCGTCACAAGGGGGATGTGCACATTAATCGACATGGGTTATTTGCTCGTTGCGATAAGCGGGGCTTAGGTGGGCAAGGCTGCGGTCCCCCACAGGCGGTGAGGGTTACCTGTTGCGATGGGTAACCTGGTAGGGCTACACACTTAGGTGTGTAGTCGGTTACTGGTTATGAATGGAGTTTAGAGGATGGTACTACAATTGGATTGGATTGTATTGATTGTGTTTGTGATTTCTTATCTTGATTATGCAATGAACTGACCCCGTTTATGTTTTACAAAGCTGTGGTGATCCATTCGGGGATGCTAAGCAGTTGATTGACAGGTGATAATTTATGATAGCAGTGGGATCGAGGAAGGGAGTATCATCACCTAGAGTCTTAGCTTCCGCTGTCATGAGTCTTTTGATACTTTTTCGGTTGTAGTTGGTTCACTTTTCTTTATACTTTGGATTTGGTTTTGAAACATTTAATAAGTTAACTTTATACTTTAATAATCATTATTTGATGGTCACTGGTTATATACTTGCCTCAGGTAACCGAGATGGTAGCACCATTATATGCTAGGGTGGTCCTTGGTAAGGTACCTTGGTATATATGGGTGTTACAAAGTGGTATCAGAGAGACGATTTTGGAACCTAAAACCAATGAACAAGATGAACATAGGGTGTCTAATTAAAATGAACCCAGTGAGGAGTTGTTTGGAGCTACCGCAAATGCTTGGGAGACATCCTAAAGCCGCATCTTGGACCTTACAACTTTGAGCCGGTCACTATGGGGTGTCTTAGGGAAGTCGTTACGTGTGTTATATATGTTCTTGTGAAATTGTTGGAATGGATTGAAAGTATATAATCGCATAAATAAAGATTATTGTGGATTATATAAAGCATGTTGAATGTTATTACTTGGCTTTTGATTGATATAACATGTTTAAGAGTAATATATGTATGGATACATAAGTTTTAAGTCCAAGGGTAGATCGTTTGGCATGATTCGGCCAAGCAGGGCAGGTACTCGACCAAGTAGGAGATACTCGGCCGAGTAACCAGGCACTCGATCGAGTGTGGGTACGTAGATTTTGAACAGTAGCTACTGGTCATGACCACTCGGTCGAGTAAGAGGGGCACTCGACCGAGTGGGGCGTAGTCGATCGAGTACCTTGATTACTCGATCGAGTATGCTTTATGTGTTTTGGAGGTCAGCTACTGGAGTAGGATACTCGGCCGAGTAGTCTCAGTACTCGACCGAGTAGTCCTTACTCGACCGAGTACTTCCAGGTACTCGGTAGAGTACTTCTTTGGCGGGTTTTTTGTTTATTTTGAGATGTATGCTATGTGCTTACGTTTATCCTAGTTCTATTAGCTTAAAATGCCGCTAAAGAGATCAGCCGCGTACATTCAGGCATCAGAGATGACTCTGGATGAGGTTGCCAGAATGATTCAGCAGCAAGACGCGCTCATGGAGGCACTCAAGAACGTGGGGAAAGGGGAAGATAAATCGGTGGATGCATCCCGGCTGAGCACCACCATTTCTCGCTTCAATCCCACTACTTATGAGGGCACTGGTGAGCCAAAGCTGCTTGATAATTGGCATCGGGAGATGGAGAGTGTGTTAGAAGTAGTTAAGTGTCCGGAAGAGATGATGGTAGAGCAAGCTGTGTTCTACCTAAAGGGTGATGCCGGGGTCTTTGGTGGCAGGATGAGAGGGAAGAGGCTCGTGCTTACTACAGGAACTTGGGTCAGACTGCTATTCCAACGGCAGGATTCAAGAGTGATATGAGAGATCACTTTGTGCCGGAGCACATTCGCCATAAGTTGAGAGCCGAATTTGATTCCTTTTCTATGGCTGATAGTATGACTGTCATCGAGTACTATCACCGGTTTATCGAGCTGTCGCGGTACGCGGAGGATATGCAATTGAGTCAACAGAGCTTGGCTCTTCGCTTTGAGAAGGGGTTAGCACCGAGGATCATGGATAGGCTACTAGTTGGGGTACTCACGGATCTGAAAGAGGTTTATGCAAGGGCGGGGCACGTTGAGAGACTAGTGGACTTCGCCAAGGAGGCTAAGGAAAAGGATGCTGAAAAGAGGAAGGCTGAGAGTGAGGGTGGAAATCATTCGGGTCACAAGAGGAGCAACTATAATCAAGCTAGGACCTTTTCTGGAGGCTCTAACTATGGAGGGGGATCTCGAACTTGGGAAAGAGGAGGCGGTCGGAGTACTAGTGATAACTCCAATCTTACATGTTTCAACTGCGGTGGTACGGGTTACAAGAGGTATGAGTGTACGAGCGCTACAAGAGGAGGAGGAAGTTTTCTGAGGTCATACCAAGGGAACTTTTCGCATGCTCCAAGTTAGAGTTTGGTTAGTAATAGGCCAGTTGGGTCATGGAGTAACCATGGAGGCCAAAGCAACAACAATGGCGGCCACAACCGCAATAACGGAGGGTCCTACCAGCGTCCAAACAACAGTGTAACGCAGAACTCGGCTGCCAAGCCTACCACTTCAGCAACTACGGTCCAAGGTGGAGGCCATAAGAATAGCGAGACGCTTTTTATGATGGGCAAGCAGGAAGCTGAGGATGATGCTCATGTCGTTACTTGTACTTTCCTTGGGCATAACATGCCGTCTTTTGTTCTGTTTGATTCAGGGGCAACCCACTCTTTTGTGTCTAGGAGTCATGCCTTAGCTATGGGTTTGGGAGAGTATGAGTTGGTAAAAGATAACGTGTTTATACCTTCGGAAGACTCAGTGTCATGTTCTAAGTTATTTAGAGGGGTGTCCATGATGGTTGGGCAAGTAGATTTACCGGTCAATCTGTTAAAGTTTCTTATGGATGGGTTTCAAGTCATAGTCGAGATGGACTGATTGGGCAAGTATGAGGCTAAGATATATTGTCGGCAAAAGAGAGTGTCTTTAAAAGGGCCTAAGGGGGTCAAGGTGACATATATGGGTTTCGTGGTAAAGCCTAAGATGAATTTGATCACGGTAATGACTTTAAAGCCATGTTTGAGGAAGAAGTGTCCTCTAATCCTTTGTCATGTGAGGGATATGCGAGTACAGGAGCCAACATCATCTGACATACCGGTGGTTGGGGAGTTCAGTGATGTTTTTCGAGATGAGATACCGGGGTTACCTCCTAAGAGGGACATCGACTTTAGTGTTGAACTCAAACCAGGGACGGGACCTATATCTAAAGCACCATACCGGATGGGACCTAAAGAGTTGGAAGAGTTGAAGAAGCAGTTGAATGAGTTGCTAGACAAGGGGTACATTCGACCTAGTGTATCACCTTGGGGTGCGCCAGTTTTGTTTGTGAAAAAGAAATATGGGAGTATCAGGCTGTGCATCGACTATAAAGAGTTAAACCATGTCACCAAGAAGAAGAGGTATCCTTTGCCAAGGATTGATGATCTTTTCGACCAGCTGAGTGGCGCAGGAGTGTTTTCTAAGTTCGATTTGAGGTCGGGTTATCACCAGTTGAGGATACCAGATGAGGATATTCCAAAGACAACTTTTTGGTTGCGGTATGGTCACTATGAGTATGTAGTGATGCCATTTAGGTTGACTAATGCACCAGCGGTATTCATGGATCTTATGAACTGGATCTTCAGCCCGTTCTTAGATAGGTTTGTGGTCGTCTTTATTGATGACATCTTGGTCTACTCTAAGGCTAAGGAGGAGTATGAGGAGCACCTAAGGTTAGTACTACAGACCTTGCGAGATAATCAGTTGTATGTCAAGCTATCTAAGTGCGAGTTCTGGTTAGAGAAAGTGGCTTTTCTGGGCCATGTGATCTCGAGAGATGGAGTGTCTGTGGATCCTAGTAAGATTGAGGCGGTGTCAAACTGGGAAGCACCAAAGAATGTTGCTGAGATTCAGAGTTTCTTGGGTTTAGCTGGCTACTACAGGAGGTTTGTGAAAGACTTCTCGAAGATTTCTAGGCCTATGACAGCTTTGATGAGGGAAGAGACCAGATTCCGTTGGGAGGAGAGTTGTGAACGGGGTTCCAAACCTTGAAGGAGCGTTTGACCATAGCTCCCATTCTAGCTCTACCTGAGGAAAGTCAGAACTTTGAGGTATATAGTGATGCTTCAAAGAATGGGTTAGGTTGTGTCTTGATGTAGAATGGGAAAGTTATCGCTTATGCTTCGAGGCAGCTGAAACTGTACGAGGAGAACTATCCTACTCACGATTTGGAACTGGGTGCCGTGGTTTTTTCTCTAAAGATTTGGAGGCGCTATCTTTATGGGGCGACCTTTAAGGTATTTTCGGATCATAAGAGCTTGAAGTACATCTATACACAGAATGAGTTGAACATGCGACAGAGGCGAGGAATGGAGTTGATTGGAGACTACGATATGGAGATCATCTATCATGAGGGGAAGGCTAATGTGGTGGTAGGTGCTTTGAGTAGAAAGAGTGTGCATTCGTTATGCACTGTTATGTCTTTGATGAAGCTGAGGGATGAGATGACTAAGATGGGGGTCCATATGATTCGAAAGGGTGATGCCATCGGTGACTTGACTATCGAGCCTGACTTGTATGGTGACATAAAGAGGAAACAGGAACTTGATCCCGAGATTTAAGAGTGGAAGTCAAGTGTTGAGAGTGGCACAGTTTCAAGGTTTTCTATCCACACAGATGGGAGATGGTGCGTACCTAGTGACGTGGACTTGAAAAAGTTGATCATGATAAAGGCTCATTTCACTCCTTATTCAGTACATCCGGGCGGTGACAAGCTCTATAAGGACTTAATGACGTTTTGGTGCCCTAATATGAAGAAAGATGTTGCTGAGTTCTTGGCTATGTGTTTAACTTGTCAAAGGGTAAAGAGGGAATAACGGAGACCACAATGTAAGATTCAGTCACTTAAGGTGCCGGAATGGAAATGGGAGTCGATCTCTATGGACTTCATACTGGGGTTACCAAGGACTCAACAACGTAACAATATGATTTGGGTGATCGTCGACCATTTAACAAAGTCAGCTCACTTTATTCCAACGAAAGACACTTGGAATAAGATTCAACTAGCTTTGGGATACAAGAAGCATGTGGTTCGGTTACATGGGTGCCAAATGATATATTATCGGATCGAGATGCGAGGTTCGTATCACGGTTTTGGCAAGAGTTGCAGGAACTGATGGGAACTACCTTAAAGATTAGTACAACATTTCATCCTGCGACAAATGGTCAGACTAAAAGGACTATCAAGAACCTAAAGGATATGTTACGAGCTGGTGCTATGGAATTCTGTGGAAGTTGGGAGGATAGGCTGGACTTGATCGAGTTTTCATACAACAACAGCTATCACTCTAGCATTAGGATGACACCTTTTGAGGCTTTGTATGGCAGGAAGTGCAGAAGTCCAGTGTGTTGGGATGATAGTGCTGAGGCTGTGGTTTTGGGGCCACAAATGGTCCAAGACATGATTGAGCAAGTACACTTGATTCGCCAGAAGATGAAAGCAGCTCAAGATAGGCAAAAGAGTTACGCGGACTTGCATCGTAGGGACATCGAGTTTGCGGTAGGTGACAAGGTTCTCTTGAAAGTGTCACCTATGCGTGGAGTGATGAGGTTTGGTAAGCGAGGAAAGTTGAGTCAGAAGTTCATCAGTCCTTAAGAGATTTTAGACCGGATAGGTAAATTAGCCTATCGGCTAGCTTTACCACCATCGCTTGATCGGGTTCATAATGTGTTTCATGTATCACAACTCCGGAAGTATGTGAGTGATCCGTCACATGTGCTTGAGGTTGAGAATAGCGAGTTAGATGAGTCTCTAACTTATGCAGAGGTTCCTAAGGAGATCTTGGATCGCAAGGTACGCAAGGTACGCAATGGCGAGACCGTCTTACTTAAGGTGCTATGGTCTAATCGCAATGTGGAAGAGGCCACTTGGGAACCGGAGGAGTCTATGAGAGAGCTCTTTTCTCACCTTTTTGACCAGGTATGTGTGGTTACGGGGACGTAACCGTTGTCTTTTAAGTGGGGTAGGAGATGGTCGTATGTTTGTTTTAGGTTAGTTTGAGGTCGAGATGGTTGTGTTGTTTATATCTTTGAGCTATAGTTGGGTTGTTTTGTTGGTCATAGTTGGTGTTGTTGGTACCTTTGAGTAGTTGTTGTTGCCTTTGAGTGGTTAGTGTTGCTTTTTTTTTGGTATGGTGTGAACTTTGGGGACGAAATTCGTTTTAAGGAGGGAAGAATGTAATACCACGGTTTTCTGATCATAGTCTACTCGGCCGAATAGGGGGAACTCGGCCGAGTAGGTTTTCGTGTGACTTCTGATCAGGCTACTGCCCAGGAGCACTCGGTCGAGTAGTGAGTTACTCGGCCGAGTAGGTCGTACTCGGCCGAGTATCCCAAGTATTCGACCGAGTATCAGGTCTGCAGGATTAATTTCCACGGTTTTGATTAAGGTGATTAGAGATTATAAATTACATTTTAACAGTTTACAAATCATTTTTACAAAACCTAACGACGTTCATCATCTCTCTAATCACCCTAATCACTCCAAAGGCTAATTGATCGATCGCGAGTCTTCCATTCGTCTTTTCCATATCGGTTTCGTTGGTAAGTCACTAGTACTTTGTTAATTAGTTACTTTGTCTTTTAGGGTTTTGGCCTTATGGTTTAGATTGGGAAAAGAGTGGATTGGTATGGATTGTGATATAGTATTATTGTGATTACTGTTAGGTGAAGGATTCGTAAAGGAACAGATCTAGCTTCCGGTGATTGCTTGTGATTTCGGATTCATAATAAGGTATGGTTTCTCTACTCAGTTGCCTGTGTAATTGACTTAAGACGGTGATGATTGATGTACTGGCATGATTAGTATTGTTATTAAAATTGTAATTCTTGGATGTTTGGCTTGGTTGTTGTTTGTCTATGGTTCTCGAGGTGCGCCCTCGACTGAGTGGAGTCATCATCGGGAATGGCTTCACGCCCTTGCTTCGCCCCTTGTGGTTCCCGTCACAAGGGGGATGTGCACATTAATCGACATGGATTATTTGCTCGTTGCGATGAGCGGGGCTTAGGTGGGCAAGGGTGCGGCCCCCACTGGTGGTGAGGGTTACCTGTTGCGATGGGTAACCTGGCAGGGGTACACACTTAGGTGTGTAGTCGGTTACTTGTTAAAAATGAAGTTTGGAGATGGTATTACGATTGGATTGTATTGGTTGTGTTTGTGATTTCTTATCTTGATTATACAGTGAACTGACCCCGTTTATATTTTACAAAACTGTGGTGATCCATTCGGGGATGGTGAGCAGTTGATTGACAGGTGATGATTTATGATAGCTGCGGGATTGAGGAAGGGAGTGTCATCACCTAGAGTCTTAGCTTCCGCTGTCATGAGTCTTTTGATACTTTTTCAGTTTTAGTTGGTTCACTTTTCTTTATACTTTGGATTTGGTTTTGAAACATGTAATAAGTTAACTTTTAATAATCGTTCTTTGATGGTCACTGTTGATATACTTGCCTCGGGTAACCGAGATGGTAGCACCATTATATGCTAGGGTGGTCCTTGGTAAGGCACCTTGTTATATGGGGGTGTTACATACACATCCCTGTAAATTAGAGCCTTCTTCGTATTAAGAATCATATCATCATCTCCATCCTCCCCGCTCCTCTTAGAATTCTCACCGAAATTTACAGCCCTCTCAATTTGACCCGTATCCACCTTTGTCACCAATCGTCTCCATTTTCGACCCTCCTTGAAGATTAAATTCTCGAATGCAGTCCCAGCCTCACTTTCCTCCACACACCTTACTTCAGCCACGGTCTTCTCCACCTCCATGCTATTTAATCCCCTCGAACTCGGAGGTATACATCCAGCCACCACACTCCTCCTATGTAACACCCCGGCCCAAACCTAGGGTCGGGAGTGGTCACTCACGATAGCTTGTCAGGCTGTGTACATGGCCCACAGATCAACACAGGTCCTTTCCAGCGCATTTTCTCCTCACTCATGCGCATATTGGGAACCTTCCCATGAGGTCACCCATCATAAGACTACTCTCAGCCAAACATGCTTAACTGTGGAGTTCTTTTGCATGGATAACCAGAAAAGAAAGTGCACTTTATAGATATGAGTAGTACTTTCAATCCCTTTAAGTACTAGTCAGATTTTAAGTCTATCAGTGGATCTCTTCAAGGGGTTACCCCACCCGAATGACGTTTTCCGTTCAGTGGAGTATTACATCCTACCCTCTTCCTCCCTCCTCTCATCTGGCATCACCACCATCACCTGCGAGTCACCCCTCACACCTGTATTCCTCTCCAGACCCGCACATTAGCCTTCTTCGTCAATTTATTAGTTATGGCAATAACTTGCAATCTCGCTATCATCTTCTCCACCTCATCGTCCTCCCTCTTCTAATATTCATCCCCAACCCTTCTTCTATCGTCTGCTTTCGTACAATCCCTCTCCATATACACTCGCGCCACTCGTCTTGGTGGAGCCCGTAAATCATCTCCATAAAGTAGCTCTCCTGAATCATAGGGACCGCCATCACAATCTTTCTCTCCATGGCCTAGTACCCCACAACCATAATAATACGTTGACAACCTCTCATACTTCACTTTGAACGTCAAAACACGATCATTTGGTTCAACAGATTTTTTCAAAAGGCTTTCGAACATCATGAAGGACTCGAAAGCCCACTGCCCTTTCTAGCTCCGGCAGTGGCGCCTCATCAACGCGAACAAAACCTCCCAGCTGTGCACCAATTCTCCTTAGGTAGCTATGCATATTTGGGAATAAACTCGATAAGTTTGACCCGACTCGAATGTTTATTGTTTCACACTGTAACACTAACTAGTATCCATATTCAATAAATAATTTGATAAAACTGACTTGAAAATGACCCGAACCCGAAATTACCCGACCTTACTCGACGTCATGCAAACCCGGAACTGACCCAACCCGGTTGACCTGTTTGTCAGGTCTACTAGGAATATGGATGACAATGTGTCAAATAACGAGCCTGCCTTGGGTCACTCGAATCTTCCGGGGCAATTTTGGTTTCATTTATTCGTGTTGAGACGGGTTTGGCTTGCTATTTGAGTTTGAACACCGATATTCATGAATATATTTTTCATTAGATAATTATTAGGATTAAGGTTGAAGTTCCATAAGCAATAGTAGCATTATACATATACCACGTTTATTCATTTTTCTAAACACCATATTTTCTCAAATGAAGTGAAAAAATTGTCTAATTTGATTGATAATGTAACGTATAGAGTCTGAGCCGGGTCTGAACAATAAAAAAAATAATACTCCTTCCATTCAACTCCAAATACAACATTTCTTGTGTTGACATTATTCATAAACTAGTATAGATCCCGCGCGAATGCGCGGTATTTTAGATAAAAACATTAAAGGAAATAATAATAAAACTAATATTTAACTCAATTAAAAATTTAATTGTAATTTTATTATTATTATTATTATTAATATTTTGTATTAACGGTGGAAAAAGAAAAGTTCGGTATAATCCAAATGTAAATATAATATAATGAAAGCCCAATAACAGATATAATATAATAAAAGGTCAATTACAGATATGGTATAATAAAAGCCCAATTACAGCCAAATTCATTTAGGCGAGAAAAATTTGGAGAAGTCTTATTCTTTTAGTATAAGGAGGATGAAGAGAATCTTTACGATTCCTTGCGATTTATAAGAAAAAATATGGACATGTGTAATCTTGTTTGATTCATCTTTAAGAGGAATACGAAATTTTTATATTTTTCACAATGTAAATGTTACGTTACAAATCGTGCATTGGCAAACGTGTAAAAGGAAAATGTTGTATTTGTTGTTAAACAGAGGGAGTAAAAGTTAGTGAAAATATGGCAGTCTTGCAGAATCGCCCTACGTCGGTAATCGGTACGAGGGAATGAGATGAGAGGATAGACATTATTTATTTGAGAGAGAAGGGGAAAGGACAAAATGTATACTCGTGTTTTAATTTCTCAAGCTATGCCTTCAACTTTTGATTTTAATGAAAGTAAAAGGGAAAAATATGCACTTATATCTAGAATTCATAAGAAAAAAGTTTGAATGCACAATTTTGTTCATATATTTTGAAAGATTTTGCAAAAATTGATATTATGAAACAGGGTATTTTACTAAATTTGCTCTCTAGTTTCTATTACATTAGGTAATAGGATCCTCCCTCCCCATTTCCTTTCCTAAAAGAAAGGGAGAGGAACCTTTCTTCTCTCAAGCAATTATTTAAATAAACACTAAAACTTAGGAGAGACGGTCTTTCACTGAGTTATTGAGAGACCAATCTTTCGTACCCTTTTATTTGTATTTCGTACCCTTTTTTTTACCATGAAATTAGATCCGTTAGATCTTTGCAGAATTCGGATCTCGTCATAAACTAGCGTGCTTGTAACTGGGCCTCATAATTAGTGTGTGCATGATACCTACAGACTACAGCAACCCATAACTCTTCAATTGATGTTATCTAGTTCAAACTAGGTTACACGACTAAATTACAGCTCCAGTACAAAGAATCGATTATCCCCAATCAAACCTCTCAAACGAAAAATTAATGTACACACACAAGACGACAACCTCGTAACTGCTAAGCTTCCCCCAGCCCAAAACAACAAAAAAACACTATTCAAGCACAACCCACAAGGGAGGTAATCGATACACTTTCCACTCAGAGTAAAAGTGTTGAGAAAATGAAGATGTTGCTACATTGTTTCCGCATACCCGATGGTAAATATACACACAAACTACTCATAACTACACTAACATACTCCATAATATATAACCACCAAACGTACTACTATCCCCTGAAGTCAGACAGTAAAGCCAGTACCTCAGGATCATTGAAGCTTACTTCTTTTGCAATATCAAGCGCATTCTTGCCTTCACGGTTCATGGCTAATGGATCCGCTCCCCTGAGGTTAGTATCAATAAATTATCAGCAAGACTTATTTATTGCTGTAGTTACAGGCCCGGGTAAATTCACTCAACCACCACAATATTATCGGAGTGCCTCAAGGCCTCTCCCGCTTGAGCCAAAGAATTCCCCTCACACGAAAAATAAAATAAAATGATACCCTATTTTTTGCTAGAAATTTTGCTTTGGCTAGTGGTAAAGTGTCTCAAATAACAAATTGCCTCTTGGCAAAGGCTCAGCTACAGGCATAGAAATCTTCACAAATTCTCAAATGAGATGGTCCTTGCAATTACTCAAATGAGATGGTTATTATTATCATGAGATTGACCCATATAAAAACTAAATGAGGTGGTTATTATCTTAAATTCTTAATCAGTGGGTAATGGGTAATGGGTAATGGGTAATGGGTAATGGGTAACGGGTAGTGTTTATATTATTAGACAAGTTGGTCTTACATTATATCAATATGAGACCCTCTTTCAAGAAACTAATCCCTTGATTCCCTGACATCGACTTGATAAAGAATTTAAAAGTACCTAGAGAGAAAGCTCACCAAGGTAGGTGACAGCAAAAAAGTAAATTTTAACATCAACAAGAACTAAAAATTGAAGATCACCTGGTGAGAAGCAATCTTGCTGCTATTGGTTTTCCTTTGAGAATACATCGATGAAGTGGTGAGTGACCTCTGGAATCGGACGCATTAACATTTGCACCATATTGCAGAAGCAGCTCCAACATGCCTATGTCAGCAAACTCACAGGCAAGGTGGAGCAAGTGGCAACCTTCTAGATCTTCCATGCTTGGGATTTCATTTTCAGCAGACAAATTAGAGCTCTCCGAGGATTTGGAAGACAAATCTCCAGTCCATTCATTGGTATTTTGGCCATGGCTTGTCTGCTCTGGTAACAGCATTACTTTGGCAAGAGTTACAGAAGAGTTTGAGGATGAAATCTCATATATGGCATTAACATCTGCTTCAAAGTTAACAATGCACCGATACACTGCTTTCTTATCATTTGTACGGACACCTTCCCATATTTGTTGTGACAATGACCGTAGATGTTGCGTGTCTTTTGGCTTCCGAACAAAAAGCTTTTCTGCATACTGTTTGATCAATAAGACATACAGTTACTAAATACTAAGCAATAAAGTATCACAGCTTTATCCAAAATGAGTAAAGCGTACAGAAAGAAAAATAATCAAATTTTCGCAAGTATTTCTACTTGAGATCTATAAGTCCTTAATAAGATCAAAATATTACGAGTAACATTTTATAAAATTGAACGAGCATAAGAAATTTAATGTGATTTTAATAGTTGTTTTAATATACTTGTGAATCACTAATATGATATGAAATATCAATTCTGTATATAAATTTAAATATGAGTTAATAATAAAATAATTACTAATGGCTCCCGCAAATTGCGGGGTAAGGGGGGTCGGATGTACGCAACCTTACCCTTGTGTTAGCAAGTAGCAACACAAAGCGGCTGTTTCCGAATGACCCATGATGAAAATTGCGTCGAGAACTACATCGAAGGACCACTACTTCACAAGAAAAAGAAGCGCATCCACTTTAGTGAGCCATTTTGCTTTATTCCAACATAATCCAGAACCAAAGAGTAATGAATCTTTTGCTCCATTGGAAATATGGAATCATAAGATATAATACAATAGTAAAAAAAAAAAATTTATGGAAAATGGTAAATAAAAAGGTGTAAGAAAATGTTTTTAACCTATAATATGACCTTGATCCAACTTAAACATGTATTGACCATTAGACCCGAGTCACCCAATCCGACCCCAACCAGTTTGACAGGTCTACAACTAAGGTATAGAGTACCTGCTCCTAATATGCACAATAGTACAATTGCTCTGTATCAGTAATTCATGGAGAACCGACAATTTTTCTGTAACACACTCAAATAAGACTATTGTTGTATGGTGGCTACAACGGCACCAACCCATATTATGCACCTCATTTAATGATGTCAATAATAATTATGTTGAAATCATAATTCATACAACATACTTACTTACACACACCTTCTTTAACGATTGTGTAATAGAAACAGGAAAAGAAATGTTAAAAGAGTGCACCTTTGCATGGATGAACTTTTCCTTTATGGCTATTGAATCAGCAGCACTAGGTTTGCTAATAAAAATCTGGTGGGACTTATCAGCCTTCAATGAGCTTAACAGTCAAACAAGAAGACACCCCAATCAGTACGAATATAATAAAATAAATACATCCTAAACTTGGTACAACCCAGGGAAATATTTACCTTGAAGGTGGAAGATCAACATGAAAAGCACCTTTTGACCGCAACAACTCTTCCCATATCGAATTCGCATAAGCATTGCCCAGAGATTGAAACAATGAGATAACAGAGGGCTCCCACACTTTAACATCAAGTGTCAGTGATCTAACCTACAGATTTATAAGCCACTGTCAGTTTACAAAGGGTAAAAAAAGGGTGAGACTTGAGAGTTTAGCTGCCTCTTGGGTCTGTGTGTGTTACCACGTGTTACCACACAAACTAACCATAAAAGCAAAATATAGGCATTTTATTCAAAAGCAAATCTGCATGATAAGAGGATATGTTTACAAATTTTTCAAGGCTCATACCATGTCAACTAACTAGAAGTCGAAATAAAAATATTAAAAGCAAATAATTAAATCAAATCTTGTGAAAATTAGGAAAATCTCTGAAAGAAAAAATAGTTTGAATTTTCTGTACTCAAATGGATTCACGTCTTAGACCTTAAATAGAAGATAATGAACCTATGTAGTTCCCAATTTGTTACGCATTAGTTCCTAGGGTTTATGCATGAGTATGTTCTAGGCAAGTCTTTGATTCATGCACCTAAACGATACATTTTATTTAATAACGCTCTAGAAATACTCGTTCTTAGAGAAGGCAAGGCCTAGCTTAGCTTCTGAGCTCGGCCTGAACATCACACCAATATGTGTATTACCCTTTAAATATCTCAATGCTGTATTTGTCATCGCCATGTAATAGTGCTTGGTTCAAGCACTAACGTAGAAAAGCTAAGTTTGTGGTATACATATTCCTTAATAAGCAACCTTAGAAGACTTGACAATTCTAAAAATCACTGGAGATTTTTGTTTTTGACCAATAGCATTCTCATCAGAAGGTGTGTGAATTTGACTCAGAGGCTCAACTTGAGGAGAAGGTAATTGGCTCAATGCAACCTCATCTAAAGCTACTCATACTCACAGCAATGAATTGAGTTCTAGAAGCGTGATGTACATCCTCTAAACCCTTTCTTAACACAATTCCATGAAGCATATTCATCTAACTTGAAGGGGAGCTGAAATTCTTTCCAACATTTATATTGTACGCTCAATAGCTGCAGCCTAGAAAAATCCCCCTTATTTTGATACATTTTACTTGGCTTTCTTTTGAGAGGGAACATGCACATAACATACCAACCAAAAATTTAGAGGTGCTTACCTTACGGTTTGTGTTTAGGAATGAGTTTGAGTTCGAGTTCGCAAAATGCTACCTACCTTCACGTGTAGAAATGTAAACAGCTTTGGCAGCCTAATTCCCAAACGAGCTCTGTTCCAGTGCCGACAATTCTATTCGAAGTTCAGTCGACTGAAACAGAACGATGCAACCTTGGCTTTGAATCAACTCCAAAACCCTGATACGAAGTCTATCCTGATTAGCATTCTAGTTGAATTTGCTTCTGTTCGCCAACTATGGACTCCAGTCTCTTTTCACTTGTTTTGCATATTTTCAAATCTAGTCTTCATCAATCACACTAAAGCAGAGTACTCAACTATGGAACCTTTCGCCAAGAATTTAGGCAATTATTTCTGCCATGAACATAAGAATCCAGGTTCTGCTTCTGCTCCTGCAAATAGCTTGTATATGTTTGCTTTTTGCACAAATTTTTAGGAGAGGCCAAAACAGGTGGGATAGAGAGATAAGATTACATTTATACCCCTCAAACTACGTTATCCCCAACCACTAAAACGCTGTCCCCATCTTGTCACCTTTACCTTAAACCACCCTGTCCACAAAGGCTTAAAAATCCTTGCAGATGTGAGACACTTCACACTTTATCTCATTAGAACATATGCATCACACTGTAAACAAGATAAAATACTCATTTCACATGTAGATAAACATTAGTATACACCAGTTTCTTTGCTTGGTTTCTCTTCTCCATAAGCTGACAATTGGATATAAATCGGAACCCCCGAAATTAAGTCACAAATAGAGTTGAATCCTTGCTGACCCATCATGCAAAAAGCCACCATTCATTTATGTTAGTAATGGAGCACTACTTGTTTCCCGTTATGATTAAAAAAAAATTAAAGGCACCACGGGCTATAAATTAAACGCCGTATTGTTTCAATAGCAATGATCTCTCTTTATTCTTACCACACTACAGGCTATAAATTAAACGCCGAGTCTGAGGAACCAAACCACAAAAGAGGTTCCATCTCATCCCTATTTACCAAATTGTAGGAGATTAAGTAACAAATGTGGCAATAAAGCGATAAGACTCCCATCGGTATCCGGTTCATAAACAACTGGAGTCGGTGTTGCTTGAAATTACTCTGAAGGATTTGTACTATTGCACATTTTTTTTGGTGAATTACTATTGTGCATATTAAGAAAGAGAGAATAACTATCTACCTTCTCCTTTCTACCTTCTCCTCTCACAACCGGTTAAAATATCATATATTTTGCTTCATCCAACTTCCTTCCGACCCCACACGATATATACTAGTTTAATCGATTGTGAGAGGAGAAAGGGAGAAGGTTGAAAGGAGAAGGTGGATAGACATCCTCTAAGAAAGATTCTTCATGCTTTCATCCACTTTAACCTCCCAAGATTTGTTAGCATTGGTTAGGATGGAGAGACTTGAGGGAGGGAGAAAGGCGAAAGGAGGGAAGGATCTATTTTTCTTCCTACAAGCCACATTTGAATCCCATCAAATATAATGAAAGGCTTAAAAGGAAAACATGGGGACTCCCTCCACCCTCCCTTTCTCTACACACTTCATCTACCTTGACACCCATTCCCTACTACCTTTGATACATACAAGGTCTGGGGTTTTCTTCAATTTACCAAACCTTATAACTCACTTTACATATTCCCTCTCTAGAAGATGATCTAAGCCTCGGTTGTAGCAGCTTTGATAATTTTCCAAGAGAATGAAATAGCAACATATATGTTCTTAGGTAAGAGGTATTATTAATAAAGGAACACCTTATCTATATATATGGGAGTGATAAATAACCTATACATCTCTAGTTTCATAACCCTTTGGGTTTTCAGGAATACCCCACCACCTCCTTTGTTGGTTCAAAACTTGTTTTCCTGATTTCCTTTAGATCATTACTCGCAGTTTTCTCCTGCTACGTGACAGGGATAAAAATTAGATTTGAAGTCATAGCTCCACGGATTCTGGTGGATAAATTGGTTTCTGAATAATTTATTTACAACGAGTTCATCTCCGCAACCTTACATAGAATCACGATTCACAAACCTCTCATTCACAGGATCATGTATCTATTCCTAAGAATCACACATGAGGGCGCTCTAGATTTAATCTAGATGATTCACACCCTAGATGTACTCTGTATATAGATGACCATGAACTGCTGGTCCTAGAATTCATGTAAAAATCCGTAGGACTCGTCCATGAGTATATTCTTGACTAGTCAACATGATTAAGAACCTACAGCTGGAAACTTGACCCGACCTGAAAACGTAGAAACCCGAAACTGAACTGACCCGACTCGTTTGGGACCGAAACCTGATACAACCCTGTGATAGTGATCCGATTATCCGAACCCAAACCTATACGGATCCGATAAGATTGATGACCCCGACAAGGTGACAAGTATTAAGCCTAATATTGATCCAAATGAAAACGATTTAGTGTTTAGCTTGATACGCTTGACTTAATAATAAAGTAACCAAACCTAATAATGCCCGAAAACTAAAATTATAGGTAAAAGAATGAAGTAATGCGATAAAAAAAAGTTGACGATAACCACACCTGATAATGACCCAATCCGAGCCCGACCCGACACATCAATTGACCCGAAAGGGTATGTTCACCTGCTATGACCTGAACCCGATATAACCCAACTTATTTCTAGAAAAGGAGAAAATATGAAATTTATTTTCCAGTAAAAGCTTCTAGCCTCTTAAGAGCATATAGAATAATCAAAATTAAGAGCACATGGCTTGCTCTCCATTTACACTCACTCGCTTTCGGGCCAGTATTATGAAGTTATTTAGGCTCAGTTATTATGAAAGTTGAAAAAAAAAAAAACGGATCGGACAGTTCAGATTCTGGTCACTTTCGGGTCCGTTAATTATGAAGTTATTTAGGAATAATGAAAAGTGTGCAACAATAAACATTTGGGTGGGTTATGGATCAACCTCGGGTCCTCAGATCGGGTATCGGGGCGGGTTACTCGGATCGGGTCATTCGAGCTGTGTCAATTTTGTCAGGTCTAATTATGACCCAATCTTGACAGCAAGCTCTTCAAGTACCCTTGAGTGCTCTTGGGGGAGAGCATAAGGAGAGCTACAGCTACTGTAAACTCTTATTACTTTTTCAATGGAGCGCTACTGTATGTTTCCTTCTCAATGAAGAAGCTACTGTAAGAATCTTTTTCATTGAAGAGCCTCTATTGTGGGCAAAAAAACATTCTATTTTGCTCTTCAACAATTGAGACTACCTTAGAGAGCACTTAGTGAACACCTTGTAGAGGACCTATTGATTTACACGCTCTTGGGGCAAAATATCAAAAGTATTTAGAAGAACTGGAAGTTCCTAGCAGTCTTTAACAAGTTCCTATTTTGAGATGGTGCAACTAAAGGGAATAAAAAAATCAATTCTCCACTATGTATAGCTACTTAACCTGCGACAGATCTAAATTCCCAAACAAATATAGCCATGGCCAAAAAAACTGACTGACAAACTAGCACAACGATACAAAATCAAACAGCGATCACAACAAAGTAAATAGATAGAACACAATATACCAGGGAAGCACGGAGCTAACCTTTGATATGTGGACACCAAGGTTACGATGAACACCTGAACATTCAATGCAGACTAAGACCCCAAGATTTAAGGATGCCCAGTCGGGCTCAGGAGCTCCACAATCAGCACACTTATCATTCCCACTCACCCGTCGCAGCACATCCATCGTTTTTTCCGCCTTACAGTAAGAACGTTGTTGTAGTGAACTTCTCAATGGCCTATCAGGATACATTGATGTGAGGCACCTTTCAGAAGTGCTTTCTTCATTTACATTATGGTCAAAATCGGAACTTTCAACAGAACTACTCTCACTGGCTGATCGATGAAGACATCCCATGGGAGTAGACATACACTGATCATAAATGGCTATCAAAATTAGCATTATACATCAAGGAAGAAACACAACCGCTCAAGAATTTCATGCAATGCTTACCCTTTCAGGGGTTTGAGAACTAAGTAAGGAAGCAATGACGCCTGTTATTTTCTCAATCCAATCCATTTGGTCCAAAGCACTTTCTGCCTGTACCAGAAAGCAGATAATTTATACAAACGAGTTAGTCCTATGGCTTTTAATTAACCATTAACTTGGGCGTATTGCAAAAAATCTCTTGCTAAACAAAGTTGAAATCAAATATTAACTGGCCTGTAAAGTGTAATTTTTCGTTGGTGAGATGATCCGGAAGCAAAAGCGTAAATCAGACTGGTCTGCATCAACTTTAATCGTTGCAGTAAGTAGATTGACAGTATGATGAGCAACTGATTTTTCATCATGCATGCCACCATGGTAATGTGAAGAGAGCCAACGACTTAGCAATCCAGATCCAAGTTCCGAACCATTCCTCTGACCTGAATTACGAGGTCCAGAGCTCTGTATAACAGATCCATCAAAATAATTAGTACAAGGAAATAGAACTCATACAAGTGCCTAAGAATATAAATAGGGGAAAAAGCACTTGTTTAAAAACAATTTCACCAGAAATAAGGACTTGCATGTGGACCTGTCATTAATCGACCTGATTTTTTGCTGTCTTAAAGCCAGATGTTCAACTACTAACCCCAGATAAGCAAAGAAACCAGCACCAAAACAGGTAATGGTTAGAGCCAGCCTGTTCGGTCATTTCAGAACTTACATTTCCAGAACAAGTACAGTAGTAAATTGATTAAAGTGTCCCAGACTCAATTCTCACATAAAATCTGTAGTCACTTCTCAATATCCACAAACACCGTATAGGAACACTTAACTTTCAAACAACAAACAAACAGCAACAGTAAACAATAGTCTCAAAACCATTTAGGCATGCGTCCAACGATGTGGAAAAATAAAAGAAACTTTTAAGGGGATGACAAAACAAAAAGTAAATGAAATAAAATAAAGATAAACGAAAAACTCCCTCCTATTCACTCTTTCCTTCCCCTTTCCTTTTCGCACAAGAAATAAGAAAGTGAATTTGGAGCACCCAAAGCTTCCCGAAAAAGGAAATAGGGAAGAAAAGATGTATCAAGCCAAAACGAAAATAGGGAAGAAAAGACTGCATAGGAGGGAGTATGTTGTAAGATAAAAACAAAGTAAGAAAATGTGAAAGACCAAATTCAAGTGGCAAAAAGGTTTGTAAAACAATCAAAAATAGAACACGTCAAAAACTTAATTTTCGTATATATTTATTACGTAAAACTATTGAAATCAATTCGTTAAAAGGCGTTGAACGATCCATATTTTGACCCTAACCGAACTTGTATACAACTTGAATCCGAAGAACACTCGGGTCGCATTCAATCCGAAATTAAGTGCGTCTGTCCAACAGCGTGACATGTGTACTAGCATGCCTTAAAGTAAACTAATTGCCCTTTAAAGTGAATAGTACTTACGGAAGGTTTGCTGATGTCCTTTCTGTAGTAGTAAAGCATTCCTCTACTGTCGAGGACAAAAAACCTCCTTTTCCAGTCACCTCTCAAGTTAGATGAACGTTTCGACAGGTAACCCTGTCGTATGGTTTGAACCTAAATAGTAGAAGTTGAATAACTTTTGAGAAACAAACAAAACAGAAAATGGAGAAAAAAAATCCAACAAAGTCAAAAACATGAAGGCGGCAATAAAAAAGACAGTAAATAGGAAACCAAAAATTGCAAGGAGACGGAACTGAACCTTTCCCTTCGCAGCAGATTGCATAACTGCATCAATAGTTTTATGAGAACTTCTACCAATTGCTTGCATACCATCACCATTAGGGGAGTCATTAGATCCATTAGAACACCACCTACTTTCACGGTCAATCTGTCTTTTATACTCCTGCATCCTCTCGTTAAGAGCTGCTTGCTCATAATTAGACCTTTCTCTTGATTGCTGAGCATAAGTCAAGACCTACAGCAATTGCTTACAGTCAGGTGAGGATAACATGTGTATGCATGCAGTCAGTAGAACAACTGACTTTAGCGAAAGAGTCTGAAACACCATATCCCAATTACGAGATTCTAGGTTAAATCAATGTTCAAGTCACTTCAAACTTTCAAAGTTCAAGTCACTGAGTATGAGATTAGTAATACGTAGGTAACTCAATATCCAAGGTGCCCCAATCTACCCATTCAGCCTCCCAGACAAGAAAGTACTATATAGTCCAGAACCAATGTTCCCGCCTCCCAAATAAAGAGGTTACAACTTCCATAACTAAACTGGTAACTTTTTTTATTGTTGAATGTAAAAGGAATGATCAAGGGCCAATATTCTCTTTCCCCCACCCCGTAAAAAAACGAGGAAAAGACAAAGGAAGAAAAGGTTGCGATTTATCACTAGTAATTACCCTATAAAGCATCTCCTAAACAAGGCAGCAATCGAAGTCCTGCAATCAACAAGGTTTTCTCACACAAACCAAACTGAAAGCAGTGACGCAATGGAGAATGCTGGGAGGAGACAAGATGGCTACGATTTACCAGTGGTTACCCAACAAAGCAATCTGAAAGCAGTGACACATGGTAAAGGGGAATGCTGAGAAGAGATAAGCATCCCCAAAAATGTTGAGGCTTTGACAACAAAGACAAGGTTCTGAAACTTCCCCTTCGTTTAGGTGGAGGGATTTGAAGGGAAAGGGACAGGAACAGTTTTTTTGTTTGAAGAGTAAGTTGGATTGGAGTGAAATGGGAGAGGGAGATGAGGGGATCCATTTCCAAGCCTACCATCCAAATTAATCTTCATAACATAGTGAAGATCTTGAAACTTGAAAGAGAACACCATAGTCCATTGTCTCTCTCCCTCCCTTTCCCTCTAACTATTGTATCCAAACAAACTTTCACGAATTGCGCAAAGTTCTTATTTTTAGGCGAAGTGAGCAGTTGATAAGATATCACACGGAAAAAAAAGTCACCCTCTAAAAAAATATAGTTATTAGTGGCATCTTCAACTTCAGAGAACTTTGAAGAAAATTACATCTATGTTTCTACACAACATCAAAGATGCAATTTCAGAAGAGGGTCAAACCTGATTTATATAAGGTTCCATCTGATGCAAGAGCTCATACCCCTACAAGGTGTACATTCACAGTAAGTGAAACAAACAACCAGTTCTAACGAAAACCTTTACAGCTAAAAATGGTGGGTAGTCGGATGGAGGGGTTTAAAAATTAAAAGGAAGCTATAAGTCCAAGAACCTGCTTGAAATATCGAAGATGTGCATCCATCGTCCCGCTAACTGCTTCCAGAAATTCAAATCTTTTTTTTGCTTCTATGTTAGAAAGAGTGGTCACCTGGTGATGGAAATGATACTCGGAAAATTTAAGATTATAAAAGCAACACTTGACAAACACATTGGTAATGCAAAGAAAAGACAAAGATGATAGTAGCACACTTCATACCAGATTAAAACGAGCTTGCTCAAATGTAGACCTTGCCTGATGGAGCTCCTATTTCCGAGAAAAATTGAAAACCAAGGTAAGATGACCAAAACTAGATGACCATACAGCATATAGTGAAAATAAGGCCACAAATAAATATCGACTGATACCTCCTCCACATGCGTAGCAACATCACTTTTTGTTCCCTTCCTCAGGGACAGGAACTTCTCACGAGCCTGGTCCAATCATATATTTTCAATCAATTTAATTCAAACTCAAGTGACCTCAAAGTAATAACCATAGTCCCTATGTAGCAAGAAGCTTCAAGTCCCAAACAATAACAACATCCATAACTTCAGAAACTACTTTAGCACTAACATGTTCCCTATCCATAAGGCTCAATGGAAATGATATGGAGCATAGGCAACAGTTCCCTAGCTTAGGTAAGAAATTTGAAGTTGTGAGAGAGTTATTACTCTTCTAGTAACTGATAGAATTAATTATGCTTGATGAACAAGACAAAGGATCGTCTTAAAAGCTTGAACTAAAAAAATCCAAGAAAGACCAGCGATATATCAGTGTTAGAGCATCACTAGTCACGTGTCAAAAGACATAGGAAGAGACTGTTAAGGTGTCTCAAATGCCTCATCCCTAATTAATTGTCCTTGAAGATGTAAATGGTAAGTGATGGAAACCGAGCCTGGTAAAAAAATGATGTACCATTTATGTGATCAGGGGAAATAATCACATGAGAGAGGTTTGTGTACCTGTAAATATATCTCACTATCGGGATTGTCTAGCTATACCAATCTACCAAAGTGAAAGACAAACACAAATATTATACTGAACTTGGAACATGGGCATGTATCAAACACCATATGATAATATTGAAACTTAGAACTGTACAATTTAACTATTCCTCTTTTTACACGATTATTTGTCATTTCTATTATCACCCCTTTCCCCCCAAAAGAAGACACTGTTTGATGATTACCCTGATTTCAAACATTTAGAAGACATGATATGAACCATCAACAAATTTCAATCCTATGATTTATTCATAAAATGTTTGAGAAAAACCTGATCATATGCAAGACATGCCTTGTCAAAACGTTTACGTGCTTCCTGCAGTAAAACAAAAATTTTAATAACAAAACAAAGAAATGTAGGATTAATAACAACGATTACTCTCTGCTACAAATTCAATGACTGGAAGCACTAAAATCATGATTCATAATTAAGTGATAGCCGCAAAAAAAAAAAAGTGAGTAACACAGAACCTTTTATCCATGACAGTGTGTAATTACTTCAAAAATCAATCTAATGCACTATCTGAAAATCTCCAATTTCAACACTAAACTACGGATTTGTTTATGCAAGAAAGCCAGGCATATAATTGTATGAAATGTGTAAACAGCATACCTTCACATCATGCAAATCAATGTTGACAAACTGCAACAACCTATCATTCAGTATGTGCTCAACCTGGAAAGCCAAGGATCTCAAGCAAATCAGTGCAAAAGCTATAAATGCCAAAAAGGTATAGCGGAAGCTGGCTCTACCAAGGCTTGATGGTATCCTTTACAAACCACCTTCAAGGATCACTGAGAGAAACTACGAAAAATTTACTAAGGAGCACCACACAAACTCGATAGTTCTCGTATACAAACAGTTTGAAAAATTGAAGATTTGTAGACTTAAAAGTACAGAACCTGACTTCCAATCTGCAATGGAAGATAAGCGTCAGGCCTAAACAACACCGTTGGTCAAGAAGTAGCAAAAAGGACAACAAGATAAAACGATTTTCTGTTGGCAGACTGTAGAAGATAGACAATGGAACTCTGAACAGAAAGTATTTCTCGCAAGTCGCAACACCATGTAGTTCCACTCCTACATTTAAATTTTCTCGGACAACTAGTACTCTAGTAGTGTCTGAAAATATGATTGATAAATTACTAGAATTCCATTTGGACATTAACGTCCAATCCCAAAATGTGTCTAGTGTCTAGACATGAACAGCGATCAGCAATAATAAAGAGGATAACGACATGGAACAGGTAAACAGGTTTTGATAGGCAGAGTGGCAGACAGAAAGGTAAACAAATAAATGGAAAAAAGAAAGAAAGAAAACTTGCGAAGCACAACCAGAGGTTTCATAGGAACCATAGCAACAGTCAAGGCCCAGCATTACTACAGGTCAACTACAGTAAGAAAGGTACAACTTTGACGAGCGATGTCTACCTGAGATCGAAGTACTTCCTTGTAGGTTCCAATCTCTCTTAACGCAATGGTAAATTTTGTCATGACAGGACCTGAATACAATTATGTTCCCATCAATACTATAAAGAAAACGGGTCAAAATTCACTCAGACACAATACAAGTGAGGTATTACTAGCAAAATTAAAACAAGAGAAAGAACAGGCAACATAAATTCGAACATCAGCAAGAGCCTCGATGTGACCAGTAAACAAATGCACTAGTCCACAACACGACATGAGAAATTCATAAATACTCCAAAAGAAACATATGAAACACCTTTCGCGTACCTCCAAAAGCAACACTTATCGGGTCATTATGCCCTCCCCCAAATGCTTCTAAAGCACTTGCAAATGCTATATCACCATCATATGCCTCGCCAAGCCCTTCACTGAAAAGGTGTAATCGGAACGGAAGGTTAAGTAAACAAGATCCACTGTCATTGTTAAAACTGGAAATGGAAGACCGTGAAAAGGGAGAAAGGGACTCTGGGTCCCTGCCACCAGTAGTCATAATGAAGACAACGACAATCTAACGTCAAGCAATAAATTGAAGGAGTTCAGCTAACAAAAAATAATCAAAGATCATTTCAACCAAATTGTGAGCTCAAATCATATATTACTGATAGATGGTGAAAATAAGTATTGACAAGCTTACATGAGTCGAATGCTCACTATAAGGTAGAACAGATGAATTCTTGGTACTTAATCCCTCTTTCACAAAACGAAAATAAATAGCATATAAGCATCTCCAATAACCAATGGTACAATTTTAGACTGAGAGCTGTTCACATCATGGTGAACATGAACTTGATAGACTGATTCAGATATAGCACTTCCAATACCCATTGATTAATCATCTTCGTTGTAGTAGTATATACAAAGTGGTCAAGGCAACAACTCAACAATGACATAAAAAAAATTTGGATATCAGCATTTCCTTATTACAAGGTCCTCACTCAATTTCCTTGCATAGCTTCTGGCCTACAGACTTCCTAGCATAAGAAGAAAAAACACATATTCCTTAAACTTATTTGCTAAATCCCGCACACAATTTTATTATATCCTACACATTGTCTCTTTTTTTTCCATCACTATCCTTAATCATAAAAAAAATTAACTTAAAAAAAAATATTTAAAACAAACCCAATCCCTCCTCCTCACCATCCCTGACCACCCACCCCAGCCCCTGACCACCCATCCCCAGCACCGACCACCCATCCCTCAGCACCGACGACCAGACCTGCAGTCAACCACCCTACCTACCACCCTACCTGCGGCGACGACCAACCCCGCGTGCGACGCATCCTTCCCCATCTCCCTTTCCCCAACACCGACGACCAACCCAACGCCATCGACGAACCCTGCCGTCGTCCGTCCTGCGGCGTCGAATACCCCGTGTGTGACCCATCCTTCCCCTAACTCCTCTCCGTCGTAGGTCAGTTTATAGGGTGGCTGATGGGGCGGCAGGTAGGGCTTCTATGGAAGTTTTTTTTGGGGATTTCTAGGGTTTTTTATTAATAATTAGTCCTTTCTTTGTGTTAGAAATGAGAGGGGTAAAGTCGAAACAAGGAGGAGGATTTATCATTTTCGGTGTTGGATTTAGCATGTCCCTTCTTGAATACCCCTTGATTGATTAGCTTGAGTTAAGAGCTTAAGATCTCATGGACGCTACATATTTCTTCCAAGTATCGTAGACATCTAAAAATATGTGTAGTAAGGACAAAATGCATGCTGGTAAGCTGAGTTGCGGGCTTGAAAAATAAGTAGGTACATTCAAAATTTTGGCCCTCATTAAAATGGGTAATCCAACGAAGAATTTCAGACATACGTGTATTTTCGACTTCCCTTGTAAAACTTCTGGCATCTCTCCCTTAATGATTCAGCACTTTCCTCCAAGCCCTGAAGCTGCATCACAAAATAAAGGTATTAACATAGTCAAAATAGATGTAAAAGAATCTCCAGCTATTAACACTAACAAGTTCATGGACCGCAGCAAACTAGAAGCATGCTTATATTCCATGAATATAAGAGATGAGTAAGAGGACCAGTTGGGGTGGGGGAGAGAGCAGTGATAGACTATAACTCAATAGGCAGGCACGCAGCAGACTGGTGCATGGGGTGCCAAGATAGCCCATTACAACAGTATGTAGAGGTTCAAACATTAAAAATGTAATCCACAAGCAATTGTTTGTCTGGACACTTAACATGCAGCCTTGAAGGGAGAAGAAAGAAGAAAGAAGAAAGAAGAATATGCAAGGGAGGAGAAATTCAGAGTTCAGACGGCCATGGAAGACCCAGGAGGGAATCAGTGGTGGTCTATGTTACTTGAACTTGGGTACTAGTGTCATACACGGATACGTATCAAAGTGTTGTACTTGTCCTAACTCAAATTTTGAGACATGATGACTATATTCGAAATGAGGGGCCAAGTCTTCAAGATAGATTTTTATTTGAAAGTTTGAACTACTAACTACGAGTGATATCTATGAGTGATATAGAGAGATATTGAGGCACAACTATTAAAATCAAAAGAAGTATACTAAAGGTTTCATAAACTAATCTTTTCCTCTACTTTTGTTGTGTGAACCTCCAGTTATGTCCCTGCTACAAAAGGTGTTAAATTAGTAAGGTCGTAACGGTCGAGTACTGATTTCGCACCTATATCCTCAAGTGTCGGGTTGGAAAAGTGAAGAGTCAAAACTAAGGCAAATAACATAGTGGAGATGAGAATAGGAAAAGGAAGAATAAAAAGGGAAGGGGTTCAAAGCATCATGAGGAAAGTTATTTCCACACAGTAGGAGGTTGGGGCAGTGCATCGTCAACGAAGGCATTTGTTGGCCTTAGTCATATTTTAGTGAGGCCTCTTAAAAAACAGACTTGATTCTTGAGGGATAATCATTAACCCTGAACGTCAAGGGTCTTAACCAATACTTTGTCTCCAGCAGCACAACTCGCCCAATTTAAATTCATAAAACATAGGACAAAGCCAATGGATCTTCATCTCATACCATGTGAAATTCCACATAAAACAGGTCAAGGTCACAGCCATAATGAAGAAAGAGAGTGCATTTCATAAATCCAAAGGATGTTCATCCTAAAACCAACGGAAAATGAGCGGAGTAACTCCCTACTTTTATTCATAAAATGGTCAATACTCTCGTCTATTACCAAACATGTGAGTAAACATATCCTAATTGAAGCCTCTTCAACATGCTGCCATATACGTAAAGGACTAAGCTAGAGGTAGATCATCTATCAAAAAGTTTCTAAAGATGTATCCACCATAAACCGCAGCGACCTACATTATTTTCTAAATCTAGACCCTCATATATATGGTCATAAGAAACAAAAAAAAATCCCCCCGCACTCACAAAACCTTCTATTTATTTAATTTGCAGAGGAACCAACATAAGCAAGCACACTGGTATTAACTGAGAGGCAAACATGTTTAGTTCAAAAACATTAGTTGCAGACGATTAAGCATTTATAATATAAGACGGTCTTATAGGTGTACGAGCATTGCTGAAAACTGCTGCACAAATTAATATAGGACGGTCTTACAGGTGCGACCAACGCATTAACCTTGCAATTAAACGACGAATACAGGACAAATTAATGTATGACCGTCTCACACAAGACTCGAGATAAAAAGAGCAGATCAGATATGTGCATTATCAAATTCAATAACTGAGAATCAACAAACCGGAAGTACGTCGCAAATTAAACAGTCAAATAAGTAAGCGAAAGAAACCTGTTGGCGGAACATAGGAGAATCATCAAGCTTTCCGAAATGCATGTTTACGACTTCGAAATCCCTAGAATTAGCTCAAAAAAAAAAACAAGTACAGCTACTAATTACACTCCATAATCAACATACGAGATCTTTGTTTGAATTCCTTGGTTACTTATCATCTCCAAATTGGAAACCCTAGAAATTGAAAACTGCAATTATACAAGTGGTGGTGTGGTGTACTGTGTACTACTCCAAGTAAGAACACAAGTGGTGAGAAAAATGATTATGCTTGGGGAAAAATGTTGGTATTTTAATGAATAGAGTTTTCAAAGGAGGTGAGAAAAAGGAAAATAAAGTGAGTGAGTGATGTTAGACAGTGAAGAAAGAAGACAATTTTATTAAAAAAAATTAACGAAGAGAGAGTAAGAGTGTTAAAAAGCAAGGAGACAGATTGAAAGAGACATCCAGACATTTTTCGCATTTTAATATTGGATTTTCGACCTTCTTTTATTCAATCAAACTTACTTTAATCCTACTTTCCTAAATCAAACTCCGACTTGTACTCCTTGTTTAATATTACGGTTTTTTATTTTCTTCACAAAAAATACATTTAATATTTTCCTATTTTAGCTTCTTATCCTATGCCTAGTGGGCATAGGATATGCCTAGTGGGCATAGGATAGAAAAACCCTTAATATTAATAGGTCTTGGTATAGACGGGTGGGGCGAACAGACGGGTAAAGACCTCTAATAAAATGGGTAGGGGGGACAACGTAGGGCACCCCCATGTGCTTCCCACTTTATGGCGAAATGGGTATTTTGTGAGGAAAAATGGTATCCGTCTATACATATAGACGGATAGTGTCCTATTGGAGGATATTTTATAGTATCGTAATATTAGGTGTATTATATGGTGTATCATATTGATTTATCTCGTATACTTTTAGTTATTTAGTTACCTAAATAATAGGAACTAATTAGGGAAGATATGCCTTAGGAGATTTGCCCTATTGTATATATGCATGGCTGTTGTACGGTTTACATTCATTGAATAATACACAAAAACTTCTCCCACTGTTTCTCTTCTTAATCGTTTTTCATGGCATCAGAGTAACATCTCGATCCTGGTGTTTTTCTCATATCAATTCAATCATGACGATTAAGGCAGATGGGAGCAAGAAAACTGACAACAAAATAGAGCAAATCCCTTCATCTTCACCGTTATTCCTACACCCATCGGATAGTCCGAATTTGATGCTAACTCAGACTATCTTCGATGGCGAGAATTATGAATTGTGGGCTGACGCAGTGAAGAATGGTCTCGACGCCAAGAACAAATTGGGGTTCGTCGAAGGAAAAGTGAAGAAACCGGTTGTCAATGAAGGAGAAGATGAGACTCTTGAAGCCGTAGCCTGGAGGCAATGCAACGCGATGGTAAAATCGTGGTTGCGAAACGTTATCAATCCAAAATTACACCCTAATGTCACGTTTTCCGGGACAGTAATGGATATTTGGAATGAATTGCAAGAACGATTCGCATCTGGAAACGCACCACGAGTGCATCAACTCAAAAGCGATTTGAATGATTGCAAGCAAGGAAAGAATCAGTCCGTGGTTGAATACTATACGCAGTTGAAATCAATTTGGGACGAATTGGCAAATTACAGCCGAGTCCCTCAATGTACTTGTGGAGCAGCAGCAGCTTTGACGAAAGAGCGCGAGGAAGAGAATGTGCACCAATTTCTTATGGGACTCGACAACGTCCTCTATGGCCATATTCGTTCGAACCTGTTGATGGAAGATGACATAACCTCTTTAAGCAGAGCTTATGCTCTCATTCTTCGAGAAGAGAGACACAGAGCAATAACGAAGTCTAAAGAGGAAGCATTGGAAATTGCAATGGCTGCAAAAACCGTCAACAATAGAGGACAAGGTCGCGGGGTTAGTGCTAGCAAAGACCAAGCAGACACGGGACCGGTCCAATGTATGCATTGTAAGAAGTACTTCCATACAGAGGAAAATTGTTGGGAAAAACATGGGTACCAGCCTAGAGGTCGAGGACGCGGACGCCGTGGAGCGCGAGGTTATGGAAGAGGAGGTCGAGGTCGTGGTGACAACTTCCAGGTCGCTAATGCTGCATCAACAAGTGAAGTGGAATCACAAAAGAATGATTTAACAGCAGATGAGATAGAACGAGTAAGAAATTTGCTGAGCACAAAGACATGAGGTAAAACGAATGCACAAGGTACGAATAAAATTTGTGTTGTTGATTGGCTACTCGATAGTGGCGCGTCGCATCACATGACTGGCCGACGCGAACTACTCGAGCAAGTATGGAGTGATAAACCTTCAACAGTTGGTCTGCCGAATGGAACCCATATAGTTGCACAGGAACATGGTCGAGTAGTACTTGGCGAAAATTTCGTTCTTAAAGACGTGTTATATGTCCCTTCTTTAAATTGTGATTTAATTTCTATACAACAATTGATTAGGGAAAATAATTGCGTTGTGACATTTTATCCCGACCATTGTGTTATACAGGACCAATCTACGAGGATGAAGATTGGACGGGGTGAGCATAAGGATGGGGTCTATTTGCTAAAGCCTGGTCGTGAACAGTTCGTGGGAAGAGCTAAAACTAGTAGTGACACACGGCTATGGCACAGGAGACTCGGGCATCCATCAAGTAGTATTTTACCTTCTTTTTCTAATTTAGTTGGGTGTGATTTATTTTGGAATTCTAGTGATGTTTGCAATCCTTGTTGTCGAGCAAAACAAACTCGGTCTGTTTTTAAGCCTAATAATAAAAGAAGTGATGATTTATTTACATTGATTCATTGTGATATTTGGGGACCTTATCATGCTAAAAGTATATCCGGGGCACACTATTTTTTGACCATCGTAGATGACCGAAGTAGGGGAGTTTGGGTTTACCTAATGAGAGACAAAGGCGAAGTAAGTCAATTAATGATAAGTTTTTGTAAAATGACGGTAACCCAGTTTGGAAAACAGGTCAAAATAGTGCAAAGCGATAATGGGACTGAATTTCTCTCGGGTACGATGAAAGAGTATTACAATGACAATGGGATTATTTTTCAGACCAGTAATGTCGACACCCCACAGCAAAACGGGAGGGTAGAAAGGAAACATCGACATATATTAGAAAAAGCCAGAGCCCTTCGTTTCCAAGCAAACCTTCCAATTGAGTTTTGGGGAGAGTGTGCACTCACTGCTGCGTACTTAATAAATCGAACACCCACACGTATACTATGAGGCCTGACCCCTTATGAAGTTCTTTATGGAGAAAAGCCGAGTCTTGATCAACTCAAAGTTTTTGGTAGTCTTTGTTATGCACACAACAAAGACAAACCACGAGATAAATTTCATGAAAGAGATAAGCGTTGTGTGTTTATTGGGTATTCACAAGGAAAGAAGGGATGGAAGGTATATGATCTTAAGAAACGAATTTCTTTCGTTTCTAGAGATGTCATGTTTTATGAGCACATTTTCCCATATGGTGATATAAATGATACTGCTAAACAAGAGCAAGTGCTCAATCAGGGACCTTCCACTAACGAAAATGTTCAATTAATGGAACCATTATATACTGAATTGGAAAACAACGCGGATGACGAGTCAATTGATGGGAACGAAAATATAGAAAGTGAAGTAGAGGATGTGATACAAGTAGAAAATGACGAGGTGCAAGAACAAGGTGGACGTGGTGCACGTGAAAAATTTGAGCCATATTGGAAGAAAGATTACATTTGCAAATCGACACGAATTATAGACCCATCCACGACAAATGCTCACTCGGTTCAGTCGACATCCACAAAGAAAGGTACTCGTTATCCTATGGCTAATTATGTCACTACCAATTGTTTTTCTCAATCTTACAGGAATTTCTTAGCAATTGTTGATGTGACTCAAGAACCAAATAATTATTTCGAAGCAGCTAAGAAATCCGAATGGAGAGAAGCCATGGCCAAGGAAATTAGTGCGCTCGAAATGAATGGGACCTGGAAAGTAGTAGATTTACCAAATGGGAAGCGACCCATTGGATGTAGATGGGTTTATAAAGTGAAGTACAAGGCAGATGGAACAATCGAAAGGTACAAAGCAAGACTAGTGGCACAAGGTTATACACAAATAGAGGGCGTTGATTACCACGAGACGTTCGCACCAGTGGCGAAAATGACGAGTGTAAGGTGCCTCTTAGCCGTGGCAGTTGCAAAGGGTTGGTCGATAGCTCAGTTAGATGTCAACAATGCCTTCCTCCACGGGGATTTGAGTGAGGAAGTATACATGAGGATGCCCCCGGGTTATGGAGCGCACGGGTCAAGTAAGGTATGTCGCCTATTAAAATCGTTGTATGGTTTAAAACAAGCCTCATGGAATTGGTTTGCAAAATTGACTAATTCTTTGACAAAATATGGTTTCATACAATCACTAGCGGATTATTCGTTATTCACCTATAACAAAGACGATATTTTTCTTGGGATATTAGTATATGTTGATGATATGATTGTGGTGAGTAACAATGACGAAGCTAGTACACGGCTAAAAGCGTTCCTTGATCAAAGTTTCGGTATCAAAGACCTTGGGAGGCTAAAGTACTTCTTAGGTATCGAAGTTGCAAGCGGTCCTAAAGGATTGTTTCTTAATTAGCGAAAGTATGCATTGGAAATAATTATGGAAGCGGGAATGGAAGGAGCAAAACCGGTAAGTACTCCTATGCAACCGAACCATAAGTTGGCTTTGGCAGAAGGATACATTTTGAAGGACCCAATGAAATATAGAAGATTAGTTGGGCGCTTGATATACTTGACTATTACGCGGCCAGACTTATTGTATGTCGTACATATTTTGTCACAGTTTGTTCATGCCCCAAGAAAGGAGCATTTGGAAGCCGTTTTCCGAGTAATTCGGTACATTAAGGGAAGCCCAGGAAAAGGAATAGTAATTGATAAGAACTGTAACCTATCCTTACACGGATATTCGGATTCAGATTATGCTAGTTGCCCTTTGTCAAGGAGATCATTAACCGGATATTTTGTAGCTTTGGGTAATAGTCTGGTTTCATGGAAGGTGCGGAAGCAAACCACTGTTGCAAAATCTACCGCAGAAGCCGAGTATAGAGCCTTGGCAGCCGTGACTAGCGAGTTAATATGGTTGAAATCATTTCTCTCGTCATTAGGAATAAATCATATTCGGCCTATGGAAATCCGTTGCGATAATAAAGTTGCGCTACACATTGCAAGGAATCCCGTTTTTCATGATCGAACTAAACACATCGAGATTGATTGTCATTTTATTCGTCATCATCTTATTAATGGAACCGTGTCTACCTCGCACGTACGAAGTAAGGAGCAAATTGCAGATCTTTTTACTAAGGCACTCGGAAGAGAAGCGTTCGTTTACCTTCAATCTAAGTTGGGCATTGTCTTACCAAGTGCTCCAACTTGAGGGGGAGTATTGGAGGATATTTTGTAGTATCGTAATATTAGGTGTATTATATGGTGTATCATATTGATTTATCTCGTATACTTTTAGTTATTTAGTTACCTAAATAATAGGAACTAATTAGGGAAGATATGCCTTAGGAGATTTGCCCTATTGTATATATGCATGGCTGTTGTACGATTTACATTCATTGAATAATACACAAAAACTTCTCCCACTGTTTCTCTTCTTAATCGTTTTTCATGTCCGTCTATAATGAGAATTTGTGGTTTAATATTTACTCCCTTGTTTGCTTGGGATATTCCTACTTTGTTGTCTTGGATTTTTATGTTGTTTTTTATTTCCTTTTGTTCTAGTGAAGAAAAATGGAGGGCATGAGATACCATAAAAGGTATTTGTAAATCATTTTTTATTAATTTATTGTAAAATTATTTTTTAAGTTATCAGGATCAATATATAAAAATTCTTGGTAATTCTTATAAAATATGGTTAATTAAAGGTACACCGAGATAGTTCATCGGTATTCAAATTGTTTAGAATTCTTGTGTGTCGATTGTTTAGTGTCTCATCGAGTTGATAATCATGTTGTTAGGTTCGATCCAGTGACAATTTTAGAGTTTGTTCACCAAAGGTGCGAGGATGAACCAATCTACAAGATAATAGGATTTACATTATAGATTATACTCTCTAATTAATTCTAATTGGAGAAACTAGTATAACCGGTTCAGATCACAAGGAGGCGAAAGGTCACTACTAATTACTAAGACTACTCTAAGCTATCTGAATTATTCCTTTGCTTTACAATTTACAAGACTAAAATTGATTACAAAATAACAATGGATACTAGCTGATTTCTTTTCAACTTGGTTGCTAGCCCTAAACCAACCCAAACAGGAAATAACAGCATAAAACAAACTATAACTTGCCGATAGTAGAAAAAATGACCGCCACAATTTAGTGGGTAACAACTCGAACGTTGATAGTAGGGCCTCCTAACCCTAATACCTCTGTGGAAAACTCGTTTGTGTTAGTTGAGGATGAAACTGACGATTCTGTACCATCGAATCTGTTGTTGAAAAATTACTTAAATGTGACGCTAGGATCCGTTAAGGCACAATCATCTAGAAATCCGTCTGGTTATGGGTCAAAGAAGGATGTTGATGTGGGTCCTAGTTCGAAAACTCACTCTCAGGTTTTGAAGAGTTCCTCGAAAGGTATGAATCTCTCTTTTGTCCGAGTTGTGGATACTTCCGTCAATATTGAGGAATATGATATCGCTAAGGAGGTTGAATATTGGCAAACGACTCTTGTTGGTACTGTTATGGGTAAGCAATCGACTCTGGTTCAAATTGAGAGCCTAGTTTCAAAGTATTGGACTCACATCACCACCCCTGATCCTGTATGTTGCTAAAGGCTAGTATTAGTTTTGTTTCGCCAGTGCTGGGGACATGGAGAATATTAGGTCTGATACTTGGAATGTTAATGGTTTCCCATTAATCTTTAGGTCTTGGAGTCCTACTGTAGTGGATGAACTTAATGTAACACATGTTTCTGTGTGGGTTATTTTCCCTAACCTCGACCCCTAATTTTTGTCTAAAGTTGGGGTGAGCAGGGTTGTTAGTGCTGTAGGGAACCCAATATGTGCAGATGAGTACACTACTAACAAGAGCAAGCTTGCTTTTGCATGAAATTTGGTTGACGTAGATCTTTCTAAAGAATTACCAAAGGCTATCAAGATCTATTCTCCTCTATCGACTCTGGTTCTGTAATACCCCGTAATTTGATAAGTATTTATGAGAATAATTTATGTAATTCAAATAATTAATTACTGGCATTTATAATGATAATGACATTTATAATAATAATCGCAAATAAGACGGCAATTAAATAATAAAATAAATAAGCAAGTCGGGAATTGGACTGAAAGGTAGTTGAGCTTTGGGTCGTGTGCCATATGTGTATGTGGCCCAATTTCTATTGGCCTAGTATGAGTGTTGGTCGGGAATTGTATCGGGATTTAATAATAATAATAATAATATTAATAATAATAGTAATAGTAATTACAATAATACTAATAATACTCGTATTTGTATAATAGTAATAATATGATAATTACATAGTTTCCTAATTGCTTCCTTATACCCTATGACCTAGCTATATAAATAGACTTTATTCATCATAAAACACAAATAATTCACATAAGAGAAAAGAGAACGAAGAACTAGCTAGAAGATCATCACAAGGTAATTTTCTAATCGTCTCGTAACATACTCACCTTAAGATTGATATAACTAATTAATTAGACCGTCGTTTACTGACCCGAGACCATGACCATAACCGGGAAACATCAGGGAGTAGCCGGACCTCCATTTGACCACCATTGACTGACGGGAAAGGGGTGTTCAAAGGGTGTTTTCGAGGGTGGTTTGATGGGGTTGTAATATGGGTTTACACGGGTTTAACCCTTATTCGTGACTAGTCTTAACTCAAACCTGGGTTGGGTTGACTTGGGGTGATGGGTCGACCATGGTGGGTGGTCATGGGTGGTGTTTGGTACGGTGGTTGGCCGGAATTATGAGCTAGGGCAGAATTGTTGTTTAAGCACGATGGAACCATTTAATACTCGTTGCCTTGACCTGGTTATGGCGGGGATGGAAGCTAGTGGTGTAGTCGACCTCAGGGGTGTTGTCGTGGTGGCCGTAGGTGGTGGTTTGAGGTGATGGTGACCGGAATTTCGCAAAATAGAGGAAGGGTTGTTTGTTGTTGTGCTGTAGGTGATGGGTGGTGGTTGTGGTGTTGCAGATGGGTCGAGAGGAGGTAGGACCACCCATGGAGCCACCGTTGGTTAGTGGTGATGGCGGTGGTGGCCAGAGGTAGAGTGGTGTTATGTTAGTGTTGGGTCAAGTTTTTGTGTCGGGTTTGAGGGGGGTTGTTTAGGGCGTGAAATTGTGGGATGATGGTGGTGGTATGGCTGGTGGTTAGGGCGTGTGTGAGTGTGTCAGGTAGCGGGCTGGTAGTGACGGGGTTGGGTGGTGAGTGGTGGTCTAGTGGTATCGGTATGGACGGGTTAAGTGGGATGGTGGAACACGGTTTTCAAACCGTGTTTGAGTTGTGACGTGGGTTTGTTGTGACGGGGTTAACACAAGTTTAATGGGTGGACGGGTTTGTTTATTAAAACAGAATTTATAATTATACGAGATTATAATTAACGTAATTAATTAATTAATTAATTTATAATTGATGGTATTATTTGAATAAAGTAAATAATTAAGTAATTGTATAATTATTAAATACGGAGTATTACAACAAGATACTCTTCATTTCTTGCTGACAAATAAGGTGGATTGTGGGGCTATAATATAAACTCATGTAAAAAACAATGCCCTTAAGATACTAGTGCTGTTTTCTCTGGTTTTCAATTAGTGAATAATAATGATGCTCACTATAATGGTCGTATATGGGCATTTTGGAAACTTGATGTTATTTCTCTTACTGTCTTACATAAATCAGCTCAGCATATACACTGTTCTTTGCTTCATTTTGCTTCTCAAAGGCATATTGAGGTGACCTTTGTATATGCCTTTAATGCAAAAGTGGAAGAGAGAGAGCTCAGGAATCAACTTCAGAGTATTTCTTCTCAGGTATCTTTACCTTGGATTTGTTTAAGAGACTTTAATGTGGTGCTTAGAATGGAGGAAAGGTTGGCAATGCCCATTTGCAGTTAGCAGATATGAATGAGTTTAGTCAATGTCTTGATGCTTATGGGTTGGCTGATCTTCATGCCACAGGATGCCATTTTAGTTGGAATAACAAGTAGGGAGATGGGCTCAGATGGGCAAAGTTAGATAGGATATTAGCTACTCAACAGTGGCTTGCTAAATATTACTTCCCCTGTCGCTTTTCTGAATGCTGGGATCTCAGACCATTCCCCGTGACTGGTTAACATTGCAAATATGTACACCCCTTGTAGGTTATCTTTTAAATACCTAAATGGCTAGGTTATGTCCCCTCTTTTTCAGGAATATGTGAAAGAGGGATGAACTCAGAACAACTATGAAAGTAACATTGTTTCTCTATTTCAGAAATTGAAAAGGCTTAGAGGTACCTCTTCATTTACTAACCTCTCTAATAGGGTAGCTTCAGTTAAACAGAGTCTTAATGCTTGTCAAAACAACTCAATTGCTCCCCCTTAGGCTCCTCACTTATTAGTGAGGAAAAGACTTTGCTTCAAGAGTACTTAATGGTAAAGAGGACTGAAATGCAAGCACTTTCTCAAAGAGCTAAAATCCAGGACCTTCAATTAAATGATCTTAGTACAAGGTTCTTCTATTCCAGGCTAGCTTTTAGAAAGGCCAGAAATAGTATAGGAAGTGTAATGGATGATTATAGGAAGCCGTATACAGGAACTCGGAAAGTTGTACATGATTTTATCTCACATTATATGACTATGTTGGGTACTTCCACTCTTGTCAAGCCACTGCCTACTTACCTTTTTCAACAGGATATTGTTCCCTCTGACAGTTGTGACCCTCTTATGCAGCCAATAAGGGTACATGAAATTCTTGATGCTCTAAGGTCCATTGATAGAAATAAAAGTCCGGGCGTTGATGGTTATTCCTCAGGATTCTTCTTAGATGCTTGGAATGTGGTTGGGCATGATTTCAAGGAAGCATTGGTTGAATTTTTTTCCAGAAGTGTACACTGCCTAAAGCTGCAAATGCTACTTTGCTGGTCTTGATCCCTAAGATGGAGACTTCTATCACTGTTAAAGACTTTAGGATTAGAACTTGTTACACCACCTTTTATAAGGTGGTGAGTAAAATCCTAGCTAATAGGTTAAAGCAAGTTCCAGACTCCATCATTGGCCCTAAACAAGATGCTTTTGTGGCTGACAAGGATATCTTTGATCATACTATGTTGACTCATGAGTTGGTTGCTAAATATGACTGTGCTTATCTCACCCTTAGATGCCTTTTAAAGGTTAATATAAGGAAAGCTTTCGACTCGGTGCATTGAAGATTCTTCAAGAATAGTATGCTATCTAGGCTCCCCCGGAAGACTTCCTATAGTTGATAACTTCTCTTATCATCTTAACTAAGTGTGTTTAATTGAACCTTACCCATCTTGTTTTTGCTGACGACTTTCTAGTCTTTACTAGAGGGGACTTGCCATCTGTTAAAGTTGTTACAAAATTTTGTATCTTTTTAGTGAAATATCAGGATTACATGCTAATCCAGCTAAGACTAACTTATATTTTGGTGGAGTTGCTAATGAAATTAGGGCTCTCATTTTGGAGGAAACTAGGTTCAATGTTGGTGAATTCGCTTTCAGGTACTTGGGGTTGCCCTTATTCAATGCTAGAATTACCAAAGACATGTATCAACTCTTCCTGGATAAAATTAAGGATAGAATCACGCATTGGGCAAACAAAAGCCTGAGTTATGTAGGTAAAAAATTGCTTGTTAATTATGTTATATTTGGTTTAAATAAGTTTTGAGGAGCAAGTGTTTTGCTTCCTAAGGGCATTGCAAAGAGAATCAGTAAGATGTGTAAGGATTTTGTCTGGGTATTGAGGAAGGCTGTAGGAAGCATGTTTTTATGAAATGGAAGTTACTATGCTCTCCAAAACTTGAAGGGGGAATTGGCATTAATGAGGTTCTAAGTTGGAATAGCACACAAATGATCAAATGAGCGTGAAAACTATTTTATAGACCTGATTGTATATTGTCTAGATGGATACATACTTATGTGCTGAAAGGTAGTTATATTTGGCTGTCTACTCCAAATATTACACACTCTTGTGTAACACCCCCAATAATTAGAAAACCTTTAGCAAAGCCTTCCTAGCCAATGGAGGTGCTACACATCTCGGTTTTTCGAGGAAATGTGTATGAGACAACAAATTAGGAAAGCAATACTTTAATTAAATTTAAACATTTAGGAAATTATAAATACAAGTCTCCAAAATCCAAAATCAAATGTTAAATTATACAAACCATCTACTCATAAGTGGGACTAATGTCTCAGGACCACTATAAACAAAGGAAGACTCTTAGTGAATGACCGCTCCATATCTCCAACCCGCTACTCAAGCACAAAAGCTAACATGTCAATCCACTGCTCCCCATATGATCGGAAATATCATATGGATCACTACAGATTTTGAAAACATTAAAGGTCAGTCTCAATAATACAAGTGCTCACTATAAAATATGGATGTAAAGACGATATGAAATGTAATAATGACAAGTAAGAATGAAGTGTAAGAGTCACAACCATCTCCAATCACCACTCACCTCCAACTCAAACCTTGTGACGGCATCGCAACACCGCCACAAGTCCGAAAAGGTACCCGTGACACAGACGTAATGCCGATCCCAGGTGCTAACTAGACCCCTGCCAGATTTGTGACGCCACACGAATCTGTAAATACCTCATTTCTGCACCTCCCGCCAAACACCCACTGATGATTGGACCGCATGTTTAACATATGGAGCGATTGATGACATTTCGTAAGTTCGTCGACATGTGGTAGCTCAAACTGTCATGTCAACCCCTTGGTCGTCATCTGCGTATCGATACGGTCGTTTTGGTAGTAATTAGAGTATATTTGGAGTCTGGGTCAAAAACAGTCATCATTTTCTAAAACCGTCTTAGTCCGAGTCGGAATATTCCAGAAATTATTCCTAAAAATTATCTTTAGTATTTTTGAATTCTAAAAATTTCTTGCCTTGCGAACTAAGGAAGTCCGTATCTTCCCTATTTCCTATTTCAAATCGCGGAAATCTTTCTTGATGAGGGAAAACGCCCAGGAAAGAACGCAGTAGGTGTTGCGCCTCTTGGAAAGGTCGCAGTGCCTACTGCGCCTCTTTCTGGGCTGATTTTCGCCAGTTTCCAGAATATTTCCGGATTCATTCTGATTTCTATCTTTTCCTAAACTTACACCTCGTGATTAGTATAAATAGAGGCCTCCGCCTCACATATTCTTCACGCGAGTGTCCTCCCCTTCTCTTCTCCCTTTGTATTCTAAGACCTTTGCTATTGCCTTTGACGCCTACGTGCTTGATCACTCGACCACGTAAGCCCAAATCCTTTTGGGTACAAGTCTCGTTGCATGACCGACCAATTTGACCAACTCCACCTCAATCAATCTAATTAATTTGTTTCTAAATTCCTTTTTAAGGCACCTTTTGTTTGCATTAAATCAAGTCAAGCAACCACTAAACGACAACTTAGTTAATCTTGCTTCGTTAAACATGTAAGTCCGAGGGTGTAAATTCACCTTAATCTTGTTTTATTTTTGTATTATAATCTTTGTAAGAATCTATATTATAAGCATGCTCAAAACCGTTTTCAAAATCATGTTTTGAAACCTTTTCTAACGAAACAGCAACGAAAGACCGTCGAGAAGAAACACATCAACTGACGCGCCTTCTGGAACAGTCGCAGCTTCTGCTGCACCTCTTCCATAGGCTGCTTGTCAGCTGCTGCTCTTCTTCTTTTTCCTCGAGTATTTGCTATTTCGTTCTTTTTTTCTTTCTTTATTTCTTCAATCCTTTGTAAATTACAAGTTTCTTATCTTGTTTTATCAAATCATTTTTTAAAATAATGCTAAAAAATAAAATAATTATCGTTTTGGGTCAGAATAAAAGTTAATTGTCTAAATGGTGTCCATCTAGGATAGGAACACCCAAACCTAAAAAAAAAATTAACCCCAACCATATTCCCCCATATCCATCACCATTTTCACCCAACTTCATTCTAACCCCACCATTACCATTACCACCACCACCACCACCACCACAATCCCCAAACCCCAACTGAGAACTCTTTCGCGACGACCACCACGCAACAAGCAGGCCTTAACAAGCGCAAGAGAGGCCTAGGGGAGGTGAACGACGTCACCGACGATATCTGGGATAAACGACGACATCGATTGAGTGTAGCGACCGAGATAAGAGAGTTTGGCGTGGGTGACATGTGATTTCGGAACGTGGGGCTGGAGCGTTGGGAGGATACATGGAAGTGGCGGTAGCATTGGTGGGGTGGATGCCGGAGGTGGTCTGATGTTTGGAATAGTGGGTGCGGGGGTGTTCCGGTGACTGGGGTGCGACAATGGATGAGTGGGGTCAGTGGGTGAAGGCGTGTGGTATTACGGGGTGGTAGGTGCGGTGGGGTTTGTGGTGGTGGTAATGGTGGGGTTAGAATGAAGTTGGGTGAAAATGGTGATGGATATGGGGGCATATGGTTGAGGTTAATTATTTTTAGGTTTGGGTGTTCCTATCCTAGGTGGACACCATTTCGACAATTAACTTTTTTCTCGACCCAAAACGATAATTATTTTATTTTTCAGCATTATTTTAAAAATGATTAATTAATTTTTGACTTAAATCCCTCATAATCAATTTTTGAAGGTTTTCGTCATTAATTCAAACTCGGATTTTAGAGATTCGATTTCTTCATATCAAGTCGCTTGAGTTCGTCTTTTGTACATAATTTTGGTTTGTTTTCCAGTCTTAAATCTTTTGGTTTTAACCCTTTGGTTTCATTTATAGCACGAATCTCATGTTTACAGTTTATTTCCGAACCTGACTTTGTAAATCATCATCAAAATCCGCTATATAATTTGTATTAAATCTGCCTTAACTGACTTATATGATTTCCAGTACATCTTAACATGCCTAAATCACTTCCGTCGGTTATATATCAATAATCAATCTAAACTAACCAAAGAGCATTAACAACTCACGGGCCTGACTTTCACAGTCAGAACCTATTATCACTATATTTCGACATATTTCAATTTCTTTTATTTTATTTCTTTTCTTTGAAGGAAAAGAGTGAGATTTTTTTTTTTTTTTTTTTTTGAAAATTTCGACATGGCTTTGCCTACAGAAGGTGATACAAAGATAATACAAGGCCAAAAATATATACAAGTATTATAACGGTATGCCTTCCATCAAAGGCATCATGTTTTTATACAAGTCTATGCAAGGGCACCGTGGTGGGGCGCTCCACCGTGTCCTTACCCCACCACGGGTTGGGCACCGTCCACAGCACACCGAGGAGCTGGAATTCTTGGGCCTCGCCCCCAAGATTTTATTGCTCAAAGTCCGCAAACGGGAATGCCTCAGGGCGCCTTGGTACCTACTGACATCGTCGCAACGATGCAAACTCTGTCCCTACAACAATCGGATGAAAACTGGTATTTGGATACGGGCGCATCCTCTCACATGACGTCGAATGAGGGTACCCTTTTCTCTTATTTTAATTTGAGCAATAATCGTACAATTATCGTAGGTAATGGCAATGAAATCCCAATTCGTGGTACTGGTGCAAAAAAACTACAGCCTCCCTTTCCCCCTCTTTTGCTCAAAAATGTCCTCCATGCCCCAAACATAATCAAAAATCTTGTTTTCGTCTGTAAATTAACCACCGATAATAATGTTTCTGTCGAATTTGATCCGTTTGATTCATCTCTAAAAAAGCACAACCTTTTCAAAATGTAAAATGTAATTTTTTTTAGGCCCAAATAGCTTAAATCGAACTAGACTAAGTCAAAACTTTGTCGAATTTTACAATCCATTTCCATTCATTTTTGGGTCCTCGAGCCAAAGTCTTAGGCGTCACGCCGTCATTTTGAACACTCGAGTCAAAAACATTTCGAGTCGGCACACCTACAATCACACACAATTATTGGCTAGGTACCACATTTCAAAATCAATTTCAAAATATGTCTTTTCTACACCGTTTACACGAGACCTCGAGCACATACTTTGCTTAATCTATGTCAAATCTATGTCGAGTCATCTTTTGTATGCGAGTCTTTGTGTTTTCTTTTGGTAAGTGTGCAAACGTAGTCGGATGCGTATTGATTCGCCGCCGATTTCTTCTCAGTTCAAGATGCCCGAAAGTCACGCAAGCGTCAATGGTCAGACCCAACCCAACAATGGCATGAATGAAATCTTGGTTACCCTTATTTGTCTCCAAACCATTCAGGACGTCGCTTATACTCGCCTGCAGACAATTGAAGACCGCATTATCGCGGTAGAAACCCGACTTCCTCTTGCGGATATTCGTATTCATGAGAATCCACCCATTCCTAGGAATCCACCACATAGGCCACCTGAACCTAAAGACACTACTGAAACTCATCCTCTTGTGCCCACTGAAGCGGAGAAGCGTCTTCGCTACCTGGAAGAACAACTCATGTACCTCAAAAGGGATGATATTTATAGAGAGAATAGTTAGAAATATGAAGCCGTGAATGCACATTTGCCTATCAACATCACTATGACTGACATTCCAAAGTTTAAGGGGCACGAAAATCCTCTAAATCATATTTGTACGTTAAATCATATTCATGCGTTTAAGGATTAAATGTCCATCAAAGGCATAAAACCTGAGATGTTCCTAAGGATCTTTCCTTGATCTCTCTATACAATCCCTAAGCAATGGTTTTATTCTCTAGACCACAGAAAAGATCGCTACCTGGATGATGTTGCAATTGAATTCACCGAGCAGTATGCGGATAATGCTGAAATCCAAGTCAATATGCACACTCTGGAGGTCCTAACTCAGAATGACAAAGAAGGCTTCACCGATTTCCTAAATAGGTGGCGGATGACTAGTATCCAACTTATTGAGTGTCCAGATGAGACCACTCTTCTAGAGAAATTCGTGGACAACCTGAAACCAATTTATGCGAATCATCTACGTTACCAGAATATTACGACTTTAAAAAATCTAATCGTGTTAAGAATATGAATTGAAGATGATAACCGTAAGGGACTCTTATCCAAGACTGTAGGGCGTGGATATCAAGACTCAACCTGTAATACCCGTCCTGTTTCGGGATCCGTTGACTGACCTGTTGACCTTGGGAGGCACACCGTAAGAAAGACTACAAGTCATCGTGACTCGATACTCGACCTCGTAGGAGACACTCGGTCGAGTATTTGGGGTACTCGACCGAGTGCGGCGTACTCGGTCGAGTATGTCCATACTCGACCGAGTACCTCGTCTGACAGCGTGTAATTATAAAACGTGACGACCAAAACATAACTCATTTCAACGGTTCATTTTATCATTTCTAAAACCTAAACTCTCTCTCTCTCCCAATTATATCACCTCACTCTACACATCTTGAGTAGCTTTGAACACTAATCCGGGAAGGGAGGCGATTTATACATGAGGTCTTTAAGTCGGGTTTATCACCGTCACCGGCATTGGTTGTTCTTCAAGGTGAGTTTGTGATTAATTGTCTATTTTGCAGTAGATCTTGAATAGCTTAGTGATAGGGTACGATTGTTGTTGTAGAATACGATATAGAGTCTTGCTTGACGTGGTGTGATGGCTGATTTCTGTGGATTGGTGGAAGGGTAGGGTTTCCCTACTCAGTTGTCTGTGTAATTGAATTGAGATTGATTGTATAACGTGTTTCATTGGATTGTGCTGGATTGTGATATTGGTTATTGGTTACTGTTGGTGAAGCCATTTTCGAGAGATGGTCTTCACACCCAAGTTCCCTTCTTGTGGCTCCCGTCCCAAGGGGGATGTGCACATTAATGATCTGGGTCCGCTTGTTGCGATGAGTGGGGTTTAGGTGGGTAAGGCTGCGGCCCCCACTGGCGGCGAGGGTTACCTGTTGCGATGGGTAACCTGGCAGGGCTACACACTTCGGTGTGTAGTCGGTTACTTGTTACTATTGGAGTTTGGAGTATGGTTACTACAACTTGGATTGGTTTGTGTATTGATTGTATCTCTGTATTCTTCTATATTGGTTATGTAGTTGAATGAGCCGGTTTATTGTTTTCAAAACTGTGGTGATCCATTCGGGGATGGTGAGCAGTTGGTTTAGCAAGTATTGGATGTTGATATTGCTTGCGGGATATGGAGAGGATGGAGTCATCACACTGTCTAGCTAACTGTCGTTGTCACTTCTGCTTAGTTATCCTTTTCAGTTGTTTCAGAGTTGTATTTCTTTTGTTATATTTGTATGAACATTAAGGATACTTTAATAAACGTTCTGTTATGGTCTATTTGATATACTTACCTCGGGCAACCGAGATGGTAACGTCCTTACTTATCAGGGAAAGTCTTGTGAAGGCTCCCTGGTAAGTGAGGGTGTTACAAAGTGGTATCAGAGCGACGATTTTAGAACTTGAACCAAATGAATGTAGGGTGTCAAACTAAAATGAACCTGGTGTATGTGTGTTGGGAGCCCTCTTACGTCGTTTTTGGGTGAGAAGACGCCCTCATCTCAGAATCCCGGCCCCAACATGTTTAAGCCAGCAGCTTCTCGTGGGGTAAACGTATGGGATTATGTGTGTGTGTGTGTGTGCTGGATGTGTGATGTGTAGTTTTCTTAGATGTCACGTTGTGTTTGGTATGGAAGTTGAATTAGTTATGATGCAAGGGATGTATATGGTGCATGTTTGTGCTTGTGAATGAACTTGTGTGATTAGCTTAGAATTCTTGTACGTTGGGTATGACATAAAAAGGAATATGTAATGTTAGCGGTATAGCATGTAAATGCGCTTATATGATGTATGAATGGCATATGATAGTGTTTCATAGGGTAACTGAGTGAATACTTGTTTGCATAAAACATTGTTGGTGATATAATCGAGTTTGAATAGGTTATGTGTGCACGTAGCATGGTTAGTTTTTGTTAAAAGAATTACACGGAGTACAACTAGGTTGTATAGACGTGCGTAATTGGTAAGTTGCTTGGTATGTGGTAGAAGTAGGGCGACGTGACCATTATTTGAGCATATTTAGTCCCCGAATTAGCCTCGTTCCTATGCTTTTTAGTGCATATTTGGGTCATTTACTATATTTAGTTCTTTGTTTTGCATATTCTTTGAGGTTTTGTTTCCTTGGTAGGAGAGGAGTGTAAACCTTGCATTTTCATGGCAAAATAGAGCTAAATTGATCGAATCTAATGACCAAGCATCAAAGAGAAGACAAGACTAGAAGGCCTTTGTACATATTATAGTAGATGGGCAATGATGAAGAAATCCTTGCATCCCCGACTAAATCCCGGAGGATTATTGGAAGAAGAGAGGAAGAAAAGAAGAAAAGGGAGGTTGTGACGAGATCCACTCGTCCAGCCAAGAAGACGCCCGTCCAACACTTCAGGAATTCGAGCGTCTTTGCCAGAAGGACGCCCGTCCAACCACGCCCCAATCCGCTCATCCAGCGTACCAATCCGCTCGTCCAGCCACCATGAAATCCGCCCGTCCCGACCCCTTGGACGCTCGGATTGTCTTACAGCCCCTTACGTCCTCTTCTTCCCTCCATGAAAGATGCGCATATTTATGAAAGACCGGCAAAAAGGAGACTCGCATCTTTTCTGAGAGGAGCGATTCCTCAAGGACTTAATCGTCATTTAAGCCCTTAGTAAACCCTAATTTGTGTACCTAATCCCCACTATAAATACCCCATTAGTCTAATTAGATTAAGCATATTCTTCTTATCAATCTTTAGTGTAGTTTATCTCATTCTAATCTCTTCTTAATCTTGTAATCAACTTCTAATCAAATATTAATACAAATCTCATTTCCTTAATTTCTCTTTTGTTCATCTTTTATTTTGGGTAATTGAAGATTATTTGGGTTATTATTGGGAGATTGACAACCTTCCAATCATCCATCAAGTACTTATATTATTCTTAGCTTTACTTTGGAATCACAAGTAGGTATAATTCTCTTAATCCCTTTTTAATTATTGTTAATCTTTCTTTTTTTTTTTTTGGTGAAATGTGAGATGTATATATTTATGTATCAAAAAATAAATGTCATGGGAACATAACAACTAAAACCAGATTACATAATTCAAATTTTCTTAAGCCATTCTAGTTCTAAGAGAGTAAGCTTTCTGCTGTCTCTTCCTCGAACTCTCATCTTCATGTCATCAACAATGTTTGCTGCAACCTTCTCAGGCCTTAGTAGGACACCATCAGCCCTGCACTTATTTCTATGATGACATACATGGTATACAGCTCCCAAGACCAGTCCTGCGTGTACCCCTTTATGCATCTTAGTTCCAGTAGCTTGTATACACCATTCAAGCACATTGTCAACTGCTAAATATAGGCCAGTTTTCTGCTGCATACACTGAACGATCCTGGAATTGTAATCACACCTAAAGAATAGATGTTCCAAGTCTTCAGGTGCCTGTCCACATAAGTAGCAATTGTCATCAATGTCCAACCCATACCCGATCAGCTTATCTTTGGTTCTAAAAGCTCCATGTGCAAGAAGCCAACCTATGAATTGGTGCTTTGGGACCACCCATTCATTCCATACCACACCATCCCAGCTAACCTTAGGACGAGCCCCCAAGAGCCATTGATAACAGCTAGCAGTAGAGAATCCTGCCCCCTGTATATCCCATGCCCCATTTCTGTAAGCAGCAGCCAGGTCCTGTTTCACTCTACAAACTCTCCTCCACACCCAGCTTGTGTTAGTACCAGGCTTATACTACAACCAGGTCTGTCCTTTAAGATGGTTATGCTTCACCCATTTGACCCATATAGTGTCCTTATCCTCAGCAATCCAATTGACCAGCTTACCTATCAGTGCCTTGTTCATCAATTCCAAGTTTTTAATCCCTAGACCACCCTCTGCTTTAGGCCTACACACAGTGTCCCATGCCACCAGTGGAACCCTATGGTAGTCAGCACAGTTATCCCATAGGAAATTTCTGCAAGTAGCCTCAACCTTTGCAAGAATTCCCTTTGGCAAAACAAACAATGATGCTCAACAGGAATGTAAGGTAGTCAAAACAGCTTTCACCAAGACAAGTCTCCCAGCATATGAAGATTTCTTTGCTCCATAGCCATGTATTCTGCTACAGATCTTCTCAACTAAACATTCACAATCCTGTTTTTGCAATCTAGTGGTTTGAATTGGCATACCAAGATACTTAAAAGGCAACTTACCCTCTGCAAAACCAGACACACTCAGGATGTCTTGTTTGAGCTGATCAGGAATCCCTCTAAAATAAGCATTAGACTTTGCAGCACTTATTTTTAGCCCAGTTGCTTTAGAAAATGTAGAGTAGGATTGGAGTAGTAACATTATAGACTTGGCATCCCCATTACAGAATAGGAGCACATCATCTGCAAACATCAAGTTAGCCAATTGCACTTGCTTGCACATAGGATGATACTTGAACTCATATTTAGCAGCAGCATACTTAATGGTTCTTGTCAGATATTCCATACATAATGTAAAAATTAATGGAGAGAGGGGGTCTCCCTGCCTGAGACCTCTCCTGCCTTGGAAATACATGAACATTTCCCCATTGAGGGATAAGGAAAAGGAGGCTGTAGATATGCACTGCATCACCATTTCCTGAAACTCCACAGGAAACCTTAACTCATCAAGAAGCTTCTCAACAAAAATCAACTCCACAGTATCATATGCCTTTTGGAGATCTATTTTAAACAGGCATCTAGGAGATGCATTAGGCTTTTCATAGCACCTAATTAGATCTTGACATATAAGAATATTCTCCTGTATGCTCCTATTTTGTATAAAAGCTCCCTGATTATGATCAATGATAAGAGGTAACACTTCAGCTAGTCTTGCACATATCAGCTTAGATATTACCTTGTAGACTACATTGCAACAGGCTATAGGACGAAATTGAAGCACAGTTTGAGGCCTATCACACTTAGGGATCAGAGTCACATTTGTTGCATTCACTTGCTTCAAGAAATGCCTGGTTTTGAAAAATCTTGGACAAAGCATTAATTACCTCCCTCCTATCTCATTCCAAGCATCCTTAAAGAACTTGCTTGTGTATCCATCGAGACCCTGATTTGTTATCGGGATACTAAAAACAGTTGCTCTAATTTCCTCCCGGTGATGTCTCTCGGAAGATAGTCTTGTGCTCCTCCCCGCACCTTTGTCCTTGATCAATAATCTTCCTGTGTATTTTAGTGGTGGCCTGTTTAGTCCCAAGAAGTCTGCATATAGTATTCCAGAATGTTTGCTGAACTCGCTACTCGGGCATCACACACATCTTGCCATTCATGTCCTCTATCATGATCACCCTATTCCCATTCCTTCTCTTTTTGAAAACCTTGTTAACAGGTTTTGCTTTGTTAATGTGATTGACAACCTTGTTAACATGTTAAACTTGATAATGAGTGAGTAGTTTCCTTAACTAGGGTTAATGGGTAATTAGGGGAAATCAACATGGGGGATGATTCATGCTTAATTTAATATGTTTTCATAATTTATTTGCTTGCTTGTTGTGATCTCAACTCATGCACATGTTATGTTTGATGAAATGCGAGCCTATGAATCCTTGCATTTTTTACCCATCACTTACCTTTTCAATGAGACTTGTAAGACATAAACCAACTCGAGTCTCATTAGACCATGCATATAGTTGAGCAGGGAGGATTAAGTCGACTTGTAGGTGTTGTACAATCTAATCAATTCGGCCCCGGGACCCAAACCTTCCTAGGATTGTAAGATATAAACCAACTCGATCCATCACAACAATAATTGCTTGCTTATAATTTGAGAATATGTTTGTGTGATCAATTCGCATGAATCCCCTATGACCCAATGACACCCTAGTGCTTTTTATCAATTGTTTACATCTAATTTTAATCATCTTGCTTGTTTACTTTTATTGCTATTTAGTTTAGTGATCTTCTTATCTCAACCCAAATCGTGACACCCCTAGACACCGCTACTTACAATCGAAAATCTTACATCAATACCCGTCCCTTGGGATCTGACCTTTACTTGCCTCTTTACTAATAGTAGAGTTGTTTGTGAAGTTATAAATATTGTTTTGGTCTAGGTGCTCCTAACGACAAGTAACCGAAAATTAAGCTCCAAGTGAGTCCGACCAAAAAATGGCGCCGTTGCCGGGGACGGTGTTAACTTGATTTGATTTTCTTAGATTGTTATTAGTTGTGTCTTTCTTTGCCCCGGGGAAGTAAAACTCCTCAAGGTTTGTTCTAATTGTTTTCAAGTTGTTTGATATTTTGCATGTCTAGAAGATCACAAGGTAACTTGTTACCCATTGATCATGAAATTGAAAGGACTTTGACAAACAATAGAAGACTTGCTAGAGGTACTTTGAGAGGTATAGGTGAGGTTGTAGATATTCAACCAAATACTATTGAGTTCATTAACCCTTTTGCAAGAGAAGGTGAGGAGAACCCAACACAAAATCCAACACAAAATCAACCCACAATGCCTAAATTTTCATCACATTCCGTACCAACCGAGGAGAACCTACCCAATGGTACTCCCACACCACAACACTTAACCGAGAATTTCATTGCTAAATCCGCATTTATCCAATTAGTCGAAAGAAGCCAATTTGGGGGAATGCCTAGTGAAGACCCTCACTCTCACATGGAGACTTTTTGTGACTATTGTGATGCGATTTCACAAACCGGTGTAACTCAAGACCAAATTCGATGGGTCTTATTTCCTTTTTCTCTAATCGGCACCGCAAAACAATGGTTGAAAGGCCTTGATAAGGCTACTCTTGGAATCGACTCTTTTAAGAAGTTGGCTCTAGCTTTCTACAAAAAATTCTACCCTTCGGAAAAGACTAACATGCTAAGAGCTCAAATTACGGGTTTTAAGCAAAGGGATGAAGAATCTTTGTATAAAGCTTGGGAGCGGTTCAAAGGAATTTGTCGCTCATGTCCTCATCATGGACTTAGCGAGTGGTTCTTGGTACAACATTTTTGGAATGGTCTTTATGAAGACTCAAGAAACATTCTCAACATGGGATCAAATGGTATATTCACCGAAGTTGACGATAATCAAACTTGAAACAATATTGAGGAAATGGCGGTCCATAATTCACAATATAGTAGACCTCGCAAGGCTACTAGAGGAGGAAAGAATGAAGCGGACTCTATTACTCAATTGGGTGCTCAACTTAGTGCTCATATTGATATCATTAACTTGAAGTTTGAAAAAGCTATGGCTAAACTTGAAGAAGCCTCAAAATCACCAAAGCATCATGTTAATGCCATGGTAGCATCTTCATCAATCCCAAGTGGGATATGTGAGAATTGTGGAACTTTGGGACATGACCAAAGTGAATGTAGGGGAACAAATGAGCAAGTGAATGCTTTTCAAGCATACAAGAGTGGTACCCCTTATTCCAACTATTACAATGAAAACACCAAATTCCACCCAAATCTCTCATACAAAAGCCAAAATGTTCAAAACCCTCAACAAACATACACCCCACCTCCCATGAGAAACCAAAATCAAAGACCCTTTTTCAACCAAAACCAAGGTTACCAAAATCAAACTCCATACAATCAACAAAATGACTAAGGTTTGATGTTCAAAAAGCGGTCCTACAAATGCAAAAGAATCAACAAGAGTTTTTTACTCAAATGCAAAAGGATAGCCAAGCAAAGGACATCATCATCAACAACATCCTAGCCCACACAAAAATGTTGGAAACCCAATTGACCCAACTAGCATCTTCAAACTCTCAAAGACAAAAGGGGCAACTACCACCTCAAGGTAATCCCCCAAGACATGAAACGGTTAGTGCCATTCACTTGAGGAGTGGTACGATATATGAAGGACCAAAGAAGCAAGTTGAGGATGAAGTTGTGGAAGCTAGTGACAAAGAGGAAGTTGTGCAAAACTCTAAGGAATATGAACCAACAAAAGAAGAAGTTTCAAAGAAAAGTGAATAAAAGGCCAAGGAGAAAGAGCCCATTGTGATTAGGCTTCCATTCCCAAGTCGTCAAGCTAAGCCTAAGTTTGATGACCAACTTGGAAAATTTATGGAAATTGTGAAGAATTTGGAAGTCTCGATTCCTTTCACGGAATTAATCAATCACGTGCCGGCCTATGCGAAGTACATGAAGGACATCCTTACGAAAAAGAAGTCGATCCGGAAGCTTGAAACTATCGCCTTCACTAAGATGAGTAGTGCAATCCTTCAAGGGAGTTCACCTCCGAAACTAAAAGATCCGGGAAGCTTCTCAATACCGTGTACCATTGGCAACACCACGATCAACAAGGCTTTGTGTGATCTAGGAGCAAGTGTGAGTGTTATGTCGTATTCGGTTAGTAAAAGGATAGGGATGGGAGAGCTTAAATGTACCAACATCACACTTCAAATGGCCGATAGATCGACGAAGACACCATTAGGGATATGGGAAGATGTTCCCGTGAGAATCGGCAAATTCTTCATCCCGGTGGACTTTGTCATTGTTGACATGGAAGAAGACTCCAATATTCCGATCATCCTCGGTAGACCTTTCTTGCACACCGCGGGTATGGTGATAGATGTGAAGCACGGAGAGCTTACTCTAGAAGTAGGAGACGAGACCATAACTTTCAATCTTGACAAGACCATGAGAGCTCCCCGTTTGCATGAACCATGCTTTATGGTTGATCACTATAGCCGGAAGGATGATAGGAAGAAGTCGGAATTTAAATGGAAAAAGAAAGTTGATGATGCTCCATCAAAAGAGCAAGAGAATAGCAACAAAGAGAGCTTGAAAAGCTCACCCATGACAAGTGAAGAAGATGGCCTCATTGGCCAAAACAAGAAAGAAGAAGAGTTGTCTCTATCAACTCAAGAAATTTTTAATGATCAAGTAGATGAAGTTTGCGGTCTTTGGGATGATGAGTTCGAAGGGATATTCAATCCCTATATTGGTAATGCTATGAACCAAGACCATCACGGAGAACAACAAGTGCAAAGATCTATTGAGGACCTCTATCATGACAATGATCAAGCTTTCGACTACTTCTTCAAGGTGTTGAGTAACATCAACAACACCTTGGACATGCCCCCATGACATCTCACATTGGATGAGAGTTTGGTGGAGTCCTCCCTAAACCACCATTTGTAAATATTCTAACTCCCTAACTTGCATTTCAATTTTTACATTGCATCTTTGTCATTTTTGGATTTATATTTTTGTGCCTTAATCAAGATATTCATCATTTTTGAGAGAAGTGAGGGAGGGACTTATGATTTCATTAATGTGTAGTGCTTTGACTTAGTGTGGGGATAGCAATTGCCTAGGCTATTCATGCCTTTGTAGTGCCCCCACAATGAAGAACACGCGAATTGAAGAATGAAAATGTTACGGGTTATGCAGTACCCACGGATGGACCTGAATCCGTGTGGACAAGGAGGAATCCGAGCGTCTCATGAGAGAATTTGCTCGTCTTGAGGAATCCGAGCGTCCAATGTCACCAGACGCCCGTCTGGCAGAGCTACACAATTCAAAAAAATGGTCTGTCACAGAATCTGAGCGTCTCAATTGAGAATCCGCTCGTCTGAAACAGGACGCTCGTCTTACAGAGAAGACCCTCGTCTTTCTGCTGTTGAATTTTAAAGAATCACCCTGTAACAGAATTCGAGCGTCTTCCAAAGAATCCGCTCGTCTCAAATGGAAGAATCCGCCCGTCTTTCCTGAAAAACGCTCGTCCTGTGGCGTCATTTCCCGAGGTAAAAACGAAGAATCCGAGCGTCCCAGAATGCAATCCGCTCGTCCCCTGCTGCTATTTCAAATACAATGGGTCTCTTAAACCCTTATCCCTCATTCATTTTCATTTCTTCTACATTCAAACACTACCCAAAACCCAAAACCCCCAAAAACCCTCATCCTCTACATCAACAAAACCAAATTTCCTCAACCAAATTCAACAAAATAAAATCCAAACTTCCTCACAACAAATTAATCACTCCTTTTGCAACAATAATTGATTCAAACACCAAAATCTTCAACCTTTGAGTCGATTTTTAAGATACAAAGCAACATTCTTTCATCTTAAATCAATTTGGGCATAACTAAAAATTGGAGATTTCAATCTTTCTTTGGTGTAATCAAGAATGGCAAGAACTAAAGGAGGTAACAAGGCACCCCCAAAGAAAACACTTTCAAAAAGGCAACAAACTCTTCAAGCAAAACAATTGTCAAAGGCATTGGTAGTTCATGAGGCAAGGTTGGAGGATCAACAAGGTCCCCCTATGGAAGCTACAACATCAACAACTCCGGTCATTGAGCAATTATCCAATTATCCGGAGGTAATTTTCACTTCCGACTCTCATAGGGATAAATTTGTTCTCTTTGCTAAGAAGACCATTATGCCTACAAAATTTATTTGTGAAGATGCCTTGAAAAAGTTGGGTGTTCTTGAACAAACTAAAACCTTCTTTAAGGCTATGGGATTGGGTAAATTGTTTACCATGAAAGAATTGACATACCCCTCCCTCACCTTGGAATTTTTGAGTTCCTTGAAAGTCACAAGGGTGGAGACTAGAACCCACATCGAGTTTTGTCCTGCAAATGTTGATAGATGCATCACTTTTGGTGAATTGAGTAAGATTTTAGGCCTTAGTGATACCCCGTACTATGAAAAGATCCCCGACAAGTATGACCCCGCTCCTCTTTGGGAGGCAATTTTCGGAAAGAAATTTGTGCGCTTTCATGATTGTCGTGCTCTATTAGTCCACCATCCGGGCATTAGAGTGTGGCATAAGGTCATTGGGAATACTTTGATAGCAAGAAATGGCACTAATCATCTTACCAAGCTCGATTTTGTTCTTCTTGAGTCGGCCTTGAACATAGGAAGGGAATATACTAAGCCATATAATGTTCTAAGACTTTTGGTTGAACGATGGCTTAATGTCGATTGTGGTAAAGAGGGCACCGCTTTCATTGTAAATGGAGGACTAGTTACCTTTTTGGCCAAGCACTTTAACCCAAATTTCAATAAAGACAACACTTATGTGGCGGTTAAAGGAGGTCATCTCATTGATATGGACACCATGATTCACAAGTTTAAGTGGGTCAAGCATGATCCTCTTGACACCAAATATGGGTGGTTAACCAATGAAGCTCGATCCTTCACCTTGCCTTCAAATATTTGCCGATTGAGTGTTCACCGACCAAACTACCTTCTTCCACTCTCTGAGGAGACCGAGTATATTATTCAACAACAAAGAGGCGAGATTGACGAGCCCTCCTCCTCCATTGTCACACCACCCTACCCATTTGAGTATCACGAGTTCAAACCCAAGGATGTCGAGGTAGGAAATGATTACATGACTCTACTCATGAGGGAAATGCACAAGCAAGCTTACAATGATAGAGTGGATGCTTACAAGGCCCAATATCCGCCCCTCCTACATCTAGCTAGGCAAGGACTTCTTGATCCATCATGTCCTTTGCTTAGTTGGGCGGATAGGGAAGTTTTCTTTCATAGCACCTCTAGTGGTGGAAGACCGTGTGGAGAGGAGATTGTTGATGAGGGTGTTGATGAAGAAGGTGAAGAAGAAGAGGTTCAAGAGAATGTTCAAGAAGGAGAAGCTCAAGAAGAGGAAGAAGAAACTGAGGAAGAGCAAGGAAGTGAAAGTGGGAGTGGAGATGATTCCACATCTATGGAGGAAGATGATGATAATGATGATATGATGGAGGATTAGCAAACCTTGGAGGCTCCTACAATCTTTCACCCCTCTTATGGTTTGTCTACTTCTTTTGTTTTCTTTATTTTATTTTTATCATTTGTTTGTGGAGTCCTAGCAACATGGAGGACGAACACCTTGGCTCCATTGAGGTGTTCTTTTTATTGTTCCCAACTTGTAAAATCCAAAATGACAATTTGTAGTTTCATGCATTGCATTCCATGTGCATGAACTACCCCGAAATTCAAGACATTAGAAATAATGTCTATTTTGGTTTGGGGAAGTCCATGCATATGCATCGGGAGGTAATTTCAATTATGCTCTCCGCTATAACAAAAACCCATGCATCATGTAGTGTAGCTTAGTATAGTTTGCATTTAGTTTAGAAATCATGCATCATGCTTGCATAATTTCCTATCGTATTGGCCATTGAGGACAATGCCCATACTAGTGTGGGGATGGGAAATTCTAACTTGACTTTTATTCACAAATCCAAAAAAATCAAAAATCCAAAAAAATCCAAAAAAATTGAAAAATTGAAAAAATCAAAAACATGTTCATTTTATTTTTAGTGTAGTCTTGTATATATTGTGTTTGTTCATCCTTGTTCACATTGATTGACTACGCCACATCCGAGACATGAGGATATTGAAGACCGCATGATATGATCTTTCCAATCTTCTTTTTCCTCTTTATGTTAATGACTATGTGGCTTTATTTTGATTGATGCGGTAAAAACAATGTGAATTTAGGATTTCATTTAGATTATTTGGCATACTAGTTGGTAGAAGCATATGCATTAGGATGTATAAATGTTAGTTGCATCATGGCATATAATTGCATGTTAGAAAACTTTTGTGAAACCGTCTACTTGGGAAGCTTGACAAGTGTACATAAGCCCTAGTAGATGCTTTTTCTTCTTAAGACTTTGCTTGTTAGAATACTTGTAAAACACCCTAGGATGTGTCATGCTAGTATCCTTTGACCCATGGATTAAGGCCTAGTCAAGAGTACCTTGTGGTGTGATAACTCCTTGGCTACCGTTTATTCCAAGGTGACCCTTGAAACCATGCAACCATCATTCATCCATGTTCTACCACATTTTGTCATCAAAGGGAATAGGCACAAAAAGAAATTGTTCAAAAATTTGAGTTCAAGAAAAGAAAAGAAAAGAAAAAGTTTGCAATTGCATCAAAAGAAAAGAGGAGTAACAAAAATGAAAACTCCTATGCTTCAAATATAAGGCACGCTCGTTACTAATTGGGGTGACTTTGAAAATGTTCAAAAGAAAATGCAAAGAAAAGTTGAAAGTTGTCAAGTATTGAAATGCCAAAAATCAAAAGAAATGGCAAAAAGAAAGTGTTCTCAAATGTTATATGCCACAAGAAATTGAGGGGGGAAACAACAACAAAGCAAACTCCCAAATGAAACTCAAATACTATCGATCCCTTTATCCATCGTATCCATTTTTGTGCATGGTAGAGAGGGGACGACCCTTCTTCTTGTCTAGGCAAGAAGTGGAATTCCGCGATCCTCCAGTGTTTCTAACACCATAGGGAGTCTATTCTTGACAAAAGCATTTAACGATTGAGGACAAAGGTACCCTAGCTTGACACAACTTGGAGGTGATTTATTGGTATCCTTCTAGGCTTAGTAGTTTGAAGAAATTGCATCTATGAAGGAGTGTGTACCCTTGAATTGCTTCCCTTGTAGATAATTTCCGCCACTTAGATGAGGAAAGTGGCTATTCTTTTGTAGATGCATCCATTACTTGATTTTGTGTGCTTTAATGATTGGATGTGTCGCCATTTTGGCAAGACCCACCTTGCCTTGCAAGAAGGCATCCTACCTCATGGTTGTCTTGTTGTGAGTTGAAGGGGCGGAGTGAGACCCACTAATTGTCTCATGTCGGCTATATTAGTAGGATAGTTTAAATAAGGGTCATAGTTTTGTCACCTCTTTACTCGGGACGAGCAAAGGTTTGGTTTGGGGATATTTGATGTGACCATTATTTGAGCATATTTAGTCCCCGAATTAGCCTCGTTCCTATGCTTTTTAGTGCATATTTGGGTCATTTACTATCTTTAGTCCTTTGTTTTACGTATTCTTTGAGGTTTTGCTTCCTTGGTAGGAGAGGAGTGCAAACCTTACATTTTCATGGCAAAATAGAGCTAAATTGATCGAATCTAATGACAAAGGATCAAAGAGAAGACAAGACTAGAAGGCCTTTGTACATATTATAGTAGATGGGCAATGATGAAGAAATCCTTGCATCCCCGACTAAATCCCGGAGGATTATTGGAAGAAGAGAGGAAGAAAAGAAGAAAGGGGAGGCTGTGACGAGATCCGCTCGTCCAGCCAAGAAGACGCCCGTCCAACACTTCAGGAATCCGAGCGTCTTTGAGGGACGCCAGTCCAACCACGCCCCAATCCGCTCGTCCAGCGTACCAATCCGCCAGTCCAGCCACCACGAAATCCGCCCGTCCCGACCTCTTGGACGCTCGGATTGTCTTACAGCCCCTTACGTCCTCTTCTTCCCTCCATGAAAAATGCGCATATTTAAGAAAGACTGGCAAAAAGGAGACTCGCATCTTTTCTGAGAGGAGCGATTCCTCAAGGACTTAATCGTCATTTAAGCCCTTAGTAAACCCTAATTTGTGTACCTAATCCCCACTATAAATACCCCATTAGTCTAATTAGATTAAGCATGTTCTTCTTATCAATCTTTAGTGTAGTTTATCTCATTCTAATCTCTTCTTAATATTGTAATCAACTTCTAATCAAATATTAATACAAATCTCATTTCCTTAATTTCTCTTTTGTTCATCTTTTATTTTGGGTAATTGAAGATTATTTGGGTTATTATTGGGAGATTGACAACCTTCCAATCATCCATCAAGTACTTCTATTATTCTTAGCTTTATTTTGGAATCACTAGTAGGTATAATTCTCTTAATCCCTTTTTAATTATTGTTAATCTTTCTTACTTGTTCATCATGTTTTGCTTTGTTAATGTGATTGACAACCTTGTTAACATGTTAAACTTGATAATGAGTTAGTAGTTTCCTTAACTAGGGTTAATGGGTAATTAGGGGAAACCAACATGGGGGATGATTCATGCTTAATTTAATATGTTTTCATAATTTATTTGCTTGCTTGTTGTGATCTCAACTTATGCACATGTTATGTTTGATGAAATGCGAGCCTATGAATCCTTGCATTTTTTACCCATCACTTACTTTTTCAATGAGAGTTGTAAGACATAAACCAACTCGAGTCTCATTAGACCATGCATATAGTTAAGTAGGGAGGATTTAGTCTACTTGTAGGTGTTGTACAATCTAATCGATTCGGCTCCGGGACCCAAACCTTCCTAGGATTGTAAGATATAAACCAACTCGATCCATCACAACAATAATTGTTTGCTTATAATTTGAGAATATGTTTGTGTGATCAATTCGCATGAATCCCCTATGACCCCATGACACCCTAGTGCTTTTTATCAATTGTTTACATCTCATTTTAATCATCTTGCTTGTTTACTTTTATTGCTATTTAGATTAGTGATCTTATCTCAACCCAAATCGTGACACCCCTAGACACCGCTACTTACAATTGGAAATCCTACATCAATACCCATCCCTTGGGATCCGACCTTTACTTGCCTCTTTACTAATAGTACAGTTGTTTGTGAAGTTCTAAATATTGTTTTGGTCTAGGTGCTCCTAACGACAAGTAACCGAAAATTAAGCTCCAAGTGAGTCCGACCATAGGGCCTAAATGTGACGAGTCCCGAATAGGTTTGGACTCCGATCAATGCTTATTATTTTGCAGGGAAGATCATATGCGAAAATCTCAATTCTGTGACTGTGCGAGGGTACTCGACCGTATACATAGGGTGCTCAACCGAGTATGCCTTACTCGACCGAGTATGTTGGCACTCGGCCAAGTACTCGGAAGTCAATAGCTATGGTAATATGAAAATATGAGTACTTGACCGAGTAGGCACAGGTATTCGACTGAGTAGGTCCAGTACTCGACCGAGTACCCCAAAACTTCGCGGTTCAGCTATAATTTTTCCGGAAACCCTATAAACATACTTTCACGCTATTTCATGACTCATAGCACTCTTTTACACACAATTTTCTTAAACCTTTCTCTCGCAACCTACACTTTGGTGATTTGTGCTTCTTCGCTCTCGGATTCGTTCTCTTGCCTTCAATCTTTCAATCAATTTCCGACTTAAGGTAATGCATATGTCAAAACTTCTTGCTTTTATCAAATCAATTGTGTAAGTTGCCCCAAATCTGAAAATTTCTACTCTTTTAATCCAAAGATTCATGCTTGTATGTTGTTAATTTGGTAATAATTGCTTCCATTAATTAATTTATACATGAAAAAAATGTATTCTAAGCCCGAAATTTCGGATTTTTATACCAAAAAATTCTAGCGTTTTGCCCCAAAATTTCGATTTATGGTCACTTAGATTCTTGGTAGGATGCATATAAGAGTTCAATTGTTGCTAGCAATGCTCTAACAAGTGTGTATCTTGTGCCTTTTGCTAGAAAAATTTATCTTAAACTTCGTCTTAAAAGAAAATAAAACTGAAAATTTCTCTCAATATTGTGTGAATTCTGGAAAGATTTTTGTTGAACTTGTAATCTTGCAGCATGCCGAAGACCAGAGCACCTCCCAATAAGAGAACCCGTGCCAATACAGTGATAGAGCAAGGGCAATCTAGTTTGGAGCTGCTTGTTCCTTCAGTTGACAAGTATCCGACGGTAATTTTTGCTGATTTTGAGCAGCGGACTGCTTTTATAGACTCGACGGGTCGTACTATGAGACCTACTAGGTGTGTGGACCCGGGGATTTTGAGGAACTTGGGTATGGAATCAGATATAGTGCATATATTTGAAATCTTGGGAATGAAGGGGTTGTATCACCTCCGAAAGAAGTCCTATCCTTTCCTTACCTTGGAATTTATGAGTTCCTTCAAGTATAATGTGCGTGGGAAAACCGTTAGTTCCCGTCTCTTGAACATCGACCATGCCTTGACCCTTGACCAGTTTGTCGAGAACCTGGGATTAGAGACTGAGAAAGAGGGGTATATTAGTGATGTGGCGACGGAGAGTGGGGCACCTCACTATCTTCCTTAACTTACCGGCCGGACCGTCCCCACCTCGAGCGCTATGTTAATTAACGATGTCCAGCATGTGTCCCTTCGCGTCTTCTTGCGGATGCTAACTTGCTTGCTTTATTGTCGGAATAACGCAAGCAAGTTAAACTCTTATGAGGTAATGCTTTTGATGTCCTATCTCAACCCCCTTTGGGAGAAGCACTTCTACTATAGTGGTCCGGGTGTGGTGTGTGCTAACTTGGCATTAATGGTTCGTTCCAAGAACCACTATCTTAGTTATGGGGCCATAGTGACCCGCTTGGCTCCGCGTTTGACCGACTTTGAGGCCCCGGCTGATTCTACTTCTGCCATGTTTGAGACTGCCCCTACCATAGATGAGGCTTATTTGCGCCATGTGAAACGGTTGAGGAGGTTGGATGATGGATCCTTGGCATGGAGGGTAAAGGGAACTAGGTGGATGGTTTTTCCTGACGCTGAGAACCTACCGGTGATCGACCACTTGCCGGAGTATGACCCCGGGAGTGAGGAACCTCAACCCAGCCATAGTTTTACGTAACTCCCCCGAGATCCTCTTGGACTTATCCAAGCCGATCATAGCTTCTGGTAAGCAGAAGACTGCCCCGACCCCTTGTGAGCATCGTAGAGTGAGGACGACTAGAGAGGTGGAGATTGAGCCTCCTTACACCCCACCGAGCTTCTACCCTCACCGATGCCCATCCTATCCTACGATCCATGACCCTAGGATGCAGATTAGTGAGCTTACCGAGAGGATATCTACCACCTTAGTGCTAAGGAACATGCACGAGATGGCACATCTGCAGAATGTAGGGACCGGGCTTACTCAGACATCATGGTGGAGTGGAGTAGGAGATGATAGCAGAGTGTTCCACAGCTGCGGGGTGGACCGCACTACTTGGAGAGCTCCATAATACCGTGAGTATGGTTGCCTTGCCGGACCGTGGGGAGCCAACTACAGAAGCTAGCTTGATGAGGCAGGGAGATGGGTTGGTGGTGACCATGCAGCTGGAGCATATCATGGCGTGGGGACTTCAGGCACATGCGGTGGAGTGGATATGGATGTGGATGTGAGTGTCGATCCTTGAGCTCCGTTTTCTTTTATGTTGTTTGATTTGTTGGATGTTTATGGAGGATTTCTTATCGTTCTTAGATATTTGGAGTTATTTGGATAACGGTAATCGGGCCATAAGGCCAATACTTTACTTTCCTATGTTGCTTGGTAGTTAGGACTTGAATTCCTTGTGTTGGTAGATGGTTGAAACTCGTTTTGCTGGTAGAATTTTAAAATTTCATGTTGTTAGTTGCGGAAAATTGAGTTCTGCCTCCAGTAACTCGACCGAGTACCGCGTACTCGGCCGAGTTCTCGCTGGTACTAGACCAAGTACCCTTGGTTTGGGTCATGTTTTGATTCGTAGTTCGTGGTTTGGTTGAATGAGTTGTTAAATTTTGATATGCGTGTCTTCATAATATTCTTGGTATCTGATGCGTGTATGTTATATAAGGTTTTTACCTCATTTTTACGCGCATTTCTGTACTATTTATGTAGCATCTAGCTACAAATATCCCCGAATATTCTACTTTGGTTCGTTTTATGTAATTTGCAGGAATAAACCAAAGAGGAGCTAAATCGAGCCTAATTTGTCCCAATTGCATGCATTTATGGAGGATAAGGAGCCGGAGATTGGAATCTAACATTTTGGAGACGCGTGAGCTGGTTTCGGAAGGTGCTTTAATGTCTTACGTGCCAAGATAGCTCGATCGAGTAGATTTATCACTCGATCGAATGCTTTATTTATTGGAGTTGCTCGATCGAGCAGTTCAAGTATACTCAAGAGAAGACTTTGCAAGGAGTGCTCGATCGAGTGGTTTATTTCCACTCGATCGAGTAGTTTGATGCCGTTTTGCTCGATCGAGTGGTTTATTTCCACTCGATTGAGTGGTTTGTCCTGCTTTAGTTTATTTTCCGCCTAATTTCGTATGAGCTTTTGTAATTAGTCCATAGATTAGGTTTAGAGTGTGTTTTTCGTATCAGACAGAGTGAAGAACAACGTAACTCCTCGCTGGATTCTCGGTCACTGACTTTTACTCTATACTTTGCTACTGTTCATTGGATTTTGCTTTCTTCCTACACTTTTGCTACTCGGATTCGGATTGTATTGGTACTATTCTTCTTCTTTAATCTCTTAATCTTAATTATTGCTTTAATTCCCTCTTTCCTTTATTGTTATCATAATTGCTTTAATTCGATCTTTATTAGTTTTGTTATTATGTTTAGTTTCGATTATCTATTTGTTATTATTGTTAGTTCAATGATGATGCGTAGCTAATTCCCCTCTGCTAAGACTATAGGGGATCCATAATTATGAAGGGAAAGTAATCGATCTATTGGGTTAATGCTGGTATAATCTTTGTTGTTAACTGCTGCAATTAATTGTATCTGTTTAATTGAGTCGACGCAATTAGGCATTTATATCATAGTGACCCTTGACCTGGACCGAAAGGTTGGAATAGGCGAGACTAGTAGCGAACAATAGAGCATTATAGTTAGGGCGAAAGCTAAGCTATTTGTGCTTTAGGGCGAATTGAGGCCGAAAGGAGATATTCATTGCTCCTCAGACCGTATCTGCATTGACCTGAGACCTAGATTACTTGACTGAATGATTATGGTGAACCGTCTGTCTTTGGTGTTTTCTCTACTTGATTTACCTTTATTCTCTTATTTTCTATTCCCTATTCTTATCATTAGTTTAGAATCAATCAATTTAAACCCCCCAATTTGGTTACCGAGACGAACTTAGACAAAGCTGACATCTTCCCATCTCCCTGTGGAGATCGACCCGACTTCCCTAGCTATATTAGTTAGAGCCAGTTGGTTATTTTTGATAGGTATACGACTGCCCTGTCAAATTTTGGCGCCGTTGCCGGGGAGGTGGCGCAATTTTGTTGCTTTATTTAAGTTTTTTTCTCGTCTCAAGGAATTTATTCCTTGAGACTGATCTCATTTCTGCAAAGTTTTTGATTAGTTTTGCAGGTTAGTTGTTGCTTTGTAAAGTCTATTTGCCAGAATGCCTAAGTTAGCCACCATTCGTAGCCTCATCGTGGATTCGCTTCCAAAAGGTTTCCTATTACCCATTACGATCGGGAAACTTTGGAATCCACCCATCTTACATACAAATGGGTAGAGAGAAATCTCTTTAGGGGGTACTGAAGAAGATCCATGCGGGGCATATAGAGTCATTTTTACTGAGTATTGCTCTACCATTCCCCTTTCTGCAGGGGTGACACAGGACAAAGTGAAGGGAGCCCTCTTTCCCTTTTCTTTAGCCGATGATGCCCGGAGTGGTTGAGAGATCTTGATAGGGAGGCAGGCCGGTGCAACCGACCGGAGTTCCCTTGCTTTAGCCTTTTACAGGCGATATTTTCCACCGCAGCGCACCAATGCCCTAAGAGCTCGATTAGTTCTTTTGAGCACTGTCTCATCAAGATTTGAATGGGGCTTGGACTAGGTTCAAGAAGCTTGTCCGCTCTGTGCCTCATCACGGGTTCAAACGATGGTTCCTTTGTACTCAGTTTTACAACGGACTATATCGAAGCGAGAGAGCTATTCTTGATAGCGTAGCTAAAGGGAGATTCACAAAGAATGTTGAATATGACCAAGGGTGGCGTCTCATTGAGGAGATGGCTATTCATGTCTCTGAATATGGAAATCCCCGAGGTAGTGAGCAAGTTATTGAGTCGGCAGCAATGCAGTGGGACGGTCCTAGCAAAAGTCTAGGTAATGTGGAGATTACTGAAGCTTCAAAGTAGAGTGCTCAGGTTTGTTCGATTACTGAGTATGTTGAGCTATGTGGTAGATGTGGTATGGAAGGGCATGACCCTATTGGATGCCTGACAAGTACAGAGCGCGTCCTTGCTTATCAGAAATACAAGCAAGGAGTTCTTTTTTCTCAACTGTACGAAGAAATAAGGAATGCTCCTACTCTTTCTACGCCAGCGCTGCAACCGGTTTCTCCTCCTGCAAATCAAGAAATTGTTGAACTGAAATCCTTTATGTTTAACATAACATAACAGTTTCAGGAGAAGTGCAATAAGAAAGAAACTGTCATAGCTGAATTGAGAGAACAAGTCGCGCAGTTAACACTCGCGAAAGACCAAGCCAAGCTTCTACCGACATGCAATTCAGCCAATGCAATGAATCTCCAAGTTGGCCTTACTCATGAAGAGCCAAAAGTACCAGAAGACGGGGTTTTGATAGTCAAGATACCCGAGGATGATATAGATGAGTTTCTCGGACGAAATTGTTGTCACAGCGTGTGTTCGGACACTCGATCGAGTGAAAAATCTACTCGATCGAGTGATTTAATTCATCCCGTCACTCGATCGAGTGATAATTATAGTCGATCGAGAAGTGCACAAATTGAAGATGGTCGATCGAGTGATATTCTTACTCGATCGAGTAAGTTTGTTGAAGAAATCACTCGATCGAGTGATAAAAACGCTCGATCGAGTAAGGCAGAAAAAGGGAATGGTCGATCGAGTGAGGAAAGTGGTCGATCGAGTATTTCTCAACATGAAATCACTCGATCGAGTGATAAAAGTACTCGATCGAGTACCAGAAGCGGCGGAGATCCTATTTTGCTACCTAATTCCGCTACCGTGTCATCTTCCCCTGCTGTGGAGACGTCACGCACTGATAAAGGCAAAGAGAAAGTTGCGGGTCCACTCATTGCTACCAGAGTGCCCTTCCCAGGTCGTCTGAAGGATGCAAAGATCGAGCGACAGTACGGTAAGTTTGTGGACGTTGTGAAGAACCTCCAGGTAACTGTCCCTTTTACCGAACTTGTTACTCAGGTACCTACTTACGCTAAGTTTATGAAAGATATTGTGACGCGTAAGAGGGATTTAAGTGAATTTGAGACAGTTTCATTTATGGAAGAGTCTAGTAATTTGCTTTTAAACAAGGCTCCACCCAAAATGAAAGACCCGGGCAGCTTTTCTATTACCTGTATCATAGGCAATGTGGTTATTGATAAGGCTCTTTGTGACTTAGGAGCTAGCGTTAGTGTCATGCCCCTATCTGTCTGCAAGAAACTGAACATGAGTCATCTTAAAGTGACTAACATTACCCTATAGATGGCTGATAGATCTGTTAGGAAGCCTTTAGGTGTCTTAGAGGACGTGCCTGTGAAAATAGGCAAGCTCTTTATCCCAGTAGATTTCATTGTTTTAGATATAGCTGAGGACACCCGGACCCCAATTATCTTAGGAAGACCATTCCTTTGTACAGCTGGGGCCGTTATTGATGTCAAACAAGGGCGTTTGACTCTTGCAGTAGGGGATGACGCGATCACTTTCAGTCTGCCTAGTACTTTAGCTCGGCCAATGATAGAGGATACTTGTTATTCGGTGGATATTATTAACGAGTCTATTTATGACTTCTGGTCGGGTTCTTTTATGAAGGACCCACTAGAAGCTCTCATGCTTTTTGATGAGTGTGCAGATAGCCCAGATGACGATGACGCTGTGTTGGATTTGCTTGTTGATGATTTAGATGAGCCTGAACTCACCGAGGCTGAGGGAGAGCAAGTGGAACAGATGATTAGCACTCTTTGCTCCATTGAGGTAAAGGTACCAGAGCGTAAGCCTCTCCCTTCTCATCTAAAATATGTTTTCTTAGACGATACTGAGCAGTTTCCAGTCATTGTTAGTGCTAAGCTTGATAATGATCAGCTAACCTCTTTGTTAGCTGTACTTAAGAAAAACAGGAAAGCACTGGGCTATTCACTGGACGATATTAAGGGGATTAGTCCCGATATTTGTATGCACAGGATAGAGCTGGAGGAAGATCACAAACCTTGCGAGACGGTCAGTCGTGTGATCGAACCGAGAAGATGCGGGATGTTGTGATGGCCGAGGTAATGAAGCTGCTCGACGCAGGTATTATTTATTCTGTTGGTTATTCTAAATGGGTGAGTCCAGTACAGGTGGTCCCGAAGAAAGGAGGGACAACTGTAGTTAAGAATGATAAGAATGAGTTAATACCTACTCGAGTAGTGACTGGTTGGCGGATGTGTATAGATTACGATGCGACTTAATGCCGCCACCAAGAAAGATCACTTTCCCCTTCCTTTTATTGATCAAATGGTAGAAAGGTTAGCTTCTCATAAATTCTTCTGCTATTTAGACGGGTATTCAGGGTTCTTCCAGATCCCTATACACCCAGACGATCAAGCTAAGACTACATTTACTTGTCCTCAGGGCGTTTTTGCTTATCGCAGGATGCCTTTTGGTTTGTGTAATGCCCCTGCCACCTTTCAAAGGTGCATGATGGGGATATTTTCAGAGTATATTGAGTCTATTATGGAAGTTTTCATGGACGATTTCAGTGTTTATGGAAGTGATTTTTCTAACTGTCTGTCTAACCTTGAGAAAGTGTTGCAGCACTGTATTGAGGTTAATCTTGTGCTGAACTGGGAGAAGTGCCACTTTATGGTCAACGAGGGAGTTGTCTTAGGGCACTTAGTTTCTGATAGGGGAATAGAGGTTGATAAAGCAAAGGTGGAAGTTATTAAGCAATTACCACCTCCTGTTAATGTTAAGGGGGTGAGGAGTTTCCTTGGCCACGCCGGTTTTTATCGCCGGTTTATCAAGGACTTCTCAAAAATTGCTAAACCACTTACACAGTTGCTACTTAAGGATGCCCCTTTTGTGTTTACTGATGAGTGTCTTTCTGCTTTTCACAGGTTAAAGCAGGCTTTGGTCTCTGCGCCGATCATACAGCCTCCCGACTGGGACCTGCCGTTTGAGATTATGTGTGATGCCAGTGACTATGCACTAGGAGCGGTGCTAGGCCAAAGGAAAGACAAAGCTCTGAATGCTATCTACTATGCGAGCCGAACTCTGGATGAGGCTCAAGTGAAGTACACTACCACTGAGAAGGAGCTGCTAGCTGTAGTTTATGCCTTAGAGAAGTTTCGTTCTTATTTAGTTGGGTCAGAAGTTACTGTTTTTACTGACCATGCAGCTTTGAGGCATCTCCTTGCTAAGAAGGAGGCTAAACCACGGCTATTAAGATGGATACTCCTTCTTCAGGAGTTTGATTTGCAGATTAAGGATAAGAAAGGAGCTGAGAACGTTGTAGCTGATCACTTGTCGCGACTGATGCGACAAGAAGGGGAAGATTCTCTACCTATTAATGACTCTTTCCCTGACGATACTTTAATTGCTGTTATATCGTCTATTGTTAACCAATAACCTTGGTATGCAGATATAGCTAACTTCGTTGTCAGTGGCAAGCTGCCGCCTGACCTTTCTCATCAGCAGTGGAAGCGTTTTCTGTATAACGCTAAGCAGTATTTCTGGGATGATCCTTATTTGTTTAAGGAATGTGCAGACGGTCTCTACAGACGGTGTATTCCGCAGTGGGAGGCCAAAGTAGTCCTGGAAGGCTGTCACTCCTCTTCCTATGGTGGTCACCACGGTCCATCGCGCACCGTGGCTAAGGTACTTCAGTCTGGTTTTACTGGCCTTCTTTGTTTGCTGATGCTAAGTCTTTTGTTTCAGCTTGTGATGCTTGCCAACGATCAGGGAACATTTCAAAGAGACATGAGATGCCACAAAACGGCATCTTAGAGGTTGAGATTTTCGATGTCTGGGGCATTGATTTCCAAGGACCGTTCCCGTCCAGTAAAGGTAACAGGTATATTTTAGTGGTTGTAGATTATGTGTCAAAATGGGTTGAGGCGATTGCCTTACCCCATTGTGATGCCAAGACCGTGATAAAAATGTTCAAAAAGGTCATATTTCCCCGATTTGGTGTCCCTAGGGTCGTCATTAGTGATGGGGGAATGCACTTTAAGGAAAAGAAACTAACTTCTATTCTGTCTAAAGTTGGTGTCCAACACCGGCGTGGTTTGGGGTATCATCCCCAAACTAGTGGTCAGGTTGAGGTCTCTAACCGCGAGTTGAAAGAGATCTTGTCTAAGGTAGTTTCTAAATCACGAAAGGACTAGAGTCTTAAGTTAGAGGACACACTATGGGCCTACAGAACTGCCTTTAAGACACCAATTGGTGCATCACCTTATAGGTTAGTTTATGGGAAATCATGTCACTTACCTGTTGAATTGGAATGTAAGGCTTGGTGGGCAATTCGTGAGCTTAACTTTGATCCTAAGTTGTGTGGTCGAATCGTCTTTGCGCTAGATGAGTTGGAGGAGTTTAGGCTAAATGCCTATGATAGCTCGCGCATATACAAAGAAAAGACGAAGAGATGGCATGACAAGAGAATTCTACCACGGGAGTTTCATGTTGGGCAAAAGGTGCTGTTAATGCCCGATTGAGATTATTTCCTGGCAAGCTGAAGTCCAGGTGGAGTGGTCCTTATACGGTGACGGCTGTTACTAAATTTGGATCCGTGGAGCTCGAAGACTCTGAAGGTAGTAGGTTCAAGGTGAATGGGCAATATGTGAAGCATTACCACGAGGCAAATGAAGCAGACAATCGTGTTGAAGTCTTGTACTTCGACGAGCTAGACACGCCAGTTAATTGATGCCAGAAAGGTCGTGCGGGACCTCTTAAACCAGCGCTCTCCGGGAGGCAAATTTGATCGTTTTATTGTACTTTTGTTGAACATTTTATTTTTCTTTAGCTTTATGTTGAACTTTAGACGCTGTTTTACGAACTTTTTATGCTTTCCTTGCTTTTAACACGTATTCTGCAGGTACAGTTACTCGATCGAGTAGTTTTTCTACTCGATCGAGCACTTTTTGGGTAATATCCACTCGATCGAGTGATAAATTTGCTCGATCGACCAGATGCAGAATCACGTTTACTCGATCGAGTGGTTTTCTACTCGATCGAGTCCTTCCATTTACCAGTTTACTCGATCGAGCAATTCTAAGCTACTCGATCGAGTGGTTTCGTCTTCCAGCTGCTATTTGACGTCTATGGAGCTACTGTTTGACTTTTTTTGACCTGCCATGTTAATGGTCGGTTTGGGGAGGTCCCTCTTTATGACGTTTTGTAAGTCTTCCGACTCCACTTATCCTTTTCTCTTCAGTTTGCATTTCTTTCCCTGTTTTTGGTACAATGAGGGCATTGTACGGTTTGGTTTGGGGAGGTATGCATCCATATCTGTGTCTGCATGTTTTCTCTCATTTCCGTTTGCACGTTTAATTATTTTCGCATGCATTGTTGTTTTAATTAATTCAAAAATCATAAAATTCAAAAAAAATTTCATGTTTAATTTGAGTCGGAACGTTTGAACATTGACGCTACATTGAATCCTTACTTGAGCCTTGCATATTCTTGACATTTACTTGGCATGATTATGTGCATGATCTACGAGTTTTTGTTTCTCTCTTATCTGAACGAATAGACTTGATTCATATATCGGCAAGCTACATTACATTCTGAGGTTAGAGCTTTATAAACTGGTGACACTCATGACCGGTTTCATGTAGGATGTGAGTAGCACTCTCTTTAAGGCATGTAACATCAATTTGCATAAGCATGAGTCTAGTCTTCTTAATACCTGTATGCATTCGGTCTGTGGATGGTGACACATGTTAGGAGAGGCAGTTCCTTTTATTTCATTCTACCCATGAGCCCCACATAGCTAAATTGCCTTTTTGTCCTTTTAGCTACTATCTAGAATTTTTCCTACCCTAGCCGAGCTAGTGACGAGTAGCTGTTTGGAATGTTTTACTGCAGCTTGGTTATTTTTATCTGATTTTCAGCATTTGGTGGAAGAATTGAAGGGAGTGAAAAATAAAATGATGAATGAAAAAAAAATGAAATGGAAAGAAAAAAAAAGAGAACGAGAAAAGAAAAGAAAAAGAAGAAAAAGAAAGAAAAAATCATGTGAATAAGAACGAGAAATCGTATGGATGATTTTCATTCCCATGTTTTATTTATATCTTATGGGGAGTTGACGAGTTTGTTTTGGTGTTCCGTGAGTAGAGTGCATGGTTTTTGCACCGTTTCATCTTGTTATATTGAGTACGAAGTTGGGATGCAGTTCAAATTTGGATCTCGTTGTTGTTAGCCTGGCTATTAACCCCACATATCCAAATTCATCTTAGCCCCTTCTTACCCATTACCTCACTTACCCAAATGTAAGTCCTCGGCATGTGTCTTGGTCATTAGTATGATTGGAATGCGTATGTATGGTTGTAGAGACTTTATTCATGTTAACTGCATGCATGCTCTTATAAGTCGAGTTAGGTGAGTGTCTTTACTTCTTTCTATCTTTCACATATATACTCACCTTGTGCCTAATTCTGAGTGACGAGCGACCCGTGAGAGTCCGATATCCTTTGAGTCTTGCAAGGTCGACGGTTCAGTAAGTTTGAAACATTGATTTAACTCGTTTGCACTTCTCTTTTGCCACTTTGTCAGTTGTTGCATTAAACTGGTTTTGGTGGGTGATTTGTAGCTGATGCGTTGGTCCCGTTCCACTGTTCATTCTTAGTTGCATTCATATTTTGCTTGGGGACAATCAAAGGTTTGGTTTGGGGAGATTTGATGCGTGTATTTTATATAAGGTTTTTACCTCATTTTTACACGCATTTCTGTACTATTTATGTAGCATCTAGCTACAAATACCCCCGAATATTCTACTTTGGTTCGTTTTATGTAATTTGCAGGAATAAACCAAAGAGGAGCTAAATCGAGCCTAATTTGTCCCAGTTGCATGCATTTATGGAGGATAAGGAGCCGGAGCTTGGAATCTAACATTTTGGAGACGCGTGAGCTGGTTTCGGAAGGTGCTTTAATGTCTTACGTGCCAAGATAGCTCGATCGAGTAGATTTATCTGTAACACCCCGTATTTTATTAAGTTGGATAAAATTCTTTTAATTGCTATTTTGAATTTAATTACATCATTTAACGATTTATATATTTATGCTTAGCTAATTAATTAATTTCATCATAATTCGATACGTTAATTTTAATAATCATTAATAAGTTTATTTAAAGTTAGTTCGAGTTTATTGAAATTAGTTCGAGTTTATTTATTTAATAATTTCCGTTTCTTTACGAGTCCTTATGAAAGTTGTTTTAAGTAAACCCGAGATGGATTTTGGGAACAAAACCGTCTAATTAGCTATTTTGAGCTTATTTCACTAAATTAGCAATTTTTATTAATATCCGTTAGTTTTGTAAAAATCGCTAATAATTCCGATTCAAGCTGATATTGTATTATTTACGTTAACTAGCTGAGTTTATTTTATTTTCACTCATTAAATTTATTTATTATTGATTCCGTTTTATTACTGAAACTTTTACTTAAATCGGTTAAATTTAACTCGAAACGGTTTTAATAACGATCGAAGTTTCTTAACGACGAAGAAACGTACGTATAATAAATAGCAGGCTGGCAGGCTGCTGCCTCATTTCTTCATCCCTTCACGTCTTCTTCTTCCCTTCTTTGTTCTTCTTTTCCTTCGTTTTAATTTTGATCTTCAAAATTGATACTGATGCTCCGTTTGTCATCCGTTTTCAACTATTTTTGTTCCATAGCGCTCCTTTCGTCGTTCTCGTCAATCCGTTGTAAGTAAAATTCATTTTCTATTTTTACAAACCCATTTACATTTTCAGCTTTATTTATGATAAGACGGTTGTATGTACTAAAATAGACGGTCTGGTAGAAGATTAAAAAGGTAACGATAACGGATTACTCGATATTACTTGTAAAATATGTTTATTTCGAATGCTGGTTAGTCTATTTTATAATTGAGACGGTGTATAATTATATATAGGGATCCTTATGGATGTTAATTAGTCAGTTGTATAGTTGAGACGGTGTATACTGATATGTGGAGATGATTGAGACGGTGTATACTGACCTCTAGGGATCATTTGGGATGCTAGCTAGTAAGTGGTATATTTAAGACGGTGTATGCTGACATATATGGATTGTTTTGGGTGATAATTGGTGTGTTTTATAGTTGAGACGGTGTATACTGACATGTAGGGATTGTTTTGGACTGATTTGGACTCTGTGTTGGGGCGATTTTTGTAGTCTTTAGGGTCTGTTTTTGAGTTGCTTTATACTTGTGGATTTCCGCTCTAAAACCGTTTTAAATGCTTGACTTAGTTGGCTCGCCTAGGACTTTTTTAGGCGCGAGAATGGAGTCTTAAGGGGACGACCGGTACTGTTTTGGGCGGGGACGAGAGCCGTCATCGTGGGTTTTCACTTTGCATTTGAGGACTGGAGTTGGGGTCGAACTTAGGCATCTTTTGGGTTCTTTTTGGACCGATTTTTGGGTCGGAGTTATGAAGTAGGGTGAAGGGTGGCTATGGGTAGTCGGGTGGTGGTCGTGTCGGACTCCTGTGGCCTAGGCCGTGGCCCGGCCGTGGCCTAGCTAAGTCACGAGTTTGAGGCCATGTGTAGTTGGTGGTTATGCCGAGTTTGAGGTTGTCATAATAACTTTTGAGCCGTGTCCATAAATTGTTTTGACGCTAGTTTGGTTTATTTAAAATATAATTAAATTAATTTCCGTCTCATATTTTATATAAAGATAATTCGTTAATATCGTCCTTTCACATAATTATTTTAGGTGGCTCATATGTGGTTGAAGATGAAGAGTAATTTTGGGTTTTAGAAGCTTTCTCAAGTTATTACTTGTCTCTTTGCTAGCGTAAGGTAACTATTCCGAGTTACTCGATTTAATTAATGTCACATTAGTAGTTAATGTGTGCCCGTTGTTTGTTAAGTGTTTAGGTGATTGATAATGTGTTACTTTCGTTTTTCACATGATAGAAATTAGAAATAGCATGAGAATAATATTGCGATAAAATTTGTAATTTGGGCCAAAGCAGGCCAAGACTCGAGTGGGCAGTTATTGACCGAACGAGTTTGGTCAAACTAGGTTTAAACCAATCGACCTCGATTTGACCGATGACCCGTCGCGGGACTCGGGTCGAGGGTTTGTCTTTGAGGTGAGATTGGTTGTTATTGGAAATTTTATGTTATGTCTTGATATTTGTAATTATCATTTCACATGTTGGTTGTTGGATGAATTGGTCGCCTTATACTTGATCTTATTGCCTCTTTGCCATTTTAGCTTGTTCTCATGAATTATGAAATTAACGGTTAGCTAGAATTTGGATTATTATTGATAATGGAGATATTGTTGGATTGTCAGCTGAATTGGGTATCCTACTTATCTTGTGTGGTGTGGGCTAAAGTATTCAAGCTGGGACTACCTGGGACTAGGTCCTAGGTGAGTATTTCGGCCTTCATCATAGATAGGTCATTATAGTCTTTGACGAGTGTATGTTCACTGCTTAATAGCCTCTGTGTTCCTGACTTGGTGGGTTTATATCCAAGTTGGGGCATGACCTCGTTACTTATTTTGAGAGTAAGTGGTCAGCTTAAGTACTAGCCAACCCTTTGGTGGACTCCTTAGGGTACTCACATGGTTTTATACAATTGTGGGTCTTGGGTGCGGTGGTGTGTATCCGCATGTCTAGGTCTGCGCAGATTTTAGGCTAGGGTTGTGTTGTGTCTTGGCCATGTTTTGATAGAACCTCGAGCCAAGATACCGGTTCGATTACCTTCCCTACCTCGTGGTATAGACTCGAGTTCTGAGTGACTATTGACGGGACTAAGAACTTATGCCTGTCTTTGATATATTGCCCTTTCTTGTTTGATGATTCTATGAATCATAGAAGGTGAGATGCAAGCCGGCTATGGTTGATAGAGTTTGGATTCCTGGATGTTATGTGATTCACATGATAGTGTAGTATGAGTCGGTCTAGTATTCACATGCTAGGACTATGTGTGGTTATATTGTTATTCACATGATAAGCACGATTGTCTAGCATCTATATGCTAAGGCATTGTGTGATTCGTATTCATATTCTTATGTTTACATGTTATATTAATTATGACATTTCGTGGTCGGGAGAACTCGAGTTACTCCCCACTGACTGTGGCTTTCGTATTTGTATAAAATGCGAATGACAGGTAGGTGATGCATATATGGGGTACATGGACGAGCTAGCGAGCAAAGTAACCTTGGAACCTAGATTAACTTTATTATATTGTGACCCTTAAATTTTTTTTATGTCACATACATTTTAGGGACATATGTCTCCCTCTTTACATTTGGTTGTATAATTTGCTATTCGCGACTTTAGCGATGGTTATGTTATGAAACTTCTAGTTAGACCTTGTATGTTTGACACCTTCCAATTTGGATATCTTTATAACAGGTTCAGGTTTTAAAAATTACATGTTTTTACCCAAATGAACCTATTACAAACATATCCATGCAGTTTTATTCTAGAATTACGTGTTTACTTTTCCGCGATAAATGAGGGTGTCACAGTTGGTATCAGAGCATATTTGCTCCCGACGCACGTTTGTGCACCCCAATATAAATTACTTGACCTTAAAATAATAAACTTGAGAGATGGGTAAGATGGGTAGACTTAGGACCTTATGTTGTAGTCTCTTTGTGTTTGCCCTTTGTTAGGTACTAACCTGTTTGTTGATTGTCATTTAATAATTGCTGCGTTCTTGGATCAATGACCGTGAGCTTATCTATAGCTAATGGAGTTATTACCCTTATTATAAAGAAATTTTTGAACTAAAGGTTTTGAAAATATTTTAATGTTTTTCACTGGTTTTAACGTCAATTAGTGTTAAAGCTTGTTATTGGAGACGTCTGATAATTAGTTTTATCATTTGTTGGTGTAAAAATGTATTTTTATGTCTTTGAATTGGAATATTGATATTCTTGAGTGATCGCCAAGAGTATCTCCGTTCCATTGAAAGGACACTTATATTTTACGAAGATCAAGATTTAGTGCCTATTCTTTGAGGATTGAAGATTTGTTCAACCTTTGAAGAGTGCTTCTACTTCTTTGAAGATGTTTCTCGTTCTTTTTGTATCTCGTCTTATTCTTAATCTCTTGGTGCTTATCCTCCTTCTAAACTCCCTTCTGTTTTACTTTAAAAGCTAGTCTTGTACTCCTAACTTGTTCTTTGTTCCTTGCTTACCCTTCCTTAACGCCTTTTTGATAGTACTCTTTCTTTTGAGGAGATTGTTTGTGTTTGACCCTTAACCCTGGCTTTGAGAAGTCGTGATGTTAGAAAGACTTAGGTAAGGTGATAAGACATACTTAGTGATTCTTATACCTAGTTCCTTGACAAAGTGAGTATAATTGATCGGTGGAATTTTGTGTGTTAAGTGTGAGTTGCCTATGATATTAAGATTATGGAACTTAGCCTTGCTGTTTATACTTGGAATGTGAGGATTTGATAACTTGAGTATTGTTGCTTGGGGATTTGACATGGGGTAGAGTTTATGATGAGAGCTTGGAAAGAAACACCTATAGGACGTGTTGGCCATTGGTGATAAAAGTGTTACTTGGAAGTTTGAGTTGAACTCGAGATTAGCGTAGTCGGTATACTTTTGTGAGTGTTGTGCTGATTACGTAGGAACCATGTTAGGTGAGAATTGTTGTTAGCTTTAGAATCTCATTCGGGTATCCACTTTGCGGTAATGAGGAATTAGTAGCCAGAGTTCTTGAGATGTAATTATAAGTTGGGATCGATGGATGTTGAGCTGAGATGAGTTAGAGGTTTTGGGTGGTTGCCTTGTGATTTGGAGAATGTCACCATCTATGCTTTAGGTTTCGAGAGTATAACAAGACCTCTTTGGGGTGATAGATTATGGAAAAGGATTTTTGAATTGGGATTTTGATTAAGGGTTGTACCATTTTGAGAAACTCATAGTTGACACTAGATGGATATGAGCATAGCTTTGTTAGAAGCTTTGACCTTGATCTCGTGGAGGTTGTTTGTAGATATCTCAGGATTTAGAGTGGTGAAATCACACTTATAGTGAAGTACCTTGTTTCTTGGAATAGCTTAGGATGAAGTAACATAGGTGTTTTGAGGAAATTCTTGGAAGTAATGTGGTTCTGAGATTTATTTTATTAGGAAATTTTCAGAACCGTTTAGGATGATGTTATGTTTGGGATATGAGTATCCGCGTTTCCCTGTTGTCTCATTTCCCTTCTTCTTTCACCATAAGCGTGGTCGTTCATATCTCTCTTCCTCAATTCACCATGCTCCTCCTTTAAATTCGATGCTGATAACCTATATAATTCTACCTTTGACATCCTTGTTGACCTAACTTCGACTCTTACCCTTAGGAAAGTTCACCATAGCTCTTTTGGTTGGTTAAGTTTGGACTCTCTTAGCGTACCTTGTATTTTGATGTCTAAGTTACTTTTCTTTTCGTACAATTTCTAAACAATTCAAACTATCATTTTTGATTCATTGTTAAAAAAATATGTTACTCCTACAAAACTTTACCTATTTTAAAGGTTTGAAAATGAAAATTTAATTTAGTTCCCATTTTGATCTTTGAGCATCGACTCCTTTATCCTAAATTTTGATTGTTAAACCCGAATTGCTTTTAAATTTTGTTCAATTTCTAATTAACTTTGATTTGTTTATGATTCTTTGTCAAAATTTAATGTTATATTTTCACGAACTTGACTCCTTTTTGAGTTTAACCCTGAATCCCTTAATTTTCATTTGGTTTTAACGTTGATGGGATGTTAGGACTCGTTATTAAAGGCGTCTAATAACTTGTTCTACGCTTGTCGGCGAATAGTTTTTGTTTTAAATTTGTCTCTGACTTGGAAAGTTAGCGTTCTTGTGTGCACGACAAGAGCAATTCCGTTCCATGAATGAGACGTATATTTTTGAAAACTCTTCATTAATGTTTTTGAAGGTATTTTGATTTTTGATTTATACAAATGATTTGCCTTTGACCTTATCTTGGATTTGGAATGTGATGTTCTTGAATGCGCAACGAGAACACTTCCGTTCCTCCGATGAGAATCGTTACTCGGAAAATTTTATTTGAAACTTTTGAAAGAATTTTGATTCTTACGATAAGTGACCTTTTAAATGTTTTGGTTACCGATTCCAATTTCAGTTTTATTTTTATAACCTTTCATTTATACTTTCAAGTTTCGAGGACGAAACTTTTTAAAAACATGGGGTGATTGTAACACCCCGTATTTTATTAAGTTGGATAAAATTCTTTTAATTGCTATTTTGAATTTAATTACATCATTTAACGATTTATATATTTATGCTTAGCTAATTAATTAATTTCATCATAATTCGATACGTTAATTTTAATAATCATTAATAAGTTTATTTAAAGTTAGTTCGAGTTTATTGAAATTAGTTCGAGTTTATTTATTTAATAATTTCCGTTTCTTTACGAGTCCTTATGAAAGTTGTTTTAAGTAAACCCGAGATGGATTTTGGGAACAAAACCGTCCAATTAGCTATTTTGAGCTTATTTCACTAAATTAGCAATTTTTATTAATATCCGTTAGTTTTGTAAAAATCGCTAATAATTCCGATTCAAGCTGATATTGTATTATTTACGTTAACTAGCTGAGTTTATTTTATTTTCACTCATTAAATTTATTTATTATTGATTCCGTTTTATTACTGAAACTTTTACTTAAATCGGTTAAATTTAACTCAAACGGTTTTAATAACGATCGAAGTTTCTTAACGACGAAGAAACGTCGTATAATAAATAGCAGTCAGTTTCACGCCATCATTTCTTCATCCCTTCACGTCTCCTTCTTCCCTTCTTTGTTCTTCATTTCCTTCGTTTTAATTTTGATCTTCAAAATTGATACGATGTCTCGCTTGTCATCCGTTTTCAACTATTTTTGTTCCATAGCGCTCATTTCGTCGTTCTCGTCAATCCGTTGTAAGTAAAATTCATTTTCGTCATGTATTTTTACAAACCCATTTATATTTTCAGCTTTATTTATGATAAGACGGTTGTATGTACTAAAATAGACGGTCTGGTAGAAGATTAAAAAGGTAACGATAACGGATTACTCGATATTACTTGTAAAATATGTTTATTTCGAATGCTGGTTAGTCTGTTTTATAATTGAGACGGTGTATAATTATATATAGGGATCCTTATGGATGTTAATTAGTCAGTTGTATAGTTGAGACGGTGTATACTGATATGTGGAGATGATTGAGACGGTGTATACTGACCTCTAGGGATCATTTGGGATGCTAGCTAGTAAGTGGTATATTTAAGACGGTGTATGCTGACATGTATGGATTGTTTTGGGTGATAATTGGTGTGTTTTATAGTTGAGACGGTGTATACTGACATGTAGGGATTGTTTTGGACTGATTTGGACTCTGTGTTGGGGCGATTTTTGTAGTCTTTAGGGTCTGTTTTTGAGTTGCTTTATACTTGTGGATTTCCGCTCTAAAACCGTTTTAAATGCCGACTTAGTTGGCTCAGCTAGGACTGTTTTTAGGCGCGAGAATGGAGTCTTAAGGGGACGATTGGTACTCTGTTTTGGGCAGGGACGAGAGCTGTCATCGTGGGTTTTCACTTTGCATTTGAGGACTGGAGTTGGGGTCGAACTTAGGCATCTTTTGGGTTCTGTTTTGGACTGATTTTTGGGTCAGGTTATGAAGTAGGGTGAAGGGTGGCTATGGGTAGTCGGGTGGTGGTCGTGTCGGACTCCCTGTGGCCTAGGTGGCTTTGGCCGTGGCCTAGCTAAGTCACGAGTTTGAGGCCATGTGTAGTTGGTGGTTAGGCCGAGTTTGAGGTTGTCATAATAACTTTTGAGCCGTGTCCATAAATTGTTTTGACGCTAGTTTGGTTTATTTAAAATATAATTAAATTAATTTCCGTCTCATATTTTATATAAAGATTATTCGTTAATATCGTCCTTTCACATAATTATTTTAGGTGGCTCATATGTGGTTGAAGATGAAGAGTAATTTTGGGTTTTAGAAGCTTTCTCAAGTTATTACTTGTCTCTTTGCTAGCGTAAGGTAACTATTCCGAGTTACTCGACGAATTAATGTCACATTAGTAGTTAATGTGTGTCTGTTGTTTGTTAAGTGTTTAGGTGATTGATAATGTGTTACTTTCGTTTTTCACATGATAGAAATTAGAAATAGCATGAGAATAATATTGCGATAAAATTTGTAATTTGGGCCAAAGCAGGCCAAGACTCTGAGCTGGGCCAGATTGACCGAACGAGTTTGGTCAAACTAGGTTTAAACCAGTCAGCCTCGATTTGACCGATGACCCGTCGCGGGACTCGGGTCGAGGGTTTGTCTTTGAGGTGAGATTGGTTGTTATTGGAAATTTTATGTTATGTCTTGACATTTGTAATTATCATTTCACATGTTGGTTGTTGGATGAATTGGTCGCCTTATACTTGGTCTTATTACCTCTTTGCCATTTTAGCTTGTTCTCATGAATTATGAAATTAACGGTTAGTTGGAATTTGGATTATTATTGATAATGGAGATATTGTTGGATTGTCAATTTGAATTGGGTATCCTACTTGTCTTGTGTGGTGTGGGCTAAAGTATTCAAGTCGGGACTAGGCTGACTAGGTCCTAGGTGAGTATTTCGGCCTTCATCATAGATAGGTCATTATAGTCTAAGACGAGTGTATGTTCACTGCTTAATAGCCTCTGTGTTCCTGACTTGGTGGGTTTATATCCAAGTTGGGGCATGACCTCGTTACTTATTTTGAGAGTAAGTGGTCAGCTTAAGTACTAGCCAACCCTTTGGTGGACTCCTTAGGGTACTCACATGGTTTTATACAATTGTGGGTCTTGGGTGCGGTGGTGTGTATCCGCATGTCTAGGTCTGCTTGTGATTTTAGGCTAGGGTTGTGTTGTGTCTTGGCCATGTTTTGATAGAACCTCGAGCCAAGATACCGGTTCGATTACCTTCCCTACCTCGTGGTATAGACTCGAGTTCTGAGTGACTATTGACGGGACTAAGAACTTATGCCTGTCTTTGATATATTGCCCTTTCTTGTTTGATGATTCTATGAATCATAGAAGGTGAGATGCAAGCCGGCTATGGTTGATAGAGTTTGGATTCCTGGATGTTATGTGATTCACATGATAGTGTAGTATAAGTCGGTCTAGTATTCACATGCTAGGACTATGTGTTGTTATATTGTTGTTCACATGATAAGCACGATTGTCTAGCATCTATATGCTAAGGCATTGTGTGATTCGTATTCATATTCTTATGTTTACATGTTATATTAATTATGACATTTCGTGGCTGGGAGAACGCGGAGTTACTCCCACCGACCGTGGCTTTCGTATTTGTATAAAATGCGAATGACAAGTAGGTGATGCATATATGGGGTACATGGACGAGCTAGCGAGCAAAGTAACCTTGGAACCTAGATTAACTTTATTTTATTGTGACCCTTAAACATTTTTTTATGTCACATACATTTTAGGGACATATGTCTCCCTCTTTACATTTGGTTGTATAATTTGCTATTCGCGACTTTAGCGATGGTTATGTTATGAAACTTCTAGTTAGACCTTGTATGTTTGACACCTTCCAATTTGGATATCTTTATAACAGGTTCAGGTTTTAAAAATTACAGGTTTTTACCCAAATGAACCTATTACAAACATATCCATGCAGTTTTATTCTAGAATTACGTGTTTACTTTTCCGCGATAAATGAGGGTGTCACATTATCACTCGATCGAATGCTTTATTTATTGGAGTTGCTCGATCGAGCAGTTCAAGTATACTCAAGAGAAGACTTTGCAAGGAGTGCTCGATCGAGTGGTTTATTTCCACTCGATCGAGTGGTTTGATGCTGTTTTGCTCGATCGAGTGGTTTATTTCCACTCGATGGAGTGGTTTGTCCTGCTTTAGTTTATTTTCCGCCTAATTTCGTATGGGCTTTTGTAATTAGTCCATAGATTAGGTTTAGAGTGTGTTTTTCGTATAAGACAGAGTGAAGAACAACGTAACTCCTCGCTGGATTCTCGGTCACTGACTTTTACTCTATACTTTGCTACTGTTCATTGGATTTTGCTTTCTTCCTACACTTTTGCTACTCGGATTCGGATTGTATTGGTACTATTCTTCTTCTTTAATCTCTTAATCTTAATTATTGCTTTAATTCCTTCTTTCCTTTATTGTTATCATAATTGCTTTAATTCGATCTTTATTAGTTTTGTTATTATGTTTAGTTTCGATTATCTATTTGTTATTATTGTTAGTTAAATGATGATGCGTAGCTAATTCCCCTCTGCTAAGACTATAGGGGATCCATAATTATGAAGGGAAAGTAATCGATCTATTGGGTTAATCTTTGGTATAATCTTTGTTGTTAATCACGCAATTAATTGTATCTGTTTAATTGAGTCGACGCAATTAGGCATTTATATCATAGTGACCCTTGACCTGGACCGAAAGGTTGGAATAGGCGAGACTAGTAGCGAACAATAGAGCATTATAGTTAGGGCGAAAGCTAAGCTATTTGTGCTTTAGGGCGAATTGAGGCCGAAAGGAGATATTCATTGCTCCTCGGGCCAGTATCGCATTGACACGAGACCTAGATTACTTGATCAATGATTATGGTGAACCGTCTGTCTTAGCTGTTTTCTCTACTTGATTTACCTTTATTCTCTTATTTTCTCTTCCCTATTCTTATCATTAGTTTAGAATCAATCAATTTAAACCCCCCAATTTGGTTACCGAGACGAACTTAGACAAAGCTGACATCTTCCCATCTTCCTGTGGAGATCGACCCGACTTCCCTAGCTATATTAGTTAGAGCCAGTTGGTTATTTTTGATAGGTATACGACTGCCCTGTCAGTATCGATCTGTGAATGGTATGGTATTCGTGTGACGAATTTTGATGATGGTACAATAGTTTGGTTTGGAATTGAGACGGAAGAGATATGCGAGTTGGCGTGGATGGAAGCGTGGTAATCATATGGTACTAGTTGGTGTGGTGTGTTGTATACGTCCTTTCTAGCATTAGGGATTTTCAAGTTGTTTTATTTTCATCTTTTATAAGTATGGTTACATGATGTCTGTTTCGTGCATGCCCTAGTTGTTAGAAAAGGTGACAATTACTTAAGTAATTGTTGTATTCATATATATATATATATATATATATATATATATATATATATATATATATATATATATATATATATATATAGGGTTCTTGTAAATCCACTATATCTTATAAGTCCCTAAGTCCTTATAAGGGCTCTTGGATGAAGGGAATGGAGGGATGAGATTACATCTCAATGAAGGGCCATAAATCTCCCTCCCTAATCCTGTATAACTTTTTCCTAATCCTGTATAACTTCTTCCTCATTCTAATCTCCCTACTCACCTCCTCATTATTCATTCTCTCACACTTTTCTTATCCCCTCATTCTCTCTCATTCTCTGAAAACAAAATAAAATCAAACCAAAAAAACGAAAACCAAAAAAAAAAACAAAACAACAACTTCTTCATCGACACCACCACCATAACAAACCACCCTTCCACCACCACTCACACCACGCACGCCGCCAACCTCCCCAACACCACCGTCACCAACTAACAACCACCTCTATTTCCAACCGTCCTCCTCTACCTCACCGCCCATCACCATCACCGTCTCACCTCAGCAACCGTCACACAACCCACAACCACCCCCACGCTGACCCGCCACCATCCACCACGCCAACAACAAACAATACCGCGACAACCATCACCCCAGAACCGGCCTCCCCTGGTCTGCTCCGCCCCCACTTCACCTTTTTTTCAGATCCAAAAAAGACGGGATTGTTGTTGGTTGTTGCGGCTGGTGGTGTTGTTTCTGGCGGCTCCGTCCTTCCTTCCACCGCCGACTACCTCCTCTTCCCCTGACCCACGACCGACGACCTCCTCTTCCCCTGACCCACGACCGATGGTTTTCGATTGGTTTTTGTGTTTGCTTTGTTTTTTTTTTTCCGATTTCTTTGTGTTTGTTTTGTTGTTAGCTGATGATTTTGGTTCTTGTTTAGTTTTGTATATATTTTTTTTAAGTGTTTTTGTTTGTGTTGTTTTTGTTGTGCTTGTTTTTTATCTTTTTTTTATCTTGTTTTTATTAAAGTTACTCGTCTCATAAAAAAACCGTCTTTTTATTTATTTTTTTTCAGATTTTGTATTCAAATCTGTTTTTTTCTAAAATAAAAATTAGATATTGTTTTTTTATACTCATGAAACATTAAAGTTATACTATTTACAACTAAAGTTATACCCTTTAAAAATTAAAGTTTACTATTCACGATCAAAGTTATATCCTTGAACTAGACGAAAAAATGAGTTTGTGTTCCGGTTGCTTGTGATTTAAAATCTTGTCTTGTTTTATATTTTTATATTTCAAATATCGTCTTATTTTATATTTTTCTTTACATCTAATAGTGTTTTAGTTTAGATTTTTTTATTATTATTTCAGATTTGGTATTAATTTTGTGTGTTGTTGTTGTTGGTTTTTTTAGATCTATTTATTTTTCAGATTTAATTCGTCATATTATTGCAATTAAAGTTATACCCTTGAAACATTAAAGTTATACTATTTACAGCTAAAGTTATTCCCTTTTAACATTAAAGTTACACAATAAACATCTAAAGTTATACATTGTATAAATTGAAGTTACACAACCATTCAAGTTTGTTTTGTTTGGTTTTTGGTTTTTTTTGTTTTGGTTTATTTTTGACTTATTTTTGTTTTGATTTATTTTTCACTAAAGTTATACTCTTTAAACATTAAAGTTACACTATTTAGGACAAAAGTTATATCATTATACACTAAAGTTATACGCATAAATACAAAAGTTATAGATCTATTTTATATAACTCAATTTGTATATTTTTTTTAGTATTTGTGTGTTGGTGTTGTTGTGAGGTGTTTTTAAATTTTGCTACAATAAATTGAATTTTTATTTTTCATTGTTATTTTTTTTTGACGAATCATGATTTTGTTATTTGTTTTTTTTTGTTATTGTTATTTGGTTTTTTTAGTTATTTGTTTTTTTCTTAGATTTATGGGTTTTTGGTTTATTAGTTTTCAGATCTAGTTTTCTTTTTCTCAATTTTGTTTTGTTTTTTTTTTTTTTTTTTCGTTTTTTTGTTTAGTTTAGATCTAGTATTGGTGAGATTTACGATTTTTTCTACTTTATAATTTTTGTTTACAATTTACATTTGTTAACTTTTTTTTATTTTGAATTTTTAAAACTATATGTGAATACAACTAAAGTTATACTATCTGCTACTAAAGTTACACTAATTACGACTAAAGTTATACACGTCAAACATTAAAATTACATAAACTTGGACTATATGACTAAAGTTACACTACTTATGATGAAAGTTGCACTAATTATGACTAAAGTTATACCCTTTAAATATTAAAGTTACACTATTTAGGACAAAAGTTATTTCATTAAGGATTAAAGTTATACCCTTAAAATATTAAATCTCTTATTCTTCTCACTTCTCTTTTTTTGGGACTAAAGTTGCACAATTTTGGACTAAATAATGTAAGTTTATGGACTAGAGTTATTTGGACTAAAAGTTATACAAATATGGACTACAGTTATACAAATTTGGACTAAAGTTATACAAATATGGACTAAAGTTATACAAATATAGACTAGACTCTAGAGTTACACAATATTAACTTAAAAATACAAAATTAACATTATATTTTCAAAATCATGTAACTCTAGTGTTTTAAGGGTGTAACTTTAGTAGTTAATACTATAACTTTGGACTAAAGTTACATAATTAATATAAACTTGTCTTAAAATTTAACAAAATTCACGCTCAAGAAATAAAGTTTTACCTATAAATCACTAATAGTGTAACTTTAGTCTTTTTTTTGTATAACTTTAGTCTAAAATCGTGTAACTTTAGTCCAGAATCGTGTAACTTTAGCCCCAAATCGTGTAACTTGAGTCCAAAATTGTATAACTTTAGTCCACATATAAATTCAGATTTCAAACCAACACAATAACAAGATGAGATTGAAGTTGCACTTATTGTCATTGAAGTTGCACATAATGCCACTGAAGTTGCGCATAATGTCATCGAAGTTGCACATAATGTGTATTGAAGTGGCACATAATGTCATTGAAGTTATACATAATGTAGTATGAATTTATACATAATGTCAGTGAAGTTGCACACAATGTCATTGAAGTTGTACATAATGTGGATTGAAGTTATAAATAATATCAGTGAAGTTATACATAATGTGGATTGAAGTTATTCATAATGTCAGTGAAGTTATACACATTGAAGTTTAAATACTAAATCTGAAAATTTTATAATACAAGAAGAGATTTTAAATAATTTATAAAACAAGAGATTGAAGTTATAAACATTGAAATTTGAGAAAATAAATAAATATACATTGAAATTTAATACTAAAACTGAAAAATTTATATAGCAAGATGAATTTTAACGAGACGAGATTTGGAAAAAAAAAACAAGACGATATTTGAAATGTCAAAATATGAATTATAATAATTTTAATATATCTAAGATTAATATTAACAAGTAGAAATAAAACAACTTCAAACAACAAATTTAACACAAAATCGAAAAAAAAAAGTTAGCTGACATTAAACAAGATCGTGGTGGTGAGACGGTGGGCGGTGGGTAGGTGGTGTCGGGTGAGGTAGTGGTGTATGAAGAAGAAAGATTTTGATTTAATTGGATTTTTTGTTTTTTTAGGTTTTTTGGATTTTTTGGGTTTTTTGATTTATTTGGATTTTTTGGGTTTTTTGATTTATTTGGATTTTTTGGGTTTTTTTTATTTGGGTTTTTGGGTTTTTATTTATTTGGATTTATTTGGTTTTTTTGGGGTTTGAGAGAGGAGAGGAGTGAAATTTGTGGGAGATGAGAGAGAAATGGTGAGTGGAAAACAAATATATAGTAAATTAGTGATTAATTAGGTGGATTGGTGAGATGTGTTAATTAGGCTTTTAATCACCTTTGGGTGGGTTCATCTCAACCCTCCATCCAATGGCTCTCTATAAGACTTATGGACTTAATATATATAGGTGGACTTACATGATCTCTTCTCTCTCTCTCTCTCTATATATATATATATATATATATATATATATATATATATATATATATATATATATATATATATATATATATATATATATATATATATATATATATATATATATATATATATACATATATATAGAGGTGGGATCTCGTGAGTTTGGTTCTTATGGTGAGTTTGTGCTTTAAAATCTCAGCCATTAGATCATCACAAATAAACGCTTGAGATTGGATCTAATATAATAATAAAAAGCACTCGCACGTCATTCATCGACATTTTCGTCTTTCTTTCTTTCTCTCACTTCCTTGTTGAACAAATCTCGTTATTTCCTCGCAATTTCTAGGTATTATCTAATTCCTCCTCGATCTTCTCAATTACTCCTTAATTTGCGATTAATTTACAATTAATTTCATTCATTCAATCTACTTCTTCATGCGCATTACTTGAATTTATGATTATTATTGTGTAATTGATTGATTATCCGACTTTTATTGATTTCAGTAATTTGATTTTCTAATTTGTGTATGTTATTACTATTGAATTGTTAATTGTTTGTTACGATTCTCACTGTTTTATTGTAAAATTGTTATTTTAGGGATTGTCAACGCGATTTACGATTGACCTTAATTTGATTTGAAAATTGTTGATTTTGTGATTAATTTTGATTTCAATTTCTATTAACTAAGGCATAAAATAGTAGAGCACTCTATTCTGAACAAAGACACATCATAATTCATTAATTTTGATTTCTATTAATTTGGTTTGAGAACACGCGAACACTCGGAATTGAAATGAAACGGGAGAAGAGTTAGAAGGAGAAGAAGTGAATGAGGTTGTTGAAGGTGAGAAGAGAGGGAATGCGGAAATTGATTGACATTGCTGGAGGAATGTTTGTGGTATCGCCATTACTGTAGCTGCTAGGTTAATCAAAGAAGCAGGAGAAGAAAGATGTATACACTCTTAAAGTAGTCTTAGTTGCTGAATATGTTATTTTTCCTTAATTTTTTTTCTTTGCAGGCGGAACAACGTGATTTTCTACTGACTAATGGTACAATTAATGCTACTAAGCATAGAAAAGGAATGTCAGCTAGTGAGGGACACTATAATGATCTCAACGATATCCCATGCCAAGAAGTTTCATCTAACTTAGCTGAGATGACGAGTCCAAAAACGCTACGAGCAAGTGAGCAAAATGTAAAGAATACTGATCTGCCTACGTCTGCAGTTGCTAAGTTCAAGGAAAAAAACTTGACAACTGCAACAAGTTCAAAACAAGTGATGAACAGTCAAGTTTCTCTTGGCAAAAAAAAAGAGTAAAAAAATCACAATAACACCAGAATAACAGCACAATAACACGTGGTAAAAAAAGAATAAAAAAAAATCAAAGTAGTAAAAAAAATCAAAGTGACACCGGAATAACATCACAATAATAGCATGATAACATCAAAATAACATGTGAGGAAAAAAAATCAAAGTAGTAAAAAAAATCTAAGTGACACCGGAATAACATCACAATAACACTAGAATAACAATAACAGCAGAATAACAACACAATAACACATGGTAAAAAAAAGAGTAAAAGAATCAAAGTAGTTAAAAAAATCAAAGTGACACCGGAATAACATCACAATAACACCAGAATATTAGCACAATAACATGTGGTAGAAAAAAGTAAAAAAATCAAAAGTAGTAAAAAAAAATCAAAGTGACACCGGAATAACATCACAATAACACAAGGAATAACAATAACAGTAGAATAACAGCACAATAACACGTGGTAAAAAAAAGAGAGAAAAAAATCAAAGTAAAAAAAAAAAGCACAATAACAGCATAATAACACGAGGTAAAAAAAGGGAAAAAAAAATTAAAGTAAAAAAAAATCTGGTACAAAAAGAAAAAGAAAAAAGGGTAACATAATGAGAAAATTAGAGAAAAACATAAGAGAAAAAAAAAAATCAAAGTCGTAAAAAAAAAAGCACAATAACAGCATAATAACACGAGGTAAAAAAAGGGGATAAAAAAAATTAAAGTAAAAAAAAAGAGTAACACTAGAAAAAAGAGAAAATAAGTAAATGACAGTGGTTTTATATGACAGGTAAGATTAGATCTTGGCCATTCATCTGTAATATAATTAGTGGCTGAGATTTCCAAGCACAAACTCACCGTAAGAAACAAAACTTACAAGAATCTAACTATATATATATATATATATATAGGCGGGATCTCGTGATTTTGGTTCTTACGGTGAGTTTGTGGTTGGAAATCTCAGCCATTGGATGAGGGTAGATATACGGCTGAGATGAATATCGAAATAAAATAAGTCGGTCCTCTTAAAACACACTTTCGCAGTATCACTCATTCCCCCAATTCAATTTTCTCTCTCCACTTCAACCTTGGCAGCCAACCAAAATCAAAGCTCCAGCTCCGCCGTCGCCTTTCATAGCCGTCAATCGCCACATCAATCTCGAGCGCGCTATTTATACTATTAAAACTAAATACTTTTCGCAGTATTTAACTCATTGTGCTGGCTTGTTGCGATTTGTCTCAGGTACATTCTCACACAGTTTTTTCAATTACGTATGCTCTCCTTGATTTTCAATGATTTTAGATAGCTATTTATTTTATTAAAAATGTTATTGTGCATTTTAGTTCCGTAGTTTATGAATTAAACTGCTCCGTTTTGCGTCCTCATATAATCTTGGCTAAATTTTTTGTTGTCTTTCGGTTTTAGTGTCTAAAGCTATTGTGATATTCAATACAGTGGTTGTTGATGATGAGGAAAGTTACTTAGGATTCGTTTTATTATGTTTTAGATGGATCGAATTTGGCAAAGTATCTTAGCACCAACTATTGATTATTGATTTCGACCAAATTCGGATGTCTGGGATTAGTAAGCAATTTGAGAAATTCCTCTTGATTTGGATTTTCACTTATCTTGATTTGGCATTACTCACCTTGAGTTTGAAAGTTGAAATTGTCTATAGAATATTATTGTGTGGCATATAGTTGGGGACTTTCACATGACAATACTGTATGGTGGTATTTACGGGTACCCGAGAGACCAGAAGAGCAAGAATGGGAAGCTAAGGCTGTTGTATGAATGTGCTCCTATGAGTTTCATAGTGGAACAAGCTGGTGGGAAAGGATCTGATGGTCATCAGAGAGTACTTGACATTCAACCAATAGAGGTACGCGTACTACTCCCTCCGTCTCAATTATTTGTTTACCTTATTTGTCGTCAAGTTGCTAAATGTTTACCTGTGTGAATATGTTACAGATTCATCAGCGTGTACCGCTCTACATTGTTGAGTTGCTAATTGCTGCTGGGTTGTTTCTAATTGATGAGTTGTGATTGTTGGTGCTAGGTGATGCGTGATTGGAGCAGGGGAGGAGCACGGGTTCAGAGGCGGTTCAGAGGTGGTGTTCTTTCACCTATTGAGTTTATGACGTCTCACAAACCCTCTCCCACTTGCAATTGAGGTTTTATGATCTCCATTAGCATAACTTTAGTAATTAACTGTCCGGGGTTGCATCAAACTTATTTTCTAGCTGAATTCAGGGTTAGTATGTTGAGCTGAGTTGCTGGTGTAATATGGACGTGGACCCTGTTGTTCCTGGGTAAGTAAGCCATTTTAGAATAAAATAATTTAGGTGGTCTTGCTGCTAATTCCTGCATCTGTCACTATTACTTGCGGAGTATTTCTCAATATCTTGGTTGGTGTGTAGTCGTGAGATTGTAGGAACAGTACAATAGGCGGGGGCAAATGTGCAGCACTTGAACGTCAGGGATAATGTCGCGTGGGAACTTGTGTAGATTCATACCGTGAGTGTGATTACTGATTACTGCAATTAGGGGAACGCGAGCTGCTGTATGAATGGGTCGGTTCATATATATATATATATATATATATATATATATATATATATATATATATATATATATATATATATATATAATGCGATGGACAAAGATGGTACAATCATGAAAGGTCCATATCTTTTATCTGCGTTCCTATGTACTTCCTCCATTCAACTCCACTCTACCACTTTCCTTTTTCACGTTTGCCAACACGTGTTTTACGCGCTAAATATCATTAGCTACGTATTTGCAAAAATTATAAAAGTTAGATATTTTTAATGTACTCGTAAAAACGAATCAAACAAGATCTCACATGAATATATTTCCACTTACATATCGAGAGAAAATCGAAATTAAATACACAATTGTGAATAGTGTACAAAAGTGAAATAGGTAGAGTGGAGTTGAATGGAGGAAGTATTCGTCTTCTGATAGTCATGGAGATGAAAGACTGTCAAGATCATTCATTGCAATTAGACTCATCAATTGCTGCATGATGTTTATGTTAGCTCATTAGAAAGACAAACATTGTTGGACGGAAGTAAAAGTAAAATAATATTTTCTCCATTCGAGCCAATTTCATCCTTTTGTTCAATATATCATACTATATGTTAGGTGTTTTAAAATCAAATGTATGGAATTGGCTTGAATGGAGGTAGTATTTATTTTAATGATGATGAAGCTAGACTGGTTTTCACTCCGAACTTATTATCTTTAGGAACTGAATGCTCAAGTTTTGTTAATTACTTCAATGTCCTTTCACTTTTTAGTAGGCTACTCTAACTCGACCGTGAAAATGTCACTTGTTACTCGTTTAACTCAGTATTGGGAGTGTCCAACATGACTATTCAAGAGTCAGGACTTGTATTTTGGACTTTCAACATTTGGACTGCAGGTGCCCGTCAACCTAGATGCAATTGCCGAGTCTGAACCGGTTTACAAAATAACACCAAGCTTAGTTGCTGATCTCTATGGCGACTGGATTATGCCCTTGACCAAGAAGGTCCAAGTCGCGTACTTGCTAAGAAGATTGGATTGAAGTTGGTACTACTCTGCTAGTGCTAACTTGTATTGAATTCTCAATTTGTGCTTGTTTTATTTGTTTATGACTTTGAACATCGTCCTTGGTTTGATTTGAAGAAATGAAGTTGTTTAACCTCTCTATTTGGCTTATATTTTTTTTTTCTCATGTGTCCTGGATAAACTAGCATATTTACGGGACTAATCACTTTCGAAGGCAAAAGCTTTTGATTGACCATTCTTACGACGACTTCAACAAGCAGTGCAAAGTGGATGGGATATTTGTTTATGACTTTCAACAACACAATAACACTAGAGTTACACGTAGATCAACAAGTGTGGACAAGGCCCTTGGGAACTGCGTCCGCGGGATCCACACTAGGCATAATCGACTCGAGGTTCTTTCGAATCGAATTAAGACCAATTAGAGTCGCCACCAAGTTTTTTGGGAACTTGGAACCGTTCAAGTCAACTTTACACCTTTCATCGAAAAGCATAAAGCCAATCGACTACGAGTGATTAAAGATAAAGACTTGTACCCTATATCACTCGATTTGAATGACTCTCGTAATCCAATGGTATTTAGACGGATCCACAAACCATAGATCTTGAGTAAGGGGTGAGGGTGCGTGTTAGGAAGCCCATAAGGACACCTAACCCCGCCCGTCAATAACGGCCTCTACTAAGTCAAGTGTCGGATTTCAAACAAGGTCATAGCTACTACGATATATGATATACAAACATCGTTTTAAAACCCTAACATGTGACAACAATTTCTATGTCGTTTTAGATGCAACTAAACTAACTTTGTCAAAGTTGTAATTTAGCATGTGGGTGGATTGATCTAACAACATATAAACGAAACAAACAAGGCTTGATAGGAATGGGGGAGCCGTTGGGATCTACCCTATTACAACCCAGGCATTTCATGCCGACACAACGAGGAATTAAAGATACAACTCGATCTAAATACAATTGCTATATGCAACACCGTACATGACACATTACACGGCCATTCGGCCTAGAAAAACGTGCACAAAGGGGTGGCCCACGGCTTACATGACTCACGACCTTGGGTCACTCCTCGTAATGTGTGCTTTCACTTAATCTCATCGAATTAGACATAGGGCTACGCACCAAAGCATGCATTAGCATAAATCGGGCCATGTTGCTTTAAACAACATGCGATTTACTACGCTCTTACATGCATTGAGGCACAACCATCTAACCAAACAAGACTAAGGTTTTTGGAAGAGGTTTTGACTCGATAAAAGAAAGCTAACTTGAAAATTACAACTCGACGAACAAACGATAAATTACAAGCGACAAAACAATAAAGAACAAACGATTCATAAAAAACGAAGCAAGAAAGACCGAAGGACACGGCCAAGCCACGGCCACTCTAGACACGGCTACCCTAGGTCCTAGGTCAGGTTCATTAGTTAGATCAATTGATTGCGAAACAAGTTCGAAAACGGGCTAGAAAAACAAGTTAGAAACGACGTTGATCGATTGAAAGGATGTCGCGCAAATGTGTATTCTACACGGCCTAAAGGGGTCAAATTAGGTCAAGGAGTTACGATATTAATGCTACTCATCGAGTGTTAATAGGAAGGTGCTAATCACGCACTCCTATGCTAGCGAGAAATCGAGTGAAAAGAGAGATGCGTTCAATTAGTTATAGAATCGTCAGTTGATTTTTAAAGCTATGTCGATGTACCCTAAGGTGTCTAATTAGGTTATTAAATTGATCTAATGTCATCTAAACGAGTTATATGTTAACAACCAGAGGTCATACTAACATGTAAATGGTCCAGGGGTAGGTCGAATCACACGAAACAAAGGAGGGGTCAAAAGCGAAGGACGAAGTCAGAAATCGTTTTATTAATGCCCTACCTTGAACACGAGGATATGTAAATGAGACGGGGGTGTACGACTGACTGATGTAGCGGCTTCTTTCCCATCTCAAGTCAACGCGGGTGTTCATGGTGGTACTTTAACTCATACTCGGACTAAACTAGTTTCGTAGTTAATTATAACAATCGATAAACAAAAACGATAAACAAATAAAAACAAACTATAAAAAACAAACATAAAAAACGAAATAAAAGGGAGAAAGAGGAGGATTTGATGCACCCTCAACCTACATGTATCGTTGACACCGTCTTGGGTCGTAATCAATGATAGATTTTATCTCGAGAGGACGTCGTCGACGAAGAAACAAAGCAAACAACACGTTTTTGGCAAATCTGGACAGCAACTTTCAAACAGCGATTTCTCTCTCGTTTCACGGTGAAAATTCGATTTAAAAGATGTTTTGAAAACTAGAAAGAGAGGAGAACAGATATCTTAAAGCAACCCCTGCTCGTTTTGAGTTATTGGGCACGAAAAACGAGCACAAACAGAATCGGACGACAGAAAAAGCGCGAAAACAGTGTATAACACTCTGTTTTTCGAGGGAATTCGTGTACTCTCAAGGGCAATTTGGCTCGTAAATCTTTGTCTAATGTGTAGATGGATGTTGTATGGTTAATTAGGAACAAGAAACTCGAATTTTAATGGATGTTTGAAGGAGGAACGAATTGTATTTCGAAGAGGACACACAAACTGTTCTAGTTTGCAAGTCGGTTTTGTGGAGGGTTTTTGAGAGGCAATTAGGGTTTGTTTCTGGAGTTTAAAGCTTGTAAGTGACGTTTTTATGTATGGAGAACTTAGAGGAATTAATGTATGGTGAAGGGGTGGTATTTATAAGGAGTTAAAATAAGGTAAAAGGGGGGAGAGAGGCAGACGGGCCTGTTCGTGCATAGCTGCTGTCCAGCAGCTTTGGTGAGGGTTTGAGAGGCTTTGTGAGGGGTTTTCTTGGTGTTTAAGCTAAGGTAATATGGGTAGGATACTAGGGTATGGGTTAGGGTTAATGGGCACGGGTTTAGGTGGTATTTGGAGCGGGTTTTGGGCTCGGGATTTGAGCTGCAAAACAGGGGGGGCTGCTTCGTGTTTTTGCGGGCTGGTTGGGGGTGATTTGAGACGGGATTTGGGCCATGGTTATGGGGTTCGAACTGGGGTTGGATGGGTAGAGGCTTAGGTTGATTAGTGTACTCGATATTCGTGCCAACTCGTAAAGAAAACGGGCTCAAAAACCGAGCTAAAATCGAGCTCAAAAACGTGTGGTTGAAACGAGTTCTTTTCGATTTTTAAATCGATTTTTCAAATCAATTAACACATTAAAATAAATGATTTTTCAAACCAAATATACTCATAAAATGATTTTTCAAATCAAAAAATTATTTTATTTTCAATAAAATAAACTTGGGAAATAAATTCAAAATAAAATAAAATAAATTGAATTCACCTAAAAAAGCTATAATTTAAATATCATTTAAATTAATAAAATGAACTCACTTAAAAAAACATTAATTTAAATATCATTTAAATTAATAAAATACTTCATCAACGACGCCCATTCTACATCGTAAAACGAGCTCCAAATAATGACAATGACAACTAAAGAATACATGTGTCCTATCATCATCGGGTGTTTGTCGGGTTCTCTATAAATTCCAATATCGACGGATACGGGTATCTCTGAGCCCTCACTTTGACCGAGGCTTGGACAAGGCGAAAGTCAAAGTATACCCCCCCTCTCGACACGAGGATTCTTGGTCGTTTATAGTCCATTAGACTTGCGTATATAAGCTCACTTGACCATAAGAAGAGATCATACCTGAAACTTCGTTGGGGATTGACTCTTGCTTCTGTTGTGTCAAGTTGTCATCGTTGGTCGTCGACCCATAAATTGCATATATGGTGGATTGAGCCTTATCCTTAGGCGCCTACGTATCCGTTTCTGACGGAATCAAACCCGCGTCGTAGTTCGGCCACTGCTGACACATGCCCAAAGTTTATCATCTGCTGGCATTTGTCCAAAATTCATCTGTTGACATTTGCCCAAAGCTTATCATCTGCTGGCAGGTGCCCAAATGGGACGGGACTTTCCAAGGAGGTTGCCGCCGCTTTCATCATTTGCTTTCAGCTACGGAATTCTTCCATTTCATTCTCTTGTATTGAATTGAATTCTGAGTGGATGTCATCCTTTTCATCTTGACAATGGTCTCTGAAGCCAAAGGCTTCAGAGCCCCCAGTTTGCAATGGCTCTAAAGTCGAAGACTTTAGAGCCCCCAGTTGAAGCATATCCTGCTATATTTGAAACACAAAAACGTACTAGCAATAATCATCACATAAGCACATTTGGATCATCGATCTTAAAATTGGATCATTTGAAATAGTGGGTCATCGACCCGAAAATTGACGTTGAAAATTTTGAATAATTGGGCCATCGACCCGAAGTTTGAAGTTGACATCACTTGGAATGTTGGGCCATCGGCCCTTCAAAAAATGAATCTTGAATTTTGAATTTCGAAGGATTGGATCATCGACCCACAAAGATTCCACTACTTGGATCATCTATCCATAATTCGCAAAAAGTTTTTGGAATTTTGAAATCGAACCTTGATGGGTGAGCATGAAATACGACTCAGACACTCTGTATGACCCGTAAACAACGTGGGCGTAGCCCGCTACCGTAAAACAAAAAAGGAAAATAAAACCGCAAGTGTGCACGAGCTTTAATTCAATTATTGACTCGCTGGGGGTAGAAATGTAAATTGGCCATTCTGGCGCCAAAAGATGGCAAATGGGAATCACAAGGCCATCGAACTTGAGACAGAGATATCGTATGGCATGGGCGTGCTCCCAAGGGCACATGGGAATCAAGATCACTTGGCATTGACAAGGTGGATTAAACTCATGGAGCAACAACGTTGGCTTCGCCCAGACACAGACTGATTTTATGAGAACACTTAGACATCACACATGACTTTTGTTGGGAACATTCTGTCACTCTTCTCCTCGCCTCCTTTCTTTTCCGCGAGTTTCATCATTTCTTGCCACCGCCTTCTTTCTTTTCAGCGGGCTTTTACTATTTTTCTTCCACGCCTTCTTTCTTTTCAGCGGGTTTTTCATATTTTCTGTTCCTAACAAAAACCCACATCTATCTGACTGAGCATCTTTGCCTACACCGTTAGATAAAGCTCACTCCGAGACTAGACACTACTCATCTGAATCTATATCCTTATCCTAGCTTACATCGAGCACTAAGACCAACTCAAACAAAGGTGGCTTCATTTGGACTTGGTTAAGACCCGTAAGAAACCGACAAGATAACAACTTGGTTGATGAGTGGATTGAATCCCTTATTCTGAAGGACTGCCTACGTATTCGCGTGGAGCGAAATCAAATCCGACGTAGTTCGATCAAGGTGCATTAAATTGGCATTTTGATTGTGTGTACACACTCGAAGGTTTCACCTAAGGTATCATGTCATATCCCATTCTAGCCTGTAAAGTACCGTTAAATCCTGTGTTTAGGGTTAGGTGTAAAAGGCTTGGATCTTTTGGGATGTGGAGCTTGGTAATAACAAGTTGGAATGGTTAACCATCATTCTGAAGGTTTGTTTTGTGGTGCTAAGGCCAAGGGCTATGGCTGCTGATGTGGTTGGAATGGGTGTCTCGGGTTTGATGAACCACGAGTGCAAATGGGTTGAAAAATGATGTGGGTTCAAATTTCCATGTCTGGACCCTAAAGGCTGGGTGTAACAACACAAGCGGAATAATTCTCAAAATTCCCGACTATCCCTTTGTAACTGTCTCAGGAAGGACTTAAGGGTAAAGAGGTTACTACTTAAGCTTTTGGGCTTCGCTCATTGAACCTCAACTATGGGTACTTGACTTGAATTCTGGCTTCCGTAACTTCGACATTCAACCAAAAAGCATTCCGCAATAACTTCAACATCTTTTTTCCTTTTTTTCTTTTTCTTTCATCTTTTTTTCATTTTTCTTTTTTTTCATTTTTTTTTCATTTTTCCAATTTTTCTCTTTTTCTCATTTTTCATTCTTTTTCATCTTTTTTCTCTCTTTGAAAATGATCTTCTATTCATTCTCTTAGTCATAAATGGATACACCTTGAAAACTGGGCTTCGCCAACTAAATTGGGTTAGAATTAACAATTCCTTCTTAGAACGGGTTGATATCTTCTCTCTTCGAGATGGGATGATTTTGTTGGGGAAAAGGCTTGCCTTCCATCATCGATAGGGGAAACAAGGAGCTAGTCCGGGTTTGTCATAGAATCATCTAAAAGCTTGTCACAAACATTGGTTCAGATGGAGGTTTTCTACCACCAGACATGGAATAGGTAAAGGAATCAAACACGGGATACTAGTGTACCTTACATTTTGAAACAGGACATATTTCTACCCCAGGGATTCCTTTGAGTGTGTTGTGCGTTTTATCATGTTTCGGAATGATTGAGGATTGGAAACAAGACATATTTGGAAACGAAACTGCAACTTTTTTTATTGGAATGAGAAATGCTTAACAGACTCGAAGGAACGATTCCTAGGACACACCCTAGGTCATCGCAGAACAAACGACTCAAATTCCAGAAAAGAAAGTCCTAGACTCGACTCGACTAAGATAAGAAAACGGATCCCGACTCATAATTTTCAAATCTGGTCTTGACCTTTCTCTTGTTCAGCTGTCAGCTTAGATGCCCGGCTCTGGTCCTTGATCCCTTTGATGGTCGGCCTCCATCCCGAGGTAGTCCTCTGAGGATCTACGCGAGTGATAAAAGTTGGTGAAACGAATTGTCTTTTATTAACTTCATTAACGAGAGGAGTACATTATAGAGCAAGACTCCCGACTTGAATTTCATTCTTCGGGTTTAGCAAGGATTCAAAGTAATCCACAAATATGTTCCCGATAAACACCCCTTTCAAGTGACATGGGCGGATAAGATGGGAATAATCGACATTATCTTCGACAGAAACAAAGTTGGCGTGATCGCCAAATGGATTGGTGATGTTATTGGGTTTAACAGTTGGGATCGGGAGCGTTCTGTTCTCAATTATGTCTTGGATTTCGTGCTTCAGTCGATAGCACCTTTCAGTATCATGGCCTTTCCCTTGATGAAAGGCACAATAGGTATTTGGTTTATACCACTTACCTTGTTGCGCAGCGGGAAGGTCCAGAGTTGGACCAATAGGCTTCAGCTTTCCTTGGGCTATGAGCCTTTGGAGAGCGTATGTATAAGTGCATCCGATATCGGTGAATGCCCTTGGTGTTTGGCGCTGCGGATTCTTCGATTTCCCTTCTAAGAGATTGATGGCTTCATCAATATGGGCTGTTGCTGGGGCTTTGCTTTAGATGACGAGGCCCCTTGGTATCCTTTTGGCTTCTCAGCTTCAGCCATTCGGACATCATCCTCTACCTTTATCCCGATTCTTATCAATTCTTTGAAAGAACCAAAATTCTGGTATTTCAGAGCATTACGGTAAACAGGTCGTAAATTCTTCACGAACTTATCTACCATTTCAACTTCACAAGGCTTCTTGGCTAATTTCACGCGCTTCGGTAGCGCCATCTTGCGAGGAATTCAAGAAAGCCCTCTTTTTCCTTCTGTGTCATTACTTCCAAAGTCCTTATGTTGGTGTGAATCTCAACATTGTCAAGATAGTGCTTACGAACTCCACCGTAATATCTTCGAAAGTGGGGAAGTTCTTAAGGTCAAGATTATAGAACCACGCCTTCGGTGTTCATCCGGAGATTGGGCAAAAATTTCGAGAGAGCATGTCGGCAGTACTCCCTTGATGCTAAGTACCCTTTATAGGCCTTAACATGGTGGATCGGATCTTGGGTGCCTTGAACTTTGGGATGTCGGTGAGTACTATGTTCGTGGGCAACTTATCCCGAATCGGGGCATAGGCCCTAGCATTCTCATAGTGGATGTTCTTCCCCTGGGAGAGTTTCAAACGGTCTTCGATGAACTTGAACCGTTTCTCCAGATCAGTCAGAGGTGGAGGGGAATCTTCACCCAGATTAGATTCGATTGCATTCATTCGGGTCATCATGGGATTCACGGCCTCAGTGAGCTTGTTAACAGCATCTTCCATTGCTTGACGTCGAGTTTTTGGCGGCCTTTCTACAAGAAAACCCCGTACTGAGTCAATATTTAAAGTAAGAGCCCCTGCACACTTAAGGACACGACCCCAACTTGACTCAAATAAAGACTCGACTTGAGACTGACTAACCAAAGGTTCGACTCACGGTTGGATTTAGACCTTGTTTCATTTGGACTCGACAAGACGACATGACTCAAGTTGTCATAGCACGATTCTAAACTGGACTCGGTGTGACTAAACCCGTGATTAGACTAACATAGCCCATAGGTTCGGGTGAAACGCCCTAAATGGCCTAGCTTGGACGTTTCTGTGGACTATCCTAGACCAATTGGTCGACCTACATGACTCAAAGCCCAAGATGTGAGCTTGGGTGACCCAACAAGTGTAGGGAAATATCCGTAAAATTCCCTTAAATTTTAAGGATTATAACGCAAATTTACATGTGAATTATGGTCATAAAACATAAATACAAGAGAAACGATAAAGGTAAAGAATCAACCTCGGGTCCTAGTGCAATTCGGCAAAATGAACAGAAATCAACGTAGATTTCCTCCTAATTGTTTCACCCAAGACCGTCTGAGACTATGCCCCTTGTGCTAGAAAGTATTCTCTAATTGCCTTGCAATATCGAGAGAATTTGTTGTGAGTTTTGCTAGATGTGAGATCTGGGTTTCAGAGGAATTTTTCCAAAACCCTAGTTTTGAGACAAATGAATTGCTTAGGTTACAAAAGAGAGAGAGCCTCTCTTTTGTTAGCCTCGGTCCGCGGGTCACAAGAGGAGGGAGTGGGCTTTCCACTTTCTCCTTATTTTGACTCGTGATCCGACTCGTCTCGCTAAAATGTATACGACGCGGTTTTATTATAAATTGTCATCGGTTATCGGTTATTAAAATATCAACTAGCAACATGACTCGATCGATATATTAATACTTGTTCGACAAAGACAATATTGTATAATTAATTCAATATACATTAATTAAATATAAATCGTTTATATTCAATTTACGAATTAACTGCTTAATTCGTCTTAGCCATTATTATTTAATCCGTATTAAATAATTATCTCAACATCGCGTTTGACTAATTACTAGTCAATAACTCTGACTAACTGGTTAGTCATATTAGGCATCAACATGACTGTATTTTCATACCGTCACATCTCTCAAACGTATCCTATAGGTGTGACTTTTAGGGACCAGTTGATCACCGCCATCTGTATGACAATAACGTCAAACTTATCTAGCAAGCCAACCGTTATTGATAAACGTGGATCAACTGATAATAATACCAAAAGTATGCCCTTTGATCCTTTTAGAGATTTAAATGTTATTGCACTAACTTGTAGAGGACACCGGTCCCAACAAGCTCCCACTTGTCCGTACAAGTGTATGTGTAATAACGTTATCCGCACTAACTGGAGGACACAACTCCAACAAACTCCCACTTGTCCGTACAAGTGTATGTGCGATAACCGATTCTCATATTCATTTAAAATTTCTCCCACTCAATGTAAAACAATTTGCAGATCCGGATCCGTAAAGGTCGTATTTTACAATCGATCTGTATCAAGAGTGGTTTCCCCGACTAGAGAGTAACTCAACTGATAAAACGAATTCGTATTCGAGCATGGCCATGCATTTCAGTTACAGCTCCTAGAGTGGCCGTGAGAAATACCGAGTACCTGATAAAGGCTGAATATTTCCTTCAACTCGACTCCTTCCGAACTAAGCACAACATGAAATGACCCAGAAAAAATCTACTTGGCCCCCTGTTACGGATGACCGTGAGAAAGAAACCAAAGTCACCCAAAATCTGCCTTAATCTCATGAGACAGTCGATAGTAAAAAGAATCGACTCTTAGGATCACCATGGAGGTCCTATCCACGACCTGGCACCGAATGTTATATAACATTTAGGACTCCACATCGATGTCACAATTGTGTCCTACGAGATATCCGTATAACTCGCCTCTGTGATTGGTCAGTCAAACGTTTGACTTATGGCTTGTTGAACCCACCATCAACCAACGTCACAAAATAATTACCTTGAGTTATCAGCTCACGTGGGCAATTAAGGACCAAAAATATAATGTTTGTTCAGTTCACTTTGTGGTGTTCAAAATTGTCGTACAAAACCACAAGAAAAAAAAAAATATAAATATCAAAACGATGATGTCGTATAGAGTACATAAGGGAATGAATCTAATCCATAAAAGAGTACTACAACTTAGGAACACGTTTAATTCCCATGGAATTAACATGCCCTTCATTCTTATCTTGTCGTAATGGTTTAGTGAGAGGATCTGCTATGTTATCATCTGTAGCAATCTTTTCTATCACTACTTCCTTTTGCTCCACGTAATATCGGATTAGATGAGCTTTCCGTTGTACATGTCTAGACTTGTTGCTAGACTTTGGCTCCTTAGCTTGGAAGATGGCACCTCTATTGTCGCAATAGATGGTGATCGGGTCATTCGAACTAGGCACTACAGATAGTCCATGTAAGAATTGACGCATCCATATCGCTTCCTTTGCGAGCCTTCGTACGCGCATAGTACTCGGACTCGATCGTAGAATCTTTCGTAACACTTTGTTTGGAACTCTTCCAGTGACTGATCAGCGCCATTAAGAGTAAAACGAATCCGGACTAAGATTTTGAGTCATCTCGATCCATTTGGAAGCTAGCATCTGCGAATCGGTTCGCATAGCTTTTGATCGCCTCCATAAGTCAATGCCCAATCTTTAGTCCTCCGTAGGTACTTAAGAATGTTCTTGACAGCCATCCAATGTGATTCACCTGGATGCTGTTGGAATCGACTTGTCATACTCAATGCATATGCCACGTCTGGACGTGTGCATATCATGGCATACATGATTGATCCTATAGCCGAGGCATAAGGAATCCGTGTCATGCGCTCTTTCTCTTCCGGTGTCTCTGGTGCCTGAGACTTGCTCAAATGCACCCTTGGAGCCATAGGAAGAAACCCTTTTTTGGAGTTAGTCATGCTGAATCTCTCTAGGATCTTGTCTATGTAAGACTCCTGACTGAGAGATAACATCCGACGTGATCTATCTCGATAGATACGGATGCCTAAGATTCTTTGTGCCTCACCCAGATCTTTCATCTGGAAATGGTTTTTCAACCATACTTTTACCGAAGTTAAGAGAGGTATGTCATTCCCAATAAGGAGTATGTCGTCAACATACAATATTAGGAAGACAATCTTGCTCCCACTCGACTTGATATAAAGACATGGTTCCTCAACTGATCGAGTAAATCCATTTTCTTTTATCACTTGGTCGAAGCGATGATTCCAACTCCGAGATGCTTGCTTAAGTCCATAAATGGAACGCTTAAGCTTGCACACTCTCTTAGGATGTTCTGGATCGATGAAACCTTCGGGTTGTACCATGTACAACTCTTCCTCCAAATAACCGTTTAAGAAGGAGGTTTTCACATCCATCTGCCAAATTTCATAGTTATGAAAAGCGGCAATCGCTAAGATAATCCGAATGGAACGCAACATGACTACGGGTGCAAAAATTTCATCGTAGTGCAAACCTGGCACTTGGGTGAAACCTTTAGCAACTAGTCGTGCTTTATAGATATCTTGTTGACCTTCCACAGAATGCTTTATCTTGTAAAGCCATTTGCATTGAAGGGGACGAACCTTAGCAGGTAAGTCAACAAGATCCCATACGTTGTTCTCATACATGGAGTCCATCTCGGATTGCATGGCCTCAAGCCATAGCTTTGAGTCAGAACTAGTCATGGCACCTTTATAGGTTGCGGGTTCACTACTCGTTAAGAGTAGAATGTCATCTATGTCATGTTCCTCGACCATACCAATGTATCTGTCCGGAGGAATATAGACTCTTCCCGACCTCCTAGGTTCCTCAGGAATATTAACCGCAGCCGGGATTGAAGGAACTGGTTCCTCCAATGGTTGCTCGGTATTTGGTTCCGGAATCTCCGACAGTCGAAGGTTCTATCACTCTTTGCATTCTCGAGAAATTCCTTCTCTAAGAATGTCGCACTAGCCGCAACAAAAAACACGTTGTTCGGTTGGCGAATAGAAGTAATGACCAAGTGTTCCTTTAGGATAACCTATAAAGTATGTCTTGACCGATCGCGGGCCGAGCTTATCCTCGTGTCTCCACTTGACATAAGCCTCGCAGCCCCAAACCCGTATAAAGGACAAGTTAGGGACCGTTCCCTTCCATAGTTCATATGGAGTCTTGTTAACAGCTTTAGACGGACTTCGGTTAAGTATTAGAGCAGCTGACAGAAGAGCATAACCCCATAATGAGTCAGGCAACACGGTGTGACTCATCATGGATCGAACCATATCAAGTAGTGTTCGATTTCTCCGTTCGGACACACCATTCAACTGAGGTGTTCCAGGTGGAGTTAATCGTAGGGCAATCCCACAATCCTTAAGGTGTTGATCAAACTCGTGAGAAAGATACTCGCCACCACGGTCCGAGCGCGGTGTTTTAATCTTTCTCGCCCGCAGGGTTACATACCCGATTCTCGGTATTCCTTGAATTTCTCAAAGGATTCACTTTTGTGCTTCATTAAGTAGACATAGCCATATCTACTTAAATCGTCCGTGAAAGTGATGAAATACCTATAGCCTTCTCGTGCGGTGATTGATATAGGCCCACACACATCCGTATGTATGAGTCCTAATAGGTCAGCAGCGCACATTCCAACACCTTTGAAGGAAATTCTAGTCATCTTACCGATGAGACATGATTCACACGTGCCAAATGATTGAAAATCAAAGGCCGAGAAAGCTCCATTCTTTATGAGCTGTTTTACGCGTTTCTCATTAATGTGTCCCATACGGCAGTGCCATAGGTATGTTTGATCTTTGTCACCGACCTTTAACTTCTTATTCATTACGTGTAATATTTCGGTGGTCTGATCTAAAACATAAATTCCGTTCATGGAGACTGCCTTGCCATAAATCATATCGTGTAATGAGAAAATGCAAGAATTATTCTCTATTACAAATGAAAAACCAAGTTTGTCAAGTGCGAAACCGAAATAATGTTTTTAGAAAGACTGGTACATAATAAGCGATTATATAAAAATAACTCAAATCCGCTAGGAAGCTAGATCACGTATGTTCCCCTCGAGACGGCAGCCACTCGGGCTCCATTCCCGACACGCAGGTCCACCTCACCCTTTACGAGGGGTTCGATGTTTCGGAGCCCCTACACATGATTACACAGATGAGAACCACAACCAGTATCTAGTACCCAAGTTCCGTAACTTGCGTGGTTAATCTCAATCATATGAATAAAAGTAGAAGAGGAAGAAGACATACCAACAGTTTAACGCGACTGCTTTTATGTCCTCATGATAAACAGACATGTGCGCCTCAATGCCCATCTTGTGGCGGTGATGGCATTCCATGTTTTCGGTTTTGCTCTTTGTCGCGCCTGATGAGTTACTTGCCTCACCAGGCCCACTCTTACCCGACCCCGACTTCTTGAACTTCGGTTTGCCTCTGCTAGGTCTGCCTCGAGCTTTGCCCTTACCCTTGCCCTTGTTTGACACAACGAGAACATCCTGTTTCAAGCTCCCACTGAACTTCATGTCCTTCTCGGTGCATGCGAGAGAAGGGAGTGTAGTTCATGAGGACTTTTCTTCAAATCATTCATATAGTAATTCGCTCTAAAGAGCGCAAAACCATCATGGAGTGAATGAAGCATGCGGTCAATCACGATGTTCTCGCTGATTTTACAATCAACCGCCTCCAGTCTCTCGACATTCTCAATCATGCTGAGAATGTGTGGGCTAAACGGTTGGCCCTTCTGGAGTCTCGCATCAAAGAAGCGAGTGGTATGCTCATAGGTCACGATTCTCGGTGCTTTCGAGAATTCCTTAGTGAGCGTGGTGAAAATCTTGTTTGCACCTTGGGCTATGAAGCGTTTCTGCAAATTGGATTCCATTGCAAAAATGAGTACGTTTTTAATCGCACCCGCTTCCATGACGAAGTCGCTATACGTGGAGACCTCGTTAACTCGAGCCGTGGGGCCTGGGGCTGGCGGGAGGGGCTCAGTCAGATACTTGAGCTTCCCGTCGGCGGTGGCGCATTCCGTAATGCCGCCTCCCATTCCGCGAAGTTTGATCCATCATTCTTCAGTCTAGTAGACTGATTCATCTGATTCATAAAGATCCGAAGCCAGGACTCACGGTCCAATGTGGCACTTGGCATTGGGTCATCGAGGATGCCAGCCATTATGTTATTAGCAGTTTAAAAACGTGATCTACGCTGAAAAAGAAAGAAAAACAAAAACGAAATAAGCAATTCATCGAGGTGATTTAAGTCTATTTAAAATTCATTTTAATCGTGTAGACTCATTGCACTTGCATAATTGATCTCCCTCAAGAATAATACAAGTGATCCCAAGACTCAATTTCCGTAAATTGATAAGCCAACTTTTTAGCTAGTTCTTCCGTAAGAACTCTTGGTCGATAGATTTCCGTAAATCCTATCTATAGTCCACCATAATCACAGGATCGTACGAGTGACCATGGTGTTGAGATAAAATAAGTCAATCAGTTCCAACTTACCCGACGTAGAAGGGGTCATATTATGCCTACCGACGAAGAAGGGATTCATTGGAGTTTGACCTATAAAGACTGTTCTCAATTTTTGTTTATACGAGGAAGATCCCATCAACTTAGTTTTAATTCATTTTAAGTGAACGAATAACTAGCATTACGTGAATGAATTAACTTAGGTGATGGCTTAAACTTGATCGTGTGACATAAGAATGTCATAGAAAACTAACGCGTGACCTCTATATGAGTCAGTTTTCATGCAATTATTAGGTGGTTTGGTTTTTAGGCGGAAAATGATGCAATCTATCGTTACGATAAAATAAATAAAAGAATGCAATACGTAAATAAAAATTCCTAGTGTGGCCTATCCTAGTAAAAAGAAAACATAATACAACTTTGGAATCCACCGTTGGACCCGAGAAGCTTGTCTTGATGTTCCATCTTTGTCCTTGCAGCGGGAGTGAGCATCCGATCTCCATCTTTGGTCTTCTCAAAATTACAATTAAAATTTACAAAAATAAACCTATTTACATTCTAAATAAAAACTGTAATTACAAGGAAAAAAAACCAAAATGGAGATACGAGATCTCAAAATACAACCAAGACCGTGTTCCATCATTACGGTAACACGTTCTACTAAGGCCACACTAAGTTACAACCGTTTGAAAAATTAAATACGTAATTAAAAGCATTCAAGGCATTCAAAAAAACGATAAATAAAATGCATCAACTAAAACTAAATTTATTCGTGACATAATTCCGTAATTATGTTTAAAATTTATCCAAACCACCTTTTAACGATTAAAATAATGTGATAAAACAGCTTCTATCAGATTAATTTTAATTCATTACAATCCGTTACTTTAAATACGGTTTTAAAATAACTATATGGTACGTGAGTGAACCGTTTCACTATCAAGCGAGTGTACAACATCCGTATGATGTACCTTTTATGGCCAAAAGAGAATTTAAAACAAAAGGAATAAAATTCAACGCTGCCAAAAACGAAATCCCTCGATCCAGGGACAAAAGTTCTCGATCGAGGAACAATCAGGCTCGATCGACTGAACTGCTAGTCGATCGAGAGGTATGCCAAACATAAAGTGCTCGATCGACAGAACTGGAGGTCGATCGAGAACTTTTATTAGCAAAGCTGTTCGATCGAGTACGAGGACTTCTCGATCGAACAGTTGGGGTTTTTTTAAAAATCGATCGAGTTAAGCAAGTACTCGATCGAGCAAAAACAAGACAGAAAACCTCTCGATCGAGTAGAAACATGCTCGATCGAGAACAAAACATTTCTGAAAACTCAAAACCCTCGTGAAAACAGATTTGACGAAACAAAAACATATAAATTTTTGATCAAAACCGCATCAAATCAATTTTACAATGGTCAAAACTTGACATATTGCTACAATCTCCGTATAAAATAACAATATGTAAAAATAAAACGAAAGCAAAAGATCTGCCGTGTGTAAACATGACACGGTTTTCAAAAACAGAAAACAACCGAAATGAAAATTCCAGCCGCAAGGTTTTCTCGACAAAACAAGATCGTCTCAAATCGATTTTATGAAAAATCACAATGAAAATTTACGTAACCTGGCTTTGATACCACTTGTAGGGAAATATCCGTAAAATTCCCTTAAATTTTAAGGATTATAATGCAAATTTACATGTGAATTATGGTCATAAAACATAAATACAAGAGAAACGATAAAGGTAAAGAATCAACCTCGGATCCTAGTGCAATTCGGCAAAATGAACAGAAATCAACGTAGATTTCCTCCTAATTGTTGCACCCAAGACCGTCTGAGACTATGCCCCTTGTGCTAGAAAGTATTCTCTAATTGCCTTGCAATATCGAGAGAATTTGTTGTGAGTTTTGCTAGATGTGAGATCTGGGTTTCAGAGGAATTTTTCCAAAACCCTAGTTTTGAGACAAATGAATTGCTTAGGTTACAAAAGAGAGAGAGCCTCTCTTTTGTTAGCCTCGGTCCGCGGGTCACAAGAGGAGGGAGTGGGCTTTCCACTTTCTCCTTATTTTGACTCGTGATCCGACTCGTCTCGCTAAAATGTATACGATGCGGTTTTATTATAAATTGTCATCGGTTATCGGTTATTAAAATATCAACTAGCAACATGACTCAGTCGATATATTAATACTTGTCCGACAAAGACAATATTGTATAATTAATTAATTCAATATACATTAATTAAATATAAATCGTTTATATTCAATTTACGAATTAACTGCTTAATTCGTCTTAGCCATTATTATTTATTCCGTATTAAATAATTATCTCAACATCGCGTTTGACTAATTACTAGTCAATAACTCTGACTAACTGGTTAGTCATATTAGGCATCAACATGACTGTATTTTCATACCGTCACATCTCTCAAACGTATCCTATAGGTGTGACTTTTAGGGACCAGTTGATCACCGCCATCTGTATGACAATAACGTCAAACTTATCTAGCAAGCCAACCGTTATTGATAAACGTGGATCAACTGATAATAATACCAAAAGTATGCCCTTTGATCCTTTTAGAGATTTAAATGTTATTGCACTAACTTGTAGAGGACACCGGTCCCAACAAGCTCCCACTTGTCCGTACAAGTGTATGTGTAATAGCGTTATCCGCACTAACTGGAGGACACAGCTCCAACAACAAGGTCATGTTCTAGACTCTTAGAACGAAACATGCCTGGCCTAACACGGCCAGGACCCGGACACGACTCGACGCACTTCATGCTTGGTTGAGGTTCGAGAAACATTTTGGATTGAATTTGAAAAAATGAATGATTGATTTGAAAATGAGATTTGAAATGGGCAGCATGCCGGCTATAAAAGCTTATTTTGGCCGAAAATTCTAGTCCTATTTGAGCAGCATTCCGCGTTTTGAAAATCACGCTATTTGAAAGTAAGTTGTTCAAAAGTTCGGTTTTTAAATTGACATGGAAAATTTTGAAAAGACTCGGGAAAACACCTTGCACATTGTCATTCTCATGTTATAAGGATGTATGCTCTTAGACATCTCTAAGTCTCGGCAAGTCTTCTACAAGAAGGTCTATGCCCTCCATCCTTTTGCGGTCTTATAGAGCAAGGGCCTTAAGGTAAAGTACCTAGAAGAGCGTCCCCACCATCAAGAACCACGCGAGGTGAAGTGGAAGCGAGCAATGTGCAGCTTCCTAGCATAGTGGGACGTCACCCCCCACGCATCACAAAGAAACGCTGGGACGGCCCGGGAAAATCCTTAAGGGCTTATGCATGAATCGTAGCACTATGAGTAATGTTTTACTTTCCAACACTTTCTTTTCAAGTTTCACCTCGGAGGAAAAGACCCTAGAAACAAAGTGTAACTAGTCCTTTTTTCCCCAGCGGAGTCGCCAAACTGTGGACAAGGCCCTCGGGAACTGCGTCCGCGGGATCCACACTAGGCATAATCGACTCAAGGTTCTTTCGAATCGAATTAAGACCAATTAGAGTCGCCACCAAGTTTTTGGGAAACTTGGAACCGTTCAAGTCAACTTTACACCTTTCATCGAAAAGCATAAAGCCAATCGACTACGAGTGATTAAAGATAAAGACTTGTACCCTATATCACTCGATTTGAATGACTCTCGTAATCCAATGGTATTTAGACGGATCCACAAACCATAGATCTTGAGTAAGGGGTGAGGGTACGTGTTAGGAAGCCCATAAGGACACCTAACCCCGCCCGTCAATAACGGCCTCTACTAAGTCAAGTGTCGGATTTCAAACAAGGTCATAGCTACTACGATATATGATATGCAAACATCGTTTTAAAACCCTAACATGTGACAACAATTTCTATGTCGTTTTAGATGCAACTAAACTAACTTTGTCAAAGTTGTAATTTAGCATGTGGGTGGATTGATCTAACATCATATAAACGAAACAAACAAGGCTTGATAGGAATGGGGGAGCCGTTGGGATCTACCCTATTACAACCCAGGCATTTCATGCCGACACAACGAGGAATTAAAGATACAACTCGATCTAAATACAATTGCTATATGCAACACCGTACATGACACATTACACGGCCATTCGGCCTAGAAAAACATGCACAAAGGGGTGGCCCACGGCTTACATGACTCACGGCCTTGAGTCACTCCTCGTAATGTGTGCTTTCACTTAATCTCATCGAATTAGACATAGGGCTACGCACCAAAGCATGCATTAGCATAAATCGGGCCATGTTGCTTTAAACAACATGCGATTTACTACGCTCTTACATGCATTGAGGCACAACCATCTAACCAAACAAGACTAAGGTTTTTGGAAGAGGTTTTGACTCGATAAAAGAAAGCTAACTTGAAAATTACAACTCGACGAACAAACGATAAATTACAAGCGACAAAACAATAAAGAACAAACGATTCATAAAAAACGAAGCAAGAAAGACCGAAGGACACGGCCAGGCCATGGCCACTCTAGACATGGCTACCCTAGGTCCTAGGTCAGGTTCATTAGTTAGATCAATTGATTGCGAAACAAGTTCGAAAGCGGGCTAGAAAAACAAGTTAGAAACGACGTTGATCGATTGAAAGGATGTCGCGCAAATGTGTATTCTACACGGCCTAAAGGGGTCAAATTAGGTCAAGGAGTTACGATATTAATGCTACTCATAGAGTGTTAATAGGAAGGTGCTAATCACGCACTCCTATGCTAGCGAGAAATCGAGTGAAAAGAGAGATGCGTTCAATTAGTTATAGAATCGTCAGTTGATTTTTAAAGCTATGTCGATGTACCCTAAGGTGTCTAATTAGGTTATTAAATTGATCTAATGTCATCTAAACGAGTTATATGTTAACAACCAGAGGTCATACTAACATGTAAATGGTCCAGGGGTAGATCAAATCACACGAAACAAAGGAGGGGTCAAAAGCGAAGGACGAAGTCAGAAATCGTTTTATTAATGCCCTACCATGAACACGAGGATATGTAAATGAGACGGGGGTGTACGACCGACTGATGTAGCGGTTTCTTTCCCATCTCAAGTCAACGCGGGTGTTCATGGTGGTACTTTAACTCATACTCGGACTAAACTAGTTTCGTAGTTAATTATAACAATCGATAAACAAAAACGATAAACAAATAAAAACAAACTATAAAAAACAAACATAAAAAACGAAATAAAAGGGAGAAAGAGGAGGATTTGATGCACCCTCAACCTACACATATCGTTGACACCGTCTTGGGTCGTAATCGATGATAGATTTTATCTCGAGAGGCCGTCGTCGACGAAGAAACAAGCAAACAACACGTTTTTGGCAAATCTGGACAGCAACTTTCAAACAGCGATTTCTCTCTCGTTTCACGGTGAAAATTCGATTTAAAAGATGTTTTGAAAACTAGAAAGAGAGGAGAACAGAGATCTTAAAGCAACCCCTGCTCGTTTTGAGTTATTGGGCACGAAAAACGAGCACAAACAGAACTGGACAGACAGGAAAAAGCCGCGAAAACAGAGTGTATAACACTCTGTTTTTCGAGGGAATTCGTGTACTCTCAAGGGCAATTTGGCTCGTAAATCTTTGTCTAATGTGTAGATGGATGTTGTATGGTTAATTAGGAACAAGAAAATCGAATTTTAATGGATGTTTGAAGGAGGAACGAATTGTATTTCGAAGAGGACACACAAACTATTCCAGTTTGCAAGTCGGTTTTGTGGAGGGTTTTTGAGAGGCAATTAGGGTTTGTTTCTGGAGTTTAAAGCTTGTAAGTGACGTTTGTATGTATGGAGAACTTAGAGGAATTAATGTATGGTGAAGGGGTGGTATTTATAAGGAGTTAAAATAAGGTAAAAGGGGGGAGAGAGGCAGACGGGCCTGTTCGTGCATAGCTGCTGTCCAGCAGCTTTGGTGAGGGTTTGAGAGGCTTTGTGAGGGGTTTTCTTGGTGGTTAAGCTAAGGTAATATGGGTAGGATACTAGGGTATGGGTTAGGGTTAATGGGCACGGGTTTAGGTGGTATTTGGAGCGGGTTTTGGGCTCGGGATTTGAGCTGCAAAACAGGGGTGCTTCGTGTTTTGCGGGCTGGTTGGGGGTGATTTGAGACGGGATTTGGGCCATGGTTATGGGGTTCGAACTGGGGTTGGATGGGTAGAGGCTTAGGTTGATTAGTGTACTCGATATTCGTGCCAACTCGTAAAGAAAACGGGCTCAAAAACCGAGCTAAAATCGAGCTCAAAAACGTGTGGTTGAAACGAGTTCTTTTCGATTTTTAAATCGATTTTTCAAATCAATTAACACATTAAAATAAATGATTTTTCAAACCAAATATACTCATAAAATGATTTTTCAAATCAAAAAATTATTTTATTTTCAATAAAATAAACTTGGGAAAATAAATTCAAAATAAAATAAAATAAATTGAATTCACCTAAAAAAGCTATAATTTAAATTAATAAAATGAACTCACTTAAAAAAACATTAATTTAAATATCATTTAAATTAATAAAATACTTCATCGACGACGCCCATTCTACATCGTAAAACGAGCTCCAAATAATGACAATGACAACTAAAGAATACATGTGACCTATCATCATCGGGTGTTTGTCGGGTTCTCTATAAATTCCAATATCGACGGATACGGGTATCTACAACAAGTTGTACCAAAAAAAAAAACAATAACACTACAATAACAGCACAATAACAACACAATAACAGCACAATAACATGTGGTAAAAAAAGAGAAAAAATCAAATTAGTAAAAAAAAATCAAAGTGACTACGGAATAACATCACAATAACAGCAGAATAACAGCACAATAACAGGTAGTAAAAAAGAGTAAAAAAATCAAAGTAGTAAAATTAAAAGCAAAGTGACACCGGAATAACATCACAATAACACCAGAATAACAGCACAATAACATGCGGTAAAAAAAGAGTAAAAAAAATCAAAGTAGTAAAAAGTTCAAAGTGACACCGGAATAACATCACAATAACACCAGAATAACAGCACAATAACATGCGGTAAAAAAAGAGTAAAAAAATCAAAGTAGTAAAAAGAATCAAAGTAGTAAAAAAATCAAAGTGACACCGGAATAACATCACAATAACAGCACAATAACAAGTGGTAAAAAAACGAAAAAAAAATCAAAGTCGTAAAAAAACCCAAGTAATAGTAGAATAAAATCACAATAACAACGGAATAACAATAACAACACAATAACAGCACAATAACATGTGGTAAAAAAAAGAGAAAAAAATCACAATAGCAGCATAATAACACGAGGTAAAAAAATAAGAGTAAAAAAAAATTAAAGTAAAAAAAAAATCTGGTACAAAAAGAAAAAGAAAATTAGGTAACATAATGAGAAAATTAGAGAAAAACATAAGAGAAAAAAAAATCAAAGTTGTAAAAAAAAAGCATAATAACACGAGGTAAAAAAAAGGAGATAAAAAGAATTAAAGTAAAAAAAAAGTAGCACTAGAAGAAAGAGAAAATAAGTAAATTACATTGATTTTATATGACAGGTAAGATTAGATCTTGACCATTCATCTCTAATATAATCTAGTGGCTGAGATTTCGAAGCACAAACTCACAACTCACCATAAGAAACAATACTCACAAGAACCTAACTCTCTCTCTCTCTCTCTCTCTCTCTCTCTATATATATATATATATATATATATATATATATATATATATATATATATATATATATATATATATATATATATATATATATATATGCCTTACTTCTATAGTTTGGAGTGAACTTCAGGGACGAAGTTCCTTTTTAGAGTGGTAGATAACATCGCGGCAAAAGAATTTGCAAAACTCACGAAACTTCTTTAAATGGTTGCTTTTAATTCTTTAAACTATTGTTCTAATAACTCTCAATCGTCCTTATTTACACTATTTTAATGTCATCAGTTTTGTTTTCTAAACGATTTAGTGGAAGGATATGGTAGCAATGTAATTGTTTGGGTAAAACGGTATTTATACTTTGGCAAACGTTGGTTTTATGGTCGTCATAATAAACTTGGTGGTGTCATACATGTAATGATAATGACCTTGTAGTTTATAGTTTATACGTTGGCGTTACTTGGTGATTGCATGTGTACTACGTGATCTTTCTTGTTCCCTTGTTGCGCTACGATTGGAGTGTGGGGCGAACTTCGGGGACGAAGTTCCTTTTAAGGGGGGAAGACTATAATACCCGCCCTGTTTTGGGATCCGTTGACTGACTTTTTGACCTTGGGAAGCACACTGTAAAAAGACTACGCAGTCATCGTGGCTCGATACTCGACCTAGTAGGAGCCACTTGGCCGAGTATCTGGGGTACTCGGCCGAGTGCAGCGTACTCGGCCGAGTATGTCCATACTCGACCGAGTACCTCGTCTGACAGCATGTTATTATAAAACGCGACGACCAAAACATAAGTTATTTCGACGGTTCATTTTATCATTTCTAAAACCTAAGCTCTCTCCCTCCCAATTCTCTCATCTCACTCTACACATCTTGGATAACTTTGAACACTAATCCGGGAAGGGAGGCGGTCTATGCATGAGGTCATCAAGTCGGGTTTGTCGCCGTCACTTGCATCGGTTGTTCTTCAAGGTGAGTTTGTGACTAACTGTCTATTTTTCAGTAGATCTTGAATAGCTTAGTGATAGGGTACGATTATTGTTGTAGGATACGATATGAAGTCTTGCTTGACGTGGTGTGATGGATTCGTTATGTGGATTTGCGGAAAGGTAGGGTTTCTCTACACAGTTGACTGTGTAATTGAATTGAGATTGATTTTATAACATGTTTTATTGGATTGTGGTGGATTGTGATATTGGTTATTGGTTACTGTTGGTGAAGCCATTTTCGGGAGATGGTCTTCACACCCAAGTTCGCCTCTTGGGACTCCCTTCACAAGGGGTATGTGCACATTAATGATCTGGGTTCGCTCGTTGCGATGAGCGGGGTTTAGGTTGACAAGGCTGCGGTCCTCCACTGGCGGCGAGGGTTACCTGTTGCGATGGGTAACCTGGCAGGGCTACACACTTCGGTGTGTAGTCGGTTACTGGTTACTATTGGAGTTTGGAGGATGGTTACTAGCTACAGCTTGGATTGGTTTGTGTATTGATTGTATCTCTGTATTCTTCTATATTGGTTATGCAGTTTACTGACCCCTTTTATTATTTTCAAAACTGTGGTGATCCATTCGGGGATGGTGAGGAGTTGGTTTAGCAGGTATTGGATGTTGATGTTGCTTGCGGGTTATGGAGGGGATCGAGTCATCACGCTGTCCAGCTAGCTGTTGCTGTCACTTTTGCTTAGTTGTGCTTTTCAGTTGTTTCAGAGTTGTATTTCTTTTGTTATGTTTGTATGAACATTAAGGATACTTTTAATAAATGTTTTATTATGGTCTATTTGATGTACTTACCTCGGGCAACCGAGATAGTAACGTCCTTACTTATCAGGGAGGGTCTTGTGAAGGCTCCTTGGTAAGTGGGGGTGTTACACAACCTCTACTGGAACCTGCTCTTATGGTTCCACTAGCAAGACCGATGAAGTTAACCTCGTGGAAACTTCAAAGAGGAATAATACACCAAGGAAATTCATTGACATCAGTGATACATACTCCAATGCACTAAAAGGCTGATGAAGCAAGGTAGGTTGCAACCTATAGGACCTACACCTGACCTAGAGAAGAAGTCTAAATTTTGGGATGGTAAAGCTTACTGTGAATTCCATAGGGAAAAGGGCACGATACAGAGAACTGTTACAAATTAAAACATGTCATCCAAGATATGATCGAGAATGGCACGCTACCTATCCCTCCCGCAAGCAAGCCTAATAACATTCAAAATCCTCTTGGGGTTTTGATGATTACAGATGAAGAATCCACCTTAGATTGCTCACATCTCATTTCTCCAATTGAATATGAGATCAACATGGTGGAAGGAGAAAGACTTTATTCTACCATTGCGCCTACCATTCAAGACTTTGTTGCATGGGCAAAAAGCGTGAGTAGACAAGTCACTAGCGTAGAAGCCATTGTCACCCAGCTGAAGGGACCCAACGCCACATCCCAAGAAGAGAAGGCTAGGCAAATAGCCGCTACTCTATCTGACAGGTCCACTATGTAAGAGTTTATTGCAGTAGTAGATGATTTAGTCAAACGAATCGTCGAACTGAAAGCTGAAATTGTGCAACTAAAGAAGATCAAGGAAAATGAAATAGATGGAGTGTGAGCAGATGATGATAAAGATTTGTACCTCAAAGAGCATTCTTTAGTCAAAACCTTTGAATATCTTGATGTCAATCACCTCACTCGTTCAGGTCGTCCATACCAAAATGTCACTCAAGGGCAAACAAGCAACTCAGCTTCTACGTCTCAAACAGATACGAATGAGGAACTAGCTACCAACTTATTAATGAAACAACTACAAAAGACTGAGGCTGATCTTTCAGTCTGGCAATTGGTAGCCCGTTCGTTTCCACATCGCCAAGCTTTGGTCAAACTCAATGTATCATCTGACTTTACTCCTAACGATATGGTCAACTTTGTCCACCAGGACGCTATCAAGTTAAGTAACCAGTTACTTTCTCAGACGAAGACCTACCGCCATTTGGTGTTGCCCACAACTTGGTTCTATACATCACCGTCACGTGCTTAAAGAAAAATGTGCCAATGACCTTCGTGGATGATGGCTCTGCAGTTAACGTAATGCCACTTAAAACTGCATACAGATTAGGGATGAAAGAATTAGACTGGAGTCCAACCAATCAGGATGTTCACACATATGACGGAACATGTTGAAAGGTAGTGGGACTTGCCGACCTTACTGTGGCCACTAGGTCAATTGAAAGGAAGGTTAACTTTTAAATAGTCGACATCGAAGCATCATTCAATATATTTCTGGGAAGGCCCTGGATTCACGCTTCCAAGGCCGTGATGTCTACACTTCATCAGAAAATCAATATCCCACTCAATGGTCGAGTTGTGACAATCACTTCATCACCTATCAAAGTTGTGATCGAAAAGATGTTCAAAAACCCAACTGTTGCAGATCTAGTCCACGAGTAGAGAGGGGGGGGGGGGGGGGGGTTCCAGATTGTCAATTTCATAGATAGTGAGCTCGCCCCTTTATATTTCAATTCATATTCCAACTTGGTGGTCAACCACATCCTGAAATCTCAGGGATACTTCCATGGCATGTAATTGAATCCTATTCATCAGAATACCTTCTCACCTTTTAAAGAGGGTAATTCTCAGAAAATACCTCTAGGGATAGGATATACACCAACCAAAGAAGAGGCCTACGAGATGCTCGCACAAACTCTTGATCGCAAACATCATGGCATCCGGATGCGACCCTATCATCATACACTGAATGGTTACTTCATCATGGAGGGAATCTCGAACCTTTTTATGGATTTCCTGAGCCATGGATGTTCAAAGGATAAAGGCTAGCCGTAATTGAGGTATTCCATAACTGCTACTTCAATCCCCAAGAAACGACTCCTGTTGTCAAAGCTCGTCAGACACTTTGTCTCGATGGGCAAGCTGTAAGCCTACACTACTATAGATATAGAGGATAAAAACGGCTAAGAATCGTTGTTATAAAAAAAAGCGGGCGTTGTCGTTTGGGTCGTTGTTAAAACTTTTAACAATGGTTAGGATTTTTTTATAAAATAACCGTTGTCAAATATTTTAACAACGGTTTATAACCATTGTCGTTATAAATTATCCGTTGTGAAAATAAGACCCTATATTGAATAATATTTTGGTGGGAAAGTAATAACAACGGTTTCATGACACAAAACCGTTGTTGTATGTATTTTAAGAACGGTTTATACCCGTTGCTTTTAAAAGACATCCGCTGTGAAAAGAGTGAATGGGAAGGTAATAACATCGGTTTTATCTGATAAACTCGTTGTTGATAGTAATGCGCGCGTTTAATAGTTTATTGGAGGGAAGGTAATAAAAATGGTTTGTTTTATGATTACCGTTGTTATTATTAATAACAACGGTTTGTTTTACAATAACCGTTATTATTGTTCTTTTTTTTTTAAATTACAAATACAGTGCATTACTGTTAAAAACCCGTATCAATTAATAGCAACAACATTAGCAACATCAAATAACCACAGCAACAACAACATATCAGATCAATATACAACATCAACTATATAATGATATTGGCTGCTATACCTAGATCTAATAAACTAATTCAACTAAATAGAAAGTTCGACGAACTAGTACGGGTGCTGCAATTTCTTTCGCTGCTTGATGTACCTAGGTTGGCATATCCCGCAATATCTTATTTACTTGTTTGTTTTGAATATCATTGAGTGGATTAAGACGGGGTCTCTACAATACATTTTTTCGTTGTTGAACATACATGATAAATTTGGCCGCCTTATTATCCGTCATAAAGCACTTGCATGTTTGGGAAATTAGTCTACCATTCCTACGCATTATCCTCATGCCATTGACATCATTGCCGCGTAAAGTTCGAAGGTATGCCAACAGAAAACGAGGTGATTTTGGATAAAAAAGAAACAGCTGAGCCCAAGGTTTACATACCATGGCCATGTTTGCCTTATCCGAACAGCTATAAGAAGGTGGAAGATAATTGAAATGAGATTTGGATCAGTTAAAACATCATATTAGGATTGGTTGCAGTTGCCATTGAACTCGTCTTCTTTATGTTGACCAAACCAACACAGGGCATCTGTTTTTGCTTTGACATAATCTGCATGGAAGCGTTCTCTATCCTCATCCAGATTATTGACTACCCAGCCTTTGCACCAATTTTCCATATTTTTCTGTATGCATAATGGTAAGGGCAAAGATAAGCGACATTTGAATAAGCAAAGAAGAACTTGCTAATTAACAATCGAATTTACAAACTACTATAAACTGTAGAAAAGTGATGTAAGTTAAATGTCAACAATTTACGAGCATAAAATTCATCAACAAGAACAAATTTTAAACTAAAGTTTATAAAATAATAATCGAAACAGTTCGTGCTGGAATGATAGAAAAAACAAATAAAAACAAATATATATACTTACTCATATAACCATCTCAGGATCGAGGACGATTTTTTGGCTGGCAAAATTTCTTCGTTAACCCAAATACCTTCACCATGATCATCACACATATAGATGCTTGGAGTGTTATCATCGTCAACAACATCAAAATTTGATATCTTACGGTGATCCAGTCCCTCAAATACGACATCCTGATCATCATCACCATTATCGGGTGCACCCCGTCTACTTCTTATATATAGTACAACATACCACTTCTTATCCATAGGATAGGTGACATAAAACACTTGTTTAGCTTGTGATGCCATTATGAACGAATCATCCTTATTTCCATCCTTGTCAAGATTCACCAACGTAAATCCCATATATCCTTTCGAACACTGTTGTTGTTATCTACCCACTTACATCGGAATGCATGTATTTTGAAATCAATGTAATCTAATTCTAATATTTCTTGAATTATACCATAATATTGCATTTTTCCCCAAATAGGATGTTTATCTTTTGAACTAGCAAAGTGCATCGCCTCAAATTCAGAACAAACACCACTATTTTGCATCGTATTCAACTCATATTGCTCGCGGGTGTAAAAAGTATATCCATTAATGGCAATACTACTATAAAAGGTTGCTCTCGCATTTCGGCCTAAGCCGAGATGTAGTAACCTAGTAGATATGGCATCACCATACTAATTCTTATAATCTAAAACAATATTCCTAAACCAGTCTCCAAATCTCTTGTTATGCTCGTTTGCAATCCATATCTCGCTCTTGTTTGGGTAAACGTCTTTGAGCTCATCTTGGTGCTGCTGAATATAAGATTGCACCTCATCATCGTTTTGAAGCACGTACATATGTGCTAAATGCAACATGTCACGTGTCAAAATTTTTTCAACACGACCCCTAATGCCTTTTCCCGCCATCCAGTCACTATGGCGATTCTTAGGAACTCCAATTAACTCGTCACTGGAGAGGTGCGCTTAACAATATGAAAGAGCTTCATCGATAATAGCGCACTCAACAATACAGCCTTCTGGCCGATACCGATTAGATGTGTAGTCCTTGTACACTTTCATCAATATTTCTAAAGAATACTGGTATCTCAAGTACACGGAGTCAAGATACAAAATATCCTTAACTAAGTGAACAGTCAGGTGTACCATGATAGCGAAGAACGAGGGTGGAAAATATATTTCCAACTGACAAAGAGAGGTGATAACAAGGTTTTGCAAAGACCGCATCAGCGGGATCAATGAATTTCTCGCAAAAAGACTGGAAGAATACACAAAATCTAGTTAAATAATATCGTACCTTGTCGGGCAAAATGGATTGAATAGCCACAGGTAATAACTATTGCATCAAAGTGTGACGGTCGTGTGACTTTAACCCGATGAGTTTTAGGTCCTACATCGACACAAGGCTTCTGATATTCGACGAATAACCTTGTGACACCTTAATTTCATTCAAGCATGCACATAAATCTTTTTTCTCATCCCGTGAAAGGGTAAAAGTTGCTGGCGGCAAAAATGTACGATTACCTCTCTTCTTTGGTCCAACTCCGACCTAATACCCATCAATGTTATATCTTCTCTAGCTGCTTTGTTATCTTTTATTCTGCCGGGAACATTCAAGAGGGTGTTGGTGATATTATCACAGACATTCTTCTCAATGTGCATGAAATCGAGGCAATGCCTAACCTCCAGGTCAGGCCAATATGGAAGTTTATCAAAGAATATTGATCAAACAATTTAGAGCCACCTTTTTTCCCATATATTATGTCAATTTCCTTAACTTTCTCATAAACTTCATGCCCATTCAAAATCTTAGGACTCGCACGATGCTCGGCGTACCCATTAAACGCCTTCTGAAGCTTACGATAAGGATGATCACAATGTAACCCCCTACGATTTCCCATGTACACATGCTTGCGAGAATGCTTCAAGTATTCTGATATAATATCCTCTTCACATAATGGGCAAGCCTCTTTCCCATGCACAATATGTCCATAAAGGTCGTCATAAGCCGGATAGTCAGATATTGTACACAATGACATCGCTCTCAAATTGAAAGTTTCATTCTTATATCCATCAAATACTTCTATCCCACAATCCCACAAAATTCACAAATCATATAGAAGAGGTTCCAAATAGACATATGTATTGTTTCCAGGTTGTTTAGGGTCGGAAATTAACAACGACAGCATCAAATACTTTTTTTTTCATGCACACATGTGGAGGTAAGTTATAAATAGCCAACACTACTAGCCAAGTACTATGTTGACTACTCATGTTTACGTGTGGGTTCATTCCATCATTGGACAGCACTAGACGTAAGTTTCTAGGTTCATTGCTGAACACGAGATACTTAGCCTCAATCGCTTTCCATTGTATACCATCTGTCGGATGTCTTAGGTTTCCATCATTTATTCTTCCAGTTTTATGCTAAGTCTTCATTCTTACATCTTCTATATTTGAATAAATCCTTATAATTCTTGGTATTACTGGAAAATACCACAACACCTTAGTCGGGATCCCTTCATTGTCCTTCTAACGCCACTCAAAACAAATCGGACAGCTACTTAAGTTTTGATATATTTTTTGGTACAATAGGCAGTCCTTTGGACATGCATGTATTTTCTCATATTTCATACCCACTTCTCTAATTAGTTTCTCAGCCTCATATGTTCTAACAGGAAGAACATTACCATCTGGAAATAAGTCGTTTATCAAGGCTAATAAACTAGTGAAATACGTGTCGCTCACCCCATATGCTCCCTTGATATTATACAACTTCACCACAACCGACATTTTTGTGTACTCAGAACCCGGGTACAAAGGCGCTTCAGACTCACGCAACTTCTCATACAGGTAGTTTAGGTCATCCAAATTAGTGTCATCACCTACATCTTCAAAAGCATTTGGCTCATCATCTTTCTCTTCATTATCAGTAGACCCAACATTCAACTTGTCACCCGTATCAAAACCAGCTTCGGATGTATTACCAATGTCTGTTTCTAACTCAGCAAACTCGTCATCACTTAGCCTTTCGTATTCTGCACCTATCCCCTCATTATCACCTTCTTCAAAACTTTCATCTTCCTCTAATAATTCCCCATGAAAAATCCAACGGGTATAGGAACAACTAAAACTATACTTCTCTAAGTGAATTTTAACGTCCAGAAAAGCCATATACCTAATATTACCACATCTTTCATAAGGGCATGGAATACTAGAAGAACCTTTCAAATTTTTTGCAACGATTTCATAAAATTCTGCTAAACCATCCTTATAGATGAGGTCACTCTTATTTGCATCATTGATCCAAGTTCGAACCATATCAAAATAAAGAGTAAAACAATCAAAACGTAGGAAAAAGAGAGACATTCAGAGACTTTTATAGCAACATAATAAATCGTAAAACCCAAATTTAAGATGAAAAAAAAAATAAAAACAACTATTGAATGATACCCATCAAACAAATCATCAACAACATCAAACAAACCAAAACAAAAGACTAAGACGACGGTGATGGAGAAAACCCTTTTTTTGTTGAATAATCATAGAAAATAATGAAGAGATATATACTTGATAAAGAGACAAAGACGATGAGGGATTGACGACAACGACGGTGACGGAGATGACAGAGCAACGACAAGGGAGAGTGTCGACGGCGAGGGAGAGTGCGTTTGTGTTTGTGTTTGTGTTTGTGTTTGTGTTTGTGTTTGTGTTTGTGTTTGTGTTTGTGTTTGTGTTTGTGTTTGTGTTTGTGTTTGTGTTTGTGTTTGTGTTTGTGTTTGTGTTTGTGTTTGTGTTTGTGTTTGTGTTTGTGTTTGTGTTTGTGTTTGTGTTTGTGTGTTGTGTGTTGTGTGTTGTGTGTTGTGTGTTGTGTGTTGTGTGTTGTGTGTTGTGTGTTGTGTGTTGTGTGTTGTGTGTTGTGTGTTGTGTGTTGTGTGTTGTGTGTTGTGTGTTGTGTGTTGTGTGTTGTGTGTTGTGTGTTGTGTGTTGTGTGTTGTGTGTTGTGTGTTGTGTGTTGTGTGTTGTGTGTTTGTGTGCTGGATATGAGAGTTTGTTTTTGTTTTTACACACTGAAACTTATGACAACGGTTTCTAACCGATTAACCGTTGTTATTACTTTAAATTGACAACGGTTACTAGTTAAATAACCGTTGTCATTAGTAATAATTTTTTTTTTGGATATAACCGTTGTTATTATTTTTCACTGATTTGCGTCAAAATTAAATAATTCAATTAACAACGTTATTAAGTATTACATGTTAAACTGTTGTTATTACTCTAAGTTAATTGACAACGGTTTCTAGTTTAACAATCATTGTGTTTATCATTAACAACGGATTTAACAAATTAACCGTTGTTATTACTTTCACTGATTTGCGCCAAAATGAAATAATCCAATTGACAATGTTATTACGTATTAAGCATTAGTATGTGTTGTTAATGGGGCGTTGTTATTGCCTATATTTGTAGTAGTGCTACTATTTATTTGGAGAAGATTGATTTGTGAGGGCAACCCAAGACGAGATTATTACCATGGTATTTCAGGATGACCATTTCAATCCAACAACTTTGATTAGTGATGTAGATCCAGCCAAGATGCAAACAAGATGGAGAAAGTCGATCAAGTGGACGAACAATCAAGGAAAGCTCTTCAAGCTCACAACTGGTGAAGGAGAGATGTTTAAAGGAGAACCAGAAGATGACGAGTTCGAGTCTGAGTCGGAATCCGAGTTCAAGTCTAGAGAAGTCATTAGGGTGTCTCCTCCTGTTGTCACTCCCCTTCCTGTCATATCTCCTCTTATCTCCTGTTTTAGCGTCGTCTAGCAACGGTAATCTGGGGAATGTCCCAGAGACCGTTCCTCTACCGCCACTGACCACAGCTCAGATGACATCTTTGTTTTAGCTCTTTTCAAACTTTAATATGAATAAATCAGATTCTGTTACTCCTTGTGTTATTTTGATTGCAATTCTATTTAGGGCGATACTGAGAGGACAATCCCAACCCAGACTCAATAAAATTGCCTCCCAATATAATTAAAGGGATACTAGAAGAGGGGCAAAGGGCACCATTAATAGAAAACACCGAACCTATCAATGTAGGGACAGACCTAGAACCTAAGGAACTTAGGATAGGGACAACCTTAGACCCAGTTGAAAGGGCTCATTTCATCGACCTCCTCCATGAATTCAAGGATGTTTTCGCTTTGTCTTACAAGAACATACCAGGAATAGACAGAGATATTACCGAACATCGAATTCCAATTAAACTAGGGTTCAAGTCTGTGAAACAGAAGCCTCGCAGAATGAGAACAGAATGGGCTCTCAAGATCAAAGAAGAAGTAGAAAAATAAATTCAGGCCGTGTTTATCAAAGTTTCCAAATATTCAGACTGGCTGGCTAACATAGTCCATGTGCCCAAAAAGTATGGGAGAATCCGGGTTTACGTTGACTTCAAAAACCTGAATAAGGCCAGTCCAAAAGACGATTTGCCATTGCCACATATCGACATACTAGTAGATAATACATCAGATCATGCACTCCTGTCATTCATGGATGGGTACGCAGGCTACAATCAGATTAAGATGGCTGTAGAGGACATGCCTAAGACCGTGTTTGTCACGCCCTGGGGTACCTATTGCTACACGTTAATGCCATTTGGATTAATCAATGCTGGAGCCACCTACCAACGAACTGCCTTGGCATTGCTGCATGACATGATGTATAAAGAGGTGGAAATCTATGTCGATGATATGATTGTCAAATCCAAAGATAGATAGAGCCACATCGCCAGTCTTCGCAAAATCTTCCTTAGGCTTCGGAAGTACAATATGAGACTCAATCCTCAGAAATGCGCATTCTGAGTAACATATGGCAAATTGTTAGTATATGTAGTCAGCCAAAGGGGAATAGAGATTGATCCATCCAAAATCAAAGCTCTGATCGAGATGCCACACCTTCAAATATAGTAAGAAGTACAAAGTTTCCTGGTTAAAGTTCAGTACATAAGCCGATTCATCTCCAAGTTAACCATGATTTGTGAGCAAATATTCAAGAAGCTCAAGAAGATAGACCACACCATGTGGGACGCCGATTGTCAAAAGGCATTCGACAGAATCAAGGAAATTTTAGCTAAACCACATGTCCTTATGCCGCCACAGAAAGACCAACCTTTGTCTCTTTACCTTACAATGACATAAACAACTATGGATGCTATGCTAGCTCAGACCGTGGGAAACGAAGAAAGAGTTATTGTAGATACCGAGTATCTGTCGAGTCTCCAACAAACACCCGATGATTATCGGACTACAACATGCTTAGGAATCGCAGCGTTTAATCGACAGTTTTGTATAACTATACGTCGAAAATCTTAAAACGATTTCAAAAACAAACCATTTCAAAACTTTTCAAAAGTACCTGGAGTGTTTAATGCATGACGACGGGGTTGCAATGAAACTAACTAGAGTCAAAACCGACATCGGACCAAAAACCGACTCAAAAATTCAAATCTCGACTCCAACAACGAGTCAAACACGAAAACAAAACTTTTCAAAACTTCCATGTTACGTATTCCCGGAATGATTCATGGTCAAGTACAAATTCTGTCATCCAAAACATAGGATAGAACAAATCATGATTTCAGTTGCGGGATAGCGACAAGACAGCTCGAAGGCCCGCGAAATGGCTCGCGCCTCTTCGAGTAGCCCATGCGGCCACGTCGCTCAAAACGCACACAACCACCCATTTCTCTATAAATACCCACCTTTACACACCATAATACCTTACGTGAGTGTCCGCCCCCTCATCTCTCCCTTAAAATTCTAGACTCGACTTTTTAAGTCACAAACCGACACGTATTTTCGACCTACCGATCAAAAATACAAGCCTTACACATTGTTTGGTACCGTCATCATGCATTAAATCACTTGACTGACCATCTTGACCAACTACACCATCACTAAACTAAACAAAACACTCTTTTACATTGCTAAAACGGTTATCAAACCGAGTTTTCCGACCAAACAAGTTGATACACTTTCGTCGATTTCTCATCTCAAGCCTAGCATGTAAGTTTGAGGGTGTAAAAATCCTCTTCTATCACGTGTTTCATCTGTTTTATGACTATAACATGCTAAAATATGCATAACATGATTCAAACATAGGCTAGATGAGCCAAAATCGGATTTTAGCCGGAGACAGGGGATGCTTGTATGGCAGGAGGGCTCGCGCCTAAACCCCTCTATGCCTTAATCCAGCCGTGTTTGGTCTCATATTCCTCCTTATTTCACTTCTTATTTGTAATCGATTTTTACCATTTCAAATATTTCAAATCATTTTTATGATAAACATTTAACCATAAAACATTTTCACCCTTGGTTCCTAATACCATGACGGTTTTATCTGTGTTTCGGTGATAATATTTGGTTAATCACATTTTAAAAGGTATTTTAAAACCTTTTATTTCATTTCTTTACATTTCAAAAAAAGCATATTAGTCATAAACACAAAATCATCCTTGGTTCCACATACCATGTCGGTTTTAAACCCGAGTACGATGATAAACATTGACTAATCACAAACAAATGAACCTAAAACAATTAGTTCATAATCATTTTCAACACTATTCATGTCTATTGTCAATAAAATGATGATTATTCAAGTCTCGTTCCTTACATCAACGCAAAAGTGGTCTAAACGAACTTTTCAAACCAAGACGGGTTTAAACACCCTATTTTTAAACCATTTTACAAACATTTTAGCAGTCAGAAGACGTCCCTTGGACAGTCTGCCAGCTCGCGCCTAAATAGGCCAACCATTTTCCAATTTTAAAACTAGGACAGGCCTATTTGCATCGCCTAAAGGCTCGCGCATATATTAGGCTGCCTGATGTAGACCCTGTTTCCTTCCAGCACTTGTCTAGGACAATCCCGACTTCGGTTAACCCGAATACAGGACGGATCAGATGACAAATCTGCACTTTTACATTGTTTTTTCAAAAAGCCTTACTAAGACAAATGGATCATGTTATGCACCATAAACCTAATTCGGTAAATGGATGTTTATTTTCCGTCTTGCATGCAAATCAACATTAAATCTAACTTGATATCAAATACTTGATACTTGGATAAAACAACCGACAAAGAAAGCTCACATGTTAGGTTCAAACTTGTGGATGCGCATTCATGCATTTACCCGTTTTATCAACATTTGCATTTAACCAACCAAGATCGATCGGTAGAGGCTGCTACCGCGGGCGGGATTGGGTGTCCGATTAAAGGGCTTCCCAATACGTACCTTTATCTCTTACTCAAAAACTTTGGATAGTGGACGACCTTATCCAGGGCATACGAGAGTCATTCTAGAAATAGGATGCTAAAGTGGGACGACTCCTTATCTTTAGTACCTATGTCAAACACCGCTTTTTGCCTTGGTTGACCTAGGTATAAAGTGGATTCGAACGGGTTCCAAGCATCCCGCAAATGCTTGGGGGCGACTCCGAACATCTCTTGCATCGTTTCGAGACCCTTACCGAGACGAAACCGACCGATCTAAAACGATCCGGACGAAAGCATTTCTACGCCACCGAGCGTGGCTTTTAAAAGATCGCTGCTATGTCCCACAGATTGGCTGGGCGTCGCAGGTGGCCCATGTCCACAGATTGGTGACTCCGCTGGGGAAAATTAGGACACTTGTATCTTTGTCATCCCTAGATGCTGAGACTCGAACGAAGTCTTGGTTGAAATGCATTAATTGATATTACGGTCATAAGTCAGGTTCCTTGTCTGGGCCCACAACGTAACCTTTTTCGACCATTTGGCTCGTCTCGTCGGCGTGAGTTTTCTCATCCCTGCTGGTCGAACTCACTTGGAGCTTAATTTTCGGTTACTTGTCGTTAGGAGCACCTAGACCAAAACAATATTTATAACATCACAAACAACTCTACTATTAGTAAAGAGGCAAGTAAAGGTCGGATCCCAAGGGACGGGTATTGATGTAGGATTTTCGATTGCAAGTAGCGGTGTCTAGGGGTGTCACGATTTGAGTTGAGATAAGAAGATCACTAAACTAAATAGCAATAAAAGTAAACAAGCAAGATGATTAAAATGAGATGTAAACAATTGATTAAAAGAACTAGAGTGTCATGGGGTCATAGGGGATTCATGGGAATTGATCATACAAACATATTCTCAAATTATAAGCAAGCAATTATTGTTGTGATGGATCGAGTTGGTTTATATCTTACAATCCTAGGAAGGTTTGGGTCCCGGAGCCAAATCGATTAGATTGTACAACACCTACTAGTCGACTTAATCCTCCCTACTCAACTATAAGCATGGTCTAATGAGACTCGAGTTGGTTTATGTTTTACAAGTCTCATTGAAAAGGTAAGTGATGGGTAAAAAATGCAAGGATTCATAGGCTCGCATTTCATCAAACATAACATGTGCATAAGTTGAGATCACAACAAGCAAGCAAATAAATTATGAAAACATATTAAATTAAGCATGAATCATCCCCCATGTTGGTTTTCCCTAATTACCCATTAACCCTAGTTAAGGAAACTACTCACTCATTATCAATTTTAGCATGTTAACAAAGTTTTTAATCATATTAACAAAACAAAACATGATGAATAATTGAAGATGATTAACAATAATTAAAAAGGGATTAAGAGAATTATACCTACTAATGATTCCAAAATAAAGCTAAGAATAATAGAAGTACTTGATGAATGATTGGAAGGTTGTCAATCTCCCAATAATAACCCAAATAATCTTCAATTACCCAAAATAAAAGATGAACAAAAGAGAAATTAAGGAAATGAGATTTGTATTAATATTTGATTAGAAGTTGATTACAAGATTAAGAAGAGATTAGAATGATATAAACTACACTAAGGATTGATAAGAAGAACATGATTAATCTAATTAGACTAATGGGGTATTTATAGTGGAGATTAAGTACACAAATTAGGGTTTACTAAGGGCTTAAATGACGATTAAGTCCTTGAGGAATCACTCCTCTAAAAAAATATGCGAGTCTCCTTTTTGCCGGTCTTCCAAAAATATGCGCATCTTTAATGGAGGGGAGAAGAGGACGTATGGGCCTGTAAGAGAATCCGGGTGTAACACCCCCATTTATTTAGGAGACTTTAGCTTGACATTCCCAAATAAATAGGACTGTTACCATCTCGGTTTCCCGAGGTAGTGAATAACAAAGTCCAACTCACCAAAGTACTTTAAAGTAAAACTTTAATGAATACATGTTTATTACAACTTAACCAACTAAAACTTAACATAAAATACAATACATCTCGCAGGGAAAATAAATAAAGTGATATAATTATTCTAAGTGATTTAGACTTCAACTATGGTCCAAGTCGAGCTCTCATCCCAATGCTCCCGAGTCAGCTAATCTTTAGTACCTGTCAAATCTGCTCCCCATAAAACGGTTCACCGCAGGTGTTCACGAATACACAGTCAACCGCGAGGTTGAGTAGGAATAAATACTAACAACAAAAACATACGATAAACAATTCAATTTCCTTTTTCATTGCACAACCCCTGACAACGTGCTCCTTTCTTTTACTTACTCGTTACACTAATCATCCCGCCAATCCCTGGCCGGGGCAGCCTCGACCCGAAGGTGAGTAAACACACACTACATTACCATAAGGTAATGTCTGCCTCAACATATAGTTGATTAATATTCACCAGATGGCCTGCAAACCAATCTGGGGCCTGCCTCGAGTAAATACGATAAAATATCGTCTGCCAGAATAAATCTGAAATACGTCACCCGAAGGCTTTTACCATGACGTCTGCCAATATAACCGCAATAATCATCTACATCACCACGAAGAGATGTCTGCCAGTATTAAACTGAATAACCAATGCAATAACAGTAACTCCATCATAACTAATCCAACCAACATTTACAATATAATTCTCCCTTCCAACAATTTCAATGATATCAACCAACACAATTCTCATATGATCAATTCACTTTAATATAAATCATCCAACAAACATTATCGAGTAAAAATTGAGTAGGATTTATCCCTACCTGATAAGCAAATTCCAATTATGCAGCTCAAGCAATCCAATAAATAAAGCAATCCGATCCGATTATAATTTTTCACAACCGTCACCTAATCAAAATATTATAATTCAATTATTTATTTATTTATTAACTTTATTATATTAATTATTCAATTATATTTTAATTAATTAATTAATTCCCGTGTAAATTATTATTACGTAAAACCCGACTTAAATAAATAAGACCCAATTACCCATAACCCATGCAAACCCGTAACACTTATCACCCCCCCCCCCCCCCTATACGTGCATGGTTTTAAACCATGTTCAATACCCCAAATACCCGTGTAAGCTACCCAACCCACACCCACCAAGACCTGCCACCGTCACCACCGAGCGCCACCACTGCCAGCCACCTTCCAGCCACCTTACACCGGTCCTTCCATCAACCCTAGCCTCCATAAGGGGTCCCTAAAACCGCGCTCTAACAATCGACACCACAATACCGAAAAACCCGACAACCATCTCGTCCTACACTACCCCCACCACGATCTCCACTATCACTCCCACCGTGACTGGCCACCCATCCCACGGTGTCCCTGGACCCTCCCAGCCACCAACAACACGACATACAAGACACAAACCCATGCCCTAACTTCCCTCCTTAAACCCGACACCAACATACACAACTCACGCAACTCACCACCCTACTGCCACCATGAACCTTCCAGCCACCTTACACCGGTCCTTCCATCAACCCTTGCCTCCATAAGGGGTCCCTAAACCCGCGCTCTAACAATCGACACCACAATACCGAAAAACCCGACAACCATCTCGTCCTACACTACCCCCACCACGATCTCCACTATCACTCCCACCGTGACTGGCCACCCATCCCACGGTGTCCCTGGACCCTCCCAGCCACCAACAACACGACATACAAGACACAAACCATGCCCTAACTTCCCTCCTTAAACCCGACACCAACATACACAACTCACGCAACTCACCACCCTACTGCCACCATGACCACCCTACTCCCACCACCGTGGATCACCAACCTATCAAAACCAGACACGGTGTTCTTCACCCACGACAACCACCACACACGACCCCAAAACAGCCTCTACCCCAACCGTAATAACGACAAACAGCAGCAGCAACCAACTCACCTGACCTATACACACAACCCGTTTTATACACCTTAACCACCACCACTACGGTTCAACACCGTACCCTAGAATCACCCACAACCCACGACCAGAATCAGACCCTAACCTTCCTGGTTCAGGCACAAACACGGTTATAGCGTTCGTCTTAAGACGGTCCCATACAAACACTATCATTCCCCTGTTTTCGCGTTTTTACCGCCTCCACCGCCACAAACCACCATCTCCGACAACCCAGACACCACCACGATGCTCGAATCCTCTTCCCATGACCAAGCAACTCCAACCCAGGTCACGATGGTCAAAGTTACGAGTTAAATTTTGCGTTTTCAGTTATACGGTAACAACCCAACCACCCTTCAAAAAAACCCTTCGAACAACCCTTTCCCGCCGGTCAACGGTGGTCAACGATGGGTCCGGTCAACCTCTGGTGTCCCACGGTCATGTTCATGGTTTTAGTTAGTCATACAGTGGTCTACTTTACGAGTTATAACAAAGCGAAGGTGTATACATGAGACGGTCTTACCTCGAGTTAATTGTTATTTTTGAGTCTCTTGTCACGCTTCCCTAGATCCCCAATTCTCTCTTCAAATTCCAGATTTTATTATAACAATTTAGATGTACTATTTTCACTTTTATAAGACAAGTTAAGCTAATCCCTTCTTAATTAAGGAAATCCGTCTTTAAGGCAACTATTTCTATTATTATTATTATTAGTAGTAATTATCTGATCCCCAAAATTAATCAACCAACCAACTTACGCAACATATATAGTCGACCCAAGCCCTATAGCACATGCCCCAACTCCAATCTCGTCTTTCTTTATTATCTTATTTATATAGTCGACCCAAGCCCTATAACAAATATTATTATTATAAATACAATTATTATTATTATTATTATTATTATTATTATTATTATTATTATTATTATTATTATTATTATTATTATTATTATTATTATTATTATTATTATTATTATTATTATTATTATTATTATTACTATTACTATTATTACTATTATTACTATTATTACTATTATTACTATTACTATTATTATTATTACTATTATTACTATTACTATTATTATTATTATTATTATTATTATTATTATTATTATTATTATTATTATTATTATTATTATTATTATTATTATTATTATTATTATTATTATTATTACTATTGTTATTATTATTATTATCGTATTACTATTATTATTATAACAAATAATCATTCACTATTACCATATAAATTATCGTATATTATTATTACCTAATTACCATTCCGACCCATTACTCTATTATTCTATTATTTTATTATATCATTCCGTCTTATTCACAATTATTAATTATAACCGTCATAATCAATTATTCGAATCACGTAAATTAGTTATATAAACTTCACTAAACTACGGGGTATTACAGTCTTACCCCTTTAAAATTAACTTCGTCCCGAAGTTCGCCCACAACTACTACCACAACACTTATAACATCCTCATAACTAAGCACCATCCGACACAATTAAGCATTTTACGATTATCAATCACGCCAATCTTATCACAAGGTAACACACCAATAACCCAAAATATTCGTAGTATTACATTCCTTCCCCCTAAAAATAAACTTCGTCCTCGAAGTTCGGAATATCAAACAATAGGAACAATCAAATAATTGTTATAATGCCACAAAATAAAGAACACACACTGTAACATAAGACAACTTTTATTTCCGACACAACTCCAAGTAATGATTAAATGAATAACAAAGCCTTTGATTTACTTCTAAATAGCATAACTAATCATATAAGATATTCAAACTGGTCTTTATTTAAACTTCAACTTATTACTTTAGCTATCGACGAATACATTGCCGAACTAAATAATAATTTATAATCAAATACACATAATTGTTTAGTTTAATCTTTTCTTCATAATGATATCTAACTTAGACATGGATGCATTTAATGTGAACATATATATGTTGGAATATGTGTCCTCCGACAATAATGCGATCACAACTGTCGATCATGATGATCACATGTTTAAGTCTCATTTTAAGAATACATGTGGGAAGTAATATTTTACAGTCAACTGGTCCACACATATTAGTAATGATTGGCTGACTAGAGTTTGACATTACTGTCGTGTGACGGTGGTGATTAGTTGATCCCCTTAGGTCATACCTAAAGGGTAACACTCTTAATTGAATATTTAATTGATCGTATGACGATACGAGTTAATTAAATTACTTAAAATTGACGGACGTTTTTTGGTAGTAATATTTACGTGTCTCATTGTAATTTGATTAAATAAGATACAGTCTAAGTGATCGAATTGTTTTATTACTTAGATGAAATTATTGTTTACGGAAACAATTGAAACTGAATGAATAATTTATTATAAATACAAGATGTTGTGATTTATAATTGGTAAACTGTTTTGGTACAAGTAATTATGAATTACTAAGTCGATTTTGTACATGACGTATTTTTATTAATACGTTGATTTTTAAAATGTTAAAAATGCATGACAATTTTACATGACTTGTGACATGTGACAAATTGATAAATTGACAAAGATAAAATGGAACCCATTTTATCTTATATGGACCGAAATGAAGGGAGTATTAGGCTAAAAAATTGTGTTGATCATTTTAAGTGGAAAGCATAATCATTAACGTAATTGATAGCCATGCAAACCTAGTTGCTTTTGTGAAGAGCATCTTGGTCATGCATTGGCCCTAATCCCTTTCCATACCCGGTTTCCCAACCATGCAAGCAAAGGGTTTTTACCCTTTATAATCTCTATAATGCACATATATCCAAACTAGTTGTGCATTATTATTATTCATTCAAAACTTAACTTAGAGAAGTTTAGAAAGAGAAATAAAAACTCCAAAAATTCATCCCTCTTGGCGGAAAATTTCAAGAGGACAAAACAATATTTTTGGGTCAATTTTAGTAAGATTAATATTGTTCTAGTATTAATAATATTAATTTTTAAGAGGTTATCTTGGGTATACATCTTTGGGAGAGATTCTAAGCTTGAATCTTTGTTCTTCCATATAAGGAAAGCTCAAGAACAAGTAAGAAGGAGATCTTACTTGTGCCCAAAATCCGAAACTTTCATAGTAAGAATGACGATTTCTTTTCTATACTTATTTATGTTTGCATGCATAAGATCATAATTTATTTTATGACTAAATAGATTGTCACATATATGAATATGTTAAATAATGAGATAATGATTTCTAACAATATATAGGCTTAGGGGAACATATTCCGCATAGCACTAGACATGTCATCCTACTTCACATAATTTACAACATCAAAATATCAATGTTCAAAAGATAAGAAACAAAAACTGATACATCAAAAGGCTAGGAAAACATGTTATAATTTCTAAAAATCATAGATAAATAATAACGTAATTAGTTCTTGAGAACTTATACTCTTTAGAAAATACAGAGAGTTAGTAAATCATGAGAGAAAGGATGAAGTCAAAAACTCATAAGCTCAATTTATAATGCATTTTACAAACTACTTGGTCGAAACAGACATTTCACAACAACTTGTCAGAAACTTAGGTCAATTTGTAAAAATCACTATTAATTGTCAAAAATTTAAATTGAGACGGGGCTCATCAATTTGAAAACTTACATGAGTCTATTAAACAGTGGAGTTGGAATTATAATAAATCATTAAGTATTTTTTAAATGGAAAATTGTACAAAAACAGTGAACGAAAACACAACTGTACAAGAATATTCTGACCACTGTCTACTAAAATATTTATTTATCCTAAACTGTATATTATTTGAACATGAGACTAGCGGCATATGAAAGCTAACTCACAAAGGTATCACACATAAAAATCTCGTATAAGAATTTAAAACAGACAATAAATGGCAGCTAAAACAATCAAGGGTAAAATTTTGCGAAATCAACCAAAATCACATTCTTCACAATTCCACGCAATAATTAATGCTTTACATGCTCAATCATATTCACACCCTCCACATACATGCCAACGTAATTTCCCCATATCATCATGCTTAAAACAACGCTTTAAAATCATATCACATTCCGATTACCTTAAAAGTAAGGTTACGTTCCTGTAACCGCAATCATCAACGAAACCAATAGTCAACCAAGACAACCAAAAACTCCTAAGACAAAATAACAACATTCATTTTAAATTTCCCCTCACTGTAACATCTCTCAAGGTATCCGGTTCGAAACTGAAAGGGCCAGAAGTTTGGTGTGAGGGGGCCCCTAACTCATCCCAAGCCTTAAGTGGGCTCGTAACAGTTTCTATCCGGGTTCATTTTATTAGACACATCCTATGTTCATTATTATGTTCATTGGTTAGGCCTGAGGATCGTATGCTCTGATACCACTTTGTAACACCCCCATTTATTTAGGAGCCTTTAGCTAGACATTCCCAAATAAATAGGACTGTTACCATCTCGGTTTCCCGAGGTAGTGAATAACAAAGTCCAACTCACCAAAGTACTTTAAATTAAAACTTTAATGAATACATGTTTATTACAACTTAACCAACTAAAACTTAACATAAAATACAATACATCTCGTAGCGGAAATAAATAAAGTGATATAATTATTCTAAGTGATCTAGACTTCAACTATGGTCCAAGTCGAGCTCTCATCCCAATGCTCCCGAGTCAGCTAATCTTTAGTACCTGTCAAATCTGCTCCCCATAAAACGGTTTACCGCAGGTGTTCACGAATACACAGTCAACCGCGAGGTTGAGTAGGAATAAATACTAACAACAAAAACATACGATAAACAATTCAATTTCCTTTTTCATTGCACAACCCCATGACAACATGCTCCTTTCTTTTACTTACTACACTAATCATCCCGCCAATCCCTGGCCGGCGCAGCCTCGACCCGAAGGTGAGTAAACACACACTACATTACCATAAGGTAATGTCTGCCTCAACATATAGTTGATTAATATCCACCAGATGGCCTGCAGACCAATCTGGGGCTTGCCTCGAGTAAATACGATAAAATATCGTCTGCCAGAATAAATCTAAAATACGTCACCCGAAGGCTTTTACCATGACGTCTGCCAATATAACCGCAATATTAATCTACATCACCACGAAGGGATGTCTGCCAGTATTAAACTGAATAACCAATGCAATAATAGTAACTCCATCATAACTAATCCAACCAACATTTACAATATAATTCTCCCCTCCAACAATTTCAATGATATCAACCAACACAATTCTCATATGATCAATTCACTTTAATATAAATCATCCAACAAACATTATCGAGTAAAAGTTGAGTAGGATTTCTCCCTACCTGATAAGCAATTTCCAATTACGCAACTCAAGCAATCCAATAAATAAAGCAATCCGATCCGATTATAATTCTTCACAACCGTCACCTAATCAAAATATTATAATTCAATTATTTATTTATTTATTAACTTTATTATATTAATTATTCAATTATATTTTAAATATATTAATTAATTCCCGTGTAAATTATTATTACGTAAAACCCGTCTTAAATAAATAAGACCCAATTACCCATAACCCATGCAAACCCGTAACACTTATCACACACACCCCCCCGTATACGTGCATGGTTTTAAACCATGTTCAATACCCCAACAACCCGTGTAAGCTACCCAACCCACACCCACCAAGACCTGCCACCGTCACCACCGAGGGCCACCACTGCCAGCCACCTTACACCGGTCCTTCCATCAACCCTAGCCTCCATAAGGGGTCCCTAAACCCGCGCTCTAACAATCGACACCACAATACCGAAAAACCCGACAACCATCTCGTCCTACACTACCCCCACCACGAACTCCACTATCACTCCCACCGTGACTGGCCACCCATCCCACGGTGTCCCTGGACCCTCCCAGCCACCAATAACCCGACATACAAGACACAAACCCATGCCCTAACTTCCCTCCTTAAACCCGACACCAACATACACAACTCACGCAACTCACCACCCTACTGCCACCATGACCACCCTACTCCCACCACCGTGGATTACCAACCTATCAAACCCAGATACGGTGGTCTTCACCCACGACAACCACCACACACGACCCCAAAACAGCCTTTACCCCAACCGCAATAACGACAAACAGCAGCAGCAACCAACTCGCCTGACCTATACACACAACCCGTTTTATACACCTTAACCACCACCACTACGGTTCAACACCGTACCCTAGAATCACCCACAACCCACGACCAGAATCAGAACCTAAACTTCCTGGTTCAGCCACAAACACGGCTATGGCGTTCGTCTTAAGACGGTCCCATACAAACACTATCATTCCCCTGTTTTCGCATTTTTACCGCCTCCACCGCCACAAACCACCATCTCCGACAACCCAGACACCACCACGATGCTCGAATCCTCTTCCCATGACCAACCAACCCCAACCCAGGTCACGATGGTCAAAGTTACGAGTTAAATTTTGCGTTTTCAGTTATACGGTAACAACCCAACCACCCTTCAAAAAAACCCTTCGAACAACCCTTTCCTGCCGGTCAACGGTGGTCAACAATGGGTCCGGTCAACCTCTGGTGTCCCACGGTCATGTTCATGGTTTTAGTTAGTCATACGGTGGTCTACTTTACGAGTTATAACAAAGCGAAGGTGTATACATGAGACGGTCTTACCTCGAGTTAATTGTTGATTTTGAGTCTCTTGTCACGCTTCCCTAGATCCCCAATTCTCTCTTCAAATTCCAGATTTTATTATGACAATTTAGATGTAATATTTTCACTTTTATAAGACAAGTTAAGCTAATCCCTTCTTAATTTAGGAAATCCGTCTTTAAGGCAACTATTTCTATTATTACTATTATTAGTACTTATCTGATCCCCACAATTAATCAACCAACCAACCAACTTACGCAACATATATAGTCGACCCAAGCCCTATAGCACATGCCCCAACTCCAATCTCGTCTTTCTTTATTATCTTATTTATTTAATTACCGTCTCATAACAAATATTATTATTATAAATACAATTATTATTATTATTATTATTATTATTATTATTATTATTATTATTATTATTATTATTATTATTATTATTATTATTATTATTATTATTGTTATTATTATTGTTATTATTGTTATTGTTATTATTGTTATTATTGTTATTATTGTTATTATTGTTATTATTGTTATTATTGTTATTATTGTTATTATTGTTATTATTGTTATTATTGTTATTATTATTATTATTATTATTATTATTATTATTATTATTATTATTATTATTATTATTATTATTATTATTATTATTATTATTATTATTATTATTATTATTATTATTATTATTATTATTATTATTATTATTATTATTATTATTATTATTATAACAAATAATCATTCACTATTACCATATAAATTATCGTATATTATTATTACCCAATTACCATTCCGACCCATTACTCTATTATTCTATTATTTATTATATTATTCTGTCTTATTCACAATTATTAATTATAACCGTCATAATCAATTATTCGAATTACGTAAATTAGTTATATAAACTTCACTAAACTACGGGGTATTACACCGGGCGTCCAAGGGTCGGGACGAGCGGATTCTGGGGTGGCTGGACAGGCGGATTGATGCTTGGACGGGCGGATTGGGGCGTGGTTGGACGGGCGTCCCTATGGCAAAGACGCTCGGATCTTTGCAGTCTTGGACGGGCGTCTTGCTACGCTGGACGAGCGGATTAGGTTCCAGCCTTCCTTTCTTCTTTTCTTCCTCTCTTCTTCCAATAATCCTCCGGGATTTAGTCGGGGATGCAAGGATTTCTTCATCATTGCCCATCTACTATAATATGTACAAAGGCCTTCTAGTCTTGCCTTCTCTTTGATGCTTGGTCATTAGATTCGATCAATTTAGCTCTATTTTGCCATGAAAATGCAAGGTTTGCACTCCTCTCCTACCAAGGAAACAAAACCTCAAAGAATATGCCAAACAAAGGACTAAAGATAGTAAATGACCCAAATATGCACTAAAAAGCATAGGAACGAGGATAATTCGGGGACTAAATATGCTCAAATGATGGTCACATCAAATATCCCCAAACCGAACCTTTTCTCGTCCCGAGTAAAGAGGTGACAAAACTAGGACCCTTATTTAAACTATCCTACTAATATAGCCGACATGAGACAATTAGCGGGTCTCACTCCGCCCCTTCAACTCACAACAAGACAACCATGAGGTAGGATGCCTTCTTGCAAGACAATTTTTTGTGGCATATAACATTTGAGAACAATTTCTTTTTGCCATTTCTTTTGATTTTTGGCATTTCAATACTTGACAACTTTCAACTTTTTGCATTTTCGTTTGAACATTTTCAAAGTCACCCCAATTAGAACGAGGGTGTCTTATATTTGAAGCATAGGAGTTTTCATTTTTGTTACTCCTCTTTTCTTTTGATGCATTCTGCAAACTTTTTCTTTTCTTTTCATTTCATTTCTTGAACTCAAATTTTCTGAACAATTTTTGTGCCCATTCCCTTTGATGACAAAATGTATGGTAGAACATGGATGAATGATGGTTGCATGGTTTCAAGGGTCACCTTGGAATAAACGGTATCCAAGGAGTTATCACACCACAAGGTACTCTTGACTAGGCCTTAATCCATGGGTCAAAGGATACTAGCATGACACATCCTAGGGTGTTTTACAAGTATTCTAACAAGAAAAGTCTTAAGAAGAAAAAGCATCTACTAGGGCCTATGTACACTTGTCAAGCTTCCCAAGTAGACGGTTTCACAAAAGTTTTCTAACATGCAACTATATGCCATGATGCAACTAACATTTATACATCCTAATGCATTTGCTTCTACCAACTAGTATGCCAAATAATCTAAATGCAATCCTAAATTCACATTGTTTTTACCGCATCAATCAAAATAAAGCCACATAGTCATTAACATAAAGAGGAAAAAGGAGATTGGAAAGATTATACCATGCGGTCTTCAATATCCTCATGTCTCGGATGTGGCGTAGTCAATCAATGTGAACAAGGATGAACAAACACATTATATACAAAACAATATATACAAGACTACACTAAAAAGGAAATGAACATGTTTTTGATTTTTTCAATTTTTCAATTTTTTTGGATTTTTCGAAATTTTTGATTTTTTTGGATTTTTGAATAAAAGTCAAGTTAGAATTTCCCATTCCCACACTAGTATGGGCATTGTCCTCAATGGCCAATACGATAGGAAATTATGCAAGCATGATGCATGATTTCTAAACTAAATGCAATCTATACTAAGCTACACTACATGATGTATGGGTTTTTGTTATGGCGGAGAGCATAATTTAAATTAGCTTCCGATGCATATGCATGGACTTCCCCAAACCAATATAGACATTATTTCTAACGTCTTGAATTTCGGGGTAGTTCATGTACATGGAATGCAATGCATGAAACTACAAATTGTCATTTTGGATTTTACAAGTTGGGAACAATGAAAAGAACACCTTAATGAAGCCAAGGTGTTAGTCCTCCTTGTTGCTAGGACTACCACAAACAAATGATCAAAATAAAATAAAGAAAACAAAAGAAGTAGACAAACCATAAGAGGGGTGAAAGAGTGTATGAGCCTCCAAGGTTTGCTAATCCTCCATCATATCATTATTATCATCATCTTCCTCCATAGATGTGGAATCATCTCCACTCCCACTTTTACTTCCTTGCTCTTCCTCACTTTCTTCTTCCTCTTCTTGAGCTTCTTCTTCTTCAACATTCTCTTGAACCTCTTATTCTTCACCTTCTTCATCAACACCCTCATCAACAATCTCCTCTCCACCTGGTCTTCCACCACTAGAGGTGCTAGGAAAGAAAACTTCCCTATCCGCCCAACTAGGCAAAGGACATGATGGATCAAGATGTCCTTGCCTAGCTAGATGTAGGAGGGGCGGATATTGGGCCTTGTAAGCATCCACTCTATCATTGTAAGCTTGCTTGTGCATTTCCCTCATGAGTAGAGTCAAGTAATCATTTCCTACCTCGACATCCTTGGGTTTGAACTCGTGATACTCAAATGGGTAGGGTGGTGTGACAATGGAGGAGGAGGGCTCGTCAATCTCACCTCTTTGTTGTTGAATAATGTACTCGGTCTCCTCGGAGAGTGGAAGAAGGTAGTTTGGTCGGTGAACACTCAATCGGCAAATCTTTGAGGGCAAAGTGAAGGATCTAGCTTCATTGGTTAACCACCCATATTTGGTGTCAAGAGAATCATGCTTGACCCACTTAAACTTGTGAATCATGGTGTCCATATTAATGAGACGACCTCCTTTAACCGCCACATAAGTGTTGTCTTTGTTGAAATTTGGGTTAAAGTGCTTGGCCAAATGGGTAACTAGTCCTCCATTTACAATGAAAGCGGTGCCCTCTTTACCACAATCGACATTAAGCCATCGTTCAACCAAAAGTCTTAGAGCATTATATGGCTTAGTATATTCCCTTCCTATGTTCAAGGCCAACTCAAGAAGAACACAATCGAGCTTGGTAAGATGATTAGTGCCATTTCTTGCTATCAAAGTATTCCCAATGACCTTATGCCACACTCTAATGCCCGGATGGTGGATTAATAGAGCACGACAATCATGAAAGCGCACAAATTTGTTTCCGGAAATTGCCTCCCAAAGAGGAGCGGGGTCATACTTATCGGGGATCTTTGTATATTTCGGGGTATCGCTAAGGCCTAAAATCTTACTCAATTCGCCATAAGTGATGCGCCTATCAACATTTGCAAGATGAAACTCGATGTGGGTTCTAGTCTCCACCCTTGTGACTTTCAAGGAACTCAAAAATTCCAAGGTGAGGGAGGGGTATGTCAATTCTTTCATAGTAAACAATTTGCCCAATCCCATAGCCTCAAAGAAGGTTTTGGTTTGTTCAAGAACACCCAACTTTGTCAAGGCATCTTCACAAATAAATTTTGTAGGCATAATGGTCTTCTTGGAAAAGAGAACAAATTTATCCCTATGAGAGTCGGAAGTGAAAATTACCTCCGGATAATTGGATAATTGCTCAATGACCGGAGTTGTTGATGTTTTAGCTTCCATAGGGGGAGCTTGTTGAACCTCCAACCTTGACTCATGGACTACCAATGCCTTTGAAAATTGTTTTGCTTGAAGAGTTTGTTGCCTTTTTGAAAGTGTCTTCTTTGGGGGTGCCTTGTTACCTCCTTTAGTTCTTGCCATTCTAGATTACACAAAAGAAAGATTGAAATCTCCAATTGTTAGTTATGCCCAAATCGATTTAAGATGAAAGAATGTTGCTTTGTATCTTAAAAATCGACTCAAAGGTTGAATATTTTGGTGTTTGAATCAATTGTTGTTATAAAAGAAGTGATTAATTTTTGTTGTGAGGAAGTTTGGATTTGATTTTGTTGAATTTGGTTGAGGAAATTTGGTTTTGTTGATGTAGAGGATGAGGGTTTTTGGGTTTTGGGTAGTGTTTGAATGTAGAAGAAATGAAACTGAATGAGGGGTAAGGGTTTAAGAGACCCGTTATATTTGAAATAGCAGCAGGTGATGAGCGGACCAAGGGCTGGGATGCTCGGATTCTTCGTGTTTTGCCTCAGGAAATGACGCCACAGGACGAGGGTCTTTCAGCAAAGACGAGCGGATTTTTCAATTTGGGACGAACGTCTTCCTGGACGGACACTTGAATTCTGTTACAGGGAGATACTTCAAAAATCAACAGCAGAAAGACGAGCGTCTTCTCTGTAAGACGAGCGTCCAGAATCAGACGAGCGGATTCTCAATTGGGACGCTCGGATTCTGTGACAGACCATTTTTTTGAATTCTGCAGCTCTGCCAGACGAGCGGATTTCATCTTAGACGCTCGGATTCCTTGACGACGAGCGGATTCCCTTTTGGACGCTCAGATTCTTCCTTGTCCACACGGATTCAGGTCCATCCGTGGATACTGCATAACCCGTAACATTTTCATTCTTCAAGTCTCGTGTTCTTCATTGTAGGGGCACTACAAAGGTATGAATAGCCTAGGCAATTGCTATCCCTACACTAAGTCAAAGCACTACACATTAATAAAATCATAAGTTCCTCCCTCACTTCTCTCAAAATGATGAATATCTTGATCAAGGCACAAAAATATAAGTCCAAAAATGACAAAAATGCAATGTAAAAATTTGAAATGCAAGTTAGGGAGTTAGAATATTTACAAATGGTGGTTTAGGGAGGACTCCACCAAACTCTCATCCAATGTGTGATGTCAAGGGGGCATGTTCAAGGTGTTGTTGATGTTACTCAACACCTTGAAGAAGTAGTCGAAAGCTTGTTCATTGTCATGATAAAGGTCCTCAATAGATTTTTGCACTTGTTGTTCTCCGTGATGGTCTTGGTTCATAGCATTACCAATATAGGGATTGAATATCCCTTCGAACTCATCATCCCAAAGACCGCAAACTTCGTCTACTTGATCATTAAAAATTTCTTGAGTTGATAGGGACAACTCTCCTTCTTTCTTGTTTTGGCCAATGAGGCCATCCTCTTCACTTGTCATGGGTGAGCTTTTAAAGCTCTCTTTGTTGCTATTTCCTTGCTCTTTTGATGGGGCATAATCAAATTTCTTTTTCCATTGAAATTCCGACTTCTTCCTATCATCCTTCCGGCTATAGTGATCAACCATAAAGCATGGTTCATGCAAACGAGGAGCTCTCATGGTCTTGTCAAGATTGAAAGTTATGGTCTCATCTCCCACTTCTAGAGTAAGCTCTCCGTGCTTCACATCTATAACCGCACCCGCGGTGTGCAAAAAAGGTCTACCTAGGATGATCGGAATATTGGAGTCTTCTTTCATGTCAACAATGACAAAGTCCACCGGGATGAAGAATTTTCCGATTCTCACGGGAACATCTTCCCATATCTCTAATGGTGTCTTCGTCGATCTATCGGCCATTTGGAGTGTAATGTTGGTACATTTAAGCTCTCCCATCCCTAGCCTTTTACTAACCGAATACGTCATAACACTCACGCTTGCTCCTAGATCACACAAAGTCTTGTTTATCGTGGTGTCGCCAATGGTACACGGTATTGAGAAGCTTCCCGGGTCTTTAAGTTTCGGAGATGAACTCCCTTGAAGGATTGCACTACTCACCTTAGTGAAGGCGATAGTTTCAAGCTTCCGAATCAACTTTTTTTCGTAAGGATGTCCTTCATGTACTTGCATAGGCCGGCACGTGATTGATTAATTCCGTAAAAGGAATCGAGACTTCCAAATTCATCACCATTTCCATGAATTTTCCAAGTTGGTCATCAAACTTAGGCTTAGCTTGAATACTTGGGAATGGAAGTCTAATCACAATGGGCTCCTTCTCCTTGGTCTTTTCTTGACTTTTCTTTGAAACTTCTTCTTTTGTTGGTTCATCTTCCGTAGAGTTTTGCACAACATCTTCTTTGTCACTAGCTTCCACAACTTCATCCTCAACTTGCTTCTTTGGTCCTTCATATCTCGTACCACTCCTCAAGTGAATGACACTAACCGTTTCATGTCTTGGGGGATTACCTTGAGGTGGTAATTGCCCCTTTTGTCTTTGAGAGTTTGAAGATGCTAGTTGGGTCAATTGGGTTTCCAACATTTTTGTGTAGGCTATGATGTTGTTGATGGTGATGTCCTTTGCTTGGCTATCGTTTTGCATTTGAGTGAAAAATTCTTGTTGATTCTTTTGCATTTGGAGGACCGCTTTTTGAACATCAAAACCTTGGTCATTTTGTTGATTGTATGGAGTTTGATTTTGGTAACCTTGGTTTTGGTTGAAAAAGGGTCTTTCATTTTGGTTTCTTATGGGAGGTGAGGTGTATGTTTGTTGAGGGTTTTAAACATTTTGGCTTTTGTATGAGAGATTTGGGTGGAATTTGGTGTTTTCATTGTAATAAGGGGTACCACTCTTGTATGCTTGAAAAGCATTCACTTGTTCCCCTACATTCACTTTGGTCATGTCCCAAAGTTCCACAATTCTCACATATCCCACTTGGGATTGATGAAGATGCTACCATGGCATTAACATGATGCTTTGGTGATTTTGAGGCTTCTTCAAGTTTAGCCATAGCCTTCTCAAACTTTAGGTTGATGGTATCTATATGAGCACTAAGTTGAGCACCCAATTGAGTAATAGAGTCCACTTCATGCTTTTCTCCTCTAGTAGCCTTGCGAGGTCTACTATATTGTGAATTATGGACCGCCATTTCCTCAATCTTGTTCCAAGTTTGATTATCGTCAACTTCGGTGAACATACCATTTGATCCCATGTTGAGAATGTTTATTGAGTCTTCATAAAGACCATTCCAAAATTGTTGTACCAAGAACCACTCGCTAAGTCCATGATGAGGACATGAGCGACAAATTCCTTTGAACCGCTCCCAAGCTTCATACAAAGATTCTTCATCCCTTTGCTTAAAACCAGTAATTTGAGCTCTTAGCATGTTAGTCTTTTCCGGAGGGTAGAATTTTTTGTAGAAAGCTAGAGCTAACTTCTTCCAAGAGTCAATTCCAAGAGTAGCCTTATCAAGGCTTTTCAGCCATTGTTTTGCGGTGCCGATTAGAGAAAAAGGAAATAAGACCCATCGAATTTGGTCTTGAGTCACACCAGTTTGTGAAATCGCATCACAATAGTCACAAAAAGTTTCTAAGTGAGAGTGAGGGTCTTCACTAGGCATTACCCCAAATTGGCTTCTTTCGACTAATTGGATAAATGCGGATTTAGCAATGAAATTTCCGGTTAAGTGTTGTGGTGTGGGAGTACCATTGGGTAGGTTCTCCTCGGTTGGTACGGAATGTGATGAAAATTCAGGCATTGTGGGTTGATTTTGTGTTGGGTTCTCCTTACCTTCTCTTGCAAAAGGGTTGATGAACACAATAGTATTTGGTTGAATATATACAACCTCACAAATACCTCTCAAAGTACCTCTAGCAAGTCTTCTATTGGTTGTCAAAGTCCATTCAATTTCGTGATCAATGGGTAACAAGTTACCTTGTGATCTTCTAGACATGCAAAATATCAAACAACTCGAAAACAATTAGGACAAACCTTGAGGAGTTTTACTTCCCCAAGGCAAAGAAAGACACAACTAATAACAATCTAAGAAAATCAAATCAAGTTAACACCGTCCTCGGCAACGGCGCCATTTTTGGTCGGACTCACTTGGAGCTTAATTTTCGGATACTTGTCGTTAGGAGCACCTAGACCAAAACAATATTTATAACTTCACAAACAACTCTACTATTAGTAAAGAGGCAAGTAAAGGTCGGATCCCAAGGGACGGGTATTGATGTAGGATTTTCGATTGCAAGTAGCGGTGTCTAGGGGTGTCATGATTTGGGTTGAGATAAGAAGATCACTAAACTAAATAGCAATAAAAGTAAACAAGCAAGATGATTAAAATGAGATGTAAACAATTGATTAAAAGCACTAGGGTGTCATGGGGTCATAGGGGATTCATGGGAATTGATCATACAAACATATTCTCAAATTATAAGCAAGCAATTATTGTTGTGATGGATCGAGTTGGTTTATATCTTACAATCCTAGGAAGGTTTGGGTCCCAGAGCCGAATCGATTAGATTGTACAACACCTACAAGTCGACTTAATCCTCCCTACTCAACTATATGCATGGTCTAATGAGACTCGAGTTGGTTTATGTCTTACAAGTCTCATTGAAAAGGTAAGTGATGGGTAAAAAATGCAAGGATTCATAGGCTCGCATTTCATCAAACATAACATGTGCATAAGTTGAGATTATCACAACAAGCAAGCAAATAAATTATGAAAACATATTAAATTAAGCATGAATCATCCCCCATGTTGGTTTCCTCTAATTACCCATTAACCCTAGTTAAGGAAACTACTCACTCATTATCAAGTTTAGCATGTTAACAAGGTTGTCAATCATATTAACAAAGCAAAACATGATGAATAAATGAAGATGATTAACAATAATTAAAAAGGGATTAAGAGAATTATACCTACTAATGATTCCCAAATAAAGCTAAGAATAATAGAAGTACTTGATGAATGATTGGAAGGTTGTCAATCTCCCAATAATAACCCAAATAATCTTCAATTACCCAAAATAAAAGATGAACAAAAGAGAAATTAAGGAAATGAGATTTGTATTAATATTTGATTAGAAGTTGATTACAAGATTAAGAAGAGATTAGATTGATATAAACTACACTAAGGATTGATAAGAAGAACATGATTAATCTAACTAGACTAATGGGGTATTTATAGTGGGGATTAGGTACACAAATTAGGGTTTACTAAGGGCTTAAATGACGATTAAGTCCTTGAGGAATCGCTCCTCTCAGAAAAGATACGAGTCTCCTTTCTGCCGGTCTTCCAAAAATATGCGCATCTTTAATGGAGGGGAGAAGAGGACGTATGGGCCTGTAAGAGAATCCGGGCGTCCAAGGGTCGGGACGAGCGGATTCTGGGGTGGCTGGACGGGCAGATTGATTCTTGGACGGGCGGATTGGGGCGTGGTTGGACGGGCGTCCCTATGGCAAAGACGCTCGGATCTTTGCAGTCTTGGACGAGCGGATTAGGTTCCAGCCTTCCTTTCTTCTTTTCTTCCTCTCTTCTTCCAATAATCCTCTGGGATTTAGTCGGGGATGCAAGGATTTCTTCATCATTGCCCATCTACTATAATATGTACAAAGGCCTTCTAGTCTTGCTGAATGATCATAGATCCATATTAGACTCTCTAATAAAGATTAAATTATCTCATAATTTATCATTTTGGTGATCTATGTAACATGCATGCAAATTTAAAAGCATAAAAATGAAAGTTAAGGAAAAACAATTTCCTTACATAGATTTTTATGGTAATATGGGCACAATCAAGATTTCCTACCTTGATTGTTCTTGAGCTTATAACAAAAGGATGATCCTCCTAACAAATCTTCAAAGAGAAGATCTCCTAACAATGTGCACCCAAGAACTCAACCCAATTAATCTAACAAGTATTTATTAGTAACTAGTTAGAATAATTCCCTTGATAATATGTAAATATTACTAACACTCTTAGTAATTATTTATTTTAGTTTACTAACAACTTAGTAAAGGATCGATAATTATTTTAGAGAGATAAGTAGTTTTTGTTCACATGCAAAACACATGAATGAGCTTACATGCAAAAATGAACAAAAAATGGTCTTAATAGAGAAGAGGAAAACCAGGTGGGAGTGGTAGTGTGTAGGAGTGGATTTGTTTCAATTTTTGTCTAAAAACATTATGACATGCACAATGATCATATGACACTTATGGAAGAAAAACAAGTAAAAGTGAAATGATTATGATCATCCACTAACTTCATTTACACGGTCCAATGTCCCATTTATGGGTCCATTTTGGTTCTTATATTTGTCGCACAAATACGTGTAAATTTTATTTAAACATCGTTTCATGTTTAAATGCTTCCAATTAAATTCGTCCAAATCACTCCGTAAATATACGTGTACCGCTACACATATTACTTACGTACTAATATTAATCACATTAATCAATTAGTACAATTTTAGTGAATTAACAATTAATTAACTAAAACCCGTCTCCCATAATTTATTATTCAATTATCGCATAATTAAATAATAACTGTCGTACTTCGAGTTCGAACCTCGAAATCTCTCTAAAATAATGGACTAACCTTTTAGTATACAAATCAAGGGAGTAAATAAATTGTATCTCATACAATTAATTAGTTGTCAATTAGAGTTCGTTCCTTTAGGTGTGACCGAAAGGGGTCAGTTGATCACCGCCGTCTCACGACAATAACGTCAAACTCTAGTCAGCCAACCGTTATCGATTTACGTTAATCAACTGACGAGGATCAAATAATTAAATATCTGATGATATTCCTTTAATGAGATTTATTATGTAAACGCACTATTGTGGAGGACACTAACTCCAACAATCTCCCGCTTGTCCGACACAAGGTGTGCGCCACCAATTCTCTTGTCCATTTTAATCTCCCACTCAATGCAAGGTGTCTTTCAGGTCGTACTTGCAAATGAACATATCGCGAGTGGTTTTCTCGATCGGGAGTGTGACTACCTGACCGGAAAAATCTCTCACAGATTACTTCCGAGCGTGGCCACGCATTTGTAGTCATTAACTCCTCGAGTGGCCTTGAGATATAGTTACCCAACGTGGGTGGACAATTCCTGTATGCTCTATCTATCCTATTGCACAATACAGATCACTATGACCTAGTAAATGCCCTTTTGGCCTCCTTTCACGGCACGACCTAGGACAAAATCCAAAGTCACTCGGAAACTGCACTTTGCTCAGATAATAGTCTCCAGTCAAAAGAATCGACTCATTAGAACATCTTAAAGATCCCCGCCACGACCAGGCGTCTATAATAGAACTTAGGGACTCTCTAAATGGTCACTGTCCAGCAAAGTGTCACACACTCTGCCTATGTAATCGACTAGTCATCACGTATGACCTCATGGTGTTGAACAACCATCAATCGACTTACAATCTAGTCACTCCGAGACGTCACCTCATTAAGTGACTAGGGACAAAATACAATGTTCATCTTGTTCACTTGAATAGTGTTCCACATTGTCTCCACAACTTATTCAGATAAACAAGGTATTCAATGTTTTCAGTCAAACTGAATAATTGAGTTCTTAAAGAAACTCTAACAATGAATGCGATCGTCACTTATGTAAATATCAATACTCTATCCAATATTTACATAACGATATTTAGCAATTAAGGTATACACCTCAATTCACATTGAGATGACATAACCATCATGTCTACGGCTTTGGTTAGAGGATAAGTAACAGTTGCATCACTCTAATTTCCATTGCTATTTTCTTTTGTTCTATGCAATATTTTCATCACATAGAGAATTTCTAAGTACACGTCTAAACAAGTTTTTAGACTCTGGTTCTAAAGCCAGTCAAACACTCCCACTGTTTTCACAGTCTCTTGGGATACGATATTCGGCTACAGAACTACTCTAGTCCCATTAAATTCCGGTTATCAACTATCTCTCTTACAACATCGGATGTTGTAATGTACTTAGCTTTCGTTCATGATTTGTACGTATAACACTTATATATACACATCCTTCATATGACATCTTTTATGTATGACTCCTCATACATGTTTGCTTTATACATGTATAACTTCTTATACATATTATTCTTTATGCACATAGCACTCTTACATGCTAACCATTCCTAACGAGACCCATAACATCTTATAAGCATAGAAATGTTTCCGTGTAATCCTTTTACACAAAATTCATAAATTCCTCCAAACTACAAGAGTAAATCCTCAGTGCTTCGCAAGTACTCGAGGATGCTCTTGATAATCATCTAGTGACACTCACTAGGAAATGATTGGTAATGACTTCTCATATTCTCAACATGATAAGTCCCGACGAGAGAAGCTTTTAGCATATTTAATAGATCCGGCAGCGGAAGCACAAGAGATCATATTAATTGTTCAACAACTTGAACGAGTCAAGAATCTTATCACATAAGTCTCTTGACTATAATGCTAATATTCATAGAGATCTATCTCATTAGATCCGGATATTTAATATGCGCCATGCTACTCTCAAGTATTCACCCGAGAATATTTCTAGTCACTAATATGTCAAACACATATTTTAGACTAAGAAATATCACCTTAGTTACATTTCTAGTCAATAATATGTCAAACACATATTTTAGACTAAGAAGTATCACCTTAGCTACATTTATAGTCACTAATATGTCAAGCACATATTTTAGACTAAGAAACTCACTTTAACTCCCACTAAACTCCATGTATCATCATGTTATCTCGACACTCGAGTAATACCGTTTTGATAGACTACATGATTGAACCCAAAGTTCCAACTCTTTGACGTATATAGATCACAAAAGGGATCTTTCAAGCATGCTAGGCTTCTTAGCATTGACAACATCAACAAAACTTCTCCCTCCATAAGATACATTCAAGGAGAAAGTTTCGTTATCCTTTTGCCTAAACTCATCCTCATGAGAGGCTATATTGCTAAGACCATACGAATTGATAAAGGCATTTGGGTTGTCACAAACTCTCTATAACAAGCCCAAATTTTAAATATCTTATGTAACCTTTACGACAAGATCAAGGTAACCAACCAAAGTTTTCACCTTAAATCAAGTCTCAAAAACATCTCGTGTTTCCTTCCTTATCGCATCGTCTGCAAGGAGATCAATTCGAATTGCATGGCGACACGCCATCACATAGAGTTCATACTATAAAAAAGCCTTTGATGAGGGTTTAAGATTCGTCACTTTTAAAAAGTAACGCAATATTATCGAAAAATTATCTCCTTATAACCACTGAGCCACAATAAAGAACGTCTTCTTGCATTGTACTCACCACTGAGCCTCAATAAAGAACATCTTCTTGCATTGTACTCAGTTTGTGGGTCTTGGACTTCCGTAAGTTCAAAATTTCTCCCACTCTGTCTTCCAGAAAATGAAAATCTTTCTGTAAAGACAGCATTACGAGCCACAAACTCTTTGTTCTCGTTTTGGAGGAGTAAAAACCAAGTGGTTCAATTTTGTATAACCCTCACAAATACATAAATTGGTTCTGAACATAAACATTTATGGTCCCAAATGTATAAAAAGACAAGTTAGGGACTCTCCCTATCCATATCTCATATGGAGTCATTTAGGCTATTATAGACGGGTTTTAAACTTTTAGTGAGAAAATAGATTACAAAAATTGTGAAAAACCTCAACCTTTATCTCATAAAGTTCGGTTTATATACTTGACTACACCATACTCTATGGTGTCCCAAGGAGAAGGTATTATGTGAAGTGGTTCACAATCTTCTTAGTGATTATCAAGCTCATTACTTGATATTACCCATTTGATCTTCAAAGTCATTACTTTGAAACTTCCGATCAACATCTTGATCTTGACGTGCTTTTGGTTTACTACTTCATTTTGAAAATATTCCACGTTTCAAAAATCACTTTTATGTCTTATTAAATAGATATGAGGTTTCATATCTACTTAACATTACGGTAAAAGTAACGAAGTATATATATATAACCAACTATCGACCTTAAGCATCCGTATGTATATGGTAAATCACCTCACTATTGTGTTTCTTTTCTGCAAAAGAAAAACATAATACATGCACACATACCATAAGACTCACAATCAAATGGTTGTTCAATGTGCTTTTCATTTACTCGTTTGAAACGAAATTACTTGAGATTTGATGAATTGGGTTCACCAGATAAGAGACTTTAAAATCTACAAGATAGTATAATATTTAGTTTTCGTGAAGAATGTAAAATTCCTCTAACTTAAGTGGTCTAAACCAACCACCAAGTTATCATAGGAGTAGGTACAACATTTTGTTTTAAATCACATGAGTGATGCCTTCTATGTATAAACATAGATTATTACATTCTTTTAAAACCAAATTTAGGTACATTTGTCCTTATCGAAATCATTGCTACTCTAGCACCATTTCGATACAAAAATGTCCTATGCTAGACGTCTTACGTTTTGTCAATTCATGTAAACTTCTTTACAAAGAAATGACCCATACTTGGTATCTCATACCAAGATAGTGGAACTAGCCTATCCATTGAGTAGATGTCTCTTTCACCTTTTGTTCTATCGCATACATCTAGGGTTGATTCTTCTTATCTCCCACTCACTTTCACATTCCTCTTTGCTTCAATCAAGCAAAAATGAATCTCATGAAGACCTCTCTTCATGTCATTCGTGATATTTTATACACTTAGTAAGAGTGAATTACTATAAAGTGAGTGCAACATGTGGCAAAATCTCAATTTCTTGCGAAATTGGACTACCTAACTGTTCAATTGTTATCATATGCCTAAACTCTTTAGCGCATAAACAATCGATTTGGCCTTTCTCGAAGTGAGCCATTTGACGGTATCATATTGGAGTATTATAAGTGTTTTTGAAAACTCTTTTCGCAAACTTTTGTATTACACTTGAGTAATTAAAACTAATATGTCATCATCATGACGGAGGTGTCACTTTCGAAATCAAGACTCTCTTGATAAAATGTGACTTCCTTTTAAACTCGTAATATGAGTTTGCAACATGAAACCCTTTTTTAATATGTATGGTCGTTAATTAAGTTGTATAATAACCGCAAAAATCGTTGTAAGCTTATGTAGGTGAATTAAAAATCATGTTACCAATCATTAATTCCTTCAAAGAAACCGCTTTCTATGAAAGAATGAAACAAGTATAACAATAAATAGAGAAAGGAGGATGTAGTGTGCGATGTCATACATTTATGAGAATGAACGAAAAATAGGAAAAATTAACATTCAATGTTTTAATTTTACTTGTGAAACATCTTTAACAAGTTTTAACATTTATATAATGATCTCCCACTAAATTATATAAATGATTCCAAGATCCAAATATTAAACAAAAATGAGCATCGCTTGGGCGAAACATCCCATAATTGTGTAAATTCGGTAAGTCACGTTGACTAATTCTACCTCTAGAACTCTTGGTCGAAGAATTTCCTTAAATCCATCTACTAGCCCCGGAACACAAGACCGTCTTATATCCCGTTGAGTCCAACCAATTTTGACGTGTGATAACCGCTTACCACCCTACTTACTCAAGGTAAAAAGAGAACACCTCGCTTGGGCGAGCGTGGCTCTAATGAACAAAAGATTCATAGGTGTTACTAATTGGTAAGGCTAATCTCAATTTTAGTTATGTGAGAGATCTTGTCAATTTAGTCATAAATTCCTCATAAGTGAACTAAATCGGTGAATGTAAATGACGTGAATTGACAATCGCGAAGATAAAATGCATGTGAATGGCGATTTTGACATGCGCGAAAATAAAAACAAGCAAACAAGTAAGTATATGAATAAATCCTAGTATGACCACCTAGTTAATAAAAACTAGACTATTACATATCGGAAACCAACTCCTTGGTCTCTTGCCTCTTCATTCCAAAAGTGGCTCCTTCTTGTGGGATTTGGAACACCTTCCAAAAATAGACTCCGTCTCGATGTAATCCGTCTTTTGGAAATGCCGGTGAAAATAACTATTACAAATGAATTACATAGCTATTCCTATTATACATTAATTAATAAAAATAAATAAAACTATTAATTAATTACAAACCGACGATACGAGATTGTATTTAATTACAAACAAATCGATATTCCCATTCATTTCGGGTAATAACGATTAAAATAAACTAGGCCATACTAGGTACAACAAGATAAATAATTTAAATAAATGACAATCATTCATTCAACTTAAATAAATATGCTTAAAATGCTGTAAAATGATGCCAAAATCGCCCTATCCATCAATCGTTGGTATCCATCTCGGTGTTTGTGGATTTAATCGATTTTTAACATGTAAAAATCAATAATCAACTCTTAAATCTCATTTAAGTCCAAACTAATTGTCCAAACTGTTTTGGACCTCAAAATTAGTCCTCACTAATTTTATGATGTATAATTAGTTTGATTTGGTGATATTTTGCTAAGTTAATCGGTAAAATCATAATTTTTAAATAAAAATCCAAAATAATTGAAAAATTACCCAAAAAAAATTGAAACAAAAATTTTGAATATTCTGGAACACTCCCAAGAACACCAAAATATCAGAAAAATTGCCCCAAAAATCCGGATAAAATTTATGAAGAAAAAGATCGATATTTATCGGTTTTTAACCACTAAAACCAATAAACATCAAAACAAGGTGAAAACATATTTTAAAATTCACTTTTAATATTTAAATAATATTATCGAATGTACATAAATTTATCAAGGGTAGAATCAATTGTTTCGAAATTATGATTAATTTATTTCACTTTTATCGACTTTTATCTCATAAAATCAATAAACATGCAAAAAATCAAACCAACCTTCAACCTTTTGCATACAATCAGTAGAAAACATGCATGAAATACTATAAAAATTCCATGGACCGAATCAACTTTTAACTATTTTTAGTCAATTTTTAACTAAAATACGGTATTTTGACTCGGTTTTCTACCAAAAATCATTAAAAATAGCAAAATAACTTCATAAATCACCAAACTTTACCACAAATATTTTGAGAACAGTAGGTATGCATGTCCCAAACAATTTCGTGCTAAAACCTCTTCTAGCACATTTTTTGAGTTTTTATAAACTATCTCATAATTTATTAATATGCTTAAAATCAACATGCAAATTACAAGCCTAAGCTCTGATCCACTTGAATGATCATAGATCCATATTATACTCTCTAATAAAAATTAAATTATCTCATAATTTATCATTTTGGTGATCTATGTAACATGCATGCAAATATAAAAGCATAAAAATGAAAGTTAAGGAAAAACAATTTCCTTACATAGATTTTTATGGTAATATGAGCACAATCAAGATCTCCTACCTTGATTGTTCTTGAGCTTATAACAAAAGTATGATCCTCCTAACAAATCTTCAAAGAGAAGATCTCCTAACAATGTGCACCCAAGACTTGCCTTCTCTTTGATGCTTGGTCATTAGATTCGATCAATTTAGCTCTATTTTGCCATGAAAATGCAAGGTTTGCACTCCTCTCCTACCAAGGAAACAAAACCTCAAGGAATATGCAAAACAAAGGACTAAAGATAGTAAATGACCCAAATATTCACTAAAAAGCATAGGAACGAGGCTAATTCGGGGACTAAATATGCTCAAATGATGGTCACATCACCTGCGTTTCGAATCCCGATTGAGTCAAGCATACCGTTGACGTTACATATTTATGTTTCGTTAAAGAGCTTTAATTTCTTTGAGCACGAGGCTAGGGAACCCTCCTTACACATTTTGTTTGGATTGGTATCCCTCTCGAAAATCGGGGTTTGATCGCTTGTTGTGTAACCCAACCTTTTAAGCCAAAAACCATGTCAGCATTATGCATAATATAATTAAACTGCGAGTGCTTATGTGTTATGTGATCATAAGTCCTTCCGTGTCATTTAAAACCCCTTTTTGCGCCGTTATAATGGTCATTTCAAACCTCGGTCTTTCGTCGACCGTCGCATTTTCAAACAACACGCCTTTTTAGGCCGTCGTAATGACGATTTTCAAACCCAGTTTTCTATAACCGTTTCAAAAAGCACGCCTCTTTAGGCCGTCCTAATGACGATTTTCAAACCCGGTTTTCTATAACCATTTCAAAAGCACGCCTTTCTAGGCCGTCGTAATTACGATTTTCAAAATTTGGTTTTTCACAACCATCTCGAAAACACCTTTTTACGCCGTTATAATCGTCGCGTCAAGACACGGATTTTAACCCATCTCGCGCCGACACATGGCTCTTTCAAAACCCGAAAAGGCACACACCCCTCTTTTTCGAGACTTTTTCAAATACCGAGGACCATACACCATCCCCGAGACCTTTTCAAACCTTCCAAAACTCGATTTTCGAAACATACAATTTTGAATTTAAAAAACCGTCTTTGGAAACAACACATTATTTTCAGAGCCGCCTTACTCAAACTCAAACCATCTTTTGAAAACAAACTTAAGACAACTTTTCAACTGACCGACTTTTGAAGATCCCTACTCTTCGGAAGCCGTCCATAAAGCGACAAACGAATCTTTTTGAAAATCTCTATTTTCGAAAACTTCAGTCCACCATTCCAATTCCGCCTCGTGTCTATCGAGTCGAAGCAAGCTTACTTATGGGTCATTACTTATGAGTCGTTTCACCTTGAGACTCGTTCGATGGCGTCACGCCACTACGTTGAACGCGAGTCAAAATCCGGTCAACACCGTCACATTATAAATCGAGTCAGCACTAAGGCACCACACACGGTTGCCCTCATCTTGTTGAGCCCATTTTGTTTCTTCCGTCTCTCGTGTTGACTGCGTTAGTCTTTAAACCGTGTGGGATTGGGATGTAATGTTAGCCATTTTTCTACCTCAGAGCCATGGCCCCGTCTTCAGCATCATCCAACAACAACGATGACAACAGAGATCTCACGACTGCTCAGCTAGCCAACCTACTCACCGCTCTTAAGGTCACCTTGAACCGTGTCGAGACCCGTATCGACACCCTGGAAAACAAGGAAACCGGAGAACACAACACTCCGCCTTTGACTGAAACCGAGAAGAGGCTCAAGCTCTTGGAAGAATAACTCCTAGCCCGTGGTAACAATATCCACCTTGAGAACAATCAAATATTCGAACCCGTTGGGGATCAACTACCCGACAACTTTACCTTGACTGATGTACCCAAGTTCAAGGGAGTGGAGGACCCACTCAATCACATTCGAGCCTTTAAGGACTACATGTCCATCAAGGGGGTCAAACAAGAACTCTTCACCTGGATCTTTCCATCATCCCTGTAACCGATCCCCCGCCAGTGATACTATTCCCTCGACACCAAGAACCTCACTACTTGGGATGAAGTTGCCGTCGAATTTGCCAAACAGTATACCGACAACGTTGAAATCCAACATAACACCCGTACTCTTGAGGTCCTAACTCAGAATAATAAGGAAGGGTTTACAGAATTCCTAACCCGTTGGAGGAGGGTAAGCACTCAATTGGTCAGTCAGCCGAGTGAATCAACTCTGGTGGAGAAATTTGTCAACAAGCTCCGACCGGTTTGTGCCAACCTATTGAGATATCAGAACATCAAAACATTCTAGGACCTACTGATGTGACTCATATTTGAGCACATTTAGTCCCCGAATTAACCTCGTTCATATGCTTTATAACACATATTTGGGCCATTTACTATCTTTAGTTTCCCATTTTCCATATTTTTTGAGGTTTTGTCTCCTTGGTAGGAAATGATTGCTAACCTTGCATTTATGAGGCGAAATGGAGCTAAATGGATTGTATCTAATGACCAAGCATCAAAGAGAAGACCAACACTAGAGGCCTAAGTAGATAATAAAGTGAAATGGGCAATGATGAAAAGATCCCTGCATCCCCAACACGATCCTTGTGGATTGTTGGGGAGCTAAAGAAGAGAAGCACTCTGTCCAGGAAACCGAGCGGATCAAGCATGATCCGAGCATATCAGAACACCAGGATCCGAGCGGCTTGTTCCCAAGACGAGCGGCTTAAAGTGCCAAAACCCGAGCGTCTCCCACAGGATCCAAGCGGATCACAAGGCAGAATAGCCCGTGCCATACCACGGGACGAGCGTGTGGGGTAATATCCGTATAAAACCCTTAAATTTTAGGACTATAACTTAAATTTAACATGCGATTTATGGTCATAAACGAAAAACAATAGAGAAACGATAAAGAACAAGAATCAACCTCGGGTCCTTTGAAATTCGGCCTAAGAACAGAAATCAAAGTAGATTTCCTCCTAATCGTTGCACCCAAGACCGTCTGAGACTATGCCCCTTGTGCTAGAAATACTCTTTAATTGACTTGCAATATTGAGAGAGTTGTTGTGAGGTTTTTACGATGTGAGATCTAGAATTTCAGAGAAAATTGCCCCGAAACCCTAATTTCTTTGCAAATGAGATGATTAGGTCACAAAAGGAGAGAAGCTCCCCTTTTGTTGTTTCGGCCGTGGGTTTCAAATGGGAGAGAGTGGGCTTTCACTTTCTCCTTATTTTTTAACTCATGGTCCGACTCGATTTTCGGTAAATGTATATGACGGGATTTTATTATAAATCGTCATCGGTTATCGGTTATTGGTTATTAAAATATCAACTAGTAACATGACTCAGTCGATATATTAATACATGTCCGACAAAGACAATATTGTATAATTAATTCAATATACATCAATTAAATATAATCGTTTATATTCAATTTACGAATTAACCGCTTAATTCGTCTTAGCCATTATTATTTAATCCGTATTAAATAATTATCTCAACATCGCGTTTGACTAATTATTAGTCAATAACTCCGACTAACTGCTTAGTCATATTAGGCATCAACATGACTGTATTTTCATACCGTCACATCTCTCAAACGTATCCTATAGGTGTGACTTTTAGGGACCAGTTGATCACCGCCATCAGTATGACAATAACGTCAAACTTATCTAGCAAGCCAACCGTTATTGATAAACGTGGACCAACTGATAATAATACAAAAGTATACCCTTTGATCCTTTTAGAGATTTAAATGTTATTGCACTAACTGTAGAGGACACCAGCCACAACAAGCTCCCACTTGTCCGTACAAGTGTATGTGCAATAACGTTATCCGCACTAATTGGAGGACACGGCTCCAACAAACTCCCACTTGTCCGTACAAGTGTATGTGCAATAACCGATTCTCATATTCATTTAAATTTCTCCCACTCAATGTAAAATTTGTAGATCCGGATCCGCAAAGGTCGTATTTTACAATCGATCTGTATCAAGAGTGGTTTCCCCGACTAGAGAGTAACTCAACTGATAAAACGAATTCGTATTCGAGCATGGCCATGCATTTCAGTTACAGCTCCTCGAGTGGCCCTGAGAAATATCGAGTACCTGATAAAGGCTGAATATTTCCTTCAACTCTACTCCTGCCGATCTAAGCACAGCATGAAATGACCCAGAAAAAATCTACTTGGCCCCCTGTTACGGATGACCGTGAGAAAGAAACCAAAGTCACCTAAAATCTGCCTTAGTCTCAAGAGACAGTCGATAGTCAAAAGAATCGACTCTTAGGATCACCATGGAGGTCCCATCCACGACCTGGCACCGAATGTTATAAAACATTTAGGACTCCATGTCGATGTCACAATTGTGTCCTACGAGATATCCTTATAACTCGCCTCGTGATTGGTCGACCAACCTTTTGACTTATGGCTCGTTGAACCCACCATCAACCAACGTCACAAAATAATTGCCGAGTTATCACTCACGTGGCAATTAAGGACCAAAAATATAATGTTTGTTCAGTTCACTTTGTGGTGTTCAAAATTGTCGTACAAATCCACATGAAAAACAAAATATATAAATATCAAAACGATGATGTCATATAGAGTACAAAAGAGAATGAATCTAATCCATAAAAGAGTACTACAACTCAGGAACACGTTTAGTTCCCATGGAATTAACATGCCCTTCATGCTTATCTTGTCGTAATGGTTTAGTGAGAGGATCTGCTATGTTATCATCTGTAGCAATCTTTTCTATCACTACCTCCTTTTGCTCCACGTAATCTCGGATTAGATGAGCTTTCCATTGTACATGTCTAGACTTGTTGCTAGACTTAGGCTCCTTAGCTTGGAAGATGGCACCTCTATTGTCGCAATAGATGGTGATCGTGTCATTCGAACTAGGCACGATAGTCCTTGTAAGAATTGACGCATCCATATCGCTTCCTTTGCGCCTTCGTACGCGGCATAGTACTCGGACTCGTCGTAGAATCTCTTTGTAACACTTTGTTTGGAACTCTTCCACCGATCGCAGCGCCATTAAGAGTAAAAACGAATCCAGACCGAGATTTTGAGTCATCTCGATCCGTTTGGAAGCTAGCATCTGCGTAAATCGGTTGCACATAGCTTTTGTTCGCCTCCATAAGTCAATGCCCAATCTTTGGTCCTCCGTAGGTACTTAAGAATGTTCTTGACAGCCATCCAATGTGATTCACCTGGATGCTGTTGGAATCGACTTGTCATACTCAATGCATATGCCACGTCCGGACGTGTGCATATCATGGCATACATGATTGATCCTATAGCCGAGGCATAAGGAATCCGTGTCATGCGCTCTTTCTCTTCCGGTGTCTCTGGTGCCTGAGACTTGCTCAAATGCACCCCTGGAGCCATAGGAAGAAACCCCCTTTTGGAGTTAGTCATGCTGAATCTCTCTAGTATCTTGTCTATATAAGACTCCCGATCGAGAGATAACATCCCACGTGATCTATCTCGATAGATACGGATGCCCAAAATTCTTTGTGCCTCACCCGCATCTTTCATCCGAAATGGTTCTTCAACCATACTTTTACCGAAGTTAAGAGAGGTATGTCATTCCCAATCAGGATTATGTCATCGACATACAATATTAGGAAGACAATCTTGCTCCCACTCGACTTGATATATAGACATGGTTCCTCGACCGATCGAGTAAATCCATTTTCTTTTATCACTTGGTCGAAACGATGATTCCAACTTCTAGAAGCTTGCTTAAGTCCATAAATGGAACGCTTAAGCTTGCATACTTTCTTAGGATGTTCAGGATCGATGAAACCTTTGGGTTGTACCATGTACAACTCTTCCTCCAAAAAACCGTTTAAGAAGGCGGTTTTCACATCCATCTGCCAAATTTCATAGTCATGAAAAGCGGCAATCGCTAAGATAATCCGAATGGAACGCAAAGATGACTACGGGTGCAAATATTTCATCGTAGTGCAAACCTGGCACTTGGGTGAAACCTTTAGCAACTAGTCGTGCTTTATAGATATCTTGTTGACCTTCCACAGAATGCTTTATCTTGTAAAGCCATTTGCATTGAAGGGGACGAACCTTAGCAGGTAATTCAACAAGATCCCATACGTTGTTCTCATACATGGAGTCCATCTCGGATTGCATGGCCTCAAGCCAGAGCTTTGAGTCAGAACTAGTCATGGCACCTTTATAGGTTGCGGGTTCACTACTCGTTAAGAGTAGAATGTCATCTATGTCATGTTCCTCGACCATACCAATGTATCTGTCCGGAGGAATAGAGACTCTTCCCGACCTCCTAGGTTCCTCAGGAATATTAACCGCAGCCGGGATTGAAGGAATTGGTTCCTCCAATGGTTGCTCGGTATTTGGTTCTAGAATCTCCGACAGTTCGAAGGTTCTATTACTCTTTGCATTCTCGAGAATTTCCTTCTCTAAGAATGTCGCACTTGCCGCAACAAATACACGTTGTTCGGTTGGCGAATAAAAGTAATGACCAAGCGTTCCTTTAGGATAACCTATAAAGTATGTCTTGACCGATCGCGGGCCGAGCTTATCCTCGTGTCTCCACTTGACATAAGCCTCGCAGCCCCAAACCCGTATAAAGGACAAGTTAGGGACCGTTCCCTTCCATAGTTCATATGGAGTCTTGTCAACAGCTTTAGACGGACTTCGGTTAAGTATTAGAGCAGCTGACAGAAGAGCATAACCCCACAATGAGTCAGGCAACACGATCATGGATCGAACCATATCAAGTAGTGTTCGATTTCTCCGTTCGGACACACCATTCAACTGAGGTGTTCCAGGTGGAGTTAACTGCAAGGCAATCCCACAGTCTTTGAGGTGTTGATCAAACTCGTGAGAAAGATACTCGCCACCACGGTCTGAGCGCAGTGTTTTAATCTTTCTACCCAGTAGGTTCTGTACCCGATTCTGGTATTCCTTGAATTTCTCAAAGGATTCACTTTTGTGCTTCATTAAGTAGACATAGCCATATCTACTTAAATCATCCGTGAAAGTGATGAAATACCTATAGCCTTCTCGTGCGGTGATTGACATAGGCCCACACACATCCGTATGTATGAGTCCTAATAGGTCAGCAGCGCGCATTCCAACACCTTTGAAGGAAATTCGAGTCATCTTACCAATGAGACATGATTCACACGTGCCAAATGATTGAAAATCAAAGGCCGAGATAGCTCCATTCTTTATGAGCTGTTTTACGCGTTTCTCATTAATGTGTCCCATACGGCAGTGCCATAGATACGTTTGATCTTTGTCACCAACCTTTAACTTCTTATTCATTATGTGTAATATTTCGGTGGTCTGATCTAAAACATAAATTCCGTTCATGGAGACTGCCTTGCCATAAATCATATCGTGTAATGAGAAAATGCAAGTATTATTCTCTATTACAAATGAAAAACCAAGTTTGTCAAGTGCAGAAACTGAAATAATGTTTTTAGAAAGACTGGGTACATAATAGCAGTTATATAAAAATAACTCAAATCCGCTAGGAAGCTGGATCACGTATGTTCCCCTCGAGACGGCAGCCACTCGTGCTCCATTCCCGACACGCAGGTCCACCTCACCCTTTACGAGGGGTTCGATGTTTCGGAGCCCCCGCACATGATTACACAGATGAGAACCACAACCAGGATCTAGTACCCAAGTTCCGTAACTTGCGTGGTTAATCTCAATCATATGAATAAAAGTAGAAGAGGAAGAAGACATACCAACAAAGTTTAACGCGACCGCTTTTATGTCCTCATGGTAAACAAGACATGTACGCCTCCAATGCCCAGTCTTGTGGCAGTGATGGCATTCCATGTTTTCGGTCTTGCTCTTTGTCGCGCCTGATGAGGTGCTCGACTCACCAGGCCCACTCTTACCTGATCCCGACTTCTTAAACTTCGGTTTGCCTACCGCTAGGTCTCGCCGAGCTTTGCCCTTACCCTTGCCCTTGTTTGACACAACGAGAACATCCTGTTTCAAGCTCCCACTAAACTTCATATTTTTCTCTGGCCTGTACGAGTAGGGAGTGTAGTTCATGAGGACTTTTCTTCAAATCATTCATATAGTAATTCGCTCTAAAGAGCGCAAAACCATCGTGGAGTGAATGAAGCATGCGGTCAATCACGATGTTCTCGCTGATTTTACAATCAAGCGCCTCCAGTCTCTCGACATTCTCAATCATGCTGAGAATGTGTGGGCTAACCGGTTGGCCCTTCTGGAGTCTCGCATCAAAGAAGCGAGTGGTATGCTCATAGGTCACGATTCTCGGTGCTTTCGAGAATTCCTTAGTGAGCGTGGTGAAAATCTTGTTTGCACCTTGGGCTATGAAGCGTTTCTGCAAATTGGATTCCATTGCAAAGATGAGTACGTTTTTAATCGCACCCGCTTCCATGACAAAATCGTTATACTTGGCGATCTCGTTAGCTCCAACCGTGGGGCCTGGGTTTGACGGGATGGGCTCGCGATATTTGAGCTTCCCGTCGGCCAGCGCAGATTCCGTAATGCCGCCTCCCGATCCGCGAAGTTTGATCCATCATTCTTCGCCGAGTAGACCGATTCATCCGATTCATGAAGATCCGAAGCCGGGACTCACGGTCCAATGTGGCACTTGGCATTGGGTCGTCAAAGACGGCCATCCATTTTGTTATTAGCAGTTTAAGTGATCGTGATCTACACTGAAAAGAAAGGAAAAACAAAACGAAATAAGCAACTCATCGAGGTGATTTAAGTCTATTTAAAATTCATTTTAATCGTGTAGACTCATTGCACTTGCATAATTGATCTCCCTCAAGAATAATACAAGTGATCCCAAGACTCAATTTCCGTAAATTGATAAGCCAACTGTTTAGCTAGTTCTATCGTTAGAACTCTTGGTCGATAGATTTCCGTAAATCCTATCTATAGTCCACCATAATCACAGGATCGCATTTAGTGACCATAGTGTTGAGATAAAATAGGTCAATCAGTTCCAACTTACCCGACGTAGAAGGGGTCATATTATGCCTACCGACGAAGAAGGGATTCATTGGAGTTTGACCTATAAAGACTATTCTCAATTTTTGGTTATACGAGGAAGATCCCATCAACTTAGTTTTAATTCATTTTAAGTGAACGAAAAAACTAGCATTCCGTGAATGAATTAATTTAGGTGATGGCTTATAAAAACGTGTGATATCTGTATATCAAAGAAAACTAACGCGTGACCTCTATATGAGTCAGTTTTCATGCAATTATTAGGTGGTTTGGTTTTAGGCGGAATATGATGCAATCTATCGTTACGATAAAATAAATAAAAGAATGCAAAACGTAAATAAAAATTCCTAGTGTGGCCTATCCTAGTAAAAAGAACATAATACAACTTTGGAATCCACCGTTGGACCCGAGAAGCTTGTCTTGATGTTCCATCTTTGTCCATGCAGCGGGAGTGAGCATCCGATCTCCATCTTTGGTCTTCTCAAAATTACAATTAAAATTTACAAAAATTTACAAAAATAAACTTATTTACATTCTAAATTAAAACTGTAATTACAAGGAAAAATCAAAATGGAGATGCGAGATCTCAAAATACAACCAAGACCATGTTCCATCATTACGGTAACACGTTCTACTAAGGCCACACTAAGTTACAACCGTTTGTAAAAATTAAATACGTAATTAAAACATTCAAGGCATTCAAAATAACGATAAATAAAAATGCATCAACTAAAAAAAATTATTCGTGACATAATTCCGTAATTATGTTAAATTTATCCAAACCACCTTTAATAATTAAAATTATGTGACAAAACCGCTTTACTCAACTTAATTTTAATCCATGATAATCCGTTACTTTAAATCGCTTTAAAATAACTGAATGGTACGTGAGTGAACCGTTTCACTATCAAGCGACTGCACAAAATCCGTATTATGCACATTATGGCCGAGAGAAAAAAAATAAAAACACGAAAAAATTCATTTTTCTCTCTTTATGTCACGGCTGGACCGATTTTTTTTTTTTTTTTTTTTTATAAATTAGCTCATTGCCGAGAGCAATACACGAAAAAAAAAATTAAGCTGCCAAAACCGTGAGCAACATCAACCAAACAAAAAAACGATTTGACAAAACCAATTGCAATTTGAACATAATCCGTATGAAAACAAACCTACAATTGATAAAACTTTAACATATTGCAGTGAATATCGATTACAAAAACAATATGCAAAGAACAAATCGAAAACAAAACAAATCATCAACCGTCTGATCAGACGTAAGCCAAAAGGCACGGTTTCCAAAGCACAAAAAAAACAGGCCGTGCAAACTAAAAAAAAATCTGCCGAGACAAAAACAGGCGCACGGTTTTTTTTTTATGCAAAAAAAAATTATCGATTCAATTCGTTTAATGAAAATCACAAAGAAAAATTTACGTGGCCTCGCTCTGATACCACTTGTGGGGTAATATCCGTATAAAACCCTTAAATTTTAGGACTATAACGTAAATTTAACATGCGATTTATGGTCATAAACGAAAAACAATAGAGAAACGATAAAGAACAAGAATCAACCTCGGGTCCTTTGAAATTCGGCCTAAGAACAGAAATCAAAGTAGATTTCCTCCTAATCGTTGCACCCAAGACCGTCTGAGACTATGCCCCTTGTGCTAGAAATACTCTCTAATTGACTTGCAATATTGAGAGAGTTGTTGTGAGGTTTTTACGATGTGAGATCTAGAATTTCAGAGAAAATTGCCCCGAAACCCTAATTTCTTTGCAAATGAGATGATTAGGTCACAAAAGGAGAGAAGCTCCCCTTCTGTTGTTTCGGCCGTGGGTTTCAAATGGGAGAGAGTGGGCTTTCACTTTCTCCTTATTTTTTAACTCATGGTCCGACTCGATTTTCGCTAAATGTATATGACGGGATTTTATTATAAATCGTCATCGGTTATCGGTTATTAAAATATCAACTAGTAACATGACTCAGTCGATATATTAATACATGTCCGACAAAGACAATATTGTATAATTAATTCAATATACATCAATTAAATATAATCGTTTATATTCAATTTACGAATTAACCGCTTAATTCGTCTTAGCCATTATTATTTAATCCGTATTAAATAATTATCTTAACATCGCGTTTGACTAATTATTAGTCAATAACTCCGACTAACTGCTTAGTCAACTTAGGCATCAACATGACTGTATTTTCATACCGTCACATCTCTCAAACGTATCCTATAGGTGTGACTTTTAGGGACCAGTTGATCACCGCCATCAGTATGACAATAACGTCAAACTTATCTAGCAAGCCAACCGTTATTGATAAACGTGGACCAACTGATAATAATACAAAGTATACCCTTTGATCCTCTTAGAGATTTAAATGTTATTGCACTAACTGTAGAGGACACCAGCCCCAACAGAGCGGATCGTGGCAGGACTAGCAAGGAGGATCCACTCATTTCCCTAGGGAGTAGCATTTCCTCAACTTTTCTTAGGGTCTTAATAGTCATTTAAGCCCTTAGTAACCCTAATCCTTGTACCTAATCTTTTATATAAATACCCCTTGTACTACCTAGATTAGCATCAACTCTTATGATCTCTTAATCAAGTTGTAATCATCTCTTAATCTCATCTTAATACTCTCAAATTAGTCTTAATTTAGTTGTAATACATTTATCAATATTAATCACATCTTAATCTCTCCTTAATTTCTCTATCGTTCTTCCTTTATTTTGGGTAATTAGAAGATTATTTGGGTTTATTTGGAGGATTGACAACCTTCCATCAATCATCAAGTACTTCTATTATTCTTTGCTTTATTATTTGGAATCATCTTCATAGGTATAATTCTCTCTTAATCTTATTTAATTATTTTTAATCACTTTCATATATTCACCATGTTTTGCTTTGTTGGTATCATCATGTTTTGCTTTGTTGGTATGATTGACAACCTTATTAGCATGATAAACTTGATCATGAGTAAGTAGTACCTTAGCTAGGGTTAATGAGGAATTAGGGGAAACAAACATGGGGATTGATCTATGCTTAATCTAATATGTTTTCATAATTAATTTGCTTGCTTGTTGCGATTTCAACTTATGCACATGTTATGTTTGATGAAATGCAAGCCTATGAATCCTTGTATTTTTTACCCATCTCTTATCTCTTCAATGAGGCTTGTAAGACATAAACCAACTCGAGCCTCATTAGACCATGCATAAAGTTGAATAAGAAGGATTAAGTCTACTTGTAGGTGTTGTACAATCTAATCGATTCGGCTCCGGGACCCAAACCTTCTTAGGGATTGTAAGATATACACTAACGCGATCCCATCACAATAATAAGTGCTTGCATCTAATTGAGAATATGTTTGTATGATCAACTCCCATGAATCCCCTATGAACCCATGACACCCTAGTGTCTTTAATCAATTGTTTACAACTCCTTTTAATTGCCTTGCTTTTTTCTCATTACTTTACTTTCATTTTGTTGATTAGTTTAGATTATATATCACCTCAACCCATTTTGTGACACCCTAAGACATAGCTATTTGCAGTTGAGAATCCTACATCAATACCAGTCCCTTGGGATCCGACCTTTACTTACCTCTTTACTAAGAGTAGTTTGTGAAGTTATAAATATTGTTTTGGTTGGTAACTTTTGACGATGAGTTTAAGCCACACCAAAAATGGCGCCGTTGCCGGGGACGGTGTTAAATTGATTTGATTTTCATTAATTATTTTAAGTTGTGTCTTTCTTTACCTTGAGGGAGAGAACTTCCTCAAGGTACTTCTCACCTTTTACTCTTAGTGTACTTTGCAAGATGGATATTATAGATTGTTGTATAGAGGACCATATGAGTACTACTCTCATCAAAGACCCTTTGCAAGCATTGGAAGCCTTAGAAGCAAGTGAGGCCAAAAACAAGCATTGGGACTTGGAAGTAGATCTCCTAGAAGCCGCTCTAGCCAACAAAGAGCTCACCTATGAGCAATCCATGTTGATAAATGACATTCTCGAGGAAGCAGCACAATCCATTAAAGAAAAACGAGTAACCAATGATCATACCATACAAGCCGAAGAGCTAGACGAATATGTCATGGAGTTTGAGTGTGAGGAGCTTGAGGAACAAGTCGAATATGCCATGAGAATGGAATGTATAATGGAAATGGAACATGTCCATAGTGAACCTTCAATGGTAGAAAGTGAGGTACAAGCTCCAACTCTAAAACCCCTCCCCCCAAATTTGAAGTATGCTTACCTTGATGAATCTAAAACCAAACCCGTGATTGTTAATGAAAAACTTGATGAGAATCAATTGGAAAGTTTGCTTGATGTGTTAAAAGAACATGAAAAGGCTATAGGTGTAGATACCCAGTATCTGCTGAGACTCCAACAAACACCCGATGATTATCGGACTATAACATGTTTTGGGATCGTAGCGTTTGATCGACAGTTTGTGTATAACTTTACATCGGAAAACTTAAAACGATTTCGAAAACAAAACATTTTAAAACATTTCAAAAATACCTGGAGTGTTTAATGCCCAACGACGGGGTCGCGATGACACTAACTAGAGTCAAAACCGACACCGGACCAAAAACCGACTCAAAAATTCAAATCCCGACTCCAACAACGAGTCAAACCGAGTCAAACACAAAAACCAAAAATATCTCAAGCCTTCTATACTAAGTTTTCCCGGATTCATGAATGGTCAAGTACCAAACATGTGACTACAAAACCTAGGATAGAACAAATTATGATTGCGTTTGTTGTGATAGTGACAACACGACTCGAAGTGCCGCGACGTGGCTCGCGCCTCTTTGAGCAGCCCAGGTGGCCACGTCGCTCAAAACTCACACAACCACTCATTCTCCAATAAATACCTCTCAAATGTCGCCCATTTGAGACTTACGCGAGTGTCCGCCCCCTCTTTTCTCCCTTAAAATTCTCGACTCGACTTCTAAAGTCACAATCCGACGCGTGTTTACGACCTACCGATCGTAAACACGAGCCTTACACATTGTTTGGTACCGTCATCGTGCATTAAACCACTTGTCCGACCACTTTGACCACTACACCATCACTAAACTTTTAAAACACTCTTTTACTTACCAAAACGATTTTAAACCGAGTTTTTTCCGATCAAACAAGTTGCTACACTTACGTCGGTCACTCGCCATAACCAAACATGTAAGTATGAGGGTGTAAAAATCCTCTTTTATTATGTTTTCATTTGTTTCATGACTTTAACATGCTAAAACATGCATAACATGAACCAAAACATGGAATAAACGAGCCAAAATCGATTTTTGTCCGAGGCGAAAGCCCCTTAGGTCGCCAACTGGCTCGCGCCTAAACGGGGTGCTCAGACCAGAGATCAGCCGTGTTTGTTCTCGTCATTTCCCTTAATCCATTTTTCATATTTGTAATCGGTTTTTACCATTTCAAGTATTTTCGAAACCTTTTTGTTTCATTTTACATGTTTTAACCATAAAGCATTTTCACCCTTGGTTCTTCATACCATGACGGTTGAATCCGTGTCTCGGTGATAATATTTGGTTAATGACATTTAAGAGGTATTTTAAAGCCTTTTATTTCATTTCTTTACATTTTCAAACAAACATATTAGTCACCAACACGAAATCATCCTTGGTTCTACACACCATGCCGGATTTTAACTCGGGTACGATGACGAGTATCGACTAATAACATTCAAATGGACTTAAAACAATTAGTCCATAATCATTTTCAAAACTATTCATGTCAAGTTTGTCAATTCGAACCCGACACCGAATATTATCAAAATAATGATGATTATTCGAGTCTAGTTCTTCAAATCAACAAATGCGGTCTAAACGACCCTTTCAAATCAAACCGGGTTCAAATACCCATTTTCAACATGTTTTATAACGTTTTCTAAAAGGTCAGAACACGACACATAAACCGTGGGCTAACCCGCGCCTAAACAGGCTCTCCATTTCTCATTTTCAAAACCAGAGGGAGGCCCCTTACACCGCCGGCTGGCTCGCACCTCATATAGCCGTCTGGTACAGGGCCTGTTCCCTTCCAGCATTAGTCTAGGACGATCCCGACTCCGGTTAACCCGGATATAGGACGGATCAGATGACTATTCGACCCACATTTGCAAAATGCCTTACTAAGACAAATGGATCATGTTATGCACCCTAAACCTAATACGGTAAATGGATGTTTAATTTCCGTCTTGCATGCAAATCAATCATTAATCCAACTCGACATCTTATACTTGATACTTGGATTAAATCAACCGACTTAGAAAGCTCTCACATGTTAGGTTTAAATCATTGGATGCGCATTCATGCATTTAAACCGTTTTATCAACTTTTGCATTCAACAACCCAAGACCGATCAGTAGAGGTCGCTAAACGCGGGCGGGATTGGGTGTCTGATTAAAGGGCTTCCCAATACGTACCTTCACCTCTTACTCGGAAACTTTGGATAGTGGACGACCTTATCCAGGGCGTACGAGAGTCATTCTAGAGATAGGATGCTAAAGAGGGACGATTTCCTTATCTTTAGTACCTATGTCAAAACGCTGCTTTGTGCTTCGATTTGACCGAGGTATAAAGTGGAATTCGAACGGGTTCCAGGCATCCCACAAATTCTTGGTGGCGACTCCGAACATCTCTAATCATTTCGAGACCCTTACCGAGACGAAACCGACCGATCTAAAAACGATCCGGTCGAAGGCAAATTTACGCCGCCGAGCGTGGCTTTCAAAAAGACCGCTGCCATTGTCCACAGATCGGCTGGGCATACGCAGGTGGGCCATGTCCACAGATTGGCGACTCCGCTGGGGAAAACTAGGACACTTACGTCTTTGTGATCCCTAGATGGTGAGACTCGAACGAGGTCTTGGTTGGAATGCATTAATTGATATTACGGTCACGGTCGGGTTCCTTGTCCGGGCCCACAACCTAACCCTTATCGACCAATTGGCTCGTCTCGTCGGCGTGAGTTATCTCATCCCCGTGTCTCGAATCCCGATTGAGTCACGCATACCATTGACGTTACACATTTCTGTTTCGTCAAAGAGCTTTCATCACTTTCGAGCACGAGGCTAGGGCACCCTCCTTACACATTTTGTTTGGATTGGTATCCCTCTCGCAAATCGGGGTTTGATTGCTTGGTGTGTAACCCACCCTTTTCAGCCAAAGCCCGTGTCAGCATGATGCATAATATAATGAAACTGTGAGTGCTTATGTGCTACTTTATCATAAGTCCTTCCGTGTCATTTTTCAAACTTTCAAAACACCCTTTTGCGCCGTTATAATGGCCAAACCTTGGTCTTTCGCCGACCGATGCACGCCTTTCTAGGCCGTCGTAATGACGATTTTCAAACTCGGTTTTGTATAACCATTGCAACACGCCTTTCTAGGCCGTCGTAATGACGATTTTCAAACTCGGTTTTGTATAACCATTTTAACACGCCTTTCTAGGCCGTCGTAATGACGATTTTCAAACTCGGTTTTGTATAACCATTTCAACACGCCTTTCTAGGCCGTCGTAATGACGATTTTCAAACCCGGTTTTGTATAACCATTTCAAATCACCTTTTTACGCCGTTATAATCGCCGCATCTAGACACGGATTTTAACCCGTTTCGCGCCAACAATGGCTTTTTCAAAACCCGAGAAAAGCACACACCCTTTTCTCGAGACACTTTCGGGATCCCGAGGACTATGCACCGTCCCCGAGACCTCTTCAAACATTTCAAACTCGATTGTCAAAACATACAATTTTGAATTTCAAAATCGTCTTGGGAAGCATCACACCGTTTTCCGAGCCGACCCAAACTCAAACCGTCTTTTGCAAATAAACTTAAGACAACCCTTTTCAACTGATCGACTTGCGAAGATTTCTATCTTCGGAAGCCGCCCATTAAAGCGACAAATGAATCTTTTGAAAATTCCTATTTTTGAAAACTTAAGTCCACCATTCCAATTCCGCCTCGTGTCTATCGAGTCAAAGCAAACGTACTTATGGGTCTTTACTTATGAGTCGTCTCACCACGAGACCCGTCCAATGGCGTCACGCCGTCATGATTGGACTCGTGTCAAAGGTTCGGTCAAACACCGTCACGTTATAAATCGAGTTAGCACCGAGGGACCACACACGGTCACCCCGTCTTGTTGAGTCGATCTTGGTCTCGTCCTCTGCGTTGTCTGCGTTCTGTCTTGGAACCGTGCCGGATTGAGTTATAATGTGAGCCGTTTTTCTGCCTCAGAACCATGGCCCCGTCTTCAGCTTCGTCCAACAACAACAATGATAACAACAGAGATGTCATAACTGATCAGCTAGCCAACCTACTTACCGCTCTTAAGGTCACCCTGGATCGCGTCGAGACCCGTATCGACGCCCTGGAGAACAAGGAAATTGGGGAACATAATACCCCACCTCTGACTGAGACTGAGAAGAGGTTGAAACTCTTGGAAGAACAACTCCTAGCCCGGCGTAACAACATCCACCTTGAAAATAACCGAAGGTTCGAACCTGTTGGGGACCAGTTACCCGATAACTTCACCCTGACTGATGTGCCTAAGTTCAAGGGAGTGGAGGACCCACTCAACCACATCCGTGCTTTCAAAGACTACATGGCCATTAAGGGGGTCAAACAGGAACTTTTTACCAGGATATTCCCATCCTCTTTGGAGCCAATTCCTCGCCAATGGTACTACTCCTTGGACCCAAAAAACCTTACCACCTGGGATGAAATCGCAGTTGAGTTTGCCAAACAGTATGCCGACAATGTCGAGATCCAGGCCAACACCCGTACTCTCGAGGTGTTAACCCAAAACGACAAAGAGGGGTTCACTGAGTTCCTAACCCGTTGGAGGAGGGTGAGTACTCAGTTGGTTAGTAAGCCGAGTGAATCAACTCTGGTGGAAAAATTTGTCAACAACCTTCGCCCGGTTTATGCCAACCTACTGAGGTATCAAAATATCAAAACTTTTCTAGATCTGCAGATTCTGGGGACACGTATTGAGGACGACCTCCGAAAGGGTGTCTTAGCAAAGACCACAGGCAGGGGTTATCAAGGATCCACCTCAACCGGATCTCGCCCTTACGGTCAGACAAACAAGATTGATGAGGTCAACCTCGTCGAACCATCTGCAAAGAAAATTGAACGCCCCCAGAGAGTGTTCACCAACATAGGGTCAACTTATGCAAGTGCCCTAAAAAGGCACATGGACAAAGGGAAGCTACAACCGATCGGGCCCACCCCGGACCCAGCCGACGCCAAGAAATCTCGATTTTGGAACCCCAACGCCTACTGCCAGTATCATCGAGGGAAAGGGCATGATACCGAAAATTGCTTTAAACTCAAGCACCTCATTCAAGACATGATTGAGAAGGGAGATTTGCCTATACCCCCACCAACTAAGCCAAACAACAAGACGAATCCTCTGGGAATTCACGCCATCTTTGACGATGAGCCGACCCTAGACTGCTCTCATCTCATCTTGCCAATTGACGACGAGGTGAATGTTCTGGAAAAGGACCCTTCAGATGGAGTGTGCGTATTCAGTGCTGCCACTATGCTCACTATGTTTCAGCAAGTTGAGGAGGCCATTGCCAGCCTTTTCGAGAGAATAACCCGACTCGACGACGCCTACCGTCGACTCATCTTCAATCCCCCGACACCACGTCCGAGGGAGAATTCCCCAAGCATTCAAAACTATCCACCCCAGGATGGATTGCTCCCGTGACCATTCTGGCATAGACCCCACGAAAACCACCTTCAAAATAACCACCTTCATGAGAATTACCCTCAAAATAACTACCCTCAAAATAATTACCCCCACAAAAATCGCCCTCACAAAAATATTCCCCACAAGAACTACCCACCGAGGAATACCCCTCCGAGGTATCCTCGAGACCCTGAAATTAACGGCATATGGCGGGATGATGTTGAGGATGTCTATGTCGTCCCAGGAAAGGAGAAGCGGCCAAAGGAAATCGGACATCTCACCTGGTCCGGACGTCCCTATCAGAATCCGAGCAACCCAGCGGTCGTTCCAACAACGAATGACCAAATCGTCCCAGAGGTGGACACTCAACCAAAGGCTCCCGAGAACTCAATCCTGAAACAGCTTCAGAAAGCAAAGGCCGAGATCTCAATTTGGCAACTGATCGCAACGTCTTTTGAGCATCGACAGGCCTTGCTGCAGGCCTTGGGAAAATTAACCGTGCCCTCCACCTCTTCCCCAGAAGAAATAGTGGCACACATGACAAGAGACGCCCCTAATCTGAGCAACCCGGTCGTCTTCTCCGACGAGGATATCCCCCTGTTCAGAGCCAACCATAACCTGGCCCTGTACATCACTGTGAAGTGCCTCCAAAAGAACATACCAATGGTCCTCGTAGATGACGGTTCCGCCGTGAATGTCATTCCTCTCAAAACTGCCCACAGGCTGGGTATTAAGGAATCTGATTTAAGCCCAACGAATCAAGGAGTACGACGGCACTCGTCGTAAGGTCGCTGGGCTTATCACTCTAGCCGTCGCAACCGGGCCACTAGAAAGACAAACCAGTTTCCAAGTGGTCGACATCGACGCATCCTTCAACATGCTCCTGGGACGTCCCTGGATTCACGTCGTCAAGGCGGTCACCTCAACGCTTCACCAAAAGATCAGGGTCCCCTTCATCGGGAAGACGATCACGATCCCCGCTTCCCCAATCAAAGTAGTTATGAGAAGAGGGGTAGCCTCCCAAGCCATTGAGGAGGACGACAATGAAATGTGGGGTTTCCAAGCCGTGAACGCCATAACTGATGAACTAACAACCTCTGAATGTGACCCGTTCGCCAGCCTCACGATCAACCGTATCATGATGCGTCAGGGTTATTTCCCGGGTTTGCCGCTCAATCCACTAAAGGACCCTTTGCCTCCCTTGAAACAGGCTAAGGTCCCCAACATTCCCTTTGGACTGGGGTACGAACCTACTAACAAAGACATCCAGGAGATGAACCTCCTAATCCGAAAATGCATGAAGCACAGAGTCATCCTCCGTCCCTTCCACCTGACTCTCAACGGATACTTTGTCCCCGAGGGATAGTCCGAACTCTAACACGGCTTTCCGGAGCCTATCTATGACTCTGTGGCGAAGGCTAGATACCCGGGAGTGGAAGTCTTCCAGGACTGCTACTTTATTCCCGACAACATCGAAGCTGCATCAACCGAGTCCAAATCGTCACCATGGCTCGACGGACAAGCTGTCACACTACTCTTTGGGGAAGATAACATCAAACGCCTCGACTATGAGGACATCATCAACATCGCCCTGAAAGACAATCGCTTGATCCAACCGCCTTGATCTCCGATCTTGACCCGGAGAAAGCCACCCAAGGCTGGAGGAAAACCATCAAGTGGACCGATCGCCAAGGCCGCATTCTCAAGATCACAACTGGAGAAGGTCCTATGTTCAAGGAGGAAAGTGCTGAAGCATCCGAGTCTGAGTCCGAGTCGGAGTCAGAGTCTATTATAGCTCCTAACACTCCGGAAGTTCCAGTCAAGCTCCCCTTCCCACTGTTTTATCACAAAGTCGTGGCTGATTCAGAGGCTGAGTCTACTAAGGTCACCCCCACTCCAATGAAAGGTGATGACCTGGAGCCTGTTCCAGGGGCCACTTCCTCTGTCGTGTCGCCTCTAACTGACCACGAGATGTCTGTCCTTTCCGAGCTTTTCGCTCGTGTCAACTTAATGAACGCTAAGTTTGCTTATGACTCGTCTCATTTTAACTGCAATGCAATTCTGAATGATTATGAGGAATTTGACTTGAGTGACTACGCACCTCACTTAGCCAAAGAACTTGACAAACGGGAAACCAGAACCCTCATCATTGAGGAAACCGAGCCTATTAACGTAGGAACCAACAATACACCTCAAGAACTTAGGATAGGGACAACCCTGGACCCCTCGGAAAGACAACAGTTCATTGACCTCCTCCACGAATACAAGGACGTGTTCGCCTGGTCTTACAGAGATATGACTAGGATTGACAGAGAAATTGCAGAGCACCGGATACCCATCAAACCCGGCTAAACTCAGAAAACAAGCGAAGCTACGCCGGATGCGTCCTGAGTGGGCCTTAAAAATCAAAGAAGAGGTGGACAAACAGTTCAAGGCTGGGTTCATCAAAGTATCTGAATACTCTGACTAGGTGGCCAACATTGTGCCGGTACCAAAGAAAGACGGACGAATTCGGGTTTGCGTCGACTTCAGGGATCTGAACAAGGCAAGTCCAAAAGACGACTTCCCTTTGTCGCATGTTGACATTCTGGTAGACAACACTGCCGAACATGCTCTCCTATCATTCATGGACGGGTATGCCGGGTACAACCACATTAAAATGGCTGAGGAAGACATGCACAAAACTGCGTTCACTACACAGTGGGGGACATATTGCTACACGGTCATGCCTTTCGGCCTCATCAACGCCGGAGCAACCTATCAAAGAACCGCTACCACTCTCCTACATGATATGATGCACAAGGAAGTAGAGGTATATGTCGATGACATGCTCGTCAAATCAAAAGAACGGGACGGCCACATCAATGCCCTCCGGAAATTCTTCGCTCGTCTGCGGAAATATAACATGAGACTAAATCCTCAGAAGTGTGCATTCGGGGTCACCTCCGGAAAACTCTTGGGACATGTCGTCAGCAAAAGAGGCATTGAGATTGATCCAACCAAAATCAAAGCCCTTCAACAAATGCCTCGGCCTAAGAACGAGAAGGAGATTCGGGGATTTCTCGGTCAGGTCCAGTACATCAGCCGGTTCATCGCCAAGCTCACTATGATTTGTGAGCCGATATTCAAGAAGCTTTGCGCCTCCGATCACACCGATTGGGACGACGACTGTCAGAAGGCATTCGACAGGATAAAGGAAATCCTATCCAAACCTCCCGTCTCAACTGGGGATTCCTCTATCCCTAAACCTGACTGTAACCAACACAGCCATGGGAGCAATGCTAGCACAAACAGTTGGCAACGGGGAGTGAGCCATCTACTACATCAGCAAAAAGTTCATGGAGTACGAGACGAGGTATACCCAGCTGGAAAAGACATGCCTTGCCCTAGTATGATCAACAAAGAAGCTGCGGCATTACATGCTCAGCTACTCGGTCCACATCTACTCCAAGATGGACCTGGTTAAATACATCTTCGAAAAACCCGTACTAAACGGAAGGCTGTCTAGGTGGACACTCATGCTGTCTGAATTCGATCTCAAGTTTGTACCTCTCAAGGTTATCAAGGGAAGAGCAGTCGCCGACTTCCTAGCAGAAAATCCCGTCAGCGAGGATCCAACGACCGACACATGGTCACTTCCTGACGAAGACATCCTTTGTGCCGACTCCGACGCATGAGACCTATACTTTGATGGTGCATCTAATCTGAGAGGCTTCGGGGTAGGAATCCTTCTAATATCACCGGAAGGAGAACACGTTCCGATCTCGGTCAAGCTAGACTTCGCCGTCACCAACAATGCCGCTGAATATGAAGCATGTCTCATCGGCCTACAAGCAGCCATCACACTTGGTATCAAGAGACTGAGGGTCCATGGTGATTCCTCACTCATCATCAATCAGGAATCCGGATCATGGAAAATCCGATCTGACAGCTTAGCTCCCTACCGAGCAAAGATCAGTCAAGAGGCCGAATTCTTCGACCAAATCGTCTACTTCCACTTGCCGCGAGAGGAGAATCAATTTGCTGATGCCCTGGCAAAACTTGCCGCGCTCGTCAACATACCTGACGACATGACGTCGATGCCCCTATGTGTCGAGAGACGGAGCGAGCCAGCTCACATTTGTGCCATTATCGACGACGAGGAAAGCCATGATGAACCTTGGTACCAAGCCATCCTCAATTACAAAACCAAAAATGAATTCCCTCCCAACTCTGATCAAAGAGGACAAAGAGCCATCCATTTACTTGCATCACAATTCGTGATAAACCAAAATCAACTCTACAAAAGAACAACCTAAGGAATTCTCCTCCTTTGCATTGACCATCACAAAGCCAAGAAAGTCATGGGAGAGGTTCACGACGGAGAATGCGGCCCTCACATGAGTGCAATGATGCTTACATGGAAAATCATGCAGCTGGGTTACTACTGGATAACCATGGAAGCCGATTGCCGTAACTACGTCAAACATTGCCACAATTGCCAAATCTTCGCCAACATACAACACATACCACCATCCCTTTTATACACCATGACATCACTCTGGCCATTCTCAACCTGGGGCATCGACATCATCGGGAAAGTCAACCCGATAGGCACCAAGGGGCATTGCTTCGTCCTCGTCGCCATCGACTACTTCACCAAATGGGTAGAAGCACAGTCATATGCAGTCTTGACTGCCAAACAAGTGGCCAAGTTCATTCAAAACAACATCATCTGCCGATATGGGGTACCCCATGAAATCATCAGCGATCAAGGCTCTCACTTCCGGGCAGAAACTCAGGCTTTGCTGGACAAATACAAGATCAAACGACATCGATCATCTCCCTACCGTCCCCAAACTAACGGAGCGGTGGAGGCAGCGAACAAAACTCTTGTCACCATTATCAAGAAAATGCAAGACAACTACCGCGACTGGCCGAGAAAACTCCCATTCGCACTCTGGGGATACCGAACCTCCATTCGAACACCGACAGGCGCCACACCCTTCTACCTAGCATACGGTATGGAGGCGGTTCAACCCGTGGAGTTAGAGGTCCCATCTCTACGCATTCTATTGGAGAGTCAAGTCCCTGAGGCGGAATGGACCCGTCGAAGGTACGAACAACTCACTCTTCTAGACGAACGACAACTCAACGCCTTGCATAACGTCCAGCTATACCAACGACGTATACAACGGGCATTCAACAAGAGGTCAAACCCCGAAACATCCGGGAGGGCGACTTGGTCCTCAAGTCAGTCCGGGGACCATTACCTGTCGATCCGAGGGGAAAATTCAAACCCAACTGGGCCGGGCCATACCTGGTCAAGAAAATACTTTTGGGGGGCGCAGTGAGACTGAGTGACCTAGATGGGGAGGACTTTACAAACCCGACCAACCTAGACCAACTCAAGAAATACTACCCTTGAACCCTATCAACCAACAACCTAGCCTAGTTTTGCAACTAGCACCGACCTCAACCCTTTTCAAGTCAAGTTCCTCAATATGTTCTGATTTGAAATTGCATGTTTTATCGAGTCTAAGCTGCGGCACCTTGCCCGTTTTGAATGTCCTTTGATCCGTCAAAGGCAAGGTCCATTTGCACTACAAAAAAACAAACTCCTGAACTACGAGCATGGTTTGATTTCACCTCTTCAGGTGAATACGTAGGCAATCCCTCTTATGCATGAGGGATACAACCACAAAACCCAATTCAAATTCACAAAACATTTCGAACTACGATCATGGTTTGATTTCACCTCTTTAGGTGGATACGTAGGCAGTCCTTTCTTACACAAGAAGGATACAACCATCCCCACAATCAAAAAAAACATCCCAAAAAAAAGAAAGGGAAAACCATTCCCTTTCCCACAAACATACAAAAATGAGCCTTTCTCCCTTTCCACAAAATACCACTTTCCCAAGTGCAAATGTTTAGGACGATTCAAATCGAATTGCCTTTACCAATGGATGGAAGAAACAAGCGTTCACAACTTTCGACACGAGAAATCATCTCATTTAATTAATAATGGGAGGGATTACAATTTCAACAACAAATAAAGCTCGACAAGTCTACAACTTGTCAAAGCTAAGGTGTCAACTAACACACCTCATATAGTAAAACTAGCACAAAACACACAACAACTAGCTAGTACAACATAATACAAACTCACAACAATAATACAACATAATAATAAAATGGGTAATGGAGGTCTTCACTCTTCCATTCTACCCTTGCCTTTTCCCTCGGGGTACATCTTCCCCTTGTTCTTCTTGTTGGCCCGCTTAGCATGAACTTCCTCCTCGGAACGAATCCTAAACGGATCTAAGACGGCGACGGCCTCCGGTCTAACACAAGACCCCATATTTGACCCAAGACGAGCCAATGCACGGCCCACCATACTCTTGGGGCCAGAACTCCTCCTCTTCGGTGGTCTCATCACATCGGGAGTAGCTCCATCAACATACTCTTCAAAGAAGGCACGGTTGGCCTTGCCAACCTCTCGGTACTTCAAGTCAACAACCTCGTCCTTACGGAATTTGGATCTCTCTTCCAAGGACGGAGCACGTGACCACTTGACATAAGCGGAAGTCACCCATGTCGTGGCAACGGGGTTTGGCACCTCCCAAAGCGGCCGAGTGGCCCACCATCTTTCGAAGAACTCCACAAGCTCGGAATTCCGAAAAATATTCTCTTGGACAAGAGTATCTTGAGCGGGCACCTTTTGTTGACGCCCCATTTGCCTCATGAGCCTTTCGGGATAAATGAAGGAAACAACCTTCAAACCCACCACCATCAAAGAACGAGGACTAGCACCCGAAGCGGGCAACCCCGTGAAGGACCTCAAGTGCCACCACGGCACCACCCAACGGATATGAGGACCACCCTCCTCCGCCAATCTTGCGGCCCAATAGGCCTCGGTGGAAGCAAAACTATCCGGGTACAACTTCTTCCTCATTGTGAGGTGACGGAAGGAGTAAGAAGAAGGATTAACCGGAGGCTCTACATACCTTAGCCTCTCCAATAGCCACACTTGGAGGATCCTTGGCGATCCAAAAGAGGGAGCTTCTCCACAAGAGCCTTCCTTGTTCAAAGCTTGGATAATCTCTCCAAGCACCAACCATGATGGATCTCTACCATGCTCCATTTGCTCAATCACATGGATAAGGGTCATGCCACCATGGCATCTCGGCCCCTCCTTCAAGACAACAACAAAGAGGTACACATGGACAAGGCAAAATGCAAGAGCCCTTCTCCTAGCAACCTCCGAGACATTAGCATCTAACCGATTCGAGAAGATGTTGATAAGAGCCAACATATCCACACCATGTGGAGCAAGAAGAAAGTTGACTTGGCTTGTTGACAAGCCCAACATGGAACGGAATTTCTCCTTGTAGCACAACCGAGTCGGAAGAAGCACCGGAACACAACCCGGCCACCCACCAATGGCTCCAACTTCTTCGGCAAGAGGACAAATTTCACCTTTCGGGAAAACGAAAACATGATGTTTCGAATCCCAAAACCGAGAACATGCTTCAAGAAACGAGGGTTGCACCTTGACTTGACGAAGCACCAACAATTGACCAGCTCCCATACAATCGAGTTGATACTTCTCGGGAGGCGACAAATCTCGGCACCATTGTCGCAATGCATTCTCAAAAGCATCCATGAAATATTTTTGTGGAAGAAGAGGAGGTTTTGTAGAGATGTTTTTGTGTTTCGGATGCTGAAACAATGAAGCGCAAACGTCCCTATTTATGCAAAAATGATCAGCGCATTTTTCAGAAAAAGAGGAGAGCCGGCTTCCATCGCCAAGACACTCGCGCCTCTTTGAGGCTTCCCCAGGATTCCTGTTGTTGACTTGTCCCTGTCAACATGTGTTTTCTCCTGACACCTCAAACCTCCCGCCAGGAACCTCGCGCCTCTTCGGGATGATCCGGGAAATTTTGTGTTTCTTCACACTCACATTTCCTTGTTTTCGCGTTTTACGAAATCCGACACGGTTTCCATGGCGCAGCATTAAACATACGGATTTTTCTTTTTTTTTTAAGGGGGGAAGGGCTAGTCGCCCCGATCCGCGACGGATCGTTTTCATGTCAGTCAAAATTCCGAAAATTTTTCGCTTTTTCGCAACACAAAAATCAAAATCGAAAATTGATAACACGACATCAATTTTCCTCAAAATTCAAGCACTCACAAATTCGAGTCTTGACCTCAAAAAATCAAACATACTCGCAAAAATCATTTCTAAAATTCGTTCCTGACGGTTTGAGTTTTATATTTTTCGAGTCGATTTTCAAATTTCAATTTTAACTTCAAGTCATCTTGGTTAATTTTGATTTTCCAAACAAATGCTTTACGTGATTTTCAATCAAATGCTTCTACGTGTTTACGTTTATGCGTATGTGCTATCTGTTGCCTGTTTTTCTACACTAACGATGCAGGAACTAGTGCAAAGCAAAAGGAGAATCAACAACCGACAACGCTCCTCCGAAACACAACACAAAAAAAAGCCAAAAATCACAAAACAAACCACGATCCAAAAACACATGTATACAAACCGCCTTACGCAAAATACATCAACAAACGTCTATCATACAGACACTGGCCTAAAACAAACGTCTATCATACAGACACTGGCCTAAGACAATGAACTGGGGGCTATCCGCCACCTACCGAACTAAGCACCTCTATCCTCTCAAACAGAAAGGAAAGGGAGCAACAGGGGAAACAGAGGAGCAACAGTGAAAGCAGAGGAGGTTACCATGACGATAACCCCTCACTCCTGCGCCATGACAAAAAAGAAGACAATGTCTTGCAGATTTCGGACGATACGACAACCAGGGACCGTAGCTTAGCATGCTACCCCGATGTTGGACCCCACTCAGCTGAACTCAACTGCGATCAAGGTCAACAACAGGAGATAACACACTCGTACTGACCCCCAATCATCAGTCATCCTGTCCATGAGCCACGACGAAAAGGACAAACCAGCCATATTGGCCGCCTATCCGAATCTCTACAGATAACGACCAACGATCGATACCCGATCGTTGGCCGGACAAAGGCCGCCAGAGAGAAACACAACCAAGCCTGTAACAAAAAACAGTCGAATCTTCCCCTCCGGGATCGACTTCCTCCTCCAAAGCATCAACAACGGACCCCATCGGTCCCAAATGATATCTTGCAAACAAAAAACAACAAGAAACGTCAGCCGAAATTTCGGCATTACGACGGCATGAAATGGATAAATCCAAAAACAACAACAACAACATGCAATACAAAAAACAAAGGGCAATCCCGCCCCAAACCATTCACAAAAAAAAGCACAAAAATGACTCGCCCCTCTTTTCAAGCAAAAGATGAGTCAAAACCACAAAAACGGCATTTCAAGACCCATACAAGGTCTGCCAACAACCCAAAATACATTCCCGACACAATGGGGATTTTTCTACGGTTCAAAAAGGCAATTCATACGCTAATTTGAGCCCAAACCGGTCAAAAATTCAAAAACGAGCGCAAAAAGGCAAACGTGATTTTATCACGCCTCAAGGTGACCTAAAAATACCAATAAGGTCCATTTCAAGGCAGACTGACTCAATTCAAGCCCAAACAAGCGCTTATTCTCGTCGGCGTAAGATCACGTCGCAAAAGGCAAAAATTCAATTTTGCCCACAAACATCCAATGAAGGTCCTTAAATGGCGAACACGGGTTTTCCCAACTACAATGCAACCTAGTGGGACCCACTACCCAAGCAAATAAACTTGGCATTATGAAATGAGACGGTTTCTCGCCTCACTCGCGTTTTTCGAGCATAGGGAGCGGGAACGGGGACCAAAATGCAAACTAAAAGCACCCATATCCTCCTAAACAGGTTTCTAACCTAATGCAAACATCAATTTCACTCGAAATTGGCTCAATCAAAAACGCCCAATTCAATTTTTAGGGCAAAATCCGCCCTAATTCAATCTAGCTAACAATCAACAAATTTGAAAGGATTCAAGAGGAAATACTTACCTTGAGATGAGATTTGTTGGTAATGGCACAAGCAAAAGCAAGCTAGAAGGTCCGTCAATGGCGATTTTGGGAGAAATTTCGAATTTGAAGATGAATATTCATCCGTAACTCAACCTCGCGTCTTTTTAACAAAAATAGGGAAGCCGGCTTGCATCGCCAGGTGGCTCGCGCCTAAACCAGGCCTCCCCTTTTCTTCTTCAGCGAAATTAGGGCTTTGGCCCAATTTCCCACAACAGACTTCAAAATTTTCGTTGACAATATTAAATATTGTCATTTCCTCGAAAACAAACAAAAACAAATAGTGAAAATTTAAAACTCGCTATATTCAAGCAAACGGCGATCAAAACCGCCAATTTCAAAATAATGGCGAAATCAAAATTCACCATTTTCCTTCAAATAATGGCGAAAATTCAAAATTGCTACTTTAAGCAACGGCGGCACATAAACCGTCACTTCAATCAATAGTGAGGATTCCAAATTCACTATTTCTTTCAAATGTCAACGGCGGCACATAAACCGTCACTTCAATCAATAGTGAAGATTCCAAATTCACTATTTCTTTCAAATGTCAACGTCGGCACATAAACCGTCACTTCAAATGTAATAGCAGATTTAAAATTTGCTATTTCCTTTCAAAATTAAGACAAACGGCGATCAAAACCGCCACTACAAATTCAAACCGATTGGTGAAAATTCCAAATTCACTATTCCTTCAAATGCCAACAGGGGGCTTCCTCGCGGAACCCGCTCATTCCAGAAAAAACAGTGATGGTGAGGATCCATACTCACTATTTCCACAGCGACATCATAAGTTCGCTACTTTCAAAGCAAGCCCACTCGACGCGGCTATTCCCATGGTTCATTAACCGACCTTTACCATGGCTGGCGAGCCTTCGTCCGCACCCTTCCAAGGACAGATCCTGAAGATGCCTCGGGTACATTTCCTTGTCTCGGCTGGCGAGCCTTACAACGCACCGCGGCTGGCGAGCCTTACAACGCACCGCGGCTGGCGAGCCTTACAACGCACCACGGCTGGCGAGCCTTACAACGCACTGCGGCTGGCGAGCCCTCCTCACATACGCACCATGGCTGGCGAGCCTTTGCCCGCACCCCTTTCAAGGATACATCCCAAAGATGCCTCGGGTACATTTCTTTGCTGCGGCTGGCGAGCCTTACAACGCACCGCGGCTGGCGAGCCTTACAACGCACCGCGGCTGGCGAGCCTTACAACGCATCCGGCTGGCGAGCCTTACAACGTATCGCGGCTGGCGAGCCTTACAACGCACCAAGGCTGGCGAGCATTTATCCGCAACCCTTCCAAGGACACATCCCGAAGATGCCTCGGGTACATTTTCTTACCTCGGCTGGCGAGCCTTCGTCCGCACCCTTCTAAGGACAGATCCCGAAGATGCCTCGGGTACATTTCCTTATCTCGGCTGGCGAGCCTTACAATGCATCGCGGCTGGCGAGCCTTACAACGCACCGCGGCTGGCGAGCCTTCCTCACGTACGTACCGCAGCTGGCGAGCATTCATCCGCAACCATGCAAGGACATATCCAAAGATGCCTTAGGTATGACTCCTTCTTATGGCTGGCGAGCCTTTGCACGTAGTCTAATGGACTTTAAACGACCCGCACGGACAGTCGACAGACTTTAAAATTTTCCCGACGACAGGTCCTTTGACTCGTACCCTCGAGTCGCCTTGGCGTCGCCCTTCCCGATGGCAGGTCCTTGGCCCGAATCCTTTCGAGCCGCCTCGACGTCGCTTGGGTCTTCAGGTTGTAATCTTCGATTGACCTGGGGACTCTACTTTGACTTTCGCCCTGTCCAAGGCTCAGTCAAAGTGGGGGCTCTGTAGATACCCAGTATCTGCTGAGACTCCAACAAACACCCGATGATTATCGGACTACAACATGTTTTGGGATCGCAGCGTTTAATCGACAGTTTGTGTAAAACTTTACGTCGAAAAACTTAAAACGATTTCGAAAACAAAACATTTCAAAACATTTCAAAAATACCTGGAGTGTTTAATGCACAACGACGGGGTCGCGATGACACTAACTAGAGTCAAAACGGACACCGGACCAAAAACCGACTCAAAAATTCAAATCCCGACTCCAACAACAAGTCAAACCGAGTCAAACACAAAAACCAAAAATATCTCAAGCCTTCTATACTAAGTTTTCCCAGATTCATTAATGGTCAAGTACCAAACATGTGACTACAAAACCTAGGATAGAACAAATCATGATTGCGTTTGTTGTGATAGTGATAACACGACTCGAAGTGCCGCGACGTGGCTCGCGCCTCTTTGAGCAGCCCAGGTGGCCACGTCGCTCAAAACTCACACAACCACTCATTCTCCTATAAATACCCCTCAAATGTCGCCCATTTGAGACTTACGCGAGTGTCCGCCCCCTCTTTTCTCCCTTAAAATTCTCGACTCGACTTCTAAAGTCACAATCCGACGCGTGTTTACGACCTACCGATCGTAAACACGAGCCTTAAACATTGTTTGGTACCGTCATCGTGCATTAAACCACTTATCCGACAACTTTGACCACTACACCATCACTAAACTTTTAAAACACTCTTTTACTTACCAAAATGGTTTTAAACCGAGTTTTTTCCGATCAAACAAGTTGCTACACTTACGTCGGTCACTCGCCATAACCAAACATGTAAGTATGAGGGTGTAAAAATCCTCTTTTATTATGTTTTCATTTGTTTCATGACTTTAACATGCTAAAACATGCATAACATGAACCAAAACATGGAATAAACGAGCCAAAATCGATTTTTGGTCCGAGGCGAAGCCCTTAGGTCGCCAACTGGCTCGCGCCTAAACGGGGTGCTCAGACCAGAGATCAACCGTGTTTGTTCTCGTCATTTCCCTTAATCCATTTTTCATATTTGTAATCGATTTTTACCATTTCAAGTATTTTCGAAACCTTTTTGTTTCATTTTACATGTTTTAACCATAAAGCATTTTTCACCCTTGGTTCTTCATACCATGACGGTTAAATCCGTGTCTCGGTGATAATATTTGGTTAATGACATTTAAGAGGTATTTTAAAGCCTTTTATTTCATTTCTTTACATTTTCAAACAAACATATTAGTCACCAACACGAAATCATCCTTGGTTCTATATACCATGCCGGATTTTAACCCGGGTACGATGATGAGTATCGACTAATTACATTCAAAATGGACTTAAAACAATTAGTCTATAATCATTTTCAAAACTATTCATGTCAAGCTTGTCAAACCGAGCCCGACACCGAATATTATCAAATAATGATGATTATTCGAGTCTAGTTCTCCAAATCAACAAATGCGGTCTAAACGACCCTTTCAAATCAAACCGGGTTCAAATACCCATTTTCAACATGTTTCATAACGTTTTCTAAACAGTCAGAACACGGCATACAGCCGTTGGCTAACCCGCGCCTCAAGCAGGCCTTTTCTTTCTCATTTTCAAAACCAGAGGGAGGCCCCTTACACCGCCGGCTGGCTCGCGCCTCTTATAGCCGTCTGGTACAGGGGCCTGTTCCCTTCCAGCATTAGTCTAGGACGATCCCGACTCCGGTTAACCCGGATATAGGACGGATCAGATGACTATTCAACCCACATTTGCAAAATGCCTTACTAAGACAAATGGATCATGTTATGCACCCTAAACCTAATACGGTAAATGGATGTTTAATTTCCGTCTTGCATGCAAATCAATCATTAATCCAACATGACATCTTATACTTGATACTTGGATTAAATCAACCGACTTAGAAAGCTCTCACATGTTAGGTTTAAATCATTGGATGCGCATTCATGCATTTAAACCGTTTTATCAACTTTTGCATTCAACCAACCAAGATCGATCAGTAGAGGCCGCTAAACGCGGGCGGGATTGGGTGTCTGATTAAAGGGCTTCCCAATACGTACCTTCACCTCTTACTCAGAAACTTTGGATAGTGGACGACCTTATCCAGGGCGTACGAGAGTCATTCTAGAGATAGGATGCTAAAGAGGGACGATTTCCTTATCTTTAGTACCTATGTCAAAACGCTGCTTTGTGCTTCGATTTGACCGAGGTATAAAGTGGAATTCGAACGGGTTCCAGGCATCCCACAAATGCTTGGTGGCGACTCCGAACATCTCTAATCGTTTCGAGACCCTTACCGAGACGAAACCGACCGATCTAAAAACGATCCGGTCGAAAGCACATTTACGCCGCCGAGCGTGGCTTTCAAAAAGACCGCTGCCATTGTCCACAGATCGGCTGGGCATACGCAGGTGGGCCATGTCCACAATAGGTTATAGTCTAGATGATCTTAAGGGATAAGCCCCAATTTTTGCATGCATAGAATTCATCTAGAATAAAACCATAGGCCTACCATCTAAGCCCAAAGGAGACTAAACCCCCATATGCAAGAAGTTGTAAAAGCGGAGGTTATGAAACTACTTGATACGGGAATCATATATCCTATATCGAATTCTTTGTGGGTTAGCCCCATTCAAGTGGTACCTAAGAAAGGAGGTACCATGGTGGTGACAAACGATAAGAAGGAGCTAATACCCACAAGGAAGATCACCGGTTGGCGTATGTGTATTGACTATCGTAAATTGAATTCCGCAACAAGAAAGGATCATTTCCCCTACCATTCATTGACCAAATGCTTAAGAGGTTAGCCTCTAACAAATTCTTTTGCTACCTTGATGGGTACTCGGGATTCTTCCAAATCCCGATACACCCGGATGACCAACACAAGACTACTTTCACATGTCCCTATGGTACTTTTGCATATAGGAGAATGCCTTTTGGACTATATAATGCCCCGCTACTTTCCAAAGATGCATAATGAGTGTCTTCTATGATTATCTAGAAACCATAATGGAAGTTTTTATGGAAGATTTTAGCGTTTATGGAAAAGATTTTGACTCTTGCCTACATAACCTTTCTCTTGTATTGCAAAAATGTGAAGACGTTAGCCTTGTCTTGAATTGGGAAAAATGTCACTTTATGGTCAATGAAGGTATTGTTTTGGGTCATTTAATCTCGGAAAAGGGCATCGAAGTCGATAAAGCCAAAGTTGAGGTGATAGAGAAACTCCCACCTCCCATGAATGTTAGAGGGGTGAGGAGCTTTCTCGGTCACGTGGGTTTCTATCGCCGTTTCATAAAAGATTTTTCTAAAATTGCGAAACCCCTCACTCAACTTTTGCTTAAAGATGCCCAATTCCAATTCACTAATGAGTGTGTTGAAGCCTTTGATAGAATCAAGGAAGCATTGATCTCGGCACCGATTATCCAACCACCAAATTAGGAACTACCGTTTGAGATCATGTGCGATGCAAGTAACTACGCCGTTGGAGCGGTTCTTGGCCAACGGGTAGGAAAGACTTGGCATGCTATCTATTACATAAGCAAGACTCTTGATGCCACCCAAGTGAACTATGACACTACCGAGAAGGAACTTCTTGCCATTGTCTATGCGCTAGACAAGTTTCGTTCCTATTTGCTTGGATCAAAAGTGATTGTTTTCTCGGATCATCGTGCTTTTAGACATCTCTTGATAAACAAAGAAGCAAAACCAAGATTGTTGAGATGGATTTTGCTACTCCAAGAATTTGATTTGGAAATAAGAGATAAAAAGGGAGCCGAGAATGTGGTAGCGGATCACTTGTCAAGAATTCGATTCCACAATGATAAGGGAGAGACACCGATCAATGACTCTTTCCCCGATGATATCTTGATGGCCATCTATTCAGAACTTGAGAGGCACACCACACCATGGTTCGCCGACTATGCTAATTACATTGTTGGAGGAGTTCTTCCTCCAAACTTGAACTACAATTAAAGAAAGAGATTCTTGTTTGAAGTGAAGAGATATTTTTGGGACGATTCCAATCTTTAAAAGGAATGTAGTGATGGACTTTACCGAAGATGCATACCCCAATGGAAATTCAAGGTGTTTTAGAAGGATGCCATTCATCACCCTATGGAGGACACCATGGATCACGAAGAACAATTGCTAAAGTCTTTCAATCGGGCTTCTTTTGGCCTACCATGTTTGAAGATGCTAGAGAATTTATTCTTCATTGTGATCCTTGCCAAATAACCGGGAACATTTCTTGGAGAAATGAGATGCCACAACGAGGAATATTGGAGGTAGAAATCTTCGATGTGTGGGGAATTGACTACCAAGGACCATTTGTATCATATCAAGGAAACAAGTACATTCTTGTAACCATCGATTATGATTAAAGTGGGTAGAAGCAATCGCTACTCCAACCGATGATGCCAAAATGGTTACTAAGCTTCTCAAGAAAGTAATCTTCCCAAGATTCGGAGTCCCTAGAGAAATCATTAGTGATGGAGGAACACACTTCCATAAAAAGAAGCTCACCTCTCTTTTGAAAAAATATGGAGTTCAACATAGAACCGGTTTGGGATACCATCCTCAAACAAGTTGTCAAATTGAAGTTTCGAATAGAGAGATCAAACAAATTCTTGAGAAAGTTGTTAACAAGACTCGTAAGGATTGGAGTATGAAGCTTGATGACACTCTTTGGGCTTATAGGACGGCCTATAAGACTCCCATATGAGCCTCCCCTTACAAGCTAGTCTATGGAAAGGCATGCCATTTGCCAATCGAACTAGAGTACAAAACCTTTTGGGCAATCAAAGCTCTCAACCTTGACCTTAAGTTAAGTGGTCAAAAGAGGATAATGCAAATTCAAGAGTTGGAGAAATTCCGACTACAATCCTACAAAAATGCAAAGATCTACAAGGAGAGGACAAAATTTCTTCCTGACAAGAGAATCAAGCAAAAAGCCTTGCACAAGGGAGACAAAGTCCTTCTATTTAACTCCCGATATCGACTCTTTCCCGGGAAGTTAAATTCAAGATGGATAGGCCTTACGTATTCGCCGAAGTAGGAAAAAATGGCGACTTTGAAGCCATATTATGAAGGAGCATTCATCGGAGAAGTAGAGGTCATCCGCCTCGACCTCTCCCACCATGAAAAGATCATCAAAGAGAGAGTTTGGTGGAGTCCTCTCCAAACCACCATTTGTAAATATACTAACTCTTCTCACTTGTATTTTTAACTTTTATGCATTTCCATAAAGCATGATTTTGACATAAGAGTCGGTGAGGGAGTGTTACTAACTCGTTTGATGAATGCAGGATTTAGTAACTCAAGTGTGGGGAAGCACTCTTATCAATAAGAAGAAAGAAGAACAAAAAGGAGGAAGCCCCGCGGGCAGACTTGAGCCCGTGGGAACTGCAGACAATCCGGGCGTCCCTAAAGAGAGATCCGAGCGTCCTGACCTTGGGACGCGGATCCTGGGAGAGCTAGAATTAACGAAAGCTTACTGTGCCAGGATCTGGGCAGATTACCAGCAAGACGCTCGTCCCAGGCCTTGAGCCGTTCGTCTTGAGACAAATCTGAGCGTCCTGGCATGCTTCAGAATTATGATCTCATGCTGTTTGTAATTCTGCACATTCCCAGGAGGATCTGAGCGTCCCCAAAAGGAATCCGCTCGTCCTGAGCAGAATCCGTGCATCCCAGCACGGGGTGGAAATTTCAGAGTGCACTGACTAAGGATCCGAGCATCCTGTGATCGATCCGCCCATCCCCACATGTTCATATGATTTTTCTGCAAGCCGAAGATCCGCCCGTCCTGAGCACGGCCCGCACGTCTCCCTCCCGTACTGCTCTCCTACTTTCGACAAAAGCATTTTCCAACCACTATACATGTTATGACACCTCATCCTTCTTTCCTCTATAAAACATAAAATCCCCTCCCATATGACTCAAATCACATCAAAAGCACCCATTCACCTCTCTAAATTAAAAACCCCCAAAACCTAGGGTTTCAAGAAGGATCTTAATTACAAAGAATATCTTCATCTTCAACAAGCCAAGTTTCAAGATCTAATTTTAAAAGATGAGAACAAGAGGGTCCTTGCTTAGAGAAAGAAGAAGAACAAGAGTAATTAGAAGCTCCTCAACATCTCACCTTAACACATTGAGGAGAGAGAATGAAGAAATAGTTGATCTCTCAAGACTTAATGAGTTCTCCAACATATAATTTGTCAATAATGCCCAAAGAATCGTCTTTCATCGTCTCCTTGGTAAGAACATTCTTCCTACTAAATTCATGTGCCATGAGACATTAAGGAAACTAGGAATTTATCATCAAACCGAAGCACACTTTGAATTATTTGGTCTTTCAACCATGTTCAACATGCATGAGCTACCCACCATGGCCAAGGTGAAACTCTTCTTTACCCCTCACTTTTCTTGTCAAGAACTTCATGCTTTACTAACTTGTTTTATAATTGATTGTTTCGATTTCTAGTGTTGTCCTTGTAAAAGTTAAGGACTATTATTCCACCTTGGCAACATCTAGGTGATGATAAATTTATTGTTCCCACTTTTGAAAATCCAAAATGACAATTAGTTTCATGCATTGCATACTTATGCATGAACTCCCCCATTTTTACACTAGAAATAGTGTCTACTTGGTTTGGGGAAGTTTAAACACAAGCATTGGGAGTTAATCCAAATTAGCTCTCCAACCAATAAAATCTTGCATCATATAGTATAGTATAGATTGCATCACTTGTATATAAATATATATATATATATATATATATATATATATATATATATATTATATAGAGGTGGGATCAGGTGAGTACGAACATTCAGTGCAAACGGTGAGAACGAACTACAACCAATGGATTAACTGAAATCGTACGGCTGATTCTTTCTGTCAACGCATACTGATATAAGTCTCGCTGAATCTATGTATTATTGTCACATATTTGATGAATCTACCTGTCAATTTGTAATTTTGTTGTGTCGATTTTTAGGGTTTTGATGGAAATCGAAGAATGCGATGATTTGGTTGATCCTACTAATTCAATTGTTCCAGCTGATAACAGTGAACTCGGGCATATATCTTCCAAATTGGGACATATACCTTCAGAATTGGGTATAGGTTTGTCGATTTTTAGGGTTTTAATTATTCAAGGTTGTTTTAGGGTGTATTATTATTATTGATGTTAGTTATTGTATCTAGTGTAGTAATTGGTGTGAATTGTTGCTACATTAGTCAGATGATACATGGTGGTTACGGTTTTCTGCTTTTGTGTGTCAAACTAGCCCTATTGCTTCTAAGTTTTGATTGTCGTAACTAGAATTATAATTGATGTGTTTCCGGTGTCAGATTGCGTATCTGATAATAACTTCTGGATAGTGTTTGTTCAAGACTGAAAAAAATGTACATGGGTATCAAATAGATGATAATGAGTACGAACTAAAATTGTATATGATAACAAGGTTCACTTTAAGGTCATTCTGGATAACTAATGGATAACAAGTTTTGATATGCGTACCTGGTAATATAATTGATGTGTCTCTGATTTCAGATTGCGTAACTGTTAATAAAAAACCCTACATGCGTACCTGTGTGATTTTTGGATAGTTAAGCCATGAGATAGTGGATCAAATTCGAGTAATTCTTATGTAGAGTCAGTCTGGCAATGGCTAAGTTTGACTAGAAAACTGGAAAAAAGAAACGAATTATTTTGGAAACCACCCCCAGTTAATCCCCTTAGTTACGCCACTGAATACATGCATTCATCATTATGCTTTCTGGGTTTTCCAAATTTTATGAGTTAATTCTGCAGAGGGTCACTGAAATGGACAGAAAGAATAGTTCTTTAGCTGTTTCTGGACTGATTGAGCAACACACAATTCTAGCATGGTTGAGTAGCAATTTCAATGGGGAATATAGAATTGCACTATCTTGTTGAAATTTCACAGGAAATTCAAGTTTTGGGTGTCTTAATTGTGTTTGGTTAGTTTGTCTTAAATTCATGAGTTGATTATCTGCTTAGTTTTCAATTTAATGCAACATATAGTCTGATATGAGTACTAGATAAACAAATAGGTTCACTGGTTTAGAAAATTTGTTCGCGTTTTCAGTTGTTAAGGTTTCCGCTGATTCATGTACTAATATAACATATGTTATCTGATCTTTGCAGACTCACCAGTAATCCCTCACAACTCCAAAAAAAGGATACCTGTTTGTGCACCTAATTTGAAGCCTACTGTGGGAACGATCTTCGAAAATCTGGATGAGGGAATGCAATTCTACAAAACTTATGCTGCCAATGCTGGGTTTAAAATGAGGAAGTCGACCCAAAGAATGGTAGGTGGGGTGGTGATGACTAAATACTGTGTGTGTAGTAAGGCAGGTGAGAGTAAACCTAGAGGAAAGGTGAAAAAGAGGCAGAAGACTAGAATTTTGTGTAATGCAAAGATTTTTCTCAAGAGGAATGGCAAAGGGAAATATGTTATTGTCGACTTTCACAAAGGTCACACACACCTTCTGTCTACCCCAAACACAATAGTACATTTGTCGGAGTCGAGGGAACTAACGCTGATACACAAGACTATGATTTTAGAGAATTCAAAGGTTAATAAAGGGCCCGTACAAAGTTTCAGAATGTTTAAGGAGTATGTAAAGGTATATAGAAATGTGGGAGCATCACTAGAAGATTTCAAAAATTTTTGGAGGGATGTGAAACAGTTTATAAATGGTTACGATGCTCAAATGATGATCGAAAATTTCATGCATAAGAAAGCCATGTGTAACTCTTTCTACTTTGATTTTGACGTTGACGAGAAAGGACGACTTTCTAGAGTTATTTGGGCTGACCTTATATCAATCAAAAATTACAGTCTGTTTAGTGAATGACATCGTTCGACACAACCTTCAACATGAACACATATAAGATGATATTTGCTCCTTTTACGGGGGTTGACAATCACAAAAAATGTGTGACGTTGTTCTCATACATGGAGTCCATCTCGGATTGCATGGCCTCAAGCCATAGCTTTGAGTCAGAACTGGTCATGGCACCTTTATAGGTTGCGGGTTCACTACTCGTTAAGAGTAGAATGTCATCTATGTCATGTTCCTCGACCAGACCAATGTATCTGTCCGGAGGAATAGAGACTCTTCCCGACCTCCTAGGTTCCTCAGAATGTTAACATGCAGCCGGGATTGAAGGAATAGGTTCCTCCAATAGTTGCTCGGTATTTGGTTCTGGAATCTCCGACAGGTCGAAGGTTCTATCACTCTTTGCATTCTCGAGAAATTCCTTCTCTAAGAATGTCGCACTAGCCGCAACAAAAACACGCTGTTCGGTTGGCGAATAGAAGTAATGACCAAGTGTTCCTTTAGGATAACCTATAAAGTATGTCTTGACCGATCGCGGGCCGAGCTTATCCTCGTGTCTCCACTTGACATAAGCCTCGCAGCCCCAAACCCGTATAAAGGACAAGTTAGGGACCGTTCCTTCCATAGTTCATATGGAGTCTTGTCAATGACTTTAGACGGACTTCGGTTAAGTATTAGAGCAGCCGACAAAAGAGCATAACCCCACAACGAGTCAGGCAACACGGTGTGACTCATCATGGATCGAACCATATCAAGTAGTGTTCGATTTCTCCGTTCGGACACACCATTCAAATGAGGTGTTCCAGTGGAGTTAACTCGTAGGGGCGATCCTACAGCCTTTAAGGTGTTGATCAAACTCGTGAGAAAGATACTCGCCACCACGATCCGAACGTAGTGTTTTTATCTTTCTACCAAGTAGGTTCTGTACCCTATTTTGGTATTCTTTGAATTTCTCAAAGGATTCACTTTTGTGCTTCATTAAGTAGACATAGCCATATCTACTTAAATCATCCGTGAAAGTGATGAAATACCTATAGCCTTCTCGTGCGGTGATTGACATAGGACCACATACATCCGTGTGTATGAGCCCTAATAGGTCGGCGGCGCATTCCAACACCTGTGAAGGAAATACGAGTCATCTTACCGATGAGACATGATTCACACGTGCCAAATGATTGAAAATCAAAGGCCGAGATAGCTTCATTTTTAATGAGCTGTTTTACGCGTTTCTCATTAATGTGTCCCATACGGCAGTGCCATAGATACGTTTGATCTTTGTCACCAACCTTTAACTTTTTATTCATTACGTGTAATATTTCGGTCGTCTGATCTAAAACATAAATTCCGTTCATGGAGACTGCCTTGCCATAAATCATATCGTGTAAAGAGAAAATGCAAGCATTATTTTCTATTACAAATGAAAAACCAAGTTTGTCAAGTGTAGAAACTGAAATAATGTTTTTCGAAAGACTAGGAACATAATAGCAAACGATCATATAATGACAACTCAAATCCGCTAGGAAGTCGGATCACATATGTCCCCTTTGAGATGGCGACCACTCTTGCTCCATTCCCAACACGCAGTCCACCTCACCCTTTACGAGGGGTTCGATGTTTCGGAGCCCCCGCACATGATTACACAGATGAGAACCACAACCAGGATCAAGTACCCAAGTTCCGTAACTTGCGTGGTTAATCTCAATCATATGAATAAAAGTAGAAGAAGAGGAAGACATACCAACAGGTTTAACACGACCCGCCTTTAAGTCCTCATGATAAACAGGACATGTACGCCTCCAATGCCCAGTCTTGTGGCAATGATGGCACTCCATGTTTTCATTCTTGCTCTTTGTCGTGCCCGATGAGGTGCTCGACTCACCAGGCCCACTCTTACCTGAACCCGACTTCTTGAACTTCGGTTTACCTCTCGCTAGGTTTGCCTGAGCTTTGCCCTTACCTTTCCCTTTGTTGGACACAACGAGAACATCCTGTTTGAAGCTCCCACTGAACTTCATGTCCTTCTCGGTCTGCGAAAGGGAGTGCGATTCATGTGGGGTTTTCTTCAAATCATTCATATAGTAATTCGCTCTAAATTGCGAAAAACCATCGTGGAGTGAATGAAGCATGCGGTCGATAACAATGTTCTCGGCTGATGTTACAATCAAAGGTCTCCGGCTTCTCGACATTTTCAATCATCTTTGAGAATGTGTGGGCTAACCGGTTGGCCCTTCTGGAGTCTCGCATCAAAGAAGCGAGTGGTATGCTCATAGGTCACGATTCTCGGTGCTTTCGAGAATTCCTTAGTGAGCGTGGTGAAAATCTTGTTCGCACCATGGGCTATGAAGCGTTTCTGCAAATTGGATTCCATTGCAAAAATGAGTACGTTTTTAATCGCACCCGCTTCCATACAGAAATCATTAAACTTGGTGATTTCAAAGACTCTAGCCGTGGGATCTGGGTTTGCCGGGAGGGGCTCTAATAGATATTTGAGCTTCCGTCGGCCAGGCAGATTCCGTAATGCCGCCTCCCGCCTCCGAAGTTTGATCCATCATTCTTCAGTCGAGTGGACTGATTCATCTGATTCATGAAGATCCGAAGCCAGGACTCACGGTCCAATGTGGCACTTGGCATTGGGTTATCAGTAGAACCAGCCATTTGTTATTTGCAGTTAAAAATTCGTGATCTACACTGAAAAAGAAAGAAAAACAAAAACGAAATAAGCAACTCATCGAGGTGATTTAAGTCTATTTAAAATTCATTTTAACGTGTAGACTCAATGCACTTGCATAATTGATCTCCTCAAGAATAATACAAGTGATCCCAAGACTCAATTTCGTAAATTGATAAGCCAACCGCTTTAGCTAATTCTTCCTAAGAACTCTTGGTCGATAGATTTCTAGAAATCCTATCTATAGTCCACCATAGTCACAGGATCGTTTAGTGACTATAGTGTTGAGATAAAATAGGTCAATCGGTTCCAACTTACCCGACGTAGAAGGGGTCATATTATGCCTACCGACGAAGAAGGGACTCATTGGAGTTTGACCTATAAAGACCGTTCTCAATTTTTGTTTATACGAGGAAGATCCCATCAACTAAATTATAATTCATATTAAGTGAACGAATAACTAGCGTCTGCGTGAATGAATTAAATTTGGGTGATGGCTTAAAAATCGTGTGACATGAGAATGTCAATGAAAACTAACTCGCAACCTCTATATGTGTCAGTTTTCATGCAATAATTAGGTGGTTTGGATTTTTAGGCGGAATATGATGCATATTATCGTTACGAAAAATAAATAAATGAATGCAATACGTAAATAAAAAATTCCTAGTGTGGCCTATCCTAGAAAAAAAAAACATAAAACAACTTTGGAATCCACCGTTGGACCCGAGAAGCTTGTCTTGATGTTCCATCTTGATCCATGTAGCGGGAGTGAGCATCCGGTCTCCATCTTTAGTCTTCTCAAGAATTACAATTTAAAATTTACAAATATAAACCTATTTACATTCTAAATAAAAACTGTAATTAAAAGAAATAAAATGGAGATACGAGATCTCAAAATACAACCAAGACCGTGTTCCATCATTACGGTAACACGTTCTACTAAGGCCACACTAAGTTACAACCGTTTGCAAAATAATTAAATACGTAATTAAAAGGCATTCAAAACATTCAAAATATAAACAAGAACGATAAATTAAGATGCATCAACTAAAAATTAAATTTATTCGTGACATAATTCCGTAATTATGTTAAATTTTTATCCAAACCACCAAAGATAATTAAAATTACATGACAAAACCGCTTTAGTCAAGTTAATTTTAATCCGAGATAATCCGTTACAATAAATCGTTTTAAAGTAACTTTAATTTACGTGGGTGAACCGTTTCACCATCAAGCGAGAGCATAAAAAAAACGTTTTATGCTATAAAGGCCGAAAAAAAAAAAGAATTTTTTTTTTTTTTTTTTCTCTCAGATCGCTGACGTGAACATGCACAAGACCCCAAAATTTTTTTTTTTTTTTTTTAAATGTCAGTATAGAACCGAGAGCATCAAAAATCCAAAAAAAAATATATACGGCTCAAAATCGTGAGCAACTAAAGATCAAAACAAAACGGTTTGATAAAACACAATTGCAATTTATTCTAATCCGGATTAAAACAAAATTACAATTGACATGTTCTTCACATATTGTTGTAATTATCGTTTAAAACAACAATTCGCAAAGAACACAACGAAAACAAAACAGAAAATCGTCACAAAACAACCGTGTAAACTGGACACGGTTCCCAATGCACGAAACAGGCCGTGACATGTAGAAATGTCGAGACCAACATGCCACACGGTTTTATCAAAATTTTATACAAAAATTATCGATTTGATAAAAACCAATTGCGATATCACCTAATCCGTATAGAAATGAAATAGCAATTGATAGATCTTTAACACATTATATTGAATATCGATTACAAAATAATATGCAAAGATCAAATCGACAACAAAAACAAAAACATGGCACGGAATTCAATAAAAATGCAGCCGTGCAAAAAAAATTGAAAACCGTGAGGAAAAAAAAATGCCGAGAGGTTTTATGCATCAAAAAAAATATCGATCCATTTCATTTGATGAAAATCACATAGAAAAATTTACGTAACCTGGCTCTGATACCACTTGTGGGGTAATATCCGTATAATACCCTTTAATTATAGGATTATAACGCAAAATTTACATGTGATTATAGTCATAAAACGAAAAACATGATGAAACGATTAAGATATAGAAATAACCTTCGGTCCTAGTGCAAAAGGCAATGAGAGATCAAAGTAGACCTCCTCCTAAATGATGCACCCAAGATGGTCCGAGAAATGCCCTTGTGCTAGAGAGAATCCCCTAATTGCCTTGCAATATTGAGGGGATTGTTTTGTGAGTTTGTGTTGGATGAGAGATCCGAGTTTCGAGAGGCACAATTCCCAAAACCCTAGTTTTCATACAAATGAAAATGATTAGGTTAGAAGGGAGGAGAAACTCCCCTTTTGTGCCCTCTCATTCGGCAAAACCGAGTGGGTCAAGGGGAAGTGGGCTTCCACTTCCTCTTAACTTTAACTCGTGGTTCGGTCCATAATGCGCTAAGTGTATATGACGCGGTTTATTATAAATCGTCATCGGTTATCGGAAATTAAGGCATCAACTAATAATACGGATTAGTTGAATTATTAATACATGTCCGACAAAAGACAATATTGTATAATTATATTCAATATACATTTAATTAAATATAAAACGCTTATATTCAATTTATGAATTAACTGCTTAATTCGCCTTAGCCATTATTATTTAATCCGTATTAAATAAAATATCTCAACATCACATTTTGACTAATTACTAGTCAAATCACTTAGACTAACTGGTTAGTCAAAATTGGCATCTACATGACTGTATTTTCATACCGTCACATCTCTCAAACGTATCCTATAGGTGTGACTTTTAGGGACCAGTTGATCACCGCCATCTGTATGACAATAACGTCAAACTTATCTAGCAAGCCAACCGTTATTGATAAACGTGGATCAACTGATAATAATACCAAAAGTATGCCCTTTGATCCTTTTAGAGATTTATAAGTCCTTGCACTAACTGTTAAGGACACCAACCCCAACAAGTCGTGCCTTATAGATATCTGGTTGCGCGTCTACAGAACGCTTTATTTTGTAAAGCCATTTGCACTGTAGAGGTTTTACCTTATTAGGCAAATCAACTAGATCCCATACGTTATTCTCATACATGGAGTCCATCTCGGATTGCATGGCTTCAAGCCATAGCTTTGAGTCGGAACAGGCCATAGCACCTATATAGGTTGCGGGTTCATTACTTTCTAGAAGTAAAACGTCATTCTCCTCGACCATACCAATGTATCTGTCCGGAGGATGAGAGTCTCTACCCGACCTCCTAGGTTCCTCAGGAATATTAACCGTATCATTAGTTGGAGGTACAGACTTCCTCCATCCTGTTCCTCGGTTGTTGGTTCCGGAATCTCCGATGTACTCGAAGGTTCTATTACTCGACTTATTCTCGAGAAATTCTTTCTCTAAGAACGTCGCACTAGCCGCAACAAAAACTCGATGTTCGGTTGGCGAATAGAAGTAATGACCAAATGTTCCTTTTGGATAACCTATAAAGTATGTCTTGACCGATCGCGGGTCGAGCTTATCCTCGTGTCTCCACTTGACATAAGCCTCGCAGCCCCAAACCCGAATAAAGGACAAGTTAGGTACCGTTCCTTCCACATTTCATATGGAGTCTTGTCGACTACTTTAGACGGACTTCGGTTAAGTATAAGAGCAGCTGACAAAAGAGCATAACCCCATAATGAATCGGGCACTACGGTGTGACTCATCATGGATCGAACCATATCAAGTAAGGTTCGATTTCTCCATTCAGACACACCATTTAATTGAGGTGTTCCAGGTGGAGTTAATCGTAGAGCGATTCCACGCCTTTCGGTGTTGATCAAACTCATTTGAAAGATATTCGCCACCCCGATCCGAACGGAGTGCTTTAATCTTTCTACCCAGTTGGTTCTATACCCTATTCCTCGGTATTCCTTGAATTTCTCAAAGGACTCACTTTTATGCTTCATTAAGTAGACATATCCGTATCTACTCAAATCGTCCGTGAAAGTGATAAAATATCTATAGCCATCTCTAGCGGTAATTGACATAGGTCCACATACGTCCGTATGTATGAGTCCTAATAGGTCACTAGCGCGCATTCCAACACCTTTGAAGGAAATTCGAGTCATCTTGCCAATGAGACATGATTCACACGTGCCATATGCCGAAAATCCGAATGAGGGAATAGTCCCATTATCGACGAGTTTCTTTACGCGTTTCTCATTTATGTGTCCCATTCGACAATGCCATAGATAGGTTTGATCTTTGTCACCAACCTTTAATTTCTTATTATTCATGTGTAATACTTCCGTGGTTTGATCTAAGATGTAAATTCCATTCATGGAAATCGCTTTGCCATAAATCATTTCATTAAAAGAGAAAATACAACTATTATCCTTTATTGAAAATGTAAAACCGTCTTTAGCAAGTACGGAAACGTAAATAATGTTCTTAGATAAACTGGGTACATAGTAACAGTTATTTAATGATAACTTAAAACCACTAGGGAGTTGGATTACATATGTTCCCTTCGAGGCAAAGAGCTACTACCGTGCTCCATTCCCGACTCGCAAGTCCACATCACCTTTTTCGAGAGGTATGATGTTCTTTAGGCCCTGCAAATGATTACACAGATGAGAACCACAACCAGGATCTAGTACCCAAGTTCCGAAACTTGCATGGTTAATCTCAATCATATGAATATAAGATGACATACCAACAGGAGCGACACGGCCGCTTTGATGTCCTCACGGTAGACGGGACAGTTCCTCCTCCAATGTCCAGTGTTGTGACAATGGTGGCACTCTATGTCACCGCCCTTGCTCTTTGTCTTGCCCGTGAGCCACTAGTCTCACCGGCGCACTCTTACCATTTCCGGCATTTTAAACTTTGGCTTACCTACGCTAGGTCGCCATGAGCCTTGCCCTTACCTTTACTCTTGTTGTGAATCGTGAGAACATCCCGCTTCATGCTCCCACTCAATTTCATATCCTTCTCGGTCCGTACGAGAAGGGAGTGTAGCTCATGAGGACTCTTTTTCAAGTCATTCATGTAGTAGTTCACCCTGAAAAGGGCAAAACTATCGTGAAGAGAATGAAGCATTCGGTCAATGACAATGCTCTCACCGATTCTACAATTCGGTGACTCAGTTTTCTCGACATTCTCAATCATGTGAAGAATGTGTGGGCTAACCGGTTGGCCCTTCCGGAGTTTCGCATCAAAGAAGCGACAGGTATGCTCATATGTAACGATTCTCGGTGCCTTTGAGAACTCGTTAGTGAGCGTGGTGAAAATCTTGTTTGCACCTTGGGCAATGAAGCGTCTCTGCAAATTGGTTTCCATTGCAAAGATGAGTACGTTCTTTATCGCACCCGCTTCCATAACGAAATCACTATAAGCGAGTGACTCGTTGGCTCCCGCATTTGGGCCTGGGTTGACCGGTATTGGCTCGATTAAATACATGAGCTTACCGTCGCCATGGGGCATTCCGTAGTGCCGCCTCCCGATCCGCAAAATTGGACCCATCATTCTTGATCGAGTGGACCGATTCATTTGGTCCATGAACATTTTAAGCCAAGACGAACGATCTAGTGTGGCACTAGGCATTGGGATTGCGTTATTTCCAGCCATTTGTTGTAACAATATTATTGATAATAAGCGTGTTCTACATCAAAAGAAGAATAAAATAATAAGCATGCATCGTTTTTATTTTAAGTCTAATGAACTAATGTCATAACGCGAAGACTCAAAAACATTTATACAATTGACCTCCCTCAAGAATTATATAAATGACTCCAAGACTCAATTTATGTAAATTGATAAGCTAACCTTTTAGCTAATTCTACCGTTAGAATTCTTGGTCGATAAATTTCTGTAAATTCTATCTATAGTCCATCATAATCACGAGAAACTCTTCGGACTATGATGTTGAGGTAAACTAAGTCAACACAACTACTTACCCAACGTAGAAGGGGTCATATTAGGCCTACCGACGAAGAAGGGACTCATAGATGTTTGCCCTTATAAAGACTAATCTCAATTTCCGTTTTAGAGGAAGATCCCATCAACTTTTTAATTCATTTTAAGTGAACTATAATCTAGCATGCGAGAATGATTTAAACTAAGGTGATGGCTTAAAGATCGTGACATCTCGCATGTCCATGAAAACTAACATACAACCTATATGAGTCAATTTTCATGCATTTTAGTAGTAGGTGGTTTGGTTTTAGGCGGAATATGATGCAATTACTAGCATGTGAATGAAAAGCAGTAAAATGAAAAACGTAAAAAATTATAAAAGTCCTAGTGTGGCCTATCCTATCAAAATGAACAATAAATACAAGTTTGGAATCTATCTTTGGACCCGAGAAGCTTGTCTTGATGTTCCATCTTGATCCATGTAGCGGGAGTGAGCTTGAATCTTCATCTTTAGTCTTCTTTGAAATTACAATAATTATAATTGACCTATTAATTACATTCTAATTTCAAAACCCAAAACTAAATAAAGGAGATTCGAGATCTCATAATTACATAAAAATTATGTTTCCTTCATTACGAAAACATAATAGACTAAGGCCACACTAAGTATTACAAATTACAACCGATTGCAAAATTAAATACGTAAATAAAATTCATTCATTCGATTCATTCAACATAATTAAAAGCATCAACTAAAAATAAATTAAACATACATAATACAATAAATAAATTATGTTGATTAATTTATCCAAACCACCTATTTAAATTAAATTAAGTGACAATTCCGCAATTTAATCACATTAATTTCATACTTAATCCATATTATACTTGTAATATGAATTCTATCCGTCAAAAATTTTAAACTGCTTTAAAATAACTCGGTATCATTAAATTGTGAACCGATTCACAATAACTAATTGGCCAAAATAAAGAAAAATAAAATCCAATTCTCTAAATTTGTCTCGGCCAAAAAAAACGAAAAGTTTTTTTTTTATTTGTCACGGCTGAAAAAAAACAAAAACAAAAAACAACTCCTTTCCTATTCTCATTCGGTAAATAGGAAAAAACAAAGGAAAAAAAACTTTCCAAAAAAAAATTTCTCTATTTTTTTCGGCAAAAGGCAAAAAACTTTCCTAATTTTTTTCTTCTTTTTCACGGTTTACCATAAATAAAATTAATCATAAATTTTTTTTTTCGTAAACCCTAAAAAAAGCCTCTTTTTTTTTCTTTTCTTTTTGCGGCAATTATGCCCTAAGACAAGATTTGATGATCAATTGTTTACCTTTGCTATTAGAACATGATTAGCATATGAAATAATAAACATGATTAATTTATATGCCAAAAACTATATAGCAAAAACAATCTTTTAATCATAAACATGACGATTCCATTTGATTTTAACTTAATCTGCATTAAATCAACAACTACCAATTCTTCATATGATAATTTTAACTGATTATAAACTATAATATGAAAAATAGAATGGAAAAACTATCATCAAACAAAAAAAAACGGCACAACAAAAACGGCATAAAAAATTTCGATCCAAAAAAATCGAAACCCTAAAATTTCTTCTCGAAAATCTTATCGTTTACATACAAATTTTATGAAAATCATCAAAATTAAAATCGTAGCCTAGTGCTCTGATACCACTTGTGGGAAATAATTTGTATACTTCCCTTTAATATGAAGGATTATAACGATATAATAAAGATGATCTATGGTCATAAAATAAAATACATAAGCATAAGTAAAAAGATTTAGAATTAACCTCGGGTCCTTGCAAAATTGGCCTAAGAACAATATCAAAATTGATATTCGCCTATTAGTTGCACCCAAGACGATCTAAGATATACCCTTTGATTATGCTAGAAATCAATCTAAAATTTTCTGTAAAATTTTATTGTCTTTGTGTTTTTTTGTGATGAGAAAGAGGAGGCTAGGTCAGAAAAAGAATTAGGTTCGAAATAATTCTCCACCTTTCTTTTTATATAGACCGAAATCCGAAATCAATTAGGAAAGATTTATATCTCCTAATTTCGGCCAATGTGATCCGAAATAAGGAATTAAATTTCCTTATTTTTTTGGTCTTTCCAAAAATATATAAAGTGTGTTAAATTGTCATCTAGTGAGGATCGAACCCATGACCTCTTGGCTTGTGTACCCTCACTATTACCACTATGACACATTCAACTTGTTGTTATTAAATACAACTGATTATATTTAATTACAAATTAACAGATTAATTCTTTCAAACTAACCTTATATATATTTAATTAAATATAACTTATTATATTTAATTTACGAATTGATAGTTAATTCGTCTCAACTTAATATTATTTAATTTTCATTAAATAATTATCTCATCAACACATTGACTAACTTTTTAGTCATTTTGGGCATCAATGTAATTATATTTCTATAACCACATTTCTCAAATACGTCCTATAGGTGTGACCTTTAGGGACCAGTTGATCACCGCCATCTGTATGATAATAACGTCAAACTTTCTAGCAAGCCAACCGTTATTAGGTAAACGTTAATCAACTGATTAAATATACGAAGTATACCCTTGTGAACCTGTAAGAGATTTACAAATGTTATCACACTAATTTGTGGAGGACACCAGCTCCAACACGACATTGTCTTTACAACCTATTTGGAGAAAACAAAGTATATAAATTCAGACATAAAACTGAATATAACGATAAATGCAACTTATCATATATGAAATAATAAATACAATATTTTGATTATTACATATCATATATTTTACAACAGTTCTAGCATTCGTCTTAACCCCATCGAAACTACATGACTATCATGTTTAGCTTGAGACAATGACTTGGTTAAAGGATCAGCGATGTTGTCAGCTGTCCCAACCTTACAAACTGTAATTTCTTTCCTTTCGATTAAATCTCTAATTACATGAAATTTCCTAAGTACATGTCTAGACTTGTTACTAGACTTGGGCTCTTTTGCTTGAAAAATAGCCCCACTGTTATCACAATACAAAGTGATAGGATCCTCGGCGGTCGGAACTACTTTCAGTCCTTCTAAAACCTGCCTAATCCAAACAGCTTCTTTTGCAGCTTCAGAGGTTGCAATGTACTCGATCCGTTGTAGAATCAGCAATCCTGAGACTCTTTGAAACTTCTCCAAAGAAACCGCCCCTCCGTTCAACAAAAAGACAAAAACCACCGGGATTTCAAATCATCCCTATCGGTTTGGAAACCGGCATCCGTATAACCTCTTATACGTAATTCAGATTCTCCTCCAAACACTAAGAATGAATCTTTAGTCCTTCTCAAGTACTTTCGAATATTCTTGACGGCTATCCAGGTGACTCTCACCGGAGTTTTCAAAACGACTCGTCATACTCAAAGCATACGAGACATCAGGACGAGAACACATCATAACATACATGATCGATCCAACAAAGGAAGCATAGGGAATCGATTTCATGCGTTCAATATCCTTAGGCTCAGTAGGACACTGTGACTTACTCAAAGTGATCCCACTGCCCATAGGTAGAAAACCTCTCTTGGAGTTTTTCATATTGAATCGGTCAGGAATGTTATCGATATATGCTTCTTGACTCAATGCTAATATCCTTTTGGGTCTATCTCTATAGATCCGAATACCCAAGATGCGCTGAGCTTATCCCAAATCTTTCATTTTGAAGTGATTTCCCAACCACTTCTTAACAGAAGCAAGCATATCAACATCATTCCCAATGAGTAATATGTCGTCCACATAAAGAAGTAAGAAAACAAATTTACTCCCACTAAACTTCATGTATAAACATGGTTCCTCAACACTTCGAGAAAAACCATTCTTTTTAATAACATGATCAAAACGATGATTCCAACTCCTTGACGCTTGCTTAAGACCATAAATGGATCTCTTAAGTTTGCATACTTTGTTAGGATTTTTAGGATCCACAAAACCCTCAGGTTGTGTCATGAACACTTCCTCTTCCAAAACCCGTTCAGAAAGCGGTTTTGACATCCATTTGCCATATCTCATAATCATGAAATGCAGCAATTGCTAACATTATCCAAACAGATCTAAGCATAGCAACTGGTGCAAAAGTTTCATCATAGTGTAAACCATGAACCTGAGTGAAACCTTTTGCAACCAATCTAGCTTTGTAGAGATCTTTATGTCCATCCATGCCGATTTTAATCTTGAATATCCACTTACACTGAAGAGGTCGAATATCTTTAGGTAAGTCAACCAAGTCCCATACCTGATTATTGTACATGGAATCCATTTCGGATTGCAGGGCTTCGAGCCATAGCTTAGAGTCAGAACTCATAATAGCTGCTTTATAGGTCTTGGGTTCATCACTTTCTAAAAGTAAAACCTCATAGTCACCATCTTCCTCGATAATACCAAGGTATCTATCAGGCTGGCAACTAACCCTTTCTGACCTCCTAGGTTCAGAAGGAACAATAACTGATTCAGACGTAGAAGGAACATCTTCCTGTATTGTCATATCAGTTTGTGGCTCTTGAACTTCGTCAAGTTCAAATTTTCTCCCACTCTGTCTTCTAGAAATAAAATATTTTTCTAGAAAGACAGCTTCACAAGCTACAAACACTTTGTTCTCGTTACTATTGTAGAAGTAATATCCACAAGTTTCCTTAGGGTAGCCTACAAAAATACACTTTTCAGAACGAGGTGCAAGCTTATCGTCAGACTTACTCTTGACATAAGCATCACAACCCCATACTTTCATGTATCGCAGATTCGGGACTTTCCCTTTCCATATCTCATATGGAGTTTTGTCAGTTGCTTTAGTGGGACTTTTATTAAGTGATTGTACAGCAGATAAAATGGCAAAACCCCATAATGACTTAGGTAACTCTGTTTGACTCATCATCGATCGAACCATATCTAATAAAGTTCGATTCCTCCTTTTAGCCACACCATTTAATTGTGGTGTGCCAGGAGGAGTTAACTGAGATACAATACCGCAGTTTATAAGGTGATCTTTAAAGTCATTGCTTAAATATTCCCCACCACGATCTGATCGTAATGCTTTAATCTTCTTATTTAATTGGTTTTCTACTTCATTCTGAAACTCTTTGAACTTATCAAAAGCTTCACTTTTATACCTCATTAAGTAGATATACCCATATCTACTCATGTCATCGGTAATGATAATGAAATAGTCATAATTACCTCTAGCAAGGATCGTCATTGGGCCACAAACATCGGTATGTATTAAACCCAATAACTCACTAGCTCGAGATCCTTTTCCTAGAAAAGGTGAACGAGTCATCTTGCCAAGAAGACAAGATTCGCATGTACCAAATGATTCGAAATAAAAAGGTTTAATTACACCAGTCGACACTAGTCTTTTAATGCGCTTCTCGTTAATGTGTCCTAAGCGACAATGCCATAAATAAGATTGATCGGGATCACCTGTTTTGAGTCTTTTATTATCTAAATGATAAACATCGTTGCAAGTATCTAGAATATAAATACCATTGATTGAAATAGCTTGACTATATACAATCCCATTAAGGGAAAAAGTACAACACTTGTCTTTAATTACAAAGGAAAACCCTTCTGTGTCTAACACAGATACGAATATTATATTTCTAGATAGCGTTGGTACAAAATAACAATTATTAAGATGTAACTCCAACCCCGAAGCTAAACTAAGTACATAAGTTCCTACAGAGATGGCAGCTACTTTAGACCCGTTTCCCATTCGGAGATCGACATCACCCTTGTTTAGCTTTCTTATGCTTTTTAGGCCCTGCAAATGATTACACAAGTGAGAACCACGACCAGTATCTAATACCTAAGTTGTATTTGAAGCATAATTTATGTCTATCATAAAAGATTTAGTTGAGAAATTACATGTCGGCTTCACAATGCCAGCTTTTATGTCATCCAGGTACTTTGTACAATTACGTCTCCAATGTCCCTTGTTATTACAATAATTATAAGTATCTTTAAGAGTATTACCCTTTATAGGTTTTTGCTTGGTAGAGCAATTCGCAATTGCTTTACCTTTGCCCTCCACCTGAATGGGCTTCTAACCTGCGTTCCTCTTAAACTGCTTCTTCCCCTTCACGTTAATCGCAAGCACATCTTTCCTCGTACTCCCACGCAATCCCATGTCCTTCTCTGCTTGCACAAGCAGAGAATGGAGCTCATGTAAACTCTTTCTCATGTTTGTCATATTGTAATTTACCCTAAATTGGGTAAATCCCTTGACGTGCGAGAGAGAGTGGAGCACTCGGTCCACCACAAGTTCGTCGGGGATCTTGCATCCCAACCCCTCTAAAGTTTCCACATACTCAATCATTTTAAGTACGTGTGAACTTACAGGTTGACCATCTTTGAGGTTAGCCTCAAAGAAACGAACAAAGGCGTGTCATCTCAATTATTCTCGGGGCTTGAGAAAACATAGTAGAAAGCCTCGAGAATACTTCATGTGCATCGCGAAACTTGACACATTGCCTTTGTAAAGCGGATCCATTGAAAAAATCAAAACATTTTTTATTGCAAATGATTCCTTTTGATAATTTGAAAAAGCCTCCCTTACATCGCGGTGGCCCTAGTACTAGGTGAAGGGGGGAGAGGGATCGACAAGGTAGCGTAATTTGCCATCACCTGCGGCAGCTAATCGAAGTTGTTCCTCCCAATCTTTAAAATTACTACCGCCGGCTTTTAATACATATTTGTCCATAAAAGAACGTAGCCATGAATCTCTAGCTATGGTGGCGGTTTCACTAGTAGAAGTCATCGTGATTACTACAAAGTAAATAAAGGAAAGATTAACATTTATCGTCTAGAAATATTTAACTTGTGAAACTATTTAACAAGTTCCCATTTATATAATGATCTCCCACTGAATTATATAAATGATTCCAAGATTCAATTTTATATAAACACGGGCACGGTGGACCGATTCAACCCATATTTATATAAATTTGGTGAGTCAACATTTTGACTGATTCTACTACTAGAACTCTTGGTTGACGTATTTTCTTAAAATCTATCTTTTAGCCCTAGAATAAATATGGGCACGGTGGACCGATTCAACCCATATTTATCCCGTTGAGTCCAACCAATTTTCACGCGTAATAACTTTTATTACCCTACTTACCCAACGTAAAAAGAGTGTACCTCGGTGATCCGAACCTACCTCTAATGAAGAAGGGATTCATAGGTGCTATTATTTGGTAAGGCTTAATCTCAATTTTAAACAAATGTGAGAGATCTTATCAATTTAATTGTCTATCACTTTTAAGTGAACAAAATTAGTGAATGCTAGACAATTAAATCGATAACAACAAAAAAATAAAACATGTAGTGACGATTTGGCATGAATGCATAGAAGAATTAAAACAAACAAGTCCTAATATGGCCACCTAGTTAATCTAATTAACTAAAATTATTACACTTCGGAAACCAACTCCTTGGTCCCTTGAGTCTTCATAAATTGGCCTCCTTCTTTAGGATTTCGGAACGCCTTTCCGAAAACACCGTCTTCATGAAAACTCCGTCTTTAGAAGCTTCATCTAATTACTAATAATTAAATTACATAACAATACCCTATTATACAATTTGTAATAAAATTAAAATAAAACTATTAATTAATTACAAATTAGGCAATGCGAAATCGCAATTAATTACAAAACAAGTCAATATTCCCTTACATTTCGGGAAATACCAACTTCTACCTATGGCCATATTAGGAAAAATTACATAATTATAATTTTAAAAAAACATTCATCTAAATGAATAATAAAATGCATTATGAAAAATGACATGCCAAATCGTCTAACTTACCAACAACCATCATTTGAGCTTGCTTTGACAGAATTTTTTACCAATAAAAAATTCATAATCAATTCTTAAAACACTTTTAAGACTTACTCATCATTCTAGTCTGGTCTAATATCAAAATACTTATTCTCAACAATTATCTTGAATTTATATGGGAATTAAAAAAACAATTGTGACAAAAAAATGATATAATAATTCACAATTATCATACAAAAATTTCATTTAATATAAAAATTTATGGAAAAATAAATTTCAAAACCATGAATATTCTGGTCTTACACCAAAAATGCCATGCAAGTGAAAATTTTTGTTTTTGAAATTTATTTAAAACGATTTCACAATTTAATCGGTAAAGCGATAATTTTTACGATTTAATTCTAAATCAAACCATAAAAATTGAAATTACTTAAAATAAATTTTTGTACATTTTGGAACAATTTCCAGGAGCTAAAAATTCAGAAATTTCGAGCCCTAAAGTTAAATCAATATTTATTTACAAAATAACCATTATTTACCCATTTTTATCAAATAAAAATCAATAAACTACCTAAATTAATCACATTAACCTAAAGTATCTACTTATCTCATAAATAGAACATGCATGTGGTTATTTATAAATAAATATGCATAAAATTAACATGCAACCAAATTAAATTAACTCTTAATTAATTTTAATGCATTTTTACTCAATTTTATGCCAATTTAAGTTATAAAAAGTGGAAAAATTTAACAAAAATCAAATTTTCATCCTATATCATTCTAAGACCAGATTATTTACATGCAAGACTATATTATGTGATAAAACGAATTTTAGTAACATAATATCAATTTTATTAATTTATCTCATAAATTACTAAAATCGTCTTAAGACAACATGCATGTATTTAACAATGCTCTGATACCACTTGTTAGTTATTTAGACCATATTAATACTCATCTTATGATATTAAAATTACAAATTAATTTAAAATGGTCTAAATCTACATGCATGCAAATAAAAGTATAAAAGATGGTATTAAACCATCTTAAGACAAAAGTTCCTTACATTGTATAAGGCAAGTTTTGGGCACAACTCAAGGACTCCTTCCTTGATGTTGTTCTTGAAATATGAAAATGGATGATCCTCCAAGACAACAAACCACCAAAAAGATGGTCTCCTAAGGATACACCCAAGAATCAACCCAAAATACTACTATAATACTAACTAGATATATGTAGTAGTAAACCTTGTTTAATTGTATATATGATGTATTAATAAATATTATTACTTTGATAATATTATTAGTTAATATTTATATATGTTTTTGATATAAAAGATGAACAAAATAAGAAGAAAAATTTGGTCTTTAGGTAGTGTATATGAACCTAGACCAATTTTTCTTCAAAATTTTCCAACTAGAGAAATGGTGGAGTTTCAATGGTATTTATAGGCAATTTGAGGGGACAATTATAAGTGGAAAAATCCACCTAAAGGACACTTGTGATGTCCTCAAAAAACCAGCATATGTGGACTACTTTTGGTCCATTTCGGTTTTCGATATTTGCCCCACAAATGCTTATAAATCGTATATTTAATTATCTTATATAATTAAATATTAATTTAATTTATTTAACACTTAAATAATATAAATTAACTACCAATGACTACTTAACTATTAAGTAATCATAAGACCATTTTATCAACATACAATGTGTCAATATTAACCCATTTAACTAATTTTACAACCTTTTGTAAAATTTAATAGCTAATTAATTCCACTCAAAACATATACACATATCGTATAAAATTAATTAATTAACAATTAATTAATAAATTCTAATCATTTATTATTTAAATATCTCATAATTAAATAATAAATCTCTTTGTCCCGAGTTCGTAACCCGTCATCAAATAATACATTTATGTGACTAACTAAGAGTCAAATAATACAAGGAATTAATTATCTCGTATCTCATACAAACAATTAATTTATTTTATTTGGGCGTCATCCTATAGGTGTGACCTAAAGGGATCAGCTGATCACCGCCGTCACACGACAGTAATGTCAAACTCTAGTCAGCCAATCATTACCGATTAACGACGATCAGCTGACAAATAAATAAAATAAATCTACGATATTCCTTTTACGAGATTTAATATAGAAACGCACTTATTGTGGAGGACACTACTCCAACATGCTTCACGTAACTTATCAGTCCGCCATTGTCTGACACTATCAGTCAAGATGTTCCGGGTAAAGTCGCACCATTTTAGGGTTGGTATGATTGAGACATCACTAAGGCACTTGAGAATTCTGAGGCTTGGCACATTACCCTTGACCCCCATTAGGAAAGAAGACACTATGAAAACGATAAAATTTCGTTTGAAGTGTTCACCGCCTTCCCGTTGCTCAGCCATCTTAGTCAAGATATGGGTAAACTGAATTTTTTCAATACCAGCATATTGGGACTTCCAGGCCTGAAGCAGCTTCATAAACTCTTCGGTCTTCTCATATTTTCCCGCTTGTTCAATCGTAACCTGACCCAAAGGCAGACCTGTGCTGAGATGGACATCTTCATCCCGGATAGGGAGTTGGTTGTTTAAGAGAGAGGACGTAAATGGGTCAAACTCTGACACAAGCCAGTAGGCTAGATGTCCAGGAATCATGTCAGTCTTAAGGCATAATAAACCACCGAAACCCATCTCTCGAATGTGTGAAATTTGCATGTCAGAAAGCCCACTGTTTATGAACTGAATAAGGGAGTTAGGACTCATCCTAGTTTTTAAAACCGGGAAAGCATCTTTGGAGGAACAACCAGCCTGGTTCGTATCTATGCCAGATGCCGCTTGTTGTTTGCCAGATGCCACTTGTTGGTTGCTTGTCCCAGATGCCTCTATTGCCAGCTTGGCTGATATGGACCTCTTCATTGTTACCCCTGTTCAGAAAAATGTAACCACACACATCATTAATGTACCCAACAACCAAATACGTGTACCTATACATATGTAACGATATATTGGCTGGGTGTAATTCTGAAAGACCGAAATAAAAATTAAACATACAGTGCATAGTTTAAATAACAATTATACATACAGTGCATAGTTTAAATAGTTTGTATTTTTGTAATCTATAAGGGGATCAAACAAACGGACCTGCAAAGTGTGAGACAATAGGCACAAAACCAAAGTGTGAATCCTAATAAAGTCATGGTAGTTCACTACCCACAAACAAACAGACCTGCAATCTATATATAAGTACCTAGAACCCGTTAAGATGCGCATAGTGACGAAAGAGTACTTTATAAAACAAGCGTATTGTATGCCGGTACGTAACCTTAAACATAGAGCCAATAAATATACATATGCTAAGTCAGCTGGTACAACAACAAAATAGGGCGATGGTTGATAGTATATTTGAAGAATACGTAGCATATAAAAACCTAATGACAGATAGGTACCTAGTATCTAAATTAGCGTACCTAAATCCCGGTATAACATATCTAACAAGAGCCCCCCTTAAGTGTTGATAAAACAACAAAACACAAACAATGCCACACACCGAATATATGGCACATTAATCAAATAAATGTAGTAGCTGATAGTTTATTTGAAAAATACATGGTGTATCACGATCGAATGACAAAGATGTACCTAGTAGCTATACAAACGTACTTATATCCCGGAATAACGTACCTATTGACAACAAGGGCCCCTAATTGTTGCGAAACAAAAGAATTCCACCAAAAAATAGGTACGATCACATTTTTCTTTGTTTGTTTTTTTGATTGAATGTTTGTTTGTTGAACTCTTATTCATAACAAGAGACTCAGATTGTTCATGATGTTGAGAATCGTAACGACAGTACTGACATAGACAAACGACTGACAGTCAGAGACAACAAACACCATGAACTGATAAGTAAAATTATGCGAAATCGATGAACTAAAAGTTGTAGTGAACAAAAAACAAAAAGCAATCAGTAAAGCAGCAGCCAATACACAATAAAAAGTATAAATAAAACATACAAACTAGACGGATAATGAACTTAATCACGAAAACATCAACATTGATAACAAAAACTCGCCAAAAACGCAACAAAATTAGTCCTAACAAAATAGAAAACACATGAAATCTCACAACAAATGAAAGTCGAAATGGAATTCTGTGTAATCAACATAACTAAGGTTACATGCAAGACGATTTGAAACAGTAAAAATCAAATGGATAAAGAAATACAATACCTAGCTGAAGAATATAGCCGACGATGCACCTCAGTTCATCGATTTCGATCAGGTTAATTGAAACAGACAAGGAACCTGCAAATCACATGCACAACTGAAATCAAAATATAATCACAAACAAAAACTAAATTAAACAATTAATTAAACGCAAAACAGCGGGAATATTACCTAATCACAACCACACTCGACGATAAAACAAATTAAGCTCAACTGGACCTGCATTATTGATTAAAAGCACAAGGAAGGAAAAATACAGGAAATAATTAAGCTCAACTACAAAAAAGTCGAAGAAATCGATATAAACAACTGAAAATTATGATGAATTTATACCGAAAAATACTTACGAATTTGAAAGAAATATGACAATTGAAGATGATATAATGATACAGTTGCAGACGATTAATCGTTGTCCATTATCATCGTGATTGAATTTCTTCGACTTTAGTTAATTTGACGAGATGATGAATTTGGGGAAAAAAATTAGGGTTCTGTTAGTGGAGAGAGAAAGTGGACGGAAAAAAATGAGATGAGAGAGAAAGAATTTTGAAGAAATGAAAAAATACGCGTGATATAATCCCGCGTAATAACTGTAACGGTGCGTAATTTTAATAACTCTTAATACTATAGGTCGTTCTCACCGTTTGCACCGAGTATTCGTTCTCACCCGATCCTATATATATATATATATATATATATATATATATATATATATATATATATAGAGCCGGGATCTGGTGAGAACTCCTAAATATTTGAGGATTGAGGATTAGTGAATACAATATCACATGTTCTTCAATACAATATCACGAAAAATTTGACCTTTGCCAATTTTTTTTTTTTTTTGAAAAAAAAAATTATAATATTTTTTTTTTTTTGCACAGGTGTTTTTTTTTGTGATATTTTATCGAATAACCTGTGATATTGTATTGAACAACTTGTGATATTTTAACGAAATCCTCAATCCTCAAAAAGATAGTGTATCATGTAGTTTGCATATTAGTGTAAAAATCATGTATTCTCATTTAGCTTGCATAATTTTTGATTTCAAAGTCAAGTTAGAATTTCCCATCGCCACACTAGTATGGGCATTGTCCTCAATGGCCAATACGATAGGAAACATGTTCTTCAATACAATATCACGAAAAATTTGACCTTTGCCAAATTTTTTTTTTTTTTTGAAAAAAAAAAATTATAATTTTTTTTTTTTTTTGCACAGGTGTTTTTTTTTTGTGATATTTTATCGAATAACTTGTGATATTGTATTGAACAACCTGTGATATTTTAACGAAATCCTCAATCCTCAAAAAGATAGTGTATCATGTAGTTTGCATATTAGTGTAAAAATCATGCATTCTCATTTAGCTTGCATAATTTCCTATCGTATTGGCCATTGAGGACAATGTCCATACTAGTGTGGGGATGGGAAATTCTAACTTGACTTTGAAATCAAAAATTATAAAAATTTGAAAATTTGAAAAACCAAAAACATGTTCATTTCTTTATAGTGTAGAATTGTATATTGATTCTATACTTGTTTGTTTGTCCATCCTCCTATCACATTGAGCGACGACGCCACATCCGAGTCATGAGGATTACGAAGACCGCATGGTATGATCTTTCCAATCTCCTTTTTCCTCTCTATGTTAATGACTATGTGGCTTTATTTTGATTGATGCGTTACAAACCAATGTGATTCTAGGAGTTTCATTTAGTTTATATGGCATACTAGTTGATAGAAGCATTTGCATTAGGTTGTATAAATGATAGTTGCATCATGGCATGTAGTTGCATTTTAGGAAAAAATTTGTGAAAACATCTATTTAGGAAGCTTGACAAGTGTATATAAGGCCCTTGTAGATATTTTTTCTTCTTAAGACTTTGCTCATTAGAATGATTCTAAAATACCCCAGGATGTGTCATGCTAGTATCATTTGACCCATGGATTAAGGCCTAGTCAAGAGTACCTTGTGGTGTGATAACTCTTTGGCTACCGTTTATTCCAAGGTGACCCTTGAAACCATGCAACCATCTTCCACTTCTATCACATTTTGTCAACAAAAAGGAAATGGGCACAAAAATTATCAAATTGAGTTCAAGCATTGAAGTGAAAATCAAGAAGTTTGCAATTTGCATCAAAGAAAAGAGGAGTACCAAAAATAAGAACTTCTATGCTTAATAAAAGCACCCTCGTTACAAATTGGGGTGGCTTTGAAAATGTTCAAAAGAAAATGCAAAAGTTGAAAATTGTCAAGTATCAAATTGCCAAACATCAAAGAAATGGCAAAAAGAAATTGTTCTCAAAAATGTCAAATGCCACAAGAAATTGGGGGGAATAACAACAAACATCAAAAGCAAACTCCCATATGAAACTCAAAGCACATTGATCCCTTTATCCATCGAATCCACTTTTGAGCATGGTAGAGAGGGGACGACCCTTCTTCTTGTCTAGGCAAGAAGGGGAATTCCGCGATCCTCCAGTGTTTCTAACATCATAGGGAGACTACTCTTGACGAAAGCATTTAATGATTGAGGGCAAAGGTACCCTAGCTTGACACAACTTGGAAGTGATTTATTGGTATCCTTCTAGGCTTAGTGGTTTGAACAAACCGTATCTATAATGGAATGTGTACCGTTAGATTACTTCCCTTTTAGATAATATCCGCCACTAAGATGAGGAAAGTGGCTATTCATTTTTGTAGATGCATCCATTACTTGCTTTTGTGTGCTTAATGCTTGGATGTATCGCCATTTCGACAAGCCCCACCTTGCCTTGCAAGAAGGCATCCTACCTCATGGTTGTCTTGTTGTGAGTTGAAGGGGCGGAGTGAGACCCGCTAATTGTCTCATATCGGCTATATTAGTAGGTTAGTTTAAATAAAGGTCTTAGTTTTAGTCACCTCATTACTCGGGACGAGCAAAAGTTCGGTTTGGGGATGTTTGATGTGACTCATATTTGAGCACATTTAGTCGCCGAATTAACCTCGTTCCTATGCTTTATAGCACATATTTGGGTCATTTACTATCTTTAGTTTCCTATTTTGCATATTCTTTGAGGTTTTGTCTCCTTGGTAGGAAAGGATTGCTAACCTTGCATTTATGAGGCGAAATGGAGCTAAATGGATTGCATCTAATGACCAAGCATCAAAGAGAAAACCAACACTAGAGGCCTAAGTAGGTAAATAAAGTGAAATGGGCAATGATGAAAAGATCCCTGCATCCCCAACACGATCCGTGCGGATTGTTGGGGAGCTAAAGAAGAGAAGCACTCTGTCCAGGAAACCGTGCGGATCAAGCACGACCCGAGCGGCTTGTTCCCAGGACGAGCGGCTTGAAGTGCCAGAACCCGAGCGTCTCCCAGAGGATCTGAGCGGATCACAAGGCAGAACAGCCCGTGCCATACCACGGGATGAGCGGATAGTGGCAGGACTAGCAAGGAGGATCCGCTCATTTCCCTCAGGAGTAGCATTTCCTCAACTTTTCTTAGGGTCTTAATAGTCATTTAAGCCGTTAGTAACCCCAATCCTTGTACCTAATCTTTAGTATAAATACCCCTTGTACTACCTAGATTAGCATCAACTCTTATGATCTCTTAATCAAGTTGTAATCCTCTCTTAATCTCATCTTAATACTCTCAAATTAGTATTAATTTAGTTGTAATACATTTATCAATATTAATCACATCTTAATCTCTCCTTAATTTCTCTATCGTTCTTCCTTTATTTTGGGTAATTAGAAGATTATTTGGGTTTATTTGGAGGATTGAAAACCTTCCATCAATCATCAAGTACTTCTATTATTCTTTGCTTTATTATTTGGAATCATCTTCATAGATATAATTCTCTCTTAATCTTGTTTAATTATTGTTAATCACTTTCATTTATTCATCATGTTTTGCTTTGTTGGTATGATCGACAACCTTATTAGCATGCTAAACTTGATCATGAGTGAGTAGTTCCTTAGCTAGGGTTAATGGGGAATTAGGGGAAACAAACATGGGGATTGATCTATTCTTAATCTAATATGTTTTCATAATTAATTTGCTTGCTTGTTGTGATTTCAACTTATGCACATGTTATATTTGATGAAATGCTAGCCTAAGAATCCTTGCATTTTTTACCCATCTCTTATCTCTTTAATGAGGCTTGTGAGACATAAACCAACTCGAGCCTCATTAGACTATGCATAAAGTTGAATAGGAAGGATTCAGTCGACTTGTAGGTGTTGTACAATCTAATCGATTCGGCTCCGGGACGCAAACCTTCTTAGGGATTGTAAGATATACACTAACTAGATCCCATCACAACAATAAGTGCTTGCATTTAATTAAGAACATGTTTATATGATCAACTCCCATGAATCCCCTATGAACCCATGACACCCTAGTGCCTTTAATCAATTGTTTACAACTCCTTTTAATTGCCTTGCTTTGCTTTCATTACTTTACTTTCTTTTTGTTGATTAGTTTAGATTACATATCACCTCAACCCAAATTGTGACACCCTAAGACATAGCTATTTGCAATTGAGAATCCTACATCAATACCCGTCCCTTGGGATCCGACCTTTACTTACCTCTTTACGAAGAGTAGTTTGTGAAGTAATAAATATTGTTTTGTTTGGTAAATTTTGACGACGAGTTTAAACCAAACCACCTACAAATCCTCGGAACCCGCATTGAAGACGATCTCCGCAAGGGTGTCCTAGCCAAAACCACCGGTAGAGGCTATCAGGGATCTATATCAACCGGATCCCGCCCTTATGGTCAAACGAACAAATAAAATTGATGAGGTCAATATCCTCGAACCAACCACAAATAAAACTGAGCGTCCTCAAAGGGTATTTTCGAACTTGGGAACAACCTATGCCAGTGCCCTAAAAAGACACATGGACCAAGGGAAACTACAACCGATTGGTCCTACTCCTGAGCCGTCCGAGGCCAAGAAAACCCGTTTCTGGAATCCCAATGCCTACTGACGGTATCACCAAGGAAAGGGTCATGACACGGAGGCTTGTTCCAGGGGCCACCTCCTCTACTGTGTCGCCTCTGACTGCCCATGAGATGTCTGTCCTATCTGAGCTTTTCGCTCAAGTCGACTTAATGAACACTAAGTTTGCTTATAACTCGTCTCAGTTTAACTGCAATGCAATTCTGAACAAACATTAGGAATTTGACTTGAGCGACTATCCACCTCACCTAGCCAAAGAACTTGACAAACGAGAAGATAGGACCCCCATCATTGAGGAGACCGAACCTATTAACGTAGGGACCGATAATACACCGCAAGAACTAAGGATAAGGACTACCCTTGACCCCTCGGAAAGACAGCAGTTCATCGACCTCCGCACGAATACAAGGACGTATTCGCATGGTCCTACAAAGACATTCCTGGGATCGACATGGAGATTGCAGAGCACAGGATACCCATTAAACCCGGAGCTAAACCCGTGAAACAAAAGTTGTGCCGTATGCGCCCGGAATGGGCCTTGAAAATCAAAGAAGTGGACAAACAGCTCAAAGCCAGGTTCATCAAAGTGTCCGAATACTCTGACTGGATGGCCAACATAGTTCTTGTACCCAAGAACGACGGGAGAATTCGGGTTTGCGTCGACTTCAGGGATCTGAACAAAGCAAGTCCAAATGATGACTTCTCTCTACCACATGTTGACATCCTGGTGGATAACACAGCCGAGAACGCCCTACTATTATTCATGGACGGTGATGTTGGGTACAACCAGATCAAAATGGTTGAGGAAGACATGCACAAGACTGCATTCACTACACAGTGGGGTACATATTGCTACACGATCATGCCTTTCGGCCTAATCAACGCCGGAGCAACCTACCAAAGAACCGCCACCACACTCCTACAAGACATGATGCACAAGGAATTGGAGGTATATGTCGATGACATGATCGTTAAATCAAAAAAACGGGACGATCACATCTGCGCCCTTCGGAAATTTTACGCTCGCCTTCGGTAATACAACATGAGACTAAATCCTCAAAAGTGTACATTCGGGGTCACCTCCGAAAAACGCCTGGGACACGTTGTCAGCAAAAGAGGCATCGAGATCGATCCTACCAAAATCAAGGCCCTTCAATAAATGCCTCGGCCTAAGAACGAGAAGGAGATTCGGGGATTTCTCGGTCAAGTCCAATACATCAGCCGCTTCATAGCCAAACTCACTATGATATGTGAACCAATCTTCAAGAACCTTCACGCCTCCGATCACACCGATTGGGACGACGACTGTCAAAAGGCCTTCGACAGGATAAAGGAAATCCTATCCAAACCTCATGTCCTCATGCCATCTCAACAAGGAATTCCCTTATCCCTATACCTGACTGTCACCGACACAGCCATGGGAGCAATGCTCGCACAAACAGTAAACGACGAAGAACGAGCCATCTACTACATCAGCAAAAAGTTCATCTAGTATGAGACAAGGTACACCAACTAGAAAATACATGCCTTGCCCGGGTCTGGTCAACAAAGAAGCCATACATCTTCGAAAAACCCATACTAAACGGAAGGTTGTCTAGATGCTCAGCTACACGGTTCACATCTACTCCAAGGTGGACCCGGTCAAATACATCTTCGAAAAACCCATACTAAACGGAAGGTTGTCTAGATGGACACTCATGCTATCTGAATTTAACCTCATATTCGTACCTCTCAAGGTTATCAAGGGAAGGACAATCGCCGATTTCCTAGCATAAAATCTCATCAATGAGAACACAACGACTAACACATGGTCACTTCCTGACGAAGACATCCTTTGTGCCGACACCGACGCATGAGACCTATACTTCGACGGTGCATCAAACCTGAGAGGCTTCGGGATATGAATCCTTCTAATATCACCAGAGGGAGAACATGTTTCGATCTCAGTGAAGCTAGACATCGTCGTCACCAACAATGCCGCCGAATACGAAGCATGCCTCATTGGCCTACAAGCAGCCATAACATTTGGCATCAAGAAGTTGAGGGTCCACGGCGATTCCTCACTCATCATCAAATTAGGTGTCCGGATCATGGAAAATCCGAAGCGATAGCTTAGCACCCTACCAAGCAAAGATCAATCAGGAGGCCGAGTTGTTCGACCAAGTCGACTACTTCCAATTGCCACGAGAGGAAAATCAATTTGCTGATGCCCTGGCAAAACTTGTCGCGCTCGTCAACATACCTGACGATATGACATCGATGCCCCTATGTGTCGAGAGAAGGAGCAAGCCAGCTCATATCTGCGCCATCAATAAGGATGAGGAAAACCATGTCAAACCTTGGTACCAAGCCATCCTCAACTACAAAACTAAAAACGAATTCCTTCCCAACTCTGATACCAGAGGACAAAGAGCCATCCGTTTACTTGCATCACAATTCGTGATAAACCAAGAACAACTATACAAAAGAACACCCTAGGGGATTCTTCTCCTATGTATTGCTCACCACAAAGCCCAAAAAGTCATGGGAAAGGTCCACGATGGAGAATGCGGCCCTCAGATGAGCGTAATGATGTTGACCCGAAAAATCATGCGATTAGGCTACTACTGGACCACCATGGAAGCCGATTGCAGAAACTACGTCAAACATTGTCACAATTACGCCAATATACAACATATGCCACCATCCCTTTTGTACACCATGACATCACCCTGGCCTTTCTCGACCTGGGGCATCGACATCATCGGGAAAGTCAACCCGATAGGCACCATAGGGCATTGCTTCGTCCTCGTCGCCATCAACTACTTCACCAAATGGGTGGAAGCACAGTCCTATATGCAGTCTTGACCGCCAAACAAGTGGTCAAGTTCATCCAGGACAACATCATCTGCCGATGTGGGGTACCCTATGTAATCATCAGCGACCAAGGCTCCCACTTCCGGGCGAAAACACAAGCCTTGCTAGACAAATACAAAATCAAGCGGCATCGATCATCCCGCTACCGTCCCCAAACCAACGGAGCGGTAGAGGCAGCAAACAAAACTCTTGTAACCATTATCAAGAAGATGCAGGATAATTACCGTGATTGGCTGAGCAAACTCCCATTCGCACTCTGGGATACCGAACCTCCATTCGAACACCAACATGAGCCAACACCCTTCTACCTAGCATCCGGTATGGAGGCGGTTCAACCAGTAGAGTTGGAGGTCCCATCTCTGCGTATTCTATTGGAGAGTCAAGTTCCTGAGGCGGAATGGACCCGTCGAAGGTTCGAACAACTCACGCTTCTGTTGGATTAAGTGTCCTCCGACAATAATGCGATCACAACTGCCGATCATGATGATCACATGTTCAAATCTCGTTTTAAGAATACATGTGGGATGTAATATTTTACAGTCAACTGGTCCACACATATTGGTAATGATAGGCTGACTAGAGTTTGACATTACTGTCGTGCGACGGTGGTGATCAGTTGATCCCCTTAGGTCATACCTATAGGGATATACTCTTAATTAATTATTTAATTAATCGTATGCCGATACGAGTTAATTAAATTGCTTAAAATTGACGGATGATTTGTGAGTGAGATTAACGTATCTTATTATAATTCGATTAATTAGATACGGTCTAAGTAATCGAATTGTTTTATTATTTAGATAAAATTATTGTTTACGAAACAATTGAAATTGAAATTGAATGAATAACTTATTATAAATACAAGACGTTGTAATTTGATAAACCGTTTTGGTACAAGTAATTACGAATTACTAGTTGATATTGTATATGACATATTTTATAAGTATGTTGATTTTTAATATGTTAAAAATACATTACAATTTCACATGTCAAGTAACATGTCACATATGTCACAATTGACAAATGACAAAATAAAATGGACCATCCATTTTATGTCAAAAGTGCCAAAAATATTGAGGGTGTATAAGGTTTAAATTGTGTTAATTATTTAAGTGGAGAACAAAATGATTAGCTACCTAATTGTAACCATGCAAGCCTCCTTTCTTGGGAAGAAAATGAACACCATGCATTGGCTCACCACACCCCTCCCCACCGGTTTTTCTAGAAGGAAAATATAGAGTTTTTTCCTCTCATTATTCACTACTTATCAAACATATTTTCTAGTGTAAGAAAATAGAAATTTCTCTCTACACATTGTGAAACTTAGTGAAATAAAAACCTCTCTAAATTATTCCTCTCTTGGCCGAAATATACAAGAGAGAACAAAATTTATTTTGTGTTATTTTTATGTAAAACTTATATTATTTCTAGTACAAAATAATATTAGTTATTAGGGGATTTCTTTGGGTATTCACTTTTGGGAGAGGTTCTATTTTGGACCTTTTCTTCATCCATTATTAGGAAAGCTCAAGAACTAACAAGAAGATGATCTTGTTGGTGCCCTAATATCCGAAATCTCAATGTAAGATTGACGATTTCTTCTTTTGTCTTGTTTTAGTTTGCATGCATAAGATCTAATATTTATTTTATGACTAAATAAATTTGAACATATATGGATATGTAAATTAATGATATTAATGAATCCTAACAAGCGGTATCATGAGCCTTAGGTTGTTTGCATGCAAATCGGTTTATAGTTTTTCCGAGTTATATGATTAACATACAAAACTAATTAATTTGGATTTATGAAGATAAACATAAAAATAACCTTGCATGTTAAACGTTTCTGGTGCTAAGTGATTTTTAGGATATTTTGGTTTATTTATGGATTTTATTGTTCATTTTATATAATATTGGCATTAAAATGTGATTTTTATGATAAAAATGTCATTTTTGGACGAAAAATAGCTAAACTTCGAATTTTTAAGTGGTTTTTGGATATGTTTTCACATATATTATATACTGATGCCCTGTAAATTTTCATGATAAAATGAGTTGTTTTGCTCGAAATATGGATTTTTAAGTTAAAATCGTATTTAAATGGGTAAATAGGTTAATATGAGTTACATTTCGAATCTGGTCATGAAAATTTAGTATGTTGTCACATGAAATTTTACAAGATGTGTGTAAAATATTTGGCTATAATGAATTCTTTATGCATGATTTATGAATTTTTGACGAAAAATCACATAAATAGTGACTATAATTTGTAATAATGCTAAAACATACTTCATGACTAAAGAAAAAACGTCACATGTTGCATTTTATCATATATTTAAGATCTAAAAGTGAAAAGTTGATAAAAATAATTTTTCTCATATTGTTATGGTCATAATTGTTAAAATCGATAAACCGCAACATTGTTTTTAACGATAAATTTTTAAAATTTTTAACCTATGTTTTGAGCATTATGAGTGTCATGGTATTTTTCCAGAATGTTCATGAGTTTAAATTTCAAATTTTGAATTTATTTGAAATTTTTATAATTTAATTTGAAGTTTATAGCATAATTTTGTATTTTAGGTCCATTTATGAACAATATTAAGAAATCAAGGTTAATTATTGTCAAAATGTTAGTGGAGACTAATTTTGAGTCCTAAGATGGTTAGGGTAATTAACTTGTACATAAATATGAATTTATGTAATTATTGTGATTTTAAAAGGTTAAATCACGCAAATCCGTAAAAACCGATTAATATACGATATTGGCTCTTTAAAGGCGATTTAGCATAAAATCTAGCATGTTCATACATATTATAATGCTGCATTTTATTTATGATTGTCATATTTTAATTTTATGTAATTTTTGAATTTTACTTAGTATGGCCTTAGTTATTGGTATTACCCGAAATGTATGGGAATATCGATTCGGTTGTAATTATTGTGATCTCGTATCACCGTTTTTTAATTTAATAGATTTTTTTTTTTTTTTATTTACAAATGTATAATAGGAAATTATGTAATTCATTTGTAATTTAATTATTCCGGAGTTCCTTGAAGACGGTGCCATTCGAGAAGGCGGTCCATCAAAGAAAGTGTTGCCTTGAAATGCGTGCCAAGACCGAAGTTCAAGGGACCAAAGGAGTTGGTTTCCGAATTTGTAATAGTTTATTAGATTTACTATTTTAGGAAGGCCATAGTTGGATTTTATTTTTATGCTTTGCATTTTATTTATATGTTGCATGCATCGCTAAATCGCCATAACTAAACATGCATTTTAAATCGAGTTTATCGACCGTGTCAATTAAAATTATCGTAGTTCACCGCTTTAGTTCACTTAAAACGTGATAGATAATAAATTGACATGTTCTCTCGCTAAAATAAACAATTGAGACTTAGCCTTACCAAAAAGTAGAAACCATGAAAACCTATTTCATGAGGGAGTGCACTCGGCCCTACCGGGGTACAAACCTTGTTACGTAGGGGAAGTGGGTGATAAATGTCTATCCACCGAATTCATGTTGATAAGGGATGAATCAGCCCTAGCGTGCCCAAGTTGATGTGGATTTGGATCATGGACACATTTATTCGAAATTTGGGTTGAACTCAACAAAAGTATTCTCGACCTTTGCCGGATGTGTTTTGTCTAAAGATAAATATTAATGTAATTTTATCGACCAAGAGTTCTAAAAGTAGAATCGATTAAAGAGTTAATCCACCGAGTTATATTGATAAGGGATGAATCGGCCCTACCGTGCCCAAGTTAATATGAATTTGGATCTTGGAATCATTTATCAAGTGGGGTAGAGGTCACTAGATAAATGCAATAAAACTTGTTTAAATTAAAATTTACGAGTATTATTATTATTTTGAAAACAACAAGTGTTTTATTCCTTCTATTTTTGTTTTGTAGACCACTTTTATTTCTCATAACAAATGGCCGCACCAAACACCAACGCCACACCTCTCACTAATGTTTCATGGCTCCGATCCTTCATGGATCGTTGTAAACTTGAAAAGAATGGGTCAAATTTCTCTGATTGGGATGCCCAACACAAATTAGCCGCCCAAGGTGACGAGAAGCTTCGTTACCTCACCGAGGCCTCTCCACCCGAACCTAGTGCTAGGTCGAGTGCCGCCACTAGGGAAGCATATGAGGCTTACCACAAAGAGTCCGCCGCTATGAAAAATGTGTTGATTTTTGCTATGGAGGCGGATCTCCAAAGGAGAGCCTTTAAAATGGGCACCGCTAATGAAATCTATTCCAAACTTGTGACTATGTTCTCACAAACACCGAGGATCGTCCAATATGAGGCGGCCTCGGCATTCTTTGATCTCGATTTTAAGGAGGGCCAAAAGGTTAGCCCTCACGTGCTCAAATTGTTGGAGCTAGTCGAGACATTGAAAATTCAAAAGGTTGAAATCCCCAAGGAACTCATTGTTGATAGGATTCTTCACTCCTTATCCAAAGTCAAAGCATATGTACAATTCCGGGTGAATTTTAATATGCAAGACAAGGACGTGTCTCTTGAAGAGTTGCACAAGTTACTTGTACAAGCGGAAAGAGACATGGGGCTAAATGTTAACCCACCTAAGGATGTGCTTAATATAAGCACTAAGAGTAAGGGGAAGTTCAAGAAGAATGGGAAAAAGGGTAAGAGGCAAGATCCCATGTCCACCAAGGCTAAGACTTTTGAAGCTAGCACTTCCAAGACCAAGAAGGGTCCTCTTGATAAATGCCATTATTGTAATGGTGTTGGACATTGGAAGAGGAATTGTTCCAAGTATCTTGGTGACATCAAAGCTGGAAAGATCACTCCAGTAGGTAATTGACTATCTTTTCTTTTATGTTTCTAATTCAACTATGGTATTTTGATACAAAGTTGTGATAATGTATCCCCTTTTTATTGTAAATAGGGCCTCCTCCAAGCAAAGACAAGGTAAAAGAGAAGCAAGCTTGAGAAATCATGAAGGAGCTAGGAGTAGCTACCGATGAAGCTTGGCTTTTATTATTGTCTTTATTTTAATGTTATGAATTTTAGAACTATTTTGATTTCCGTGTTCGACATGGAAATGGTTGATCCTTTCTAAACAATGGTTGTATTTTGGATTATGGTGGCTTGGCTTGCAACCCAAGTCACCTCTTTTATCATATTTGTTTGTTCTAAAAATTCGTCTTTATATGCTTGCACATAGAAACATATGATCATCTACTTAAAGTGATCCAATAGACAACTATATTGATGGGATTCATTATATGTCCACAAGCTTAAGGCTTGTGTATGATCAATTATAAAGTGATGTTGAGTTGATGAACTCTCCTAAAGGAATGTCAATTACCAAGTACACCCATCAAATCTAAAAACTATTAGTCAATCTATGAGATAATCCTCCTTCTACTTCAAAAATCATTATTGGTGTCTCATAAGCTATCTTTGAATATCTAGTGTATTTATTCTAAAGATAGAGTGGGAGAAAAATGAAGACACAAAGAGTACAAAGAATAATTTGTATGCTTGAGTAAATGTGATCTACGAAAGGAAGAATGATTTATATAGCAAAATAGATAGTATACATGAATAGATGAGATCTATGGTCTTGAGTAGATGAGATCTACATGACAAAAGAGACCAAGTGAAGTAATCAAAAGAATATGTTCTTAAGATAACTACACGAGGAGACCAAAAGAAAGTTTTGAAAGAAAATGACTAAAGAAAAGTCTCAACAAGAGATTTTGCTAGTTTATGACCTAGATATGAATAAGAGTTTCAATATTGATATTTACTTAAGAGCCTAAATGAAACAAAGTTGCATCCTTGAATATAAATGAGATTTATGATTAAAAGTTGCAAAGAAAGATATGCCGATGTCTACTAGAGCTAAGTTAATTGTTAACCACGCTAGTGTCATTACTTAACCTCATTATGAAAATGAAATGGTTAAACCTCCTTCCGAAAAGGGTATTTTGAGAAGGACGTGTATTAAATGAGATTTCACCTTTAAATAATGACATTGCTACGCATCATTATAAAAATAAATGAGTTAGAGATTAAAATCTCTTTCCATAAGTTTAAGATTGAAACCTTTTCGAAATAGGTATTTTGAAAAGATATGTTGGGAACATATATGGTTTCATCTTAATAACTTGGCAAAGCAAAATTGATTTCAATTCTTGAAATGTTTCGATTGAGTAGTCAATTACGAAACATGTGGAATTAAGTAGGAGTTTGAAATTATCATGTGAAGACATGAAATTTAGTGGGAGCTATCATCTTTTAAAATTTATAACTCATTACTCATTGAGAATGACGAGCTATTACTTTCACAAAGAAGTATTTGAGTTTTCAATTCTGGATGAAAATGGACTAAGATGAATCCAATCACATCATGGGATGTTGGATAGGCATTAAGATATGCACATCATATCAACATGAAATGTAGGTTGTTCATATCGATGAAAATGGAATTACCATAAGCAGTCATGGCCATTCATTGAACCTAAGAATGGTTGATCACATGATTAACGATTACTAATGTTTCCGTCATTAGAATAATCATGCACACGTCCTATAATGAATCATATGCTTAAGAGCATGATGAGTCATTGGTAAGCCATAGAAGAATCGTCATGAATTCTCAAGAAGAACTAATGAGCTATTCTAGTGTTTGACAGAACACTCGCTTATGTGACAAGAAGTTGCACATATTGAAGTTCGAAAACGCGTTAGGATTTATGAAAATCCTAAGCTATTTAAGCTAAAAAGAGAAATAAGAAGTTTGAAAAGATACATGGTTATAGTAAGAAGTTACTCAAAACTAGTATTTTCAAAATTTGCTAGGACTTATGAGAAGTGCAAGGCTAATCATCTTGACAATTGTTGCAAGATCCTACAAAACATATACCTAGTACATTATGAGTTGGAAGAACACTTGACTAGTGTGAGTTATCTCGTCCACCATAATAAGGTTGTTATGTGATAAACAACAAGAAAGTTCTTTCAAAATAAAGAACCTAAAACTAGTTTGGGAAACTAGATATGTACTTGGTGAGATTCATGCTATGTGAGACAAACATGAAAATAAAGGAAAATGCAATTCAAAAGAGTTTGAACACATGGACAAATGGTATGTTAAACTCATGTTGCAAACGAGTAGTGTTTACACACTTACAATATACATCACAAGGTGGTAATATGGTATTGACTACCCGAATGTGATGTCGACATTTGTCGTTTGAGTTATTATTAACTCACCTTGTACTTTGTTACATCCAAACGGGTTGTATAGACAATTGAACCACGTTAAAGTGAACCCGGATTAACATGGTATTTGTCCATAGTCACTTATATGAGGTGACGTCTCGAAGTGACTAGAGTGTGATGCGATTGATGGCAAGTTCAAGTGCCATAGAGTCATGTGAGATGACTAGTCGATCACATAGGCAGACTGTTAGGAACACTTTGTCGGGCCTAATGACCGCTTATAGAGTTCTGGCAAATTTATATAGCCTGGTCGTGGCGAGAGCTACTATAGTATTCTAATGAGTCGATTCTTTTGACTAAAGACTGTTCGCCCAAGGTGGCACAGTTTCAGATTGAATTTGATTTATGTTACTACAACCTTCGTAAATGGGGTCAAATGGGCATATTTTGGGTTATGATGGCTGTGGCTAGTCGAAGGGAATAAGTGCGATATGAATTGTCCACCCCTTGTCAGGGTTATAACAATATCTCAGGGCCACTCGAGGAGTAATGAAGTGGAAATGTGTGGCCACGCTCGGAAGGTATCTATGGTAGATAATTCCGGTAAATCAGTTATTCTCTAGATCGAGGAAACCACTCTCGATATGATCACTTGCAAGTACGACCTGAAAGGCACCTTGCATTGAGTGGGAGATAGTAATAGGACAAGAGAATTGGTGATGCACACTTGTCGAGGACAAGTGGGAGATTATTGGATTAAGTGTCCTCCGACAATAATGCGATCACAACTGTCGATCATGATGATCACATGTTTAAATCTCGTTTTAAGAATACATGTGGGATGTAATATTTTACAGTCAATTGGTCCACACATATCGGTAATGATTGGCTGACTAGAGTTTGACATTACTGTCGTGCGACGGTGGTGATCAGTTGATCCCCTTAGGTCATACCTATAGGGAAATACTCTTAATTGATTATTTAATTAATCGTATGTCGATACGAGTTAATTAAATTGCTTAAAATTGACGGATGATTTGTGAGTGCGATTAACGTGTCTTATTATAAATACAAGACGTTGTAATTTGATAAATCGTTTTGGTACAAGTAATTACGAATTACTAGTTGATATTGTATATGACATATTTTATGAGTATGTTGATTTTTAATATGTTAAAAATACATTACAATTTCACATGTCAAGTAACATGTCACATATGTCACAATTGACAAATGACAAAATAAAATGGACCATCCATTTTATGTCAAAGTGTCGAAAATATTGAGGGTGTATAAGGTTTAAATTGTGTTAATTATTTTAGTGGAGAACAAAATGATTAACTACCTAATTGTAGCCATGCAAGCCTACTTTCTTGGGAAGAAAATGAGCACCATGCATTGGCTCACCACACCCCTCCCCACGGGTTTTTCTAGGAGGAAAATATAGAGTTTTTTCCTCTCATTACTCACTACTTATCAAACATATTTTCTAGTGTAAGAAAATAGAAATTTTTCTCTACACATTGTGAAACTTAGAGAAATAAAAACCTCTCTAAATCATTCCTCTCTTGGCCGAAATATACAAGAGAGAACAAAATTTATTTTGTGTCATTTTTATGTAAAACTTATATTATTTCTAGTACAAAATAATATTAGTTATTAGGGGATTTCCTTGGGTATTCACTTTTGGGAGAGGTTCTATTTTGGACCTTTTGTTCATCCATTATTAGGAAAGCTCAAGAATTAACAAGAAGGTGATCTTGTTGGTGCCCTAATATCCCAAACCTCAATGTAAGATTGACGATTTCTTATTTTGTCTTGTTTTAGTTTGCATGCATAAGATCTAACATTTATTTTATGACTAAATAAATTTGAACATATATGAATATGTAAATTAATGAGATTAATGAATCCTAACAGCTTCTAGATGAACGGCGACTCAATGACTTACACAACGTCCAGCTTTACCAACGACGTATACAACGGGCATTCAACAAAAAAACGTCAAACCCAGAAACATCAAAGAAGGCGACTTGGTCCTCAAGTTGGTTCGAGCACCACTACCCGTCCATCCGAGGGGGAAATTCAAACACAATTGCGCCGGGCCATACCTAGTCAAGAAAATACTTTCGAGGGGCGCAGTGAGACTGAGTGACCTAGACGGGGAGGATTTCACAAACCCGACCAACCTAGACCAACTCAAGAAATACTACCCTTGAACCCTAGTAACCAACGAACCTTTCCCTAGTTTCACAACTAGTGACCACCATATCCCTTTCAAGTCAAGTTCCTTAACGCGTTCTGATTTGAAATTGCATGTTTTATCGAGTCTAAGTTGCGGCACCTTGCCACGTTTCAAACGTCCTTTAATCTGTCAAAGGCAACATCCATTTTGCACGCATAAAAAAACACCTGAACTACGAACATGGTTTGATTTCACCTTTTTCAGGTGGATACGTAGACAGTCCTTTCTTACACAAGAAGGATACAACCACAAAACCCAAATAAAATTTACAAAACTTTTTGAACTACGAGCATGGTTTGATTTCACCTTTTTTAGGTGGATACGTAGATAGTCCTTTCTTACACAAGAAGGATACAACCATCCCCACATACAAAAAACATCACCCATATCAACCACAAAAAAAGAAAAACATTCCCTTTCCCACAAAAATACAAAAAAGAAGCCTTTCTCCCTTCCCACAAAAATCCCTTTCACAAGTGCAATGTTCAGGATAATTCAAACCGAATTGCCTTTACAAAATGGATGGAAGAAACAAGCGTTCACAACTCTATTAACACAAGCAATCCTCTTATTTAATTAATAATGAGAAGGATTACAAATTTGACAACAAATAAAGCTAAGCAAGTCTACAACTTGTCAAAGCTAGGATGTCGACTAAGACATCTCACATAGTAAAACTAGCACAAAATATACAATACATATCTAGTACAACATAATAAAAACTCACAACACTATTACAACATAATAGTAAGACGGGTAATGGAGGTCTTCATTCTTCCATTCTACCCTTGCCTTTTCCCTCGGGGTACATATTCCCCTTGTTCTTCTTGTTGGCCCGCTTAGCTTGAACTTCCTCTTCGTAACGGATCCTCAACGGATCTACAACGGCAACGGCCTCCGGTCTCTTACAAGACCCCATACTTGGCCCAAGTCGAGCCCATACACGGCCCATTACCTCTTTGGGACCCAAGCTTCTCCTATTCGGTGGCGTCATTATATCGGGGCTAACATCATCGGCAATGTCGTCAAAGAAGGCATGGTTGGCCTTGCCAACCTCCCTATATTTCAAATCAACGACATCATGTTTACGAGACTTGGACCTTTCCTCCAAGGTTTAAGCTCTTGACCACTTGGCATAAGCGGGAGTCACCCATGTCGTGGCAACGGGGTTTAGTACCTCCCAAATTGGCCGAGTGGCCCACCATCTTTTGAAGACCTCCACAAGCTCGGAGTTTCGAAAAACACTCTCTTGGACGAGAGTATCTTGAGCGGGCACCTTTTGTTGACGCCCCATTTGCCTCATAAGCTTTTCGGGATAGATGAAGGAAGCAACCTTCAAGCCCACCACCATCAAATAACAAAAACTAGCAACCGAAGCGGGCAACCCTGTGAAGGACCTCAAGTGCCGCCATGGCACCATCCAACGGATATGAGGACCACCCTCCTCCACTAATCTCGAGGTCCAATAGGCCTCGGTGGATGTAAAACTATCCGAGTACAACTTCTTCCTCATAGTAAGGTGACGGAAGGAGTAAGAAGAAGAATCGTCCGGAGGCTCTACATACCTTAGTCTCTCCAAGAGCCACACTTGGAGGATCCTTGGAGATCCAAACGAGGGAGCTTCTCAACAAGAGCCCTTCTTGTCCAAAGCTTGGATGATCTCGCCAAGCACCAACTATGATGGATCCCTACCATGCTCCATTTGCTCAACTATATGCACAAGGGTCATACTACCATAACACTTTGACCCCTTCTTCTTCAAGGCATCGACAAAGAGGTACGCATGCACTAGGCAAAAGGCAAGAGCCCTTCTCCTAGCCACCTCCGAGACATTTGCATCCAACCGGTTTGAGAAGATGTTGATAAGAGCCAACATATCCACACCATTGGGAGCAAGGAGAGAGTTCACTTAGCTCGTTGACAAGCCCAACATTGAACAAAACTTCTCTTTGTAACACAACCGAGTCGGGGGAAGCACCGGAGTACAACCCGACCATCCACCAATGGCGCCCACTTCTTCGGCAAGAGGGCAAATTTCACCTTTCGGAAAAACAACAACATTATGTTTTGAATCCCAAAATCGAGAGCATGCTTCAAGAAACGAGGATTGCACCTTGACTTGACGAAGCACCAAAAATTAACAAACTCGCATTACAACGAGCTGATATTTCTCGGGAGGCGACAAATCCCGACACCAATGTCGTAACCTATTTTCGAAAGCATCCATGAATAATTTTGTGGAAGAATAAGAAAGGTTTTTGTAGAGATGTTTTTCGTGTTTCGGATGATGAAACAATGAAGAATAAACACCCCTATTTATACAAAACAATCAGCGCTTTTTTCCGAAAAAAGGGGAAGCTCACTTCCATCGCCAAAGGCCTTGCGCCTCTTTGGGTTGGTCCTTAGGATTCGCACCTTGATTTGTCCCTATCAAGTTGTGTTTCTTCCTGACACCTAGATTCTCTCGCCTTAAGGCTCGCGCCTCATCGGGCCTAACCAGGAATTTTTGTGTTTTCTCACACACACATTTCCTTGTTTCGCGTTTTACGAAATCCGGCACGGTTTCCATGACGCAGCTTTAAACATACGGGTTTTTCTCTTTTTTTAGGGGGGAAGGGCTAGTCGCCCTGATCCGTGACGGATCGTTTCCATGTTAGTCGAAATTTACGAATTTTTTTTTTCGCGTTTTCGCATTTTTCCATAAAAATCGAGAATTGATAACACGACGTCAATTTTCTTCAAAAATTCAAACTCTTGCAAATTCGAGTCTTGATCTCACAAATATCAAATCAAACACACTCACAAAAATCTCTTTTGAAATTCATCCATAACGGTTTGAGTTTTAGTTTTTCGAGTCGCAAATCAATTTTCGGCAAAATTCGATGCAATTTAATTCAAACACGAGTTAATTGCTCAAAATTTCAAATTAAGTTTCTTTTGGAAAATCCAAACGTGACGACTGGTCGTGGAATTTTCAAAATTTTCTTTTCAAATTTTAAATTTTAACTTCGAGTTATCGTGGTTATTTTTATTTTCATCAAATGCTTTTGCGTGTTTACATGTGTGCGTACGTGCTACCTATTGTCTGTTTTCTACACTAACGATGCACGAACAAATGCAAAGCAAAAGAGAATCAGCCGCTGACCGTCCTTCTCCGAAACACAACACAAAAAAAAGGCAAACAAAATAAACCACAAACCAAAAACACATATATACAAACCGCCTCACTCAAAATGTACATATGTACAAAAAAAGTCCAAAACACGAAGAAACAACTATGACTACTCAGCGCCTCCCGTTGGGCCAGTCTCGGTGTCACGAGGAGTCGCGGGCAAAGTAGACACCTCCTGCTCGGGCCCCCTCTAAGGAGAGCTCTCTGGTGTCTCGTACTCCATTCTGACGCGAAGCTCCTTCGTTGCAGCCAACTGAGCCCTGAGAGAGGCAATCTCCGCATCTCGGCTCCGCAACCTGTCCTCACGACGACTCAGCTCCTGGTCTCGAATGATGATGCCCAGCTCCTGTGCCTGGATCTCCGACCTCGCTGCATCCAACTCAGCACGGACCCGAGCAAGATCCGCCGGATCCGTATTACCTTGCAGAACACGATACAGGTCATTGAGATCTAAACGTGAAATGCAACACAAAAACAAACAAAACAACCAATAAAAAGCACTTGTGCAAGGCGAGACTCCCTCGCAGCCAGGTCACCAGCAAGTGCCCTCCACCGGTTAGCCATCCACCACAAAGCCTGATGACTAACGTTCGACACCTACAACCAGAAAAGCCCCTTAACACAACAAAAATGCAAGGCAAAATACAAACAAGGAGGAGTTTTCAAATCAGAAACTCACCCTCAAAAGTGTCAACCTCCACTCCATGCCAGTGTCGGTTACCTCAACAGCTGCAGTCTCTGGCAGAATCAGGTGTAAATCCTCACCACCCGGCCCCTGGAAAGTGGGCTGTGTCAGGAAAGCTGGGGGCGGGATCCTCATGAGCGCGTCGACACCCTACAACAGGAATCCGCATCGAAGGTAACAAACCCTTCCACCAAAGCACAAAAAAAAGGCGACAAAACCAAGAACGGAGGAAAACGTACCTCAATCGAGTATCAGGCAAGCCTCGACAAGCGGAAGGTGTCGTAGTCGGCCTCCCGTAGCAGCAGCTCCTCACCTCCACGTCCGTGAAAGTGCTCCTCAACCTCATCGGGTGTCGACTCCTGGAACAACACCCTAGGCGGGTCGACCGGCACCACGAAGGTCTCACTAAAGCACTGACGAGCTAAACGCTCGCCCAGGTACCAAACCGGTACGATCGCCGTCTCGATATACAAGCTCTGGCAACTGCGAGGTCACAGACGCTCCCTGACAGCAGCCGGTACGCCTGTGTAGTGCTCCCAAGGCCACCCGATAAACTGCACTCAAGGCAAAACTAATCAACTAACTGGGGGCTTTCACGGCCACCTAGTCGTCCTATCCCTATCCTTTTCTACAAAATAGAAGAGATAAGAAGCAGTGACTTACATCACCAACCCTGAGGGCGTTCACCCGACGCCTACAGTCCTCGTAAGTCGACTAGGTCGACTTCTTCTGAGCCACCGTCCAACCCCTCACAGCAGAGTAAGCCGAAGGCACGTCACCCGTCGTCTTCGGGCGTAGGGGGACAAAGTAAGCTAACAACCAAGCCTGTAACAAAACACAGCAATCATGAATCAGCCAATTTTTCAAAAATTGCCAAAACTCAAAAATCAATCAAAAATCAAAGTCAAAATCAAAACAAAAAACCCACAAAAATGCTCGTACCTCCAAGATGAGGCCGGGACAAACCAAAGCGGGAGAACTCCCATCACCTCTGGACGACCTGCAGCGTCCAGGTAACGGGTAAAACTCGCCAAAGCCTGCGTCACCCAGTCAAACTGACCCAAGGCGTCCAGGTCAGCAAGCAGAGGAAGTACCTTGGTCGACAAGCACTCACCCTTGTCGCCATAGTACGTGGTACCCAAGAAGTACCACAACCAAAACCGCGCCTCCTGCGCGTCAGTCTCAGCCTCTGCCTCCGGACTCTCCAACGGTGACGGAACAAAGCCCGCCACTCTCCCCCTGAAGTGGTCCTCCACATAGGCATTCGCTATCAGGAAAGGAGTGATGTCAGTCGGCACAGGCAAAACCTTGCCGATCAAACCCGTAACCACGACGGAAGACACTCTCTCCGGCGTCTCCGGGAACTCAACAGGCGTCTCGCCAATGGGAAGGCCCGATATCATGGAAAAGTCCTCTAAGGTGACACCGACCTCCCCAAACTCCATGTGGAACGACGAAGTCATGTCCCAGTAACGGTCCAACATGGCGCGAATCAAACACAGGTTCGACCTAATCGAAGCCATGTGAATCTCACGCCAGGCAGCCACCAACGGCCCCATAGCCGACCTCTCTATCAACGCCCTCGTACCGGCTCAGAGAATATCGTAGAAACCCATGCAAGTCGAGAAGCCTGGGAAAGTCCTCATGGTAGCAATCTCCTGAAATTGGGAAACAAACAGCATCAGAACACCTACTCAGGTCTGAAACAACAAAAACAGCAAAAGCTCAACAAAGAAGCAAACTCACCAAGCCCTTGTGTGCACGGTAAGAGATGTGAGTGTCTAGCCGCAACAACAACTGGCTACCGTCAAAGCCCTCGGCCCAGGCAGGCGCCGCCCGTAGGTTCACTCCCCGAGGGGCTGTAACCCGTCTAACATCCCAGTTCTCGACAAAGACGTCATCAGCATCCGTCTTCGCTCTTCGTCTCTTCCCTCCACGAGACTCCACGCGAAAGAGAGGAGGCCTCTCAACGACCCTCGTAACGTTCTGAAGCTCCCGTCTAGTGGGCGAGGACCCCTCCTCCTAGTACAAACCCTCCTCCCAGAGGTACCGGCCTCAGACCCTGTCTGAGCCCTCCCAGCACCAACAACCTCAACAACAGGCTCCTCCCGAGCCCCCATGGCTCCCTCAGGACCAATGGCCCCAACGACGGCCTCCTGACGAGCCCCAACAGCTCTCTCGGCTCTAACAGGCTCCTCAGTGGGCTCCTCCTCCTCGGAAGCGTCCTCTACCACCACCTCGGGCACACTCGCCGGAGTACTAACCGGCCCAGTCCCAAACAAGACCTCTTAAGTCTCAGCAACGGACCCAGTGGGCCCAGAACACTCCTCTGCAATCAGGACAAAACAAAAACGTCTGCCGAAATTTCGGCAAAGCGAAGGCCTGATATCATAGCGAATTAAAAACCTTCATTTCTCAAATACAAAAACAAAATAACAAACTTCAAATTCGCTATTTCCACAAATCACAAGTTTTCAAACGATGGAATTTAAAACCGCCATCTCTCAAAAACAAAAACAAAATAGTGGAATTCAAATTCGCCATTTTCACAAAATTTTCAACGGCGGAATTAAAAACCGTCATTTTTCAAATACATAAACAAAATAGCAAACTTCAAATTCGCTATTTCTATAAATCACAAGTTTTCAAACGACGAGATTAAAAACTGTCATTTTCAAACGAAAATAAATAGAGAAATTCGAATTCCCCGTTTTCACAAAATTTTCAACAACATTTTCAAATACAGAAACAAATAGCGGAACTCGCTATTGTCAAATCTTAAACGAACGGCATTAAAAACCGTCACACCTTCAAACAGGATAGGGAAATTCACTACCCTTCATAAATCTCAAATCATGGGAAGACGAAATCAAAACCGTTATCCCTGAACACACATCAAATGGCAGAATACACATCTGCTCTTTTCTACAAACTTCCAACAAACGGCAATAAAAATCGTTACCTCCCTTCGAGATTCAAAATCACCGCCAACCACGGGAGCCAGGCTCACGAGCCTATCCCTTTCCGACGCCACAAACATCCAATATAAACACCGAGATTCCCCAGTAGGATATCGGAGGCATCCCCACAGAGCCCGCTAGACTCAATGACCTCGCGAAATAGGCCTGTCCGACATGGCTATTTTCCACAGTCGATCATTCTACATGGTTGGCGAGCCTCAAAATGCACAACATTTAACATGGCTGACGAGCCTCAAAATGCATTCTCAGCATGGCTGGCGAGCCTCAAAATGCACCACATTCAACATGGCTGGCGAGCCTCAAAACACATTCTCAGTATGGCTAGCGAGCCTCGAAACGCATCACATTCAACATGGCTAGCGAGCCTCACAACACACACATTTAACATGGCTGGCGAGCCTCACAACGCACATCCAACATGGCGGGCGAGCCTCACAACACACATCCAACATGACTAGCGAGCCTCACAACGCACATTCAATATGGCTGGCGAGTCTCACGATGCCCACTCGATATGGCTGGCGAGCCTCACAATGCACATTCGATATGGCTGGCGAGCCTCACAACGTAACCTCAATGCGGCTGGCGAGCCCCATCATATCCGCAACGCGGCTGGCGAGCCTCATCATATCCGCAACACGGCTAGCGAGCCTTTGCTCGTAAACAAGAAACAACTCAAGGACATATCCCGAAGATGCCTCAGGTATGACTCCTTCTTATGGCTTGCGAGCCTTCGTACATAGTCTAACGGACTTTAAACGATCCACACAGACAGTCGACAGACTCTAAACTGTTCCAGGCGACAGGTCCTTAACTCGTATCCCTGAGTCACCTTGGCGTCGCCCTTCCCAATGGCAGGTCCTTGACCCGAACCCTTTCGAGCCGCCTCGACGTCGCTTCGGTCTCCAGGTTGTAATCTTCGATTGACCTGGGGGCTATACTTTGAATTTCGCCCTGTCCAAGCCTCAGTCAAAGTGGGGGCTCTGTAGATACTCAGTATCTATCGACTCTCCAACAAACACCCGATGATTATCGAACTACAACATGCTTAGGAGTCGCAGCGTTTAATCGACAATTTTGTATAACTATGCGTCGAAAAACTTAAAACGATTTCGAAAACTAAACTTTTCAAAACTTTTTAAAAGTACACGGAGTGTTTAATTCATGATGACGGGGTCGCAATGACACCAACTAGAGTTAAAACCGACACCGGACCAAAAACCGACTCAAAAGATCAAATCTCGACTTCAACAACGAGTCAAACACAAAAAACAAAACTTTTCAAAACTTTCATGTTAAGTATTCCCGGAATACTTCATGGTCAAGTACAAATCATGTCATCCAAAACATAGGATAGAACAAATCATGATTTCAATTATGTGATAGTGACAAGACAGCTCGAAGACCCGCGAAATGGCTCGCGCCTCTTCGAGTAGCCCATGCTGCCACGTCGCTCAAAACGCATACAACCACCCATTTCTCTATATATACCCACCTTCACACACCAAAATACCTTACGCGATTGTCCGCCCTCTCATCTCTCCCTTAAAATTCTAGACTCGACTTCTTAAGTCACAAACCGACACGTATTTTCGACCTACCGATCGAAAATACAAGCCTTACGCATTGTTTGGTACCGTCATCGTGCATTAAATCACTTGACCGACCATCTCGACCAACTATATCATCACTAAACAAAACAAAACACTCTTTTACATTGCTAAAACAGTCTTCAAACCGAGTTTTCCGACCAAACAAGTTGATACACTTTTGTCGATTTCTCGTCTCAAGACTAGCATGTAAGTATGAGGGTGTAAAAATCCTCTTCTATCATGTTTTTCATCTGTTTTATGACTATAACATGCTAAAAAAATGCATAACTTGATTCAAACATAGGCTAGATGAGCCAAAACCGGATTTTAGCCGGAGACAGGGGCTGCTTGTATAGCAGTAGGGCTCGTGCCTAAACCCCCTCTCTGGCCTTAATCCAGCCGTATTTGGTCTCATCTTCCTCCTTATTTCACTTCTTATTTGTAATCGGTTTTTACCATTTTAAGTATTTCAAATCATTTTCATGATAAACTTTTAACCATAAAACATTTTCACCCTTGGTTCCTAATACCATGATGGTTTTATCCGTGTTTCGGTGATAATATTTGGTTAGTCACATTTTAAAAGGTATTTTAAAACCTTTTATTTCATTTCTTTACATTTCAAAACAAGCATATTAGTCATAAACACAAAATCATCCTTGGTTCCACATACCATGTCGGTTTTAAACATGAGTACGATGATAAACATTGACTAATCACAAACAAATTAACTTAAAACAATTAGTTCGTAATCATTTTCAAAACTATTCATGTCAAGCTTGCAAAACCGAACCCGACCTCGAATATTATCAATACAATGATGATTATTCAAGTCTCGTTCCTTACATAAACACAAAAGCGGTCTAAACGACCATTTCAAACTAAGGCGGGTTCAAACACCCTCTTTTCAAACCATTTTACAAACACTTTAGCAGTCAGAAGATGTCCCTTGGACAGTATGCCAGCTCGCGCCTAAACAGGCCAACCATTTTCCAATTTTCAAACTAGGACAGGCATATTTACATCGCCTAACGGCTCGCACCTATATAGGTTGCTTGATGTAGACCCTATTTCCTTCCAGGACTTGTTTAGGATGATCTCGACTTCAGTTAACTGGAATACAGGACGGATCAGATGACAAATCTGCTCTTTTACATTGTATTTGTAAAATGCCTTACTAAGACAAATGGATCACGTTATACACCATAAACCTAATTCGGTAAATGGATGTTTAATTTCTGTCTTGCATGCAAATCAACATTAAATCCAACTTGACATCAAATACTGTATACTTGGATAAAACAACCGACATAGAAAGCTCACATGTTAGGTTCAAACTTGTGGATGCGCATTCAGGCATTTACCCGTTTTATCAACTTTTGCATTTAACCAACCAAGATCGATCAGTAGAGGCCGCTACCGTGGGCAGGATTGGGTGTCCAATTAAAGGGCTTCCCAATACGTACCCTCACCTCTTACTCAGGAACTTTGGATAGTGGACGACCTTATCCAGGGCGTACGAGAGTCATTCTAGAGATAGGATGCTAAAGAGGGATGACTCCTTATCTTTAGTACCTATGTCAAATACCGCTTTTTGCGTTTGTTGACCTAGGTATAAAGTGGATTCGAACGGGTTCCAATTATCCCACAAATGCTTGGTGGCGACTCTGAACATCTCTTGCTTCGTTTTGAGACCCATGCCGAGACGAAACCGACCGATATAAAATGATCCGGTCGAAAGCATTTTTACGCCACCGAGCGTGGCTTTTAAAAGACCACTGCTATGTCCCACAGATCGGCAGGGCGTCACAGGTGGCCTATGTCCACAGTTATCTACTACCTTAGTAAGAAGTTCTTGGATTACGAGGTCAAGTATACACCTCTTGAAAAGACATGCCTCGCTCTTGTGTGGGCAACAAAGAAGCTGCGACATTACATGCTCAGCTATTCCATCAAAGTCTTCTCAAAGATGGACACAATCAAGTACATATTCGAAAAGCTAGTTCTAAATGGCAGACTAGCAAGATGGACTTTGATGCTCTCTGAATTCGGTATCAAATATGTGCCTTTGAAAGTCATTACAGGACGAGCAGTGGCCGAGTTCTTCGCAGATAATCTTATACATGATACCTAAGTGATAGATACATGGTTGTTCCCAGATGAAGATATTTTACACCAGTGTGGAATCATGGGACCTCTACTTCGATGGAGCTTCCAATTTAGGGGGGGTGTGGCATAGGAGTGTTGCGCATTTTTCCAAAAGGTGAGCATACACCAATTTCAGTCAAACTCGACTTCGAGCTGACTAATAATGTGGCAGGATATGTGGCCTGCCTTATTGGTTTATAGGCAGCAGTAAGTTTAGGCATCAAAAGACTTTGAGTTCATGGGGATTCATCTTTCATTAACAAAATCACAGGATCTTGGAAAATCCGTAGTGAAAGCCTTGCAACTTATCAAGCTAGGATAGATCAGGTGGCTAAATTCTTTGATCGGGTCACCTATCTACATCTACCTCGAAAAGAAAATCAATTTGAAGACGCTCTTGCAAAACTTGCATCTTTGATTAACATACCTGACACCATGATAGAAATGCCACTATGCATAGAAAGGTGGTCTTAGCCGGCTTATGTACACTTCCTTACCTACGACGAGGAAAATCAAGAAGAGCCTTGGTACCAAGCTATTCTCAATTACAATATCAGTGGTGAATACCCACCAAACATGGATAAGAGAGGACAAAGAGCTATACTGTTGTTGTAATCTCTGTTGGAGTGTCCCCGACAATAATGCGATCACAATTGTCGATCATGATGATCACATGTTTAAATCTCATATTTAAGAATGCATGAGGAAAAGTAATACTTTATAGTCAACTAGTCCACACATATCGGTAATGATTGGCTGACTAGAGTTTAACATTACTGTCGTACGACGGTGGTGATCAGTTGATACCCTGAGGTCATACCTATAGAGTAATACTCTTAATTGATCATTTAATTAATCGTATGCCGATACGAGTTAATTAAATTGCTTAAAATTGACGGATGATTTTGTGAGTAAAATTAACGTGTCTCATTGTAATTCGATTAAATAAGATACGGTCTAAGTAATCGAATTGTTTTATTACTTAGATTAATTTATTGTTTACGAAACAATTGAAGCAGATTGAATAATTTATTATAAATACAAGTTGTTGTAATTTATAATTCGATAAACCATTTTGGTACAAGTAATTGAGAATTGCTAGTTAATTTTGTATGTGACATATTTTATTAATATGTTGATTTTTAATATGTTAAAAATACATTATATTGTGACATGTCATGTAGCATGTGACATATGACAAAATTGACAAATGACAAAATAAAATGGACCTTCCATTTTATGTATGTACCGAAATATGGAGGGAGGACAAGGGTTTATATTGTGTTATTTATTTTAAATGGAAACACAATGATTATACTCTACTCATAGCCATGCATACCTAGTTTGTCTTGGGTAGAATGTGAAGCTCATGCATTGGCCCTCTACCCTTCCCTTCACCCGGTTTTTGCATAAGAAAAGCCAAGAGTTTTTCTCTTATTATTCAACCATTCACTACATAATTTTCTAGTGTAAGGAAAATTAAGAACTCTCTACAATTTGTGAAATATTTTAGAGAAAGAAACACTCATAAAATCCTCTCCTCTTAACCGAAAAAGAAGAGAACAAAAATCCAATTTTTGTGTCAAGTTTAAGTAAGATTTTAATTAATACTAGATCATATTAATTATTATAATTAAGGGTATTACTTTGGGTATAATTCCTTAGGAGAGATTATCCACTTGAATCTTGTTCTTCAACCTTTGGAAAGCTCAAGAACTAGTAAGAAGGTGAACTTACTAGTGCCCATATTCTGAAATCATCAATGTAAGAATTGATTTTCTCCTTATACTTGTAATTGTTTTGCATGCATAAGATCCGATTTAATTTTATGACTAAATTAAAATTTCATACTATGAATATGTAAACATTTGAGATTAATGAATCCTAACAAGTGGTATCAGAGCACAAGGTTGTTGCATGCAAAATCGGGTTTGTTTTTCCGAGTTAATTAGTTAACAAATAAAACTTGTTATTTAGGATTTATGAAGATAAATCACGAAATAATTTGCATGATTAAAAGTTTCTGGTCCTAAAATGTTTTTGGGATATTTGGGTTGATTTATGGATTTTATTGTTCATTATATATATTATTGGCATTAAAATGTGATTTTTATGAGAAAAATGTCATTTTTGGACGAAAAATAGCTAAACTTTGAATTTTTCAGTGATTGTTGGATATGTTTTCACATATATTATCTACTAGTTGCATGTTAAATTTCGTGAAAAACTAATTTATTTTGCATAAAATATGAATTTTATGAGTTTAAATCGAATTTAAAGGGTTTATTAGGTTAATATGAGTTATATTTCGAATCTGGTCATGAAAATTTTATATGTTATCACATGCATTTTTACTCAGTGTGTGTAAAAATCTTAGATGGATTGAACAACTTTTGCATGATTTATGAATTTTTGAGTAAAAATTCAATAAATAGTGACTTAAATTAGCCTATAATGCTAAAACATATTTCATGACTAAATAAAAATGACATATATTGCATTTTATCCCACATTTCAGATCTAAAAGTGAAAAGTTGATTAAAATTAATTTTCTCATATTTTAATGGTCATATTTGATAAAACCGATAAACCGCAACGATGTTTTTCTCGAAAAATTTTCGAAATTTTTAACCTAAGTTTTGAATATTATGAGTGTCATGGTATTTTTCCAGAATGTTCATGAGTTTGAATTTCAAATTTTGAAGTTATTTGAAATTATTATAATTTAATTTGGAGTTTATTATATAAAAAGGTATTTTTTTGGGTACATTATGAACAATATTAAGAAATCAAGTTGAATTATTGTCAAAATATTAGTGAAGACTAAGTTTTGAGTCCTAAGATGGTTAGGGTAATTAACTTGAACATAAATATGAATTTATGTAATATATTGTGATTTTAACAAGTTATAATCACGCAAATCCATAAAAAACCGATAAAATATACGATATTGGCTCTTAAAAGGCGATTTAGCATAAAATTAAGCATGTTCATACATATTTTAATGCTGAATTTTATTTATGATTGTCAAATTTTTGATTTATATAATTTTTGAATTATGTAATTTTATTTAGTATGGCCTTAGTTTTAATTGGTATTACCCGAAATGCATGGGAATATCGATTCGGTTGTAATTATTGTGATCTCGTATCACCGTTTTGTAATTTAATAGATTTATTTTTATTACAAATGTATAATAGGAAATTATGTAATTTTTATTTATTATTTTGTAATTTCCCGGAGTTTCCATGAAGACGGTGTTACCTCGAGATGCGTGCCAAGACCGAAGTTCAAGGGACCAAGGAGTTGGTTTCCAAATTTGTTATAGTTTATTAGATTTACTATTTTAGGAAGGCCATACTAGGACTTTATATTTATGCTTTGCATTTTTATGTTTGCATGCATCGCTAAATCGCCATAACTAAACATGCATTTTAAATCGAGTTTATCGGCCGTGTCAATTATAATTATCGTAGTTCACCGCTTTAGTTCACTTAAAACGTGATAGATAATAAATTGACATGACCTCTCGCTAAATTAATAATTGAGATTTATCCCTACCAAATAGTATAACCCACGAAACCCAATTTCATAAGGGAGTTAATCTGGCTTCACCGTAATACAAACCTTGTTACGTTGGGTAAGTGGGTAGTATAATGTTATTACTTCGAAATTTGGATTGAGCTCAACGGAAGTATTCGTGACCGTAGTCGCATGTGTTCCGGGCTAAAGATAAATATTAGAGTAATTTTATCGACCGAGAGTTCTAGAGGTAGAATCGATTAAAGAGTTAATCCACCGAGTTATATTGATAAGGGATGAATCGGCTCACCGTGCCCGAGTTAATATGAACTTGGATCTTGGAATCATTTATCATAGTTGGGTAGAGGTCACTAGATAAATGGAATAAAACTTGTTTAAATTTAAATTATTTACGAGTATTATTATTAAAACGATAAATGTTTTATTCCTTCTATTTTGTTTTGTAGACTGCTTTTATTTCTCAATAACAAATGGCCGCACCAAACACCAACGCAAACACTCTCACTAATGTTTCATGGCTCCGATCCTTTATGGATCGATGTAAACTTGAAAAGAATGGGTCAAATTTCTCCGATTGGGATGCCCAACTCAAATTAGCCGCTCAAGGTGACGACAAGCTTTGTTATCTCATTGAGGCCTCTCCACCCGAACCTAATGCTAGGTCAAGTGCTGCCACTAGGGAAGCATATGAAGCTTACCACAAAGAGTCCGCCGCAATAAAAAAATGTATTGATATTTGCTATGAAGGCGGATCTCCAAAGGAGATCCTTTAAGATGGGCACCGCCTATGAAATCTACTCTAAGCTTGTGACAATATTTTCACAAACACCGAGGGTCGTCCAATATGAGGCGGCCTAAGCATTCTTTGATCTCGACTTGAAAGAGGGCCAAAAGGTTAGTCCTCATGTGCTCAAATTTTTGGAGCATGTCGAGACATTGAAGATTCAAAAGGTTGAAATTCCCAAAGAACTCATCATTGATAGAATTCTTCACTCCTTAAGCAAAGTAAAAGCATATGTGTAATTCAGGGTGAATTTCAACATGCAAGATAAGGATGTGTCCCTTGAAGAGTTGCACATGCTACTTGTACAAGCCGAAAGGGACATGGGGCTAAATGCTAGCTCCCCTAAGGATGTGCTCAATATAAGCAATAAGAGCAAGAGAACCTTCAAGAAAAGTGGCAAAAAGAGCAAGAGGCAAGCTCCCATGAAAACCAAGGCTAGAACTTTTGAAGCTAGCACTTCCAAACCCAAGAAGGGTCCCCTTGACAAGTGCCATTATTGTAATGGCATTGGACATTGGAAGAGGAATTATTCCAAATACCTTGGTGACATCAAATCTGGAAAGATCACTCCAGTAGGTAAATCACTATCCCTTCTTTTATGTTTCTAATTCAACTTTGGTATTTTGATACAAGTTGTGATAAAGTATACCCTTTTTATTGTAATTAGGGCCTCCTCCAAGCAACAACAAGGGCAAGGAAAAGCAAGCTTAAGAGATCGTAAGGGAGCTAGGAGTAGCTACCCATGAAGCTTGACTTTATTTGTTGTCTTTATTATCATGTTGTATTTTGAATTTCTAGAACTATTTTAATTTCCTTGTTTGACATGGAAATTTGTTTAATTCCTTTGAACAATGGTTGTAATTTTGGATTAATAGTAACTTGGTTTGCAACCCAAGTCACTACATTTATCGTATTTTTAATTGTTCTAAAATTCATCTTTATATGCTTGACATAAAACATATGAATATCTACTTAAAATTGATCCAATAGACAATTATAATGATAGATTCATTATATGTCCATAAGCTTGGAGTTTGTGTATGATCGATTATAAAGTGATATTGAGTTAATGAACTCACTTAAGGGAAACCTAATAACCTACATATACCCATTAAATCTTTAAAATCAAATGAGTCTATTAATCTATGTGATATCTCTCCTTCTTCACCGAAACATCATTTGTGTCACAAAAGCTATCTTTTGAATATTTAGTGTATATATTCTAAAGATAGAGTGGGAGTAATATTAAGACACAAAGAATGATTTTTATGATTTGTATACCTTGAGTAGATGAGATATATATAAGAGAAAATAATTTGTATACATTACTAATTATGTACAGATTGGATCCATGTGAAGAAAGTACTTAATGGAACATGACTAATGAAAAGACTTCACATAAAGATTCTTGTTTGATTATGATCAAACTAAACAATAAGATTCAACGTTAACGTTTACTTAAGAGCCTAATGAAACGAAATGCATCCTTGAATATAAATGAGATTTATGATTAAGAGTTGCATAGAAAGACATATCGATGTCAATAATATCTAAGTTAATGGTTAACCATGCTAGAGTCATTGCTAAACTTCATAAAAATGGACAAGTTATACCTCTTTCCGAAATGAGTATTTTGAAAGGGTCGTATGAACTCCATGTTGTATTTTACTTTTAGTAATGACAATTGCTTCGCTTGAATAAGTTACAGATTAAAATCTCTTTCCATTGTTAGATCGAAACCTCTTTCCAAATAGGTATTTTGAAAGGATATGTTGATAACATATGTGATTTTATCATAAAAACCTAGCAAAGCAAAAAAGATTTCAATTCATGAAATATTTCGATTGAGTGGTCAAACACGAAACATGTGGAATTGAGTGGGAGTTTGAAATTGTCATGTGTAGACATGAGATTTAGTGGGAGTAATCATCCTCCATGAATTTTTACAACTTATTACTCATTGAGAATGACGAGCATATACTATCTTTGATAAAGAAAGCACTTAAGTTTTCAATTCAGGATGAATATGGACTAAGACGAATCCAATTAAAACATGGGATGTTGGATTAGCATTAAGATGCGCACATCAAAACAATAGATACGTAGGTTATTCATATTGATGAAGATGGAATTACCATGAGATGGTCATGGTCATTCATTGAACCTAAGAACTGTTGACTACATGATTGAGATCAGTAATGTTTCCGCCATTAGAATAATCATGCACATGTCCTAAATAAATCATATGCTTAGAGCATGATGAGTCATTGGTAAGCCATATAAGAATCGTCATGAATTCTCGAGGAGAACTAATGAGCTATTCTAGAGTTTGAAATAACACTCAGTTGTGTGATAAGAAGTTACACATGCTGGAGTTTCCAAAAACATAAGGATTTATGAAGATCCTAAGCCAATTACGCTAAGAGATAAATAAGAATTTGGAAGGATACTTTTTTGTGGTAAGAAGTTACACAAAACTAGTATTTTCTAAAATGCAAGGATTTGTGAGAAGTCCTAGACCAATCATCTTAACAATTGTTGCAGGATCCTACAAAACATATACCTAGTGCATTGTGAGTTGGTGGAACACTTGACTAGTGCAAGTTGTACCATCCACAATAATCCAAATTGTTGGTTATGTGATAACAACAAAAGGGTTTCATACAAGATTAAAGAACCAAAGTCTAGTTTGAAGACTACACATGTGCTTGGTAGAGTTCGTGCTATGAGAGATGATATGAACATAAGGGAAATCGCAATTCGAAAGTTTGAGCACGTGGACACATGGTGTGTTGAACTTTTATTGCATAAACAAGGGTTAACACACTTGTAAGATATATGGTAGTAATATGGTATATTGACTACTCAAATAAAATGTCTACATTTATCGTTTGAGTTATCATTAACTCATCTTGTACTTTGTTACATCCAAACGGGTTGTGAAGACAATATTGAACCCCGTTAAAGTGAACCCGGATTAACATGGTATTTGCCCATAGTCACTTATATGAGGTGACGTCTCGAAGTGACTAGAGTGTGATGCGATTGATGGCAAGTTCAAGTGCCATAGAGTCATGTGAGATGACTAGTCGATCACATAGGCAAACTGTTAGGAACACTTTGTCGGGCCTAATGAACGCTTATAGAGTTCTGGCAAATTTATATAGTCTGGTCGTGGCAAGAGCTACTATAGTATTCTAATGAGTCGATTCTTTTGACTAAAGACTGTTCACCCTAGGTGGCACAATTTCAGAGTAACTTTGATTTATGATCCTACGACCTTCGTAAATGGGGTTAAAGGGCTTATTTTGGGTTATGATGAGCTGTGGCTAGTCGAAGGGAATAGTTTGATAGGAATTGTCCACCCCTTTGTCAGGGTTAAAACAATATCTCAGGGCCACTCGAGGAGTAATGAACTGGAAATGCGTGGCCACGCTCGGAAGGTATCTATGGTAGATAATTCCTGTCAAAAAGTTATTCTCCAGATCGAGGAAACTACTCTCGATATGATCACTTTCAAGTACGACCCGAAAGACACCTTGCACTGAGTGGGAGATAGTAATAGGACAAGAGAATTGGTGTTGCACACTTGTCGAGGACAAGTGGGAGATTGTTGGAGTGTCCCCGACAGTAATGCGATCACAATTGTCGATCATGATGATCACATGTTTAAATCTCTTATTTAAGAATGCATGAGGGAAACTAATAGTTTACAGTCAACTGGTCCACACGTATCGGTAATGATTGGCTGACTAGAGTTTGACATTACTGTCGTACGACGGTGGTGATCAGTTGATACCCTGAGGTCATACCTATAGGGTAATAATCTTAATTGATCATTTAATTAATCGTTTGCCGATACGAGTTAATTAAATTGCTTAAAATTGACGGATGATTTTGTGAGTAAAATTAACGTGTCTCATTGTAATTCGATTAAATAAAATACGGTCTAAGTAATCGAATTGTTTTATTACATAGATTAATTTATTGTTTACGAAACAATTGAAACAGATTGAATAATTTATTATAAATACAAGTTGTTGTAATTTATAATTCGATAAACCATTTTGGTACAAGTAATTGAGAATTGCTAGTTAATTTTGTATGTGACATATTTTATTAATATGTTGATTTTTAATATGTTAAAAATACATTATATTGTGACATGTCATGTAACAATATGACAAAATTGACAAATGACAAAATAAAATAAAATGGACCTTCCATTTTATGTATGTACCGAAATATGGAGGGAGGACAAGGGTTTATATTGTGTTGTTTATTTAAATGGAAACACAATGATTATACTCTACTCATAGCCATGCATATCTAGTTTGTCTTGGGTAGAATGTGAAGCTCATGCATTGGCCCTCTACCCTTCCCTCCACCCGCTTTTTGCATAAGAAAAGCTAAGAGTTTTTCTCTTATTATTCAACCATTCACTACATAATTTTCTAGTGTAAGAAAAATTAAGAACTCTCTACAATTTGTGAAATATTTTAGAGAATGAAACACTCATAAAATCCTCTCCTCTTAACCGAAAAAGAAGAGAAAAAATCGAATTTTTGTGTCAAGTTTAAGTAAGATTTTAATTAATACTAGATCATATTAATTATTATTATTAAGGGTATTACTTTGGGTATAATTCCTTAGGAGAGATTCTCCACTTGAATCTTGTTCTTCCACCTTTGGAAAGCTCAAGAACTAGTAAGAAGGTGAACTTACTAGTGCCTATATTCCGAAATCATCAATGTAAGAATTGATTTTCTCCTTATACTTGTAATTGTTTTGCATGCATAAGATCCGATTTAATTTTATGACTAAATTAAACTTTCATACTATGAATATGTAAACATTTGAGATTAATGAATCCTAACAATCTCAATATGTCCTTAATCAAGGAGAGTTGTACCAAAGAACGCCATAAGGCATCATTTTGCTTTACCTTGATCATTCAAAAAGAAAAGAAGGTTATGGAGGAAGTCCATGAGGGACAGTGTTGTCCTTATATGAGTGGGCCAATGATGGCAAAGAAAATAATGCGTCTGTGGTACTATTGGACAACTATGGAGACAGACTGCATCAAATACGTCAAACATTGTCATAACTGTCAAATCTTGGGGAATGTGCAACATGTTCCACCATCCTTGCTTCTATACTATGACATCTCCTTGGCCATTCTTGACGTGCGGAATTGACCTCATAGGAAAAATCACTCTAGCAGGGACAAGAGTGACTCTTTCATTTTAGTGGCTATTGATTACTTCACCAAATAGGTCGAGGCAGCATCCTATATTGCCCTAACCTCCAAACAAGTGGCTAAGTTTATACAAGCCAATATTATTTGTCGATATGGATGTCCACATGAGATAATCAGCGACAATGGGTCTCATTTCCAAGTTGAAACTGAACAGTTGCTAGCTAAATACAAGATTCAGCATCATCATTCCTCGTCTTACCGACCCCGGACCAATGGAGTCATAGGAGCCGCAAACAAAAAAGTCGTCATGATCCTAAAGAAAATGATAGATAACTACCATGACTGTCCCAATTAGATACCCCTTACACTGTGGGGATATCGAATTTCAGTCAGGACTCCCACTGGGCTACTCTTTTCTATCTAACATACGATATGGAGGCCGTACAACCAGTAGAACTAGAGATCCCATCTTTACGCATTCTACTCGAAACTCAAATTCCCGAAGCTCAGTGGAATAAGCAAAGATATGAAGAGCTCATCCTCTTAGATGAACGAAGACTACGTGCCTTGCATAATGTTCAAACATATCAAGCACGGATTAGACGAGCTTTCAACAAGAAGGTCAAATCTCGGAAATCAAGGACGAAGATCTAGTCCTTAAGCCAGTTCGAGCCCTTTTACCAGTCGACCCAATGGGAAAGTTCAAACCTAATTGGGCTGGACCTTATTTAGTCAAAAACATCCTGTCAGGAGATGCGGTTAGAATAACAGACTTAGATGGGAATGAGTTTTCAAACCCGACTAACTTAGACCAACTTAATACTACCCTTAGAATAGGTCATACGCGCCACGCGTGAGCCACGTGTTACTCCTGTGACATGTTCCACACGGCCCTGGCCATCTCGAATTCAATGTCATCTCGCTCTTACGTTTTAGCGTTTTATATCATCCTCAATATCGTCAAAATATCTTGATTGCATCTTAGGAGTAAGTAAAGCACCACGCTTATTCCCTACCTTCATTTCAAGCTCTTGCTTCGAACACTTATTCCTTTACACAATTTTATTTCGAACTACGTTATGGGTTTGATTTCATCTTAACGATGGAGATACATAGGTAATCCAATACAAGGACACAACTGAAAAATTATTTTAAAATTCTACATGTTCAAATAAAAGGACAAATGCTTTGGTGTTTGGAATTCGAAAGAATAAATAAGGGATGGTTACAGGTTAGTTAACTAAATAAAATGTTTATTCAATAAATAATAGTATGCCAAATAATACAAAATAAGTGCTGAAATTTCTAACTTCTAAGCTAAGATTCTAAAAATCCCGCCTTTTATTACAACATTAATAAAAAAAATAGTACTAGTAAAAGACTTAGGCTATTTCTATTCTTCCATTTTGTCCTTGCCTTTGCCATTTTTATCATATTTCTTTTCTCGACCTTGGGTTGGGCGCTCCTGCGCTATACAAGGGTCTTTCTTGTGGTCTAGCTTTACCATTTCTAGCCACCACCATCTTCTCAGCAGGAAGGGCTCTCTTAGCCTTCTTATTTGGATGCACAACTCGGAACCCAACTTCTTCCTCTTTTTAAGTCAAGTATTTCTGGTTCTCCTTAACTACTTCGCTGATTTTATAGTCAACAGGCTCATGTTTCCTCAGTTTCTCACGCTCCTTCGAAGTGCTAGTTTGTCCACTGCAGAAAAGAGTCAGACACCCATAAAGAACCTACAGGATTAGGAATGTACCAAATGTTCCTTTGAGCCCAGTGAAGGGCCCATTCGTGACAAGAGTTGGAGGTGCGCGGCAACGGCGTCTGTGGTGCAGTGTCAAGTTTCAGGATCTTCTGTTTCAAGCCAACTTGCCTCAAAAGCCTCTCCGGGAATATGTTGACCATGAATTCTAAGCTTGGAATGTAGATAGAGCATGTAGAATCAAGGGATGATACTTCTGTCAATGATTTGAGATGCCACCATGGAATGATCCATCTGATTAAGGGTCCTCCTTCACTTTTCAATTTGTTGTCCCAATAATTGCAAACTCTAGTGAAGTCCACCATGTACAACCTTGTTCTCATTACAAGGGACCACGAGTGATATCCAGGCACATCAACTGGGAGCTCGATCAATCATGAGTCAGACCTACAAAACATAATCGATAATTAGGCATCACCGCAACCTTAGGGGCCCACGGCCGAAAACAAAGAAAACGAAAAAGGCGGTCGGAAATTTTACCTATAAAATGATGCGACTCCCAAGATATGGTAGCTTGCGGTTCGCCTTCCTGTTGTCCAATCTAAGGATAATTTCTCCTAAACCAAAGCAAGTTGGGCTCTTGCGCAGCTCGATTTGTTCAATTATTCCAAGGAAACGAGGGTCTTTTCTCATCTCAGAGTCAACATCGCCTTTCAAGATATTGCAGTGTAGCAGGCAAAATCCGAATGCCCTGCGCCTCGCAGCATATGATATAGTGGGGTCCTCCCTATTTATAAATCGGTCTACCAAATCGAACATTCTTACACCTTTGGGGGCCACAAAGTGGTCAACTTCAGCTTTAGTCAATCCTAAGAGGTCCTTAAATTTAGTTTTGTATCCTTGGGAGCGAGGAGGCGAGACTGGAAGGTTTTGAACATCCCACCCACCAATAGCTGATATTTTTTCATGGAATGGGCAAATTTTGCCTCCCGGGAAGGCAAAGACATGAAAAGTGGGGTTCCAATATTAAAGACAAGCATCTAGGACGGGTTTTATTACCTTCACTTGTTTGAGGCTAATGATAGATCCAATGTTGAAGGCCGTCCTGTCGTGTTTTTCCATATTTGTAAACTCATTTGTCCAATCCTTGACTCGGGATTCAAAAGCATCCATTATTTGAAAAATATTTTTTCTTGCATACATGTGTGTTATATGTTATGTACTACGGAATTGTAGAAGAAAATTGTGAAGATTATACCTTATACGAGGTCCCTATATATAGTACTCGGTCTTTCCAAATTTATGTACAAGAAGACTGCAGCTCTAGAGAAAACGTAGCAAGTGCTGCGCCTTATAGAAGGGTCGCAGCTTCTGCTGCGTCTCTTCCTGGGGGTTGATTTCTGCAAATCAGCTTCGTCTTCTTTACTAATTCCGTTTTGGTTATTATTTTCTATTCCTATAGGGAATTATTTAATATTATACGAAAATTTTGGTATAATTACCAGATATTCGTCCTATTCAACTACGGATTTCCGTTCCAAGATGGAATTCGCATTTCAAGACATTTTCCAACACGCGATCATTTCGCATTTCGTCTGCTAGCCACACTTACCCATTTTATTTTCATTTTTATTCCGGGGGTAGCACTCTCCGTCGAACGTCGAGTTATTTATACTTTGTTTTCACATTTCGCTCATTTTCGGGCACTTTTTTGTTTTGCACTTTAGACTTGGTCGAATTCACACTTCGCCATTTAGGCCTTGTTTTTTTCATTTCAAACTCGTACATATTGTCATTTTCTTCAAATTTTTAATTTTCAATTATGTGGATTACTTGTAACTATTTATATATATTTGTTGCGTGATTTCTATGCGAATTTCGGCGGCATAACGGCTGAAATATTGCCTCGCCAAACCTGTTTTTTAAGCTAACCCGCAGGTAAAAATTCCGAGCTACATTCAACAGAAGCAAAAGGCATGTAGACCTTTTCATATATACAACAAAACGTAAATATATACATGAAGACTCGGGCTCCTACTCGAGAACCAAAAATCAAAATATAACAAAAAAAGTACAAGTCGAAGTCTAGTGACGACCACGCTCAAAAGCCAGACGCGCGCGGCAGTCGGGAATCCTCGCCTTCAGAATGGCGATGTTAGTATCTCTGAACTCAAGCTATCTCTCCGAACGAGCAGTCTCCTCCCGCGACTGCGCCAACTCTGACTCCATCTAACGTTCCCGCTGCAAATCAAGATAAAATGGACGATGAAATGATATAGCGGCAAACGAAAGACAAATTTCAATTCAAGTAAGGGGAAGGTTTATACCTCTCCTCCAGAACCACTAAAGAGTGCCTCGAGGGCTGTCGTTCACAACCGGTTCGCCATCCGCCATAGTTCGGCATGTCTCGATGGCATCACATGCATTTCAGAACGGATTATATGCATATATAAATGTTCATACATGTGAAATAAAAGGAAAATAAGTCCGAACTGGGGGCTTACCCTTCTCACGATGTGCTGCCACTCGTCGAGTCCAGTCTCCATTACCGACTTAGGGAAGGACGAAACAGTCGTGGACATCGCCGTACTAGTTGGCCCCGCATACTCCAGCGTTTTAGGGAAAGCTAGGGGCTCGACGACCGACACATCGATCTCCTGTCAACTCAAATAAGAATCAGCCTCTGATATGTCAATAAAAATAACATTTAAATTTTAAGAAGAAGAGATAAATTCTCACCACGATCGGCTAGTAAGCCAGCCGTCTCTGCACAAACTCCGAGTACTCCAGGTCGGGGTGAAACAGGGCGTCATCACTTGACCCCTCCAGATCATCTCTCATCTCCGCCTCAGAAGGCTCCCTGAACTTCATCCGTGGAGGATCGATGGGAACTAAAAAGGTATCACACAGACACTATCGAGCCAAGCGCTCACTCAAGTACCAAACAGGCCCCATGGGTGTCGCAAGGAGAAACCTAATCGATCACTTAGGCCTGAGTATGTTAGCCACGAAGGCCGGTGTCCTCGTGTAAGCCTCCCAAGGCCTTAGTGTCCACTAAATAGGGTCAGTATAGGGGATGATTTCAAGTTCAAATACGAAGTAATGACAAATGAAAGTAGAGAATGAAGAAAGGTTACTCACGTTGTTATGCTTCAAAGCATTCATGCTCCTCCTACAGGTGTCGTAAGAAGACCTCTAACTCTTCTGCCGACAGACGATCCAGTCTATCAACACAGGGTACTCCTTGTCCACGTCTGCCCCTCTCGTAGGAGAAAATCCGGCAAAGTAGGAGTGAAATCAAGCCTTTTGACAAATAAAGGAATAACATTATACGATCGTTCGTTATTCGGTCAAATAATCTATTATTTGCTAAAATAAATATTCCTTGCGATCTTTTGTTCTTATTATTTTTTATTTATTCGTATAAAGAATGGGATTTTATTCATCTGATCTTTCATTTTACTAAAGTTCATTTTCAAGTCCTTATTCGTATAAGGGGAAAGGATGTTGCAAGCCTTCGCTACTCCTTTAAAGTTTTAAGCTGTCTAATTTCGTTTTAATTTTACTTCAAGATTTCGAGTCCTACTTCAAGTTGTGATTCAAATAAAGGAAATGATATAAGAAAGGACAAGTCATACCTCTAAGATGAGTCCTGGACCAACAGTAGAAAGAGAGGTCCCTCTCTCGATCAACTTGGGACGAACCATGTGTTAGAAATATACTAATCTAATTAATTTACATATTCATATATGTTCAAATTTATTTAGTCATAAAATAAATTCTAGATCTTATGCATTCAAACTATAATAAAAGAGATGGAAAAATCTATTTCTCACCATCTTATTTTCGGCTATTTGGGCACCAACAAGATCTCCTTCTTGTTAGTTCTTGAGCTTTCCTTATAATGGATGAACAAGGTTCAAATTAGAACCTCTCCCAAAAGCATATAACCAAGGAAATCTCTTAATAACTTATATATTTATGAACTAGTAAAAATATAAGTCTTAAAATTTGACAAAAACAATTTTGTATTTTCTCTTGAATATTTCGGTCAAGAGAGGAGCTTTTTGTGAGGTTTTTTTATTTCTCTAAAATGTTTCATAAGACACGGAGAGAATATATTTCTTACACTAGAGAAATTAGAATTGTAGAGAATGAATATGGAGGAATCCATATTGGTGCCTCTTCATCAAAACCGGTGGGGGTGTCTATTGGGGAGCCAATGCATGAATCCAACTTTCTTCACAAGAAGTGTAGGCTTGCATGACTACATATAGGTAGGTTATCATTGTGTTTTCTCTTATTAAAATAATCAACACAATTTATCCACTAATACCCTCTAATTTTCGGCACATATATAACATGGGAGGTCCATTTTATTTTGTCATTTGTCAATTTTAACATATGTGACATGTTATTTGACATATGAAATTGTAATGTATTTTTAACATATTAAAAATCAACATACTCATAAAATATGTCATATGCAAAATCGACTAGTAATTCGTAATTACTTGTACCAAAACGGTTTATCAAATTATAAATTACAACGTCTTATATTTATAAGAAATTATTCATTCAATTTCAATTTCAATTGTTTCGTAAACAATAATTTTATCCAAGTAATAAAACAATTCGATTACTTAGACCGTATCTAATTTAATCGAATTATAATAAGACACGTTAATCTTACTCACAAAATCATCCGTCAATTTTGAGCAATTTAATTAACTCGTATCGGCATACGATTAATTAAATAATCAATTAAGAGTATTTCCCTATAGGTATGACCTAAGGGGATCAACTGATCACCACCGTCGCACGACAGTAATGTCAAACTCTAGTCACCCAATCATTACCGATATGTGTGGACCAGTTGACTGTAAAATATTACATCCCACATGTGTTCTTAAAAATGAGATTTAAACATGTGATCAATATGATCGACAGTTGTGATCGCATTATTATCGGAGGACACTTAATCCAACACCATGTCCCTTATGTATCGAGTGAGGACCGCAAAGCTAGGATTAACCCAGTCCAAGCGCCCATGGCCACCCATGTCAGCAAGAAAAGGACGAAGCTTCGTCGACAGCCTCTCGCCCTTGTCTCCAAAGTAGATCGAAGACAAGAACCACCAAAGCCACAACCAAGCTCTCTGCTCAGCTATACACGGAGGAGGAGGTATCTTTCCACCCTCTGGAGTCATCTGCACCCTAGCTGGAGTCTTACCATTAAAGTAATCTTTGTTGTAAGAGATGGGAACAAGGCCGGGTACCATAGCCATAGCCTTAGCTAGGTTCCAACCTATCAACCCTCTAGCCTCAGCCGAGTGTACTTGCATAGCCACCTCTGGCCGCATAATCGGCTCCTCTCCAAAAGGTAGGCCTGAGAACAAACCAAAATCCTTTAACCTGACCTCGATTTTACAAAAAGGCATGTGAAATGTCGAGGTCGTATCCCAGAAGTGGTCCAAGAAGGCCCGGATCAAGCACATGTTGGCTTCAGTAAATCTCCGAAGACACCTCGGTCGATGATTGCCTTATCTTCTTTTGACAATTTCCCAAAGGCCTCCATCATGGTCGTATACCCCGAGAAAGATCTCATGTTGCCAGCCTCCTGCAAATATTCAAGGCACTTATCAAATTTTCACTCACTTTAAGCGTAAATAAATGAGAATTTCAAACTCAAGCTCAAGTAAAGTCGAGTTGCTTACATACGCCTCGTTGTAAGGTACGATAAAGGACTCTCTGCAGCCCAAATGAGATGCCGTCCATCCCATTTCTTAGCCACTCAAGCGCCCGAGCAAGCTGACGACCGCCTCTCCTCACTTTTGCCCTCCTAGGCACCTCCTCTTCCTCCCCTCTATCCTCCCGGATAGCTGTAAACATCACAAGAGCCGCGTTAGGGTTGAACTCCATGTTTAGGGGATCCTTTCGTCCTGAGGTCGAAGGCATATCCTCTGACAAACAGTCCAAAATGATGCATAAAGTGGGTCATTCCAGGCCTTTTTCAAGCTCGTTTTCAAGCAAATTATCTATGTTGGAATTTGTATCCTCCGACAATAATGCGATCACAACTGTTGATCATGATGATCACATGTTTAAGTCTCATTTTAAAGAATACAATTGGGAAGTAATTTTTACTGTGAACTGGTCCACACATATCGGTAATGATTGGCTGACTAGAGTTTGACATTACTGTCGTGAGACGGTGGTGACCAGTTGATCCCCTTAGGTCATACCTAAAGGGTAACACTCTTAATTGATCATTTAATTGATCGTATGACGATACGGGTCAATTAAATTACTTAAAATTGACGGACGATTTTGGAAGTAATATTTACGTGTCTCATTGTAATTTGATTAAATAAGGTACGGTCTAAGTAATTGAATTGTTTTATTACTTAGATGAAATTATTGTTTAAGGAAACAATTGCATTTGAATGAATAAATTATTATAAATACAAGATGTTGTGATTTATAATTGGTAAAATATTTTGGTACAAGTAATTATGAATTACTAAGTCCATTTTTTATATGAAGTATTTTTATTAATGCGTTGATTTTTAATATGTTAAAAATACATAACAATTTTATGTGACATGTGACATGTGATAAATTGACAAAAATAAAATGGAGTCCATTTTATCTATAATGACCGAAATTAGGGGTGATATTAGGAATATATTATGTTGATTATGTTAGTGGTAAACATAATCATTTCTTCCTAAACCTAGCCATGCAACCCTACATGATCTTGTGAAGACAACCTTGTGCATGCATTGGCCACTTCCTCCCCCTTCCACCCGGTTTTTCAAGAGGAGAAAACCATGGGTTTTTCTCCTTAATTTTTACCTATTATACACTACCCAAAAATTAGTGTATTATTCTTTCATAATCTAAAAATAAGAGTTTTTAGTGAGATAAAAATCTTCCTCCTTCTCCCTTTCTCTTAACCGAAATATTGAGAGAGCAAAGAAATATTTTGGTCAATTTTATACAAAATTAATATTGTTCTAGTAATAATAATATTAATTTTATTAAGTTGTTACTTTGGGTATAAATCCTTGGGAGGGATTCTCTACTTGAATCCTTGTTCATCCACTTAAGGAAGCTCAAGAAAAAGTGAGTAGGAGAACTCACTTGTGCCCATAAAATCCGAAATCTTCAATGTAAGATGATGATTTCTTCTTTAATTTTATTATTGTTTGCATGCATAAGATCAACATTTAATTTTATGACTAAATTAAATCAACACATATATGAATATGTCAAGTAATGAGATATAGATTTCTAACAAGCGGTATTAAGAGCCTAAGTTGTTTGCATGCAAATCGGTTATAGTTTTTCCGAGTTATACGATTAACATATAAAACTTGTAAATTTGTGTTATTATGATATATCACGAAATAAATTATGCATATTAAAGTTTCTGATCCTAAGATGTATTTAGGATATTTTGGTTAATTTATGGATTATTATTGTTCATCTTATATAATAATGACATTAAAAATGTGATTTTATGATTAAAATGTCATTTTCGGACTAAAATTAGCTAAACTTCGAATTTTCCAGTGGTTTTTGGATATGTTATCAATTGTATTATTTTTAGATGACCTGTAAATTTTCAGAATTGTTTGAGTTTTTATGCTCGAAATATGGTTTTTTCATGATATAAATCGTATTTAGATGAAAAATAGGTTAATATGAGATAAATTTTGAATCTGGTCATAGAAATTTAGTATGTTGTCACATGCAATTTTACAAGATGTGTGTAAAATGATAGGCTATATTGAAGTCTTTATGCATGATTTATGAATTTTTGATGAAAATAAATAGTGACTTAATTAGTGAATAATTGCTAAAACATACTTCATGACTAAGAAAAAATGTCACATATTGCATTTTATTATCTTTTTCAGATCTAAAATTGAAAAGTTGATGAATATAATTTTTCTCATGTTTTTATGATTATAATTGATAAATCCGATAAACCGCAACATAGTTTTTCCGATAAATTTTTCGAAATTTTAACCTAAGTTTTTTGAACATTATGAGTGCCATGGTATTTTTCCAGAATGTTCATGAGTTTAAATTTCAAAATTTGAATTTATTTGAAATTTTTGTGATTTATTTGAAGTTTATAGCATTTTTGTAATTTTGTGTCCATTAATGAACAATTTTAAGAAATATGAGTTAATTATAGTCAAATAGTTAGTGGAGACTAATTTTGAGTCCTAAGAGGTTAGGTTAATTAACTTGTGCATAAATATGAATTTATGTAATTTATTGTGATTTTAAAAGGTTGAATCACGCAAATCCGTAAAAACCGTTTAATATACGATATTGGCTCCTTAAAGGCGATTTAGCATAAAATTGGGCATGTCCATACATATTATAATGCTGCATTTTATTTATGATTGTCATAATTTTATTTTATATAATTTTTGAATTATGTAATTTTACTTAGTATGGCCTTAGTTTTTAATTGGTATTACCCGAAATGTATGGGAATATCGATTCGGTTGTAATTTATTGTGATCTCGTATCACCGTTTTGTAATTTAATAGATTTATTTTATTTTAATTACAAATGTATAATAGGAAATTATGTAATTTGTTATGTAATTTAATTATTCCGGAGTTCCATGAAGACGGTGTCACTCAAGAAGGCGATACATAAAGACGGTGTTACCTCGAGATTCGTGCCAAAACCGAAGTTCAAGGGACCAATGGAGTTGGTTTCCGAATATGTAATAGTTAATTAGATTTTCTATTTTAGGAAGGCCATACTAGGATTTATTTTATGCTTTGCATTTTATTTATATGTCGCATGCATCGCTAAATCGCCATAACTAAAACATTCATCATCTTTTAATCGAGTTCATCGACCGTGTCAATTAGAATTATCGTAGTTCACCAGTTTAGTTCACTTAAAACGTGATAGATAATAAATTGATATGACCTCTCGCTAAAATAAACAATTGAGACATGGCCTTACCAAATAGTAGAAACCATGAAAACCTATTTCGCGAGGGAGTGCACTCGGCCACCCCAGGGTACAAACCTTGTTACATAGGGGAAGTGGGTGATAAATGTCTAACCACCGAATTCATATTGATGAGGGTTTCATCGGCTACCCCGTGCCCAAGTTAATATGGGTTTGGATCATGGACACATTTATTCGAAATTTGGATTGAACTCAACAAAAGTTTTTGATAAAGGTTTCATCGGCCACCCCGTGCCCTTGTCGGATGTGTTTTGGGCTAAAGATAAATATTAGAGTAATTTTATCGACCAAGAGTTCTAGAAGTAGAATCGATTAAAAGGTTAATCCACCAAGTTATATTGATAAGGGTTTCATCGGCTACCCCGTGCCTAAGTTGATATGAATTTGGGTCTTGGAATCATTTATCTAGTTGGGTAGAGGTCACTAGAAAAATGCAATAAAACTTGTTTAAATTAAAAATTTTACGAGTATTATTATTATGAAAACGACATTTGTTTTACTCCTTCTATTTTGTTTTGTAGACCGCTTCTATTTCTCATAACCAATGGCTACTACAAACCCAAACGCCACACCTCTCACTAATACTTCATGGCTCCGATTCTTCATGGATCGTTGTAAACTTGAAAAGAATGGGTCAAATTTCTACGATTGGGATGCCCAACTCAAATTAGCTGCCCAAGGTGACGACAAGCTTCGTTACCTCACCGAGGCCTCTCCACCCGAACCTAATGCTAGGTCGAGTGCCGCTACTAGGGAAGCATATGAGGCTTGTTGGAACATGTGTCCTCCGATAATAATGCGATCACAACTGTTGATCATGATGATCACATGTTTAAGTCTCATTTTAAAGAATACAAATTGAGAAGTATTTTACTGTCAACTGGTCCACACATATCGGTAATGATTGGCTGACTAGGGTTTGACATTACTGTCGTGAGACGGTGGTGACCAGTTGATCCCCTTAGGTCATACCTATAGGATAACACTGTTAATTGATCATTTAATTGATCATTTAATTGATCGTATGACGATACGGGTCAATTAAATTACTTAAAATTGACGGACGATTTTGGAAGCTATATTTACGTGTCTTATTGAAATTTGATTAAATAAGATACGATCTAAGTAATCAAATTGTTTAATTACTTAGATGAAATTATTGTTTAAAGAAACAATTGCATTTGAATGAATAAATTATTATAAATACAAGATGTTGTGATTTATAATTGGTAAATTATTTTGGTACGAGTAATTATGAATTACTAGGTCGATTTTGTGTATGACGTATTTTATTAATGCGTTGATTTTTAAAATGTTAAAAATACATAACAATTTTACATGACATGTGACATGTGACAAATTGACAAATTGACAAAGATAAAATGGAATCCATTTTATCTATTATAACCGAAAATAATGGGTGGATTAGGAAAATATTAGATTAATTATGTTAGTGGTAAACATAATCATGTTTGCCTAATACTAGCCATGCAAGCCTACATGTTCTTGTGAAGGCAACCTTGTGCATGCATTGACTCCCTTCCCCCCCCCCCCCCCCCCTTCCACCCGGTTTTGAGAAGAAAAATCTCATGGGTTTTTCTTCTTATTTTACCTAATATACACTATGATATTCACTAGTGCATCATTCATTCATATTTACATCTAAAATAAGAATTTTAGAGAGATAACATCTTCCTCCTCCTCCCTCTCTCTTAACCGAATTTATAGAGAGACCAAATAATTTTTGGGTCAATTTTTACACAAAACTAATATTGTTCTAGTAATAATAATATTAATTTTATTAAGTTGTTATCTTGGGTATAAAACCTTGGGAGGGATTCTACACTTGAATCCTAGTTCATCAGGAAAGCTCAAGAACAAGAGAGTAGGAGAACTCTCTTGTGCCCTTTGATCCGAAATAACAATGTAAGAATGAAGATTTCTTCCTTATTTTACATATTGTTTGCATGCATAAGATCACCTTTTAATTTATGACTAAATTAAAATTATAACATTATGAATATGTTGAGTAAAGAGATATAGATTTCTAACAAGTGGTATCAGAGCCTTGGTTGTTTGCATGCAAATCGGTTATAGTTTTTCCGAGTTATACGATTAACATATAAAACTTGTTAAATTTGTGTTATAATGATATACCACGAAAATAATTATGCATATTAAAGTTTCTGATCCTAAAATGCTTTTAGGATATTTTGGTTAATTTATGGATTTTTATTGTTCATCTTATATAATAATGGCATTAAAAATATGATTTTATGATTAAAATGTCATTTTCGGACTAAAATTAGCTAAACTTCGAATTGTCTAGTTATTTTTGGATATGTTATCACATATATTATTTTGAGATGAGCTGTAAATTTTCATAATTTTTGGAGTTTTTATGCTCGAAATATGGTTTTTTCATGTTTAAAATCGGATTTAGAAGAAAAATAGGTTAATATGAGATAAATTTCGAATCTGGTCATAGAAATTTAGTATGTTGTCACATGCAATTTTATAAGATGTGTGTAAAATAATAGGCTATATTGAAGTCTTTATGCATGATTTATGAATTTTTGATGAAAAATAGCATAAATAGTGACTTAATTAGTGAATGATTGCTAAAACATACTCCATGACTAAGGAAAAACGTCACATGTTGCATTTTATTATCTTTTTCAGATCTAAAATTGAAAAGTTGATGAATATAATTTTTCTTATGTTTTTATGATTATTATTGACAAATCCGATAAACCGCAACATAGTTTTTCCGATAATTTTAAGAAATTTTAACCTAAGTTTTTGAACATTATGAGTGTCATGGTATTTTTTTTCCAGAATGTTCATAAGTTTAAATTTCAAATTTTTGAATTTATTTGAAATTTTGTGATTTATTTGAAGTTTATAGCATTTTATTGTAATTTTGGGTCCATTAATGAACAATTTTAAGAAATATGAGTTAATTATAGTCAAATAGTTAGTGAAGACTAATTTTGAGTCCTAAGAGGTTAGGGTAATTAACTTGTGCATAAATATGAATTTATGTAATTTTTGTGATTATAAAACGTTGAATCACGCAAATCCATAAAAACCGTGTAATATACAATATTGGCTCCTTAAAGGCGATTTAGCATAAAATTGGGCATGTTCATACATATTATAATGCTGCATTTTATTTATGATTGTCATAATTTTACTTTATGTAATTTTTGAATTATGTAATTTTTACTTAGTATGGCCTTAGTTTTTAATTGGTATTACCCGAAATGTATGGGAATATCGATTCGGTTGTAATTTATTGTGATCTCGTATCACCGTTTTGTAATTTAATAGATTTATTTTTTTTTTATTTTTTTTAATTACAAATGTATAGTAGGAAATTATGTAATTTGTTATGTAATTTATTTATTCCGGAGTTCCTTGAAGACGGTGTCACTCAAGAAGGCGATACATAAAGACGGTGTTACCTCGAGATGCGTGCCATAACCGAAGTTCAAGGGACCAATGGAGTTGGTTTCGAATATGTAATAGTTAATTAGATTTTCTATTTTAGGAAGGCCATACTAGGATTTTTTTTATGCTTTGCATTTTATTTATATGTTGCATGCATCGCTAAATCGCCATAACTAAAACATGCATTGTCATTTTATCGAGTTTATCGACCGTGTCAATTACAATTATCGTAGTTCACCGTTTTAGTTCACTTAAAACGTGATAGATAATAAATTGACATGACCTCTCGCTAAAATAATCAATTGAGACTTAGCCTTACCAAATAGTAGAAATCATGAAAACCTATTTCGCGAGGGAGTGCACTCGTCTACCCTGGGGTACAAACCTTGTTACGTAGGGGAAGTGGGTGATAAATGTCTATCCACCGAATTCATATTGATGAGGGTTTCATCGGCTACCCCGTGGCCAAGTTAATATGGGTTTGGATCATGGACACATTTATTCGAAATTTGGATTGAACTCAACAAAAGTTTTTGATAAGGGTTTCATCGGCTACCCCGTGCCCTTGTCAGATGTGTTTTGGGCTATAGATAAATATTAGAGTAATTTTATCGACCGAGAGTTCTAAAAGTAGAATCGATTAAAGAGTTAGTCCACCGAGTTATATTGATAAGGGTTTCATCGGCTACCCCGTGCCCAAGTTAATATGAATTTGGATCTCGGAATCATTTATAATAGTTGGGTAGAGGTCACTATATAAATGCTCATATCTTGTTAATTATTTACAAGTATGATATTAAAAGACAAATGTTAATATTTCCTTTTCCTCAAAACTTCTAGTTCATTACAATGAATCCATCAAACGCTACCGCACCGATAACTATTGAGTCTTACCACAATGTTCTTGACGACGTTTGCTCCAACAATGATTTCGACACTACTAGAGAACTTCATTTTGGGATAGGTTCGGATGGAAACCTTAACTTCATCACTTCTACTAGACCACCTACTACTACTAGATCTCGTGTGAGCCCGTCTCAGGAAGACTACCTCATACAATCTATAGGGTCTTTGTCTCTGGAAGATAAAGATGCCAAAACTAGTGGGAGCTCAAGCAATCAAGTTATTGCTTCAAAGGGCAAAAAGTTCAAGAAGAAGGGAAAGAAAGTCAAAAACTTAAAGCAAGTTAATGATGAGTGCCATTATTGCTATGGCATGGGACATTGGCTTAGGAATTGTCCCGTATATTTGCGAAATATAAGGGAAGGAATCATCGTTCCAAAAGGTAAAATTCCTAAGGAAATTTATGTTATTGATATAAACTATACTTCCACTACGACATGGGTACTAGATACCGGTTGTGGTTCTCACCTTTGTAATCATTTACAGGGTTTAAGAGACGTGAAGAGGCTTAGCAAAGGAGATGTGGATCTACGCCTTGGAAATGGAGCTCGAGTAGCGGCCGAATCCAAAGGAACTTATGTATTAGCTTTGCCTAATGGATTTGAGTTGTATTTACATAATTGTTTTTATGTGCCTACACTCTCTAAAAACATTATTTCTATCGCTATGCTAGACATGGATGGATTTTGTTTTGTCATTAAGAACAATCGTTGTACTATTTCAAGGAATGATTTGGTTATAGGCCAAGCTTCTTCCATCAATGGCATTTACATTTTAGAGACCTCAAGGCCAATTAATGATATCTATAACATTCAATCAAAGAAACTCAAATCAAGTGACCCAAATGAATCGTTCATTTGGCATTGTCGATTAGGTCACATAAACGAGAATCGCATTAAAAGATTAATTTCAAGTAATGTGATTACACCATTTGATTATCAATCATATGGTACATGCGAATATTGCCTACTTGGCAAAATGACTCGTAATCCTTTTAGTGGTAAAGGAACACGAGCAAGTGAACTATTGGGACTTATACATACCGATGTGTGTGGACCAATGAGTATTACCGCTCGTGGAAATTATGACTACTTCATAACCTTCACCGATGATTTAAGTAGATATGGGTATATCTATTTAATGAAGCATAAAAGTGAAGCATTTGAGAAATTCAAGGAATTTCAAAACGAAGTAGAGAACCAATTGAACAAAAGGATTAAGGCACTACGATCCGATCGTGGTGGAGAATATCTTAGTCTTGAATTTGATTCACACTTGAAAGGTTGTGGTATTATATCACAACTTTCTCCACCCGGAACGCCACAACTCAATGGTGTTGCCGAAAGGAGAAATCGAACCCTACTTGATATGGTTCGATCCATGATGAGTCAAATCGAGTTACCAAACTCGTTTTGGGGATTTGCAATCCAAACTGCAATTCTATCTTTGAATAATAGTCCCACTAAGGCCACCGAAAAGACTCCATTTGAAATGTGGAAAGGAAGAGTTCCTAATCTATCCTACATGAAAATTTGGGGATGTGATGCTTATGTCAAGGCAAAAACCGACAATAAGCTTGCCCCAAGATCCGAAAAATGCATCTTTGTAGGTTACCCTTTGACTTCTCGAGGTTACTACTTCTACAAACCTCAAAAAACAAAGTGTTTGTGTCTTCCGAGGCTGTCTTCTTAGAAAGTCAATTTATTTCTAAGAGACAGAATGGGAGAAATTTTGAACTTGATGAAGTTCAAGAGCCACAAACCGAGGTAGAGACGCAAGAAGATGTTCCTTCGTCGTCTAACGTGGTTGTCCCTCCTCCACTTAGAAGAATGGGCCGAGTTATTCGCTATCCCGATCGATATGTGGGACTTATCGAAGAAGATGGAACACTCGTTGTGTTGCTTATAGAAAGTGATGAGCCCGCCACCTACAAGGCCGCAATCTCTAGTCCTAATTCCTCCTTATGGCTTGAAGCCATGAAATCCAAAATGGATTCTATGTATGAAAACCAAGTTTGGGACTTGGTAGATTTGCCTAAAGGGGCAAGACCTCTTCAATGCAAATGGATATTCAAAGTCAAGAATGGCATAGAGGGACATGACGATGTCTACAAAGCTAGGCTAGTGGCAAAAGGATTTACCCAAGTCCAAGGTCTCCATTATGATGAGACCTTCGCCCCCGTAGCCATGCTAAGATCCATACGGATTTTGTTAGCGATCGCCGCATTTCATGATTATGAAATATGGCAAATGGATGTCAAAACCGCTTTTCTAAATGGGAATTTAGAAGAGGAGGTGTACATGATACAACCCGAAGGTTTTGTTGATTCTGAAAATCCTAACAAAGTGTGCAAGCTTAAGAGATCCATTTATGGTCTTAAGCAAGCATCTAGAAGTTCATCGATTTGATCATGTGATAAAAGAGAATGGTTTCACTCGAAGTGTTGAGGAACCATGTTTATACATGAAATTCAGTGGGAGCAATGTTGTGTTCCTAATCTTGTATGTCGATGACATACTACTCATTAGAAATGATATTCCAATGTTGTCTTCTATTAAGAAGTGGTTAGGTAATCACTTCCATATGAAGGATTTAGGAGAAGCACAACGCATATTAGGTATCCGGATCCATAGAGATAGATCCAAGAGGATATTGGCACTAAGTCAAGAGTCTTATGTTGATAAGATTCTTCGACGGTTCAGCATGGACAAATCTAAAAGGGGTTTGGTACCTATGGTAACTGGGACTATATTGAGCAAGACTCAATCTCCCTCCGAACCCCATGATGTTGAACGCATGAAGATGATCCCTTATGCTTCTGCTGTTGGATCAATCATATACGCCATGATATGCACACGTCCTGATGTCTCGTATGCCTTGAGCATGACGAGTAGATATCAAGGAAATCTAGGTGAGAGTCACTAGATTGCTGTCAAGAACATCCTTAAGTACTTGAGAAGGACTAAGGATTCTATCTTAGTGTTTGGAGGAGACACCGAACTCCGTGTTAATGGTTACACGGACTCAAGTTTTCAAACAGATAGAGATGACATGAAATCACAAGCTGGTTTCGTTTTCATGCTCAATGGTGGTGCCGTGTGAGCTGGAGAAGCTTCAAGGAAGTCAGAATCGCGATTCAACAATGAAGGTGAGTACATTGCAAAGATCGAAAGGCTGCCAAGGAATCTGTGTGGATCAGGCAATTCACGGAAGGTCTAAGAGTAGTACCTACCGCCAATGATCCCATCACTCTCTATTGTGATAATAGTGGGACGATCTTCCAAGCTAAAGAGCCAAAGTCAAGTAATAGATCTAGACATGTACTTAGAAAATATCATGTAATAAGAGATTTCATTGAAAGAAAGGAAATTGCCATTTGTAAGGTTGGGACGGATGACAACATAGCCGATCCGCTCACCAAGCCTTTATCGCAGGCCAAGCATGATGGACATGTTGCGTCCATGGGACTTAAACGTGTACCAAGTTTTTGTTAGATTTTGAAATGAAATAAAAGTGTTGTTTTTGTTCATGTTCACAATCACATTTGTCTTTTATCTTTAATTTATACATTGTTACATCCAAACGGGTTGTAGTGACAATTGAACCCCGTTAAAGTGAACACGGATTAACATAGTATTTGCCCATAGTCACTTGTATGAGGTGACGTCTCGAAGTGACTAGAGTGTGATGCGATTGATGGCAAGTTCAAGTGCCATAGAGTCATGTGAGATGACTAGTCGATCACATAGGCAGACTGTTAGGAACACTTTGTCGGGCCTTATGACCGCTTATAGAGTTCTGGCAAATTTATATAGCCTGGTCGTGGCAAGAGCTACTATAGTATTCTAATGAGTCCATTCTTTTGACTAAATACTATTCGCCTAAGATGGCACAGTTTTAGATTAACTTTGATTTGTGTTACTACGACCTTCGTAAATGGGGTCAAATGGGCATATTTTGGGTTATGATGGCTGTGGCTAGTCGAAGGGAATGAGTGCGATAGGAATTGTCCACCCCTAGTCAGGGTTATAATAATATCTCAGGGCCACTCGAGGAGTAATGAACTGGAAATGCGTGGCCACGCTCGGAATGTATCCATGGTGGATAAATCCGGTCAGTCAGTTATTCTCCAGATCGAGAAAACCACTCTCGATATGATCACTTGCAAGTACGACCTGAAAGACACCTTGCATTGAGTGGGAGATAGTAATAGGACAAGATAATTGGTGACGCACACTTGTCGAGGACAAGTGGGAGATTGTTGGAACATGTGTCCTCCGACAATAATGCGATCACAACTGTTGATCATGATGATCACATGTTTAAGTCTCATTTTAAAGAATACAAATTGGGAAGTATTTTACTGTCAACTGGTCCACACATATCGGTAATGATTGGCTGACTAGAGTTTGACATTACTGTCGTGAGACGGTGGTGACCAGTTGATCCCCTTAGGTCATACCTATAGGATAACACTCTTAATTGATCATTTAATTGATCGTATGACGATACGGGTCAATTAAATTACTTAAAATTGACGGACGATTTTGGAAGCTATATTTACGTGTCTTATTGAAATTTGATTAAATAAGATACGATCTAAGTAATCGAATTGTTTTATTACTTAGATGAAATTATTGTTTAAAGAAACAATTGCATTTGAATGAATAAATTATTATAAATACAAGATGTTGTGATTTATAATTGGTAAATTATTTTGGTACGAGTAATTATGAATTACTAGGTCGATTTTGTGTATGACGTATTTTATTAATGCGTTGATTTTTAAAATGTTAAAAATACATAACAATTTTACATGACATGTGACATGTGACAAATTGACAAATTGACAAAGATAAAATGGAATCCATTTTATCTATTATAACCGAAAATAATGGGTGGATTAGGAAAATATTAGATTAATTATGTTAGTGGTAAACATAATCATGTTTGCCTAATACTAGCCATGCAAGCCTACATGTTCTTGTGAAGGCAACCTTGTGCATGCATTGGCTCCCTTTTTCCCCTCCTTCCACCCGGTTTTGAGAAGAAAAATCCCATGGGTTTTTCTTCTTATTTTACCTAATATATACTATGATATTCACTAGTGCATCATTCATTCATATTTACATCTAAAATAAGAATTTTGGAGAGATAACATCTTCCTCCTCCTCCCTCTCTCTTAACCGAATTTATAGAGAGACCAAATAATTTTTGGGTCAATTTTTACACAAAATTAATATTGTTCTAGTAATAATAATATTAATTTTATTAAGTTGTTATCTTGGGTATAAAACCTTGGGAGGGATTCTACACTTGAGTCCTAGTTTATCCAATTAAGGAAAGCTCAAGAACAAGAGAGTAGGAGAACTCTCTTGTGCCCTTTGATCCAAAATAACAATGTAAGAATGAAGATTTCTTCCTTATTTTACTTATTGTTTGAATGCATAAGATCACCTTTTAATTTATGACTAAATTAAAATTATAACATTATGAATATGTTGAGTAAAGAGATATAGATTTCTAACAAGGCTTACCACAAGGAGTCCGCCGCAATGAAAAATGTATTGATCTTTGCAATGGAGGCGGATCTCCAAAGCAGAGCCTTTAAGATGGGCACCGCTAATGAAATCTATTCCAAGCTTGTGACAATGTTTTCACAAACTCCGCGGATCGTCCAATATGAGGCGGCCGCGGCATTCTTTGATCTCGACTTCAAAGAGGGCCAAAAGGTTAGCCCTCACGTGCTCAAATTAATGGAGCTAGTCGAGACTTTGAAGATTCAAAAGGTTGAAATCCCCAAAGAACTCATTGTAGATAGGATTCTACACTCCTTATCCAAAGTCAAAGCGTATGTTCAATTCCGGGTGAATTTTAACATGCAAGACAAGGACGTGTCTCTTGAAGAGTTGCACAAGTTACTTGTGCAAGCCGAAAGAGACATGGGGTTAAATGTTAACCCACCTAAGGATGTGCTTAACATAAGCACCAAAAGCAAGGGGAAGTTCAAGAAGAATGGGAAGAAGGGTAAGAAGTAAGCTCCCACTTTCACCAAAGCTAAGACTTATGAAGCTAGCACTTCCAAGATCAAGAAGGGTCCTCTTGATAAATGCCATTATTGTAATGGTGTTGGACATTGGAAAAGAAATTGTTCCAAATATCTTGGTGACATTTCGGCTGGAAAGATCACTCCAGTAGGTAAATGACTATCCTTTCTTTTAGGTTTCTAATTCAACTATGGTATTATGATACAAAGTTGTGATAATGTATCCCCTTTTTATTGTAAATAGGGCCTCCACCAAGCAAGGACAAGGGAAAAGAAAAGCAAGCTTGAGAAACCATCAAGAAGCTAGGAATAGCTTCTATGAAGCTTCGCTTTTTATTGTCTTATTTTAATTATGTTTCAGATTTTAGAACCTTTTGATTTCCGTGTTCGACATGGAAATGTATTTTGGATAATGGTTGTATTTTGGATAATGGTGGCTTGGTTTACAACCCAAGTCACCCGTTTTATCGTATTTTATCCTTGTTCTAAAATTCGTCTTTATCCGCTTGCTCATAGAAACGTATGATCATTCACTTAAAGTGATCTAATAGACAACTATAATGATGGGATTCATTATATTTCGACAAGCTTAAGGCTTGTGTATGATCAATTATAAAGTGATGATTGAGTTGATGAACTCTCCTAAAACAATGTTAATTACCAAGTACACTTATCAAATCTAAAACAATTAGTCAACCTATGAGATAGCCCTCCTTATACTTCAAAAATCATTATTTGTGTCTCATATGCTATCTTTTGAATCTCTAGTGTATTCATTCTAAAGATAGTGTGGGAGAAAATGAAGACACAAAGAACACCAAGCAAAATTTATGTACTTGTGTAAATGAGATCTACGCAAGAAAGAATGATTTGTATACCTATACAGATAGTATACTCGAATAGATGAGATCTATGGTCTCAAATAGATGATATCTACATGAGAAAAGAGACCAAGTGAAGTAATCAAAAGAATATGTTCTCAAGATAACTACACGAGGAGACCAAAAGAAGGTTTTGGAATAAGAATGACTAATGTAAAGTCTCAACAAGAGTTTTGACTAGTTTATGAACAAAATTTGACCAATAGTTTCAATATTTTACTTAAGAGCCTAAATGAAACAAAGTTGCATCCTCGAAAATAAATGAGATTTAGGACCAAAAAGTTGCAAATGTTGATATGCCGATATCTACAAGAGCTGAGTTAAGTATTAACCTCGCTAATGTCATTACTTAACCTCATTATGAAAATAAAACGGTTAAACCTCCTTCCGAAAAGGGTATTTGAAGGACGTGTATTAGATATTATTCATATTTAAATAATGACATTGCTACGCATCATTATAAAATGAATGAGTTAGAGATTAAAATCTCTTTCCATAAGGTTAAGATGAGACCTCTTCAAAATAGGTATTTTGAAAGGATATGATGGGAACATATATGGTTTTATCTTAATAACTTAGCAAAGCAATATATATTTCAATTCTTGAAATGTTTCGATTGAGTAGTCAATTGCGAAACATGTGGAATTAAGTGGGAGTTTGAAATTATCATGTGAAGGCATGGAATTTAGTGGGAGCAATCATCTTGTAAAATTTATAACTCACTGCTCATTGAGAATGACGAGCTAATACTTTCCTTCACAAAGAAGTATTTGAGTTTTCAATTCTGGATGAAAAATGGACTATGATGAATCCAATCAAATCATGAGATGTTGGATAAGTATTGAGATATATGCATCAAATCAACAAGAAACGTAAGTTATTCATATCGATGAAAATGGAATTACCATAAGCAGTCATGGTCATTCATTGAACCTAAGTATAGTTGATGACATGATTAAAAGTTACTAATGTTTCTGCCATTAGAATAATCATGCACATGTCCAATAATAAATCATATGCATAAGAGCATGATGATTCATTAGCAAGCCATAAAAGAATCGTCATGTATTCTCAAGGAGAATCCGATGAGCGATTTCAGTGTTGGACAAAACACTCTGTTATGTGTAAAGAGGTTGCACATATTAAAAATCCGAACACGCGTAAGGATTTATGATAATCCTAAGCTTTTCAAGATAAAAGAAGAAATAAGAAGTTTGGAAAGATACTTAGTTGAAGTAAGAAGTTACTCAAAACTAATATTTTCTAATATGCTAGGACTTGTGATAAGTGCTAGGCTAAATCATCTTAACAATTGTTGCAAGACTCTGCAAAACATTTACCTAGTGCATTGTGAGTAGGTGGAGTACCTGATCAGTGCAAGTTATATCATTCACCACAAATTCATTGGTTATGTGATAATCGACCAGAAAGTTCTTTCAAGATAAAGAACCCAAACCGAGGTTGGGAACCTATATGTGTACTTGGTAAGGTTCATGCTATGAGAGATAACATGAATATAAAGGAAATTGCGATTAAGAAGTTTGAACACATGGACACATGGTATGTTAAACTTCTATTACAATCAACAAGTGTTTACACACTTACGATTTGCATCACAAGGTTGTAATACGGTATTGACTACCTGGATGTGATGTCAACATTTGTCGTTTGAGTTATTATTAACTCACATTATACTTTGTTACATCCAAACGAGTTGTAGAGACAATTGAACCCCGTTAAAGTGAACACGGATTAGCATTGTATTCGCCCATAGTTACTTATATGAGGTGACGTCTCGAAGTGACTAGAGTGTGATGCGATTGATGGCAAGTTCAAGTGCCATGGAGTCATATGAGAATGACTAGTCGATCACATAGGCAGACTGTTAGGAACACTTTGTCGGGCCTTATGACCGCTTATAGAGTTCTGGCATATTTATATAGCCTGGTCGTGGCGAGAGCTACTATAGTATTCTAATGAGTCGATTCTTTTGACTAAAGACTATTCGCCTAAGATGGCACAGTTTCAAATTAACTTTTATTTGTGTTACTACAACCTTCGTAAATGGGGTCAAATGGGCATATTTTGGGTTATGATGGCCGTGGCTAGTCGAAGGGAATGAGTGCGATAGGAATTGTCCACCCCTAGTCAGGATTATAACAATATCTCAGGGCCACTCGAGGAGTAATGAACTGGAAATGCGTGGCCACGCTCGGAAGATATCTATGGTAGATAAATCCGGTCAATCAGTTATTCTCTAGATCGAGGAAACCACTCTCGATATGATCACTTGCAAGTACGACCTGAAAGACACCTTGCATTGAGTGGGAGATAGTAATAGGACAAGATAATTGGTGACGCACACTTGTCGAGGACAAGTGGGAGATTGTTGGAATATGTGTCCTCCGACAATAATGCGATCACAACTGTTGATCATGATGATCACATGTTTAAGTCTCATTTTAAAGAATATAATTGGGAAGTAATTTTCTTCACAACTGGTCCACACATATCGGTAATGATTGGCTGACTAGAGTTTGACATTACTGTCGTGAGAGGGTGGTGACCAGTTGATCCCCTTAGGTCATACCTAAAGGGTAACACTCTTAACTGATCATTTAATTGATCATATGACGATACGGGTCAATTAAATTACTTAAAATTGACGGACGATTTTGGAAGTAATATTTACGTGTCTCATTGTAATTTGATTAAATAAGATACGGTCTAAGTAATCGAATTGTTTTATTACTTAGATGAAATTATTGTTTAAGGAAACAATTGCATTTGAATGAATAAATTATTATAAATACAAGATGTTGTGATTTATAATTGGTAAAATATTTTGGTACAAGTAATTATGAATTACTAAGTCGATTTTGTATATGACGTATTTTTATTAATGCGTTGATTTTTAATATGTTAAAAATCCATAACAATTTTATGTGACATGTGACAAATTGACAAAAATAAAATGGAGTCCATTTTATCTATAATGACCGAAATTAGGGGTGATATTAGGAATATATTATGTTGATTATGTTAGTGGTAAACATAATCATTTCTTCCTAAACCTAGCCATGCAACCCTACTTGATCTTGTGAAGACAACCTTGTGCATGCATTGGCCACTTCCTCCCCTTTCCATCCGGTTTTTCAAGAGGAGAAAACCATGGGTTTTTCTGCTTAATTTTTACCTATTATACACTACCCAAAAAATTAGTGTATTATTCTTTCATAATCTAAAAATAAGAGTTTTTAGTGAGATAAAAATCTTCCTCCTTCTCCCTTTCTCTTAACCGAAATATTGAGAGAGCAAAGAAATATTTTGGTCAATTTTATACAAAATTAATATTGTTCTAGTAATAATAATATTAATTTTATTAAGTTGTTACTTTGGGTATAAATCCTTGGGAGGGATTCTCTACTTGAATCCTTGTTCATCCACTTAAGGAAGCTCAAGAAGAAGTGAGTCGGAGAACTCACTTGTGCCCATAAAATCCGAAATCTTCAATGTAAGATGACGATTTCTTCTTTAATTTTATTATTGTTTGCATGCATAAGATCAACATTTAATTTTATGACTAAATTAAATCAACACATATATGAATATGTCAAGTAATGAGATATAGATTTCTAACAATCTAACAATTCGGTATGTATGTACAAGGCATGTTCCTATATGCCCAAGTCAAGCCTAGTATTGACAATAAGTCGACATTTCGACAGCATTTCGTCGTATCGTCATGCTCTCTGCCAAAAATGGTCGCGGAAGAGCAGTTGCAATCTAAAATCCCGACATGATAGCAGGTTTACTCATATCCCAAGGATTCCAAAATGTCAAGTTTCATTGATTTCCGGCTCATTTTGAGTCATTCTCGAGCCAATGAGGCGTTCTAGCATGAAACCATCTCATTTTAGCCTACCATTGTCTACGGTTGATGAAAGTTCAAGATATATATATGGTTGTGCTCCTAATATGGTTAATTACGCATTTCTAATGTCAATTTAACAAGGCAAATTCATTTGGAGCAAATGCCCAAATTTTAAAAAATCAAGCATACAAACCCTAATTTTCTACCTTAATTCAAGCTACAAACATAAACAAAGTCGAAAACAAGATGCATACCTGGATTAGTCATGATTTATGGCAGGCCTTGATTAAATTTGGTGAAGATTGGAGAAGGTTTTCGAGTTTTGTGTGTTGAGAAGTCGAAAAAATGTGTTTGAATGAGAAATAGAGAACTCGCGCTGAAGTTCTTATTTTACTGGACCTAGACAAGCCCAAGAGAAAATGTAGCATATGCCGCGCCTCTTCCTGAGGCTCTTGCCTACTGCACCTCATCTCCAGGATGATTCACAGTAGCGTTTGTTTTATTCGCCTTTTCCTATTATTGCAAATTCGTTACGAGTTTATTATTCGCGGGCCCGGGCGTCATATTTGCTATGTTTGGGATATTTTTCCCAAATTTCGAGATATTTATCCAGACGTTTCTATGGGAGTATTGTCTCATCAAGTCATTTATCTCCCCTACGACATTCAAGTTTACTTTTTTCTCCCCAGCCGATTATTCAAAATTTATCATTCCCCAGTGAGAGTTCGTTGCCGCTACACCCGACTTTCCATCGCATAATGTGCTTGATATTGACGTAAGTAAATTCTCTTCAAGTTTCTTTCGTAGAATTTGCTTGACACCGACGCAAGCAGATTCTTCCCAAGTTTTTCAAGAGTTCGCTCGAGACCAACGCAAGCAGATTCTTTCCAAGTTTATTTCAAAGAGTTCGCTTGAGACTGGCCAAAGCAGATTCTTTCCGAGTTTATTTTAGAGTTTGCTTGAGACTGACGCAAGCCTATTCTTCCCCTGGCGGTTCCCAGAAGAGTCCTGCCTTTACTTCTTTCCCCATGAAGTTCGAGACACTCGATTCTCCGCCTTTCCTGATACGCCTTTAAGAGGTCTCAGGTATACTTCTTCTTATGGTTGTCGAGATTCCTTACGTAGTTTAATGGACTTTATGCGACCCTCCCCGGAAGTCGGCAGGCTCTAAAATGTTCCCGAAGACAGGTCCTTGGTTCAGACCCCTTGAGCCGCCTTGTATCGCCATAGTCTTGAGGTTTTAATCTTCGATTGACCTGAGGGCTATACTTTGACTTTCGCCTTGTCCAAGCCTCAATCAAAGTGGGGCTCTGTAGATACATCGTTTCTGCACCTCCTGCCAAACACCCAGTAATGATTGGACCGCGTGTTTAACATATAGAGCGATTTATGACATATCGTAAGTTCGTCAACACGTGGTAGCTCAAACACTCATGTCAACTGCTTGGTCGTCATCTACGTGTCAATACAGTCGTTTTGACAGTAATTAGAGTATATTTGGAGTCCGGTTCAAAAGTCGACTTCATTTTCTAAAACCGTCTTAGTCCGAGTCGGAATATTTCGGAAATTATTCCTAAAAATTATCTTTAGTATTTTTTAATTCCCGAAATTTCTTGACTTGCGGAGTAAGGAAGTCCGTATCTTCTCTATTTCCTATTTCAAAGCGCGGAAAATTTTCTTGCTGAGGAGGAAAAGCCCTAGGAGAGAACGCAGTAGGTGTTGCGCCTCCTGAAAGGTCGTAGTGCCTGTTGCGCCTCTTTGTGGGCTGATTTTCGTCAGTTCCAGAATATTTACGGATTCTTTCCGGTTTCTAACTTTTCCTAAACTTACACCTCGTGAGTAGTATAAATAGAGGTCTCCGCCTAACATATTCTTCACGCGAGTGTCCGCCCCTTCTCTTCTCCCTTTGCATTCTAAGACCTTTGCTATAGACTTTGACGCCTACACTCTTGTGTTGGAGTATGTGTCTTCAACAATAGTGCGATCACATGTTTAAATCTCATATTGAGAATACGTAAGGGATGATTCATTTACATAGTCAACTGATCAACATTAATCAGTAATGATCAGCTAACTAGAGTTAGATATTACTGTCGTTTGACGGTGGTGATTAGTTGATCCCTTAAGGTCACAGCTAAAGGACAATTCCCTTAATAGAAAAATTGATTAATTGTATGACGATACAAGTTAATCAATTCCTTAAAATTGAATAATTCATTTGTGAGAGAGAAAATATTTATATCTTATTGTAATTTGATTAAATAGAATTTGTTTTAGTAATTGAAATACTTTATTACTAAAATCGATTATTGTTTGTGAAACAATTGAGATAAGAATGAATGGTTAATTATAATTACAATATGTTGTGGGTTATAGTTAAATGACCCATTTTATTTATGTGATCAAGGATCACTAGTCAATTTGTTATATGTAATTTAATTAATTTATAAAATGATATTTATTTGATAAATATGCATTAAATTAATTATTAATATGTAACATACTACATGTGACATATTGTGTGACAAATGACAAATTGACAAAATAAAATGGTAGTCCATTTTACATAATGTACCGAAATGAGGAGGGTTTAGAGGATGGTGGATGATATATTTTAATAAGCTAGAATAACATCATGATCACCCTACTCTACATAGCCTTCAAGCCTATTTTTGGAGAAGAAAAAAAGGATAAAGCAAGTGCCATGCATTGCCTTGTGACTCTCCAAAAACCGGCACCTCCCATGGTAAATAGAGAAATTGTTTTCTCTATTTTCATCATTCATTCATTCCTCCATTAATCTTACATGCATTCTTGCTTATCTCACTCACTTGTCTCTAAAACTTGTTTAGAATACATGAATATTGTTCATCAAAATTTTAACCACAATATTAGATTACTAGTGTAGTAATAAGAATATTATTAGAATTAATTTAAGGATACTACTATATTAATCTAGTTAATTAATATAATAGTTTAAGGGACTTGTCTTGGGTGCAATCAAGAGGAGGATCTCTACATTGGGATTTTGGAGGATCATCCATTACATTTAAGCTCAAGAACAAATAAGGAAGGTGACCTTATTTGTGCCCATTATTTCGAGCCATATAACAATGTAAGGGACATTGTTTTTCTCATTTAATCACTTATTTAGTTAAGCATGAACTAGATATAATGAACTCATATTAATATGTTAATTAGTTCACTATTAGAAGAGTCTAATAATAGGTATATGAACCTAACAATTGGTATCAGAGCATAGGACGTTGTATGCATAATCGATTTATAGTTTTTTTCGAGTTATTAGTAACTTAATTAAAACTAAAAATTTGTGATTTATTAGATAAATTCACGAAATCATGATGCATGTTATATATTCTGATCCTAAAATGCTTTTAGGTCATTTTTATGATTTATGGTAATTTATTGCTCATTTTAATGATTTTTAGTTATTTTATTATATTTTTATGACTAAAATGGGAATTAAAATGCTAAAAATAGTTAAACTAAGTCTCAGACCTTGAAATTATTATGTGACCTCACATGCATATTTTACTTATTGTATGTAAAATTTCGTGTTAATTTGATTAATATTGCATGATTTATGATTTTTATGAGATAAAAATGGATTAAAAGGAGGTAAAATGGTTAAATATAGTTAAACTTCGAAATAGGCCATGAAATTATAATATGTTGTCACATGCATGTTTTACTCACTGTGTGTAAAATTTGAAATAAACTTGATTCATTTTGCATGATTTATGAATTTTTAGTGTAAAAATGGCATAATTAGTGACTATTTTAGCATAAATAGCTAAAACGAATTGCATGGCATGAGAAAATTATTGTACGTTGCATTTATATCCCACTTATTAGATCTAAAGTTGTAAAATTTATCAGATAATTTTTGAATACTTTAGATGTTTTATTTTATAAAATCAATAAAATTGCAACTATATTTTCTCGAAATAAAATTCGAAAATTTTAACCATGATTTTTGACATTATGGGTGTCATGGAAATATTCCATAATGTTCAAAAAAACATTAAAATTAAAATTTTGAAATTATTGTAATTTAATTTGGATTTATTTTATAATAGTTATGATTTTAAGGTCAAAATGAGTATAAAATTAAATCAAGTTGAATTATTGTCAAAAATTGAGTGATGACTATTTTTTGAGTCCTAATAATGTTAGGATAATTAACTTGAGCTTAAATTTGATTTAAGTATTGATTTGTGATTTTAATAAGTTATTATCACGCATTTCCATAAAACCGGGTTATATAAACGAAGTAAGTTAAATAGGGCGATTTGGCACATAACTTGGCATGATAGACACATATTATAATGCTGCATATTTCAATTGTTGAATGTCTTTTTATTTATATAATTTTGAATTATGTAATTTTATCTTAGTATGGCCTTAGTTTTAATCGATATTACCCGTAATGAAAGGTAATATTGATTCGGTTGTAATTTAATGTGATCTCGTATCACTTTTATTTTTACTAGTTTTTCCATTTTACAAATGTATAATAGGAATAGCTTTGTATGTTCATTATTATTTGTAATTCCTGATTTTCTTCAAGACAGTGCCATTCGGAAAGGTGTTCTGACAAAGACGGTGTTCTTGGAAGGCGTGCCACTTGAAGATTCAAGGGACCAAAGGAGTTGGTTTTCGAATATGTAATAGATTATTTGATTTTCTATTTTAGGAAGGCCATACTAGGAATTTATTATTATTGCTTAGCATTTATTTTAATATGTTGCATGCATTGCCAAATCGCCATAACAACACATGCATATCATATCGAGTCATCGACCGTGTCAATTATAATTATCGTAATTCACCGCTTTAGTTAACTTAAAACGTTATAGATAATAAATTGACAAGACCTCACTAAATAATAATTGAGAATTAGCCTTACCAAATAGTAGAAACCATGAATCCAGATTTCATAAAGAAGTAGGCTCGGTTCACCGGGGTGCTAAACTTGTTACGTTGGGTAAGTGGGTAATAAAATGTTATTACATCGAAATTTGGATTGAGCTCAACGGAAGTATTCGTGACCATAGTCGCATATGTTCCGGGCTAAAAATAAATATTAAAGTAATTTTATCGACCGAGAATTCTAGAAGTAGAATCGATTAAAGAGTTAATCCACCGAATTATATTGATAAGGGATGAATCGGCTCACTGTGCCCAAGTTAATATGAATTTGGATCTCAGAATCATTTATAATAGTTGGGGAGAGGTCACTATATAAATGCTAAAACTTGTTTAAAGTGTTTACAAGTATGATTAAAATGACAAATGTTAATATTTCCTTTACCTCCATGTTTGTAGTATATATATCGCAATGGATCCTACACATGCAACAACGCCAATTACCATTGAGTCTTGTCATAACTTATTTAACGATATATGCTCCAACAACAATCTCGATACTACTAGAGAGCTTCATTTTGGGATCGGTTCCGATGGAAACCTTAATTTCATTACTTCCTCCATACCTCCTACTATGACTAGATCTTTTGTGAATGTGTCTCGGGAAGACCATATCACTAAATCTATCGGATCCTTATCTTTGGAAGAAAGGGATGCCGAAACTAGTGGGAGTCCTAGCAAGCAAGTTCTTGCAACTAAAGGGAAATGGTTCAAAAGGAAAGGAAAGAAAGGTAGAAAATTCAACATAGGAAATGATGCGTGTATTTTATATAATGTATTTTGTACTTCATTTGCACGCATTTCTATGCATTTTGTGTAGTGTTTAGCTACAAATGTCCCCCCGAATTGTCTACTTCGGTTTCTCTTGTATTATTTACAGGTATGAACTGGAAAGGAGCATAATCAAGCCTAAAACATGTTCCTATGCATGAATTTAGGAGATCAGTTGAGTCGGAGCTTGGAAACTGCTAGATGAGTTGAGTCGGAGCTTGGAAACTACTAATTGTGATGCGCAAAGAAGTAAGATAACTAGGCGAGCAAAGAAAGAACTTCAAATTACTAGTGCCTACTTTGAAGAGACATATCTAGAGTTCTACAACTGATTTTCAGGTTATTCCAATTGGAGATGAAATCTTATTCTCTTAGCTTTTCAACGCCACTAGAAACACTCTCTTTGCCCAAGTAACGAAGAAATGGCAGCCGTTTGAAGTTCAGTGCACGAAGCATGAATTATGCGCTGGAAACCACTCAATCGAGTAGATAGTGTTCGATCGAGTAGTTTAAAGTCCTCGATCGAATTTCTTATTTTAGATAGTGTTTGATCGAATAGTTTTTCTACTCGATCGAGAGGTTTTAGCTTGAATTTGTTCGATCGAGTGATATAAAGTTACTCGGTCGAGTGACTAGCTTATATACTCGGGATTTTTATTCCGTGTTAGGTTTATTTTATGTTAATAATGACTTCCCTATATAAAGGAAGTCGGGATCAGGTCATAAACACACTTTTTTTTATCTCTTATCATTTCTTAGTTATGTTTCGCACACTCTTAATCTCTAGAACTTTTCTCTGCCTCTTTTCTCTCCGGATTTTGGCAAACTACTTATAATTTCTAAGAGTTAGAGCCCTATAAACTGGTGTCATTTATGACCGGTTTCATGTAGGATTGTGAGTAGTATACTCCTTGCATAACATGTTCATTATTTTGCACGTTTATGAAATTCAATTGTTTTTTGCCTACATACATTCAGGTTAGTGGTTGGCGTCACATGCAGGGAGGTGCTTACATTTCCCTTTTCTTTCATTTTTACCCATTTAACTCCACATTAGCCAAATTTGCCTTTTTGACCCTTAACTACACCCAAAATTTAGCCTGCCTTGTCAAGCTAGTTTAGTGTATGTTTTTGCGGTATATAATTTATCGTGCCGAGTTTGGTTTGTATTGTATTGATTTGGAGTTGGTAATTTATGAAGGAGAAGGAGGATGAAATGAAAAGAAAAAAAAGAAAAAAAAGAAAGAAAACTCGTTGCATGCATGTTTATGTCGGTCGTAGTTTAGGTGAGACCTTGTTTGGTTGGAATGTATGTACGGTAGTTAGAATTGTCTATCATATTAGTTGCATGCATGTTTATGTCGGTCGTAGTTTAGGTGAGCGACTATATTTATTTCTCTCTTACACTCATATGCTTACCCTTTGATTCATGAGAGAAGAGTGACCCGTGAGAGTCCATCATTAAAGGTCTTGCAAGGTTGACAGTTCAGCTTTGTTATAGACATCCTACAACTCGTTTGCATTTGACAATTTTTGCTATAAGTGTTAGTTTGCTGCATTAAATTGGTTTAAGTGGACAATTTGTAGCTAGCTCTGAGTTTTCTTTTCTGTTCCATTAGTTTTGCATATAGTTTGCTTGGGGTCAAGCAAAGGTTTGGTTTGGGAAGATTTGATGCGTGTATTTTATATAAGTATTTTGTACTTAATTTGCACGCATTTCTATGCATTTTGTGTAGTGTTTTGCTACAAATGTTCCCCGAATTGTGTACTTTGGTTTCTCTTATATTATTTACAGGTATGAACCGAAAAGGAGCATAATCAAGCCAAAAACATGTCCCTATGCATGCATTTAGGAGATGAGTTTAGTCGGAGCTTGGAAACTACTAATTGTGATGCGCAAAGAAGTAAGATAACTAGGCGAGCAAAGAAAGAACTTCAAATTACTAGTGCCTAGTTTTTAAGAGCCATATCTAGAGTTCTACAACTTATTTTCAAGTGATTGCAATTGGAGATGAAAGCTTATCCTCTTAGCTTTCCAACGCCACCGGAAACGCTCTGTTTGCCCAAGTAACGAAGAAATGGCAGCCGTTTGAAGTTCAGTGCGCGAAGTAGGAATTATGCGCTGGAAACCACTCGATCGAGTAGATAGTGTTCGATCGAGTAGTTTAAAGTCCTCGATCGAATTGCTTATTTTAGATAGTGTTCGATCGAGTAGTTTTTCTACTCGATCGAGAGGTTTTAGCATGAATTTGTTCGATCGAGTGATATAAAGTTACTCGATCGAGTGACTAGCTTATATACTCGGGATTTTTATTCCATCTTAGGTTTATTTTATGTTAATAATGACTTCCCTATATAAAGGAAGTCGGGATTAGGTCATAAACACACTTTTTTTTATCTCTTATCACTTCTTAGTTACGTTTCGCACACTCTTAATCTCAGAACTTTTCTCTGCCTCTTTTCTCTCCGGATTAAAACCTTGTAATTTTTTTCCCCTTAATATTAATTCTTTGTTTTCTCTTATTAATTATTCTTAAGTTTTAGTTAATGCTTTGTTTTTATTCCTTTATCATGTCTCGTATTAGTATGTTTATTGTTATTATTGTTGATTGCATTAAGAACATGAGCAGCTAATTCCCTTTATGTTAGGATTAGGGAATCCATGGTAGGATTGTGACGATGTAGAGAATAGACTAGACGACTTTCATGTGAGAATATGTCCCATAGCAATATAACTGTAACACCAATTTAGTTGAATGCATGCTTCTAAATCACATTAATCTGGTTAACTTTGTTCCTGGATCGGAAGATTGGAATAAACAGACCTGCTATGAACAGTAGCCTACCCTAGTGAGGACGGAAGTTAAGTTAGTGGAATTCTAGGGTGGATAGCGGACCGGAAGGACCTTTCCTATGCCCTTCTCACAGTAGATTGTCTAGGCTATTTGCAACTGAGTCGATAAACTGCCATGGTGAACCGAAATCCTGACATACTCTCTTTTAGCTGATTACTTTTATCACACTTTCTCGCTTTATTGCTCTTACTTTATTTCTCTTGCCCTTAAACCTTTAGTAGTTTAGAAAACAAAACTAAAAACCCCCCATTTGTGACCTAGAGAGACAGATTTCAGATAGATACCTTGCCTCCCTGTGGAGATCGACGCTACTTATCACTAGCTTCTGTTAGTATATTTAGGTATTTATTTTTGGTACAGAAACGACCGTATCAGGTAACAAGATGGCTAGTGGGACTACCAAAGTTGCCAAAATTGATGATGAATGTCATTATTGTCATGGCATGGGACATTGGATGAGTAATTTGTTGGAATATATGTCCTCCGACAATAATGCGATCACAATTGTCGATCATATTGATCACATGTTTAAATCTCATTTTAAGAATACGTAAGGGATGATTCATTTTATAGTCAACTGATCAACATTAATCGGTAACGATTGGCTTGCTAGAGTTTGACGTTATCGTGCGGGGACGGTGGTGGTCGATTGATCCCTTAAGGTCACACCTAAAGGATGATGCCCTTATCTATAAAGTTGATTAATTGTATGACGATGCAAGTTGATCAATTCCTTAAAATTGAACAATTCGATTTGTGAGAGAGAATAATTATCTTATTGTAATGGGATTAAATAAGATTTATTTTAGTAATAAAATACTTTGTTACTATAATTGTTTATTGTTTGAGAAACAATAGAGATAAGAATGAATGGTCAATTATAATTACAAGATGCTGTGAATTATAATTACATGACCCATTTTATTTATGTGATCAAGTATCACTAGTCAATTTATTGGATGTAATTTAATTAATTCATGAAATGATATTTATGTGATAAATATGCATTAAATTAATTATTAACATGCATCATACTACATGTGACATATTGTGTGACAATTGACAAATTGACAAAATAAAATGGTGGTCCATATTATGAGTAAACCGAAATGGAGGATAAGTTAGTGGGTTGTGGTTATTTTATTTTATGTGATAAAAATAAAACAATGATGCCTATACTTAATAGCCTTACACACCTACTCACTTGATAAGAGCAAAAGTAAAAAGAAAAAGACCATGCATTGGTCTTATGCCCTCCCTCCACCGGTTTTATGCAATATGGGAGAGAATTTTATTCTCTTAAAATTGTAGACTAATACACACACATGAAAAAGTCTCTCTCTCTCTCTCTCTCTCTCTCTCTCACATGTTCATCTTTTTCTTTCATCAAAACATGAAATTTTGATTGAAATTTTTCATAGAGATTACTAAAATTATTAATGTAATATATGAGTGTTAGTAATCATTTTTAAGGTAAACTACTAAACTAATATCTAGCTAATATTATTTAGTGGGGATAAGGGATTATCTTGGGTGCAATCAAGAGGAGTGACTTCTACACTTGAGGTCTTTGGAGGATCATCCTTATATTCATGTAAAGCTCAAGAACTAACAAGAAGGAGATCTTGTTGGTGCCCATATGATGACCGAAATTAAGATGGTGAGAAATCGATTTTCTTATCTCTTCTTATTTAGTTTGCATGCATAAGATTTGTAATTAATTTTATGACTAAATTAATTAAGAAATATATGAATATGTTGTATAATGAGATATAGATTTCCAACAAGCGGTATCATGAGCCTTAGGTTGTTTGCATGCAAATCGGTTATAGTTTTTTCGAGTTATACGAATAACACATAAAACTCATAAATTTGTGTTATTATGATATATCACGAAATAAATTATGCATGTTAAAGTTTCTAATCCTAAAATGTATTTAGGATATTTTGGTTTATTTATGGATTTTTATTGTTCATCTTATATAATAATGGCATTAAAAATGTGATTTTATGATTAAAATGCCATTTTCGGACTAACATTAGCTAAACTTCGAATTTTTCAGTGGTTTTTGGATATGTTTTCAAATATTTTATTTTTAGATGACCTGTAAATTTTCATAATTTTTGGAGTTCTTATGCTCGAAATATGGATTTTTCATGATAAAAATCGAATTTAAATGAAAAATGGGTTAATATGAGATAAATTTCGAATCTGGTCATATAAATTTAGTATGTTGTCACATGCAATGTTACAAGATGTGTGTATAATAATAGGCTATATTGAAGTCTTTATGCATGATTTATGAATTTTTGATGAAAAATAGCATAAATAGTGACTTAATTAGTGAATAATTGCTAAAACATACCTCATGACTAAGGAAAAGCGTCACATGTTGCATTTTATTATCGTTTTCAGATCTAAAATTGAAAAGTTGATGAATATAATTTTTCTCATGTTTTTATGATTATAATTGATAAATCCGATAAACCGCAACATAGTTTTTCCGATAATTTTTTTTCGAAATTTTAACCTAAGTTTTTTGAACATTATGTGTGTCATGGTATTTTTCCAGAATGTTCAAAAGTTTAAATTTCAAATTTCAAATTTATTTGAAATTTTTATGATTTATTTGAAGTTTATAGCATTTTATTGTAATTTTGAGTCCATTAATGAACGATTTTAAGAAATATAAGTTAATTATAGTCAAATAGTTAGTGGAGACTAATTTTGAGTCCTAAGTTGGTTAGGGTAATTAACTTGTGCATAAATATAATTTTATGTAATTTATTGTGATTTTAAAAGGTTGAATCACGTAAATCCGTAAAAACCGATTAATATACGATATTGGCTCCTTAAAGGCGATTTAGCATAAAATTGGGCATGTTCATACATATTATAATGCTGCATTTTATTTATGATTGTCATAATTTTATTTTATGTAATTTTTTAATTATGTAATTTTACTTAGTATGGCCTTAGTTTTTAATTGGTATTACCCGAAATGTATGGGAATATCGATTCGGTTGTAATTTATTGTGATCTCGTATCACCGTTTTGTAATTTAATAGATTTATTTTTATTTTAATTACAAATGTATAATAGGAAATTATGTAATTTGTTATGTAGTTTAATTATTTCGGAGTTCCTTGAAGACGGTGTCACTCGAGAAGGCGATCCATTAAAGACGGTGTTACCTCGAGATGCGTGCCAAAACCGAAGTTCAAGGGACCAATGGAGTTGGTTTCCGAATATGTAATAGTTAATTAGATTTACTATTTTAGGAAGGCCATACTAGGATTTATTTTATGCTTTGCATTTTATTTATATGTTGCATGCATCGCTAAATCGCCATAACTAAAACATGCATTGTCATTTTTATCGAGTTTATCGACCGTGTCAATTACAATTATCGTAGTTCACCGCTTTAGTTCACTTAAAAAGTGATAGATAATAAATTGACATGACCTCTCGCTAAAAATAAACAATTGAGACTTAGCCTTATCAAAAAGTAGAAACCATGAAAACCTATTTCGCGAGGGAGTGCACTCGGCCACCCCGGGGTACAAACCTTGTTACGTAGGGGAAGTGGGTGATAAATGTCTATCCACCGAATTCATGTTGATGAGGGTTTCATCGGCTACCCTGTGCCCAAGTTAATGTGAATTTGGATCATGGACACATTTATTCGAAATTTGGGTTGAACTCAACAAAAGTAATTGATAAGGGTTTCATCGGCTACCCCGTGCCCTTGTTGGATGTGTTTTGGGCTAAAGATAAATGTTAATGTAATTTTATCGACCGAGAGTTCTAAAAGTAGAATCGATTAAAGAGTTAATCCACCGAGTTATATTGATAAGGGTTTCATCGGCTACCCCGTGCCCAAGTTAATATGAATTTGGATCTCGGAATCATTTATCATAGTTGGGTAGAGGTCACTATGTAAATGCTTTACTTGTTATTTATAAGTATTAATAAAACGATAAATGTCAAGTTTTCCACTATTCCGTTATCATATTATTCTAATTCTTTACCACAATTTATATACGATATCATTTCGATTTTGATTCAATTCTCCATTAAAACATCGTAACTAAAGACAAATGTGATTTTTCTTCTAAAACCTCGAATTATCCATTGGAAGGATCTCTTGTGAAATGTATAGATTAAAGTTATTCATTATCAAACAGGTTTTTGATTCTTGACTAACACATCTACTTACAATGGATTGTTTTTCATATACTTAATTGAATTAAGTACCTTGAAGCGATAAATTGTTTTGGTAATTAGATTTGTCGGAAATCGTAATAGACCAAAATACCGCAACCACTTCAATGAAAGTTTTAAGACTAAACAAACGAATGAAGAGTAGTCTTCATGAATGTAATTTTGCTTCTCAAAGCAAAGGCTCATTGAAATGAGTGGGAGCATTCTCTTAAACCGTTAAGAAAAGGATAAGGTTTTAAAGAAGTAAAATTAGAATGGAATTGATACAAGGTAATGTTAAAAGTAACGTTATTGAGAATTACAATACTAAACCTATCAATCCCGACCGATAAAGTTTCCATTGTCTTAATTGTTGGACGCTAGAAAGGAAACTACCCCAAATTATTGAAGAATCAACAAGTTAGTTGTGGGACATCTAATGGGACCTTCTTCTTTAAATGTTTATTTAATTAACATAAATTTTGCTAGTACTACTTCGTCAATATTAGAAACCGGTGGTGGTTTTCATCATTGTACTTGATACATAGGATGATTAGAATATGACGACTAGCAACAATGATGTTGAGAGATAGAGTCATTGTGTAATCAATCTAGTTTTGGGTTTACATTTATACCTTAATTATGACTATTAAGTGAATAAACTCTAAATAAGAATATAATTTTGTTAAGATACAAAAGAGGTTCCACTTTTGTGACCCTATACACCATGATTTGATGTATGGCTAGCCCATTATCAAGGTGATTATATTCTAAACCAAACTAGAATGATATATCATGTAGATGATGCAAGACTCAAATTGGTAACCCAAGATTGAACCTTAAATTCTGGAATGATGAACGCAAAGAGTTATCGAGTACTCTTGAAACCATTAGATCTTATGGTATATGCGTATCTTGTATTCAAAGCAAGATATCTCGTGCCTTTTGGTTGAAAAGGAGATCGAGGTTGTAAATCATTGACCCAAAATAGGTTGATCATTTTCTTTTACCAACGATTTAAGTTGACGCTAATGTGTTCACTTAATAAGGTAAATAGAGAAATCTTTGAAGAAGTTCAAAGAGTTCAAGGACTCACGATTTAGTCGTGATGGGATTATCAAGTGAAGACCTTGATGCAAGCCAAATGAAATGTGATATAGTATCACAAATTAATCTCTCTTAGCACACATTATGGGATAATGTGTGGTTGGATAAAGAAATCAAACGCTATTCGATATGGTTTGGACTTCGATCAAGTTACTTTGAGTTACTTGATCCTTTTGGGGATTTTATCATTTTGTCTAAATTATTTTTCCACTAAATCTAAAACGAATCATATGAGATATGAAATGGTAGGGTACCATGTTTGTAAGCTTACACAAGAAACAAATGCTCATTTTTTCCCTTTCAATTAGCACGAGTACAATGGGTTTGTGGCTCGTGAAGCTGTCTTCCTAAAATACAAGTTTATTTCTAGAAGTCAGAGTGGGAGAAAATATTCAAGAGCCACAAATTGTATTGTGTCAAAGAATGTTATGTCACAAGAAACTGGTATTTCTTGGCTACATGAGACGTTTTGTGTAAGATGTTGTTTCTTCAAAACCTAGGAGGTTAACGTCGTCACTTGTTGAAGATGATGAATTCATGTTACTTTTAAGAAAGTAAAGAGCTTACAACTTACAAAGAAATTGTTTGATTCAAGTTGATTACTTCTGGAAAGTAATGAACATATGACTTACATGAGAGTGTTTAAGTCACAACTCAATACAAGGCTTAGAGCCATGAAAATCCGAAATAAAAGGCTTGATTAGTGACAAAGGGTTTTGCACTAGTTGAAATACTTAAGTCTATTTGGATCTTCTTAGGGATTGTGTTTCATTATGATGATATACATATAGCAAGTGAATCTAAAACTCACTTCTTCAATTAGAAGGAATGTATTCAATACATGTCTTGAGTTTTGTAGATTCTTGCAATCCTAAGATAATGTGAAACTTAAGAGAGGGTCTTAAGTAGGACATCAGTGAGTTGGAATCAATGTTTTGATCATGTTATAAAACTTTTCTCGATAAGTCAAGAAGTTGTGTTTATACATGGAGTTTAGTGGGAGTTACGGAAATTTTAATTAGTCTTATATGTGGATGACATATTGATCATTGGGAATGATTTAAGACTTTTGGAGTAATATAATACATCTTGAATATCCGGTTTTATGGAGATAAATCCACATGATATTAGCATCAAATAAGAAGTCTAATGTTGATAAGATTCATGACTAGTTCAATCAAGTTGAACATATTTTATTGATTCCATTTGCTTCCGCTGCCGAATCAATTAAATAGGAAATGATGTATGACGCTTCATATACTTTCAGTATGATGAATTGTTTCAAATCGAATTTAAGTAATAGTTACCAAGTAAGCCATAAAGATTACCCTTAAGTGTTTGCAGAAGCATTAAGGATGTAATGCAAAGTGTTTTTGATGCAATTTTGTGTAAGGGTGTTACACAAGTGACAATTAACAATTGAGATTGCGCATGGTTTCCGACAAAACCATAATCAAAACACATTAGGATGGTTAAGATACCATTGTGGCTATGTTATTTAAGAAATAGATTTTCTAGAATCGTTCTAGGCAATAAAGAACAATGAGAAATATTTACAATGGAAATTGAGTACACTTGCAATCATGAGATGTGCAAGAAGGATGAGTCCCGCACACTGTGAAAACAGTGGGAGCTATTCTAAGGCTAGAGGGCCTATGTCTTGATTGGATCTCGACACGTACTCAGAAAGTTTTGTAATGCAAATGTATACATTACAAAGGAAAACGAGTATGTAGTAAGGTTGAGTAAGGTACAAGAAGTTGATAAAACCTACTAACCACAGCCTTCTCATAGGCTTAACATGATGAGTCATGTCATTTCAATTGAATTGAGATGAACAACTACATACAAGATCTAAATTGGATATGAAGTAGTAATCAAGTATTGACTACTCATATGATAATCACATTTATCGTTCGAGTTTTTAAGCTGAAAAACTCCTTTTATACTTTGTTACATCCAAACGGGTTGTAGAGACAATATTGAACCCCGTTAAAATGAACCCGGATTAACATTGTATTTGCAAATTGTCACTTGTATGAGGTGACGTCTCGAAGTGACTAGAGTGTGATGCTATTGATGGCAAGTTCAAGTGCCATAGAGTCATGTGAGATGACTAGTCGATCACATAGGCAGACTGTTAGGAACACTTTGTCGAGCAGTGACCGCTTATAGAGTTCTGGCAAATTTATATAGCCTGGTCGTGGCGAGAGCTACTATAGTATTCTAATGAATCGATTCTTTTGACTAAAGACCGTTCACCTAAGGTGGCACAGTTTCAGATTAACTTTGATTTGTGTTACTACGACCTTCGTAAATGCGGTCAAATGGGCATATTTTGGGTTATGATGGCTGTGGCTAGTCGAAGGGAATGAGTGCGATAGAAATTGTCCACCCCCTTGTCAGGGTTAAAACAATATCTCAGGGCCACTCGAGGAGTAATGAACTGGAAATTTGTGGCCACGCTCGGAAGGTATCTATGGTGGATGAATTCCGGTCAATCAGTTATTCTCCAGATCGAGGAAACCACTCTCGATATGATCACTTGCAAGTACGACCCGAAAGACACCTTGCATTGAGTGGGAGATAGTAATAGGACAAGAGAATTGGTGACGCACACTTGTCAAGGACAAGTGGGAGATTGTTGGAATATATGTCCTCCGACAATAATGCGATCACAATTGTCGATCATATTGATCACATGTTTAAATCTCAGTTTAAGAATACATAAGGGATGATTCATTTTATAGTCAACTGATCAACATTAATCGGTAACGATTGGCTTGCTAGAGTTTGACGTTACTGTCGTGGGACGGTGGTGGTCAGTTGATCCCTTAAGGTCACACCTAAAGGATGATGCCCTTATCTATAAAGTTGATTAATTGTATGACGATGCAAGTTGATCAATTCCTTAAAATTGAACAATTCGATTTGTGAGAGAGAATAATTATCTTATTGTAATGGGATTAAATAAGATTTATTTTAGTAATAAAATGCTTTGTTACTAAAATTGTTTATTGTTTGAGAAACAATAGAGATAAGAATGAATGGTCAATTATAATTACAAGATGTTGTGAATTATAATTACATGACCCATTTTATTTATGTGATCAAGTATCACTAGTCAATTTATTGGATGTAATTTAATTAATTCATGAAATGATATTTATGTGATAAATATGCATTAAATTAATTAATAACATGTATCATACTACATGTGACATATTGTGTGACAATTGACAAAATAAAATGGTGGTCCATATTATGAGTAAACCGAAATGGAGGAGGAGTTAGTGGGTTGTGGTTATTTTATTTTATGTGATAAAAATAAAACAATGATGCCTATAGTTAATAGCTTTACACACCTACTCACTTGATAAGAGCAAAAGTAAAAAGAAAAAGACCATGCATTGGTCTTATGCCCTCCCTCCACCGGTTTTATGCAATATGGGAGAGAATTTTATTCTCTTAAAATTGTAGACTAATACACACACATGAAAAAGTCTCTCTCTCTCACATGTTCATCTTTTTCTTTCATCAAAACATGAGATTTTGATTGAAATTGTTCATAGAGATTACTAAAATTATTAATGTAATATATGAGTATTAGTAATCATTTTTAAGGTAAACTACTAAACTAATATCTAGCTAATATTATTTAGTGGGGATAAGGGATTATCTTGGGTGCAATCAAGAGGAGTGACTTCTACACTTGAGGTCTTTGGAGGATCATCCTTATATTCATGGAAAGCTCAAGAACTAGCAAGAAGGAGACCTTGTTGGTGCCCATATGATGACCGAAATTAAGATGGTGAGAAATCGATTTTCTTATCTATTCTTATTTAGTTTGCATGCATAAAATTTGTAATTAATTTTATGACTAAATTTATTAAGACATATATGAATATGTTGTATAATGAGATATAGATTTCCAACATAATTGCCCCATATATTTGGGAAATATTAGGGATGGACTTGTTATTCCACAAGGTAAAATTCCTTCTGAAATTTATGTTACTGATGTAAATTTCACTTCCACTACAACATGGGTATTAGATACCGGTTGCGGTTCTCACCTTTGTAATCATTTACAGGGGCTAAGAAACGTGGAAAAGCTGAGCAAGGGCGATATTGATCTCCGACTTGGGAATGGAGCTAGGGTAGCGGCCACATCCAAGGGTACTTATGTACTTGTTTTGGCAAACGGATTTGAGTTGTATTTGCATAATTGTTTTTATGTACCTTCTCTTTCTAAGAACATTATTTTAGTTGCTATGTTAGACATAGAAGGCTTTAATTTTGCCATTAAAAACAATTGTTGTATTATTTCTAGAAATGACTTGGTCATAGCCCGAGGCTCTTCTATAAATGGCATTTATGTTCTAGAGACTTCAAATCCAAACAAAGACATCTATAACATACAATCCAAGAGACTCAAATCAAGTGATCCAAATGAATCGTACATTTGGCATTGTCGATTAGGTCATATTAACGAGAATCGCATTAAAAGATTAGTTTCAACTAATGTCATTAAACCATTTGATTTTCAATCCTATGGTATACGCGAATCTTGCCTCCTAGGCAAAATGACTCGTAATACTTTTAGTGGTAAAGGGACTCAAGCTTGTGAACTATTGGGCCTTATACATACCGATGTATGTGGACCAATGACTATCACCGCTAGGGATAATTATGACTACTTGATTACCTTCACCGATGATTTAAGTAGATATGGGTACATCTACTTAATGAAGTACAAGAGTGAAGCTTTTGAGAAATTTAAATAATTTTAAAATGAAGTAGAAAACCAATTGAACAAGAAGATAAAAGCACTACGATCCAATCGTGGTGGAGAGTATCTTAGTAATGAATTTGATTCACACTTGAAAGGTTGTGGCATTGTGTCACAACGCACTCCACCCGGTACACCACAACTTAATGGTGTTGCCGAGAGGAGAAATCGAACCCTATTAGATATGGTTCGATCTATGATGAGTCAAACCGAGTTACCCGACTCGTTTTGGGGATTTCCAATCCAAATCACAATCAAATCATTGAACTATAGTCCAACAAAAGCAACCGAAAAGACTCCATATGAGATGTGGAAATGAAGGGTTCCTAATATATCCTATATGAAGATTTGGGGATGTAATGCTTACGTCAGGATATAGACTGACAACAAGCTAGCCCCACGATCTGAAAAATGCATCTTTGTAGGTTACCCCAATAACTCCCGTGGGTATTACTTCTACAAACCTCATCAAAACAAAGTGTTTGTGTCTAGTGAGGCTGTCTTCTTAGAAAGTGAGTTTATTTCTAAGAGACAGAGTGGGAGAAATTTTGAACTTGATGAAGTTCAAGAGCCACAAACCGAAGTAGAGGCACATGAAGACATTCCTTCGTCGACTAATTCGGTTATTATTCCTCAACCGAGGAGGTCGGGTCGAGTTTCTCGCCATCCTGATAGATATGTTGGACTTATCCAAGAGGATGGGAGTCTTGATGTGTTGCTTCTAGAAAGTGACGAACCCGCCACCTACAAAGCTGCAATCTCTAGTCCAAATTCAGCTTTATGGCTTGAAGCCATGGAATCCGAAATGAGTTCTATGCATGAAAATCAAGTTTGAAACTTGGTGGATTTGCCTGAAGGAGCAAGACCTCTTCAATGCAAATGGATCTTTAAGGTAAATAATGGCATAAAAGGACATGATGTTGTCTACAAGGCTAGGCTAGTGACAAAAGGTTTTACCCAAGTTCATGGTCTTCACTATGATAAAACCTTTTCCCCCATAGCCATGCCGAGATCCAATCGGATACTGTTAGCGATCGCCGTATTTCATGACTATGAAATATGGCCAATGGATGTCAAGACCGCCTTTCTAAATGGCCATTTAGAAGAGGAGGTGTATATGATGTAACCTGAAGGTTTTGTAGATCCTAAAAATCCTAACAAAGTATGCAAGCTTAAGAGATCCATTTATGGTCTTAAGCAAGCATCAAGAAGTTGGAACCATCGATTTAATCATGTTATAAAAGAAAATGGTTTTACTCGAAGTGTTAAGGAACCATGTTGATACATGAAGTTCAGTGGGAGCAATGTTGTGTTCCTAATATTGTATGTGAATGACATACTACTTTTTGGAAATGACATTCCAATGTTATCCTCCGTCAAGGAGTGGTTCGGAAATCATTTCCAAATGAAGGATTTAGGAGAAGCACAACGCATATTAGGTATCCGGATCTATAGAGATAGACCCAAAAGGATATTGGCATTAAGTCAAGAATCTTATATAGACAAGGTTCTTCGACGCTTCAAAATGGATCAGTCTAAGAGAGGCTTAATTCCTATGGGTAGTGGGATAATATTGAGCAAGTCTCAATCTCCCTCCTAACCCGAAGATCTTGAACGCATGAAGTTGATTCCCTATGCTTCCACTGTTGGATCAATCATGTATGCCATGATATGCACTCATCCAGAAGTCTCATATGCTTTAAGCATGACTAGTAGATATCAAGGTAATCCAGGTGAGAGTCACTGGATAGCAGTTAAGAACATCCTCAAGTACTTGCGAGGGACTAAGGATTCTATCTTAGTGTTTGGAGGTGACTCCGAGCTATGTGTTAAGGGTTATACAGACTCGAGTTTTCAAACAGATAGAGATGACATGAAATCCCAGGCTGGATTTGTATACATGCTCAATGGTGGTGCCGTAAGCTGGAGAAGCTTCAAGGAAGCTGTGATTGCGGATGCTACTACGGAGGATGAGTACGTTGCAGCATCAGAAGCTGCTAAGGAAGCCGTGTGGATTAGGCAATTTTTGGAGGGGCTAAGGGTAGTTCCCACTGCCAAAGATCCTATCACGATCTTCTGTGACAATAGTGGGGCAATCTTTCAAGCTAAAGAGCCCAAGTCTAGCAACAAGTCTAGACACGTACTTAGAAAATTTCATGTAATTAGAGATTTCATTGAAAGAAAGGAAATAACGATTTGAAAGGTTAGGACGGATGACAACATAGCTGATCCTTTAACCAAACCTTTATCGCAGGCTAAGCTTGACCAACATGTTATTTCCATGGGTCTGAAACGCATGCCAAGTTTGTATTAGATTATAAGATATGAAATGAAAAACTTTGTTTTTGGTTTATATGTGATAATCCCATTTGTCGTTTGAGTTTCTTTGTGCAAACTCATTTATTTATTACTTTGTTGTATCCAAATGGGTTGTTGAGACAATATTGAACCCCATTAAAGTGAACTGGATTGACATAGTATTCGCCCATGGTTACTTGAAGGAGGTGACGTCTCGAAGTAACTAGAGAATGATGCGATTGATGGCAAGTTCAAGTGCCATAAAGTCATATGGGATGACTAGTCATTCACATAGGCAGACTGTATGGGACACTCTGTCGGGCAGTGACTGCTCATAGAGTTCTTGTAATTCATAAAGCCTGGTCATGGCAAGAGCTACTATAGTATTCTTATGAGTCAATTCTTTTGACTAGAGACTATTCGCCCAAGTTGGCATAAATTTCTGATTGACTTTGATTTATGCTCTACGACTGTTGTAACTAAGGTCAAATGAGTACATTTTGGGTTATGATGAACTGTGGCTAAACAAAGCGAATAGTGCGATAGGAATTGTCCACCCCCTTGTCAGGGTTGTTTGAAATCTCAAGGCCACTCGAGGAGTAGTGAACTGAAAATGTGTGGTCACGCTCGGAAGGTATCTACGGTAGATAATTACGGTCAGACAGTTACTCTTCAGATCGGGGAAACCACTCAAGATATGATCAAATGTAAGTACGACCTGCGAGACACCTTGCATTGAGTGGATGATTGTAATAGGACAAGAGAATTGGTGACGCACACTTGTCTCGGACAAGTGGGAGATTGTTGGAGTATGTGTCCTCAACAATAGTGCGATCACATGTTTAAATCTCATATTGAGAATACGTAAGGGATGATTCATTTACATAGTCAACTGATCAACATTAATCAGTAATGATCAGCTAACTAGAGTTAGACATTACTGTCGTTTGACGGTGGTGATCAGTTGATCCCTTAAGGTCACACCTAAAGGAGAATTCCCTTAATAGACAAATTGATTAATTGTATGAGGATACAAGTTAATCAATTCCTTAAAATTGAACAATTCATTTGTGAGAGAGAATATTTATATCTTATTGTAATTTGATTAAATAGGATTTGTTTTAGTAATTGAAATACTTTATTACTAAAATCGATTATTGTTTGTGAAACAATTGAGATAAGAATGAATGGTTAATCATAATTACAATATGTTGCGAGTTATAGTTAAATGACCCATCTTATTTATGTGATCAAGGATCACTAGTCAATTTATTATATTTAATTTAATTAATTTATAAAATGATATTTATTTGATAAATATGCATTAAATTAATTAATAACATGTAACATACTACATGTGACATATTGTGTGACAAATGACAAATTGACAAAATAAAATGGTAGTCCATTTTACATAATGGACCGAAATGAGGAGGGTTTAGAGGTTGGTGGATGATATATTTTAATAAGCTAGAATAACATCTTGATCACCCTACTCTACATAGCCTTAAAGCCTATTTTTGGAGAAGAGAAAAAGGATAAAGCAAGTGCCATACATTGGCCTTGTCACTCTCCAAAAACCGGCACCTCCCATGGTAAATAGAGAAATTATTTTCTCTATTTTCATCATTCATTCATTCCTCCATTCATCTTTCATGCATTCTTGCTTATCTCACTCACTTCTCTCTAAAACTTGTTTTAGAATACATGAATATTGTTCATCAAAATTCTACCCACAATATTAGATTACTAGTGTAGTAATAAGAATATTATTAGAATTAATTTAAGGATACTACTATATTAATTTAGTTAATTAATATAATAGTTTAAGGGACTTGTCTTGGGTGCAATCAAGAGGAGGGTCTCTACATTAGGATTTTGGAGGATCATCCATTATATTTAAGCTCAATAACAAATAAGGAAGGTGACCTTATTTGTGCCCATTATTTCGAGCCATATAACAATGTAAGGGATATTGTTTTTCTCATTTAATCACTTATTTAGTTATGCATGCACTAGATCTAATGAACTTATATTAATATGTTAATTAGATCACTATTAGAAGAGTCTAATAATAGGTATATGAACCTAACATCTTGGTCACTCGACCACGTATGCCTAAATCCTTTTGGGTACTAATCTCGTTGCATGACCGACCAATTTGTCCAACTCCACCTCAATCAATCTAATCAATTTGTTTCTAAATTCCTTTTTTAAGGGCACCTTTTGTTTGCATTAAATCGAGTCGGGCAACCAGTAAAAGACAACTTAGTTAATCTCACTTCGTTAAACATGTAAGTCTGAAGGTGGAAATCCCACCTTAATCTTGTTTTATTTTTGTATTATAATCTGTGCACGAATATATATTATAAGCATACTCAAAACCGTTTTCAAAATCATGTTTTAAAAGCTTTTTTAACGAATTAGCAGCGAAAGACCGTCGGGAAGAAACGCATCAGCTGATGTGCCTTCATAGAGGCTGCTAGTTAGCTGCTGCTCTTCTTCTTTTGCCCCGAGTGTTTGCTATTTCGTTCTTTTTTCTTTCTTTATTTCTTCAATCCTTTGTAAATTACAAGTTTCTTATTTTGTTTTATCAATTAATTTTCGACTTAAATCCCTCATAATCAATATTTGCGGATTTTCGTCATTAATTCAAACCTAGATTTTAGGGATTCGATTTCTTCATATTGAGTAGCTTCAATTCGTCTTTTATACATAATTTTGGCTTTTTTTTCAGTCTTAAATCTTTTGGTTTTAACCCTTTAGTTTCGTTTATAGCCCGAATTTCATCTTTACACTTTATTTCCGAACTTGACTTTGTAAATCATCATCAGAATCCGCATGTATAATTTGTATTAAATCTGTCGTGACTGACTTATACGATTTCCAGTATATATTAACATGCCTAAATCACTTCCTTCGAGTTATATATCAATAATCAATTTAAACTAACCAATGAACATTAACAACTCACGGGTCTAACTCACAGTCAGAACCCGACTGTGTAAATCATCATCAGAATCTGTTGTATAATTTGTATTAAATCTGCCGTGACTGACTTATACGACTTCCAGTACATCGTAACATGCCTAAATCACTTCCATCGAGTTATATATAAATAATCAATTTAAACTAACCAACACATTAACAACTTACGGGTCTGACTCACAGTTAGAACCCTGTTCAAGAACAGATGCATAGACTAATGCGGCTCTTCCAGAGGACGCAACAGATGCTGCACCTGTTCTGAGTTAGTTTCTGCCTCTAATTTCGTCTCGTTTTGATGTAGGTTTGTATTAGGCTATATAAATCAACTATTATCCTTATTATCACTATATTTCGACATATTTCAATTTTCATTTTCTTTTAATTCATTTTCTTTTATTCCTTTTCTTTTTTTTAAACCCTTTAGAGCGTGTTTATAACGTAAATTCAATCTTCAGTTGTAATTATTTTATTTCGCTTATATGATTTATTCGCTTGGCAATTCACATGTAAATGAATCTAATTATCCACTTCGACCCCAATTGGATGCTGAATTGTATGGTCAACCGACTTAGTCTAATTCTCATATGCTAGGATAAATCTAATGGATAGCATGCATATAATCAACAACATATCCAGTATAAATGACTTCCCTGATCATTAGCAGAGTCCGTTATCGAGGCGGGCGGGATTTGGTGTTCGATTAATACGTACCCTCACCCCTTACTCAAGATTTCTGTGGACATCCGTGTTCATTGGTATCAGGAGAGTCATTCTAGACATAAAATGTTAAGGGTAATGAATTTCTTATAGTTCATGTCACTACTTTGTGTCCTAACATGACATGAAGGATACGAACGGTTCCAATTTTCCACAAAAATTGGTGGCGACTCTATAAATGCAGGCTTGTTCAAATAATTCACCGGTTTCAATGCCTTTAAAATCGGTAACGGCCAACGACGTGCTTTGGTTCACCAAGATTCCATGGGAGAAGTGTCGTCGTCTCAAATATTTCCAACGCGTGGCGTTGGTGGCCTGGTCCCCATAATCCCTCGGTACTCAAGCCATAAACGTGGACGTCCTCTGTAACACCTCCTTCTTGCCCGGCCAATGCAATGGAAGGATGTTACCATATCGATTTCCCGAGGCGCTGAAATCGGAGTTGCAATTAAGAAACAATTAATAAAAGTAAGTATTTAGCGGATTACATAACCATAAAAGAATAAATGAAATAAATGATACAACTCAAGACTACTATGCTACTCTACTGATATGACACTCGGCTCCAAGTCCAAAGCTCGTCCCGCCTCCCACGTGACACCAACTCAGCCAGTACTCAACCTGCTCCCCATATAATTGAAAATATCATATGGATCGACACAGGACACCCCAGAAATAGGTGACAGTTACATAGACACACAACACACCAGTTTCAATATTTTAATAAGAGACACAACACAGTAAATAACTATGCAACATGCTAAGATGTAAAGGAAATACAAATACCATGCCGGTACCGGGACACGCCCAGACATACCCATATCCATCGGTGTCAGGGACACGCCCACGACACCACGCCTCACCATTAGGTATCGGAATATGCCCAGACGTTCCAGGTCCAGAAGCCAACCGGATGCCCTGCCAGACGTTGTGTCTCACCACACGAGTCCCTCCTAACTCAAGATATTAATGTGTACATGCTCCTTGGAGTGGGAAGCGGCGACCCGAGCGCAAAACGGTTTCCCAACCGTCTTACGTCTCCTCAACAACCAAATACCACCACCAAAAATCTTCAACATAATAGAACCATAACCACATATGATAAATGAAGAACAACACAAACATATGACTAATTTATGAATTCAATCCCAACATGTCATGAATAAATATCCCTCAAATACCAACATGATACATCAACCAAATCACAAATGCAATAGTGAGGAAAGACACCCAAATATGTATACAAAATATTGAAACCGAGTAGGATAACCTACCTTTTCGCATTCTTCACAAGCTACTCGATTCCGACTCGACTCCGTCTCACAAGACCGTCTCATCCTAAAAAAATTATACAACACTATCACAATGCATTCTAAACAACCATAATATGAAATCCTTTATTATTAGTCACTAACTACCCATATTACATAAGTAACTTGCTAATTAATCTCCCCCTAAAAAAACCCTAAAATTGAGATTAACATAAGACTAAGGAGGAAGGTGAGATTTCGAATTACAAAGGTAGATCGGGAATTAGGAGGAATGCTCCATCTTCAATCCAAGCTTGAAAGCCATGGGAGGATTTTTGGGAGAATTTAGAGAGAGGGGAGAGTGTTTTAGAGTAAGAAGGAAGGAGAAGAAGAATGAAGAGGGTAAGGGGTTTGTATAGGTTGAAATCCCGAAATATCATTTCTCTGGTACTGCACAGTGTCACTCGACCGAGTGACCGGTGCACTCGACCGAGTGCCACTCACTCGGTTGAGTATACTCCTTACTCGACCGAGTGCTGGTCACTTGATCCGCTACAGGTTCTACTCGATCCACTGGAAGTCTACTAGGTCTAGTTTAGGTCTTACTTGGTCTAGTGAAAAGGTCATCCTTTACTTTCGTGTATACATGGGTCCCCTCACGTATCTCGGGGTCCTTTGTGGATCCCAGAATATCCGGGTATTATAATATTCTCTCCTTAAAATGAACTTCGTCCCCGAAGTTCGCCACATACTCTCTTTTCTTAACCTTCCCTTGAGTCTCCTCTCATCTCCTTACCAAATCTCACTTTCTCATGGTCCTCCGCGTACATCCTTACCCGTATAACACTCGTTCTCTTGTATTAGCACGTATATCATGCTTGTTTTTCCTTGTTTGACTCTTGATTGTTACATTCACTACCCCTAAAAGAAAACTTCGTCCCGAAGTTCACCACTAGTTTTACATGATACTCTCCCGGTAACCTACCTTTATGCCCACCTATTGTGCTCATAAAGGATCCCGACTCGCTCGAGTATATCCGTATGTCATTCATGACAACTAAATCTATATCTATACGGTGAGGTTTAGGTATGTATATGATTAATGTATATATATATATATATATATATATATACATGACTAGGCCCAAATACCCTTTATACTCATCATATCATTCATATATCGTATCAAACTACCATCGTTTATATTAGCATTCCCTTTTGCCATTGTCACTATATTGTTCATGCGTTTAACACTTGTCACGTGACATATATTTATGGTTTATCATTTAACTTATCTAACTATTATCACAAAAGGTAATACGTCATATATTGTCGTCATGTAATCTATGCTATCACACAACCACTTGTAACTTGATTACACTTGCACACTACGTAAACAAGCGACAAAATTAAACATTAACAATTCATGAAAGTCTATCTTATGGAGTTCCTATTGTCGCTCGACTATTAGGAAGTCGGTATAGGCCAAAAATCAAAGTCAAATACCTCGTACGCGGTCAAAAGTTCCTAGAACTGGTCAATTCCATACTACTCGGTTGAGTATGGGAGCCACTCGTCCGAGTAAAAGTCACTCGGTCGAGTGTAGAGGGTCACTCGGTCAAGTACGAGACTTACAGGAGGCTTTCAGATTCTGTCCACGGCCTACTCGGTCGAGTGAAGAAGGTCACTCAGTCGAGTGGGCCTCCACTCGGTCGAGTGATAGGGGCACTCGGTCGCCTATTACTGGATGGTCTATATTTTGGCCATTAATGGCCTATAAGCTCACCTATGGTCGTGCATACATGCAATGGAGTCCAAATGGTGATCACTACACCATCCTACCATACAATGGCTACTAGTTTTGGCCTTATGGCCGGGTTTACAACACAAGAAATAAATTTTTCAAAGCTCAAGCGATAAAAAAGGAAATTTCTCATGGAGTCCCAAATCATAACGTCACCACCACTCGGAGGGCTTCCTCTTCTTGCTAATGCCCAACACCTATTTCGTCCATCCGGACCGATTCTTCACCGTCTTGCCTCCGCTTCCCGCTTCCTCTTATTCCTTGTCCTCCTCTTCTTCTTCATTTTCGTACTCCTCCTCCTCTCCCTTACGTGTCGCCTCCTCCCAAACGCTATCAAGGTTCATTCCTTCCATCGCCGCGGATGTTTCCGCCTCACTTCCACCCCTTTGGTAGACATTACCAAAGTAGATCCCGGCATCACCCATCCATGGGTCACGCAAGTGTCCTACACCCGAAAGGGATGTTGCTAGCCCAATCCGATGGTTGGATACCATAGGCCTTAAAGACTCCGGTGGTGTCTCCGTCTCCAGAACAAAAGCTAGGATGGTGCATGGGTCGTACTCCTTGGTAATAAGCCGCCTCATGCATGTCTCCCAACACAAGGTCGGTGTTCACTCGGTGAATGAGGTACGACATGGGGTAGTTGGAGTCAAAGGTGGGTTGGTTTTGGCCAAAGTTTCCGGCATAAGGTTGAGGCATCATTGGTGTAGGCATAGTATGGGGAAAAGAAGTAGGGGCTTGTTCAACGGGGCCACGAGATGAAGAAGGTCGTGGAGGGGTCTCCTGTTCCATTGTAGATACCCAGTATCTGCACCTTCCAAAAACCACCCGATGATGATCGGACTATAACGTGTTTTTGATATGCGTGCGTGGATTGGCTATATATGAGATGCTTTAATGCATTATTCGAAAATGAAAAATGTTTTCAAAAATGGTTTTTTAACTTCATTTGCATTAAAACAACACTATTTAGAGTTAAAACCGTCTTCGGACCCAAAACCGACTCAGAAACCCGCAACTCGAGTCAACCCGAGTCTCGAATGTCAAAATTAATGCCAAGAACGGCTTTATCACATCATTTGCAATAAAATGACACTAACTAGAGTCAAAACCAACATCGGGCCAAAAACCGACTCAAAATTCAAATCCCGACTCAACATGGATCAAACCCGAGTCAAGCACACAAAGTACCTACCCCAAATAACACCCAAAAATCATCTTATTAGATGCCCATATTGTTACACGACATCATATTTCAATACCACAAATCAAACCAACCAAATAATAGATAGGGCAAAGGCCACGTCCAAATTGAAAAGGACAGGGCACCCCATACCATAGCAGGGCGCGCGCGCCTCTTTAGGCTTCCTACTTAGCCTCTAAGCAAACTCAACCGACCTACCACCCCACATTTCTCTATAAATACCCACCATCACACACCATAATCTTCATACGAGAGTCCGCCCCATCACATCTCCCTTAAACTTCTATACTCGACTTCCTAAGTCACAAAATCGACACGTATTTTCGACCTACCGATCGAAAACACCAGCCTTACACATTTTGTTTGGTACCGTCGCCGTGCATTCGACCGACCCATTCGACCAACTCAACATTAATCAACATGTTTTTTAACAACATATTTTCAACTCATTTTCAAAACAAAATCCTTTTTTAAGGCACTCTTTTAAACTTCTTTGATCGCGAGTAGTCACAACGAGAAAACCGTCTCTAAAGTCGTCTACCTCGTAAACATCAATACACGTAAGTTTGAGGGTGTAAACAACTCACTTATTTCATGTCTTTGCTGTTTTTATGAGTTTATAAGCATGGACAATGCATAACACTATCCAAAAATAGGAGAAATGAGTCAAAACCGTATTTTGGCCTGAGACAGGGGCTACTTGAATAGCTGAGAGGCTCGCGCCTCAATGCCCTCTCAGGCCTTAATCCAGCCGTGTTTCAAATCATTTTTATGCATGCACCATTTCAAATGTTTCAAATCATTTTTATGACAAACTTCTTAACCATAAATCATAATCACCCTTGGTTCCATATACCATGACGGTTTAATCCGTGACTCGGTGATATAAATTGGTTAATTAAATTTTAAAGGAAATTCTTTTCTTTTCTTTACCATTTTTCTTATTTATTTACATTTGTAAACATATTAGTCATAATTCATAATCATCCTTAGTTCCTTATACCATGTCGGTTTAATCAGGGTACGATGACAAACTTGACTAATTACAAAGAAATGAACTTAGCATATTAGTTCATATCAAACATTTTACATTTTTATTTGTAAACTATAGTTTTCAAACTTGCAAATCCGACAACGAATATTACTAATATAAAAGTAATTATTCCGAGTCATGCAAACAATACTGGCAAATCATTCATTACAAAATACGGTTTGAAACAACCTTTTTAACAACGAGGAGACGCCTCTTGGGTCGTCGTCTGACTCGCGCCCCAAGAGGCTATCTTTTTTCATATTTTAAAAACCTGGGCAGAGCCCTTTCCCTCGCCAATAGGCTCGCGCCCTAATGGGGTTGTCTGGCACCGTTTTGCCTCATTTTAGCACTTTTCTAGGATGATCCCAATTATGGTTAATCCGAATACGTGACGGATCAGATTAACAAGTTTATGTTTTTACACTTTATCCTTTAAACACACTTTTTCAAATAAATTGATCGTGTTAAGCACCATAATCCGAACTTGGTAAATGGATGTTTAATTTCCGTTTCACATATAAATTAATCTAAATCCAACTTTGACACCAATTTCTTGGTACATGCATAAACAACCGACTTAGTAAATCTTCACATGTTAGGTTAAGACTTTTGGATGCGCATTCATGCATTTAAACCGTTTTATCAACTCTTGCACTTAAACAACCATGATAGATCACTAGAGGCCGCTAACGCGGGCGGGATTGGCTGTTCGATTAAAGGGCTTCCCAATACATACCCTCACCCCTTACTCAGAACCTTTAGATAGTGGATGGCCTTATCCAGGACGTACAAGAGTCATTCTAGCGATAGGATGCTAAAGGGGGACGAGTCCTTATCTTTAGTACCTATGTCAAGCACTGCTTTTTGTCTTGATTGACTGAGGTATAAAGTGGACTCGAACGATTTCCAAGCATCCTATAATTGCTTGGTGGCTACTCCGAACATCTCTACATCGTTTCGAGACCTTTGCCGAGACGAAACCGACCGATCTAAAATGATCCGGTGTAAAGCATTTTTACGCCACCGAGCATGGCTTTCTGACCGCTGCATGTCCACAGATTGGGTTGGCGTTCAGGTGGTTCGTGACTACAGACTGGTAGGTGGCTCACGCCCACAGACTAGTATGTGGCCTATGTCCACAGATTGGCGACTCCGCTGGGGAAAACTAGGACACTTGTGTCTTTGTGATCCTTAGAGGTGAAACTCGAACGAGGTCGTGGTTAAAGTGCATTAATTGACATTACGGTCATAAGTTGGGTTCCTTGTGCAGGCCCACAACCTAACCTTTATCGACCAATTGGCTCGTCTCGTCGGCGTGAGTTTTCTCATTCCCGCGTTTCGAATCCCGATTGAGTCAAGCATACTGTGACGTTACACATTTCTGTTTCGTCAAAGAGCTTTAATTTCCTTCGTGCACGAGGCTAGGGCACCCTCCTTACACATTTTGTTTGGATTGGTATCCCTCTCGAAAATCGGGGTTTGATCGCTTGGTGTTTAACTCACACTTTTAAGCCAAAACCCGTGTCAGCATTATGCATAATATAATGAAATTGCGAGTGCTTATGTGTTATGTGATCATAAGTCCTTCCGTGTCATTTCCAAACTTTCAAAACACCTTTTTGCACCGTTATAATGGCCATTTCAAACCTCGGTCTTTCGCTGACCGTTGTTAACCTTTTATGCCATCATAATGACGATTTTCAAACCCGGTTTCTTACAACCGTCACAAAACATCTTTTTACGCCGTTATAATGGCCATTTAAAACCTCGTTCTTTCGCCGACCATTGCAAACCTTTTTATGCCGTCATAATGACGATTTTCAAACTCGGTTTTTATAACCATTTCAAATGCACCTTTTTATGCCGTCGTAATGACGATTTTCAAACCCGATTTCTTACAACTGTTTCAAAAACACATTTCGCGCCGTTATAATGGCCGTTTTAAACCTCGGTCTTCCGCCGACTGTTGCAAACTTTTTTAGGCCGTCGTAATGACGATTTTCAAACTCGGTTTTTATAACCATTTCAAATGCACCTTTTTATGCCGTCGTAATAACGATTTTCAAACCCGGTTTCTTACAACCGTTTCAAAAACACATTTCGCACCGTTATAATGGCCGTTTTAAACCACGGTCTTTCGCGGACCGTTGCAAAACTTTTCATGCCGTCGTAATGGCGATTTTCAAACCCGGTTTCTTCAGCCGTTTCAAAACACCTTTTTATGCCGTTATAATGGCCATTTCAAAACCCGGTTTTTATAACCATTTCAAATACACCTTTTCATGCCGTTGTAATGACGATTTCAAACCTTGGTTTTCACAAACCATTTAAAAATACCCTTTTGCGTCGTCGTAATGACGAATTCTAACCTCAAATTTTCAAAATTCGAAATCAATTTTCAAACAAAAAGGTTTTTCAAGCCATCGTAATGACGATTTCAACCCATACAACTTTCCAAATTTCAAATCTCGTTTTCGAAACCAAATTTTAGCTTTTCTAAGCCGTCGTAATGACGATTTCAATTCTCACAACTTTCGATTTGCATACCGTCTTTCAAAGTTAAAACGGCTTTTCTATGCCGTCATAATGACAAATCCAACACAAACAATTTTCAATCCCAAATCTTTGAAGACAGTTTTACCCGTTTTCAAATTTTCAACCCATTTTCAAATCATTTGAAAACAAATTTAACCGTTTTTAAATTTCAATTCAAAATCAAATCTTTAAAACCCAATTTAACCGTTTTTAGATTTCAAATCCAATTTCAAATATTTGAAAACAAATTTAACCATTTTCAGATTTCAAATCAAGTTTAAAATAATTTGAAAACAAATTTAACCGTTTTCAAATTTCAATTCAACATCAAATCGCTTGAAAACAAATTTAATCGTTTTCAAATTCTCCAATTTCAAATCGTTTGAAAATAAATTTAACCGTTTTCAAATTTACAACCCAATTTCAAATTCTTTGAAAACAAATTTAACCGTTTTCATGGCCATTGTGATGAAGATTCCAAATTCTTCAATTCTCGATTTTCAAATCCGTGACTCTGAATTTCGAAACCCGTCTTTGAAAATAACGTACTGCTTTCTAAGCCGTTGCAACCCCTGTTTATTTCAAACCCGTCTTCCGAAAATGAACTCAACCTTTTTCGAAAGACAACAATCTCGCTTTTTGAAAATTTATATTTTCGAAAATCCTTTTTAAATAATGACATCGAACATATCAGTCCACCTTTCCGATTCAGCCCCGAGTCGATTAGTCTCCAGTCGATTTCAAGTCAAGTCGTCAGATAAAGTCGAGTCTCCGCCAAAGTTAGTCCTACCTTCTGGTCTAGGTCGTGTCGCCTAATATAATTGTCAAGACTTCTTCAATGGCTTTAGCAGAGTCAAAACCTCTCGGGTATTAAACCCGTCTTTCCCCTACATTATGGGTCAAAGGTCAAGTGTGTGTACCTGTCTTACCCTACGGCGTCACGCCATAAACGCATATCCAAACTGAGTCAGAATTTGTCTGTCTAGGCATCACTATGCCAAAGTCGACACTCGAGTCTAGATTCAATGTCATGCACCAACGGTTCAAACACAAGAGGTCATTCACAATCTTTAATGAACTCATAACCTAGTCACACCGTCGCGTCTTCACGACATAACTGCCATTTATACATATGTATCGTACTTGCCGTTGTTTGTGCAATCCCTTGCCAAGACAAGTTATAACGCCTATCGTTATGTCAAATAGGAATCCCTTGGGTACCATCGCCAACCAGGAACTCAAGAAGCCGATCAATCTGCATCCGCCATGACTTCTGCCGAAATCAGCATGGTCCTTCGACTCCTAGCAACCGTGGAAAACTTGAGCACTCGTCTCTCCCAAGTTGAGGACAAAATGATAACCAAGAATTTTCCCTCTTCTAATATTGAGCAAAGGGTTAAACTTCTTGAAAGCCGACTACTTGCCAACGACAAAACCAACCCTAGTTGGAAGGCTACCAAAACCACTGAAGCCAATTCCTTGGGTGCTCCACCAACCAAAACCAGACGACCTCATAGGTCCCTCCCTGATTTGGGTATCCCTTATGCCACAGCCTTGGAAAGGCTAATCTCAAAAGGAAAGCTCAAACCGATTGGTCCAACTCCGGACCCTCTATTAAACAAGCGCGGTCTAAGATGGAATGGAAACCTCTTTTGCCAATATCACCAGGGTCGCGGACATGACACTGAGAAGTGTCTCCCTCTAAAAGGCGCCATCTTTGATATGATCGAAAAGGGTGAATTACCATAACCTCCTTCAACAAACAACAAAAACAACCATCCTGAAAACCCTATTGAGCACAGTCAGGAATCTTTCCTAGACTGATCTCATCTCATCTCTCTTGACAATGAGAAAATTCATGCAATTGATGAAGATGGCATACAAAGCGCTATAATGATGCTCTCTGTCTCTATCAACAACATATTCTTAAAGCTGCAAGTGGATATCGATGATTTGAATACCCGGGTAGCTAATTTGGATAAAAGGTTCGGTAATACTGAAAATGAACCGAACCGTCAAGAAGAAGACCAACCCTTGGTTCACCAACCAACAGATGTTGAAAATGAGGAATCATCTAATGGTTCGAAAACCCATGAACCCACCAACAATGAACATGAAATTGCCTCGCCAAATACCCTTTCAAAATGCCAAGCAACATCCCAAAAACTTCCCATTGACAACAACCAAATCCTGTTTCCGCTCATGGTTGACAAAAACAAAACTCACAAAAACACCCCAAAAAACGCCAATGTTGGAACTATGGGAAAACATCATAGGGTATTCACAGATCTGAGAATAACATATGACACCGCTCTGGAGATACTTGCTTCAGAAGGAATGCTGCAACCCATTCGTCCGACTCTAGACAACCTGAACACAAAAGAACCCATTTATGGAACGAAAATGCTTATTGCTACTACCATCAAGGCAAGGGCCATGACACCAAAACATGTTTCAAACTCAAGCATGCCATTCAAGATATGATTGAAGCTGGCAAAATCATAGTCGCACCTCGCAGTCAAGACAATCCTCCGGAATGTCTCAAGTCAAACGGCAAGGTCGAACGTTCTCAAAGGACGTTCACCAACCACAACACAACCTATGCCGCAGCTCTTCAAAAGCTTGTGACTGAAGGGAAGCTATAACTAATAGGGCCTACTTCGGACCCGCCTGAATGCAGGAAAACCCGTTTCTGGGACGGTAGTGCTTATTGCCAATATCATCAAGGAAAAGGTCATGATACTGAAACATGCTTCAAACTTAAATATGCTATTCAAAATATGATCGACAACCATCAACTGATAGCTTCATCCCTATGCCAACCACCAAGTGATTAAAACAACCCTCATGAACATCTCATTCTGTAAGGAGATGAAACCCTCATGGACTATTGTCCTCATATTGTCCCAAACAACGAGAGTGAAGTGCTCAAGTGGGTCAATGCTCAAGATCGAACATTCAAGCCGCTGGATGCTGCGGAGGAGACCTTCGAAGAGGAAAGTGATTATTAGGATTCTTTATCTACGATTGAGTCTAAGTCCGAGTCCGAGTCCGAGTCTTAGGCTTTCTCATATCTATCCTAGTCTCTGTCCTTTTATTCCTAAGTGACAAAACAGGAGTTGTCCTCATGAGTCACACGTATTCATCGAGTCTGTGCTAACATCTTATTTATCTAAATAAAAGCACGATTTCCAACTATCATATATCCTCCCCTTTACCATTTCCCGTTGACAACGAGAATTGATTTGAGAATTGATTAAAAACAAACAACATGTTCCAATTCGACGTGAGTAAACTTGAGTGACGTTCTGCTTCGAGTAAGCAAAAGACCCGAAACTCCGTGTCCATTCTCTTTACCTATTCCATGTCTGGCAATAGAAACTTTTCATTAACACCCAAGTTCGAACGAGCTTTTATCAAAGGGATTCTACGATGAACCTAGATAACAAACCAGAACGTCTCCTTGTTCATGATCAATGACAGAAGGCAAGCCCATTCCCCACAAAAATATCCCATCACCAAGTATCAACCTCTCACCAACGGGTACATCCCCGTCTGCACCTTTACCTTCCTCGAACGAAGGACAACAAAGAACCAATAGATCCAAGCCAAAATAAAAGCGAAAGGCCAAAATCAAAAACCAAAACCAAAAGGCCAAAAGACATTCGCCCAATCTCCAAACACAAAGCCAAAGCCAGAGCCAAAACAAAAAAATGAAATAGCGAAATTCAAATTCGTTATTTTTCCACAATTTCAAATGACGGAATTAAAAACCGTCACTTTTCAAGAAAATGAAATAGCGGAATTCAAAATTCGTTATTTTCTCACAATTCCAAAAGACGGAATTAAAAAACCGTCCTTTTTCAAAAAAAAAAAAAATGAAATAGCGAATTTCAAATTCGTTATTTCCTCACAATTTCAAATGACAGAATAAAAAATCGTCACTTTTCAAGAAAATGAAATAACAGAATTCAAAATTCGTTATTTTCTCACAATTCGAAACGACGGAATTAAAAACCGTCCTTTTTCAAACAAAAAACGAAATAGCAAAATTCAAATTCGTTATTTTCCCACAATTTCAAATGACGGAATTAAAAACCATCACTTTTCAAAAAATGAAATAACGGAATTCAAAATTCGTTATCTTCTCACAATTCCAAACGACAGAATTAAAAACCGTCCTTTATCAAACAAAAAAATGATATAACGAAATTCAAAATTCGTTATCTTCTCACAATTCCAAACGACGGAATTAATAACCGTCCTTTTCAAAAAAAAATAAAGAAATAGCGAAATTCAAATTCGTTATTTTCCCACAATTTCAAATGACGAAATTAAAAACCGTCAGTTTTCAAGAAAACGAAATAACGGAATTCAAATTCGTTATCTTGACAAAGACTCAAACGACGGAATTAAAAATCGTCACTTTTCAAACCTCGGACCAACAAGTCCAACACCGATATCCCGGACCAATGAGTCCAAAACACCAAGTCCAGGACCAACAAGTCCAAAGCCCAGGACCAATAAGTCTGAAACACCAAGTCTAGGACCAACAAGTCCAAAGCCCAGGACCTATGAGTCCAACACACAAAATCCCGGACCAATGAGTCCAAAACACCAAGTCCAGGACCAACAAGTCCAAAGCCCAGGACCAACAAGTCCAAAACACCAAGTCCAGGACCAACAAGTCCAAAGCCAAGGACCAATGAGTCCAACACACAAAATCCCGGACCAATAAGTCCAAAATACAAAGTCCAGGACCAACAAGTCCAAAGCCCAGGACCAATTAGTCCAACACACCAAATCCTGGACCGATGAGTCCAAAACACCAAACACCAAAACCTCAACAAACACTGCTTCACTCCTAAGTCCTTCTAGAGACTGCTACAGGGAGACCTATCTAGGCTTCTGAGGATTCCTCTCAAGCTCGTAATATCACACCTTAACCTTTAAGGTCCAGACATGGGATTCTTATCTCAAATTATTTACCAACCATTTCGTGCTCAGGCCACATCAAGCTTGAGACCCCATTCCGCACCATATTACAAGTCGTAACCCATTGGCCTAAACACCATAAAATACAAACTCCAGATTTTTATCTGTCAAACAAAACTATTATTACCAGGCTCCACATTCTATAATGTCGAAGCCATTTTCACCCTGACCCAGATACAGAGTCTTCAAAAAACATTTCTCCCCAGAACAGGACATGCACATTTCATTCTTAGAGTCCACTTTTTAGTGTGCTCACGTAACAAGAAACATTTTCATAAACTATGCCTCTTTGATTCGTGATCAAGAGGGAATTCTCTCCAATCAACTTTCGAGTCACCAAACGGAATTTATCGTCGTGACCCTCAGGTCCAGATTTTTATTTGTCAAACAAATCTATTATTACCAAACTCCAAATTCCATAATGTCGAAGCCATTTTCACCCTAACCCAGATACGGAGTCCTCGAATGCTTTGCTACGGAGAACGGGACATACCCAATCTACCCTTGGGTCCACTTTTTAGTGTGCTCACAAGACAAGGAACATTTTCACAAATTAGACCTCTTCGATTCATAATCAAGGAGGAATTCTCTCAAATCAATTTTCGAGTCACCAAACGACTTTTACCGTCGTGACCCTCACACTTTAAGGTCCTAACAGTTAGCTTAGGCACACACACTAAGAACTATGATCTGGTTTGATTTCACTTCACGTGAATACGTAGGCGGTCCTTCAAGGACACAACCACGCACCTCAAAATCAATTATCAAGACACACGTAGAACTACGATCTGGTTTGATTTCGCACACACGCGAATACTTGTTGGAAAATGTGTCCTCAACAATAGTGCGATCACATGATTTAATATCATAATTAAATCTCATACTAAGAATACAAAAGGGATGATTCTTTATATAGTAAACTGATCATCATTAATCGGTAATGATTGGCTAACTAGAGTTTGACATTACTGTCGTATGACGGTGGTGATCGGTTGATCCCTTTAGGTCACACCTATAGAATGAGGCCCAAATAGATATTTAATTAATTGTATACGATACAGGTTGATTAATTCCTTAATTATGGGAGTTCGATTTTGCGTCTTATTGTAATGTGATTAAATGAGATTTAATTTAGTAATTAAGTGTTAAATTGCTAAATTAGTTGAGGTTTTATATAAATTTTGAGGTAAAGGTAATTAGTTATCTAAAGTTACAAGGATTTGTAATTTTAACTAATTAGCTATTATAGGACCCATTATATATTGATATAATGGTAGTATATTACTCAAAAGTGGAGTGTATATTATATTAATAATCGTAATATTTAAGTGTTAAATGATTACGATAATAATTAATTATGTAAGATAGTTAAACATATGATTTATAAGCATTTGTGGGACAAATGACAAAAGGCAAAAATTGACCAAAATGGCTCCATTATTCCGGCCAAAAGAGAGAGCAAAAGATGCTCCTTTTGTCTTTTGTTTATTTTGGTTAAAGTGTGATAGTGACATATCACATAAGCTTTAATCATACCATTTCTTACACTACTCTACCTACACTATAGCTATAAGTAAAATAAGAGAAAAATATTCTTCCCTATGCATGAAGAGCAACCGGTTTTGGCTCTTTAAAAGGGGAAGTTGTTGCTCATTTTTCTTTTGACTTACTTACTTACTTTCACTTGTATTTTCCTCACATGCAAATTGCTAAAAACTCTCTCAAATACTAATACTCTCCAACTATTACTAGAGGTAGTAATAATAGAAATATTAGTAATATTAAGGTAACATTTCTACTACATATCTAGTTAATATTAGTAGGAATTTTTGGGATTAATCTTGGGTGCAACTTATTGGAGTGTCTTCTATACTTTGAGTCTTAGGAGGATCATCCATCATATTAAGCTCAAGAACAAGCGAAAGAAGGTGACCTTATTTGTGCCCACATTTTCGAACCAATAATCAATGTAAGGGGCATTGTTTTTCTTATAAATCTCTTATATTGTTATGCATGCACTAGATCTAAAGAACAAATAATTAACAAGTTAATTAGTTCACTATTATAGGAGTCTAATATTAGGTATATGAACTTAACAAGTGGTATCTGAGCATAAGGATGTTGCATGCATAATCGGTTATTGTTTTTCCGAGTTAACAAGTTAACATATAAAACTAAAAATTTGTAAATTATAAGTATAAGCCACGAAATCATCATGTATGTTATATATTCTGGTCCTAAAATTTTTTTAGGTCATTTTTATGATTTATGGAAATTTTATGCTCATTTTAATGATTTTTGGTCATTTTATTACATTTTTATGACTAAAATGGGAATTAAAATGCTAAAAATAGTTAAACTAAGTCTCTGACCTTGGAAATTTTATATGACCTCACATACATATGTTAAAAGTTGTGTGTAAAATCTAGTATTAATTGGATTAATATTGCATGATTTATGATTTTTATGAGATAAAAATGGATTAAAAGAGGTAAAATGGTTAAAAATAGTTAAATTTTGAATTAGGCAATGAGATTTTAATATATTGTCATATGCATAATTTACAGAGTGTATGTAAATTTTGAGATTAAAAGATCTCATTTAGCATGATTTATGAATTTTTAGAGTAAAAATGGCATAAATAGTGACTATTTTAGCATAAATAGCTAAAACGTATTACATGGCATGAGAAAATTATTTTGAGTTGCATAAATATTCCATTAATCATATCTGAAGTTACAAAATTTATTGGATTAATTTTTGGATACTTTGGATGTTTTATGAGATAAAACCGATAAAATGCAACCATATTTTCTCTAAAATAAATTCGAAAATTTTAACCATCATTTTTGACATTATGAGTGTCATGGATATATTCCAGAATGTTCAAAAATTTAAAATTCAAATTTTGAAATTATTATGATTTAATTTGGATTTATTTCATATAAATGATAATTTTAAGGTCAAATATGAGCATAAAAATTAAATCAAGTTGAATTATTATCAAAAATTGAGTGATGACTAATTTTTGAGTCCTAAAAGGTGTTAGGATAATTAACTTGAGCTTAGATATGATTTAAGTGTTAATTAGTGATTTTAAAAGGTTATTATCACGCATTTCCATAAAACCGGGTTACATGTACGACATAAGTTAAATAGGGCGATTTGGCACATAATTTGGCATGATAGGTACATATTGTAATGCTGCATATTTCAATTGTTGAATGTTTTTTATTTATATAATTTTGAATTATGTAATTTTGTCTTCGTATGACCTTAGCTTTAATCGATATTACCCGTAATGAAAGGGAATATTGATTTGGTTGTAATTTAATGTGATCTCGTATCACTTTTATTTCATTAGTTTTTTCCATTTTTACAAATGTATAATAGGAATAGATTTGTATTTTTATTATTATTTTTAAATATGGAGTATCTTCAAAGACGGTGCCATTCGGAAAGATGATCCGACGAAGACGGAATTCTTGGAAGGCGCGCCACTTGAATATTCAAGGGACCAAAGGAGTTGGTTTCCGAATATGTAATAGATTATTAGATTTTCTATTTTAGGAAGGCCATACTAGGAATTTTATTTATTGCTTAGCATTTCTTTTAACATGTTACATGCATTGCCAAATCGCCATAACTACACATGCATATCATATCGAGTCATCGACTGTGTCAATTAAAATTATCGTAGTTCACCGCTTTAGTTCACTTAAAACGTGATAGATAATAAATTGACAAGACCTCTCACATATAATAATTGAGAAATAACCTTACCAAATAGTAGAAACCATGAATCCCAATTTCATAAGGGAGTTAAGCCGGCTTTACCGTAATACAAACCTTGTTACGTGGGTAAGTGGGTAATAAAATGTTATTACATCGAAATTTGGATTGAGCTCAACGGAAATATTCGTGACCGTAGTCGCATGTGTTCCGGGCTAAAGATGAAAATTAGAGTAATTTTTATCGACCGAGAGTTCTAGAAGTATAATCGATTAAGAGGTTAATCCACCGAGTTATATTAATAAGAGATGACTCGGCTCACCGTACCCGTATTAATATGAATTTGGATCTCGGAATCATTTATATTAGTTGGGTGGAGGTCACTATATAAATGTTAAAACTTGTTTAAAAATGTTTACAAGTTTGATTAAAATGACAAATGCTAATATTTCCTTTACCTCCATATTTGTAGTTGATATATATCACAATGGATCCATCACAAGCAACAACACCAATTACCATTGAGTCATGTCACAACTTATTTGACGAAATTTGCTCCAACAACCACCTCGATACTACTAGAGAGCTTCATTTTGGGATCGGTTCTGATGGAAACCTCAATTTTATCACTTCCTCCATACCTCCTACTATAACTAGGCCTTGTGTGAATGCGTCTCGGGTAGACCATGTAACTAAGTCTATGAGATCCTTATCTTTGGAAGGAAGGGATGCCGAAGTAAGTGGGAGTCCAAGCAAGCAAGTTCTTGCTACAAAAGGGAAATGGCTCAAGTGGAAGGGAAAGAAAGGGAGAAAATTCAACTATGGTAACAAAAGGACTAGTGGGACTAGTAGAGGAGCCAAAGTTGATGATGAATGCCATTATTGTCATGGCATGGGACATTGGATAAGGAATTGCCCCATATATTTGGAAAATATAAAGGATGGACTTATCATTCCACTTGGTAAAACTCCTTCTGAGATTTATGTTATTGATGTAAATTTCACTTCCACCACAACATGGGTACTAGATACTGGTTGCGGTTCTCACTTTTGTAATCATTTAGAGGGGCTAAGAAACGTGGAAAAGCTGAGCAAAGGCGATGTTGATCTCCGACATGGGAATGGAGCTAGGGTAGCGGCCACGTCCAAGGGTACTTATGTACTTGTTCTAGCAAATGGATTTGAGTTGTATTTGCATAATTGTTTTTATGTACCTACTCTATCTAAGAACATTATTTCAGTTGCTATGTTAGACATAGAGGGCTTTAATTTTGCCAATAAAAATAATTGTTGTATTATTACTAGAAATGACTTGGTCATAGGCCGAGGCTCTTCTATTAATGGCATTTATGTTCTAGAGACTTCAAATCCAAACAATGACATCTATAATATACAAACCAAGAGACTCAAATCAAGTGAACCAAGTGAATCGTACATTTGGCATTGTCGATTAGGTCATATCAATGAGAATCACATTAAAAGATTAGTTTCTACTAACGTGATTAAACCATTTGATTTCCAATCTTATGGTATATGCGAATCTTGCCTCCTAGGCAAAATGACTCGTAATCCTTTTAGTGGTAAAGGGACACGAGCTAGTGAACCTTTGGTCCTTATACATACCGATATGTGTGGACCAATGAGTGTCACCGCTAGGGGTAATTATGATTACTTCATTACCTTCACCGATGATTTAAGTAGATATGGGTATATCTACTTAATGAAGTATAAGAGTGAAGCTTTTGAGAAATTTAAAGAATTTCAGAATGAAGTAGAAAACCAATTGAACAAAAGGATAAAGACACTACGATCGGATCGTGGTGGAGAGTATCTCAGTAATGAATTTGATTCACACTTGAAATATTGTGGCATTGTGTCACAACTCACTCCACCTGGTACACCACAACTTAATGGTGTAGCTGAGAGGAGAAATCGAACCTTACTAGATATGGTTTGATCTATGATGAGTCTAACCGAGTTACCCGACTCGTTTTGGGGTTTTGCAATCCAAACCGCAATCAAATCATTGAATTATAGTCCATCAAAAGCAACCAAAAAGACACCATATGAGATGTGGAAAGGAAGGGTTCCTAATATATCCTACATGAAAATTTGGGGATGTGATGCTTACGTCAAGGTAAAGACCGACCAAAAGCTAGCCCCGCGATCCGAAAAATGCATCTTTGTAGGTTACCCTACTACCTCCCGAGGCTACTACTTCTACAAACCTCAAGAAAACAAAGTGTTTGTGTCTAATGAGGCTGTCTTCTTAGAAAGTAATTTTATTTCTAAGAGACAGAGTGAGAGAAATTTTGAACTTAATGAAGTTCAAGAGACACAAACCGAAAAAAAAGACACATGAAGAAGCACGTGAAGACGTTCCTTCGTCGTCTAATTTGGAAGTTATTCCTCAATTAAGGAGGTCGGGTCGAGAAATTCGTCATCCTGATAGATACGTGGGTCTTATCGAAGAGGATGGGAGTCTTGATGTGTTGCTTCTAGAAAGCGACGAACCCGCCACCTACAAAGCTGCAATCTATAGTCCTAATTCAGCTTTATGGCTTCAAGCCATGGAATCATAAATTAGTTCTATGCATGAAAATCAAGTTTGGAACTTGGTGGATTTGCCTGAAGGGGTGAGACGTCTTCAATGCAAATGGATCTTCAGAGTAAAGAATGGCATAGAAGGACATGATGATGTCTACAAGGCTAGGCTAGTTGCAAAGGGTTTTACCCAAGTTCAGGGTCTTCACTATGATGAAACCTTTGTCCCTGTAGCCATGCTAACATCCATTCGGATGTTGTTAGCGATTGTCGCATTTCATGACTATGAAATATGGCAAATGGATGTAATGACCGCTTTTCTAAATGGGCATTTAGAAGAGGAGGTGTACATGTTACAACCTGAAGGTTTTGTAGATCCGATAAATCCTAACAAAGTGTGCAAGCTTAAGAGATCCATTTATGGTCTTAAGCAAGCATCTAGAAGTTGGAATCATCGATTCAATCATGTTATAAGAGAAAATGGTTTTACTCGAAGCATTGAGGAACCATGTTTATACATGAAGTTCAGTGGGAGCAATGTTGTGTTCCTAATATTGTATGTGGATGACATACTACTTATTGGAAATGACATTCCAATGTTATCCTTCGTCAAGGAGTATTTGGGAAATTATTTCCAAATGAAGGATTTAGGAGAAGCACAACGCATACTAGGTATCCAGATCTATAGAGATAGACCCAAAAGGATATTGGCATTGAGTCAAGAATCTTATATTGAGAATATTCTTCGACGCTTCAGCATGGAAAAGTCTAAGAGAGGCTTAATTCCTATGGGTAGTTGAATCATTTTGAGCAAGTCTCAATCCCCTTCCAAACCCGAATATGTTGAACGCATGAAGTTGATTCCTTATTCTTCCGCTGTTGGATCAATCATGTATGCCATGATATGCCCTCATCCGGATGTCTCTTATGCTTTAAGCATGACTAGTAGCTATCAAGAGAATCCAGGTGAGAGTCACTGGATAGCTGTGAAGAATATCCTTAAGTACTTGCGAAGGACTAAGGATTCTATCTTAGTGTTTGGAGGACACTTCGAGTTATGTGTTAAGGGTTACACAGACTCGAGTTTTCAAACAGATAGAGATGATATGAAATCCTAGGCTGGATTTATATACATGCTCAATGGTGGTGCCATAAGTTGGAGAAGCTTCAAGGAAGCTGTGATTGCGGATTCTACTACGGAGGCTGAGTACGTTGCAGCATTAGAAGCTGCCAAGGAAGCCGTGTGGATTAGGCAATTCATAGAAGGGCTAAGGGTAGTTCCCACCGCCAAAGATCCTATCACGATCTTCTGTGACAACAGTGGGGCAATCTTTCAAGCTAAAGAACCCAAGTCTAGCAACAAGTCTAGACACGTACTTAGAAAATTTAATGTAATTAGGGATTTCATTGAAAGAAAGGAAGTAGCGATTTGTAAGGTTGGAACAGATGACAACATAGCTGATCCATTGACCAAACCTTTATCGCAAGCAAAGCATGGCCATCGTGTTGTATCCATGGGTCTAAGGCTTATGCCAAATTTGTATTAGATTATAAGATATGAACAGAAAAACCTTTGTTTTTGGTTCATATATGATAATCGCATTTGTTGTTTGAGTTTATTTATACAAACTCGTTTATTAATTACTTTGTTTTATCCAAATGGGTTGTAGAGATAAATTGAACCCCATTAAAGTGAACTGGATGAACATGGTATTCGCCCCTAGTTACTTATATGAGGTGACGTCTCGAAGTGACTAGAGTGTGATGCGATTGATGGCAAGTTCAAGTGCCATAGAGTCATACAGGATGACTAGTCGATCACATAGGCAGACTGTATGGGACACTCTGTCGGGCAGTGACCGTTTATAGAGTTCTGGTAATTCATAAAGCCTGGTCGTGGCAAGAGCTACTATAGTATTCTTATGAGTCAATTCTTTTGACTAGAGACTATTCGCCCAAGTTGGCATAATTTTTTTGATTAGCTTTGATTTATACTCTACGACTTCGTAAATGAGGTCAAACTAGGTGTATTTTGGGTTATGTTGAATTGTGGCTTAACAAAGGGAGTAGTGTGATAGGAATTGTCCACCCCTTGTCAGGGTTGTTTGAAATCTCAAGGCCACTCGAGGAGTAGTTAACTGGAAATGTGTGGCCACGCTCGGAAGGTATCTATGGTAGATAATTCCGGTCACACAGTTATTCTCCAGATCGAGGAAACCACTCAAGATATGATCAAGTGCAAGTACGACCTGCAAGACACCTTGCATTGAGTGGGAGATTGTAATAGGACAAGAGAATTGGTGACGCACACTTGTCTCGGACAAGTGGGAGATTGTTGGAAAATGTGTCCTCAACAATAGTGCGATCACATGATTTAATATCATAATTAAATCTCATACTAAGAATACAAAAGGGATGATTCTTTATATAGTCAACTGATCATCATTAATCGGTAATGATTGGCTAACTAGAGTTTGACATTACTGTCGTATGACGGTGGTGGTCGGTTGATCCCTTTAGGTCACACCTATAGGATGAGGCCCAAATAGATATTTAATTAATTGTATGCGATACAGATTGATTAATTCCTTAATTATGAGAGTGTGATTTTGCATCTTATTGTAATGTGATTAAATGAGATTTAATTTAGTAATTAAGTGTTAAATTGCTAAATTAGTTGAGGTGTTATATAAGTTTTGAGGTAGAGGTAATTAGTTATCTAAAGTTACAAGGAGTTGTAATTTTAACTAACTAACTATTATAGGACTCATTATATATTGATATAATAGTAGTATACTACTCAAAAATGGAGTGTATATTATATTATTAATTGTAATATGAGAGTGTTAAATGATTACATTAATAATTAATTATGTAAGATAGTTAAACATATAACTTATAAGCATTTGTGGGACAAATGACAAAAGGCAAAAATGGACCAAAATGGCACCATTATTCCGGCCAAAAGAGAGAGCAAAAAAGCTCCTTTTGTCTTTTGTTTATTTTGGTTAGAGTGTGATACTGACATATCACATAAGCTTTAATCATACCATTTCTTACACTACTCTACCTACACTATAGCTATAAGTAAAATAAGAGAAAAATATTCTTCCCTATGCATGAAGAGCAACCGGTTTTGGCTCTTTAAAAGGGGAAGTTGTTGCTCATTTTTCTTTTAACTTACTTACTTGCTTTCACTTGTATCCCTCACATGCAAATTGCTAAAAACTCTCTCAAATACTAATACTCTCCAACTATTACTAGAGGTAGTAATAATAGAAATATTAGTAATATTAAGGTAACATTTCTACTACATATCTAGTTAATATTAGTAGGAATTTTTGGGATTAATCTTGGATGCAACTTATTGGAGTGTCTTCTATACTTGGAGTCTTAGGAGGATCATCCATCATATTAAGCTCAAGAACAAGTGAAGGAAGGTGACCTTACTTGTGCCCACATTTTCGAACCAATAATCAATGTAAGGGGCATTGTTTTTCTTATAAATCTCTTATATTGTTATGCATGCACTAGATCTAAAGAACAAATAATTAACAAGTTAATTAGTTCACTATTAGAGGAGTCTAATATTAGGTATATGAACCTAACAATACGTAGGCAGTCCTATTACTAGGACACAACCACACCTCACACACATTCAATTCACAACCAGCAGAACTACGATCTGGTTTGATTTTGCAAACACGCGAATATGTAGGCAGTCCCCCAACAAGGACACAACCGCATACCCCTTTCAATCTCAACCATCAACATCAATCCTCAAAAGCAGCCCACTCAGTTGCATGCTCAATGCTATACCTCTTTACTGGGGGCTTTTTCCTTAAGACGTCGCCTATTCCTCCTTTTGCCAAAATCCTATCTTCTCACTCTAGGAGCTTCTCTTTCGAGACGCCACCCGTCCTCTATCCTCAAACATCTTTTGAGTCTCGACTACAATCCAAAATAAAACCGCCCATAGCCTAGTGCTCGGTTTGGACGATGGCAAGATCTTGGCTCCGCTCTCCGAATCATCAAGAAGTGATCTCAAGCAAACAAATGGAGGCAAAGATATCCAGAGGAGATAATCAATTCGTGTTCCCCAGCCAAGCGGACCTTCTACCTCAGGTATTTGATACGCGTTGTCACCCTTTCTTGGCTAGGAGTTACACTTACATGTGCAAAGGCTGTCAGAGTCACCCACGTGTCGTGTCGATACCAAGTTTATATCACGTTCACGACCATCTGTTTGTCAGTCTGTTAGTATGCGTCCGTGTGAGTCAATGTTACAACGGTCACGTCTCTCTAATCTATCAAATCACGGATTTACGAGTAACAAGACTCAATTTTAAACTTCACAACTTTCGAAACTTTTATCTTCCCTCACGTGATATATTACATACTAGTTGCTTACATGCTAATTGCTCACATGCTTACGTGCTTATGTGCTTATATGCTTGCATGCTACGTGCTTGTCTATGCGACTGCGGATTTGTGTGGTCACTAACCCTGCAGATAATCTTGAGAAGAGAAACGCACTCTAACTGAGTACTGAGTTCTTCCCAAAAAACGTCAACCCGTCAAGTCCAAAGGCTTTAACCGCGTCGATTATAGAGCATACGCTACCTCCCAACGAGCGGAAACTCATATTCCCAGCGAGTCCTGAGCAGTTTCTAACTCCCCAGCGAGTGCCGATTTTCAAATAGAAGTCACGCAGGTCTTTCAAAGATCCTCGCAACACCATTCATGATCTTGACGCAACGCTTTCCCTAAATGGTTTTTCAGAGAGCCTTGCTTGGATGATTTATCCCCACGGAGTTCGTTTAGGAACGTCGGCAAGTTGGAGTTCGTTGCTCCCTAGCCGAACCTATCAACGTCAACCTGGTTAGAAGTCATTACCAGACAATATCTTGAAATAAGCCCGATGTTTCAGGCTATCTCCCGCAGTCGATCATTCGACAACCATGGCTGGCGAGCCTCAAAACGCACATTCAACATAGCTGGCGAGCCTCAAAACGCATCACATTCAACATGGCTGGTGAGCCTCACAACGCAGATTGAACATGTCTGGCGAGCCTCACAACGCACCTTCAACATGGCTGACGAGCCTCACAATGCACCTTCAACATGGCTGGCGAGCCTCAAAATGCACCTTCAACATGGCTGGCGAGCCTCAAAACGCACATTCAACATGGCCGGCGAGCCTCACAATGTAACCTCAACGCGGCTGGCGAGCCCCATCATATCCGCAACATGGTTGGCGAGCCTTTACCCGTAAACAAGAAACAATCCAAGGACATATCCCGAAGACGCCTCAGGTATGATTCCTTCTTATGGCTGGCGAGCCTTTATACGTAGTCTAATGAACTTTAAATGACCCGCATCGACAGTCGACAGACTCTAAACTGTTCCCGACGGCAGGTCTTTGACTCGAATCCCCGAGTCGCCTCGACGTCGCCCTTCCCGACGGCAGGTCCTCAGCCCAAACCCTTTTGAGTCGCCTCGACGTCGCAATGGTCTTCAGGTTGTAATCTTCGATTGACCTGGAGACTATACTTTGATTTTCGCCCCGTCCAAGCCTCAGTTAAAGTGGGGGCTCTGTAGATACCCAGTATCTGCACCTTCCAAAAACCACCCGATGATGATCTGACTATAACGTTTTTTCGATATGCGTGCGTGGATTGGCTATATATGAGATGGTTTCATGAATTACTCGGATATGAAAAATGTTTTTAAAAATGGTTTTCTAACTTCATTTGCATTAAAACAATACTATTTAGAGTTAAAACGGTCTTCGGACCCAAAACCGACTCAGAAACCCGCAACTCGAGTCAACCTGAGTCAACCCGAGTCTCGAATGTCAAAAATAATGCCATGAATGGCTTTATCACATCATTTGCATTAAAATTATACTAACTAGAGTCAAAACCGATACCGAGCCAAAAACCGACTCAAAATTCAAATCCCGACTCAACACGGATCGAACCCGAGTCAAGTACACAAAGTACCTACCCCAAATAACACCCAAAAATCGTCTTATTAGATGTCCATATTGTTATACGACATCATATTTCAATACCACAAATCAAACCAACCAAATAATAGATAGGGTAAAGGCCACGTCCAAATTGGAAAGGACAGGGCACCCCATTTCATAGCAGGGGGCTCGCGCCTCTTTAGGCTTCCTGCTTAGCCTGTAAGCAAACTCAACCGACCCACCACCCAACATTTTTCTATAAATACCCACCCTCACACGCCATAATCTTCACTCAAGAGTCCGCCCCCTCATATCTCCCTTAAAATTCTATACTCGACTTCCTAAGTCACCAAATCGACACTTGTTTTCGACCTACCGATCGAAAACACAAGCCTTACACATTTTTTTTGGTATCGTCGCCGTGAATTCGACCGACCTATTCGACCAACTCAACATTAATCAACATGTTTTTCAACAACATATTTTCCACTCATTTTCAAAACAAAATCCTTTTTTAAGGCACTCTTTTAAACTTCTTTGATCGTGAGTAGTCACAACGAGAAAACCATCTCTAAAGTCGACTACCTCGTAAACATCAATACATGTAAGTTTGAGGGTGTAAACAACTCACTTATTTCATGTCTTTGATGTTTTTATGAGTTTATAAGCATGGACAATGCATAACACGATCCAAAAATAGGAGAAATGAGCCAAAACCGGATTTTGGCCTGAGACAGGGGCTGCTTGCATAGCAGAGAGGCTCGCGCCTCAATGCCCTGTCAGGCCTTAATCCAACCGTGTTTGTTCTCGTATTTCCTCTTTATTTCATTTCTTGTTTGCAATCGGTTTTTACCATTTTAAATGTTTCAAATCATTTTTATGACAAACTTTTAACCATAAATCATAATCACCCTTGATTCCATATACCATGAAGGTTTAATCCGTGACTCGGTGATATAAATTGGTTAATTACATTTTAAAGGAAATTCTTTTCTTTTATTTACCATTTTTCTCATTTGTTTATATTTGTAAACATATTAGTCATAATTCATAATCATCCTTGGTTCCCTATACCATGTTGGGTTAATCCGGGTACAATGACAAACTTGACTAATTACAAAGAAATGAACTTATTAACATATTAGTTCATATCAAACATTTTACATTTTTATTTGTAAACTATACTTTTCAAACATGCAAATCCGACAACGAATATTACTAATATAATAGTAATTATTCCGAGTCATGCAAACAATACTGGCAAATCATTCATTATAAAATACGGTTTGAAACAACCTTTTTAACAACCAGGAGATGCCTCTTGGGTCGTCGTCCGACTCGCGCCCCAAGGGGCTATCTGTTTTCATATTTTAAAAACCTAGGCAGAGCCCTTTCCCTCGCCAATAGCGGGCGGGATTGGCTGTTCGATTAAAGAGCTTCCCAATACATACCTTCACCCCTTACTCAGAACCTTTGGATAGTGGATGGCCTTATCCAGGGCGTACGAGAGTCATTCTGGCGATAGGATGCTAAAGGGGGGCGAGTCCTTATCTTCAGTACCTATGTCAAGTAACGCTTTTTGCCTTTATTGACCGAGGTATAAAGTGGATTCTAACGGTTTCCAAGCATCCCGTAATTTCTTGGTGGCAACTCCGAACATCTCTGCATCGTTTCTAGACCTTTACCGAGACGAAACCGACAGATCTAAAACGATCCGGTCGAAATAATTTTTACGCCACCGAGCGTGGCTTTCAGACCGCTGCATGTCCACAGATTGGCTTGGCGTGCAGGTAGCCTGTGACTACAGACTGGTAGGTGGCTCACGCCTACAGATCGGTATGTGGCCTATGTCCATATCCATGGTCGCATCATCAATGTCAAAAGTGAGGCTACTAGGAATGGTGTATCGTTGGGCTTGAGGGCGGGGTGATTCCTCCCTCTCCAAGTGAGATGTCGGGGGTAGCCTTCCATCGGCTGGGAGTTTCATATGCCAATGCTCGTCAACCCTCCAAGAATAGGTACCCTCCTCCATCCCATCTATAATCCAAGACTTACCTTTAAACCAAGCAAGATCGAAGTACACGACTCCGCTAGACATAGGTGCGTCCACCGCCCCCGGCTCATAAGCTAGCAAATTATTAGCCAACCGAGTTACCAAGGCCCCCACAATCTAAGGAGCACTTGTTCGACTCGGTCATCCTCTCAAGGGCAAGGCTCACCATAGATATATCATTAACGTAGAAACGCTCTTCATGGCGGGGGTTAAGGTATGAACTCAAGATAAACATCTCCATGGAGTTGAGTTTGCTCGGGTTTTTTCTCCCATAAAGGAGGTTGGTCAAGGAGCGCAAGAAGATATTTAGGACGGGGTGCTCGACATCACTATTTTTCATGTTACTCACACGGTCTTTCCTTTACTCGTATAGAGGTGAAAATACCTCGAAACTTTCATGTTTTTCTCAATCTTGTCATGGTGACCCTCGACTCGCTTACCCACTCCAAAATGGTCGGCAAACGCGTCACTATCTAGGTTGAAGGTATTCTTGAGCATAAAACTCACATCATGGGTTTCCTTATCATTGGAGAAAGAGCTCAAAAACTCGAGGGTGAGGTTATGGTAGCTTATCTCCTCTAGGTTGTACAATCCTTCCAACCCAAGAACCGTAAAGATGTCATGTACCTCCCACTCTATTCCCAAGGCCTCCAAGGTACTTACCGACATACACTTTGTTGCGTCCATCCTTCTAGTGGCTAGAACCTCAAAGTTACTCCGATGATCTTCGCTCCCAAAGGCTATCGTCGAGTAGCTCGGAAGGGTGATAGCGGGCGGTGACTCTTGTTGTGATTGGCGGGAATTCCTTCCACGGCCGGTTCTAGTGTTCCTCGACGTGCTATAAGATGAAATCAGATGACAAGATATGGAATGGGAAAGGTAAGAATTAGAAGTCAAATTTGGATATGAATGAAAATTTCCCCCACTTCTCAAATTGGTGAATGACAATTTAATAGAAAATCCTAACATAGTTCTCATGTATTTTAACCAATATTCCAATATTTTCTCATGTTATAAATTCTTTTTCGGAAATTGAAATTCTTGTGACATAATATGGTTTAAAACATAACCTTAATCACATGTACTACCCTTGCTTATTATCCAACTCGTTCAAACTTGACTTAACCCTGACATACTACACTAGACTCTTAGCATAATAGTCATTTGTTCAAATCTTGAAAAATGTTGAGATGGGAAAGTTTAACATAAGAGGTTACATGTTATTGAAATCAATTTACTCCATTAAGATGCAATTAAGACAAGAATTGACTTAATAAAATTAAAATCCGGGTAAGTGAAATGCTTATTTTCGACACTTTAAAGTCCTTAAGACGAAACAATTTTCGATGTAAGGCTTCCTCAAGCATCGTAAGTTTGAGGTTTTGTTTAATCAAGAGTAAGTGACATAAGTAGTGAGCATAAAAATTAAAATTTTGACATGGCTATTGTCGGATTTTCGAGAATTTGGTCACATTTTAAGACAAAATAATCTTAGTTTACCTCATAGTATAGCAACAACTATAAATTTCATAGTCTAACAACATACTGAAACAATTCTTAAGACCCAAATTACACTTGTTCATGGGTGTTTTAAGAGAAGTTTGAAAATGTCACGCAAGTTTTAAGACGAAATTTTGTTTCATTTTGAGACCACATACCACATTACTAACTAAGATAGTAGTCGTATAAGGCAATTAAACCAAGTTTTACCCATGAAAATCAAAATTTGGGCATGACTCACCTAGATTTCGAAATTTTGAGACGAAATTTTATGATGAAATTTTCACATATTAAACAAGATCCATTAATAACAAAAAAGGTTAAGCCTTTGTTGTTCAATTAAACTCAACAACAAGCACCAAAATCCCATTATTGACTCAAGAACAACATTTTCGAGTTCATCAATGGTGAACAAAATTTCATCACAAAAATTTGATTTTTATCAACAATAATGGTGTAAAAACTTTACTACTATCATGAATTAAGCAAAATAGGTAACTAATTAACAAAACTCAAATGAACTTAGTGTAGATCTAAAAAAAACCAAATTGGGGAAAAGATGAAAGAGAATGAATAAGCTTACCTTGACAAATTAATGGAATTGGGTGAAGAAAAGTGGAGTAATAGGATGAATTCCAAGCAAAAAGGAGCAACAATGGAGGTTTTGGTTGGATTTTTGGTGAGGAAAGAGATGAAGATATGAAGATAAGAATGAAAAGTGAAGGAGATAGGGGCTTTTATTTGAGTACCCTAACCCGTGTGAATCCACTAGGTCGAGGGCTGAGTGTACTCGGTCGAGTACAACTCTACTCGGTCGAGTGACGATTTTTCAGAAATGTACCACCTCCTGGATTTGGTCCACTCGGTCGAGTCAAGGGTCCACTCGGTCGAGTGATTGTTTACCCGGCCGAGTTGTTGCTCGCACTCGGCGAAGTGATTCCATTAGGTTTAAATTCTCAACAAAATCCTATCAACGGAAGTCCTGCAAGACAATAAGAGGTTCGGGAGTCCACCGTCTATCAGTGACCCATCCCGAGTTAGCTCATGCGGCATCATAGTCGCCGTTCCTTATCTACTACTTCCATACTCGCATTTACTCTACCAAAATCATCACTAATCATACCCTGACGATAACATCATCAAGCACTAGATATGCACACGATATGAGTTAAAAGAATGGAACTATAATTTTTCAAAATGTGCCACGACATGTAAATCTACTCATCCAATTTCCGTATCCTATCACACGCATATGAAAGTCTATCATGCAAAAGTCTATAAACAACCACATCATTCATGTAATCACACAATATTGTCTATGTCGTTCACCCATACTTGTAACCACCCACGTAGTGACCAACCGAGATAATAGGAAATAGTTTTGCTATGAGGGCGCCGACTCATCCAAAACCGATCCCTTATCTTGCTCATATCGGGTTCATTTTATTAGACACTCCTAAATTGATTTTGATTCATTGATTTAGGTTCTAAACTCGAGGCTCTGATACCACTTTGTAACACCCCCTTCTTGCCCGGCCAAGGAAATGGGAGGATATTACCATCTCGGTTTTTCGACGCGGTGAAATCGGAGTTGCAATTAAGAAGCAATTAATAAAAGTAAAGTATTTAGTGGATTACATAACCATAAAAGAATAAATGAAATAAACGATAAAACTCATGACTACTATGCTACTCTAATGAGATGACACTCGGCTCCAAGTCCAAAGCTCGTCCCGTCTCCCTCATGACACAAACTCAACCTGCTCCCCATATGATCGGAAATATCATATGGATCGATACAGGCGACCCCGAAAATAGGTGACAATTACACAGATACAGAAAACGTCAGTTTCAATACTTTAATAAGAGACACAACATAGTAAAAAAATATGCAACATGCTAAGATGTAAAGGAAATACAATTATCATGCCGGTACCGAGACACGCCCACATATACCCATATCCATCGGTGCCAGGGACACACCTACGACACCACGCCTCACCATAAGGTTCTGGGACACGCCCAGACGTACCGGGTCTGGAAGCCAACCGAATCCCCTGCCAGACGTGGTGTCTCACCACACGAGTCCCTCATAACTCAAGCCATTAATGTGCACATGCCCCTTGGAGTGGGAAGCTCCAAGGGGCGACCCGAGCACAAGACGGTTTTCCAACCGTCTTACGTCTCCTCAACAACCAAGTATCACCACCAAAGACCTTCAACATAATACAACCATAACCACATATGACAAATGAAAAACAACACAAACATATGACTAATTTATGAATTCAATCCCAACATGTCATGAATAACCATCCCTCAAATACCAACATGATACACCAACCGACTCACAAATGCAATAGTGAGGAAATACACCCAAATATGCATACAAAATATTGAAACCGAGTAGGATAATCTACCTTTTCGCATACTTCACAAGCTAACTCGATTCCAACTCGACTCCATCTCATAAGACCGTCTCATCCTAAACAACTCATACAACACTATCACAATGAATTCTACACTACCATAATATGAAACTCTTTATTATTAGTCACTAATTACCCATATTACATAAGTAAATTTCTAATTAATCTCCCCCTAGAAAAACCCTAAAATTGAGATTAACATAAGACTAAGGAGAAAGGTGAGATTTTGACTTACAAAGGTAGATCGAGAATTAGGAAGGATGTTCCACCTTCAATCCAAGCTTGAAAGCCATGGGAGGGTTTTGGGAGCATTTAGAGAGAGGGGAAAGTGTTTTAGAGTAAGAAGGAAGGAGTAGAAGAATAAAGAGGGTAAGGGGGTTGGATAGGATGAAATCCCGAAATATCATTTCTCGGGTACTATACAGTGTCACTCAACCAAGTGACCGGTTCACTCGACCGAGTGCCACTCACTCGGTCGAGTATATTCCTTACTCGACCGAGTGCCAATCACTTGATCCGCTAGAGGTTCTACTCGGTCCACTCGAAGTCTACTAGGTCTATTTTAGGTCTTACTTGGTCTAGCGAAAAGGTCATCCTTTACTTCCGAGTATACGTGGGTCCCCTCACGTGTCCTGGGGTCCTTTGTGGGTATCCGGGTATTACATCCTCTTTGGAGTGAGAAACTCCAAAGAGCAACCCAAGCATAGACGGTCTCCCGAACCTAATGTGTCGTATTTTTATATGAATTTCACCCCTCTTTTAGCTTGTGTTTACATGTCATTTGCACTTTATAGAGTGTTTTTATGAGCAAATTCCGAGTTCTAGGTGTATTGCATGCTTTATTGTGTTTTTTTGTAGGAAATGGAGCTATTTTCTTATCATTTTGACATTTACCACAGATCACGAGGCGACATGAGACGAATCTAGGACATAGAAATGCGTTTTTGGAAGATCCAAGCAACCCGGGAGAGAAAGAATGAAGTTTGGTTGCTATTTGAATGAAGAAATGGAGCTTAAAGGGAGTTCTAGTGAAGAAAGGAGAATTTCACCCGACCTCGGTCCTTGACCCCTACCTCTTGGGGTCAACTCACTTGGCACTTGTGAAAAATTGAGCTCCAAAATGGAATAGCTACGACCCCTATCGGGGTTGATGACCCCAGTCACTTGGGGTGATAATTGCTTGTGTTGGAATAAGAAAATTGGCGAAGAAAATAGAAGTGTCTACGACCCCGATCGGGGTCACTAACCCCGGGAGCCCGGGGTGGCCTTTCTCAACGCCAAAACGATTCATCTCTTCCTCTTTATTCTATATAATGCTAAGTTTTCCATCATTATTATCATCCAATAATTTACATTGCAGTCTTTACATAAAAACTCTAGTTTTATAATCTTAGTTTGTTACCATTTCAACAATTGTTCAAGCTTTATTCAAGTGGTTTTTCGAGTTTATTTTGTTTCTTTTCTTCAAGTTGTTGTTCTTGTTTTCTCCTCTAAATTGATAACCCTTATTTCCCTAGTTTTTTTATCATCTTATTTCCATTTCATATTTTGTTAATCTTGTTTATGTCTATCAATCTAATTGTTGTTAGTTTAATCACAATCATGAGTGAGTAGTTACTTTATCTAGGGAGGGGAAGCCATGCTTGATTAGTTAATATGCTATTGTGAATTAGATAATTCTATTATCAATTTTTTGTTTATAAACATGCTTGTTCTTATTGTTAATCTTTGATTGTTGGCCATAATCGTTGATTAATTCGTTATTCTCATCCTAGGAGCGAAAGTCAGGGTGGAATTAGACATGGCATGATATAGTAGTTCGACCTAATTTATGCGAAAGCTTGTTAATAATCGTTCTATGGTTAAGTGATAGGCCGAGAGGAAATTGCTTACAACCTAAACAACAATTGATCATATGTTCTCCAAATTTGACATAACCTTATGCTAATCACATGTGCAACCCCATTCACCCTAGATTCCTTATCATATTTGTTTACAACTCATTGTTATATTTGATTTTACATTAATCAAACCAAAACCAAACACATACAATCGTGACCGACCTTGATAGAACTTTACTCATAGCTAATCATATTTGCATCCCCGTCTCCCTGAGATCGACCCCTACTTCCTTAACTACATTTATTTGTTGGTTAGTAAGTCTAGGGTAATTTATCTTTGTTAGGTGTGAGACAAGCCTATCAGAAACGCCTTACGTCTCCTCAACAACAACACAACGACAACACCACCAACCTCCACCAATATCCACCAACATTCACAAGTAGCACAATATTCACACAATATGCCAAGTATGATTCTTTCTCATACACAAAGGTTATCAAGTATGCTAATTCCTCATGAATAATGAATGTCAATTATGTCATAACTCAATTCACCAATAACCACCAAAATCTTCTAAGACAAGAATGCCAAATCTCATGTTATAATGCAATTCTACCAACTACTATGAAATTCATGATAATAAACACATGAGTAAACAATCATATTACCAAGACTGAGTACAAAAACCCTATCTTTTGGCAAATCTTCAACTATCAAGCACTACACTAGAAATCCTCTTATATTAAGTCTCCTCCTACATGTAATTGAGAATTTCCTATCATAAACACATTCTACCACAATAATATATAAATATTCCCCTATTACAACTATTTAATTGCATAAACGGAAAATTCACGTGGTGCCCCTAAACTATGTCATTTTGCACGTGGTGTCCAACTTTTTAAGTTTGTGCACATGATAACCTTGAGGTTTTATTTTCAAGTACGACATGCTCTTTTTAAGTTCTTCGAATCTTCAATTGAGCATAAATTGTAGACCGGAAATCGAAATTGGCCAATTTTTTTTTTGAAATTGTTTGATCTATAATTTGATAAAACAAAAAATAGTCATTCCAAAATTTAAGATTTAAGTTATGTTCGATTTTAGGTTTTTGACGGTACTAGACTCCTAATTAGACTCTTCTAATTAGTGACAAAAAATATTTTAATTTTAGTCTTAAAAGATCTAGTTACATGCTAGCTGAAAAGATCGCCTGAAAAGACGAAAGGTAGAAATTTCTTACATTGCTTTAGGCAAAATATGGGCACAACACAAGGACACCTTCCTTGTGTTGTTCTTGAGCTTAAAACATCATGGATGATCCTCCATCACCAAATTTCCATAGTAGAAAATCTCCTCTTGGTTGCACCCAAGACTAGCCCAAATATTCCTAATATTACTAACTAGGTAGTATTAGAAATGTATATATATTATGTAATATTATTACTTTAATAATATTAGATGATGTATAATATATTTGTGAATTTGTTTAATGATGATCTTGATCAACTATTGATCAAGAATGGAGGAAGAAGATGAAGAAAATAAAATGGTGTTTCTCTTCTCATAGTTTTATGGGTCTTTATTTTTTTCTAAAAATTCTCACCCTTTATGTGTGTAATTGAAGGGTATTTATATAGCCAAATGAAATGTAAACAAATGAACTTATTTCTTAGTGGGTGTGCCACATGTTACAACACTTGTCTCATACAAGTGTCCACCCACATGTAAATTTCGGTCCATTTCGATTTCCGACATTTGTCCCACAAATGCTTATAAGACTTATATTTAATTATCTTGTATAATAAATATTAATTTAATTAATTATTAACACTTAAATAATGCTAATTAAATATTAATGTGCACTTAACTATTAAGTGACATTTTATCATTTTATCAATATAAAATGTGTCTTATAATAATTAACTAGTTTTGTGACCCGTGAGAATCACGGGCTTGATTGTTTTTGTTCTTTTATTTTTGCGGTATCGTTCATGATCGTTATTTGGCTTGTTTGTCTTCTTGCTTATTATCTTGGAGATATGTTGGTAGGGTACCTAAGCAAGACAATAAAGATGGTCCTGTCATAATTCATGAGGGTAAGATATATTATAGCACCAAAACCCATGAATCCCTCATTTTAAAGAACAACGAATGTCCATTATCTGATTTCGAAAACTGGTATTGCATATAAATTAAATGGGAAATTGTATTGCCTTGTGTTTCATTAGATCACTTTAAACAACTTATTCTCAAAGCCTATAAGCAAAGTCAACACAAATTATCGGAAACGTAAAATTGCATTCAAACAGTGGAATATTAACTTTGAAAACTACTCTTATTTTGCTACGGTCCTCATTGTCCTTTTACTGAATGTTGTCTTGTGTTAATTACTGTTAGTCCCTTTCTGTTTTTGTCCTGTGCTTTTCTTTTTACGGTGTTTAGATTGTCTCTGGATTTCGAGGGCGTTTGGCTTTGTCATGGTGGTTATTCAGTTCACTTAACATTGACGGCTTTTGGCATTCTAGTACTTGATAAATTGTTTTTAGTGTTGTTTTGGTGCGTTCGGAGAACCTTGGTTCTATTTTTATCCGACAAAGAAACAAAATGTTGGACACTTGGACATCTAATTCTATTCTTTATTACCTAAGGTATTCTAATGAAAAAAGAAATGTAAAATAAGTAAATATGTAAAATATATGAATGAGTGGATAGTAATGATTTTTATAACTAAATTTGACATATTGTCTTTAGTCAATTAGAGACGATATGAATAATGCGCAGAAAGCGCTATGTTAAAATACAACTTATGTTTATCATACTAATTAGGCTAAAATTAAAAGTTTATTTTCTTAAATGCAATGGAGTTTGTTAAACTTTTAACAAATAATACATTTACAATTATTGTCGGCTCGGCGGTCTTGCAACATCGTCCTTGTAAATTCAATTGATTTCCAACGTATTGGGAAAAATATTATTGAAATGATTTTTATATAACGAAATACCTAAGTGATATACTTAAATTATTAGCAAGGAGTTGATGACATGTGACTTATACAAATAAAATTCTAGACTAAATACGCATTCAATAATTTTAAAAATAAATTTTATGTGAGCAATTTTTGAGAGGATACACGAGAAAATGTATTTATTAAACAATGGACATCATTCTAGTTTCATTTCTACTATATCTCTTGTCAATTAGAGTCATCTCTATATCTTTTGTTGTTGGTAAACTTTTATGTGAGGAGCTTTAACGCCTATCCAAATGAATTTCAAAGAAATAAGGATACACAATTTGTATTATTATACTTCTTCCATTTTATTAATTATCACCTCATTTGCTTGTGTGCAATAATTAAAATTAAGAAAAGATAAAAACCAATTGAAAATAAAAGGAAAAAGGTTGCAATTGGTGGAGTAATGCGAGAATTTTACCCTTAAACGATGACATTATTTTGTAATTTTAAAAAAAAGTTATAAGAAACATTGGTAAAAAGTAAGTCCCAAAGTAGAAATTAAAGAAAGAGGGTGATAATATAGAAATGGACAAAAAAAGAGAAGTGGGGTGATAATTAAAAAATATTCGTAACAATTGATTATGAGAAAACAAAAATATATACAAGCAAAAAAAGTAAATATTTTTCGAAGAAATATTGAGAGTGCTAGAAGAAAATATTTGATGGAAAACCAAAAAATGATTTAAAGGCTTGAAAGCATTCAAAATGGAACAATGGATTGGAAAATGATCATTGGATTTCAATCAAAAACCATGCAAAATATTTACCTTGATCCGCATTAAAAGATCCGATTTATATCCTTGGAGCATATAACTTCAACACTTCCATTAAAACATTTTATTTATAATCTGTTTGTCGACTAATATATTTGATTTATAACCTTATTGACAAAATACAAGTTGAAGAGTATACGGAAAACTAATAAAGTGCACGAAAGGGTATAAGACAATTTAGTACAATTTACAAAATTTGTCAATTAATATTCTAAGGGTTGGAATATATAATGTAACATGTCACCAATAATTAGAGATTCATAGTACAATTTGATACTGCGCACACATCATAATAATAATAATAAAAAAAAAAAAAACTCAATGAAACTGAAAAATTATTCAAGTCAAAAGATAAATGCAAAGAAGTTTCATAACCATTATTTCCATATTTCATGCAATGTTTTTGATATGTAAGTATGTCATCCTCCTGCAATTTTAATACAAATACAAAAATAATAATTAAATAAGATTCTAACTATTAATTAATTTAAAACATAATAAAAATAAAAAAGTTAAATAATTAAATTGTTTATATATGCATATTTTACCTAGCAACTTTTTGGATAAAAATAAAAAATAGGATTGTTGTAATATTTATATAAGATTCAAATTATTAATTAATTCAAAACATAATAAGAATAAAAAAGTTAAATAATTCAATTGGTTATATATACATACTTTACCTACTAACTTTTTGGATAAAAATGAAAAATAGGATTGTTATAATATTTATATAAGGAAATTTTTGTAATTAATTTCAATAATTTATTTGAGAGAAGAAGAATGTTGTGTGAACTAAGGGGGAGATAAAAAATGGTGAAATAAATACAAAGTATAATAATTGTGAGGAAAAAGCAAAAGATCATCTATTAAATAAAAGAAACAAAAAATTAAATGAATAGGTAGATTAATACCAAATTTATGAGAGGAAAATAAAGAGTTTGTAATAATTTGTTTTTTTGTGTTCAGCACTAATATTTTTTTATTTTTTGTATTTTATAAGCATGTAACACATGATATTTAGAGATTACTTTTAGTTAGATAATTACTTACTTTTAGTTAGATAATTAAGTAATTAATATAATTGAATTATTAGTAACCAGTAGAAAAATTACACGTGGATTAAAATTAAATGAAAAGAAAAATAACATAAAATGTGGCACTTAAAATTGCTTAACATGACACACGTCAAATAATAAACTACTCATCTTGCTTTTTTATTATGTTGTATAGATACTAATAATTAAGTCATTTATCATACTAAATTTTGAAAAAATAATTAATTTGGAATAAATTTTAAAGGATATATAAACAATAAAAGTGGAATGGAGAAGGTCTCATTTAAATTATAATTTACGTGATATAATTTCATGAACTAAATACATGGTATTACTACCCTTTTAAAATTCTATTATTAGTGTTTAATTTACTTATGTATTTACAGAATTTGTTTGTAAATTATTTAAATTTAAATAAATATTTTCTTTTCCATATATTTTATATTTTCCAAAACCTTATCATTTACGTGAAATAATTTCATGAACTAAATACACGGTATTACTTCCCTTTTAGAATTTTAACTATTAATTAATTCAAAACATAATAAGAATTAAAAAGTTAAATAATTCAATTGGTTATATATGCATACTTTATCTACCAACGTTTTGGATAAAAATAAAAAAAATAGGATTGTTATAATATTTATATAAGGAAATTTTTGTAATTAATTTCAATAATTTATTTGAGAGAAGAAGAATGTTGTGTGAACTAAGGGGGAGATAAAAAATGGTGAAATAAATACAAAGTATAATAATTATGAGGAAAAACCAAAAGACCATCTATTAAATAAAAGAAAAAAAAAAGTTAAATGAATAGGTAGATTAATACCAAATTTATGAGAGGAAAATAAAGAGTTTTATTAATTTGTTTTTTTGTGTTTGCCACTAATATTTTTTTTATTTTGTATGTATTTTATAAGCATGTAAAACATGATATTTAGAGATTACTTTTAGTTGGATACTTACTTAATTTTAGTTAGATAATTAAGTAATTAATATAATTGAATTATTAGTAACCAATAGAAAAATTACACGTGGATTAAAATTAAATGCAAAGAAAAATAACATAAAATGTGGCACTTAAAATTGCTTAACATGACACACGTCAAATAATAAACTACTCATCTTGTCTTCTTATTATATTGTATAGATACTAATAATTAAGTCATTTATCATACTAAATTTTGAAAAAACAATTAATTTGGAATAAATTTTAATGGATAATTAAACAATAAAAGTGGAATGGAGAAGGTCTCATTTAAATTATCATTTAAGTGATATAATTTCATGAACTAAATACATGGTATTATTACCCTTTTAAAATTCTATTATTAGTGTTTAATTTATTTATGTATTTACAGAATTTGTTTGTAAGTTATTTAAATTAAATAAATATTTTCTTTTCCATATATTTTATATTTTTCAAAACCTTATCCTTTACGTTAAATAATTTCATGAACTAAATATACGGTATTACTCCCCTTTTAGAATTTTATTATTAGTGTTTAATTTCATTTAAGTATTTACTGAATTTGTTTGTAAATTACTTAAATTAAATAAATATTTTTTTTCATATATTTTATATTTTCCTAAGAAAATATTTTATATGATATTTAATACTCAATACAAAAAAAAATTGTTTTCAACTTCATTTATTCTTCTTCGTTCTTAATTTCTTATGTATTCAGTTTTTTTTTTATTTCGAATACATATAATACTAATCCATATGAAATTTCTTGAAATTATTAACTTATAGTTAATGTGTATTTTCTTATTGTAGTTTTTTTTGAGTTAATTAAGTTTAAAGCTAATGGAATATGGATGGATTTTTAAAGAAAATAAGTGAATTAAATTAATGCAATATATGAATAAATTGATAATCCATGTCATATTAATTTGCCAAGTCACATTGTTATTGTGTACGTGGCTTTTTTTCATCCCATGTGGCATTGTCTACGTGGCATTTTTATGCTAGCCTTTTAATAGTATTTATAGAAGCTAATGGAATATGGATGGATTTTTAAAGAAAATAAGTGAATTAAATTAATGCAATATATGAATAAATTGATAATCCATGTCATATTAATTTGCCAAGTCACATTGTTATTGTGTACGTGGCTTTTTTTCATCCCATGTGGCATTGTCTACGTGGCATTTTTATGCTAGCCTTTTAATAGTATTTATAGATTAGTTAATTTTACAACCTCTTGTAAATATTATTAACTAATTACTTCCGCCTCACAATATACACACATAACGTCATAATTTAGTTAATTAACTATTAATTACTAAATTCCATCTATTTATTAATCAATTATCATATAGCTGAATAATAAATTCCTTTGGCCCGAGTTCGTAACTCGTCATCAAACAATAAATTCACTTGACTTAATAAAAGTCAATATATACAAGAAACTAATTACACTATATCTTATATAAATAATTAGTCTATATATCCATTTGGGCATCATCCTATAGGTGTGACCTAAAGGGATCAGCTGATCATCGGCGTCACACGATAGTAATGTCAAACTCTAGTCAGCCAATCATTACCGATTAACGTTGACCAGCTGACAAATATATATAATATAAATCCCTGATATTCCTTGTATGATATTTAGTATGTAAACGCATTATTGTGGAGGACACTCACTCCAACAATCTCCCACTTGTCTGACACAAGTGTGCGCCACCAATTCTCTTGTCCTAAATTATCTCCCACTCAATGTAAGATGTCTTTCAGGTCGTTCTTGCACGTGATCATATCATAAAGTGGTTTTCTCGATCAGGAGAATGACTGTCTGACCGGATAATCTACTATAGATCTCATCCAAGCGTGGCCACGCATTTCCAGTCACCTCTCCTCGAGTGGCCTTGAGATATAAAATGACATGGGTGGACAATCATGTTGACCTATTTTCTTCGTTCGATATAGATCACAATGACCCGGTAGATGCCCATTGGCCTCCTTTTACGGCGCGAACTAGAGCAAAAACCAAAGCCACCAGAAAACTGTACCAACTTAGGCAAATAGTCGCCAGTCTAAAGAATTAACACGAAGGAATAAATAGAAATCCTTGTCATGACCGGGCAACATTAAGGACTCTATAAATGGTCACTGTCCGATAAAATGTCTCTACATTCTGCCTATGTAATCGACCAGTCATCTCTATGACTTTATGCTGGTTGAACTCACCATCGATAGACTTACAATCTAGTCACTCCGAGACGTCACCTCATTAAGAAACTAGGGACAAAATACAATGTTAATCTAGTTCACTTGAAAGGTTCAACATTGTCCCACAACCTTTTCAGATTTAACAATGTAATAAATAATATCCAGTATGTACTGAATATATAAGAGTTTAGAAAAAACTCAAACGATAAATGCGATTATCATATATGTAAAAATTGATATACTATCAGATTATTACATATCATATAATCTACAGCAATTCAATTACCATGTTTCAACCACATTGAAATGATATGACTATCATGTTTAGCCTTCAATAAGCCCTGGTTTAAAATCAATGACACTTCATCTGAGTAAACCAACAAATTACTATTTCTCTTTGTTTCACATGACTCATATTACATGGAACACAACTAAGTACATATCTAGACTTACCTCTAGACTAGGGCACCCAAGCCACAAAATAGCTCCCACTGTCATCACAGTATATTAGGATAGGATATGTGGCTGCATGAACTACTTTTAGTCCCTGCATTACTGCCAAATCCAAGCTACTTCTTTTTGTAACATCAAATATTACAATGTACTCAGCTTCCATTATAAATCCACAATGTATGACTATATGGAACTCTTCCAACAGATTAACTCCTCATAGCCAGTACGGGATTCCAAACAATCCCTATGTGTTTTAGAAAGATGGTATATGTGTAACTGTTTACACAAACTTCAACTAGCATTCGTGTAACTCCTTACACAAATCAAATAAATTTCAAACACTTAACTTCACATCCTTAGTTCTTCTCAAGTACTAAAGGATAATCGATCTAGCTATTAAGTGACCTTCACTTAACTTCGATTAATAACAACTCGTAATACTCAAAGCATATGAACTGTTATGACAATAATACATCATAGCGTATTAAATTGATCGCGCAGCGGAAGCAATTGGAATCAATTCTAATGAGTTCAACTTGTTTGAACCAATCAAGAATCTCATCTATATAAGACTCCCGATAAAACGCCTATATCCCTCCTTGATTTATCTCTATAAATCCGGATACTTAAGATGTATTAATATTCTCCTAAGTCTTTTCATCATTCCAAATTATTAATATGTCAACAACATGAAAGACTCATAAGAATTCTTCTTAAGTTAGCTACAATCTAATGATTGTAACGATCTACAAAACCCTCAAGACGTGTCAAATACACTTCTTCTTCTGGAATCTAATTCAAGAAGATGGTTTTGTTATCCTTCTGTCAAATTATACAATTATGAAATGCAACAATTGCCAGTATAATCCGAGTTCATCGAAGCATTGCAACTGGTACAAACCCTTTGTCACCAATCAAGCTTTGAAAACATCTTTATGTTTTATCCAAGTCAATTACACTGAAGAGGTCTAACTTCTTCATGTAAATATACCAGGTCATTTACCGACAATTACACTTGGAGTCCATTTCGGATCAAGATGGCTTCAGGCCATTGCATAGAGTTGAAACAAGAACAATCCTTTTGTAAGTTACAGGTTTCGTCACTTTCTAAAAGTAATACTATATCATCACCCCAGATGAGTGATGAATTTAACCTGGCCTCGTAGATTCCGAAGAAATAAACACTTAATCTAATCAGGAGGAAACATTTTTCCTGCGTTATATGCTCAGTTTGTGGCTCTTCAACATTTTCTCCCACTTTGCCTTTTAGAAATAAACCTCTTTTCTATAAAGACAGCATCATGAGCCACAAACACTTTGTTCTCATGATTATGTAGGTTAAATGACCACATGATTTCTTTTGGACAACTTACAAATTAGGTACTCTACCTCTCCATATCTAATACATAGTGAATGCGATTGTTTAAATGGTACTTTAATTTAGTGGAAAAAAGAAATTAGCAGACAAAATAGAAAGACCCCAATTGGAAAAACAAGTGGCTCAATAAAACTTGACAAAGATCAAACCATATCGTATAGGTTCGATATCTCCTTCCAACCACACCTTATCAAATAATGTGTTTTAGGGAAAGTTAACTTGTGATACTATATCATACTTCTTTTGGTGGAAAAACAAAAGTCATTACTTAGTTATTTCTTTCCACGATCAGATCGTGAAACTTTGATCTTATAATCTTATTGGTTATCACATTTACTTTAAAAACTCTTTGAACTCATCAAAAGTTTCTCTTTATATCTCGTTTTGTAGATATACCAGTATCCACCTAAATCGATGATAAAAGAAAAGAAGTATTATAACCTACTCTTGTTGAGATTGTTATTCGACCATACACACATCCACATGTAATTAGGATCAATAACTCACATGCTCGATCTCTTTTTTAACAAAAAGGCACGAGTCATCTTGCTTTGAATACAAGATTCGCATATATCATAAGATTCATAACCAAATAATTCATGGAGAACTAGGTAACACTAGTCTATGAATGCGTTTTTCAATCCAGAACTAAGATTTGATCGGGGTCACCAAATTAATTTGAACCTTTTATATTCTATATAATATACTCCCTCCATACCAATCCAAAGGTAACATTGACCAAAATGACACTATTCATGGTCGTAGGGAATCTTCGATATTATTCTTAATCTATAAGACAAAATATAGTCATGTGAGATCTTGTTTGATTTATCGTCATGAATGCTACAAGAATATCAATTTTTTATAAGTTTTAATAATGTGTAACAAAAAATATTCACGTTATAAAACGTGTCTCGGCAAGTGTGAAAAAGTCAATGTTACCTTTGGATTGGTATGGAGGGAGTATAAATTTATCTAATTTAGGTCAAGAATAACCAATGATTGGATTGGTATAGCCATAGATCAAATCATGGCAAATTAGGGCACAACATTTGTTTATATCACAAGAGTGAAACCCTATGTGTCTTACATAAAACTTTTATTAAAGCACAATTCTAAACCCTGAAACTAGATTAAGTACATAATAACATGTATATGTCTCATAATGAAATGACAACTACTCTAGTTCCATTTCCTATCTAAAGGTTGACATTAGTTTAAGGCTAATCGTCACACGTTTATCATCCCATATACCAAATATAATTATGATAACCACTATCGATATCAAATATTGACGAAGTGGTACAAATATAACTAATGTCAATCATATAGATATCTAGAGAAGAAGGAACCTTTTAGGTGTCACACACGCAACTTTCTTATTCTCCAAAAAGCTAGGGGTATTATCTCTACTAATGTCATACATATTTAAAATAGCAACAAGTTTGGTCTGGATTGGCATCGCACGAAGGTTTGGTGTTGCTATTCACAATAGCTTAGCATTAACCTTTGCCTTGAGCCAATTCTTAACCAAACCAAATTCCTTCTTGAACCTCATCCTAATCTTAACTATTAAGATATACACATCACTCTTAGAGCTCCCACTCACTTCTAAGAAACTTTCTGAAGTGAATGTGATAATTGGTTAATCATGATTTCAAACAAATCATATTACCAATTCGTTCCAACGTTTTTACGTACTCAAACAATTTAAGTATGTGTAACCATTTATCTCAAGAGCAAAAACATTGTAGTATCGTTTTTGTAAATAAAATGATATTGCAAAATCAAAACACTTTTAACTAAGCAAATACTCTTCACAAGAGACCATTAGCTATGGTGGTAAAACGGAGAAAACTATTTTCATGTATAATGGATTATCGATTCTATAGATTGAGGAGCGAAGTGAATACTAGCCATTGCGCAATATAAAAAATAGTAAAAAACGGAGTAAGTGAGAAATATAACATTCATCGTAAACAAATACTTGAAAAACAATTTTATCAAGTTAAATACGCATTTATGTAATGATCTCTCACCTAAATTATATAAATGATCCCGAGATCCGTCTCTAAAATAAACCTCGGCCCAGTGACGCCAGACATACGAGATCTAAATAAATTCGAAGAGTCAACCCTTTGACTGATTCTACATTTAGAACTCTCGGTCGACAGATTTCAAGTAAATCCATCTCCTAGCCCCGGAACACAAAACTGGGCGCAGTGATGCCAGACATACCAATCTTGCAATTCCGTTGAGTCCAACAAACTTTTACGTGTAATAACATTTATTACCCTACTTACCCGACGTAAAAAGAGAACACCACGGTGAGCCGTACCTACCCCCTAATGAAGAAGGGATTCATAGGTGTTACTAATTGGAAGGGCTAGTCTCAATATTTAAACATGTGAGAGATCTTGTCAATTTATTATCAATTCCCTTTAAGTGAACTAAAATGGGGAATTCTCGATAATTTTAATTGACAACGGTCGTAAAACGAATAAAATGCATGTAATGGCGATTTGGAATGAATGCATATAAAAATGTAAAAACAAATCCTAGTATGGCCTCCTAATCCAGTTAATCTAATTCACTATTACAACTTCGGAAACCAACTCCTTGGTCCCTTGAACTTCATTGTAACGCCTTCCAATTTGGTCTTTTGGAAACTCTGGTCTTCATCGGAGCTCCTTTCCGAATGACACCGTCTTTAGGACCCCGCTGGTATTCGTAATAAATAGTTACAAGTATAAAAATGAATTACATAGCAATTTCCTATTATACATTTGTAAAATAAAAAAAAAATCTATTTATATTATAAAACAGTGATACGAGATCGCAAATAATTGCAAACTAAATCGGTATTCCCTTATATTACGGGAAATACCAACTAAACTAACTACGCTATACTAGACAAATTACATTAATTAATTACATAAATTTAAATGACATTCATTTAAACAAAATGCAGAATAAAAATCATATTTAAACATGCCCTAAAATGCCAAATCGCCCTATAAATCATCATATTGATATTAAGCTCGTAATTTTGGTTAATTAAGCGATTTTTAACCATTTAAATCACAAATTAGTACTTAAATCAAATTTAAGTACAAGATGGCTTCCCAACCTGTTTTGAGACTCAAAAATTAGTCTTCACTAATTTCTTGATGATTTCATAACCTTTTATGAAAAATTGCTAATTAAAAACATATTTAATCATAACTTTTATGAAATAAATCCAAAAAAAATAATAAAATTATGAAAATTTAAACAAAAAAAATTTTGTTTATACAGGAATATTTCCAGGAGCTCAAAATTTCAAAAATTTTGTCCAAAAATTTATTTTGTATCAAATACACAATTTTAAACACGATTTTCGCAACTTTTACGATATAATTATAAATTAAATATACAAATTCGAAAAAATATCAAATAAATTTTTTTTATATTCTGGAACATTTTCCAGAACCTGAAAAAGTAAACAATTTTACCAAAAAATTTCGATTAAAATTTGAGAAAATTATGGTTACATATTATCGATTTTATCGCATAAAAACCAATAAACATGCAAAAAATAATCAAATTAATTTTCTAAGTTTAAATATAATGTATACTATATGCAATTAACCTTAGATAAATTTCTCATACAAAAAATTACATTTTAACAATATTTAAACAATATAATCACGTTTTACTGATATTTAACTATTAAAAATCAATAATCATGCAAAATTAATCAAATTATTTTTTTAATTTTTACTTACTCTAAGTAATTCATGCATGTGAGAATATATTAAAATTTCATGGCCAGAATTAACATGCAAATAGTTTTAGTTAACTATTAACCAATTTTATGCATATTAAGACGGTCTAAAGACGGAAAAATTTATTAATTAGCAATAAAATTCCATAATTAACCAAATTTGACCAAAACTATTTTTAGATCAGAATGTATACATGCAACCCTAATTTTCGTGCCAAACATCTTTATACACAAAAATTACGATTTTATTAAGTCATCTTATAACGCGATAAAATGGTCAAAAATCAACATGCATGCAACGACTGAGCTCTGATACCACTTGAAGGTGCTAGACCCCTAATTAGACTCTTTTAATTAGTGACAAAAATTACTTTAATTTTAGTCTTAAAAGATCTAGTTACATGCAAGCTGAAAAGATCGCCTGAAAAGACGAAAGGTGGAAATTTCTTACATTCCTTTAGGCAAAATATGGGCACAACATAAGGACACCTTCCTTGTGTTGTTCTTGAGCTTAAAACATCATGGATGATCCTCCATCACCAAATTTCCATAGTAGGAAATCTTCTCTTAGTTGCACCCAAGACTAGCCCAAATATTCCTAATATTACTCTTACTAGGTAGTATTAGAATGGTATATATATTATGTAATATTATTACTTTAATAATATTAGATGATGTATAATATATTTGTGAATTTGTTTGATGATGATCTTGATTAACTATTGATCAAGAATGGAGGAAGAAAATGAAGAAAATAAAATGCTGTTTCTCTTCTCATAGTTTTATGGGTCTTTATTTTTTTTTCTAAAAATTCTCACCCTTTATGTGTGTAAATGTGGGGGATTTATATAGGCAAATGAAATGTAAACAAATGAACTTATTTCTTAGTGGGTGTGCCACATGTTACAACACTTGTCTCATACAAGTGTCCACCCACATGTAAATTTTGGTCCATTCCGATTTTCGACATTTATCCCACAAATGCTTGTAAGACTTATATTTAATTATCTTGTATAATTAAATATTAATTTAATTAATTATTGAACACTTAAATACTTCTAATTAAATATTAATGTACACTTAACTAATAAGTGACATTTTTTCATTTTATCAATATAAAATGTGTCTTATAATAACTAATTATTTAATTTTACAACCTCTTGTAAATATTATTAACTAATTACTTCCGCCTCACAATATACACACATAACGTAATAATTTAGATAATTAACTATTAATTACTAAATTCTATCTATTTATTAATCAATTATCATATAGCTGAATAATAAATTCTTTTGGCCCGAGTTCGTAACTCGTCATCAAACAATAAATTCACTTGACTTAATAAAAGTTAATATATACAAGAAACTAATTATACTATATCTTATATAAATAATTAGTCTATCCATTTGGGCATCATCCTATAGGTATGACCTAAAGGGTTCAGCTGATCACCGCCCTCACACGACAGTAATGTCAAACTCTAGTCAGCCAATCATTACCGATTAATGTTGACCAACTGACAAATATATATAATATAAATCCCTGATATTCCTTGTATAAGATTTAGTATGTAAACGCATTATTGCGGAGGACAGCCACTCCAACAGTTTTTGTGACAAAAAAACCCTACAAAATGTCAGGCGGCAATTTGTTTCTTAAATCATAGATCATGACAAGAAAATGTGTGTAGAACAAAAAATTGATCGATTTCGAATTTCGGTGCATAGGTTATGCTGAATTGAAGTTTGTTAGAGCGACAAAAAGGACATTTTGTGCATAAAAATCAAACGTGAAGGGTAACATGTACACCAACTTCAAATATTGGGTACTATATGCAAAGTGGCAATGCATAGGGGTACCACGTGAATTTTCCGTTACATAAATCTCTAATTAAAACACCCAAAAGACAAAACCCCAAATTTCTCCCAAATTTTATTGTTTGGTCAACAAATAATTGAAACAGGAGTATGAATATCAACTTACAAATGGAATAAAGCAAGAAATAATCAAACTTGATGAATAATTCCTCCAAATCTAGGCTTGGTCTCCTTGCTATGGTTTTAAAGAAGTTTCTTGTAACATAAGCCTTTAGCAAGACATTCCCGATTAAATGTGACTGTTACCATCTCAGTTTCCCGAGACAATGAATATCAAATACAAACAATACAAAGTACATTAAATAAAATTACTGTCTTTATTAAAACTGTCTTAAAGAATAGTACATAGTTCCAAATCAAACTTCAATTGATGAATAAATAGTATATGTAAATAACTTAAATGTCTATCGCCTGTTATTAAGCTTAATGAAACTCGTAGCTAGCACTACGCCAAATAATAGGATCAACAACGGTTAGATAAGGTGATATACCATTGTAATACAAAATACGGAACCGTTATTAGATCGACCGTTGTTATTTTGTGACCACGGTTGTTAAAAAGGCGGAATCGTTATGAAATGTAAATAACGGGTTCAAATAACCGTAATACAATATTAAGAACGGTTCAAACACCGTTGTCTATAATATTGAAACCGTGGTAGTATTAGTTGGAATGCTCTACGGAAACCTCTCAGAACGGTTTTACTGGAAAAAAAAACCGTTGTAAAATATTAAATATGACAACGGTTTATGCTTATTAAACCGTTTTAAATGTCATGAATTAGACAACGGTTTTATTTCGTTATATTATATTTTTGGTCGTAGCATTATGGATGAATATGTCAACGGGTTTCTATTTAAATGCAACCGTTGTCAATATATTTATTGACCACGGTTTTATTTTTAATCGTAATCGAATTTATAAATATTTTTTTAAAAAAATTGTTTTAGCTAATTTTTGCAGTAGCAGGTTCTGCTTAAATGCTACTGCAAAATAGCATTTCAGCAGATGCGCATTGCAAAAACTCAATCCTGCATCATCAGAATAATACACAGATTGATCTATTTAACCCAGCATCAAAATATTATAAACAAGGTGACCAAAACTAAATACACATGGCTCTATATACACACATACATAATGAGCGGACTATTGACCATCTGTTATTGAAAGAAAATAAGTGGCCCACTTATTTCTCATGTCGGCGATGTCTTCCTTCGAATAGGTTGGGTCTTTGCTGTTGATTGAAAGTGGGAACTACAAATCAAAATATACTTAATCAAAATAGACAGAATAAGTGAAATATTACACAGAATTAAACCCAAGTTATGTTTGAAATAGTTATTAAAACACACTAACCGGTGACTCTATGCTGGTATATTTTCGGGTGATAATCTCCCACATGGACCGACAACATTAAAAGGCGCATTGTTTGTCGTCTGGTTGTACAAGAGACTATTATATAAATCACATACAAATAAGCTAAATTAGATCAACCTCTCGCATAAACATAAATTAAATGATAAGAGTAATTATTAAGAATACACTTACTTTTATCCGAAGAATAGTTGGACTTGATGCTCCAATTGCTCGAAACACGCTAATTCATTAATATATACAAGAAATTATAATTAGCATTTGGCTCAGTAATATTGATGGGACATTAAAAGGAGCCTAGTATTCAAAGGTCATACAATAACAATTGACATTATAATGTAAGGTTGTAAACTTATTCAGTTATAAACTTTACAAATTTCTCAGAGGGACCATGTCCGCAAGAGTGAATCCAATACACTATGCTTTTTCTCACATTGATTGCCACTAGCAGCCAATGGTTGCTATGAAATATTGAAAATTGAACTGTTAGTTCATATACATGCATGTAAGCGTGTTAATAAATGAATAGAATCGTGATTCATTATAATAAAGTACTATACATACCGATTCTCATTGTATGGGGCAAACCATAGGCTTTTGGGTGTCCTCAACCGTTGAGCAATTTTATCGATGTGATCTTCGTATGTATATCCAAGCACCTTTAGAGAGAACACTTCAGGTTACAAGAATCCGTAGTCATGAGAAACGTATTTCCCCTCAGCGATGTGTGTAAACAGGTACCTATTACGTCAAATGGAACGAAGAATGTTATTTTCATTGATGATTTAAATAAACATCACTATTCGTAAAACAAAATGACAAGTTTTATTAATGAACATACTTCATCCAAATTAAAATGTGCATAGCATCTAACTCGTCAAGGTCGAGAAACTGACACAGTGATTCCCCATATCTATCATAACACCTGTACCTCCGCCCACAACATCCTCTTCGATCTTAATAATGAGTACATCCCCGGTAGCTTCCTTCCTTTCAGCCAACTGGTGCAAGGCTACGAGCGTTGGAGTATTCAATTTTTGCTTATAATCATCGCTCTAATATTTAGCTTTAAGAGGAACAGCAGGCTTGTGTGCAGCAAAATTAGATGGCTTATAATATACGTCGTCTGATTTAAGCTCGGTCTACAATTTAGAAAAAAAATATATATATATAAATATATACATTACACGAGACGTCCTATATAATTTAAATAACAAAAAAAAAACCTCACAATATATTTCTCAAATTATTACTACCTCTTGAATTTTGGGTGGAGAGGCAGTTGAATCAGTGACTTTGGGTGTTGACGTAGTAGTCCTAATTTCAGCCATAATGGCTTCGTGTAACTCCTGTAAATGTAAAAATTAAAATACTTACTATATGTTCTATAAGGTTACCCTAATAAATTTAAAGGCGTTCATTATATAAAATGCGTTAGCTTTAGCATAACTGCCCCGGAGATGTCAACGTTAATGAATGCTTCAGGCCATTGCACAATAGAACCTACGACATCTTGCAAACACCAATTATCACTAAGTGGTACTATTAGAGGACCATACATCTTCAGATATAAGTTTGTCACTTCCACTTTTCTCCAATTCTGACGGAGGGCAATGCCTTGAACCTCAACTTCTTGAATCTGGTCGTAATAGAACGTGGCTCCCCTAGAAACAACGATTTTGCCGGATGGTACTATAGGGGCATTGTAGTGAAGAACACAACGCTTCTTGCAAACGCCCTTCACATTTTTAATTAATTAGTATATGTACATGCACTAATTTAATTAATTAGTATATATACAACAATTATAAGCTAGTCGTAGTAGCTAATACCTCGTCAAAAGCCGGATTTGGAGATGATAAGAACGTGTCATCATCAACTACCTCCACCTCCTCTCTCACGGCCTTCATGGCTTTCTCTTCAACTACCCGATCTTGATCCTTTGACATGTCTTCGGCTCCCACCTCATTGTCCTTTGCCATGTCATCCTCAGTTCACATGCCCGCTTTTTCCTTCTCCTCCCTTGCTTCCTTTATGACTTGCCGAACCATAACCAACTCTTCTTCAGATGGCTTATCCCCCGTTTCCACCATTCTGAGTATCAACCTGGCCATTATTTGTAGTTGTGTAGTAGAAATGAATATGATTAAAATAATTAGTATAATTTCAGCATATATATTTATAAGTTATGTTGAATAAAATACAGTATTTATATACCCTATCATCACCACTCATTGTCCTTCGAGTAGCTTTCCCAAAATACTTAGTGATACCAACATGCGTGGATAGCCCTCTCACACGACCTGGATGCTCTGCTTTGCCGATTGCCCTAGCAAGAATGTCATCACGTCCTTGAGGCTTCCATTTTCCTTCTTCTACCTCCTTCTCACAGATCCTCTATATACACAAAAAACCATTATGCAAATAAATTTTATTTAAACTCACAATTATATAACCGACCACCAGTGGCAGGAGTGACATATTTATTCAAACTTACAATTTTTTCTTTGATGACCTTATCATATGGAGATTCTAACTGTCCATTCTTAGGAGTGTGATCGGCCACCCAAGCGTCGTGACGATTGACAGTTCCAAGCTTTGGCTTCTAATCACATTTATATCCTCTCAAAATATGTATGATTTACTATGAATATATATATATATATATATATATATAGAGAGAGAGAGAGAGAGAGAGAGAGAGAGAGAGGTGGGATCCGGTGAGAACGAACACTCGGTGAGAACGACCTATAATAAGGAAATTACAACAAATTATACGGACTCCTTTCCTATTTACGGACACATATAAAAGCCTAAAAAAAATGCCGAACGCATAATCACGATTATTCCTTCTCTCTCTACCTATATCTTCTCTCTCTCAAAAACTCATAAAAACCCCGCGAAAATCCAGGAAAACCGCCAATTTCAACTAATAACGCCGCCAAATTGACGAAATTGTTCTTAATCAATACATTTGATCAACGAATTGGTGTAAGTATCAATAAATTTTCTAGGTTTAACCGTATAATAGACGTATTTACTCTACAATTAGTACTGTTTGTAGTTTCTGATTGTTGTTTATGTTTTTTTTTATCTGATTCGTAGGGAGTTGATGGACATTGAAGAATCTAGCGTCTTAATTGAACCTACGGATGCGATTGTTCCAAACGTTAACAATGATGTCGCACAAACGTCTTCCGATTTAGGTATGTATCAAGTTTAATTTGTTGATACATTATAATTTAGGGTTTGTTTTGATTGTGTTCAGATCGTTGAGAATTGATGTATCTGGTAGCCCAATTGTTGAACTAACTGTTGAAAATTGATGTATCTAGTGATTTAATTAGGGGCTGTGTGTTATTATATTGATAACGCGTATTTAGCATCATGATTTGATTAGTGTTTTTAGCATCATGCTTGCTTATTTTGTATTAAAAATGATTCATATCGGTTTTGGGACAAGGTTAATCGATGAATAGTTTGAGAATTTTGCAACTCTAATTAATGTATCTGCTAGTCTAATTGTTGAGAACTTGTTTTAATCCAAATGTAATCAATGTATATTCAGAATAGTTTGTGTTGTTTAATAGCGTATACAGTAATATATATGTTGTGTTTCAGTCTTTGAGTAGCGTAACCAGAGGTAATCAAAGTTTTTGATGTGACATGTACTTATTTTACTATTTTTATCTGATGCATTCAATAAATAAAAACTGATTTTGATGCGTGTATCTGATAATTTGATTAGCGTATCTAGAAATATATTTGTCGCGTCTTAGTTTTATGATATGTTTGCTGATACACATATCATTTTATTGTATATATTCTATTAGTTGCAGAATCACCAATAATTGATCCAACCTCAAAGAAAAGGATCCATGTTTGTGCGCCAGATTTGAAACCGGTTGTGGGAACAGTTTTTGATAAATTGGAAGAGGGAATACAATTCTATAAAACTTATGCTGCCAATTCTGCTTTTAAAATTAGGAAGTCAACGCAAAGAATTATAGATGGGGTGGTGATGACTAAATATTGTGTATGTAGTAAGGCGGGTAAAAGTAAACCTAAAGGAAAGGTAAAAAAAGGTAGAAAACTAGAATTTCATGCAGCGCAAAGATTTTTTTTCGAAGAACTGTTACGGGACAGTATATGGTTGTTGACTTTCATAAAGAACACACACACCTGCTATCTACCCCCAACACGGTGGTGCATTTGACTGAATCAAGAGAACTAACTCTGATACACAAAACCATAAGTTTTGAGAATTCAAAAGTGAATAAAGGGCCTGTACAGAGTTTTAGGATGTTTAAGGAATACGTTAGAGGATATCGAAATGTGGGAGCATCACTAGATGATTTCAAGAATTATTGGAGAGATGTGAAACAATTCATAAAAGGGTACGATGCTCAAATGATGATTGAGAATTTCATGCAAAAGAAAGCCATGTGTAGTTCTTACTACTTTGATTTTGATGTTGATGATTGTGGGCGACTATCTAGGGTTTGTTGGTTTGACCCTATAGCTTTAAAAAAACTACATCCTTTTTGGTGACATGACATCCTTCGATACAACATTCAATATGAATACTTACAAGATGAGTTTTGCACCTTTTACGGGGATTGGCCATCACAAAAAATGTGTTGACGTTTGGAGCAGAACTTATAAGAAAGGAGACTGATGATGACTTTATATGGCTGTTTCGGTCTTTTCTGTCCGCAATGAGTGATAAGTATCCTGTGTGCATAATTACTGACCAAGATCGAGGCATAACAGCTGGAGTTAAGGCAGTATTTGGGGACAAAACTCAACACAGATATTGTATGTGGCATATCATGAAAAGACTGCCTGACAAGATCGGAACCACACTATATAAAGAAACCAAATTTATTAAAGAGTTGTGTTCCTGTGTTTGGGCAAAAGACATTGAACCAACTGAGTTTGAGGAACGGAGGTGTTCAGTTATATCCTCGTATGGGCTATCCGACAATGAATGGTTAGTTACGATGTTTGACAAAAGGGCTTCCTGGATTCCAGCATATTTCACGGATTTGTTTATGGGTGGACTAATAAGAACCACATCCAGATCTGAATCCGAAAATAGCTTTTTCTGAAATTTCATGAATCCAAACTTAACACTGGTGGAGTTTCTGTTGAGGTTTGAAAGCGCTATGGACGCACAGAGATGAAAACAATCAAAATTAATCGCCGAGTCAAAAAAACTCATTTCCTAATCTGGAAATACCTCACTCATTGGAAGAACACGCTTCTGAGTTTTACACTCCAATCATATTTTCTGAATTTCAAGTTGAGTGGAAAGCTGCTTGTTTCACTTATGGTGTTAAAGTTGTAGGAATTTCTCAAAGTGACAGCATTTCCATCATTGATCGTGAGATAAATAAAGTCTACAATGTTAGTTACATTGCTGATGGGGTGAACTTGAGTTGCTCCTGCAAGAAATTTGAAAGACATTGTATTTTGTGCCGACACGCACTATATGTGTTGAAGGAGCAAGGATTGGAGAAAGTTCCAACACAATATTTGTGAGGTAGGTGGAGCAAATTGGCAACATGTCAGCCAATTTTTACCAATGTGCCTGATACTTTAATCGAAGATTGCAACGCGTTAGATGTTAGAAAAATAAGATTGGTACCCTATGGTCTGAATTATTCTCATGTATGACACTTGCTAAACAGAAGCCCGAATATGTAGATGAACGCATGGTCATTCTTAAAGGTTTCAAGGACAAAATAATATCACAAAGTAGTATGTCTGAATGCAGTAGTAGTAACACCTGTGATAAGGTGAGAAACAAAACTAAGGAGCTCGAAATGCTGCTAGGAACCAAGATACCGACTGAGGTTGTTGTCTTACCTCCTATACAATCCAAGACAAAGGGGTCTGGGAAATGGATGGTATACCAAAAAGAGAAGGCTGCAAAGGAAAACAAAAAAGCCCCCCGAAAATGTAATGCTTGTGGTGAAATAGGATTCCACGATACTCGGAATTGTCCTGGGAGAGCATGACTTCATACACTGGTACGATATTAATTATAGTAGATTCAATAAAAGTAAAAAAAAATATTTTCTTTGCTTTGTATATTATTCTAATTTGCTTTGTATATTCTTGTATTGTTGTATATTACAAGATAGAAAATGTAGAATTTTAAATCTCAGTTAGGCTTGATTGGTTTCAAGACTGAACAACAAGAAGGTTTACGGATCACCATTACAACAGTTTGAAGAAAAAGACTGATGGGACAAGGATTAGAGGATTTATGGTTGATTTGTTTTAATATTTCTTTTATTCTTATTTTTATTTTTTATCTTTTTGTTTTTTTTTACTCACAATTTAATGGTGTAACTACACGAATTATATATGTGCCTACATAGGTCAAATAGCGTGACTATCAGCTTTGTGTATTGGAACACACATTTATTGACATTAAACCAAAAGAGTAAGTCAAGTATGATTGTTCATATGATGTGATATGCAAGGGTTTCAAAAAATGCATACAAATATGATGTGGATGTGCCTATACCTGTTTATTTATTTATTTTTTTTGGCTCTCGTAAAATGTCTGGAGCGTTTGTCGGAAACATTAGTGTTAATCTACGCAAACACGTAAACAGTATTAATTGATGGTATGCAACGCCGGAAACAAGGTGTTCGTCTCAGAATTGTTTAACGCACAACATTTACCGAGTTGAAAAATAACAAAAAAAAACCAGAAACACGAAAACAGTAATAATTGATGATATGCGATGTTATTCTCCGAAAGCCGTGGCTGAAAAGAGTTTACTATGACAAGAATCAATTAAAGAAAAATGTGTGCTATAAAATTGAAAACTATTGCAGACAATTTACAAACACGAAAATAAGGGATTCAAAATGAGGGACCATGCCCTTCCATTACACATTGCCGAGTTCAGATCATTTGAGCATTCGTGAAAATATATTCTAGACAATTATGCCATTCAGCAAAATGACATAAACTGGTGTTTAATGGACATAGCGGTTGAATAGGCTCAGTTTGCCTTTACATGACACACCAAAAATAAGTCATTACAACATAACACTAGCTTAACAGTCCTATTTTACACCATTACGCCTTCCAGAAATGAAACCGCTCGTACTCCTTGATTGATTGCTAGCAGCCACGCATCTTCCAAACAAACACTTGTCGTCCATTAAAAAATCTGCATATCAAACATGAATTAAAATTTGATAACCGATAATTTAAATGGTTGTATTAAGGTAAAACTGGAAATGGGGGGAAAAAATAAAGGAATAAAATATAATACCTTTCTCTTATTCTCTTGCCATCGTAACAAGCTTAACGCAACTGTCCTTCAGAAGAAAGCCAAACCCTTGTAATTGCTCGCAGCTGTCCACACGGATCGGTCGCGTCCAGCCTCTAACCACTTCAGTACATAGACACCGCAATCGTGTCTTCACAAGCATAGCGACAATAATTAACATTAAAGGCTGACTGATGATAATAACTGATGATAACGATAGTGGAAAGGATTAAGAATGATGAACTTATAGGTTTGGCTGTTGAGGAACATTAAGAGTCTCAAATGGAAATAGGGGAACACCTACAAAGTGTTTGTACCCTTTGGAACGGCATAAAATCGTAGTGACATTGCTAACCTAAACCAGGAGAATAAAATGAACCTATTAGATATGGAGAAAACAGAAAAAAAAATATCTAGTAAAAAAGATAGTAACTAATGATATGTACCACTTCCGCAGCGATCTCTGTATTAGCCCGAATATCCTTGGTACGTAGTGCGTTCAAGATATAGTTCGTCTTCGCCTCCATATCATACACGACAAGAAACCAATGGTTATCTTCTATAATGGGTATAAACATCTGTAAGCCGAATTAAAAATTCTTGTAAGATGACTAAATTTAGGGTTATATTCCATAGACAAAATGCAGTTATTAGATATCCAAAGAAAACAGATGGTGTACTTACAACCTTAACACACGTCCCATCATTTGACATATAGGATGTTTTAATATAATTGCGGCCAAGTATTCTATCTCGCTGTGGATTAAGGTGTTGTAATGAACAAAAACCCCATCATATTCCCATGACACATTATTCATTAAGAAATTGTTAATTGAGAAACAGCTAAAACAATTATACTAACTCGTGCGGTTGTTGGGATATACAACAATTATGGCTTGAGTAAAGTTGAATAGATCCCGAACACATCAATTACCTATATTGAAAAAAATGAATGTTGTTTTATACTATATAAAAATGCTAAGAGACAAATATGGTCTTAATAAAATGAAAATACCATATCAGTGACCCATTTCCGAGGCCTCAAAGAGGACATGCCTTCTTTTGTTACTTGCCCAAAGTTTGTCACAACTACTGCGTCACTACAAAAAGCAAATATACGGTATATACAAAAAAGTCAGTATGTGGAATGTCAAACAATGCATAAACAATTATTAACAAAAAAGTCAAAAATTCAAGTTGATATTGTAAGCATATTATTATTATTTAGCTGCATCTCCCTCTGATGGGAGGAACACGTAATCCAAGAGCTGCATATCAGAATATACCACTTTTTGTTCAACCGCTTGTTTCCTTTATAAAATGGATGAAAACACATAATTGGTTGATATAAAGAAAAACACTAACAGATCATGAAAATTTATACTAATTTCGAATGTTTGCTTACCCAGTTTTGACGTTAAGACGCCTTGCAACTATCGAAACTTGTTGTGACAGATCATTCTGGGCACATGAAAGGATAGCAAAACAATATTTCAACTTCTGTCTAAAAATGATCTTGCCAACTGCAGCTGATGGCCTAGCCTGTAAAGTGCAAGATATATTAAATTTTTATTGTGGTTAATGTAACTACTGATGTATATAACGTATATAGGCAAATAAAAGACGTAACTTACGTTTATGAGTTGGGTCTTGAGCATTTGACGACAGCCTGTATATATCTCCATGTAACACATCAGGTAAATGCCATCATCTGCATTATCAAGCACATGTGACTTGGGTACGAACTCTTCACATTTGTAAAACTGTACTGCCTTAAATCTTCTCGATCGAGGGATCATGTCACGAAGAATAAAGTCCCTCTAAAATAAAGCCAAACAAAAATCAGCAAACATGTTTGGACTACTAAATAGACATCAACGTTTGAACACTTAAAAGGGCCTGCAAAATCAAATGCTCACCACCATGTGGACATATTCAACAAAGTCTACTGATTTAGGTCGCATTGGGTGGATGACCTCAATCTTTCGGGCAATAAAGTTGACACAGATCAGGAGCGGCTCACGAAGTGTGAAAGAGAACATCATCTGGATTTGGAAAAACATATATGGACCTTAGTGAACACACAAAAACGACCAAAACATACTAATTTAACTTTAGATGCAATAAATATCTTGGAAGCTCACGAGTTTCACTTTATCATACTCGGTGATATCTTCACATATAATTCCCTATTTTAAAACAAAAACGTAAAAAATTGTAACACAGGAAAAGCAAACACGTCTTTAATCAATCTAAAAACAGCGCATAAGACAACTTACATTGTGAGTAACGAACGCGTATAATCGTAAAGGGGAGGAGGCAGCTCTTATTTTCTCTCTCTTATTCAAAATACTAGCTCATACATTGATAATAAGAGGGATAGCCCTTGTGAACCATAGGAATAACAGGTTCGTTGGGAGGTCCTTGTGAACCATAGGAATCCGATATGTCTTGAGACTGAAAAAGGTTGAATGTCGGACACTCAGGAGCAACACGTCTTCTCTTTGGTGCGGGAGGTTCATTGAACGCGTTACTTAACACGATAACCGCTGCCATAAAAGTAGGGTCATTCCAATAGGGGTCATCATTAGTACCCTCTGCTGAAGTTGTTGCCCGAACACCGTGTTTCTCAGATTCTGACCTACCAACTGTAGTGGTCGTCTCGTAAGCAACATGGACTTTAGGGTGTACATCTGAATTCTTGGCAGTACCGGTATCATTGTTGCGAATGTCATTGCAACCAACAGTGGGGTCAACTTTACCGCAGTCTACATTTGCCCCAACCCCTGCCTCGGGAATAAAAGGTGGTGTCAACTGAAACCCACCTAATAAAGAATCTGCTATGGCAGAAAGCTGACCGACAACTACAGAATTTGGCATTATAATGTTAGCATTGTTGATTGAATCTCCAAAGTTCTGAAATGCAGTAGCAAGGGCTTTCGCTGTGTTTGCCATCCTCTCAATACAAGTACTGACACATGACATGTTATCATCGTGATTGTCGGGCTCATTGTTGTCGGGCGCATCATTCTCATTCTCGACGATATCTTGCTCCCTCACAACATCAGGTTGTGGTCTGGTACTGCATTCCACAAACCCAGACCCAAAGCACCCGGGATGCTTTACCAACTGGTTATCAACGAACCCAGAACGAAACCGACGAGCTTCCTTTTTTTCTTTAGATATACGGAAAGATATCGCATCCTTTGTCCATGTGCATAACGTTGAGAACACCCGATCAACTGTTCTAGCTTTGAAAACCGACCTATCAAGATAAATGAGGATTAGAACCAGTATAGGTCCTCTATAAATCTTCTTGCAGCCCCCATTGTCTTCCTTTTCTTTCTCAGCCCGCCACTGTTGGACACTTGCAATTAAGTTTCTTCGGGTGAAGTCGCACCAATTCATCTTTGGTATTAGAGAGACATCCCTCAAACACTTGAGTATCCGAACACTTAGGATGTTACCCTTAACTCCCATAAGTAAAGCAGAAGCAATAAACACAATAAAATTTCTCTTGAAATATGCCTCACCTTGTCTTTGTTCAGCCATCTTAGTCAAGATATGGCTATTGGTCACTTTGTCAACACCCTCATATTGGGATTTCCATTCATTCACCAGCTCTACAAACACTTCAGTCTACTCAAATCGGGTCGCTTGTGAGATTGTTATCTCACCCATGGGTAACCCCATGGCTAGATGAACATCTTCGTCACGAATAGGGAGTTGCATGTTTAAGAGAGAAGACGTGAATGGATCAAAGCTCAAAACAAGCCAGTATGCCAGCTGCCCAGGGATCGTGTTAGTCTTAAGGCATAAGATGCCGCCAAATCCCATCTCCTGAATATCTGAAATCTAATTATCGGACAGGCCACTATTGATGAATTGTAGAAGAACTTTGGGACTCATTCTTGTCTTTAATACCGGAAAATCATCGGTAGAATCAGAACCATCTTGTTGTATACTTGTACCAAAGGCTTCCTGGTGATTACTTGTGCCACCTACATCTAACGTCAATGGTCCTGGCCTAGATCTCGTCATTATTACACCTGCATTCATGAAAGATGTAACTGGTGATAATTATGACGTACCCAATAATCACTAAAATGCAGCAACATATACGATGGATAATACCGATGATACAAATAAAAAACGGAGTGTCTTTTTTTTTTAGGACAACAGAAATAGATATATGCAATCATAGGACATCATCACCATCCTTAACAAACATAATATAAAAAAAGTGATTCAGGCATCCGCAACATACAACTTTAGTAATCAAAACTAGGTATCAATCCACGGTCACACAGAAAAATTATAGCATGTTACTGAAGCGCAGGGCATCGTACTTCAGGCATCATTGCACACGTATGCTCTCCCCTCATAAAAAGGGATCTGACACTGTCATCTTAATGCTTGCATAAAAACAGTACCTGTAAGCTAAATAAATGTAGCTAACACCTAATATAGTGCATCTAGAGCATGAATAACTTCCTAAGTGTATAACACAAGTGTAACTCACAAAAATACCACCAACTGAATACAGATGAAAAGTGGTTTCATACAACATCACCACCTTTTGTCAGAATCACAAAGTACACCACAAATTGGGATAATATATACTGCTATATTTGAATAATACATATCGCCACGCAACACATAAAATAAAAATGTACCTAGCGGAAAATTTAACATGACTACAACCTCTTGAGACGTACCTAGCTGATACGGAACCCTTAGGTGTATAAAAAATCAGTGAAAACTCACAAATATACAACTCACAATACACTACTGTAACCCGGAAGGCAACACAAAGACCTAACAAGGTAGGAAACCCATGAAATCTCACATCAAATGAAAGACAAACTGGAATGCTGTGAAATCAACATAACTAAGGTTACATGCAAGACGATTTTCAAGCAACAAAAGTAAAATAACTGCTGGCATGCACAAATTGAATGAATATATGTTTATGTTTTGATGATGATAAGAGTGCTTTACTTTCTATATACTCGTTGCGCGTAATTTTTTGTTTAGTCTTTTAGATTGGACTTACTAATCGCAAGCATTAAAGAATTGTGATGGAAGTATACGAGAACATATTGTGATCAAGCCCTCAATCACGGATCAAGAAATTAAAAGATAGTGAAAGAGTTATTCAAGCGTCATGAGAAGATAAAGCTCATCTAAAGATTGATCAAGCTTGTATAATGAAGTAGCCTACACTCGAAGATCTCCTAACAAAGATTAGAATAGCGAAGGTGATTATCTCGTAATGGTAACGTAAGAATGGACTTCTTACATTGGTAAAGTTATGGCCTCACAGCTATAACATTACTTATATAAGAGCTCAATGTTATAGCTCTTCTACTATAACATTGAGATGTGAAGTTTATAAAACACACGACAAAATAGTTTTTAAATTGTTTTTGGAAAACCGTTTTAAATGTTTTAGTAAAAGTATTTGTTTTACAAGGGAGCTTATTTTAATATTGAGTATGGTTTTACTATGAGCTTATAATTAGCAATTATGATTGAATCAACTTATGAGTGAGGCATCTTGCTAATTAGGGTTTCTAGTTTCTACATACTCTAAAAAACCATAAACCTTAATTTATCTTACCTAGGGTTTACGTGAAAGAGGATTGGGCTTATGAGTCGTTTCTTTCTCATACACGGTTACTCTTTGTACAAGTTAGGGTTTTATGTAAATCTTTATAATATTTGATTAGAGATTTAATATCTCTTTTATATAATTTTGATTTATTCTTTCCTAACTTATAAGATATTATTTTTACAAAGATAGAAGGAAAAGATTGAGTAAATCTTTAAAATAATATTTGATTAGAGATTTGTTATCTCTTTATTATTTGATTTATTCCTTTCTGTATTATAAAAATATTAGGGATTAATAGTGCCGCGTGAACAGTGCGTGAATAGTGCAGTGAATAGTAAAACGTGAATAGTAATTTCCTTCTTGCACAATAAGTCTTTGCTTGGATAAGGGTTAAGGTTTTAGGATAATATTTGATAGAGATTTTTTATCTCCTTATATTATCTTTCCTAATCTCTAAGATATTGGTGAGTTGTTAAGATAGGAAGATATTATTTATTAAGGCAAGTCTTGGAGAAGAATTAAGGAAGATTTAACCTAATTCCTTCTTGCTTTACAAGACTTCCACACGGCACTTAGGGTTTTTAATAAACCGAAACCCTTGCTCCTCTTTTACTATAAATACTCCATACTTTACATCATTAAAGGTTAAGACCTTTGAGCATAACTTTCATATATTTTCAAAAAGCAAAAACCGTGTTTTAGAGCAAAAACCGTTTTGATATTTTTCGAAAAAGGTCGTGTGATTTATAAACTTGTGCATTCATTCTTATTGTTACCGTTACAAGATAATAGTGCTTTAATTGAATTCTTACTCGTTCATTAACGTGAATAAATTAGTAGAATCATTAAGTGCTTTCATATTAACGTAAGTTAGTCACTCGAGTATTTAACGGTACTCATTGAGTTATAACTAGAGTTAGTTGTACGAGTTGGGTTAGTAAATTTGTAATCCGTAGAAAGGTAATAAATTTATTAATCGAGAATAATGGACGTAGGTTTCGATTTGTGAAACTGAACAACTTCAAAAACCGTGTGTGTCTCTCTCTTTCGTTCGTTTGTTTACTTTGTTCTTACTTGATCATTACTTAATTAGTTAAAGTTTAATCAATAAACTTTAAGTAATTAATTATATTCATACAATCGAAAAAGTTTAAAAAGTTTTAAATCCTCAATTCACCCCCCCCCCCCCCCTCTTGAGTATTTTGGATCGATAGACTCTTCAATTGGTATCAGAGCCTCGTGCTCTTGATTGCCTAACCGCAAAGAGGCTGATCTATCTTTTTCTTATTTATCTTATCGTTTTATATTCCGCTGTCTATCACGTGATAAATGGATTCCATATACCTCAAGTGTCCCGTCTTTGATGGGAAGAATTATGGGTTATGGAAAAACATGATGACTCACTATGTGAAAGGTCACGATTGGGAGTGTTGGAGGATTATCCAAAACGGACCAAACAAAATTCTAGTTGCATCCACTGAAGGCACTACCTATTAGAAGAAGGAAGACGACTATGTCGAAGACGATTATAAGAAAGCCGAAACGAACTCTAAGGCAATAAGTTTACTACAAAACGGCATGACCTCTACTGAGTTCGATCGGTTCTCTTCGTGCTCTACGGCCAAAGAAATATGGGATGACCTTGAATTAGCTTATGAAGGTACTTCCATTATTAGGAAGCACCGTATAGATTTGCTAATGTAAAAATATGAGCTTTTCATAATGGAGCCTAATGAGTCGTTGGATAGTATGTCCGCAAGATTTTCAAGCATTATAAACGAACTGAAAAACCTAGGAAGGAAGTTCAATACCGAGGACATTATAAGGATGGTTCTTAGGAGCCTGACTAAAAAGTGGTGTGCCAAAGTCACAACAATGGAGGAATCACGAGATCTTGAAAACCTATCCTACCAAGAACTCATTGGTGCTCTCATGGCCCATGAAATTACTTTGAATGCCGATGACGCTGAACCAAACAGAGGTAAAAACATGGCCTTGAAAAGCGAGGATGTTTGCTCCGACATAGAGGATGAGACCGTATTATTTGCTCGTCGTATTAAAAATAGGATCTTTCGAAACAAACAAGCAAAATCTTCTTCTAACAACAACAAGTCCTTTAACAAGAAAGCAACAGAATCAAACTCATCATTTGCTAACAGAAGTTGCTTCAAGTGTGGAGAATCTAATCACATGATTAAGGATTGTCCAACATGGGAGAAGATTAAGGACAAGGCAAAACGCGAGATGACAAAGAAGGAGTTCAAGCAAGTAATGATGGCTTCGTGTTGGGGAGATCTTGACTCAGAAGATGATGAAGGATCTGAAGATGACGAAGTAGCCAATCTTTGTCTCAGCAGCATCAGTCTTGACCTAATCACTGACAGCAATGATAATAGCACGACTTCTTATTCAAATTACTGCTTTCTTGGAGAATCAGACGAAGATGACGATTAAGAGGTAAGTTATCTAGAACTCAAAAAACATGTTAAGAAATTATCTAAAAGTGCCCTAATTGAATTCTTTGAGCAAGCCCCCGATAAATGTCATGAACAGGATTTGGAACTAATGGATCTAAAGGAACAGATTCTTGATAATGCTGAAGAGAATCATATTCTAAAGGCAAAAGCTAAGAAGTTGAAATCTAAAGTTATAGCTGATAAAGCTACAACATTAGAAACAGCTAATGCTGAAAAGAAGGAATTAGAATCCAAAATTATGGCTAATGAAGCTATAACTTCAGATCTAAAGCTTAATATTAAGCACCTTCAAGTCAAAGTTATAGCTAATGAAGCTATAACTTTAGAACTTAGAAAAACCAAGGAACTTCTAGAAACTAAAATCACATCTGATGAAGCAGTGATTTTAGACTAGAAGAAAGAGATTGATTTTCTCACAAAGCAATTGAAAGAATCTAAAACTGAGATGATCAATGTTAAGAAACAACACTCAGATGTTGTACTCATTCTTAACAAAAGGTTCCAAGACTTTCGTGACAATTATAAGAAGGAGAATGACATAGATCACACGAAATGTCTCGAAGAAATTAAAAACCTAAAGGACTTACTTCTTCACGCTAGGAAAGTCCATGACAAGTGGGAAGGTAGCACAAAAGTCCTAAACTTCCTAACCGAACAATCTGACAATAATATGAAGATGGGGTTAGGACATGAGTGCTACAGCCGTAGAGATCACTCTAAACGCAAATCAACACCTTCGGATTATGATTTTAGAAAAAGAAAATATGCCGATCTTCCTGAATATCTGATTTGCAATTATTGTGGTCATACAGGTCATATCCAAGACAATTGTGTCAAACGTGTACATGATATACGAAAAAATACCGATTTTGTTAAAACGGTTGACACAACATTCAAGGATAATGAATCCCCTATAGATGAACCTAACGAAGAAAGGAATAATAATTTTCGTTGGTTCTATGACATGGCTTTTGACTACACCAAGAAACCTAGTACTTCACAAACTCCATGTCAACCTAAACAAAGTAAGTCTAACCACAAGGAGAATAGCCATAGTAGACCTAGAGAAGTTCCTAGACCTAGGAAAACCCCTTGACCAAGAGAAAACCCTAAACCTAGAACTCCTTCTAAACAAAGTTACCCAAGGTTTAGAAAAACAACCATTAGACAAGTTTGGATACGAAAGGATTTGACAGTGGATGCTTAAGACACACGACCGGAGATAAGAATCTGTTTCTTTCACTCAAGCCGTTCAACGGAGGAAAAGTGACGTTCGGAGACAATAAAAAGGGAAAAGTGATTGGTGTTGGCAAAATCGGAATTTCTAAGTCACATGCAATCAGCGATGTCTATTTAGTGGATGGTCTCAAGCATAATCTACTTAGCATATCTCAACTATGCGACAAAGGTAACAAAGCTTTTTTTTTCATACTGATGGTTGTCGCATTATCATTGAAGGAACTAGTAATGTTATCCTTGAGGGCCATAGGAAAAAGAATGTATATATGGTAGATTGAAATGCTGTGCCTACTAACTCTTTCTCATGTATGAAAGTTACACTTGATGATCCTTGTTTGTGGCACAAACGGTTCAGCCACATTACCTCACTAACCCTGAACAAACTCAAGAAGTGGGACTTGGTTGAAGGGTTACCTAAAATCAAGTTCGAGCAAGAAAAGATGTGTGACACGTGTGCTAGGTGCAAACAAGTTAGATCATCGTTCAAACCTAAAAGAGTAGTAAGCACAAATCAAGCCTTGGAACTAATACACATGGATCTATGTGGTCCTATGAAGGTAAGGAGTAGATGAGGATCCAGGTACGTCTTTGTTCTTGTAGACGATTACTCAAGGTATGTATGGTCTATCTTTCTTCATTCAAAAGATGAAACGTTTGATGAATTTGATTGTCTTATGAAGCGTGTTCAAAATAAGTATAAGACTAATCTTGTATCTGTTCGTACGGATCATGGCACCGAGTTTGACAATAAAGCTTTTATAAAATATTGTAGAGTTAATGGTGTGGGACATAACTTTTCTGCACCAAGAACTCCTCAACAAAACGGTGTCGTTGAACGTATGAATAGAACACTGGAAGATATGGCTCGTACAATGCTTTTGTGTAGTGGTCTACCTCGTAACTTTTGGGCTGAAGCCATTATGTAATACTACGATTTTATGAGTCTTTAGGTACTCTATCGAGTGGGACTTACTCTGTCGAGTAAGTATGTTTTTTGTACGAATCAGTAGTCTGCATGTAGGGTACTCGATCGATTAGGCTTGACACTCGATCAAGTAAGGGCACTCGATCGAGTAACTGACTTACTCGATCGAGTAAGTGGTTTTACGGGTAATATTTGACGAGTTTTGTTAATAATGCGGGAATGGTATAAAAGGCTTTCGTCACTTTTCTCAAAACACTTTTACAACCTAAAAACTTTCAAGAAAAGAATTGGAGTTACGTTGAATCATCCTCGCCGCATTATTAGCAATTCCCGGAGCTAGAAGTGTCGTATTTCGTCATTCTTTATACCTTTGTGATCCTTACGTCGAGGGTAAGCTTTACATATAACTTTTATATTATTTTGTTAATATTGGTTAAACCCAAATTGGGGATTTGGGGGTTTTATGATTGTATGGTTAAGGTAGTAATTGTATGTATGTATGTATGTATGTATGTATGTATGTATGTATGTATGTATGTATGTATGTATGTATAGGAGGAGGGTTCGTAGAAGAGAGGTTTTGAGACAGCTGCTAGATCGTATGATTCTGTGATTGCAATCCAGGTAGGGTTTCCCTACTCAGTATTAATTACATAATGTGTGGTGATTGTGTTATGATTACTGTTTATCTGTCTGTGATCATCGAGTTGCGTCCCTGGCTAAGTGGAGTCACTTGCGGGAGTGGCTTCACGCCCTTGATTCGCCCTCTGTGGAACCCGCCACAGGAGGGGATGTGAACATTAATAAACATGGGTTTATCGCTCGATGGAGATGAGCGGGGATTTGATGGGTATGGCTGCGGTCCCCCACTGGCGGTGTGGAGTATCTGTTGTGATGGGTACTCTGGCAGGGCTACACACTTTAGTGTTTAGTCAGTTGTAATACCCGCCCTTTTAGGGACCCTTTGACCAGCGTTGACTGACCTTGGGAGCGGGAATAGTTTTTAGAAGTGTGTGCCAAAGCTATCTTGGGTTACGAGTTATGGGTGGTACTCGATAGAGTAGAGGCTACTCGATCGAGTAGCGTGGTTACTCGATCGAGTAGGGGGTCACTCGATCGAGTATGTGTGGTACTCGATCAAGTATCGGGTTTTCAGCGAGGGTTTTTAATCGCGTTTTGTTAAATCCGCAAATCATTTCCGCCTCATTCCTTCTATCCTTTAGTCGCCTCTTTCCCTTCCCTTCACCATAAAACCTCCATGGAAACCCTTTTGAAGGTTCTTGTGCCTTAGGAGAGCATAGCTTGAGTCGGGTAGCGGTCTTTTGCCGGGTTTCTCCTTGTAGGTATATTGTCATCGTCATCCGTATCCTTGTCTTTACAGTTAGGGTTTTCTTGGTAGTAATAGATGTTTGTGTTGTGGTTATAGGCTTTGCTTGATTGCTGGATATGTCATATGTTGGCATGGATTGGTTGTAGTTGCTTAAAGGTAGGTTCGCCTACTCAGTTTCTGTAGATGGTCTAGTGTGTCGGTTGTTGTGGTTGTATTGTGGTTGTTATGTATTGTCGTATTCGTATTGACGGTTGTGGATTGATTGCTATTGATGGTTGTGATTGTTTGTCTCTGGTTCTCGAGATGCGTTCTCGGCTGAGTGGAGTCACTTGCGGGAGTGGCTTCACGCCCTAGTTTGGCCCTTCGTGGAACCCGCCACGGAAGGGGATGTGCACATTAATGGGACAAGGTTATCGCTCGGTATGATGAGCGGGGATTTGGTGGGTACGGCTGCGGTCCCCCCACTGGCAGGGCTGGTCCAGTGGACAGTCGGTGACGGAGATTGATTGGAGTGGGTGTGATTGTGTGTGTGACTGTTTATATTGTATTGTTAGATGTTGTTGACTTTATTGTGTCTTATCTCAGTACTGACCTTGTGTGGTTGTCTTGTTGTTTTATGTGTCTGCTGTGATCCCTTAGGGTGAGCAGTCTGTCTTAGCAGGTGTTGATATCGTTGATAGCTGGAGTCCGGGCAGGGATGAGTCTTCATGAGATTTGATAGTTATAGTGGGTAGTCTTTGAGTTGTATCTTTTATATCGTCAGTTGGTTTTAAATCACTTGTAACATGACATAATAGTTCTTTTATCGACATTTGATTTTACTGTCCTCGGGAAACCGAGATGGTAATGCCCTTATATGCTAAGGAAGGCCTAGTTAAGGCTCCTCTGGATATAGGGGTGTTACAAAGTGGTATCAGAGCGACGATTTTGGAACCTGTAACAAATGAACTTAATGAACTTAGCGAGTTTAATAAAATGAACCTGGTGTATGTATAATGGGAGCCCCAGCTGATGCTAGATTTTGGGTGAGTAGGCGCCCTCATTTCAAAATCTTGGCCCCATGATACTTAAGCCAGTCACAGGGTATGGGAATGTGGAGTCCGTGTGTATATATGTGAAGTATATGTTAGCTGTGTAGGAGTTATTTGTGGTTGAGTCTATGCTAACGTAGAGACGAGTATATTTGTTGCGTTTGGATGGTGTATGGTGAGGAATTGGCATGATTAGTGAGTTGTATGATGGTTATGAGAACCGTGATAGGAGCTTATTTGATAGAAATGCGTGAAACTGTGAAAGTGTATGCCGTAATATGAAGGTGATCATGTTAATGTTTACTTCAGGTTGTTGATAACGGTAATCGTATATGAGTTTATATTTCCTACTGTAGCTATAAAGATGATAGCTAAAGAAGTGTTTAGTTATAATATGAGACATAGCATATAGTAATACGTATATGCCTTGTTTATTAGTAGAAACTTTCCGCTGCGTGACGATCGATTTGAGTAGCAAAATTTTGTTTGTGTTGATTTAAACATAATAAGCTTTAAATTGCTATGTAGAGTATACATTATATTTATATGACATATGAAATGATGAATTATCGTTAATTGCATGTTTCATGTTGATGTGAACACGAGTTTGGTAATAATGTGGTAAGGTAAGTTTAAGTAAGGTGTGAGGACGTGATTATGCTTTTGAATGACTCGGTAGCAGGTAAACCGAGTTGGGTAATTTGTTGTAGCGTAATATGACATAAAACTTAATTGTTGAGACGATATGGTGTGCTTGAGTAATAATAGTAATACGTGAACGAGTATGATAACTATTGGCGGATTCCGAACTTAGTTTGGAATCGACACGCGATATTGTTTTTGCAGGAATCTTCGATCTACTTCGTAGTTTTGACCATGTACTTAACTATACCTGGCCGAGTGCGAGTGCTTACTAGACCGAGTAGACCTCACTCGATCTCGTTAGGAAGCTATGGCGTCGGGATGTGGATATTTTCTGCAGATACTCGACGAAATAGCGCCTACTCGATCGAGTAGAGGGCACTCGATTGAGTACCCTAGACACTCGATCGAGTAGGTTACTGCACAGTGATTCTTACGGGTTTCTTAAAACCCTTATTCTTTCTTATTCTCCTCATTCTTCTTCTATAATTCGAACCATAAGCTCTTTCATCCCTCTCGAAAGCTTTCTTCGTCTTGTGTTAGTAGTGATTCTTTGGGTTGGTTATTCTTATTTGTTTGCATTCTCTTACTTTCCTACTTAATCAAGGTATGATTTGTTGGGAAATGTGTCCTCAACAATAGTGCGATCACATGATTTAAATATCATTATTAAATCTCATTTTAAGAATACATGTGGGATGTAATATTTTACAAGTCAACTGGTCCACACATATCGGTAATGATTGGCTGACTAGAGTTTGACATTACTGTCGTGCGACGGTGGTGATCAGTTGATCCCCTTAGGTCATACCTATAGGGAAATACTCTTAATTGATTATTTAATTAATCGTATACTGATACGAGTTAATTAAATTGCTTAAAATTGACGGATAATTTTGTGAGTATAATTTACGTATCTCATTGTAAATATGATTAAATGAGACACGGTCTAAGTAATCGAATTGTTTTATTACTTAGATGAAATTATTGTTTACAGAAACAATTGAAACGGAATGAATAAATTATTATAAATACAGAATGTTGTAGTTTATAATTTGGAAACATTTTTGGTACAAGTAATTACGAATTACTAGTCGATTTTGTAAATGACATATTTTATGAGTATGTTGATTTTTAATATGTTAAAAATACATTACAAATTCACATGTCAAGTAACATGTCACATATGTCACACTTGACAAATGACAAAATAAAATGGACCTTCCATTTTATCTTGTATAAACCGAAAATTAGGAGTATTAGTGGAATAATTATGTTGATTATTTTAATAAGAGAAAACATAATTATTAAAGTCTAATCTCTAGCCATGCCCACCTATGCTTTTGAGAAGAGCAAAAACAAAAAGTATTGAGCATCCTACCGAAGCCAATTTTCGGCCAACCATACAAGAAAAGAAAAAGAGCTTTTTCTTTTCAATTCATTCATTTTTCATCATTTTTACATATACCATTTTCTAGTGTAAGAAAGTGGTGAATCTCTACAATATATGAATTTTCTAGAGAAATAAAATCTCACATATACTCCCTCTTGACCGAGTGATTCAAGAGCCAAAAATACAATTTATTTTGTATCAATTTTATAGCAAAAACTAATATTATTACTAGATCTAAATAATATTGGTTATTAAGATGTATTCCTTGGGTATATGCTTTTGGGAGGGATTCTACATTTGAATCCTTGTTCTTCCATTTGGAGAGCTCAAGAACAAAAGAGAAGGAGATCTCTTTTGTGCCCATTTGAACCGAAATACCATTGTAAGAATAATGATTTCTTCTCTATTTTATTATATTGTTTGCATGCATAAAATCCGTTTTAATTTTATGACAATTAATTTATAACATATATGAGTATGTTAGTATGTATATGAATCTACATTTCCTTCAATCAGTATCAAGAGCCACTGTTGTTTGCATGCAAATCGGTTAAAAGTTTTTCCGAGTTACAAGAATAACAAATAAAACTTGTAAATTTTGTGTTATTATGATATATCACGAAATTAATCCATGCATGTTAAAATTTCTGGTCCTAAAATGTTTTAGGATATTTTGGTTAATTTTACGGATTTTTATTGTTCATATTTTACAATAATGGCATTTAAATATGATTTTATGAGTAAAAATGTCATTTTTGGTCTAAAATTAGCTATACTTCGAATTTTCCAGTAATTTTTGGATATGTTGTCACATATATTATTTTGAGATAACCTGTAAATTTTCATAATTTTTGGACTTGTTATGCTCGAAAAATGAATTTTTCATTATTAAATTCGGATTTAGGTGAAAAATAGGTTAATATGAGTTAAATTTCGAATCTGGTCATAGAAAATTAATATGTTGTCACATGCAATTTTACAAGATGTGTGTAAAATAATTGGCTATAAAGAAGTCTTTTTGCATGATTTATGGATTTTTGAAGAAAAATAGCATAAATAGTGACATTATTAGTGAAAAATTAATAAAACATAAATCTATGACTTAGGAAAAACGTCTAATGTTGCATTTTATTATCTTTTTCGGATCTAAAATTGAAAAGTTAATGAAAATAATTTTTCCATGTTTTTATGATTATTTTATTAAAAATCGATAAACCGCAACATTGTTTTTCCGGAAAAATTTCGAAATTTTTAACCTAAGATTTTGAACATTATGAGTGTCATGGTATTTTTCCAGAATGTTCATGAATTTCAATTTCACATTTTGAATTTATTTGAAATTTTGTGATTTATTTGAAGTTTAATAGCTTATTTTTGTAATTTTTGGTCCATTTATGAACAATTTTATGAAATATGGGTTAATTATGGTCAAATTATTAGTGAAGACTAAATTTTGAGTCCTAAGAGGTTAGGGTAATTAACTTATGCATAAATATGAGTTTATGTATTTTTGTGATTATAAAATGTTGAAATCACGCAAATCCGTAAAAACCGAGTTATATACGATATTGGCTATTTAAAGGCGATTTAGCATAAAATTGAGCATGTTCATACATATTATAATGCTGCATTTTCTTTATGATTGTCATAATTTTAATTTATGTAATTTTGAATTATGTAATTTTACTTAGTATGGCCTTAGATTTTAATTGGTATTTCCCGAAATGTATGGGAATATCGATTCGGTTGTAATTTTTATTGTGATCTCGTATCACCGTTTTTTAATTTAATAGATTTATTTTATTTTAGTTACAAATGTATAATAGGAAATTATGTAATTTGTTATGTAATTTTATTCATTCCGGAGTACCCAAAGACGGATTTCTTCAAGAATGGCGATACATTAAGACGGTGTTACCTCGAGATGCGTGAAACAACCGAAGTTCAAGGGACCAATGGAGTTGGTTTCCGAATATGTAATAGTTAAACAGTTTTTCTATTTTAGGAAAGGCCATACTAGGATTTATTTATTTATTTTTATGCTTGCATTTTATTTTATGTCACATGCATCGCTAAATCGCCATAACTAAACATGCATCCTTATTTTATCGAGTTTATCGACCGTGTCAATTCGAATTATCGTAGTTCACCGCTTTAGTTCACTTAAAACGTGATAGATAATAAATTGACATGACCTCTCGCTAAAACAATTAATTGAGACATAGCCTTACCAAATAGTAGAAACCATGAAAACCTATTTCGCGAGGGAGTGCACTCGGCTACCCCGGGGTACAAACCTTGTTACGTAGGGGAAGTGGGTGATAAATGTCTAATCCACCGAATTCATGTTGATGAGGGTTTCATCGGCTACCCCGTGCCTAAGTTAATGTGAGTTTGGACAATGGACACATTTATTCGAAATTTGGATTGAACTCAACAAAAGTAATTGATAAGGGTTTCATCGGCTACCCCGTGCCCTTGTTGATGTGTTTTGGGCTATAGATAAATATTAGAGTAATTTTATCGACCAAGAGTTCTAAAAGTAGAATCGATTAAAAGGTTAATCCACCGAGTTATATTGATGAGGGTTTCATCGGCTACCCCGTGCCTAAGTTGATATGAATTTGGGTCTTGGAATCATTTATCATAGTTGGGTAGAGGTCACTATGTAAATGCTTTACTTGTTATTTACAAGTATTAATATAACGATAAATGTTTTGTTTTCACTATTCTGTTATTATTGTTCTATTTCTTTACCACAATTCATATACGATATCATTTCGATTTTTGATTCAAATCTCCATTATAACATCGTAACTAAAGACAAATATGAATTTGCTTCTAAAACCTCATACGAACCATTGCTAAGGATCTCTTGTAAAGAGTATAGATTAAAGTTATTCATTATCAAACAGGTTTTTGATTCTTGACTAACACTTCTACTTACAATGGATTATGTTTCATACACTTAATTGAATTAAGTACCTTGAAGCGATAAATTGTTTTGGTGATTAGATTTTCAGAATTCGTAATTGACCAAAATAACGCAACCACTTCAATGAAAGTTTTAAGACTAAAACGAACAAATGAAGAGTAATCTTCATGAATTCAATTTTGCTTCTCAAAGCAAAGACTCATTGAAATGAGTGGGAGCATTCTCTTAAACCGTTAAGATGAGGACGAGGTTAAAGAAGTAAAATTAGAATGGAATTGATACAAGGTTATGTTAAAGGTAAAGTTGTTGAGAATGACGATACTAAACCTATCAATCCCGACCGATAAAGTTTCCATTGTCTTAAATGTTGGACACGAGAAAGGAAACTACCCCAAATTATTGAAGAATCAACAAGTTAGTTGTGGGACATCTAATGGGACCTTCTTCTTTAAATGTTTATTTGATTAAACATAAATTTTGCTAGTACTACTTAAATCAATATTAGAAACCGGTGGTGGTTTTCATCATTATGTTTGATACATGGGATGATAAGAATATGACGACTAGCGACAATAATGTCGAGAGATAGAGTAATTGTGTACTCAATCTAGTTTTTGGATTTAAAGTTGTACTTAATTGTGACTATTAAGTGCATAAACTCTAAATAAGAATATAAACTTGTTAAGGTACAAAAGAGGTTTTTACTTTTGTGACCCTATACACCACGATTTGATGTATGGCTAGCCCATTATCAAGGTGATTATATTCTAAACCAAACTAGAATGATATATCATGTAGATGATGTAAGATTTAAACTGGTAACCCAAGATTGAACCTTAATTTTTGGAATGATGAACGCAAAGAGTTATCGAGTACTCTTGAAACCATTAGATTGTTAATGGTATATGCGTATCTTGTATTCAAAGCAAGATGTCTCGTGCCTTTTGGTTGAAAAGGAGATCGAGGTTGTAAATCATCAATCCAAAATAGGTTGATCATTATCTTTTACCAACGATTTAAGTTGACACTAATATGTTCACTTAATAAGGTAAATAGAGAAATCTTTGAAGAATTTCAAAGAATTCAAGGAATCACGATTTAGTCGTGATGGGATTATCAAAGTGAAGAATTTGATATAAGCCAAATGAATTGTGATATAGTATCACAAATTAATCTCTCTTAACACGCATTATGGGATAATGTATGATTGGATAAGAATTCAAACGCTATTCGATAAGGTTTGGACTTCGATCAAGTTACTTTGAGTTACTTGATCCTTTTGGGGATTTTATCATTTTTGTCTAAATTATTTTTCCACTAAATCGAATCATATGAGATATGAAATGGTAAGGGTACCATATTTGTAAGTTTTCACAAGAAATAAATGCTCATTATTCCCTCTTCAATTATCACGAGTACGACGGGTTTGCGGCTCGTGAAACTGTCTTTCTAAAATACAAGTTTATTTTTAGAAGACAGAGTGGGAGAAATTATTCAAAAGCCACAAACAATGCCACAGAGAATGTTATGTCGCAAGAAACTGGTCTTTCTTGGCTACATGAGACGTTTTGTGTAAGACATTGTTTCTTGCAAACCTAGGAGGTTAAAATCGTCACTTGTTAAAAATGATGAATTCATGCTACTTTTAAGAAAGTAAAGAGCTTATAACTTACAAAAGAAATTGTTTGATTCAAGTTGATTACTTCTAGAAAGTAATGAACATATGACTTACATAAGAGTGTTTAAGTCACAACTCAATACAAGGCTTAGAGCCATGAAAATCCAAAATAAAAGGCTTGATTAGTGACAAAGGGTTTTGCACTAATAAAGAGATATTTCATAGCAAGATTGGTTGCAAAGGGTTTTGCACTAATTGAAATGCTTAAGTCTATTTGGATCTTCTTAGGGATTATGTTTCATTATGAGGATATGCATACATCAAGTGAATCTAAAACCCACTTCTTCAATAGAAGGAATGTATTCAATACATGTCATGAGTTTTGTAGATTCTTGCAATCCTAAGATAATATGCAACTTAAGAGATGGTCTTAAGTGGGACATCAATGAGTTAGAATCAATGTTTTGATCATGTTATAAAACTTTTCTCGATAAGTCGAGAAGTTGTGTTTATACATGAAGTTTAGTGGGAGTTACGGAAATTTTAATTAGTCCGATATGTGGATGACATATTGATCATTGAGAATGATTTAAGACTTTTGGAGTATTATAATACATCTTGAATATCCGGATTTATGAAGATAAATCCACATGATATTAGCGTCAGTAAGAAGTCTTATGTTGATAAGATTCATGACTAGTTCAATTAAATTGAACATATTTGATTGATTTCATTTGCTTCCATTTGCCGAATCAATTGAAAAGAAATGATGTATAACACTTCATATGCTTTGAGTATGATGAATTGTTTTCAAAAATCGAATTTAAGTAATCTTTACCAAGTAAGCTATAAAGATTACCCTTAAGTGCTTGCAGAAGCATTAAGGAAGTAAAGCAAAGTGTTTATGATGCAATGTTGTGTAAGGGTGTTACACAAGTGACAATTGACAATTGAGATTGCGCATGGTTTCCGACAAAACCATAACCAAAACACATTAGGATGGTTAAGATACCATTGTGGCAATGTTTATTAAGAAGTAGATTTTCTAGAATCGTTCTAGGCAATAAAGAACAATGAGAGATATTTATAACGGAAATTGAGTACACTTGCGATCATGAGATGTGCAAGAAGGATGAGTCCCGCACACTGTGAAAACAGTGGGAGCTATTCTTAGGCTAGAGGGCCTATGTCTTGATTAGATCTCGACACGTACTCAGAAAGTTTTGTAATGCAAATGTATACATTACAAAGGAAAACGAGTATGTAGTGAGGTTAAGTAAGGTACAAGAAATTGATAAAACCTACTAACCAAAGCCTTCTCAAAGGCTAAACGTGATGAGTCATGTCATTTCAATTGAATTGAAATGAACAACTACATACAAGATCAAATTAGATTATAGAACATGAAATAGTAATCAGGCATTGACTATTCATATGTGATAATCGCATTTGTCGTTCGAGTTTTACTTTAAAACTCTTTTATTATACTTTGTTACATCCAAACGGGTTGTAGAGACAATTGAACCCCGTTAAAGTGAACACGGATTAGCATTGTATTCGCCCATAGTTACTTGTATGAGGTGACGTCTCGAAGTAACTAGAGTGTGATGCGATTGATGGCAAGTTCAAGTGCCATAGAGTCATGTGAGATGACTAGTCGATCACATAGGCAGATCGTTAGGAACATTTTGTCGGGCCTTATGACCGCTTATAGAGTTCTGGCAATTTATATAGCCTGGTCGTGGCGAGAGCTACTATAGTATTCAAATGAGTCGATTCTTTTGACTAAAGACTATTCACCTAAGATGGCACGATTTCGAGATTAACTTTGATTTGTGTTACTACGACCTTCAAATCGGGGTCAAATGGGCATATTTTGGGTTATGATGGCTATGGCTAGTCGAAGGGAATGAGTGCGATAGGAATTGTCCACCCCTTGTCAGGGTTATAACAATATCTCAGGGCCACTCGAGGAGTAATGAACTGGAAATGCGTGGCCACGCTCGGAAGGTATCTATGATAGATAAATCCGGTCAAACAGTTATTCTCCAGATCGAGGAAACCACTCTCGATATGATCACTTGCAAGTACGACCGAAAGACACCTTGCATTGAGTGGGAGATAGTAATAGGACAAGAGAATTGGTGACGGACACTTGTCGAGGACAAGTGGGAGATTGTTGGGAAATGTGTCCTCAACAATAGTGCGATCACATGATTTAAATATCATTATTAAATCTTATTTTAAGAATACATGTGGGATGTAATATTTTACAAGTCAACTGGTCCACACATATCGGTAATGATTGGTCGACTAGAGTTTGACATTACCGTCCGTGCGACGGTGGTGATCAATTGATCCCCTTAGGTCATACCTATAGGGAAATACTCTTAATTGATTATTTAATTAATCGTATATCGATACGAGTTAATTAAATTGCTTAAAATTGACGGATAATTTTGTGAGTATAATTTACGTATCTCATTGTAAATATGATTAAATGAGACACGGTCTAAGTAATCGAATTGTTTTATTACTTAGATGAAATTATTGTTTACAGAAACAATTGAAACGGAATGAATAAATTATTATAAATACAGAATGTTGTAGTTTATAATTTGGAAACATTTTTGGTACAAGTAATTACGAATTACTAGTCGATTTTGTAAATGACATATTTTATGAGTATGTTGATTTTTAATATGTTAAAAATACATTACAAATTCACATGTCAAGTAACATGTCACATATGTCACACTTGACAAATGACAAAATAAAATGGACCTTCCATTTTATCTTGTATAAACCGAAAATTAGGAGTATTAGTGGAATAATTATGTTGATTATTTTAATAAGAGAAAACATAATTATTAAAGTCTAATCTCTAGCCATGCCCACCTATGCTTTTGAGAAGAGCAAAAACAAAAAGTATTGGGCATCCTACCCAAGCCAATTTTCGGCCAACCATACAAGAAAAGAAAAAGAGCTTTTTCTTTTCAATTCATTCATTTTTCATCATTTTTACATATAACATTTTCTAGTGTAAGAAAGTGGTGAATCTCTACAATATATGAATTTTCTAGAGAAATAAAATCTCACATATACTCCCTCTTGACCGAGTGATTCAAGAGCCAAAAATACAATTTATTTTGTATCAATTTTATAGCAAAAACTAATATTATTACTAGATCTAAATAATATTGGTTATTAAGATGTATTCCTTGGGTATATGCTTTTGGGAGGGATTCTACATTTGAATCCTTGTTCTTCCATTTGGAGAGCTCAAGAACAAAAGAGAAGGAGATCTCTTTTGTGCCCATTTGAACCGAAATACCATTGTAAGAATAATGATTTCTTCTCTATTTTATTATATTGTTTGCATGCATAAAATCCGTTTTAATTTTATGACAATTAATTTATAACATATATGAGTATGTTAGTATGTATATGAATCTACATTTCCTTCATGATTTTCTTCCCTATTTACATGATTTATCAATTTGGATGCGTTAGAATAATGATGTAATCTGAAATTTTCGATTCATATGGATAGATTATTGCTTTTAATTGTTGTAATATGATTCACATGCCTTCTTTCCTTGATTGTTGGTGATTAATTGCTGTAAAATAGATTAGAAATCACGAAATTTGGGGGCCGAAATTTCTAGGGTTACGAAATCAAAAATTTATTTTGGTTGTTTTACATTGATTAGATGATGGAATTGAGTGCTATACATTATATATATCATGTTGAAGGATGAATTTTGATGATTTTCACCTTAAAAGTTGCCTTAAAACTCCGTCTTAAAAGTACCCCAAATTGAAATTCGTCTTCTATATTTGAAATTTGGTGTGAATATGAATGTTTAGGTAAGGGATAAACTTCAATATGATAGTAGTGATGTTAATTGATGGTGAATATGTCAAAATTGTTACAGCTGTAAAGACCGTCTGACAAAACTAATTGAATTATTTGTGTCTAATATTGGTTAAGGATGATATGTTCTAAATTGCTTTGCCATGAGTATATATGAATGCCTAACATGATGATAAGTAATTATATGAGATAGCATATTGAGTTAGTAAGTAATATTCGAACTAGTTGAGTCGATAGTGTTATCATGCTAAACTTTTCACAACTATCGATTATGAGTTGCTATAAACTGAATTTGCATTCCAAAATTGGGAACTTGTTGGTGAATTTGTGTACCTAGCTGAGTATGTAAAATCCAATTACATGAAGTATATGCTTTACATGGTTATGCAAGTTGTTTAAGTTATATGCTGAAACAGATGCCGAGACCGAACGTAGGGACCCGTCAGAGTAAACGGGGAAGAGTTACACAACCTGAGATTGGGGAGGGGAGTGGACCCGTGGTACCTGCGGTACCGGAATACCCCTCGGTAGTGTTTGTAGATTTCAAACAAAGAGAGCGTTTTGTAGCTTTGCAAAAACGCAAAATGAGGCCAACGAGGTGTGTGGATACCACGCTTTTGACTGATTTGGGAATAGAGACGGATGTCCGTCACATATTTGAGACTTTGGGTTTTACGGGGTTGTATAGGCTGAGGAAACACTCCTACCCTTTTCTTACTCCGGAGTTTATGAGCTCCTTTAGTTATGACCCACCGCCTGCATCGTTGAGTTTCGGTTGATGAACACCAGTTTCTTGCTTACTATGGACCTTTTCGCTTCTCACCTTGGGTTGGCCAAGCCTCCCAAGGATTCTATCACTGATATTCCTGCTGAGTGCGGTGTCTGCCGCCTAATACCTTGTCTTACCGGAAAGCCAGCTCCCACCTCAAGCAACATGCTGATTAATGATGTTCAGCATGTCACATTGAGGATCTTTCTTCGTTCTCTCTCGAACCACCTTTATGATAGACCGGATATCAGTAAACTGAAGAATCATGAGGTATTGCTTCTGATGTCCTACCTCAACCCGGAGCGGGGCAGGAGGGTGGTCTTCAATGCTCCAGCCATCGTCTGCGCTAGCCTTGCTTTGATGGCTACTGCCTCTTCCCGGTACCTGAGTTGTGGCGCTATCGCCACTCGGTTAGCTGAAAAGCTAACCTCCTTTCAGGCTTCTTCGGAGTACGTGCCTCTGGCTACACCGGTGCCTACGATGGACCGTGACTTCTATCTCGACCTGAAATGGTTGAGAACTTTGGCCGACGGTAGCCTAGCCTGGAGAGTGTGGGGGATGAGTTGGATGGGAATCCCGGCTCCTGAGCACCTCCCACCGACCGAGCCGTTAGAGCCGGTGGTGACAGCTATTGATTCCGACGAGGAGGAGGAGGATGATGACGTGCCCCGCCAGTTGCAGACCTACCTCATCGATGACACGATCCTCGAGGTGATGCCCGAGCCGAGGAAGGGGGAGAACGTGGCGGTAGCGGAGGTGAGGCCAAGGTTGGGGAGAGGACCCCGTCGAGTGAGAGAGAGGGCCGTTGAGACTAGACCACGGCCGGTAGCACCACCGCAACAGCACCCTTTTCCGTGCTACTCTTACCTCGACACTCCGGAGACGCGATCGAGCTACTTAGCAGAGAGAGTGTCATATACCTTGACACTCCGGAACATACATGAGATGGCGTACACTCAGGGGATTGGGACAGAGGGGCCACATCCGGTATGGTGGAGTGGAGTTGGGGACTATAGTGGGGTTTTCCACTCCTACGGGGTGGATCAGTCAGCTTGGGGGACGCCTCAGTCCTTCGCTTATGGTGGCTTGACCCCATGGTACGTAGGTCCTGGAGCTGAAGCGGGGGTTGATGCGGGGATTGGGTCATCAGGAGCGGGCACATTAGGAGGTAATGGTGGTGGTGATGAGGTGATGGAGGAGGAGCAGCAGCAGCAGCAGGAGTGATACTCCTATTCCTTGATTCTTGGTTATGGTCGTTGGTGTTGGATGTTAGTAGTTGTTAGTAGTTGGAACTTTTATTCTCGGATTTGTATGCTTGGCCATAAGGCCGGATTTGCTAGTAGACTTTGTTGCAGGATTTTGTGAGTCGGGAGGTCACTCCGACTCAAGTTATGTGACGATTTTGTATATATATGTGTTGATTATGGCAGGTTTCCCAAAGTTTTGACCTATAGGTATTCGACAGAGTACCCCATACTCGGTCGAGTAGCTATAGGTGTGGCAGAAAAGAGACATTCTGATCTCAGGGCTACTCGATCGAGTAGCCAAGACACTCGATTGAGTAGCAGGGCACTCGATCGAGTAGCACTGTTACAGGAACTTTTCAAAAATTAAAATTGTTTAATTGTTATATAATTGCAAGTTTGATGTTTAACGTGGTTATTAGTGAGTGGTAACATGTTCGGATCGTTTATTTCATATGTTAGAAGTCGTGCTTGGTTTCAGAGGCGTATTTGCAGCGAATAGCGAAGTTGTAATTATTTTATTGCATTAATTTTACATCCGTTTTGTCTACAAGTGGTATTTCACCGAATTCTATATTTATACAAATTCAAATGATATGCTTAACATGCTTTCTCAACGACGGCCAGTTATTCGGGTGAGTTGTGTATGTTTTCTAATTTAATGAGTATATGATTCATGAGTAATGTCCATAATAAATAATATAAGGTTTTGATTTATGTCACGATACAAGTAATAAGTAACGTGTGTGATAATTGGGTGGTGAACTTCGGGGACGAAGTTCTTTTTAGAGGGGAAGAGTAATGTCGCAAAATAAAAAGGCTGATTTTGAGACTATGTTGTTGTTCGTTTATAATGTCTTGTTGATTATTTGCAAAGTTTTCTTTTACCTTGGTCACTTTGATTGTATGAAGTCGTAATTGGTTTAGTTCGTCGAGTAATTCATACGTTGAAGTGAAAATTGATAGTATGTTTAAAAGATGGTCATAAATAGATAGTTGTGATGCAATGTGTCATAGTATAATTGCATTGTTGAGTAACATGGTGGTGTAGTCGTGTGGCATGAAGTTGATATGAGGTATGTTTCGTATTGATAGTTGTTACTAGTGAATGGAGTAATCCCGTAATGCGACGGGCGATCGTTGTTGGTGTTGGTTTGCATTGCAAGGTCGGTGTTTTCGACGATAGTTTGTAAGAGCCGATACACATATACATATATGTAGAACGTTAGATGATGATGATGATGATAACATGGGGGATGGCGTTTGAGGGGAGTAGGTGACTTGTGTCGAAAGATTGGTGAGGTCGTTGTTTCCCGTGTCTTGTGAGTTGAACTTCGGGGACGAAGTTGTTTTTAAGGGAGGAAGACTGTAATACCCGCCCTTTTAGGGACCCTTTGACCAGCGTTGACTGACCTTGGGAGCAGGAATAGATCTTAGAAGTGCGTGCCAAAGCTATCTTGGGTTACGAGTTATGGGTGGTACTCGACAGAGTAGAGGCTACTCGATCGAGTAGCGTGGTTACTCGATCGAGTAGGGGGTCACTCGATCGAGTATGTGTGGTACTCGATCGAGTATCAGGTTTTCAGCGAGGGTTTTTAATCGCATTTTGTTAAATCCGCAAATCATTTCCGCCTCATTCCTTTTATCCTTTAGTCGCCTCTTTCCCTTCCCTTCACCATAAAACCTCTATGGAAGCCCTTTTGAAGGTTCTTGTGCCTTAGGAGAGCATAGCTTGAGTCAAGTAGCGGTCTTTTGCCGGGTTTCTCCTTGTAGGTATGTTGTCATCATCATCCGTATCCTTGTCTTTACAGTTAAGTTTTCTTGGTAGTAATAGATGTTTGTGTTGTGGTTATAGGCTTTGCTTGATTGCTGGATATGTCATATGTTGGCATGGATTGGTTGCAGTTGCTTAAAGGTAGGTTCGCCTACTCAGTTTCTGTAGATGGTCTAGTGTGTCGGTTGTTGTGGTTGTATTGTGGTTGTTATGTATTATCGTATTCGTATTGACGGTTGTTGATTGATTGCTGTTGATGGTTGTGATTGTTTGTCTCTGGTTCTCGAGATGCGTTCTCGGCTGAGTGGAGTCACTTGCGGGAGTGGCTTCACGCCCTAGTTTCGCCCTTCGTGGAACCCGCCACGGAAGGGGATGTGCACATTAATGGGACAGGGTTATCGCTCGGTATGATGAGCGGGGATTTGGTGGGTACGGCTGCGGTCCCCCACTGGCAGGGCTGGTCCAGTGGATAGTCGGTGACGGAGATTGATTGGAGTGGGTGTGATTGTGTGTGTGACTGTTTATATTGTATTGTATTGTTAGATGTTGTTGGCATTGTTGTGTCTTATCTCAGTACTGACCTTGTATGGTTGGCTTGTTGTTTTATGTGTCTGCTGTGATCCCTTATGGTGAGCAGTCTATCTTAGCAGGTGTTGATATCGTTGATAGCTGGAGTCCGGGCAGGGATGAGTCTTCACGAGATTTGATAGTTATAGCGGGTAGTCTTTGAGTTGTATCTTTTATATCGTCAGTTGGTTTTAAATCACATGTAATATGACATAATAGTTCTTTTATCGACATTTGATTATTACTGTCCTCGGGCAACCGAGATGGTAATGCCCTTATATGCTAAGGAAGGCCTAGTTAAGGCTCCTCTGGATATGGGGGTGTTACATCAGTTGTGTGGAGATTGATTATGGAGACTGGGGTTTGTTGTGTTGAGTTGTTTTGGCATTTCATTTGTTGTGCTTGCTTTTATGTAAATAGTACTGACCTCGTTTAAATGTTTTAAAAACTGTGGTGATCCATTCGGGGTGGTGAGCAGTTATTGAGCAGGTATGAGACGATGCGTATGGGATAGCTGGGATGAGTCACCACGTTGCAGTTTAGAAGTCTTCTGCTGTGTCTGACCCTTGATAGTAATTTGACAGTAGACAGTTTTGAGAACTTGTATTTCTTTTTAACAGTTTTGGTATTGGCATGTAATCACGTTAAACATTATTTACTTTTAAGTATGTTTCGTTATTGTCTTATGCTTATCATTGCCTCGGGAAACCGAGATGGTGACGTCCTTATACCTAAGTGGTCCTGGTACCACTTGGAGTATGGGGGTGTCACAAAGTGGTATTAGAGCGACGATCTTGAAACCTGTAACCAATGAACCTAATGAACATAGGGAGTCAAAATAAAATGAACCCGGGTAGAAGTTGTAGGAGCTAATGCAAAGACTTGGGAGACGTCCTAAAGTCGCGAACTCGCCCTACAATTTTGAACCGGTCACCATGGGTTATGAGTTGGGATCACTATGTGTTTATTTTGTGAATTGTGTACCTATATAGTGATGTGTGGCATGAATCGGTGTGATTTTGTATGTTGTTGGGTGAAAGCATGTTGAATGATAGTTGGTTTATAATGTTGGTTGGAGTCGTTGAAAAAGTATGTGAGAATGATGAATGATGTGGTGGAAAATGGAAAAAGGAAGTAGTTCATATGTGATAATATGTGATGAATAATGATGTTGCAGGATGAAAGATTTATAATGTGTCTATACTAGTAACATGTGATTAGAGGATGAGACATGATTTTACATAATTTTATTTGCGTAAACTTAAATAATAAGTTTATATACTTGTCTACTGTTGTATCATATGCACTTGTTAGATGAAGAATGGGGTTGGAATGGAAAGAATTGATTGGAAAAGATGGAGTGTCAATTGCATAAGAATATGAATTTTGTGATTATGAATATGTTTAGGTGACGAAGTGGGTTTGTAATATTGTTGCATTAGTAACCTGGAAGTAGGATTTGTAATGTATGAGTATGTTTTGTGTTACGAAAAGTTATAAAATTATAGCATGGGGGTAGTACATGATTGATAAGTTGAATGTTATATGAGCATGATAGATGTTATTGTTTGGCTTTTGGTAAGTAGTAACATGTGGTCAGGGATAATGGTCTTACAAGCATCAAGTCGCTTTTGTTCACCTCATTGATGTTTAAGTTGTTTGGAAGTAAAAAGCAAATAATTATGTCGTCTGATTACAGCAAAGTTGTCTTTAAACTGTTATAACTTGAGATGCATAAATAATTTTGATGTGATTCCATTTGGAGGTGATATCTTGTTCTTTTACGATTCTAACGATAGGTCACACGCCCAAAACGACCAAGAAACGAGTGAGTTATGACCGTTTTACGAAAATTGGATAGTGCTGAGAAATGCGTAGGGTACTTGATCGAGTGGCCCTCACTCGATTGAGTGCACCTCTTGTTACTTGATCGAGTAACCCTTACTCGATCGAGTAGCCCTGGTAATTTCTTTTACGTGTCCCTGACCTTCACCTACCCGATCGAGTAAATCACTAACTCGATCGAGTGACCTGTACTCGATCTAGTGACCCCTGTTTTGGGTCATATGCTTATCTTTTGATTTCGTTGCATATTATGTTTAATTAAAAGGTGTTCTTTGGTTTCTTTATGCATTGTTTTACGTATGTGTTGGTCCTGATGCGTAAGTTACCCAATCTTATGATGTAAGGTGTGGCACCTGTGGTGAGTATGAGTTTGGTGGGGTGGACATGAGTTACATGTAGTTGTGATAGATAGTGGAAAAAGAAAAGGAAGATTTTTAAGGCTTATTGTGGCATGGAGCATGTTTTATGAGATGAGAAGAGTGATATGATTGTGTGTTGAGTAATGCAAAAGTAAGTGAATGTGGGCAAGGGATGATGTGAGTCTAAGGAACGTGAGAATAAAAAGATTGAAAAGAAGGATGTGGATAGTAGCAACTTGAGATGTGTAAAGAATTATGGAAGGAGATGGTTAGGAATTGTGTTGGTTAAGGATATATGCAATGAAAGGACATTTTAGAGGGATTGAGAATAGTGGTATATAATGGACTTAATGGAGACATGTCGCGACGTGGATTAACAGATAGTGAGTGAGTTTGGGAATTTGTAGTATCAAGAGGTGAAACTAATGTGTGATTTCCTTGGGCAAGTAACGGTATGAAATGAGTTTTGGAATTAAAAAAAAATGATTGGCGATGAGTGTGAGTGATAGCATGAGATGGTCTGGATTGATTGGTGATAAGTGTGAGTGATAGCATGATAAGAGAAGATCCATGGTAAGAAAGAGTGAGATGATACTGATATGAAATAATGGGATTCGAGTTTTGGAGCAATGAGATGGTAACCGGAGCACTAAAGAGTAAGATAGAAGTAATAAGGAGTTGAACTATTAATTGGTATTGTTGAGTGTAAAGAGAAAAGAAGGGTAAAAAGTAAGCTGAGAAAAATGTTGACCGGAGTAATGTGATAAAGAAGTAATGAATCGTCGAGATGTGTGATATTATCATGAGGATGTTAATTAATGGTTATATAGGAGTTTCAGGACGACATGATTAATCATGAATTTCGAGGAATTAAGGGAGTAAGAAGTTGGTGGAGTATTTGCACGATACGAGTTATTTGGTGGAGGGTTGGATGACAATACAATTAACATAGTATTGCGAATAATGTTGAGGTAATTATGTTGATGAGTTTGATGTTCGTTATTTGGGATGTTAGCCAAAGATAGGAAAGAAATCGTAATGTTTAGAGATGGGTGTAAGACGTTTGATGTCCGAACGGTGGTAGTGTTGAGGTGTTGCCGCTAGTGGTTAAGGGTGGTGATAAATAGGAAAGATGTCCATTCTAAAGAGGTTGGTTTTGCAGAGACCCGATAGATGTGTATGGTTGTGAGGAAGTATAAGATGTGGTTATAGGAGGCGGTTGTTAGTAGTTGAATGTTAATGGTATAGTTATGTTTGGCAGGAGGTGATGGTTAAGCGAATGAGAGAATGTGTTATGAGGGGCATACGAGTTAAGCTCGGGCGAGAGGTAACCTTTATCAGGTGGTAACTTACGTGATCAGGATTGACTAGTTGGATGTGATTATGGGTCTATGATGTGTATAAACGTTTGTGTGAGGTTCTGACCTCACGATAAGTGGTATGGTGTGATAGACATAAAGTTGTTATCTGAATGTTCTGTAATATATGTTGGATACGGTAACCTAATGGAATGATGTTTAAAAAGGTAATAATTTAAGTGATTTGACATGACTAGTTATGCTTGTATGTATTCATGATATATTTTATTCCGTGATATGGTAGGGGGGATGATATTCATGAGGTTCTTATCTGTTTAATTCATATAATATGTTGCGTTGTGATTTAGTAAAGTGGATTTGAGTAAGTTTTCTTGTCCGAGAAGGTATTTTTGAGTCACTGTTTATGGGATTGTGTAAGTTATGATGTCTATCAGTATGGTTGTGGTACCTCGGGTGGTGATCCGGGCACGGTACCTCATGTTGTGATGCGGGTATTTGCGCGCTGCGGTGCGGCTGTTGGTGGCGGTGTTGCGATGCCGTCATTGGTTTTGGTGAAGTAGGCGGAATGATTACGATTCGAGTTTCGAAAGTGCATACCAGTTATACATAGTTGTTGTTTTGTCTGTTGCTGTTTCCTGTAAGTTTCAGTTTGGACAGATAGACAGTTGTTTTGTTTATTGATGTTTCTTACCAGTTTCAGCTTGGGTGTGAGGGTAGAGTATGATATGGAAGGGAGTTGTGTATATTTCTGTTGCCGGCATGGTATAGCGATATTCTGTTGATGGGACACAGTTGTGAGTGGTTGTTACATTAATTTTGATCTTCTTTAAAGATGAGGCATTGGTAGACATAGTAATGGCAAGTGAATGGTGGAACATGTGTTGTACTGATCTGAAAGCTGCAAGTGGTTCATAATCTTTTATTGGGACAGTGAGTATAGGGTGTTGGAAATTAGTATCATGTTAAGTTATGAATGAGTTTTGCGGTAATAAAAGAAAAGAACTTGAGTATCTAGTGTGAGTGTGTGTAATGATTGTGGATCGTGAGTTATGAGTCTGGAGATAGGTGCATGTATAGAAGACTATGTCGTTTTGGCGGTAGTAGGGAACAGTTGACGTTTTGGTTAAGCTAAAGATTTTTGTGGTATAGGTTAGGTGGTGTGCCGAGTGAATTGAGGTATGAGAACTGTTTAAGTAAGAGAGCCTTGGATATAGGAATGGTGAGTGTTTAGATTATAGGCGGTCATCATTGATGATACCCGTCGTTGTGAGTACCAAAAATAATATTTATAATTTCCTATTAAGACTAACCTAGGCTAGTGGTAACAGGGTCGAACCACAGAGAGGCGGGGGAGTTATAGTTGCTTTTATTTCAGTCTATCGGTAACAGTTGTGGGGGTTTTGGTTTGAGTTGATTCTAGAACTAACAACATAAAATAAATAAATAAATAAAAGTAAATAAGGATGTAAACAACGATGAAAGAAATGCTAAGACGGTCGGTTCACTATAGCTGCGATGGCACATAATCCTAGGTAAGTCCGAAATACAGTCGTGTAGGATGGGTAAAACAAGTCCTTTCGGTCCAAGTTAACTAGTAGCTCCTTTCGGCCTATGCTACCAGTCCCTAAGTCTCACTAATACTAGCTCTCGCCCTGAAAAGTGATTCTTAAAGCCTAAATTATATTATCTCTCGATCTCAGCAATTTAGTCGTCTTAATTCGTTAATTTGCCCTTCCCTATCTCTCGATCTATGGGTCGGTCAAAACTAAGCATCTAACAAGTCTCCTCTCGGTCTCATTTGCTAAATATTGCACTTAACGAATCAAACAATGCTAATCAAACACGAGGTCAGTCGATCGACCAGCTACCCTGTCGATCGACCAACCTAAGCTCGATCGATCGACTAGTTAAGCCGATCGATCGACCAAGCCCTAATCGGGTCACCTGTTTTATTGCCATCTACGCCATAGATCCCCTACATCTTAGCAATGGTGATTTAGCTACTCATGATATTGACAATAACAAAGAAATAAACTTAACTAATAAAGCGATCGAATTCATACTTGAATTAATTAAATAAATAATCAACATAAACGATAAATAGGCCTTGGGATCCTATCTAGCAATTCTAAACTACGGAAGAATTAAAGTAATGAAATTTAACAAAGAAAACAGAAGAATACCGTACGAAGAACTGAAGAGGAAAGAACCAAAGCTTAATGCGAAAAGTAAATTTTATTGTCGAAAGCTAAACTAAACTAATGAATGATGCCTAAAAGGTAGGCAGGGGTTACGTTTAAATAAGAGAGTCACGTAAAACCCTACTCGAAAACCTAATCACAATTGGGCTTCTAATCTCGTCTTTAATTTGCGCATCAGACCCGTTGTTCAGTCGATCGGCCATAAGCATCAGTCGATCGACTAAGTAGCAGCGAACAGTAGCTACTGGAACCCGTGGGGTGGTCGATCGACCACTTGGACCAGTCGATCGACCAACGACGCGTCTGCACTGCATTCGACGAATTCTGCATCGCGCACCGATCTTAAAACAGCTGCCATTTCTTCGTTCCTTGGTCAAATCAGGCGTTCTACGCGGCGTTGGAAAGCTAAGAGGGAAAGCTTTCACCTCCAATTGGAATCAATCGATTATCTGCTCTAGAACTCGAGATATAGCCATCTGAAGCAGCCTGCAATGTCGAGAAGTGCTTCTTTGCTTCTTAAACTCGTACGCACCCTTGCTTTTGCTATCTTTAGGCCTTAAAACGCGCACCAAGCTCATTCCTCAAGTCAATACTCCATGTCAAATGCAATGCTAAGTACTTAGGGATAGATTTGGCTTATTTCCCGCTGAAATCTTCATATTCCTACAAAATCGCAAGAAAAGGAAGAAATGCACGAAACAAGGGAAATAGTAGCATAAACTACTCAATTGAGCTCTGAAATGCGTGTAAAATGAGGTGCAAAACATCATATAATAGACACGCATCAAACTTCCCCAAACCAAACCCTTGCTTGTCCCCAAGCAAGAACTAGACTCGGTCCTAAAACCTAATGGAACGAGTTCAATCTCAGAGCGAAATGCAACTTGTCAAGCCTAAACCAATTTAATGCAATAACCAACAATCAATTAGCAATGTGAATCATGCAAACGAGTTATGTAGTCGTTAAAAACTGCTGAACCGTCAACTATAGAGACTTATCAAATTGGACTCTCACGGGTCGCTCGAATCACACATAAGCACAGGTGAATAATGTAAAGATAGAAAGAATTCATTTTGTAGTGACACTCACCTAACTACGACCTATGAAAACATGCCAGCAATATAATATGAAAATAATCTCTACAACCGTACATATGCATTCCAACCAATCAAATGACCATGACACATGCCGAGGTAAATATGGATATGTGAGGTAATGGGTAAGAAGAGGCAAAACATTTATGGAAATGTGGGGGTATAGGCGGCCAAGCTAGTACCCAAATAAAACCATATGACAACATCCAACTTCCTGCTCAAAAACAACAATAAAACCGGGTGCTAATTAACAAGCACAAATTTCGCAACTTCCATAAAAGTCAACTCCCCAAAGAATATAGATGATAACATGGGAGTGAAAATCACCAAATCAGAATAATTACAACATGTGATTTTTCGAACTTTCTTTTTCTCGGGCTGCAGTCGATCGACCAAAGGAAGCAGTCGATCGACCACCCTCTTCAGTACAGCACACTTTTTTTCTTTTTCGAATCATTTTTTCTTTTTTTTTTTTTCTTTTCTATTTTTTCTTCCTTTTCTTTCATCTTCCCAACATCATCTCAAAATGAGCATATAACCAAATTTGCAATAAAACATTCCCACAAATACAAGTACTAGCTCGGATAAGGTAGGCTAATTTTAGACTGTAGTTTATGGGACAAAAGAGGCTAAATTTGGCTATGAGGGGTTCATGGGCAAAATGAGAAAAGGGAAACCTCTACCACATGTGTCAACAAACCACAGACCGAATGCATACAGGTATTAAGCAGATTAAGTTCATATTTATGCAGATTGATGTAACATGTCTCATAAGGAGTACTACTCACATTCCTAAATAAACCGGTCATAGATGTCACCATTATAAGGCTCTAAATCTCGCCATATGATGTAGTTTGCCAAAAATCAAAGTCAAGTTATCAAGTTCAGCAAGAAATTTAACGAAAACTCGTAGATATGCATATATGATTCTACTAATAACATGTCAATTAGCAAGGCTCAGGCAAAAAAAAAACAGATGCAAAATGCAATATCATCATTGAAATACTACCGTTCCGACTCAACCTATATGCTGAAATAAACGTGCATTGTATGGGAATTTTTTCAATTTTTTTGAATTTTGTATATATAAGGGAAATGAAATAAACAAATGCAAACTGAAATGTAAACGTGAATGCAAGCAAATGAAATGCAACGCAAAACCCTTCCCCAAACCAAATCGCACAATGTCCCCATTGTGCAAAATCATGTAATGAAAGCAAAAGGAAATGGGATTTTGCGGGAAATAAATAAACAAGACATGAAGAAGAAATCAGGAACTCACAAGACTTTAAGCGCAGCAAAAGGAAACCTCCCCAAACCAGCGTGAGCTAGGAGGTTTCAGTAGCCAGCAGTGCTACCATAGGTACCTAAAAAGACAAACAAAAGATACTGCGCATAAAACCGAGAAAACAATAATGAAGCGGCAATTATGTGCAAAAATAATAAAAACAGAAGAAATCAGAAATTAAGCGGAGAATAAAGTGAAGGGAATACTCCCTTAACTCCGCAAATCGACCAAACACAAAGCAGGGGAGTGATCGAAAACAGTACATCGGCTCCGGGCGGTCGATCGACCACATCACTCAGTCGATCGACCAGAGTGAACAGGAACAGAAGCTCCTGGATATCGCAGCTCAGTCGATCGACCATACTGGCCAGTCGATCGACTGAAAAACCTGCTGTAACTTTCTGATTTCTTCGAATTAGCTCAATAACTTGAGCTAATATGGTCTATAAACCTGTAAAAACACATAATATGGCGCCCAAAATTGCGCACAACCCAATTGTAAAGTCTAAAGTCTATAAAAATCCTAAGCAAGGGAATTAAAATGCGAAGTTTCGCGCACACAAAAGCAATAAAAAGTCTAAAAGCAGTAAAGAGTCTTTAAAAAGGTCTAAGAAACGCATAGATCAACGGAAACTGCGGAAAATTTCCGACCAAGGCTTCTGTCTACATGAAGTAGCTTCCGCAGTGCTCATCTCAGAAGCTGGACTCCATTCTACTCCGACTGGGATGCTCAATGGATCATCTCTAGCATCTTCCCAAGCATGGCCATCATCTCCTAGCTCCTCACACTCGAGATCTGACTCCGAAATTTTGACTGGCTCCTTCTTCTTGGGCTCCTCATCTGGCTCCTCGTCCGTGCCATAACTAAGACATCCTAGACCGCCTCTTTGAACAATGGGCTCCTTCACAAAGGAGCGATTAGCGGTTCCTCCTTCCCCAAACCATTTCCTGCAATACTCAAAACAGAAGAATCTTCCTCCAATTTGCTCCCAATCCGGGGCGGAGGTGTCATAACAAAATAGGTATAGGCAAGGGAGTAGGAGGGTCGATGTGACAACATAAGACTTACGAGTAGAAATCGCATTACAAGTCACAGGACACATAGCATCTTTCTTCCTATAAGTCCGGGCAAAACTAATGGACCGCTTCCCTACTTTAAAGGTCGGTGTCCCCGAGCCAACATCAATAATCGCACCAAAAGGTGTGCAAAGGGTCTACCCAAAATGATAGGAATATGAGCATCCTCGGGTATATCCAAGACAACGAAGTCAACAGGGAAGAAAAACTTTCCTATTTGCACAGAATGTCTTCTAAGACTCCTATAGGCGGACCGCGAAACGATCGGCCATCCGTACCGTCATGCTAGTAACTCGCAAAACCTAGTCAATTTCAATTTTCTAGCAAGACTTAAAGGCATGACACTAATACTAGCCCCTAAATCACATAATGCCTTCTCAATTGAGAAGGTACCAATATTACAAGGACAGAAAAGCTACCCGGTCGCTAACTTATGTGGAGCAGCAAAGTGTGAGTCAAATAAGAGCTAGATTCTTCGATTAAATTAATGTACTCGACCCTATCAAGTTTCCGCTTTTTATTTAAAAGTCGTTCTTCATGAATTTCATGTAAGCGGGAACTTGATTTACCAACTCAAGAAAAGGTACTTGCACATTAAGACCATGAATGACATTTTTAAATTTTTCGAAATATACCTCATCCTTCGTTGGTACTAACCTCTCGGGATATGGGGTCGTCGAAGTAGCTTAGCCCTCTCCTCTAGGTCTCTCATACCGGCATCGGTGGATTTAGGCTGAAAATCCACCACCTTCTCTTTGTTGAAGCTCGAACCTTCCTCGGGCCGTCTCGATATGACCCATTAATTGACATCGGGTCATACTTGGGAACCGAGACCGACCCATCGACTCGGGTCTTGCCTCAATGAATTCGGAGTTGTCGTACCCGAAATAAGTGATCCCTCAAGTTGTCCGGCATTGGAGGACGAAAAGACTCACCTACAAAGAAGATCGTCGATCGATCGACCATGCATGTCGGTCGATCGATCGACTTCTACAGAAACGAGTCGCTGTATGTTGCGGATCGGGTCGATCGATCGGGTATGTCGGTCGATCGACCGTGATTATCGCGATCGTCTTTTTCTCGCCCTTTTTCTTCTTCCCTTTGTCGTGAGCTTTCTCGGGTTCATCGAGAGCAGACCCGCTCCTCGGCGTCATTGCATGTACGGTCTCAATACGCCGATTCGAGAGTGAAACCGACTTGGTATCTCAAATGCATTTTGATCCAATGTTGCAATATGAGATATCGGCACGATTAAGACCTGATTCGCCGCATTGCTTTTCCGTACCTCCACCATAAGCAACAGACTAAACTCGTCAACTCTGCAACTTCGTTTTTCAACTCTTGCTGTGACGGAGTGGATGGTGGTGGGGCTTCATTTGGAGGCTCATATGGCTGATGCGGTGAAGTAGGAGCGTAATTATACGAATTGTCGAGCTGAAGTTGATGAAAAGCAAACATCTTCTCCTTAGGGTGCCCGCATGCATCAGATGTGTGTCCCGCTCCGCCGCATCTCCCACAAAATGGATCCTGCTGCTCCTGAGAATGGAACATGTGTGGATCTTTCTGAAGTGCTGCAGATAAACAACACTAAAGAAGAAGGTAAGAACTGCCTCAAGGTACTCAGTCTTCCCTTGAGGCGAAAAAAAAGACTAAAATAAAGAACAACTAAAACTAGCGCTGCCTCCCCGGCAACGGCGCCAAAATTTGATACCCGTCGTTGTGAGTACCAAAAATAATATTTATAATTTCCTATTAAGACTAACCTAGGCTAGTGGTAACAGGGTCGAACCACAGAGAGGCGGGGGAGTTATAGTTGCTTTTATTTCAGTCTATCGGTAACAGTTGTGAGGGTTTTGGTTTGAGTTGATTCTAGAACTAACAACATAAAATAAATAAATAAATAAAAGTAAATAAGGATGTAAACAACGATGAAAGAAATGCTAAGACGGTCGGTTCACTATAGCTGCGATGGCACATAATCCTAGGTAAGTCCGAAATACAGTCGTGTAGGATGGGTAAAACAAGTCCTTTCGGTCCAAGTTAACTAGTAGCTCCTTTCGGCCTATGTTACCAGTCCCTAAGTCTCACTAATACTAGCTCTCGCCCTGAAAAGTGATTCTTAAAGCCTAAATTACATTATCTCTCGATCTCAGCAATTTAGTCGTCTTAATTCGTTAATTAATGCCCTTCCCTATCTCTCGATCTATGGGTCGGTCAAAACTAAGCATCTAACAAGTCTCCTCTCGGTCTCATTTGCTAAATATTGCACTTAACGAATCAAACAATGCTAATCAAACACGAGGTCAGTCGATCGACCAGCTACCCCAAATCGATCGACCAACCAGCTCGATCGATCGACTAGTTAAGCCAGTCGATCGACCAAGCCCTAATGCGGGGTCACCTGTTTTATTGCCATCTACGCCATAGATCCCCTACATCTTAGCAATGGTGATTTAGCTACTCATGATATTGACAATAACAGCAATAAACTTAACTAATAAAGCGATCGAATTCATACTTGAATTAATTAAATAAATAATCAACATAAACGATAAATAGGCCTTGGGATCCTATCTAGCAATTCTAAACTACGGAAGAATTAAAGTAATGAAATTTAACAAAGAAAACAGAAGAATACCGTACGAAGAACTGAAGAGGAAAGAACCAAAGCTTAATGCGAAAAGTAAATTTTATTGTCGAAAGCTAAACTAAACTAATGAATGATGCCTAAAAGGTAGGCAGGGGTTACGTTTAAATAAGAGAGTCACGTAAAACCCTACTCGAAAACCTAATCACAATTGGGCTTCTAATCTCGTCTTTAATTTGCGCATCAGACCCGTTGTTCAGTCGATCGGCCATAAGCATCAGTCGATCGACTAAGTAGCAGCGAACAGTAGCTACTGGAACCCGTGGGGTGGTCGATCGACCACTTGGACCAGTCGATCGACCAACGTGGCTGTCATGCACTGCATTCGACGAATTCTGCATCGCGCACCGATCTTAAAACAGCTGCCATTTCTTCGTTCCTTGGTCAAATCAGGCGTTCTATGCGGCGTTGGAAAGCTAAGAGGGAAAGCTTTCACCTCCAATTGGAATCAATCGATTATCTGCTCTAGAACTCGAGATATAGCCATCTGAAGCAGCCTGCAATATCGAGAAGTGCTTCTTTGCTTCTTAAACTCGTACGCACCCTTGCTTTTGCTATCTTTAGGCCTTAAAACGCGCACCAAGCTCATTCCTCAAGTCAATACTCCATGTCAAATGCAATGCTAAGTACTTAGGGACAGATTCGGCTTATTTCCCGCTGAAATCTTCATATTCCTACAAAATCGCAAGAAAAGGAAGAAATGCACGAAACAAGGGAAATAGTAGCATAAACTACTCAATTGAGCTCTGAAATGCGTGTAAAATGAGGTGCAAAACATCATATAATAGACACGCATCAATTGACATGTGGTGGTGATGAGGATAATGAGAAGGTATAGCTCAAGATTTAGTATTAGTGAGTTACGAGGACGTAACATTTGTCTTAAGAGGAGTAGGATGCGATAAAATAGAGTTTCATGGTTGTGCATGTTGTAGTATAATTGGAAGTAGAGTGTTGGTGTAGCATAAAGGGTGGATATTTGTTGTGATCAATTTTGTTAAAAGGGCCATGGTCGTGCTTGTAGTAATGTGATATTTCTGAGTTCTATAGTGCTGACAGTTGGATGATGATGTATATGAGTTCTATAGTGTTGACAATTGGAGGATGAGGTTATGAGTGTGAGTGAACTTCGAGGACGAAGTTCCTTTTAAGGGTGGTAGAATGTAACATTCCATTTGATGTTATGAGTGTCTTGATATCGCATTTTCTAGTGGATAATGTGTTACGGAGCTAGCAGCGTTTGTGGGTAGTATTTGGTAGTGTATGGAGTTAGTGTCGAGAGAGATATAATGTAGTTGATACGATACCGTGAGTCATGTTGTGGAGGTAGGAATAGTTGGTGGAGTTGGTGTTACAAGTTCATGTTTTGTAGGTTGGTGTTTTGTTTTGACTTCTTAATTACGTTGTTGTGTCTTGATCGAGTTAGTATGTTTGTTTTTGAGTATGGGTTGAACTTCGGGGACGAAGTTCTTTTTAAGGAGGGAAGACTGTAATACTATGGTTTTATGAGTCTTTGGGTACTCTATCGAGTGGCGTTTACTCTGTCGAGTAAGTATGTTTTGTGTACGAATCAGTAGACTTCCTGTAGGGTACTCGATCGAGTAGGCTTGGCACTCGATCGAGTAAGGGGCACCCGATCGAGTAACTGACTTACTCGAATGAGTAAGTGGTTTTACGGGTGATATTTGACGGGTTTTGTTAATAATACGGGAATGGTATAAAAGGCTTTCGTCACTTTTCTCAAAACACTTTTACAACCTAAAAACTTTCAAGAGAAGAATTGGAGTTACGTTGAATCATCCTCGCCGCATTATTAGCAATTCCCGGAGCTAGAAGTGTCGGATTTCGTCATTCTTTATACCTTTGTGATCCTTGCGTCGAGGGTAAGCTTTACATATAACTTTTATATTATTTTGTTAATATTGGTTAAACCCTAATTGAGATTTGGGGGTTTTTATGATTGTATGGTTAAGGTAGTAATTGTATGTATGTATGTATATGAGGAGGGTTCGTAGAAGGGAGGTTTTGAGACAGCTGCTAGATCGTCTGATTCTGTGATTGCATTCCATGTAGGGTTTAGCTACTCAGTATTAATTACATAATGTGTGGTGATTGTTCTGTAGTTAGTGATTGTTGATTGATTCAGACGGTTGTGATTTAATATTATTGATTGATTCAGACAGTTGTTGGTTTGTGTTGTGATTGCTATTTATCTGTCTGTGATCTTCGGGGTGTGTCCCTGGCTGAGTGGAGTCACTTGCGGGAGTGGCTTCACGCCCTTGATTTGCCCTCTGTGGAACAAGCCACAGAAGGGGACGTGCACATTAATGAACATGGGTTTATCGCTCGATGAAGATGAGTGGGGATTTGGTGGGTACGGCTGCGGTCCCCCACTGGCGGTGTGGAATATCTGTTGCGATGGGTACTCTGGCAGGGCTATACACTTTAGTGTGTAGTCAGTTGTGTGGAGATTGATTATGGAGACTGGGGTTTGTTGTGTGTTGATCTGTTTTGGCATTTGATTTGTTGTGCTTTCTTTTATGTAAATAGTACTGACCCTGTTTAAATGTTTTAAAAACTGTGGTGATCCATTCGGGGGTAGTGAGCAGTTATTGAGCAAGTATGAGACGATGCGTATGGGATAGCTGGGATGAGTCACCACGTTGCAGTTTAGAAGTCTTCCGCTGTGTCTGACCCTTGATAGTATTTTGACAGTAGACAGTTTTGAGAACTTGTATTTCTTTTTAACAGTTTTGGTATTGGCATGTTATCACGTTAAACATTATTTACTTTTAAGTATGTTTCTTTATTGTCTTATGATTATCATTGCCTCGTGAAACCGAGATGGTGACGTCCTTATAACTAAGTGGTCCTGGTAAGGCACTTGGAGTATGGGGGTGTCACACATTAGTACTTCTTGTTATATCCATAATCGTGCTATGATAAGACCAATCCTTAAGAAAACCCCTTATGAACTTTTAAGAGGTCGTAAACCTTACATCTCCCATCTTCGTTGTTTTGGGAGTAAGTGTTTTGTTCACAATAATGGTAAAAATAGGTTAAGCAAATTCGACCCTAGTAGTGATGAGGCGATTTTCATAGGATACTCGGATCATAGCAAGGCTTACAAAGTCTTTAACAAGAGAAATGTCTATATTGAAGAAAGTGTTCACGTTATTTTTGATGAAGATAACGTGTTTGATAAGCCCTTACAGGATGAGGAAGAAGACTTGGACGAACCTGACTTTCGTCTTTCTAGAGACGATCCCCCGGAATTAGAATTGGAGGACAATGAGATTGAAGGAACAAGTGATGAACTTGATCGTTCCTCAAAAGATAAAAAAGAGAAAACCAAACTAATAGTTGATGATACTATAACATTGACTCAAAATAAGAACTCCCAACCTAATGTTATAAGTGATGTTACTATAACATTGAATCCAAATCAAGGTACAGAGTCTGAAGTTATAAACGGCTCTACTACAACACCTGGATTGGATTCAGGGGGATCTTCCTCCAATTCTGAGCCAAATGAAGTTGGGTCAAGTTCAAATAATGATGAAGAGCCAAGTATCTCTACCAAATGGAAATACAAGAGCTCACACCCTATGGACAATATTCTTGGAAATATTAAGAAGGGTGTTCAAACAAGACGATCCTTAAATAATTTCTGCTCTTTCTACTCATTCCTATCCATGATCGAACCAAAAAATATCAATGAAGCTCTTGCTGAATCAGATTGAATTATAGCCATGCAAGAAGAACTTCAACAGTTCGAACGAAATAAGGTTTGGCACTTAGTTCCTAGACCTAAGGATCAATCTGTCATTGGAACGAGATGGGTTTATAGGAACAAACTAGATGATGTTGGAGTCATCATTAGAAACAAAGCAAGATTGGTGGTCCAAGGTTATAATCAACAAGAAGGGATAGATTATGACGAGACTTTTTGCACCTGTTGCTCGTCTTGAAGCTATTAGATTTCTGATAGCGTTCGCAGTTCATAAAGGAATGAAGCTTTTCCAAATGGATGTCAAGACAGCATTTCTAAATGGATATCTACAGGAAGAAGTCTTCGTAGAACAACCCCCTGGATTTAAGAATAACAAATTTGAAGACCATGTCTTTAAATTAGACAAAGCCCAATATGGATTAAAGCAAGCACCAAGGGCATGGTATGATAGATTATCAAAGTTTCTACTTGACAGTGGATTCAATAGAGGATCTGTTGATAAAACCTTATTTCTAAAATCCGAGGGTTCTGACCTTTTGGTTGTCCAAATCTACGTTGATGATATTATCTTTGGATCGACCAACCGAGGCTTGTGCAAGTATTTTTCTGAGTTGATGACTTCCGAGTTCGAGATGAGTATGATGGGAGAATTGAAATTCTTCTTGGGTCTACAAATTCAACAAACTGAGGAAGGAATAAAAATTCATCAACATAAATATATTAAGGAATTAATTCGGAAGTTCGGAATGGAGAATTCCCATGCTATGTCTACTCCAATGGTCGCAGACAAGAAATTAACTTTAGATGAAGACGGTAAGTCAGTTGATGAAACAACTTACTGAGGTATGATTGGGTCATTGTTATATTTGATTGCAAGTAGACCAGATATCATGTTTAGCGTATGCGTTTGTGCGAGATATCAATTATCACCCAAAGAATCGCATATGACGGCCGTAAAAAGAATTTTACGATATCTTATCGGCACGGCTAAACTTTATTTATGGTATCCGATGGAATGCAATTTCGACCTTGTCGGATATTCAGATGCCGATTACGCATGATGTTTTCTAGACAGAAAAAGCACGTCAGGTGTTGACGTATTGCCACATTCTTTGGACCTTGTATTATAACATGAGGTTCAAAGAAGCAGAATTCAGTTGCCCTTTCAACAGCAGAAGTCGAATATATTGCAGCAGGACTGGTATGTACTCAACTATTATGGCTTAAGCAACAGTTTTGTGATTATGGTGTAAATGTAGGTTGTATTCCTATTTTATGCGATAATACGAGTGCTATTATTATTTCTAAAAACCCCGCGCATCACTCGCGTACCAAGCACATTGAAATTAGACACCATTTTATACGTGACCATGTTGAAAAAGGGAATATAAAACTCGAATTTTGTAATACTGAAAAACAATGGGCAGACATTTTGACAAAGCCTTTAGCTAGAGAACGTTTTGAGACTTTACGGTTGGAAATTGGTTTAATCGGTGGCACCTAAACTATCATAATTATTTCTTAACCATATGACTGACTAGTTAAGACGAGATTGTATGTCTGTGTCCGTATTTTCCGCTGCAAGTACATTCCTATATAGTATTTTATTATTTTATGAGAATGTTCCGTTTGCTAGCCTATTATATTTTGTGTTGTATACAAACCATAACTATTGTTTATCACATATACATTCTAAGGTTTAGAGCTTCATAAACCAATGACATTCATGATTGGTTTCATTTAGGATGTTAGTAGTACTCCTTACATGGCATGTAACATCAAATTTCATAAGCATGAAATTTGTCTCTTATTACCTGTATACACTCGGGTTTGTGGCGGTGACACATGTGGAGAGGCAACCCTTCCCTTTACGTTTTACCTGCTAACCTCAAATTAGCCAAATTTGCCTTGTTTTGACCTATTTATTCTACTACATTCCATATGGCCTACCCTTGTCAAGCTAGTCTTATTGGTAAGTTTGGAAGTCTTGTTGTGGTCAATTTTCTTGCTTTTGTGATGGATATTGGAAGGAAGTAGAAAAGGATGGAATGAAACAAAAAAAATGAGAAAAATATAAAAAAAAAAAGAGAAAAATGATACTATAAAAGATGGAAAGGCAAAAATCTCTTATTACTCCTATTCTTCTCATTCCATATTACTTGAGGAGAAGTACTTGTTGATGTAAGTGAGTTTGTGCTATACTTGGCATGGTGCATCATCTGTTATGTTGGGTTGGAAAGTTGATACGTGCATTTTATATAGTCCTTTTTGGCCTTTTTATGCACGTATTTCTATGCTATTATCGTAGTTTTATGCTACGAAATGCCTCGAATATGCTACTTTGGTTTGTTTTGTTCTATTTACAGGAATGGACCAGAAAGTAGTGAAATCGAGCCTTTTACCGTCCGTTTAGCATGCATTTGGACGAAGAGTGAATTTGGAACGGGAATGTAGCTGTCTTGAGATGCGCAAAGAAGTAAGATAGCTAGGCGAGCAAAGGAAGAACTTCAAATTGCTAGTGCCTACTTTGAAGAGCCATATCTCGAGTTATACAACTGATTTTCAGGTGATACCAATTTGAGATGAAAGTTTGTCCTCTTAGCTTTCCAACGCCACCGGAATCTCCCTGTTTTCCCAAGTAACAAAGAAATGGCAGCCATTTGAAGTTCAGTGCGCGAAGCAGGAATTGTGCACTGGAAAGTACTCGATCTTGAACAATTATGTTCGATCGACTCCTTATTCTAATCGATCGAGTAGTTGCATTTTATGGTTTACTCGATCGAGTATTTATTTCACTCGATCGAGTGTTTTGAGCTTAATTTTGCTCGATCGAGTGGTTTGCTATTGGGCTCGGGCTTTTTAGTCTTATTTCGCTATTAGGTCAAATAAAAATCCTATTTCCTATAAATAAGAAAGCATGAGATGTCATTTGTATCTTACTCTACACCACATACACTACTTTTCTTCTGTTTTCTAATGTTCTCTGTTCCTCTCTTTTTCCGGATCTACTGTAATTCTCTCTTTTTCCCTTTTCTCTTTATTTAATGTTTATTTCTTTTCCCTTTGCTTTTGTTCTTTATTTTATCATGTCTCGCTAATTTCTCCCTGCTAGCATTAGGGGATTCGATGAATGAATGTTAATTGCTAATTAGTTTATAGATTTGTTGTTGTTGTTTAAGTCTATGTTGTTAATCACTGCTTTAATTGTATCTTGCTGATTGAATCGATGCAATTAGCCTTTTTAATTTTGGAAAGCCTTGACCTGGACCGGAAGGTTGGAAGGGGTGAGACCCGCAGTGAACAATAGAATGCTTTAGTGAGGGCGGAAGCTAAGCTAATAGTATTTTAGGGTGAATTGAGACCGGAAGGAGATATTCATTGCCCCTTAGACCGACACATCGACTAATCTGTGACCTTAACTGCAATTAATTGACATTCATTGATGAACCGACATCCTAGTTTCCCTTCCCTCTACTTAGTTTCTCTTATCTCTATTTCTCTTGTCTTAATCTCGTTAGTTTAGTCAAAACAATCAAACCCCTATCTTGTGACCGTCGACAGACCGAATAGACAAGTAGATAGTGACCGCCTCCCTGTGGAGATCGACCCGAATTCCCTAGCTATATTAGTTAGAGCCAGTTGGTTATTTTTGATAGGTATACGACTGCCCTGTCAAATTTTGGCGTCGTTGTCGGGGAGGCAACTATTTATTTACTTGTTTAAATTTTGTCTGTCTTTAGCCTCTAGGGATTTATCCCTTGAGGCCGTTCTAATCTTTTTCTTTAAGTGCTGTTTTGATAGGCCTTACAGGTCCTACCTAGATAGTTCTAGGTAAAAGATCGTCAAAGGGAAGGCTTGAGTACCTTTGACCCGTCACCTATGTTTCATTATATGGCGCAACAAGTGATTTACTGCGGGAGATGTGGTGCTACTGAGCACAATGCAGTTTTTTGCTTAGCTGAAAATGACGAGGTTTATGCATTCAAGCAATGTAGACAAGCTAATCAATCTGTTGTAATTGCGCCGCCACTTCTGCCCTATCAACGAGGCTACCAACAACCTCCATTTATCTGGCCACCGCGACAATAAGCTCCTCCTCCTGATAGACAAAAAGAAGAGATTGCGGAGCTGAAATCTTTGATGAAGGCACTTGCATTCCGAGTGCAAGAAGATGATAGACGTAAAGAAGCTCAACTAATTGAGTGAGTCTCAAATAGCTCGACTAGTCAATTTGAGTCGAATAGTAGGCAACCAGAGAAGGTATACTTTACCGAGAGTGGTCTTTCCCATGAAGGACCCGAGTTGCCTGGCGCTATTAATGATTTGGATGACTCGGATTACGAAGATCTATCCGAAAATGAAGCGAGTTATGAAGATTTCTGTGATGCACTGCAAAGATCACTCGATCGAGCTAGTAATAGTGCTCGATCGAGTGGATTATCAGAGAAAACGTTCGATCGAACAGTTCAATGTGCTCGATCGAGTGAAAATCAGGAAGAAAGCCTTCGATCGAGTAATAATTCTACTCGATCGACTGATTTGGCCAGTGTGAGCAATAAAACTTCATGTGGGTTTCCTTTAGATGACGATTTTGATGATGATAATGGTTACGGTGAATCTCCCCTTTTCAAAGCCGAGTTAGATGCGCTTGAGACTGCGATTTACGGGACGGAATCCACTGAGGAGGGTAACGAGAAGACAGCTGAGTCAGTAATTGCTCCTAGCACGGATGAGGTAATAAATTCTTTTATCAATGATTCCGACTTTGAGAGCAACCAACCTGAGGTAGTTAGTGATAATTTCATTGTTGTTAGTATTAATAGTACGCTATCTCATATGACTCCCATTTTTTCTTCGTCTGATGCTCTACCCCCTCCCAGTTGGTCAATTAATTTAACGATCTTTCACCGTTCTTGTCATCTTAATTTGGTTAATCTGAAACGATACCCTAATTTATTGTTAATTGCTCCTGAGCTCCTTTATTTTGTGGACAGATTTAGGAGCTGTCATAGGCAATTTGTTAGGCTTAAACAGTTGTACATTTTTATTTCCTATATCTTTATTCTACTGTGGTGCTACTTACATTTTTGTGTAGCACATGCGCAACTGTTTGATCGGTTGCTGCGCGCTTTGAGCTGTTTTGAACAGGCTAATTAAATAGAGGCTCGAAGAAAAGAAGGTCGAGCTGGGACCTGTCTGAAACTAGCGCTACCAGGGAGGCAACCCAGAGAGATTTTATTTTTAGTTGTTTTTCAAACATTTTATTTAGTCGTGTGTGTAATAATTGGTTTTCATACCATAGACTATTTCAGTTATGCTTGCTTTGTTAGTTTTGCGGGCTGTTTTTATTCCGTCTTTGCAGGTTTCTACTGAGGATGATTCGATCGAGTACTTTTTGTACTCGATCGAGAACTTGCGCTGCAGATTTTACTCGATCGAGTACAATTTCTATTCGATCGAGTACCTGCTAAAAGATGACCACTCGATCGACCATAATTCTTCTTCGATCGAGCAGTTTAAGATGCCGTTTGCTTGGATTTGCTTCCTGTAACGATGTTTTGCAGCTGTTTGCGACCTCCCATGTTGCTGGCTGGTTTGGGGAGGTCCGTACTTCGCGTATCCTATAAGCTTTCCACATTTCCACTCTTTCTTCTTTTAGTTTGCGTTTCCTTTCCATGTTTTGGTACAATGAGGGCATTGTACGGTTTGGTTTGGGGAGGTTATGCATCCATATCTGTGTCTGCATTGTTGTTTTTATTGCATTTCTGTTATCACGTTTAATTTCTGTATGCATTGTTGTTTATTTTTATAAAAATCAAAAATCTCATAAAAATTAGAAAAATTCATAAAATTAAAAATTTTCACGTTTATTTTAGCATATAGGTTGAGTCGGAACGGTAGATTTCAATGATGAAATTGCACTGCATTTGTCTTTTTGCTTAAGCCTTGCATTGAACTATATATTATTTTAGCTTTGTCTTTTGCATATCTACGAGTTTATGTTGAAATTTAGCTGAACGAATAGACTTGACCTGAAATTTTGGCAAGCTACTTATAATTTCTAAGATTTAGAGCCGTATAAACTGGTGTCATTTGTGACCAGTTTCATGTAGGATTGTGAGTAGTTACTCCTTGCATATCATGTATCATCAATTTGCACATATATGAAATTCAATTGCTTTTTGCCTACATACATTCGGGTTAGTGGTTGGTGTCACATGCAGGGAGGTGCTTACAATTTCCCTTTCTTTCTTTTTTACCCATTTAACTCCACATTAGCCAAATTTGCCTGTTGACCCTTAGCTACATTCCAAATTTAGCCTGCCTTGTCAAGCTAGTTAGTGTATGTTTTTGCGGTATATTTTTCATTGTGCCATGTTTGGCTTGTATCCATTGATTTGGAGTTGGTAGAAAAGAAAGAAGGAGGATGAAAAAAAAAACAAAAACAAAAAAGCACTCGAAAAAACAAACAGAAAAAGGAAAAAAAAAAAAAGAAACCGAAAAAAAAAAAGAAAAAGAACGAAAAAAATGATGAAAAAGATGTTGTTTGATGAGACGATTTCGCTCCTATGCTTTATTTACATTTATTGAGGAGTATTTTCAGTTCGGTTTGGCGAGTTTTGTGCCAAATGAAGGGCATATGTGCTTTATTCTATAATTGAGTTGGAAATGGATGTTGTTATATGGTTTTGTTTAGGAACTAGCTTGGCCGCCTATACCTCCACATTCCCATAAATGTTTTGCCTTTTATTACCCATTGCCTCACTTTACCATATCTTTTTAAGCCCTCGGCTGTGACAGGACCTTGTTTGGTTGGAATGTATGTACGGTATCTAGAATTGTCTATCATATTAGTTGCATGCATGTTTATGTGGGTCGTAGTTTAGGTGAGCGACTATATTTCTTTATCTCTTACATATATATGTTCACCCTTTGCTTCATGAGAGAAGAGTGACCCGTGAGAGTCCATTATTAAAGGTCGTGCAAGGTCAACGGTTCAGCTTTATTATAAACATCTTACAAGTCGTTTGCATTTGACTGTTTGCTATAAGTGTTAGTTTGTTTGCATTAAATTGGTTTAAGTGGGCATTTGTAGCTAGCTCTGAGTTATCTTTTCCGTTCCATTAGTTTGCATTTAGTTTACTCGAGGACGAGTAAAGGTTTGGTTTGGGGAGATTTGATACGTGTATTTTATATAGTCCTTTTTGGCCTTTCTATGCACGTATTTCTATGCTATTATTGTAGTTTTATGCTACGAAATGCCCCGAATATGCTACTTTGGTTTGTTTTGTTCTATTTGCAGGAATGGACCAAAAAGTAGTGAAATCAAGCCTTTTACCGTCCGTTTAGCATGAATTTGGAGGAAGAGTGAATTTGGAGCGGGAATGTAGCTGACTTGAGATGCGCAAAGAAGTAAGATAGCTAGGTGAGCAAAGGAAGAACTTCAAATTGCTAGTACCTACTTTGAAGAGCCATATCTCGAGTTCTACAACAGATTTTCAGATGATTCTAATTGGATAGGAAATTTTGTCCTCTTAGCTTTCCAACGCCACCGGAATCGCCCTGTTTTCCCAAGTAACGAAGAAATGGCAGCCGTTTGAAGTTCAGTGCGCGAAGCAGGAATTGTGCGCTGGAAAGTACTCGATCGAGTACAATTATGTTCGATCGACTCCTTATTCTACTCGATCGAGTAGTTGCATTTTATGGTTTACTCAATCGAGTATTTATTTCACTCGATCGAGTGGTTTGAGCTTAATTTTGCTCGATCGAGTGGTTTAAAATCACTCGATCGAGTGGATTGCTATTGGGCTCGGGCTTTTTAGTCTTATTTCGCTATTAGGTCCTAAGCTTGCTCCTTGTGAAGACCAATTGTCTCTTAAAGTCCTTAAAGTTTTAGTCTTGAATATAATTGTTTTGATCTTGCGTTGATCTTTATCTATAAAGATGACGGTATTATATTGAGGGGGAACGACATATTTAGTCACAATTTTAGGAGACTTGCCATCATCAAAAAGGAGGAATTTGTTGAACCATATAGATATATATGTTTATGTTTTGATGATGTCAAGAGTGCTTTACTTTCTATATACTCGTTGTGCGTAATTGTTTGTTTAGTCTTTTAGATTGGACTTACTAATCGCAAGCATTAAAGAATTGTGATGGAAGTATACGAGAACATATTGTGATCAAGCCCTCAATCACGGATTAAGATATTAAAAGATAGTGAAAGAGTTATTCAAGCGTCATGAGAAGATAAAGCTCATCTAAAGATTGATCATGCTTGTATAATGAAGTAGCCTACACTCAAAGATCTCCTAACAAAGATTAGAAAAGCGTAGGTGATTATCTCGTAATGGTAACGTAAGAATGGACTTCTTACATTGGTAAAGTTATGGCCTCACAGCTATAACATTACTTATATAAGAGCTCAATGTTATAGCTCTTCTACTATAACATTGAGATGTGAAGTTTATAAAACACACGACAAAATAGTTTTTAAATTGTTTTTGGAAAACCGTTTTAAATGTTTTAGTAAAAGTATTTGTTTTACAAGGGAGCTTATTTTAATATTGAGTATGGTTTTACTATGAGCTTGTAATTAGCAATTATGATTGAATCAACTTATGAGTTGAGGCATCTTGCTAATTAGGGTTTCTAGTTTCTACATACTCTAAAAAACCCTAAACCTAATTTATCTTACCTAGGGTTTTCGTGAAAGAGGATTGGGCTTATGAGTCGTTTCTTTCTCATACACGGTTACTCTTTGTACAAATTAGGGTTTTATGTAAATCTTTATAATATTTGATTAGAGATTTAATATCTCTTTTATATTATTTTGATTTATTCTTTCCTAACTTATAAGATATTATTTTTACAAAGATAGAAGGAAAAGATTGAGTAAATCTTTAAAATAATATTTGATTAGAGATTTGTTATCTCTTTATTATTTGATTTATTCCTTTCAATATTATAAAAATATTAGGGATGAATAGTGCCGCGTGAATAGTGCTGCGTGAACAGTGCGTGAATAGTGCTGTGAATAGTAAAACGTGAATAGTAATTTCCTTCTTGCACAATAAGTCTTTGCTTGGATAAAGGTTAAGGTTTTAGGATAATATTTGATAGAGATTTTTTTATCTCCTTATATTATATTTCCTAATCTCCAAGATATTGGTGAGTTGTTAAGATTGGAAGATATTATTTATTAAGGCAAGTCTTGGAGAAGAATTAAGGAAGATTTAACCTAATTCCTTCTTGCTTTACAAGACTTCCACACGGCACTTAGGGTTTTTAATAAATTGAAACCCTTGCTCCTCTTTTACTATAAATACTGCATACTTTACATCATTAAAGGTTAAGACCTTTGAGCATCACTTTCATATATTTTCAAAAAGCAAAAACCGTGTTTTAGAGCAAAAACCGTTTTGATATTTTTCGAAAAAGGTCGTGTGATTTATAAACTTGTGCATTCGTTCTTATTGTTATCGTTACAAGATAATAGTGCTTTAATTGAATTCTTACTCGTTCATTAACGTGAACAAATTAGTAGAATCATTAAGTGCTTTCATATTAACGTAAGTTAGTCACTCGAGTATTTAACGGTACTCATTGAGTTACAACTAGAGTTAGTTGTACGAGTTGGGTTAGTAAATTTGTAATCCGTAGAAAGGTACTAAATTTATTAATCGAGAATAGTGGACGTAGGTTTCGATTTGTGAAACTGAACCACTTTAAAAACCGTGTGTGTCTCTCTCTTTCGTTCGTTTGTTTACTTTGTTCTTACTTGATCATTAGTTAATTAGTTAAAGTTTAATCAATAAACTTTAAGTAATTAATTATATTCATACAATCGAAAAAGTTTTAAAAGTTTTAAATCCTCAATTCCCCCCCCCCCCCCCCTTGAGTATTTTGGATCGATAGACTTATATATATATATATATATATATATATATATATATATATATATATATATATATATATATATATATATATATATATATATATATATATATATATATATATATATATATATATATATACATCGGTATAAAACACCTAATAATATTAGAATTAAGTACTTAAAAGCTTTTTCTTAATCAATCTATAACCACCTCTGGAGCCATGAAAGACGCTCTCTTTCTTTCAAATGTTCTCTAGGTTCTGCTTACTCATAGTCTTCATAAAATGAATTGTATCGAGTAACGTAAGCATATTTATTTACTTATTAAGTGATTACTAATAAAGTGATCCCAATGAGTCGCAGATAAATTACGTATCTTAAACTTGTCAGATTGCCTATAAGCGATAAAGTTATGGTGAGCATATTTGTTTAGTTTTGGCTAATAGCACATATCGAATACTAAGATAATTTCATCTAAAGCATTTATTATTGTATATACATACCTTTATTCTCACCCATAGCTTTTCCTTCAGGTCTTCACTTAACTGATTGATACGCGACAAACCGAGAGGCACATCCTCTCTTACACAACAACCAATCCAACTCGCGAAATTAGCAGCAAAGGTACCAATTGGCCTGGCACCCCCGTTAATTCATCCCATTGAAGTTTATTAGGTATCCCTCTCTATTGCTTCTAGGGAAACCCTATGGCGCCTTCGCCCAGTATCCGATTTTAAATTATTCTCACCACTTAAATCTTCTTCGCCTGACTTTTTCCCATCTTTTCTTTTCCGCTTTCCACCCATATCTAAACCAGAAATTTATAAACTATTAACTTTAAGAATTAAGTCAACATAGCAGGAGCACCGTATCAAATAAATGATCACACAGTATACCTAAAAATATAGGTGTTGTTTAACACACAATATACTTAAAATAATAGGTGTTGTTTAACACACAATAAACCTGCGATAATTAGGAGATAATATCACAACTAAAAAAGAAGATAAAGACATTAAGTTAATGAGACGAAGGAGTAGGGTTTATTATTACTTCTTCAAAGAGGAGAAATCGAGCCCGGTCTGGCGATGATGGAGGGGACGACAAAGGCGATAGGGATGGCGACGACAACGGAGAATACTAGTGGTTCTAGGGAAACTCAGTGTTCGAGGGTTTTAAGTGAGCGAGGAGAAGGTTTGCATGTGTGTTGGTTGAAGAATGATTTAATTGAAACTAATAAACATGGGTTAAGCCAAACCGCCTTCTTTATTTTGCAATATGACAACGGTTGAATAAAAACCCGTAATTGTTTTCATTATAATACAACGGTTGGTGTGTAACCGTTGTCTTTTATCTTTCATTGTGTCCAGTTTTTCCCGCCAAAAAATAAAAGCATCTTCCATATTTGGTACTCCCTCCATTCAACTCCACATTACAAGTTTCTCTTTTGTACACTATTCACAAGTGAACATTCAATGCCGATTTTCTCTCGATATATAAGTGAAAATATATTCAAGTGAGATCTTATTTAATTCGTCTTTAGGAGCACATTAAGAATATCTAACTTTTATAAATTTTGCAAATACGTAGCTGATATTTACCACGTAAAACACGCATTGACAAACGTGAAAAAGCAAACTTGTAATGTGGAGTTGAATGGAGGGAGTATTAAGTTAGTAATTCAAGACTAAATTATACACAACCCAATGTAATTAATGCATATATTAAAAACTTCTTTCCTTAATTAGTTTCCTAAATACAACCCAATGAGCAATTAATAAACATACATTAATCAAATGACCCAAAATACACTACATCATGGATAATATCTCTTCCCATTAATAATGGTGTAGGAGTCTATTTCAACTCTGGTCTTTTCCTCCAAATCCAACATCCCCTTCGATGACCTAAACCACCATTGACGCCAAGCTTTTGTTGCTTCACTCTCGCTAGATACATACCAATCGCATCTGAGTAATGATGTGACTCTTATTTACGCACATTTAGTCCCCTAACTAGCTTAGTTCCTATGCTTTTTAGTATGTATTAGGGTCGTTTCTTGTCTTTAGCCTCCTTCTATGCATATTCTATGAGGTTTGGTGTCCTTTGTAGGAGAAGAGCACTAACTTGACTACATGGAGTGAAGCAGAGCTAAATTGATAGCATATAACGACCAAGCACCAAAGAGGAGACCAATACTAAAGGCCTAAGTAAATAATACAAGTGATTGGGCAATGACTAAGGATCCCCACAACCTATGAAGGATCCCCACGGATTAGAAGAGAGCCATTACAAGAGGAAATTGCTTGGAACTAAACCAAGAATTGCTTTTTTGGCTCCCAAAACATGCTAGATGAAACGGCGTCAAAAAATCAAGTGGTCTAGGCTTTTGAATTACTCCAATAGGAGTCCGGATGAGGAAATGATGTCCGTTTTACAATACGAGCTCAAATAGAGAAGAAACCCGTCGGGACGCCCGACCCCACTCCAGGTCGCCCGGATTATCATGCAGGGAGATTTTCTCAATCATGGATCCGTGGGGCTCCCCCGAGACTTGGAAGGCTCTAATCTTCTTTTAAGGGGTCTAATCGTCATTTAAGCCCTTAGTTAACCTAATCCTTGTACTACTATATATACCCCTCTTGTATTTAGAGGAGATTATGCTTCCTTAGTTTAGATTAAGCCCTCTTAGTAGAGGAAAAGCTTTTATTAGGAGTAGATTAGAATAGATTAGCAATTAATCTTTCCACAAACTACACATTAATCTTTCCTTATTGTTCAAGATTTATTATTGGGTAACTGAAGACTATTGGGTTATTATTGGAGAATTGACAACTCTTCATCAATCAATCAAGTTTTCTTCTATTATTATTTCCTTTACATTTGCTCGTCTTAATGTTGTTATAATCTCTTTACTCTTTATTCTTTATTGTTTATTGTCTTACTTATTCATCATGTTTAGACTTGTTAATTAATATGATTGACACCCTTGTTAGCATGTTTTCCATGATCATGAGTGAGTAGTTTCTTAGCTAGGGTTAATGGGAGCTTAGGGAAACTATAACATGGGGGTAGATTCATAATTAATCTAATATGTTATCATAAGATTGCTTGCTTATTGTAGTGTTAACCTATGCACATGTTATGCTTGATAAAATGCTTGACTATGAAACCTTGCATATATACATCTCTTATCTATTCAACAAGACTTGTAAGATATAAACTAACTCGAGTCTTGTTAGACCATGCATAGAAGTGAATAAGAAGAAAGTAACTCGACTTGTAGGTGTTGTACAGTCTTGACCGACTCGACTCCGGGACCCAAATCTTCCTTTGAATCGTAAGACATAAACTAACTCGATTCCACTACAACAATAATTTGCTTGCAACTATGTAAACATGTTTGTATGATCTCCACCATGAATCCCCTATAAACCTATGACACCCTAGTATTGTTTATCATTTGTTTACACCCTTATTTCCATTTACTTGTCTTGTTTATATATCCTTGTTGTAGCTTAGAACACAACTTCACCCAAATCAATTGTAACACTAGCATAAATTGAGATAGATAGACTTAGAACCCAAAGCACATCGTCCCGTGGATCGACCTCGACTTACCTACTATCTAGTTGTTTGTTGAGAATATAAATGTGTTTGATAGAGTGAACAACAACTCGCTCAACATCAGGTAATATATACTCCACCATCAAATCCTCAGAAGAATCAACTTCGAAAGCTGATGAATTCTCATCTGTACCTTCAGGAATTATATGTTTAGGGGGGGACTTAATGAAATGGAAAGGACATTGTTCCTTTAACCTTTCTCGTAACGCATCCATTTTCTTCTCGCTTTCAATATAGCTCGGTTGACGATGCAATTCCCTTAATCTTTTATTTTCTGCTTCTTCTGACAACTTACAATCCCTATGCACCAATGGACTCGCAATATTTGTACCTTGGTTAACAGCCATAATTTTGGAACAAAATTAAAATTATAGAATCACCCTCCAATAATGCAACGTTGATTCAAACCCACCAATAATGCAACGTTGATTCAATTAAAAATAATTGAATAGTCCGTGCATTGGTCAAATCAAGAATAATGAGAAATATTCACCACGGCTTAAAAAATCCCGTTGTCATATCATGTACTTATTTTTTTAATATATTGAGTCGTATGGTCATATCTTACGTGTATTTATTTTTTTAATATATTGAGTCGTATGGTCAAACAATTAATAAACGGTCCATATTGAAGTTAGAACGTCACGATTGAAACCGGTTGTAGGTGAACCGTTGTTAATGAACAAATTTACAACGGTTGTAGGTGAACCGTTGTTAATGAATAAATTTACAACGATTGTAGGTGAATCGTTGTTAATGAGTATTATGTAGCAGCAATCTTGATTACAGACTGAACTATGGAGTTCAAAAAATGGAAGCAAATCAAACAAGCATAACTCAACACTTTCAAAATGATCATTTCATTTAATTTTAAACCAAATGCATTACAGCATTTATCAGAAATCAAAAGATGTATAATAAGCCGAAACAACCCCGGTTAAGAGTAAAAAGCGCTTCTCAACCTACCACTAACTACGCCACTCTGGTATACCGCTAACTTCCGGGTCATTGGCTTCATATTTTGCAATAACAGATTGAATATATGCAAGGACACGACTTGCATGTGAAGATAAGGTTAGAAGAGTACAACTCTACATATCTCTCGATGCAGCCAAGTTACGAGTAATAGGCCGACGAGGGTATAAAGATGATGATGATGATGAGGCTTGGTGGACAAGTCGGACTGCTTCACGCCTTTTAATCTAATAATTCCGTTGATGTTCAAGGGATGCTTTGATTAATGGGTGTTGATCGGCGGGAAGCCCGGCGAGAACCTTCCCATCATCTGCAATCATTTGTGTAAGCCATTCTTCGTTGTTGATAAAATTAGGGTTCATTGCCATGTTGTTTCAAATTTGTGTAATGGCGATGAAGTATTGTGATTTGATTAATGGATGTTAGTAAAGGATGCTTTAACATTTATAGTCATATTATAATTTTTTTCAAAACCGTTGGTAATTAATTCCTAAACATTAATTACCTAATTAATGTAAAAGTTGACTTATTAACAAATATTTTAAACCTACGTAACTTGCAATAAATAATTAGAAAATAAAATACTCTACCACGCATATATTCAAGAAAAACACAGCCTGAACAAGAAATTAAAAGACGCGCGGTTTCAACAACATTAATTAGAATAATAATAATTTATCAACATAATCATGTTGTAATTCCCCTGCGAATGTGATAACTATTGGGAATTTAATATGTGGATTATTAGAAGGCACTTGTTCCGCCTCCCATGAACGAGGTATAGTGTCAATATAGTGCCGATATGTTCTTAATAGATTAATGTCACAATCGGTTGCAATCCATAAATATTGCGCTTGTAACACATCATCCGTATAATAATTTATCTTCACAGCATCATGATCCTCGTATCTTGCCTGGAGTTTTCTCGCTTGACGAAAAGAGTCCAGCTTCTTCCCAAAACCTTCAAACTCGATCATTGTGTAACCAAGAAAACCACGAACTTTAGTCCAAGTTGGGTGGACCTTTTTAACATTCGTATAACCACTTTGACGAAGCATATCTCTCATCCAAGTAAAACTTCTCGAAAAAGTCTTATCATTGTCACCATATTTGATTGGAAGTTGTGTATAATACAGGTAATAGGATGGACATAGCGGGTATTTGATTGTGATTCGGCGGGTGTAGAAGACGACGACGACATGGTGATCGAAGTGTAATCTTTTTAATTAAATTATAGGCTATGATTAATTGGACTTTAAATTGGTGGATATGGTTAATTGATCACATTATAAGTGATACTTATAGGAAAATATGTATGCATGTGTGAATATAATAATGGACGGATAGTAATAGTGGTCAAACAAAATAATGCATGCAACAGTTCATTATTTATCATACATGCATTGGTTGAATATTAAACATTGAAAAAAAAAAGTTTACAACGGTTATTTTTAACCCGTAAATGATAAATAACAACAGGTACAAAGGAGCCGTTCTTTCATAATAGAAAATTATAATGGTTCCAAGAAACCTGTAGCTATAACATAACAACGGGTACCAAAAACCGTTGCTGGTGTTAATTTAGTAACGGTTCTCAAAACGCCGTTTTCTTAAACTGGTAACGGTTGTCTAACAATCGTTGATAAGGGTGATTCTATAAAGAGTTTTCGGAAACCGTTAAACATTTTTTATAGCAGTTTGTTAAACAACCGATAGAGTACCCAACAGTTCACTTGGCTCGTCGACAAGCCCAACATGGAACAAAACTTCTCCTTGTAACACAACCGAGTTGGAGGAAGCACCGGAGTACAACAAAACTCAGCTGTCTCCCTCTTCATCCCAGGCCACCAAAACGTCTTCTTACGATCCTTATAAAGCTTGTCACCACCTGGATGCATTGAATACGAAGTGAAATGAGCCTCTGTCATGATTATCTTTTTCAACTCCACATCCTTAGGTACACACCATCTTCCATCAAACGGAACACTCCCATCAGAATGAATAGAGAACCGAGACACTGTCCCCTTCCCTACTCAAGCCCTCCACTCCTGAATCTTAGGATCAGGAGCCTGTTTCCTGCGAATATCATCATAAAGATCTGGTTCAACTGTCAAATATTCCCTAGCATCCCCTTCTGGATCACATGTATCCCCATCTTGGCCACTTTGTCTTTTAACCTCATTAGTGATATAGCTGTGCATAAAGAATTCACACTCTTCCTGCTCAACGCATCAGCCACTAAATTAGCTTTCCCTTCATGGTATATAATATCCATGTCATAGTCTCCTATGAGCTCCATCCAACTCCTCTGTCACATATTCAACTTTTTCTGAGTAAAGATGTTCTTTAAACTCTTGTGATCACAAAACATCTTAAAGGCCGCCCCCTATAGATAATGTCTCCATATCTTAAGGGCAAACACAACGGCACCCAACTCTAAATCATGCGTCGGATAGTTCTTCTCATAAGACTTCAATTGCCTAGAAGCATAAGCAATTACCTTCCCGTTCTGCATCAACACTCAACCCAACCCGTTCTTTGAAGCATCTGTATACACCTAGAAATTCTCACTCCCTTCAAGTAAAGCTAAGACTGGAGCTGTGGTCAACCGCTCCTTTAATGTTTGGAACGCAGTCTCACAATTTTCATCCCAACGAAACCTGTTCTCTTTCCTCATCAAAGCTGTCATGGGTCTGGCAACCTTTGAAAAGTCTTTCACGAACCGTCTATAGTACCCTGCCAAACCCAAGAAACTCCTGATCTCGGCCACATTCTTTGGTTCCTCCCAGTTAGACACTGCCTCAATCTTGCTAGGATCAACAGCTACACCCTCTTTAGAGATCACATGGCCCAGAAAGGCCACTTTCCCTAACCATAACTCACACTTAGACAACTTAGCATACAAAATGTTGTCACCTAGAGTTTGCAACACCAATCGTAAATGCTCCTCGTGCTCCTCCTTAGTCTTGGAATAGACGAAGATGTCATCTATAAACACCACCACAAACTGATCTAAGTACTGGCTGAAAACCCGGTTGATCAGATCCATAAACACTGCTGGCGCATTAGTCAACCCAAACGGCATCACCACATACTCATAGTGACCATACCGCGATCGAAAAGATGTCTTTGGTATGTCTTCATCCCGAATCCTCACCTGATGGTATCCTGACCTTAGATCAATCTTCGAAAAGAGACCAGCTCCACTCAACTGGTCAAAAAGATCATCTATCCTTGGTAAAGCATACCCGTTCTTCACTGTAACATGGTTCAACTCTCTATAGTCGATAGACAGCCTCAAACTCCCATCTTTCTTCTTCACAAATAAGACTGGTGCAGCCCACGGTGATACACTAGGTCTAATGTACCCCTTGTCTACCAACTCATTCAACTGTTTCTTTAGCTCCTCTAAATTCTTAGGACCCATACGGTACGGGGCCTTAGAGATCGGTCTCGTCCCTGGTTTCAATTCCAAACTGAAATTGATCTCTCTCTTTGGTGGTAAACCCGGTATCTCATCTGGAAAAACATCTGGAAACTCCCTCACCACTGGTATCTCAGCTGCTGTCAGTTCTACCATGTGAGTATCTTTCACATGGCAAAGTATCAAAGGACACCCCTTCCTAAAGTAAGACTTCAATGTCACCGCTGCAATCATTTTGACTTTGGGTTTGATAATAAACCTATGATAAGACACACTAGCCCCCTTAGGTCCTCTCAAAGAATCTTTGTTTTGGTGATAGTCTATACTAGCCTTATACTTACCCAACCAGTCTATCCCGACTATCATCTCAAAACCATCCATAGGAAACTCCAATAAGTCAACTGGAAGATCAACTTATCCAATAACCATGGACACCCCTTTATACAGCTTCCCACAAGACACTGACTCCCAGACGGTATAAAAACTTCATCTTTTACAGACACAAACTATCCCAAACCCATAGACTTAGCATGACTTGACGATACAAAGGAGTGTGACGTCCCTGAATCAAACAAAACAAAGGTAGAAACATTGTTAAAAAGAAAAGTGCCGCTGATCACGTGTGCATCATCCTCTGCAGCTTGCTTATCTATCATAAAAAGTTTGCCACTTCTCTTTTGTTCTCCCCCTTGCACTGTACTAGCTGATGTATGTAGTAGGCTTGGTAGCTGACACCTGACTGTTGTTAGCCGCCGGTCGCTGATAAGAATTACCACCATTGCGGTTGAAACCACCATTGTTGCTCGGCCCTCCTTGGTTATTCCACAACCCAGCTGGTCGGTTACTAGCATAGCTCTGCGTCGGTCACTGAGAAAAGCTCCCCTGAGACTATCTCTGAAAGCCTCTCCCCACGGCACTATTACACTCATGCCTAGGGATGGCAGTGGGTCGGAGACCCGACCCAGACCCTATGGGTCGGGTCTGGGTCTGAATTTTTTAGACCCGAACGGGTATGGGTCTTAATCAAATATTTCGGGTCTGGGTCTGGGTCTGATTTATAGGACCCGGACCCGACCCTTAGACCTGTATAATTGTTTTTTTAAAATGTTTTTTTTTAACCTAACTGACACACAGACACAACCCCTAAACCCTAAACTGAGATTGTACGGCAACCTACTACGGCAGTGACCAGCGAGGACGACGACCGGCCAACATAGAAGGTTCGAGCAGCAAGAAGGTTAAATCCCTTTTCTTATCTTATATTGATTGTGTTTCTTGTTAGATATTCTGATGTTTTAAATGGTAATATTTCCAGGTGACACAACTTTGCAGGTTGGCCAATCACGAAGGTCTTGACATCTTAGTTTAGCTGTGAATTTAATTACCTATGAAGATCGCTTCAACTTGTATATTGCTTGCTTCCTGTTTTAGAATCATGTAAATGGTTTTTGATCTTTTCATCATTTATTGTAATCTCATATTGTTGGCTTTAACAGGTATAAGATTGAGCAAGAACTTAGAACTGAAATAAAAGTGATTACTCCGCATATAGATCGAGCTGTTGAATTATCAAAGAGAAAAAATTGCACAGTTTTCTTTCTTGTTCAACTCTAGACCCGTGGGTAGACCCGGCCCGGACCCGAACCTATTGGGGATGGGTATGGGTCCAACAATTATAGACCCTTTAGAGTCTGGGCCGGGTCTGGGTCCAAGGTAGGTGACACGGTTCCGGATCCGGGTTCTACTGGACCCGACCCAGACCTGACCCATTGCCATCCCTACTCATGCCTCTTGTGAGCAACACCGCCACAGTTGAAACACGCGATACCCCAGTTGCTTCTACTACCACGAACACGCCCATAAGAAGATCCTCCACTAAAACCCGACCCACAAGAATAAGCCCTTGTCTGATTGTGGTTACCATGCTTGTAACCAGGTTGAACACCGCCATCACTCTCCGTCTAAATTGGACCAACAGGTGATGGGCTGATGCAATATAAGACCGTTCGAATTACCGAGCAAATAAGAGACGTGGGCCTTGCGTGATGATGTGACTCATATTTGTGCACATTTAGTCCCCGAATTAACCTCTTTCCCATGCTTTCTAGCGACTATTAGGGTAATTTCTTATCTTTAGTTCCCTATTTTGCATATTCTTTAAGGTTGTGTGTCCTTGGTAGGAGAGGATTGCTAGCCTTGCATTTATGGAGCTAAATGGATCGCATCTAATGACCACGCATCGAAGAGGAGACCAATACTAAAGCCCTAAGCAAATAAAACAAGTGAATTGGGCAATGATGAAGATCCCCACGACCCCAAGACAGTCCCCACGGATTGTTAGGCAGTCAAGAATAACAGGAGAAACCCTGTCCCAGGTTCCGGGCGTCCCGAGCTCAACACGAGCGTCTCAGCCCAGGATCTGGGTGTCCCAAGGCTCGGCTCGAGCGGATCTTCTTATAGGACCCGAGCATTCTTCAGCCAGGACGCGCTTGTCCCTGAGGGACTTGCTACCCAGCTCGCGAGTGTCCCTACGGGACTTGCAAATCATCAACCTCTCTTAGGGTCTTAATCGTCATTTAAGCCCTTAGTAACCCTAATCCTTGTACTTAGTATAAATACCCTATTGTACTAGCTAGATAGAGCCATCTCTTAACCATCTCATAATCAAGTACTAATCTCTCGTAATTTAGTCTTAATCCAAGTTATAATACATATTTCAATATTAATCACATCTTAATATTTCCTTAATCTCTCAATTGTTCTTAGTTTTAGTTGGGTAATTAGAAGATTATTTGGGGTTTATTGAAGGATTGACAACCTTCCATCAATCATCAAGTTTACTTATATTATTCTTTGCTTAATTATTTGGATCATCTCAAGTAGGTATAATCCCTTTTACCTTTGCTTAGTTATTGATAATTACATCACTTGTTCATCATGTTTTGCTTTGTTAATATGATTGACATCCTTATTAGCATGTTAAACTTGACCATGAGTGAGTAGTCTCTTAGCTAGGGTTAATGGGGAATTAGGGGAATCAATCATAGGATTAGATCTATACTTAAATTAATATGCTTCCATACTCAAATGCTTGCTTGTTGTGATTTCAACCTATGAACATGTTATGTTTGATGAAATTCTAGACTATGAAACCTTGCATTTTTTACCCATCTCTTATCTTTTCAATGAGGCTTGTAAGATATAAGCCAACTCAAGCCTTTTTAGACCATGTATAGAGTTGAATAGGAAGAAACTAAGTCGACTTGTAGGTGTTGTAAAGTCTTGATCGACTCGGCTCCGGGATCTAAATCTTCCTAGGAATTGTAAGATATACACTAACTCGATTCCATCACAACAATAAGTTGCTTGCATCTATTTGAGAACATGTTTGTATGATCTATTTTCATGATTACCTTATGAACCCATGACACCCTAGTGCCCCTAAGCAATTGTTTACAAACCCCTTTTATTGCTTTGCTTTGTTTTCCTTAATTTACATACATCTTGTTGATTAGTCTAGATTACATCTCATCTCAACCCAAATTTGTGACACCCTTAAACATAGCTACTTGCAATTGAAATCCTTAATCAATACCCGTCCCTTGGGATCTGACCTTTACCACTCCACTAAAGAGTAGTTTGTAGAGTTAGAAATATTGTTTTGGTTGAAAGCTTTAACGAAGAGCAATCCATTCACACCATAAATGGCGCCGTTGCCGGGGACGGTGTTCAATTGATTCGATTTTTATTAATTGTTTTTAGTTGTGTCTTTCTTTACCTTGAGGAAAAGCATTTCCTCAAGATACTTCTCACCTTTTTCCTTAGTGTACTTTGCAAGATGGATATTATAGATTGTTTTGTAGAGGACCATGTGAGTACTACTCTCATCAAAGACCCTTTGCAAGCATTGGAAGACTTAGAAGCAAGTGAGGCTAAAGATAAGCATTGGGCATTGGAAGTGGATCTCCCTGAAGCCGCTCTAGCCAACAAAGAGCTCACCCATGAGAAATCCATGTGGATAAATGACATTCTTAAGGAGGCATCACAATCCACTAAAGAAGAACAAGCAACCAAAGTCGAACATGTCATGAGAATGGAATGTGTAATGGAGGTGGAAGATGTTCCCAGTATACCTTCAAAGGTAGAAAGTGAGGTACACACTCCAACTCTAAAGCCCCTTCCCCCAAATTTGAAGTATGCTTACCTTGATGAGTCTAAAACCAAACCCGTGATTGTCAATGAAAAACTTGATGAGGATCAATTGGAAATTTTGCTTGATGTGTTAAAAGAACATGAAAAGGCTATAGGTTATAGTGTAAATGACCTTAGGGAATAAGCCCCGACTTTTGCATGCATAGGATTCATCTAGAAGAAGACCATAGACCTACCATCCAAGGACAAAGGAGACTAAACCCCTACATGCAAGAAATTGTGAAAGCGGAGGTTATGAAACTACTTGATGCGGGAATCATTTATCCTATATCGGATTCTTTGTGGGTTAGCCCCGTTCAAGTGGTACCTAAGAAAGGAGGTACCTATTGGAGTATGTGTCCTCAACAATAGTGCGATTACATGTTTAAATCTCATATTAAGAATACGTAAGGGATGATTCATTTATATAGTCAACTGATCAACATTAATCATTAATGATTGGCTAACTAGAGTTTGACATTACTGTCGTTTGAGGGTGGTGATCAGTTGATCCCTTAAGGTCACACCTATAGGACAATTCCCTTAATAGACAAATTGATTAATTGTATGACGATACAAGTTAATCAATTCCTTAAAATTATACAATTCATTTGTGAGAGAGAATATTTATATCTTATTGTAATTTGATTAAATAAGATTTATTTTAGTAATTGAAATACTTTATTACTAAAATTGGTTATTGTTTGTGAAACAATTAAGATAAGAATGAATGGTTAATTATAATTACAATATGTTGTGAATTTTAATTATATGACCCATTTTACTTATGTGATCAAGAATACTAGTCAATTTGTTGTATGTAATTTAATTAATTTACAAAATAATATTTATTTGATAAATATGCATTAAATTAATTAATTACATGTTACATACTACAAGTGACATATTGTGTGACAAGTGACAAACTGACAAAATAAAATGGAGGTCCATCTTATATATGGACCGAAATATCGACGGTAAAAGTGTTAGTGGGTGAATTATTTTATGTGATAAAATAAATATAATCAAACATAGTCTAACTAGCTTACACACCTACATATTTAGAGAAGAGTAAAAGCAAAAGTAGATGCCATTTTGGCCTCATCTACTTGGCCCCTTCCTCCTCATATAATGAGATTTTGTTCTCATTTTACCACTACACATTCATTTGCATGCATTCTCATCATCTCTCTCACAATTCTCTCTAAACTAGTTTTAGAAAATCAAAACATTGTTCATCCTAAATTCTAATAACAATATAAGATTACTAGTGTAGTAATAAAAATATTATTAGAATCATTTAAGGATACTAGTGTATTAATCTAGTTAATTAATATATTAGTTTAAGGGATTTGTCTTGGGTGCAATCAAAGGAGGATCTCTACATTGAGATTTTAGAGGATCATCCATTACATTTAAGCTCAAGAACAAATAAGGAAGGTGACCTTTTTGTGCCCTTATTTTCGAGCCATATAACAATGTAAGAGACACTGTTTTCCTCATTTAATCACTTATTTTGTTATGCATGCACTATATTTAATGAACTCACATTAATATGTTAATTAGTTCACTATTAGAAGAGTCTAATAATAGGTATATGAACCTAACAATTGGTATCAGAGCAAAAGATGTTGCATGCATAATCGATTTATAGTTTTTTCGAGTTATTAGTAACTTAATTAAAACTAAAATTTGTGATTAATTAGATTAAGTCACGAAATCATGATACATGTTATATATTCTAGTCCTAAAATGTTTTTAGGTCATGTTTATGATTTATGGTCTTTTATTGCTCATTTTAATGATTTTTAGTGAAATAATTACATTTTTATGAGTAAAATGGACTTTTATTTACTAAAAATAGTTAAACTTCATTACTGGCCGTGATGTTTTAGTATCTCCTCACATGAATATTTTATGTATTGTATGTAAAATTTCGTATTAATGTGATTTATATTTCATGATTTATGATTTTTATGAGATAAAAATGAATTAAATGGAGGTAAAATGGTTAAATATAGTTAAACTTCGAAATAGGCCATGAAATTTTAATATGTTGTCACATGTATGTTTTAGTCACTGTGTGTAAAATTTGAAATGAACTTGATTCATTTTGCATGGTTTATGAATTTTTAGTATAAAAATGACATAAATAGTGACTATTTTAGCATAAATAGCTAAAACGAATTGCATGGCATGAGAGAATTATTTTAGGTTGAATTTATATTCCATTTATCAGATCTAAAGTTGTAAAATTGATTTGATTAATTTTTGTATACTTTAGATGTTTTATTTCATAAAACTGATAAATTGCAACTATATTTTCTCGAAATAAATTCGAAAAATTTAACCATACTTTTTGACATTATGAGTGTCATGGATATATTCCATAAAGTTCAAAAATTTAAAATTCAAATTTTGAAATTATTGTAATTTAATTTGGATTTATTTCATAAATGTTATGATTTTAAGGTCAAATATGAGCATAAAATTAAATCAAGTTGAATTATTGTCAAAAATTGAGTGATGACTAATTTTTGAGACCTAAGAGTGTTAGGATAATTAACTTGAGCTTAAATTGATTTAAGTATTGATTTGTGATTTTAATAAGTTATTATCACGCTTTTCCATAAAACAGGGTTATATAATCGATATTAGTTAAATAGGGCGATTTGGCACATAATTTGGCATGATAGACACATATTATAATGCTTCATATTTCAATTTTTAAATGTCTTTTATTTATATAATTTTGAATTATGTAATTTTATCTTAGTATGGCCTTAGTTTTAATCGATATTACCCGTAATGAAAGGGAATATTGATTCGGTTGTAATTTAATATGATCTCGTATCACTTTTATTTTTACTAGTTTTTCATTTTACAAATGTATAATATGAATAGCTTTGTATTTTTATTATTATTTGTAATCATGGAGTTTCTTTAAGACGGTGCCATTCGGGAAGGCGTTCCGACAAAGACGGTGTTCTTGGGAGGCGTGCCACTTGAAGATTCAAGGGACCAAAGGAGTTGGTTTCCGAATATGTAATAGATTATTTTATTTTCTATTTTAGGAAGGTCATACTAGGAATTTATTAATGTTTTGCATTTCTTTTAATATGTTGCATGCATTGCCAAATCGCCATAACAACACATGCATATTATATCGAGTCATCGACCGTGCAATTATAATTATCGAAAATTCGAATTTTAGTTCACTTAAAATTGATAGATAATAAATTGACAAGACCTTTACTTTTAAAAGATTGAGACTTAGCCTTACCAAATAGTAGAAGCCCATGAGTCTAAATTTCATAAGGGGTACAATATGATTTTTCGGGGTGCTTCTATTGACGTTGGATAAATGGGGTAATAAGTAGTTATTACACTTCGAAAGTTTGGTTGATCTCAACGAAGGTATTTGCGACCGTAGCCGCAAAAGGTTCGGGCTAAAGATGAATTTAATGTAAAATCATCGACCACGAGTACTACTTGTAGAATCGGTTAAAGGGTTAACCCACCAAAGTTATATTAGTAAAAGATATAGAGGGCCCGTAGGCTCACATCCAAGTTAATATGAATTTTGGGTCTCGGAATCATTTATTATAGTTGGGTAAAGGTCACTATATAAATGCTAAAACTTGTTTTAAAATATTTACAAGTTTTAAGACGATAAATGTTTATAATTCCTTCATTTTCTATTTTGTAGTCAATTTAATTAGTTTGCAATATCGACTCCAATCACATCCGCATCAACTAGCACAAACGCTCCACCACTCCCTAATGCTTATTGGCTCCGATCCTTTATGGATTGATGAAAAATTGAAAAGAATGGTTCTAATTTCGCCGATTGGGATGCACAACTCCGTTTGGCTGCGGAAGGTGACGACAAGCTTCGTTACCTTACCAAAGCCCGCACCTACTACTAGGTCAACCTTCGTGGAAAGGGAAGCCTATGAGGCTTACCTAAAAGAGTCGGCCGCAATCAAGAATGTCTTGATTTTCTCTATGGAGCCCGATCTCCAAAGGAGTGCTATTAAAATGAGCACGGCCTATGAGATCTATACCAAGCTTGTGACCATGTTTTCGCAAGCTCCAAGGATAATCCAATATGAGGCGGCCTCCGCATTTTTTGAGATCAACATAAAAGAGGGCCAAAAGGTGAGCCCTCATGTGCTCAAATGGATTGAGCTTGTTGAGACTCTAAAGACCCAAGGGTTCAATATTCCCGAGCAACTCGTCATAGACCGAGTTCTACATTCTTTGAACAAAGTGAAGGCATATGTGCAGTTTAGGGTAAACTACAATATGCAAAACATGAAGACTTCTCTCCATGAATTTCACAAATTGCTTGTTCAAGCCGAGAGGGACATGGGTCTTGATGTTAGTTCATCAAAGGATGTGCTTTCTATTAACAACAAAAGCAAAGGGAAATTGAAGCGGAGTACTAGTAATGGTAAGAAACCCAACAAGGGCAAAGGAAAAGTTATTGGGAATAACTCTTCCAAGCCGAAAAAGGGTGCATCTTCTGAAGATAAGTGCCACTATTGTAGTGGTATGGGTCATTGGAAACTTAATTGCCCTAGGTATATTGGAGATGTTAAAGCTGGACGTGTGACTCCAGTAGGTAATAAATTCTCTAATCTATTATGTTATTGATAGAAATCTCAACTTTGGTATTTAGATACAAGTTTTGATTCTCACCCCCTTTAAATGTGATATAGGGCATGTGAGTAAAGACAAGGGAAAGGATAAGAAAACTTGAGGATGATCTTTTAGTATTGTTTTATTTTGACTTGTTGTTTTTAGAACTTATTTTGGTTTCCATGTTGGACATGGAAGTTTGTTTCATTTCCATTTCGTAAACAATGGTTGTATGAATATTAATGGCTTGGCTTTCAACCCAAGTCATTCGGTTATGGAATTTTTCTTCTTCGTTCTAAAAACTTGTCATTATACATCTTTCATATCATAACATAAATTGTGTTGACTTAATCATAGAAGAATTACAATGATGGGATCATTGTAATTAAGTTCATAAGTTATGAATTTAATTCTCACTTATGCTTTTGTGACTTAAATGTCACGTCTTATTTGATATAAGAAAGAATGATTATAAAGTAAAAAAAGAGTTAATTGAACTCTAAAAAGGGAAATTTGATAAACCAATTAGCCACATCACTTATAAGACTCCATCCGAGCTATGGGAGGGCTTAAGACCTCAAGTTTGTATATAACAAAGTAATAAGTCGAATTGAGTTAGTGAACTCGATTTTGGGAATTTGCGATCCAAAACGGACACATTATTCTAAACGAATGGTCCACCAGGAGATACCTGAAATAGAGAGTCTATTTAACAAATGACATGGATCAGATTCACATATTACATGAATTAAGCTGCCATGAAAGAGCTGGTCTTTTTATGTGCTAACACGTCAGTCTAGACAAACTTCTATTACTTCACCATATATGTTTGTAACTCTCAAAGTTGTCTCTTAAGAAGATAGATATATTTCTAAGAGATAGAGTGGGAGTAGATCGTAACAAACATGTCTTATAGTTATTGTGTTACTTTTTGAAAGTAATGGAACTATAATCTATAGAGATAGAGTGGGAGTAAAGCTCACATGTCTTATTGTTAATATGTTACTTTTCGAAAGTAATGGTATTATGACCTTGTCCCAAATCGAATTTGTTGCATACAAACCAAAGCATTATATTCCAAAAATTTACTCAAGAGTAGATTTACTTTAAGGCGATGGTCTCTTTAAAGTAAAAGCATAGATTGACATGAAGATGTTAATCAAGATAAATCATGTTAGAAACTGCCACATTTCATTTTGATGAAGAATGGCAAATGAAATTAAGAATTCGCTTTTCTAAAATGGGAATTTAGAGAAGGATGTGTATGGAACACAAAACCTTGGATAAAGATCTAAGAATCCTAACATATTATGCAAAGCTTACTTAAGCGATCCTAGAATGGTCTTAAGCAAGCATCAAAGGATTATACTTCTGATTCATGTAATAATTGAGAATGATTTCATTCACATTGTTGAAGAATCATAATTATACATGAAGTTAAGTGGGAGCTAGAATTATTTTCCCATGTCTTATATGTTGATAACATATTACTTATTGAGAATAATGTACCAATGCTCTGTTTTGTGAAAGAGTGATTGGAAGACTAGGAAAAGGTGCGATGTATTTTTAGATTTCCGAATCTATGTGTTAAATTTTAGAGATTATTGGCATAGAGTTGAGAGTCTTATGATGATAAGATCTTTCGTATCTGTTTTACATCAACAAGGTTGAATAGGTTATTCATGTTGATGAAAGTGGAATTGCTATGATAGAGTCATAGTCATTCACTAAACCTATTAAGTTGTTGATCACATGAAATCGATTGCTAATGTTTCCGCCATTAGAATGATCATGTATGCCATTATATGCACATGCCGTGATGAATTATATGTATGCCATTCAAATGATGGTCTTGTGAAAGCCATAAAGAACATCTTTGAGATTCTTGAGAAGAATTGAGGATCCGTTCATATGTTAGGGTGATAAACTAAGTTGTGTGTTAAAGCGTTACATAAACTTTAGTTTCCAAACCTATAAGGATTTATCGAAATCCTAGGCTGATCTTATTGACTTAGGAGTAAGAGGCTAGAGAAATGTTTTAATTTCAACCATTGCAAGTTCTACAAACAGAATCTAAGTACATTATGATAAAATGGTCAACATAGGGAATAAGAGTGAATCCCTCTACCAATGACTTTATCACAAGTTATGTGATAACAGTGGGAGCATCTTTCAAGCTAAAGAGCCCAAGTCAAGTAAGAAGACTAGATATATACTTAGATAAATTCATGTTATTAGAAATAACATTGAATAGAAGGAAATAGCAATTCATAAAGTTGGAATATTTGGATACATGGTATATCCACTTGCCAAGCTTTTATTGAATCTCAACTAGGTAGTAATAGAGAATTGACTATTCATATATGATAATCGCATTTATCATTTGAGTTTTATTAAACTCACCAATTACTTTGTTATATCCAAATGGGTTGTTGGGACAAATTGAACCCCATTGAAGTGAACTGGATTGACATAGTATGCGCCCCTGGTTACTTGAAGGAGGTGACGTCTCAAAGTGACTAGAGTGTGATGCGATTGATGGCAAGTTCAAGTGCCATAGAGTCATATGGGATGACTAGTCGATCACATAGGCAGACTGTATGGGACACTCTGTCAGGCAGTGACCGCTTATAGAGTTCTGGAAATTCATAAAGCCTGGTCGTGGCAAGAGCTGCTATAGTATTCTTATGAGTCAATTCTTTTGACTAGAGACTATTTGCCCAAGTTGGCACAAATTTCTGATTGGCTTTGATTCATACTCTACGACTGTCGTAACTGAGGTCAAATGAGTATATTTTGGTTTATGATGAACTGTGGCTAAGCGAAGGGAATAGTGCGATAGGAATTGTCCAACTCCTTATCAGGGTTATTTGAATCTCAAGGCCACTCGAGGAGTAGTGAATTGAAAATGCGTGGCCACGCTCGGAAGGTATCTACGGTAGATAATTCCGGTCAGACAGTTACTCTCCAGATCGAGGAAACCACTCAAGATATGATCAAATGTAAGTACGACCAGCAAGACACCTTGCATTGAGTGGGAGATTGTAACAGGACAAGAGAATTGGTGACGAACACTTGTCTCAGACAAGTGGGAGATTGTTGGAGTATGTGTCCTCAACAATAGTGCGATCACATGTTTAAATCTCTTATTAAGAATATGTAAGGGCTGATTCATTTATATAGTCAAATGATCAACATTAATTAGTAATGATTGGCTAACTAGAGTTTGACATTACTGTCGTTTGACGGTGGTGATCAGTTGATCCCTTAAGGTCACACTTATAGGACAATTCCTTTAATAGACAAATTGATTAATTGTATGACGATACAAGTTAATCAATTCCTTAAAATTGAACAATTCATTTGTGAGAGAGAATATTTATATCTTATTGTAATTTGATTAAATAAGATTTATTTTAGTAATTGAAATACTTTATTACTAAAATTGGTTATTATTTGTGAAACAATTAAGATAAGAATGAATGGTTAATTATAATTACAATATGTTGTGAATTATAATTATATGACCCATTTTACTTATGTGATCAAGAATCACTAGTCAATTTGTTGTATGTATTTTAATTAATTTACAAAATGATATTTATTTGATAAATATGCATTAAATTAATTAATTACATGTTACATACTACATGTGACATATTGTGTGACAAGTGACAAAATGACAAAATAAAATGGAGGTCCATCTTAAATATGGACCGAAATATTGAGGGTAAAAGTGCTAGTGGGTGAATTATTTTATGTGATAAAATAAATATAATCAAACCTAGTCTAACTAGCTTACACACCTACATATTTGGAGAAGAGTAAAGACAAAAGTAGATGCCATTTTGGCCTCATCTACCCGGACCCTTCCTCCACATATAATGAGATTTTGTTCTCATTTTACCACTACACATTCATTTGCATGCGTTCTCATCATCTCTCTCACAATTCTCTCTAAACTAGTTTTAGAAAATCAAAAGATTGTTCATCCTAAATTTTAATAACAATATAAGATTACTAGTGTAGTAATAAGAATATTATTAGAATTATTTTAAGGATACTAGTGTATTAATCTAGTTAATTAATATATTAGTTTAAGGAATTTGTCTTGGGTGCAATCAAAGGAGGATCTCTACATTGGGATTTTGGAGGATCATGCATTACATTTAAGCTCAAGAACAAATAAGGAAGGTGACCTTATTTGTGCCCTTATTTTCGAGCCATATAACAATGTAAGAGACATTGTTTTCCTCATTTAATCACTTATTTTGTTATGCATGCACTAGATCTAATGAACTCACATTAATATGTTAATTAGTTCGCTATTATTAGAGTCTAATAATAGGTATATGAACCTAACAGTACCACGGTGGTAACAAATGATAAGAACGAGCTAATACCCACAAGGAAGATCACCGGTTGGCGTATGTGTATCGATTATTGTAAATTGAATTCCGCAACAATAAAGGATCATTTCCCCTACCATTCATTGACCAAATGCTTGAGAGGCTTGCTTCTAACAAATTCTTTTGCTACTTTTATGGGTACTCGGGAATCTTTCAAATCCCGATACACCCGAATGACCAACACAAGACTACTTTCACATGTCCTTACGGTACTTTTGCATATAGGAGAATGCCATTCGGGCTATGTAATGCTCCCGCTACTTTCCAAAGATGCATGATGAGCATCTTTTCCGATTATTTAGAAACCATAAAGGAAGTTTTATGGATGATTTTATCGTTTATGGAAAAGACTTTGATTCTTGTTTGCATAACCTTTCTCTTGTATTGCAAAAGTGTGAAGATGTTAGCCTTGTCTTAAATTGGGAAAAGTGTCATTTCATGGTCAATGAAGGTATTGTCTTAGGTCATTTAATCTCGGAAAAGGGCATCGATGTGGGGTAATATCCGTATAATACCCTTAAATTATAGGACTATAACGTAAATTTAATATGCAATTTATTGTCATACACGAAAAACAACAATGAAACGATAAAGATTAAGAATCAACCTCGGGTCCTTTGTAGTGCGGCGTAAAGAACAGAAATCAATAGAGATTTCCTCCTAATCGTTGCACCCAAGACCGTCTGAGACTATGCCCTTGTGCTAGAATTACTCTCTAATTGACTTGCAATATTGAGAGAGTTGTTATGTGAGTTTTTCCGATGTGAGATCTGAATTTTGAGAGGCAATGTTCTCAAAACCCTAATGATTTTTCAAATGAATGATAATTAGGTTACAAAAGAGAGAGAGCTCTCTTTTGTTTGCTTGGTTCGGCCAAACCGAGTGGAAGAGGAGGAAATGGGCTTTCATTTTCTCCTTATTTTAACTCGTGGTCCGATGCTAAAATGTATATGACGCGGTTTTTATTATAAATCGTCATCGGTTATCGGTTATTAAAACATCAACTAATAACACGGATTAGCTGAATTATTAATACATGTCCGACAAAGACAATATTGTATAATTAACTCAATATACATTAATTAAACATAATCGTTTATATTTAATTTACGAATTAACTGTTTAATTCGCTTTAGCTCATTTTATTTAATCCGTATTAAATAAAATATCTCAACATCGCATTTTGACTAATTACTAATCAAATAACTCGGACTAATCGCTTAGTCAATTTTCTGCATCAACATGATCTGTATTTTCATACCGTCACATCTCTCAAACGTATCCTATAGGTGTGACTTTTAGGGACCAGTTGATCACCGCCATCTGTATGACAATAACGTCAAACTTATCTAGCAAGCCAACCGTTATTGATAAACGTGGATCAACTGATTATCATACTAAAGTATACCCTTTGATCCTTTTAGAGATTTATAAGTCCTTGCACTAACTGTAAAGGACACCAGCCCCAATAAGCTCCCACTTGTCCGTACAAGTGTATGTGCAAAGACGTTATCCGCACTAACTAGAGGACACCACCTCCAACAAACTCCCACTTGTCCGTACAAGTGTATGTGCGATAACCGATTCTCATATTCATTTAAAATTTCTCCCACTCAATGTAAAACAATTTGCAGATCCGGATCCGCAAAGGTCGTATTTACAATCGATCCAGTATCAAGAGTGGTTTCCCCGACTAGAGAGTAACTTAACCGATAAAACGAATCCGTATCCGAGCATGGCCATGCATTTCGATTCTGACTCCTCGAGTGGCCCTGAGAAATATCGAGTACCTGATAAAGGCTGAATATTTCCTTCAACTCGACTCATTCCGATCTAAGCACAGCATGAAATGACCCAGAAAAAATCTACTTGGCCCCCTGTTACGGATGACCGTGAGAAAGAAACCAAAGTCACCCAAAATCTGCCTTAGTCTCAAGAGACAGTTGATAGTCAAAAGAATCGACTCTTAGGATCACCATGGAGGTCCTATCCACGACCGGGCACCGAATGTTATAAAACATTTAGGACTCCACGTCGATGTCACAATTGTGTCCTACGAGATATCCGTATAACTCGCCTCTGTGATTGGTCAGTCAACCGTTTGACTTATGGCTTGTTGAACCCACCATCAACCCACGTCACAGAATAATTGCCAGAGTTATCAGCTCATGTGGGCAATTAAGGACCAAAAATATAACGTTTGTTCAGTTCACTTTGTGGTGTTCAAAATTGTCGTACAAATTCCACATGAAAAACAAAATATATAAATATCAAAACGATGATGTCGTATACAGTACAAAAGAGAATGAATCTAATCCATAAAAAGAGTACTACAACTCAGGAACACGTTTAATTCCCATGGAATTAACATGCCCTTCATGCTTATCTTGTCGTAATGGTTTAGTGAGAGGATCTGCTATATTATCATCTGTAGCAATCTTTTCTATCACTACTTCCTTTTGCTCCACGTAATCTCGGATTAGATGAGCTTTCCGTTGTACATGTCTAGATTTGTTGCTAGACTTAGGCTCCTTAGCCTGGAAGATGGCACCTCTATTGTCACAATAGATGGTGATCGGGTCATTCGAACTAGGCACTACAGATAGTCCTTGTAAGAATTGACGCATCCATATCGCTTCCTTTGTAGCTTCAGACGCGGCATAGTACTCGGACTCAGTCGTAGAATCTGCTGTAACGGTTTGTTTGGAACTCTTCCAGCTGACTGCAGCGCCATTAAGAGTAAAAACGAATCCAGACTGAGATTTCGAGTCATCTCGATCCGTTTAGAAGCTAGCATCTGCGTAACCGGTTGCGCATAGCTTTTGAGCGCCTCCATAAGTCAATGCCCAATCTTTAGTCCTCCGTAGGTACTTAAGAATGTTCTTGACAGCCATCCAATATGATTCACCTGGATGCTGTTGGAATCGACTTGTCATACTCAATGCATATGCCACGTCCGGACGTGTGCATATCATGGCATACATGATTGATCCTATAGCCGAGGCATAAGGAATCCGTGTCATGCGCTCTTTCTCTTCCTGTCTCTCGTGCCCGAGACTTGCTCAAATGCACCCCTGGAGCCATAGGAAGAAACCCCTTTTTGGAGTTAGTCATGCTGAATCTCTCTAGGACCTTGTCTATATAAGACTCCTGACTGAGAGATAACATCCGACGCGATCTATCTCGATAGATACGGATGCCCAAAATTCTTTGTGCCTCACCCAGATCTTTCATCTGGAAATGGTTCTTCAACCATACTTTCACCGAAGTTAAGAGAGGTATGTCATTCCCAATCAGGAGTATGTCGTCAACATACAATATTAGGAAGACAATCTTGCTCCCACTCGACTTGATATATAGACATGGTTCCTCGACCGATCGAGTAAATCCATTTTCTTTTATCACTTGGTCGAAGCGATGATTCCAACTCCGAGATGCTTGCTTAAGTCCATAAATGGAACGCTTAAGCTTGCACACTTTCTTAGGATGTTGTGGATCGATGAAACCTTCGGGTTGTACCATGTACAACTCTTCCTCCAAAAAGCCGTTTAAGAAGGCGGTTTTCACATCCATCTGCCAAATTTCATAGTCATGAAAAGCGGCAATCGCTAAGATAATCCGAATGGAACGCAACATGACTACGGGTGCAAAAATTTCATCGTAGTGCAAACCTGGCACTTGGGTGAAACCTTTAGCAACTAGTCGTGCTTTATAGATATCTTGTTGACCTTCCGAAGAATGCTTTATCTTGTAAAGCCATTTGCATTGAAGGGGACGAACCTTAGCGGGTAAGTCAACGAGATCCCATACGTTGTTCTCATACATAGAGTCCATCTCGGATTGCATGGCCTCAAGCCATAGCTTTGAGTCAGAACTAGTCATGGCACCTTTATAGGTTGCGGGTTCACTACTCGTTAAGAGTAGAATGTCATCTATGTCATGTTCCTCGACCATACCAATGTATCTGTCCGGAGGAATAGAGACTCTTCCCGACCTCCTAGATTCCTCAGGAATATTAACCGCAGCCGGGATTGAAGGAATTGGTTCCTCCAATGGTTGCTCGGTACTTGGTTCTGGAATCTCCGACAGTTCGAAGGTTCTATCACTCTTTGCATTCTCGAGAAATTCCTTCTCTAAGAATGTCGCACTAGCCGCAACAAATACACGTTGTTCGGTTGGCGAATAAAAGTAATGACCAAGCATTCCTTTAGGATAACCTATAAAGTATGTCTTGACCGATCGCGGGCCGAGCTTATCCTCGTGTCTCCACTTGACATAAGCCTCGCAGCCCCAGACCCGTATAAAGGATAAGTTAGGGACCGTTCCCTTCCATAGTTCATATGGAGTCTTGTCAACAGCTTTAGACGGACTTCGGTTAAGTATTAGAGCAAAATGACGAAGAGCATAACCCCACAATGAGTCATGCAACACGGTGTGACTCATCATGGATCGAACCATATCAAGTAGAGTTCGATTTCTCCGTTCGGACACACCATTCAACCGAGGTGTTCCAGGTGGAGTTAATCGTAAGACAATCCCACGCTTTAAGGTGTTGATCAAACTCGTGAGAAAGATACTCGCCACCACGATCCGAACGTAATGTTTTAATCTTTCTACCCAAAAAGAGGTTCTGTACCCTATTCTTGTATTCTTTGAATTTCTCAAAGGATTCACTTTTGTGCTTCATTAAGTAGACATAGCCATATCTACTCAAATCGTCCGTGAAAGTGATGAAATACCTATAGCCTTCTCGTGCGGTGATTGACATAGGTCCACACACATCCGTATGTATGAGTCCTAATAGGTCAGCAGCGCGCATTCCAACACCTTTGAAGGAAATCTGAGTCATCTTACCGATGAGACATGATTCACACGTGCCAAATGATTGAAAATCAAAGGCCGAGATAGCTCCATTTTTGATGAGTCCGTTTTACGCGTTCTCATTAATGTTTCCCATACGGCGATTACATAGATACGTTTGATCTTTGTCACCAACCTTTAACTTTTTATTCATTACGTGTAATATTTCGGTGGTCTGATCTAAAACATAAATTCCGTTCATGGAGACTGCCTTGCCATAAATCATATCGTGTAATGAGAAAATGCAAGAATTATTCTCTATTACAAATGAAAAACCAAGTTTGTCAAGTGCAGAAACTGAAATAATGTTTTTAGAAAGACTGGGTACATAATAGCAGTTATATAAAGATAACTCAAATCCGCTAGGAAGCCGGATCACATATGTTCCCCTCGAGACGGCAGCCACTCGTGCTCCATTCCCGACACGCAGGTCCACCTCACCCTTTACGAGGGGTTCGATGTTTCGGAGCCCCTGCACATGATTACACAGATGAGAACCACAACCAGTATCTAGTACCCAAGTTCCGTAACTTGCGTGGTTAATCTCAATCATATGAATAAAAGTAGAAGGAGAAGACATACCAACAGGTTTAACGCGACTTGCTTTTATGTCCTCATGATAAACAGGACATGTACGCCTCCAATGCCCAGTCTTGTGGCAATGATGGCATTCCATGTTATCGGTTTTGCTCTTTGTCGCGCCTGATGAGTTACTTGCCTCACCAGGCCCACTCTTACCTGGACCCGACTTCTTAAACTTCGCCTTACCTACTGCTAGGTCTGCTTTAGCTTTGCCCTTACCCTTGCCCTTGTTTGACACAACGAGAACATCCTGTTTCATACTCCCACCGAACTTCATGTCCTTCTCGGTGCATGCGAGAAGGGAGTGCAATTCATGGGGACTTTTCTTCAAATCATTCATATAGTAATTCGCTCTAAAGAGCGCAAAACCATCGTGGAGTGAATGAAGCATGCGGTCAATCACAATGTTCTCGCTGATTTTACAATCAAGCGTCTCCAGCTTCTCGACATTCTCAATCATGCTGAGAATGTGTGGGCTAACCGGTTGGCCCTTCTGGAGTCTCGCATCAAAGAAGCGAGTGGTATGCTCATAGGTCACGATTCTCGGTGCTTTCGAGAATTCCTTAGTGAGCGTGGTGAAAATCTTGTTTGCACCATGGGCTATGAAGCGTTTCTGCAAATTGGGTTCCATTGCAAAAATGAGTACGTTTTTAATCGCACCCGCTTCCATACAGAAATCGTTAAACTTGGCGATCTCATTAGCTCTAGCCGTGGGACCTGGGTTTGGCGGGATGGGCTCTATTAGATATTTGAGCTTCCGTCGGCGGCGGCGGATTCCGTAATGCCGCCTCCCGATCCGCGAAGTTTGATCCATCATTCTTCGATCGAGTAGACCGATTCATCCGATTCATGAAGATCCGACGCCAGGACTCACGGTCCAATGTGGCACTTGGCATTGGGTCGTTAGTAGGACCAGCCATTTCGTTATTAGCAGTTTAAAAGTTCGTGTTCTACACTGAAAAAGAAAGAAAAACAAAAACGAAATAAGCAACTCATCGAGGTGATTTAAGTCTATTTAAAAATTCATTTTAACGTGTAGACTCTCACACTTGCATAATTGATCTCCCTCAAGAATGATACAAGTGATCCCAAGACTCAATTTCTATAAATTGATAAGCCAACTGTTTAGCTAATTCTTCCGTAAGAACTCTTGGTCGATAGATTTCCGTAAATCCTATCTATAGTCCACCATAATCACAGGATCGCATTTAGTGACCATAGTGTTGAGATAAAATAGGTCAATCGGTTCCAACTTACCCGACGTAGAAGGGGTCATATTATGCCTACCGACGAACAAGGGACTCATTGGAGTTTGACCTATAAAGACCATTCTCAATTTTGGTTTATACGAGGAAGATCCCATCGACTTAGTTTAAATTCATTTTAAGTGAACGAATAACTAGCAATGCGTGAATGAATTAACTTAGGTGATGGCTTATTTAAAAACAAGTGATATCTGTATATCAATGAAAACTAATGCGTGACCTCTATATGAGTCAGTTTTCATGCAAATATTAGGTGGTTTGGTTTTTAGGCGGAATATGATGCATATTATCGTTACGAAAAATAAATAAAAGAATGCAATACGTAAATAAAATTCCTAGTGTGGCCTATCCTAGTAAAAAGAACATAATACAACTTTGGAATCCACCGTTGGACCCGAAAAGCTTGTCTTGATGTTCCATCTTTGTCCATGCAGCGGGAGTGAGCATCAGGTCTCCATCTTTGGTCTTCTCAAAAATTACAATTTAAAATTTACAAAAATAAACCTATTTACATTCTAAATAAAAACTTTAATTACAAGTGAAAAATCCAAAACGGATATACGAGATCTCAAAATACAACCAAGACCGTGTTCCATCATTACGGTAACACGTTCTACTAAGGCCACACTAAGTTACAACTGTTTGTAAAAATGAATAAATACGTAATAAAAGGCATTCAAGGCATTCAACAATAACGATAAAAAAAATGCACCAACTAAAACAAATTTATTCGTGACATAATTCCGTAATTATGTTAAATTTATCCAAACCACCTTTTAACAATTTAAAATTAAGTGATAAAACCGCTTCTATCAGTTTAATTTTAATCCATGATAATCCGTTACTTTAAATCGCTTTAAAATAACTAAATGGTACGTGAGTGAACCGTTTCACTATCAAGCGAGTGCACAAAATCCGTATTATGCACATGTTTTGGCCAAAAAGGAAAAAATTTAGAACAAAAAAAAATTCCAGCCGTGGCCAAAAGAAGGAAAAACACGAAAAAAAAAAAAAAAATTTTTTAATTTTCCAGCGGGTTTTGCCGAGAGCAAAAAAAAATTTTCAGCGGCTCAAATTTTTATAGCTCGGCCAAAACCAAAACAAAATCGATTTGACAAAAAAAACCCAATTGCAATTTAAACCTAATCCGTATAGAAGTAAATCTACAATTGTCAAAACTTTAACATATTGCAATAATAACCGTTTATAATAACAATATGCAAAATCAAATCGAAAACAAAAACAATCGATCGAGCCACTGCAGTCCTCGATCAACTGAACAGTTCGGCCGACTGTTTACAACAAAAACAGACGAGAAAACACGGGAAAAAAAAGAAACAGCCGTGTACAGCAGCATGTCACGGTTTTCAAAACAGAAAAAAACAGAAAACAGCCGTGAGCATATCAGTTCGGCCGAACGGTATTCAAGGCAAAAAAAAATAATCGATTCAAATCGTTTTATGAAAATCACATAGAAAAATTTACGTGGCCTCGCTCTGATACCACTTGTGGGGTAATATCCGTATAATACCCTTAAATTATAGGACTATAACGTAAATTTAATATGCAATTTATTGTCATAAACGAAAAACAACAATGAAACGATAAAGATTAAGAATCAACCTCGGGTCCTTTGTAGTGCGGCGTAAAGAACAGAAATCAACAGAGATTTCCTCCTAATCGTTGCACCCAAGACCGTCTGAGACTATGCCCTTGTGCTAGAATTACTCTCTAATTGACTTGCAATATTGAGAGAGTTGTTATGTGAGTTTTTCCGATGTGAGATCTGAATTTTGAGAGGCAATGTTCTCAAAACCCTAATGATTTTTCAAATGAATGATAATTAGGTTACAAAAGAGAGAGAGCTCTCTTTTGTTTGCTTGGTTCGGCCAAACCGAGTGGAAGAGGAGGAAATGGGCTTTCATTTTCTCCTTATTTTAACTCGTGGTCCGATGCTAAAATGTATATGACGCGGTTTTTATTATAAATCGTCATCGGTTATCGGTTATTAAAACATCAACTAATAACACGGATTAGCTGAATTATTAATACATGTCCGACAAAGACAATATTGTATAATTAACTCAATATACATTAATTAAACATAATCGTTTATATTTAATTTACGAATTAACTGTTTAATTCGCTTTAGCTCATTTTATTTAATCCGTATTAAATAAAATATCTCAACATCGCATTTTGACTAATTACTAATCAAATAACTCGGACTAACTGCTTAGTCAATTTTCTGGCATCAACATGACTGTATTTTCATACCGTCACATCTCTCAAACGTATCCTATAGGTGTGACTTTTAGGGACCAGTTGATCACCGCCATCTATATGACAATAACGTCAAACTTATCTAGCAAGCCAACCGTTATTGATAAACGTGGATCAACTGATTATCATACTAAAGTATACCCTTTGATCCTTTTAGAGATTTATAAGTCCTTGCACTAACTGTAAAGGACACCAGCCCCAACAAGCTCCCACTTGTCCGTACAAGTGTATGTGCAAAGACGTTATCCGCACTAACTGGAGGACACCACCTCCAACAATCGAAGTTGACAAAGCTAAGGTTGAGGTGATAGAGAAACTTCCACCTCCCGTAAATGTTAGAGGAGTGCGAAGCTTTCTCGGTCATGCGGGGTTCTATCGCCGTTTTATAAAAGACTTTTCCAAAATCGCGAAACCTCTCACTCAACTTTTACTTAAGGATGCCCAATTCCAATTCACTAATGAATGTGTTGAAGCTTTTGATAGAATCAAAGAAGCCTTAATCTTGGCACCAATCATCCAACCACCAAATCGAGAACTACCATTTAAGATCATGTGCGATGCAAGCAACTATGCCGTTGGAGCAGTTCTTGGCCAAAGGGTGGGAAAGGCTTTGCATGCTATCTATTTCATAAGTAAGACTCTTGATGCCACCCAAGTGAACTATGACACCACGGAAAAGGAGCTTCTTGCCATTGTCTATGCATTGGACAAATTCCGTTCCTATTTGCTTGGATCAAAAGTGATTGTCTTCTCAGACCACCGTGCTCTTAGACATCTCTTGGTAAAGAAGGAAGCAAAACCAAGATTGTTGAGGTGGGTCTTGCTACTTCAAGAATTTGATTTGGAGATAAGGGACAAGAAGGGAGCCGAGAATGTGGTAGCGGATCACTTATTAAGAATTCGATTCCATGATAATGAGGAAGAAATGCCCATCAATGACTCTTTTCCCGATGATATCTTAATGGCTATCCATTCATAACTCGAGAAACACACAACACCGTGGTTCGCCGATCATGCCAATTACATTGTGGGAGGAGTTCTTCCCCCAAACTTGAACTACAATCAAAGAAAGAGATTCTTGTTTGAAGTGAAAAAATACTTTTGGGATGATCCCAATCTATTCAAGGAATGTAGTGAAGGACTTTACCGAAAATGTGTTCTCCAATGGGAAGTGCAAGGTATTTTAGAAGGATGCCATTCATCACCATATGGAGGACATCATGGAGCACGAAGAACAATTGCTAAAGTCCTAGAATCGGGCTTCTTTTGGCCTACCATGTTTGAAGATGCTATAGAATTTATTCCCCATTGTGATCCTTGCCAAAGAACCGGAAACATTTCTTGGAGAAATGAGATGCCACAACGAGGAATATTGGAGGTAGAAATTTTCGATGTTTGGGGAATTGACTACCAAGGACCATTTGTATCATCTAAAGGGAACAAATACATTCTATTAGCCGTTGACTATGTGTCAAAGTGGGTAGAAGCAATTGCGACACCAACCGATGACGCAAAAACAGTTACTAAGCTCTTCAAGAAAGTAATATTTCCAAGATTTGGAGTCCCTAGAGCAATTATTAGTGATGGAGGGACACACTTCCATGAAAAGACGCTCACATCCCTTTTGATAAAGTATGGTGTTCAACATAGAACCGGCTTGGGGTACCATCCTCAAACAAGTGGTCAAGTCGAAGTTTCTAATAGGGAGATCAGGCAAATTATTAAGAAGGTTGTTTACAAGACTCACAAGGATTGGAGCATGAAGCTTGATGACACTCTTTGGGCTTATAGGACGGCCTATAAGACTCCCATAGGATCCTCTCCTTACAAGCTAGTCTATGGTAAGGCATGTCATTTGCCAATCGAGTTGGAATACAAAGCCTTTTGGGCAATCAAACTCTCAACCTTGATCTTAAGCTAAGTGGAGAGAAGAGGATCTTGCAAATTAAAGAGTTGGAGGAATTCCGACTACACTCTTACGGGAATGCAAAGATCTACAAGAAAAGAATTAAATTGCTTCATGACAAGAGGATTAAGCAAAAGGCCTTACACAAAGGAGACAAAGTCCTTCTATTCAACTCCCGATATCGACTTTTTCCTAGGAAGTTAAATTCAAGATGGATGGGTCCCTTTGTGATCACCGAAGTGGGAAAGTATGGAGACTTTGAGATAAAGTCGGATGATGGGAACAAATTCAAGGTCAACGGTAAAAGATTAAAACCTTACTATGAAGGAGCATTCATAGGAGAAGTTGAGGTCATCCGCCTCGAGCCTCTCCCACCATGACAAAGCCATCAAATGAAAGAGAGTTTGGTGGAGTCCTCCCTAAGCCACCACTTGTAAATATACTAACCCTTCTTACTTGTATTTTAACTTCAATGCATTTGCACTTTACTTCCTTATAGCATGATTTTGGCATGAGAGTTGATGAGGGAGTGCTACTAATCTTGTTTGACGAGTGTAGGATATGACAATTCAAGTTTGGGAAAGAACCCTTGTGAAAGAAGGAAAAAGAAGAGCAAAAAGGAGGATCCCCACGGACTAAGCTCGGCTCGTGGGAGCTGTGAAGAAAATGGATTAAGAATTCTACCCTGTTCTAAAATTCGGGCGTCCTTTTGCTGGGACAGGCGTCTCAGGGTCAAGACAGGTGTAATGATACCAATCCGCTCATCCCTTACTGCTTTGCCAATTAAATTTTCTCTAGAAGAAAATCTGTGCGGACTAACAAAAGGACCCACGTCCCAGCTATCCTTTAAGATGGAGACTTTCTCGTTGTCTCAAAATCCGGGCATCCTGCCTCCTGGGACGGGCGTCTTAGGAGCCAAGACGAGTGAGCCGACTCCAATATGGGTGTCCCTACCTGCTCGTATGATTTTTCTAAAAGAAGGGAACCGCTCGTCCCGATACTCAACCCGCGCGTCTCCCTCCCGTGCCAATCTTCTATTTTCGACAACAACCTTTTCTTTCCACCACACACATTAAGACACACCATCCTTTCCTCCTCATTTAAACAAAGAATTCTCTCCCAAACACTCAAAACACCCAATTGCATCTTCAAATAAAAATACCCAAAACCTAAGGTTTTAAAAGGATCTACAAATACAAAGATTAATCTTACATCTTAGACAAGCAAAACTCTTGATCTACATTCAAGATGAATACAAGGGGATCCTTACCAAAATAAAAGAGAAGAACAAGAGTCATAGGGAGCTCTTCAACTTCTCATCTCAACACATTGAGAAGGGAAAACGAAGAAATCATCGATCTTTCAAGGTTAAATGTGTTCTCAAACATCGAATTTGTTAATGATGCTCAGAGAATCGTCTTCCACTGTCTCTTAGGTAAGAATATTCTCCCAACAAAATTTGTTTGCCATGAGACATTAAGGAAATTAGGGATATACCACCAAACCGAGGCACTTTTGGAACTTTTTGGTATTTCGACATTATTCCACATGCATGAGCTTACGTATCGACCATTAGTTCTTGAATTCCTAAGTTTCCTGAAAATCTCCACCTTAAACAAGACAATTTATGTTGAATTCCGACTTGAGAACACAAAAAGAATGATGACCCTTGTAGAATTTGTGGATGTATTCGGACTTGATGTATCTTCTACTCGTTCCTCAAAACCCCAGAACTATAGCGTAGCACCGCTTTGGCGAGCATTGACGGGTCGTGATTTGGCCAAATTCAGAGATTGTTCGGCCTCTTTTATACAAAATCCTATCATCCGGCTTACTTATCGGTTTATAGCAAGCACTCTACTTGCTCACCGCGGCCCCTCATCTATAAACGAGCTTGACCTCACCTTCATGGAATCCTACTTGAAGATACAAGAGAAGAGTGGTTATCATTTCAATGCCCCATTGGTACTCCTTGAAAGGTGGGCGCAATTTCGGAATGGAGATGATAGCGGAATGATTCACATTGTCAATGGTGGGTTAGTGACTAGACTTGCCAAGTTCTTTGACCCAAATTTCAACATCAACAACAACACGTATGTACCTCTTCCGGGTTCTACTAAGATCGATAAAATACTACTCTTCCAACATCACCATTGTATTTCCTATGAAGGCTATGAACGAAGAATCAAGTGGCTCACCAAGGAAAGCACCCCTATTTCTCTTCCAATGGAAGGTCTATCATGAGTTTCACCTAGACGGGGTCCCCTTTCCCGGCTGCCATCCTACCTTGTACCCACTAATTCAAGACAGGCAAACCAAGCCCCGCCTCTCACTCATCAACAACAAAATGAACCCCAAGTGAACGGCCAAGAAAAAATTATTATCCCATCATACCCCTTTCCATACCAACCCTACAATCATCCTAACCCATTCATCCTACCCCGAGATGATTTTACAACGGGCCTACTCCAAGCTTTGCACCGCCAACTTTATGACGATAGAGTGGACAACTATTATGCTCTTTATCCTCAATTCCACCGGATGGCTCATCAAGGGCAGATTAATGAAGAGGGAATGCTTCCCTCTTGGGCTCAAATAGAAATTTTCTTTCCAAATTCGGAACATGCAAATGGTGGAGCACACGGCAATGGAGATGGGGAAGGAGCGGGGTCAAGTAGTGGCAACACGATGGAGGTTAATAGTGATGGTGATGAATTTATGGATTTTTATGAAAGTGATTTATCAAGAACACATTGGGATGATAATCTTGGACGAGAGGATGACACCTAGTGAAGATGTTCATTGGCTTGGTGGAGCGGGCAAGAGGCATCCACCATGGCTTAGGTGAAGCTCTTCAATTCCCTCTCACTTTTACATGTCAAAAATTCACATGCTTTTGTAACTTAGTTTATCATTAATTGTTTCGGTTCTATCGGCGTCCTTGTAAAATTTAAGGACTATTTTCCACCTTAGCAACACCTAGGTGATGATAAATATATTGTTCCCATTTGCAAAATCCAAAATGACAAATTAGACTTCATGCATTGCATTCTTGCCTTGTGCATGAACTCCCTCTCTTTTAGCACTAGCAATGGTGTTTGGTTTGGTTTGGGGAAGTTCACTAACAAGGAATGCGAGTCAATTCCAATTGGCTCTCCGACTAAGCATGCATCATATAGGATAGATTAGATTGCATCACTTGTTATATATTCCATATAGTTTGCATACTAGTTTAGAAATCATGCATTTTCATATGGATTGCATTGCATAATTTCTTATTGTATTGGCCATTGAGGACAATGCCCATACTAGTATGGGGATGGGAAATTCTAACTTAGCATTCAAAAAAAATCGAAAAAATGATAAAAACTGAAAATTTCTCAAAAATCCAAAAACATGTTCATTCCTTTATAGTGTAGAATTTTATATTTTGTATATATTTGTGTTTGTTTGTCACTCTTATCACATTGGATCGACTACGCCACATTCGAGGCATGAATGAAATAGAAGACCGCATGGTATGATCTTTCCAAATCTCCTTCCTCCTTTTATATGTTAATGACAATGTGGCTTTATTTTGGTTGATGCAGTATAAACCAAAGTGTTGTTAAGGGCTTGCATTTAGTTTATATGGCATACTAGTTGATAGAAGCATTTGCATTAGGTTGTATATATGCTAGTTGCATCATGGCATGTAGTTGCATTCTAGGAAACTTTTGTGAAAACATCTATTTGGGAAGCTTGATAAGTGTATATAAGGACCTTATAGATAAATTTTCTTCTTGAGACTTTGCTCATTATAATACCTCCAAAACACCCTAGGATGTGTCATGCTAGTATCCTTTGACCCATGGACTAAGGCCTAGTCAAGAGTACCTTGTGGTGTGATGACTCCTTGGCTACCATTTATTCCAAGGTGACCCTTTAAACCATGCAACCATCTTCCACTTCTATCATGCCTTTAACACAAAAAGGGAATGGGCACAAAAATCTCAATTTGAGTTCAAGCATCAAAATGAAAATCAAAAAGTTTGCATAAATTGCATCAAATAAAAGAGGAGTACAAAAATAAGAACTCTTATGCTTCAATAAAAGCACCCTCGTTACAAATTAGGGTGACTTTGAAAATAATCAAATAATGCAAAAATTGAAAATTTTGCCAAGTATCAAAATGCCAAACATCAAAGAAATGGCAAAGAAATGTTCTCAAGAAAGTCAAATACCACAAGAAATTGGGGGAAATAACAAATGAAAAGAAAACTACCATTGTGAAACTCAAAATCATATTGATCCCTTTTATCCATTGATTCCACTTTTGTGCATGGTGGAGAGGGGACGACCCTTCTTCTTGTCTAGACAAGAATGGGAATTCCACGATCCTACATTGTTTCTAACACCATATGGAGTCTACTCTTGACAAAAGCATTTAGCGATTGTGGACAAAGGTACCCTAGCTTGACACAACTTGGAGGTGATTTGTTGGTATCCTCCTAGGCTTCGTAACTTGAAGAAACCATATCTATAATGGAGTGTGTACCCTTAGACTGCTTCCCTCTTAGATAATTTCCACCACTTAGATGAGGAAAGTGGCTATTCTTTTGTAGATGCATCCATTACTTGTTTTTGTGTGCTTAATGCTTGGATATATCACCATTTTGGCAAGCCCCACCTTTCCTTGCAAGAAGGCATCTTACCTCATAGATGTCTTGTTGTGAGTTGAAGGGGCGGAGTGAGACCCGCTAATTGTCTCACATCGGCTATATTAGTAGACTAGTTTAAATAAAGGTCATAGATTTAGTCACCTCCTTACTCGGGACGATCAAAGGTTCGGTTTGGGGATGTTTGATGTGACTCATATTTGTGCACATTTAGTCCCCGAATTAACCTCGTTCCCATGCTTTCTAGCGACTACTAGGTTCATTTCTTATCATTAGTTCCCTATTTTGCATATTCTTTGAGGTTTTGAGTCCTTGGTAGGAGAGGATTGCTAGCCTTGCATTTATGGAGCAAAATGGACCTAAATGGATCGCATCTAATGACCAAGCATCGAAGAGGAGACCAATACTAAAGGCCTAAGCAAACAAAACAAGTGAATTGGGCAATGATGAAGATCCTCACGACCCCAAGATAGTCCCCACGGATTGTTAGGCAGTCAAGAATTAGAGGAGAAACCCCGTCCCAGGATCCGGGCGTCCCGAGCTCAGCACGAGCGTCTCAGCCCAGGATCCGGGTGTAACACTCCCATACTCCAAGTGCCTTACCAGGACCACTTAAGGCATGATAATGCCACCATCTCGGTTACCCGAAGCAATGATAATCAAATAGACAATAACGAAACGTACTTTAATAGTAATAAAGTTTAAAGCGATACAACCAAAACCGAAACTGATAAAAGAAAATACAAAGGTCCTCAAATGTTAAACCCACTAGCTAAGAACAATGTTCAACATAGCGGAACACTTCTAAAGCAGCTCGTGATGACTCAACCCAGCTATCCCATGCGCATCAATCATACCTGCTCAATAACTGCTCACCGCCCCCGAATGGATCACGACAGTTTTGAAAAACATTTAAACGGGGTCAGTACTAATTACATAAAACAAATACCATAAAGGAACAATATCACAAACAGCACAAACAGCTCAACAAACCCCAGTCTCCATCTTAAATCTCCACACAACTGACTACACACTAAAGTGTGTAGCCCTGCCGGAGTGCCCATCGCAACAAGTACTCCACGCCGCCAGTGGGGGACCGCAGCCGTACCCACCAAATCCCCGCTCATCTCTATCGAGCGATAAACCCAAGTTTCCTTAATGTGCACATCCCCTCCTGTGGCGGCTTCCACAGAGGGCGGACCAAGGGCGTGAAGCCACTCCCGTAAGTGACTCCACTCAGCCAGGGACACGCCCCGAATATCACAGACAGTTATACAACAACAATCAACAATATAAACCAATAAGCGTCACAAACACCAGCAATATAATTAATTAATAACCACAATACAACCACCACACACACATCATGTAACTAATACTGAGTAGGGAAACCCTACCTGGAAAAGCAATCACCACAGACGATCTAGCAGCTAATCAGAATTCTCCTTTACGAATCCTCCTCCTATAACATATATACATTCAATTACTACCACATACATGCAGATCACCCAAAACCCTCCAAATCACCCAATTAGGGTTTTAAAGAAACTCAACCAAATGCTATAAAAATTATACAAGGAACTTACCCATGACACGATGATAACAACGGCGTAAAAAACAAGATGATCCGACTCTCCTAGCCTTGGGGATTTGCTAATGATGTGATGAATCAACTTAAGTAACTTCTTTCTCTCAATTTAGGTTTTTAGAATGATAAAAAGATTTAAGAAAAGTGACGGACATCTTTATATACCAATATCGCATCATTAATAAAACCCGTCAAAACTCAGCCAGTAAACTCACTTACTCGATCGAGTAAGGCACTTACTCGATCGAGTGCCCCTTATTCGATCGAGTACCCAACTTACTCGATCGAGTACCCTACATGCAGACTACTGTTTTGCGTCAAAAACTACTTACTCGACAGAGTAAGTCCTACTCGATAGAGTACCCAAAGACTCATAAAACCGTAGTATTACAGTCTTCCCTCCTTAAGAACTTCCACCCCGAAGTTCAACCTATAAACAAAAACAAAACATACTAACTCGATCCAGACATAACAACGCAAATAAGAACTCAAAACAAAACTCCAACCCATCAAACATGAACTCCCAACACCAACTCCACCAACTATGTCTACCCCCACAACATGACTCACGATATCATATCCACCACATTATAGCCTCTCTCGACAGTAACTCCATACACTAGCAACTACCGTCCACAAACGCCGCTAGCTCCGTTTCACTAACATATTTTCCAGTAGAAAATCCAATATCAAGACACTCATAAACATCAAACGGAATGTTACATTCTACCACCCTTAAAAGGAACTTCGTCCTCGAAGTTTACTCACACTTACAAACATTATCATCCAACTACCAAGACTATGGAACTCATAATTATCATCATCCAACTGTCAACACTATCGAAATATTCTCCCATTCCTAAACATCGAACTACTACAAGCACGGCCATGACCTTTTAACAAAATCAATCACAACAAAGATCCATCCTTTATACTACACCAACACTCTACTTCCAAATATACTACAACATGCACAACCATGAAACTCTCTTTTATCGCATACTACTCCTCTTAAGACAAATGTTACGTCCTCGCCTATAATCGAAACACTCACCATTCCTATATCCAAGGCTCTCTTACTTAATCAGTTCTCATACCTCAATTCACTCGGCATACCACCTAACCTATACCACAAAATCTTTAGCTTAACCAAAACTTCAACTGTTCCCTATTACCGCCAAAACGACATAGTCCTCTATACATGCACCTATCTCCATACTCAGAACTCACGATCCGCAATTATTACACACACTCACACTAGATCCTCAAGTTCTCCCTTTTATTGCCACAAACTCATCCACAACTTACCATGATAGTATGATACTAATGTCCAACACACTATACTCACTATCTCAACAGAAGATTATGGACCACCTGTAGCTTTCAGATCTGTACAACACATGTTCTACAAATCACTTGCCATTACTAAGTCAACCAATGCCTCCTCTAAAAGAACATCACAAGTATTCCAAAAACCTCTCGCAACTGCGTCCCTTCAACAGGATATCACTATACCATGACAACAACGAAAACATACACAACTCTCTTCCATATCATACTCTACCTTTACTCCCAAACTTAAATTGGTAAGAAACATCAATAAACAAAACAACCGTCTATATGTACAACCCGAAACTCACAGGAAGCAACATAAAACAAAACAACATTCTATGTATAACTGATATGTACTTTCGAAACTCGAATCGTAATCATCCCGCCTACTCCACCACAACCGGTGACGGCATCGCAACACCGCCACCAACAACCGCATCGCAGCGCAAAAATACCCGCATCAAAACACGAAGTACCGTGCCCGGATCACCACCCGAGGCACAACAATCACATCGATAAACATCACAACCACATACAATTCCCATAAACATTGACTCAGTATAACTTTCTGGACAAGAAAACTTACTCAAAACTGCTTTACTAGATCATAGCACAACCTATTATACGGAATAAACAGACAAGAATCTCAGGAACATCATCCATACCTTTTCACGTAATAAACATATATCATGAATACACATACAAGTATAACTAGCCATGCCAGATCACCCAAACCATCACTTTTGAACATCATTCCATTAGGTTACCGTATCCAGCATATGTTACAGAACATTTAGATAACAACTTTATGACTATCACACCATCACTTATCGTGAGGTCAGAACCTCACACAAACATTTATACACATCATAGACCCATAACCACATCCAACTAGTCAATCCTGATCACGTAAGTTACCACTTGATAAAGGTTACCTCTCGCCCGAGCTTAACTCGTATGCTCCTCATAACCTATTCTCCCATTCGCATATCATCACCTCCTGCCAAGTATAACCATACCATTAATATTCAACTACTAGCACCCGTCTCATATAACCACATCTTATACTTCCTCTCAAATGTACATATCAATCCGGCCTCTACAAATCAACCTCTTTAGAATTGTTATCCTTCTTAGCTATCATCACCCTTAACCACTAGTGACAACACCACCATGCCCCACTACTCGTGTAACAAACCTCTTACACTCATCTCCAAACATCACGGTTTTTTTTTTCCTATCTCTGGCTAACATCCCAAATAACGAACATCAAACCCATCAACATAATTAGCTCAACATTATTCGCAATACTATCTTAATTGTATTGTCACCCAACCCTCCACCAAATATCTCGTATCGTGCAAATACTCCACCAACTCCTTACTCCCTTAATTACTCAAAACTCATGATTAATCGTGTTGTCCTGAAACTCCTTATATAACCATTAATTAACATCCTCGTGATAATATCACACATCTCGACGATTCCTTACTTTTATATCACATAACCCCAGTCAACATTTTTCCCAGCTTACTTTTATTCTTCTTTTCTTTTTACACTCAACAATACCATTTAATAGTTCAACTCTTTATTACTTCTATCTAAATCTTTAGTGCTCTGGTTACCTTCTCATTGCTCCAAAACTCAAATCCCATTATTCCATATCGATATCATCTCACTCTTTCTTACCATAGATCTTCTCTTATTATGCTATCACTCACACTTGCCAATAATCCATCCATAAAATCAACGTTCACTGTTCAAACAATTGGATCTCCCTTGTACTTCTCTAGAAATCAAATTCATTTCATACCGTTAATTGCCCACGGAAATCACACATTAGTTCCACCTCTTGATAATCCAAATTCCCCAAACGCACTCACTATCTGCAAATTCACGTCGCGACATGTCTCCACTAAGTTCACTATATACCACTCTTCTCCATTCCTCTACAACGATCTTTCATTATATACATTCTTAACCAACACAATCTAACCATCTCTCTCCATTATTCCTTGCACATCTCAAGTTGCTACTATCCACCTCCTTCCTTTCAATCTTTTCATTCTCATGTTCCTTAGACTCACATCATCCCTTGCCCATATTCACTTACTTTTACATTACTCAGCACACAATCATATCACTCACCTCATCTCACAAAATATGCTCCATGTCTCAATACGCCATACCGATCTTCCTTTTCTTTTTCCACTATCTAGCACAACCACATATAACTCATGTCCTCCCCATCGAACTCATACTCTCCACAGGTGCCACTCCTTACATCATAAGATTGGGTAACTTACGCATCAGGACCAATACATACGTAACACAATGCATAAAGAAGCAAAATAACACCTTTAAAATAAACATAATAGGCAACGAAGTCAAAATATAAGCATATGACCCAAAACAGGGGTCACTAGATCGAGTACAGGTCACTCGATCGATTAAGTGATCTACTCGATCGAGTAGATGAAGGTCAGAGGCACGTAAAACAAATTACCAGGGCTACTCGATCGAGTAAGGGTTACCCGATCGAATAACAAGAGGTGCACTCGATCGAGTGAGGGCCACTCAATCGAGTAACCTACGCATTTCTCAGCATTGTCCAATTTTCGTAAAACGGTCATATCTCACTCGTTTCTTGGTCATTTTGGGCGTGTGACCTATCGTTGGAATCGTAAAAGAACAAGCTATCACCTCCAGTTGGAATCACATCAAAATAATTTATGCATCTCATGTTATAACAGTTTAAAGACAACCTCTCTATAATAAAAAAACACAACTACTTGATTTTTACTTCCAAACAACTTAAACAACAACAAGGTAAACAAAAACAACTCAATACTCATAAAACCAGTATCCCTAACCACACGATACTATCTTCAAAAGCCAAGCAACAAACAACTCAATGCACATATATCATTCAACTTACCAATCATATATTGCCCGCATGTTTTTTTTTATTCTATAACCTTACGTAAACAAAATCACAAAAATATGACATCAAGTCCCCTATTCACATGTTACTAGCATAACAACATTGTAAAATCGCTTCCATCATATAACATGCTTAATCATAAATCATATTATCATGCAACGATTATTCATCTTTTTTCCACCCATTCATCCATCATATTCGTTCAACATATCCACCCAACACATCCATTCAACATATCCACCCCAACATATTCATCCAATATATTCACCCAACATATGCATAAGAACAATAGTAAACACAGAATCTGACCAGTAGCTTTTCTAAGACGTACTCGATCGAGTCTATCACCCACTCGATCGAGTGCCCCTCCTACTTGATCGAGTACCCTCCCCCCCCCCCCCCCACTCGATCGAGTCATGCAGACTCGTACGCTACCCGCACGCTCTTACTCAAACTTTCAGCTATATAAATCTCATACAAAACGACAAACACAACATATATATGTATATAACTCTTTGTATAACTCAAGCAAAAGCAACCTTCCTTTCATATTTCTAAAATGCCATATCGTAAATCAATTATCATGCTTTCAACCAACAACATATAAATCACATCATCACCATTTTCTCTACACATTCCCTATCCTCCACATACACACATCTACTGATTCATGCCACACATCACTATATAGGTACACACTTCACAAGATAAACACAGAGCGATACCGACTCATATCCCATGGTGAATAGGGCAAGTTCGCGACTTTAGGACGTCTCCCAATTCTTTGCATTAGCTCCTACAACTTCTACCCCGGTTCATTTTAATTTGACTCCCTATGTTCATTAGGTTCATTGGTTACAGGTTTCAAGATCGTCGCTCTGATACCACTTTGTAACACCCCCATACTCCAAGTGCCTTACCAGGACCACTTAAGGCATGAGAATGCCACCATCTCGGTTACCCGAGGCAATGATAATCAAATAGACAGTAACGAAACGTAATTTAATAGTAATAAAGTTTAAAGCGATACAACCAAAACCGAAACTGATAAAAGAAAATACAAAGGTCCTCAAATGTCAAACCCACTAGCCAAGAACAATGTTCGACACAGCGGAAGACTTCTAAAGAAGCTCGTGATGACTCAACCCAGCTATCCCATGCGCATCAATCATACCTGCTCAATAACTGCTCACCACCCCCGAATGGATCCCCCAGTTTTTAAAAACATTTAAACGGGGTCAGTACTAATTACATAAAACAAATACCATAAAGGAACAATATCACAAACAACACAAACAGCTCAACAAACCCCAGTCTCCGTCTCAAATCTCCAAACAACTGACTACACACTAAAGTGTGTAGCCCTGCCAGAGTGCCCATCGCAACAAGTACTCCACGCCGCCAGTGGGGGACCGCAGCCGTACCCACCAAATCCCCGCTCATCTCCATCGAGCGATAAACCCAAGTTTCCTTAATGTGCACATCCCCTCCTGTGGCGGTTTCCACAGACAGGAAACCAAGGGCGTGAAGAGACAGGGCTATCGTATACCTATCAAAAAAACTAACTAAACTAACTATATAGCTAGGGAAGTCAGGTCGATCTCCTCAGGGAGGCAAGATATATGTAAGAGTCCGTCTATTTGGTCACAAAATGGGGGGTGTTTAAATTAGTTTTCTAAACTAAAAGGTTTAAAGGAAGGGAAGCAGAGAAAAGAGCAATAAAGGCAGAAAAAGATGATAAACTATCAATAGAGAGGGTACATGTCAGGATTTCGGTTCACTACGGTAGTCCAGTGACTCAACTGTAAACAACTTAGATAAATTACTGCGAGACGGATTTGGAAAGGTCTTTCCGGTCCACTTTCTATCCTAAACTTCCACTAACTTAACTTTCGTCCTGGTCAGGGTAGTCTACTGTTCATAGCAGGTCTATTTAGTCCAATCTTCCGATCCAGGATTAAATTTAACCAGATTAAAAAGCGACTCGAAGCGTGCACTCAACTAAGTCGGTAAATACAGTTATATTGCTATGGTGACAGAATCTCACAATTAATTCATCTAACTTATTCACTACATCGTCACATTTCTACCGTAGATCCCCTAATCCCAACATGAAACAAGTTTAGCTACTCATATCGTTATTTATATTATCAAAACTAATAATGATGAATGGAATAACAATAAACATAATAAAACAATAAATAAAGTGCATAAAGAGAATTAGGGCAGAAATTAAATGAAGCAAAACAAACAATTAAAGCAGATGAAATAAAGATTATTATTAAGAAAGGAGAAAGAGATTACAATCGTGAGAATCCGGCGTAAAGAACACACAAATCCGAGCGAAATAACCCCGAAAATAAAGTTACAGTAGAGAAGGGAAAAGCAACGTAATGTTTTTACTGTGAAAGCTAAAAATGATAGATGATAAGATAGCTAATGACCTAGTAAAGTTGCGTTTAAATAGAAAATAAACTAAGTCCAAAAGCTAAAACACGCTTACGGGCTAATTAAAGCCCACGCCAGACCAAACCACTCGATCGAGTAGAATAAATCCACTCGATCGAACAAAACTCCAGAAAATCTACTCGATCGAGTAGATTAGTTACTCGATCGAGTAACCTCTCTTTCCAGCACTTCTTGATCGAGTATAAAAGTGCTCGATCGATCAACCAATGACGTAGAAACCATTCGATCGAGTAATAAAACCACTCGATCGAGTCTTCTTCCTTCAAATCAGCTTAAACTCGTGCCCGACTGCTTCGTAAACCGTGCCTTCACGCTTCGCAATGCAGGAACACACTCCGAAAAATCCCGTCTCCTCAAAATGCATGCAAAAAGGACGAAAAATGGTACGATTCCACTACTTTCGTGCTTATTTCTACAAAACGGACAAAACGAACCAAAGTAGCCAATTTGGGGGCAAAATGCGATATAAACAGTATGAAAGTGCATAGAAATACGTGCAAAAATAGGCTAAAAAGACTATACACATTTCACGTATCATGAAGCCACTCTCGTAAGTGACTCCACTCAGCCAGGGATGCGCCCCGAATATCACAGACAGTTATACAACAACAATCAACAATATAAACCAGCAACCGTCACAATCACCAGCAATCAGAATTCTCCTCTACGAATCCTCCTCCTATAACATATATACATTCAATTACTACCACATACATACAAATCACCCAAAACCCTCTGAATCACCCAATTAGGGTTTTAAAGAAACTCAACCAAATGCTATAAAAATTATACAAGGAACTTACCCATGACACGATGATCACAACGGCGTAAAGAACAAGATGATCTGACTCTCCTAGCCTTGGGGATTTGCTAATGATGCGATGAATCAACTTACGTAACTTCTTTCTCTCAATTTAGGTTTTTAGAATGATAAAAAGATTTAAGAAAAGTGACAGACGTCTTTATATACCAATATCGCATCATTAACAAAACCCGTCAAAACTCAGCCAGTAAACTCACTTACTCGATCGAGTAAGGCACTTACTCGATCGAGTAAGGCACTTACTCGATCGAGTACCCAACTTAGTCGATCGAGTACCCTACAGGCAGACTACTCTTTTGCGTCAAAAACCACTTACTCGACAGAGTAGGTCCCATTCGATAGAGTACCCAAAGACTCATAAAACTGTAGTATTACACCGGGCGTCCTAAGGCTCGGCTCGAGCGGATCTTCTTATAGGACCTGAGCATTCTTCAGCCAGGACGCGCGTGTCCCTGAGGGACTTGCTACCCAGCTCGCGTGTGTCCCTACGGGACTTGCAAATCGCCAACCTCTCTTAGGGTCTTAATCGTCATTTAAGCCCTTAGTAATCCTAATCCTTGTACTTAATCCTTAGTATAGATACCCTATTGTACTAGATAGGACCTCTTAATCATCTCGTAATCAAGTACTAATCTCTCTTAATTTAGTCTTAATCCAAGTTGTAATACACATTTTAATATTAATTACATCTTAATCTTTCCTTAATCTCTCAATTGTTCTTAGTTTTAGTTGGGTAATTAGAAGATTATTTGGGATTTATTGGAGGATTGACAACCTTCCATCAATCATCAAGTTTACTTCTATTATTTTTTGCTTAATTATTTGGATCATCTCAAGTAGGTATAATCCCTTTTACCTTTGCTTAATTATTGTTAATTACATCACTTGTTCATCATGTTTTGCTTTGTTAATATGATTGACATCCTTATTAGCATGTTAAACTTGACCATGAGTGAGTAGTCTCTTAGCTAGGGTTAATGGGGAATTAGGAGAATCAATTATGGGATTAGATCTATGCTTAAATTAATATGCTTTCATAATCAAATGCTTGCTTCTTGTGATTTCAATCCATGCACATGTTATGTTTTATGAAATGCTAGACTATGAAACCTTGCAGTTTTTACTCATCTCTTATCTTTTCAATGAGGCTTGTAAGATATAAGCCAACTCAAGCCTTCTTAGACCATGCATCGATTTGAATAGGAAGAGACTAAGTTGACTTATAGGTGTTGTAACATCTTGATCGACTCGGCTCCGGAACCTAAATCTTCCAAGGAATTATAAGATATACACTAACTCGATTGCATCACAACAATAACTTGCTTGCATCTATTTGAGAACATGTTTGTATGATCTATTTCCATGATTCCCTTATGAACCCATGACACCCTAGTACCCCTAATCAATTGTTTACACACCCCTTTTATTGCTTTGTTTGTTTTCCTTAATTTACATACATCTTGTTGATTAGCCTAGATTACATCTCATCTCAACCCAAATTTGTGACACCCTAAGACATAGCTACTTGCAATTGAAATCCTAAATCAATACCCGACCCTTGGGATCCGACCTTTACTTACCACACCATTAAAGAGTAGTTTATAGAGTTAGAAATATTGTTTTGGTTGAAAGTTTTAACGACGAGCAATCCATTCACACCACGTGACTAATGGATCAAAAGCAAATAAAATAAGATGCCCAAGTTGAGACCATTCATTTACATTGCACGTGGGTATCAAACCAAGTGAACAAAGAATTAAAAGATTAAATAACAAAAGAAAGGAGCAAGAATAGAAGCTACGAGAAGAGTAGCAGCGATGAACAAAAGATGGAAACTCGATCTCGTCTCGGATTCCCAATCTTAATCTCTTCCCAAATTTTAATCACAAAATCTATCTTATATCTCACAAAATTTGATCCAGATACCGACTTTGTCAAGTAAAAATACCGATGATTTCCGTCAGAATAAAGGAAGCGGAGAAGAGGCGAATACCCATATAACTAATTTATAGAAACTGAGCGAAATAAAGTGACGATTTGAGACCTATTGGGTCGGGAGAGCAGTAGGAGACCTACTCGGGCGGAGTCTTAGCACGCGGTCGAGTAAGGGCGAATTTGAGGCGGTTCCTGAGGTGCGACATCCGAAGTTCTGACTAAAAGTTCGGGGCAGAAATTAAGTTCTCTCTACCTCTCTTGTTTTCAATTTATGGTTAATTTTCGTTGATTAATTTTAGTATTGAAACCGTTGGATGTTTAATTGATAATCTTTCAGTAATTTGTATCCAAAGATTACTCGTCTTAATTGAAAGTTGCAATATTCAGTTTGTAGTTTGTTATCTTATTATAGATGAGAATGTGTACTTCTGCTAATTGTGTGATTCTGGTTTAGTTCGAGTTACATAATCCGAGTAGCAACTAGTTTAGATTAATCTCTGGGAATTGGGGTTAGCCTAAGTTAGGAGTAAAGTTTGGTCAGTTAATCTTTAGGTAGTGACGACACTGAAGGGATAATTGGGTTAATGATATCTTCTTGGTACGATAATACTTCTAATCCAGTCTTTAGTAGGGTGCAAAAAACTTACATTGGTTGGTTAGTTTAGAACTAATCTAGGCTTAGTTCAGGTCAGTCTTAATCTAAGAGAAGATAGGGAGTTCTTTTTTTTTTTGGTAAAATTTGAGCTTTGATTAATCATCAATCAACAAAAATATTATATCATAAGTGCATTTTTAAAACTCTAAGGAATTAAAACATATACATCAAATACGAATTCCTAATTTTTCAAGCCGAATTCTATCCCCAACTAGAATAGGCCTAGCTATGACCCTTTTCAATCTTGTCTTCACCAGATGTTTTATCTCCTCTGCAACATGATCAGGTCATCTCAGTGTAAGATCAATCCTGCACTGATTCCTCTCCATCCAGACTGCATACCAGCATGCCAGTCTGATCATCCTGTAAGCCTTCTTCCGCAACTTTGATACACCAATGACAGTACTCAGAGTCACCTGTAACCAATCGTCGAGTAAAGAGACAATCCTAGAACTATAAACATGGCTCCCAAAAAGATGTGAATGCACTTCTTCTACCCTTTCACATAGAACACACTTGTTAGTCTCACACAGGCCTAAAGAATACAACTTTACTCTTGTGTTCAAGCTTCATGCTTAATAAGCCAACCTATGAATGAATGTTTAGGAAGAACCCAGCCATCCCAAACATCCTTGAACCACTGGACAGGGGGTTGTGTACCCTGCATCCACTGATATATCCAGAAGCAACAGAGTAACCCTTAGGATCTGCTATCCACTGATTACCTTGAAAACCAGCTGCTAACAGAGTCCTTACTTTACAGATATTTCTCTAATTCCAATTCGAATCTGGAGGAGGTTGATAAATATACCAGTCTGCCCCTTTCATATAAACATGATCAATCCATAAAACCCATATCCTATCAGCTTTTGTGTAAATCCATTTGACAAGTTTGCCCATTTTTGCAATGTTCCACACCCTGGCATCTTTTATGCCTAGCCCACCTTCTTTCTTACTGCAGCATACCTTCTGCCATGCCACAAAAGAGGGACTCTATGATATTCTATATCCCTATTCCACAGATAATTCCTACAAATCATCTCAATCATCCTTATAACCCCTTCAGGAATCAAACAATTGAAGCCCAGTAGTTATGCAAAGTGTTAAATACAGAATTAATTAGAACAAGTCTGCCAGCATAGCTAAGCTTTCTTGCTCCAATTCCTCTTACTCTGCTAACTATCTTATCAATCAAAATGCTACAATCATTCCTTGTTAATCTTACTGCCTGAATTTGAATCCCCAAGTATTTGAAAGGCAAATATCATTCCCGAAAACCTGATACTTGGACAATATCCAATTTCAGACTGTCAGCTACACCATTAAACACAACCTCGGACTTGGATGCATTAACCCTCAAACCTGAAGAAGCAGAAAAAGTAGACAAAGCCCTAAGGAGTAGCATAATAGACTTCACAACTCCTTTACAAAACATTAACAGGTCATCAGCATAAAGGAGATGAGTCAACTTCAACCCTTTACATAAAGGATGGTATCTAAAAAACCATCTACCAGTAGCATAGTCCAACACCCTTGATAAGTATTCCATACAAACTCAAAAGAGTAGAGGTGAGATAGGGTCACCTTGCCTAAGCCCCCTCCTACCTTGAAAATAGCCAAACTGAGCACCATTTAAACTTAAAGAGTAGGTAGTAGAAGAAACACAACACATCACCCACTTCTTAAATTTTCCAGGGAAGTTCAAGGCATCCAACATTTGCTCCACAAACTGCCATTCAATTGAGTCATAAGCTTTTTGAAGGTCTAACTTAAACATACATCTAGGGGATACCATACTTCTATTATAGAGCCTAACCAAGTCTTGACATATCAATATATTCTCTAGAATACTCTGTCCTTGAATAAAGGCTCCTTGGTTCTTGCTAATAATATCTGGTAGTACAGCAGCCAACCTAGTGCACATTATCTTAGATATAGCTTTATAGAGGACATTACAGCAAGAAATTGGTCGAAAATGTTTAACACTGGTAGGTCTCTCCATCTTGGGGATGAGTGTAATAGTTGTAGCATTAATCTGAGTCAACAACTTACCAATTTCAAAATTCCTAACAGCATCACATACCTCATCTCCCACTATATCCCAGGTATCTCTATAAAACTGGCTGGTATAGCCATCAGGACCAGGTGACTTGTCCTTTGGAATACTAAAGATGCTCTTCTTTACTTCCTCTGCAGTAATTAGTGTCTCTAAAATATGCCAGTGTGCCTCAGTACAGCAAGGTCCCCTGGTAACCACTTGCTGTTGTACATCCACTGTAGTATTATGAGAACCTAATAATTCCTGATAATACTCCAGGAAGGCATGCTGAATTGCATCACCAGTGATACAAACTCTTCCATCCTTATCCTCAATTTGCATCACCTTATTTAGCATCACTCTCTTCTTGATAGCATGATGAAAATAGGAAGTATTTAGATCCCCCTCAAGGGACCATTGAATTTTAGCTTTCTGGGTAAGGAAACTATCCCTGGTAGTAATAAGTTCTTTCAATTCATTTGCCAAAAAATATTCTTTCTGAATCAATTCCAAATGCTATGGGTGCTCTATTAACTCCTTTTGAATATGCTACAACACAGTACCAGCAATGATAGTACTGTTTTCAATATCAAAGAAACAAGTTTTATTCAAGTTTTTAAGGATTGGTTTGAGAGCCTTCAACTTCTTCACCACTCTAAACATCTTAGTCCCCTTATAAGACTGTCTCCAAATACCTTCTACACTAGGTTTAAAATTCTCAGAAATACCCCACATATTGAAATATTTAAAAGACGTTTTACCACCAAACTCAGCTTTCCTATTAACAATTGTATAAGGGCAATGGTCAAACATACCCTCTGGATGAAAATGCGCCACATAATCCCCAAACTGAGTCATCCATTCAGGATTACCCATTGCCCTATCCAGTCTACTATATACTCTCTCATTAGGTGCCTGTTTATTGGACCAAGTAAACAGTGCCCCAGTAGCTTGGATATCCTCCATTTCACACAAAGATACACACTCTTGGAAATGTTCCATCTCAGCTTCTGTTGTATTACCACCCAACCTTTCAATAGGAGACAACACAGTATTGAAATCCCCTACCCATAGCCAAGGAATATTACAAGTAGAAGCCAAATCCTTCAGCATTCTCCATAGAACAGTCCTCTCATTCAGATCATTGAAAGCATAAATCATAGTCAGATAGAAACTCTTATCATCTACTTTAGAATGCACCAACATGTGTATATGTTGTGCATTGTAGTTAAGAAACTGCACATCAAAGCAGGTGGGATTCCACAGTATCCAAATCCTCCCCCCTTTATGCCAGCTACAATTGGTAGATACACTCCATCCATCACAAATAGTAGTCATTTTATTAAGTAACTTGCTAGGTTTAAGCTTTGTTTCTAATAAATCAAACAAACCTACCCCATTATTATGCATAAACCATTTGAAAATCTTCTGTTTATTCAGGTCATTAAGACCCCTAACATTCCAGAATCCAATACTATGCATTATTAGATTGGCTGGGGGGGGTACTTTCCACTGTTTCTCTACCCTTGCCCTAGGAGTAGCATAATTGTTCAAAACATCCATAAAAGTATACTTACTAAACCTGCCAGATAGCCTCACTCCCACCATATTCTCCTGCCTACTAACCCACATAATTTGCTTTGCTGGTGTAGCTTTCACAGTAGGAGTAAAAGCAGGAGGAGGATCAACAGAACCAGAATCATTCTGAGGTTTCTGAATTGCTTCCAAACTAGTTTAGGTTTAGTTCTAGGTTGCTGATCTTTTGGCCTCTTAGGTGCAGGCTTCGTACATTAAGTCATATCATGCCCTATCCCATTACAACTAGTACAGGAGATCGGGTTCCATTCATATTCCACATAGACAGTAATCACCTGCCCAGACTCATCCAGAAACCTAACCTTATCAGGCAACTTCTGATTAAAAGGCACCTCAACCATGACCCTTGCAAAACTTAAACGAATCTTATCTGCAGTAGCATCATCCATTCTAATAAACTTCCCCACCAGTCCTGCTATCTTAGGCAAACATGCTCCCCATAATTTCAGAGGGATTCCAGACAGTTTCGCCCAGACAGGGACAATATCAACTTTCTCCTTAATCAACTCAGTTTCAGCAACCCATGGATGAATAACCACAGGCTTGTTATCAAACATGTAATAACCAGAGTGTAACAGAGCTTCCCTATTCTCATACTTAGTAAACCTGACAATAAAAATCCCATTGTCTAAAAATGAAACTCTATCAATCCCAAACTGAGACCAAATACGATACACAAAACCCTCAATAACCTCAGTAGGGGGATTAGCACCCAGAATATAGCAGAAAACAGAGTTATTCCAAAATTCTACCTCTTGTTTGACATCCTCATGAGTGAACTGCAACAAGCTTGATAGATCTTCCTCCTCTGCAATAGTCTTCATGACTGGGACACTCCTTCCATGCTGCTTAACCATCCACACTTCATTAAGCTTTTCAGGACCACCTTCACTAAGATCAAGTACCGGGATACCATTAATCTCATTGACTGACTTCATTTTTCCAGTATCCGTACACGAAGGACCCTGAAAGTTAACATCTTTAGGTTTATTTTGAGTAGTATTTGCTGTAGCTGAACGTATAACGGAATGTTTGACAGTTGTTGTTGTTTTCAAAGGACTAATTAATGGCGAAAAACGATTTTGCGACGCCTTTACTGCCGTCATTCTCACAGAATTTTAGGTTAAAGTTTCAGAGCTTTTCTCTCTCTTCATTTCTCACTCCCTTGTTCTTTTTTAACTTTTCTAAGATAGGGATTTCTTGTTATCTTGAATTCCGCAGTTAATCTATAAATAAACTCGAGATTTGATGGTAACAATAATCGGTTGACAAACTAGAATTACCAGTAGAATATGTGTTTATTGAGGTATTTAACTTCGCGTCTAGCTTTAGTATCTAGTCCTGTTAGTTTAGTTCAAAACACAAACAAACTTCCCCCCTAATCGTAAATAATGTTAATAGCTGTAAATATGTAAATTAACTATATACATTTAAGTTAGTGAATAAAAATACTCAATAGTTAGTTAGTTTTTCCAGTCTCTTCGTGGGATCGACCCTACTTATCCTGTACTAGGTTGTTATGTTTGAGGTTAAGATAGGTTTTCTAAATTATTAATTTGTATGCGCAAATGACACGTATCATCCTGGTGGATGACGGATCTGCAATCAACGTTATTCCCCTCAAAACGGCCCATAAACTAGGTATCAAGGAAGCTGACTTAATCCCGACTAATCAAGGAGTGCGCGCCTACGACGGCACTCGACGCAAGGTCGCAGGCCCCATCACCTTGACCATTACAATAGGACCCCTGGAGAGACAAGCCAGTTTCCAAGTGGTCGATATCGACGCGTCATTCAAAATGCTTCTAGGGTGCCCCTGGATCCATGCGGCCAAAGCCGTCACCTCAACCCTTCATCATAAAATCAGGGTCCCCTTCAACGGGAAAACAATCATGATCCCTGCATCCCCGATCAGAGCTGTTATGAAAAAGGGGATACCCTCTCAAGTCATTGAGGATGAGGACAACGAAATGTGGGGATTCCAAGCTCTGAATGCCCTAACTAACGAACCAGCACCTTTTGATTTTGATCCGTTCTCGAACCTCACAATCAACCGCATCTTGATGCGCCAGGGTTATTTCCTAGGCATGTCTCTCAACCCACTGAAAAGCACATTGCCTCCTCTGAAACAGGTCAAGGTCCCAAACATCCCTTTTGGACTAGGCTACGAGGCGACCGATGAAGACATCCAGGAAATGGGTCTCCTAGTACAAAAGCGCAAAAAGAAAAGAGTCATCCTCCGCCCCTATCACTTGACTCTCAATGGATAATTCGTCCCCGAAGGAGAATCCAAGCTCTACAACGACTTCTCTGAGCCAATCTATGACCTTGTAGCAAAGGTCAAGCACCCGGGTGTGGAAGTCTTTCAAGACTGCTACTTCATTCCCGATAACACCAAAGTTGCGTCGACCAAGTCAGAATCGACCCCATGCCTAGATGAGCAAGCCGTGAGCCTCCTTCTCGGAGAAGACAACATCAAGCACCTCAATTATGAGGACATCATCAACATTGCTCTCAAAGACAACCAATTCGATCCCACTGCCTTAATCTCTGAGACCAACCTAGAGAAAGCTATCTAAGGCTGGAGGAAGACTATCAAGTGGACCGATCGTCAAGGCTGCATCCTCAAAATCACAGCTGGAGAAGGCCCCATGTTAAAAAAGGGAAGTGAAGACGAGACTGGGTCTGAGTCTGAGTCTGATGACAAGTCTGAGTCAGAGACTGTCTTAGGTCCTAACGCTCCCGATGCCCTGGTCAATGTCCCTTTTCCACTATTCTATCACAAACTTGTGGCTGCCTCAGAGGCTGAGTCAACTAGGGTCACCCCAACTCCCACAGAGGGTAGCAACATGGAGCTTGTTCACGGGGCCACCTCCTCTACAGTGTCGCCTCTGACTGCCCATGAGATGTATGTCCTATCCGAGCTTTTTGCTCAAGTCGACTTAATGAATGCTAAGTTTGCTTACGACACGTCTCAATTTAACTGCAATATAATTCTGAGCGAATATGAGGAATTTAGTGACTACCCACCTCACCTAGCCAAAGAACTCGACAAACGAGAAAATAGGACACCCATTATTGAGGAGACTGAACCCATCAATGTAGGGACCGATAATGCACCTCAAGAACTTAGGATAGGGACCACCCTTGACCCCTCGGAAAGACATCAATTCATTGACCTCTTGCACGAATACAAGGACGTATTCACATGGTCCTATAAAGACATGCCAGGGTTCGACAGAGAGATTGCAGAACACGGGATATCCATTAAGCCCGAAGCTAAAACCGTGAAGCAAAAGTTGCGCCGTATGCGCCCTAAGTGGACCCTAAAAATCAAGGAGGAGGTAGACAAGCAATTCAAAGCCGGATTCATCAAAGTTTCTGAATATTATGACTAGGTGGCCAACATAGTCCCCGTACCCAAGAAAGATGGGAGAATTCGAGTTTGTGTCGACTTCAGGGACCTGAATAAAGCAAGTCCAAAAGACGACTTCCCTCTACCGCATGTTGACATCCTTGTAGATAACACCGCCGAGCACGCCCTATTATCATTCATGGACGGGTATGCTGAGTACAACCAAATCAAGATGGCTGAGGAAGACATGCACAAAACAGCATTCACTACACATTGGGGGACATATTGCTACACTGTTATGCCCTTCGGTCTAATCAACGCCGGAGCAACCTACCAAAGAACCGCCACTACTCTCTTACACAACATGATGCACAAGTAGGTGGAGGTATATGTTGATGACATGATCGTCAAATCAAAATAGCGAGACGACCACATCACCGCCCTTCAAAAATTCTTCGCTCGCCTTCGAAAATACAACATGAGGACTAAATCCTCAGAAGTGTACATTCGGGGTCACCTCCAAAAAACTCCTGGGACACGTCGTCAGCAAAAGAGGCATCGAAATTGATCCTACCAAAATCAAAGCTCTCCAACAAATGTCTCCGCCTAAGAACGAGAAAGAGATTCGGGGATTTCTCAGTCAAGTTCAATACATCAGCCGCTTCATAGCCAAGCTCACTATGATTTGTGAACCAAATCTTCAAAAAGCTCTGCACTACCGATCAAACCGATTGGGACGATGATTGTCAAAAGGCCTTCGACAGGATAAAGGAAATCCTATCCAAACCTCATGTCCTCATGCCACCTCAACAGGGAATTCCCTTATCCCTATTCCTAACTGTCACCGACACGGCCATGGGAGCAATGTTAGCACAAACAGTCACGGCGAAGAACGAGCCACCTACTACATCAGCAAAAATTTCATCGAATACGAAACAAGATACACCCAACTGGAAAAAACATTCCTTGCCCTAGTATGGTCAAAAAAGAAGCTACGACATTATATGCTCAGCTACACGGTTCACATCTACTCCAAGATGGACCCCGTCAAATACATCTTCGAAAAGCTCGTGCTAAACGGAAGGCTGTCTAGGTGGACACTCATGCTATCCGAATTTGACGTCAACTTCATACCCCTCAAGCTTATCAAGGGAAGGGCAGTCACCGATTTCCTAGCGAAGAATCCCGTCAATGAGGATCCAACGACCGACACGTGGTCACTCCCTGACGAAGACATCCTTTGTGCCGATACCGACGCATTAGACCTATACTTCGACGGTACATCAAACCTGAGAGGCTTCAGGTAGGAATCCTTCTAATATCACCAGAAGGGGAACACATTCCGATCTCAGTCAAATTAGACTTCGCCGTCACCTACAATGCCGCCGAATATGACGCATGCCTCATCGGCCTACAAGCAGCCATAACACTTGGCATCAAGAGGTTAAGGGTCCACGGTGATTCCTCACTCACCATCATTCAGGTGTCCGGATCATGGAAAATCTGAAGCGACAACTTAGCACCCTACCAAGAATAAATCAACCAGGAGTTCGAATTCTTCGACCAAATCGACTACTTCCACTTGCTACGGGAGGAATATTTGTTGATGCCCTAAAACAATTTATCGCGCTCGTCAACATACCCGACGACGTGACATACATGCCCTTATGTGTCGAGAGAAGGAGCGAGCCAGCTCACATCTATGCCATCAACAATGACGAGGAAAACCATGTCGAACCTTGGTACCAAGCCATCCTCAACTACAAAACCAAAAACGAATTTCCTCCTAACTCTAATACAATAGGACAAAGAGCCATCCGTTTACTTGCATCACAATTCGTGATAAACCAAGAACAACTATACAAAAGAACACCCCATGGGATCCTTCTCCTTTGCATTGATCACCACAAAGCCAAGAAAGTCATGGCATAGGTCCAAGACGGAGAATACGGCCCTTACATGAGTGCGATGATGCTAGCCCGAAAAATCATACGGTTAGGCTACTACTGGACCACCATGGAAGCCGATTACAGAAACTACATCAAACATTGCCACAATTGCCAAATCTTCGCCAACATACAACACATACCACCATCCCTTTTATACACCATGACATCACCCTGGCCTTCCTCCATCTGGGGCATCGACATCATCAAAAAAGTCAACCCAATAGGCATCAAAGGTCATTGCTTTGTCCTCGTCGCAATCGACTACTTCACCAAATGGGCGGAAGAACAATCCTATGCAGTCTTGACCACCAAACAAGTGGCCAAGTTCATCCAAGGCAATCATCTGCAGATATGGGGTACCCCATGAAATCATCAGCGACCAAGGCTCCCATTTCCGGGCTGAAACACAAGCCTTGCTGCAGAAATACAAAATCAAACGACACCGATCATCCCCCTATCGTCCCCAAACCAAGGGAGCGATAGAGGCAGCAAACGAAACGCTTGTCACCATCATCAAGAAGATGTAGGACAATTACCGTGATTGGCCGAACAAACTCCCATTCGCACTCTGGGGATACCGAACCTCCATTCGAACACCAACAGAAGCAACACCCTTCTACCTAGCATACGACATAGAGCCAGTACAACCAGTTGTGACACCCCCATTTACCAATGAGCCTTAATAAGACCTTCCCTAGAATATAAGGGCATCACCATCTAGGTTGCCCGAGGGAAGCAATCATCAAAAGTCGATAAAAGAACATTTATAATTATTTTACAAGTGACTAAACCAAAACTACTGATACAAACGATACACCTCATCAACACTATGTAAACTACTCCTGTCGTGACACGTGAAGACTCATCCCGCCAAGACTCCAGCTACCATCCAAGACATCACCTGCTAAGACCGACTGCTCACCATAAGGGATCACGACAGACACAACAGAAACAAACAAGAAACAACCACACAAGGTCAGTAACTGAAGCAACATATCAATAACCACGGACACTACACAAGTAAACAAAACACATGTACACCATATCTCCGATCAGTCACCATCACCGACTGTCCACTGGACCAGCCCTGCCAGTGGGGGACCGCATCCGTTCCCAGCTTAGTCCCGCTCATCATACCGAGCGATAATCATGTCCCATTAATGTGCACATCCCCTCCCGTGGCGGGTTCCACGGAGGGCAAAACTAGGGCGTGAAGCCACTCCCGCAAGTGACTCCACTTAGCCGAGGACGCACCTCGAGAACCATAGACAATCAATCACAATTAGCTGCACCACAACAACAATAAACGAAACAACACAACACCAACCGATTACCGGAATCAACCAACCACACTGACACTACAACCAACACTACAGATGACACACTAGACAATCAACAGAAACTGAGTAGGCAAACCTACCTTTAGCCAACCGCAGCGATTCCTCGTCCATTCACATAACATCGACCAAGCAAGTAAAACCCCTTATACAAAACAGTACAACCGCCTATTACTATCACCCCAACCCTATAAGAATCAACAATGACAAAGATGACGAAGATGACATACCTACGCATAGAATATAGGCGTCAAAACCGCTACCCGACTCAAGCAAGCTATCCCCACGGCACAAGCATCCTCAAAGGCTCCATGGAAGGAATTATAGTGAAGGAAATGAGGTAAGGCGACATCTAGGTCTGAAGGAAGGAGGCGGAAATGATTTGCGATTCTATCAAAACACGACTATAAACCCTCGCTGAAAAGACGCTACTCGATCGAGTAACCAACTCACTCGATCGAGTGGCCCCTACTCGATCAAGTACCCAAGCTACTCGATCGAGTAGCCTCGACTAGATCGAGCACCACTCATCCCAAGGCCTATCACAACACGAGACACCGCTTGTACGAATTCCCAAAGGCTACAACACGCCTCTAAGGTCGGTCAACGGGTCCCTAAAAGGACGGGTATTACAGTCTTCCCCCCTTAAAAAGAACTTCATCCCCGAAGTTCGACTCATCCTCCCCAAAACCACGCGACAAGAAACCAAGGTCGACATCACCGTTTACCCGGCACAGGTCAACAACTCTCTAGAAGTATTATCCCACTACGTATGTCCATCAAACATTATCATCGTCAATTGTCCAACACACACCACACACTCAAGTCTCGAAAAACCACTACTTGAATTAACGAACACACAACATGCACCAACTCGACTATTGCTTATACTACTACACTGAATTATGCAGACATACATGAACGCAATTACCAGACTATGCTATCACTGGCCAACAATTACCAACACCAAACATGCAACACAATGGTCCTATCCCAAATTCACGGTAATGTATGAATCATAGCCGCACAACGCAAAACTACTAATGATAACCCCGCTACTGCTCATGACATCATATTCACATGATAACATAACGAATGATTACTGAAAATAAGGTATGACGACATGTCATCTTGTTCGACAATTACTCACTCTCACTTAAATATACAATTTCCACAACAAAACTATTAAAACAATTATAAACTCGTACTTGGAATGTAACAGAGATATTAAAAAACATCACAAACATATGGCAAAATTGTGATAATTACGGCATTTTCCTTTGCGACATTACTCTTCCCCTCTAAAAAGGAACTTCGTCCCCGAAGTTCACCATCAAACGACTTCCTAGTCCCTTAACCCGACACCTATTGCATTCTATTAACATTACACATAAACCATCACTAACATCGATTCATATACACACGGTACTTTACTAATGGACACTATGCGATCACAACCCATACAAACGTAAACCATTGGAATTACACAATACTTCACGGACACATACATATATAGATATATTGTGTGACAAGCTAGCAGCTTCTCAATAACTTGATATTATACAACCACACGGAAGAAGTGAGAGTATTAGAAACGTATTATTCGACCAAACCACGACAGACGGTACGTGCATGAAGCTTACATGGTAACACAAATGCTACTAAGACTGCGTTGATATTGTATTAACCACAATTTTTTTTTCTCTTGATATTGCTCACGTCCCTATCCACCCATGACATCCGACACCACATAACCATTGCTCATACGCTATAGATATGTACATATACAAAAATAAACTTAAACAAAATCACTTGCATGCCAAGTTCCCGTAAATATGTGTCTTCGTCCCGCCACATCTATATCACACAAACTTTACTTATAACTCAAGCACAAGTCAAACCATGACTAACAATGAGACTAAAACATTCTACGAACCATCAACAACCATGACTAATATCGAAACATCCAAAAATAAAAGCATTCAAAATATTTAAATCTCAAAAAGTGCCTGTAACAGTGACACTCGTTCGAGTGGGTCAGGCACTCGATCGAGCTGGCCCTACTCGATCGAGTATCTTAGCTACTCGATCGAGTAGCCCGAGATCAGAATACCCCTCCGATAGACACACCTGCAGCTACTCGATCGAGTGAGGGGCACTCTATCGAGTTGCTACAGGTCAAGAATTGCCCAGAAATCCAAACAAAATATATATGGTCACATAACTACGAGTCGGGATGATAACCTGACCACAAATCCTGTAAAACAAGTCTAGAAATAAGCAAGTACAGCCTTATGGCCACCGATACAAACCAAGTACGAAAAAGTACCAACCGAAACAAACTAATATCCAACACAAACTACAAACATAACAGAAAGAAATGGAGTATCACTCCTGCTGCTGCTCATCCATCACGACATCCTCATCCCCACCACCACCCGAAGTGCCTGCTCCTGATGCACCAAGACCCGCATCACCACCGGCTCCAGTATCTGGTCTCACGTACCAAGGGGTCAAACCACTGTAAGGGTATGACTGAGGCGCACCCCATGTAGACATATCCACCCCATAAGAGTCGAAAACCCCGCTGCTGTCCCCGACTCCCCTCCACCAAACCGGATGAGGTCCTGAGATCCCAATTCCCTGAACATGCGCCATCTCATGCAAGTTCCGGATCGTCAAGGTAGAGGACACTCTTTCGGCAAGGTAGCTCTCACGCATCTCCGGGGTATCAAAAGAAGGGTAACCAGGAAACGGATACGGTGGTGGTACCAGCTGTTGTGGCTGAGTCTCAGCCACTCTCTCTCGCACTCGGCGTGGCCCTCTCCCCATCCTAGGTCGATCCTCCTCAGCCACACGTTCTCCCCCTTCCTCGGCTCAGGCATGACTCGGAGGATCTCCGGGTCGATGAAATACGTCTGCCTCGCAGGACGCGCATCCTCCTCCTCCTCCTCGTCAGAATCAGCAGATATAACTGCCGCAGGTAAAGGCTCTGTCAGTGGGAGGTGCTCAAGACCTGGTATCTTCATCCAACCCATGCCCCACACCCTCCACGCTAAACTGCCATCCTCCAAGGTTCTCAACCACTTCAGGTCGAGGAAGTAGACTTTGTCCAAGGTAGGTACTGGGGTGGCTAAAGGGGCGTAGGCCGGGGAAGCCTCAAAGGAAGTTAGCTTCTAAGCTAAACGTGTGGCAATGGCACCAAAACTCAGGATCCTAGTGTCAAACGAGGCCATCAAAGCTAAACTGGCACATACTATGGCGGGAGCACTAAAGGTCACTCTCTCAGTCCACTCGGGGTTAAGGTACGCCATCAGAAGCATCAACTCATGTGAGTTCAACTTACTCACGTCCGATCTCTCGTAGAGGAGACACGACAAAGCACGAAGAAAGATCTTCAAAGTGACATGTTGTACATCATTGATCAACATGTTACTAGCAGTGGGAGCTGATTTCCCGGTGATACAAGGCATAAGACTGCAAATCCCACACTCGGTCGGTGTGTCACGAAGGGCTCCCTTGGCAGGCTTGGCCAAGCCAAGGTGAGAAGCAAACAAGTCCATGGTCAAGACAAAGCTGGTATTCATGAGGCGGAACTCCACAGTTTGTTCCACCGGCTCGTATTTAAACGAGCTCATGAACTCGAGGGTCAGAAACGCATACGAATGCTTTCGTAGGCGATACAATCCGGTCAATCCAAAGGTTTCAAAGATGTGTCTGACATCGGTCTCAATACCCAGATCATCCAAAAGGGTCGTGTCAATGCAGCGGGTCGGTCTCATCTTACGAGTCTGTAAAGCCACAAACTTCTTTCTTTGTGTGAAATCCACAAACACCACAGACGGGTATTCAGGTACAGCCGGGACTAACGGTCCACTCCCTCCCCTAATTTCGGGCTCAAAAGCCCTACCCCTCTTACTCTGTCTGGTCCCTACTATCGGTTTCGGCATCTGTTTCAGCATACAATTTAAATATACCGCCACATATACACTAAAACATACATAGCATACATGTTTGATCATAAAAGAATCATCTAAGTACACACTATCACCAACAATCCCAAAATTACAAACAAAATTCTCAATTCTTTGAAATCAGACGGTCTCTACAGCTGTAAAAACTTTGATATATTTGGCATGAATTAAATTAACCACTACTACTTTTAAGACTCCAACCTTCAAAACATCTTCACATACAACCCAATTTCATAATAACATGAAACGAATTTCAGTTTGGGGCACTTTTAAGACGGAGTTTTTAGACAAATTTTTGAGTGAAAATCGCAAAAATCAACTCTGTACATGATATATATAACACATATTACTCAATTTTCATCCTTTTACATACAATAGACAACCAAAAATCAATTCAATTTCTCAAACCCTAAAAATTTCGAGACATCTTTTTCCCCAATTTGATTCATTTTTTGCATAATTAACAACAATAATCATCAAAGGAAAGCATCTAGATCATATTGCAACAATTAGAAGCAAATTTTAACACATGTAAATTGATTTTTCAACACTTTTCATCATCCTATATGATTCTAACTAATTAAAAACATCAAAATAGAGTGATCATTCATACCTTGATCAATTAGAAAGCAAAAAGAACGAATTCAAGTAAGAGAATCACCAAATGGAAGCACCACAATCACAAGAATCAAAGGGTTTGAGAGGGATTTGGGAATTAGGGTTTGCGAAAATAAGGAAGGAGTAGAAAGAATGAACAAAAGAAAGGGTTTATGAACCCGCTATTTTCTGGGTACTGTAGCACTTACTCGATCGAGTAAGTATGGTACTCGATCGAGTGGCCTCCACTCGATCGAGTTGGAGCTACAAGGTCTAGTTTCCGTAGGGAATTCCAACTTTATCGACGTTATAGCTTCCTAACTAGATCGAATGAGGTCTACTCGGTCTAGTAAGCACTCATACTCGGTCAAGCAAGGCTAGATACACGGTCAACAATTACGAGTCTAAATAAAATCCCTGCAAAACATCAACCCGTGTCGATTCCAAAATAACTTTGGAAACCGTCACAGATTATTATACTCATTCACGTATTATTACTACTGCACAAGCTCAAACATATATCCTTGCAAACACATTACTCCACTAAACACATTCGTTTCATTTTATGCCAACCGTTAACCAATTAAATGTTTAATCCCTTAGTTTTATCATGCACACTTTCACACATATCCTCCTATTTCTACTCATACAACTGTGACTATAACAAAGAAATTCCAATCACGCACTAGTATCTTTGACAATGTAACCACTAATCATATCACTATAAGCATTCATCTAATCATTCAACCATTACTTGCCATTCAAATTTATTAGAAATTTAACTATACCACAACATATACAAACCAGTTTACTAAATTTGATCATGTCACATGCGGAAGTATTCAACCAATCATCTATCATATTCATCCAATGCAATTTTGATAATCATCAACATAAATCCACAACTAATAAATTATCAGTATTAATACACACACAAGGCTCACACGTTCATCATATTGACTACTAACACCAACTATTCGAAACAATCGTTACCATCACTACTTCATACCCACTGTTATGTACTACGAGATTCCCACCACTTCCACTACTTTCATGTACCTCAATCTCTAATCATACATATTATTATCAACAGAGACTTCATCGCAACTAATGCTATCATACCCACTATTCACACAGCTATTTCTAACATAACCACTACAAACTAGGCACATAATTACCGACTCAACTTTCCCTAACCCAGTGACTAGCTTAAGCATAATGGGGCCATGATTTTGAAATGAGGGCGCCTACTCACCCAAAATCTAGCATCAACTGGGGCTCCCAAGATATATACACCAGGTTCATTTTATTAGACTCTCTACGTTCATTAGGCTCATTTGTTACAAGTTCCAAAATCGTCTCTCTGATACCACTTTGTGACACCCCCATATACCAAGGAGCCTTAATAAGACCTTCCCTAGCATATAAGGGCATCACCATCTCGGTTGCCCGAGGGAAGCAATCATCAAAAGTCGATAAAAGAACATTTATAATTATTTTACAAGTGACTAAACCAAAACTACTGATACAAATGATACACCTCATCAACACTATGTAAACTACTCCTGTCGTGACTCGTGAAGACTCATCCCACCAAGACTCCAACTACCATCGAAGACATCACCTGCTAAGACCGATTGCTCACCATAAGGGATCACGGCAGACACAACAGAAACAAATAAGAAATAGCCACACAAGGTCAGTAACTGAAGCAACACATCAACAACCACGACACTACACAAGTACACAAAACACATGTACACCACATCTCTGATCAGTCACCATCACCGACTGTCCACTGGACCAGCCCTGCCAGTGGGGGACCGCTGCCGTTCCCACCTAAGCCCCGCTCATCATACCGAGCGATAACCCTGTCCCATTAATGTGCACATCACCTCCCATGGCGGGTTCCACTGAGGGCAAAACTAGGGCGTGAAGCCACTCCCGCAAGTGACTCCCCTCAGCCGAGGACGCACCTCGAGAACCATAGACAATCAATCACAGTCAGCTGCACCACAACAACAATAAACGAAACATCACAACACCAACCGATTACCGGAATCAACCAACCACACTGACACTACAACCAACACAACAGATGACACACTAGACAATCAACAGAAACTGAGTAGGCGAACCTACCTTTAGCCAACCGCAGCGATTCCTCGTCTATTCACATAACATCGACCAAGCAAGTAAAACCCCTATACAAAACAGTACAACCGCCTATTACTATCACCCGAACCCTATAAGTATCAACAATGACAAACATGACGATGATGACATACCTACGCATAGAATATCGGCGTCAAGACCGCTACCTGACTCAAGCAATCTATCCCCAAGGCACAAGCATCCTCAAAGGCTCCCATGGAAGGAATTATGGTGAAGGAAATGAGGTAAGGCGACATTTAGGTCTGAAGGAAGGAGGCGGAAATGATTTGCGATTCTATCAAAACACGATTATAAACCCTCGCTGAAAAGACGTTACTCGATCGAGTTTCCCCTACTCGATCGAGTACCCAAGCTACTCGATCGAGTAGCCTCGGCTAGATCGAGCACCACTCATCCCAAGGCCAATCACAACACGAGACATCGTGTAATACTACGGATTTATGAGTCTCTGGGTACTCTATCGAGTAGGCCTTACTTTGTCGAGTAAGAGTGAGTTGCAGTTTAAAATAGTTTCTGACCTGTTGGGTACTCGATCGAGTAACGTTGATACTCGATCGAATAAGGGGGCACTCGATCGAGTACCTCAGCTACTCGATCGAGTACCTCAGCTACTCGATCGAGTAGCCGGTTTACGGGGGATGATTTGTCGGGTTTTGTTAATAATGCGATTAAGTATATAATACCTTCCGTCACTTTTCTTTAAACACTTTTAAAACCTAATTACTTTCAAAGAGAGAAATCAAGCTACGTTCTTCGCATCAATCGCATTGTTGGCAAATCCCGGAGCTTGGAAGGTCGGATTTTACCTTTCTGTATACCGTTGTAATCCTTGCGTCGAGGGTAAGATCTATATACCGTTTTATAGTATTTCGTTAAAGTTGGTTAAACCCTAATATTGGGATTTGGGGGTTTTGTTGTATTTTGTGATTGGTAGTGATTATATGTTTGTATGTTAGGAGGAGGATTCGTGGAGGAAGCGTTTTGATATCAGCTGTGAGATCGTCTGATTGTGTTGTGCTTTCCAGGTAGGGTTTCTGATGTGACCATTATTTGCGCACATTTAGTCCCCTAATTGAGCCTATTTTGCATACTATTATAACATTCTATGGCCATTTTATCCGTCAAAACCTTCCTATTTGCTTTTCTAGCGCATTTCGTATGTTTTGTAGAAAAGGAGATAATAAGGCGGAAATTCCCGCCTTTCGTGCATATTTGGAAGCTTATTGATGATATTAGATGGACTAGTATGAAGAGGAGGCAAGAATGATGACCAAAGATGTAGGAATAAAGTGTATATAGAAGGATCAAAGGGTTAAAAGCAAAGATGACGAGAAGGAAGCCATTTATGAATAAATTGCTCGGAACCCAAACCAAGATTTGCTCCTTTGGCTCTGAAAATATGCTAGATGGAACGGCGTCGAAAAAACAAGTGATCTAGGCTTTTGAATCACTCCATTAGGAGTCCGGATGAGAAAATGACGTCCGTTTTACAATCCGAGCTCAAACAAAGAAGTTGTTCGCCAATCAGCGCGTCCCGAGACAGAAGACGTCCGTCTTCCCCACAAGACGCCCGGGCAGAACCTCCAGAAGACGCCCGTCTTCCCCACAAGACGCCCGGGTAGAACCTCCAGAAGTCGCCCGTCTTCCCCACAAGACGCATGGGCAGAAATCACCAAATCCGCCCGTCCCGTGCTAAAGACGCCCGGATTCCCAGGCAGACCCATTTCGTCTTCTTCAAGCTTCAAGGAAGGATGCACATCTTTTTCTAGAGACCGGAGTCTTTCCAAAAAGACCGGCGTTTCCTCAACAAGGGACTTAATCGTCATTTAAGCCCTTAGTTAACCCTAATTCTTACACCTAATCCCCACTATATATACCCCATTTGTAATAATCAAACCATTAAGTTTTCATTAGGTTAATTCAATCCTTCTTTAGATTAGATTAGGAGTAGATTAGAATAGATTACTCTTTAATCTTTCCACAAATTACACATTAATCTTTCCTCAATCATTGTTCAAGTCTATTATTGAGTAATTCAAGTTTATTATTATTGGGTAATTAGAAGACCATTTGGGTTTATTGGGAGATTGACAACCTTCCATCAATCATCAAGTTCTTCTATTATTCTTTGCATTATTATTTTGGAATCTCCATAGGTATAATTCTCTTAATCCTTGTTTTAATTATTGTTAATCTTTCTTACTTGTTCATCATGTTTGGCTTTGTTAGTATGATTGACAACCTTATTAACATGTTAAACTTGATAATGAGTGAGTAGTTCCTTAGCTAGGGTTAATGGGTAATTAGGGGAAACCAACATGGGGAATGATTCATGCTTAAATTAATATGCTTTCATAGTTTATTTGCTTGCTTGTTGTGATCTCAACTCATGCAATGTTATGTTTGATGAAATGCTAAGCCTATGAATCCTTGCATTTACAACCATCACCTATCTTTTCAATGAGACTTGTAAGACATAAACCAACTCGAGTCTCATTAGACCATGCATATAGTTGGATAAGGAGGATTAAGTCGACTTGTAGGTGTTGTACAATCTAATCGATTCGGCTCCGGGACCCAAACCTTCCTAGGATTGTAAGATATAAACCAACTCAATCCATCACAACAATAATTGCTTGCATCTAGTAGGAAACATGTTTGTATGGTCAAACACCATGAATCCCCTATGACCCCATGACATCCTAGTGCTTTTAGTCATTTGTTTACATTTCTTAGTTCATTGTTTGCTTTACTATATTATTTGCATTAGTCTAGAACACAACTACAAACCCAAACAAATTGTGACACTAGCATAAATTGAGATAGATAGACTTAGAACCCAAAGCACACCGTCCCATGGATCGACCTCGACTTACCACTAACTAGTTGTTAGTTGAGTATTATAAATGTGTTTGATTGGATGTGACATGACGACATCACGTCCACATCAAAATGGTGTCGTTGTCGGGGAATGGTGCTATGTGATTAAGTTCTTACTTGTTTGTCTATTTTGATTTTGCTTTCACCTTGAGGAACTTGTTCCTCAAAGATTGTTTTTACCGTTTTCTTGTAGTTTCCTTGTTTGTAGTTATATCTTTGTCCTAGCTATGATAATGACCGAAGGCTTGGCACATGGAGTATGTGGTGGATCTTTTGAGTATGACTACCATGGGTATGGAGAGTTTTTGGAGCAAGTCAAAACAAACCTACCTTACAACTCATATAATGAAAGTCCTAACCACTACCCCAACTTTTCTTACCAAAGCCCCCACATCCTACATCCACAACAACCATCCTCCCAAAAACCACTTTCCAATCAATGCCAAATGTCATCCTACAATGAACACCCATACCACCAAATTCCCATGTACCCAAAACAAGAGAATGAGCATAATCTTTACATGCAAAGTGTGGTTCTCCAAATGTTAAGGGACCAACAAAATCTCTTCATGCAAATGCTAGAAGAGAGCCAAGCTAGGGACAATGTTCTCAAAAACATTGTTACTAATGGTGAGAAGTTGGCAAATCAAATTGCCCAAATGGAAGCCACCCAAATGCTAAATGAAGAAGAAGGGGAAAACAATGAGGGTGAAGAAGAATTTGGATGGCATTATGAAGCTACTCTTGTGAATACCCCACCACCTCCTAAATTTATAAGTATTGAACACCCCATATTACAACTTGTACCCAACTTTACAAACATTCATGATAGATGTGAATATGAAGATGTTACTTTTGAGTAAGGGGAGTGCTTGATTGATTATAGACAAAGAGTGGATGATGAATTGAAGCATGATGAAGTTGGGGTGGAGAGCAATGATGAATGTGAGTTGAAGGCCAATTATGGGACAAGCACTTTCTCTAAATTGTCTAATGAATCTAGCTCACACACTAGCCTTGCTTTTCCAATTTGGGATACCTATGATGATGATGATGATGAGGAAGACCTCCCACCACAATTTCCCTCTATGACCCATGTAGAGGAAGTGTGCTCCCTTAGCACTTATGGGAGTGAAGGTAAAACTTGGAAAGAAGAGGTTGATGAATTTGAACTTGCTATCTTTGGAGAATTGAGAGGCCAAGAGGAAAACTATGATGTTGGCATCTTTGATCATAGTTTGGAGGAAATTGAAGCTCTTTTCTTTAGAAATGGTTCAAGTTCTAAGGAGGGTCAAGAATAAAGTGAAGATAATGAAAGCATGAATGACCTCAACGGTGAGAAGTTGACTCCTCCACATCTTATCCTTCCACTATCCCCTCATCAAAGAAATGAGAACTCTCCTTATACTAATGAAGGATTGATGAATCAATGCTCTATCATCATAGAATTTGAAAGAGATGGTAAAGAGTGGAAGCCTCCGGATGAATATGGGTAATACTTCATACATTGTATTGACAAGAATCATGTGCTTGTTAGTTTGAAGCATTGTAAGAAGCCAAGTTCCAAGGGCAAAACAAATGGGAGAGTGTTTGGCAAGTTCTATTCCAAGCAAAGATGGGTAAAATACGTTTTGACATCACCAATCTCCTATTTGTGCTTATATGAAGCCCATTCAAAAGCCTTTGACCGGTTGTTGAGAGCATTAAGCAACATGGACAACATCAATAATCATGGCAACAAGGAATGAGTTTGGTGAAGTCCTCCCTCAAACCACCATTTGTAAGATATCCTTTCCTTTCACTTTGCATTACATTTACACTTGCATTTAGTTATTTACATATACATTTAGCTTGCATTTGTATTATATTTCATATTGCATTTACATTAGTTACTTCATATAGTATAGTTTGCATTGTAATATATCTCACATGATTCATGTTGATAGTTGCATATAGACTAGAATTCATGCATAGGCACTAATGACCAAACCTATTCCTTTTCTACAATAGAAATAGTGCTTAAATCGGTTTGGGGAGGTTTGATCATAGGTGACCATAGTTTACTAGAAAACATGCATCATATAATATAGTTTAGATTGCATTCATTTGTTATATATGTCATATAGAATTGCATTTAGTTAGAGCATGCATTCATTCATATCATATCATTGCATTTGTACTTCAATTTCCATAAAATCAAAGAAATCCAAAAACATGTATTTTCTTTTTATTCCTACTCCTACATGTACATTGAGGACAATGTCCAAAATAAAGTGGGGGATGGGAATTTATATTCCAAAAATACATAAAAATTGAAAATTTTCAAAAAAAATCACAAAAATATGTCTTTAAATTTCATAAAACAAAATCCATAAAAATTTGAAAATTTGAAAAATCAAAAACATGTTCATTTCTTTTGTAGTGTAGTCTTGTATATATTGTCTTGTATATATTGTGTTTGTCCACCCTTTTTCACATTGATTACTACGCCACATCCGAGACATGAGGATATCGAAGACCGCATGGTATGATCTTTCCAATCTCCTTTTTCCTCTTTATGTTAATGACTATGTGGCTTTATTTTGATTGATGCGGTATAACAATGTGAACTTAGGACTTGCATTTAGTTTATATGACATATTAGTTGGTAGAATCATATGCATTAGGATGTATATATGTTAGTTGCATCATAGCATGTAGTTTGCATGGTTAGAAAAATTTTGTGAAACGGTCTATTTGGGAAATTTGACAAGTGTATATAGGCCCTAGTAGATGCTTTTTCTTCTTAAGACTTTGCTTGTTAGAATACTTGTAAAACACCCTAGGATGTGTCATGCTAGTATCCTTTGACCCATGGTTTAAGGCCTAGTCAAGAGTACCTTGTGGTGTGATAACTCCTTGGCTACCATTTATTCCAAGGTGACCCTTGAAACCATGCATCCATCAATCATCCATGTTCTACCACATTTTTGTCATCAAAGGGAATGGGCACAAAAAGAAATCAATTTGAGTTCAATGAAATGAAAAGTGAAAGAAAGTTTGCAAAAATACATCAAATGAAAAGAGGAGCAAAAATAGACTCCTATGCTTCAAATATAAGGCACCCTCACTACATATGGGGTGACTTTGAAAATGTTCAAAAAGAAAATGCAAAAAATTGAAAAGGTGTCAAGTATTGAAATGCCAAAAATCAAAAAAGAAATGGCAAGGAAGTGTTCTCAAATGTCAAATGCCACAAGAAACTGGGGGGAAAAACAAAAACAAAAGCAAACTTCCAAATGAAACTCAAATATCTATTGATCCCTTATCCATCGTATCCATTTTTGTGCATGGTAGAGAGGGGACGACCCTTCTTCTTGTCTAGGCAAGAGGGGGAATTCCGCGATCCTCCAGTGTTTCTAACACCATAGGGAGTCTACTCTTGACAAAAGCATTTAACGATTGAGGACAAAGGTACCCTAGCTTGACGCAACTTGGAGGTGATTTATTGGTATCCTTCTAGGCTTAGTAGTTTGAAGAAATTGCATCTATGAAGGAGTGTGTACCCTTGAATTGCTTCCCTTGTAGATAATTTCCCCCACTTAGATGAGGAAAGTGGCTATTCTTTTGTAGATGCATCCATTATTTGATTTTGTGTGCTTAATATTTGGATGTGTCGCCATTTTGGCAAGACCCACCTTGCCTTGCAACAAGGCATCCTACCTCATGGTTGTCTTGTTGTGAGTTGAAGGGGTAGAGTGAGACCCGCTTATTGTCTCATATCGGCTATATTAGTAGGTTAGTTTAAATAAAGGTCTAGTTTTTGTCACCTCTTTACTCGGGACGAGTAAAGGTTTGGTTTGGGGATTTTTGATGTGACCATTATTTGCGCACATTTAGTCCCCTAATTGAGTCTATTTTGCATACTATTATAACATTCTATGGCCATTTTATCCGTCAAAACCTTCCTATTTGCTTTTCTAGCGCATTTCGTATGTTTTCTAGAAAAGGAGATAATAAGGTGGAAATTTCCGCCTTTCGTGCATATTGGGAAGCTTATTGATGATATTATATGGACTAGTATGAAGAGGAGGCAAGAATGATGACCAAAGATGTAGGAATAAAGTGTATATAGAAGAATCAAAGGGTTAAAAGCAAAGAAGACGAGAAGGAAGCCATTTATGAAGAAATTGCTCGGAACCCAAACCAAGAGTTGCTCCTTTGGCTCTGCAAATATGCTAGATAGAACAGCGTCGAAAAAACAAGTGATCTAGGCTTTTGAATCACTCCAATAGCAGTCCGGATGAGAAAATGACGTCCGTTTTACAATCCGAGCTCAAACAAAGAAGCTGTTCGCCAATCCGCGCGTCCCGAGACAGAAGACGCCCGTCTTCCCCCCAAGACGCCCGGGCAGAACCTCCAGAAGACGCCCGTCTTCCCCACAAGACGCCCGGGTAGAACCTCCAGAAGTCGCCCGTCTTCCCCACAAGACGCCCGGGCAGAAATCACCAAATCCGCCCGTCCCGTGCTAAAGACGCCCGGATTCCCAGGCAGACCCATTTCGTCTTCTTCAAGCTTCAAGGAAGGATGCACATCTTTTTCTAGAGACCGGAGTCTTTCCAAAAAGACCGGCGTTTCCTCAACAAGGGACTTAATCGTCATTTAAGCCCTTATTTAACCCTAATTCTTACACCTAATCCCCACTATATATACCCCATTTGTAATAATCAAACCATCAAGTTTTCATTAGGTTAATTCAATCCATCTTTAGATTAGATTAGGAGTAGATTAGAATAGATTACTCTTTAATTTTTCCACAAATTACACATTAATCTTTCCTCAATCATTGTTCAAATCTATTATTGAGTAATTCAAGTTTATTATTATTGGGAAATTAGAAGATCATTTTAGTTTATTGGGAGATTGACAACCTTCCATCAATCATCAAGTTCTTCTATTATTCTTTGCATTATTATTTTGGAATCTCCATAGGTATAATTCTCTTAATCCTTGTTTTAATTAGTGTTAATCTTTCTTACTTGTTCATCATGTTTGGCTTTGTTAGTATGATTGACAACCTTATTAACATGTTAAACTTGATAATGAGTGAGTAGTTCCTTAGCTAGGGTTAATGGGTAATTAGGGGAAACCAACATGAGGAATGATTCATGCTTAAATTAATATGCTTTCATAGTTTATTTGCTTGCTTGTTGTGATCTCAACTCATGCACAAGTTATGTTTGATGAAATGCTAAGCCTATGAATCCTTCCATTTACAACCATCACCTTTCTTTTCAATGAAACTTGTAAGACATAAACCAACTCGAGTCTCATTAGACCATGTATATAGTTGGATAGGGAGGATTAAGTCGACTTGTAGGTGTTGTACAATCTAATCGATTCGGCTCCAGGACCCAAACCTTCCTAGGATTGTAAGATATAAACCAACTCGATCCATCACAACAATAATTGCTTGCATCTAGTAGGAAACATGTTTGTATGGTCAAACACCATGAATCTCCTATGACCCCATGACATCCTAGTGCTTTTAGTCATTTGTTTACATTTCTTAGTTCATTGTTTGCTTTACTATATTTTTTGCATTAGTCTAGAACACAACTACAAACCCAAACAAATTGTGACACTAGCATAAATTGAGATAGATAGACTTAGAACCCAAAGCACACCGTCCCATGGATCGACCTCGACTTACCACTAACTAGTTGTTTGTTGAGTATTATAAATGTGTTTGATTGGATGTGACCCGACGACATCACGTCCACATCAGTTTCCCTACTCAGTATTAGTCCCATGATGTGTTGATTGGTGTTTGTGATTGTTGAACATTATCATACTCATATTGTGACAGTTGTTTAATTTGATTGCTGAGTAGTAGTTGTGATTGATTGTGTCTGTCTGTGTTCTTCGGGGTGCGTCCCTGGCTGAGTGGAGTCACTTGCGGGAGTGGCTTCACGCCCATGATTCGCCTTCTGTGGAACCCGCCACAGAAGGGATGTGCACATTAATGGATTTGGGTTTATCGCTCGATGGAGATGAGCGGGGCTTAGGTGGGAACGGCTGCGGTCCCCCACTGGCGGCGAGGAGTGACCTGTTGCGATGGGCACTCTGGCAGGGCTACACATTTTAGTGTGTAGTCAGGATTGTGGAGTTGGGTTTGGATTCGGAGAATATCTGTGCTGATTGAGCTGTTTGTTTTACTGAGTTGTTGGTTTATATAAATTGTGTGATTAGTACTGACCCCGTTTAATGTTTTAAAAACTGTGGTGATCCATTTGGGGATGGTGAGCAGTTATTGAGCAGGTATGAGTCGAATTACTGGGATAGCTGGGATGTGCCACCGTCTGATGATAGAAGTCTTCCGCTGTAGCTTAGTAGTTTAATAAACATTTCAGTTAGTTGCTAGACAGTTGGTTTGAGAACTTGTATTCGTATTTGGTTTTGGTTTTGGATTGTAACCTTTCGCTAAAGTATTACTATTTAAATGTTGTTTCGTTATTGTCTATTTGATTATCATTGCCTCGGGTAACCGAGATGGTAGCATCCTTATACCTGAGTGGTTCTGGTAAGGCATTTGGAGTATGGGGGTGTTACACATCGCTTGTACGAATTCCCAAAGGCTACAACACGCCTCTAAGGTCGGTCAACGTCGGTCAACGGGTCCCTAAAAGGACGGGTATTACACCAGTGGAGTTGGAAGTTCCATCTCTACACATCCTGCTAGAAAGTCAAGTTTCTGAGGCGGAATGGACCCATCGAAGGTTCGAATAACTCACACTCCTAGACGAGCGGTGACTCAACGCCTTACACAACGTCCAGCTATACCAACGACTTATACAACGGGCATTCAACAAAAAAAGTCAAACCAAGAAACATCAAAGAAGGCGACTTGGTCCTCAAGTCGGTTCGAGCACCATTACCCGTCGATCCGAGGGTTAAATTCAAACCCAATTGGGTCGGGCCATACCTAGTCAAGAAAATCCTTTCGGGTGGCGCAGTGAGATTGAGTGACCTAGACGGAGAGGATTTCACAAACCCGGCCAACCTAGACCAACTCAAGAAATACTACCCTTGAACTTTAACAACCAACAACATTTCCCTAGTTTCACAACTAGTGACAGCAATCCCAATCAGCAACCTTTCCCTAGTTTCACAACCAGTGACCGCAGTTTCCCTTTCAAGTGAATTCCTCAAAATGTTCTGATTTGAAATTGCATGTTTTATCGACTCTAAGTTACGACACCTTGCTATGATTCAAACAACCTTTGATCTGTCAAAGGCAACATCCATTTACACTAAAACAAAACACCTGAACTACGAGCATGATTTGATTTCACCTCTTCAGGTGGATACGTAGGCAATCCTTTCTTACACAAGAAGGATATAACCACAAAACCCAGACAAAAATTAACAAAACATCGGAACTACGAGCATGGTTTGATTTCACCTCTTCAGGTGAATACGTAGGCAATCCTTTCTTACACAAGAAGGATACAACCATCTCCTCAAAAAAAAACAATCACCTATACAAATTCCAAAAAAAAAGAGGGGGGAGAAGCATTCCTCTTTCCACAAGAAAAGAACAAAAGAAAGAGCCTTTCTCCCTTCCCACAAAAATCCCCTTCACATGTGCAATGTTTAGGATAATTCAAACCAAATTGTCTTTACGAGATGGATGGAAGAAACAACAAGCGTTCACAACTTTTTTGTAACACAAGCAATCCTCTTATTTAATTAATAATGAGAAGGATTACAAACTTGACAACAAATAAAGCTAAGCAAGTCCACCACTTGCCAAGCTAGAGTGTCGACTAAGACATCTTACATAGTAATACTAGCACAAAAATACACAATACATAGCTAGTACAACATAATAAAAACAGACAAACACTAATACGACATAATAATAAAGCGGGTAATGGAGGTCTTCATTCTTCCATTCTATCCTTGCCTTTTCCTTCGGGCTACATCTTCCCCTTGTTCTTCTTGCTAGCCCGCCTAGCATGGGCTACCTCTTCAGAACGGATTCTCAACGGATCCATAACGGCAACGGCTTCCGGTCTCTTACAAGACCCCATGCTCGGCCCAAGCCGAGCCCACACACGGCTCACCATCTCTTTGGGACCCAAGCTCCTCCTCTTCGTTGGCCTCACCGCATCTGGGCCAACGTCATCGACAAAGGCGTCAAAGAAGGCACGGTTGGCCTTGCCAACCTCCCTATACTTCAAATCGACGACTTCATCTTTGCGGGACTTTGACCTTTCTTCCAAGGTTTGAGCTCTCGACCACTTGACATAAGCGGGAGTCACCCATGTCGTTGAAGCGGGGTCTGGTACCTCCCAAGTCTGCCGAGTGGCCCATCACCTCTCGAAAATCTCCACAAGCTCGGAGTTCCAAAACACACTCTCTTGAATGAAAGTATCTTGAGCGGGCACCTTTTGTTGACGACCCATTTGTCTCATAAGCCTTTCGGGATAAATGAAGGAAGAAACCTTCAAGCTCACAACCCTCAAATAGCAAGAACAAGCAGTCGGAGCGGACAACCCCGTGAAGGACCTCAAGTGCCACCACGACACCACCCAACGGATATGAGGACCACCCTCCTCCACCAACTTCGAAGTCCAATATGCCTCGGTGGACGCAAAGCTATCCGAATACAACTTCTTTCTCATAGTAAGGTGACGGAAGGAGTAAGAAGAAGAATCAACCGGAGGCTCAACAAGCCTTAGCCTCTCCATGAGCCATACTTGGAGGATCCTTGGAGATCCAACCAAAGGAGATTCTCTACAAGAACCCTTCTTGTCCAAAGCTTGGACGATCTCGCCAAGCACCAACCACGAGGGATCCCACCCGTGCTCCATTTACTCAAAAACATGCACAAGGGTCATGCTACCATACCATCTTGACCCCTCCTTCTTCAAGGCATCGACAAGGAGGTAAGCATGCATTAGGCAAAACGCGAGAGCCCTTCACCTAGCCACCTCCGAGACATTAATATCCAACCGGTTTGAGAAGATGTTGATGAGAGCCAACATGTCAACACCATGGGGAGCAAGGAGGAAGTTCACTTGGCTCGTCAACAAGCCAAACATGGAACAAAACTTCTCCTTGTAACATAACCGAGTTGGAGGAAGCACCGGAGTACAACCCGGCCACCCTCATCAACATGGAACGAAACGTCTCCTTGTAACACAACCGAGTTGGAGGAAGCACCGGAGTATAACACAACTCAACTGTTTCCCTCTTCATCCCAGGCCACCAAAACGTCTGCTTAAGATCCTTATAAAGCTTGTGACCACCTGGATAAATTGAATACGGAGTGACATGAGCCTCTGTCATGATTATCTTTTTCAACTCCTTATCCTTAGGTACACACCATCTTCCATCAAACCAAACACTCCCATCAAAATGAATAGAGAACCGAGATACTGTCCTCTTCTATTCTCCAGCCCTCCACTCCTGAATCTTAGGATCAGGAGCCTGTTTCCTGCGTATATCATCATAAATATATAGTTCAACTGTCAAATCTCCTTTAGCATCTCCTTCTGGATCATATGTATCCCCATCTTGGTCACTTCATCTTTTAACCTCATCAGTGACATAGCTGTGCATAGAGAATACACACTCTTCCTGCTCAACGCATAGGCCACCACATTAGCTTTCCCTTCATGGTATATAATATCCATGTCATAGTCTCCTATGAGCTTCATCCACCTCCTTTGTCACATATTCAACTCCTTCTGAGTAAAGATGTACTTTAAACTCTTGTGATCACAAAACATCTTAAAGGTCGTCCCATATAGACAATGTCTCCATATCTTAAGAGAAAACACAACTGCACCCAACTCTAGATCATGCGTCGGATAGTTCTTCTCATAAGCCTTCAATTGCCTAGCAGCATAGGCAATTACCTTCCCGTTCTGCATCAACACACAACCCAACCCGTTCTTCACAACCGAGTTGGAGGAAGCACCGGAGTACAAAAGAGTGCAACTCCCCCGAATCAAACAAAACAAAGGTAGAAACATCGTTAACAAGAAAGGTACCGGTGATCACGTGCGCATCATCCTCAACAACTTTCTTGTCCATCATAAACTGTTTGCCACTGGTCTTTTGTCCACCCCATTTCACTGTGCTGGCAGATGTAGAAGGCTTGGCAGTTGGCCCTTGATTGTTGTTAGCCGCCGGTTTCTGATAAGAATTATCGCCATTGCGGTTAAACCCATCGTTGTTGTTACTCTGCCCTCCTTGATTATTCCATGACCCAGCTGGTCGGTTGCTAGCATAGCTCTATGTCGGACCCTGCGAAAAGCTCCCCTGTGATGGCCTCTGAAAACCTCTCCCCCCGGCACTAGTACACTCATGCCTCTTGTGGCCCACACCGCCACAGTTGAAACACGAGATACCCCAACTGTTATTACTACCCCGACCACGCCCATAAGAAGCTCCACCACTAGAACCCGATCCTGATGAATAATTCCTTGCCTGGTTGTGATTACCCCTCTTGTAACTAGACTGACCACCACCCTCACTCTCAGCCTTTCTCTTTTTCGGACCCCTCTCTTTGTTTTCCTTGGCCATTTCGACCAACCTCTCAGCTCGTCCTGCTCTCTCATAAAGTTCCTTAACATCGGTAAGGACTTCAACCGGTAGCTTCTCCATGATCTGATAAGTCAACCCCTTCTCGAACCGAAGTGCTAAGTTCTTCTGACACAGCCTCATATCCTCATCATATCTCGATTTCTCATTAAACTTGTGATAATACTCCCCCACTGTCATATCCGAGGTCATCTTGAAAGAATCGAACTCCTCCCTCAACTTACTACGAACATGCTCCGGGACGAACTCCCTTCTCATAGCTCTTTTAAACTCAACCCATTGAATAGCAGACTTACCCTGCTTCAGATAAAGGTCTAAGGCACTCTCTCTCACCTTGTCCCACCACTCCCCTGCTGCATCTCTCAAGTAGAATGTAGCTTGTTCCACCTTAAAATCTTCTGGACAATGAACCACTCCCAAAATATTCTCCATCTCTCTGTGCCAATTGTCGAGCAAAATCGGCACACATGTACCCATATATTCCTTTGGGTTGAAGCGGGATATCGTAGTGCTCATCTTGGCAAAGTCTACCCTGGCATCCTTATCGTTCCAAAACCTCTTAAGGGCCTCGGTAAGCACATCTTGTTGCTCAATCATCTTGGCAATCTCGTCCACACTTATCTCCTGAGCCCTAACATACATAGCTGACCTCTTTGGTGGCATATCTTTGAGCTATAAGAGGAGAGATAACGTAAGTACATAGCCTACGGCTCAAAGCAAATATGACCCGCACAGCACTTACTCGATCGAGTAACCACACCCACTCGATCGAGTAGAGGTCACTCGATCAAGTTACCCACTTAGTCGATCGAGTACCCCAACTCCAAAACCTGACCACAAGTGACGTAAAAACACACTCGATCGAGTATGTGACTCGATCGAGTAGCCCCCACTCGATCGAGTGCTCCTCTTACTCGATCGAGTTGCACAAAACAGCAGCTACTGCCCAACGTTGTCATATACCCACTCGATCGAGTTCAGCCCACTTGATCGAGTTACCCCCACTCGATCGAGTCATGTTGACGGTTCTAACTAGCCGCATGCCTTTAACTTTATAACTTTTCATCAAAATAAACATACGTATACAACACAACATCTCCTATTCACATGTTACTAATATTGCCACATTATAAATCATTTTATCATACAACATGCTTAACCACGATCGTATTACCATATACAGTTACCTTCACATTTTCCACCACATCCTCCATTCAACCACATATTCATCCATCCAACATATTCATATGAACATTAGTAAATACATAGCGTTCCCATGACACTCTATAGTGACTGGTTCAAAGTTGTAGGGCGAGTTCGCGACTTTAGGACATCTCCCAAGTCTTTGCATTAGCTCCTAACAACTCCTACTCGGGTTCATTTTAGTTTGACTCTCTAAGTTCATTAAATTCATTAATTACAGGTTCCAAAATCGTCTCTCTGATACCACTTTGTAACACCCCCATATACCAAGGTGTCATACCAAGACCACCTAATGCATGAGAGCGCTACCATCTCGGTTGCCCGAGGCAATGTATATCAAATAGACCATAAAAGAACGTACATTAAGTAAATAGTTTAAGTGATTACATGCCAAAACCAAACTGATAAAATACGATACAGGTGTCCCAAATCAAAATCCAACTAAAGTAAACAAAATATTCGACACAACAGTGGAAGACTCCTAGTTGACTCGCGGTGACTCATGCCCAGCTAATCCCTCGCGCATCCAAATCATACCTGGTCAATAGCTGCTCACCATCCCCGAATAAATCACCACAGTTTTTAAAACAATTAAACGGGGTCAGTTACTGCATACACAATATAAGATATACAACAACAATACACAGACACAATTCTCCAACACCGTCACATTACCAATCACCTGGCTAGCCTGAAGGTCTAGCCTTGCCAGATTACCAGTTGCAACGAGTAATCCACTCCGCCAGTGGGGGACCGTAGCCATTCCCACCTAAGCTCCGCTTATCTTTACCGAGCGAAAACCCATGTTCCTTAATGTGCACATCCCCTCTTGTAACGGGTTCCACAAGGGGCAAATCAAGGGCGTGAAGCCAATCGCACAAGTGACTCCACTCAGCCGAGGGCGCACCTCGCGAACCACTAACAACAACAACAAAAACTAATTACAATATCAAGAATACCAAATCAATAAGATATAACCAAATGCCAACAACAGACAACAAACAACCAACAACCATCTCATAATCATGTATACAATAACTGAGTAGGAAACCCTACCTAGAAAACAATCACCACAAATCGACACAACAACGGATCAAAAGCGCTACTCTACGAAATCATCTCCTATCAACATACAATCATACAATCACAATCCATAACCACAATACTCCCAAAAATCCCCAAATTACCCAATTAGGGTTTAACCAAAACTAACGAAACAATATAAAAATTATACTAGGATCTTACCCAGAATACGACGGTCTAAATGGTGTAAAGAACTCTGCAATCTGACGACTCTAGCCCTTTGGATTTGATAGCAATACGAGAGAGGATTCAACGTAGTTTGTTTTATCTTGTGAAATGTTTAGAATAAAGTAAAAAGTAAAAACAAACTGGTGAAAATACTTTATATATCATTCTCGCGTTGCTATCAAAACCCGGCCAAAAACCCGTAAGAACCAACGTACTCGATCGAGTAACTGAGGTACTCGATCGAGTAGCCCCTACCCGATTGAGTGCCTATCAGACAGAACACTGTCCAGAATGCAGAACTCACTTACTCGACAGAGTAAGCCTTACTCGATAAAGTACCGAACAGCTCATAAAACCGTAGTATTACAACAACCTCAAGAGGTTCAACAGCAGGTGGGTTACTGTCATCCGGGAGAGGTTCATCCTCAACTAAAGTTTCCAAATTTAGAGCAGGAACACCCACAACTTCATGAATATGCTTTTCCTTACGACTATCAGCAATAAAAGGCCCCTGGTTATTTATGTTTAGAGTTGGAAACTCTTCCATACTAGAATGAGATAGAAGATAAAACTTATTACCATTTTTTGTTGATTTTTTTGTGCATTAATCGAAGAAGACGAAGAAGATCGAGTGTTTTTGGCAGATGTCGTCATGATTTCAGCAAAACAAATCCCTAGGTTTTCTTTTTCTCACTTTTTTGTGTTTTTTCTCTATTTTCTCTCTATTTTTTAATCCTATGTGTCTAGTGCTTAATACAAACTAGTATAGATCCGGTGCGAATGCGCGGTTTTCTAGATAAACATATTAGAGAAACTAACAATTAGTAATAGTATTAACTTCAATTGAAATTTAATTATAAAATTTACTATTAATAATGTTTACTATTAAGAGGTAGAAAACATAAGGTTCAACACTTTTAATATTTGTCGCTTTTTATCAAAAAATAACATTTTATGTAATCTTTTTTCATAATAAATCTATATATATTTAAATTTCGTCTATCAAAATTTTATACTTTTGATGGAATTCAGAGTCAAAATTTGTGAATTTGGACTCCCAGAAAGAGAATGTAACCTTTGGTTTGAAACTTTGAATGAGGGGGAGTAAATTATAGATACCCAGTATCTGCACCTTCCAAAAACCACCCGATGATGATCGGACTATAACGTGTTTTTGATATACGTGCGTGGATTGGCTATATATGAGACGGTTTAATGCACTACTCGAATATGAAAAATGATTTCAAAAGTTTTCTAACTTCATTTGCATTAAAATAACACTATTTAGAGTTAAAACCGTCTTCGGACCCAAAACCCACTCAGAAACCCGCAACTCGAGTCAACCTGAGTCAAACCGAGTCAAACCAAATCTCAAATGTCGAAAATAATGCCATGCATGTCTTTATCATGTCATTTCCATTAAAATGACCCTAATTAGAGTCAAAACCGACACCGAGCCAAAAACCGACTCAAAATTCAAATCCCGACTCACACGGGTCAAACCCGAGTCAAGCACACAAAACACCTACCTCAAGTAACACCAAAATCATCTTATTAGATGCCCATATTGTTACACGACATCTTATATGAATACCACATATCAAACCAACCAAACAAAGGATGGAGAATTGGCCACGTCCAAATTGAAAAGGACAAGGCACCCCATTGCATAGCAGGCTTGCTCGCGCCTCAATGGGGTGTCTCCTTAGCCTCCAAGAAAACTCAACCGACCTATCATCCCACATTTATCTATAAATACCCACCATCACACACCACAATACTCATGCGAGTGTCCGCCCCCTCACCTCTCTCTTAAACTTCTAGACCCGACTTCCTAAGTCACAAAATCGACACGTGTTTACGACCTACCGATCGTAAACACAAGCCTTACACATATTGTTTGGTACCGTCGCCGTGCATTCGACCAACCCATTCGACCAACTCAACTAATTAATTAACATGTTTTAATTAACATATTTTCAACTCATTTTCAAAACAAAATCCTTTTTTAAGGCACTCTTTTTAAACTTCTTGATCGTGAGTAGTCGCTACGAGAAAACTTGTCTCTAAAGTCGTCTACGTCGCAAAATATCAATACACGTAAGTTTGAGGGTGTAAACAACTCACTTTATTTCATGTATTTACTGTTTTTATGCGTCTATAACATGAACAATGCATAACACGATTCAAATATAGGTTATACGAGCCAAAACCGAGTTTTTGCCTGAGACAGGAGCTCCTTGCTGTGCAGGGAGGCTCGCGCCTCATGTAGGTGTCCAAGTCAGACTCATCCGTGTTTGTTCTCGTCTTTCCTCTTTATTTCGTTTCTTATTTGTAATCGGTTTTTACCGTTTCAAATGTTTCAAACCATTTCTATGACAAACTTTTTAACCATAAATCATAATCACCCTTGGTTCCATATACCATGACGGTTAAATCCGTGACTCGATGATATTAATTGGTTAATTACATTTTAAAGGAATTTCTATTCTTTTGTTTACCATTTTAATTCATTTTTATGATAAACATATTTTGACCATCATAAAAATCATCCTTGGTTCTTTATACCATGACGGTTTATTCCCTGACTCGATGATATTATTGGTTAATTACATTTTAATGGGTATTTTAACCCCCTTTTATTTTATTTACCATTTTTCTCATTTGTTTACATTTGTAAATATATTAGTCATAATTCATAATCATCGTTGGTTCTTTATACCATGTCGGTTTAATCCGAGCACGATGACAAACTTGACTAATTACAAAGAAATGAACTTAACATGATTAGTTCAAATCAAACATTTTACATTTTTATTTGTAAACTATGCTTTTCAAACTTGCAAATCCGACAACGAATATTACTAACATAATAGTAATTATTCCGAGTCATGCAAATCATGCTTGCAAACATTCATCACAAATACGGTTTTAAATAACCTTTTCAACAACGTTTTAAAAAACCTTTTTTTTTTTTACAACTAGGAGACGCCCTCTTGGCTCGCGCCCCAAGAGGCTCCTGTTTTCATATTTTAAAATATGGGCAGAGCCCCTTACCTCGCCAATAGGCTCGCGCCCCAAAGGGGCTTTTTGACATTGTTCTGTCCTGTTTTGGTACTAGTCTAGGACGATCCCGACTACGGTTAACCCGTATACATGACGGTTCAGATTGACAAGTTTACATGTTTTTACACTTTGTCATTTGACACCCTTTTTCAAATAAATGGATCGTGTTAAGCATCATAATCCGAATTTGGTAAATAGATGTTTAATTTCCGTTTTCACATGTAAATCAATCTAAATCCAACTCGACATCAATTACTTGATATTTGGATTAACAAACCGACATAGAAAGCTCTCACATGTTAGGTTAACACTTTTGGATGTGCATTCATGCATTTACACCGTTTTATCAACTCTTGCACTTAAACATCCACGATCGATCAATAGAGGCCGCTAACGCGGGCGGGATTGGGTGTCCGATTAAAGAGCTTCCCAATACGTACCCTCACCCCTTACTCAGAACCTTTGGATAGTGGATGGCCTTATCCAGGGCGTACGAGAGTCATTTTAGGCATAGAATGCTAAAAGGGGGACGAGTCCTTATCTTTAGTACCTATGTCAAACACTGCTTTGTGCTTCGTTTGACCGAGGTATAAAGTGGATTCGAACGGGTTCCAAGTATCCCATAAATGCTTGGTGGCGACTCCGAACATCTCTGCGTCATTTCGAGACCTTTACCGAGACGAAACCGACCGATCTAAAGCGATCCGGTCGAAAGCATTTCAACGCCGCCGAGCGTGGCTTTCAAAAAGACCGCTGCATGTCCACAGATTGGCTTGGCGTGCAGGTGGACCGTGACCGCAGATCGGTAGGTGGCCCAAATCCATAGACCGGGCTGTGGCCCATGTCCATATTTTGGCGACTCCGCTGGGAAAAACTAGGACACTTGTGTCTTTGTGATCCTTAGAGGGGAAACTCGAACGAGGTCGTGGTCGTGGTTAAAGTGCATTAATTGATATTACGGTCATAAGTCGGGTACCTTATCCGTGCCCACAACCTAACCTTTTTCGACCAATTGGCTCGTCTCGTCGGCGTGAGTTTTCTCATCCCCGCGTTTCAAATCCCGATTGAGTCAAGCATACCGTTGACGTTACACATTTCTGTTTCGTCAAAGAGCTTTCATCACTTTCGAGCACGAGGATAGGGCAACCTCCTTACACATTTTGTTTGGAGTGGTATCCCTCTCGCAAATCGGGGTTTGATTGCTTGGTGTGTAACCCACCCTTCTAAGCCAAAACCCGTGTCAACATTATGCATAATATAATGAACTGTGAGTGCTTATGTGCTACTTGATCATAAGTCCTTCCGTGTCATTTCAAACTTTCAAAAATACCTTTTTGCGCCGTTATAATGGCCATTTCAAACCTCGGTCTTTCGCCGACCGTTGCTTTTCAAACAACACGCCTTTCTAGGCCGTCGTAATGACGATTTTCAAACACGGTTTTCTATAACCCCTTCAACACGCCTTTCTTGGCCGTCATAATGACGATTTTCAAATGCGGTTTTCTATAACCCTTTCAACACGCCTTTCTAAGCCGTCGTAATGACGATTTTCAAAACCCGGTTTTCTATAACCATTTTCAACACGCCTTTCTAGGCCGTCGTAATGACAATTTTCAAACCCGGTTTTTATAGCCATTTCAACACGCCTTTCTAGGCCGTTGTAATGACGATTTTCAAACACGATCTTTCTACAACCATTTCGAATCACCTTTTTATGCCGTTATAATGGCCATTTCAAAACCCGGTTTTTATAACCAATTTCAAATGCACCTTTTCATACCGTTGTAATGACGATTTCAAACCTTGATTTTTACAAACCATTTCAAAATACCCTTTTACGTCGTCATAATGGCCATTTCAAACCTCGGTCTCTCGCCGACCGTTGCATTCTCAAAGCACCCTTTTATGCCGTCTTAATGACAAATTCTGTCCTCGAATTTTCAAAATTCGAAATCAATTTTTAAACAAAAATTTTTTTCAAACCGTCGTAATGACAATTTCAACCCGTGCAACTTTCCGAATTTCAAATCTCGTTTCAAATTCAAATTTGGCTTTTCTACGCCGTCGTAACGACGATTTCAATTCTCACAATTTTCGATTTGCATACCTTATTTCAAAGGTTAAAACGATTTTCTAACCCGTCGTAATGACGAATCCAATCCTCATAATTTCCATATTCAAATCATTTGAAAACAAATTTACACGCTTTCAAATTTCAAATACAAAATCAAATCTTTGAAAACAAATTTAACCGTTTTCAAATTTCAATTCAAAATCAAATCATTTGAAAACAAATTTAACCGCTTTCAAATTTCAAATTCAAAATCAAATCTTTGAAAACAAATTTAACCGTTTTCAAATTTCAATTCAAACTCAATCTTTGAAAACAAATTTAACCGTTTTCAAATTTCAATTCAAAATCAAATCTTTGAAAATAAATTTAACCGTTTTCAGATTTCAAACCAATTTTCAAATCTTTGAAAACAAATTTAACCGTTTTCAAATTTCAGATCTTTGAAAACAAATCTAACCGTTTTCAAATTTCAAATTCAAAATCAAATCTTTGAAAACCAATTTAACCGTTTTCAGATTTCAAATCAAAACTCAATCTTTGAAAACAAACTTAACCGTTTTCAAATTTCAAATCCAACTTCAAATCTTTGAAAACAAATTAAACTGTTTTCAAGTTTAAATTCAAATCTCAAATCATTTGAAAACAAATCTAACCGTTTTCAAATTTTCAACCCAATTTTAAATCCTTTGAAAACAAACTTAACCGTTTTCATGGCCATTGTGATGACGATTCCAAATTATTCGATTCACAATTTTCAAATCCGTGATTCGGAATTTCAAAAACCTTATTCGGAAACAACACATTGTTTTCAGAGCCGCCGCAATTTCAACTGAAATTGTCTTTTGAAAACAAACCTAAGACAATCCTTTCAACTGGCCAACCTTTTAAAGATCCCTACTCTTTGGAAGCCGTCCATAGAACGACAAATGAATCTTTTTGAAAATTTCTATTTTCAAAAATTTCAGTCCACCTTTCCGATTCTGCCTCGAGTCGATTAGAGTCCAGTCGATTTCAAGTCAAGTTGTCTCGATAACGTCGAGTCTCTGCCGAAGTTAGTACCTACCTTCTGGTCTAAGTCGTGTCGCATAATTGTCGAGACATCTTCAATGGCGTTAGCAGAGTCAAAACCCCTCGGGTATTAAACCCGTCTTTCCCCTACATTACAGGTCAAAGGTCAAGTTTGTGTACATGTCTTGTCCAACGGCGTCACGCCAACAACAAACCTCCAAATCTCGTCAGAAGTCGTCTGTCTAGGCATCACTATGCCAAAGTCGACACTAGAGTCTAAATTCAAGTCATGCACCAATAGTTCAAACACAAGAGGTCATTCACGATCTTTAATGAACTCGTAACCTAGTCACATCGTCGCATCTTCATGACATAACTGCCTTTTATACATATGTGTCGCACTTGCCTTTGTTTGTGTAATACCTTGCTAAGACAAGTTATAACGCCTATCGTTATGTCAAATAGGAATCCCTTGGGTGACATCGATTGCCAACCAGGAACTCAAGAAGCTGATCCATCTGCATCCACCATGACTCCTGCTGAAACCAACAACATGGTCCTTCGACTCCTAGCTACCGTGGAAAACTTGAGCACTCGTCTCTCCCAGGTTGAGGACAAAATGGCAACTGAGAATTTTCTCTCTTCTGATATTGAGCAAAGGGTTAAGCTCCTTGAAATCCAGCTACTGGCCAACGACCAAACCAAAACCAGACGACCTCATAGGTCCTTCCCTGATCTGGGTATGCCTTATGCCACAGCCTTGGAAAGGCTAACCTCCCAAGGAAAACTTCAACCAATTGGTCCAACTCCAGACCCCCTACCAAACAAGCGAGGACGTAGATGGGACGGAAAACGGTTTTGTCAATATCACCAAGGTCGCGGACACGATACTGAAATGTGTCTTCCCCTAAAAGACGTTATCCTTGACATGATTGAAAAGGGTGAGTTACCATTACCTCCCTCAACAAACAACAAAAACAACCCTCCAGAAAACCCTTTTGGAGACAGTCAGGAATCTTCCCTAGACTTCTCTCATCTCATCTCTCCTGACGATGAGAAAATTCATGTAATTGACGAAGATGGTATACAAAGTGCTATAATGATGCTCTCCGTCTCTATCAACAACATATTCTCAAAGCTGCAAGTGGCTATCGATGATTTGAACACTCGGCTAGCTAATTTGGAGACGAGGTTGGGTACTGCCGAAAATGAACCTGACCACCATGGAGAAAACCAACCCTCCCTTCACCAACCAACAGCTGTTGAAAATGAGGAGTCATCCGATGGTTCCCACATCCACGAACCTACCAACAAAGAACATGAAATTGCCTTATCAAAATACCCTTCAAAATACCAAGCAACATCCCAAAAACTTCCAATTGACAATAACCCAATCCTGCTTCCGCCCAGGATTGACAAAAACAAAAACAAAACTCACAAAAACATCCCAAAAAACACCAATGTTGGAATCGTGGGAAAACATCAAAGGGTATTCACAGATCTGGGAATAACATATGGCACCGCTCTGGAGATACTTGCTTCAGAAGGAATGCTCCAACCCATTGGTCCGACTCCGGACAAACCCGAACACAAAAGAGCCCGATCTTGGGATGGTAATGCCTATTGCCAATACCATCAAGGCAAGGGCCATGACACCGAAGCCTGCTTTAAACTCAAGCATGCCATTCAAGATATGATTGAAGCTGGCAAAATCACAATTGCACCTCTCAGTCAAGACAATCCTTCTGGATGTCTCAAGTCAAACAGCAAGGTTGAACTTTCTCAAAGGACATTCACTAGACTCAACACAACCTATGCCGCAGCTCTTCAAATGCTTATGACTGAAGGGAAACTACAACCAATCGGGCCCACTCCGGACCCGTCTGAATTCAGGAAAATCCATTTCTGGGACGCCAGTGCCTATTGCCAATATCATCAAGGAAAAGGTCATGACACTGAAACGTGCTTCAAACTGAAACATGCTATTCAAAATATGATCGACAACCATGAACTGGCAGCTTCATCCCTATGCCAACCAAGTGATGAAAATAACCCTCATGAACATCTCTATCTGCAAGGAGATGAAAGCCTCATAGACTGTTGTCCTCATATCATCCCCAACAACGAGAGTGAAGTGCTCAAGTGGGTCAATGCTCAAGATCAAACATTCAAGCCGCTGGATGCTGCAAAGGAGATCCATGAGGAGGAAAATGATGATTAGGAGTTCATATCTACGATTGAGTCCGAGTCCGAGTCTTAGGCTTTCTCATATCTATCCTAGCGTCTGTCCTTTTATTCCTAAATGACAACTGGGGGCTGTCCCCATGAGTCACATGTATTCATCGAGTCTGTGCTAACCTCTTATTTATCTAAATAAAAGCACATTTCCATCTATCATATATTCTCTCCTTTACCATTTCCCGTTGACAACGAGAATTGATTTGAGAATTGATTTAAAACAAACAACACGTTCCAATTCAATGTGAGTACACTCGAGTGACATTCCGTACCGAGTAAGCAGAGGACTCGAAACTCCGTGTCCATTCTCTTTAACTATTCCATGTCTGGCAATAGAAACCTTTCACTAGCACCCTATTTAGAACAAGCTTCTATCAAAGGGATCCTACGACAAACCTAGATAACAAACCAGGACATCTCCTTGTTCATGTTCAATGACGGAAGGCAAGCCCATTCCCCACAAAAAACATCCCATCACCAATTATCAACCTTTCACCAACGGGTACATCCCCGTCCACACCTATACCTGCCTCGAACGAAGGATGGCAAAGAACCAATAAATCAAAAGCCAAAGCGAAAAGCCAAAATCAAAGGCCCAAGCCAAAAGTCATTCGGCCAATAGCCCTTCATCCAAAGCCACAACGAAAGGCCAAAATCAAAGGCCCAAGGCAATATCCATTCACTCAAGGCCATAGCCAAAGCGAAAGCCCAAGCCCAAAAGCCATTCAAGCCAACAGCCATTCACCCAAAGCCAAAGCTCAAGGCCAAAATCAAAGGCCCAAGATAATAGCCATTCACCCAAAGTCAAAGCGAAAGTCCAAAGTCAAAGGCCCAAGCCAATATCCATTTGCCCAAAGCCAAAGTTCAAGGCCAAAGCAAAACCCAAAGCCGAAATCAATTCGCTTAAAGCAAAAAAAAAAACCAAAGCCAAAGGCTACTCACCCAACGTCAAGGCTAAGACTCAAGCCAAAATCAAAACAAAACAAGATTGAAACCCTTTTCCCAAAAAGGCCAAAATCCAAAGAAAGCATCCCACACACAAAATCCTGGACAAGTAAGTCCAAAATACCAAGTCTAGGACCAACAAGTCCAAAGCCTGGACCAACGAGTCCAACACATCAAATCCCGGACCCACAAGTCCAAAACACCAAACACTAAAACCTCAACCAAAACTCCTTCACCCCTAAGTCCTTCTACAGACTGTTACAAGGAGACCTATCTAGGATCCTGGGGATTCCCCTCAATATCATAACCAAAACTGCTTCACCCCTTAGTCCTTCTAGAGACTGTTGCAGGGAGACCTATCTAGGCTTCTGAGGATTCCGCCTCAAGCTCGTAATATCACACCTTAACCTTTAAGGTCCAGACATGGAAATCTGATCCCATGTTATTTACCAACCATTTCGTGCTCAGGCCACATCAAGCCAGAGACCCCATTCCGCACCACACTACAAGTCGTTACCCTTCGGCCTAAACACCACAAAATTCTTGCTCCAGATTTTTATCTGTTAAGCAAACCCATTATTACCAAGCTCCACATTCCCTAATGTTGAAGCCATTTTTCACCACAATCCCCACGGAGTCCTTGAATGCTTTGCTATCGAGAACGGGACATACCTAATCTACCCTTAGAGTCCACTTTTTAGTGTGCTCAAATGATAAGGGACATTTTCATAAATTACACCTCTTCGATTCATGATCAAGAGGTATTTATCTCCAATCAACCTTCGAGTCACCAAACGGAATTTTCCGTCGTGACGCTCAACTCCAGATTTTTATCTGTCAAACAAACCATTATTACCAAGCTCCACATTCCATAATGTCGAAGCCATTTTCACCCTGACCCAGATAAGGAGTCCTCGAATGCTTTGCTACCGAGAAATGGGACATACCCAATCTACCCTTAGGGTCCACTTTTTAGTGTGCTCACATGATAAGGAACATTTTCAAAAATTACACCTCTTCGATTCATGATCAAGGAGGAATTATCTCAAATCAATTTCTCGAGTCACCAAACGGAATTTACCGTCGTGACCCTCACACTTTAAGGTCCTAACAACATTAGCTTAGGCACACACTTGAACTACGATCTGGTTTGATTTCACTTCACGTGAATACGTAGGCAGTCTTTCAAGGACACAACCATACACCTCAAAATCACTTTAAGGTCCTAAAAGTTAACTTAGGCACACACATTCAGAACTACGGTCTGGTTTGATTTCGCAAACATGCGAATACGTAGGCAGTCCTATTACGAGGGCACAACCACACCCCCACACACATTCAACTTTCACACCTTTAAATTGCAACCCATTGCACACACAGCTCAGAACTACGATCTGGTTTGATTTCGCAAACACGCGAATACGTAGGCAGTCCCCCAACAAGGACACAACCGCGCATCCATTTCAATCTCAACCGCCAACGTCCATCCTCGAAAGCAGCCCACCCAGCTGCCAAAATTAATCTTATACCTCTTTACTGGGGGCTTCTTCCTTAAGACGTCACCCATTCCTTACTTTGTTAAAATCCAACCTTCTCACTCTGGGGGCTTCTCTTTCAAGACGCCACCCATCCTTTATTCTCAAACATCTTTTGAGTCTCAACTACAGTCCAAAATAAAACCGCCCATAGCATAGTGCTCGGTTCGGACGACGACAAGGTATTGGTTCCGCTCTCTGAATTATCATACCTTGAGAAGGGATCTCAAACAAGCAAACGGAGGTAAAGATGTCTGGAGAAGTTAATCAATTCATGTTCCCCAACCGAGCGAAAGTTCTACTCCAGGGATTTGATACGCGTTATTGTCACCCTTTTCTTGGCTAGGAGTTGCACTTACATGTGCAAAGTCTGTCAGAGTCACCCCCGTGTCGTGTCGATGCTGAGTTGGAATCACGTTCATAACCGTCTGTTTGTCAGTCTGTCAGTATGCGTCTGTGTGAGTCAATGTCACAACAGTCACATGTCTCCAATCTATCCAATCACAGATCTATGAGTAACAAGACTCGTCTTCAAGCTTCACAACATTCAAAAATTCTATCTCCCTTCGCGTAAGATATTATATGCTAGTTGCCTATATACTAACATCTCACATGCTTACGTGCTTACGTGCTTACATGCTTGCAATCAACGTGCTTGTCTATGAGACTGCGGATTTGTGTGGTCACTAACCATGCAGGTAATCTTGAGAAGACAAACTCACTCCAACTGAGTACTGGGTTCTTCCCAACAAACGGCGACCCATCAAGTCCAAGAGCTTTAACCCCGCCGATTACATGGCTTACGCTACCTCCCAGCGAGCAGCAACTCATATCCGCGGCGAGCCCTGAGAAGTTTCTAACTCCCCAGCGAGTGCCGAGTTTTTTAAATGGATGTCACACATGCTATTTTCCACAGTCGATCATTCGACCATAGATGGCTGGCGAGCCTTACTACGCACCATGGCTGGCGAGCCTTACAACGCATATGGTTGGCGAGCCTTTGTCCGCAGACAAAATACAGATCGAGGACCTATCCCGAAGATGCCTCGGGTATGACTCCTCCACACAGCTGGCGAGCCTTTGTCCGCAAACAAGACACCATTCAAGGACATATCCCGAAGATGCCTCAGGTATGACTCCTTCTTATGGCTGCCAAGCCTTTATGCGTAGTCTAATGGACTTTAAACGACCCACATCGGAAGTTGACAGACTCTAAAATGTTCCCGACGGAAGGTCCTTGACTCGAATCCCCGAGTTGCCTTGACGTCGCCCTTCCCGACGGCAGGTCCTTGGCTCAAACCCTTTTGAGTCGCCTTGACGTCGCAATGGTCTTCAGGTTGTAATATTCGATTGACCTGGAGATCAGACTTTGACTTTCGCCCTGTCCAAGCCTCAGTCAAAGTGGGGGCTCTGTAGATACCCAGTATCTGCACCTTTCAAAAACCACCCGATGATGATTGGACTATAACGTGTTTTTGATATACGTGCGTGGATTGGCTATACATGAGACGGTTTAATGCACTACTTGAATATGAAACATGATTTCAAAAGTTTTCTAACTTCATTTGCATTAAAATAACACTATTTAGAGTTAAAACCGTCTTCGGACCCAAAACTGACTCAGAAACCCGCGACTCGAGTCAACCTGAGTCAAACCGAGTCAAACCAAATCTCAAATGTCGAAAATAATGCCATGAATGTCTTTATCATGTCATTTCCATTAAAATGACCCTAATTAGAGTCAAAACCGACACCGAGCCAAAAACCGACTCAAATATCAAATCCTGACTCACACGGGTCAAACCCGAGTCAAGCACACAAAACACCTACCTCAAGTAACACCAAAATCATCTTATTAGATGCCCATATTGTTACATGACATCCTATATAAATACCACATATCAAACCAACCAAACAATGGATGGAGAATTGGCCACGTCCAAAATGAAAAGGACAGGGCACCCCATTGCATAGCAGGCTTGCTCGTGCCTTGGGCAACAATGCCTTGAAGAACAGTGTCCCTCTTTTGGCTCTCCTCTAGCATTTGTTTGAAGAAGTTTTGTTGATCTCCCATCATCTGGAGAATCACATTTTGAATGGGTTCATCTTCTTGTTGTGGGTGGGTGTGAAAGTGGTTGTATTGTGGCAATTGAAAGTCATTATGAAGTGGGTATTGAGTGGGTGGTTGTTGTGAATATCGGATGTGGTGATTTTGGTGGGAAAATTTAGGGTAGTGGTTAGGATTTTCATTGTACAAATAGTGAGGTAGGTTTGTGTTGACTTGCTTCTCAAACTCCCCATACCTATAGTCATACTCAAAAGACCCACCACATACTCCATATGTCTAGTCTTGAGCCATCATAGCTAAGACGAAGAAATAACTACAAGCATGGAAACTACACAAAACGGTAAGAACAATCCTTGAGGAACAAGTTCCTCAAGGTTAAAGCAAAATCAAAATAGACAAACAAGTAAGAACTTAATCACATAACACCATCCCCGGCAACGGCGCCATTTTAATGGGTGATGTCGTCGGGTCACATCCAATCAAACACATTTATAATACTCAACAAACAACTAGTTAGCGGTAAGTCGAGGTCGATCCATGGGACGGTGTGTTTTGGGTTCTAAGTCTATCTATCTCAATTTATGATAGTGTCACAATTTGTTTGGATTTGTAGTTGTGTTCTAGACTAATAAAAGAAATAAAGTAAAACAAGCATTAAAAGGAAGGATGTAAACAAATGATTAAAAGTGTTAGGATATCATGGGGTTATAGGGGATTCATGGTGTTGATCATACAAATATGTTTACAAAGTTGCAAGCAATTAATGTTGTGGAGGAACCGAGTTGGTTTATATCTTACGGTTCTTAGGAAGAGTTGGGTCCCGGAGGCAAATCGATTAGATTGTACAACACCTACAAGTCGACTTACTTTCCTCCTAATCAACTTCTATGCATGGTCTAACAAGACTCGAGTTGGTTTATATCTTACAAGTCTTGTTGAGTAGATAAGAGATGGTTGTAAATGCAAGGATTCATAGGCTTAGCATTTCATCAAACATAACATGTGCATAGGTTGACATCACAAAAAGCAAGCAATTTTAATTATGTGAACATATTAGATTAAGCATGAATCAATCCCCATGTTGGTTTCCCTAATTACCCACTAATCCTAGCTAAGAGACTACTCACTCATTATCAAGTTTAACATGCTAACAAGGTTGTCAATCATATTAACAAGGTAAAACATGATGAACAAGTAAGAAAGATTAACAATAATTAAAACAAGGATTAAGAGAACTATACCTATGGAGATTCCAAAATAATAATGCAAAGAATAATAGAAGTACTTGATGATTGATGGAAGGTTGTCAATCTCCCAATAAACCCAAATGATCTTCTAATTACCCAATAATAAACTTGAATTACTCAATAATAAACTTGAACAATAATTAAAGGAAAGGTTAATGTGTAATTTGTGGAAATATTAAACAGTAATCTATTCTAATCTATTCCTAATCTAATCTAAGAGAGTTTCCTACTAAGAGAGCTTGGTTTTTGATTATTACAAATGGGGTATTTATAGTAGAGCATCATTAGGTTAAGCAAGGGTAAAATAGTAAATAAAAATACTAAATGTTGGGTAGGGAATCGCTCCTCTCAAAAGAGATGCCGGTCTCCTTTTAGCTAGTCTTTGAAAAATATGCGCATCTTTAGTGGAGCAAGAAAAGAGACGGTTGCACTGGAAAGGAATCCGAGCGGATTGGTCTCGGAACGAGTGGATTACAAGGCTTCAAGACGAGCGTCTTGAGCATGGGACGCTCGGATAATAGGAAGGGAAGACGAGCGGATTTGGAGGGGGGGGGGGGGGGGCGAGCGGATTGTCTCAGGAGACGAGCGTCTTCGGTCTCGGGACGAGCGGATTGGCGGACAACTTCTTTGTTTGAGCTCGGATTGTAAAACGGACGTCATTTTCTCATCCGTACTCCTATTGGTGTGATTCAAAAGCCTAGATCACTTGTTTTTTTGACGCCGTTCCATCTAGCATACTTTAAGAGCCAAAGGAGCAACCTTTGGTTTGGTTTCCGAGCAATTTCTTCTTGCATTGACTTCCTTCTCGTCATCCTTGCTTTTTAACCCTATGCTCCTTCTATATACTCTTTATTCCTACATACTTGGCCATCATTCTTGCCTTCTCTTCATATTAGTCCATCTAATATCATCAATAAGCTTCCAAATATGCACGAAAGACGGGAAATTCCGCCTAATTGTCTTTTTTTCCTACAAAACATACGAAATGCACTAGGAAAGCAAAATAGAAAGCATTTGACGGATAAAATGGCTATGGAATGTTATAATAGTATGCAAAATGGGTTCAATTTAGGGACTAAATGTGCGCAAATAATGTTCACATCAAATATCCCCAAACCGAACCTTTACTCGTCCCGAGTAAAGAGGTGACTAAAACTAGACCTTTATTTAAACTAACCTACTAATATAGCCGATATGCGACAATTAGCGGGTCTCACTCCGCCCCTTCAACTCACAACAAGACAACCATAAGGTAGGATGCCTTCTTGCAAGGCAAGGTGGGTCTTGCCAAAATGGCGACACATCCATGCATTAAAGCACACAAAACAAGTAATGGATGCATCTACAAAAGAATAGCCAATTTCCTCATCTAAGTGGCGGAAATTATCTACAAGGGAAGCAATTCAAAAGTACACACTCCATTATAGATATGGTTTCTTCAAACTACTAAGCCTAGGAGGATACCAATAAATCACCTCCAAGTTGTGTCAAGCTAGGGTACCTTTGTACTCAATCGTTAAATGCTTTTGTCAAGAGTAGACTCCTTATGGTGTTAGAAACACTAGAGGATCGTGGAATTCCCCTTCTTGCCTAGACAAGAAGAAGGGTCGTCCCCTCTCTACCATGCACAGAAGTGGATACGATGGAAAAGGGATCAATAGAATTTTGAGTTTCATGTGGGAGTTTGCTTTTGTTTTTTTTCCCCCCAATTTCTTGTGGCATATAACATTTGAGAACACTTCCTTTTGCCATTTCTTTTGATTTTTGGCATTTCAACACTTGACAACTTTTCAACTTTTTCAATTTCTTTTCATTTCATTTCTTGAACTCAAGTTTTTGAACAATTTCTTTTTGTGCCCATTCCCTTTGATAACAAAATGTATGGTAGAACATGGATGAATGATGGTTGCATGGTTTCAAGGGTCACCTTGGAATAAATGATAGCCAAGGAGTTATCACACCACAAGGTACTCTTGACTAGGCCTTAATCCATGGGTCAAAGGATACTAGCATGACACATCCTAGGGTGTTTTACAAGTATTATAACAAGCAAAGTCTTAAGAAGGAAAAGCATCTACTAGGGCCTATATACACTTGTCAAGCTTCCAAAATAGACGGTTTCACAAAAATTTTCTAACATGCAAACTACATGCCATGATGCATCTAACATATATACATCCTAATGCATATGCTTCTACCAAATAGTATGCCAAATAATCTAAATGAAATTCTATAATCACATTGTTTCATACCGCATCAATCACAATAAAGCCACATAGTCATTAACATAGAGAGGAAAAAGGAGATTGGAAAGATTATACCATGCGGTCTTCATATTCCTCATGCCTCGGATGTGGCGTAGTCGATCAATGTGAACAAGGATGAACAAACACTATATATACAAAACAATATATACAAAACTATACTACAAAGGAAATGAACTTGTTTTTGGGTTTTTCAATTTTTCAAATTTTTATGGTTTTTGATTTTATGAAATTAAAGAACATATTTTTGGGATTTTTCGAAATTTTTCAATTTTTATGTATTTTGGAATATAAATTCCCATCCCCCACTTTATTTTGGACATTGTCTTCAATGTACATGTAGGAGTAGGAATAAAAAGGAAAACATGTTTTTGGATTTTCGATTTTATGGAAATTGAACTACAAATGCAATGATATGATATGAATGAATGCATGCTCTAACTAAATGCAATTCTATATGACATATATAACAAATGAATGCAATCTAAACTATATTATATGATGCATGATTTCTAGTAAACTATGGTCACCTATGATCAAACCTCCCCAAACCGATTTAAACACTATTTCTAGTGTAGAAATGAATAGGTTTGGCCATTAGTGACTATGCATAAATTCTAGTCTATATGCAACTATCTACATGAATCATATGAAATATATTACAATGCAAACTATACTATATGAACTAACTAATGTAAATGCAATATGAAATATGATACAAATGCAAGCTAAATGTAAATGTATATAACTAAATGCAAGTGTAAATGTAATCCAAAGTCAAAGGAAAGGTATCTTACAAATGGTGGTTTGAGGGAGGACTCCACCAAACTCAATCCTTGTTGCCATAATTATTGATGTTGTCCATGTTGCTCAATGCTCTCAATAACCGGTCAAATGCTTGGGCACAATCCTCAAATAAGCATAAATATGGTTTGCTTAACTTCAAGACGAAGTTTGGCCAAAGGAATTTGCCATTTGTTATTGTTTCCTTCCTCTTCTTGGCACTTGAATGCTTGCAATGCTTGAAACCAATTAGCCCATGATTCTTGTCATTATGAGGTAAGAAGTGTGGTTCATGGTTGTTCGAAAACTTCCACTTACTACCTTCTTTTTCCGCTTTGGTGACGATGATAGCGTTTGAATCTATCAATCCTTCAAGAGTAGAAGGAGAATTCTCATGACCTTGATGACCGAGTCCCTTAGAAGTTGAGATTGTGGGTGCCAAATTTCCACAAGTAGCTTCACGTGCAAGTTTCTCTTTGAGCTTTTCCACCAAGTAGCTTTTGTATGATGCTTTGACCTTTTGAAGAAGGTCCAACATATCCTCTTAAACAATCATTGGCTCCATGGTAGGGGCCAAGTAGTCTTCATGGGAAATAGGGAAGGGACATTCATCTTCATGATAGGATATCTCGAATGTCTCAAGGATAGGTTCCTCAAGCAAGGTGATATTACAAGTCCATTCCTCTCGGCCCTTGTAAGACACATATTCTTCATAAGCCTCTTTTATGGTTTTGTCATCATCGCTATCTCCATAAGAATCATAAATGGGGGCTTCATTCTTCTTCATTAATTCTTCCTCCACCATCTCAATATTCACATCAAAGGACACACCCTCATACTCACAAAGGTTAAGAGTATTTGGCTTACTCAACCTTGTATCTTCTTCATCAAATATCACACTTTCATACTCACGAGAGCTCAAGGAGATTGGCTCTTCCCATTCTTCATTTTCCATGTCAAAAGTTACTACTTCAAATTCACATTCATGATCAATGTCCAGAGAATGGTGGGGAGTGATTGCTTGGGATTCTTTCATTTGGGCAATTTGAATCTCCAATTCCTCACCTTGGGCAACAATGCCTTGAAGAACATTGTCCCTCTTTTGGCTCTCCTCTAGCATTTGTTTGAAGAAGTTTTGTTGATCTCCCATCATTTGGAGAATCATATTTTGAATGGGTTCATCTTCTTGTTGTGAGTGGGTGTGAAAGTGGTTGTATTGTGGCAATTGAAAGTCATTATGAAGTGGGTATTGTGTGGGTGGTTGTTGTGGATATCGGATGTGGTGATTTTGGTGGGAAAATTTAGGGTAGTGGTTAGGATTTTCATTGTACAAATAGTGAGGTAGGTTTGTGTTGACTTGCTTCTCAAACTCCCCATACCTATAGTCATACTCAAAAGACCCACCACATACTCCATATGTCCAGTCTTGAGCCATCATAGCCAAGACGAAGAAATAACTACAAGCATGGAAACTACACAAAAACGGTAAGAACAATCCTTGAGAAACAAGTTCCTCAAGGTTAAAGCAAAATCAAAATAGACAAACAAGAACTTAATCACATAGCACCATCCCCAGCAACGGCGCCATTTTGATGGGTGATGTCGTCGGGTCACATCTAATCAAACACATTTATAATACTCAACAAACAACTAGTTAGCGGTAAGTCGAGGTCGATCCATGGGACGGTGTGCTTTGGGTTCTAAGTCTATTTATCTCAATTTATGCTAGTGTCACAATTTGTTTGGATTTGTAGTTGTGTTCTAGACTAATAAAAGTAATAAAGTAAAATAAGCAATAAAAGGAAGGATTTAAACAAATGATTAAAAGTGCTAGGATATCATGGGGTCATAGGGGATTCATGGTGTTGATCATACAAACATATTTACAAAGTTGCAAGCAATTAATGTTGTGGAGGAACCGAGTTGGTTTATATCTTACGGTTCTTAGGAAGAGTTGGGTCCCGGAGCCGAATCGATTAGATTGTACCACACCTACAAGTCGACTTACTTTCCTCCTAATCAACTTTTATGCATGGTCTAACAAGACTCGAGTTGGTTTATATCTTACAAGTCTTGTTGAGTAGATAAGAGATGGTTGTAAATGCAAGGATTCATAGGCTTAGCATTTCATCAAACATAGCATGTGCATAGGTTGACATCACAACAAGCAAGCAATTTTAATTATGTGAACATATTAGATTAAGCATGAATCAATCCCCATGTTGGTTTCCCTAATTACCCACTAATCCTAGCTAAGAGACTACTCACTCATTATCAAGTTTAACCTGCTAACAAGGTTGTCAATCATATTAACAAGGTAAAACATGATGAACAAGTAAGAAAGATTAACAATAATTAAAACAAGGATTAAGAGAATTATACCTATGGAGATTCCAAAATAATAATGCAAAGAATAATAGAAGTACTTGATGATTGATGGAAGGTTGTCAATCTCCCAATAAACCCAAATGATCTTCTAATTACCCAATAATAAACTTGAATTACTCAATAATAAACTTGAACAATAATTAAAGGAAAGGTTAATGTGTAATTTGTGGAAAGATTAAAGAGTAATCTATTCTAATATATTCCTAATCTAATCTAAGAGAGTTTCCTACTAAGAGAGCTTGGTTTTTGATTATTACAAATGGGGTATTTATAGTAGAGCATCATTAGGTTAAGCAAGGGTATAATAGTAAATAACAATGTTAAATGTTGGATAGGGAATCGCTCCTCTCAAAAGAGATGCCGGTCTCCTTTTAGCTAGTCTTTGAAAAATATCCGCATCTTTAGTGGAGCAAGAAAAGAGACGGTTGCACTGGAAAGGAATCCGAGCGGATTGGTCTCGGGACGAGCGGATTACAAGGCTTTAAGACGAGCGTCTTGAGCATGGGACGCTCGGATAATAGGAAGGGAAGACGAGCGGATTTGGAGGGGGGACGAGCGGATTGTCTCAGGGGACGAGCGTCTTTAGTCTCGGGACGAGCGGATTGGCGGACAACTTCTTTGTTTGAGCTCGGATTGTAAAACGGACGTCATTTTCTCATCCGGACTCCTATTGGAGTGATTCAGAAGCCTAGATCACTTATTTTTTCGACGCCGTTCCATCTATCATACTTTCAGAGCCAAAGGAGCAACCTTTGGTTTGGTTTCCGAGCAATTTCTTCTTGCATTGACTTCCTTCTCGTCATCCTTGATTTTTAACCCTATGCTCCTTCTATATACTCTTTATTCCTACATACTTGGCCATCATTCTTGCCTCCTCTTTATACTAGTCCATCTAATATCATCAATAAGCTTCCAAATATGCACGAAAGACGGGAAATTCCGCCTAATTGTCTTCTTTCCTACAAAACATATGAAATGCACTACGAAAGCAAAATAGAAAGCATTTGACGGATAAAATGGCTATGGAATGTTATAATAGTATGCAAAATGGGTTCAATTTAGGGACTAAATGTGCGCAACTAATGTTCACATCACTCGCGCCCCAAGAGGCTTCTGTTTTCATATTTTAAAATCTGGGCAGAGCCCCTTACCTCGCCAATAGGCTCGCGCGCCAAAGTGGATGCTTGGCACTGTTCTGTCCTGTTTTGGTACTTGTCTAGGACGATCCCGACTACGGTTAACCGTATACATGACGGTTCAGATTGACAAGTTTACATGTTTTTACACTTTGTCATTTGACACCCTTTTTCAAATAAATGGATCGTGTTAAGCATCATAATCCAAATTTGGTAAATAGATGTTTAATTTCCGTTTTCACATGTAAATCAATCTAAATCCAACTCGACATCAATTACTTGATATTTGGATTAACAAACCGACATAGAAAGCTCTCACATGTTAGGTTAACACTTTTGGATGTGCATTCATGCATTTACACCGTTTTATCAACTCTTGCACTTAAACAACCACGATCGATCAGTAGAGGCCGCTAACGCGGGCGGGATTGGGTGTCCGATTAAAGGGCTTCCCAATACGTACCCTCACTCCTTACTCAGAACCTTTGGATAGTGGATGGCCTTATCCAGGGCGTACGAGAGTCATTTTAGGCATAGAATGCTAAAAGGAGGACGAGTCCTTATCTTTAGTACCTATGTCAAACACTGCTTTGTGCTTCGTTTGAACGAGGTATAAAGTGGATTCGAACGGGTTCCAAGCATCCCATAAATGCTTGGTGGCGACTCCGAACATCTCTGCGTCGTTTTGAGACCTTTACCGAGACGAAACCGACCGATCTAAAGCGATCCGGTCGAAAGCATTTCAACGCCACCGAGCGTGGCTTTCAAAAAGACCGCTGCATGTCCACGGATTGGCTTGGCGTGCAGGTGGCCCGTGACCGCAGATCGGTAGGTGGCCCAAATCCACAGACCGGCCTGTGGCCCATGTCCACATAAATGAAATTAAACAGAATGGCCCAATTGTAGATATTACATAATGAAGCCCAATTATAGAGAGATTTTCATTTAGGCGAAAAAATATTGGAGATCTCTTATTCTTTTAGTATAGGGGATTAGACAATGTCAATGTGTTGGATCACAGGCTATTAAAACTTGGAGATTAAAAAATGGGTTCATTGTAGATTTAGGTCTATAAATGTCATTTGTTTTATAAGAAAAGGTAAGGGGAATTAGGACATTTGTAGAGATCATTAGTGGTTCGCTTAAACATTGTCATTTACTTGATAACAAGATGATAGCAGAGATATCTAGGAATCTGGGATGGTTATTTCTTTTGACCCGAAATCAGTCAATGTTTGTTCTTGCTATTCTTATTATATTTAAGAACCTGTGGTGTACTTTTTGTTAGTTTAGCTTAAAATTGGTTTTTTTGGTGTGTAGTTAGTGTTAATTAGGGGCTAAACATGAATACTGCTAATAATGCCATATATAACTCTATCAGTTGTGTCATCAAGATTTGTCAAATGCTTTGTTATGTGGCATGCTTAATTCAGACTAGAACCTTAAATTGGGGGGACAATTTAAGAAATTGTTAATTTAAGGGTTCAAAATGAGTAGTAATTGAAAATTTGAAGTAACTATAATAGCATTTTACACGATTACTTATGCCACAATTCACATGTGATTGATCATAGATGGGATGCCATCATGATAAAGGGTGACCATCTGATCTCAGAATACCATAAACAAATGGTGCATTACTTCATAATGTAGGGTGAGGTGTTTGGCGAAATCCTTTCTGATGATTTGCGAAAGCGTGCGTGCTAAGTTATTTTTTCATTGATTATTTCCAGGAGTGGATTTCAAGATCAAAGTGCTTACGGTTAGAGGAAAGGAGTTGAAGCTTACGATATGGGACACTGGTAATTACTTGCCCTTTGAAAGTTTAATGTTATCTGAGTTATGCATCTACCGCAAATGTTTATCAAGATTGTCCATCAGTGAAAAATATGATTGTTATACATTGTGAAGCTAACATGCATACTTCAGTTGTTCTAAAATTAACTCAAAAAGTTTTCTGACGATTGTTATTTTTACACCTGAAGCTTTCGCCCAAGTGTTTTAGAACTTTATGGTAAGATTATTTGCTGATATAGGCATATTATTATTTGCAACGGGGCAGGGGAAGTTTAGGACATTAATGAGTTCCTACTACAGAGGGGCTCAGGGGATAGTTCTAGGTAAAAGGGGAGTAGAAGTACCTCCATGGTGAGCTAAATTTAGAAAAATGGCACCTAAATTAATAAGAAGATAATAAAATAAGTTGGAAGGAAGGGATTATATAAATTGAAATTTCTCCATAAATGAAGGGAAATTAATTTTTGGACAGTTAGCATCTTCCTTTAACTGAACTTCAAATGTGTTTTCAAAGTTGTCCCTACATTTACTAAGAGAGTAACTTAAGTAGTTCAACCTTACTAATCATGTACTTAATTAATAATCGCTTAAAGGGTTAGTGATCGTTTACTGCCTTTAACATGTACTCCGTATTATATAGCGGGGACATGGGGGGCGGGTGGGTTTGGTGATTATCCCTTTAACATCCACACCATCCCCTATCGAGATGCACGATCACGAATCACCAGTGGGCCGATGATGAGAGGTAAACCGGAGACAACATCGTGGCCTCCAAGGTCAACTTTTGGAAGCAAAACAGCTGCTCCCAAGAGTCAATTTGAGAAGGTATTGAATTAGTCACATCTAAACTAATATTTAGGATGTTTTATTTTAAGAATAATTAGGTCATGCTATGTGGTTTTGCTGCATATTTCTAATTTATTAGTTTCAGTTTCTGTGAACTGCAACTTAGTGAAAATATAAATCATTACATGAAAATTAGTTATGTGATCTGCAAGTTCGTGCGAACTTGCGTGTATATCTGGTGTAAATTAACTGCAATTTGTCGACTTTTTGTTGATGTGAAAGAAGCCACAAGGCATGAATTACCAGTTAAGCTGGCTTACCTGCGCGCATTCTTTTCATCGTGTGTTCATCTACAAACTGTACTATTTTCTGCTGAGCTCAAATTAAATTTTCTGTCCAATAAGTCGATTTTTAGTTTATTTGGGTGGTTTATTGTATTAATCTGATGATCGTTGTCGAGCAGGATGAAGCGAGAAGAAAGAGAATGCAAGACTTACTTATCCGAAAAGAAAAATGGATTGCTAAAAAAGGTGGTGGCAAACCTGTTACTACATCTTCACTTAGTTCCGATAAGTCAAAGCTTAAGGCCACATCCGAAGAAGCAAAGAAACTCAAGCCCGTTCTCAGGAGTTCCACCATTGATCGACTTGCATTTGACCTAAGAAAGAAGCCTCTAAGGTAAAAGCTTCCAGCAGACGAAGGTAGCAAAGGCCTCTTGATGCATCACTCAGCTAAGTGGTCACTTTGTTGCTCATAAACAGCACACATGATGTTAGAAATTTGTGCCTTGAATTTGTGTCGAAGACGGGTTAAGCTAAGATAAGATTAAAGATTGGAAATTAGCCAAGGAAGAAAAGACGTAGAAACAAAGTTAAGTTGGACCCGTGACTTGCGCGAGTCGCACGCACATCTGATTGTGTTTGCCGTTTCGTTACATTAAATTGGTGCATGAGAAACTTTGTTTCACACGTCAGTTTTGGCAGTACATTGGAAATATGGTGGATCCTCCACTATATTTTATTTAGTGCCTTGGTTTGTTTGTTTCTTGGGTTTTGTTAATTAGGTGTGATTAGGAAATTATCACTCCGTATCAATTAGTTTCCTAATGTCTTGTAATTTCCAATTAGTCTTATTATTTCTTTATTAGTCTAGATATTTTATCTTGGGTGGAATACGTATATAAAGACCCAAGTTTTATTCTAGGTTAATTAAGAGAGAGATTTGAGAGCACAATAAAGAGGGTCGATTTGTGAGCTTCCTTCTAAAGAAGAAAACTCAGTTTGTTCCGGGCTCTATTATTGTTGTTCGTCTGTCTTTGAAGATTGGAGGAGTTTGTTCAGATCTTGGTAGGCCTCAAGATTATTTGTCCTTCGTCTTATTGGGGTAGTCTCTTTTGTTTCTTTGAGACTACTATATTTGTTGGTAGAATAGGGTATACTTTTGGCTCACATTGAGCGCGTGTGTACCGGTCTACTGCTGTACTATTTTCTCCACTATAGTGAAATTTGATCTCCTCGCAGGGTGGACGTAGCCAGTTATTTTAGTGGTGAATCACGTAAATCTTTGTGTCAACTTTATATACATTCGTTATTTACTGTTCTTATCCCCTTATCAATTAACTGTTTGGGTAACGGGACGCCTCCGTTACAACAATTGGTATTAGAGCCCAAGGTTGAACTTGGGCTAGACACAGAGATTCATCAGGCCAAGACTTGAAGGTGGACGTACACAATAAGACGTGGAACTCCTATAGCTCGAGGGAGAACTAATATGTTCGCGAGAAGCAACATGGTCTCACGGCGTTGAGACGGCAGGCCGTCCAAGAGAAGATCGCCAGCGACCCGGCGAGGTGGGCTGAGGCTTAATGGAGGCAACAAAAGCGGTCCATTGTAAGTCCAAAAAGGCGGTCTGGTGTGACGTGCTGAGGCGGTGGATTCGGACCCAGTCCAGGGTATATTGGATGCAGAGGAGTTTGGTACGCAAGTGTAGCACACGCCCCGTGAGACACATGTAGTGTCGTTTAAGGGGAGGTTATCAAGACTTGGTGATGCGAGTGTCTAGAGGTTGGGGCTGTATGGTATGGGAAATTCTCCGTAGAGGTCAAGGTCCGAGTCAAGATGATGGTCCTTGGTTTGAGGGGAGGATTGTTAGGGTGCAAACCCATGTCCCACATCGGTAGAATAAAGATGGAAGCTTATCTTTATAAGTGTCTACAAAAATATAATAGTATGAGACCTTTTGGGAAGGAGTCCAAGAGTAAATCTGTGAGGGCTTGGCCCAAAGCGGACAATATCGTACTATTATGGGTTGTGGACACAGATGCAGCAGAGGCCCAACACGTGATATTCACGCTTCCGCACAACAATTGGCACCAGAGCTAAGGTTCTGATTTGGGATCTGCTTCCGCGTTAGTTGTCTTTTAGGCGTTATTTGGGTTTCTTGATTTTTAAGTGAAAAGATGTCGGGAACGAATGTTTTGAATGTTGAAAAGTTCACTGGGAGAAATAGTTTTGGGCTGTGGCAGTTAAAGATGAGAGCTTTGCTTAGACAGCAAGGCGTCTGGTCTGTTATCTCAAAGGTAAATTCAGCAGGTAGTTCGTCTGATGCAGCAAAGACAGATGCAGATGTAGTCTTGGAGGAGAAGGCTCATTCTTTAATTCTGTTATGTTTATCTGATCACGTTATGGTTTAGGTTGCCGATGAGGAAACTGCTATAGGTTTGTGGTTGAAGTTGGAATCTTTGTATATGACAAAGACTCTAACCAACAAGTTGCTTCTTAAGCAGCATTTGTTTGGTCTTCGTATGCAAGAAGGTACGTCTCTCAAGGACCATCTAGACTGTCTTAACTCTATTTTACTTGATTTACATAATTTAGATGTTAAGGTAGATGATGAGGATGCCGCCTTGATTTTGTTAGTTTCTTTGCCAAATTCGTTTGAGACTTTTGTGGAGTCGTTTGTTGGTGGTAAAGATTCTTTGACTCTAGAGGAAGTGAGGTCAGCGCTTCACACTAGGGATTTGCGCCGAGTAGCGTCAGGTGGTGTTGTAGACAGTAGTCCTGTAGGGCTTGTTGTTAATTCGGAGGGTTCTAGTAAGGGTAAAGCCAAGTCTAAGGGTCCTCGTAAGAATGTCTGCAATTACTGCAAGGAACCCGGTCATTGGAAAAATCAGTGTCCTAAGTTGAAGGAAGCTGGTGTTTCTGCTGTTGCACAAAAGGTTGCTAAATACGATTCTGAGGAAGATTATGCTCTCGTTGTTGATGTTGTTCCACGTTCTTCGGATAGTTGGATTTTGGATACGGGGTGCGTTTATCATATGTGTCCGTTTAGGGAATGGTTTACTTCTTATGAAGCTTCACATGGGGTCAATGTTGCCATGGGTGATGGGTCTATTTGTGAGGTGCTTGGACTTGGGACTATTCGGGTTAGGACATGTGATGGTGTTGTTGTCTTCCTAGAAGGTGTTAGGCATGTTCCACGTTTGAAGAGAAATCTTGTATCACTTGGGATGTTAGTTGATCAGGGCTACAGTTTTAAAGGTGATGGTGGATCGTTGTGCGTTGGTAAGGGTTCTTATGTTACTTGGAGGGGTGTTAAGGAAGGAACTATTTATGTCCTTCAAGGCACTGTGCTGACTGTTGGAGTATCAGGTAATCATTCTTCTGTCTCTCTCGAGTCTAAGTTGGGGCATATGCAACTTGGATATGTGAATGATACTTTGAAGCACATCCAGTTTGGGTCACTTGGTGATATTCTGGATAATTCGGGTTTGGATAGCTTTAGTGAGAATGGTAGTGTTGACAGTAAGGTGGAGTCTATTCCAGTACAGGTCAAGCTACAAGGTTCTCAAGACAAGTTATCTACTTTTGTCTCTGCGCCACAATGAGGCGGTCCGCGCCCCAAGAGGTGGGGCGGTTTGGGGCTCCAGGTGGAGCTGTTTGTGGCTCTTGAAAGAGAGCCGTTTGGGACCTCATAAGGGGTCATTTGACTTCGACGGAAGTTTATTCTTTGGAGCTTTTGGGTTGGACTATCTTGTCTAACAATTTGTACCTTTGATGGAGGTAATTTATGCTCGCTTAGAATGTTTGTTTTTTGTTTGGTTTCGGCTTGAGTTTTGTTGCCTTGGTGTAGGCATTTTTTGGGGTGGTCATGACACCTAGTTCACTCAAGTGAGACATTTGTTTTGTTCATGGCATTTGTGTTCTTTTTGGGACAGTTTGGTACGATGGTACGTTTAGCCATGTAGTTTGGAGGAGATTTTGTTTGGAGTCTAGTGTGTGTTGTTTTGGTACACCGTTCCATCATAGTGACATTTGGTATCTCATATATTTGTGTTGGCGTTTGGTAGCTTTTGCCCTCTTCGGAGTTTGCTACGTTTGGCCTTCCTGTTGGTATGAAGATATGTTGGGTACTTAGTACAATTGGTAGTTTTTCAGCTTACTACATTTGGTACTTTGTATATTGGTCACATTTGTTGCACACTTGGTTCGTTTGTCCGTTTTGTGAGTTGTGTTCAAGTCAAGTGGAGACTATCGGGACAGATAGTGACTTGAGGATCGACTCTATTGAAGCTGATTTGAATTGGGTTCGTTTTTGGGTAATTCAAGTCAAGGTGGAGATTTGTTAGAAATTTGTGCCTTGAATTTGTGTCGAAGACGGATTAAGCTAAGATAAGATTAAAGATTTGAAATTAGCCAAGGAAGAAAAGACGTAGAAACAAAGTTAAGTTGGACCCGTGACTTGCGCGAGTCGCACGCACATCTGATTGTGTTTGCCGTTTCGTTACATTAAATTGGTGCATGAGAAACTTTGTTTCACACGTCAGTTTTGGCAGTACATTGGAAATATGGTGGGTCCTCCACTATATTTTATTTAGTGCCTTGGTTTGTTTGTTTCTTGGGTTTTGTTAATTAGGTGTGATTAGGAAATTATCACTCCGTATCAATTAGTTTCCTAATGTCTTGTAATTTCCAATTAGTCTTATTATTTCTTTATTAGTCTAGATATTTTATCTTGGGTGGAATACGTATATAAAGACCCAAATTTTATTCTAGGTTAATTAAGAGAGAGATTTGAGAGCACGATAAAGAGAGTCGATTTGTGAGCTTCCTTCTGAAGAAGAAAACTCAGTTTGTTCCGGGCTCTATTATTGTTGTTCGTCTGTCTTTGAAGATTGGAGGAGTTTGTTCAGATCTTGGTAGGCCCCAAGATTATTTGTCCTTCGTCTTATTGGGGTAGTCTCTTTTGTTTCTTTGAGACTACTATATTTGTTGGTAGAATAGGGTATACTTTTGGCTCACATTGAGCGCGTGTGTACTGGTCTACTGCTGTACTATTTTCTCCACTATAGTGAAATTTGATCTCCTCGCAGGGTGGACGTATCCAGTTATTTTAGTGGTGAATCACGTAAATCTTTGTGTCAACTTTATTTACATTCGTTATTTACTGTTCTTATCGCCTTATCAATTAACTGTTTGGGTAACGGGACACCTCCGTTACAACACATGAACTACAATTTGTTGGGTTCCTTATGTTGATGATAACATGCCCATTTGATTTGTGTCATCTTAGTTTACCTTTTCAGGATATATGATCATATCAAGCATGGATTAAGAAGTGTTGAAGTTGTTAATCATCCCCTTGTAATAAGTCGTTGTGTCATCTAATGTACAAGCGAGAAAGTAGAGTATATTAGAGTAATAGAAACAGTCCAGACGACTGTTACTTTTACAAGTAAACAGCTGCTTGGATTGATTGCCACAACTCGTAAAACTTGAAGTCTCATTTTATCTTTCAAAAGCCTTTCACGTGGCTCTTATTTTTCAAAGATAAAATTCAGATTTTTATTAAGGAGATGGTCTTCAATAAAGAGTGGTTTGAATTATTATTTTCAAAATGTTTCCTCTTTATGCAAATTCAACCCTTTGGTTCTTTAAGAAAACAAAGAATGTTTTTTGCCATTTTAGTGTTAACTTGTCATCATGTGACTTGTCTTTTCTCTCTTTGTTTTCTGAATTTGCATGAGCTTTTAAGGATATATTTCAAACCATCTTTCCCTATTCTTGCCTTTGCAAAAGAGCCCTCTTTGGTGCAAGTTTTGGGTGGTTGCAAATACCCTTCACATGTGAGGTCTTTGACCCTTCAAAACCCTAGCAACCTCCTCACCCATTTCCTCTATAAAAGGCGAGCCCCTCCTTCACAAAATCTTAAGACTTTTCTGAATTAATTCTTCCATCTTTGCAAATTGTTTTTAGAGCTTAAAAATCGTGTTTATTTGCAAAACCTTTAAAAGTCTTCAAGATTGTTACAGTCGTGGCTACTGTTGCTTTTCTATACTAAACTCTCTTGCTTATGAATTGTTGATCTTGTAAAAGTTGTCCATCTCTATTCTTTGTTAAGAATGTGTTAGTGGAAACTTGATCCTATAACATTCTAAGTGTGTTAGTAGAGTTTAGGACGGAGTAGTCTTTAACTCTTGGCAACCGGAGTAGGTTGTGAGTTGGCAACCGGAGTAGGTTGCGAGTTAGCTTGTCATAAGAACGGAGTAGTTCTTGTACTAGCTTTACAACCGGAGTAGGTTGGTGTCTTTTATTGTAAGGGTCTTTTAGTTGTCGGAGTAGATCACTAAAAGAAAGCAATAAAAAGGTAGATTGGATGTAGGCACTTGAGTATTTGCCGAACCAATTCAAAAATCTCGTGTTCATTTGTTTTACTTTATTTCCGCTGCAATTTACTTTGTTTGTTTGTTTTGCTTTGCTTAACCTTAGAAGTAACAGATTCATCATACTTTCGCATTTTTGATGCAGTCATATTCCACAAACCGAGACAAATAGATACGATCGAACGATTGTTACTTTCATACTTCAGCAAACAATCATCGTGATACTTGTTCAATCTTTCAATATTATTCAAAGTATCTTCTCATCTCTTTTGTCCTCGTAACTCACTTTAATTCAATAAAGTTGGAGTTATAAAATTTTTAAATAATACCTAATTCACCCCTCCCCTCTTAGGTACTTGAATCCATAAACTCAACAATTGGTATCTGAGCCTCGTGCTCTTGATCGAGGCTAATCGCCTTAGAGTTTGATTCGTGGGTAATGGATTCCGAGAAACACTCCAAGATCCCGGTCTTTACCGGTTCGAATTTTGGATGGTGGAAACTCAAAATGGAACATTACATCAAAAGTATCGATTATCAATGTTGGAACATCATCCAAAATGGACCTCTTGCCATTGAGGAAACCGATATTCTAAACGGTTTCACCAAGACAAAAGAGGAAAGAAATTACAATGAGAACGACTTCAAGCTTGCCGAAAAGAATTCCAAAGCAATGTCGATTCTTCAACGTTGTGTTGGTGAGGGGAAGTTAGTCGAATCTCCGGGTGTCCTACGGAAAAATCTATTTGGGATTCCCTTGTACTTGCATATGAAGGGACGTCCCAAGTAAGAAAACACCGTATTGACCTTCTCATGCAACAATATGAGATGTTTAGAATGTCAAAGGACGAGTCTTTAAATAGTTTCTCTTCACGTTTTTCTTGTATTATTAATGAGCTTAAAAGTCTAGGAAGGAATTTCGAGTCCGAGGACATCATTCGAAAAATCCTTCGTAGTCTAACTCCTAAATGGCAACCTAAAGTCACCGCCATAGAGGAAGCTAAAGACTTGTCAACCCTATCTCTTCATGAACTAATGGGGTCACTAATGGCTCACGAGTTTAACCTCGATAAGCATTCTAGTGAGTCATCAAAGGGAAAGAGTCTCGCCCTCACATCTTCTCCAAGTGATGAAGAAGATGAGGAGGAAGACGAGTTTGCTATGTTCACAAGGAACCTAGCCGGGTTGGTCAATGGACAAGGTAACAAAAGGTTCACTAATAATTACTCGAAAAACGCTTTCCTAAGAAACGACCTAACTCCACCGTGGGATGCTTTAAATGTGGTGATAAAACTCACCAAATTAAAGAATGTCCCAAGTGGGAAGAAATCAAATCAAAGGAAAGAAGAGAAAAAGTTAAAAAGGACTATAAACATAGAGTCATGAGTGCTATTTGGGGAATGTCCGACTCCGAGGAAGATGAGGAACTCATCGAGGAGGAACTTGAGGCTAAAATGTGTCTTACAAATCATGGTAAAGAAAAAGTCTCAAAAACCTCAAAACTTGAACACTTAAGATGCCTCATGGCTAACCCCGACGATTCCGACTCCGATTCCGACAACGAGGTAAATCATCTAAAGGCCAAGGCTAGAACTTACTCCAAAGAGAAAGTATGTAAGCTTCTTGACCAACTTTTTGATAAGTGTCGGTTTCAAAATGATAAACTCGAGGTAATGCAAAATGAGATTGAGGAAATTGCTCAAGAAAACTTTAATCTGAAAAATGAACTAAAAGCAACAGACCGCGTCACCGTCACTTCTGAGGCATATAATGAAGTTAAAAGAGTCAACAAGTTAAACAAACATTTGACTAAAGAACTAGAGCGTCATAGGTTGACACCCACGGACGTCTCTGACCTTGAAAATGTCAACACTACCTTGGTGATGCAAGTTTCCTCACTAACCAAGGAACGTGATGATCTTTTGAAGGACAAAGATGCTCTTGAGAATGAGATATATGACCTTGTAGTTGAAGTTGTAGACTTAAGAGAAACAGTGTCTAAGACTGTTGCTTCTGACCACGATTTAGACAAGTCTAAAAGAAAGAGTGAATGGTTGGAAAATGAAAACGAGTGTCTTAAGAGTGAGGTTGTTTGTCTCAAGAATGAAATAGAAGATCTCCATGATAGGCTTACCTTCTTTCAAAAGGGTATGCCCGAATGTAGCACTTCTAGCTCTTCTCCTCACCATAGATCCGATGAAGTCGTTGATCTAAACGAAAGGCTTGACGAGATGACATCTAAATATGAAGAGTCCAAAGAAAGAATCATATATCTCGTGTCTAAACTCAACAACCACACCCATGACTTCATTGTTGAGAAAAGATTGTCCATAGAAAGTGTTAACAATGATGAACTTAAAAGAGAAAAGGAAAAGAATTTGCATCTTCTCTCACGTGTCAATGACTTGACCAATGAACTTGTTAATGCTAAGAACATCACTGAAAAATGGGAAGGAAGTCAAACCGTGTTAAACTTCCTCACGAATCAAACCGAGAAATGTGATAAAGTTGCTGGTTTGGGCTTCAAATGGAACAGTCGACCGATCATTGCATCCAAGCGTAAAACGATTTTAGAGGAAGGAAGTATGTAGGTCTTCCCGAATACATCATTTTCAATTATTGTGGTGACAATGGTCATGTTTTTAATGGATGTACAAAACGATTTGATGACATTGACAAGAATACCAAAACTTTAAAGCAAATGAGCATTAAGAAAGACACCACAAGTTATGTTGATCACAAAAAGGGACCCAAATTCATTTGGGTTCCTAAACTCAAAAACTAATCTTGTGTAGGGCTTGGTGAGAGGCGGCTGCAATTGGTACTTGGATAGTGGATGCTCTCGTCACATGACGGGTGATAGAAGCCAATTCCTCTCACTTAAAGCATATGATGGTGGCACGGTAAGGTTTGGTGACAACAAGAAAGGTGAAGTAATTGGTATTGGAAAAGTTGGTAAGTCATCCTTACTTTGTGTCGACAATGTGCGGCTTGTCAAAGGTTTGAAACATAATCTCCTTAGCATTTCTCAACTTTGTGATAAGGGTAACTTTGTCGAATTTCGTGCTAATATGTGTCGAATTTTTGATGCCACTACTAATGAACTAATACTAGAAGGAAGACGTGTCAAAGATGTTTACATAACTAATTTGAACTCTCTATCCGGTCACACCATGTCTTGCATGAGTGTAATGAACAATGATCCTTGGTTATGGCATAAAAGGTTTGGTCATGTTAGTACAAAAACTCTTAATACCCTTAAAAGACTTGACTTAGTTGAAGGCATTCCTAATATAAAGTTTGATTTTGATAAAGTATGTGATGAATGTGCTAGAGGTAAACATGTTAGAAGTTCCTTTAAATCCAAAAGAATTATGAGTACATCTCAACCTTTGCAACTTTTACATATCGACTTGTGTGGACCAATGAGAACTAGAAGTAGAGGTGGTAGTCGTTATGTGTGTGTTATTGTTGATGATTACTCTAGGTTCGTTTGGGCACTCTTCCTAAGCTCTAAGGATGAGACATTTGATGAGTTTCAAATTTGGTTAAGAAAGATTCAAAATAAACTTGGTTTAAAACTTGTTTCAATGAGAACCGATCACGGAACCGAATTCGAAAACTCATCATTTGGTGCTTATTGTGATGACAATGGTGTAAACCATAACTTCTCGGCTCCTAGAACCCCACAACAAAATGGTGTGGTTGAAAGGATGAATAGAACCCGTGAAGGAATGGCTAGAACAATGTTATTATCTAGTAAGTTGCCTAAGAACTTTTGGGCCGAAGCGGTAAATACCGCTTGCTACATTCATAATCGTGTCATGATAAGGAGTATATTAAATAAAACTCCCTATGAATCGCTACGTGGAAGAAAACCCAACATTTCATATTTTAGATGTTTTGGAAGCAAATGTTTTGTTCATAACAATGGTAAAAACAATTTGGGTAAGTTCGATCCACGTAGTGATGAAGGAGTATTTATTGGGTACTCCGATCATAGCAAGGCCTATAAAGTTTACAATAAACGAACCTTGTTAATTGAAGAAAGCATTCATGTCATTTTTGATGAATCTAGTGTGCTTGGACATGTACAAAACATGGATGATGATGATGAGGATGAGGATGATGAGTTTGAGATTGGTCTCGTTCGAAAAGACTTCCTGTTCACGGATGAAGAAGCTCCCAGCACTGAATTGCAAGAGACACAGAGACTGTCACCTTCAAAGGAGATCAGCAACTCAGGGGGAACACGTAGCACCTCTTCTACTGATTCTTCCCTGGAAGCAACAGACCCAACGATCACGTTGCATCCACCTCCGAATCAAGTAACCCAGAAAGTGAGGATGAAGAACCTTCCAGGCCAATAGAAACAATCACTGTGGATCGATGCGTTGAGGGGGAACAAGAAACCATTGTTCCAAAGAAGTGGAAACATCAAAGCTCTCATCCACTCACTAATCTCATAAGTGATCTCAACTCGGGAATTCGAACAAGATCATCACTCAACAATCTCGCTCATCTCAATGAGTATTGTGCCCATAATGCCTTCCTTTCTCAAATTGAACCTTCAAATGTAACAGTCGCCTTGACTGATGCAGCCTGGTTACTTGCAATGCAAGAAGAGCTCAATCAATTCAAAAGAAACGAGGTATGGCACTTAGTCCCTAGACTGCCTAATCGCACCGTCATTGGTACTAGGTGGGTCTTTCGCAATAAGCTTGATGACTCGGGAGAAATCGTAAGGAACAAGGCTAGACTAGTGGTGAAAGGTTATAACCAACAAGAGGGTATTGATTACGATGAAACCTATGCACCGGTAGCTAGACTTGAGGCCATACGATTGCTTATAGCTTTTGCGGCTCACAAAGGCATTAAACTCTTCCAAATGGATGTCAAAACCGCTTTCTTAAATGGATATTTGGAAGAAGATGTCTTTGTAGAACAACCACCGGGTTTTGAGAACAATGACTTGCCTAACCATGTTTTTAAATTAGACAAAGCTCTTTATGGTTTAAAACAAGCACCAAGATGTTGGTATGATAGATTGTCTAAATTTCTTATTGAAAATGGTTTTAAAAGAGGCTCCGTTGACAAAACATTGTTCTTGAAGCAACAGTCCAGTGAACTGTTGGTTGTACAAGTATATGTTGATGACATTATATTTGGTGCAACAAATGAACTCCTTTACTTATATTTTTCGGAACTAATGAAATCGGAGTTTGAAATGAGCATGATGGGTGAGCTAGGATTCTTCCTTGGGCTCCAAATTAAGCAATCAAAGGATGGAATCATGATCCATCAACAAAAGTATATTAAGGAAATGCTTAAGAAATTTGGGATGACTAATGGTAAGCCTCATGATACACCTATGGTAGCCGGGTCCAAATTGGACAAAGATGAACTCGGTAAGAATGTTAGTGATAAGGTGTATAGAGGTATGATAGGCTCACTTCTTTACTTGACCGCAAGTCGTCCCGACATTCTCTTTAGTGTTTGTTTATGTGCTAGGTTCCAAGCAAATCCGAAAGAATCACATTTCAAAGCCGTTAAACGAATTCTTCGGTATTTGATTGGAACACAAAATCTTTACCTATGGTACCCTTTACATTGTCCTTTTGATCTTATAGGCTTTTCGGATGCGGACTATGCGGGGTGCACGGTGGATAGAAAGAGTACCTCCGTAATTGCAACGTTCTTGGGTCCTTGCTTGACTTCTTGGGCCTCAAAGAAACAAAACACGGTAGCTCTTTCTACGGCCGAAAGTGAGTACGTTAGTGCGGCACATTGTTGTTCTCAACTCCTTTGGGTAAAACAACAACTCTTGAATTTTGGTATTATTTTTGACTCCATTCCCTTAATGTGTGATAATACGAGTGCAATAAATATTTCCAAAAATCCTATTCAACACTTTAAAACCAAACACATTGATATTCGTCACCATTTTATTCGCGATCATGTTGAAAAAGGACATATTAAACTTATCTTTTGCAAAACCGAAAATCAAATTGCCGATATTTTCACTAAGCCACTTGCAAGAGAACATTTTGAGAAATTTAGATTAGAAATTGGATTAATCAATTGCTTGTGATTGTTAGTGTGAGTTCTACAAATTTCCTTAATTGATTAAATTAAATTTGGATATATGTTATTAAGTGTTCTAAGTGCATTGACATCATGTTTAGACCAAAAATTGACACCGTATTTGTGAGTCGGTAATCACTCAACCTCATATCTAAATTAACGTTTATTATATGCTACCTTGCGTTTTTATTTCGAGTGATTAAATGTGTTTAAGTTGGGCCAACTACCTCACCTCCCTCATTTATTGGGCCATTAATTCCATCAACCCACCACCTATTATTATCCGCCCAAACCGTCTAACCCACCATCTCTTCATCTCCCTAATCTTACCAAATCACCTACCCACTAACCTACCCTAACCCACCATGGTAAAAACATCCTTTAACACAACCATACCCATCAAACCCACAAAAATTACCTCACCACCTGTCACATCACACCCACCGACATCAACAACTCCAACAATGACTTCAACCAAAATCTCCTACGCATTCCCTCCTCAAACCTCAAACACGACTCCTTCAACAAACCCAGATCCACCAAACCCACAACCATCACCGACCCCCACTGATCCACCATCATCCGACGACACTCCCATCTCCACCATGGTAGGACGTCGCACTCGAGGAGGTCGGAAGAAAAGCACCTCTGTCCCAAGTTCGTCCTCTGAACCTGTTACCGTGAATATTGAAGATGTCGAAGAAGAAACCGAGTTTGATTTGAATGAGAATCCCACCAAGTCCGCCGAGTCTGACCCGACTCCGTGAAGAAAACCAACAAAAGGAAAGAAAAAGCCTCCTCATCCCGATTTACCCCAATTTGAAAAATGTCGAACAGAGTAACATAGAAAACCCCATTGTTGATACTCCAATTGAAACTCCCAGTGAACCTCCCCAGAAAAAATCGAAACCATTGAAGAAGAAGCTTGTATACCTTTCTCCCTCTGATCCGGTCTCCCTAACCTCAAAATGGGACTTGGCTATTGTTTGGGATCACCTTGAAAGTATAGACCTCCCTACCTCCATTTATAAAAATTGTGAGAGGTTGATGAATATCAAAGCAATCCACTCTCCTCGGGTGTACAACCAAACCTGGTTTGAACCGCCTGCATTTCATTCAGTCCGTGACATGGTCTTAGCTCAAGGTTGGGAAAAATTATTGGAAATGCGTGAACCGGTCTTTGTGAGCGAGGTAATTCAGTTCTTTGCAACTGTTCGTGTTGATAAGTCGGGTGAATCTCTTACGGCGAAGGTGAACGGTAAGCCTCTTAAACCGTCTCAATCTGATTTTGCTACCGCCTTTGATATTCCAGTCGGAGGTTGTGACAAACTCCCCTCCGAAACATGGGTCGCTTTACCTTATGCCTCACCACTAAATGTCGCCCAAGTCGTGTGTCCCAAAACTGTCTCTCCTGGTCCAGTGAGCAACACCCAAATACCTCCTCCTCTTCGAATCATTTTTAACATGCTTTGTCGCTCAATTTATCCCTCGGGTGATAGGGGAAAACTCACCATAGCCCAACAATACTTAATCTATCATATTTCCACTCACAAAAAGGTGAACTTAGTTGGGTTAATGTTTAAGCGTTTTCATCTCATTTCGACCAAACTTCGTAGACCCTCTTCTAGCATGATTCACTTACCCTATGGAATGTGGTTGTCGGTTGTGCTCAAGGCACAAGGGGTTTTAGTGAATACTAGCTTGGGTTCTTTGGATATGTGTGATGTTATGAGTGATGGTCAAATGGGGAAGATGCTTATCAAAATTGAAAATGATGAATTAATTTCGGTGAAAATTAAGAAGGACCCGGAGGTTGGGTCATCTAGTCAAGTGAATACGGGTGGTATGCGGGAAGTTCTTAATGTCGTGGCTGAGTTGAGTGCGTGGCTTAAGGAAGATGCTCGTCAAAAGGACTTGGCAATCTTGGCCCTTGCTTCTACAATGGACCTCATCCGTGGTGAGGTGGATATTATTTCCACCCTTGTGTCGACAAAAGAAATTGGTGATGATGCTCATGTGGATGATGATCCTTTGGGTAGTGGCTCGGATGGTGAACAAGCTTCCTCCCCTTAGCCTATCCCCTTTACTCTCGGCCCTCTTAACCTTTTACCCGTGCCTTTTCATTTTGCCTCCCCTTGTTTGTGCCCTTCTAAGACAATATTTTCTTTGCTTGTTATCCTGACATTTGGTGGTGTACTTTAAACTTTATTTAGCCATGTTGAACTTTGATTAACTTATGTTTAATCCTTGTTTATGTTGACCTTGTTACCTTGTCACGATTACATGTGTCTTTTTGCGTTTTCTTGTGAAATATTTGCACTCTAATGCTTTTGACATCCCTATCCGTTTGATGATGTCAAGAGGGGGAAAAGGTAAACTCATGCTCTTAATCTCCTTGCTATTGATTAACTAATGTCTTGCCTAACCTTCTTAGTTTTGAATCTTGTTTTGGGGCAATGTAAAATTGTCATGGTAGTTTGATTCTAGCTTTTTGCCTTAGGTAAGGTAATATTGTCCCTTCTCTCACTTGATCTTGCTTGCTTAAAATCTTGAATCAAGGTGTTTACATTGCTTATACATTCGTTTGGGGCTTGTCATCATCAAAGGGGGAATTTGTTGGGTTCCTTATGTTGATGATAACATGCCCATTTGATTTGTGTCATCTTAGTTTACCTTTTCAGGATATATAATCATATCAAGCATGGATTAAGAAGTGTTGAAGTTGTTAATCATCCCCTTGTAATAAGTCGTTGTGTCATCTAATGTACAAGCGAGAAAGTAGAGTATATTAGAGTAATAGAAACAGTCCAGGCGACTGTTACTTTTACAAGTAAACAGCTGCTTGGATTGATTGCCACAACTCGTAAAACTTGAAGTCTCATTTTATCTTTCAAAAGCCTTTCACGTGGCTCTTATTTTTCAAAGATAAAATTCAGATTTTTATTAAGGAGATGGTCTTCAATAAAGAGTGGTTTGAATTATTATTTTCAAAATGTTTCCTCTTTATGCAAATTCAACCCTTTGGTTCTTTAAGAAAACAAAGAATGCTTTTTGCCATTTTAGTGTTAACTTGTCATCATGTGACTTGTCTTTTCTCTCTTTGTTTTCTTAATTTGCATGAGCTTTTAAGGATATCTTTCAAACCATCTTTCCCTATTCTTGCCTTTGCAAAAGAGCCCTCTTTGGTGCAAGTTTTGGGTGGTTGCAAATACCCTTCACATGTGAGGTCTTTGACCCTTCAAAACCCTAGCAACCTCCTCACCCATTTCCTCTATAAAAGGCGAGCCCCTCCTTCACAAAATCTTAAGACTTTTCTGAATTAATTCTTCCATCTTTGCAAATTGTTTTTAGAGCTTAAAAATCGTGTTTATTTGCAAAACCTTTAAAAGTCTTCAAGATTGTTACAGTCGTGGCTACTGTTGCTTTTCTATACTAAACTCTCTTGCTTATGAATTGTTGATCTTGTAAAAGTTGTTCATCTCTATTATTTGTTAAGAATGTGTTAGTGGAAACTTGATCCTATAACATTCTAAGTGTGTTAGTAGAGTTTAGGACGGAGTAGTCTTTAACTCTTGGCAACCGGAGTAGGTTGTGAGTTGGCAACCGGAGTAGGTTGCGAGTTAGCTTGTCATAAGAACGGAGTAGTTCTTGTACTAGCTTTACAACCGGAGTAGGTTGGTGTCTTTTATTGTAAGGGTCTTTTAGTTGTCGGAGTAGATCACTAAAAGAAAGCAATAAAAAGGTAGATTGGATGTAGGCACTTGAGTATTTGCCGAACCAATTCAAAAATCTCGTCTTCATTTGTTTTACTTTATTTCCGCTGCAATTTACTTTGTTTGTTTGTTTTGCTTTGCTTAACCTTAGAAATGTGATTCAATCATCATACCGTCGCATTTGGTCTCGCAATCATATTCCACAAATCGAGACAAATAGATACTGATCGAACGATTATTACTTTCATACTTCAAAGAACAATCATCGTGATACTTGTTCAATCTTTCAATATTATTCAAAGTATCTTCTCATCTCTTTTGTCCTCGTAACTCACTTTAATTCAATAAAGTTGGAGTTATAAATTTTTTAAATAGTACCTAATTCACCCCCTCCCCCTCTTAGGTACTTGAATCCATAAACTCAACACAATTCATGGGAAATAATTAATACATTGGGTTGTTTGGTTGACTCAAAACACATTAATTGAAAAGTTCGGTGGTTTACTTACCTAGCCCCCTAGGCATGTTGGACTTCCTGTAAAATTCAATTCATGTGGTCAACCAAACAACTACGCGAGAACCATGTGAAAAATTCCTACTGTGAAACGAACGACCCTAAATTTGCCATCCATTATCGAGGAACACTGTTATATCTTGTGTATTATTTGATTTATTTTTGCATTGCTGACAAGCTTTGAAGAACCTGCAGTTTATGGTGTGGCGTGATATTGGCTTCTTGGGGAAGTTTGTTGCTCATCCACGGAATGATTCTGTTTGGTTTCTAGGTGAATTTTGATTGCTTTTTTGTATTTTTTGTATTGATTATAGGAATATCTGTATGGAATTTTACATCATCATAAATTTATAATACAAATTGTTTGGAATTAGCAAGCTTGCTGTTTGCATAATCATGAAGTACAAACTTTGTACGGTACATTATAAAATGTTCATTTCAGTCTGTACGTAAACTTGGTTGTTTTACGTCGCCTCAAAATGAGGTTATGGTCATTGCGACTGCCACATTCACAACCTCTGGTAAACCGTTGCTAGTTTTTAGTACATATCCTTAAAGATACATGTTAGAAAAACTGTTTTCGAGAAGAAAAAAATTGAGTGGCCAATATGTGAATAGTCTGTCAAAAGAATAATGTGACCGATAGATGAAGGAATTAGATTAGTTGGAAATAATCTCTCACACACCAGTTTGACACTTGACAGTTACGAGTACATTAGCCAACTGTGTTATTTCATTGTTTGTTAGATCTGATCTTGTTTATATTTGTCACTAATCGCCATCATTTCCGTCCCTTTATTTGTTCAAAGCTTTTACCTTAATAAACAAGTCTCTCTTGCTACTCCATAGGTATTCTGCGGTTGTCTTATCTATCCCACATGAATAATACTTGACTCGTTGTAAGCTTGCGACGGATATGCCCGTCACAAACGAGAATTTATGTACCGTAATAGTGACTTCACCGGCGCTAAACTCATAATTATTTTTATCTTGGTTACCAATCCTTAATCATGGTTAATTTTGACCCCTTTTTACTTTAAACCATTCTCACACCCGATTAAAATAAAGGTAAAAATACAAGAAATTTATAAAAGGTTTTAAGTTAAAACGGTTTTAAGCAAGAGAATGTGGAGTACTTATTTTTACTAGGAGGGTGTGTTTCCCTTAAGACAGGTGACGCGTGCCTATTTCATACAATTATTCTATTCTTTTGCACGCATTTCTATGCATTATTGAGTAGCGTAAGCTACTATTCTCCCTTGTTTTGGCTACTTTGGGCAGTGTTGTGTTTTATGCAGGTTATAGGCTCGAGTATGTGCAAATAAGCTAAAACCCATCACGAAAGCTTGAAATCTTGGTCTTGATGGAAATGAGCTTGGAAACCATCCTTTTGGAGTACTTAGTGAAGTAAAGAAGCTTAGCGAGCAAAAGAAAGGCTTCACATTACTAGTGCCTACTTTGAAGAGCCATAACTCGAGTTCTACAAATGATAATCAAGTCATTCCAATTGGAGTGAAAGCTTATCCTCTTAGCTTTCCAACGCCACCAAAAACGCTTTATTTGCTTAAGTAACGAAGAAATGGCGGCTGTTTGAAATTTAGTGCGCGTTGTAGGAAATGCGCGCTGAAGAAAAGTCGATCGACTGGTTATTATAGTCGATCGACTGGTATCTTTAGTCGATCGACTGGTCTCTGTAGTCGATCGACTTTTTGCTAACTGGAGACCTGACGCTTGTTCTATTTAGTCGATCGACTCGAATTTTGGTCGATCGACTATTTACTTACCAGGCCGTGCTTGCTTTAACTTGTTAATTCGACCCATTAGTTGTTTAGTTAATAATTATCGGTTATTTCTATATAAAGCAAAGCTGAGAACTTTATTAGGGGATCTTTTTACTTTTGCAAAAAACACAGTTACACGTTACTTTTGTTCCTTCAATTTCCGTATAACTTGTAATTCCTCTCTTTCAATTCGGTAATTTCAATTGTTCTTCGTTCTTCAATAATTTCTCTCTTTTTCTTTTACTCTTCCTTGTTCTTCTTCTATTGTGTGCTCAATTATTATTCTCGTACTTTTATCATTTTTAATTCGATTATTATTATTGTTAAATTAGTCAGTTTAATTATGCGTAGCTAATTCTCTTGTGCTAGGATATAGGGGATCCGCGGTTCTATGACATGATATGTTAGGGTTTTGGGTCTAGCTGTTTACTCCGTCTGTTTTGTTAATCATTGCACTGATAGTGGTTTGATTAATTAAGTGCACGTAATTAGTAGACCATCTTGTTAAACCTTGACCTGGATCGAGAGATTGGAAAAGGCGAAGATTTGCTATGAACAATGGGGTACTCTAATTAGGGCGAGAGCTACATTAGAATTCTAGGGCAAACAGTGGACCGAGGGGACCTGTTCAATACCCTTCAGACCGTTTATTGCTTACTGTTGACTTTACCTTAGATCGTTATAGACCGCGGTGAACCGACCATCCTAGCTGTTTCTCTCTTATTTGAATTCGTTTATAATTTACTTTCTTTTGTTTGCTATCTTAGTTATTAGAAAAACCCAATTCAAAACCCCTAACTTTGTGACTCAGACAGACTTGTATTGACATTTAGATTTGCAAACAGCCTCCCTGTGGATACGATCCCTACTTCCTTGCTACATTAGTTTAGGCTAGTTGGTTTATTTTTTGTGGGTATACGATTAGCCTGTCAACAGGCCATTTTCGTCAGAAATAATAAGATGAGGTTTTGAGACCACTTTACAGTTAAATACAGTCTATTCACAAAATGAATAGTACAGTTTATCTCCCTTAAGTTGCCTTCTTAGTGGGCTTGGGTTGGCTTTGGGTCACCTTCCTTACTTGGTGTGCGAGTCCTCCATCCTTGGGCCTTTTTTTCGCCTTTGTTTTCAGACAAGGAGACGCTTTATGAGGAAGGAAAAGGTGGCGGCAAGGATGACGAGCTGAAGTGGCTAGTGTATATGGTGATTGAAGTTATCTTTTGAAGGACAAGGTAACTATAATAGAGAGAGAGAGAGAGAGAGAGAGAGAGAGAGAGAGAGAGAGAGAGAGAGAGAGAGAGAGAGAGTTGGTATTTCTAGGGTAAGAACCAAGTAAAATCTCATTAACGCTCGTACATATAACGACTCATTAACGCTCATTAGATAGAGATCTCTACATCGTACATATAACGACTCATTAACGCTCTATTATTGCATTCAGGAGACAACCATTAGTAAAATCTTTAATTTTGTACTATGTAAGGAGAATACCATTAGTAAAACCTTTAGTTTTGTATTTTTTGCTTCTCTTGTTCATGTTCTTAACTCTTTCCCGGGTAGTTCCCAACGATCTCTGATACGTGCCTAATGTATAGTCTTTTTGGCCTATTTCAGCACGTATTTCTATGCATTTCTATACTGTTTTTTATAGTATTTTGCCCCGAATTGGCTACTTTGGTGTATTTGGTCCTTTTTGTAGGAATGATCGCGGAAGTAGCGGAACCATACTCCTTTTCGTTCTTTTTGCATGCATTTAGAGGAGACGGGATTGTCCCAGAGTAAGACATTGCATTTGGAAGTGTCGTTGCATGCATTACGAGGCGTTTGGGTGGAGGCGTGAGCTGAATTGAAGATACAAGTGCTTGATCGAGCTGTTTGGTGGTCGATCGAGTGGTTCCTAGGCTCCCTGAGGCTCGATCGAGCTATTCCTTACTCGATCGAGTAAGCTGCACATGACCCAGGCCTCGATCGAGTAACTTGGCGGGTCGATCGAGGGCCTTCTTTGAGATGATGGTCGATCGAGTGGTCTAATCTACTCGATCGAGAGGTTTTCACAAAGCGTGGGCTTTTAATTAGTCCGTGGATGTTTTATTTCGGAAGTTTTCAGTTTTACTTTCTATTTAAACCTAAGTGAATTAGGTTAATAGACATCTTATTATCTATTATTCACTTTTTACTCTCTAAGTTTTCACGGTAGAACTTTGCTACGTTGTTTTGAACTTTCTCTACTGTTGCTTTCGTTGTGGGATTATTTCTCTCGGACTCGGTTGTTCTTTACGCCAGAATCGCTTAGATTGTAATCTCCTCTCTTCCTTTAATAATAATTAACCTTCTTGTTGCGTTAATTCATTTGTTTGCTTATTTATTCTCTTGCCCTAATTTATCATTATTGCTTTTTATTATTATTTCGTTATGTCATCTCATTGGGAAATTGTTTCTTTGTTAGTTTTATTAAGAATATGAGTAGCTAAACCCCTTCATGTTGGGATTAGGGAATCTGCGGTAGGATAATGACGACGTAGTGAATGAATTGACGAATTGATTAAGAGACTCTATCACTATAGCAATTTAACTGTAATTCCCGACCTAGTTGAGTGCACGCTTCTATGTCACCTATTAAATCAAGCTACAATTAATCCCGGATCGAAAGATTGGACTAAATAGGCCTGCTATAAACAGTAGACTACCCTAATGAGGACGAAAGTTAAGTTAGTGGTATTTTAGGGTGGGAAGTGGACCGAAAGGACCTTCTAATATCCGTCTCGCATTAGTTCGTCCCGAGTCATTTATCGCTAAGTTGTTGAACTACCGTAGTGAACCGAATTCCCGACATGTCCCCCTCTTATTGATAATTTTAATTCATTTCCCTGCTTTACTGCTCTCTACTCTATTTCTCTTTCCTTTCAACTCCGTAGTTTAGAACCGAAATTCAATCAACACCAATTGTTACCATAGGATTAGAAATAGATAGCTGTAGTTGCATTACCTCCCTGTGGATTCGATACTCGATTGCCTCTACTACATTTTTAGTTGAGACCGTTAGGTTTTATTTTTGACAGGTACGCGACAGACGTGTCAAATTTTTGCGCCGTTGTCGGGGAGGCAATTGTTCAATTTACTAGCTGTTTTATTTTTAATTCTTCTCCTAGTTTAAGGAACATCGTTCCTTAGACTATTCTTATATCTTGTCTGTAGTTTCTTCTTATGCGCAGGTCGCAAGGTGGTCCACTACTACCTTTTGATCCCGAGATTGAGAGATCTCTGCACGTAAAAAGAAGACTATTTCAAGAACAACAGGCAGAGGAAGAGCCTAGTTCGCGTGGTAGCTTTTACGAGAACGAGCTTTTCAAGACAATCCACCGTCTTCTCCGCTTTCCAATTCATCGCTTGAATCTATTACTTTCCCAGATTTTCCCGAAATGGTTGAGGAAGCAACCATTGCTAGTCACTCCGAGCCCACGGCTGACAATCTCTATAAAGGGTTCGAATTACCGGGAGATGCTAGGAAGTTCGAGCCAAAGCCTGCATACATCAATATGGTCGAGAAAAATCAGTTCGGGAGAGCTGCAATCAAGATGCAGCTCAAAGATATGGAGACCTTCATTGATTACTCGCTGCTCCATACCTCCTCCAGCTGGCGTGACATCGGATCAGATAAAAGAAACCATGTTCATCTTCTCACTCCGCGATGCTGTAAGGGAGTGGTACAGGGATTTAGACCGAGCTGCTCACGGCATAACAGATTGGAATTTGCTAGCATTAGCGTTTTACAAGAAGTATTTCTCTGCTTCGAGAACCATCGCCATTAGAGCTCAGATAACAAGTTTCAAACAAGGGCCTGACGAGAACTTCCACGAGGCATGGCTTCGTTTTAAGAAACTAGTGCGGACCATACCACATCATGGTTTCGAAAAATGGAGTTTGTGCAACCATTTTTACAATGGTCTATATGATGATCAGAGGGCTATCTTAGATGCAGCAGCCAATGGTCGATTTGCTGACAACTTGGGGGCGACCAAGGGATGGAAAATCATAGATGATTTAGCCACTCATAGGGCTGAATATGGGAATTCAAGAGGAAACCAAAGGAGAGCCGCTGAGTCCTCCTCGAGCCGCATTAGAAGCCCTTACCGCGAGGTTTGATAAGTATGAATTAGGGGAGCTCTCAAGGGAGGGATGTACCAGGTTAATGCTATGACAGACGGTCCTTTCGTGCATACAAGGTGTGGGGTAGATGGACATGTCTCGATTATTGTCCTAGTCCTTATGAGCAATGTGCTTTGCCTTCAACATTACAGCAAAACAACACTCATTACGAGCCGAATATCCACCCCAATTTGAGGTGGAGTAACCAAACGTACTCAACCCCACCGCCCTCCAAATCAGCCCGCAACCCCTATATTCCTCCACACCAGAAGCAACAAGGCTATTCGAAGCCTCCGTCTTTCAACCCTCCTAACCAAGGTGCTTCGTCATCTAGTGGGGTGAGTGAGATAGGTGAGTTAAAGTCCATGATGCAGTCCATTGCAAAGCAATTACAACAGAAGGACACGGCATTCAAGGCACTCGAGACTCAAGTTGCCCAACTGGCTGAAAATCAATCCTCAAGGAAGCCCGGTCATCTACCGACTCAAAATGACAAGAACCCAAATGAGACGGTACATCCGATAGAGTTGAGAAGCGGTCTTTCTTATGAAGGACCTAAGTACAAATCGACCCGAGGAAGTCATCGCGATGATGAACAATGTTCGTTAAGAGAAAAGGACCCACGACACAGAGTTACTCGATCGATCAAATCGATGCTCGATCGAGTGAAAATGGTGAAGAAGCTGGTCGATCGAGTAGCATCCCTCCTCGATCGAGTGAAACAGAAGATGAGGTTGGTCGATCGAGTGGTAAGTTTGCTCGATCGATCGACGCTGTGAAGAAACTGCCGATCGAGTGAGCACATTGCTCGATCGAGTGATGTTGTTGACGGAAGCTTATTCAAGAGCCTGCTAGTGCTCGTTTAAGCGAGGAATTACCAGAAAGGCCTCGTTCGAGAGGTAAGAAGCGTCCAAAGGATACCGAACTTGCTCCGGAAGACACTTTGGAAGCGAGAAACAAGGGGCTCGAAATACCAATTACGGTTCCCTTCCCGAGGCGGCCGAGAATACCAAGGTTAATCAACATTTGGCAAATTTGTTGAGCTTTTGAAGAGTTTGGAAGTTTCCGTGCCGTTCATCAATTGTGACCAAGGTACCCTCTTATTTAAAGTTTATGAAAGAGATTTTAGCACGTAAGAGGACTATTAATGATAATGAGACCGTAGCTTTGACGGAGGTGGGGTCAGCCCTATCTCAAAATAAGCTACCTCCTAAGCAATCAGACCCGGGTAGTTTTTCGATCCCTTGTCACATCGGTATGCGATTGATTGATAATGCGCTATGCGATTTAGGCGCTAGCGTAAGTGTTCTACCTTTATCTCTAGCTAAGAGACTTGGTGTGACAAAACTGAGTTGCACCAACATGACTGTCCAGATGGCCGACCGTAGTTTATCACGGCCGCTAGGTGTAGCAGAAGACGTACCTGTTCAGATCGGGAAGTTCTTTATTCCCGTTGAATTTGTCGTCTTAGATATCCCCGAAGATGTGCACACCCCTATCATTTTAGGGAGACCATTTTTGTTCACTGCCCGTGCAGTAATAGACGTCGGGGGGAAGACTTTGACCTTTTAGGTAGGGGACGAGGAGCTGACTTTCCATCAGTCCAAGTTCCGGAGGGCTCCCATGCAAGCTCAGCCTTGCAATGCCCTCTCTTCTGTTGACCCTATTATTGACACTCCAGATGAAAATTTGGAGAATATTGCTGTTATTGCTAACCCTCCGCCTCATACTGAGAGCAAAAAGGAGGAAAGTTCGTCTGTTTTCCTTACTGCAGGTACAGATGAAGGCAAGAAAGGAGCTGTCAAGGGACATGGTGGAACCATTATCAATCAAACTGGGGCCAAGGATGCCAAAGAAGATGACAGAGGGGCGAGAACGAAGACAGTTCGAACCTACATAGATTGGAACTATGTTCCTCCTCCTCTTGCAAACAAGAATTCAAGCTCATGGAAATCAAAGAGGATGGTCGAGATCGCTGAAGTGACGTCCTCCATCGATCGAAGCCCACGAAGGGGCTACCGAAAGTCGGGGAATTAAACGGGGAAATGCCCCGTGTAACAACTTGTAATAGATATTCGTTTGAATTTCTTTTGAATTTCTTTATTACGTTTTTAATTAGGACAATTAGTTTAGACAATCCTTTAGCTTAGATGAGACTATAGATTGTGTTTTCTGCGTTTTTGGTATTTTGGGATATGTTTGGATATGTTTTACGCAGGTTTGGGGAAGATGCACGCAATTCGAGGAAGAAGGGACGAAATTCAAGGAGTCCACACGAGGAATTCCTCGATCGAGTACTTTCTGTACTCGATCGAGTGGAAAATGGGTCGATCGAGCCGTCTGGTTACTCGATCGAGGAAGGCCACAGAGGAAATGATCGATCGAGAGGGTTCTTACTCGATCGAGCAAAGGGGACAGCAAAAGTCCTCGATCGAGTGAAATGAATAGTGGACGGGAGTTTTCTATACTTAACTCCTTATTTCAGTTTTCAATTCTATTTTTATCCCTAATTTCTCCTAACACCTTCCTAATTGCGATTTCCATATCCCCCAAATCCCCATTTCTTGCCCAAAATTATCAAATCCATCACCTACATTCTATTGCTAGCTAATTAATCTTCAACAACCCCTTATTTTCCCCCTCTTTTGTGCTCGTTTTCGCGGTTATTAAAGGGGATTAGGGTTTGCGGTTTTTCAATCGAAAATCCGCCTTTGTTGCTTGTTATTTGAAGTTTAATTGCTTATTGTAGGTTAATCATCATCAAGTAAGTGTTCCTTTCATACTCTTTGCATTTTCCCTTCATTTAATTAGAATTTCTTGAGGTGATTTGAATTAGGGTTCGAAAATCCATGTCTAGTCGATTTTATTTCGATTTAATTGTGTTTATATACCCTTAAATAGCTTGTTGATGATCTTTTCGCAATTCCTCACTGTTTTTGCATGTTTAATTCGAATTTTGCGCGAGATTCCGCGATTAGGGTTCCTGTAAGTCGAAATTTATCGACTGTCTGACGGTTTTTCTGTTGCCTTGCTTACTTAACTTCAGCTCTTGCTTACTTATCGCTGTTGTTAACTGCCGTTACCGTCCCCTATCGCCATTACTTGATGTGAATTATTGGGAAATCCCGTCTTTGTGAGTAGAAATCTTCGACTAGAGTCATACATGCTCCAATTTTTGGTTTTCATGCTGTATTCGCCTTTAGCAGTCATTATTTTATCATATCACCACCACTCACATGCTGTATTTCGAAGTTTGAGGAATTGTTGGGTTTTGCATTCTGGAAGTCGATTTTTTTCGACTAATAGGGCCATTCTTTTTGCTGTCACATGCTGGTTAACGCTTCATTTTAGCCACGGTTAGCAGCTATCTTCTCTTATCATGCCCTTGATACTTTGCAGGATGGATACTAGTTCTCTGCCCTCTACTAGTACCACTTCCAGTCCACCCGTGAGCGAGCCAGTGGTCCCTGCTGTTGCCACTAGCTCCGCCTTGGTCACCACCGCAAAGATTCTCCTTGTCTCACTGCAGGGACAGCTTTACTCCGCGGCTAGCTCGGCCAGAGCTCGGTTCAGGCTACACCAGCCACTACTCCTACCAGGCCCTTCTCCTTGCTGGACTGCGGATTCACCCCTCGTCTCCCTCAGCCTGGTATGGTGCCACCGAGGCCGAACCAGCAGGCTAGCCAGTTAGCCATCACTTCCAGCCCTTCTGAGGCTGATGTTACGGGAGAGGGCGCTCTCACACCTTTACCGAAGATGCCCACGGTACGTTTCACTTCAGAGGCTCACCGGAAACGGTTAGCCGCTTTACTTCGTTGCCCTCTCTCCCCCACCCGTTTCCTTGCGCGGACTGACCTAGAGACCTTAGGCATTTATGAGGAGGTCTCGTAGTTTGTTGAACGGGACGGGTATGTCGGTCCGATCACCATGCAGAAGCTACTATTCGTACCCTTACATACGAGTTTTTTAGCTCCTATTCTTTTGACACCGACTCTTATGATGCCGATCACCCAGCTCTTGCATTCACTTTCGACTCCGCAACGAGTCGCACCACCGGACTTTGGCCAAGTTTGGACAGTCTTAGGCCTAGTTAGTGACGGTCCCACCGCCCCACCTCGAGACCTCCTTCAGCCACTTTGGGCTGCGCTTACCCACACTCCCTTCCCCTCACGGAAGGGAGCTCATGTTCACTTACTGCGCCCGTTACTACTTGCGTCTCGTTAGGAGAGACCATTTTTGGCGCCCGAGCCCAATAACGTGACCAACACTGAGCTAGCGATTCTCGCGGGGTACCTCAACATTGACTACGGTACCCCGTTTGTTCTAAACATTGCTTATCTAGTAGCTCAGCATTGGAACGGGATTGGGACTCGGGTCAAGACCGCCGTTGTCTGTGGCGGGCTAGTGACTAGGATTGCCCGCCACCTTTACCCCACTGACCCCAGGCTCACTGCATCAGAGGTGGCTTACCTTGACCTGGGAGCCATGACCGACTTCGCCTGGTTCCCAAAGGCGAAGGGGAGCGCGAGGACGTGGAAGATTTGTGGTTTCACGTCTGTTACCTTGCCGTGCTCTACCCTTACGCCACTTTTACCGCTCCCTACTGCTGCTGAGGGAGCGAGGCCACCTCCACCCACCTACCACCTTACACTTACCCCTCCTTCTTCTTCTAGGAAGAGGAAGCGGAGGCCGAGCATCTTCTAGCTCTCGGACTCCGGCTCGACCCGCACCCGGCCTCTCGCCTCGATCGGACCCACACAGACTCCCACACCTCCACCTTCACTCACTCCACCTCCTTCTGATTCGGCCTTTCCGGCCAATTTTGTCTGCCCTCCTGTCTTAGAGGCGCCCGAGGTCATGGACCAAGGGCGTCGTGATGCCGTGCTTTCGGATATGTGCAGGTACATTACTGAGATGAGACGGGATATGGCTTTGGCTGTATTCCCGCTCTACGAGTTCCATATCCGAGCCCGGCGACCGATTCCAGAGGGGTGGCCGCATCCTTCCTTCTACCGATACCCAGCGGACGGGTACCCTCCACTTCATTCTGACTCAGAGGAGGAGCCAGAGGAGACAGTGGTAGCACGAGAGGTGCGGTTACGGGCAGAGCAGGCGGCACAACGAGCTGCCAGAGAGGAGGAGAGTGACCCTCCGTTCGTGCACCCGGTCCGGAGGATCACCGAGATGACGACCGAGTCTCCCCCTTTGTTTGTTGCTGGTTTGGGGAGACCGTTTTGTTGAGTCGGAGTACTGGGAGACGGCGGTGCGACGACGAGTAGCTATCGGTCTACTCACTTCCCGCCCGGTTTAATGGTTTGGGGAAGTTCGTGTTTTGTATGTTTTCTTACTCTTTTATTTCGTCTCCTTTATTTTTCTTTTATTGGTTGTATACTCCCATCCCCCATTTTTCTCTGGGTGATCTTTGGAGGACAACGAGGGCGTTGTCCGTTTTGGTTTGGGGAGGGTATTGCATCCTTTTGAGTCTGCATCTGCATTTGTTTTGCATTCACGTTTAATTTTTCAATTTGCATTTGTTGTTTATTTTCATAAAAATCAAAAATTCAAAAAAAAAAAAATAATAGAAAATTCAAAAAATTCAAAAAAATTTCACGTTTATTTCTGCATTTAGGTTGAGTCGGAACGGTAGATTCCCATGATGACAATGCACTATAACTTGTCAATTTACTTGAGCCTTGCACTTTTATTGATAGTTTTTAGCCTTGTCATACGCATAATCTACGAATTTCTGTTCAAATAATAGCTGATTGTCTAGACTTGACCTATAAACTGGCAAACTACTTAAAAATTCTGAGTTTTAGAGCCATAACTGGTGACATTCATGACCAGTTCATTAGGAATTTTGAGAGTAGTACTCCTTGCATAGCATGTTTGTCCCATTTGCACATTTATGACATTCAATTTCTCGTCAGATGCACATATTCGGGTTTGTGGTTGGTGTCACATGCAGGGAGGGTCTTGCAAATTTCCCTTTCTTTACATCTTTCACCCATTTAGCTCCACTTTAGCCAAAACTTGCCTTTTTGACCCATTAGCTACATTCCAAACTAAGCCTGCCTAGTCAAGCTAGTTAGGCTGTCCTCTTGTGGTATGTTTTCCATTGCAGTTTGGTCTGTCATCTTGTTTGGAGTTGGTGTTTGTATTAAGGAATGAGGAAAGAAGAAAAAAAAAAGAAGTATTGAAAAAAAGGAAGGAAAACGTGAAAGAAAAAAAAAATGAAATAATAATATGAAAAAACAGAAAAAAAGAGCTGATATGCAAAAGAAGGAAATAGAGATTGTGAAAAAAGTTGTCCCCTCTTGTCAGAGTTGAGAAGATGTTTGAAGATGTACAATCGACAAGAGGGTTGGTTGTTTCAGTTAGTTGCTTCAGACGATGTGTTTAAAAAAGGGAACTTTGTGACCGTCTGACTCCTCCACTCTTATTCTATATTTTTTGAGGAGATTGTGCTTTGAGTCTAGTGAGTTTTGTGCCAAGTGAAGGGCACTAGTACTTAGTTTTTCAGTTTGAGATCCGGGATGGTTTATTATGGTCCTGTTAGGAACTAGCTTGACGCTTTTACCTCCACATTTCCATAACTTGTTTTGCCTTTTCTCACCTGAACCTCACTATTCCCATATTATTTGCAAACCCTCGGCTGTGACGGACATTATTGGTTGGAGTGTGTGCATTAGTACTTCAATTGTCTTTCATCTTTGTTGCATGCATGCTATGTAGGTCGCAGTTAGGTGAGTGACTGTCTTTTCTTCTCTCTTCTACATATAACATTTGCCCTTTGCTTCATGAGAGAAGAGTGACCACGTGAGAGTCCAGTTTTGTTGATCTTGCAAGGTCGATAGGTCGACTTTATTTACGAATGACTTATAATTGTTTGCGTATTGACTGCTTAGCTTTAACTGTTGATTTTTGCTGCATTAAATTGGTTCAAGTAGACAAGTTAAGCTAGCTCTGAGTTATCATTTCCGTTCCATTAGTTTAGTTTTGAGTTTACTCGAGGGCGAGTAAAGGTTTGGTTTGGGGAGATTTGATACGTGCCTAATGTATAGTCTTTTTGGCCTATTTCAGCACGTATTTCTATGCATTTCTATACTGTTTTTTATAGTATTTTGCCCCGAATTGGCTACTTTGGTGTATTTGGTCCTTTTTGTAGGAATGATCGCGGAAGTAGCGGAACCATACTCCTTTTCGTTCTTTTTGCATGCATTTAGAGGAGACGGGATTGTCCCAGAGTAAGACATTGCATTTGGAAGTGTCGTTGCACGCATTACGAGGCGTTTGGGTGGAGGCGTGAGCTGAATTGAAGATACAAGTGCTTGATCGAGCTGTTTGGTGGTCGATCGAGTGGTTCCTAGGCTCCCTGAGGCTCGATCGAGCTATTCCTTACTCGATCGAGTAAGCTGCACATGACCCAGGCCTCGATCGAGTAACCTGCTGGTCGATCGAGGGCCTTCTGCTGAGATGATGGTCGATCGAGTGGTCTAATCTACTCGATCGAGAGGTTTTCACAGGCGTGGGCTTTTAATTAGTCCGTGGATGTTTTATTTCGCAAGTTTTCAGTTTTACTTTCTATTTAAACCTAAGTGAATTAGGTTAATAGACATCTTATTATCTATTATTCACTTTTTACTCTCTAAGTTTTCACGGTAGAACTTTGCTACGTTGTTTTGAACTTTCTCTACTGTTGCTTTCGTTGTGGGATTATTTCTCTCGGGCTCGGTTGTTCTTTACGCCGGAATCGCTTAGATTGTAATCTCCTCTCTTCCTTTAATAATAATTAACCTTCTTGTTGCGTTAATTCGCTGTTTGCTTATTTATTCTCTTGCCCTAATTTATCATTATTGCTTTTTATTATTATTTCGTTATGTCATCTGCTGGGAAATTGTTTGCTGTTAGTTTTATTAAGAATATGAGTAGCTAAACCCCTTCATGTTGGGATTAGGGAATCTGCGGTAGGATAATGACGACGTAGTGAATGAATTGGACGAATTGATTAAGAGACTCTGTCACTATAGCAATTTAACTGTAATTCCCGACCTAGTTGAGTGCACGCTTCTATGTCACCTATTAAACTGGCTACAATTAATCCTGGATCGAAAGATTGGACTAAATAGGTCTGCTATAAACAGTAGACTACCCTAATGAGGACGAAAGTTAAGTTAGTGGTATTTTAGGGTGGGAAGTGGACCGAAAGGACCTTCTAATATCCGTCTCGCATTAGTTCGTCTGAGTCATTTACTGCTAAGTTGTTGAACTACCGTAGTGAACCGAATTCCCGACATGTCCCCCTCTTATTGATAATTTTAATTCATTTCCCTGCTTTACTGCTCTCTACTCTATTTCTCTTTCCTTTCAACTCCGTAGTTTAGAACCGAAATTCAATCAACACCAATTGTTACCATAGGATTAGAAATAGATAGCTGTAGTTGCATTACCTCCCTGTGGATTCGATACTCGATTGCCTCTACTACATTTTTAGTTGAGACCGTTAGGTTTTATTTTTGACAGGTACGCGACAGACGTGTCAATCTCCACTTTATTTTTTATATCATATCGTAAATAATGATAGAAAATCTTAAGAGTTCTTTAAAACAATATTTATAAGACTTAAAAAATTTTGGGTGGATACATAAGTTCCAAATATGCCTCCTATTTCTAATCATAGGATCACATCACCTTATACTAATCTTTCGATGTGGGATAATTCTACTATTTTAGTATATTCACCACACCTACGTTATTTTCCAATGTGGGACAAAACATACTAAAAATTATACAATTTTACATACTAAGAAGTACATCATCTTTAATATGTGCAAATAATATGAAATTTATTGTGGACAAGGCCCTCGGAAACTGCGTCCGCGGGATCCACACTAGGCATAATCGACTCGAGGTTCTTTCGAATCGAATTAAGACCAATTAGAGTCGCCACCAAGTTTTTTGGGAACTTGGAACCGTTCAAGTCAACTTTACACCTTTCATCGAAAAGCATAAAGCAAATCGACTACGAGTGATTAAAGATAAAGACTTGTACCCTATATCACTCGATTTGAATGACTCTCGTAATCCAATGGTATTTAGACGGATCCACAAACCATAGATCTTGAGTAAGGGGTGAGGGTACGTGTTAGGAAGCCCATAAGGACACCTAACCCCGCCCGTCAATAACGGCCTCTACTAAGTCAAGTGTCGGATTTCAAACAAGGTCATAGCTACTACGATATATGATATGCAAACATCGTTTTAAACCCTAACATGTGACAACAATTTCTATGTCGTTTTAGATGCAACTAAACTAACTTTGTCAAAGTTGGAATTTAGCATGTGGGTTGATTAATCTAACAACATACAAAACAAAGCAAACAAGGCTTAAGGGGGAATGGGGGAGCCGTGGGATCTACCTATTACAAACCAGGCATTTCATGCCGACACAACAATAAATTAAAGATACAACTCGATCTAAATACAACGCTATACACAAAACCGTACATGACGCATTACACGGCCATTCGGCCTAGAAAAACGTGCACAAAGGGGTGGCCCACGGCTTACATGCCTCACGGCCTTGGGTCACTCCTCGTAATGTGTGCTTTCACTTAATCTTATCGAATTAGACATTGGGTCACACACCAAAGCATGCATTAGCATAAATCGGGCCATGTTGCTTTAAACAACATGCGATTTACTACGCTCTCACTTGCATTGGGGCACAACCGTCTAACTAAACAAAACTAAGGTTTTTAGAAATCGTTTGACTCGATAAAGGAGAACTAATTACAAACAAGTTACAAAACGCGACTCGATAAACACAAATTGATTACAAGATACAAACAATGAGACTAAGATAAAAAAAACGAGAAAAGGGATACAAAAGACACGGCCCAAACACGACCTCATACATGGCTATCCTAGTTCCTAGGTTAGATTCATTAGGTTAGATGGATTTGCAAAGCGATGCGGAAAATACATTAGAAATCGATGACAAAAAAGAGGTCAGAAGGCTTCGCCTAAAACCGGGTGTTCTACACGGCCTAAGGGGTCAAATTAGGTCAAGTTCGCTAATTAAATTAACTCGTCGAGTGTTAATAAGAAGGTGCTAGTCACGCACTCTTATACTAGCGAGAAATTAGGTGAAAGAGAGAGATGCGTTCATTAAGTTACAGAATTGTCGATGGATTTTAAAAGCTATGTCGAAGCACCCTAACATGTCTAATTAGGTTATTTAAATGATCGAATGTCGTCTAAATAAGTCATATGTTAACAATCAGAGGTCGTATTAGCATGTAGATGGTCCAGGGGTAGGTCGAATCACACGAGAGAAGAGAGGGGTCAAAAGCGAAGAGCGAAGTCAAAAATCCGTTTTATTTATGCCCTACCTTGAACACGAGGATATGTAAATGAGACGGGGGTGTACGACCGACTGATGTAGCGGTTTCTTTCCCATCTCAAGTCAACGCGGGTGTTCATGGTGGTACTTTAACTCATACTCGGACTAAACTAGTTTCATAGTTAATTTAAACGATAAATAAAAAACGATAAACGAAATAAAACGAAACAATAAAAAAACAAACATAAAAAAAAACGAAATAAAAGGGAGAAAGAGGAGGATTTGATGCACCCTCAACCTACATGTATCGTTGACACCGTCTTGGATCGTAATCGATGGTAGATTTTATCTCGAGAGGCCGTCGTCGACGAAGAAACAAAGCAAACAACACGTTTTTATCGAATCTGGACAGCAACTTTCAAACAGCGATTTCTCTCTCGTTTCACGATGAAAATTCGATTTAAAAGATGTTTTGAAAACTAGAAAGAGAGGAGAACAGAGATCTTGAAACAATCCCTGCTCGTTTTGAGTTATAGGGCACGAAAAAGGAGCACAAACAGAACTGGACAGACAGGAAAAAGCCGCGAAAACAGAGTGTATAACACTCTGTTTTTCGAGGGAATTCGTGTACTCTCAAGGGCAATTTGGCTCGTAAATCTTTGTCTAATGTGTAGATGGATGTTGTATGGTTAATTTGGAACAAGAAACTCGAATTTTGATGGAGGTTTGAAATAGGAACGAATTGTATTTCGAAGAGGACACACAAACTGTTCCAGTTTGCAAGTCGGTTTTGTGGAGGGTTTTTGAGAGGCAATTAGGGTTTGTTTCTGGAGTTTAAAGCTTGGAAGTGAAGGTAGTATGTATGGAGAACTTCAAGGAATGAATGTATGGTGAAGGGTGGGTATTTATAAGGAGTTAAAGTAGGGTAAAAGGGAGGAGAGGCAGACGGGCTCGGCCGAGCATAGCTGCTGTCCAGCAGCTTTTGGGGGGTTTTCTAGGGTTCGTATGGGGGGTTTTCTTGGTGATTAAGGTAATTTAATATGGGTAGGACATTAGGGTATGGGTTAGGGTTAATGGGCACGGGTTTTGGTGGTATTTGGAGCGGGTTTTGGGCTCGGGATTGAGCTGCAAAACAGGGGGCTGTTTGTGTTTTTGTGCGGGCTGTTGGGGTTGATTTGGGACGGGATTTGGGCCATGGTTATGGGGTTCGAACTGGGGTGGATGGGTAGAGGCTTAGGTTGGTTAGTGTACTCGATATTCATGCCAACTCGTAAAGAAAACGGGCTCAAAAACCGAGCTAAAATCGAGCTCAAAAACGTGTGGTTGAAACGAGTTCTTTTCGATTTTTAAATCGATTTTTCAAATCGATTAACACATTAAAATAAATGATTTTTCAAATCAAATACACTCATAAAATGATTTTTCAAATCAAATATTTATTTTATTTTCAATAAAATAAACTTGAGAAAATAAATTCAAAATAAAGCAATAAAATGAATTCACTTAAAAAAACATTTAATTTAAATATCATTTAAATTAATAAAATACTCCGTCGACAACGCTCATTCTACATCGTAAAACGAACCCAAATAATGACAATGACAACTAATAAATACATGTGTCCTATCATCATCGGGTGTTTGTCGGGTTCTCTATAGATTCCAATATCGACGGATACGGGTATCTACAGAGCCCCCACTTTGACTGAGGCTTGGACAAAGCGAAAGTCAAAGTACATCCCAGGTCCCTTTCGACCTGATGATTCTGCGGGTCGTTTATAGTCCATTAGACTTGCGTATATAAGCTCGTCAGCCATAAGAAGAGATCATACCTGAAACTTCGTTGGGGATTAACTCTTGCTTCATGTTGCGTCGACTTATCATCGTTGGTCATCGACCCATAAATTGCATATATGGTGGATTGAGCCTTATCCTTAGGCGCCTACGTATCCGTTTCTGACGGAATCAAACCCGCGTCGTAGTTCGGCCACTGCTGACACTTGCCCTAACTTTATCATCTGCTGGCGTTTGTCCAAAATTCATCATCTGTTGACACCTGCCCAAAGCTTATCATCTCGCTAGCGGTGCCCAAATGGGACGGGACTTTCCGAGGAGGTTGCCGCCGCTTTCATTATTTGCTTTCGCCTAAGGAATTCCTCCATTTCATACTCTTGTAATTGAATTGAATTCTTGGTGGATGTCATCCTTTACATCTTGATAATGGTCTCTCGAAGCCAACGGCTTCGAGCCCCCGATTTAATGGCTCTAAAGTCGGAGACTTTAGAGCCCCCAGTTGAAGCATATCCTGCTACATTTGAAACACAAAAACGTACTAGCAATAATCATCACATAAGCACATTTGGATCATCGATCCTAAAATTAGATCATTTGAAAGATTGGGTCATCGACCCGAAAATTGAATTTGAAAATTTTGAATAATTGGGCCCTCGACCCGAAGTTTGAAATTGACATCACTTGGAATATTGGGCCATCGACCAAAAAATTGAATTTGAATATTTGAATTTCGAAAGATTGGGTCATCGACCCACAAAGATTCGCAAAAAGTTTTTGGAATTTTGCAATTTTGAAATATTTTGAAATCGAACCTTGATGGGTGAGCAGGAAATACGACTCAGACACTCTGTATGACCCGTAAACAAACGTGGGCGTAGCCCGCTACCGTAAAACAAAAAGGAAAATAAAACCGTAAGTGTGCACGGGTTTTAATTCAATTATTGACTCGCTGGGGGTAGAAATGTAAATTGGCCATTCTGGCGCCAAAAGATGGCAAATGGGAATCACAAGGCCATCGGACTTGAGACGGAGATACCGTATGGCATGGGCGTGCTTCCAAGGGCACATGGGAATCAAGATCACTTGACATTGACAGGGTGGATTAAACTCACAGAGCAACAACGTTGGCTTCGCCCAGATACTAAACACAGACTGATTTTATGAGAACACTTAGACATCACACATCACTCTTGTTGGTAACATTCTCATCACTCTTCTCCTCGCCTTCTTTCTTTTCAAATGGGTTTTCATCATTTCTTGCCACCGCCTTCTTTCTTTTCAGCGGGCTTTTATTATTTTTCTTCCACGCCTTTTTTCTTTTCAGCGGGTTTTTCATATTTTCTGTTCCCAACACAAACCTACATCTATATGACTCGGCATCTTTGCCTAAACCGTTCGATAAAGCTCATTCTGAGACTTGACACTACTCATCTGAACCTATATCCTTATCCTAGCCTACATCGAGTGCTAAGACTGACTCAAACAAAGGTGGCTTCATTTGGACTTGGTTAAGACCCGTAAGAAACCGACAAGATGACAACTTGGTTGATGAGTGGATTGAATCCCTTATTCTGAAGGACTGCCTACGTATTCGCGTGGAGCGAAATCAAATCCGACGTAGTTCGATCAAGGTGCATAAACATGGCATTTTGATTGTGTGTACACACTGGAAGGTTTCACCTAAGGTATCATGTCGTATCCCATTCTAGCCTGTAAGGTACCGTTAAATCCCGTGTTTGGGGTTAGGTGTAAAAGGCTTGGATCTTTTGGGATGTGGAGCTTGGTAATAACAAGTTGGAATAGTTAACCATCATTCTGAAGGTTTGTTTTGTGGTGCTAAGGCCAAGGGCTATGGCTGCTGATGTGGTTGGAATGGGTGTCTCGGGTTTGATGAACCACGAGTGCAAATGGGTTGAAAAATGATGTGGGTTCAAATTTCCATGTTTGGACCCTAAAGGCTGGGTGTAACAACACAAGCGGAATAATTCTCAAAATTCTCGACTATCCCTTTGTAACTGTCTCAGGAAGGACTTAGAGGGTAAAGAGGTTACTACTTAAGCTTTTGGGGTTCGCCCATTGAACTTCAACTATAGGTACTTGACTTGAATTCTGGCTTCCGTAACTTCGACATTCAACCAAAAAGCATTCCGCAATAATTTCAACATCTTTTTTCCTTTTTTTCTTTTTCTTTCATCTTTTTTTCATTTTTCTTTTTTTTTTCATTTTTTTTTTCATTTTTCCAATTTTTCTCTTTTTCTCATTTTTCATTCTTTTTCATCTTTTTTCTCTCTTTGAAAATTATCTTCTATTCATTCTCTTAGTCATAAATGGATACACCTTGAAAACAGGGCTTCGCCAACTAATTTGGGTAAGAACTAACAATTCCTTGTTAGAACGGGTTGATATCTTCTCTCTTCGAGAGGGGATGATTCTGTGGGAAAAGGCTTGCCTTCCATCATCGATAGGGGAAACAAGGAGCTACTCCGGGTTTGTCAGAGAATCGTCTAAAAGCTTGTCACAAACATTGGTTCAGATGGAGGTTTTATACCACCAGACATGGAATAGGTAAAGGAATCAAACACGGAATCCTATTGTACCTTACGTTTTGAAACGGGACATATTTCTACCCAGGGATGCCTTTGAGTGTGTTGTGCATTTTATCATGTTTCGGAATGATTGAGGATTGGAAACAAGACAAATTTGGAAACGAACTGCAACTTTTATTGGAATGACACATGCTTAACAGACTCGAAGGAACGATTCCTAGGATACACCCTAGGTCATCGTGGAACAAACGACTCAACTTCAAGAAAAGAAAATCCTAGACTCGACTCGACTAAGATAAGAAAACAGATCCCGACTCATAATTTCAAATCTGGTCATGAGCTTTCCCTTGTTCAGCTGTCAGCTTAGATGCTCGGCTCTGATCCTTGATCCCTTTGATGGTCTGCCTCCATCCCGAGGTAGTCCTCTGAGGATCTACGCCAGTGATGAAGGTTGGTGAATCGAATTCTCTTTTATTAACTTCGTTAACGAGAGGAGTACATTCTAAAGCAAGACTCCTGACTTGAATTTCATTCTTCGGGTTTGGCAAGAATTCAAAGCAATCCACAAATATTTTCCCGATAAACACCCCTTTCAAGTGACATGGGCGGATAAGATGGGAATAATCGACATTGTCTTCGACAGAAACAAAGTTGGCGTGATCGCCAAATGGATTGGTGATGTTATTGGGTTTAACAGTTGGGATCGGGAGTGTTCCATTCTCGATCATGTCTTGTATTTCGTGCTTCAGTCTAAAGCACTTTTCAGTATCGTGGCCTTTCCCTTGATGAAAGGCACAGTAGGCATTTGGTTTATACCATTTACCTTGTTGATCAGCGGGAGGGTCCGGAGTTGGACCAATAGGCTTCAGCTTTCCTTGGGCTATGAGCCTTTGGAGAGCGTATGTATAAGTGCATCCGATATCGGTGAATGCCCTAGGTGTTTGGCGCTGCGACTTCTTCGATTGCCCTTCTAAGAGATTGATGGCTTCATCAATATGGGTCGTTGTTGGGGCCTTGGCCTTAGACGATGAGGCCCCTTGGTACCCTTTCGGCTTTTCAGCCTCTGCCCTTATGACATCATCTTCTACCTTTATCCCGATTCTTATCAATTCTTTGAAAGAGCCAAAATTCTGGTATTTCAGAGCATTACGGTAAACAGGTCGTAGATTCTTTAAGAACTTATCTACCATTTCAACTTCGTCAGGCTTCTTGGCTAACTTCACGGTTTCAGCGCGCCATCTTGCGAGGAATTCAGTAAAGCCCTCTTTTTCCTTCTGTGTCATTACCTCCAAAGTCCTTATGTTGGTTTGAATCTCGACATTTTCAAAGATAGTGCTTGCGAACTCCACCGTAATATCTTCGAAAGTGGGGAAGTTCTTAAGGTCAAGATTATAGAACCACGCCTTCGGTGTTCATCCAGAGATTGGGCAAAAATTTCGAGAGCATGTCGGCAGTACTCCCTTCAAAGCTAAGTACCCTTTATAGGCCTTAACGTGGTGGATCGGATCTTGGTGCCCTTGAACTTTGGGATGTCGGTGAGTACCATGTTCGTGGGCAACTTATCCTGAATCGGGGCATAGGCCCTAGCATTTTCGTAATGGATGTTCTTCCCCCGGGAGAGTTTCGACGGTCCTCAATGAACTTGAACCGTTTCTCCGGTTTGTCGGAGGTGGGGTAGATGAAGAGGAATCTTCACCCAGCTTGGATTCGATCACATCCATTCTGGCCATCATGAGGTTCACGGCCTCAGTGAGTTTGTTAACAGCATCTTCCATTGCTTGAAGTCGGGTTTTTGGCGGCCTTTCTACAAGAAAACCCCGAACTGAGTCAATATTCAAATGCAAGAGCCCCTGCACACTTAAGGACACGACACCAACTTGACTCAAGCAAAGACTCGACTTAAGACTGATTGACCAAAGGTTCGACTCACGGTTGGATTTAGACCTCGATTCATTTTAGACTCGACAAACGACATGACTCAAACTATCATAGCTCGGTTCTAAACTGGACTCGGTGTGACTAAACCCGTGATTGGACTAACATAGCCCATAGGTTCGGGTGAAACGCCCTAAATGGCCTAGCTTGGGCGTTTCTGTGGACTATCCTAGACCAATTGGTCGACCAACATGACTCAAAGCCCAAGAGGTGAGCTTGGGTGACCCAATAGGGTCGTGTTCTAGACTCTTGGAACGAAAAAACGCCTGGCCTAACACGGCCATGACCCGGACACGACTTGACGCACTTCATGCTTGGTTGAGGTTCGAAAAACATTTTGGATTGAATTTGAAAAAAACGAATAATTGATTTGAAAATGAGATTTGAAATGGGCAGCATGCCGGCTACAAAAGCTTATTTTGGCCGAAAATTCTAGTCCTATTTGGGCAGCATTCCGCGTTTTGAAAATCACGTTATTTGAAAGTTAGTTGTTCAAAAGTTCGGTTTTGAAATTGACATGGAAAATTTTGAAAAGACTCGGGAAAACACCTTGCACATTGTCATTCTCATGTTATAAGGATGTATGCTCCTAGACATTTCTAAGTCTCGGCAAGTCTTCTACAAGAAGGTCTATGCCCTCCATCCTTTTGCGGTCTTATAGAGCAAGGGCCTTTAGGTAGAGTACCTAGAAGACAATCCCCACCATCAAGAACCACGCGAGGTGGAGCGGAAGCAAGCAATGTGCGAGTTCCTGGCATAGTGGGACGTCGCCCCCCACGCATCACAAAGAAACGCTGGGACGGCCCGGGAAAATCCTTAAGGGTTTATGCATGAATCGTAGCACTATGAGTAATGTTTTACTTTCCAATACTTTCTTTTCAAGTTTTACCTCGGAGGAAAAGACCCTAGAAACAAAGTGTAACTAGTCCTCTTTTCCCAAATGAGTCGCCAAATCAGTGGACAAGGCCCTCGGGAACTGCGTCCGCGGGATCCACACTAGGCATAATCGACTCGAGGTTCTTTCGAATCGAATTAAGACCAATTAGAGTCGCCACCAAGTTTTATGGGAACTTGGAACCGTTCAAGTCAACTTTACGCCTTTCATCGAAAAGCATAAAGCAAATCGACTACGAGTGATTAAAGATAAAGACTTGTACCCTATATCACTCGATTTGAATGACTCTCGTAATCCAATGGTATTTAGACGGATCCACAAACCATAGATCTTGAGTAAGGGGTGAGGGTACGTGTTAGGAAGCCCATAAGGACACCTAACCCCGCCCGTCAATAACGGCCTCTACTAAGTCAAGTGTCGGATTTCAAACAAGGTCATAGCTACTACGATATATGATATGCAAATATCGTTTTAAACCCTAACATGTGACAACAATTTCTATGTCGTTTTAGATGCAACTAAACTAACTTTGTCAAAGTTGTAATTTAGCATGTGGGTTGATTAATCTAACAACATACAAAACAAAGCAAACAAGGCTTAAGGGGGAATGGGGGAGCCGTGGGATCTACCTATTACAAACCAGGCATTTCATGCCGACACAACAATAAATTAAAGATACAACTCGATCAAAATACAACGCTATACACAAAACCGTACATGACGCATTACACGGTCATTCGGCCTAGAAAAACGTGCACAAAGGGGTGGCCCATGGCTTACATGCCTCACGGCCTTGGGTCACTCCTCGTAATGTGTGCTTTCACTTAATCTTATCGAATTAGACATTGGGTCATACACCAAAGCATGCATTAGCATAAATCGGGCCATGTTGCTTTAAACAACATGCGATTTACTACGCTCTCACTTGCATTGGGGCACAACCGTCTAACTAAACAAAACTAAGGTTTTTAGAAATCGTTTGACTCGATAAAGGAGAACTAATTACAAACAAGTTACAAAACGCGACTCGATAAACACAAATTGATTACAAGATACAAACAATGAGACTAAGATAAAAAAACGAGAAAAGGGATACAAAAGACACGGCCCAAACACAACCTCATACACGGCTATCCTAGTTCCTAGGTTAGATTCATTAGGTTAGATGGATTTGCAAAGCGATGCGGAAAATACATTAGAAATCGATGACAAAAAAGAGGTCAGAAGGCTTCGCCTAAAACCGGGTGTTCTACACGGCCTAAGGGGTCAAATTAGGTCAAGTTCGCTAATTAAATTAACTCGTCGAGTGTTAATAAGAAGGTGCTAGTCACGCACTCTTATACTAGCGAGAAATTAGGTGAAAGAGAGAGATGCGTTCATTAAGTTACAGAATTGTCGATGGATTTTAAAAGCTATGTCGAAGCACCCTAACATGTCTAATTAGGTTATTTAAATGATCGAATGTCGTCTAAATAAGTCATATGTTAACAATCAGAGGTCGTATTAGCATGTAGATGGTCCAGGGGTAGGTCGAATCACACGAGAGAAGAGAGGGGTCAAAAGCGAAGAGCGAAGTCAAAAATCCGTTTTATTTATGCCCTACCTTGAACACGAGGATATGTAAATGAGACGGGAGTGTACGACCGACTGATGTAGCGGTTTCTTTCCCATCTCAAGTCAACGCGGGTGTTCATGGTGGTACTTTAACTCATACTCGGACTAAACTAGTTTCATAGTTAATTTAAACGATAAATAAAAAACGATAAACGAAATAAAACGAAACAATAAAAAAACAAACATAAAAAAAAACGAAATAAAAGGGAGAAAGAGGAGGATTTGATGCACCCTCAACCTACATGTATCGTTGACACCGTCTTGGATCGTAATCGATGGTAGATTTTATCTCGAGAGGCCGTCGTCGACGAAGAAACAAAGCAAACAACACGTTTTTATCGAATCTGGACAGCAACTTTCAAACAGCGATTTCTCTCTCGTTTCACGATGAAAATTCGATTTAAAAGATGTTTTGAAAACTAGAAAGAGAGGAGAACAGAGATCTTGAAACAATCCCTGCTCGTTTTGAGTTATAGGGCACGAAAAAGGAGCACAAACAGAACTGGACAGATAGGAAAAAGCCGCGAAAACAGAGTGTATAACACTCTGTTTTTCGAGGGAATTCGTGTACTCTCAAGGGCAATTTGGCTCGTAAATCTTTGTCTAATGTGTAGATGGATGTTGTATGGTTAATTTGGAACAAGAAACTCGAATTTTGATGGAGGTTTGAAGGAGGAACGAATTGTATTTCGAAGAGGACACACAAACTGTTCCAGTTTGCAAGTCGGTTTTGTGGAGGGTTTTTGAGAGGCAATTAGGGTTTGTTTCTGGAGTTTAAAGCTTGTAAGTGAAGGTAGTATGTATGGAGAACTTCGAGGAATGATTGTATGATGAAGGGTGGGTATTTATAAGGAGTTAAAGTAGGGTAAAAAGGAGGAGAGGCAGACGGGCTCGGCTGAGCATAGCTGCTGTCCAGCAGCTTTTGGGGGGTTTTCTAGGGTTCGTATGGGGGGTTTTCTTGGTTATTAAGGTAAGGTAATATGGGTAGGACATTAGGGTATGGGTTAGGGTTAATGGGCACGGGTTTTGGTGGTATTTGGAGCGGGTTTTGGGCTCGGGATTGAGCTGCAAAACAGGGGGCTGTTTGTGTTTTTGTGCGGGCTGTTGGGGGTGATTTGGGACGGGATTTGGGCCATGGTTATGGGGTTCGAACTGGGGTGGATGGGTAGAGACTTAGGTTGGTTAGTGTACTCGAGATTCGTGCCAACTCGTAAAGAAAACGGGCTCAAAAACCGAGCTAAAACCGAGCTCAAAAACGTGTGGTTGAAACGAGTTCTTTTCGATTTTTAAATCGATTTTTCAAATCGATTAACACATTAAAATAAATGATTTTTCAAATCAAATACACTCATAAAATGATTTTTCAAATCAAATATTTATTTTATTTCCAATAAAATAAACTTGAGAAAATAAATTCAAAATAAAGCAATAAAATGAATTCACTTAAAAAAAACATTTAATTTAAATATCATTTAAATTAATAAAATACTCCGTCGACAACGCTCATTCTACATCGTAAAACGAACCCAAATAATGACAATGACAACTAATAAATACATGTGTCCTATCATCATCGGGTGTTTGTCGGGTTCTCTATAGATTCCAATATCGACGGATACGGGTATCTACATTTATACTCTAATGATAACATTTTTTTACCACGAAGCTAATTATATTATTTTCATAATTTTTTTAATGATACTTTTTTGCCAAGTGAAATGTAAAAGTTTGATATAAAAATTGGAAATACCACTTGAATATAATTTAGGAAATATATATATTATAATAATTAAAATATTCTCCACTTTATTTTTTACATCAAAAATTATTATTTATGATACTTTTCTAAATTAATTTTTGATGATGTGGACGCTCTCAGATCCCTCGAAAAAGCTCTCTTATATATATACATATATGGTAAATTGATAATTTATACCTGTTATAACACTGTTTTTCAAATTTTATACCTAGAATAATTTTTCTTCAAAACTTATACCAAAAATCCCTATTTTTCTCATATTTCATACCAAATTTCAAAAATGGACAATTTTACCCTTACTATTAACATCTCACCACCCATTCCTAACCCCATAAAACCTAACACTCCCCTGTGCTCACCGAAAAAAAAAACACCACATCCACCGCAAACCACCTCTTCTCTAAACGGTGTTTCCGACACACCACCACCACAGCCCTAGCTAGCTACCCTTCATCACCACCAAAATTCACAGAACCTACCACCCTGCTACTTCATCGGCGCTAACACCCACCCAAACCATGCGTGCCACCACCTTATAACACCACTATTGCTGCACATCTACCCCACCACCAACAATGGCGGACACTCCTATCCCTAATCTGCCTTCACCGCATCAAATTCCTTTAATTTCATCAAAGACGATCTCGCTTATCCTTTTCTCCGCTCCGAGAAACACAACTTCCACTTCAATCCCTAGTTTATCTCCACCAGTAATCACCACAATCAAATTTTCATTCAAAAACGATTACAATTACGTAATCGTAATCGTGAGATACTTACCTGGGTATGTGTACTGAATCTTTAAATGTTCCACGAGTGTTGGCCTTGCTGGAGGACTTGAATTTCCCACTGCTATAATTTTGCCATGTTGCTCCATGGCATAGAATTCTCCCTTATCAAAAGTGATGTCAATGAATATTGAATAATTAAATAATGTGTGTGGTGGGATGTGTATATTTGGGTTAGTGGTACGGGTTCCATTGCAAGTTTAGTCACCCTAATCTCCGTAAATTTCCTTGATTATTTTATTTTAATTTTTCAAATTTAATTTATTTATTTGGTTTTAAGAGGCGTGGTGTAGGGTGCGGTGGTTATGGTTGTGGCTGATGGAGGTGGTGATTGTAAGCGGCGGTATTATGGTAATAGAAGATAGCGTGTAGCGATGGCGGAGTTGTAATAAAAGGGATGAAAATGGTGACCTTTGATCGATGTTGACGGTGATGGAGTCTTGGAGGGTGGGATAAAGTGGAGGTGATGCGGCAATGTCGACACTGGTGGTATGGTGGTGTTAGGGGAGGAGGTGGTTCAGGGTGGAGTGGGTTTATTCTAGTCGAAAAAGGGGACCAACGTGGGTGACAATTGGTGGTGATAAGTTGAAAGTAAGGGTAAAGTGGTCAATTTTAGAGAATTGGTATTAAGTATGAATGAAATAGAAAGTTTCGGTATAAGTTTTGAAAAAAAAATATTCAAGGTATAAAATTTGAAAAAGTGTATTATTTGAGATATAAGTTATCAATTTACCCATATATATATATATATATATATATATATATATATATATATATATATATATATATATATATATACATATATATATATATACATATATATATATATACATATATATATATACATATATATACATATATATATATATATATATAGAGTGAAGTTCTAATGAGTCACCTATATATTTGAGTCCATAAGTCCTCACTACATCCCTTAGATATCCCACTAAGGATGGTTGAGATTGAAAGCCAAAAAGCATACTTAACACTAATGAGTTTCCTATACACTAATTAATCCACTTTCTCTCTCTAGCTTTAATTATACATTCACTAATGGATTAATTATACAAAAAAAAAAAGATTTGAGCATAATTTTTTTTTTGGACTGAAACTTTACACAAATGTTACTACACTTTCACTGTTTTAAAAGTGTAATTTCAACGGAAAAAAGTGTAATTTTAACAAAAACAATTGCGGGTTGACGGAATTTATTTTGAAATTTGAAAATTTGAAGCAAATTTACGATATATTTTGCGTTTTACGAGTGTAACTCAGCTTTTTCAACAAATATTATTTTGAATTTTTCCAATTTTAACACAACTCATTGTGAATTGAGTGACTTATAAGTGTAACTTTAGTCTTTTACAAGTGTAATTTTAGTCCATTAAAGTGTAATTTTAATCCATTAAAGTGTAATTTTAGTCCATTAAAGTGTATTTTTAGTCCATTGAGAGTGTATCTTTAGTCCATATTAAAAGTGTAACTTTAGTCCATTAAAGTGTAATTTCAGTCCATTGAGAGTGTAACTTTAGTCCATTGAGACTGTAACTTTTGTCCATATTAAACATGTAACATGAGTCCATTGAGAGTAAAACTGTAGTCCTTGAGAGTGTAACTTTAATAAATATAAGTGTAACTTTAGTAGAGAAAAATGTAACTTTAATAGAGATAGTTGTAACTTTAATAGAGAAATCTGTAATTTTAATAGAAAAAAGTGTAATTCTAATAGAAATAAGTGTAACTTTAACTTTAATAGGGATAAGTGTAATTTTAATAGAGAAATGTGTAATTTTAATAGAAATAAATGTAATTTTAATAGAAATAGCTGTAACTTTAACTTTAAAAGAGAAAAGTGTGATTTTAATAGAGAAATGTGTAATTTTAATAGAGAAAAGTGTAATTTTAATAGAAATAAGTGTAATTTTATCTTTAAAAGAGCTAAGTGTAATTTTAATAGAGAAATGTGTAATTTTAATAGAAATAAGTGTAATTTTAATTTTAATAGAAATAAGTGTAACTTTAACTTTAATAGAGAAAACTACAATTTTAACAGAAAAAAATGTAATTTTAATGGAGAAAAAATGTAATTTTAACAGAAAAAAGCGTAATTTTAATAGAAAAAAGTGTAATTTTAATAATACAGAAAAATGTAACTTTAACAGAAAAAAGTGTAATTTTAATAGAAAAAAGTGTAATTTTAACAGAAAAAAATGTAATTTTAATGGAGAAAAAAGTGTAATTTTAACAGAAAAAAGTGTAATTTTAATAGAAAAAAGTGTAATTTTAATAATACAGAAAAATGTAACTTTAACAGAAAAAAGTGTAATTTTAATAGAAAAAAGTGTAATTTCAGAAATGTAGAGAAAAATGTAACTTTAATAGAAAAAAGTCCTCTCTACATCCCTTAGATCTAACTTTTTCATAATTTCACCGACAATAAAAACAACACACAAAATACGGAGAAAAAAAATAGTACAAGAAACCGAAACCGAAAAAATAAATGTGATTACAAGAAATAGCAACATCACCACCAACAATTACAAGAAACCGAAAAAAAAATGTGGCTACAAGAAAAAAAAATGTGACTACAAAAAATAAACCGAAAAAAAATAAATATAACCAATACCACCACCAACAACTACAAGAAACCGAAAAATAAATGTGACTAAAATAATATAAGATCTATTTAGTAGATCTAAGACTAAAATAAAAAGGAGAGATATGAAGGAGGAAAAAAACACAAACACAAACACCAAAAAAAAAAAAAAGGGAAACGTAGACCGGCGGTGCGAATGGTGGCCGGCGGTGGTGGTTGGTGGTGGCCGACGGTGGTGGCTGGTGGTGGTAGCCGGTGAGGAAGAGAGGGGTCTTTTAGTTTTGGGGATTTTTTGGGTTTTGGTTTTTAGGATTTTTTGGGTTTTTGAGAGATTTGAGTTTTAGAGAGGGAGAGAAAGATTGAAATTGTGTGAGATGAGAGAGAAGATGTTGGGTGGAAAAGTATATATGTTAAGATTAGTGATTAATTAGGATGTTGAGATTAATTATGATGAGTAGAGAGAGGGGGGTTTAATTTAGCTTATTAATCCTTTTTTTTTTATCTTAGCCATCCATCTCCCTCATCCAAGGGCTCTAAGGAGGACTTATGGACTCACACTTAGGAGGGGGACTTATATGATCTCAACACTATATATATATATATATATATATATATATACACACACACATATAGAGAGAGAGAGACTAGATTTAATGTTTGTGCACAGGCTTAGATGTATATGTCTATTTGTAGTGCTCAATCGTTTATGATGTAGTAACTGAAAGATGTTAAAGTGTACTCTATGATGTAAAATATATGTTACTTCCGGCGGTGGTGTACTCTTAAAGAAATGAATCTCTTGTTAAGAGCAAAGGTATGTATGATGAAGAGAGGGGGAATGAGAAGTAGTATTTAACTATTTATGGCCGAAGAGAAAGCTAATTTTATGATAATTAAAATTCTTATTAAAATAATAATCTTACTAGTATTGGTGCCCGACTTCGTCCGGGCTACCTCTACTTACCATTAATTTTTTTTTTCATTAAATAAAATTACTTAAAGTTGCATAACCCATTAATTTATCATTAATATATTTTTCTATGACATATCCTAAAATTACGATGAAATAAGTTTTGAGACAAATTCGCTACTCCCGCTATTAATATTTTACTCTTATTAATGAAACAATAGTAATAACATTTCACTACTTGCCCGTAATCATTGTTATTTTCACTACTCCCGCCGTAATTATTGTTACTGTCACTACTGCCGCATTAATATTAATAATTTCACTACTCTCGCCGTAATTATTGTTACTTTCACTATTGTCGCATTAATATTGATTATTTCACAACTCTCGTTGTTGTTTCTACCACTTTCACTAATTTCGCTGATAATTTTATTACTTTTACTATTCAAATGAGTGATTACTATCATATAACTATATCCAATGTTCTACAATTCTTTTCTTTACTTACGAAATTACTTTTACTGCTTAGGCATGCAATTTTAAAAGGATTATATATTTATATAAATATATTACATATATGCATTAAATCAAATCGAAAGAATTATGCAATATTATATTATGGAATCTAACTTGAATTATTTATAATCTACTTATTATATTTTTGTATGTTAAATAATTAACATCTCTATACATCTAATAAACTATAAAGTTTAATAAAATTGCATAGATTTTAAATTTAATATATAATTTTATGATGATAATAATTAATACCATAAGTGTGCATGTTTATACTAATTAATTATTTTATTTTAAGAAAATTGACCATCTTTTAGTCTTCTGTAAATATTTAGGAAAATTACCAAGCATCTTCTTTCTTTTAGTCTCCTTAAAATTGACCATCTTAATTAATTATTTTATTTTAAGGAAATTGACCATGTTTTAGTCTCTTACAAATGTTTAGGAAAATTACCAAGCTTCTATATAATTTTAACCCAAACTGTATAATATTTGTATTGAGATCCCTTAATCGGGTTCATCACACAGTGCTATTAAATTAAAACTATATAGTATAATTAATTTGTATAACTTTCTTTAATTACATTAAAGTCCTTTGGTTTCTGGATTTAATATATAGTGTTGATTAGAGCGTTGGATTACAGGCGAAGTACAAAACTATTACGGAGTATGAATTTTATGAATAAAAATTGGAATATCGTACTAATATACTATACACAAAAACTTCAGAGAGACGGTCTCTTAATAGTATTATTGAGAAACCTCTCACATGATAGGGTGAGGGACCCACTAAAAAAAAAATTCCCTATTATGTCTCCCACTAAATTTGTGGGAGACGGTCTCTCATGAGACCTACTGTATACTATAATGTTAGATAGAAGTATAAAAGAGATAAAACTAAACCAAATAAAGATTTGGTGAAACATATCTTCATGTGGGCTATGGTCGTCGTTATAGTATGTCCAGTACTCAATTTCCATTATGTTAGTTGTTAGAGTTTGGGTTCATTTATGGAGATTTGTGGAGTCTATTATCTATATAAGTAGCTCATTAAAAGGTGGAGGCTCTAATGTTGATAAAAAAAATTCTCTAAAACTTGAAGTCTTTTTCGAGTGATTAGAGAGAGTTCAAGAATGATTTTTGACCCAACTTTTTAGAAATTGTAAATATGAATATTACAAAAGGGAAGTGCTTAATAAAATAATAATTGTGACATATGACGAAAATTTGTATGCTAATTCAATTGTCAGATTAGCAATAAAAAACAATGAAAGTCCTAAATAGTCCTCAAACTAGTTTGGATGCCCGTGCGTTGCAACGGGTTAATTAACTTAGTAACAAAAAAATGGTTATAAGGTCTTAGTATTTACATCTTATATCTAATCATTTATTTAAATATGATCAAAAGTCCAAACATCTTATTTAAGAGACACAAAAAATGTTGGGTTGATACCTAAGTATCAAGGATGCCTCATATTTATAATCATAAGACCACCACATCATATGTTAATCTTTCGAAGTGGTACAATTATATTATTTTTATATAATCATACATTATTTTTCAATGTGGGACATATAACATACTAAGAAGTACACAATTTTATATATGTACAAATTATATGAAATCTATACGCTAATGATAGCATTTTTATCACGAATCAAATTATGTTATTTTCATAATTTTCTTAACGATATTTTTTTTGCCAAATGAAATGTAAAAATTTTTATATAAAAATTAGAAACATCACTTGAATATAATATGGGAAATAAATATTATAATAATTAAAGATTCTCCACTTTATTTTCTACATCAAAAATAATATTTATGATAATTTCCTAAATTAATTTTTAGGATCACCCCTCCTTATGATAATTTTCTAATGTGGGATAATTCAACTATTTATATGTAGTATATTTACCACAACTACATTATTTTTCAACGTGGGACAAATAACACACGAAAAAGTACACCATCTTTTTTGCACCTATTTCGATATCCAACCGATTTAATAATGAGAAAATACTATACTATCTATTTATATTCGTACGTTTTTTTTTTCATTTTTTGTCATAATTAAAATATGTACAAATGATATGATTTAAATTACATTTTTTTCCTAACACGACTTTTAAGATGTAATTGTGGGAGCAATAAAATGTATAAACAAATGCAAAATATTTTCTTTTTCTGGTGCGATTTTGATTAATAGTTGAAAATTATGATGTGTTTTTGTTACTCAAATGTAATGAGGCATAATAATTACTTATATTTGAAAGTTAAAAAGATTTATTTCTACTATTTATCAAAGTAAAGAAGCTCATTATTGATTTGTTTGTGCATTTAAGATCTTTTTATGCAACACTTGATTATATTATAATTCATAAATTTTCTATTTTAGTGCGGAGATTATCATTATATATGACATATTAATAACCAATTTATGTATATTTAGCACCCAATTTATTTTTTAATTAAGATTTTGTCTTAAATAAAGTTATTATACTATCGATTATCTTAAAATAAACATTATAATATCACTAATATAGTAATATATAATCGCTTTTATAAATATCTACGTGATTAATATTTGTATGGTATTGTTGTAATTAAGGTTTGTCGTTAATACAAACTCTTATAAGAACTCCCTAAGATAATATTTAAGCGATTCAAAAGATTTTGGGTTGATACCCCTAAGTTTCAGATATGACTTCTATTTATAATCATGTAATACCTCACCTTATGTTAATCTTCTAATGTGGGACAATTCAACTATTTATATGTAGTATATTTACCACACCTACATTATTTTTCATTGTGGGACAAATAATATACTTAGAAATACGTCATCTTTTTCGCACCTAATTCGACATCTAACCCAGTTTAATAATAATAAGCAAATACTATACTATTTATTAATATTTGTATTGTACATTTTTTTTTTAACTTCTTATCATAATTAAAATATGTGCAAATAATATGATACTGTATTCTAATGCTAGCATTTATTTACCACGAATCTAATTATATAATTTTTCCAAAAAAAAAATTATGTTACTTTTTTGCTAAATGAGATGTATAAGTTTTTATATAATAATTATAAACATCACTTGGACATAATATAAAAATAAAAAATATATATATCATACCGTGGAGATAATGATATAAACTCTTAAGTTCTCTCCAAGACAATGCTTAAGAAACTCAGAAGTTTGTAATTTATGTCTTGGCAAGTGTGTAAATGAAAATGTTGTATTTGGTCTTAAATGGAGGGAGTATTGTAGATACCCAGTATCTGCTGAGACTCCAACAAACACCCGATGATTATCGGACTATAACATGTTTTGGAATCGCGACGTTTGATCGACAGTTTGTGTACAACTTTACGTCGGAAAACTTAAAACGATTTCGAAAACAAAACTTTTCAAAAGTACCTGGAGTGTTTAATGCACGACGACGGGTCGCAATGACACTAACTAGAGTCATAACCGACACCGGACCAAAAACCGACTCAAAAATTCAAATCCCGACTCCAACAACGAGTCAAACCGAGTCAACCACAAGAAACAAAACCATTCAAATGCTTCTATGTTAAGATTTCCCGTAATCTTACATAGTCAAGTACCAAACATGTTCATCCAAATCCAAGGATAGAACAAATGATGATTTCCTCGTGTGATAGTGACAAGATAACTCGAAGACCCGCGACGTGGCTCGCGCCTCTTTGAGCAGCCCAGGTGGCCACGTCGCTCAAAACTCACACAACCACTCATTTTCCTATAAATACCCCTCAAATGCCCCCATTTGAGAACTTACGCGAGTGTCCGCCCCCTCTTTTCTCCCTTAAAATTCTCAACTCGACTTCTTAAGTCACAATCCAATGCGTATTTACGACCGACCGATCGTAAATATAAGCCTTACTCATTGTTTGGTACCGTCATCGTGCATTAAATCACTTGACCGACCACTTCGACCACTACACCGTCACTAATCTTAATAAAACACTCTTTTTACTTACCAAAACGGTTTTAAACCGAGTCTTTTCCGACCAAACGAGTTGTTACACTTATGTCGGTTTCTCGCCATAACCAAACATATAAGTATAAGGGTGTAAAAATCCTTCTTTTATCATGTCTTCATTTGTTTCATGACTATAACATGCTAAAACATGCATAACATGATCCAAAACATGGGATAAACGAGCCAAAATTGAGTTTTGGCCTGAGGCAGAAGCCCATTTATTGTGCACAAAGGCTCGCGCCTCAATGGGGTGCCCAGGTCAGAACTCAACCGTGTTTGTTCTCGTCTTTCCCCTTTAATTCATTTTCATATTTGTAATCGGTTTTTACCATTTCAAATATTTTCAAACCCTTTTTTATTTTAATTCATTTGTTTTAACCTTAAAACATTTTTCACCCTTGGTTCCTCATACCATGATGGTTAAATCCGTGGTTCGGTGATAATATTTGGTTAATAACATTTAAAAGGTATTTTAAAGCCTTTTATTTCGTTTTTGGGAGGTATTTTATAGCCTTTCATCATTTTTTTACATTTTCAAAACAAGCATATTAGTCACCAACACCAAGTCATCCTTGGTTCTACATACCATGCCGGATTTTAACTCGGGTACGATGATGAGTATCGACTAATGACATTCAAATGAACTTAAAGCAATTAGTTCATAATTATTTTCAAAACTATTCATGTCAAGTTTGTCAAAGTCGAACCCGACACCGAATATCATCAAAATAATGATGATTATTCGAGTCTCGTTCCTCAAATCAACAAATGCGGTCTAAACGACTCTTTCATACCAAATCGGGTCAAATACCCATTTCTCAATACGTTTTATAAACGTTTTTCAAAAGGTCAGTGATGTGAACATTATTTGCACACATTTAGTCCCCTAATTGAGCCTATTTTGCATACTATTATAACATTTTATGGCCATTTTATCCGTCAAAACCTTCCTATTTGCTTTTCTAGCGCATTTCATATGTTTTGTAGAAAAGGAGATAAATGAGGCAGAATTTCCAACTCTTGCATGCATAATTGGAAGATTTTTGATGATATTGGATGGACAAGTATGAAGAGGAGGCAAGAATGATGACCAAGGATGTAGGAATAAAGAGTATATAGAAGGATCATAGGGTTAAAAAGCAAGGATGACGAGAAGGAAGTCAATGCAAGAAGAAAATGCTCGGAACCAAACCAAGGGTTACTCCTTTGACTCTAAAAGTATGCTAGATTGAACGGCGTCGGAAAAAAAAAGTGATCTAGGCTTTTGAATCACTCCAATAGGAGTCTGGATGAGAAAATGACGCCCGTTTTACAATCTGAGGTCAAACAAAGAAGCTGTCCGCCAATCCGCTCGTCCCGAGACCCAATCCGCTCGTCTGCTACAGAAATCCGCTCGTCCACCCTCCAAATCCGCTCGTCTTCCCTTATTTTTATCCGAGCGTCCCGTGCTTGAATCCGCTCGTCCTCTGCTCCAACAATCCGAGCGTCCCGACCCCTTGGCCGCTCGGATTCCCTTACAGCAACTTTCGTTTTCTTCTTTCTCCATGAAAGATGCGCATATTTTTGAAAGACTAGCAAAAAGAAGACTAACATCTTTCTTTGAGAGGAGCATTTCCCTACTCAACAATTAGCATTGTTAATTACTATTTTACCCTTGCTTAACCTAATGATTCCCTACTATAAATACCCCATTTGTAATAATCAAAAACCAAGCTCTCTTAACCAAATTCCCATATTAGAAATTCCTCTTAGATTAGATTAGGAGTAGATTAGAATATATTACTCTTTAATCTTTCCACAAATTATACATTAATCTTTCCTTAGTTATTGTTCAAGTTTATTATTCAAGTTTATTATTGGGTAATTGAAGATTATTGGGTTATTATTGGAGGATTGACAACCCTTCATCAATCAATCAAGTTTCTTCTTTTATTCTTTGCTTTATTATTTGCATCATCTCAAGCTTGGTATAATTCCTTTACTCTTTACTCTTTATTGTTCATTTCTCCATTCTATTATCATGTTTATATTTGTTGTGATGATTGACACCATTAATGACATGTTCTCCATGATAATAAGTGAGTAGTTACTAAACTAGGATTAGTGGGTAATTAGGGGAAACCAACATGGGGAATGATTAATGCTTAATCTAATATGTTTCCATAATTAAATTGCTTGCTTGTTGTAATGTCAACCTATGCACATGTTATGTTTGATGAAATGCTAAGCCTATGAATCCTTGCATTTACAACCATCTCTTATCTACTCAACTTGACTTGTAAGATATAGACCAACTCGAGTCTTGTTAGACCATGCATAGAAGTTGAATAGGAGGAAAGTAAGTCGACTTGTAGGTGTTGTACAATCTAATCGATTCGGCTCCGAGACCCAACTCTTCCTATGAACCGTAAGACATAAACCAACTCGGTTTCTCCACAACATTAATTACTTGCAACTTTGTAAACATGTTTGTATGATCAACACCATGAATCTCCTATGACCCCATGATATCCTAGTACTTTTAATCATTTGTTTACATCTTTCCTAGTTCATTGTTTGCTTTACTTTATTGCTTGTATTAGCCTAGGACACAACTACAAACCCAAATCAATCATGACACTAGCATAAATTGAGATAGATAGACTTAGAACCCAAAGCACACCGTCCCATGGATCGACCTCGACTTACCGCTAACTAGTTGTTTGTTGAGTATTATATGTTGGAGCTTGTGTCCTCCACAGTTAGTGTGATAACATATATAAATCTCTTATAGGTTCACAAGGGTATACTTAGTATTTTATCAGTTGATTAACGTTTACTTAATAACGGTTGGCTTGCTAGAAGTTTGACGTTATTATCATACTGATGGCGGTGATCAACTGGTCCCTAAAAGTCACACCTAAAGGATGTGTTTGAGAGATGTGATTGTATGAAAATATAATCACATTGATGCCTTATATGACTAAAAGGTTAGTTCATGTATTTGACTAAAAAGTTAGTCAATGTGATGATGAGACGATTATTTAATATAATTAAATAATATTAGCTGAGACGAATTAATTGTTAATTCGTAAAATTGAATATAAACTGTAATATTTAATTAATGTATATAATTAGCTTAAACGAATTAAGATGTTAATTCGTAATTAAACGTAATCGGCTATATTTAATTAGCAAATTATAAATATGCGATATTTATAGTTAATGTATATATTATACGAAATTGTCATAATAAATGTTGACAGACCGGTATTAATAAATGGACTACAAACTGTTGTGGACAGACTTATTAATACATGACGACTTTAATGACAATTGATAAATAATACACATTTTATACATTTTTAGAACAACCAAAAATAAGAAGATTTTCTCCTTATTTTTGGTGGTTGGTGAAACCGAAAATAAGAGGAAAAAGAGGAAGAAAAGATCTTCCCCTAATTCCTCCTTGCACGGTTTTAAGAAGAGAAAAGGGAGATCATTTCTCTTATTCTTTTGACCTAATTCTCTCATCACAAAAAAAAAAACAAGAAACCCTAAAAATTCATAACAATTTTAGGGATCTCTTTCTAGCAAGAACAAGGGCATTTTCTTAAAGCATTTTGGGTGCAACAATTAGGAGAATATCGATTTTGATATTGTTCTTAGGCCATTTTGCTAGGACCAAAGGTTAATTCTAAATCTCTATACTTTTGTTTATGCAAATTCGTTTATGACTAGTTATTTCAGAATTATAATTTCGTTATAATCCGAATTTCTTGATGAAGTATATCGATATTTTCTACAAGTGGTATCAGAGCATAGGCCACGAAATTATTTTATATGATTTTCATAAATGAATTAAACAAAAAAATTTCGAGAAAAAAAATACCATTCCGGCCGTTTCAAATTTTTTTTTTTGCCGAGAGGATTTTTTTTTTTTTTTTTTGTTTCCATTTGATTTATTCATATTGTTGTTTTAATTTGTTAAGATGATAATATGATAAATTTGTAGATGTTTTGATTTAATAAGAATTAAATTGAAATGTAAATGGAAATAGTTTTGTTTTATGATGTTGATTTGTTTTTGCTATATAGTTTTGGCATACAAATTAATTAATCTAACAATGTTCAAATCAATTGTGATGAATCAAATATTCGGATAAGCGATTTAATCATAATTTAGATATTCATTTTAAGAGGTTAAATTGAATCATCTAGTTTGAATCTATGTTTAAATTAAAAGTTGATGATTATGCCAATCATGTTCTAGTAGCAACATTAAACAAACTTGTTCATAAAATGGGTTTTTGTTTTTTTTTTGAAAAGAAAAAAAAAACTGTTTTTTTTTTTTGTTTTAGGGCAAAATGCCGCAAGATATAAAAAAAAAAAAAAAAAAAAAAAAAAACTGTTTTTGTTTTTTTAAGGCTAAATGCCGAGAGAAAGGAAAAAAAAACTGATTTTTGTTTTTAGGGCTAAATGCCGAAATAAAAAAAAAAACTGTTTTTTTTTTTTTGTTTTTCTGGATTTGCCGAGAGCAATTAATAAAAAAAAAATTGTTTATTTTTGGCCAATAATCTTTATACATTATTTATAATGTATGGTTGTTTGTTGTGAAAAAGTTCACAAATTTTAGATACCCAATTATTTTAAAGAGTTTTAAAATAATGTTGGATTAATTCATATCACTAGTTAATGTGAATTAAGATTGGAATTATTGTGAGTAATTGAGGAATTATCACATAATTTTGATAATTATAAAATAGGTGGTTTGGATAAATTACTCTACATAATTAAGAAATTATGTCTTGAATGATTAATTTATAGTTGATGCATTTTTATTTAGTTGTATGAATTGTTGAATGGTTTAATTTACGTATTTTTGCAATCGGTTGTAATTTTGTATTACCTAGGGTGGCCTTAGTTAATTATGTTTTCGTAATGATGGAAACATAATTTTAATGTAATTTTGAGATCTCGAATCTCCTTTTGGTTTTCTTTAGTATTATGTTTTTGAAATTAGAATGTAAATAGGTTTATTTTGTAATTTTAATTGTAATTTTGAGAAGACTAAAGATGGAGATTGGATTGCTCACTCCCGCTATATGGACCAAGATGGAACATCAAGACAAGCTTCTCGGGTCCTAGGAAGGATTCCAAAGTTGTATTTATGTTCATTTTGGTAGATATGCCACACTAGGACTTTATTTTGTTTTACGTTTTTTCATTCTCGTTGTTTTTTTATTCGCATGATAATTAGTGCATCATATTCCGCCTAAACCAAACCACCTACTAATAATATGCATGAAAATTGACTCATATAGATTGAATGTTAGTTATCATGGACATAAAGATGTCACACTTTTTAAGCCATCATCTTAATTATTCATTCACGCATGCTAGATATTAGTTCACTTAAAATGAATTTAAATAAAGTTGATGAGATCTTCCTCTATAACTAAAATTGAGACTAGTCTTTATAAGTGACGTCCGTCGTTGTGTGCACCAAAGATAATATTTATAATTCCTAACTACAACTATAGATAGCGGCAGTCGGGTCGAACCACAGGGAGGCGGATGTAATTATTAGCTGTCTCAATTTTAATCTAAAGTGACAGTTGTGTGGGGGTTGATTTGAATTGGTCTATAACTAATGGCAAATAAACGAGCTAATAAAAGAAATGGATTAAATCAAATAATAAAAAAAGGGTACTAAGATGGTCGGTTCACTGTAGTTTCGGCGGCAGCGTACTAGGTAGGTCTGAAATAAATCACGCGAGACGGGAAAATAAGAAGTCCTCTCGGTCCAGTCTTAACAAGTAGCATCTTTCGATCTCGCTACAGGTCCCTAATATCACTAGTACTGACTCTCGTCCTGAAAAGTGACTTAAAGCCTAAACTTTACCTATCTTTCGATCTTAGCATAGTTTAGTCATTTTAATTGGTAGTCTAACAACTTTCCCTATCTTTCGATCTAATGCGTCAGTCATTTCCTAAGCATTCAACTAGTCGCGTGCACTCGATTCGTCAAATATAGAATTTAAATCAATTAAAACGAAGACAATCTCAGCGTGGCCAGTCGATCGACCAGGGAACCCAGTCGATCGACCGACGTGCGATTTCAGGTCATACTAATTTTAATGCCGCCTAACCTACAGATTCCCTACATCCTAGCACGAATAATTTAGCTACTCATGACTATTACGAAAACAACAACAAGTTTAATGAAATAAACTACTGAATTCATGCTTGAAATAATTGAACAAACAAATAACATAAAACGATAATTGGCCTCGGGAAACTAACTAGCAATTCTATACTACAACGAAATAAAACGATTAAACTGAAATAAGAGCAGGAGTATACCAAACGGAATAGCAGAGAATAGAGATCCAAAAACCGAATGCCAAAGTAACTTTTTATTGAAGGAAATCATTATAAACTAAAGAACCCTAATAAGTTTTTATGATCTAAAACTGATGAAAGCTGAATGAAAACTGAATTAAAAACTAGATGATTATTCTGAAAACTAAAGCTACGTTATATAGGAATACAACGTAGTTCTTATTCCTTAACCTAATATACAATGGGCTTTGAAACTCTCGATCTTTTAATTCACGTCTGGAATAGCGGCTTGGTCGATCGACCATGCAAGGCAGTCGATCGACTGCCCTTCGCTGAACAGTAGCTACTGGAACTCGCGGGTTAGTCGATCGACTGAGGGCAGCGGTCGACCGACTGAAGTAGCTGATACTTGACTTCTAACTTCTCGTGGATTTCTCTTTCGGGCCTCGAAATGCGCACCAAGCTCGTTCCTTGAGTAAATACTTCACGTCAAATGCAATGCAAGATACTCGGGGACGGATTTAGCTCAATTTCTACTCATTTCCGCATAAATCTGCAATATTACATAAAAATACGAAAGTAGACGAAATGGGGCAAATAGTAGCATAAACTACACAAATGAGCTCTGAAATGCGTGTAAAATGGGGTGTAAAACATCATATTTAGGACACGCATCAAACTTCCCGGCCCGAAACCAAACCCTTGCTTGTCCCCAAGCAAGAACTAGACTCGATCCTAAAACCTAATGGAACGAGTTCAATCTCAGAGCGAAATGCAAACCGACTAGCCTAAACCAATTTAATGCAATAACCGACAATCAACTAGCAATATGAATCATGCAAACGAGTTATGAAGTCATTAAAAACTGCTGAACCGTCAACTATAGAGACTTATCATTATGGACTCTCACGGGTCGCTCAAATCACTCAAATAGGCGCAGGTGGAAATATGTAATAGATAGAAAGAATTCATCTTGTTAGAGACACTCACCTAACTACGACCTATAAGAACATGCCTGCAGTCTAATATGAAAATAGTCTCTACAACCGTACATATGCATTCCAACCAAACAGATGACCATGACACATGCCGAGGTAAATATGGACATGTGAGGTAATGGGTAAGAAGAGGCAAAAAAATTATGGGAATGTAGAGGCACAGATGATCAAGCTAGTACCCAACAAAACCATATGACAACATCCAACTTCTTGCTCAAAATCAACAATAAAACCCGGTGCTAATTAGAAGCACAAATCTCGCAATCTCCATGATAATTAATCAATCAACTCCCCATAAGATATAAATGCAACATGGGAGCAAAAATCGCCATAAAATAAGGACTTTAAACTATGCGAATTGAATTTTTCCTTCTTTCCTTCTCGGGCTGCAGTCGATCGACCAATAAGACCAGTCGATCGACCGCCCTCTACAGTACAGCACGCATCTTTTTTTTTTTCTTTTTTTTTCTTCTTTCTTTCCTTTTCCATCTCTTCCCAACTTTATCTCAAAATGAGCATTAGCTACCAAAAATGAAGTAACAATCCCAAAACGTAAACTACTAGCTTGACAAAGGCAGGCTAAATGTAGGATGTAGTTAACGGGACAAAAAGGCTATTTTTGGCAGTGTGGAGCTTATGGGTAAAATGAGAAAATGGGACCTCTACCACATGTGTCAACTAACCACAGACCGAATGCATACAGGTATTAAGCAGACTAAGTTCATATTTATGCAAATTTATGTAACATGTCTTATAAGGAGTAACTACTCACAATCCTAGATAAACTGGTCATGAATGTCACCAGTTATAGGCTCTAAACCTCAGAAAATGATGTAGTTTGCCAAAATTTTAAGTCAAGTTTCAAGTCCAGCAAGGATATTTAACGAAAACTCGTAGACTATGCATATATGATTCTACTAATAACATGTCAATTAGCAAGGCTTAGGCATAAAACAGCTGAAAATGCAATGTCATCATTGAAATACTGTCGTTCCGACTCGACCTACATGCTAAAATAAACGTGCAATTTTTTTTGAATTTTTTGAATTTTTTTTGGATTTTCTTTATATATATAGGAAATGAAATAACAATGCAAGACAAAAATGTAAACGTGAATGCAAAACAGAATGAAATGCAACGCAAAACCCTTCCCCAAACCAAATCACACAATGTCCCCATTGTGCAAAATCATATAATGAAGAAAAAGGAAACGGGAATTTGCGATAAATTAAGTAAAAAGGTCATGAAGTAAGAGCTCGGAAACTCACAAGACTTTAACCGCAACAAAAGGAAACCTCCCCAAACCAGCGTGAGCTAGGAGGTTTCAGTAGCCAGCAGTGCTACCATAGGTACCTGAAAAGACAAACAATACCATGCATAAATCCGAGAAAGCAATGTGGAAGCGGTAATTATGTGCAAAAAATTAAAAACGGAAGAAAACAGAAAAATGGCAGAAAATAAAGAGGAGGGAAGACTCCCTCAATTCCGCAAAACGACCAAACACAGCAAGGGAAAGGTCGAGAACAGGTATAGCAGCGACAATGGTCGATCGACCATAGCAGGAAGTCGATCGACCGGAATGAACAGGAACAGAAGCTCCTGGAAGTCGCAGCTCAGTCGATCGACCATAGTGGGCAGTCGATCGACTGAGAAACCCGCTGTAACTTTCTGATTTCTTCGAATTAGCTCGATAACTTGAGCTATCAAGGTCTATAAACCTGCAAACACACATAATAACGCGCCCAAAATTGCGCAAAACCCAAAGCAACAGTCTAAAGTATATAAAATCCTAAGCAAACTTATAAAATGCGAAGTCTCGCGCACACAAAAGCAATAATTAAAAAGTTCAAAAGCAATAAAAATGTATAGTTTTTGAAAACGCCTTAATCAACTAATAGTTGATCAAGAATGGCCACGGAATGGCCCACTTGCTCGGCTTCTGGCTACTAGAGGTAGCCTCAACAGTGCTCATCTTCTCAGCTGCACTCTTCTTAGCTCCAACATCCGCAGAACTCAACGGATCAACATGTCGGATATTTTCCCAATCGATGACCTCCTCTAGCTCGTCAGAATCCAAATTGGAATCCGTCACTTTGACTGGCTCATCATCGGGCTCATCATCCGTGCCATAGCTAAGGCATCCTAGACCCCCTCTTTGAACTATTGGCTCCTTCACAGCTGGAGCAACATGTAGATCTTCCTTCCCCAAACCAGCTCCTGCAATATCCAAAACAGAAGAATCTCCCTCCAATTTGCTCCCAGTCTGGGGCGGAGGTGTCACAACAGGAATAGGCATATCAGGAAGTATAAAATAAGATTTCTTCTCAGAAACCGTATTGCAAGTGATTGGCCACATGAGGTCTTTCTTCTTAGCGGTCTGAGCAAAGACAATGGAGTGTTTTCCTACTTTAAAAGTCAATGTCCCTGAACCAACATCAATAACTGCACCAGCAGTGTGCAGAAATGGTCTACCCAATATGATAGGTATGTGGGCGTCCTCGGGCATATCTAGTACAACGAAGTCAACAGGGAAGAAAAATTTCCCTATTTGCACAGGAATGTCCTCTAAGACTCATATAGGCTGGACCGCAGAACGATCAGTCATCTGTACGGTCATATTGGTAACTGCAAACCTAGTCAACTTCAGCTTCCTAGCAAGACTCAAAGGCATCACACTAATACTGGCCCCTAGGTCACATAAGGCTTTCTCAATAGGAAAGGTGCCAATATTACATGGGACTGAAAAACTACCTGGGTCTTCTAGCTTATGGGGTGCAGTGTGGGTCAAATAAGAACATGACTCCTCAGTTAGTGCGACAGTATGCACAGTTTCAAGTGACTTCTTCTTAGATAATAATTGCTTCATAAATTTCATGTAAGCGGGCACTTGATTAACTAATTCAAGAAAAGGAACTTGTACGTTTAAGCTACGAACGACATTTTCAAATTTATTAAACGATACCTGTTCCTTCGTCGGCACTAATCTCTCCGGATAAGGGGCTGAAAGTAGAAACTTAGCCCTCTCCTCTAAATCTCTCATGCCGGCATCGGTGGATTTAGGCTGAAAATCCACGACCTTCTCTTTGTTGAAGCTCGAACCCTCTTCAGACCGTCTCAAAATTGAGCCATTAACCGTCATCGGGTCGTACTTCGGAACCGGAACTGACCCATTAGCATTTGAGTCTTGCCTCAATGTTTTCGGAGTTGTCGTACCCCGAAACAAGTGGTCCCTCAAGTTGTCTGGCATTGGAGGACGAAAAGATTCACTATCGCCCGCGTACGGTCGATCGACCAGGTTGGTCGGTCGATCGATCGACTTCTACTGAACTGCTATTGTTTGTCGTGGACTCGTCGATCGATCGGGTGTATCGATCGATCGATCGATATACCTGTAGACATCTTTTTTTCCACCACTTTTTTGTTCCACTTTCTTCGACTCGGCTCCGCCTCATCTTTTTCAGCAATGTCCTTGACCATAGCGGGCCCATCAAGGGTAGACCCACTCCTCAAAGTAATGGCATTAAGGGTCTCCTTTTGATCCGTCTGAGTCGGTAAATGTCCCGGAGCTCGAGTTGTATTCTTGCTTGCCAATTGAGCAATTTGGCTCTCCAACATCTTCATCCCGGCCTCTCTAGCTTGAGACTCTTTCAGCAACAAATTCTTCAATTCGGCAAATTCGGAACCTTGGGACTGCTGCTGCTGCTGAGGAACATATGGAGGCTTTTGGAACTGTTGTTGCTTATGAGGGGGCACATAATTCAGCTGCTGCTGCTGCTGTGGAGGTTGAGTCGGATTCAAGACATTTTGGCTACTCCACCTCAAGTTCGGATGGACGTTCGACTCATAATAAGTGTTTGTCTGCCTATAATGTTGAAAGGCAGCACAAGACTCAAAGGGGTTAGGACAATTGTCTGAAACATGTCCCTCAGCTCCACATCTTTTGCAGGCGAAAGGACCGTCTGAAACAGCATTCACATGATAGATCCCTCCTTTTGAGGCTCCTCCCAACTCGTACTTATCAAATCTCGCCGTGAGAGCCTCTAGTGCAGCTACAGAAGGAGATTCAACACTTCTCCTTTGATTTCCCCTGAAATTCCCATACTCAGCTTTGTGGGAGGCCAAGTCATCGATTATTTTCCACCCCTTAGTCTCTCCAACATTCTCCTGGAACCTACCACTAGTTGCAGCATCCAGGATAGCTCTCTGATCGTCATAGAGCCCATTATAGAACTGATTGCATAGGCTCCACTTCTCAAACCCGTGATGCGGAATGGTTCGCACCAGCTTCTTGAAATGGACCCATGCCTCATGAAAGTTCTCATCCAGACCCTGTTTAAAGCTCGTGATCTGAGCTCTAATGGCATTAGTCTTCGAGGTAGAGAAATACTTCTTGTAGAATGCTAGGGCCAAATAATTCAAGCCAGTGATCCCATTAGCAGCTCGATCCAGGTCTCTGTACCACTCCCTTGCAGCATCACGAAGGGAGAATATAAACATAGTCTCCTTCACCTGGTCCTGGGTCACACCGGTTGGTGGGGGTATGGAACAGCAATAATCAATGAATGTCTCCATATGCTTAGCTGCATCTTCATTTGCAGCTCCCCCGAATTGGTTCCTCTCAACCAGGTTAATATAAGAGGGCTTCGGCTCGAATTTCCTGTCCTCCCCTGGTAATGCGAATCCTTTATAAAGATTCGCAGCAGTCGGCTCAGAGTGACTGGCTATACTCGCTTCTTCAGCCATGACTGGAAAATCTGGAGATGTGACGGTCTCAGCTGAAGAAGTGGAAACGGGAGATGAATGTGGATCCTCCTCAAATAGCTCGTTCTCGTAGTAACTAGACAGAGTACCCAACTCTTCCTCTGTCAGCAATACTCTAGATGATCGTCTCAACTCCCGCAAAGTCTTCTCAATCTCTGGATTGAACGGTAGTAATTCACCACCCTGTGACCTGCGCATAAGAAGAAACTACAAATAGAATATGAGAAAAGTTAAAGGAACAGATGTCCCTTAAACTAAGAAAAAGAATAAAAGTGAAACAACTAAAAATTTTAAACAATTGCCTCCCCGGCAACGGCGCAAAAAATTTGATGCCCGTCGTTGTGTGCACCAAAGATAATATTTATAATTCCTAACTACAACTATAGATAGCGGCAGTCAGGTCGAACCACAGGGAGGCGAATGTAATTATTAGCTGTCTCAATTTTAATCTAAAGTGACAGTTGTGTGGGGGTTGATTTGAATTGGTCTATAACTAATGGCAAATAAACGAGCTAATAAAAGAAATGGATTAAATCAAATAATAAAAAAAGGGTACTAAGATGGTCGGTTCACTGTATTTTCGGCGGCAGCGTACTAGGTAGGTCTGAAATAAATCACGCGAGACGGGAAAATAAGAAGTCCTCTCGGTCCAGTCTTAACAAGTAGCATCTTTCGATCTCGCTACAGGTCCCTAATATCACTAGTACTGACTCTCGTCCTGAAAAGTGACTTAAAGCCTAAACTTTACCTATCTTTCGATCTTAGCATAGTTTAGTCATTTTAATTGGTAGTCTAACAACTTTCCCTATCTTTCGATCTAATGGGCCAGTCATTTCCTAAGCATTCAACTAGTCGCGTGCACTCGATTCGTCAAATATAGAATTTAAATCAATTAAAACGAAGACAATCTCAGCGTGGCCAGTCGATCGACCAGGGAACCCAGTCGATCGACCGACGTGCGATTTCAGGTCATACTAATTTTAATGCCACCTAACCTACAGATTCCCTACATCCTAGCACGAATAATTTAGCTACTCATGACTATTACGAAAACAACAACAAGTTTAATGAAATAAACTGCTGAATTCATGCTTGAAATAATTGAACAAACAAATAACATAAAATGATAATTGGCCTCGGGAAACTAACTAGCAATTCTATACTACAACGAAATAAAACGATTAAACTGAAATAAGAGCAGGAGTATAACAAACGGAATAGCAGAGAATAGAGATCCAAAAACCGAATGCCAAAGTAACTTTTTATTGAAGGAAATAATTATAAACTAAAGAACCCTAATAAGTTTTTATGATCTAAAACTGATGAAAGCTGAATGAAAACTGAATTAAAAACTAGATGATTATTCTGAAAACTAAAGCTACGTTATATAGGAATACAACGTAGTTCTTATTCCTTAACCTAATATACAATGGGCTTTGAAACTCTCGATCTTTTAATTCACATCTGGAATAGCGGCTTGGTCGATCGACCATGCAAGGCAGTCGATCGACTGCCCTTTGCTGAACAGTAGCTAATGGAACTCGCGGGTTAGTCGATCGACTGAGGGCAGCGGTCGACCGACTGAAGTAGCTGATACTTGACTTCTAACTTCTCGTGGATTTGTCTTTCGGGCCTCGAAATGCGCACCAAGCTCGTTCCTTGAGTAAATACTTCACGTCAAATGCAATGCAAGATACTCGGGGACGGATTTAGCTCAATTTCTACTCATTTCCGCATTAATCTTCAATATTACATAAAAATACGAAAGTAGACGAAATGGGGCAAATAGTAGCATAAACTACACAAATGAGCACTGAAATGCGTGTAAAATGGGGTGTAAAACATCATATTTAGGACACGCATCTGTTGTGCGGAAGCGATACAGAGTAGATGCAAAAATAAAAGACACACAAGATTTACGTGGCTCACTATCAATGCGATAGCTACATCCACCAGGGCGAGGGAGAATAATTCACTATGTCGGGAGAATTACAGACTACAAAAGATGAGCACAGAGTTTTTCTAGATCTGCCTCTTAAAACTCTCAATGTGTTTGCCTCACAAATCTCTCCTTCAAGAATAATTAAATTAGGGTAGAGTTTATATATTAAGCTACCCTAACAAAGATTATTCTAATTAGGAAATAATAAATAAACAAACTAAATAAATAAACTAAACAAGGAAGTCAACGAAAAACGTAAGGCAGCCAAAATTGGATTAGGAAACTAGCGGGACCCACAACTTCCTAATACCACCACAAAGTCACGTAGCAATATGCAGTAAAAATATTACGCACGACTTACGGATGCTAGTCTGCGACACATGTATTACCCGGACTTCGCTCCACCATTATTTTCTTCCTTGGTCTACTTTTCATCTTTAATCCTCTCCGACATATTCCGTATGCGACATACGAGTCACATACTAACAATTCTCCACCTTGACTCGGACAATCGCATTTAGCAAACGACTTCCAAATCACTCGATCACTACACAAGTCACTCAAGTAGACTTATATCTGCCATGTTCTAGCAAATTGAGTTCTCACACTAGTACACCATAGACTCCACCTTGAGTCTATAACCATCCAATATACCCTGGACTGGGTCTACCGTCCAATAAGCCCTGGACTAGGCTTGCGTCCATTTAGCCCTGGACCGGGCCGCGCAAGGATGCTCCACCTTAAGCTCAGCACCCCGAAGGGTTAGGGACTTCTTTTGTTTTATGAGCACTCTTGCTAAATTTAAATCTGTGTTTCTTACGAAACACACGCTGCTCATTAAACTCAAGGTTATTCACCTTAACACCCTTAAGAAGATCCCTCTTGCACACTTGTTGTATCCCTTTATCATCCACATGACCAAGCCGCTTATGCCATACCTTAGTCTTCTTCTTGTGATTTACGGATGCACAACTTGCAAAATTAGTCAGCGTTTCACCTTGTAATACATACAAGGAATTTTGTTTGACACCTTTCAGCACCAAACTAGAACCCTTTGTGACAGACAAAATTTCCCCTTTACTCTGGAACTCGTATCCTAAATCACTTAATAAGCCAAGTGATATAAGATTCTTCCCTAAAGCTGGAACATGTCTCACATTAGTCAAAGTACACTTCTTACCCTCAGCAGTCTTCACCTTGATTGAACCAATACCCACTACCTCACAAGTAGCATTGTTACCAACAACAACGCGACCCTCATTAAAGGACTCATAAGTATTAAACCAATGCTTGTGTGGACACATATGATAAGAACACCCCGAATCTAGAATCCAACGATCAATAGGACGAACGGAATCAACCACAAGTGCATAGTCCGCCTCAGAATCGTACTCCAAATTCTTACTTTGAACTACAGCCGCATTAGACTTAGCTTTCAACTTAGGACAACTAGGTCTTTTATGCCCGGGTTCCTTACATAGATAACAGATAACAGAATTATCAGCAGTATTGGTGTCTGGAATATTAGCCTTAGCCTTTTTCTTCCGAACTCCATCCTTTTTAGTATTATCAACAACTAAACCTGCCCCTTATCCGTTTTCTAAGTCAACAGTTGCTTTTTGTCGCAACTCCCTAGTGCAAAGTGTTGACTTCACTTCCTCTAGGGTCAATGTTTCTTTACCAAGAACAAAAGAATCCACAAAATTCCCATACGACGCAGGTAAAGAAACCAGCAGAATTAAAGCAGCATCTTCATCCTCAATCTTAACATCTATATTACGCAGATCTAGTAATATAGTATTATATTTGTCTAGATGATCACGAAGTGACATACCTATTTGCGTCTTGAAAGAGAACAGACGTTGTTTCAACAACAACTTATTGGTGAGCGACTTTGTCATGTACAAACTCTCTAATTTCAGCCATAACCCCATTGCAGTCGATTCATCGGCTACCTCAGTTAGGACATCATCTGACAAACTCAACAAGATCAATGAATGAGCCCTCTCCTCCATTGTTAACAAGGCAGGATCTTCCGTCTCAGTCACCCTAGGTTCAACACCCGCAGCTGAAGCTTCAGTCTTCGTCACCTTCGTGGAGAAACCCGGCGTCAAGGGTTTCCAGATGCACTGCTCCTTTAGCAAAGCCCTCATCTTTATCTGCCATAGTGCAAAACTATTCCTCCCGTCGAACTTCTCAATCCTTATAATGTCAGTTGCCATCTTCTCCTCCCTTGATCCAAAGAGCCTAAGCTTTGGTGCCAATTGTTGTGCGGAAGCGATACGGAGTAGATGCAAAAATAAAAGACACGCAAGATTTACGTGGTTCACTATCAATGCGATAGCTACATCCACCAGGGCGAGGGAGAATAATTCACTATGTCGGGAGAATTACAGATTACAAAAGATGAGCACAGAGTTTTTCTAGATCTGCCTCTTAAAAATCTCAATGTGTTTGCCTCACAAATCTCTCCTTCAAGAATAACTAAATTAGGGTAGAGTTTATATATTAAGCTACCCTAACAAAGATTATTCTAATTAGGAAATAATAAATAAACAAACTAAATAAATAAACTAAATAAATAAACTAAACAAGGAAGTCAACGAAAAACGTAAGGTAGCCAAAATTGGATTAGGAAACTAGCGGAACCCACAACTTCCTAATACCAACACAAAGTCACGTAGCAATATGCAGTAACAATATTACGCACGACTTACGGATGCTAGTCTGCGACACATGTATTACCCGGACTTCGCTCCACCATTATTTTCTTCCTTGGTCTATTTTTCATCTTTAATCCTACTCCGACATATTCCGTATGCGACATACGAGTCACATACTAACAGCATCAATAAGGCCAAACAACTATGAATCCCTCCTTCGTCAGTAGGCATATAGGACCTTACTCTCCATGTGACCCCTTCTACGTTGGGTAAGTAGTTTGTGTTGACTTATTTTACCTCAACATTATAATCCGAAGAGTTTCTCGTGATTATGATGGACTATAGATAGAATTTACAGAAATTTATCAACCAAGAATTTTAACAGTAGAATTAGCCTAGAGGTTGGCTTATCAATTTACAGATAATTGAGTCTTGGGATCATTTATATAATTCTTGAGGGAGGTCAATTGTATAAATGCTTGAGTCTTCGCTTATAACAGTTTTGCATTAGACTTAAATCATAACGATGAGTATGCTTATTTTTTTTTATTCTTCTTTTCGAAGTATAGAATTCGTTTTATATTGATAATACTACTTATAACAAATGGCTGAAAATAATGATATCTCTATGCCAAGTGCCACACTTGGACGCGAGTCCTGGCTAAAAGCTTTCATGGACCACATGAATCAGTTCACACGACTGAAGAATGACGGGTCCAACTTTGCGGACTGGGAGGCATCATTACGGAATGCTGCCATTGCTGACGGTAAGCTCAAGTACTTAACTGAGCCAATACCGCCAAACCCAGGCCCCAATGCAAGAGCTAACGAGTTAATTGCTTATAGTGACTTCGTTATGGAAGCGGGTGCGATAAAGAACGTACTCATTTTTGCAATGGAAACCAATTTGCAAAGACGCTTCATTGCCCAAGGTGCAAACAAGATTTTCACCACGCTCACTAATGAGTTCTCAAAAGCACCGAGAATTGTTACTTATGAGCATACCTGTCGCTTCTTTGATGCGAAACTCCAGAAGGGCCAACCGGTTAGCCCACACATTCTTAACATGTTTGAGAATGTCGGGAAACTGGAGGCACTTGATTGTAAAATCAGTGAGAGCATAGTCATTGACCGTATGCTTCATTCACTTCATGATGGTTTTGCCCTCTTCAGGGCAAATTACTACATGAATGACATGAAGAAAAGTCCTCATGAGCTACACTCACTTCTCGTACAGACCGAGAAGGATATGAAATTGAGTGGGAGCATGAAGCAAGATGTTCTCATGATTTCCAACAAGAATAAGGGTAAGGGCAAAGCTCACGGCGACCTAACTGTAGGAAAGCCAAAGTTTAAGAAGTCAGGAAACGGTAAGAGTGGGCCTGGTGAGACTAGTGGCTCACAAAGCAAGGTAAAGAGCAAGGACGATAACGTTGAATGCCACCATTGTCACAAGACTAGACATTGGAGGAGGAACTGTCCCGTGTACCATGAGGACATAAAAGCAGGCCGCGTCACTCCTGTTGGTCTGTCATCTTATATTCATATGATTGAGATTAACCATGCAAGTTTCGGAACTTGGGTACTTGATACTGGTTGTGGTTCTCATCTGTGTAATCATTTGCAGGGCCTAAAAAACATCAAACTCCTCGCAAAGGGTGATGTGGACCTGCGAGTCGGGAATGGAGCATGAGTTGCTGCAGTCTCAATAGGAACATATGTAATCCAGCTCCCTAGTGGTTTTGAGTTATATTTATATAACTGTTACTATGTACCCAGTTTATCTAAGAATAATATTTCTGTTTCCGTACTTGATAAAGACGGTTTTTCATTTTCAATAAAGGACAATAGCTGTATTTTCTCTTTTAATGAAATGGTTTATGGCAAAGCAGTTTCCACGAATGGAATTTATATCTTACCACAGAAATATTACATGTGAATAATAAGAAATTAAAGGTTGGTGACAAAGATCAAACTTATCTATGGCATTGTCGAATTGGACACATAAATGAAAAACGTGTAAAGAAACTCATTGAAAATGGGACTATTCCCACATTTGATTTCTCTACATTTGGCACGTGTGAATCATGTCTTATCGGCAAAATGACTCGAATTTCCTTCAAAGGTATTGGAATGCGCGCTAGTGACCTATTAGGACTCATACATACTGATGTATGTGGACCTATGTCAATCACCGCTAGAGATGGCTATAGATATTTTATCACTTTCACGGACGATTTGAGTAGATACGGATATGTCTACTTAATGAAGCATAAAAGTGAGTCTTTTGAAAAATTCAAGGAATACCAGAATAAGGCTGAGAACCAACTGGGTAGAAAGGTTAAAGCACTCCATTCAGATCGGGGTGGCGAATATCTTTCAAATGAGTTTGATCAACACCTTAAAGACTGTGGAATAGTTTTACAGTTAACTCCACCTGGAACACCTCAATTAAATGGTGTGTCCGAACGGAGAAATCGAACACTACTTGATATGGTTCGATCCAAGATGAGTCACACGGTAGTACCTGATTCATTATGGGGTTTTGCTCTTTTGTCAGCTGCTCTTATACTTAACCGAAGTCCGTCTAAAGCTGTCGACAAGACTCCATATGAAATGTGGAAGGGAACGGTCCCTAACTTGTCCTTTATTCGGGTTTGATGTTGCGAGGCTTATGTCAAGTGGAGACACGAGGATAAGCTCGGCCCGCGATCGGTCAAGACATACTTTATTGGTTATCCAAAAGGAATGTTTGGTCATTACTTCTATTCGCCTACCGAACATCGAGTTTTTGTTGCGGCTAGTGCGAAGTTCTTAGAGAAAGAATTTCTCGAGAACAAGTCAAGTAATAGAACCTTCGAGCTGTCGGAGATTCAAGAACCAACAACCGAGGAACATATGGAGGAAGTTGTTCCTTCAACTGATGATACGGTTAATATTCCTCAGGAACCTAGGAGGTCGGGTAGAGTCTCTAATCCTCCAGACAGATACATTGGTATGGTCGAGGAAAATGACGTTTTGCTCCTAGAGAGTAATGAACCCGCTACCTATAAAGGTGCCATGGCCTGTTCCGACTCAAAGCGATGGCTTGAAGCCATGCAATCCGAGATGGACTCCATGTATGAGAATGACGTATGAGATCTTATTGATTTACCTAACAAGGTACGACCTCTTCAGTGCAAATGGCTTTACAAAATAAAGCATTCTGTAGACGGGCAACCAGATACCTATAAAGCACGACTAGTGGCAAAAGGTTTCACTCAAGTGCACGGATTGCATTATGATGAAAGTTTTGCACCCGTAGTTATGCTGCATTCTATTCGGATAATCTTAGCGATTGTCGCTTTTCATGACTATGAAATTTGACAGATGGATGTGAAAACCGCCTTCTTAAACGGTTATTTGGAGGAGAAATTTTACATGGTACAACCCGAAGGTTTCATAGATCCTGAAAATCCTAAGAAAGTGTGCAAGCTTAAGCGTTCCATTTATGGACTTAAGCAAGCTTCTCGGAGTTGGAATCATCATTTCGACCAGGTGATAAAAGAGTATGGTTTCACTCGATCGGTCAAGGAACCATGCTTATATATCAAGTCAAGTGGGATCAAGATTGTTTTTTTGATATTGTATATCGATGACATACTCTTGATTGGGAATGACATTCCTCTCTTATCTTCGGTGAAAGGATGGTTGAAGAACCATTTCCAGATGAAAGATCTGGGTGAGGCACAACGCATACTGGGAATCCATATCTATCGAAATAGATCACGACGGATGTTATCACTGAGTCAGGAGTCTTATTTAGATAAGATTCTTGAAAGGTTCAGCATGACCAACTCCAAGAAGGGGAACCTTCCAATGACGTCTGGGATGCATCTGAGCAAGTCTCAGTCACCCAAGACACCTGAAGGGGTTGAACGCATGAGTCGTGTTCCTTATGCATCAGCCATAGGATCAATCATATATGCCATGATATGCACACGTCCAGACGTGGCGTATGCATTGAGTATGACGAGTCGGTACCAAGGCAATCCAGGTGAAACACACTGGATGGCTGTTAAAAACATCCTTAAGTACCTACGGAGAACTAAGGATTGTGTATTGACTTATGGAGGAGATATTAAGCTATGTGCAATCGGTTAAGCAGATGCTAGCTTCCAAACAGACCGAGATGATTCGAAATCTCAATCTGGATTCGTCTTTACTCTTAATGGTGCTGCGGTCAGTTGGAAGAGTTCCAAACAGGATGTTGTAGCAGATTCTACTACTGAATCCGAGTACTATGCCGCTTCAGAAGCAGCAAAGGAAGCTATATGGATTCGTCAATTCTTACAAGGACTAACCATAGTTCCTAGTTCGAATGACCCAATCACTATCTATTGTGACAATAGAGGTTCCATCTTCCAGGCTAAGGAGCCTAAGTCTAGCAACAAGTCTAGACATGTACATCGGAAGGCTCACCTGATCCGTGATTACGTGGAGCAAGAGGAGATAGTGATTGACAAGATTGCTTCGGATGACAACATCGCGGACCCTCTCACTAAACCATTGAAATATGATAAGCATGAAGGGCACGTTATTTCCAAGGGAATTAAACGTGTTCCTGAGTTGTACTAGTTGCTTATGGATTCGATACATTTTCTTTTTCCATATGCTATTTATAACTTCATCGTATTATTTCATATTTTGTTTTTCATGTGGATTGTACGACAACATTGAACGCCACAAAGTGAACTGAATTACATTATATTTGTTTTGGTCCGTAATCGCCTACATAAGCTGATAACTCTGGCTACTATTTTGTGAAGTTGATTGTGTTGGAGCTTGTGTCCTCCACAAATTAGTGTGATAACATTTGCAAATCTCTTACAGGTTCACAAGGGTATACTTCGTATATTAAATCAGTTGATTAACGTTTACCTAATAACGGTTGGCTTGCTAGAAAGTTTGACGTTATTATAATACAGATGGCGGTGATCAACTGGTCCCTAAAGGTCACACCTATAGAATGTGTTTGAGAGATGTGGTTATAGAAATATGATCACATTGATGCCTAATATGACTAAACAGTTAGTCAATGTGTTGATGAGACAATTATTTAATGAAGATTAAATAATATTAGTTGAGACAAATTAACTGTCAATTCGTAAATTGAATATAATAAGTTATATTTAATTAAATGTATGTAATGTTAGCTTGGACGAATTAATCTGTTAATTCGTAATTAAATGTAATCGGTTATATTTAATATCAACAAGATGAATGTGTCATAGTGGTAATAGTGAGGCTACACAAACCAAGATGTCATGGGTTTGATCCTCACTAGATGACAATTTAACAACATTTTATACATTTTTGGAATAACCGAAAATAAGGAAAATATTCTCCTTATTTCGGTGATATGGGCCGAATTAGGGAAGATTATATCTCCCTAATTCACTCCCATTTTCGGTTTGCATAAGAGGTGAAAGGGAGATCATTTTCTCTTAACCTAATTTTTGCTCATCATTTCTCTCATCAGAAAACCACACAAAAATAAACCCTAATATTTACAGAAATTGGGGATCTCATTCTAGCAATTTGAGGGGCATTTCTCGGAGCATCTTGGGTGCAACTAATAGGCGAATATCATTGCGATATTGTTCTTAGGCCGAATTAGCAAGGACCAAAGGTTATTTCTTAATCCTTTACGATCTTGTTTATGCATTTAGTTTTATGACTCGTATCATCTCATAAATTCGTTATAGTCCTTATTTTTAAAGGGATGTATACAGATTAATCCCGCAAGTGGTATCAGAGCCAAGGCCACGAATTTTATTTTGATGATTTTCATAAAATTGTTTGTAAACAGTTATTAGGGTTTGCGAAGAAAAAAATATAATCGGCTGTTTTTTTTAGCCGTGAAATTTTTTTTCCTTTCTGTTTCTGTACTGTTCACGGATGAACAGTAATTTAAAAAAAAAAAAAGAAAAAGAAAAAAAATTCTGTTTTTTTTCTTTTTTCCTTTCGGTTTTTCCTGAAAAACCGATTAAAGTTTTTTTTTTTGCGGTGTTTTTGTTTATGCCGATTTGAAAAGCATCCGATATTTTTTTTTGTCACTTTATTCACGTCCATCAAGTATCGCTTCACAGGGGCAGATTATAAAAAAAAAAAAAAAAATTTGATTTTTTTGTTTTGGTTTTTACAAAAAACCGTGTTTAAAGAAAAGTAACGGGCTTTTTTTTCTGTTTTGCCGAAAAAAAAAAAAATTCTGTTCTGTTCACGTCTCGATTCTTTCACGTTCAAAGCTGACATTATAAAAAAAAAAATTCTGTTTTTTTTCCCTTTCGGTTTTTGCTGAAAAACCGAGGAAAAGTCTTTTTAATGGGTTGTTTCTGTTTTTTACCGAGATAATTTTCAAAAGAAATTTTTTTTGTTTGTTTTGGCAAATTAATTATTGTGAAGCGGTTCATAAATAATAGATACCTAATTATTTTAAAGAAGTTTAAAATATTAATGGATTAAATTCATATTACAAGTTTAATGTGAATTAAGATTGAAATTAATGTGATTAATTGAGGAATTGTCACTTAATTTGATTTAAATAGGTGGTTTGGATAAATTAATCAACATAATTAAGGAATTGTGTCATGTATGTTTAATTTATTTTTAGTTGATGCATTTTATTTTAGTTGAATGAATCGATTGAATGAATTTAATTTACGTATTTTTGCAATCAGTTGTAATTTGTAATACTTAGTGTGGCCTTAGTTAATTATGTTTTCGTAATGAAGGAAACATAATTTTTATGTAATTATGAGATCTCGAATCTCCTTTATTTTTCTTTAGTTTTGGGTTTTGAAATTAGAATGTAATAAATAGGTTTATTATGTAAATTTATTCATTGTATTTTTCAAAAGAAGACTAAAGATGGAGATTGGAGCTCACTCCCGCTACATGGATCAAGATGGAACATCAAGACAAGCTTCTCGGGTCCAAGGATGGATTCCAAACTTGTATATATTGTTCATTTTGATAGGATAGGCCAAACTAGGACTTTTACTGTTTTTACGTTTTCATTCTTATTGCTTTTCATTCACATGTTAGTTTATGCATCATATTCCGCCTAAAACCAAACCACCTACTACTAAAATGCATGAAAATTGACTCATATAGGTTGTATGTTAGTTTTCATAGACATACAGATGTCACATGTTATTAAGCCATCACCTTAGTTTATTCATTCACGCATGCTAGATATTAGTTCACTTAAAATGAATTAAAATAAAGTTGATGGGATCTTCCTCTAAAACGGAAATTGAGATTAGTCTTTATAAGGGCAAACAACTATGAATCCCTTCTTCGTCGGTAGGCAAAATATGACCCCTTCTACGTTGGGTAAGTAGTTGTGTTGACTTAGTTTACCTCAACATCATAGTCCGAAGAGTTTCTCGTGATTATGATGGACTAAAGATAGAATTTACAGAAATTTATCGACCAAGAATTCTAACGGTAGAATTAGCTAAAAGGTTAGCTTATCAATTTACAGAGAATTGAGTCTTGGGATCATTTATATAATTCTTGAGGGAGATCAATTGTATAAATGTTTTGAGTCTTCGCGTTATGACAGTAGTTCATTAGACTTAAAAATATAAACGATGCACATGCTTATTATTTTTATTCTTCTTCTCGCAGTATAGAACACGATTATTTTGATAATACTGTTACAACTAAATGGCTGGAAATAACGTAATCCCAATGCCTAGTGCCACACTTGATCGCGCGTCTTGGCTTAAAATTTTTATGGACCAGATGAATCAGTTCACACATCTGAAAAAATACGGGTCCAACTTTGCGGACTGGGAGGCGGCACTACGGAATGCTGCCATTGCTGACGGTAAGCTCAAGTACTTAACTGAGCCAATACCGGTCAACCCAGGCCCCAATGCAGGAGTCAACGAGTCAGTCGCTTATAGTGACTTCGTTATGGAAGCGGGTGCGATAAAGAACGTACTCATCTTTGCAATGGAAACCAATTTGCAGAGACGCTTCATTGCTCAGGGTGCAAACAAGATTTTCACCATGCTCACTAACGAGTTCTCAAAGGCACCGAGAATCGTTACTTATGAGCATACCTGTCGCTTCTTTGATGCGAAACTCCAGAATGGCCAACCGGTTAGCCCATAAATTCTTCACATGATTGAGAATGTCGAGAAGCCGGAGGCACTTGATTGGAAAATCAGTGAGAGAATTGTCATAGACCGAATGCTTCATTCTCTTCACGATGGTTTTGCCCTTTTCAGGGCGAACTATTACATGAATGACTTGAAAAAGAGTCCTCATGAGCTACACTCCTTCTCGTCGGACCGAGAAGGATATGAAATTGAGTGGGAGCATGAAGCAGGATGTTCTCACGATTTCCAACAAGGGTAAAGGTAAGGGCAAGGCTCATGGCGACCTAGCTGTAGGTAAGCCAAAGTTTAAGAAGCCAGAAAATGGTAAGAGTGCGCCTGGTGAGACTAGTGGCTCACAGGTCAAGGCAAAGAGAAAGGGCGGTGACATTGAGTGCCACCATTGTCACAACATTGGACATTGGAGGAGGATTTGTCTCGTGTACCGTGAGGACATCAAAGCAGGCCGCGTCGTTCCTGTTGGTATGTCATCTTATATTCATATGATTGAGATTAACCATGCAAGTTTCGGAACTTGGGTACTAGATACTAGTTGTGGTTCTCATCTGTGTAATCATTTGTAGGGCGCCTAAAGAACATCACACCTCTCGCAAAGGGTGATGTGGACCTGCGAGTCGGGAATGGAGCACGAGTTTCTGCAGTCTCGAAGGGAACATACGTAATCCAATTCCCTAGTGGTTTTGAGTTATTTTTATAATCAATTATGTACCCATTTATCTAAGGATTGTATTTCTATTTCCGTACTTCATATAGACGGTTTTGCATTTTCAATAAAGGATAATAGCTGTATTTTCTTTTTATGAAATGATTTATGGCAAAGCAGTTTCCATGAATGGAATTTACATCTTAGATCAAACCACGGAAGTATTACCCATGAATAATAAGAAATTAAAGGTTGGTGACAAAGATCAAACCTATCTATGGCATTGTAGAATGGGACACATAAATGAGAAACGTGTAAAGAAACTCGTCGATAATGGGACTATTCCCGCATTCGAATTTTCTACATATGGCACGTGTGAATCATGTCTCATTAGCAATATGACTCGAATTTCCTTCAAAGGTGTTGGAATGCGTGCTAGTGACCTATTAGGACTCATACATACTGATGTTTGTGGACCTATGTCAATTACAGCTAGAGATGGCTATAGATATTTTATCACTTTCACGGACGATTTGAGTAGATACGGATATGTCTACTTAATGAAGCATAAAAGTGAGTCCTTTGAGAAATTCAAGGAATACCAGAACAGGGTTGAAAACCAACTAGGTAGAAAGGTTAAAGCACTCCGTTCAGATCGGGGTGGCGAATATCTTTCAAATGAGTTTGATCAACACCTGAAAGACTGTGGAATCGTTTTGCAGTTAACTCCACCTGGAACACCTCAATTGAATGGTGTGTCCGAACAGAGAAATCGAACCTTACTTAATATGGTTCGATCCATGATGAGTCACACCATAGTGCCTGATTCATTATGGGGTTTTGCAGTTTTGTCAGCTGCTCTTATACTTAACCGGAAGTCCGTCTAAAGCTGTCGACAAGACTCCATATGAAATTTGGAAGGGAACGGTACCTAACTTGTCCTTTATTAGGGTTTGGGGCTGCGAGACTTATGTCAAGTGGAGACACGAGGATAAGCTCGGCCCGCGATCGGTCAAGACATACTTTATAGGTTATCCAAAAGGAACATTTGGTCATTACTTCTATTCGCCTACCGAACATCGAGTTTTTGTTGCGGCTAGTGCGACGTTCTTAGAGAAAGAATTTCTCGAGAATAAGACGAGTAATAGAACCTTCGAGCTGTCGGAGATTCCAGAACCAACAACCGAGGAACGGATGGAGAAAGTTGTTCCTCCAACTGATAACACGGTTCATATTCCTGAGGAACCTAGGAGGTCGGGTAGAGTCTCTAATCCTCCGGACAGATACATTGGTATGGTCGAGGAGAATGACGTTTTACTCCTTGAGAGTAATGAACCCGCTACCTATAAAGGTGCTATGGCCTGTTCCGACTCAAAGCTATGGCTCGAAGCCATGCAATCCGAGATGGACTCCATGTATGAGAATAACGTATGGGATCTAGTTGATTTACCTAATAAGGTACAACCTCTACAGTGTAAATGGCTTTACAAAATAAAGCATTATGTAGACGCGCAACCAGATACCTATAAGGCACGACTTGTGGCAAAAGGTTTCACTCAAGTGCACGGATTGCATTATGATGAAATTTTTGCACCCGTAGTCATGTTACGTTCCATTCGGATAATCTTAGCGATTGCCGCATTTCATGACTATGAAATTTGGCAAATGGATGTGAAAACCGCCTTCTTAAACGGTTATTTGGAGGAAGAGTTGTACATGGTGCAACCCGAAGGTTTCATAGATCCTGAACATCCTAAGAAAGTATGCAAGCTTAAGCTTTCCATTTATGGACTTAAGCAAGCTTCTCGGAGTTGGAATCATCGTTTCGACCATGTGATAAAAGAGTATGGTTTCACTCGATCGGTCGAAGAACCATGCTTATATATCAAGTCGAGTGGGAGCAAGATTGTATTCTTGATATTGTATGTTGATGACATACTCTTGATTGGGAATGACATTCCTCTCCTATCTTCGGTTAAAGAATGGTTGAAGAACCATTTCCAGATGAAAGATCTGGGTGAGGCACAACGCATTTTGGGAATCCGTATCTACCGAGATAGGTCACGACGGACGTTATCACTTAGTCAGAAGTCTTATTTGGATAAGATTCTTGAGAAGTTCAGCATGACCAACTCCAAGAAGGGGAACCTTCCAATGACGACTGGGATGCAGTTGAGCAAGTCTCAGTCACCCACGACGCCTGAAGGGGTTGAACGCATGAGTCGTATTCCTTATGCATCTGCAATAGGATTGATCATGTATGCCATGATATGCACACGTCCAGACGTGGCATATGCATTGAGTATGACGAGTCGGTACCAAGGCAATCCAGCGAAACACACCGGATAATCTGTAAAAACATCCTCAAGTACCTACGGAGGACTAAGGATTGGGTATTGACTTATGGAGGAGATACTAAGCTATGCGCAATCGGTTACGCAGATGCTAGTTTCCAAACGGATCGAGATGATTCAAAATCTCAGTCCGGGTTCGTCTTCACTCTTAATGGTGTTGCGGTCAATGGAAGAGTTCCGAGGCAGTGTTGTAGCAGATTCTACTACTGAATCGTTGAATTATGATAAGCATGTAGGGCACGTTATTTCCATGGGAATTAAACGTGTTCCTGAGTTGTAGTAGTTGATTATGGATTTGATACATTATCGTTTCATATACTATTTATAACTTCATCGTTTTAATATATAATATTTTGTTTTTCATGTGGATTGTATTGACAACATTGAACGCCACAAAGTGAATCAATTACATTAAATTTTTTTGGTCCGTAATCGCCAATGTGAGCGATAACTCCGGCTATTATATTGTGCGATCGATTGATGGTGGGTTCAACGAGCCATAAGTCAAGCGATTGACGATCGATCACAGATGCGAGATTATAACGATACCTCGTAGGACAAATTTTTGTGACAACGTAATGGAGTCCTAAATGTTTAAAAACATTCGGTGCCGGGTCGTGGATTGGACGTCCATTGTGTTCCTAGAGTCGATTCTTTTGACTATCGATTTGTCTCTTGAGATTAAGGCGCTTTGGGTGACTTTGGTTCCTTTCTCACGGTCTGCCGTAAATGGAGGCTAAGTAGATTTTTTCCGGGTTAATTCATACGTGCTTACATCTGCAGGATTCGAGTTGAGGAAAATATCCAACCCTTATCGGTATAGTTATTTCTCACGGCCACTCGAGGAGTTGTAACTGAAATGCATGGCCATGCTCGAATGTTGATTCGTTTATCAGTTAAGTTACTCTCTAGTCGGGGAAACCACTCTTGATAATGATCGCTTGTAAAATACGACCTTTGTGAATACGGATTTGCAAAATGTTTTACATTGAGTGGGAGAAATTTTAGGATATGAGAATCGGTTATCGCACATACACTTGTGAGGACAAGTGGGAGTTTGTTGGAGCTTGTGTCCTCCACAAATTAGTGTGATAACATTTGCAAATCTCTTACAGGTTCACAAGGGTATCTTCGTATATTTAATCAGTTGATTAACGTTTACCTAATAACGGTTGGCTTGCTAGAAAGTTTGACGTTATTATCATACAGATGGCGGTGATCAACTGGTCCCTAAAGGTCACACCTATACGATGTGTTTGAGAGATGTGGTTATAGAAATATGATAACATTGATGCCTAATATGACTAAACAGTTAGTCAATGTGTTGATGAGACAATTATTTAATGAAGATTAAATAATATTAGTTGAGACGAATTAACTGTCAATTCGTAAATTGAATATAATAATTTATATTTAATTAAATGTATGTAATGTTAGCTTGGACGAATTAATCTGTTAATTCGTAATTAAATGTAATCGGTTATATTTAATATCAACAAGATGAATGTGTCATAGTGGTAATAGTGAGGGTACACAAACCAAGAGGTCATGGGTTTGATCCTCACTAGATGACAATTTAACAACATTTTATACATTTTTGGAATAACTGAAAATAAGGAAAATATTCTCCTTATTTCGGTGATATGGGCCGAATTAGGGAAGATTATATCTCCCTAATTCACTCACATTTTCGGTTTGCATAAGAGGTGAAAAGGAGATCATTATCTCTTAACCTAATTTTTGCTCATCATTTCTCTCATCAGAAAACCACACAAAAATAAACCCTAATATTTACAGAAATTGGGGATCTCATTCTAGCAATTTGAGGGGCATTTCTCGAAGCATCTTGGGTGCAACTAATAGGCGAATATCATTGCGATATTGTTCTTAGGCCGAATTAGCAAGGACCAAAGGTTATTTCTTAATCCTTTACGATCTTGTTTATGCATTTAGTTTTATGCCTCGTATCATCTCATAAATTCGTTATAGTCCTTATTTTTAAAGGGATGTATACAGATTAATCCCACAGATTGATGGTGGGTTCAACGAGCCTTAAGTCAAACGGTTGGCTGATCGATCACAGATGCGAGTTATAACGATACCTCGTAAGACAATTGTGACAACGTAATGGAGTCCTAAATGTTTAAAAACATTCGGTGCCATGTCGTGGATTGGACGTCCATTGTGTTCCTAGAGTCTATTCTTTTGACTATCGACTGTCTCTTGAGATTAAGGCAGTTTTTGGGTGACTTTGGTTTCTTTCTCATGGTCGACCGTAACAAGAGGCTAAGCAGATTTTCACTGGGTCATTTCATACTGTGCTTATATCTGCAGGATTCGAGTTGAAGAATATATCCAACCTTTATCAGGTTTAGTTATTTCTCAGGGCCACTCGAGGAGTTGTAACTGAAATGCATGGCCATGCTCGAATGATGATTCGTTTATCAGTTAAGTTACTCTCTAGTCGGGAAAACCACTCTTGATATTGATCACTTGTAAAATACGACCTTTGTGAATACGGATTTTGCAAATTGTTTTACATTGAGTGGGAGAAATTTTATGGATATGAGAATCGGTTATCGCACATACACTTGGGAGGACAAGTGGGAGTTTGTTGGAGCTTGTGTCCTCCACAGTTAGTGTGATAACATATATAAATCTCTTATAGGTTCACAAGGGTATACTTAGTATTTTATCAGTTAATTAACGTTTACTTAATAACGGTTGGCTTGCTAGAAGTTTGACGTTATTATCATACTGATGACGGTGATCAACTGGTCCCTAAAAGTCACACCTAAAGGATGTGTTTGAGAGATGTGATTGTATGAAAATATAATCACATTGATGTCTTATATGACTAAAAGGTTAGTTCATGTATTTGACTAAAAAGTTAGTTAATGTGATGATGAGACGATTATTTAATATAATTAAATAATATTAGCTGAGACGAATTAATTGTCATTTCGTAAAATTGAATATAAACTGTAATATTTAATTCATGTATATAATGTTAGCTTAAACGAATTAAGATGTTAATTCGTAATTAAACGTAATCGGATATATTTAATTAGCAAATTATAAATATGCGATATTTATAGTTAAAGTATATATTATACGAAATTGTCATAATAAATGTTGACAGACCGGTATTAATAAATGGACTACAAACTGTTGTGGACAGACTTATTAATACATGACGACTTTAATGACAATTGATAAATAATACACATTTTATACATTTTTTGAACAACCAAAAATAAGAAGATTTTCTCCTTATTTTTGGTGGTTGGTGAAACCGAAAATAAGAGGAAAAAGAGGAAGAAAAGATCTTCCCCTAATTCCTACTTGCACGGTTTGAAGAAGAGAAAAGGGAGATCATTTCTCTTATTCTTTTGACCTAATTCTCTCATCACAAAAAAAAAACAAGAAACCCTAAAAATTCATAACAATTTTAGGGATCTCTTTCTAACAAGAACAAGGGCATTTTCTTAAAGCATTTTGGGTGCAACAATTAGGAGAATATCGATTTCGATATTGTTCTTAGGCCATTTTGCTAGGACCAAAGGTTAATTCTAAATCTCTATACTTTTATTTATACAAATTCGTTTATGACTAGTTATTTCATAATTATAATTTCGTTATAATCCGAATTTCTTGATGAAGTATATCGATATTTCCTACATTATAAATGTCTTTGATTGGGAGACCCGATGACATCACCCACGTCAAAATGGCGCCGTTGTCGGGGATGGTGTTATGTGATTAAGTTCTTACTTGTTTGTCTATTTTGATTTTGCTTTAACCTTGAGGAACTTGTTCCTCAAGGATCGTTCTTACCGTTTTTGTGTAGTTTCCTTGGCTGTAGTTGTTTCCTTGTCTTAGCTATGATGGCTCAAGACTTGACTTATAGAGTATATGTTGGATCTTTTGAATATGACTACAATGGGTATGGGGAGTTTGAGGGGCAAGTCAACACAAACCTACTTACTACTCATACAATGAACATCCTAACTACTACCCCAAATTTTCCAACCAAAATCCTCACATCCAATATCCACAACAACCACCCACCCAATACCCACTTCAAAATGAATTCCAAATGCTATAATACAACCATTTTCACACCTACCCACAACAAGAAGATGAACCCATTCAAGATGTGATTCTCCAAATGATGGGAAATCAACAAAAATTCTTCAAACAAATACTAGAAGAGAGCCAAATAAGGGACATTGTTCTTCAAGGCATTGTTACCCAAGGTGACGAGTTGGAAATTCAAATTGCCCAAATAAAAGAAACCCAACTAACTACTCCTCACCATCCCTTAGGCATTGTCTATGAATGCGAGTTTGAAGGAGTTACCTTTGATGAAAAGTGGGAAGAGCCAATTCCTTTGAGCTCTTGTGAATATGAAAGTGTTGTATTCAATGAAGAAGACACGAGGTTGAGTAAGCCAAATACTCTTAACCTTTGTGAGTATGAGGGTGTGTCCTTTGATGTGAATGTTGAGATGGTGGAGGAAGAATTAATGAAAAAGAATGAAGCCCCCATTTATGATTCTTATGGAGATAGCGATGATGACAAGCCTATGGAAGAAGCTTATGCGGAATATGTGTCTGGCATTGAAGAAGAGGAATGAAGTTGTGAGATTGCCTCACTTGAGGAGCCTATCCTTGAGAAGTTTGAGGTATGCTTCCATGAAGAAGACGAATTCCTCTTTCCTCTTTCCTATTGACCATGAAGACCTCTTCGCACCCACCATGGAACCTATGATTGTTGGAGATGATTTGGAATACCTTCTCCAAAAAGTCAAATCATCATATAAAGGGTACTTGGTGGAAAAGCTCAAGAACAAACTTGCAAGTGAATGTACTTGTGGAGATTTGGCACCCACAATTTCAAAGGTACCCCATCATCAATTCCATGAGAATTCTCCTTCTACTCTTGAAGGATTGGCAAATTCAAACGCTATCATCATCACCGAAATTGAAGGAGAAGGTGGTGAATGGAAGTTTTCGGACGAATATGAACCATACTTCATACCTAGTGTTGACGAGAATCATGGGCTTATTGGTTTGAAGCATTGGGAAAGCTCTAGTGCCAAGGACAAGGTGAAAAAAGAACATATGGCAAGCTTCCTTTGCCAAATTTCATGTTCAAATGGAGCAACCCATACTTATGCTTATTTGGAGCTTGTTCACAAGCTTTTGATCTTCTTTTAAGAGCCTTGAGCTCTATGGACAAAACAAAGAATTTCAACAAATTAAACTAGTTTGGTGGAGTCCTATCTCAAACCACCATTTGTAAGATATCCTTTCCTTTGACTTTGCATTACATTTACACTTGCATTTAGTTATATACATATACGTTTAGGCTTGCATTTGTATTATATTTCATATTGCATTTACATTAGTTAGTTCATATAGTATAGTTTGCATTGTAATATATCTCACATGATTAGATTAGTTTGCATTGTATTATATCTCACATGATTCATATAGATAATTGCATATAAATTAGAATTCATGCATAGTCACTAATGGCCAAACCTATTCATTTCTACACTAGAAATAGTGTTTAAATCGGTTTGGGGAGGTTTGATCATAAGTGACCATAGTTTAAAACATGCATCATATAATATAGTTCAGATTGCATTCATTTGTTATATATGTCATATAGAATTGCATTTAGTAAGAGCATGCATTCATTCATATCATATTGCATTTGTACTTTATTTCAAAAAAATCAAAAATCCAAAAACATGTTTTTCTTTTTCATTCCTACTCCTACATGTACATTGAGGACAATGTCCAAAATAAAGTGGGGGATGAGAATTTATATTCCAAAAATGCATAAAAATTGAAAAAATTCAAAAAACCACAAAAATATGTCTTTTAATTTCATAAAAACAAAACCCATAAAAAATTTAAAAATTCAAAAAACCAAAAACATGTTCATTTCCTTTGTAGTGTAGTCTTGTACATGTTGTATATATTGTGTTTGTTCATCCTTGTTCATATTGATTGACTAAGCCACATCCGAGACATGAGGATATTGAAGACCGCATAGTATGATATTTCCAATCTCCTTTTTCCTCTTTATGTTAATGACTATGTGGCTTTATTTTGATTGATGCGGTATAAACAATGTGAATTTAGGACTTGCATTTAGATTATTTGGCATACTAGTTGGTAGAATCATATGCATTAGATTGTATAAATGTTAGTTGCATCATGGCATATAGTTGCATGTTAGAAAAATTTTGTGAAACCATCTACTTGGGAAGCTTGACAAATGTATATAGGCCCTTGTAGATGCTTTTTCTTCTTAAGACTTTGCTTGTTAGAATACTTGTAAAACACCCTAGGATGTGTCATGCTAGTATCCTTTGACCCATGTATTAAGGCCTAGTCAAGAGTACCTTGTGATGTGATAACTCATTAGCTACCGTTTATTCCAAGGTGACCTTTGAAACCATGCATCTATCATCCATGTTCTACCACATTTTTGTCATCAAAGGGAATGGGCACAAAAAGAAATTGTTCAAAATTTGAGTTCAAGAAATAAAATGAAAAGTTGAAAAAGTTTGCAATTGCATCAAAAGAAAAGAGGAGCAAAAATAGACTCCTAATGCTTCAAATATAAGGCACCCTCGTTACAAATTGGGGTGACTTTGAAAATGTTCAAAAGAAAATGCAAAAAGTTGAAAAATTGTCAAGTGTTGAAATGCCAAAAATCAAAAGAAATGGCAAAGAAAGTGTTCTCAAAGTGTTATATGCCACAAGAAATTGGGGGGAAAAAACAACAACAAAAGCAAACTCCCAAATGAAACTCAAATATCTATTGATCCCTTTATCCATCGTATCCACTTTTGTGCATGGTAGAGAGGGACGACCCTTCTTCTTGTCTAGGCAAGAAGGGGAATTCCGCGATCCTCCAGTGTTTCTAACACCATAGGGAGTCTATTCTTGACAAAAGCATTTAACGATTGAGGACAAAGGTACCCTAGCCTGACACAACTTGGAGGTAATTTATTGGTATCCTTCTAGGCTTAATAGTTTGAAGAAATTGCATCTATGAAGGTGTGTGTACCCTTTAATTGCTTCCCCTTTAGATAATTTCCGCCACTTAGATGAGGAAAGTGGCTATTCTTTTGTAGATGCATCCATTACTTGATTTTGTGTGCTTTAATGATTGGATGTGTCGCCATTTTGGCAAGACCCACCTTGCCTTGCAAGAAGGCATCCTACCTCATGGTTGTCTTGTTGTGAGTTGAAGGGGCGGAGTGAGACCCGCTAATTGTCTCACATCGGTTATATTCGTAGGATAGCTAAATAAAGGTCTAGTTTTTGTCTCCTCTTTACTCGGGACGAGTAAAGGTTCGGTTTGGGGATATTTGATGTGAACATTATTTGCACACATTTAGTCCCCTAATTGAGCCTATTTTGCATACTATTATAACATTTTATGGCCATTTTATCCGTCAAAACCTTCCTATTTTCTTTTCTAGCGCATTTCATATGTTTTGTAGAAAAGGAGATAAATGAGGCGGAATTCCCCCCTCTTGCATGCATATTTGGAAGATTTTTGATGATATTAGATGGACTAGTATGAAGAGGAGGCAAGAATGATGACCAAGGATGTAGGAATAAAGAGTATATAGAAGGATCATAGGGTTAAAAAGCAAGGATGACGAGAAGGAAGTCAATGCAAGAAGAAATTGCTCGGAACCAAACCAAGGGTTGCTCCTTTGGCTCTGAAAGTATCCTAGATGGAACGGCGTCGAAAAAAAAAAGTGATCTGGGCTTTTGAATCACTCCAATAGGAGTCCGGATGAGAAAATGACGTCCGTTTTACAATCCGAGGTCAAACAAAGAAGTTGTCCACCAATCCGCTCGTCCCGAGACCCAATCTACTCGTCTGCTACAGGAATCCGCTCGTCCACCCTCCAAATCCGCTCGTCTTCCCTTCTTTTTATCCGAGCGTCCCGTGCTTGAATCCGCTCGTCCTCTGCTCCAACAATCCGAGCATCCCGACCCCTTGGCCGCTCGGATTCCCTTACAGCAACTTTCGTTTTCTTCTTTCTCCATAAAAGATGCGCATATTTTTGAAAGACTAGCAAAAAGGAGACTAGCATCTTTCTTTGAGAGGAGCATTTCCCTACTCAACAATTAGCATTGTTAATTACTATTTTACCCTTGCTTAACCTAATGAATCCCTACTATAAATACCCTATTTGTAATAATAAAAAACCAAGCTCTCTTAACCAAATTCCCATATTAGAAATTTCTCTTAGATTAGAATAGGAGTAGATTAGAATAGATTACTCTTTAATCTTTCTACAAATTACACAATAATCTTTCCTTAATTATTGTTCAAGTTTATTATTCAAGTTTATTATTGGGTAATTGAAGATTATTGGGTTATTATTGGAGGATTGACAACCCTTCATCAATCAATCAAGTTTCTTCTTTTATTCTTTGCTTTATTATTTGCATCATCTCAAGCTTGGTATAATTCCTTTACTATTTACTCTTTATTGTTCATTTCTTCATTCTATTATCATGTTTATACTTGTTGTGATGATTGACACCATTAATGACATGTTCTCCATGATAATAAGTGAGTAGTTACTAAACTAGGATTAGTGGGTAATTAGGGGAAACCAACATGGGGAATGATTAATGCTTAATCTAATATGTTTCCATAATTAAATTTCTTGCTTGTTGTAATGTCAACCTATGCACATGTTATGTTTGATGAAATGCTAAGCCTATGAATCCTTGCATTTACAACCATCTCTTATCTACTCAACTTGACTTGTAAGATATAAACCAACTCGAGTCTTGTTAGACCATGCATAGAAGTTGAATAGGAGGAAAGTAAGTCGACTTGTAGGTGTTGTATAATCTAATCGATTCGGCTCCGAGACCCAACTCTTCCTATGAACCGTAAGACATAAACCAACTCGGTTCCTCCACAACATTAATTGCTTGCAACTTTGTAAACATGTTTGTATGATCAACACCATGAATCTCCTATGACCCCATGATATCCTAGTACTTTTAATCATTTGTTTACATCTTTCCTAGTTTATTGTTTGCTTTACTTTATTGCTTGTATTAGCCTAGGACACAACTACAAACCCAAATCAATCGTGACACTAGCATACATTGAGATAGATAGACTTAGAACCCAAAGCACACCGTCCCATGGATCGACCTCGACTTATCGCTAACTAGTTGTTTGTTGAGTATTATAAATGTGTTTGATTGGGAGACCCGACGACATCACCCACGTCAGGCAGAACACAGCATACAACCGTTAGTTGACCCGCGCCTAAACATGCCCCTTCTTTCTTATTTCCAAAACCAGGGGAGACCCTCTTGCACTGCCAACAGGCTCGCGCCTCATTTGGCCGCCTGGTGCAGGGCATGTTCCCTTTCCAGCATCAGTCTAGGACGATCCCGACTCCGGTTAGCCCGGATATAGGACGGATCAGACGACTATTTGCTCATTCAAAATCATATTTGCAAAATGCTTCATTAAGACAAATGGATCATGTTATGCACCATAAACCTAATACGATAAATGGATGTTTAATTTCCGTCTTGCGTGCAATTCAACCATTAATCCAACTCGACATCTGATACTTGATACTTGGATTAAATCAACCGACTTAGAAAGCTCTCACATGTTAGGTTTAAATTATTGGATGCGCATTCATGCATTTAAACCGTTTTATCAACTTTTGCATTCAACCAACCAAGATCGATCAGTAGAGACCGCTACCGCGGGCGGGATTGGCTATCTGATTAAAGGGCTTCCCAATACGTACCTTCACGTCTTACTCAGAAACTTTGGATAGTGGACGACCTTATCCAGGGCGTACGAGAGTCATGCTAGAGATAGGATGCTAAAGAGGGACGATTTCCTTATCTTTAGTACCTATGTCAAACGCTGCTTTGTGCTTCGATTTGACCGAGGTATAAAGTGGATTTTGAACGGGTTCCAAGCATCCTACAAATGCTTGGTTGTGACTCCGAACATCTCTAATCGTTTCGAGACCCTTACCGAGACGAAACCGACCGATCCAAAACGATCCGGTCGAAAGCATTTTTGAGCCGCCGAGCGTGGCTTTCAAAAGACCATTGCACGTCCGCAGATCGAACCGGACCCGCAGGTGGGCCATGTCCAAAGATTGGCGACTCTGCTGGGGAAAACTAGGACACTTACGTCTTTGGGATCCCTAGATGGTGAGACTCGAACGAGGTCTTGGTTGGAATGCATTAATTGATATTACGGTCACGGTCGGGTTCCTTGTTCGGGCCCACAACCTAACCTTCATTGGCCAATTGGCTCGTCTCGTCGGCGTGAGTTTTCTCATCCCCGCGTTTCGAATCCCGATTGAGTCAAGCATACCATTGACGTCACACATTTCTGTTTCGTCAAAGAGTTTTCATCACTTTCGAGCACGAGGCTAAGGCACCCTCCTTACACATTTTGTTTGGATTGGTATCCCTCTCGCAAATCGGGGTTTGATTGATTGGTGTGTAACCCACCCTTCTAAGCACAAAACCCGTGTCAGCATAATCCATAATTTAATGAACTGTGAGTGCTTATGTGCTACTTGATCATAAGTCCTTCTGCGTCATTTTCAAACTTTCAAAATCACCTTTTTGCGTCGTTATAATTGGCCGTTTCAAACCTCGGTCTTTTGCCGACCGTTACACGCCTTTCTAGGCCGTCGTAATGACGATTTTCAAACCCGGTTTTTATAACCATTTCAACACGCCTTTCTAGGCCGTCGTAATGATGATTTTCAAATCCGGTTTTTTATAACCATTTCAACACGCTTTTCTAGGCCGTCATAATGACGATTTTCAAACCCGGTTTTTATAACCATTTCAACACGTCTTTTTAGGCCGTCGTAATGACGATTTTCAAACCCGGTTTTTTATAACCATTTCAACACTCTTTTCTAGGCCGTCGTAATGACGATTTTCAAACCCAGTTTTTATAACCATTTCAACACGCCTTTCTAAGTCGTCGTAATGGATTTTCAAACCCGGTTTTTTATAACCATTTCAACTTGCCTTTCTAGGCCGTCGTAATGACGATTTTCTAACTCGGTTTTTATAACCATTTCAACACGCCTTTCTAGGCCGTCGTATTTTATAACCATTTCAACACGCCTTTCTAGGCCGTCGTAATGACGATTTTCAAACTCGGTTTTCTACAACCATTTCAAATCACCTTTTTACGTCGTTATAATCGCCGCGTCTAGACACGGATTTTAACCCGTCTCGCGCCGACAATGGCTCTTTCAAAACCCGAGAAAAGCACACACCCTTTTCTCGAGACACTTTCGAGATCCCGATGACCATGCACCGTCCCCGAGACCTCTTCAAACATTTCAAACTCGATTTTCAAAACATACAATTTTGAATTTCAAAAAACCCGTCTTGGGAGGCAGTGCCTTGTTTTCCGAGCCGATTCAAACTCAAACCGTCTTTTGCAAATAAACTTAAGACAACCTTTTCAACTGACCGACTTGCGGAGATCTCTATCTTCGGAAGCCGTCCACAAAGCGACGAATGAATCTTTTTTAAAATTTCTATTTTCGAAAACTTCAGTCCACCATTCTAATTCCGCCTCGTGTCTATCGAGTCGAAGCAAACGTACTTATGGGTCTTTACTTATGACTCGTCTCACCACGAGACTTGTCCAATGGCGTCACGCCGTTACATTGGACACGTGTTAAAAGTTCGGTCAACACCGTCATGTCATAAATCGGGTCAGCACCGAGAAACCACACACGGTCATCCTCGTCTTGTTGAGTCTGATCTTTGTTTCGTCCTTTGTGTTGTCTGCGTTCAGTCTTTGAACCATGTCGGATTGAGTTGTAATGCGAGCCGTTTTTCTGCTTCAGAGAGATGGCCGCGTCTTCAACTTCGTCTGTCAACAACAACAACAATGATAACAACAGAGATGTCACGACTGCTCAACTAGCCAGCCTACTCACCGCTCTTAAGGTCACCCTGGATCGTGTCGAGACTCGTATCGACACCCTGGAAAACAAAGAAGGTGAAGAACATAATACTCCACCTCTGAATGAAACTGAGAAGAGGCTAAAGCTCTTGGAAGAACAGCTCCTAGCCCGGAGTAACAATATCCATCTTGAGAACAACCGAAGGTTTGAACCTGTTGGGGATCAATTACCTGACAACTTTAACCTAACTGATGTACCTAAGTTCAAAGGAGTGGAGGACCCGCTCAATCATATCCATGCCTTTAAAGACTACATGGCCATTAAAGGGGTCAAACAGGAACTTTTCACCCAGATCTTTCCATCCTCTTTGGAACCGATCCCTCCTCAGTGGTACTACTCCCTTGATCCGAAAAACCTTACTACCTGGGATGAGGTCGCAGTTGAATTTGATAAGCAATACGCTGATAATGTTGAAATCCAAGCCAATACCCATACCCTTGAGGTCCTAACCCAGAACGACAAGGAGGGATTCACCGAGTTCTTAACCCGTTGGAGGAGGGTAAGTACTCAGCTGGTCAGCAAGCCGAGTGAATCAACTTTGGTGGAAAAGTTCGTCAATAATCTCCGCCCAGTGTATGCCAACTTACTGAGGTACCAAAATATCAAGACCTTCCAAGATCTTCAAATTCTGGGGACACGCATTGAAGATGACCTCCGGAAGGGTGTCTTGGCCAAGACTACTGGCAGAGGCTACCAAGGATCCACATCAACCGGGTCTCGCCCTTACGGCCAAACAAACAAGATCGATGAGGTCAACCTCGTTGAACCATCTGCTAAGAGAGCTGAGCGCCCCAGAGAGTGTTCACTAATATAAGGTCAACTTATGCAAGTGCTTTGAAGAGGCTCATGGACCAGGGAAAATTACAACCAATCGGGCCCACCCCGGATCCGACCGATGCTAAGAAATCCCGCTTCTGGAACCCCAATGCCTATTGTCAGTACCATCAAGGGAAAGGGCATGATACAGAAACCTGCTTCAAACTCAAACAAATCATCCAAGACATGATTAAAAAAGGGGAATTGCCTTTACCCCCGCCGACTAAGTCAAACAACAAAACGAATCCTCTGGGAATCCACGCTATCTCCAACGATGAGCCAACACTGGACTGCTCACACCTCATCCTGTCAGTTGATGACGAGGTGAATGCCTTGGAGAAAGATCCCTCGGACGGGATATTTGTGTTCAGTGCCGCCACTATGCTCACCATGTTCCAACAGGTTGAGGAAGCCATAGCCAGCCTCTCCGAGAGGATTACCCGACTTGACGATGCCTACCGCCGGCTTATCTTCAATCCTCCACCACCACGCCCGAGGGAGAGTCCCCCGAGCGCCCAAAACTACCCTCACCAGGACGGATTGCTCCCGCGACCATTCTGGCATGCACCTCACAATAATTATCCTCACAATAATCACCCTCACAATAATCAAACCCACAAAAACTACCCTCACAAAAATATCCCTCACAAAAACTACCCACCAAGAAATACCCCTCCAAGGTGCCTTCGAGATCCTGAAATCAACGGCATCTGGAGAGACGACGTTGAAGATGTCTACCTTGTCCCAGAGAAAGAGAAACGGGTAAAAGAACCCGAACAATTTAGCGGTCGTTCCAACAACAAACGACCAAGTTGTCCCGGAAGTAGACACTCAACCAAAGGCTTCTGAGAATTCAATCCTCAAACAACTTCAGAAGGCAAAAGCCGAGATTCGATCTGGCAACTGATCGCGACATCCTTTGAACATCGACAGGCTTTGCTACAGGCCTTGGGAAAACTAACTGTGCCCTCAACCTCTTCCCCTGAAGAAATAGTGGCACATATGACAAGGGATGCCCCTGACTTGAACAACCCAGTCGTCTTCTCTGACGAAGATATCCCTCTCTTCGGAACCAATCATAACCTTGCCATGTACATTACCGTACAATGTCACAAGAAGAATGTGCCCATGGTCCTTGTGGATGATGAATCCGCGGTAAATGTCATTCCCCTCAAGACCGCTCATAAGCTGGGTATTAAGGAAGCTGATTTGGTCCCGATAAACCAAGGAGTACACGCCTACGACGGCACTCGTCGCGAGGTCGCGGGGCTCATCACTCCGACTGTCGCAACTGGACCGCTGGAAAGGCAAACCAGTTTTCAGGTGGTCGACATCGACGCCTCTTTCAATATGCTCCTTGGAACGTCCCTGGATTTACGCCGTCAAGGCGGTTACCTCGACTCTCCACCTGAAAATAAGGGTCCCCTTCAACGGGAAAACAATCACAATTCCTGCTTCCCCGATCAAAGTGGTCATGAGAAAGGGAATAGCCTCCCAGACCATTGAGGAAGATGATAATGAAATGTGGGGATTCCAAGCTATGAATGCCATAACTGATGAATCAACACCCTTTGATTGTGACCCGTTTGCCAACCTCACAATCAACCGCATCATGATGCGCCAGGGTTACTTCCCGGGTTTGCCCCTCAATCCACTGAAGAGCACCTTACCTCCTTTGAAACGGGCTAAGGTCCCTAACATTCCCTTCGGACTGGGATACGAGCCTACCGATGAAGATATCCAGGAGATGAACCTCCAAGTTCGAAAACGCAAGAAGCACGAAGTTATCCTCCGTCCCTATCATCTGACCCTCAATGGATACTTTGTCCCCGAGGGAGAATCAGAGCTCTACCATAGCTTTCCGTAGCCGATCTATGACTCTGTGGCCAAGGCTAGATACCCGGGTGTGGAAGTCTTCCAAGACTGCTACTTCATCCCCGACAACACCGAAACTGCATCAACCGAGTCTAAGCCGTCGTCATGCCTCGATGGACAAGCTGTCACTCTCCTCTTTGGAGAAGATAACATCAAGCACCTCGACTATGAGGACATCATCAACATCGCCCTGAAGGACAATCAGTTTGACCCAACTGCCTTGATCTCCGACACTGACCTGGAGAAAGCTACACAGGGCTGGAGGAAAACCGTCAAGTGGACAGATCGCCAAGGCCGCATTCTCAAGAACACAACTGGAGAAGGCCCTGTGTTCAAAGAGGGAAGCGAAGAAGAATATGAATCTGAATCTGAGTCTTAGTCGGAGTCAGAGTCTGTCATAGCTTCTAACACTCCTGATGTCCTAGTCAAGGTCCCCTTTCCACTATTTTATCACAAGGTCGTGGCTGATTCAGAGGCTGAGTCTACTAGGGTCACCCCCACTCCCAAGAAAGGTGACAACGTGGAGCCTGTTACAGGGGCCACCTCCTCTGCTGCGTCGCCTCTGACCGACCACGAGATGTCTGTCCTCTCTGAGCTTTTCGCTCGTGTCAACTTAATGAACGCTAAGTTTTCTTATGACTCGTCTCAATTTAACTGCAATGCAATTCTGAATGACTACGAGGAATTTGACTTGAGTGACTACCCACCTCACCTAGCCAAAGAACTTGACAAACGGGAAATCAGAACCCTCATCATTGAGGAGACCGAACTTATTAACGTAGGGACCAACAATGTACCTCATGAACTTAGGATAGGGACAACCCTGGACCCCTCGGAAAGACAACAGTTCATTGACCTCCTCCACGAATACAAAGATGTATTCGCCTGGTCCTACAGAGACATGCCTGGGATTGACAGGGAAATTGCAGAGCACCGGATACCCATTAAGCCCGGAGCTAAACCTGTGAAGCAGAAGGTACGCCGGATGCGTTCTGAATGGGCCCTAAAAATCAAGGAAGAAGTGGATAAACAATTCAAGGCTGGTTTCATCAAAGTGTCTGAATACTCTGACTGGGTGGCCAACATTGTTCTGTCATCAAGAAAGACGGGAGAATTCGGGTTTGCGTCGACTTCAGGGATCTGAACAAGGCGAGTCCAAAGGACGACTTCCCTTTGCCACATGTTGACATTCTGGTAGACAACACTGCTGAACATCCTCTCCTATCATTCATGGACGGGTATGCCGGATACAACCAGATTAAAATGGCTGAGGAAGACATGCACAAGACTGCTTTCACTACACAGTGGGGTACATATTGCTACACAGTCATGCCTTTCGGTCTCATCAACGCCGGGGCTACCTATCAAAGAACCGCTACCACTCTCCTACATGATATGATGAACAAGGAGGTAGAGGTGTATGTCGATGACATGATTGTCAAGTTAAGAGAACGGGACGACCACATCAGCGCCCTTTGAAAATTCTTCACTTGTCTGCAGAAATATAACATGAGACTAAATCCTCAGAAGTGTGCATTCGGGGTCACCTCCGGAAAACTCTTGGGACATGTCGTCAGCAAAAGAGGCATTGAGATTGATCTAACCAAAATCAAAGCCCTTCAACAAATGCCACGGCCTAGGAACGAGAAGGAGATTCGGGGATTTCCCGGTCAGGTCCAATACATCAGCCGCTTCATTGCCAAGCTCACCATGATTTGTGAACCAATATTCAAGAAGCTTCGCGCCTTCGATCACACCGATTGGGACGACGACTGCCAAAAAGCCTTCGACAGGATAAAGGAAATCCTATCCAAACCTCCTGTCCTCATGCCACCTCAACCGGGGATTCCTTTATCCCTATACCTGACTTTTACCGACACAGCCATGGGAGCAATGCTAGCACTAACAGTCGACGGCGAGGAACGAGCCATCTACTACATCAGCAAAAAGTTCATCGAATACGAGACAAGGTACACCCAACTGGAAAAGACATGCCTTGCCCTAGTATGGTCAACAAAGAAGCAGCGGCATTATATGCTCAGCTACACGGTCCACATCTACTCCAAGATGGACCCGGTCAAATACATCATCGAAAAACCCGTACTAAACGGAAGGCTGTCTAGGTGGACGCTCATGCTGTCCGAGTTCGATCTCAAGTTTGTACCCCTCAAGGTTATCAAGGGAAGAGCAGTCGCCGATTTCCTGGCAAAGAATCCCGTCAACGAGGATCTAACAACCGACACCTGGTCACTTCCTGACGAAGACATCCTTTGTGCCGATTCCGACGCATAGGACCTATACTTCGATGGTGCATCTAATATAAGAGGCTTTGGGGTAGGAATCCTCCTAATATCGCCAGAGGGAGAACATGTTCCGATCTCGGTCAAACTGGACTTCGCCGTCACCAACAATGCTGATGAATATAAAGCATGTCTCATCGGCCTGCAAGCAGCCATCACACTTGGCATCAAAAGACTGAGGGTCCATGGCGATTCCTCGCTCATCATCAATCAGGTGTCCGGATCATGGAAAATCCGAAGTGACATCTTAGCTCCCTACCGAGCAAAGATCAATCAAGAGGCCGAGTTCTTCGACCAAGTCGACTACTTCCACTTGCCACGAGAATAAAATCAATTTGCTGACGCCCTGGCAAAACTTGTCGCGCTCGTCAACATACCTGACGACACGACATCGATGCCTCTATGTGTCGAGAGAAGGAGCGAGCCAGCTCACATTTGTGCCATCAACAACGACGAGGAAAACCATGATGAGCCTTGGTACCAAGCCATCCTCAACTACAAAACCAAAAACGAATTCCCTCCTAACTCTGACCCAAGAGGACAAAGAGCCATCCATTTACTTGCATCCCAATTCGTGGTAAACCAAAATCAAGTATACAAAAGAACACCCCAGGGAATTCTCCTCCTTTGTATTGACCATCACAAAGCCAAAAAAGTCATGGGAGAGGTCCACGACGGAGAATGTGGCCCTCACATGAGCGCAATGATGCTTACCCGAAAAATCATGCAGCTAGGTTACTATTGGACCACCATGGAAGCCGATTGCCGTAACTACGTCAAACATTGCCACAATTATCAAATATTCGCCAACATACAACATATACCATCATCCCTTTTATACACCATGACGTCACCCTGGCCTTTCTCCACCTGGGGCATCGACATCATCGGGAAAGTTAACCCGGTGGTCACCAAGGGACATTGTTTCGTCCTCGTCCCCATCGACTACTTCACCAAATGGGTGGAAGCACAGTCATATGCAGTCTTAACCTCCAAACAAGTGGCCAAGTTCATCCAAAACAACATCATCTGCAGATATGGGGTACCCCATGAAATCATCAGCGATCAAGACTCTCACTTTCGGGCGGACGCTCAGACCTTGCTGGATAAATACAAGATCAAAGGACATCGATCATCCCCCTACCATCCCCAAACTAATGGAGCGGTAGAGGCAGCAAATAAAACTCTTGTCACCATTATCAAGAAAATTCAAGACAACTACCACGATTGGTCGAGCAAGCTCCCATTCACACTCTGGGGATACCGAACCTCCATTCGAACACCGACAGGTGCCACACCCTTCTACCTAGCATACGGCATGGAGGCGGTTCAATCGGTAGAGTTAGAGGTCCCTTCTCTACACATCCTACTGGAGAGTCAAGTCCCCGAGGCGGAATGGAATCGTCGAAGGTACGAACAACTCACTTTTCTAGACGAACGGCGGCTCAACGCCTTGCACAACGTCCAGCTATACCAACGACGTATACAACGGGCATTCAACAAGAGGGTCAAACCAGGAATATTAAGGAAGGCGACTTGGTCCTCAAGTTGGTCCGAGCACCGTTACCCGTCGATCCGAGGAGAAAATTCAAACCCAACTGGGCCGGCCCATACCTGGTTAACAAGATACTTTCGGGGGGCGCAGTGAGACTGAGTGACCTAGATGGGGAGGACTTTACAAACCTGACCAACCTAGACCAACTCAAGAAATACTGCCCTTGAACCATAGCAACCAACGATCCAAGCCTAGTTTTACAACTAGCGTCCACCTTAACCCTTTTCAAGTCAAGTTCCTCAAACGCGTTCTGATTTGAAATTGCATGTTTTATCGAGTCTAAGTTGCGGCACCTTGCCTGTTTCGAATGTCCTTTGGTCTGTCAAAGGCAATGTCCATTTGCACTAAAACAAAAAAAACCCTGAACTACGAGCATGGTTTGATTTCACCTCTTCAGGTGGATACGTAGGCAGTCTCTCTTATACATGAGGGATACAACCACAAAACCCAATCAAACTTACAAAACATTTCGAACTACGATCATGGTTTGATTTCACCTCTCCAAGTGGATACGTAGGCAGTCCTTTCTTACACAGGAAGGATACAACCATCCCCATAATAAAAAAAAAACATCACCCACATCAACTTTCAAAAAAGAAAAGGGAAAACCATTCCCTTTCTCCACAAAATACAAAAAGAGCCTTTCTCCCTTCCTAAAATCCCACTTTCCTAAGTGCAAACGTTTAGGACGATTCAATTCGAAATGCCTTTACAAAATGGATGGAAGAAACGAGCGTTCACAATTTTTGACACGAGTAATCCTCTTATTTAATTAATAATGGGAGGGATTACAATTTCAACAACAAATAAAGCTCGGCAAGTCTACAACTTGTCAAGGCTAAGGTGTCGACTAAAACACCTCACGTAATAAAACTAGCACAAAACACACAATAACTAGCTAGTACAACATAATAACAACTCACAACACTAATACAACATAATAATAAAGTGGGTAATGGAGGTCTTCACTCTTCCATTCTACCCTTGCCTTTTCCCTCGGGGTACATCTTCCCCTTGTTCTTCTTGTTGGCCTGCCTAGCATGGATTTCCTCCTCGGAATAGATCCTCAACGGATCTAAGATGGCGACGGCCTCCAGTCTAGCACAAGACCCCATGTTCGACCCGAAACAAGCCAATGCACGGCCCACTATGTTCTTGGGACCCGAGCTTCTCCTCTTTGGTGGTCTCATCACATCCGGGCTAGCTCCATCAACATACTCCTCGAAGAAGGCACGGTTGGCCTTGCCAACCTCTCGATACTTTAAGTCGACGACCTCGTCCTTATGGAATTTGGACCTCTCTTCCAAGGACGGAGCTCTTGACCACTTGACATAAGCGGGAGTCACCCATCCCATGGCAACAGGATTTGGTACCTCCAAAGCGGCCGAGTGGCCCACCATCTTTCGAAGACCTCCACAAGCTCGGAGTTCCGGAAAACATTCTCTTGGACAAGGGTATCTTGAGCGGGCACCTTTTGTTGACGCCCCATTTGCCTCATGAGCCTTTCGGGATAAATGAAGGAAGCAACCTTCAAACCCACCACCATCAAAGAACGAGGACTAGCACCCGAAGCGGGCAACCCCGTGAAGGACCTCAAGTGCCACTATGGCACCACCCAACGGATGTGAGGACCACCCTCCTCCGCCAATCTTGCGGCCCAATAAGCCTCGGTAGAAGCAAAACTACCCGAGTACAACTTCTTCCTCATGGTAAGGAAATGGAAGGAATAAGAAGAAGAATCAACCGCAGGCTCTACATACCTTAGCCTCTCCAATAGCCACACTTGGAGGATCCTTAGGGATCCGAATGAGAGAGCTTCTCCACAAGAGCCTTCCTTGTCCAAAGCTTGGACGATCTCTCCAAGCACCAACCATGATGGATCTCTACCATGCTCCATTTGCTCGACCACATGAGCAAGGGTCATGCTACCATAGCATTTCGGCCCCTCCTTATTCAAAACATCAACAAAGAGGTACACATGGATAAGGCAAAAGGCAAGAGCCCTTCTGGGGACATGGCCCACCTGCAAGCCCAGCCGATCTGTGGACATACAACAGTCTTTTGAAAGCCACGCTCGGCGGCGTAAAAATGCTTTCGACCGGATCATTTTAGATCGGTCGGTTTCGTCTCGGTAAGGGTCTCGAAACGTTTAGAGATGTTCGAAGTCGCCACCAAGCATTTATGGGATGCCTAGAACACATTCGAAATCCACTTTATACCTCAGTCAAATCAAAGCACAAAGCAGCGTTTGACATAGGTACTAAAGATAAGGAAATCGTCCCTCTTTAGCATCCTATCTCTAGAATGACTCTCGTACGCCCTGGATAAGGTCGTCCACTATCCAAAGTTTCTGAGTAAGATGTGAAGGTACGTATTGGGAAGCCCTTTAATCAGACACCCAATCCCGCCCGCGTTAGCGGCCTCTACTGATCGATCTTGGTTGGTTGAATGCAAAAGTTGATAAAACGGTTTAAATGCATGAATGCGCATCCAATAATTTAAACCTAACATGTGAGAGCTTTCTAAGTCGGTTGATTTAATCCAAGTATCAAGTATAAGATGTCGAGTTGGATTAATGATTGATTTGCATGCAAGACGGAAATTAAACATCCATTTACCGTATTAGGTTTAGGGTGCATAGCATGATCCATTTGTCTTAGTAAGGCATTTTGCAAATATGGTTTTGGATAATCAAATAGTCATCTAATCCGTCCTATATCCGGGCTAACCGGAGTCGGGATCGGCCTAGACTAATGCTGGAAAGGAACAGGCCCTGTACCAGACGACTATATGAGGCGCGAGTCATCCGGCGGTGTAAGGGGCCTCCCCCTGGTTTTGAAAATGAGAAATGGAGAGCCTGTTTAGGCGCGGGTTAGCCCACGGTTTATGTGCCGTGTTCTGACCTTTTAGAAATCGTTATAAAATGTATTGAAAATGGGTGTTTGAACCCGGTTTGACTTAAAGGGGTCGTTTAGACAACATTTGTTGATTAGAAGAACTAGACTCGAATAATCATCATTATTTTGATAATATTCGGTGTCGGGTTCGATTTGACAAACGTGACATGAATAGTTTTGAAAATAATTATGGACTAATTATTTTAAGCCCATTTGAATGTTATTAGTCGATACTCATCATCGTACCTGGGTTAAAATCCGGCATGGTATGTAGAACCAAGGATGACTTTGTGTTGGTGACTAATATGTTTGTTTGAAAATGTAAAGAAATGAAATAAAAGGCTTTAAAATACCTTTTAAATGTCATTAACCAAATATTATCACCGAAACACGGATTTAACCGTCATGGTATGAGGAACCAAGGGTGAAAAATGTTTTATGGTTAAAACAAATGAAATAAAAAGGGTTCGAATGTATTTGGAATGGTAAAAACCGATTACAAATATGAAAGTGGATTAAAGGAAAATGACGAGAACAAACACGGTTGATCTCTGGTCTGAACACCCCATTTAGGCACGGGTAAACTGGCGACCTAAGGGGCTTCTGCCTCAGACCAAAAATCAGTTTTGGCTCGTTTATTCCATGTTTTGGTTCATGTTATGCATGTTTTAGCATGTTATAGTCATGAAACAAATGAAAACATAATAAAAGAGGATTTTTACACCCTCATACTTACATGTTTGGTTATGGCGAGTGACTGACGTAAGTGTAACAACTCATTTGATCGAAAAAAACTCGGTTTAAAACCGTTTTGGTAAGTAGAAAGAGTGTTTTAATGTTAGTGATGGTGTAGTGGTCGAAATGGTCGGACAAGTGATTTAATGCATGATGACGGTACCAAACAATGTGTAAGGCTCATGTTTACGATCGGTAGGTCGTAAATACGCATCGGGTTGTGACTTAAGAAGTAGAGTCGAGAATTTCAAGGGAGAAAAGAGGGGGCGGACACTCGCGTAAGTCTCAAATGGGTGGAATTTGAGGGGTATTTATAGGGAAATGAGTGGTTGTGTGAGTTTTGAGCGACGTGGCCACTTGGGCTGCTCAAAGAGGCGCGAGCCACGTCGCGGTTCTTCGAGTTGTGTTGTCACTTTCACAACAAACGCAATCATGATTTGTTCTATCCTAGGTTTTGTAGTCACATGTTTGGTACTTGACAAACATGAATCCGGGAAAACTTAAGGTAGAAGATTTGAAATGTTTTGTTTTTGGTGGTTGACTCGGTTTGACACGTTGTTGGAGTCGGGATTTGAATTTTTGAGTCGGTTTTTGGTCCGGTGTCGGTTTTGACTCTAGTTAGTGTCCTTGCGACCCCGTCATCGTGTATTAAACACTCCAGGTATTTTTGAAATATTTTGAAGTATTTTATTTTCGAAATCGTTTTAAGTTTTCCGACGTAAAGTTGTACACAAATTGTCGATCAAACGCCGCGATTCCAAAACATGTTGTAGTCTGATAATCAACGGGTGTTTGTTGGAGTCTCAGCAGATACTAGGTATCTACAGAGCCCCCACTATGACTGAGGCTTGGACAGGGCGAAAGTCAAAGTAGATTCCCCAGGTCAATCGAAGATTACAACCTGGAGACCCAAGCGACGTCGAGGCGGCTCGAAAGGATTCGGGCCAAGGACCTGCCGTCGGGAAGGGCGACGCCAAGGTGACTCGAGGGTACGAGCCAAGGACCTGTCATCGGGAGCAGTTTAGAGTCTGTCGACTATCCGTGTGGGTCGTTTAAAGTCCGTTAGACTACGTACAAAGGCTCGTCAGCCATAGGAAGGAGTCATACCTGAGGCATCTTCGGATATGTCCTTGCACTTTTGCGGACAAAGGCTCACCAGCTGTGGTAAGGAAATGTACTCGAGGCATCTTCGGGATCTGTCCTTGAGAGGTTGCGGACAAAGGCTTGCCAGCCAATGGTAAGGAAATGAACCCGAGGCATCTTCGGGATTTGTCCTTGAATATTTGCGGACAAAGGCTCGCCAGCCAGATAAGGAAATGTACCCGAGGCATCTTCGGGATCTGTCCTTGAAAGGTTGCGGACAAAGGCTCGCCAGCCATGGTAAGGAAATGTACACGAGGCATCTTCGGGATCTGTCCTTGAAAGATTGCGGACAAAGGCTCGCCAGCCAATGGTAAGAAAATGTACCCGAGGCATCTTAAGGATCTGTCCTTGATTGTTTGCGGACAAAGGCTCGCCAGCCATGACAAGGAAATGTACCATAGGCATCTTCGGGATCTATCCTTGAGTGTTTGCGGATAAAGGCTCGCCAGCCATGGTAAGGAAATGTACCCGAGGCATCTTCGGGATCTGTCTTTGAATGTTTGCGGACAAAGGCTCGCCAGCCATGATAAGGAAATGTACCCGAGGCATCTTCGGGATCTGTCCTTGCAAGGTTGCGGACAAAGGCTCGCCAGCCATGGTAAGAAAATATACCCGAGGCATCTTCGGGATCTGTCCTTGAAAGGTTGCGGACAAAGGCTCGCCAGCCAATGGTAAGGAAATGTACCCGAGGCATCTTCAGGATCTGTCCTTGAATGTTTGCGGACAAAGGCTCGCCAGCCATGATAAGGAAATGTACCCGAGGCATCTTCGGGATCTGTCCTTCCAAGGTTGCGGACAAAGGCTCGCCAGCCATGGTAAGGAAATGTACCCAAGGCATCTTTGGGATCTGTCCTTGAAAGGTTGCGGACAAAGGCTCGCCAGCCAATGGTAAGGAAATGTACCCGAGGCATCTTCGGGATCTGTCCTTGAATGTTTGCGGACGAAGGCTCGCCAGCCATGACAAGGAAATGTACCCGAGGCATCTTCGGGATATGTCCTTGAGTGTTTGCGGACAAAGGCTCGCCAGCAATGGTAAGGAAATGTACCCGAGGTATCTTCGGGATCTGTCCTTATTTTGCATTGCAGGTTGTTGTTGTTTTTGTTTGGGTTTATCAATTTCATGCCGTCGTAATGCCGAAATTTCGGCTGATGTTTTTTGTTTGTAGGAGAGTGTTCGGGACAGACAGGGTCCGTTGCTGCGACTCTAGAGGAGTTGTTCGGGGTGAGGCCGGTTAGCACTACGACTAGTACACCCGCCGTGGTTGTGGAAGACGTTGCCGAGGAGGAGAGACCTCATGAGCAGACTGCTGGGGCCACAGAGGCCGTCGAGGAGCGTGGGGTGCCCATTGTTGGGGCTACTGTCACTGGGAGAGCTCAGACTGGGTCTGAGGCTGGTACCTCCGGGAGGAGGGTTTCTTCGAGGGAGCGTCGTCCTCGGGCGACCAGACGGTCGTTGCAGGACGTCACCAGGGTCTTTGAGCTGGGCCCTGCCCACCACGTTAAGTCCCGCGGCCATAAGAGACGGAGAGCGGAGACAGTTGAGGACGACGTCATCGTTGCGAGTTGGAGAGCCAGACGGGCCATAGCCCCGCGGGGGTTGCTTTTACGGGCGGCGCCTGCCTAGGCCGAGGGTTTTGACGGCAGCCAGTTTTTGCTTCGACTGGACAGACACCTCTTCTACCGTGCTCACGAGGGCTTGGTGAGTCATGTTCCTCGATTGAATTTTATCACATTTGAAGTGTTGGGCCTGAATAGGCATTCTGACGTTGCTTGTTTTTTATTTCAGGAGATTGGCACCATGTGGACTTTCTCGGGCTTCTCTACCTGCTTGGGTTTCTACGACGTTCTCCGAGCCGGGACGAGGGCGTTGATAGAGAGGTCGGCTTTTGGGTCGTTGGTGGCCGCCTGGCGGGACATTCACAGGTCTTCGATTAGGGCGAACCTGTGTCTGATCCGCGCCATGTTGGATCAGTACTGGGATACGACGTCGTCGTTCCACATGGAGTTTGGGGAGGTTCGCGTGACCTTAGAGGACTTTGCCATGGTATCCGGCGTTCCTTGTGGCGAGTTGCCCATTGAGTTTACCGAGACGCCGGAGAGAGTGTCCTCTCTTGCGATCACTACTTTGATCGGTACTGCTTTGCCGGAGCCTTCCTGCGTCACTCCGTACTTGATCGCGAGTTCGTACGTGAAGGACCACTTCACTGGAGGGTGGCAGGTGTTACTCCGGCGCTGTTGGAGAGTCCGGAGGCAGAGGTTGAGGCCGACACGAAGGAGGCACGGCTGTGGTTGTGGTACTTCTTGGGTGCCACGTACTTTGGTGACAAGGGTGAGCGCTTGTCGGCCAAGGTGCTTCCTCTCCTCACTGACCTTGAGACTTTGGGTCGGTATGACTGGGTTACGCCGGCTTTGGCAATTTTCACTCGGTACTTGCACGCGGCGGTGCGTCCGGAGACAGTGGGAGCGGGTAGTGCTCCTGCTTTGGTTGGTCCCGGCCTCATCTTTGAGGTACGAGTTTTTTGTGGTAGTTTTTTTTTGAGTTTGATTTTGATTTTGATTTTGGCAATTTTTGAGAAATTGGTTGATTTGTGTTTGTTGTGTTTGATTACGGGCTTGGTTGTATGCTTACTTCACTCCTCTGCGTCCGGGGACTACAGACGGTGTTCCCTCGACTTACCCTGCTGTGAGGGGTTGGACGGTGGCTCGGAAGAAGTCGATTAAGTCGACTTACGAGGACTGTAGGCGTTGCATGAACAAGCTTCGGGTTGCTGATGTAAGTTCTTGCTCTCTTCCCCTTCTTCTTTATAGAAATAGATAGATATAGGATGATTAGGTAGCTTATGAAGCCCCCAGTTAGCTGAATAGCTTTGTTTTGAATGCAGTTCGTTGTGCGACCTTGGGAGCACTACACGGGTGTACCGGCTACCATCAGGGAGCGTTTGCGGCCTCGCAGCTCCCTGCGTTTGTACTTGGAGATGGCGATTGAGCCGGTTTGGTACCTGGGCGAGCGTTTAGTTCGCCAGTGCTTTACCGAGACTTTCGTCGTGCCGGTTGACCCGCCTAGGGTGTTGTTCCAGGAGTCGACCTCTAATGAGGTTGAGGAGCACCTTCACGGTCAGGGAGGTGAGGAGCTATTGCTACGGGACGTTGACTACGATACCTTCTGGTTGTCGAGGCTTGCTTGGTACCCGATCGAGGTATGTTTTCCCCTTTTTTGTTTTCATTGCCTCTCTTAGCAGGAGGGTTTATCATCTTTGATGTGGATCCAAATGGTAGGGAGTTGACCTGCTGATGAGGACTCAGCCCCCAGCTTTCCCGACGGAGACCACTTTTCAAGGACCGGGTGGCGAGGAGCTTCAGTTGCGCTTACCGGAGCCTGCGGCGGCCGAGGTGACCGATGCTGGCATGGAGTGGAGGTTGATCGTTCTGAGGGTGAGCTCCTGACTTGAACACTTTCCTCAATTACACCTTGCCTTACATTGTATTGAAGGACATTTTGTTTTGTAGGTGACGACTGTTAGTCACCAGGACTTGTGGCGGATGGCTAACCGCTGGAGGGCGCTTGCTGGTGACCTGGCTGCGAGGGAGGCTCGGCTTTCTCAGGTACGTTTTGTGTCCTGTTTTTGTGTGTTTTGTGTTGTATTTCGTGTTTTTAGATCTTGAGGATCTGTTATTGTGTTTTGTAGGGCACTGCGGATCCGGCGGAGCTTGCTCGGGTCTGTGCTGAGTTGAAGGCAGCTAGGTCGATGATCGACGCCCAGGGGTTGGGGATCACTCGTCGGGACCAGGAGTTGAGGCGTCGTGAGGACGAGCTGCGGAGCCGAGACACGGAGATTGCTTCTCTCAGGGCCTAGATGGCTGCGGCGGAGGAGCTTCGCATCGTGATGGAGCAGGAGACGCTGGAGAGTTCTCCGGAGAGGGAGTCTGAGCAGGTGGTGGTGTATGCGTTGGCGGCGACTCCTAGTGAGACCAGGACTGGTCCGACGGGAGACGTTGAGCAGTTGTCGTAGTTTGTCCGTGTCTTGGACTCTTGTCTATACATATTTACTTTTTGCGTGAGGCGGTTTGTATATATGTGTTTTTTTATTGTGGTTCATTTTGTGAATTTTTTGGCTTTTTTGTGTTGTGTTTCGGTGGAGCGTTGTCAGCTGTCAATTCTCCTTTTGCTTCACACTGGTGCCTGCATCGTTAGTGTAGAAAACAGGCAATAGGTAGCACATATGCATAAACGTAAACACGTAAAAGCCTTTGATTGAAAAACAAAATTAACTGCGATGACTCGGAGTTAAAATTGAAATTTTGAAAATTCCGTGACAAATCGTCACGTTCGGAATTCAAAAGGAATTGATTTGAAAATTTGAGCAATTAACTCGTGTCGTGAATTAAATTGCGTCGAAATCATTGAAATTGACTCGAAAAATTCAAACTCAAACCGTCAAGAAAGAATTTTTGAAAAGGATTTTTGCGAGTATATTTGATTTTTGATTTTTGATTTTTGAGGTCAAGACTGGAATTTGTGAGTGCTTGAATTTTTGAGGAAAATTGACGTCGTGTTATCAATCTTCGATTTTGATTTTTGATGGAAAATTGCGAAAAAGCGAAAAATTTTCGGAATTTCGACTGACATGGAAACGATCCATCGCGGATCGGGGCGACTAGCCCTTCCCCCCTTAAAAAAAAGGAAAAAAATCCGTATGTTTAAAGCTGCGTCAAGGAAACCGTGTCGGATTTCGTAAAACGCGAAAACAAGGAAATGTGAGTGTGAGGAAACACAAAATATTTTGAATCATCCCGAAGAGGCGCGAGCTTCCTGGCGGGAGGTTTGAGGTGTCAGGAGAAAACACAAGTTGAAAGAGACAAGTCAACAGCGGGAATCCTGGAGAAGCCTCAAAGAGGCGCAAGCAGCCTGGCGATGGAAGCCAGCTCTCCCTTTTTTTCTGGAAAATGCGCTGATCATTTTGTATAAATAGGGACATTTGCGCTTCATTGTTTCATCATCCGAAACACAAAAACATCTCTACAAAACCTCTTCTTCTTCCACAAAAATATTCATGGATGCTTTTGAGAACGCATTGCGACAATGGTGCCGGGATTTGTCGCCTCCCGAAAAGTATCAACTCGTTTGCATGGGAGTTGGTCAATTGTTGGTGCTTCGTCAAGTCAAGGTGCAACCTTCGTTTCTTGAAGCATGTTCTCGGTTTTGGGATTCAAAACACCATGTTTTCGTTTTCCCGAAAGGTGAGCTTTGTCCTCTTGCCGAAGAAGTTGGAGCCATTGGTGGGTGGTCGGGTTGTGTTCCGGTGCTTCCTCCGACTCGGTTGTGCTACAAGGAGAAATTCCGTTCCATGTTGGGCTTATCAACAAGCCAAATCAACTTTCTTCTTGATCCACATGGTGTGGATATGTTGGCTCTTATCAACATCTTTTCAAACCGATTAGATGTTAATGTCTCGGAGGTGGCTAGGAGAAGGGCTCTTGCATTTTGCCTTGTCCATGTGTACCTCTTTGTTGATGTCTTGAAGAAGGAGGGGTCAAGATGCCATGGTAGCATGACCCTTATCCATGTGATTGAGCAAATGGAGCATGGTAGAGATCCATCATGGTTGGTGCTTGGAGAGATTATCCAAGCTTTGTACAAGGAAGGCTCTTGTGGAGAAGCTCCCTCTTTCAGATCCCCAAGTATCCTCCAAGTGTGGCTATTGGAGAGGCTAAGGTATGTAGAGCCTCCGGTTGATTCTTCTTCTTATTCCTTCCGTCACCTTACCATGAGGAAGAAGTTGTACCCGGATACTTTCGCTTCCACCGAGGCCTATTAGGCCACAAGATTGGCGGAGGAGGGTGGTCCTCATATCCGTTGGGTGGTGCCGTGGTGGCACTTGAGGTCCTTCACGGGGTTGCCCGCTTCGGGTGCTAGTCCTCGTTCTTTGATGGTGGTGGGTTTGAAGGTTGTTTCCTTCATATATCCCGAAAGGCTCATGAGGCAAATGGGGCATCAACAAAAGGTACCCGCTCAAGATACTCTTGCCCAAGAGAATGTTTTCCGGAATTCCGAGCTTGTGGAGATCTTCGAAAGATGGTGGGCCACTCGGCCGCTTTGGGAGGTGCCAAACCCCGTTGCCACGACATGGGTGACTCTCGCTTATGTCAAGTGGTCACGTACTCCATCCTTGGAAGAGAGGTCCAAATTCCATAAGGACGAGGTTGTCGACTTGAAGTACCGAGAGGTTGGCAAGGCCAACCGTGCCTTCTTTGAGGAGTATGTTGATGGAGCTACCCCCGATGTGATGAGACCACCGAAGAGGAGGAGTTCCGGCCCCAAGAATATGCTGGGCCGTGCCTTGGCTCGTCTCGGGTCGAACATGGGGTCTTGTGCTAAACCGGAGGCCGTTGCCGTCTTAGATTCGTTTAGGATCCGTTCCGAGGAAGAAGTCCATGCTAGGCGGGCCAACAAGAAGAACAAGGGGAAGATGTACCCCGAAGGAAAAGGCAAGGGTATAATGGAAGAGTGAAGACCTCCATTACCCACTTTATTATTATGTTGTATTATTGTTGTGAGTTTTTATTATGTTGTACTAGATAGTTATTGTGTGTTTTGTGCTAGTTTTATTATGTGAGGTGTATTAGTTGACACCTTAGCTTTGACAAGTTGTAGACTCGTCGAGCTTTATTTATTGTTGAAATTGTAATCCCTCCCATTATTAATTAAATAAGAGGATTGCTTGTGTCGAAAATTGTGAACGCTTGTTTCTTCCATCCATTTGGTGAAGGCAATTCAATTTGAATCGTCCTAAATATTTGCACTTGGAAAAGTGGTATTTTGTGGAAAGGGAGAGAGGCTTATTTTGTATTTTTGTGGGAAATGGGAATGGTTTTCCCTTTTCTCTTTTTTTTTTGGGATGTTTTTATACGTGGGGATTTTTTATATGGGGATGGTTGTTTTTGAATGTGGGAATGGTTGTATCCTTCTTGTGTAAGAAAGGACTGCCTACGTATTCACCTGGAGAGGTGAAATCAAACCATGATCGTAGTTCGAAACGTTTTGTAAATTTGATTGGGTTTTGTGGTTGTATCCCTCATGCATAAGAGGGACTGCCTACGTATCCACCTGAAGAGGTGAAATCAAACTATGTTCGTAGTTCAGGGGGTTGTTTTGTTTTAGTGCAAATGGACGTTGCCTTTGACAGATCAAAGGACATTCGAAACGGGCAAGGTGCCGTAGCTTAGACTCGATAAAACATGCAATTTCAAATCAGAACACGTTGAGGAACTTGACTTGAAAAGGGTTGAGGTCGTTGCTAGTTGTAAAACTAGGCTAGGTCGTTGGTTGTTATGGTTCAAGGGTAGTACTTCTTGAGTTGGTCTAGGTTGGTCGGGTTTGTAAAGTCCTCCCCATCTAGGTCACTCAGTCTCATTGCGCCCCCCCCCGAAAGTATTTTCTTGACCAGGTATGGCCCGGCCCAGTTGGGTCTGAATTTCCCCCTCGGATCGACGGGTAATGGTGCTCGAACTAACTTGAGGACCAAGTCGCCCTCCTGGATGTTTCTGGGTTTGACCTTCTTGTTGAATGCCCGTTGTATACGTCGTTGGTATAGCTGGACATTGTGCAAGGCGTTGAGTCGTCGTTCGTCTAGAAGAGTGACTTGTTCGTACCTTCGACGGGTCCATTCCGCCTCAGGGACTTGACTCTCTAGTAGGATGCGTAGAGAAGGGACCTCTAACTCTACCGGTTGAACCGCCTCCATACCGTATGCTAGGTAGAAGAGTGTGGCGCCTGTCGGTGTTCTAATGGAGGTTCGGTATCCCCAGAGTGCGAATGGGAGTTTGCTCGGCCAATCGCGGTAGTTGTCTTGCATTTTCTTGATAATGGTGACAAGAGTTTTGTTCGCTGCCTCCACCGCTCCGTTGTTTTGGGGACGGTAGGGGGATGATCGATGTCGTTTGATCTTGTATTTGTCTAGCAAAGCTTGAGTTTCCGCCCGGAAGTGAGAGCCTTGATCGCTGATGATTTCATGGGGTTCCCCATATCGGCAGATGATGTTGTTTTGAATGAACTTGGCCACTTGTTTGGCGGTCAAGACTGCATATGACTGCGCTTCCACCCAGTTGGTGAAGTAGTCGATGGCGACAAGGACGAAGCAATGCCCCTTGGTGCCTATCGGGTTGACTTTCCCGATGATGTCAATGCCCCAGGTTGAGAAAGGCCAGGGTGATGTCATGGTGTATAAAAGGGATGGTGGTATGTGTTGTATGTTGGCGAAGATTTGACAATTGTGGCAATGTTTGACGTAGTTACGGCAAACGGCTTCCATGGTGGTCCAGTAGTAACCTAGCCGCATGATTTTCCGTGTAAGCATCATTGCACTCATGTGAGGGCCACATTCTCTGTCGTGAACCTCTCCCATGACTTTTTTGGCTTTGTGATGGTCAATGCAAAGGAGGAGAATTCCTTGGGGTGTTCTTTTGTAGAGTTGATTTTGGTTTATCACGAATTGTGATGCAAGTAAACGGATGGCTCTTTGTCCTCTTTGATCAGAGTTGGGAGGGAATTCGTTTTTGGTTTTGTAATTGAGGATGGCTTGGTACCAAGGTTCATCATGGCTTTCCTCGTCGTTGATAATAGCACAAATGTGGGCTGGCTCGCTCCTTCTCTCGACACATAGGGGCATTGATGTCATGTCGTCAGGTATGTTGACGAGCGCGACAAGTTTTGCCAGGGCATCAGCAAATTGATTTTCCTCGCGTGGCAAGTGGAAGTAGTCGACATGGTCGAAGAATTCGGCCTCTTGAATGATCTTCTCTTGGTAGGGAGCTAAGCTGTCAGATCAGATTTTCCATGATCCGGACACCTGATTGATGATGAGTGAGGAATCGCCGTGGACCCTCAGCCTCTTGATGCCAAGTGTGATGGCTGCTTGTAGGCCTATGAGACATGCTTCATATTCAGCAATATTGTTGGTGACGGCGAAGTCCAGCTTGACCGAGATCCGAACGTGTTATCCCTCTGGTGAAATTAGAAGGATTCCTACCCCGAAACCTCTCAGATTAGATGCACCATCGAAGTATAGGTCCCATGCGTCGGAGTCGGCGCAAAGGATGTCTTCGTCAGGAAGTGACCATGTGTCGGTCGTTAGATCCTCGTTGACGGGATTTTCTGCTAGGAAATCGGCAACCTCTCTTCCCTTGATAACCTTAAGGGGTACAAACTTGAGGTCAAATTCGGACAGCATGAGCGTCCATCTAGACAGCCTTCCGTTTAGTACGGGTTTTTCGAAGATGTATTTAACCGGGTCCATCTTGGAGTAGATGTGGACCGTGTAGCTGAGCATGTAATGCCGCAGCTTTTTTGTTGACCATACTAGGGCAAGGCATGTCTTTTCCAGTTGGGTATACCTCGTCTCGTACTCAATGAACTTTTTGCTGATGTAATAAATGGCTCGTTCTTCGTTGCCAACTGTTTGTGCTAACATTGCTCCCATGGCTGTGTTGGTAATAGTCAGGTATAGGGATAGAGGAATCCCTGGTTGAGGTGGCATGAGGACAGGAGGTTTGGATAGGATTTCCTTTATCCTGTCGAAGGCCTTATGACAGTCGTCGTCCCAATCGGTGTGATCGGAGGCACGAAGCTTTTTGAATATTGGTTCACAAATCATAGTGAACTTGGGAGAGAAGCGGCTGATGTATTGGACCTGATCGAGAAATCCCCGAATCTCTTTCTCGTTCCTAGGCCGAGGCATTTGTTGAAGGGCTTTGATTTTGGTTGGATCAATCTCAATGCCTCTTTTGCTGACGACATGTCCCAAGAGTTTTCCAGATGTGACCCCGAATGCACACTTCTGAGGATTTAGTCTCATGTTATATTTCCGCAGACGAGCGAAGAATTTCCGGAGGGCATTGATGTGGTCGTCCCGTTCTTTTGATTTGACAATCATGTCATCGACATATACCTCTACCTCCTTGTGCATCATATCATGTAGGAGAGTGGTAGCGGTTCTTTGATAGGTAGTCCCGGCGTTGATGAGGCCGAAGGGCATGACCGTGTAGCAATATGTACCCCACTGTGTGGTGAATGCTGTCTTGTGCATGTCTTCCTCAGCCATCTTAATCTGGTTGTACCCAGCATACCCGTCCATGAATGATAGGAGAGCATGCTCGGCAGTATTGTCCACCAGAATGTCAACATGTGGCAAAGGGAAGTCGTCTTTTGGGCTTGCCTTGTTTAGATCCCTGAAGTCGACGCAAACCCGAATTCTTCCGTCTTTCTTTGGTATGGGCACAATGTTGGCCCCCCAGTCAGAGTATTCAGACACTTTGATGAAGCCAGCCTTGAACTGTTTATCCACTTCTTCCTTGATTTTCAGGGCCCATTCAGGACGCATCTGGCGTATCTTCTGCTTCACAGGTTTAGCCCCGGGTTTAATGGGTATCCGGTGCTCTGCAATTTCTCTGTCAATCCCAGACATGTCTCTGTAAGACCAGGCGAACACGTCCTTGTATTCGTGGAGGAGGACAATGAACTGTTGTCTTTCCGAGGGGTCCAGGGTTGTCCCTATCCTAAGTTCTTGAGGTATGTTATCGGTTCCTACGTTAATAGGTTCGGTCTCCTCAATGATGGGGGTTCTGGTTTCCCTTTTGTCAAGTTCTTTGGCTAGGTGAGGTGGGTAGTCACTCAAGTCAAATTCCTCATAGTCATTCAGAATTGCATTGCAGTTAAAATGAGACGAGTCATAAGCAAACTTAGCGTTCATTAAGTTGACACGAGCGAAAAGCTCGGAAAGGACAGACATCTCGTGGTCAGTCAGAGGCGACACAACAGAGGAGGTAGCCCCGGAATGTGCTCCAGGTTGTCACCTTTCATGGGAGTGGGGGTGACCCTAGTAGACTCAGCCTCTGAAACAGCCACGACTTTGTGATAAAACAGTGGGAAGGGGACCTTGACTGGGACATTAGGAGCGTTAGGAGCTATGATAGACTCTGACTCCGACTCAGACTCGGACTCAGATCCTTCTTCACTTCCCTCCTTGAACATAGGGCCTTCTCCAATTGTTATCTTGAGAATGCGGCCTTGGCGATCGGTCCACTTGACTGTCTTTCTCCAGCCTCGGGTAGCCTTCTCTGGGTCAGTATCGGAGATCAAGGCGGTGGGATCAAATTGGTTGTCCTTCAGGGCGATGTTGATAATGTCCTCATAGTCGAGGTGCTTGATGTTATCTTCCCCAAAGAGGAGAGTGACAGCTTGTCCGTCGAGTCATGGTGACGACTTAGACTCAGTTGATGCAGTTTCGGCGTTGTCGGGGATAAAGTAGCATTCCTGGAGGACTTCCACTCCTGGGTACCTAGCCCTGGCCACAGAGTCATATATTGGCTCCGGAAAGCCATGGTAGAGCTCGGATTCTCCCTCGGGGACAAAGTATCCATTGAGAGACAGATGATAGGGACGGAGGATAACTCCGTGCTTCTTGCGTTTTCGGACTTGGAGGTTCATCTCCTGGATATCTTCGTCGGTAGGTTCGTATCCCAGCCCAAAGGGAATGTTGGGGACCTTAGCCTGTTTCAAGGGAGGCAATGGGTCCTTCAGTAGATTGAGCGGCAAACCCAGGAAATAACCTTGACACATCATGATACGGTTGACCGTGAGGTTGGCGAACGGGTCACAATCAGAGGGCGTGGATTCATCAGTTATGGCGTTTACGGCTTGGAAACCCCACATTTCGTTATCGTCCTCCTTAATGGCTTGGGAGGCTATCCCCTTTCTCATGACTGCCTTGATCGGGGAAGTAGGAATTGTGATTGATTTCCCGTTGAAGGGGACCCTGATCTTCTGGTGGAGAGTCGAGGTGACTGCCTTGACGGCGTGAATCCAGGGACGTCCCAGGAGCATGTTGAAGGAGACGTCGATGTCGACCACTTGAAAACTGGTTTGTCTTTCCAGTGGTCCGGTTGCGACGGTCAAGGTGATAAGCCCAGCGACCTTGCGACGAGTGCCGTCGTAGGCATATACCCCTTGATTTGTTGGGACCAAGTCAGCTTCCCTAATACCCAGCTTATGAGCCGTCTAGAGGGGAATGACATTCACCGCGGATCCGTCATCCACGAGGACCATGGGTACATTTTTCTGGAGGCATTGTACGGTGATATACAGGGTCAGGTTATGATCGGCTCCCAACGGAGGGATATCCTCGTCGGAGAAGATGATTGGGGTGTTCAGATCAGGGGCGTCCCTTGTCATGTGCACCACTATTTCTTCTGGGGAAGAGGTGGAGGGCACTATTAATTTTCCTAAAGCCTATAGCAGAGCCTGCCGATGCTCAAAAGACGTTGCGATTAGTTGCCAAATTGAGATTTCAGCTTTCGCCTTTTGAAGCTGTTTCAGGATTGAGTTCTCAGGAGCCTCTGGTTGAGCGTCCACCTCTGGGACGACTTGGTCATTCGTTGTTGGAACGACCGTTGGACTGTTCGGATTCTGATAGGGACGTCCGGACCGGGTGAGATGTCTGATTTCTTTCGCCCGTTTCTCCTTCCCTGGCATGATATAGACATCCTCAACATCATCTCTCCATATGCCATTAATTTCGGATTCTCGAGGATACCTTGGAGGTGTATTCCTCGGTGGGTAGTTCTTGTGAGGGATATTTTTGTGAGGATGGTTTTTGTGAGGGTGATTTTTATAGGGGTAGTTATTTTGAGGGTAGTTATTTTGAGGGTGATTTTCGTGAGGTCTATGCCAGAATGGTCGTGGGAGCAATCCATCCTGGGGTGGATAGTTTTGAATGCTTGGGGAATTCTCCCTCGGGCGCGGTGGTGGAGGATTGAAAATGAGTCGACGGTAGGCATCGTCGAGTCGGGTGATTCTCTCAGAGAGGCTGGGTATGGCCTCCTCAACTTGTTGAAACATAGTGAGCATAGTGGCAGCACTAAACACAAACACCCCGTCTGAAGAATCTTTTCCCAAAGTATTCACCTCGTCGTCAATCGGCAGGATGAGGTGAGAGGAGTCTAGGGTCGGCTCATCGCCAGAGATGGCGTGGATTCCCAGAGGATTCGTCTTGTTGTTCGGCTTAGTTGGTGGGGGTAATGGCAAATCTCCTTTCTCAATCATGTCTTGAATGAGGTGCTTGAGTTTGAAGCAAGTTTCGGTGTCATGCCGTTTCCCTCGATGATACTGACAGTAGGCGTTGGGGTTCCAAAATCGGGACTTCTTGGCATCGGTCGGATCCGGGCTGGGTCTGATCGGTTGTAACTTCCCCTGGTCCATGAGCCTTTTCAGGGCACTTGCATAAGTCGACCCTATGTTGGTAAACACTCTCTGGGGGCGCTCAGTTCTCTTAGCAGATGGTTCGACGAGGTTAACCTCATCAATCTTGTTCGTCTGGCCGTAAGGGCGAGATACGGTTGAGGTGGATCCCTGGTAACCTCTGCCAGTGGTCTTGGCTAAGACACCCTTTTGGAGGTCGTCCTCAATGCGCGTCCCAAGAATCTGCAGATCTTGGAAGGTCTTGATGTTCTGATATCTCAGTAGGTTGGCATAGACTGGGTGGAGATTGTTGACAAACTTTTCCACCAAAGTTAACTCACTCGGCTTACTGACCAATTGAGTACTCACCCTCCTCCAACGGGTTAGGAACTCAGTGAACCCCTCCTTGTCGTTCTGCATTATCACTTCGAGAGTACGGGTATTAGCCTGGATCTCGACATTGTCGGCATACTGTTTGGCAAACTCAACTGCGATCTCATCCCAAGTAGTAAGGTTTTTCGGATCAAGGGAGTAGTACCATTGGCGAGGAATCGGCTCCAAAGAGAATGGGAAGATCCGGGTAAAAAGTTCATGTTTGACCCTTTTAATGGCCATGTAGTCCTTGAAAGCACGGATATGGTTGACTGGGTCCTCCACTCCTCTGAACTTAGGCACATCGGTCAGGGTGAAGTTGTCGGGTAACTGGTCCCCAACAGGTTCGAACCTCCGGTTGTTCTCAAGATGGATATTGTTACCCCAGGCTAGGAGCTGTTCTTCCAAGAGCTTTAACCTCTTCTCAGTTTCAGTCAGAGGTGGAGTATTATGTTCCCGAGTTTCCTTGTTCTCCAGGGCGTCGATACGGGTCTCGACGCGATCTAGGGTGACCTTAAGAGCGGTAAGCAGGCTGGCTAGTTGATCAGTTGTGACATCTCTGTTGTTATCATTGTTGTTGGACAAAGCTGAAGACGGGGCCATGGCTCTGAGGCAGAAAAACGGCTCACATTACAACTCAATCCGACACGGTTCCAAGACTGAACGCAGACAACGTAAAGGACGAGACAAAGATCAGACTCAACAAGGCGGGGGTGACCGTGTGTGGTCCCCCGGTGCTGACTCGATTTATGACGTGACGGTGTTGACCGAACTTTTGAAACGAGTCCAACATGACGGCGTGACGCCGTTGGACAAGTCTCGTGGTGAGACGACTTATAAGTAAAGACCAATAACTATTGGAATGGTGGACTGAAGTTTTCGAAAATAGAAATTTTCAAAAAGATTCATTTGTCGCTTAAATGGACGGCTTCCGAAGATAGAGATCTCCGCAAGTCGGTCAGTTGAAAGGGTTGTCTTAAGTTTATTTGCAAAAGACAGTTTGAGCTTGAATCGGCTCGGAAAACAGTGCATCGTTTCCCAAGACGGTTTTGAAATTCAATATCGTATGTTTTGAAAATCGGGTTTGAAAATGTTTGAAGAGGTCTCGGGGATGTTGCATGGTCCTCGGGATATCGAAAGTGTCTCGAGAAAAAGGGGGTGTACTTTTCTCGGGTTTTGAAAGAGCCATTGTCGGCGCGAAACGGGTTAAAATCTGTGTCTAGACGCGGCGATTATAATGGCGTAAAAAGGTGATTTGAAATGGTTGTAGAAAACCGGGTTTGAAAATCGTCATTATGATGGCCTAGAAAGGCGTGTTGAAATGGTTATACAAAACCGAGTTTGAAAATCGTCATTACGACGACCTAGAAAGGCGTGTTGAAATGGTTATAGAAAACCGGGTTTTGAAAATCGTCATTACGACGGCCTAGAAAGGCATGTTGAAATGGTTATACAAAACCGGATTTGAAAATCGTCATTACGACGGCCTAGAAAGGCGTGTTTAAATGGTTATACAAAACCGGGTTTAAAAATCGTCATTACGACGGCCTAGAAAGGCATGTTGAAGTGGTTATACAAAACCGGGTTTGAAAATCGTCATTACGATGGCCTAGAAAGGCGTGTTGAAATGGTTATACAAAACCGGGTTTGAAAATCGTCATTACGACGGCCTAGAAAGGCGTGTTACGGTCGGCGAAAGACCGAGTTTTGAAATGGCCATTATAACGGCGCAAAAGGGTGGTTTTAAAAGTTTGAAAATGAAACGGAAGGACTTATGATCAAGTAGCACATAAGCACTCGCAGGTCATTATATTATGCCTTATGCTGACACGGGTTTTGGCTTAAAAGGGTGGGTTACACACCAAGCAATCAAACCCCGATTTTCGAGAGAGATACCAATCCAAACAAAATGTGTAAGGAGGGTGCCCTAGCCTCGTGTTCGAAAGTGATGAAAGCTCTTTGACGAAACAGAAATGTGTAACGTCAACGTTATGCTTGACTCAATCAGGATTCGAAACGCGGGGATGAGAAAACTCACGCCGACGAGACGAGCCAATTAGTCGAAAAGGGTTAGGTTGTGGACCCTGACAAGGAACCCGACCGTGACCGTAATATCAATTAATGCATTCCAACCAAAACCTCGTTCGAGTCTCACCATCAAGGGATCACAAAGACGTAAGTGTCCTAGTTTTCCCCAGCAGAGTCGCCAATCTGTGGACATGGCCCACATGCAAGCCCAGCCGATCTGTGGACATACAGCGGTCTTTTGAAAGCCATGCTCGGCGGCGTAAAAATGCTTTCGACCGGATCATTTTAGATCGGTCTGTTTCGTCTCGGTAAGGGTGTCGAAACGATTAGAGATGTTCGGAGTCGCCACTAAGCATTTATGGGATGCCTGGAACCCGTTCGAAATCCACTTTATACCTCGGTCAAATCGAAGCACAAAGCAGCGTTTGTAATAGGTACTAAAGATAAGGAAATTGTCCCTCTTTAGCATCCTATCTCTAGAATGATTCTCGTACGCCCTGGATAAGGTCTTCCACTATCCAAAGTTTCTGAGTAAGAGGTGAAGGTACGTATTGGGAAGCCCTTTAATCAGACACCCAATCCCGCCCGCGTTAGCGGCCTCTACTGATCGATCTTGGTTGGTTGAATGCAAAAGTTGATAAAACGGTTTAAATGTATGAATGCGCATCCAATAATTTAAACCTAACATGTGAGAGCTTTCTAAGTCGGTTGATTTAATCCAATTATCAAGAATAAGATGTCGAGTTGGATTAATGATTGATTTGCATCCAAGACAGAAATTAAACATCCATTTACCGTATTAGGTTTAGGGTGCATAGCATGATCCATTTGTCTTAGTAAGGCATTTTGCAAATATGGTTTTGGATAATCAAATAGTCATCTGATCCGTCCTATATCCGGGCTAACCGGAGTCGGGATCGTCCTAGACTAATCTTTGAAAGGAACAGCCCCCGTGCACTGACGGCTATATGAGGCGCGAGCCGGCCCGGTGTGTAAGGGGCCTCCCCCTGGTTTTGAAAATGAGAAATGGAGAGCCTGTTTAGGCGCGGGTTAGCCCACGGTTTATGTGCCGTGTTCTGACCTTTTAGAAAACGTTATAAAACTTATTTAAAATGGGTGTTTGAACCCGGTTTGACTTAAAGGGGTCGTTTAGACCGCATTTGTTGATTTGAAGAACTAGACTCGAATAATCATCATTATTTTTATAATATTCGGTGTCGGGTTCGATTTGACAAACTTGACATGAATAGTTTTGAAAATAGTTATGGACTAATTGTTTTAAGCCCATTTGAATGTTATTAGTCGATACTCATCATCGTACCCGGGTTAAAATCCGACATGGTATGTAGAACCAAGGATGACTTTGTGTTGGTGACTAATATGTTTGTTTGAAAATGTAAAGAAATGAAATAAAAGGCTTTAAAATACCTTTTAAATGTCATTAACCAAATATTATCACCGAAACACGGATTTAACCGTCATGGTATGATAAACCAAGGGTGAAAAATGTTTTATGGTTAAAACAAATGAAATAAAAAGGGTTCGAATGTATTTGGAATGGTAAAAATCGATTACAAATATGAAAGTGAATTAAAGGGAAATGACGAGAACAAACACGGTTGATCTCTGGTCTGAACACCCCATTTAGGCGTGGGTAAACTGGCGACCTAAGGGGCTTCTGCCTCAGACCAAAAATCAGTTTTGGCTCGTTTATTCCATGTTTTGGTTCATGTTATGCACGTTTTAGCATGTTATAGTCATGAAACAAATGAAAACATAATAAAAGAGGATTTTTACACACTCATACTTACATGTTTGGTTATGGCGAGTGACCGACGTAAGTGTAATAACTCGTTTGATCGGAAAAAACTCAGTTTAAAACCGTTTTGGTAAGTAAAAAGAGTGTTTTAATTTTAGTGATGGTGTAGTGGTCGAAATGGTCGGCAAGTGATTTAATGCACGATGACGGTACCAAACAATGTGTAAGGCTCGTGGTTACGATCGGTAGGTCGTAAATACGCGTCGGGTTGTGACTTAAGAAGTCGAGTCGAGAATTTTAAGGGAGAAAAAAGGGGGCGGACACTCGCGTAAGTCTCAAATGGGTGGCATTTGAGGGGTATTTATAGGGAAATGAGTGGTTGTGTGAGTTTTGAGCGACGTGGCCACTTGGGCTGCTCAAAGAGGCGTGAGCCACGTCGCGGTTCTTCGAGTTGTGTTGTCACTTTCACAACAAACGCAGTCATGATTTGTTCTATCCTAGGTTTTGTAGTCACATGTTTGGTACTTGACCAACATGAATCCGGGAAAACTTAAGGTAGAAGGTTTGAAATGTTTTGTTTTTGGTGGTTGACTCGGTTTGACTCGTTGTTGGTGTCGGGATTTGAATTTTTGAGTCGGTTTTTGGTCCGGTGTCGGTTTTGACTCTAGTTAGTGTCATTGCGACCCCGTCGTCGTGCATTAAACACTCCAGGTATTTTTGAAATGTTTTGAAGTATTTTATTTTCGAAATCGTTTTAAGTTTTCCGACGTAAAGTTGTACACAAATTGTCGATCAAACGCCGCGATTCCAAAACATGTTGTAGTCCGATAATCATCGGGTGTTTGTTGGAGTTGTTAGAGCTTGTGTCCTCCACAAATTAGTGTGATAACATTTGTAAATCTCTTACAGGTTCACAAGGGTATACTTAGTATTTTAATCAGTTGATTAATGAATACCTAATAACGGTTGGCTTGCTAGAGAGTTTGACGTCATTATCATACAGATGGCGATGATCAACTGGTCCCTAAAGGTCACACCTATAGGATGTGTTTCAGAGACGTGGTTATAGAAATATAATCATATTGATGCCTTATATGACTAAACAGTTAGCCAATGTGTTGATGAGACAATTATTTAATGAAGATTAAATAATATTAGTTGAGACGGATTAACTATCAATTCGTAAATTGAATATAATAAGTTATATTTAATTAAATGTATGTAATGTTAGCTTGGACGAATTAATATGTTAATTCGTAATTAAATGTAATCGGTTATATTTAATATCAACAAGATGAATGTGTCATAGTGGTAATAGTGAGGGTACTCAAACCAAGAGGTCATGGGTTCGATCCTCACTAGATGACAATTTATATTTAACACATTTATACATTTTTGCCAAAACCGAAAATAAGGAGATATTACTCCTTATTAATTTCGGTCAGATGGGCCGAATTTAGGAGAAAAAAAATATCTCCCTCTTTCACCCTAATTTCGGTGACAATAAGAGGAGAGTAGGGTTTTTTTCTTAACCTAATTCTTTTCCCATTCTTGCCTCCATCTCATCAGAAGAAAAACACAAAAACCTAAAAATTAATTAGTTAATTTTTGGATCGATTCTAGCATAATCAAACGGCATTTCTCATATCGTCTTGGGTGCAACTGATAGGCGAATATCAACTTTGATATTGTTCTTAGGCCGTATTTGCTAGGTCCGAAGATTATTTCTTAATCCTTTGTGCTTTTGTTTATGCAATTTAGTTTGATGACTAGTAATCATCACTTTATTATTCGTTATAATCCTTGAATTTTAAGGGATGCATACAGATAAATCCCATAAGTGGTATCAGAGCCAAGGCCACGAATTTTATTTTGATGATTTTCATAAAAATTGGATGTAAACTTTATTAGGGTTTCCAAAAAAAATTTACACGGTTGAAATTTTTTTTGTGTGCCGAGAACAATTTTTTTGCAGCCATGATTGTTGCATTTTTTTGTTGTTGTCTTATTTCCATTTGATTTTCATATTGTTGTTTTAATCAGTTAAGATAATAATTATGATAATTTGTAGATCTTTGATTTAATTCGGATTAAATTAAATTGTAAATGGAATCGTCATGTTGATGATATAAAAAAAATTTTTTTGCTATATAGTTTTGGCATATACATTAATCATGTTTCATTAATTCACATGCTAATCTCGTTCTAATAGCATCTATAAACGATTTTTGTTCATCTTAATGTTTTTGCAATTAGGGCATTATGCCAAATGCAAAAGAGTTTTTTTTTTTTTCTGTTACTGTTCACCGTGAACATTGTATAAAAAAAATTGTTTTGGTTTTTACAGAAAAACCGTGAAGATAAAAATAAAAAAAAGGGGGTTTTGTTTTTGTTTCGGTTTTCAGCCGAGAAAAATAAAAAAAAAATAAAAAAAAAAAAAAAAAAAAAAATCAGTTTCTGTTACTGTTCATGACTGGGCAGAATAAAAAAAAATTCTGTTTTTTTTTTCTTTTTTCGGGTTTTGCCGAGACAAATTAAAAAAAGGGAGTCTTTATTTTTGTTTTGTTTTGGCAAATTTATTATTGTGAAGCGGTTCATAATTAATAGATACCTAATTATTTTAAAGCAGTTTAAAATATTGATGGATTAAATTCATTTTACAAGTTTAAAATGAATTAAGATTAAATTTATAGTGATTAATTGAGGAATTGTCACTTAATTTGATCAATTAAATAGGTGGTTTGGAAAATTAATCTACATAATGAAAGAATTATGTCTTGTATGTTTAATTTTTTTTAGTTGATGCTTTTCTTTTGTTGAATGAATCGTTGAATGAATTTATTTACGTATTTTGCAATCGGTTGTAATTTGTAATACTTAGTGTGGCCTTAGTTAATTATGTTTTCGTAATGAAGGAAACATAATTTTTATGTAATTATGAGATCTCGAATCTCCTTTATTTTTCCTTTAGTTTTGGGTTTTGAAATTAGTATGTAATAAATAGGTTTATTATGTAAATTTATTTATTGTAATTTTCAAAGAAGACTAAAGATGGAGATTGGAGCTCACTCCCGCTACATGGATCAAGATGGAACATCGAGACAAGCTTCTCGGGTCCAAGGATGGATTCCAAATTTGTATTTAATGTTCATTTTGATAGTATAGGCCACACTAGGACTTTTATTGTTTTTACGTTTTTCATTCCTATTGCTTTTCATTCACATGATAGTTTATGCATCATTTTCCGCCTAAAACCAAACCACCTACTACTAAAATGCATGAAAATTGACTCATATAGATTGTATGTTAGTTTTCATGGACATACAGATGTCACATACCTTTTAAGCCATCACCTTAGCTTATTCATTCTCGCGTGCTAGATATTAGTTCACTTAAAATGAATCTAAATTAAGTTGATGGGATCTTCCTCTAAAACGGAAATTGAGATTAGTCTTTATAAGGGCAAACAACTATGAATCCCTTCTTCGTCGGTGGGCATAATATGATCCCTTCTACGTTGGGTAAGTAGTTTGTGTTGACTTAGTTTACCTCAACATCATAGTCCGAAGAGTTTTTCTCGTGATTATGATGGACTAAAGATAGAATTTACAGAAATTTATCGACCAAGAATTCTAACGGTAGAATTAGCTAAAAGGTTAGCTTATCAATTTGCAGATAATTGAGTCTTGGTATCATTTATATAATTCTTTAGGGAGGTCAATTGTATAAATGTTTTGAGTCTTCGCGTTATAACAATTAGATCATTAGACTTAAATTAAAATCGATGCACATGCTTATTATTTATTCTTCTTTTCGCAGTGTAGAACAAGTTTATTTTACTGTTACAACAAAATGTCTGGAAATAACGCAATCCCAATGGCTAGTGCCACACTTAGACGCGAGTCCTGGCTTAAAGCTTTCATGAACAACATGAATCAGTCCACACGACTGACGAATGATGGGTCCAACTTTGCGGACTGGGAGGCAGCACTACGGAATGCTGCCATTGCTGACGGTAAGCTCAGGTACTTAACTGAGCCAATACCGGTAAACCCAGGCCCCAATGCAGGAGTCAACGAGTCACTCGCTTATAGTGACTTCGTTATGGAAGCGGGTGCGATAAAGAACGTACTCATCTTTGCAATGGAAACCAATTTGCAGAGACGCTTCATTGCCCAGGGTGCAAACAAGATTTTCACCACGCTCACTAACGAGTTCTCAAAGACACCGAGAATCGTTACTTATGAGCATACCTGTCGCTTCTTTGATGCGAAACTCTATAAGGGCCAACCGGTTAGCCCACACATTCTTCACATGATTGAGAATGTCGAGAAGCTAGAGGCACTTGATTGCAAAATCAGTGAGAGCATTGTCATTGACCGAATGCTTCATTCTCTTCATGATGGTTTTGCCCTTTTCAGGGCGAACTACTACATGAATGACTTGAAAAAGAGTCCTCATGAGCTACACTCCCTTCTTGTACAGACCGAGAAGGATATGAAATTGAGTGGGAGCATGAAGCAGGATGTTCTCACAATTTACAACAAGGGTAAAGGTAAGGGCAAGGCTCATGGCGACCTAGTTGTAGGTAAGCCAAAGTTTAAAAAGCCAGGAAACGGTAAGAGTGGGCCCGGTGAGACTAGTGGCTCACAGGGCAAGGCAAAGAGCAAGGGCGGTGACATTGAGTGCCACCATTGTCACAAGACTGGACATTGGAGGAGGAACTGTCCCGTCTACCGTGAGGACATCAAAGCAGGCCTCGTCGTTCCTGTTGGTATGTCATCTTATATTCATATGATTGAGATTAACCATGCAAGTTTCGAAACTTAGGTACTTGATACTGGTTGTGGTTCTCATCTCTGTAATCATTTGCAGGGCCTAAAGAACATCATACCTCTCGAAATAGGTGATGTGGACCTGCGAGTCGGGAATGGAGCATGAGTTGCTGCTGTCTTGAAGGGAACATATGTAATCCAACTCCCTAGTGGTTTTGAGTTATTTTTAAATAACTGTTACTATGTACTCAGTTTGTCTAAGAACATTATTTCTGTTTCTGTACTTGCTAAAGACGGTTTTGCATTTTCAATAAAGGATAATAGCTGTATTTTCTCTTTCAATGAAATGATTTATGGCAAAGCAGTTTCCATGAATGGAATTTACATCTTAGATCAAACCACGGAAGTATTACACATGAATAATAATAAATTAAAGGTTGGTGACAAAGATCAAACCTATCTATGGCATTGTCGAATGGGACACATAAATGAGAAACGCGTAAAGAAACTCGTCGATAATGGGACTATTCCCGCATTCGATTATTCTACATATGGCACGTGTGAGTCATGTCTCATTGGCAAAATGACTCGAATTTCCTTCAAAGGTGTTGGAATGCGCGCTAGTGACCTATTAGGACTCATACATACTGATGTTTGTGGACCTATGTCAATTACCGCTAGAGATGGCTATAGATATTTTATCACTTTCACGGACGATTTGAGTAGATACGGATATGTCTACTTAATGAAGCATAAAAGTGAGTCCTTTGAGAAATTCAAGGAATACCAGAACAGGGTTGAGAACCAACTGGGTAGAAAGGTTAAAGCACTCCGTTCAGATCGGGGTGGCGAATATCTTTCAAATGAGTTTGATCAACACCTTAAAGACTGTGGAATCGTTCTAAAATTAACTCCACCTGGAACACTTCAATTAAATGGTGTGTCCGAACGGAGAAATCGAACCTTACTTGATATGGTTTGATCCATGATGAGTCACACGGTAGTGCCTGATTCATTATGGGGTTTTGCTCTTTGTCACCGCTCTTATACTTAACCGAAGTCCGACTAAAGCTGTCGACAAGACTCCATATGAAATGTGGAAGGGAACGGTACCTAACTTGTCCTTTATTCGGGTTTGGGGTTGCGAGGCTTATGTCAAGTGGAGACACGAGGATAAGCTCAGCCCGCGATCGGTCAAGACATACTTTATAGGTTATCCAAAAGGAACATTTGGTCATTACTTCTATTCGCCTACCGAACATCGAGTTTTTGTTCCGGCTAGTGCGACATTCTTAGAGAAAGAATTTCTCGAGAACAAGACGAGTAATAGAACCTTCGAGCTGTCGGAGATTCCAGAACTAACAACCGAGGAACAGATGGAGGAAGTTGTTCCTCCAACTGATGATACGGTTAATATTCATGAGGAACCTAGGAGGTCGGGTAGAGTCTCTCATCCTCCGGACAGATACATTGGTATGGTCGAGGAGAATGACGTTTTACTCCTAGAGAGTAATGAACCCGCTACCTATAAAGGTGCTATGGCTTGTTTCGACTCAAAGCTATGGCTCGAAGCCATGCAATCCGAGATGGACTCCATGTATGAGAATAACGTATGGGATCTAGTTGATTTACCTAATAAGGTAAAACCTCTACAGTGCAAATGGCTTTACAAAATAAAGCGTTCTGTAGACGCGAAACCAGATACCTATAAGGCACGACTAGTGGCAAAAGGTTTCACTCAAGTGCACGGATTGCATTATGATGAGATTTTTGCACCTGTAGTCATGCTACGTTCCATTCGGATAATCTTAGCGATTGCCGCTGTTCATGATTATGAAATTTGGCAAATGGGTGTGAAAACCGCCTTCTTAAACGGTTATTTGGAGGAAGAGTTGTACATGGTGCAACCCGAAGGTTTTATATATCCTGAACATCCTAAGAAAGTATGCAAGCTTAAGCGTTCCATTTATGGACTTAAGCAAGCATCTCGGAGTTGGAATCTTCGTTTTGACCAGGTGATAAAAGAGTATGGTTTCACTCGATCGGTCGAAGAACCATGCTTATATATCAAGTCGAGTGGGAGCAAGATTGTATTCTTGATATTGTATGTCGATGACATACTCCTGATTGGGAATGACATTCCTCTCCTATCTTCGGTTAAAAAATGGTTCAAGAACCATTTCCAAATGAAAGATCTGGGTGAGGCACAACACATTTTGGGAATCTGTATCTACTGAGATGGATCACGACGGACGTTATCACTTAGTCAGGAGTCTTATTTGGATAAGATTCTTGAGAAGTTTATCATGACCAACTCCAAGAAGGGGAACCTTCCAATGACGTCTGGGATGCAGTTGAGCAAGTCTCAGTCACCCACGACGCCTGAAGGGATTGAGCGCATGAGTCGTGTTCCTTATGCATCTGCAATAGGATCAATCATGTATGCCATGATATGCACACGTCCAGACGTGGCATATGCATTGAGTATGACGAGTCGGTACCAAAAGAATCCAGGTGAAACACACTGGATAGCTGTTAAAAATATCCTCAAGTACCTACGGAGGACTAAGGATAGGGTATTGACTTATGGAGGCGATACTAAGCTATGCGCAATAGGTTACGCAGATGCTAGCTTCCAAACGGATCGAGATGATTCAAAATCTCAGTTCGGGTTCGTCTTCACTCTTAATGGTGCTTTATGTCAGCTGGAAGAGTTCCAAACAGTGTTGTAGCGATTCTACTACATCAATCCGAGTACTATGCCGCTTCGGAAGCAGCTAAGGAAGCGATATGGATGCGTCAATTCTTACAAGGACTTACGATAGTTCCTAGTTCGAATGACCCGATCACCATCTATTGTGACAATAGAGGTGCCATCTTCCAGGCTAAGGAGCCTAAGTCTAGCAACAAATCTAGACATGTACATCGGAAAGCTCACCTGATCCGTGATTACGTGGAGCAAGAAGAGATAGTGAATGACAAGATTGCGACGGATGATAACATCGCGGACCCTCTCACTAAACCGTTGAATTTTGATAAGCATGAAGGGCAAGTTATTTCCATGGGAATTAAACGTGTTCCTGAGTTGTAGTAGTTGATTATGAATTTGATACATTATCTTTTTCATATACTATTTATAACTTCATCGTTTTATTATAATATTTTGTTTTTCATGTGGATTGTACTGACAACTTTGAATGCCACAAAGTGAACTGAATTACATTATATTTTGTTTGGTCCGTAATCGCCTCCAAGAGCGAAGACCTCCATTACCCACTTTATTATTATGTTGTATTATTGTTGTGAGTTTTTATTATGTTGTACTAGCTGATTATTGTGTGTTTTGTGCTAGTTTTATTATGTGAGGTGTGTTAGTTGACACCTTAGCTTTGACAAGTTGTAGACTCGTCGAGCTTTATTTATTGTTGAAATTGTAATCCCTACCATTATTAATTAAATAAGAGGATTGCTTGTGTCGAAAATTGTGAACGCTTGTTTCTTCTATCCATTTGGTGAAGGCAATTCAATTTGAATCGTCCTAAACATTTGCACTTGGAAAAGTGGTATTTTGTGGAAAGGGAGAGAGGCTTATTTTGTATTTTTGTGGGAAAAGGGAATGGTTTTACCTTTTCTCTTTTTTTTTGGGATGTTTTTATACGTGGGGATTTTTTGTATGGGGATGGTTATTTTTGATTGTGGGAATGGTTGTATCCTTCTTGTGTAAGAAAGGACTGCCTACGTATTCACCTGGAGAGGTGAAATCAAACCATGATCGTAGTTCGAAACGTTTTGTAAAATTGATTGGGTTTTGTGGTTGTATCCCTCATGCATAAATGCATAAGAGGGACTGCCTACTTATCCACCTAAAGAGGTGAAATCAAACTACGTTCGTAGTTCAGGGGGTTGTTTTGTTTTAGTGCAAATGGACGTTGCCTTTGACATATCAAAGGACATTCGAAACGGGCAAGGTGTCGTAGCTTAGACTCGATAAAACATGCAATTTCAAATCAGAACACGTTGAGGAACTTGACTTGAAAAGGGTTGAGGTCGTTGCTAGTTGTAAAACTAGGCTAGGTCGTTGGTTGTTATGGTTCAAGGGTAGTACTTCTTGAGTTGGTCTAGGTTGGTCGAGTTTGTAAAGTCCTCCCCATCTAGGTCACTCAGTCTCACTCGCCCCCCCCCCCCCCGAACGTATTTTCTTGACCAGGTATGGCCCGGCCCAGTTGGGTTTAAATTTCCCCCTCGGATCGATGGGTAATGGTGCTCGAACTGACTTGAGGACCAAGTCGCCCTCCTGGATGTTTCTGGGTTTGACCTTCTTGTTGAATGCCCGTTGTATACGTCGTTGGTATAGCTGGACATTGTGCAAGGCGTTGAGTCGTCGTTCGTCTAGAAGAGTGACTTGTTCGTACCTTCGACGGGTCCATTCCGCCTGAGGGACTTGACTCTCCAGTAGGATGCGTAGAGAAGGGACCTCTAACTCTACCGGTTGAACCGCCTCCATACCGTATGCTAGGTAGAAGAGTGTGGCGCCTGTCGGTGTTCGAATGGAGGTTCGGTATCCCCAGAGTGCGAATGGGAGTTTGCTCGGCTAATCGTGGTAGTTGTCTTGCATTTTCTTGATAATGGTGACATGAGTTCTGTTCGCTGCCTCCACCGCTCCGTTGGTTTGGGGACGGTAGGGGGATGATCGATGTCGTTTGATCTTGTATTTGTCTAGCAAAGCTTGAGTTTCCGCCCGGAAGTGAGAGCCTTGATCGCTGATGATTTCATGGGGTTCTCCATATCGGCAGATGATGTTGTTTTGAATGAACTTGGCCACTTGTTTGGCGGTCAAGACTGCATATGACTGCGCTTCCACCCAGTTGGTGAAGTAGTCAATGGCGACGAGGACGAAGCAATGCCCCTTGGTGCCTATCGGGTTGACTTTCCCGATGATGTCAATGCCCCAGGTTGAGAAAGGCCAGGGTGATGTCATGGTGTATAAAAGGGATGGTGGTATGTGTTGTATGTTGGCGAAGATTTGGCAATTGTGGCAATGTTTGACGTAGTTACGGCAATCGGCTTCCATGGTGGCCCAGTAGTAACCTAGCCGCATGATTTTCCGTGTAAGCATCATTGCACTCATGTGAGGGCCACATTCTCTGTCGTGAACCTCTCCCATGACTTTTTTGGCTTGGTGATGGTCAATGCAAAGGAGGAGAATTCCTTGGGGTGTTCTTTTGTAGAGTTGATTTTGGTTTATCACGAATTGTGATGCAAGTAAACGGATGGCTCTTTGTCCTCTTTGATCAGAGTTGGGAGGGAATTCGTTTTTGGTTTTGTAATTGAGGATGGCTTGGTACCAAGGTTCATCATGGCTTTCCTCGTTGTTGATAATAGCACAAATGTGGGCTGGCTCGCTCCTTCTCTCGACACATAGGGGCATTGATGTCATGTCGTCAGGTATGTTGACGAGCGCGGCAAGTTTTGCCAGGGCATCAGCAAATTGATTTTCCTCGCGTGGCAAGTGGAAGTAGTCGACTTGGTCGAAGAATTCGGCCTCTTGAATGATCTTCTCTTGGTAGGGAGCTAAGCTATCAGATCGGATTTTCCTTGATCCGGACACCTGATTGATGATGAGTGAGGAATCGCCGTGGACCCTCAGCCTCTTGATGCCAAGTGTGATGGCTGCTTGTAGGCCTATGAGACATGCTTCATATTCAGCGATATTGTTGGTGACGGCGAAGTCGAGCTTGACCGAGATCGGAACGTGTTCTCCCTCTGGTGAAATTAGAAGGATTCCTACCCCGAAGCCTCTCAGATTAGATGCACCATCGAAGTATAGGTTCCATGCGTCGGAGTCGGCGCAAAGGATGTCTTCGTCAGGAAGTGACCATGTGTCGGTCGTTAGATCCTCGTTGACGGGATTTTCTGCTAGGAAATCGGCAACCTCTCTTCCCTTGATAACCTTGAGGGGTACAAACTTGAGGTCAAATTCGAACAGCATGAGCGTCCATCTAGACAGCCTTCCCTTTAGTACGGGTTTTTCGAAGATGTATTTAACCGGGTCCATCTTGGAGTAGATGTGGACCGTGTAGCTGAGCATGTAATGCCGCAGCTTTTTTGTTGACCATACTAGGGCAAGGCATATCTTTTCCAGTTGGGTATACCTCGTCTCGTACTCAATGAACTTTTTGCTGATGTAATAAATGGCTCGTTCTTCGTTGCCAACTGTTTGTGCTAACATTGCTCCCATGGCTGTGTTGGTAACAGTCAGGTATAGGGATAGAGGAATCCCTGGTTGAGGTTGCATAAGGACAGGAGGTTTGGATAGGATTTTCTTTATCCTGTCGAAGGCCTTATGACAGTCGTCGTCCCAATCGGTGTGATCGGAGGCACGAAGCTTTTTGAATATTGGTTCACAAATCATAGTGAGCTTGGGAGAGAAGCGGCTGATGTATTGGACCTGATCGAGAAATCCCCGAATCTCCTTCTCGTTCCTAGGCCGAGGCATTTGTTGAAGGGCTTTGATTTTGGTTGGATCAATCTCAATGCCTCTTTTGCTGACGACATGTCCCAAGAGTTTTCCGGAGGTGACCCCGAATGCACACTTCTGAGGATTTAGTCTCATGTTATATTTCCGCAGACGAGCGAAGAATTTCCAGAGGGCATTGATGTGGTCGTCCCGTTCTTTTGATTTGACAATCATGTCATCGACATATACCTCTACCTCCTTGTGCATCATATCATGTAGGAGAGTGGTAGCGGTTCTTTGATAGGTAGCCCCGGCGTTGATGAGGCCGAAGGGCATAACCGTGAAACAATATGTACCCCACTGTGTGGTGAATGTTATCTTGTGCATGTCTTCCTCAGCCATCTTAATCTGGTTGTACCCAGCATACCCGTCCATGAATGATAGGAGAGCATGCTCGGCAGTATTGTCCACCAGAATGTCAACATGTGGCAAAGGGAAGTCGTCTTTTGGGCTTGCCTTGTTCAGATCCCTGAAGTCGACATAAACCTTAATTCTTCCGTCTTTCTTTGGTACGGGCACAATGTTGGCCACCCAGTCAGAGTATTCAGACACTTTGATGAATCCAGCCTTGAACTGTTTATCCACTTCTTCCTTGATTTTCAGGGCCCATTCAGGACGCATCCGGCGTATCTTCTGCTTCATAGGTTTAGCCCCGGGTTTAATGGGTATCCGGTGCTCTGCAATTTCTCTGTCAATCCCAGACATGTCTCTGTAAGACCAGGCGAATACGTCCTTGTATTCGTAGAGGAGGTCAATGAACTGTTGTCTTTCCGAGGGGTCCAGGGTTGTCCCTATCCTAAGTTCTTGAGGTATGTTATCGGTTCTTACGTTAATAGGTTCGGTCTCCTCAATGATGGGGGTTCTGGTTTCCCTTTTGTCAAGTTCTTTGGCTAGGTGAGGTGGGTAGTCACTCAAGTCAAATTCCTCATAGTCATTCAGAATTGCATTGCAGTTAAAATGAGACGAGTCATAAGCAAACTTAGCGTTCATTAAGTTGACACGAGCGAAAAGCTCGGAAAGGACAGACATCTCGTGGTCAGTCAGAGGCGACACAACAGAGGAGGTAGCCCCTGGAACAGGCTCCAGGTTGTCACCTTTCATGGGAGTGGGGGTGACCCTGGTAGACTCAGCCTCTAAATCAGCCACGAGTTTGTGATAAAACAGTGGGAAGGGGACCTTGACCGGGACATTAGGAGCGTTAGGAGCTATGATAGACTCTGACTCCGACTCAGACTCAGACTCGGATCCTTCTTCACTTCCCTCCTTGAACATAGGGCCTTCTCCAGTTGTTATCTTGAGAATGCGGCCTTGGCGATCGGTCCACTTGACTGTCTTCCTCCAGCCTCGGGTAGCCTTCTCTGGGTCAGTATCGGAGATCAAGGCGGTGGGATCAAATTGGTTGTCCTTCAGGGCGATGTTGATAATGTCCTCATAGTCGAGGTGCTTGATGTTATCTTCCCCAAAGAGGAGAGTGACAGCTTGTCCGTCGAGTCATGGTGACGACTTAGACTCAGTTGATGCAGTTTCGGCGTTGTCGGGGATAAAGTAGCAGTCCTGGAAGACTTCTACTCCTGGGTACCTAGCCCTGGCCACAGAGTCATAGATTGGCTCCGGAAAGCCATGGTAGAGCTCGGATTCTCCCTCGGGGACAAAGTATCCATTGAGAGACAGATGATAGGGACGGAGGATAACTCCGTGCTTCTTGCGTTTTCGGACTAGGAGGTTCATCTTCTGGATATCTTCGTCGGTAGGTTCGTATCCCAGCCCAAAGGGAATGTTGGGGACCTTAGCCTATTTCAACGGAGGCAATGGGTCCTTCAGTGGATTGAGCGGCAAACCCGGGAAATAACCTTGACACATCATGATACGGTTGACCGTGAGGTTGGCGAATGGGTCACAATCAGAGGGCGTCGATTCATCAGTTATGGCGTTTACGGCTTGGAAACCCCACATTTCGTTATCGTCCTCCTCAATGGCTTGGGAGGCTATCCCCTTTCTCATGACTGCCTTGATCGGGGAAGCAGGAATTGTGATTGATTTCCCGTTGAAGGGGACCCTGATCTTCTGGTGGAGAGTCGAGGTGACTGCCTTGACGGCATGAATCCAGGGACGTCCCAGGAGCATGTTGAAGGAGACGTCGATGTCGACCACTTGAAAACTGGTTTGTCTTTCCAGTGGTCCGGTTGCGACGGTCAAGGTGATAAGCCCAGCGACCTTGCGACGAGTGCCGTCGTAGGCACATACCCCTTGATTTTTTGGGACCAAGTCAGCTTCCCTAATACCCAGCTTGTGAGCAGTGTAGAGGGGAATGACATTCACCGCGGATCCGTCATCCACGAGGACCATGGGTACATTTTTCTGGAGGCATTGTACGGTGATATACAGGGCCAGGTTATGATCGGCTCCGAACGGAGGGATATCCTCGTCGGAGAAGATGATTGGGGTGTTCAGATCAGGGGCGTCCCTTGTCATGTGCGCCACTATTTCTTCTGGGGAAGAGGTGGAGGGCACTGTTAATTTTCCTAAAGCCTACAGCAGAGCCTGCTGATGCTCAAAAGACGTTGCGATTAGTTGCCAAATTGAGATTTCAGCTTTTGCCTTTTGAAGCTGTTTCAGGATTGAGTTCTCAGAAGCCTTTGGTTGAGCATCCACCTCTGGGACGACTTGGTCATTCGTTGTTGGAACGACCGTTGGACTGTTCGGATTATGATAGGGACGTCCGGACCGGGTGAGATGTCCAATTTCTTTCGCCCGTTTCTCCTTCCCTGGCATGATATAGACATCCTCAACATCATCTCTCCATATTCCATTAATTTCGGAGTCTCGAGGATACCTTGGAGGTGTATTCCTCGGTGGGTAGTTCTTGTGAGGGATATTTTTGTGAGGATGGTTTTTGTGAGGGTGATTTTTATAGGGGTAGTTATTTTGAGGGTAGTTATTTTGAGGGTGATTTTCGTGAGGTCTATGCCAGAATGGTCGCGGGAGCAATCCATCCTGGGGTGGATAGTTTTGAATGCTTTGGGAATTCTCCCTCGGGCGCGGTGATGGAGGATTGAAAATGAGTCGACGGTAGGCATCGTCGAGTTGGGTGATTCTCTCAGAGAGGCTGGGTATGGCCTCCTCAACTTGTTGAAACATAGTGAGCATAGTGGCAGCACTAAACACAAACACCCCGTCTGAAGAATCTTTTCCCAAAGTATTCACCTCGTCGTCAATCGGCACGATGAGGTGAGAGGAGTCTAGGGTCGGCTCATCGCCAGAGATGGCGTGGATTCCCAGAGGATTCGTCTTGTTGTTCGGCTTAGTTGGTGGGGGTAATGGCAAATCTCCTTTCTCAATCATGTCTTGAATGAGGTGCTTGAGTTTGAAGCAAGTTTCGGTGTCATGCCCTTTCCCTCGATGATACTGACAGTAGGCGTTGGGGTTCCAGAATCGGGACTTCTTGGCATCGGTCGGATCCGGGGTGGGTCCGATCGGTTGTAACTTCCCCTGGTCCATGAGCCTTTTCAGGGCACTTGCATAAGTCGACCCTATGTTGGTAAACACTCTCTGGGGGCGCTCAGTTCTCTTAGCAGATGGTTCGACAAGGTTAACCTCATCAATCTTGTTCGTCTGGCCGTAAGGGCGAGATCCGGTTGAGGTGGATCCCTGGTAACCTCTGCCAGTGGTCTTGGCTAAGACACCCTTTCGGAGGTCGTCCTCAATGCGCGTCCCAAGAATCTGCAGATCTTGGAAGGTCTTGATGTTCTGATATCTCAGTAGGTTGGCATAGACTGGGCGGAGATTGTTGACAAACTTTTCCACCAAAGTTAACTCACTCGGCTTACTGACCAATTGAGTACTCACCCTCCTCCAACGGGTTAGGAACTCAGTGAACCCCTCCTCGTCGTTCTGCGTTAGCACTTCGAGAGTACGGGTATTGGCCTAGATCTCGACATTGTCGGCATACTGTTTGGAAAACTCAACTGCGATCTCATCCCAAGTAGTAAGGTTTTTCGGATCAAGGGAGTAGTACCATTGGCAAGGAATCGGCTTCAAAGAGAATGGGAAGATCCGAGTAAAAAGTTCCTGTTTGACCCTTTTAATGGCCATGTAGTCCTTGAAAGCACGGATATGGTTGACTGGGTCCTCCACTCCTCTGAACTTAGGCACATCGGTCAGGGTGAAGTTGTCGGGTAACTGGTCCCCAACAGGTTCGAACCTCCGGTTGTTCTCAAGATGGATATTGTTACCCCGGGCTAGGAGCTGTTCTTCCAAGAGCTTTAGCCTCTTCTCAGTTTCAGTCAGAGGTGGAGTATTATGTTCCCGAGTTTCCTTGTTCTCCAGGGCATCGATACGGGTCTCGACGCGATCTAGGGTGACCGTAAGAGCGGTAAGCAGGCTGGCTAGTTGATCAGTTGTGACATCTCTGTTGTTATCATTGTTGTTGGACGAAGCTGAAGACGGGGCCATGGCTCTGAGGCAGAAAAACGGCTCACATTACAACTCAATCCGACACGGTTCCAAGACTGAACGCAGACAACGCAAAGGACGAGATAAAGATCAGACTCAACAAGACGGGGGTGACCGTGTGTGGTCCCCCGGTGCTGACTCGATTTATGACGTGACGCTGTTGACCGAACTTTTGAAACGAGTCCAACATGACGGCGTGACGCCGTTAGACGAGTATTGTGGTGAGACGACTTATAAGTAAAGACCCATAAGTACGTTTGCTTCGACTCGATAGACACAAGGCGGAATTGGAATGGTGGACTGAAGTTTTCGAAAATAGAAATTTTCAAAAAGATTCATTTGTCGCTTAAATGGACGGCTTCCGAAGATAGAGATCTCCGCAAGTCGGTCAGTTGAAAAGGTTGTCTTAAGTTTATTTGCAAAAGACGGTTTGAGCTTGAATCGGCTCGGAAAACAGTGCATCATTTCCCAAGACGGTTTTGAAATTCAAAATCGTATGTTTTGAAAATCGGGTTTGAAAATGTTTGAAGAGGTCTCGGGGATGTTGCATGGTCCTCGGGATATCGAAAGTGTCTCGAGAAAAAGGGGGTGTACTTTTCTCGGGTTTTGAAAGAGCCATTGTCGGCGCGAAACGGGTTAAAATCTGTGTCTAGACGCGGCGATTATAACGCCGTAAAAAGGTGATTTGAAATGGTTGTAGAAAACCGGGTTTGAAAATCGTCATTATGACGGCCTAGAAAGGCGTGTTGAAATAGTTATACAAAACCGAGTTTGAAAATCGTCATTACGACGGCCTAGAAAGGCGTGTTGAAATGGTTATAGAAAACCGGGTGATGTGAACATTATTTGCGCACATTTAGTCCCCTAATTGAGCCTATTTTGCATACTATTATAGCATTTCATGGCCATTTTATCCGTCAAAACCTTCCTATTTGCTTTTCTATCGAATTTCATATGTTTTGTAGAAAAGGAGATAATAAGGCGGAAATTCCCGTCTTTCGTGCATATTTGGAAGCTTATTGATGATATTAGATGGACTAGTATGAAGAGGAGCCAAGAATGATGACCAAAGATGTAGGAATAAAGAGTATATAGAAGGGTCATAAGGTTTAAAGCAAGGAGGAAAAGCAAGGAAGCCATTCATGAAGAAAATGGCTCGGAACGCAAACCAAGAGTTGCTCTTTTGGCTCTGAAAATAAGCTAGATGGAACGGCGTCGAAAAAACAAGTGATCTAGGCTTTTGAATCACTCCAATAGGAGTCCGGATGAGAAAATGACGTCCGTTTTACAATCCGAGCTCAAACAAAGAAGCTGTACAGGAATCCGCGCGTCCCGTGCTGAAGACGCTCGGTTGTCCCAAATCCGCTCGGATTGCTCCAAATCCGCTCGGATTCCTCCCTTGCTACAATCCGAGCGTCTTGCTCCAAATCCGCTCGGATTCCCTTGCTACAATCCGCCCGTCCCGACACCAATCAGCCCGGATTCCTTTCCAGCGATTTTCGTGTTCTTCAAGCTCCGTGAAAGACTCCCTTCCTTCGAAAAATACCGGAGTCTCCCTGCTCAAATCTCAAAAGTGTAATTACTAGTTTATCCCTTAGTTAACCCTAATGCATCCACCTAATTTCCACTATAAATACCCCATCTTTGTAATTAATCAAGAAAAAAGTTTTTATTAGCTAGAAAAATCCTTCCTTAGATTAGATTAGGAGTAGATTAGAATAGATTACTCTTCAATCTTTCCACAAATTACACATTAATCTCTCCTTAATTATTGTTCAAGTTTATTATTCAAGTTTATTATTGGGTAATTGAAGATTATTGGGTTATTATTGGGAGATTGACAATCTTCCATCAATCATCAAGTTTCTTCTATTATTCTTTGCTTTATTATTTGGATCATCTCAAGTTTGGTATAAATCCTTTACTCTTTACTCTTTATTGTTTATTTCCTCATTCTATTATCATGTTTATACTTGTTGTGATGATTGACACCATTAATGACATGTTTCCCATGATAATGAGTGAGTAGTTTCTTTAGCTAGGATTAGTGGGTAATTAGGGGAAACTAACATGGGATTGATTCATGCTTAATCTAATATGTTCACATGATTAAATTGCTTGCTTGTTGTGATGTCAACTTTATGCACGTTATGTTTGATGAAATGCTAAGCCTATGAATCCTTGCATTTTTACCATCTCTTATCTACTCAACTTGACTCGTAAGATATAAACCAACTCGAGTCTTGTTAGACCATGCATAGAAGTTGATTAGGAGGAAAGTAAGTCGACTTGTAGGTGTTGTACAATCTAATCGATTCGGCTCCGGGACCCAACTCTTCCTAAGAACCGTAAGATATAACCCAACTCGGTCCCTCCACAACATTAATTGCTTGCAACCTTGTAAACATGTTTGTATGATCAACACCATGAATCCCCCATAACCCCATGATATCCTAGCACTTTTAATAAATTGTTTACATCTTTCCTTTTATTGCTCGTTCTACTTTATTGCTTGCATTAGTCGAGACACAACTACAAACCCCATCAATTGTGACACTAGCATAAATTGAGATAGATAGGCTTAGAACCCAAAGCACACCGTCCCATGGATCGACCTCGACTTACCGCTAACTAGTTGTATGTTGAGTATTATAAATGTGTTTGATTGGATGTGGCCCGACGACATCACTTCCGATCAAAAATGGCACCGTTGACGGGGACGGTGTTTAATTGATTTAAGATTTCTTTTTATTGTTATTAGTTGTGTCTTTCTTCACCTTGGGGAAGTAAAACTCCTCAAGGTTTGTTCTAATTGTTTTTGAGTTGTTTGATATTTTGCATGTCTAGAAGGTTACAAAGTGATTTGTTACCTTTTGACCGTGAAATCGAAAGAACCTTGACGAATAATAGGAGACTTGTTAGGAGGAATTTGAGAGGTGTTGGTGAAATTGTTCAACCCACTAGTGAGTTTGTCAATCCTTTCGCAATAGAAGGAGAAGAAAACCCATTACACAATATCCCACAAAATCCACCTACAATGCCTAAATTCTCGTCACACTCTATACCCACCGAGGAGAATCTACCAAATGGTACTCCTACACTGCAACATCTCACCGGTAATTTTATTGCCAAGTCCGCCTTCATCCAACTAGTTGAGAGGAGCCAATTCGGGGGAATGCCTAGTGAGGACCCTCATTCTCATATGGAAACCTTTTGCGATTATTGTGATGCTATCTTTCAAACGGGCGTGACTCAAGACCAAATTAGATGGGTCTTATTTCCTTTTTCGTTAATCGGCACCGCAAAGCAATGGTTGAAGGGCCTTGATAAGGCCACCCTTGGAATAGATTCTTGGAAGAAGTTAGCTCTAGCTTTCTACAAAAAATTCTACCCACCGGAAAAGACTAACATGCTAAGAGCTCAAATTACGGGTTTTAAGCAAAGGGATGAAGAATCTTTGTATGAAGCTTGGGAGCGGTTCAAAGGTGTTTGTCGCTCATGTCCTCACCATGGACTTAGCGAATGGTTTTTAGTGCAACAATTTTGGAACGGTTTATATGAAGATTCAAGGAACATTCTCAATATGGGATCAAATGGAATGTTCACCGAAGTTGATGACAATCAAACATGGAACAAGATTGAGGAAATGGCGGTCCATAATTCACAATATAGTAGACCTCGCAAGGCTACTAGAGGAGGAAAGCATGAAGTGGACTCCGTTACTCAATTGGGTGCTCAACTTAGTGCTCACATTGACACAATCAACTTGAAGTTTGAACAAGCTATGGCTAGACTTGAGGAAAACTCGAAATCATCAAAGCATCATGTCAATGCCATGACGGCATCCTCATCAATCCCAAGTGGGATATGTGAGAATTGTGGAACTTTGGGTCATGACCCAAGTGAGTGTAGGGGAACAACCGAACAAGTTAATGCTTTCCAAGCTTACAAAAGTGGTACCCCTTATTCAAATTTTTACAATGAAAACACCAAGTTCCATCCAAATCTCTCATACAAAAGCCAAAATGTTCAAAACCCTCAAACAACATACACTCCACCACCCATGAGGAACCAAAATCAAAGACCCTTTTACAATCAAAACCAAGGTTACCAAAATCAAAATCCATACAATCACCAAAATGACCAAGGTTTTGATGTCCAAAAAGCGGTCCTCCAAATGCAAAAGAATCAACAAGAATTTTTCACTCAAATGCAAAAAGATAGCCAAGCAAAAGACACCACCATCAACAACATTCTAGCTCACACCAAGATGTTGGAAACACAATTGACTCAACTAGCATCTTCAAGCTCACAAAGACAAAAGGGGCAATTACCACCACAAAGTAATCCCCCTAGACATGAAACGGTTAGTGCCATTCACTTGAGAAGTGGTACAAGGTATGAGGCACCGAAGAAGCAAGTTGAGGATGAAGTTGTGGAAGCTAGTGAAAAGGAAGAAATTGTGCAAAGCCCCAAAGAAGGGGAATCATCAAAAGAAGAAAGTTCAAAGAAAAATGAAGACAAGGCCAAAGAGAAGGAGCCCATTGTGATTAGACTACCTTTTCCAAGTCGTCAAGCCAAGCCCAAATTTGATGATCAACTTGGAAAGTTCATGAAAATTGTGAAGAATTTAGAAGTCTCAATTCCTTTCACGGAATTAATCAATCACGTACCGGCCTATGCGAAGTACATGAAAGATATCCTCACAAAGAAGAAGTCGATCCGGAAACTTGAGACTATCGCCTTCACTAAGGTGAGTAGTGCAATACTTCAAGGGAGTTCACCTCCAAAGTTAAAGGATCCGGGAAGCTTCTCAATACCGTGTACCATTGGCGACACGACGATCAACAAAGCCTTATGTGACCTAGGGGCTAGTGTGAGTATCATGCCGTACTCGGTGAGTAAAAGGTTGGGAATGGGAGAGCTTAAATGCACCAACATCACACTCCGAATGGCCGATAGATCGACGAAGACACCATTAGGGATATGGGAAGATGTCCCCGTGCGAATTGGGAAGTTTTTCATCCCGGTGGACTTTGTCATTGTTGATATGGAGGAAGATTCCAACATTCCAATCATCTTAGGAAGACCTTTCCTACACACCGCGGGTGCGGTGATTGATGTGAAACATGGAGAGCTCACTCTAGAAGTGGGAGATGAAAGCATAACTTTTAATCTTGAAAAGACCATGAGAGCTCCTCGTTTGCATGAGCCATGTTTCATGATTGATCATTATAGCCGAAAAGATGAAAGGAAGAAATCGGAACTCCAATGGAGGAAGAAAATTGAAGATGCTCCATTCAAAGAGCAAGTGAATTGTGACAAGGAGAGCTTGCAAAGCTCATCAAAATCAACCAAGGAAGAAGAGGAAGGCCTCATTGGCCAAGAGAAGAAATTGGGAGAGTTGTCTCCATCTAAGCAAGAGATTTTCAATGATCAACTCAATGAAGTTTGTGGTCTTTGGGACGACGAGTTTGAAGGGATTTTTAATCCCTACATTGGGCATGCCATCGATCATGATCAACAACAAGGGTCACGGTCTATTGAGGACCTCTACCATAATAATGAACAAGCTTTTGATTACTTCTTCAAGGTGTTGAGCAACATCAACAACACCTTGAACATGCCCCCTTGACATCTCATCAAGAATGAGAGTTTGGTGGAGTCCTCCCTAAACCACCACTTGTAAATATTTCTAACTCCCTAACTTACATTTCAATTTTTGCATTGCATTTTTTTTTTTTTTCATTTTTGGATTTTTATTTACTTTGATCAAAATAATTGTCATGTAAGAGAGAAGTGAGGGAGGGACTAACGACTTCAATTGATGTGTAGTGCCTTACCTTAGTGTGGGGATGGGAATTGCCTAGGCTATTCATGCCTTAGTAGTGCCCCCACAATGAAGAACACAAGAAATGAAGAAGAATGGAAGAATGGTAAAGGGAAATGCATTGTGCACGAATGGAATGAATCCGGGTACAAAGGACCATAATCCGAGCGGATTGTACCAAATCCGCCCGTCTTCAACAATCCGAGCGTCCCGACCAAAAGACGCCCGTCTGAGCCGAGCTGAAATTGAAAATTTCTTGATCGTTGAAGAATCCGAGCGGATTTCCGGAAAGACGCCCGTCTCATAGAATCCGTCCGTCTTGTGAAGAAGACGCCGTCTTTGCACTCAAGAAAACAAAGAAATTTCTCTGGACTGAAATCCGTCCGTCCCGAAGCAAATCCGCCGTCCCATCACAGAAGAATCCGAGCGGATTCCCCGAGAATCCGCCCGTCTTTAGGCGAGCTTCGAAAATTTTGAAGGCTGCAGAATCCGCACGGATTGGGCCTAATCCGCACGGATTGCCCCTGCGTTTTCGAAAATTTCGACTTCTTTAAATACCCTCCCACCTTCATTCCTTCATTCATTCATTCATAAACACTACCCTAAACATCAAAACCCTCATCCTCTCCATCACAAAAAAAAAACCCTCAACAAAATCCACCAAAATCAAATCAAACCATCCTTCAAACAACAAATCAATCACTCCATCTTCAATAAAAATCAAAACCAAGAACAAAATCTTCAACCTTTGAGTCGATTTTTGATTTCATAAAGGCAAAGCCTTTCATCTTCAAATCGATTTGGGCATTCTACAAATTGAAGATTTTTGATTCTTTTCTTGGTTAGTTCATCAAATGGCAAGGACAAAGGGTGCAACAAAGGCAACAAAGGCACCAAAGGCAAAGGCTCTCTCTCAAAGGCAAAAAGCTCTCCAAACAAAGAAAGCTTTGGCAATGGTGGTATCAACACCAAACTTGGAAGTGCAACAACAACAACAAACTTCTATGGGAGCATCACCTTCTACTCCGGTAATCGATCAACTCTTGCATTATCCGGAGGTAACTTTTATTTCCGATACCCATAGAAATACATTTGTCAAGTTTGCTATGAAATCAATTCAATCCACCAAATTCATATGTGAAGATGCCTTGGAGAAATTGGGTGTTCTTGAACAAACAAAAGCCTTTTTCAATGCCATGGGTTTGAAGAAATTGTTTGAAACAAAGGAATCGACATACCCTTCCCTTGTCTTGGAATTCTTAAGTTCTTTAAAAGTTACCAAAGTTGAGGATAGGGAAAATCTTGAGTTTCGTCTAGCTAACATTAGTAGACGCATTACCTTTAAGGAATTGGGTGAAATTTTGGGTCTTAGCGATGAATCGAGATATCTTAAGCATTATGGAAAGTATGACCCCGAGCCTCTTTGGGAGGCAATCTCCGGGAAGAAATTTGATGATTTTCATGCTTGTCGTGCTCTTTTGGTCCATCATCCGGGCATAAGAGTATGGCACAAAGTTGTGGGAAATACCATAATTGCTAGGAAAGACACCAATCATTTCACAAGACTTGATTTTATTCTCCTTGAATCGGCTTTGAATGTCGGAAGAATTCACACCAAGCCTTTCAATTCTTTGAGGCTATTGGTTGATAGATGGCTTAATGTTGATAATGGGAAGAAGGGTACGACCGTTATTGTCAATGGCGGCCTAGTCACGGTCCTAGCTAAGCACTTTGATCCTAATTTCAATAAGGATAAGAAGTACAAAGCAAAGGAAGGTGGCCATCTTATTAATATGCACATTATGATTAACAAGTTCAAGTGGGTTGCCCATAACCCCCTTGACACTAAATATGGATGGCTAACTAGTGAAGCTAGATCGTTCACCTTACCCTCGAAGATTTGTCGCCTAAGTGTCCACCGGACCAACTATCTACTTCCCCTATCCGAAGAAGCCGAGTACATCATTCAACAACAAAAGGGTGATCATGAAACCCCCTCCTCTTCCATTGTTACACCGCCTTACCCCTTTGTGTATGAAGAGTTCAAACCGGAAGGAGTTGAAATTGGGAAAGACTATGTCACTCTTCTTATGCAAGCCATGCACAAGCAAGCTTATGAAGATCGGAAGAATGCATATTTGGCTCAATATCCTCCCCTCCTACATTTAGCTAGGCAAGGACTCCTTGATCCATCTTGTCCTTTGCCTAGTTGGGCGGATAAAGAAGCCTTGTTTCCGGGTGCATCTAGGGACGTGGTGGAAGACAATGAGGTTGTTGGAAATGGTGAAGAAATTGATGATAATATTGAGGAAGAAGCAAGTGGAGATGGATAAGGAGATGGAGAAAGAGATGGTGAAGATGATGATGAACAAGATGAAGAAGAAAGTGCCAAGGAAAGTGGCAATGTGACCACTTCTCATGAGGGAAGTGATGATGATGATGATAGCATGATGGAGGACTAGCAAGCCTTGGAGATTCCTACTCTCCCACGGTTTGTCTATATCTCTTTGTATTTTATTTCATTTTGATCATTGTTGGTTTAGTCCTAGCAACATCAAAGGACTCACACCTCGGTACCATTGAGGTGTTCTTTATTGTTCCCATTTGTAAAATCCAAAATGACAATCTAGTTTCATGCATAGCATAGTGTGTGCATGAACTACCCTAATGCTTTGACATTAGCAATAGTGTCTTATTTGGTTTGGGGAAGTTAATGCATACACAACGGGAGGTAATCTAAATTATCCTCTCCGTCATAACAAAAACCATGCATCATGTAGTATAGCTTAGTGTAGAATTGCATTTAGTATAGAAATCATGCATCATCTTTGCATAATTTCCATCATTTTGGCCATTGAGGACAATGCCCATATTAGTGTGGGGATGGGAATTCTAACATTTAACTCTTATTCAAAAACCCATAAAAATTGAAAAATTGAAAAACCAAAAACAAGTTCATTTCCTTTGTATATATTGTCTTGTATATATTGTGTTTGTTTTATCCTTGTTCACTTTGATTGACTACGCCACATCCGAGACATGAGGATATTGAAGACCGCATGGTATGATCTTTCCAATATCCTTTTTCCTCTTTATGTTAATGACTATGTGGCTTTATTTTGATTGATGCGGTAAAACAATGTGAATTTAGGATTGCGTTTAGTTTATATGGCATATTAGTTGGTAGAATCATTTGCATTAGGATGTGTATATGTTAGTTGCATCATGGCATGTAGTTTGCATGTTAGAAAAATTTTGCGAAACCGTCTATTTGGGAAACTTGACAAGTGTATATAGGCCCTAGTAGATGCTTTTTATTCTTAAGACTTTGCTTGTTAGAATACTTGTAAAACACCCTAGGATGTGTCATGCTAGTATCCTTTGACCCATGGTTTAAGGCCTAGTCAAGAGTACCTTGTGGTGTGATAACTCCTTGGCTACCGTTTATTCCAAGGTGACCCTTGAAACCATGCATACATCTATCATTCATCCATGTTCTACCATATTTTTGTCATCAAAGGGAATGGGCACAAATCAAAAAGAAATCAATTTGAGTTCAAAGAAATGAAAAGTGAAAGAAAGTTTGCAAAAATGCATCAAATGAAAAGAGGAGCAAAAATAGACTCCTAAAGCTTCAAATACAAGGCACCCTCGTTACTAATTGGGGTGACTTTGAAAATGTTCAAAAAGAAATGCAAAAAGTTGTCAAGTATTGAAATTGCCAAAAATGAAAAGAAATGGCAAAAGAAAGTGTTCTTAAATGTTATATGCCACAAGAAATTGGGGGGAAAACAAAAACAAAAGCAAACTCCCAAAGTGAAACTCAAATATCTATTGATCCCTTTATCCATCGTATCCATTTTTGTGCATGGTAGAGAGGGGACGACCCTTCTTCTTGTCTAGGCGAGAGGGGGAATTCCGCGATCCTCCAGTGTTTCTAACACCATAGGGAGTCTATTCTTGACGAAAGCATTTAACGATTGAGGACAAAGGTACCCTAGCTTGACACAACTTGGAGGTGATTTATTGGTATCCTTCTAGGCTTAGTAGTTTGAACAAATTGCATCTATGAAAGATTGTGTACCCTTGAATTGCTTCCCTTGTAGATAATTTCCGCCACTTAGATGAGGAAAGTGGCTATTCTTTTGTAGATGCATCCATTATGTGATTTTGTGTGCTTAATATTTGGATGTCTCGCTATTTTGGCAAGACCCACCTTGCCTTGCAAGAAGGCATCCTACCTCATGGTTGTCTTGTTGTGAGTTGAAGGGGCGGAGTGAGACCCGCTAATTGTCTCATATCGGCTATGATATTAGGTTAGTTTAAATAAAGGTCTAGTTTTAGTCACCTCTTTACTCGGGACGAGTAAAGGTTCGGTTTGGGGATATTTGATGTGAACATTATTTGCGCACATTTAGTCCCCTAATTGAGCCTATTTTGCATACTATTATAGCATTTCATGGCCATTTTATCCGTCAAAACCTTCCTATTTGCTTTTCTATCGAATTTCATATGTTTTGTAGAAAATGAGATAATAAGGCGGAAATTCCCGTCTTTCGTGCATATTTGGAAGCTTATTGATGATATTAGATGGACTAGTATGAAGAGGAGGCAAGAATGATGACCAAAGATGTAGGAATAAAGAGTATATAGAAGGGTCATAAGGTTTAAAGCAAGGAGGAAAAGCAAGGAAGCCATTCATGAAGAAAATGGCTCGGAAAGCAAACCAAGAGTTGCTCTTTTGGCTCTAAAAATATGCTAGATGGAACGGCGTCGAAAAAACAAGTGATCTAGGCTTTTGAATCACTCCAATAGGAGTCCGGATGAGAAAATGACGTCCGTTTTACAATCCGAGCTCAAACAAAGAAGCTGTACAGGAATCCGCGCGTCCCGTGCTGAAGACGCTCGGATTGTCCCAAATCCGCTCGGATTGCTCCAAATCCGCTCGGATTCCTCCCTTGCTACAATCCGAGCGTCTTGCTCCAAATCCGCTCGGATTCCCTTGCTACAATCCGCCCGTCCCGACACCAATCCGCCCGGATTCCTTTCCAGCGATTTTCGTGTTCTTCAAGCTCCGTGAAAGACTCCCTTCCTTCGAAAAATACCGGAGTCTCCCTGCTCAAATCTCAAAAGTGTAATTACTAGTTTAGCCCTTAGTTAACCCTAATGCATCCACCTAATTTCCACTATAAATACCCCATCTTTGTAATTAATCAAGAAAAAAGTTTTTATTAGCTAGAAAAATCCTTCCTTAGATTAGATTAGGAGTAGATTAGAATAGATTACTCTTCAATCTTTCCACAAATTACACATTAATCTCTCCTTAATTATTGTTCAAGTTTATTATTCAAGTTTATTATTGGGTAATTGAAGATTATTGGGTTATTATTGGGAGATTGACAACCTTCCATCAATCATCAAGTTTCTTCTATTATTCTTTGCTTTATTATTTGGATCATCTCAAGTTTGGTATAAATCCTTTACTCTTTACTCTTTATTGTTTATTTCCTCATTCTATTATCATGTTTATACTTGTTGTGATGATTGACACCATTAATGACATGTTTCCCATGATAATGAGTGAGTAGTTTCTTTAGCTAGGATTAGTGGGTAATTAGGGGAAACTAACATGGGATTGATTCATGCTTAATCTAATATGTTCACATGATTAAATTGCTTGCTTGTTGTGATGTCAACTTTATGCACATGTTATGTTTGATGAAATGCTAAGCCTATGAATCCTTGCATTTTTACCATCTCTTATCTACTCAACTTGACTCGTAAGATATAAACCAACTCGAGTCTTGTTAGACCATGCATAGAAGTTGATTAGGAGGAAAGTAAGTCGACTTGTAGGTGTTGTACAATCTAATCGATTCGGCTCCGGGACCCAACTCTTCCTAAGAACCGTAAGATATAACCCAACTCGGTCCCTCCACAACATTAATTGCTTGCAACCTTGTAAACATGTTTGTATGATCAACACCATGAATCCCCCATAACCCCATGATATCCTAGCACTTTTAATAAATTGTTTACATCTTTCCTTTTATTGCTCGTTCTACTTTATTGCTTGCATTAGTCTAGACACAACTACAAACCCCATCAATTGTGACACTAGCATAAATTGAGATAGATAGGCTTAGAACCCAAAGCACACCGTCCCATGGATCGACCTCGACTTACCGCTAACTAGTTGTATGTTGAGTATTATAAATGTGTTTGATTGGATGTGGCCCGACGACATCACTTCCCATCACCGGGTTTTGAAAATCGTCATTACGACGGCCTAAAAAGGCATGTTGAAATGGTTATACAAAACCGGGTTTGAAAATCGTGTTGGGAAATGTGTCCTCAACAATAGTGCGATCACATGATTTAAATATCATTATTAAATCTCATTTCAAGAATACGGAAGGGATGATACATAATATATATAGTCAACTGGTCCACACATATCGGTAATGATTGGCTGGCTAGAGTTTGACATTATCGTCGTCGGCGACGGTGTGATCGATTGATCCCTTGAGGTCACACCTAAAGGACGATTCCCTTAATTGAAAAGGTTAATTGGTTGTATGCCGTCTGATTAATTAATTCCTTAAAATTGAACAAATTATTATCATAAGAGAGAAAATGACATCTTATTATAATGTGATTAAATGAGATTTTATTTAGTAATTTAAGAAGTTATATTACTAAAATTAATCGGTGTTTGCGAAACACGCGAGATGAGAATGATAAGTTAGTTATAATTACAAGATATTGTGAATTATACTAACTAGTAATTAAATGACCATTTTATGAGAAAGTAATTTTATATTACTAGTCAATTTGTTAAGTATGATTTATTTAATTTGTAAATGATATTTAATTTGTTAAATATGCATTTTAAATTAAAACATGACATAAGACATGTCACAAGTCACATGACATACAATTGTGCAATTGACAAAAATAAAATTGACTCTATATTACACTATAGAAACCGAAATATTGGAGGTAGTATGGGTGAGTGGGTGTTTTGTTTAATGGATAAATAAAACACTATGATTACCTACAATGTAGGGTAGTCTTACACCTATTTTACTTAATAAGAACAAAAGTAAAAAGCAAAGACCATGCATTGGTCTTAGAGGACTCCTCCAACCGGTTTTTGTAGTATTAGTAGAGAATTTTATTAATTGGATTTTTACTATCATTCATTCTAATATTACATGCAAAAAGTTCATGTATTTTTCCTCTCTTCTCTCTCTTTAATCTTCATCAAAAAGATGAGTTTTTGATTCAAATTTGTTCAAAATATTACTAAAATTATTAATGTAATATATGAGTATTAGTAATCAATTTTAAGGTAAACCACAATATAAATATCTAGTACATATTAGTTTGTGGGATTAAGGGATAATTTTGGGTGCTACTAATTGGAGGGCTTCTATTTTGAGGTCATGTATATTCATCCAATATTGGAAAGCTCAAGAACTAACAAGAAGGAGATCTTGTTGGTGCCCATTTGACCGAAATTTATTTGGTGAGAAATTGATTTTCTTATCTCTTTTGTTTTAGTTTGCATGCATAAGATCTAGTTTTAATTTTATGACTAAATTAAAATAAAACATATATGAATATGTTATATAAAGAGATCTAGATTTCTAACAAGCGGTATCAAGAGCACAAGGTTGTTTGCATGCAAATCGGTTATAGTTTTTCCGAGTTATACGATTAACATATAAAACTTGTAAATTTGTGTTATTATGATATATCACGAAAATAATTTATGTATGTTAAAGTTTATGATCCTAAAATGTATTTAGGATATTTTGGTTAATTTATGGATTTTTATTGTTCATTTTATATAATATTGGCATTAAAATGTGATTTTTATGATAAAAATGTCATTTTTGAACGAAAATTAGCTAAACTTCGAATTTTCCAGTGGTTTTTGGATATCTTTTCACAAATATTATTTTTAGATGATCTGGAAATTTTTAGAATTTTTTGAGTTTTTATGCTCGAAATATGGATTTTTCATGATAAAAATCGAATTTAAATGAAAAATAGGTTAATATGAGAAATATTTCGAATCTGGTCATAGAAATTTAGTATGTTGTCACATGCAATTTTACAAGATGTGTGTAAAATAATAGGCTATAATGAAGTCTTCATGCATGATTTATGGATTTTTGATGAAAAATAGCATAAATAGTGACTTAATTAGTGAAAAATTGCTAAAACATACTTCATGACTAAGGAAAAATGTCACATGTTGCATTTTATTACCTTTTTCAGATCTAAAATTGAAAAGTTGATGAGTATAATTTTTCTCATGTTTTTATGATTTTAATTGATAAATCCGATAAACCGCAACATTGTTTTTCCCGATAACTTTCGAAATTTTTAACCTAAGTTTTTTTGAACATTATGAGTGTTATGGTATTTTTCCAGAATATTCATAAGTTTAAATTTCAAAATTTGAATTTATTTGAAATTTTTGTGATTTATTTGAAGTTTATAGCATTTTATTGTAATTTTGAGTCCTCTAATGAACAATTTTGAGAAATACAAGTTAATTATAGTCAAATAGTTAGTGGAGACTAATTTTGAGTCCTAAATAGTTAGGGTAATTAACTTGTGCATAAATATGAATTTATGTAATTATTGTGATTATAAAACGTTGAATCACGCAAATCCGTAAAAACCGTGTAATATACGATATTGGCTCCTTAAAGGCGATTTAGAATAAAATTGGGCATGTTCATATATATTATAATGCTGCATTTTATTTATGATTGTCATAATTTTATTTTATGTAATTTTGAATTATGTAATTTTTACTTAGTATGGCCTTAGTTTTTTAATTGGTATTACCCGAAATGTATGGGAATATCGATTCGATTGTAATTTATTGTGATCTCGTATCACCGTTTTGTAATTTAATAGATTTTTTTTATTTTAATTACAAATGTATAATAGGAAATTATGTAATTTGTTATGAAATTTAATTATTTCGGAGTTCCTTGAAGACGGTGTCACTCAAGAAGGCGATACATTAAGACGGTGTTACCTCGACATGCGTGCCTCAACCGAAGTTCAAGGGACCAATGGAGTTGGTTTCCGAATATGTAATAATTAAATAGTTTTTCTATTTTAGGAAGGCCATACTAGGATTTAATTTATGCTTTGCATTTTATTTATATGTCGCATGCATCGCTAAATCGCCATAACTAAAACATGCATTATCTTTTTATCGAGTTTATCGACCGTGTCAATTATAATTATCGTAGTTCACCGCTTTAGTTCACTTAAAACGTGATAGATAATAAATTGACATGACCTCTCGCTAAAAATAAACAATTGAGACTTAGCCTTACCAAATAGTAGAAACCATGAAGTACCAGTTTCGCAAGGGAGTTGAGCCAGCTTTACCGTAAGACAAACCTTGTTACGTTGGTGAAATGGGTGATAAATGTCTACCCACCGAATTTATAAAGATGAGGGTTGTTTTCGGCTTTACCGATGCCCAAGTTGATGTAAGTTTGGATCATGGACACATTTATTCGAAATTTGGGTTGAACTCAACGAAAGTATTCTCGACGGTTTCCGGATGTGTTTCGGGCTAAAGATAAAATTTAATGTAAATTTTATCGACCAAGAGTTCTAAAAGTAGAATCGATTAAAGTGTTAATCCACCGAGTTATATTGATAAAGGTTTGTTTTCGGCTTTACCGATGCCTAAGTTAATATGAATTTGGATCTTGGAATCATTTATCATAGTTGGGTAGAGGTCACTATGTAAATGCTATACTTGTTTACAAGTATTAATATAACGATAAATGTTAGTTTTCATTATTCCGTTATCATATTGTTCTATTTCTTTACCACAATTCATATACGATATCATTTCGTTTTTTGATTCAAATCTCCATTAAAACATCGTAACTAAAGACAAATATGAATTTGCTTCTAAAACCTCAAAAGAACCATTGCTAAGGATCTCTTGTAAAGAGTATAGATAAAAGTTATTCATTATCAAACAGGTTTTTGATTCTTGACTAACACATCTACTTACAATGAATTGTTTCTAATTTTGGTAACTAGATTTGTTAGAAATCAAAATTAACCAAAATAACGCAACCACTTCAAGGAAAGTTTTAAGACTAAAACGAACAAATGAAGAGTAATCTTCATGAATTCAATTTTGCTTCTCAAAGCAAAGACTCATTGAAAAGAGTGGGAGCATTCTCTTAAACCGTTAAGATGAGGACGAGGTTCAAGAAGTAAAAATTATAATGGAATTGATATAAGGTAATGTTAAAAGTAAAGTTGTTGAGAATAGCGATACTAAACCTATCAATCCCGACCGATAAAGTTTCCATTGTCTTAAATGTTGGACACAAGAAAGGAAACTACCCCAAATTATTGAAGAATCAACAAGTTAGTTGTGGGACATCTAATGGGACATTCTTCTTTAAATGTTTATTTGATTAAACATAAATTTTGCTAGTACCACTTCGTCAATATTAGAAACCAGTGGAGGTTTTTCATCTTTGTATTCGACACATAGGATGATTAGAATATGACGACTAGCAACAATAAAGTCGAGAGATAGAGTCATTGTGTACTAAATCTAGTTTTCGGGTTTGGAGTTGTACTTAATTGTGACTATTAAGTGCATAAACTCTAAATAAGAATATAAACTTGTTAAGATACAAAAGAGGTTTTCACTTTTGTGAACCTATACACCACGATTTGATGTATGGCTAGCCCATTATCAAGGTGATTATGTTCTAAACCAAACTAGAATGATATATCATAAAGATGATGCAAGACTCAAATTGGTAACCCAAGATTAAACCTTAAATTCTGGAATGATTAACGCAAAGAGTTATCGAGTACTCTTGAAACCATTAGATTGTTAATGGTATATGCGTATCTTGTATTCAAAGCAAGATGTCTCGTGCCTTTTGGTTAAAAAAAAAGGTGATCGAGGTTGTAAATCATTGTTCCATAATAGGTTGATCATTTTCTTTTACCAACGATTTAAGTTGATGCTAATCTGTTCACTTAATAAGGTAAATAGAGAAGTCTTTGAAGAAGTTCAAATGTTCAAACAATCACGATTTAGTCGTGATGGGATTATCAAAGTGAAGGCTTTGATATAAGCCAAAGGAAATGTGATATAGTATCACAAACTAATCTCTCTTAGCACGCATTATGGAATAATGTGTGGTTGGATAAAGAATTCAAACGCTATTCAATATGATTGGACTTCAATCAAGTTACTTTGAGTTACTTGATCCTTTTGGGGATTTTATCATTTTGTCTAAATTATTTTTCCACTAAATCTAAAACGATTCATATGAGATATGAAATGGTAGGGTACCATGTTTGTAAGTTTTCACAAGAAACAAATGCTCATTTTTCCCTTTCAATTATCACGAGTACGACGGGTTTGTGGCTCGTGAAGCTGTCTTTCTAAAATACAAGTTTATTTTTAGAAGACAGAGTGGGAGAAATTATTCAAGAGCCAAAAAAAATGCCACAGAGAATGTTATGTCGCAAGAAACTGGTCTTTCTTGGCTACATGAGACGTTTTGTGTAAGACGTTGGTTCTTCAAAACCTAGGAGGTTAAATTCATCACTTGTTGAAAATGATGAATTCATGCTACTTTTAAGAAATGCTACTTTTAAGAAAGTAAAAAGCTTACAACTTACAAAGAAATTGTTTGATTCAAGTTAATTACTTCTGGAAAGTAATCAACAAATGACTTATATAAGAGTGTTTAAGTCACAACTCAATACAAGGCTTAGAACCATGAAAATCCGAAATAAAAGGCTTGATTAGTGTCAAAGGGTTTTGCACTAATAAAGACAGTTTTCAAGGCTTGATTGGTGGCAAAGGGTTTTGCGCTAGTTGAAATGCTTAAGTCTATTTGGATCTTCTTAGGGATTGTGTTTCATTATTATGAAATACATAGCGAGTGAATCTAAAACCCACTTCTTCAATAGAAGGAATGTATTCAATACATGTCTTGAGTTTAGTAGATTCTTGCAATCCTAAGATAATGTGAAACTTAAGAGAGGATCTTAAGTAGGACATCAATGAGTTAGAATCAATGTTTTGATCATGTTATAAAACTTTTCTCGATAAGACGAGAAGTTGTTTTTATACATGGAGTTTAGTGGGAGTTACGGAAATTTTATTTAGTCCGATATGTGGATGACATATTGATCATTGAGAATGATTTAAGACTTTTGGAGTAATATAATACATCTTTAATATCCAGATTTATGAAGATAAATCTACATGATATTAGCATCAATAAGAAGTCTTATGTTGATAAGATTCATGACTAGTTCAATTAAATTGAACATATTTGATCGATTCCATTTGCTTCCGTTGCCGGATCAATTAAATGAGTAATGATGTATAACACTTCATATACTTTGAGTATGATGAATTGTTTTCAAAATCGAATTAAATATTCTTTACCAAGTAAGCCATAAAGATTACCATTAAGTGCTTGCAGAAGCATTAAGGAAGTGAAGCAAAGTGTTTATGATGCAATTTTGTGTAAGGGTGTTACACAAATGACAATTGACAATTGAGATTGCACATGGTTTCCGACAAAACCATAATTAAAACACATTAGGATGGTTAAGATACCATTGTGGCAATGTTAATTAAGAAGTAGATTTTCTAGAATCGTTCTAGGCAATAAAGAACAATGAGAGATATTTATAACGGAAATTGAGTACACTTGCAATCATGAGATGTGCAAGAAGGATGAGTCCCGCACACTGTGAAAACAGTGGGAGCTATTCTTAGGCTAGAGAGCCTATGTCTTGATTGGATCTCGACACGTACTCAGAAAGTTTTGTAATGCAAATGTATACATTACAAAGGAAAACGAGTATGTAGTAAGGTTGAGTAAGATACAAGAAGTTGATAAAACCTACTAACCAAAGCCTTCTCATAGGCTTAACATGATAAGTCATGTCATTTCAATTAAATTGAGATGAACAACTACATTCAAGATCAAATTAGATTATAGAATATGAAATAGTAATCAGGCATTGACTATTCATATGTGATAATCGCATTTGTCGTTCGAGTTTTACTTTAAAACTCTTTTATTATACTTTGTTACATCCAAACGGGTTGTAGAGACAACATTGAACCCCGTTAAAGTGAACCCGGATTAACATAGTATTAGCCCATAGTCGCTTGTATGAGGTGTCGTCTCGAAGTGACTAGAGTGTGATGCGATTGATGGCAAGTTCAAGTGCCATAGAGTCATGTGAGATGACTAGTCGATCACATAGGCAGACTGTTAGGAACACTTTGTCGGGCAGTGACCGCTTATAGAGTTCTGGCAAATTTATATAGCCTGGTCGTGGCGAGAGCTACTATAGTATTCTAATGAGTCGATTCTTTTGACTAAAGACCTGTTCGCCTAAGATGGCACGATTTGATTAACTTTGATTTGTGTTACTACGACCTTCGTAAATGGGGTCAAATGGGCATATTTTGGGTTATGATGGCTGTGGCTAGTCGAAGGGAATAAGTGCGATAGGAATTTTACACCCCCTTGTCAGGGTTAAAACAATATCTCAGGGCCACTCGAGGAGTAATGAACTGGAAATGCGTGGCCACGCTCGGCAGGTATCCATGGTGGATAAATTCCGGTCAATCAGTTATTCTCCAGATCGAGGAAACCACTCTCGATATGATCACTTGCAAGTACGACCCGAAAGACACCTTGCATTGAGTGGGAGATAGTAATAGGACAAGAGAATTGGTGACGCATACTTGTCGAGGACAAGTGGGAGATTGTTGGGAAATGTGTCCTCAACAATAGTGCGATCACATGATTTAAATATCATTATTAAATCTCATTTCAAGAATACGGAAGGGATGATACATAATATATATAGTCAACTGGTCCACACATATCGGTAATGATTGGCTGGCTAGAGTTTGACATTACTGTCGTGCGACGGTGGTGATCAGTTGATCCCTTGAGGTCACACCTAAAGGACGATTCCTTTAATTGAAAAGATTAATTGGTTGTATGCCGATACAGATTAATTAATTCCTTAAAATTGAACAAATTATTATCATACGAGAGAAAATGACATCTTATTATAATGTCATTAAATGAGATTTTATTTAGTAATTTAAGAAGTTATATTACTAAAATTAATCGGTGTTTGCGAAACACGCGAGATGAGAATGATAAGTTAGTTATAATTACAAGATATTGTGAATTATACTAACTAGTAATTAAATGACCATTTTATGAGAAAGTAATTTTATATTACTAGTCAATTTGTTAAGTATGATTTATTTAATTTTTAAATGATATTTAATTTGTTAAATATGCATTTTAAATTAAAACATGACATAAGACATGTCACATGTCACATGACATTCAATTGTGCAATTGACAAAAATAAAATGGACTCTATATTACACTATAGAAACCGAAATATTGGAGGTAGTATGGGTGAGTGGGTGTTTTGTTTAATGGATAAATAAAACACTATGATTACCTACAATGTAGGGTAGTCTTACACCTATTTTACTTAATAAAAACAAAAGTAAAAAGCAAAGACCATGCATTGGTCTTAGAGGACTCCTCCAACCGGTTTTTGTAGTATTGGTAGAGAATTTTATTAATTGGATTTTTACTATCATTCATTCTAATATTACATGCAAAAAGTTCATGTATTTTTCCTCTCTTCTCTCTCTTTAATCTTCATCAAAAAGATGAGTTTTTGATTCAAATTTATTCAAAAGATTACTAAAATTATTAATGTAATATATGAGTATTAGTAATCAATTTTAAGGTAAACCACAATATAAATATCTAGTACATATTAGTTTGTGGGATTAAGGGATAGTTTTGGGTGCTACTAATTGGAGGGCTTCTATTTTGAGGTCATGTATGTTCATCCAATATTGGAAAGCTCAAGAACTAACAAGAAGGAGATTTTGTTGGTGCCCATTTGACCGAAATTTATTTGGTGAGAAATTGATTTTCTTATCTCTTTTGTTTTAGTTTGTATGCATAAGATCTAGTTTTAATTTTTTGACTAAATTAAAATGAAACATATATGAATATGTTATATAAAGAGATCTATATTTCTAACAAATCGTCATTATGACGGCCTAGAAAGGCGCGTTGAAATGGTTATAGAAAACCGGGTTTTGAAAATCGTCATTACGACGGCCTAGAAAGGCATGTTGAAGTGGTTATACAAAACCGGGTTTGAAAATCGTCATTACGACGGCCTAGAAAGGCGTGTTGAAATGGTTATACAAAACCGGGTTTGAAAATCGTCATTACGACGGCCTAGAAAGGCGTGTTACGGTCGGCGAAAGACCGAGTTTTGAAATGGCCATTATAACGGCGCAAAAGGGTGATTTTGAAAGTTTGAAAATGAAACGGAAGGACTTATGATCAAGTAGCACATAAGCACTCGCAGGTCATTATATTATGCCTTATGCTGACACGGGTTTTGGCTTAAAAGGGTGGGTTACACACCAAGCAATCAAACCCCGATTTGCGAGAGGGATACCAATCCAAACAAAATGTGTAAGGAGGGTGCCCTAGCCTCGTGTTCGAAAGTGATGAAAGCTCTTTGACGAAACAGAAATGTGTAACGTAAACGGTATGCTTGACTCAATCGGGATTCGAAACGCGGGGATGAGAAAAATCACGCCGACGAGACGAGCCAATTGGTCGAAAAGGGTTAGGTTGTGGACCCTGACAAGGAACCCGACCGTGACCGTAATATCAATTAATGCATTCCAACCAAGACCTCATTCGAGTCTCACCATCTAGGGATCACAAAGACGTAAGTGTCCTAGTTTTCCCCAGCAGAGTCGCCAATCTGTGGACATGGCCCACCTGCAAGCCCAGCCGATCTGTGGACATACAGCGGTCTTTTGAAAGCCACGCTCGGCGACGTAAAAATGCTTTTTAACCGGATCGTTTTAGATCGGTCGGTTTCGTCTCGGTAAGGGTCTCGAAACGATTAGAGATGTTCGGAGTCACTACTAAGCATTTATGGGATGCTTGGAACCCGTTCGAAATCCACTTTATACCTCGGTCAAATCGAAGCACAAAGCAGCGTTTGTAATAGGTACTAAAGATAAGGAAATTGTCCCTCTTTAGCATCCTATCTCTAGAATGATTCTCGTACGCCCAGGATAAGGTCGTCCACTATCCAAAGTTTCTGAGTAAGAGGTGAAGGTACGTATTGGGAAGCTCTTTTATCAGATACCCAATCCCGTCCGCGTTAGCGGCCTCTACTGATCGATCTTGGTTGGTTGAATGCAAAAGTTGATAAAACGGTTTAAATGTATGAATGTGCATCTAATAATTTAAACCTAACATGTGAGAGCTTTCTAAGTCAGTTGATTTAATCCAATTATCAAGAATAAGATGTCGAGTTGGATTAATGATTGATTTGCATGCAAGACGGAAATTAAACATCCATTTACCGTATTAGGTTTAGGGTGCATAGCATGATCTATTTGTCTTAGTAAGGCATTTTGCAAATATGGTTTTGGATAATCAAATAGTCATCTGATCCGTCCTATATCCGGGCTAACCGGAGTCGGGATCGTCCTAGACTAATCTTTGGAAAGGAATGTGCCCCGTACCCAGACGGCTATTTGAGGCGCGAGCCACCGGCGGTGTAAGGGGCCTCCCCGGTTTTGAAAATGAGAAGTGGAGAGTCTGTTTAGGCGCGGGTTAGCCCACGGTTTATGTGCCGTGTTCTGACCTTTTAGAAAACGTTATAAAACGTATTTAAAATGGGTGTTTGAACCCGGTTTGACTTAAAGGGGTCGTTTAGACCGCATTTGTTGATTTGAAGAACTAGACTCGAATAATCATCATTATTTTTATAATATTCGGTGTCGGGTTCGATTTGACAAACTTGACATGAATAGTTTTGAAAATAGTTATGGACTAATTGTTTTAAGCCCATTTGAATGTTATTAGTCGATACTCATCATCGTACCCGGGTTAAAATCCGGCATGGTATGTAGAACCAAGGATGACTTTGTGTTGGTGACTAATATGTTTGTTTGAAAATGTAAAGAAATGAAATAAAAGGCTTTAAAATACCTTTTAAATGTCATTAACCAAATATTATCACCGAAACACGGATTTAACCCTCATGGTATGAGGAACCAAGGGTGAAAAATATTTTATGGTTAAAACAAATGAAATAAAAAGGGTTCGAATGTATTTGGAATGGTAAAAACCGATTACAAATATGAAAGTGGATTAAAGGGAAATGACAAGAACAAACACGGTTGATCTCTAGTCTGAACACCCCATTTAGGCGCGGGTAAACTGGCGACCTAAGGGGCTTCTGCCTCAGACCAAAAATCAGTTTTGGCTCGTTTATTCCATGTTTTGGTTCATGTTATGCACGTTTTAGCATGTTATAGTCATGAAACAAATGAAAACATAATAAAAGAGGATTTTTACACCCTCATACTTACATGTTTGGTTATGGCGAGTGACCGACGTAAGTGTAACAACTCGTTTGATCGGAAAAAACTCGGTTTAAAACCGTTTTGGTAAGTAAAAAGAGTGTTTTAATGTTAGTGATGGTGTAGTGGTCGAAATGGTCGGACAAGTGATTTAATGCACGATGACGGTACCAAACAATGTGTAAGGCTCGTGCTTACGATCGGTAGGTCGTAAATACGCGTCGGGTTGTGACTTAAGAAGTCGAGTCGAGAATTTTAAGGGAGAAAAGAGGGGGCGGACACTCGCGTAAGTCTCAAATGGGTGGCATTTGAGGGGTATTTATAGGGAAATGAGTGGTTGTGTGAGTTTTGAGCGACGTGGCCACTTGGGCTGCTCAAAGAGGCGCGAGCCACGTCGCGGTTCTTCGAGTTGTGTTGTCACTTTCACAACAAACGTAGTCATGATTTGTTCTATCCTAGGTTTTGTAGTCACATGTTTGGTACTTGACCAACATGAATCCGGGAAAACTTAAGGTAGAAGGTTTGAAATGTTTTGTTTTTGGTGGTTGACTCGGTTTGACTCGTTGTTGGAGTCGGGATTTGAATTTTTGAGTCGGTTTTTGGTCCGGTGTCGGTTTTGACTCTAGTTAGTGTCATTGCGACCCCGTCGTCGTGCATTAAACACTCCAGGTATTTTTGAAATATTTTGAAGTATTTTATTTTCGAAATCGTTTTAAGTTTTCCGACGTAAAGTTGTACACAAATTGTCGATCAAACGCCGCGATTCCAAAACATGTTATAGTCCGATAATCATCGGGTGTTTGTTGGAGTTGTTGGAGCTTGTGTCCTCCAGAAATTAGTGTGATAACATTTGTAAATCTCTTACAGGTTCACAAGGGTATACTTAGTATTTTAATCAGTTGATTAATGATTACCTAATAACGGTTGGCTTGCTAGAGAGTTTGACGTTATTATCATACAGATGGCGATGATCAACTGGTCCCTAAAGGTCACACCTATAGGATGTGTTTGAGAGATGTGGTTATAGAAATATAATCATATTGATGCCTTATATGACTAAACAGTTAGTCAATGTGTTGATGAGACAATTATTTAATGAAGATTAAATAATATTAGTTGAGACGAATTAACTGTCAATTCGTAAATTGAATATAATAATTTATATTTAATTAAATTTATGTAATGTTAGCTTGGACGAATTAATATGTTAATTCGTAATTAAATGTAATCGGTTATATTTAATATCAACAAGATGAATGTGTCATAGTGGTAATAGTGAGGGTACTCAAACCAAGAGGTCATGGGTTCGATCCTCACTAGATGACAATTTATATTTAACACATTTATACATTTTTGCCAAAACCGAAAATAAGGAGATATTACTCCTTATTAATTTCGGTTAGGGTTTTTTTCTTAACCTAATTCTTTTCCCATTCTTGCCTCCATCTCATCAGAAGAAAAACACAAAAACCTAAAAATTAATTAGTTAATTTTTGGATCGATTCTAGCATAATCAAACGGCATTTCTCATATCGTCTTGGGTGCAACTGATAGGAGAATATCAACTTTGATATTGTTCTTAGGCCGTATTTGCTAGGTCCGAAGATTATTTCTTAATCCTTTGTGCTTTTGTTTATGCAATTTAGTTTTATGACTAGTAATCATCACTTTATTATTCGTTATAATCCTTGAATTTTAAGGGATGCATACAGATAAATCCCACAAGTGGTATCAGAGCCAAGGCCACGAATTTTATTTTGATGATTTTCATAAAAATTGGATGTAAACTTTATTAGGGTTTCCGAAAAAAAATTTACACGGTTGAAATTGTTTTTGTGTGCCGAGAACAATTTTTTTGCAGCCATGATTGTTGCATTTTTTGTTGTTGTCTTATTTCCATTTGATTTTCATATTGTTGTTTTAATCAGTTAAGATAATAATTATGATAATTTGTAGATCTTTGATTTAATTCGGATTAAATTAAATTGTAAATGGAATCGTCATGTTGATGATATAAAAAATTTGTTTTTGCTATATAGTTTTGGCATATACATTAATCATGTTTCATTAATTCATATGCTAATCTCGTTCTAATAGCATCTATAAACGATTTTTGTTCATCTTAATGCTTTTGCAATTAGGGCATTATGCCAAATGCAAAAGAGTTTTTTTTTTTTCTGTTACTGTTCACCGTGAACAGTGTATAAAAAAAATTGTTTTGGTTTTTACAGAAAAACCGTGAAGATAAAAATAAAAAAAGGGAGTTTTGTTTTTGTTTCGGTTTTCAGCCGAGAAAAAATAAAAAAAATAAAAAAAAAATCAGTTTCTGTTACTGTTCATGACTGGGCAGAATAAAAAAAATCTGTTTTTTTTTCTTTTTTCGGGTTTTGCCGAGACAAATTAAAAAAAGGGAGTCTTTATTTTTGTTTTGTTTTGGCAAATTTATTATTGTGAAGCGGTTCATAATTAATAGATACCTAATTATTTTAAAGCAATTTAAAATATTGATGGATTAAATTCATTTTACAAGTTTAAAATGAATTAAGATTAAATTTATAGTGATTAATTGAGGAATTGTCACTTAATTTGATCAATTAAATAGGTGGTTTGGAAAATTAATCTACATAATTAAAGAATTATGTCTTGTATGTTTAATTTTTTTTAGTTGATGCTTTTCTTTTGTTGAATGAATCGTTGAATGAATTTATTTACGTATTTTGCAATCGGTTGTAATTTGTAATACTTAGTGTGGCCTTAGTTAATTATGTTTTCGTAATGAAGGAAACATAATTTTTATGTAATTATGAGATCTCGAATCTCCTTTATTTTTCCTTTAGTTTTGGGTTTTGAAATTAGTATGTAATAAATAGGTTTATTATGTAAATTTATTTATTGTAATTTTCAAAGAAGACTAAAGATGGAGATTGGAGCTCACTCCCGCTACATGGATCAAGATGGAACATCGAGACAAGCTTCTCGGGTCCAAGGATGGATTCCAAATTTGTATTTAATGTTCATTTTGATAGTATAGGCCACACTAGGACTTTTATTGTTTTTACGTTTTTCATTCCTATTGCTTTTCATTCACATGATAGTTTATGCATCATTTTCCGCCTAAAACCAAACCACCTACTACTAAAATGCATGAAAATTGACTCATATAGATTGTATGTTAGTTTTCATGGACATACAGATGTCACATACCTTTTAAGCCATCACCTTAGCTTATTCATTCTCGCGTGCTAGATATTAGTTCACTTAAAATGAATCTAAATTAAGTTGATGGGATCTTCCTCTAAAACGGAAATTGAGATTAGTCTTTATAAGGGCAAACAACTATGAATCCCTTCTTCGTCGGTGGGCATAATATGACCCCTTCTACGTTGGGTAAGTAGTTTGTGTTGACTTAGTTTACCTCAACATCATAGTCCGAAGAGTTTTTCTCGTGATTATGATGGACTAAAGATAGAATTTACAGAAATTTATCGACCAAGAATTCTAACGGTAGAATTAGCTAAAAGGTTATCTTATCAATTTGCAGATAATTGAGTCTTGGGATCATTTATATAATTCTTTAGGGAGGTCAATTGTATAAATGTTTTGAGTCTTCGCGTTATAACAATTAGATCATTAGACTTAAATTAAAATCGATGCATATGCTTATTATTTATTCTTCTTTTCGCAGTGTAGAACAAGTTTATTTTACTGTTACAACAAAATGTCTGGAAATAACGCAATCCCAAAGCCTATTGCCACACTTGGACGCGAGTCCTGGCTGAAAGCTTTCATGGACCACATGAATCAGTCCACGCGACTGAAGAATGATGGGTCCAACTTTGCGGACTGGGAGGCAGCACTACGGAATGCTGCCATTGCTGACGGTAACCTCAGGTACTTAACTGAGCCAATACTGGTAAACCCAGGCCCCAATGCAGGAGTCAACGAGTCACTCGCTTATAGTGACTTCGTTATGGAAGCGGGTTCGATAAAGAACGTACTCATCTTTGCAATGGAAACCAATTTGCAGAGACGCTTCATTGCCCAGGGTGCAAACAAGATTTTCACCACGCTCACTAACGAGTTCTCAAAGGCACCGAGAATCGTTACTTATGAGCATACCTATCGCTTCTTTGATGCGAAACTCCAGAAGGGCCAACCGGTCAGCCCACACATTCTTCACATGATTGAGAATGTCGAGAAGCTGGAGGCACTTGATTGCAAAATCAGTGAGAGCATTGTCATTGACCGAATGCTTCATTCTCTTCATGATGGTTTTGCCCTTTTCAGGGCGAACTACTACATGAATGACTTGAAAAAGAGTCCTCATGAGCTACACTCCCTTCTTGTACAGACCGAGAAGGATATGAAATTGAGTGGGAGCGTGAAGCAGGATGTTCTCACAATTTACAACAAAGGTAAAGGTAAGGGCAAGGCTCATGGCGACCTAGCTGTAGGTAAGCCAAAGTTTAAAAAGCCAGGAAACGGTAAGAGTGGGCCCGGTGAGACTAGTGGCTCACAGGGCAAGGCAAAGAGCAAGGGCGGTGACATTGAGTGCCACCATTGTCACAAGACTGGACATTGAAGGAGGAATTGTCCCGTCTACCGTGAGGCATCAAAGCAGGCCACGTCGTTCCTGTTGGTATGTCATCTTATATTCATATGATTGAGATTAACCATGCAAGTTTCGGAACTTGGGTACTTGATACTGGTTGTGGTTCTCATCTGTGTAATCATTTGCAGGGCCTAAAGAACATCATACCTCTCGAAAAAGGTGATGTGGACCTGCGAGTCGGGAATGGAGCACGAGTTGCTGCTGTCTCGAAGGGAACATATGTAATCCAACTCCCTAGTGGTTTTGAGTTATTTTTAAATAACTGTTACTATGTACCCAATTTGTCTAAGAACATTATTTCTGTTTCCGTACTTGCTAAAGACGGTTTTGCATTTTCAATAAAGGATAATAGCTGTATTTTCTCTTTCAATGAAATGATTTATGGCAAAGCAGTTTCCATGAATGGAATTTACATCTTAGATCAAACCACGGAAGTATTACACATGAATAATAAGAAATTAAAGGTTGGTGACAAAGATCAAACCTATCTATGGCATTGTCGAATGGGACACATAAATGAGAAACGCGTAAAGAAACTCGTCGATAATGGGACTATTCCCCAATTCGATTTTTCTACATATGGCACGTGTGAGTCATGTCTCATTGGCAAAATGACTCGAATTTCCTTCAAAGGTGTTGGAATGCGCGCTAGTGACCTATTAGGACTCATACATACTGATGTTTGTGGACCTATGTCAATTACCGCTAGAGATGGCTATAGATATTTTATCACTTTCACGGACGATTTGAGTAGATACGGATATGTCTATTTAATGAAGCATAAAAGTGAGTCCTTTGAGAAATTCAAGGAATACCAGAACAGGGTTGAGAACAACTGGGTAGAAAGGTTAAAGCACTCCGTTCAGATCGGGGTGGCGAATATCTTTCAAATGAGTTTGATCAACACCTTAAAGACTGTGGAATCGTTCTACAATTAACTCCACCTGGAACACTTCATCAATTAAATGGTGTGTCCGAACGGAGAAATCGAACCTTACTTGTTATGGTTCGATCCATGATGAGTCACACGGTAGTGCCTGATTCATTATGGGGTTTTGCTCTTTTGTCAGCTGCTCTTATACTTAACCGAAGTCCGACTAAAGCTCAAGTCGACAAGACTCCATATGAAATGTGGAAGGGAACGGTACCTAACTTGTCCTTTATTCGGGTTTGGGGTTGCGAGGCTTATGTCAAGTGGAGACACGAGGATAAGCTCAGCCCGCGATCGGTCAAGACATACTTTATAGGTTATCCAAAAGGAACATTTGGTCATTACTTCTATTCGCCTACCGAACATCGAGTTTTTGTTGCGGTTAGTGCGACGTTCTTAGAGAAAGAATTTCTCGAGAACAAGACGAGTAATAGAACCTTCGAGCTGTCAGAGATTCCAGAACCAACAACCGAGGAACAGATGGAGGAAGTTGTTCCTCCAACTGATGATACGGTTAATATTCCTGAGGAACCTAGGAGGTCGGGTAGAGTCTCTCATCCTCCGGACATATACATTGGTATGGTCGAGGAGAATGACGTTTTACTCCTAGAGAGTAATGAACCCGCTACCTATAAAGGTGCTATGGCCTGTTCCGACTCAAAGCTATGGCTCGAAGCCATGCAATCCGAGATGGACTCCATGTATGAGAATGACGTATGGGATCTAGTTGATTTACCTAATAAGGTAAAACCTCTACAGTGCAAATGGCTTTACAAAATAAAGCGTTCTATAGACGCGCAACCAGATACCTATAAGGCACGACTAGTGGCAAAAGGTTTCACTCAAGTGCACGGATTGCATTATGATGATATTTTTGCACCTGTAGTCATGCTACGTTCCATTCGGATAATCTTAGCGATTGCCGCTTTTCATGGTTATGAAATTTGGCAAATGGATGTGAAAACCGCCTTCTTAAACGGTTATTTGGAGGAAGAGTTGTACATGGTGCAACCCGAAGGTTTCATATATCCTGAACATCCTAAGAAAGTATGCAAGCTTAAGCGTTCCATTTATGGACTTAAGCAAGCATCTCGGAGTTGGAATCATCGTTTTGACCAGGTGATAAAAGAGTATGGTTTCACTCGATCGGTCGAAGAACCATGCTTATATATCAAGTCGAGTGGGAGCAAGTTTGTATTCTTGATATTGTACGTCGATGACATACTCCTGATTGGGAATGACATTCCTCTCCTATCTTCGGTTAAAAAATGGTTGAAGAACCATTTCCAAATGAAAGATCTGGGTGAGGCACAACGCATTTTGGGAATCTGTATCTACTTAGATAGATCACGACGGACGTTATCACTTAGTCAGGAGTCTTATTTGGATAAGATTCTTGAGAAGTTCAGCATGACCAACTCCAAGAAGGGGAACCTTCCAATGACGTATGGGATGCAGTTGAGCAAGTCTCAGTCACCCACGACGCCTGAAGGGATTGAGCGCATGAGTCGTGTTTCTTATGCATCTGCAATAGGATCAATCATGTATGCCATGATATGCACACGTCCAGACGTGGCATATGCATTGAGTATGACGAGTCGGTACCAAAAGAATCCAGGTGAAACACACTGGATAGCTGTTAAAAATATCCTCAAGTACCTACGGAGGACTAAGGATAGGGTATTGACTTATGGAGGCGATACTAAGCTATGCGCAATAGGTTACGCAGATGCTAGCTTCCAAACGGATCGAGATGATTCAAAATCTCAGTCCGGGTTCGTCTTCACTCTTAATGGTGCTGCGGTCAGCTGGAAGAGTTCCAAACAGAGTGTTGTAGCAGATTCTACTACTGAATTCGAGTACTATGCCGCTTCGGAAGCAGCTAAGGAAGCGATATGGATGCGTCAATTCTTACAAGGACTTACGATAGTTCCTAGTTCGAATGACCCGATCACCATCTATTGTGACAATAGAGGTGCCATCTTCCAGGCTAAGGAGCCTAAGTCTAGCAACAAATCTAGACATGTACATCAAAAAGCTCACCTGATCCGTGATTACGTGGAGCAAGAAGAGATAGTGAATGACAAGATTGCGACGGATGATAACATCGCGGACCCTCTCACTAAACCGTTGAATTTTGATAAGCATGAAGGGCACGTTATTTCCATGGGAATTAAACGTGTTCCTGAGTTGTAGTAGTTGATTATGAATTTGATACATTATCTTTTTCATATACTATTTATAACTTCATCGTTTTATTATAATATTTTGTTTTTCATGTGGATTGTACTGACAACTTTGAATGCCACAAAGTGAACTGAATTACATTATATTTTGTTTGGTCCGTAATCGCCTCCAAGAGCTGATAACTCTGGCTATTATATTGTGCAGTCGATTGATGGTGGGTTCAACGAGCCATAAGTCAAACGGTTGACTGATCGTTCACAAATACGAGATTATAACGATACCTCGTAGGACAAATTTTTTTTGTGACAACGTAATGGAGTCCTAAATGTTTAAAACATTCGGTGCCAGGTCGTGGATAGGACATCCATTGTGTTCCTAGAGTTGATTCTTTTGACTATCGACTGTCTCTTGAGATTAAGGCAGTTTTTGGGTGACTTTGGTTTCTTTCTCATGGTCTCGTGAATCGGAGGCTAAGTAGATTTTTTTTTCCGGTCATTTCATACTTGTGCTTACATCGGAAGGATTCGAGTTGAGGAAAATATCCAACCCTTATCAGGTATAGTTATTTCTCATGGCCACTCGAGAAGTTGTAACTGAAATGCATGGCCATGCTCGAATGATGATTCATTTATCAGTTAAGTTACGCTCTAGTCGGGGAAACCACTCTTGATGATGATCGCTTGTAAAATACGACCTTTGCGAATACGGATTTTGCAAATTGTTTTACATTGAGTGGGAGAAATTTTAGGATATGAGAATCGGTTATCGCACATACACTTGTGAGGACAAGTGGGAGTTTGTTGGAGCTTGTGTCCTCCACAAATTAGTGTGATAACATTTATAAATCTCTTACAGGTTCACAAGGGTATACTTAGTATTTTAATCAGTTGATTAACGATTACCTAATAACGGTTGGCTTGCTAGAGAGTTTGACGTTATTATCATACAGATGGCGGTGATCAACTGGTCCCTAAAGGTCACACCTATAGGATGTGTTTGAGAGATGTGGTTATAGAAATATAATCATATTGATGCCTTATATGACTAAACAGTTAGTCAATGTGTTGATGAGACAATTATTTGATGAAGATTAAATAATATTAGTTGAGACGAATTAACTGTCAATTCGTAAATTGAATATAATAAGTTATATTTAATTAAATGTATGTAATGTTAGCTTGGACGAATTAATATGTTAATTCGTAATTAAATGTAATCGGTTATATTTAATATCAACAAGATGAATGTGTCATAGTGGTAATAGTGAGGGTACTCAAACCAAGAGGTCATGGGTTCGATCCTCACTAGATGACAATTTATATTTAACACATTTATACATTTTTGCCAAAACCGAAAATAAGGAGATATTACTCCTTATTAATTTCGGTCAGATGGGCCGAATTTAGGAGAAAAAAATATCTCCCTCTTTCACCCTAATTTCGGTGACAATAAGAGGAGAGTAGGGTTTATTTCTTAACCTAATTCTTTTCCCATTCTTGCCTCCATCTCATCAGAAGAAAAACACAAAAACCTAAAAATTAATTAGTTAATTTTTGGATCGATTCTAGCATAATCAAAGGGCATTTCTCATATCCTCTTGGGTGCAACTGATAGGCGAATATCAACTTTGATATTGTTCTTAGGCCGTATTTGCTAGGACCGAAGGTTATTTCTTAATCCTTTGTGCTTTTGTTTATGCAATTTAGTTTTATGACTAGTAATCATCACTTTATTATTCGTTATAATCCTTGAATTTTAAGGGATGCATACAGATAAATCCCACATGAGTCTCAACAGATACTGGGTATCTACACCTTCTCCTATCCACCTCCGAAACATTGGCATCTAGTCGGTTGGAAAAGATGTTGATAAGAGCCAATATATCCACACCATGTGGAGCAAGAAGGAAGTTGACTTGACTTATCGACAAACCCAATATGGAACGGAATTTCTCCTTGTAGCACAACCGAGTAGGAGGAAGCACCGGAATACAACCCGGCCACCCACCAATGGCTCCAACTTCTTCGGCAAGAGGACAAATTTCACCTTTCGGGAAAACGAAAACATGGTGTTTCGAATCCCAAAACCGAGAACATGCTTCGAGAAATGAGGATTGCACCTTGACTTGACGGAGCACCAACAATTGACCAACTCCCATGCAAATGAGTTGATACTTTTCGGGAGGTGACAAATCCCGGCACCATTGTCGCAACGCATTCTCAAAGGCATCCATGAAATATTTTTGTGGAAGAAGAAGAAGAAGTTTTATAGAGATGTTTTTGTGTTTCGGATGATGAAACAATGAAGCGCAAACATCACTATTTATACAAAAACAATCAGCGCGTTTTTCAGAAAAAGGGGAAAGCTGGCTCCCATTGCCAGGCTGCTCGCGCCTCTTTAGGCCCTCTCCCAAGATTCCCGCTTTAACTTGTCTCTTTCAACTTGTGTTTTCTCCTGACACCTCAAACCTCCCGCCAGAACGCTCGCGCCTTTTCGGGATGATCCGGGACATTTTGTGTCTTCTCACACTCACATTTCCTTGTTTTCGCGTTTTACGAAATCCGACACGGTTTCCATGACGCAGCTTTAAACATACGAATTTTTCTTTCTTTTTTTTAAGGGGGGAAGGGCTAGTCGCCCCGATCCGCGATGGATCGTTTCCATGTCAATCAAAATTCCAAAAAAATTTCGCTTTTTCTCCGAAAAATTTTCGCCTTTTCACAATTTTCCATCAAAATAAAAATCGAAAATTGATAACACGACATCAGTTTTCCTCCAAATTCAAGCACTCACAAATTCGAGTCTTGACCTCAAAAAATCAAATCAAATATACTCGTAAAAATCTTTTCTAAAATTCTTCCCTGACGGATTGAGTTTGAATTTTTCGAGTCACAAATCAATTTCAACGCAATTTAATTCAAGACACGAGTTAATTGCCCAATTTTCAAATTAATTCCTTTTGGGAGTCCAAACGTGGCGACTTGTCGCGAAATTTTTTCAAAATTCATTTCAATTTTCAAAATTCAATTTTAACTTCAAGTCATCTTGGTTAATTTTGTTTTCAATCAATTCTTTTACGTGTTTACGTTTATGCGTACGTGCTACCTGTTGCCTGTTTTCTACACTAACGATGCAGGAACCAGTGCAAAGCAAAAGGAGAATTGACAGTCGACAGCGCTCCACCGAAACACAACACAAAAAAGCCAAAAATCACAAAATGAGCCACAATCCAAAAACACATATATACAAACCGCCTCACGCAAAATACATCGACACACGTTTAATACGGACAACTGACCGTACAAACAGGATCCAGTACAGACATCTATCATACAGACACTGGCCTAAAACAACCATCTATCATACAGACACTGACCTAAAACAACCATCTATCATACAGAAACTGACCTAAGACAACGAACTAGGGGCTATCCGTCACCTACCGAACTAAGCACTCTCTATCCTCTCAAACGGAAAAGAAAGGGAGCAACACAAGAAACAGAAGAGCAACAATGGAAGCAGAGCTGGTTACCATAACGGTAACACCTCGTTCCTGCTCCACGACAAAAAAAAAATGATGCATGGCAGACTTCGGACGACACGACAACCGAGGATCATAACTCAGGACATTACCCCGACGTTGGCCTCCAATCAGCAGAATTCAAGAGTGAAAGAGGACCATGACAACGGACACTACCCCAATGTTGACCTCCAATCACCAGAATTCGACAACGATCAAAAGTGGCAACATAGGATAACACGCCCGTATTGAACCCCACTCATCGGGAATCTGAACCTCTGCAGACAACGACCGATACCCGATCATTGGCCGGGCAACGGCCGCCAGGGAGAAACACAACCAAGCCTGTAACAAAAAACAGTCGCATCTCCTCCTTCGGGATCATCCTCCTCCTCCAATGCCTCAACAACGGACCCCATAGGTCCCAAATGGTCCCCTGCGATCAAGGTTAAACAAAAAACGTCAGCCGAAGTTTCGGCATTATGACGGCGTAAATCGGACAAACCCAGAACAAACAAACAACCTGCAAAGCAAAGCAAGGGCAACCCCGCCCAAATCCAACCAAACAAAAAACACAGTTCACAAAAAACGCACAAAAAAACGACTCGCCCTTCTTTTCAAGCAAAAGACGAGTCAAAACAACCACAACAAAAAACGGCACCCCAAGACCCACACAAGGTCCGCCAACAAACCAAAGTGCATTCCCAATGCAATGAGGAATTTTTCTACAACTCAAAAAGGCAATTTATACGCCAATTTGTGCACAAACCGGTCAAAAATTCAAAAACGACCACAAAAAGGCAGACGTGATTTTATCACTCCCCGAGGCGACCTAAACTACCAATAAGGTCCATTTCAAGGCAAACTGACTCAATTCAAGCCTAAACAGGCACTTATTTTGTCAGACATAAGACCGTCACGAAAGGCAAAAATTCCAATTTTGCCCACAGTACCCAACAAAGGTCCACAATGGCAAATACGGTCTTTCCCGACTATAATGCAACCTAGTGGGACCCATTACCCAAGCAAATAAACTTGGCATTGTGAGATGAGACGGTTTCTCCACCTCACTCGCGTTTTTCGAGCATAAGGAGCGGGAACGGGGACCAAAATGCAAACTAAAAGTACCCTTATACTCCTAAACGGGTTTCTAACCTAATGCAATCAATTTCACTCGAAATGGGCTCAATCAAAAACGCCCAAATCGATTTTCTAGGGTAAACATCTCGCCCTAATTCAATTCAGCTAAAAAAACCAACAAATTCAAATGGATTCAAGAGGAAATACATACCTTGAGATGACATTGTTGATGATAGCACGGATTCAAGCGAGCTAGAAGGTCCTTCAATGGCGGATTTTTGCGAAAGGTTGAAGGCAACGAATGATGAATGACGAGCAGCCAAGCCTCGCGTCTTTTACGGAAAAATAGGGGAGCCCCCTTCTATCGCCAAAGGGCTCGCACCTCAATGAGGCTTCCCTTTGCTTTATTCAGCGAAATTTGGGCTTTGGCCCAATTTCCTACGCAAATTCTTCAAAATTCAACGACGGCAAATAAAAACTGTCATTTCAAAAATAATAGTGAATTCAAAGTTCATTATTTCTTCAAATTTCAAACAAACGGCGATCAAAACCGCCATTTTTCCTTCAAAATAATAGTGGAAAATTCAAAAATCACTATTTCTTCTATTTCCAATTGCAAGAATAATAGTGAAAAATTCAAAAATTCGCTATTTCGTCAAAATTCAAACGACGGCGATTAAAACCGTCACTTTCGAAACAATAGTGAAGATTCCAAATTCACTATTTCCTTCACATGTCAACGGCGGCACATAAACCGTCACTTCAAACGTAATAGTGAAGATTCCCAATTCACTATTTCCTTCACATGTCAACGGCGGCACATAAACCGTCACTTCAAACATAATAGTGAAGATTCCAAATTCACTATTTCTATCACATGTCAACGGCGGCACATAAACCGTCACCTCGGTCGTAATAGGGAAATTTAAAATTTGCTATTTCCTTCAAAAATTCAAACAAACGAGTAGTGGAAGTTCAAATTCACTATTCCTTCAAATGTCAACAGGGGGCTTCCTCGCGGAACCCGCTTATTTATACAACATTGATAGTGAAATTCAAAATTCACTATTTTCACGGCGGCATCACGAGTCCGCTACTTTCAAAACAAGCCCATCCAACGCGGTTATTCTCACAGTCAATTAACCGACCCCCCCCCCCCCCATGGCTGGCGAGCCTTACAACGCGTCGCGGCTGGCGAGCCCTCCTCATATACGCACCATGGCTGGCGAGCCGTACAACGCGTCGCGGCTGGCGAGCCCACCTCATATACGTACCATGGCTGGTGAGCCTTATTACGCATCGCGGCTGGCGAGCCCTCCTCATATACGCACCATGGCTGGCGAGCCTTACAACGCGTCGCGGCTGGTGAGCCCTCCTCATATACGCACCATAGTTGGCGAGCCTTGCTACGCATCGCGGTTGGCGAGCCCTCCTCACATACGCACAACAGCTGGCGAGCCTTTATCCGCAAACATGCAAGGACGTATCCGAAGATGCCTCAGGTATGACTCCTTCTTGTGGCTGGCGAGCCTTTGTACGTAGTCTAACGGACTTTAAGCGACCCGCACGGACAGTCGAACGACTCTAAACTGTTCCCGATGACAGGTCCTTGGCTCGTACCCTCGAGTCGCCTTGGCGTCGCCCTTCCCGATGGCAGGTCCTGGGCCCGAATCCTTTCGAGCCGCCTCGACGTCGCTTGGGTCTCCAGGTTGTAATCTTCGATTGACCTGGGGACTCTACTTAGACTTTCGCCCTGTCCAAGCCTGAGTCAAAGTGGGGGCTTTGTAGATACCCAGTATCTGCTGAGACTCCAACAAACACCCGATGATTATCGGACTATAACATGTTTTGGAAGCGCGGCGTTTGATCGACAATTTGTGTACAACTTTACGTCGGAAAACTTAAAACGATTTCGAAAACAAAACATTTCAAAACTTTTCAAAAGTATCTGGAATGTTTAATGCACGACGACGGGGTCGCAATGACACTAACTAGAGTCAAAACCGACACCGGCCCTAAAACCGACTCAAAAATTCAAATCCCGACTCCAACAACGAGTCAAACCGAGTTAACCACAAGAAACAAAACCATTCAAATGCTTCTATGTTAAGATTTCCGGAATCTTACATAGTCAAGTACCAAACATGTTCATCCAAATCCTAGGATAGAACAAATGATGATTTCCTCGTGTGATAGTGACAAGACAACTCGAAGACCCGCGACGTGGCTCGCGCCTCTTTGAGCAGCTCAGGTGGCCACGTCGCTCAAAACTCACACAACCACTTATTTTCCTATAAATACCCCTCAAATGCCCCCATTTGAGAACTTACGCGAGTGTCCGCCCCCTCTTTTCTCCCTTAAAATTCTCGACTCGACTTCTTAAGTCACAATCCGACGCGTATTTACGACCTACCGATCGTAAATACAAGCCTTACACATTGTTTGGTACCGTCATCGTGTATTAAATCACTTGACCGACCACTTCGACCACTACACCATCACTAATCTTAATAAAACACTCTCTTTACTTACCAAAACGGTTTTAAACCGAGTCTTTTCCGACCAAACGAGTTGTTACACTTACGTCGGTTTCTCGCCATAATCAAACATGTAAGTATGAGGATGTAAAATTCCTTCTTTTATCATGTCTTCATTTGTTTCATGACTATAATATGCTAAAACATGCATAACATGATCCAAAACATGGGATAAACGAGCCAAAACAGAGTTTTGGCCTGAGGCAGAAGCCCCTTATTGTGCACAAAGGCTCGCGCCTCAGTGGGGTGCCCAGGTCAGAACTAAACCGTGTTTGTTCTCGTCTTTCCCCTTTAATTCATTTTCATATTTGTAATCGGTTTTTACCATTTCAAATATTTTCATACCCTTTTTTATTTTATTTCATTTGTTTTAACCATAAAACATTTTTCACCCTTGGTTCCTCATACCATGACGGTTAAATCCGTGGTTCGGTGATAATATTTGGTTAATAACATTTAAAAGGTATTTAAAGCCTTTTATTTCGTTTTTGGGAGGTATTTTAAAGCCTTTCATCATTTCTTTACATTTTCAAAACAAGCATATTAGTCACCAACACAAAGTCATCCTTGGTTCTACATACCATGCCGGATTTTAACCCGGGTACGATGATGAGTATCGATTAATGATATTCAAATGAACTTAAAACAATTAGTTCATAATTATTTTCAAAACTATTCATGTCAAGTTTGTCAAAGTCGAACCCGACACCAAATATCATCAAAATAATGATGATTATTCGAGTCTCGTTCCTCAAATCAACAAATGCGGTCTAAACGACTCTTTCAAACAAAATCGGGTCAAATACCCATTTCTCAATTCGTTTTATAAACGTTTTTCAAAAGGTCAGAACACGGCATATAACCGTTAGTTGACCCGCGCCTAAACAGGCCCCTTCTTTCTTATTTCCAAAACCAGGGGAGACCCACTTGCACTGCCAACAGGCTCGCGCCTCATGTGGCCGCCTGGTGCAGGGCCTGTTCCCTTTCCAACATCAGTCTAGGACAATCCCGACTCCCGTTAGCCCGGATATAGGACGGATCAGACGACTATTTGCTCATTCAAAATCATATTTGCAAAATGCTTCATTAAGACAAATGGATCACGTTATGCACCATAAACCTAATACGGTAAATGGATGTTTAATTTCTGTCTTTCGTGTAAATCAACCATTAATCCAACTCGACATCTTATACTTGATACTTGGATTAAATCAACCGACTTAGAAAGCTCTCACATGTTAGGTTTAAATTATTGGATGCGCATTCATGCATTTAAACCGTTTTATCAACTTTTGCATTCAACCAACCAAGATCGATCAAGTGAGGCGCTACCGCGGCGGGATTGGGTGTCTGATTAAAGGCTTCCCAATACGTACCTTCACCTCTTACTCAGAAACTTTGGATAGTGGACGACCTTATCCAGGGCGTACGAGAGTCATTCTAGAGATAGGATGCTAAAGGGGGACGATTTCCTTATCTTTAGTACCTATGTCAAACGCTGCTTTATGCTTCGATTTGACCGAGGTATAAAGTGGATTTCGAACGGGTTCCAAGCATTCCACAAATGCTTGGTAGCGACTCCGAACATCTCAAATCGTTTCGATACCCTTACCGAGACGAAACCGACCGATCCAAAACGATCCGGTCGAAAGCATTTTTACGCCGCTGAGCGTGGCTTTCAAAAGACCGCTGCACGTCCGCAGATCGAACCGAACCCGCAGGTGGGCCATGTCCACAAGTACTATTTATTAATATTTGTACGTTTGTTTTTAATTTTTTATGATAATTAAAATATATGCAAATAATATGATACTATATTCTTATGATAGCATTTCTTTTACCAAGAATCTATTATAATGTAATTTTCATAATTTTTTTTTATAATACTTTTTTGACAAATGAGATGTATAAGTTTTTATATAAAGATTATAAACATCACTTGAATATAATATATAATATAGAAAACAAATATATATATATATATATATATATATATATATATATATATATATATCATACTGTTAAGATAATAATATACTCTTAAGAGCTCTCCAAAATAATACTTAAGAGACTCAAAAGGTTTTTGGTTGGTATATAAGTTCCAATAATGATTCCTATTTATAATCATAGGATCACCCACCTTATGTTAATCTTTCGATGTGAGACAATTCTATAATTTATACATATTAAAATCACCACACTAACATTGTTTTTCAATGTGGGACATATAACATATTAAGAAGTACACCATCTTTAATATGTGCAAATCATATGAAATCTATGCTCTAATGAAAGCATTTTTTACCACGAATCTAATTATGTTATCTTCATAATTTTTATAACGATATTTTTTTGTCAAATGAAATGTCAAAGCTTTTATATAAAAATTAGAAACTTCTCATGAATATAAAATAGGAAATATAGATATTATAATAATTAAAAGATTCACCACTTTATTTTTTATGTGGAAAATATTATTTTTAAACTTTCCTAAATTGATTTTTGATGATGTGGACGCTCTAGAATCGCTCGAAAAAACTCTTTTATATATATATATATATATATATATATATATATATATATATATATATATATATATATATATATATATATATATATATATATATATATATATATAGAGAGAGAGAGAGAGAGAGATTAGTCATTCTAATATGATATAACTTGATCTTATTGTTAGGTATATACATCAACGCGTGGTACGTACATTGTGGTATGTTGATCAAACACCATATACGCAGTATTACTCTACATTAAACACAATAATAAAACTTACGTAGTTATTATTACTTTTACATACAGAGTAGATTAGATGTATAAGGTATTAATACCTCAATTACCTCCAACACCAAGGCATATTGTTTAGGTAATTTTTACCGTATTTAGGTCTTATCGGGTCAATGCGGTCTTACTCGTTGTATATTGGTTGGACGTTTACGTCAATGCTAAATAATGAAATAAAGAATAACGTAATTAAAGGTGACACGTAAGATTTGGTGACGCGGAAAACCCAACGTGGGAACAACCGCGGGAGAGACGGTACCCTTCCAAGTATTGCACTAGCTTATTAATGAGGGATCGAGTACAATGAGACGGAATGTAAATCTAGCTAGCACAATGTACTTCGTGTATATGTGAGGTCTTGAATACCCTTTCTTGATTGCTCCTTTGGCTATTTATAGGGTAAGAACCCTAGATATGTCCTACTTCGTTTATGGAAAGGAATATTACTTCCATAACAACTCTTTCCATATCCAGCCGTCTCCCTCCATTCTCCTTGATCTCCCCGAGTTCTCCCTAAAATCTCCCTGAAGTCTTTCCAAAATGCGGGACTCTTCCATCAATGGACTTCTTCACCTTTACACGTCTCTTGGCCCAACTCCTCAGGCGGATCCTACTTCGCGTCCGGGCACCTCTTGCTTGCTCTTCCTTCACGGCCCAATTCCTTGTGAGATACGTCTCGAGGCGTCGAATAAGGAATTACGTATCTATTTTGAAAATAACTTGCGCCGTCTTTTGCATTCCTTCCTGCGTACTCATCATTACTTTTGTCCCCTTACTCCCTCATTTCTCGCGCTCTCCCTCTCTCTTCCTTTATAATCTCTACCCCAAACTTAACCCCACAATCTCAAAAACCCTTCCCCTTCAAAAACTCTCCACTTCCCAAAACTCCCCTCCTTCCTGTTGTTTTCTCCCGCCGGACTTCACCGCCGTTCCTCACCGCCACTTTTCCCAGGTATTCCTTTCTTACCACTTTTCTTTAACCTCTTCTTTCTCTCTCCTCCGACCATGGGCAAAACCCGTCACACCTCCTCGACCTCCACCCCTGCTGACCAAAACCCGGACCCCGTCTTCCCTTCCCGGAACCTTTTTACTCACCCCCATGACTGCAACTCTGCTCTGACCACCGCCGACATCCCTTTGATCAAGGGTTTGCTCGGTCTAGGTGATGGGGTCGACATCGTCATCCCAAAACCGGGTCAGAAGGCAGATGCCATCCGGTCGGGTTGGGTCTGTCTCTACCTCTACCCGTTTAGATACGGCCTCCGCTTTCCTTTTCCAAAGCTTTTTCAAGACTTTCTTTATACCAACAATTTCGCTATGGCACAAATTTCCGCCAATATTTGGAGGGTTCTCCTCTACTCCCTGACAGCTAGTCAGAATACCGGCAGCACCATTTCCTTGGGCGATCTTGCCCATATGTATGACATCAGGTCCCTGGGAAGAGGTCAGTTCTCCTTTCAGGGCTCTGGGGAGACCCCCTTCAGGCACGTATCAAAATCCAAGGATGAGAAGTGGTTTGAGGACTTCTATGTGAAGAAGGCTTCAATCCAGCCGCCTGCTGACTACATCTTCGAGAAATGGGTTATTACTTCGAGTAAGTAGCTCTTCTGACGCCTGACTTGTTTATCTCAATGCTCACTGGCTTACTTTGTTGCTTTCGTGCAGGTCCCTGCTACCTAACTCGTCTGGGCGACCCGATTGCTGCTCGCAACAAGCTGTTCTGCATCCCTCAGTCTGAGAGAAAGTTTCTTGACCTACTACCCGGTTTCTCACCTGCCTCCTCTTCTAACCCACAGCAATCAGCCCACAGCATGTCTTCTGGTAAGCCACTTCACACTATTTTTGTTCATAATCTTGCTGCCTATCCGGTACCTCTGACATTTGATATTTTGGCTACCTGTAGGTTCAAGAGTTGATCCCTTTGAGGCCATCCACCAGAGTGCTAAAAGAAAAAGATCTGCTGCGAGTCCTGACGTGACTTCTGCCTCCAAGAGGAATGCCCCTGCTGCATCCTTCCAGTCTCCTCCTACCCATTCCAACGCCATGCGTCCTAAACCTTTAGAAGTAAGCCCGTTGTCCTGTTATCCTCCTACACCACTTGCTAGTCCTCCTGCTGCTGCCAGTGGTGGCATCATCGCTCACTTTCCAGAGGGCTTTGGAAACATTGACAAGGTACCATATTGGCCTAAGATTGACCAGGTACTCTTTCCTTCCTCAGTGGATGCCCTCTCAGAGTTCTCCCCAGAAGAGATGGCTGAAAATGATGTGCATAATTCATTTATGGTGAGTATCTTCCTTCTTCTGCATGTTCCAAGTTTCTTATCTTCAATCTTTGCTAATTTCAACTTTCTCTGCCCCCAGGCCTTCCAGTCTGCTCTCTACAACAGGAAGATGATCAACATAGTGCAGACTACCAGCCGTGCTACCAGCGCCAAGAACAGAGAGCTGACTGGGATTGTTGCTAATCTAGAACGGCAGCGTGCTGACTTGAGAGGACGGGTGGCTGAGCTGAAGGCTGATCTCGCTGGCATAAAGAAGAAGCAGAAAGAAAGAGTTGATCAGTTGGCTCGCACCCAAGAGGTCTGCACCACGTTCTCTGACTCCTTGAAGCGTTATGAGGAGAGGATCAGTGAGTTGATCACCCTGGCCACCAACATTGTTGCCTATGCCACCTGGCGGGGAAAGATCAGCGGGATGCGTGTTGCCCTTGAGGAGGCACCAACTCAGCAGGCCATAGAGGAGGAGCAGAGGCAGCTGGAGATGCTTTACCCCGTCCAACCTGATCTGAGTGTACTAATGCCTGAGGTTGGCGAGGTGAATTCTCCTGCACTGGCGGAGCAGATGGCCGCTGGAGGTGCCAGCTCACTTCAGGAGGCTGATGTTGCTGAGGAAGCTCAGGAGGCTTCTGTTGCCGAGGGCGTGCAAGCTGGTCCTGTACCTGAATGGGAAGTCAGCAGGAGAAGGCGGGAGAGATGCCAGAAGTGGAGGTCATCAATGTGACCTAAATTTATTTCAAATTTGTTGGATGGCGGTCTGACCCTGTGTGGTGCAGACTTGTAAAATTTTAAACATTTTCTCTTCTTTTTTTTTTGTCTGCCATGGTGGCATTTTTGAACTTGGGGCCGTACTTTTAGGCCAATATTTTGAAATGCCCCTTGCCTTAGTTCGGCAAGTTTAATTTTCGTTATATCTTGTATGTTTTGCTTCCTGCAGTTATGTTTAGCTTAGGAAGCTGCCGTGTCAGCCTGTTGGCTGATTTAGACAAGTCGTGTCAGCCTGAGAAGGCTGATTTAGACTCAGCTAGCTTCCGTGTCAGTCTACTAACTGTTTTAGGCGTATGTCGCATTGTAGGGGAGGTGGTTGTGTCAACCTTTGAGGCTGATTTAGACCAGTCGTGTCAGCCTGAAGAGGCTGATTTAGACTTAGTTAGCTGTCGTGTCAGTCTACTGACTGATTTAGGCGTATGCCGCAATTTGACTACTTAACCTTGTTCATGACGCAAGGTGTGTTCATCATGTTTAAAGCCAATAGGGGTGTACCTTAGGCAAGTTTATCATCATTCTAGGACTGATGGAACGTTGCAGGATTCTGGTAGCTCAGAGATCCCTGCGCTCCATATGTATGTGCATGCATGCTGGGGCCCTGATTAATTGCGATTAGTGCGAGCTACTTCCGGGGGTGGTATCAGGGGTAGCTGGGTAAGCGTTTAGCTGTCAGCCAGGCTCCCTTTCGTATGTTCCACAGTCCGCCTGGTGAGGGTGCTCCTGATGGAGAAAGTAGGTGAGGGATGTTGGAGTGTCATGTGCCATGTCACCCCATGTTTGTAGTTGAAAGTCCTGCTAGATACCCTTTCAATGTACCACAGACGTTAGAATTCAGAGAGATGTATTTAGAGAAGCCTGAAAACACAAATTTATCAGAGCGATGTGAAGTACCTGATGCCATCTCATGGGGTACCAGAGAAATTGTGATCCCAGGAAGCTTACAGACCACACAACTCCAATAGTTTTTAAATTTTGAAAGAAATAAAAGAAAAATAAATTGACGCGAAATTGGTAGTATGCCTACTACCGTTTTTTTTTTTTTTGGCTTTTCTTCACGCACTACTCTGTACACTAGTTTCTACTTATTATTAAAAGTGATACCTCTTCAGGTGAAATATGTTCCATGGTTTGTGTATGATCTGACCGTCCATGGTCATTAATCTGTACGCCCCATGGCCAACAACTCCTTCTACCTGGTATGGTCCTTCCCATTTATAGGCGAATTTGCCTGCCTTACGGTTCTTTATGTTTTGAAACACTTCACGGAGGACCAGGTCTCCTATCTCCAGGAGCCTGACTTTCATATTCTTGTTGTAACTTCTGGCGACTGACTACTTGTAGGCAGCTAGACGTATTTTTGCGCTTGCTCGCAGTTCGTCTATCGTGTCCAGGCTCCTGATCATTTCTGCAATGTTCAGTTCCCCTGTCATACATCCATACTTGTGGGTTGGAACTAGAACCTCTGATGGAATCACTGCTTCCGCGCCAAACACCAGGCTGAAGGGTGTTTGGCTTGTTGCTATCTTTGGCGTCGTTCTGTCTGACCATAACACTAGTGGCAACTCATCTGCCCACTTTCCTCCTAACTCCTGTAATCTCCTTCTCGAGTTATCCATGATTATTTTGTTGCTGGACTCAGCTTGCCCATTGGACTTTGGAGTCCTGGGTGCTGACTTTTTTAAAGTGATGTTCCATCTGACACAGTATCCCTCGGCATCGTTGGAGATGAATTGTGAGCCGTTGTCACATATGATTTCTGATGGGATACCAAACCTGTAGATGATATTTTGTTTAATAAAAGAGATGACATGCTTGTCTTTTACTTCCGTGAATGCTTCTGCCTCTATCCACTTGGAGAAGTAATCTGTCATTGCTAGCATCCATATCCTGTTTCCTGTGGCTCTAGGCAGAGGACCCACTATGTCCATTCCCCATGTCATAAATGGCCAAGGGGAAATGATGAGGTGTAAGGGTTATGCCGGCTGATGGATCATTGGTGTTGAGCGCTGACAGGCATCACATTTGCGAGCATATTCTATTGAATCTGCCCTCATCGTGGGCCAAGTGTAGCCTTGTCTGAGGGCTTTATTTGAAAGACTCATGCCCCTTGCATGGTTTCCACATTCGCCATTATGGAGGGCATGCAACACAGTTTGTGCTTCTTGCTTGTCCAGGCATCGTAGGTAAGGTCCTGCTCCTGGCTGCCTGAAAAGTATGTCATCAATTAGTATGAGTTTGGAGGCTTTCATTTTAAAACCTCTTATCTCCTTTTTGTCGTCTGGCAGCTTGCCATGTCGTAGCCAATCTAAGTAAGGTGTCCGCCAATCCCAGTCATCTGCCTGGGTAGCTGGCTGATCAGGTGATTGGCCAGCTGCCTGGTCAGCCGTCTGGTCGTTTGGCTGGGAAGTTATCTGGCCTTCTATTGTTATCTGAACTGCCAGCTTATCTTGTTGGTCCTCCAATTCTCCTCTGTCTGCTTCTTCTAATTTTTGGATAGACGGTTCCAGCATGTGCGCGATGGAAATATTGGACAACTCGGTTGGCTTGAAGGTTTCCCCCAGAGTCGCTAAGGCATCTGCTTCCATATTTTGGTCTCTGGGGATCTGCTTGAGCTTACAGTCTTTGAATTTTTGTTTCAGCTCCTTTGCCACTTTTAAGTAGGCAATCATCTTTGAGTCCCTGACTATGAATTCATCATTCACATGATTAACTATTAGCAAAGAGTCACTGAATATTTGTAGGTTCCTGACTCCTGGCTCCAGGGCTAACTGCATCCCTAGTATTAAGGCTTCATATTCTGTTTCGTTATTAGTTGCCTTAAATTCACATCGTACTGCTTGTGCTATCAGATCTCCCTACGGTGACCGCAGGATTAATCCTACACCTGCTCCCCTTTGGTTGAAAGCTTCATCAATGTGCATTTGCCAGACTTCTGCTTCCTTATTTCCTTTGAGAGTCAGGATCTCCTCGTCTGCCAGGTTCTGGATAGCTGGGCTGAAGTCTGATACAAAGTCTGCCAGTGCCTGTGACTTGATTGTTGTCCTAGGATCATACCTGATGTCATATCCACTAACGTGTACAGACCACTTTGACATTCTGCCTGATAGCTCAGGTTTCCTCATTATTGATTTCAATGAGTAGTTAGTCACGACATGTATGGTGTGGGACTCAAAGTAGGGGCGTAGTTTGTAAGATGCAACTACCAGTGCTAGTACTAATTTTTCAAGAGATGTGTACCTGGTCTCCACTGGAAGCAGAGACTTGCTTACGTAGTAGAATGGCTTTTTCTCTTTATCCTGCTCTCTGACTAGAACTGCGCTTACTGCTACCTCTGTGACAGCTAAGTAGAGGAACAATGGTTCTCCTGGCTCCGGCTTTGATAATAATGGTGGGCTGCTGAGATAATGCTTTAGCTCCCTGAATGCCTGCTCGTGGTCTGCGGTCCACTCGAACTTCTGGCTCTTCCTTAGTATATCGTAGAATAATTTGCATTTGTCCGAGGATCTCGAGATGAATCTGCTCAAAGCTGCTACCTTGCCAGCTAGTCTCTGCACGTCCTTTGGTTTTTCAGGTGACTCCAAATTCTGTACTGACTTTGATCCGTCCGATGTCAAGGCTTCTATCCCCCTCTGGGTTACAATGTAACCTAAGAACTTGCCGGAGGACACCCCAAAGGCGCATTTAGATGGGTTCAGCTTCATTTTGTATTCTCTAAGGGTGTTGAACCTTCCTGCTAGATGTCGCATGTGATCTGCAGCTTTTTCTAATTTTACCACCATACCATCAATATACACCTCCATGGTTCTTCCTATCAGTTCTTTGAACATGCGGTTGACCAGCCTTTGATATGTGGAGCCTGCATTTTTTAGGCCGAATGGCATTACATTGTAACAATATATTCCTCTTTCAGACATGAACGCTGTCTTTTCCTGATCTGATGGATCCATCTTGATTTGATTGTACCCACTCCAGGCGTCTAGGAATGTCAACATCTCATGTCCAGCTGTCGCATCCACCATTGCATCGATGTGTGGTAGCAGGAAAGGATCCTTGGGGCATGCCTTGTTGAGGTCAGTGAAGTCCACGCACACACTCCATTTTCCATTCTTCTTAGGTACCACTACTACGTTTGACAGCCACTCCGGGTATTTCACCTCTCTTATTTTGTTTGCTGCCAGCAGGCTGTCTACCTCCTAGTTGATCACCTTATTTCTCTCATCTGCGAACTTCCTTCGTCTCTGCTGGATGGGTTTGCATTTTGGGTCCACACTGAGTTTATGTTTTATGATGGACGGATCTATCCCTATCATGTCGTCATGTGACCATGCAAAGCCGTCCATATTAGTCTGCAAAAATTCGATTAGGTGTTGTCTGAGGTCTTCTATGCACCCGGCTCCAATTAGCACGGTCTTCTCAGGGTTCAGCTTGTCCAGGTTGATCTTATCTAGCTCCTCAGCTGGAGGCTCAATGTATTCGTCCTGGACGTCTTGCGCCGTAATTGCTTTATCTTTGGGGTGGCACTGCACTTGATGCTTTCTTATAGCAACTTCTAGCTTCCTCCTGGTCTCCTCGTATTGTTTCTCTCCCCATGGTGTGGGGAATTTTATGCATTGATGATATGTTGAGGGAACTGCCTTCATCAGGTGCAGCCATGGTATTCCTAAAATGACGTTGTAGGTAAAGGGTCCATCTATGACGAAGTACCTAACCTGCTTGTTGACTCCTCCCACGTAGGTTGGGATTACTATCTCGCCCAACAAGCTGGTTGTCTCCCCACTGAACCCTACCAGCGGAATAGTCTTTTTCTGCAAATCCTTCTCGCTGAATCCCATGTTTTCTATCGTTTTCAACATGATCAGGTTGACCGAGCTACCAGTGTCTACCAGGACCTTTCTGACTGTACAGTTGGCCATTGACATGGTTATGATGAGTGCGTCGTGGTGCTCCTGCTCATCACGCACATCTCCTTCGTCAAAAGCAACCACAGGTAGATCACTATGAGAAATTCTGCAAGAAGTCTCTGGCCTATCTCCTTTGGTCTCAGTAGCACGCCTTTTGGCTGCCGAATATGTTAGCCCGCTTATGTCTGAGCCGCCTGTTATCACGTTTATTATTTTGGCGCACTTGGGTGGGGTTGCAGGTTTTGTGGAACCCACCTAATCCTGCTGTTTGCCCCCACGTGGTAATAGGTGGCTCAGATCTCCCTGTTCAATCAGGCATCTGATCTCCCTACGCAATGTATAGCAGTCTTCTGTGTTATGCCCGATGTCACGATGGAACTCGCACTTCTTCTTGTTGTCTTTTCGCCATGCTTGTTCTTCTACTGGTGGTCTGGGCCATCTTACCCGGTCTCCCATCTCTCTGAGTGCTTTTAGAATTCCTCCGACGCCAGTTGTGAATCCATACTCCGCCAGTGTGGGGAGTTGCTGATTCTCCTCTATGTTGTCGACCATGTTAACTCCCCTCCCATATGGCCTGTATCTCTCATCCTTCTTGCTAGTTGACTGCTTCCTGCTTAATTTTCTCATGGCTGATGTGCTTGATATGCTTGGCGTACTTGGTATGCTAGCTCTGGCTAGGGTGTCCTCTTCCAGCCTGATTGCAGCTGCTGCTTTCTCTTGTACTGCCTCGAAACTATGACAAGGATGCATAGTTAGCTGCTTGTATAGGTCAGATTTATGATGTAGGCCTCTTCTGAAGGCTTCTACTACTGTCGACACATCACATTCGCGTACCGCCACTTCTCATTATTGAATCTGGTGTTGTATTCTCCAATGGTTTCGCCAGCTCCCTGGACGATTCTGTACAAATCTCCTACATGCTTCTGCGGCTTCCGGCTGCTTGCAAATTGTTGAGTGAATGCGTTTACCGGGTCGGAAAACTTGTATATCGATCTGTTAGGCAGGCCTACGAACCACCGTAGTGCTGGCCCCATCAACGTGGATCCAAACCCCTTACACATATAGGCTTCTTTTACTTGTCCTACTGTCGTCACTGTCATCATTTTCTGCTTGTATTGGCTCATATGCTTAAAGGGATCTGTAGTGCCATCAAAGAGAGGCATGTTTGGATTTGTGAATCCCTTTGGCATGGCGATAATGGATATGGCATCCACGAACGGTGAGTCAGCATAACTGTCGGGTGTCGCCTTTTCCAGTGGAGGTGGCAATCCTGGGACCCTGCTCAGCATCTCCCTCAGCTCCAGGTACTGCTGGTTGGTTAGACTTACGGAGTCTTGGTTTTGTCTCTCTGCTACTTGCTGGCTTGGGGTGCTGCTTCTTGGCCTGATCTCTTGAAGGTCCTGGTGTGGCGTGGTGGCTAATGGTGTTGAGGTTACGAGTGTTCCTTGATGCCAGCTTACTTGCGGGCTACCTGCAGATCCTGCACCAGGTGTCTGATTAGTTACCATGAAATTATCAACTGCGAGGTTACCTGATTGTGCTTCCACGTGGCTGGCTGGCTGCCAGCTGTCTGGTGTGAGGTATCCCAGTCCTCGTGGAGTTATTCTTTCTTCTGATAATACTGCTGTCAAATCCAATCTTGTCACTAGCTCGGCTGGTATTTGTCGAGGCTGACTCCTGCTTCCTGATGCCCCCTGTGTTAGATCCACTACTGGAGCCCGACCTTCCCTCTCCCTGCTTGTTGGAGTGATGGACTGCTGCTTCAGAAAGCCTATCTGTGCCCAGAGTTCCCTGTCTCTTTTTCTTGCTTCAGCTTCAGCTTTCCTCTGGTCTTCTCGCATATTTTCCATGGCCTTCTGAAGGTTTTCCACGCCAGCGAGCAGAATTTGCGTTGGACTGGGTGGTGGGGTGAGGCCTGAGCTTGTTGTACTTTTGTCCGATCTGGTCTGAGCTGTGGCAGCAGGAGATTTGGGAGGTAAAGATGTTTTTGCCACAGGTGTGGTTCTTGAGGTGTGCCCAGGAGCCTGAGTTGATGTCGTCGATGCCGAATTCTGAATAGGGTTTGGCGGTAACGACGGTTGGCCGCTCCCTGACACGGTTGTTGATGTTTGTTTGTCCAGTACACGTTTAAGTAATCAACGATTGACGACCACAATGCCCCACGGTGGGCTCCAAACTGTTTAGGTAATATTTACCGTATTTAGGTTTTATCAGGTCAATGTGGTCTTACTCGTTGTATATTGGTTGGAAGTTTACGTCAATGCTAAATAATGAAATAAAGAACGTAATTAAAGGTGACACGTAAGAATTGGTGACGCGGAAAACCCAACGTGGGAACAACCGCGGGAGGGACTGGTACCCTTCCAAGTATTGCACTAGCTTATTAATGAGGGATCGAGTACAATGAGACGGAATGTAAATCTAGCTAGCACAATGTACTTCGTTTATATGTGAGGTCTTGAATGCCCTTTCTTGATTGCTCATTTGGCTATTTATAGGGTAAGAACCCTAGATATGTCCTACTTCGTTTATGGAAAGGAATATTACTTCCATAACAACTTTTTCCATATCCAGCTGTCTCCCTCCATTCTCCCTGATCTCTCCGAGTTCTCCCTAAAATCTCCCTGAAGTCTTTCCAAAATGCGGGACTCTTCCATCAATAGACTTCTTCACCTTTACACGTCTCCTGGCCTAACTCCTCAGGCGGATCCTACTTCGTGTCTGGGCTCCTATTGCTTGCTCTTCCTTCACGGCCCAATTCTTCAATAGGAATTAAGTGGACTTGCCCCATTAGGCCAATATGTAAATTTTGGCCCAAACACATCTCAAAAGCTACCATCAGTATAAGTTATTGTTAATTTAAATACTCCGTACAACTTTTTTTTACATATGAACCTTATCTCTACTCCCTCTACTTACGACGATGATGTAAATCATGGCGGGTTATCAGTAAAGCATACTTAGATACAGTATGTGTTACACTTGCAATTTGCATCCTTATGTGCGTAACTTCATTGATTCCTTGGATTACCTCTGCATTTAAATTTGATTAGGAGAACATTCAAATTCCTATGTTGTATGCATAAGTAGATTAAGTGAAATCTTGTCGATCATCAATACTTTAAGCTGTAATTTGAATTTGTAGGGCTAGAAAATATGAGTCGTGTGACTAATGTATTACTCTGAAATATACAATTACTAGTTTGGATGCCCGTTCGTTGCAACGGGGTAATTAACTTAGTAACAAAAAAATGATTATAAGGTCTTAATATTTACATCTTATGTGTAATCATTTATTTCGATATGATCAAAAGTCAAAACATCTTATTTAAGAGACGCAAAAGATGTTGGGTTATTACCTAAGTTCCAAGGATGCCTTATTAGCAAACCCATATCTTCTCGGCATAGAGCCGTTACCACCAACCACATAGAGCCGTTGCTCTCCTTAATTTGCTCAAGGAAATTCTCCTATTTCCAACAGCTATAATATATTACAATGTAGGAAATAGGAGAATTTCCTTGAGCAAATTAAGGAGAGCAACGGCTCTCTGTGGTTGGTGGTAATGGCTCTATGCCGAGAAGATATGGGTTTGCTAATATGCCTCATATTACAATCATAAGACCACCATATCTTATGTTAATCTTTCGATGTGGGACAATTCTATTATTTTTATATAATCCTACGTTATTTTTCAATGTGGGACATATAACATAATAAGAACTACACAATTTTATATATGTACAAATTATATGAAATCTATACACTAATGATAGCATTTTTACCACGAATTAAATTATGTTATTTTCATAATTTTCTTAACGATATTTTTTGGCCAAATGAAATGTAAAAATTTTTATATAAAAATTAGAAACATCACTTGAATATAATATAGGAAATAAATATTTTAATAATTAAAAGATTCTCCACTTTATTTTTTACATAAAAAAATATTATTTATGATACTTTCCTAATCTAATTTTTAGGATCACCCTACCTTGTAATAATTTTCTGATATGGGATTCAACTATTTATATGTAGTGTAGTATATTTATCACATCTACATTATTTTTCAATGTGGGACACACAATGTACTTAGAAATACACCATCTTTTTTGCACCTAATTCGACATCCAACCCAGATTAATAATAATAAGCAAATACTATACTATTTATTAATATTCGTATAGTATTTTTTTTTTTAACTTCTTATCATAACTAAAATATGTGCAAATAAAATGATACTTTGTTATAATGCTAGCATTTATTTACCTCGAATCTAATTATATAATTTTTCAAAAAAAAAAATTATGTTACTTTTTTGCTAAATGAGATGTATAAGTTTTTATATAAAAATTATAAACATCACTTGGACATAATATAAAAAATATATATATCATACCGTGGAGATAATGATATAAACTCTTAAGAGGTCTCCAAGACAATGCTTAAGAGACTCAGAAGGTTTTGGGTTGGTACTTAAGTTCTAAGAATGCCTTCTATTTATACATATGATCACCCACCTTATGCTAAACTTTCGATGTGTGATAATTTTATTATTTATACGTAATATATTCACCACACCAACATATTTTTCAATGTGGGACAAATAACATACTTACAAATACCCCATCCTTTTCGCACATAATTCGACATCTAACCCGGGTTAATAATAATGAGCAAATACTATACTACCTCGATTCAAGACCAAATACAACATTCCTTTTTGATGGGGCATATTCTGCACCGCTGACCGAGTCAACATATTGAGCAAGGTCAAAGATGTCCACAGCAAGTCAACGACTTAGACGACCTAGCCGATGCGGCCCATCGGCCTGCCAACCTGGGTCCCGGCATGACAACTTGCCAGCCGGGACACATATCCGCGTACTCATATCCAAGACCCCTCGGCGGTGGGTCATCAGAGCCCGCCGGCCAGCCATAGGTCCCTCGGCCGAGGGGTAGATCGATCTTTCCACCGCTAGCCACTTGGCCACTTGGCCACTACGTGACAAAAGGTGAAGTCTATAAATACTCCTCAACCTTCATTGAGGAAGGGATCCAATCCAGAAATACATAACTTGACCTAAATACACTATTCATCTGGTATAATCTTCCTTATCTCTCTACAATATATTCCTAGCCAATTAGCATACAACTTATACATCTAAGTTTACTGACTTGGGCGTCGGAGTGAGTACGCTTGGCACAAAGCCAAGCCCTCAGTTCGTTCATTGTTGCAGGAGAGGCCGAGAGGAACGATTAAGACCAAAGGAGAATCCAACTCAAGACATCATTCAACAAGCCACGGGTGGTAACTATACTTGCTCGGAATTACATCCGGAACAATTGGCGCCTGCCTGTGGGGAAAGACACTAGAAGCTAGTCACATTCATTCCCAAAAAAAAAAAAAAAAAAAAAAAAAAAAAACACAAAAAACCCACCCAAAAAGCTAAGAAGATGTCGAAACAACAAGACGCAGTTCGTGACCGACGAAACCGCGTTCCACCAAGATGATACCTTCAACAATTCGAGGGTCGTGCGCCCTCCACCGGCGGTGTAATCCAACCGGAGTTCGGGATGCCGATAATACCAGACATCACGTCGCCGCCCACCAACCAGGTCACCATCATGGGACATGTGGTTGACATAGCCAAGTCCGAAAATGGTCCTGGACCTAATTAGTAATACGTCTGCTCACACATCACGCCGACAAGAGCGGCGGAAACCGTCCAGAGACCAGGGACCCAAAATGTGACTCAGAAATTTGAACGGAGCACTAGGAGAAGCTGACCCAGCAAAATCGCCGGGGGAGCCCAAAGTGGGCGTGGTAGACCTAAGTCCTACCCGTACTCGTGGGAGGACAACGTCCCCGCAACACGAACGAGGTATACCCCAAAGGAGCCAGAGAAGCCCAACTCAGCAGAGTTGGAGAAGAAGTCCAAGTCGAAGAGGGAGCCCCTCCCGCTACGAGGAGAGGAGCCGGGTTAGGAATGCGAGGAGCCGATCGCCACGTGTCATCCGGCATGTGATCAGACAGCCCCTCAAAGACCTACGTTCTAGAAGTCCAGTGCAACTAAGCTCAAGTTGCCGCCCATATCATACAAAGGGGAAGGTGATCCAGCCGACCACGCTGAGGCTTTCGAGTCTCACATGTCGGTATGGGAGCAGCCCGATGAAGTGTGGTGCCGAGTTTTCCCAACAACGTTGCATGGGATGGCTCAAAGTTGGTACAAGGGGCTTCCCGACGGCTCGGTGTACTACTACGCCGACCTAAGGGACGCCTTTTTAGCCCAGTACTCTTGCAACAAGAGAAAGGCCGTGGAGACATCGGACCTCCTAACTATCAAACAGGAGGGGGGCGAGTCTCTACGAAGCTACATGAAGAGGTTCGACGGAAAGGTCCAACAGATTCGAGAGATTAATCCCGAACTGGCGGCCTTCGCGCTGATGAAGGGCCTCCCAAGGGGAGATTTGAAAGATGAGCTCATCAAGTGCGGAGACCTGGGTTTGGACGCCGCCAGGAAAATGGCCGAACAGGCCATCAAAGTAGAAGACTATCACAAGACGTGGTTAGGCCCCAACGAGGCCGAGCACTCAGAAAAGAAGAGCCGTCGGGAGGACAGCTCCGATGAAAGACGCCGTGACAACAATAGGCCACGGTCTGACAAATCTGCCAGGAGACAGGACTCGACGGGCGCCGGGGGGAGTTCGGGAGCGTACTACAAAAAACGATACAACGATCACACCCCCCTAGTCGTGCCGTGCCGCCGAGGTATTCGCTCCGAGCAAGAGCGAAGGTCGAGAAGGGGAAAGGCCCCTAGGCCGAGGAGTGACGGTGACACGAGCCGATCTTGTGAGTACCACGGCCACACCGGACACTTAACCAACGAATGCCGACATCCAAGGACGCCATTGAAGAGCTGATCCGGAAGGGGAGCCTCGGCAAATATGTTGCCAAAGGCCGAAACCGAATGCCGAAGGGTCAAACAAAGAACTCCGTCTTGAACGGATAGGAGTAATCCATGCTATCATCGAGGGCAACGGAATGGTGGGTCCGCTCATGGGCACAAGCGGCACTGAATGAATCGTGCGGACCATCAACTTTGTGCCCAACACAGCCACCCCCGCTTCCAACATCCCCGATATGACCATTGGGAAGAAGGACTACGAGGAGTCGTCGCTCTTCACAAATGACCCACTTACGGTCCACTTAGACATAGCCAACCACTTGGTGAAGAGGTGCCCGATTGACACAGCGCCTACACAAACATTATGTACAGAGAATGCTTTCTCGGCCTCGGTCACGAGAGTCGAAGATTTGAGCCTCTCGCACCAACCCGTTGTCTGACTTTTCTTCCGGGTCGGCCCGGTACCCCACCGGGTCGGGTCGGGGATCACGCCGTAAGGTTCGGCGAGGAACTATGCACCGGGAATGTTATGTCTGAATTTATAGTCATCGACGGCGCATCCGCCCACAACGTGCTCATAGGCCGGGTCACTTTGAGTGAGACCGACGCCGTAATTTCCATCCGGGCCTTGACATTGATATACGTCTCGGACCGGGGGGAAGCGCATAAGCTCGCCTCAAAGAACGAGAGGGAACCCGGCGTATGGGAAATACACACCAACGGCCCTTCCACAACGGGTAGCTCGAAAGCCAGCATCGTTATTTCTAGCCCAAATGGAGACGTGTTTGAGCACGCCTTAAAACTTACCTCCTCGACCTCAAACAATGAATCCAAGTACGAGGCGGTGATAACCGAGTCGGGCTAGCCCCGAACCGCCGGCGTAACACGTCGTGGTAAAAATGCAGTTCGCTCCTATCGACCAAACCGATCAAAGGAGGGTACAAGGCTCGGGACTATAGGACGACAAGGTATCTAGAGAGGGTGAGAGCCACGCTTCAAAACTAAAATCCTTCCGGATCTGATACTCCCAGGCCCGAGAACGACCAAACCATCAGCATGGTTGAAGGAGCAGAGACAGAGGAGGTGGAGATTGACCCAGGTCGCACCGTGACCATCGGTGTCAACCTGGAACCAAAATTCAGAGCCGAACTCCTGGATCTGCTAAGGAAAAATAAGGACGTCTTCGCCTACTCGGCCGCCGAGATGCCGGCGTGTTTCGGGAAGTAATCATTCACAAGTCGAACGTACTCCCCACCGCTCGCCCTGTCAAGCAAAGGATGAGGAACTCCTCCGTCGAGAAAGATGAGGCCATCAAGGCCGAGGTAGATAAACTACTTACGGCGGGCTTTATTATGCCCTGCACTTACCCCGAGTGGTTAGCCAATGTTGTGATGGTAAAGAAATCATCGGGGGCATGGAGAATGTGTGTAGACTTTACCCAACTTAATAAAGCATGCCCCAAAGATTGTTACCCTTTGCCTCGAATAGATAGCTTGATCGACGCCACGGCAGGATACACCATGCTGAGCCTGCTAGACGCCTTCTCGGGGTATCACCAGGTCTTCATGGCTGAGGAAGACATGCCCAAATGCGCATTCATCACCGCTAACGGCACATATATGTACAAAATGATGCCGTTCGGTTTGAAAAACGCCGGCGCAACGTATACAAGGCTGGTGGACAAAGTGTTCCAAAATCAAAAAGGGCGGAACATCGAGGCCTACGTCGACGATGCTATTGTGAAAAGCAAGTCCGACAGCGAGCACCTCGCCGATTTACACGAAACATTTTGTTCACTAAGGAAATACAAGATGAAGCTCAACCCAATGAAATGCAACTTTGTCCGGGTAAATTCCTCGGTGTACTTGTCGGTGCGAGGCATCGACGCAAATCCAGGACAAGATACAAGCAATCCTAGACCTACCAGAACCAAGGAATCGAAAAGAGGTTATGATGCTGACCGGGAGAATGGCGGCTCTCGCCCGTTTCATCTCTCGGTCAGCCGACAAGAGCACCCCATTCTTCAAGGTATTGAAAGGAAATAAAGACTTCAGCTGGGGGGAGGAACAGAGCACGGCCTTCAAGCAACTGAAAGCCCATCTTCAGACTCTCCCAACTCTGTCCAGGCCGATGCTGGGGGAGACGCTATACCTATACATAAGCATTACCTCGACCACGGTCGGCCGCCGTGATCATCGGGGAAGAGGACAAACAAAGAACACCCAATCTACTTTGTCACCATATACGTTGTTGCCGCCGAGAAAATTACCCACTAATTGAGAAAGCGAGCCTTCGGCGTAAATGTTTGCCACAAGGAAGTTAAAACCTACTTCGACGCACACCCCGTGACGGTCCTAACCGATCAGCCACTTGAGAAAGCTTTGGAAAGATTCGAACAATCCGGCCGGCTCATCAAGTGGGCAGTGGAACTCTCTGGTTTCGGCATTCAGTACAAACCAAGGCCTTCGATAAAGGGGCAAGCACTTGCAGATTTCCTGGCCGAATGCACATATCAAGAAGAGCCAAACCCAGGCATATGGGAGGTTTACACCGACGGCTCCTCCACGACGAACAGCTCAGGGGCCGGCATCCTTATCATCAGCCCAAACGGGGACGAGTTTGAGTACGCCTTGAAATTCACCTTCTCGGCCTCGAACAACGAATCCGAATACGAGGCGGTGATAACCGGAGTCGAGCTAGCTAGGGCTGCCGGAGCAGAGCACATCGTGTTGAAAACAGACTCACTGTTGGTTACTAACCAAATCAGAGGGGAGTTTGAGGCTCGGGACGACGGAATGGTAAGGTACCTAGAGAGGGTAAAGGCCGACATAGCGAAATTGAAGTCTTTCCAAATCCAATGCGTTCCCAGATCCGAGAACAACCGGGCCGACGCCCTCTCCAAACTTGCCAGCTCAACTATCAAGAACGTCAGCCGAACCGTCTTTGGTAGATATCGAGAATGCGAAGAGCATCACCAAAACCATCGCATGGTGGGCAACATAGAGACCGAGACAACATGGATGACTCCGATAATGAAATACAAGCTTACAGGTGAATTACCGGAGGGCCGCAATCCCTCTGCCAAAATAAAAAGGATCGCCGCCAGATACTTGGTGTTCGAAGGAGAGCTGTACAGAAGGTCCGTAATAAGACCACTCTTGAAGTGTGTCGGTCCAGCCGACGCAGAGCCGAGCATCGACAGAGATTCACGAAGGCATCTGTGGACACCACATGGGGCAAGAACGCTTAGCCCACAAAGCTCTACGAGCCGCTACTTACTCGCCCACCATGCTTCAAGATTCCGAACAAAGACCAAGAAGTGCACGAATCGTCGGATGCATGCCCCGTAATACACGCTCCCTCCAGGGACCTACAACCGGTGCTTAGCCCTCTTCCCTTCGCACGTGGGGGATGGACATGCTAGGACCATTCCCAGCAACACCTCCGGAGGAAGGAAGTTCTTGATCGTCGCTGTTGATTACTTCACCAAATGGGTTGAGGCCGTAGCGATGCGGCGAAGACCACAATGCCGTCGAGAAAGGTAATGGGAAAATGTTATAACTCGTTTCGGATTACCCCAAGTTATAGTATTTGACCACGGCCGAGAGTTCGAACGACCGATAATGAATTGGTTAGAAGAGCTTGGTATCAAGTTTGCATACTCCTCCGTCCGCCACCCACAGAGCAACGACAAAGCGAGAGCGACCAACAAAACAATCCTCAACGGTTTGAAGAAGACAGTCGAAGACCTTAAGGGAAGGTGGGCCGATGAACTACCCGGCCCCATGGTCTCTTCGAACCACGGAGAAAGAAGCAACGGGGTACACCCCTTTCCACCTAGTCTACGGTTCCAAGCGGTCCTACCGATTGAAGCAACTGTGCGACGTTCGAACGGCAACCTTTAACCCGCTTGAAAACGAGGATGGCACGAAGGCTTCCTTAGACCTGGTCGAGGAAAGCCGAGATACGCACGCCTCAACCTGGCAAGATATCAAAGCCGGATGAAAAGAGCCTACAACAGAAGAGTCCACAAGAGGGATTTAAAAGTGGGAGACCTAGTCCTAAGGAAGTCGGTGCCACCAACAAAGGAAATATACATGGTAAATCGACGCCAATCGGGAGGGTCCCTACAAGGTGGTTGAAGAGATGAGGCCGGCACATACCGGTGACAGACATGGGAGGCGTGCCTTTGATGAGCCATTGGAACACCGACAACTTGAGGAAATACTTTGATAGCGGCGAGGTGTCCAAACCCATTGTGGACACCCCAACGCACGATCATAACAAACGAATGAATCACCCAACTTTTCCATCGAAGTGTTTGTCACTCAAAGAGAGGAATCGCTACCGAGCCATTAACCCCGATTACCTCGGCCTCGGAGAGCGACGGGACACAATGACCGGTACACTAGAAGAATGCTATCGAGCCATAACCCCGATTACCTCGGCCCTGGCCGAGAGCGACGGGGACACAATGACCGATACGCGCTATCGAGCCGTAACCCGATTACCTCGGCCAAAGCCGAGAGCAACGGGACACAACGACCGATATGCTAGAAGAAACGATACTCGGTGCGGTTGAGACGCAAGTCCGGCGGTCAATATGCCTACATTCTACGAATGCTATCGAGCCATAACCCCGACACCTCGGCCCTAGCCGAGAGCGACGGGACACAATGATCCGATAAGCGCTATCGAGCCGTAACCCCGATTACCTCGGCCAAAGCCGAGAGCGACGGGACACAACGACCGATATGCTAGAAGAAACGTATACTCAGTGCAGTTGAGACGCAAGTCTGGCGGTCAATATGCCTACAGTTACGAATGCTATCGAGCCGTAACCAGAGCCGGTACGCTAGAGGAAATGCTAAAGACGTTAACACAATTGAGCCATGCATTCTAACTGTCTCGGCCACGCCAACGGTAAAAACGAAGGCACTCAATTAAAACAACGCAAGAAGACAAGTGAAGGATAATATGATCAAAGCCCCGGCCAGAGCCAAGGACCCAAAAGATGAAACTCTATTAAAAAATAACTGCAAGAAGAGTACAAGCGACTTACCGTCCCCATAAGGATAGCCTAAAACTCTACCTACCAAAGTTTTACAAGAAACAAGGAAATAAGGAAACAAAAGGGTACAGACTTAGGATTTGAAGCGCCAAAAGATGGCAGGGAGAGAAGGCTCAATAATTGGCCCCCGAACAGCTAAAGCTATCCGAGACGCCGGGGGAGCCTGGTGACGACCGCCCGTCTCCCTATGCCTGTTGATTCCCTCCATCAGCAGCAGCAGTCTCCTCGTTGGCTGGCTCAGACGAAGGCTCGACATTTTCAAGCGCCTCGGCTACCTGAGCCACCTTCGCCGCCTCCGTCTTATCTGCAGCCGCTGCCTCCGCAGCCTCAGCCATCCCGTCCAAGAGCTTCTCAAATTTATCCCACGGGAAAGAGCCTTCGGGGACGAGCTTCCTTATTGCCTCCCTGGTCGCCTCCTTGGCCTGGTCCCGGAATTGGGCGCACATTTTTGGGAGGAGTTCATCTTGGAGCATGGCAATATCCTTCTCCTTCTGAGCAATGACAGCCTGCGCGTCCCTAAGCGCCTCCGCCTGGTTGTGGAACTGATTCTTCCACTTTTCCCCCTCGGCAACCGCGGCGTTATGAGCGTCCTTGTACCTATCCCGCTCCTCCATCATCTTGGCAGTAGCGCCATCACCTTCCTCAACTTTGGCCCTCTCGGCCCCCTGCCTTCTCAACCTCCTCCGCGCTTCTTGCGTAAAAGAAATCCAGTTTAAACTTCGCGGCCTCCCCCTTTGCGGCAGAGAGGTCAAGTCTAAGCTTCGCCATCGTGGCGCAGCTTGGCCCATGGTTTTCTCCTGCTCCGCGATATAGGAGCCGGCTTGTTGGGTCCACTTCGCCAGCCTCTTATACATTTTCACACCCTCCGCCACAAGCTCGGAGGCGAGAGATCTTCCGAGCGGAGGAGTCAACAATGACATTTCCGTCACCCGCCGTCTCGATAGCCCTCTCGGCCGCTTCCCCGATTGTCGCTCAATAAGAACGACGGCCGCGAGGAAGGATCTGCAAAAATTTGCACAAAGCATCCATGTCACCTTGCATTGACACATCGTAAAGCCGGTCGTGCCTGGGATGTCCAACGAACCAGCTAAATCCGAACCACAAGTTAGATCCGTACCCGTTTGGGCCCTTTTTGTTCGAGGGCCTGATGGATCGGTTTTCTCCCAGCAACAACGGAAGGAGACGGTGGCTCTTTCCTCTTCTCCCCAACAACGGTAGAAGCAAGCGGCGACTCCTTAGCAATGGTCACCGACCCCGGTAATATCAACGACCTCCACAGTTCCCTCCGAACCACCGGGGTCGAAGAGGGAGCAGTGACGCCGCGCCGCTGCCGCCGTCGCACCCTCTTCGTTCTCTTTGGCACGCCTCCGAGAACCCTTGCTCGAGCCGCCACCGGATCCACCCCTTTTAATCGCTTATCCATGAGCTCGTTGGGAGACGGTCACGATCGCGCACCCGCCCGTAGGATGCCGCACAACGACCTTCCCGTCCTTATCAAGGCCTAACCGCTTCAAGGTACTCTCGGACGATCCTGGCCAAACCGGTCCGCAAAAAGAAAACCAAACAAGAATTACACGACAGAATAGAACATAGCTCTAGAAACAGAGCATAACAGTAAAAATAGGCCTCACACCGACCCCACTCACCCCCGGCCGAGGGCCGGATGAGGCCGACGTGACAGAAAGCAACGCTCATCTTGAAGAATAATCTGAGCCTCGGGGCAGCCATCCCTTCTCAAAGATCGAACACCGCACGCCCGCTCCTCATCCTCGATGAAGAGGAACCTTCGAAGCGTCCATTTTCACCTTACCCCGGGAGGTACACTCCTCATACTCTTCCCGGTTCTCACACCGCAAGTACACAGGGCTCGAAAGACCGGGGCAATGGGTAATCCTCCGACTTGGACATAAACCCACCGCCGTTGCCGCCTTTGCAGGAAGTAAGCTTGTTCACGGAGACATAGCTCGCTCCGCCTGTACTGCTGTACCACCCCACCTTACCAAAGAATTGACGGTCGAAGACTGTGAAGTCGGCGGAATAAGTTGATGTCGGGATCTCCCCCTAAAGAGACAAAGCCACACAAAGCCAACTATCGTCCTCATGGCCAGGATGTAGTTGGGCCACCGCGACGTTCATAGCTCGATAATGGCCACGACGTATCTATTCGGAGAAACCGCAGCCCATACTCCAGTGCCGATGTACACGCCGGTGTGACCCGGTGGAGGGCAACAGACCGCCTGACCCTCTTTAGGAATAACGATCTTATACCCCTCGCCGAATGAGAAATGGCCTCCGAAAAATGTCTCGCCGGAACAACTGCCGAACTTATGGAACCAACCACGTTCAAGACCCGTCGTCAGGGCTCGCCATGATCCGGACAGACACGGCCTCCCACCATCGGAAGGGGTCCCCTCATCCTCATCAGCATCCTCACCCTCATCCTCCCGTCCCTCCAGAATTGGTGGATCGACTGCGGGAGAAGGAGACCTAGGGCCCCCAAACCTTATCGGGCGGCGTCTAGTATCTCCTCCCCATCAAGACGCAACGGGAATCCTCCGGCGCAGAAGTACTAGTCCCGGCGCCGAGCTTGAGACATAATAGCAACAATTATTTAACAAAATAAAAAGAAGAAGTTTGTTTGTTTACCTTGAAGAAAAACACTCACGAATAACAACTCTGAATGTTAGAAGACAGAAGCCCTTGAAAGTTTAGAGAAGAAAATTTTGGAGAATGAAATTGGTGACCAATTTCACGAGCAACCGCCCTATTTATAGGAAAAGCCCATGAAGCAGACCAATCGAGAATGTGACCCATGAAGCGTCAACCAATCGGATGCGTATTACACGTGTCGGACATGCAACCACAGGATGTCAATCGTTGCAACAGTTGTGTCAATCAATGCAACAGTGACCAAACGTCTTCAACACGCCTATTCAAATCTCTCCGCCTATTCAACTTCCTCAAACAAATTCCCATGCACCTATTCTCCGCCGGCCACATGATCAACCAAGCTAGACACCGCCGGCCGGGGCAATCAAAAATAACCAGCCTCAACCCCTCTCGCCAGCGTCCCTTTCTTATCCACATCGGATGCCCAATACACATCCATGTGGAGGGGGATATGGTACGGCCTAAGAAAGACTAGGCAGAAGCGAAGAAGCCGCCGCATGAAGAAGCCGATCAGGAAAAATTTTCTACAAACTACTTGCGCAGAATATACGCTCGGACGTACATCGAAGCCCATACCACGCATGACTACGCTGGGGCAAATTGATGGGGCATATTCGCGCCGTCGACCGAGTCAACATATTGAGCAAGGTCAAAGATGTCCACAAAGAAGTCAACGACTTAGACGACCTAGCCGATGCGGCCCATCGGCTGCCAACTGGTCCCGGCATGACAACTTGCCAGCCGGGACACATATCCGCGTACTCATATCCAAGACCCCTCGGCGGTGGGTCATCGAGCCACCGGCCAGCCATAGGTCCTCGGCCGAGGGGTAGATCAGTCTTTCCACCTGCTAGCCACTTGGCCACTTGGCCACTACGTGACAAAAGGTGAAGTCTATAAATACTCATCAACCTTCATTGAGGAAGGGATCCAATCCAGAAATACATAACTTGACCTAAATACACTATTCATCTGGTATAATCTTCCTTATCTCTCTACAATATATTCCTAGCCAATTAGCATACAACTTATACATCTAAGTTTACCGACTTGGCGTCGGAGTGAGTACGCTTGGCACAAAGCCAAGCCCTCGCCTTCGCTCATTGTTGCAGGAGAGGCCGAGAGGAACGATTAAGACCAAAGGAGAATCCAACTCAAGACATCATTCAACAAGCCACGGGTGGTAACTATACTTGCTCTGGAATTACATCCGGAACACTTTTTTTACACTATTCATTAACGAATAGAATCTTTACGATTACTTGCAATATGTAAGATAAAATATGGTCATGTGGGATCTTTTTTTTTTTTTGAGGAAACATGTGGGATCTTATTTGATTCACCTATAAAGTCCAATGAGAATATCAAATTTTTAATTTTTTTATAATATAAACTTAAAGATATTTACATTGTAATTTGTGTCTTGGCATGTGTGTAAATGAAAATGTTGTATTTGGTCTTGAATGGAGGGAGTACTATTTATTAATATTCGTACCTTTGGTTTTAATTTTTTATCATTATTAAAAATATATGTAAATAATATGATACTATATTCTAATGCTAGCATTTCTTTTACCAAGAATCTATTATAATATAATTTTCATAATTTTTTTTTATAATACTTTTTTGGCAAATGAGATGTATAAACATCAGTTGAATTTAATACATAATATAGAAATATATAGAGTCCATTTTTGAAATAATGGTCAAAAATAAAATATTTGTCGTTTTGGGTCGGTTTTGAAAATATTTGTCAAAATGGTGTCCACGTAGGCTCGGGATTTCTAGACCTAAAACACGCCACTACTAATGGCGTGTTTTGTGAAGGAAACACGCCATTAGTAGTGGCGTGTCTTTACAATAATTTTTTTCCTCAACTGACTGAACTTAAAAAAAAAATAAAAAAAAAATAATTACATAAGACACGCCATTAGGGGTGGCGTGTTTCCCCTCCGAAACCCGCCATTCCCAATGGCGTGTTTGTTTTAGTCCATTTTTTAATGAAGTTTCTTTCCGTACTCATTATAAACACGCCATTGGTAGTGGCGTGTTTTAGGTCCAGAAAACCCGAGCCTACGTGGACACCATTTTGACAAATATTTTCAAAACCGATCCAAAACGACAAATATTTTATTTTTGACCATTATTTCAAAATGGATTCAAATATATATATATATATATATATATATATATATATATATATATATATATATATATATATATATATATATATATATCATATTGTGAAGATAATGATATAAACTCTTAAGAACTCTCCAAGACAATACTTAAGAGACTCAAAAGGTTTTTGGTTGGTATATAGGTTCCAATGATGACTCCTGTTTATAATCATAGAATCACCCACCTTATGTTAATCTTTCGATGTGAGACAATTCTATAATTTATACGTATTATAATCACCACACTAACATTGTTTTTCAATGTGGGACATATAACATATTAAGAAGTACACCATCTTTAATATGTGCAAATCATATGAAATCGATACTCTAGTGAAAGCTATGAAATCTATACTCTAATGAAAGCATTTTTTACCACGAATCTAATTATATTATCTTCATAATTTTTATAACGACATTTTTTTGCCAAATGAAAGGTCAAAGTTTTTATATAAAAATTAGAAACTTCTCATGAATATAAAATAGGAAATATAGATATTATAATAATTAAAAGATTCTTCACTTTATTTTTTATGTGCAAAACATTATTTATGAAACTTTCCTAAATTAATTTTTGATGATGTGGACGCTCTAGAATCGCTCAAAAAAAAAAATATATATATATATATATATATATATATATATATATATATACATGATGTCATATCACTATTAATATGCAATTGTCCCAATCCATCTAAATGCTATGATTGCCTCTTTATCGTCTTAGCGAGTAGAATTATAACATGGGAAACAAACCCAAAAACTTGGTAATTTAATTTGTAGAGCTTATATAGTAGACATATAGTAATGGTTCCTACTGTTCGTTATGAAATTGATGACGTTCAATAACAACTCCGCTACTTTTCAATTCCTAATACATATACATGAGTGAATTGAAATGGTTTATGGCTAAAACAATTTCTAATAGAAGAAAGTGACCTCTAAAGCTTCGTCATTGCCTTATCGATAGATCTTCTATAACTACAACTGGAAAACAACACAATGTGCATTAATAAAAAGAAACTAAAACTACAAAAATTGCATTATATAATCACATATATAATTAACACGCAAAGTATAATAAAATGAATGAAACAAATTAATAAGAGTTCTATGAATAATTGAAGTCCTAACTGAGACTAACAAACAACAATTTAGAGAATAGATAATTTGACGGATGAACTAATTAATAAAGAAGGTAGCCACACTCGTATTGTATTTATATACTTGACAATTTTAGTGAATCATGAATTCTGATTATAGTTAAATCTTTAATTCCATTGGCTCACAAACTCTCTTTTACATTAAATTACTAAGCACTGTTATAAATAATAGAGAGTTATAGAGACAATAAATAGACCAGAAAGTGTAATCAACTTTATTCATAGGAGGGGTATATATAGTACAAGAGTACAATGTAATATAGTAACAGAATATCTCCTAAATATATGGTAATATATGGACATCCAAATAATATCTATAGATATTTCATAACACTCCCCCTTGGATGTCCATCATTGGAGGAAAATGCCTCGTTAAAACCCCTACTAGAAAAAACCCTTTGGGACAAAAATCTAGTAAAGGAAAAAGAGTACATTAACTTCAAACACGCATAACAAGCTGCCTCATTAAAACCTTTCCATGGAAAACCCAGTGGGACAAAACCATGGCTAAGGAAAAAGAGTGCAACGCGTGTCAACTCCCCCTGATGGTTACATAACTTGATAAATCTTGAAATGAACCATGCTTTGACGTAACTTCTCGATTGTTGAATAAAATCCATCGTAGTTGATAAACTTGATATCTTCAAATCCTTGATAATTTCAATCTTCATATTTCTTTAATTCTCAAAATCTAGGTGTAGTCATTTGTGATGACTCTTGGATCTTCATTTCAAATAATATTTTCCACAATAGTGATAAGGAACTTCTTGATAGATGACATAACATTATATGTTAAGAATAACTCATCTTAATAATCATAGCGTATCAATCCGCTTATTGTGCTACCTCGTTAAAAACCTTGCTAGGAAAAACCCATTGGGACAAAAAACCTAGTCGAAGGGAAAAGAGTATAGCCATCATTCCTTAATTCTTTATCTTAAGGAGAATCAATACGATAATTATTGAATAAATCATCCAATACTTTTGAGAGATTTTATTTGCTAAACCACATATGTATGAATTGGGATTCTCATTGTAGACTTTGACTACATTATTTTGCAATCGTTATGATACTTCTGGACCATAAACTAATTTCACATGTTTAGCATGAAGCTCATTGAAATCATTATTCTTATATGCTCAAACTTCAGGTTGAGACAATAATATTTTCCTTCAAGTAACTCTACAGGAGTTTGAATATCCCATTTTGGAAATAATCACAATAACCTTTCAATCGTGTCGTAGAGGTTCAAAATCATGAGTCGTTCCCAAAACTCAATTGATCAAACATCATCATTTGATGATCATTTATAAGAGGCTCCTTCAGGGAATTTATCCTCGTAGGAGTAAAATATATTTCTCCTTTTAACATTTATCAAAGTATAACAATATTATTAATTATGTGCATGCATATGATATATAAGTAATTCTAAACAACAATAAAAACATGCAATAATGTATAATGTATATATGATAACACTAAGATGCAAATAATAAACTTATTATCTAAAATGCACATGATGATGACTAAAAATGCAAAGTGTACAGTTTCTTTTCCAATAATCATAATCTGAATTGACTTCAGGTCAATGAATGGACTTCGAGTCCATGAGCTCATTCATAATCATTGATTATGTGTCGACAATAAAATTGGACTTATTTATAAGATCCCCACTATCTAGTCCATTAAATTCCGCGCGCAAATGCATATCGGTTCCTTAAATATATCGATATATAATTTTAACATCTCGTGATATTGTCAGTACTGAATCAGTGATATCTGAATATATTTGGTACCATTTCTTTTCTATATAAGCCATCTATTATCATTCAGATATATATGCCACTTCTGGGACATCCAACTTTATTTACTCCATAGGAGTACCAACTGCCAAACTTGCCATTTTCTTATTACTAGAAATATGTGAACCGATATGACTCTCACACTATATTTCACATGTGCTTTATTGTTCAATTTGGCAAGAATGTAATTTTTCATTACATATTTTTCTATGACTAATGTATAGCTTGCTATACCACATATAGGGCTAAACTGTCTATAATTAAATCATAGATTTTAATGTAACATATCACATTTTGATAAGGTGATAAAGTGGTATCATAATAAATCTTCATAACCAAATGAATACCATCATTTCTAATTCCATGAACCTCTACTTGATGTATTTCATATTGAAAACAAACCACTGAACTTCAGGTTCAGTTGAGGATAATTTACTTGTTTGTTTTTACTAGCTTTTCCTTATCATTCTCCCCCTAAGGTGGTAAAAAGCATAACCACCTTAGACCTTAATTTCTCATATCACCGATAAGAATTTATATGGACATTTTTGTACATTAACAAAATCTTTTGGGGAGTAACATATAATGCAGTTGGATTTTAAGTGTGCTGAATCACAATGCCCAATTCGGAGACTAACGATTCCATATAATAATCAAACAGTGATCTCCAATATTAAATATATTCGGTCTTCGTGTAATGTCTTGCCTTTAATAAATTTACACGAGAGAGTTTCAGCACTTATATTTTTCTTAAGATAAACTTCAGGTTTATCAAAACGGGTATACTAAGAACCCGGATGGCCTCACTATGTCACATCTGAATTATTTCATGTCAACTTTCTAAGAATCCGGCCAGATAAATGATGTAACATCTGACATAGGACACAATGAGTGTCTCATATAAGTAAGCAAGACTCGTCAATATTCCAATAAGGAATATATTACTCTTTGAGTATTTTCATATGACTTTCATGAAATATTCACTTTCATGAGATATTTTCATTTCTTTCAATGAACAAATTTGGCTCAATAAGGCCACATCATTAAGCTCAATTAAGGCTTCTTTACTTGTCTCATCAAATGCATATGATTAGGCTCAATTAAGGCCGCAATGTTAGGCTTATCATAACGCCATATTCTTGATCTGTGTTACAAATAGAGTCTTTATGACATGTCACATTCACTTCAAAGAATGGATCAAATTCATATCTCATTATACTGTTCAACTTCAGGTGAACAAGAATTAATTCGCAAATAAATTTGCCTTTCATAAAGACCGCTTTAAATTGAACCGCAGTTCATATAGTCATAGATGTGGACTTCTGGCCACTTACACTTATACAATATAGAAAATATTGTACTGATGAGACGGTGTTAAATTATTACACACCTTTAAAACTTTGAACTTCAGGCCAAAATCATAATATGGACATATCTACTTATCTTATAAGCCAAGTCCCAAATTATATGATATGTCTATTAGTTTCTTTAGTACATCATAAATATTAAATAAAATTGTCAATAAATATTACTCTTATCTCAGTTGTGCTGCACGCTAATAAGCCAATATCATAAACGACTTACTGAAGATATGTAACTTGTTTTACGATTAATGCACAATGACAACAATATGTCTGCTTTATCAAGTTCAATGCTCGGATTAATTTGACGAAACATAATTCCCAACCAAGTTACGTAGTCTAGACATGTTAGCATTAAGCAATAAATAATAGACAAATATATAATCACCATTCTCAAACAAGTTACATGCAAATTAACCTGTTTTAAGGAAATTAATTAGGAGACATAAAGCTAAAGTCAGAATAATGCAAATCATTAATTGCATGAGCATCAAATAATGTCTACATTTAAATAATATATGGGTATCTTTTTCCTTTAACACAAAGTCGAGCCTATACTGAAAATATTATACATTCACGATTTTGAGAAAAAAAAACAGGTACCAATGATATTGTTAGACCATATATGAGTCGTGATATTGTGCAATGATAGACTAGCATGTTTATTAGTGAGACCAAACGTAAAAGTTGTAAGATTCTTTTTAAACACAAAAATTCGATCATCATAAGTAAATTTATTAATAATGTCCATAAAATAAACTTAACAAACATACTTAGTAATATCCGAAAGCAAATTAATTAATGCAAATAAAATTTATTCCAATTTCTGGACACTTTCATCTCCAATCAAAGGGTCAATTTCTCCATTAGGTTCAAAAGTCAAGAAATCTGAGACGTCCAAATCCAAAAATTCGCCCGAAACGAAAAATAGATTATTATCACCATCGGCATTATTCGTCTCAAAAATTTCATGCCCACAAGCAAGATTTGCTTATAAAGATCCACGAGTTGTGTAGGCGTACGACAGGTACGAGCCCAATGACCGTTACCACCACAACGGTAACATGGATGTTCCACCCTTTTTTTTTTATTCTTGTCACGTGGACCATCCTTTTGTTCATACCTTTGGTGAGAATATGATCTTTTAAATTTTCCACCTCTACCACCTTGATAATTTCCTCGTCCACGTCCAGGGCCACAACTTCTGGTGTGACCCGAATATTTATTATTATTATCATACTTTGTCGCATTCACTTCTGGGAATGGACCAGAAACTATCGTATTCACACCTGGGAATGGATCAGAACCAGTAGGACGAGACTGGTGGTTTTCCAACCGGATTTAATCCGGGAGCCTCGTGTATTCATTCCATAAGAATAAGAAAATATGGAGTATGAAAATTAAGTAATGATGTAATGGTTGACGGAAACAATTGATACAAAAATCAGAAATCATGATACGTGCTTTTTAACGTGGCAACGTGAGAATTACTAGATTAGCATGTGTCAAAGGACCATATACTGCATTGCATGTAATTAACGGTATGTAATTAACTAGTATTGAATCACTACCTCAGTGTATTGATTTATATACGGTCAATAGATTAGTAAACATACCTTCATTAGCGGAATATAAAATAATAAGATCTGATACGAACCTCCTGATTATCAGATTTGAATAGTAGATGAATTATATTTTTAAGCAATAAAACTCAGTTGGTTAGAATTGGTGCTGATAACGTGTTATAAATAATAGAGAGTTATAGAGATAATAAATAGACCAGAAAGTGTAATCAGCTTTATTCATAGGAGGGGTATATATAGTACAAGAGTACAATGTAATATGGTAACAGAATATCTCCTAAATATATGGTAATATATGGACATCCAAATAATATCTATAGATATTTCATAACAAGCACACAATTATTCATGTAGAGTTTGATATTTTTAGGACTTGAATGTGTAATACAGATGTTATATATTTTATTATTTATTAGTTATCTTTAACATTATTATTTATTTTACTTGAGTGTTTTACAAAAGTAAGACTCTTTGTAATCGCTCGAAAAAAGTTTCATTTAATAATATAGACTAGATTTAATGCCCATGCGATGCACGGGCCTATTGTTTATTGCTGTAGTAAGAATCGTAACACGTGAACCATGCTTATACCTCATCATGAAATTTTTGTTAAAGCCTATACATTTACTTAGTATACGTGTGATACGTGTTCATTCATTCATTAACTTACCGCATCCAAGCGTAATACGCCGTAATATGTAAGTGTATCACTTTAAATTTCTTTAGGCCGATCTATTTAAGTTCCTACACTAATGTGTTACATTATAAAGATAAATCAAAGTTAAATGACTATGAACCTACCCGATATGCATAAACAATCCAATACTTTTTGCATAGGACACGTACTATAGTTCATACCCAACATGCCAACATTCTCAAAACTCTTCCTTCAAAAAAATGTTAGAAACTAAAAAAAACCCCAAAATCGTCCCTGTCTCTCTTCCACCGCACCGCGCATCTCCATCCACTTACCCCAATCGAACACCGCAATCATCTGCTAAACCACCACCAATCGCTTTCTCATTCTCAGATCTGCCTACTTCCTACGCCCTTGTCATACCACCTGCATTCGTCGTCTTTTGAATTTCAATTAGTATTGTCCGATTCTAATTTATCGCACATTTATCATCTACCCAAATCACGGTTAATGTTGACGGCTGGCTGAAATTATCTTTTCATTTGTTGTCATCCTCTCATCTAATTATCAGATTGACATTCAGAAATCCAAATAACAATTTTCAATTTATCAGATGAGGTTGCCGTAGAGGATGGGTTACTTGTTGCTGGTTTCCTTGGTTAATAACAACACCGACAGCTGTGAACTGGTTATAAGATTCAATTTACGGCATCTATTGTCGTCCCTGATCAGCTGGTCTGGATTCCCTCAAAGGTCCTAACTTTCTTGTTTCTTATTAATATTCTATAGTATTTGTTTGATTTTAAATAAGCATATGGCTGGATGAATACCATCTCAATTTTTCATGGTGTTGCCACTTACGACATGCTTCGTCTTCTTATTTACTTGCTATTTGACCCGTTATTACTATAAGAAATTTTTCCTTTCAGGAAAAAAGGAAGATTAGACTGATGTTAATTAGCTGTCAACATCATCTTACTACTGTATTTGCTCACATAAATAACTAAACAAACTTTGACTTACGAATGTAAATAGAAAGCATAAATATTGGAAAGAATACTTCAGTAAAATGCACGTCAGTCGTGGTTAGATTTCGTACAATTTAAGCTTTTACATCCACTTTTGAGTCCAAAAGTCTACTGAACCATCCAAACAATAAACCTGCATATAATAGAATGTTTACGGTAGGGAATGTAGATTGTTAAAAACTTCTTTATAGACGATGTTTCTCGTGTGACCTTTGAACTCTTGTGCCGAATCGTCTATGAAGAACTTTATACCTTCTGAGATGTCGTCCTTGAAGCTGCTACATACAGCTGCCCATGACTAAATACGGGTTTTGGCAAATAAATCCCTACATGTGTTAGGGTCTGCCCTTGACTCTTATTAATTGTCATTGCATAACATGGCTTTAGCGGGTATTGCCTTCTTTTAAGCACGAACGGTATTTTTATGTCTGTTGTTATCATTATTATTCTTGGTATAAGAACCTTTTCACCCAGCTTTGAACCTGTTATTATTTTCCCTTCGACTATAAACCTTCCAAGATAAGTTATAATTAGACGTGTACCATTACATAACCCCTGTGACGAGTTTATGTTTCTAAGCAGCATTACTGGCATCCCTGCCTTAAGTCTTAACTCATGGTGTGGCAACCCCTGTAAGTTTAGGCTGTTCAAGTACTCTGTTGGATAAGATGTAAACTGGTCCTCGGATTCAGTTAATGCCGTACATACCTCATTACAACTCCGGTATAGCACCTCCTCACATGGCACCAACTTTGCCATGTGGGTGTTTATCAAATCGGCGATCTCATTTAAAGGTGTGAGAATTGCTCTTTTTCTTAGATAGTCTTCATTCTTATGGTTGATCGCAAAATCTGGGTACATCTGGTTGACGACTACCTCAATGTTTAATGCTCCTTTACTACCAATGTACTGTTCTGGTATTTCTATCCACGTTTCTTCCGTGTCATTCTCACCTGCTTTGGCCTCTAACGTTCCATCTCCCATGGCTAGCAACCAGTCATTGAATGCTCGATTTCTTTCTCGCTTATCTGGGTCACTATTAGTTTCTGAAACTCTCATGCTCTTCTTAAGGGTATATACAGTGCATTCATCCCATATGTACGATCTACTAATTGATGCTTGTACCACATCTTGCCTCCGTCCCTTGGTTATTATAGGTAATACTTGTCGGAAGTCCCCGCCAAGTAGAACCGTCTTTCCGCCAAAGAGCTTAGATCGTGCTCCCTTATCCTTAAATGCAATTATGTCTCTCATTGTACGATCGACTGCTTCAAAAGCAAATCTGTGATCCATTGGTGCCTCATCCCATATAATTAATGACGTCTCCCGAAGGAGCTCCGCAAGTTGGCTTTTTTTACCTATGTTACATGTAGAGTCGTCGAATAATTCAATAGGGATGGCTAACCTGCTATGAGTCGTCTTTCCTCCTGGTAGTAGTAATGCCGCAATACCTAATTTATGAAAGATTAAACATACTGTATTTGTGACTGCATTTTATGGTAATTAATATTTATACTGATGGCTTTACGATAAGTATTTGATTTCTGACCTGATGATGTGACGTTCAGTACTATTTTACCCTCTGATCTTACTTTAGCCGAGATGGTTCTGTATAAAAATGTCTTTCCTGTGCCTCCGTGTCCGTATAAAAATATTACCCCTCCAGACTCATTTTCTACTTCAGCAATTACCTTGTCATAGACTAATTTTTGTTCAACATTGAGTTGCTGAACCTTCTCTGACCACTCACTGGCCATATTCTTGCGATCGTATAGACGTTCGTCTCGAATTAGCTTGTTTTCCAATCCGCTTATATCGTCAAACTTTGGAAGAGGCATATTGGTAATGTCATTAAGGGTCTTTCCATACCTTAGTAGTATTTTTTCGATCTCAATTAACGTATATGACCTCTTGGCTTCCTCTATTAGCTCGAGGGTTGGATGATAGAAGAGTGTTCTTTTCCGCCTTTCAATGTCCTCTGAGAGCATTTCATAACTGCCATTCCATAGTTCTAGAACGTCCGTTACCTCACAGAATAAGAGCATTGTGACGAATAACTCTCGAAGTTGTGAAGGCATTGCCCACCGACCTGCCTCTCTCATGGCTTCGTGCCATTCTTTATCATTACTTAGTAGGCCGTGTGCAAAGCAGGCTTCTTTGTAGGTTGGGTACACACGGTCCTTCACAGTCCTTATATCCTCGAAGCTCTGAGCCCCTTTGACAATATTTAGAAGTAAACGAAGATAATAACGCTCTCCAATGGTGGGATGAACATAAACAATCCTACCTATGCTCATCCCATGCTTTCTCTTTGTCCACCCCTTGTTCCACACATATTTTGTTGGGAACTGTGTATATGTTAGACTTCTTGCCTCCGGATGGAGAGTATTTGTAGCCATCCATGCTGTTAGCATAGTCTCCTTCTCACTGCCCGTTTTATAACCACTTCTAAACGTTCATGATCCCTTAGCACTATAGCTTGTTCACCCTCTAAGTGTACTGGTAATCGTATCACACTGGGGTTTCTCTCTAAAATGTCAAACTCGAAGATTCTCCACACACTTTCGCAGGCTGATAGATATCTACAATCTAGATATGATTTAATTTCATCATCTTGACCTCCTGTCAGGACCATAGTTGCCTTGTCTGGGCCTTTGAGAATGTACTTAAAGAGATACTTAATCGCACGAGCGGTGTTGCACCATTCGACATTTAAGTGCGCTTCAAACATCAAAAGCAAACCCGGATTGTAAGGCACGATGTACCTATTGTCTAGGCGGTGGTCTCCCTTTTGGACGTACCTGAGAAAAATGCCAGCACTGGTTATCCATTTAAGTTTGTCATTAAAGGCGGTATTTAAAATTAAATGTACTGAACCTGTCATTTTCTCGCCTTCTGTATACTGGATATCCATTATTATCTATCACTGTCTCCTGATTAGACTGCTTTGGGAACTTCTTACTACACGTGTTATTGATCATACACGAGCAGTTAGGGTTCATTCGTCCACATGGCCCATGCACCATATATCGAGACACTGTTGTATATTGTTCAGGTTCTTTTTCTTTGTCTGGGATTTCAGCACAAATAATATTGTCTATAAACTGGGTGGTTAGGTCGATCTCCTCTGGCTTTATCCATAGAAGTATGTGTGCATGCGGTAATCCTCTCTTCTGGAACTCGATTGTATAAACATCTGTGTCGGACAGAGAAGTGATGTGGTGTTGTTACTTTATATTAATATATTTTTTATCAAATAATTTATTTAATACAATAACAGTCGATTGTTTGGTAAAATATAATTGCTGTCAAATAATTTATTTAATACAATTTGTTCACTATATTGTAAAATATATGGTACATGCTTGGGTAAAAAGGGTTACCTGCAACTACCGTTCCAAAATAACGTTCCTTCTTGAGATGATCCATTAGCTGCCTGAGTTTCAGCTTGAAAACCCTAGCTATAATGTCTGGTCTGTCTTCAGCCTTCTGTCCTTTTATGTGTTTTAACATACTCTCTACTTCTGGCCATTTCAGATTAGCGGTAAAGGTAATAAATAAATGTGGATTACCAAACCACCTGCACTTTGCCATTTCGTCTTGGTAATTTTGTTGCGGATACCTTGTGCATCCCATGAATGTTGCTGGTAGTATTATTCTAGTTCCAACCGCCGCCCCTACATGGTCACCTTTGCTAACAACATCACAAATGTTGTTTAACAGGTCACACCGTAGTGAAGGCTGGTTATATCTTATAAATAAGAGTCTTTCAGATTCAATTGCACAATAACAATCGACAATGAATTGGTGTAGTAACTTCCCTCCACGAAGCAAAGCATACCCTTCTTTCACCCTTTGTTGAATCCGATAAGCGTAATACTCCCTCATCGTCACACGCTTCCTTTTGCCTGTCTTTTTTTTCTGATTCACATCCTCATAATACTCTATTTCAACATGGTAACCATCCTCTCCATAGGGAAATAGAAGGGGGTACTGTAAGGCTATGAAAGATGGATGTAGCTCATTTATTCTTTTTAAACCCTTTTCCTTGTGCTCTACTATAATATCTCTTCCAGCATTGGCCCCTCCTGCATCGCCCACAATGAGAGCAGCTACTTCTGATACAGTCAGACTATTATACACTCTGTCTTTGATGGCTTTGCTGTCTCTGTGACCGAGTATCCTTATGGATAAATTAATATTCTTGTCCTCCTTAATCCTTTGTTGTGCCATACGGAATGTTTTTGCTAATGGGTTGATCTCGTCGAGCATATTCTTCAAACCTGAGAGAATACTCTTGTCTAGTTGTATCTTGCTTGTGTCCTTTCTGACCACATTTACACGCATATCTAATTCTGATGTTGTGTCATAGATATAAAGTTGCAAAAAGGAAGGTGGTCGTTCCCCGACTGGTAATAGAGATCCAATGAAGTGACTGTTCTGACCGCTGATTCTGAAGGTGTAGGGACCTGGAGTGTTATATACAGATCTGTCAATCTTCGCACCATCGATGTGAATGCATATGAAGAATTGTACATTCGTATGTCCTCCCTAAACTTTCGCGAATTTGATTCAGTGCTATACTCCATTAAGTTTCTTAAAAAGTCAGGCGGATCTTTTATCTTTGATAATCGAACGATTCCCTCCCTACAACACATATTGAAACTTATTTGTGCCATGTTACTGCTCTTTTTCAATCTTTCTTCACACCACATCATTGCCTCACATTTTCTACAAATATAGTCCGACTGGCTTAAGCTGAGGTATTTCGTGTTTGTTTTTATTGTTTCAGCGTCTACAAATTAGAAGTAATAGTAATAACTATAAGTGTTCAGTAATCAATATATATTTGAGGTTTCATTGATTAAAAGGCTACTAAACAACTTATCGGTTCAGAAAGTTATTAATTTCCGTTGAAATAGCGAGAATACCATAGTCTTGTTCGTATGAATATATTAGCATCTCTGGATCTACTTCTTGGGATACCAAGTTAGGTTGCTTGTCAGTTCGTTGTCGCTTCCCTGTACCTGTTACTGGTAAATTTCGCGTGTCCCTTTGTTCTGTATACTGGACAATTTCTGTGGATATGTGGTGTGTTGTTGAATAACCTGCGCGTGTATTATACGTATATTTTGTAGTGATATTTTAATTTTATGTTGTTGTACTTTATAAAATAGCTACGGAATTTGATTCTTACCTCTGTCATGAGCTTCATTACCTTGAATATTCCTGTGCAGTTGCATGGTTCTGTCTTGATATTGGCATCCCATATTCACTTCTGCTATGCCGGCATGTGTAGGTAGTTGTCTTTCCGAACACACGGATTCTCTTGCTGACCCTTTATTTTTTGGGTGGTCTACAGTTGCTGATTCGGAGAGATTGGATGGAGCTGGGTTACGGTCTTGTCTGCTATCCGTATGCATATCAGGTTGTGGCTTTTCCGAAGGTGTAGCAAGGTGTGCTGGAGAATGCGTCATTGAGGTATGATGGTCATGACTGTCATGAACTAATCTTTTTCGCTTCTTAAGTCTTTGTTGTAGTATACGGTTTATTCTATTCTCCTTGGAATTGGAGATCGAACGGAAATTCTCAGACATGATTCTTTTTCTTTTCTTTTCTAGATACGACAACGTGCAATTGAACTCTTGTAGGGTTTAAAAGGTGGACCTCATCTGTATATATAGGTTCGCAAAAACGGTTTGGTTTAGGTTAGGATTCTACTATAGTAATGTTATAAGGAATCGAGTTTGGGTTTTTCCAGCTTTGCAGCTTGGGGTTGGTTTAGGACTCTAATATACTAATATTATTATGGAGAAGCGAGTAGAAGTTTAATTAAAAGTCTGTTCTTTTTACAATCAGTTTAGGAAAAGTAATTGTGTGTTTGCCATACACTTTCTGAGATTAATCATCCTTTATTTTTTTATGACAAATGAAATTTGTATCAGTTAATTCTTTTACTCTCCTGAATTATTCACTTTTATTTATTCTTTTACTCTCCTGAATTATTGACTTTTATTTTCATCCCATGTAGGGGAAGCAAAGTAGATGTCATATGTGTCTAATGGTTCGCAGAATTTGTCAAAGTTTGACCGGTTAACCTAATAAAGTAGGATAATTTTTTTTTATTAATACTACTACATGTATTAATGATTAATGAGTTGGAGTCTGGGTAGGACAGTATGTCTGTTACCATAAAGAATAGAGTTCAATTATTATAGTCTTTTCTTATTCATACCGCCAAAAAAGAATGTAATGGTGAGTGCAAAAAAGATTCCGTTTTTTACAATCAGTTTGTAAAATTTATTTACTCCTTTTTGTAATTTTAGTGGTCGTGTGTTGATGGTGGTAAAGTTTTGCACTCGGTTACCTTTCGTGCTGATTTATTGTTTGTTTTGATGTTACTTCAAGGATGAAGGAAAAGCCAGGAAAAGCACGGGTAACGTTGAGATAGAGATTGTTGATAACCTCTACTGGAGAGCGTGAAAAGATATCACGGACGTGGAGATCTTCAGTGATAGGCAGGTAAGTTTTGCGATCAAATTTAATGTTAGTCATGTAAAGTAATGAAGAGTATAAAGGTTGCGAAGAATACAGGAAAGTAAATTGAGGGATATATAACATTCATAGTAAGTAAAAGTAAAACACTGGTAGCATTGAAATGGTTTGAATACTACATAATAGGAGTCTAATTTTGATAGAACATGAATAACTATTAAAAATACTAACCAATTCAAATCTAAGTAAAAGAGTCTTATTTTCCTAGAATATACGAAAAAGGTGTAAAAATCCTAATAAGCGAAAAATGTATAGGCAAACTATCTTCTAATCCTTTCCCTTATGCGTAATACTCTTCCTTTTAATCTTGTACCTGCATTTACAAAAAATAATGTAAGAACCTAAGTGTATGATAGGTGTACAATTAAGTTGGTTATACATCACTATATACCGTACCTTGCGATTTTTGCAGTTACTCATGCTTTTTGAGGTGCTTAAACCTTCATCATCGGAGGAAATATATTCAAGTTGGCGTTTGTGGGTAGGTATTTTTGCAGTTTTGTCCATATTTAGTTCCTCATTTGAATTGTTGTCTAATACTTTCATGACAGCAAATGTCTGCTTCTTATTCTTTCTATTCTGATGATTGAATTTATCAATCTTTACTTTGAACACAAATGTTTTATCTTCAAAAGTATTTCGAAGTAAGCTTGGGATGTAATCATAATCCTCAGATGAGGGATCCTGCACAATGCAATGATTTTTATTAGTTTATGAAATATCAAACCAGTTTTCTTAATGGAAGGACTGCAGAGCATGTAACGTAGATAAACTAATGTACCTGTTCTGGATGTGAGTCAAATAATGTAGTTGCTTCTTGACCAATCATCTTTTTAGCCTCATCGTTGAACATTGTAAGAATAGTTGTTCCAGATACATCTTCAACTAATAACTCAAGACGATATCTACACGAATGCAGTGAATTTGTTAAGCTATAGAGATGTGATATGGTTGGACTAAACGTGATAAATGTAAACTTACACCGTCAATAGATTTTCTACAGGTTTATTGCAGTACTCGCAGAAAAATCCTTTAGACACTGTCTTAGGCTTCCTGTTACAATCAGGACATGAAGGATTATACCAAGGTAATTCTCCCATAACTTCCTTTACTGTGGCCTGACAGTAGCAGATTTCATTCTGCATATATAATGTTTGATTATTTTTATTGTCATAAATGAAGAAAATTAGAAAGATGAATAAAGTTAACTGATAGATTACCTTCTCATATGGTAATTTGCAATGATTGATAATTGTTGAAATATCTTTCTTGAGAATGTTACTGCCTTGACTTGAAACACTCCTCACAAATATTTCTTCCCTATTCTCTCTAAAAAGAAAAAAGGATAATCAGTAAAGGTCAGACTATCCTATATAAAGGCAGAAACATTGTATGTGTTTTTTTTACCTTAAGAGGCTTTTCAGCTCATTAACTTCTGGAAAGTCTAGATTAATATAGACCTTGCTTGATGAGGAAGTGTCAAGCTTCATAGTCGCTGAGGATATTTTATTATGCAATGGATATGAATATAGTCAGCAATATGTCTATTAAAATCAAGAGAATAAAAGAATTAAGATGGCAAAGAGGATTGCTTACCCATATTATAACCTTTAACTAAAGTAGAAGTCACTACTACAATAATATTGGGCTAACCACGATATTCTTTTATTTGTTCGTTGAAGTCAACGCTGAATTGTCTCCATAACTTCAGCTTGATAATATTCCCACTGTATAAAGCAGTATAGTAAGGTTAAATAACTTGTTAAAAGGAATATAATTCAATGTTTAGAATGAGATTAGTCGCTACCTCTTGTCTCGGATTTCAATAGCGGTTGAATCATTCTCCACATATTCGTTTAGTAAAACTCCGTATACATCTTTTCAAAAGAATAGTTTCTGTAGATACCCGTATCCGTCGATATTGGAATTTATAGAGAACCCGACAAACACCCGATGATGATAGGACACATGTATTCTTTAGTTGTCATTGTCATTATTTGGAGCTCGTTTTACGAGGTAGAATGGGCGTCGTCGATGAAGTATTTTATTAATTTAAATGATATTTAAATTAATGTTTTTTTTAAAGGGAATTCATTTTATTATTTTAAATGATATTTAATTTAATGTTTTTTTAGTGAGTTCATTTTGTTAATTTGAATGATATTTAAATTATGGTTTTTTAGGTAAATTCAATTTATTTTATTTTATTTTGAATTTATTTTCCCAAGTTTATTTTATTGAAAATAAAATAAATATTTGATTTGAAAAATCATTTTATGAGTATATTTGATTTGAAAAGTCATTTATTTTAATTTATTAATTGATTTGAAAAATCGATTTTAAAAGCGAAGAACTCGTTTTTAACCGTGTGTTTTGAGCTCGATTTTAGCTCGGTTTTTAAGCCCGTTTCCTTTGCAAATTGGCACGAATCTCGAGTACATTAACCCACCTAGACCAATACCCATCAACCCATGTTCGAACCCCCTCACAAGCAGCCCAAATTCTCGTCCCAAACCCCTCACAAGCAGCCCGCAACCCAATCCCGTATGCCCTGTTTTGCAGCTCAATTCGCGAGCCCAAACCCGCTCCAAACACTACCAAGACCCGTACCCATTAACCCTAACCCATACCCTAGTATCCTACCCATATTATCCTAGCTTAATCACCAAGAAAACCCTCCTCAAACCCTCACAAAAATCGATGGACAGCAGTCATCCGTGAGCTAGCCCGATTTGCCTCTCCCTCTTTTTAACCTATTTTAACTCCTTATAAATACCACCCCTTCACCATACATTCATTCCTCTAAGTCCTCCATACATCCAAGCATCACATACAAGCTTTAAATCTCAGAAACAAACCCTAAACATCCTTCAAAAACCCTAAACAAAACCGACACACAAACTGAAACTGTTTGTGTGTCCTCTTCGAAAACCCTTTCGTTCCTCCATCAAAACTCCATAAAAATTCGAGTTTCTTGTTCCTAATTAACCACATAACATCCATCTACTCATTAGACAAAGATTTACGAGCCAAATTGCCCTTGAGAGTACACGAGATCCCTCGAAAAACAGAGTGAAATAACACTCTGTTTTCGCGGTTTACTCTTGTCTGTCCAGTTCTGTTTGTGCTCGTTTTTCGTGCCCAATAACCCAAAACGAGCAGGGGTTGCTTTAAGATCCTTGTTATCCTCTCTTTCTAGTTTCCAAAACATCTTTCGGATCGAATTTTCGTCGTGAAACGAGGAGATATCACTGTTTTAAAATCGCTGTCCCGTAAACTTTCCAAAACCCGTGTTTGCTTTGTTCTTCGTCGACGACGGCCTCTCGAGATAAAATCTACCATCGATTACGACCCAAGACGGTGTCAACGATACATGTAGGTTGAGGGTGCATCAAATCCCCTTCTCTTTTCTCTTTTTATTTCGTTTTTTTTATGCTTTTTTTATAGTTTGTTTTTTGTTTGTTTTCGTTTTGTTTATCGTTTGTTTTAATTAACTATGAAACTAGTTAGTCCGAGTATGAGTTAAAGTACCACCATGAACACCCGCGTTGACTTGAGATGGGAAAAGAAACCGCTACATCTGTCGGTCGTACACCCCCGTCTCATTTACATATCCTCGTGTTCAAGGTAGGGCATAAATAAAACAATTATCTAACTTTGTTCTTCGTTTTCGACCCCCTTTTGTTTCGGCCAAATCGACAGGCCCTAGGACCCGTTGCATGTTAGTTTAACCTCTGGTTGTTAACCTATGACGTATTTAGATGACTTTAAATTAATTTAATAACCTAATTAGACACGATAGGTGGCTTCGACGTAAGTTATAAAATCAATCGACGATTCTGTAATTAATTGAATGCATCTCTCTCTTTCACCTAATTTCTCGCTAGTATAAGAGTGCGTGATTAGCACCTTCTTATTGACACTCGATGAGTTAAATTAATTAGCGAATTTGACCTAATTAGACCCTTTAGGCCGTGTAGAATGCACCCTCGCGCGACAATCAATCGACATCGTTTTTAACTCGTTTTCTAACTTGTTTCCTATCCCTTTTCGCAATCATTCGATCTAACCAATGAATTTAACTTAGGAACTAGGTTGACCTTATCTTGGACGTTGGTTTGGGCCGTGGCTTTAGGCCGTGGGGTTGGCCACGTCTTTCTTTGTCTCACTTTATTTCTTACCTTTCGTTCTTTGTCGTTTGTTAGCTTGTAATTTATCGTTGTTTATTGAGTTGTAATTTTCGAGTTTGTTTTACTTCTTTTGAGTCAAAACCTCTTCAAAAACCTTGGTCTTGTTTGGTTAGACGGTTGTTCCCCAATGCTTGTAGGAGCGTAGTAAACCGCATGTTGTTTAAAGCAACATGGCCCGGTTTATGCTAATGCATGCTTTGGTGCGTAGCCTTATGTCTAATTCGATGAGATTAAGCGCGAGCACGCATTACGAGGAGTGACCCAAGGACGTGGGTCATGTGAGCCGTGGGCCACCCTCATGTGCACGGTTTTCAAGGCCCAATGGCCGTGTGTTTTGTGTCGTGTTTTGAGTTGTATGTAGCAATTGTAATTAGATCGAGTTGTAATTTATTTATCGTTGTGTCGGCATGAAATGCCTGGTTTGTAATAGGTATATCCCAACGGCTCCCCCATTCCCCCTTAAGCCTTGTTTGTTTGCTTTACATGTTGTTAGATCAATCAACCCACATGCTAAATTACAACTTTGACAAAGTTAGTTTAGTTGCATCTAAAACGACATAGAAATTGTTGTCACATGATAGGGTTAAAACAACGTTTGCATATCATACATCGTAGTAGCTATGACCTTGTTTGAACTCCGACACTTGACTTAGTAGAGGCCGTTATCGACGGGCGGGGTTGGGTGTCCTTATGGGCTTCCCAACACGTACCCTCACCCCTTACTCAAGATCTATGGTTTGTGGATCCGTCTAAATACCATTGGATTACGAGAGTCATTCAAATCGAGTGATATAGGGTACAAGTCTTTATCTTTAATCACTCGTAGTCGATTGGCTTTATGCTTTTCGATGAAAGGTGTAAAGTTGACTTGAACGGTTCCAAGTTCCCAAAAAACTTGGTGGCGACTCTAATTGGTCTTAATTCGATTCGAAAGAACCTCGAGTCGATTATGCCTGGTGTGGATCCCGCGGACGCAGTTCCCGAGGGCCTTGTCCACAGTTTCTATTAATAATACAAATAACACTACGAAAGTAAAATTGATATCTGAATATATGATAGGGAGTGCCTGTAAGAACATCTGGTTTGAGTCGGCGTTGTTCTAAAGTGCTGAATAAAACAAAGTCAAACCTGTGTCTTGGAATTGTGGAACTTTCGGAAGTAATCTTTTTAATGTAAGTGTTAAACTGAAACTTTAACATAACTTTGCTCTCACTAACAACACGATATGCTGATTTGTTCGCTTCAATACCAAAGTGGTTCATCACGTAAACATCTCCCTCAGTGAGTCTTGAACGAATCCTGTCAATTAGAGTATTACCATATATGGAAGCATGAACGTAACCGCCCTGTGAATGTATACAATAATGGTTAATTAGTATTTATGGTGGAGCTACGGTAGGTCAATACTATATAATAAGTTAATGTCACGTACAGAGTTTATTAAACATACCTCTTCGTCTATAAGGACCATATCTATACAGATTAGTTGGCCTGGAGCATAAGGATTCGGTACTTCCCAAATTCGGGAAACACAAGCCTTTATTTTACCACTTTTCTTGCTTTCGTTCAGCTCGTTAATCGTTGAGTAAGCACTGAAACAGAAAATAAAACTAAAGTTAATATCAAAGACATAATATCGATGTGAGCTAATATTAGGAAAGAAAGATAATAAACCAGGAAGTGGATAGAGCCATTGTCACAGGTAGTTCTGAAGATATATATGAATTATGGAATAGAATTTGTGTGGCAACTGAGATACAAAAAGACTTGTATTTATAGTATGTACAATACTCCTATTTTGAGTCAAATATTATGTTCTACATAGTTTGTACAATAATCCTAATTTGAATCAAAAAATATGTCTACAGGAATGTGGGAATTGGCTGGACTGAGAGAATTAGCTGGAGGAAGAAGTTTGGATGGGATTCTGTTTATGTTTCAATAGACATATTATAATGGTTGTTGAGATGGTTTTAGAGAAGAATTCTATTAATATGGAAGTGCACAGTCTATAGCACTGTAAACTGATTTCACTGGACGTCAGTTTTTTTTAATTTTTACAATATTTTTATTTTTTAAGAATCAATATTTATTAACCATAGGTATTTTGCAAAGGTTGGACTCTCTGTAATCGCTCGAAAAAAGCTTCCTTTATTAATATAGATAGATAGATAGATAGATATTTAGTTAGGCGTTATTGAGTTAGTTTTATAGAAAAAAGGAAAATTACAAATAACTACCATGTATTTGTGTTTTTTTTTTACAAATTAACAATACGTATTTGTGTTAATAACGCCCAAACTTCATTGTATATTCCCCAATCACCACCGTATTTTTACCACGAACATCGTTTTCATATTTTTCGACTTATTAAGTGACGATTTACACAAAATACCAAGACTACCCTCATTTAATTACACAAAAACACTCTACCCAAATAACACAATATTTTCCAATTCAATCGATTTTCCTAAATTCGCAAGTTTTTCGAAATCCTAAAATCCCAATCCGTAAAAATACAGTGCGTCTTGCTTCAGACCATTGCTTTTGGTCTGAAATAAGACGGACAATATGTTATCATTTGATAGTAAAATATTTGTATTTTTCTGATAACATGTTACCATTATTTTTCCCACTATTTTCAGGGTAAAAAGTGACGCCTCTAGTGATAACATTTTGTAGATTCACTGCTTACATTTTATTAAAAAATGGCAACATTTTTTCGGTCTTATTTCAGACGGAAAAAGTGCCCGTCTGAAATAAGATTTTGCGGTAAAAATATTACTCCCAACAGAGCCGCCTAACCGACTTTAAAAAATATAATAAACGTGACCAAAACCATAATTCTAGTATTCACATTTAATTGATACGCGCTATATCCATGAAAGAAATGGCAATAGTGATTGTATGAGAAGAAGATGTAACAGGTTTAATGCTTGGTGTGAGAGCAATAATTTGATTGATATTGATTACTCTGGGCCTGAATACACTTGGGCACGAGGACATACTGTGGACACCAGGCAATGGGCTCGGCTGGACCGTGCTATGTGTAACTCGGAATGGCGAACCTATTTTGCAGAGGGATCTCTTCCACATTTGGTCCAAAACCAATCCGACCACTGCCCTATTATTTTAAGCACCAACGGGTTTGCACCTATTCCTAAAATTCTAAGACCTTTCCGTTTTCAGGCTGCCTGGATGTGCCATGCTCGCTTCTCGGAATTCGTAGAATCAAACTGGTCCAATGACCAGCCACTGTTCCCTTTTATCCATGACTTTGCAGCCCGCCTCCAAGAATGGAACAAGAATACTTTCCACAATATTTTTGCGAGGAAAAGGAGTTTAGAACGACGATTGCTGGGAGTGCAAAGGAAACTAGCTCATGGTGGATTTAATTATATGCTCAAATATGAATTGAAATTGAAGACCCAATTGAATGAAGTCCTACGAGAAGAGGAACTGCTTTGGTTCCAAAAATCCCGTATGGAGGCCATCTGTGATGGAGACCGCAATACGCGTTTATTTCATCTTAGCACCATCATTCGAAGGAAAAATAATAGAATTGAAGGGCTCCAAGATTCAACTAGTACTTGGATTTGGAATTCTGAAGCTATTAAAAGAATGGTCTTGGATTTATTTTAAGATTTATTCGCTGGACCTAATACTGTCATCAACTTGGAGGGACTCACGATTTGTCTATTTCCTCAATTATCGGGCCAGGAAAGCGACAAATTAAACCGCAATTATGTTGTCGCGGATGTTCAGTGTGCTCTTAATCAGATGTCTCCCTATAAGGCACATGGACCAGATGGTTTTCAAGCATTGTTCTACCAAACCCACTGGGACACGGTGTATCCAAGTCTCTGCGAAATGGTTTTCAAAGCTTTGCATGAGAACGAGTTGCTGGAGGGGATAGGTGAGACCTTTATATCCTTAATTCCTAAGGTTGATAATCCACACTTGGTCTCTCAATTCCGTCCAATAGGCCTATGCAATGTGGCGTTCAAAATCATTACAAAGATGATTGTTAATCGATTAAAATCGGTTTTACCAATCCTTATTAATCCAGTGCAGTGTAGCTTTGTTCCCCGACGTCAAATAATGGACAATATTGTTATTGTTCAAGAGGCTTTACCCTCAATGCGGAATAAGAAAGGAAAGACAGGTTTAATGGCTTTGAAACTAGACTTGGAGAAGGCTTATGATAAACTTGAATGGCCTTTTATTGAGTTTACGTTGCGAGACATGGGACTCCCACATCGGATGATCCGCACTATTATGCTATGTATCAAATATGCTACATTGAACATTTTATGGAATGGTGAGAAGACTGAACCTTTTGCTCCTACTAGAGGCATCCGTCAAGAAGACCCTTTATCTCCTTATATTTTCACTTTTTGTATGGAGAAATTGAGTCAACTTATTGAAGAGCACTCTCGGGTGGGTCAATGGCAGGGGTTCAGCATTTGCCGCGGGGGACCAACTTTAACACATTTGTTCTTTGCGGACGACATCATACTATTTGGAGAAGCAACTATTGATCAAGCCCGTACAATTAACAAATGTTTGGATGCTTTTTGCCAGGCCTCGGGCCAACGTGTAAGCAGAGGAAAATCCAAAGTTTTCTTTTCTCCGAACGTGGGAGACGATGATGTTCAGGCCATCACTAATGAATTACAGATTTCAAGCACTGATGATTTAGGAATGTATTTGGGCATGCCAACCTTAAATGAGCGAGTAACTAAAGAATCATTCCAATTCATAGCTGAGAAAGTCGACAAAAGGCTCACCGGATGGAAGTCTAAAAATCTGTCACTGGCGGGAAGGGCGACCTTAATTCAGTCCACTTTGTCGTCTATCCCAGCGTATGCAATGCAATCTGCTAGACTCCCTCGCTCCCTTTGTGATGACCTTGATAAGAAAGTCAGACGATTTTTGTGGGGAGGTGACCAAGACCATAGGGCCGTGAGTTTAGTGGCGTGGGACACAGTCACGAGAGACAAGGATAATGGCGGACTTGGTATTCGTTCGATGCGACAAGTGAATACTGCGTTCATGGCAAAACTTGGTTGGAGGGTTTTGTCGGAGCCGAATGCCCTTTGGGCAAGAGTGTTACACCATAAATATTGCAAGGGACGGTGTGATATTGACATGTTCAAAAACAAACCGGTAAGCTCAAATGTTTGGAAAGGCATGGTTGAGGGCTTTAATGCTCTTAAGACTGGGATGAGTTCTTCTATTGGAAATGGCAAGAAGACCTTATTTTGGAAGCATCCATGGGCAATGAAGGTCCCACTTTCAACGCTTACTCCACTGCCAATTCCGAGCCATTTGGAGGAGGCATCAGTGGAGGATATGTGGGACACAACTTCGGGATGGCGGTGGGAATTATTTGCGGATTTCTTCTCGTCAGAGGTTCTTCAAACAATCGCCTCATTTGAAGTTTACCCGGGGGATGAGAATGAAGATCAAGTTTTCTGGGCAGCGACTTCCTCGGGCTTTTTCTCCATCAAATCAGCGGTAAACATTTTACTAATATCAATAATGAGGATATGGATTCGTGCTGGAAGCTACCCTGGCGAACTTGGGCTCCACAACGGATCCGTGTGTTCTTATGGCTGGTTATTCATGACAAAATTATATCAAATTCCAACAGGGCTCGAAGAGGTTTGACAGAAGACCCGTGTTGTGGAGTATGCAATGGCGTGGAGGAAACATCGTTGTATTTACTGCGGGATTTTCCGATGGCCAAGAAAGTTTGGCAATTATTCCCGTATTCAAAATCCCAAGGTTTTTATACTTTCACATCACTTCAAGAATGGGTGACGGATAGTTTGTCGAAAAATAAGATGGCGGGACTAGATGGATGGCCAACGATTTTTTCAGTGGTGGTATGGTAGGTGTGGAGATGGCGGAATTGCCGCGTTTTTAACAGAGCAGAGGACATAGCGCCTAATACCTATACTTTTATAATGGAAAGAATTTGGGAGGTACAAAATGCAAAGGAATCAACTGATTTTTGTGTTACACCGAAAGTAGAACGAAAAAAGGAAATCTTTGTTCGATGGTTAGCACCACCGGATAGCTGGGTGACTCTCAACGTTGATGGAGCCTCTAAAGGTAACCCGGGTTTAGCGGGTGCGGGGGTCTATTTAGGGATGCGACTGGTAGATTGATAAAGGCTTTTGCGGAGAAACTTGGTGTGGCAACGGTGACCCGCGCTGAACTTATGGCTTTGAAACGGGGTTTAAGCGTGGCGCTCGAGCTCCGTATACCACGGTTGATAATTCAAACTGACTCGGAGGTTATAGAGACTCTAATGGGAAAAGCCTTTAATTTCCCAACAGCTCATTCTCATATGGTGCAAATATGCCAAGCTTTTATTAGGGACAATCCTTGGAGAGTGAAGCTGCATCACATTTATCGAGAGGCCAACTCGTGTGCGGATTGGCTTGCCAATCAAGGGGTGTCACAACAGCCAAAACTGGTGTGCTATGACTATGAGGATGTGCCTGACCTGCTGTTTCGTCTGATGGAGAATGACATCGGGGTGTCTCGTGGCCACGCCTTGTTCCTTTTGGAGCTTAGTTTTCTGGTTTTAGTTTTGCTCTGTTTTTTCTTAGTTTAGCCTTTCTTTTTTGTCTTTCGTTTTTGTTCTGCCCTGGGATTGTATCCTTCTTCGACACACCAACAAAAAAAAAAAAAAAAAAATTAAAGTGGACCGGTCTTCCAAAAATACACAAATACGACTTGAATATTGTCCATTTGTATTTGAAATCGAGTTACAATCGTCGTGATCTCAACTCAAATTCCCCCAAACATTACAAAAAAAGATCCCCCAATAAACCCAGAAACAACCTTGTCTGTAGTAGGTAACGAATAGTAGTCAACGGTGTTTCCAAAATGGCACTTCAAAACACAAGCCTCCTCTCTCAATCGGCAACACCTCGCTACTGCTCTTTCATTTCCCCCAAATCAATCGAATCCTCCACTTTTCCGGCCAAATTAGGGTTTCCCCAACGCCGGAGGACGGCGGCGCTTAAAGCCGTCGTCGATTCCCAAAGCGGCGGCGCCGGCGGAGATTCCAAGAAAGCTGTTCCTAACACTAACTACGTGGTTCCTCTCGATAAGGTTACTTCCTCATGCGTTACTCGTCCTCTTGCTGAGATTCTTCGAGATCTTAACAAAAGGATTCCTGATAATATTCTCAAACCTCAATCTAATATTATTCCTTGGTAATTTTTCTTCTTTTTCATCTTGTATTATTGTAGATCTGAAGTAATGTGTGTGTTTTTTAGGGGATTTTGTGGTGGTTGTTGATATTCATCTCTTGTTGTTTGTGCAGGTTTCATGCCAATCGGATGCTCAGTTTCTATGCTCCAGGTTCGAGTTTTTGAGCTTGATCTATATGTTGGATTTTTCATTTTATTTTTCGATTTGGTGTCGAAATTTGTGCTTATTCATTGATCCATGCATTGGCAAGCTACAAGGATGTTAGGAAGTACTAAAATGTATTGTTGTGTTGGTAGATTGTTAGAATCTGAGGTGCGGTATTGCGTCTGGGGTTTGAGAGTTATTTGGTATTTTGATATCTGTTGTTGTGCTGTAGAAGCTGCGTATATCAGCCTCAAAAATGTGGTTGCTGTGAACTTCAAAACATGAAAAGATCAAATTGATCATAGTCTATTAATTTTGATAATATATAGAAGTCATATTTGTGTCAAGTTTCTGTAAGTAAATTCATTTTGGGTTCAAGTCATGATATGTACAGAACTGCCAAATTTTAGGTAGGGTGGCAATAGTGTCTGCATTGATCGCAAAATGCTCGGGAAGTTACATATAGAGGGGAAAAATTATCATCGTTTCCGTAAACAAAATGGTATATGGCTTTTGCCTTTTTCCTTTCATTGAGGGGCAAGAGTTGAGTCACATATACCTTAATTAAAAACTAAAGGAAGGTCGTGATTGACAAAACATTTTCTTTGTAATAAGTGAGAGGTTGTCTTCAGTAGACGTTTGACTTAAGAAAGCAACAACCTTGACATTGGTTTTCGTCCTTATTTTGAAATTATGCCATTCATGATGTTCATTTTAAGGAAAATATTGGCATCTAAGTGTTACCTTGAAGCAATTTTCTACAAGGCAGGCTCTACACCGCAATTTTTTTTGCCTTTTAAATGGAGAAGTGGTATATTTTATACTTCATGTAGAACTTGTATATGGAGCAATCCCTCAATCTTCTTCAGTGTCTTTCAACATTACTAGTGACCCTATCTTGAATTGGATATTCAAGAGGTGTGTTTTCACTGGCTTCTATGATTCTATGTTATTACAAAACCATAAAGAAAGAGACGTTGAGTCATGGATAATGGAGTGTCAAAGACTTGGCTCTTTTCAGACTCTTTTCCAGTTGTGGTTGGCGTCCTTGTTTATCCATCCTTTAGGCAGTTACTTTGAGAAATCTAAGAACCACTATTTTTTTTGGTGTTTTTTAGGTGGACTGATATTTTAAAAAATGATCTCAACCAATCCGGCATAACTATTGTCATAGTTATTTCGTGAATTAGGTGTAGGGTCACTGTTATTATGTTGTTATTCTTGTTTTAAATGTTGTGAGTTGGTTGCCATTTTACTTCGGTTCTTCACTTTTAGGGCCGTACCGTTGTCGACACGACACGACATGGATATTCCGACACTTCCTAAGTGAGCTAAAGGTGAGGCTTGCACCACAAAGCTATAGGAAGATAGTTCAAGCATTTAGTGTTACATTTAATGATTTAAATTTTTAAGTGTTATTTGTCAAACTTCTTTCCATTTTACTTAAAAAAATTGAAATGTTTCAAGTTTAGAAGTGTATTTTTGCTTTGTAGACTTGTCCCGCACCCGTGTCCTCATTTTAAGACAAGGGTCCCCGTGTATAAAAATTTTAGGCATGCTTTGTCCGACACTTAGATTTGTACCTGTGTCTGACACTCACTCCAAGTCGTAGTAACATAGGTTGGTTGTCCTTGAAATAAAGAGATTAAGGGTTCAATTGATTTTTCTATTTATGATCATAGAACATCAGGGAGTCAACAATGTTCTGGATAAATAAGGGAATTTCCATGTGGTTGGGGAGGAATGATTTACTGTGACATAAATATATCGTTCGAGGCCTCGAGGGGTTATGAGGCTAATTCTCCAGACTATGGAGTGTTTAGATGACTTGAGCTAAATCATATGTAGTAGGGCGTAGGCAACACATTTCTCAAGGTAATTTTTTTACAAGTGTCTACCATTGCATAGTTGTTTCTCCATTCGGTTATTATCAACAGAGATGCTGGTGAATCAGTGAATGTTATTTGTGGATGTAGAAATGAGCCAAAGAAGAAAATGGAGACGCAAAAGATAATATTAATATGTGACAACATTTACTTCATATTCTATTTTTGCATCTCTAGGGAATCAAAAAGATAATCGAGAAGGGATTTCTAGTGAGAGCTGTCTGTGTTTAGTACTACAACCATATTATTCTAATATTAGTCCAAGTGTGACTCAGTGCTTTGTTACTACAACTAATCTATATCTAAAATCTGGATTATGTACATGATAACATAGCGTGACATGTGATACTAGACAATGTCTATCGAGTGAATTATGTACATGAAAACTTAGCGTGACATGTGATTCTAGACAGTGTCTATCAAGCAACTACATAACCTGATATCTCTAGTTTCTTGTTAATCTCTTCAACACCCAGTGTTGATCATACGGTTGTATGTGTAGGCTGGTGTGGAGAAGTGCGTGATGTTATTTTCTCTGATGATGGAAGCATAACAGTGGTCTACCGTGTCATCATACGAGGATCTGATGGAGAGGTAGGCTTTTTTACTTTGTCGTATACCACATCAAACATCGTTCTTCACATTGCGTGAGTGAATGGGCCTTAAACCCTCATTATGTCTTGTCAGGGTTCAAAAATCTGATGTCTCATTGCTTTCGATCTCCCAACCTGAAAATTTTGAAATTTAATATCCGTTCCTGATCACAATATTTTAGGTTTTCTGATTTTCGATGTCCAAACCTTTTGAGATCAGATTTGATATTTTAACTTGTTCTTTTTCTTTCATCTTTACCGAGTACAATAATAAAAGAAAAGAGTAGGAAATGAGAGCATCAATACATTGACAAAAACATCCTCTGCATATAGTATGTGCCCTCACATTTATCATTGATATCTTACAGAAGAAGTACAAAAAGAAATGGTCATGTTCAACAGAGTCAACTGAGCTTACTAATAAAGCTCTAAATATTGTATTCTGCGGTAGAGGTGCAATAGTGAAGTCAAATGGTTAAAGTCTATCGTTTTAGCCTTATAGGCATCACAGTAAGCCTGGGGGGTTTAGCTGAAAACCTGGATAGGGCGTCTCTTATAGTCATAATGTCCTGTTACCTTTGTTTGATCCTTCGATTCAAGAATCCGATAAAGATTCGGATTGTCCTCATCATATCCCTTATGTGCTCTTCTGGTTGTTCATACGCTTAGTGTTGAAAATCATGTATTTGACTTAGAGAAGATCATGAAGATGTTCTAGAATCAAAGTTACCATATCTTAGTGCAATTCGTGCCTTATGGCAATAGATAATGAAATATCAACTATTGAAAAGAATTTAACACTTGGGAATAATGTGATCTTCCAAAGGACATAGAATAGTTGTGAAGTTGATTTGTAAAACAAGTTGAAAATTAATGGTGAAGTAGGTAAGTACAAGGCACGTTAGCAACAAGTTGGAGTTTGATTATACTTAGGCATGAGGCATTTGCACTGAGAGCAAGGAATGGCACAAATAGAATGGTAGTTGCATTAGCAACACAAAATTCATGGACTATTTTCGAATTAGATGTCAAATCAGTGTTCTTGAATGGATTTTCTTAGAAAAAGAAGTATTTATTGATCAACCACAAGGTTACGTTAAGGTCAGAAGAGGCGAGAGAAATTTATAGATTAAGGACAGCTTTTGTGGACTAAAACAAGCTCAAGAAGCTAGGTATAGTGCTTCATTGGGACCTATTTTTAAATTTTGTTTCCTTTTGAACACACTTTTCAAAGATTGTTTACAAAAACTATGAAAAGGCTTAAAGTTTCACCTTTCTAGGATCCTCTCCTAGTGCTCCCTAAAGAAGCAAATAAATAAGGAGCCAGTCGAACTCGATATTTTACTTGTATATATATATTTTTTGTTTTTTATTTTTATTTTTTATACTTTTTTTCCAAATCATAGGCTCTGAGTGGTAGCTCTTGAACTCCATGTTTTCTCCAATCTCCCTATCCTTTCATGATGCACTTTTGTTCATTATACCCCCAAAATTTCCATACTGAAAATTTTGAATTATTTTCTCTGATTTTTGTAAGCTTCAATTTGCTTCAGATTTTCTACTCTAAGAATAGTCGTATCTTGTTAACTTTCTGTTACATGATTTTCTTCACCTTAGCATCATGCCAGGTAATGATTGTTGGGTTTGGATTAAAAAAAAACCCTCTTATTATGTTGATTCTTGGTGGTGTTTGTTATCTGATGGTTTCCTTGTGCCAGGCTTCTAGTTTATACCTCATCAAGCTTTTTAGTGGTGTTAAGGTTTCATTCATATTGGAGTCATATGCAAGCAGTTGTAGTGAGTTACTGACACATGGCTTGGTGTGCTGCTAAACCTCAGTTGGCTCAGCACCCAACTGAGTTTGATATCAGAATACGCAACTGGCAGCGATTCCCTCATCCTAGGGGTGTAGCGAGCTTGAAGCTTGTCAAGCCAAAGAACTTAGCGTGGGGTCGACTAAGAAAACGCGAAAGTCTAGTCAGGCTTAGATATTTGATTTGCTATTTTCTTTTAAATGTTACTTTATTACAACAACAACAACAACATCAGAGCCTTAATCCCAAAATGTCATGTCCATAAAATGTGACTAAGTTTTTATGCTGGCTGCCACAGACCTACCGCAACCCTCCTCCTTTATCCGGGCTTGGGACCGGCAGCGAATGCCCGAAAACACTCACCGGCGGAGTTTTTAAATGTTACTTTATTAAAACATAAAAATAACTTGATTTAAAATAAGTTATTAATTACCAAAAAACAAACAACTGTGAACGAGCTCCAAGCCAAGTAAGCCGGGTATTGACTGAACCGATTTTAAGGGGTTGTCAAGCCTTAAAGTTAAGGCAAAGGCGAGGGTTCGGACGAGGAAATGCTTATTGATTGACGAAATGCTTTGGGGAGTTAAAAATAAGCATAGAGCTGGAGATTCACAAATAGGTCAACCTTTCGAACTGATGCTGAGGCAAGAGACAACCTGCCAAACTGAAACATCTTACTAGCCAGAGGAAAAGAAAGCTAAAGTGATTACCGTAGTAGCGGTGAGCGAAATGGGAGCAGCCTATGTGGGAGAGCAGTAGTAGCATCGTGTTGCTAGCAAAGCGGTGGAGTACCGCACCCTAGATGGCTTAGAGTCCAGTTGCCGAAAGCATCACTAGCTGAGGCACTTACTCAAGTAGCATGGGCACATGGAATCCCATGTGAATCAACAAGGACCACCTTGCAAGGCAATACTCCTGAGTGACTGATAGCAAAGTAGTACCGTGAGGAAAGTGTGAAAAGAACCCCCAGATCCCATCAAGGAGTGACAACTCCAGAAGAAAACTGTCGTCAGATGTCAAAGCATTCTCAACTAATGTTCCCTATTTGATCTAGACTTGTCAAAATTAACTTGGCCCTTTCTGACCTTCACACAAATAGAAAACGCCGAATATGACCCAAAATGATTTGACAAAAACCAGAACACAGGCATACCAGACCTATACCCAGCCCAATGATGAGTTAGTCAGGTCAAGTTCGATCTCTCTTGACACACCATTCCTAGCCTTTCTGACGATGAGTATTTAAAATGCAGGCATATCGTGAGGCAACTGGAACAATATTGTCCAGTGATACCGAAGCTGGTGATCCAGTTGCTGGTGCAGAGGAGCTTGCTTTTGTCAAGGCGTGTGCTCGTTTTGGGCTTGGCTTATATTTATATCATGATCAGTAATTTGATTCTCCCTTTTCTATGCCGTATGTTGATGTAAATACGATCTTGTTTGAATTAGGACATGGCATAGTATACGTATTGAATTGAAATTAGAAAAAATGGATATTCTGCTGTGTTTCCCTGCTAAACTTAGTTTCAAACACTGATTGTATCTCTTTAAAAAGTTGCGGCGTCTTGTCTTTGAGAAAGGTTCAGCCTAGAGTTTGTCTTGCTTAACGGTACCTTTAGTTCCAATGTCTGCTCCTTCAAAATCAAGAAACGCACTACTTTAGTGAAATGTGAATTTCCTCACCGTGTAATTCTATGTTTGATCGATCTATGGTCACAAACCGTTCACATTATCTCCTCATATCAAGATGATATAAGAAGCCAAATCAAAAGTAAAATAATTTAGATCAATTGTCAGCTGCAAATACAATGAGCGCGGGTTCTTGCAAGTTTAAACAAACGGGGCTATGGATGGTCCCCATGAATCAAGATGTTATTGCTGTGTACCTTAGCCTTAAGATTGCGCCTTTGGTAACATTAGCTAGTTATGAATAAATTGAAGTCGTTAACAAGCTTATGCTTGATGTTAATAGATAGGAGTAATGTCGGGTTAACATCCTTATGCTTGATGTTAATTGTTAACACGACTGATACACCTCAGAAATAGCTTTTGTGCAACATGAGTACATGACGACTCCGTTTAAATATGGAGCTGTTTTGCTTCAACATGCACCACGACGTGCACGGTGATCTCGAATATGGCTTGTTACACCATTTATCGTTTTATATCGAGTCGATTGTCATTACCAAAATCCCAATGTGCACTCTCACTGCGCTTGTTGATCTTTTCCTATTGATTCTATATCGATTCTGTCATGAAATCATTCAAATTTCGTCTTCAATCATCTTTGCCTGACCATATCAATCAATCAATATATATACTTAAAAAGGAACTTTTGAAGCGATTTCATTGGTTATTGTTTTGGAGCGATTTCATTGGCTATTATTTGTTTTGAATAAATTATGCGTATAAATAAAAAGATAATTAAAATAGTAAACTACCATCGTAATTTTAAAATAGTAAATTAAAAGATAACTAATAAAAAGATAGAGATTCCTTCAAAAAAAAAAAAGAGAGAGAGATTATGAGGCTTTAAATACTAGAATTTAATATCACATGGATTTAAATGTTAAATTTTAGTATGTATAGGTGTAATACTTTGTATGTATCATTAATATACGTACGATCCTTTTTTGTTATGATACTTAGTTGCTTTATAATTTATAGGACTATTTGACATCGCCTTATTTCACGGTAAATAAATGTTATGGTCGAAAAAATCATGATATATATATGGGCGACTCTGAGTATATAACCGAGTCGTTAATTGCAGGTCAATCATGATGTAATATTTATCATAGGATTGATTTCAATGTAATATGATGTATTAATATCAAAGTTTTTATGCGCACAATGGGTTTTAATTGCGGGAAACTTGTGTTTAATCAGGCTACCTTAAGGTTGTAATGAGTGGAACTTATGTTTCAGCATTTGTGCATTCTATTGTTGTCTAATAACGTTTACTAGATTTCAGGCTCGGACGTTGTCCGGGTAATTACACAACAGTGACTTAAAAATATTTAATAAGTCATCTAATATATATTTACAGTATTACATAGAAAAATTTTTAGGTCCTCCGGGAGGACAATTAATGTGTCCTCCCTAGCCAATAAGAAGTCTTTATGGCTATATTTAACTTATATTTACTTTCATATTTCTTGCTTTTAAATAGCCATGAAGGCTTCTTATTGGCTAGGGAGGACACAATAATTGTCCTCCCGGAGGACCTAAGAATTTTTCGTATTACATATTCACCTAATTTTTCTACACCTTTCCTTCTCATATATTCTTCTCCTATTTGTTTGCTCCAATTAGTTTATAATATGTTCACCTGATTTTTCTACAGACAATATTATATTATATACTTCATGTTTAAGACAAAAGCATATCAGATGAATGTATACTGCATCAATGAGCTATCTACGTGTAGTAGATTAGGTTACGTTAACATTTTTTCCTTATTAAGTCGTGAAGTTCATTATTTTCGCGAAGGTTTTGACCTTGTGCTACTTGAGCATGTAGAAATTTAACAAGGTTCTCTCGCTAATTCAATTTCTTGAATTGTATAGGGGCGATCATGTTTTTATTCATGATTTAATTATTAGTCTCTCCATCTCATATCATAAGAGAACTTTCCAAACGAATTTAGAGAATTTAACTTTTACGGCACTCCGTGCATTCTTAGAGAATCCAATTCAAACTCGATATAAAAGAGAACTAAATAAGGCTTTTTAGGAAAAAAAAAATGTGTAAATAATGAATGGATGGTGATAGTAAATCAGAATTCTAATCATGGTAGAGTTGTGATAATATTCAAATGGGAAGAAAACAGTTGTCCGAAGAAGTAGATAGACTTCTAAAAAGAGTTTATTAAATTTTACTCCCTTTTGAAATCCACCTTTTTTAAATTACTCTCGGATTTTTTTTTCCTAAAATTATTTCATTTAAGTTGCATTTTGCCCTAAAATTGCTTCAAAACTCCAACTTAAGTAACTTATTTCGTATGTTTTTGAACTCTTCCTCTATTTGTCTACATAGTTATATACTCCGTATTTTCAAAGTGTAAATTGACAAAGGCACAAACGGAATAAGTTCAAAAATAGACGAAATCTAATTAACTAGCTCTTAAGATTATGGCTTAGATTTATGTCTCAAAATCAAACTTGTGCATTTACGATAACGAATCAGAGATATACATATAAGATAAAACTATGAGAAAGCCCAGTTTAATATTAAATACTTTTAAGTCACAGTTGTGTAATTACCCAGACAACGCCCGGGCTTGAAATCTAGTAACTATTTATGTCAGCACAAATGACAAACCCCATAGACTCCTAAAAATAACTACTTTCATGACCCACGGGTTCCCTAATTAACTAACTAAAACGTTCAACTCAATTACCAAACTCGTAGAAACACTAATCAATCAATCAATATATATACTTAAAAGAGGAACTTTTTAAGCGATTTCATTGGTTCAAGTTTTGTGCATTATCTAAGTTATAAAATAGTGAAATATGAATTATTTAATCAGCCTTATTTAAATTATAAAATATTGAAATAAGATATAAAAAGAATATAGAGATTATAGAGTGTTCAAGTTTTGCAAACTACTTAGATGTTTTTAAAATTTAAATAATCACAGATACGAATATAAGATATAAAAAAAATTAAATATGTTTCTGTAGCTATTGAACTTTAGGATTGCAAAAAGAGTTTTACACAAATTCAAACAAGTATTTACCCTTATGAAGTACTGAGTATATAAAAAGCTTCATATACTACGTACAAACTATGGAAGTCAAACTTCGATTACTTGCATCTTATTTCTTTCTTAGTTTTGTTTTTATTTCCTATTTCTTGATGTATGTTGGATGAAATTTACTTTATTTTCTAGGATATTATTTGATTGTATATATTTTGGTGATTACGTATTGTTTGATTAGTGAAGGCTGATCTGTTTCAGGGGTACAGGGCCGAAAAGAAAGCAAGAGGACACTCACTCTACGATGATTCACTTCCCATTACAAAATATTCAAATTGAAGAGCCAATCTCCGTATTAGTATGTTAAGTACCTCATTTAGAGATGCATGGAAATAAAAGATGTGCTTAGCATATAATATGATCGTACAGTTTATAATTTGTAGTATAAATTTTGGTGTAGAACAAGCTTTGTAGTATGTGTACATCAACTTAGATGCATGAAACAAATTATATATCTTGATTTTGGTTTCACTTTTGTTTATTACCTTTTGGTTTGAATTTTAGAGGAATGACAATGTTAGCTTAGTTTTATAACATGTGATTTGGGATAGGTTATGAAAGAATCTAAATACAGTATAGCAAGGCAATGAGACTATACATGTTAAGTAATTATTCCAAGGATGAAAACGATGAATGTATGTACGCGAGTATATTATATTATTACTTTGTATCATATTTTTTATGTAATGTTTTTTAAGCATGTTAATGTGAGTTGTATTATTTATTTGAGATAAAATGGTTCTATATTAGAGATATGGGAAGAAAACAGAAAAATGAAGGGAGTATTAGTTTACAATTTCTGGGGAAAAATTGTCTCTTATTGATTGTTAGGACTTATAAGGAATTTGGCATATAAACATATATCATTAGCTACTACCTTTTTTACGCAAAGCATGCAAGGGTTAAGAGATTCATCAAAGCCATAAATCCTACTCTCATACATACTCCGTCATTTATTTGTTATTTGCATGAAATTGTAGTCATATTGGAAAACTTACTGAGGAAGAAAAATATGGATGCTTAGATTGTACGGAGTACTGATGTACTATGAATTCTAGCTAATTGGCTTCTACACGTTGATATTCAAAGCAAAACTTCATTAATCAGGAAGTGTACTAAATACAATTTTTAAATTTATTTGGAGTTATTATACAGGTCTTCTGCGAGACGTCTTCAATCTTTATCTTAATGATGATAATTACAGAAGTTATTTTAATAAATTAATTAATAAGTGAAATAAGAGATAGAGTAATATATAAGATATTAAATATTGTAAACTACTTAAAAGAAATCGAATAGTATTAGGATATTAGGCCCATTAGCTAGGGCCGCCGACTATCGTCTAGGATTTAGAATATTAGGGTTCGAGTTTTGGTACTATAAATACATGTATTCTTATTTCTTATCATAAGATTTATCAATTCCCCTCTATAATACAATTATTTAAATACAACTAGTTTAAAACCCATGCAAAATTGCACGGGTATATATAAAATAGTATTTAGATTTTGGTCTCAAAATTATTCTAAAGAAGTTTTAATCACTTATATAAGAGTGTGTACCGAATATATCTATGAAAATAATGAATCTTGTGATGTCAATGAAAAAAAGATAATCATTTATTAGCAATAAATGAATAATATTTTATAAAAATGGACCATCACACGTGTCGTCTTATATTATAATTCATGCAAAAAGAAAAAATAGTAGATGACACTTGAACAACATGCAATTAATTTGGTTAAAATTGATAAACATTGGTATTAAGCTAAGGTTGTCACACAATAACACAAAATTAACAATGTAAAACGTGATGGATTAATTTAAGCTTTAAGACTAAGAGTCTTCTCAATTTGTCGAAGCCGCCAGCCCTGCTCACTCTCCGAGACCTGATAATCAAGCATAAAGAATTATGTAAGATTGAGTGAGCTTATGTACCAAACGCGGTTAAGTAAATACTCCACGGCTCTATTACTTCTATATACTCCGTATGTCAACTTTGGCATAGACTCAACTCACTCAAGTAGGAATGTAGGGTTACTCAATTACCTGACGAGTGTTTGGCGTTCCTTTGAAAACTCTGAAGTTTAGGTTTGAATTGATTAGTAAGTACTTGTATCACAAACATTTTGAATTGCTGAATTGCTCCGCAGAGTTATATGAAGAATATGAATCAGACACTACATCCAAATTTAACAGAGTATCATAATCTTTTACACATACAGAAATCTAATCTAATCATCATCAAAAGAGCACCCAAACTTTTAAGAACAATGATCCTAAGAAAGCTAGAATTGCAAGAAAACCTTCTAAAAGAAATGTAAAAGTCAGATAAAGAAAATATAAACTCAATAAAGACAAATATTTCAACCTTATAATACTCATCAGTGGTAATCGTATTTTTCATAAAAGAGAATAAACAAAGCCCTATAGGAGGGAGGGGTTGGTGTAAACAAAGCCCTGATCTGAACATTTTAAAAAAGATTGCTTAGTACGCCATAAACATGTTCTATCAAAATTAATGGTAAGAAGGAAAGCAGTTTGTGCTAATTTATATACTAAGATAAAATTACATTATTTTTAACAATGTGAAAACATTTAGGAGTACTCGGTACAGTAAATAACATAATACAACGTACTAAATACGGAGTACTTGTTTAAAAGACCATCACATATACCAATAACTGAGTGATATAGAAGGAGTATTCAGCATTTTGAGGTCCATTCAGCAATTAAAATTGAGCATATAAGGTAATAATTAGATGACCCTACTATTAAAACGACCATCGTGCCAGTAAAATTTCATTCTGAGGTCCTCCAACACAGTAAGTAAAACATGAAAACTGGATTTTGGTGCAATCAAATTTGAACACAAATGTGGGAAATAAAACCACGATGCAAGCAAATTTGAAATGGAAAATTTAATGACGATTAGAATTCGGAAGGTTAACCTAACATAATACCCTGTTGTATCATACCTAGAAACCGGACTGTTATTCGACTTGACAATTAGATGGAGTTTATAAACTCGGAAAAGTAGAAGATATCAGTTATTGAATTGGTACATTATTAGAATGTGAATTTAATGAGGATATCAGCTAATGAACTCTACATAAGATGGTAGTGGGAGTTTTATTTACACCTCAATTGGTAAAATTCACCAACTTCTAGAACAGGCATAACAAAAACACTAACGCCTATGGACTAAAATATGAAAAGCTATAAAAATGATCGCAAGTAAGAACACATAAGCTGAAAATCAAGTGACCCCCATTTGTTGGAAGATTTGTTGCTCAGGCTTGATCTCATATTTCCTTATAGATGGCTACATTTGATTGAAATTTGGTCATCTCGACTGAGAAATAAGTAGCTCGACATCAAAAACTTACTATCTTGAAAGACAATAAATGAATATAGAGCATAACCAATGTGTCTTCAGTGCAACAATTTGACCTCGCAGATCCGCTAAAAACAATTTATCAACTTCTCTAAAGCCTCATTGATCTTGAGGATATAGATGAATATACAGTAATAGTTCACTGATCTTGCGAATTTTTATCAACTTCTCTAAAGCCTCTGATTTATTTATTTGATATGGATTATGGACCTAAAGCTAAATCAAGTGCTTTATTATTTGGTTAGTTGCTATGTAAGACAAACCGGTTTTAAAAACCCCTTATTTGTTTGAAAGAGTATAGCTAATGTAGGTCGTATAACAACATGACGAAATATTGCAAATGAAATCAAGTCACAAGCAAGCGAATTGCATGAAAATCAACAAATATTAAAACTAATTTGTCACAAGCAAGCCTCAACATCCATTACAATATTGTAAATGAAATTAAGTCTACACACTATCAAACATAGAAGATAGTCGGATATGGATCAATATTTCAAACTGTGAAATTACAGTCTAAAATCAATTAAATAACCATTAAAAAAACAGTATGGGATGTTGAATTTACCAAATGCCGTAGAAGGTTCGAAGCCCCTCCTCAAGAACATCGTCTTCCATCAGTTAGAAGCCAAAGTCTTCAAATTGGAGTTCATTCTTATTCTGTTAATTTATCAAACAATTAGAATGCACAAAAATGCACTCCCTCCGGTCCAGTCAATTGTTGTCCATTCCTTTTGGTATAAAGACCAAGGAAATAGGAGCGGACCAATTTTTAAATGACAAGTGTAATAAATTGGGTGTGAATGATCAAATTGCTCTTTATGTTCATTATTAAAATAGAAAGTAAAACAATTTACTGAGACACTCAAAATGAGAAAGGACAACAAATAAGACAGAGGGAGTATTCAAGCAAAGTAATAGTGGGTGTCAGGGCTGCACCACGACACAAGTTTTCATTTTGTTGGCGTGTATAAAATATAAAAGTGTATTGAAGTAAATGAATAGAAATAGATGAGAAAATAGTAGAGCAAATAATTAAAAAAAATAGTTACCTGTTGAATATACAACTACTGGGTAAATGAGTAATTGATGATCATGATGAGCCGATAATGAATAGCTTGAGGCAAAGTCACTCTTTGATGATGAATCTTCCATCTTGTCCGATTTCTATATAGAGTAATTCAATATTTACCCTAATGATGAAAAAAAAAATGAGTGCATGGAATAATTTGCTTAGTTTGGTTTACACACAGTAACGAATTATCTACCTTGCCCGATGAAACTCTTAACTATAAAAGATAACATGATGCTAATTAATTACCTGTTTGATTGTAAATTGTGATCTATAGAAACATGATAAACTGTTGCAAATTGCTTCCTCAACCGATATAAATCATGTAGAACATGAAGGATGTAGATGATGGAGAAACCGAATATGAAGAGAAGTGAACGGCTGAGCAGTTGAGGATAATCGTTGCACAATAATGCGAAGAGGAAGTCAGAGACGGATTTAAGAAAGGTTGCAGTATTAGAATTAGGGTTAGAGTTAAGAAAATAATGTTAGGCGGGAAATCGTTGCACAGTAATGCGACACGTGTACAATAAAATATCTAGTGGTTCTTCTATTATATTTTTATATAGATAGATATATAGATAGATAGATTCCCCTCTTATGCAATTCCCCCCTCCCCCTATAATCTTATCAAATAGAAAATAAGAAACATAAATTATTATTTTAACAAATGGTGAGAAGTGTAAATTAATTTTAAAATATAAAGTCTAAATAAAGGATAGTATTATTTAAATATTAATTACTATTATTAAAAGTTTATAAAACTATGTCATATCAAACTCTACAACATGTGTATGTGTGTATATATGTAAACAAATTAGACGTATCAAAGCCTAATGGTTTATTCAAAAACACATAATAAACTCTTTTATACATTATTTGGTTATAGATTTTAGTTAGACAATTATATGATGATTTGGATTGCTGATTACACATCTTAGCCATGAGTCCTCACCAAGTCAATTGTACACAATTTTGCGAGATATAGAAACTCCAACAATTGTAAACTACTTCAAACTATATTAGAGATTACAACACTTGTTGTAAACTATTTTGAGCTACTCTGTATATTAGAGATTCCACAATTATAAGCAATCTCAATTATTATAATTTAAAATTATGAAACTAATTATTGTTGCGAACTTGCGACTAATGACTCACTTAATCTTTAGTAGTCTACCATAGACGGATATATAGACAAGAACCTTGGAAATTTACTTATTTAGATTTGTAATACCAAGCACACCCATTGACCAATGCACACGGTAAGAAACCTTTAATTTTTCTTATTAGTATTAGTTTTATGTCTATTATTTACCTTCATTGAGGTAAATGGGTATTAGGCAAAGATCTTTTGAATTCTATAAGTTTCTCCTCTTTTTTTGGATTTAAATACAAGACGTCGCCTTATACAAGTATTTGTGAACAATATTAGAGTGTTTAACAAATACGTCATGTTAATTATCAAAAGCCTATGTAGCGAAACGACCCGGGCAACGCCCGGGCTTGAACACTAGTAAGAATACTATGCATCGCATCGCATCGCATCGCATGAATCCACCGTCTTGTGGTGATTTAAATCCATCATCCCTACCACTAGGGTTAGGGGGTGTCGAATTGTTGATAACACCCACTTTGATTCAATTCCGAAACCCGGTTCTGAAGAAGTTGTTCTATTTATGTAAACATTTAATTTTGTTCTCGGAGACCATCTTAGACGATCTTGCTCGAATGAATCAAGGTTGTTAATTTGTTAACAACCACTTGACTTATTTTGTGTTATGCGAGAGTTTACCATTTAAATGCTTAGAGGTGTTCCAACTTTCAGCCTACACTAGTTTTAAACCCGTACAAATAGCACAAATATGTTATTTCAAATTTGTTACTATAAATATATTAATAATATTTTAGTTATTTTTTTGTATTGATCAATTATCTCGTTTTAAAGTTAATTATATTTAGGAACAAAATTCTAAAATAAAGTAATAAATTTTTTTAATTTTTTGCTAGACAATCAATCAAATATCTACCTAGTATAAAAGCTGGGTTTTTTCTTGGATTTCTATTGGTTGCTTAAATTCAGCAGTGGTGGGCCCCAATAAAATTTTGGGGAATTAATTACTCTCTCTCCACATTTGCTGATATTTTCGTGTTTAATTTCCGTCTTGAACAATAGTTGTTATTTATTCCGTGTAAATATTCTACCGACTAAAAAAAATCTACATACAAAATCTATTTACAAAACAAAATTACAATAAATTTCTATGATAGCTTGACAAAAGATTAGAAATTACAAGTTATGTCGACCCCTACCAAAATTTCATGAATTAATCGCTCTCAGAAATAGAGAAATTCATATATTTGGTGTTAATCGGTCTAAATAACGTCTAATGATTCTGGCTGCTAATACAAAAACGATATTTAAAATCTAAAATCGAAAAAATTAAATAAAATTACATTATTACGAAATAAAATATTACAAATTACATAAATAAAATCTAAAAATCATAAAGTAAATTAGAGACAGATGAATACAAATTACAATCCGTTATGTTCATCAAATGTTGGACGACCTTTGCTTCCATTTTGTTTTGCTTGACATCAAGACCAGAAAAAAAAATACAATAATGTAAAAAATAATTAAAAAAAACCAAATAATCAAGACGACCTTTGCTTCCATTTTGTTTTTCGAATATTATTTTTTTATTTTCAAGTAGTTTAGCATGGCTGTTTATTTAACTCGAACAATAGTTGTAATATCTCTTTTCAATGTTAGACGACGCAAGTTTATTTCAGAATTCTTGGTCTAATAATTGCTTAATTAGGCAATACAATAAGAACAAGACAAAAAAAAACTCAACCAAAAATAGCCTAACATTCATTCGCTAATTTTAATCAAAAATCCATATTATAATAATAAAGACATTAGATTCTTCGGAAAAATCATGCTACTAACGAAATAGTGGGTCTCAAAATAAGCCCTTTAAAAAACAAGCCAAAATAACAACTAATTAAAATTATAGTCAACATCAGCCAAAACTAAATTTATTAACATAATCGTCTCATCTTACTTAATAAGAACATTCATATTGATTCCAAAATAGAATTTAATAAAATAATGGTCTCAAATTAATTACAAGAGTAGAACTGATTCGTTAATTTAAACCCAAGAAAAATTCTAAATAATGCGCTGGAAGAATTTTTAATTAAAAATTCAAAAAAAATCGCCAAAAGAAGTTTGTTTGCAGATGGTAAACAAAGAAACTAACTGCAAAAATTAACATGTTCCCCACTAACAACTTTAACCTAATATATATTCCAAAAATACAAGTTCACAAACATTCATTCATTTACTAAGGTCCTTAAAAAAATTACTTCAGAGAAAAGCTTTTTTAAAGTCAGTTAATTTTCGGCTTACAAAGCATAATAAACCAGGAAACAAACAAGAACAAATAAGAAAAGAGACAAGGAATCAGCAAGTAACAGCCTTAGATGTGCTAAAGTTTCAGCAATGGAACAGGGCAACAACTCAAACTCAAAACAGAAGCGGAAAAACTACAAAGGAAAAGACACAAGTAAGCATCTCATAAGATCAAGTTTTAGATACTTATCTTTCTATGCCTCAAAAATTATGTCAGAAGTAGATCTTCTTAGAATACTTGAGTCAATATCCCATAATATCATTATCATTATATATATATTTTTAGGACAACCTGAAAAATCAATAAAAATAGTAATTAGATTGGCAAATTCCTTCAATTAAATTAGAGGGAACAAATTAAAAAAAAAGATATGAAAATTAGTGTGACTTAACTTTTGTGAAAATATCCCAAATAAATCATCATTACTCCCTTTCGTCTTTATGCTGTAGATGAGGCATTGAAATAAAAATACTTAGTATGGGTGAATCAGAATATTACATCAAATTTAAAAAAAATGAAATTCAACAATTGTTCAATGTAAATGACAGTAATTGTACTTATCTCAATAAGTGTAGGCATACTCTGATTACTTACCATTTGAAACAACCTAAGAGAAATCAAAACATAATCGTTAGAACAGAAGATTTAAAAATAATTAGACAGAATTGGGTCTCTTTTCAGATTCTTTAGGATTCTGCTTTGGGTCAGTTTAAGTTTGAGTTCGCATATCAGAGTATTAAGTCGCTTGACTCGGGCATGGACTCGGGCATAGACTCGGTTGACTCGGGCTCAGACTCGGGTTCATACTCGGGTTTAGACTCGGGTTCAGACTCGGGTTTACACTCGGGTTTAGACTCGGGCTTCTTAGTCGGGTTGGTGATTTCAACATTTGGGGTTGAATATCTGGGTATCAAACCCAGAAATTAGTGTATCAAATTGAGGTGAAGACAAGAACATTAACACAAAAATTATACAATGAACATGAAATAACAAATAAATCACATAAACTGAACATGCACAAAATTTTATTTGTTATTCGAAAATGATAATCAAAAATCATTGATGACTTAACATCCTTGAGACGAAAAAAATCACAGAAATTCAATGTATACACAAATTTGAACAAATCGGATAAATTAACTTCCTTGAGACGAAAAAAATCAAAAATCATTAACAAACATGTCACAAAAATTAAGATCAACAAATTTGTCACAAATATAAACATCATAAACAAACCCTTATATACAATATTCAATCATAATATTGAAATTAAAACGAAATATGGACAGATTTATGAAACCTTTAACAAAACTCAATCGAAAATTTGAAAAAACTATCAAGAAACATGATAATTACAACAAAATCAACAAGAAAAAAGGAATAGTTAAGCGAAAATGAAATTGACATACCGAATAAAGGGCAGAGACGACGGGAAAGCAACTGAGAAAGGCAGTAGACGAAGACAAAGAAACGATGATCACATGATTTTAATCGTTGATGATAAATCAGAGAGCGGCTCCATTTGAGGAGATTTATGAGAAATCAGAGAGAAGTGTGAGATGTGAGGTGAAAAATAGGGTAAGGGGTGATTATAGAGAGTGACGGCCGAAAAATAGGGTAAGGTGTAATGAGGGGTTGAATTGAGTATATATATATAAGGGGATTTTAATTAGGGTTTTATGGGATCGTGTAGATGGGCTGGTCATTATTTACACAGTTTAGGGTATTATTGGGCCGGCTCTTGTTACCAATATTGTTGTTTATTGGGCTTTGTTTGTACTTAAAAAAAACAATGGGCCAACAAATTATCTGAAATTGGACCCGTCATTACACCTTGCGTGGGACGTAGTAACAATCGTAATAACATATACGTCGAATATTCAATTGTGCATTTTTTAAATTGTGACGAGATTGCAAATTTAATCATGCTCATTTATATGCTTCCGTATCTAATTTTAGCGATTGTTACTACGTCCCGTGCATTTTTTGCACGGGTGTAACACTAGTATATAACTAAAGGAGACTTTTTTTTATAATTATACTATTAGCATTAGAATTAGGAGATAATTAATTATTTATAATTTTTCTATTATAATTAGGAATATAATTTTCCTATTAGAAATGAGAATTAATTAATTATTTTACAATTTTCCTATTAGAAATAGGAAATAAATTAACAAATTATTAAGGCTTTTTTTTCCTAATTATACTATTAGAATTAGAAGAATATTTATTTAAAATTTTTCTATTATAATTAGGAACATGATTTTCCTATTAGAAATGAGAATTAATTAATTATTTTATAATTTTATTATTAGAAACGGGAAATAAATTAATTATCTATAATTTATTAATATTAAAAAATTATTCATTAGTATATTTTCACTTTTTATTAAATTAGAAGGAAAAAAAAAACCTTTGATATATTTATAATATCCAATTTTATAACAACTTCCGATTAAAAAAAATGAGGTATTATGATTTATGAGGCTAAAAGGCCCTAGGCCGAACTGGGTTGTGACAAATGTGCATGCATAATACGTACTACATGGAATTTACTCATGTAAAGAGTAAAATGAACGTTGAAATATGCCCCTACGTCTTTTGTTATTGCTAATGTCATATTTAATTATACATAATGCGAAGTTTAGTTTTCAAATGTCATATGTATTTCTCCTACTAATTTTAAAGTTATTTCCCTCACAACACACATCAACTTCTATTGATAATTTATTATTATATTATTTACATTCATTTGTCATTATATAAAAGTATATTAATCAAAACTTAAATAAGATATTCACAAATTATTGATAAGTACAAAGTTTGATATCTATTTTTCAAGGAGTATTAAAAGATAAAAAAAGTTGCTGCTAATTTGCGAATCGAAATATTATATTATGACAAATGAGTAAATGTTTTGAAAAACTTTATTGTGCCATTGTATTACAATTTAAAGTAAAAATGGTACCAGAATAATAAAATAGATTTGAATGAGGCTTGAAGGTAAATTAGATACACTTATTATAGAAATATGTATAAGGTTAAGATTCAATTCAAGCAATGATCAACATTAAAAAAAGTCATGAAAAACACATAAAAGGGTAAGAGTAGTCTTTCCTTAGCATAGTGAAGATCGTCTCTCTCAAGCTTTTCTTCTAACAAATTTACATGCATAAAAAATGGTACTATTCAATTATATGGAGCAAACTAATTATTGTTGATGCCATGTATTTTTTATTTTATTTTTTGTTTTTTGTAAATTGAGCACATCATCACAATAATTTAGGGAGAGATACGAATTAGGGAAGGGTGAGACATATTCGTCATGCATAATACGATGCTTTAACCACCTTTAGGCAAAAATATAAAAATAAATGAAAAAAAATTAAACCTAAAAGGGGTCACGTACTTGCCAACTCATCTACAGTTCTGAACCGCATTAATATTCTCATGAAGTTTATGACATTTATTTCATATTAATTAAAAAAAATGATTATACTGCTTCGTACAATTTGTGATTTATAACTTTTAGCTAACTTATTTGAATTTGCTTAAATTTATATATTTTAAGTGAAGAATATTAATTATAAATATGATAAAGATAAAGTTTGATCTTTAATTTCCTCCGAGATAAAAAAAACTCAATTTTTATTTTCTTATAATATACTAATTAAAGTTACTAATGTAAAACAGGAAATTACACCACAATCTACTATTTCAATATGTCGATGATCAACACTCAAAATAGCACATTTGTTATTTAAATAGTGTAAAACTCTCAAAATACTAAAAAAAATGTTCAATTTGTCGTTATCAAACAAAACCTAAGTTTCTGCAAATTTTTTGTCATGTTCAACTTAATCTTTACGAGATGCAAAAATGATGAAGTTCAGAAAGTAGCGGTTAGTTTTTTGTTCGTTAGATGGACTTTTAAAGAGAGAGATGAAAGCTTTGCATTTTAGGCCGTTTAATGTGTGAACCGAAGGGATTGAGTAGTGGGCTAAAGGTTATTTCGAGGGGAATGAGGCTGATTGCGACGAGTTGGTTGACTAAAGTTTTTCCTTACTAGATCTAGAAAGGGGATAATAATTATGAGATAATAAAATTTGAAGAAAAAAGGACAATAAAAACGAGATGGAGGTAGTAAGATTTATTTATGCAAAATGAAATAAATAGCAAAGTTTGTGTATGTATATAATATTCAAACTTATTCAGTTTACATAGTACCCAAACACTTTTGTTTGAGTATCTGGAATAGAGGTAGGGGAGGGGACGAGAAAAAGACTAGGAAGGGAAAGGGAGAGAGATAAGAGGGAAGATTGCTTCTTAAACTTTTCTTTGTTGAAAGAGAAATAAATTGTCTTCGATAAAGGAGACGAGGATCCATATCATCTGGAGTAAATATTGGTGTTTCATTGAGGTGAATGTGATTTATGACTTCTTAGATGTAAAACGTGCCAGAAAGGTAGTGATAGTGGTAGTGGTGTAACACCCAGGATGTTTAAGGACCTTGTTGTCTGACTCTGTTGACCAAGACCGACCTTGGGGAGGAATGGGGGAAGGACCAGACTTACAACACGTATTTTATAGGATGACTTACTCGACCTAGCAGAGGCTACTCGGCCGAGTATCTTCAATACTCGACCGAGTAGAGCCTACTCGGCCGAGTACTCTGGTACTCGACCGAGTATGGCTGCTGTTGACGCGTTAATATAAAACGCAAGTTCGCGAGATTTATTTCATTTCCCATTTCCTCGACAGTTCCTCTTTCTCTAACCCTAGCCTGCCTCCCTCTCCTATCACCCACTTCTACACACTCTCATGAGTATAGGCTAAACCTTCACCATGGGAAGGACGGGATTCACTTAGGAAGGATGGCGTGCGTGGTTGTCGTCTGTATCGCCGTCGAGGCGTGTGTTAGGTAAGTTTCTGCCTTGTGCTTCTTTTGGGTAGTTCGTTGAGGATAGTTGTGTAATAGGAATGGTTATCGTTGTAGGATGCGTACTGGAGTCCTGCTTGGCGGTTATAGATGTCTCTCATGGTTATGACGAGGTAGGTTTTCCTACTCAGTACCGTTAATTGATTGTGACTGTTATTGTTTCATATCTATTGTTATCTGCTGATCATCGGTGTTTGGGCGTCGTTGTGACGATGTTGGTGTGGAGGTGTGGTGACAGCTGGGGTGCTGTGTGTGTTGTGATTGTGGTGGAGTCACTTACGGGAATGGCTTCACACCCTAGTTCGCCCTCCGTGGAACCCACCACGGGAGGGGATGTGCACATTAAGGGACATGGATTGTTAGTCGCTCGTTGATGAGCTGGACTAGGTGGGATGGGTGCGGTCACCCATCGGCGGCGAGGATTACCATTGCGATGGGTAATCTGCGGGGCTACACACTTCGGCGTGTAGTCGGTTCTTGTCTTGAAATCGGGAGACTGGGTTAGAGGATGATCATCTGGTTACATTGTTTACCTTTTTCTGATTGATTAGTCGATGCACCGACCCGTATTGTTTTGTGGTGTCTGCGGTGATCCATTCGGGGATGGTGAGCGGTTGGCTTAAGCAGTCTTGTTGATTGTGGCTGCTAGGATTGGAGGGATCGAGTCATCACGCTACCAGTCTAGAAGTGCTGTGTCATGAGTGTTGTAGTTTTTATCTTTGGTATAAAGAGTTTGTATTGAGTTGTATTGTATAAGGTACATTAATATTTTATAATTGTTCTTTTATTGTCTGATTTGATCTACTTCCTCGGAAAACCGAGATGGTGACACCGTCATACACTGGAATGGTCCTTGGTAAGGCGTCCTGGTGTGCGGGGGTGTTACAAAGTGGTATCAGAGCCGACGATTTTGGAACCTGAACCAATGAATCTAATGAATGTAGGGTGTCAACAAAAATGAACCTGGTGTATGTGCGTTGGGAGCCCTAGCCGATGCTAGATTTTGGGTGAGAAGGCGCCCTCATTTCAAAATCATGGCTTCATCGAACTTAAGCCAGACACGGGAATAAGGGTAGCCAGTAAGAGTCGTTGGTTGCTTAGTGGTGGTCGTTGTGTGCATCTATGTTTATGGTGATGCGTATCAATGTGTATGGAAAAGTCTAGAGTTGGTGAATGAATCTTGGTGATGAGTGATCAGAGGTAAGTCAATTAATTGTTCCACAATGGTTGCGTATGTGATAATGGCTGTCTTGTAAAAGTTGGTTAAAGGTAAGTATATTATGATTAGCGGAACGTGTAATAATGTAATACATAAGTTAAACCTTGCGAGTACTGTGGTTAAATAGTTACATATGTTTAAGGTGACATGTGAATTGTTCTATAGTAAAAGTAAGGTATGTAGGTAGAAGTAACGACAAATTGATGATGTATGTACAAAAATTCGTGTTGGTGCGTGTTAATGTGGTAGAAGTAAGCTCTAATAGTGACGAGCCGGTTGCACGGAACTCCGAACGATGTTATTTATTTTGCAGGAACAATGAAAAATATGATTTCGTCTTCACTTTTAGAAACTCAACCGAGTAGATAACTGTACTCGACCGAGTAGACCATACTCGGCCGAGTATTAAGCTGCTCGACCGAGTGTCCGTTTGGTGAAAATTAAAATCGCTACTGTACTTGAAAACTCGACCGAGCAAGAGGGATACTCGACCGAGTAGTCGACACTCGGCCGAGTATGCCCAACACTCGACCGAGTATTGCTTTATCGGGACTTAAGTGGGTTATACAAAAACCCTATTCTTGTCCCATTCTTTCTTATTTCCGCCTCCCATCTTCACATCTCTCTCTCTAAAACTCCATACCCTTCCTTTCTCAAGCTTTTTGGGTCAATTCTTGGTGATTAATTATTCTCCCTTGCTATAAACCAATCCAAGGTAAGGTTTGATTCGATTTCTCTCTTTGTTTTCAAAGATTATGGTATAATTTCATCAATACTTTGAATTTTCATTTTGGGCAACTGAAATTGAGTCTTTATCTTGTTATTTCTTGGATTTAATCGCATATAAACCTCATGTATGCCCTTGTTTAAGCAATTTCACGGTTTAAAATTTGATTTCTGTATTCTAGGGTTGCTAAAAAACGAAACACCCTCTGTTTGTTGTTTATCTTTTGGTTTGAGACGACTTGAAGCTTGTAACGATATGATTTGTAAGGTATTTGGTGACTTCCTGATAAAATTTGTCTTAAAAGATCGTTTCAAAACCTGTATATAATCGAAAACAGTCCGTCTTTTTGCGATAAGAGTTGGTGTGTCAATCCCCTGTTAAAGCTTGTCCTTTTGCAGCATGGTGAAAACCAGAGGCCTACCCAACAAAAGAACTCGTGCTAATGTCCAGCTTGAGACGGGTCAGTCAAGCAGTGAACCTGTAGTTCCACCGGTGGAGGCACACCCATCGGTAATTTTCTCTGATTTCAAGCAACGTAAGGCTTTTGTGGCCCTTATGCGTCGTCTTTTCCGTCCCACCCGCTGTATTAATCCTGGTATTCTTGAGACTTTAGGGATCAAAGAGGACATATTTCACATCTTTCGGATTCTGGGTATGGAGGGGTTATATCACTTGAGGAAGAAATCTTACCCCCACCTGACTTTGGAGTTTTTGAGCTCCTATGACTATGACAAAAAGGGGAAGACTGTCTCCTTTCGTCTCATGAACGAAGATCACGAGCTGACCCTAGATGAGTTTGCCGACCATTTGGGTCTAGAGGCCGAGGGGGAAGGGTACCTTAGTGATGTGGCCAAGTACAGCGGTGCCCCTCTTTACCTTCCATACTTGACTGGCCGACCTACTCCTAACGCCAGTTCCATGCTAATTAACGATATTCAGCATGTTGTTCTCCGTATGTTCTTGAGGATGATGACCTGCCTGTTGTATGCGAGGGACGACGTGAGTAAGCTTAATTCTCACGAGGTCATGTTGCTTATGTCTTACCTTAACCTACACCGTCAGAAACCGTTCTATTATAGTGCTCCAGGGGTGGTGTGCTCTAGTCTTGAGCGCATGGCACAGTCTGATACCCGACACATTGCTTGCGGGGCCATAGTGACCCGCCTAGCTCGGCGTCGACAGATTTTGAGGTCCCACCTCCGAGGGGATGAGTATGTAGAGATTGTGCCTACCATGGACGCTCGATCTTGGCGTCGAAACAGGATGGTTGAGGAAGATGGATGACGGGTCTTATGCCCGGAGGGTGAGGGGATCTATGTGGATGGTGCTTCCAGACCCGCCCATCTCCCCCCGTTGTTGACCATTTAGGCTGAGTGGGAAACTTGTGCCATTCCTGTGGCACGAGCCCCGGACCTACCACCGATTGACCCCAAGGATTCTCTTGGACCTACCCGAGCCTGTCACCTGCATGCACGAGGGACGGCGGCGGCACCTCCCCCACCTCGAGAGCGTCGTAGGGTGAGGCGGTCTAGGCGGACCCGGTTGTACACGAGCCCTCTTACTCCGCCCCGACTTCTACCCTCACCGACTCGCCCTACCCCACGGTGCATGACCCCGGATGCGGCCGAGTGACCTGGCCGAGCGGATCTCCACTACTTTGGTGCTCCGCAACATGCATGAGATGGCCCATAACCAGGGCATAGGGACACAGCTAGCACAACCTGTCTGGTGGAGAGGACCGGGAGTGGACACGAGAGTATTCCACAGCTACGGAGTTGATCCGAGTTACTGGAGGCCACCGGAGGAGACAGAGTTTGGCTGCTTCACGGGACCGTGGGGAGCCAACTACGACAGCCAGCTAGGAGGGGATTACTCAGCAGCAACAGGCTTTCCAGGAGCGGGCAGTTCAGGTGCAGGTACTTCTGGTGCAGGTGGTGATGATGACATGGAGGAGGGTCCTGGTTATTGATCTTGTGTTGTTATATTGCTTGAATTGATTTCTTTAGTGTTGGATTTATTTCTTTTGTGTTGGATTTATTACTTTTGCGTTGGGTGTTTACTTTCGGGATTTATTATTTACTGTTGAATGACTGTACTCGGCCATAAGGCCGTTATTTACTTAACTTATCGTGTGGAGACGTGTTGGATTTCGTTATGTTAGGAATTAGTTATGTTTGGTATCGTTGTGGAGAGTTTGGTTACTGTAACACCCCCTCATACCAAGGTGCCTTACCAGGACCACCCTACCATGAAAGTGCGTTACCATCTCGGTTACCCGAGGTTAGTACATACCAAAAGCGTCTGAATTGGGCACTATTATTAAAGTACTGTGAAATGTAAAGTTTACAATATCCAAAACCAAATACTGTTTAACAAAATACAACTTCAAAGTCTTAACATTAAAGGAAAATCCACTAAGACTCAGACGGTGATACTATGACTCGTGGTGGCAAATCTCCCAAGATAATCCCCAAGCTCGCACTAGCAATACCTGTCAAGCCTGCTCACCATCCCCGAATGGATCACCGCAGATTCCACAAATAACAACGGGGTCAGTATTACTCAACAAATAAGACAAACAAATGTAATAATCGTCTGATCATCACCAATTCCCAATCATCCAAGCTCACATAGTAACCGACTACACACCGAAGTGTGTAGCCCTGCCAGATTACCCATCGCAACAGGTAATCCTCGCCGCCAGTGGGTGACCGCAGCCGATCCCACCTAGTCCAGCTCCTCAACGAGCGACAACGATCCCTGTCCCTTAATGTGCACATCCCCTCCCGTGGCGGGTTCCACGGAGGGCGAACTAGGGTGTGAAGCCACTCCCGCAAGTGACTCCACTACAATCACAATCGCATGACATCACAGTCATCTCAATCCCCTCACACCAACATTGTCACAAAAACCTCCATACTACGATGATCAACAGACAACGATAATTACAACAACATGTCATGCAAAGCACGATGAACGAGTAGGGAAACCCTACCTTAGCAATCAACGACGATATGCAACACGAACAATCAAAAAGGCTCCTCTACGAAGTCTTCTCCTATACAATGATCATGCAACACGATTACACTTTGTACAATTCCCAAAATCTTATTCTCATATAAATGTACAGTAACCCACAAAAGTACAAATAATCACGAAGATAGAACTTACCAACAGTGCAACGAGAACGTATACGCAAGAATCACGATGATTACCCACACAATGACGCTACGAAAAGCTTAAGAGAAGGATTAGGGAATGATTTGGGTGTGATTAGGGTAACGTAGAAATGATAAAGCTTTTGAAATGATATTAGAAACTGACGCGGAAATGTAAAATACCCTAAACATTCCCTAATCAAACCGTCGAAATAACACTCCGCCAAACCGGACACTCGGTCGAGTAAGTGCATACTCGGCCGAGTGTCCAATACTCGGTCGAGTATTCACTATACTCGGCCGAGTATTCCTCGGCAGAACCAAAATAACCCACAGCCAAAGCACTACTCGGCCGAGTAAGCTCTACTCGGTCGAGTAGTCACCAAGGAAAATCCGTAGTGTTACAATCTTTCCCCCTAAAAAGAACTTCGTCCCGAAGTTCACACTCTACTAAACAAGCAAGCACAACACTACGTCACAAGACTATACCAATTACATAAGACAACTCCAAGGAACTATACAAGCACCACAACAAGTTACCACAAAATCATTTCCCGACTCGAACCAAACAAAGAAAAACAAAACAAAACACCATCGCGACCATCTCCTACCCCCCTAAAAAGACAACGGTTACGTCCCCGTAACCAAACATACCTGATCAAAAAGGTTAGGAAAACGTTCTCGCATAGCTTCTTCAGGTTCCCATGTGGCTTCCTCCACATTATGATTAGACCAAAGTACCTTGAGTAAGACCGTCTCACCATTCCGGGTCTTACGAACCTTGCGATCAAGAATCTCCTTAGGAATCTCGGCATAGGACAAGGATTCATCAAGTTCGATGTTCTCCATCTCGAGGATATGCGACGGATCACTCACATACTTCCGGAGTTGAGATACATGAAAAACATTGTGCACTCTATCCAAAGCTGGTGGTAAAGCTAACCTGTAGGCTACCTCGCCAACACGGTCCAAAATTTCATAAGGACCTATAAACTTTTGGCTTAGCTTACCCTTTTTCCCAAACCTCATAACACCTCGCATAGGTGACACTTTCAAAAGCAAACTCAATGTCCCTGCGGTGTAAGTCGGCGTAGCTCTTCTGGCGATCTTGAGCTGCTCTCATCTTTTGGCGAATCAACTGGATTTGCTCAACCATATCTTGAACCAGTTGTGGCCCTAAAACCACTGCCTCGGAACTATCATCCCAACAAACTGGACTTCGGCATTTTCGACCATACAAAGCTTCAAAAGGTGCCATCCTAATGCTTGTATGATAACTATTATTGTATGAAAACTCGATCAAGTCAAGTCTGTCTTCCCAACTGCCCCCAAAGTCCATAACACATGCCCTTAGCATGTCTTCTAAGGTCTTGATAGTCCGTTCTGTCTGACCATCGGTTGCCGGATGAAAAGCTGTACTCATTTTCAACGTTGTACCCATCAACTCTTGCAGTTCTTGCCAAAACTTTGATATGAACCTCGCATCACGATCAGAAACGATATCTTTCGGGATACCATGTAACCGAACCACATGCTTTCTGTAACCCAATGCCAGCTGCATCTTAGACCAAGTATCCTTCATGGGAACGAAATAGGCTGACTTGGTTAACCGATCCACAATCACCCAAATCATGTTGTTACCTTGTTGTGACCTAGGTAGCCCCACAATGAAGTCCATGGAGATCGACTCCCACTTCCACTCGAGCACGGTCAAAGACTGAATCTTACCTTGGGGTCTCCTTTGTTCACCTTTGACCCTTTGGCAGGTCAAACATCTAGCCACAAACGCAGCTACATCCCTCTTTATGTTCGGCCACCAAAAAGTCTTCTTAAGGTCTCTGTAAAGCTTGTCACCACCCGGGTGAACTGAATAAGGAGTGCAATGAGCCTCTGACAAGATCATTCTCCTTAACTCTGCATCGTCAGGAACACACCATCTCCCATCAAAACGAACACTCCCATCCGGATGTATAGAGAACCTGGAAGCTGCTCCACTCTCTACCTTTGACTTCCACTCCTAGATCTTAAGATCAAGCTCTTGCTTGCTTTTGATGTTTTCATACAACTCCGGCTCGATCGTCAAATCCCCGATGGTATCACCCTCTCGAATCATAAAGATCCCCAAACTAGACATCTCATCTCTCAACTTCAGCAAGGACATAGCTGTACATAGCGAATGAACGCTCTTCCTACTCAATGCATCTGCAACAACATTAGCCTTACCCTCGTGATAGATAATCTCCATATCATAATCTCCAATCAGCTCCATCCACCGTCTTTGTCGCATGTTAAGCTCCTTCTGAGTGTAGATATACTTTAAACTCTTATGATCAGAGAACACCTTAAAAGTTGCGCCATAAAGGTAGTGCCTCCAAATCTTAAGAGCGAACACAACTGCACCCAGCTCCAGATCATGAGTAGGGTAATTCTCCTCATATTGCTTCAGCTGTCTCGAAGCATAGGCTATCACTTTCCCTCCCTGCATCAAGACACAACCAAGACCATTCTTTGAAGCATCGGTATAAACCTCAAAGTTCTCACAACCCTCTGGCAAGGCTAGGATAGGAGCTGTGGTCAAGCGTTCCTTTAAGGTCTGAAACGCCGTTTCACAACTCTCATCCCACACAAATCTAACTTCCTTCCTCATCAAGGATGTCATAGGCCGCGCTATGGTAGAGAAATCTTTCACAAATCTCCTGTAGTAGCCGGCAAGGCCTAAGAAACTCCGAATCTCAGCAACATTCTTCGGCGATTCCCACTTGGTAACGGCCTCAATCTTACTAGGATCCACAGATACCCCCTTCTTAGATATTACATGACCCAGAAAAGCCACCTCCTCTAACCAGAACTCACACTTGGATAACTTGGCATAGAGCTGATTTTCTCTCAAGGTCTGCAGAACTATCCTCAAGTGCTCTTCATGCTCTTCCTTAGTCTTAGAATAAACTAGGATATCATCGATGAAAACAACCACAAACCTATCCAAAAACAGTGTAAAGATCCGGTTCATCAAATCCATAAAAGTTGCTGGCGCATTGGTCAACCCAAAAGGCATCACCACGTACTCGTAGTGACCATAACGAGATCGGAATGCTTTGTTTTAGGAATATCCTCATCTGCTATCCTCGGTGATGATACCCCGACTCGGATCAATCTTAGAGAACACACCTGCTCCACTTAGCTGATCGAACAAATCATCAATCCTCGGCAACGGATACTTATTTTTCACCTTGTGACCCGATTGAGCTCTCTGTAATCAATGCACAGTCTCATACTCCCATCTTTCTTCTTTACAAAAAGAACTGGAGCTCCCCACGGTGACACACTAGGCCTGATATAACCCTTGCCTAACAACTCATGTATCTGCTTTTTCAACTCTGCCAACTCTTTAGGTGCCATACGGTAAGGTGCTTTAGATATAGGACTCGTTCCCGGCTTAAGCTCCACGCTGAAATCGATATCCCTCTTGGGAGGCAAACTCGGTATTTCCTCAGGAAAGACATCTTCGAATTCTTTCACCACGGAAATCTCAGAAGCTGTCGGCGGCTCTACTCGGTGATCTCTCACATGACAAAGAATTAAGGGACACTTCTTCCTTAAACATGACTTTAAGGTCATAACAGCTATAAACCTACACTTAGGCTTTACCACAAACCCTCTATAGGACACCCTAACACCCTTGGGACCCTTTAAAGACACTCTCTTTTGTCGACAGTCTATCCTGGCATCATACCTACCTAGCCAATCCATCCCGACAATCACCTCAAACCCATCCTTAGGAAACTCTAACAGGTCTACTGGTAGATCTACCCCTCCAATCACCATAGATATACCCTTATATAACTTGAGACACGACACAGACTCCCCCGAAGGTATGAACACATCATCTTTTACAACCTCAAACTTTCCCAAACCCATAGACACAGCATGACTTTTAGACACAAAAGAATGTGTAGCCCCGGAATCAAACAAAACAAAAGACGGTACATTATTAACAAGAAAGGTACCGGTAACTACATGAGCATCATCTTGTGCTTCCTGCTTGTCCATCATGAAGAGCTTTCCACTGTTTTTCTGTCCTCCACCACCCCGAATCAAGCATTGGAGGTACTTGGCTTAGTGCCGAATCCTGGGTGACGCCGTTATTCTCGGCGATAAGATCCACCACCACCGCGGTTGTAACCGCCCGGTTACCCGTCCACCTCTGTTGCCCCATGATCCTCCCGGTCGGTTGCTAGCAAAACTCTGAGTCGGCCCCTGAGAAAAATTCCCTGATCGAGCTCCTGAACCATTGCCGGGCTTGTAGCTCGTGCATTCCCGCCTTTTGTGGCCTATCCCACCACAGTTGAAGCACGTAAGGTTGGTGTTGTCACTTACAGCCCGACCTCCATTCTTTCCCCAGCCACGAGAACCTCCAGAGAAACCAGCTCCACTAGAAAAAGCCTTAGCATGGTTGAAATTCCCTTTCTTGTTGGTTGGCTGATTGTTGTTCCCGCCATCAGCCTTCCTCTTTTCCGTAGCAGTCCTCTCCTCGATCTCTCTTGAGAGATCCACCATTCTCTCAGCTTGACCCGCTCTCAGATACACTTCCTTGAGGTCAGTAGCAACCCCAGCTAGCATACGACTCACGATCTTAGCAGACAAACCCCTCTCAAAACGGAGAGCCAAACCTCTTTGCCCGAGCTGCATATCTTCCACATAACGAGATAGCTCCAAAAACCGATGGTAGTAATCAGTGACTGTCATCTCCTCAGTCATGGTGAAAGAATCAAAGTCGGATCTCATCTTGTGTCGGATATGCTCCGGCACAAACTGTTCTCTCATAGCACTCTTCAACCCAGACCATGGAATAGCCCCTTCCGCCTGGTAGTAAGCTCTAGCATCATCCTTGACATTCTGCCACCAAACTGCAGCTTCTCCTCTTAGGTAATACACTACCTGCTCAACAATCATGTCCTCGGGGCACTTAACCATTTCCATGAGAGCTTCAATCTCACGGTGCCACTTCTCGAGCAGCTTTGGTTCACCTACCCCGTCATATGTGGGAGGGTGGAAACGAGCAATGTTGATGTTAAGCTGGGTTGCATCCATCGTCTTCTCGTTCCCTTTTCCCACATTTTTGAGAGCTTCAAGGAGAGCCTCTTGTTGCTCAATCATGCGAGCAACCTCATCAAGAGTCATCTCTGAAGCTTGGATCTGCGCGGGAGTTCTTTTGGGCAACATTTTGAGCTGATAAGAATGAAAGAAACGTAAACACATGCTCAAAATTTAACACTCTTCCGCCATAAGAACACTCGGCCGAGTATACATCATACTCGGTCGAGTAACGCTAACTCGGTCGAGTATCCTCCAAGATACTCGGTCGAGTATCGACTCCAGAAGCGAACGTCAAAACACAAAAACAACACTCGGTCAAGTGTAACAACACTCGGCCGAGTGAACACTACTCGGTCGAGTATACGTTCATACTCGGTCGAGTTATCACAAACAGTAGCGACTGCTACTTTCCATCAAACAACACTCGGTCGAGTTCTTGGCTACTCGGCCGAGTACTCCATACTCGGTCGAGTACCTGCCCTGCTCGGCCGAGTTACGCTATAAACAGGTTTACAGATTACGATTCCCCTATCATGCTCACTATTCCCGTAGCAAATACGTAAGGACTTAAAAGCCATGTTATAATCACATCAGCATGCAATGCATATATTAAAAACTTTAATACCACCTTGTAACCATATCAGCATTCAAATTGGCACATATGGTAAATCCAACATTGTAATTCACAACCCGTTTCATCTACCACTCCTCCCATCACCACAATTAAGAACTTCATCACACATATATGCAACTATCGACTTTTACCAACATGCATCTTCACATACGTGCACATACAAGGCCTAGCTCTCATCACACTCCCCCATGTTACCGGCTCGAGTTAGTAAGGGCCAATGTGCGACTCCGGGACGTCTCCCGAGTCTTTGCGGTAGCTCCAAACAACTCTCCCCGGGTTCATTTTATTTAGACTCCCTAAGTTCATTAAATTCATTTGTTTAGGTGCCGGAATCTTCGGCTCTGATACCACTTTGTAACACCCCCTCATACCAAGGTGCCTTACCAGGACCACCCTACCATGAAAGTGCGTTACCATCTCGGTTACCCGAGGTTAGTACATACCAAAAGCGTCTGAATTGGGCACTATTATTAAAGTACTGTGAAATGTAAAGTTTACAATATCCAAAACCAAATACTGTTTAACAAAATACAACTTCAAAGTCTTAACATTAAAGGAAAATCCACTAAGACTCAGACGGTGATACTATGACTCGTGGTGGCAAATCTCCCAAGATAATCCCCAAGCTCGCACTAGCAATACCTGTCAAGCCTGCTCACCATCCCCGAATGGATCACCGCAGATTCCACAAATAACAACGGGGTCAGTATTACTCAACAAATAAGACAAACAAATGTAATAATCGTCTGATCATCACCAATTCCCAATCATCCAAGCTCACATAGTAACCGACTACACACCAAAGTGTGTAGCCCTGCCAGATTACCCATCGCAACAGGTAATCCTCGCCGCCAGTGGGTGACCGCAGCCGATCCCACCTAGTCCAGCTCCTCAACGAGCGACAACGATCCCTGTCCCTTAATGTGCACATCCCCTCCCGTGGCGGGTTCCACGGAGGGCGAACTAGGGTGTGAAGCCACTCCCGCAAGTGACTCCACTACAATCACAATCGCATGACATCACAGTCATCTCAATCCCCTCACACCAACATTGTCACAAAAACCTCCATACTACGATGATCAACAGACAACGATAATTACAACAACATGTCATGCAAAGCACAAGAACCGAGTAGGGAAACCCTACCTTAGCAATCAACAATGAGATGCAACACGAACAATCAAAAAGGCTCCTCTACGAAGTCTTCTCCTATACAATGATCATGCAACACGATTACACTTTGTACAATTCCCAAAATCTTATTCTCATATAAATGTACAGTAACCCACAAAAGTACAAATAATCACGAAGATAGAACTTACCAACGATTAACGAGAACGTATACGCAAGAATCACGACGATTACCCACACAATGACGCTACGAAAAGCTTAAGAGAAGGATTAGGGAATGATTTGGGTGTGATTAGGGTAACGTAGAAATGATAAAGCTTTTGAAATGATATTAGAAACTGACGCGGAAATGTAAAATACCCTAAACATTCCCTAATCAAACCGTCGAAATAACACTCCGCCAAACCGGACACTCGGTCGAGTAAGTGCATACTCGGCCGAGTGTCCAATACTCGGTCGAGTATTCACTATACTCGGCCGAGTATTCCTCGGCAGAACCAAAATAACCCACAGCCAAAGCACTACTCAGCCGAGTAAGCTCTACTCGGTCGAGTAGTCACCAAGGAAAATCCGTAGTGTTACAGTTACAGGTTAATTTGTGAATGCTCTACGTGATGTTGTCAAAAGCCCTCTGCCTGTCATAACTCGACCGAGTATAGCCACTACTCGACCGAGTAGAGCTTACTCGGCCGAGTATACAAATATACTCGACCGATTAGAGCTTACTCGACCGAGTAGCCATTCATACTCGGCCGATTATTGCTAATACAGAGACCATGACGTGTGATAGTTACGAATTGCAAGAGTTATGTGAATAATTGTATGACGGAGTATGTGGGTGCCTTATATTGTCGTTTTGTGTAATCAATTGTCCAAAAGATGGACTATGATCATGTCACAGGTATGCGATTGCTTGGATAACATATTAATTTGTGAATGTTTAGTTATATAGCATTGGTTAATATCCAGGAACTTAAATAGCTCAAGGTGATACATGAGCCTTTAAACAATGTAGAAATGTAACACAATACCCAGACGATGTTGTAGCTGTCACCAGTCTTATACGTGTATATGTTTGGTTACAGTTATAATCGCTCCAACTGGATGAGTGAAACTAGTGGTCGGTACATGTCTAACCTAAAAGTTTATGAATAAAGCTGCTATCATTTACTAACCCCATATTTGGATTTATATACACTACTTAATTGCTGAAACATTCTGTCTCTATGAGTCACAAGCGTGTAATGTCATAAAGTAAGTTGTGCAACAAGAGTTTATGGGTAATGTCACAGTCATGATGTGTGTGTCGGCTTTGGGTACGGGAAGTAGCTAGCGGTGAACTTCGGGGACGAAGTTCCTTTAAGAGGGGAAGAGTAATGTCACGAGGACAAATGATGAAATTATATCTATAATACTTGAACCACTTCTATGTTGGTATTTGGAATCACATTATGTTACACGTAACCACTTCTATGTTGGTATTTGGAATCACATTATGTTACACGTTATTGAAGTTCATTACGTTTCTTTGAAGTTGTATATATGTTATATTGTAAGTAGCATGAACGTGCAATCCTGTATGGGTGTGTAGGATGTGTACTTTTGGTATTCGTTGTGTTGCTTTCACCAGATTGGTATACGAAAAACATGTGGTATGGGATTTGAACGTACCTTGATGTGAGTCTATGATGGAGTATCCTTCCCGTATATTTTTGTACGTGGTAACTGTGGTGGTATGATTGTTGGTTGAATAATGTGATGTGGTGGTAGTATCGAGTACGGCCGGGGTTCGTATGTCTTTATGTGTGTGGATTGTGTTTTGCATAGCCTTGTTGTTGATGTCGTGGAGACGGAACTTCGGGGACGAAGTTCTTTGTAAGGGGAAAAGACTGTAATACCCAGGATGTTTAAGGACCTTGTTGACTGACTCTGTTGACCAAGACCGACCTTGGGGAGGAATGGGGGAAGGACCAGACTTACAACACGTATTTTATAGGATGACTTACTCGACCTAGCAGAGGCTACTTGGCCGAGTATCTTCAATACTCGACCGAGTAGAGCCTACTCGGCCGAGTACTCTGGTACTCGACCGAGTATGGCTGCTGTTGACGCGTTAATATAAAACGCAAGTTCGCGAGATTTATTTCATTTCCCATTTCCTCGACAGTTCCTCTTTCTCTAACCCTAGCCTCCCTCCCTCTCCTATCACCCACTTCTACACACTCTCATGAGTATAGGCTAAACCTTCACCATGGGAAGGACGGGATTCACTTAGGAAGGATGGCGTGCGTGGTTGTCATCTGTGTTGCCGTCGAGGCGTGTGTTAGGTAAGTTTATGCCTTGTGCTTCTTTTGGGTAGTTCGTTGAGGGTAGTTGTGTAATAGGAATGGTTATCGTTGTAGGATGCGTACTAGAGTCCTGCTTGGCGGTTATAGATGTCTTTCATGGTTGTGACGAGGTAGGTTTTCCTACTCAGTACCGTTAATTGATTGTGACTGTTATTGTTTCATATCTATTGTTATCTGCTGATCATCGGTGTTTGGGCGTTGGTGTGACGATGTTGGTGTGGAGGTGTGGTGACAGCTGGGGTGCTTTGTGTGTTGTGATTGTGGTGGAGTCACATACGGGAGTGGCTTCACACCCTAGTTCGCCCTCCGTGGAACCCGCCACGGGAGGGGATGTGCACATTAAGGGACAGGGATTGTTAGTCGCTCGTTGATGAGCTGGACTAGGTGGGATGGGCTGCGGTCACCCACTGGCGGCGAGGATTACCTGTTGCGATGGGTAATCTGGCAGGGCTACACACTTCGGTTTTTAGTCGGTTACTGTGCGAGATCGGGAGACTGGGTTAGAGGATGATCAGCTGGTTACATTGTTTACCTGTTTTACATTTGATTAGTCGGTACTGACCCCGTGTTGTTTTGTGGTATCTGCGGTGATCCATTCGGGGATGGTGAGCAGTTGGCTTAGCAGGTACTGTTGATTGTGGCTGCTAGGATTGGAGGGATCGAGTCATCACGCTACCAGTCTAGAAGTGATGTGTCATGAGTGTTGTAGTTTTTATCTTTGGTATAGCGAGTTTGTATTGAGTTGTATTGTATAAGGTACATTAATATTTTATAATTGTTCTTTTATTGTCTGATTTTATCTACTTTCTCGGGAAACCGAGATGGTGACACCGTCATACACTGGAATGGTCCTTGGTAAGGCGTCCTGGTGTGCGGGGGTGTTACAAGTGGATTGGAGGTTGTTTCAAGTAGTAAGAACTAATCACAGTGCCTGATATTTTATTTTGTGGGTAAATTAGTGGGGTGGAGGGAGGGTGCATTTGTGGAGGGTGATGAGTTTAACGAGGATAGTGATAATAAATAAGGTTATTTATCAGCAAAATATCGCTTGGATTAAAACATGTAGGTAACATGAACGAATAATAACAAGAAACCTCAAAAGATCATACTGATAAACTTAATCTTGACCCCATCAATCCAAATTAAAGTAAAATCTTAATTCTAACAACATTGTCGAGAGCAAGGGTTAGTTTCCATTGGATTGTGGATTTTTCTAGAAGTAGGGGTTTAGTTTTTCACTTGGTTGGATAAATTTGAGAGAAGTTTCGAAGACAAGAATCGATCTTTCAAGGGATGAGATTGTTTTAGATCATGTGTGTAAATAGGGAAGAAAAATAGGGGTATGCGTGAAGGATTTTGTTTCAAATGAGAAGATGGGGGCAAGACTATTGTTTTAGGGGGTGTCAAAAGCAGCCCCAGCAATGTAGTATTGCGTTGCAATTTGGTTCACGTTTAAAGGTACGTCTATTGTTTGACCGGGAGATATAACATTTAACTACCTGTAAATGTTTTTACGTAACTATCATTTGACCCAACAATGATTAAATTATGGTTGTTATTCTAAAGAAGGAGATTTGTTGCATCATTGAGTTGATTATGCAAAGTAGATATTATTGTTTTCCTTGACCAATTGAAAAACAAAAAGGTATTAATGAACAAAATCTAAAAACTCTCAGTCTCAAGTATCATATATATAAACTTCATATGAATCCGTTTTTAAAATAATGTTCAAAAATAAAATATTTGTCGTTTTGGATCGGTTTTGAAAATATTTGTTAAAATGGTGTCCACGTAGGCTCAGATTTTCAAAACCTGGAATACGGAACAAACACGGCACTGCCAATGGCGTGTTTCAAGTGAGTATGAAATTGTAAACATTGAAAAATGGAGTGAAGGAAACACGCCAATACGAGTAGCGGGTCTTTGGGTAGAGACACACCAGTGTGAATGGCGTGTCTATTCAACATCCAACTGAAGAGCAACATACAACTTCTCTGCAACATAAGTAGCATAAGAATGTCGTAAATTAGATGGTCTCCCAGCCCAATCAATGAATTTCAAGCAAGATAAAACATCGTCACTTTTATACCTTATCAATTATCATATCCAATACAAGGGGTTGACTCAAATTCAAACCCAACTCAACCTTTGTCACGTCTTCGCGATTCTTCGAGTTCAAAACATCGAAAATCCGATCAAATTTTGGTTTTTGGAGGTCTTAAACAAATCCCTAAAAGAAGAAACAATTTTATGAGAACCTGGAGACGGGTTATTTGAATTGGCGAGGAATTACAGATGGGTTTTGCACATAAGGAATGATACTTGAAGAAGAGAATGATTGAGAGAGGAAAAGCCTTGTGAATTTTGTAATGCATCTATATGATATAATGCATCAAATTAATTGGAAAATTGGGATTGAAGTTGGGAATTGATGCATCAATGGATTGGGGTTTTTGAAGTTATTAATTGGGGAAAATGGGGTTGAATCATTGATTGATATTAGAAGGGTGTATGATATTGATTGAATGAACAAAGGAAGCTTTGGTCAGGATGAAGAAGAAGATGAAGAATAGAAAGATGAAGACGGAAGCCGTGGGTCTTTTGTTTGAAACAGATTTTGTAAATTTGATGTTGAATAGACAGGCCATTCACACTGGCGTGTCTCTACCCTAAGATCTGTCACTCGTATTGGCGTGTTAATTTCCTTCACTCCATTTTCTAAAGTTTACAATTTCATAATCACTTGAAACACGCCATTGATAGTGGCGTGTTTGTTTCGTATTCTAGGTTTTGAAAACCCGGGCCTACGTGGACACCATTTTGACAAATATTTTCAAAACCGGCCCAAAACGACAAATATTTTATTTTTGAACATTATTTTAAAAACGGATTCACTTCATATTGGTTTTATTTTCCTAAAAAAACAACATTGTCGAGAGCAAGAGTTAGTTTCCATTGGATGGTGGATTTTTCTAGAAGTAGGGGGTTAGTTTTTCACTTGGTTGGATAAATTTGAAATAAGTTTCGGAGACAAGGATCGATCTTTCAAGGGATGAGATTGTTTTAGATCATGTGTGCGAATAGGGGAGAAAAATAGGGGTTTGCGTGAAAGATTTTGTTTCAAATGAGAAGATGGAGGCCAAGACTATTGCTATAAAGAGAGGGGTCATAAGCAGCCCTAGCCATGTAGTATTGCGTCGGAATTTGGTTCACATTCAAACGTACTTCTATAGTTTGACCGGGAGATATAACATTTTAACTACCTCTAAATATTTTTACATAATTACAATTTGATCCAGCAATGATTTAATTATGGTTGTTATTCAAAAGAAGGAGATTTGTTGCATCATTGAGTTGATTATGCAGAGTAGATATTATTGTTTTCCTTAACCAATTGAAAAACACACAGGTATTAATGAACAAATTTTAAAAGCTATCAGTCCAAGTATCATAAACTTCATATTGGTTTTATTTTCCTAAAAAAAGTATTTTATTAATCAAACACTCTTTTATTCTTATGTCAATATTATGATAACGGGAATTATTTGTTGGTCATGAAGCATACATAAAATCTTAGACATGAACGATGTACTATATGTCTATATTCCATTTTATTGTGAAATTTATCATACATTATTTTAATATCCGTGCAACGCACGGGCAGGAAAACTAGTTTTAAATTAAAGTTGTATTTCAGTTTTCAGATTTGAAACATAATTTTCATTTGCAATTATCGTAAATGATGTATTAGGGTCAATTGGTTGAGTAGTTGGTGTAGTCCTATATGTCATCTTGTTTAACCAAATTTGAGTTTCTAATTTCTTTTATTATTTGGGCGGCTTCATACAAAGGCAACTTATATTAGATAAATTTATTTATTCGGATGAAAAATAACACAAAGTTAGTAAAATTAAACAGGTATGAATATAGCTGCAAGCTCGTGCAATTGTTAAATACTAATTTTCATTTAGTCAAACTCAAGCACGTTTGTAAAACCTATGCACCGACAATGAAAATTTTGACCCGTTCACGTTTAAAATGACAATTTTAACCCCTTACATTTAGTACATATAAGCAATTATGTAACACCCCGCTATTTTCCGAGTTATTTACGAAGGGCTACCTTCTCATACTTTATTCATTTTGCAGTTCAAAGTCAAAAATCTAAAATTTATTATTATCATCAAGGAAAACAAAACTATATTAAACCTTTCGAAAAAGAAAAATGTGTTCTTGACTATTTTGAAAGTGAAAAGTTGTTCAAAACCCGAGTTTCGTTTTGAGTTGGACTTAACCCAACTAATGACAAAATAAAAATAAGAAAACCTAATTTATACGATTACCTCCTCCTTCCCTATTACAACTCTTCTTATATTTCTATTTCCCCTCATTCATGCGATATCACATATCTCCCTCTTTTATTCATCTTCCTCGTGCCAATTCGTTTCTTGGCCACAACTTCGCTCACCGGGCAGTTGCCAGAGTTGGAACCACGGCTTCTCATGACGTCCCTTTCTTCCCTTCCTTGCTCACCGCCTCACCTGTGTTATTATACGATAAAGACTTATGAGAAGCTATGAAACAGTATCATAAGTTCCAAAATACATATGATTGATAAACCAAATGCATATGCTATGAACTAACCAGCTTCGGGTAAGCTTCTGCAAGATTAGCCATCCTCCTCTCTCCACCATATATCTCACCAGCTGCAATATATATATGGTAACTGGGATCAATATCCAAAGCCCTAAACACCAACGTTGTTTCCTCTGGCGTTAATGGGCATAGTCCATGTTTCCGTTTCAGATCAGAATTAATGATTTTCTCTTTCCACCAGGGATATGCATATCTAGTATTGCAAAGGGACGGAAAGTCATCAATGTATAAGCATGAGAGAGCAACGGAAGATACACAATGAGCTTAAGGCTTGACTAATAGAAATATGGGGAGAACACTGCACTCATTCTTGTCAAATCCTCCACTTCCTCGCTATTGCAGCCTTGGGTACAACCGGAGAATGCCAGCATATCCATCTCGTATCGCAAATGAAGAACCAAAAAGTGACCTTTGCCTCAGCAATTTAACAACCCTTCTTCCTAGCTCCTCTATTTGTGGAGTAAATCCTAACCCACTGAAATTAACACGGCATCTAAGCCTGGATTTCCAAAGGTTGACCATTATTCGTAAGCCGGGCATCAGTTCTATTTAGATGCAAAACCCTGTACTTTTGTATCAAAGGAAGGATCTGATATCACCAAATAAAAGTGGAGTTGTAATAGAGACTCGGTGAAACCAACAAAGAAAAAACCCGGTATGCTAGATTGCTAGGACTAACCTGATTATGATAGTAAGATATATCAGACCAACTAACAGGAGCCATTGTGTAACAGCCTCTACCCTTTTCTTGAGCCTCGGTGGGAGCTCCTTCAAGATCCTTGCCTCATCTCTTAAGGATGAAATAAAATGATCTACATCAAATATGTCTTGAAATTCACTGCCAAATCGAGTAACTTAATTAGAACGTCTTTCATTATCAACAATGAATCAGTTGTTCTGAAAATAGGTAGAAATTTTCCAGAGACTATCCAGCATACAAGAGATTAAGACAATAACATGCCTAGGATCAGCCCAAAAAGAAGTTTTATCCAGCTCCGGGACAATGAGGGCGACATTAAGGTATCTTGCAATTGCCACCATTTCACAAATCTTCATAGAACACGATCAAAAGGCCGGGTTCAGCAATTCAAGGGAAGGACAACCTCAAACAAGGTGGATAGTATATTCCCGAAAGACTTGAGTATTTAAATTTTAGATTCCGCATAAACACTCACAGCTGATCGCATTTGATTAAGTCCTCCATTGCATGAAACCATCAGGTAACCATTGTTCTTATAAACCCCTGGCAAGGACATATCACTTTCCATGTTAGTGGACAAGTAGGTCGTCAATAGCACACACAGGCAACAAAGATGCGAAAATAAGAGCGCCAATGAGTTTGATTGAAGACAAATAAAAGACTAAATATGCATACAGATGAACCTTAACAGAAAGCACTCTAGCATTGATCAAAATAAAACTTAGAGAAAGTAATTTACATGATAGTTACACAATTTCTTGTCGATTTAACTCATTTAAGTCATTTAACTGAGGACCCAAATCAAAAAATTTACCCAAGACGGGGAGTTGTGTAGTGTAGCTCACTAAAACACTAAAAAGAGGCATTCACACATGACAGCACCATAATTCAATTGCAGAAAACAAAGCTAGGGTCATCTATTAGGGAAAGTGAGGAAATTAGAGGAATTGAATCAAGATTTGGGGAGAGGGAGTGAATAATTGGGGGAGAGTGAAAGTAAAAGGGGTGTGAGGAAGAGAGCAGAGACAGTATTTAGTAAGGAGGAAATAAGTAAACCATAACCCCTCAAATTTTACAAAGTAGACGTAACCTTACATACTCTGCAGTGAGATCCTTGATGTCAACCTTTTGTGATTCGTCATATAAAAACCTAGTACAAGTTCAAAAGAGAATTAATGAGTTTTCATCATTGTAAATCGGTGATTGTACCTGAGATTTAAGCTGGTTAAGTAAATTGACGGTGATTATATCATTATTTGCTTATCCTAATCCTTACCTTTAAAACAGCTTGTTCTCCTCCACTCCTTTTCTTCTTTTGCTCTCCTCCACTCATTTTCTTCTTTCCTCTATTTCTGGCATTCTTTGTTTTGCAAATTCTCTGCTCCAATACTCATTCATTGTCCATTCCTCAATTTCCCCTTTCAACTTGCAAACACTCCCAATTTCTTCATCTTAATAAAAAATAATCCAGGTATCAACACTGCACAAGGCAAATTCCCTGAAGTATACAAACGGAAACATTAAATTTTCCGAGTATGCAGTAATGCAAAAATGTCCTACAACTGGAAGGCGAAGAACAAGAAACTTAATCATGGAAATTAGATATCTAGCCTAGATATATATAAACTTATAAGAACGTGATTTAGAGTAATGCATCAAGTACATGCTTGGTATATCCTTAATGAATAGTTGAAATAAATTCATTGTTTAATCATTGCTGGGCGGGTCAAACTAATTTTTGTTCGTTTTGGACGGGTTGAATTGGGTATGTGTGTGGATTTGTGCGGGATATCCTTTTTGGTTGGGCCATTAAACACTCCTCATTTCTATCTTTTGCTAACCTGTTTTGTTGGACCATTTCATATCCACTCATTCTCATCTCACCTTCACTTCTCACTCAACTCATCACCCTCTATCTCCATCAGATAATAATCTACAAAATCAAAATCAAACCCTAATTTGATCTCATCTGAAAAACAAATATTTCAAACAGACAAATAAACCAGTCCATCAGTCCCCTTGGCCCAAACAAACAACAGGTGAGACTGGTAGGCCCCATTTCCGATTACCAACTACTAACCCAAAGGTTAACAAGTTGTGTGTGCCTATACATGTCAATCATTTTAACCAAGTAGCCTGTTGGACACCCTAAGAAGACGGGAGTAACATTTCCCCTTCCCATATAAGTTGAGAACAGTAGGCCAATTCCAATTACCAAGTACCAACTAAAAGAAAAATCACCCTGCAGTAAATTGTACATCCAATTATCAACAGACGACCATAAATATTCCCGACTTATGCAAGCCATGTTCTATAGTCAGTTTTACAAGATAGCTTTCATGTCTTAAACACTTTTAAAACAAAAGGTGTTGGACACAGTGACACACAAACCACCAAATCCTGAATCATTCAACTCAGAATATCCTAAGTCACAATCGTGTTGTGTAAGCACTCTAAGCAGTTCGCAACCATAGTAATTCCTATTTCCTACCATTTAGCTAATCATTGCAAACACCACCTAACTCTAATGACTCATCTGTTACCAAGTGAGTAACTCTACAAGGATGGGAGGCCTTAATCATAACAAATATTACCTTTGTTCCATAGCGACATATCATAGCAAATATTTAGCAATGATTAAATAATCTCATATAGTCATACAAAACAAGAATACATGATGTAAATGTTGATTCATATTGGTAAAATAGACATTCATTGAACTATAACATCAAATAATATTGCGCGGTAGTTACAAATTAGTCAATACCTAAAATCAGAGTTAACCGGCTCGAGTACATTATTCGGCTCAGAATCCACAGCACTCGAATCAGATCGTTCTTTGCGCTTACCTGCAAAACATACAGATTCAACAACAATAACATATAAAATGCAAAAATACAGTACATTATATCGAGAACAAGCAATTAAACTAAACACGTTGAAAAATTGACCTAAAATTCTTTGTGCTTTCCTGCAAAACTTACTAATTTAACGACGATAACATATACACTACATCATATCAAGAAAAAATATTTAACCTAATTGACCTAAAGTTCTTTGCGCTTTCCAGCAGAACTTACTAATTCAATGACAGCGACAACACGACAAAAACAATAACAACAGCAGCAGCAGCAGCAGCAACAACAACAACAACAACAGTCACAACAAAATGCAAAAGTATACACTACATTATATCAAGAAAAGGCAATTAAACTAATTGACCTAAAATTCTTTGCGTTTTCCAGCAGAACTTACAAATTCAACAGCAACAACAACAGCAACGAAAACAACAAAAACTTAACAACCACAGCAACAGCAGCAGCAACAACAACAACAACAACAAAATGCAAAAATATACAACACGACAATCAACGAAAATCCAAAAGGAGGAAAAACAAAATTTGACCCAATACTGAACGTTGAGCATCGCCATTTCAACACAGAAGCTTACCAAATTGAAACCCTAATCTAGAAATGGCGAACCAAACAGCCAACTAAGTAAGGAGCGACGAACAACAATCAAAACCCAAAAAACGGGGGTATGTGGGTAAAGACGAGGAGGGTTTGAGAGCACTGTATGAAAGAGAATCAAAGGTAAGAGAGAGAGTAAGAAGGGGGAGAATGAATGGCTGAGGAATGAGGATAGATGGAAGACGTGGAATGAAACAAAGCCAAGGAAGGATTTGGGTTAGCTGAAGGAAGGGTTATTATAGATTGGGCCGAACCTGACTGAATTGCACAGAACCGCCCAACCCGAATAATTCAACCGACCCAGCAATGATTAAACAATTAATATACTTCAACTATTCATTAGGAATAGTAGAAGGTCTTGCTCTCTTTTATATACTACTAGTTGTTGCTCCGCGTCCTATCGGACGCGGAACCCCAATTTGGTTAATCATTTAAACGATCTTATTAATAAGCGTCATAGAAGTTGTGGACATTGCGATTTACATCTCCTAAGAGCTGGATAGAAGACGCTATGCTGTATATGGACACAACCCAGCAAACCAAAAAGAAACTTACTTGTACCCCTAAATGCATTAATATTTAATAATGTGTCAAGTTAAACATATTTCGAACCCTGCTTATGCCATTACATGCATTACTAATGTGCTAAGTTAAACATAGTTCCTGGATGTATGGTGTTTTATTTTAGAGCGGAATATGAGCATCCTACAAAATTCGCTCTAAGCCTTAAGGAAGCATTTGTGGCACAATCTGACGGTCCCAAAAGTTGTGTTCAAGCAGGCACAAATGTTGACATTAGGAGATTTAAGACACCTGAAAATTAACAATTTACCGAGAGAACTGGGTCAGAGTGCAACGTAATGCAGCTCCTTTATCAAATCAAGAAAATGCTGAAGGTATTTTGGCAACGGATATAAAGGAAAAAGCAGCAACATAGTTTAGTGTACCTGTGCTTCAATTCTTCAAATGATGCCAGCAAGCTCAAGGATGGCATAGGAAACAATGTTTTTCGCAGAGTTTGTAGGAGCGTTTTGTGGTCGTGGGGCTGTAATAACCGCTACCTTGTCTGACCTCCTAGCGCGTGACAGTGCGACGTATAGTTGCCCCGGTGAGAAACATGGCCTTGGCAAGTAAATAGCAACCTGGTCTAACGTTTGCCCCTGAGATTTGTTTATAGTCATGGCAAAACTCAGTTTAATAGGGAACTGCCTGCGCTGGAACTGGAACGGATAGTTTGCAGAAGATGGTGGCCGTAAATTTATACGTGGTATGAACACATGTTCACCTGCATGGTCTCCATGTGTTATCACACACTCTATCAAGTTTGGGCTAAAACTTTTGCAAATAAGTCGTGTACCGTTACACATGTTCACCTGGATTGGATGTTGATAGGAGCGAAGTCTTGTTCCTATAGCGAACACCGGCATGGCCTGAAATCAAGTTGTCCTCATCCCTGGATCAGTAGTTGGCTTATTCCCCTTGTTTCCCTAAGCGTGGACATGAGGCAACGCAACAACACCCACTAATTAGATAGGAACTGAGACAGCCTACACAGGAGGATACCTCAATGTCGAATACTACAGTAGTACAGTATAGGTATTGTGCAATCAGAATAAATGCAACAACAAGCATAGGACCTATTCACTCGCAGGCATGTACATACACACACAAACATATATTTCAGAGGCAATCCAACACACATGCTACAGGTTTCACATGTACCAGACAGGGCATAGACTAACAAAACTACTGCCAAAACAACACATCGCAGGCTTATTCAACACAGCCGGACCTGGCGACACCTAATATACAACTTATGGTACAGAACATAGGTAGCCGTAACCAGAGGCATAAGAAACCAACATTCACGCCATATCACACCTCCAAAGAATCTGCAGTACCCCTAAAAACCCTGAACAGTTTATTGGTAGAGCGTATATGAGGCAGCTACAACACTGTCAAACGGATATATCGGCATTCGCAGTAACCCGAGCAGTGTGCCTCAACTTGCTATCCAAGAGCGGACAAGAGCGAACAGCAAAACATGGCAGTGCGGTGTATCAGTCACACAAAATTGAGAACATTGGAACAAACAACCCTTTAAAATTGAACCACCACCTTTAAAAACCCACAAATCAGACACACGAAAACAGTCAAAATTCAAACAAACAACCAAACTGTGGTGAAAGAAGCCTCCAGGGTTGATAAGTTTCCACTTTTTCTATTTTAATTACTGTTTCATGCCTTCTTTTGTAATCTTTTTTTTGCGGTAATTAGTTCTGATATATATTGATTTTTCTCGTCATGAATACATTACCTGAATGTAAGTTGTTGTTCTACGCTTGTCGCAGGTTCTGAACAAGATAGATTTGCGCGGTGCAGATGCTGATCGTGTTGCTAAGGAGATTGAGGAGGTTCGATTCGCCACTATTTGACACAACTACATCATTCCTGCATCAACTTGCTTATAGTTACTTTTTAGTCAGATAATTCCTACATCCTTTACAACTGCGTGCCGAATAGTTAACAAATGAGAATATGAGATTTAATACATAAGACTACAAAAAACCCTTTGTCCTTGTCGGAAGTCCCTATTCCTAGCACCACACCCTTATTCCTCGGGTATAAAGAGCTATAACGACAAATTTGGTGTTAATTCATACGTACATGAGTATCACCGTTCACCATTTTATCTGTTAAACTAATGTCTAAGTTATTAATGACATAATGAATTAACTTAGCAAAAGAACTTGAGAAGGTACGTCTGGGCATACCTAGGATTTGGTGCCAGTCAAGCATCTGGTTGCTTTGCAGGCATGGCATTTTGAAATGTGCGTAGTTCAGAATACGCATCATTCAACCTCTTCATTAGTGGGAATTCAGCCCGAGTGGTTATATACAGATAAAGAAAGCTAGTTAGCTAACCTTAAATCTTCCAAAAGATGATCTTATTGTTAATAACAAAGCAAAGATTAATAGGTCAAATTATGAATATCATACCCCTGGATAGGCAATACTCATGTGAGGAGCAGCAGCAGCATCACCATCTCTGTCACGCCAATTCGCCATCGTTGTGTCGCCATCATGATAAATCTAGAATTCACGAATCAAATTTGATCCAATCAAAGCAGTTTCATAAACATGATGCAGCAAGCGGAAAACGTAAACAAATGCTCCTAAATCAAGTAGAATTTGAAACATTCAAACGAATATCTCTAAAATTGAATTAAACCACCCTAAATCTGACAAAATCAAGCTGACCTTACCCGAGAAATTCAGAAACGATTGACCACATGGTTGAGCCGCTCAAAATCCGACGGGCACAACTCTATAAATTTGAACAATCAGACACCCCAAATAGGAATCCTAAATCGAGCCGATTAAACGACGCAAAAAGTGAATTAAACTATCTAAAAATGAACCAAACCAAGGCGATCATAATAATCGGTATAGTCGGTAGAGCACAAAAAATGAATAAGCGAAGAGAGTAAAAAGGGAGAATAGGTAGAGGAAATACAGGAGAAGTGAAGATGTAATAAGGGAGAATGAAGGAAGAGTGAAGATGAAGAATTAGGAACTGAAGAAAGGATGAAACGAAGGGCTTAGATGAGTGGTAACACAATTGTTCAATGGTTTAGATGGAAGAATGACAATATTCCTAAGAACACTATTCTTAAGGGCTACTCCCTCCATTCAACTCCACATTCCAAGTTTGTTTTTTCACGTTTGCCAACGCGTGTTTTACACGTTAAATATCTTTAGCTACGTATTTGCAAAAATTATAAAAGTTAGATATTCTTAATGTGTTCCTAAAGACGAATCAAATAAAATCTCACATGAATATATTTTCACTTACATAACGAGAGAAAATTGACATTGAATATTCACTTGTGAATAGTGTACAAAAGAGAAACTTGTAATGTGGAGTTGAATGGAGGGAGTATTTTTTTGGGTCTTATTTTTCCAAGTTCTCACATTTTAGGAGCTAGGGAAGGGGAGGGAAATATACTTCAACTATTCATTAGGAATAGTAGAAGGTCTTGCTCTCTTTTATATAATTGAGGGATGTAGCAGACTTGGGGAGTTCTGTTGGTCTAGCAGGTTTAAAGGTGCGTCTGAGACGTTTCTGGGATTACGTCTCGAAATTAAACTTTTGGTCCGAGTTTCATTGGGTGGGGTTTGACCGGCCCCCACTCGCTAGGGGGTTAGACTTTGATCTCCTTTGGTAGCCTCATCCTACTGACTGCCCAAATGTGAGAGATGCGCATTATTATAAGTCTGACCAAGCACAAGTGATACCTCTAGACCGTGTCGAGGGTAGGACCTTGGCACACATGTGAAAATTATTGGATTGTAAATGGTTTGATATATTGTTGGATTTACGGAGATACTGGATTCAGACTATATTTATGTTTCTACTTTGGTTTTGAAGCTCTGTTAATTTATAACATTGTTTTATAATTAAATTGTCATTATTTCTTATTTTTCTTAAACTCAGCTTTGCTGACGTCCTACTGCTTAGGTTGTCCCCCCACTGAAACCTGTACCTATTTGTGTTTTGGGTACAGTTAATAAGTACACTTGAGATGCTGCATGGGTGCATATTGGATCTGGGAGTAGTGCGAGCGAGGAAGTATTTGAAATAAAGAACTTCGTCCTAATTTATTTATAAACTCTTATAAGTCTATTGGAATTGGATTTTACTTATTGTTTTGAATTTTGTAAGACAAGTCTTCCGCTGCAACATCTTATTTACTTTGATAATCTTTGCGACAAATACTCTATCGTTCTAAGTATGTCTCTATATATACCTTGCACTTGGTTCAACGGCTAAGTGCTGAGTGGCAGCATTGGATTTTCTGTATTTGTTTTAATATTTTGTGGTTGAAAATCCAAGGTTGTTACAAATTAAGCATATAACATACTCTCTCACATTCATTAGATTTTTTACATATATCTTTTTCGATATATTCAAGCGAAGTTTTACATTTTCTTTCTGGGGTTATATGTAGTATTTATGTATAGTTAACACAATATAAGTACCTCAAAGTTATATGCATGTGAGGTTCTGAAAATTCACATCAAAAACAAATGTAAAAAATATATGGTAAATGAGAAAGAGTTATATTATTTTTAATTAGTGAAATAGAACAAAAATGGTACTCGTATATACAACTGGCAAGTCTGACTCGACCCGATAGAACCCGAGAATTTTGCGACCCGAAACCGATCTGATCCGATCCGACTTGACTCGATCCAAATCCAATCCGACTAACCCGATTACCACCTCTCGTATATTCATTAAATCCCTCGACGGTTTTTAACAATTTAATATCTCGAATGAATTAAAACACTTGGACCAAACAATGCTCACTAAACAATCAAGCTAAATAATAGCCCAATTGATCATAATTCAGATAGACCTAAAACAGGCCTTTGCCCTTGCTTATAACCTGACTGCTAAAGGTCGTCGACAAATTACTAAATATCGTCGACAATTTTAATGAACTTCCAAATTTGCCCCTCCCTCACACTCCCCCTTATATTTTCCTTTTTATTCAATAACAACCTTTCACATTCGAAATTTTGATTAAAAAAAAAAACCCGACTCAAATTTCAACAAAAAAACGTATCGACCGCATAATTTCCGTCACGAATTCAAACATTCAACTAGGTATGTGATTACTATTAAAAAAAATTTTGTAGTATTTTGCTAAGGTTGTAAATTTGTGACGGAATTAGGATAGATGCCAAATTAGTGACGAAATTAGGATAGGTGCTTTGATTTCAATCGGATTTAGTCGTGTTAAGCGAAAATCAAACGTAATTATCGTAACAATTAATCGAAAAAAAAAAAAAAAAAAAAAAAAAAAAAAAACACGGTTTCTGGGCCCAGACGAGGAACTTCTTCGTCCAAGACCAGGCCCAGACGAAAGAATTTCTCGTCTAATATGGGCTCTGGACGAAGGATTCTTTCGTCTGGGCTTGGTCTTGGACGAAGAATTCCTTCGTCTGGCCCATTTCGATTGTTTTTTTTTTTTTCTTTTTGTTTTAGAATTTCTCGATACTTTTTTTTTTTTTTAAAAAAAATAAAAATTTTTCCGTCTTGTTTTGTTATCGGTTATAAACTAATAAATTATTAATAATAATTGTCGTCCGTGGCGAAGTCGTTGTACATATATATTTTTTCCGTCTCGTTTTGTCGACGTAAAATATAAATTAATTATTACTAATAAACCCCTTTTGGGGATATTTTGTTTTTTTATTTATTTTTTAATTTACTTAAACTTATATTTATAAATTCTTTGTTTTATTAATTTAAGTAATCAAGTTGTTGTAAATATATTTTTGTTGCGTCTCGTTTTGTTTACGTAAAATATTAATTAATTATTATTAATAAACCCCGTTCCGGGTTATTTTGTTTTTTTTTAAAAAATTTTTAATTTACTTAAACTTATATTTATAAATTCTTTTTATTTTTTGAATAGATGGCCGGTGGAGGAAATGACCGTCACGTTCGAGCTCGAAAGGGGCTCCAGTTTGAGTCTGAGGTTGGAGATGGTAGTAGCGATTCGTGGACTGAGGAGCGGTTGGAGGAGGAGCTGGTTCGGTCTGGTGATGTGATAGGTGAGGAGGAGGCGGGTTATGAGCGAGTGCGTAGGGTGCCACGTAGACGGAATGAGGAGGGGCGTTTTCAGCGGATGTCGGATGGTAGTTCTAGTAGTGTGGTGGCTCCGAAGAAGAAGAAGTCGGGTAAGGATGTCTCTTGGTTGATCGATCATCGTGTTCCGGGTGGTCCGATGTTTCCCCACGTGATTCCTAGCTTTGGGGGCCACATTGCCAACACCTTATGGCCGACTCCTAATGAGGTCGGTCGACCAGTTTTGACGGGTTACCACCGGTTTGGTAAGACAAGGTTGTTGAGTTGTTGGCAACTCCCTCCGTGTTCGGACTATTTATGACGGTGCTTGGTCTTTCTCACCTATTAGATTCCATGGCCGAGAATTATAACATGCCCCTTATTTCTGCTTTTGTTGAGAGATGGCAACCCGACACCAACAGTTTTCACATGCCTTTTGGGGAGATGTCCATACTCCTTCACGATGTTGCGCAGATCTTAGGTGTTCGGGTTGATGGTAACTGTTGTAAGGTGGAGAGTAATGACGGGACGTTGGCGGATCCCCTTATGTATGTTTGTGGCTTCTTTGGGATTTCATCAGACCAGTTGAGGTTGCCGTTAAACTCTAGTAAGAAGGTCCCTATTTACAAGAGTGGGGGTATATTGGTAGATGCAGTTTGTGAAACGGCGAAAGCTAATTGTGATGTTGTTTTTGCTCTCCGGGGTTTTTGGTCTGCGGTGTTGGGGCCGACACTTTTTGTCGACAAATCGGGTGATAGGTTACGTCCTCGGTTGTTTCCTTTAGTGTATGATCTTGATGGTGTACACCACTACGCTTGGGGAGCGGTGTACTAGCCTTCATGTACCGACGGTTGGGGTGGCTTCACGTCTTTGGTGTGAAGACTATTGGTGGTTGCTTGACTTTGTTGCAATCGTGGATCTATGAGTATTTTCCTATGTTCGGACCCGGTCCACCTTCGACAATTGACCCTACTCAGCCTCGGTCGTGTTCTTGGAGATCCGTTGGTCCCTTCGCTCAAAATGCGGAGAAATTGTTGGAGTATCGGAGGTTGTTAGATGGGCTTACTTGTGCTTCCATTAGGTGGGATCCGTACGGGCCGCGTCGGGAGGAGTATCATCCTCGTACCACGTATGCCTGCGGTTGTGTTCGTTTCATGGACATAGCCGAGCCGTACCCGGCTGATCGGTGTTTACGACGGTTTGGGTATGTGCAGATCATACCCAATCCCATTATGAGATTGGTAGCGCATCGTCTGCCGGGGATAGGGTACGAGGTTAGGGTTGGGGTTGCGGAGACCGATCATCTTTGGGATTCTTTGGCGGGATCACGTGGTTCAAATTTCTCGTAGATCGAGACCGTTAGTTTCCGGGTGAGACGGCGCCAGATTATGAGGCTTGGTATAATGGGAATTCTCACCCGTTGATCATTGATCCCGACCACCATGATGCCCCCGCGCCACAGGATGATTTTGATATTCCTGCTGAGGTAATAATTTTACTTACAGTTGTTGTAATAATTGTTTAACTTTCTTTCTGTTCGTCGATAATGTTTATAATGTTTTAGTTGTTTTTGTCAATTTGCAGACTGCACGTGCTTTAGTGTTTCAGTTTGCCGAGGCCAAAAGAATTACCGATGACAAGAAACAACTCTCCTTCTTCCGCAAGATGATGAAGAACATCGACCCATTGGTTGAGAGGGCTCAGGATATCATACGTGAGCGAGGACCTCGTCAAACACCCGGTGATCGTGTTCAGCGTAGAGCAGATGGTGTGTACACTGATAGCGAGGAAGAGGATGATCAGTAGCAGGAGACTAGTTTTTTTTTTTTAATTTCATTTATGTTGTACGTTTTTGAAGATATTTTTTATGTTGGATGATTATGTTAGTTAACTATTTGAACCTTGGTTAATTCAAAAAACATGACGGTTTTAAATTCTGAAATTTCTTAAATTTATTGAATACATAGCAACTGATGCAAATTCATACATTTCTGGAAATACTCACTACTTCATGACAATGGCCAACATAATGAAAACAAAAAAATACAAGATACACTTGAAATAAAACTTCATCATCCTTGCCATTTCCGAAATCTCTTTTTTTATACCTATCACTTGCTCTTTCATGACATTTCCACTTGATGCATCATCACCTTCATCTTGACATGCTATATTCAACTTTTTTGTTATTGTTAAATGATCTTCATCAACCACGACACAAAATGATCGCAAGGTACGCACTTAAAAACGCTTTCTTCGGATTAGCAACCGACCCTAAATCTTGATGACAAATAGCTTTTTTGACAACGATTGCAAATTTGATTCTTAAAATCAAGGCCTTCAATTGGGTGGGTTCCCCACATTGAGGATGATGTTGACATAAGTAAAGATTTGAAGAAGAAAATGGAAGAAGATGAAGATGATTGGAAAATAGAAAAGGTTGAAGATGAGTGCAGAATTACAACATTATGTAGATGTTTATATAGGGAAAAATGTTACCGTTGTAATTCAAAATAACCGTTACAATTCAAAAATAACCGTTACAATTCAAATGTTACCGTTATAATTCAAAATAGCCGTTACAATTCAAAAATAACCGTTACAATTCAAATGTTACCGTTATAATTCAAAATAGCCGTTATAATTCAAATGTTACCGTTATAATTCAAAATAACCGTTACAATTCAAATGTTACCGTTATTTTTCAAAATAACCGTTACAATTAATAGCTTATAAATAGGCCATTCTATGTCAATGTCAATCACAACATCCAATCATATTCACTCACTACAATACTAATTATTCACTCACAACATCCAATCCTAAAATGGTTCTCACAAATGCTCAAAAAATCAGAGTTTATCAAATAAGAATCGATTTAATTGTTCAAAATTTACCAATTCTAATTGAGCGTTTTGAATCAGTGGTTCCCAGTGACACTGTATGTATAACAACCCGACCCACCACCGTCGTAACACAACCCAATAAGATGGGTGTGCACCTTTGGGCCCATATTCGTCCTCACTTAAGCCCAAAAGCACAAGGCCTTGTTACTAAGTGGTGGGTGGAATCCTTTATAAACATATCACAACCTCTTCAATTCCCCGATGTGGGACAACCTTACTCTCAATAACTTGGGGTGTTACAATCTCCCCCACTTAAAGAACACAACGTCCTCGTTGTGCCTCCAACTTGACCGCAGCCAAGCCCAAAATCCTCCCCCGCTAGGTGTGTGACCCGAGTACTCCCAACCACGGGCTCACCACACGGTCGCAGGGTCGCTCTGATACCATTTATAACAACCCGACCCACCACCGTCGTAACACAACCCAATAAGATGGGTGTGCACCTTTGGGCCCATATTCGTCCCCACTTAAGCCCAAAAGCACAAGGCCTTGTTACTAAGTGGTGGGTGGAATCCTTTATAAACATATCACAACCTCCTCAATTCCCCGATGTGGGACAACCTTACTCTCAATAACTTGGGGTGTTACAGTATGGCACATGCTTGAAGAGCCTCCAATTGGTACCCTTTGTATAATTTTACAAGGAAACCCGGATCATGTTGTAACTCCAGCAGTTAGAGATGAGGTTGTTTCTGATGAAGTACTAAACTAGAAGATGTGGGAGTTTCGCAGGTTAAAAAGTGATATCTTTACATATTTTGAGCGCATTCTCACCGTGATCGATTACCCAAGACTATCAGACTTATGTGCTGGTAGAGTGTCGGGGCAAGAAATTCTTTATCTCTACTTGAATGATTTGTTGACTCAATATATGTCTACCCAACCTGAAGAAATTGAGATTCAAGATCATGAAGAAGATAAGGAATTGTCATCTTCATCATCGGAAGATAATTAAGTTCGGCAGTTATTTAATTATGTTATGTTTTAAGTAATAATCGTTTATGGTTTGGGGTTTAGGGTTTGGGGTTTAGGGTTTGGGGTTTGGGGTTTGGGGTTTGGGGTTTGGGGTTTAGGGTTTAGGGTTTAGGGTTTGGTATTTAGGGTTTGGTATTTAGGGTTTAGGGTTTGGTATTTGGGGTATGGTATGTTTTAATTAAGTTTTTATTGGTTTATGTTTTAATTATGTCAAAACGCGTTTTAAGGAATGTTTTAATTAAAAAATGTCAAATTGTGTTTTAAGGAATGTTTTAATTAAATTACGTTTTAAGTTATTTAATCGGATGCAGAGGATAATAAACTATAATAATCGGATAAATAAAATAAAATATAAGGTACAATATTCGGATATATAAAATAAAAGGTACAATAATCAGACAAATAAAAGCTAAGATCAACTCGCGAATTCGTGCCATACAGATAGCTGATGTCGATACAGGCCATTATAATGAGCTACGCTTGCATCATGTATCGAACAAGGGGCTATTGGAGGCATAGGTGACAAGGGGCGTACCCGGAGCCGCAAATAGTGATTTCCCGCATGTAATACCCATAAGACACCATATGGGGTACGTACTCCGGGGGGCTCGTAAAGGCAAATAAGTATAACTACCATTCCAATGTCGCTGACCTTCTCGATCATCAAATGCAGAAATACAACATATCACCCAATTGTACATCGTAGCATAACCATATAGATCGAAACCGTCCATCCAATGACCCGAGCCACACGGTATCTGATCCATAAATGTAATTCTAGCTATCTCCGCATCAAATCTCCCTGGGCCATAAATATGATCACGGTAAACGGGACTACAGATTTCCCTAAGTAAATCTGTTCTAGCCATCGTGAAATGAGATTGGTCACCCCGAACAGCATGTGAGATAACTCGAAAACCACAATGACCGTCTCCGGAAGGATTAAACCACGCTTCTAAATGCTCGTGAAACCATGAAGGCAAAAAGTCACGAAAAGGAAAGTACCTCAAATGACCAATGGTGTAGTCGACCTCAAGAGGTGCGCAAAACGATGTGCCGAAACTCCCCGTACTCGTGGTAGCAGTGGTAGACGGTGTACCGGGGCCCGTTTGAGTGGATCGGGGGGTACTATACGGAGTAAAACGAACCGTCGGATTAGAACGGGGAGTAGACGACGGAGTAACAGGAACCGTCGGAGTAGAACGGGGGGTACTAGACGGAGTACGTTGGGAAGACGCGTTTCTTTGGGGCGTAGCACTGCCTACTCGAACCCGAACCCGTGCATGCTCAACGGCGGACGGATCTCTACGAGTTCCCCTACTCGGACGTCCTCTAGGGTTCTCGTTCACCCGAGGCTCGTTTACATCCTCCTGTTCCGGATGTATCTGAGAGTAAAGGGCATCGAACATGGATGATCTCATACTCGGATCTGCATTCCGAATTTCATCGAATAACTCCTCCAATCGATCATCGTCACAAGTCGGCATTGACTCCGAACCATCGTACTCCAACTTCCTCCAAAATGCATGTAACACATCAACAGGGACCCGAGATCCGTTTCTAGCAATGCGATGAAGTGAACAAGCACATAACAAACCAAGTGTAGTAGCCTTTACACAACCGCAATCGATCATCAAGGCATCTTCCGTCATCTTGGCACCTCTTTCGAATTCTTCACGCAATTCACTGATGGCATTCTTTGATATTTTATAGGAAAGTCTGGAAAATCATCGCTGAATCTCCGTCAACCGCCTCGATCTAGATAACTCCAACAAGTTTCGGATCTCAACATGTTGTGTTTCCATCAAAGAATGAAACCGAATCCAGATGCTATCAACTGCCAATTTCGCGCTATTCAGCCATCTCTTCAAATTCGCATGAGCCGACTCAACCCGGGATGTAGAAGTATTCCCAAAATGAGTTATCTTGTTCGTTCTATACTTGGCCCATTTTTCCAAGTGCGGGAACCATTGCCTCTCAATATAAGCCGCCACTCCCGCCCATTCCCTTGCCAATTTGCCCCACGCAACATTAAACTTATCTTCGGTCTCCGCCTCGACAACCGCTTCAAACAAGTTAAAAGTTACGTGCTTAGCCCAACTATCCTGTTTCGTGATATCAAGTGCTTTCGTCTCCACGTTAGAATATATATGCCAAAGACATAGCAAGTGAGACGAATCCGGAAAAACAATGGGAATCGCGTTCAACAAACCTCCCTCGTAATCAGTAACAATAACATTAGGTTGAACGGCATCATTGAGCAGGGCCTTCAGTTTCCGTAGGACCCACAGATATTTCTCCTCAGACTCATGCGTCACAAGAGCATAGGCGATGACAAAGCTCTTCCCGACGGGTGTGACTCCAACCATCTCAACAAGCGGAAGACGGTATTCATTTGTCTTGTACGTGGAATCGATCTGTACCACATAATAGTATGATCGAAACATCTTAACGGCTTCGGATGAGCCATGAACACGTGGGTTAGCTCATCGGTTTCTGATCGATGACCCAATAATGAACGTACTTATCTTTGAACCGCAAGTGCTAACATCTGTTGTCTTGGGTTTCTCCCATCTCTTTCCTCGGCCCTTACTTTACGAGAACGATTGTAGATTTGTCGCCGATTAGGTCTTGACTTTTCCGTTCGCGATGCAAACCCGCACTAATAATTGCCGGTCTAACGTGAGCTCTAACTTGGGCATCGATATAAGCCAACTCCTCGTCATCAAACTTTGCAAAGTATCTGTCGCCGTCACAATACAACGTTAAAGCATGATTATGAAACCCGGATCTCATCACAAGCTGCCACTTACTCTCTTCTAATTCAACAACTTTCATTGAAAATTTGCAATTGCACCACGCGGTAGCGGTGTTACCCCTCATTAAAGAATCGGCATCCTTATTGACGGGACCTTTTCCACACATCCGACAAACAAAATAATGTTGTCTCAAATTCGTGTTACGACCAACTTTCTTGTTGCTTGCTCTTTTTATACCAAACCCGAGTCGGAGTCCGATCTCATATGCCCAATTAAACGCTTGAATACTAGATGCAAAGAACAGGCTAGTCTTAAAATGATCTGAGTAATCAATACCGTCTCCATCGTTAATCACCTGCGCACGCATTTCAATAAATTAGTTATTAATTTATTATTTGCTACGGAACGAGTCGGAGTAAATAAAAAATAATATAAAAATAATACAAAGACGGTAATAAGTTATTTTATACAAAACGAGTCGAAAATATTAAAGATACAAATTTAATATAAAGACGGTAATTAATTAATTCAATTGTTTTATAATACAAAAACGGTATTTAATTATTTTATACACAACGAGTCGGAAATATTAAAGATAAAAATATAATATAAAGACGGAAATTAATTATTTGAATTGTCGGAAACTATAAAAAATAAAAAAATATAATACAAAGACGGAAATTAATTATTTTATACAAAACGAGTCGGAAACAAAAAAAAAAGAAAAAAAAAGAAAAAAAAAATACACGGTTTGGGCCCTGGACGAAAAATTCCTTCGTCCATAATGGGCCTTGGACGAAGGAATTTTTCGTCCAGGCCTGGTATTGGACAAAAAATTCCTTCGTCCAAGGCCCATTATGGACGAAGGAATTTTTCGTCCAATACCTGGTCTGGACGAAAAATTTCTTCGTCCAGGCCCAGTCCGTGTAATTTTTTTTTTTTTTTTTTCAATTGCTTTTTCAACTAAATCCGTCACAAAATCTATCATAATTCCGTCTACATTCATGGCATCTATCCTAATTCGGGATTCAAACGATAATAAAACATAAATTTTTAACAAAACTAAATCGTAAACTAACCTCGTTACTAGCTTCATTGTTGGAATCGTTGTTAAAATCGTTCCCGTTCATGTTGTTAATTACAAAACCCGACTTCTTTTTTTGTTTGAATTATTTTAGTGAGACGGTGACTTGTGTTTTAGTGAGACGGAAATTGCATTTGTGTTTTGAGACGGAAATTGCATTTTGGTGAGACGGATATGGAGTTATGATATGGAGGGCAAACTTGGAAATTTACGTTAATTGTCGACGATATTTAGTAATTTGTCGACGACGTATAGCAGGACCCGCTTATAATCCCTCTACAAATATCCTACGTGACCCTATTCCACCCTAATCTCCCCCGTCGCCACTAAATCTAACTTATTTCCCCATTGTAGTCTAATACAATAGGTCCATATAATATAATCATGTACTTCCGCTATTTTTAATCTAAATTTGTAGATCTACTTACTAATTGTATTGAAGTCTACCAAATTTTCGAAAAGGTAATATTAAGAATAATTTTTTTATGCTGAATTTTTCGTTTTTTTTCTTTCACACTTGAAATTACGTGTATATATCTTTGTATATTTTCAATAAACTTTTCACATTTTTTAAAAAAATCTCGCATTTTTAAATCATTTTTTTTCATTTCAATAAATAATGCTATTAGAAATTTATAAGCAAATTAACCTTTTTCATTTGCTATTATCTTTCATTTCATTGTTATAGCAAATTTCTTTTCGCTTTCAAGTCTTTTTTTTTTTTTTCCTTTTTCCGTCAAATTAGCATAGGGCTATGTTTAATGGATTGATTGTTTACTGCCGAATTATTAAAATTGTACATCGGATTTTTCAGCAGTTTTTTTATTTTTGTTTTTTTTATATCATAATTAATACGGAGTAATCTGCAATTTACAATTTTACCTCAGTGATAGTGTGATACGTCATACCATCTTATAAAACTCATTAATGAAATAGCAGAACTAAACGTGGGTGGACCCTTTATTTAAAAATAGTAAAATATGCACTTTTAACTACAGGCTGACACATAAGCACTGTGGTTGTTTTTTTAATAAAGAGGATACGTATATCAGAATTCCAACTTTCAGCCTACATACATTTATCAGAGGTTATTTATTTTTGTAACTATATTTTTTCAAAAAAAAAATGTGTCATATAATTACGGATAAAAATGATATCTACTCTCAATTAGAATTACAATTTAACATATTGAAAAAAAAAGTTAAATAATACTCTTTCGTGGACATGAATTACTCAATCATGGACATGAATTATCGTTTTACCCTTATCATTTTTATTTTTTTTTATTTTTTGATAACGAGGGAACCCGTAGACGACGTTACCTTGATGCACACTTGCTAAACCCTTGTCATTTTAACACTCATATTCTCCAATTTTCTTCCCCTTCACTACAAGAAAAAGGCCTATTTGCAACGGACCAATCCGTTGCGAAATAACCTTAATCCGTTGCTTATATACAGTTTGCAACGGATATCTGTTGCAAACTGGTGCGTTGCTTATATGGCGTTGCAAATGAAAAAATATGCAACGGATCGGTGTTGCTAATTTTTATGCAACAGACGTATATTATTTGCAACGAATGATCCGTTGCTTAAATGAGGTCCACGTGGCACCTGTTTGGTCAATTATGAGATGGATTTCCGTTGCAAAAAAAATGTTTTCCGTTGCATAGTAAAGGGAAAAGTCAACAAATTGACTTTTTAAATTAATGGATAGCCGTCACAAAACCTGTAATTTCCGTTGCAAACACAAATGCATTGACTTTTTTAATTAATGGATAGCTGTCACAAAACCTGTAATTTCCGTTGCAAACACAAATGGGAGATTCAAGCATTCCTGCATCCATTTTCCTCCATTTCGTTACGATATCAAACAATAAACTTTAAAGAAGCCAACAATATAGAAACTTGGAATTGTTCATTTAGCAAATTTAAAAGAGTACATACATTGAAAACATCCTCAAAAAAAATCCATACGTAATTTGCTAAGCAATTTCGTTGTCTAGCTATTATGGAGTAATCTAGCTAATTAGTTGGGATTGATGTCGAGTTGCCACTTCCACCATCATCATTGAAGTCGTCTCGATTTTGGAACTGGTTGCTATCACAATTTGGGTCAAAGTCAGACCCAAACTTTGCTTGTAGAAACGCCTCCATTCTTTGTACTTTGTCTTCGAGCACTTTGTTGCGGAGCTCAGTTTCAACATTCTTGCTCACAAGTCGAGGTAGTATTCCGGGCGAATAATCCTGGTCGATATTGTTGGACTCTCTACTTCCAGTAGCCGAGCGTTCAAAGTAATGCTCGCGTGCGGCTCCAGTACCAAAAACTAACCCCTTCTTATTAAAGCCGCATTTTTCAAGGTAGATTTTATCTTTATTGATATCCGTTTCACCTTGAGATTGAAGGGCACTAATTTCTGCCTCAATAGATACCGAACATAACGGATAACTGAATCGATTAAGACAATCCAACCTCATCATGTCCAGTCCTTATTCTGAAGGCGGGGCTCTATATGCTCTAGGTTTAATGAACACTAATCATGGGAAGGGCATCAAACCATTTCTTCGTGATAGCCTACGCAGTACTAATGTTGAGGTTTGATATTTATTTTTAAGGATTTACTATTTAGTGTCATTTTGTTTGGTTCATCAGTGGAGTTAAATATGTGGGAGGCTAGAGTTTACATGATTTAAATTCCTACACTACAGCTAAACCATTATAACATCCAAGCCTACACTACAGCTAAACCATTATAACATCCAAGCCTACACGAATCTGAAGCCTACACTGCAGCTGAAAGTTCAACACCATCAAACCACAAGCCTCACACATCCCTCCATTGTATTTCAATACTCGGGTTGGAATCAAAGACAACCAGCAAGACGAAGTTTCAAAATCATTTAAAAAAATCAAAACTTACAACGTATTCTTCAGCTTTCTTTGAAACGTATCCTCCCGTCTTCTTCGTTTTTGTTGCTTTCAATAACTCAATTGCAGGTGGGTAATCTCCTCCATTAGCCTAAACATGGTAACAAATTTAGTTTAACACACAAACACTGAAGGAAATCCCATAATTGAACTTATAATGCTAAATTTGTTACTTACTAATTTCTCCATCACTAGTAGAGAATTCATTCGGCCCATGGTATGCGTTCCTAAAGCTTTTCAACCTTTTGCATTTGATTTGCGATTGGCCTCTGCTTGAGCTGATTTTTGTTTCCCTTCTTCGGACTGTCTATCAAATAGCAATTCAGCATGGAGTGCATCACCCATCCATTTCCAATTTTGCTTTTTACGGCCCGACAAACCATGGTCCTTAGCCGTGTTTTGAAGAGTTTGGTAAAAGCAGCTCTAACTTGGTCTTCCTCATCTTTAGGATAATCCACTTTGCTCTGTTTATTCAAAAATAGAGAACTTACCATCATCGAAAAGTAATGTAAAAAACGCACCAATAAGTTGGATAATTCATCATTAATTAAAGTAAAAAAAAAAACATGAATTGAAGATCCTAAGCAACAATAAGTTAAACCTGAGTTACGTACAAAATTAATTACAAAAATTCCTCAAATTATCATTTACAACTTCCACAGAAATGCAGACCATAGCAATATCACAATCAAAAGTTTTATACTGAACTACTAACCATAACCTTTAGTGTCATCAGTTTAGTCTGTTGCTCTTAGTGACCGGTTGTCCCTGGTAAGTTTCACTTGTTCTCCCCTTTTCTTATACATACTCAAATATTATTCATTATTATGCTATACACCCATAAAAATCCGAATTATTCTATCATTTAACTTATAATGGTCTATTGCTCTTAGTGACCAGTGAATTACTTTGTCAGCTTCTAGTGCAGTCTTATAAGCAGCATCTTGTTCCTCCCTCAATCACATATTGTTTCTCCTCTACTCGACTTTTGGCAATGTAAACTTATGATCCTAAAAGTGAAACCACTTAAAGGACAACAAGTCCTTCCAATTTTACAAGCACATCCAACAAGTCATTAGTGTATACTTCCTCCATTCCATTGAATAGTTTGCATATTCCATTTTAGGCTATTTCACTTGATTGTTTGCATTTCCTAATTGATACATGATTTATTCATAAATTGACTTAAATACCCTTAACTAAAAAATCACCTCTTTCATTCATTTCACTTTTTTCTCGTTCAATTGTAACTCCCCCTCTCTCTCTTGCGTTAATCTCACCCACCCTCATCTTCCTCATTCAATTCCCAGATTCATTACTCCCTCATTAAATCCCCTGATTCATCTCCCTCATTCAACTCAATCCCCCTATTCAACTCCCTTATTCAATTCCCAACATCCAACTTCCAACGCCTCATTTATCATGCATCGAATTGCCTATAAAATCAACTCTCCCATCTCCCTTTATTTATTCACACAATTTACTCTTTCAATCAAACATCTCCTCTCTTTAATTTATGATATTTACGATTTTTTCATCAAACCCTAGATAATCAATTTGGTGGTTTATTATCATCAAACCCTATAGCTGTTTATTTGGGAATATTTTTTTGTTTTTTCCACGAAACATTTTTTTTTTCATTAATTTGTTTTAATTTAATGGCATCTCATTCCGGGGACAAGAGAGAGTCGGATCTGGGGTGTTCGAAGAAGAAGGCTCTTGAGGCGGAAGGTAATGAGGAGGTCGTTGTGGTGAAGGACACGGTTCAGAAGGAGGTCAAGAAGGAAAGTATGGTTAAGGGTGTGGTTGATGTTAATGAGCCTGACCCCGCTGAAGTTTTCCGACCTACTGATTCAGATTATACTTCGTCTGAGGTTGCTAGGATGGATATAATTGATACCAATAAAATTGGATATCGAGGTTGGAAATATGTTGAGTATAATGAAGACAAAGATTATTATTTCAGGTTAGATGAGAATGGTGAGGAGGTTGAGTATAATGGTTCTGCAGATACGGATTCGGGTTTTGATCCGTATGCTCCGGCAAGCTCGTCAGGTGACGATGAGGTTTCATCGAGCCTTTGTAAGCGTAGTAAAAATATTTGATTTTTTCTGTTCTTTTCATGTCGTTTTCTTATTTCTCTCTGTTGGTCGCTGCTGTAATGCTAGAATTTATCTTATCTTGAACTCGTCTGTGATGTTGTTGTTATGCTAGAATTTATCTTATCTTGCTTTCTGTTGGTGGCTGCTGTATTGAATTTCTGGTTTTACCCTGCTGGTTTTATGCTGCCCTTCATCAATGAGTGCATTCATACAGATGACTTTATCTTCCGTTTGAGGTTTCCCTGAAATTTCTAGCCCAATGATTTTTTGAGGGCATTAATTGAAATGAAAGTATAGCAGTATGTGTAAATAGCCTTTCCATTGCAATTTTGTTGAGACTACATGTAAATAATTATCCCTATTTACTAGTGATGGAGGCTTTATGTTTTGTTTGAAATCTTTGTAAACTGCCACCTTTAGTTTTGTTAGAGGTTTTACCCGTAACTTAAAATTAGATGGAGGCTTTACTAAGGGTTTTAATCCTAACTTAAAATGTCACCCCTAGTTTAAATAAGATGGATGCTTTACATTTTAGTTTCCAAATTGCGCAATTCAATGATGAATGGCATGTAACATTCCTGAGAATTGTTTCATTGAAGTTCAATACATAAGGCCTTTACAAAAAGTTACCAACTGCCTAACATACAAAAGTTACAAATTGCCTAACATACAAAAAGTTACCAACTGTCTTCATGGCTGAAATTTCTTCAAATGTTGCCCCTGTGAACTTCTTTCCAAATGCTAGTTTGTTGTTGACTGATCATTGATTGCATTCAATGCAATTTCCATGGCTTCAATGTTTACCTTTAACTTATTTGTCCATCTCCTTTGTCTTACTAATCTTTTTTTACCTAAATGTGGCAATGGATAGGAATTGCTTCCTTTCACTTTCAGGATTTCATTCATGCAAGCTTGTAAAGAACCCCAAACATTTCTTAGTTTGTCATAACTGATTGTTTCATATGCATTCACAACTGAATCCACAAGTTGACAGATTGACCTTGATGATTTCTTATGTTGCATGGTTTGGATTGAATGAAAAAAGCCTAAGTCTAAGATGTTCAAGTCTGGGCTGTTTGGGGGTGGTTGTATTAGATCAATGTCAAACCCGTCACTTTTGGCAGCATGAATAAAGTCGGGATCTGTCCCTTTAATGTGGGGTGTGGCATTATCTTGCTGAATAAAAATCCTCTTGTTAGCTCCTTCAGGCCATTTGGCCTTAATTGCGGGTAATACTTTCTCTAATAAGCATTTTTTTGTCACTGCTTTTGTTATGCTTTCTATGGGTTTTACTTCTAAAGTACCCCTCACCCTATTTTTAGAGGCCCTTCTTGCTGGTGCGGTTACTGTAAAAGGGAAGATTCCTATTTTCCCATCAAATATACATATACCATCCTCGTCAAATCTAGGTCTAGCAACCGCGGCCATGAACATAATTTTAGTAATAAACCTCTTTGATTGACATGTTCTATGTGGCACCCTTTCACCATTCAAAACGTAATACCTTTGTGTTAATCGTGTCATATAAAACCATTTTTCGTCAATATGAACAACATTAAACATGGCTTCATAAACTAGATTCCCATTTAAAGTACTTGCTGAAATTTTGCCTAAGACCCAATGTATTCTGGTCATCATGTTTTCATGGGTTAAAGATGGTCTAATTGGACTTGTATGAACCCTTATTTTCCCTTTTTGGACTAATCTCCAAACAGTCGTAGTTGGTAACCCCATAGCCTCAGCAAGGTCTTTAATGGTCATTCTATTTTCTAAGGGTATTTTTCTTACCTCTTCCAAGTCGATTATTCTTGTTCGTATCCTGCCTTTGTACCGTCTATTAAGGTTAATCACTTGCCCGTCTTTGATTTGTGTGTGGACTTTTTTCCACATTTTGCCAATTGTGTTTCTTGATACTCCATAATCATTGCTTAAATGATTTATTAGACCATGCTTCAGTTTTCCACCTTCATAGCTTAGTGACATTCTTTGACAAATTTGTTTGATTTCAATGTTGGTGAGCCGTTTTTTCTTTGGCTCAATGGTTGGTGAAGGGATATCATCATCAACCTCAGCAACCAGTGGAACGGTAAGACGTCTTTCCATCCATTCTTTTAAAAAAGAATATTGTTGACTGTTTGGTGCTTCTTGGTTGTTGGTTGTTGCTTGAAGCTGCCCACTGCTGCTGCTGGCCACTGCTCCTACCCACTGCTGTTGCTGTCCATCCATGGTAGATGCTGCTGCCGCCTGCTGCTGGTGGTTTGGTGTTTCTTGGCTGCTGCCGCCTGCTACTGGTGGCCACTGTTGATGACCACTACTGTTGTTCATTCTTTTAGTACAAGATCAGAGTATTTTGTTTGTTTTAGATGGTGTATTAGAGTTGTTTTAAATTGTCTAACATTTTTTTACTCTCTAAGAATGTTTGTAATTTTGGTATTGATAGTGAGGCTATTTATAAGCCATTGTAAAAATTGAAACTTTCAGCAAGTGATGTCTCAAATTTTTTTTTGATTGTTTATGAAAAGTGGGAGGGAAATGAAATTTCCAAATGAAAATCTTAAATTTCAGTCATTGCTTGTGAAATAATGGAGGGAAAAGAAATGTGAGTTGACGAAAATTGGAGGGAAAAAAGTGAGTTGACAAAAATTGGAGGGAAAAAAGTGAGTTGACGAAAATTGGAGGGGAAAAAGTGAGTTGACAGTGGACTTTGTAAAATTGTTGCTTTTTGCAAAGACACCTTTTGGTGGGGTTTTAAAGATTAAATTAGTAAACAAACAATTAATACCCCACATTTTTGCCCTTTCTTATTTTTTGTGCTAAAAGCAAATGCAAACTATTCAATGGAATAGAGGAAGTATTAATTAATGCGTCATTTAATTTTACCAAATTTTGAAAGAATAAGCAAAAGCCTATTATAATATACGACTAGCTATTATGTCTCACTCAATAATCTTTACTTATTAGGACTTCGATTAAGCTGCAGAGTTTCATTTATGTGGAAATGGAAGAACCATAATTTAAAAAAAAATTGTAGAACCATCCACCATTCCACCTTCTTTTCACGTATACTACATCAAGAGGAGTGTGCTTGTCTTATTCCAATTACAAATGACATAGAATCAACTGCTAGAAAAATTCACAATTAATAGTTGGACCAACAATGCGGAACTCTGTAATTGCGATCACACATAGCGGTAAAATTCAGCTGGAAATCCTCAATTAATTGGCTCGGTTTCACATAATTATACACAGGGACAAGGCTTAAGCTAATGGTCGAGTCCAATTAATGGTTAAATATCCTAATAGACGAAGAAAAGGGAATAATAGAGTAATGTGAAAGGGATTGAGATTTGTGCATCATAATTCATAACCTGCCAAATTCCTTGCTCTATCCATACTCATCATCGTCATACTCTCTAATACTATTCCCCCCAAATACATTTTGCACTTACAACATCTTTAATCATTCGAATTCTTAATTAAAAAATAGGAAACATCAACAACGGAGAAGAGCCTAACCCTAACTAATCCCCACAATAAAAATGCAGTCTTAAACTGCAATAATTTTCAATTTTAATCGACTAAAATGCTTAATTGAAAAGCCTAACCCTAATCCCTAACATGATTGAACAAAGTTGATTTCCTAAGCCCTGGCATAATTAGAAAAACTGAATTCAATGATAAATCAGAATAAATAAAGGAAAAAAAGAGTCATTGCAATGATTATTATAAGAAAACAAACGGAAAAAGCTTACCTGGTATAAGAGAAAAAGACCGTATCAGGCAAAGGTAGTGGTGATATCGGGCAAAGATGGAACTATGGCGGCTGACGGTTCATAAGGAACCTTGACTCTCTTTGAACTTGACGATAGATTTGCTGTAGATGTCGCTGGGTTTTCTGATGGTCTCTCCTCTCTTCAATCTCAAGCAGGGATAATGACGAGTTCCTGATAATGACGAGTTCCCTATAAAATCCAAACGAAAAGTAGAAAGATAAAGACGGGTACCTAGAGTTAGAAAATAATGGCCATGGTAATAGAGGAGCAGTGATGGCGGCGAGATGCAATTGTAAGTTTGGCGGTTGTTGAATTGAGGGGATCGGAACTGATTAGGAGGGAATCGGGGGGGTTTGGGGATTAGGGTATGTGAAGAGGCGCGCGCAAAATAATACGGAGTAATCAGTTGTTTAAGTGATAGCAAAGTCTTTTTTTAATATGTCGATTAATATGTCTATTGTAGTTAAAACCGCTATACAAGTTTTTGGTGGCGGTTTTTGATAAAGAACTGTTGTCATTTATCATTATCTTTAGTGTCGTTATTAATGTCGGTTGTATGAATAACCGTAAAAAATGACCTATGGTGACGGTTTTAACCTAAAACCGACACAAATAATTTTTTTTATTGTGACGGTTCTTTATTAAAACCGCCACAATAGGCTTACTATAGCATAAAAATTTCGTTTCCCGCCAATTTTTTTTGTCTTTTATGTCGTTTTCTATTAGAACCGCCACGATAGCGGCGACACGATAGGGAGTTTTTCTACTAGTGCATCGGTCCTTAAGTGGCCATCACAGAAGGAGACGCATCGCGGTGAATCTCGGTTGAAAATCCGATACAACTCGGTCAAGATTTTGAACCATGGGCGTAGACTGTATAGGCTTCTGATACTATTTACAGAATAAGATAAAAAAATTAAAAAATTGGGAACTTTAAATCAACCATTAATTTCGACTGCAATTAGAGGTACATGAGCAGGGTCAGCTGCAAATAATGCAGCACACACATACACACACGAGCGCTTTTACACCACTAAAATCTGAATATGTAAGAAGTTTGTACACTTAACATCGTGGTTCCCATTGTAATGCCCCCTACTCACTTTATTTTTAACATTCTGATATGATTTTCATCCTAATTTATTAACTTATTAACATCCAATTTCAACTAAACAATCAAACATCCAATTTCAACTCAACAAATATCGAAATTCAACAATCAAACATCCAAAAACATCAAAAATCAATAATAAAACTATACAAATCAAACCCTAATTTAAAATTAAAAAAAATTGTAGAAGAGAAGGGGACGACACATACCGTCGAGGGCGAGGAAGGAGGCTGCGGCCGGTGGTACTGGTGGAGACTGCGATGGTCCGTTGTGGACGAGATCGAACGGCGGTCGCGTACCTTTTTTTTTTTTTTTTTTTTTTTTGGAAAAGTAATCGTCACACACGATCAGGAGGAGGAGTTGGGGTTGTGAATTTGGGGTTGTGAATTTTGACTTGTCTAAATAGTATAAAAGATGAGTTTTTAATAAAGAGGGAAAATGGAAATAAAACCCGCGCATGATGGTTTATTGGGAATTGTAGGAGTTTAACCAATATGCAACGGATATGCATTACAAAATCCGTTGCATAAATTAACCAGCTTTAAATTTATTAGGCAGGTAAATAGATATGACGCATATCCGTTGCAAATTTTCATTAAGCCGTTACATAATTTAATATCCGTTGCAAATTTTCATTTAGCCGTTGCATAATTTAATATCCGTTGCAAATATAATAATATCTGTTGCAAGTAATACTTAGCAACGGCTTATACAGTTCGTTGCAATTAGTCCGTTGCAAATCAACCTTTTTCTTATAGTGCTTTCAATTCCCCTTTTCAACTTCCTCCCATCATATCTCAACCACCACCCGCCGCCTAAATTGGTTGCACAAACCGAGTGGGACTCAAATTTGTCCAACGTGGAAAACAAATCCTTATAATTGTTAGAAATTCTATAGCAAATGACGTACTCCATACTACAATCTCCTTCTCTTTCCTCTTATTAATTTTCACCTAATTTGTCCCACTTTCACATGTAATTCTTCAATTGTTTTCATTTTAATATCAGTTTGTAACTATACTGTTTCAAATTGAGTTAAGGTAAGACAAGGACCCAAACTTTACTAATTTTTCCGGTTAAGGGACTCAACGTTTAAACTTTACTGTTAAGAACCCGAGACTAACACCGTTGAGTTCATATAATACAAAGTGTATATGGCTTACCTAAAATATGTGCCACACCTCACACCTCACTTGTAGACTTCTTTTCTTTTTTAATAAAAAAAAATACTAGCATTGGAAACCCAGTACATACCCAGAATCATAAACATCTGCCATATCTTTCATGAACTTTGTTTCGATTTAGTGAAGCAGCTACGTTCATGCGCTTCCATGATAAGGAATTTGGAAGGTACAACTTGGATTTTAACAAAGTAAAGGGAGTCACAAATTCGGTCCCAGTGCTCTGTTTTTCTCCGTTATGACAAACTTTTGTTAGTAACATGTGAGTTCTATTGAGCATGGTAATTTTCGAATCTTATGTCCAGACGTAGTCCGTTAATTGAGAATATGATCGGAAAGTTTCGGACTGTTTCGTGACAGTTTTTTCGAAATCGTATTTAACATATCCCTTTTGGTTTGCTATTATAGTGTTGTTGGCTTTATTTCTTATGAGTTTGAACAAATTTACCGCTGTTTTTCAATGCTAGAAGAAATTAAACAATTGCATAACTTGAATGTTTATTTTCTGGTTTAGATTTTTTTTGCATCGTGCTCTATTTTTCCCATTCTATGTAACTGGGTTTTGTTCATATATTAAGACTTCTACAAATGCTAATTTTTTTTTTTTTTTTTTTTTTTTTTTTTTTTTTGGTGACGAGGAGGTTGGATCCTCCCGGATCTGACGGACCCCCCCCGCTGCGCGCACTGTCACTACGCGAGTTCTTTCCCGCGGATTATTCCTCTCTCCGGGCGTCGCCCAGGAAAGTGTTCATCTAGGGAATCGAACCCAGGACCTCGCAATTCCTCCTTAGGAGGCTTTGAGTTTACCCTGGAATTCCACTAGACTCACACATCTTGGGTTACAAATGCTAATTATTCTACACACAATTCATTATATGAACTTAACGTGTTAGTCTCGGGTCCTTAACCGTAAAGTTTAAACGTTGAGTCCCTTAACTGGAAAAATTAGCAAAGTTTGGGTTCTTGTCTTACCCTTAACTCGTTTCAAATTACGTTTTCACAAAGTTAAGTAATTTTGATGTGACACCCCTTCCTCATAAACCCTAATTTAATTTAGATCTACATAATTTCATATATATAAAACTGATGTGTATATTTTCAACTCAAAATTATCATTACTTGATTGATGAATATGAGAAGCAAGATTCATAATTGAGTAATTTGGCGAGGATTTGATTTAACTTTTAGAGGAAGAGAAAAAGAGAGGATTTTTTTTTTTTTTTTTTTTTTTTTGAGTAAGGGCAAAGAATGGAAAAAAGTCCGTGAAAGAGTAATTCATGTCCATGAAAGAGTAACTACGTTTTAAAAAACTGAAAGAAATATAAGCAGCTTGCTTATCCAAATTAATACTGTATTACGCACTCTATGATTTTATCAGTCAAGTTAACCAGATCATAAATAAATGTTGTTTAACACTTCATAACAATAATTAAGTTACCTATTTTTTTTTTATAATACTTTATGCATTTTGCCGATCTTTAGATTTATACTCCCTCCTATTCAAGATAAACCTCCCTATTTCCATTTCCGTCTATTCACAATAACTTCCCTATTTCCTTTTTTGGTAAGTGTTTGTGTGGTCCAAATTTAATTGTATGGTGGGGCAGTGTATTTCTGTGGTTCAAATTTATTTATATGGTGGGGTAGTGTGTTTTCTTAATTTTTGTGTCGAAATAAAATGGAGGTTTATTGTGAATAGGAGGGAGTAATATTTTAGTGGAGTTACCAAGTATGCAACTATTCATTCACATATGCATGTCCAATATGAGATGTAAGAGAAAAAGTTGTCCTTTTTTTTTTTTTTTTTTTTTTTTTTTTTTTTTTTATCAATGTTGAGCCAGAAAATATGCTATATGATTCCGTATCTAAAATAAACTCGGTTATACTTCCTCTATTCTCATATAATGTACCCATTTTATTAAAATACTCCACTCATATATTTAACAAATGGATACATCATATAAAAATGAAGGAAGTAATAAAAAGAATAAGATATCAGTCAATTTTCTAACAGCAGTAATATGTATTAGAATAATCATTACAATGTAATGTGTTCAGCCTAGCCGACGCAAGTCAACACCTTGGACAGCCTAGCCGACGCAGCCTGTCAAAGATATCCAAAGCAAGTCAACACCTTGGATGACCCTTAGCCGCGAAATCGGGCTGTTGTCCCGCCGGTCTCGGCTTTGTGCAACTAGCCGGTAGGAGACAAATCCGCGTACTCACATCCAAGACCCCTAGGCATGGAGTCAACAGGGCCCGCCGACCTGCCATGGGTCCCTCGGACGAGGGTAGAACAGTCTTTCCACCTGCTTTGCCAGTTGGCCACTTGGCCACTACGTGACAAAAGGTGAAAGTTTATAAATACTCCTCAACCCTCATTGAGGAAAGGATCCGCAAATAATCAATTAAACATACTAATCTGGTATAAACTCCCTTATCTCTCTACAATATACTTTGTGTCAAGTAACACACAACTTAATCCCTTTAAGTTTACTGACTTGAGCGTCGGAGTGAGTTCGCTCGGTACCAAGCCGAGCCCTCAGTTTGTTCATCGTTTCAGGAGAGGCCGAAAGGAAGAGTCAAGCAAAGTCATCATTCTACAAGCTCACGTGGTAACAAATCTGCTCCGTAATCATACCCGGAACAATTGGCGCCGTCTGTGGGGAAACCATACTAAAAGCTAGTCAAATCCCTTACAAAAAAAAAAAAAAAAAAAAAAAAAAAACAAAACCCACCCAACAAGCTAAGAAGATGTCGAAGCAACTGAAGTAATTGTGACCGACGAAACTACATTCTATCGAGATGACACACACCACACCGAGATTGGGCGTCCCCACCGGCCGGGTAATTCAACCGCGTTCGGGATGCCAATAATACAAACACCGCCGCCACGCCATGTCACTATCATGGGACATGTGGTCGATGCAAAAAATCGAAGTCGCTCCTGGACCTGATGGGTAATACGCCGATCACCCCGCCACAACGACGGTGACGGCAAAGACACCCGCAGTGACCAGGGCCCATAAAGTGACTCCGATCAACTTGACCGAGCAATACAAGGAGCCGAGCATGCAAGGACGCGGCGGTGCCCGTGGTGTCGATGGCGGACAAAGTCCTTCCCCACCTCGTGGGAGGACAGCGTCGCCGCGGCAACAACGAGGCCACCCACGAAGAAACGAAGAAAGGAGCCCGACTCACCGAGTCGGATAACAAGAAGCCCTTCCCGCTACGGGAGAGAAGCCGGACTAGGGATGCGAGGAGCCGATCGCCGCGTGTCATTCGGCACGTGGTCAGACAGCCCCTCCATGACTACGTCCTCGAAGTTCCGGTGCCGACCAAACTAAAGCTGCCGCCCCTATCATACAAAGGGGACAGTGACCCAACCGACCACGCCGAGGCTTTCGAGTCTTACATGTCGGTATGGGAGCAGCCTGATGAGATATGGTGCCGAGTCTTCCCAACAACCCTGCACGGGATGGCCCAAAGTTGGTACAAAGGGCTACCTAATGGCTCGGTGTACTGTTATGCCGATCTCAGGGATAATTTCATAGCCCAGTACGCTTGCAACAAGCGAAGGGCCATGGAGACATCGGATCTCCTCACTATCCGACAGGGGGAGGACGAGTCTCTACGAAGCTATGTGAAGAGGTTCGACGCAAAAGCTCAGCAGATCCGTGAGCTGAACACCGAACTGGCGGCCTTCGCACTGATGAAGGGCCTGCCAAAAGGCGAGCTCAAAAACGAGCTGATCAAGTGCGGGGACCTCAACCTGGACTCCGCCAGAAGGATGGCCGACCAAGCCATAAAGGTGGAGGATTACCACAAGACCTGGGTAGGCCACAGTGAAACTGGGCACCAGGAAAGGAGGAGCCGCCGGGAGAATGCTGACGAAGGTCGCCGTGACAATGATCGGTCACGGTCTGAAAAATCTAACAGGAAGCAGAACTCGGCGGGCGCCGGGGGGAGTTCGGGACCATACACCCAAAAGCAGTATCACGGTCTCACCCCCCTGGTCAAATCACCGGCCGAGGTCTTTGCCCTGAGCAAGAGTGAAGGGCAGAAATGGCCAAGACCCCCCAAGACAAAGGCGGAGGGCGATACAAGCCAATTCTGTGATTACCACGGCCAGGCCGGCCATAAGACCGACGATCGGCATCCAAGAACGCCATCGAGGAGCCGATCCTGAAGGGGGCTCTCAACAAGTACGTAGGCGGGAACCCGTAATCCGGCTCCGACGGGCGAACAGGAAATCAGTATTCCAGAGAATGGGAGTGATCCAGGTGGTAATCGGAGGAAACGAGAACGGCGGATCGGCTAATGGGCACAAACGGCACCTAAATGAGCTATACCAAGCCATCAACTTTGTGCCCACCACAGCGATCCCCGCTTCCACCGTCCCCGATATAACCATCGGAAAGAAAGACTACGAAGGAGTCGTAGCCCCACACAGCGACCCGCTGGTGGTCCACCTTGACATAGCCAACCACTTGGTTAAGAGGTGCCTAATTGATACAGGCGCCTACACAAACATCATGTTCAGGGAATGCTTCCTCAATCTCGGTCTGAAGATTGAGGACCTGAGCCCTTGTACCAACCCACTATACAGCTTCTCGGGGGCCGGCCTTGTACCCCTGGGGTCCATTAGATTGCCGGTGATGTTTGGCCAAGACGGTGCGGCCAAGAATGTTTTTTCCGAGTTCGTGGTCATTGACGGTTCGTCCGCCTACAACGTCCTCATAGGTCGAGTCACCTTGAGTGAGGCCGATCTTTGTGATGTCCATCCGGCTCGACATTGATGTATGTCTCGGACCGGGGAAGCGCAAAGCTCGTCTCAAAGGACGAAAGAGACGAAACTCATCAATGTCCAAATATCGCGCGAGGGTGTAACATGCAATCCCTCAAAGTGGCGAAGAAATCGAGAGAAGGGGAAGAGCCCATCCTTACAACAGAGGGTGATCCGATGAGCACCAACAGCGTCGGCATGGTCGAGGGGCCGAGACCGAACAAATAGAAATTGACCCGGGCGCACCGTAGCTATCGGTGTCGGTGCTGAGCCAAAGTTCGAGCCGACCTCCCGAACCTGCCGAGGAAGAACAAAGACGTCTTCGCGTACTCGGCCGCCGAGATGCCAGTGTGAGCCGAGAGGTGATCGTTCACAAGTCGAACGTACTCTCTAACGCTCGCCCGTCAAGCGTAAGATGAGGAACTCCTCGGCCGAGAAAGATGAGGCCATCAAGGCCGAGGTAGACAAACTATTAGAGGCGAGCTTTATCATGCCTTGTACTTACCCCGAGTGGCTAGCAAATGTTGTAATGGTGAAGAAGTCATCGGGGGGTGGAGGATGTGTGTGGATTTTACAAATCTTAATAAAGCATGTCCTAAAGATTGTTATCCCTTGCCTCGAATAGATAGTTTAATAGACGCAACGGCAGGCTACACTATCTTGAGCCTGCGCCGACGCCTTTTCAGGGTACCATCGGTATTCATGGCCGAAGAAGACATGCCTAAGTGCGCATTAATCACCATACACGGCACATACATGTATAAAATGATGCCGTTCGGTTTGAAAACGCAATGGCGCAACTTACACTAGGCTGGTGGACAAAGTGTTTCAAGATCAAAAAGGGCGAAACATCGAGGCTTACGTCGACGATGCTATTGTAAAAGAAAGTCGACGCGAGCACTTGACCGACTTGAGCGAAACGTTTTGTTCACTAAGGAAATACAAGATGAAACTTAACCCAATGAAATGAAACTTGGTGTCCGGCAGGTAAGTTCCTCGGCGTGCTTGTCGGTGCCGGGGAATTGATGCCAATCCGAGAAAGTCCAAGCAATCTGGACCTTCCTGAGCCGAGGAATCGAAAAGAGGTTATGATGTTGACCGGGAGAATGGCGGCTCTCGCCGTTTCATCTCTCGGTCAGGTAGACAAAGCACCCCATTCTTCAAAGTGTTGAAGGGGAATAAAGACTTCACCGGGGGAGGAACAGAGCACGGCTTTCGTGCAATCGAAAGCTCATCTTCAAACTCTCCCGACCCTGTCCAGCCGATCTTTGGGGAGACGCTATATCTATACATAGCAATTACCTCGGCCACGGTCGGTCCGTAATCATCGAGAGAAGAAGACAAGCAAAGAACACCCAATCTACTTTGTCACCATACAATCGTTGCCCGCGAAAGAAATTACCCACCGATTGAAAAAGCGGCCTTTCTTAAATCGTCGTTGCCGCAAGGAAACTCAAACCTTACTTCGACGCACATCCCGTGACGGTCTTAACCGACCAACCATTGGAGAAAGCATTGGAAAAATTTGAACAATCCGGCGCAGCTCATCAAATGGGCAGTAGAGCTATCCGGCTTCGGCATTCAATACAAGCCGAGGCCCTCGATAAAGGGGCAGGCACTCGCAGACTTCCTGGCCGAGTGCACATACCAAGAAGAACCAAACCCCGGAGTTTGGGAAGTATACACCGACGGGTCCTCCACGGCGAACAGCTCAGGAGCCGGCATCCTTATCATCAGCCCAAACGGGGACGAGTTTGAGTACGCCTTGAAATTTACCTTCTCGGCCTCAAACAACGAATCCGAATATGAGGCGGTGATAATCGGAGTCGAGCTAGCTAGAGCTGCGGAGCGAGCACATTGTGTTGAAGACAGGACTCACTATTGGTTACTAACCAAATCGGAGGAGAGTTTGAGGCTCGGACGACGGGATGGTAAGATACCGGAAAGGGTAAAAGGCGACACAAAGAAAATTGAAATCTTTCCAAATCCAATGCATTCCCAGTGTCCGAGAACAACCGAGCCGACGCTCTCTCAAAACTTGCCGCTTCTACCATCAAGAATGTCACCGTAGGACCGTCTTTGGTGGATATCAGGAATGCTAAAAGCATCACTGAGACCGTCGGCATGGTGGGCGACATAGAAGCCAAGACGACGTGGATGACTCCGATAATGAAGTACAAACTGACAAATGAGTTACCGGAGGACCACAGTCTCTCCCAGAAGAAAAGAAGGATCGCCGCAAGGTACTTGGTGTTTGAAGGAGAGTTGTATAGAAGGTCCGTAATAAGGCCACTTCTGAAATGTGTCGGCCCAACCGACGCAGAGCTCATACTGACAGAGATTCACGAAGGCATCTGTGGACATCACATGGGGGCAAGAACACTAGCCCACAAAGCTCTCAGAGCCGGCTACTTCTGGCCTACCATGCTTGAGGATTCCAGAGCTAAGACCAAGAAGTGTAAAAATTGTCAGATGCATGCTCCGGTGATACATGCACCTTCCCGAGACCTGCAACCGGTGCTTAGTCCCCTTCCTTTTGCACAGTAGGGGATGGATTTATTGGGGCCATTTCCAACGGCCTCCGGAGGAATAAAGTACCTGATCGTCGCCGTCGACTACTTCACCAAATGGGTCGAAGCTGTCGCGGTACCTGCCAAGACGACGGCGGCCGTAAGAAAGGTAATCTGGGAGAACGTCATAACTCGATTTGGGTTACCCCAAGTCATGGTGTTTGACCACGGCCGAGAGTTTTGGAGTGACATAGTGATGAACTGGCTAGAAGAGCTCGGTATCAAGTTTGCATACTCTTCCGTCTGCCACCCTCAGAGCAATGGGCAAAGGAGGCGATAATAAAACAATCCTAAACGGGCTGAAAAAGAAAGTTGAAGATCTAAAGGGAAGGTGGGTTGATGAACTACCGGCGTCTGTGGTCCCTTAGAACCACGGAGAAAGAAGCAACGGGTACAATCCATTCCACCCGGTCTATGGGTCCAAGCCGTCCCGCCAATCAAGCATCGGTGCCAACATTCGGAGGCAAACCTTTGACCCGGTCGAGAATGAGGAAGGCCCGAGAGTCTCCCTAGACACTGTCGAAGAAAGCCGAGACACGACACGGCTTAACTTGGCAGTATATCAAAATCGAATGAGAAGAGCATACAACCGTAGGGTCCACAAAAGAGACTTAAGAGTAGGAGATCTAGTCCTAAGAAAGTCAGCCGCCACCAACAAAGGAAACATCCATGGCAAAATGACGGCCAACTGGGAAGGACCCTACAAAGTGGTTGAAGAAATGAGGCCGGATACATACCGGCTAACAGACATGGGGGGAGTGCCTCTAATGAGCCACTGGAACACCGACAATCTTAGAAAATACTTTGTATAGCGGCGGAGGTGTCCGAGACCGTTGTAGGCACCCCAACGCTTGATTATATATAATGAAGAATGTTCCAAGTTTTCTATCAAAGTGAAATGTCCCTTCCATAGTCATACCAAGATATTTACAACAGCAGTCAAAACGTAAACTCGATCACCTCGGCCAAAGCCGGGGTGACGAGGAAACGCGACTTGCCCCACGATGATTGATTCAACATGCTTAGGAACGTATAAGTACGGTTGAGAAGCGCAAATCGGACGCCTCGGCATGGCCGAGAGTGAAAGAGGAAGCGATAAACACGTCTACAGATACGAACGCTATCGCGCCGTAACCCCGATTGCCTCGGCCAGACCGAGAGTGACGGGGACACAACGACCGATACGCTAACATGTTCACAACGGCGGTTGGGAAACGCAAATCTGACTGCCTCGGGCGGTGGAGGAAGCGACCGACACGCCAACATGTTTAAAAACGTTAAGTACAGTTGAGATACGCATTCTAACTGCCTCGGCCAAGCCGAAGGTAGAAACGAAAGAAAAAGCGCTCAATTAATAACGAAGGAAGACAACTCGACAAAAATGAGAAAAGACCTCGGCCAAGCCGGAGGCAAAATAAACAAACTCTTATTAAAAATGTTTACAGAAATACAAGGAAGAAGTCGACGTAGTCCCCATAGGGATAGCCTAAACACTACCTACCAAAGTTTACAAAAAGAAGGAACAGCAAAAGGGTACAGACATAAGACATGAAGTGTCAAAAGATGGCGGGGAGGAAAGGCTTAATAATTGGCCCCCGAACAGGTTATCCGAGATGCTTAGGGTGAACCCGGTGACGACCGCCCGTCTCCCTATGCCTATTGCTGCCCGTCGTCGGCGACATCGCAAGATCATCATCTTTGGTGGGCGACCCGAGATCGACTTGGCGGCTTCCGGCTTTTGCCTTTTTAGCCTCTCGGCTTCCTCCCCGGCCGCCTTCGCCTTTTCGATGGGCGCCTTCTCCGACCTCCTCTTCCTCCTTCTTCACCTTTGCCTCCTCCGCGGCCTTCTCCTCCGCGGCCTTCGCCTTAGCATCAAGCTTATCATCAAACACTCGTCAAATCTTTGCCACGGAAAGGAGCCTTCGAGAAAGAGCTCTCCGATCACTTCCACTGGCGACTTCTTCGGCCAGTCCCGTGATTGGCGCACATGTTAGGGAGAACGACGCTTTGGAGCGTCTCAATGTCCTCCTCCCTCTGGGTGAGGATTGCCTTTGTATTCTGTGTGACTTCGATCGAAGCCGATACATAGACTTCCATTCTTCCCTCTTCTTAACGGTGAAGTCAAATGCTTTCGAAGCTTGTCATGCTCCTCCGGATCTTAGCGGCATCGGCCTCCCGGCCTCAACCTTGGCTCTCTCGGCAAGGATCGCCTTTTCGTCCTCCTCCCGAAGTTTTCGCTCGGAAGGACCGCCTTTTCGGCCTCAACCTTGGCCCTCTCGGCTTCCTTCTTCGCGCGGCGAGCTCAAGCTGAGTCGCTCAAGGCGTGGGGCGGCTTCGCCATGACCTTTTCTTGCTCCATAATATGAGCACCCCATATCACCCACTTCGCCAAAGATCTTTCTAATGCGGGCGGGGGAAGGCTTCGGGAGGAGGAGATGACGGCGGCATCTTTATCACACTGCGCGGTCGTCGCTTCTCAATAAGCCGTTCGAGGGACCGGTGAGATCACGGCGGTTGATCTACCAAAAATGCGGACAAAGCATCCATGTCAACATTCATTGACATACGGAGAGCTGTCATCGGGAACGCCTAATGAACCGCTAAATCGAGCCACGAGTTAGATCCGTACCGATCTGGGCTTCTTGGACGGAGGGCCTACTGGCCCCATTTCTTTCTTTGGCCTCGGTAGCGGTAGCGTGCGGCAGCAGCTCTTTTTCTCTTACGTAAGAGAGGAGATTCCTCCGCCACGGTGACCTCCTCATCGGTAATATCGACGACCACCACCGTCTCCTTTTGACCGCAGGGGATTGGAGGTGGAACTGAAGTTGACGCCCGTCGCCGCCGAAGACGTCGCTTTTAAGCTTTGGCGCGACGTTACCACAAGAACCTTCGCCGGGCCGCCGTCACATCTAGGGCCTTCAATCGCCGATCCATGAGGTCGTTTGGCGCCGGTCTGCGATCACGTGTATCGGCCTTCGGATGCAACTCAACAACTTTCTTGTCCTTGTCAAGTCCCATCTTCTTGAGGATTTCCTCAGACAGATCCGGGCCAAAACGGTCTCTAAGAGAAACGAAGCAAGAGTTAAATAAAAGAAATAAATCAAGGTTCGAAAACAGAAACATTAAAAGCAGAGATGGGCCTCACACCGACCCCACTCACCCTGTTCGAGGGCCGGTATGAGGCCGACGTGGCGTGAGCGGCTCATCTTGAAGAATGATCTGCGTCGGGGCATCCATCCCTTCGGCGTCCCATCCTTCTCGCCTCAAACACTTCATTGCCCGCCGTTCGTCCGCATTAAGATGGACCTTCAAGGCGTCCATCTTAAACTTATGCCGGGAGACATATTTCTCACGCTCCCCTTTGCTCTCGCACCGCAAATTGACGCGGTGCTGGAAGGACCGAGGCGATGGATAATCCCCGGAACCTCAACATATACCCACCGTGCCTTCCAGTCCTTGCAGGAAGTAAGCTTGGGGACGGTGATATAACCTGGCTCGATGCCGTATGCTATACCACCCCTTGCCACCTTGGACATTCAAATCGAAGGTGATGAAGCCGGCGGAATAGGTTCACCGTTGGGGCCTCCCCTTAAATCGGCATAGCCACACAAAGCCAACAATCGTCCTAATGGCCAACGGATGCGGTACCACAGCGACGTTCATTGCTTTAATTATGGCAAAGAAACGTATACATTTAGAGGAAACCGGAGCCCATACTCCAGTGTCTCATATATACGCCGATACAACCCGGGGAGGGCAACAGACGGCCGACCCTCTTTAGGAATAACAATCCTATACTCCCCGCCAAGGAGAAATGATGTTCGAAAAAGTCAGGGCCAGAACAACTGGCGAACTTGTTGGTCCAAGCACGATCAGGGCCGATCTTACAGGCGTCGCCGTGATCCAGGAGATGCGGCCTCTCCTCGTCGGAATGAGTCCTTTCTCATCATCACCATCATCATCACCGTCATCAACATCATCATCATCATCCGAGAAACCATCCAAATACCGATCATCAACCTCAGGAGAAGGAGACCTAGGGCCCCTGGACCTTATCGGGATGGCGCCGATGCCTCCTCTTTATCGTGGCGCGACGGGAAGCCCCGGCGCGGGATTACTAGGTCCGGCATCAGTTGAAAGACATGACAATGAATATTTAACAAGAAAAAAAGATTGAAGAATTTGTTTGATTACCTTGGAAGGAAGTGTTACACCGAGTAAACGCTTCGAGAAATTAGAAAGAGAAAGGAACTCTGCGAAAGGAAAGCTAAACAAGAGAAAATTTTTTGAAAATAAAATGTGGAAAGCCAAAATGAGGGGCTAACTGCCCTATTTATAGAGCAAAGCCCACTCAATCCGACCAATCAGAGCAAAGCCCATGAAGCGTCAACCAATCAACGCCGAGCCACGTGTCAAGCATGCAGCCATGGAATGTCAATCGACAAACAGTTACAAAACTTCTCCAACACGCTCCTTGACAGAATGCCAATCGACGTATCTTCTTCAACACGCTCCTTGGTATCTACTTGCCGAAACGGCCCGCCGATTCAACCAAGCTTGGCAAAGACCTACCGGGGGCAATCAAAAGCACACGGCACTCACAACCTCGGTCTCGTCCAAATACACTTTCTTTTCCACATTTGATGCCCTTTACACATCCATGTGGAGGGGGGATACTGGTGCGGCCTAAGCGAGAACCAAGCCGAGGTAGAAGAAGCGGGGGCGAAATTTTTACTTGCGCGAGAATACGCTCAACACTCATCGAAGATCCACGGCATGTAGACTACGCCTGGGGCAAATTGATGGGGCATATTCGCACCACGACCGAGTCAACATATTGAGCAAGGTCAAAGATATCCAAAGCAAGTCAACACCTTGGACAACCCTGGCCAGCCGACGCACTGTCGGCTTGTCCTCGGTCTCGGCCACAACTAGCCAGTCGGGAGACAAATCCGCGTACTCACATCCAAGACCCCTCGGCATGGAGTCAACAGGGCCCGCCGGCCTGCCATGGGTCCCTCGGCCGAGGGTAGAACAGTCTTTCCACCTGCTCTGCCACTTGGCCACTTGGCCACTACGTGACAAAAGATGAAAGTCTATAAATACTCCTCAACCCTCATTGAGGAAAGGATCCGCAAATAATCAATTAAACATACTAATCTGGTATAAACTCCCTTATCTCTCTACAATATACTTTGTGTCAAGTAACACACAACTTAATCCCTTTAAGTTTACTGACTTGAGCGTCGGAGTGAGTTCGCTCGGTACCAAGCCGAGCCCTCAGTTTGTTCATCGTTTCAGGAGAGGCCGAAAGGAAGAGTCAAGCAAAGTAATCATTCTACAAGCTCACGTGGTAACAAATCTGCTCCGTAATCATACCCGGAACAATAAGTCATAGTAAAATCCCTTAAAACTTATTTAATGAATATGCTTAGCATATTTCCTCAAAGTTGGTCATTATAGAATTGGAAATCTCACGATGTCTATTGTTGACAACAAAATTAAAGCCAATTAGGTTGATCGTACACAATAGGAAATGGAAGTTAGAGCCCTAAATTAGGGTATTTATTTAGCACAAAATAATAATAGTTCAATAATAAACCAAAATGTGTTCTAAGGCGTCTGCTGATTGTGTCCCCATTACCTCACCAGCGGCGCATATGGTTTCCGCAGGTAGTAGTATACTTGATGAAACCTCGACTGATTCCGAGGTCAGTCAGTTATCCTCCCCAACTAGCTCAAAATCACCTCATTTACGCTTCTCCAACAAGAAGCGACCTCATACAGCACTACATCTCTCAACTCAAGATTACGATAATTTGCTACACGACAAAAATTTGGGTTTTTACCACCCAAGATCCATGTCTTTCTTGAGAGTCCGTACCCTCTCCTCTAAAACTATCCAGACGGGAACTCTCCATGAGGATATTCATGGGACAACAGAAGTTCCTACCTTTTCTCCACCACCGGAGATTCTTTTTCAACCTATTGATGTTGAACAGACTGACAGTGTTGGGTTGGAGGAGGTTATTTTACAGGTTGACAAAAAGACTCGCCTTAATTCACTTTCTCCCTACGTAACTAAGACCTCGTTGGTCCCCTTTAAGTTTGCTGCTGTCAGGGATTACTCGGTTAGCATCGAGGGACGCAATGTGCACTGTCGCGCTAAAGGCCGAAAGGGTCATGTTTCTGCCGCTTCGAGAGATTCATCACTGACTTCTGCCATGATTTCAGCTTTCTTTTGCAGGTACACCCGCCATACTGCTACTATTACGACGATGAAGCGGAAGAGTGCTCACTTGATCGAGTTTGACACTCACTACCACCCGCCGTTCAAGAAAAGTCGTCTTTTTTCTTCCGTTGTGACTACGTGTTCTGTTAGTTCTATTACTTGGGTTTCTAGTGGTTTTGGGGTTGTCAATGCCCCTTCGTTTGTATTTTAGTTGGACCCTTGTACTTGTTTTTTAATTTCTATAAAGTTTATTGTAGTAAAAAAAAAAATAATAAACCAAAAATAACAAGTGGCTAAGACATTGAGTCCACATCGAAGAAATTGGCTGTACTAGTAAGGTGACACATATGCATGATATATATCCCTGACTATACGAAATGGTCCCACTATTCAATCACCAATTAAGACGCATTGATTCCATATTTCCACCACGTAAGATTCTCCTTTTTGACTTTTCAACTCTAGATACTTTATCCCAAACAGGATATTCCCTTCCAAATTTCAACATTAAGTTCACAAATTCATCTCCGTCTATAATTATAAGAGGTTAAATATCTACCTACTTTAAATATTTAAACAGCAACAAGTTATATGGTGGGGCCCAAAAATATCACTGTTTTAAATATATTTGATCCGTTTTTTTATTCTAAACGGATATATCCGTCTAAAGTGAGACTAATTGACTAGAGTCTTGGGTCATTATACTGGTGCAGGTTTTGAGACAAACGAAGTATAGTAGCATTAACAATACCCAGTAAACAGATAATCTGGGTCTGGTTCGGGCCGAGTATGCTGTGGTCCGATCACTTTGTTTTTGTCATATATTCGGGTCATGCAGAGGGTCTTTGTATTTCGGCTTCATTGTTATCGAGCCATTCAGGTCAAGTCATTTCAAGTCTGACCATTGCGAGTAGGGTCGCTCAAGTCATTTCGAGTCAGACCATGACACAAAGGAATTTTACAATTTATTTTTCCTTTGAATTTAGATAATACTACTAAATTTGATTTCAAATTAGCTATTAAGGGCCATTTTTTATTGTTTCAGATCGATTCGATTAGGGTCAGCAAACGTTCAAACCAAGTTCGCGCGCGTAAATTCGGGTTTCTTCTCACCTTCGGGTTTTGTAATTCACTTCACTTTGGGGTTTTGGATCAACCTTGAGTTAGTTTTTTACAGGTCTAGCTTGAACCGTATTCGACTATTCATGTCATGTTAAATATGAAATGTCATGTCAAGTGTTTGTTTCGTATTTATGTCCGTATTCTTATCCGTATTGGTGCAATATAACGGACGACCTTTGGGAAGTTTGAAAAGGCGGAGAGATTGATGGAAGCAAATAGAGGCCAGTGCACAAAGAGTAAATTGGGTGGAAGATTCTTCGCACAATAGAAACAAGACCCACCCCTCTCCCCAGGATATTCTTCAAGTGCAGAAACACGATGCCATTTTACACAACGTCGGGTCTACCAAACATTTTTAACGTGACTCATCCTATCCTATCCTATCCTATCCTATATCATCTTCAATTAAGGCTTCTTAAGCTTCTAGTCTGGCTATCTGATGTCTACTTTTTTAATTTCAAGTGAGGCACGGAATATTGCTTACACACATTCTTATTGAAGACATGACATATCCGTCACAAGCTGAAGACGGATACCATTTTACCTCACAATGTACCCACTTTTTCTCTTTCTGCAACACTATTCATGTGATCCCCTTTCTCCACTAACCCATTTTGTTACTATTTTATCTCACAAAATATCCGTCACAAATGGTAACCCGTCACAAGGGAGACCAATTGTATTGCTTATCACAAATTCTAATTATAGACGCCGCATATCCGTCTATAACTATAAACGGGTCAAATATTCACCCACTTTAAATAAAACGGGCCAAATGTCACCACCTTAACGTCAAATGTCACAAGTGTCATTTTCTAAGTTACAACAGGTAGTTTATCACATGAAAATGGTACCGGTGACATTTGGCGTTAAGGTGGTGACATTTGACCCGTTTTGCTTAAAGTGGGTGGATATTTGGTCCGTCTATAGCTACAGACGGATATCCCCCGTCTATAATGAGACGCTTTGAATGCTACTATATATGACTATCTGATATCTACTTCCAAAGTGTCGAAAAAAGGTAACGATGTATAAAAGCACGGTTTTTTTTGGACTTAATTTTGCTTAATTTAATTTAACTTATCTAATGGAAATTTAATTTTTTGAACTGAACTTAATTTTGCTGAGCTTTAACTTAATTTTGCTAAACTTTTCTGAATTTATTTTTAGTGAACTTAATTTATACTTCCTCCATTCAACTTCACTATACCACTTTTTTTTTTTTTTTTTTTTTTTTTTTTTTACGTTTGCCAACGTGTGTTTTATGCGCTAAATATCGTTAGCTACGTATTTACAAAAATTATAAAAGTTAGATATTTTTAATGTACTCGTAAAGTTGAATAAAAAAAGATCCCACATGAATATATATTTTCACTTACGTATCGAGAGAAAATTGAAATTGAATACTCACTTGTGAATAGTGTACAAAAATGAAATTGGTAGAGTGGAGTTGAATGGAGGAAGTAGGAACTTAACTTCTTTGAACTTAACTTAATTTTGCTGAACTTAACCTAAAGGCAATGGGAGAATGTTACCATCTCGGTTTCCTAAGGGGGTGAATCGGAGTTGCAATTAAGAAACAATTAATATAAATAAAGTATTTAATGAATTACATAACCATGAATGAATAAATAAAAGAAACGATACAACTCATGACTACTATACTCTTCTAATGAAGTGTCACTCGACTCTAAGTCCGAAACTCGTCCCGTCTCCCACGTGACATCAAATCAACCTGTACTCAACCTGCTCCCTATATGATCGAAAATATCATATGAATCGACACAGGCTACCCCGGAAATAGGTGACAATTTACACACAACCCAAACACTTCAGTTTCAATAAATAAATATAGAACAAGATGCAATATGTAAGTCTGCAACATGTCAATGAAATGCATAACCCATGACTATACAACACCACACCGCTACCGGGACACGCCCAGTCGTACCCACAACCACACCGGTGTCAGGGACACGCCCACGACACCACACCTCACAAATAGATACTCGGGACACGCCTCTGGTACCGAGTCCGGAAGCCAACCGGATCCCCTGCCATACGTCGTGCCTCAACCACACGAGTCCCTCCGTACTCAAGTCATTAATGTGCACATTCCTCTTGGAGTGGGAAGCTCTAAGAGGCGACTCAAGCGTAAAACGGTTTCTCAACCGCCTTAAGTCTCCTCAACGACAATGTGTGGACATGGGCCACCCGCACGTTGGTTTCGAGGCGGCGGCACTTCTCCCACGGAACCTTGGTTTGCCAAAGCACGTCATGGGCCGTTACCGATTGGTGAGACATTGAAACCGGGTAAAGGTTGAATAAGCCTGCATTTGTGGAGTCGCCACCAATTTATTGTGGAAAAATTGGAAACCGTTCGAATACCTCGTGCCATGTCAAGACACAAAGTAATGACATGAACACTAAGAACTCGTTACCCTTAGCATTCTATGTCTAGAATGACTCTCGAAGATGCCAATGGACACGGATGTTCAGAGATAACTGAGTAAGGGGTGAAGGTACGTATTAGGAAACTCTTTAATCGAACACTTAATCCCGCCCGCCTCGATAGCTGCCTCTACTAATGATTACGGAAATCGTTCATATTTGATATATCGTCGATGTAATGCAACAAACAATAGATTAATCCTAGCATGTGAAATTAGACTATGTCGGTGAACACGTGTTTTAGCAAACAATTGGGTCGAAGTAGGAAGTTAGATTAATTGCATGTGAATGCTATACAATTAAATAATACATAATAATAATTATGATAAACGAATTACAATAATAAAAATTACAAATATTTTATTTGATCTACGTTAAAAGCACGCTCGAAGACGGGATTTCGAAGAAGAAAATAAAAGGGAAAATAAAATATTAGAATTTAAAATATGAAAATACATCAGATTAGAGGTGATAATACGAATAATAGTTGATTTAAACCGTAATTAGGAGCTACGTCAAGGCGAGGAAGAGTTCAGAGACAGAAACCAACCCAGAACAGGCGCAGCATCTGCTGCGTCCTCTGGAAGAGGCACAACACTTCTTGCGTCTGTTCTAGAGCTGGGCTCTGGCTGTGAAGTCAGAACCGCAACACCGTTATCGTTCGTTGGTAGATTTAAGATCGATTATTGATATTAGACTCAAGTTGGAGTGTTTTAACTGATTACATGCATCTGGGCAAGTCATAAAACGAATTAAAATGAGAATTTACAGCGATTTACATGATTACAATTATCTTATGTCGGAAAAAGGAAACTTGAGATTAAGAACGGAATTAGAAAAATAGGACTCGAAAGAAAACTCGTGTATCAAGTTAGGATCCCAGAACCTCGACGTGAACAAGTCGAAACCCGAAGAATTGATTTGAATTAAAATGGCGAAAATCCGCAAGTATTGAATTACTTGAGATTAAGGACGAATTAAGCATTAAAAATAAAAAAGAGTTGTTAAAACATGATTTATATACTGTGTAGATACCTCATTTCTGCACCTCCCGCAAACCACCCGGTGATGATTGGGCCGCATATTTGGTACGCGGAACGATTTATGACAGTTCGTAAGTTTATCGTCAAGTGATCGATCAAACACTTGTGTCTACCTCTTAATCGTCATTTACGTGCCGATACGGCCGTTTTGGCAGTAATTAGAGTACATTTGGAGTCCGGGTCATAAAACCGTCTTCATTTTCTAAAACCGAGTCAGAATGTTCTGGAATGTTCCGGATACTTCTATTCCATATTTTATCAATCTTTTAATCTTTGGCAAATAATTTCCCGTAATATTCACACAAAATATTAAGGAAAACAAGATTATTCCGTTATTCCATAAACTAAACACGGAAATATTTCTTCCGTAGGGGGAAACCACTTGGGAAAGGACGCAGTAGGTGCTGCGCCTCTTCCAAGAGACGCAGTGCCTGCTGCGCCTCTTCCCAAGTCCTTTTCTGCGTATTTTTTCGTATCTTTTCACATCTTTTCGAGATTCACTTCCAAAGTTTCTCCGAAAACCCTACTTCCTCCGTGTGATTAGTATAAATAGAGACCTTCGGTCTCACATATTTCTCACGCGAGTGTCCGCCCTTCTCTTCTTCCTTTGCATTCTAGACCACGTTCTTACTTTTTGGTGTCTACGTGCTTGAACTTTCGACCACGTAAGCTCGGATCTTTCTGAGTACCAGCCTCGTTTTGCATGACTGACCAATTTGACCAACTCCACCGTAATCAACTTTAATCAATCTGTTTTAATTCCTCTTACGAGGGCACTTTCGTCTATATTTGAGCCGAGCATCACTAAACGTATACTTAGTTCATCTCGTTTCGTCAAACATGTAAGTCTGAGGGTGTAAATCCCTATTTTATTATTGTTATTTATTGTAATCATAATGTAAGGTTTATGTCGAAAGTATTTCCAAAACAGATTGTGGACAGCGGGGGTGCCCACGGGGGCGCTTGGGAGGAAAGAGGAACAAGCGTTTGCATTTTTGTTGGAGTCACCACCAATTTTTATGGGAAATTGGAACCGTTCGAATACCTCGTGTCATGTCAAGACACAAAGTAAAGACATGAACACTAAGCAATCGTTACCCTTAGCATTCTATGCCTAGAATGACTCTCGTGGATGCCAATGAACACGGGTGTTCACGGAGATCTGGAGTAAGGGGTGAGGGTACGTATTAGGAAGCTCTTTTGATCGAACACCTAATCCCCCCCGCCTCGATAGCGGCCTCTACTAATGATTAGGGAAGTTATTCGTACTTGATATATCGTCGATTATATGCATGCAATGCAACATCCAAGTTTTAATCCTAACATGTGAGAATTAATACTAAGTCGGTTGACAATTAGTTTAACATACAATTAAGGTCGAAGTAGGATTTAATGTTCAATTTCATGTGAAAACATACAAATGGATACAAGAAATATGTTAAATACAACAAAATTACAATAATAAAAATTACAATAATTACATTGAGATAGGCGATTTATGTCGAAAATACCTTTAAAACGGATAATTTGAGAAAACGAATAAAAGAATAAATTAACGAACACAACAGAAGGCGATAACACGGATAATAGTTAATTAAACGTAAGCTAATTAAACTAAGTCAAACAACAATGGAGTTCAGGGACAGAATTCAACCCGGAAGAGGCGCAGCAGTTGCTGCGTCTGTTCCTGACCTGAATTCTGGCTGTGAAGTCGGAATTGCGTGTTGTTAATACTCGTCGGTAAACTTAATGATTGATTAAATTATTTAATCGGATGAAAGTGATTAATGGGTTATTTACATGTGATTAACGGGTCATGAAAGCAATAAAACATGGATGAGACGGAATATTACTAATTATTTACATGAATGAATGACTGATTAGTGACATGAGTGAATGAAATAAACTATACATGATGAATTAACGACAAATATGCGATGAACATGACAATAAACAGATGAAAATATATCAAAGGATCGAATTCCAGAAACTCAATATGAACAAATAGAATTTCTACAACCCGGATTGAATTCAATGACGAAAACCCGCAAATATGAGATTACTTGGGATTCAAGCCGAATTTAATGATGAATTAAACATGTTAACGGTGAATAATAATATACATGTGAAATATTATACTATTGTGACGAAGAATTAACAAAAAACAACGGAAACAAATAGGAAAGAACGAATTACGAGGATTTAAGGAAGAAGAAAGGAAACAGAATCTGCGACAGCCCTCACGAAGAGGCGCGAGGGTGCTGCGCTCCTTCAAGAGGCGCAGCGATTCTTGCTGCGTCCTTTCTCGACTATTATCTTAAAATCCGTAAAAAGAAGTTTTGAACATGGTTTTAGAAATCGGTTTTAATGTGGTATTTTCGACGTAAATCTTACATTGATGATTACAAAAAGGTAAATACAATAAATAAATAAGGATTATACACCCTCAGACTTACATGTTTACGAAACGAGAAGGACTAAGATATCGATTAGTGATGCTCGACGCGAATGCAAAGAAAGTGCCCTCGTAAGAGGAAAACGATTAATTAATTAAGTTGATTGATTGTGGAGTTGGTCAAATTGGTCGGTCATGCAAACGAGGCTGGTACTTAGAAGGATCCGAGCTTACGTGGTCGAATGTTCAAGCACGTAGACGCCAAAAAGTAAGAACAAAGGTCTAGAATGCAAAGGGAGAAGAGAAGGGCGGACACTCGCGTGAGAAATATGAGGAGCGAAGGCTCCTATTTATACTAATCACGTGAAGGAATTAGGGTTTCGGAGACTCTTTGGAAGTGAATCTTGGAAAGATATGAAAACGATACGAGAATTACGCGAGAAAGGACTGGGGAAGAGGCGCGCGAGCCCACTGCGTCTCTTGGAAGAGGCGCAGACTGGGCTGCGTCTGTTCCCAAGTGGTTTCCTCCTGCGGAAGAAAGATTTCCGTGTTTAAGTTATGGTAGGACGGAATAATTTGGTTTTCCTTAATATCTTATGTGAATATTTCGGGAAATTGTTTACCAAAGGATGAAAATTATGAAATATGGAATAGAAATATCCGAAACATTCCAGAACATTCTGACTCGGGATTTAACAGTTATCAGAAAATGGAGACGATTTTAGGCCCGGACTCCAAATGTACTCTAATTACTGTCAAAACGACCGTATCGGCACGTAGATGACAACTAAGAGGTAGAGATTAATATTTGAGCAATCACTTGACGATAATCTTACGAATTGTCACAAATCGTTCCGCGTAGCAAACATGCGGCCCAATCATCACCGGGTGGTTTGCGAGAGGTGCGAAAATGAGGTATCTCTGAGCCCCCACTTTGACTGAGGCTTGGACAAGGCGAAAGTCAAAGTATAGCCATCAGGTCAATCGAAGATTACAACCTGACGACTATGGCGACGCGAGGCGGCTCAAGGGGTCTGAGCCAAGGACCTGTCGTCGGGAACATTTTAAAGTCTGTCGACTATCGGGGAGGGTCGTTTTAAAGTCCATTAGACTACGTAAGGAAGCTCGCCAGCCATAAGAAGAGACCATACCTGAGACTTCTTCTCGAAATGCTTCCGGAGGTACATGGGAGCTAAGGAGCGAAGATCAAGCGTAAGGACTAAATAAGGTGAGTAGCAGGACACAGACGGGAACTGCTGAAAGAAGACTGCTTGGGTAGTCTTCGAGAAATAATCGCGAATAGCGAGACACGGGGAATCACTGAGGAGAAGACTACTTGGGTAGTCTTCGAGAAGCATTATAAGTAGCGGGACACAAAGCGGAACCGCGAGGAGAAATCTGCTTAGGTAGATGTTAATCTTCATGTCTTGAGAGGGACAGTACGTCCGCTTACTCTCGCCGGGGACATGATTGGGAATTAGTCTCCATGTCGTGAGAGGGAAAGTGTATCCGCTTACTCTCGTTATAATGAAGGCGTGTCGAATTCTGTGAAGGAATAAATGCTCGTTGCGACAAGCAAAGGTCTTAAAAGGAATAAATAATATGCAACAGTCTACTGCTGGCTTGAGAAAATACGGGTCGGAATGAAAGAAAACCGTCAAACGGACCAAAAGGATAAAATAGCATCGGGGAAGAGGCGCACCAATGATGGGCCTACAAATAACGAACTCATAACGAATTTTTGAAAATCCGTATGGAGGGAACACAAGGAAGAGGCGCAGAAAGAGCTGCGTCTCTTGGAAAAGGCGCAGCGCCTGCTGCGTCTATTCCCCAAAGTGTTTTTTCTGCGTAAAAACGCGATAATCAGGAGGCTTATGTTCATTTGTTCGAAACACAATTTCACATATTCTCTCTCAAATCTTCACCATTTCCGCCAAGGTTTGATTCAAAAGCTTGCATTAATCATGACTAATCGAGGTATGTGTCTCATTCTTGCATTAATCTTCCGTATTTGCTCAATTTTGAGTCGAAAAAATTAGGGTTTATGACCCATTTGATCGAAAATTTGGGGCTTTTCCCCCAAATGCATTTGCCTTGTCAAATTGACATTAGAAATGGATAATTGGTAGTATAAGGAACATAACCATGTATTTGTCTCGGATTTTCGTCGAGTTTTGAGCCTTTGAATGAAATTTGAGACGGTTTCACAGCTAAACCTTAAATCGCTTCGAAAATAGCCTTAGGATCGCCCATTTGCGATGAAACTTGATATTTGGGATCCTTGAATGATGGGTAAACTTTTTATCATCTCGGAGTTTTGGTTTGTGACAGCTTTTCAGGACACTTTTCTAGGGCATAATCGCTGGTATAACGAAATGCTGCCGAAATTTCGACTCGAACCCGGAACTAGGCTTCAAATTAGGCTTGACTTGACCCAAGTTACCACATGAGTGATCGGGTTGGTGAGAATGTGGCCAAAGATGGCGAGAAAAGAGCGATTTCAGGGCTTCCGAAGGTTCGAAAATCCCCTAACCAAGGCTTGTCGTCACGTGACGCGGCCTAAATTTGTTTTACTGTTGCAGGTGATGTGGCTTCTACTTCCGGGAGGACTCCCATGGAGATAGACGTGGCTACTGTCGAGGAGGCTTTAGAGCAGGCTTTCACCGCCGCGGTGATGGCTGCTGGGGACGAGGTCCATGAGGAGGAGGCTGTTGAGGAGGAGGAGGCCCCGAGACGGGCCAACGTTGGACGAGGAGGTCGTCAGCTGAGAGGAGCTCCTGCGTGGGCTGAGACTTGGGAGAGTAGGCACCTGCTGTGGGCTGCAGAGGGTCACCTGTTGATACCCGTCGTTGTGAGTACCAAAAATAAGATTTATAATTTCCTATTAAGACTAACCTAGGCTAGTGGTAACAGGGTCGAACCACAAGGAGGCAGATGTAAATTCCAGTTGATTTATATTCAGTCTAAGGTAACAATTGTGGGGGTTGAGTTGAGATGGTCTATAGCTAAGAACAAATAAAGATAATAAACTAAAAAGACGGTTTAACAGATAAAGAAGGGGTACTAGGATGATCGGTTTATTAAAGCTTCGGCGGCAGCATACTAAACAGGTCTAAATCGAACACAAGTGAGGCGGGAAACAAGAGGTCCTCTCGGTCCACTCTTAACAAATAGCATCTTTCGATCTCGCTATAGGCCCTTAATATCACTAATACTGACTCTCGTCCTGAAAAGTGACTAACGGTCTAAACTATACCTATCTTTCGATCTTAGCACAGTTTAGTCGATTTAATTGGTGATCAAATAACTTTCCCTATCTTTCGATCTAATGGGTCGGTCATAAAATAAGCATCTAACTGGTCGCATGCATTCGATTCGTCAAATACAAGATTAAAATCAATTAAAACGAAGGGTAACCTCACGAGGTCAGTCGATCGACCGATAATGCCAGTCGATCGACTGACATGCGAATCAGGCCGTGTTCAATACTTTGCCGCCTATGCTAAAACTCGCCTACATCCTAGCACAAACTACTTAGCTACTCGTGCTAAGGGTGAAAACAATAACAAAACTAATAAAGTAAACAAAGGAATTCATGCTAAAAACAGTAGAACAAACAATTAACATAAACAATGAATTGGCTGCGGGAATTAACTAGCAATTCTAAACTATTGATAAAATAAAGATGAACTAAAAGTAGGGCAGAAGAATACCGAGTTGCAGAGGAAAGATTAGTTATTAAGAACCGAAAATCCAATGCTCAACAATCCCAAACCCTAACTAACTGTCAAGAACCGTATGCGAAAACTTAATGTAAAACTGATGATAAAACTTAGGTAAAAACTGAATGAAAACTGAATGTTTCTAGGTTACGTTATATAGCAATTAACGTAACTTCTTATTTCCTAAACCTAGCATCATAGGCTTGCGCTTCCTCAGTCTTCTAATTCTCGTCTGAAATAGCAGTTGGGTCGATCGATCGACTAGGATCGTCGATCGATCGTCCTCGAAAAACGATAGAGCTTCGGAACCCGATAGTTGGTCGATCGATCAAGGAGGTGGTCGATCGACTCGATGAGCTGCTACTTGCCTCTTATAAACTCGTGGATTTGTCTTTTGGGTCTTGGATTGCGCACCAAGCTCGTTCCTTAAGTGATTCCTTTACGTCATTTGCAATGCAGGATACTCGGGGACGGATTTAGCTTGATTTTCCCGTTGAATTCTTCACATTTCTGCAATAATGTACAAAACACGGAAGTAGACGGAAATAGGGAGAAATGTAGCATAAACTACATGAATGAGCTCTGAAATGCGTGAAAAATGGGATGCAAAACATCATATAAAAGACACGCATCAAACTTCCCCAAACCAAACCCTTGCTTGTCCCCAAGCAAGAACTAGACTCGATCTAATTACCTAATGGAACGAGTTCAATCTCAGAGCGAAATGCAACCTGTTAAGCCTAAACCAATTTAATGCACAACCAACAATCAACTAGCAAATGAATCATGCAAACGAGTTATGTAGTCGTTAAAAACATGCTGAACCGCCAACTATAGAGACTTATCAAATTGGACTCTCACGAGTCGCTCAAATCACTCAATAAGCACAGGTGGATATAAAGAGGATAGAAAGAATTAGTTTTGTAGTGACTCTCACCTAACTACGACCTATGAAGACATGCCAGCAATAAAATATGAAAGAAATCTCTATGACCGTACATATGCATTCCAACCAAACAGATGACCAATGACACATGCCGAGGTATATATGGGATATGTGAGGTATGGGTAAGAAGAGGCAAAACAATTATGGAAAAGTGGAGGTACAGGTGATCAAGCTAGTACCAAAACGGAACCCAATGGCAACATCCAACTTCTTGCTCATAATCAAACGAAACGGTGCTATAGCAAGCACAAAACTCACAATCTCCAAAATACTAAATCAATAAACTCCCCATAAAAAATAAATGAAACATGGGAGCAAAAATCGCCAAAAGATAAGGATTAAATTATGCGAATTGATTTCTTTCTCGGATCTTCAGTCGATCGACTATAATTGGCAGTCGATCGACTGCTTTGAACATTACAGAACTCTTCTTTTTTTCTTTTCCTTTTTCGAATCTTTTTTTCATCTTTTTTTTTCTTCGTTTCTTTTCACTTTGTTTCTTTCCTTCCTTTATTTCATCTTCCCAATAACGTCTCAACAGAGCATATGCCACCAAAAATGAGTAACAACCCCAAGAACACAGACTACTAGCTTGACAAAGGACAGGCTAAATGTAGGATATAGTAAATGGGACAAAAAGGGATATTTTTGGCAGTGTGGAGTTTATGGGCAAAATGAATAAAGGGAAACCTCTACCACATGTGTCAACTAACCACAGACCGAATGCATACAGGTATTAAGCAGATCAAGTTCATATTTATGCAAATTAAGGAAACATGTCTCATAAGGAGTACTACTCACATTCCTAAATAAACTGGTCATGAATGTCACCAGTTTTGGGCTCTAAACTCAGAAATATGATGTAGCTTGCCAATTTTCAAAGTCAAGTCTCAAGTCCAGCAAGTAATTAAACGAAAACTCGTAGGTATGCATAAACGATTCTACTAATAACATGTTAATCTAGCAAGGCTCAGGCAAAACAGGTGCAAATGCAAAATCATCATGGAAATACTACCGTTCCGACTCGACCTATATGCGAAAATAAACGTGCATTTTATGGAAATTTTTGAAATTTTTCAATTTTTTTTTTATTGAATTTTTGTATAAATGGATGAAATGGAATAAAACAATGCAAAACAGAATTAAACGTGAATGCAAACAAGTGATATGCGACGCAAAACCCTTCCCCAAACCAAATCGCACAATGTCCCCATTGTGCAAAATCATGTAATGAAGAAAAGAGAAATGGGAATTTGCGTATATTGAAATAAATAAACATGACGTGAAGTGAAATTCGGGAACTTACAAGACTTTAAGCGCGACAAAGGAAACCTCCCCAAACCAGCGTGAGCTAGGAGGTTTCAGATGAGCAACAGATGCTACTAACAAGAGTGCCTGAAAGACAAAAATTACCACGCATAAGACTGAGAAAACAATTTTGAAGCGGTAAATATGTGCACAAATGAGAAAACTAGAAGAAATAAATAATTGGACGGAAAAGAAAGCGGAGTAAAAAACTCCCTTAAGTCCGCATATCGACCAAACACAGCAGGGGAGAGGTCGTGAATAAGTACACCAGCAGCAGCGGTCGATCGACCACTTAACCCAGTCGATCGACCAGGTAAACATGAACAGTGTCTCCTGGAACCTGCAGATCAGTCGATCGACCACTGGAACCAATCGATCGATCAAAACACTCTTTGCAACCTCATATTTCTTCGTAATTGCTCAATGATTTGAGCTAACAAGCTCTAAATACCTGCAAGTGCACAATAATACGCGCCCAAAATTGCGCAAAACCCAGAATAAAATCTAAAGTACTTAAAAATCCTAAACAAGCGAAATAAAAATGCGAAGTTTTCGCGCACACAAAAGCAATACATAATGTCTTAACAAAGCAAATAAAATGAAGTTTATAACGAGCTCGATCAACTAATAGTTGATCAAGAAGGACCATGGTATGGCCCATTTCGTCGGCTTCTGGCTACTAGAGGTAGCCTCAATGGTGCTAATCTGAGCGGCTGCACCCTTCTTAGCTTCCGCATCCGTATGGCTCAACGGATCAACATTCTCATCATCTCCCCAGTCAAGGGTCTCTTTGGGCTCATCGGAATCCAAGTCGGACTCCTTTGCTTTGACTGGCTCGTCATCAACTATCTCATCAATTCCATAGCTCAGGCAACCAAGACCTCCTCTTTGAATGATAGGCTTTGTCGCAGCTAGAGTGACCTGCAGCTCATCCTTCCCCAAACCAGCTCCTGCAATGTCTAAAACAACAGATTCTTCCTCCTTTATGCTCCCAATCTGGGGCGGAGGGGTTAGCACAGGAGTAGTAATAGAGACAGGCAATTCAGGAAGCACAAAGTACGATTTCTTTTCAGAAACCGTATTACAAGTAATGAGCCACATGGGTCCTTCTTCTTAGCGAGTTGGGCAAAAATGATAGAATGTTTCCCAACTTTGAAGGTCAAAGTTCCGTGAGCCTACGTCAATAATCGCACCAGCGAAAGTGTGCGAAAACGACCTACCTAGGATGATCGGTATATGGGCATCCTCAGGCATGTCAAGGACAACAAAGTCAACAGGGAAGAAAAACTTCCCTATTTGGACGGGTATGTCCTCTAGGACTCCTATAGACTCGACCGCAGATCGGTCAGCCATCTGAACTGTCATGTCTGTGATAGCAAACCGGGTCAACTTAAGCTTCCTAGCTAGACTCAAGGGCATGACGCTTATACTAGCCCCTAAATCACACAATGCCTTCTCAATTGAGAAGGTACCTATGTTGCAAGGAACAAAAAAACTGCCTGGTCCTCTAACTTAAGGGGTGCGATGTGAGACAGATAAGAGCAAGACTCCTTAGTAAGTGCGACAGGTGCACTTGTTTCAAGTGACCGCTTCTTGGACAAAAGTTGTTTCATAAATTTAGTATAAGCGGGCACTTGGTTGACCAACTCGAGAAAGGGAACCTGTACATTCGGACTACGAATAACTTTCTCAAATTTGTTTGAAGATACTGTTCCTTGGTCGGCACTAGCCTCTCCGGGTAAGGGGTCATAAAGTACCTTAGCCCTCTCCTCTAAGTCGCGTGTGCAGTGTCCGTGGACTTAGGCTGAAAGTCCACCACCTTTTCCTTGTTGAAGCTTGACCCTTCCTCAGACCGTCTCAAGTGAGAACCATTAACCGTCATTGGGTCGAACTTGGGACCGGATCGACCCATCAAAGACTGGGTCTTGTCCTAAAGTCTTCGGGACTGTGGTACCCCGAAATAAGTGGTCTCGCAGATTATTTGGCATTAAAGGACGAAATTCCTCGTTATCAGCAGTAATCTCGGTCGATCGACCACTATCCCCAGTCGATCGACTGAGATGTACAGTTCCAGAAGCTCCTGTAATCCGTGCTTCAGTCGATCGACTAGGTATATCAGTCGATCGACTGATATACCTGGTAGACGGCTGTTTCTTTGATTTATTCGTTGAAGCTTTCTTTTGACTTGTTTCCGGCTCATCTTTTTCAACAGCGTCCTCGACCATGGCAGGACCATCAAGGGTGGACTCGCTCCTCAAAGTGATGGCATTTAAGGTCTCCTTTTGGTCAGTTTGGGTCGGCAAGTGTCCGGGAGCTCGAGTGTTGCTTTTGCTAGCCAATTGAGCAATTTGGCTCTCTAGTAGCTTCATCCCTACCTCTCTTGATTGGGACTCCTTTAGCAACAAGTTCTTAAGCTCGGAAAATTCAGTGCGATTGTTCTTCTTTGCGACACATAGGAGGTTTCGATATTGTTGTTGCTTTTGATGAGGGGGTACATAGGGTTCTTCTTTGCTGCGCGGAGCTTGAGTTGGGTTCAGGACATTTTGGCTCCTCCAACTCAAGTTTGGATGGGTATTCGGCTCATAGTAGGTGTTGGTCGCCTATAGTGTTGAAAGCGACAAGACTCAAAGGGACTAGGCGATTTTTCGAGACATGGCCCTCGGCTCCACACCTTTCACGAGACGAAAGGACCGTCGACACAAAGATTTACTTGGTACATCCCACCTTTAGAAGCTCCTCCTAGTTCATACTTGTCAAATCTCGCAGAAGAGCCTCAAGCGCAACGACAGAGGAAGATTCAGCACTCTCCTCTGGTTCCTCCGGAATTCCCATACTCGGCCTTGTGGGTAGCTAGATCGTCAATGATCTTCCACCCCTTGGTTGCTCCCAAATTTTCAGGCGAATCGTCCATTGGGTGCGCAAAGATCCAAAATGGCCCTCTGATCGTCGTACAACCCATTGTAGAAATGATTGCACAAGCTCCACTTTTCGAACCCATGGTGCGGTATGGTTCGCACCAACTTCTTAAAACGGACCCATGCTTCGTGGAAGTTCTCATCCGGCCCTTGTTTAAAGCCCGTGATTTGAGCTCTAATAGCAATCGTCCTTGAAGCAGAAAAGTACTTCTTGTAGAATGCCAATGCCAATGAATTCCAATCGGTGATCCCCTGAACGGTTCGGTCCAAATCTCTATACCACTCCCTTGCAGCATCACGAAGGGAGAAGATGAACATGGTCTCCTTGATCTGGTCTTGGGTCACGCCCGCCGGGTGGGGGTATGGAACAGCATGAGTCAATAAAGGTGTCCATATGCTTAGCTGCATCTTCATTTGCGCTCCCCGAATCGTTCTTCTCAACCATGCTAATGTATGAAGGCTTTGGTTCGAACTTCCCGCATCTCCTGTAATTCGAACCCCTTGTATAAGTTTTTAGTCAGTTTCGGCTCGAATGACTAGCTATACTCGCTTCCTCGGCCATGACCGGAATTTCTGGAGAAGTAATCGTCTCGGTGAAGAAGTGGAAACGGGTGAAGATCGGGTCTTCTTGAACGATCGTTCTCGTAATAGCTTGACAGAGTACTCAGCTCTTCTTCTGTCGGTAGTACCCTTTGTGTTCGTCTCAACTCACGCAAAGATTTCTCTAACTCAGGGTCAAATGGTACTAGTTCACCACCCTGTGACCTGCGCATAAGAGGAAACTACAAAAAGAATATAAGAAAAGTTTAAGGAACAGAAGTCCCTTAAACTAAGAAAGACTAAAAATAAAAACAACTAAAATTAGAACTATTGCCTCCCCGGCAACGGCGCCAAAATTTGATACCCGTCGTTGTGAGTACCAAAAATAAGATTTATAATTTCCTATTAAGACTAACCTAGGCTAGTGGTAACAGGGTCGAACCACAAGGAGGCAGATGTAAATTCTAGTTGATTTATATTCAGTCTAAGGTAACAATTGTGGGGGTTGAGTTGAGATGGTCTATAGCTAAGAACAAATAAAGATAATAAACTAAAAAGACGGTTTAACAGATAAAGAAGGGGTACTTACTAGGATGATCGGTTTATTAAAGCTTCTACGGCAAAAGATACTAAACAGTCTAAATCGAACACAAGTGAGGCGGGAAACAAGAGGTCCTCTCGGTCCACTCTTAACAAATAGCATCTTTCGATCTCGCTATAGGCCCCTAATATCACTAATACTGACTCTCGTCCTGAAAAGTGACTAACGGTCTAAACTATACCTATCTTTCGATCTTAGCACAGTTTAGTCGATTTAATTGGTGATCAAATAACTTTCCCTATCTTTCGATCTAATGGGTCGGTCATAAAATAAGCATCTAACTGGTCGCATGCATTCGATTCGTCAAATACAAGATTAAAATCAATTAAAACGAAGGGTAACCTCACGAGGTCAGTCGATCGACCGATAATGCCAGTCGATCGACTGACATGCGAATCAGGCCGTGTTTAATACTTTGCCGCCTATGCTAAAACTCGCCTACATCCTAGCACAAACTACTTAGCTACTCGTGCTAAGGGTGAAAACAATAACAAAACTAATAAAGTAAACAAAGGAATTCATGCTAAAAACAGTAGAACAAACAATTAACATAAACAATGAATTGGCTGCGGGAATTAACTAGCAATTCTAAACTATTGATAAAATAAAGATGAACTAAAAGTAGGGAAAGAATACCGAGTTGCGAGAGAAAGATTAGTTATTAAGAACCGAAAATCCAATGCTCAACAATCCCAAACCCTAACTAACTATCAAGAACCGTATGCGAAAACTTAATGTAAAACTGATGATAAAACTTAGGTAAAAACTGCATGAAATCTGAATGTTTCTAGGTTACGTTATATAGCAATTAACGTAACTTCTTATTTCCTAAACCTAGCATCATGGGCTTGCGCTTCCTCAGTCTTCTAATTCTCGTCTGAAATAGCGATTGGGTCGATCGATCGATAGGATCGGTCGATCGACTAGTCCTCGGCAAAGAAAAATAAGAGCTTCGAACCCGATAGTTGGTCGATCGACTGAAGGAGGTGGTCGATCGACTGGATGAGCTGCTACTTGCCTCTTATAAACTCGTGGATTTGTCTTTTGGGTCTTGGATTGCGCACCAAGCTCGTTCCTTAAGTGATTCCTTTACGTCATTTGCAATGCAGGATACTCGGGGACGGATTTAGCTTGATTTTCCCGTTGAATTCTTCACATTTCTGCAATAATGTACAAAACACGGAAGTAGACGGAAATAGGGAGAAATGTAGCATAAACTACATGAATGAGCTCTGAAATGCGTGAAAAATGGGATGCAAAACATCATATAAAAGACACGCATCACCTGTCCTACAGGACGGTGAAGAGCTTGGTAAATAGGAATTCACTACTTATTACTCATCCTCTTTCATTCATTTATATCTCTTTCGATTTTGATTCAAAACTAAAGATAGTTTTTTGTTTCAAATCACAATAGAAGGCCGGAACATCAGGTCATTCTCGGGCTACACGACAGCGATGGAGCACTACGAGCGGCTGTCGGCGGAGGAGCGGACCATGATTGAGCGTGGAGCGTTCAGTCCTTTGGTGCAGGCCTGGAGGGATACCGCGAAGAGGAAGCTGCAGGCTAACCTTAGCCCGGTCCGCACTTTCTTGGACCGATTCTGGGATACGACTTCCACGTTTCACATGCCTTTTGGTGAGGTGGGAGTCACTCTGGAGGATTACGGCATGATTTACGTCCGCCGTGGGGATCGAGGAGGTGGAGTGGCCGAGACGCCATGAGGGTGGACTCGGCCGAGGCGAGAGATTGATCGGCCGGAACCATCGCGCCGAAGGCTGTCACGATCTTAGGGCTTGGTGCCCAGCTCCTACGTTCGAGACTACTTTGCGGGAAAGATCCCGGCGCCGGTGACGATTGACGGGAGGGAGACGGCTCCTCCTCCCGTCTGGTGACAGGGGCTTGTTTGTGGCTCGTGGTTTCGTCTTCGATTTACCTCGGAGACAAGGGCGAGAGGCTTTCGACGAAGATTCTTCCCTTCCTTTCGACTGAGTTCCCTAGGGCGTTGGGGCTGGTCATTTGGATTTGCGGTCCTCATCCGCTTCATGAGGGCCATGGTTCGTCCGGAGTTGATGGAGAAGGGGACTTCTCCTGGCGCTGTCGGACCTGGACTACTGCTGGAGGTATGAACCTTCCTTTAGATCAAAGTTAATTCCTTTCTTTATCAAATCCTGAAAGATCATTATTGATTATCTTGCTTTATAGGCGTGGGTGTATTCCTACTTCCCGAGCCTCGCGCCCAAGAGGACGGAGCCGCTGGAGAAGGCCTATCCCATGGTGAGGGATTGGGTGATGTGCAGGACGAAGAGCAAGCGTTCTTCTCACGGTGTCTACCGGCGGGATATGAACGCTCTTCAGCTAGACAGCGTAAGTATCTTGCTTATATTCATTTGCTTCTATATTGCTTTTAAATTGATCATAAGAATGATTCCTTGTTTGTCTTGTCCCAGTGGGTGCCCAGGCCTTGGGCGGAGTACGCTGACACGCCTCCTTTTGTGGCCGAGGTCCTTCGACCTAGGAGCTCGAGCCGGCTACTGTTGAGGACGTCGATGGGTCCGGTGTGGTACTTGGGCGAGCGCTTGGCTCGTCAGTGCTCTCGGGACGTGTTGACGGTTCCCATCGATCCTCCTAGGACGATGTTCAGGGAACCTTCTGAGGCAGAGAGGGAGGCGGACTTGGCTGGCGCTAGTGGTGGCGCCCTCCTTCTTCCTGGTGAGGACTACTCGGCGTTCCTCTACGGGAGGTTGGCATACTGGCCGGTAGTGGTGAGCATCTTTTACTCTTCCTCTTGATTTTTTGAATTGTGATGAAAGATCACCGATTAACGAGAAATATTTGGTTTTGCAGGAGGTTGAGGCAGCGGACATCGAGCCCCCAGAGTACCCTGAGACCCTTGAGTACACTGACGCGACCGGGAGGACGACGATCTCCGAGCTGCGTGACTTTGACGTAGCTGTGAAGGATGCTGGCCTAGACGATTGGCAGCATCTGATTCGGAGGGTAAATCCTCTAACTTTGTATAACTTTTGTGTAAGAACACATTTGATTGAGTTTGTTCAATTGTTGAGAACTTCTTTTTGAAAATACAGGTTGCGCCGTCTCGGTTCGTGGCGTTGTGGAGGGTGGCCAACCGGCTGCGAGCTACTGCCGTCGAGGCACTTGTCGGCGGTCGAGGCCGTCAGGTATGAACCTTGTGCCTGTTTCATTTTTGAATTTTGATTTTCCAACTTTTCTTGAAACGATTGACATGAGCCATTTTGTTGTTTACAGGGGGACCGCGAGCTGGAGCGAGAGTTGACCTAGTCTCGGGAGGAGACAGCTCGCTTGTTGAGGGAGCTCGAGGTTCGGGACGCCGAGATTGCCGCTCTTGCGGCAAGATTTGTAGAGCTGGAGGGCGACCAGTAGTAGTTTTGTGTAGCTTTTTTTGTTTGTTTGTTGGCTGTATTTTGCACAGTAGTACATTTGGACCTTCATTTGGAACATTCTGGACTTTGTTTGGGGCTCGAGCCCCCAGTTTGTTGTACATTTCCCTTTTTGGTTGTATATACGACGGCCTGAGTGCCTTTGCTGCCGGGTTACATTGCTTGTACCTGCAGGTTAGCTTTGGACAGGTTTGGTGGATGACGTTTACGCCGTCATGCCGCCGAAATTTACATAGAAAATCACGCAAAACGTACATTTATATATACATATGGCCCTTAATTAGCGCAAAAACGAGTGACTCAAAAGAATGCAAAAATGCAAAAAATCTGTCGGAAAATGACCGGATGGTAGGGAGGGTTACCCCCTAAAAAAGAAAAAAAATAGAAATCTATAAGTTAGAGGTGAGATGATGAAATAAATGAAATGAAATCGAAATGAGATTTATTTCCTAAAATGAATTAATAAAAATGAAAATTATTTCCTAAAATGAAAGTGGAAATTATTAAAAATGAAATTTATTCCTTAAAATGAAAATGGAAATGTGCAAGTGCGGTAAAATGGCGAAAATGTCGATGTCGCCTCGAAATGCGTGCCCGCGGAATTTAGGAAACCTGAAACATGGTAATCTTCACGTATTTACCAAAATAATAACCCGTAGGAATAGGAAATTATTCGTCATGGAATTAGGAAAGATCCAACGCGGAAAATTACGTAGTGAAGGCGAGGAAGAGGCGCGAGCATGAGCAGCGTCCCTTTGAAGAGGCGCGGCAGGTCTTTGCGCTTTGTTCCCAAGTTGCTCTATTCTCGGCAGATTTTTGGAAACAGAAATTAGTATAAATAGAAACGTCGATGGAGCTTTTATTCACACAATTCTTCCGTCTCTTCTTCGTCTAATTACATAAAATTCCTCAAAATAATCTTTTCATCATGAATACTTTGGAGATTCGCTTGAAGGAATGGACCAATGAATTTTCGAACATGGAGAAACATGATATGGGTGCTTATAATTTTGGGTCTTTGTTGAGTTTAAAACTCATCAAGATTGTTAAACCGTTCTTGGATGCTTGTCTTGACTATTGGGACCCGAATTACCATGTTTTTGCGTTCCCTGGGGGTGATATTTGCCCATTTCCTGAAGAAATTGCTGCTATTGGTGGGTGGGATCCCGAACACTTGCCTGCCATTCCTTCTACTTCGCAAGGGTACAAGAGCAAATTTAGAGACTTGCTTTGGTTGACTAGACTTGAGGTGGACCGTCTAGTGAATTCGAAGGGAGTGCGAATGTTGGACTTCATAGATCGATTCATCAACAGGGCCGACCCCACCGTTTCTCATGTTGCTAGGCGGAGGACATTTGGCTTTTTCTTGTTACATGTGTATGTTTTCCAAGGGCATGTTGATGAAGACTTGAGAGGTGATCCCCGTCTTCTGGGCTTTGTTGAGCAAATGGAGTCAACGCAGAGCCCACTTGTTTATGCTTAGGAGAGATTCTTTTGGGCTTGGATAATAGGAAAGCCAATCGTGACCTACCATACTTGGGAAGTCCCGTCATTCTGCAGGTAAAAGACATTTCTTTCTTTTTTCTTTTTTTTTCTTTTTGTTTCGTTTTTTTTTATGTCTAATACCCGCTTTTGGTAGGTTTGGCTTATGGAACGGCTCCGATTGATCGAGCCCCCAGTTCATGTTCCTTCCTATCATGCTCGTTCAATTGCGATGAGGACTAGGCTTTACATGGTGGATTTCACCCGAGTCTGCAATTATTGGGAGAACAAACTGAAGAGCGATGATGGTCCCTTGATTAAGTGGATTGTTCCGTGGTGGCACCTCAAATCACACTTTGAGTGTCTTCTTTGGATCCTACTCGATCTGTGCGCATTCCTGGATTGGAGTTTATGGTGTGCATCTTCCCGGAAAGGCTGATGAGACAAGTTGGACTGAAACAGACGATCCCGAAGCTTGATACCGTCCCGGAGACTGCCATGACGCTTACTACAGAGAGCCGAAGGGAGTGGGCCATTAAATAGGCTCAAAGAAATGTGTGGTTCTTGAACTCTTCTGCAAATGCCTTGTGTGTGTCGGATTCTTATCTGCGATGGAGAAAGGCTACTACTCCGGAAGAGCGCGAGAGATTGAGGAAGCGCGAGCCCGTTGACTACAAGGTGCGCGAGGTAGAGAAAGAAAAGGAGAAGCATCTGACAGAAGGAGAAGAAGAAGCCGAGCTTCGAGTTATTCATCCTTCGAAGAAGCCGAAGATCTCTCCTGTCGTGGAAATGATGATTGGCAAAAATGGAAAGTCTAGGCCTCGAGAAAGACCTTTGGTAATTATGTCTGAAGTGGCGCAAGAGCGTCCGGCTCGAGGTCGTGACAAGAAATATGACAAGAATGACAAGGGCAAGGGGAAGATGGAGGAATAGCCCGAGTTTTTATTTATTATTTGATTATTATTATTATTTATTGTTGTAATAAAAAGGTAGGGTTTTTAGAATCCTAGCCTCTTCTATTTTTATTATGTAGCGTACTATTATTATTAGAATGAATGAAATAAAAAAAGGTTAAATGGTTATGAAACCGTTGTGATTTTCTATTTATTATTCTTGTCGAATTCCAAATGCAATGCAAATGTCCTTCTATTTACATTTTAAATATAATGGGTTGTATCCTGTGAAGGATTGCCTACGTATTCACTTAAAAAAATGAAATCAAACCCTTGCGCGTAGTTCGAGTAAATGTAAAAGAATAATTGTTCTAAGCAAGAGCTTGTAATGAACTTAGAAAATAAGCATGAGCTTTTTGCTTACTCTGGAGGTGCAAATTTAGTTTATTTGATGATACGAGGATGATAAATTTGTCAAGATACAAGAGCATAGTGACATTAGCTTATTTCAGCTTGGCCAGGGGCCGATTTTTTAGTGTCACAAGAGCGACATGTGGGGTTACGCGAGGCGCGTTTTTGTCCCTATCCTAGGCATAGTACCGTTTTAGTTGGTCAAGGTTTGTTGGGTTCGAAAACTCATTCCCATCTAGGTCAGTGATTCTAACCGCACCCCCTGGGAGTATGGATTTGACTAGAAATGGTCCGGCCCAATTAGGTTTGAATTTTCCCCGTGGGTCAACAGGTAAAAGAGCTCTAACCGATTTGAGTACTAAGTCTCCTTCCTTGATGTTCCTTGGCCTAACCCTTTTGTTGAAAGCTCGTTTGATACGTGCTTGATATGTTTGGACATTATGTAAGGCGCGTAGCCTACGTTCATCCAGGAGGATGAGTTCTTCATATCTATCCCTCTTCCAATCGGCTTCCGGGATTTGACTTTCGAGTAAAATACGCAAGGATGGTATCTCTAGCTCGACTGGTTGTACAACTTCCGTGCCGTAGGTCAAATAGAAAGGAGTAGCCCCAGTGGGCGTCCTAACAGATGTTGGAATATGTGTCCTCCGACAATAATGCGATCACGACTGTTGATCATGATGATCACATGTTTAAGTCTCATTATAAAGAATACAATTGGAAAGTAATATTTTACTGTCAACTGATCAACATATATCGGTAATGATTGGCTGACTAGAGTTTGACATTACTGTCGGGCGACGGTGGTGATCAGTTGATCCCCTAGGTCATACCTATAGGGCAACACTCTTAATTGATCATTTAATTAATCGTATAACGTTACGAGTTAATTAAATTACTTGAAAATTGACGGACGATTTTGGAAGTAAAATTTACGTATCACATTGAAATTGATTAAAATGAGATACGGTCTGAGTATTTGAATTGTATCATTACTCAGATGAAATTATTGTTTAAAGAAACAATTAAATTTGAATGAATTATTATAAATACAATTTATTGTGATTTGTAAATTGGTAAAATATTTTGGTACAAGTAATTATGAATTACTAAGTCGATTTTTGTATATGACGTATTTTTATTAATATGTTGATTTTTAATATGTTAAAAATACATAACTAATTTATGTAACATATGACATGTGACATAAGACAAAATTGACAAAAATAAAATGGATTCCATTTTATGTATGTACCGAAATTAAGGGGAGGTTTTGGCTAAAATTGTGTTGTTTAAATTAGTGGAAAACATAATCATTCACTAATAGCCTAGCTATGCAACCCTAGTTTGCATTGTGAAGGCAAACAAGAGCATGCATTGGGTCTCCTTTCTTCCCTCCTCTTCCCTCCTACCCGGTTTTACCAAAGAAAAGGCAAAGGGTTTTTGTCTTATATTTTTGATATACACTACATGCATGAGTGTGCATTATTCATTCATTCTAACTTATCAAAAATTAAGATTTTAGAAAGAGAAAATACTTCCTCTCCTATTCTCTCCCAACCGGTTTTTGGGAGATTAAAAACCAAATTGTTTTGGGTCATTTTTCTACAAGATTAATATTGTACTAGTATCTATAATATTAATTTTAATTAAGAGAAAGCTTTGGGTATAAATCCTTGGGAGAGATCCTACACTTGAGTCTTAGTTCATCCAAAAGGGAAAGCTCAAGAACAAGAGAGAAAGGTGATCTCTCTTGTGCCCATTAAACCGAAAATCACAATGTAAGAACAATGTTTCTTCCTTATTTTGTTTTAATGTTTGCATGCATAAGATCAATCATTAATTTTATGACAAATTAAATTATAACATATATGAATATGTAAGTATATAGATCTACTTTTCCTTCAATCGGTATCATGAGCCATGGTTGTTTGCATGCAAATCGGTTAAAAGTTTTTCCGAGTTATAAAGATTAACATATAAAACTTGTAAAATTTGTGTTATTATGATATATCACGAAATTAATTCATGCATGTTAAAATTTCTGGTCCTAAAATGTTTTAGGATATTTTGGTTAATTTACGGATTTTTATTGTTCATATTATACAATAATGGCATTTAAATATGATTTTATGAGTAAAAATGTCATTTTTGGTCTAAAATTAGCTATACTTCGAATTTTCTAGTGATTTTTGGATATGTTGTCACATATATTATTTTGAGATAATCTGTAAATTTTCATAATTTTTGGACTTGTTATGCTCGAAAAATGGATTTTTCATTATTAAATTCCGATTTACGTGAAAAATAGGTTAATATGAGATAAATTTCGAATCTGGTAATAGAAATTTAGTATGTTGTCACATGCAATTTTATAAGATGTGTGTAAAATAATGGGCTATAGTGAAGTCTTTTTGCATGATTTATGGATTTTTGAAGAAAAATGGCATGAATAGTGACTTAATTAATGAAAAAATTAATAAAACATACTCTATGACTAAAGAAAAACATCATATATTGCATTTTATTATCTTTTTCAGATCTAAAATTGAAAAGTTAATGTATATAATTTTTCACATGTTTTATGATTATTTTGGTTAAAACCGATAAACCGCAACATTGTTTTTCCGGATAAATTTCGAAATTTTTAACCTAAGTTTTTTGAACATTATGAGTGTCATGGTATTTTTCCAGAATGTTCATGAGTTTAAATTTCAAATTTTGAATTTATTTGAAATTTTGTGATTTATTTGAAGTTTATAGCTTATTTTTGAAAATTTTAGTCCATTAATGAACAAATTTAGAAATATGAGTTAATTATGGTCAAATTATTAGTGAAGACTAAATTTTGAGTCCTAAGTGGTTAGGGTAATTAACTTATGCATAAATATGAATTTATGTAATTTTTGTGATTATAAAATGTTGAAATCACGCAAATCCGTAAAAACCGAGTAATATACGATATTGGCTAATTAAAGGCGATTTAGCATAAAATTGGGCATGTTCATACATATTATAATGCTGCTTTTTCCCTTTATGATTGTCATAATTTTATTTATGTAATTTTGAATTATGTAATTTTACTTAGTATGACCTTAGTTTTAATTGGTATTTCCCGAAATGTATGGGAATATCGATTCGGTTGTAATTTTATTGTGATCTCGTATCACCGTTTTGTAATTTAATATATTTATTTTATTTATTTTAGTTACAAATGTATAATAGGAAATTATGTAATTTGTTATGTAATTTAATTTATCTCGGAGTTCCCAAAGACAGATTTCTTCAAGATGGCGATACATAAAGACGATGTTACCTCGAGATGCGTGCCACAACCGAAGTTCAAGGGACCAATGGAGTTGGTTTCCGAATATGTAATAGTTAAATAGTTTTTCTATTTTAGGAAATGCCATATTAGGATTTATTTATTTTATGCTTGCATTTTATTTATATGTCACACGCATCGCTAAATCGCCATAACTAAAACATGCATCTTCTTTCATCGAGTTTAATCGACCGTGTCAATTAGAATTATCGTAGTTCACCGCTTTAGTTCACTTAAAACGTGATAGATAATAAATTGACATGACCTCTCGCTAAAACAATTAATTGAGACATAGCCTTACCAAATAGTAGAAACCATGAAAACCTATTTCGCAGGGAGTGCACTCGGCCCTACCGGGTACAAAACTTGTTACGTAGGGGAAGTGGGTGATAAATGTCTATCCACCGAATTCATGTTGATAAGGGATGAATCGGCCCTACCGTGCCCGAGTTGATGTGGATTTGGATCATGGACACATTTATTCGAAATTTGGATTGAACTCAACAAAAGTTTTTTGATAAGGGTTTCATCGGCCATACCGTGCCCTTGTCGGATGTGTTTTGGGCTATAGATAATTATTAGAGTAATTTTGTCGACCAAGAGTTCTAAAAGTAGAATCGATTAAACGTTAATCCACCGAGTTATATTGATAAAGGATGAATCGGCCCTACCGTGCCTAAGTCGATATGAATTTGGGTCTTGGAATCATTTATCTAGTTGGGTAGAGGTCACTAGAAAAATGCACAAAACTTGTTTAAATTAAAATTTTTACGAGTATTATTATTAAAACGACATTTGTTTTACTCCTTTGTTTTGTAGACCACTTTTTCCTCATAACAAATGGCAACACGAACCCCTATTGCAACGCCTCTCGCTAGTTCATCATGGCTCCGATCCTTCATGGATCGATGTAAACTTGAAAAGAATGGGTCAAATTTCTCCGATTGGGATGCCCAACTCAAACTAGCCGCCCAAGGTGACGACAAGCTTCGTTACCTTACCGAGGCATCTCCACCCGAACCTACTACTAGGTCGACCGCCGCCACTAGGGAAGCATATGAGGCTTACCAAAAGGAGTCCGCCGCAATGAAAAATGTCTTGATATTTGCGATGGAGGAGGACCTCCAAAGGAGAGCCTTTAAAATGGGCAATGCTAATGAGATTTACTCCAAGCTTGTGACAATGTTTTCACAAACTCCGCGGATCGTCCAATATGAGGCGGCCGCGACATTCTTTGATCTCGACTTCAAAGAGGGCCAAAAGGTTAGCCCTCATGTGCTCAAACTCATGGAGCTTGTCGAGACCTTGAAAATTCAAAAGGTTGAAATCCCCAAAGAACTCATTGTAGATAGGATTCTACACTCCTTGTCCAAAGTCAAAGCGTATGTTCAATTCCGGGTGAATTTTAACATGCAAGATAAGGATGTGTCTCTTGAAGAATTGCACAAGTTACTTGTGCAAGCCGAGAGGGACATGGGGTTAAATGTGAACCCTCCAAAAGATGTGCTTAACATAAGCACTAAGAGTAAGGGGAAGTTCAAGAAGAATGGGAGGAAAGGTAAGAAGCAAACTCCCACATTCACCAAAGCTAAGACTTGTGAAGCTAGCACTTCAAAAATCAAGAAGGGTCCTCTTGATAAATGCCATTATTGTAATGGTATGGGACATTGGAAAAGAAATTTTTCCAAATACCTTGGCGATATTAAGGCTGGAAAGATTACTCCAGTAGGTAAATGACTATCCTTCTTTTATGTTTCTAATTCAACTATGGTATTATGATGCAAAGTTGTGATAATGTATCTCCCTTTTTATTGTAAATAGGGCCTCCACCAAGCAAAGACAAGGGAAAGGAAAAGCAAGCATGAGAAACCATCAAGAAGCTAGGGATAGCTTTCATGGAGCTTTGCTTTTCATTGTCTTATTTTAAATTATGTTTTGGATTTTAGAACCTTAAGTTTCCGTGTTCGACATGGAAAGGTATTTTGGATAATGGGTTGTATTTTGGATAATGGTGACTTGGTTTGCAACCCAAGTCACCCGTTTTATCATTTTATCCTTTTGTTCTAAAATTCATGTTTAAATGCTTGTTCTTAGAAACATATAACTTAAAGTGATCTAATAGACAAATATAATGACGGGTTTCATTATATGTCCACATGCTTAAGGCTTGTGTATGATCATTTATAAAGCGATTTTGAGTCTATGAACTCTCTTAAAGGAATGTCAATCACTAAGTACACTTACGAAATCTATAACTATTAGTCAATCTATGAGATAGTTCTCCTTATACTTCAAATCATTATTTGTGTCTCATATGCTATCTTTGAATCTATAGTGTATTTATTCTAAAGATAGAGTGGGAGAAAAATGAGGACACAACACACGAGACAAGATAAAAATTATGTACTTGTATAAATGAAGATCTACGCAAGAAAGAATGATTTGAATGAAGGTATATCTATTTACATAGTATACCAAATAGATGAGATCTATGGTCTCAAGTAAGTTCTATATGACAAAAGAGACCAAGTGAAGTAATCGAAAGAACATATTCTTATGATAACTACACGAGGAGACCAAAAGAAAGTTTTGGAACAAAATGACTAATGTAAAGTCTTAACAAGTTTTTGACTAAGTTTATGATAAATTTTGACCAATAGTTTCAACCTTGAGATTTACTTAAGAGCCTAAATGAATCAATGTAACATCCTAGTAATAAGCGATATTTATCACTAGAATTTGCAAGGATTGATATACCGATATCTCCAATAGCCAAAGTTTTAAACCACGCAGATGTCATTACTTAACTCATTATGAAAATGGATTGGTTAAACATCCTTCTAAAAGGGATATTTTGAAGGATGTGTATTAGATATTACTTATATTTAATAAATGACATTGCCACACATCATTATGACATGAGTGTGTTAGAGATTTAAAATCTCTTTCCGTAAGGTTAAAATGAGACCTCTTCGAAATAGGTATTTTGAAGGGATATGATGGGAACATATATGGTTTTATCTTAATAACTTGGCAATGCAATTTATATTTCAATTCTTGAAAAGTTTCGATTGAGAAGTCAATTTCGAAATATGTGGAATTGAGTGGGAGTTAGGAAATTATCATGTGAAGACATGGAATTTAGTGGGAGCTATCATCCTTTGAATGTTTACAACTCACCACTCATTAAAGAATGACGAGCTAACACCTTCCTTCATAGAGGAAGTTTTGAGTTTTCAATTCTGGATGAAAATGGACTATGATGAATCCAATTACATCAAGGGATGTTGGATAAGTATTGGGAGATACACATCGGATCAACAGAAACATAGGTTATTCATCTAAATGAAATGGAATTGCCATTAGCAGTCATGGTCGTTCCTTGAACCTAAATATAGTTGATGACATGATTATAAGTTACTAATGTTTCCGCCATTAGAATGATCATGCACATGTCCAATGGTGAATCATATGCATAAGAGCATGATGATTCATTGGTAAGCCACAATAGAAACGTCATGAATTCTCAAGTAGAATCCGATGAGCGATTTCGGTGTTTGTCAGAATGCTCTTATATGTGTCAAGAGGTTGCGCATATTAATGAAAATCCGAGCACATGTAAGGATTTATGAGAATCCTAAATCTTTCAAGCCTAGAAAGAGAAATAAGAAGTTTTGGAAAGATACTTAGTTGAATAAGAAGTTACTCAAAACTAATCTTTCCTAACTATGCTAGGACTTGTGAGAAGTGCTAGGCTAATCATCTTGTCAAATTGTTGCAAGATTCTGCAAAACATATACCTAGTGCATTGTGTGTGGATGGAGTACTTGATCGATAAGAAGTTATATCATTCACCACAAATTCGTTCATTATGTGATAATCGATAAGGAAGTTCTTTCAAGATAAAGAACCAAAACCGAGGTCGGGAACCTTGATGTGTACTTGGTAAGATTCATGCTATGAGAGAGAACATGAATGTAAAGGAAAATGCGATTATAAGAAGTTTGAACACATGGACACATGGCATGTTAAACTTCTATTGCAATCAATAAGTGTTTACACTTACGATTTGCATCACAAGGTTGTAATATGGTATTGACTACCCGAGTGTGATGTGGACATTTGTCGTTTGAGTTATTATTAACTCACCTTGTACATTGTTATATCCAAACGGGTTGTGGAGACAATTGAACCCCGTTAAAGTGAACATGGATTAACATTGTATTTGCCCATAGTTACTTACATGAGGTGACGTCTCGAAGTGACTAGAGTGTGATGCGATTGATGGCAAGTTCAAGTGCCATAGAGTCATGTGAGGTGACTAGTCGATCACATAGGCAGACTGTTAGGAACATTTTGTCGGGCCTAATGACCGCTTATAGAGTTCTGGCAAATTTATATAGCCTGGTCGTGGCGAGAGCTACTATAGTATTCGAATGAGTCGATTCTTTTGACTAAAGACTATTCGCCTAAGATGGCACAGTTTCAGATTAACTTTGATTTGTGTTACTACGACCATCGTAAATGGGGTCAAATGGGCATATTTTGGGTTATGATGGCTGTGGCTAGTCGAAGGGAATGAGTGCGATAGGAATTGTCCATCCCTATTCAGGGTTATAACAATATCTCAGGGCCACTCGAGGAGTAATGAACTGGAAATGCGTGGCCACGCTCGGAAGGTATCTATGATAGATAAATCCGGTCAATAAGTTATTCTCCAGATCGAGGAAACCACTCTCGATATGATCACTTGCAATTACGACCTGAAAGACACCTTGCATTGAGTGGGAGATAGTAATAGGACAAGAGAATTGGTGACGCACACTTGTCGAGGACAAGTGGGAGATTGTTGGAATATGTGTCCTCCGAGAATAATGCGATCACGACTGTTGATCATGATGATCACATGTTTAAGTCTCATTATAAAGAATACAATTGGGAAGTAATATTTTACACAACTGATCAACATATATCGGTAATGATTGGGTGACTAGAGTTTGACATTACTGTCGATTTGCGACGGTGTGATCAGTTGATCCCCCAGGTCATACCTATAGGGCAACACTCTTAATTGATCATTTAATTAATCGTATAACGTTACGAGTTAATTAAATTACTTGAAAATTGACGGACGATTTTGGAAGTAAAATTTACGTATCACATTGAAATTGATTAAAATGAGATACGGTCTGAGTATTTGAATTGTATCATTACTCAGATGAAATTATTGTTTAAAGAAACAATTAAAATTGAATGAATTATTATAAATACAATTTATTGTGATTTGTAAATTGGTAAAATATTTTGGTACAAGTAATTATGAATTACTAAGTCGATTTTTGTATATGACATATTTTTATTAATACGTTGATTTTTAATATGTTAAAAATACATAACTAATTTATGTAACATATGACATGTGACATAAGACAAAATTGACAAAAATAAAATGGATTCCATTTTATGTATGTACCAAAATTAAGGGGAGGTTTTGGCTAAAATTGTGTTGTTTAAATTAGTGGAAAACATAATCATTCACTAATAGCCTAGCCATGCAACCCTAGTTTGCATTGTGAAGGCAAACAAGAGCATGCATTGGGTCTCCTTTCTTCCCTCCTCTTCCCTCCTACCCGGTTTTACCAAAGAAAAGGCAAAGGGTTTTTGTCTTATATTTTTGATATACACTACATGCATGAGTGTGCATTATTCATTCATTCTAACTTATCAAAAATTAAGATTTTAGAAAGAGAAAATACTTCCTCTCCTATTCTCTCCCAACCGGTTTTTGGGAGATTAAAAACCAAATTGTTTTGGGTCATTTTTCTACAAGATTAATATTGTACTAGTATCTATAATATTAATTTTAATTAAGAGAAAGCTTTGGGTATAAATCCTTGGGAGAGATCCTACACTTGGGTCTTAGTTCATCCAAAAGGGAAAGCTCAAGAACAAGAGAGAAAGGTGATCTCTCTTGTGCCCATTAAACCGAAAATCACAATGTAAGAACAATAATTCTTCCTTATTTTGTTTTAATGTTTGCATGCATAAGATCAATCATTAATTTTATGACAAATTAAATTATAACATATATGAATATGTAAGTATATAGATCTACTTTTCCTTCAGATGCACGATACCCCCACAAAGCAAAGGGTATCTTGCTTGGCCAATCTCTATAGTTGTCAATCATTTTCTTGAGAATCGTGACAACATTCTTGTTTGCCGTCTCTACCGCGCCGTTAGTCTGTGGTCTATAGGGCGAAGAGTGGTGATGCCTAATCTTGTACTTGGCTAGCAATTGCTCGGTCTCAGCTTGGAAATGTGATCCATTATCACTAATGATCTCATGCGGGCAACCGTATCGACAGATGATGTTGTTTTGTATGAACTTTGCCACGTTTTTAGCCGTGAGACTGGTGTAGGAAGCCGCTTCTACCTATTTGGTGAAATAGTCAATTGCCACTAGGATGAAACAGTGACCTCCTGTTCCGGCTGGGGTTATCTTCCCGATTAGGTCAATTCCCCAGGCAGAAAATGGCCAAGGAGATGTCATTGTATAGAGACATGAAGGAGGGACGTGTTGTACATTCCCGAAGATTTGGCAATTGTGGCAATGTCTCACGTATTTGATGCAATCGGATTCCATTGTGGTCCAATAATATCCAAAACGTGTGATTTTCTTTGCCATCATGGGCCCACTCACGTGAGGACCGCATTCTCCGTCGTGGACTTCTTCCATCACCTTTTGCGCCTGTGAGTGATCAAGGCCGCGTAGGATTACACCAAGAGGTGTCCTTTTGTATAATTCTCCTTGCATGAGAACGTATTGGGAAGCTAGTAGGCGTATAGCACGTTGTCCCCTCTTGTCCATATCGGGTGGATAGGTACCATTGAGCTTAAAATTCAGGATTGCTTGGAACCAGGGTTCTGTGGACAGCGGGGGCCCACGGGGGCGCTTGGGCGAGAAGAGGAACAAGCGTTTGCTTTTTTGTATGGAGTCGCCACCAATTTTTATGGGAAATTGGAACCGTTCGAATACCTCATGTCATGTCAAGACACAAAGTAGTGACATGAACACTAAGCAATCGTTACCCTTAGCATTCTATGTCTAGAATGACTCTCGTGGATGCCAATGAACACGGGTGTTCACAGATATCTGGAGTAAGGGGTAAGGGTACGTATTAGGAAGCTCTTTTGATCGAACACCTAATCCCGCCCGCCTCGATAGCGGCCTCTACTAATGATTAGGGAAGTTATTTGTACTCGATATATCGTCGATTGTATGCATGCAATGCAACATCCAAGTTTTATTCCTAGCATGTGAAAATTAACTAAGTCGGTTGACACGTAATTAGCAAACAATTGGGTCGAAGTAGGATTTAATGTTCAATTACATGTGAAAACATACAAATGATACAAGAAATAATGATAAATACAATAAAGAAAATTGCAATAATGAAAAATTACAATAATTACATTGGATTAGGCGATTTATGTCGAAAATACCTTCAAAACGGATAAATTTGAGAAAACGAATAAAAGAAAGAAATAAATTAACGAACAGATCAGAAGGTGATAACACGATTAATAGTTAATTATACGTAAGTTAATTAAACTAGGTCAAACAACAACGGAGTTCAGGGACAGAATTCAACCCGGAACAGGCGCAGCAGAGCTGCGTCTTTTGGAATAGTCACAGCAGACGCTGCGTCTGTTCCTGACCTGAATTCTGGCTGTGAAGCCGGAATTGCGTGTTGTTAATACTCATTGGTGAATTTAATGATCGATTAAATTGTTTACTCGGATGAAAGTGATTAATAGGTTATTTACATGTGATTAATGGGTCATAAAACAATAAAACATGGAGGAAATGGATTTAAGACGGATTAATTACATGAAAGAATGATTGATTAGTGACATGGGTGAATGAAATCGATTAATCATAACGAATTAATGACAAACATACGATGGATATGACAAATAACATATGCAAATATGTCAATGATCGAATTACAGAAACTCAATATGAACAAATCGAATTTCTAAAACTCAGATTGAATTTAATGACGAAAACCCGCAAATATTGATTACTCGGGATTTAAGTCGAATTTAATGATAAACTACGTGCTAATGAATGATAAACAATATACATGTGAATTATTATGATATTACGACGCAGAATCAACAAACAAACGAAAACAAATAGACACGACGAATTACAGAGGACGAACGAAGAAGAAAGGAAGCAGGAACTGCGGCAGCCTCACGAAGAGGCGCAGCAGGTACTGCGCTCCTTCGAAGAGGCGCTGCAGTTGTTGCGTCCTTTCTCGACGGTTATCTACTGGAAATCCGTAAAAAGAGGCTTTAAAGCATGGTTTTAGAAATCGGTTTTAATGATATTTTCGACATAAACCTTAAAATTGTTATACAATAATTAGAATACAATAAATAAAAGAGAGATTTACACCCTCAGATTTACATGTTGACGAAACGAGAAGGACTAAGATATCGATTAGTGATGCTCGACGCGAATGCAAAGAAAGTGCCCTCGTAAGAGGAAAACGATTAGATTAATTAAGTTGATTGGTGTGGAGTTGGTCAAATTGGTCGGTCATGCAAGCGAGGCTGGTACTCAGAAGGATCCGAGCTTACGTGGTCGAATGTTCAAGCACGTAGACGCCAAAAAGTAAGAACAAAGGTCTAGAATGCAAAGGGAGAAGAGAAGGGCGGACACTCGCGTGAGAAATATGAGGAGCGAAGGCTCCTATTTATACTAATCACGTGAAGGAATTAGGGTTTCGGAGACTCTTTGGAAGTGAATCTCGGAAAGATATGAAAAAGATACGAGAATTACGCAGAATAGGACCTGGGAAGAGGCGCAGCGAGCCATGCGTCTCTTGGAAGAGGCGCAGACTGCCGCGTCTGTTCCCAAGTGGTTTCCTCCTGCGGAAGAAAGATTTTCGTGTTTAAGTTATGGTAGGACGGAATAATTTGGTTTTCCTTAATATCTTATGTGAATATTACGGGAAATTGTTTACCAAAAGATAAAAATTATGAAATATGGAATAGAAATATCCGGAACATTGCAGAACATTCTGACTCGGGATTTAACGGTTATCAGAAAATGGAGACGGTTTTAGGCCCGGACTCCAAATGTACTCTAATTACTGTCAAAATGACCGTATCGGCACGTAGATGACAATTAAGAGGTAGACATTAATATTTGAGCAATCACTTGACGATAATCTTACGAACTGTCACAAATCGTTCCGCGTAGCAAACATGCGGCCCAATCATCACCGGGTGGTTTGCGAGAGGTGCAGAAATGAGGTATCTACAGAGCCCCCACTTTGACCGAGGCTTGGACAAGGCGAAAGTCAAAGTATAGCCATCAGGTCAATCGAAGATTACAACCTGACGACTATGGCGACGCGAGGCGGCTCAAGGGGTCTGAGCCAAGGACCTGTCGTCGGGCACATTTTAGAGTCTGTCGACTATCGGGGAGGGTCGTTTAAAGTCCATTAGACTACGTAAGGAGGCTCACCAGCCATAAGAAGAGACCATACCTGAGACTTCTTCTCGAGATGATTCCGGAGGTACATGGGAGCTATTGAGCGAAGATCAGGCGTAAGGACTAAATAAGGTGAGTAGCAGGACGCAGGCGGGAACTGCTGAAAGAAGGCTGCTTGGGTAGTCTTCGGGAAATATCTATATAGCAGGACACAGGCGGGAACTGCTGAGGAGAAATTTGCTTAGGTAGATGTTATTCTTCATGTCTTGAGAGGGACAGCACGTCCGCTTACTCTCGCTGGGGACATGATTGGGAATTAATCTCCATTTCGTGAGAGGGAAAGTGTATCCGCTTACTCTCGTTATAATGAAGGCGTGTCGAATTCTGTGAGGGAATAAATGCTCGTTGCGACAAGCAAAGGTCTTGGAAGAAATAAATAACGTGCCACAGTCTGCTGCTAGCTTGAAAATGCGGGCCGGAATGAAAGAAAATCATTGAACGGACCAAAAAGATAAAATAGCATCGGTGAAGAGGCGCACCAAAGATGGGCCCACAAATAACGAATTCATAACGAATTTTTGAAAATCCGTATGGAGGGAACACAAGGAAGAGGCGCAGCAAGAGTTGCGTCTCTTGGAAGAGGCGCAGCGCCTGCTGCGTCTGTTCCCCAAAGTATATTTTCTGCGTAAAAACGCGATAATCAGAAGTTCATTTCATTATTTCGAAATACAAATCCTCCAATTTCTCTCTCAAAAATCAATCAGGTTTGATCCAAAAGCTTGCATTAATCATGAATAATCGAGGTATGTGTCTCATTCTTGCATTAATCGTCTATATTTGTCGAATTTTGGATCGAAAAAATTAGGGTTTATGACCCAATTGATCGAAAATTTGGGGCTTTTCCCCCAAATGCATTTGCCTTGTTAAATTGACATTAGAAATGGATAATTGGTAATATTAGGAACATAACCATGTATTTGTCTCGAATTTTCGTTGAGTTTTGAGCCTTTGAGTGAAATTTGAGACGGTTTCACAGGTAAACCGTAAATTGCTTCGAAAATAGCCTTAGGATTGCCCATTTGTGATGAAACTTGATATTTGGGATCCTTGAATGATGGGTAAACTTTATACCATCTCGGAATTTTGGTTTGTGACGGCTTTTTCAGAACACTTTTCTAGGGCATAATCGCCGTTATAACGAAATGCTGCCGAAATTTCGGCTCGAACCCGGAACTAGGCTTCTAATTAGACCTGACTTGACCCAAATTACCACATGAGTGATCGGGTTTGCGAGAATGTGGCCAAAGATGGTGAGACAAGAGCGATTTCAGGGCTTCGAAGGCTCGAAAATCCCTTAACCAAGGCTTGTCGTCACGTGACGCGGCCTAAATTTGCTTTAATGTTGCAGGTGATGTAGCTTCTACTTCTGGGAGGACTCCCATGGAGATAGACGTTGCTACTGTCAAGGAGGCTTTAGAGCAGGCCTTCACCGCCTCGGTGATGGCTGCTGAGGACGAGGTCCACGAGGAGGAGGCTGTTGAGGAGGAGGAGGCCTCGAGACGGGCCAATGTTGGACGAGGAGGTCGTCAGCTGAGAGGAGCTCCTGCATGGGCTGAGACTTGGGAGAGTAGGCACCTGCTGTGGGATGCAGAGGGTCACCTGTCCTACAGGACAGTGAAGAGCTTGGTAAATAGGAATTCACTACTCATTACTCATCCTCTTTCATTTATTCGTTCATCTCTTTCGATTTTCATTCAAAACTAAAGATAGCTTTTTTTTCAAATCATAATAGGAGGCCGGGAACATCAGGTCATTCTCGGGTTACACGACAGCGATGGAGCACTACGAGCGACTGTCGGCAGAGGAGCAGGCTATGATCGAGCGTGGAGCGTTCGGTCCTTTGGTGCAGGCCTGGAGGGATATCGCGAAGAGGAAGCTGCGGGCTATCCTTAGCCTGGTCCGCGCTTTCTTGGACCGATTCTGGGATACGACTTCCACGTTTCACATGCCTTTTGGTGAGGTGGGAGTCACCCTGGAGGACTACGACATGATTTCTGGTCTGCCGTGTGGGACCGAGGAGGTGGAGTGGCCGGAGACTGCCATGAGGGTGGACTCGGCCGAGGCGAGGAGATTGATCGGCTGGAACTTGTCGCCGAAGGCTGTTAAAGTGCCGGGTTTGGTGCCCAGCTCCTACGTTCGAGACTACTTTGCGGGAAAGATCCCGGCGCTGGTGATGATTGATGGGAGGGAGACGGCTCCTCCTCCCTGTACAGCTGAGCAGAGGGCTCGTTTGTGGCTTTGGTGGTTTCTGTCTTCGATTTACCTCGGAGACAAAGGCGAGAGGCTGTCGACGAAGCTTCTTCCCTTCCTTTCTGACCTGAGTTCCCTAGGGCGTTGGGACTGGGTCACTGCTGGTTTTGCGGTCCTCATCCGCTTCATGAGGGCCATGGTTCGTCCGGAGTTGATGGAGAAGGGGACTTCTCCTGGTGCTGTCGGGCCTGGACTACTGCTGGAGGTATGAACCTTCCTTTAGACCAAAATCAATTCCTCTCTTGATCAAATCCTGAAAGATTATTACTGATTATCTTGCTTTTACAGGCGTGGGTGTACTCCTACTTCCCGGGCCTCGCGCCCAAGAGGACGGAGCCGCTGGAGAAGGCCTATCCCGTGGTGAGGGATTGGGTGATGTGCAGGACGAAGAGCAGCGTTCTTCTCACGGTGTCTACCGGCGGGACGTGAACGCTCTTCAGTTGGACAACGTAAGTATCTTACTTATATTCATTTGCTTCTATATTGTCTTTTAATTGATCATAGGAATGATCCTTGTTTGTCTTATCCCAGTGGGTGCCCAGACCTTGGGCGGAGTACGCTGGAGCGCCTCCTTTTGTGGCTGAGGTCCTTCGACCTAGGAGCTCGAGCCGGCTGCTGTTGAGGACGTTGATGGGTCCTGTGTGGTACTTGGGCTTGGGCGAGCACTTGGCTCGTCAGTGCTCTCGGGACGTGTTGACGGTTCCCATCGATCCTCCCAGGACGATGTTTAGGGAGCCTTCTGAGGCGGGGAGGGAGGCGGACTTGGCTGGTGCCAGTGGTGACGACGCCTCCTTCTTCCCCGGCGAGGACTACTCGGCGTTCCTCTATGGGAGGTTGGCGTCCTGGCCGGTAGTGGTGAGCATCTTTTACTCTTCCTCTTGATTTTCAAAACTACGATGAAAGATCATCGGTTAATGAGAAATGTTTGGCTTTGCAGGAGGTCGAGGCGGCGGGCATCGAGCCCCCAGAGTACCCCGAGACCCTCGAGTACACTGACGCGACTGGGAGGACGACGATCTCCGAGCTGCGTGACTTTGACGTAGCTGTGACGGATGCTGGCCTGGACGACTGGCAGCATCTGATTTGGAGGGTGAGCCTCTAACTTTGCATAATTTCTGTGTAAGAACTCATTTGATTGAGTTTGTTCAATTGTTGAGAATTTCTTTTTGAAAATGCAGGTTGCGCCGTGGCGTTGTGGAGGGTGGCCAACCGGCTGCGAGCTACTGCCGTCGAGGCACTTGTCGGCGGTCGAGGTCGTCAGGTATGAACCTTATGCCTATTCCATTTTTGATTTTTAATTTTCCGACTTTGCTTGAAACGATTGACATGAGCCATTTTGTTGTTTACAGGGTGACCGCGAGCTGGAGCGAGAGTTGACCCAGTCTCGGGAGGAGACAACTCGCTTGTTGAGGGAGCTCGAGGTTCGGGACGCCGAGATTGCTGCTCTTGCGGCAAGAGTTGCAGAGCTGGAAGGCGACCAGCAGTAGTTTTGTGTAGCTTTTGTAGACTTGCACATTTGGACATTGATTTTGGACATTTTTGGACTTTGTTTGGGGCGAGAGCCCCCAGTTTGTTGTACATTTCCCTTGTCTGGTGTATATAAGATGGCTTGAGGGCCTTTGCTGCTGGGTTGTGTTGCTTGTATCTGCAGGTTAGCTCTGAACAGGTTTGGCAGATGACGGTTTATGCCGTCATGCTGCCGAAATTTACATAGAAATCACGCAAAACATACATTTGTATATACATATGGCCTTAATTAGCGCAAAACGAAAGACTCAAAAGAATGCAAAAATGCAAAAAAATGCAAAAAATTTGCCGAAAATGACTCGACGGTAGGGAGGGTTACCCCTAAAAAAAAAGAAAAAAAGAAATCTATAAGTTAGAAATGTAGAAATGAAATTAAGAAATTGAAATTAATATATAAATGTTGAAATTCGGTAAATTGAAAATTATTTTCTAAATTAAATGAATTAAATGAGAAATGTAAAATTAAAATGAATTAAAATGAATTAAAACGAAAATTATTTCTTAAAATGAGAATGAAAATTATTTTCTAAAATGAAAATGTGAAAGTGTGGTAAGATGGCGAAAATGTCGATGTCGCCTTGAAATGCGTGCCCGCGGAATTAGGAAACCTGAAATATGGTAATCTTCACGTATTTACCAAAATAAAAACCCGTAAGAATAGGAAATTATTCGTCATGGAATTAGGAAAGATCCAACGCGGAAAATCACAGAAGTGAAGCTGAGGAAGAGGCGCAGCATGAGCTGCGTCCCTTTGAAGAGGCGCAGCAGGTGCTGCGCTGTTCCCAAGGTGTTCTGCTCTGACGGATTTTTGGAAACAAAAATTAGTATATATAGAAACGTCGATGGAGCTTTTATTCACATAATTCTTCCGTATCTTCTTCGTCTAATTACACAAAATTCTCAAAATAATCTTTTCATCATGAATACTTTGGAGATTTGCTTGAAGGAATGGACCAACGAATTTTCGAACATGGAGAAACATGATATGGGTGCTTATAATTTTGGGTCTTTGTTGAGTTTAAAACTTATCAAGGTTGTTAAACCGTTCTTGGATGCTTGTCTTGACTATTGGGACCCGAATTACCATGTTTTTGCGTTCCCTGGGGGTGATATTTGCCCATTTCCTGAAGAAATTGCCGCTATTGGTGGGTGGGATCCCGAACACTTGCCTGCCATTCCTTCTACTTCGCAAGGGTACAAGAGCAAATTCAGAGACTTGCTTGGGTTGACTAGACTTGAGGTGGACCGTCTAGTGACCTCGAAGGGAGTGCGAATGTTGGACTTCATAGATCGATTCATCAACAGGGCCGACCCCACCGTTTCTCATGTTGCTAGGCGGAGGGCATTTGGCTTTTGCTTGTTGCATGTGTATGTCTTCCAAGGGCATGTTGATGAAGACTTGAGAGGTGATCCCTGTCTCCTGGGCCTTGTTGAGCAAATGGAGCTGCGCAGGAGCCCAGCTTGTTTATGCTTAGGAGAGATTCTTTTGGGCTTGGATAATAGGAAGTCCAACCGCGATCTGCCGTATTTGGGGAGTCCCGTCATTCTGCAGGTAAAAGACACATTTTTTTTTTCGTCGTTTTTTTTTTTTCGTTTTTTTTTTCGTTTGTTTTTTTTTTTCGATATCTAATATCTGCTTTTGGTAGGTTTGGCTTATGGAACGGCTCCGATTGATCGAGCCCCCAGTTCTTGTTCTTTCTTATCATGCCCGCTTGATTGCGATGAGGACGAGGTTGTATATGGTGGACTTCACTCGGGTCTATGGTTACTGGAAGAACAAACTGAAGAGCGATGATGGCCCGTTGATTAGGTGGGTCGTACTGTGGTGGCACCTCAAATCCGTCACTGGAGTGTCTTCTTTGGATCCCACTAGGTCCGTGTGCATTCCTGGATTGGAGTTTATGGTGTGCATCTTCCCGGAAAGGCTGATGAGACAAGTTGGGCTGAAACAGACGATCCCGAAGCTTGATACCGTCCCGCAGACTGCTATGGCGCTTACTACAGACAGCCGAAGAGAGTGGGCCATTAAATGGGCCCAAAGAAACATGTGGTTCTTGAATTTCTCCGCCAATGCCTTGTGGGTGTTGGATTCTTATCTGCGATGGAGAAGAGCTACAACTCATGAAGAATGCGAGAGATTGAGGAAGCGCGAGCCCGTTGACTACAAGGTGCGCGAGGTAGAGAAAGAGAAAGAGAAGCATCTGACAGAAGGAGAAGAAGAAGCCGGGTTTCAAGTCGTTCATCCCTCGAAGAAACCAAAGATCTCTCCTGTCGTGGAAATGGTGACTGGCAAGAATGGAAAAGCTAGGCCTCGAGAAAGACCGTTGGTGATTAGGTCTGAAGTGGCGCAAGAGCGTCCGGCTCGAGGTCGTGACAAGAAATATGACAAGAATGACAAGGGCAAGGGGAAGATGGAGGAATAGCCCGAGTCTTTATTTATTATTTGATTATTATTATTATTTATTGTTGTAATAAAAAGGGTGGGGTTTTTAGAATCCTAGCCTATTCTATTTTTATTATGTAGCGTACTATTATTATTAGAAAATGAATGAAATAAAAAAGGTTAAATGGTTATGAAACCGCTGTGATTTTCTATTTATTATCCTTGTCGAATTCCAAATGCAATGCAAATGTCCTTCTATTTACATTTTAGATAATGGGTTGAATCCTATGAAGGATTTCCTACGTATTCACTTAAAAAAATGAAATCAAACCCTTGCGCGTAGTTCGAGTAAATGTAAAAGAATAATTGTTCTAAGCAAGAGCTTGTAATGAACTTAGAAAATAAGCATGAGCTTTTTGCTTACTCTGAAGGTGCAAATTTAGTTTATTTGATGATACGAGGATGATAAATTTGTCAAAATGCAAGAGCACAGTGACATTAGCTTATTTCAGCTTGGCCAGGGGCCGTTTATTTAGTGCCACAAGAGCAACACGTGGGGTTACGCGAGGCGCGTTTTTGTTCCTATCCTAGGCATAGTATCGTTTTAGTTGGTCAAGGTTTGTTGGGTTCGAAAACTCATTCCCATCTAGGTCTGTGATTCTAATCGCGCCCCCTGGGAGTATGGATTTGACTAGAAATGGTCCGGCCCAATTAGGTTTGAATTTTCCCCGTGGGTCAACAGGTAGAAGAGCTCTAACCGATTTGAGCACTAAGTCTCCTTCTTTGATGTTTCTTGGCCTAACCCTTTTGTTGAAAGCTCGTTTGATACGTGCTTGATATGTTTGGACATTATGCAAGGCGCGTAGCCTACGTTCATCCAGGAGGATGAGTTCTTCATATCTATCCCTCTTCCAATCGGCTTCCGGGATTTGACTTTCGAGTAAAATACGCAAGGATGGTATCTCTAGCTCGACTGGTTGTACAGCTTCCATGCCGTATGTCAAATAGAAAGGAGTAGCCCCAGTGGGCGTCCTAACAGATGTACGATATCCCCACAAAGCAAAGGGTATCTTGCTTGGCCAATCTCTATAGTTGTCAATTATTTTCTTGAGAATCGTGACAACATTCTTGTTTGCCGCTTCTACCGCGCCGTTAGTCTGTGGTCTATAGGGCGAAGAGTGGTGATGCCTAATCTTGTATTTGGCTAGCAATTGCTCGGTCTCAGCTTGGAAATGTGATCCGTTATCACTAATGATCTCATGTGGGCAACCGTATCGACAGATGATGTTATTTTGTATGAGCTTTGCCACATTTTTAGCCGTGAGACTGGTGTTGGAAGCCGCTTCTACCCATTTGGTGAAATAGTCAATTGCTACTAGAATGAAACAGTAACCTCCTGTTCCGGCCGGGGTTATCTTCCCGATTATGTCAATTCCCCATGCAGAAAATGGCCAGGGAGACGTCATTGTATAGAGCAATGAAGGAGGGACATGTTGTACATTCCCGAAGATTTGGCAATTGTGGCAATGTCTTACATATTTGATGAAATCGGATTCTATTGTGGTCCAATAATACCCCAAACGTGTGATTTTCTTTGCCATCATGGGCCCACTCATGTGAGGACCGCATTCTCCGTCGTGGACTTCTTCCATCACCTTTCGCGCCTGTGAATGATCAAGGCAACGTAAGATTACACCAAGAGGTGTTCTTTTGTATAAGTCTCCTTGCATGAGAACGTATTGGGAAGCGAGTAGGCGTATAGCACGTTGTCCACTCTTGTCCATATCGGGTGGATAGGTACCATTAAGCTTAAAATTCAGGATTGCTTGGAACCAGGGTTCCTGCGCGATCTCTTATTCATCGGTGATTTGGTGGACATAAGCCGGCTCTGACCGTCGTTCGATGCACAAAGGCATTTCCACCATGTGATCTGGCATATTAATTAAAGATGCGAGTTTCGCAAGAGCGTCTGCAAATTGATTTTCTTCCCGAGGTAGGTGTAGGTAGGTTACGTGATCAAAAAATTGGGCAACTTGGTCTATTCTAGTCTGATAAGGTGCGAGACTTTCGCTTCGAATTTTCCAAGATCCTGTAACTTGGTTGATGATCAGTGATGAATCCCCATGTACTCGGAGGTTTTTAATGCCTAAGCTTACTGCCGCTTGTAGTCCAATGAGACAAGCTTCGTATTCTGCAGCGTTGTTTGTCACCTCGAAGTCGAGTTTGACAGCAATTGGTGTATGCTCGCCTTCAGGAGAAATGAGCAACACTCCTATTCCAAATCCTCTCAAGTTTGATGCTCCATCAAAGTAAAGGTCCCAGGAATCTTTATCAGTTTGGAGTATATCCTCGTCTGGAAATGACCAAGTGTCTATCGTTTGTGCGTCATTGATGGGATTTTCTGCGAAGAACTCTGCGACGGCGCGCCCTTTAATAACTTTCAGTGGCACGCATTTGAGGTCGAATTCTGAGAGCATCAGGGTCCATCTTGCTAGGCGTCCGTTGAGGACGGGTTTCTCGAAGAGGTATTTGACTGGATCCATTTTGGAGTATATTTTGACGGAGTAGCTAAGCATGTAATGGCGTAGCTTCTTCGTTGCGCACACAAGAGCGAGGCATGTCTTTTCGAGTTGTGAGTATTTGCACTCGTACTCCAGGAACTTCTTACTAAGGTATTAGATAGCCCTTTCTTCACTTCCTACAGTTTGAGCCAACATGGCGCCCATGGCTGTTTCGGTTACTGTGAGATATAAACCAAGAGGTTGATCCCGTTGTGGTGGCATGAGCACTGGTAGTTTAGCCAATATCTCTTTGATTCGGTCAAACGCCTTCTGACAATCGTCGTCCCACATGGTGTGGTCTGTTTTCTTGAGTTTCTTGAAGATAGGCTCACAAATCATTGTAAGTTTCGATATGAATCGACTTATATACTGCACCTTTCCCAGGAATCCTCTGACTTCTTTTTCTATTTGAGGTTGTGGCATTTCGATCAGAGCTTTGATTTTGGAAGGATCTATTTCTATGCCCCTTTGACTAACGATGTATCCCAGGAGTTTGCCAGATGTTACCCCGAATGTGCATTTCTGAGGATTGAGCCTCATGTTGTACTTTCGTAGCCTTGCGAAGAACTTGCGAAGGTTCGCAATATGCCCCTCTCTTTCCTTGGGTTTGACAATCATGTCATCTACGTATACCTCAACTTCTTTGTGCATCATGTCATGTAAGAGTGTAGTTGCGGTGCGTTGATATGTAGCTCCGGCGTTGATCAATCCAAACGGCATGTCCGTATAGCAATAGGTTCCCTATTGGGTGACGAAGGCGGTCTTATGCATATCTTCCATGGCCATCTTGATTTGATTATAACCCGCATATCCATCCATGAAGGATAGTAATGCGTGGTCAGCAGTGTTGTCCACCAATATGTCGATGTGAGGTAGAGGGAAGTCATCCTTAGGGCTTTCTTTGTTTTAGTCCCTAAAGTCAACACAAACGCGGATTCTCCCATCCTTTTTGGGCACAAGTACTATGTTGGCTACCCAGTCAGAATACTCGGAAACTTTGATGAACTCGGCTTTGAATTGTTTGTCAACTTCTTCCTTAATCTTGAGAGCCCATTCTGTCCTCATTCGTCGAAGCTTCTGTTTTACAGGTTTGAAACCTGGCTTAATCGGAATCCTATGTTCAGCGATATCCCTGTCGATCCCTGACATGTCTTTGTAGGACCAAGCGAAAACGTCTTTGAATTCATTTAAGAGGTTTATGAAATCGGCCCTTTCGGTAGAGCTCAAGGTAGTCCCTATCCTAAGTTCTTGGAGTTCTAGTTCGGTTCCTACATTGATGGGTTCGGTGTCCTCTATTACTGGTCCCCCTTCCTCTTCCTGCAGTATTTCTTTGGCTATGTAGGGAGGTATTTCGATCGAGTCTGGGTCTTGGTCATCCTCAGTATCATCGTAAACAGAATTGCACTCAAGATAACACAAAGAGTAAGCAGAACCTGATTTATTCATATTAAAATTTGAGTAAAGTTGAAACAAAGAAGCCAACTGATCCATGGTCAGTGGCGGCAAAGGGACAGTGGTTGGGGTATTTCCCGAACTACTGTGACTACTCGAGGCTAAGCTAGGAGAAACAAAGGGAGTGGGGATGACGACAGGAGGAGACTCTCTAATGACTTCTCTAGACTCCGACTCCGACTCGAACTCATCGTCTTCTGGTTCTCCTTTGAACATCTCTCCTTCTCCAGTGGTGAGCTTGAAGAGTCTTCCTTGATTGTTGGTCCACTTGATTGATTTTCTCCATCCTTTCTGCTGATTTGTGCTTCTTTCTGTAGTCCCAAGCGTGGCAATGATCTCATCTATGATGCTTTCGGCGCTTTTGATTAAGGGAAGATCTTGGAGATAGACATCTTCCTCGCCATCTGCCCATATCCCGTTGATTACCTCTTCTTTTGGGGAGATAAGATGTGAGAAATCTAAGGTATATTCGTCACTTGTAATCACTAGAACTCCAAGAGGATTCTGAATGATGTTGGGTTTACCTCCCGGCGGTATTGGAAATCGACCATCTTCAATCATGTCTTGAAGCACGTTTTTCAACTTGTAGCATTTTTCTGTATCGTGCCCCTTGCCCCTATGGTATTCATAGTACGAGTTTTCGTCCCAGAATTTGGATTTCCTTTCGGGTTCGGGAGTAGGGCCAATGGGTTGGAATTTGCCTTGCTTCATTAACCTCTTTAGAGCGTTGGAATAAGTGTCCCCAAGATTTGTGAATTTCCTCGGTGGGATACTTTTCTTGGATGGCTCGAGAAGGTTAACTTCATCGGTCTTGCTAGTAGAGCCGTATGAACGACTTGTTGAGCCTTGATATCCTCGACCTACCGTTTTGGACAAGAGTCCTTTACGGATGTCATCTTCAATCCTCGTCCCTAGTACGGTCAAGTCTTTAAAAGTTTTGATGTTTTGGTACCTCAAATGATTGGCATAGATGGGTTTGAGATTGTCCACAAACTTCTCCACAAGGGTAGCCTCATCCGGGCGTTCAACTAGTTGGGTACTAGTCTTCCTCCACCTACTTAGGAAGTCGGTGAATCCTTCTTTGTCATTTTGGGTAAGAACCTCTAGAGTGCGCATGTTTACTTGGATCTCGGCATTATCCGCATATTGTTTAGAAAACTCGATTGCGGCATCTTCCCAAGTAGCGACCTTCTTATGATCTAAGGAGTAGAACCATTGCTTCGGGATGGTGTCAAGAGATGAAGGAAAGATCCTTAAGAACATCTCGGGTTTGATGCCTTTGATAGACATATAATCCTTGAAGGCACGGATGTGGTTCAAAGGGTTCTCGTGCCCCTTGAATTTAGGGATATCTGTCATATTGAAGTTGGTTGGCAATTTGGAATTGACGGCTTCATACTTGCGATTGTTCTCCCTATAAATGTCATCCCCCTTAAGGTACATCAATTGCTCCTCTAAGTATTGGAGTCTTTTCTCAGCTACAATCATCCCCATGAAAGGATTTTCATCCTTGTATTCATTCTCGGAGTCACCTATTACTTCACTTTCCTGAGGGGGCAATCTCCCCTCTACGGCATAGATTCGGCCCTCGATGGTCTCAAGGCGGTCATAGACTTGGTCTTGGGTAACTTGCATTTGGGCTAGCGCGGCTAGGATTCGATCATTACCATCTTGAAGTTGGTGGAGGTTTGTTTCACTGGATCCAGGCATCTTGAAAACTGGATAAGAGATCGAGGAGAATCAAAACGCGATCGACCATTCTAACACATTTGCTAAAAGAAGAAATGTTTTGACTCGTGAAGTGGGTGTGTGCCACTTGTGTAGAGTGAGCTTTGAAGAAAGACAAGGTTTTTGAAAATGTGTGTCCTAGTCAACTATAGTGTAGTTGTAGGAGTGGACTCAAAGTGAGGTTTTGAAATGGGCTTGTGGCCCGAATTTTGACACGACAAACGGACAGAGTTTTGACCGGATTTTGCGCTAATTGAAGGCCTATTTCGAAATTTTGATTAAGAAAAGGGTTTTGATTTTTGAAAAATCGTCATGGTTTTGTTTAGAAATGGTGATCACGTAAGGTACAAACATGTATACAAGCATTATAACGGGATGCTGAGTGTATTTAAAAGAGTTTTGGTTTAAAGGGTGGGTTGCTATACCGAACCATCAAACCCGAAGTCTGTGGAGAGGCTCGTACCGAACAAGAGTAAGGCCGATTCCTAGTCCATTTCCTCAAGTAGTGAAGGCCCTTGATACAAACAAGAGTAAGCATCATGGTATGGATGACGTCAATCGCTATCCATCCTTAGGCCCAAATAAGAATTAGGACCGTTTAGACGGGACGATTGGTCGAATGGGTTGGGTTGGGCCTAGGAAGGCCGAATAAAACGGTCTAGGAAGACCGAGTTATAAAAACCGACAATTGTCTTGTACAAACTATTCCCTAACCTTGTTCAAGTTTCACCCTTGCTACACGTAAGTGTATTATTCCCAGCGGAGTCGCCAAACTGTGGACAGCGGAGGCCCTCGGGGGCGTTTGGGTGAGAAGAGGAACAAGCATTTGCATTTTTGTATGGAGTCGCCACCAATTTTTATGGGAAATTGGAACCGTTCGAATACCTCATGTCATGTCAAGACACAAAGTAGTGACATGAACACTAAGCAATCGTTACCCTTAGCATTCTATGTCTAGAATGACTCTCGTGGATGCCAATGAACACGGGTGTTCACGATATCCTCCGGAGTAAGGGGTGAGGGTACGTATTAGGAAGCTCTTTTGATCGAACACCTAATCCCGCCCGCCTCGATAGCGGCCTCTACTAATGATTAGGGAAGTTATTCGTACTCGATATATCGTCGATTGTATGCATGCAATGCAACATCCAAGTTTTATTCCTAGCATGTGAAAATTAACTAAGTCGGTTGACAGGTAATTAGCAAACAATTGGGTCGAAGTAGGATTTAATGTTCAATTAGATGTGAAAACATACAAATGATACAAGAAATAATGATAAATACAATAAAGAAAATTGCAATAATGAAAAATTACAATAATTACATTGGATTAGGCGATTTATGTTGAAAATACCTTCAAAACGGATAAATTTGAGAAAACGAATAAAAGAAAGAAATAAATTAACGAACAGATCAGAAGGTGATAATACGATTAATAGTTAATTAAACGTAAGTTAATTAAACTAGGTCAAGCAACAACGGAGTTCGAGGACGAGAATTCAACCTCGAACAAAGCAAGCAGAGTGCGTCTTTTGGAATAGGCGCAGCAGACAAGGCTGCGTCTGTTCGACTAATCTCGTCGTGAAGCCGGAATTGCGTGTTGTTAATACTCTGATGTGAACATTATTTGCGCACATTTAGTCTCCTAATTGAGCCTATTTTGCATACTATTATAACATTCTTTGGCCATTTTATCCGTCAAAACCTTCCTATTTGCTTTTCTATCACATTTCATATGTTTTGTAGAAAAGGAGATAATAAGGCGGAAATTCCCGTCTTTCGTGCATATTTGGAAGCTTATTGATGATACTAGATAGGCTAGTATGAAGAGGAAGCAAGGACTAAAGATCAATCCCACAAGAATGAAATGGAAGTGAACAAAAGGGAAGAAAAGAAGAAGAATCATTGCTGAAGAACAATCCGAGCGGATTGTCTCCAATCCGCCCGTCTCCTCACAACACAATCCGAGCGGATTTCCTTCAAAGACGCTCGGATTGCCCCGCCAGAATCCGCCCGGATTTCATCGAATCCGCCCGTCCCGACCCCAATACGCACGGATTTCTTCACAGCATAATTTCGTCTTCTCCATCCTACAAAGAAAGAAGCCCTTCCTTCGAGAAATACCGGCTCCTCCCTGCTCCATTTAAAAAGTGTAATTACTAGTTTAGCCCTTAGTTAACCCTAATGCATCCACCTAATTTCCACTATAAATACCCCATTTGTAATAATCAAATCATCAAGTTTTATTAGGGATCTCTTTAGCTAGAAAATCTATCCTTAGATTAGATTAGAGTAGATTAGAATAGATTACTCTTTAATCTTTCCACAAATTACACATTAATCTTTCCATAATTATTGTTCAAGTTTATTATTCAAGTTTATTATTGGGTAATTGAAGATTATTGGGTTATTATTGGGAGATTGACAACCTTCCATCAATCAATCAAGTTTCTTCTATTATTCTCTGCTTTATTATTTTGGATCATCTCAACTTTGGTATAATTACTTTACTCTTTAATCTTTATTGTTTATTTTCTTCATTCTATTATCATGTTTATACTTGTTGTGATGATTGACACCATTAATGACATGTTTCTCATGATGATGAGTGAGTAGTCTCTTAGCTAGGATTAGTGGGTAATTAGGGGAAACCAACATGGGATTGATTCATGCTTAATCTAATATGTTCACATGATTAAATTGCTTGCTTGTTGTGATGTCAACTTTGTGCACATGTTATGTTTGATGAAATGCTAAGCCTATGAATCCTTGCATTTTTACCATCTCTTATCTACTCAACTTGACTTGTAAGATATAAACCAACTCGAGTCTCGTTAGACCATGCATAGAAGTTGAATAGGAGGAAAGTAAGTCGACTTGTAGGTGTTGTACAATCTAATCGATTCGACTCCGGGACCCAACTCTTCCTATGAACCGTAAGACATAAACCAACTCGGTTCCTTTACAACACTAATTGCTTGCTTAACCTTGTAAACATGTTTGTATGATCAACACCATGAATCCCCCATAACCCCATGATATCCTAGCACTTTTAATCAATTGTTTACATCTTTCCTTTTATTGCTTGTTTAACTATATTGCTTTTATTAGCCTAGGACACAACTATAAACCCCAATCAATCGTGACACTAGCATAAATTGAGATAGATAGACTTAGAACCCAAAGCACACCGTCCCATGGATCGACCTCGACTTACCGCTAACTAGTTGTTTGTTGAGTATTATAAATGTGTTTGATTGGATGAGTGACGACATCAACCCACATCATACTCATTGGTGAATTTATTGATCGATTAAATTGTTTACTCGGATGAAAGTGATTAATAGGTTATTTACATGTGATTAATGGGTCATAAAACAATAAAACATGGAGGAAATGGATTTAAGACGAATTAATTACATGAAAGAATGATTGATTAGTGACATGGGTGAATGAAATAGATTAATCATAACGAATTAATGACAAACATACGATGGATATGACAAATAACAGACGCAAATATGTCAATGATCGAATTACAGAAACTCAATATGAACAAATCGAATTTCTAAAACTCGGATTGAATTTAATGACGAAAACCCGCAAATATTGATTACTTGGGATTTAAGTCGAATTTAATGATAAACTACGTGCTAATGAATGATAAACAATATACATGTGTGTGGACAACGCCCGCGGGAACTGCATCAGCGGGATCCACACTAGGCATTATCGACTCGAGGTTCTTTCGAATCGAATTAAGACAAATTAGAGTCGCCACCAAGTTTTATGGGAACTTGGAACCGTTCAAGTCAACTTTACACCTTTCATCGAAAAGCATAAAGCCAATCGACTACGAGTGATTAAAGATAAAAACTTGTACCCTATATCACTCGATTTGAATGACTCTCGTAATCCAATGGTATTTAGACGGATCCACAAACCATAGATCTTGAGTAAGGGGTGAGGGTACGTGTTAGGAAGCCCATAAGGACACCTAACCTCGCCCGTCAATAACGGCCTCTACTAAGTCAAGTATCGGATTTCAAACAAGGTCGTAGCTACTGCGATATATGATATGCAAACATCGTTTTAAAACCCTAACATGTGACAACAATTTCTATGTCGTTTTAGATGCAACTAAACTAACTTTGTCAAAGTTGTAATTTAGCATGTGGGTTGATTGATCTAACAACACATAAAACGTAACAAACAAGGCTTAAGGGGAATGGGGGAGCCGTTGGGATCTACCCTATTACAACCCAGGCATTTCATGCCGACACAACAGGAAATTAAAGATACAACTCGATCTAAAATACAACGCTATACACAAAACCATACACGACACATGGCCATTCGGCCTAGGTTGGTTAGTGTACTCGAGATTCGTGCCAACTCGTAAAGAAAACGGGCTCAAAAACCGAGCTATAATCGAGCTCCAAAACGTGTGATTAAAACGAGTTTTCAATTTTCAAATTCGATTTTTCAAATCAAATAACACATTAAAATGAATGATTTTTCAAATCAAAAAATATATTTTATTTTCAATAAAATAAATTTAAGAAAATAAATTCAAATTAAAACAATAAAATGAACTCACTTTAAAAAAACATTTAATTTAAATATCATTTAAATTAATACTTCGTCGATAACGCTCATTCTACATCGTAAAACGAGCCTAAATAATGACAATGACAACTAAAGAATACATGTGTCCTATCATCATCGGGTGTTTGTCGGGTTCTCTATAAATTCCAATATCGACGGATACGGGTATCTACAGAGCCCCCACTTTGACTGAGGCTTGGACAAGGCGAAAGTCAAAGTATACCCCAGGTCCCTTTCGACCTGAGGATTCTGCGGGTCGTTTATAGTCCATTAGACTTGCGTATATAAGCTCGCCAACCATAAGAAGAGATCATACCTGAAACTTCGTCGGGGATTAACTCTTGCTTCTGTTCCGTCAAATTGTCATCATTGGTCGTCGACCCATAAATTGCATATATGGTGGATTGAACCTTATCCTTAGGCGCCTACGTATCCGTTTCTGACGGAATCAAACCTGCGTCGTAGTTCGGCAACTGCTGACACTTGCCCAAAGTTTATCATCTGCTGGCATTTGTCCGAAATTCATCATCTGTTGACACTTGCCCAAAGCTTATCATCTGCTGGCAGGTGCTCAAATGGGACGGGACTTTCCGAGGAGGTTGCCGCCGATTTCATCATTTGCTTTCAGCTATGGAATTCTTCAATTTCATACTCTTGTATTGAATTGAATTCTTGGTGGATGTCATCCTTTACATCTTGATAATGGTTTCTGAAGCCAACGGCTTCAGAGCCCCCAGCTTGTGATGGCTCTTAAGTCGAAGACTTTAGAGCCCCCAGTTGAAGCATATCCTGCTATATTTGAAACATAGAAAATGTACAAGCAATAATCATCACATAAGCACATTTGGATCATCGATCTTGAAATTGGATCATTTAAAAGATTGGGTCATCGACCCGAAAATTGAATTTGAAAATTTTGAATAATTGGGCCATCGACCCGAAGTTTGAATTTGACATCACTTGGAATGTTGAGCCATCGGCCCTTCAAAAATTGAATTTTTAATTTTGAATTTCGAAAGATTGGGTCATCGACCGAAGAAGATTCCACTACTTGGATCATCTATCCATAATTCGCAAAAAGTTTTAGGAATTTTGAAATTTTGAATTTTTTTTTTGAAATCGAACCTTGATGGGTGAGCATGAAATACGACTACGACACTCCGTATGACCCGTAAATAACGTGGGCGTAGCCCGCTACCGTAAAACAAAAAATAAAATAAAACCGTAAGTGTGCACGGGTTTTAATTCAATTATTGACTTGTTGGGGGTAGAAAGGTAAATTGGCCAATCCGGCGCACAAAAAACGGCAAATGGGAATCACAAGGTCGTCGGACGTGGAACGAGGATATCGCATGGCATGGGCGTGCTCCCGAGGGCACATGGGAATCAAGATCACTTGGCATTGACAAGGTGGATTAAACTCACGGAGCAACAACGTTAGCTTCGCCTAGACGGTAAACACAGGTTGATTTTACGAGAATACTTAGACATCACACATCACTCTTGTTGGGAACATTCTGTCTCTCTTCTCCTCGCCTCCTTTCTTTTCAGCGAGTTTCGTCATTTCTTGCCACCGCCTTCTTTCTTTTCAGCGGGCTTTTACTATTTTTTCTTCCACGCCTTCTTTCTTTTCAGCGGGTTTTTCATATTTTTTGTTCCCAACAAAAACCCACACCTATCTGACTGAGCATCTTTGCCTACATCGTTAGATAAATCTCATTCTGAGACTTGATACTATTCATCCGAACCTATATCCTTATCCTAGCCTACATCGAGTGCTAAGACCGATCAAACAAAGGTGGCTTCATTTGTACTTGGTTAAGACCCGTAAGAAACCGACAAGATGACAACTTGGTTGATGAGTGGATTGAATCCCTTATTCTGAAGGACTGCCTACGTATTCGCGTGGAGCGAAATCAAATCCGACGTAGTTCGATCATGGTGCATAAACATGGCATTTTGATTGTGTGTACACACTCAAAGGTTTCACCTAAGGTATCATGCGTATCCCATTCTAGCCTGTAAGGTACCGTTGTATCCCGTGTCTAGGGTTTGTACAAAAGGTTTTGATTCTTTGGGATGTGGAGCTTGGTAAAAACAGGTTCGTAAGGTAAACCATCATTCTGAAGGTTCGTTTTGTGGTGCTAAGGCTAACGGGTTATGGCTTACATCGTGGTTGGAAAAGGTGTCTCGGTTTTGACGAAATCCGAGTGCAAATGGGTTAGAAAACAAATGTGGGTTCAAATCTCCATATCTGGACCCTAAAGGCTTGGGTGTACTAACACACGCAGACTGATTCTCAGAATCCCTAACTATTCCCTCGTAAATGCCTCGGGAAGGACTTAGAGGTATGGATGACTGCTGATGGCACTACCTGACCATTTTGGCTTCGCCTTTGAACTTCGATCAACATTTGACATTTCTTTTTCTTTTTTCTTTTCTTTTCTTCTTCTTTTCTTTTTTCCTTTCCCTTTTTCTTCTTCTTTTTCGTCTCTTCTCTTTTTTCATTTTTCATTTTTTCCTTTTGCTTTTTTTTTCGTCCTTTTTTTCCTCATCTTTTCATTTTTTTTCATTTTTTTTCTTCTCTTCTTGAAAATGGTCTTCTATTCATTCCCTTAGTCACAAATGGATACACCTTAAAAACTGGGCTTCGCCAACTAAATTGGGTTAGAATTAACAATTCCTTCTTAGAACGGGTTGATATCTTATCTCTTCGAGAGGGGATGATTCTGTGGGAAAAAGGCTTGCCTTCCGTCATCGATAGGGGAAACAAGGAGCTAGTCCGGGTTTGTCATAGAATCATCTAAAAGCTTGTCACAAACATTGGTTCAGATGGAGGTTTTCTACCACCAGACATGGAATAGGTAAAGGAATCAAACACGGGATCCTAGTGTACCTTACATTTTGAAACAGGACATATTTCTACCCCAGGGATTCCTTTGAGTGTGTTGTGCGTTTTATCATGTTTCGGAATGATTGAGGATTGGAAACAAGACATATTTGGAAACGAAACTGCAACTTTTTTATTGGAATGAGAAATGCTTAACAGACTCGAAGAAACGATTCCTAGGACACATCCTAGGTCATCGCGGAACAAACGACGCAAATTCAAAAAAAGAAAGTTCTAGACTCGACTCGACTAAGATAAGAAAATAAATCCCGACTCATAATTTTCAAATCTGGTCTTGAGCTTTCTCTTGTTCAGCTGTCAGCTTAGATGCTCGGTTCTAGTCCTTGATCCCTTTGATGGTCTGCCTCCATCCCAAGGTCGTCCTCTGAGGATCTACGCCAATGATGAAGGTTGGTGAATCGAATTGTCTTTTATTAACTTCGTTAACGAGAGGAGTACATTCTAGAGCAAGACTCTCGATTTGAATTTCATTCTTCGGGTTTGGCAAGAATTCAAAGCAATCCACAAATATTTTCCCGATAAACACCCCTTTCAAGTGACATGGGCGGATAAGATGGGAATAATCGACATTGTCTTCGACAAAAACAAAGTTAGAGTGATCGCCAAATGGATTGGTGATGTTATTGGGTTTAACAGCTGGGATCGGGAGCGTTCCGTTCTCAATCATGTCTTGAATTTCGTGTTTCAGTCGATACCACCTTTCAGTATCATGGCCTTTCCCTTGATGAAAGGCACAGTAGGCATTTAGTTTATACCATTTACCTTGTTGATCAGCGGGAGGGTCCGGAGTTAGACCAATAGGCTTCAGCTTTCCTTGGGCTATGAGCCTTTGGAGAGCGTATGTATAAGTGCATCCAATATCGGTGAATGCCCTAGGTGTTTGGCATTGCGACTTCTTCGATTGCCCTTCTAAGATATTGATGGCTTCATCAATATGGGTCGTTGCTGGGGCCTTGGCCTTAGACGATGAGGCCCCTTGGTACCCTTTCGGCTTTTCAGCCTCTGCCCTTATGACATCATCTTCTACCTTTATCCCGATTCTTATCAATTCTTTGAAAGAGCCAAAATTCTGGTATTTCAGAGCATTGCGGTAAATAGGTCGTAGATTCTTTACGAACTTATCTACCATTTCAACTTCGTCAGCTTCTTGGCTAATTTCACGCTTTACGTCAAACCATCTTGCAAGGAATTCAATAAAGCCTTCTTTGTCTTTCTGTGTCATCACCTCCAATGTTCTTATGTTGGTTTGAATCTTGACATTGTCAGCATAGTGCTTGCAAACTCCACCGTAATATCTTCGAAAGTGGGGAAGTTCTTAAGGTCAAGATTGTAGAACCACGCTTTCGGTGTTCATCCGAGATTGAGCGAAAATTTCGTAGAGCATGTCAGCAGCACTCCCTTCAAAGTGCTAAGTACCCCTTATAGGCCTTAACATGGTGGACTGGATCTTCTCGTGCCCTTAAACTTTGGGATATCAAGTGAGTACCATGTTTGTGGTCAACTTATCTGAATCGGGGCATAGGCCCTAGCATTTTCGTAGTGGATGTTCTTCCCCGGGAGAGTTTCGACGGTCCTCAATGAACTTGAACCATTTCTTCGATCGAGTCGAGGGTGGGGTAGATGAAGAGGAATCTTCACCCAGCTTGGATTCAATCACATCCATTCTGGCCCTCATGAGGTTCACGGCCTCAGTGAGTTTGTTAACAACGTCTTCCATTGCTTGAAGTCGGGTTTTTGGCGGCCTTTCTACAAGAAAACCCCGAACTGAGTCAATATTCAAATGTAAGAGCCCCTGCACACTTAAGGACACGACACCAACTTGACTCAAACAAAGACTCGACTTATAACTGACTAACCAAAAGGTTCGACTCACGGTTGGATTTAGACCTCGATTCATTTTGGACTCGACAAAACGACACGACCCAAACCATCATAAATCGATTCTAAACTGGACTCGGTGTGACTAAACCCGTGATTGGACCAACATAGTCTTTAGGTTCGAGTGAAACGCCCTAAAGGGCCTAGCTTGGACGTTTCTGTGGACTATACTAGACCAATTGGTCGACCCACATGACTCGAAGCCCAAGAGGTGAGCTTGGGTGACCCAACAAGGTCGTGTTCTAGACTCTCGGGGCAAAACACGCCTAGCCTAACACGGCTAGGACCCGGACACGACTCGACGCATTTCATGCTTGGTTAAGGTTCGAGAGGCATTTCGGATTTGATTTTGAAAAACGAAGGATTGATTTGAAAATGAGATTTGAAATGAGCAGCATGCCGGCTATAAAAGCTTATTTTAGGCCGAAAAATTTAGTCCTACTTGGGCAGCATTTCGCGTTTTTAAAACCATGCTATTTTGAAAGTAAGTTGTTCAAAAGTTCGGTTTTGAAATCGATACGGAAAATTTGAAAAGACTCGGGAAATTCATTTCGCACATTGTCATTCTCATGTTATAAGGATGTATGCTCCTAGACATCTCTAAGTCTCGGCAAGTCTTCTACAAGAAGGTGTATGCCCTCCATCCTTTTTGGGTCTTATAGAGCAAGGTCCTTTAGGTAGAGTACCTAGAAGAGCATCCCCACCATCAAAAACCACGACGAGGCGGAGCGGAAGCAAGCAATGTGCAAGTTCCCGGCATAGTGGGACGTCGCCTCCCACGCGTCACAAAGAAGCGCTGGGACGGCCCGGGAAAGTCCTTAAGGGTTTATGCATGAATCGTAGCACTACGAGTAATGTTTTACTTTCCAATACTTTCTTTTCATGTTTCACCTCGGAGGAAAAGACCCTAGAAACAAAGTGTAACTAGTCCTCTTATCCCCAGCGGAGTCGCCAAACTGTGGACAACGCTCGCGGGAACTGCGTCCGCGGGATCCACACTAGGCTTTATCGACTCGAGGTTCTTTCGAATCGAATTAAGACAAATTAGAGTCGCCACCAAGTTTTATGGGAACTTGGAACCGTTCAAGTCAACTTTACACCTTTCATCGAAAAGCATAAAGCCAATCGACTACGAGTGATTAAAGATAAAGACTTGTACCCTATATCACTCGATTTGAATGACTCTCGTAATCCAATGGTATTTAGACGGATCCACAAACCATAGATCTTGAGTAAGGGGTGAGGGTACGTGTTAGGAAGCCCATAAGGACACCTAACCCCGCCCGTCAATAATGGCCTCTACTAAGTCAAGTATCGGATTTCAAACAAGGTCGTAGCTACTACGATATATGATATGCAAACATCGTTTTAAAACCCTAACATGTGACAACAATTTCTATGTCGTTTTAGATGCAACTAAACTAACTTTGTCAAAGTTGTAATTTAGCATGTGGGTTGATTGATCTAACAACACATAAAACGAAACAAATAAGGCTTAAGGGGAATGGGGGAGCCGTTGGGATCTACCCTATTACAACTCAGGCATTTCATGCCGACACAACAGGAAATTAAAGATACAACTCGTTCTAAAATACAACGCTATACACAAAACCATACACGACACATGGCCATTCGGCCTAGGTTGGTTAGTGTACTCGAGATTCGTGCCAACTCGTAAAGAAAACGGGTTCAAAAACCGAGCTATAATCGAGCTCCAAAACGTGTGATTAAAACGAGTTTTCAATTTTCAAATTCGATTTTTCAAATCAAATAACACATTAAAATGAATGATTTTTCAAATCAAAAATCATATTTTATTTTCAATAAAATAAATTTAAGAAAATAAATTCAAATTAAAACAATAAAATGAACTCACTTTAAAAAAACATTTAATTTAAATATCATTTAAATTAATACTTCATCGACAACGCTCATTCTACATCGTAAAACGAGCCCAAATAATGACAATGACAACTAAAGAATACATGTGTCCTATCATCATCGGGTGTTTGTCGGGTTCTCTATAAATTCCAATATCGACGGATACGGGTATCTACAATGTGAATTATTATAATATTACGACGCAGAATCAACAAACAAACGAAAACAAATAGACACGACGAATTACAGAGGACAAACGAAGAAGAAAGGAAGCAGGAACTGCGGCAGCCTCACGAAGAGGCGCAACAGGTACTGCGCTCCTTCGAAGAGGCGCTGCAGTTGATGCGTCCTTTCTCGACGGTTATCTACTGGAAATCCGTAAAAAGAGGTTTTAAAGCATGGTTTTAGAAATCGGTTTTAATGATATTTTCGACATAAACCTTACAATTGTGATACAATAATTAGAATACAATAAATAAAAGAGAGATTTACACCCTCAGACTTACATGTTGACGAAACGAGAAGGACTAAGATATCGATTAGTGATGCTCGACACGAATGCAAAGAAAGTGCCCTCGTAAGAGGAAAACGATTAGATTAATTAAGTTGATTGGTGTGGAGTTGGTCAAATTGGTCGGTCATGCAAGCGAGGCTGGTACTCAGAAGGATCCGAGCTTACGTGGTCGAATGTTCAAGCACGTAGACGCCAAAAAGTAAGAACAAAGGTCTAGAATGCAAAGGGAGAAGAGAAGGGCGGACACTCGCGTGAGAAATATGAGGAGCGAAGGCTCCTATTTATACTAATCACGTGAAGGAATTAGGGTTTCGGAGACTCTTTGGAAGTGAATCTCGGAAAGATATGAAAAAGATACGAGAAATATGCAGAAAAGGACTGGGAAGAGGCGCAGCAGCCACTGCGTCTCTTGGAAGAGGCGCAGACTGCCGCGCGTCTGTTCCCAAGTGGTTTCCTCCTGCGGAAGAAAGATTTCCGTGTTTAAGTTATGGTAGGACGGAATAATTTGGTTTTCCTTAATATCTTATGTGAATATTACGGGTAATTGTTTACCAAAAGATAAAAATTATGAAATATGGAATAGAAATATCCTAACATTCCAACATTCGACTCGGATTTAACGGTTATCGAAAAATGGAGACGGTTTTAGGCCCTTGACTCCAAATGTACTCTAATTATTGTCAAAATGACCGTATCGGCACGTAGATGACAACTAAGAGGTAGACATTAATATTTGAGCAATCACTTGACGATAATCTTACGAACTGTCACAAATCGTTCCGCGTAGCAAACATGCGGCCCAATCATCACCGGGTGGTTTCGCAAGAGCGTCTGCAAATTGATTTTCCTCCCGAGGTAGGTGTAGGTATGTCACGTGATCAAAGAATTGGGCAACTTGGTCTATTCTGGCTTGATAAGGTGCGAGGCTTTCGCTTCGAATTTTCCAAGATCCTGTAACTTGGTTGATGATCAAGGATGAATCTCCATGTACTCGGAGGTTTTTAATGCCTAAGCTTATTGCCACTTGTAATCCGATGAGACAAGCTTCGTATTCTGCAGCATTGTTTGTCACCTCGAAGTCGAGTTTGACAGCAATTGGTGTATGCTCGCCTTCAGGAGAAATGAGCAACACTCCTATTCCAAATCCTCTTAAGTTTGATGCTCCATCAAAATAAAGGTCCCAGGAATCTACATCAGTTTGGAGTATATCCTCGTCTGGAAATGACCAAGTGTCTATCGTTTGTGCGTCATTAATGGGATTTTCTGCGAAGAATTCGGCGACGGCGCGACCTTTTATAACTTTCAGCGGCACGTATTTGAGGTCGAATTCTGAGAGCATCAGGGTCTATCTTGCTAGGCGTCCGTTGAGGACGGGTTTCTCGAAGAGGTATTTGACTGGATCCATTTTGGAGTATATTTTGACGGAGTAGCTAAGCATGTAATGGCGTAGCTTCTTTGTTGGCCACACAAGAGCGAGGCATGTCTTTTCGAGTTGGGAGTATTTACACTCGTATTCCAAGAACTTCTTACTAAGGTAGTAGATAGCTCTTTCTTCATTTCCTACAGTTTGAGCCAGCATGGCACCCATGGCTGTGTCGGTTACTGTGAGATATAAACCAAGAGGTTGATCTCGTTGTGGCGGCATGAGCACTGGTGGTTTAGCCAATATCTCTTTGATTCGGTCGAACGCCTTTTGACAATCATCATCCCACATGGTGTGGTCTGTTTTCTTGAGTTTCTTGAAGATAGGCTCACAAATCATGGTGAGTTTCGATATGAATCGACTTATGTACTGCACTTTTCCCAGGAATCCTCTGACTTCTTTTTCTGTTTGAGGTTGTGGCATTTCGATCAGAGCCTTGATATTTGAAGGGTCTATTTCTATACCTCGTTGGCTAACGACGTATCCTAGGAGTTTGCCAGATGTTACTCCGAATGTGCATTTCTGAGGATGGAGCCTCATGTTGTACTTTCGTAGCCTTGTGAAAAATTTGCGAAGGTTCGCAATATGCCCTTATCTTTCCTTGGATTTGACAATCATGTCGTCTACGTATACCTCAACTTCTTTGTGCATCATGTCATGTAAGAGTGTAGTTGCGGTGCGTTGATATGTAGCTCCGGCGTTGATCAATCCAAACGGCATGACCGTATAACAATAGGTTCCCCATTGAGTGACGAAGGCGGTCTTATGCATGTCTTCTATGGCCATCTTGATTTGGTTATAACCCGCATATCCATCCATGAAGGATAGTAACGCGTGGTCTGCAGTATTGTCCACCAATATGTCCATGTGAGGTAGAGGGAAGTCATCCTTAGGGCTTGCTTTGTTTAAGTCCCTAAAATCAACACAAACACGGATTCTCCCATCCTTTTTGGGTACGGGTACTATGTTGGCTACCCAATCAGAATACTCGGATACTTTGATGAACCCGGCTTTGAATTGCTTGTCAACTTCTTCCTTAATCTTTAGAGCCCACTCTGTCCTCATTCGTCGAAGCTTCTGTTTTACAGGTTTGAAACCTGGCTTAATCGGAATCTTATGTTCAGCGATATCCCTGTCGATCCCTGGCATGTCTTTGTAGGACCAAGCGAAAACGTCTTTGAATTCATTTAGGAGGTCTATGAAATCGGCCCTTTCGGTAGAGCTCAAGGTAGTCCCTATCCTAAGTTCTTGGGGTTCTAGTTCGGTTCCTACATTGATAGGTTCGGTGTCCTCTATTACTGGTCCCCCTTCCCCTTCCTGCAGTATTTCTTTGGCTACGTAGGGAGGTATTTCGATCGAGTCTGGGTCTTGGTCATCCTCAGTGTCATCGTAAACAGATTTGCACTCGAGATAACACAAAGAGTAACCAGAACCTGATTTATTCATATTAAAATTTGAGTAGAGTTGAAACAAAGAAGCCAACTGATCCATGGTCAGTGGCGGCAAAGGGACAGTGGTTGGGACATTTCCCGAACTACTGTGACTACTCGAGGCTAAACTAGGAGAAACAAAGGGAGTAGGGATGACGACAGGAGGAGACTCTCTAATGACTTCTCTAGACTCCGACTCTGACTCCGACTCCGACTCGAACTCATCGTCTTCTGGTTCTCTTTTGAACATCGCTCCTTCTCCAGTGGTGAGCTTGAAGAGTCTTCCTTGATTGTTGGTCCACTTGATTGATTTTCTCCATCCTTTTTGCTGACTCGCGTTGGTTTCTGTGATTAACGCGGTGGGGTTGAAGCGATCGTCTTGAAGTATCATGGTAATGATCTCATCCTGCGCGGCCCTAATAAATCGATCTTCTCCGAACAATAGGCTAACAGCTTGTTCATCTAAGCAAGGTGCTTGACGGGTTTTGACGGTAAGAACCGTCTCTGGAGGGATGAAGTAGCAATCGTGAAAGATCTCGATTCCGGCTAGCTTCCTCTCAAGATAATGCCAAGGCTCGGGAAATCCATGAAAGAGTTCTAGGCTTCCTTCTGAACAAAGTACCCATTTAGAGTAGGGAGATAGGGTCGCATTTGGGCTTCTACGTGCTTGCGGTTTTGGACTTGAGCAAGCATTTTGAGAACCTCTTCTTTAGTGGGCTTGTACCCTAGTCCAAGTGGTATCCTCTTTGAGTTGCCTTCCTTATATGGTGCAAAGGTATTTCTTCGGGTAAGGTTTAAAGGCATTCCAGGGAAGTATCCCTGGGTTTTGAGTATGTGGTTGACCACCAAGTTGGAGTAGGGATCATAGTATAAGCGTGCCAACTCACTTTCTATGACACTTATGCTTTGGAAGCCCCCAAGTTCATATACGGGATCTGCAAGGACTTGATTGTTCGACTGTTTTTCGATTATTGCCTTGATGGGTGACGAAGTGATCGTCGCTACTTTGCCATTTAGTGGGATCTTGATCTTTTGATGAAGAGTGGATGTTACTGCTTTGGAAGCGTGAATCCAAGGCCTTCCCAGGAGTATGTTGAAGGAAGCTTCGATGTCCACTATTTGGAAGTTAACCTTTCACTCAATTGGCCCTGTGGCTATGGTTAGGTTAACAAGTCCTACCACCTTTCGTCGTGTACCATCATATGCACGCTCACCTTGATTGGTAGGGGTCCAATCCGACTCTTTCATGCCTAGTTTGTATGCCGTTTTGAGGGGTATGACGTTGACCGCAGAGCCATCATCTACCAAGGTCATTGGCACATTTTTCTTTAGACAAATAACAGTGATGTAGAGAGCCAAGTTGTGACTAGCGCCGAAAGGCGGTAGATCTTCGTCTGAGAAAGTAATAGGATTACTTAGCTTTGGTGATTCTTGGAAGACCAAGTTGACTACATCTTCGGGTGTCGAGTTATGTGCTACATTTAGTTTGGCCAAAGCTTGCAGTAAAGCTTGGCGATGTGGGAACGAGCTTGCTACTAATTGCCAGACTGAAAGATCAGCCTTTGTCTTCTGTAATTGCTTGAGCAAATGATCAGTGGAGTCATCTTCGTTATCATTTGGTGTGATAACGTTGGTTGGACCATTTTGAGTAGTGCTTTGATATGGGCGACCTGAACGAGTTAGGTGGTCCACATCTTGGTCTTCGCCATTTTGGACTATTTCTTTGACTAGGGAGTTTTCAATGAGATACTCGTCCTCGTCATCGTCGGCCCAAACTCCATTGATTGTAGCTAGTGTTCTCATTCTCATGATTTCATTTTCTAGTCGTATGATTTGGTCGACTAATTTATCAACCATGGTGACTACCTCTTGCATAGTAGCGTCTTGAGAGAAGATTAGTGGCATATGTTCTTTGGGTGTTGCATTGGGATCGCGTAGAGTTACCACCACATTTTTCAATTCCCACACTTGCCTATCTTCACTCCTTGCCCATGTGATGAAGTCGAAAATGGTAGGGGAAATAGTAGAGTAGAAGCCTTCATTCTCGATGGCATGGATATCATTTTCGATTGGAGAAATGAGGTGTGAGCAATCTAAGGTAGATTCGTCACTTGTAATCACTAGAACTCCAAGAGGATTCTGAGTGTTGTTGGGTTTACCTCCCGGCGGTATTGGCAATCGACCATCTTCAATCATGTCTTGAAGCACATTTTTCAACTTGTAACATTTTTCTGTGTCGTGCCCCTTGCCCCTATGGTATTCACATTTTTCGAAATTTTGATTAAGAAAAAAAAGGGTTTTTGATTTTTGAAAAATCGTCATGGTTTTGTTTAGAAATGGTGATCACGTAAGGTACAAACATGTATACAAGCATTATAACGGGATGCTGAGTGCATTTAAAAGAGTTTTGGTTTAAAGGGTGGGTTGCCATACCGAACCATCAAACCCGAAGTCTGTGGAGAGGCTCATACCAAACAAGAGTAAGGCCGATTCCTAGTCCATTTCCTCAAGTAGTGAAGGCCCTTAATACAAACAAGAGTAAGCATCATGGTATGGATGACGTCAATCGGTATCCATCCTTAGGCCCAAATAAGAATTAGGACCGTTTAGACGGGACGATTGGTCGAATGGGTTGGGTTGGGCCTAGGAAGGCCGAATAAAACGATCTAGGAAGACCGAGTTATGAAAACCGACAATTGTCTTGTACAAACTATTCCCTAACCTTATTCAAGTTTCACCCTTGCTACACGTAAGTGTATTATCCCCAGCGGAGTCGCCAAACTGTGGACAGCGGGGGTGCCCACGGGGGCGCTTGGGAGGAAAGAGGAACAAGCGTTTGCATTTTTGTTGGAGTCGGCACCAATTTTTATGGGAAATTGGAACCGTTCGAATACCTCGTGTCATGTCAAGACACAAAGTAAAGACATGAACACTAAGAAATCGTTACCCTTAGCATTCTATGCCTAGAATGACTCTCGTGGATGCCAATAAACACGGGTGCTCACGGAGATCTGGAGTAAGGGGTGAGGGTACGTATTAGGAAGCTCTTTTGATCGAACACCTAATCCCGCCCGCCTCGACAGCGGCCTCTACTAATGATTAGGGAAGTTATTCGTACTTGATATATCGTCGATTATATGCATGCAATGCAACATCCAAGTTTTAATCCTAACATGTGAGAATTAATACTAAGTCGGTTGACAATTAGTTTAACATACAATTAAGGTCGAAGTAGGAATTAATGTTCAATTTCATGTGAAAACATAAAAATGGATACAAGAAATATGATAAATACAACAAAATTACAATAATAAAAATTACAATAATTACATTGGGATAGGCGATTTATGTCGAAAATACCTTTAAAACGGATAATTTGAGAAAACGAATAAAAGAATAAATTAACGAACACAACAGAAGGCGATAACACGGATAATAGTTAATTAAACGTAAGCTAATTAAACTAAGTCAAACAACAACGGAGTTCAGGGACAGAATTCAACCCGGAACAGGCGCAGCAGAGCTGCGTCCTTTGGAATAGGCGCAGCAGTTGCCGTGTCTGTTCCTGACCTGAATTCTGGTTGTGAAGCCGGAATTGCGTGTTGTTAATACTCGTCGGTAAACTTAATGTTTGATTAAATTATTTACTCGGATGAAAGTGATTAACGGGTTATTTACATGTGATTAACGGGTCATGAAAGCAATAAAACATGGATGAGACGGAATATTACTAATTATTTACATGAATGAATGACTGATTAGTGACATGAGTGAATGAAATAAACTATACATGATGAATTAACGACAAATATGCGATGAACATGACAATAAACAGATGAAAATATATCAAAGGATCGAATTCCAGAAACTCAATATGAACAAATTGAATTTCTACAACCCGGATTGAATTCAATGACGAAAACCAGCAAATATGAGATTACTTGGGATTCAAGCCGAATTTAATGATGAATTAAACATGTTAACGGTGAATAATAATATACGTGTGAAATATTATACTATTGTGACGAAGAATTAACAAAAAACAACGGAAACAAATAAGAAAGAACGAATTACAGAGGACGAAGGAAGAAGAAAGGAAATAGGAACTGCGACAGCCTCACGAAGAGGCGCAGCAGGTGCTGCGCTCCTTCGAAGAGGCGCAGTAGTTGCTGCGTCCTTTCTCGACGGTTATCTTCTGGAAATCCGTAAAAAGAAGTTTTGTACATGGTTTTAGAAATCGGTTTTAATGAGGTATTTTCGACGTAAATCTTACATTGATGATTACAAAAAGGTAAATACAATAAATAAATAAGGATTATACACCCTCAGACTTACATGGTTACGAAACGAGAAGGACTAAGATATCGATTAGTGATGCTCGACGCGAATGCAAAGAAAGTGCCCTCGTAAGAGGAAAACGATTAATTAATTAAGTTGATTGATTGTGGAGTTGGTCAAATTGGTCGGTCATGCAAACGAGGCTGGGACTCAGAAGGATCCGAGCTTACGTGGTCGAATGTTCAAGCACGTAGACGCTAAAAAGTAAGAACAAAGGTCTAGAATGCAAAGGGAGAAGAGAAGGGCGGACACTCACGTGAGAAATATGAGGAGCGAAGGCTCCTATTTATACTAATCACGTGAAGGAATTAGGGTTTCGGAGACTCTTTGGAAGTGAATCTCGGAAAGATATGAAAAAGATACGAGAATTACGCAGAAAGGACTCGGGAAGAGGCGCGCAGACCATCGCGTCTCTTGGAAGAGGCGCAGCACCTGCTGCGTCTATTCCCAAGTGGTTTCCTCCAGCGGAAGAAAGATTTCCGTGTTTAAGTTATGGTAGGACGGAATAATTTGGTTTTCCTTAATATCTTATGTGAATATTTCGGGAAATTGTTTACCAAAGGATGAAAATTATGAAATATGGAATAAAAATATCCGGAACATTCCAGAACATTCGACTCGGGATTTAACGGTTATCAGAAAATGGAGACGGTTTTAGGCCCGGACTCCAAATGTACTCTAATTACTGTCAAAACGACCGTATCGGCACGTAGATGACAACTAAGAGGTAGAGATTAATATTTGAGCAATCACTTGACGATAATCTTACGAATTGTCACAAATCGTTCCGCGTACCAAACATGCGGCCCAATCATCACCGGGTGGTTTGCGAGAGGTGCAGAAATGAGGTATCTACACAGATTTATAAAACCATGCTTTAAATGAGGTGCCTGCTTCCTTTCTTCTTCCTTCGTCCTTTGATGATTCGATTGTTTTATTTCTTTCTTCAATTGTTCATTGTTCATATGACGATTTAAGCATAATAATTCTAACATTTAATATATTCATCGTTATTAGTACTTAATTCATCTTTTAATTTCCGACTTAAATCCCTTATAACTAATATTTGCGGGTTTTCGTCATTAAAATCAAATTCGGTATTTGGAGGTTCGATTCATCCATATTAAGTCTCCGGAATTCGTCATTGACATATTCCCACCTTTTGTTCATCATATCCATCATTAATTCGTCATTAATAACCTGTTTAACTTAATTAGTTAATTCATTAATTTGTTAATTAATCCATTAAATCTTGTATTTAGTTCGTTCTAATTAGTTTTGTCCATGTTTATTGTTTTCATTACCCTTATTCACATGTAAATAATCTGCTAATCACTTTCACCCGAGTCAAATAGCATAATCAAGCCTTAAAATCACCAACGAACATTAACGATTTGCAATTCCGGCTTCACAGCCAGAACTGAGCCAAGGAACAGACGTAGTAACTGCTGCGCCTCTTTCGAGAGGCGCGGCTCGCTGCTGCTGTTCTCTGGTTGATTTTCTCCTCGAACTTCCGTTTTGCTTTGACCTAGTTTTAGCTTACGTAATAATTAACTATTAATCGTATTATCACCCTAATTCCTGTTCATTAATTTGTTTATTTATTTCTTTTCTCAAGTTATCCATTTTAGAAGTATTTTCGACATAAATCAATTAACCCAATGTAATTATTGTAATTTTCTTTATTGTATTATTATTGCAATTTTCTTTATTATATTTCCTTGTATGCCTTCACATGTAATTGAACTTAAATCCCGACTTTGACATTAATTGCATGATAAATTAGTTGTTCACCGACTTAGTCTAATTCTCACATGTTAGGATTAATCTATGGATGTTGCATTGCATGCATATAATCGACAATATATCAAGTATAGATGATTTTCCCTAATCATTAGTAGAGGCCGCTATCGAGGCGGGCGGGATTAGGTGTTCGATCAAAAGAGCTTCCTAATACGTACCCTCACCCCTTACTCCAGATCTCTGTGAACATCCGTGTTCATTGGCATCCACGAGAGTCATTCTAGACATAGAATGCTAAGGGTAGCGAGTTCTTGGTGTTCATGTCACTACTTTGTGTCTTGACATGACACGAGGTATTCGAACGGTTTCCAATTTTCCACAATAAATTGGTGGCGACTCCACAAATGCAAACGCTTGTTCTCCCCCAAGCGCCCCCGTGGGCCCGCGTCCACGCTTTGGCGACTCACGGCAGGGACAATACACTTACGTGTAACCAAAAGGGTGAAACTTGAACAAGGTTAGGGAATAGTTTGTACAAGACAATTGTCGGTTTTCATAACTAGGTCTTCCTAGATCGTTTCATTCGGCCTTTCTAGGCCCAACCCAACCCATTCGACCAATCGTCCCGTCTAAACGGTCCTAATTCTTATTTGGGCCTAAGGATGGATAGGGATTGACGTCATCTATACCATGGTACTTACTGTTATTTGTATCAAGGACTTTCACTATTTGAGGAAATGGACTAGGAATCGGCCTTACTCTTGTTTGGTACGAGCCTTTCCACAGACTTCGGGTTTGATTGTTCGGTATGGCAACCCACCCTTTAAACCAAAACCCTTCTAAATGCACTCAGCATCCCTTATAATGCTTGTATATTGTTTGTACCATACGTGATCACCATTTTCTAAACAAAACCATGACGATTTTTGTAAAATCAAAATCCTTCTTTAAAATGTAAAATTTCGAAATATAGGCCTAATATTAGCACAAAGCAAGCCGAAACTCTGTCGAATTGTCGAGTCAAAATTCGGGCCTCAAAACCCATTTCAAACCTCACTTCGAGTCCACTACTACAACTACACTAAAGTTGACTAGGACCAACATTTTTCAAACTTTGTCATTTCCTCAAAACTCAATGACACAAGTGGCACACTCCCACTTCACAAGTCAAAACATTTCTTTTCAAGTAAGTGTGCTAGAATGGTCGATCGTGTTTCGATTCGTCGTCGATCTCTTATTCAGTTTCCAAGATGCCTGAAACAAGCGACGCAAACTTCAACCAACTCCAGAATGGTAATGATCAAATCCTAGCCGCGCTAGCTCGCCTCCAAGTTACTCAAGACCAAGTGTATGATCGCCTTGACACCATTGAGGGCCGAATATATGCCGTAGAAACGAGGATGCCTCCTCGAGAAAGTGAAATAGCCGATGACTTCGTGAACAACTTCAGTGACGAAAACCCTCCCATAGGTATGACTGCAGCTGAGAAACGACTCCAATACTTGGAGGAACAATTGATGTATCTCAAAGGGGATGACATTTATAGGGAGAACAATCGCAAATATAAGGCTGTGAGTTCCAAGTTGCCAACCAACTTCAACATGACGGATATCCCGAAATTCAAGGGGCACGAAAACCCTTTGAACCATATCCGTGCCTTTAAGGATTACATGTCTATCAAAGGCATTAAACCCGAGATGTTCTTAAGGATCTTTCCTTCATCTCTTGACACCATCCCAAAACATTGGTTTTATTCGCTAGAACACAAGAAAATCGCTACTTAGGACGATGCCGCAATCGAGTTTGCTAAACAATATGCGGATAATGCTGAAATCCAAGTCAATATGCGCACTTTAGAGGTTTTTACCCAAAATGACAAAGAAGGTTTCACCGATTTCCTAAGTCGGTGGAGGAAGACTAGTACTCAACTTGTTGAACGTCCGGATGAGGCTACCCTCGTGGAGAAATTCGTGGACAACCTAAAACCCATTTATGCAAATCATTTGAGGTATCAAAATATCAAGACCTTCAAACATTTGACCGTACTAGGGACAAGGATCGAAGATGACATCCGTAAAGGGCTCTTGTCCAAAACGATAGGTCGTGGATATCAAGGCTCAACAAGTCATTCTTACGGCTCTACTAGCAAGACTGATGAAGTTAATCTCCTCGAACCATCTAAGAAGAGTACCCTCCAAGGAAATTCACAAATCTAGGGGACACATATTCCAACGCTCTGAAAAGGTTGATGAAGCTGGGTAAACTTCAACCCATAGGCCCTACACCCGAACCGGAAAAGAAATCCAAATTCTGGGATGAGAATTCGTACTGCGAATACCATAGAGGTAAGGGACATGATACAGAGAAATGCTATAAATTGAAAAATGTACTCTAAGATATGATTGAAGACGGTCGCCTACCAATACCACCTGGAGGTAAGCCTAACAACACTCAGAATCCTCTTGGAGTTCTGATGATCACAAGTGAAGAATCTACCATAGATTGTTCACATCTCATTTCTCTAGTCGAAAATGAAGTTCATGCAATAGAAATGAAGGGAACTACTCCACCATTTCTCCAACCATCACTGATTTCACCGCATGGGCAAAAAGTGTGGATAGACAAGTCGTGGAACTAGAGAGTGCAGTGGCAACCTTACGTGGTCCTGACGCCACACCTAAAAAACGTGCACCACTAGTCTTCTCTCAAAACACTACAATGCAAGAAGTAGTAGCCATGGTTGATGAACTAGTCGACCAAATTATCCATTTAGAGACTAATCATGAGAATGAGAGAGATTGTTACTGTCAACGGAATATGGGCCGATGATGATGAAGACGAGTTTCTCACTGAACACTACTTAGTCAAAGTCAGTGAGGAAATAGTCCAAAATTGTGAAGATCAAGATGTAGATCACCCTCACTCGTTCAGGGCGCCCATACCAAAACACCTCTCAAAATGGTCCCATAGCAAACGGTCCAACCAATGTAGTCGTACCAAATGATAACGAAGAAAGCTCTACCGACCATTTGCTAAAGCAACTACAGAAGACAAAGGCCGATCTTTCAGTCTGGCAACTAGTGTCAAGCTCATTCCCATATCGCCAAGCTTTACTGCAAGCTTTGGCCAAACTAAATGTGGCACATAACTCCACACCCGACAACGTGGTCAACTTGGTCTTCCAAGAATCACCAAAGCTAAGTAATCCTATTACTTTCTCGGATGAGGATTTGCCACCTTTCGGTGCTAGTCATAACTTGGCTCTTTCTATCACCGTCATTTGCTTAAAGAAGAATGTGCCAATAACTTTGGTAGATGATGGCTCCGCAGTCAATGTCATACCCTTGAAAACGGCATACAAATTGGGCATGAAAGAATCGGATTGGACCCCCACCAACCAAGGTGTTCGCGCATATGATGGTACACGACGAAAGGTGGTAGGAATTGTTGACCTAACCATAGCCACATGGCCGATTGAGCGAAAGGCCAACTTCCAAATAGTGGACATAGAAGCATCCTTTAACATACTTCTGGGAAGACCCTGGATTCACGCTTCCAAAGCGGTAACATCCACACTCCACCAGAAAATCAAAATCCCACTAAATGGTAAGGTGGTAACGATCACTTCGTCGCCCATCAAGGCAATAATAGAAAAGAAGTCAAGTAAATCAAGTCCTTACAGATCCAGTACATGAACTTGGGGGCTTCCATATCATAAATGTCATAGAGAGTGAGTTGGCACCATTATACTTCAATCCCTACTCTAACTTAGTGGTCAACCACATACTCAAAACCCAGGGATACTTCCCGGGAATGCCTTTGAATCCTATCCGAAGAAACACCTTTGCACCCTACAAAGAGGGTAATTCACAAAGAATACCCCTTGGACTAGGATACAAACCCACCAAAGAGGAAGTCCTCGAGATGCTCACTCAATTTCAAAACCGTAAGAATGTGGGAATCCAAATGCGACCTTATCTCCCTACCTTAAATGGATACTTCGTTAGGGAAGGAAGTCAAGAACTCTTTCACGGATTTCCCGAACCTTGGCACTATCTCGAAAGGAAGCTAGTCGGAATCGAGATATTTCACGATTGCTACTTCATTCCTCCAGAAACGGTTCCTACCGTCAAGACTCGTCAAGCACCTTGCCTAGACGAACAAGCCGTGAGTCTACTCTTTGGAGAAGATCGATTTGTTAGAGCCGCGCATGATGAGATCATTACCATGATACTTCAAGACGATCACTTCAACCCTACCGCGTTAATCACAGAAACTAACACCAATCAGCAGAAAGGATGGAGAAAATCGATCAAGTGGACAAACAAACAAGGAAGACTCTTCAAGCTCACTACTGGAGAAGGAGAGATGTTCAAAGGAGAACCAGAAGACGATGAATTCGAGTCAGAGTCAGAGTCGGAGTCAGAGTCGGAGTCTAGAAGAAGTTCCTAGAGAGTCTCCTCCTGTCGTCATTCCCACTCCCCTCGTTTCTCCTAGCTTAGTGTCAAATAGCAACAGTAGTTCGGGAAATGTCCCAACCACTGTCCCTTTACCGCCACTGACCATAGATCAGATGGCTTCTTTGTTTCAACTTTTCTCAAATCTTAATATGAATAAATCAGGTTCTGCTTACTCTTCGTGTTATCTTGAATGCAATTCTGTTTACGATGAATGAGAATGACCCAGACCCTGACTCAATCGAAATACCTCCCTACATAGCCAAAGAAATACTACAAGAGGGGGAAGGGGGACCAGTGATAGAAAATACTGAACCTATCAACGTAGGAACTGAACTAGAACCCCAAGAACTTAGGATAGGGACAACCTTGAGCCCCACCGAAAGGGCCAATTTCATAGATCTCCTACACGAGTTCAAAGACGTTTTTGCTTGGTCCTACAAAGATATGCCAAGGATCGACAGGGACATTGCAGAGCATGGAATCCCTATCAAACCAGGTTTCAAACCCGTGAAACAGAAGCTTCGACGAATGAGGACAAAATGGGCTCTCAAGATCAAAGAAGAAGTCGATAAACAATTCAAAGTCGGGTTCATCAAAGTTTCAGAGTACTCAGACTGGGTAGCTAACATAGTACCCGTACCCAAAAAGGATGGGAGAATCCGTGTTTGGGTTGACTTTAGAGACTTAAACAAAGAAAGTCCTAAAGACGACTTTCCTCTACCGCATATCGATATATTGGTAGACAATACGACGGATCACGCGTTGCTATCCTTCATGGATGGATATGCAGGATATAACCAGATCAAGATGGCCTTATAAGACATGCATAAGACCGCCTTCGTTACTCAATGGGGAACCTATTGCTACACGGTCATGACGTTTGGGTTAATAAACGTCGGAGCTACATACCAACGCACCGCAACTACACTCTTACATGACATGATGCATAAAGAAGTTGAGGTATACGTAGACGACATGATTGTTAAGTCCAAGGAAAGAGAGGGACATATTGCGAACCTTCGCAAATTCTTCTCAAGGCTACGGAAGTACAACATGAGGCTCAATCCTCAGAAATGCGCATTCGGAGTGACATCTGGAAAACTCCTGGGATACGTAGTTAGCCAACGAGGTATAGAAATAGATCCTTCAAAGATCAAAGCTCTAATCGAAATGCCGCAACATCAAACAGAGAAAGAAGTTAGGGGATTCCTGGGCAAGGTACAATACATAAGTCGATTCATATCGAAACTCACCATGATCTGCGAACCCATATTCAAGAAGTTAAAGAAAACAGATCACACCATGTGGGATGATGATTGTCAGAAGGCTTTCAACCTAATCAAGGAAATACTAGCCAAACCGCCAGTGCTCATGCCACCTCAACGAGATCAACCTCTTGGTTTATATCTCACGGTAACTGAAACGGCCATGGATGCCATGCTAGCTCAAACTGTAAGAAAAGAAGAAAGAGTCATCTACTACCTTAGTAAGAAGTTCTTGGAGTACGAGTGCAAATACACGCCACTCGAGAAGATATGCCTCACTCTTGTATGGGAAACAAAGAAGCTACGACATTACATGCTTAGCTACTCAGTGAAAATATTCTCCAAAATGGATCCTGTTAAATACCTCTTCGAAAAACCCGTTCTCAATGGACGTCTAGCGAGATGGACTTTGATGCTCTCTGAGTTCGATCTCAAGTATGTGCCTTTGAAAGTCATAAAAGGGTGCGCCGTTGCCGAATTCTTCGCAGAAAATCCCATCAATGATACACAAACGATAGACACCTGGTCGTTTCCGGATGAGGATATACTCCAGACGGATGTAGACTCCTGGGACCTCTATTTTGATGGGGCATCGAATTTAAGAGGATTTGGAATAGGAGTGTTGCTCATTTCTCCTGAAGGCGAGCATACACCAATCTCTGTCAAACTCGACTTCGAGGTGACAAATAATGCTGCAGAATACGAAGCCTGTCTCATTGGATTGCAAGCGGCAGTAAGTTTAGGCATCAAGAATCTTCGAGTACATGGGGATTCCTCTTTGATCATCAATCAAATTACGGGATCTTGGAAAATCCGAAGCGAAAGCCTGGCACCTTATCAAGCCAGAATAGACCAAGTTGCCCAATTCTTCGATCAAGTAACCTACTTACATCTACCTCGAGAAGAAAATCAATTTGCGGATGCTCTTGCAAAACTCGCATCTTTGATTAATATTCCGGATAGCATGGTAGAAATGCCTTTGTGCATCGAACGACAATCAGAGCCAGCTTACGTGCACCAAATCACCGATGAAGAGGAAATTACGGAGGAACCTTGGTTCCAAGCAATCCTAAACTTCAAACTCAATGTCACCTATCCACCAGAAATGGACAAAAGGGGACAACGCGCCATCCGCTTGCTAGCTTCCCAATGCGTTATCATGTAAGGAGAGCTATACAAAAGAACACCTCTTGGTGTAATCCTACGTTGTCTTGATCATTCACAGGCACGAAAAGTGATGGAAGAAGTCCATGATGGAGAATGTGGCCCTCACATGAGTGGACCCATGATGGCAAAGAAAATCACACGTTTGGGGTATTATTGGACCACGATGGAATCTTATTGCATCAAATATGTGAGACATTGCCATAATTGCCAAATCTTTGGGAATGTGCAACATGTCCCTCCTTCATTGCTTTACACCATGACATCTCCCTGGCCATTTTCTGCTTGGGGAATTGACATCATCGGTAAAATCACTCCAGCCGGAACAGGAGGTCACTGTTTCATCCTAGTAGCAATCGATTATTTCACCAAATGGGTAGAAGCGGCTTCCTACACCAGTCTTACGGCCAAGAACGTGGCAAAGTTCATACAAACCAATATCATCAGTCGATATGGTTACCCACATGAGATCATCAGTGACAATGGGTCACATTTCCAAGCTGAGACTGAACAATGCTAGCCAAGTACAAAATTAAGCATCACCACTCCTCGCCATATAGACCACAAACCAATGGCGCGGTAGAAGCAACAAACAAAAATGTTATCACGATTCTCAAGAAAATGATTGACAACTATAGATATTGGCCAAGCAAGATACCCTTTGCTTTATGGGGATACCGTACATCCGTTAGGACGCCCACTGGGGCTACTCCTTTCTATTTGACCTACGACATGGAAGCCGTACAACCAGTCGAGCTAGAAATACCATCCTTGCGTATTTTACTCGAAAGTCAAATCCCAGAAGCCGAGTGGAAGAAGGATAGATATGAAGAACTCATCCTCCTGGATGAACGAAGGTTACGTGCATTACATAATGTGCAAACATACCAGGCGCGTATCAAATGAGTCTTCAACAAAAGGGTCAAGCCAAGGAACATCAAGGAAGGAGACTTGGTCCTCAAATCCATTAGGGCTCTTTTACCTGTCGATCCACGAGGAAAATTCAAACCCAATTGGGCCGGGCCTTTCCTAGTCAAGTCCATACTTTCAGGGGGTGCGGTTAGGATCACAGACCTAGACGGGAGCGAATTTGCCAACCCAACAAACCTTAACCAATTAAAACGTTACTATGCCTAGAATAGGAGCAAAAACGCGCCTCGCGTAACCTCACGTGTCGCTCTTGTGGCACGAAATAAACGGCCCCTGGCCAAGCTGAATCAAGCTAATGTCATCTTGCTCTTGCACTTTGACAATTTGTCATTCTCATATCATCAAATAAACTAAATTGCATCTTAGGATTAACTAATGCTCATGCTTATTTTCTAAAGTTCATTATAAGCTCTTGCTTAGAACAATTATTCTTTTATATTTACTCGAACTACGCGCAAGGGTTTGATTTCATTTTTTAAATGAATACGTTGGCAATCCTTCACGAGATACAACCCATTTCATCATTTTAAATGTAAATAGAAGGACATTTGCAAATGCACTTGAAATTCGACAAGAATAATGAAAAGAAAATCACAACGGTTTCATAACCATTTAGCCTTTTTTATTTCATTAATAATAATAGTACGTTACATAATAAAATCATAATAAAAATAAATAGGCTAGGATTCTAAAAACCCCACCTTCTTATTGCAATAATAATAATAATAAATTTAATAAAGACTTAGGCTACTCTTCCATTCTCCCTTTGCCTTTGTCATTTTTATCATATTTCTTGTCACGACCTCGAGCCGGACGCTCTTGCGCCACTTCAGACCTAATCACCAATGGTCTCTCTCGTGGTCTCGCTTTGCCATTCTTGTCAACCACCATCTCGACGGCAGGAGAAGTCTTCGGTTTCTTCGAAGGATGAACAACTCGAAACCCGACTTCTTCCTCTCCCTCAGTCAGATGCTTCTCCTTCTCCTTTTCCACCTCGCGAACCTTGTAGTCGACAGGTTCACGCTTCCTCAGTCTCTCGCGCTCCTCCGGAGTAGTAGCTTTCCTCCACCGCAGGTAGGAATATGACACCCATAGAGCACTGACAGAAGAATTCAAGAACCAAACATTCCTCTGAGCCCATTTGATGGTCCATTCCCTTCGACTCTCAGTAGTAAGCGCCACGGCAGTCTGCGGGACAATATCAAGCTTCGGGATCCTTTGCTTCAATCCAACCTGCCTCATCAACCTCTCCGGGAAAATGCATATCATAAACTCCAAGCCGGGAATACGAACAGATCGGGTAGGATCCAGGGAAGATACTCCAGTGACAGATTTAAGATGCCACCATGGTACGATCCATCTGATTAAGGGGCCATCTTCGCTCTTCAGTTTATTCTCCCAGTAATTGCAAGCTCGAGTGAAGTCCACCATGTAAAGCCTGGTCCTCATTGCAATTGAGCGAGCATGATAAGAAGGAACATTAACTGGGGGCTCGATCACTCGAAGACGCTCCATAAGCCAGACCTACCAAAAGCAGGTATTAAACGACAAAAAAAAAAGAAAAAAAAAACGTAAAAAAGAAAAAAAAGCGAGAAAAAAAAAGAAAAGAGTTCTTTTTACCTGCAAAATAATGGGACTTCCCAGGTAAGGTAGGTCGCGATTAGCTTTCTTGTTATCCAAGCCCAATAGGATCTCTCCTAAACACAGGCAGGCTGGGCTCCTGCGCAGCTCCATTTTCTCAATCACGCTCAAGAGACAAGGGTCGCCTCTCATATCCTCATCAACATGCCCTTGAAGGACATACACATGTAATAGGCAAAACCCGAATGCCCTTCCCCTCGCAACATAAGAGATAGTGGGATCAGCCCTATCGATAAAGCGATCGATGAAATCCAACATTTGCACTCCTTTAGAAGTCAAAAGACGGTCAACATCAACTCTGGCCAATCCAAGCAAGTCTCTAAACTTGTTCTTATACCCTTGAGAAGTGGAGGGAATAGCAGGCAAATGTTCCGGGTCCCAACCACCAATCGCAGCAATCTCCTCGGGAAATGGGCAAATGTCGCCTCCAGGAAAGGCAAATACATGATAATTCGGGTCCCAATAGTCAAGACAAGCATCTAGAAATGGTTTGACTACCTTGATCAACTTCAAGCTCAAAAGCGATCCAAAATTATAAGCACCCATGTCGTGTTTCTCCACATTGGAGAACTCATTTGTCCATTCTTTTAGACGAATCTCAAGAGCATTCATGATGTATGCTTATTTTGGGATATTTGTGTAATAAGACGAAAAAAGACGGAAGAATTATGTGAATAAAACCTCCCTCGACGTCTCTATTTATACTAAAAGTTGTTTCCTAAAATCCGTCAGAACGGATGCACTGGGGAACAGGCGCAGCAGATGCTGCGCCTCTCCGAAGGGTAGTAGCTCTTGCTGCGCCTCTTCCTCAGCACTCTTTTTGTGAGTTTCCGCGTTGGATCTTTTCTAAATTCCTCAACAAATAATTTCCTATTCATACGGGTTATTATTTTAGTAAATAAGACAGGTTGCCATATTTCGTGTTTCCTAATTTCGCGGAAGCGCATCTCGAGACGATATCGACATTTTCGTCATTTTAGCACACTTGTACATTTCTTTTAATTTTCTTTTTTTGGGGAATCATTTCACCAATTTAATTTAATTTATTCTTTTTTCAAATCTATACATTTTTCTATTTAATTTAATTATATCATTTTGCTAACCTATACATTTCTTTTTACTTTTTCTTTTTGGGGAATCATTTCACTCTCCATTTCAAACTTATATGTTTTTCTTTTTTCTTTTTTTAGGGGGTAACCCTCCCTACCGTCCGGTCATTTCCGACCAAATGGTTGCATTTTCATTTCTGGTCATTTTTTCCATTTTCGAGTCATTGTTTTGCGCTAATTTAGGCCATATGTACAAATATATGTTCTATGTGATTTCTGTGTAAATTTCGGCAGCATGACGTCGTAAACCGTCATCTAACAAACCTGTCAAAAGCTAACCTGCAGGTACAAACAAAGCAACCCAGCAGCAAAGGCACTCAGGCCATCATATATACAACAAAAAGGAATGTGTACACCAAACTGGGGGCTCGAGCCCCAAAACAAGATCGAAATGTCCAAAAGTGGGTCCTAAAATGTATAAATGTACAAAAATACAACCAAAAAACAAGAAGCAACACGAAAGCTACTGCTGGTCGCCGTCTAGCTCAGCAACTCTCGCCCCGAGAGCAGCAACCTCGGCGTCGCGGACCTCGAGCTCCTCGGCAGAAAGAGCCGTCTCCTCCCGGATCGGGCGAGCTCTCGCTCCACCACGCTCCCTCTGCAAACAACAAAACTGGCTCATGTCAATCACTCCAAACATAAAGGAAGATTAGAAAATTCAAAAATGAAGTAAACGGAAGGTTCATACCTGACGTCCTCGGCCACTAGCAAGTGCCTCGACGGCAGTAGCCCGTAGGCTACCCTCCACAAAGCCACGAACCGGGATGGCGCAACCAGCATTTCAAAAGAAAAATTCTTAGCGATTGGACAAACTTGAGCAAATGTGTTCTTACACAAAACTATACGAGTTAGAAGACTCACCCTCCGAATCAGATGCTGCCACTCGTCCAGGCCAGCATCTCTCACCGCCACGTCAAAGTCACGTAGCTCGGAGATCGTCGTCATCCTCGTCGTGTCGCTGTACTCAAGGGTCTCGGGGTACTCTGGGGGCTTGATGCCCGCCGCCTCGACCTCCTGCAAAGTCAAATGATTTCCGTTAACCGATGATCCTTCATCGTATTCTCAAATAATCAAAAATGAAAGAGGATAAAGCACTTACCACAATCGGCCAGTACGCCAACCTCCCGTAGAGAAACGCCGAGTAGTCCTCGCCAGGAAGAAGGAGGGCGTCGCCACCGACGCCAGCCAATTCAGCCTCCCTCTCAGCCTCAGAAGGCTCCCTAAACATCGTCCGAGGAGGATCGATGGGAACCGTCAAGATGTCCCGAGAGCACTGACGAGCCAAGCGCTTACCCAAGTACCACACAGGACCCATCGACGTCCTCAGCAGCAGCGGGCTCGAGCTCCTAGGTTGAAGGACCTCAGCCACGAAAGGAGGAGCGCTAGCGTACTCCTCCCAAGGTCTGGGCACCCACTAGAAGAAGCAAACGAAGGGTCATTCTTATGATCAGTTCTAAAAGAAAGAGAAATAGAGACAGACAAATGTAAGGTGAAATACTCACGCCGTCCAGCTAAAGAGCGTTCACCTCCCGCCGACAAACGTCGTGGAAGGAACGCCGACTCCTCGTGCGGCACATCACCCAATCCCTCACAATGGGATAGGCCTTCTCCACCGGCTCCGTCCTCTTGGGCGCGAGGCCCGGAAAGTAGGAGTATACCCACGCCTGTAAATCAAGATAATCAATAACGATCTTTCGTGATTCGAAAGAAAAGGAAATGATCTTTCATGAGAAGAGGTTAAGGTCCATACCTCCAACAGCAGTCCAGGGTCGACAGCAGCAGAAGAAGTCCCCTTCTTCATCAACTCTGGACGAACCATGACCCTCATGAAGCGGATGAGTACTGCAAAACTAGCAGTGACCCAGTCCCAACGGCCTAGGTCGCTCAGGTCAGAAAGAAAGGGAAGAAGCTTCATCGAAAGCCTCTCTCCCTTGTCTCCGAGGTAGATCGAAGACAAGAACCACCAGAGACACAAGCGGACTCTCTGCTCTGCATTGCAGGGAGGAGGAGCCATCTCCCTCCCCTCGATCACCACCGACGTCGGGGTCTTCCCCGCGAAGTAGTTCCGCACGTAAGAACTAGGCACCAAGCCAGGTACCGCAGCCGCCTTCGGCGCCAAGTTCCAGCCGATCAGCCCCTAGCCTCCGTCGAGTCAACCCTCATGGCTGTCTCCGGCCACTCCACCACCTCAGTCCCCACACCTGCACTGGAAATCATGCCGTAGTCCTCCAAGGTGACCCCCACCTCACCAAAAGGTATGTGAAACGTGGAGGTCGTGTCCCAAAACCGGTCCAAGAAAGCTCGGACGAGACTGAGGTTAGCTCGAAGCTTACTCCTCGCAATATCCCTCCAAGCCTGCACCAAGGTGCCGAACGCTCCCTGCTCAATCATGGCTCACTCCTCAGTCGACAGCCTCTCGTAGCACCCCATCGCCATCGTGTAGCCCGACAACGACCTGATGTTCCCGGCCTCCTATGTTAATTTGAAACAAAAGCTATCTTTAGCTCAAATGAAGAAGAAAAGGAATGACAAACAGAAATGAAAGAAGATGAATGAAGAGTGATGAATTCTATTTACCAAGCTCTTCACTGTCCTGTAGGACAGGTGACCCTCCGCAGCCCAAAGCAGTGCCTCACGTCCTGTGTCTCACCCATGCAGTGCCGCCTCACCGGCGACCACCCCGTCCAACGTTGGCCCGTCTTGGGACCTCCTCCTCCTCCAGGACCTCGTCCTCAGCAGCCATCACCGCAGTGGTGAAAGCCTCCTCCAACGCCTCCTCAAGCACCTGAGAAGGGTCGACAGCAGTGTCCACATCCATGGGATCTCTCCCAGATGTAGAACCCTCATCACCTGCAAATTTAAAGTAAATTTAGGCCACGTCAAGTGACGACAAGCCTTGATTAGAGGATTTTCGAGTTTTCGGAGCCCTGAAATCGCTTTTTTCTCGCCATCTTTGGCAATTTTCCCACAAACACGTCCGCTCATGTGGTAATTTGGGTCAAGTCAAGCCTAATTTGAAGCCTAGTCACGGGTTCGAGTTGGAATTTTGACATCATTTCGTTATAACGACGATTATGCCCTAGAAAGTGTCCTGATAAAGCCGTCACAAACCAAAATTCCGAGATGTTAGGAAGTTTACCCATAACACAAGGATTCTAGATATCAAGTTTCGTCACAAATGGGCAATCCTAAGGCTATTTTCGAAGCGATTTACGGTTTAGCAGTGAAACCGTCACAATTTCACTCAAATGCTCAAAACTTAACGAAAATTCAAAACAAATACATGGTTATGATCCTTATACTACCAATTGGCCATTTACAAAGTCAAATTCGCAAGGCAAAGTCGTTTGGGGGAAAAGCCCCAAGTTTTCGACTAATTAGGGTCGAAAACCCTAATTTTGTCGCTCCCATTTGATCAAATACGGAAGATAAATGCAAGATTGATACACATACCTCGATTAGTCATGGCAAATGCAAGCTTTTGGATCAAATTTTGACGGAAATGGTTGGAATTTGAGAGAGAAATTGAGAGTTTATGTTTCGAACAAATGAAACAAACCCTCTGTTTCATCGGGTTTTTACGTAGGAAAGACACCTCCAGGAATAGACGCAGCAGGCGCTACACCTCTTCCAAGGGACGCAGCTCTTGCTGCGCCTCTTTCTCAGCCTCCCTTCATACGAATTTTCAAAAATTCGTTATGAGTTCGTTATTTTGTGGGCCCATCTTTCGTGCGCCTCTTCCTTGATGCCATATCACATATTTGGTCCGTTTGACGTATATTCATCGCCCGGATCCACATCTTCCAAGCAAACAACAAATTATCGCCTTATTTTTATCCGAGACCTAGCTTGTCACAACGAGCGTTCCTTCTTTGACAGGTGTTTTGACACGCCTTTATTCTGTTCCCCCAGCGAGAGTACACGGATAGACATTCCCTCTCGAGACATGGAGATCGCCTTCCGATTATGTTCCCCCAATGAGAGTACACGGATAGACATTCCCTCTCGAGACATGGAGATCGCCTCCCGATTATGTTCCCCAATGAGATTTCACGACCGACAGTCATTCCCTCTCGAGACATGGAGATCAACATCGACCCCAAATCCTTCCGAAGTTTGTTTGAAGCCAAACACAAGCAGATTTCTCCCAGCAGTTCCAGATTGTGTCCTGCTGTCTTCTCCCAATATTGCATTTTGTTTTCCCTAGAGTTTCAAGGAATTTCAGGTATGGTCTCTTCTTATGGCTGGCGAGCCTTCTCACGTAGTCTAATGGACTTTAAACGACCCTCCCCGATAGTCGACGTACTCTAAAATGTTCCCGACGACAGTGCTTGGCTCACCCTTTGAGCGCCTCGCATCGCCATAGTCGTCAAGTTGTAATCTTCGATTGACCTGATGGCTATACTTTGACTTTCGTCTTGTCCAAGCCTCAGTCAAAGTGGGGGCTCTGTAGATACCTCATTTCTGCACCTCCCGCAAACCACCCGGTGATGATTGGGCCGTATGTTTGGTACCCGGAACGATTTGTGACAGTTCGTAAGTTTATCGTCAAGTGATCGCTCAAACACTTGTGTCTACCTCTTAATTGTCATTTACGTGCCGATACGGTCGTTTTGGCAGTAATTAGAGTACATTTGGAGTCCGGGTCATAAAACCGTCTTCATTTTCTAAAACCGAGTCAGAATGTTCTGGAATGTTCCGGATACTTCTATTCCATATTTTATCAATCTTTTAATCTTTGGCAAATAATTTCCCGTAATATTCACACAAAATATTAAGGAAAACAAGATTATTCCGTCTATTCCATAATCTAAACACGGAAATCTTTCTTCCGCAGGGGGAAACCACTTGGGAAAGGACGCAGCAGGTGCTGCGCCTCTTCCAAGAGACGCAGTGCCTGCTGCGCCTCTTCCCAAGTCCTTTTCTGCGTATTTTTTCGTATCTTTTCAGATCTTTTCGAGATTCACTTCCAAAGTTTATCCGAAAACCCTACTTACTCCGTGTGATTAGTATAAATAGAGACCTTCGGTCTCACATATTTCTCACGCGAGTGTCCGCCCTTCTCTTCTCCCTTTGCATTCTAGACCACGTTTTTAATTTTTGGTGTCTACGTGCTTGAACTTTCGACCACGTAAGCTCGGATCTTTCTGAAGGAAAAGTAGATCTTTATACATACTAACATACTCATATATGTTTAAATTAATTTGTCATAAAATTAAATACGGATTTTATGCATGCAAACAATATGATAAAATAGAGGAGAAATCATGTTCTTACATTGGTGATTTCGGTTTTATTGGGCACAAAAGAAATCTCCTTTTCTTTTGTTCTTGAGCTTTCCTAAGATGGAAGAACAAGATCCAAGTGTAGGATCTCTCCTTAGGATTAATACCCAAAGCTTACCCTTAATTTAATTAATATTACATGAACTAGTATAATATTAATGTAGTAGAAAAATGACCCAAAAATAATATAAACACTTAATTATTTTCGGTTTTGTAGAGAGAAGAAGAGGAGGATTATTATTCTCTCTAGAATTGTATTTTGGATGAGTGATTAGAATGAATTGTAATGCAACACATTTTGTATATTATTAGGTAAAATATATGAAAAACCATGATGGTTTTGCCTTCTCAAAACCGGGTGGAAGGGGGGCTTTTTGGGGGAGCCAATGCATGCAAATGTTGCTCTTAACAATGTTAATAGGGTTGCATGGCTAGACAATTAGGTAATCATTGTGTTTACTTAATAAATTAATCAACACAATATTAACCTAATACCCCATTAATTTCGGTACAATCATAATATGGAGTCCATATTATTTTTTGTCAATTTCTCAATATGTAACAGGTCACATGTAACATAAATTTGTTATGTATTTTTAACATATTAAAAATCAACGTATTAATAAAAATACGTCATATACAAAAATCGACTCAAAATTTCATAATTACTTGTACCAAAATATTTTACCATTTATAAATCACAACAGATTGTATTTATAATAATTCATTCAATTTCAATTGTTTCTTTAAACAATAATTTCATCCGAGTAATGATACAATTCAATTACTCGCATCAGTATCTTATTTAATCACATTTCAATATGATACGTAAATTTTACTTCCAAAATCGTCCGTCAATTTTTCAAGTAATTTAATTAACTCGTAACATTATACGATTAATTAAATAATCAATTAAGAGTGTTGCCCTATAGGTATGACCTAGGGGGTCAACTGATCACCACCGTCGCACGACAGTAATGTCAAACTCTAGTCAGCCAATCATTACCGATATATGTTGACCGGTTGACAAGAATAATATTACTTCCCAATTGTATTCTTTATAATGAGATTTAAACATGTGATCATCATGATCAACAGTCGTGATCGCATTATTGTCGGAGGACACATATTCCAACAATCTCCCACTTGTCCTCGACAAGTGTGCGTCACCAATTCTCTTGTCCTATTACTATCTCCCACTCAATGCATGGTGTCTTTCAGGTCGTACTTGCAAGTGATCATATCGAGAGTGGTTTCCTCGATCTGGAGAATAACTGATTGACCGGACTTATCTATCATAGATACTTTCCGAGCGTGGCCACGCATTTCCAGTTCATTACTCCTCGAGTGGCCCCGAGATATTGTTATAACCCCGACTAGGGGTGGACAATTCCTATCGCACTCATTCCCTTCGACTAGCCACACCATCATAACCCAAAATATGCCCATTTGACCCCATTTACGAAGGTCGTAGTAACACAAATCAAAGTTAATCAAACGTGCCATCTTAGGCGAATAGTCTTTAGTCAAAAGAATCGACTCATTTGAATACTATAGTAGCTCTTGCCACGACCAGGCTATATAAATTTGCCAAAACTCTATAAGCGGTCATTAGGCCCGACAAAATGTTTCTAATAACGCCTATGTGATCGACTAGTCATCTCACATGACTCTATGGCACTTGAACTTGCCATCAATCGCATCACACTCTAGTCACTTCGAGACGTCACCTCATATAAGTAACTATGGGCAATTACAATGTTAATCCATGTTCACTTTAACGGGTTCAATTGTCTCTACAACCCGTTTGGATATAACAATGTACAAGGTGAGTTAATAATAACTCAAACGACAAATGTCGACATCACACTCGGGTAGTCAATATCATATTACAACCTTGTGATGTATATCATTAGTGTAAACACTTATTGATTGCAATAGAAGTTTAACATCCCATGTGTCCATGTGTTCAAACTTCTTACACTTGCATTTTCCTTTACATTCATGTTCTCTCTCATAGCATGAACTTTACCAAGTACACATCAAGGTTCCCGACCTTGGTTTCGGTTCTTTTACTTGAAAGAACTTTCTTATCGACTATCACATAACGAACGAATTTGTGATGAATGATATAACTTGTACTGATCAAGTATTCCATCCACACACAATGCACTAGGTATATGTTTTGTAGAATCTTGTAACAATTGACAAGATTATTAGCTTGGCACTTCTCACAAGTCCTGGCTTAACTAGGAAAGATTATTTTTGAATAACCTCTTATTCAACCAAGCATCTTTCCAAAACTTCTCATTTCTATTTCTAGGCTTGAAAGAATTGGGATTCTCATAAATCCTCATATGTGCTCGGATTTTCTATAATATGTGCAACCTCTTGACACACAATGGAACATCCCACAAACACCGAAATCGCTCATCGGATTCTATTCGAGAATTCATGACGTTTCTATTATGGCTTACCAATGATCATCATGCTCTGATGCATATGATTCATAATTGGACATGTGCATGATTATTCTAATGGCGGAAAACATTAGTAGCTAATAATCATGAGACCAACCGTTCTTAGGTTCAATGAACTACCATGATCAAGCTAATGGTAATCCCATTTTCATTCATATGAATAACCTATGTGTATGTTGATACAATGAGTATATCTTAATACAAATCCAATACCTCTCAATGTAATTGGATTCATCATTGTCCATTTTCATCCAGAATTGAAAACTCAAAAGCTTCTTTATGAAAGAAGGTATTAGCTCGTTATTCTTTAATGAGTGATGAGTCGTAAATATTCAAAGGATGATAGCTCCCACTAAATTCCATGTCTTCACATGAGAATTTCCTAACTCCCACTCAATTCTACACATTTCGAAATTGACTTCTCAATCGAAATTTATTCAAGAATTGAAATATAAATTGCATTGCCAAGTTATTAGGATAAAACCATATATGTTCCCATCATATCCTTTCAAAATACCTATTTTGAAGTGGTCTCATCTTAAACCTTACAGAAAGAGATTTTTAAATCTCCAACACACTCATGTCATAATGATGTGTAGTAATGTCATTATTCAAATATAAACAATATCTAGAATATGTCCTTCGCAAATACCCTTTTGGAAGGAGGTTTAACCATTTCATAGTGAGGTTAAGCAACGACATTTGCGTGGTTAAAACTCTGGCCATTGAAGATATCGGTATATCAATCTTTGCAACTCGATCATAACTAATATGTTACTATGATTCATTTAGGCTCTTAAGTAAATCTCAAGGTTGAAACTATTGGTCAAATGTTTCATAAACTTAGTCAAAAACTTGTTAAGACTTTACATTAGTCATTTTTCTTCCAAAACTTTCTTTTGGTCTCCTCGTGTAGTTATCTTGAGAATATACTCTTATGATTACTTCACTTGGTCTCTTTAGTCATATAGAACTAACTTGAGACCATAGATCTCATCTATTCGGCATACTATGGAAATAGGTATACCTTCATTCAAATCATTCTCTCTTGCGTAGATCTTCATTTACACAAGTACACAATTTTATTTCGTCTTGTGTGTTGTGTCCTCATTTTTCTCCCACTCTATCTTTAGAATAAATGCACTATAGATTCAAAGATAGCACATGAGACACAAATTAATGATGTTGAAGTATAAGGAGAACTATCTCATAGATAGACTAATGGTTATTGATTTCATATGTGTACTTGGTGATTGACATTCCTTTAAGAGAGTTCATAGACTCAAAATCGCTTTATAAATGATCATACACAAGCCTTAAGCATGTGGACTTATAATGAAACCCGTCATTATATTTATCTATTAGATCACTTTAAGTGAATAATCTTATGTTCCTAAGAGCAAGCATTTAAAGATGAAATTTTTAGAACATAAAGGATAAATGATAAAACGGGTGACTTGGGTTGCAAACCAAGTCACCATCATCCAAAATACAAACCATTATCCAAAATACTTTTCCATGTCGAATACGGAAACTTAAAGTTCTAAAGATTCAAAACATAAATTAAAGTAAGACAATGAAAAGCAAAGCTCCATAAAAGCTATCCCTAGCTTCTTGATGGTTTCTCATGCTTGCTTTTCCTTTCCCTTGTCTTTGCTTGGTGGAGGCCCTATTTACAATAAAAAGGGAGATACATTATCACAACTTTGCATCATAATACCATAGTTGTATTAGAAACATAAAAGAAGGTTAGTCATTTACCTACTGGAGTGATCTTTCCAGCTTTGATATCACCAAGGTATTTGAAACAATTTCTTTTCCAATGTCCCATGCCATTACAATAATGACATTTATCAAGAGGACCCTTCTTGACTTTTGAGGTTCTAGCTTCACAAGACTTAGCTTTGGTGAAAGTGGGAGCTAGCTTCTTGCCCTTTCTCCCATTCTTCTTGAACTTCCCCTTACTTTTAGTGCTTATGTTAAGCACATCCTTGGGAGGGTTCACATTTAACCCCATGTCCCTCTCGGCTTGCACAAGTAACTTGTGGAACTCCTCAAGAGACACATCCTTGTCTTGCATGTTGAAATTCACCCGGAATTGCACATATGCCTTGACTTTGGACAAGGAGTGTAGAATCCTATCTACGATGAGTTCTTTGGGGATTTCAACCTTTTTAATTTTCAAGGTCTCGACAAGCTCCAATAGTTTGAGCACATGAGGGCTAACCTTTTGGCCCTCTTTGAAGTCGAGATCAAAGAATGCCGCGGCCGCCTCATATTGGACGATCCGTGGAGTTTGTGAAAACATGGTCACAAGTTTGGAGTAAATCTCATTAGCATTGCCCAATTTAAAGGCTCTCCTTTGGAGGTCCGCCTCCATCGCAAATATTAAGACATTTTTCATTGCGGCGGACTCCTTTTGGTAAGCCTCATATGCTTCTCTAGTGGCCGCGGTGGACCTAGTGGAGGGTTCGGGTGGAGAGGCCTCGGTAAGGTAACGAAGCTTGTCGTCACCTTCGGCGGATAATTTGAGTTGGGCATCCCAATCGGAGAAATTTGACCCATTCTTTTCAAGTTTACATCGATCCATAAAGGATCGGAGCCATGACGAACTAGCGAGAGGTGTAGCATTAGGAGTTGGTGTTGGTGTTGCCATTTGTTATGAAAAAGAAGTGGTCTACAAAACAAAATATAAGGAGTAAAACAAATGTCGTTTTAATAATACTCGTAAAAATGTATGATTTAAACAAGTTTTATGCATTTTTCTAGTGACCTCTACCCAACTAGATAAATGATTCCAAGACCCAAATTCATATCGACTTAGGCACGGTAGGGCCGATTCATCCTTTATTAATATAACTCGGTGGATTAACGTTTAATCGATTCTACTTTTAGAACTCTTGGTTGATAATATTACATTAACAATTATCTTTAGCCCAAAACACATTCGACAAGGGCACGGTAGGGCCGATACATCCCTTATCAAAAACTTTTGTTGAGTTCAATCCAAATTTCGAATAAATGTGTCCATGATCCAAATCCATATCAACTTGGGCACGGTAGGGCCGATTCATCCCTTATCAATACGAATTCGGTGGATTAACATTCATCACCCACTTCCCCTACGTAACAAGGTTTGTACCCCGGTAGGGCCGAGTGCACTCCCTCACGAAATAGGTTTTCATGGTTTCTACTATTTGGTAAGGCTATGTCTCAATTGATTGTTTTAGCGAGAGGTCATGTCAATTTATTATCTATCACGTTTTAAGTGAACTAAAGCGGTGAACTACGATAATTTTAATTGACACGGTCGATAAACTCGATAAAATGATAATGCATGTTTAGTTATGGCGATTTAGCGATGCATGTGACATAAAATAAAATGCAAGCATAAAAATAAATAAATCCTAGTATGGCCTTTCCTAAAATAGAAAAACTATTTAACTATTACATATTCGGAAACCAACTCCATTGGTCCCTTGAACTTCGGTTGTGGCACGCATCTCGAGGTAACACCGTCTTTATGTATCGCCATTCTTGAAGAAATCCGTCTTTGGGAACTCCGGAATGAATAAAATTAAATAATAAATTACATAATTGCCTATTATACATTTGTAACTAAAATAAAATAAATCTATTAAATTACAAAACGGTGATACGAGATCACAATAAAAATTACAACCGAATCGATATTTCCATACATTTCGGGAAATACCAATTAAAATCTAAGGCCATACTAAGTAAAATTACATAATTCAAAATTACATAAATTAAAATTATGACAATCATAAAGGAAAAATGCAGCATTATAATATGTATGAACATGCTCAATTTTATGCTAAATCGCCTTTAATTAGCCAATATCGTATATTACTCGGTTTTTACGGATTTGCGTGATTTCAACATTTTATAATCACAAAAATACATAAACTCATATTTATGCATAAGTTAATTACCCTAACCTCTTAGGACTCAAAATTTAGTCTTCACTAATAATTTGACCATAATTAACCCATATTTTATAAAATTGTTCATAAATGGACCAAAAATTACAAAAATAGGCTATAAACTTCAAATAAATCACAAAATTTCAAATAAATACAAAATTTGAAATTTAAACTTATGAACATTCTGGAAAAATACCATGACACTCATAATGTTCAAAATCTTAGGTTAAAAATTTCGAAATTTTTCCGGAAAAACAATGTTGCGGTTTATCGGTTTCTAATAAAATAATCATAAAAACATGGAAAAATATGTTCATTAACTTTTCAATTTTAGATCTAAAAAAGATAATAAAATGCAACATTAGACATTTTTCCTAAGTCATAGATTATGTTTTATTAATTTTCCACTAATAATGTCACTATTTATGCTATTTTTCTTCAAAAATCCATAAATCATGCAAAAAGACTTCTTTATAGCCAATTATTTTACACACATCTTGTAAAATTGCATGTGACAACATATTAATTTTCTATGACCAGATTCGAAATATAACTCATATTAACCTATTTTTCACTTAAATCCGAATTTAATAATGAAAAATTCATTTTTCGAGCATAACAAGTCCAAAAATTATGAAAATTTACAGGTTATCTCAAAATAATATATGTGACAACATATCCAAAAATCAACTGAAAATTCGAAGTATAGCTAATTTTAGACCAAAAATGACATTTTTACTCATAAAATCATATTTAAATGCCATTATAGTAAAATATGAACAATAAAAATCCGTAAAATTAACCAAAATAACCTAAAACATTTTAGGACCAGAAATATTAACATGCATGGATTAATTTCGTGATATCTCATAATAACACAAATTTTACAAGTTTTATTTGTTATTCTTATAACTCGGAAAAACTTTTAACCGATTTGCATGCAAACAACCGTGGCTCTGATACCAATTGAAGGAAAAGTAGATCTTTATACATACTAACATACTCATATATGTTTAAATTAATTTGTCATAAAATTAAATACGGATTTTATGCATGCAAACAATATGATAAAATAGAGGAGAAATCATGTTCTTACATTGGTGATTTCGGTTTTATTGGGCACAAAAGAAATCTCCTTTTCTTTTGTTCTTGAGCTTTCCTAAGATGGAAGAACAAGATCCAAGTGTAGGATCTCTCCTTAGGATTAATACCCAAAGCTTACCCTTAATTTAATTAATATTACATGAACTAGTATAATATTAATGTAGTAGAAAAATGACCCAAAAATAATATAAACACTTAATTATTTTCGGTTTTGTAGAGAGAAGAAGAGGAGGATTATTATTCTCTCTAGAATTGTATTTTGGATGAGTGATTAGAATGAATTGTAATGCAACACATTTTGTATATTATTAGGTAAAATATATGAAAAACCATGATGGTTTTGCCTTCTCAAAACCGGGTGGAAGGGGGGCTTTTTGGGGGAGCCAATGCATGCAAATGTTGCTCTTAACAATGTTAATAGGGTTGCATGGCTAGACAATTAGGTAATCATTGTGTTTACTTAATAAATTAATCAACACAATATTAACCTAATACCCCATTAATTTCGGTACAATCATAATATGGAGTCCATATTATTTTTTGTCAATTTCTCAATATGTAACAGGTCACATGTAACATAAATTTGTTATGTATTTTTAACATATTAAAAATCAACGTATTAATAAAAATACGTCACATACAAAAATTGACTTATTAATTTCATAATTACTTGTACCAAAATATTTTACCATTTATAAATCACAACAGATTGTATTTATAATAATTCATTCAATTTCAATTGTTTCTTTAAACAATAATTTCATCCGAGTAATGATACAATTCAATTACTCAGACCGTATCTTATTTAATCACATTTCAATATGATACGTAAATTTTACTTCCAAAATCGTCCGTCAATTTTTCAAGTAATTTAATTAACTCGTAACATTATACGATTAATTAAATAATCAATTAAGAGTGTTGCCCTATAGGTATGACCTAGGGGGTCAACTGATCACCACCGTCGACGCAGAATGTCAAACTCTAGTCACCAATCATTACCGATATATGTTGACCAGTTGACAAAGAATAATATTACTTCCCAATTGTATTCTTTATAATGAGATTTAAACATGTGATCATCATGATCAACAGTCGTGATCGCATTATTGTCGGAGGACACATATTCCAACACTTTCTGACTACCAGCCTCGTTTTGCATGACTTACCAATTTGACCAACTCCACCATAATCAAATTTAATCAATCTGTTTTAATTCCTCTTACGAGGGCACTTTCGTCTACATTCGAGTCGAGCATCACTAAACGTATACTTAGTTCATCTCGTTTCGTCAAACATGTAAGTCTGAGGGTATAAATCCCTATTTTATTATTGTTATTTATTGTAATCATAATGTAAGGTTTATGTCAAAAGTATTTCCAAAACCGATTTATAAAACCATGCTTTAAATCTTTTTTTACGAATTACCAGAAGATGACCGTCGAGAAAGGACGCAGTAACTGCTGCAGTTGTTGCGTCTCTTCGAAGGGACGCAACACCTGCTGCACCTTTTCGTGAGGCTGCCGCAGTTCCTGCTTCCTTTCTTCTTCCTTCGTCCTTTGATGATTCGATTGTTTTATTTCTTTCTTCAATTGTTCATTGTTCATATGACGATTTAAGCATAATAATTCTAACATGTAATATATTCATCGTTATTAGTACTTAATTCATCTTTTAATTCCCGACTTAAATCCCTTATAACTAATATTTGCGGGTTTTCGTCATTAAAATCAAATTCGGTTTTTGGAGGTTCGATTCATCTATATTGAGTCTCCGGAATTCGTCACTGACATATTCCCACTTTTTGTTCATCATATCCATCATTAATTCGTCATTAATAACCTGTTTAACTTAATTAGTTAATTCATTAATTAATCCATTAAATCTTGTAATTAGTTCGTTCTAATTAGTTTTGTCCATGTTTATTGTTTTCATGACCCTTATTCACATGCAAATAATCTGCTAATCACTTTCACCCGAGTCAAATAGCATAATCAAGCCTTAAAATCACCAACGAACATTAACGATTTGCAATTCCGGCTTCACAGCCAGAACTGAGCCAAGGAACAGACGCAGCAATCGCCGCGCCTCTTCAGAGGCGCTCTGCTCTCTACTTGTTCCTGGTTGATTTCTGTCTCTGAACTCCCATTTTGATTTGACCTAGTTTTAGCTTACGTATTAATTAACTACTAATCGTATTATCACCCTAATTCCTGTTCGTTAATTTGTTTATTTATTTCTTTTCTCAAGTTATCCGTTTTAGAAGTATTTTCGACATAAATCAATTAACCCAATGTAATTATTGTAATTTTCTTTATTGTATTATTATTGCAATTTTCTTTATTATATTTCCTTGTATGCCTTCACATGTAATTGAACTTAAATCCCGACTTTGACATTAATTGTATGATAAATTAGTTGTTCACCGACTTAGTCTAATTCTCACATGTTAGGATTTATCATGGATGTTGCATTGCATGCATATAATCGACAATATATCAAGTATAGATGATTTTCCCTAATCATTAGTAGAGGCCGCTATCGAGGCGGACAGGATTAGGTGTTCGATCAAAAGAGCTTCCTAATACGTACCCTCACCCCTTACTCCAGATCTCTGTGAACATCCGTGTTCATTGGCATCCACGAGAGTCATTCTAGGCATAGAATGCTAAGGGTAACGAGTTCTTGGTGTTCATGTCACTACTTTGTTTCTTGACATGACACGAGGTATTCGAACGGTTTCCAATTTTCCACAATAAATTGGTGGCGACTCTACAAATGCAAACGCTTGTTCTCCCCCAAGCGCCCCCGTGGGCCCGCGTCCACATACTGACATAACGAAGAAAACAAAGAAAAAAAGAAGAAATAAGAAAAATAGAAAATTGCAGAAGGTCGAGGAAGAAGAAGAAGAGCACGAGTAGCGGCAGCCTTTGGAAGAGGCGCAACAAGTGCTGCGACCCTTCGAAGAGGCGCAGCCGCTGGTGCGTTTCATCTCGACGTCTGACCTCTGCTGTTTTGTAAAAGACGGTTTTAAGAGATGGATTTTAAATCGTTTTTCGAACGTGCTATTGATATAGACATACATTAATTGATACAAAATAAAAGTACATTAAATAAATATGATTTACACCCTTAGACTTACATGTTTGACGAAACGAGATTGACTAAAATTATCGTTTTAGTGATTGCTCGACTCGAATATGTGAGAAAAGTGCCCTTGTTAAAGGATTTAGTGAATTAATTAGGTTGATTAAACGTGGAGTTGGTCAAATTGGTCGGTCTATGCAACGTGACCGAGACTTAGAATGATCTGAGCTTACGTGGTCGATTGATCAAGCACGTAGGCGTCGAAAGCAATAGCGTGGTCTAGAATGTAAAGAGAGAGAAAGAAGGGGCGGAACACTCGTGTGCCAAATATGGAGGCCGAAGGCCTCTATTTATACTAAACATATGGAGGAGTTTAGGAATGACACGGATTTGAAAAAAAATCACGGAAGAGGCGCATCAGCTACTGCGATCCTTGGAAGAGGCGCAGCAGCTGCTGCGTCCTTTCCCAAGAGGTTTCCTCCTCAGCAAGAAAGATTTCCGCATTTTTTTATGGAATTCGGTAGATCTATACTTCCTTATTCCATAAAACACAAAATACGGAAAGATATTTACTTAAAAAATATTAATTTAAATTAGGAATAAATATCCAGAGAATTCTAGAACATTCCGGAATATTTCGACTCGGCATTTAAACGGTTTTTAGAAAATGAAGCGGTTTTTGACCTGGACTCCAAATGAACCCTAATTACTATCAAAACGACCGTATCGGCGCGTAGATGACGACCAAGGGGTTGACTCGTGTGTTTGAGCTATCACTTGTCAATGAACTTACAAACTGTCATAAAATTGTTCCACGTATCAAACATGCGGCCCAATTATCACTTGGTGGTTGGCGGGAGGTATAGAAATGAGGTATCTACAGAGCCTCCACTTTGACTGAAGCTAGGACAAGGCAAAAGTCAATGTATAGCCATCAGGTCAATCGAAGATTACAACCTCACGACCATGGCAACGCGAGGAGGCTCAAAGGGTCTGAACCAAGGACCTGTCGTCGGGAACATTTTAGAGTCTGTCGACTTGTTGGAGTATGTGTCCTCAACAATAGTGCGATCACATGTTTAAATCTCAAATTAAGAATGCGTAAGGGATGATTCATTTATATAGTCAACTGATCAACATTAATCAATAATGATTGGCTAACTAGAGTTTGGCATTACTGTCGTTTGACGGTGGGGATCAGTTGATCCCTTAAGGTCACACCTAAAGGACAATTCCCTTAATAGACAAATTGATTAATTGTATGACGATACAAGTTAATCAATTCCTTAAAATGAACAATTCAATTTGTGAGAGAGAATATTTATATCTTATTGTAATTTGATTAAATAAGATTTATTTTAGTAATTAAAATACTTTATTACTAAAATTGATTATTGTTTGTGAAACAATAGAGATAAGAATGAATGGTTAATTATAATTACAATATGTTGTGAATTATAATTATATGACCCATTTTATTTATGTGATAAAGGATCACTAGTCAATTTGTTGTATGTAATTAATTAATTTATATATTGTTATTTATTTGATAAATATGCATTAAATTAATTAATAACATGTAACATACTACATGTGACATATTGTGTGACAAATGACAAATTAACAAAATAAAATGGTAGTCCATTTGATACATATGGACCGAAATGGAGGGGTTATAGTGGAGTGTGGATGATATTATTTTATGTGATAAAATTTAAATAATCATAGCTAGTTTAACTAGCCTTACACACCTACACTACATAGTCTTACAAGCCTACTATATGGAGAAGATAAAAAGGAAAAAGAAGATGCCATTTTGGCACTACTCTACCCGGCCACTTCCTCCTCTATAATGAGAATTTATTCTCATTTTACACTACTCTATATTCATAATTCATTCACATGCATTCTTGCTCAACTCTCACAATCTCTCTAAAGCTTGTTTAGAAACTTCAAACATTGTTCATATTTATTCTAATATCATAATAATTATTAGATTACTAGTGTAGTAATAGTGAGAATATTAGAATCTATTTTAAGGTATAATAATACACTAATCTAGTTAATTAGTATATTATTTTGAGGGATTTGTCTTGGGTGCAATCAAAGGAGGATCTCTACATTGGGATTTTGGAGGATCATCCATTACATTTTAGCTCAAGAACAAATAAGGAAGGTGACCTTATTTGTGCCCTTATTTCGAGCCACTTAACAATGTAAGAGACATTGTTTTTCTTCTTAATCTCTTATTTAGTTATACATGCACTAGATCTAAAGAACACCTATTAAAAAGTTAATTAGCTCACTATTATAAGAGTCTAATAATAGGTATATGAAGCTAACAATTGGTATCAGAGCATAGGATGTTGCATGCATAATCGATTTATTATTTTTTCGAGTTATTAGTAACTTAATTAAAACTAAAAATTTGTGATTAATAAGATTAATTCATGAAATCATGCTGCATGTTATATATTCTGGTCCTAAAATATTTTTAGGTCCTGTTTATGATTTATGGTATTTTATTGCTCATTTTATTGATTTTTAGTGAAATAATTACATTTTTATGAGTAAAATAAACTTTTATTTACTAAAAATAGTTAAACTTCACTATTGGCCATGATTTTTTAGTATGACCTCACATGAATATTTTATGTATTTTATGTAAAATTTCGTATTAGTCTGATTAATATTTCATGATTTATGATTTTTATGAGATAAAATGAATTAAATGGAGGTAAAATGGTTGAATATAGTTATACTTCGAAATATGTCATGAAATTTTAATATGTTGTCACATGTATATTTTACTCACCGTGTGTAAAATTTGAGATGAACTTGATTCATTTAGCATGATTTATGAATTTTTAGTGTAAAAATGACATAAATAGTGACTATTTTAGCATAAATAGCTAAAACAAATTACATGGCATGAGAAAATTATTTTAGGTTTAATTTATATCCCACTTATCAGATCTAAAGTTGTAAAATTGATTAGATTAATTTTTGAATACTTTAGATGTTTTATTTGATAAAACCGATAAATTGCAACTATATTTTCTCAAAATAAAATTCAAAATCTTTAACCATGATTTTTGACATTATGAGTGTTGTGGAAATATTACAGAATGTTCAAAAATTTAAAATTCAAATTTTGAAATTATTGTAATTTAATTTGGATTTATTTCATAATAGTTATGATTTTAAGGTCAAAATGAGCATAAATTTATATCAGGTTGAATTATTGTCAAAAATTGAGTGATGAATAATTTTGGAGACCTAAGAGTGTTAGTATAATTAAATTGAGCTTAAATTTGATTTAAGTATTGATTTGTGATTTTAATAAGTTATTATCACGCATTTCCATAAAATCGGGTTATATAAACGAGTAAGTTAAATAAGGCGATTTGGCCCATAATTTGGCATGATAGACACATATTATAATGCTGCATATTTCAATTGTTGAATGTCTTTTTATTTATATAATTTTGAATTATGTAATTTTATCTTAGTATGGCCTTAGTTTTAATCGATATTACCCGTAATTAAAGGGAATATTGATTCGGTTGTAATTTAATGTGATCTCGTATCACTTTTATTTTTAGTAGTTTATCATTTTACAAGTGTATAATAGGAATAGATATGTATTTTATTATTATTTGTAATTCCGGAGTTCCTTCAAGACGGTGCCATTCGGAAAGGTGTTCCGACAAAGACGGTGTTCTTGTGAGGCGTGCCACTTGAAGATTCAAGGAACCAATGGAGTTGGTTTCCGAATATGTAATAGATTAATTGATTTTCTATTTTAGGAAGGCCATACTAGGAATTTATTATTATTGCTTTGCATTTATTTTAATATGTTGCATGCATTGCCAAATCGCCATAACAACACATGCATTTCATATCGAGTCATCGACCGTGTCAATTATAATTATCGTAGTTCACCGCTTTAGTTCACTTAAAACATGATAGATAATAAATTGACAAGACCTCTCACTAAATAATAATTGAGAATTAGCCTTACCAAATAGTAGAACCATGAATCCCAATTTCATAAGGAAGTAGGCTCGTCTCACCGGGGTGGTAAACTTGTTACGTTGGGTAAGTGGGTAGTAAATTGTTATTACATCGAAATTTGGATTGAGCTCAACGGAAGTATTCGTGACCGTAGTCGCATGTGTTCCGGGCTAAAGATAAATATTAAAGTAATTTTATCGACCGAGAGTTCTAGAAGTAGAATCGATTAAAGAGTTAATCAACCGAGTTATATTGATAAGGGATGAATCGGCTCACCGTGCCCGAATTGATATGAATTTGGATCTCGGGATCATTTATAATAGTTTGGTAGAGGTCACTATATAAATGCTTAAAACTTGTTTAAAACTTGTTTACAAGTATTATTAAAACGATAGATGTTTATTTCCTTCACTTCCTATTTTGTAGTCGAAATTGTTTTCTCAATTGCAATGGCAACTCCAATTTCATCTGCAACCACTAGCTCAAACACTTTCACCAATTTTTCATAGCTCCGATCCTTCATGGATCGTTGTAAATTAGAAAAGAATGGGTCCAACTTCGCCGACTGGGACGCTCAACTTCGCTTGGCCGCGGAGGGTGACGACAAGCTTCGTTACCTTACCGAGGCCTCTCCCGCCGCACCTAACGCTAGGACTACCCCCGCCGCTAGGCAAGCCTATGAGACTTACCAAAAGGAGTCGGCCGCGATCAAAAATGTGTTGATCTTCTATATGGAGGCCGAACTCCAAAGGAGTGCTATAAAGATTAACACCGCCTATGAGATCTATACGAAGCTTGTGACCATGTTTTCACAAGCTCCGAGGATCATTCAATATGAAGCGGCATCCGCATTCTTTGATCTTAACATTAAGGAAGGCCAAAAAGTTAGCCCTCATGTGCTCAAGTTGATGGACCATGTTGAGACTCTAAAATTGCAAAAGGTAGAGATTCCCGAGGAACTCGTCATTGACCGAATTCTTCATTCCTTAAACAAGGTTAAGGCATATGTTCAATTCAGGGAGAATTTTAATATGCAAAACTTGAAAGTTTCCCTTGATGAATTGCATAAAATGCTTGTGCAAGCCGAGAGGGACATGGGGCTAAGTGTTAGCACCACCAAGGATGTGCTCAACATTAATCATAAGAGCAAAGAGAATTTTAAGAAAGGTGGCAATAAGGGAAAGAAGCAAACTCCCTACAAGAACAAAGGAAAGGCTTTCGAAGCTAGCTCCTCTAAGCCCAAGAAGGGTGCCCCGTCCGGGGACAAATGCCACTATTGTAATGGTGTTGGGCATTGAAAGAGGAATTGTCCAAAGTACCTTGGCGATATCAATGCTGAAAAGATTGTTCCAGTAGGTAAATAACTATCCCTATCTTTTATGTTTCGATCTCAACTTTGGTATTTTGATACAAGTTGTGATGATTACCCTTTTTTATTGTAATTAGGGCATCCTAGCAAGGACAAGGGCAGAGAAAAGCAAGCCTAAAATATCTTGAGGGATGCTATATATAGCCTCCCATGGTGCTAGATCTATGGAAGCTAGGGCTTACTTTGTCGTTATTTTCTTGTTGTATTTTGAAATTTTAGAACTATTTTGATTTCCTCGTTCGACTTGGAAATTTGTTTGTTTCCTTTAAACAATGGTTGTATTTTGGATATTGGTGACTTGGTTTTCTTAGATTCATTAATCTCTTATTAGACCCATCTAATAACTAAGTGTTTATTAGTTTAGTCGTAAACTAAAAGGAACTTATGCATGCAAAACAATTTAAAAAAAAGAGAAGAAATTTAGACATTCTTACAAGGAGGGCCGAAATTGGTTTACACTAAATTGGTCTCCTACCAAGTTAGTCTTCTTAAGAATAATCCAAATGCCCCAAAAACCCTAGATCTAATAGCAAGATCTACACCTTAAGGATTTATATTAAGGAAATCCTTCTTAAATCAAATACTAATTTGATACTAGAATTAGTATAAGACAACCTTAATAAGACTTAATATTATTTTGGTTACTACCTTTAGTAATAATAATGTTATGATTTTGTGAGTTTTCTTCTTAAGATATTTTACAACAATTAGAGAGAAAAATCTTGTTCTCTAGATAATGAAATGGTAAGAATGAATTAGAGAGAGGTAAGAAATACACTACTTGAGTGTATAAGGGGGAGAGTGCACCAGTTTTGGCATGGGTAAACTGCCCAATACCTTTGTATTTTTCTCTTCTCAAGAGTGTAGGTATGCATACCCATGATTAGTAGGTAATCATCATGTTACCCACTAATTAAAATAATTAAAGCACAAAACAACCATCTCCCCTTCATTTACACGGCACCCTTGATATTATAAGGGTCCATTTTAAGTTTGTCAATGTGTTAATTTTTATTGTGTGACAATTGGACATGTTACTAGACATGTAGTTTAAATAATGCATTTTTAACTTATTAAAAATCATTACATAAACAAAATTAATCACATACAAAAATTAACTAGTAATTCACAATTACAATTTCTTAAAATGGGTTACAGATTTATAAATCACAACTACTTGTATTTATAATAAACAATTCATTCTTTATTATAATTGTTTCATAAACAATAAATAAAACTTAAGTAATAAAACAATTTAATTACTTAGTACGAATCTTATATAATCGAATAATAATAAGATACATATTTTTACTCACAAAATCATTTGTTCAAATTAAGGAATTAATGAACTTGTATCGTCATACAATTAATTAATTAATCAATTAAGAATGTTTCCCTAGAGGTATGACCTTAAGGGATCAACTGATCACCACCGTCATACGACAGTAATGTCAAACTCTAGTCAGCCTATCATTACCGATTAATGTGGATCAGTTGACAATAAAATGTTACAATCCCTTATGTATTCTTAATATTTGATTTAAACATGTGATCGCATTATTGTCGAGGACACATACTCCAACAATCTCCCACTTGTCCACGACAAGTGTGCGTCACCAATTCTCTTGTCCCATTACTATCTCCCACTCAATGCAAGGTGTCTTGGAGGTCGTACTTACATTTGATCATATCATGAGTGGTTTCCTCAATCTGGAGAATAACTGTCTGGCCGTAATTATCTACCATAGATACCTTCCGAGCGTGGCCACGCATTTGCAGTTCATTACTCCTCGAGTGACCTTGAGATATAAGATAACCCTGACAGGGATGGACAATTCCTATTGTACTCTTCCTTTCGAATAGCCACAACTTCTCATGACCCAAAACATGCCCATTAGACCCCAATTACGAAGGTCGCAGAACATAAATCAAAGTCACTCTGAAACTGTGCCATCTTAAGCGAACAATCATTAGTGAAAGAATTGACTCATAAGAATACCATAGTAGCTCTCGCCACGACCAGGCTATAAAAATTTCCAGAACTCTATAAGCGGTCATTAGCCCGACAGAGTGTCCCTCTTAGTTTGTCTATGTGATCGACTAGTCATCTCTCATGACTTTATGACACTTGAACTTGCCATCAATCGCATCACACTCTAGTTACATCGAGATGTCATCTCATATAAGCAACCAGGGGCGAGTACTATGTTAATCCAGTTCACTTTAATGGGGTTCAATATTGTCTCAACAACCCATTTGGATGTAACAAAGTACAATATGAGTTAATGATAACTCAAACAATAAATGTGATTATCACACACGAGTAGTCAATACCATATTGCTACTCAATGTCTTATAATCTTAAGTATACTTATGCACTTGCCAAATGCAATAAAAGTTCAGCTGTGAACATACCATGTGTCCAAGTGTTCAAACTTTGTAAATTGCGATTTCCTTCAATTTCATGTTATCCCTTATAGCATGGATTTTAATAAGTACATGTCTAGACTTCATACTAGACTTAGGTTCTTTAGTTTTAAAGAAGCTCTTTACTGTTATCATATAACTTGTGATGTAGGTTTTGGTGTACAACACTACTTGTAGTTTAAAGTACACCACCTAATCACAACGTACTTAGGTTCATTTCGTAGAATCTTGCAATGGATGACAATAAAACACTCTTTTTAGTCATTTACTTCTTAGGTCAATAAAATCAGCCTAGAATTTTCATAAATCCTAATGAGTTCGGAAACTTGAGTTTGTGTAACCTCTTAACATACAACTAAGTATCCTTCCAAACTCCAGAACAGACCATTAGTTCTCCTTGAGAATTCATGATGGTTCCTTGAGGCTTACCAATGACTCTCATATGGGTTAACTTGTTATCAACTTATCTTGCTCCAAGCATTTAATTCATCTAGGACATATGCATAATGGCATTACATGATTATACCAATGACGGAAACATTGGTTATCGAATTCATGTAGACAACAGTTCTTAGGTTCAGTAAATAACCATGACTCTATCATGGTAATTCTATATTCATCGACATGAATAACCTACTTAACTGGTTGACACTAGTAGAAAAAGTGCTATTGACATCGCCTGAGTAACATCACTTCTTAATAAAAACGATGTAATCTACAATGATATAGTTACTAACATCGGTTTTAAAAATAAAAACGATGTTAGAAATTTTACTTTTATTATTTACATCAGTTTTTAGCATCGGTTATTGAAAATCGATGTTAATATATTTACGTTGCATCGGTTTTGTTAAACCCGATGTCAATTTATTTAGATTGTATTTACATTACATCGTTTTATAACCGATGTCACAAAAGCAAAACCGTATATCCTTTAACCTGCCTTGTTGTTCCCTTAATTCTGATAGAAACCCCACGCGAAACCCTTTGCTTTCCACAGAAAATCCAACGCACAATCAGTAATAGCGAAACCGTCCCTTCAGTTGCTACCCGTCGTCGGCCTCCTCTTCACACCAGGCCGCCACCACCCTCGTCATCGTCACTTTTCCACCACCCTATTTCACCACCCTCATCCATTGTCCTTCTGCCACTATCATTTTGGAACCAGTGCATTATATGATGCAGCCACGATGGCTATGGATGCGATAAAAACAACACACAACGAGTGTTTGTCGATGACTCATCTCCGCCTTTGACACTTTTACATGGTATTATATTCAACTAGAATAATTTCAATTAAAATTAGGGTTTCTGGGTAGCAAGTATATTTAATCGAATTATACAAATTAGATTGTTGTGTGATGCTTGGTATTGTTATTTGAAATTAAATATAGCATGATTTCTGTTGCATTATAAGTATTAGGCTTAAGAATGATTAGATTTCATAATTAGGGTTGATGAAATTAGGGGTTTTTACAGATTTTCTGTGTGATGTTTGTATTGTTATCATATTGTAGTTGTTTTTCAGATTTGTCCGTGATAGCTTACCTAGGCCATAATTGATATATTTTCTCTACACGACAATTTTCTTGTCGTTTTTTGCCATTCTTATATCCGAATTTTCTTTCTAATAATAACCGATTCAATCTCTAATGATTAATAACATGTCTGTTTTTTAGGTTATGTTAATTGATGACGAGGTATTTAAGTTCTTTTCACTAAATTCGAGAGTTAAATAAATCTGCCTCCTTAATAGTCCCTGTGAATTGTATTTCGAGCCTCTTAAGCTTAACTTTATATTGTAGCTGATGTCAACACTAGTGACTGCCTTATGATGATGATGATCTTGAGGACAACGAATGTGATGAGATTGAGACTCATCGGCTGCAAGAGGAGGATGATCTATATTTAATGATTATGAGCTTCAGGAAGATGAAGCAGCATTGACGGAGGCTGATGTGACGGAGTCCATTAATGTTTCAGAAGAAGGTAGGTGTTCTTAAGGTGTTGTTTATTTCTCTACCTTGATTTACATAAGCGATGCAATAGCGTACATTACTTGGATTTAGTTAATACTGAACTAACCTACACCATATATGACTTTGACCTAATCACCCTTAAAAAAGGTATGACCTTCATATTTGATGTTCACCCTTAAAAAAGGTATGACCTTCATATTTGATGATCACCAAACAATGCTTCATGTTCCCTTTTCTTTTACTCTCATACTTTAGTCCTTGAATTGAATTTAGTTTAATGCTCAAATAACTTGGAAAGTAGAGGTTGCATTTTGGTAATGATCTGTTGGAAGTCTAGACCTTCACCCAAATTGTTCAATTATTGGTGATTTGGTACTGTTTGCCGCATGTCATTATTTTTCTGTTGGTATCATTTCCAATACCTCTTTGGGTGTGTCCAAGCCATTTGTTCCTTCGTAGATAGGTTAGGTATGACCATCAGGTCGTCCTTGGTCTTATACCTATTTTGAATCAAAAACACAGGATTGGAACAATCAAAGAAATTGGCAAATGATTTGGAGTGGTTCAAGCCTCAAGGAGCAAGGTCACTCTATCCCCTAAACTCTTGATGCTTCATATATTGTGTTGATTGGGGATGCGGTGATAGGAAATGGCGGAAATGAGGATTAGATCTTTTGCATAGAATGCTAATAAAGGTGGCGACTTATTGATTGATGTGCTGATTTTCACGGACTTGTTACTCCGTCTGTTATGTAAACCTTATTATGCAGAAGCCATTTCTAGTGCATATGTTGTCATGAAGTACAGGGTGGCCAAAGTACCTGGTACTAATGAATAATCCATTAGTACATGTAGATGTGTTTCTTTTATCAGTTTATGATGATTTAGTTTACATGGCAAATTGGTTTTGATGGGATTCAGGTGCTTGATCAAGTTACGAGCAGAAGACCGAGAATTTACGCTTTTGGAATTGTGACAAGATGGGAGGTAAGACAGTTTCAATAATGTAGCTGGTGCTCTAACCTAAACTTTGGCATTTCTCTCTTATTTAATTCTTTCTTTAATTAGCTTAAGAGAGGATAATGAGCATATGACAGTCACTTACATTTCAGTACTGCACTAGTTAAACTATTCCTATTGAAAACATAAGTATGTGTATACTTCCTTTAAAATTTCAAGTTCAAGAGAACAAACCAGTAAAAAAATGCACCTAAAGGCTTAGAAGTTTTTTGACTGAAGTACATGGCAGTAATGCAATTGTACACGACCATAAAAACCAAATAAAGTAAAATAAAGGGAGAAAAAGAATTACTGTAATAGCAGTGCATAAATTTAGCAAAGAGTCATGATTAAGATGTTGAAATGAATTGATTGAGCACTGCAACAACCTTGTGCTACTTGACATGGATTTGGTTTTAAACGAAATTTTTTGATGAAAATGATACTATACAGTTATTTTGAGTTTTATCTATTTACTTATTATAATTTGTTTACTTATTACTCTTTTGTTTATTTTCATGAAGTATTTAATTGAATACTTGTTCACTAGATGATCATTTATCAACAATGTATTTACAAAGGAATTTGAGTTTATTTTGGTTCTTATTAGGTTTTTTATCATTTATTTAGATATTCTTGAATATTTTTTTACTAAAATGTAAATAACATCCTCTTTTGTAGGCTTAATCAATGGTGAAATGTTGTCCGCTAAGAGTTCAAAAATCCCATTACACTCCTTTTATCAGGTAATTTTTAGACATCCAACCTGAAGTCAGATTCATGTTTTACAACTTCTAGTTCCCTTTTGTTAACGTTCACGCTATTTGTCGAGATTCATTCAATGTAGAAGTCTCAATATCACCTGTAAACCCCTCTCAATAGAATGATTCCGTTCCATATAGAAATAGAAGAAATAGTAGGTCAAAGAAAAAGAAGTGGAATCCCACCCCATTCCATGCCCGGGCAGACTAGTCGTTTATGTAGTAGATTGACCTTTATGATAAAACTTATTTACATAGCTTACATGTTAACTTATTTCGTTTGTGCTGGTTAACTTGTTTCAGTAAACTTAGTTCATTCCTGCTATAGTCTTCCTACATTTTGTAAAATTTATAGTTGTGGTGTGGTGTGCACTTACATAGTGTACTAGTTAATAAGCTATTCAGTTTGTTTGTTTATAGTCTGTGATTTTCCACAAATTGTGTGACGAAGATGAAGTAAATTGGTTGTGGGTTTTACAACGAATTTGGTGGCGTCATTGCAACGGTGATTTGCTAGGTGCCTTTTTGTTTGTTTAATTTTGAGATATTGGTCAATTATGTATGTTGGTTGCTTGCAGTACTTTATCAAGCCTTTCCTGCCAATTTTTAATTGGACTCACCCTTGTTGTCATGTTATGTAACTTTGTGGCTCTGATCCTGAACTTTTGTTCCTTTTTTTTTCTCATGCTCAACCATTAGAGGATTATATTAGTGAGGATTATATTAGTGAATCAAATAAGGACAGAGAGTTAGACCTGTCAACGTTGATTGCCAGCCAACTCCGACTTGCGTCCCCTGACCGCTGATTTTCTCTTCATCTGCTTTTTTTATTCTTTATCCACAACTACACTTTTACTTTGAAATTGCCTTCTTCTACTAACCTTTTACTTTTTATTAATAATTTTTTTTAGATAGCATCACAATCTAGAAAAACAAAGAAGGTGAAGAGGTCTTGATTTTTACCATTTGTCTTTAACATTGGCTAAAACACCATTTTTCTTACGGTGTATATAGAGCAATGAGCTTCTGAGGAACTGTTGAAACGCGGGTTCATTTTCTATTTCCATTTTCTTGTTCGTTATTTGATTTTCTTTTTCAATTCAGTGGTTGTTTGATTTCCTTATCAAAATGATGTGGAGTATGGGGATTAGAGTCACATCTAGAAATGCGATTGTTTAAATGATGTGGATTTGAGGATTTAGCATTTCTGAATCCGGTGAAAAGTGTGGTGTGTTTGATATGATCCCATATTAGTAAGCTTATGTTTTATCCGTTTATCTCTAGCGAAAAAGTTAAGCAAAGTTAATTGACATGGTTTTATATGACTTGGCGCGTGATTATGCTCTTTAGCGAATTTTTAGTGTCAATGTCTTATCATTTGGTTTAGTAGTACTCTTCGTGATTGCCGGACATTGTTATCCTGGTATTGTAGTTTCTAGACCGACTATAATTTCATATTAGTCTTGGTTTATGTTCTTAGATGAAACTCGAGTTGGAGCTTCTTCCATAGAGTTCCATTTAATTAAGTTGTATAAGGAACTTCTGACAGCAGGAGATGTCTTGTGGAAGGATCTCACTTGGTTCCTGATCTGAATATCAATGTGATCTGAATATTTGATTCTTTGTCTCACTTGCCATTTTTCAGCATGCTGGGTAGCGGAAAGTGTATCGCTGACACACTGTTAAGGCGAGGAGGGCTTGAACTTTGGCTTTTACCTGGATTAGCTCGTGCAGATCAGTGTACCTTCCGTATCAATACCCCCCCATCCCTTGGAACTGCATATACACTTTTTTGAGTTTAGATAAACAACCCCCAGGTCGTAATAAAGTGGTAATAATAACTTGGTACTCGTAAGATATATATGTTTCTCAATAATAATTTGTAGTATTGTACATATGCAGGCTCAAATACACATTGATTTGTTTCCAAATTGTCCCGCCAAGCCATGAAGAGTTAAGGATGAAAACTCGACGCAATGTTGGTAGTTAGAAGGAGCTCAAATATATGGAACACATAAGGAGTATTACACTATTAAATTAGTTTTTTAATTTCATTTTGTATCTTACTATCAATATTGTCATTATTTAGTCAGAGGTATTCTAGAGGTATCTATTTATGTGTAAATCTAAGAATATTAATGTTCAAAATAATGTATATTTATACATTATGGGTTTTGGAAAAGTAATTTTTTAATTGATTGAAGCTCTTATTTGAGGCGTTTTCCCCAATAAAAACGCCTCAAATGTATTTTTTTTTAAATTAAAAAAATACATGTTTACATCGGTTTTAGTCAATAAATGATTTAATAAGTTGATATTTACATCGGTTCAACACCAAAAACGATGTAAATTAGATGCTATTAACATCGGTTTTACTTAAAAACCGATGTAATTGAAACACAATTAACATCGGTTTTCACCCATAACCGATGTTAATTGTATACTATTTACATCGGTTTTAAAACCGATGTTAAGGTAAAAATACTAAATACGTCGCCCCCAGAAACATCGCCACAAAAGCGATGTAAATGGGGTAAAATAACCGATGTCAATGAGACTTTTTCTACTAGTGTGATATCTTTAAGATGAAGGATCATCATCAACCTAAGATACGTATCTAAGTGCCAATCCAATATCCCATGTTTTAATAGATTCACATGATGTCCAATATCATCCAGAATTGAAAACCTAAATACTTCTTCATAAAAGACAGTATATGCTCGTCATTCCCAATGAGTAATATGTTATGCAATTCACGAAGGATGATTTCTCCCACTAAACTTCATGTCTAACATGACAGTCACTTGCTCCCACTCAAGTCCATGTATACACACATGTTTTCTTATCGAAACATTATATGATTGGAATGATCATTGATTTTCTAAGTATTAGTTAAAACCATATATGTCATTCACATATCCCTTTTAAAATACCCATTTGGAAAGTGGTCTTAATACTTTACTTATTTCCATAATGAAGTATAACAATGATTTTAAATCTTTAGCATAGTTAACAATTAACTTAGCTTTCGTAGACATCGACATGTCTCTCTATGCAACTCTTAATCATAAATATCTATTTACTTTGGATTGGTCTCAATAATCCCAAATAATTCTATGTACTTGCATAGATACCATTTAGGTTTCATAAGGCTCTTAAGTAAAATGCCGAATTTTAAAATCTCTAGTTATATCCCTTCATAGATCAAAATCTTACATTCCAAGAACATCTTCTTTTGGTCTCCTCATGTAGTTCCCTCAAGAACATCTTCTTTTGGTCTCCTCACGTAGTTCCCTCAAGAACATCTTCTTTTGGCCTCCTCACGTAGTTTTCTTAAGAACGTCTTCTTTTGGTCTCCTCACGTAGATCCCATCTAGTTAAGGTTTCTGGCTAAATTCACTCCCACTCTATCTTTAGAAAAAAAAGCACTTTTTCTCCAAAGATAACTTTTGAGCCACAAACAATGATGGTGAAGGAGGAAAACATATCACATATCAACTTTATAGTGATTTGTTTGAGACAATTTGGAAAAAATAATATAGACTAGATGATTTAATTTTGATAGGTGTAGATGATAAGGTTGGTAATATTTACCTAGTTCAATAACTCAATATAACTTTATGATTGATCTTACCTTAGTAAATTGTGACTTTAGTCACAATGGCATGAGGAGAATCGAATTCATAGCTCATGGACATATAATGACTCAATCATTATAATTGTCTATTAGATCAATTTAAGTTGATAAAATCTTAATGTTTCTCGAAGCAAGCAGTGTATGATGAAAAATTTTAGAACAAACGATACGATAAAATAAGTGATTTGTGTTGCAAACCAAGTCACCAATATCCAAAATACAACCATTGTTTAAGGAAACAAACAAATTTCCAAGTCGAACGAGGAAATCAAAATAGTTCTAAAAATTCAACATGAAATTAAAGACAATACAAAATAAAGCCAAGCATCCACCGATCTAGCACCATGGGCGGCTACATCTAGCTTCCCTCAAGATCTTCTAGGCTTGCTTTTCTTTGTCCTTGTCCTTGCTAGGATGCCCTAATTACAATAAAAAGGGTAAATATCACAACTTGTATCAAAATACCAAAGTTGAGTTTTGAAACATAAAAGATAGGGATAGTAATTTACCTACTGGAATAACTTTTCCAGCTTTGATATCGCCAAGGTACTTAGGACAATTTCTCTTCCAATGCCCAACACCATTACAATAGTGGCATTTGTCCCCGGACGGGGCACCCTTCTTGGGCTTAGAGGAGCTAACTTCACAAGCCTTTCCTTTGTTCTTATGGGGAGTTTGCTTCTTTCCCTTGTTACCACCTTTCTTGAAATTCCCCTTGCTCTTTTGATTAATGTTGAGCACATCCTTGGTGGTACTATCATTTAGCCCCATGTCCCTCTCAGCTTGCACAAGCATTTTGTGCAATTCATCGAGGGATACTTTCAAGTTTTGCATATTAAAATTCACCCTGAATTGTACATATGCCTTAACCTTATTCAAGGACTGAAGAATTCGATCAAAGATGAGTTTCTCGGGAATCTCTACCTTTTGCAATTTCAAGGTCTCAACATGCTCGATCAACTTGAGCACATGAGGGCTAACTTTTTGGCCTTCCTTAATGTTGAGATCGAAGAATGGGAATGCCGCTTCATATTGAATGATCCTCGGAGCTTGTGAAAACATGGTCACAAGCTTCGTATAGATCTCATAGGCGGTGCTAATCTTTATAGCACTCCTTTGGAGTTCGGCCTCCATTGAGAAGATCAACACATTTTTGATCGCGGTCGACTCCTTTTGGTAAGTCTCATAGGCTTGCCTAGAGGCGGGGGTAGACCTAGCGGTAGGTGCGGCGGGATAGGCCTCGGTATGGTAACAAATCTTATCGTCACCCTCCGCGGCCAAGCGAAGTTAAGCGTCCCAATCGGCGAAATTTGACCCATTCGTTTCTAATTTACAACGATCCATGAAGGATCGAATCCATGAAACATTGGTGAGAGTGTTTGAGCTAGTGGTCGCGGATGAAATTGGAGTTGCCATTGCAATTGAGAAAACAATTTCAACTACAAAATAAGAAGTGAAGGAATTAATAAACATCTATTGTTTTAATAATACTTGTAAATATTTTTAGACAAGTTTTAAGAATTTATATAGTGACCTCTATCCAACTATTATAAATGATCCCGAGATCCAAATTCATATTAACTTGGGCACGGTGAGCCGATTCATCCCTTATCAATATAACTCGGTGGATTAACTCTTTAATCGATTCTACTTCTAGAACTCTCGGTCGATAAAATTACTTTACTATTTATCTTTAGCCCGGAACACATGCGACTACGGTCACGAATACTTCCGTTGAGCTCAATCCAAATTCGATGTAATAGCATTTTACTACCCACTTACCCAACGTAACAAGTTTAGCACCTCGGTAAGACGAGCCTACTTCCTTATGAAATTGGGACTCATGGTTCTACTATTTGGTAAGGCTAGTTCTTAATTATTATTTAGTGAGAGGTCTTGTCAATTTATTATCTATCACGTTTTAAGTGAACTAAAGTGGTGAACTATGATAATTTTAATTGACACGGTCGATGACTCGATAAAATGATATGCATGTGTAGTTATGGCGATTTGGCTATGCATGCAAACATATAAAACAAATGCAAAGCAAAAACAATAAAATCCTAGTATGGCCTTCCTAAAATAGTAAATTAAATAAACTATTTACAAATTCGGAAACAACTTCTTTGGTCCCTTGAACTTCATTTGGCATGCACTTCAAGGTAACACCTCTTTGTCGGACCACCTTCTCGAATGACACCGTCTTCAAGGAACTCCGAAATAAATAAATTACATAGCTTTTCTACTTTATACAATATAAAAAGAAAAACAGAACTATATAAAATAAAATAAAAGTGATACGAGATCACAATAATTACAACCGAATCGATATCCCCATTCATTTCGGGAAATACCAATTAAGCTAAGGCCATACTAAGTACAAATTACATAATTCAAAATTATATAAAATAAAATATGATAATCATACTAAAAAAGCAGCATTAATATATGTATAAAATATGCCATGTTATGTGTCAAATCGCCCTATTTAAGCTAATATCGTATATATGGTCCGGTTTTATGGATTATTGTGACAATTAACCTATTAAAATCACAAAATATTACATAAATCACATCTATGTCCAAGTTAATTACCCCAATCATCATAGGACTCAAAAATTTAGTCTTCACTAAATATTTGACAATAATTCAACTTTATATTTTATTATCGCTCTTTAAACATCTATTATTCATAATAATAAAGAAATAATTCCCAACTAAGTCATAAAAATTCGAAAATTTTAAAATCATAATTTTGTATTTTCTGGAAAATTCCCAACATTCCAAAACATTAATAAAATTTTCCCTTAGAGTATTTTAATTTATTTCACAAATAAGTCGTATAAAACATAATTTTAACCCTTTAATTCAAAATTAAACATAAAATTATGCAATAAATCAAAATAAAAAATTTTGAATATTCTAAATAAGTTTCTTGTACCTGGAGATGACATATTTGAAGCCCAAAATCGAATTTTTATATTTATGACTATTAAAGTTGCTATTTATCAATTTATATCTCATAAAAATTAATAACCACTTAAATCATACGAAATTTAACATGCAACTTTAGATTTGATGTTCATATCATATATACAACATTGAGAAAACATTTCATGCCATAAAATTCATTTTAGCTATTTTTGCTAAAATAGTCACTATTTATTCGATTTTTACATATAAAAATCATAAATCATGCAAAATAAAACCATTTTATTTCAAAATTTATATACAGTGTGTAAATATTGCATGTGACAACATACTAAAATTTCATGGTCATTAACGAAGTCTAACCATTTTTAACCAAAATACCTCTATTTAATCGATTTTTATCATGTAAAAATCATAAATCATGCTATATAAAACCATTTTATACGAAATTTTACATACAATGTGTAAAACATGCATGTGAGGTCATGTAAAAATTTGAAGGTCAGAATCATAGTCTAAATAATTTTAGCATTTTAAGTGTCATTTTATACAATAAAATGTAATAAAGATACTAAAATCATATTAAAGAGCAATAAAATACCATAAATCATCAAAAATGACCTAAAATCAATTTAGGACCAGAATGTTTAACATTCAAAATTTTCGTGGCATTTATCTTCATAAATTAAAATTTTTTAGTCTTATATGTTAACATATTAACTCGGAAAAACAAAACCGATTATGCATGCAACAACTCTTGCTCTGATACCAATTGTTAGATTCATTAATCTCTTATTAGACCCATTTAATAACTAAGTGTTTATTAGTTTAGTCATAAAGTAAAAGGAACTTATGCATGCAAAATAATTTAAATAAAAGAGAAGAAATTTAGACATTCTTACAAGGAAGGCCGATATTGGTTTATACTAAATTGGTCTCCTACCAAGTTAATCTTCTTAAGAATAATCCAAATGCCCCAAAAACCCTAGATCTAATAGCAAGATCTACACCTTAAGGATTTGTACCAAGGAAATCCTTCTTAAATCAAATACTAATTTGATACTAGAATTAGTATAAGACAACCTTAATAAGACTTAATATTATTTTGGTTACTACCTTTAGTAATAATAATATTATGATTTTGTGAGTTTTCTTCTTAAGAAATTTTACGACAATTAGAGAGAAAAATCTTGTTCTCTAGATAATGAAATGGTAAGAATGAATTAGAGAGAGGTAGGAAATACACTACTTGAGTGTATAAGGAGGGAGTGCACCGGTTTTGGCATGGGTAGAGTGCCCAATACCTTTGCATTTTTCTCTTCTCAAGAGTGTAGGTATGCATAGATATGATTAGTAGGTAATCATCATGTTACCCACTAATTAAAATAATTAAAGCACAAAACAACCCTCTCCCCTTCATTTACACGGCACCCTTAATATTATAAGGGTCCATTTTAAGTTTGTCAATGTGTTAATTTTTATTGTGTGACAATTGGACATGTTACTATACATGTAGTTTAAATAATGCATTTTTAACTTATTAAAAATCATTACATAAACAAAATTAATCACATACAAAAATTAACTAGTAATTCACAATTACAATTTCTTAAAATGGGTTACAGAATTATAAATCACAACTACTTGTATTTATAATAAACAATTCATTCTTTATTATAATTGTTTCATAAACAATAAATAAAACTTAAGTAATAAAACAATTTAATTACTTAGTACGAATCTTATATAATAGAATAATAATAAGATACATATTATTACTCACAAAATCATTTGTTCAAATTAAGGAATTAATGAACTTGTATCGTCATACAATTAATTAATTAATCAATTAAGAATGTTTCCCTAGAGGTATGACCTTAAGGGATCAACTGATCACCACCGTCATACGACAGTAATGTCAAACTCTAGTCAGCCTATCATTACCGATTAATGTGGATCAGTTGACAATAAAATGTTACAATCCCTTATGTATTCTTAATATTTGATTTAAACATGTGATCGCATTATTGTCGAGGACACATACTCCAACAATCTCCCACTTGTCCACGACAAGTGTGCGTCACCAATTCTCTTGTCCCATTACTATCTCCCACTGAATGCAAGGTGTCTTGGAGGTCGTACTTACATTTGATCATATCATGAGTGATTTCCTCGATCTGGAGAATAACTGTCTGACCGGAATTATCTACCATAGATACCTTCCGAGCGTGGCCACGCATTTGCAGTTCATTACTCCTCGAGTGACCTTGAGATATAAGATAACCCTGACAGGGATGGACAATTCCTATTGCACTCTTCCTTTCGAATAGCCACAACTTATCATGACCCAAAACATGCCCATTAGACCCCAATTACGAAGGTCGCAGAACATAAATCAAAGTCACTCTGAAACTGTGCCATCTTAAGAGAACAGTCATTAGTGAAAGAATTGACTCATAAGAATACCATAGTAGCTCTCGCCACGACCAGGCTATAAAAATTTCCAGAACTCTATAAGCGGTCATTAGCCCGACAGAGTGTCCCTCTTAGTTTGTCTATGTGATCGACTAGTCATCTCTCATGACTTTATGACACTTGAACTTGCCATCAATCGCATCACACTCTAGTTACTTCGAGATGTCACCTCATATAAGCAACCAGGGCGAGTACTATGTTAATCCAGTTCACTTTAATGGGGTTCAATATTGTCTCAACAACCCATTTGGATGTAACAAAGTACAATATGTGTTAATGATAACTCAAACAATAAATGTGATTATCACACACGAGTAGTCAATACCATATTGCTACTCAATGTCTTATAATCTTAAGTGTACTTATGCACTTGCCAAATGCAATAAAAGTTCGGCTGTGAACATACCATGTGTCCAAGTGTTCAAACTTTGTAAATTGCGATTTCCTTCAATTTCATGTTATCCCTTATAGCATGAATTTTAATAAGTACACGTCTAGACTTCATAATAGACTTAGGTTCTTTAGCTTTAAAGAAGCTCTTTACTGTTATCATATAACTTGCGATGTAGGTTTTTGTGGATAACACTACTTGTAGTTTTTAAGTACACCACCTAATCACAACGTACTTAGGTTCATTTCGTAGAATCTTGCAATGGATGACAATAAAACACTCTTTTTAGTCATTTACTTCTTAGGTCAATAAAATCAGCCTAGGATTTTCTTAAATCCTAATGAGTTCGAAAACTTGAGTTTGTGTAACCTCTTAACATACAACTAAGTATAACATGATTGAGAATGTTGAGAAACTGGAGGCACTTGATTGCAAAATCAGTGAGAGCATAGTCATTGACCGTATGCTTCATTCACTTCATGATGGTTTTACCCTTTTCAGGGCAAACTACTACATGAATGACATGAAGAAAAGTCCTCATGAGCTACACTCACTTCTCGTACAGACCGAGAAGGATATGAAATTGAGTGGTAGCATGAAGCAAGATGTTCTCATGATTTCCAACAAGAATAAGGGTAAGGGCAAAGCTCACGACGACCTAACAGTAGGAAAGCCAAAGGTTAAGAAATCAGGAAACAGTAAGAGTGGGCCTGGTGAGACTAGTGGCTCATAAGGCAAGGAAAAGAGCAAGGGCAGTAACGTTGAGTGCCACCATTGTCACAAGACTGGGCATTGGAGGAGGAATTGTCTCGTGTACTGTGAGGACATAAAAATAGGCCGCGTCACTCCTGTTGGTATGTCATCTTATATTCATATGATTGAGATTAACCTTGCAAGTTTCGGAACTTGTGTACTTGATACTGGTTGTGGTTCTCATCTATGTAATCATTTGCAGGGCCTAAAAAACATCACACCCCTCGCAAAGAGTGATGTGGACCTGCGAGTCGGGAATGGAGCAAGAGTTGCTGCAGTCTCAATGGGAACATACGTAATCCAGCTCCCGAGTGGTTTTGAGTTATATTTATATAACTGTTACTATGTACCCAGTTTATCTAAGAATATTATTTCTGTTTTCGTACTTGATAAAGACGGTTTTTCATTTTCAATAAAGGACAATAGCTGTATTTTCTCTTTTAATGAAATGGTTTATGGCAAAGCAGTTTCCATGAATGGAATTTATATCTTAGATCAAACCACAGATATATTACATGTGAATAATAAGAAATTAAAGGTTGGTGACAAAGATCAAACTTATCTATGGCATTGTCGAATGGGACACATAAATGAAAAACGTGTAAAGAAACTCATTGAGAGTGGGACTATCTCCACATTTGATTTCTCATCATTTGGCACGTGTGAATCATGTCTTATCGGCAAAATGACTCGAATTTCCTTCAAAGGTGTTGGAATGCGCGTTAATGACCTATTAGGACTCATACATACTGATGTATGTGGACCTATGTCAATCACCGCAAGAGACGGCTATAGATATTTTATCACTTTCACGGATGATTTGAGTAGATACGGATATGTCTACTTAATGAAGCATAAAAGTGAATCTTTTGAAAAATTCAAGGAATACCAGAATAAGGTTGAGAACCAACTGGGTAGAAAGGTTAAAGCACTCCGTTCAGATCGTGGTGGCGAATATCTTTCAAATGAGCTTGATCAACACCTTAAAGACTGTGGAATAGTTCTACAATTAACTCCACCTGGAACACCTCAATTAAATGGTGTGTCCGAACGGAGAAATTGAACATTACTTGATATGGTTCGATCCATGATGAGTCACACTGTAGTACCTGATTCATTATGGGGCTTTGCTCTTTTGTCAGCTGCTCTTATACTTAACCGAAGTCCGTCTAAAGCTATCGACAAGACTCCGTATGAAATGTGGAAGGGAACGGTCCCTAACTTGTCCTTTATTTGGGTTTGGGGCTGCGAGGCTTATGTCAAGTGGAGACACGAGGATAAGCTCAGCCCGCGATCGGTCAAGACATACTTTATTGGTTATCCAAAAGGAATGTTTAGTCATTACTTCTATTCGCCTACCGAACATCGAGTTTTTGTTGCGGCTAGTGCAAAGTTCTTAGAGAAAGAATTTCTCAAGAACAAGTCAAGAAATAGAACCTTCGAGCTGTCGGAGATTCAAGAGCCAACAACTGAGGAACAGATGGAGGAAGATGTTCCTTCAACTAATGATACGGTTAATATTCCTCAGGAACCTAGGAGGTCGGGTAGAGTCTCTAATCCTCCAGACAGATACATTGGTATGGTCGAGGAAAATGACGTTTTGCTCCTAGAGAGTAATGAAATCGCTACCTATAAAGGTGCCATGACCTGTTCCGACTCTAAGCTATGGCTTGAAGCCATGCGATCCGAGATGGACTCCATGTATGAGAATGACGTATGGGATCTTGTTGATTTACCTAACAAGGTACGACCTCGTCAGTGCAAATGGCTTTACAAAATTAAGCATTCTGTAGAAGGGCAACCAGATACCTATAAGGCACGACTAGTGGCAAAAGGTTTCACTCAAGTGCACGGATTGCATGATGATGATATCTTTGCTCCCGTAGTTATGCTGCGTTCCATTCGGATAATCTTAGCGATTGCCGCTTTTCATGACTATGAAATTTGGCAGATGGATGTGAAAACAGCCTTCTTAAACGGTTATTTGAAGGAGGAGTTGTACATGGTACAACCCGAAGGTTTCATAGATCCTGAAAATCCTAAGAAAGTATGGAAGCTTAAACGTTCCATTTATGGACTTAAGTACTTCTCGGAGTTGGAATCATCGTTTCGACCAGGTGATAAAAGAGTATGGTTTCACTCGATCGGTCGAGGAACCATGCTTATATGTCAAGTCGAGTGGGAGCAAGATTGTTTTCTTGATATTGTATGTCGATGACATACTCTTGATTGGGAATGACATTCCTCTCTTATCTTCGGTAAAAGGATGGTTGAAGAACCATTTCCAGATGAAAGATCTGGGTGAGGCACAACGCATATTGGGAATCCGTATCTATCGAGATGGATCACGATGGATGTTATCACTGAGTCAGGAGTCTTATTTAGATAAGATTATTGAAAGGTTCAGCATGACCAACTCCAAGAAGGGGAACCTTCCAATGACTTCTGGGATGCATTTGAGCAAGTCTCAGTCACCCAAGACACCTGAAGGGGTTGAACGCATGAGTCGCGTTCCTTATGCATCAACCATAGGATCAATCATATATGCCATGATATGAATACGTCCAGACGTGGCATATGCATTGAGTATGACGAGTCGGTACCAAGGCAATCCAGGTGAAACACACTGGATGGCTGTTAAAAACATCCTTAAGTACCTACGGAGAACTAAGGATTGGACATTGACTTATGGAGGAGATGCTAAGCTATGTGCACCAATCGATTCTGTTGATGCTAGCTTCCAAACGGATCGAGATGATTCAAAATCTCGATCTGATTCGTTTTTACTCTTAATGGTGTTGCGGTCGGTGGAAAAGTTCCAAACAGAAGTTGTAGCGATTCTACCACCGAATCCGAGTACTATGCCGCCTCTAAGCAAAAAAGGAAGCTATATGGATGCGTCAATTCTTACAAGGACTAACCATAGTTCCTAGTTCGAATGACCAATCACCATCTATTGTGACAATAGAGGTGCCATCTTCCAGGCTAAGGAGCCTAAGTCTAGCAACAAGTCTAGACATGTACATCGGAAGGCTCACCTGATCCGTGATTACGTGGAGCAAGAGGAGATAGTGATTGACAAGATTACTTCGATGACAACATCGCGGATCCTCTCACTAAACCATTGAAATATGATAAGCATGAAGGGCACGTTATTTCCATGGGAATTAAACGTGTTCCTGAGTTGTACTAGTTGCATATGGATTCGATACATTTTCTTTTTCATATGCTATTTATAACTTCATCGTATTATTTCATATTTTTTTTCATGTGGATTGTACGACAACTTTGAACGCCACAAAGTGAACTGAATTACATTATATTTGTTTTGGTCCGTAATCGCCTACATGAGCTGATAACCCTGGCTATTATATTGTGAAGTTGATTGATGGTGGGTTCAATGAGCCATAAGTCAAACAGTTGGCTGATCGATCACAGATGCGAGTTATAACGATACCTCGTTGGACATTGTGACAACGTAATGGAGTCCTAAATGTTTAAAAACATTCGGTGCCAGGTCGTGGATTAGACTTCCATTGTGTTCCTAGAGTCGATTCTTTTGACTATCGAATGTCTCTTGAGATTAAGTCAGTTTTTGGGTGACTTTGGTTTCTTTCTCATGGTCGACCGTAATAGGAGGCTAAGCAAGATTTTTACTGGGTCATTTCATACTGTGCTTATATCTGCAGGATTCGAGTTGAAGAAAATATCCAACCTTTATCAGGTTTACACATTTCTCAGGGCCACTCGAGGAGTTGTAACTGAAATGCATGGCCATGCTTGAATGATGATTCGTTTATCAGTTAAGTTACTCTCTAGTCGGGAAAACCATTCTTGATAATGATCACTTTTAAAATACGGCCTTTGTGAATACGGATTTTGCAAATTGTTTTACATTGAGTGGGAGAAATTAAGGATATGAGAATCGGTTATCGCACATACACTTGTGAGGACAAGTGGGAGATTGTTGGAGCTAGTGTCCTCCACAGTTAGTGTGATAACGTGTATAAATCTCTTATAGGTTCACAGGGTATACTTAGTATTTTATCAGTTGATTAACGTTTACTAATAACGGTTGGCTTGCTAGAAGTTTGACGTTATTATCATACTGATGGCGGTGGTCAACTGGTCCCTAAAAGTCACACCTAAAGGATGTGTTTGAGAGATGTGATTATATGAAAATATAATCACATTGATGTCTTATATGACTAAAAGGTTAGTCCATGTAGTTGACTAAAAGGTTAGTCAATATGATGATGAGTCGATTATTTAATACAATTAAATAATATCAGCTGAGACGAATTAATTGTTAATTTGTAAATTGAATATAAACTGTTATATTTAATTAATGTATATAATGTTAGCTTAAATGAATTAAGATGTTAATTCGTAATTAAACATAAACGGTTATAATTAATTAGCAAATTATAAATATGTTATATTTATAGTTAATGTATATATTATACGAAATTGTCATAATAAATGTTGACAGACCGGTATTAATAAATCGACTACAAACTGTTGTGTGTGGACTTATTAATACATGACGACATAAATGACAATTGATAAATAATACACATTTTAACATTTTTGACAACAACCTAAAATAAGAAGATTTTCTCCTTATTTGGTGGTTGGGTCACACGGTTCAAAAAAAAAGAAGAAAAAAATATCTTCCCTATTCTTCTCCTTTGGACGGTTAAAAGGAGAGATAAGGGGATTATTTCTCTCACTTGTTTTTTTTTCACAAAAAAACTCTCATCAAAACCCTAAAAATAATTAGAGAAATTAGGGTTCTTTTCTAGCAAGAAAGAGGCATTTCTCGGAGCATCTTGGGTGCAACGATTAAGAGAATATCGATCTCGATATTTGTTCTTAGGCCAAATTGCTAGGACCAAAGGTTAATTTTAATCTCTATTCTTTTGTTTATGCAATTTCGTTTATGACTCGTAATTGCATATTTGTAATTTCGTTATCATCCGAATTTTCTTGATGAGATATACCGATATTTTCCACAGAAGTGAGGCGGGAACGTCCGCGACGGCGGAGGAGATGGACCTTGATGAAGTGTGGGAGGCGGCGGCTCGCAAGGGACCGGAAGAGGAAGAGGAAAATGAAGAATAGGAGGAGGAACAAGCGGAAGGATGAAGCAAGACGGTGAAGAGTCGCTCCGGATGGGCAAAGTGGGTGTCTAGCATTGGCAAGAAGAGGAAGTCCTCCAAGTAATGTTGGCCTTATGATTCGAGGTCCTTGAGACTTTTAGTTATCATTCGGAACTTTGAACAATTTAATTTCTATGTTGTAAGCCGGCCGTGAGGCTAAGACTATTAGACCTTGCATAGTAGGATGGTGTAGTGATCACCATTTGGACCCCATTGTATGTAGGTTTAACCTTAAGGAAGCTTAGAGACCATTAATGGCCGAAATTGGGACTACCCAGTGACACTCGGCCGAGTGCCCTATTCACTCGACCGAGTGCCCCTCTCACTCGATCGAGTAGGCCTAAAAATAGGTTCTGGAAACCTCCTGTAAATACCCCAACTCGACCGAGTGGCGTGACCACTCGACCGAGTGACTCTGACTCGGTCGAGTAACTTCTGAATTCGACCGAGTACACTGGAATTTGACCCTTTTGGGAATTTTAGACCACCTACGACGCATTTGACCTTGAACTCGAGCTATGCCGACCTACTAAGAGTCGATTGGCCATAGAAAACCAACACGATAGACCTTTATAAATTATTTACTCTTAACCTTGTCAGTTGTTTAGACGGTATAAGTAAATAATCGAACTACAAACGATTATATGATGGCATAAAGTACATGGAAACCTGTAGACATTCCATAATAATAGTGAAAAGTAAATAATAGTAGTGAGTACACACCATGTAACGAGTTGGTAACACTAGTACGTGTTGTGGCGATTCGATACGATATGTGAATGATATGTTGAATGTTAAACATGGTTGCGTCTAGTCATAAAGAGTACTCATATACATATATATATATATATATATATATATATGGTAATCATACACAACTTGTGGTAATAATGTGGTTACCGGAAGAGCGTCATGTAAGACTCATAGCGAACTTCGTGACGAAGTTCCCTTTTAGGAGGAGTGAATGTAAGAACTCGGATAAATTTAGAAAGAAAGAGCGCAATACGTAGGAAAGTAATGAGAGCGAACAAGAAACTTAGAAGAGAAAGGACACACGTGCGTAACAATAAGAGTGATGATGGCAAGAGAACACACGAGAACCGAGAAAGAAGCCCGAGAGTAGACCGAGGAATATTTGGGAAAGAGAGTGAGCGGCGAATTTCGGGGACGAAGTTCATTTTAAGTGGGAAGATTGTAATAACCGGGATTTGTGGAACCCGTACTTAGACCTTGGAACGCATGAGAGGAAGGAAAAGACGGCCTTACACTTGACCTGAGCCTAGACCGTGTGGTGTTGCAGCGGATCGAGTGGGTTTACTCGGTCGAGTGAAAGGTACACTTGACCGAGTGCGTCCACTCGACCGAGTGGAGTGCTACTCGGCAGAGTGAGTTCACTCGACCAAGTGGACTCAGCAATCGGTCGAGTGCCGCTGTTTTCAGAACACAGGATTTAATCCACTTTCTCCCTAACCCTAAAATCATTTCCACCTTCCTCCTTATCTCTCCAAAGTCCCTCCCCTCTCTCTAAAATGCTTCCAAATGCCTTTCCCTCAACCTTCAAGCTTGGATTAATGGTGGAACATGTCTCCTATGCCCCGATCTACCTTTGTAAGTAGAAATCTCACCCTTTTCTCTTTGTCTTATGAGTAAATTCGAGTTAGGGTTTACTAAGAAAGGTTAATTAGTATTTAGTTGGGTAAAATGAGTAGTTAGTAACTAATAATGAGGGATTTTGTGTTATAATTTAGTATAGAGTGAATTGTGATAGTTATTACATGGTTTATGTAGGATGAAACGGTTTTATGAGATGGATACTTGGTGATTTCGATTAGCTTGAGGATTATGCTTAAAGGTAGGTTATCCTACTCGGTTTCAATGTTGTATAAGCATGTTTATGTGTCTTTCCTTGTCATATGCATTCATGAATTGATTAGTATGTCATGTGGGTATTGGAAGGGTTGTTATTCATACCATGTGGGAGGGAATTCATAAATTGGTCATATGCTTAATGTGGTTCTTCTATTTTCTATGTTAAATTGTGAATGGGTTGTGTTGGAGATCTTTGATGGCGGTACTTGATTGTTGAGGAGACATAAGAAGGTTGGGAAACCGTCTTACGCTCGGGTCGCCCCTTGGAGCTTCCCACTCCAAGGGGAGTGTGCACCTTAATGACTTGACTACGGAGGGACGCGTGTGGTTGAGACACGACGTCAGGCAGGGGATCCGGTTGGCTTCCGGACCCGGTACGTCTGGGCATGTCCCGGTACCTAGTGTGATGGTCGGTATGTCTGGGCGTGTCCCGGTACCGGTATGATAGTTATGGGTAAATCTGGGTGTGTCCCGGTACCGATATGATGTTGAGTCATTCGTGTCTCATTCATATAATCAACATGTTTCATATTTCCTTATTATGTCATGTCTTGCATTTATCATTGAAACTGACGTTTGTTGTGTCCGTGAAAATGTCACCTATTTTCGGGGTGGCCTGTGTTGAACCATATGATATTTCCGATCATATGGGGAGCAGTTATTTAAAGGTTAGCTTTGGTAGCATGCGGGAGAAGGGGCGAGGCTTGATGATCTCCGAGCAAGACATGTTTGATTAGATTAGTTTAGGACTCATGACTTGTAATCTTTCATTATTCATTTATTCGTTGTAAATCATTAAACATTCTATTTATAAAATTGTTCTTAGATTGTATCTCCGATTTCACTACCTCGGGAAACCGAGACGGTAACGCCCCAATTTTCTTGGCCGGATAGTTGGGGTGTTACAACGACCCAAAGGGGTGTCTCCTGGTTGCTGAAAATGTTTGTGAAATCGTTTGTAAAAGGTTGTTAGAACCCGTTTTGTTGAAAAAAAGGCCGTTGAGACCACTTTCGTGCTAATATGAAGAACGGAACTTGAATAATCATTATGTTGATAATATTCGATGTCGGGTTCGGTTTTGCAAGCTTGACATGAATAGTTTTGTAATAAAAGATGCAAAAATGTTTAATATGAACTAAATATGTTAAGTTCATTGCTTTGTAATTGAAATGTAAAAAGATGCTTGATATGAACTAATTATGTTAAGTTTAAAGCTTTGTAATTAGTCAAAGTTCATCATCGTACTCGGATTAAACCGATATGGTATGTGGAACCAAGGATGATTATGCATGCATGACTAATATGGTTGTTTTGAACATGTAAACAAATGAATAAAAGGCTTTAAAATACCCTTTAAAATGCAATTAACAAAATATTATCCTCGAAACACGGATTAAACCGTCATGGTATAAGGAACCAAGGGTGAATATAATTTATGGATAAAAATATTCATCATAAAAAATGATTTGAAACGGAAAAAACCGATTGTAAAATGAAATGAAAATGGAAAGAATGAACTCAAACACATTTGAGTTATGACTTAGGCAGCCAGTATAGGCGCGAGCCACCTAGTTGTGACTAAGGGCTTCTGCTTCAGGTCAAAACTCAGTTTTGGCTAATTCAATCCCTATTTTGGACCATCTTATGCATGTTAAGGTCATAAAAACAGATAAAAAGACATGAAATAAGAGGATTAATTAAACCCTCATACTTACATGCTAGGTTGGTTGACGAGAAATCGACGAAAGTGTAAAAACTTGGTAGGTCGGAAAACTCGGTTTTAAACCGTTTTTGTAAAGTAAGGAGTGTTGCTTTTTTTAGTGATGGTGTAGTTGGTCGAAATGGTCGGTCAAGTGATTTAATGCACGTTGACGGTACCAAACAATGTGTAAGGGTCGTATCTTCAATCGGTAGGTCGAAAATACGTGTCGTTTGTTGACTCGGGAAGTCGAGGTCTATAATTTTAAGGGAGAAAAGAGGGGGCGGACGCTCGCGTACCATCAAATGGTGGCATTTAAGGGGTTTTGAGCGACGTGGCCATATAGGCTACTCGAAGAGGCACGAGCATGTTCGCGGGTCTTCGAGCTGTCTTGTCACTATCACGCATTTGGAATGATGGTTTGTTCTATCCTAGGTTTTGGATGTCATGACTATTGTACTTGACCATCAAGTATACCGTGTATACTTAGCATGGATGGTTTGTGATGTTTGTTTTTTTGTGTTTGACTCGGTTTGACTCGTTGTTGGAGTCGGGATTTGAACTTCGAGTCGGTTTTTGGTCCGATGTCGGTTTTGACTCTAGTTAGTGTCATTGTTGTGTACCCCCCGCGGTTATACAAATAAATAAACACATAATTAGCAGCGGAAAATACATAAATTTTAAAAAATTCAAGGCATGGCCGCGGAGTTCACTGAAAACATTTGAAAACTATTTAACCTAATTACTATCTTTACAAAATAAATACATAATATGAATAGAAATATATAAGGGATCTCGGATCCCTCCAAATTTTCCAAACAAATGCAATAACGAACGATAATTACAAGGGTGTATTGTTGTCTCGACAACACTCGCTAGCCACTCGTCTTTTGACCCCCAGCATATAACATATAACACCGACCTGTCATCTGAAAAAATGAATACCACAGTCAGTGGGGAGTAACTCAAATGTCCGCCAAGCCATATTACAATGTAATAACATGAGTATAATACAAAACATATACAACATAGAAAAGATAAATAAGTTTAATATTTCATGTAATAACGGAACTGAAACAACCAAAATGTGTCCCACTTTACTACGACCAAAAATGACATCGTAGTAAAGGAAGCACCGCCTCACCAAAGACGACATAAGACAACATAGTGGACCGGTGTCAATGTATAAATGCTAAATCAACCATAAAGAGTAACCAACGATCTCCCGGTAGGACGACTAAATAGCATCACGCTCTCGGGATACAACACATACCCCGACAATCATCGGACTACAACACATAGCCGATATAACCAGTCCTAGCTTAAGTACAGTACCGGCCATTCGGTAACCCGACACTATGCTCTCGGAATACAACACGTATCCGATTCAATGGCTACGGTAACTTCCCGTAACCCCGAGACTCATAACCGGGCTACACCACATAACCACGGCCGAGTAACTTCAATCCGGCCACCTAGTCCATGACACATGAGCTAGCATCCGAATTGAAACGATCGTAACAAATGAGATTGATTAGCACTAGTATAGAATGACAAACACACAGAGACCCAATGTACTTATATATCCAGCATGGACTAACCATACAACCCAAAGGTGGAAACAACCACGCAATACGAGAATGGGAATAAACACACATGGATATGAAAATACCACCTTGTATTGGCCGAACACACTATCTTGCATCCCATACCTGTTTCAACATAGGTAAAGTACATATACGGCCTATAATGTTTGTTGTCTCTCCTGCAACAAAATAAAAATATAGAAAGGCAAGTCCACACAGCAATATATCACTCCCGTTTACCAAAATTGATAAGTAAATGCATCCAAAACTATCTCTACGTGTCAGTATACACCGTCTTAAATATACAACACACTAACTGTCATCCCAAATGATCCCTACGGGTCAGTATACACCGTCTCAATCGTCTCCACATATCAGTATACACTGTCTTAACTATACAACGGGTTAATTAGCATCAAAAATGATCCATATATATTAGTATACATCGTCTCAACTATACAACAGACGAACCAGCATTCAAAACACACATATTTTACAAGTAATATCGAATAACCTATCATCGTTACATTTTTCCGATTGAACTTGTCCTTTATGACTAACAAATCTTCTATCAGACCGTCTATCTCAGCACCTACAACCGTCTTATAATAAATAAAGCTGAAAATATAAATTGGGTTTGTAAAAATTCGTAACGAAAATGAATTTTACGTACAATGGACTGACGGGAACGATGAGAGGAGCACTATGGAACGAAATTCATTGAAAATGGGTGAAAATGGAGCATCAGTATTACTTTTTAAGACAAAATTTGAAACGTGAAAAAAAGAAGAACAAAGAAGGAAGTAGAAGAAAGGTAGAAGACGTGAGAAAGATTCATAATAAGACAGCAGCTAGTTTTCTAGCTATTAATTATACGTACGTTTCTTCATCGTTAAGTAATTTCACTAGTTCCTAAAACCGTCTCGAGTTAAATTAAACAGGTTTTAGTACAATTTTCAAGAATAAAACAAAATCAATAATAAATAAATTTTAACGAATGAAAATAAAATAAACTCAAACAGTTAACAGAAATAATACGAAATTGGCCCGAAACGAGATTATTAGCGATTTTACTAAATTAGCGGATTTTAACAAAATTTGTTCATTTAACGAAATAAACTCAAAATGGCTAATTGGATGACTTTTCCCAAATCCGTCTTGAGTCCACTAAGGACCGACTTTCAAAAAGGACTCGTAAAAGATACGAAAATAGTTAAATGACGTAATTAAATCCAAAATATCAATTAAAATAATTTTATCCAACTTAATAAAATAAGGGGTGTTACAATTGCGTTCCCGTCGTCGTGCATAAAACAATCCAGGTATTTTTGAAATTTTTTGAAAATGTTTTGTTTTCGAAATCGTTTTGAGTTTTCCGACACACGAAACTGTCGATCAAACATAGCAATTCCTAAGCATGTTGCAGTCCGATAATCATCGGGTGTTTGTTGGGGATTAATTCAACAGATACTGGGTATCTATAGATCCCCCACTTTGACTGGGGCTAGGACAAGGCGAAAGTCAAAGTATAGCGCCTAGGTCAATCGAAGATTACAACCCGGACACCAAAGCGACGTCGAGGCGGCTCGAAAGGAGTCGGGCCAAGGACATGCCGTTGGGAAGGCCGACGTCAAGGCGACTCGGGAATACGAGTCAAGGACCTACCGTCGGGAATATTTTAGAGTCTTTCGACTGCCAGTGCGGGTCGTTTAAAGTCCGTTAGACTACGTATAAAGGCTCGCCAGCAGTAGGAAGGAGTCATACCTGAGGCATCTTCAGGATATATCCTTGAACTATTTCTTATTTGCACGCAAAGGCTCGCCAGCCGTTGGGGGTCGAATAATCGACTGTGGGAAATTGCCGGATTTTGTCGAGCTTATTCAAGAGGTTGGTGTGTAGAGACTCGTTCATCGTTTGAAGGTCGAGTGATCGACTGCGGGAAATAGCCGGATTTGTCGGGCTTATGTCAAGAGGTTGTTGAGACATGTTTGTCGGCTCCGTGGGGAGGTCTCCGATATCCTACTAGGGAATTACGGTGCTTATGAGGGATTTTTGCGATGCCGGAAAGAGGTAGTCTTTTTGTAGTTTGAGCATGGCTCCTGTGGATGGCGGCCTCTGTCCCCGTTATTCGTAATTTCGAATTTCGAAGGGGAGTAACGGTTTTTATTGCCGTCGCTCGGAGTTTGTAGAAATAGCGAATGTGAATTTCGTTGTTTGCTATTTGTTTGGAAGATAACGTTTTTTAATTCCGTCATCCTGCGATTTGAAATATGTGAGAAATAGTGAAATCAAACTTCACTATTCGGTTTTTGTTTGAAAAGGACGGTTTTTTATTCCGTCGTTTGAATTTAGTGAAAATAACGAACTTGTGTTTCGCTATTTTGTTTTTTGTTTGAAAAGGACGGTTTTTAATTCCGTCGTTTAGATAACGAATTTGAATTTCGCTATTTTATTTTTGGTTTGAAAAGGACGGTTTTTAATTCCATCGTTTGAATAAAGAATTTAATTTTCGCTATTTTACTTTTGGTTTGAAAAGGACGGTTTTTAATTCCGTCGTTTGAATTTTGTGAAAATAATGGATTTGAATTTCGTTATTTTGTTTTTGGTTTGAAAATGACGGTTTTTGATTCCGCCGTTTGAATTTTGTGAAAATAGCGAATTTGAATTTCGCTATTTTGTTTTTTGTGAGGAAAATGACGGTTTTTAGTTCCGTCGCTTGAATTTTGCGAAAATAACGAATTTGTGTTTCTTTATTTTGTTTTTGAGAATGTTCCTGTGTTGGTATTTGGTCGAGCGTTTTGGGCCAAAGCCCAAAACTTGCCAGAAAAGACAAAGGCACACTAAAGAGGCGCGAGCCCTTTGGCAATACAAGGTGCTCCCCCTATTTTCGATTTGAAACAATTACTTAAATTCGATTAGAAACAATTCATCATACTCAAAGTATATGAAGTGTTATACATCATTACTCATTTAATTGATCCGGCAGCGGAAGCAAATGAAATCAATCAAATATGTTCAACTCGATTGAACTAATCATGAATCTTATCAACATAAGACTTCTTATTTGGCGCTAATATCATGTGGATTTATCTCCATAAATCCGAATATTAAAGATGTATTATATTACTCCAAAAGTCTTAAATCATTCCCAATGATCAATATGTCATCCACATATAAGATCAATCAAAATTTCCGTAACTCCCACTAAACTTCATGTATAAACACAACTTCTCGACCCATCGAGAAAAGTTTTATAACATGATCAAAACATTGACTCCAACTCATTGATGTCCTACTTAAGACTATCTCTTAAATTGCACATTGTCTTAGGATTGTAAGAATCTATAAAACACATGACATGTATCGAATACATTCCTTCTTTAAAGAAGAAATAGGTTTTAGATTCACTCGCTATATATATATATATATATATATATATATATATATATATATATATATATATATATATATATATATATATATATATATAGGAATGAGATCATGTGAGGATACACTATCTTTTTGAGGATTGAGGATTGCGTTACAATATCAGAGGTTCTTCAATACAATATCACAGGTTATTCGATAAAATATCACACACAAAAACACACCGTGAAATTTTATTTTATTTTTTTCAAAAAAAAAAAAAAAAATTTTTTGACAAAGGTCTGATTTTTCGTGATATTTTATTAAAGAACTTGTGATATTGTATTCACAAATCCTCAATCCTCAAATATATAGGAGTTCTCACCGGATCTTGACTATATATATATATATATATATATATATATATATATATATATATATATATATATATATATATCATCATAATGAAACACAATCCCTAAGATGATCCGAATAGTGCAAAACACCATAATGAAACACAATCCCTAAGATGATCCGAATAGTGCAAAACACTTTGCAACTAATCAAGCTTTGATATCTTTCTTTGATATCCAACAATTCCACTTGGAATTTATTTTGGATTTTCATGGCTCTAAGCCTTGTTTTGAGTTGTGACTTAAACACTCTCATGTAAGTCATATGTTCATTACTTTCCAGAAGTAACTTGAATCAAACAATTTCTTTGTAAGTTGCAAGCTCTTTACTTTCTAAAAGTAACACGAATTCATCATCTTCAACAAGTGATGAGTTCAACCTCCTAGGTTACGAAGAAACAACGTCATGTAGCCAAGAAAGACCAGTTTCTTGCGACATACAATTTTTGACACAATTATTTTGTGGCTCTTGAATATTTTCTCCCACTTTGTCTTCTACAAAAAAACTTGTATTCTAGAAAGACAGCTTCACGAGCCACAAACCCGTTGTACTCGTGATTATTGTAAGGAAAAATGAGCATTTGTTTCTTGTGAAAACTTACAAGCATGGTGCCCTACTTTTTCATATCTCATATGAATCATTTTAGATTTAGTGGAAAAATAATTTAGACAAAAAGATAAAATCCCCAAAAGGATCAAGTAACTCAAAGTAACTTGATTAAAGTCCAAACCATATCGAATAAGGTTTGATATCTTCATTTAACCACACCTTATCCCATAATGCGTGCTAAGAGAGATTAACTTGTGATATTATATCACATTTCCTTTGGCTTATATCAAAGTCTTCACTTAGATAATCCCATCACGACTAAATCGTGATTCCTAGAACTCTTTGAACTTCTTCAAAGATTTCTCTTTTTACCTTATTAAGTGAACATATTAGTGTCAACTTAAATTACTGGTAAAAGAAAATGATCAACCTATTCTGGATCAATGATTTATATCCTCGATCTTCTTTTCAACCAAAAAGCACGAGACATCTTGCTTTGAATACAAGATACGCATATACCATAAGATTAACAATCTAATGGTTCAAAGAGTACTCGCTAACTCTTTGCGTTCATCATTCCAGAATTTAAAGTTTAATCTTGGGTTACCAATTTGAGTCTTGCATCAACTACATGATATATCATTCTAGTTTGGGTTAGAATATAATCACCTTGATAATGGGCTAGCCATACATCAAATCGTGGTGTATAGGGTCACAAAGTGAAACCTCTTTTGTATCTTAACAAGATTATATTCTTATTTAGAGTTTATGCACTTAATAGTCATAGTTAAGTACAACTTTAAACCCAAAAACTAGATTGAGTACACAATGACTCTATCTCTCGACATTATTGATGCTAGTCGTCATATTATAATCATCTTATGTATCGAATACAATGATGAAAACCACCACCGGTTTCTAATATTGACGAAGTAGTACTAGCAAAATTTATGTTAATCAAATAAACATTTAAAGATGAAAGTCCCATTAGATGTCCCACAACTAACTTAGTGATTCTTCAATAATTTGGGGTAGTTTCCTTTCAGTGTCCAACACTTCCAAAATGGAAACTTAATCGGTTGGGATTGATAGGTTTAGTATCGTTATTCTCAATAACTTTACTTTTATCATTACCTTGTATCAATTCCATTCTAATTTTACTTCTCTGAACCTCGTCCTTTTCTTAACGGTTAAGAGAATGCTCCCACTCATTTCAATGAGTCTTTGCTTGGAGAAGCAAAATTTAATTTCATGAAGACTACTCTTCAATTAATTGGTTTAGTCTTAAAACTTCCATTGAAGTGGTTGCGGTATTTTGGTCAATTTCGATTTCTAACATATTTAGTCACCAAAATAATTTAACGTTTCAAAGTACTTAACTCAATTAAGCACATGAGAAACAATCCATTGTAAGTAGATATGTTAGTCAAGAATCAAAAAACCCTTTTGATCACGAATAACTTTTATCTATACTCTTCACAAGAGATCATTGCAATGGTTAATATGAGTTTTTAGAAGAAAATTCATTTTTTGTCTTTAGTTACGACGTTATAATGAAGATTTGAACTAAAATCGAAATGATATCGTATATAATTTGAGGTAAAGAATTAGAACAATATGATAACGGAATAATGGAAAAATTAAACATTTATCGTTAAAATAATACTTGTAAACATTTTAAACAAGTTTTAAGCATTTATATAGTGACCTCCACCCAACTATTATAAATGATCCCCAGATCCAAATTCTTATCAACTCGGGCACGGTGAGCCGATTCATCCCTTGTCAATATAACTCGATGGATTAACTCTTTAATCGATTCTACTTCTAGAACTCTCGGTCAATAAAATTACTCTAATATTTATCTTTAGCCCGGAACACATGCGACTACCGTCACGAATACTTCCGTTGAGCTTAATCCAAATTTCGATGTAATAAAATTTTACTACCCACTTACCCAACGTAACAAGGTTTGTATTACGGTGAAGCCGGATTAACTCCCTTATGAAATTGGGATTCATGGTTTCTACTATTTGGTAAGGCTAAATCTCAATTATTAATTTAGCGAGAGGTCATGTCAATTTATTATCTATCACGTATTAAGTGAACTAAAGCGGTGAACTACGATAATTATAAATGGCACGGTCGATGACTCGATTAAAATAGAATGCATGTTTAGTTATGGCGATTTAGCGATGCATGCAAACATATAAATAAAATGCAAAGCATAAATATAAAAATCTAGTATGGCCTTCCCAAAAGAAAATTTAATTAACTATTACAAATTCGGAAACCAACTCCATTCGGCCCTTGAACTTCACTTGGCACGCATTCCAAGGCAACACCGTCTTGTCGGAACGCCTTTCCAAATGGCACCGTCTTCAAGGATTTCCGAAATTACAAGTAATAATTAAAAATTACATAATTTCCTATTATTCATTTTTAATAAAAATTAAATTTATTAAGTTATAAAACGGTGATACGAGATCACAAAAATTACAACCGAATCGATATTCCCATATATTCTGGGTAATACCAATTAAAAACTAAGGCCATACTAACTAAAATTACATAATTCAAAAATTATATAAATAAAAAATATGACAATCATAAATAAAATACAGCACTAAAATATGTATGAACATGCTTAATTTTATGCTAAATCGCCTTTTAAGAGCCAATATCGTATATTTTATCGCTTTTTATGGATTTGCGTGATTTAACTTATTAAAATCACAATATGTTTCATAAATTCATATTTATGTTCAAGTTAATTACCCCAACCATCTTAGGACTCAAAACTTAGTCTTCACTAATATTTTGACAATAATTCAACTTGATTTCTTAATATTGTTCATAATGGACCCAAAAATACAATTTTATATTATAAACTCCAAATTAAATTAAAATAATTTCAAATTTTTAAATTTAAACTCTTGAACTTTCTGGAATAAATCCATGACATTCATAATATTCAAAACTTAGGTTAAAAATTTCGAAAAATTTTCGAGAAAAATATCGTTGCGGTTTATCGGTTTTATCAAATATGACCATTAAAATGTGAGAAAATAATTTTAATCAACTTTTCACCTTTAGATCTGAAAATGTGGGATAAAATGCAACATATGACGTTTTTCTTTAGTCATGAAATATGTTTTAGCATTATATACTAAATTAAATCACTATTTATTGAATTTTTACTCAAAAATTCATAAATCATGCAAAAGGAGTTTAATCCGTCTAAGATTTTTACACACACTGAGTAAAAATGCATGTGACAACATATTAAATTTTCATGACCAGATTCGAAATTTAACTCATATTAACCGAATAAACCCTTTAAATTCGATTTTGACTTATAAAATCCATATTTTATGCAAAATAACAAAGTTAACATGCAACTAGTAGATAATATATTTGAAATCATATCCAAAAATCACTGAAAAATTCGAAGTTTAGCTATTTTTCGTCCAAAAATGACATTTTTAATCATCAAAATCACATTTTTATGCCATTTATAAATAAGATGAACAATAAAATCCATAAATCAACCCATATGACCTAAAATCCATTTAGGACCAGAAACTTTTAACATGCAAAATTATTTCTTGATTTATCTTCATAAATCCTAAATAACAAGTTTTATTTGTTAATTAATTAACTCGGAAAAACAAACCCGATATTGCATGCAACAACCTTGTGCTCTGATACCACTTGTTGGGATTCATTAATCTCATTTGTTTACATATACTATATATGATAGTTTAATTTAGTCATAAAATTAAATCGGATCTTATGCATGCAAAACAAATACAAGAGTAAGGAGAAAATCGGTTCCTTACATTTGATATTTCGGATATATGGGCACTAGTAAGGTCGCCTACCTTAGCTAGTTCTTGAGCTTTCCTTATGGATGAACAAGATTCAAGTGTAGAATCTCTCCCCAAGGATTGTACCAAGATAATATCCTTAATAGTTTAAATTAATATGAGACTAGTATTAATAAAAACTACCTTAAAAATTGACACAAAATAATTGTATTATACTCTTGAATATTTCGGTCAAGAGGGAAGATTTTGTGAGATTATTATTTTTGTTCAACAACAAAAACTAGAGAGAGGAGTTAATCACCAAGTAAATTAACATATAAGAATGAATTATAAAAAGAGAAGAGAAAACTTTCTCTTTTCTTTAGGGTGGTCGGTTGGTCTAGGGTAGAATGCCCAATACCTTTTCATCCTTGTTCTTCTCAAGAAGTAGGCATGCAAGCCTATCATTAGTAGGTTATGATTATGTTTTCTTTTAATTAAATAATCAAAACACAACTAACCCCTAAACCCTCCATTAAATCGGCACACCCATATAAAATGGGTCCATTTTAAGTTTGTCAAAATGTCAATATGTGTAATGTGACACATTGGACATGTTACTAGACATGTTAATTAAATAATGCATTTTTAACAAATTCAAAATCATTATTTTAACAAAATAAATCACATACAAAAATTAACTAGTAATTCACAATTACAATTACTTAAAATGGGTCATAGAATTATAAATCACAATTACTTAATTGTTTCGTAAACACTTTGCAACTAATCAAGCTTTGATATCTTTCTTTGATATCCAACAATTCCACTTGGAATTTATTTCGGATTTTCATGGCTCTAAGCCTTGTTTTGAGTTGTGACTTAAACACTCTCATGTAAGTCATATGTTCATTACTTTCCAGAAGTAACTTGAATCAAACAATTTCTTTGTAAGTTGTAAGCTCTTTACTTTGTAAAAGTAACACGAATTCATCATCTTCAACAAGTGATGAGTTCAACCTCCTAGGTTTCGAAAAACAACGTCATGTAGCCAAGAAAGACCAGTTTCTTGCGACATACAATTTTTGACACAATTCTTTTGTGGCTCTTGAATATTTTCTCCCACTCTGTCTTCTAGAAATATACTTATATTCTAGAAAGACAGCTTCACGAGCCACAAACCCATTGTACTCGTGATTATTGTAAGGAAAAATGAGCATTTGCTTCTTGTGAAAACTTACAAGCATGGTACTCTACTTTTTCATATCTCATATGAATCGTTTTAGATTTAGTGGAAAAAATAATTTAGACAAAATGATAAAATCCTCAAAAGAATCAAGTAACTCAAAGTAACTTGATTAAAGTCCAAACCATATCGAATAAGGTTTGATATCTTCATTTAACCACACCTTATCCCATAATGCGTGCTAAGAGAGAGATTAACTTGTGAGACTATATCACATTTCCTTTGGCTTATATCAAAGTCTTCACTTAGATAATCCCATCACGACTAAATCGTGATTCCTAGAACTCTTTGAACTTCTTCAAAGATTTCTCTTTTTACCTTATTAAGTGAACACATTAGTGTCAACTTAAATTGTTGGTAAAAGAAAATGATCAACCTATTATGGATCAATGATTTATATCCTCGATCTTCTTTTCAACCAAAAGGCACGAGACATCTTGCTTTGAATACAAGATACGCATATACCATAAGATTAATAATCTAATGGTTCCAAGAGTACTCGCTAACTCTTTGCGTTCATCATTCCAGAATTTAAAGTTTAATCTTGGGTTACCAATTTGAGTCTTGCATCATCTACATGATCATTCTAGTTTGGTTTAGAATATAATCACCTTGATAATGGACTACCCATACATCAAATCGTGGTGTATAGGGTCACAAGGTGAAACCTCTTTTGTATCTTAACAAGATTATATTCCTATTTAGAGTTTATGCACTTAATAGTCATAATTAAGTACAACTTTAAACCCAAAAACTAGATTGAGTACACAATGACTCTATCTCTCGACATTATTTGATGCTAGTCGTCATATTATAATCATCTTATGTATCGAATACAATGATGAAAACCACCACCGGTTTCTAATAATGACGAAGTAGTACTAGCAAAATTTTTGTTAATCAAATAAACATTTAAAGAAGAAAGTCCCATTAGATGTCCCCAAACTAACTTGGTGATTCTTCAATAATTTGGGGTAGTTTCCTTTCAGTGTCCAACACTTCCAAAATGGAAACTTTATCGGTTGGGATTGATAGGTTTAGTATCGTTATTCTCAGTAACTTTACTTTTATCATTACCTTGTATCAATTCCAATCTAATTTTACATCTTTGAACCTCGTCCTTTTCTTAACGGTTAAGAGAATGCTCCCACTCATTTCAATGAGTCTTTGCTTGGAGAAGCAAAATTTAATTTCATGAAGACTACTCTTCAATTCATTCGTTTAGTCTTAAAACTTCCATTGAAGTGGTTGCGGTATTTTGGTCAATTTCGATTTCTAACATATTTAGAAACCAAAATGATTTAACGTTTCAAAGTACTTAACTCAATTAAGCACATGAGAAACAATCCATTGTAAGTAGATATGTTAGTCAAGAATCAAAAAACCCATTTGATCACGAATAACTTTTATCTATACTCTTCACATGAGATCCTTGCAATGGTTAATATGAGTTTTTAGAAGAAAATTAAATTTTTGTCTTTAGTTACGATGTTATAATGAAGATTTTAACTAAAATCGAAATGATATCGTATATAATTTGAGGTAAATAATTAGAACAATATGATAACGGAATAATGGAAAAATTAAACATTTATCGTTAAAATAATACTTGTAAACATTTTAAACAAGTTTTAAGCATTTATATAGTGACCTCCACCCAACTATTATAAATGATCCCGAGATCCAAATTCATATCAACTCGGGCACGGTGAGCCGATTCATCCCTTGTCAATATAACTCGGTGGATTAACTCTTTAATCGATTCTACTTCTAGAACTCTCAGTCGATAAAATTACTCTAATATTTATCTTTAGCCCGGAACTCATGCGACTACGGTCACGAATACTGCCGTTGAGCTCAATCCAAATTTCGATGTAATAACATTTTGCTACCCACTTACCCAACGTAACAAGGTTTGTATTACGGTGAAGCCGGATTAATTCCCTTATGAAATTGGGATTTATGGTTTCTACTATTTGGTAAGGCTAAATCTCAATTATTAATTTAGCGAGAGGTCATGTCAATTTCTTATCTATCACGTTTTAAGTGAACTAAAGCGGTGAACTACGATACTTATAATTGACACGGTCGATGACTCGATTAAAATAGAATGCATGTTTAGTTATGACGATTTAGCGATGCATGAAAACATATAAATAAAATGCAAAGCATAAATATAAAATCCTAGTATGGCCTTCCTAAAAGAAAATTTAATTAACTATTACAAATTCGGAAACCAACTCCATTGGTCCCTTGAACTTCACTTGGCACGCATTCCAAGGCAACACCGTCTTGTCGGAACGTCTTTCCAAATGGCACCGTCTTCAAGGATTTCCGAAATTACAAGTAATAATTTAAAATTACATAATTTCCTATTATACATTTGTAATAAAAATTAAATCTATTAAATTAAAAAACGGTGATACGAGATCATAAAACTTACAACCGAATCGATATTCCCATACATTCCGGGTAATACCAATTAAAAACTAAGGCCATACTAAGTAAAATTACATAATTCAAAAATTATATAAATCAAAAATATGACAATCAAAAATAAAATGCAGCATTAAAATATGTATGAACATGCTTAATTTTATGCTAAATCGCCTTTTAAGAGCCAATATCGTATATTTTATCGGTTTTTATGGATTTGCGTGATTTAACTTATTAAAATCACAATATGTTTCATAAATTCATATTTATGTTCAAGTTAATTACCCCAACCATCTTAGGACTCAAAACTTAGTCTTCACTAACATTTTGACAATAATTCAACTTGATTTCTTAATATTGTTCATAATGGACCCAAAAATACAATTTTATATTATAAACTCCAAATTAAATTAAAATAATTTCAAAATTTGAAATTTAAACTCTTGAACATTCTGGAATAATTCCATGACATTCATAATGTTCAAAACTTAGGTTAAAAATTTCCAAAAAGTTTCGAGAAAAACAACGTTGCGGTTTATCGGTTTTATCAAATATGACCATTAAAATATGAGAAAATTAATTTTAATCAACTTTTAACTTTTAGATCTGAAAATGTGGGATAAAATGCAACATATGAAGTTTTTCTTTAGTCATGAAATATGTTTTAGCATTATATTCTAAATTAAAACACTATTTATTGAATTTTTACTCAAAAATTCATAAATCTTGCAAAAGGAGTTTAATCCGTCTAAGATTTTTACACACACTGAGTAAAAATGCATGTGACAACATATTAAATTTTCATGACCAGATTCGAAATTTAACTCATATTAACCTAATAAACCCTTTAAATTCGATTTTGACTTATAGAATCCATATTTTATGCAAAATAACTTAGTGTTTCACGAAATTTAACATGCAACCAGTAGATAATATATTTGAAATCATATCCAAAAATCAATGAAAAATTAGAAGTTTAGCTATTTTTCGTCCAAAAATGACATTTTTAATCATCAAAATCACATTTTTATGCCATTTATAAATAAGATGAACAATAAAATCCATAAATCAACCGATATGACCTAAAATCCATTTAGGACCAGAAACTTTTAACATGCAAAATTATTTCGTGATTTATCTTCATAAATCCTAAATAACAAGTTTTATTTGTTAATTAATTAACTCGGAAAAAGAAACCCGATATTGCATGCAACAACCTTATACTCTGATACCACTTGTTAGGATTCATTAATCTCATTTGTTTACATATCCTATATATGATAGTTTAATTTAGTCATAAAATTAAATCGGATCTTATGCATGCAAAACAAATACAAGAGTAAGGAGAAAATCGGTTCCTTACATTTGATATTTCGGACATATGGGCACTAGTAAGGTCGCCTACCTTAGCTAGTTCTTGAGCTTTCTTTATGGATGAACAAGATTCAAGTGTAGAATCTCTCCCCAAGGATTGTACCAAGATAATACCCTTAATAGTTTAAATTAATATGAGTCTATTATTAATAAAAACTACCTTAAAAATTGACACAAAATAATTGTATTATACTCTTAAATATTTCGGTCAAGAGGAAAGATTTTGTGAGATTATTATTTTTGTTCAACAACAAAAACTAGAGAGAGGAGTTAATCACCAAGTGAATTAACATATAAGAATGAATTATAAAAGGAGAAGAGAAAACTTTCTCTTTTCTTTAGGGTGGCCGGCTGGTCTAGGGTAGAATGCCCAATACCTTTTCATGCTTGTTCTTTTCAAGAAGTACGCATGCAAGCCTATCATTAGTAGGTTATGATTATGTTTCCTTTTAATTAAATAATCAAAACACAACTAACCCCTAAACCCTCCATTAAATCGGCACACCCATATAAAATGGGTCCATTTTAAGTTTGTCAAAATGTCAATTTGTGTAATGTGACACATTGGACATGTTACTAGACATGTTAATTAAATAATGTATTTTAAACAAATTAAAAATCATTATTTTAACAAAATAAATCACATACAAAAATGAACTAGTAATTCACAATTACAATTACTTAAAATGGGTCATAGAATTATAAATCAGAACTACTTGTATTTACAATAACAATTCATTCTAATATTAATTATTTCATAAACAATAAATAAACTTAAGTAATAAAATAATTTAATTACTTAATACGAACCTTATATAATCGAATTACTATAAGATGCGTAATATCACTCCCAAAATCATTTGTTCAATTTTAAGGAATTAATTAACTCGTATCGTCATACAATTAATTAATTGATCAATTAAGAGCATTACCCTATAGGTATGACCTTAGGGGATCAACTAGTCACCACCGTCGTACGACATAATGTCAAACTCTAGTCAGCCAATCATTACTGATATGTGTGGACCAGTTGACTAAAAAGTATTACTTTACCTCATGTATTCTTAATATGAGATTTAAACATGTGATCTCAATATGATCAACAATGTGATCGCATTATTGTCGGGGACACTCCAACAATCAGAGCAGGAGTTGGTGTCTGCTTTGCCCGCGACTCCTCGTGAGACCGAGACTGGCCTACCGTGGGGCGCTGAGTAGTTGTAGTTGCTTGTCCGTGTTTTGGACTTTGGTTTATATATGTGTATATTTTTCTTGAGGCGGTTTGTATATATGTGTTTTTGGTTTGTAGTTTGTTTGTGTTTGGCTTTTTTATGTTGTGTTTCGGAGAAGCACGGTCAACGGCTGATTCCCCATTTGCTTCGACATTTGTTCCTGTATCATTAGTGTTGAAAACAGGCAACAAGTAGCACATACGCATACACGTATACATGTAAGGTATTTGTTAAAAACAAAAATAACCATGATGACTCGAAGTTAAAATTGAAATTATTTGTTGTTAAAAAAAGAAATTTGCAAATTTCGCGACAAGACGTCACGTTTGGAATTTGTTCAAATGGAATCGTTTTGAAATTTCGAGGAGTTAATTCGTGTTTGAATTAAATCGCATCGAATGTTGCCAAAAATGATTTGTAATGCAAAAATTAAAACTCAAACCGTCACGGATGAATTTCAAAAGAGATTTTGTAAGTGTGTTAATGTTGATTTTTGCGAGATCAAGATTCGGATTTGCAAGAGCGCTTTGAGAAAAATTGATGTTATGTTATCAATTTTGATTTTTATGGAAATGCGAAAAAATTTCGAAATTTTCGACTGACATGGAAACGATCCGTCGCAGATCGGGACGACTAGCCCTTCCCCCTAAACAAAGAAGAGAAAAAACCCATATGTTTAAAGCTGCGTCATGGAAACCGTGCCGGATTTCGTAAAACGTGAATCCAAGGAAATGTGAGTGTGAAAAAACACAAAAATTTCCGGATGGGCCTGAAGAGGTGCGAGCCTTAAGGAAAAAAAACAAAGCGTCAGAAAGAAGCACAACTTGACAGGGACAAGTTAAGGCGCGGATTCTTAGAATCAACCTAAAGAGGCGCGAGCCCCAGGGCGATGCAAGATGGCTCTCCTTTTTTCGGAAAAAAGGTGCTGATTATTTGTATAAAAAGGGACATTTGTACTTCATTGTTTCATCATCCGAAACACGAAAAATATCTCTACGAAAACCTTCTCTTCTTCTTCCACAAAATAATTCATGGACGCTTTCGAAAATCGGTTGCGACATTGGTGTCGGGATTTGTCGCCTCCCGAGAAGTATCAACTCATCGTAATGGGAGTTTGTCAATTGTTAGTGCTTCATCAAGTTAAGGTGCAATCCTCGTTCCTTGAAGCATGCTCTCATTTTTGGGATTCGAAACATCATATTTTCGTTTTCCCGAAAGGTGAAATTTGCCCTCTTGCCGAAGAACTGGGTGCTATTGAAGGGTGGCCAGGTTGTACTCATGTGCTTCCTCCGACTCGGTTGTGTTACAAGGGGAAGTTTCGTTCTATGTTAGCCTTGTCGACGAGCCAAGTGAACTTCCTCCTTGCTCCCCATGGTGTTGACATGTTGGCTCTTATCAACATCTTCTCAAACCGTTTGGATGTCAATATCTCGGAGGTGCCTAGGAGAAGGGCTCTTGCCTTTTTCCTAGTGCATGCTTACCTCCTTATCGTTGCGTTGAAGAAGGAGGGGTCAAGATGGTACGGTAGCATGACCCTTGTGCATGTTGTTGAGCAAATGGAGCACGGGTGGGATCCATCGTGGTTGGTGCTTGGCGAGATCGTCCAAGATTCGGACAAGAGGCTATAGTATGTTAAGCCTCCGGTTGATGCTTCTTCTTACTCCTTCCGTCACCTTACTATGAGGAAGAAGTTGTATTCGGATAGCTTTGCGTCCACCGAGGCTTATTGGACCTCGAAATTGGTGGAGGAGGGCGGTCCTCATATGCGTTGGGTGGTGTCGTGATGGCACTTGAGATCCTTCACGGGTTTGTTGTTAGAGTATGTGTCCTCAACAATGGTGCGATCACATTATTGAAACTCATAATAAGAATACGTAAGGGATAATATATTTATGTAAGTCAACTGATCAACATTAATTGGTAATGATTGGCTGACTAGAGTTTGACATTACTGTCTTTGACGGTGGTGATTAGTTGATCCCTTAAGGTCACACCTAAAGGACAATTCCCTTAATTGATAAATTAATTAATTGTATATTGATACAGATTAATTAAATCCTTAAAATTAAACAATTTACATATGTGAGTGAGAATATGAATCTTATTGTAATTCAATTAAATAAGATTCGTTTTAGTAATTAAAATGTTATATTACTAAAATTTTGTTTATGAAACAATTAAATTAAAAATGATTAGTTAATTATAATTACAATGTGTTGGAGATTATATTAACATGACCCATTTTATATACTTGTGATCATGAATTACTAGTCAATTGTTATATATAATTGAATTAAAATATGTAATGATATTTAATTGTTAAATATGCATTAATATTATTAACAACATGTTACATGTTACATGTTACACATTATATGACAATTGACAATTGACAAAAATAAAATGGATTCCATTTTATCTAAGTGGACTGATTTTTAGAGGTAATAAGGGTGAATTGGTTAATTGTTTTTTAATTAGAGAAAACATAATGATTAACCTCTAAGATTAGACTACACCCTATTTCTTTTTGGTAAGAACAACTCTAAAAAGAAAGAGGCATGCATTGGCTCCCTTTTGCCTCTCCCCTCCACCGGTTTTCCACCCCATCTTTAGAGAATAAGAATTGTTCTTATTCTCATAAAAAAATTATTCTTACACAATTCATTTTTCTCACTTCTCTAATCTTCTCTCTAAAATAAGTTTTAGAAAATATTTGCTCAAAGATCTAATTTTATAGATTACTATAGTAGTAATATAAATAATATTAGAACAAATTTTAAGGTTAACTACTAAGATAATCTAGTTAATTAATTAGTAGTTTAAGGGGTTGTCTTGGTGCAATTGAAAGGAGGTTCTCACATTATTGAGACTAAGGGGATCATCCATTTATTTTGAGCTCAAGAACAAGTATAGAAAGGTGTTTTTACTTGTGCCCTAATCCGATTTCCGCTATGTAAGAAGTATTCTTCTTAAACTTTGATGTTTTAATGTTATGCATGCACTAGATTCACATCTAATTATAAGAGTTATTTAGATCTAAAATAAAAGTGTTATTTGAGGGTTATAGAATCCTTTCAAGTGGTATCAGAGCATAGGTTGTTGCATGCATAATCGGCTTAGTTTTTCCGACTAAATTAAAACTAGAAATTTCTGATTTATATGATTATGCCACGAAATTATTTTGTATGTTAAGTATTTTGGTCCTAAAATGTATTTAGGTCATTTTTATGATTTATGGTAATTTTTGGCTCCTTTTAATGATTTTAGTGATTTTATTACATTTTAATGTATAAAATGGTATATAAAATGCTACAAATAGTTAAACTTTGTTTCTGACCTTGAAATTTTTATATAACCTCACATGCATATTTTACTTATTGAATGTAAAATTTTGTATAAATTTGATTTATTTTGCATGATTTATGATTTCTATGAGATAAAAATTAAATAAATCGAGGTAAAAAGGTTAAAATTAGATAAACTTCGAAAAAGGCCATGAAATTTTAATATGTTGTCACATACACATTTGCTCACCGTGTGTAAAATTTTAGATGAACTTGATTCATTTTGCATGATTTATGAATTTTTAGGTGTAAAAATGACATAAATAGTGACTATTTTAGCAAAAATAGCTAAAACGAATTACTTGGCATGAGAAAATTATTTTAGGTTGAATTATTATCCCACATATCAGATATAAAGTTGGAACATTTATTAGATTAATTTTCATATGCTTTAGATGTTTTATTTGATAAAACCGATTAATAGCAACTATATTTTTCTCGAAATAAATTCGAAAATTTTAACCTTGATTTTTGACATTATGAGTGTCATGGAATTTTTCCAGAATTTTCAAAAATTTTAAATTCAAATTTTGAAATTATTGTAATTTAATTTGGATTTATTTCATAATAAGTTATGATTTTAAGGTCTATAATGAGCATGAATGATAAATCAAGTTGAATTATTGTCAAAAATTGAGTAATGACTAATGTTTGAGTCCTAAAAGGTTAGGATAATTAACTTGGACTAAAATTTGATTTTAGTATTATTTTGTGATTTTAATAAGTTAAAAATCGTGAATAACCATAAAACCGGTTTATATTTACGATATAAGTTTAAATAGGGTGATTTGGCTATAATTTGGCATGTTAGATACATATTATAATGCTGCATTTTTCATTGATGAATGTCATATTTTATTTAAATAATTTTAATTTATGTAATTTTATCTTAGTATGGCCTTAGTTTTATTCGATATTACCCGTAATGTACGAGAATATTGAATCGGTTGTAACTTATTGTGATCTCGCATCACCATTTTGTAATTTAATAGATTTAATTTTATTTTACAAATCTATAATAGGAAGTACTATGTACATTTTATAATTTAATTATTTGTAATTCCGGAGTTTCCTATAGACGGTGCCATTCGGAAAGGAGTTCCGATTAAGACGATGTTTATCTTTGGGAGGCGTGTCACATGAAAATTCAAGGGACCAAAGGAGTTGGTTTCCGAATTTGTAAATAGAATATTAGATTTTCTATTTTATGAAAGGCCATACTAGGAAATTTATTTATTGCTTTGCATTTTTCTTTATATGTTACATGCATTGCCAAATCGCCATAAACAACACATGCATTTTATGTCGTCTTTTCGACCGTGTCGATTATAATTATCGTTAGTTCACTAATATAATTCACATAAAAGTGATAGATAATAAATCGACAAGACCTCTCACATATTTAAAATTGAGATTAGCCTTCCCAAATAGTAGGACCCATGAATCCCTTTGACATTTGAGGTAGATTCGGTTTCCCGGGGTACTTTCATTTTTCATAGGGTAAGTGGGGTAATAACAAGTTATTACACGTGAAATTTGGTTGGACTCAACGGGAGATGAAGACTAGTCTTATGTTCCAGGGCTAGAAGATGAACTTAACGTAATTTCATCGACCGAGAGTTCTAATTGTAGAATCGGTTAAAGAGTTAACCCACCGAGTTATATTAATGAGGATGTATCGGTTTTCCCGTGCCCGAGTTAATATGGATTTGGATCTCGGAATCATTTATATAATTGGGTGGAGGTCATTATATAAATGCAAAAACATGCTAAAATGTTTTCATATTTTAACGATGAATGTTTATTTTCCCATTATTTCGTTGTTTTATATTGTTCTTTATCATCGCTCCTACTCATATACGATATCATTCGATTATAACACGAGTCTCCGTTAAACCACTTTTACTAATGACAAGTATAATCTCTTTCTAAAACCTCAAATTAACCGTTTAAATAGGGCATGGAATAGTTCCATAGGAATCGTTCTATTCTATAGAACTCGATAGGAGTTGTCCTATGTTATATAAGATTAGAATCTTAAAATTCCTAACATGCCTATATATGATTTCTTGTGAAGAAATATGACTAGAGGTAATGATTAGTCAAAATATATTTTGATAATATCATCTATGCGTCTATGGTTCAAAAGTGTTATTGCTCAAGCTAAACACTTGTCATCAAGCACTTAAGTTGTTAAGAACATGACAATGTTAAATTGGTAAATTGATTTGTCAGAAATTTTGATTGACCAAATACCACAATAGAGTTCATCCTTGTGAAGGATTAACTAGGAATTTATATAAAGATAAGTCTTCATCAAGTAGAAATTCTTAAAGTGAGTGGGAGCAATAAGAAGTAAGTACCTATCTTAATCGTTAAGGATAGAACTAGGTTCGAAAGAGAAGGTGTTAGACACTTAAATAGATAAAAACCCCAAATAAGGAAAAATCTAGGAAGTTGGTTGTGTGACTCCAACATATTCCTTCCTGAATATCTATGACATTGACATTGCATTCTTGCCAATTACCATATCATGAGTATTTGATACAAATTTGTGAATCATGTTAGAAATTGCCACTTTTCATGATTATGAAATATTGCAAAAGGATGTTAAAACCACCTTTCTAAATGGGTATTTAGAGGAGAATGTGTTCATAACACAATCCGAGGGTTTTGTAAACCCTTAGAATCCTAACATTGAATAATCGTATGACGACTAGCAAGAATAAGTTCAGAAATTTGTATGAATGGAACTAGGGTAGTTGCCATTTCATCCATGAACGTATGAATGTTGTAGTGTACTCAATTTAGTTTTGTATTTAGAAATGTACCTCAATAATTGTTATGATGTACACCAACTCTAAATAAGAATATAATTCAAGTTTTTGTAGAAAAACGCAAAAGGGTTTCTCAATTATGAAATTAAAACAAGCGTTGTGCCCTAACATACCACGATTAACTTAATCAAGGTAATTATATTCAAACTAGAAATAAAATGTCATATATACAAGACTCAAGTTGGTGACCCCAACATTTCTCAATTCTCGATTGAAAATCGCATTTAGAAACTAGTTTTGACTAGTCTCCCAAACCATTTGATTGGAAATCTTTTGGTGTGTGCGAATCTTGTATTCAAAGCAAGATTAATTCATGACTTCTTTCTAGAAAAGGATTATGAATAGAGCAAGACATTCGCCCTATTGACACTATGAAGTGTATGGTCGAATACAATTTCAATCAGAGAAGGTTATTACTTCTTCATCTCTTTTACCAACGAATTAGGTAGATACTTGATATCCGTTTAATGAGGTAAGAAGAGAAATTCTTTGAATAAGTTCAATGTATTCTTATTAGGAAGTATAAAAACCAAAGTATTAGTACTTTGTGAAAATAGGGAACAATAAAATGATGACTTTTATCTGCACCAAAAGAGAGTGATATGGTATCACAAGTTCACTTTTATTATGATATGATTGAATCTTTACATTGTAGTTAGAGGTAGTTTCTATTATAAAATTTGTCTGGCATTTTAATTTTCCACTAATATAAAACATGGTCAAAGCATCATCTACTTTTCATATGAGATATGGTTAGGCATGGTACCTAAATTGTAGCTTGTTTCGATAGGAAACATGTGCTCTTTCATCCTACATAATCACGAGAACAAAGGGTTTGTGGCTCGTGATGCTATCTATTAAAGAAAAGAGGATTATTTCTTAAAGACAGAGTGGGAGAAAATGTTCAAAGAGCCACAAACTGAGAATGTTCAAAGAGCCACAAACTGAGAATAAGACGTAGGAAGATGTTCCTTCTTGGTCAAAATTGGTAAATATTTCTTAGGAAGATGTTCCTACTTGGTTCTTCGAAATCTAAGTGGACAGGAGTCATGTTATTTTTGAAAGTAACAAACATGTAACTTATTAAGATGCTTTATCTAGTTTCAACTCCGCAAAAATCCGAACTGAACATAAACATTAAGATGTTTCCATAACTTGGTTGATTGATGGTAAGAGGTTTACATCAATTGCAACGCTTCGTTAAATTCGGATTTAATAATATTATTTGAATGTTGGATTTTAAAATCATCTTGCATGAGTTTTGTAAATCGCAACTATCCTAAGGTAGGATACGAACTTAAGAAGAAATCTTAAGTAGAAGTTAAGGAGTTGAATTGTATGTTTTGATCATGTGATAAACTTTTCTCGAATTGTCGAGTAGTTCTGTTTATACATGGATTTAGTGGGAGTACGGTGGTAATATTAGTCTTATATGTGAATGACATATTGATCACTGAGAATGATGAAAGATTTAGGAGAGGAATAATACATTTCTAAGGTATCCAGACCTATAAAGATAGTTCTAAGAGGATATTAGCGTTAAGTGAATATTCTTATATTGATAAGAGTCTAGACAAGTTCAAAAGTACTGAACATGTAGAAATTGAATCCACATGCTTCCGCTGCGGGATTAATTCATTACGCTAAGATGTATCACTATTCTTAAACCTCGTATACTTGGAGTATGACGAGATGTCACAAATCGAATCTTTGAGAGAAGTCTATATGTAGCCACATAGTTCATTAGTTAGTACTCAGAAAGTACTAAGGATATGAAGCTAAGCATTTAGAAATGAGATGGTTTTTGTGTGCAAGGAGTTACACAAAAATCATATTCTAAACATATAAGGATAATTGGAGAACCATCTTGGCTATATTTTTAAGGAGGATATCTGCTAGAAACGTCCTGGGCAGTTAAACAATGCGATATATATCATATTTTAAATATCACATATTTTAGTTTAAAGTTTTAGTCATAAAAACTAAAGGATCTTATGCATGCAAAACATATAAATAAGTGTAGAGGAAACACGGTTCCTTACATTGAATATTTCGGTTTATGGGCACAAGTAAGGTCTCCTACCTTCACTTGTTCTTGATCTATGATGAGTAATAGGATGATCCTCCAAAGACTTCAAGTGTAGAAGCCACTCCTCTTGATTGCACCCAAGATTATCCCTTATCTCTATTAAATAATATGTGCTAGATATTTGTTTAGTAGTTTACCTTAAAATTGATTACTAATACTCATATATTACACTAATAATATTAGTAATGTGATTGAACAATTTTGAATCAAGATTTCTCAAGTTTTGATGAAAGATGAAGGAGTAGAGAGAAAGATGCGTGTAAATAAATGAACATGCATGTGTTGAATGAGTAGAGAACAAAAGTTCTCTAATATGAAGAGGGGGGCACGGTTATGGGGAGTATAAAGACCAATATATGGTCCTTCCCTTTCTACTTTTGTTCTTATCTAAACCATAGGCATGTAAGGCTAGGTAAGTAGTGTCATGATGGTGTTATTTTAGCTTATTAAAATAAACTACCACCATCCACTAACCCTCTTTATTTCGGTCCATATTCAAAAAATGGACTACCATTTTATTTTCTCAATTTGTCATTTGTCACACAATATGTTACATGTAGTATAATACATGTTATTAATTAATTTATTGCATATTTATCACATAAATATCATTTTATGAATTAATTAAATTACATACAACAAATTGACTAGTAATACTTGATCACATAAATAAAATGGGTCATTTAATTATAATTCACAACATCTTGTAATTATAATTAACCATTCATTCTCATCTCTATTGTTTCACAAACAATAAACAATTTTAGTAATAAAATATTTCAATTACTAAAATAAATCTTATTTAATCTCATTAAAATAAGAAATAATATTCTCTCTCACAATTGAATTGTTCAATTTTAAGGAATTGATCAACTTGTATCGTCATACAATTAATCAACTTTACAGATAAGGGCATCATCCTTTAGGTGTGACCTTAAGGGATCAACTGACCACCACCGTCCCACGACAGTAACGTCAAACTCTAGCAAGCCAATCGTTACCGATTAATGTTTATCAGTTGACTATAAAATGAATCATCCCTTACGTATTCTAAAAATGAGATTTAAACATGTGATCATCATGATCGACAATTGTGATCGCATTATTGTCGGGGACACTCCAACAATCTCCCACTTGTTCTCGACAAGTGTGCGTCACCACTTGTCCTCGACAAGTGTGCGTCACCAATTCTCTTGTCCTATTACTATCTCCCACTCAATGCAAGGTGTCTTTCAGGTCGTACTTGCAAGTGATCATATCGAGAGTGGTTTCCTCGATCTGGAGAATAACTGATTGACCGGAATTATCTACCATAGATACCTTCCGAGCGTGGCCACGCATTTCCAGTTCATTACTCCTCGAGTGGCCCTGAGATATTGTTATAACCCTGACAAGGGGGTGGACAATTCCTATCGCACTATTCCCTTCGACTAGCCACAACCATCATAACACAAAATATGCCCATTTGACCCCATTTACGAAAGTCGTAGTAACATAAATCAAAGTTAATCGGAAACCGTGCCACCTTGGGCGAACAGTCTTTAGTCAAAAGAATCGACTCATTAGAATACTATAGTATCTCTCGCCACGACCAGTCTTTATAAATTTGCCAGAACTCTATAAGCGGTCACCAGGCCCGACAAAGTGTTCGTAACAGTCTGCCTATGTGATCGACTAGTCATCTTATATGACTCTATGGCACTTGAACTTGCCATCAATCGCATCACACTCTAGTCACTTCGAGACGTCACCTCATACAAGTGACTATGGGCAAATACCATGTTAATCCGAGTTCACTTTAACATGGTTCAATATTGTCTCTACAACCCATTTGGATGTAACAAAGTATAAAAGGAGTTTTTAGATTTAAAAACTCGAACGACAAATGTGATTATCTCATATGAATAGTCAATACCTGATTACTACTTCATATTTTTATAATCAATTTTCATCTTATATGTAGTTGTTCATCTCAATGCAATTCAAATGACATATGACATGACTCATCATGTTAAACCTATGAGAAGGCTTTGGTTAGTCGGTTTTATCAACTTCTTGTACCTTACTCAACCTTACTACATACTCGTTTTCCTTTGTAATGTATACATTTGCATTACAAAACTTTCTGAGCACGTGTCTAGATCCAATCTAGACATAAGCTCTCTAGCCTTAGAATAGCTCCCACTGTTTTCACAGTGTGCGGGATCCATCCTCTTACACATCTCATGATTGCTAGTGTACTCAATTTCCGTTGTAAGCATCTCTCATTGTTCTTTATTGCCTAGAACAATTCTAGCAAATCCACTTCTTAAATAACATAGCCACAATGGTTCCTTAACCATCTTTGGGTGTTTCGAATACGGTTTTGTCCGAAACCTTATACAATCTCAACAGTCATTAGTGTAAACCCTTACACAAATTTGTGAATTGCAAAAACACTTAACTTTGCATCTTCAATGCTTCTTCAAGCACTTAAGAATAATCAATATGGCTATTTGGTAACTATTACTTAAATTCGATTTGAAACAATTCATCATACTCAAGGTATATGAAGTGTTATACATCATTTCCTATTTAATTGATTCGGCAGCGGAAGCAAATAGAATCAATCAAATATGTTCAACTCGATTGAACTAGTCATGAATCTTATCAACATAAGTCTTCTAATTTGACATTAATATCATGTAGATTTATCTCCATAAATCTGGATATTAAAGATGTATTATATTTCTCCAAAGTCTTAAATCATTCGCAATGATCAATATGTCATCCACATATAAGAGTACTAAAATTTCCATAACTCCCACTAAACTCCATGTATAAACACAACTTCTCGACTTATCGAGAAAAGTTTTATAACATGATCAAAACATTGATTCCAACTCATTGATGTCCTACTTAAGACTCTCTCTTAAGTTTCACATTATCTTAGGATGGCAAGAATCTAAAAAACTCAAGACATGTATTGAATACATTCCTTCTAATTGAAGAAGTGGGTTTTAGATTCACTCGCTATATATATCTCATAATGAAACACAATCCCTAAGAAGATCCAAATAGACTTAAGCATTTCAACTAGTGCAAAACCCTTTGCTACCAATCAAGCTTTGATATGTAACAATTCACTTGGAATTTATTTCGGATTTTCATGGCTCTAAGCCTTGTATTGAGTTGTGACTTAAACACTCTCATGTAAGTCATATGTTCATTGCTTTGCAGAAGTAATCAACTTGAATCAAACAATTTCTTTGTAAGTTGCAAGCTCTTTACTTTCTAAAAGTAACACTAATTCATCATCTTCAACAAGTGATGACTTTAACCTCCTAGGTTTTGAAGAAATAACGTCTTACACAAAACGTCTCATGTAGTCAAGAAAGATCAATTTCTTGCGACATAACATTCTTTGTGTGGCTCTTGAATAATTTCTCCCACTCTGCCTTCTAGAAATATACTTATATTCTAGAAAGACAGCTTCACGAGCCACAAACCCGTTGTACTCGTGATTATAGTAAGGAAAAATGAGCATTTATTTCTTTTGAAAACTTACAAACATGGTACCCTACCATTTCATATCTCATATGATTCGTTTTAGATTTAGTGGAAAAATAATTTAGACAAAATGATAAAATCACCAAAAGGATCAAGTAACTCAAAGTAACTTGATTAAAGTACACACCATATCGAATAGCGTTTGATTTCTTATCCAACCACACATTATCCCATAATGCGTGCTAAGAGAGATTAACTTGTGATACTATATCATATTTCCTTTGGCTTATATCAAAGTCTTCACTTTGATAGTCCTATCACGTTTAAATCGTGATTCCTGGAACTCTTTGAACTTCTTCAAAGATTTCTCTATTTACCTTATTAAGTGAACACATTAGTGTCAACTTAAATCGTTGGTAAAAGAAAATGATCAACCTATTTTGGATCAATGATTTAAAACCTCGATCTCCTTTTCAACCAAAAGCACGAGACATCTTGCTTTGAATACAAGATACGCATATACCATAAGATTAACAATCTAATGGTTCCAAGAGTACTCGATAACTCTTTGCGTTCATCATTCCAGAATTTAAGGTTTAATCTTGGGTTACCAATTTGAGTCTTGTATCATCTACATGATATGTCATTCTAGTTTGGTTTAGAATATAATCACCCTGATAATGGGCTAGCCATACATCAAATCATGGTGTATAGGGTCACAAAAGTGAAACCTCTTTTGTATCTTAACAAGTTTATATTCTTATTTAGAGTTTATGCACTTAATAGTCACAATTAAGTACAACTTTAAACCCAAAAACTAGATTGAGTACACAATGACTCTATCTCTCGACATAATTTGATGCCAGTCGTCATATTATAATCATCTTATGTATCAAATACAATGATGAAAACCACCATCGGTTTCTAATATTGACGAAGTAGTATTAGCAAAATTTATGTCAATCAAATAAACATTTAAAGTAGAAGGTCCCATTATATGTCCCACAACTAACTTGTTGTTTCTTCAATAATTTGGGGTAGTTTCCTTTCTAGCGTCCAACAATTAAGACAATGGAAACTTTATCGGTCGGGATTGATAGGTTTAGTATTGTTATTCTCAATAACGTTACTTTTAACATTACCTTGTATCAATTCCATTCTAATTTTACTTCTTTAAACCTTATCCTTTTCTTAATGGTTTAAGAGAATGCTCCCACTCATTTCAATGAGTCTTTGCTTAGAGAAGCAAAATTGAATTTCATGAAGACTACTCTTCATTCGTTCGTTTAGTCTTGAAACTTTCATTGAAGTGGTTGCAGTATTTTGGTCAATTTTGATTTCCAACAAATCTAGTTACCAAAATGATTTAACGTTTCAAAGTACTTAACTCAATTAAGCATATGAGAAACAATTTATTGTAAGTAGATATGTTAGTCAAGAATCAAAAACCCTTTTGATTACGAATAACTTTTATCTATACTCTTTACAAGAGATCCTTGCAATGGATAATTCGAGGTTTTTAGAAGATAATTCTAATTTTGTCTTTCGTTACGATGTTTTAATGGAGATTTGAACAAAAAATCGAAATGATATCGTATATAATTGAGGTAAAGAAATAGAACAAAATGACAACGAAATAGTGAAAACAAAACATTTATCGTTATAATAATACTTGTAAATAATTTAATTTAAACAAGTTTTATAACATTTATCTAGTGACCTCTACCCAACTTGATAAATGATTCCAAGATCCAAATTCATATTAACTTGGGCACGGTAGGGCCGATTCATCCCTTATCAATATAACTCGGTGGATTAACGCTTTAATCGATTCTACTTTTAGAACTCTTGGTCGATAAAATTACATTAATATTTATCTTTAGTCCGGAACACATGCGACTACGGTCACGAATACTTCCGTTGAGCTCAATCCAAATTCGAATAAATGTGTCCATGATCCAAATCCATATCAACTTGGGCACGGTAGGGCCGATTCATCCCTTATCAACATGAATTCGGTGGATAGACATTTATCACCCACTTCCCCTACGTAACAAGGTTTGTACCCCGGTAGGGCCGAGCGCACTCTCTCATGAAATAGGTTTTCATGGTTTCTACTTTTTGGTAAGGCTAAGTCTCAATTGTTTATTTTAGCGAGAGGTCATGTCAATTTATTATCTATCACGTTTTAAGTGAACTAAAGCGGTGAACTACGATAATTGTAATTGACACGGTCGATAAACTCGATTTAAAATGCATGTTTAGTTATGACGATTTAGCGATGCATGCAACATATAAATAAAATGAAAAGCATAGAGAAATCCTAGTATGGCCTTCCTAAAATAGTAAATCTAATAAACTATTACAAATTCGGAAACCAACTCCTTTGGTCCCTTGAACTTCGGTCTCGGCACGCACTTCAAGGCAACACTTTCTTTGATGGATCGCCTTCTTGAATGGCACCGTCTTCAAGGAACTCCGGAATAACTAAATTACAAAATGAATTACATAATTTCCTATTATACATTTGTAATAAAATAAAATAAATCTATTAAATTACAAAACGGTGATACGAGATCACAATAATTACAGCCGAATCGATATTCCCATACATTTCGGGTGATACCAATTAAAACTAAGGCCATACTAAGTAAAATTACATAATTCAAAAATTACATAAAATTAAAATATGACAATCATAAATAAAATGCAGCATTATAATTGATGTGAACATTATTTGCGCACATTTAGTCCTCTAATTGAGCCTATTTTGCACATTATTATAGCGTCTCATAGCCATTTTATCTGTCAAATGCTTCCTATTTTGCTTTCCTACTGCTTTGTAGGAAAGGAGACAATTAGGCGGAAATTCCCGTCTCTTGAGCTTATTTGGAAGGACATTGACAATCTTGGTTGAACGAGTAATGAAGAGGAGGCGAGAATTAAAGACTAATCTCATAAGAATAAGAAGTAATCGAAGAGAGGGATTCTAAAGCAGAATCCGAGCGGCCAGGGAGACAAGACGCCCGTCCAAGAGCCTAAATTCGAGCGTCCAAGCCTTAAAGACGCTCGGATTCCCTTGCTACAATCCGAGCAGATTTGCCCCAAAGACGCTCGTCCACCCCCACAACAATCCGAGCGGATTCCCTTCCTGGACGAGCGGATTGTGGCGTCTTCAGCTGAGATGCTCATCTCTCCGAAAAGACTAGCAATTCCCTGCTTAGAACTCACAAATGTTAATTACTAATTTAGCCTTAGTTAACCTAATGAATCCCTACTATATATACCCCATTTGTAAATAATCAAAGGAGGAAGTTTGGAGAGTAGAGAGCCTCCACATTAGAAATTCCTCTTAGATTAGATTAGGAATAGATTAGAATAGATTACCCTTTAATCTTTCCACAAAATTCACATTAATCTCTCCTTAATTATTGTTCAAGTTTGTTACTTTTGGGTAATTGAAGATTATTGGGTTATTATTGGAGGATTGACAACCCTTCATCAATCAATCAAGTTTCTGCTATTATTCTTTGCTTTATTATTTTGGAATCTCAAGTTTGGTATAATTCCTTTACTCTTATTGTTTATTTCCTCATTTTCTTCTCATGTTGATGTGAACATTATTTGCGCACATTTAGTCCCCTAATTGAGCCTATTTTGCATACTAATATAGCATTTCATGGCCATTTTATCCGTCAAAACCTTCCTATTTGCTTTTCTATCGCATTTCATATGTTTTGTAGAAAAGAAGATAATAAGACGGAAATCCCCGTCTTTCATGCATATTTGGAAGCTACTTGACGATACTAGATGGACTAGTATGAAGAGGAAGCAAGGACTAAAGATCAATCCCACAAGAATAAAACGGAAGTGAGCAAAAGGGAAGAAAAGAAGAAGTATCATTGCTGAAGAACAATCCGAGCGGATTGTCCCCAATCCGCCCGTCTCCTCACAACACAATCCGAGCGGATTTCCACAAAGACGCTCGGATTGCCCCGCCAGAATCCGCCCGGATTCCGTCGAATCCGCTCGTCTTCCATCAACAGAATCCGCCCGTCCCGACCTTAATCCGCCCGGATTCCAGCCCAGCGCATTTTCGTCTTCTTCAAGCCTAAAAGAAAGAAGCCCTTCCTTCGAGAAATACCGGCTCCTCCCTGTTCCATTTAAAAAGTGTAATTACTAGTTTAGCCCTTAGTTAACCCTAATGCATCCACCTAATTTGCACTATAAATACCCCATTTGTAATGATCCTTGGTACAAGCTCTCTTAGCTAGAAAATCCTTCTCTTAGATTAGATTAGGAGTAGATTAGAATAGATTACTCTTTAATCTTTCCACAAATTACACATTAATCTTTCCATAATTATTGTTCAAGTTTATTATTCAAGTTTATTATTGGGTAATTGAGGATTATTGGGTTATTATTGGGAGATTGACAACCTTCCATCAATCATCAAGTTCTTCTATTATTCTTTGCTTTATCATTTGGATCATCTTAAGTTTGGTATAATTCCTTTACTCTTTAATCTTCATTGTTCATTTCTTCATTCTATTATCATGTTTATAGTTGTTGTGATGATTGACACCATTAATGACATGTTTCCCATGATAATGAGTGAGTAGTCTCTTAGCTAGGATTAGTGGGTAATTAGGAGAAACCAACATGGGATTGTTTACATCTTTCCTTTTATTGCTCGTTCTACTTTATTGCTTGCATTAGTTTGGACACAACTACAAACCCCATCAATTGTGACACTAGCACAAATTGAGATAGATAGACTTAGAACCCAAAGCACACCGTCCCATGGATCGACCTCGACTACCACTAACTAGTTGTATGTTGAGTATTATAAATGTGTTTGATGGATGTGTGACGACCAACTCTTGTCCTATCACATGTTTACAGCTTTTGTGATGATTGACATCATTAATGACATGTTTACCATGATAATAATGAGTAGTCTCCTAGCTAGGATTAGTGGGTAATTAGGAGAAACCAACATGGGATCAATCATGCTTAATCTAATATGTTTTCATAATCAAATTGCTTGCTTGTTGTGATGTCAACTTTATGCACATGTTATGTTTGATGAAATGCTAAGCCTATGAATCCTTGCATTTACAACCATCTCTTATCTACTCAACTTGACTTGTAAGATATAAACCAACTCGAGTCTTGTTAGACCATGCATAGAAGTTTAATAGGAGGAAGTAAATCGACTTGTAGGTGTTGTACAATCTAATCGATTTGGCTCCGGGACCCAACTCTTCCTATGAACCGTAAGACATAAACCAACTCGGATCCTTTACAACATTAATTGCTTGCAACTTTGTAAACATGTTTGTATGATCAACCCCCATGATTTCCTTATGAATCCATGATATCCTAGCACTTTTAATCAATTGTTTACATCCTTCCTTTTATTGCTTGTTTTACTCTATTGCTTGCATTAGTCTAGGATGCAACTACAAACCCAAACAAATTGTGACACTAGCATATATTGAGATAGATAGACTTAGAACCCAAAGCACACCGTCCCATGGATCGACCTCGACTTACCACTAACTAGTTGTTTGTTGAGTATTATAAATGTGTTTGATTGGATGTGACCCGACGACATCACCCATCAAAATGGCGCCGTTGCCGGGGACGGTGCTATGTGATTAAGTTCTTACTTGTTTGTCTATTTTGATTTTGCTTTCACCTTGAGGGACTTGTTCCTCAAGGATCGTTCTTACCGTTTTTGTATAGTTTCCATGTTTGTAGTTGTTTCCTTGTCTTAGCTATGATGGCTCAAGACTTAGTTCATGGAGTATGTGATGGATCTTTGGAGTATGACTATGAGTATGGGGAGTTTAAGAAGCAAGTCAACACAAACCTACCTTATTATTTGTACAATGAAAATCCTAACCACTACCCCAATTTTTCCTACCAAAATCACCACATCCGATATCCACAACAACCACCCACCCAATACTCACTCTATAATGGATTTCAATTGCCACAATAAGACCACTTTCACACATGCCCACAACAAGAAAATGAACTCATTCAAAATATGATTCTTCAAATGATGGGAGATCAACAAAACTTCTTCAAACAAATGCTAGAGGAAAGCCAAAAGAGGGACAATGTTCTTTAAGGCATTGTTGCCCAAGGTGAGGAATTAGAGATTCAAATTGCCCAAATGAAAGAATCCCAAGCAATCACTCCCCACCATTATTTGTACATTGATCATGAATGTGAATTTGAAGTAGTAACCTTTGATATGGAAATTGAAAAGTGAGAAGAGCCAATCTCCTTGAGCTCTTGTGAGTATGAAAGTGTGGTATTTGATGAGGAAGACATGACGTTGAGTAAGCCAAATACTCTTAGCCTTTATGAGTATGAGGGTGTGACTTTTGATGTGGACATTGAGGTGTTGGAGAAATATTTGATGAAGAGGAGTGAAGCCCCTATCTATGATTCGTATAGACATAGCGACGATGACAAGCCTATGGAAGAAGCTTATGCGGAATATGTGTCTTGCAATGAAGAAGAGGAATAGAGTTGTGAGATTGCCTCACTTGAGGACCCCATCCTTGAGAAGTTTGAGGTATGCGTCCATGAGGAAGATGAATGCCTCTTTAATATTGACCATGAAGACCTTTTCGCACCCACCATGGAACCTATGATTGTTGGAGATGATATGGTGGACCTTCTCCAAAAGGTCAAAACATCATATAAAGGATACTTGGTGGAAAAGCTCAAGAACAAACTTGTAAATGAACGTGCTTGTGGAGATTTGGCACCCACAATCTCAACTCCTAAGGTATCCGATCATCAATGTTATGAGAATTCACCTTCTACCTTGGAAGGATTGAATAATCAAAGTGCTATCATCATCACCAAAATTGAAGAAGAAGTTAGTGAGTGGAAGTCTCCGGACGAATATGAGCCACACTTCATACCTTATGTTGACAAGAATCATGGGCCTATCGGTTTGAAGCATTGTAAAGGCTCAAGTGCTAAGGGTAAGGTGAAGAAGAGAATGGATGACAAGCTCCCTTGGCAAAGCTTCATATTTAATTGGAACAAACCGTATTCATGCTTGTTTGAAGATTGTGCTCAAGCATTTGACCGGTTATTGAGAGCATTGAGAAACATGGATAACATCAATAATCATGGCAACAAGGAATGAGTTTGGTGGAGTCCTCCCTCAAACCACCATTTGTAAGATATCTTTTCCTTTAACTTTGCATTACATTTACACTTGCATTTAGTTATATACATATACATTTAGGTTGCATTTGTATGATATTTCATTTACATTAGTTAGTTCATATAGCATAATTGCATTGTAATATATCTCACATGATTCATGTAGATAGTTGCATATAGACTAGAATTCATGAATAATCACTAATGGCCAAACCTATTCATTTCTACACTAGAAATAGTGTTTAAATCGGTTTGGGGAGGTTTGATCATAGGTGACCATAGCTTAATAGAGAACATGCATATATAGTGTAGTTTAGATTGTATTCATTTGTTATATATGACATATAGAATTGCATTTAGTTAGAGCATGCATTCATTCATATCATATCGTTGCATTTGTACTTTATTTCAAAAAATCAAAAATCCAAAAAACATATATTTTTTTTATTCCTACTCCTACATGTACATTGAGGACAATGTCCAAAATAAAGTGGGGGATGGGAATTTATATTCCAAAAATGCATAAAAATTGAAAAATTTCGAAAAATCACAAAAATATGTCTTTTAATTTCATAAAAACAAAAACCATAAAAATTTGAAAAATTGAAAAACCCAAAAACATGTTCATTTCCTTTATAGTGTAGTCTTGTATATATTGTTTGTATATATTGTTTTTATTCATCCTTGTTCACATTGATTGACTACGCCACATCCGAGATATGAGGATATAGAAGACCGCATGGTATGATCTTTCCAATATCTTTTTTCCTCTTTATGTTAATGACTATGTGGCTTTATTCTGATGGATGCGGTATAAACAATGTGAATTTAGGATTTCATTTAGATTATTTGGCATACTAGTTGGTAGAATCATATGCATTAGGTTGTATATATGTTAGTTGCATCATGGCATGTAGTTTGCATGTTAGAAAAATTTTGAGAAACCGTCTACTTGGGAAGCTTGAGAAGTGTATAAGGCCCTAGTAGATGCTTTTTCTTCTTAAGACTTTGCTTGTTAGAATACTTGTAAAACACCCTAGGATGTGTCATGCTAGTATCCTTTGACCCATGGATTAAGGCCTAGTCAAGAGTACCTTGTGGTGTGATAACTCATTGGCTACCGTTTATTCCAAGGTGACCCTTGAAACCATGCAACCATCATTCATACATGTTCTACCATACATTTTCTCATCAAAGGGAATGAGCACAAAAAGAAATTGTTCAAAAATTTGAGTTCAAGAAATGAAATGAAAAGAAAAGAAAAAGGTTGCAATTGCATCAAAAGAAAAGAGGAGCAAAAAAATAGAACTCCTATGCTTCAAATATAAGGCACCCTCGTTACATATGGGGTGACTTTGAAAATGTTCAAAAGAAAATGCAAAAAGTTGAAAAGTTTTCAAGTATTGAAATGCCAAAAATCAAAAGAAATGGCAAAAAGAAAGTGTTCTTAAGTGTTAATGCCACAAGAAATTAGGGGGCAAAACAACAACAAAAGCAAACTCCCAAATGAAATTCAAATACCATCAATCCCTTTATCCATCGTATCCATTTTTTGCATGGTAGAGAGGGGACGACCCTTCTTCTTGTCTAGGCAAGAAGGGGAATTCCGCAATCCTCCAGTGTTTCTAACACCATAGGGAGTATATTCTTGACAAAAGCATTTAACGATTGAGGACAAAGGTACCCTAGCTTGACACAACTTGGAGGTGATTTATTGGTATCCTTTTAGGCTTAGTAGTTTGAAGAAATTGCATCTATGAAGGAGTATGTACCCTTGAATTGTTTCCCTTGTAGATAATTTCCGCCACTTAGATGAGGAAAGTGGCTATTCTTTTGTAGATGCATCCATTATTTGTTTTGTGTGCTTTAATGCTTGGATGTGTCTCCATTTTGGCAAGACCCACCTTGCCTTGCAAGAAGGCATCCTACCTCATGTTTATCTTGTTGTGAGTTGAAGGGGCGAAGTGAGACCCACTAATTGTCTCATATCGGCTATATTAGTAGGTTAGTTTAAATAAAGGTCTAGTTTTAGTCACCTCTTTACTCGAGACGAGTAAAGGTTCGGTTTGGGGATATTTGATGTGAACATTATTTGCGCACATTTAGTCCTCTAATTGAGCCTATTTTTCACATTATTATAGCGTCTCATAGCCATTTTATCCGTCAAATGCTTCCTATTTTGCTTTCCTACTGCTTTGTAGGAAAGGAGACAATTAGGCGGAAATTCCCGTCTCTTGAGCTTATTTGGAAGGACATTGACGATCTTGGTTGAACGAGTAATGAAGAGGAGGCGAGAATTAAAGACTAATCTCATAAGAATAAGAAGTAATCGAAGAGAGGGATTCTGAAGCAGAATCCGAGCGGCCAGGGAGACAAGACGCCCGTCCAAGAGCCTAAATTCGAGCGTCCAAGCCTTAAAGACGCTCGGATTCCCTTGCTACAATCCGAGGGGATTTGCCCCAAAGACGCTCGTCCACCCCCACAACAATCCGAGCGGATTCTCCTCCTGGACGAGCGGATTGTGGCGTTTTCAGCTGAGATGCTCATCTCTCCGAAAAGACTAGCAATTCCCTGCTTAGAACTCACAAATGTTAATTACTAATTTAGCCTTAGTTAACCTAATGAATCCCTACTATATATACCCCATTTGTAAATAATCAAAGGAGGAAGTTTGGAGAGTAGAGAGCCTCCACATTAGAAATTCCTCTTAGATTAGATTAGGAATAGATTAGAATAGATTACCCTTTAATCTTTCCACAAAATTCACATTAATCTCTCCTTAATTATTGTTCAAGTTTGTTACTTTTGGGTAATTGAAGATTATTGGGTTATTATTGGAGGATTGACAACCCTTCATCAATCAATCAAGTTTCTTCTATTATTCTTTGCTTTATTATTTTGGAATCTCAAGTTTGGCATAATTCCTTTACTCTTATTGTTTATTTCCTCATTTTCTTATCATGTTTACACTTGTTGTGATGATTGACATCATTAATGACATGTTTACCATGATAATAATGAGTAGTCTCCAAGCTAGGATTAGTGGGTAATTAGGAGAAACCAACATGGGATCAATCATGCTTAATCTAATATGTTTTCATAATCAAATTGCTTGCTTGTTATGATGTCAACTTTATGCACATGTTATGTTTGATGAAATGCTAAGCCTATGAATCCTTGCATTTACAACCATCTCTTATTTACTCAACTTGACTTGTAAGATATAAACCAACTCGAGTCTTGTTAGACCATGCATAAAAGTTGAATAGGAGGAAAGTAAATCGACTTGTAGGTGTTGTACAATCTAATCGATTTGGCTCCGGGACCCAACTCTTCCTATGAACCGTAAGACATAAACCAACTCGGTTCCTTTACAACATTAATTGCTTGCAACTTTGTAAACATGTTTGTATGATCAACCCCCATGATTTCCTTATGAATCCATGATATCCTAGCACTTTTAATCAATTGTTTACATCCTTCCTTTTATTGCTTGTTTTACTCTATTGCTTGCATTAGTCTAGGATGCAACTACAAACCCAAACAAATTGTGACACTAGCATATATTGAGATAGATAGACTTAGAACCCAAAGCACACCGTCCCATGGATCGACCTCGACTTACCACTAACTAGTTGTTTGTTGAGTATTATAAATGTGTTTGATTGGATGTGACCCAACGACATCATTCATCAATAACATGTATGAACATACCAAATTTTTTGCTAAATCGCCTTTAAAGAGCCAATATCATATATTAATCGGTTTTTACGGATTTGCGTGATTTAACCTTTTAAAATCACAATAATTACATAAATTCATATTTATGTACACGTTAATTACCCTAACCATCTTAGGAATCAAAATTAGTCTCCATTAACATTTGTGAATAATTAAACTTGATTTCTTAATATTGTTCATAAATGGACTCAAAAACACAAAATTATGCTATAAACTTCAAATTAAATTATAAAATTTCAAATAATTTCAAAATTTGAAATTTAAACTCATGAACATTCTGGAAAAATACCATGACACTCATAATGTTCAAAACTTAGGTTAAAAATTTCGAAAATTTATCGAGAAAAACAATGTTGCGGTTTATCGGTTTTAACAATTATGACCATAAAAATATGAGAAAAAATATTTTTATCAACTTTTCACTTTTAGATCTGAAATATATGATAACATTCAACATGTGACGTTTTTCCTTAGTCATGAAGTATGTTTTAGCATTATTACTAATTATAGTCACTATTTATGTGATTTTTCATCAAAAATTCATAAATCATGCATAAAGACTTCATTATAGCCAAATATTTTACACACATCTTGTAAAATTGCATGTGACAACATACTAAATTTTCATGACCAGATTCGAAATATAACTCATATTAACCTATTTACCCTTTTAAATACGAGTTTAACTTGAAAAATCCATATTTCGAGCAAAACAACTCATTTTAACATGAAACTTTACAGACCATCAGTAGATAATATATGAGAAAACATATCCAAAAACCACTGGAAAATTCGAAGTTTAGCTATTTTTCGTACAAAAATGACATTTTCCTCATAAAAATCACATTTTAATGCCAATAATATATAAAATGAACAATAAAAATCCATAAATAAACCAAAATGTCCTAAAAATCACTTAGGACCAGAAACTTTTAACATGTAAAATTATTTCATGATTTATCTTCATAAATCCTAAATAACAAGTTTTATATATGTTAATTAAATTAACTCGGAAAAACTAACCCGATTTTGCATGCAACAACCGTGATGCTCTGATACCACTTGAAGGAAATCATATTTTAAATATCACATATTTTAGTTTAAAGTTTTAGTCATAAAAACTTAAGGATCTTATGCATGCAAAACATATAAATAAGTGTAGAGGAAAAACGGTTCCTTACATTGAATATTTTGGTTTATGGGCACAAGTAAGGTCTCCTACTTTCACTTGTTCTTGAGCTATGATGAGTAATAGATGATCCTCCAAAGACTTCAAGTGTAGAAGCCACTCCTCTTGATTGCACGCAAGATTATCCCTTATCTCTACTATATAATATGTGCTAGATATTTGTTTAGTAGTTTACCTTAAAATTGATTACTAATGCTCATATATTACACTAATAATATTAGTAATGTGATTAAACAATTTTGAATCAAGATTTCTCAAGTTTTGATGAAAGATGAAGGAGTAGAGAGAAAGATGCGTGTAAATAAATGAACATGCATGTGTTGAATGAGTAGAGAACAAAAGCTCTCTAATATGAAGAGGGGGGCACGGTTATGGGGAGTATAAGGACCAATATATGGTCCTTCCCTTTCTACTTTTGTTCTTATCTAAACCTTAGGCATGTAAGGCTAGGTAAGTAGTGTCATGATGGTGTTATTTTAGCTTATTAAAATAAACTACCACCATCCACTAACCCTCTTTATTTCGGTCCATATTCAAAAAATGGACTACCATTTTATTTTCTCAATTTGTCATTTGTCACACAATATGTTACATGTAGTATAATACATGTTATTAATTAATTTATTGCATATTTATCACATAAATATCATTTTATGAATTAATTAAATTACATACAACAAATTGACTAGTAATACTTGATCACATAAATAAAATGGGTCATTTAATTATAATTCACAACATCTTGTAATTATAACTAACCTTTCATTCTCATCTCTATTGTTTCACAAACAATAAACAATTTTAGTAATAAAATATTTCAATTACTAAAATAAATCTTATTTAATCTTATTAAAATAAGAAATAATATTCTCTCTCACAATTGAATTGTTCAATTTTAAGGAATTGATCAACTTGTATCGTCATACAATTAATCAACTTTACAGATAAGGGCATCATCCTTTAGGTGTGACCTTAAGGGATCAACTGACCACCACCATCCCACGACAGTAACGTCAAACTCTAGCAAGCCAATCGTTACCGATTAATGTTGATCAGTTGACTATAAAATGAATCATCCCTTACGTATTCTAAAAATGAGATTTAAACATGTGATCATCATGATCGACAATTGTGATCGCATTATTGTCGGGGACACTCCAACAATATATACAACGGAAATTGAATACACTTGCAATAATAAGATATGCAAGAAGGAAGGGATGATATTAGGATTCGGTTTTGTGAATTGGAGGAACTATAGTAGTTCGTTCCAATAACCGAAGGTCCTATCCCTACTCACTGTGAGGACAGTGGGAGTTATCCTAAGGCAAGAGAGCCTATCTCTAGATTGGATCTAGACACGTACTCAAGGGTTTTATAATAAAGATATATACATAACAAAGAAAAAAGTATATAGTAAGGTTAGGAAAGTGCAAGGTGTTGCTAAAACTTGGTAACCAAGGCCTTTTCATAGGCTAAGCATGATAAGTCATGCCATTTCAATTGAGTTGAGATGTATAGTTATATACAATATTAAGTATGGATTATAGATTATTTAGTAATTGATATGGTATCAATTTTACATATGTGATAATGCACTCATCGTTTGAGTTTTATTCAAAACTCTTTCTTATAATACTTTGTTTTCCAAATAGGTTGTCGAGATAATGTTGAACCCTATTAAAGTGAACTAGATTAACATAGTATTCACCCCTAGTCACTTATATAAGGTGACGTCTCCTAGTGACTAGAGTGTGAGTCGATTGATGGCAAGTTCAAATGTCATAGGGTCATAAGAGATGACTAGTCAATCACATAGGCAGACTGTATGAGACACTGTGTTGGGCAGTGACCGCTTAAAGAGTTCTGGCAACATTTATATAGTCTGGTCGTGGCGAGAGCTACTATAGTATTCTTTTGTGTCGATTCTTTGACTAGAGACTTTTCGCCCAAGTTGGCACAGTTTCTGAGTGACTTTAAGCTATGCTCTACGACTTTCGTAAATGAGGTCAAATGGGCATGTTTTGGGTCATGATGAACTGTGGCTAAACAAAGGGAATATTGCGATATGAATTGTCCACCCCTTGTCAGGGTTATTTGAAATCTCAAGGCCACTCGAGGAGTAGTGAACTGAAAATGCGTGGCCACACTCGGAAGGTATCTACGGTAGATAATTCCGGTCAGACAGTTACTCTCTAGATCGAGGAAACCACTCTTGATATGATCACTTGCAAGAACGACCTGCAAGACACCTTGCATTGAGTGGGAGATTCTAATAGGACAAGAGAATTGGTGACGCACACTTGTCTCGGACAAGTGGGAGATTGTTGGAGTATGTGTTCTCAACAATAGTGCGATCACATTATTAAAACTCATGATAAGAATACAAAAGGGATGATTCATTTTTATACGTCAACTGATCAACATTAATCGGTAATGATTGGCTGACTAGAGTTTGACATTACTGTCGTTTGACGGTGGTGATTAGTTGATTCCTTAAGGTCACACCTAAAGGACAATTCCCTTAGATAAATTAATTAATTGTATATTGATACAGATTAATTAAATCCTTAAAATTGAACAATTTACATATGTGAGTGAGAATATGAATCTTATTGTAATTCGATTAAATAAGATTCGTTTTAGTAATTAAAATGTTATATAACTAAAATTTTATTTTTGAAACAATTAAATTAATAATGATTAGTTAATTATAATTACAATGAGTTGTTGATTATATTAACATGTCATTTTTTGTTTCGTCGGTTTTGTTACTCGTCGTCAAAAGTTACCTAGACCAAAACAATATTTATAACTTCACAAACTACTCTACTTTTCTTAAAGAGGTAAGTAAAGGTCGGATCCCAAGGGACGGGTATTGATGTAGGATTTTCGATTGCAAGTGGTTGTGTCTAAGGATGTCACAATTTGGGTTGAGACAAGGGATCAACTAAACTAAATAACAATGTAAATAAAGTAATAAAAGTAAGCAAGATGATTAAAATGAGATGTAAACAATTGATTAAAAGTACTAGGGTGTCATGGGTTCATAGGGGATTCATGAGATTTGATCATACAAACATATTTTCTACTAGATGCAAGCAACTATTGTTGTGATGGGATCGAGTTAGTGTATATCTTACAATCCCTAGGAAGGTTTTGTTGGAAATCTAGATCTCATTACGTAACATATTCTTATATGTTTCAAATTTATTTAGTCATAAAATAAATTATAGATCTTATGCATGCAAACTAAAAGGTAAGAGAAGAAATCATGTTCCTTACTATGATAATTTCGGTCATCATATGGGCACCAACAAGATCTCCTTATTGTTAGTTCTTGAGCTTTCCATTAATGGATGAACATTCATGACTTCAAATTAGAAGCCCTCCAATTAGTAGCACCCAAAACTATCCCTTAATCCCACAAACTAACATGTACTAGATGTTTGTAATGTAGTTTACCTTAAAATCTATTACTAATACTCATATACGACTTCTAGTATTATTAGTGTTTGATTTAAACAAATTTGATTCACAAAAATGAATTTTATGAAGAACAAGAGAGAGAAGGGAGGTATTTTCATAAAACTGTAAGAATGAATAATTAGAGAAAAATCCTCTCTAATTGTGTCTCTAAAAACCGGTTGGTACATAGCATTCTAGGCCATTTCTCTTTTTCCTTTTTGTCTTCACAAGACAAATTGTGTAAGCATTTGTCCATAGTCATGTCACTATCAAGCATTTTGGACAAATGAATAAGATAAATGGAAAAAGACAAAACTACTCTAAAGCTAACCAATTTTCAGTTTCTATAGTGTAATATGGAGTCCATTTTATTTTTGTCAATTGTACAATTGTATGTCATGTGACATGTGACATATTTTATATCATGTTTTAATTTAAAATGCATATTTAACAAATTAAATATCATTTACAAATTAAATAAATCATATTTAACAAATTGACTAGTAATATAAAATTACTTTCTCATAAAATGGTCATTTAATTACTAGTTAGTATAATTCACAACATTTTGTAATTATAACTGACTTATCATTCTCATCTCGCGTGTTTCGCAAACACCGATTAATTTTAGTAATATAACTTCTTAAATTACTAAATAAAATCTCATTTAATCACATTATAACAAGATGTCATTTTCTCTCTTATGATAATAATTTGTTCAATTTTAAGGAATTAATTAATCTGTATCGGCATACAATTAATTAACCTTTTCAATTAAGGGAATCGTTCTTTAGGTGTGACCTTAAGGGATCAACTGATCACCACCGTCCCACGACAGTAATGTCAAACTCTAGCCAGCCAATCATTACCGATATGTGTGGACCAGTTAACTATATATGTAATGTATCATCCCTTTCGTATTCTTGGTATGAGATTTAAATATGTGATCAATTTGATCGACAATTGTGATGGCATTATTGTCGGGGACACTTACTCCAACAATCTCCCACTTGTCCTCGACAAGTGTGCGTCACCAATTCTCTTGTCCTATTACTATCTCCCACTCAATGCAAGGTGTCTTTCGGGTCGTACTTGCAAGTGATCATATCGAGAGTGGTTTCCTCGATCTGGAGAATAACTGATTGACCGGATTTATCTATCATAGATACCTTCCGAGCTCGGCCACGCATTTCCAGTTCATTACTCCTCGAGTGGCCCTGAGATATTGTTTTAACCCTGACAAGGGGGTGGACAATTCCTATCGCACTTATTCCCTTCGACTAGCCACATCCATCATAACCCAAAATATGCCCATTTGACCCCATTTATGAAGGTCGTAGTAACATAAATCAAAGCTAATCTGAAACTGTACCATCTTAGGCGAACATTCTTTAGTCAAAAGAATCGACTCATTAGAATACTATAGTAGCTCTCGCCACGACCAGGCTATATAAATTTGCCAGAACTCTATAAGCGGTCACTGCCCGACAAAGTGTTCCTAACAGTCTGCCTATGTGATCGACTAGTCATCTCACATGACTCTATGGCACTTGAACTTGCCATCAATCGCATCACACTCTAGTCACTTCGAGACGTCACCTCATACAAGTGACTATGGGCGAATACAATGTTAATCCGTGTTCACTTTAACGGGGTTCAATGTTGTCTCTATAACCCGTTTGGATGTAAAAAAGTATAAAAGGAGTTTTTAAAGTAAAAACGCGAACGACAAATGCGATTATTACATATGAATAGTCAATGCCTGATTACTATTTCATGTTCTATAATCTAATTTGATCTTGTATATAGTTGTTCATTTCAATCAATTGAAATGACATGACTTATCATGTTTAGCCTATGAGAAGGCTTTGGTTAGTAGGTTTTATCAACTTCTTGTACCTTACCCAACCTTACTACATACTCGTTTTCCTTTATAATGTATCCATTTGCATCACAAAACTTTCCGAGTACGTGTCGAGATCCAATCAAGACATAGGCCCTCTAGCCTAAGAATAGTGTGCGGGACTCATCCTCTTGCACATCTCATAATTGCAAGTGTACTCAATTTCCGTTATAAATATCTCTCATTGTTCTTTATTGCCTAGAACGATTCTAGAAAATCTATTTCTTAAATAACATAGCCACAATGGTATCTTAACCATCCTAATGTGTTTTGATTATGGTTTTGTCGGAAACCATGCGCAATCTCAATTGTCAATTGTCATTTGTGTAACACCCTTACACAAAAATTGCATCATAAACACTTTGCTTTACTTCCTTAATGCTTCTGCAAGCACTTAAGGGTAATCTTTATGACTTACTTGGTAAAGATTACTTAAATTCGATTTTAAAACAATTCATCATACTCAAAGCATATGAAGTGTTATACATCATTACTTATTTAATTGATCCGGCAGCAGAAGCACATGGAATCAATCAAATATGTTCAACTCAATTGAACTAGTCATGAATCTTATCAACGCATAAGACTTATTATTTGACGCTAATATCATGTAGATTTATCTTCATAAATCCGGATATTAAAGATATATTATAATACTCCAAAAGTCTTAAATCATTCTCAATGATCAATTTGTCATCCACATACAAGACTAATTAAAATTTCCGTAACTCCCACTAAACTCCATGTATAAACACAACTTCTCGACTTATCGAGAAAAGTTTTATAACATGATCAAAACATTGATTCCAACTCATTGATGTCCTACTTAAGATTCTCTCTTAAGTTTCACATTATCTTAGGATTGCAAGAATCTACAAAACTCAAGACATGTATTGAATATATTCTTTCTAATTGAAGAAGTAGGTTTTAGATTCACTTGCTGTATGTGTATCCTCATAATGAAACACAATCCCTAAGAAGATCCAAATAGACTTAAGCATTTCAACTAGTGCAAAACCCTTTGCTACCAATCAAGCTTTGAAATCTCTCTTTATTAGTGCAAAACTCTTTGTCACTAATCAAGCCTTTAATTTCGGATTTTCATGGCTCTAAGCCTTGTATTGAGTTGTGACTTATATACTCTTATGTAAGTCATATGTTCATTACTTTCTAGAAGTAATCAACTTGAATCAAACGATTTCTTTGTAAGTTGTAAGCTCTTTACTTTCTTAAAAGTAACATGAATTCATCATCTTTAACAAGTGACGAATTTAACCTCCTAGGTTTTGAAGAAACAACGTCTTACACAAAACGTCTCATGTAGCCAAGAAAGACCAGTTTCTTGCGACATAACATTCTTTGTGGCATTCTTTGTGGCTCTTGAATAATTTCTCCCACTCTGTCTTCTAGAAATAAACTTGTATTTATAGAAAGACAGCTTCACGAGCCGCAAACCCGCCGTACTCGTGATAATTGAAAGGGAAAAATGAGCATTTGTTTCATGTGAAAACTTACAAGCATGATACTCTGCCATTTCATATCTCATATGTATCGTTTAGGTTTAGTGGAAAAACAACTTAGACAAAATGATAAAATCCCCAAAAGGATCAAGTAACTCAAAGTAACTTGATTGAAGTCCAAACCATATCGAATAGCGTTTGATTTCTTATTCGATTCACACATTATTCCATAATGCGTGCTAAGAGAGATTAACTTGTGATACTATATCACATTTCCTTTGGCTTATATCAAAGTCTTCACTTTGATAATCCCATCACGACTAAATCGTGATTTTTGAACTCGATCTTTGAACTTCTTCAAAGATTTCTCTATTTACCTTATTAAGTGAACATGTTAGCATCAACTTAAATTGTTGGTAAAATGATCAACCTATTATGGATCAATGATTTACAACCTCGATCTCCTTTTCAACCAAAAGGCACGAGACATCTTGCTTTGAATACAAGATACGCATATACCATAAGATCTAATGGTTTCAAGAGTACTCGATAACTCTTTGCGTTCATCATTCCAGAAACTAAGGTTTAATCTTGGGTTACCAATTTGAGTCTTGCATCATCTTCATGATATATCATTCTAGTTTGGTTTAGAATATAATCACCTTGATAATGGGCTAGCCATACATCAAATCGTGGTGTATAGGGTCAAAAAAGTGAAACCTCTTTTGTATCTTAACAAGTATATATTCTTATTTAGAGTTTATGTACTTAATAGTCATAATTAAGTACAACTTTAAATCCAAAAACTAGATTGAGTACACAATTACTCTATCTCTCGGCATTATTGTTGCTAGTCGTCACATTCTAATCATCTTATGTGTCGAATACAATGATGAAAACCTCCACTGGTTTCTAATATTGACGAAGTAGTACTAGCAAAATTTATGTTTAATCAAATAAACATTTAAAGAAGAAGGTCCCATTAGATGTCCCACAACTAACTTATTGATTCTTCAATGACTTGGGGCAGTTTCCTTTCTAGTGTCCAACATTTAAGACAATGGAAACTTTATTGGTCGGAATTGATAGGTTTAGTATCGTCATTCTCAACAACTTTATATTTAACATTACCTTGTATCAATTCCAATATAATCTTTACTTCTTGAACCTCGTCCTTTTCTTAACGGTTTAAGAGAATGCTCCCACTCATTTCAATGAGTCTTTACTTAGTGAAGCAAAGTTGAATCTTATGAAGACTACTCTTCAATTTAATCGTTTTAATCTTAAAACTTTCATTGAAGTGGTTGCGTTATTTTGGTCAATTACGAATTCTGACAAAACTAATTACCAAAACAATTTATCGCTTCAAGGTACTTAATTTAATTAAGCATATGAGAAACAATTCATTGTAAGTAGATATGTTAGTCAAGTATCAAAAACTTGTTTGATAATGAATAACTTTAATCTATACTCTTTACAAGAGATCCTTAGCATTTGAGGTTTTAGAAGCAAATTCATATTTGTCTTTAGTTACGATGTTTTAATGGAGATTTTTGAAAAATCGAAATGATATCGTATATGAATTGTGGTAAAGAAATAGAACAATATAATAACGGAATAATGAAAACAAAACATTCATCGTTATAATAATACTTGTAAATAACAAGTAAAGCATTTACATAGTGACCTCTACCCAACTATGATAAATGATTCCGAGATCCAAATTCATATTAACTTGGGCACGGGGTAGCCGATGAAACCCTTATCAATATAACTCGGTGGATTAACTCTTTAATCGATTCTAATTTTAGAACTCTCGGTCGATAAAATTACATTAACATTTATCTTTAGCCCAACACACATCCGACAAGGGCACGGGGTAGCCGATGAAACCCTTATCAATTACTTTTGTTGACTTCAACCCAAATTTCGAATAAATGTGTCCATGATCCAAACCCATATTAACTTGGGCACGGGGTAGCCGATAAAACCCTCATCAACATGAATTCGGTGGATAGACATTTATCACCCACTTCCCCTACGTAACAAGGTTTGTACCCCGGGGTGGCCGAGTGCACTCCCTCGCAAAATAGGTTTTCATGGTTTCTACTATTTGGTAAGGCTATGTCTCAATTGTTAATTTTAGCGAGAGGTCATGTCAATTTATTATCTATCACGTTTTAAGTGAACTAAAGCGGTGAACTACGATAATTGTAATTGACACGGTCGATAAACTCGATTAAAATGACAATGCATGTTTTAGTTATGGCGATTTAGCGATGCATGCAACATATAAATAAAATGAAAAGCATAAATTAAATCCTAGTATGGCCTTCCTAAAATAGAAAATCTAATTAACTATTACATATTCGGAAACCAACTCCATTGGTCCCTAGAACTTCGGTGGAGGCACGCATCTCGAGGTAACACCGTCTTTATGTATCTCCTTCTTGAATGACTCCGTCTTTATGGAACTCCGGAATAATTAAATTACATAATTTCCTATTATACATATGTAATTAAAATAAAAAAAATCTATTAAATTACAAGACGGTGATACGAGATCACAATAAATTACAACCGAATCGATATTCCCATACATTTCGGGTAATACCAATGAACACTAAGGCCATACTAAGTAAAATTACATAATTCAAAAATTACATAAAATAAAATTATGACAATCATAAATAAAATGCAGCATTATAATATGTATGAACATGCCCGATTTTATGCTAAATCGCCTTTAAGGAGCCAATATCGTATATTAATCGGTTTTTACGGATTTGCGTGATTCAACCTTTTAAAATCACAATAAATTACATAAAATCATATTTATGCACAAGTTAATTACCCTAACCAACTTAGGACTCAAAATTAGTCTTCACTAACTATTTGACTATAATTAACTCATATTACTTAAAATTGTTCATTAATGGACTCAAAATTATAATAAAATGCTATTAACTCCAAATAAATCACAAAAATTTCAAATAAATTCAAAATTTGAAATTTAAACTCATGAACATTCTGGAAAAATACCATGACACTCATAATGTTCAAAAACTTAGGTTAAAAATTTCGAAATTTAACGGGAAAAACAATGTTGCGGTTTATCGGATTTATCAATTATAATCATAAAAACATGAGAAAAATTTTATTCATCAACTTTTAAATTTTAGATCTGAAAAACGATAATAAAATGCAACATGTGACGTTTTTCCTTAGTCATGAAGTATGTTTTAGCAATTTTTTCACTAATTAAGTCACTATTTATGCTATTTTTCATCAAAAATCCATAAATCATGCATGAAGACTTCATTATAGCCTATTATTTTACACACATCTTGTAAAATTGCATGTGACAACATACTAATTTCTATGACCAGATTCGAAATATTTCTCATATTAACATATTTTTCATTTAAATTCGATTTTTATCATGAAAAATCCATATTTCGAGCATAAGAACTCCAAAAATTTTGAAAATTTCCAGATCATCTAAAAATAATATATTTGAAAACACATCCAAAAACCACAGGAAAATTCGAAGTTTAGCTAATTTTCGTCCAAAAATGACATTTTTATCATAAAAATCACATTTTAATGCCAATATTGTATAAAATGAACAATAAAATCCATAAATTAACCAAAAAATCCTAAATACATTTTAGGATCAGAAACTTTAACATGCATGAATTAATTTCGTGATATATCATAATAACACAAATTTACAAGTTTTATATGTTAATCGTATAACTCAGAAAAACTATAACCGATTTGCATGCAAACAACCAAGGCTCTGATACCACTTGTTGGAAATCTAGATCTCATTACTTAACATCTTCTTATATGTTTCAAATTTATTTATTCATAAAATAAATTCTAGATCTTATGCATGCAAACTAAAAGGTAAGAGAAGAAATCATGTTCCTTACTATGATAATTTCGGTCATCATATGGGCACCAACAAGATCTCCTTCTTGTTAGTTATTGCGCTTTCCATTAATGGATGAACATTCATGATTTCAAATTAGAAGCCTTCCAATTAGTAGCACCCAAAACTATCCCTTAATCCCACAAACTAACATATACTAGATGTTTGTAATGTAGTTTACCTTAAAATCTATTACTAATACTCATATACTACTTCTAGTATTATTAGTGTTTGATTTAAACAAATTTGATTCACAAAAATGAATTTTATGAAGAACAAGAGAGAGAAGGAAGGTATTTTCATAAAAATGTAAGAATGAATAATTAGAGAAAAATCCTCTCTAATTGTGTCTCTAAAAACCGGTTGGTACATAGCATTCTAGGCCATTTCTCTTTTTCCTTTTTGTCTTCACAAGACAAATTGTGTAAGCATTTGTCCATAGTCATGTCACTATCAAGCATTTTGGACAAATTAATAAGACAAATGGAAAAAGACAAAACTACTCTAAAGCTCACCAATTTTCGGTTTCTATAGTGTAATATGGAGTCCATTTTTTTTTCAATTGTACAATTGTATGTCATGTGACATGTGACATATTTTATGTCATGTTTTAATTCAAAATGCATATTTAACAAATTAAATATCATTTACAAATTAAATAAATCATATTTAACAAATTGACTAGTAATATAAAATTACTTTCTCATAAAATGGTCATTTAATTACTAGTTAGTATAATTCACAACATTTTGTAATTATAACTTATCATTCTCATCTCGCGTGTTTCGCAAACACCGATTAATTTTAGTAATATAACTTCTTAAATTACTAAATAAAATCTCATTTAATCACATTATAACAAGATGTCATTTTCTCTCTTATGATAATAATTTGTTCAATTTTAAGGAATTAATTAATCTGTATCGGCATACAATTAATTAACCTTTTCAATTAAGGAAATCGTCCTTTAGGTGTGACCTCAAGGGATCAACTGATCACCACCGTCGCATGACAGTAATGTCAAACTCTAGCCAGCCAATCATTACCGATATGTGTGGACCAGTTGACTATATATGTAATGTATCATCCCTTTCGTATTCTTGGTATGAGATTTAAATATGTGATCAATTTGATCGACAATTGTGATCGCATTATTGTCGGGGACACTTACTCCAACCGGTTTGGGTCCCGGAGCCGAATCGATTAGATTGTACAACACCTACAAGTCGACTTAATCCTCCCTATCCAACTATATGCATGGTCTAATGAGACTCGAGTTGGTTTATGTCTTACAAGTCTCATTGAAAAGGTAAGTGATGGGTAAAAAATGCAAGGATTCATAGGCTCGCATTTCATCAAACATAACATGTGCATAAGTTGAAATCACAACAAGCAAGCAAATTAATTATGAAAACATATTAGATTAAGCATGAATCAATCCCCATGTTGGTTTCCCCTAATTCCCTATTAACCCTAGTTAAGGAAACTACTCACTCATTATCAAGTTTAACATGCTAACAAGGTTGTCAATCATACTATCAAGGCAAAACATGATGAACAAATGAAGATGATTAACAATAATTAAAAAGGATTAAGAGAGAATTATACCTATAAAGATGATTCCCAATAATAAAGCAAAGAATAATAGAAGTACTTGATGATTAATGGAAGGTTGTCAATCCTCCAAATAAACCCAAATAATCTTCTACGTACCCAAAATAAATGATGAACAATAGAGAAATTAAGGAATGATTAAGAAATGAGATTTGTATTAATGCTAAATTAAGAATTGATTACAAGATTAAGAGAGTATTAGGACTTGATTAAGGTCCTATTAAGATGACATGATAATCTAGGTAGTACAATAGGGGTATTTATAGTAGAGATTAGGTACAAAGATTAGGCTTATTAGTAAGGGCTTAAATGACTATTAAGACCCTTAAGAAAAGTTGAGGAAGGGCTCCTCTCCAAGGAGATGCTCATCTCCGTTTTGGTGGTCTTCAAGTAATACGCTCGTCCCGAGCGTCTTGGCAGAGGGACGGTTGGTTCTGGAGCAGAATCCGAGCGGATTGTGGGTCGGGACGCTCGGATCATTGGGCTCAAGACGAGCGTCTTGGCATTGGGACGCTCGGACTATAGCAGGGCGACGCTCGTCCTGGGTACTGCGACGCTCGGATTCCTTCACAGTCACTTCTCTTCTTTGCTTTCTTCAACAATCCTAGGGGATCACGTTGGAGATGCAAGGATCCTTTCATCAGTGCCCAATCTACTTTATTATCTACATAGACCTTCTAGCATTGTCTTCCCTTTGATGCTTGGTCATTGAATTCGATCAATTTAGCTCCATTTTGCCATGAAAATGCAAGGTTTGCACTCCTTTCCTACCAAGGGATCAAAACCTCAAAGAATATGCAAAACGAGAAATTAAAGAGAGTAAATGACTCAATTATGCACTAAAAAGCATAGGAACGAGGCTAATTCGGGGACAAAATATGCTCAAATATGAGTCACATCAAATATCCCAAAACCTAACCTTTGCTCGTCCCGAGTAAAGAGGCGACAAAAATTAGGACCCTTATTCAAACTAACCTACTAATATAGCCGATGTGAGACAATTAGCAGGTCTCACTCCGCCCCTTCAACTCACAACAAGGCAACCATGAGGTAGGATACCTTCTTGCAAGGTAAGGTGGGGCTTGCCAAAATGACGATACATTCAAGCATTAAAGCACACAAAACAAGTAATGGATGCATCTACAAAAGAATAGCCACTTTCCTCATCTAAGTGGCGGAAATTATCTATAAGGGAAGCAATCTAAGGGTACACATTCCACCATAGATACGGTTTCTTCAAACTACTAACCCTAGAAGGATACCAATAAATCACCTCCAAGTTGTGTCAAGCTAGGGTACCTTTGTCCTCAATCATTAAATGTTTTTGTCAAGAGTAGACACCCTATGGCGTTAGAAACATTGGAGGATCACGGAATTCCCCTTCTTGCCTAGACAAGAAGAAGGGTCGTCCCCTCTCTACCATGCACAAAAGTGGATGCGATGGAAAATGGATCAATAGAACTTTGAGTTTCATGTGGGAGTTTGCTATTGTTGTTGTTTTTTCCTCCCCAATTTGTGCCATTTGACGTTTGAGAACACTTTCTTTTTGCCATTTATTTTGATGCTTGGCATTTCAATACTTGATAACTTTCAACTTTTTGCATTTTCATTTGAACATTTTCAAAGTCACCCCATTTGTAGTGAGAGTGCTTGTATTTGAAGCATAGGAGTTTTCATTTTTGTTACTCCTCTTTCCTTTTTGATGCAATTGCAAACTTTTTCTTGTCTTTTCATTTCTTGAACTCAAATTTGAACAATTTTTGTGCCCATTCCCTTTTTGATGACAAAATGTGGTAGAATATGGAAGATGGTTGCATGGTTTCAAAGGTCACCTTGGAATAAACGGTAGCCAAGGAGTTATCACACCACAAGGTACTCTTGACTAGGCCTTAATCCATGGGTCAAATGATACTAGCATGACACATCTAGGGTGTTTTACAAGTATTCTAATGAGTGAAGTCTGAAGAAGAAAAAGTATCTACAAGGGCCTTATATACACTTGTCAAAATTCCCAAATAGATGCTTTCACAAAATTTTTCCTAAATGCATCTATATGCCATGATGCAACTAACATTTATACAACCTAATGCAAATGCTTCTACCAACTAGTATGCCAAATAATCTAAATGCAATTCCTATAATCACATTGTTTTATACCGCATCAACCAAATAAAGCCACATAGTCATTAACATAAAAAGGAAAAAGGAGATTGGAAAGATCATACCCCATGCGGTCTTCATTATCCTCATGTCTCAGATGTGGTGTAGTCGATCAATGTGAAAAAGGATGGATAAACACAATATATACACAAGACTACACTACAAAGGAAATGAACATGTTTTTGGATTTTTGAATTTTTTAAATTTTTATGGATTTTGTTTTAATGAAATTAAAAGACATGTTTTTGTATTTTTCAAAAAAATTCAATTTTTATCATTTTTGTTTAAAAAGTCATGTTAGAATTTCCCATCCCCACACTAGTATGGGCATTGTCCTCAATGGTCAATACGATAGGAAATTATGCAATTTATATGAAAATGCATGATTTCTAAGCTAAATGCAAACTATATGACATATAAACAAGAGTGAATGCAAACTAAGTTATGCTATATGATGAATGGGTTTTTGTTATGTTGGAGAGCATAATTTAGATTATCTCCAAATGCATATGCATAAACTTCCCCAAACCAAAATAGACACTATTTCTAATGTCAAAAATTGGAGGAGTTCATGCATAAGGATGCTATGCATGAAACTACATTTGTCATTTTGGATTTTGAATGTGGGAACAATAAAAGAAACACCTCAATGAGACCGAGGTGTGAGTCCTCTAAATGATGCTAGGACTCCAAATCATGATCAAGATAAAAATTATATGAAAAACAAGAGAAATAGACAAACCTTAAAGGAGGTGTAGGAAACTCACAAAGTAATGTGGCATCCTCCCAAGAGCTTGCTAATCCTCAATCTTCGCCCATGGCGTCATCACTATCATCTACATCATCATCACCAACTTCACTTGAATCATTATCATCAACCTCCATAGATCCGGAGTTGTCATCACTTGCACTTGAACTTCCTTCTTCTTCTTCTTCTTCTTCTTCTTCTTCTTCTTCTTCTTCTTCTTCTTCTTCTTCTTCTTCTTCTTCTTCTTCTTCTTCTTCTTCTTCTTCTTCTTCTTCTTCTTCTTCTTCTTCTTCTTCTTCTTCTTCTTCTTCTTCTTCTTCTTCTTCTTCTTCTTCTTCTTCTTCTTCTTCTTTATTCTCTTCATTTTCTTCACCTTCTTGTGCACCACTCTCAACAACAACCATCCCCTCTTCACCCAAGCTACCACCTCTAGAAGCACTAGGAAAGAAGGTTTCCTTATCCGCCCAACTAGGCAAAGGACAAGATGGGTCAATAAGTCCTTGCCTAGCAAGATGTAGGAGAGGCGGATATTGTGCTCTATAAGCATTGACTCTATCCTCATAAGCTTTCTTGTGCATTTCTTTCATCAAGAGAGTCAAGTAGTCATTCCCCGCCTTAACATTTTTGGGTTCAAATTCATGGTAGGTGAATGGGTAAGGTGGGGTGATAATGGAGGAGGAGGGCTCGGCAATTTCTTCCCCTTGGTGTTGTATAATAAACTCGGCTTCCTCGGAGAGTGGGAGAAGGTAGTTTGGCCTATGAACATTCAATCGGCAAATCTTGCTTGGCAATGAGAAGGATTTACCATCTTTTGGTAACCACTCAAATTTGGCATCAAGAGTATCATTCGTGACCCATTTGAATTTTTGAACCATGGTGGCTAGATCAATGATATGGCCTCCCTTAACCGGTTTATAGGTGCTATCCTTGTTGAAGTTCCGGTTGAAGTGTTTTGCCAAATAAGTTACCAAACCTCCATTAACAATAAAGGCCGTGCCTTCTTTGCCATGATCAACTTTGAGCCACCTCTCAATCAAAAGTTGAAGAATGTTGTACTTTTTGGTGAACTCTCTTCCAATGTTTAAGGTCGACTCGAGATAAATAAAGTCAAGTCGGTGAAATGGTTCGTTCCCTTCCTAGCAATCAAAGTATGCCCAGCAACCTTGTGCCATACTCTTATGCCCGGATGATGGACAAAAAAAGCACGACAATCATGATAAGATGTAAACTCTCTCCCTGTAATAGCCTTCCATAAGGGAGCGGGATCATACTTGGTAGGTTTCTTCGTGTAGGTCGGGTCATTGCTAAGGCCAAAAACATTACCAACTCTTCAAAATACAATTTCTTATCAACATTCTCGAGCCGGAATTCAATATTCCTTAGAGCCTCCACCTTGATAACTTTCAAAGAGCTTAAGAACTCTAAGGTGAGGGATGAGTAAGTCAACTCTTGCATATTAAACAATGTACTCAACCCCATCGACTCGTAAAAGGTCTTGGTTTGTTCTAGGACACCCAATTTTGACAAGGTCTCTTGGCATATGAATTTGGTGGGTAAAATAGATTTCTTAGCAAAGGAAACAAATTTCTCCCTATGAGAGTCGGAAGTGAAAATTACCTCCGGATAATCATCTAGTTGTTCAACAACCGGAGTAGAAGTAGTAGCTTCTATGGGAGGAATAGACTCTTGAATTTCCATCCTTGCATTTTGAACCACCAATGTCTTAGATGCTTGAATAGCTTGTTGTCTTTTGGAAAGGTTCTTCTTTGATAGTGCCTTAGTTCCGCCTTTTGTTCTTGCCATCTTCTCCTTTGTGTAGTAACACCAAAGATAAGCTTGATTTCTTCAAATTCCAATAAGACCCAAATCAATTTAGGATAGTTGAATTTTGCCTTGTATCCGAAAAATCGACTCAAACTTTGAAGATGTTGGTGTTTTTATCACTTGTTGTTGGTAAAGCAGTGATTAATTTGAGTTTTGAGGGAGTATGGTTTTAATTTGAGTGATTTTGGTTGAGAAATTTGATGTTGGTTGATAGAGAGAATGAGGGTTTTGAGGGTTTGGAGTTGTGTTTATGTTGTGAATGAGTAAATGAATTGGGAAAGTTAGGGTTTTAATCCCGTTATATTTGAAATTCAGGGGGGAGACGAGCGGACTGGGGTCGGGACGCTCGGATTCTACTGCAGTTGGCTTCGGGAAAAAGACGTGCTGGGACGAGCGTCTTTTTGAAGGAGGACGAGCAGATTGCTGTGGGGACGCTCGGATTCCTTGTCAGGGAGAAATCCCAATTTTTACCAGCTGTAGAACGAGCAGATTCTCTATAGGACGAGCGTCCTGACTGAGACGAGCGGATTCTCAAGTGGGATGCTCGGATTCTCAGTCAGAGCAAAAACTTCTTTTTCCATCTATCTCAGGATGAGCGGATCCTACCCAGGACGCTCGGATTATCTTCAGGACGAGCGCATTCCCTTTGGGCCGCTCGGATTCTTCCTCTACCACACGAATTAAGGTCCATCTGTAGGTATTTCATAACCCGTGTCATTAACTCTTCATTCCTTTGGTCTTCATTGTGGGGGCACTACGAAGGCTTGGATAGCCTAGGCAATTTGCTATCCCCACACTATGTCAAAACACTTCACATTAATAATCACATAAGTCCCTCCCTTATTTTCTCTCAAAATGATGAAAATCTTGATCAAGGCATAAAAATACAAATCCAAAATTGACAAGAATGCAATACAATAAGTAAAATGCAAGTTAAGGGGTTAGAATATTTACAAATGGTGGTTTAGAGAGGACTCCACCAAACTCTCATCCATTAATGAGATGTCAAGGGGGCATGTTCAAGGTGTTGTTGATGTTGCTCAACACCTTGAAGAAGTAGTCGAAAGCTTGTTCATTGTCATGATAAAGATCTTCAATAGACCTTTGCACTTGTTGTTCTTCATTATGGTCTTTGATCATAGCATTATAGGGATTGAATATCCCTTCAAACTCATCATCCCAAAGACCGCATACTTCATCTACTTGCTCCCCAATAATATCACGAGTTGTCAAGAACAACTCTTCTTCCTTCTTGTCATGGCCAATGAGGCCTTCTTCTTTACTAGTCATGAGTGGTGGTGAGCTATTCAAGCTCTAATTGTTGTTGAAACATTCTTGTTCCTTGGACGGAGCATCTTGGAGGTTACCCATTTTCTTCTCCCATATGGGTGGTGATTCTTTACCCATAGCTTGTTCTTTGCATTGAGATGCCAACTTCTTCTTATCACTTTCTCGGCTATAATGATCAACCATGAAACACGGCTCATGTAATCGGGAAGCTCTTATTATCTTGTCAAGATTAAAAGTGATTATTTCATCTCCCGCTTCAAGGGTGAGCTCTCCATATTTCACATCAATCACCGCTCCCGCAGTGTGTAAGAAAGGTCTTTCTCAAATCATAGGAATGTTGGAGTCATTCTCCATATCAACAATAACAAAGTCCACCGGGATGAAGAACTTGCCAATTCTTACCAGCACATCTTCCCATACCCCTAAAGGTGTCTTCGTTGATCGATCCGCCATTTGAAGCGTGATATTAGTGCACTTAAGTTCTCCCATTCCTAGCCTTTTGCACACCAAATATGGCATGACACTCACACTTGCCCCAAGGTCACATAGAGCTTTGTTGATCTTGGTATCACCAATGGTACATGGAATAGAGAAGCTTCCCGGATCCTTTAGTTTTGGAGGTGAACTTCCTTGTAGAATAGCACTACTCACCTTAGTGAAAGGAATAGTCTCAAGTTTCCGGATGGATTTCTTCTTTGTAAGAATATCTTTCATGTATTTCGCATAGGCCGGAACGTGATTGATTAATTCCATAAATGGAATTGAGACTTCCAAGTTCTTGACAATCTCCATAAACTCCCAAGTTGTTAATCAAGCTTAGGCTTAGCTTGACGACTTGGAAATGAAAGCCGAATCACAATAGGCTCTTTCTCTTTAGCCTTCTCTTCATTCTCCGTTGAAACTTCTTGAATGGTGGGTTCTTCTTCTTTAGAGTTTTCAACAACTCTTTCCTTGACACTAGCATTCACAACATCTTCATCAACGGGCCTCTCCGGCCCTTCATACCTTGTACCACTCCTCAAATGGATGGCACTCACCGATTCTTGCCTTGGGGGATTACCTTGAGGTGGTAATTGCCCCTTTTGTCTTTTTGAACTTGAAGATGCCAATTGAGACATTTGGGTCTCCAACATCTTTGTATGAGCTAGTATGTGGTTAATGGTGATGTCTTTTGCTTGGCTATCTTTTTGCATTTGGGTGAAAAACTATTGTTGGTTCTTTTGCATTTGGAGGACCGCTTATTGAACATCAAAACCTTGGTCATTTGTTTGATTGTATGGAGTTTGGTTTTGATAACTTTGGTTTTGATTGTAAAAGGGTCTTTGAGTTTGGTTTCTCATTGGAGGTGGGGTGTATGTTGTTTGAGGGTTTTGAACATTTTGGCTTTCTATGAGAGGTTGGGATGGAATTTGGTGTTTTCATTGTAATAGTTGGAATAAGGGGTACCGCACTTGTATGCTTGGAAAGCATTCACTTGTTCACTTGTTCCCCTACATTCACTTTGGTCATGTCCCAAAGTTCCACAACTCTCACATACTCCACTTGGAATTGATGAAGATGCCACCGTGGCATTAACATGTTGCTTAGGCGATTTGGAGGCTTCTTCAAGCTTAGCCATAGCCTTCTCAAGCTTCAAATTAATGGTATCAATATGAGCACTAAGTTGAGCACCCAATTGAGTAATAGAGTCCACTTCATGCTTTCCTCCTCTAGTAGCCTTCCGAGGTCTACTATATTGTGAGTTATGGACCGCCATTTCCTCAATCTTATTCCATGTTTGATTATCATCAACCTTGGTAAACATACCATTTGATCCCATATTGAGAATGTTTCGGGAGTCTTCATATAAACCATTCCAAAATTATTGTACAAGGAACCACTCGCTAAGTCCATGATGTGAACAAGATCGGCAAGTATCCTTGAATCTCTCCCATGCTTCATACAAAGATTCCTCATCCCTTTGTTTGAACCCGGTGATTTGGGCTCTCAACATGTTAGTCTTTTCCGGAGGATAGAATTTCTTGTAGAAAGCAAGTGCCAATTTATTCCAAGAGTCAATACCAAGAGTAGTCTTATCAAGGCTCTTCAACCATTATTTCGCGGAACCAATCAAAGAAAAAGGAAATAAGATCTATCGAGTTTGGTCTTGAGTAACTCCGGTTTGACAAATCACATCACAATAGTCACAAAAAGTCTCCATATGAGAATGACGGTCTTCACTAGGCATCCCCCCAAATTGACTTCTCTCAACTAATTGTATAAATGCGGATTTTGCAATGAAATTACCGGTCAAATGTTGTGGTGTGGGAGTACCATTTGGTAGGTTCTCCTCGGTTGGTACGGAATGTGATGAAAATTTAGGCATTATGGGTTGATTTTGTGTTGGGTTATCCTCTCCTTCTCTTGCAAAAGGGTTGATGAACTCAATATTATTTGGTTGAATGTCGACAATCTCACCAATACCTCTCAAAGTATTTCTAACAAGTCTTCTATTGTTGGTCAAAGTTCTTTCAATTTCAAGATCAATGGGTAACAAGTTACCTTGTGATCTCCTAGACATGCAAAATATCAAACAACTTGAAAACAATTAGAACAAACCTTTAGGAGTTTGACTTCCCCAAGGTAAAGAAAGACACAATTAAAAACAATCAAAGAAAATCAAATCAAGTTAACACTGTCCCCGGAAACGGCGCCATTTTTGGTTTCGTCGGTTTTGTTACTCGTCGCCAAAAGTTACCTAGACCAAAACAATATTTATAACTTCACAAACTACTCTACTTTTAGTAAAGAGGTAAGTAAAGGTCGGATCCCAAGGGATGGGTATTGATGCAAGATTTTTGATTGCAAGTGGTTGTGTCTAAGGGTGTCACAATTTGGGTTGAGGCAGGAGATCAACTAAACTAAATAACAATGTAAATAAAGTAATAAAAGCAAGCAAGATGATTAAAACGAGATGTAAATAATTGATTAAAAGCACTAGGGTGTCATGGGTTCATAGGGGATTCATGGGATTTGATCATACAAACATATTTTCTACTAGATGCAAGCAATTATTGTTGTGATGGGATCGAGTTAGTGTATATCTTACAATCCCTAGAAAGGTTTGGGTCCCGGAGCCGAATCGATTAGATTGTACAACATCTACAAGTCGTCTTAATCCTCCCTATCCAACTATATGCATGGTCTAATGAGACTCGGGTTGGTTTATGTGTTGGAGTAGTGTCCTCCACAATAAGTGCGTTTACATAATAAATCTCGTAAAAGGAATATCAGGGATTTATTTATTTATTTGTCAGCTGGTCATCGTTAATCGGTAATGATTGGCTGAATAGAGTTTGACATTCTTGTCATGTGACATGTGTGTGAATCACCGATCCCTTTAGGTCACACCTATAGGATGACGCCCAAATAGGATAAATTAATTATTTGTATGAGATACGAGATAATTAATTCCTTGTATTATTTGACTTTTAGTTAGTCATGTAAATGTATTATTTGATGACGGGTTACGAACTCGGGACAAGGAGATTTATTATTTAATTATGTGATATTAAATAATAAATATATATATTAGAATTTATTAATTAATTGTTAATTAATTAATTTTATACGATATGTGTATTTGTTTTGAGATGGAATTAATTAGCTATTTAATTTTACAAGAGGTTGTAATATTAGCTAAGTGGGATAATATTGACACATTGTGTGTTGATAAAATGGTCTTATGATTACTTAATGGTTAAGTAGTCATTGGTAGTTAATTTGCATTATTTAAGTGTTAAATAATTAAATTAATATTTATTTATGTAAGATAATTAAATATAAGACTTATAAGTATTTGTGGGGCAAATGTCGAAAACCGAAATAGACCCATATAAGTCCACTATGACCGATTTTTTGAGAGGACAACAAGTGTCCATTAAGTGGCAATTTCCACTTAGTTTTGTTTCCATTTTTGCCTATAAATACCCACCTAATCACGCCATTTCATAAGTTTGGAAAAATTTGAAGAAAATTTGGTCTTTGTAGTGTGCTTTGGCCGGACCATTAACTACACCAAGAGACCAACTTTTCTTCTTATTTTCTTCATCATAGTTCAACAAAAACACATATAAATATCAACTAATAATATTATCAAAGTAATAATATTAATTAGTACACCAAATATACATATTACAAAGTTACTACTACTATTAACTAGTTATTAATTTTAGTAGTATTTTGGGCTAATTTTGGGTGCCACCTTATGAGATTACCTATTTTGGTAATTGTGGTGTATTTGGAGGATCATCCATATTCCTATAGCTCAAGAACTACAAAGGTAGGAGACCTTTGTAGTGCCCTTACTTGCCTTAAACCATTGTAAGGATTTTTGTCTTAAGATGGTTTTATACCATTTTTTTTTTTGCATGCATGTAGATTTAGACCATATTAAATTAATTTGTAATTTTAATATCATAAGATGAGTATTAACATTGTCTAAATAATAACAAGTGGTATCAGAGCATTGTTAAATACATGCATGTTGTCTTAAGATGATTTTAGTAATTTATGAGATAAATTAATAAAATTGATATTATGTTACTAAAATTAGTTTAATCACATAATATGGTCTTGCATGTAAATAATCTGGTATTAGGATGATATGGGACGAAAATTTGATTTTTGTTAAATTTTTCCACTTTTTATAACTTAAAATGGCATAAAATTGAGTAAAAATGCATTAAAATTAATTAAGAGGTAATTAAAATTGATTGCATGTTAATTTTATGCATATTTATTTAGAAATAACCACATGCATGTTCTATTTATGAGATAAGTAGATACTTTAGATTAATGTGATTAATTTAGGTAGTTTATTGATTTTTATTTGATAAAAATTGGTAAATAATGGTTATTTTGTAAATAAATATTGATTTAATTTTAGGGCTCGAAATTTCTGAATTTTTAGCTCCTGTAAATTGTTCCAAAATGTAGAAAATTTTATTTTAAGTCATTTCAATTTTTATGGTTTGATTTAGAATTAAATCGTAAAAATTATCGCTTTACCGATTAAATTGTGAAATCGTTTTAAATAAATTTTAAAAACAAAAAATTTCACTTGCATGACATTTTTGGTGTAAGTCCAGAATGTTCATGGCTTTGAAATTTGTTTTTCCATAAATTTTTAAATTAAATGGAATTTTTGTATGATAATTGTGAATTATTATATCATTTTTGTCATAATTGTGTTTTAATTCCCATATAAATTCAAGATAATTTTTGAGAATAATTATTTTGATATATGACCAGATTAGTATGATGAGTATGTCTTAAATTTGTTTTAAGAATTGATTATGAATTTTTATTGGTAAAAATTCCGTCAAAGCAAGCTCAAATGATCGTTGTTGGTAAGTTAGACGATTTGGCATGTCATTTTCCATAATGCATTTTATTATTCATTTGGATGAATATTTTTTTTTTTTTTGCATTATAATAATGTAATTTTTCCTAATATGGCCATAGGTAGAAGTTGGTATTTCCCGTAATGTAATGAAATATCGACTTGTTTTGTAATTAATTGCGATTTCGTATCGCCTAATTTGTAATTAATTAATAGTTTTTATTTTAATTTTGTTACAATTGTATAATAGGGTATTGTTATGTAATTTAATTATTAGTAATTAGATGAAGCATCTAAAGACGGTGTTTTCGGAAAGACGTTCCGAAATCCTAAAGAAGGAGGCCAATTTATGAAGACTCCAGGGACCAAGGAGTTGGTTTCCCAAGTGTAATAATTTTAGTTAATTAGATTAACTAGGTGGCCATATTAGGACTTGTTTGTTTTAATTCATTTATGCATTCATGCCAAATCGTCATTACATGTTTTATTTTTGTTGTTATCGATTTAATTGTCTAGCATTCACCAATTTAGTTCACTTAAAAGTGATAGACAATTAAATTGATAAGATCTCTCACATTTGTTTAAAATTGAGATTAAGCCTTACCAAATAATAGCACCTATGAATCCCTTCTTCATTAGAGGTAGGTTCGGATCACCGAGGTACACTCTTTTTACGTTGGGTAAGTAGGGTAATAAAAGTTATTACGCGTGAAAATTAGTTGGACTCAACGGGATAAATATGGGTTGAATCGGTCCACCGTGCCCATATTTATTCTGGGGCTAAAAGATAGATTTTAAGAAAATCTGTCAACCAAGAGTTCTAGTAGTAGAATCAGTCAAAGTTGTTGACTCACCAAATTTATATAAATGTAGGTTGAATCGGTCCACCGTGCCCGTGTTTATATAAAATTGGATCTTGGAATCATTTATATAATTCAGTGGGAGATCATTATATAAATGGGAACTTGTTAAATAGTTTCACAAGTTAAATATTTCTAGACGATAAATGTTAATCTTTCCTTTATTTCCTTTGTAGTAATCACGATGACTTATACTAGTGAAACTGTCACCATAGCTAGAGATTCATGGCTACGTTCTTTTATGGACAAATATGTTTTAAAAGCCGACGGTAGTAATTTTAAAGATTGGGAGGAATAACTTCGATTAGCTGCCGCAGGTGATGGCAAATTACGCTACCTTGTCGATATCTCTCCCCTTCGCCTAGTACTAGGGCCACTGCCGATGTAAGGGAGGCTTTTTCAAATTATCAAAAGGAATCCGCTGCAATAAAAAATGTTTTGATTTTTTCAATGGATCCTGCTTTACAAAGGCAATGTGTCAAGTTTCGCGATGCACATGAAGTATTCTCGAGGCTTTCAACTATGTTTTCTGAAGCCCCGAGAATAATTCAGTATGACACCGCTGTTCGTTTCTTTGAGGCTAACCTCAAAGATGGTCAACCTATAAGTTCACACGTACTTAAAATGATTGAGTACGTGGAAACTTTAGAGGGGTTGGGATGTAAAATCCCCGACGAACTAGTGGTGGACCGAGTGCTCCACTCTCTCTCTCACGTCAAAGGATTTACCCAATTTAGGGTAAATTATAATATGACAAACATGAGAAAGAGTTTACATGAGCTCCATTCTCTGCTTGTACAAGTAGAGAAGGACATGGGATTGAGTGGGAATACAAGGAAAGATGTGCTTGCGATTAACGTGAAGGGGAAGAAGCAGTTTAAGAGGAACGCAGGTAAGAAGCCCTTTCAGGTGGAGGGCAAAGGTAAAGAAATTGCGAATTGCTCTACCAAGTCAAAACCTATAAAGGGTAATCCTCTTAAAGATACTTGTAATTATTGTAATAACAAGGGACATTGGAGACGTAATTGTACAAAGTACCTGGATGACATAAAAGCTGGCATTGTGAAGCCGACATGTAATTTCTCAACTGAATCTTTTATGATAGACATAAATTATGCTTCAAATACAACTTGGGTATTAGATACTGGTTGTGGTTCTCACTTGTGTAATCATTTGCAGGGCCTAAAAAGCATAAGAAAGCTAAACAAGGGTGATGTCGATCTCCGAATGGGAAACAGGTCTAAAGTAGCTGCCGTCTCAGTAGGAACTTATGTACTTAGTTTAGCTTCGGGGTTGGAGTTACATCTTAATAATTGTTATTTTGTACCAACGCTATCTAGAAATATAATATCCGTATCTGTGTTAGACAGAGAAGGGTTTTCCTTTATAATTAAAGACAAGTGTTGTACTTTTTCCCTTAATGGGATTGTATATAGTCAAGCTATTTCAATAAATGGTATTTATATTATAGATACTTGCAATGATGTTTATCATTTAGATAATAAAAGACTCAAAACAGGTGATCCTGATCAATCTTATATATGGCATTGTCGATTAGGACACATCAACGAGAAGCGCATTAAAAGACTAGTGTCGACTGGTGTAATTAAACCTTTTGATTTCGAATCATTTGGTACATGCGAATCTTGTCTTCTTGGCAAGATGACTCATTCACCTTTTCTAAGAAAAGGATCTCGAGATAGTGAGTTATTGGGTTTAATACATACCGATGTATGTGGCCCAATGACAGTCACTGCTAGAGGTAATTATGACAATTTCATTACTTTTACCGATGACATGAGTAGATATGGGTATACCTACTTAATGAGGTATAAAAGTGAAGCTTTTGATAAGTTCAAAGAGTTTATGAATGAAGTAGAAAACCAATTAAATAAGAAGATTAAAGCATTACGATCAGATCGTGGTGGGGAATATTTAAGCAATGACTTTAAAGATCACCTTAAAAACTGCGGTATTGTATCTCAGTTAACTCCCCCTGGCACACCACAATTAAATGGTGTGGCTGAAAGGAGGAATCGAACTTTATTAGATATGGTTCGATCGATGATGAGTCAAACAGAGTTACCTAAGTCATTCTAGGGTTTTGCCATTTTATCTGTTGTACAATCACTTAATAAAAGTCCCACTAAAGCAACTGACAAAACTCCATATGAGATATGGAAAGGGAAAGTCCCGAATCTGCGATACATGAAAGTATGGGGTTGTGATGCTTATGTCAAGAGAAAGTCTGACGATAAGCTTGCACCTCGTTCTGAAAAGTGTATTTTTGTAGGCTACCCTAAGGAAACTTGTGGATATTACTTCTACAATAGTAACGAGAACAAAGTGTTTGTGGCTCGTGAAGTTGTCTTTCTAGAAAAAGAGTTTATTTCTAGAAGACAGAGTGGGAGAAAATTTGAACTTGACGAAGTTCAAGAGCCACAAACTGATTTGACAATACAGGAAGATGTTCCTTCTACGTCCGAATCAGTTATTGTTCCCTCTGAACCTAGGAGGTCATAAAGGGTTAGTCGCCAGCCTGATAGATACCTTGGTATTATCGAGGAAGATAGTGACTATGAGGTTTTACTTTTAGAAAGTGATGAACCCAAGACCTATAAAGCAGCTATTATGAGTTCTGACTCTAAGATATGGCTCGAGGCCATGCAATCCGAAATGGATTCCATGTACGATAATCAGGTATGGGACCTGGTTGACTGACCTAAAGATGTTAGACCTCTTCAGTGTAAGTGGATATTCAAGATTAAAATCGGTATGGATGGACATAAAGATGTCTACAAAGCTAGATTGGTTGCAAAAGGTTTCACTCAGGTTCATGGTTTACACTATGATGAAACTTTTGCACCAGTTGCTATGCTTAGATCTGTTTGGATAATGTTAGCGATTATTGCATTTCATGATTATGAGATATGGCAAATGGATGTCAAAACCGCTTTCCTGAACGGGTTTCTGGAAGAGGAAGTGTTCATGACACAACCTGAGGGTTTTGTGGATCCTAAAAATCCTAACAAAGTATGCAAACTTAAGAGATCCATTTATGGTCTTAAGCAAGCGTCAAGGAGTTGGAATCATCGTTTTGATCATGTTATTAAACAGAATGGTTTTTCTCGAAGTGTTGAGGAACCATGTTTATACATGAAGTTTAGTGGGAGTAAAGTTGTTTTCTTACTTCTTTATGTGGACGACATATTACTCATTGGGAATGATGTTGATATGCTTGCTTTTGTTAAGAAGTGGTTGGGAAATCATTTCCAAATGAAAGATTTGGGAGAAGCTCGGCGCATCTTGGGTATCCGGATCTATAGGGATAGATCCAAAAGGATATTAGCATTGAGTCAAGAAGCCTATATCGATAAGATTCTTGACCGATTCAATATGAAAAACTCCAAGAGAGGTTTTCTACCTATGGGCGATGGGATCACTTTGAGTAAGTCACGTGTCCTACGAGCTTAAGGATATTGAACGCATGAAATCGATTCCTTATGCTTCCGCTGTTGGATCGATCATGTATGCTATGATGTGTTCTCGTCCCGACGTCTCGTATGCTTTGAGTATGACGAGTCGTTTTGAAAAAAACTCCGGTGAGAGTCACTTTGGATAGCCGCCAAGAATATTCTAAAGTACTTGAGAAGGACTAAAGATTCATTCTTAGTGTTTGGAGGAGAATCTGAATTACGTATAAGAGGTTACACGGATGCCAGTTTCCAAACCGATGGATGATTTGAAATCCCATGCTGGTTTTGTCTTTTTGTTGAACGCAGGGGCGGTTTGCTGGAAAAGTTTCAAAGAGTCTGTGACTTCTGATTCTACAACGGAAGCTGAGTACATTGCAGCCTCTGAAGCTGCAAAGGAAGCTGTTTGGATTAGGCAATTTTTAGAGGGACTGAAAGTAGTTCCGACCGCCGAGGATCCTATCACTTTGTATTGTGATAATAGTGGGGCAATTTTTCAAACAAAAGAGTCCACGTCTAGTAACAAATCTAGACATGTACTTAGGAAATTTCATGTAATTAGAGATTTAATCGAAAGGAAAGAAATTACGGTTTGTAAGGTTGGGACAGCTGACAACATCGTTGATCCTTTAACCAAACCTTTGTCTCAAGCTAAACATAATAGTCATGTAGTTTCGATGGGGTTGAGACGAATGCCAGAACTGTTTTAAATTATATGATATGTAATAATCAAAATATTGTATTTATTATTTCATATATGATAAGTTGCATTTATCGTTATATTCAGTTTTATGTCTGATTTTAGATACTTTGTTTTATCCAAATAGGTTGTAAAGACAATGTCGAACCCTATTAAGTGAACTGGATTAACATTGTATTTTGTCCCTAGTTACTTAATGAGGTGACGTCTCGGAGTGACTAGATTGTAAGGCGATAGATGACAGGTTCGACTGTCATATGGTCATAGTGATGACTGATCAATTACATAGGCATATTGTGAGACAATTTGTCGGACAGTGACCGTTTATAGAGTCTTTTTGTTGCTAGGTCGTGGCGAGGATTTCTATTTATTCCTTCGAGTCAATTCTTTAGACTGGTGACTATTTGTCTGAGTTGGTACGGTTTTCCGGTGGCTTTGGTTTTTGTTCTAGGTCGCACCGTAAAAGGAGGCCGATGAGCATTTACTGGGTCATTGTGATCTGTATCGAATGAAGAAAATAGGTCAACAGGATTGTCCTTTTAAGTCATATTTTATCTCAAGGCCACTCGAGGAGAGATGACTGCGAATGCGTGTACCACGCTCGGATGAGATCTATAGTAGATTATCCGGTCAGACAGTCATTCTCCTGATCGAGGAAACCACTTTATGATATGATCACATGCAAGAACGACCTGAAAGACATCTTGCATTGAGTGGGAGATATTATTGGACAAGAGAATTGGTAACGCACACTTGTGTCGGACAAGTGGGAGATTGTTGGAGTAGTGTCTTCCACAATAAGTACGTTTACATAATAAATCTCGTAAAAGGAATATCAGGGATTTATTTATTTATTTGCCGGCTGGTCATCGTTAATAGGTAATGATTGGCTGACTGGAGTTTGACATTACTGTCGTGTGACGGCGGTGATCAGCTGATCCCTTTAGGTCACACCTATAGGATGACGCCCAAATAGAATAAATTCTTTATTTGTATGAGATACGAGATAATTAATTCCTTGTATTATTTGACTTTTAGTTAGTCACGTAAATGTATCATTTGATGACGGGTTACGAACTCGGGACAATGAGATTTATTATTTAATTATGTGATATTAAATATTAAATATATATATTAGAATTTATTAATTAATTGTTAATTAATTAATTTTATACGATATGTGTATTTGTTTTGAGATGGAATTAATTAGCTATTTAGTTGAACAAGAGGTTGTAATATTAGCTAAGTGGGATAATATTGACACATTGTGTGTTGATAAAATGGTCTTATGATTACTTAATGGTTAAGTAGTCATTGGTAGTTAATTTGTATTATTTAAGTGTTAAATAATTAAATTAATATTTAATTATGTAAGATAATTTAATATAAGACTTATAAGCATTTGTGGGGCAAATGTCGAAAACCAAAATGGACCCATATAAGTCCAATATGACCGGTTTTTTGAGAGGACAACAAGTGTTCATTAAGTGGCAATTTCCACTTAGTTTTGTTTCCATTTTTGCCTATAAATACCCACCTAATCACACCATTTCAAAAGTTTGGAAAAATTTGAAGAAGATTTGGTCTTTGTAGTGTGCTTTGGCCGGACCATTAACTACACCAAGAGACCAACTTTTCCTCTTATTTTGTTCATCATAGTTCAACAAAAACACATATAAATATCAACTAATAATATTATCAAAGTAATAATATTAATTAGTACACCAAATATACATATTACAAAGTTACTACTACTATTAACTAGTTATTAATTTTAGTAGTATTTTGGGCTAATTCTGGGTGCCACCTTAGGAGATTACCTATTTTGGTAATTGTGGTGTATTTGGAGGATGATCCATATTCCTATAGCTCAAGAACTACAAAGGTAGGAGACATTTGTAGTGCCCTTACTTGCCTCAAACCATTGTAAGGATTTTTGTCTTAAGATGGTTTTATACCATTTTTTTTATTTGCATGCATGTAGATTTAGACCATATTAAATTAATTTGTAATTTTAATATCATAAGATGAGTATTAACATGGTCTAAATAATAACATTATGTCTTACAAGTCTCATTGAAAAGGTAAGTGATAGGTAAAAAATGCAAGGATTCATAGGCTCGCATTTCATCAAACATAACATGTGCATAATCTGAAATCACAACAAGCAAGCAAATTAATTATGAAAACATATTAGATTAAGTATGAATCAATCCCCATGTTGGTTTCCCCTAATTCCCCATTAACCCTAGTCAAGGAAACTACTCACTCATTATCAAGTTTTACATGCTAAGAAGGTTGTCAATCATACGAGCTGTGGACATGGGCCACGATCGGTCTGTGGATTTGGGCCACCTACCGGTCCGTAGTCACGGGCCACCTGCACACCAAGCCAATCTGTGGACATGCAGTGGTCTTTTGAAAGCCACACTCGGCGGCGTAAAAATGCTTTCGACCGGATCGCTTTAGATCGGTCGGTTTTGTCTCGGCAAAGGTCTCGAAACGATTAGAGATGTTCGGAGTCGCCACCAAGCATTTGTGGGATGGTTGGAACCCGTTCGAATCCACTTTATACCTAGGTCAATCAAGACAAAAAGCGGTGCTTGACATAGGTACTAAAGATAAGGACTCGTCCCCCTTTTAGCATTCTATGCCTAAAATGAATCTCGTACGCCCTGGATAAGGCCATCCACTATCCACAGGTTCTGAGTAAGGGGTGAGGGTACGTATTGGGAAGCCCTTTAATCGGACACCCAATCCCGCCCGCGTTAGCGGCCTCTACTGATCGATCGTGAATGTTTAAGTGCAAATGTTGATAAAACGGTTGAAATGCATGAATGTGCATCCAAAAGTTTAACCTAACATGTGAAAATTTCCTAAGTCGGTTGTTTACGCATGTACCAAGAAATTGGTGTCAAAGTTGAATTTAGATTTATTTGCATGTGAAAACGAAAATTAAACATCCATTTACCAAGTTTGGGTTATGATGCTTAACACGATCCATTTATTTGAAAAAGTGTGTTTAATAGACAAAGTATGAAATGCAAACTCGTCAATCTGATCCGTCATGTATTCGGATAAACCGTAATCGGGATCGTCCTAGACAAGTACCAAAATGGGACAGAACAGTGCCAGGCAGCCCCATTGGGGCGCGAGCCTATTGGCGAGGGAAGGGCTCTGCCCAAGTTTTGAAAGGTGGAAACAGGCAGCTTCTTGGGGCGCGAGCCATAAGGCGAGCCGAGAGGTGCCTCCTAGTTGTTAAAAAGTTTGTTTAAAACCATTTTTTTGTGATTAATGATTTGCAAGTATGATTTGCATGACTCGGAATAATTACTATTATGTTAGTAATATTCGTTGTCGGATTTGCAAGTTTGAAAAGCATAGTAAAATGTGTAAAAGGAAAATGTTTGATTTGAACTAATTATGCTAAGTTCAATTATTTGTAATTAGTCAAGTTTGTCATCGTACACGGATTAAACCGACATGGTATAAAGAACCAAGGATGATTATGAATTATGACTAATATATTTACAAATGTAAATAAATGAGAAAAATGGTAAATAAAAGAAAAGGGTGTTAAACTACCCATTAAAATGTAATTAACCAATAATATCATCTAGTCACGGAATAAACCGTCATGGTATAAAGAACCAAGGATGATTTTTGTAATGGTCAAAATATGTTTATCATAAAAATGAATTAAAATGGTAAATAAAAGAAAATAAATTCCTTTAAAATGTAATTAACCAATTAACATCACCGAGTCACGGATTAAACTGTCATGGTATATGGAACCAAGGGTGATTATAATTTTTGGCTAAAAAGTTTGTCATAAAAATTATTTGAAGCATTTGAAATGGTAAAAACCGATTGCAAATAAGAAATAAATAAAGAGGAAAGACGAGAACAAACACGGATGAGTCTGACCCGATAACCCACAAGAGGCGCGAGCCTCTTTGCATAGTAAAGGGCTTCTGTCTCGGGCCAAAACTCGGTTTTGGCTCGTCTAACCTATATTTGAATCGTGTTATGCATTGTTCATGCATATAAACTCATAAAAACAGTAAAGACATGAAATAAATGAGATATTTACACCCTCAAACTTTCGTGTATTGATGTTTGCAAGGTAGATGACTTTAGAGACGATTTTTTCGTAGCGACTACTCACGATCAAAGAAGTTTAAAAGAGTGCCTTAAAAAAGGATTTTGTTTTGAAAATATGTTGAAAATATGTTAATTAAAACATGTTGATTGATGAATTGAGTTGGTCAAATGGGTCGGTCGAATGCACGGCGACGGTACCAAATAATATGTGTAAGGAAGTCGGGTCTAGAAGTTTAAGGGAGAAGGAGGGGGCGGAGTCTCGCGTGAAGATTATGGTGTGTGATGGTGGGTATTTATAGAGAAATGTGGGGAGGTAGGTCGGTTTAGTTTGCTTAGAGGCTAAGCAGACACCTGCTTTAGGCGCGAGCTACCTTGTGATACAAATGGGTGTATTATTGTCCTTTTCAATTTGGACGTGGCCTTTGTTCTTTCCCTTGTTTGGTTGGTTTGATATGTGGTGTTTATATAAGATGTCGTGTAACAATATGGGCATCTAATAAGATGATTTTGGTGTTACTTGGGGTAGGTAATTTGTGTGCTTGACTCGGGTTTGACCCGTGTGAGTCGGGATTTGAATTTGGAGTCGGTTTTTAGCTCGGTGTCGGTTTTGACTCTAATTAGGGTCATTTTAATGCAAATGGCATGATAAAAACATTCATGGCATTATTTTCGACATTCGAGATTTTGTTTGACTCCGGTTAACTCGAGTTGCGGGTTTCTGAGTTGGTTTTGGGTCCGAAGACGGTTTTAACTCTAAATAGTGTTATTTTAATGCAAATGAAGTTAAAAAACTTTTGAAATCATTTTTCATATTCGAGTAGTGCATTAAACCATCTCATGTATAGCAAATTGTAGATACCCAGTATCTGCTGAGACTCCAACAAACACCCGATGAATATCGGACTACAACATGTTTTGGGATCGCAGCGTTTGATCGACAGTTTGTGTACAACTTTGCGTTGGAAAACTTAAAACGATTTCGAAAACAAAACATTTCAAAACATTTCAAAAATACCTGGAGTATTTAATGCATGACGACGGGGTCGCGATGACACTAACTAGAGTCAAAACCGACACCGGACCAAAAACCGACTCAAAAATTCAAATCCCGACTCCAACAACGAGTCAAACCGAGTCAAACACAAAAACCAAAATATCTCAAAGCCTTTTATTCTAAGTTTTCCCGGATTCATGTTGGTCAAGTACCAAACATGTGACTACAAAACCTAGGATAAAACAAATCATGATTGCGTTTGTTGTGAAAGCGACAACACAGCTCGAAGACCCGCGACGTGGCTCGCGCCTCTTTGAGCAGCCCAGGTGGCCACGTCGCTCAAAACTCACATAACCACTCATTCTCCTACAAATACCCCTCAAATGCCACCCATTTGAGAGTTACGCGAGTGTCCGCCCCCTCTTTTCTCCCCTAAAATTCTCGACTCGACTTCTAAAGTCACAATCCGACGCGTGTTTACGACCTACCGATCGTAAACACGAGCCTTACACATTTTTTGGTACCGTCATCGTGCATTAAACCACTTGACCTACCACTTCGACCACTACACCATCACTAAACTTTTAAAACAATCTTTTTACTTACCAAAACGGTTTTAAACCGAGTTTTTTCCTATCAAACAAGTTGTTACACTTACGTCGGTCACTAGGCATAACCAAACATGTAAGTATGAGGGTGTAAAAATCCTCTTTTATTATGTTTTCATTTGTTTCATGACTCTAACATGCTAAAACATGCATAACATGAACCAAAACATGGAATAAACGAGCCAAAACTGATTTTTGGTCTGAGGCAGAAGCCCCTTAGGTCGCCAAATGGCTCGCGCCTAAATGGGGTACTCAGACCAGAGATCAACCGTGTTTGTTCTCGTCATTTCCCTCAATCCATTTTTCATATTTGTAATCGGTTTTTACCATTTCAAGTATTTTCGAAACCTTTTTGTTTCATTTCACATGTTTTAACCATAAAACATTTTTCACCCTTGGTTCTTCATACCATGACGGTTAAATCCGTGTTTCGGTGATAATATTTGGTTAATGACATTTAAAAGGTATTTTAAAGCCTTTTATTTCATTTTTTACATTTTCAAACAAACATATTAGTCTCTAACACGAAATCGTCCTTGGTTCTACATACCATGCTGGATTTTAACCCGGGTGCGATGATGAGTATCGACTAATTACATTCAATATGGACTTAAAACAATTAGTCCATAATCATTTTTCAAAACTATTCATGTCAAGTTGGCCAAATCGAACCTGACACCGAATATTATCAAATAATGATGATTATTCGAGTCTAGTTCTTCAAATCAACAAATGCGGTCTAAACGACCCTATCAAAATAAATCCGGGTTCAAAAACCCATTTTTAACACGTTTTTTTAATGTTTTCTAAACAGCCAGAACACGGCATACAACCGTTGGCTAACCCGCGCCTCAAGCAGGCCTTTTCCTTCTCATTTTCAAAACCAGAGGGAGGCCCCTTACACCGCCGGCTGGCTCGCGCCTCTTATAGTCGTCTGGTACAGGGCCTGTTCCCTTCCAGCATTAGTCCAGGACGATTCCGACTCTGGTTAACCCGGATATAGGACGGATCAGATGACTATTCGATTATTCAAACCACATTTGCAAAATGCCATACTAAGACAAATGGATCATGTTATGCACCCTAAATCTAATACGGTAAATGGATGTTTAATTTCCGTCTTGCATGCAAATCAACCATTAATCCAACTCGACATCTTATACTTGATACTTGGATTAAATTAACCGACTTAGAAAGCTCTCACATGTTAGGTTTAAATCATTGGATGCGCATTCATGCATTTAAACCGTTTTATCAACTTTTGCATTCAACCAACCAAGATCGATCAGTAGAGGCCCCTAAACGCGGGCGGGATTGGGTGTCTGATTAAAGGGCTTCCCAATACGTACCTTCACCTCTTACTCAGAAACTTTGGATAGTGGACGACCTTATCCAGGGCGTACGAGAGTCATCCTAGAGATAGGATGCTAAAGAGGGACGATTTCCTTATCTTTAGTACCTATGTCAAACGCTGCTTTGTGCTTCGATTTGACCGAGGTATAAAGTGGAATTCGAACGGGTTCCAGGCATCCCACAAATGCTTGGTGGCGACTCCGAACATCTCTAATCGTTTCGAGACCCTTACCGAGACGAAACCGACCGATCTAAAACGATCCGGTCGAAAGCATTTTTACGCCGCCGAGCGTGGCTTTCAAAAAAGACCGCTGCCATTGTCCACGGATCGACTGGGCATACGCAGGTGGGCTATGTCCACAGATTGGCGACTCCGCTAGGGAAAATTAGGACACTTACGTCTTTGTGATCCCTAGATGGTGAGACTCGAACGAGGTCTTGGTTGGAATGCATTAATTGTGTAGATACCCGTATCCGTCGATATTGGAATTTATAGAGAACCCGACAAACACCCGATGATGATAGGACACATGTATTCTTTAGTTGTCACTGTCATTATTTGGAGCTCGTTTTACGATGTAGAATGGGCATCGTCGATGAAGTATTTTATTAATTTAAATGATATTTAAATTAATGTTTTTTTAAGTGAGTTCATTTTATTAATTTAAATGATATTTAAATTTAAGGTCTTTTTTAAAGTGATTTCAATTTAATTTATTTTATTTTGAATTTATTTTCCCAAGTTTATTTTATTGAAAATAAAATAAATATTTGATTTGAAAAATCATTTTATGAGTATATTTGGTTTGAAAAATCATTTATTTCAATGTGTTATTTGATTTGAAAAATCGATTTGAAAATCGAAAAGAACTCGTTTTGAACATGTGTTTTTGAGCTCGATTTTAGCTCGGTTTTTGAGCCCGTTTTCTTTACGAATTGGCACGAATATCGAGTACACTAACGAACCTAGACCACTACCCATCCAATCCAGTTCGAACCCCCTTAACCACGGCCCAAATCATGCCCCAAATCACCCCCACAAACAGCCCGCAACAAACAGCCCCCCCTGTTTTGGCAGCTCAATCCCGAGCCCAAAACCCGCTCCAAACACCACCAAAACCCGTGCCCATTAACCCTAACCCATACCCTAATATCCTACCCATATTACCTTACCTTAATCACCAAGAAAACCCCCCATACGAACCCTAGAAAGCCCCCCAAAAGCTGCTGGACAGCAGCTATGCTCAACAGGCCCGATTGCCTCTCCCTCTCTTTTACCCTACTTTAACTCCTTATAAATACCACCCCTTCACCATACATTCATTCCTCTAAGTTCTCCATACATCCTACCATCACTCACAAGCTTTAAACCTCAGAAACAAACCCTAATTGCCTCTCAAAAACCCTCCACAAAACCGACATACAAACTGAAACTGTTTGTGTGTCTTCCTCGAAAAACAATTCGTTCCTCCCTCAAACCTCCATCAAAACTCGATTTTCTTGTTCCTAATTAACCACATAACATCCATCTACACATTAGACAAAGATTTATGAGCCAAATTGCCCTTGAGAGTACACGAAATCCCTCGAAAAACAGAGTGTTATACACTCTGTTTTCGCGGTTTGTTCTTGTCTGTCCAGTTCTGTTTGTGCTCGTTTTTCGTGCCCAATAACCCAAAACAAGCAGGGGTCGCTTTAAGATCTCTGTTCTCCTCTCTTTCTAGTTTTCAAAACATCTTTTAAATCGAATTTTCGTCGTGAAACGAGGGAGAAATCATCGTTTGAAAGTTGCTGTCCAGATTTGTCAAAAAACGCGTGTTTGCTTTGTTTCTTCGTCGACGACGGCCTCTCGAGATAAAATCTACCATCGATTACGACCCAAGACGGTGTCAACGATACATGTAGGTTGAGGGTGCATCAAATCCTCCTCTTTCTCCTTTTTTATTTCGTTTTTTATGCTTGTTCTTTTATAGTTTGTTTTATTCGTTTATCGTTTTTGTTTATCGATTGTTTAATTAACTATGAAACTAGTCTAGTCCGAGTATGAGTTAAAGTACCACCATGAACACCCGCGTTGACTTGAGATGGGAAAAGAAACCGCTACATCAGTCGGTCGTACACCCCCGTCTCATTTACATATCCTCGTGTTCAAGGTAGGGCATTAATAAAACCAATTCTAACTTCGTTCTTCGCTTTTGACCTCTCCTTTGTTTCGTGTGATTCGACCCACCCTAGGATCATTTACATGTTAGTATGACCTCTGATTGTTAACATATAACTCGTTTAGATGACATTAGATCAATTTAATAACCTAATTAGACATGTTAGGGTGCTTCGACATAGCTTTTAAAATCAATCGACAATTTCAGAACTTAATTGAATTCATCTTCCCTTTCACTAATTTTCTCGCTAGCATGGAAGTGCGTGCTTAACACCTTTCCATTTGCACTCGTTGACGATTTAAAATTGTACCTAACCTAGTTCGTATTTATTTAATTCAATTTGTAATTAATTAACCTTTAATTTGTTTTATTTATTTCTAATTTTTTAAAAGTCGTTTTAATTATCTTTTATGGTTCAAAATCTGTAAATTTAATTTAATGATTTTGTTCGTAATTTATTTTACTGATTTCGTAATTAAAACATAATTAACTTTGCTTTTCTACAAAACCGTGCCTTGCACGGGTCTGTCTGACTTCTGATCCGTGCACTGCACGGGTCTGCCAGTTTTTGTTTCTTTTCTTCTTTTGTTTCTTTAATTGTTTACTAATCCTATTTTAATAAATATGGATTGGTGAATAATTTTAATAAGTTGGGTTCAATTTAATTAATAAGTTGTACCTAATTTATTTCAAGCCTTTGTACTTATTTATTTTAATTTAATTAGTTTAATTCTAATCTAATTTGTTTATTAACTAATAATTCGGCTAACATCTTTAATTAGTCTAACTTAGCTTTAGCTTTTTTTTTGTTTACATTTGTTTCGTTTATTAAGACTTAATAGTTTAAGTTGTATTTTGTTAGTTTGTATTGTAATCCGAGTCAAAGTAATTACGATAGTTGTTGTAATTAGATTGAGTTGTAATTTATTTCTCGTTGTGTCGGCATGAAATGCCTGGGTTGTAATAGGATAGATCCCAATGGCTCCCCCATTCCTCCTAAGCCGTGTTTGCGCATCTTTTATTTTAAATCAACCAACATGCTAAAACAACTTTGACAAAGTTAGTATTCATGCATTAAACGACATAGAAATTGTTGTCACATGTTAGGGTTTTAAAACGATGTTTGCATATCATATATCGTAGTAGCTATGACCTTGTTTGAAATCCGATACTTGACTTAGTAGAGGCCGTTATTGACGGGCGGGGTTGGGTGTCCTTATGGGCTTCCCAAAGACGTACTGCACGACCCCTTACTCAAGATCTATGGTTTGTGGATCCGTCTAAATACCATTGGATTATGAGAGTCATTCAAATCGAGTGATATAGGGTACAAGTCTTTATCTTTAATGACTCGTAGTCGATTGGCTTTATGCTTTTCGATGAAAGGTGTAAAGTTGACTTGAACGGTTCCAAGTTCCCAAAAACTTGGTGGCGACTCTAATTTGTCTTAATTCGATTCGAAAGAACCTCGAGTCGATTATGCCAGTGTGGATCCCGCGGACGCAGCCTTCCGAGGGCCTTGTCCACAGTTTGGCGACTCCGCTGGGGAAAAGAGGACTAGTTACACTTTGTTTCTAGGGTCTTTTCCTCCGAGGTGAAACTTGAAAAGAAAGTGTTGGAAAGTAAAACATTACTCATAGTGCTACGATTCATGCATAAACCCTTAAGGACTTGCCCGGGCCGTCCCAGCGTTTCTTCGTGATGCGTGGGGGGCGACGTCCCACTATGCTAGGAAGCTGCACATTGCTCGCTTCCACTTCACCTCGCGTGGTTCTTGATGGTGGGGACGATCTTCTAGGTACTCTACCTTAAGACACCTTGCTCTATAAGACCGCAAAAGGATGGAGGGCATAGACCTTCTTATAGAAGACTTGCCGAGACTTAGAGATGTCTAGGAGCATACATCCTTATAACATGAGAATGACAATGTGCAATTTGTTTTCCCGAGTCTTTTTCGAAATTTCCCATGTCCTTTTCAAAACCGAACTTTTGAACAACTTACTTTCAAAATAGCATGGTTTTAAAAACGCGGAATGCTGCCCAAATAGGACTAGAATTTTCGGCCCAAAATGAGCTTTTATAGCCGGCATGCTGCCCATTTCAAATCTCATTTTCAATTATTCGTTTTTTCCGAATTCAATCCAAAAATGTTTCTCGAACCTCAACCAAGCATGAAATGCGTCAAGTCGTGTCCGGGTCATGGCCGTGTTAGGCCAGGTGTGTTTCGTTCCAAGAGTCTAGAACACGACCTTGTTGGGTCACCCAAGCTCACCTCTTGGGCCTTGAGTCATGTTGGTCGACCAATTGGTCTAGGATAGTCCACAGAAACGTCCAAGCTAGGCCCTTTAGGACGTTTCACTCGAACCTAAGGACTATGTTGGTCCAATCACGGGTTTAGTCACACCGAGTCCAGTTTAGAATCGAGCTATGACAGCTTGAGTCATGTCGTCTTGTCGAGTCTAAAATGAATCAAGGTCTAGATCCAACCGTGAGTCGAACCTCTGGTTAGTCAATCTCAAGTCGAGTCTTTGTTTGAGTCAAGTTGGGGTCGTGTCCTTAAGTGTGCAGGGCTCTTACTTTAAATATTGACTCAGTACGGGGTTTTCTTGTAGAAAGGCCGCCAAAAACCCGACGTCAAGAAATGGAAGATGCTGTTAACAAGCTCACTGAGGCCGTGAACCTCATGATGACCCGAATGGATGCAATCGAATCTAAGCCGAGTGAAGATTCCCTTCCATCTACCCCACCTCCCGATGATCCGGAGAAACGGTTCAAGTTCATCGAAGACCGTTTGAAACTCTCCCCGGGGAAGAACATTCACTATGAGAATGCTAGGGCCTATGCCCCGATTCAGATAAGTTTCCCACGAACATGGTACTCACCGACATCCCAAAGTTCAAGGGCACCAAGATCCACCCACCATGTTAAGGCCTATAAAGGGTACTTAGCATTGAAGGGAGTACCGCCGACATGCTCTCTCAAAATTTTTGCCCAATCTCTGGATGAACACCCGAAGGCGTGGTTCTATAATCTTGACCTTAAGAACTTCCCCACTTTCGAAGATATTACGGTGGAGTTCTGTAAGCACTATGCTGACAATGTTGAGATTCAAACCAACATAAGGACATTGGAGGTGATGACACAGAAAGAAAAAGAAGGTTTTACTGAATTCATTGCAAGATGGCGCGCTGAAAGCGTGAAGTTAGCCAAGAAGCCTGACGAAGTTGAAATGGTAGATAAGTTCGTAAAGAATCTACGACCCATTTACCGCAATGCTCTGAAATACCAGAATTTTGGCTCTTTCAAAGAGTTGATAAGAATCGGGATAAAGGTAGAAGATGATGTCATAAGGGCGAGGGCCGGCCCGAAAGGGTACCAAGGGGCCTCTTCGTCTAAGGCCAAGGCCCCAGCAACGACCCATATTAATGAAGCCATCAATCTCTTAGAAGGGCAATCGAAGAAGTCGCAGCGCCAAACACCTAGGGCATTCACCGATATCGGATGCACTTATACATACGCTCTCCAAAGGCTCATAGCCCAAGGAAAGCTGAAGCCTATTGGTCCAACTCCGGACCCTCCCGCTAATCAACAAGGTAAATGGTACAAACCAAATGCCTACTGTGCCTTTCATCAAGGGAAAGGCCATGATACTGAAAGGTGCTATCGACTGAAGCACGAAATACAAGACATGATCGAGAATGGAACACTCCCGATCCCAACTGTTAAACCCAATAACATCACCAATCCATTTGGCGATCACGCCAACTTTGTTTCTGTCGAAGACAATGTCGATTATTCCCATCTTATCCGCCCATGTCACTTGAAAGGGGTGTTTATGGGGAAAATATTTGTGGATTGCTTTGAATTCTTGCCAAACCCAAAGAATGAAATTCAAGTCGGGAGTCTTGCTCTAGCATGTACTCCTCTCGTTAACGAAGTTAATAAAAGACAATTCGATTCACCAACTTTCATCACTGGCGTAGAGCCTCAGAGGACTACCTCAGGATGGAGGCCGACCATCAAAGGGATCAAGGACAAGAGCCAAGCATCTAAGCTGACAGCTGAACAAGAGAAAGCTCAAGACCAGATTTGAAAATTATGAGTCGGGATCTATTTTCTTTTCTTAGTCGAGTCGAGTCTAGGACTTTCTTTTCTTGAATTTGAGTCGTTTGTTCCGCGATGTCCTAGGGTGTGTCCTAGGAATCGTTCCTTCGAGTCTATTAAGCATTTGTCATTCCAATAAAAAGTTGCAGTTTCGTTTCCAAATATGTCCTGTTTCCAATCCTCAATCATTCCGAAAACATGATAAAATGCACAACACACTCAAAGGCATCCCTGGGGTGGAAGTATGTCCCGTTTCAAAATGTAAGGATACTTTAGGGTCCCGTGTCTGTTTCCTTTACCTATTCCATGTCTGGCGGTAGAAAACCTCCATCAGAACCAGTGCTTATGACAAGCTTTTAGATGATTCTATGACGAACCCGGACTAGCTCCTTGTTTCCCTATCGATGATGGAAGGCAAGCCTTTTCCCCAACAAAATCATCCCATCTCGAAGAGAGAAGATATCAACCCATTCTAACAAGGAATTGTTAGTTCTTACCCAATTTAGTTGGCGAAGCCCAGTTTTTAAGGTGTATCCGTTTGTGACTAAGGGAATGAATAGAAGACCGTTTTCAAGAAGAGAAGAAAAAAAGATGAAAAAGAATGAAAAGATGAGGAAAAAAAGGACGAAAAAAAAAGGAAAATAAAAAAAATGAAAAAAGATGAAAGAAAAAGAAAAAAGAAAAAAAGATGTTGAAGTCGTTGCAGAATGCTTTTGGTTGGATGTCGAAGTTACAGAGGCCATAAGTCAAGTCAAGTACCCATAGTTGAAGTTCAATGGGCGAAGCCCGAAAGCTTAAGTAGTAACCTTTTTACCCTCTAAGTCCTTCCTGAGACAGTTACAAAGAGATAGTCGGGAATTTTGAGAATTATTCCACTTGTGTTGTTACACCCAGCCTTTAGGGTCCAGACATGGAGATTTGAACCCACATTGTTTTCCAACCCATTTTGCACTCGTGGTTCATCAAACCCGAGACACCCATTCCAACCACATCAGCAGCCATAGCCCTTGGCCTTAGCACCACAAAACAAACCTTCAGAATGATGGTTAACTATTCCAACTTGTTATTACCAAGCTCCACATCCCAAAAGATCCAAGCCTTTTACACCTAACCCCAAACACGGGATTTAGCGGTACTTTACAGGCTAGAATGGGATATGACATGATACCTTAGGTGAAACCTTCGACTGTGTACACACAATCAAAATGCCATGTTTATGCACCATGATCGAACTACGTCGGATTTGATTTCGCTCCACGCGAATACGTAGGCAGTCCTTCAGAATAAGGGATTCAATCCACTCATCAAACAAGTTGTCATCTTGTCGGTTTCTTACGGGTCCTAACCAAGTCCAAATGAAGCCACCTTTGTTTGAGTCGGTCTTAGCACTCGATGTAGGCTAGGATAAGGATATAGGTTCAGATGAGTAATGTCAAGTCTCGGAATGAGCTTTATCTAACGGTGTAGGCAAAGATGCTCAGTCAGATAGATGTGGGTTTTTGTTGGAAACAGAAAATATGAAAAACCCGCTGAAAAGAAAGAAGGCGTGGAAGAAAAATAGTAAAAGCCCGCTGAAAAGAAAGAAGGCGGTGGCAAGAAATGATGAATACTCGCTGAAAAGAAAGGAGGCGAGGAGAAGAGTGGCAGAATGTTCCCAACAAGAGTGATGTGTGATGTCTAAGTGTTCTCATAAAATCAGTCTGTGTTTAGTGTCTGGGCGAAGCCAACATTGTTGCTCCGTGAGTTTAATCCACCTTGTCAATGCCAAGTGATCTTGATTCCCATGTGCCCTTGGGAGCACGCCCATGCCATACGATATCTCTGTCACAAGTTCGACGACCTTGTGATTCCCATTTGCCATCTTTTGGCGCCGGAATGGCCAATTTACATTTCTACCCCCAGCAAGTCCATAATTGAATTAAAACCCGTGCACACTTACGGTTTTATTTTCCTTTTTTGTTTTACGGTAGCGGGCTACGCCCACGTTGTTTACGAGTCATACAGAGTGTCTGTGTCGTATTTCATGCTCACCCATCAAGGTTTGATTTCAAAAATTTCAAAATGCCGAAAATTTCAAAATTTCAAAATGTCAAAAACTTTTTGCGAATTATGGATAGATGATCCAAGTAGTGGAATCTTTGCGGGTCGATGGCCCAATCATTCAAAATTTCAAATTCAATTTTTGAAGGGTCGATGGCCCACCATTCCAAGTGATGTCAAATTTAAACTTCGGGTCGATGGCCCAATTATCCAAAATTTCAAATTCAAACTTCGGGTCGATGGCCCAATCACACAAAACTTTCAAATTCAATTTTCGGGTCGATGGCCCAATTATTCAAAATTTTCAAATTCAATTTTCGGGTCGATGACCCAGTATTTCAAATGATCCAATTTCAAGATTGATGATACAAATGTGCTTATGTGATGATTATTGCTAGTACGTTTTTTTTGTTCCAATTATAGCAGGATATGCTTCAACTGGGGGCTCTAAAGTCTTCGACTTTAGAGCCATTGCAAACTGGGGGCTCTGAAGCCGTAGGCTCCAGAGACTATTATCAAGATGTAAAGGATGACATCCACAAGAATTCAATTCGATACAAGAGTATGAAATGGAAGAATTCCGTAGCTGAAAGCAAATGAGAAAAGCGGCGGCAACCTCCTTGGAAAGTCCCGTCCCGTTCGGACAAGTGCCAGCAGATGATAAATTTCGGGCAAATGTCAGCAGACGATGAATTTTGGACAAACGCCAAACAGATGATAAACTTTGGGCATGTGTCGGCATTCTTAAACTACGACGCGGTTTGATTCCGTGAGAAACGGATACGTAGGCGCCTAAGGATAAGGCTCAATCCACCATATATGCAATTTATGGGTCGATGACCAACGATGATATTTCGACGCAACGAAGCAAGAGTCAATCCCCAACGAAGTTTCGGTATGATCTCTTCTTATGGTCAAGAGCTTATATACGCAAGTCTAATGGACTATAAACGACCCGAAGAATCCTCGGTCGAGAGGGACCTGGGGTATACTTTGACTTTCGCCTTGTCCAAGCCTCGGTCAAAGTGGGGCTCTCAGAGATACCCGTATCCGTCGATATTGGAATTTATAGAGAACCCGACAAACACCCGATGATGATAGGACACATGTATTCTTTAGTTGTCACTGTCATTATTTGGAGCTCGTTTTACGATGTAGAATGGGCATCGTCGATGAAGTATTTTATTAATTTAAATGATATTTAAATTAATGTTTTTTTAAGTGAGTTCATTTTATTAATTTAAATGATATTTTAAATTAAAGTCTTTTTAAAGTGATTTCAATTTAATTTATTTTATTTTGAATTTATTTTCCCAAGTTTATTTTATTGAAAATAAAATAAATATTTGATTTGAAAAATCATTTTATGAGTATATTTGGTTTGAAAAATCATTTATTTCAATGTGTTATTTGATTTGAAAAATCGATTTGAAAATCGAAAAGAACTCGTTTTGAACATGTGTTTTTGAGCTCGATTTTAGCTCGGTTTTTGAGCCCGTTTTCTTTACGAATTGGCACGAATATCGAGTACACTAACGAACCTAGACCACTACCCATCCAACCCAGTTCGAACCCCCTTAACCACGGCCCAAATCATGCCCCAAATCACCCCCACAAACAGCCCGCAACAAACAAGCCCCCTTTTGTTTTGGCAGCTCAATCCCGAGCCCAAAACCCGCTCCAAACACCACCAAAACCCGTGCCCATTAACCCTAACCCATACCCTAATATCCTACCCATATTACCTTACCTTAATCACCAAGAAAACCCCCCATACGAACCCTAGAAAGCCCCCCAAAAGCTGCTGGACAGCAGCTATGCTCAACAGGCCCGATTGCCTCTCCCTCTCTTTTACCCTACTTTAACTCCTTATAAATACCACCCCTTCACCATACATTCATTCCTCTAAGTTCTCCATACATCCTACCATCACTCACAAGCTTTAAACCTCAGAAACAAACCCTAATTGCCTCTCAAAACCCTCCACAAAACCGACATACAAACTGAAACTGTTTGTGTGTCTTCCTCGAAAAACAATTCGTTCCTCCCTCAAACCTCCATCAAAACTCGATTTTCTTGTTCCTAATTAACCACATAACATCCATCTACACATTAGACAAAGATTTACGAGCCAAATTGCCCTTGAGAGTACACGAAATCCCTCGAAAAACAGAGTGTTATACACTCTGTTTTTGTGATTTGTTCTTGTCTGTCTAGTTCTGTTTGTGCTCGTTTTTCGTGCCCAATAACCCAAAACAAGCAGGGGTCGCTTTAAGATCTCTGTTCTCCTCTCTTTCTAGTTTTCAAAACATCTTTTAAATCGAATTTTCGTCGTGAAACGAGGGAGAAATCATCGTTTGAAAGTTGCTGTCCAGATTTGTCAAAAAACGCGTGTTTGCTTTGTTTCTTCGTCGACGACGGCCTCTCGAGATAAAATCTACCATCGATTACGACCCAAGACGGTGTCAACGATACATGTAGGTTGAGGGTGCATCAAATCCTCCTCTTTCTCCTTTTTTATTTCGTTTTTTATGCTTGTTCTTTTATAGTTTGTTTTATTCGTTTATCGTTTTTGTTTATCGATTGTTTAATTAACTATGAAACTAGTCTAGTCCGAGTATGAGTTAAAGTACCACCATGAACACCCGCGTTGACTTGAGATGGGAAAAGAAACCGCTACATCAGTCGGTCGTACACCCCCGTCTCATTTACATATCCTCGTGTTCAAGGTAGGGCATTAATAAAACCAATTCTAACTTCGTTCTTCGCTTTTGACCTCTCCTTTGTTTCGTGTGATTCGACCCACCCTAGGATCATTTACATGTTAGTATGACCTCTGATTGTTAACATATAACTCGTTTAGATGACATTAGATCAATTTAATAACCTAATTAGACATGTTAGGGTGCTTCGACATAGCTTTTAAAATCAATCGACAATTCTGTAACTTAATTGAATTCATCTTCCCTTTCACTAATTTTCTCGCTAGCATGGAAGTGCGTGCTTAACACCTTTCCATTTGCACTCGTTGACGATTTAAAATTGTACCTAACCTAGTTCGTATTTATTTAATTCAATTTGTAATTAATTAACCTTTAATTTGTTTTATTTATTTCTAATTTTTTAAAAGTCGTTTTAATTATCTTTTATGGTTCAAAATCTGTAAATTTAATTTAATGATTTTGTTCGTAATTTATTTTACTGATTTCGTAATTAAAACATAATTAACTTTGCTTTTCTACAAAAACCGTGCCTTGCACGGGTCTGTCTGACTTCTGATCCGTGCACTGCACGGGTCTGCCAGTTTTTGTTTCTTTTCTTCTTTTGTTTCTTTAATTGTTTACTAATCCTATTTTAATAAATATGGATTGGTGAATAATTTTAATAAGTTGGGTTCAATTTAATTAATAAGTTGTACCTAATTTATTTCAAGCCTTTGTACTTATTTATTTTAATTTAATTAGTTTAATTCTAATCTAATTTGTTTATTAACTAATAATTCGGCTAACATCTTTAATTAGTCTAACTTAGCTTTAGCTTTTTTTGTTTACATTTGTTTCGTTTATTAAGACTTAATAATTTAAGTTGTATTTTGTTAGTTTGTATTGTAATCTGAGTCAAAGTAATTACGATAGTTGTTGTAATTAGATTGAGTTGTAATTTATTTCTCGTTGTGTCGGCATGAAATGCCTGGGTTGTAATAGGATAGATCCCAATGGCTCCCCCATTCCTCCTAAGCCGTGTTTGCGCATCTTTTATTTTAAATCAACCAACATGCTAAAACAACTTTGACAAAGTTAGTATTCATGCATTAAACGACATAGAAATTGTTGTCACATGTTAGGGTTTTAAAACGATGTTTGCATATCATATATCGTAGTAGCTATGACCTTGTTTGAAATCCGATACTTGACTTAGTAGAGGCCGTTATTGACGGGCGGGGTTGGGTGTCCTTATGGGCTTCCCAACACGTACCCTCACCCCTTACTCAAGATCTATGGTTTGTGGAACCGTCTAAATACCATTGGATTACGAGAGTCATTCAAATCGAGTGATATAGGGTACAAGTCTTTATCTTTAATCACTCGTAGTCGATTGGCTTTATGCTTTTTGATGAAAGGTGTAAAGTTGACTTGAACGGTTCCAAGTTCCCAAAAAACTTGGTGGCGACTCTAATTTGTCTTAATTCGATTCGAAAGAACCTCGAGTCGATTATGCCTGGTGTGGATCCCGCGGACGCAGTTCCCGAGGGCCTTGTCCACAAATTGATATTACGGTCACAGTCGGGTTCCTTGTCTGGGCCCATAACCTCACCCTTTTCGACCAGTTGGATCGTCTCGTCGGCGTGAGTTTTATCATCCCCGCGTTTCGAATTCCGATTGAGTCAAGCATACCATTGACGTCACACATTTCTGTTTCGTCAAAGAGCTTTCATCACTTTCGAACACGAGGCTAGTGCACCCTCCTTACACATTTTGTTTGGATTGGTATCCCTCTCGCAAATCGGGGTTTGATTGCTTGGTGTGTAACCCACCCTTTTAAGCCAAAACCCGTGTCAGCATGATGCATAATATAATGAATTGTGAGTGCTTATGTGCTAGTTGATCATAAGTCCTTCCGTGTCATTTTCAAACTTTCAAAAACACCCTTTTTGCGCCGTTATAATGGCCATTTCAAACCTCGGTATTTCGCTGGCCGATAATCGCCTTTCTAGGCCGTCGTAATGACGATTTTCAAACCCGGTTTTGTATAACCATTTCAAATCGCCTTTCTAGGCCGTCGTAATGACGATTTTCAAACCCGGTTTTGTATAACCATTTCAAAACGGCTTTCTAGGCCGTCGTAATGACGATTTTTCAAACCCGGTTCTGTATAACCATTTTAAATCACCTTTTTACGCCGTTATAATCGCCGCATCTAGACACGGATTTTAACCCGTTTCGCGCCGACAATGGCTCTTTCAAAACCCGAGAAAAGCACACACCCTTTTCTCGAGACACTTTCGAGATCCCGAGGACCATGCACCGTCCCCGAGACCTTTCAAACATTTCATACTCGATTTTCAAAACATACAGTTTCGAATTTCAAAACCGTCTTGGGAAGCAACACACTGTTTTCCGAGCCGACTCAAACTCAAACCGTCTTTTGCAAATAAACTTAAGACAACCCTTTTCAACTGATCGACTTGCGGAGATTTCTATCTTCGGAAGCCGCCCATTAAAGCGACAAATGATTCTTTTTTATAATTCCTATTTTCGAGAACTTCAGTCCACCATTCCAATTCCGCCTCGTGTCTATCGAGTCAAAGCAAACGTACTTATGGGTCTTTACTTATGAGTCGTCTCACCACAAGACCCGTCCAATGGCGTCACGCCGTCATGTTGGACTTGTGTCAAAGTTTCGGTTAAACACCGTCACGTCATAAATCGAGTCAGCACCGAGGGACCACACACGACCGCCCCGTCTTGTTGAGTCTGTCTTTGTCTCGTCCTCTGTGTTGTCTGTGTTCAGTCTTGGAACCGTGTCGGATTGAGTTGTAATGTGATCCGTTTTTCTGCCTCAGAGCCATGGCCCCGTCTTCAACTTCGTCTGTCAACCACAACAACAATGATAACAACAGAGATGTCACAACTGATCAGCTAGCCAGCCTGCTTACCGCTCTTAAGGTCACTCTGGATCGCGTTGAGGAACACAATACCCACCTCTGACTGAATTTGAGAAGAGGCTGAAACTCTTGGAAGAGCAGCTCCTAGCCCGGGGCAACAATATCCACCTTGAAAATAACCGAAGGTTTGAACCTGTTGGGGACCAGTTACCTGACAACTTCACCCTGACCGATGTGCCTAAGTTCAAGGGAGTGGAGGACCCACTCAACCACATCCGTGCTTTCAAAGACTACATGGCCATTACGGGGGTCAAACATGAGCTCTTTACCCGGATCTTCCCATCCTCTCTGGAGCCGATTCCTCGCCAATGGTACTACTCCTTGGATCCGAAAAACCTTACCACTTGGGATGAGATCGCAGTTGAGTTTGCCAAACAGTATGCCGACAACGTCGAAATCCAGGCCAACACCCGCACTCTCGAGGTGCTAACCCAAAACGACAAGGAAGGGTTCACTGAGTTCCTAACCCGTTGGAGGAGGGTGAGTACTCAGCTGGTCAGTAAGCCGAGTGAATCAACTCTGGTGGAAACATTTGTCAACAACCTCCACTCGGTTTATGCCAACCTGCTGAGGTATCAGAATATTAAAACTTTTCAAGATCTGCAGATTCTGGGGACACATATTGAGGACGACCTCCGAAAGGGTGTCTTAGCAAAGACCACCGGCAGGGGTTACCAGGGGTCCACCTCAACCGGATCGCGCCCTTACGGTCATGCAAACAAGATTGATGAGGTCAACCTCGTCGAACCATCTGCCAAGAAAACCGAGCGCCCCCAGAGAGTGTTCACCAACATAGGGTCGACTTATGCAAGTGCCCTGAAAAGGCTTATGGACCAAGGGAAGCTACCGATCAGACCTACCCCGGATCCGACCGATGCCAAGAAGTCCCGATTTTGGAACCCCAACGCCTACTGCCAGTATCATCGAGGGAAAGGGCATGATACCGAAAATTGCTTCAAACTCAAGCACCTCATTCAGGACATGATTGAGAAAGGAGATGTGCCCATACCCCCACCAACTAAACCGAACAACAAGATGAATCCCCTGGGAATTCACGCCATCTCTGACGATGAGCCGACCCTAGACTGCTCTCATCTCATCTTGCCAATTGACGACAAGGTGAATGTTCTGGAAAAGGACCCTTCAGACGGAGTGTTCGTGTTCGATCTTTGCCACCATGCTCACTATGTTTCAGCAAGTTGAAGAGGCCATAGCCAGCCTCTCTGAGAGAATCACCCGACTCGACGACCCCTACCGTCGACTCATCTTCAATCCCCCAACACCGCGTCCGAGGGAGAATTCCCCAAGCATTCAAAACTACCCACCCCAGGATGGATTGGTCCCGTGACCATTTTGGCATAAGCCTCACGAGAATCACCTTCAAAATAACCACCTTCAAAATAACTACCCTCAAAATAACTACCCCCACAAAAATCGCCCTCACAAAAATATTCCCCACAAGAACTACCCACCGAGGAATACCCCTCCAAGGTATCCTCGAGACCCTGAAATTAACGGCATATGGCGGGACGATGTTGAAGATGTCTATGTCATCCCGGGGAAGGAAAAGCGGACGAAGGAAATCGGACATCTCACCCAGTCCGGACGTCCCTATCAGAATCCAAGCAACCCAGCGGTCATTCTAACAACGAATGACCAAATCGTCCCAGAGGTGGACACTCAACCAAAGGCCCTCGAGAACTCAATCCTGAAACATCTCCAGAAAGCAAAAGCCGAAATCTCAATTTGGCAACTAATCGCAACGTCTTTTGAGCATCAACAGGCCTTGTTGCAGGCCTTGGGAAAATTAACTGTGCCCTCCACCTCTTCTCCAGAAGAAATAGTGGCACACATGACGAGAGACGCCCTTGATCTGAGCAACCCGGTCGTCTTCTCCGGCGAGGATATTCCCCTATTCGGAGCCAATCATAACCTGGCCCTGTACATCACCGTACAATGCCTCCAAAAGAATATACCAATGGTCCTCGTGGATGACGGTTCCGCCGTGAATGTCATTCCTCTCAAAACTGCCCACAGGCTGGGTATCAAGGAATCTGATTTAATCCCAACAAATCAAGGAGTACGCGCCTACGACGGCACTCGTCGTAAGGTCGCTGGGCTAGTCACTTTGACCGTCGCAACCGGACCCTTAGAAAGACAAACCAGTTTTCAAGTGGTCGACATCGACGCGTCTTTCAACATGCTCCTGGGACGTCCCTGGATTTATGCCGTCAAGGCAGTCACATCAACGCTCCACCAAAAGATCAGGGTCCCCTTCAATGGGAAAACGATCACGATCCCCGCTTTCCCAATCAAAGCAGTTATGAGAAGAGGGGTAGCCTCCCAAGCCATTGAGGAGGACGACAATGAAATGTGGGGTTTCCAAGCCATAAACGCCATAAGTGATGAACCTGCATCCTCTGAGTGTGACCCGTTCACCAACCTCATGATCAACCATATCATGATGCGTCAGGGTTATTTCCCGGGTTTGCCGCTCAATCCATTAAAGGACCCATTGCCTCCCTTGGAACAGGCTATGGTCCCCAACATTCCCTTTGGGCTGGGATACGAACCTACCAATGAAGATATCCAGGAGATGAACCTCCTAGTCCGAAAACGCAAGAAGTGCGGGGTTATCCTCCGTCCCTACCATCTGACTCTCAACGGATACTTTGTCCCTGAGGGAGAGTCTGAACTCTACCACGGCTTTCCAGAGCCGATCTATGACTCTTTGGCAAGGGCTAGATACCCGGGAGTGGAAGTCTTCCAGGACTGCTACTTTATTCCCGACAACATCGAAGCCGCATCAATCGAGTCCAAACCGTCACCATGCCTTGACGACAAGCAAGTCACACTCTCTTTCGGGAAGATAACATCAAACATCTCGACTACGAGGACATCATCAACATCGCCCGAAAGACAATCGTTTGATCCAACCGCCTTGATCTCCGATCTCGACCGGAGAAAGCTACCCGGGCTGGAGGAAAACCATCAAGTGGATCGTCGCCAAGGCCGCATTCTCAAGATAACAACTGGAGAAGGCCCTATGTTCAAGGAGGGAGGTGAAGAAGGATCCGAGTCTGAGTCCGAGTCGAGTCGAGTCTCGTATAGATCCTAACACTACGGATGTCCCGGTCAAGGTCCCCTTCCCACTTTGTTTAATCACAAAGTCGTGGGTGATTCGGAGAGGCCGAGTCTACTAGGGTCACCCCCACTCCAATGAAAGGTGACAACCTGGAGTCATTCCGGGGCCACTTCCTCTGTCGTGTCGCCTCTGACTGACCACGAGATGTCTGTCCTTTCCGAGCTTTTCGCTCGTGTCAACTTAATGAACGCTAAGTTTGCTTATGACTCGTCTCAATTTAACTGCAATGCAATTCTGAATGATCATGAGGAACTTGGCTTGAGTGACTACCCACCTCACTTAGCCAAAGAACTTGACAAGCGGGAAACCAGAACCCCCATCATTGAGGAAACCGAGCCTATTAACGTAGGAACCGACAATACACCTCAAGAACTTAGGATAGGGACAACCCTGGACCCCTCGGAAAGACAACAGTTCATTGACCTCCTTCACGAATACAAGGACGTGTTCGCCTGGTCTTACAGAGATATGCCTGGGATTGACAGAGAAATTACGAGCACGCACGGATACCCATTAAACCCGAGCTAAACCCGTGAAGCGAAGCTACGCGGATGCGTCTGAATGGGCCCTAAAAATCAAAGAAGAGGTGGACAAACAGTTCAAGGCTGGGTTCATCAAAGTGTCTGAATACTCGGATTGGGTGGCCAACATTGTGCCGGTACCGAAGAAAGACGGGAGAATTTGGGTTTGCGTCGACTTCAGGGATCTGAACAAGGCGAGTCCAAAAGGCCACTTCCCTTTGCCACATGTTGACATTCTGGTGGACAACACTGCCGAGCATGCTCTGCTATCATTCATGGACGGGTATGCTGGGTACAACCAGATTAAAATGGCTGAGGAAGACATGCACAAGACTTCGTTCACTACACAGTGGGGTACATATTGCTACACGGTCATGCCTTTCGGCCTCATCAACGCCGGGGCAACCTATCAAAGAACCGCTACCACTCTCCTACATGATATGATGCACAAGGAGGTAGAGGTGTATGTCGATGACATGATTGTCAAATCAAAAGAACGGGACGGCCACATGAATGCCCTCCGGAAATTCTTCGCTCGTCTGCGGAAGTATAACATGAGACTAAATCCTCAGAAGTGTGCATTCGGGGTCACCTCCGGAAAACTCTTGGGACATGTCGTCAGCAAGAGAGGCATTGAGATTGATCCAACCAAAATCAAAGCCCTTCAACAAATGCCTCGGCCTAGGAACGAGAAGGAGATTCGGGGATTTCTCGGTCAGGTCCAATACATCAGCCGGTTCATTGCCAAGCTTACTATGATTTGCGAACCGATATTCAAGAAACTTCGTGCCTCCGATCACACCGATTGGGACGACGACTGTTAGAAGGCGTTCGACAGGATAAAGGAAATCCTATCCAAACCTCCTGTCCTCATGCCTCCTCAACCAGGGATTCCTCTATCCCTATACCTGACTGTTACCAACACAGCCATGGGCGCAATGCTAGCACAAACAGTTGGCAACGAGGAGCGAGGCATCTACTACATCAGCAAAAAGTTCATTGAGTACGAGACGAGGTATTCCCAACTGGAAAAGACATGCCTTGCCCTAGTATGGTCAACAAAGAAGCTGCGGCATTACATGCTCAGCTACACGGTCCAAATCTACTCCAAGATGGACCCGGTTAAATACATCTTCGAAAAACCCGTACTAAACGGAAGGCTATCTTGATGGACACTCATGCTGTCCGAATTTGACCTCAAGTTCGTACCCCTCAAGGTTATCAAGGGAAGAACAGTCGCCGACTTCCTAGCAGAAATCCCGTCAACGAGGATCCAACGACCGACACATGGTCACTTCCTGACGAAGACATCCTTTGTGCCGACTCCGACGCATGGGACCTATACTTTGACGGTGCATCTAATCTGAGAGGCTTCGGGGTAGGAATCCTTCTAATATCACCAGAGGGAGAACATGTTCCGATCTCGGTCAAGCAAGACTTCGCCGTCACCAAGAATGCCGCTGAATATGAAGCATGTCTCATCGGCCTACAAGCAGCCATCACACTTGGCATCAAGAGATTGAGGGTCCATGGTGATTCTTCACTCATCATCAATCAGGTATCCGGATCATGGAAAATCCGATCTGACAACCTAGCTCCTTACCAAGCGAAGATAAGTCAAGAGGCCGAGTTCTTCGACCAAGTCGACTACTTCCACTTGCCGCGAGAGGAAAATCAATTTGCTGATGCCCTGGCAAAGCTTGCTGCGCTCGTCAACATATCTGACGACATGACATCGATGCCCCTATGTGTCGAGAGAAGGAGTGAGCCAGCTCACATTTGTGCCATTATCGATGACGAGGAAAGCCATGATAAACCTTGGTACCAAGCCATCCTCAATTACAAAACCAAAAACGAATTTCCTCCCAACTCTGATCAAAGAGGACAAAGATCCAACCGTTTACTTGCATCACAATTTGTGATAAACCAAGATCAACTCTACAAAAGAACACCCCAAGGAATTCTCCTCCTTTGCATTGACCATCACAAAGCCAAAAAAGTCATGGGAGAGGTTCACGACGGAGAATGTGGCCCTCACATGAGTGCAATGATGCTTACACGGAAAATCATGCGGCTAGGTTACTACTGGACAACCATGGAAGCCGATTGCCATAACTACGTCAAACATTGCCACAATTGCCAAATCTTCGCCAACATACAACACATACCACCATCCCTTTTATACACCATGACATCACCCTGGCCATTCTCGACCTGGGGCATCGACATCATCGGGAAAGTCAACCCGATAGGCACCAAGGGGCATTGTTTCGTCCTCGTCGCTATCGACTACTTTACCAAATGGGCAGAAGCACAGTCATATGCAGTCTTGACCGCCAAACAAGTGGCCAAGTTCATTCAAAACAACATCATCCGCCGATATGGGGTACCCCATGAAATCATCAGCGATCAAGGCTACCACTTCCGCGCGGAAACTCAAGCTTTCCTGGACAAATACAAGATCAAACGACATCGATCATTCCCCTACCGTCCCCAAACTAACGGAGCGGTGGAGGCAGCGAACAAAACTCTTGTTACCATTATCAAGAAAATGCAAGACAACTACCGCGATTGGCCGAGCAAACTCCCATTCGCACTCTGGGGATACCGAACCTCCATTCGAACACCGACAGGCGCCACACCCTTCTACCTAGCATACGGTATGAAGGCGGTTCAGCCGGTAGAGTTAGAGGTCCCATCTCTACGCATCCTACTAGAGAGTCAAGTCCCTGAGGCGGAATGGACCCGTCGAAGGTACGAACAACTCACTCTTCTAGACGAACGGCGACTCAACGCCTTACACAACGTCCAGCTATACCAACGACGTATACAACGGGCATTCAACAAGAAGGTTAAACCCAGAAATGTCCAAGAGGGCGACTTGGTTCTCAAGTCAATTCGAGCACCATTACCCGTCGATCCGAGGGGAAAATTCAAACCCAACTGGGCCGGGCCATACCTGGTCAAGAAAATACTTTCGGGGGGCGCAGTGAGACTGAGTGACCTAGATGGGGAGGACTTTACAAACCCGACCAACCTAGACCAACTCAAGAAATACTACCCTTGAGCCCTATCAACCAACAACCTAGCCTAGTTTTACAACTAGCACCGACCTCAACCCTTTTCAAGTCAAGTTCCTCAATATGTTCTGATTTGAAATTGCATGTTTCATCGAGTCTAAGCTGCGGCACCTTGCCCGTTTCGAATGTCCTCTGATCCGTCAAAGGCAACGTCCATTTGCACTACAAAAACAAACCCCCTGAACTACGAGCATGGTTTGATTTCACCTCTTCAGGTGGATACGTAGGCAGTCCCTCTTATGCCGAGGGATACAACCACAAAACCCAATTCAAATTCACAAAACATTTCGAACTACGATCATGGTTTGATTTCACCTCTTCAGGTGGATACGTAGGCAGTCCTTTCTTACACAAGAAGGATACAACCATTCCCACAATAAAAAAAAACATCCCCATCAAAAAAGAGGAAGAGAAAACCATTCCCTTTCCCCACAAAATACAAAAATGAGCCTTTCTCCCTTTCCACAAAATACCACTTTCCCAAGGGCAAACGTTTAGGACGATTCAAGTCGAATTGCCTTTACCAACGGATGGAAAAAACAAGTGTTCACAACTTTCGACACGAGCAATCCTCTTATTTAATTAATAATGGGAGGGATTACATTTCAACAACAAATAAAGCTCGACGAGTCTACAACTTGTCAAAGCTAAGGTGTCCACTAACACACCTCACATAATAAAACTAGCACAAAACTCAAAACAACTAGCTAGTACAACATAATAAAAACTCACAACAATAATAGAACATAATAATAAAGCGGGTAATAGAGGTCTTCACTCTTTCATTCTACCCTTGCCTTTTCCTTCGGGGTACATCTTCCCCTTGTTCTTCTTGTTGGCCCACCTAGCATGGACTTCTTCGTCGGAACGGATCCTAAACGGATCTAAGACGGCGATGGCCTCCGGTCTAGCACAAGACCCCATATTAGACCTAAGACGAGCCAATGCACGTCCCACCATATTTTTGGGGCCGGAACTCCTCCTCTTCGACGGTCTCATCATATCGGGGGTAGCTCCATCAACATACTCCTCAAAGAAGGCACGGTTGGCCTTGCCAACCTCTCGATACTTCAAATCGACAACCTCGTCCTTACGAAATTTGGATCTCTCTTCCAAGGACGGAGCACGTGACCACTTGACATAAGCGGGAGTCACCCATGTCGTAGCAGCGGGGTTTGGCACCTCCCAAAGCGGCCGAGCGGCCCACCATCTTTCGAAGAACTCCACAAGCTCGGAGTTCCGAAACACATTCTCTTGGGCAAGAGTATCTTGAGCGTGCACCTTTTGTTGATGCCCCATTTGCCTCATGAGCCTTTCGGGATAAATGAAGGAAACAACCTTCAAACCCACCACCATCAAAGAACGAGGACTAGCACCCGAAGCGGGCAACCCCATGAAGGACCTAAAGTGCCACCACGTCACCACCCAACGGATATGAGGACCACCCTCCTCCGCCAATCTTGCGGCCCAATAGGCCTCGGTGGAAGCGAAATTATCCGGGTACAACTTCTTCCTCATAGTGAGGTGACGGAAGGAGTAAGAAGAAGGATTAACCGGAGGCTCTACATACCTTAGCCTCTCCAATAGCCACACTTGGAGGATCCTTGGCGATCCAAAAGAGGGAGCTTCTCCACAAGAGCCTTCCTTGTCCAAAGCTTGGATAATCTCTCCAAGCACCAACCACGATGGATCTCTACCATGCTCCATTTGCTCAATCACATGGATAAGGGTCATGCTACCATGGCATCTCGGCCCCTCCTTCTTCAAGACATCAACAAAGAGGTACACATGGACAAGACAAAATGCAAGAGCCCTTCTCCTAGCCACCTCCGAGACATTAGCATCTAATTGATTTGAAAAGATGTTGATAAGAGCCAACATATCCACACCATGTGGAGCAAGAAGAAAGTTGACTTGGCTTGTTGATAAGCCCAACATGGAACGGAATTTCTCCTTGTAGCACAACCGAGCCGGAGGAAGCACCGGAGCACAACCCGGCCACCCGCCAATGACTCCAACTTCTTCGGCGAGAGGACAAATTTCACCTTTCGGGAAAACGAAAACATGATGTTTCGAATCCCAAAACCGAGAACATGCTTCAAGAAACGAAGGTTGCACCTTGACTTGACGAAGCACCAACAGTTGACCAACTCCCATACAATCGAGTTGATACCTTTCGGGAGGCGACAAATCCCGGCACCATTGCCGCAAGGCGTTCTCGAAAGCATCCATGAAATATTTTTGTGGAAAAAGAAGAGGTTTTGTAGAGATGTTTTTGTGTTTCGGATGATGAAACAATGAAGCGCAAACGTCCCTATTTATACAAACTGATCAGCGCATTTTTTAGAAAATGGGGAGAGCCGGCTTCCATCGCCAAGACGCTCGCGCCTATTTGAGGCTCCTCCAGGATTCCCGCTGTTAACTTGTCACTTTCAACATGTGTTTTCTCCTGACACCTCAAACCTCCCGCCGGGCTGCTCGCGCCTCTTCGGGATGATTTAGGAAATTTTGTGTTTCCTCACACTCACATTTCTTTGTTTTCGCGTTTTACGAAATCCGACACGGTTTCCATGACGCAGCTTTAAACATACGGATTTTTCTTTCTTTTTTTAAAAGGGGGAAGGGCTAGTCGGCCCGATCCGCGATGGATCGTTTCCATGTCAGTCGAAATTCCGAAAATTTTTCGCTTTTTCGCAATTCAAAAATCAAAATCGAAAATTGATAACACGACATCAATTTTCCTCAAAAATTCAAGCGCTCACAAATTCGAGTCTTGACATCAAAAGCCAAATATACTCGTAAAAATCCTTTTCTAAAATTCTTTCTTGACGGTTTGAGTTTTATATTTTTTCGAGTCAATTTTCAAAATTTCGATGCAATTTAATTCACGACACGAGTTAATTGCTCAAATTTTCAGCAATTCCTTTGAATTCCGAACGTGACGATTTGTCACGGAATTTTCAAAATTCAATTTTAACTCCAAGTCATCTTAGTTAATTTTGTTTTCAATCAAATGCTTTTACGTGTTTACGTTTTTGCGTATGTGCTATCTATTGCCTGTTTTCTACACTAACGATGCAGGAACTGGTGCAAAGCAAAAGGAGAATCGACAGCCGACAACGCTCCTTCGAAACACAACACAAAAAGCCAAAAATCACAAAATAAACCACAATCCAAAAACACATATATACAAACCGCCTTACACAAAATACATCGACAAACGTCTATTATACAGACACTGGCCTAAAACAAACGTCTATCATACAGACACTGGCCTAAGACAACGAACTGGGGGCTATCCGCCACCTACCGAACTAAGCACTCTCTATCCTCTCAAACGGAAAAGAAAGAGAGCAACATGGGAAACAGAGGAGCAACAACGAAAGCAGAGGAGGTTACCATGACGATAACCCCCCGCTCCTGCTCCATGACAAAAAAGAAGACAGTGTCTTGCAGACTTCGGATGATGAGGAGGCCAAGAACCATGATGCGATGCACCATTCCGATATCAACCCCACTCATCGCCACCCCGTCATGAGCCACAACGAAAAGGACAAACCGGCCATATCAGCCGCCTATCCTCCTCTACGGAAGCATCCTCCACCACCGCCTCGAATACGGCAGCCTCCTTGGCCGCTACATCCCCTCCAGGATCGACTTCCTCCTCCAAAGACTCAACAACGGACCCCATCGGTCCCAGACGATACCCTGCGATAAAAAAAAAAAAAAAAACAAAAAAAAACGTCAGCCGAAATTTCGGCATTACGACGGCATGAAATGGATAAACCCAAAAACAAAAAAAACACAACCTGCAATACAAAAACAAAGGGCAATCCCGCCCCAAACCATTCACAACAAGAAACACAAAAACGACTCGCCCCTCTTTTCAAGCAAAAGACGAGTCAAAACCACAAAAACGGCATTGCAAGACCCATACAAGGTCCGCCTACAACCCAAAATGCATTCCCGACACAATGGGGATTTCACATTCCCGACACAATAGGGATTTTTCTACGGCTCAAAAAGGCAAATTTATACGATAATTTGAGCCCAAACCGGTCAAAATTCAAAAACGACCGTAAAAAGGCAAACGTAATTTTATCACGCCACAAGGTGACCTAAAATTCCAATAAGGTCCATTTCAAGGCAAACTGACTCAATTCAAGCCCAAACAGGCGCTTATTTTGTCAGACGTAAGACCGTCGCAAAAGGCAAAATCCAATTTTGCCCACAAACATCCAACGAAGGTCCTTAGATGGCAAACACGGGTTTTCCCAACTACAATGCAACCTAATGGGACCCACTACCCGAGCAAATAAACTTCGCATTGTGAAATGAGACGGTTTCTCGCCTCACTCACGTGTTTCGAGCATAGGGAGCGGGAACGGGGACCAAAATGCAAACTAAAAGCACCCCTATACTCCTAAACAGGTTTCTAACCTAATGCAAACATCAATTTCACTCGAAATTGGCTCAATCAAAAACGCCCAATTCGATTTTTAGGGCAAAATTTCGCCCTAATTTAATCAAGCTAAAATCGACAAATTTGAAAGGATTCAAGAGGGAATACTTACTTTGAGATGACATTTGTTGACAATGACACAAGAGAAAGCAAGCTAGAAGGTCCTTTAATGGCGATTTTGCGAGATTTTTGAGGTTGAAGATGAATGATCATCCGCAGCTCAACCTCGCGTCGTTTTAACAGAAAATAGGGAAGCCGGCTTCTATCGCCAGATGGCTCGCGCCTAAACCAGGCCTCCCCTTTGCTTTTTCAGCGAAAATTGGATTTTGGCCCAATTCCCCACAACAAATTCGAATTTTCGTTGACGATATTGAATGTCGTCATTTCCTCGAAAAACAAACAAAACCAAATAGTGAAAATTCAAATTCGCTATTTTCAAAAACTTCAAGCAAAACGGCGATCGAAACCGCCAACTTCAAAAATAATAGCGAAAATTCAAATCGTTATTTTCCTCCAACTTCAAAAATAACAAATAAAATTCAAAACCGCTATTTTTCAAGCAACGGCGATGACATAAAACCGTCACTTCAATCAATAGTGAAGATTCCAAATTCACTATTTCTTTCAAATGTCAACGGCGGCACATAAACCGTCACTTCAATCAATAGTGAAGATTCCAAGTTCACTATTTCTTTCAAACGTCAACGGCGGCACATAAACCGTCACTTCAATCAATAGTGAAGATTTCAAATTCACTATTTCTTTCAAAATGTCAACGGCGGCACATAAACCGTCACTTCAATCAATAGTGAAGATTTCAAATTCACTATTTCTTTCAAAATGTCAACGGCGGCACATAAACCGTCACTTCAATCAATAGTGAAGATTCCAAGTTCACTATTTCTTTCAAAATGTCAACGGCAGCACATATACCGTCACTTCAATCAATAGTGAAGATTCCAAATTCACTATTTCTTTCAAACGACAACGGCGGCACATAAACCGTCACTTCAAACGCTATAGCAAACTCAAATTTGCTATTTTCCTTCAAAATTAAAACAAACGGCGATCAAAACCGCCACTGCAAATTCAAGCCGACGAATGGTGAAAGTTCCAAATTCACTATTTCTTCAAATACCAGCAGGGGGCTTCCTCGCGGAACCCACTCATTCCAAAAATAGTGGTAATGAGAATCCATACCCACTATTTCCCCAGCGGCATCACGAGTTCGCTACTTTCAAAACAAGCCCATTCGACGCGGCTACCCCCATGGTCCATTAACCGACCGTACCATTGGCTGGCGAGCCTTTGTCCGCAAGCATTCAAGGATACATCCCGAAGATGCCTCGGGTACATTTCCTTATCATTGGCTGGCGAGCCTTTGTCCGCAACCTTTCAAGGACACATCCCGAAGATGCCTCGGGTACATTTCCTTGTCTTGGCTGGTGAGCCTTACAACGCACCGCGGCTGGCGAGCCCTCCTCACATACGCACCAGGGCTGGCGAGCTTTTGTCCGCAACCTTTCAAGGACAGATCCCGAAGATGCCTCGGGTACATTTCCTTGTTTCGGCTGGCGAGCCTTACAACGCATCGCGGCTGGCGAGCCCTCCTCACATACGCACCAGGGCTGGCGAGCTTTTGTCCGCAACCTTTCAAGCACACATCCCGAAGATGCCTCGGGTACATTTCCTTGTCTCGGCTGGCGAGCCTTACAACGCACCGCGGCTGGCGAGCCCTCCTCACATACGCACCAGGGCTGGCGAGCTTTTGTCCGCAACCTTTCAAGGACACATCCCGAAGAAGCCTCGGGTACATTTCCTTCTCTCAGCTAGCGAGCCTTACAACGTATCGCGGCTGGCGAGCCCTCCTCACATATGCACCAGGGCTGGCGAGCCTTTGTCCGCAACCTTTCAAGGACAGATCCCGAAGATGCCTCGGGTACATTTCCTTGTCTCGGCTGGCGAGCCTTACAATGCATCGCGGCTGGCGAGCCCTCCTCACATACGCACCAGGGCTGTCGAGCCTTTATCCGCAACCTTTCAAGGACAGATCCCGAAGATGCCTCGGGTACAATTCCTTGTCTCGGCTGGCGAGACTTAAGACGCACCGCGGCTGGCGAGCCCTCCTCACATACGCACCAGGGCTGGGGAGCTTTTGTCCGCAACCTTTCAAGGACACATCCCGAAGATGCCTCGAGTACATTTCCTTGTCTCGGCTGGCGAGCCTTATAACGCATCGCGGCTGGCAAGCCCTCCTCACATACGCACCAGGGCTGGCGAGCCTTTGTCTGCAACCTTTCAAGGACACATCCCGAAGATGCCTCGGGCACATTTCCTTGTCTCGGCTGGCGAGCCTTACAACGCATCGCGGCTGGCGAAACCTCCTCACATACGCACCAGGGCTGGCGAGCTTTTGTCCGCAACCTTTCAAGGACACATCCCGAAGATGCCTCAGGTACATTTCCTTGTCTCGGCTGGCGAGCCTTACAACGCATCGCGGCTGGCGAGCCCTCCTCACATACGCACCGCAGCTGGCGATCATTTATCCGCAACCATGCAAGGACATATCCGAAGATGCCTCAGGTATGACTCCTTCTTATGGTTGGCGAGCCTTTGCACGTAGTCTAATGGACTTTAAACGACCCGCACGGACAGTCGACAGACTTTAAAATGTTCCCGACAACAGGTCCTTTGACTCGTACCCTCAAGTCGCCTCGGCGTCGCCCTTCCCGACGGCAGGTCCTTGGCCCGAATCATTTCGAGCCGCCTCGACGTCGCTTGGGTCTACCTTGTTGTAATCTTCGATCGAACTGGGGACTCTACTTTGACTTTCGCCCTGTCCAAGCCTCAGTCAAAGTGGGGGCTCTGTAGATACCCAGTATCTGCTGAGACCCCAACAAACACCCGATGATTATCGGACTACAACATGTTTTGGGATCGCAGCGTTTGATCGACAGTTTGTGTACAACTTTACGTCGGAAAACTTACAACGATTTCGAAAATAAAACATTTCAAAAATACCTGGTGTATTTAATGCACGACGACGGGGTCGCGATGACACTAACTAGAGTCAAAACCGACACCGTACCAAAAACCGACTCAAAAATTCAAATCCCGACTCCAACAACGAGTCAAACACAAAAATCAAAATATCTCAAAGCCTTCTATGCTAAGTTTTCCGGGATTCATATTGGTCAAGTACCAAATATGTGACTACAAAACCTAGGATAGAACAAATCATGATTGCTTTTGTTGTGAAAGCGACAACACAGCTCGAAGACCCGTGACGTGGCTCGCGCCTCTTTGAGCAGCCCAGGTGGCCACGTCGCTCAAAACTCACACAACCACTCATTCTCCTATAAATACCCCTCAAATGCCACCCATTTGAGAGTTACGCGAGTGTCCGCCCGCTCTTTTCTCCCTTAAAATTCTCGACTCGACTTCTAAAGTCACAATCCGACGCGTGTTTACGACCTACCGATCGTAAACACGAGCCTTAAACATTGTTTGGTACCGTCATCGTGCATTAAACCACTTGACCTACCACTTCGACCACTACACCATCACTAAACTTTTAAAACACTCTTTTTACTTACCAAAACGGTTTTAAACCGAGTTTTTTCCGATCAAACAAGTTGTTACACTTACGTCGGTCACTCGCCATAAACAAACATGTAAGTATGAGGGTGTAAAAATCTTCTTTTATTATGTTTTCATTTGTTTCATGACTCTAACATGCTAAAACATGCATAACATGAACCAAAACATGGAATAAACGAGCCAAAACTGATTTTGGTCTGAGGCAGAAACCCCTTAGGTCGCCAAATGGCTCGCGCCTAAATGGGGTACTCAGACCAGAGATCAACCGTGTTTGTTCTCGTCATTTCCCTCAATCCATTTTTCATATTTGTAATCGATTTTTACCATTTCAAGTATTTTCGAAACCTTTTTCTTTCATTTCACATGTTTTAACCATAAAACATTTTTCACCCTTGGTTCTTCATACCATGACGGTTAAATCCGTGTTTCGGTGATTATATTTGGTTAATGACATTTAAAAGGTATTTTAAAGCCTTTTATTTCATTTTTTACATTTTCAAACAAACATATTAGTCTCCAACACAAAATCATCCTTGGTTCTACATACCATGCTGGATTTTAACCCGGGTGCGATGATGAGTATCGACTAATTACATTCAATATGGACTTAAAACAATTAGTCCATAATCATTTTTCAAAACTATTCATGTCAAGTTGGCCAAATCGAACCTGACACCGAATATTATCAAATAATGATGATTATTCGAGTCTAGTTCTTCAAATCAACAAATGCGGTCTAAACGACCCTTTCAAAATCAAACCGGGTTCAAAAACCCATTTTTAACACGTTTTTTTAACGTTTTCTAAACAGTCAGAACACGGCATACAACCGTTGGCTAACCCGCGCCTCAAGCAGGCCTTTTCCTTCTCATTTTCAAAACCAGAGGGAGGCCCCTTACACCGCCGGCTGGCTCGCGCCTCTTTATAGCCGTCCCGTGGGCAGTTGTTCCTTTCCAAAGATTAGTCCAGGACGATCCCGACTCTGGTTAACCCGGATATAGGATGGATCAGATGACTATTTGATTATTCAAACCACATTTGCAAAATGCCATACTAAGACAAATGGATCATGTTATGCACCCTAAACCTAATACGGTAAATGGATGTTTAATTTCCGTCTTTCATGCAAATCAACCATTATTCCAACTCGACATCTTATACTTGATACTTGGATTAAATTAACCGACTTAGAAAGCTCTCACATGTTAGGTTTAAATCATTGGATGCGCATTCATGCATTTAAACCGTTTTATCAACTTTTGCATTCAACCAACCAAGATCGATCAATAGAGGCCGCTAAACGCGGGCGGGATTGGGTGTCTGATTAAAGGGCTTCCCAATACGTACCTTCACCTCTTACTCAGAAACGTTTTGATAGTGGACGACCTTATCCAGGGCGTACGAGAGTCATCCTAGAGATAGGATGCTAAAGAGGGACGATTTCCTTATCTTTAGTACCTATGTCAAACGCTGCTTTGTGCTTTGATTTGATCGAGGTATAAAGTGGAATTTGAACGGGTTCCAGGCATCCCACAAATGCTTGGTGGCGACTCCGAACATCTCTAGTCGTTTCGAGACCCTTACCGAGACGAAACCGACCGATCTAAAACGATCCGGCCGAAAGCATTTTTACGCCGCCGAGCGTGGCTTTCAAAAACGACCGCTACCATTGTCCACAGATCGGCTGGGCATACGCAGGTAAGCCATGTCCACACCAATCCATGCACGCATATCAAAAACACGTTATAGTCTGATCATCAACGGGTGGTTTTTGGAAGGTGCAGATACTGGGTATCTACAGAGCCACTACTTTGACTGAGGCTTGGACAGGGCGAAAGTCAAAGTATGATCTCCAGGTCAATCGAAGATTACAACCTGGAGACCAGTGCGACGTCGAGGCGACTCAAAAGGGTTTTGAACCAATGACCTGCCGTCGGGAAGGGCGACGTCGAGGCGACTCGGGGATTCGAGTCAAGGACCTGCCATCGGGAACATTTTAGAGTCTGTCGAGTTCCGATGGGGGTCGTTTAAAGTCCATTAGACTACGTATAAAGGCTCGCCAGCCATAAGAAGGAGTCATACCTGAGGCATCTTCGGGATACGTCCTTGAATCTTTTGCGCGCAAAGGCTCGCCAGCCGGTGTTTAAGGCGGTGCGTTTTGAGGATCGCCACCCATAGGAAGGAGTCATACCTGAGTAATCTTCGGGATATGTCCTTGAGTCGTATCTTATGTGCGTATAAAGGCTCGCCAGCTCTGATAAGGAGTCGTACCCGAGGCATCTTCGGGATACGACCTTGAGTTGTACCTTGTTTATGGACAAAGGCTCGCCAGCTTGTGAAAAGGAGTCATACCCAAGGCATCTTCGGGATACGTCCTTAAGTTGTACCTAGTTTGCGGACAAAGGCTCGCCAGCTTGTGAAAAGGAGTCGTACCCGAGGCATATTCGGGATACGTCCTTGAGTTGTATCTTGTTTGCCGACAAAGGCTCGCCAGCCATATGCGTTGTAAAGCTCGCCAGCCATCTATGGTCGAATGATCGACTTTGGAAAATAACATGTGTGACATCAATTTAAAAATCGGCACTCGCTGGGGAGTTAGAAACTTTTCAGGACTCGCCGGGGATATGAGTTGCTGCTCGCTGGGAGGCAGCGTATGCCATGTAATCGGCGCGGTTAAAGCCCTTGGACTTGACGGGTCGGAATTTGTTGGGAAGAACCCAGTACTCAGTTGGAGTGTGTTTGTCTTCTTAAGATTACCTGCATGGTCAGTGACCACACAAATCCGCAGTCTCATAGACAAACACGTTGAATGCAAGCATATAAGCACGTAAGTACATAAGCATGTGAGCAGTTAGCATATAAGCAACTAGCACGCAAGCATATAAGCACGTAGGCACGTAAGCATGTGAGCAGTTAGCATATAAGCAACTAGCATGTAATATCTCACACGAAGGGAGATAGAAGTTTTGAATGTTGTGAAGCTTAAAGGCGAGTCTTGTTGCTCGTAGATCTGTGATTTGATAGATTGGAGACACGTGACCGTTACGATATTGACTCACATGGACGCATACTGACATACTGACATACAAGATGTCGTGAATGTGATGCAAATTCAGTGTTGATATGACACGGGGTGACTCTGACAGACTTTGCACATATGTGTGCAACCCTTTAGCCAGGAAAGGGCGAAAAGGCGTATCAAATTCCTGAGGTAGAATCCGCTCAGCTGGGAAACATGAATTTATTATTTTCTCCAGACATCTTTGCCCTTGTTTGCTTGTTTGAGATCCCTTCCGGAGGTATGATGATTCGGAGAGTGGAACTAAGCCCTTGTCATCGTCCGAACCGAGCACTACACTATAGACGTTTTTATTTGGACTGTAGTTGAGACTCGAAAGATGTTTGAGGGTAAAGGATGGGTGGCATATTGAAAGAGAAGCCCCTAGAGTGAGAAGGTAGGTATTTGACAAAACAAGGAATGGGCGACGTCTTAAGGAAGAAGCCCCAGTAAAGAGGTATAAGATTAATTTTTGCTGCTGGGTGGACTGCTTTTGAGGATTGATGTTGATGGTTGAGATTGAAAGGGGTATTGTAACACCCCCATATTCAGAGGAGCCTTAACTAGGCCTTCCTTAGGATATAAGGGCGTTACCATCTCGGTTGCCCGAGGATAGCAATATTCAAATGTCGATAAAAGAACTATTAATATTTATTACAAGCGATTTAAACCAAAATACATTATAAAGGTACAAGTCAACGACTATTCACTAAGACCGTCATATCTCGTGAGGACTCATCCCTGCCCGGACTCCAGCTATCAACAACATCAACACCTGCTAAGACCGACTGCTCACCATAGGGGATCACGGCAGACACATAACAAACAAACAACCACACAAGGTCAGTACTGAGATACGACGCAGCAATAACGACTACAACTATCAACACAATACGATGCTAACAGTCTTACATACAATCACAACAAACCAACATCCTCTGTCACTGACTGTCCACTGGACCAGTCCTGCCAGTGGGGGACCGCAGCCGTACCCACCAAATCCCCGCTCATCATACCGAGCGATAACCCTGTCCATTAATGTGCACATCCCTTCTGTGGCGGGTCCACAGAAGGCGAAACTAGGGCGTGAAGCCACTCCCGCAAGTGACCCCACTCATCCGAGGCCACGCCTCGCGAACCATCAACAACGATCACAACCACAAACACAGTACAATTACTATATCAAACAAACCAACACAACACGACAACCAACTGAAACGCTAGACCATCTACAGAAACTGAGTAGGCGAACCTACCTTTAAGCCATCGCAACCAATCCATGCCGACAGATAACATGTCCAGCGATCAAGCAACGCCTATAACCAGAATACAATTCTAGATTACTAACAAGCAAACCCTAACTATGAGGAACAAGAACACGGATGATGATTATGACATACCTATAGGGAGAAACTCAGTAAAAGACCGCTACCCGACTCAAGAGACACTCTTCTAAGGCACAAAGATCTTCACAAAGGTTTCCATGGAGGTTTTGAGGTGAAGGGAAGGGAAAGAGGCGACTTAATGGTAGAAGGAAAGTGGCGGAAGTGATTTGCGGATTTAACAAAACGCAATATAAAACCCTCGTTGAAAACCGGGTACTGATCGAGTACCAACATACTCGATCGAGTAGCCCCCTACTCGATCGAGTACCCTAACTACTCGATCGAGTAGCCTCTACTCTATCGAGTACCGCTCTTAACACGCAACCCAAGATGACTTCAACTTACTTCTAAGACTATTCCCGCTCCCAAGGTCATCAACGCTGGTCAAAGGGTCCCTAAAAGGACGGGTATTACGCCTTCCCCCTTAAAAGAACTTCGTTCCCGAAGTTCAACTCACCTCTCCCGCTCACGACACGGAACCAACACAATCTCCCCAATCTTCCCGGTCAAACCATTACCTCTTGTAAATACCATCCCCCCCCCCCCATGTCATCATCATCACCGTCCACATTTATACCTATCGATTCTTATTACTATCATGCAAGCATTATCACTGTCAACCGTTACTCTATGTATATATATATAAAACATCAAACTCGCAATGCGAATCACCACCCACAATCACCCAACATGTAGTAACCACTATCAAACTATCAAACGATCACCCAACATGTAGTAACCACTATCAAACTATCAATCTAGAACATGTCTCCTATTAACTTTCATGTGGTACAACTAATGCCACCATGTTACTTTGGCAACGTGATTCAAATACGATTCATCTTACTATAACTATTTCTTCATGACCGTCTCTTGAAACATACAACCACGCTCACTTTAAAGAACTAAAGTAATTCGTTACACTTCCGGAATTTTTTTTTGTTTTTTTTTTTGTTTTTTTTTGTTTTTTTTTTGTAACTAAAGCAAAACATAATACCAACAACATTATAAACAAGCAAAACATTAGTCAAAAACGACCTTTTTATTTCGCGACATTACTCTTCCCCTCTAAAAAGGAACTTCGTCCCCCAAGTTCACCACCCAAATTTCAACGCCTATTACTTATTATCTCATTCATGACATGGGTTAAGACATATTATTTATTGTAGGCATTACTCGCTAAGCATAAACTCTTTAAATTATAAATCATACATATCTCTCCGGGACAACTAGTCGCCAACGATAAAGCACGTTAACATGGTATGCATAACTGTATGAGAAGATGTAATTCCGGTAATGAGGTAAGAACAAGGCGTATGCAACATTTAAGCAAAAGAATCTATCACCGGTTCATTGGCTGATATAAATATGCATAGAGAACTAAAGCACGACTTCCAACATAAAGAATTAACGGTCCAACGACGTTACTAAGCACTAACAACCACGCTAAATATGAAACTTGCAATTATAAAACAATTGAACATTTTTTTTTTTTTTAATTTTCGAAAACCTCCTCAGTAAATGCTGCTACTCGATCGAGTAGGTAGCGGTACTCGATCGAGTGCCATGCTACTCGATCGAGTGTCTTGGCTACTCGATCGAGTAGCCCACAGATCAGAACCTTTTCTCTCATTTCGTCCTGTAGCTACTCGATAGAGTACGGGGTACTCTGTCGAGTACCTACAGCCAACTCCTCATAAAACCTGTCATGAGTTAACACACTGCGCATAATTGTCATATCGCCGAGTCGGACGACTCTCCCGACTTCTAATATCCTCGCAACCAGTTAGAATATCAAATCCTACCTTATGGCCAACCATACAAATCCAACTAAGTCTCAATAATAAAAAGAAACAACTACTAAAGTCTAACAACAACATCACCACCTAACATCAACTACCATCAACAAAGATAAGAACAAGGAGTATCACTCCTCCTGCTCGCTATTCTTCGCTTCCGAACATCACCTCATCATCACCACCTCCAGAAGTACCTGCTCCCGATGACCCGATCCCCGCATCCCCTCCTGCTCCTTCTCCTGCTCCTGGGCCCACGTACCATGGAGTTAAGCCACCGTAAGGGAAGGACTGAGGTGCCCCCCACGTCGACTGATCCACCCCGTAGAAATGGAAAACCCCGAGTAGTCCCCAACTCCGCTCCACCAAATCGGATGCGGTCCCTCGGTCCCCTATCCCCGAGCGTACGCCATCTCGTGCATGTTCCGGAATGTCAAGGTAGATGACACTCTATCTCGCCAAGTAGCCGGACCGCGTCTCCGGTGTCGAGGTAAGGGTAGCACGGAAAGGGATGCTGATGCTGCTGCTGCTGTGGCGCTACCGGCTGCGGCCTAGTCTCCGAGGCCCTCTCCCTCACTCGACGGGGTCCCCTCCCCACCCTAGGTCTCTCCACCACCGCAACTCCCGCATTCTCGCCCTTCGTCGGCTCCGGCATCTTCTCGAGGATGGTGTCGTCGATGAGATAGGTCTGTAGCTGGCGGGGTCTGTCATCATCCTCCTCCTCCTCATCATCAGAGTCCACCGTCACTAATGTCGGCTCCAAAGGCTCCGTGGGTGGGAGGTGCTCAGGAGCTGGAACCTTCATCCAACTCATGCCCCACACCCTCCACGCTAGGCTACCGTCATCCAAGGTCCTCAACCATTTCAGTTCGAGATAGTAGTCACGATCCATGGTAGGCACTGGGGTAGCTAGAGGCACGTACTCCGAAGAAGTCTCAAAAGAGGTTAGCTTTTCAGCTAACCGAGTGGCAATAGCGCCACAACTCGTGCACGGGAAGAGGAAGAAGCCATCAAGGCAAGGGCAAAGACAAACCATAGAAGGAGCATTAAAGACCACTTTCCCGCCCGCTCCGGTTGAGGTAAGACATCGAAGTAAGACCTCATGATTGTTCGGTTCATCGATATCCTTTCACATAAAAGAAGGTTCGAAAGAGAACGGAGAAAGACCCTCAAGGTAATATGTCAACGTCATTTATCGATGTCGCTCGAGGTGGGAGCTTGCTTCCCGATCAAGCAAGGCATTAGGCGGCGACGCCGCACTCACCGGAATATCGGTGATGGAGTCCTTGGGAGGCTTGGCCAACCCAAGGTGAGAGGCAAACAGATCCATAGTCAACGAAAAACTGGTATTCATCAATCTAAACTCAATAATCGCCCGCCGGTCATAGTTAAAAGAGCTCATGAACTCCAAAGTAAGGAATGGGTAGGTATGCTTCCTCAGCCTATACAAACCCGTAAAACCCAAGGTCTCGAAAATGTGACGGACATCCGTCTCTATCTCCAACTCCTCTAACACCGTAGTGTCTATACACTTTGTAGGTCTCATTTTGCGTTTTTGTAAAGCCACAAAACGCTCTCTCTCGCTTGAAGTCAACAAAGACGATCAAGGGTACTCGGGAACTGCGGGTACCACAGTCCACTCCTTCCCCATCTCGGGGATTACCCCTCCCCCGTTTACTTTGGCGGGTTCCTAAGTTCGATCTCGGCATCTGTTTGAGATATGACTTAAGCAACTTACTTAAACACGTAAAGCATATACTTCATGTAATCTTGAACTTAACTTATTCAGTTAGGTACATCAATTTACCAACAAATTTTAACAGGTGAAGCACCTAAGTCATGCCATTTACCTTGAATATTAAGCTATGGACACACATTCACCAGCTTTCTAAGACTTTGACATACCACCAAATTATTACTACTCATACGCCATAGTTGTGAAAGGAATCATCATGGTGATTACATATGCTTAACCAATTTGAATATCCTAGCATATTTCTAAGGTTATTCCAAACACACTTCTAATCACATGTGCGGCATCTTTACTAATTTATGAGAAAGAATGATTTATAACATATCATTATCACCCTTCACTATTATGTACAACAACTCAATTAGAATTTTCTGATCGGTCTTTACAAAATGTGATAATTTTTGGCATATTTTCATCAATTATTGTTTCTATTGTCATATTGGAGTTCAACTCATACTTATAATGTCAACTACAACATCAATTTTCAATTATAAATCACGAATTACCATTTGAGGCACTTTTAAGACGGAGTTTTAAGGCAACTTTTTTTAAGGGTAAAATCATTAAAATCTATCTTCCAACATGATATAAACAATACTTAAGGCTCAATTCTATCATCTAACCATTGTAAAACAACCAAAAATCAATTTCAATTTTGGAAACCCTAGAAATTTCGATTTCAAATTTAGTAATTTCCAATCTAATTTACAGCAATTAGTCACCAATAAGCATGAAAAGAAGGCATGTGAATCATATTTCAACCATCAAAAACAATAACCTACCCATGTGAACCGAAAATTTCAGTTTATTTCACCATTCTTACACATTCAAAGCAATAACTCGCATAAATTAGGAAGGAAAGCATACCTTGATTGATTAACAAAGTAAAGAAACGAAATTAAGAAAAGAAATCAACCCCAAGAATCACCACTAACCCAAGAGAAAGAGAGATTTTGAGAGGAATTAGGTTTAGTTATTTCGAATTATAGAGGAAGGATGAGGAGAATAGGAAAGAAATAGGAAGAATAGGGGTTTTATGAAAACCCGTAGGAATCATCAGACAAACATACTCGATCGAGTACTGGGTACTCGATCGAGTACCACCCTACTCGATCGAGTGCCTTGGATACTGACGAGTACCACCCTACTTGATCGAGTATGAGCTATTTCGTCGAGTATCTGTAGGAAATTTCCCCACATCCCGACGCCATAGCCTCCTAACTAGATCGAGTAAGGTCTACTCGGTCAAGTAAGCACTCGCACTCGGTCAAGTACGCTTAAGTACTCGGTCAGAAGTACGAAGTAAGCCGAAAATACCTGCAAAACAACACCACGTGTCGAGTCCAAACTAAGTTCGGAATTCGGCACTAATTATCGTACTTGCTCATGTATTATCATCACTACGCACCGCCTCAACTATTAAAGCATACATTACATTACGCCATACGAATTGCCCATCTCGAATCATTTCTAAACATAATCCCGCCATCATAATACACTTAAACTTGCTTTACATGTTACTAATAAACTCGTGTTTACTTCAATTTAAAGCGTATAATTAACATTATTTCTTTCTTTCACGTACCACATAAATACATATTTTTCAAACAAATTATTCAATCATGTTTTACATTCTATCATAACAATACATTCTCGCACTAATTAAATATTACGCAATGAAAAATTTCAACCAACAAGTAAGGCATAAACGCATTACTATATGCTATGCCTCGAATTATATCTCAACTATACTATAACTATCATCATAGCACTTATGGTAGGATTTATAAACTCGTATATGACTACCGTCATCATTAACTTATAGCAAACACCCACATGTTCACTCTTCATATCACAACATTCAGCTACACATCCTCACGCATCACTATTTCGTAAATCTTCGTCACATATCTCATAACCATCGTATAAGCTCACTAACCATTCAAAGAACTTCAATAACCTCATCAACAATTACCATACACGGCCCAATTATCAATATCACACCCCTATTAATTCTAACAAAGATTTAACCGGAGGTAGCTCCGCACACTTAACATGCACATCACACATATACACACGGACTCCACATTCCCATACCACGTGATTGGCTTAAGTATCATGGGGCCAAGATTTTGAAATGAGGGCGCCTACTCACCCAAAATCTAGCATCAACCGGGGCTCCCATTACACATACACCAGGTTCATTTTATTAGACTCCCTACGTTCATTATGTTCATTTGTTACAGTTCCAAAATCGTCTCTCGATACCACTTTGTAACACCCCCATATTCAGAGGAGCCTTAACTAGGCCTTCCTTAGGATATAAAGGCGTTACCATCTCGGTTGCCCGAGGATAGCAATATTCAAATGTCGATAAAAGAACTATTAATATTTATTACAAGCGATTTAAACCAAAATACATTATAAAGGTACAAGTCAACGACTATTCACTAAGACCGTCATATCTCGTGAGGACTCATCCCTGCCCGACTCCGGCTATCAACAACATCAACACTGCTAAGACCGATCGCTCACCATAGGGGATCACGGCGGACACATAACAAACAAACAACCACACAAGGTCAAGATCGAGATACGACGCAAAGAATAACGACTACAACTATCAACACAATACGATGCTAATCTTACATACAATCACAACAAACCAACATCCTCTGTCACCGACTGTCCACTGGACCAGTCCTGCCAGTGGGGGACCGCAGCCGTACCCACCAAATCCCCGCTCATCATACCGAGCGATAACCCTGTCCATTAATGTGCACATCCCTTCTGTGGCGGGTTCCACAGAAGGCGAAACTAGGGCGTGAAGCCACTCCCGCAAGTGACCCCACTCAGCCGAGGCCACGTCTCGCGAACCATCAACAACGATCACAACCACAAACACAGTACAATTACTATATCAAACAAACCAACACAACACGACAACCAACTGAAACGCTAGACCATCTACAGAAACTAAGTAGGCGAACCTACCTTTAAGCCATCGCAACCAATCCATGCCGACAGATAACATGTCCAGCGATCAAGCAACGCCTATAACCGCATACGATTCTAGATTACTAACAAGCAAACCCTAACTATGAGGAACAAGAACACGGATGATGATTATGACATACCTATAGGAGAAACTCAAAGAAAAGACCGCTACCCGACTCAAGAGACGCTCTTCTAAGGCACAAAGATCTTCACAAAGGTTTCCATGGAGGTTTTGAGGTGAAGGGAAGGGAAAGAGGCGACTGAATGGTAGAAGGAAAGTGGCGGAAGTGATTTGCGGATTTAACAAAACGCGATATAAAACCCTCGCTGAAAACTGGGTACTCGATCGAGTAGCCCCCTACTCGATCGAGTACCCTAACTACTCGATCGAGTAGCCTCTACTCTATCGAGTACCGCTCTTAACATGCAACCCAAGATGACTTCAGCACTTACTTCTAAGACTATTCCCGCTCCCAAGGTCAGTCAACGCTGGTCAAAGGGTCCCTAAAAGGACGGGTATTACAGGTATACAGTTGTGTCCCCGTTGGAGGAGTGCCTACGTATTCGCGTGGTGTGAAATCAATTCAGATCGTAGTTCTGAGCTAGTTATTGAGGATTGAAATTGGAAGGGTTGTGAAAGAAGTATGTTATTGTGCCCTTGTAATAGGACTGTTTACGTATTCATGTGTTTGCGAAATCAAACCAAATCGTAGTTCTGAATGTGTGTTGATAATTGATTTTGAGGTGTATGGTTGTGTCCTTGAAGGACTGCCTAGGTATTCACGTGAAGTGAAATCAAACCATATCGTAGTTCTGCGTGTGTGTGTGCCTAAGCGAGATGTTAGGACCTTTAAGTGATTTTGAGGTGTATAATTGTGTCCTTGAAGGACTGCCTATGCATTCACGTGAAGTGAAATCAAACCAGATCGTAGTTCTGAATGTGTGCCTAAGCGAGTTGTTAGGACCTTAAAGTGTGAGGGTCACGACGGTAAATTCCATTTGGTGACTCGTCTGAATGTGTGCCTAAGCGAGTTGTTAGGACCTTAAAGTGTGAGGGTCACGACGGTAAATTCCGTTTGGTGACTCGAGAAATTGATTTGACATAATTCCTCCTTGATCATGAATCGAAGAGGTGTAATTTGCGAAAATGTTCCATATCATGTGAGCACACTAAAAGGTGGACCCGAAGGGTAGATTAGGTATGTCCCGTTCTCCTCAGCAAAGCATTCGAGGACTCCGTATCTAGGTCAGGGAGAAAATGGCTTCGATATTATGGAATGTGGAGCTTGGTAATAATAGGTTTTTTTGACAAATAAATACCTGGAGTTGAGGGTCATGACGATGAATTCCGTTTGGTGACTCGAAGGTTGATTGGATATAATTCCCTCTTGATCATGAATCGAAGAGACATAATTTGTGAAAATGTTTCTTGTTATGTGAGCACACTAAAACGTGGACTCCAGGAATGAAATGGGCATGTCCCGTTCCGGGGAGCAACGTTTTTGAAGGCTCCGTATTTAGGTCGGGGTGGAAATGGCTTCGGCATTTTGGCATGTGAAGCTTGGTAATAAGAGGTTTGTTTGACAGATAAAAATCGGGAGTTTGTATTTTGTGGTGTTTAGGCCGGTGGGTTACGGCTTATATGTGGTGCAGAATGGGGTCTCCGGCTTGATGTGGCTTGAGCACGAAATGGTTGGTAAATAAAAATGTGGGATCAGAATCCCATGTCTGGACCTTAAAGGTTAAGGTGTGGTATTACGAGCTTGAGGGGAATCCTCAGATGCCTAGATATGTCTCCCTGTAGCAGTCTCTAGAAGGACTTAGGGGTGAAGCAGTTTTGATTATGATCTTGAGGGGAATCCCTAGGATCCTAGATAGGTTTCCCTGTAGTAGCCTTTAGAAGGACTTAGGGGTGAAGCAGGTTTGGCTATGATCTTGAGGGAAATCCCCAGGATCCTTGATAGGTCTCCCTGTAACAGTCTCTAGAAGGACTTAAGGGTGAAGAGTGTTGGGTTTGTTGTTAGTTGACAAGTCTTGAGCTCTTATTTTAGCTCTTTGACATTAGGTTTGGTATTTGTGTTTTATACTTGTTGATCCCGGAGTTTGGAGGGAAGAAACGTTGGTTATGGGTTTTGGACTTGTTGGTCCTGGACTTTGTATTTTGTACTCACTTGTCCGGGATTTTGTGTGTTTGATGCTTTCTTTGGATTTTGGCCTTTTTGAGAAAAGGGTTTCAATCTTGTTTTGTTTTGATTTTGCCTTGGGTCTTGTCCTTGACGTTAGGTGAGTAGCCTTTGGCTTTGGCTTTTGCTTTGAGTGAATTGACTTTGGTTTTTACTTTGACTTTGACTTTGACTTTGGTTTTGGCCTTGAGTGAATTGCTTTTGGCTTTGGTTGTTGCTTTGGCCTTGAGCTTTTGCTTTGGGTGAATGGATATTGGCTTAGGCCTTTGATTTTGGCCTTTCGCTTTGACTTTTGGTGAATGGCTATTGGCTTGGGCCTTTGATTTTGGCCTTTCGCTTTGACTTTGGGTGAATGGCTATTGGCTTGGGCCTTTGATTTTGGACTTTCGATTTGGTTTTGCTTTGGATATATTGGTTTTTTGTCGTCCTTCGTTCGAGGAAGGTAGAGGTGCAGACGGGGATGTACCCGTTGGTGAGAGGTTGATATCTGGTGATGGGATGTTTTGTGGGGAATGGGCTTGCCTTCCATCATTGACCATGAACAATGAGATGTTCTGGTTTGTTATATGGGTTCGCCGTAGAATCCCTCTGATAAGGGCTCGTTCTAGATCGAGTGTTAATGAAAGGTTTCTATTGCCAGACATGGAATAGGTAAAGAAAATGGACACGGAGTTTCGAGTTCTCTACTTACTCAGTACGGGACGTCACTCGAGTGTACTCACATTGAATTGGAACATATTGTTTGTTTTAAATCAATTCTCAAATCAATTCTCGTTGTCAACGGGAAATGGTAAAGGGGAGAATATATGATAGTTGAAAATCGTGCTTTTATTTAGATAAATAAGAGGTTAGCACAGACTCGATGAATACATATGACTCATGGGGACAGCCCCCAGTTGTCATCTGGGAATAAAAAGACAGACACTAGGATAGATATGAGAAAGCCTAAGACTCGGACTCGGACTCTGACTCTGACTCGCTCTCAGATGCGAACTCCTAATCATCACTTTCCTCCTCGAAGGTCTCCTTCGCAGCATCCAGCAGCTTGAATACCTGATCTTGAGCATTGACCCACTTGAGCACTTCACTCTCGTTGTTGGGAATGATATGAGGACAATAGTCCATAAGGCTTTCATCTCCTTGCAGAAAGAGATGTTCATTAGGGTTGTCTTCATCACTTGGTTGGCCTAGGGATGAAGTTATCAGTTCATGGTTGTCGATCATATTTTGAATAGCATGTTTCAGTTTGAGGCATGTTTCGGTGTCATGACCTTTTCCTTGATGATATTGGCAATAGGCACTGCCGTCCCAGAAACGGGTTTTTATGCATTCAAGCGGGTCCAGAGTGGGCCCGATTGGTTGTAGCTTCCCTTCAGTCATAAGCTTTTGAAGAGCTGCGGCATAGTTTGTGTTGAGTTTGGTGAATGTCCTTTGAGAACGCTCAACCTTGCTGTTTGACTTGAGACATCCAGGAGGATAGTCTTGACTGAGAGGTGCAATTATGATTTTGCCAGCTTCAATCATATCTTGAACGGCATGCTTGAGTTTGAAACAGGTTTCGGTGTCATGACCCTTACCTTGATGATTGGCAAAAGGCATTTATGTTCCAGAAATGAGTTCTTTTGTGTTCAAGTTTGTCCGGAGTCGGACCAATGGGTTGGAGCATTCCTTCTGAAGCAAGTATCCCCAGAGCAGTGCCGTATGTTATTCCCAGATCTGTGAAAACCCTTTGATGTTTTCCCATGGTTCCCACATTGGTGTTTTTTGGGATGTTTTTGTGAGTTTTGTTTTTATCTTTGTCAATCCTGGGCGGAAGCAGGATTTGGTCGTTGTCAATGGGAAGTTTTTGGGATGTTGCTTGGCATTTTGAAGGGTATTTTGGTGAGGCAATTTCATGTTCTTTATTGGTGGGTTTATGGGTGTCCGAACCATTAGATGATTCCTCATTTTCAACGGCTGTTGGTTGGGGAATCAAGGGTTGGTTTCTTTGATGGTCTGGTTCATCTTTGGTACTACCAAACCTCTCCTCCAAATTAGCTATCCGGGTATTCAAATCATCGATAGCCACTTGCAACTTTGAGAATATGTTGTTGATGGAGATGGAGAGCATCATTATAGCGCTTTGTATGCCATTCTCATCAATTGTATGAATTTTCTCATCGTCAGGAGAGATGAGATGAGAGCAGTCTAGGGAATATTCCTGACTGTGTCCAATAGGATTTTCTGGAGGGTTGTTTTTGTTGTTTGTTGAGGGAGGTTGTGGTAATTCACCCTTTTCAATCACATCAAGGATGGAACCTTTTAGAGGGAGACACATTTTAGCGTCATGTCCGCGACCTTGGTGATATTGGCAAAAGAGGTTTCTATACCATCTTCGACCTCGCTTGTTTGGTAGAGGGTCCGAAGTTTGACCAATCGGTTTGAGTTTTCCTTGTGAGATTAGCCTTTCCAAGGCTATGGCATAAGGCATACCCAAATCAGAGAAGAACCTATGAGGTTGTCTGGTTTTGGTTTTGTCGATGGCAAGTAGCCGACTTTCAAGGAGCTTAACCCTTTGCTCAATATCAGAAGAGGGAAAATTCCCAGTTATCAGTTTGTCCTCAACTTGGGAGAGACGAGTGCTCAAGTTTTCCACGGTAGCTAGGAGTCGAAGGACCATGTTGTTGGTTTCGGCAGAAGTCATGGCGGATGAAGGTTGATCAGCTTCTGAATAATCTGGTTGGCGATTGATGGCACCCAAGGGATTCCGATTTGACATAATGATAGGCGTTATAACTTGTCTTGGCAGGGGATTGCACAAACAAAGGCATGTACGACACATATGTACAAAAGGCAGTTTTGTTGTGGAGACGCGATGGTGTGACTAGGTTATGAGTTCATTAAAGATCGTGAATGACCTCTTGTGTTTGAACTTAGGGTGCATGACATTGAACTTAGACTCGAGTGTCAACTTTGGCATAGTGATGCCTAGAGAGGCGACTTCTGACTCAGTTTGGATGTGTGTTGCTGGCATGACGCTGTTAGACAAGACATGTACACAAACTTGATCTTTGGCCCGTAATGTAGGGGAAAGACGGGTTTAATACCAGAGAGGTTTTGACTCTCCTAATGCCATTGCAGATGTCTCGACAATTAGGCGACACGATCTAGACCAGAAGGTAGGTATTAACTCCGGCGAACACTCGACTTTATCTAGACGACTTGACTTGAAATCGACTGGACTCTAATCGACTCGAGGCTGAATCGGAAAGGTGGATTGATATTTTTAAAAATAGAAATTTTCAAAAAGGTTCATTTGTCGTTTTATGGACGGCTTCCGAAGAGTAGGGATCTTCAAAAGGTCGGCCAGTCGAAAGGGTTGTCTTAGGTTTGTTTTCAAAAGACGATTTGAGTTGAGATTGCGGCGGCTCTGAAAACAAAGTGTTGTTTCCGAAGCCGGTTTTTGAAATTCCGAATCACGGATTTGAAAATCGAGAGTTGAAGAATTTGGAATCGTCATCACAATGGCCATGAAAACAGTTAAATTTGTTTTCAAAGGACTAAAAATTGGGTCGAAAATTTGAAAATGGTTAAATTTGTTTTCAAAGATTGAGTTTTGATTTGAAATTTGAAAACGGTTAAATTTGTTTTCAAAGATTTGATTTCGGATTGAAATTTGAAAACAGTTAAATTTGTTTTCAAAGGTTTGATTTGAAATTTGAAAACGGTTAGATTTTTTTCAAAGATTTGAAATTGGATTTGAAATTTAAAAACGGTTAAATTTGTTTTCAAATGATTTGAAATTGGATCTGAAATTTGAAAACGGTTAAATTTGTCTCCAAAGGGTTTGAAGTTGGATTTGAAATTTGAAAACGGTTAGATTTGTTTTCAAAGATTTGAAATTTGATTTGAAATTTGAAAACGGTTAAATTTGTTTTCAAAGATTTGATTTTGAATTTGAAATTTGAAAACGGTTAAATTTGTTTTCAAAGATTTGAAATTATGAGGATTGAATTCGTCGTTATGACGGGTTAGAAAACCGTTTTAACCTTTGAAAGACGGTATGCAAATCGAAAAGTGTGAGAATTGAAATCGTCATTACGATGGCTTAGAAAAGCCAAATTTGATTTCGAAAACGAGATTTGAAATTTGGAAAGTTGCACGGGTTGAAATCGTCATTACGACGGTTTGAAAACTGATTTTGTTTGAAAACTGATTTCGAATTTTGAAAATTCGAGGGTAGAATTCGTCATTATGACGGCGTAAAAAAGCGCTTTGAGAATGAAACGGTCGGCAAGGGACCAAGGTTTGAACCGGCCATTACGACGACGTAAAAAACGTATTTTAAAATGGTTTGTGAAAACCGAGGTTTGAAATCGTGATAACAACGACATGAAAAGGTGCATTTGAAATGGTTATGAAAACCGGGTTTTGAAATTGCCATTATAACGGCATAAAAAGGTGCTCTTTTGAAATGGTTGTAAAGAACCGGGTTTAAAAATCGTCATTACGACGGCCTAAAAAGGTGTGCAACGGTCGGCGAAAGACCGAGGTCTAAAACGGCCATTATAACGGCGCAAAATGGTATATTTTAAAGGGTTGTGAAAACCGGTTTTAAAAGTCGTCATTACGACGGCCTAAAAAGGCGTGCAACGATCGATGAAAGACCGAGGTTTAAAATGGCCATTATAACGGCGCAAAAAGGTGTTTTGAACGGTTGTAAAAACCGGGTTTGAAAATCGTCATTATGACGGCCTAAGAAGGCGTGCAACGGTCGGCGAAAGACCGAGGTTTGAAGCGGCTGTGAAAAACCGGTTTTAAAAATCGTTATTACGACTGCATAAAAAGGTGTGCAACGGTCGGCGAAAGACCGAGGTTTGAAACGGCCATTATAACGGCGCAAAATGTGTTTTTGAAAGTTTGAAAATGACACAGAAGGACTTATGATCACATAACACATAAGCACTCGCAGTTTCATTATATTATGCATAATACTGACACGGGTTTTGGCTTAATAGGGTGGGTTATACACCAAGCAATCAAACCCCGATTTGCGAGAAGTATACCAATCCAAACAAAATGTGTAAGGAGCTCTTTGACGAAACATAAATGTGTAACGTCAACTGTATGCTTGACTCAATCGGGATTCGAAACGCGGGGATGAAAAAACTCACGCCGACGGGACGAGCCAATTGGTCGATAAAGGTTAGGTTGTGGGCCCGGACAAGGAACCCGACTTATGACCGTAATATCAATCAATGCACTTTAACCACGACCTCGTTCGAGTTTCACCTCTATGGATCAGAAAGACACAAGTGTCTTAGTTATCCCCAGCGGAGTCGCCAATCTGTGGACATGGGCCACGATCAGTCTGTGGATTTGGGCCACCTACCGGTCCGTAGTCACGGGCCACCTGCACGCCAAGCCAATCTGTGGACATGCAGCGGTCTTTTGAAAGCCACACTCGGCGGCGTAAATATGCTTTCGACCGGATCACTTTAGATCGGTCGGTTTCGTCTCGGCAAAGGTCTCGAAACGATTAGAGATGTTCGGAGTCGCCACCAAGCATTTGTGGGATGCTTGGAACCCGTTCGAATCCACTTTATACCTAGGTCAATCAAGGCAAAAAGCGGTGCTTGACATAGGTACTAAAGATAAGGACTCGTCCCCCTTTTAGCATTCTATGCCTAAAATGACTCTCGGACACCCTGGATAAAGCCATCCACTATTCAAAGGTTCTGAGTAATGGGTGAGGGTATGTATTGGGAAGCCCTTTAATCGGACACCCAATCACGCCCGCGTTAGCGGCCTCTACTGATCTATCGTGGTTGTTTAAGTGCAAAAGTTGATAAAACGGTTGAAATGCATGAATGCGCATCCAAAAGTTTAACCTAACAAGTGAATATTTCCTAAGTCGGTTGTTTACGCATGTACCAAGAAATTGGTGTCAAAGTTGGATTTAGATTTATTTGCATGTGAAAACGGAAATTAAACATCCATTTACCAAGTTTGGGTTATGATACTTAACACGATCCATTTATTTGAAAAAGTGTGTTTAAAAGACAAAATATAAAATGCAAACTCGTCAATCTGATCCGTCACATATTCGGAGAAACCGTAATCGGGATCGTCGTAGACAAGTACCAAAATGGGACAGAACAGTGCCAGGCAGCCCCATTGGGGCGCGAGCCTATTGGCGAGGGAAGGGCTCTGCCCAGGTTTTGAAAGGTGGAAACAAGCAGCTTCTTGGGGCGCGAGCCATAAGGCGAGCTGAGAGGTGCCTCCTGGTTGTTAAAAAGGTTGTTTAAAACCAATTTTTTGTGATTAATGATTTGCATGTATGATTTGCATGTATGATTTGCATGACTCGGAATAATTACTATTATGTTAGTAATATTCGTTGTCGGATTTGCAAGTTTGAAAAGCATAATAAAATGTGTAAAAGGAAAATGTTTGATTTGAACTAATTATATTAAGTTCAATTATTTGTAATTAGTCAAGTTTGTCATCGTACTCGGATTAAACCGACATGGTATAAAGAACCAAGGATGATTATGAGATATGACTAATATATTTACAAATGTAAATAAATGAGAAAAATGGTAAACAAAAAAAATGGGTGTTAAAGTGTAAGAAATTATTAATCTCATAAATTTACATATTCATATATGTGACATTTAATATAGTCATAAAATTAAAACTAGATCATATGCATGCAAACTTAAATAAGAATAGAGAAGAAATCGTCTTTCTTACTATGGGAGTTTCGGATTTTTGGGCACAAATGAGTTCTCCTTCTCACTTGTTCTTGAGCTTTCCTTATATGGATGAACAAAGGATCCAAAGAAGAATCCCTCCCAAAAGTGAATACCCAAGATAACCTCTTAAAAGACTAATATTATTAGAACTAGAACAATATTAATCTTACTAAAAATTGACCCAAAATATTTATTTTGGTCTCTTGTAATTTCGGTCAAGAGAAAGGATTTTTTGGAGTTTTTTTATCTCTCTAATTTTTCATAAGATGTAGAGAGAATTTTTATAATTTCTTACACTAGAAATTATGTTGTGTAGAAGTGAATAATTAGAGGAAAAACAATTGGCATTTTAGACCTCCAAAAACCGGTTGGCATAGGGAGAGTAGAGCCAATGCATGGGCTTGTTATTCTATCCAAGAAGGAATAGGTATGCATGGCTATATTAGGTTGCAATCATCATGCTTTCCACTTAAACATAATTAACATAATTTAAACCTAATACTCCCTCCTTCTTTTTCGGCACTTACATAAAATGGGAGGTCCATTTTATATTTTGTCATTTGTCAATTGTCACATGTCACTAGTCATGTGTAATTGTAATGTATTTTTAACATATTAAAAATCAACGTATTAATAAAAATACGTTATGTACAAAATCGATTTAGTAATTCATAATTACTTGTACCAAAACGGTTTACCAATTATAAATCACAACGTCTTGTATTTATAATAAATTATTCCTTCAGTTTCAATTGTTTCGTAAAAAATAATTTTATATAAGTAATAAAACAATTTGATTACTTAGACCGTATCTTATTTAATCGAATTACAATAAGATACGTCAATAATACTCACAAAAGCGTCCGTCAATTTTAAGCAATTTAATTAACCCGTATCGACATACGATCAATTAAATAATCAATTAAGAGTGTTACCCTTTAGGTATGACCTAAGGGGATCAACTGATCACCACCGTCACACGACAGTAATGTCAAACTCTAGTCAACCACTCATTACCGATATGTGTGGACCAGTTGACTGTAAAATATTACATCCCACATGTATTCTTGAAACGAGATTTAAACATGTGATCATCATGATCGACAGTTGTGATCGCATTATTGTCGGAGGACACATATTCCAACAATCTCCCACTTGTCCTCGACAAGTGTGCGTCACCCATTCTCTTGTCCTATTACTATCTACCACTCAATGCAAGGTGTATTTCGGGCCATACTTGCAAGTGATCATATCGAGAGTGGTTTCCTCGATCTGGAGAATAACTGATTGACCGGAATTATCTACCATAAATACCTTCCGAGCGTGGCCACGCATTTTCAGTTCATTACTCCTCGAGTGGCCCTGAGATATTGTTATAACCCTGACAAGGGGTGGACAATTCCTATCGCACTTATTCCCTTCGACTAGCCACAGCCATCATAACCCAAAATATGCCCATTTGACCCCATTTACGAAGGTCGTAGTAACATAAATCAAAGTTAATCTGAAACTGTGCCACCTTAGGCGAACTGTCTTTAGTCAAAAGAATCGACTCATTAGAATACTATAGTAGCCCTCGCCACGACCAGGCTATATAAATTTGCCAGAACTCTATAAGCGGTCATAAGGCCCGACAAAGTGTTCCTAACAGTCTGCCTATGTGATCGACTAGTCATCTCATATGACTCTATGGCATTTGAACTTTCCATCAATCGCATCACACTCTAGTCACTTTGAGACGTCATCTCATGTAAGTGACTATGGGCGAATACAATGTTAATCCGTGTTCACTTTAATGGGGTTCAATTGTCTCTACAACCCGTTTGGATGTAACAAAGTATAAGGTGAGTTAATAATAACTCAAGCGACAAATGTGGACATCATATTCGGGTAGTCAATACAATATTACTACCTTGTGATGTATATAAGTGTGAAAACACTTGTTGATTGCAATAGAAGTTTAACATACCATGTGTCCATGTGTTCATACTTCTTGTATTGCACTTTCCTTTATATTCATGTTATCTCAAATAGCATGAACCTTACCAAGTACATATCTAGGTTCCCAACCTAGTTTTAGGTTCTTTATCTTGAAAGAACTTTCTTGTTGTTTATCACATAACCAACGAATTGTGGTGGATGATATAACTTGCACTGGTCAAGTGTTCTACCAACTCGCAATGCACTAGGTATACGTTTTGTAGGGTCTTGCAACAATTGTAAAGATGATTAGCCTAGCACTTCTCATAAGTTCTAGCATATTAGAAAATACTAGTTTTGAGTAACCTCTCACTATAACTTAGTATCCTTCCAACTTCTTATTTCTCTTTAAGCTTAATTAGCTTAGGATCTTCATCAATCCTTACGCGTTTTCGAATTTCAATATATGCAACTTCTTGTCACATAACAGAGTGTTCTGTCAAACACTAGAATAGCTCATTAGTTCTCCTCGAGAATTCATGACGATTCTTCTATGGCTTACCAATGACTCATCATGCTCTTAAGCATATGATTCATTATTGGACATGTGCATGATTATTCTAATGGCGGAAACATTAGTAATCTTTAATCATGTGATCAACCATTCTTAGGTTCAATGAATGACCATGACTGCTTATGGTAATTCCATTTTCATCGATATGAATAACCTACGTTTCTCGTTGATTTGATGTGTATATCACAATACCTATCCAACATCCCATGATGTGATTGGATTCATCATAGTCCATTTTCATCCAGAATTGAAAACTCAAATACTTCTTTGTGAAAGATAGTACTAGCTCGTCATTCTCAATGAGTAATAAGTTATAAATTTTACAAGATGATTTCTCCCACTAAATTTCATGTCTTCACATGATAATTTCAAACTCCCACTTAATTCCACATGTTTCGCAATTGACTACTTAATCGAAACATTTCAAGAATTGAAATACATTTTGCTTTGCCAAGTTATTAAGATTAAAACCATATATGTTCCCAACATATCCTTTCAAAATACCTATTTTGAAAAGGTTTCAGTCTTAAACTTTATGGAAAAAGATTTTAATCTCTAACTCATTCATTTTTATAATGATGCGTAGCAATGTTATTATTTAAATGTGAAATTCCATTTAATACATGTCCTTCTCAAAATACCGTTTTTCGGAAGAAGGTTTAAACATTTCATTTTCATAATGAGGTTAAGTAATGACACTAGCGTGGTTAACAATTAACTTAGCTTTTGTAGATATCGGCATATCTTCCTTTGCAACTTTTAATCATAAATCTCATTTATATTAAAGGATGCAACTTTGTTTTATTTAGGCTCTTAAGTAAATATCAATATTGAAAATCTTGGTCATATGTTGTTCATAAACTAGCCAAAACTCTTGTTAATACTTTTCTTTAGTCATCTTCTTTCAAAACTTTCTTTTGGTCTCCTCGTGTAGTTATCTTGAGAACATATTCTTTTGATTACTTCACTTGGTCTCTTTTGTCATGTAGATCTCATCTATTCGAGACCATAGATCTCATCTATTTATGTATACTATCTATTTAGGTATACAAATTATTCTTTCTTTCGTAGATCTCATATACTCAAGCATACAAATTATTCTTTGAATTCTTTGTGTCTTCATTTTTCTCCCACTCTATCTTTAGATTAAATACACTAAATATTCAAAGATAGTTTATGAGACACAAGTGACGATTTCGAAGTAGAGGGAGGACTATCTCATAGATTGACTAATAGATTTTAAATTTGATGAGTGTACTTGGTAATTGACATTTCTTTAGGGGAGTTCATCAACTCAACATCTCTTTATAATTGATCATACACAAACCTTAAGCTTGTGGACATATAATGAATCCCATCATTTTAGTTGTCTATTGGATCACTTTAAGTAGATAATCATATGTTTCTATGTGCAAGCATATAAAGATGAATTTTTAGAACAAGGAAATACGATAAAAGGGGTGACTTGGGTTGTAACCCAAGCCACCATAATCCAAAATACAACCATTGTTTAGAAAGGATCAACCATTTCCATGTCGAACACGGAAATCAAAATAGTTTTAAAAATCCGAAACACAACTTAAAATAAGACAATAATAAAAAGCCAAGCTTCATTGGTAGCTACTCCTAGCTCCTTGATGATTTCTCAAGCTTGCTTTTCCTTTCCTTTGTCTTTGCTTGGAGGAGGCCCTATTTACAATAAAAAGGGGATACATTATCGCAACTTTGTATCAAAATACCATAGTTGAATTAGAAATATAAAAGAAAGGATAGTCATTTACCTACTGGAGTGATCTTTCCAGCTTTGATGTCACCAAGGTACTTGGAACAATTCATTTTCCAATGTCCAACACCATTACAATAATGGCATTTATCAAGAGGACCCTTCTTGGTCTTGGAAGTGCTAGCTTCAAAAGTCTTAGCCTTGGTGGATATGGGAGCTTGCCTCTTACCCTTTTTCCCATTCTTCTTGAACTTCCCCTTGCTCTTGGTGCTTATATTAAGCACATCGTTAGGTGGGTTAACATTTAACCCCATGTCTCTTTCGGGTTGCACAAGTAACTTGTGCAACTCTTCAAGAGACACGTCCTTGTCTTGCATGTTAAAATTCACCCGGAATTGAACATATGCTTTGACTTTGGATAAGGAGTGTAGAATCCTATCTACAATGTGCTCTTTGGGGATTTTAACCTTTTGAAGTTTCAATGTCTCGACTAGCTCCAACAATTTGAACACGTGAGGGCTAACCTTTTGGCCCTCCTTAAAATCGAGATCAAAGAATGCCGAGGCCACCTCATATTGGACGATCCTCGGAGCTTGCGAAAACATTGTCATAAGTTTGGAATAGATTTCATAAGCGGTGCCCATTTTAAAGGCTCTCCTTTGGAGATCCGCCTCCATTGCGAAAATCAACACATTTTTCATAGCGGCGGACTCTTTGTGGTAAGCCTCATATGCTTCCCTAGTGGCGGCACTCGACTTAGCATTAGGTTCGGGTGGAGAAGCCTCGGTGAGGTAACGAAGCTTGTCGTCACCTTGGGCAGCTAATTTGAGTTGGGCATTCCAATCGGAGAAATTTGACCCATTCTTTTCAAGTTTACAATGATCCATGAAGGATCGGAGCCATGAAACATTAGTGAGAGGTGCGGCGTTGGTGTTTGGTGCGGCCATTTGTTATGAGAAATAAAAGTGGTCTACAAAACGAAAATAGAAGGAATAAAACATTTGTCGTTTTCAAAATAATAATAACACTCGTAAATTTTTAATTTAAACAAGTTTTATTGCATTTATCTAGTGACCTCTACCCAACTTTGATAAATGATTCCAAGACCCAAATTCATATTAACTTAGGCATCGGTAAAGCCGAATACAACCCTTATTAATATAACTCGGTGGATTAACTCTTTAATCGATTCTACTTTTAGAACTCTTGGTCGATAAATTTACATTAATATTTATCTTTAGCCCGAAACACATCCGGCAACCGTCGAGAATACTTTCGTTGAGTTCAACCCAAATTTCGAATAAATGTGTCCATGATCCAAATTGACATCAACTTGGGCATCGGTAAAGCCGAATACAACCCTCATATTTATAAATTCGGTGGGTAGACATTTATCACCTACATCCCCGACGTAGCAAGGTTTGTACCCCGGTAAGGCCGAGTGCACTCCCTCACGAAATAGGTTTTCATGGTTTCTACTTTCTGGTATGGCTAAGTTTCAATTGTTTATTTTAGCGAGAGGTCATGTCAACTTATTATCTATCACGTTTTAAGTGAACTAATGCGGTGAACTACGATAATTGTAATTGACATGGTCGATAAACTCGATTTAAATGATAATGCATGTTTTAGTTATGGCGATTTAGCGATGCATGCAACATATAAATAAAATGCAAAGCATAAATAAAATCCTAGTATAGCCTTCCTAGAATAGTAAATCTAATAAACTATTACAAATTCGGAAACCAACTCCTTTGGTCCCTTGAACTTCGGTCTTGGCACGCATTTTAAGGTAACATTCTTTGATGGATCGCCTTCTCGAGTGGCACCGTCTTCAAGGAACTCCGGAATAAATAAATTACATAATAAATTACATAATTTCCTATTATACATTTGTAATTAAAAATAAAAATAAATCTATTAAATTACAAAACGGTGATACGAGATCACAATAAATTACAATCGAATCGATATTCCCATACATTTCGGGTAATACCAATTAAAACTAAGGCCATACTAAGTAAAATTACATAATTCAAAAATTACATAAAATTAAAATATGACAATCATAAATAAAATGCAGCATTATAATATGTATGATCATGCCCAATTTTATGCTAAATCGCCTTTAAGGAGCCAATATCGTATATTAATCGGTTTTTACGGATTTGCGTGATTTAACCTTTTAAAAATCACAATAATTACATAAATTCATATTTATGTACAAGTTAATTACCCTAACCAACTTAGAACTCAAAATTAGTCTCCACTAACATATTGACAATAATTAACCTAGATTTCTTAATATTGTTCATAAATGGACCTAAAATACAAAATTATGCTATAAACTTCAAATTAAATCATAAAAATTTCAAATAATTTCAAAATTTGAAATTTAAACTCATGAACATTCTGGAAAAAAAAACATGACACTCATAATGTTCAAAACTTAGGTTAAAAATTTCAAAAATTTATCGAGAAAAACAATGTTGCGGTTTATTGATTTTAACAATTATCACCATAAAAATATGAGGAAAAATATTTTGATAAACTTTTCACTTTTAGATCGGAAATATATGATAAAATGCAACATGTGACGTTTTTTCGTAGTCATGAAGTATGTTTTAGCATTTTTACTAATTAAAGTCACTATTTATGTAATTTTTCATCAAAAATTCATAAATCATGCATAAAGATTTCATTATAGCCAAATATTTTACACATCTTGTAAAATTTCATGTGACAACATACTAAATTTCTATGACCAGATTCGAAATATAACTCATATTAACCTATTTACCCATTTAAATACAATTTTAACTTGAAAAATCCATATTTCGAGCATAACAACTCATTTTATCATAAAGATTTACAGGCCATCATTAGATAATATATGTGAAAAAATATCCAAAAACCACTGAAAAAATCGAAGTTTAGCTATTTTTCGTCCAAAAATGACATTTTTATCATAAAAATCACATTTTAATGCCATTATTATATAAAATGAACAATAAAATACATAAATAAACCAAAATGTCCTAAAAATCACTTAGGACCAGAAACTTTTAACATGCAAATTTATTTTAAGGTTTTTCTTCATAAAACCAATTTAATTACTTTTGTATGTTAATCATATAACTCGGAAAAACTATAAACCGATTTGCATGCAAACAACCTAAGGCTCATGATACCGCTTGTAAGAAATTATTAATCTCATAAATTTATATTTTCATATATGTGACATTTTAATTTAGTCATAAAATTAAAACTAGATCTTTTGCATGCAAACTTAAATAAGAATAGAGAAGAAATCGTCTTTCTTACTATGGGAGTTTCGGATTTTTGGGCACAAATGAGTCTCCTTCTCACTTATTCTTGAGCTTTACTTATATGGATGAACAAAGGATCCAAAGAAGAATCCCTCCCAAAAGTGAATACCCAAGATAACCTCTTAAAAGACTAATATTATTAGAACTAGAACAATATTAATCTTACTAAAAATTGACCCAAAATATTTGTTTTGGTCTCTTGTAATTTCGGTCAAGAGAAAGGATTTTTTGGAGTTTTTTTATCTCTCTAATTTTTCATAAGATGTAGAGAGAATTTTTATAATTTCTTACACTAGAAATTATGTTGTGTAGAAGTGAATAATTAGAGGAAAAACAATTGGCATTTTAGACCTCCAAAAACCGGTTGGCATAGGGAGAGTAGAGCCAATGCATGAGCTTGTTATTCTACCCAAGAAGGAATAGGTATGCATGGCTATATTAGGTTGCAATCATCATGCTTTCCACTTAAACATAATTAACATAATTTAAACCTAATACTCCATCCTTCTTTTTCGGCACTTACATAAAATGGGAGGTCCATTTTATATTTTGTCATTTGTCAATTGTCGCATGTCACTAGTCATGTGTAATTGTAATGTATTTTTAACATATTAAAAATCAATGTATTAATAAAAATACGTCATGTACAAAATCGATTTAGTAACTCATAATTACTTGTACCAAAACGGTTTACCAATTATAAATCACAACGTCTTGTATTTATAATAAATTATTCATTCAGTTTCAATTGTTTCGTAAACAATAATTTTATCTAAGTAATAAAACAATTTGATTACTTAGATCGTATCTTATTTAATCGAATTACAATAAGATACGTCAATAATACTCACAAAATCGTCCGTCAATTTTAAGCAATTTAATTAACCCGTATCGACATACGATCAATTAAATAATCAATTAAGAGTGTTACCCTTTAGGTATGACCTAAGGGGATCAACTGATCACCACCGTCGCACGACAGTAATGTCAAACTCTAGTCTGCCAATCATTACCGATATGTGTGGACCAGTCATAACTGTAAAATATTACATCCCACATGTATTCTTGAAACGAGATTTAAACATGTGATCATCATGATCAACAGTTGTGATCGAATTATTGTCGGAGGACACATATTCCAACATAAAGGACCCATTAAAATGTAATTAACCAATAATATCATCGAGTCACGGAATAAACCGTCATGGTATAAAGAACCAAGGATGATTTTTGTAATGGCCAAAATATGTTTATCATAAAAATGAATTAAAATGGTAAATAAAAGAAAAGAAATTCCTTTAAAATGTAATTAACCAATTAACATAACCGAGTCACGGATTAAACCATCATGGTATATGGAACCAAGGGTGATTATAATTTATGGCTAAAAAGTTTGTCATAAAAATGATTTGAAGCATTTGAAATGGTAAAAACCGATTGCAAATAAGAAAGAAATAAAGAGGAAAGATGAGAACAAACACGGATGAGTCTGACCCGATAACCCACAAGAGGCGCGAGCCTCTTTGCATAGCAAAGGGCTTATGTCTCGGGCCAAAACTCGGTTTTGGCTCGTCTCACCTATATTTGAATCGTGTTATGCATTGTTCATGCATATAAACTCATAAAAACAGTAAAGACATGAAATAAATGAGATATTTAAACCCTCAAATTTACGTGTATTGATGTATGCAAGGTAGACAACTTTAGGTACGGTTTTCTCGTAGCGACTACTCATGATCAAAGAAGTTTAAAAGAGTGCCTTAAAAAAGGATTTTGTTTTGAAAATATGTTGAAATTATGTTAATTAAAACATGTTGATTAATGAATTGAGTTGGTCAAATGGGTCGGTCGAATGCATGGCGACGGTACCAAATAATATGTGTAAGGCTTGTGTTTACGATCGGTAGGTCGTAAACACATGTCGATTTTGTGACTTAGGAAGTTGGGTCTAGAAGTTTAAGGGAGAAGGAGGGGACGGACTCTCGCGTGAAGATTATGGTGTGTGATGGTGGGTATTTATAGAGAAATGTGGGGAGGTAGGTCGGTTGAGTTTGCTTAGAGGCTAAGCAGACACCTGCTTTAGGCGCGAGCTACCTTGTGATACAAATGGGTGTATTGTCCTTTTCAATTTGGACGTGGCTTTTGCTCTATCCCTTGTTTGGTTGGTTTGATATGTGGTGTTTATATAAGATGTCGTGTAACAATATGTTCATCTAATAAGATGATTTTGGTGTTACTTGGGGTAGGTATTTTGTGTGCTTGACTCGGGTTTGACCCGTGAAAGTCGGGATTTGAATTTGGAGTCGGCTTTTGGCTCGGTGTCGGTTTTGACTCTAATTAGGGTCATTTTAATGCAAATGGCATGATAAAAACATTCGTGGCATTATTTTTGACATTCGAGATTTGGTTTGACTCAGGTTGACTCGAGTTGCGGGTTTCTGAGTCGGTTTTGGGTCCGAAGACGTTTTTAACTCTAAATAGTGTTATTTTAATGCAAATGAAGTTAGAAAACTTTTGAAATCATTTTTCATATTCGAGTAGTGCATTAAACCATCTCATGTATAGCCAATCCACGCACGCATATCAAAAACACGTTATAGTCCGATCATCATCGGGTGGTTTTTGGAAGGTGCAGATACTGGGTATCTACACTAGCAAGGCAAAACATGATGAACAAATGAAGATGATTGACAATAATTAAAAAGGATTAAGAGAGAATTATACCTATAAAAATGATTCCCAATAATAAAGCAAAGAATAATAGAAGTACTTGATGATTGATGGAAGGTTGTCAGTCCTCCAAATAAACCCAAATAATCTTCTAATTACCCAAAATAAATGATGAACAATAGAGAAATTAAGGAATGATTAAGAAATGAGATTTGTATTAATGCTAAATTAAGAATTCATTACAAGATTAAGAGAGTATTAGGACTTGATTAAGATCCTATTAAGATGACATGATAATCTAGGTAGTACAATGGGGTATTTATAGTAGAGATTAGGTACAAAGATTAGGGTTACTAAGGGCTTAAATGACTATTAAGACCCTTAAGAAAAATTGAGGAAGTGATCCTCTCCAAGGAGATGCTCATCTCCGTTTTGGTGGTCTTCAAGTAATACGCTCGTCCTGAGCATCTTGGCTGAGGGACGGTTGGTTCTGGAGCAGAATCGGAGCGGATTGTGGGTCGGGACGCTCGGATCATTGGGCTCAATACGAGCGTCTTGGCATCGGGACGCTTGGACTTTAGCAGGGCGACGCTCGTCCTGGTTACTGTGACGCTCGGAATCCTTCACAGTCACTTCTCTTCTTTTATTTCTTCAAAAATCCTAGGTAATCTTGTTGGAGATGCAAGGATCCTTTCATCATTGCCCAATCTACTTTATTATCTACATAGGCCTTCTAGCATTGTCTTCCCTTTGATGTTTGGTCATTGAATTCGATCAATTTTGCTCCATTTTGCCATGAAAATGCAAGGTTTGCACTCTTTTCCTACCAAGGGATCAAAACTTTAAAGAATATGCAAAAAGAGAAACTAAAGATAATAAATGACCCAATTATGCACTAAAAAGCATAGGAACGAGGCTAATTCGGGGACTAAATATGCTCAAATATGAGTCACATCAATGACCCATTTTATATACTTGTGATCATGAATTACTAGTCAATTGTTATATATAATTGAATTAATATATGTAATGATATTTAATTGTTAAATATGCATTAATATTATTAACAACAAGTTACATGTTACATGTTACATGTTACACATTAAATGACAAATGACAATTGACAAAAATAAAATGGATTCCATTTTATCTAAGTGGACCGGTGTTTAGAGGTAATAAGGGTGAATTGGTCAATTGTTTTTTAATTAGAGAAAACATAATGATTAACCTCTAAGATTAGACTACACCCTAGTTCTTTTTTGTAAGAACAACTCTAAAAAGAAAGAGGCATGCATTGGCTCCCTTTTGCCTCTCCCCTCCACCGGTTTTTCACCCCATCTTTAGAGAATAAGAATTGTTCTTATTCTCATAAAAAAATTATTCTTACACAATTCATTTTTATCACTTCTCTAATCTTCTCTCTAAAATATGTTTTAGAAAATATTTGTTCAAAGATCTAATTTTATAGATAACTATAGTAGTAATAGAAATAATATTAGAACAAATTTTAAAGTTAACTACTAAGATAATATAGTTAATTAATTAGTAGTTTAAGGAGTTGTCTTGGTGCAATTGAAAGGAGGTTCTCACATTATTGAGACTAAGGGGATCATCCATTTATTTTGAGCTCAAGAACACGTATAGAAAGGTGTTCTTACTTGTGCCCTAATCCGATTTCCGCTATGTAAGAAGTATTCTTCTTAAACTTTGATTTTTTAATGTTATGCATGTTGGAGCTTGTGTCCTCCACAAATTAGTGTGATAACATTTGTAAATCTCATACAGGTTCACAAGGGTATACTTCGTATATTTAATCAGTTGATTAACGTTTACCTAATAACGGTTGGCTTACTAGAAAGTTTGATGTTATTATCATACAGATGGCGGTGATCAACTGGTCCCTAAAGGTCACACCTATAGGATGTGTTTGAGAAATGTGGTTATAGAAATATAATCACATTGATGCCCAAAATGACTAAAAAGTTAGTCAATGTGTTGATGAGATAATTATTTAACAAAATTAAATAATATTAAGTTGAGACGAATTAACTGTCAATTCGTAAATTAAATATAATAAGTTATATTTAGTTAAATATATATAATGTTAGCATGGACCAATTAATCTGTTAATTCGTAATTAAATATAATCAGTTGTATTTAATATCAACAAGATGAATGTGTCATAGTGGTAATAGTGAGGGTACACATGTCAAGAGGTCATGGGTTCGATCCTCACTAGATTACAATTCAACACATATTATATATTTTTGGAAAGACCAAAAATAAGGAGCTGATAGTCCTTATTTCGGTCTGATGGCCGAAAATTCTTTCCTAATTAACTCGATGATTCGGTCAGTATAAAAAGAAAGGGAGAGAATTATTTCTACCCTAATTCTTTTTCTTGACCTTGCCTCATCTCTCTCATCACAAAACACAAAAACAACTAAATTTTACAGAAAATTTTAGATCGATTTCTAGCATAATCAAAGGGCATATCTCAGATCGTCTTGGGTGCAACTAATAGGCGAATATCAATTTTGATATTGTTCTTAGGCCAATTTTGCTAGGACCGAAGGTTAATTCTAAATCCTTTATACTTTGTTTATGTATTTTGTTTATGACCATTGATCATCATTATTAAACTCGTTATAATCCTTCTAGTTTAAGGAAAGTATACAGATTATTTCCCACAAGTGGTATCAGAGCCTTAGGCCACGATTTTATTTTTGATGATTTTCATAAAATATGTATGTAAACAATGGGGATTTCGGAAAAAAAAAAAATTTAGGGTTTTCGGCTGAAATTTTTTTTTGCCGAGAGAATTTTTTTTCCGGCCTGTTTTTCCTTTGTTGATGATTTTTTTCCATTTGATTCATATGAATTATTGTTTTAATATGTTAAGATGATAATAAAATTAAATTGTTAATGGAATAATCATGTCGATGAGACAAGAACTTGTTTTTGCTATATAGTTTTAGCATATAAGATAAATCATGTTCATTAATTCACTTGCTAAATCACGTTCTATATGGCAACTGTAAACATTTTCTTCATCGGTTTTGTTTTAGGGCAATTCTTGCCGCAAGTTTTTTTTTGTGACGGTTGTTTTATTTTTTTTTGCCGTTGTTGTCGTTTTTTTTCATTTCGTCGTTCACACCGTGAATGCAGTGTTCAAAAAAAAAAAAAAAAAAAAAAACTGTTTTTTTTTTGGGTTATTTTTCTTTTTGCCGAATCTAAAAGAAAAAGAAAAGGAAAGTTTTTTTCTTTCCTTGTTTTTGCCTTATTTCCGAAAAAAAAAAAAATTTAATGGCTGTTTTTTTTGTCAGCCGTGAGCTGAGATTACAAATAAAAAAAAAAAATTTGTTTTCCTTTTTGCCGAGACCCAAAAGGAAGAAAAATTGGATTTTGTTTTTTATTTTATTTTATTTTGGCCAATTAGTTATTGTGAATCGGTTCACAATTTAAGATACCGAGTTATTTTAAAGCAGTTTAAAATTTTGACGGATAGAATTCATATTACAAGTTTAATATGGATTAAGTATGAAATTAATGTGATTAAATTGCGGAATTGTCACTTAATTTAATTTAAATAGGTAGTTTGGATAAATTAATCAACATAATTAAAGAATTGTGTAATGTATGTTTAATTTATTTTAGTTGATGCTTTTAATTTTGTTGAATGAATCGAATGAATGAATTTTATTTACGTATTTAATTTTGCAATCGGTTGTAATTTGTAATACTTAGTGTGGCCTTAGTCAAATTATGTTTTCGTAATGAAGGAAACATGATTTTTATGTAATTATGAGATCTCGAATCTCCTTTATTTTAGTTTTGGGTTTTGAAATTAGAATGTAATAAATAGGTCAATTATGTAATTTTATTTATTGTAATTTCAAAGAAGACTAAAGATGAAGATTCAAGCTCACTCCCGCTACATGGATCAAGATGGAAAATCAAGACAAGCTTCTCGGGTCCAAGGATAGATTCCAAACTTGTATTTATTGTTCATTTTGATAGGATAGGCCACACTAGGACTTTTACTGTTTTTTTTTTTACGTTTTTTCATTATTATTGCGTTTCATTCACATGTTAGTAATTGCATCATTTTCCGCCTAAAACCAAACCACCTACTACTAAAATGCATGAAAATTGACTCATATAGGTTGTATGTTAGTTTTCATGGACATGCAGATGTCACAGACTTTAAGCCATCACTTTAGTTTAATCATTCTCGCATGCTAGATTATAGTTCACTTAAAATGAATTTAAATAAAGTTGATGGGATCTTCCTCTAAAACGGAAATTGAGATTAGTCTTTATAAGGGCAAACATCTATGAATCCCTTCTTCGTCGGTAGGCCTAATATGACCCCTTCTACGTTGGGTAAGTAGTTGTGTTGACTTAGTTTACCTCAACATCATAGTCCGAAGAGTTTCTCGTGATTATGATGGACTATAGATAGAATTTACAGAAATTTATCGACCAAGAATTCTAACGGTAGAATTAGCTAAAAGGTTAGCTTATCAATTTACAGAGAATTGAGTCTTGGGGTCATTTATATAATTCTTGAGGGAGGTCAATTGTATAAATGTTTTTGAGTCTTCGCGTTATGACATTAGTTCATTAGACTTAAAATAAAAACGATGAACATGCTTATTATTTTATTCTTCTTTCGCAGTGTAGAACACGTTTATTATCGATAATACTGTTACAACAAATGGCTGGAAATAACGCAATCCCAATGCCTAGTGCCACACTAGATCGTTCGTCCTGGCTTAAGATGTTCATGGACCAAATGAATCAGTCCACTCGACTGAAAAATGATGGGTCCAATTTTGCGGACTGGGAGGCGGCACTACGGAATGCTGCCACTGCTGACGGTAAGCTCAGGTATTTAACTGAGCCAATACCGGTCAACCCAGGCCCAAATGCAGGAGTCAACAAGTCATTCGCTTATAGTGATTTCGTTATGGAAGCGGGTGCGATAAAGAACGTACTCATCTTTGCAATGGAAACCAATTTGCAGAGACGCTTCATTGCCCAAGGTGCAAACAAGATTTTCACCACGCTCACTAACGAGTTCTCAAAGGCACCGAGAATCATTACATATGAGCATACCTGTCGCTTCTTTGATGCGAAACTCCAGAAGGGCCAACCGGTTAGCCCACACATTCTTCACATGATTGAGAATGTCGAGAAGCTGGAGGCACTGAATTGTAAAATCAGTGAGAGCATTGTCATTGACCGAATGCTTCATTCTCTTCACGATGGTTTTGCCCTTTTCAGGGCGAACTACTATATGAATGACTTGAAAAGGAGTCCTTATGAGCTACACTCCCTTCTCGTACAGACCGAGAAGGATATGAAATTGAGTGGGAGCGTGAAGCAGGATGTTCTCACGATTTACAAAGGTAAAGGTAAGGGCAAGGCTCATGGCGACCTAGCTGTAGGTAAGCCAAAGTTTAAGAAGCCAGGAAATGGTAAGATTGCGCCTGGTGAGACTAGTGGCTCACAGGGCAAGACAAAGAGCAAGGGCGGTGACATAGAGTGCCACCATTGTCACAAGATTGGACATTGGAGGAGGAACCGTCCCGTCTACCGTGAGGACATCAAGGCGGCCGCGTCGTTCTGTTGGTATGTCATCTTATATTCATATGATTGAGATTAACCATGCAAGTTTCGGAACTTGGGTACTAGATACTGGTTGTGGTTCTCATCTGTGTAATCATTTGCAGGGCCTAAAGAACATCATACCTCTCGAAAAAGGTGATGTGGACCTGCGAGTCGGGAATGGAGCACGAGTTGCTGCTGCCTCGAAGGGAACATATGTAATCCAACTCCCTAGTGGTTTTGAGTTATCTTTAAATAACTTACTATGTATGTACCAGGTTTATCCGAGAATATTATTTCTGTTTCCGTACTTGCTAAAGACGGTTTTACATTTTCAATAAAGGATAATAGTTGTATTTTCTCTTTTAATGAAATGATTTATGGCAAAGCAGTTTCCATGAATGGAATTTACATCTTAGATCAAACCACGGAAGTATTACACATGAATAATAAGAAATTAAAGGTTGGTGACAAAGATCAAACCTATCTATGGCATTGTCGAATGGGACACATAAATGAGAAACGCGTGAAGAAACTCGTCGATAATGGGACTATTCCCACATTCGGATTTTCTACATATGGCACGTGTGAATCATGTCTCATTGGCAAGATGACTCGAATTTCCTTCAAAGGTGTTGGAATGCGCGCTAGTGACCTATTAGGACTCATACATACGGACGTATGTGGACCTATGCCAATTACCGGTAGAGATGGCTATAGATATTTTATCACTTTCACGGACGATTTGAGTAGATACGGATATGTTTACTTAATGAAGCATAAAAGTGAGTCCTTTGAGAAATTCAAGGAATACCGAAATAGGGTGCAGAAAACGGGTAGAAAGATTAAAGCACTTCGTTCAGATCGGGGTGGCGAATATCTTTCAAATGAGTTTGATCAACACCTGAAAGACTGTGGAATCGTTTTGCAGTTAACTCCACCTGGAACACCTCAATTGAATGGTGTGTCCGAACGGAGAAATCGAACCTTACTTGATATGGTTCGATCCATGATGAGTCACACCGTAGTGCCTGATTCATTATGGGGATATGCTCTTTTGTCAGCTGCTCTTATACTTAACCGAAGTCCGTCTAAAGCTGTCGAAAAGACTCCATATGAAATGTGGAAGGGAACGGTCCCTAACGTGTCCTTTATTCGGGTTTGGGGCTGCGAGGCTTATGTCAAGTGGAGACACGAGGATAAGCTCGGCCCGCGATCGGTCAAGACATACTTTATAGGTTATCCAAAAGGAACATTTGGTCATTACTTCTATTCGCCTACCGAACATCGAGTTTTTGTTGCGGCTAGTGCGACGTTCTTAGAGAAAGAATTTCTCGAGAACAAGTCGAGTAAAAGAACCTTCGAGTCATCGAGATTCCAGGAACCAACAACCGAGGAACAGATGGAGGAAGTTGTACCTCCAACTGATGATACGGTTAATATTCATGAGGAACCTAGGAGGTCGGGTAGAGACTCTCATCCTCCGGACAGATACATTGGTATGGTCGAGGAGAATGACGTTTTACTTCTAGAAAGTAATGAACCCGCAACCTATAAAGGTGCTATGACCTGTTCCGACTCAAAGCTATGGCTTGAAGCCATGAAATCCGAGATGGACTCCATGTATGAGAATAACGTATGAGATCTAGTTGATTTACCTAAAAAGGTAAAACCTCTACAGTGCAAATGGCTTTACAAAATAAAGTGTTCTGTAGACGCGCAACCGGATATCTATAAGGCACGACTTGTGGCAAAAGGTTTCACTCAAGTGCAAGGATTGCATTATGATGAGATTTTTGCACCTGTAGTCATGCTACATTCCATTCGGATAATCTTAGCGATTGCCGCATTTCATGATTATGAGATTTGGCAAATGGATGTGAAAACCGCCTTCTTAAACGGTTATTTGGAGGAAGAGTTGTACATGGTGCAACCCAAAAGTTTCATAGATCCTAAGTATCCTAAGAAAGTATGCAAGATTAAGCGTTCCATTTATGGACTTAAGCAAGCTTCTCGGAGTTGGAATCATCGTTTCGACCAAGTGATAAAAGAGTAAGGCTTTATTCGATCGGTCGAAGAACCATGCTTATATATCAAGTCGAGTGGGAGCAAGATTGTATTCTTGATATTGTATGTCGATGACATACTCTTGATTGGGAATGACATTCCTCTCCTATCTTCGGTTAAAGAATGGTTGAAGAACCATTTCCAGATGAAAGATTTGGGTGAGGCACAGTGTATATTGGGAATCCGTATCTACCGAGATAGATCACGACGGACGTTATCACTTAGTCAGGAGTCTTATTTGGATAAGGTTCTTGAGAGGTTCAGCATGACCAACTCCAAGAAGGGGAACCTTCCTATGACGACTAAAATGCAGTTGAGCAAGTCTCAGTCACCCACGACGCCTGAAGGGATTGAGCGCATGAGTCGTGTTCCTTATGCATCTGCAATAGGATCGATCATGTATGCCATGATATGCACACGTTAAGACGTGGCATATGCATTGAGTATGACGAGTCGGTACCAAAAGACTCTAGGTGAAACACACTGGATAGCAGTCAAAAATATCCTCAAGTACCTACGGAGGACTAAGGATTGGGTATTGACTTATGGAGGCGATATTAAGCTATGCGCAACCGGTTACGCAGATGCTAGCTTCCAACCGGATTGAGATGATTCAAAATCTCAGTCCGGGTTCGTCTTCACTCTTAATGGTGCTGCGGTCAGCTGGAAGAGTTCCAAACAGAGTGTTGTAGCAGATTCTACTGCTGAATCCGAGTACTATGCCGCCGGAGGCAAAGAAGGAAGCGATATGGATGCGTCAATTCTTACAAGGGCTTTCGGTAGTTCCTAGTTCGAATGACCCGATCACCATCTATTGTGACAATAGAGGTGCCATCTTCCAGGCTAAGGAGCCAAAGTCTAACAACAAATCTAGACATGTACTTCGGAAAGCTCACCTAATCCGTGATTACGTGGAGCAAGAAAAGATAGTGATTGACAAGATTGCGACGGATGATAACATCGCGGATCCTCTCACCAAACCGTTGAATTATGATAAGCATGTAGGGCATGTTAAATCCATGGGAATTAAACATGTTCCTGAGGTGTAGTACTTGATTATGGATTTGATACATTATCTTTTTCATATACTATTTATAACTTCATCGTTTTATATATATAATATTTTGTTTTTCATGTGGATTGTACTGACAACATTGAACGCCACAAAGTGAACTGAATTACATTATATTTGTTTTGGTCCGTAATCGCCAATGTGAGCTGATAACTCCGGCTATTATATTGTGCAGTCGATTGATGGTGGGTTCAACGAGCCATAAGTTAAACGGTTGACTAATCGATCACAGATACGAGATTATGACGATACCTCGTAGGACAACTTTTTGTGACAACGTAATGGAGTCCTAAATGTTTAATAACATTCGGTGCCAGGTCGTGGATAGGACATCCATTGTGTTCCTAGAGTCGATTCTTTTGACTATCAACTGTCTCTTGAGATTAAGGCAGTTTTTGGGAGACTTTGGTTTCTTTCTCACAGTCTGCCGTAACTGGAGGCTAAGTAGATTTTTTCTGGGTCATTTCATATTATGCTTACATCTGCAGGATTCGAGTTGAGGAAAATATCCAACCCTTATCAGGTATAGTTATTTCTCAGGGCCACTCGAGGAGTTGTAACTGAAATGCATGGCCATGCTCGAATGTTGATTCGTTTATCAGTTAAGTTACTCTCTAGTCGGGGAAACCACTCTTGATAATGATCGCTTGTAAAATACGACCTTTGTAAATTCGGATTTGCAAATTGTTTTACATTGAGTAGGAGAAATTTTATAGGATATGAGAATCGGTTATGGCACATACACTTGTGAGGACAAGTGGGAGTTTGTTGGAGCTTGTGTCCTCCACAAATTAGTGTGATAACATTTGTAAATCTCTTACAGGTTCACAAGGGTATATTTCGTATATTTAATCAGTTGATTAACGTTTACCTAATAACGGTTGGCTTGCTAGAAAGTTTGATGTTATTATCATACAGATGGCGGTGATCAACTGGTCCCTAAAGGTCACACCTATAGGATGTGTTTGAGAAATGTGGTTATAGAAATATAATCACATTGATGCCCAAAATGACTAAAAAGTTAGTCAATGTGTTGATGAGATAATTATTTAATAAAATTAAATAATATTAAGTTGAGACGAATTAATCACAATTCGTAAATTAAATATAATAAGTTATATTTAGTTAAATATATTTAATGTTAGCTTGGACGAATTAATCTGTTAATTCGTAATTAAATATAATCAGTTGTATTTAATATCAACAAGATGAATGTGTCATAGTGGTAATAGTGAGGGTACACATACCAAGAGGTCATGGGTTCGATCCTCACTAGATGACAATTCAACACATATTATATATTTTTGGAAAGACCAAAAATAAGGAGCTGATAGTCCTTATTTCGGTCTGATGGCCGAAAATTCTTTCCTAATTAACTCGATGATTCGGTCAGTATAAAAAGAAAGGGAGAGAATTATTTCTACCCTAATGCTTTTTCTTGACCTTGCCTCCTCTCTCTCATCACAAAACACAAAAACAACTAAATTTTACAGAAAATTTTAGATCGATTTCTAGCATAATCAAAGGGCATATCTCAGATCGTCTTGGGTGCAACTAATAGGCGAATATCAATTTTGATGTTGTTCGTAGGCCAATTTTGCTAGGACCGAAGGTTAATTCTAAATCCTTTATACTTTGTTTATGTATTTTGTTTATGACCATTGATCATCATTATTAAACTCGTTATAATCCTTCTAGTTTAAGGGAAGTATACAGATTATTTCCCACAATGCATGTACTAGATTCACATCTAATTATAAGAGTTATTTAGATCTAAAATTAAAGTGTTTAATTTGAGGGTTATAGAATCCTTTCAGTTGCCCGCTCCGGCCGCTTGTTCTTGCTCCTTGATGGTTGTGGGTTTGAAGGTTGCTTCCTTCATCTATCCGAAAAGGGTTATGAGGCAAATGGGCTGTCAACAAAAGGTGCCCGCTCAAGATACTCTCGTCCAAGAGAGCGTTTTTTAGAACTCCGGGCTTGTGGGGATTTTTGAGTAGTGGTGGGCCACTCGGCCAACTTGGGAGGTACCAAACCCCGCTTCAACGATATGAGTGACTCCCGCTTATGTCAAATGATCAAGAGCTCAAACTTTGAAAGAAAGGTTCAAGTCCCGCAAAGACGAAGTTGTCTACTGGAAGTATAGGAAGGTTGGCAAGGCAAACCGTGCCTTTTTTGACGACTTTGCCGATGACGTTGGCCCGGATGTGGTGAGGCCACTGAAGAGGAGGAGCTTGGGTCCCAAAGAGATGGTGAGTCGTGTGTGGGCTCGGCTTGCGCCGAGTACTGGGTCTTGTAAGAGACCGGATGCCGTTGTCGTTATGGATCCGTTGAGGATCCGTTTCGAAGTGGAAGTCCATGCTAGGCGGGCTAGCAAGAAGAACAATGGGAGGATATACCCCGAGGAAAAAGGCAAGGGTAGAATGGAAGAGTGAATACCCCCATTACCCGCTTTGTTATTATGTCGTATTAGTGTTTGTGTGTTTTTATTATGTTGTACTAGCTATTTATTGTGTGTTTTGTGCTAGTATTACTATGTAAGATGTCTTAGTCGACACTCTAGCTTGGCAAGTGGTGGACTTGCTTATCTTTATTTGTTATCAAGTTTGTAATCCTTCTCATTATTAATTAAATAAGAGGATTGCTTCTGTTAAAAAAAGTTGTGAACACTTGTTATTTCTTCCATCCATCTCACAAAGGCAATTCGGTTTGAATTATCCTAAACATTGCACATGTGAAGGGGATTTTTGTGGGAAGGGAGAAAGGCTCTTTCTTTTGTTCTTTTTTTGTGGAAAAGGGAATGCTTCTCCCCCTTTTTTTTAAATTTGTATAAGTGATTTGTGTTGTTTTTTTTTTGTGGGGATGGTTGTATCCTTCTTGTGTAAGAAAGAACTGCCTACGTATCCACCTGAAGAGGTGAAATTAAACCATGCTCGTAGTTCAGGTGTTTTGTTTGAGTGTAAATGGATGTTTCCTTTGACTGATCAAAGGTTGTTTGAAACATGCCAAGGTGCCGTAACTTAGACTCGATTGAACATGCAATTTCAAATCAGAACGTTTTGAGGAATTGACTTGAAAGAGAAATTGCGGTCACTAGTTGTGAAACTAGGGAAAGGTTTTTGCCGGTTAAGGTTCAAGGGTAGTAGTTCTTGAGTTGGTCTAGGTTGGTCGGCTTTGTGAAATCCTCCCCATCTAGGTCACTCAATCTCACTGCGCCCTCCGAAAGGATTTTCTTGACCAGGTATGGCCCGGCCCAATTGAGTTTGAACTTCCCCCTCGGATCGACGGGTAACGGTGCTCGAACCGACTTGAGGACCAAGTCGCCTTCTTTGATGTTTCTGGGTTTGGCTTTTTTAATGAATGCCCGTTGTATACGTCGTTGGTATAGCTAGACGTTGTGCAAGGCGTTGAGTCGTCGTTCATCTAGGAGTGAGAGTTGTTCGAACCTTCGACGGGTCCATTCCGCCTCAGGAACTTGACTTTCTAGTAGGATGCGTAGAGATGGAACTTCCAACTCCACTGGTTGTACTGCCTCCATATCGTGTGCTAGGTAAAAGAGCGTTGCTCCTGTTGGTGGTCGAATGGAGGTTCGGTATCCCTAGAGTGCCAAAGGGAGTTTGCTCGGCCAATTGCGGTAATTTTCCTGCATCTTCTTGATGATGGTGACAAGAGTTTTGTTTGCTGCTGTAGATACCTCATTTCTACACCTCCCGCCAACCACCCAGTGATGATTGGGCCGCATGTTTGGTACACGGAATGATTTATGACAATCCGTAAGTTTATCGTCAATTGATAGCTCAAATACTTGTGTCTACCCCTTGGTCGTCATCTACGCGCCGATACGGTCGTTTTGACAGTAATTAGAGTTCATTTGGAGTCCGGGTCAAAAACCGCTTCATTTTCTAAAAAATCGTTTAAAATGCCGAGTCGAAATGATCTAGAATATTCCAGATATTTATTCCATAATTTAGTTTTATGTCTTTTGGTAAAATATATCTCGTAAATCATATTTTAAGAAATAATGAAGTATAGATCCACCGCAATTCCATAAAAGAAACGCGGAAATATTTCTTCCGCAGGAGGAAACCTCTTGGGAAATGACGCAGCAGATGTTGCGCCTCTTGGAAGGATCGCAGCAGCTGCTGTGCCCCTTCTGCAGCTCGTTTCCGAGTGTTTTCATATTTTTTCCGTGATTTGTTTTCAAAGTTTGAGTCATTCCATAACTCTTCACATTTTTTAGTATAAATAGGGACCTTCATTCCATATATTTTTCACGCGAGTGTCCGCCCTTCTCTTCTCCCTTTGCATTCTAAGACCGTGCTCTAAAGCTTTCGATGCCTATGTGCTTGATCAATTGACCACGTAAGCTTAGATCATTCTGAGTTCCAGTAGACCAATTTGACCACTACACATCAATTAACTTAATCTAAATTCTCTAACAAGCGCACTTTCTTCATACATTCGAGTCGAGCAATCACTAAACGTTAACTTAGTTAATCTCGTTTCGTCAAACATATAAGTCTGAGGGTGTAAATCCCATCTCTTTTTTTTGTACTCATTAATGTAAGATTCACGTCAAAAATACATTCAAAACCGACTTCTAAAACCCTTTTATCAAATCGTTTTTACGGATCAACAGCAACCAGATGTCGAGAAGAAACGCATCAGTTGCTGCGCCTCTTCGAAGGGTCGCATCATCTGATGCGCCTCGTCCAGAGGCTGCCGCTGCTTCTGCTCTTCTTCTTCTTCTTCGGTTTTTCTGTTGTTTTGCTTCTTTTCTTTTATTTTCTTATTTTCTTTCTTTTCTTCATACATAAAATAATAATAATGTATTCCTTTTAATTATCACGTTTTATTTACGACATAAGTCCTTTATTATCGATATTTGCGGGTTTTCGTCATTAGATCAAACCTGGATTTTAGAAACTCGATTTGTTCATATCAAGTTTCTGGAATTCGTCCTTTGTACATGTTTCCAATGCTTCTTTCTAGTTTATCACATCCTTTCAAGTTCGTTTCCGTCTTCGTGAATAAACCTAATTCGTCTTGATCCGTTTATAATTCGTTCTTAACTCGTTTTGATCTGTTTTAATTTATGTTTATCGCTTTTATGACGTTTTTATATATAATTAATATGTTAAATCACTTTCACTTGAGTCAAATATCGATAATCAATCATAAAACATACAAACGAACATTAACAAACCCGCGATTTTGACTTCACAGCCAGAGCTCAACTCAAGAACAGACGCAGTAATAGCTGCGCCTCTTCCAAGGGACGCAGCACAGTGTTGCGCCTGTTGCGCCTTTAATTACGCAATTAATTGACTATTAATCGTAATATCACTCTTAATCTGTCTTATTTTTGTTACTTTAGTTTTTACCCCTTTTCTTTTCTTCAAATTTCCGTCTTGAGTGCATTTTTGACGTAAATCAATTAATCCATTTTAATTCATTGTAATTTTATTTATTGCTATTTATTTATCATTTATTGTATAATTTATGCTTGTATTCACATGTAACTAATTCTAATTCCCAATTCGACATCAATAAGTCCTAAATACTTGTTCACTAACTTAGTTTAATTCACATGCTCGGATTAAAACATTGGATGTTGCATTGCATGCATATAATCGACGACATATCAACTATGAACGATTTCCCTAATCATTAGTAGAGGCCGCTATCGAGGCGGGCGGGATTAGGTGTTCAGTAAAAGGACTTCCTAATACGTACCCTCACCCCTTACTCCAGATCTCTGTGAACATCCGTGTTAATTGGCATCCACGAGAGTCATTCTAGGCACAGAATGCTAAGGGTAACGAGTTCTTAGTGTTCATGTCACTACTTTGTGTCTTGACATGACACGAGGTATTCGAACGGTTCCAATTTCCCATAAAAATTGGTGGCGACTCCACAAATCCAACGCTTGTCCCAAGCGCCCCCATGGCCCGTGTCCACAGTTTGGCGACTCCGCTGGGGATATACACTTACGTGTTACCCAGGGTGAAACTTGAACGAGGTTAGGGAATAGTTTATACGAGACAGTTGTCGGTTTTCATTACTCGACCTTCTTAGGTCGTTTTATTCGGCCTTCCTGGGCCCAACCCAACCCATTCGACCAATCGTCCCGCCTGGACGGTCCAAATTCTTATCTGGGCCTAAGGATAGATAGCGATTGACGTCCACCATACCGTGGTACATACTCTTGTTTTTACCAAGGGCTTTCACTACTCTAGGAAATGGACTAGGAACCGGCCTTACTCATGTTTGGCACGGACCTCTCCACAGACCAGGGTTTGATTGCTTGGTATGGCAGCCCACCTTTTGAGCCAAAACCCTTTTAAATGCACTCAGCATACCGTTATAATGCCTGTATGAATGCTTGTATCATATGTGATCACCATTTTATAAACAAAACCATGACGAAATTTTTGTAAAATAAAACCCTTTTAAAAATATAAATATTTCGAAAGTGGCCTAAAATAGCGCAAAATGAGTCGAAACTCTGTCTAAATGACCAGTCAAAATGTGGGCCTCAAAACCCATTTCAAAAAACTCACCTCCAGTCAGCACTCCTACAACTACACTACAGTTGCCTAGGACAAACATTTCAAACTTTGTCATTTTCAAACCTCACTTAACACAGTGGCACACTCCCACTTCACAAGTTGAGTCTTTTTTGAGTAAGTGTGCTAAAATGGTCGATCGTGTTTTGATTCGTCATCGATCTCTTATCGCCAGTTTCCAAGATGCCTGGAACTAGTCACGCAAGTGTTAATGGACAACCCCAAAATGGTAATGATCTAATCCTAGCTGCGCTCGTCCGTCTCCAAACAAGCCAAGACCAAGCTTATGCTCGCCTCAACGCTATTGAAGGCCGAATTATTGCTGTAGAAACTAGGTTTCCTCCTGCAGAGAATGATGTTCCTGAAATGAGCGTGCATGATAATCTTCCACCCTTTGTGGGACAACAATAATTCAACCCCTCACTAAGTCCTACTGAAGCTGAAAAACGACTCCAATACTTGGAGGAACAACTAATGTACCTTAAGGGAGATGAAATCTACAGGGAGAACAGTCGCAAGTATGAGGCGGTAAATGATCAACTGCCTACCAGCTTCAACATAGCCAACATTCCAAAATTCAAGGGGCATGAAAACCCTTTGAACCACATTCGTGCTTTTAAAGATTACATGTCTATCAAAGGCATCAAACCCGAGATGTTCCTAAGGATCCTTCCTTCATCTCTCGACATCATTCCTAAGCAATGGTTTTACTCTTTGGAGCACAAGAAAATTTCCACTTAGGATGATGCCGCAATTGAATTCACTAAACAATACGCGGATAATGTTGAGATCCAAGTCAACACGCGCACTTTAGAGGTTCTTACCCAAAATGAGAAAGAAGGCTTCACCGACTTCCTAAGTAGGTGGAGGAAGACTAGCACATAACTTGTTGAACGTCCAGACGAAGCCACTCTTGTGGAAAAGTTCGTGGATAATTTGAGACCTATTTATGCAAACCATTTGAGGTACCAATACATCAAGTCTTTCAAGGACCTAACTGTGCTAGGGACGAGAATTGAAGATGACATCTGTAAAGGACTCTTGTGCAAAACGGTAGGTCGTGGATATCAAGGCTCAATGAGTCGTTCTTATGGCTCTATTAGCAAGACTGATGAGGTTAACCTTGTCGAATCATCAAAGAAGAATAACCCGTAAAGGAAGTTCACGAACATTGGTGATTCATATTCCAACGCTCTGAAAAGGTTGATGAAACAAGGTAAGCTCCAACCCATAGGACTTACGCCTGACCCAGAAAAGAAGTCTAAATTCTAGGATGAGAATGCATACTGCGAATATCATAGAGGCAAGGGACACGATACAGAGAAATGTTTTAAACTGAAACATGTCCTTCAAGATATGATCGAAGATAATCGTTTACCCATACCTCCCGGAGGTAAACCTAACAATACTCAGAATCCTCTTGGAGTTCTGATGATCATAGATGAAGAATCCACCTTGGATTGTTCACACCTAATTTCTCCAGTCGAGGATGAGATTCATGCACTAGAAGATGAGGGGAGTTATTCCACCATATCTCCTACCATTGCCAATTTTATCGCATGGGCAAAGAGTGTGAATAGGTAAGTTTTAGAGCTGAAAGATCTAGTGGCATCCCTATGCAATCCAAGTACCACACCCAGGGAAAACATGCCACTAAGTCTATCTCAAGAGTCTACGATGCAAGAGGTAATCGCCGTAGTTGACAGTCTAATCAACAAAATAATCAGTCTAGAAGCCGAGATCATCAGGTTGAGAGAGCTCAGTAACGTCAACGGAATATGGGCCGATGATTATGAAGATGAATACCTCACAGAACACTATCTAGTCAAGGTTAGTTAGGATATAGTCAAAGCTAGCGAAGATCAAGATATAGACCACCTTACTCATTGATGTGACTCTTAATTGCACACATTTAGTCCCCTAATTGAACCCATTTTGCATACAAATATAGCATTTCATGACCATTTTATCCGTCAATTCCTTCCTATTTTGCTTTCTTATTGCATTGTATATGTCTTGTAGAAAAGAAGATAATGAGGCGGAATTCCCATCTCTCGCGCATATTCGAAAGCTTGTTGATGATCTTGGATGGACTAGTATGAAGAGGAGGCAAGAATGATGACCAAGGATGTATTAATAAAGAGTATATAGAAGGATCATTGGCTTAAAAGCAAGGATGACGAGAAGGAAATCATTACAAGAAGAAATTGCTCGGAACTAGACCAAGAGTTGATTGTTTGGCTCTGAAAGTATGCTATATGAAACGGCGTCGAAAAATCAAGTGGTCTAGGCTTTTGAATCACTCCAATAGGAGTCCGAATGAGGAAATGACGTCCGTTTTACAATCCGAGCCAAATAGACAAGCTGTCCCAGGATCCGCGCGTCCCGAGACTCAATCTGCGCATCCCGAGTTGCTTTGCCATTTCAGAATATTCTGTTTGTGGATCCGGGCATTCCGAGCTCAGGATGAGCATCCCAGTCTTAGGATCCGCACATTTCCCTCGGGACTTGCAATTCTCTATTCAACACTTAGCATTTTTATTTACTAATCTGCCCTTTTTTAACCTAATGATGTACCACTATATATACTCCATTTGTAATAATCAATTGAACCAAGTTCCCTTAGATTAGATTAAGCCTTCATTAGGAGTAGATTAGAATATATTAGCATTTAATCTTTCCACAAATTACACATTAATATTTCCTTAATTATTGTTCAAGTTTATTATTGGGTAATTGAAGATTATTGGGTTATTATTGGAGAAATGACAACTCTTCATCAATCAATCAAGTTTTGTTCTATTATTCTTTCCTTTGCATTTGTTCATCTTAAGTTTGGTATAATCCCTTTATTCTTTACTCTTTATTGTTTATTTCCTTACTCTTTTATCATGTTCACTTGTATTGTGATGTTTGACACCATTGCTAGCATAATAATCATGATAAGTATTGAGTAGTATTTTTGCTAGGATTAATGGGGAATTAAGGGAAACAAACATGGGGATTGATCTATGCTTTATCTAATATGTTTTCATAATTAATTTGCTTGCTTGTTTTGATTTCAACCTATGCACATGTTATGTTTGATGAAATGCGAGCCTATGAATCCTTGCATTTTTTTACCCATCTCTTATCTTTTCAATGAGGCTTGTAAGACATAAACCAACTTGAGTCTCATTAGACCATGCATAGAGTTGAATAGGAAGGATTAAGTCGACTTGTATGTGTTGTACAGTCTAGACGACTCGGCTCCGGGACCCAAACCTTCTTAAGGATTGTAAGATATACACTAACTCGATCCCATCACAACAATATGTGCTTGCATCTAATTTAGAACATGTTTATATAATCTATTTCCATGAATCTCCTATGAACCTATGACATCATGCTTTTAATCAATTATTTACACCCTTTCATTTGTTGCTTGCATTGCCTTTTATTGCTTTCATTAGTTTAGAATCATCAACCCATTTCAATTGTGACAACCCCAAGCACAACTACAATTAGATTGAACAATTTGAGTACCCTCGTCCCGTGGATCGACCCCGACTAGCTTGCTATGCTAGTAGTTGGGTATAAATGTGTTTGATGGTGGACAACGACACGCTCATTACTCGTTAAGGGCGTCCATATCAAAATGTTTCTCAGAACAGTCCCACGGCTAATGGTCCATTTACTAACACGAATGTCATCAACCCAAATGATGGCGAAGATACGTCTACTGACCACTTACTAAAACAACTGCAGAAGACGAAGGCTGATCTTTCAGTCTGGCAACTAGTTGCGAGATCATTTCCTCATCGTCAAGCTTTGCTGCAAGCATTGGCTAAATTGAACATATCACACAACTCTACACCTGAAGACGTAGTCAACTTGGTCTTCCAAGATTCAGTTAAACTAAGTAACCTAGTTACTTTTTGTTGAGTTTATGGATTCAAGTACCTAAGAGGGGGAGGGGGTGAATTAGGTACTATTTAAAAAATTTATAACTTCAACTTTATTGAATTAAAGTGAGTTACGAAAACAAAAGAGATTAGGAGATACTTTGGATAATATTGAAAAACTAAACAAGTATCACGATGAATGTTTGCTGAAGTATGAAAGCAACAATCGTTCTGACTGTATCTATTTGTCTCGCTTTGTGGAATATGACTGCAGACCAAATGCGACAATGATGATGAACTCACTTCTAAGGTTAAGCAAAGCAAAGCAAAACAAACAAAGTAAATTGCAGCGGAAATAAAGTAAGAACAATGAACACGAGATTTTTGAATTGGTTCGGCAAATACTCAAGTGCCTACGTCCAATCTACCTTTTTATTGCTTTTCTTTTAGTGATCTACTCCGACAACTAAAAGACCCTTACAATAAAAGACACCAACCTACTCCGGTTGTAAAGCTAGTACAAGAACTACTCCGTTCTTATGACAAGCTAACTCGCAACCTACTCCGGTTGCCAACTCACAACCTACTCCGGTTGTCAAGAGTTAAAGACTACTCCGTCCTAAACTCTACTAACACACTTAGAATGTTATAGGATCAAGTTTCCACTAACACATTCTTAACAAAGAATAGAGATGGACAACTTTTACAAGATCAACAATTCATAAGCAAGAGAGTTTAGTATAGAAAAGCAACAGTAGCCACGACTGTAACAACTTGAAGACACTTGAAGACTTTTAAAGGATTTTGCAAATAAAACATGATTTTAAGCTTTTAAAAACAATTTGCAAACATGAAAGAATTATTTCAGAAAAGTCTTAAGGATTTATGAAGGAGGGACACGGTTTATATAGAGGAGGTGAGTGAAGGGGTTGCTAGGGTTTTGAAGGGTCAAAGACCTCACATGTGAAGGGCAATAACAACCACCCAAAACTTGCACCAAAGAGGGCTCTTTTGCAAAGGCAAGAATAGGGAAAGATGGTTTGAAAGATAACCTTAAAAGCTCATGCAAATTCAGAAAACAAAGGGAGAAAAGACAAGTCACATGATGACAAGTTAACACTAAAATGGCAAAAAGCATTCTTTGTTTTCTTAAAGAGCCAAAGGGTTGAATTTGCATAAAGAGGAAACATTTTGAAAATAATAATTCAAACCACTCTTTATTGAAGACCACCTCCTTAATAAAAATCTGATTTTTATCTTTGAAAAATATGAGTCACGTGAAATCATTTGAAAGATAAAAAGAGAGCTTCAAGTTTTTACGAGTTGTGGCATAATCCAAACAGCTGTTTACTAATGAAAGTAACAGTCGTCTGGACTGTTTCTATTACTCTAATATACACTACTTTCTCACTTGTACATTAGATGACACTTGACTAAATACAATGGGATGAATAGCAACTTCAACACTTCTTAATCCAAGCTTGATTACATCATTAATCCTGAAAAGGTAAACTAAGATAACACAAATCAAGTGGGCATGTTATCATCAACATAAGGAACCCAACAAATTCCCCCTTTGATGATGACAAGCCCCAAACGAATGAATGAGCAATGTAAACACCTTGATTCAAGATTTTAAGCAAGCAAGATCAAATGATAGAGAAGGGACAATGTTACCTTACCTAAGGCAAAAGTTAGAATCAAATTACCATGACAATTTTACATTGCCCCAAAACAAGAATCAAGCTAAGAAGGTTAGACAAGCCATTAGTTTAATCAATAAGCAAAGAGATTCAAAGCATGAGTTTACCTTTTCCCCCTCTTGACATCATCAAACGGATAGGGATGTCAAAAGCATTAGAGTGCAGATATTTCACAAGAAAACACAAAAAGACACATGTAATCGTGACAAGGTAACAGGGTCAACATAAACAAAGATTAAACATAAGTTAATCAAAGTTCAACATGGCTAAAGATAGTTTAAAATACACCACCAAATGTCAAAATAACAAGCAAAGAAAATATTGTTTTAGAGAGGCACAACCAAGGTGGAACAAAATGAGAGGGCAAGGGTAAGGATTAATAGGCCGAGAGGGAAGGTAAAGGCTAAGGGGAGGAGGCTTGTTCACCATCCGAGCCACTACCCAAAGGGTCATCATCCACATGAGCATCATCACCAACTTCTTTTGTTGACACAAGGGTGGAAATGATATCCACCTCACCACGGATGAGGTCCATAGTAGAAGCAAGGGCCGAGATTGCCAAGTCCTTTTGACGAGCATCTTCCTTAAGCCACGCACCCAACTCAGCCACGACATTAAGCACTTCCCGCATACCACCCGTATTCACTTGACTAGATGACCCAACCTCCGGGTCCTTCTTAATTTTCACAGAAATTAATTCATCATTTTCAATCTTGATAAGCATCTTCCCCATTTGCCCATCACTCATAACATCACACATATCCAACGAACCCAAGCTAGTATTCACTAACACCCCTTGTGCCTTGAGCACAACCGATAACCACATGCCATAGGGTAGGTGAATCATACTAGAAGAAGGTCGACGAAGCTTGGTCGAAATAAGGTGAAAACGTTTAAACATTAACCCGACTAGGTTCACCTTCTTATGGGTAGATATATGATAGATTAAGTATTGTTGGGCTATGGTGAGTTTTCCCCTATCACCCGAGGGATAAATAGACCTACAAAGCATGTTGAAAATGATTCGAAGAGGAGGTGGGATTTGGGTATTGCTAATTGGACCAGGGGAGACAGCTTTGGGACACACGGTTTGAGCAACACTAAGAGGTGAGGCATAAGGTAAAGCAACCCAAGTTTCGGAGGGGAGTTTGTCATAACCTCCGACTGGAATATCAAGGGCGGTAGCGAAATCAGATTGAGACAGTTTAAGAGGCTTACCGTTCACCTTAGTCGTAAGAGTTTCACCAGATTTATCAACCCGTACCGTTGCAAAGAACTGAATCACCTCGCTCACAAACACCGGCTCATGCATTTCCAACAGCTTCTCCCAACCTTGAGCTAAGACCATATCACGGACTGAGTGAAATGCAGGCGGCTCAAACCAAGTTTGGTTGTAAACCCGAGGGGAGTGAATTGCTTTGATGTTCATCAACCTCTCACAATTTTTGTAAATGGAAGTAGGGAGGTCAATACTCTCAAGGTGATCCCAAACAATGGCCAAGTCCCATTTTGGGGTTAGGGAGACCGGATCAGAGGGAGAAAGATATACAAGCTTTTTCTTCAAAGGTTTCGACTTTTTCTAGGGAGGTTCACTAGGATTTTCAATTGGAGTATCAACAATGGGGTTATCGACATTACTCTGCTCGATATTTTCTGAAATTGGGGGTAATTGGGATGAAGAGGCTTTTTCTTTCCTTTTGTTGTTCTTTTTCGCCGAAGTTGGGTCAGACTCGCCGGACTTAGACGGATTCTCATTTAAATCAAACTCGGTTTCTTCTTCAATATCTTCAACAACCACGGTAACGGGTTCAGAGGATGAACTCGGAACAGTGGAGCTTTTCTTCCGACCACCACGTGTGCGCCGTCCTACCATTGTGGAGATGGGAATGTCGTCGGATGATGGAGGGTCAGTGGGATTTGGTGATGGTTGAGGGTTTGGTGGATCTGGGTTTGCTGAAGGGGTCGTGTTTGAGGTTTGAGGTGGGAATGCGTAGGATGTTTTGGCTGGGGTCATTGTTGGAGTTGTTGATGTCGGTGGGTGTGATGTGACAGGTGGTGAGGTCAAGTTTGTTGATTTGATGGGTATGTGGGTATTGAAGGATGTCTTGACCATGGTGGGTTAATAGGTAGGTGAGATGAGGGAGTTTTGTGGATTTGGAGATGAAAGGTTAGTGGATTTAGGTTGTTTGGACGGGTAGGCATAGGTGATGGGTTGAGGGAGTTTAATGGCCCATTAAATGTGGTAAGTGAGGTGGTTGGCCCAACTAAACATATTTAATCACTCGAAATAAAAACGCAAGGTAGCATATAATAAACGTAAGTTTAGATATGAGGTTGAGTGATTACCGACTCACAAATACGGTGTCAATTTTTGGTCTAAACATGATTTCAATGCACTTAGAACACTTAATAACATATATCCAAATTTAATTTAATCAATTAAGGAATTTTGTAAAACTCACACAAAAAATCACAAGCTATTAATTAACCCAATTTCTAGTCTAAATTTCTCAAAATGTTCTCTTGCAAGTGGCTTAGTAAAAATATCGGCAATTTGATTTTCGGTTTTGCAAAAGATAAGTTTAATATGTCCTTTTTCCACATGATCACGAATAAAATGGTGACGAATATCAATATGTTTGGTTTTAGAGTGTTGAATAGGATTTTTGGAAATATTTATTGCACTCGTATTATCACACATTAAAGGAATGGAGTCAAAAATAATACCAAAATCCAAGAGTTGTTGTTTTACCCAAAGGAGTTGAGAACAACAATGTGCCGCACTAACGTACTCACTTTCGGCCGTAGAAAGAGCTACCGTGTTTTGTTTCTTTGAGGCCCAAGAAGTCAAGCAAGGACCCAAGAACGTTGCAATTCCGGAGGTACTCTTTCTATCCACCGTGCACCCCGCATAGTCCGCATCCGAAAATCCTATAAGATCAAAAGGACAATGTAAAGGGTACCATAGGTAAAGATTTTGTGTTCCAATCAAATAGCGAAGAATTCGTTTAACGGCTTTGAAGTGTGATTCTTTCGGATTTGCTTGGAACCTAGCACATAAACAAACGCTAAAGAGAATGTCGGGACGACTTGCGGTCAAGTAAAGAAGTGAGCCTATCATACCTCTATACACCTTATCACTAACATTCTTACCGAGTTCATCTTTGTCCAATTTGGACCCGGCTACCATGGGTTTATCATGAGGCTTACCATTAGTCATCCCAAACTTCTTAAGCATTTCCTTAATATACTTTTGTTGATGGATCATGATTCCTTCATTTGATTGCTTAATTTGGAGTCCAAGGAAGAATCCTAGCTCACCCATCATGCTCATTTCAAACTCCGATTTCATTAGTTCCGAAAAATATAAGTAAAGGAGTTCATTTGTTGCACCAAATATAATGTCATCAACATATACTTGTACAACCAACAGTTCACTGGATCATTGCTTCAAGAACAATGTTTTGTCAACGGAGCCTCTTTTAAAACCATTTTCAATAAGAAATTTAGACAATCTATCATACCAACATCTTGGTGCTTGTTTTAAACCATAAAGAGCTTTGTCTAATTTGAAAACATGGTTAGGCAAATCATTGTTCTCAAAACCCGGTGGTTGCTCTACAAAGACATCTTCTTCCAAATATCCATTTAAGAAAGCGGTTTTGACATCCATTTGGAAGAGTTTAATGCCTTTGTGAGCCGCAAAAGCTATAAGCAATCGTATGGCCTCAAGTCTAGCTACCGGTGCATAGGTTTCATCGTAATCAATACCCTCTTGTTGGTTATAACCTTGCACCACTAGTCTAGCCTTGTTCCTTACAATTTCTCCCGAGTCATCAAGCTTGTTGCGAAAGACCCACCTAGTACCAATGACGGTACGATTAGGCGGTCTAGGGACTAAGTGCCATACCTCGTTTCTTTTGAATTGATTGAGCTCTTCTTGCATAGCAAGCAACCAATCTGCATCAGTCAAGGCGACTGTTACATTTGAAGGCTCAATTTGAGATAGGAAGGCATTGTGGGCACAATACTCATTGAGGTAAGCGAGATTGTTGACGGATGATCTTGTTCGAATTCCCGAGTTGAGATCACTTGTGAGATTAGTGAGTGGATGAGAGCTTTGATGTTTCCACTTCTTTGGAACAATGGTTTCTTGTTCCCCCTCAACAGCATCAGTCACAGTGACTGTTTCTATTGGCCTGGAAGGTTCTTCATCCTCACTGTTTTGGGTTACTTCAGTTCTGGAGGTGGATGCAACAGTCGTAGGGTCTGTTGCTTCCAGAGAGGAATCAGAGGTGCTATGTGTTCCCCCTGAGTTGCTGATCTCCTTTGAAGGTGACAGTCTCTGTGTCTGTTGCAATTCAGTGTTGGGAGCTTCTTCATCGCTGAACACGAAGTCCTTTCGAACGAGACCAATCTCAAACTCATCATCCTCATCCTCATCATCATCATCCATGTTTTGTACCTGTCCAAAAACACTAGATTCATCAAAAATGACATGGATGCTTTCTTCAATTAACAAGGTTCGTTTATTGTAAACTTTATAGGCCTTGCTATGGTCGGAGTACCCAATAAATACTCCTTCATCACTACGTGGATCGAACTTACCCAAATTGTTTTTACCATTGTTATGAACAAAACATTTGCTTCCAAAACATCTAAAATATGAAATGCTGGGTTTTCTTTCACGTAACGATTCATAGGGAGTTTTATTTAGTATACTCCTTATCATGACACGATTATGAATGTAGCAAGCGGTATTTACCGCTTCGGCCCAAAAGTTCTTAGGCAACTTACTAGATAATAACATTGTTCTAGCCATTCCTTCGAGGGTTCTATTCATCCTTTCAACCACACCATTTTGTTGTGGGGTTCTAGGAGCCGAGAAGTTATGGTCTACACCATTGTCATCACAATAAGCACCAAATGATGAGTTTTCGAATTCGGTTCCATGATCGGTTCTCATTGAAACAAGTTTTAAACCAAGTTTATTTTGAATCTTTCTTAACCAAATTAGAAACTCATCAAATGTCTCATCCTTAGAGCTTAGGAAGAGTGCCCAAACGAACCTAGAGTAATCATCAACAATGACACACACATAACGACTACCACCTCTACTTCTAGTTCTCATTGGACCACATAAGTCGATATGTAAAAGTTGCAAGGGTTGAGATGTACTCATAATTCTTTTGGATTTAAAGGAACTTTTAACATGTTTACCTCTAGCACATTCATCACATACTTTATCAAAATCAAATTTTATATTAGGAATGCCTTCAACTAAGTCAAGTCTTTTAAGGGTATTAAGAGTTTTTGTACTAACATGACCAAACCTTTTATGCCATAACCAAGGATCATTGTTCATTACACTCATGCAAGACATGGTGTGACCGGATAGAGAGATCAAATTAGTTAAGTAAACATCTTTGACACGTCTTCCTTCGAGTATTAGTTCATTAGTAGTGGCATCAAAAATTCGACACATATTGGCACGAAATTCAACAACATTACCCTTATCACAAAGTTGAGAAATGCTAAGAAAATTATGTTTCAAACCTTTGACAAGCCGCACATTGTCGACACAAAGTAAGGATGACTTACCAACTTTTCCAATACCAATAACTTCACCTTTCTTGTTGTCACCAAACCTTACCGTGCCACCATCATACGCTTTAAGTGAGAGGAATTGGCTTCTATCACCCGTCATGTGACGAGAGCATCCACTATCCAAGTACCAATTGCGACCGCCTCTCACCAAGCCCTACACAAGATTAGTTTTTGAGTTTAGGAACCCAAATGAATTTGGGTCCCTTCTTGTGATCAACATAACTTGTGGTGTCTTTCTTAATGTTCATTTCTTTTAATGTTTTGGTGTTCTTATCAATGTCATCAAATCGCTTTGTACATCCATTAAAAACATGACCATTGTCACCACAATAATTGCAAATGATGTATTCGGGAAGACCTACATACTTCCTTCCTCTAAAATCGTTTTTAGGCTTCTGGATGCAACAGTCAGTCTGACTGTTCCATTTGAACCCCAAACCAGCAGATTTATCACATTTCTCGGTTTGATTCGTGAGGAAGTTTAACACGGTTTGACTTCCTTCCATTTTTCAGTGATGTTCTTAGCATTAACAAGTTCATTGGTCAAGTCATTGACACGTGAGAGAAGATGCAAATTCTTTTCCTTTTCTCTTTTAAGTTCATCATTGTTAACACTTTCTATGGACAATCTTTTCTCAACAATGAAGTCATGGGTGTGATTGTTGAGTTTAGACACGAGATATATGATTCTTTCTTTGGACTCTTCATACTTAGATGTCATCTCGTCAAGTCTTTTGCTTAGATCAACGACTTCATCGGATCTATGGTGAGGAGAAGACCTAGAAGTGCTACATTCGGGCATACCTTTTTGAAAGAAAGTAAGCCTATCATGGAGATCTTCTATTTCATTCTTGAGACAAACAACCTCACTCTTAAGACACTCATTTTCATTTTCCAACCATTCACTCTTTCTTTTAAACTTGTCTAAATCGTGGTCGAAGCAACAGTCTTAGACACTTTGTTTCTCTCAAGTCTACAACTTCAACTACAAGGTCATAGATCTCATTTTCAAGAGCATCTTTGTCCTTCAAAATGTCATCACGTTCCTTGGTTAGTTGGGAAACTTGCATCACCAAAGTTGTGTTGACATTTTCGAGGTCAGAGACGTCCGTGGGGGTCAACCTAAGACGCTCTAGTTCTTTAGTCAAATGTTTGTTTAACTTGTTGACTCTTTTGACTTCATTATATGCCTCGAAGTGACAGATGAACGCATCTGTTGCTTTTAGTTCATTTTTCAGATTAAAGTTCTCTTGAGCAATTTCCTCAATCTCATTTTGCATTATATCAAGCTTATTAGTTTGAGACCGACACTTATCAAAAAGTTGGTCAAGAAGCTTACATACTTTCTCTTTGGAGTAAGTTCTAGCCTTGGCCTTTAGATGATTTTCCTCGTTGTCGGAATCGGAGTCGGAATCGTCGGGGTTAGCCATGAGGCATCTTAAGTGTTCAAGTTTTGAGGTTTTTGAGACTTTTTCTTTACCATGATTTGCAAGACACATTTTAGACTCAAGTTCCTCCTCGATGAGTTCCTCATCTTCCTCGGAGTCGGACATTCCCCAAATAGCACTCATGACTCTATGTTTATAGTCCTTTTTAACCTTTTCTCTTCTTTCCTTAGATTTGATTTCTTCCCACTTGGGACATTCTTTAATTTGATGAGTTTTATCACCACATTTAAAGCATCCCACGGTGGAGATAAGTCGTTTCTTAGGAAAGCGTTTTTTCGAGTAATTATTAGTGAACCTTTTGTTACCTTGTCCATTGACCAACCCGGCTAAGTTCCTTGTGAACATAGGAAACTCGTCTTCCTCCTCATCTTCTTCATCACTTGGAGAAGATGTGAGGGCGAGACTCTTTCCCTTTGATGACTCACTAGAATGCTTATCGAGGTTAAACTCGTGAGCCATTAGTGATCCCATTAGTTCATGAAGAGATAGGGTTGACAAGTCTTTAGCTTCCTCTATGGCGGTGACTTTAGGTTGCCATTTAGGGGTTAGACTACGAAGGATTTTTCGAATGATGTCCTCGGACTCGAAATTCCTTCCTAGATTTTTAAGCTCATTAATAATACAAGAAAAACGTGAAGAGAAACTATTTAAAGACTCGTCCTTTGACATTCTAAACATCTCATATTGTTGCATGAGAAGGTCAATACGGTGTTTTCTTACTTGGGACGTCCCTTCATATGCAAGTACAAGGGAATCCCAAATAGATTTTGCCGTAGGACACCCGGAGATTCGACTAACTTCCCCCTCACCAACACAACGTTGAAGAATCGACATTGCTTTGGAATTCTTTTCGGCAAGCTTGAAGTCATTCTCATTGTAATTTCTTTCCTCTTTTGTCTTGGTGAAACCGTTAAGAATATCGGTTTCCTCAATGGTAAGAGGTCCATTTTGGATGATGTTCCAACATTGATAATCGATACTTTTGATGTAATGTTCCATTTTGAGTTTCCACCATCCAAAATTCGAACCGGTAAAGACCGGGATCTTGGAGTGTTTCTCGGAATCCATTACCCACGAATCAAACTCTAAGGCGGTTAGCCTCGATCAAGAGCACGAGGCTCTGATACCAATTGTTGAGTTTATGGATTCAAGTACCTAAGAGGGGGAGGGGGTGAATTAGGTACTATTTAAAAAATTTATAACTCCAACTTTATTGAATTAAAGTGAGTTACGAAAACAAAAGAGATTAGGAGATACTTTGGATAATATTGAAAAACTAAACAAGTATCACGATGAATGTTTGCTGAAGTATGAAAGCAACAATCGTTCTAACTGTATCTATTTGTCTCAGTTTGTGGAATATGACTGCAGACCAAATGCGACAGTATGATGAACTGTTACTTCTAAGGTTAAGCAAAGCAAAGCAAAACAAACAAAGTAAATTGCAGCGGAAATAAAGTAAGAACAATGAACACGAGATTTTTGAATTGGTTCGGCAAATACTCAAGTGCCTACGTCCAATCTACCTTTTTATTGCTTTTCTTTTAGTGATCTACTCCGACAACTAAAAGACCCTTACAATAAAAGACACCAATCTACTCCGGTTGTAAAGCTAGTACAAGAACTACTCCGTTCTTATGATAAGCTAACTCGCAACCTACTCCGGTTGCCAACTCACAACCTACTCCGGTTGTCAAGAGTTAAAGACTACTCCGTCCTAAACTCTACTAACACACTTAGAATGTTATAGGATCAAGTTTCCACTAACACATTCTTAACAAAGAATAGAGATGGACAACTTTTACAAGATCAACAATTCATAAGCAAGAGAGTTTAGTATAGAAAAGCAACAGTAGCCACGACTGTAACAACTTGAAGACACTTGAAGACTTTTAAAGGATTTTGCAAATAAAACACGATTTTAAGATTTTAAAAACAATTTGCAAACATGAAAGAATTATTTCAGAAAAGTCTTAAGGATTTATGAAGGAGGGACACGGTTTATATAGAGGAGGTGAGTGAAGGGGTTGCTAGGGTTTTGAAGGGTCAAAGACCTCACATGTGAAGGGCAATAGCAACCACCCAAAACTTGCACCAAAGAGGGCTCTTTTGCAAAGGCAAGAATAGGGAAAGATGGTTTAAAAGATAACCTTAAAAGCTCATGCAAATTCAGAAAACAAAGGGAGAAAAGACAAGTCACATGATGACAAGTTAACACTAAAATGGCAAAAAGCATTCTTTGTTTTCTTAAAGAGCCAAAGGGTTGAATTTTCATAAAGAGGAAACATTTTGAAAATAATAATTCAAACCACTCTTTATTGAAGACCACCTCCTTAATAAAAATCTGATTTTTATCTTTGAAAAATATGAGTCACGTGAAATCATTTGAAAGATAAAAAGAGAGCTTCAAGTTTTTACGAGTTGTGGCATAATCCAAACAGCTATTTACTAATGAAAGCAACAGTCGTCTGGACTGTTTCTATTACTCTAATATACACTACTTTCTCACTTGTACATTAGATGACACTTGACTAAATACAATGGGATGAATAGCAACTTCAACACTTCTTAATCCAAGCTTGATTACATCATTAATCCTGAAAAGGTAAACTAAGATAACACAAATCAAGTGGGCATGTTATCATCAACATAAGGAACCCAACACTTTTTCAGATGAAGATTTACCTCCCTTCCGCGCCAGTCATAACCTCGCTCTATACATTACAGTCACATGCTTAAAGAAGAACGTGCCAATGACTTTGGTGGATGATGGCTCTGTAATCAACGTCATACCATTGAATACAGCATACAAGTTGGGCATGAATGAATCGGATTGGACACCTACCAACCAAGGTGTTCGAGCATACGATGGAACACAACGTAAAGTAGTGGGGCTAATCAACCTCACTATAGCCACATGGACAATCGAGCGAAAGGTTAATTTTCAAATAGTGGACATCGAAGCATCGTTCAATATACTTCTGGTAAGGCCTTGGATTCACGCTTCCAAAGCGGTAACATCAACCTTACACCAGAAGATTAAGATTCCTCTAAATGGCAAAGTAGTGACGATCACTTCATCACCTATCAAGGCTGTGATAGAGAAAATGTCAAGCAACCAAGTAGTCACAGATCCAGTATATGAGCTTGGGGGCTTTCAGGGCATAAACCTTGTAGAGAGCGAACTGGCGCCTCTATACTTCAACCCATACTCCAATTTAGTGGTCAACCACATACTCAAGTCCCAGGGTTACTTCCTAGGAATGCCATTAAATCCTGCCAAGAAAAATACCTTCGCACCTTACAAGGAAGGAAACTCTCAAAGGATACCACTAGGTTTGGGATACAAGCCCACAAAAGAAGAAGCCTTAGAAATGCTCACCCGATTCCAAAACCGTAAGGATAGAGGAATCCAGATGCGACCCTATCTCCCCACCCTAAACGGATATTTCGTTAGAGAACGGAGTCAAGAATACTTTCACGGGTTTCCCGAACCTTGGCACTATAAAGGAATGCAACTAGCTGGAATCGAGGTCTTCCACGATTGTTACTTCATCCCTCCATAAACGGTTCCTACCGTCAAAACTTGTCAAGCACCTTGTTTAGATGAACAGGCGGTTAGCCTTCTGTTTGGAGAGGACCGATTTGTCAGAGCAGCATAGGATATGATCATTACCATGATACTTCAAGATGACCATTTCAAGCCCACAACATTGATCACTGACACCAGTTCAAACCAGCAGAATGGATGGAGAAAATCGATCAAATGGACAAATAACCAAGGAAAGCACTTCAAAGTCACCACTAGAGAAGGAGAGATGTTCAAAGGAGAACCTAAAGACAACGAATTCGAGTTAGAGTCGGAGTCGAATTCGGAATCAGAGTCTGAGTCTAGAGAAGTCGCTAGAGAGTCTTCTTCTGCCGTCACTCCCCATCCCCTTGTTTCTCCTAGCATAGCATCGAATAGTAACAGTAGCTTGGGAAATGCCCCAGCAGCTGTCCCTTTACCGCCACTGACTACTGAACAGGTGGCTTCTTTGTTTCAGCTATTTTCAAAATTTAATATGAATAAATCAGATTATGCTTACTCTTTGTGTTATTCTAAATGCAATTCTATTTACGATGATAATGAGGATGATCCTGACCCAAACTCAGTCGAATTACCTCCCTACATTGTTAAAGAAATACTGCAAGAGGGGGAAGGGGCACCAGTTATAGAAAACATCGATCCCATCAATGTAGGAACCGAACTAGAACCCCAAGAACTTAGGATAGAGACAACCTTAAATCCAACTAAAAGGGCCAATTTCATCGACCTCCTACACGAGTTCAAGGACGTTTTCGCTTGGTCCTACAAGGACATGCCAAGAATCGACAGGGATATTACAGAACATCGAATTCCAATCAAGCCAGGTTTCAAACCTGTCAAACAGAATCTTCGTCGGATGAGGACCGAGTGGGCTCTTAAGATCAAAGAAGAAGTCGATAAACAATTCAAAGCCGGGTTCATCAAAGTTTCCGAGTATTCAGACTGGGTGGCTAACATAGTCTCCGTACCCAAAAAGGATGGGCGAATCCGGGTTTGTGTTGATTTCAGAGACTTGAACAAAGCAAGTCCCAAGGACGACTTCCCTCTACCACACATCGATATATTGGTAGATAATACAGCGGATCACGTGTTGTTATTCTTCATTGACGGGTATGTAGAGTATAATCAGATCAAAATGGCCATAGAAGACATGCATAAGACAGCCTTCGTTACTCAATGGGGCACATATTGCTATACTGTTATGTCATTCGGGCTAATCAATGCTAGAGCTACATATCAACGCACTGCAACCACTTTGCTACACGACATGATACATAAAGAAGTAGAGGTATACGTCGATGATATGATTATCAAATCCAAATATAGGAAGGGGCATATTGATAACCTTCGCAAATTCTTCCTGAGATTGCGCAAGTACAACATGAGGCTCAATCCTCAGAAATGTGCATTCGGAGTAACGTTAGGCAAGCTTCTGGGATATGTCGTCAGCCAGAGGGGAATAGAAATTGATCCATCCAAGATCAAAGCTCTAATAGAAATGTCGCAACCCCAAACAGAGAAGGTGGTTAGAGGATTTCTAGGCAAAGTACAGTATATAAGCCTATTCATATCGAAGCTTACTATGATCTGCGAACCCATTTTCAAAAAGCTCAAGAAAACAGATCATACCATATGGGATGATGAATGTCAAAAGGCGTTTGACAGGATTAAGGAGATATTGGCTAAGCCACAAGTGCTACTGCCTCCTCAACGAGATCAACCTATTGGTTTATATCTCACAGTAATCGAAACAGCCATGGGGGCTATGCTCGCACAAACTGTTGGGAAAGAAGAAAGAGTTATCAAGTTCTTAGAATACAAGTGTAAGTACACACCTCTTGAAAAGACATGCCTCGCTCTTGTGTGGGCAACAAAGAAGCTACGCCACTACATGCTTAGCTACTCTGTCAAGGTGTATTCTAAAATGGATCCCGTCAAATACCTCTTCGAGAAACTCGTTCTCAACGGACGTTTGGCAAGGTGGGCCTTAATGCTCTCAGAGTTTGATCTCAAATACGTACCTCTGAAGGTCATAAAGGGAAGCGCCGTTTCCGAGTTTTTCGCAGACAATCCTATCAACGACACCCAAGCAAAAGACATGTGGTCGTTTCCAGACGAGGATATTCTACAAACCAGTATAAACTCTTGGGGTCTTTTTTTTATAGGGTATCAAATCTAAGAGGATTTGGAATAAGAGTGTTGCTCATTTCTTCTGAAGGCGAGCATACACCGCTTTCTGTCAAACTCGACTTCGAGGTCACGAATAACGCAGCAGAGTATGAAGCTTGCCTCATTGGTCTACAAGCAGCAATAAGTTTAGGCATCAAGAATCTTCGAGTTCACGGAGACTCATCCTTGATCATTAACCAAATTACGGGATCTTGGAAAATTCGAAGTGAAAGTCTAGCGCCCTATCAGGCCAGGATAGATCAAGTTGCCCAATTCTTCGATCAGGTCACTTACCTACACCTGCCTCGTGAGGAGAATCAATTTGCAGACGCTCTTGCACAACTTGCACCTTTGATTAATATGCCAGACAACAGTGTAGAAATGGCTTTATGCATCGAATGGCATTCAGAACCAGCCTATGTAAACCTCCTCTCAGATGAAGAAGAAAGTCCAGGGGAACCTTGGTTTCAAGCCATTCTAAACTTCAAACTCAATGGTACATACCCACCAGATATGGATAAGAGTGGACAACGCGCCATATGTCTACTAGCCTCTCGATACCTCCTCATGCAAGGAGAATTGTACAAAAGAACACCTCTTGGTGTAGTCTTGCATTGCCTTGATCATTCACGGGCATAAAAAGTGATGGAAGAAGTTCACGATGGAGAATGCGGTCCTCACATGAGTGGACCCATGATGGCAAAGAAAATCACGCGTCTAGGATACTACTGGACCACAATCACTACTACAATTTAAGGCTTCGAGAACGTTACTTAAAGAACGGTTGCTAGCGGAACCGGTCTCTTTTTAATTTTTTGTTTGGGCACGCATATAGAATTCCAATAGAGAACGGTCATTTGTCTGAACCGTTCTCGTACATTAAAAAAAGCACGGTTAGGTTTGACTAACCGTCCTAAAAAATCAAATAGAGCGGTTAATATCGAGAATCATTCTCTTTGAAAAAACAAAGAGCACGGTTTCTATCACCCCCCGTTCTCCTTTAAGTCCCTCAAGACCTATTCATGACTTGTCGTTTAGGCGTTTACCTTTCTATTTCCTTCATACACAACAATCATCGCTTCCACCACTACGCCCTAAGAAAAATCACCAGGGCACCCTTAAAAACCCACCATCGCTGAGTCTTCTCCTTTGTCGCTGCTTTCCAGTGCCTCTGACATCTTTTCCATAGCACAGTTTGGTTTCCTCCCTGCACGGTATGCTTTCCCTATACTCGTGTCGTCCCTTGGTTGTCACTGGTCGCTCGTACTTCTGGTTGTGCACGCCTTAAATGCCGCCGATCGTTCTTCCTGCTGGTTCAACTGGTAAGACCATATTTCTTAACTCTTTAATGCAATTATTAATCAGTGGACTGAATATGGTGACGGTATATAATTAATCGAATCAACCTAAAAACGAAATTGTATATAATTGAATGGAAAGAAGGGGGTAGGGGTTATACTATGAAAATCAAAATTTGGACTAATGTTTTGTAATTGATCAATAGTTGTCTTCTTATGTTGAATATGTTTGTGTTTGTATTTGTGTTGACTGTCGCCCCAATTTAATTTCTAGTGTACATTAAAGAGCTTCTTGTTATTTTACTCCTTCAATATTATGAACTCATCTATGGATAGTGAGCATGTGATTTGGTAGTCCATTTCCTCTTATTTTTTATTTCAATTGATTTTATGTCTATTATGAAACCCTAATTGTGGTATTTTGTTTGAACAATTGTAAGTTGACTGACATGGAAATTCAATCTATATGGCCAAAGTTCGTTTCAAGGTGTAATACCTTTTCAGTAAGATGAATTCGTAATTTTTTTCCTTGGGTTTAGGATTAGCTTAGTATTTTTACTGGTTTAGTTATTAAGTGACTCTTTTGTAGTATTTTGAATTTGAGTTGTAATAAGCATGTTTTTTTGGCAAATTACTTTGCAAGATAGTATAATAAAACTTCTATTGTTGCCCTTTCTCTTGTTTCCATTTGATTTATTTTTTGTTAATTTGGGCCTATATAAGCTACTAACTATTCCTTTTCTAACTATTATTGTATATGCTCTCTTTCTAGTGATATATCCATGTTAAATTATGCAGGTATTAAAAAAACTTGCGGAAACGTTTGTAACTGACACGAAAGAAGTTGACGGATTTCCTGCAATAAAAGGTGATTTCCATCATTTATTATTTGTGATTGCAAATTTTCTTCACGGTGGAGTTTGCTTTTTATAAATATAAAGTTGTGGAGTTTTGAAATGTGATTTGTTAATGTTTTTTATCCTCTTATGTGGGTTATTTCAGTATGGAAGTCCTTTTAGATAGAAAACTGCAACCTATGCCTATCTCCCGTCTTGTTTCATAGCGTGATAGCCATTGATATTTAGCATAAATCAAACTATGACCTGCAACTTAACGTAAGTTCGACATGCTGTGTAATGTTATCATCAATGCATGTATGCTTAACAACTTAAGTAGTTTTCATTTGCTAGAGCACGTACTATACAAAGCACTGTGAATGCTTGCTTGTTGATGTCTGAAATCAGTGTATTTGGTTCCTGTGTTGCTCCATTGGGTTGACCATGGAGAGGGTGAATTAACGTGGTTGGAAGGTATCTGCTCCTTAGTAGTGCAATTGGCTTTTTGTGTGTGAGTTATGTAATATTCAATTTGGGCAGTAGGTGCACTTCTGATAAATGCTTTTAAAGAAAGCTTTTTTATCTAAAGAGTCAAATAACATGAAAAGATTATAAAAAGATACAATGAATTCATTCAAAGTAGAGATATATACAAATTCTAGAAATGACAAATTCACTACCACGCACTTTTTTATTTGTCGTGGGTTACACCAAATCGTTTTAATCTCTTCTCTCGATTTAAATTTTAAGTTTTTATAAAAGAAATCCGAAATTCGATTTTAAAACCTGTAAGTTTACCTTGACTTTATATTACATTTTCGCTCTCCCTTTTGTGTTTCACTTTTCCATTTTCTATTCGCATTTTGAGGTGTGCGTTCACCCAGGGACGGTTCTAAAAGATGATTCATGTCAGCTGACCCCAATTCATTTTGGGATTAAGGTCTGATGTTGTTGTTGTTGTTATTGTTGTTGTTGTTGGTTACACCAAATAACAAATATTGGGGTAGAAATTCGCCTTCTTACATGCCTTGAGAAGCGTAGTCTGGGAACTTTTTATGTGTTAAATTTTGTGTAATTACTAATTACTGACTTATATGTATTTGAGAAAATGTGATTATTTTGTCTTCTTAGGATAGAGATGAAGAATCTGAAGGTGACTTAAAAAGCTCATGTGGAAAAGGTAATGTAGTTTTTATATTAATGTAGTAGGTAATCTTGTTTGCTTCTGATAGAGTCATTTCAGTCTCTCGCTTCCTTGAAATTATATTGCAATAATGATAAAGAGAGTTCGACTGACTTTAGGAAAGTCTTTTGTGCTTGCTCGTCTTCAGTGAAATTTCTGGAGATACGGTCGTGTCGGTTTTTGGAGGTCTGGGCTCTCTCCCTGCTTTAGAGAGCTTTAGCGGCCTTCCTATGTTGAATCTAATAGATAAAGAGACTGATGGAGAAGATGAGGATGAGTGGGTGCTGTGGGGATCCCTCTGTCAAGCCCTCCAGCGTCTTTAAATTTTAAACTGCAAAGAATTCCAAATATTTCCAAAATGGATGCGGAAGCTCACTTCTCTCCGACAACTTACTGTTCCAACATGCTCAGACTTCAGAGAGCATGTATGAAAGATAAAAAAATCCTACTGGGAAAGACTGGCGCAACATTCAACACATTCAACCGGCGCTTAATACCAAACTTATAGTGTTCCAAGGTTGATTTTTGTGAAGCAGGCGGAAGAACGCAATGGAAACGAAAGTATGTTGGTTTTGCTGATCTTATTTACAACTATGTATTTTATATATTGGAAATTAATCTTTTGTAGGACCGGTTGCATAGATTACAACATGATAATAAGACATTAATGAAGTGAATAATATAACATGAAACACAACGTTTTATACATAAGCTACTTGGGTAGAGACCGCTGATCTTGGACTATGATAGTCTCATATGAGCTTTTTTCATGTATGGTGTTTGTTGGAGATGTGGGAATCATTATTGTTGTATTGACTAATGTTGTGATATTCACCGTTTTAATCAAGGAAACAGGTCGTTGGTGATGTTTGCACTCACCGTACTAACTAGCTCACAAGCTATACTTATTTGGAAATTAATTAAGGTATATCTTCTTTATTGTCAATACTTACTTTTATACGGAGTAGTATATTTCAATAATTATCTTTGTCGCATCCTTTTGGTAGAGTATTATGCAAAAATTATGTTTGTCGATATATGTTGGAGATTATCAAAGAAGATATATTAATATTCTCCCAAATGTATGTTTTTTTCTTTACTTCGATCATTTGCATCTCTTTGTTTTCTCATTTCCCTCGTAGGTGATTATTTTACTTCACACATCATATATTTGGGCTGAATTCACACTCCAATTTAAGCCAACAAGCAATGGTGAATGAAGATGGCGATTACAGCTTTTTGAAGTTCGATTTATTTGCACTTGGATGTGACTAAGTGATATTTGCACTTGCATTATGTTTTACACAAGGTAGCGTATTTTTGATATTGTAGGCTCTTAAAAACATGAAAGGACTTTGTATATTTTTCAAGGATTTGTCCTTATCGATTCAGATTAAATATGAAGGTTATTTGTTGCGTAAACCTTGGTGGACTTTCTCAATTGTAACAGGTATTATTCTTATATATGAGCTATACGATTCAATCGTGTAGTGGGTTAGGATAAAAATAGAAATATTTTTTTAAAAAAAATTTAAGGTTCAAAGAGAACGGTTGTACATCATAACTGTTCTCCTTGAAAAGGTGAGCAAAGGCGCAAAAAAATTGTACATCCCTCTCAAAGAAAACTACCTTATCAAAGACACCGATTACTATATGCAACCGTTCTCTATAATATATCAAAGAGCACGGTCATTTGGCTCAACCGTTCTGGTTGTTATTACAAAGAGACCGGGTAGACTTTATTTCATCTGTTCTCTTAAATAAAAGAGAACGCTTGGCCACAGGACGGTCCAAAATGGCTTTAAGAACGGTGTTTGACCATTCTCTTTGATCAATATTGTAGTAGTGAATGGAGTCAGATTGTATTAAATACGTCAGACATTCATAATTGCCAAATCTTCGGGAATGTGCAACATGTCCCTCCCTCAATGCTTTACACCATGACATTTCCTTGGTCGTTTTCTGCTTGGGGAGTCGACATCATTGGGAAGATCACTCCACCTGGAATAGGAGGTTACTGTTTCATTTTGGTAGCTATCGACTATTTTACTAAATGGGTCGAAGCAGCATCCTACACTGCTCTTACAGCTAAACATGTGGCAAAGTTCATATAAACCAATATCATCTGTCGATATGGTTGCCCACATGAGATCATTAGTGACAATAGGTCACATTTCCAAGCCGAAGCTGCACAATTGCTATCCAAATACAAAATCAAACACCACCATTCCTCGCCTTATAGACCTCAAACTAATGGCGCGGTGGAGGCAGCTAACAAAAATGTCGTCACGATCCTCAAGAAAATGATCGACAATTATCGAGATTAGCCTAACAAAATACCTTTTGCGTTATGGGGTTATCGCACATCAGTAAGGACGCACACTGGGGCCACTCCTTTCTTTCTAACTTATGGCATGGAAGTTGTACAACCTGTTGAACTAGAGATTCCATCTCTACGCATTTTGCTCGAAAGTCAAATTCCAGAGACTGAATGGAATAGAAATAGATACGAGGAACTCATCCTCTTGGATGAACGAAGATTGCGGGCATTACATAATGTGCAAACCTATCAGGCACGTATCAAACGAGCCTTTAATAAACGGGTTAAGCCCAGGAACATCAAAGAAGGAGACTGGGTGCTCAAATTAGTCAGAGCTCTCCTACCTGTCGATCCACGCGGAAAGTTTAAGCCTAACTGGGTCGGACCTTTCCTAGTCAAGTCCATACTCTCGGGGGTGCGGTTAAGATTACGGACGTAGATGGGAATGAGTTTTCTAACCCAACCAATCTCGACCAACTGAAACGATATTACCCTTAGCATAGGACAGAACACACGCCACGCATAACACCCACGTGCCGCTCATGCGACACGAAATAAAAATGGCCCTTTGCCCGCTAAAATAGAGCTTATGTCACCATGCTCTTGTATTTTGGCATTTCGACATCCTCATATCATCAACTAAAATTGAATTGTATTTTAAGAATAAGTAAAGCTCGTGCTTATTTTCTAAGTTCATTACAAGCTCTTGCTTCGAACAATTATTCTTTTACATTTATTCGAACTACGCACAGGGTTTGATTTCATTCTTAATGAATACGTAGGCAATCCTTCACGGGATATAACCCATTATTTATTTAATATAAATAGAAGGACAATTACATTTGCATTTGAAATTCGACAAGAATAATAACAAAAAATCATAATAGTTTCTTAACTAATTAATCTTTTATTCATTTGTTCCATAAATAATAATAATACGCTAAATACATATAAAATAAAATGCTGAAATAAATGTTAGGCTAAGATTCTAAAAATCCCGCCGTTTATTACAACTTAAATAATAATAAATAATACTACGACTAAGACTATTCTTCCATTTTCCCTTTGCCTTTGTCACCCTTATCATACTTCTTGTCTCGACCACGAGCCGGGCGCTCTTGTGCTATCTCCGACCAAATCACCAAGGGTCTCTCTCGCGGTCTAGTCTTGTCATTTCGATTCATCACCATCTCTACGGCATAAGCGGTCTTCGGTTTCTTCGACGGATGAACGACTCGGAATCCGGCCACTTCTTCCTCCTCAGTCAAGTCTTTCTGGTTCTCCTTTTCTACATCGCGAACCTTGTAGTGCACAGGCTCGTGTTTCCTCAATTTCTCACACTCTTCAGTAGTACCAGCCTTCCTCCATTGCAAGTATGAGTCAGATACCCATAAGGAGCCAATTGGGACCTGTATGAACCACATGTTCCTGTGAGCTCACTTAATTGCCCACTCTCGACAAATCTCTGTGGTGTGTGCCAATGCAGTTTGCGGAACGGTATCAAGCTTCGGGATCTTCTGCTTAAGGCCCACTTGCCTCATCAACCTCTCCGGATAAATGCAAATCATGAACTCCAAGCCAGGGACGCGAACTGACCGTGTCAAATCCAAAAATGAAACTCCAGTGACTGACCTGAGATGCCACCACGGCACAATCCACCGAATTAGGGGACCTCCTTCACTCTGCAGCTTATTCTCCCAATAGTTGCAAACCCAAGTGAAGTCCACCATGTAGAGCCTAGTTCTCATTGTAATTGATCGAGCATGGTATCCTGGCACATTAATTGGGGGCTCGATCAACCGCAGCCGCTCCATCAGCCAAAACCTGCAAAAGAAGACGGGAATTAATGCCCATATTTCAACCGAAAAAAGAAAAAAAAGAAGAAAAAGAAAAAACTGTTGACATATATAAAAAAGAGAAAATGGGTTCTCACCTGTAGAATGATGGGACTTCCTAAATAAGGAAGCTCGCGGTTGGCCTTTCTGTTATCCAAACCAAGAATGGTCTCCCCTAAGCAAAGGCATGCTGGGCTCTTGCGCAGCTCCATTTGTTCCACTAGGCTCAGAAAACGAGGATCGCCTCTCATCTCCTTGTCAACATGCCCATGAAGGACATAGAAATGAAGTAGACAAAACCCGAAGACTCTGCGCCTCGCAACATAAGAAATAGTAGGGTCCTCCCTTTATAAATCGATCGATAAAGTCAAACATACGGACTCCTTTTGAGGTCACAAGACGGTCCACCTCAGCCTTGGTCAATCCGAGCAAGTCTCTAAATTTACTTTTATATCCTTGAGAGTTAAGAGGTATAGCGGGTTCATTCTCTGGGTCCCATCCTCCAATAGCAGCTATTTCTTCAGGGAAAGGACAAATATCGCCTCTAGGAAAGGCAAATAAATGAAAATTTGGGTCCCAATACCCAAGACAAGCATCCAAGAAAGGCTTCACAATTTTCACTAATTTAAGACTCAAGATCGATCCCAAATTAAAAGCACCCATGTCATGTTTCTCAACATTTGTGAACTCATTCGTCCACTCCTTGAGACGGTTTTCAAAAGCATCCATAATTTTGAAATTTTTTTTAGAAGTTATGAGAGCTTTTATATGAAAAATGGGAGAAAGACGAGGGAATTGTGTGAATAAAAGCTTCCCCGAAGTCTCTATTTATACTATTCGTTGTTTCCTAATTTCTGTCAAGGTCTGACTAGCTGGGGAAATGGCGCAGCATCTGCTGCTCCTCTTCGAAGAGTCGCAGCTCTTGTTGCGCCTCTTCCCCATGCCTTTTTCCGTGATTTTCAGATTCGGATTTTTCCTAATTTGCTTTTGCTATAATTTCCTATTCCTATAGGGTATTATTTTGTTAATTTTGTCAAATTACCAAGTTTCGTGTTTCCTAATTATTTTCGGGTTCGCTTTTCGAGACAACGCCGACATTTTCGCCAAACAAGCACACTTACCCATTTTATTTTATTTTCTTTTTAGGGGAATCATTTCACTCCTCGTTTTCAATACATTCCACACTTATACATTTCTTTTTAAGTTTTTTTTAGGGGGTAGCCCTCCCTACCGTCTGGTCATTTTGCTCATTTCTGGGCATTTTTTGCGCATTTTCCTATGCATTCTTGGATGTTTTGTCATTTTTGCTCATTTTTAGGCTTTTTTTTTGTTTTCTCATTTTTCGCCTATTTAAGCCACTCATATGTTATGTGTGTAAATTCTATGTAAATTTCGGCAGCATGACGGCACAAACCGTCACCTACCAAACCTGTTTTTAAGCTAACCCGCAGGAACAGCAAACACCCAGCAGCAAAGGCACTCAGGCCACTATATACACAACTAAAAGACGAGTATCTGCATCAAACTGGGGGCTCTCGCCCAAAACAGGTCCGAAAGTCCAAAATAAAGTCCAAAATGTACAAAATATACAAGACAACAACAAAGGAAGGACAGCTACTCCTGGTCGCCACTCAGCTCAGCTACGGTCGCCTCGAGAGCAGCGATCTCAGCGTCCCCGACCTCCAACTCCCTCAACAGACGAGCTGTCTCCTCTCGGGACTATACCAGCTCGCGCGCCAAGTCACGCTCTCTCTGTATATAAATGAGGAAGAAATGCCTCATTTCAAAACAAAAATGCGGGAAATTGTAATAAAAATTCGAAATATCAATGAAATGAAATAAGTAAGAGAATGAGAGGTTCATACCTATCATCCTCGGCTACCTGCAAGTGCTTCGATGGTCGTGGCTCGCAGCCGGTTGGCCGTCCTTCACAGTGCCACGTACTAAGACGATGCCACCTGCATTCAAACACAAAGAAGGTTCAAAAGGAACGAACGCATTCTTATGCAATAAAAAATAATAAAGACAGTCAAAACTTGGGGCTTGCCCTCCTCACTAAGTGCTGCCACTCCTCCAACCCAGCGTTCGTCACCTCCTCGTCACTAAGTGCTGCCACTCTTCCGCGTCGGTGTACTCAAGTGTCTCAGGGTAAGCTGGGGCCTCGACGCCTGCCACCTCGATTTCCTACAAGGTTCAAATGACTCTTTATTTGCGATCGTTCGTCGTTTGTCAAGTCAATTCAAGAATAAGAAAAGGAAAGTACTTACCACGATCGGCCAGTACGCCAACCTCCGGTGAACGAACTCGGAGTACTCCTCGCCAGGCAGAAGAAGGGCGTCACCGCTCGCGTCCGCCAAGTCAGCCTCTCTCTCGGCGTCGGAAGGCTCCCTAACATCGTCTGTGGAGGATCGATGGGAACCGTAAAGGTGTCACGAGAGCACTGTCGAGTCAAACGCTCGCCCAGGTACTACACAAGTCCCATGGGCGTCCTCAGCAACAACCGACTCGAACTCCTAGGACAAAGGACCTCAGCCACGAAAGCGGGAGCGTCAGGGTAGTCCTCCGAAGGTCGAGGCACCCACTAAAACAAGCAAACGAGGGGTCATTCCTATGATCGGCTCTAAGCGGGAAGCGGGGGTCATTCCTATTATCGCTTCTAAATAGAATACAAAAGAAAAGAAAAGTAATCAAATAAGGATCAAGGGTACTTACGTTCTCCAACTTCAGGGCATTCACGCCCCTCTGACAGACGTCGTAAGAAGAGCGCTGGCTCTTCCTACGGCACATCACCCAGTCTCTCACGATAGGGTACGCCCTCGGCTCAGGCTCCGTCCTCTTGGGCGCGAAGCCGGGAAAGTAGGAGTACACCCACGCCTGCAAAGCAAAATAATCATTTTTGTTTCTACGATAATGATCTTTCATAATTCGATAGAAATAGAAATAAATGAAGAAGTAATGATCTTTCATAGTGAAAAATAAAGGTTCATACCTCCAGCAAGAGTCCGGGACCGACAGTAGTAGGAGAAGTCCCCTTCTCCATCAGCTCGGGACGTACCATGGCCCTCATGTAGAGAGTGAGAACCGCAAAACCAGGAGTAACCCAGTCCCACCGACCCAGGCTACTCAAATCAGACAGAAAAAGAAGAAGCTTCGTCGACAGCCTCTCCCCCTTGTCTCCGAGGTAAATCGAAGACAAGAACCACCACAGCCACAAGCGGGCCCTCTGTTGGAGTATGTGTCCTCGACAATAATGCGATCACATGTTTAAATCTCATATTAATAATACATAAGGGAAAGTAATATTTCATTTTCAACTGATCCACATTAATCGGTAATGATTGGCTGACTAGAGTTTGACATTACTGTCGTATGACGGTGGTGATCAGTTGATCCCTTAAGGTCATACCTCTAGGGAAACATTCTTAATTGATTAATTAATTAATTGTATGCTAATACAAGTTAATTAATTCCTTAAAAAATTGACAAACGATTTTGTGAGTAAAAATACGTATCTTATTGTAATTGGATTAAATAAGATCAGTACTAAGTAATTAAATTATTTTATTACTTAGGTTTATTTATTGTTTATGAAACAATTAAAATAATAATGAATGGTTTATTATAAATACAAGTTGTTGTGATTTATAATTCTATGACCCATTTTAAATACTTGTAATTGTGAATTACTAGTTAATTTTTGTATGTGATTTATTTTGTTTATATAATGATTTTTAATAAGTTAAAAATGCATTATTAAACAACATGTCTAGTAACATGTCCAATATGTCACACTACACAAATTGACATTTGACAAACTTAAAATGGTACCACTTAATATTGTGTGTGCCGTGAAAGTGGAGGGGGTTGGGTAGTTTTAGGACTTAATTGTTGCTCTAATTGAGAATTAGACACAATGATTATGTTTCTAAAATAGACCTAAACCTAGCCCTACCCTATATATCTTGAGAAGAACAAATATGTGCATGTATTGGGCACCCTTCCCCTTGGACCATCTGGCCACCCTAGTAGAATAAGGAGAGTTTTTCTCTTCTTATTTTTAACAAACAATTCATTCATATATTATCATCATTATTGATAATTTGCATTCTCTCTCTAATTGTTGTTGGGGAACTTAAGAAGAAAACTCACATAAATCTCATAATATTATATCATTACTAGAAGTAGTAACCAAATAATATTAAGCTTTTTTTTAAAGGGTTCTTATACTAATTCTAGTACAAAATTAGTATAGGATTTAAGAGTGATTTCCTTGGTACAATCCTTTAAGGAGTAGATCCCATCATTGGATCTAGGGTATTCTTGGGCACTTGGATTTTTCTTAAAGAAGACTAACTTGGTAGGAGACAAATTAGTATAAACCATTTCGGCCCTCAATGTAAGATTAATCGATTTCTTCTTACTTTGTATCCTTTTGTTATGCACGCATAAGATCTAGATTAGTTTATGACTAAACTAATATATATAGTTATTAGAAATGTCTAATAAGAGGTTAATGAATCTTACAATTGGTATCAGAGCAATGGTTGTTGCATGCATAATCAGTTATTGTTTTTCCGAGTTAAAATGTTAACATATAAAACTAGAAATTTGTGATATATGATGATATAGGCCACAAAAATTTTACACGATAAACATTCTGGTCCTAAATTGTTTTTAGGTCATTTTTGATGATTTATGGTATTTTATTGCTCTTTAATATGATTTTAGTATTTTTATCACATTTTGAATAAAATGTCACTTAAATTACTAAAATTAGTTAGACTATGATTCTAACCTTGAAATTTTTGCACGACCTCACATGCATATTTTACACATTGTATGTAAAATTTTGTATAAAATGGTTTTATATTGCATGATTTATGATTTTTACATGATAAAAATTTATTAAATAGAAGTATTTTGGTTAAAAATAGTTAAACTTCGTCCCTGCCCATGAAATTTTAGTATGTTATCACGTGCAATATTTACACACTGTATGTAAATTGTGAAATAAAATGGTTTTATTTTGCATGATTTATGATTTTTAGATGTAAAAATCACATAAATAGTGACTATTTTAGCAAATATAGATAAAATAAATTTTATAGCATGAAAATTTTTCCCAATGTTGTATATGTGATATGAACATCATATCTAAAGTTGCATATCAAATTTCGTTTGATTTAAATAATTATTGATTTTTATATTGTAAAATTGATAAATAGCAACTTTAAATACTCATAATTATAAATTTGATTTTTGGATCTAAAAATTTGTCTTTTCCTGGTTCTAGAAACTTATTTAGAATATTTAAAATTTTAATTTTGATTTATTACATAATTTTATGTTTAATTTGGAATTAAAGGGTTAAAATTATGTATTAAACGATTTGTTTGTGAAATAAATTTAAAATATTTTTTGGGCAAATTTTATTAAAGTTTTGGAAGGTTGGGGTAATTAACTTGGACATAAATTTGATTTATGTAATATTGTGTGATTTTAATAAGTTAATAGTCACAATTATCCATAAAACCGGACCGAATATACGATATTAGCTTAAATAGGGCAATTTGGCACATCACATGGCATGTTTCATACATATATTAATGCTGCATTTTTATTATAATTGTCATATTTTAATTTTGAATAATTTCGAATTATGTAATTTGTACTTAGTATGGCCTTAGTTTTTAATTGGTATTTCCAGAAATGAATGGGGATATCGATTCGGTTGTAATTATTGTGATCTCGTATCACTTTTATTTTTATTTTTGTTTTTCTTTTTATAATGTATAAAGTAGAAAAGCCATGTAATTTATTTATCCCGGAGTTCCTTGAAGACGGTGCCATTCGGGAAGGCGTTTCGACAAAGACGGTGTTGCCTTGATGTGCGTGCCAAATGAAGTTCAAGGGACCAAATGTAACACCCCCATTTATTCAGGAGCCTTTAGCTAGACATTCCCAAATAAATAGAACTGTTACCATCTCGGTTTCCCGAGGTAGTGAATAACAAAGTCCAACTCACCAAAGTACATTAAATTAAAACTTAATGATTACATGTTTATTACAAATTAACCAACTAAACTTAATATAAAATAAATACAACTCGCAGCGGAAAATATATAAAGTGATCTCATAATCTATGTGATCTAGACTTCTAGGTAGATTGGCCGAGTCCTCACGCATTCCCATAAGCTCCCAAGTCAGCTAATCTTTAGTACCTGTCAAATCTGCTCCCCATAAAACGGTTCACCGCAGGTGTTCACGAATACACAGTCAACCGCGAGGTTGAGTAGGAATAAACTAAACAACAATAATAATCCAACCAAAATATACATCCTTCGTATTCTCATCACTTCATCCGTACAACTTACTTACATCACTGGCAGTAGCACAACTCCCTTAACACCGTGCTATGCTCAACTGGCAGTAGTACTTGCGTACCATGCTCACCTGGTAGTAGTAATTACTTACTATGCACAACTATCTCTGGCAGTAGTAATTACTTAGTATGCTCATCTGGCAGTAACGATTGCTCGTTATGCACAACTGGCAGTAACACCCTCCGAGTTATGCTCAACAGAATAATCAACTCTCCAACAATTTAATACTCAATGACAATCCCGTCTTACTGCACAACCAACATCTTAGCATACACAATTACTCTATTTCCATTAATAAATCACAATATTAACCTTAACCTCATAAATCGTCACAATTAAACATTCATTCACTGAGCAATAAAACCTGAGTTGAGTAGGAAATTCCTACCTAGCAAGCAATTCCGAATAATGCAATCTACAAAAAATATTCTTCAACAAACCCGCTCACAAGTCCGTCACCTATAGATAAATATATATTTATAATTTAGTTATTAATTATCAAATACATTATCATAATTTAATCAATTATAATTTATTTACGTTATATTATTTTCTCGTGTAAAATATTACGCAAAAACCCGTCTTAATAAATTAAACAAGTCAAAACTATTATAAACCCACTAGCAACCACGTCATACCCACGCAACACCCCAAACACAAAACCCGTACACGGTTGTATCCCGTGTACCCCAACCCCTTACACTCACCGTACACGACACCACCGACCACCTAGAACCACCACACAACCCTCCACCTCCTAGCCCGCAACACCAAGACCCCCGACGACCTCCAACCACCATCCCAACCATCCCCTATAGCTTCCACATTCACGCCCTAGCAACAAAAACCACAAACACACTAATTACCGAAAACCCGACATCAACATACACCGCCTACAAAACTCCTCTCTAACACCACCACAACAAAAGTCAGCCACCACAGACCTAGCTCTCACCGTACCCAGCACCACCAGCAAGACACGGCCACCCAATCCTGCCCTAACAACCCCAACAATCGACACCAACGACACAACAATCCAACCCGACAACACTCACACCAACCCACGGTTTCAACATCCCCCCAGCTCAGCCCAGCCACCACCATTGCCACCACTGGTCCACGGTGACTCCAGGGTGGTCCCTCAATCCCCTCAACTCAACAACACCTCCATAGCAACACCCAATATCGGCAGCAACAACAACAAACAATTCCTCCCCTGTTTTCGAATTTTCGGACACCACCACCACGTACTACCACCTACGTCCACCCTAAGTCACCTACCATGGTCGAATACCCTCCTAGGTCTCACCCCTAGCCCCTGTCAGGTCTGGGTCATAACAAACAAGGGTCAAAATCGAGTCTAACGTATTATTTACCCTAACAACCACCATAAAAAAAACCCCGGTCAAACACCCTCTCCCCGCCGGTCAACGGTGGTCCAACGTGGGTCTGGTCACCCTCTGGTGTCCCACGGTCAAGGTCACGGTCCTATCTAGTCTAGAGACGGTCTAAATTACGAGTTATATAAGTTATAAAATCAATACATTAAATTGTGAGACGGACTTACCTTTTATCGCTAATTGCTTCTTCCGTCTTAAATCTCTCTTTCTTTCTTTGTGATTTGCTTTTCAGATTTATCATGTATTTATAGTCTAGGTTTGGGGGAGTATATGAGGCCAATTAAGAAACTATTGCCTTTTTCAATTATTATTAGGAATTACCAAATTATTATTATATTTATTATTTTATTATTAAATCCCGCTTTACATCCCGACTACTACTCATACTAGGCCTAATATAATCAGCCCATATCTATATCAAACGGCCCAAGGCCTTATCACAAGCTAAACCCAATTTCCGACTTGCTTACTTATTTTATTATTTAATTACCGTCTTTCTCGCAACTATTATTAGAAATCTCATTAATTAATTATTTAAATTACATAACTTATTCTCATTAATTATTATTAAATTACGGGGTATTACACCAAAGGAGTTGGTTTCCGAGTTTGTAAATAGTTTATTAGATTTACTATTTTAGGAAGGTCATACTAGGATTTTATTATTTTGCTTTGCATTTATTTTATATGTTAGCCAAATCCCCATAACTACACTGCATATTATTTTATCGAGTCATCAACCATGTCAATTATAATTATCGTAGTTCACCGCTTTAGTTCACTTAAAACGTGATAGATAATAAATTGACAAGACCTCTCACTAAATAATAATTGAGAATTAGCCTTACCAAATAGTAGAACCATGAATCCAAATTTCATAAGGAAGTAGACTCGGCTCACCGGGGTGCTAAACTTGTTACGTTGGGTAAGTGGGTAGTAAAATGTTATTACATCGAAATTTGGATTGCGCTCAGCGGAAGTATTCGTGACCGTAGTCGCATGTGTTCCAGGCTTAAGATAAATATTAAAGTAATTTTATCGACCGAGAGATCTAGAAGTAGAATCGATTAAAGTGTTAATCCACCGAATTATATTGATTAGAGATGAATCGGCTCACCGTGCCCGAGTTGATATGAATTTGGATCTAGGGATCATTTATAATAGTTGGGTAGAGGTCACTATATAAATGCTTAAAACTTGTTTAAAATGCTTACAGGTATTATTAAAACGATAAATGTTTATTAATTCCTTCACTTCTTATTTTGTAGTCAAAATTGTTTTCTCATTTGCAATGGCAACTCCAAATTCATCCACCAACACTAGCTCGAACACTCTCACCAATGTCTCTTGGCTCCAATCCTTCATGGATCGTTGTAAATTAGAAAAGAATGGGTCCAATTTCGCCGATTGGGACGCACAACTTCAATTGGCCGCGGAGGGTGACGACAAGCTTCGTTACCTTACCGAGGCCTCTCCCGCCGAACCTAACACAATATCTACCCCCGCCGCTAGGCAAGCCTACGAGAGTTACCAAAAGGAGTCGGCCGCGATCAAAAATGTGTTGATCTTCTCTATGGAGGTCGAACTCCAAAGGATTGCTATAAAGATTAGCACCGCCTATGAGATCTATATGAAACTTGTGACCATGTTTTCAGAAGCTCTGAGGATCATTCAATATGAAGCGGCATCCGCATTCTTCGATCTCAACATTAAGGAGGGCTAAAAAGTTAGCACTCATGTGCTCAAGTTGATGGAGCATGTTTAGACTCTAAAATTGCAAAAGATAGATATTCCCGAGGAACTCGTTATTGACCGAAATCTTCATTCCTTAAACAAGGTTAAGGCATATGTTCAATTCAGGGTGAATTTTAATATGCAAAACTTGAAAGTTTCTCTCGATGAATTGCACAAAATGCTTGTGCAAGCCGAGAGGGACATGGGGCTAAGTGTTAGCACCACCAAGGATGTGCTCAACATTAATCATAAGAGCAAAGGAAATTTTAAGAAAGGTGGCAATAAGGGAAAGAAGCAAACTCCCTACAAGAACAAAGGAAAAGCTTGCGAAGCTGGCTCCTCTAAGCCCAAGAAGGGTGCCCCGTCCGGGGAAAAATGCCACTATTGTAATGGTGTTGGGCATTAGAAGAGGAATTGTCCAAAGTATCTTGGCGATATAAAAGCTGGAAAAGTTATTCCAGTAGGTAAATAACTATCCCTTTCTTTTATGTTTCAATCTCAACTTTGGTATTTTGATACAAGTTGTGATTTTACCCTTTTTATTGTACTTAGGGCATCCAAGCAAGGACAAGGGCAAATAAAAACAAGCCTAGAATATCTTGAGGGAAGCTTGATGTAGCCGCCCATGGTGCTAGATCGATGGAAGCTTGGCTTTATTTTTGCTTTGTCTTAATTTTCATGTTGTATTTTGAAATTTTAGAACTATTTTGATTTCCTCGTTCGACTTGGAAATTTGGTTGTTTCCTTAAAAAAAATGGTTGTATTTTGGATATCGGTGACTTGGTTTGCAACCCAAGTCACTTACTTTATCGTATCGTTTGTTCTAAAATTTCTCATCATACACTACTTGCATCGAGAAACATAAGATTATCAACTTAAATTGATCAAATAGACAATTATAATGATTGAGTCATTATATGTCCATAAGCTATGAATTCAATTCTCCTTATGCCATTGTTACTAAAAGTAACAACTTACTTATGTAAGATCAATTATAAAGTTATGTTGAGCTATTGAACTCGCATATTAGGGAACGAAAATGTATTTACAATATGTCTCAAATAGGTCACTAAAAGTTATCATGTATAATATTTTCCTCCTTTACTATCATAAGTACAAAGTTGTTTGTGGCTTATAAAGCTATCTTTAAAGAAAATACATGTATTTTTCTAAAGATAGAATGGGAGTGAATTTAGCCACAAATCTTGACTAGATGGGATCTACGTGAGGATACCAAAAGAATATGTTCTTAGGATAGACTCTTGACTAGATGGGATCTACGTGAGGAGACCAAAAGAATATGTTCTTAGGTATGGGATATACGTGAGGAGACCAAAAGAAGATGTTCTTAGGTTAGACTCTTGACGTGAGGAGACCAAAAGAAAGCGTTCTTATGATAACTTGAGACTTATGAAAAGACAAAAGAAAAAAGTTCTTGTAAAATAAGCTTTTGATCTATGAAGTGGATACCTAGAGATTTTAAAATTCGACATTTTACTTAAGAGCCTTAAGAAACCAAAATGGTATCTATGCAAGTAAATGGATTTATTTGGAATTGTTGAGACCAATCCAAAGTAAATAGAAATTTATGATTAAGAGTTGCATAGATAGGAATATTGATGTCTACAAAAGTCATGTTAATTGGTAACTATGCTAGAAACATTGCTATACTTCATTGTGAAAATGAATAAGTTAGATATTAAAACCTCTTTCCAAATGAAAATTTTGGAAGGGATATGTCAGTGACATATATGGTTTTATCTAAATACTTAGTAAAGCAATGATTATTTCAATTCATGAAATGTTTCAAATGAGTTGTCAAAATCAAAACATGCGGAATTGAGTGGGAGTCAGTGACAGTCATGTTTAGACATGAAGTTTAGTGGGAGCAATCATCCTTCATAAAATTGCATAACATATTACTCATTGGGAATGATGAGCAAATACAGTCTTTCATAAAGAAGTATTTAAGTTTAATTCTGGATGATAATGGACATTATGTGAATCTATCAAAACATGGGATGTTGGATTGGTACTTAGACGGGCATCTTATGTTGATAATGATTCCTCATCTTAATGAAATCAACAAGTTAAGTAGGTTATTCATGTCGATGAATATAGAATTACCATGATAGAGTCATGGTTATTTACTAAACCTAAGAACTGTTGTCTACATGAAATCGATTACTAATGTTTCCGCCATTAGTATAATCATGTATGCCATAATGCTCATGTCCTAGATGAATCACATGCTTGGAGCATGATAAATCGATAACAAGTTAACCCATATGAGAGTCATTGGTAAGCCTCAAGGAACCGTCATGAATTCTCAAGGAGAACTAATGGTCTGTTCTGGAGTTTGGAAATATACTAAGTTGTGTGTTAAGGTTACACAAACTCAAGTTTCCGAACTCATTAGGATCTGTGAAAATCCTAGGCTGATTTTATTGACCTAAGGAGTAAATGACTAGAAAGAGTGTTTTATTGTCAATCATTGCAAGATTCTACAAATAAACCTAAGTACGTTGTGATAAGTGGTGTACTTTGAAGTCTATACCCACATCACAGGTTATGTGATAACAAGGGGAGCTTCTTTCAAGCTAAAGAACTTGAGTCTAGCATGGAGTCTAGACATGTACTTAGTAAAGTTCATGCTATAAGAGATAACATGAAATTGAAGGAAATCGCAATTCACAAGTTTGAACACTTGGACATATGGTATGTTCACAAGCTAAACTTTTATTGCGTTAGGAAAGTGCAAAAGTACACTTATGATTATAAGACATAGAGTAGTAATATGGTATTGACTACTCGTATGTGATAATCACATTTATCGTTTGAGTTATCGTTAACTCATCTTGTACTTTGTTACATCCAAATGGGTTGTTGAGACAATATTGAACCCCATTAAAGTGAACTCGATTAACATAGTATTCGCCCCTAGTTACTTATATGAGGTGACATCTCGAAGTAACTAGAGTGTGATGCGATTGATGGCGAGTTCAAGCGCCATAGAGTCATGAGATATGACTGGTCGATCACATAGGCAGATTGTGAGGGACACTCTATCGGGCTAATGACCGCTTATAAAGTTCTGGAAATTTTTATAGCCTGGTCGTGGCGAGAGCTACTATGGTATTCTTATGAGTTGATTCTTTGACTAAAGACTGTTCGCCTAAGATGGCACAGTTTCAGAGTGACTTTGATTTATGTTATACGACCTTCGTAATTGGGGTCATGTGGGCATGTTTTGTGTCATGATGAGCTGTGGCTATTCGAAGGGAAGAGTGCGATAGGAATTGTCCATCCCAGTCAGGGTTATCTTATATCTCAAGGCCACTCGACGAGTAATGAACTGGAAATGCGTGGCCACGCTCGGAAGGTATCTATGATAGATAATTCCGGTTAGACAGTTGTGGACATGGCCCACCTGCAGGTCCGGTTCGATCTGTGGACATACATCGGTCTTTTTGAAAGCCACGCTCGACGACGTAAAGGTGCTTTCGACCGGATCGTTTTAGATCGGTCGGTTTCGTCTAGGTAAGGGTCTCGAAACGATTAGAGATATTCGGAGTCGCCACCAAGCATTTGTGGGATGCCTGGAACCCATTCGAATTCCACTTTATACCTCGGTCAAATCGAAGCACAAAGCAGCGTTTGACATAGGTACTAAAGATAAGGAAATCGTCCCTCTTTAGCATTCTATCTCTAGAATGACTCTCGTACGCCCTGGATAAGGTCGCCCACTATCCAAAGTTTCTGAGTAAGAGGTGAAGGTACGTATTGGGAAGCCCTTTAATCAGACACCCAATCCCGCCCGCGTTTAGCGGCCTCTACTGATCGATCTTGGTTGGTTGAATGCAAAAGTTGATAAAACGATTTAAATGCATGAATGCGCATCCAATAATTTAAACCTAACATGTGAGAGCTTTCTAAGTCAGTTGATTTAATCCAAGTATCAAGTATAAGATGTCGAGTTGGATTAATGGTTGATTTGCATGCAAGACGGAAATTAAACATCCATTTACCGTATTAGGTTTAGGGCGCATAACATGATCCATTTGTCTTAGTAAGGCATTTTGCAAATATGGTTTGAACAGTCGTCTGATCCGTCCTGTATCCGGGTTAATCGGAGTCGCGATCGTCCTAGACTGATGCTGGAAGGGAACAGGCCCTGTACCAGACGGCTATATGAGGTGCAAGCCAGCCGGCGGTGTAAGGAGCCTCCCTCTGGTTTTGAAAATGAGAAATGGAGAGCCTGTTTAGGCGCGGATTTGCCCACGGTTTATGTGCCGTGTTCTGACCTTTTTAGAAAACGTTATAAAACGTGTTGAAAATGGGTATTTGAACCCGGTTTGATTTGAAAGGGTCGTTTATACCGCATTTGTTGATTTGAAGAACTAGACTCGAATAATCATCATTATTTGATAATATTCGGTGTCGGGTTCGATTTGACAAACTTGACATGAATAGTTTTGAAAAATGATTATGGACTAGTTGTTTTAAGTCCATTTGAATGTTATTAGCCGATACTCATCATCGTACCCGGGTTAAAATCTGGGATGGTATGTAGAACCAAGGATGACTTTGTGTTGGTGACTAATATGTTTGTTTGAAAATGTAAAGAAATGAAATAAAAGGCTTTAAAATACCTTTTAAATGTCATTAACCAAATATTATCACCGAAACACGGATTTAACCGTCATCGTATGAGGAACCAAGGGTGAAAAATGCTTTATGGTTAAAACATGTGAAATAAAATAACAATGGTTCGAAAATACTTGAAATGGTGAAAACCGATTACAAATATGAAAAATGGATTAAGGGAAATGACGAGAACAAACACGATTGATCTCTGGTCTAAATACCCCATTTAGGCGCGGGCTGGTTGGCGACCTAAGGGGCTTCTACCTCAGACCAAAAATCAGTTTTGGCTCGTTTATTCCATGTTTTGGTTCATGTTATGCATGTTTTAGCATGTTAAAGTCATGAAACAAATGAAAACATAATGAAAGAGGATTTTTACACCCTCATACTTACATGTTTGGTTATGGCGAGTGACCGACGTAAGTGTAATAACTCGTTTGATCGGAAAAAACTCGGTTTAAATCCGTTTTGCTAAGTAAAAGAGTGTTTTAAAAGTTTAGTGATGGTGTAGTGGTCGAAATGGTCGGTCAAGTGGTTTAATGCACGATGACGGTACCAAACAATGTGTAAGGCTCGTGTTTACGATCGGTAGGTCGTAAATACGCGTCGGATTGTGACTTTAGAAGCCGAATCGAGAATTTTAAGGGAGAAAAGAGGGGGGCGGACACTCGCGTCACTCTCAAATGGGTGGCATTTGAGAGGTATTTATAGGAGAATGAGTGGTTGTGTGAGTTTTGAGCGACGTGGCCACCTGGGCTGTTCAAAGAGGCGTGAGCCACGTCGCGGGTCTTCGAGCTGTGTTGTCACTTTCACAACAAATGCAATCATGATCTGTTCTATCCTAGGTTTTTTAGTCACATGTTTGGTACTTGACCATTCATGAATCCGGGAAAACTTAAGGTAGAAGGTTTGAAATGTTTGTTTTTTGTGGTTGACCCGGTTTGACTCGTTGTTGGAGTCGGGATTTGAATTTTTGAGTCGGTTTTTGGTCCGGTGTCGGTTTTGACTCTAGTTAGTGTCATTGTGACCCCGTCGCCGTGCATTAAACACTCCAGGTATTTTTTGAAATGTTTTGAAATGTTTTATTTTCGAAATCGTTTTAAGTTTTCCGACGTAAAGTTGTACACAAACTGTCGATCAAACGCCGCGATTCCAAAACATGTTGTAGTCCGATAATCATCGGGTGTTTATTGGAGTCTTAGCAGATACCGAGTATATACAGAGCCCCCACTTTGCATGAGGCTTGGACAGGGCGAAAGTCAAAGTAGAGCCCCCAGGTTAATCGAAGATTACAACCTGGAGACCCAAGCGACGTCGAGGTGGCTCGAAAGGATTCGGGCCAAGGACCTGCCGTCGGGAAGGGCGACGCCAAGGCGACTCGAGAGTACGAGTCAAGGACCTATCATCGGGAACAGTTTAGAGTCTGTCAACTGTCCGTGCGGGTCATTTAAAGTCCGTTAGACTACGTACAAAAGCTCGCCAGCCATAGGAAGGAGTCATACCTGAGGCAACTTCGGATACGCCCTTGGTTGTTCGCGGACAAAGGTTCGCCAACTGTTGTAAGGAAATGTACCCGAGGCATCTTCGGGATGTGTCCTTGAATGTTTGCGGACAAAGGCTCGCCAGCCAACGTTAAGGAAATGTACCCGAGGCATCTTCGGGATCTGTCCTTGGATGTTTTCGGACAAAGGCTCGCCAGCCAATGATAAAGAAATGTACCCGAGCCATGTTCGGGATTTGTCCTTGAATGTTTGCGGACAAAGGCTCGCCAGCCATTGATAATAAAATATACCCGAGGCATCTTCGGGATCTGTCCTTGAATGTTTGCGGACAAAGGCTCGCCAGCCATAGGTAAGGAAATGTACCCGAGGCATCTTCGGGATCTGTCCTTGAATGTTTGCGGACAAAGGCTCGCCAGCCATTGATATGGAAATGTACCCGAGGCATCTTCGGGATTTGTCCTTGAATGTTTGCGGACAAAGGCTCGCCAGCCATTGATAAGGAAATGTACCCGAGGCATCTTCGGGATCTGTCCTTGAATGTTTGCGGACAAAGGCTCGCCAGCCAATGGTACGGTCGGTTAATGGACCATGGGAGTAGCCGCGTCGAATGGGCTTGTTTTGAAAGTAGCGAACTCGTGATGTCACTGGGGAAATAGTGAGTATGGATTCTCACTATCACTATTTTTGGAATGAGTGGGTTCCGCGAGGAAGCCCCCTGCTGGTATTTGAAAGAATAGTGAGTTTGGCATCTTCACCATTCGTCGTTCTTCTTTGCGCTTGAAGTGGCGGTTTTGATCGCCGTTTGTTTTAATTTTGAAGGAAAATAGCAAATTTTGAGTTTGCTATTGCGTTTGAAGTGACGGTTTATATGCCGCCTTTGACATTTGATGGAAATAGTGAATTTGGAATCTTCACTATTAATTGAAGTGACGGTTTATGTGCCGCCGTTGACATTTGATGGAAATAGTGGAATTCAAATTCCAACTATTATTTTGAAAATGACGGTTTTAATTGCCGTCGTCTAAAATTTGGAGAAACAGCGATTTTTGAATTTTCGCTATTATTCTTGAAATTTTGAAGGAAAATGGTGAATTTTGATTTCACCATTATTTTTGAAATTGGCGGTTTTAATCGCCGTTTGCTTGAAAATTCTCGAAAATAGTGAATTTAAATTTTCACTATTCGATTGGAGGGACGGTTTATGTGTCGTCGCTTAAAGCTTCTGAAAATAGTGAATTTGAATTTTCACTATTTGTTTTTTGAGAAAAATGACGACCTTTAATATCGTCAAATGGAAATTCGAAGTTTGTTATGTGGAAATTGGGCTAAAGCCCAAATTTCGCTGAAAAAGCAAGGGACGCCTGATTGAGGCGCGAGCCACCTGACGAACCAAAGGGGCTTCCCTATTTTCTGTAAAAGACGCGAGGTCAGGCCGCAAATCATTCATAACCTCGTCTTCTTCATTTCGACAAAACAAAGCGAAAAATCGCCATTGAAGGACCTTCTTGCTTGTTCGAGTGCTTGCCTTTATCAACAATGTCATCTCAAGGTAAGTATTTCCTCTTGAATCCATTCAAATTCGTTGATTTTTAGCTTGCTTGAATTAGGGCGAATTTTGCCCTAAAAATCGACTTGGGCGTTTTTTATTGCGCCCATTTCGAGTGAAATTGATGCTTGCATTAGGTTAGAAACCTGTTTAGGAGTATAGGGGTGCTTTTAGTTTGCGTTTTGGTCCCCGTTCCCGCTCCCTAAGCTCGAAAAACGTGAGTGAGGCGAGAAACCGTCTCATTTCACAATGCCAAGTTTATTTTCTTGGGTAGTGGGTCCTACTAGGTTGCATTGTAATTGGGAAAACCCGTATTTGCCATTTAAGGACCTTCGTTGGATGCTTGTGGGCAAAATTGGATTTTTGCCTTTTGCGACGGTCTTACGTCTGACAAAATAAGCGCCTGTTTGGGCTTGAATTGAGTTAGTTTGCCTTGACTTGGACCTTATTGGTATTTTAGGTCACCTTGAGGCGTGATAAAATCACGTTTGCCTTTTTGCGGTCGTTTTTGAATTTTTGACCGGTTTGGGCTCAAATTAGCGTATGAATTGTCTTTTTGAGCCGTAGAAAAATCCCCATTGTGTCGGGAATGTATTTTGGGTTGTTGGCGGACCTTGTATGAGTCTTGAAATGCCGTTTTTGTGATTTTGACTGGTCTTTTACTTGAAAAGAGGGGCGAGTCATTTTTTGAGTTTTTGTTGTGAATGGTTTTGTTTGGTTGGATTTTGGGCGGGATTGCCCTTGTTTTTGCATTGCAGGTTGTTTTTTTGTTTTTGGATTTATCCATTTCATGCCGTCGTAATGCCGAAATTCCGGCTGACGTTTTTTTGTTGTTGCTTTTTTGACCGCAGGGTATCGTCTGGGACCTATGGGGTCCGTCATTGAGGCTTTGGAGGAGGAAGTCGATCCTGGAGGGGTTGTAGCGGCCGAGGAGGCTGCTGTATTCAAGGCGGTGGTGGAAGATGCTTCCGTAGAGGAGGAGAGGCGGCTGATATGGCCGGCTTGTCCTTTTCGTTGTGGCTGATAGACAGGGTGGCTGATGAGTGGGGTTCAGTATCGGAATGGTGCATCGCATCATGGTTCCTGGCCTCCTCATCATCCAAAGTCTGCAAGGCACTATCTTCTTTTTTGTCGTGGAGCAGGAACGGGGTATTACCATAATGGTAAACACCTCTGCTTCCGTTGTTGCTCCTTTGTTCCCTATGTTGCTCCCTTTCTTTTCTGATCGGAAGGGTAGGGAGTGCTTAGTTAGGTAGGTGGCGGATAGTCCCCAGTTCGTTGTCTTAGGCCAGTGTCTATATGATAGACGTTTGTTTTAGGCCAGTGTCTGTATGATAGACGTTTGTTTTAGGCCAGGGTCTGTCTGATAGACGTTTGTTTTAGGCCAGTGTCTATATGATAGACGGTTGTCGATGTATTTTGCGTAAGGCGGTTTGTATATATGTGTTTTTGGATTGTGGTTCATTCTGTGATTTTTGGCTTTTTGTGTTGTGTTTCGGAGGAGCGCTGTCGGCTGTTGATTCTCCTTTTGCTTTGCACCAGTTCCTGCATCGTTAGTGTAGAAAACAGGCAACAGATAGCACATACGCATAAACGTAAACACGTAGAAGCATTTTGATTGAAAACACGTAAAGCATTTGTTCGAAAATCAAAATTAACCAAGATGACTTGAAGTTAAAATTTAAAATTTTGAAATGAATTTGAAAATTCCATGACAAATCGTCACGTTCGGAATTCAGAGGAAATAATTTGAAAATTTGAGCAATTAACTCGTGTCGTGAATTGCGTCGAAATTATTGAAATTGACTCGAAAAAATTCAAACTCAAACCGTCAGGAAAGAATTTTTAGAAAAGGATTTTTGCGAGTATATTTGATTTTTGAGGTCAAGACTCGAATTTGTGAGCGCTTGAATTTTTGAGGAAAATTGATGTCGTGTTATCAATCTTCGGTTTTGATTTTTGAATTGCGAAAAAGCGAAAAAATTTCGGAATTTCGACTGACATGGTAACGATCCATCGCGGATCGGAGCGATTAGCCCTTCCCTCCTTAAAAAAAGAAAGAAAAATCCGTATGTTTAAAGCTGCGTCATGGAAACCGTGTCGGATTTCGTAAAACGCGAAAACAAGAAAATGTGAGTGTGAGGAAACACAAAATGTTCCGGATCATCCCGAAGAGGCGCGAGGTTCCTGGCGGGAGGTTTGAGGTGTCAGAAGAAAACACATGTTGAAAGAGACAAGTCAACAGCGGGAATCCTGGAGATGGTCCAAAGAGGCGCGAGCACCGGCGATAAAGCCGCTCTCCCTTTTTCTGAAAAATGCGATGATCATTTTGTATAAATAGGGATGTTTGCGCTTCATTGTTTCATCATCCGAAACACAAAATCATCTCTACAAAACCTCTTCTTCTTCCACAAAAATATTTCATGGATGCTTTCGAGAACGCCTTGCGACAATGGTGCCGGGATTTGTCGCCTCCCGAAAAGTATCAACTCGCTTGCATGGGAGTTGGTCAATTGTTGGTGCTTCGTCAAGTCAAGGTGCAACCTTCGTTTCTTGAAGCATGTTCTCGGTTTTGGGATTCGAAACATCATGTTTTCATTTTCCCGAAAGGTGAAATTTGTCCTCTTGCCGAAGAAGTTGGAGCCATTGGTGGGTGGCCGGGTTGTGTTCCGGTGCTTCCTCCTACTCGGTTGTGCTACAAGGAGAAATTCTGTTCCATGTTGGGCATATCAACAAGCCAAATCAACTTTCTTCTTGCTCCACATGGTGTGGACATGTTAGCTCTTATCAACATCTTTTCAAACCGATTAGATACTAATGTCTCGGAGGTGGCTAGGAGAAGGGCTCTTGCATTTTGCCTTGTCCATGTGTACCTCTTTGTTGATGTCTTGAAGAAGGAGGGGACGAGATGCCATGGTAGCATGACCCTTATCCATGTGATTGAGCAAATGGAGCATGGTAGAGATCCATCATGGTTGGTGCTTGGGGAGATTATCCAAGCTTTGGACAAGGAAGGCTCTTGTGGAGAAGCTCCCTCTTTCGGATCCCCAAGGATCCTCCAAGTGTGGCTATTGGAGAGGTTAAGGTATGTAGAGCCTCCGGTTGATCCTTCCTCTTACTCCTTCCGTCACCTTACTATGAGGAAGAAGTTGTACCCGGATAGTTTTGCTTCCACCGAGGCCTATTGGACCGCAAGATTGGCGGAGGAGGGTGGTCCTCATATCCGTTGGGTGGTGCCGTGGTGGCACTTGAGGTCCTTCACGGGGTTGCCCGCTTCGGGTGCTAGTCCTCGTTCTTTGATGGTGGTGGGTTTGAAGGTTGTTTCCTTCATTTATCCCGAAAGGCTCATGAGGCAAATGGGGCGTCAACAAAAGGTGCCCGCTCAAGATACTCTTGTCCAAGAGAATGTTTTCCGGTATTTCGAGCTTGTGGAGTTCTTTGAAAGATGGTGGGCCACTCGGCCGCTTTGGGAGGTACCAAACCCCGCTGCCACGACATGGGTGACTCCCGCTTATGTCAAATGGTCACAAGCTTCGTCCTAGGAAGAGAGATCCAAATTTCGTAAGGACGAGGTTGTTGACTTGAAGTACCGAGAGGTTGGCAAGGCCAACCGCGCCTTCTTTGAGGAGTATGTTGATGGAGCTACTCCCGATGTGATGAGACCACCGAAGAGGAGGAGTTCCGGCCCCAAGAATATGGTGGGCCGTGCCTTGGCTCGTCTTGGGTCGAATATGGGGTCTTGTGCTAGACCGGAGGCCATCGCCGTCTTAGATCTGTTGAGGATCCGTTCCGAGGAGGAAATTCATGCTAGGCGGGCCAACAAGAAGAACAAGGGGACGATGTACCCCGAAGGAAAAGGCAAGGGTAGAATGGAAGAGTGAAGACCTCCACTACCCACTTTATTATTATATTGTATTATTGTTCTGAGTTTTTATTATGTTGTACTAGCTATGTTTTGTGTGTTTTGTGCTAGTTTTATTATGTGAGGTGTGTTAGTTGACACCTTAGCTTTGACAAGTTGTAGACTCGTCGAGCTTTATTTGTTGAAATTATAATCCCTCCCATTAATAATTAAATAAAAGGATTGCTCGTGTCGAAAATTGTGAATGCTTGTTTCTTCCATCCATTTGGTGAAGGCAATTCAATTTGAATCGTCTCAAACATTTGCACTTGGGAAAGTGGTATTTTGTGGAAAGGGAGAAAGGCTCATTTTTGTATTTTTGTGGGAAAGGGAATGGTTTCCCTTCCTCTTTTTTGATGGGGATGTTTTTGTATGTGGGGATTTTTGTATGGGGATGGTTGTTTTTGATTGTGGGAATGGTTGTATCCTTCTTGTATAAGAAAGGACTGCCTACGTATTCAACAAGAGAGGTGAAATCAAACCATGATCGTAGTTCGAAATGTTTTGTGAATTTGATTGGGGTTTTGTGGTTGTATCCCTCAGGCATAAGAGGGACTGCTTACGTATCCACCTGAAGAGGTGAAATCAAACCATGCTCGTAGTTCAGGGGTTGTTTTGTTTTAGTGCAAATGGACGTTGCCTTTGACGGATCAAAGGACATTCGAAACGGGCAAGGTGCCGCAGCTTAGACTCGATAAAACATGCAATTTCAAATCAGAACACGTTGAGTAACTTGACTTGAAAAAGGTTGAGGTTGTTGCTAGTTGTAAAACTAGGCTTAGGTCGTTGGTTGTTATGGTTCAAGGGTAGTATTTCTTGAGCTGGTCTAGGTTGGTTGGGTTTCTAAATTCCTCCCCATCTAGGTCACTCAGTCTCACTGCGCCTCCCGAAAGTATTTTCTTGACCAGGTATGGCCCGACCCAGTTGGGTTTAAATTTTCCCCTCGGATCGACGGGTAATGGTGCTCGAACTGACTTGAGGACCAAGTCGCCCTCCTGGATGTTTCTGGGTTTAACCTTCTTGTTGAATGCCCGTTGTATACGTCGTTGGTATAACTGGACGTTGTGCAAGGCGTTGAGTCGCCGTTCGTCTAGAAGAGTGAGTTGTTCGTACCTTCGACAGGTCTATTCCGCCTCAGGGACTTGACTCTCCAGTAGGATGCGTAGAGAAGGGACATCTAACTCTACCGGTTGAACCGCCTCCATTCCGTATGCTAGGTAGAAGGGTGTGGCGCCTGTTGGTGTTCGAATGGAGGTTCGGTATCCCCAGAGTGCGAATGGGAGTTTGCTCGGCCAATCCCAGTAGTTGTCTTGCATTTTATTGATAATGGTGACAAGAGTTTTGTTTGTTGCCTCCACCGCTCCGTTGGTTTGGGGACGGTAGGGGGATGATCGATGTCGCCTGATTTTGTACTTGTCCAGCAAAGCTTGAGTTTCCGCCCAGAAGTGAGAGCCTGTATCGCTGATGATTTCAAGGGGTACCCCATATCGGCAGATGATGTTGTTTTGAATGAACTTGGCCACTTGTTTGGCGGTCAAGACTGCATATGAGTGTGCTTCTACCCATTTGGTGAAGTAGTCGATGGTGACAAGGACGAAGCAATGCCCCTTGGTGCCTATTGGGTTGACTTTCCCGATGATGTCGATGCCCCAGGTTGAGAATGGTCAGGGTGATGTCATGCTGCATAAAAGGGATGGTGGTATGTGTTGTATGTTGGCTAAGATTTGGCAATTGTGGCAACGTTTAACGTAGTTACGGCAATCGGCTTCCATGGTGGTCCAGTAGTAACCTAGCCGCATGATTTTCCGTGTAAGCATCATTGCGCTCATGTGAGGGCCACACTCTCCGTCGTGGACCTCTCCCATGACTTTCTTGGCTTTGTGATGGTCGATGCAAAGGAGGATAATTCCATGGGGTGTTCTTTTGTAGAGTTGGTTTTGGTTTATCACGAATTGTGATGCAAGTAAACGGATGGCTCTTTGTCCTCTTTGATCAGAGTTGGGAGGGAATTCATTTTTGGTTTTGTAATTGAGGATGGCTTGGTACCAAGGTTCATCATGGTTTTCCTCGTCGTCCATAATAGCACAAATGTGAGCTGGCTCGCTCCGTCTTTCGACACATAGGGGCATCGACGTCATGTCGTCAGGTATGTTGACGAGCGCGGTAAGTTTTGCCAGGGCATCAGCAAATTGATTTTCCTCTCGTGGCAAGTGGAAGTAGTCGATTTGGTCGAAGAATTCGGCCTCTTGATTGATCTTTGCTCGGTAGGGAGCTAAGCTGTCAGATCGGATTTTCCAAGATCCGGACACCTGATTGATGATGAGCGAGGAATTGCCATGGACCCTCAATCTCTTGATGCCAAGTGTGATGGCTGCTTGCAGGCCGATGAGACATGCTTCATATTTAGCGGCATTGTTGGTGACGGCGAAGTCTAGCTTGACCGAGATCGGAACATGTTCTCCCTCTGGTGATATTAGAAGGATTCCTACCCCGAAGCCTCTCAGATTAAATGCACCATCAAAGTATAGGTCCCATGCGTCGGAGTCGGCACAAAGGATGTCTTCGTCAGGAAGTGACCATGTGTCGGTCGTTGGATCCTCGTTGACGGGATTTTCTGCCAGGAAGTCGGCAACTGCTCTTCCCTTGATAACCTTGAGGGGTACGAACTTGAGATCAAACTCGGACAGCATCAGTGTCCATCTAGACAGGCTTCCGTTTAGTACGGGTTTTTCGAAGATGTATTTAACCGGGTCCACCTTGGAGTAGATGTGGACCGTGTAGCTGAGCATGTAATGCCGCAGCTTCTTTGTTGACCATACTAGGGTAAGGCATGTCTTTTCCAGTTGGGTATACTTCGTCTCGTACTCAATGAACATTTTGCTGATGTAGTAGATGGCTCGCTCTTCGTTGCCAACTGTTTGTCCTAGCATTGCTCCCATGGCTGTGTTGATAGAGGAATCCCCGGTTGAGGTGGCATGAGGACAGGAGGTTTGGGTAGGATTTCATTTATCCTGTCGAAGGCCTTCTGATAGTCGTCGTCCCAATCGGTGTGATCGGAAGCTCGAAGCTTCTTGAATATTGGTTCACAAATCATAGTGAGCTTGGCAATTAACCGGCTGATGTATTGGACCTGGCCGAGAAATCCCCGAATCTCCTTCTCATTCCTAGGCTGAGGCATTTGCTGAAGGGCTTTGATTTTGGTTGGATCAATCTCAATGCCTCTTTTGCTGACGACATGTCCCAAGAGTTTTCCGGAGGTGACCCTGAATGCACACTTCTGAGGATTTAGTCTCATGTTATATTTCCGCAGACGAGCGAAGAATTTCCGGAGGGCATTGATGTGGCCGTCCCGTTCTTTTGATTTGACAATCATGTCATCGACATATACCTCTACCTCCTTGTGCATCATATCATGTAGGAGAGTGGTAGCGGTTCTTTGATAGGTCGCTCCGGCGTTGATGAGGCCGAAAGGCATGACCGTGTAGCAATATGTACCCCACTGTGTAGTGAACGCAGTTTTGTGCATATCATCCTCACCATCTTAATCGGTTGTACCCGGCATACCCGTCCATGAATGATAGGAGAGCATGTTCGACGGTGTTGTCCACCAGAATGTCAACATGTGGCAAAGGGAAGTCGTCCTTTGGACTCGCCTTGTTCAGGTCCCTGAAGTCGACGCAAACCCGAATTCTTCCGTCTTTCTTTGGTACCAGCACAATGTTGGCCACCCAATCCGAGTATTCAGGTACTTTGATGAACCCAGCCTTGAACTGTTTGTCCACTTCTTCTTTGATTTTTAGGGCCCATTCAGGACACATCCGGCGTAGCTTCTGTTTCACAGGTTTAGCTCCGGGTTTAATGGGTATCCGGTGCTCTGCAATTTCTCTGTCAATTCCAGGCATATCTCTGTAAGACCAGGCGAACACGTCCTTGTATTCGTTGAGCAGTTCAATGAACTGTTGTCTTTCCGAGGGGTCCAGGGTTGTCCCTATCCTAAGTTCTTGAGGTGTATTGTCGGTTCCTACGTTAATAGGTTCGGTCTCCTCAATGATGGTGGTTCTGGTTTCCCGTTTGTCAAGTTCTTTGGCTAAGTGAGGTGGGTAGTCACTCAAGTCAAATTCCTCATAGTCATTCAGAATTGCATTGCAGTTAAGATGAGACGAGTCATAAGCAAACTTAGCGTTCATTAAGTTGACATGAGCGAAAAGCTCGGAAAGGACAAACATCTCGTGATCAGTCAGAGGCGACACGACAAAGGAAGTGGCCCCTGGAACAGGCTCCAGGTTGTCACCATTCATGGGAGTGGGGGTGACCTTAGTAGACTCAGCCTCTGAATCAGCCACGACTTTGTGATAAAACAGTGGGAAGGGGACCTTGACCGGGACATCCGGAGTGTTAGGAGCTATGATGGACTCGACTCCGACTCGGACTCGACTCGGATACATCTTCACTTCCCTCCTTGAACATAGGGCCCGCTCCGGTTGTTATCTTGAGAATGCGGCCCAGCGATCGGTCCCACTTGACGGTCTTCCTCCGGCCAGGTAGCTTTCTCCGGCCGAGATCGGAGATCAAGGCGGTTGGATCGAACTGGTTGTCCTTCAAGGCGATGTTGATAATGTCCTCATAGTCGAGGTGTTTGACGTTATCTTTCCCAAATAGGAGTGAGACAGCTTGTCCGTCAAGGCATGGTGACGGCTTGGACTCAGTTGATGCAGCTTCGATGTTGTCGGGGATAAAGTAGCAGTCCTGGAAAACTTCCACTCCCGGGTATCTAGCCCTGGCCACAGAATCATAGATTGGCTCCGGAAAGCCGTGGTAGAGTTCAGACTCTCCCTCGGGGACAAAGTATCCGTTGAGAGTCAGGTGGTAGGGACGGAGGATGACTCCGTGCTTCTTGCGTTTTCGGATTAGGAGGTTCATCTCCTGGATATCTTGGTCGCAGGTTCGTACCCCGAGTCAAAAGGAATGTTGGGGACCTTAGCCTGTTTCAAGGGAGGCAATGGGTCCTTTAGTGGATTGAGCGGCAAACCCGGGAAGTAACCCTGACGCATCATGATACGGTTGACCGTGAGGTTGGTGAACGGGTCACACTCAGAGCTGCCGATTCATTAGGTATGGCGTTTACGGCTTGGAAACCCCACATTTCATTGTCGTCCTCAATCGTGATCGTTTTCCCGTTGAAGGGGACCCTGATCTTGTGGTGGAGCGTTGATGTGACCGCCTTGACGGCGTGAATCCAGGGACGTCCCAGGAGCATGTTGAAGGACGCGTCGATGTCGACCACTTGAAAACTGGTTTGTCTTTCTAAGGGTCCGGTTGCGACGGTCAAAGTGACTAGCCCAGCGACCTTACGACGAGTGCCGTCGTAGGCGCGTACTCCTTGATTCGTTGGGATCAAATCGGATTCCTTGACACCCAGCCTGTGGGCAGTTTTGAGAGGGATGACATTCACGGCGGAACCGTCATCCACGAGGACCATTGGTATATTCTTTTGGAGGTATTGTACGGTGATGTACAGGGACAGGTTATGATTGGCTCCGAATGGAGGGATGTCCTCGTCGGAGAAGACGACCGGGTTACTCAGATCAGGGGCGTCCCTCGTCATGTGTGCCACTATTTCTTCTGGGGAAGAGGTGGAGGGCACGGTTAATTTTCCCAAGGCCTGCAGCAAGGCCTGTCGATGCTCAAAAGACGTTAAGATCAATTGCCAAATTGAGATTTCAGCTTTTGCTTTCTGTAGCTGTTTCAGGATTGAGTTCTCGGGGGCCTTTGGCTGAGTGTCCACCTCTGGGACGATTTGGTCATTCGTTGTTGGAACGACCGTTGGGTTGCTCGGATTTTGATAGGGACGTCCGGACCGGGTGAGATGTCCGATTTCTTTCGCCCGCTTCTCCTTCCCTGGGAGGATATAGACATCCTCAACATCATCCCTCCATATGCCGTTAATTTCTGAGTCTAGAGGATACCTTGGAGAGGTATTCCTCGGTGGGTAGTTCTTGTGGGGAATATTTTTGAGAGGGCGATTTTTATGGGGGTAGTTATTTTGAGGGTAGTTATTTTGAAGGTGATTATCTTGAAGGTGATTTTCGTGAGGTCTATGCTAGAATGGTCGCGGGAGCAATCCATCTTGGGGTGGGTAGTTTTGAATGCTTGGGAAATTCTCCCTGGGCGTGGTGTTGGGGGATTGAAGACGAGTCGACGGTAGGCGTCGTCGAGTCGGGTGATTCTCTCAAAGAGGCTGGCTATGGCCTCTTCAACTTGTTGAAACATAGTGAGCATAGTGGCAGCACTAAACACAAACACTCCGTCTGAAGGATCCTTTTCCAGAACATTCACCTCGTCGTCAATCGGCAAGATGAGGTGAGAGCAGTCTAAGGTCGGCTCATCGTCAGAGATGGCGGGAATTCCCATATTCGTCTTGTTGTTCGGCTTAGTTGGTGGGGGTATAGGCATATCTCCCTTCTCAATCATGTCTTGAATGAGGTGCTTGAGTTTGAAGCAATTTTCGGTATCATGCCCTTTCCCTCGATGATACTGACAGTAGGCGTTGGGGTTCCAAAATCGGGACTTCTTGGCGTCGGTCGGATCCGGGGTGGGTCCGATCGGTTGTAGCTTCCCTTGGTCCATGAGCCTTTTCAGGGCACTTGCATAAGTCGACCCTATGTTGGTGAACACTCTCTGGGGGCGCTCGGTTTTCTTGGTAGATGGATCGACTCAACAAGACGGGGTGACCGTGTGTGGTCCCTCGGTGCTGACTCGATTTATGTCGTGACGGTGTTTGACCGAACCTTTGACACGAGTCCAATCATGACGGTGCGACGCCATTGGACGGGTCTCGTGGTGAGACGACTCATAAGTAAAGACCCATAATTACGTTTGCTTTGACTCGATAGACACGAGGCGGAATTGGAATGGTGGACTGAAGTTTTCGAAAATAGAAATTTTCAAAAAGGTTCATTTGTCGCTTTAATGGGCGGCTTCCGAAGATAGAGATATCCGCAAGTCGATCAGTTGAAAAGGTTTGTCTTAAGTTTATTTGCAAAAGACGGTTTGAGTTTGAGTCGGCTCGGAAAACAGTGCGTCGTTTCCCAAAACGGTTTTTTGAAATTCAAAATTGTATGTTTTGAAAATCGTGTTTGAAATGTTTGAAGAGGTCTCGGGGATGTTGCATGGTCCTCGGGATCCCAAAAGTGTCTCGAGAAAGGGTGTGTGCCTTTCTCGGGTTTTGAAAGAAAGCCATTGTCGGCGCGAAACGGGTTAAAATCCGTGTCTAGACGCGGCGATTATAACGGCGTAAAAAGGTGATTTGAAATGGTTATACGAAACCGGGTTTGAAAATCGTCATTATGACGGCCTAGAAAGGCGTGTTGAAATGGTTATACAAAACCGGGTTTGAAAATCGTCATTACGACGGCCTAGAAAGGCGTGTTAAAATGGTTATAAAAAACCGAGTTTGAAAATTGTCATTACGACGGCCTAGAAAGGCGTGTTGAAATGGTTATACAAAACCGAGTTTGAAAATCGTCATTACGACGGCCTAGAAAGGCGTGCATCGGTCGGCGAAAGACCGAGGTTTGAAATGGCCATTATAACGGCGCAAAAAGGGTGTTTTTGAAATTTTAAAAATGACACGGAAGGACTTATGATCAAGTAGCACATAAGCACTCACAGTTTCCTTATATTATGCATTATGCTGACACGGGTTTTGGCTTAGTAGGGTGGGTTACACACCAAGCAATCAAACCCCGATTTGCGAGAGGGATACCAATCCAAACAAAATGTGTAAGGAGGGTGCCCTAGCCTCGTGCTCGAAAGTGATGAAAGCACTTTGACGAAACAGAATTGTGTAACGTTAACGGTATGCTTGACTCAATCGGGATTCAAAACGCGGGGATGATAAAACTCACGCCGACGAAATGAGCCAATTGGTCGAAAAGGGTTAGGTTGTGGGCCCGGACAAGGAACTCGACCGTGACCGTAATATCAATTAATGCATTCCAACTAAGACCTCGTTCGAGTCTCACCATCTAGGGATCACAAAGACGTAAGTGTCCTAGTTTTCCCAGTGAGTCGCCAATCTGTGGACATGGCCCACCTGCGCAGTCCGGTTCGATCTCGCGGACATACAAATGTCTTTTTATAGCCACGCTCGGCGGTGTAAAGGTGCTTTCGACCGGATCGTTTTAGATCGGTCGGTTCGTCTCGGTAAGGGTCTCGAAACGATTAGAGATGTTCGGAGTCGCCACCAAGCATTTGTGGGATGCCTGGAACCCGTTCGAATTCCACTTTATACCTCGGTCAAATCGAAGCACAAAGCAGCGTTTGACATAGGTACTAAAGATAAAGAAATCGTCCCTCTTTAGCATCCTATCTCTAGAATGACTCTCGTACGCCCTGGATAAGGTCGTCTACTATCCAAAGTTTCTGAGTAAGAGGTGAAGGTACGTATTGGGAAGCCCTTTAATCAGAGACCCAATCCCGCCCGCGTTTAGCGGCCTCTACTGATCGATCTTGGTCTGTTGAATGCAAAAGTTGATAAAACGGTTTAAATGCATGAATGCGCATCCAATAATTTAAACCTGACATGTGAGAGCTTTCTAAGTCGGTTGATTTAATCCAAGTATCAAGTATAAGATGTCGAGTTGGATTAATGGTTGATTTGCATGCAAGACGGAAATTAAACATCCATTTACCGTATTAGGTTTAGGGTGCATAACATGATCCATTTGTCTTAGTAAGGCATTTTGCAAATATGGTTTGAACAGTCGACTGATCCGTCCTGTATCCGGGTTAATCGGAGTCGCGATCGTCCTAGACTGATGCTGGAAGGGAACAGGCCCTGTACTAGACGGCTATATGAGGCGCAAGCCAGCCGGCGGTGTAAGGGGCCTCCCTCTGGTTTTGAAAATGAGAAATGGAGAGCCTGTTTATGCGCGGGTTAGCCCACGGTTTATGTGCTGTGTTCTGACCTTTTTAGAAAACGTTATAAAACGTGTTGAAAATGGGTATTTGAACCCGGTTTAATTTGAAAGGTTTCGAAAATACTTGAAATGGTAAAAACCGATTACAAATATGAAAAATGGATTAAGGGAAATGACGAGAACAAACACGGTTGATCTCTGGTCTGAATACCCCATTTAGGCGCGGGCTGGTTGGCGACCTAAGGGGCTTCTGCCTCAGACCAAAAATCAGTTTTGGCTTGTTTATTCCATGTTTTGGTTCATGTTATGCATGTTTTAGCATGTTAAAGTCATGAAACAAATGAAAACATAATGAAAGAGGATTTTTACACCCTCATACTTACATGTTTGGTTATGGCGAGTGACCGGCGTAAGTGTAATAACTCGTTTGATCGGAAAAAACTCGGTTTAAAACCGTTTTGGTAAGTAAAAGAGTGTTTAAAAAGTTTAGTGATGGTGTAGTGGTCGAAATGGTCGGTCAAGTGGATTAATGCACGATGACGGTACCAAACAATGTGTAAGGCTCGTGTTTACGATCGGTAGGTCGTAAATACGCGTCGGATTGTGACTTTAGAAGGCCAATCGAGAATTTTAAGGGAGAAAAGAGGGGGGCGGACACTCGCATCACTCTCAAATGGGTGGCATTTGAGGGGTATTTATAGGAGAATGAGTGGTTGTGTGAGTTTTGAGCGACGTGGCCACCTGGGCTGCTCAAAGAGGCGCGAGCCACGTCGCGGGTCTTCGAGCTGTGTTGTCACTTTCACAACAAACGCAATCATGATTTGTTCTATCCTAGGTTTTGTAGTCACATGTTTGGTACTTGACCATTCATGAATCCGGGAAAACTTAAGGTAGAAGGTTTGAAATGTTTGTTTTTTGTGGTTGACTCGGTTTGACTCGTTGTTGGAGTCGGGATTTGAATTTTTGAGTCGGTTTTTGGTCCGGTGTCGGTTTAGACTCTAGTTAGTGTCATTGTGACCCCGTCGCCGTGCATTAAACACTCCAGGTATTTTTTGAAATGTTTTAAAAAATTTTATTTTCGAAATCGTTTTAAGTTTTCCGACGTAAAGTTGTACACAAACTGTCGATCAAACGCCGCGATTCCAAAACATGTTGTAGTCCGATAATCATCGGGTGTTTGTTGGAGTCGCAGCAGATACTGGGTATCTACAACAGTTATTCTCCAGATCGAGGAAACCACTCATTATATGATCAAATGCAAGTACAACCTGCAAGACACCTTGCATTCAGTGGGAGATAGTAATGGGACAAGAGAATTGGTGACGCACACTTGTCGCGGACAAGTGGGAGATTGTTGGAGTATGTGTCCTCGACAATAATACGATCACATGTTTAAATCTCATATTAAGAATACATAAGGGAAAGTAATATTTCATTGTCAACTGATCCACATTAATCTGTAATGATTGGCTGACTAGAGTTTGACATTACTATCGTATGACGGTGGTGATCAGTTGATCCCTTAAGGTCATACCTCTAGTGAAACATTCTTAATTGATTAATTAATTAATTGTATCCTAATACAAGTGATTAGAGTGTCGTTGGGGCTCTCAATCAAACACATTTATATTTCTCAACAAACAACTAGTTAGTGGTTAAGTTGAGGTCGATCCATGGGACGGGGGTACTCAAATTGTTCAATCTAATTATGGTGGTGCTTGGGGTTGTCACAATTGTAATGAGTTGATGATTCTAATCTAAGGAAAGAAATGGAAAGTAAACAAGCAACAAAAGGGAAGATGTAAACAAATGACTAAAAGTGCTAGGATATCATGGGTTCATATGGGAATACATGGGAGTTGATCATACAAACATGTTCTCAGATTATATGCAAGCAATTATTATTGTGATGGGATCGAGTTAGTGTATATCTTACAATCCCTAAGAAGGTTTGTGTCCCAGAGCCGAATCGATTAGATTGTACAACACCTACAAGTCGCCTTCATTCTCCCTATTCAACATTATGCATGGTCTAATGAGGCTCGAGTTGGTTTATGTCTTACTAGCCTCATTGAAAAGATAAGTGATGTGTAAAAATGCAAGGATTCATAGGCTCGTATTTCATCAAACATAACATGTGCATAAGTTGAAATAACAATGTGGACAGCGGGGGGCCCACGGGGGCGCTTGGGAGGAAGAGAACAAGCGTTTGCATTTTTGTTGGAGTCGCCACCAATTTTTATGGGAAATTGGAACCGATCGAATACCTCGTGCCATATCAAGACACAAAGTAGAGACATGAACACTAAGCAATCGTTACCCTTAGTATTCTATGTCTAGAATGACTCTCGTGGATGCCAATGAACACGGGTGTTCACGGAGATCTGGAGTAAGGGGTGAGGGTACGTATTAGGAAGCTCTTTTGATCGAACACCTAATCCCGCCCGCCTCGATAGCGGCCTCTACTAATGATTAAGGACATCATCTATACTCGATATATCGTCGGCTATATGCATGCAATGCAACATCCAAGTTTTAATCCTAGCATGTGAGAATTAACTAAGTCGGTGGACAATTAGTTTAACATACAATTGGGTCGAAGTAGGGATTTAATGCTCAATTACATGTGAAAACATACAAATGATACAAAATACAAGTATAAATACAATAATAAAATTACAATAATGAAAATTACAATAATTACATTGGGATAGGCGATTTATGTCGAAAATACCTTTAAAACGGATAGTTTGGGAAAAACGAATAAAGGAATAAATCAACGAACAAGACAGAAGGTGATAATACGAATAATAGTCAATTATACGTAAGCTAATAAACTAAGTCAAGGAAACAATGGAGTTTAGAGGCAGAATTCAACCCGGAACAGGCGCAGCAGAACTGCGTCCTTTGGAATAGGCGCAGCAGTTGCTGCGTCTGTTCCTGACCTGAATTCTGGCTGTGAAGCCGGAATTGCGTGTTGTTAATACTCGTCGGTAAATTTAATGATTGATTAAATTATTTACTCGGATGAAAGTGATTAATAGGTTAATTACATGTGATTAAGGGGTCATAAAACAATAAAACATGGATGAAACGGAATATTACGAATTAATTGCATGAATAAATGATTGATTAGTGACATGGGTGAACGAAATAAACTAAACAGGATGAATTGACAACGAACATGCGATGAATATGACAATAAACAGATGAAAATATGCCAATGGTCGAATTCCAGAAACTCAATATGAACAAATCGAATTTCTACAACCCGGATTGAATTTAATGACGAAACCCCGCAAATATGAGATTATAAGGGATTTAAGTCGAATTTAACGATGAATTATACACTAATGAATGATGAACAATATACATATGATATTATCATGCTATTATAACAAAGAATTAAAGAAAACAAACGAAAACAAATAAAAACATACGAATTACAGAGGACGAAGGAAGAAGAAAGGAAGCAGGAATTGCGGCAGCCTCACGAAGAGGCGCAGCAGACACTGCGCTCCTTCGAAGAGGCGCAGCAGTTGCTGCGTCCTTTCTCGACGGTTAGTCTTCTGGAAAGCCGAAAAAAGGGTTTTAACAAAGAGTTTTAGAAATCGATTTTAAGAGGTGTTTTCGACATTAACCTTACATGAGTGATTACAAAAAGATAAATAACAATAGATAAAAGAAGGATTTACACCCTCAGACTTACATGTTGACGAAACGAGATGAACTAAGATATCGATTAGTGATGCTCGACGCGAATGTAAAGAAAGTGCCCTCGTAAGAGGAAAACGATTAGATTAATTAAGTTGATTGATGTGTAGTTGGTCAAATTGGTCGGTCATGCAAACGAGGCTGGTACTCAGAAGGATCTGAGCTTATGTGGTCGAAAGTTCAAGCACGTAGACGCCAAAAAGTAAGAACAAAGGTCTAGAATGCAAAGGGAGAAGAGAAGGGCGGACACTCGCGTGAGAAATATGAGGAGCGAAGGCTCCTATTTATACTACTCACGTGAAGGAATAGGGTTTCGGAGAGTCTTTGGAAGTGAATCTCGGAAAGATATGCAAAAGATACGAAAATTACGCAAAAAAGGACCTGGGAAGAGGCGCAGCAGCCACTGCGTCTCTTGGAAGAGGCGCAGACTGCCGCGCGTCTGTTCCCAAGTGGTTTCCTCCTGCGGAAGAAAGATTTCCGTGTTTAAGTTATGGTAGGACGGAATAATTTGGTTTTCCTTAATATTTTATGTGAATATTACGGGAAATTGTTTACCAAAGGATAAAGATTGTGAAATATTTATAAAATATGGGATAGAAATATCCGGAACATTCCAAAACATTCTGACTCGGGATTTAACGGTTATTAGAAAATGAAGACGGTTTTAGGCCCGGACTCCAAATGTACTCTAATTACTGTCAAAACGACCGTATCGGCACGTAGATGACAACTAAGAGGTAGACATTAGTATTTGAGCAATCACTTGACGATAAACTTACGAACTGTCACAAATTGTTCCGCGTACCAAACATGCGCCCCAATCATCATCGGGTGGTTTGCGAGAGGTGCAGAAATGAGGTATCTACAGAGCCCCCACTTTGACTGAGGCTTGGACAAGGCGAAAGTCAAAGTATAGCCATCAGGTCAATCGAAGATTACAAGCTGACGACTATGGCGACGCGAGGCGGCTCAAGGGGTCTGAACCAAGGACCTGTCGTCGGGAAAATTTTAGAGTCTGTCGACTATCGAGGAGGTTCGTTTAAAGTCCATTAGACTACGTAAGGAGGCTCGCCAGCCATAAGAAGAGACCATACCTGAGACTTCTTAGGAGACGCTTCCGGAGGTGCATAGGAGCTAAGGTCAAGCGTGGGAGCTAAATAAGGCGAGTAGCAGGACGCAGGCGGGAACTGCTGAGAGAAAACAGCTTGGGTAGTCTTCGAGAAATAATTGCGAATAGCAGGACACAGGCGGGAACTGCTGAGAGAAAACAAGGTTGATCTCCATGTCGGTCGTGAACTCTCATATGGGGAACGTAATCGGGAATTTTATCTCTGTGCCTTGAGAGGGAAAGTATATCCGCTTACTCTCGCTTGGGGGCAAGATAATGAAGAGAAGGCGTGTCGAAACACCTGTCGAGAAATACTTGCTCGTTGCGACAAGCAAAGTCTTGGAAGCAATAAATAACGTATAATAGTCTGCTGCTGGCTTAGAAAATGCGGGCCGGAACGAAAGAAAATCGTCAAACGGATAAAAAGGATAAAATAGCATCGGGGAAGAGGCGCACCAAGGATAGGCCCACAAATAACGAACTCGTAACGAATTTTTGAAAACTCGTATGGAGGGAACATAAGGAAGAGGCGCAACAAGAGCTGCGTCTTCTTGGAAGAGGCGCAGCGCCTGCTGCGTCTGTTCCCCAAAGTGTTTTTCCTGCGTAAAAACGCGATAATCAGAAGGGTTTGTGTTCATTTGTTCGAAACATAATTCACGCATTTCTCTCTCAAATCTTCACCATTTCCGCCAAGGTTTGATCCTAAAGCTTGAATTAATCATGACTAATCGAGGTATGTGCTTCATTCTTGCATTAATCTTCCGTATTGGCTTAATTTTGGATCGAAAAATGAGGGTTTTCAACCCAATTTGATCGAAAATTTGGGGCTTTCCCCCCAAATGCATTTGCCTTGTGAATTTAGCATTAGAAACGGATAATTGGTAGTATAAGGAACACAACCATGTATTTTTTTCAAATTTTCGTTGAGTTTTTGAGCATTTGAGTGAATTTGAGACGGTTTCACCGCTGAACCGTAAATTGCTTCGAAAATAGCCTTAGGATTGTCCATTTGCGATGAAACTTGATATTTGGGATCCTTGGATGATGGGTAAACTTCCTATCATCTCGGAATTTTGTTTTGTGACAACTCTTTCAGGACACTTTTCTAGGGCATAATCGCCGTTATAACGAAATGCTGCCGAAATTTCGACTTGAACCCGGAACTAGGCTTCAAATTAGGCTTGACTTGACCCAAACTACCACATGAGTGATCGGGTTTGTGAGAATATGGCCAAATATGGCGAGAAAAGAGCGGTTTCAGGACTTCCAAAGGCTCGAAAATCCCTTAACTAAGGCTCGTCGTCGCGTGACGCGGCCTAAATTTGCTTTAATGTTGCAGGTGATGAGGCTTCTACTTCTGGGAGGACTCCCATGGAGATAGACGTTGCTACTGTTGAGGAGGCTTTAGAGCAGGCCTTCACCGCCGCGGTGATGGCTGCTGGGGACGAGATCCATGAGGAGGAGGCTGTTGAGGAGGAGGAGGAGGCTCCGAGACGGGCCAACGTTGGGCGAGGAGGTCATCAGCTGAGAGGAGCTCCTGCGTGAGCTGAGACCTGGGAGAGTAGGCATTTGCTGTGGGCTGCAGAGGGTCACCTGTCCTACAGGACGGTGAAGAGCTTGGTAAATAGGAATTCACTACTCATTATTCATGTCTTTTCGTTCATTTGTTCATATCTCTTCCAATTTTATTTCAAAAAACTAAAGATAGCTTTTGTTTCAAATCCCAATAGGAGGCCGGGAACATCAGGTCATTCTCGGGCTACACGACAGCGATGGAGTGCTACGAGCGACTGTCGGCGAAGGAGCGCGCCATGATCGAGCGCGGAGCGTTCGGTGCCTTGGTGCAGGCCTGGAGGGATATCGCGAAGAGGAAGCTGCGGGCTAACCTTAGCCCGGTCCGCGCTTTCTTGGACCGATTCTGGGATACGACTTCCACGTTTCACATGCCTTTTGGTGAGGTGGGAGTCACTCGAAGGACTACGGCATGATTTCTCGGTCCAGCCAGTGGGTCTGAGGCTGTGGAGTGGCCGAAGACTGCCATGAGGGTGGACTCGGCCGATGCTAGGAGGTAGATCGGCTGGAACTTATCGCCGAGGGCTGTCACAGTGCCGGGTTTGGTGCCCAGCTCCTACGTTTGAGACTACTTTGTGGGAAAGATCAAGGCGCTGGTGACGATTGACGGGAGGGAGACGGCTCCTCCTCCCTGTACAGCTGAGCAGAGGGTCCGTTTGTGGTTCTGGTGGTTTTTGTCTTCGATTTACCTTGGAGACAAGGGAGAGAGGCTGTCGACGAAGCTTCTTCCCTTCCTTTCTGACCTGAGATCCCTAGGGCATTGGGACTGGGTTACTGCTAGTTTTGCGGTCCTCATCCGCTTCGTGAGGGCCATGGTTCTTCCGGATTTGATGGAGAAGGGGACTTCTCCTGGCGCTGTCGGACCTGGACTAGTGCTGGAGGTATGAACCTTCATTTAGATCGAAATCAATTCCTTTCTTTAGCAAATCACGAAAGATCGTTATTGACTATCTTGCTTCACAGGCGTGGGTGTACTCCTACTTTCCGGGCCTCGCGCCCAAGAGGACGGAGCCGCTGGAGAAGGCATATCCCGTGGTGAGGGATTGGGTGATGTGCAGGACGAAGAGCAAGCGTTCTTCTCACGGTGTCTACCGGCGGGACGTGAACGCTCTTCAGCTAGACAGCGTAAGCATTTCACTTACGTTCATTTGCTTCTATATTTCTCATGAGAATGATTCCTTTGTTTATCTTGTCCTAGTGGGTGCCCAGGCCTTGGGCGGAGTACGCTGACGTGCCTCCTTTTGTGGCTGAGGTCCTTCGACCTAGGAGCTCGAGCCGGCTGCTGTTGAGGACGTCGATGGGTCCTGTGTGGTACTTGGGCGAGCGTTTGGCTCGTCAGTGCTATCGGGACGTGTTGACGGTTCCGGTCGATCCTCCCAGGACGATGTTCAGGGAGCCTTCTGAGGCTGAGTGGGAGGCGGACTTGGCTGGCGCTAGTGGTGACGCCCTCCTTCTTCCTGGAGAGGACTACTCGGCGTTCCTCTACGGGAGGTTGGCGTACTGGCCGGTAGTGGTGAGTATCTTTACTCTTCTTCTTTACTTGATTTTTCGAGAACTATGATGAAAGATCATCGATTAATGGAAAATATTTGGTTTTGTAGGAGGTTGAGGCGGCGGGCATCGAGCCCCCAGAGTACCCCGAGACCCTCGAGTACACTGACGCGACCGGAAGGACGACGATCTCCGAGCTACGCGACTTTGACGTGGCTGTGACGGATGCTGGCCTGGACAACTGGCAGCATCTTATTCGGAGGGTAAACCTTTAATTTTGTGTGATTTTTGTGTAAGAACACATTTGATTGAGTTTATTCAATTATTGAGAACTTCTTTTTGAAAATGCAGGTTCCGCCGTCTCGGTTCGTGGCGTTATGGAGGGTGGCCAACCGGCTGCGAGTTACTGCCGTCGAGGCGCTTGTCGGTGGTCGAGGCCGTCAGGTATGAACCTTGTGCCTATTTCATTTTCGAATTTCGATTTTCCAACTTTTCTTGAAACAATTGCTTGGAATGATTGACATGAGCCAATCTTGTTGTTTACAGGGGGACCGCGAGCTGGAGCGAGAGTTGACCCAGTCTCGGGAGGAGACAGCTCGCTTGTTGAGGGAGCTCGAGGTTCGAGACGCCGAGATTGCCGCTCTTGCGGCGAGGGTTGCAGAGCTGGAGGGTGACCAGCAGTAGTTTCGTTTTAGTTTTTCTTTGTTTGTTGGCTGTATTTTGCACATTTGTACATTTGGACCTTCATTTTGAACATTCCGGACTTTGTTTTGGGGCTCGAGCCCCCAGTTTGTTGTACATTTCCCTTTTTTGGTTGTATATAAGATGGCCTGAGTGCCTTTGCTGCTGGGTTGCGTTGCTTGTGCCTGCAGGTTAGCTTTGAACAGGTTTGGCAGATGACGGTTTACGACGTCATGCCGCCGAAATTTACATAGAAATTACGCAAAACATACATTTGTATATATACATATGGCCTTGATTAGCGCAAAACGAATGACTCAAAAGAATGCAAAAATGCAAAAATTTTGCCGGAAATGACCGGACGGTAGGGAGGGTTACCCCCTAAAAAAGAAAAAAATAGAAATCTATAAGTTAGAAATGAGATAATTTAAAAGAATGAAAATAAATGGAACAAATTTAAATTTAGAGTTTATTTCCTAAAATGATTTATAGAAATGAAAATTATTTCCTGAAATGAAATATAAAAAAAAATGAAAATTATTTCCTAAAATTAAAATGTACAAGTGTGCGAAAATGACGAAAATGTCGATGTCGTCTCGGAAAGCGTGCCCGCGGAAGTTAGGAAACCCGAAATATGGTAACTTTCACGTATTTACCAAAATAATATCCCGTAGGAATAGGAAATTATTCGTCATGGAATTAGGAAAGACCCAACGCGGAAAAATCACGTGTTAAGTTTCGAGGAAGAGGCGCAGATGAGTCCGCGTCCCTTTGAAGAGGCGCAGAGGGTGTCTTGCGCTGTTCCCAAGTAGTTCTGCGTTCATGGGATTTTTGGAAACAGAAATTAGTATAAATAGAGACGTCGATGGAGCTTTTATTCACACAATTCTTCCGTCTCTTCTTCGTCTTATTGCATAAAATTCTGAAAAATAATCCTTCATCATGAATACTTAGGAGGTTCGCGTGAAAGAATGGACCAACGAATTTTCAAACATGGAGAAATATGATATGGGCGCCTATAATCTTGGATCATTGTTGAGTTTAAAGCTCATCAAGGTTGTTAAACCATTCTTGGATGCTTGTCTTGACTATTGGGACCCGAATTACCATGTTTTTGCGTTCCCTGGAGGCGATATTTGCCCATTTCCTGAAGAAATTGCTGCTATTGGTGGGTGGGACCCTGAACACTTGCCCGCCATTCCTTCTACTTCGCAAGGGTACAAGAGCAAATTTAGAGACTTGTTTGGGTTGACTAGACTCGAGGTGGACTGTTTAGTGACCTCGAAGGGAGTGCGAATGTTGGACTTCATTGACCGATTTATTAACAGGGCTGACCCCACCGTTTCTCATGTTGCCAGGCGCAGGGCATTTGGGTTTTGCTTGTTGCATGTGTATGTCTTCCAAGGGCATTTTGATGAAGACTTGAGAGGTGATCCCCGTCTTCTGGGCCTTGTTGAGCAAATGGAGCTGTGCAGGAGCCCAGCTTGTTTATGCTTAGGAGAGATCCTTTTGGGTTTGGATAATAGGAAAGCAAATCGTGACCTACCGTATTTGGGAAGTCCCGTCATTCTACAGGTAAAAGAGCATTTTCTCTCTTTTTTTTTGTTTTTTGTTTTTTTGTTTTTGTTCGTTTTTTTTCTTCTTTTTTTCTTTTTTTTTTCTTTTTTTTTTTCTTTTTTTTCGATGTCTAATACCCGCTTCTGGTAGGTTTGGCTTATGGAACGGCTTCGATTGATTGAGCCCCCAGTTCATGTTCCTTCCTATCATGCTCATTCAATTGCGATGAGGACCAGGCTTTACATGGTGGATTTCACCCGAGTCTGAAATTATTGGGAGAACAAACTGAAGTGTGATGATGGCCCGTTGATTAGGTTGATTGTGCCGTGGTGGCATCTCAAATCTGTCACTGGAGTGTCTTCTTTGGATCCTACTCGATCCGTGCGCATTCCTGGCTTGGAATTTATGCTGTGCATTTTCCCGGAAAGGCTGATGAGACAAGTTGGACTAAAACAGACGATCCCAAAGCTTGACACCATCCCGCAGACTGCTGTGGCGCTTACTACAGAGAGCCGAAGAGAGTGGGTCATTAAATGGGCTCAAAGAAATGTATGGTTCTTGAACTCTTCTGCGAATGCCTTATGGGTGTCAGATTCTTATCTGCGATAGAGGAAAGCTACTACTCCGGAAGAGCGCGAGAGACTGGGAAAGCGCGAGCCCGTTGACTACAAGGTGCGCGAGGTGGAGAAAGAGAAAGAAAAGCATTTGACTGAGGGAGAGGAAGAAGCCGGGTTTCGAGTTGTTCATCCTTCGAAGAAACCGAAGACTTCTCCTGTCGAAGAGATGGTGATTGGAAAAAATGGGAAGTCTAGGCCTCGAGAAAGACCGTTAGTGATTAGGTCTGAAGTGGCTCAAGAGCGTCCGGCTCGAGGTCATGACAAGAAATATGACAAGAATGACAAGGGCAAAGGGAAGATGGAGGAATAGCCCAAGTCTTTATTTATTATTTATTATTATTATTATTGTTGTAATAAAAAGGTGGGGTTTTTAGAATCCTAGCCTATTTTTATTATGTAGCGTATTATTACTATTAGAAAATGAATGAAATAAAAAAGGTTAAATGGTTGTGAAACCGTTGTGATTTTCTATTTATTATTCTTGTCGAATTCCAAATGCAATGCAAATGTCCTTCTATTTACATTTTAAAAAATAGTGGGTTGTATCCTGTGAAGGATTGCCTACGTATTCACTTAAAAAAATGAAATCAAACCCTTGCGCGTAGTTCGAGTAAATGTAAAAGAATAATTGTTCTAAGCAAGAGCTTGTAGTGAACTTAGAAAAATAAGCATGAGCTTTTTGCTTACTCTGAAGGTGCGAATTTAGTTTATTTGATGATATGAGGATGACAAAAATTGCCAAAGTGCAAGAGCAAAGTGACATTAGCTTATTTCAGCTTGACCAGGGGCCGTTTATTTAGTGCCACGAGAGCGACACGTGAGGTTACGCGAGGCGCGTTTTTTGTTCCTATTCTAGGCATAGTACCGTTTTAGTTGGTCGAGGTTTGTTGGGTTGGAAAACTCATTCCCGTCTAGGTCTGTGATTCTAACCGCACCCCCTGGAAGTATGGATTTGACTAGAAATGGTCCGGCCCAATTAGGTTTGAATTTTCCCCGTGGGTCAACAGGTAGAAGAGCTCTAACCAATTTGAGTACTAAGTCTACTTCCTTGATGTTTCTTGGCCTAACCCTTTTGTTAAAAGCTCGTTTGATACGTGCTTGGTATGTTTGGACATTATGCAAAGCGCGTAGCCTACGTTCATCTAGGAGGATGAATTCTTCATACCTATCCCACTTCCAATCGGCTTCTGGGATTTGAATTTCGAGTAGAATACGCAAGGATGGTATCTCTAGCTCGACGGGTTGTACAGCTTCCATGCCGTAGGTTAAATAGAAAGGAGTAGCCCCAGTGGGCATCCTAACAGATGTACGATATCCCCACAAAGCAAAGGCTATCTTGCTTGGCCAATCTCGATAGTTGTCAATCATCTTCTTGAGAATTGTGACAACGTTCTTGTTTGCTGCCTCTACCGCGCCATTAGTCTGTGGCCTATAGGGCGAAGAGTGGTGATGCCTAATTTTATACTTGGCTAGCAATTGCTCAGTCTCAGCTTGGAAATGTGATCCGTTATCGCTAATGATCTCATGTGGGCAACCGTATCGACAGATGATGTTGTTTTGTATGAACTTTGCCACATTTTTAGCCGTGAGACTAGTGTAGGAAGCCGCTTCTACCCATTTGGTGAAATAGTCGATTGCCACTAGGATGAAACAGTGACCTCCTGTTCCGGCTGGGGTTATCTTCCCGATTATGTCAATTCCCCAAGCAGAAAATGGCCAAGGTGAGGACATCGTATAGAGCAATGAAGGAGGGACGTGTTGTATATTCCCGAAGATTTGGCAATTGTGGCAATGTCTTACGTATTTGATGCAATCGGATTCCATTGTGGTCCAATAATATCCTAAACGTGTGATTTTATTTGCCATCATGGGCCCACTTATGTGAGGACCGCATTCTCCATCGTGGACTTCTTCCATCACCTTTCGTGCCTGTGAATGATCAAGGCAACGTAGGATTACACCAAGAGGTGTTCTTTTGTATAACTCTCCTTGCATGAGAACGTATTGGGAAGCTAGTAGGCGTATAGCACGTTGTCCCCTCTTGTCCGTATCGGGTGGATAGGTACCATTGAGCTTAAAATTTAGGATTGCTTGGAACTAGGGTTCATGCGCGATTTCCTCTTCATCGGTGATTTGGTGTACATAAGCCGGCTCTGACCGTCGTTCGATGCACAAAGGCATTTCCACCATGTCATCTGGCATATTAATCAAAGATGCAAGTTTTGCAAGAGCATCTGCAAATTGATTTTCTTCCCGAGGTAGGTGTAGATATGTCACGTGATCAAAGAATTGGGCAACTTGGTCTATTCTGGCTTGATAGGGTGCTAGGCTTTCGCTTCGAATCTTCCAAGATCCTGTAACTTGGTTGATGATCAGTGATGAATCCCCATGTACTCGGAGGTTTTTAATGCCTAAGCTCACTGCCGCTTGTAATCCGATGAGACAAGCTTCGTATTCGGCAGCATTGTTTGTCACCTCGAAGTCGAGTTTAATAGCGATTGGTGTATGCTCACCTTCAGGAGAAAGGAGCAACACTCCTATTCCAAATCCTCTTAAATTTGATGCCCAATAAAAGTAAAGGACCCAGGAGTCTACATCAGTTTGGAGTATATCCTCATCCGGAAATGACCAAGTATCTATTGTTTGTGCATCATTGATGGGATTTTCTGTGAAGAATTCGGCAACGGCACGACCTTTTATTACTTTCAGAGGCACGTATTTGAGATCAAATTCTGAGAGCATCAAAGTCCATCTTGCTAGGCGTCCATTGAGGACGGGTTTTTCGAAGAGGTATTTGACTGCATCCATTTTGGAGTATATTTTGACGGAGTAGCTAAGCATGTAATGGCGTAGCTTCTTCGTCGCCCACACAAGAGCGAGGCACGTCTTTTTGAGTTGTGAGTATTTGCACTCGTACTCCAAGAACTTCTTACTAAGGTAGTAGATATCCCTTTCTTCACTTCCTACGGTCTGAGCTAGCATGGCACCCATGGTCGTTTTTATTCATCGTGAGATATAAACCAAGAGGTTGATCTCGTTGAGGTGGCATGAGCACTGGTGGTTTAGCCAGTATTTCTTTGATTCGGTCGAATGTCTTTTGACAATCATCATCATCCCACATGGTGTGGTCTGTTTTCTTGAGCTTCTTGAAGATAGGCTCGCAAATCATGGTGAGTTTCGATATGAATCGACTTATATATTGCACTTTTCCCAGGAATCCTCTGGCTTCTTTTTCTGTTTGAGGTTGTGTCATCTCGATCAGAGCCTTGATCTTGGAAGGGTCTATTTCTATACCTCGTTGGCTAACGACGTATCCCAGGAGTTTGCCAGATGTTACTCCGAATGTGCATTTCTGAGGATTGAGCCTCATGTTGTACTTTCTTAGCCTTTTGAAAAATTTGCGAAGGTTCGCAATATGCCCCTCTCTTTCCTTGGATTTGACAATCATGTCATCTACATATACCTCAACTTCTTTGTGCATCATGTCATGTAAGAGTGTAGTTGCGGTGCGTTGATATGTAGCTCCGGCGTTGATCAATCCAAATGGCATGACCGTATAACAATAGGTTCCCCATTGAGTGACAAAGGCGGTCTTATGCATGTCTTCTATGGCCATCTTGATTTGTTATAACCCGCGTACCCATCCATGAAAGATAGTAATGCGTGGTCTGCAGTATTGTCCACCAATATGTCGATGTGTGGTAGAGAGAAGTCATTTTTGGGGCTTGCTTTGTTTAAGTCCCTAAAATCAACGCAAACACGGATTCTCCCATCCTTTTTGGGTACAGGTACTATGTTGGCTACCCAGTCAGAATACTCGGAAACTTTGATGAACCCGACTTTGAACTGCTTGTCAACTTCTTCTTTAATCTTGAGAGCCCATTCCGTCCTCATTCGTCGAAGCTTCTGTTTTACAGGTTTGAAACCTGGCTTAATCGGGATTCTATGTTCGGCGATATCCCCCACAATCCTCGGCATGTCTTTGTAGGACCAAGCGAAAACGTCTTTGAACTCGTTTAGGAGGTCTATGAAATCGGCCCTTTCGGTAGAGCTCAAGGTAGTCCCTATCCTAAGTTCTTGGGATTCTAGTTCGGTTCCTATGTTTATGGGTTCGGTGTTCTCTATTACTGGTCCCCCTTCCCCTTCCTGTAGTATTTCTTTGGCTACGTAGGGAGGTATTTCGATCGAGTCTGGGTCCTGGTCATCCTCGCATCATCGTAAATGCAATGCACTCAAGATAACACAAAGAGTAAGCAGAACCTGATTTATTTATATTAAGGTTTGAGTAAAGTTGAAACAAAGAAGCCATCTGATCCATGGTCCGTGGCGACAAAGGGACAGTGGTTGAGACATTTCCCGAACTACTGTGACTACTCGAGGCTAAGCTAGGAGAAACAAAGGGAGTGGGGATGACGACCGGAGGAGACTCTCTAATGACTTCTCTAGACTCCGACTCTGACTCCGACTCTGACTCAAACTCATCGTCTTCTGGTTCTCCTTTGAACATCTCTCCTTCTCCAGTGGTGAGCTTGAAGAGTCTTCCTTGATTGTTGGTCCACTTGATTGATTTTCTCCATCCTTTCTGCTGACTTGCGTTGGTTTGTGTGATTAACGCGGTGGGGTTGAAGCGATCGTCTTGAAGTATCATGGTAATGATCTCATCCTGCGCGGCCCTAACAAATCGATCCTCTCCGAACAATAGACTAACAGCTTGTTCGTCTAAGCAAGGTGCTTGACGGGTTTTGACGGTAGGAACCGTTTCTGGAGGGATGAAGTAGCGATCGTGAAAGATCTCGATTCCGGCTAGCTTCTTTTCGAGATAATGCCAAGGCTCGGGAAATCCGTGAAAGAGTTCTAGACTTCCTTCCTTAACAAAGTACCCATTTAGGGTAGGGAGATAGGGTCACATTTGGACTCCTACATGCTTACGGTTTTGGACTTGAGCGAGCATTTCGAGAACCTCTTCTTTGGTGGGTTTGTACCTTAGTCCAAATGCTATCCTTTTTTAGTTGTCTTCCTTGTATGGTGCGAAGGTGTTTCTTCGAGTAGGGTTCAAAGGCATTCCAGGAAAGTATCCCTGGGTTTTGAGTATGTGGTTGACCACCAAGTTGGAGTAGGGATCATAGTATAAGGGTGCCAATTCGCTTTCTATGACACTTATGCTTTGGAAGCCCCCAAGTTCATATACTGGATCTGCAAGGACTTGATTGTTCGACTGCTTTTCGATTATTGCCTTGATGGGTGACGAAGTGATCATCACTAATTTACCATTTAGTGGGATCTTGATCTTCTGATGAAGGGTGGATGTTACCGCTTTGGAAGCGTGAATCCAAGGTCTTCCTAGGAGTATGTTGAAGGAAGCTTCGATGTCCACTATTTAGAAATTAACCTTTCGCTCAATTGGCCCTGTGGCTATGGTTAGGCTAGCAAGTCCTACTACCTTTCGTCGTGTACCATCATATGCACGCACACCTTGATTGGTAGGGGTCCAATCCGATTCTTTCATGCCTAATTTGTATGCCGTTTTGAGGGGTATGACGTTGACCGCGGAGCCATCATCTACCAAGGTCATTGGCACATTTTTCTTTAGACAAATGACAAGGATGATGTAAAGAGCTGTTGTGACTAGCGCCAAAAGGAGGCAAATCTTCGTCTGAGAAAGTAATAGGATTACTTAGCTTCGGTGATTCTTGGAAGACCAAGTTGACTACATCTTCGGGTGTCGAGTTATGTGCTACATTTAGTTTGGCCAAAGCTTGCAGTAAAGCTTGGCGATGTGGGAATGAGCTTGCTACTAATTTCCAGACTGAAAGATCAGCCTTTGTCTTCTGTAATTGCTTGAGCAAATGGTCAGTGGAGTCTTCTTCGTTATCATTTGGTGTGACAACGTTGGTTGGACCATTTTGAGTAGTGCTTTGATATGGACGTCCCGAACGAGTTAGGTGGTCCACATCTTGGTCTTCACCATTTTGGACTATTTCTTTGACTAGGGAGTTCTCAATGAGATACTCGTCTTCATCGTCGTCGGCCCAAACTCCATTGATTGTAGCTAGTTCCCTCATTCTCATGATTTCATCTTCTAGTCGTATGATTTGGTCGACTAGTTTATCAACCACGGCGACTATTTCTTGTATAGTAGCATTTTGAGAGAAGGTTAGTGGCACATACTCCTTGGGTGTTGCGTTGGGATCACGTAAAGTTGTTACCATATTTTCTAATTCCCAAACTTGCCTATCCACACTCCTTGCCCATGTGATGAAGTCGGCAATGGTAGGGGAGATAGTAGAGTAGAACCCCTCACTCTCGATTGCATGGATTTCGTCTTCAAATGGAGAAATGAGGTGTGAACAATCTAAGGTAGATTCATCACTTGTAATAACTAGAACTCCAAGAGGATTCTGAGTGTTGTTAGGTTTGCCTCCCGGCGGTATTGGTAGTCGACCATCTTCAATCATGTCTTGAAGCACATTTTTCAACTTGTAGCATTTTTCTGTGTCATGCCCCTTACCCCTATGGTATTCACAGTACGAGTTCTCGTCCCAGAATTTGGATTTCCTTTCGGGTTTGGGAGTAGGTCCAATGGGTTGAAGTTTGCCTTGCTTCATTAACTTTTTTAGAGCGTTGGAGTAAGTGTTCCCAAGATTTGTGAATTTCCTTGGTGGAGTACTCTTCTTGGATGGCTCGAGAAGGTTAACTTCATCGGTCTTGCCGTATGAACGACTTGTTGAGCCTTGATATCCTCGGCCTACCGTTTTGGACAAGAGTCCTTTACGGATGTCATCTTCAATCCTTGTCCCTAGTACAGTTAAGTCCTTGAAAGTCTTGATGTTTTGGTATCTCAAATGATTGGCATAGATGGGTTTGAGATTGTCCACAAACTTCTCCACAAGGGTAGCCTCATCCGGGCGCTCAACTAGTTGGGTACTAGTCTTCCTCCACCTACTTAGGAAGTCGGTGAATCCTTCTTTGTCGTTTTGGGTAAGAACCTCTAGAGTGCGCATGTTAACTTGGATCTCGGCATTATCCGCATATTGCTTAGAAAACTCGATCGCGGCATCTTCCCAAGTAGCGACCTTCTTGTGCTCTAAGGAGTAGAACCATTGCTTCGGAATGGTGTCAAGAGATGAAGGAAAGATCCTTAAGAACATCTCGGGTTTGATGCCTTTGATAGACATGTAATCTTTGAAGGCACGGATGTGGTTCAAAGGGTTTTCGTGCCCCTTGAATTTAAGGATATCCGTCATGTTGAAGTTGGTTGGCAATTTGGAATTGACGGCCTCGTACTTACGATTATTCTCCCTATAAATGTCATCCCCTTTAAGGTACATCAATTGCTCCTCTAAGTATTGGAGTCTTTTCTCGGCTACAGTTAGTCCTATGGGAGGATTTTCATCCCTGGATTCATCCGTAGAGTCACCTATTACTTCACTTTCATGAGGAGGCAACCTCCCCTCTACGGCATAGATCCGGCCCTCGATGATTTCAAGGCGATCATGGACTTGGTCTTGGGTAACTTGGATTTGGGCTAGCGCGGCTAGGATTCGATCATTACCATCTTGAAGTTGGTGGAGGTTTGTTTCGCTGGATCCAGGCATCTTGAAAACTGGATAAGAGACCGATGACGAATCAAAACACGATCGACCAACCTAACACACTTGCTAAAAGAAGAAATGTTTTGACTCGTAAATTGGGTGTGTGCCACTTGTGTTGAGTGAGCTTTGAAGAAAGACAAGGATTTTGAAAATGTGTATCCTAGTCAACTATAGTGTAGTTGTAGGAGTGGACTCGAAGTGAGGTTTTGAAATGGGCTTGTGACCCGGATTTTGACTCGACAAATGGACAGAGTTTTGACTGGGTTTTGCGCTAATCAAATGGCCTTTTTCGAAATTTTGATTAAAAAGAAGGATTTTGATTTTTACAAAAATCGTCATGGTTTCGTTTAGAAATGGTGATCACGTAAGGTACAAACATTTATAGAAGCATTATAACGGGATGCTGAGTGCATTTAAAAGGATTTTGGTTTAAAGGGTGGGTTGCCATACCGAACCATCAAACCCGAAGTCTGTGGAGAGGCTCGTACCAAACAAGAGTAAGGCCGATTCCTAGTCCATTTCCTCAAGTAGTGAAGGCCCTTGATACAAACAAGAGTAAGCATCATGGTATGGATGACGTCAATCGCTATCCATCCTTAGGCCCAAATAAGAATTAGGACCGTTTAGACGGGACGATTGGTCGAATGGGTTGGGTTGGGCCTAGGAAGGCCGAATAAAACGGTCTAGGAAGACCGAGTTATGAAAACCGACAATTGTCTTGTACAAATTATTCCCTAACCTTGTTCAAGTTTCACCCTTGGCTACGGTGTAAGTGTATTATCCCAGTGAGTCGCCAAACTGTGGACAGCGGGGGGGCCCACGGGGGCGCTTGGGAGGAAGAGAACAAGCGTTTGCATTTTTGTTGGAGTCGCCACCAATTTTTATGGGAAATTAAAACCGTTCAAATACCTCGTGCCATGTCAAGACACAAAGTAGAGACATGAACACTAAGCAATTGTTACCCTTAGTATTCTATGTCTAGTATGACTTTTGTGGATGCCAATGAACACGGGTGTTCACGAAGATCTGGAGTAAGGGGTGAGGGTACGTATTAGGAAGCTTTTTTGATCGAACACTTAATCCCGCCCGCCTCGATAGCGGCCTCTACTAATGATTAGGGACATCATCTATACTCGATATATCGTCGGTTATATGCATGCAATGCAACATCCAAGTTTTAATCCTAGCATGTGAGAATTAACTAAGTCGGTGGACAATTAGTTTAACATACAATTGGGTCGAAGTAGGGATTTAATGCTCAATTACATGTGAAAACATACAAATGATACAAAATACAAGGATAAATACAATAAGAAAATTACAATAATAAAAATTACAATAATTACATAGGGATAGGCGATTTATGTCGAAAATACCTTTAAAACGGATAGTTTGGGAAAAACGAATAAAGGAATAAATCAACGAACAAGATAGAAGGTGATAATACGAATAATAGTCAATTATACGTAAGCTAATAAACTAAGTCAAGGCAACAATGGAGTTCAGAGACAGAATTCAACCCGAACAAAGCGTAGTGTAATCGTGTCCTTTGGAATAGGCGCAGCAGCTTCTGTCGCGTCTGTTCGACTTCCTCGACCAATTCTGGCTGTGAAGCCGGAATTGCGTGTTGTTAATACTCGTCGGTAAATTTAATGATTGATTAAATTATTTACTCGGATGAAAGTGATTAATAGGTTAATTACATGTGATTAAGGGGTCATAAAACAATAAAACATGGATGAAACGGAATATTACGAATTAATTGCATGAATGAATGATTGATTAGTGACATGGGTGAACGAAATAAACTAAACAGGATGAATTGACAACGAACATGCGATGAATATGACAATAAACAGATGAAAATATGCCAAAGGTCGAATTCCAGAAACTCAATATGAACAAATCGAATTTCTATAACCCGGATTGAATTTAATGACGAAAACCCGCAAATATGAGATTATAAGGGATTTAAGTCGAATTTAACGATGAATTATACACTAATGAATGATGAACAATATACATATGAGATTATCATGCTATTATAACAAAGAATTAAAGAAAACAAACGAAAACAAATAAAAACATACGAATTACGAGAGGATTTAAGGAAGAAGAAAGGAAGCAGAATCGCGCAGCCCTCACGAAGAGGCGCAGCAGACACTGCGCTCCTTCGAAGAGGCGCAGCAGTTGCTGCGTCCTTTCTCGACGGTTAGTCTTCTAGAAATCCGAAAAAAGGGTTTTAACAAAGAGTTTTAGAAATCGATTTTAAGAGGTGTTTTCGACATAAACCTTACATGAGTGATTACAAAAAGATAAATAACAATAGATAAAAGAAGGATTTACACCCTCAGACTTATATGTTGATGAAACGAGATGAACTAAGATATCGATTAGTGATGCTCGACGCGAATGTAAAGAAAGTGCCCTCGTAAGAGGAAAACGATTAGATTAATTAAGTTGATTGATGTGTAGTTGGTCAAATTGGTCGGTCATGCAAACGAGGCTGGTACTCAGAAGGATCCGAGCTTACGTGGTCGAAAGTTCAAGCACATAAACGTCAAAAAGTAAGAACAAAGGTCTAGAATGCAAAGGGAGAAGAGAAGGGCGGACACTCGCGTGAGAAATATGAGGAGCGAAGGCTCCTATTTATACTACTCACGTGAAGGAATAGGGTTTCGGAGAGTCTTTGGAAGTGAATCTCGGAAAGATATGCAAAAGATACGAAAATTACGCAGAAAAGGACCTGGGAAGAGGCGTAGCAGCCACTGCGTCTCTTGGAAGAGGCGCAGCACCTGCTGCGTCTGTTCCCAAGTGGTTTCCTCATGTGGAAGAAAGATTTTCGTGTTTAAGTTATGGTAGGACGGAATAATTTTGTTTTCCTTAATATTTTATGTGAATATTACGGGAAATTGTTTACCAAAGGATAAAGATTGTGAAATATTTATAAAATATGGGATAGAAATATCCGGAACATTCTGACTCGGGATTTAACGGTTATTAGAAAATGAAGACGATTTTAGGCCCGGACTCCAAATGTACTCTAATTACTGTCAAAACGACCGTATCGGCACGTAGATGACAACTAAGAGGTAGACATTAGTATTTGAGCAATCACTTGACGATAAACTTACGAACTGTCACAAATCGTTCCGCGTACCAAACATGCGGCCCAATCATCACCGGGTGGTTTGCGAGAGGTGCAGAAATGAGGTATCTACACACAACAAGCAAACAAATAAATTATGTGAACAGTTCGTAATGAAAGCTTAACAATGATTAAGGAAAGATTAATATGTAATTTTGTGGAATAATTGGGATTAATCTATTCTAATCTACTCCTAATGAAAGCTTAATCTAATCCAAGAAAAGTTGATTTAATCTAAGGAAACTTGGTCCTTTGATTATTACAAATGGAGTATATATAGTGGTACATCATTAGGTTAAGGAAGGGTATATTAGTAAATAACAATGCTAAGTGTTTGAGTGCGGAATTGCAAGTCCCGAAGGATATGCGCATATCACGTAGCAAGGAAAATCTTTTTGTCAAGAAATCCGCTCGTCCTGAGCGAAATACGAGTAAACTGAGCCTCAACCCGAGCGGGTTGATTTTGTCCCGAGCGGGTTGAGTTGTATCCCGCTCCACTTGAGCTTGACCCGCGCGGGTTGAGCTGTTGTTCCCTTTTTTTCTTGCTTTTAAGCCTAAGATGCTTCTATATATTTTTATTTCTACTTCCTTGGTCATCATTCTTGCCTCCTCTTCATACTTAGTCCATCCAAGATCGTCAACAAGCTTCCGAATATGCGCGAGAGACGGGAATTCCGCCTCATTATCTTCTTTCCTATAAAACATATAAAATGCACTAGGAAAGTAAAACAGAAAGCATTTGACGGATAAAATGGCCATGAAATGTTATAATAGTATGCAAAATAGGCTCAATTAGGGGACTAAATGTACGCAAATACGAGTCACATCAAACATCCCCAAACCGAACCTTTACTCGTCCGGAGTAAAGAGGTGACTAGAACTAGACTTAAACTATCCTAATAGAATAGCCGATGTGAGACAATTAGCGGGTCTCACTCCGCCCCTTCAACTCACAACAAGACTACCATGAGGTAGGATGCCTTCTTGCAAGGCAAGGTGGGGCTTGCCAAAATGGCGATACATCCAAGCATTAAGCACACAAAACAAGTAATGGATGCATCTACAAAAGTGAATAGCCACTTTCCTCATCTAAGTGGCGGAAATTATCTAAAAGGGAAGCAATCTAAGGGTACGCATTCCATCATAGATACGGTTTCTTCAAACAACTAAGCCTAGAAGGATACCAATAAATCACCTCCAAGTTGTGTCAAACTAGGGTACCTTTGTCCTCAATTGTTAAATGCTTTCGTCAAGGGTAGACTCCCTATGGTGTTAGAAACACTGGAGGATCGCGGAATTCCCCTTCTTACCTAGACAAGAAGAAGGGTCATCCCCTCTATACCATGCACAAAAGTGGATTCGATGGATAAAGGGATCTTTTGTATTTGAGTTTCATATGGGAGTTTACTTTTGTTGTTGTTTTCCCCCCCAATTTCTTGTGGCATTTGACATTTGAGAACACTTTCTTTTTGCCATTTTTTATGTTTGGCATTTTGATACTTGGCCAATTTTTCAATCTTTGCATTTTTGACATTTTTCAAAGTCACCCCATTTGTAGTGAGGGTGCTTATATTTGAAGCATAGGAGTTTTTATTTTTGTTACTCCTCTTTTTTTTTTTGATACAATTGCAAACTTTTTTACTTTCATTTCAATTCTTGAACACAAATTTGAACATTTTTTGTGCCCATTCCCTTTTTGATGACAAAATGTGGTAGAATATAGATGATGGTTGCATGGTTTCAAGGGTCACCTTGGAATAAAGGGTAGCCAAGGAGTTATCACACCACAAGGTACTCATAACTAGGCCTTAATCCATGGGTCAAAGGATACTAGCATGACACATCCTAGGGTGTTTTACAAGTATTATAATGAGCAAAGTCTTAAGATGAAAAAGTATCTACAAGGGCCTTATATACACTTGTCAAACTTCTCAAATAGATGCTTTCACAAAAATTTTCCTAAATGAACCTATATGCCATGATGCAACTAACATATATACATCCTAATGCATATGCTTCTACCAACTAGTATGCCAAATAATCTTAATGCAATCCTATAATCACATTGTTTATACCGCATCAATCAAAATAAAGCCACATAGTCTTTAACATAAAGAGGAAAAAGGATATTGGAAAGATCATACCAGGCGGTTTTCAATATCCTCATGTCTCGGATGTGGCGTAGTCGATCAATGTGACAAAGGATAGACAAACAAGCAAATAAGTATATACAATATATATAATTCTACAATAAAAAGGAATGAACATGTTTTTGGATTTTTCAATTTTTCAATTTTTATGGTTTTTGATTTTATGAAATAAAAAAGACATATTTTTGTATTTTTCAAATGTTTTCAATTTTTTTTGTATTTTTGGATTATAAATTCTCATCCCCCACTTTATTTTGGACATTGTCCTCAATGTACATGTAGAAGTAGGAATGAAAAAGAAAGTACATGTTTTTGGATTTTTAAAGTTTAATGGAAATTGAAGTACAAATGCAATTATATGAATGAATGCATGCTTTAACTAAATGCAATTCTACATAACATATATAACAAATGAATGCAATCTAAGCTACACTAAATGATGCATGATTTCTAGTAAACTATGGTCACCTATGATCAAACCTCCCCAAACCGATTTAAACACTATTTCTAGTGTAGAAATGAATAGGTTTGATGATTATGCATGAATTCTAGTCTATATGTAACTAACTACATGAAGCATGCATGTGAGATATAATACAATGCAAACTATACTACATGAACTAACTAATGTGAATGCAATATGAAATATAATACAAATGCAAGTGAGGTGTAAACTAAATGCATGGTAATATAAAATGCAATGCAACTATACATAAGAGATAGGGAAAGAAAAGGGTCTTACAATCATTATAGGAGATGAAGATGGTAGATAGGAAGCATATATAGCCATGATACGAGCCAAATGAGAGAAAAAGATGGATTTCAGGGTCAACCCGCTCGGGTTGAAAAAAAACCGCTCGAGTTCAGCCTCAGCCCGCTCGGGTTGATTTCGTCCCGCTCGGGTTGAAGGCTGAGACACACGTTTTCTCAAGAATCCGCTCAGATTCTTAAGCAGGGAACTTTCTTTCCTTCCTTGGCCTTCAATACGCACGGGTTGGGCTCGGGACGCACGGATTTCAAGTAGTTTTGACCGAACGCCTTTTTGATGATAGAAAATATGTTCACAAGCCCAAAATCTCCATTTTCTTCATTTCTTTACATTTTCTACCTTCTTATTTACATCAATTTCCTTCAAGAATGCTCAATCAAAATATGAGATCCCTCCCTTTCATCTCTCATGCAATTTATTAAATGAATGCAAATCTACACTAAATGCATATATACAAGTTAATGGTTAAACCAAGGATTATCAATAAACAATTTCATGGAAAATTATCATTAGCACTCAAAGCACGTATAAGTCGGTCAAATTCTTGGGAGTGAGATATAAATAGGCATGGATAACAACACAAGATTATGCAATGAAATAATGCCCAAATATAAGACCGAACAAGCATGTCAAGAATGCTATGACAAAAATCATAAGAGATGTGATGGATGGTAGGAACATAAAATGGGTAGTTGGTTGGCAATTCACTCAAGTTATCCTCCAAATAGTCAAAATCACCACATTTAATGCAAGTACTCTCATTATCATCTAAGGTGATTTCAAGGGTGTCTATTTGAGGTTCCCAAATGTCCTCATATTCTTCATCCCAACAAGGTCCATTATCAAAGGGGTTGTCATAACAAGGCTCACCAAGTTCAACACAATTGTCTCCCTCTAAAACGTCATCCTCAAAGGGTGAGTTTTCACTCAAGTTCACATCCATATCACTCTCACTTTACCCATTAACATCAAATTCCATGGAAGTTGGGTTCATTGATACACAATAAGAGTAAGGTGACGGTATCCAAGCATTGGTTTCACAATCCAGAATGTATTCCTCCTCATCATCACTCTCTTCATCTATCACACCATCTTCCCAAGGAGGGGCAAATTTGTGGGCATAGTAGCTTAACTCAAGGTTATAGGAAGGTGTCTCATTCTCACAAATCTCATTTTCATCATAGTTTCCCTCAATGAATTTTTGAAATGTGGTTTTTATCGCTTCCACACCTTCTGTTGGGCCTGGAATTTCGCATTACTGACAGGATAGAATTCTACCCTGGCCTGACGATCGGGGTAGGTCCGTTAGGGTAGTCCAAGTTTGGCACCAGTTGATGAGCCTAGACTCCCACATCATCTTCAGGGTCATTTTCAGGGTGTCAGGACGTCAAGCCATCAGGGTGTCAGGACGTCAGGCTATCAGGGTATCAAGAGACAGGCGCCAGCCATGGAGAGGACAACGGTCAAATGTAAGGTCAACATTTGACTAAGTCAAAGACAATTATATGAGATTATTACCAAATTAATATGGTAATTAAGAGTATATTAATGATGAAGATTATGTCATAATAATGGCATTAATAGGCATTAATGCGCAATAAAGACAACAATTTAGGAGGAATATTCAGCATTAAGTACAAATATTTGGCAGCCATTCAGCTTGGCTATATAAGGAGCATTTGAAGATCATTTGGCAAGACAAGGCATACTCTAACATACACAACACATCCTATACAAGAATACATACTACAAGCTGAACAACACTTAGAGATTACATTACAAGCATTATCATTATCACTCTTATATTCTCCCAATTATATAGTGAAATCCTCTCCTGGCTTGGTGCCCGTGGTTTTTTCCCATTAAAGGGTTTTCCGCGTATAAATCATTGTGTCATGTTTTCTTATATTGTTTATTACATTTACATTCATTTCCACTTATATTACAATCAACCATGCCTAGGTACCATCATGATAACATCAAAATAGGATAATACTAGTTAACCCCCATACTATTCTACCCTGGTCATATTTCCAGCCTTGCATAAAATATGGACGAAACACCTTCCTTGGCACTCTCAAATATGTCATGTATAGTTTGCTTGAGACATTGGGTGGCCATGAACTCAAAAAGTTCCCAAAATTCCTCACAACTCATCTCACATATCATACCACCACTCAAGTGAAATGCCAAGTTACGGGTCTCAAGGTTCATGCCATTATAAATAACACAACATGCTTCATAATTTGAAAGAGTAAAACCATGATGCCAAGCATGAGTCATATAATCTTCAAATCTTGCAATATACTTATCAAAAGACTCATTTTCATATTGCCAAAAAGTGAATGTAGAAATATTGAGCATATGAAATAGAACAAGTACAATGAAACTCAAGAAAAAGAAGCACAACTAAAACTAGACAAAAGAACGATTCAAATACACGACATCGTCCCCGGCAACGGCGCCATTTTGATGAGAGTGTCGTTGGGGCTCTCAATCAAACACATTTATATTTCTCAACAAACAACTAGTTAGTGGTTAAGTTGAGGTCGATCCATGGGACGAGGGTACTCAAATTGTTCAATCTAATTATGGTTGTGCTTGGGGTTGTCACAATTGTAATGAGTTGATGATTCTAATCTAAGGAAAGAAATGGAAAGTAAACAAGCAACAAAAGGGAAGATGTAAACAAATGACTAAAAGTGCTAGGATATCATGGGTTCATAGGGGAATACATGGAAGTTGATCATACAAACATGTTCTCAGATTATAAGCAAGCAATTATTATTGTGATGGGATCGAGCTAGTGTATATCTTACAATCCCTAAGAAGGTTTGTGTCCCAGAGCCGAATTGATTAGATTGTACAACACCTACAAGTCGACTTAATCCTCTTTATTCAACATTATGCATGGTCTAATGAGGCTCGAGTTGGTTTATGTCTTATAAGCCTCACCGAAAAGATAAGTGATGGGTAAAAATGCAAGGATTCATAGGCTCGCATTTCATCAAACATAACATGTGCATAAGTTGAAATCACAACAAGCAAGCAAATAAATTATGTGAACATATTAAATTAAGCATGAATCATTCCCCATGTTGGTTTCCCTTAATTGCCCATTAACCCTAGCTAAGAAAACTACTCACTCATGATCAAGTTTAACATGTTAATAAGGTTGTCAATCATACTAACAAAGCAAAACATGATGAATAAATGATGTGATTCACAATAATTAAACAAGGGTAAAAGAGAATTATACCTATGAAGATGATTCCAAATAATAAAGAAAAGAATAAAAGAAGAAAACTTGATTGATTGATGAAAAATTGTCAATTCTCCAATAATAACCCAATAATCTTCAAATACCCAATAATAATAAACTTGAACAATGATTAAGGAAAGATTAATATGTAATTTTGTGGAATAATTGGGATTAATCTATTCTAATCTACTCCTAATGAAAGCTTAATCTAATCTAAGAAAAGTTGATTTAATCTACAGAAACTTGGTCCTTTGATTATTACAAATGGAGTATATATAGTGGTACATTATTATGTTATGCAAGGGTACATTAGTAAATAACAACGATAAGAGTTTGAGTGCGGAATTGCAAGTCCCGAAGGATATACGCGGATCACGTAGCAAGGAAAATATTTCTGTCAAGCAATCCGCTCGTCCCGAGCAAAATACGAGCAAACTGAGCCTCAATCCGAGCGGGTTGATTTTGTCCCGAGCGGGTTGAGCTGTATCCCGCTCCACTTGAGCTTGACCCGCGTGGGTTGAGCTGCTGTTCCCTTTTTTTCTTGCTTTTAAGCCTAAGATGCTTCTATATACTCTTTATTTCTACTTCCTTGGTCATCATTCTTGCCTCCTATTCATACTTAGTCCATCCAAGATCGTCAACAAGCTTCCGAATATGCGCGAGAGACGGGAATTCCGCCTCATTATCTTCTTTCCTATAAAACATATAAAATGCACTAGGAAAGCAAAATAGAAAGCATTTGACGGATAAAATGGCCATGAAATGTTATAATAGTATGCAAAATAGGCTCTATTAGGGGACTAAATGTACGCAAATAAGAGTCACATCAACAAGTTAATTAATTCCTTAAAAAATTGACAAACGATTTTGTGAGTAAAAAATGTATCTTATTGGAATTGGATTAAATAAGATCCGTACTAAGTAATTAAATTGTTTTATTACTTAGGTTTATTTATTGTTTATGAAACAATTAAAATAAGAATGAATGGTTTATTATAAATACAAGTTGTTGTGATTTATAATTCTATGACCCATTTTAAGTACTTGTGATTGTGAATTACTAGTTAATTTTTGTATGTGATTTATTTTGTTTATATAATGATTTTTAATAAGTTAAAAATGCATTATTAAACAACATATCTAGTAACATGTCCAATATGTCACACTACACAAATTGACATTTGACAAACTTAAAATGGTACCACTTAATATTGTGTGTGCCGTGAAAGTGGAGGGGGTTGGGTAGTTTTAGGATTTAATTGTTGCTCTAATTGATAATTAGACACAATGATTATGTTTCTAAAATAGACCTAAACCTAGCCCTACCCTATGTATCTTGAGAAGAACAAATATGTGCATGTACTGGGCACCCTTCCCCTTGGACCATCTGGCCACCCTAGTAGAATAAGGAGAGTTTTTCTCTTCTTATTTTTAACACACAATTCATTCATATATTATCATCATTATTGATAAGTTGCATTCTCTCTCTAATTGTTGTTGGAGAACTTAAGAAGAAAACTCACATAAATCTCATAATATTACATCATTACTAGAAGTAGTAACCAAATAATATTAAGTTTTTTTTTAAAGGGTTCTTATACTAATTCTAGTACAAAATTAGTATAGGATTTAAGAGTGATTTCCTTGGTACAATCCTTTAAGGAGTAGATCCCATCATTGGATCTAGGGTATTCTTGGGCACTTGGATTTATCTTAAAGAAGACTAACTTGGTAGGAGGCCAATTAGTATAAACCATTTCAGCCCTCAGTGTAAGATTAATCGATTTCTTCTTACTTTGTATCCTTTTGTTATGCATGCATAAGATCTAGATTAGTTTATGACTAAACTAATATATATAGTTATTAGAAGTGTCTAATAAGAGGTTAATGAATCTTACACCCTCTGCTCCGCAGTACAAGGAGAAGGAGCCACCTTCCTCCCATCCATCGTCACCGTCGTTGGGGTCCTACCCGCAAAGTAGTCCCTGACGTAAGAACTCGGCACCAACCCAGAAACGCTGGCAGCACACTCCGCCAGGTTCCAAACGATCAGCCTCCTCGCCTCAGCTGAGTCCACTCTCATGGCCATCGACGGCCACACCAAAGCCTCCTCTCCACACGGCAGACCCGAAATCATGTCGTAGTCCTCCAAAGTGACTCCGACCTCTCCGAAAGTCATATGGAAAGTCAAGGTCGTTTCCCAGAACCGATCAAGGAAATCTCAAATCAGGCTAAGGTTAGCCCAAATCTTCCTTTCCCTGATCGCCCTCCACGCTCCCACCAGAGCCCCGAAGGCTCCCAACTAAACGATGGCCTTATCTTCCTCCGACAGTTTCCCGAAGGCGTCCATCGTCATCGAGTAGCCAGAAAAGGACCTCATGTTCCCGACCTTATGTATCAATTTGAAACAATGCTATATTTAGCACAAGACAAATGAGAAATGAAACGGCAAACAAATAGGAAATGTAATAAGAAACGACAAGTTTGAAATTTATCAGACTCATCGCCGCCCTGTAGGACAGGTGTCTCTCTGCCGCCCAAATGAGATGTCTACCATCCCATTTCTCAACCCACTTGGGTGCACCCACTAGCTGGCGACCACCATGTCCCACGTTGGCCCGCCTCTGGACCTCCTCAGCCTCCTCCTCAACCACCTTCTCTCTCTCACCCTCTACAAGAGCGAGCGAAGGGTCGAAGTCTACGTCAATGGGAGCCCTCTCCGATATAGAAGGAATGTCACCTGCAAAATTAAAGTAAATTAGGCCGCGTCAAGCCACGACAAGCCTCGATGAGGTCATTTCAAGTACTTTCAAGCCCTAAAAGTGGCCCTTTTCTCGCCATCTTTGGCCTTTTGTTTCGAAACCCGACCACTCATGTGGAATAGTGGGTCAAATCAAGTCTAAGTTCAAGCCTAGTCATGGGTTTGAGTCGAAATTTCGGCAACATTTCGCTATAATAGCGATTATGCCCTAGAAAAGTGTCCTGAAAAAGTCGTCACAAATCAAAAATCCAACATGATAAGAAGTTTACCCATTACACAAGGGTTCCAAAACACTAAGTTTCATCAAAAATGGACAATCCTAAAGGCATTTTCGTAGCAATTTTTGAAACAGCTGAGAAACCGTCTCAATTTCACTCAAATGCTCAATACTTGACGAAAATTCAAAAAGAATACATGGTTATGTTCCTAACAATGCCAATTATTCACTTCTAATATCAATTTTATCAAACAAACCTGTTAAGGGCAAAACCCCCAAATTTTCGACATAAAGGGGAGGGGAACCCCTAATTTTTCGGCTCTAAATTGATCAAAAAACGAGAATTAAAAGCGAGAATGGATGCATACCTCGATTAGTCATGATTAATGGAATGGATTGATCAAATTTTGACGAATTTTGGTTGGAATTTGAGAGATTTTAGGAAAGAATTATGTTTTGTAATTATGAAATGATAAACATGGTTTATCGTGTTTTTACTCAGACAGGGGCAAGCCCACGAAAAGACGCAGCACCTGCTGCGCCCTTTCCAAGAGCCGCAGCTCTTGCTGCGCCTGTTCCCCAGCATCTGCCCAGCTCGATTTTTTGAAAATTCGTTACAAGTTCGTTATTTGTGGGCCCAAATTTTGTGCGCCTTTTCTCCGACACCTTATATCATATATTTGGTCTGTTGGGTGTTCTATTTTCGCCCGGACCCGTATTTTTTCTAAACAGACTGCAAAACCGAAATGATATTTTATCTCCCAGCAAGGATCTTTATCAGGATTTCACTTCCAACAACGAGCGGATTTCCAGCGGTGTTTAGGACGTGCCACTATCAGTCAAGCCTTTTCATTTTCTTTGACGGTGTTTTAAGACACACCTTCATCGATACTTTATTATCCATCGAGAGTTCATGACAGCCGATTGCACTTCTCGCGAGATGGAGTTTGTTTGGAAGCATACACAAGCAGATTCCCATAAATGATTCAATCCAGACATAATCATCAACATTCCCCGACGAGAGTTCGCTTGAGACTGACGCAAGCAAATTCCCCCAACAGTTTCTACCGATCTTCTGCTGCCCTTAATTTTATTTGTTCTTATACCAACCTTTTCTTAGGTTCCCAAACGACCCAGGTTCATACACCTAGCCTCTACCTATAGGATCGTACTCCTTTAGGATCGCCTGTTTCTCAGGGTTCATACACCCCAAACCTTGGTTACCCTTAGGCCGCCTTCTCATCGATGTTTTCCTTTAAGGCTCCACACCCTAGCACAATCCTTATATATCTTTTAGATCTTAACCTTAGCTCCTACACAACTCTGGAAACGTCTCGAGAAAGAAGTCTCAGGTATGGTTTCTTCTTATGGCTGGCGAGCTTCCTTACGTAGTCTAATGGACTTTAAACGGCCCTCCCCGGAAGTCCATAGACTCTAAAATGTTCTCGACGACAAGTCCTTGGCTCAGACCCCTTGAGCCGCCTCGTGTCGCCATAGTCGTCAGGTTGTAATCTTCGATTGACCTGAGGCTATATTTTGACTGTCGTCTTATCCAAGCCTCAGTTAAAGTGGGGGCTCTATAGATACCTCATTTCTACACCTCCCGCCAACCACCCAGTGATGATTGGGCCGCATGTTTGGTACACGGAATGATTTATGACAATCCGTAAATTTATCGTCAAGTGATAGCTCAAATACTTGTGTCTATCACTTGGTCGTCATCTACGTGCCGATACGGTCGTTTTGACAGTAATTAGAGTTCATTTGGAGTCCGGGTCAAAAACCGCTTCATTTTCTAAAAAACCGTTTAAAATGCCGAGTCGAAATGATCTAGAATATTCCACATTTTTATTCCAAAATTTAATTTTATGTCTTTTGATAAAATATATCTCGTAAATCATATTTTAAGAAATAAGGAAGTATAGATCTACCGCAATTCCATAAAAGAAACGCGGAAATCTTTCTTCCGCAGGAGGAAACCTCTGAGGAAATGACGCAGCAGATACTGCGCCTCTTGGAAGGATCGCAGCAGCTGCTGCGCCCCTTCCCCAGCTCGTTTCCGCCTATTTTCATATTTTTTACGTGATTTGTTTCCAAAGTTTGAGTCATTCCATAACTCTTCACATTTTTTAGTATAAATAGGGACCTTCATTCCACATATTTTTCACGCAAGTGTCCGCCCTTCTCTTCTCCCTTTGCATTCTAAGACCGTGCTCTAAAGTTTTTGACGCCTACGTTCTTGATCAATCGACCACGTAAGCTCAGATCATTCTGAGTTCCAGTCACGTTGCATGACCGACCAATTTGACCACTACACATCAATCAACTTAATCTAAATCCTCTAACGAGGGCTCTTTCTTCATACATTCGAGTCGAGCAATCATTAAACGTTAACTTAGTTAATCTCGTTTCGTCAAACATGTAAGTCTGAGGGTGTAAATCCCATCTTTTTATTGTATTTTTTTTTGTACTCATTAATGTAAGATTCACGTCAAAAATACATTCAAAACCGACTTCTAAAACCCTTTTATCAAATGTTCTTACGGATCAGCAGCAACCAGACGTCGAGAAGAAATGCAGCAGCTGTTGCGCCTCTTCGAAGGGTCGCAGGATCTGCTGCGCCTCTTCCAGAGGCTGCCGCTGCTTCTGCTCTTCTTCTTCCTCGGTTTTCTGTTGTTTCGCTTCTTTTCTTTTATTTTCTTATTTTCTTTCTTTTCTTCGTACATAAAATAATAATAATGTATTCCTTTTAATTATCACGTTTTGTTTACGGCTTAAATCCCTTATAATCGATATTTGCGGGTTTTCGTCATTAGATCAAACCCGGATTTTAGAAACTCGATTTGTTCATATCAAGTTTCTGGAATTCGTCGTTTGTACATGTTTCCATTGCTTCTTTCCAGTTTATAACATCCTTTCAAGTTCGTTTCCGTCTTCGTGAATAAACCTAATTCGTCTTGATCCGTTTATAATTCATTCTTAACTCGTTTTGATCCGTTTTAATCCGTGTTTATCGCTTTTATGACGTTTTTATATGTAACTAATATGTTAAATCACTTTCACTTGAGTCAAATATCGATAATCAATCATAAAACATACAAACGAACATTAACAAACCCGCAGTTCTGACTTCACAGCCAGAGCTCAACTCAAGAACAGATGCAGTAATAGTTGCGCCTCTTCCAAGGGACGCAGCAGTGTTGCGCATGTTCTGAGGTGAGTTCTGTCCCTGAACTTCCATTCTCGCTTTGACCTAGCCTTTAATTATGCAATTAATTGACTATTAATCGTAATATCACTCTTAATCTGTCTTATTTTTGTTACTTTAATTTTTACCCCTTCTCTTTTCTTCAAATTTCCGTCTTGAGTGTATTTTTGACATAAATCAATTAATCCATTGTAATTCATTGTAATTTTATTTATTGCTATTTATTTATCATTTATTGTATAATTTCTGTGCTTGTATTCACATGTAACTAATTCTAATTCCCAATTCGACATCAATAAGTGCTAATTACTTGTTCACCAACTTAGTTTAATTCACATGCTAGGATTAAAACATTGGATGTTGCATTGCATGCATATAATCGACGACATATCAACTATGATCGATTTCCCCAATCATTAGTAGAGGCCACTATCGAGGCGGGCGGGATTAGATATTCAGTAAAAGGACTTCCTAATACGTACCCTCACCCCTTACTCCAGATCTCTGTGAACATCCGTGTTCATTGGCATCCACGAGATTCATTCTAGACACAGAATGCTAAGGGTAACGAGTTCTTAGTGTTCATGTCACTACTTTGTGTCTTGACATGACACGAGGTATTCGAACGGTTCCACTTTCCCATAAAAATTGGTGGCGACTCCATTCGTTATTCAAACGACGGAATTAAAAACCGTCCTTTTCAAACCAAAAATAAAATGACGAAATTCAAATTCGTTATTCAAACGGCGGAATTAAAAACCGTCCTTTTCAAACAAAAAACAAAATAGCAAAACACAAGTTTGTTATTTTCGCTAAATTCAAACGACGGAATTAAAAACCGTCCTTTTCAAACAAAAACCAAATAGTGAAGTTCGAATTCACTATTTCTCACAAATTTCAAATCGCAGGATGACGGAATTAAAAATCGTTATCTTCCAAACAAATAGCAAACGGCAAAATTCACATTGGCTATTTCTACAAACTCCGAGCGACGGCAATAAAAACCGTTACTCCCCTTCAAAATTAAAAATTATGAATGACGACGACAGAGGCCTCCATCCACAGGAGCTAGGCTCAAACTACAAAAACCCTACGTCATTTCGGCGCCGCAAGCATCCCTCATAAGCACCGAAATTCCCTAGTGGGATATCGGAGACCTCCCCACGGAGCTGACAAACAAGTCTCAACAACCTCTTGAAATAAGCCCGACAAATCCGGCTATTTCCCGCAGTCGATCACTCGACCTTAAAACGACAAACCCGTCTCTACACACCAACCTCTTGAAATAAGCCCGACAAAATCCGGCTATTTCCCACAGTCGATTAGTCGACCCCCAACGGCTGGCGAGCCTTTGCGCGCAAATAAGAAACAGTTCAAGGATGTATTCTGAAGATACCTCAGGTATGACTCCTTCCTATGGCTGGCAAGCCTTTATACGTAGTCTAACGAACTTTAAACGACCCGCACTAGCAGTCGACAGACTCTAAAATGTTCTCGACGGCAGGTCCTTGACTCATATCCCCGAGTCGCCTTGACGTCGCCCTTCCTGACGGCATGTCCTTGGCCCGAATCCTTTCGAGCCGCCTCGACGTCGCTTCGGAATCCAGGTTGTAATCTTCGATTGAACTGGGAACTGTACTTTAACTTTTGCCCTGTCCAAGCCTCGGTCAAAGTGGGCGCTCTGTAGATACCCAGTATCTGTTGAATCCCTAACAAACACCCGATGATTATCGGACTACAACATGCTTAGGAATCGCTACGTTTGATTGACAGTTTCGTATAACTATGCGTCGGAAAACTCAAAACGATTTTGAAAACAAAACATTTTCAAAACATTTCAAAAATACCTAGAGTGTTTTACGCACGACGACGGGATCGCAATGACACTAACTAGAGTCAAAACCGACATCGGACCAAAAACCGACTCGAAATTTAAATCCCGACTCCAACAATGAGTCAAACCGAGTCAAACACAAAAAACAAACATCACAAACCTTCCATGCTAAGTATACACGGTATACTTGATGGTCAAGTACAACAATCATGACATCCAAAACCTAGGATAGAACAAACCATGATTCCAAATGCGTGATAGTGACAAGACAGCTCGAAGACCCGCAAACATGCTCGCGCCTCTTCGAGTAGCCTATATGGCCACATCGCTTAAAACGCACACAGCCACACAATCCTCTATAAATACCCCTCAAATGCCACCATTTGAAGGGACGCGAGCGTCCGCCCCCTCTTTTCTCCCTTAAAATTCAAGACCTCGACTTCCCGAGTCAACAAACGACACGTATATTCGACCTACCAATCGAAGATACGAGCCTTACACATTGTTTGGTACCGTCATTGTGCATTAAATCACTTGACCGACCAACTACATCATCACTAAACAAAGCAACAATCCTTACTTTAAAAAAATGGTTTTAAACCGAGTTTTCCGACCTAACAAGTTTTTACACTTTCTTCGATTTCTCATCAAGCAACCTAGTATATATAAGTATTAGGGTGTAATTAATCCTCTTCTTTCATGTCCTTTTATCTGTTTTTATGACCTTAACATGCTAAAACATGCATAACATGGTCCAAAATATGGATTGAATGAGCCAAAACTGAGTTTTGACCTAAAGCAGAAGCCCATAGTCACAACTAGGTGGCTCGCGCCAATACTGGTTGCCTAAGTCAGAACTCAAATGTGTTTGAGTTCATTCTTTCCATTTTCATTTCATTTTACAATCGGTTTTTACCGTTTCAAATCTTTTTTTTTATGATAAATATTTTTAACTATAAATTATATTCACCCTTGGTTCCTTATACCATGACGGTTTAATCCGTGTTTTGGTGATAATATTTGGTTAATTACATTTAAAAGGGTAATTTAAAGCTTTTTATTCATTTGTTTACATTTTCAAAACAACCATATTAGTCATGCATGTATAATCATCCTTGGTTCCATATACCATGTTGGTATAATCCGAGTACGATGATGAACTTTGACTAATTACAAAGCTTTGAACTTAACATAATTAGTTCATATCAAGCGTCTTTTTATATTTCAATTACAAAGCAATGAACTTAACATATTTAATTCATATCAAACATATTTGCATCTTGTAGATACCTCGTTTCTACACCTCCCGCAAACCACCCGGTGATGATTGGGCCGCATGTTTGATACGCGGAACGATTTGTGACAGTTCGTAAGATTATCGTCAAGTGATTGCTCAAATATTAAATGTCTACCTCACGGTTGTCATCTACGTACCGATACGGTCGTTTTGGCAGCAATTAGAGTACATTCGGAGTCCGGGTCAAAAACCGTCTCCATTTCCTGATAACTGTTAAATCCCGAGTCAGAATGTTCTGGAATGTTCCGGATATTTCTATTCTATATTTCTTAAATTTTATCTTTTGGCAAATAATATCCCGTAATATTCATATAAGATATTAGGATATTCGAATTATTTCCGTCCTACCATAACTCAAACGCGGAAATCTTTCTTCACGGAGGAAACCTCCTGGGAACAGAGAGACGCAAGAAAGGCGCGCGCTCTTCCAAGAGACGCAGTGGCTGCTGCGCCTCTTCCCAGGCCCTTTTCTGCATGTTTCACGTATCTTTTTCATATCTTTCCGAGATTCACTTCCAAAGAGTCTCCGAAACCCTAGTTCCTTCACGTGATTAGTATAAATAGGAGCCTTCGCTCCTCATATTTCTCACGCGAGTGTCCGCCCTTCTCTTCTCCCTTTGCATTCTAGACTTTGTTCTTACTTATTGGCGCCTACGTGCTTGAACTTTCGACCACGTAAGCTCGGATCTTTTCGGGTACCAGCCTCTCCGTTGCATGACCGACCAATTTGACCAACTACACAATAATCAATCTAATTAATCAATTTGTTTCAATCGTTTTCCTCTTACGAGGGCACTTTCCTTGCATTCGCGTCGAGCATCACTAATCGATATCTTAGTCCTTCTCGTTTCGTCAACACGTAAGTCTGAGGGTGTATAATCCTTATTTATTTATTGTATTTTACTTTTCGTATCATCAATTGTAAGGTTTACGTCGAAAATACCGTTAAGATCGATTTCTAAAACCCTTTGTTAAAACCTGTTTTTGCGGATTTCCAGTAAGTAACCGTCGAGAAAGGACGCAGCAACTGCTGCGCCTCTTCGAAGGAGCGCAGTTCCTGCTGCGCCTCTTCGTGAGGCTGCCGCAGTTCCTGCTTCCTTTCTTCTTCGTTTGTCTTCTGTAATTCGTATTCATATCTTTCTTTTGCTTGCTTCGTCTGTTAATTCTTCATCGCAGTATCATAATAATTCCACATGTATTATAATCATCATCATGTTCATGTTTAATTTGTCATAAATCCGACTTAAATCCCTAATAATCCAATATTTGCGGGTTTTCGTCATTGAATTCAATTCCGGGTTGTAGAGATTCAATTTGTTCATATTGGGTTTCTGGAATTCGTCCTTGATATAGTTTAATCCGTCTTTTGTCGTATTCATCGCATGTTCGTCATTAATCCGTTGCATCTAATGTTAGTTAATTGATTTCAATAGAGGACTCATTAATATTTGTCACTAATTAATCGTTCAATCATGTAATTAATCCGTTTGCATCCGTCTCGTTCATGTTTACTGTTTTTATGACCTATTCATATGCTAAATAACATGTTAATCACTTCCATCCGAGTACATAATTGAATCCATCATTAAATTCACCAATCGACATTAACGGCTTGCAAATACGGCTTCACAGCCAGAACTGAGCCAAGGAACAGACGCAGCGTCTGCTGCGCCTATTCCAAAAGACGCAGCTCTGCTGCGCCTGTTCCTGGCTGAGTTCTGTCCCTGAACTCCGTTTCTGCCTGACATAGTTTATTTAGCGTAAGTATAACTAACTATTAACCGTAATATCACGCTAATTCCTGTTCGTTAGTTTATTTAATTCTTTCTTCCTTTCTTTTATTCCTTTTTCTCAAATTATCCGTTTTAAAGGTATTTTCGACATAAATCGCCTAATCCCATGTAATTAATGTAATTTTCTTTATTGTAATTCATAATTATTGTATTTCTTTTATTGTTTGTATGTTTTCACATGTAAATGAGCATTAAATCTTACTTCGACCCAATTGTATGCTAATTAACTGTCAACCGACTTAGTCTAATTCTCACATGTTAGGATTAAAACTTGGATGTTGCATTGCATGCATATAGCCGACGATATATCAAGTACGAATAACTTCCCTAATCATTAGTAGAGGCCGCTATCGAGGCGGGCGGGATTAGGTGTTCGATCAAAAGAGCTTCCTAATACGTACCCTCACCCCTTACTCCAGATCTCCGTGAGCACCCGTGTTCATTGGCATCCACGAGAGTCATTCTAGACATAGAATGCTAAGGGTAACGATTGCTTAGTGTTCATGTCTCTACTTTGTGTCTTGACATGACACGAGGTATTCGAACGGTTCCAATTTCCCATAAAAATTGGTGGCGACTCCATACAAAATGCAAACGCTTGTTTCGTCTCTCACCAAGCGCCCCCGTGGGCGGCCCGATGTCCACAGTTTGGCGACTCCGCTGGGGATAATACACCTCGTGTAGCCAAGGGTGAAACTTGAACAAGGTTAGGGAATATTTTGTACAAGACAATTGTCGGTTTTCATAACTCGGTCTTCCTATACCGTTTTATTCGGCCTTCCTAGGCCCAACCCAACCCATTCGACCAATCGTCCCGTCTAAACGGTCCTAATTCTTATTTGGGCCTAAGGATGGATAGCGATTGGTCATCCATACCATGATGCTTACTCTTGTTTGTATCAAGGGCCTTCACTACTTGAGGAAATGGACTAGGAATCGGCCTTACTCTTGTTTGGCACGAGCCTCTCCACAGACTTCGGGTTTGATGGTTCGGTATGGCAACCCACCCTTTAAACCAAAACCCTTTTAAATGCACTCAGCATCCCGTTATAATGCTTGTATAAATGTGTAAACCTTATGTGATCACCATTTCTAAACAAAACCATGACAAAATTTTCAAAAATCAAAACCCTCTTTCAAACGAGAATTTCGAAATAGGGCTTCCAATTAGCGCAAAATCCGGTCAAAACTCTGTCCGTTTGTCGAGTCAAAATTCGGGCCACAAGCCCATTTCAAAACCTCACTTCGAGTCCACTCCTACAACTACACTACAGTTGACTAGGACACACATTTTCAAAGACCTTGTCTTTCTTCAAAACTCACTCAACACAAGTGGCACACACCCACTTCACGAGTCAAAATCTTTCCTCTTTTAGCAAGTGTGATAGAATGGTCGATCGTGTTTTGATTCGTCGCTGATCTCTTATCCAGTTTCCAAGATGCCCGGATCAAGTGATGAAACGAATCTCCACCACCTTCAAGACAGTAATGATCGAATCCTCGCCGCGCTAGCCCAAATGCAAATTACCCAAGAACAAACATATGACCGCCTTGAGCTTATCGAAGGCCGTATCTTCTCCGTTGAGGGAAGGTTGCCTCCTCATGAAAGTGAAGTACTACGTAATTCCGATGATGAATCTAGAGATGAAAATCCTTTCGTGGGAATGACTGCAGCTGAGAAAAGACTCCAATACCTAGAGGAGCAATTGATGTACCTTAAGGGTGATGACATTTATAGGGAAAACAACCGTAAGTATGAAGCCGTCAATTCCAAATTGCCAACTAACTTTAACATGACGGATATCCCTAAGTTCAAACGACATGAGAACCCTTTGAACCACATCCGTGCCTTCAAGGATTACATGTCTATCAAAGGCATCAAACCCGAGATGTTCTTAAGGATCTTTCCTTCATCTCTTGACACCATCCCGAAGCAATGGTTCTACACTCTAGATCACAAGAAGGTCGCTACTTGGGAAGATGCCGCAATCGAGTTCTCTAAACAATATGCGGATAATGCCGAGATCCAAGTCAACATGCGCACTCTAGAGGTTCTTACCCAAAATGATAAAGAAGGATTCACCGACTTCCTAAGTAGGTGGAGGAAGACTAGCACTCAACTAGTTGAACGCCCGGATGAGGCTACTCTTGTGGAAAAGTTTGTGGATAATCTCAAACCCATCTATGCCAATCATTTGAGATATCAAAACATCAAGACTTTCAAGGACTTGACCGCGGATCGAAGATGACATCCGTAAAGGACTCTTATCCAAAACGGTAGGTCGAGGATATCAAGGGTCCACAAGTCGTTCATACGGCTCTACTAGCAAGACCGACGAAGTTAACCTTCTCGAGCCATCTAAGAAAACTACTCCACCAAAAAAATTCACAAACCTTGGGGATACTTACTCCAACGCTCTAAAAGGTTTAATGAAGCAAGGTAAACTCCAACCCATTGGACCTACTCCCGAACCCGAAAGGAAGTCCAAGTTTTGGGATGAAAATTCATACTGTGAATACCATAGGGGAAAGGGCACGACACAGAAAAATGCTTCAAGTTGAAACACGTGCTTCAAGATATGATTGAAGATGGTCGACTCCCAATACCACCAGGAGGTAAACCCAACAACACTCAGAATCCTCTTGGAGTTCTAGTGATTACAAGTGATGAATCTACCTTAGATTGCTCACACCTCATTTCTCCCACTGAAAATGAAATTCACGAGATTGAGAAAGAGGGACTCTACTCTACTATCTCCCCTACCATTTCCGACTTCATCACGTGGGCAAGGAATGTAGATAGACAAGTGTGGGAACTAGAAAGCATGGTAACGACCTTGCGCAATCCCAACGCAATACTTAAGGAACATGTACCATTGATCTTCTCTCAAAATGCCACTATGCAAGAAGTAGTCACCATGGTTGACAAACTAGTCGATCAAATCATACGACTAGAAAGTGATATCATGAGAATGAGGGAACTAGCTGCAGTCAATGGGGTTTGGGCCGATGATGATGAGGACGAATACCTCATTGAGAACTCCCTAGTCAAAGAAATAGTCCAAAACGCTGAAGACCAAGATGTGGACCACCTAACTCGTTCGGGTCGCCCATATCAAAACGCTACTCCAAACGGTCCAACCAACGTCATCACACCAAATAACAGCGAAGATGACCCCACTGATCATTTGCTCAAGCAATTACGAAAAACAAAGGCGATCTTTCACCCGGCAACTAGTAGCAAGCTCATTCCCACATCGCCAAGCTTTACTGCAAGCTTTGGCCAAGCTAAATGTAGCACATAACTCCACTCCTGAAGATGTAGTCAACTTGGTCTTCCAAGAATCACCTAAGCTAAGTAATCCCATTACTTTCTCGGACGAAGACTTGCCACCTTTTGGCGCTAGTCACAACCTCGCCCTATACATCACTGTCATTTGTCTAAAGAAGAATGTGCCAATGACCTTGGTAGATGATGGCTCCGCGGTCAACGTCATACCCCTCAAAACGGCATACAAGCTAGGTATGAAAGAGTCGGATTGGACCCCTACCAATCAAGGTGTGCGTGCATATGATGGTACACGACGAAAAGTGGTAGGACTCGCTAACCTAACCATAGCCACGGGACCAATCGAACGAAAGGTTAGCTTCCAAATAGTGGACATCGAAGCTTCATTCAACATACTTCTGGGAAGGCCTTGGATTCACGCTTCCAAAGCGGTAACATCCACCCTTCATCAAAAGATCAAGATCCCACTAAATGGCAAAGTAGTGACGATCACTTCGTCACCCATCAAGGCAATAATCGAGAAGCAATCAAACAATCAAGTCCTTGCGGATCCCGTATACGAACTTGGGGGCTTCCAAACTGTAAATGTCATAGAAAGCGAATTGGCACCCTTATACTATAATCCCTACTCCAACTTGGTGGTCAACCACATACTCAAATCCCAGGGATACTTCCCTGGAATGCCTTTGAACCCAACTCGGAAGAATACCTTCGCACCATACAAGGAAGGCAACTCAACAAGAATACCACTTAGACTGGGGTACAAACCCACAAAAGAAGAAGTTCTCGAAATGCTAGCCCAAGTCCAAAATCGCAAGCACGTGGGAGTCCAAATGAGGCCATATCTCCCCACTTTAAATGGGTACTTTGTTCAAGAAGGAAGTTCAGAACTCTTTCATGGATTTCCCGAACCTTGGCATTATCTTGAGAGGAAGTTAGCCGGAATCGAGATCTTTCACGATTGCTACTTCATTCCTCCAGAAACAGTTCCTACCATCAAAACCCGTCAAGCACCTTGCTTAGACGAACAAGCTGTTAACCTATTGTTTGGAGAAGACCGATTCGTTAGGGCTGCGCAGGATGAGATCATTACTATGATACTTCAAGACGATCGCTTTAACCCCACCGCGTTGATCACAGAAACCGACACGAAACAGCAGAAAGGATGGAGAAAATCGATCAAATGGACCAACAACCAAGGAAGACTCTTCAAGCTCACCACTGGAGAAGGAGAGATGTTCAAAGGAGAACCAGAAGACGACGAGTTCGAGTCGGAGTCGGAGTCGGAGTCAGAGTCGGAGTCTAGAAAAGTCATTAGAGAGTCTATTCCTGTCGTCATCCCCACTCCCTTCGTTTCGCCTAGCTTAGCCTCGAGTAGTCACAATAGTTCGGGAAATGCCCCAATTACTGTCCCTTTGCCGCAACTGACCATGGATCAGTTGGCTTCTTTGTTTCAACTTTACTCAAATCTTAATATGAATAAATCAGGTTCTGCTTACTCTTTGCGTTATCTTGAGTGCAATTCTCGCTTTACGATGATACTGAGGATGACCAAGACCCAGACTCAATCGAAATACCTCCCTACGTAGCCAAAGAAATACTACAGGAAGGGAAAGGGGGACCGGTAATAGAGGACACCGAACCCATCAATGTAGGAACCGAACTAGAACCCAAAGAACTTAGGATAGGGACTACCTTGAGCTCAACCGAAAGGGCCGATTTCATAGACCTCCTAAATGAATTCAAAGACATTTTCGCTTGGTCCTACAAAGACATGCCAGGGATCGACAGGGATATCGCCGAACATAGGATTCCGATTAAGCCAGGTTTCAAACCTGTGAAACAGAAGCTTCGACGAATGAGAACAGAATGGGCTCTAAAGATTAAGGAAGAAGTTGACAAGCAATTCAAAGCCGGGTTCATCAAAGTTTCCGAGTATTCTGACTGGGTAGCTAACATAGTTCCCGTACCCAAAAAGGATGGGAGAATCCGTGTTTGTGTTGACTTCAGGGACTTGAACAAAGCGAGTCCAAAAGATGACTTTCCTCTACCTCACATCGACATATTAGTGGACAATACTGCAGATCACGCATTACTATCCTTCATGGATGGATATGCGGGTTATAACCAAATCAAGATGGCCATGGAAGATATGCACAAGACCGCATTTGTCACCCAATGGGGAACATATTGTTATACGGTAATGCCGTTCGGACTGATCAACGCCGGAGCTACATACCAACGCACCGCAACTACACTCCTACACGACATGATGCACAAAGAAGTGGAGGTATACGTAGATGACATGATCGTCAAATCCAAGGAAAGAGAGGGACATATTGCGAAACTTCGCAAGTTCTTCGCAAGGCTACGAAAGTACAACATGAGACTCAACCCCCAGAAATGCACATTTGGGGTAACATCTGGGAAACTCCTAGGATACGTCGTTAGCCAACGCGGTATAGAAATAGATCCTTCTAAAATCAAAGCTCTGATCGAAATGCCACAACCTCAAACAGAAAAAGAAGTCAGAGGATTCCTGGGAAAAGTACAGTACATAAGTCGATTCATATCGAAACTTACGATGATTTGTGAGCCTATCTTCAAGAAACTCAAGAAAACAGACCACACCATGTGGGATGATGATTGTCAAAAGGCGTTTGACCGAATCAAGGAGATATTGGGCAAACCACCAGTGCTCATGCCGCCACAACGAGATCAACCTCTTGGTTTATATCTCACAGTAACTGAAACCGCCATGGGTGCCATGCTGGCTCAAACTGTAGGAAGTGAAGAGAGAGCTATTTACTATCTAAGTAAGAAGTTCTTGGAATATGAGTGCAAATACTCACAACTCGAAAAGACATGCCTCGCTCTTGTGTGGGCAACGAAGAAGCTACGTCACTACATGCTTAGCTACTCCGTCAAGATATACTCCAAAATGGATCCAGTCAAATACCTCTTCGAGAAACCCGTCCTCAACGGACGTCTGGCAAGATGGACTCTGATGCTCTCAGAATTCGACCTTAAATATGTGCCACTGAAAGTTATAAAAGGTCGCGCCGTCGCCGAATTCTTCGCAGAAAATCCTATCAATGACGCGCAAACCATAGATACTTGGTCATTTCCCGACGAGGATATACTTCAAACTGATATAGACTCCTGGGATCTATACTTTGATGGAGCATCAAACTTAAGAGGATTCGGAATAGGAGTGTTGCTCATTTCTCCTGAAGGTGAGCATACACCGATTGCTGTCAAACTCGACTTCGAGGTGACAAATAACGCTGCAGAATATGAAGCTTGTCTCATTGGACTACAAGCGGCAGTAGCCTTAGGCATTAAAAACCTCCGAGTACATGGGGATTCATCGCTGATCATCAACCAAGTTACAGGATCTTGGAAAATCCGAAGTGAAAGCCTCGCACCCTATCAGGCTAGGATAGACCAAGTCGCCCAATTCTTTGATCACGTAACATACCTACACCTACCTCGGGAGGAAAATCAATTTGCGGACGCTCTTGCGAAACTTGCATCTTTGATAAACATGCCAGATCACATGATGGAAATGCCTTTGTGCATCGAACGACGGTCAGAGCCGGCTTATGTCCACCAAATCACCGACGAAGAGGAAATCGCGCAGGAACTCTGGTTCCAAGCAATCCTGAATTTTAAGCTTAATGGTACCTATCCACCGGATATGGACAAGAGGGGACAACGTGCTATCCGCCTATTAGCGTCCCAATACATTCTGATGCAAGGAGAATTATACAAAAGAACACCTCTTGGTGTAGTGTTGCGTTGCCTCGATCATTCACAGGCACAAAAGGTGATGGAAGAAGTCCACGACGGAGAATGCGGCCCCCACATGAGTGGGCATATGATGGCAAAGAAAATCACACGTTTGGAATATTATTGGACCACAATGGAATCCGATTGCATCAAATACGTAAGACATTGCCACAATTGTCAAATCTTCGGGAATGTACAACATGTCCCTCCTTCGTTGCTCTACACGATGACATCTCCTTGGCCATTTTCCGCATAGGGAATTGACATAATCGGAAAGATAACCCCAGCCGGAACAGGAGGTCACTGTTTCATTCTAGTGGCAATTGACTATTTCACCAAATGGGTAGAAGCGGCTTCCTACACTGGTCTTACGGCTAAAAATGTAGCAAAGTTCATACAAAACAACATCATCTGTCGATATGGTTGCCCACATGAGATCATTAGCGATAATGGGTCACACTTCCAAGCTGAAACCGAGCAATTTCTAGCCAAATACAAGATTAAGCACCACCACTCTTCGCCCTATAGACCACAGACTAACGGCGCGGTAGAGGCGGCAATCAAGAATGTTGTCACGATTCTCAAGAAAATGATCGACAACTACAGAGATTGGCCAAGCAAAATACCCTCTGCCTTATGGGGGTATCGTACGTCATAGGGACGCCCACCGGGGCTACTCCTTTCTATTTGACCTACGGCATGGAAGCCGTACAACCAGTCGAGCTAGAGATACCATCCCTGCGTATTCTACTAGAAAGTCAAATCCCGGAGGCCGATTGGAAGAGGGACAGATATGAAGAACTCATCCTCCTGGATGAACGTAGGCTACGTGCCTTACATAATGTCCAAACATATCAAGCACGTATCAAACGAGCTTTCAACAAAAGAGTTAGGCCAAGAAACATCAAAGAAGGAGACCTAGTACTCAAATCGGTTAGAGCTCTTTTACCTGTCGACCCACGGGGAAAATTCAAACCTAATTGGGCCGGACCATTTCTAGTCAAATCCATACTCCCAGGGGGTGCGGTTAGAATTACAGACTTAGATGGTAATGAGTTTTCAAACCCCACAAACCTCGACCAACTGAAACGATACTATGCCTAGAATAGGACCAAACACGCGCCTCGCATAAACCCATGTGTCGCTCTTGTGGCACTAAATAAACGGCCCCTGGCCAAGCTGAAATAAGCTAGTGTCACTGTGCTCTTGCATTTTGACAAGTTTATCATCCTCATATCATCAAATAAACTAAATTCGCACCTCCAGAGTAAGCAAAAGCTCATGCTTATTTTCTATGTTCATTACAAGCTCTTGCTTCGAACAATTATTCTTTTACATTTACTCGAACTACGCGCAAGGGTTTGATTTCGCTTTTTTTCAAGTGAATACGTAGGCAATCCTTCACAGGATTCAACCCATTATATCTAAAATGTAAATAGAAGGACATTTGCATTGCATTTGAAATTCGACAAGAATAATAAAGTAGAAAATCTTAACGGTTTCATAACCATTTAACCTTTTATTTCATTCGTTTCCTAAATAATAGTAGTTCGTTACATAATAAAAATAGAATAGGCTAGGATTCTAAAAATCCCTCCTTTTTATTACAACAACAATAATAATAATAATCAAATAATAAATAAAGACTCGGGCTATTCCTCCATCTTTCCCTTGCCCTTGTCATTCTTGTCATATTTCTTGTCACGACCTCGAGCCGGGCGCTCTTGCACCACTTCAGACCTAATCACCAACGGTCTTTCTCGAGGCCTAACTCTGCCCAGCTTCTTCTTCTCCCTCTGTCAGATGCTTCTCCTTCTCTTTCTCTCCCTCGCGCACCTTGTAGTCAACAGGCTCGCGTTTCCTCAGTCTCTCGCGCTCTTCCGGAGTTGCAGCCTTTCTCCACATCAGATAAGAATCCGACACCCACAAAGCATTGGCGGAGAAGCTCAAGAACCACATGTTTCTTTGGGCCCATTTACTAGCCCACTCTCTTCGGCTTTCTGTAGTAAGTGCCATAGCAACATGGGACGGTATCAAGCCTAGGGATCGTCTCGCTTCACCAAACTTGCCTCATCGGTCTTTTCCGGAAAGATGCATACCATAAACTCCAATCCCGGAATGCGCATGGACCTAGTGGGATCCAAAGAAGATACTCCAAAGGATGGACTTGAGGTGCCACCACAGTACAACCCACCTAATCAACGGACCATCATCATTCTTCAGCTTGTTCTTCCAATAGTCACAGACCCGGGTAAAGTCCACCATGTACAACCGCGTCCTCATCGCAATCGAACAAGCATGATAGGAAAGTGCATGAACTGGGGGCTCGATCAATCGGAGCCGTTCCATAAGCCAAACCTACCAAGAGCAAGCATTAGACATCGGGAAAAAAAAAAAAAAAAAAAAAAAAAAAGATGTCTTTTACCTGCAAAATGACGGGACTCCCCAAAAACGGCAGATCGCGGTTGGATTTCCTATTATCCAAGCCCAAAATAATCTCCCCTAAGCATAAGCAAGCTGGGCTCCTGCGCAGCTCCATTTGCTCAATAAGACCCAAAAGACGGGGATCACCTCTCAAATCTTCATCAACGTGTCCTTGGAAGACATATACGTGCAAAGAAACAAAAGCCAAATGCCCTCCTCCTAGCAACATGAGAAACAAAAGTAGGGTCGGCCCGTTGATGAATCGGTCTACAAAGTCCAACATTCTCACGCCTTTCGGGGTAACTAAACGGTCCACCTCGAGTCTAGTCGGTCAAGCAAGTCTCTGAATTTGCTCTTATACCCTTGTGAAGTGGACGGAATGGCGGGTAAATGTTCGGGTCCCACCCACCAATAGCAGCAATTTCTTCAGGAAATGGGCAAATGTCACCTCCTGGGAACGCGAACACATGATAATTCGGGTCCCAATAGTCAAGGCAAGCATCCAAGAACGGTTTCACAACCTTAATGAGTTTCAAACTCAATAAAGACCCAAGGTTATAAGCACCCATGTCATGCTTCTCCATATTTGAAAATTCATTGGTCCATTCCTTTAAACGGATCTCCAAAGTATTCATGATGACAATTCTCTTTTTGAAGATTTATTTTGGGAGTTTTATGTGAATAGACGAAGAAGAGACGAAAGATTTGTGTGAATTTAAGCTTCGTCGACGCTTCTATTTATTTATACTAATCATTGTTTCCAAAAATCCGCCGTAACGGACCGGCTTGGGAACAAAGCGGCGCTCTTCCGCGCCTCTTCAAAGGGACGCAGCTCATGCTGCGCCTCTTCCCCGGTCTCACTTCTGTGATTTCCGCGTTGGATCTTTCCTAATTCTATAACGCATGATTTCCTATTCCTGCGGGGTTTTATTTTGGTAAATACGAGAAGTTTACCATGTTTCAGACTTCCTAGATTCGCGGGCACGCATTTCAAGGCAACATCAACATTTCTGCCATTATATCACATTCGCATATTTCATTTTAAACATAATTTTCACTTTAATTTTGGCTTGTGTATATTGATTTCTATTATTTAATTTCATTTTCTAAACTTATAGATTTGTTTTTTTTTCTTTTTTTAGGGGGTAACCCTCCCTATCGTCCGGTCATTCCCGGCAAATTTTTTGCACTTTTGTGATCTTTTGAGTCTCATTTTGCGCTAATTAAGGCCATATGTATATAAAATGTATGTTTTGTGTGATTTCTATGTAAATTTCGGCAGTATGACGGCGTAAACCGTTGTCTACCAAACCTGTTCAAGAACTAACCCGCAGACACAAGCAACAACAACCCAAAAGAAAGGCACTCAAAGGCGTCATATATACACCAAACAGAGCAAAATGTACAAGCAAACTGGGGGCTTGCGCCCCGAACGAAGTCCAAAAGTCCAAGCAAACTAGGGGCTTGCGCCCCAAACAAAGTCCAAAAATGTTCAAAATCAGATGTCCAAATGTACAAGTCTACAAAACTACACAAGACTACTGTTGGGCGCCCTCCAACTCGGCAACTCTCGCCACAAGAGCAAATGATCTCGATCCCGAACCTCGAGCTCCCTCAACACGCGAGCGGTCTCCTCCCGAGATCGGGTCAACTCTCGCTCCACCAAGCGGTCACCTCAGATACAAAGAACAAATTGGCTCATGTCAATCAATTCAAGCAAATAAAAATCATCAAAAAAGGAAGAAATAGGCGTAAGGTTCATACCTGGCGACCTCGACCACCGACGAGTGCCTAAATGGCAGTAGCTCGCAGCCGGTTGGCCACCCTCCATAGTGCCACGAATCGGGACGGCGCGACCTGCATTATCAAAAGAAATTCTCAGCAAATTGAACAAACTCAATCAAATGTGTTCCTACACGAAAGTTATACAAGTTAGAGGCTCACCCTCCGAATCGATGATCTTGCGCCGCCTAGGCCGGATCCGTCACGCCTACGTCAAAGTCACGCAACTCGGAGATCGTCGTCCTCCCGGTCGCGTCGGTGTACTCGAGGGTCTCGGGGTACTGCGGGGCTCGATGCCCGCCGCCTCGACCTCCTACAAGGACAAATAGCTCTCATTAATCGATGATCTTTCGTCACAATTCTCAAAATCAAATCAGGAAAAAAGTAAAAGATACTCACCACTACCGGCCAGTACGCCAACCTCCCGTAAAGGAACGCCGAGTAGTCCTCGCCAGGGAGAAGACGGTCGTCGCCACTGGCACCAGCCAAGTCCGCCTCCCTCTCGGCCTCGAAGGCTCCCTAAACATCGTCCCCGGAGGATCGACGGAACCGGCAACGCGTCCCGAGAGCACCGACGAGCCAACCACTCGCCCAAGTACCACACAGACCCATCGACGTCCTCAACAGTAGCCGACTCGGGCTCCTAGGTCGAAGGACCTCAGCGACAAAAGGAGGCGCTCCAGCGTACTCCGCCCAAGGTCTGGGCACCCACTGTGACAAGATAAGGCAAAGATCATTCCTATGATCAATTAAAGGCAAAGTATAAGAAGTATAAATAAGTATGAATGGGATACTCACGCTGCTCAGCTGAAGGGCGTTCACATCCCGCCGGTAGACATTGTGAGAAGAACACTTGCTCTTCGTCCAAGACATCACCCAATCCCTCACCACGGGATAGGCCCTCTCCAAATGACTCCGTCCTCTTGGGCGCGAGACTCGGGAAGTAAGAGTACACCCACGCCTGTAAAATAGAATAATCAGCAACGATCTTTCGTAGTTTGATAAAGAAAGGAATTTACTTTGGTCTAAAGGTTCATACCTCCAACAAGAGTCCAGTCCGACAAAGACTGAGAAGTCCCCTTCTCCATCAACTCCGGACGAACCATGGCCCTCATGAAGCGGATGAGGACCGCAAAACCAAGCAGATGACCCGGTCCCCAACGCCCTAGGGAACTCGGTCGAAAGAAAAGGAAGAAGCTTCGTCGACGGCCTCTCGCCCTTGTCTCCGAGGTAAATCGAAGACAGAACCACCAAAGCCACAGACGAGCCCTCGGCACCAGACAAGGAGGAGGAGCTGTCTCCCTCCCATCAATCATCACCAGCGCCGGGGTCTTCCCCGCAAAGTAGTCTCGAACGTAAGAACTGGGTACCAAACCCGGCACTGTAACAGCCTTCGGCGACAAGTTCCAGCCGATCAACCTCCTCGCCTCGGCCGAGTCCACCCTCATGGTAGTCTCCGGCCACACCATCTCCTCGATTCCGCACGGCAGACCAGAAATCATGCCGTAATCCTCCAAAGTGACTCCCACCTCACCAAAAGGCATGTGAAACGTGGAAGTCGTATCCCAGAATCGATCCAAGAAAGCGCGGACCAGGCTAAGGTTAGCCCACAACTTCCTCTTCACGATATCCCTCCAGACCTGAACCAGAGGACCAAACGCTCCACGCTCGATCATGGCCCTCTCCTCCGCCAACAGCCGCTCGTAGTGCTCCATCGCCGTCGTGTAGCCCGAGAATGACCTAATGTTCCCGGCCTCCTATTATGATTTGAAACAAAAGCTATCTTTAGTTTTGAATGAAATTTGAAAGAAAATTTGGACAAAGAATGAAAGAGGATGGGTATTGAGTAAGTGAATTCCTATTTACCAAGCTCTTCACTGTCCTGTAGGACAGGTGACCCTCTGCAGCCCACATAAGGTGCCTACTCTCCCAAGTCTCAGCCCACGCAGGAGCTCCCCTCAGCTGACGACCTCCTCGTCCGACGTTGGCCCGTCTCGGGATCTCCTCCTCCTCGACGGCCTCCTCCTCGTGAAACTCAGCAGCCATCACCGCAGCAGTGAAGGCCTGCTCCAAAGCCCCCTCGACAGTGGCGGCGTCGATCTCCATGGGAGCTCTCCCAGAAGTAGAAGCCTCATCACCTGCAACGTTAAAGCAAATTCAGGCCGCGTCACACGACGACAAGCCTTTGTTAAAGAGTTCTCGAGCCTTCAAGGCCCTAAAATCGCTCTTTCCTTGCTATCTTTGGCCATATTCCCATCAACCCGATCACTCATGTGATGAATTGGGTCAAGTCAAGTCCAGTTCGAAGCCTAGTTACGAGTTTCGAGTCGAAATTCGGCAAAAGATTTCGCTATAACGACGATTATGCCCCAAAAAGTGTCCCGAAAAAGTCACACAAACCAAAATTCCGAGATGGTAGGAAGTTTACCCATCATTCAAGGATCCCAAATATCAAATTCATCGCAAATGGGCAACCCTAAGGCTATTTTCGAAGCAATTTACTGGTTTAGTCAGAAACCGTCTCAAACTTTCACTCAAAGGCTCAACACTTGATGAAAATTCGAAACAAATACATGGTTATGTTCCTAACATCACCTACTATCCATTTCTAACATCAATTTGGCAAGGCAAATCCATTTGGGGGAAAAGCCCCAAATTTTCGATCAAAAGGGTCGAAAACCCTAAAGTTCGCGGCTCAAAATTCAACAAATGCAGAAGATTAATGCAAGATTAAGACACATACCTCGATTAGTCATGTTTAAAGCAAGCTTTTGAATCGAACCTTGGCGGAAATGGTGAAGATTCGAGAGAGAAATGAGTGATTTATGTTTCGAATGCAAATGAACACAATCCCTCTGATTTCGCGTTTTTACGCAGGAAAGCCAAATTGGGGAAAAGACGCAGCAGGCGCTGCGCCTCTTCCAAGAGACGCAGCTCTTGCTGCGCCCCTTCCTTTTGTTCCCTCCATAAGGATTTTCAAAAATTCGTTATAAGTTCGTTATTTGTGGGCCCATCTTCGATGCGCCTCTTCCACAATGCTATTTTAATCTCTGGGCCCATTCGACGATTTTCTTTCGTTCCGCCGCATTTGTCCCAGTAGCAAAGATATTTTGCAAAGATTGCTCACTCAAGATTTCTTCCATGATGATCAAGATGTTCCTAATCGTCAAAATATTTGTCCCCAGCGCAGCAGTATTTTGCAGTATTGCTCACTCAAGATTTCCTCCATGACGATCAAGATGTTCCTAATCGTCAATATATTCCCCAACAAGAGTTCGCTTGAGACCGACGCAAGCAGATTCAACCTCAAGTTTTGCCAGAGTTCGCTTGAGACCGGCGCAAGCGGATTCCCAGCCAGCTTTCTACCGACGTCCCGCTACCCTCACTATATTTTGTGTTTCCCATGAGTTCGACAGGTGTCGTTCTCCAGAAGTTCCTATACCCAAACCTTAGCTACCTTTAAGTTGACCTTATTGTTAGGCCTCCTTCCCGTCAATGCTTTCCTTTAGGGCCCCACACCCTAGCACAATCCTTATATATCCTTTAGGTCTTACCCTTAGCTCCCATGCTCAAACTTTAGCTCCTACGCAACTCCGAAAGCATCTCGAGAAAGAAGTCTCAGGTATGGTCTCTTCTTATGGCTGGCGAGCCTCCTTACGCAGTCTAATGGACTTTAAACGACCCTCCCCGATAGTCGACAGACTCTAAAATGTTCCCGACGACAGGTCCTTGGCTCAGACCCCTTGAGCCGCCTAGCGTCGCCATAGTCGTCAGGTTGTAATCTTCGATTGACCTGATGGCTATACTTTGACTTTCGCCTTGTCCAAGCCTCAGTCAAAGTGGGGACTCTGTAGATACCTCGTTTCTACACCTCCCGCAAACCACTCGGTGATGATTGGGCCGCATGTTTGATACGCGGAACGATTTGTGACAGTTCGTAAGATTATCGTCAAGTGATTGCTCAAATATTAAATGTCTACCTCACGGTTGTCATCTACGTACCGATACGGTCGTTTTGGCCGTAATTAGAGTACATTCGGAGTCCGGGTCAAAAACCGTCTCCGTTTCCTGATAACTGTTAAATCCCGAGTCAGAATGTTCTGGAATGTTCCGGATATTTCTATTCTATATTTCATAAATTTTATCTTTTGGCAAATAATATCCCGTAATATTCATATAAGATATTAGGATATTCGAATTATTTCCGTCCTACCATAACTCAAACGCGGAAATCTTTCTTCAGCAGGAGGAAACCTCCGGGAACAGACGCAAGAAAGGCTGCGCGCTCTTCCAAGAGACGCAGTGGTCGCCGCGCCTCTTTCCAGGCCCTTTTCTGCATGTTTCACGTATCTTTTTCATATCTTTCCGAGATTCACTTCCAAAGAGTCTCCGAAACCCTAGTTCCTTCACGTGATTAGTATAAATAGGAGCCTTCGCTCCTCATATTTCTCACGCGAGTGTCCGCCCTTCTCTTCTCCCTTTGCATTCTAGACTTTGTTCTTACTTATTGGCGCCTACGTGCTTGAACTTTCGACCACGTAAGCTCGGATCTTTCCGGGTACCAGCCTCTCCGTTGCATGACCGACCAATTTGACCAACTACACAATAATCAATCTAATTAATCAATTTGTTTCAATCGTTTTCCTCTTACGAGGGCACTTTCCTTGCATTCGCGTCGAACATCACTAATCAATATCTTAGTCCTTCTCGTTTCGTCAACACGTAAGTCTGAGGGTGTATAATCCTTATTTATTTATTGTATTTTACTTTTCGTATCATCAATTGTAAGGTTTACGTCGAAAATACCGTTAAGATCGATTTCTAAAACCCTTTGTTAAAACCTGTTTTTGCGGATTTCCAGTAAGTAACTGATCGAGTCCATTTCGTGTTCACAATTAAGCATATGTGGTCGTTGGTCAATGGTCGATACAAAACACAATTTATACTTCACAAACAACTCTACAATTAGTAAAGAGGCAAGTAAAGGTCGGATCCCAAGGGACGGGTATTGAAATGAAGATTCTATTGTAACTAGTGGTGTCTAGGGGTGTCACAAATTGGGTTGATGTAGAAGGTTACTAAACTAAGATAGCAATGAAAATAAACTAACAAGGTAAATAAAATAAGGGGTGTAAACAATTGATTAAAAGCACTAGGGTGTCATGGGTTCATAGGGGAATCATGGGATATGATCATACAAACATGTTCTCAAACTATAAGCAAGCAATTATTGTTGTGATGGATTGAGTTGGGTTATATCTTACAATCCTAGGAAAGTTTGGGTCCCGGAGCCGAATCTCTTGGATTGTACAACACCTACAAGTCGACTTAATCTTCCCTACTTAACACATGCATGGTCTAACAAGACTCGAGTTGGGTTATGTCTTACAAGTCAAGTTGAAAGGATAGAAGATGATAGTAAATGCAAGGATTCATAGGCTTAGCATTTCATCAAATATAACATGTGCATGTATTAAGATCAAAACAAGCAAGCAAATAAGATATGAAAGCATATTAATTTAAGCATGAATCATTCCCCATGTTGGTTTCCCCCTAATCACCCATTAAACCCTAGCTAAGAGACTACTCACTCATTATCATATTGATCATGCTAGAAAGGTTGTCAATCATACTAACATAATGAAACATGATGAATAAATGAAAGTAATTAGCAATAATTAAAAAGGGATTAAGAGATTATACCTACTAATGATTCCAATAATAAAGCAAGAATAATAGAAGTACTTGAATCCTAGATTGAGAGGTTGTCAATCTCCCAATAATAACCCAAATAATCTTCAATTACCCAAAATAAAGTAAGAACAAGAGAGAGATTAAAGAACTAAAACTTGGATTAAAACTTGATTAATATTTGATTACAATATTGAAGAGAGATTTGATTGATATTAACTACACTAATTATTGATAAGAAGAACATGCTCCTCTAATTAGACTAATGGGGTATTTATAGTGAAAATTAGGGAGGATGCATTAGGGTTAACTAAGGGCTAAACTAGTAATTACACTTTTTAAGTTGAGCAAGGAGACTCCGGGATTCTCCGAGAGAAGGGCTTCTCTTATCGTTGCTAGAAGAATGAAAACGTGCTGTGCTGCAATCCGTGCGGATGGGAGTCGGGACGGCCGGATCTGGGCTGAGGAATCCGAGCGGATTCTTGGGCAAGACGCTCGGATTGGCGAGGGGGAATCCGAGCGGATTCCTTTGCGGGACGCTCGGATTGGGCTTGGACGGACGGACGGATTGTGTACAATCCGTTCGGATTGTTTGTCAGCATCTTTTCTTCTTCTTTTCTTCCCTTTTCTTCATGAATTCCTTGGGGATTTCCTTGGGGACTCAAGGATCCTTTTCTCAACATTGCTCTTCTACTATGCTATGTACAAAGGCCTTCTAGTCTTGTCTCTCCTTGATGCTTGGTCATTGAATATGATCAATTTAGCCTTGTTTTGCCATGAAAATGCAAGATTCTTACTCCTTTCCTACCAAGGGATCAAAATCTCAAAGAATATGCAAAACAAAGAACTAAAGATAAGAAATGACCCAAATAGGCACTAAAAAGCATGAAAACAATGGTAATTCGGGGGCTAAATATGCGCCAATTATGGTCACATCAAATATCCCCAAACCGAACCTTTGCTCGTCCCGAGTAAAGAGGTGACAAAGACTAGGACCAATACTAACCTAACCTAATAATAATAGCCGATATGAGACAATTAGCGGGTCTCACTCCGCCCCTTCAACTCACAACAAGACAACCATGAGGTAGGATGCCTTCTTGCAAGTCAAGGTGGGTCTTGCCAAAATGGCGACACATCCAAACATTAAGCACACAAAAACACATAATGGATGCATCTACAAAAAGAATAGCCACTTTCCTCATCTAAGTGGCGGAAATTATCTACAAGGGAAGCAATTCAAGGGTACACAATCCTTCATGGATGCAATTTGTTCAAACTACTAAGCCTAGAAGGATACCAATAAATCACCTCCAAAATGTGTCAAGCTAGGGTACCTTTGTCCTCAATCGTTAAATGCTTTTGTCAAGAGTAGACTCCCTATGGTGTTAGAAACACTGGAGGATCGCGGAATTCCCACTCTTGCCTAGACAAGAAGAAGGGTCGTCCCCTCTCTACCATGCACAAAAATGGATATGATGGATAAAGGGATCGATAGATATTTGAGTTTCACTTTGGGAGTTTGCTTTCATTTTTGTTTTCCCCCCAATTTCTTGTGGCATATAACATTTGAGAACACTTTCTTTTTGCCAATTCTTTTTTGATTTTTGGCTTTTCAATACTTGACAACTTTTTTTTTTTTTTTTTTTTTGCATTTCTTTTTGAACATTTTCAAAGTCACCCCAATTAGTAACGAGAGTGCCTTGTATTTGAAGCTTTAGGAGTTCTATTTTTGCTCCTCTTTTCTTTTGATGCATTTTTTTTTTGCAAACTTTCTTTCACTTTTCATTTCTTTGAACTCAAATTGATTTCTTTTTGTGCCCATTCCCTTTGATGACAAAAATGTGGTAGAATATGGATGAATGATGGAAGTATGCATGGTTTCAAGGGTCACCTTGGAATAAACGGTAGCCAAGGAGTTATCACACCACAAGGTACTCTTGACTAGGCTTTAAACCATGGGTCAAAGGATACTAGCATGACACATCCTAGGGTGTTTTACAAGCATTCTAACAAGCAAAGTCTTAAGAATAAAAAGCATCTACTAGGGCCTATATACACTTGTCAAGCTTCCCAAATAGACGGTTTCGCAAAATTTTCTAACATGCAACTACATGCCATGATGCAACTAGCATATAAACATCTTAATGCAAATGATTCTACCAACTAATATGACATATAAACTAAATGCAATCCTAAGTTCACATTGTTTTTACCGCATCAATCAAAATAAAGCCACATAGTCATTAACATAAAGAGGAAAAAGGAGATTGGAAAGATCATACCATGCGGTCTTCAATATCCTCATGTCTCGGATGTGGCGTAGTCAATCAATGTGAACAAGGATGAACAAACACAATATATACAAGACAATATATACAAAGGAAATGAACTTGTTTTTGGTTTTTCAATTTTTCAAATTTTTATGATTTTTTGAAATTTTTTCAATTTTTATGGTTTTTGAATAAAAGTTAAGTGTTAGAATTCCCATCCCCACACTAATATGGGCATTGTCCTCAATGGCCAAAATGATGGAAATTATGCAAAGATGATGCATGATTTCTATACTAAATGCAATTCTACACTAAGCTATACTACATGATGCATGGTTTTTGTTATGACGGAGAGGATAATTTAGATTACCTCCCGTTGTGTATGCATTAACTTCCCCAAACCAAATAAGACACTATTGCTAATGTCAAAGCATGGGGGAGTTCATGCACACACTATGCTATGCATGAAACTAGATTGTCATTTTGGATTTTCAAAAATGGGAACAATAAAGAAAGAACACCTCAATGGAACCGAGGTGTGAGTCCTTTGGTGTTGCTAGGACTAAACCAACAATTAGTCAAAGTTAAATAAAATACAAACAAACAAGATGCAAAGTTCTTTTCATGAAAAATAAAGATAAAGAGGAGAGTTGAGAAAACTTCACTTGAACTAAGGTGGGTGCCTCTTGCCCGCTCCACCTAGTGATGAAGTAATCTCCTAGATATCGGCATCATCTCCTTCAATATCGGTATCCCAAATATCCCTCAAAGCATCACTTAAACTTGGATCCATGAATTCATCTTCTTCTTCACTCTCAAGCTTCACCGTATCACCTCCACAAGAGTCGCCACTTTCTTCCCCTTTGCGACCGTTTGCCCCTTCATTGGCCTTCTCCGAGTTGGGAAAGAGCAACTCCATTTGAGCCCATGAAGGAAAAGCTCCTTCTTCACTTATCCGTCCCTTTTGAACCATGTCGTGGTATTGGGGGTAAAGAGCATAATAGTTGTCCACCTTGGTTTCATATTGACGGTAGTGCAAGTCTTGCAAGATTCCCGTGACAAAGTCGTCACGGGGAGGATGAAGGGATTCGGATGGTTGTAAGGTTGGTAGGGAAAGGGGTAGGGAGGCACCTTTATCTTTTCACCTTGGGTTTGTTGTTCTTGTTGTTGCGGTGGGGGAGCTTGTGGGGGTGGAGCTTGCCTTTCTTGACTTTGAATGAGGTAGGAGGGTATTGGGGACAAGCGTCCTCTCCTTGGGGAAATTCGAGGTAGGTCGGCTATTGGAAGGTAGATAGGATCACTTCCTTTCGTCAACCATTTGATCCTTTTATCAACCCCCTCAAGGGTTACCCAATGGTGTTGTACAACAAGGAGGTCTTCATTAATTCTCATTCCTCCCGAGAGTGGAGTGTACTCATTGTTCTCATTGAACCTAGGATTAAAGTGCTTTGCAAGTCTTGTTATGAGTCCACCATTCACTATATGCTTCTTCCCATCATCATCTCCATTTCGAAATTTTGCCCACTTTTCTAGCAAAACTAGAGGTGCATTGAGATGATACCCGTCTCTTCCTTGAATGTTTAGATAAGATTCCATGAACATGAGGTCCAATTGATTCACAATAGCCGGATCTCGGCGGGCGAAGAGGGTACCCGAAAGAAATCGGTATGTGAGCCTCAAGATCGGGTTTTGGATGTGAAAAGCAAGACACTCCTTGGTAAGAATGAAGTCCCGGCCCGTCATGGCCCTCCACAAAGGTGCGACACTATACTTTTTGGGTCTTGATGTTCGGGTAGGCGAAACATCAAGCCCGAACACATTCGCAAATTCCACAAGGGTCATTGTTCTAGAGACATTTTCCAACCTAAACTCTATGCAAATCACTTTGTTTGAAGTTGTAATCTTTAAGCAACTCAAGAATTCGAGCACAAGAGACCGATAGGTGGGTTCATACATGCGAAAGAGAGTCGAAAGACCAAAAACCTCAAAGAGTGCCTCTACTTGGTGAAAGATTCCAAGTTTTCTCAAAGTATCATGACAAAGGAATTTAGTGGGAAGAATATTCTTACTTAAGAGTCGATGGAAGACCAATCGCTGCACATCATCAAGGAATTCCACATTCGAGAAATCATCGAGCCTTGTGAGGTCTACAATCTCCACATGCTCTCTTCTAATGGTGTTGAGATGTGAGGTAGAGGAACTTCCCACCATCCTTGGTCTTCTTTCGCTTCGAAAGGAGGATCTTCTAGGTGCCATTCTTGAGTTCTTTTGATTTGGGTTATTTTGTTTGAAGATTTGCTAAGGTTGTTCTTTGTTGATTGAGAATTGGAAACCCTAGAAAATTGGGGACTTTTAATTTTGTGGGTGAAGGGAGTGAATTGGATATGTATGGGAGTCATAAGGAGGTGGGTTTTATAGGGTAAGTGGAAGGAGTAGTGATGTGTCATTATATGGGTGGTGGGGTGTAATTTAATCGAGAAAAGTCGGGTCGAAAATCGGGAAGGGAGACGAGCGGATTCGAAGCTAAGACGCTCGGATTCTCCTCTCACGGGACGGGCGGATTCTTGGCAATACGCCCGGATTCTGCCACAGAGTAAAATCCCAGAATTTTTCTCGCCTCAAGACGAGCGTCCCGAGCATAAGACGCTCGGATTCTTCAGGGTCAGGACGGGCGTCTTCTTGAGAAGACGGACGGATTCTCCGACGAGAAATTTTCTTGAAATGCTCAGGGGAAAAGACGAGCGTCTTTCCACTAATCCGGCCGGATTCTCTCAGACGGGCGTCTTCTTCCATGGGACGCTCGGATTCTTCATCAGTCCAGAAACTTTCAATTTCTCAACACAGCTGGACGTGCGGTTTCTCCCCTGGACGTCCGTATTCTGCCAGGACGCCCGGATTTCCAGAGAGACGCTCGGATTCTAGCTGCGAGTGTTGACTTTTTCTCCTTTCTTTCAATGCATCCCCACACTTAGGAATTTGCTCCTTCCTTCATTCAAAAACTTGTTAGTAACCCTCCCTCACTTACACTCATGAAAAGAATTTATGCTATTAAACAAATGCAATTAAATAATAAATACAAGTTAGAGGGTTAGTATATTTACAATTGGTGGTTTAGGGAGGACTCCACCAAACTCTCCCTTAGATGGTTCTTTCAAGGGGAAGGAGGTCCGAGGTAGGTAGCCTCGACCTCTCCAACAAATGCTCCTTCATAGTATGGCTTCAACCTTTGACCATTTACCTTGAACTTGCTTCCATCTTCGGCCTTGAGTTCGAAATCTCCATATTTCCCAACTTCGGTTATCACATAGGGACCCATCCATCTAGAGTTCAACTTTCCCGGAAAGAGTCGGTAGCGGGAATTGAATAGAAGGACTTTGTCTCCCTTGTGCAAGGCCTTTTGTCGAATTCTCTTATCATGAAGCAATTTTGTTCTTTCTTTGTAAATCTTTGCATTCTCATAGGATTGTAGTCGGAATTCCTCCAACTCTTGGATTTGGATCATCCTCTTTTGACCGCTCAATTTGAGATCAAGATTGAGTGCTCGGATTGCCCAATAAGCTTTGTACTCCAATTCGATTGGCAAATGACATGTTTTTCCATAGACAAGCTTGTAGGGGGAGGCACCAATAGGAGTCTTATAGGCCGTCCTATAAGCCCAAAGAGCATCGTCAAGCTTTGTGCTCCAATCTTTCCGAGTCTTGTTCACAACTTTTTCAAGAATTTGTTTGATCTCTCTATTTGAAATTTCCACTTGACCGCTTGTTTGAGGATGATATCCCAAGCCGGTTCGATGTTGAACACCGTACTTGGTCAAAAGGGATGCAAGCTTCTTCTCATGGAAATGTGTTCCTCCATCACTAATGATAGCTCTAGGTACTCCAAATCGTGGAAAAATTATCTTCTTGAAAAGCTTGGTGACCGTTTTCGCATCATCATTTGGGGTGGCAATTGCCTCCACCCACTTTGAAACATAATCTACGGCCACAAGGATGTACTTGTTCCCGTTAGATGTCACAAAGGGTCCTTGGTAGTCAATTCCCCAAACATCGAAAATCTCCACCTCTAGAATGCCCCTTTGCGGCATTTCGTTTCTCCAAGATATATTTCCCGTTCTTTGACAAGCATCACAATAAACGATGAATTCTCTTGTATCTTGAAACATTGTGGGCCAATAGAAACCCGATTGGAGGATTTTTGCAACGGTTCTTCTTGCTCCATGGTGGCCACCGTAGGGTGATGAATGACATCCTTCCAAGATTCGTTGGATTTCCCATTGAGGGATGCATCTCCGGTAGAGCCCATCACTACACTCCTTGTAGAGGTTTGGATCATCCCAAAAGTACCTCTTCACTTCGAATAGGAATCTCTTCCTTTGGTTGTGGTTCAAGTTTGGAGGGAGCACTTTTCCAACAATATAGTTAGCATAATCGGCAAACCATGGGGTGATGTGCCTTTCAAGTTGAGTTTGAATAGCCATCAAAATATCGTCGGGGAATGAGTCATTGATCGGGGTTTCTCCATTCTCATCATGAAACCGGATCCTTGACAAGTGATCCGCCACTACGTTCTCGGCTCCTTTCTTGTCTCTTATTTCCAAGTCAAATTCTTGAAGAAGCAAGATCCATCTCAACAACCTTGGTTTTGCCTCTTTTTTTATCAAGAGATGCCGAAGAGCACGGTGATCCGAAAATACAATCACCTTGGATCCGAGTAAGTAGGACCGGAATTTATCCAAAGCATATACAATGGCAAGAAGCTCCTTTTCGGTCGTGTCATAATTCACTTGAGAAGGGTCGAGGGTTTTACTTATGTAATAGATGGCATGAAGAGCTCTCCCTACCCGTTGGCCAAGTACCGCTCCAACGGCGTAGTTGCTAGCGTCACACATAATCTCAAAAGGTAACTCCCAATTTGGGGGTTGGATGATTGGTGCCGAGATCAATGCTTCTTTGATTCTATTAAAAGCTTCAACACACTCGTCAAGAATTGGAATTGGGCATCCTTAAGCAAAAGTTGAGTGAGGGGTTTTGCTATTTTAGAAAAATCTTTTATGAAACGACGGTAAAAACCCGCGTGACCGAGAAAACTTCTCACCCTCTAACATTCACGGGAGGTGGGAGTTTCTCTATCACCTCAACTTTAGCTTTATCGACCTCGATGCCTTTTTCCGAAATCAAGTGACCCAAAACAATTCCTTCATTGACCATGAAATGACACTTTTCCCAATTTAAAACAAGACTAACATCTTCACATTTTTGCAATACAAGAGAAAGATTATGCAAGCATGAGTCAAAGTCCTTTCCATAAACACTAAAATCATCCATAAAAACTTCAATTATGGTCTCTAGATAATCGGAGAAGACGCTCATCATGCATCTTTGGAAAGTAGCGGGGGCATTACATAATCCAAAAGGCATCCTCCTATATGCAAAAGTGCCATAGGGGCATGTGAAGGTGGTCTTATGTTGGTCATCCGGGTGTATAGGGATTTGGAAGAATCCCGAATACCCGTCAAGGTAACAAAAGAATTTGTTAGAGGCTAACCTTTCAAGCATTTGGTCAATGAATGGTAAGGGGAAGTGATCTTTCCTTGTTGCGGAGTTTAATTTACGGTAGTCAATGCACATACGCCAACCGGTAGTCATTCTTGTGGGTATTAATTCATTCTTTTCATTTGTCACTACCGTAGTACCTCCTTTCTTAGGTACCACTTGGACGGGGCTAACCCACAAAGAATCCGATATGGGATATATGATTCCCGCATCAAGTAATTTCATGACTTCTCCTTTGACAACTTCTTGCATGTGGGGGTTCAATCTTCTTTGGGGTTGAATGGTAGGTCTATGGTCGTCTTCTAGATGAATCCTATGCATGCAAAAGTTGGGACTTATCCCCTTAAGGTCATCTAGACTATAACCTATAGCCTTCTCATGTTGTTTCAACACATCAAGTAATTTTCCCAATTGGTCATCATCAAGTCCTCAAGCCGAACCCGATACCGAATATTATCAAAATAATGATGATTATTCGAGTCTCGTTCCTCAAATCAACAAATGCGGTGTAAACGACCCTTTTAAATCAAATCGGGTTCAAATACCCATTTTCAACACGTTTGAAAACGTTTCCAAAAGGTCAAAACACGGCATATGACCGTAGGCCGACCCGCGCCTCAAGCAGGCCTTTTCTTTCTCATTTTCAAAACCAGGGGAGACCCCTTTGTATCGCCAGCTGGCTCGCACCTCATGTAGCCATCTGGTACAGGACCTGTTCCTCTTCCAGCAATAGTCTAGGACGATCCCGACTCCGGTTAGCCCGTATATAAGACGGATTAAATCAACGACTTAGAAAGCTCTCACATGTTAGGTTTAAAGTATTGGATGCGCATTCATGCATTTAAACCGTTTTATCAACTTTTGCATTCAACCAACCAAGATCGATCAGAGAGAAGCCATCTACGGGGGGATTGGGTGTCTGATTAAAGGGCTTCCAATTACGTACCTTCACCTCTTACTCAGAAACTTTGGATAGTGGACGGCCTTATCCAGGGCGTACGAGAGTCATTCTAGAGATAGGATGCTAAAGAGGGACGATTTCCTTATCTTTAGTACCTATGTCAAACGATGCTTTGTGCTTCGATTTGACCGAGGTATAAAGTGGAATTCGAACGGGTTCCAAGCATCCCACAAATGCTTGGTGGCGACTCCATACATCTCTAATCGTTTCGAGACCCTTAACGAGACGAAACCGACCGATCTAAAACGATCCGGTCGAAAGCATTTTTATGCCGCCGAGCGTGACTTTCAAAAGACCGCTATACGTCCAACAGATCGGCTTGGCGTGTAGGTGGCCGTGTCCACATATTTGCTACTCCACTGGGGAGAACTAGGACACTTACGTCTTTGTGATCCCTAGATGGTGAGACTCGAACGAGGTCTTGGTTGGAATGCATTAATTGATATTACGGTCACGGTCGGGTTCCTTGTCCGGGCCCACAACCTAACCCTTTTCGACCAATTGGCTCGTCTCGTCGGCGTGAGTTTTCTCATCCCCGCGTTTTGAATCCCGATTGAGTCAAGCATACCGATGACGTTACACATTTTTGTTTCGTCAAAGAGCTTTCATCACTTTTGAGCACGAGGTTAGGGCACCCTCCTTACACATTTTGTTTGGATTGGTATCCCTCTCGCAAATCGGGGTTTGATTGCTTGGTGTGTAACTCACCCTCTTAAGCCAAAATCCGTGTCAGCATAATGCATAATATAATGAACTGTGAGTGCTTATGTACTACTTGATCATAAGTCCTTCCCTGTCATTTTCAAAACTTTCAAAAACACCCTTTTGCGCCGTTATAATGCCCGTTTCAAACCTCGGTCTTTCGCCGACCGTTACACGCCTTTCTAGGCCGTCGTAATGACAATTTTTAAACCCGGTTTTTATAACCATTTCAAAACTCCTTTCTAGGCCGTCGTAATGACGATTTTCAAACCCGGTTTTTATAACCATTTCAAAACGCCTTTCTAGGCCGTCGTAATGACGATTTTCAAACCCGGTTTTTATCACCATCTCAACACGCCTTTCTAGGCCGTCGTACTGACGATTTTCAAACCCGGTTTTTACAACCATTTCAACACGCCTTTTTAGGCCGTCGTAATGATGATTTTCTAACCCGGTTTTTCACAACCATTTCAAATCACCTTTTTACGCCGTTATAATCGCCGCGTCTAGACACGGATTTTAACCCGTTTCGCGCCGACAATGGCTCTTTCAGAACCCGAGAAAAGCACACACCCTTTTCTCGAGACACTTTCGAGACCCCGAGGACCATGCACCGTCCCCGAGACCTCTTCAAATATTTCAAACCCGATTTTCAAAACATACAAATTTGAATTTCCAAAACCGTCTTGGGAAACAATGCACCGTTTTCCGAGCCGACTCAAACTCAAAACCGTCTTTTGCAAATAAACTTAAGACAACCCTTTCAACTGATCGACTTGCGGAGATCTCTATCTTCGGAAGCCGTTCATAAAGTGACAAATGAATCTTTTTGAAAATTTCTATTTTCGAAAACTTCAGTCCACCATTCCGATTCCGCCTCGTGTCTACCGAGTCAAAGCAAACGTACTTATGGGTCTTTACTTATGAGTCGTCTCACCACGAGACCCGTCCAATGGTATTGCGCCGCTATGTTGGACTCGTGTCAAAGGTTTGGTCAACACCGTCACGTCATAAATCGAGTCAGCACCGAGGAACCTTACACGGTCACCCTCGTCTTGTTGAGTCTGATCTTTGTCTCGTCCTTTGTGTTGTCTGCATTCAGTCTTTGAACCATGTCGGATCGAGTTGTAATGTGAGCCATTTTCTGCCTCAGAGCCATGGCCCCGTCTTCAACTTCGTCTGTCAACCACAACAACAATGATAACAACAGAGATCTCACGACTGATCAGCTAGCCAGCCTGCTTACCGCTCTTAAGGTCACCCTGGATCACGTCGAAACCCGTATCGACGCCATGGAGAACAAGGAAACTGGGGAACATAATACTCCACCTCTGGCTGAAACCGAGAAGAGGCTAAAGCTCTTGGAAGAACAACTCCTAGCCTGGGGTAACAATATCCATCTTGAGAACAACCGAAGGTTCGAACCTGTTGGGGATCAATTACCCGACAACATTACCCTAAATGATGTGCCTAAGTTCAAAGGAGTGGAGGACCCGCTCAATCATATCCGTACCTTCAAAGACTACATGGCCATTAAAGGGGTCAAACAGGAACTTTTCACTCGGATCTTTCCGTCCTCTTTGGAACCGATCCCTCGCCAGTGGTACTACTCCTTTGATCCGAAAAACCTTACTACTTGGGATGAGGTCGCAGTTGAATTCGCCAAATAATACGCCGACAGTGTTGAAATCTAAGCCAATACCCGTACTCTTGAGGTTCTAACCCAGAACGATAAGGAAGGGTTCACCGAGTTCTTAACCCGTTGGAGGAGGGTGAGTACTCAATTGGTCAGTAAACCGAGTGAATCAACTTTGGTGGAAAAGTTCGTCAACAATCTCCGCCCAGTTTATTCCAACTTACTGAGATATCAAAATATTAAGATATTCCAGGATCCGCAAATTCTGGGGACGCGCATTGAAGATGACCTCCGGAAGGGTGTCTTGGCCAAGACTACTGGCAGAGGCTACCAAGGATCCACCTCGACCGGGTGTCGCCCTTACGGCCAAACGAACAAAATCGATGAGGTCAACCTCGTTGAACCATCTACTAAGAGAGCTGAGCGCCCCCAGACAGTGTTCACTAATATAGGGTCAACTTACGCAAGTGCTCTGAAGAGGCTCACGGACCAGGGAAAGTTATAACCAATCGGACCCACCCCGGATCCGACCGATGCTAAGAAGTCCCGCTTCTGGAACCCCAATGCCTATTGTTAGTACCATCAAGGGAAGGGGCATGATTACTGAAACCTGCTTCAAACTCAAACACATAATCCAAGACATGATTGAGAAAGTAGATTTGCCTTTACCCCCACCGACTAAGCCAAACAACAAAACAAACCCTCTGGGGATCCACGCCATATCCAACGATGAGCCAACTCTGGACTGCTCACACCTCATCCTGCCATTTGATGATGAGGTGAATGCCTTGGTGAAAGATCCCTCGGACGGGGTGTTTGTGTTCAGTGCTGCCACTATGCTCACCATGTTCCAACAGGTTGAGGAAGCCATAGCCAGTCTCTCCGAGAGGATCACCCGACTTGACGATGCCTACCGTCGACTTATCTTCAATCCTCCACCGCCACGCCCGAGGGAGAGTCTCAGCGCCCAAAACTACCCATACCAGGACAGATTTCTCCCACGACCATTCTGGCATGCACCTCAATATAATCACCCTCACAATAATCATCCTCACAATAATCAACCCCACAAAAACTACCCCCACAAAAATTACCCTCACAATAATCATCCTCACAATAATCAACCCCACAAAAATTACCCTCGCAAAAATATCCCTCACAAAAACTACTCACCAAGGAATACCCCTCCAAGGTGAAGGAAATGTAGATTCATATACATACTAACATACTCTTATATGTCGAAATTAATTTGTCATAAAATTAAATGTGGATTTTATGCATGCAAACAATAATAAAATAGAGGAGAAATCATGTCCTTACTTTGATAATTTCGGTTTAATAGGCACAAGAGAGATCACCTTTCTCTCTTGTTCTTGAGCTTTTCCTTATGGAAGAACAAAGATCCAAGTATAGGATCTCTCCCTAAGCTTTATACCCAAGGCTATCTCTTAATACAAATTAATATTATAAGTACTAGTATAATATTAATAAGGTAGAAAATTGAACCAAAATATTATTTAACACTTGAATATTTCGGTTTTTATGAGAGAAGGAGAGGAGGATTTTTCTTCTCACTAGAACTTATATTTTGGATGATGAGTTGAATGAATAATAATACACTACACTTAGTATATTATTAGGTAAAATTATAGGAAAAACAATGATGGGTTTTTCTTCCCAAAACCGTGTAAGAGGAGAGGTTAAGGGGAGCCAATGCATGCCCACATTTGTCTTCACAAGGAGTAGTAGGGTTGCATGGCTACTAAAGCAAAACAATCATTATGTTTAGCTACTAATTAAACAATTAATTAGCTTAAAACTCCTCCAATTTTCGGCACTTTTAGTTAATATGGATTCCATATTAATTTTGTCAATTGTCAATATGTTACATGTCACATGTCACATAAACTTGTTATGTATTTTTATCATATTAAAAATCAACGTATTAATAAAAATACGTCACATACAAAAATCGACTTAGTAATTTCATAATTACTTGTGCCAAAAATTTTACCAATTATAAATTACAACCGATTGTATTTATAACAATTCATTCAAATTTAATTGTTACATTAAACAATTATTTCATCCGAGTAATGATACAATTCAATTACTCAGACCGTATCTTATTTAATCACATTTCAATATGATACGTAAATTTTACTTCCAAAATCGTCCGTCAATTTTCAAGTAATTTAATTAACTCGTAACATTATACGATTAATTAAATAATCAATTAAGAGTGTTGCCCTATAGGTATGACCTAGGGGGTCAACTGATCACCACCGTCACACGACAGTAATGTCAAACTCTAGTAAGTCAATCATTACCGATATATGTTGACCAGTTGACAGTAACAAAATTACTTCCCAATTGTATTCTATATAATGAGATTTAAACATGTGATCATCATGATCAACAGTCGTGATCGCATTATTGTCCGATTTGTGTTATTATGAGATATCACGAAATCAATCCATGCATGTTAATATTTCTGGTCCTAAAATGTTTTAGGATATTTTGGTTAATTTTTCGGATTTTTTTTGTTCATATTTTACAATAATGGCATTTAAATGTGATTTTATGAGTAAAAATGTCATTTTTGGTCTAAAATTAGCTATACTTCGAATTTTTCATTGATTTTTGGATATGTTGTCACATATATTATTTTGAGATAACCTGTAAATTTTCATAATTTTTGGACTTGTTATGCTCGAAAAATGAATTTCTCATTATTAAATTCGGATTTAAGTGAAAAATAGGTTAATATGAGTTAAATTTCGAATCTGGTCATAGAAAATTAATATGTTGTCACATGCAATTTTACAAGATGTGTGTAAAATAATTGGCTATAAAGAAGTCTTTTTGCATGATTTATGAATTTTTGAAGAAAAATAGCATAAATAGTGACATTATTAGTGAAAATTAATAAAACATAATCTATGACTTAGGAAAAACGTCTAATGTTGCATTTTATTTTCTTTTTCAGATCTAAAATTGAAAAGTTAGTGAAAATAATTTTTCCATGTTTTTATGATTATTTTATTAAAAATCGATAAACCGCAACATTGTTTTTCCTAAAATCTTCAAATTTTTAACCTAAGATTTTGAACATTATGAGTGTCATGGAATTTTTCCAGAATGTTCATGAGTTTAAATTTCAAATTTTGAATTTATTTGAAATTTTGTGATTTATTTGAAGTTTAATAGCTTATTTTGTAATTTTTAGTCCATTTATGAACAATTTTATAAAATATGGGTTAATTATGGTCAAATTATTAGTGAAGACTATATTTTGAGTCCTAAGAGGTTAGGGTAATTAATTTATGCATAAATATGAGTTTATGTATTTTTGTGATTATAAAAATGTTGAAATCACGCAAATCCGTAAAAACCGAGTAATATACGATATTGGCAAATTAAAGGCGATTTAGCATAAAATTGAGCATGTTCTTACATATTATAATGCTGCATTTTCTTTATGATTGTCATAATTTTAATTTATGTAATTTTTGAATTATGTAATTTTACTTAGTATGGCCTTAGATTTTAATTGGTATTTCCCGAAATGTATGGGAATATCGATTCGGTTGTAATTTTTTATTGTGATCTCGTATCATCGTTTTGTAATTTAATAGATTTATTTTAGTTACAAATGTATAATAGGAAATTATGTAATTTGTTATGTAATTTTATTCATTCCGGAGTTCCCAAAGACGGATTTCTTCAAGAATGGCGATACATAAAGACGGTGTTACCTCGAGATGCGTGCCACAACCGAAGTTCAAGGGACCAATGGAGTTGGTTTCCGAATATGTAATAGTTAAATAGTTTTTCTATTTTAGGAAAGGTCATACTAGGATTTTTTATCTTTATGCTTGCATTTTATTTTATGTCACATGCATCGCTAAATCGCCATAACTAAAACATGCATCCTTATTTTATCGAGTTTATCGACCGTGTCAATTCAAATTATCGTAGTTCACCGCTTTAGTTCACTTAAAACGTGATAGATAATAAATTGACATGACCTCTCGCTAAAACAATTAATTGAGACATAGCCTTACCGAATAGTAGAAACCATGAAAACCTATTTCGCGAGGGAGTGCACTCGGCTACCCCGGGGTACAAACCTTGTTACGTAGGGGAAGTGGGTGATAAATGTCTAATCCACCGAATTCATGTTGATGAGGGTTTCATCGGCTACCCCGTGCCTAAGTTAATGTGGGTTTGGATAATGGACACATTTATTCGAAATTTGGATTGAACTCAACAAAAGTAATCGATAAGGGTTTCATCGGCTACCCCGTGCCCTTGTTGATGTGTTTTGGGCTATAGATAAATATTAGAGTAATTTTATCGACCAAGAGTTCTAAAAGTAGAATCGATTAAAAGTTAATCCACCGAGTTATATTGATAAAGGTTTCATCGGCTACCCCGTGCCTAAGTCGATATGAATTTGGGTCTTGGAATCATTTATCTAGTTGGGTAGAGGTCACTAGAAAAATGCCTAAAACTTGTTTAAATCATACATTTTTACGAGTATTATTAAAACGACATTTGTTTTACTCCTTATATTTTGTTTTGTAGACCACTTCTTTTTCATAACAAATGGCAACATCAACACCAACTCCTAATGCTACACCACTCGCTAGTTCGTCTTGGCTCCGATCCTTTATAGATCGATGTAAACTTGAAAAGAATGGGTCAAATTTCTCCGAATGGGATGCCCAACTCAAATTAGCCGCCGAAGGTGACGACAAGCTTCGTTACCTTACCGAGGCATCTCCACCCGAACCCTCCACTAGGTCCACCGCGCCACTAGGGAAACATATGAGGCTTACCAAAAGGAGTCCGCCGCAATGAAAAATGTCTTAATATTTGCGATGGAGGCGGACCTCCAAAGGAGAGCCTTCAAAATGGGCAATGCTAATGAGATTTACTCCAAACTTGTGACCATGTTTTCACAAACTCCGCGGATCGTCCAATATGAGGCGGCCGCGGCATTCTTTGATCTCGACTTCAAAGAGGGCCAAAAGGTTAGCCCTCATGTGCTCAAACTCATGGAGCTTGTCGAGACCTTGAAAATTCAAAAGGTTGAAATCCCCAAAGAACTCATCGTAGATAGGATTCTACACTCCTTGTCCAAAGTCAAGGCATATGTGCAATTCCGGGTGAATTTCAACATGCAAGACAAGGATGTGTCTCTTGAGGAGTTGCACAAGTTACTTGTGCAAGCCGAGAGGGACATGGGGTTAAATGTGAACCCTCCCAAAGATGTGCTTAACATAAGCACAAAGAGTAAGGGGAAGTTCAAGAAGAATGGAAAGAAGGGTAAAAAGCAAGCTCCCACATTCACCAAAGCTAAGTCTTGTGAAGCTAGCACATCCAAAGTCAAGAAGGGTCCTCTTGATAAATGCCATTATTGTAATGGCATGGGACATTGGAAAAGAAATTGTTCCAAATACCTTGGTGATATCAAAGCTGGAAAGATTACTCCAGTAGGTAAATGACTAACCTTCTTTTATGTTTCTAAATTCAACTATGGTATTATTATGCAAAGTTGTGATAATGTATCTCCCTTTTTATTGTAAATAGGGCCTCCACCAAGCAAAGACAAGGGAAAAGAAAAACAAGTATGAGAAACCATGGAGAAGCTAAGGATAGCTTTTATGGAGCTTTGTTTTTCATTGTCTTATTTTAAGTAATGTTTTAGATTTTAGAACTTTAAATTTCCGTGTTCGACATGGAAAAGTATTTTGGATAATGGTTTGTATTTTGGATGATGGTGACTTGGTTTGCAACCCAAGTCACCCGTTTTTATCATTTATCCTTTCTAGAATTCAACAACTGAAACTAAAGCAATAAGTCTCATGACAGCGGAAGCTAGACTCGAGTGATGACTCCCCATCTCGTCTTCGAAGCTAAAGATCATCATCACCTATCACAATCTGCTTACCATCTCCGAATGGATCACCACATATTTACAAAACAACAATGGGGTCAGTTTACTGCATAATCAAATAAGACAAAGTACGATAAGATAAACAGCTATTCACAATCCACCTCCAACACCCAATCACACCTCGTAACTGACTACACACTAAAGGGTGTAGCCCTGCCATTGGGGGACCGCAGCCTTGCCCTCCTAAGCCCCCGCTCATCAACGCGCGATAACCATGTTCATTAATGTGCATATCCCCTCCTGTGGTGGGTTCCACAGAGGGCGAAACTAGGGCGTGAAGCCACTCCCGCAAGTGACTCCCCTCAGCCGAGGACGCACCTCGCGAACATCATCAACAATCTCAACAGCAACACCAACTCCAATCCAACAACATCAATTAGTCACAATATCAATCATACAAGCAATTACAACACATATCTTAAATCAATTAAACAGTAAATCGAGTAGGGAAACCCTACCTTAGTACAAAGTGAAATGAGACAATCAAGCAGGCAAAAACGGCTCCTCTACGAAATCTTCACCTAAAACAATCATACAATTCCAATTACAAACATGCCAAAATCCTCTTTCCCCCAAATCATAAATTAGGGCAAAACCCTAAAAGACAAATTGATGAAACTCATAGAATTAGAGGCTTACCGACACAATCGACGCAAGAAAGGATGAACAAGACTCACGACAGATCCACGAACTTGAAAGAGAGATTTGGAGATGATTAGAGTTACGTTGTAAGTTTAGGTTTTGTTAAAAATTATTAAGAAACTTAAATCCTCGTTTATATAACTCTAATCCTCTCTAAATCAAACCGCGGAAATAACATCGTCGATACTCGGTCGAGTATAGAGTATACTCGGTCGAGTATCCTCTACTCGGTCGAGTATTCCTATACTCGGCCGAGTATTCCTGGGCAGTAGTCTGTCCAGAAACACACGACACACCTACTCGGCCGAGTAAGCCATATTCGGCCGAGTAACAGGCTTAGAAAACCGTAGTATTACAGTCTTCCCTCCTTAAAAAGAACTTCGTCCCCGAAGTTCACACTATACGTTCAAAACAAAACCAACTACTACAACACAACTCCTCAACAACCCCGCGATAACCACTCCAAGTACCAAATAACTTCTACTATAAAAGAAAAAACACCCAACTCAAACTGAAAAGATGACACAACATCGCTAAGCTAACTCAAACTAACCCAAAAACAAGCATGCGACCATCTCCTACCCCCCCCCCCCCCCCCTAAAAAGACAACGGTTACATCCCCGTAACCAAAAATACCTGACCAAAAAGGTAAGGAAAATGCTCTCTCATCGACTCCACCGGTTCCCATGTGGCTTGTTCCACATTGTGACCAGAGGACCTATAGCAAGACGGTCTCATCATTCCTTGTCTTGCACACTTTTCGGTCTAAGATTTCCTTAGGGACCTCCGCATAAGTTAGAGACTCATCAAGCTCGATGTTCTCAACCTCAAGCACATGTGATGGATCACTCACATACTTCCGGAGCTGTGAAACATGAAACATGTTGTGGACTCGATCCAATGCTGGTGGTAAAGCTAGCCGGTAGGCTATTTCTCCTACACGATCTAGGATCTCATACGGGCCGATAAACTTCTGGATCAACTTCCCTTTCTTGCCAAACCTCATCACCCCTCGCATAGGTGACACTTTCAAAAAGACCTTGTCACCCACTGCGAACTCGATGTCTCTACGGTGCAAATCTGCATAACTCGTTTGGCGATCTTGAGCTGCTTTCATCTTTTGACGAACCAGACGAACTTGCTCAATCATATCTTGCACCATCCGTGGTCCTAAAACCACCGCCTCTGCACTGTCGTCCCAACAAACTGGACTCCCGCACCTCCTGCCATACAAAGCCTCAAACGGTGCCATCCTAATGCTGGTGTAATAGCTGTTGTTGTAAGAAAACTCAACCAAGTCCAGCCTATCTTACCAACTCCCACCGAACTCCATGGCACAAGCCCTCAACATATCTTCCAAAGTCTTGATAGTCCTCTTAGTCTGACCATCTGTCGCAGGATGAAAAGCTGTACTCATCTTTAAGGTCGTTCCCATCAAATCCTACAACTCTTGCCAGAACCGTGATATAAACCTCTGATAGTGGGTTTGTCGCACTCCCCAAATCAAACAAATAACTCAACTAATGTAGTAGGGTAGTCGAGGTCGAACCACAGGGAGATCAAGTTTGAATACTAGTTTTGTCTTACATTATAAGTTAGCTACGTGAATCAAGAAATTGGTTGATATTAAACTAATTAACTAAATTAATAACTACTAAAACAATTAAAGTAAGAAAGCAAGTAGTAGAAATGGCAATTCAACAAGAGAAGTGAAAATGAGCAAGAAAAGATTAAGTTGTAAATCAAATGATTAAAGGGCCTAGAACTCGGTTCTCCCACAACGATTCATAATTCCACGTCACGATTCCCTAGGCTAATTTCTCGGGTAGACAAACAAGGGGGAGATGGCTCTAATTCGCCTACTAACTCCCTCTCGGGCTCATAATAGGACACTAGCTCTACCCACCAACCCCCCTCTCGGGTTCGAAGGTCGAAATCCCTAACTCAACACCCAACTACCCCAAAAACATGCATTTTTCCAAGGTGGTCAAGAAATCGGTCAAGGTCATTAAGTACTCATCGTTTTCCGGGTCATCCCACTCCCTCTCTCAAGGGTCGATTTCAAACGCTAGTCTAGAGGCACCCTCCCTCGGTTCTCCCTTTCGGTCTCAACCTAGGTTAGCAATAGGGTCGAATTCCGGGGTATTCAAATCACAACCTAACCAACTCTCGTTGGTGGACAAGGGTCATAAATCGACACTACCCAAAATCAATCCATAAACCCAAATCAATCCTCTAAACTACCCTCACCAATTTCCCCAAATAATTAGCCCTTCATGAGATTCAATTAGTGAAATTACTCATATTGGGTCAAACCGAGTCCTAGTAGAAGACTACTCACTAATCATGGTGCTAAGAGCAATAGAAACAACAAAGATGGTATCTTTATGCATAATCATGATGGAAGCACAAATCCTATTACTAATCATGCAACAATCCAACTTAAATTATAAGAAAAGACAATTTAATTCAAGAGACAATGAAGATTAAACTAAAGGCACAAACTTTAACTCAATAAACTCAAAGACTCAATCTTTAACATGAGAAATTCAAAGATTCAATCTTGTAAACAACAATGGTGAATAGAGAAAAGATGAACAAGAGAGAGAATAACAACAATCTAACATAAACAATTAAGATTAAACTTGAAAGAAAAACAAATGTAAACAAATGAAATTAGGAAGAGAAATTATACCAACTCAATAGCAAAGAAAAGAACTTGGATTGAAATATGGAAGGGTTCTTCAATTCTTCAAATACAACCCAAAATTACTAATTGTAAACTAATGAAAAGAGAAGAACTTGAATGAACAAAAGAAGAATTAAACTAATAATTAAAGAAAGATAACAACTTTTTATTGAATGAAAATAAGAGAGAAGATATGAGGGTTTTACAATATTGAGAGAGAATAAGATGAACTAGTCTAATTTCTAAGGGTAGTAATTGTGTTGAGTAATCCCTTGTGTGTGTTAATGGGTAGTTCTTTTTATACTAATTTATTAATTAATAATACTACTAATTACTACTACTACTACTACTACTACTACTAATAATAATAATAATAATAATAATAATAATAATAATAATAATAATAATAATAATAATAATAATAATAATAATAATAATAATAATAATAATAATAATAATAATCCTAACACACCACACCAACTACACGGCTCCAAAAGCCAAAATCCAATGAAAGCAAAGACAAAAAGGGGGAAAAGGGGGACGCATGAACAAAACGCAGCAAAAGGGGTGTCCTGCCGGCACGCCGGCGGCCGGGGCTTGTGCCGGCAGCGAGGGCAATTGAAGCAAGGGCAGAAAAAGGATGGGTGTGCGTTATGCCGGTAGGCCGGCTGCCGGGGCACCGGTAGAAGATCACAAAAATGATGCGAGGTAGTTGATTTGGTGCGTTTTGCCGGCTAGACGGCTGCCGGTCCCTATACCGGTAGCGAGGCCATCACAAAAAGGAGGAAAAATGGGTGTGTTCTGCCGGTAGGGGATGTCGACTGCCGGGGCACCGGCATGGAGCACAAAGCTTCATAAAAGCTCGGTTTCGATTTGAGTGGGCCAACATTCTTCATTCTCGTCTTCAATTCTGTTGTCGCTTTGATTCCGAGTTCATGATGCGAGTTGATGATGGTAACGTTGATAGATACGGGATGCAGGGGCATTATGATGAAGGATGTTGGTGCGTGTTGTTGTTAATGCAGGTGATGAGCGGGAATGAATGATGATGGTGAATGAATGAATGTCGAGATGGGACGGTAATGGTGGTGGATTAAAATGGTGGCGAGGTGGAGCTGAATGGTGAAGATGAAGGTGGTATTTGGTTATGGAAAAATGGAAATGCAGGGGAAGAAGACGATGCAGGAGACAATTAGTTGGTTCATGGAAGGTCAAAGTCAACCTTTGACTTTCCTTTTTCTTGTTTTCATTTGATCCGTTTTTGCTATCAGACCCGTCTCAATTCCGTCTTGATTTATTTTAAATCGAATATCCTCTTTATTATTTCGCCTTACCTACAAATTATTATAAAGTAATATTAATAATAATATTAAATAAATATCTGACTAATTAATAATAAATATGACTACGACGACTAATTGTTACAATTAGTAAATTAAATGAGCTATTTAATCATTAAGCACGCAAAATTGAGTCGGAATAAGGTATAAATGCGGGGTAAAATACAACTAAAATGCTACTTATCAAATCTCCCCACACTTAAACCTTACTCGTCCTCGAGTAAGCTCATTTAAATTAAACTATAACCCTTAATATAGAAGAATAGCTAATCTAATAATATCCGATGAGAGGCAATTAACGGGCCTTCTCCGTCCCTTCAACTCACATTGAAATACAATGAGGTATGCATTCCGATGCAAGGCAAGTGGGGGCTTGCGGAAAATTTCGACACATCCATCATTTAAGCACGAATCAACATATAAGATGCATCACAAAAAGTCAAACCGCTTTCCTCATCTAAGCGGCCGTTTTTTTCTTTCAAAAATCGAATAAAGAGAGTCATTAGCGGAGGATGTCGTCTCCGGGTCTTACCAAGGTGTCAATTCCCTAACTTTAGCTCAAGTAGCCAATATTGACAACACGGGTGCCTAAGAAACAAATTCTAGGCGGGAAAGGGGAAGTACTTCGCTATACTCCCAAGAATGACACGACACACGCAAGATTCGACTCAATATCAAACCCTTGACAAAAAGGAGACCAAAGCCCCACTCTCACGGGTTTCACTAGTCACTCAAATGAAAGAACGGGGTGATTTTTGTGACAAAAAGTAGCCAAAATCACTCTCCTAACTCGACTTGCGAAGCATGTCCGTAATCTAATATGGTACTATATCCAATTTCCGCAAGAGAAATGTAAAATGATGCACATACAAGAGAGACATCCGGGTAGTAATGGGGCTTAGGTTAGGTGAAAAGGGATCGGTGCAAACACCGTTTTATGACATGTGAGGCTATCGGATCGAGTAGTCGTCACATCTAACCAATTCACTAAACTCAACCAATACAAATGAATTCTTCCACAAAATATGGCAAGATTGCCATTTCCAAAAATCATTCAATTCTCTTCAAAACAAACTCAATTTGCAAATTACCAACCCTTTATTTGGCACAAAATATACATTCTTTTCTTTTCGTTTTTCATTTCATTTTTCTCCTTTTCTATTTGTTTTTCCTCTTCATTTTTTTTTTCTTTTCTATTTGATTTTCTTTCTTGCATTTTTCACGACTTGTTCACCTCTTATTAAACAAAAGTAGCCAAAGTTACATTTCACTCATGTGGCATTTCGATCATACACCTCAAGGTGAGTCAAAATTTCAACCCAAATATACTCCACAAAAGAACCACAATGACGAACTACTCAACCAAGGTGAGTTGTTTATGGGATGTAGTTGTTTTGTTGGCTATAGAAACGATATGGTTAAGGCTCAAAATGGGTTAACAAAGGGAAACAAAGACTCAAGGGCATAACAAAGGCTTATTTGGCTATTGTGAGGTTACTTTATTTGAACAAATATTGTCTCAATATACACACCGACACTTCTGCGGTAAGGAATGAGCACCATACTTGTGCGTTTTGACATGACATACCACGTAAGGAGAACTACTCTCATAACCTAAACGGGACCGGTTTGATGGACCGGCCATATGGAGGCTCTATCCTCACATTTTAGTCGCTAGGTCGGTCCTAGGTCAAGTCTCGGGTCCAATACGGTCTCACAAGGTGGTCGCAACTTGGTTGTTAAGCTAGACTTCCGGGTTTTTGCAAGCAAAACCCCTAACATGTATCATCAAGAGGCACGAGCTATCAAGAGGGAAGTGACACGGGCAAAACAAATTATCATCATTGGCAACATATGCCCTCCACATTTAGACCCTTTATGCAAATATTTACAAACAAGATGCAACGTGTATGAAATGTAATTAAACATATGAACAAGCTACGTGAATGCAAGAGTGAACACATATATACATTTCTATTCTAAATGCAAACAATATCTAGTCCTAACAACACACCAACAACACAATCATATCCAAAACGGTTCCCGAAAGGAACACCCACATCAAATATCCCGTCCTCCTCCATGCTTATATATACAAAAAGAAAAGGAAGGATAAAGGAGAAAGGATTGGAAGAATTTTACCAAACGTCTTCTCCGATGCTTGCATGTGTTGTCAATAAAAAAGGTTAGGACAAATGCAATATATATAATATAAACAATGCAATATTTTTGGGATTTTTGAAATTTTTCAATTTTTAAGCATTTTTGAAATTTTCTCAAATTTACAAGTATATATACAAATATAAACAAATATACACAAGGTGGATATTTTCCTCCCCACACTTAAAATTTACATCGTCCTCGATGGAACGAGATATAGGGAAGAAATAAGAAAAATAAAAGGCATGTTTTTGTATTTTTAAATAATAGAATTTCCTCCCCACACTTATTTATTTACATAATTTCCAATGGAAATAAATGTGTGAAGGAAATTCGAAAATTAAATACATGTTTTTGAAGATTTTTGAAATATAAAATTTCCTCCCCACACTTATTTATTTACTATGTTTCAAAAAGGAACAAATGTGTAGAGGAAATTGAAATTAAATGCATATTTTTGGTTTTTCAATTTTTTTTTTCAAAGAAAAGAACATGTTTTTGGGTTTTTAGAAAAAATTATCAAAAGGAAAAAGAAGCATAAAAAGCTTGGGTTGCCTCCCAAGAAGCGCGGTTTTGAGGAAACCGTCAAACCTACAATCAAACACAACAAACAAGTGAGTTATTTAAAAATCCCATCAAAGATCTCATTAACTTATCAAAAGAAGATGACCAATTTTCAACAAAATGGTTATATGCAATGAAGAGCAACAAACATGACAAATGACATACATAAGAGACAAGATGAGTCATAAGCAATTTGTAAGAAAAGGTGAGCACAACAAATGTGTCATACTCACCCAAAGCCTTATCATTTTCTTCCAAAGGCACAAGAGGTAGACTCTTCAAGTCATGCATATCATCACAATCATACTCAACAACCACATATTCAAGTAAAGGGGTAAGAGAAATGAGGTCTAAATGATTGGTAGATGAAAAGAACTCATCATCAACACAAAAGCAAGCCTCAAATTTCTCCAAAAGAGGTTCATTGAGTGGAAACACATCATAACCCCTCACTTGTTCTTCTTCACTAGCCTCATCATCAATGTCAAAGCCAAGTCCATCTTCACTCCTAACAAACTCCATCCTTAAGGAGACACCCTCCCATTTTATCAAGTTTCCAACACTAACATCATCACAAAGAAGGGTGGGTGTTCCAATCTCCTCAACCACAAAGTTCTCATCTAAATCCACAACAAGATTGTTGTAAGTCAAGCCTATAAACTCTTCATCATAAGGCTCATCAACAATCTCAAATTCCTCACAAAGACTCTCAAGCCTTTCATTCTCCAAAGGGGTTTCTACCCTTTTATATTCCTCACAATTCTTATCATTATTTTTCCTTTCTAACTCAAGAATCATCATCTCAACATACTCTCTTCCCAATGACTCATGATCAACCACAAATGATACACACTCCAACTCATTCAAATACAATTGCTCCACAACTTTCTCTTCAAGTAAACAATTTGCCTCAATCAATCCATAATCACATTCAAACATCATAACCTCTACCTCACACCCATTACTAGATAATTTGGAATTCACATGGTGTGGTGTAGGTTGGCATAAGGAGTGTGAAAGTTGTCTTGAAAAATGGTGAGGTGGTTCATAAGAAGTGTTAAAGACATGCAAATCATCAACATCATTCACCATATAATCATCCATGGGGGTTTGGGAAAAAGAAGAGAGACACACATCAATGTTATCTCCAAAACTACCACATGGTTCGCAATTAAATGAAAAGGCTTGCATGTCACACACATTCATCGGAAGAAGGGAAGAATGATAAGAGGGAACATCATGCATATCATTATTAACATCATTTATCACATTCATGTTCACAAGGGGTGAGTATGAATAAGGAAGACAAGCATTTGAGTCATATCCTAAATCACCACAAGATTCATAAGAAGATGTTAACTCATGCATAACATTCACATTCAAGGGAGGTGAAATTTGATTAAGGAGAATGTTTGGCGCATCGTAATGAGGTGGAGAATAAAGTGGTGCACAAGAGGGATCAAAGAAATGCAAGTTATCAACATCACTTATCAAACAATCATTCATTGGGGCTTGGATAGTATAGGAAGGGCACAAGTCAAAACTATCTTCAAAACCACCACATGACACATAATTTGATGAAGAAACATGCATAGAATCCATTGGGTGAAAGGGAGCATGGTATGGTTGAACATTGTGCATATTATCTTCATTATTCATCACATTCATCAACATGGGAGGTGGGGATGCATATAAAGAACAAGCACAAGAATCATTTCCCAAATAACCACATGTATCACAAGAATATGAAAATAAAAATGCATGCACATCATTCTCAATTATGGAGGGAGGGTTAACACGATTTTGTTGAACATTTTGAACATAAGAGGGAGAATCAACCTCAACTTGTGGTTCAATCAATCGTGTCACTCTCTCAAACCCATAATTAGCATCCGTCTTAGCCACTTTCTCAAGCAAAGATCTTGCCTCATCATCACCCAAACTATCAAAGGCACCTCCAGCCGATGCATTTATCAAATCTTTAACGGCATGATGCAAATTGTTAAAGAAAGTTTGTGTGATTAGCCAAATTGGGATCCCATGATGAGGGCAAGCTCTCAAAAGTTCATTTAACCTTTCCCAAGCCTCACTTAAATTCTCAAACTCGCCTTGATGGAAAGTAAAGATCTCATTTCTTAGTTTGGCGGTTTTAGAAGGTGGAAAATATTTGGTAAGAAAGGCTTGGACAAGGTCATCTTAAGTAGAAAAAGTGCTAGGAGGGTGAGAATATAACCATTTCTCAGCTCTATCCCCAAGAGTAAGAGGAAAGAGCATAAGTTTTACAACATGTTCGGACACACCATTCTTCTTCACCAAAATGCATTTTCTATTAAACCTCTCCAAATGGTCCAACACATTCTCATTTGGTAAACCAAGAAACACATCTTTTTGAAAGATTTCAACCCAATCCGGATACAAGTCAATCTCCACATCCTCTCCAATATCAATAGGAGAGGCAAACAAGTTCGGATCGGGTCTACTATAATCACGTAAGGACATGGATGAAGACATTATATAATGCAAGAGACTAAATACAAGACACTAAATGCAAAACTCTAAATGCAAGTGACTAACAACTATAACTAAAGATGCAAGTAAACAAACAACATATTTTTTTCTTTTTCAAATATTCAATTTTTTTTTTTTTTTTCAAAAGCAATAAAATGAGACTAATCCTAAAACTCAACTAAGACTTATATCTAACAAAGCACCATCCCCGGCAACGGCGCCATTTTGATCAGTGGATGTCGTGGTCCCACCAATCAAACAATATTTATAAAAGCTCAATACCAAACTAATGAAATGTAGTAGGGTAAGGAGGTCGGTCCCAAGAGATGGTGGGGTTAGGCTACAAGTCTAATGTTTAGTTTTAGTCTAGTCGGTCGATGAGATTGATGTTGAAAATATTCTAAAAGTAACTAAAACAAGAAATGAATGAATAACTAACAAGTAAACAATGAAAGTAGATATAAAATGACTAGTTAAGGGAGTTAGGGGTATTAAGGGGGTTCATGTATCTAATTGAGTTCTCAATGGGGTTTAAAGATTCATTAATCGACAAAGTATAAGTGTTAAAATGAGGTCTTAATACTCTCTCGAGTCACTAAGTACCCAACCACCCTATTACTCACTCTCGTGACAATAATAAGAAACGGTCTCATCCTAAATGCGCCTAATCAAGTCCCGGGTCTTCTACATCGACTCGATAACAAGGTCAAATAACACTAATCATCATTAGGGTTACACAACACATTAAAGTACCAATTAAGTGACAAATTAACACAAATGACTTAACGATTAAGGATAATAATGACTACCCATTAAATGAAATCCTAATTTAATACACTAATCCCTTCCCCCTAACTAATTATTCTACTCTAACATAATTAAGGACACAATAATTAAGCTACCCACTAATAATAAATATGTAATAAACATAACTAAACTAATAAAGTAACAAACTTGGATTGAATTAACAAGTAAGACTAACATAAATAATGAAATGAAAATGATAAGAACAATAAAAAAGAGATGAGAAAATTATACCATATGAAAGGAGATTGCATAAATGAGATAGATCTATAACTTGAATATAAAAAGATTAAACCTTGAACCGAATTGATGAACTAAATTAATATCTAATTAAACTAATAAGGAGGAGAAATAAGAGGAGGTTTTATTTAGAGACCCACTGTTTTTCTAACTACCCGTCTAAAATCCTCCTTGGCTGCGTCTAAAAAATAAGGGTTCCCCTGCCTACTGTCTTTCTTTCTTTTTATACTCCTTAAACACAAAAGTTAAAAGACAATATTGCCCTCACTTAAACTTGACAAAACGAATGACAATAAGGGCAACATCGTCAATCCCGCTGTTTAAAACTAAAAAACGATGAACTTCATCTAATTATCAAACTTGACAAATCCAAATACGCATCTTCATTTCGCCGGCCCGACTTGTTTCCACTGAATGGCTACCAGGCGGTCGACGGTGGTTCTGGGCTTATCTCATGGTGGCTGATTCGATTGATGTGGGTTCAGAAACGAGGCAATGAATTGAATTGGTGATTGATGGATTGGAATTTGATTCGAGGGTGAATGTGATTGAATTTGAGGACGGGAATGGTGGTCTGGACTGGTGGTTATCGAATTGGTTGATTGCAGTGATGGTGAATGATGAGTTGTTGCTGGTAGTCGAGTCAAGATGACTCGAATGGTGATGATGAAGGTTGGTGATGCAGGTGATGAGGACGAATGAAGGAGGTGATTGACGGTGATGGTGAAATGGTGAAATGTTGAAGAGTGCCATTCTTGATGGTGAGCTTACACGGGATGGTGATGAAGGAAGGAGCTGTACGGTTGTTGCTTGTTGTTGTGGTGATTGCAGGTTGAAGGTAATGAATGATAAAGATGAAGATGGTGTTGGGGTTGGTGTCCTTAACAGTTAGTGCAAGGACTTATAAATCTCTAAAAGGATCAAAGGGCATACTTTTGGTATTATTATCAGTTGATCCACGTTTATCAATAACGGTTGGCTTGCTAGATAAGTTTGACGTTATTGTCATACAGATGGCGGTGATCAACTGGTCCCTAAAAGTCACACCTATAGGATACGTTTGAGAGATGTGACGGTATGAAAATACAGTCATGTAGATGCCAAAATTGACTAACCAGTTAGTCCGAGTTATTTGACTAATAATAAGTCAAAATGTGATGTTGAGATATTTTATTTAATACGGATTAAATAATAATGGCTAAGGCGAATTAAGCGATTAATTCGTAAAATTGAATATAAACGTTTTATATTTAATTAAATGTATATTGAATATAATTATACAATATTGTCTTTGTCGGACATGTATTAATAATTCAACTAATCCGTATTATTAGTTGATGCTTTAATAACCGATAATCGATGACGATTTATAATGAAACCGTGTCATATACATTTAGCGCATTTCGGGTCGTACCACGAGTTTAAGTGAAGAGGAAATTAAAAAAGCCCACGAGCTCTCCTCTCACTCGGTTTGGCCGAGCCCTTCATAGACAAAAGGAGAGCTTCTCCTCTTGTTTAACCTAATTGTCATTTGCAAAATTAAATTAGGGTTTTGGAGATCATTTTCTCTCTAAAACCTAGATCTCTCATCTAAGCAAAAACTCACAAAATTAATCCTCTCAATATTGCAAGGCAATTAGAGGATTCGATCTAGCACAAGGGCATTTCTCGGACTATCTTGGGTGCATCATTTAGGAGGAGGTCTACTTTGATCTCTCATTGCCTTATTGCACTAGGACCGAAGGTTATTCCTTGATCTTTATCGTTTCATTATGTTTTTCGTTTTATGACTATAAATTACATGTAAAATTTGCGTTATAATCCTAATTTTATAGGGTAGTATACGGATATTACCCCACAAGTGGTATCAGAGCGAGGCCACGTAAATTTTTCTATGTAATTTTCATTAAACGATATGAATGGATGATTTTTGTTCAAAAAAAAAAAAATTGTCTCGGCAGCCAAAATTTTTACACGGCAGAAATTTTTTTTTGTTGCTGCGTTTTTTGGTTCATTGGGAACCGTGTCTTGTATACACGGCGTTGTTTTTTTTTGTTTTCATTTAGATCTTTGCATAATGTTTTGTAATCGATATTCATTGCAACATGCGTAAGATCCATCAAAATGATTGCAAATAATTTCGTGTGGCACAAATTTTGTCTCGAAAATTTTCTTGAAAACCGTGCAGCCATTGCTGTTTTTACACGGCCTGTTTCTGTTTTTTTGCTTTGAAATGCGTGCCTCACAGTTATTGCATGAAAACTGACACATATAGAGGTCACGAGTTAGTTTTCTTTTGACATTCTCATGTCACACGATCATGCTAAGCCATCACCTAAATTGATTCATTCATGCAGACGCTAGTTATTCGTTCACTTAAAATGAATTATAATTAAGTTGATGGGATCTTCCTCGTATAAACAAAAATTGGGAACGGTCTTTATAGGTCAAACTCCAATGAGTCCCTTCTTCGTCGGTAGGCATAATATGACCCCTTCTACGTCGGGTAAGTTGGAACCGATTGACCTATTTTATCTCAACACTATGGTCACTCGTACGATCCTGTGACTATGGTGGACTATAGATAGGATTTACGGAAATCTATCGACCAAGAGTTCTTCCGGAAGAATTAGCTAAACAGTTGGCTTATCAATTTACAGAAATTGAGTCTTGGGATCACTTGTATCATTCTTGAGGGAGATCAATTATGCAAGTGCATTGAGTCTACAAGTTAAAATGAATTTTAAATAGACTTAAATCACCTCGATGAGTTGCTTATTTCGTTTTGTTTTTCTTTCTTTTTCAGTGTAGATCACGAACTTTTAAAACTGCTAATAACAAATGGCTGGTTCTACTGATAACCCAATGCCAAGTGCCACATTGGACCGTGAGTCCTGGCTTCGGATCTTCATGAATCAGATGAATCAGTCTACTCGATCAAGAATGATGGATCAAACTTCGAGACCGGGAGGCGGCATTACGGAATGCTGCCGCTGCGACGGAAGCTCAAATATCTATTAGAGCCCCTCCCGCAAACCCAGTCCCACTGGCTAGAGTCAAAAATCACCAAGTTTAATGATTTCTGTATGGAAGCGGGTGCGATTAAAAACGTACTCATTTTTGCAATGGAACCCAATTTGCAGAAACGCTTCATAGCCCATGGTGCAAACAAGATTTCCACCACGCTCACTAAGGAATTCTCGAAAGCACCGAGAATCGTGACCTATGAGCATACCACTCGCTTCTTTGATGCGAGACTCCGAGAAAGGGCCAACCGGTTAGCCCACACATTCTCAAAGATGATTGAGAATGTCGAGAAGTCGAGACCTTTGATTGTAACATCAACGAGAACATTGTTATCGACCGCATGCTTCATTCACTCCACGATGGTTTTTCGCAATTTAGAGCGAATTACTATATGAATGATTTGAAGAAAACCCCACATGAATCGCACTCCCTTCTCGCATGCACCGAGAAGGACATGAAGTTCAGTGGGAGCTTGAAACAGGATGTTCTTGTTGTATCAAACAAGGGGAAAGGTAAGGGCAAAGCTCGTGCAAACCTAGCGAGAGGGTAAACCGAAGTTCAAGAAGTCGGGTTCAGGTAAGAGTGGGCCTGGTGAGTCGAGCACCTCATTAGGCGCGACAAAGAGCAAGAATGAAAACATGGAATGCCATCATTGCCACAAGACTGGGCATTGGAGGCGTACATGTCCTGTTTATCATGAGGACTTAAAGGCAGGTCGTGTTAAACCCGTTGGTATGTCTTCTCTCTCTTCTACTTTTATTCATATGATTGAGATTAACCACGCAAGTTACGGAACTTGGGTACTTGATACCGGTTGTGGTTCTCATCTGTGTAATCATGTGCGGGGGCTCAAAACATCGAACCCCTCGTAAAGGGTGAGGTGGACTTGCGTGTTGGGAATGGAGCAAGAGTGGTTGCCGTCTCAAAGGGGACATATGTGATCCAGCTTCCTAGCGGATTTGAGTTGTCATTATATGACTCGCTATTATGTACCAGTCTTTTCCAAAAACATTATTTCTGCTTTTCGCACTTGACAAACTTGGTTTTTCATTTGTAATAGAGAATAATACTTGCATTTTCTCATTACACGATATGATTTATGGCAAGGCAGTCTCCATGAATGGAATTTATGTTTTAGATCAGACGACCGAAATATTACACGTAATGAATAAAAAATTAAAGGTTGGTGATAAAGATCAAACGTATCTATGGCAATCGCCGTATGGGACACATTAATGAAAAACGCGTTAAACGGCTCATCAAAAATGGAGCTATCTCGGCCTTTGATTTTCAATCATTTGGCACGTGTGAATCATGTCTCATCGGCAAGATGACTCGGATTTCCTTCAAAGGTGTTGGAATGCGCGCTGCTGACCTATTAGGACTCATACACACGGATGTATGTGGACCTATGTCAATCACCGCACGAGAAGGCTATAGGTATTTCATCACTTTCACGGATGATTTAAGTAGATATGGCTATGTCTACTTAATGAAGCACAAAAGTGAATCCTTTGAAAAATTCAAAGAATACCAGAATAGGGTACAGAACCTGTTGGGTAGAAAGATTAAAACACTACGTTCAGATCGTGGTGGCGAGTATCTTTCTCACGAGTTTGATCAACACCTCAAAGATCGTGGGATTGCCTTTACGCTTAACTCCACCGAACACCTCAATGAATGGTGTGTCCGAACGGAGAAATCGAACACTACTTGATATGGTTCGATCCATGATGAGTCACACCATGTTGCCTCGACTCATTGTGGGGTTATGCTCTTCTCTCAGCACCGCTCTAATACTTAAATCAAGTCCGTCTAAAGTCATGTGTGACAAGACTCCATATGAACTATGGAAGGGAACGGTCCCTAACTTGTCCTTTATACGGGTTTGGGGCTGCGAGGCTTATGTCAAGTGGAGACACGAGGATAAGCTCGGCCCGCGATCGGTCAAGACGTACTTTATAGGTTATCCTAAAGGAACGCTTAGTCATTACTTTTATTCGCCAACCGAACAACGTGTTTTTGTTGCGGCTAGTGCGACATTCTTAGAGAAGGAATTTCTCGAGAATGCAAAGAGTGATAGAACCTTCGAACTGTCGGAGATACAAGAACCAAGTACCGAGCAACTATTGGAGGAACCTATTCCTTCAATCCCGGCTGCGGTTAACATTCCCGAGGAACCTAGGAGGTCGGGAAGAGTCTCTATTCCTCCTGACAGATACATTGGTATGGTCGAGGAACATGACATAGATGACGTTCTACTCTTAACGAGTAGTGAACCCGCAACCTATAAAGGTGCCATGACTAGTTTCGACTCAAAGCTATGGCTTGAGGCCATGCAATCCGAGATGGACTCTATGTATGAGAACAACGTGTGGGATCTTGTTGACTTACCCGCTAAGGTTCATCCCCTTCAATGCAAAATGGCTTTACAAGATAAAGCATTCTGTGGAAGGTCAACAAGATATCTACAAAGCACGACTAGTTGCTAAAGGTTTCACCCAAGTGCCAGGTTTGCACTACGATGAAATTTTTGCACCCGTAGTCATGCTGCGTTCCATTCGGATTATCTTAGCGATTGCCGCTTTTCATGACTATGAAATTTGGCAAATGGACGTGAAAACCGCCTTCTTAAACGGCTTTTTGGAGGAAGAGTTGTGCATGGTACAACCCGGGTTTCATCGATCCAAAGACATGCTAAGAAAGTGTGCAAGCTTAAGCGTTCCATTTATGGACTTAAGCAAGCATCAAGGAGTTGGAATCAGCGCTTCGACCAAGTGATAAAAGAAAATGGATTTACTCGATCGGTCGAGGAACCATGTCTATATATCAAGTCGAGTGGGAGCAAGATTGTCTTCCTAATATTGTATGTTGATGACATACTCCGATTGGGAATGACATACCTCTCTTAACTTCGGTGAAAGTATGGTTGAAAAACCATTTCCAGATGAAAGATCCGGGAGAGGCACAAAGAATTCTAGGCATCCGTATCTATCGAGATAGATCACGACGGATGCTATCTCTCGATCAGAGTCTTACAGAGACAAAGTCCTAGAGAGATTCAAAGATGACTAACTCCAAGAAGGGGTTCCTTCCTATGTCTCCAGGGGTGCATTTGAGCAAGTCTCGTGCACCGAGACACCGGAAGAGAAAGAGCGCATGGCACGGATACCTTATGCCTCGGCAATAGGATCTATCATGTATGCCATGATATGCACACGTCCGGACGTGGCATATGCATTGAGTATGACAAGTCGATTCCAACAAAGATCCAGGTGAATCACATTGGTCGGTCATCAAGAACATTCTTAAGTACCTACGGAGGACTAAAGATTGGGCATTCACTTATGGAGGCTCTCAAAAGCTATGCGCAACCCAGCATTCGCAGATGCTAGCTTCCAAACGGATCGTGATGACTCAAATCTCGACCGGATTCGTTTTTACTCTTAATGGCGCTGATCACCGAAGAGTTCAAACAAACTCACAAAGAGATTCTACGACCGAGTCCGAGTACTATGCCAAAGCGTCCTGGCTTACAAAGGAAGCGATATGGATGCGTCAATTCTTACATGGGCTATCTGTAGTGCCTAGTTCGAATGACCCGATCACCATCTATTGCGACAATAGTGGTGCCATCTTCCAAGCTAAGGAGCCTAAGTCGAGCAACAAGTCTAGACATGTACAACGGAAAGCTCATCTAATCCGAGATTACGTGGAGCAAAAGGAAGTAGTGATAGACAAGATTGCTACCGATGATAACATATCAGATCCTCTCACTAAAGCATTACGACAAGATAAGCATGAAGGGCATGTTAATTCCATGGGAATTAAACGTGTTCCTAAGTTGTAGTACTCTTTTATGGATTAGATTCATTCGCTTTTGTACTCTATACAACATCATCGTTTTGATATTTATATATTTTGTTTTTCATGTGGATTTGTACGACAAATTTTGACACCACAAAGTGAACTGAACGAACATTATATTTTTTTCAGTCCTTAATTGCCCACATGAGTGATAACTCGCAATTATTTTGTGACGTTGGTTGATGGTGGGTTCAACGAGCCATAAGTCAAAAAGTTGACTGACCAATCACAGAGGCGATTTATACGGATATCTCGTAGGACACAATTGTGACATCAACGTGGAGTCCTAAATGTTTTATAACATTCGGTGCCCGGGCGTGGATAGGACCTCCATGGTGATCCTAAGAGTCGATTCTTTTGACTATCGACTGTCTCTTGAGACTAAGGCAGATTTTGGGTGACTTTGGTTTCTTTCTCACGGTCATCCGTAACAGGGGGCCAAGTAGATTTTTTCTGGGTCATTTCATGCTGTGCTTAGATCGGAAGGAGTTCGAGTTGAAGAAAATATTCAGCCTTTATCAGTACTAGATATTTCTCAGGGCCACTCGAGGAGTCAGAATCGAAATGCATGGCCATGCTCGGATGACACGGATTCGTTTTATCGCTTAAGTTACTCTCTAGTCGGGAAACCACTCTTGATCCGGATCGATTGTAAAAATACGACCTTTGTGGATCCAGATCCGCAAATTGTTTTACATTGAGTGGGAGAAATTTTAAATGAATATGAGAATCGGTTATCGCACATACACTTGTACGGACAAGTGGGAGTTTGTTGAGCCGTGTCCTCCGCTTAGTGCGGATAACGTCATTGCACATACACTTGTACGGACAAGTGGGAGCTTGTTGGGGTTGGTGTCCTTAACAGTTAGTGCAAGGACTTATAAATCTCTAAAAGGATCAAAGGGCATACTTTTGGTATTATTATCACTTGATCCACGTTTATCAATAACGGTTGGCTTGCTAGATAAGTTTGACGTTATTGTCATACGGATGGCGGTGATCAACTCGTCCCTAAAAGTCACACCTATAGGATACGTTTGAGAGATGTGACGGTATGAAAATATAGTCATGTAGATGCCAAAATTGACTAACCTGTTAGTCCGAGTTATTTGACTAATAATAAGTCAAAATGTGATGTTGAGATATTTTATTTAATACGGATTAAATAATAATGGCTAAGGCGAATTAAGCGATTAATTCGTAAAATTGAATATAAACGTTTTATATTTAATTAAATGTATATTGAATATAATTATACAATATTGTCTTTGTCGGACATGTATTAATAATTCAACTAATCCGTATTATTAGTTGATGCTTTAATATCCGATAACCGATGACAGTTTATAATGAAACCGTGTCATATACATTTAGCGCATTTCGGGTCGTACCACGAGTTTAAGTGAAGAGGAAATTAAAAAAGCCCACGAGCTCTCCTCTCACTCGGTTTGGCCGAGCCCTTCATAGACAAAAGGAGAGCTTCTCCTCTTGTTTAACCTAATTGTCATTTGCAAAATTAAATTAGGGTTTTGGAGATCATTTTCTCTCTAAAACCTAGATCTCTCATCTAAGCAAAAACTCACAAAATTAATCCTCTCAATATTGCAAGGCAATTAGAGGATTCGATCTAGCACAAGGGAATTTCTCGGACTATCTTGGGTGCATCATTTAGGAGGAGGTCTACTTTGATCTCTCATTGCCTTATTGCACTAGGACCGAAGGTTATTCCTTGATCTTTATCGTTTCATTATGTTTTTCGTTTTATGACTATAAATTACATGTAAAATTTGCGTTATAATCCTAATTTTATAGGGTAGTATACGGATATTACCCCACAGATGGTAATGGCGGATTTGTTAATGGTGAAACAGTGCAGCTGCTGCTGCTAATGTGTTGGGCTGATGTTAAATGGAGGAGCAGGCTGTTTGTTGTGGTGACGGAGATTGACGGGGATGGAGATGCGAGTTGTGGCAGCTATGGCGGGTTGATGAGGCGTATGGAATGAAGAAATGGCAGGGGTTGACTTTGTCTTTATCACCTTTACCCGCCACTTTGACTCGTCTTGAGTCTCAATTACCGCCTTGCTTTTCCGTCTTACCTAAACATAATAATATTAATAAATAAGTAATAATAATACTAATGTAATATAAAATCGACTAATTATTAAATTTAACTAAACCGACTAATTATTATAAATTAGTAAATTGAAATGAGCTTCTTGATCAATTAAGCACGCAAAATCGAGTCGGAATAAGATATATATGCGGGGCAAAAAGCGACCAAAATACGACTCATCAACCTCGCATCTCGATCTGACACTATATCCTTTGGCACACCATGTAACCGAACCACATGCTTCCTATAACCCAAGGTTAACTGTATTTTGGTCCAAGTATCCTTCATCGGAATGAAGTGAGCTGACTTTGTTAAACGATCGACGATCATCCAAATCATATTGTCACCTTGATGTGTCCTTGGTAACCCCACGATAAAGTCCATAGAGATCGACTCCCACTTCCATTCGGGTACCTCCAGTGACTGAATCTTACCTTGCGGTCTTCGTTGCTCGCCCTTTACTCTCTGGCATGTCAGACATTTAGCCACGAACTCGGCCACATCCCTTTTCATATTAGGCCACCAAAATGTTTTCTTGAGGTCCTTGTAAAGCTTGTCACCCCCTGGGTGAAATGAATAAGGAGTGCAATGAGCCTCTGTCATGATTACTCTCCTCAAATCTGCATCATTAGGAATGCACCATCTCCCATCAAAATGAACACTCCTATTTGTCTGGATAGAAAACCCGGAAACCATGCCACTCTCCACCCTTGACTTCCATTCTTAAATCTTTGGATCAAGCTCTTGTTTCCTCTTTATGTCATCATACAAGTCTGGCTCGATCGTCAAGTCCCCGATGGTATCCCCTTTCCGAATCATATGAATCCCCAACTTGGACATCTCGTCTCTTAGCTTCAGCAAAGACATAGCTGTACACAACGAATGGACACTCTTCCAACTCAAAGCACCTGCCACAACATTGGCCTTACCCTCGTGATATATGATCTCCATGTCATAGTCCCCAATCAGCTCCATCCATCTCCTCTGTCGCATGTTAAGCTCTTTCTGAGTGTAGATATACTTCAGACTCTTATGATCTGAAAACACCTTAAAAGTTGCCTCATAAACATAGTGCCGCCAAATCTTAAGAGCAAAAACAACTGCACCCAGCTCCAAATCATGAGTAGGATAGTTCTCCTCATACGGCTTCTCGACACATAAGCTATAACCTTCTGATTCTGCATCAAAACACGTCTCAAACCATTCTTTGAAGCATTGGTGTATACTTCAAAGTTCTCACTTCCCTCAGGTAAAGCTAGCATAGGAGCTGTGGTCAAACGCTCCTTTAAGGTTTGGAACGCTGTCTCACAACTCTCATCCCAACGAAATCTTGTCTCTTTTCTCATCAAAGCTGTCAGAAAAGTCTTTCACAAACCTCATGTAGTAGCCAGCTAAACCTAGGAAACTCCGAGTCTCAGCAACATTCTTCGGCGATTCCCACTTGGTCACTGCCTCAATCTTGCTAGGATCCACCGACACAACCTCTTTAGATATCACGTGGCCCAGAAAAGCCACCTTCTTTAGCCAAAACTCGCACTTGGATAACTTGGCATATAGTTGATTATCTCGTAAGGTCTGCAAAACTAACCTCAGATGCTCCTCATGATTCTTCTTAGTTTCAGAGTAGACCAAGATGTCATCAATGAAGACGACCACAAACTTGTCCAAGAACGGGCTAAAAATCCGGTTCATAAGATCCATGAAAACGGCTGGTGCATTCGTCAACCCAAAAGGCATCACTACGTACTCATAGAGACCATAACGTGACCGAAAAGCTATCTTAGGAATATCCTCATCTGCTATCCTCAACTGATGATAACCCGACCTCAAATCGATCTTAGAGAACACCCCTGCGCCACTCAGCTAGTCGAAAAGATCATCAATCCTTGGCAAACGATACCTGTTCTTCACCATGACATGTTCCAGCTTTCTATAGTCGATGCATAGCCTCATGCTTCCATCTTTCTTTTTCCCAAACAACACTGGTGCTCCTCACGGTGACACACTAGGCTGGATATACCCCTTATCTAACAGATCATGCAACTGTTTCTTCCACTCTTCTAACTCTTTAGGTGCCATACAGTACGGTGCATTAGATATAGGACCTGTCCCCGGTTTGAGCTCAACATTGAAGTTGACATCCCTCTTAGGTGGTAACCCCGGTATCTCATCTGGAAAGACATCACTAAACTCCCCAACCACATGTATGTCGGACACCGTCAGCTGCTCCACACGTCTATCTCTCACTTGGCAAAGAATCAAGGGAGACGTCTTCCTTATACATGACTTTATAGTCATTACAACGATGAACTTACACTTTGGCCTCACAACAAACCCCTTATATGACACTCTAAAACCCTTGGGCCCCTTTAAAGACACTTTCTTTTGTCTGCAATCTATCTTAGCATCATACTTACCCAACCAGTCCATCGCGACGATGACCTCAAACCCATCCATAGGAAACTCTAACAAGTTGACCGGTAACTCTACCTCTCCTACCAACATAGACACATCTCTATACAACTTAACACAAGACACCGACTCTCCAGAAGGTATAAACACATCATCTTTTACAAGTTTATACTCCCCCAAACCCATATCTAAGGCATGACCCCTAGACGCAAAAGAATGGGTTGCCCCTGAGTCAAACAAAACGAAAGACGGTGTATTATAAACAAGAAAGGTACCGGTAACCACATGAGCATCATTCTCTACCTCCCTTTTGCCCATCATGAAGAGCTTCTTGCTGCTTTTATGGCCTCCACCCTAGACCGAGGTGTTGGAAGTAGTCAGCTTAGCTGCCGAGTTCTGAGTCACACTGTTGTTCGGGCGTTGATAGGACCCTCCACTGTTGCGGTTGAAACCGCTATTGTTGTTGTTCTGCCCTCCACTGTTGCCCCAAGACCCAGATGGCATGTTGCTAGCAAAACTATGGCTTAGAGTCTGAGATAAACTCCCCTAGTAAGCTCCTGAAACGCCCCTAACTCTAGCACTGGTACAGTCTTGCCTCTTGTGACCCACTCCTCCACAGTTGAAGCAGGTAAGGTGGGAGTTGTCACTAGCACTCCGACGACCACCTCTTCCCCATGCTCTAGATCCCCCTGAAAACCCAGACCCTCCAGAAAAAGTCCTAGAGTGACCATGGTTGCTCTTCTTGTGGCCCTACAGATTGCCGCTCTCATTCTCTGCCTTTCTCTTTTCAGTGTTTCTTTCCTTAGCCTCCTTGGCTAATTCCACCAATCTCTTAGTATGCCTAGCTCGCACATAAACCTCTTTCAGATCGGTAAGTACCCCAGCTAGTAGTCTATCCATGATCTTAGGTGTCAACCCCTTTTCGAAATGAATAGCCAAACCTCGCTGACCCAGCTGCATATCTTCTGCGTAATGTGACAACTCAAGGAACCGGTGATAGTACTCCATGACAGTCATATCATCAGCCATGGTGAAAGAATCGAACTCAGCCCTCAGCTTGTGACGGATGTGCTTTGGCACAAATTTCTCCCTCATAGCACTCTTTAAACCTGCCCATGGTATAACATCGAGTCCCTCGTCCCTGTAGTATGCTCGGGCATCCTCTTTCACGTTCTGCCACCAAACCGCAGCCTCACCTCTCAGGTAGTACACCACCTGTTCGACAGCCAACTCCGCCTGACACTTCACCACCTCCAGAAGACTCCCCATCTCGCGGTGCCAGTTATCGAGCAACTTAGGTTCTCCGGTGCCCTCATAAGTCGATGGGTCGAAGCGAGCAATGATGGTGCTTAAATGGGTTGCATCCACCGATTTCTCACCTCCCTTTCCCACGTTCTTAAGAGTCTCTAGGAGTGCATTCTGCTACTCAATCATACGGGCGACCTCATCCATAGTCATCTCAGTGGCTTGGATGTATGCTGCTGACTTCTTAGGCGGCATTTTGAGCTGATATAAACAACGAAACGTAAGCGCATAGCCTACGGCTCAAAATAAAAAAGACCCTCCGCCAAAGAAGCACTCGGCCGAGTACAGTTAAATACTCGGTCGAGTATGGACTACTCGGTCGTGTACCACTATTACTCGGCCGAGTGTTCCACTCCAATCGCCAATGTCAAAAACACAGAAAACATACTCGGTCGAGTATGGGTGATACTCGGTCGAGTATGCCTCACTCGGTCGAGTACACCTACTGCTCGGCCGAGTGATCAAAACCAGTAGCTCGGTTGAGTGCCTGGTTACTCGGCCGAGTATCCCCTACTCGGTCGAGTACCCGCCCTGCTCGGCCGAGTCATGCCAAAAACGAGCTACAAACTGACATTGACATACTTAAACATGCATTTATATATTTATATATATATATATATATATATATATATATATATATATATATATATATATATATAGAAATATATATATATAGAAATATATATATATATATATAGAAATTGAATTATGTGACACACCCTTCTTAGGGTGAGGCAGCTGTACCCATCTTAAACCGTCGGATCTAATAACTATAAACTCACCAGATGATGCCACATGTCCCTATATAATTCTAACTAACACACATTTCCCGTCATACTCAATCATTAACTCGTTCATTTACCATGTCCGCTTTCTCTCTCTTCAACTTTGAGCTGAGCTACATCTTCGCCATTATAAGAGAGCTTTTCGACCGCCATTATCACAGAGCTTTTCGACAGCCATTATCATCCGAAAATTACGTATTTTTGATCAACTAATTTTAATTTCATTTCATCCCTATTTCATTCCGTATTTTTCACACTAATTTTCATTCGACTTATTTAATTCGTTAAATTATCATGTTCTTATCCAGGTTTTGATCGTTTTCTGAGCATAATCGAGCACAGTAGGAACGCATTAAATCAATTGAAGTCGATTTCTCCAAGCGAAGAAAATTCCATGGAAGTTCGATTATCTCTCTATCAATCGTCATTATAGTGCATTATTTTTCGATTTCTTGTTATTTTCCGCGTTTTCGCTCAGATTCGCAAGTGATTCTCTCCTTCCTTCGCTTTAATTTCGCAAATCTCGTCATTTTTACTGATTTTGATTTGATTTTCGGTGTTAATTTATTTAAACTTCCCATGCCTTTGTTGCTTTATTACGGATCGAACATTGTTTAGATTTGTTGCATTTAAGTTGTTGATTTTATTTTTATGATTTTATTTCTGTTTTGCTCACTAATTTACTTGATTTTGTGTGTTTTCAATCCGAGCTTGTTTTCTCTAGTTGCTTTTGCATAGTATCCTTGGATGACTTATCGTTTTCAGTCTCTATCATTCTCATGTTTCTAAACTGTATGTTGATCGTTACCTCTTGATAGCGACTTTTGCTATCTTTTATGATTGACTGATTGAGATGTGACTTGGCTGCTTTCCAGTTTGTTCAGCTTGCGTATCACTACAATTAGGTACTGGTAGTGGCCTGTGTATCACGACAATGTTGCGGTAATTGGTATAAGAAATTTTGACCTACTTCCGTGGGTCTGAGCTTCAAAATTATTTTACCTGCTTACTGCAAGATGGTGTGAAGGTGTTGTCTTTCTCTAAATGATTTTTCTCCTGATTCTGTTTGTACTCTATGTGTCCCCAATGCAATGTTTTTGTGTGTGAGTGTGTGCGCGCGCGATTCCTTTGGCACCTGGCTCCTTGCCTCCTTAGGAACAATTTTTACTCTTTCTAAATTGGACAAGCGACCTGATATGCAAAGTCGCAAACCCAACCTGGTCGCCCATTTCCCATTTTAAGGGTAATGAGTCTGTAAAAAATTGACCCATGACCTGAAATGATCCGCAATTTTACTGTTAGGGCTAGGGTTTAACCACAAATATATTGATCTGACCTGATGGACCTGTAGATACCCAGTATCTGCTGAGACTCCAACAAACACCCGATGATTATCGGACTACAACATGTTTTGGGATCGCAGCGTTTGATCGACAGTTTTTGTACAACTTTACGTCGGAAAACATAAAACGATTTCGAAAACAAAACATTTCAAAAATACCTGGAGTATTTAATGCACGACGACGGGGTCGTGATGACACGAACTAGAGTGAAAACCGACACCAGACCAAAAACCGACTCAAAAATTCAAATCCCGACTCCAACAACGAGTCAAACCGAGTCAAACACAAAAACCAAAATATCTCAAAGCCTTCTATGCTAAGTTTTCCCGGATTCATGTTGGTCAAGTACCAAACATGTGACTACAAAACCTAGGATAGAACAAATCATGATTGCGTTTGTTGTGAAAGCGACAACACAGCTCGAAGACCCGCGACGTGGCTCGCGCCTCTTTGAGCAGCCCAGGTGGCCACGTCGCTCAAAACTCACACAACCACTCATTCTCCTATAAATACCCCTCAAATGCCACCCATTTGAGAGTCACGCGAGTGTCCGCCCCCTCTTTTCTCCCTTAAAATTCTCGACTCGACTTCTAAAGTCACAATCTGACGCGTGTTTACGACCTACCGATCGTAAACACGAGCCTTACACATTGTTTGGTACCGTCATCGTGCATTAAACCACTTGACCTACCACTTCGACCACTACACCATCACTAAACTTTTAAAACACTCTTTTTACTTACCAAAACGGTTTTAAACCGAGTTTTTTCCGATCAAACAAGTTGTTACACTTACGTCGGTCACTCGTCATAACCAAACATGTAAGTATGAGGGTGTAAAAATCCTCTTTTATTATGTTTTCATTTGTTTCATGACTCTAACATGCTAAAACATGCATAGCATGAACCAAAACATGGAATAAACGAGCCAAAACTGATTTTTGGTCTGAGGCAGAAGCCCCTTAGGTCGCCAAATGGCTCGCGCCTAAATGGGGTACTCAGACCAGAGATCAACCGTGTTTGTTCTCGTCATTTCCCTCAATCCATTTTTCATATTTGTAATCGGTTTTTACCATTTCAAGTATTTTCGAAACCTTTTTGTTTCATTTCATATGTTTTAACCATAAAACATTTTTCACACTTGGTTCTTCATACCATGACGGTTAAATCCGTGTTTTGGTGATAATATTTGGTTAATGACATTTAAAAGGTATTTTAAAGCCTTTTATTTCATTTTTTACATTTTCAAACAAACATATTAGTCTCCAACACGAAATCATCCTCGGTTCTACATACCATGCCGGATTTTAACCCGGGTGCAATGATGAGTATTGACTAATTACATTCAATATGGACTTAAAACAATTAGTCCATAATCATTTTTCAAAACTATTCATGTCAAGTTTGCCAAATCAAACCCGACACCGAATATTATCAAATAATGATGATTATTCGAGTCTAGTTCTTCAAATCAACAAATGTGGTCTAAACGACCCTTTCAAAATCAAACCGGGTTCAAAAACCCATTTTTAACACGTTTTTTTTAACGTTTTCTAAACAGTCAGAACACGGCATACAACCGTTGGCTAACCCGCGCCTCAAGCAGGCCTTTTCCTTCTCATTTTCAAAACCAGAGGGAGACCCCTTACACCGCCGGATGGCTCGCGCCTCTTATAGCCGTCTGGTACAAGGCCTGTTCCCTTCCAGCATTAGTCCAGGATGATCCCGACTCTGGTTAACCCGGATATAGGACGGATCAGATGACTATTCGATTATTCAAACCACATTTGCAAAATGCCATACTAAGACAAATGGATCATGTTATGCACCCTAAACCTAATACGGTAAATGGATGTTTAATTTCCGTCTTGCATGCAAATCAACCATTAATCCAACTCGACATCTTATACTTGATACTTGGATTAAATTAACCGACTTAGAAAGCTCTCACATGTTAGGTTTAAATCATTGGATGCGCATTCATGCATTTAAACCGTTTTATCAACTTTTGCATTCAACCAACCAAGATAGATCAGTAGAGGCCGCTAAACGCGGGCGGGATTGGGTGTCTGATTAAAGGGCTTCCCAATACGTACCTTCACCTCTTACTCAGAAACTTTGGATAGTGGACAACCTTATCCAGGGCGTACGAGAGTCATTCTAGAGATAGGATGCTAAAAAAGGACGATTTCCTTATTTTTAATACCTATGTCAAACGCTGCTTTGTGCTTCGATTTGACCGAGGTATAAAGTGGAATTCGAACGGGTTCCAGGCATCCCATAAATGCTTGGTGGCGACTCCGAACATCTCTAATCGTTTCGAGACCCTTACCGAGACAAAACCGACCGATCTAAAACGATCCGGTCGAAAGCATTTTTACGCCGCCGAGCGTGGCTTTCAAAAAAGACCGCTGCCATTGTCCACAGATCGGCTGGGCATACGCAGGTGGGCCATATCCACAGATTGGCGACTCCGCTGGGGAAAATTAGGACACTTACGTCTTTGTGATCCCTAGATGGTGAGACTCGAACGAGGTCTTGGTTGGAATGCATTAATTGATATTACGGTCACGGTCGGGTTCCTTGTCCGGGCCCACAACCTAACCCTTTTCGACTAATTGGCTCGTCTCGTCGGCGTGAGTTTTCTCATCCCCGTGTTTCGAATTCCGATTGAGTCAAGCATACCATTGACGTCACACATTTCTGTTTCGTCAAAGAGCTTTCATTACTTTTGAGCACGAGGCTAGGGCACCCTCCTTACACATTTTGTTTGGATTGATATCCCTCTCGCAAATCGGGGTTTGATTGCTTGGTGTGTAACCCACCCTTTTAAGCCAAAACCCGTGTCAGCATGATGCATAATATAATGAACTGTGAGTGCTTATGTGCTAGTTGATCATAAGTCCTTCCGTGTCATTTTCAAACTTTCAAAAACACCCTTTTTGCGCCGTTATAATGGCCATTTCAAACCTCGGTCTTTCGCCGGCCGATAATCGCCTTTCTAGGCCGTCGTAATGACGATTTTTAAACCCGGTTTTGTATAACCATTTCAAATCGCCTTTCTAGGCCGTCGTAATGACGATTTTCAAACCCGGTTTTGTATAACCATTTCAAAACGCCTTTCTAGGCCGTCGTAATGACGATTTTTCAAACCCGGGTTTGTATAACCGTTTCAAATCACCTTTTTACGCCGTTATAATCGCCGCGTCTAGACACGGATTTTAACCCGTTTCGCGCCGATAATGGCTCTTTCAAAACCCGAGAAAAGCACACACCCTTTTCTCGAGCCACTTTCGAGATCCCGAGGACCATGCACCGTCCCCGAGACCCTTTCAAACATTTCAAACTCGATTTTCAAAACATACAGTTTCGAACTTCAAAACCGTCTTGGGAAGCAACACACTGTTTTCCGAGCCGACTCAAACTCAAACCGTCTTTTGCAAATAAACTTAAGACAACCATTTTCAACTGATCGACTTGCGGAGATTTCTATCTTCGGAAGCCGCCCATTAAAGCGACAAATGAATCTTTTTGAAAATTCCTATTTTCGAGAACTTCACTCCATCATTCCAATTCCGCCTCGTGTCTATCGAGTCAAAACAAACGTACTTATGGGTCTTTACTTATGAGTCGTCTCACCACGAGACCCGTCCAATGGCGTCACGCCGTCATGTTGGACTCGTGTCAAAGGTTCGGTCAAACACCATCACGTCATAAATCGAGTCAGCACCGGGGGACCACACACGGTCGCTCCGTCTTGTTGAGTCTGTCTTTGTCTCGTCCTCTGTGTTGTCTGCGTTCAGTCTTGGAACCGTGTCGGATTGAGTTGTAATGTGAGCCGTTTTTCTGCTTCAGAGCCATGGCCCCGTCTTCAACTTCGTCTGTCAACCACAATAACAATGATAACAACAGAGATGTCACAACTGATCAGCTAGCCAGCCTGCTTACCGCCCTTGAGAACAAGGAAATTGGGGAACACAATACCCCACCTCTGACTGAAACTGAGAAGAGGCTGAAACTCTTGGAAGAGCAGCTCCTAGCCCGGGGCAACAATATCCACCTTGAAAATAACCGAAGGTTCGAATATGTTGGGGACCAGTTACCTGACAACTTCACCCTGACCGATGTGCCTAAGTTCAAGGGAGTGGAGGACCCACTCAACCACATCCATGCTTTCAAAGACTACATGGCCATTAAGGGGGTCAAACATGAGCTCTTTACCCGGATCTTCCCATCCTCTCTGGAGCCGATTCCTCGCCAATGGTACTACTCCTTGGATCCGAAAAACCTTACCACTTGGGATGAGATCGCAGTTGAGTTTGCCAAATAGTATGCCGACAACGTCGAAATCCAGGCCAACACCCGTACTCTCGAGGTGCTAACCCAAAACGACAAGGAAGGGTTCACTGAGTTCCTAACCCGTTGGAGGAGGGTGAGTACTCAGCTGGTCAATAAGCCGAGTGAATCAACTCTGGTGGAAAAATTTGTCAACAACCTCCGCCCGGTTTATGCCAACCTGCTGAGGTATCAGAATATCAAAACTTTTCAAGATCTGCAGATTTTGGGGACACGTATTGAGGACGACCTCCGAAAGGGTGTCTTAGCAAAGACCACCGGCAGGGGTTACCAGGGGTCCACCTCAACCGGATCGCGCACTTACGGTCAGGCAAGCAAGATTGATGAGGTCAACCTCGTCGAACCATCTGCCAAGAAAACCGAGCGCCCCCAGAGAGTGTTCACCAACATAGGGTCGACTTATGCAAGTGCCATGAAAAGGCTCATGGACCAAGGGAAGCTACAACCGATCGCACCCACCCCGGATCCGACCGATGCCAAGAAGTCCCGATTTTGGAACCCCAACGCCTACTGCCAGTATCATCGAGGGAAAGGGCATGATACCGAAAATTGCTTCAAACTCAAGCACCTCATTCAGGATATGATTGAGAAAGGAGATTTGCCCATACCCCCACCAACTAAACCGAACAACAAGACGAATCCCCTGGGAATTCACGCCATCTCTGACGATGAGCCGACCCTAGACTGCTCTCATTTCATCTTGCCAATTGACGACGAGGTGAATGTTCTGGAAAAGGACCCTTCAGACGGAGTGTTCGTGTTCGATCTTTGCCACCATGCTCACTATGTTTCAACAAGTTGAAGAGGCCATAGCCAGCCTCTCTGAGAGAATCACCCGACTCGACGACGCCTACCGTCTACTCATCTTCAATCCCCCAACACCGCGTCCGAGGGAGAATTCCCCAAGCATTCAAAACTACCCACCCCAGGATGGATTGCTCCCGCGACCATTTTGGCATAGGCCTCACGAAAATCACCTTCAAAATAACCACCTTCAAAATAAATACCCTCAAAATAACTACCCCCACAAAAATCGCCCTCACAAAAATATTCCCCATAAGAACTACCCCGAGGAATACCCCTCCAAGGTATCCTCGAGACCCTGAAATTAATGGCATATGGCGGGACGATGTTGAAGATGTCTATGTCATCCCGGGGAAGGAAAAGCGGACGAAGGAAATGGGACATCTCACCCGGTCCGGACGTCACTATCAGAATCCAAGCAACCCAGCGGTCATTCCAACAACGAATGACCAAATCGTCCCAGAGGTAGACACTCAACCAAAGGCCCCCGAGAACTCAATCCTGAAACAGCTCCAGAAAGCAAAAGCCGAAATCTCAATTTGGCAACTAATTGCAACATCTTTTGAGCATCGACAGGCCTTGCTGCAGGCCTTGGGAAAATTAACTGTGCCCTCCACCTCTTCTCCAGAAGAAATAGTGGCACACATGACGAGAGACGCCCCTGATCTGAGCAACCCGGTCGTCTTCTCCGACGAGGATATTCCCCTGTTCGGAGCCAATCATAACCTGGCCCTGTACATCACCGTACAATGCCTCCAAAAGAATATACCAATGGTCCTCGTGGATGACAGTTTTGCCGTGAATGTCATTCCTCTCAAAACTGCCCACAGGCTGGGTATCAAGGAATCTTATTTAATCCCAACAAATCAAGGAGTACGCGCCTACGACGGCACTCGTTGCAAGGTCGCTGGGCTAGTCACTTTGACCGTCGCAACCGGACCCTTAGAAAGACAAACCAGTTTTCAAGTGGTCGACATCGACGCGTCCTTCAACATGCTCCTGGGACGTCCCTGGATTCACGCCGTCAAGGCAGTCACATCAACGCTCCACCAAAAGATCAGGGTCCCCTTCAACGGGAAAATGATCACGATCCCCGCTTCCCCAATCAAAGCAGTTATGAGAAGAGGGGTAGCCTCCCAAGCCATTGAGGAGGACGACAATGAAATGTGGGGTTTCCAAGCCGTAAACCCCATAACTGATGAACCTGCATCCTCTGAGTGTGACCCGTTCACCAACCTCACGATCAACCGTCACTACTACAAATGAGCACTTGAGCCACAGCTAAATTCGTGGCGCAAGTACTAAATTTCCGTGGCTAAATCATTTTACCACGGGAATACCTTCCGTGGCGCAAGTGGCCGTGGCAAAGGGATAGCCACGGGAAAAACAAGAACGTGGCTATTATTAAATTTTTCGCCACGGATTCTCTCATGGCTAATAACTCCCGTGGCCAAAGAAATTTTCCGTGGCGAAAAAATAATTCCCGTGGCAAATAATATATATGAAAATTAAATAAATAAAACGTAAAATAATTTATTTATTTTTCACAAAGGGTATTTTATCATATACGGAACCGTGACAATCTAGGTAATTGTTTCGCTAGTTAACTTGATTCATTTGAACGTTATTTCGTTTCACGAGTCATGCATTTGTGAGCATCGGAGAGGCTTCCTAGGAGGTCACCCATCCCAACACTACTCTCACCTGAGCATGCTTAACCGTAGAGTTATTTTGATGTGCCACCGAAATTGAATGTTACCTTTGTTGATATAATTAGCACTTTGAATCCTTTTAAGTTTATTTTTTTTCTTTCAAATCTTACCTTTAGTACTATTTAATTACATAAATGTTACATGTTTTACAATTTTTGCGGGAAAAACATTATTTTGGCCGAAACAATTAAATTTTCGACATTAACCTCCTAATTAATGATTTTGACATCATTTTTTTTTGCCCAAGTCAGTAAACCATTTTCTCCCAAAAGTAAAATTAATTGTGTTTTCCAAACATTTTTTTATTTCTTTTGTTTATCGACATACTTATTTTCATTTCTCATGTACTCATTTTTTCGTATATTTTTCTTCGCAAATTCTATTGTATAACCGTTGTACCTGCGATATGAAAAATGAGACCATTTTTTGGTAAAATAATGACCGCTTTTTATAATTAAAGGTCTTTTTTCCCCAAAGTGATCACTATTAACCAAAAAATAGTCATTTTTTTACCCAAAAACCACGAAAAAGATTATTGTACAAAAGAATCGCTTATTTTCCTAAACTGATTTCTCTTTGTTATGATTTATCGTTTCTTTTCTTAAAATTTTCACATTATTTGCACATGTGACTTTAAATTATTATAATTTATATATTTTTCCGTGTGATGCGGTTATTTTCAATGAAAAAAATTTCCCAATTTTTTTTCTCAGCAAGTTAAATTTTACGTAAATTTTTCACGGTACCCTCGAATTTTGACAGATTACATATGGTACCCTTTTTTTAAAGTTTTTACATATGGTACCCATGTATTTACGTTTTTCAGTCTCAGAATACCCTTTGACAAACTTCCGTCATAACGCCGCTACTCATATGCCTTGTGACGCCTTTTTTTGTTATCTAATACACTATCAATTCATCATCTAATAATACTTAAATCCTTATTTTGTCTAATAAACTAACATTTAGTACCTAAATAATATAACAATAACAACATAACATACACAATTACTCATCAAATTACTTATAGGAGTAACGACGTTATGACGAAATTTCCCCAAAGAGTATTCTGGGAATGAAAAAGGTAAACACAAGGGCAACATATGTAGAAACTTAAAATAAGGGGTACCATGCGTAATCTGGCAAAGTTCGAGGGTACCATGGGAAATTTCCGTAAATTTTATATCAAATTCAAAATTTTCTATAAATATCCTACAAATAAAGTTGGAAATAAATTTTGGAATGAAATAGTTTAACAATATATTAATTTTGGATTTTCAAAGATAGATGGTAAATAACATTTTTATTCAATTTGACATGCTATATCTTTAAATGTGATACGATCATTTAAGATTTTTATTCAAGATTATAAAGTTTAATTTAAAAAAGTAAAAGAAATTCACGACTTTAATAAACAGAGTATATATTAAAACAATTTTTTTAAATTATCAATATTTTGAAAAACCTACAAAACATAAATGTGATCTGTAAAAAATCAAAAAATTAGACGATAAACTTTTCTTTGCTTGCATATAAGTTTATAAAATTTTAAAATTTCTTATTAAAATAAATAAAATAATAAAAAATATTAATTAAATTAATCAAAGTGTTTCTAAATTTTTATATTCAAATGTATTTTCATATTATTATATTTGATTAAATTTCATTCAGATTTAAGTCGGAAAAGATACTCGCCACGGGTGTTTGTTTGTTCGTGGCTAAAAAAATATTTGCCACGGAACAATTCGTGACTAAATAAAATTTCGCCACGGGTGTGACATAGACCGTGGCTAATATGATTATTTGCCACGGGTGTAGCCTAATTCGTGGCGGAAGTGACTTTTTGCCACGGAAAAAGTTATCCCGTGGCATAAATTTTTTTCCAAAATAATGAATAAGTTTTTCCCGTGGCTAAGCAAAATTTAGCCACGAATTATGAGTTCCCGTGGCATAATTCGTGGCGCAAGTGATGATTTGTTGTAGTGTGTATCATGATGCGTCAGGGTTATTTCCCGGGTTTGCCGCTCAATCCACTAAAGGACCCATTGCCTCCCTTGAAACAGGCTAAGGTCCCCAACATTACCTTTGGGCTGGGATACGAACCTACCAATGAAGATATCCAGGAGATGAACCTCCTAGTCCGAAAACGCAAGAAGCGCGGGGTTATCCTCCGTCCCTACCATCTGACTCTCAACGGATACTTTGTCCCCGAGGGAGAGTCTGAACTCTACCACGGCTTTCCAGAGCCGATCTATGACTCTTTGGCAAGGGCTAGATACCCGGGAGTGGAAGTCTTCCAGGACTGCTACTTTATTCCCGACAACATCGAAGCTGCATCAACTAAGTCCAAACCATCACCATGCCTTGACGGACAAGCTGTCACACTCCTCTTCGGGGAAGATAACATCAAAAACCTCGACTATGAGGACATCATCAACATCGCCCTGAAAGACAATCAGTTTGATCCAACCGCCTTGATCTCCGATACTGACCCGGAGAAAGCTACCCAGGGCTGGAGGAAAACCATCAAGTGGACTGATCGCCAAGGCCGCATTCTCAAGATAACAACTGGAGAAAGCCCTATGTTCAAGGAGGGAGGTGAAGAAGGATCCGAGTCTGAGTCGGAGTCGGAGTCAGAGTCTGTTATAGCTCCTAAAACTCCAGATGTCCCAGTCAAGGTCCCCTTCCCACTGTTTTATCACAAAGTCGTGGCTGATTCAGAGGCTGAGTCTACTAGGGTCACCCCCACTCCAATGAAAGGTGACAAGCTGGAGTCTGTTCCAGGGGCTACTTCCTCTGTCGTGTCGCCTCTGACTGACCACGAGATGTCTGTCCTTTCTGAGCTTTTTGCTCGTGTCAACTTAATGAACGCTAAGTTTGCTTATGACTCGTCTCAATTTAACTGCAATGCAATTCTGAATGATCATGAGGAACTTGACTTGAGTGACTACCCACCTCACTTAGCCAAAGAACTTGACAAGCGGGAAACCAGAACCCCCATCATTGAGGAAACCGAGCTTATTAACGTAGGAACCGACAATACACCTCAAGAACTTAGGATAGGGACAACCGTGGACCCCTCGGAAAGACAACAGTTCATTGACCTCCTTCACGAATACAAGGACGTGTTCGCCGGGTCTTACGAGAGATATGCAGGATTGACAGAGAAATTGCAGAGCACCGGATACCCATTAAACCCGGAGCTAAACCTGTGAAGCAGAAGCTACGCCGGATGCGTCCTGAATGGGCCCTAAAAATCAAAGAAGAGGTGGACAAACAGTTCAAGGCTGGGTTCATCAAAGTGTCTGAATACTCGGATTGGGTGGCCAACATTGTGCCGGTACCGAAGAAAGACTGGAGAATGCGGGTTTGCGTCGACTTCAAGGAACTGAACAAGGCGAGTCCAAAAGACAACTTCCCTTTGCCACATGTTGACATTCTGGTGGACAACACTGCCGAGCATGCTCTCCTATCATTCATGGACGGGTATGCTGGATACAACCAGATTAAGATGGCTGAGGAAGACATGCACAAGACTGCGTTCACTACACAGTGGGGTACATATTGCTACACGGTCATGCCTTTCGGCCTCATCAACGCCGGGGCAACCTATCAAAGAACCGCTACTACTCTCCTACATGATATGATGCACAAGGAGGTAGAGGTGTATGTCGATGACATGATTGTCAAATCAAAAGAAAGGGACGGCCACATCAATGCCCTCCGGAAATTCTTCGCTCGTCTGCGGAAGTATAACATGAGACTAAATCCTCAGAAGTGTGCATTCGGGGTCACATCCGGAAAACTCTTGGGACATGTCGTTAGCAAGAGAGGCATTGAGATTGATCCAACCAAAATCAAAGCCCTTCAACAAATGCCTCGGCCTAAGAACGAGAAGGAGATTCGGGGATTTCTCGGTCAGATCCAGTACATCAGCCGGTTCATTGCCAAGCTCACTATGATCTGTGAACCGATATTCAAGAAGCTTCGCGCCTCCGATCACACCGATTGGGACGACGACTGTCAGAAGGCCTTCGACAGGATAAAGGAAATCCTATCCAAACCTCCTGTCCTCATGCCACCTCAACCGAAGATTCCTCTATCCCTATACCTGACTGTTACCAACACAACCATGGGCGCAATGCTAGCACAAACAGTTGGCAACGAGGAGCGAGCCATCTACTACATCAGTAAAAAGTTCATTGAGTACGAGACGAGGTATACCCAACTCGAAAAGACATGCCTTGCCCTAGTATGGTCAACAAAGAAGCTGCGGCATTACATGCTCAGCTACACGGTCCACATCTACTCCAAGATGGACCCGGTTAAATACATCTTCGAAAAACCCGTACTAAACGGAAGGCTGTCTAGATGGACACTCATGCTGTCCGAATTTGACCTCAAGTTCGTACCCCTCAAGGTTATCAAGGGAAGAACAGTCGCCGACTTCCTAGCAGAAAATCCCGTCAACGAGGATCCAATGACCAACACATGGTCACTTCCTGACGAAGACATCCTTTGTGCCGACTCCGACGCATGGGACCTATACTTTGATGGTGCATCTAATCTAAGAGGCTTCAGAGTAGGAATCCTTCTAATATCACCAGAGGGAGAACATGTTCCGATCTCGGTCAAGCTAGACTTCGCCGTCACCAAAAATGCCGCTGAATATGAAGCATGTCTCATCGGCCTACAAGAAGCCATCGCACTTGGCATCAAGAGATTGAGGGTCCATGGCGATTCCTCACTCATCATCAATCAGGTATCCGGATCATGGAAAATCCGATCTGACAGCCTAGCTCCTTACCAAGCGAAGATCAGTCAAGAAGCCGAGTTCTTCGACCAAGTCGACTACTTCCATTTGCCGCGAGAGGAAAATCAATTTGCTGATGCCTTGGCAAAGCTTGCCGCGCTCGTCAACATACCTGACGACATGACATCGATGCCCCTATGTGTCGAGAGAAGGAGCGAGCCAGCTCACATTTGTGCCATTATCGACGACGAGGAAAGCCATGATGAACCTTGGTACCAAGCCATCCTCAATTACAAAACCAAAAACGAATTTCCTCCCAACTCTGATCAAAGAGGACAAAGAGCCATCCGTTTACTTGCATCACAATTCGTGATAAACCAAGATCAACTCTACAAAAGAACACCCCAAGGAATTCTCCTCCTTTGCATTGACTATCACAAAGCCAAAAAAGTCATGGGAGAGGTTCACGACGGATAATGTGGCCCTCACATGAGTGTAATGATGCTTACACGGAAAATCATGCGGCTAGGTTACTACTGGACAATCATGGAAGCCGATTGCCGTAACCACGTCAAACATTGCCACAATTGCCAAATCTTCGCCAACATACAACACATACCACCATCCCTTTTATACACCATGACATCATCCTGGCCATTCTCGACCTGGGGCATCGACATCATCAGGAAAGTCAACCCGATAGGCACCAAGGGGCATTGTTTCGTCCTCTTCGCTATCGACTACTTTACCAAATGGGTAGAAGCACAGTCATATGCAGTCTTGACCGCCAAACAAGTGGCCAAGTTCATTCAAAACAACATCATCTGCCGATATGGGGCACCCCATGAAATCATCAGCGATCAAGGCTCCCACTTCCGGGCGGAAACTCAAGCTTTGCTGGACAAATACAAGATCAAACGACATCGATCATCCCCCTACCGTCCCCAAACTAACGGAGCGGTGAAGGCAGCGAACAAAACTCTTGTTACCATTATCAAGAAAATGCAAGACAACTACCGCGATTGGCCGAGCAAACTCCCATTCGCACTCTGGGGATACCGAACCTCCATTCGAACACCGACAGGCGCCACACCCTTCTACCTAGCATACGGTATGGAGGCGGTTCAACCGGTAGAGTTAGAGGTCCCATCTCTACGCATCCTACTAGAGAGTCAAGTCCCTGAGGCGGAATGGACCCGTCGAAGGTACGAACAACTCACTCTTCTAGATGAACGGCGACTCAACGCCTTGCACAACATCCAGCTATACCAACGACGTATACAACGGGCATTCAACAAGAAGGTTAAACTCAGAAACATCCAAGAGGGCGACTTGGTCCTCAAGTCAATTCGAGCACCATTACCCGTCGATCCGAGGGGAAAATTCAAACCCAACTGGGCCGGGCCATACCTGGTCAAGAAAATACTTTCGGGGGGCGCAGTGAGACTGAGTGACCTAGATGGGGAGGACTTTACAAACCCGACCAACCTAGACCAACTCAAGAAATACTACCCTTGAGCCCTATCAACCAACAACCTAGCCTAGTTTTACAACTAGCATCGACCTCAATGCTTTTCAAGTCAAGTTCCTCAATATGTTCTGATTTGAAATTGCATGTTTCATCGAGTCTAAGCTGCGGCACCTTGCTCGTTTCGAATGTCCTCTGATCCGTCAAAGGCAACGTCCATTTGTACTACAAAAACAAACCCCCTGAACTACGAGTATGGTTTGATTTCACCTCTTCAGGTGGATAAGTAGGCAGTTCCTCTTATGCCTGAGGGATACAACCACAAAACTCAATTCAAATTCACAAAACATTTCGAACTACGATCATGGTTTGATTTCACCTCTTCAGGTGGATACGTAGGGAGTCCTTTCTTACACAAAAAGGATACAACCATTCCCACAATAAAAAAAAAAAATCCCCATCAAAAAAGAGAAAGGGAAAACCATTCCCTTTCCCCACAAAATACAAAAATGAGCCTTTCTCCCTTTCCAAAAAAAATACCACTTTCCCAAGTGCAAACGTTTAGGACGATTCAAGTCGAATTGCCTTTACCAACGGATGGAAGAAACAAGTGTTCACAACATTCGACACGAGCAATCCTCTTATTTAATTAATAATGGGAGGGATTACATTTTAACAACAAATAAAGCTCGACGAGTCTACAACTTGTCAAAGCTAAGGTGTCCACTAACACACCTCACATAATAAAACTAGCACAAAACTCATAACAACTAGCTAGTACAACATAATAAAAACTCACAACAATAATACAACATAATAATAAAGCGGGTAATGGAGGTCTTCACTCTTCCATTCTACCCTTGCCTTTTCCTTCGGGGTACATCTTCCCCTTGTTCTTCTTGTTGGCCCGCCTAGCATGGACTTCTTCCTCGGAACGGATCCTAAACGGATCTAAGACGGCGACGGCCTCCGGTCTAGCACAAGACCCCATATTTGACCCAAGACGAGCCAATGCACGGCCCACCATATTTTTGGGGCCGGAACTCCTCCTCTTCGATGGTCTCATCACATTGGGGGTAGCTCCATCAACACTCCTCAAAGAAGGCACGGTTGGCCTTGCCAACCTCTCGATACTTCAAATCGACAAACCCGTCCTTACGAAATTTGGATCTCTCTTCCAAGGACGGAGCACGTGACCACTTGACATAAGCGGGAGTCACCCCTGTCGTAGCAGCGGGGTTTGGCACCTCCCAAAGCGGCCGAGCGGCCCACCATCTTTCGAAGAACTCCACAAGCTCGGAGTTCCGAAACACATTCTCTTGGACAAGAGTATCTTGAGCGGGCACCTTTTGTTGACGCCCCATTTGCCTCATGAGCCTTTCGGGATAAATGAAGGAAACAACCTTCAAACCCACCACCATCAAAGAACGAGGACTAGCATCCGAAGCGGGCAACCCCGTGAAAGACCTCAAGTGCCACCACAGCACCACCCAACGGATATGAGGACCACCCTCCTCCGCCAATATTGCGGCCCAATAGGCCTCGGTGGAAGCAAAACTATCCGGGTACAACTTCTTCCTCATGGTAAGGTGACGCAAGGAGTAAGAAGAAGGATTAACCGGAGGCTCTCCATACCTTAGCCTCTCCAATAGCCACACTTGGAGGATCCTTGGCGATCCAAAAGAGGGAGCTTCTCCACAAGAGCCTTCCTTGTCCAAAGCTTGGATAATCTCTCCAAGCACCAACCACGATGGATCTCTGCCATGCTCCATTTGCTCAATCACATGGATAAGGGTCATGCTACCATGGCATCTCGGCCCCTCCTTCTTCAAGACATCAACAAAGAGGTACACATGGACAAGGCAAAATGCAAGAGCCCTTCTCCTAGCCACCTCCGAGACATTATCATCTAATCGATTTGAAAAGATATTGATAAGAGCCAACATATCCACACCATGTGGAGCAAGAAGAAAGTTGACTTGGCTTGCTGATAAGCCCAACATGGAACGGAATTTCTCCTTGTAACACAACCGAGTCGGAGGAAGCACCGGAGCACAACCCGGCCACCCGCCAATGACTCCAACTTCTTCGGCGAGAGGACAAATTTCACCTTTCGGGAAAACGAAAACATGATGTTTCGAATCCCAAAACCAAGAACATGCTTCAAGAAACGAAGGTTGCACCTTGACTTGACGAAGCACCAACAATTGACCAACTCTCATACAATCGAGTTGATACCTTTCGGGAGGCGACAAATCCCGGCACCATTGCCGCAAGGTGTTCTCGAAAGCATCCATGAAATATTTTTGTGGAAAAAGAAGAGGTTTTGTAGAGATGTTTTTGTGTTTCGGATGATGAAACAATGAAGCGCAAACGTCCCTATTTATACAAACTGATCAGCGCATTTTTTAGAAAAAGGGGAGAGCCGACTTCCATCGACAAGACGCTCGCGCCTCTTTAAGGCTCCTCCAGGATTCCCGCTGTTGACTTGTCACTTTCAACATGTGTTTTCTCCTGACACCTCAAACCTCCCGCCGGGCTGCTCGCGCCTCTTCGGGATGATTCAGGAAATTTTGTGTTTCCTCACACTCACATTTCTTTGTTTTCGCGTTTTACGAAATCCGACACGATTTCCATGACGCGGCTTTAAACATACAGATTTTTCTTTCTTTTTTTAAAGGGGGGAAAGGCTAGTCGCCCCGATCCGCGATGGATCGCAATTCAAAAATCAAAATCTAAAATTGATAACACGACATCAATTTTCCTCAAAAATTCAAGCGCTCACAAATTCAAGTCTTGACATCAAAAGCCAAATATACTCGTAAAAATCCTTTTCTAAAATTATTTCCTCACGGTTTGAGTTTTATATTTTTTCGAGTCAATTTTCAAAATTTCGATGCAATTTAATTCACGACACGAGTTAATTGCTCAAATTTTCAGCAATTCCTTTGAATTCCGAACGTGACGATTTGTCACGGAATTTTCAAAATTCATTTCAAAATTTAATTTTAACTCCAAGTCATCTTGGTTAATTTTGTTTTCAATCAAATGCTTTTACGTGTTTACGTTTTTGCGTATGTGCTATCTATTGCCTGTTTTCTACACTAACGATGCAGGAACTGGTGGAAAGCAAAAGGAGAATCGACAGCCGACAGCGCTCCTCCGAAACACAACACAAAAAGCCAAAAATCACAAAATAAACTACAGTCCAAAAACACATATATACAAACCGCCTCACGCAAAATGTAAATATGTACAGACAAGAGTCCAAGACACGGACAAACTACAACGACTACTCGACGTCTCCTGTCGGACCAGTCCTGGTCTCACTAGGAGTCGCCGACAATGCAGACACCACCACCAGCTCAGACTCCCTCTCCGGGGAACTCTCCAGCGTCTCACGCTCCATCTCGACGTGAAGCTCCTCCGCTGCAGCCAACTGAGCCTTCAGAGAGGCAATCTCCGCGTCTCGGCTCCGCAGCTCGTCCTCGTGACGTCTCAAGTTTTGGTCCCGACGGGTAATCCCCAACCCCTGGGCCTCGATCATCGACCTGGCTGCCTCCAACTCAGCACGGACCCGAGCAAACTCCGCCGGATCTGCAGTGCCTTGCAAAACACAATAACAGATCCTCAAGATCTAAAAACGTGAAACACAACACCAAATACACGAAATACAACACACAAAACGTACCTGAGAAAGTCGAGCCTCCCTCGTAGCCAGGTCACTAGCCAGCGCCCTCCAGCGGTTGGCCATCCGCCACAAGTCCTGGTGACTGACAGTCGTCACCTGCAAAACAAAAATGTCCTTCAAAACAATGTAAGGCAAAGTATAAATGGAGAGAATGTTCAAGTTGAGAACTCACCCTCAGGACAGTCAACCTCCACTTCATGCCGGCATCGGCCACCTCGGCCACCGTGGGCTCCGGTAGGCGCAACTGAAGCTCCTCGCCACCCGCCCCCTGAAAAGTAGTCTCCGTCGGGAAAGCTGGGGGCTGAGTCCTCATCAGCGGGTCGACTCCCTGCCATTTGGATCCACATAAAAAATGACAAACCCTCCTATCAAGAGAGGCAATAAAAACAAAAGAAAAGAGGAAAACATACCTCGATCGGGTACCAAGCAAGCCTCGACAACCGGAAGGTGTCGTAGTCGGCGTCCCACAGCAACAGCTCCTCACCTCCCCGACCGTGAAGGTGCTCCTCAACCTCATCAGGAGACGACTCCTGGAACAACACCCCAGGCGTGTCAACCGGTACGACGAAGGTCTCGGTAAAGCACTGGCGAACTAGACGCTCGCCTAAGTACCAAACCGGCTCAATCGCCGTCTCTAAGTACAAGCGCAGGGAGCTGCGAGGTTGCAAACGCTCCGTGATGGCAGCCGGCACACCCGTGTAGTGCTCCCAGGGCCGCCCAACAAACTGCATTCGAGACAAAGCTGCTCAGCTAACTGGGGGCTTCACAAGCTACCTAATCACCCTATCTCTGTCTATCTCTATCTAAGGGAGAAGGGGGAAGAGAACAAGAACTTACATCAGCAACCCGAAGCTTGTTCACGCGACGCCTGCAGTCCTCGTAAGTCGACTTGGTCGACTTCTTCCGAGACACCGTCCAACCCCTCACAGCAGGGTAAGCTGAGGGAACACCGTCTGTAGTCCCCAGACGCAGAGGAGTGAAGTAAGCATACAACCAAGCCTGTAATCAAACACAGCAAACACAAATTAGCCAATTTCTCAAAAATTGCCAAAATCAAACTAAAAAAAAACTACCACAAAAAAAACGCTCGTACCTCAAAGATGACGCCGGGACCAACTAGAGCAGGAGCACTACCCGCTCCCACTGTCTCCGGATGCACCGCCGCGTGCAAGTACCGGGTGAAACTCGCCAATGCCGGCGTAACCCAGTCAAACCGACCCAAAGTGTCAAGGTCGGCACGAAGAGGAAGCACCTTGGTCGACAAGCGCTCGCCCTTGTCACCAAAGTACGTGGCACCCAAGAAGTACCACAACCACAGCCGCGCCTCCCTCGCGTCGGCCTCAACCTCTGCCTCTGGGCTCGCCAACGGCGCCGGAACAACACCTGCCACCCTTTCAGTGAACTCACAATCAGGTACGGAGTGACGTCGGAAGGCTCCGGCAAAGAAGTACCGATCAAAGCAGTGACCGTAGGAGAGGACACTCTCTCCGGAGTCGCGGTAAACTCAATGGGCAGCTCACCACAGAGAAGGCCGGATACCATGGCAAAGTCCTCTAGAGTCACGCCGACCTCCCCAAACTCCATGTGGAACGACGTCGTGTCCCAGTACCGATCCAACATAGCACGGATCAAACACAGGTTCGACCTAATCGAGGACCTGTGAATGTCTCGCCAAGCGACCACCAATGGCCCAAAAGCCGACCTCTCTATCAACGCCCTCGACCCAGCTCGGAGAACGTCGTAGAGGCCCAAGCAGGTAGAAAAGCCCGAGAAAGTCCTCATGGTGCCGATCTCCTGAAGTCAAAAACAGACAACGTCAGAATGCCTATTTAGGCTCGACATTTCAAAAATGACAAAATTCAACCGGGGAATGCGACTCACCATGCCCTCATGAGCACGGTAGGAAAGGTGCCGGTCCAGTCGAAACAACAACTGGCTACCGTCAAAACCCTCGGCCCACTCAGGCGCCGCCCGTAAAAGCAACCCCCGCGGGGCCGTAACTCGCCTGGCTCTCCGTGTCGCGACGTCGATCGTCCTCGGCCTCTCGCTCTCCGCCTCTTGTGACCGCGAGACTCAATGTGGTGGACAGGGCCCAACTCCACAACCCTGTTGACGTCCCGCAACGTCCGCCTAGTCGCCCGAGGACGTCGCTCCCTCAAAGAAACCCTCCTCCCGGAGGTACTCGCCTCAGCCCCAGTCTGAGCTCTACCGGCGCTAACAGCCCCAACAACGGGCTCCGCACGCTCCTCGACGGCCCTTGAGGCCCCAGCAGTCTGCTCAGGAGGTCTCTCCTCCTCAGTAACGTCCTCCACAACCACGGCGGGCGTGCTAACCGGAGTACTAACCGGGCCCGACCCGAACAACTCCTCAAAAGTCGCAGCCATGGACTCGGCATGCCCCGAACACTCTCCTACAAACGAAAAAGCGTCAGCCGAAATTTCGGCATTACGACGGCATGAAATGGATAAACCCAAAAACAAAAAACACAACCTGCAATACAAAAACAAAGGGCAATCCCGCCCCAAACCATTCACAACAAGAAACACAAAAACGACTCGCCCTTCTTTTCAAGCAAAAGACGAGTCAAAACCACAAAAACGGCATTGCAAGACCCATACAAGGTCCGCCTACAACCCAAAATGCATTCCCGACACAATGGGGATTTCACATTCCCGACACAATGGGGATTTTTCTACGTCTCAAAAAGGCAAATTCATACGCTAATTTGAGCCCAAACGGGTCAAAATTCAAAAACGACCATAAAAACGCAAACGTGATTTTATCACGCCCCAAGGTGACCTAATATACCAATAAGGTCCATTTCAAGGCAAACTGACTCAATTCAAGCCCAAACAGGCGCTTATTTTGTCAGACGTAAGACCGTCGCAAAAGGCAAAATCCAATTTTGCCCACAAACATCCAACGAAGGTCCTTAGATGGCAAACACGGGTTTTCCCAACTACAATGCAACCTAATGGGACCCACTACCCGAGCAAATAAACTTGGCATTGTGAAATGAGACGGTTTCTCGCCTCACTCACATTTTTCGAGCATAGGGAGCGGGAACGGGGACCAAAATGCAAACTAAAAGCACCTCTATACTCCTAAACAGGTTGCTAACCTAATGCAAACATCAATTTCACTCGAAATTGGCTCAATCAAAAACGCCCAATTCGATTTTTAGGGCAAAATTTCGCCCTAATTTAATCAAGCTAAAATCGACAAATTTGAAAGGATTCAAGAGGGAATACTTACTTTGAGATGACATTTGTTGACAATGGCACAGACGAAAGCAAGCTAGAAGGTCCTTTAATGGCGATTTTGCGATATTTTTGAGGTTGAAGATGAATAATCATCCGCAGCTCAACCTCGCGTCTTTTTAACAGAAAATAGGGAAGCCGGCTTCTATCGCCAGATGGCTCGCGCCTAAACCAGGCCTCCCCTTTGCTTTTTCAGCGAAAATTGGGTTTTGGCCCAATTCACCACAACAAATTCGAATTTTCGTTGACGATATTGAATGTCGTCATTTCCTCGAAAAACAAACAAAACCAAATAGTGAAAATTCAAATTCGCTATTTTCAAAAACTTCAAGCAAAACGGCGATCGAAACCGCCAACTTCAAAAATAATAGCGAAAATTCAAATCGTTATTTTCCTCCAACTTCAAAAATAACAGCGAAAATTTAAAAACCGCTATTTTTCAAGCAACGGCGGCACATAAACCGTCACTTCAATCAATAGTGAAGATTTCAAGTTCACTATTTCTTTCAAACGTCAACGGCGGCACATAAACCGTCACTTCAATCAATAGTGAAGATTTTAAATTCACTATTTCTTTCAAAATGTCAACGGCGGCACATAAACCGTCACTTCAATCAATAGTGAAGATACCAAGTTCACTATTTCTTTCAAAATGTCAACGGCGGCACATAAACCGTCACTTCAATCAATAGTGAAGATTCCAAATTCACTATTTCTTTCAAACGTCAACGGCGGCACATAAACCGTCACTTCAAACGCTATAGCAAACTCAAATTTGCTATTTTCCTTCAAAATCAAAACAAACGGCGATCGAAACCGCCACTGCAAATTCAAGCCGACGAATGGTGAAAGTTCCAAATTCACTATTCCTTCAAATACCAGCAGAAGGCTTCCTCGCGGAACCCACTCATTCCAAAAATAGTGGTAGTGAGAATCCATACCCCCTATTTCCCCAGCGGCATCACGAGTTCGCTACTTTCAAAACAAGCCCATTCGATGCGGCTACCCCCATGGTCCATTAACCGACCGTACCATTGGCTGGCAAGCCTTTGTCCGCAAGCATTCAAGGATACATCCCGAAAATGCCTCGGGTACATTTCCTTACCATTGCCTGGCGAGCCTTTGTCCACAAGCATTCAAGGATACATCCCGAAGATGCCTCGGGTGCATTTCCTTATCATTGACTGGCGAGCCTTTGTCCGCAAGCATTCAAGGACACATCCTGAAGATGCCTCGGGTACATTTCCGTGTCTCGGCTGGCGAGCCTTACAACGCACCGCGGCTGGCGAGCCCTTCTCACATACGCACCAGGGCTGGCGAGCTTTTGTCCGCAACCTTTCAAGGACACATCCTGAAGATGCCTCAGGTACATTCCCTTGTCTCGGCTGGCGAGCCTTACAACGCACCGCGGCTGGCGAGCCCTCCTCACATACGCACCAGGGCTGGCGAGCTTTTGTCCGCAACCTTTCAAGGACACATCCCGAAGATGCCTCGGGTACATTTTCTTGTCTCGAATGGCGAGCCTTAAAACGCATCGCGGCTGGCGAGCCCTTCTCACATACGCACCGCAGCTGGCGAGCATTTATCCGCAACCATGCAAGGACATATCCGAAGATGCCTCAGGTATGACTCCTTCTTATGGCTGGCGAGCCTTTGCATGTAGTCTAATGGACTTTAAACGACCCGCACGGACAGTCGACAGACTTTAAAATGTTCCCGATGACAGGTCCTTTGACTCGTACCCTCGAGTCGCCTTGGCGTCGCCCTTCCCGACGGCAGGTCCTTGGCCCGAATCCTTTCGAGCCGCCTCGACGTCGCTTGGGTCTTCAGGTTGTAATCTTCGATTGACCTGGGGACTCTACTTTGACTTTTGCTCTGTCCCAGCCTCAGTCAAAGTGGGGGCTCTGTAGATACCCAGTATCTGCTGAGACTCCAACAAACACCGTATGATTACCGAACTACAACATGTTTTGTGATCGCAGCATTTGATCGACAGTTTGTGTACAACTTTACGTCGGAAAACTTAAAACGATTTCGAAAACAAAACATTTCAAAAGATTTCAAAAATACCTGGAGTATTTAATGCACGGCGACGGGGTCACGATGACACTAACTAGAGTCAAAACCGACACCGGACCAAAAACCGACTCAAAAATTCAAATCCCGACTCCAACAACGAGTCAAACCGAGTCAAACACAAAAACCAAAATATCTCAAAGCCTTCTATGCTAAGTTTTCCCGGATTCATGTTGGTCAAGTACCAAACATGTGACAACAAAACCTAGGATAGACCAAATCATGATTGCGTTTGTTGTGAAAGCGACAACACAGCTCGAAGACCCGCGATGTGGCTCGCGCCTCTTTGAGCAGCCCAGGTGGCCACGTCGCTCAAAACTCACACAACCACTCATTCTCCTATAAGTACCCCTCAAATGCCACCCATTTGAGAGTTACGCGAGTGTCCGCCCCCTCTTTTCTCCATTAAAATTCTTGACTCGACTTCTAAAGTCACAATCCGACGCGTGTTTACGACCTACCGATCGTAAATACGAGCCTTACACATTGTTTGGTACCGTCATCGTGCATTAAACCACTTCACCTACCACTTCGACCACTACACCATCACTAAACTTTTAAAACACTCTTTTTACTTACCAAAACGGTTTTAAACCGAGTTTTTTCCGATCAAACAAGTTGTTACACTTACGTCGGTCACTCGTCATAACCAAACATGTAAGTATGAGGGTGTAAAAATCCTCTTTTATTATGTTTTCATTTGTTTCATGACTCTAACATGCTAAAATATGCATAGCATGAACCAAAACATGGAATAAACGAGCCAAAACTGATTTTTGGTCTGAGGTAGAAGCCCCTTAGGTCGCCAAATGGCTCGCGCCTACTCGTCATTTCCCTCAATCCATTTTTCATATTTGTAATCGTTTTTTACCATTTCAAGTATTTTCGAAACCTTTTTGTTTCATTTCACATGTTTTAACCATAAAACATTTTTCACCCTTGGTTCTTCATACCATGACGGTTAAATCCGTGTTTCGGTGATAATATTTGGTTAATGACATTTGAAAGGTATTTTAAAGCCTTTTATTTCATTTTTTACATTTTCAAACAAACATCTTAGTCTCCAACACGAAATCATCCTTGGCTCTACATACCGTGCCGGATTTTAACCCGGGTGCGATGATGAGTATCGACTAATTACATTCAATATGGACTTAAAACAATTAGTCCATAATCATTTTTCAAAACTATTCATGTCAAGTTTGCCAAATCAAACCCGACACCGAATATTATCAAATAATGATGATTATTCGAGTCTAGTTCTTCAAATCAACAAATGCGGTCTAAACGACCCTTTCAAAATCAAACCGAGTTCAAAAACCCATTTTTAACACGTTTTTTTTAACGTTTTCTAAACAGTCAGAACACAGCATACAACCGTTGGCTAACCCGCACCTCAAGCAGGCCTTTTCCTTCTCATTTACAAAACCAGAGGGAGGCCCCTTACACCGCCGACTAGCCCGCGCCTCTTATAGCCGTCTGGTACAGGGCCTGTTCCCTTCCAGCATTAGTCCAGGACGATCCCGACTCCGGTTAACCCGGATATAGGACGGATCAGATGACTATTCGATTATTCAAACCACATTTGCAAACTATCATACTAAGACAAATGGATCATGTTATGCACCCTAAACCTAATACGGTAAATGGATGTTTAATTTCCGTCTTGCATGCAAATCAACCATTAATCCAACTCGACATCTTATACTTGATACTTGGATTAAATTAACTGACTTAGAAAGCTCTCACATGTTAGGTTTAAATCATTGGATGCGCATTCATGCATTTTAACCGTTTTATCAACTTTTGCATTTAACCAACCAAGACCGATCAGTAGAGGCCGCTAAACGCGGGCGAGTTTGGGTGTCTGATTAAATTGCTTCCCAATACGTACCTTCACCTCTTACTCAGAAACTTTGGATAGTGGACGACCTTATCCAGGGCTTACGAGAGTCATTCTAGAGATAGGATGCTAAAGAGGGACGATTTCCTTATCTTTAGTACCTATGTCAAACGCTGCTTTGTGCTTCGATTTGACCGAGGTATAAAGTGGAATTCGAACGGGTTCCAGGCATCCCACAAATTCTTGGTGGCGACTCCGAACATCTCTAATCGTTTCGAGACCCTTACCGAGACGAAACTGACTGATCTAAAACGATCCGGTCGAAAGCAGTTTTACGCCACCGAGCGTGGCTTTCAAAAAAGACCGCTGCCATTGTCCACAGATCGGCTGGGCATACGCAGGTGGGCCATGTCCACAGAACCCGATCATTTTGATAGTTTATCGTTGTCTTTGCATCATACTGATTTATTTTAATTAAGAGGCAATCATCAAGCCTCAGTACGTGGATAATATTCCAAAGGCAGTCCGGGGTAATGTCGGAGAAGTGTTAGATCAGAAAAATGAGAGAGATGTGAAGGCTAAATATTGTTTGATCTTGAATTTAACGAAGTTTTGGATCGTAATGTTGTGGATATTTCTACGGATAGCGTAGGCCTATTATCAGAGGTGTTTGCGGTCTTAGCTGACTTGAATTGCAGTGTGGTGGATGCCAAATTGTGGACACACAATGGTAGAATTGCATCTCTTATATACATTAAGGATTGTGATTCTGGGTCCCAAATTGAGGATTCACATCGGATTAGGAAAATTGAGTCGAAATTGAGGCCGGTTCTTAAAGGGGACAATGACATTAGGAGCGCCAAGATGAGTGTTTTGATGGCTGTAACTCATACTGAACGAAGACTTCATAAAATGATGTTTGATGATCGCGATTATGAGAGAACGCCATCAATTAGCTCTTTAAAAGATAATCCTGAGGTCTCAGTTCAGAATTGGAATGAGAGGGGGTACTCGGTTGTCAATGTTCAGTGTAAAGATCGACCTAAGCTCTTATTTGATGCTGTTTGAACCTTGACGGATATGGACTATGCCGTATGATACGTGCCTTTTATATAATCTTTCTAAGTCTCTTATGTACGTATTTCTATGCGATTCTCGTGGTTCTATGCTACGAAATGCCCCGAATATTCTACTTTGGTTTGTTTTGCTTTATTTGCAGGAATGGACCTGAAAGTAGCGGAATCAAGCCTTTTATCGTCCGTTTTACTTTCATTTAGAGGATGAGTGGATTTGGAGCATAAATACTACTGTCTTAGGATGCGTGAACGTGTCTCGGAAGCAAACCAAGTGAAGAAAACGAGCTGGTGCAGTGGCAAGTCCTCGATCGAATGATTTTCTGATCGATCGAGTGGTTTTAAGAGAAGAAGTCCTTGATCGATTGGAATTTTCTGTTCGATCGAAATGTGCATATTTAGAGTTCCTCGATCGAGTGGTCTGTTTACTCGATCGAGAGGTTTTGCCATGAATGTGTTCGATCGAGCAGTTCTAAACTGTTCGATCGAGTAACTCGCTAATGGGCTCGGGCTTTTTAGTTAAATTCCGTATTCTAGGCTTAATAATTGTCTTTCCTATAAATAGGAAAGGCGACATGAGCTTTTAGTATCACTTCATACATTACTTTTCCCTTACTTGCTGACAGACGTTACTTTGCTCCTTTTTTTTTCTGGATCTGAACTTGTAATTTCTCCTTGTCCTTTATTCCATTATTAATTTCTCTTCCCTTCATCTTTTTATTATGCTTAATATTACTCTATCTTTCTCCATCGTTTTACTCTTCGTTATGTTTAGCTAATTCTCCCACTAGGATTTAGGGGATTCAATGAATTATTGTTAGTTGCTAATTAGGTTTACAGATCTTTCGTTGTTATCATGTCTTTGTTGTTAATCACTGCAATTAACTGTAACTAGCTGTTTGAATATATGCATTTAGCTAATTTATTTGGTAAGCCTTAAACTAGATCGGAAGATTGGAAGTGGTGAGACCTGCAGTGAACATTAGGATGCTTTAGTGAGGGCGGAAGCAAAGCTAATAGTGTTTTAGGGCGAATTGAGACCGGAAGGAGATATTCGTTGCCCCTTAGACTGATACACGCGACCGACCTATGACCTTAGCTGCAACTATCTGACATTCATTGATGATCCGACAATCCTAGTTTTCTCTCTCTCTCTTGATAATCTCTCTTGCTATCTTCTCTTGCTTTTAGCCTAAACAAATCAAACCCCCAACTGTGACCTTAGACAGACCGAATAGACAAGTAGATAGAGACCGCCTCCCTATGGAGATCGACCCTACTTACCGCTGACTTTTGTTAGTTGTACTTAGGTTTATTTTTGGTACCGTAACGACGATATCAAATTTTGGCGGCGTTGCCGGGGAGGCAACAATTTTATTTACTTGTTTAATTTTGTCTGTTTTTAGCCTCAAGGGATTTATTCCTTGAGACATTTCTCATCTTTTTCTCTAGTGTTGTTTTGATAGGCCCTACAGGTCCTACCTGGACAGTTCTAGGTAAAAGATTATCAAAGGGAAGGCTTGAGTACCTTTGATCTTCCACCTATGTTCCAACCTATGGCGCAACAGGTGGTTTACTGTGAGAGATGTGGTGCTGCGGGGCACAATGCTGTTATCTGTCTAGCGGGGAATGACGAAGTCTATGCGTTTAGGCAGCGTAGGCAAGCCACTCATTCTTTTGCATATGTGCCACCACATCCGCTTCAGCAATGAGGCTATCAAAAGCCTCCGTTTATCTAGCCCTCGCAACAACAAACCCTTCCTCCCGTTGAAGAGAACGAAGCGATTGCTGAATTGAAGTCCTTGGTGAAGGCACTTGCACTTCTAGTGCAAGAATCTGATAAAGCTAGGGAAGCTCGTGTCAAGCTATTTGAATCTCAAATAGCTCAATTAGCTACCGAGATAGATTATAGGCATTCAGAAGCGGTATTTGCTATTTGTACCGAGAACGGTCCTCCCTATGAAGGACCTGAGCTGCCTATTGATGATGAAGATTTGTACGACTCAGAAATAGAAGAAGCTGTTGAAAATGAAGCATTCCTCAAGCATCTCACTATGGTTCAGCATCAAACACTCGATCAAACAGCCCACCTTGTTCGATCGAGTGAATTCTATGAGGAGGAATTCAATCGAGAAGAACTAACAACTCGATCGAACGGTTTGTATGAGGAAGACCTCGATCGAACACCCCACACTATTCGATCGAGTACTGCTGAGGAAGAACAACTCGATCGAATGGTCAGTACTCCTCGATCGACTACTTTTGATGAAGAAACCCCTCGATCGAGCACTATAAATTCTCGATCGAGTGATATGGCCACATAGAGCAATGATATGTCACTTTGGTACGTTTTGGATGACGATTTGGACGAAGACAATGGTTATGGTGAATCCCCCATTTTCAAAGCCGAGCTGGATGCCTTGGAGGCTGCGATTTACGGGATAGAACCCACAAAGGAGGGTAACGAGAAGACAGCTGAGTCAGTGATTGTTCCTAGCACGGAAGAGGTATTATACCCTTTTGCCAATGATTCCGACGTTGGGATCAACCGACCTGAGGTAGTTTTCGATAATTTCATTATTGTTGGTATTAATAGTACGCTATCTCATATGACTCCTACTTTTTCTTTTGATGCTCGACCCCCTCCCCGATGGACAAATAAGTTAATAATTTTTCACCATTTTTGTCATCAGAAATTCGTCAAGTTAAAACGGTACCTTAGATTATTTTTAATTGCTCCCGAGCTCACTTATTCTTCACCTATGGTTAATTTGAACTTTTGTATTCCGCCCGTAGCTGGAGGGCAGAATTATTTTGTGGATAAATTTGGGAGATGTCATAGAAAATTCGTTAGGTTTAAACGAATGCACATTTCAATTTACTATATTATTATTATATTATGGTGCTACTTACAGTTTTGTGTAGCATGATACTGTCATTTCTGTACCAAAAATAAATACCTAAATATAACTAACATAAGCTAGTGATAAGTAGGGTCGATCTCCATAGGGAGGCAAGGTATCTATCTATAAGTCCGTCTATCTAAGTCACAATTGGGGGGTTTTAAGTTTGTTTTCTAACTACTAAAGATTTAAGGGCAAGAGAAATAAAGTAAGAGCAATAAAGTGAGAAAATATGATAAAAGTGATCAGATAAAAGAGAGTATGTCAGGATTTCGGTTCACCATGGCAGTTTATCGACTCAGTTGCAAATAGCCTAGACAATCTACTGTAAGAAGGATAAGGGAAAGGTCCTTCCTGTTCACTTTCTATCTTAGATTTCCACTAACTTAACTTCCGTCCTCGTTAGGGTAGTCTACTGTTCATAGCAGGTCTATTTATTCCAATCTTCCGATCCAGGTACAAAGTTAACCAAATTAATATAATTTAGAAGCATGCATTCAACTAGATTGGTGTTACAGTTATATTGCTATGGGGACAGATTCTCACATGTAAGTCGTCCAGTCTATTCGCTATATCGTCACAATCCTACCATGGATTCCCTAATCCTAACATAAGGGAAAATTAGCTACTCATGCTTATGATATCAATAACAATAACAATAATCATGAAATAACTAAGAGAAGACATAGTAGACAATAAAGATGCAACATAAACAAATCAAACAAAGACAATAAAATGAAAGAGCAGTAATTAATAAGAGCAAAGGGATTGAGATTAAAGGAAGAGAAAGGTTACAAGATTGAATCCAGAGAGAAAAGAGGCAGGGAAAGGTTTAGCAGTCATTAGAGAAAAGTAGAGTATGAAAAGGTGTCATTAAGACCTAATGACGACTTCCTTATATAGGGAAGTGAGAATAAACAAAAGATAAACCTAACACGGAATAAAAATCCCGAGTAAATAAGCTAGTCACTCGATCGAGCAACTTTATATCACTCGATCGAACAAATCCAAGCTAAAACCTCTCGATCGAGTACTTTAGGTACTCGATCGAACACTTATCAAAAAGTCACTTTCGACAGAGTAGAAAAAGGAGTCGATCGAACACTATAGTACTCGATCGAGTACTTTCCAGCGCACAATTCCTGCTTCGCGCACTGATCTTAAAATGGCTGCCATTTCTTCGTTACTTGGGCAAACAGAGCGTTTCCTGTGGCGTTGGAAAGCTAAGAGAACAAGATTTCATATTCAATTTTAAAAACCAGAAAATATGTTGTAGAACTCGAGATATAGCTCTTCAAAATAGGCACTAGTAATTTGAAGTTCTTCCTTTGCTCGCCTAGCTATCTTACTTCTTTGCGCATCACAATTAGTAGTTTCCAAGCTCCGACTCAACTCATCTCCTAAATGCTTGCATAGGGACATGTTTTAGGCTTAATTATGCTCTTTTACTGTTCATACCTGAAAATAATATAAGAGAAACCAAAATAGACAATTCGGGGGACATTTGTAGCTAAACACTACTAAATATGCATTGGAATGCGTGCAAATGAAGTACAAAATACCTATATAAGATGCACGCATCAAATATCCCCAAACCAAACCTTTGCTTGTCCCCAAACAAACTATATGCAAACTAATGGAACGGATATGAAAACTCAGAGCTAGCTATAACTTGTCCACTTAAACCAATTTAATGAAATCAAAAATTAACAGTTATACCTACAGCAGTCAATACGCAAACGAGTTGTATGATGTTTATAAATAAGCTGACCTGTCGACCTTGCAAGACCATTAAAATCGGACTCTCACGGGTCACTCTTCTCTCATGAAGCAAAGGGCGATAAAATATGTATAAGAAAAGAAGAGAAAACAGTCACTCACTAAACTGCGACCTACATAATATGCATGCAACAAAAATGATAGACGATTCAAGTACCATACACACATTCCTACCAACAATGTCCGTCACAGCCGAGGGCTTACAAAAGATATGGGAAAGTGAGGTTACAGGTGAGAAAGGGCAAAACAGATTATGGGAATGTGGAGGTAAAGCGTCAAGCTAGCACCTAAACAGGACCATATAAGACCATCCAAATCTCAACTGTCTAAGAATCAACCACAAGTGCCCTTCTTTGGCACAAAACTCACTAACCAATACACAATCTCCTCAAAAAGATATGAATAAAGTGGAGGAGTAAGACCGTCACAAGATAAAAATAAGCGTAGACGATCTCCTATTTCTCAAACCAGCTCGACTAAATTTTTTTCCTTTTCCTTCACTGTATTCACATTTTTTCAATTTTTTCTCATTTTTTCTTTTTTTTTTCTTCTTTTCACGCTTTTTCATTTCTTCTTTTCCTCATTCTTTATTTTTCTACCAACTCCGCACAAATAACAATCACGCCAAACTCGCAACAATGATAAATATACCACAAAAGTCACACTAAACTAGCTTGACTGGCAGGCTAAATTTTGGGTGTAGCTAATGGGTCAAAAAGGCTATATTTGGCTAAAGTGGAGCTAAATGGGTGAAAATGAAAGAAAGGGAAATTTGTAAGCACCTCCTTGCATGTGACACCGACCACTAACCCGAATGTATGCATTTGACAAGAAATCGAATTTCATAAACGTGCAAAAGTGACAAACATGTTATGCAAGGAGTACTACTCTCAATTCCTACATGAACCGGACATGAATGTCACCAGTTATATGGCTCTAAAACTCCGAAATTGTAAAGTAGGTTGCCAATTTATCAGGTCAAGTCTACACAGTCAGCTATATTTTCAACATTAACTCATAGATATGCGCATGACTAAACTAGTAACTGTCAATAAGATGCATGGCTCAAGTAAAAATGACAAGTTAAAGTGCAATTTCATCACGGAAATCTACCGTTCCGACTCAACCTATATGCAAAATGAAACGTGAATATTTTTTTATTTTTATAAATTTTTTTCTAATTTTTATGAGATTTTTGGTTTTTATAGAAATAAACAACAATGCATACATAAATTAAATGTGATAACCGAAATGCAATAAAAACAACATGCGGACACAAATATGGATGCACAACCTCCCCAAACCAAACCATACAATGCCCTCATTGTACCCAAAAATAGGGAAAGGAAATGCAAACTAAAAAGGAGAGAGTGGACATGCGGAAAACTTACAAGATAACGCGAAGTAGGGACCTCCCAAAACCAGCCAGCAACATGGGAGGTCGCTAAACAGCTCCAGAACAGCGCCACGGGATGCGAATCAACCAAATCTACCCGATGGTACTCGATCGAGAGGAGTTAGTACTCGATCGAGTACATTAGGCTGCCAAAGTGTTCGATCGAGGGCGTCAGACACTCGATCGAATGGAATCGTGCTCGATCGAGTGGTACCTGCAGACAAAAGACGACCAAAAACCAGCCCTAAATCGTTCACAGTCTATGGTTCGAAAACCATTTATTACACCCACAAATAACTGAAATGTTCGAAAATAAACTAAAAACTTAAAGTCCGGGTTGCCTCCCAGACAGCACTAGTTTCAGATAGGTCCCAGCTCAACCTTCTTCTTATCATCCACCGATAGAAATTAATGGCCCACAACAAGGCTATTGATTGAATGAGGTCCCCTCAGCATTCATCAGCTTGACCTTAGGCCTCCATACCATCGTATCAACAGGAGAACAGCAAGTTATCGCAGCTTAATTGCCTCCACCTTTAGCTCTCTCGTGCGCTTTCTTCTTGTACGGCTTAGTCCCGTCCAATCCTCTGCCTGGGTCATCAATCCACACTGTTCTAGTCTCCAAGGTCAACGTATGATGCCCACCTCCTGGGTCCGTCAACCTATCAGTACCTGCAGAAGAAGTAACATAGGAGTTAACCTTAATTGCAGAATTATCGTCTGAAATAAATTTAGTAGACCATTTATTATTATTAGCAAAAAAATTACTCGATCGAGCACTTATGTAACCCGGTCGAAGTATTTTTTCAGCATTTCTACTCGATCGAGTAACTTGTCTTTCTCCATCGAGGACCTGATTTTCCTCATTGCTCGATCGAAAGCTTTCACCCTCTCGATCGAGTACTTCCTCTGTAATTTCATTCGATCGAGCAAAGTAGGGCTCTCGATCGAATGATTGAGCATGGGTAGGCGAGACTGCATCGTATTCTCCCTCTTGAACGGTATCCTCAGCGTCTGAGCCATCATTTTCAGCATTAATAGGCAGAATCGGTCCTTCATAGGGAGTATCATTCCAGGTGCGTATAGCATAGACCATCTCAGGTTGCTTAGAAGTTTGCTCGGCAATTACTTGAGCCTACTGAGTCTCAAGTCTCTTGATAATGGCGTCTTTAGTTTGCATAATCTCTTGTACTTGAAGCGCAAGTGTCTTCACTACAGACGTAAACTCAGCAATTTCTTCTTTTTGCTTATTAGGAGGAGGAGTTTGTTGTGGCGGCGACCAAATAAATGGAGACTTTGGATACACTTCTTGCTGAAGCAGATGTGGCGGCACATGTGCAACGGAATGATTAGTTTGTCTACGCCGCCTAAACGTATAGACTACATCGTCATCCGCCAGACAAATGATAGCATCGTGCCCCGCAGCACCATATCTCTTACAGGGGACCACCTGGTGCGCTGTAATATGGGACTGAGGTGAACTACCCCAAGATCGTCTACTCTTCAGCTGGTCAGATCTTGCATTCTGAGCTTCAAACTGTGCTATAATTCTGGAGACGCTAGACATCTTGGCAGAAGAATCAAAGGTACTCAAGCCTTCCCTTTGACGATCTTTCTCCTAGAATCCTGTCTAGGTAGGACCTGTAGGACCTATCAAAACAACACTAAAGGAAAAAGATAAGAACTGCCTCAAGGAATAAATCCCTAGAGGCGCAAGACAGACGAAAATGAACAGATAAACAGGCTAATTGCCTCCCCGGCAACGGCGCCAAAATTTGATACTGTCGTTTCTGTACCAAAAATAAATACCTAAATATAACTAACAGAAGCTAGTGATAAGTAGGGTCGATCTCCACAGGGAGGCAAGGTATCTATCTGTAAGTCTGTCTATCTAAGTCACAATGGGGGGTTTTAAGTTTTGTTTTCTAACTACTAAAGCTTTAAGGGCAAGAGAAATAAAGTAAGAGCAATATAGTGAGAAATGTGATAAAAGTGATCAGATAAAAGAGAGTATGTCAGGATTTTGGTTCACCATGGCTGTTTATCGACTCAGTTGCAAAGCCTACACAATCTACTGTAAGAAGGATAAGGGAAAGGTCCTTCCGGTCCACTTTCTATCCTAGATTTCGATTAACTTAACTTTCGTCCTTTTTAGGGTAGTCTACTGTTCATACCAGGTCTGTTGATAGGCTATCGCACACCTATGCAAAGATAATATTTATACCCTAGACAACAAATGAATGTAGTACTTAGGGGTCGAACCCAAAGGAGACGGGAGTTATTAATTAATTGTTATGGATTGAATTTTACCTTGGTAGATTATCAATTGATTGATTGGGTTGAAGTGATGTAATGACAAAACAATAATAAAGAAAATGTCAAGGGAGGTCGGGTCACGCATGCTAATTATGTAAATGCTCCTGCCAAGTTAGGAAGTTGATTTTACGATAAATATTTACGCTTAAAGACACCCACCTTACGACATTAGTGTCAACCATAGACCGGGTCCTAGAGAAACTCTCGTCCATGACTAGGTCATCCTACTACACATGCTTAGTCTTATTCAATTCCGTTCCTCTCGACTTTAGAACGAATGAACAAACTTAATCGATGAATAAGGCCTTTAAACATAGATTAAACATTATGGTGCAAACATGTGATAGAAACAATTATACAATATTAACTTATCGTTATTTTGACATTTACATATTACTTAATCATGCATGGCTTCCTTTATTCCCTAGACAAATGCAACTACTCTAACATGGTGGAAATGTAAATTAAACTAATGATAAATGAAATGGCAAACATAATGAAAATATGAATAAGAAATTACCTTGCAATTGGAAATGGAAATGGAAATGGAAAAACAATAATTGTAATATAAATAACTTGTAAATATGAATTGTTTTATAACTTGAAATGTAAATGGGAAATGTAAATAACATAGATAAAATCTAAACTAAACTCAACTAAGAGCTAATCTAAACTACCTACTAAATTTAGAGAGAATTATGAGAAATTGTGTATGAATGTGAATGGTGTGTGGTGTGTTGAAGTCTACACCCTTTATATAAGAAATAAGGGGTGAAACATAGAGTAAATACAAGGAGTCAGCCCCAAATATTTTCTCTTAATTGCTTGATTAATTACCAAAGGAATCCTAAGTGAGCCACTAATTCCATCATAATTCACTTGGTTAAATGTGATATTAGCATCCTAAGCTCTTCTTAGCATCCAATAGTTTCCACCATAATTTGAACTTTGAATTTGGGCTTGACTTTGCACAATGACTTTGCTTGTATTTTCATTTTGATCCAACACTTTCTTCATGCAAAATCCATGCACTTCCAACACTTAGCCCAAACTTGTGCTCTTACTTAGCTTATTTCTTCTAGTAGCTTATTTGTAATATTTTAGCTCCAAAAAGCTTAAGTACCTACAAAATATGACAAGACAAGCAAAGATACTAGAATACACATATTAACTTATAAAACACTAAGATAAGTGCTAAATGACATGTGAAATAAAGCTAATATAAGGAGTTAAAATGTATAGAAAATGCACTTATCAAACTCCCCCAAGCTAAGTCCTTGCTTGTCCTCAAGCAAGATCATCCCAACATTGCGAATCCCAAGTAGCTAACAAGCAATTGATTCAAATCCCGAAACAACATGGGCATAAGGATAAGCAAAATCATGGATGAGATTTACATGGCGGCGTAGCATGGATGACTTCAAGTAAACTTTTCGGCTCTTGCATGATCTTTTGACTTTCGGACTCTCACGATCCACTCATAACTCAATTTTGTGTAAAGGACATTTTTGTGAATAATCACTCAAGCTATCCTCGACTCGTGAGAATGTGCCCGCAATCTAATATGGTAAACAATCAAATCATAAGCCAAAACAATCAAATGCAAGCAAATAATGAAGCCAAAGAGTTAGAAGAAGGCTTTATTGTGATATGGGACATAAGGGGGACAAATGATTATGGATATGTGGAGCTAATGTTAAGCTAGCAACAAAACCATGTGAAAATGCTCATTCCAACCCAAAATAGCAAATTAGAAGACAAATGACTTTTTACATTACAAACCTTAAGAATTTCTCCAAAATATATAATTAACCATATGAGAAATCTTAACTTCTTCTTCTTCTACCATTTATTATTAACATCAACTTCATCAAACAAATCTTTTCTCTTTTTTTTTCTCTTTTCATTTTTTTCTCATCCCTTTTTTTTTCATTTTTTCTTTCTTCTTCTTTTTCTTCAACTCTAATTCCTTTTTCATAGCACAGCCGGAAAAAAATGACATCCGGCAAACAAATTCATAATGATATAAATTTTAAAGAACATCCCAATTTTGAGCATCCCATCACCAAAAGACATAGCTACTAGCTTTAACAAGGGTAGGCTATTTTTAATGTAGCTAGGGAATAAGAATATGTGAAGGGGGCTAGAAAATGGGCAAATTTATCAATGTGAATTTGGCTTCAAAAATGCATAGCAAAATAAAAGTAATGCTTAAAAGAGATGAAAAGAAAACCATACTTGTGCGTTTTGATGTAACACATACCATAAGGAGACCTACCACTCACTTAAGTGAGACCAAATAAAGATGAAATGGCCTTTAAGGAGGTTCTACCTTACCAATTTTGTAGCTTGCCAAAAGTCAAGATCAAGCCTACTTGGTTTAATTTCCATCTTCCACCTACTATGTCAAAACATCCCCATGCATGCTATATCCCGTCAAAAGTAGCGAATCAAGAGCTATCAAGCCAAAAATGGGACAAACAAGAGGGCATAAGTAGGACAAGCAAAGAATTAGAAGCAAAAATTCACACAAAATTTTCAAAAATTCTCACTAAATCTAAACAAACTAAATCCAAACTAACTAATATGCGAATGCAATCTCCCCCCAAGCTAAACATAACATTGTCCTCAATGTGCCAACAATCAAATTACCCAACGAAACCATAAAAATGGCGCAAATCACATAAATAAGAAGGACAAGAGGTCATATTTAATGGGTTGCGAAAAATAAACTAAAATGCAAAGGAAAGAAAACTTACTAGACTAACGAGCCTCCCCCAAGCTAGCATAAACATTGGGGGATTCCTCCACTTAGCATCTCATCAAAAAAATGGGTCAAAAATCCGGTGGGTACGAGGTCCTTGATGCTAAAAGAGGTTTTCGGAGGTGATTTGATTGAAAAATGAAGAAAAAAATATAGAGAAGGAGTATCGTCCTTTGCTTTTGAAGCATATGGAAAATATTAGCATATCCCGTATTTTATTAAAACGCGCAAAAAGGAAGAAAGTCACGACCCCGATCGGGGTTGACCGTTGACTTTTTTTTTTTTTTTTTTTTTTGCTTGAAAACAGAAATGTTACGACCTCGAACGGGGTTACAACATGGGGTAGTATGCTATTCTTCAAAAGGTCTCTTCTCCTCTTCCAACACCTACAAATCACAACTCAAAATAGCTAATTAGTCTAAATTTTATTCCTAATTCTAATAAAACATGAAATTGCGTAAAAAGTGAAATAAAAACAAACTATTTTTTTTCTAATGGATCCTCCATCGTCCTCTAAAAAGCACGTCAATGCCCTAAGAAGTAAATCATATACCCGTGCATGGGCAATACAAAAGCATATATACGCAATTGATAAGATATTAGCTTGAAAGATCAAATATAAAGTAGGATAAATCTTATCAAAATGCGCATCCGAGATTTCAAAGAGAACCACCGTATCACTCCACTCGTCAGCAAGATATGGAGCATCATGCTTAAGACCATGAAACAAATTGTTAGTGCATAACATATCATCATAAATGGTCTTAAATTGGTGACATGAAAAATCAAGGGGGCGAGTCTCTTTGGAAATGATTGGTTCTTCCCACTTATTCTTGATAGGCTCATCACGAAGTCCCGCATCAACCACAATTGGGTCGACTATATCCTCCGTGAAAGGAATTTCAAGGGTTTCCAAAGGTTCGGGTGTAACCTTATCTGTGTCATTAAAATCGGGCCCAACAACATCCATGTCATGGGTGTCATCTACTACAAGGTCAATGTCATTAACATGAGTCTCTAAATAGTCAATTGGAGTGATGTTAAGGGGAATTTCAAAAGAAACATTCGGACCATCATCATCGTCTTCCAATAAATCTAAGTTATTAGGGGCAAAAGACTCACATTGGGAAGGTGGAAGAGTAGAAGTTTCGATACATCGCTCATTTTCTTCTCGCATTTCTGTGAGCATGTCGCCGAGCTTTTTTAAGGAACGGACTTTAGAAGCTTCTTGCTCCCAATAAACTTGAGTAAGCATTGTGAACTCTTCTACGACACGCCTTAAATTTTCTTGGCGAGCTACTTCCCGACATTGTTCGGCCATGAACCTTAGGAATACCCAAAGCTCCTCCGCACTCTTGTAGTAAAGACTCTCACAACTCATGTAAAGAGCCAAATCACGGGATTCGGAATTCATTTCTTCAAGTACAACCTGACCCAATTCATATTCATTGTAATGAATCCAAGAGAAGCAATATGATTAACGTATTCGTCAAATTGGGACAAATAATCATGGAAAGGTTGGTTTTGTTGTTGCAAGAAAGGAAATACACCCATTGCACGAATATGAGGATCCCCTTGAGATAGTTTTACCACCTGAAAAAGGGACTAAAACTACAAGAAAACCGTGAGAAAGATCCCAAGAAACAAGTGTTCCTCGAGACAAATAAAATAACATAAAATTCAACAACTAATTACCAAACAAAACCGTCTCCCCGGCAACGGCGCCAAAATTTGATAGGCTATCGCACACCTATGCAAAGATAATATTTATACCCTAGACAACAAATGAAAGTAGTACTTAGGAGTCGAACCCAAAGGAGACGGGAGTTATTAATTAATTGTTATGGATTGAATTTTACCTTGGTAGATTATCAATTGATTGATTGGGTTGAAGTGATGTAATGACAAAACAATAATAAAGAAAATGTCAAGGGAGGTCGGGTCACGCATGCTAATTATGTAAATGCTCATGCCAAGTTAGGAAGTTGATTTTACGATAAATATTTACGCTTAAAGACACCCACCTTACGGCATTAGTGTCAACCATAGACCGGGTCCTAGAGAAACTCTCGTCCATGACTAGGTCGTCCTACTACACATGCTTAGTCTAATTCAATTTCGTGCCTCTCGACATTAGAACGAATGAACAAACTTAATCGATGAATAAGGCCTTTAAACATAGATTAAACATTATGGTGCAAACATGTGATAGAAACAATTATACAATATTAACTTATCGTTATTTTGACATTTACATATTACTTAATCATGCATGGCTTCCTTTATTCCCTAGATAAATGCAACTACTCTAACATGGTGGAAATGTAAATTAAACTAATGATAAATGAAATGGCAAACATAATGAAAATATGAATAAGAAATTACCTTGCAATTGGAAATGGAAATGGAAATGGAAGAAAAATAATTGTAATATAAATAACTTGTAAATATGAATTGTTTTATAACTTGAAATGTAAATGGGAAATGTAAATAACATAGATAAAATCTAAACTAAACTCAACTAAGAGCTAATCTAAACTAACTACTAAATTTAGAGAGAATTATGAGAAATTGTGTATGAATGTGAATGGTGTGTGGTGTGTTGAAGTCTACACCCTTTATATAAGAAATAAGGGGTGAAACATAGAGTAAATACAAGGAGTCAACCCCAAATATTTTCTCTTAATTGCTTGATTAATTACCAAAGGAATCCTAAGTGAGCCACTAATTCCATCATAATTCACTTGGTTAAATGTGATATTAGCATCCTAAGCTCTTCTTAGCATCCAATAGTTTCCACCATAATTTGAACTTTGAATTTGGGCTTGACTTTGCACAATGACTTTGCTTGTATTTTCATTTTGATCCAACACTTTCTTCATGCAAAATCCATGCACTTCCAACACTTAGCCCAAACTTGTGCTCTTACTTAGCTTATTTCTTCTAGTAGCTTATTTGTAATATTTTAGCTCCAAAAAACTTAAGTACCTACAAAATATAACAAGACAAGCAAAGATACTAGAATACACATATTAGCTTATAAAACACTAAGATAAGTGCTAAATGACATGTGAAATAAAGCTAATATAAGGAGTTAAAATGTATAGAAAATGCACTTATCATCTGTTTATTCCAATATTCCGATCCAGGAACAAAGTTAACCAAATTAATATAATTTAGAAGCATGCATTCAACTAATATGGTGTTACAGTTATGTTGCTATGGGGACAGATTCTCACATGTAAGTCGTCTAGTCTATTCGCTATATCGTCACAATCCTACCATGGATTCCCTAATCCTAACATAAGGGAAAATTAGCTACTCATGTTTTTGATATCAATAACAATAACAATAATCATGAAATAACTAAGAGAAGACATAGTAGAAAGACAATAAAGATGCAACATAAACAAATCAAACAAAGACAATAAAATGAAAGAGCGTTAATTAAGAGCAAAGAGATTTAGATTAAAGGAAGAGAAAAGTTACAAGATTGAATCCGGAGAGAAAAAAGGCAGAGCAAGGTTCCGCAGTAATTAGAGAAAAGTAGAGTATGAAAAAGTGTCATTAAGACCTAATGACAACTTCCTTATATAGGGAAGTGAGAATAAACAAAAGATAAACCTAAAACGGAATAAAAATCCCGAGTAAATAAGCTAGTCACTCGATCGAGCAACTTCATATCACTCTATCGAACAAATCCATGCTAAAACCTCTCGATCGAGTACCAAGTACTCGATCGAACACTTATCAAAAAGGCACTTTCGATCGAGTAGAAAAAGGAGTCGATCGAACACTATAGTACTCGATCGAGTACTTTCCAGCTCGCAATTCCTGCTTCGCGCACTGAATTTAAAACGGCTGCCATTTCTTCGTTACTTGGACAAATAGAGCATTTCCGGTGGCTCTTCAAAGTAGGCACTAGTAATTTGAAGTTCTTCCTTTGCTCGCCTAGCTATCTTACTTCTTTGCGCATCACAATTAGTGGTTTCCAAGCTCCGACTAAACTCATCTTCTAAATGCATGCATAGGGACATGTTTTAGGCTTGATTATGCTCCTTTCCGGTTCATACCTACAAATAATACAAGAGAAACCAAAGCAGACAATTCGGGGGACATTTTTAGTAAACACTACTAAATATGTATTGGGATGCGTGCAAATGAAGTATAAATTACCTATATAAAATAAACGCATCATAGCACATGCGCAGTTATTTGATCGGCATCTGCGTGCTTTGAGCTGTTTTGACTGGGCTCAATTGGAAAGGCTGGATGAAGAAAAGATGGTCGAGCCGGGACCCGTCTGAAACTAGTGTTGTCCGGGAGGCAACCCGAAGTTTAAATTTCTAGTTGGTTTAATTTTAAGTTTCTGTTGCGTATGTAATAATTGGTTTCTAAACCATAGACTGGAACAGTTAGCTTGTTTTGTTGGCTCCACGGGCTGTTTATTGTATCTTGGCAGGAATCTAACGTGGATGGCTCGATCGAGTACTTTTTATACTCGATCGAACCCTTTTGCTGCTGATTTCACTCGATCGAACATCTGCTCCCTTCGATCGAGTGCCTGCAAAAGACGATCTTTCGATCAAGAGCGCTACTTTCTCGATCGAAGTGCTTAGGTGCCAAGGTCACTCGATCGATAATTGGGTCCTTTCGATTGGGTACTTCCGTTTTGATTCGCAGCCAGTGACGCTGTTCTGCAGCTGTTTGCGACCTCCCATTTTGCTGGCTAGTTTGGGGAGGTCCCTACTTCGCGTACTTTTGTAAGTTTTCCGCATCTCACTCTCCCTTTTTTTAGTTTGCATTTCCTTTCCCTATTTTTAAGTACAATGAGGGCATTGTACGGTTTGGTTTGGGGAGGGTATGCATCCATATCTGTGTCTGCATGTTGTTCTTATTGCATTTTTGTTATCACGTTTAATTTCTGTATGCATTGTTGTTTATTTCTATAACAATTCAAAAATCTCACAAAAATAAAAAAATTTCAAAAAATCCAAAAAATTTCACGTTTACTTTTGCATATAGGTTGAGTCGGAACGGTGGATTTCAATGATGAAATTGCACTACATTTAGTCATTTTACTTAAGCCTTGCATAAATTGATATCTTTAGCTTTGTCTTCTGTATATCTACGAGTTTATGTTAAAATTTAGCTGAACGAATAGACTTGACCTGAGATTTTGGCAACCTACTTATAATTTCTAAGTTTTAGAGCTTAATAAACAGGTGTCATTTATGACCAGTTTTATGTAGGATTTTGAGTAGTTACTCCTTGCATAACATGTTCATTAATTTGCACGTATATGAAATTCAATTGCTTTTTGCCTACATACATTCGGGTTAGTGGTTGGTGTCTCATGCAGGGAGGTGCCTACATTCCCCTTTCTTTCATTTTTACCCATAAACTCCACTATTAGCCAAATTTGCCTTTTGACCCTTAACTACATCTAAATTTAGCCTGCCTTGTCAAGCTAGTTTAGTGTATGTCTTTGCGATATTTCGTCTGTTGATGCGAGTTTGGTTTGTTTTGTACTGTCTTGGAGTTGGTAATTTATGGATAAGGAGGATGTGTTGAGGGAAAAAAAAGAAGTTGAAAAAGAAAAAAAAAATGAAAAAAAAAAACATGAAGAAAAGAAACGAAAAAAAAAGGAAGAAAGAAAAAACCGTGGAAAATGAGAAAAAAGAAAATGTTGATTGTTGACGGTTTCACTCCTATGCTTTATTCATATCTATTGAGGAGTTGTTAATTTGGTTAGTGAGTATTTGTGCCAATTCAAGGGCACTTGTGCTTAATTTTGAGATGCTTAAGAAATGGATATGTCCTATTTGGTTCTGTTTAGGTACTAGCTTGGCCGCCTATACCCTCACATTTCCAAAAAAATGTTTTGCCGTTTCTTACCCATTGCCTCACTAAACCATATTTTTGTAAGCCCTCGGCTGTGACAGACCTTGTTTGGTTGGAATATATGTATGGTAGTGTAGATACCTAGTATCTGCTGAGACTCCAACAAACACTCGATGATTATCGGACTATAACATGCTTTGGAATCGCGGCGTTTGATCGACAGTTTGTGTACAACTTTACGTCGGAAAACTGAAAACGATTTCGAAAATAAAACATTTCAAAAATACCTAGAGTGTTTAATGCACGACGACGGGGTCGCAATGACACTAACTAGAGTCAAAACCGACACCGGACCAAAAACCGACTCAAAAATTCAAATCCCAACTCCAACGAGTCAAACTGAGTCAACCACAAAAAACAAACCATTTCAAACCTTCTATGCTAAGATTTCCTGGATTTATGTATGGTCAAGTACCAAACAAATGACTACAAATCCTAGGATAGAACAAATCATGATTGCTCTTGTGTGAAAGCGACAAGACAACTCGAAGACCCGCGACGTGGCTCGCGCCTCTTTAAGCAGCCCAGGTGGCCACGTCGCTCAAAACTCACACAACCACTCATTTTCCTATAAATACCCCTCAAATGTCCCCATTTGAGAACTTACGCGAGTGTCCGCCCCCTCTTTTCTCCCTTAAAATTCTCGACTCGACTTCTTAAGTCACAATTCGACGCGTATTTACGACCTACCGATCGTAAATACAAGCCTTACACATTGTTTGGTACCGTCATCGTGCATTAAATCACTTGATCGACCATTTCGACCACTACACCGTCACTAATATTAAAACACTCTTTTTACTTACCAAAATGGTTTTAAACCAAGTTTTTTCCTACCAAACGAGTTGTTACACTTACGTCGGTCACTTGCCATAACCAAACATGTAAGTATGAGGGTGTAAAAATCCTCTTTTTATCATGTTTTCATTTGTTTCATGACTATAACATGCTAAAACTTGCATAACATGAACCAAAACATTGGATAAACGAGCCAAAACTGATTTTTGGCCTGAGACAGAAGCCCCTTGCTTCGCCGGCTTGCCCGCGCCTAAATGGGGTGTCCAGGTCAGAGATCAATTGTGTTTGTTCTCGTCTTTCCCCTTTAATTCATTTTCATATTTGTAATCGGTTTTTATCATTTCAAATATTTTCAAACCCTTTTTTATTTTTATATTATTTGTTTTAACCATAAAACATTTTTCACCCTTGGTTCCATATACCATGACGGTTAAATCCGTGTTGCGGTGATAATATTTGGTTAATAACATTTAAAAGGCATTTTAAAGCCTTTTATTTCGTTTTTTGGGAGGTATTTTAAAGCCTTTCATCATTTCTTTACATTTTCGAAATAAACATATTAGTCCCCAACACAAAGTCATCCTTGGTTCTACATACCATGCCGGATTTTAACCCGGGTACGATGATGAGTATCGACTAATTACATTCAAATGAACTTAAAACAATTAGTTCATAATTATTTTCAAAACTATTCATGTAAAGTGCATTCTCATGACATATTCTTCTTCACTTTCATGAACCTCATCATATTCGAATTCCATGATGGGTTCCTCTTGCTCTTGAGTTTGTAGAATATCCTCTAGGATGGATTGCTCATCCTCTATGGGTTGACATGCTTCTACTAGAATATTATGCACCAACTCGGATTGTGCATGAGTGAGTTCTTTGTTAGCTAGAGCGGCCTCAAAGAGATCCACCTCCAATTCCCAATACATGCTCTTAGCCTTACTTGCTTCTAAGGCCTCTAATGCTTGCATGGGATCCTTGAAGTAAGGAATACTCAAGTGGTCCTCTACAAAACAATCTATGAAGTCCATTCTCGCAAAATATCAAACAACTAGAAAACAATTAGAGCAAACCTTGAGGAGTTTTACTTCCCCAAGGTGAAAAAGACACAACTAAAAACAATAAAAGAAATCTTAAATCAATTAAACACCGTCCCCGGACAGGCGCCATTTTTGATCGAGTCCATTTCGTGTTCACAATTAAGCATATGTGGTCGTTGGTCAATGGTCGATACAAAACACAATTTATACTTCACAAACAACTCTACAATTAGTAAAGAGGCAAGTAAAGGTCGGATCCCAAGGGACGGTATTGAAATGAAGATTCTATTGTAACTAGTGGTGTCTAGGGGTGTCACAAATTGGGTTGATGTAGAAGGTTACTAAACTAAGATAGCAATGAAAATAAACTAACAAGGTAAATAAAATAAGGGGTGTAAACAATTGATTAAAAGCACTAGGGTGTCATGGGTTCATAGGGGAATCATGGGATATGATCATACAAACATGTTCTCAAACTATAAGCAAGCAATTATTGTTGTGATGGATTGAGTTGGGTTATATCTTACAATCCTAGGAAAGTTTGGGTCCCGGAGCCGAATCTCTTGGATTGTACAACACCTACAAGTCGACTTAATCTTCCCTACTTAACACATGCATGGTCTAACAAGACTCGAGTTGGGTTATGTCTTACAAGTCAAGTTGAAAGGATAGAAGATGATAGTAAATGCAAGGATTCATAGGCTTAGCATTTCATCAAATATAACATGTGCATGTATTAAGATCAAAACAAGCAAGCAAATAAGATATGAAAGCATATTAATTTAAGCATGAATCATTCCCCATGTTGGTTTCCCTAATCACCCATTAAACCCTAGCTAAGAGACTACTCACTCATTATCATATTGATCATGCTAGAAAGGTTGTCAATCATACTAACATAATGAAACATGATGAATAAATGAAAGTAATTAGCAATAATTAAAAAGGGATTAAGAGATTATACCTACTAATGATTCCAATAATAAAGCAAGAATAATAGAAGTACTTGAATCCTAGATTGAGAGGTTGTCAATCTCCCAATAATAACCCAAATAATCTTCAATTACCCAAAATAAAGTAAGAACAAGAGAGAGATTAAAGAACTAAAACTTGGATTAAAACTTGATTAATATTTGATTACAATATTGAAGAGAGATTTGATTGATATTAACTACACTAATTATTGATAAGAAGAACATGCTCCTCTAATTAGACTAATGGGGTATTTATAGTGAAAATTAGGAAGGATGCATTAGGGTTAACTAAGGGCTAAACTAGTAATTACACTTTTTAAGTTGAGCAAGGAGACTCCGGGATTCTCCGAGAGAAGGGCTTCTCTTATCGTTGCTAGAAGAATGAAAACGTCTTTGTCTTTAATCCGTGCGGATGGGAGTCGGGACGGCCGGATCTGGGCTGAGGAATCCGAGCCGATTCTTGGGCAAGACGCTCGGATTGGCGATGGGGAATCCGAGCGGATTCCTTTGCGGGACGCTCGGATTGGGCTTGGACGGACGGACGGATTGTGTACAATCCGTTCGGATTGTTTGTCAAAGATCTTTTCTTCTTCTTTTCTTCCCTTTTCTTCATGAATTCCTTGGGGATTTCCTTGGGGACTCAAGGATCCTTTTCTCAACATTGCTCTTCTACTATGCTATGTACAAAGGCCTTCTAGTCTTGTCTCTCCTTGATGCTTGGTCATTGAATATGATCAATTTAGCCTTGTTTTGCCATGAAAATGCAAGATTCTTACTCCTTTCCTACCAAGGGATCAAAATCTCAAAGAATACGCAAAACAAAGAACTAAAGATAAAAAATGACCCAAATAGGCACTAAAAAGCATGAAAACAATGGTAATTCGGGGGCTAAATATGCGCCAATTATGGTCACATCGAGAATCGAGAAAAGGACGCAAAGAATCGCTGCGCCTCTTGAAGGAGCGCAGCTTCTGCTAGCCTCTTCGTGAGGCTGCCGCAGTTCCTGCTTCCTTTCTTCTTCGTTTATCTTCTGTAATTCGTATTCAAATCTTTCTTTTGCTTGCTTCGTCTGTTAATTCTTCATCGCAGTATCATAATAATTCCACGTGTATTATAATCATCATCATGTTCATGTTTAATTTGTCATAAATCCGACTTAAATCCCTAATAATCCAATATTTGCGGGTTTTCGTCATTGAATTCAATTCCGGGTTGTAGAGATTCAATTTGTTCATATTGGGTTTCTGGAATTCGTCCTTGATATAGTTTAATCCGTCTTTTGTCGTATTCATCGCATGTTCGTCATTAATCCGTTGCATCTAATGTTAGTTAATTGATTTCAATAGAGGACTCATTAATATTTGTCACTAATTAATCGTTCAATCATGTAATTAATCCGTTTGCATCCGTCTCGTTCATGTTTACTGTTTTTATGACCTATTCATATGCTAAATAACATGTTAATCACTTCCATCCGAGTACATAATTGAATCCATCATTAAATTCACCAATCGACATTAACGGCTTGCAAATACGGCTTCACAGCCAGAACTGAGCCAAGGAACAGACGCAGCGTCTGCTGCGCCTATTCCAAAAGACGCAGCTCTGCTGCGCCTGTTCCTGGCTGAGTTCTGTCCCTGAACTCCGTTTCTGCCTGACATAGTTTATTTAGCGTAAGTATAACTAACTATTAACCGTAATATCACGCTAATTCCTGTTCGTTAGTTTATTTAATTCTTTCTTCCTTTCTTTTATTCCTTTTTCTCAAATTATCCGTTTTAAAGGTATTTTCGACATAAATCGCCTAATCCCATGTAATTAATGTAATTTTCTTTATTGTAATTCATAATTATTGTATTTCTTTTATTGTTTGTATGTTTTCACATGTAAATGAGCATTAAATCCTACTTCGACCCAATTGTATGCTAATTAACTGTCAACCGACTTAGTCTAATTCTCACATGTTAGGATTAAAACTTGGATGTTGCATTGCATGCATATAGCCGACGATATATCAAGTACGAATAACTTCCCTAATCATTAGTAGAGGCCGCTATCGAGGCGGGCGGGATTAGGTGTTCGATCAAAAGAGCTTCCTAATACGTACCCTCACCCCTTACTCCAGATCTCCGTGAGCACCCGTGTTCATTGGCATCCACGAGAGTCATTCTAGACATAGAATGCTAAGGGTAACGATTGCTTAGTGTTCATGTCTCTACTTTGTGTCTTGACATGACACGAGGTATTCGAACGGTTCCAATTTCCCATAAAAATTGGTGGCGACTCCATACAAAATGCAAACGCTTGTTTCGTCTCTCACCAAGCGCCCCCGTGGGCGGCCCGCTGTCCACACATCTTTTCTTGCAAAACTATTCATATCAAGCTTGCAAAACCGAACCCGACATCGATATTATCAACATAATGATGATTATTCAAGTCCCGTTCTTCATATTAGCACAAAAGCGGTCTCAACGACCTTTTTCAACCAAATGCGTTCTAACACCCTTTTACAACCGATTTCACAAACATTTTCAGCAACCAGGGGACACACCTCATTGGGTCGTCGCCTGCCTCACGCCTATACAGGCCCTCTTATTTCCAGATTTCAAATCTGGCCAGGCTCCCTTGCATCGCCCTATGGTTCGCGCGTCAATAGGCTGCCTAATGTAGTTCCTGTTTCCTTTCCAGTACTCGTCTAGAACAATTCCGACTTTGGTTAATCCGAATATAGGACGGATCAGATTGATGAGTCCGTATTTTACACTTTGTATTTACAAAACACTTTTCTGAGACAAATGGATCACGTTATGCACCATAAACCTAATTTGGTAAATGGATGTTTAATTTCCGTCTTGCATGCAAATCAATACTAAATCCAACTTGACATCAATTACTTGATATTTGGATAAACAACCGACATAGAAAATTTCAAATGTTAGGTTTAAACTTGTGGATGTGCATTCATGCATTTACCCGTTTTATCAACTTTTGCATTCAACCAACCAAGATCGATCAGTAGAGGCCGCTACCACGGGCGGGATTGGGTGTCCGATTAAAGGGCTTCCTAATACATACCTTCACCTCTTACTCAGAAACTTTAGATAGTCGACGACCTTATCCAGGGCTAACGAGAGTCATTCTAGCGATAGGATGCTAAAGAGGGACGATTCCTTATCTTTAGTACCTATGTCAAGCACCGCTTTTTGCCTTGATTGACCTAGGTATAAAGTGGACTCGAATTCCAGGCATACCATAATTGCTTGGTGGCGACTCCGAACATCTCTACATCGTTTTGAGACCCTTTGCCGAGACGAAACCGACAGATCTAAAACGATCTGATCGAAAGCATCTATTACGACGCCGAGCGTGGCTTTAAAACTGTTGTACGTCCATAGATTGGCCTGGCGTGTAGGAGGTCCCATGTCTACACTAACACGAAGGTATAGTCCTGCCAGATTACCAGTCGCAACCAGTAATCCACACCGCCAGTGGGAACCGCAGTCGTACCACCTAAGCCCCGCTCAAAACCACGGAGCGAATAACCCAATGACCATTAATGTGCACATCCCCCTTGTGACGAGAACCACAATGGCGTGAAGCCATTCCCGAAGATCGCTCCACTCAGCCAGGGACGCACCCCGCACACAAATACAATAAGGGGTCGTTTGGTTAGGGTTATTTAGGAAAGGGAAAGGGAAACAAAACCCCTCATACCCTTTGATGGTGTTTGTTTCATGATTTTTGCCATTTTCTTTCCCCACTTAATTCCCCTATATACCTCATCACAGCTCTAACTCCATACATGCCGAGCGTGGCTTTAAAACTGTTGTACGTCCATAGATTGGCCTGGCGTGCAGGAGGGCCCATGTCCACACTAACACGAAGGTATAGTCCTGCCAGATTACCAGTCGCAACCAGTAATCCACACCGCCAGTGGGAACCGCAGTCGTACCACCTAAGCCCCGCTCAAAACCATAGAGCGAATAACCCAATGACCATTAATGTGCACATCCCCCTTGTGACGAGAACCACAATGGCGTGAAGCCATTCCCGAAGATCGCTCCACTCAGCCAGGGACGCACCCCGCACACAAATACAATAAGGGGGCGTTTGGTTAGGGGTATTTAGGAAAGGGAAAGGGAAATAAAACCCCTCATACCCTTTGATGGTGTTTGTTTCATGATTTTTGCCATTTTCTTTCCCCACTTAATTCCCCTATATACCCCATCACAGCTCTAACTCCATACCCCTAACCCCCCTAAGGTATGGGATTTCATTCCCTACCTCCTCTTATCTCACATGAATACTACCATAGCCACCACTGCACGAACCACCATAACCATCAACCACACAATCCCACCACCGCATGCGCCACCATAACCATCAACCTTACAATCCCACTACCATCACCACCACTGTCGACACAAATCTGTTGCCCCTCGCCGGCGATATGTCCCACTCCTCCTCCTTGCCGGAGATACGTTCTAAACCGACGACCACACCCTCAAATCACCAAATTTGGTGTTTTATGGGGCAGGGAAACTGATCTGGTGGTGTTTAAGTGGTGATTATGGAGGGTGGTAGTGATTTCAAAGGAGGAAAGAAAATGAAAAGGTAAATCTGCGTGGAGGTGGGTGGAGTCGCTAGTGGACGGGTACAACTCACCGGTGGCAGGTGCAACTCGCCGGCTGTCGGCGAACTCATTCTTGTCGGTGCAGGTTATTTTGGTGGTGGTTGGTGTTGAGGGTTGGTTGTGGGTGGTTGTGGGTGGCTGTTGATAATTCTTGTCTTTGGGTTTCAATTTTTTTGTCATTCCTTTGTAATTTTAACCAAACAAGAATGAAAATTAAAGGGGATCTCTTTCTTTTTGTTTCCTTTGCCTTCAATTCCCATTCTGATTCTCTTTCCCTTTCCCTCGTTCGAACCAAACGCCCCCTAATACTATTACACAGTCATAAATACCACGCACCACACATGACAACCAATCAACAGTACTGAGTAGGAAAACCTACCTTTAGCAATCTGCAACCAACATCTCATGCATACATATGAAGGCAAGGCATCCTTCATCAACACCTATCACAACCAGTAGGAAACCCTATTACTAACAACCATAACCACAAGAAACCTAAGGATTATGATGATGACTTACCTATGCTTGGCATTCCGGTGACACCATCGCGACCCGACTCAAGCTTCCGTCCCCATGGTGTCTCCAAGTGTGAGGGATCCCAAAAAGTTTGAAAGATGGTGAGGGAGAAGAAGTGTCGTCTATTAGGTTTTGGGAGAAACTAAATGAAAAACTGATTTGGGTTTACAACTTCATGATTTACATCTTAACGCTGAACCCACCATACTCGATCGAATAAGGAACCTACTCGATTGAGTGGCCTCTACTCGATCGAGTCATAAGACAAATCGATCGAGTGGCCTACGCTAGATCAAGTTCCCAAACCCCCAAGGTTACTAGGACGCAAGGCCGATAGTGTAAGGATTCCAAGATGTCAAACATGCGTCTAAGGTTAGTCAACGGGTCCCTAACAGAGCGGGTATTACAATTTAACACTTACATGAAACGATTAAACCATGTTGAGCATAAAAACCGAAATTTTAACATTTGTATTGCCATTTTCGGAAATATATACCCTTTTTTAGATGGGAACTTTTTTTTTTTGTTTTTGTTTTAAACCATCACAAATTCTCATTATAGACGAGAGATATCCGTCTATAGATATAGATGGGCCAAATATTGACCCATTTTAAGCATAAGACAGGCAATAAGTTGCATGGTTGGGCCCAAAAATGTCACCACTTTAAGCATATTTTGACTCGTCTTTCACTTTAGATGGATATATCCGTCTATAGTGAGACTAATTGTTAACCATTTCATAACAACACTCACAAGATTAAAGCTTAATGACATAATTAAATCATGTTTAAGATACAAATCGACTCTTAGTCATGTATACTACATGTTTCGAAATTTTTGGGGTCAAATTTGAAGATAAAATTCTTGATTCTAAGACAATGTACCATATTATTAACAAAGATAGTAGTCTTATAAGACATACATGCTAAGTTTTACACATGAAAATCAAAATTTGGGCTATATTTTGAAATTTTAAGACGAAAATTTCACATATAAAACAAGATCCAACATTAACAACAAAGGTTAGGCCTTTATTGTTCAATTAAACTCAACAACAAACACAAAATCAAATTATGACTCAAGAACATGCATTTTCGAGTTCATCAAATATGGGTGACATTCCAACATAAAACTCGATATTTAACCATAATAATGATGTATAATGTTAATTACTACCATGAATTAAACAAAGTAAGAATGTTGAATCTAACAACAAAATGATGAAAAAGGAGGTTGGGAATTATATTTAGAGGCTTTGTGATGTTGGAGATATGAGAGTTGAAGAAGATAAGAAGGAGATAAGAAATGAGTAAAAGCAATCCAACCGTGTAATTTTCAGCTCGTGTAGGCACTCGGTCGAGTGCCGAGTGCACTCGGTCGATTGAACATTCACTCGGTCAAGTGGCTTGTCCACTCGGTCAAGTGCCCAATTTTCCAGAAGTTTTCCAGATTCTGGAAATTGGTCCACTCGGTCGAGTATCAAGGTCCACTCGGTCGAGTGCACTGTACTCGCCCTAGTGTTGACTCGCACTCATTAGAGTGACTGACTACGGCTTGCAATTTTGATCGAATTAGAATGAAAGTGTCCTTGCAACATAAAGAAAAGGTTCGAGAGTCCACGGCCTATCGGTGACTCACCCTAAGTTAGTTCATACGTCATCTTACTTATTGCCTTTGATACATTAGCGTAGTACAAGTAGCTACTCTACCAACATCCATTACTAATCATACACTATCGATAACACTAACAAGCACCAACAAGCATGCAATATAGATCGAAGGAGCGGGACTATTACCCCTCATACCAACACATGTCGACTATTCTCAACCATGTTAAATATATCCATCTTTTCATTCAATTTCACATGCCAACATGTATCATACAAATGACCACGTTATGCAAGAATTCCACCAAACACACACACACACACACACACACACACACACACACACACACACACACACACACACACACACACACACACACACACACACACACACACACACACAAATACGTCATGTTTCACATAGCGTTCATCCATATTTATAACCACCCGCGCGCGTAGTGACCAAACGAGATAATAGGATCTAGTTTTGAGATGAGGGCCCCTACCCATCCAAAACCGACCTCCTATTATACTCCCGTCGAGTTCATTTTATTAAACACTCCTAGATTCATTTTGGTTCATTAGTTTAGGTTCCAAAATCATCGCTCTGATACCACTTTGTAACACCCCTTCTTGCCCGCCAAGGCAATGGGAGGATGCTACCATCTCGGTTTCCCGAGGCGGTGAATCAGAGCTGCAATTAAAAAAAAAATTATTATAAATAAAGTATTTAATATATTACATAACCATGAATGAATGAATAAATAAAAGAAATGATACAACTCATGACTGCTATACTCTTCTAATGAAGTGGCACTCGACTCCAAGTCCGAAACTCATCTCATCTCCCATGTGACACCAAATCAACATGTACTCAACCTGCTCCCCATATGATCGGAAATATCATATGGATCAAAATGGGCCACCCCGAAAATAGGTGACAATTTACACACAACCCAAACACGTCAGTTTCAATAAAAAAACATAGAACAAAATGAAATATGTAAGTATGCAACATGTCAATGGAATGCATAACCCATGACTATAAAACACTACACTGGTACTGGGAAACGCCCAGTCGTACCCACAACCACATCGATGCCAGGGACACGCCCACGACACCACACCTCAAAAATAGGTACTCGGGACACGCCCGTGGTACCGAGTTCTGAAGTCAACTGGATCCCCTGCCAGACGTCGTGCCTCAACCACACAAGTCCCCTCGTACTCAAATTATTAATGGTCACATTCCTCTTGGAGTGGGAAGCTCCAAGAGATGACTCAAGCATAAGACGGTCTCTCAACCGACCATACGTCTCCTCAACGACAATGTATCACCACCACAACCCCTCCAACATCCTCCAAAATCACATATAACACAATATAGGATACAATATGCCAATATATGTTTTCACATGTGCAATGGTTGTCAACATGCTTCTTTCTCATATGAAATGGATGCCAATTAAGCCAATTACTCATGTGAACCAACAATCAAAGAGATACCTCAAGGCATACTCCCCCAATTAACATGTTATAATGCAAACCCCTCCATTACCACCATCTACTAAGACACAAACATCCAATTACATGTTATAATGAAAATCTAATGCTATCATAAGACCAACATTAACCACCCATTACCGTGCCACCATTGAATCTCGACACTAACATGATACTAACAACTATTACCCACAAAAATCATGTTTTAATGCAATAACGATATAATAAAGACACATGCAACCATTCAAACTTATTGAAACCGAGTAGAAAAATCCTGCCTTTTAGCAACTCCAATTAGCACAAGCAAGCACCCTAATCCTCCTCTAAGAAGCAACATCCTAAAATTAATTAAGGAATACTATCACAAATATATTCTACAACAATTAATAATACAAATTAACCCTTAATTATCCCCACTTAATTAGTCAAAACCCTAATTAATTATAAGACAATCTACTAGAGAAATTAAGGTGTACTAAATAAGAGTAAGGGATAAAGGTTAAGGATAAACTTACGAATGCTAACAAATGAGCAAGAACAAGAAAATGGAAGACAAATCTTCAAATGTGAGAGCTAAATCTTTGTGAATAGTATTTGTGATGTTTAAAGATGTTTCTGGAGAGTAGAAGGGATAAGGTGGGAGTGTTTTTTGGGGAGGAAATCTGAAAAATAAGAATTAGAAAGTGATAGGCCACCTACCACCATCCCGTGCAAAAAGCTGGACAGCGACAAGGTACTCGGTCGAGTTCCCGGTTCACTCGGTCGAGTGAACCGTCACTCGGTCGAGTGACTCAACATCAGAATGTTTCACAAAATTAAAGGCCTCACTCGGTTCCTCACTCAGTCGAGTGAGCTCTACTCGGTCGAATACTCGATTTACTCGATCGAGTATAGATCTTATAAACTATAGGGTATTACAGGAACTCTCTCTTAACTAATGTTTTACCTATACCTAAACTTAGTAAAATTAATCCAATCTGAATGAGTTGACCTGTACCCGACCCGACATCCAAACTTAAGACCTAAACTTGACCCGAATTCGATGTAATATAACACATCTAGACTTAATATAACCCGACCCCAATATTTATTGTTACACACTGATTATTATCTGTGAATAACTTGATAATAGTTGTCCCGAAGATAACCACCGGCCCGACCCAAACAATTGTAAACTCAAAATTGAACATGCATGATAGGACTAACTCGACCCGATTCTGACCCGGTCGACCCCATAACCATGTCTACATATACCATGATCTAGACAAAATAATGAGTCAACCCATCTTGGCCCGGCTTGTGGGTTGGTCGCAGCTCGGCATGTCAGTCCGTGTGTTCTCGCACACTAGCCTGTGAAGATAGGCAGGCTAGGCTGGGGCCGGTGCTCCTCCAGCCAACTTTGGACATTATGAAGACTAAGTGTGATATGCGTATTTTATATGTTATTCATACTCCCGTTGCAATGCATTTCATGTCGTTTTTAATGCTTATTATTGCTAGATGCATTGTGTATTGTGGAATATGGCTTCTGCCGCTTCGTTTTTTCCATTTTCCGGTATATATGCCATTATTGAAGCTTATTGAAAGGAATTGCATCATGCAAGGAGGCAAGGATTGATTATTTGATTAGGAGAATAATCGAGCTAAGAAGAACTGAAGCTGTGATAACTCGACCGAGTGTTTGTGACTCGGTCGAGTGGCGTGACTCGATCAAGTGTTTGTGACTCGATCGAGTGACATCTAATTTAGGATTAACCCGGTTTTTGGGATTTAATAATGGCGATATATAAATACTATTAACATCGTATTTGGTTAAGGAGTTATGATGCATTATTCATTTTGATACATTTTTACATTACGTACAACTTTAGAACCCTAATTTTCTCTACTTTCGTACTTTGTAATCGGATTTCAATCTTTCATCAATGGGCATTCAATCTTACTTTGTTCTTCATTATTGTTATTCATTTATGTCTTCTTTTATTTTGTTTGTTATTATTGTTATTGTTATGAGTAACTAATTTTCTTTTTAAGCAGAAGGGAATCAATGAATGTAAATTAGGGGTAATAATCATATCATTGCTAGAGAGATTATTGCTTGATTATTTGTTATAAATTTGATTTATTAGTTACGGGTCATGATGAATTGATTAATATTTTGAATTAGTATTATTACCAACCGGAGTAATACTAAGAAGGGCTTACGATAATCAGGTAGACGACTTAGTTATAGCATATATTAGAGAAGTGGAAGATCATTGGTGTATGGAGGGGGTATATCACTGTAATGCCTGCATATTTTGAGATCCATAAAGGAACATTGGGATGTGTGAGAGAACCCTCGGGTTTGATGAGTATACTCGGGAGTGAAGTATGACAATAAAGTGGAACGAGTATAACCTAAACTAGACTTAGTGGAGTTGTTATAATGTCAGCCTATAGAAGGGTCGTCTGAAAAATGGAATAACTTGAGATATGGACATGGTATTTATGTGATTCCAATTGGAGGTGATAACTTATTCTCTTACGATTCCAACGTTAGGTCACACGCTCAAAATGACCAAGCAACGAGTGAGATATGACTATTTTACGAAAACTGGTCATTGTTGAGAACTGCGTTGTACTCGATCGAGTGGATTGAACACTCGACCGAGTGAGGGTCACTCGATCGAGTGAAGTCGGCACTCGGTCGAGTGCACTCTGGTTAGACAGGTTTTAAAACCCGCAAAACCCTTTCTCCTATTTCATTTCTATCTTCTTCCTTATCTCTCCAAACTCTCTCCTTTCTCTCTAAGACCCTCACAAACACCATATTAAGGGATTCAAGCATGGATTAGAGGATTGTTCACCTTCTCCTTCATCCTTTCACCTTGTAAGTTGAGATCTACCATTTTCTAGTCTTATGAACCCTAACTTTTGGGGGTTTCTTATTGGGTTGTTTAATTAGTAATTAGTAGGTACATATGGGTAATTAATGGGTAATAATAAGGGGTTTTGCATTATGTTATAGTGTAGTACGATTTGTGATAGTTATTATTGTGATATTGTAGAATGAGACGGATCTTGCTTATTAATTGGATTGCTTGTGAAGAATGCTAAAATGTAGGTTAATCCTACTTTATTTCAATAATGTGGTATTGTTTATGTTGTTGTTAATGTTGTAATTAGTCTCACATGATTAGCGCATTTGCATTATAACATGTTTAGTGGTTAATTGCATCATTAAGGAGATGATTGTGATATGTTGAGGATGTGTTCTTGTTGAGGAGACGTAAAACGGTTGGTAGACACCAACCGTCTTACGCTTGAGTCGCCTCGTGGAGCTTCCCACTCTAAGAGGGATGTGCACATTAATGACTTGAGTACGGAACGCTACCCGACCCACGCCTTTTGAGCAGGTATATTTGGTTTCGGGGTCGTAACCGTTGTCTTTTAGGGGGGGAGGGGTAGGAGAGGATCGCATGTGTGTTTAAGGGTAGTTTTGAGGTCGATAAGGTTGTGTTTCGGGTTTTGTGGACAATAGTTGGTGATAGTTCAGTTCATGTTGGTGTCTTTTGAGTTAGCGTTCTTTATAGTTGCATAGTTAGTGGGTTGGTTTTGCATGTTGTATCAGGTATGGTGTGAACTTCGGGGACGAAGTTCATTTTATGGAGGGAAGACTGTAAAACTACGGTTTTCTGGTCTTAGCTTACTCGGCCGAGTAGTCTATACTCGGTCTAGTAAGTTGTCGAGTGCGTTTAAACAGGCTATTGTTTTGGGTGCACTCGGCCGAGTTGGGAGATACTCGGCCGAGTAGGTCGTACTCGGCCGAGTACCCAGCCTGACGAATTAATTTCCGCGGTTTGATTAAGGTAATTAGAGGTTAAAAATTACGTGTTACCAGTTACTAAATAATTTTTACAAAAACCTAAACTACTTTTACCACTTCTCTAATCATCTTAATCACTCCCAAGTCTTGTTTGATCGATCGTGAGGCTACATCTCTTTTTCCGTACCAGTTTCATTGGTAAGTCTCTAGTGCTTTCTTAATCAATTTGTGGTTGTCTTTTGGAGTTGCCCTAATTTGGGTTAGGATAGGGGTGAAGTTTGATTAGTAATGGTTTATGATATAGCATTGTTTGATTATTCTTTGCTAGGGGAAGATTTCATAGAGGAGCAATTCTAGCCTCATTGTTGTTGTTGATTTACGGAACTTGCGAATAAAGTAGGTTTCCCAACTCAGTTGATTGTGTAATTGATTTGAGATTGGATTGTGATTGATTGTATAACTTGTTTTATTGGATTGAGATTGGTTGCGATTATATTGTTGATTAGTACTGTTGTTTTGGGACCATTTTCGGGAGATGGTTCCAACCCCATGTTCGCCTCTTGTGGCTCCCGTCATAAGGGGGTGTGCATATTAATGATCTGGGTTCGCTCGTTGCGATGAGCGGGGCTTAGGTGGGCAAGCCTGTGGTCCCCCACTGGTGGTGTAGGTTACCTGTTGCGATGGGTAAACTGGCAGGGCTACATACTTCGGTGTGTAGTCGGTTACTAGTTACTAATGTAGTTTGGAGGATGGTTACTACAACTGGATTTGATTGTATTTGGTTTGTGTTTGTGATATCTTATCTTGGTTATGCAGTTAACTGACCCTGTTATTGTTTTCAAAACTATGGTTATCCATTCAGGGATGGTGAGCAGTTGATTTAGCAGGTAATGGCTATGGATGTAGCTTACGGGTCTTGGATGGCGTCGAGTCATCACCGATCGCTTAGTTAAATTCCGCTGACGTTTAAACATTAGTTTCTTTTTGGTTGTAAAGAGTTTTGGTTTATCTTAAGTTGTACTTTGATTAAACAGTTTGATATCTTTTAATAAATGTTCTTTGATGGTCTATTTGATATACCGTACCTCTGGTAACCGAGATGGTAGCACCTTGATATGCTAAGGTGGTCTTGGTAAGGCACCTTGGTGTATGGAGGTGTTACAGTTATACTTGACCGAGTGAGGATCACTCGATCGAGTGGGCTCGGCACTCGGTCGAGTGCACTCTGGTCATACGAGTTTTAAAACCCGCAAAACCCCTTCTCCTATTTCATTTATATCTTCTTCCTTATCTCTCCAAACTCTCTCTTTTCTCTCTAAGACCCTCACAAACACCATATTAGGGGATTCAAGAATGGATTAGAGGATTGCTCACCTTCTCCTTCATCCTTTCACCTTGTAAGTTGAGATCTACCCTTTTCTAGTCTTATGAACCCTAACTTTTTGGGGTGTCTTATTTGGTTGTTTAATTAGTAATGAGTAGGTATATATGGGTAATTAATGGGTAATAATGAGGGGTTTTGCATTATGTTATAGTGTAGGACGATTTGTGATAATTATTATTGTGATATTGTAGGATGAGTCGGTCTTATGAGATGGATCTTGCTTATTAATTGGATTGCTTGTGAAAAATGCTAAAAGGTAGGTTAATCCTACTCGGTTTCAATAATGTGGTGGTGTTTATGTTGTTGTTGTTAATGTTGTAATTAGTCTCACATGATTAGGGCATTTGCATTATAACATGTTTAATGGTTAATTGCATCATTAAGGAGATGATTGTGATATGTTGGGTTGTACTTTATGTATTGGTTATTATCGTATATGTTGAGGATGTGTTGTTGTTGAGGAGACATAAGATGGTTGGGAGACCGTCTTACGCTTGAGTCGCCTCTTGGAGCTTCCTAATCCAAGAGGGATATGCACATTAATGACTTGAGTACGGAGGGACTCGTGTGGTTGATGCACGACGTCTGGCAGGGGATCCTGTTGGCTTCTGGGCCCGGTAGGTCTGGGCGCGTCCTGGTACCTTGTTGTGAGGTGTGGTGTCGTGGGCGTGTCCCTGGTACCGGTGGTTGTGGGTACGTCTAGGCTAGAGCTGATCAAATGGCCCAAACCCATTGGCCCTACCCGGTCCGGCCCGCTTTTTTGAAGAGCTTGGGCCTTTAGTTTTGGACCAAAACAGCCCATGGGTCGGCCTAAAAAGGCCCAAAATATTTTGGGGCCGGGTTTAGGCCAAGCATTTGGCCCAAATTTTGGCCCGGCCCGGCCCATATTTATTAATAATGAATATTTTTTCTAATAAAACCTATTAAAGTAGCGTTAAAGTTATACCTAACTCCTTACAAACTCAAGTATATTTTTTTAGATTTATAAAATAAGGTATACATAATATAAATCATATCTACGAATGCATGATTAAGCATTCTAAAGTGGCGATGTTTGTTTTTATTTTATTTTAGTGAGCAATTCATATGCATTTCATCATATTTTGTACAATTTTATACACTATGTATATTTTAAAAGTTGTAACTGAAGGTATTACGCTAATTATTTCCTAGGGTAAGTCGTAAATTTTAGGGCCCGAAGAAGCCCATTTAGGCCCAAAAGCCCGCATTAGCCCATAAGAGCCGGATTTGGGCTTGCTAAATAAGCCCACGCACTTGGCCCGACCCGGCCCACAAAAATGGGCCGTTTTTATTAGAAAGGCCCGGTCCAAGCCCGCATTGGCCCGGCCCATGATCACCTCTAGTCTAGGCGTGTCCCGGTACCGGCGTGGTGATGGTATAATCGTGTCTCATTCATATAATTGGCATATTGCATATTTACCTATCATGTTGTGTCGTATGTCTAATTATTGAAACTGACGTGTTGTGTGTATGTGTAAATTGTCACCTATTTCTGGGGTGGCCTGTGTTAATTCATATGATATTTTCGATCATATGGGGAGCAGTCTTTTACAGGTTATTTTGGTATAACGCGGGAGATGGGACGGACCTTGGACTTGGAGTCGAGTACATGGATAGTTGTTAGATGACATAGATAGTAGTCAAGTTGTATAGTTCACATTTATTCATTTATGGTTATGTAAATCACTAAATACTTTTATATTTAATTGTTTCTTAATTGCAACTCCGATTTCACCGCCTCGGGAAACCGAGATGGTAACATCCTCCCATTACCTTGGCCGGGTAAGAAGGGGGTGTTACAATCACAATTTAACCTTCTAGATTTTTTGTATGCTCAAGCTCCTATTTATAAATCCTACCTCTACAACTTAAGTGGATGCATGAAGACTTTTCCTTAATTTAACTATTAATAGGTCTTTCTTAAAACGGATATTTTCGTTTAAAGAATGAAATAGGTCAAATAATATCCTATTGCATAGATGAGGCAAACATTTTGCTAATCTCAATGCATTCCGTTTTTGTCTTGTGTGTGATACTTGAGGCTGAGTATGTTTAGGTACGGATCGGACTATTTGGTCCGAACCAAACCCGGAATGGATTGGTTTAGGTCCAATCCAAGTAATTTTTGAAGTTTCATTTTTCGATCCAGCCAAGACCAATTAATCTTGGTTTGACCAAAATTTAGGTGTTTCATGACTAATTTTCGCAACTTTGTAATCAAGTAATTTATAGAGTTGACAATATTATAAATTTAATATTGGTGGTCCGGTCCAGTCCGATTTAGACGGATGCTCGTCCCTAGTCATACTTAACCCGTTTTAGGGTTGAGATGAATATGTCTGTCAATTTATTTTTAATTACTACTCAGTAGGAGTTAATCTGTAAAATTGCAGTTGTCTTACATTAGGGTAGACCATAGAGCTACCCCTTTAATTAACATTAGATAATTAAACCCAAAAAATATGAATATGAATTTGTTTAATGAAAGAGGCAAGTGAGAATGAAAGGTTAGCGAGGAATCATAAAAAGGAATATTCATATTCAAACATCTCTATAAAAGCTCCACACTTTTCTCTCTCCCTTTGCTTGAAGTTAAAAACAACACATCAAGTTTACAAAGAGATGAAATTATAACAAAGAGATTCTTGTGTGATATATACTCCTATATTTCTATATATATGTATGCGACGCCCCGACTTTGACAATAACATACTTCTATTCTATATTTCTCCTCCTCTTTCTCCTTAAATTCAGAATTATCAACTTGTGTCTCAACTTTTTTTCCTCTTAATAATATTCTCTCTTTTTGATTCTTCTTTAGAATAGATCCCTTTATTCCTCTCTTTCTCCTTCACCCCCTCCATTCTCTTCTTACTCCATACAAATTAAATAAAAAATGATGGATTTCAGAGATAACATGCAGAAATGTCAGGAATATGTTCATGGGTTAGAAGAAGAAAAGAGAAAGATTCAAGTTTTCCAGCGTGAGCTTCCTCTTTGCTTACAACTTGTTACTCAAGGTGATTTTTTTTTATCAGTAATTTGATTTTTTGGTTTTAATTTTGTGGGTTTTTGACGTAATAAAATGGGTAAAATTTGAAAATGTTTTTTTTTTTTATTATGTGTAGCTATTGAGGCATGTAAGCAACAATTATCAGGAACAACTACAACTGAGTGTGTGAATGGACATTCTGAGTGTTCTGAACAAACAACAAGTATTGGTCCTGTTATTGAGGAGTTTATTCCTATAAAAAACACTCATTTTGGTGAAAATTATGATGATGATGAAGAACATGAATGTAATAAACCTCAAATTAATACCATTAAAACAAATATTATTAATTCTAATAGTAATAATAATAATGATAATAATAAATCCGGGAAGAAATCAGACTGGCTTAGATCTGTTCAGTTGTGGAACCAAACCTCAGATCCACCCACCCACCAAGAGGTTAGTCACGCAAATTTCATGGGTTTCAATTTTTTTTTTTTTTTTAAATTTTTAAGAAAAATGGGCTTTGCTTAATTTTGCAAAAAGATTGAAACTTTTGGTTACTTTTTTTATGTAGGATAATCAGCCAAGAAAAGTGCAGGTAGTAGAGGTGAAGAGTAGTGCTGGTGGTGCATTTCATCCATTTCAGAAAGAAAAAAACAATTGTAGTAATGGACTTGGGAATGTGAATATGAATATGAGTATAAATGAAAATAGTATTAGTAAACCTACATCATTGTCTGCTGTTTCGGCCTGCTCTAGTGCCGAGGCGGCCGAAGACGGTGCTGGATCCGGGTCAGGATCGGGATCGGGATCGGGTTCTGGTGGTGGTAGTAAGAAGGAAGAGAAGAATGGACAGTCACAAAGGAAGTCTAGGAGGTGTTGGTCTCCTGAGTTACATAGGAGGTTTCTGCATGCACTTCAGCAACTTGGTGGTTCACATGGTAATTTTTTAATATATTCTTGCGTCCATGCTATTTTTTATTATAATAATAATAATAATTATACTCCGTATAGACTGTTTATGTTTAATTTTGGTTTTTGCAGTTGCTACACCAAAGCAAATTAGGGAATTGATGAAGGTGGATGGACTTACCAATGACGAAGTTAAAAGCCATTTGCAGGTTTGTAATTTTTGTTTTGTTTCTATTGTTTAATTCATATTTGTACCAACATTTCAATCCTCTTTCCCAACTTTCGCCCTGTTAATTTTCGTAATTGTGGCTATAAACCCGGTTAATCCTATAGACGGCTATAGTCTTAAGAGAAGATGCTACCTTGAAATTGTTCATTCCTATCCCTTTTAGAGTCTTTCAGCTTCCATTTCTTTAACATAAACACTACTGTATTATTGAGAAGATGCTACCTTGACCTTGTCGACATTAGTGTGCCATTAGCCTATGATAAATCTTGGTTTCATAGAACTACTGCCCTTGGTCCATACCTTTCCCCGTCACAGACACGAATCTTTACCCACCAGTGCCTCAATGGCTCCCGCAAATTGCAGGGTTATTATTGTTTGTTGTGTTACACCAAAAAGAAAAACTACTAGTCAATGTTTTTCCTTGTCATGATCCTACAATCATCCTTTCCATAACTTTAGAATATCTGTCTCCGCGAGTCTTGTGAGACGGCTGCACTACATAAGAACACGTCGTGTGTGTTTACTAGTTGTGTGTATTATCTGTTCAACTGTTTTTGATATTCAACTATTATACATTGCCCAAGATCGATTGGCATCTTGTGAGGTCTAATTATGTTCCACCTTGTTCCCTCTGCAGAAATATCGACTGCACACAAGAAGACCAACTTCATCCGTCCAAAACAGCACAACTCCGCAAACTACACCACCACATTTTGTTGTTGTTGGGGGTATTTGGGTGCCTCCACCAGAATACACTCCTATGACCACCTCAGGGGACACAACCACTACCACACCTTCCCCAAATGGCATCTACACACCGGTAGCAACAGTGGCGTCCCCACCTTCGCTTCCTCAAACATCGACAGTTGTGACACTGAAGCAACAACCAAAGCTATCTAGCCATTCGAGTGACAGGGTTTGTCGCCGGTCCAGCTCACCAGCGACGTCATCTTCTACTCACACAACTACAGCCTCCCATGCATATTAGTGGTCTTGGATTTTTGTATGCATTCATAGAAAGGTGTAGAGATTTTGTAACAATTTCCCAGTGGATAGTCACTCTCTTTGTATGATGAGGCTGAAAGAACACTAGATAAGAACTTCACATATTAGTAGTAATAAATTGTTACATTACTTTTTTTTTTTTTTTTTTTTTTTTTTTTTTTTTTTTTTTTTTTTTTTTTTTTTTGGTATAATCTACCTTCATAAAGTGTTCATATTAGGTAAATCTTTGTTCTGATCAAAGTGACATTCAATCCTTGAAGTTGAATGAAAATCGATAAATTAATATTCTATTTGCTCGAACATTGAATTTTCTTCAAAGTTACACTTGATAAAATGCCTCAAAGCTAAACCACCTATGGTCATAGGAGCATTGATAAAGGTACATGTTCAGACTCGTTAATCAAACACAAGATGTAAATATGAGACGATTTTACTTGAGATGAATTGTATACAGTAGGATTATTTGGGTATAAGATAGATATGTACTAAAGTGATTATTTTCGGCTTTAGGCCAGACATGGGTCAGGTCGGGCCAAGAACAATAATCTTACCCAACGGGGCAAAGTATACGGAGTCCTGCTCGCTTAGTCGGCCCTAATTTTGCGCCCATACGGTGTAATTTACTATCCCGTGTAAAATCTAGAACGCAAAGTTAAGTTTCAAGTACATTGGATCCCAGCGCGATGATTTTGATAACACAACACTCATTTTAGATCTCAAGGCATTTCCAAAACACAAATTCTCATTATATACGGGAGATATCCGTTTATAGTTATAGACGGGTCAAATATCCACTCATTTTAAGTATAAGACAAGCAACAAGTTGTATGGTAGAGCCTAAAAATAAAATATCACCACTTTAAGTATATTTGACCCGTCTTTTACTTTAGACGGATATATCCGTCTATAGTGAGACTAATTGTTCCCAAAATTGGCCTTGTTCTAGAGTTTAAGAAAACAAAAAATACTAGGTAGTCATGTACTCATGTTATGGTCTTTGTAGTTTAGTCAACAGTTAACAATTGTAATTAATTATATGACTTTAAAAGACCACGTGGTTCTACGTTGGCAATTGGTAGATCACAAATAGATGGGAGGGGATGAAAGGTTAGGGAGTACTCCGTAATACTCCTATAATATAAAGGATCTCAGATATGGAGTACTTCGTTTTAGGCAGTAAGTGAAAAGTAAATGGGTATGTTAACATATGAAACGATAATGGATAATATAGGATAATGTAGCTAGGCATAATAATTTATACGACTTTCTAAACTGACCTCCCCAGTTCTTAAAGGGTAATTAATTTTTCCTTTCAACATTTGTCAAACATTCAAAGGACACATCGCATACAAACAGATCGATTCTCGTTTTACATATACAAATATACAATTACGCATACCAGACTCTTATCATGGAATCATTCCTTGCTGTATTTCACTTGCCCTTAAGGCCTTAACCTTTACAACTTATATACGTTGGTCTTGCGAAATCATTCTATTATACATACATTTATGCCATACATATCGTTATCGTTAAATACGCTATATGGAATAGAATTGTTCGAGTCTTATGGAAGCGATATTAATCTGTTTGAAATAACTAGAATGAACTAAATGACTTTAGTTGATAGGAATTTTGAGCTCGCTTGTTACCGAAGAAGCAAATATGTTGAAAGTATGGAGAAAATCTAAGATTATTGTCAATTGCTTTAAAACTTCAAGCTTCTCTAATATAATTTGGAGTAATTTGTGTTTTACCATCTATTAAGTTACATTTTTACAATTTACCACATATTTAGTTCAACTTTACAAATAACCACCTATGTTTCTTGTTTTTACCCACCACTTTTACCTATTTTAGGTCATGACGATTTTGTGTTATTTCCGACTCAATTTCATTTTAATGAATTTCGAACATCATCAATGACCAAACTACCCTTATTTATTTCACATTCATCTATCATATATTTAAGACAAATTTGTGTTTTGCCACCTATTATGTTGCATTTTTTATAATTTACCACCTATTTAGTTCAACTTTACAAATAACCACCTAACTTTTTTATTTTTACCCACCACTTTCAGCTATTTTACATCGTAATGACGATTTTATGTTATTTCCGACTCGATTTCATTTCGACGACTTTCAAACATCATCAATGACCAAACTACCCCTACTATCACACTCACTCCTTAATCCACTTAACATAGACTCCTCACTTCATTTACCTAAATTCCCCCCCTTTCTTCGTTTAGCTCAATTAGAACCCTAGAAATCTGGGTATTGCAATCGTTCATCCAATTTCCAGCTTGCAATCGTTAAATATCATCAGTGGGTTTGTCAATTAATCAAGTAATCAAAATTTAAGGTAAGTTTGCTCTCCCTCTGCTTCACGCTCTTCCATCGCACACTATCGTCGTCGCTCACTGATGCGACGTCTCGCTAACCACCTGCAGCGCGAAACCCACACCTCACCGTCTATCTCAGTCGTCCCCTGCTCTGGCAACCGCCTTCGACCCAATGCAACCAGGACAAATTAGAGGCAACATTTTCTGGGTTTCTCAAATCGATTTTGGGCGAAAATATCTAGGCTAATATGAGATCAGTTTGGTGCTAATTTAAGCTCGAGTTTCAGGCGAATCTACAGTGCTAATTGGGACGCTAAGCGAGATACTTAAGCAACTGAATTGGGTTTGACTCTGTCCAAGACGCGCCTGCTTGTCTTACCCATCTATGAGCTCAATGATGATAGTTTATGGGGGTAGTGCTGTTGTACACATAAGTATGGTTTTGAGCTGCATTTCCTGTGCGAAGATGAATCCGCGGGAGCTCTCGTCACTGCTCGTTTACTTGTGTACAAATTGAAAACAATGAACAACATACATGAGGACTACAACCCCCTAATTGAACAACTAATTCGAAAAAAAAAAAGGAATCAAACCTTGGAGTTGCTCATAGATGGGTAAGACAAGCAAGCGCGTCTTGGACCGAGTCAAACTCAAATTCAATTGCTTAAGTATCTCGCTTAGCGTCCCAATTAGCACTGTAGATTCGCCTGAAACTCGAGCTTAAATTAGCACCAAACTGATCTCATATTAGCCTAGATATTTTCGCCCAAAATCGATTTGAGAAACCCAGAAAATGTTGCCTCTAATTTGTCCTGGTTGCATTGGGTCGAAGGCGGTTGCCAGAGCATGGGACGACTGAGATAGACGGTGAGGTGTGGGTTTCGCGCCGCAGGTGGTTGTGCGAGATGTCGCATCAGTGAGCGACGACGATAGTGTGCGATGGAAGAGCGTGAAGCAGAGGGAGAGCGAACTTACCTTAAATTTTGATTACTTGATTAATTGACAAACCCACTGATGATATTTAACGATTGCAAGCTGGAAATTGGATGAACGATTGCAATACCCAGATTTCTAGGGTTCTAATTGAGCTAAACGAAGAAAGGGGGGAAATTTAGGTAAATGAAGTGAGGAGTCTATGTTAAGTGGATTAAGGAGTGAGTGTGATAGTAGGGGTAGTTTGGTCATTGATGATGTCTGAAAGTCGTCGAAATGAAATCGAGTCGGAAATAACATAAAATCGTCATTACGATGTAAAATAGCTGAAAGTGGTGGATAAAAATAAAAAAGTTAGGTGGTTATTTGTAAAGTTGAACTAAATAGGTGGTAAATTGTAAAAAATGCAACATAATAGGTGGCAAAACACAAATTTGTCTATAATTTGGTTTAAAAACTTGGAGATTTGTTATGTGATTTTAATGACTTCTCCTCCATTTTTGTTAAATACTCCGTATGTTCTTCTCCCATGCAATGCATGCTAATTAGAGGTTTAAAGGTCCTGACACGGGCTTTAAGGCTTTAAGCTTAATCTACCCCTCAACGAAATTTATCATTTGTTATTTGTATTCTGCAAATAATAATCTACAACATTCTAAATAAGACGCGTTTAATAAACTAGTGTAGTTCTCGTGCTATAGCACGGTATTTTTAAGATGAAATTTATAAAGAGGAACTTTTAATAAAATTATTTGCATAAATTAAAGCTACTTTTAATTTAATGTTATAATATACTAAATATAATAATAGTAAGTAGATAGAAAAGAAAGTTTACTATTAATAATAACACTATAATGTTAAATCGATAAGGGGAACTAATTTATGAAATTAAGTTAGATGTAAAATCTAGTTAAAAAAACCTATTAGCCTTATTAAGAAAACTGGTAAAAATAATATACTACGCGTCTAAAAAGACAATTTACAAATTATTAAAACTAACATTTTCACTTTCTATTTCTTATAAGAAAATGCATAAAAATTGTTATACATTATTTAAAAAATACTCCATATTACTAAAATAAAGATTTCATAATTCGAGAGTGCAATTGATATGTTGTAAAATTGCATAATATATTAGGGGGTAATTGATTGTGATTGCATATTTTCGGGATAATATTGTAAAGATTGCATAATTTGAGAGGTTGTTTCCATGTATAGGATTGCATTTATTCGAAAAGTCAAAGCATACATTTGTTTCCATGTATAGGTTTTCACTTGATTTAAATCATACGTTAGACTTGACACAAAGCAAATTTGATTTATTAAAAGTCGACGGCCCAACTTAGATTGGCCCATCAAAGAGTAGTGTAAGTTAGGCGGGAAAACTACTTGAGAATTTTATTCTCTAGTAGTAGGGGGGATTTCGATAGTGGTGTATTCAAATGACATATTCAATGATACATGATTATTTTAACTTAAATGTCATCGTTTCTATTACCGGCATTTACCAAACGCTTTTTTTAATCAAGCTAAAATAACAAACTTGTTATTGAAAGAAATGCTAATATTATGCTATTATAATTTGCTTGTGCGGATTGCCAAACATGATCCATATGAAAGTCGGTCTTATTTAAGTTTGTTCAACGTAAAAATAGATAGGTTGCCTCTTTTGATGTTTGTCAAAAGCCTTTCTTATCTTAACCATGTAAGTTTTATAGTCTAAAATCAACTTGTTCTAGTCTCATAATGAACATGTATAAATTGAATGCGGAAGCGATAAAAGAGATCGATTACTTACCTCCAGCCATTGCTTGAAATAATTGATCCGTCTTAATGAATAACCCAATTTCTTAACCCCCAAATCTGACTTGGCTTCCTAACCCTCAGCCTCACAATTTAGATGGTGTATTTTGTTAATGAGGTATGATTGGTGAACCTTAATCAGAATAAATATGTTCCCCTTATATAGACTCTTGCCATCAAAGAGTCAACTGAACAGTTTCCTAAATTGTGAATGGTAAGTTATAGGAGATAATAGTGGAAACATAATCCTAGGTAAATTCCACCATACAATGGACCAACTTAATTTCCATAAAATAACTTAATTAAATATTAATAAAATACTTATTTATTTTATGGAATATCTTACATTCTCCCACTTGGTCCATTTAACAAGAGACACAACATATGGATCATGGCGACGAATTCTCTTAGAGCAAGAATTAATCTTCCATGTATCACAATATATCAAGTCACTTACACCACACACATTTAACTTAATGAGTAAACCCCATGTTTACTCGAGGTTCAAACAAAATGATATTTCTCAACATAACTTTAATAAATATGTGTATATAAATCCAAAACAGAAAATATCCAACTTAATAAAAGTTTCTTACAAAAACTTAATGGATGTACTACATGATGGAACCAAGTCCCATTCTCACTACATGATCCTTGAAAGTCTTAATTGGCATGCCTTTAGTCAAGGGATCTGCAATCATCAACTCTGTGCTAATGTGTTCAATGATCACTTTCTTTTCCTGAACACGCTCTTTTATGGCTACATACTTTATGTCGATGTGTTTACTTCCACTTCTACTTTTATTATTCTTAGCCATAAACACAACAACTGAATTATCACAATACATTCTTAGCGGCACTACTACAGATACAACCTATAACAACGGTCAAAAACCGTTGTTATATAAAAAAGCGGACGTTGTTAAAGCGTCCGTTGTAAAAGGTTTTAACAACGGTTGGTTTTCTTAAGGAAACCGTTGTGAAAAATATTAACAACGGTTTTAAGTATAAAAACCCGTTGTGGAAAGTGTGACTCAATTTTGGGGGGGAAAGTTATAACAACGGGTTGTTTGTAAATAACCGTTGTTGTTTGTTCTTAAAAAAAAAAAAAAAATTAAATATTACTAGCTATAAATATTAAAGCATCCTTTACTAACATATTAAAGCATCCTTTACTAACATTCATTAATTGAAACAACATGGCAATGAACCCTAATTTTATCAACAACGAAGAATGGCTTACACAAACGATTGAAGATGATGGGAAGGTTCTCGCCAGGGCTTCCCGATCAACACCCATTAATCAAAGCATCCCTTGAACATCAACGGAATTATTGGATTAAGAGGCGTGAAGCGGTCCGGCTTGTCAACAAAGCCTCATCATCATCATCATCATCATCTTCATACCCTCGTCGGCACATACTACTTAACTTGGTGCGACCAGAGATATGTTGAGTTGTACTCTTCCAACCTTATCTCCACATGCAAGTCGTGTCCTTGCATATATTCAATCTGTTATTGCAAAATATGAAGCCAATGACCCGGAAGTTAGCGGTATACCAGAGTGGCGTGATTGGTGGCAGGATGAGAAGCGCTTTTTACGCTTAACCGGGATTGTTCCGGCTTATTATACATCTTTTGATTTACGATAATTCTTTTGTAATGTATTTGGTTTAAAATTAAATGAAATGATCATTTTGAAAGTGTTGAGTTATGCTTGTTTGATTTGCTTCCATTTTTTCAACTCCATAGATCTATCAGTCATCATCAAGATCTGATTATGGCACAACTTCCTAACATATATGGCACAACTTTCTAACATATATATTAATTAAAAAACAACTCAACCCACACATTAGTATAAATACATTGCATTATCTCAACTAACATGCATTTCCATTATCTCAATATATTCTCCAAACCCTAACTGCTAAAACATGCTCGATCCGTACTGAAGGACGCCAAAGAAGATGGAAATGAAATAATTAGAAACACATACATGGAAATGAAATAATTAGCAGATGCTGAACGGAACCTAATGGTCGATAAAAACACATACATTGAAATGAAATAATTAGAACAATAAAATAATGACGATGAAACAAACCTGATAATTACAGAACGTACGTAAAGAGACGATGAAATCAACAGTGACGGCGAGAAGATAAAGCGACGATGAGAAAGAGAGAAAGAGACGATGAGAAAGTGTGTGTTTTGTGTTTGTGTTTGGTTCTTTTTGGGTTTGTGTTTGTGTATTAAGGTTTGTGTTTTGTGGGTCATGAGACTTGTGTTTGTGTGGTTTATAGTATGGAAGGTATTGACAACGGTTATTAAACAACAACCGTTGTGAAATATGTTTTAACAACGGTTATAAAAAACACCCGTTGTTAAATAAGTTTTAACAACGGGTTTCAAAAATAACCGTTGTGATTACTTTTCATTAACTTTGCGCCAAATTATTAACAACGGTTGTTCATGTGTGACCCGTTGTTAAAACGAATAACAACGGTTTTTATAACCATACCCGTTGTAATTGATTTTAGTAAAATTCGCGCCATACATTCTACAACGTCTATTGTGATTTTCGTGAATATTCGTTGTTAAAGGGGCGTTGTAGTTGCCTGGATTTGTAGTAGTGCGGCCTACAAATAGAGTCAATAACTCTAAGCCCAGATATGAAACTTTTCAACCAAACACCATGTGAGGTAGCCTCAAAACAAGATACGAACTGAGCCTCCATAGTAGAAGTAGCCGTCAAGGTTTTCTTAACACTCCTCCATGACACAGCTCCATCAGCTAACATAAACACATATCCTGATATGGATTTACGTGAATTTATGCTGCCTGCGTAGTCAGAGTTGGAGTAACCTACTACTTCAAGATTCTCAGTTCGTCTAAACATTAGCATGTAATCCTTAGTACCTTGAAGGTATCTCAACACTTTCTTTGCAGCCTTCCAGTGATCAAGACTTGGGTTACTCTGATATCTTCCTAACACTCCAACCGCATATGCAATGTCGGGTCTAGTACAAACCTGAGCATACATAATGCTACCAACAGCTGAAGCATATGGAATATTCTTCATTTGTTCTCTTTCAATGTCATTCCTGGAGCACTGGTCCAAGCAGAACCGGTCACCTTTCACAATTGGTACTACACTTGGTGAACAATCTTTCATCCTGAATCTTTCAAGTACTTTATTGGTATAGGCCTCTTGAGACAACCCCAAAATGCCTCGAGATCTATCTCTATGGATCTTAATGCCAATGACATAAGATGCCTCACCCATATCCTTCATATCAAAATTACTTGAAAGGAATTGTTTCACCTCATGTAGCAACCCTTTATCATTGGTTGCTAGCAAAATATCATCCACATACAATACTAGAAAACAAACTTTACTCCCACTGACCTTAAGATATATACATTGATCCATTATATTTTCTTCGAAACCAAATGAAGAAATAACTTCATGGAATTTCGTATACCATTGGTGGGAAGATTGTTTTAAACCGTATATGGATTTATTTAGCTTACAAACCAAATGCTCACCATTTTTAGAGAAGAATCCTTCAGGTTGTTTCATACAAACCTCTTCCTCTAAATCACCATTGAGAAATGCTGGTTTCACATCCATCTGATGTAACTCCTAATCAAAATGAGCTACTAATGCCATGACAATTCGAAAGGAATCTTTCTTTGATACAGGAGAAAAGGTCTCCGTGTAGTCAATTCCTTCCCTTTGAGTGAATCCTTTAGCAACGAGTCTTGCCTTATGTCTCTCGATGTTGCCAAGTGAATCTCTTTTAGTCTTATAGACCCACTTGCACCCAATAGGTTTTACACCATCAGGCAATACAACGAGATCCCAAACTCCATTAGATGCCATAGAATTCATCTCATCTTTCATAACATTCATCCATAAGTTTGAATCTGTAGAATTTACGGCTTGTGAAAACGACATAGGATCATTATCAGCTCCAATATTATAATCCAATTCTTGTAAATATACTTCATAGTCATCAGGAATAGCCGATCTCCTTTCACGAATAGATCTTATTAATGGAACTTGTTAATCCTCATGGTGAACCTCTTCCTCATTATGATCTACCATATTTTGATCGACATTTTGTGGAATTTCTATCACTGGTTGTGTAACACTCGATTGAACTCGAGGAGTGTGAATGACAAGCAATATGTCACTTGAATCAGAGGGTGGAACTTCATGATGATCCCTCTCCAGGACAATGTCCTGAATTAGGTCACTTCCACTGATCAAGTCTCAAGAAATTTAGCATTTCTTGATTCCACAATCCTTGTATTATGAGATGGATAATAAAACCTATAACCCTTAGACTTTTCGGCATATCCAATGAAATACCCACTAATAGTTCTTGGATCAAGTTTCTTTTCTTGTGGATTATATACTCTCACCTCCGAAGGGCATCCCCAAACGCGTATATGTCTCAAACTCGGTTTCCATCCTTTAAATAACTCAAAAGGTGTCTTAGACACAACCTTGGAAGGAACCCAATTTAATATATACGCAGCCGTCTTAAGAGCATCAACCCACAAAAATGAAGGAAGTTTAACATTACTTCTCATACAACGCAACATCTCAATTAATGTCCTATTTCTTCTTTCTGCTACACCATTCTGATCTGGAGAACCAGACATAGTGTATTGGGCAACAATCTCATGCTTTTGAAGAAATTTAGCAAATGGACTAGGTGCTTGTCCGTTCTCAGTGTATCTACCATAATATTCACCACCTCTATCAGATCTCTCAATCTTAATGCGCTTACCGCATAGGTTCTCTACTTCGGCCTTAAACAATTTAAAGGCATCAAAAGCTCCATCCTTAAACGAAGTAAGTAAAGATACACATAACGTGAGTAATCATCAATAAAGGTGATAAAATATTTTGGATCATTAGCGTTCATGTTCGGACAACAAATATCTGTATGTATGATTTCTAATAGGCTAGAACTTCTCTTTGCACCTTTCTTAGACATGTTAGTTTGCTTACCCTTAATGCAACTAACACAAGTATCAAAATCAGTAAAGTCTAAAGTATCAAGTACTCCATCCTTTACTAATCTTTTTACCCTCTCAATGGAGATATGTCCCAATCTCCGGTGCCACAAAATAGAGGAATTCTCATTCATAATACAACGTTTTAAACCAGCATTGACATGCATAGAATTATGAATAATATTATTTTGCAGTTCAAGACGATCTAAATTATCAGACAAAATACCATAACCAATAATTTCAGAATTTATGAGAATATTGAATTCAGAGTCCGAAAAATTAAAGGTAAAACCCAAAGGTACAAGTCTTGATACTGAAATCAATTTTCTAGAGAAATTCGGAACATAAAATGTGTTTTCCAAATGCAAAATAAAACCACTACTTAATATTAAACTGCATGTCCCAATGGCCTCCACATGTGAACTAATCTAGTTTCCTGAATAGATTGAAAGTTCACTGCCACTGGTTTCCTTTGGTTTGTCATACCCTGCAAGGTATTCGGAACATGGATTGTAGTTCCAGAATCAATCCACCATGTATTATGATTAACATTAACCATATTAGATTCGTAACAAACAAACGCATGAAAATTACCTTTCTTCTTTAGCCAAGCCTTAATGCAGTATATCTTCATGTGTCCCTTCTTTTTACAGAAGAAACACGTAGACTCCTTCTTAATGGCTGGCTCAGCTGAAATCTTTCCCTTTCCCTTATCTTTAGTGTGACCCTTTTGCCTCTTTGAAGAAGAAGCAATAGTAAGGTTCACCTTCTCACCTTCCTCCATCAACAATCTGCCCTCCTCTTGAACACACATGGCCATAAGTGTAACACCCCCATATCCAGAGAAGCCTTAATTAGGCCTTCCTTAGCATATAAGGGCATTACCATCTCGGTTGCCCGAGGACAGTAATAATCAAATGTCGATAAAAGAACTATTATGTTATATTACAAGTGATTTAAACCGACTGATGATATAAAAGATACAACTCAAAGGCTACTTGCTAAAACTATCAAATCTCGTGAAGACTCATCCCTGCCCGGACTCCAGCTATCAACAACATCAACACCTGCTAAGACAGACTGCTCACCATAAGGAATCACGGCAGACACATAAAACAAGAAAACAACCACACAAGATCAGTACTGAGATAAAACACAGCAAAGCCAACAACAACTAGCAATACAATGTAACACAACCAGCCACGCACAAGCAACCCACACCGAACAATCTCCGTCACCGACTGTCCACTGGACCAGCCCTGCCAGTGGGGGACCGCAGCCGTACCCACCAAATCCCCGCTCATCATACCGAGCGATAACCCTGTCCCATTAATGTGCACATCCCCTTCCGTGGCGGGTTCCACGAAGGGCGAAACTAGGGCGTGAAGCCACTCCCGCAAGTGACTCCACTCAGCCGAGAACGCATCTCGAGAACCAGAGACAAACAGTCACAATCACAATACAACAACAACAACCGTCTGAATGAATCAACAACACACAACAACCGACACACTAGACCATCTACAGAAACTGAGTAGGTGAACCAACCTTTAAGCAACCGCAACCAATCCATGCCAACATACGACATATCCAGCAACCAAACAAAGCCTATAACCACAATACAACATCTATTACTACCAAGCAAACCCTAATCGTAAAGACAAAGACAAGGATGATGATACCGACATACCTATAAAGAGAAATCCGGCAAAAGACCGATACCCGACTCAAACTATGCTCTCCCAGGGCACAAGGACTTTCAAAAGGCTTCCATGGAGGTTTTATGGTGAAGGGAAGGGAAAGAGGCGACTGAAGGATAGGAGGAATGAGGCGGAAATGGTTTGCGGATTTAACAAAACGCGATTAAAAACCCTCGCTGAAAACTCGATACTCGATCGAGTACCCCACATACTCGATCGAGTGACCCCCTACTCGATCGAGTAACCACGCTACTCGATCGAGTAGCCTCTACTCTATCGAGTACCACTCATAACTCGTAACCCAAGATGGCTTTGGCACGCACTTCTAAGAACTATTCCCACTCCCAAGGTCAGTCAACGCTGGTCAACGGGTCTCTAAAAGGGCGGGTATTACAGTCTTCCCCCCTTAAAAGAACTTCGTCCCCGAAGTTCAACTCACCTAACTCAACGCACAAGGCACGGGAAGACACGACATCACTATTCTTTCGACACAAATTACCTACTTCCCTGAAACGCCATCCCCCATGTCATCATATCATCATTATCTAACGCTCTATTCATATTGACTCTTACAGTTATCACATAAACATCATCATTATCAATTGTCGCCCTATATGTATACGTCCACCCTTACAAACTATCATATATAAAACATCAATCTCGCAATACGAACCAGCACAAACGACGATCACCCATCATATGGTAACAACTATCGACCCGAAACATATCTCATAACTAATACCACCATGTTACTCAACAACGCGATTCTATTACGACACATTGCGCCACAACTATCTCTTTATGACATACTATCACATTCACTTCAATGAACTAAAGTAACCACTTACACTTCATATAAGCAATGTGATCAAAGTACTAGAAAATTTTGTAATTAAACAACAAAACATTATAAACGAATAACAACATAACGTCAAAATCAGCTTTTTTTTTATTATTTTGCGACATTACTCTTCCCCTCAAAAAGGAACTTCGTCCCCGAAGTTCACCACCAAAATTACCACACATATTACCCATTACTTGTATCATGACATAAATTAGAACCATATTATTTATTATGGACATTACTCACTAAGCCTATACTCATTAAATTAGAAATCATACACAAACCACCGGAATAACTAGCCGCCGTCGATAAAGCACGTTAATATCGTATGCACAAGCGTATGAAAATATGTAACTCCGATGAATAGATCGTAATATGGCGGGTTTAATATCAAAACAACGAGAAACCATCACCACTTCACTATTTGTGACGAAAAATGTATATAAAACTCAAGCACAACTTCTAACATATGAAATTAACGGTTCAAAGGTGTTACTAAGCATTACGAACCATGCTAAACATTAAACATGTAAGTATAAAACAATTAAACACTTTTAATTTTCGAAAAGTTCCTATAACAGTGCTACTCGATCGAGTATGTAAGGGTACTCGATCGAGTGCCATACTACTCGATCGAGTGTCTTGGCTACTCGATCGAGTAGCCCGAGATCAGAATGCATCAACTCTGCCACACCTGTAGCTACTCGATCGAGTATGGGGGTACTCTGTCGAGTACCTACAGGTCAAATGCCTTTGGAAAACTTGGCATAAACCCAAGTATATGCACAATCATCGCATAAAAGTGAGTCGGGATGACTTCCCGACCCCCAAAATAAATCTAGCAACAAGGTTAACTAGCAAATACGGCCTTATGGCCAACAATACAAGTTCATGATCAAAGTTTCAACGAAAACAACTACCAATATCTAACAACACTACCAACATCTAATACCAACGACTATAAACAAAGATAGAACTAGGAGCATCACTCCTCCTCCTACTGCTGCTGCTGCTCAACCATCAACTCATCTCCTCCACTATCACCTCCCGAGGTGCCCGCTCCCGATGACCCGATGCCTGCATCAACTCCCGTTCCCACTCCCGGGCCTACATGCCATGGGGTCAAACCACCGTAGGGAAAGGACTGAGGCGTCCCCCAAGCTGACTGATCCACTCCGTAAGAGTGGAAGACCCCACTATAGTCCCCAACACCACTCCACCAAACCGGATGCGGTCCCTCGGTCCCTATCCCCTGAGTGTACGCCATCTCATGCATATTCCTGACTGTCAAAATAGGTGACACTCTCTCTGCCAAGTAGCTAGATCGCGTCTTCGGGGTGTCGAGGTAAGGGTAGCACGGAAAAGGATGCTGCTGCTGCTGTGGCGCTACCGGTCGTGGCCTAGTCTCTGAGGTCCTCTCCCTCACTCGGCGGGGTCCTCTCCCCAACCTGGGTCTCTCCTCCCTGACCGCCGCGTTCTCCCTCTTCTTTGGCTCGGGCATCACCTCTAGAATCGCGTCATCGATGAGGTATATCTGCAACTGACGGGGCACGTCATCATCCTCCTCCTCCTCGTCGGAGTCAACAGCTGTCACCACCCGCTCTAACGGCTCGGTCGGTGGAAGGTGCTCAGGAGCCGGAATCCCCATCCAACTCACGCCTCATACCCTCCAAGCTAGGCTACCGTCAGCCAAAGTTCTCAACCACTTCAGGTCGAGATAGTAGTCACGGTCCATAGTAGGCACTGGGGTAGCCAGAGGCACATATTCCGGAGAATCCTCAAAGGAGGTTAGCTTTTCAGCTAACCGAGTGGCGATAGCGCCACAACTCATGTACCGGGAAGAGGCAGTAGCCATCAAGTCAAGGGCAGCACAGACGATGGAAGGAGCATTAAAGACCACTTTCCTGGCCCGCTCCGGGTTCAAGTAAGACATCAGAAGTAACACCTCATGGTTGTTCAGTTTACTGATATCCGGTCGATCATAAAGGAGGTTCGAGAGGGAACGAAGAAAGATCCTCAATGTGACATGCTGAACATCATTAATCAGCATGTTACTTGAGGTGGGAGCTGGTTTTCCGGTCAGACAAGGCATTAGGCGGCAGACACCGCACTCAGCAGGGATATCAGTGATGGAGTCCTTGAGAGGCTTGGCCAACCCAAGGTGAGAAGCAAATTGGTCCATAGAAAGCAAGAAACTGGTGTTCATCAACCGAAACTCAACGGTCTGGGCAGCTGGGTCATAGATAAAGGAGCTCATAAACTCCAAGGTGAGAAAAGGGTAGGAGTGTTTCCTCAACCTCTACAACCCCGTAAAACCCAAAGTCTCGAATATGTGACGGACATCCGTCTCTATTCCCAACTCCTCCAAAAGTGTAGTATCTATACACCTCGTCGGCCTCATTTTGCGTTTTTGCAAAACTACAAAACGCTATCTCTGTTTGAAATCTACAAACACAACAGAAGGGTATTCCGGAACCGCGGGTACCACGGGTCCACTCCCCTCCCCAATCTCAGGCTGTGTCACCCTCCCCCGTTTACTCTGACGGGTCCCTACGTTCGGTCTCGGCATCTGTTTCGGCATATGATTTAAACAAACTTGTATAAACATGTAAAGCATACAATTCACTCAATTGAACTTGGATGCAAAACTAAGTACACATTTTCACCAGTAATTTCCCAATTTGATAAGCACATTCCATTTATAGCTACTCATATTTACTAATTGTGAAAAGTTTATCATGATGAATACACATGCTCAACAAATTTCAACATCCTAGCATGATTCTAAGGTCACTCCATACACACTTCTAATAACATGTGAGGCATTTGTACAAGTTCATGGAAAAGTAACTTAGGACATATTATCATCACCTTCAATATTAGAAACGAATAGCTCAGTTAAACTTGTCAGACGGTCTCTACAGCTGTAATTATTTTGACATATTCTTCATGAATTAACACCACTACTATCATATTGAAGTTCAACTTTTACTTAAACAGTCATATACAACCCCAATTTTCAGATATAACAAACGAATTTCCACTTGGGGCACTTTTAAGACGAAGTTTTAAGGCAACTTTTTAAGGTGATAATCATCAAAATTCACTCTTCAACATGATATAAACAATATATAGTACTCAATTCCATCATCTAATCATTGTAAAACAATCAAAATTCAATTTCGATTTTTGTAAACCCTAGAAATTTCGGTTTCAATTTGGCAATCTCTAGTCTATTTTACAGCAATTAATCACCAACAATCAAGGAAAGAAGGCATGGGAATCATATTACAACAATTAAAAGCAACAAATTGATCATAGAACCGAAATTTTCCGGTTATACACTCATCCTCAACAAATTTAAGGCACAAGAACATGTAAATAAGGAAGAAATCATACCTTGATTGAGTAGTAAAGTAAAGGAACGAAATTGAACAAAGAAAACAACCCCAAGAATCACCACTAACACACGAGATGAGGAAGCTTTTGGGAGGAAATTTAGGATTAGGGTTCTAAATAGGAAGGAGGAATGAGAGGAATAAGGAAAGAATAGGGGTTTTAAGAAACCCGTAAGTGGCTCTGTACTGTAGCCTACTCGATCGAGTGCCTAGGGTACTCGATCGAGTACCACCCTACTCGATCGAGTAGGAGCTATTTCGTCGAGTATCTGTAGGAATTTTCCACATCCCGACGTCATAGCTTCCTAACGAGATCGAGTGAGGTCTACTCGGTCTAGTAAGCATTCGCACTCGGTCAAGTATAGCTAAGTACTCGGTCATAAATACGAAGTAACTTGAAGATTCCTGCAAAAACAATATCACATGTCGATTCCAAACTAAGTTCGGATTCGTCACTAGTTATCATGCTTGTTTACGCTTTACCATTATTACTCTAGCCTAACGTATCGTCTCAACGAACAAGGTGTATGTCACATTACGCTACATAAATTACCCAACTCGGTTTACCTGCTACCGAGTCATTCCTAAACATAATCGCGTCATCATACTACACTTAAACTCATTTTACCACATTACTACCAAACTCGTGTTCACTTCAACTTGAAACATATAATTATCATTAATTCATTCTTTCACATATCATATAAATGCATACTCCTTCATAACAAATTAATCTATCATGTTCCAAATTCAGTCATAAGCAAATCATCTTACATAAATCGTTTGTCACGCAGCGGAAAAATTTCAACCAATAAACAAGGCATATACGTGAAGGAAAAGTAGATTTATATACTTACATACTCATATATGTCTTAATTTAATTTGTCATAAAATTAAAGATTGATCTTATGCATGTAAACATTAAAACAAAATAAGGAAGAAACATATTCTTACATTGTGTTTTCGGTTCAAATGGGCACAAAAGAGATCTCCTTCTCTTTTGTTCTTGAGCTTTCCTTTTGGATAAACAAAGACCCAAGTGTAGGATCTCTCCCAAGGAATTATACCCAAAGCTTACTCTTAATAAAATTAATATTATGTATACTAGATAATATTAATTTTGTGAAGAAAAATGACCCAAAAATGTTTGATTTTTGCTCTCAAAACCGGTTGAGAGAGAGGAGAATGGAAGGTGTTTTTCTCTTTCTAGAAACTCTTGTTTTTGTTGTGTTGAATGAATAATAATCACTAGTCAATATCTAAGTGAATATTAAGCAAAATAAAAAGAAAAACCACAAGGGTTTTCTTCCCCAAAACCGGTTGGGAGAGGAGGTACAAAAGAGCCAATGCATGCCCTAGTTGTTCTTCACAATGAGCAATAGGCATGCAAGGCTAGTTTTAGTAGGTAATTATGTTGTTTACCACTAATAACAATAACTTAATATTTACCTAACCATCCTCATATTTTCGGCACATATGGATAATATGGAATCCATATTATTTTTGTCAATTTTCAATATGTTACATGTCATATGTAACATAAATTTGTCATGTATTTTTAACATATTAAAAATCAACGTATTAATAAAAATACGTCATATACAAAAATCGACTTAGTAATTCATAATTACTTGTACCAAAAAAATATTTTACCATTTATAAATCACAACAGTTTGTATTTATAATAATTCATTCAAATTTAATTGTTTATTTAAACAATAATTTCATCCGAGTAATGATACAATTCGATTACTCAGATCGTATCTCATTTAATCACATTTCAATGTGATACGTAAATTTTACTTCCAAAATCGTCCGTCAATTTTTCAAGTGATTTAATTAACTCGTAACGTTATACGATTAATTAAATGATCAATTAAGAGTGTTGCCCTATAGGTATGACCTAGAGGGGTCAACTGATCACCACCGTCGCACGACGTAATGTCAAACTCTAGTCGACCAATCATTACCGATATATGTTGACCATTGACGATAAAAATTACTTCCCAATTGTATTACGTAAAACGAGACTTAAACATGTGATCATCATGATCAACAGTCGTGATCGCATTATTGTCGGAGGACACATATTCCAACAATCTCCCACTTGTCCTCGACAAGTGTGCGTCACCAATTCTCTTGTCCTATTACTATCTCCCACTCAATGCAAGGTGTCTTTCGGTCGTACTTGCAAGTGATCATATCGAGTGGGTTTCCTCGATCCGGAGAATAACGATTGACCAGTTTATCTATCATAGATACCTTCCGAGCGTGGCCACGCATTTCCAATTCATTACTCCTCGAGTGGCCCCGAGATATTGTTATAACCCCGACTAGGGGTGGACAATTCCTATCGCACTCATTCCCTTCGACTAGCCACAGCCATCATAACCCAAAATATGCCCATTTGACCCCATTTACGAAGGTCGTAGTAACACAAATCAAAGTTAATCTGAAACTGTGCCATCTTAGGTGAATAGTCTTTAGTCAAAAGAATCGACTCATTCGAATACTATAGTAGCTCTCGCCACGACCAGGCTATATAAATTTCCGAACTCTATAAGCGGTCATTAGGCCCGACAAAATGTTCCTAACGATCGCCTATGTGATCGACTAGTCATCTCACATGACTCTATGACACTTGAACTTGCCATCAATCGCATCACACTCTAGTCACTTCGAGACGTCGCCTCATACAAGTGACTATGGGCAAATACTATGTTAATCCGTGTTCACTTTAACGGGGTTCAATTGTCACTACAACCCGTTTGGATGTAACAATGTATAAATTAAAGATAAAAGACAAATGTGATTTTGAACATGAACAAAAACAACACTTTTATTTCATTTCAAAATCTAACAAAAACTTGGTACACGTTTAAGTCCCATGGACGTAACATGTCCATCATGCTTAGCCTGCGATAAAGGCTTGGTGAGCGGATCGGCTATGTTGTCATCCGTCCCAACCTTACAAATCGCAATTTCCTTTCTTTCAATGAAATCTCTTATTACATGATATTTTCTAAGTACATGTCTAGATCTATTACTAGACTTCGGCTGTTTAGCTTGGAAGATCGTCCCACTATTATCACAATAGAGAGTGATGGGATCATTGGCGGTAGGTACTACTCTTAGACCTTCCGTGAATTGCCTGATCCACACAGCTTCCTTGGCGACTTCGATCTTTGCTATGTACTCGACCTCCCGTTGTTGAATCCGATTCTGACTTCCTTGAAGCTTCTCCAGCGAACGGCACCACCATTGAGCATGAAAACAAAACCAGCTTGTGATTTCATGTCATCTCTATCTGTTTGAAAACTTTAGTCCGTGTATCCATTAACACGCAACTCAGTATCTCCTCCAAACACTAGGATAGAGTCCTTAGTTCTTCTTAAGTACTTAAGGATGTTCTTGACACTATCCGTGACTCTCACCGGATTTCCTTGATATCTACTCGTCATGCTCAAGGCATACGAGACATCAGGACGTGTGCATATCATGGCATACATGATTGATCCAACAGCGGAAGCATAAGGGATCAACTTCATGCGTTCAACATCATGGGGTTCGGAGGGAGATTGAATCTTGCTCAATATCGTCCCGGTTACCATAGGTACCAAACCCCTTTTGGATTTGTCCATGCTGAACCGTCGAAGAATCTTATCAACATAAGATTCTTGACTTAGTGCCAATATCCTCTTGGATCTATCTCTATGGATCCGGATACCTAATATGCGTTGCGCTTCTCCTAAATCCTTCATTTGGAAGTGGTTACCTAACCACTTCTTAACAGAAGACAACATTGGAATATCATTTCCAATGAGTAGTATGTCATCGACATACAAGATTAGGAACACAACATTGCTCCCACTAAATTTCATGTATAAACATGGTTCCTCAACACTTCGAGTGAAACCATTTTCCTTTATAACATGATTGAATCGATGATTCCAACTTCTAGATGCTTGCTTAAGACCATAAATGGATATCTTAAGCTTGCACACTTTGTTAGGATTTTTAGAATCAACAAAACCTTCGGGTTGTATCATGTACACCTCCTCTTCTAAATGCCCATTTAGAAAAGCGGTTTTGACATCCATTTGCCATATTTCATAATCATGAAATGCGGCAATCGCTAACAAAATCCGTATGGATCTTAGCATGGCTACGGGGGCGAAGGTCTCATCATAATGGAGACCTTGGACTTGGGTAAATCCCTTTGCCACTAGCCTAGCTTTGTAGACATCATCATGTCCTTCTATGCCATTTTTGACTTTGAATATCCATTTGCATTGAAGAGGTCTTGCCCCTTTAGGCAAATCTACCAAGTCCCAAACTTGGTTTTCAAGCATAGAATCCATTTCGGATTTCATGGCTTCAAGCCATAAGGAAGAATTAGGACTAGAGATTGCGGCCTTGTAGGTGGCAGGCTCGTCACTTTCCATGAGCAACACATCGAGTGTTCCATCTTCCTCGATAAGTCCCACATATCGATCGGGATGGCGAATTACTCGACCCGTCCTTCTTAGTGGAGGAGGTACAACCGCGTTAGACGACGAAGGAACTTCTTCTTGCGTCTCTACCTCGGTTTGTGGCTCTTGAACTTCGTCAAGTTCAAAATTTCTCCCACTCTGTCTCTTAGAAATAAATTCTCTTTCTAAGAAGACAGCTTCGCAAGACACAAACACTTTGTTATCTTGAGGTTTGTAGAAGTAGTATCCTCGAGAGGTGGAGGGGTAACCTACAAAGATGCATTTTTCGGATCTTGGGCAAGCTTGTTGTCGTTCTTAGTTTTGACGTAAGCATCACATCCCCAAATCTTCATATAGGATATATTGGGGATCTTTCCCGTCCACATCTCACATGGAGTCTTTTCGGTGGACTTTGTGGGACTATTGTTCAAAGATCGAATTGCGGTTTGAATCGCAAATCCCCAAAACGAGTTCGGTAACTCGGTTTGACTCATCATGGATTGAACCATATCAAGTAGGGTTCGATTCCTCCTTTCGGCAACACCATTGAGTTGTGGTGTTCCGGATGGAGTAAGTTGTGATATAATACCACGACCTTTCAAGTGTGAATCAAATTCAAGGCTAAGGTATTCACCACCACGATCGGATCGTAGTGCCTTAATCCTTTTGTTCAATTGGTTCTCTACTTCGTTTTGAAATTCCTTGAATTTCTCAAACGCTTCACTCTTATGCTTCATTAAATAGATATACCCATATCTACTCAAGTCATCTGTGAAGGTTATAAAGTAGTCATAATTACCACGAGCGGTGATACTCATTGGTCCACATACATCGGTGTGTATGAGTCCCAATAGTTCACTAGCTCGTGTCCCTTTACCACTAAAAGGATTACGAGTCATTTTGCCAAGTAGGCAATATTCGCATGTACCATATGATTGATAATCAAATGGTGTAATCACATTAGTCGAAATTAATCTTTTGATGCGATTCTCGTTTATGTGACCTAATCGACAATGCCAAATGAACGCTTCACTTGGGTCACTTGATTTGAGTTTCTTTGATTGAATGTTATAGATATCATTAGTCGGATTTCAGGTCTCTAAAATGTAAATGCCATTGATAGAGGAAGCTTGGCCTATAACCAAGTCGTTCCTAGAAATAGTACAACGATTGTTCTTAATGACAAAACAAAAACCGTCCATGTCTAGCATGGCGATTGAAATAATGTTTTTAGAGAGTGTAGGCACATAAAAACAATTATGTAAATACAACTCAAATCCGTTAGGCAAAGCTAAAACATAAGTTCCTTTGGATTCGGCCGCTACTCGAGCTCCATTTCCAAGGCGTAGATCCACATCTCCCTTGCTAAGCCTCTCCACATCTCTTAAACCCTGTAAATGATTACAAAGGTGAGAACCACATCCGGTATCTAGTACCCATGTCGTAGTGGAAGTATAATTTATATCAATAACATAAATTTCCTTAGGAATTTTACCTTTTGGAGTGATGATTCCTTCCCTTATATTTCGCAAATATACGGGACAATTCCTAAGCCAATGTCCCATACCATAGCAATAATGGCACTCATCATTAACTTGCTTGAAGTTTTTGATTTTCTTTCCCTTCTTCTTGAACCTTTTGCCCTTTGAAGCAAGAACTTGATTGCTTGAGCTCCCACTAGTTTTGGCATCTTTATCTTCCAGAGACAAAGACCCTATAGATTGTATGAGGTAGTCTTCCTGAGACGGACTCACACGAGGTCTAGTAGTAGTAGGTGGTTTAGAAGAGGTGATGAAGTTAAGGTTTCCATCCGAACCTATCCCAAAATGAAGTTCTCTCGTAGTGTCGAAATCATTGTTGGAGCATACGTCGTCAAAAACATTGTGGTAAGACTCAATAGTTATTGGTGCGGTAGCATTTGATGGATTCATTGTAATGAACTACAAATATGGAGGAAAAGGAAATATTAACATTTGTCTTTTAATATCATACTTGTAAATGATTAACAAGATATGAACATTTATATAGTGACCTCTACCCAACTATTATAAATGATTCCAAGACCCAAATTCATATTGACTTAGGCACGGTGGGGCTGATACATCCTTTATCAATATAACTCGGTGGATTAACGTTTAATCGATTCTACTTTTAGAACTCTTGGTCGATAATATTACATTAACATTTATCTTTAGCCCAAAACACATCCGACAAGGGCACGGTGGGGCCGATACATCCCTTATCAAAAACTTTTGTTGAGTTCAATCCAAATTTCGAATAAATGTGTCCATGATCCAAACCCACATTAACTTGGGCACGGTGTGGCTGATACATCCCTTATCAACATGAATTCGGTGGATTAACATTCATCACCCACTTCCCCTACGTAACAAGGTTTGTACCCGGTGGGGCCGAGCGCACTCCCTCGCGAAATAGGTTTTCATGGTTTCTACTATTTGGTAAGGCTATGTCTCAATTAATTGTTTTAGCGAGAGGTCATGTCAATTTATTATCTATCACGTTTTAAGTGAACAAAAGCGGTGAACTACGATAATTCTAATTGACACGGTCGATAAACTCGATAAAAGAAGATGCATGTTTTAGTTATGGCGATTTAGCGATGCATGCGACATAAAATAAAATGCAAGCATAAAAATAAATAAATCCTAGTATGGCCTTTCCTAAAATAGAAAAAACTATTTAACTATTACATATTCGGAAACCAACTCCATTGGTCCCTTGAACTTCGGTTGTGACACGTATCTCGAGGTAACACCGTCTTTATGTATCGCCATTCTTGAAGAAATCCGTCTTTGGGAACTCCGGAATGAATAAAATTACATAATAAATTACATAACTTCCTATTATACATTTGTAACTAAAATAAAAATAAATCTATTAAATTACAAAACGGTGATACGAGATCACAATAAAATTACAACCGAATCGATATTCCCATACATTTCGGGAAATACCAATTAAAATCTAAGGCCATACTAAGTAAAATTACATAATTCAAAAATTACATAAATTAAAATTATGACAATCATAAAGAAAATGCAGCATTATAATATGTATGAACATGCCCAATTTTATGCTAAATCGCCTTTAATTAGCCAATATCGTATATTACTCGGTTTTTACGGATTTGCGTGATTTCAACATTTTATAATCACAAAAATTACATAAATTCATATTTATGCATAAGTTAATTACCCTAACCTCTTAGGACTCAAAATTTAGTCTTCACTAATTATTTGACCATAATTAACTCATATTTATAAAATTGTTCATTAATGGACTAAAAATTACAAAAATAAGCTATAAACTTCAAATAAATCAAAAAATTTCAAATAAATTTGAAATTTGAAATTTAAACTCATGAACATTCTGGAAAAATACCATGACACTCATAATATTCAAAAACTTAGGTTAAAAATTTCGAAATTTTTCCGGAAAAACAATGTTGCGGTTTATCGGTTTTAACTAAAATAATCATAAAAATATGGAAAAAGTTATATTCATTAACTTTTCAATTTTAGATCTGAAAAAAGATAATAAAATGCAACATATAACGTTTTTCCTTAGTCATAGATTATGTTTTATTAATTTTTCACTAATAATGTCACTATTTATGCTATTTTTCTTCAAAAATCCATAAATCATGCAAAAAGACTTCACTATAGCCCATTATTTTACACACATCCTGTAAAATTGCATGAGACAACATACTAAATTTCTATGACCAGATTCGAAATTTATCTCATATTAACCTATTTTTCATCTAAATCCGAATTTAATAATGAAAAATCCATTTTTCGAGCATAACAAGTCCAAAAATTATGAAAATTTACAGGTTATCTCAAAATAATATATGTGACAACATATCCAAAAATCACTGAAAAATTCGAAGTATAGATAATTTTAGACCGAAAATGACATTTTTACTCATAAAATCACATTTAAATGCCATTATTGTATAATATGAACAATAAAAATCCGTAAATTTAACCAAAATATCCTAAAACATTTTAGGACCAGAAATTTTAACATGCATGAATTAATTTCGTGATATATCATAATAACACAAATTTTACAAGTTTTATATGTTAATCTTTATAACTCGGAAAAACTTTTAACCGATTTGCATTCAAACAACCATGGCTCTTGATACCGATTGAAGGAAAAGTAGATTTATATACTTACATACTCATATATGTCTTAATTTAATTTGTCATAAAATTAAAGATTGATCTTATGCATGCAAACATTAAAACAAAATAAGGAAGAAACATGTTCTTACATTGTGTTTTCGGTTCAAATGAGCACAAAAGAGATCTCCTTCTCTTTTGTTCTTGAGCTTTCCTTTTGGATGAACAAAGACCCAAGTGTAGGATCTCTCCCAAGGAATTATACCCAAAGCTTACTCTTAATAAAATTAATATTATGTATACTAGATAATATTAATTTTGTGAAGAAAAATGACCCAAAAATGTTTGATTTTTGCTCTCAAAACCGGTTGAGAGAGAGGAGAATGGAAGGTATTTTTCTCTTTCTAGAAACTCTTGTTTTTGTTGTGTTGAATGAATAATAATCACTAGTCAATAGCTAAGTGAATATTAAGCAAAATAAAAAGAAAAACCACAAGGGTTTTCTTCCCCAAAACCGGTTGGGAGAGGAGGTACAAAAGAGCCAATGCATGCCCTAGTTGTTCTTCACAATGAGCAATAGGCATGCAAGGCTAGTTTTAGTAGGTAATTATGTTGTTTACCACTAATAACAATAACTTAATATTTGCCTAACCATCCTCATATTTTCGGCACATATGGATAATATGGAATCCATATTATTTTTGTCAATTTTCAATATGTTACATGCCATATGTAAAATAAATTTGTCATGTATTTTTAACATATTAAAAATCAACGTATTAATAAAAATACGTCATATACAAAAATCGACTTAGTAATTCATAATTACTTGTACCAAAAAAATATTTTACCATTTATAAATCACAACAGTTTGTATTTATAATAATTCATTCAAATTTAATTGTTTCTTTAAACAATAATTTCATCCGAGTAATGATACAATTCGATTACTCAGATCGTATCTCATTTAATCACATTTCAATGTGATACGTAAATTTTACTTCCAAAAGCGTCCGTCAATTTTTCAAGTGATTTAATTAACTCGTAACGTTATACGATTAATTAAATGATCAATTAAGAGTGTTGCCCTATAGGTATGACCTAGGGGGTCAACTGATCACCACCGTCGCACGACAGTAATGTCAAACTCTAGTCAGCCAATCATTACCGATATATGTTGACCAGTTGACAGTAAAAATTACTTCCCAATTGTATTCTTAAAAACGAGACTTAAACATGTGATCATCATGATCAACAGTCGTGATCGCATTATTGTCGGAGGACACATATTCCAACAATACGCATTACTACATGCCATATTTCATAATATAACTCAACAATTCTTATAACTATTACACTATGGCTACCGTAGGACTTATAAACTCGCATAGTATTACCATTACCAACCACTAGAAGCAAACTCCAACATAATCACTTTCATATTACGGCATACACTTTCACATTTCACGGATTTCTATCAAATAAACTTTTGGCACGTATCCCGGAATCATCATACAAGCTCGTTAATCAAGCCAAAACTTCACTAAGCGTCATCCAAACGCAACCATTATACCCATCTCTATGTTAGCAAAGACTCGACCTCAGATAACTCCGACACTATTAACATACACATCATACATATACACACGGACTCCACATTCCCATACCATGTGACTGGCTTAAGTATCATGGGGCCAAGATTTTGAAATGAGGGCGCCTACTCACCCAAAATCTAGCATCAGCGGGGCTCCCATGATACATACACCAGGTTCATTTTATTAGACTCACTACGTTCATTAAGTTCATTTGTTACAGGTTCCAAAATCATCGCTCTGATACCACTTTGTAACACCCCCATATCCAGAGGAGCTTTAACTAGGCCTTCCTTAGCATATAAGGGCATTACCATCTCGGTTGCCCGAGGACAGTAATAATCAAATGTCGATAAAATAACTATTATGTTATATTACAAGTGATTTAAAACCGACTGATGATATAAAAGATACAACTCAAAGGCTACTTGCTAAAACTATCAAATCTCGTGAAGACTCATCTCTGCCCGGACTCCAGCTATCAACAACATCAACACCTGCTAAGACAGACTGCTCACCATAAGGGATCACGGCAGACACATAAAACAAGAAAACAACCACACAAGGTCAGTACTGAGATAAAACATAGCAAAGCCAACAACAACTAGCAATACAATGTAACACAACCAGCCACGCACAAGCAACCCACACCGAACAATCTCCGTCACCGACTGTCCACTGGACCAGCCCTGCCAGTGGGGGACCGCAGCCGTACCCACCAAATCCCCGCTCATCATACCGAGCGATAACCCTGTCCCATTAATGTGCACATCCCCTTCCATGGCGGGTTCCACGAAGGGCGAAACTAGGGCGTGAAGCCACTCCCGCAAGTGACTCCACTCAGCCGAGAACGCGTCTCGAGAACCAGAGACAAACAGTCACAATCACAATACAACAGCAACAACCGCCTGAATGAATCAACAACACACAACAACCACAACAACCGACACACTAGACCATCTACAGAAACTGAGTAGGCGAACCTACCTTTAAGCAACCGCAACCAATCCATGCCAACATACGACATATCAAGCAACCAAGCAAAGCCTATAACCACAATACAACATCTATTACTACCAAGCAAACCCTAATCGTAAAGGCAAAGACAAAGATGATGATGCCGACATACCTATAAAGAGAAATCCGGCAAAAGACCGCTACCTGACTCAAACTATGCTCTCCCAGGGCACAAGGACCTTCAAAAGGCTTCCATGGAGGTTTTATGGTGAAGGGAAGGGAAAGAGGCGACTGAAGGATAGGAGGAATGAGGCGGAAATGGTTTGCGGATTTAACAAAACGCGATTAAAAACCCTCGCTGAAAACTCGATATTCGATCGAGTACCCCACATACTCGATCGAGTGACCCCCTACTCGATCGAGTAACCACGCTACTCGATCGAGTAGCCTCTACTCTATCGAGTACCACTCATAACTCGTAACCCAAGATGGCTTTGGCACGCACTTCTAAGAACTATTCCCGCTCCCAAGGTCAGTCAACGCTGGTCAACGGGTCTATAAAAGGGCGGGTATTACAATAAGTTCATTAATTGACCATCTATCCTTATGTGTGTTGTAAGAGATCTTAAAAGGAGCATATTTTGGAGGAAGAGTGCATAAAATGAAGTGCACAAGGAAAGATTCAGACATGGTAACTTCCAAAATCTTAAGTTGGGCTGCAATATCCCTCATGCGCATGATATAATCACGCACACCTTTAGTCTCGGTGAGCCTCAAAGATGAAAACTGCATTATTAAGGTACTAGCAAGAGCTTTATCAGAAGTTGCAAACTGTTCATCGATGGCCTTAATTAGATCTTTAACTTTAGTATGTTGATCGATAGAACCACGAATACTAGCACACATTCTGGTCTTTATGAATATAATGGAAAGACGATTAGATTTCTCCCACTTTTCATAAAGATCAATTGCTTCTTTAGTGCTTTCTTTAGTTACTTTAGGTGGTTCGTCTTTCCGAATAGCATAGCCAATATCTAACCATCCTAACTGCAGTAGCATTCTCTCTTTTCAGACCTTATAGTTATCACCATTCAATTCAGGAATGTCAAATTTGACATCAGTAGAACTCTCAGGTAAAACTACTGCAAATTTAATAAATAACATGCCTATTACCAAAGTTGAGACTTTAAACTTAATCATGCTTTACCAATGTAAATCATGCTCAAATATGAATCTAGAGACATAAAACTTGCCTGTGGGCTAAAGCTCTACTCAATTAGATACATATAAATTTTTAACTTTATGACAATACTATCAAATCATATACATCTCTTAACTCCTGTGGGTAGATTAAGAAACAAGATTCAATATATCATCCTAATTAGTCATACAAATACATACAACAAGATTCCTGTGTGTAAGTCTCATTATATTACATACGACTAATCACAAATAATGTCTAGTTCCACATGTGATTCTAAAATAAAATTTCAATTAATTAGAGATGTTGTGGCTATTCTCAAACTAATAAATTTTGAATCACTTGACATTAAACTTTAAACTTTAATCTATATACTCAACTTAATGTATATAGGAAAAATATATGACCAGAAATGTCAATAGGCCAAACTCCATACGGACACGCATAGAAAATAACTCCGTGTATGACAAATACCGAATCCAAAATCAGATTTCGTACCATACAACAAACATCAGTGCAAACTTAAGATACAACTGCTGAACGATGAGAATGAATTTTCAACAGCGGATAACAATTCAATATCTCAAATCAAAATTTGTAACACGAAATCAACGAGGAGGGACAGGGTCCATCCACGCACAAGGTCAAAAACATGTAATAGCCAAGCACACATGGTTGATTTTGACATAACGAAGGTAATTATTTTTATTTATGAACAATGAACAAGTTGGCAACTCATCCATTAATTACGGAGTACATGCGAGGAAAACTTAGTAAACATTATGTACAAACAGGTCATATGAGATTAATTAGATTAATCAAATATCAATACATAAGGTTTCTTAATACGCATAAAGCAAAGTCTCGCATGTGAAAATCATAAATATTGCAAATTCATAGAATACGGAATATTCTACGCTAACAATCAATATTTTAATTAAGCAAGGCGGGAGCGATTACTCGCTCTGATACTAAGTGTAAGTTTTATAGTCTAAAATTAACCTGTTCTAGTCTCATAATGAACATGTATAAACTGAATGCGGAAGCGATAAAAGAGATCGATTACTTACCTCCAGCCATTGCTTGAAATAATTGATCAGTCTTAATAAATAACCCAATTTCTTAACTCCCAAATCTGACTTGGCTTCCAAACCCTCAACCTCACAATTTAGATGGTGTATTTTCTTAATAAGGTAGGATTGGTGAACCTTAATCAGAATAAATATGTTCCCCTTATATAGACTCTTGCCATCAAAGAGTCAACTGAACAGTTTCCTAAATTGTGAATGGTAAGTTATCAATCAATACTATATATTAAATCCAGAAACCAAGGGACTTCAATGTAATTAAAGAAAGTTATACAAATTAATTTTACTATATAGTTTTAAATCACTAGCATCGTGTGATGGACCCGATTAAGGGATCTCAATGCAAATATTATATAGTTTGGGTTAAAATTAAATTATATAGAAGCTTGGTAATTTTCCTAAATATTTATAGAAGTTTAAAAGATGGTCAATTTCCTTCAAATAAAATAATTAATTAGTATAAACACGCACGCTTATGGTATTAATTATTATCATCATAAAATTACATATTAAATTTAAAATCTATGCAATTTTATTAAACTTTATTGTTTATTAGATGTATAGAGATGTTAATTATCTAACATACAAAAATATAATATAAGTATGTTATAAATAATTCAAGTTAGATTCCATAATATATAATATTGCATATTTCTTTCAATTTGATTTAATGCATATATGTAATATATTTATATAAATATATAATCCTCTTAAAATTGCATGCCTAAGTAGTAAAAGTAATATCGTCAGTAAAGAAAAGAAAAATTGCATGCCTAAGTAGTAAAAGTAATATCGTCAGTAAAGTAGAAGTAACAATATTATCAGCGAGATTAATGAAAGTGGTAGAAACAACAACGGGAGTGTTGAAATAATCAATATTAATGCGGCAATAGTGAAAATAACAATAATTACGGCGGGAGTAGTGAAATTATCAATATTAATGCGGCAGTAGTGGCAATAATAATAGTTACGGCGGGAGTAGTGAAAGTAACAATGATTACGGGCAAGTAGTGAAATATTATTACTATTGTTTCATTAATAAGAGTAAAATATTAATTTCGAGAGTAGTGAATTTGTCTCAAAATTTATTTCATCGTAATTTTAGGATATATCATAGAAAAATATATTAATGATAAATTTATGAGTTATGCAACTTTATGTAATTTTTTTTAATGAAAAAAAAAATTTAATGGTAAGTAAAGGTAGCCCGGACGAAGCCGGGCACCAATACTAGTACTATATATTAATTTCAGAAACCAAGGGACTTCAAGGTAATTAAAGAAATCTATACAAATTAATTATACTATATAGTTTTAAATCGATAGCACCGTGTGATGGACCTGATAAAGGGACTTCAACGTAAATATTATATAATATTGGTTAAAAGTATAATATAAAGATGCCTTGATGAAGAAAATTTATGGAAATTACATTAAATTAAAGTAATTAAATTTAGAAAACACAAGAATATAGTGATTTTCCTTAAAATTAACATGCCCCACTTATGGAATTAATTAGTATCATCATAAAATTTTACATTAAATTAAATGTAGTAAAAGTGATAGTAGCAGCAACGAGATTAATAAAATTAACGGTATTACTGTGGGGTAGTGACAGTTATAATAATGATAGTGGGAGTAGTGAAAGTAACTACGAATGTAGTGAAAGTAACAGGGCTAACAATGAGAAAAAGTATGAACAATTAAATAACCAATCCACTCAAAGAAATGTATTTTTTATATAAATATAGGTCGGATAAAATTAACGGGAATAATGAATTTAACAGAAAAAATAGAGGAATTAGTAAAAGAAACAATAGTAACCACGAGAGTAGTGAACGTAATGATATTAAGAAAGAATGTCGTGAAAGTAATAATATTAATAGAGGGGTAGTGAAAGTGTCATAATTTGAAAATAAATTTTATATTTCATCATAATTACAAGATATGTCGTAGAAAAATATATATTACAAATAGTAAACGTGTGAGTTAGATAACTGCAACATAGTTTATTTCATTGAAAATAAAATTTAACGGTAAATAGAGGTAGCCCGGGCGAAGCCGGGCACCAAACCTAGTGGGAGATAATAGTGAAAACAGAATCCTAGTTAAATTCCACCATACAATGGACCAACTTAATTTCCATAAAATAAATTAATAAAATATTAATAAAATACTTATTTATTTTATGGAATATCTTACAAACCATTTTCTAAATAAACTTTTTGATAAAAAAAAGGCCGAAAAATAAAAAAAGAATGGCGCTATCTTAAAACACAAATTCTTGTTTATGACGGCACATATCCGTCACTCTTGAGTGACGGAATTGCTCTTAAAATCATCTTGAAAAACCAGGACTTGTAACAAAATGCGAATGGAAGGACGAATACTTGTTGTCTTTACGTCTTTACGATGCAAAGTCACTCATAGTCTCATATGCATATAATTGTGAACACTTGTCGCACTGCTTTATTAATGGTTTATCATTATACTTGAGCCAAATAAGAACTGAATTCAAAGGAATATTTCAGGAATATCGCATCTTTAGACCATTCCCAAGCAAGGTCATAAGGGAGGTCGCGACCTTGTTGGATCGTCTTAACCAACAATTAAGCATGAGATTAACGTGACCTTTTGGTTGCTCTTGACCTTATAAGGTCAATTTGTGACCTCTTTGGTTGCTCTTGACCTTATTAGGTCAATTGGTGAACCAATAGGTGTCAAATTATCATTGGTCGTAAACAAAACAAAAAAGGTTGGAAGGTGAAAAATGATTGGGTTGATGACCTAGATCGCGACCTTCTGCTTGGGAGATGAAAATGGGTCAAGGTTAATAAGGTGGGATTAAGAATAAAATCAGATCGCGACTTAATTAGCGCGACCACTGCTTGGAGATGGTCTTACATTTCTGAAACTTAAGGCCCGACGAAAGATTCTTACCTGCACCTTGAATGACATAGACTCTTCAATACATTTGATTTTACGGTCAGTCTCATTATAGACGACCACTATTCATCTATAGTTATAAATGGATAGTGGTTCTCTCTCAAAATCAAAGTGGGAGGGCAAGTGAGGGTATCCATTTCCCACCCACTTGCACTACCCACTTTCATTTGTGAAAAGGACACTATTCGACTATCCGTTTATAGCTATAGACAGATAGTGTCCGTATATAATGAGAATTTGTGTTAATTTTATTCTATTTCTCGTAAGAAAAGTGCAACTTACCATATATATCTACAATAACGTAACTCATCTGACTCCTTTTATAAATCATCAATTTTACATCCGAAGGTTTGCTCAGTGCGCATCAACGATAGCGGCTGCCGGTTTTTACGTCACAAAAAAAAAAAAAAAAAATCAATTTGATTAAGTAGTTGTTTAAACAATAGGTCTCACTTGTGACGGATATATCCGTCACAAGCTTGTGACGGGTCAAGTATCACCCACATGGGTAGATAAGACAAAAAATAAAATGCATAGAAAATCACAAATGACTTGTCTTTATCCTCCCATGTGTATTTTATTTGACCCGTCGCAAGCTTGTGACGGATATCAGCCGTCACAAATGAGAATTTGTGTTGTAAAAAAACGCGTTATACCAATGTTGGAGTATTGGAATTGCACTCGGATCATTTGGGTAGCCAAATATGGCTTACCTCTTGTCTTTTTTGGCCGAATTGAGTAGAAGTAAGAGTTAATTTGTATAGAGCAGAGTTAAACTAAATGGAGCTGAGTTGAAATAAAATGAATGGAGCTAAGTTAAATTGAAATAAGCTGAAATTAAGTCGAAAAGAACGGGGCCTTTAGTCGATCTTATTACTATAACAATAATTTTTCAATTTATTTGAGGGGCATTAAGTTAAGCTTGATTATTCATCCCATCATATATCCCATTTCATTGTGATTTTACTCCGTAACTTTTAAGTCCTTATCAATCTCTCTTGTCCTGCCTGAACCTAGTACTTTGATAAGTCGATAGTACTATGAATATCAAACATAAATCGGTTTCATCGAAGGTTGCATAATCGGAGTAACTAGGTTTGGTGCCCGGCTTCGCTCGGGCTATCTTTTTTTACCGTTAAATTTTATTTTCAATGAAATAAACTATGTTGGAGGTGTCTTACTCACACGTTTACTATTAGTAATATATTTTTCTATAGCATATCTTGTAATTATGATGAAATGTAAAATTTATTTTGAAATTATGAGACACATTCACTACTCGGCTATTAATATTATTACTTTCACGACATTCTTTGTTAATATCATTACGTTCACTACTCCCGTTGTTACTATTGTTTCTTTTACTAATTCCTCTATTTTTTTTCGATTAAATTCATTATTCCCATTAATTTTATCCAGCCTGTATTTAAATTAATAAAATATTTTCTTGAGTCGATTGGTTATTTAATTGTTCATACTTTTTCTCATTGCTATCACTGTTACTTTCACTACATTCGTTGTTACATTCACTACTCCCACTGTCATTATTATAATTGTCACTACTCCACATTAATACTGTTAAATTTTATTAATCCCGTTGCTGCTACTATAACTTTGACTACATTTAATTTAATTTATAATTTTATGATGATACTAAATAATTCCATAAGCGGGGCATGCTAATTTTAAGGAAAATTACTATATTATTGTGTTTTCTAAAATTAATTACTTTAATTTAATGTAGTTTCCATAAGTATTCTTCATCAAGGCATCTGTATATTATACTTTTAACCCAAACTATATAGTATTTGCCTTGAGATCCCTTAATCGGGTCCATCACACGGTGCTAGTGATTTAAAACTATATAGTATAATTAATTTGTATAACTTTCTTTAATTACATTGAAGTCCCTTGGTTTCTGGAATTAATATATAGTATTGATGTTATTTGTAACAAATTAAACCCTACCAATATTAACCATAATATTTAGCGATTGTATCTCATAATGAAACTTCAAAATAAGTAAATTGTTAATTTGAATGATAGAATATGAATTGGGGAATTTTTGTGTGTTTGTAATTTTGTATTACTGTGTGTCAACAATTACAAGACGACTTAGTTTATGTAGGATACTACTACATACAAGAAACCCTATATTCTCTACCGACATAACTACCCGAATATGGTAACTAACCATAAGACGAATATACACAAAATATATGACAAATATACGGAGATGAAAATCGTATCTCTCGTAACACCCCCATCAAGTTGGAACGTGGGGATTAACGACGCCCAACTTGGATAACAGATGATGAAATTCTCGCGCACCTAAGGCCTTGGTTAGGATGTCCGCGACTTGTTCTGACGTGTGTACGTACTTTGGAGCAAGCAAACCTTCTTGGATAGCATCGCGCACGAAATGACAATCAACCTCGATGTGCTTAGTCCGTTCATGAAACACAGGATTGCGCGAAATATGAAGGGCCGCTTGATTGTCACAATGAAGCATAGCGGGAAACGAAGCGGATATGCGGAATAAATGCAAGATGCCACGCAACCATTTTACCTCACAAGTAGCCGCGGCCATGGCGCGATACTCGGACTCAGCGGAAGAAAGTGACACAGTTGGTTGCTTTTTTGTTTCCAAGAAACGGGACCGGTACCCAAGAATATACAATAAGCGGTCAAGGAGCGACGAGTTAAGGGGCAACTCGAATAATCGGCATCACAATATACGGACAAATCAAGAGATGCATCTGACCGAAACAAAAGTCCTTGACCTGGACTATTCTTGAGGTAGCGTACAACACGCAAGGCTGCTTTCCAATGTGTTTCGCGTGGCTCATGCATAAAACATGATAGAATATGAACACTGTAAGACAAATATGGTCGTGTATTAGTTAGATAAATGAGGCGACCAACCAAGCGACGATAGGATTCTGGGTGTTGAAGTACGGCATCAGTGGCTAGCGCAAGCTTGTGATTTTGTTCGACGGGCACGCTAGCCGGTGTACTGCCAATAAGACCTGTCTCCTCTAATATATCCAAAGCATATTTTCTTTGACAAAGAAATATACCGGTCTAATTTCTCGCAACTTCAAGACCCAAAAAATATTTTAGTGCTCCAAGATCCTTCATGTACAAACATGAGCTCAAGTATTCTTTCACATGCTTAATTGCGTTCGTATCATTCCCTCCAATAACCAAGTCATCGACATAGATCAAAATGTAGACTTCTATGCCAGATTTAACATAAGCAAAAAGAGAGTAATCAAAAAAACATTTCTTAAATCCATAAGTTACCAAGGATGCCGAAAGCTTTTCAAACCAACAGCGGGGGGCTTGTTTAAGGCCATACAGAGACTTTTTAAGACGACACACTTTTCCCGGCGTGTCAACCGAATATCCATGGGGCAATTTCATGTATACTTCCTCTTCCAAATCACCATGAAGGAAAGCCTTGTGAACGTCCATCTGATGCAACTCCCACTTCCGAGCAGCGGCAATGGCAAGGAAAATTCGAACAGTAACCATCTTTGCAGTTGGAGCAAAAGTTTCAAAGAAATCTATCCCTTCTTTCTGCCGATTGCCAAGAACCACAAGCTGAGCTTTATATCGCTCTACAGAACCGTCAGCGCGGAGTTTAATTTTGTACACCCATTTGTTACCAATCGCTTTCTTTCCCTTTGGAAGATCGACTATGTCCCAAGTTCCATTTCGAATCAAAGCTTCTATTTCAAGATTCATCGCTTCTTGCCACCGTTGATTTGTCATGGCCTCACGGAAAGTAGTGGGTTCCACGGCATTATCAACTGAAGTGAGAAAAACACGGTGTGCCACAGAGAAATTATCACAAGATAAAACATGAGCTAACGGGAAAGGCATACCTGAAGAGGAACTTTGGCGCGAGTGATCCGGGGAAAGGCTATTATCTTTATTTGAATGAAGGACACGGGCACCACTGGAAACGTACTCGTCACGACTATATTTAGACCAAGGAACGTGAGGACGTTTTCCTCGCCCATACTCAGCTTGCTCGACATTTTGGGACTGCTCAATGTTGTCGTTACCAACCTCAACATCATGCTCCCCCGAAACTCCCTCGGTATTTGCAGCATCACCACCCTTGACACCAACATCACCCAAAATAATTTCCGCATCATCAGCCAATACATTTTCTTCGACAGATGGAATGGACGTCCTCTCGGGCTGGGCTTTATCAGTACCGGGCAGAATAGGACACATGGGAAAATTGGACTCATCAAAAACTACATCTCGTGATACAAAGAAAGTTTTCGAATCCAAATCATACACTTCCCAACCCTTCTTACCAAAAGGATAACCAACAAAAATGCACCGTCTGCTTCGTGGAGCAAACTTATCACCATCTTTCCGCAAATGTTTGACATAACATAAACACCCAAATACTCGTAAATTGTCGTAAACAGGTGGCTTATTAAACAAAACTTCGTACGGAGTTTTACCTTGTAAAAGCATAGACGGGGTCCTATTCATTAAATACCCAGCAGCTAAAATGCATTCGCCCCAAAATTCAATCGGTAAATGAGCTTGGAAACGTAAAGCTCGTGCCACATTGAGAATGTGACGATGTTTTCTCTCAACTCTACCGTTCTGCTGCGAGGTACCCACACAAGAAGTTTGATGTATAATGCCAAGTGTGGAAAAATAGGACTGTAAACAAGTAAACTCCATACCGTTATCAGTACGAACAACCTTGACATCCTTATGAAATTGTCTTTTTGCCATAGCTATAAAATTTTGTAGCAATTGAAAAACCTCATTTTTCGTCTTAATTAAATAGACCCAAACAACACGGGAAAAATCATCCACGATAATAAGAAAATAATAACTCCCACAAGATGAGGGCGTGCGATAATCTCCCCATAAATCACAATGAATGAGTTCAAAAATGCATTTGGCTTTATTCTCACTAATAACAAATTTTTCTCGCGTCTGTTTCGCTTTCAAACAAATATCACAAATAGCAAAAGAATGTTCATCACACTTCTTATTAATGAAAGGCAAAAGACTAACTACCCGACTTGAAGGATGCCCAAGTCTATGATGCCATACGTCACTGTTCTCAGCTTGTTTCGCTGTTGTCATCACCTTATGACCCGTGCTTACTTCCAAAAGATATAGTCTTCCCTTTTGTTCATACGTACCAATCGTCCTCTTCATTGCGCGGTCCTGTATAACACAAGTCTTCTTAGTGAAAAACAATTCACAATCACGCTCAATAGCTAACTGGTAGACGAAGATTAGATTACAATTAAAATCGGGAACAAATAGGACTCTTTGTAAAATCAATCCTTGGCCGAGATTTACTCTACCCTCCTTCCACGCTGTTGCTGACTTCCCATTAGGAAGACTTACCACACACGGTGCTACATCGTGTACGTCATACAAAAAATCGAAGCAACCCGTCATATGATGGATAGCCCTAGAATCAATCAACCAGACATTATAATTATCTGTCTTATCATTCATCCGCACATTGGAGGTAGAGGCTTTGTTTTGATTCACATATGCATCCCACTACTCCTTTGGTACGGTCACAAAGCTTCCTTCGACTCATTTCCTCCATCTGACTGTGTGTTCTGCACGACATTTGCAGAACCGCCTCTGCCCTGACCATTACCGTAACTGTAACACCCCCATACTCCAAGTGCCTTACCAGGACCACTCAGGTATGAAGACATTACCATCTCGGTTACCCGAGGCAATGATAATCAAACAACAATAACGAAACAACGTTTATTATAAATAGTTTAACGAATAGTTACAATCCATGAAACCAACTAAAAGTGCGATACATTATTCTCAAACTGACTGTCTAACTGAAAAGTAAATAAACTAAGGCTACAGCGGAAGACTCCTATCATCTTGTCGTGGCATCCCAGCTATCCCAGTACTCATCTCAATACCTGCTCAATATCTGCTCACCATCCCCGAATGGATCACCGCAGTTTACAAAACAACACCGGGTCGCATACTAATCACACAATCAATATAGATAACAATAATAAGACAAACAGACAAAATGAATCACACACACACACACACACCACCAACTCCCATCATCTCAATCCCGATCGTCCACCGGACCCGACCACGCCCGATGGGGGACCGCAGCCGTTCCCACCTAAGCCCCGCTCATCATACCGAGCGATAACCCTGTCCCATTAATGTGCACATCCCCTTCCGTGGCGGGTTCCACAAAGGGCGAAACTAGGGCGTGAAGTCACTCCCGCAAGTGACCCCACTCAGCCGAGAACGCATCTCGAGAACTATCAACCGCAATCACAACCACAAACACAATACAATCATTATATCAAACAACCAAATACAACACATCACCAATATCCCATTATGGGACTAATACTGAGTAGGAAATCCTACCTGGAAAGCACAACAAGCAGACGGTATCTACAGCTGTATCAAAACGCCTCTTCTACGAACCCTCCTCCTATCACATAACACATAGAGACTACACATCACAAACTACACACCAAAACCCCCAATCTCTAAATTAGGGTTTAACCAATCTTAACAAAACATTATAAAAATTATATTAAAAGCTTACCCTCGACGCAAGGAACTCAAGGATACGAATTACGACAAGGACCGACCGTCGAACTCAGGAATTGCTAAGAATGCGATTAGGAAGATGAATCGGCGCTTTCTCTCTTAAACAGGGTTTTAGGTCTTGTAAAAGTGATTTAAAACAATGACGATTATGTTTAAATACCTTAATCGCATAATTAACAAAACCCGAGAAAACTCCCCGTAAAACCGGACACTCGATCGAGTACCCAAGGTACTTGATCGAGTACCCCTACTCGATCGAGTACCCCAGCTACTCGATCGAGTACCCAACAGTCGAAACTATTTTATTTCGCAACTTACCCTTACTCGACAGAGTAAGGGCTACTCGATAGAGTACCCCAAGACTTATAAATACGGAGTATTACAGTCTTCCCTCCTTAAAAGGAACTTCGTCCCCGAAGTTCAAACCACTACTAAACAAAGGTACTCCCATAAGCTTCCCGACTCGAAGGGCAAACAAAATTCAACGTAAAACATGATACTAACCCAACTCATCCCGACAAACATACCGACACAACATATAAAAGGGGTATAAAACTCGTAAAAACTGCTCGCGATCATCTCCTACCCCCCTAAAAGAAACAAGGTTACGTCCTCGTAACCATACATACCTGATCAAAGAGGAAAGGGTAACGCTCTTTCATAGCTTCCTCTGGCTCCCATGTAGCTTCCTCGGTCTCGTGGTTAGACCAAAGGATCTTAAGCAAAACTGTCTCACCACTCCTAGTCTTTCTAACCTTTCGGTCTAGAATCTGCTTAGGCACCTCAAGGTATGATAAAGACTCATCTAGCTCTAAGCTCTCTGCCTCCAACACATGTGACGGGTCACTCACATACTTCCGCAGCTGCGATCCATGAAACACATTATGCACTCTCTCTAACGCAGCTGGTAAAGCCAGACGATAAGCAACTTCCCCAACTCGCTCTAAGATCTCATAAGGCCCTATAAACTTCTGACTTAGCTTGCCTTTCTTCCCAAATCTCATAACTCCACGCATCGGAGACACTTTCACAAGAACCTTGTCCCCAACTTGAAACTCTATGTCCCGACGATGTAGGTCTGCATAACTCTTTTGTCGATCCTGGGCTGCTCTCATCCGTTCCCTGATCATCTTAATCTGTTCCACCATCTCATGTACCATCTCTGGTCCTAAAACCACTGCCTCAGCACTGTCGTCCCAACAGATTGGACTCCTACATCTCCTCTCATACAAAGCCTCAAACGGTGCCATACCAATACTGGTGTGATAGCTGTTGTTGTAAGAAAACTCTATCAAGTCCAACCTCTGCTCCCAGCTACCACCAAAATCCATCACACAAGCTCGCAACATATCCTCAAGAGTCTTGATTGTTCTCTCAGTTTGCCCGTCTGTCGCAGGATGAAATGCTGTACTCATCTTCAAAGTTGTTCCCAACGATTCCTGCAACTCTTTCCAAAACCTCGATATAAATCTCGCATCTCTGTCAGACACTATGTCCTTAGGGACTCCATGTAAATTAAGCACGCTCTTTCGATAGGCCATAGCCAATTGTGCCTTAGTCCATGTATCTTTCATTGGAACAAAGTGAGCTGACTTGGTCAGACGATCCACTATCACCCAAATCATGTTGTTACCTTGTTGACTCTTAGGCAAACCCACAATGAAATCCATGGAAATGGATTCCCACTTCCACTCAGGCACCTCTAAAGACTGAATCTTACCTTGTGGTCTTCTCTGTTCCCCTTTAACTCTCTGCATGTCAAACAACGGGACACAAACTCCTACTGTCTCTTTCTTCATCCCAAGCCACCAAAACGTTTTCTTCAAATCCTTGTATAGCTTGTCTCCACCGGATGAACCAATATGGTGTGCAATGCGCCTCTGTCATGATCGTCTTTTTCAACTCCTCATCATTAGGAACACACCACCTACCATCAAACCTCAAACTACCATCAGTATGAATAGAAAACCGGGACACTGTCCCTTTCTCTACTCGACTCTCCACTCAACTATCTTAGGATCCAAAGCCTGCTTATCCCGAATACCATCATAAAACTCCAGATGTACTGTCATATCACCCATGGCATCTCCTTTCTGCATCATATGTATCCCAAAGCTCGCTACCTCATCCCTCAGCCTCATCAAAGATAGAGCTGTACACAAGGAATGTACACTCTTCCTACTCAAAGCATCAGCAACAACATTGGCCTTTCCTTCATGGTAGATGATTTCCATGTCGTAATCGCCAATCAACTCCATCCACCTCCTCTGTCTCATGTTCAACTCCTTCTGCGTGAAGATGTACTTAAGACTCTTGTGATCAGAAAATACCTTAAAGATTGCTCCATAAAGGTAATGTCTCCAAATCTTGAGAGCAAACACCACCGCACCCAACTCCAGATCATGGGTAGGGTAGTTCTCCTCATAAGGCTTCAACGCCTAGAAGCATAGGCAATCACTTTACCATTCTCGCATCAACACACATCCCAGCCCATTCTTGAGGCATCTCGTATAAACCTCGAAATTCTCGCTCCCTTCGAGCAATGCGAGGACAGGAGCTGTGGTCAAACGCTCCTTAATGTTTGGAACGCCGTCTCACAACTCTCATCCCAACGAAACCTGTTCTCTTTCCTCATCAACGCCGTCATCGGTCTAGCTATCTTGGAGAAATCTTTCACGAAACGTCGTAGTATCCAGCTAAACCCAAGAAACTCCTAACCTCAAAAACATTCTTCTGCTTCCCACTTTGTCACTGCCTCAATCTTCGCCGGATCCACAGCTACCCCATCTTTAGAGATCACATGCCCCAGAAAAGCAACTTTCTCTAACCAGAACTCACACTTGGACAGCTTAGCATACAACTCATGATCCCTCAAAGTCTGCAACACGATCCTCAGATGCTCCTCATGCTCCTCCTTAGTCTTAGAGTAGACTAAGATATCATCGATAAACACTACTACAAACTGGTCCAAGAACTGTCTGAAGATTCTATTCATCAAATCCATAAACACTGCCGGCGCATTAGACAACCCAAACGGCATCACCACATACTCATAATGGCCATACCTTGACGTGAAAGCCGTCTTTGGTATGTCCACCTCTCTAATCTTCACCGATGGTACCCCGACCTCAAGTCAATCTTAGAAAAGACTCGTTGCACCGCTCAACCGATCAAATGGTCATCTATCCTTGGCAAAGGATACTTGTTCTTTATCGTCACACGTTCGGCTCACCCCGTAATCTATGCACGCCTCAAGCTCCCATCTTTCTTCTTCACGAACAGGCGGTGCTCCCCAAGGCGATACACTTGGTCTAATGTATCCCTTCTCTATCAAATCATCCAACCGCTTCCTAAGTTCCTCCATCTCCTTAGGACCCATACGGTGCGGTGCCTTAGAGATTGGCCCCGTCCCCGGCTTCAACTCAACAAAGTGAAGTCTATCTCCCTCTTCGGTGGCAACCCGGAATCTCCTCCGGAAAAACATCGACAAACTCTCCCACCACCGGTATCTCATCAACTGGGGCTCTCTCCGGTCATCTATCACATGGCACAAGATCGGAGGACATCCCTTCCTCGTATAAGACTTCAAGGTAACAGCTACAATCAACTTAACTTTGGGTTTGACTAGAAACCCACGGTAAGACACACTAACACCCTTTGGACCTCTTAAGGACACTTTCTTTTGATGACAGACTATCTTAGCTTTATACTTTCCTAACCAATCCATCCCAACTATCATCTCAAAACCGTTAAAAGGAAACTCTAGCAAGTCTACAGGGAAATCAACTTGCCCAACTATCAAAGATACATCCCTAAACAACCTCCCACACGATACGGACTCTTCGCCAAGGTATGAAAACTTGCTCACTAACAGACTCATATACTCTCAAACCCAACCGTTTAACATGACTCAAGACACAAACGATCGAGAAGCCCCGAATCAAACAAAACAAAGGTAGGAACACCATTAACAAGGAATGTACCTAGGGTGATAACATGCGCATCTTCCTCAAATTTGCTTTCTTCTCCATCATGAATAACTTGCCATTTGGTCTTCCGCCCACCTCCCGGACAAGATCTTGGTGATGCGGTCGGCTTAGCACCCGACCCTTGATTGTTGTTGTTGTTCGTCGGTGTCTTCGATAAGAATTACCGCCGTTGCGGTTGCCTCCACTCTGTAACTCGACTTCCCGGTTTGACCATGATCCAGCCGGTCATTGCTCTCGAAGCTCGTGCGGTCTCTCGAAAGATCCCGGTGCACTCGTGCACTCATGTCTCTTGTGGCCTACGCCACCACAACCAAAGCAGTCACTCCCCAACTATTACTCACACTCCCACGGCCACGCCCAAAGGAAGCCCCAAAGATCAACCCGACCCGAAGAAAATCCTTTAGGCGATTGTGGTTGCCTTTCTTGTGATTCGATTGGCCACCACCCTCGCTCTCGGACTTCCTCTTCTCACCACCGACCTCTCCCGAGCCATCTCCACCAACCTCTCGGCTCTTCCACCCTCTCATAAGCTTCCTTAACATCGGTAAGGATTCCCACGGGTAACTTATCCATAATCGTGGTAGTCAACCCTCTTTCAAACCTCAATGCCGGGTTCTCCTCACTCAAACCCATGTCCTCGGATACCCGGACTTCTCATTGAACTCCCGTAGTACTCGGCTACAAACATCTCAGCGGTCATCTTAAACTTATCAAACTCTTCCCTCAACTTACTCCTCACATGCTCCGACACGAACTCCTTCCTCACAAACCTACGAAACTCCTCCCAAGGTATAGCGAGGTAAGCCTTGGGTTGGTGTATATCTCCTTAGCACTCACCTTCACCGAATCCCACCACTTGCTCACGCTTGCCTCCCTCGGATAGAATGCGGCATGTTCCACCCTCATCTCATCAGGACAATGAACCAAGTCTAAGATGTTCTCCATCTCTCTCAGCCAACTATCAAGAAGGTTAGGTTCCCCAACCCCCTTGTATTCCTTCGGGTTAAACCTCGCAATATAGAGGCTGATTTTAGAATGATCAACCTCCTTCTCCTTACTCTTATCCTTGTCCTCATTCACTCTCTTCAGGGTCTCAGTAAGAGCATCCTGGTGCTCTAACATCTTAACGATGTCATCCACGGTCATAAGCTCAGCTCTCGCGTACAAAGCAGTTCTCTTGGGCGGCATCTTGAAACTATACATATATAAGAAAAGGGGTAGATATGAACATACGTACTAAACTTCAAAACACGAAGACGCGACCCCCAGAACCTACTCGATCGAGTTCCCAAACCCACTCGATCGAGTAACGGGCTACTCGATCGAGTGCCCCACGTACTCGATCGAGTACCCAAACTCCAGACCCAAACAAACCTTCTGATCTCTTACCTACTCGATCGAGTATCTAGGCTACTCGATCGAGTGACCCCCTACTCGATCGAGTACCCCTAGTTACTCGATCGAGTGCCCCAAAACTCGATTCTGGACTCAAAATCGCCAAAAACCCACCCGATCGAGTCAGTCTCACTCGATCGAGTAACACTAATTCGTAAGAGCTACCCGCATGTTACGTCATATGCTAACATGCTAAACTTTATAAATCACATATTATATCATAACAATCATGCTACACATCTTTTCTATATCTACGAGATCATTTCATCATGCTATTAATTGCCACGTTGTAAATCATCCAACATATTATCATTTCATCAACAAATTTCCTCATATCACCATTTTCTTTCACATGCTCAACTTTCTACTTCAACATCCAACAATTAACACATTCCATCACATTCGTAAACAAGTTAACCAAGCACACGTACGACTCGACAAACACTCCCCTCATGTGACCGGTTCAAAGTTGTAGGGCGATCCTCGCGACTTTAGGACGTCTCCCAAGCCTTTGCACTAGCTCCTACAACTTTTACCCCGGGTTCATTTTAATTGACTCCCTATGTTCATTAAGTTCATTGGTTACAGGTTTCAGGATCGTCGCTCTGATACCATTTGTAACACCCCCATACTCCAAGTGCCTTACCAGGACCACTCAGGTATGAAGACATTACCATCTCGGTTACCCGAGGCAATGATAATCAAACAACAATAACGAAACAACGTTTATTATAAATAGTTTAACGAATAGTTACAATCCATGAAACCAACTAAAAGTGCGATACATTATTCTCAAACTGACTGTCTAACTGAAAAGTAAATAAACTAAGGCTACTAAATGGAAGACTCCTATCATCTTGTCGTGGCATCCCGACTATCCCAGTACTCACCTCAATACCTGCTCAATATCTGCTCACCATCCCCGAATGGATCACCGCAGTTTACAAAACAACACCGGGTCGATACTAATCACACAATCAATATAGATAACAATAATAAGACAAACAGACAATTTGAACCGTCACACACACACACACCACCAACTCCCATCATCTCAATCCCACGTCCACCGGACCACCACGCGATGGGGACCGCAGCCGTTCCCACCTAAGCCCCGCTTGTAACACCCCCATACTCCAAGTGCCTTACCAGGACCACTCAGGTATGAAGACATCACCATCTCGGTCGCCCGAGGTATGATAATCAAATAGACAAAACAAAAACAACATTTATTGTAAATAGTTTAATGAATAAATACAATCCTCGAAACCAAATTGAAAGTGCAATACATTATTCCAAACTATCTGTTCTCAACCGAAATGTAAATAAATGCTAAACTACAATGAAGACTCTATCGTCATGTCGTGACCATCCCACTATCCCAAGATCATCTCTATACTGCTCAATATCTGCTCACCATCCCCGAATGGATCACCGCAGTTTTTACAAAACAACACCGGTCGATTACTAATCACACAATCAATATAGATAACAACAACAAGACAAACAGACAATTTGAATCACACACACATACACACACCACCAACTCCCATCATCTCGATCTTGATCGTCCACCGGGACCACCACCGCCCGGTGGGGGACCGCAGCCGTTCCCACCTAAGCCCCGCTCATCGTACGAGCGATAACCCCGTCCCATTAATGTGCACATCCCCTTTCGTGGCGGGTTCCACGAAGGGCGAAACTAGGGCGTGAGATCACTCCCGCAAGTGACCCCACTCAGCCGAGAACGCATCTCGAGAACCATCAACAAACACAACCACAATCACAATCACAATCACAATCACCATATCAAACAACTAACTACACAAGACATCACCAATATCCCATTATGGGACTAATACGAGTAGGAAATCCTACCGGAAAGCACAACACGCAGACGGTATCTACAAAATGTATCAAAACGGCTCCTCTACGAATTCTCCTCCTATCATACAACACATAGATGCTACCATTCAAATACTACTCATAAAAACCCCCAATTCCTAAATTAGGGTTTCATCAATCTTAACAAAACATTATAGAAACTATGTTAAAAGCTTACCCTCGACGCAAGGAATCCAACGACACGAAAAACAGCAAGAACCGACCGTCTGAACTCCGGGAATTGTTAAGGATGCGATTAGGAAGATGACTGACTGCTTTCTCTCTTAAACAGGTTTTAGGTTTTGGTAAAAGTGTTTTAAAACAACGACGATTATGTTTAAATACCCTAATCGCATAATTAACAAAACCCGCGAAAAACTCCCCGTAAACCGAACACTCGATCGAGTACCCAAGGTACTCGATCGAGTACCCCCCTACTCGATCGAGTGCCCCACTACTCGATCGAGTGCCCAACAGTCGAAACTATTTTATTCCGCAACTTGCCCATACTCGACAGAGTAAGGGCTACTCGATAGAGTACCCCCAAGACATATAAATACGGAGTATTACAGTCTTCCCTCCTTAAAAGGAACTTCGTCCCCGAATTTCAAACCACTATTAAAACAAAGGTACTCCAAAACATTCCCGACTCAACAACCAAAACAAAACTCAATATAAAACACGCTACTTACCCAACTCATCCCGACAACCTACCGACGCAACATATAAAAAGGTGTATAAAACTCTTAGAAACTGCTCGCGATCATCTCCTACCCCCCTAAAAGAAACAAGGTTACGTCCCCGTAACCATACATACCTGATCAAAAAGGAAGGGGTAACGCTCTTTCATGATATCCTCTGCCTCCCATGTAGCTTCCTCAGTCTCGTGGTTAGACCAAAGGATCTTAAGCAAAACTGTCTCACCACTCCTGGTCTTTCTAACCTTTCGGTCTAGGATCTGCTTAGGCACCTCCAGATATGATAAAGACTCATCCAGCTCTAAGCTCTCTGCCTCCAACACATGTGACGGGTCACTCACATACTTCCGCAGCTGCGATACATGAAACACATTATGCACTCTTTCTAACGCAGCTGGTAAAGCCACACGATAAGCAACTTCCCCAACTCGCTCTAAGATCTCATAAGGCCCTATAAACTTCTGGCTTAGCTTGCCTTTCTTCCCAAATCTCATAACCCCACGCATCGGAGACACTTTCAGAAGAACCTTGTCCCCAACTTGAAATTCTATGTCCCGACGGTGTAGATCTGCATAACTCTTACGTCGATCCCGAGCCGCTCTCATCCGTTCACTGATCATCTTAATCTGTTCCACCATCTCATGTACCATCTCTGGTCCTAAAACCACTTTGCCTCGGACTATCGTCCCAACAGATTGGACTCCTACATCTCCTCCCATACAAAGCCTCAAACGGTGCCATACCAATACTAGTGTGATAGCTGTTATTGTAAGAAAATTCTATCAAGTCCAACCTCTGCTCCCAGCTACCACCAAAATCCATCACACAAGCTCGCAACATATCCTCAAGAGTCTTGATTGTTCTCTCGATCCGCCGTCGCGCGGGATGAAAAGCTTTACTCATCTTCAGATTTGTCCCTAACGATTCCTGCAACTCCTTCCAAAACCTCGATATAAACCTCGCATCTCTGTCAGACACTATGTCCTTAGGGACTCCATGCAACTTCAGCACGTTCTTTCGATAGGCCATAGCCAATTGTGCCTTAGTTCATGTATCTTTCATTGGAACAAAGTGAGCTGACTTGGTCGACGATCCACTATCACCCAAATCATATTGTTACCTTGTTGACTCTTAGGCAAACCCACAATGAAATCCATGGAAATGGATTCCCACTTCCACTCGAGGCATCTCCAAAGACCAACCTTACCTTGTGGTCTTCTCTGTTCCCCTTTAACTCTCTGGCATGTCAAACAACGGGACACAAACTCAGCTGTCTCTTTCTTCATCCCAGGCCACCAAAACGTTTTCTTCAAATCTTTGTAAAGCTTGTCTCCACCCGGATGCACTGAATATGGTGTGCAATGCGCTTCTGTCATGATCGTCTTTTTCAACTCCTCATCGTTAGGAACACACCACCTACCATCAAACCTCAAGCTACCATCTGTATGAATGGAAAACCGGGACACTGTCCCTTTCTCTACTCCAGCTCTCCACTCCACTATCTTAGGATCCAAAGCCTTCTTACCCCGAATGTCATCATAAAACTCCATGTGTACTGTCATATCACCCATGGCATCTCCTTTCTGCATCATATGTATCCCGAACCTCGCTACCTCATCTCTCAGCCTCATCAAAGATAGAGCTGTACACAAAGAATGTACACTCTTCCTACTCAAAGCATCAGCTACAACATTGGCTTTCCCTTCATGGTAGATGATTTCCATGTCATAATCGCCAATCAACTCCATCCACCTCCTCTGTCTCATGTTCAACTCCTTCTGCGTGAAGATGTACTTGAGACTCTTGTGATCAGAAAATACCTTAAAGATTGCTCCATAAAGGTAATGTCTCCAAATCTTGAGAGCAAACACCACTGCACCCAACTCCAGATCATGAGTAGGGTAATTCTCCTCATAAGGCTTCAACTGCCTAGAAGCATAGGCAATCACTTTACCATTCTGCATCAACACACATCCTAACCCATTCTTCGAGGCATCTGTATAAACCTCGAAATTCTCGCTCCCTTCAGGCAATGCCAAGACAGGAGCTGTGGTCAAACGCTCCTTTAAGGTTTGGAACGCCGTCTCACAACTCTCATCCCAACGAAACCTGTTCTCTTTCCTCATCAACGCTGTCATCGGTCTAGCTATCTTGGAGAAATCTTTCACGAACCGTCTGTAGTATCCAGCTAAACCCAAGAAACTCCTCACCTCAGCAACATTCTTTGGTGCTTCCCACTTTGTCACTGCCTCAATCTTCGCCGGATCCACAGCTACCCCATCTTTAGAGATTACATGCCCCAGAAAAGCAACTTTCTCTAACCAGAACTCACACTTAGATAGCTTAGCATACAACTCATGATCCCTCAAAGTCTGCAACACGATCCTCAGATGCTCCTCATGCTCCTCCTTAGTCTTAGAGTAGACTAAGATGTCATCGATAAACACCACCACAAACTGGTCTAAGAACTGTCTGAAGATTCTATTCATCAAATCCATAAACACTGTCGGCGCATTAGACAACCCAAACGGCATCACCACATACTCATAATGGCCATACCTCGACGTGAAAGCTGTCTTCGGTATGTCCACATCTCTAATCTTCACCTGATGGTACCCCGACCTCAAATCAATCTTAGAAAAGACATTGCACCGCTCAGGCCGATCAAACAGGTCATCTATCCTTGGCAAAGGATACTTGTTCTTTATCGTCACACGGTTCGGCTCCCCTAATCTATGCACACCTCAAACTCCCATCTTTCTTCTTCACGAACAGAACTGGTGCTCCCCAAGGCGATACACTTGGTCCAATGTATCCCTTCTCTATCAAATCATCCAACTGTTTCCTAAGTTCCTCCATCTCCTTAGGACCCATACGGTACGGTGCCTTAGAGATTGGCCCCGTCCCTGGCTTCAACTTAACGGTGAAATCTATCTCCCTCTTCGGTGGCAACCCCGGAATCTCCTCTGGAAAAACATCTGCAAACTCTCCCACCACTGGTATCTCATCAACTGCCGGGCTCTCTATCCGGTCATCTCTCACATGGCACAGGATCAAAGGACATCCCTTCCTCAGATACGACTTCAAAGTGACAGCTGCAATCAACTTAACCTTGGGTTTGACTAGAAACCCACGATAAGACACACTTACACCCTTAGGACCTCTTAGGGACACTTTCTTTTGATGACAGTCTATCTTAGCCTTATACTTTCCTAACCAATCCATCCCAACTATCATCTCAAAACCATTAAAAGGAAACTCTAGCAAGTCTACAGGGAAATCGACTTGCTCAACTATCAAGGATACATCTCTAAACAACCTCCCACACGATACAGACTCACCTGAAGGTATGAAAACTTGCTCCCTAACAGACTCATATACTCTCAAACCCAACTGTTTTACATGACTCGAAGACACAAACGACTGAGAAGCCCCCGAATCAAACAAAACAAACGTAGGAATACCATTAACAAGGAATGTACCGGTGATAACGTGCGCATCCTCCTCAGCTGCCTTCTTGTCCATCATGAACAACTTGCCATCGGTCTTCTCGCCCACCTCCCTGGACAAGACTAGGCGATGTGGTCGGCTTAGCACCCGACCCTTGATTGTTGTTGTTGTTCATCGGTGTCTTCCGATAAGAATTACCGCCGTTGCGGTTGCCTCCACTCTGGTAGCTCGACCTCCCGGTTTGGCCATGATCCACCTGGTCATTGCTCGCAAAGCTGTGCGGTCTGCGAACAGATCCCGTGCACTCGTGCACTCATGTCTCTTGTGGCCTACGCCACCACAACCAAAGCGAGTCACTCCCCGCTATTGCTCACACTCCCACGGCCTCGCCCAAAGGAAGTTCCAAAGACTAAACCCGGACCCGAAGAAAATCCCTTAGATTGATTGTGGTTGCCTTTCTTGAAATTAGATTGGCCACCACCCTCGCTCTCGGACTTCCTCTTCTCTCCACCGACCTCTCCCGAGCCATCTCCACTAGTCTCTCAGCTCTCCCAGCCCTCTCATACGCTTCCTTTACATCAGTAAGGACTCCCACGGGTAACTTATCCATAATTTTCGTGGTTAGCCCTCTCTCAAACCTCAAAGCCAGATTTTCCTCACTCAAACCCATATCCTCAGCATACCTGGACTTCTCATTGAACTGTCTGTAGTACTCGGCTACAGACATCTCAGCGGTCATCTTAAACTTATCAAACTCCTCCCTCAACCTACTTCTCACATGCTCCGGTACAAACTCCTTCCTCACAGCCTTACGAAACTCCCCCCAAGGTATAGCAGGCAACCCTTGGTTGGTATATATCTCCTTGGCACTCACTTTCACCGAATCCCACCACTTGCCACCTCCCCCTCAAATAGAATGCGGCTGATCCACTCTCATCTCATCGGACAAAATGAACTAAATCTAGTATGTTCTCCATCTCCCTCAGCCAACTATCAAGAAGGTTAGGCTCCTCAACTCCCTTGTACTCCTTCGGGTTAAACCTCGCAATATAGAGGCTGACTTTAGCATGGTCAACCTCCTTCTCCTTACTCTTATCCTTGTCCTCATTCACTCTCTTCAGGGTCTCAGTAAGAGCATCCTGGTGCTCTAACATCTTGACGATGTCGTCCGTAGTCATAAGCTCAGCTCTTGCATACAAAGCATTTCTCTTGGGCGGCATCTTGAAGCTATATAAGAAAGGGTAAATATGAACACACGTACTAAACCTCAAAACACGAAAACGCGCGCCGCCAACCTACTCGATCGAGTACCCAAACCCACTCGATCGAGTAACGGGCTACTCGATCGAGTGCCCCCATGTACTCGATCGAGTACCCAAACTCCCAGAACCAAACGGACCTTCCACGATCTCTAACCCACTCGATCGAGTATCTAGGCTACTCGATCGAGTGACCCCTACTCGATCGAGTACCCCTAGTTACTCGATCGAGTGCTAAAACGCGATTCGGACTCAAAATCGCTAAAAACCTACCCGATCGAGTCAGCCTCACTCGATCAAGTACCACCAATACGTAAGAGCTACCCGCATATTACGTCACATACTAACATGCTAACTTTATAAATCACATTATATCATAACATTCATGCTATTAATTGCCACGTTGTAAAACATTCCATCATGTTATCATTTCATCAACAATGTCTATATATATAACATCACTTTTCTTTCATCTCATCAACTTCCAATTCGAACATCCAACCATCAACACATTCCATCACATTGTTACGCAAGTTACTAAGCACACACATGACTCAACACACATTTCCCCCATGTGACCGGTTCAAAGTTGTAGGGCGACCCCCGCGACTTTAGGACGTCTCCCAAGCCTTTGCACTAGCTCCTACAACTTTTACCCCGGGTTCATTTTAATTGACTCCCTATGTTCATTAAGTTCATTGGTTACGGGTTTCGGGATCGTCGCTCGATACCATTTGTAACACCCCCATACTCCAAGTGCCTTACCAGGACCACTCGGGTATGAAGACATCACCATCTCGGTCGCCCGAGGTATGATAATCAAATAGACAAAACAAAAACAACATTTATTGTAAATAGTTTAATGAATAAATACAATCCTCGAAACCAAACCGAAAGTGCAATACATTATTCCAAACTATCTGTTCTCTCAACCGAAATGTAAATAAATGCTAAACTACGGTGGAAGACTCTATCGTCATGTCGTGACCATCCCAAATTATCCCAAGTACTCATCTCTATACCTGCTCAATATCTGCTCACCATCCCCGAATGGATCACCGCAGGTTTTACAAAACAACACCGGGGTCGGTACTAATCACACAATCAATATAGATAACAACAACAAGACAAACAGATAAAACTGAATCACACACACATACACACACCACCAACTCCCATCATCTCGATCTTGACCGTCCACTGGACTACCACCACCGATGGGGGACCGCAGCCGTTCCCACCTAAGCCCCGCTCATCGTACGAGCGATAACCCTATCCCATTAATGTGCACATCCCCTTTCGTGGCGGGTTCCACGAAGGGCGAAACTAGGGCGTGAGATCACTCCCGCAAGTGACCCCACTCGGTAGAGAACGCATCTCGAGAACCATCAACAAACACAACCACAATCACAATCACAATCACAATCACCATATCAAACAACTAACTACAAAGACATCACCAATATCCCATTATGGGACTAATGCGAGTAGAAATCCTACCGGAAAGCACAACACGCAGACGGTATCTACAACTGTATCAAAACGGCTCCTCTACGAATTCTCCTCCTATCATACAACACATAGATGCTACCATTCAAATACTACTCATAAAAACCCCCAATTCCTAAATTAGGGTTTCATCAATCTTAACAAAACATTATAGAAACTATGTTAAAAGCTTACCCTCGACGCAAGGAATCCAACGACACGAAAAACAGCAAGAACCGACCGTCTGAACTCCGGGAATTGTTAAGGATGCGATTAGGAAGATGACGATCGCTTTCTCTCTTAAACAGGTTTTAGGTTTTGGTAAAAGTGTTTTAAAACAACGACGATTATGTTTAAATACCCTAATCGCATAATTAACAAAACCCGCGAAAAACTCCCCGTAAACCGGACACTCGATCGAGTACCCAAGGTATCGAGTACCCCCCTACTCGATCGAGTGCCCCAGCTACTCGATCGAGTGCCCAACAGGTCAGAAACTATTTTATTCCGCAACTTGCCCATACTCGACAGAGTAAGGGCTACTCGATAGAGTACCCCCAAGACATATAAATACGGAGTATTACACCGCTCATCATACCGAGCGATAACCCTGTCCCATTAATGTGCACATCCCCTTCCGTGGCGGGTTCCACGAAGGGCGAAACTAGGGCGTGAAGTCACTCCCGCAAGTGACCCCACTCAGCCGAGAACGCATCTCGAGAACCATCAACCGCAATCACAACCACAAACACAATACAATCATTATATCAAACAACCAAATACAACACATCACCAATATCCCATTATGGGACTAATACGAGTAGGAAATCCTACCCGGAAAGCACAACAAGCGAGACGGTATCTACAAAGTATCAAAACGCCTCTTCTACGAACCCTCCTCCTATCACATAACACATAGAGACTACACATCACAAACTACACACCAAAACCCCCAATCTCTAAATTAGGGTTTAACCAATCTTAACAAAACATTATAAAAATTATATTAAAAGCTTACCCTCGACGCAAGGAACTCAACGATACGAATTACGACAAGGACTGACCGTCTGAACTCCGGGAATTGCTAAGAATGCGATTAGGAAGATGAATCGGTCGCTTTCTCTCTTAAACAGGTTTTAGGTTTTGGTAAAAGTGATTTAAAACAATGACGATTATGTTTAAATACCTTAATCGCATAATTAACAAAACCCGAGAAAACTCCCCGTAAAACCGGACACTCGATCGAGTACCCAAGGTACTTGATCAAGTACCCCCTTACTCGATCGAGTACCCCAGCTACTCGATCGAGTACCCAACAGGTCAGAAACTATTTTATTTCGCAACTTACCCTTACTCGACAGAGTAAGGGCTACTCGATAAAGTACCCCAAGACTTATAAATACGGAGTATTACAGTAACCACCACGACCTCCTCGGCCACCACGACCTGCATCTCTCTCACGCCAACCTTTCGGGTATCCGATAATATCAAAACAGCGAGCTGTGACATGTCCATACTTCTTGCATTTTTCACACCAATGCCTGCCCTGACTCTCGGGTTCTTCTGGTTTCGTATCATCCGTCCTTGTCATCGTCACGGATGGTGTCGATCGAGCTGCAAAACCCATGGGTTCGACCCTGTTCTCGCCTCCTCAAGCACCTGCAACAAGAGTTACAACTTTCCCTTGCACTCCTTCTTCCTGTATTAGAGTGGCGTAAGCACGATTGAGTGACGGTAACGGTTCCTGCAAAAGGAGATTTGAAGCAACAGTAGAATAGGCAGGAGAAATTCCTAGAATAAAATCATGTACTTTGCTTCCATCTCTCTTTTTGTCCAACTGCTTATTAATACCACACTTACAACCACCGCAATTACAAGTCGGATTACGATCGTACTTGTCACGTTCATCCCATAGCTTCTTGAAACGACCAAAATAATCAGTGATTGTTTTTTTTTTCTGCTTGCTTACAATTTGCAATTGCACCTTTTATGCGATGTAATTTTGGACCATTCCCAACGCTAAAACGCTGCTCAATATCGTCCCACAGTGCCTTCGCTTCTTCAACGTAAGTAATTGATGAACCCAGACCTGGTTCAATTGTGTTAAATATCCAATTGACAATCATGGCATTAACCATGTACCAATCCTCCAGATCTTCCGAATCATTTGTCGGCTTCTTTATCGACCCGTCGATGAAACCTGTCTTCTTCTTTGAACGCAGGGCACCCCGCATCTTTACCGACCATTCATCGTAATTGTCTCCCTTCAACTCCACGACAATCAACTTATCTCCAGATTTGTCGGAGGTTGAAAGAAAATACGGACTTAATTTTTCACCTTTCGTCATATTGTCAGATTCAAAATCGGAATCTGCGTGAGACCTTTCTTCAGAAACCGCGTCAGACTCAGGACGAGAATCTGCTGCGTGAATTTGTTCAACAACTTCTGGAATATCGTCTTCGAAATTACTCATAAGATGCTAGACGAACCTCGCTCTGATTACCATGTTAATTTGAATGATAGAATATGAATTGGGGAATTTTTGTGTGTTTGTATTACTGTGTGTCAACAATTACAAGACGGCTTAATTTATGTAGGATACTACTACATACAAGAAACCCTATATTCTCTACCGACATAATTACCCGAATATGGTAACTAACCATAAGACAAATATACACAAAATATATGACAAATATACGGAGATGAAAATCGTATCTCTCGTAACATAAATGACCTAAAAAAACAAATTTTTGTGCAAATTTTGAGTGTAATTTATCTTGTGTAGACAATTTTAGAATTTATGAAGAAATTTGAGGCGAAAAAACCCATATAATATACGATGACGATTTCTCCTCCACTGCATTATGGTGAATAAAAGCGGTAATAATTAATATGTTGAGACGATAAAAACCGTATTGTATAGGACAAAGATTTCTTGACCACGGCATGGTGAAGAACAACAATGAGTTAGTTTTTGTGAATAAAAACGTGGTGCCTACAGAATCCAATAAAGAGGAAGCAAACGATTAGGAGCGTTTTACGTCCAACTCAAAAACGATAAAAAGAGACAAGTAGCCTATCGCATTCGGAAAGGAACTCTTCCAAATTATTTACTAAACTAAAAGACTACTGACATTAACAGTTTTAGGAATTATGGACCACTAATCCGAATATCCATCAGCATAAGGTACATACTACTTACGATTGCATTATTTTACTATAGTCGTAAATTGTGCGTTACCAGTATTAAGCACAGTTTGGATTTGGATTATAATAGTGTGCTGAGAATATTCTGTGATTGTTTATTTGTTTGTATTATTATTATTTGCTAGCAACAAGTAGTACTGTTCAAGATACTCTGATCCCCTCGAATCTCTTCTTGTCCTAGATTCCATTATTTGCTTCGTCGGTTGTATTTTCCAAGCTGGAAAATGGAATCAATTTCCAATTCATATTCCTTTTGTCTACTTTTAAATTTCATACTTTTATTTATATATACTTATACTCAATATTCTACTTTAAAAAATGTTTTTAATTTTGTTTGTTAAATTATTGATAGTGAAGCCAAGCAGCATGAAAACAAGCACATAGTATATAAAATGAAGCGTGTATTTATTAATTGGGTGCATTACGGACTTTACAAATTCTCATTGAAGAGGGACGCTATCCGTCACAAGCTGAAGACGGATAGTGTCCCTCTCACAATATGTAAGTGGTAAATCAAGTGGGAGTTAAATAGAGCACCCCACTTGCTCTTCCAGTTGTGATATTGTAAGAGGGGTCATATCCGTTTTCGACTTGTGACGGATAGTACCCGTCTTCAATGAGACAAACGAACTTAAGGTTAATACAAGTCAATCATCAACAATTCAATGGGTGTTTTTTTTTATTAAAATAACATGGAACAGATACAGAGTCGATAGAGTATAGAAATCCCATGATTCATGATTCAAGATTCTCAAGATTTTAAAAGTGGCCTTTGAAAAACATAAAGGTTAAATGACCTTTAGGAAGACTCTAAAACCAAGATACTATTCCTAAGTTTATAAGGTCAAGATTCAAGAAAAGCGTCCTTAAGACTTGTGGTGCGGCAGTAGAGAACTTAAAAAACACGACTCAGAATCTAAGGGAATATCCGGACGACCTAACCTACTCACCCAATTTAAGACATTACTTGTCTTGTCCCTTTTTTATTATTTATTTAAAATTTAAAGATCTTCTTCATATTACTACCGTCAAGTTTAGATATGCTATTCTATTTGGTAGGGTGCATGGAATTGAGATTCTTTTCGCATTTTGTCTTGTGCTACGTACTTAGTATTTGGGGTTGGGATTGGATCTTTGGTGTGAAGATGCTTCGGTGATTCATGCCAAATTTCAGTCTCTCACCTATAACATTTAACACAAATTTTCATTAAAGACGGAAATTATTCATTACAAATTGAAGACGGATAGTCCCCTCTCACAATTTGCAAGTGGCAAATCAAATGGGAATTAAATGGAGCACATCACTTGCCCTTCCACTTGTGATATTGTGAAAACTGAGAGGAGCACTATCCGTTTTTAGCTTAGCTTGTGACGGATAATGCCCATCTTCAATAAGACAAGCTGAACATTCAAATCTCATAGCCCTACTCATTGAGAAATTCTTTGTATATCACTATATCCAGTGCTTCAAGGAATCATAAATTCGCATTCTTGTTTGTGATGAAAGTAAGTATATGATCCTCTCACACCAATTAAAATGATAACAAGTGAGAGAGAGGGTTGTAAGAAGTCACAAGCGGAATATGCTGATGTATCTCAAGCTTGTTACATATATATGACAAATGATAATTTGTAATCATAAATCGACCAAATAAGAAAATTAGAACCAAGAACATTCACCATAAATAATCAAGTAAAACAAAAAATAAAACCTTCCCACTACTTAGGGTGTATGATTATGGGCCTGCCTGATATGGCAGTAATGGGCCGGAATAAGTGAAGCGTAATTGTTACAGCCCATTTTCGAAGGTTTGGTATGAGGGGAACATTTAGGGCCCAGTAACAATTATCTCCAGCTAGAGAAGGCAGTGGGTCGTGTTGGGCCGGCCCACCGTGCCACTCCCCAAAAATTGCCCGGCCCAGGCACGGTAATTGGGCCCACCGTGCTGTGCCGTGCTTGGCCAGCACTTCCCAAACCCAGCCGCGGCCCGCCCATGGCACGGTTATTTTCGTGTTGGGCCGTGCCTGGCCCATGGGCTGGCCGTGCCTTGTTCATGGGCCGGCCTATCGTGCTATTTCCATTTTTTTTTTAAAAAAAAAACAAAATTATTTTTATAATAATTGTATGATTTTTAGTACTTTTTGTTTATTAATATAATAGAATTGAACCCTTGCTTGAACCCGAATACCCGATTCAACAAACCCAATGTTACAAAAACCCGATTGAACCCTTGCTTGAACTTCCGATTCAACAAACCCGATTAACTAATTACTTTATATAACTAATTATTTTATATTACTAATTATTTTATATAAGATTTTTATATATTTATAAGTTATATTGTAAAATTATAAGAATTATATAAGAATAAAGATAAGTAGAAGATAACAAGAGATGGATTGAATGAATGTTGTATTTATAGAGTTTGTAAAAAAAAAAAAAAAAAAAAAAAAAAAAAAAAAAAAAATTAGCCGTTGAAACATTAACACACTAACAGAGCATCAAGTCATCAACATTCAACACTCAGCAGCACGTACAAAAGTACCAAAACAGAGCATCCAATTGTTGATAGCAGCAGCAACGGCTATAATCCCAGTCTTCCACCGTGCCACCACCGGGTCGTGCCGTGCCAGGCCCGCCGTGTGTGGTGCCTGGCCGTGCCTGGGCATGATGAAATCCACTATCTGGAGCCGGAGCCCGGTGCTAGCACGAACGGGCCGTGCTCGTGCCACCTCGATTCTGCCACCGGGCCGGGCCGGGCTCGTGCTGGCTACCGTGCCGAGGCCGAACTGCCAACTCTACCTCCAGCAAGAGGTAATCTATTACCAACCACCTCCATCACTAACAATTACAGGAGGAATAAAACTCTCTTTTCATCCTATCAACGTCACGCTTTTCCCTAAAAAAAATTCATGCTCTCTCTTTCTTCATTCTTCACTCTCCTCTTCTCTTATTGCTTCAGAGATTATCAATTTTTTTTTAAAAAAAAAAACTAGCATTAGTTTAATAAAATCTACCATTTTTATTGCTCTCAATCAATAATTTTTGGAGGGATGAAATTATTGGCGTGTTCTTTATTGCCGTAACAATTTTGTTATGATTGTTATTAATCTATCAATTTGCGGGTCAACTATGATGATTATCATTTGGGTTTATGCTGGGTTTTATGCTAATTTATTATCATTTGGGTCAATTTCTGGGTTGAATATGATGAATTTGTTTTCTATTTATGTTGGGTTTATGCTAGTTTCCAATTCTGCTATACAAGTTACTTTGCTACCAAATTTATGGAGATATTAGGTTAGCAATTATTTCTTTTCCATGTCAAACCATGTATCCATGGAAAAATTTCCCCAATTGATATCTTCCCCTGTAATTATTCCTCCACTAGTTGAGATCCCGTGCTAAAGCACGACATTTGAGAGTTAAAGCGCGGCATTTGTGAGCTTGACTTATATAGTAAGAATTAAGATATTTACATAAATGAGTTGTACTTATAATAAGTTGTAATATACTGATTATAATGTTAGTGATATTTTCAAGAAAACTGTATTATTTAAAGGACTTCTAGATTAAATTATTTTTGTGCGAACCTTTTTTTATTATTAAAAATAATGAAAGCCGACTATTATGGAAAAACATAATCTAATATAGGGTCACTACTTATAGGGGATATGAGCATTGGGTTAAAAACGAAATGTAAGTAAATCGCATATTAACTTTATAACGGAAACATATATAAAAATAATACGACACATCTAAACGGACGAAATGTAAATAAATCGCATATATTAACTTTATAACGGAAACAAATACAAAAATTATACGACACATCTAAACGGAAACATATATTAACTTTCTTTTATTAGTCAATCAATCGGGCCCACTTTATTTTGTACTCAGTTAAGGATGTAGTGTAGAAGATTGTATCAATTGAGTTGAATAAACTTGTATAGAATAACATGGGTCTCACTTTCTTTTGTTAGTCAATCAATATCAATTATTATAATTTTAGCATGGCCCACCATTATGTCAATCAATTGAGCGAGAAAACATTGAGAATTTCTTATTCTTTTCGTAATGAGGATTAACATCTCCCCCTTAAAAGTTTCTTGGATACCAGGCAGGCCCTATATGGATATACTTGATGTATGTAGGAATTTTCCTACTTAACATTTACAATTTTTCGTATAAAATAGACCTAAGAAAATTACTACATGATTGAAATATGTTAATGATAGCAATTATTAGATTAGGATGCTCTCCATTTCTTTTGGCCATATCCTCTTTCAATTCCTTTTAATAATAATTTCCTATTTTACCCCCATTTTTTCTTTATTTTTATGCGTAAATTTAGAACCGTTAGATATGGTAGGTTAGTGTACAGGGGTGAAATGGTGAATGTTTGAAACTAGTTGTTGAAATTATCTTGTTCCGTGTAATCCGAAAAGTGATTAGCTCTAATAGGATTATTTAGATGATGATGATGAACGCTTGAGGATCCAAGAAAGCCGTCCAAAAATAATGGGGCCAATAACAATTAATATACATGATGAGCTTAACTTAAACAATCCCAAGCTTCCCTTTCTTGCTTAATATCTCAAACAAACACCTTTCCGAATGTCAATTACAATGACGATCAAATGTTGGACTGATGTAACTAATATTTCCTCCTAAAACAAGGGAACATACAATTAATTAATCAATCTATCTATTTATATTAATAAAGAAAACTTTTTTCGAAAGATTATAGAGAGTCCAACTATAGTGAAAGACATTTGAGAATCCCATTAAAGGTACCATTCTTATGCTATACAATCACAACCTAACGTAAATCATGTATCAATCTCCCTTAAACTAAAAGAATAAGAAATCTATAATTTTTTCCCGCCTAACTTAATGCTGCTACAAATGGGCTTTCTCTTATGTTATCTTAATTCAATAGATTCAATAAAATAGGTGGGCCAAAGGTAAGCTAAATTTAATATGTAATACATCTAAGCATAGAATGAAAATATGTGGGCCCAAACACTGAAAGAAAATACAAAATGGAATCTCATCAAGTATTGAAATAATAATTGTCATAATTGATTTTTCGAACCTATTTTAAAATATGAAAATTTGTGTGTCATCCTCTATCTACTAAAAGAATAGGTGGATCTAGAGATTTAGCCGTTCAAATTACTGTCCTACAAATTGGGCTTAACATTTTTGGATATTTTATATAGTTGGGTTTTTCATATACTCTGCAACTCTTGTGTGTCAATCATCGTAGAAAAAATTATTCTACTAATTATTTTAGACTACCATACATTTACATTTTCTATCATATACTTTCAACAACTATGTATTTTACTAATATTCATTTATTATCAATCTTGTTTAACCATAAATGTATCCAACATTTAAGAAATATAGACTACAACATCAAATTTAACAAGTTAATGTAAATTTTACCTCTTAATACAACACGAAAATAGAAATTAATATAATATTACCTCTTAATACTATCATCTCCCTTAAACTAAAAGAATAATAAATCTGTAATTTTTTCCCGCCTAACTTAATGCTGCTACAAATGGGCTTTCTCTTATGTTATCTTAATTCAATAGATTCAATAGAATAGGTGGACCAAAGGTAAGCTTAATTTAATGTGTAATACATCTCAGCATAGAATAAAAATATGTGGGCCCAACACTGAAGGAAAATACAAAATGGAATCTCATCAAGTATTGAAATAATATTTGTCATAATTGATTTTTCGATCCTACTTTAAAATATGAAAATTTGTGTGTCATCCTCTATCTACTAAAAGAATAGGTGGATCTAGAGATTTAGCCGTCAAATTTCTATCCTACAAATTGGGCTTAACATTTTTGGGTATTTTATATAGTTGGGTTTTTCATATACTCTGCAACTCTTGTGTGTCAATCTTCGTAGAAAAATTTATTCTACCAATTATTTTAGACTACCATACATTTTACATTTTCTATCATATACTTTCAACTACTATGTATTTTACTAATATTCATTTATTATCAATTTTATTTAACCATAAATGTATCCAACATTTAAGAAATATAGACTACAACATCAAATTTAACAAGTTAATGTAAATTTTACCTCTTAATACAACACGAAAATAGAAATTAATGTAATTTTTACCTCTTAATACTATCATTAATAATAATTGTAGACAATAATATTAAATTTAAACTTTAATCGCTAAATGCTAATTTTTTTACATATTTACAATCTAAAATAAACCGTGCATTTGCACGGGATCAAAACACATATCTTATCTAATTGTATTACAAATGTCATTATTTCACGTTTATATTGCGCCTTTAGTAGATACAATGATATAGCAACAATATTTTTTAAAATAAAGTTAATAATAAAGGTTCAGTAAAACCGAGAATCTTGTTAGGAGTAAAAGTTTTAAACCTTCTCTTTTCTACCTCTTCTCTTATATCTCTATCTAAGAAACCGCGCGAGAGCGGGATCTATACTAGTTATCATAATAGTAAACAATAATAAAGTTAAGAGTTTTACTAGACTCCAACTAACTTTGTAGTGGTATATAAAGAGACTATAATTCACAAAAGCAAATATTAGTGTTTTTCCCCTATTATTCCTTTCACTTTTCTAGCTTATGGCTAATTGCATTCTTTGTCGTTTTATTTTCTTGCAATGTCGATTGAGTATAATAGGACAAATTTTATGATTGTATGCCCACCCTAACTATTATAGGATATATGTTTGCTATAATTTAGTTATACTAATGCATGCTTTATTTGTTATTCTACAGTTGTTGTAGTTACGGAGGGTCTAGGCATCAAGCAATCATAAAGATTATGAAAAGTCATTTGTCCGTCATGATTGGTAAGATTTTCCTTTTTAGTGGATTTATTGGTAATATTTTTCTTATTTTTTGCTTTTTATCTTTTTGTATGTATAATAGTTTGTGTGTTTTTCTTTTTAACATTGTTCATCTATTATGCTACTCTTTGTTATTACATGGATTAGTAATTTTTTTTAATCTGACTTATTTGCATAACCAAAAAGATTGGGGAATTTGAATATTTCAGGAGCACAATCAATCGGTCTAAACTATTATCTTTCTCATCACTCTCTGATTAAAGTATGCTTATACACGAGTATACTCCGTAGTCCGTACATGTGCATATTGTTAGCCATGCTATCGTTTTTGAAATTGTGGTACCTTCGTACCTTTTATGATGGTAAGGCACATAGTAAGCCGTGGAATTTCGGCCTCGTAATTATGGGAACGAATCCAATCATTCCATCTATGCATGTAATCATGAAAGTTCTCATCTTCACCCTGTAAAAACTCGATGGAAAACATTAGAACGGTCTCAAGGAACTGATGTTCCCTGGGACAAAAGACAAACTAAACAAAAACAAACAGAAAAATTGTTGCCTCCCCGATAACGGCGCCAAATTTGATAAGGTTATTTCCAGTCGTTTGCCTTAATCAAAATAAATCCTAGCTTAGTACTAACAAAATAGCTAGCGGTAAATCAGGATCGAATCCACAGGGAGGCGGCGATTATCTAGTTTGTTTATATTTAAATCTGTCTTAAAGTAACCAATTGTGGGGCTTTGATTGTTTGTATGTTAATCAACTAATTGTAAATAAATAAGGACGAATAACAATAATATTAAAGAGTCTAGGGATCGGGTTCACTAGGTCGTCATCAATGGGTAGAATTTAATTCATTGATTGAGCAATTTATATTGTTGAAAGTCATATGATCAGTCGATTCAATATTTCTTTTAGATCTAATTTAACATGCGATCGCTATCATTAAATTATCTCTATTCAATTATCGTGGCTTATACTAGTCTTAACCCGGTCGGTGATAATCCTAGTTTATGCATGACTAATTAATCAATTCTGATAAGTAATTAACTAATTAAAAGTAATACGATAATCAAACAACAATTAATTAAGAGCAATTTAACAATCAATTCATAATAATCCTTTTTCTAACAACCTAGATCCCCTTTCACTCTAGATTAAAGGCTTATTTGAACGGTAAGAACCGTTTATCCGCATGTACTTAGTCAAATGAAAGCAATAAAAGTATCAAGAAATCAATGTCACACTTATGCAGTTTGATATTACATATTCCACAAGGAGAAACCACACTCAAGCCTAATTGACAAATGAGACCAGTTTATTGATGTTCCTGGCCTAGGAAGCTCTATAGACCTCAGAATTTAAGTAGTTTACCAACATAATTGTGTCAAATCTAATCAATATAAGGCATGTCAATACGGCTAAGACTTGAATTATGAGCTTTGTTTTCATGGCTAACGAGTCAAAACAATGTACATGAACAACTAAACGGGATTTAAATGCAAAAACAATGCAATTTTAACATCATTGTTATTTAATTCACCAAGACTCGACCTAAAACAAAGGAAAAAAATGTTTTTGTGTTTTGAAATTTTTTTTAATGGATTTTTATATAAATGCACACAACAACAAGTAAATCACACAACATAAATAAACTCCTCCCCCAAACCTAAATGTCACAGTGTCCTCATTGTGACACCTATAGCATAACAATCACACACAAATCCAGCAATCTAGAGGACAACAGCTAACAAAAGGAATGGAAAAGAAATAGATAATACAACAAAAGAAGGTACAAGGAAAGAGAATACCGGGTAAGAGCTGAGAAATTCCCCCAAACCAGCTGCAAAAATAGGGGAAAATAATCAACCGCGCAATTCCTATCATCGTCTGGCTATGAATAAATCCAAAAATGTGGTGACTCGATCGAGCCCCATGCCACTCGATCGAGGCACCTGTTGCCGTCCTCTTCCTTTCTTTATATATCGATTACCCGTAATTGGGCACAATCAAAACAGCTCAAAGCTCTTAATAGTCGATCATAAATTTGCGCATGTGCTACTCAAAAGCATAAGTAGCACCAAGATATAACAGAAGCATATAAAATCAATGTTAAAGATCGTCTCAGCATATCAAATTTTTGATGACAATTATAGCAAAACCTCATCAAATTATTCGTCCAACTAAAAGAGTATGGAATATCAAAACACAAAGTAGAAGCCATACGAGGTAATTTATCACTCATAACACCAGTAATCCTTATGAAGTTATCGTCAGCAATTACCTCTTGGTCAGGAGGTCTACCACTCCTAATGACAGAATCAGTGGCAAAAGAATATATTACCTCTACCGTGCTAGGAATATTCACTGACTCGTATACCTCCGCGTACCCTTTGTTGACAGGCTCTATCCCATATATTTCAGCCTCTAAAGCATCCAACTCAGCTTTCCAAAAGGGAGATTCACCTGTACATGTCTCAAAAAATATCAAAGCATCTAAAGGGTTCTGAGTAGGGGGCCCTTGTGCAGAGTATTCATCAATATCATCTTCAACATCAGAAACATCAAAATATGCATTCTGCACAGGTGTAAAAAAATGAACCTCACTAGACTCAAAATTAGAATCAAATTCAACAATTGAAGGGGAAGTATCCAAAGAAAGAGTCAGCATTTCGTCACATGAGTCCCATTTAACTTCAAGGTCTTCGAATCGCGCATCCTCACTCTCCTGATCCCAAGACTCATCACAAAAGGGGTAATCTAAAGGGTCTATCAAGTCTTCCTCATGTGACTCACTGTCTGTAAAATCGTCATAGAGGGGTTCTAGATTGTCGTCAAAGAAGGGGTTATCAACTGAGCATATGGTCTCATCCTCTATGTTTCCCTCAATATCCTTTTCATTCCGTAAAACGGTTTCTATGGTCTCGCCCACACCCTCATCCATGTATGGCTGAAATGAAAAAGTGGGTTTAATGCATTCAATAGCAAGCCATTCAAAGAAATAAAGGACATCTTCAATATTCTTACCACCAAAATCTCTCATACCTATGGAGTCAATGTAGGCTTGGGTTTGTCTGTTCATACCTTTTATGATGGTAAGGCACATAGTAAGCCGTGGAATTTCGGCCTCGTAATTATGGGAACGAATCCAATCATTCCATCTATGCATGTAATCATGAAAGTTCTCATCTTCACCCTGTAAAAACTCGATGGAAAACATTAGAACGGTCTCAAGGAACTGATGTTCCCTGGGACAAAAGACAAACTAAACAAAAACAAACAGAAAAATTGTTGCCTCCCCGGCAACGGCGCCAAATTTGATAAGGTTATTTTCAGTCGTTTGCCTTAATCAAAATAAATCCTAGATTAGTACTAACAAAATAGCTAGCGGTAAGTCAGGGTCGAATCCACAGGGAGGCGGTGATTATCTAGTTTGTTTATATTTAAATATGTCTTAAAGTAACCAATTGTGGGGCTTTGATTGTTTGTATGCTAATCAACTAATTGTAAATAAATAAGGACGAATAACAATAATATTAAAGAGTCTAGGGATCGGGTTCACTAGGTCGTCATCAAAGGGTAGAATTTAATTCATTGATTGAGCAATTTATATTGTTGAAAGTCATATGATCAGTCGATTCAATATTTCTTTTAGATCTAATTTAACATGCGATCGCTATCATTAAATTATCTCTATTCAATTATCGTGGCCTATACTAGTCTTAGCCCGGTCGGTGATAATTCTAGTTTATGTAAGACTAATTAATCAATTCTGATCAGTAATTAACTAATTAGAAGTAATACGATAATCAAACAACAATTAAGAGCAATTTAACAATCAATTCATAATAATCCCTTTTGTAACAACTAGATCCCCTTTCACTCTAGATTAAAGGCTTAGCTACTCATATTAAAGGTAAGAACAACAATAATAGTAATGAAAAACATGATGAACAATAATAATGATGAACAAGTAATTGAAATAATAATTGAAGAAAGATTAGAACAATACCGTAATTAAAGGCAATAGATCCGAACAATAATTAAACTAAACTAAGTATTTGAGAGAGTTTTCTAAGGTAAAATCTACCAAAAATAAAGCATAAATAACCTAGGATACGAGTTTTGGTATTTATAGCAATACATAACCGACTTAAGGAAAGTTGCGGGAATTATAAAACTGGAAGGTTCCTCGATCGAGCCTAAGTGGACTCGATCGAGGCACCAAAGTTCAAGAACCCCCAACTCTCGACATTGCAAATTTAATTGTTTATGGAGGTTCCTCGATCGAGCCCTAGGTGCACTCGATCGAGGATGAGGTTCCTCGATCGAGGATGAGGTTCCTCGATCGAGCCCAAGGTGTACTCGATTGAGGCATCAATTTCCTGCTTTGTGCGCTGAACTTCAAACGGTCGCCATTTCTTCATTACTTGTTAGAAACAAGCGATTTTTGTGTCGTTGGAAAGCTAAGAGGATAAGATTTCACCTCAAATTGGAATCACTTGAAAATAGGTTATAAAACTCTAGATATGGCTCTTCAAAGTAGGCACTAATAATAATAAGCTCTTTTCTTCGTGTTATCTTCATAACTTCTCTTCCTTCATTCTTATAGATTCTCGTGCCATGCTTCGTGTATCCCTTCATGCCCACTCCGCGATGCCCATTTCATTCCTTTTCTCCTCAAATGCATCATTCCTGCATTAGACATCAAAAAGCGAAAGTATCGACATTCTAACTTAAAAGGCATGTAAATGATATAAACTAGCACGAAAACCATATTAAAAGCAATTAAGGGGAGGCATAAATATGCATATAATTATGACTCATCATAGCTCTCTAAATTATGCTTCCCTTGGCTTTCTCTTTTGATAATTTTCATATACAAATTAAATGTGCTATTTACATTGTTTATTGTATAATTAAGCTTTCATGATATGTTTTTATATTTTTGTTAGGATGTGGAGATTATTAGAGAGGATAACAGATGAACGCGATCGAAAGAACGAGAACTATATTTACAAATTTTCCCAAAAATAAACATAATTTTTAAAGTGCACAATATTATTAATGTGATCATTGATCCTAATATATTATGATAAGTTGTTAAAAAATGATACTTCTTTTATCTCAATCATTTGTTTGACTTTTTTTATTCTTTGTAAGGGGTATTTTGATCAACATAAAAAGAGATAAATTATTTGAACGAATGGAGAAACTATCATATCAAGCAATATTGGAGAGTCCACTTTTAGCATCAAGCTTAGAACATGTATAATAAGGGCCTTTTAAATGTTTTGAATGTGTTTTTCAAATGGTCTCCATAGTTAGAGATCACTAAAGGTGACGCTCAGGGTCGAGGCCACTATAGGCTTTGATGTAGCCGCTATACCAAAGGCGAAAAATTCGGTTAGAATTTCGTGATTTGCTACACCAATATTTACTGCTTTCACACTAATTATCTATACACTTTACCTTGAGTATATATTTTCCTACACCGAAATCGAAATCCTAACCCCGCCTCTGTTGACGCCTTGAAGGTTACCCATACATAAGCATCGATTAATATGGAGCAAATTTGTTGGTCTATGTAATCCCCCTACTACTAAGAGAATAAAAATTCTCTTAGTTTTCCCTCCAAAAAGCATCTAGCTAAATAAGGTAATAAATAAAATTTTCTTTCATTACATTATTATCTTTTCAATGAATATATTCTTATAAATAACCTCTAATTTTTTAAAATAAATTCATAATTATGATTTTTTCATTAAAATAAAATAAAATAAAATTGATATTAAACTATAAAGTATAAGTTGCTAAATTTTTCAATAATGCAATAATTATTACTGTAGAGAATAACTTGACACATGCTTACTATTAGCTTCGTGACAAAAAAACATTCACTAAAAAAAATCACAACTTAAATAATTTTTTTTATTAGTTTTCCATTTCATTTTTTGCTTCATATCAAAACTTAAATAAATTTTTTTATTAGTTTTCCATTTCATTTTTTGTTTCATATCAAGATACAATTGAGTGAACTAATAAATATTAATGAGGTGCAAATTTAAAAAGTATATAAATCCTCCTATATACTAAGATAATACAACTTCTCTAAAGTTTTCCCTCCAAAGTGCTAAAACTTATGTATGGAAACAAATTAAACTTTCATTTATTTAACTAATTTTCCATTTAAAATAATCTATACATAAAAACTGTATCTCCTATTATTAACTTCGTGACGAAAAAAGAATTTTTTTTAAAATAATTTGATGTAAATTAAAATATTTTCATAAAAACATAATTCATGGAATTATTCAATTCTTTTGATTAATTTTAATATTAGTTATTTTTTATAAAAAATTGTAAGATATAAATCTAAAATGTATAACTAATACATTAAAAATTAAAAGGCCTATATTTACCGCGCATTTGCGCGGGATCTACACCAGTTACTTATGACAAATGTTACGATTTTCCCCATTTTTCCAGTGAGACTTTTTTTTCCTAAGGTATTTCTTCTCGCGTCCTCAACTAGCACGTATTAAATCTTTCGAAAGGTTGTGTATAAACATTGCAGAATTTTACTATATGTGTCGATGGTACATACCTGTACATATAGACATTTTGATTAAGGAGAAGATGCTTATGGCATAAATGGCATGATCTTAGAAAGCTATAATATCCATCAAACATTATTAGTAGTTTCATTAATTAAGTTGTTATTAATAAACATAGATGGTAATGAACTAATGAATGGATGGGCGTTTTTGTTATTTGTTAATGACCTTAAACCATATTTCACCACTATATTATTGGACTCACCCTACGATATCAATTTTCAAGTAATTTTTATGTGTCTTTCACGAAAAAAAATATAATCCCTCTTATTCACTATTTTTTCCCTTTTCTTTTTGCACAAGAAATAAGAAAGTGAATTTGGATCATACAAAATACATTATTTCACATGCAATTGAATTTGGACCACATAAATCAACCCAAAAAGATAAATAGGGAAGAAAGCTAGAATAATCCGAATAAGGAAATAAGGAAGAAAAAGAAAATAGTGAATATGAGGGAAACGCAAAGAGATCTAGGTCACCATCTTGAGTGGGCTCTTATAGGTTAACGTATGTGTGAAGATTAATTTGTTTTGCTTTTTTTTTTTTTAATGTAAATATAATAATGTTGGGTCCAGTATTTTAAACGAAGTGCATGTAAGAGAGCAAAAGGAGAGTTTCACTGTTGTAATAGATAGAATTGGTTGAGAACGGATGTAAAATAAAGAGCAAAGTAAGTTTTCTCTACGTTTCACTTTTGTGCATGCTAAGTGAAAGTTGTTATCATAAACCTAAAATGTATTTATTACTTAAAATAAAGTGGTATTTATTATTTATAAGAAAATGGTACTGTGCAACGATAATGTTAACATACATTTTGTTTTGTAAGGACTAAATTTCCAAATAGATTCTTTTGGTATCTACTTATTAACATGGGTGGGAATTGGGATATAGGACATGTAGTTAGCATCCTAAGAGCTATAAAAGACTAATTGGATAGTGAAAGGAAAAACTAAGACAAGATAGTTTTATTGTGTTTAAGATAATATTATATTCTTTACTTAACAGAGTTCTGTTATAATGCTACGTATATTAGAAGTGCATCATCGAATATGTATCAATTTAGATATGTTTATTTAACTTAAAAAGGCTACAAAATAATTTTTTACAAGAATTACATTGTAGATTACAAACGTTAACATTTGATAATCATTATTACATTAAACATGAAAGAATATTACAAATAGGCTCGTGCATCGCACGGGCATTAAATCTAGTACATATATATAAAGCAGAAACTTTTCAAGCGATATTATAGAGTCCAACTTTGTAAGAATTCCTAACAAGACTAGATTTCGAAACACATTTAATAAAATTATCCTAATAAAAGTAGATTTCTTAATATTTTAATAAAGTTATCCTAATATTAGTAGATTAAATTTATTTTAATAATAAGATTATTCTAATATAAATAGTGATACTCAAAATACACAATGTAACCAATTATATGATATATTAATTATAATATACATTATTCATACTCCCTCCATACCATACAAATGGTAACGTGGTAAAAAATGGGGTTTTTAAGAAAATAGGGTAAAAGAAGGGGTAAACAGGGAAGAAAATAGGTGGGATATGTAATTGTGGGTTTAATTGTGAGTTGGTAGGTGGGGTATGTAGTGACATTTTATGTAAATATCAAATGGGTATAAGGATAATTTGGTAATGTTGTGGGTCAAATAAGGAATGTTACCATTGGTGTGGTACGGCCATATTAGGTAAGTGTTACCATTGGTCTGGTACGGAGGGAGTATACTATATCAAGTTAATTATATTTTACTCTCTTTTGAAATTCACATTTTTTAAATTACCGTACTCCCTTTTGAATTTTTTTGCTAAAATTACTCCGAAATTGCATTTTTTTTCCTAAAATTACTTCAAAATTACAATTTAAGTGACTCCTTTCTTCTGTTTTTGAACTTATTCCAATTGTGCCTTGGCCAATTTGTACTTTGAAAGGTATAACTATGTTGACAAATGGAGGGAGAGTTCAAAAACAGGGAAAATAAGTCATAAATTGAAGTTTTAAAGCAATTTTAGGAAAAAATGCAACTTAATGGAGTAATTTTAGCAAAAAATTTCAAAAGGGAGTAATTTTTAAAATGTGGATTTCAAAAAGGAGTAAAATATAATTAATTCTACTATATCTTAAATTTCATTTGTCATACTAACTGAAAAGTTAACTGAAACCTAAAAATGTAACTTAAAAGGTAACTGAAAATTAAGAGATGATAATTTAATTGATTAAGCTAAAAATGTTTGGCAAACTAACCGAAAGGTAGCTGTTTTTTTGGTAAAATGATATAAAAGGGCATAATAAGTTCTCTGTATTTAATATTATAAATTGAATGAATAAAAAAACAGGTAACTTATTTCACATGCTCCTCTTATTTTGGTAAATAATTTATTTATCAAATAGTTACAAAGAATTAAGATAAATCAAATTTTGCTCAAAAGCTAATTTCTTTGAAATAAAGCTTAAATATGAGATTTTTCATAATCTCTCGACCTTACCTCATATCTAATTAATTACTTCTTGATGTTTTGTTTTTTTGCCAATATTTACTTATTTTGACCCTATTTTTAGTAGTTGATCTCAAGTTCCATTTTTAATGTTATAATCTCCATTATAGCTATTGGTTCAGAATAAATATTAGCAATTAGGCATTGAACACAAGGTACATATATACTCCAAAATCACGAGGAACAGAATAAGTAAGTAATTGGTTCAAAATAAATGTTAGCTTTCTACATAAGAATAAAAATTATTGCTAACTCTACAATAATAAAAAAAGGAAATTAATTTGATAAAAAAGGAAAATCTATCACAAGTGCCCAACTATATCGCATTTGTCTTGGATGTAGCGAATATAAATAAAGTTTTAGACTCAAACTGAATTTTAAATCGTGCCAACCATGGGTGTTATATATGGGGAAAATAATATCAGAATTATTTGAGAAAGTTATAGAATAGACGAGTATATGACATTTAAATGGAACGAAACTATTTTAAGATCTCCCAAAGTTGAAACGGTTATGGTTTTGAAAATTTTTACTTAGCGACAAGTAGGGGCATGTAATTTTTCTATTAAGTACGGGTATGAGGAGGCCTACATTCGTCATGTCTTATCCCCCATTTGACATCCTTACTTTTAGGCGTCCCTTTTGTTTTCGTTATGCGAGATTTGGTCGGGTATTTTAGTTGGTGTAAACTTTGGGAGTAAGATTCATTATCTTTTATGAATTTCACACTAAATGTATTTCATCCTCTTCGCAATGAACTTCCGTATTGCTTCTACACAATTGTTAATGCGGAAGTTTGATCATAGTTTTCGACATATTAATGGTCAAAGTTATAAAAGTTTGACCTCTAAGAAGCAAGGCGCGCGGAAGAGTTTAAGAAGGGGAGAGAGTATACATGATGAATTTTTTTAATATAACTCATAATAACATGCTCTACCAAGTGTGGTATGTCGGTTACATTGTAGAGGAACATTAACTCTGTAAGAGAATTATCTAACGGGACATGTCTTATTATCAATCGCCCTGAAAATTTATAGTAGAAGGGAAGATACTTACGGGTTCCAAAGTCGGCAAAAGGTACTGAATCCGAGGATAGTAATGACTTCCTCAGATACAAAGATTCTTTTCGTTTTTAAGCAGAGACAATATACGTTGAGGCCATGCTACGTAGACGTGACAAATAGATCAGGTCGTGTCGGGTTGAGGTGTCACATTTAAACGGACACGAACTCTTTAACCTAAACCCAGCCCAATTAAATCTCGTGTCGTGTTCGTGTCGATCCAGTTACATTAATAGGTCATCAAACCTCAACTCTAACCCGTTAATTTCGCGTCGTGTTTTCGTGTCATGTCATATTTGGAAAGTGTAAGTATATTTATGTGAGGATTAAGAAAATTTGGGATTAATTTAGTAAATAGGTTATTCGTGTCGGGTTCGTGTGTAGAGTGCTCAACCCAAACTTAGCCCAATTAAATCTCGTGTCGTGTCTGTAACACCCCCTCATACCAAGGTACGTTACCAAGGACTACCCTAGCCTGAGAGGTTGTTACCATCTCGGTTGCCCGAGGTTAGTATATCAAAAGCAACAATCCAAACAACTTTATTAAAGTATGAAGAGTTTAACGATTACATAATCTCAGACAAACTCAAAATAAAAGTGTAAGGGACTCAATACAACTGAAATCAAAGACAACTAAACTCGTAACAGCGGAAGCTAGACTCGAAGTGATGACTCCCCATGACTGTCCCAAAGCTACACATTTGCATTACCTGTCATAATCTGCTCACCATCCCCGAATGGATCACCGCAGGTTTTACAAAACAACAACAACGAGGTCAGTACCGTTCAATTAAGATAAGACAAACAAACAATGTAACCGGCTGATCATCCTCCACAGTAACCGACTACACACCGAAGTGTGTAGTCCTGCCAGATTACCCATCACAATAGGTAATCCACTCCGCCAGTGGGTGACCGCAGCCCATCCCCACCAAGTCCAGCTCATCAACGAGCGATTAACAATCCCTGTCCCTTAATGTGCACATCCCCTCCCGTGACGGGTTCCACGGAGGGCGAACTAGGGTGTGAAGCCACTCCCGCAAGTGACTCCACCACAATCACACAACACCACAAAGATCACAAACACCAACACCACAACCGTCACAACACAACCACATCACCACCGTCATCACAACACCCATACTCCGATGATCAGCAGATAACAACAATTACACGCAAGCATAGTCTTAAATCAATTAACAGTAACTGAGTAGGAAAACCCTACCTTTTCGCAATCCGCTATTCTGCAATCAATCATACAATATGCATAACAAATACTACATCGTCACCGACAACAATGATAATCAACAATCACATAACGCAAACGCTGTATGCAAAACCCCATTTCCCCCAAATTCATAATCAAAGACAAACCCTAGAATAATCATCAACAAACATGAGGATAAAGACTTACCGACGGAGGAATAAAGGATCGAATGCGATTGCTACGATTATCCACACACAGAGGAGAGATTCGGAGTGATTAGAGCGTCGTACGATGATTAGGTTTTGTAAATTATGTTTAATAAACTGCTTAACGAAATATATATCGTTCTAATTACTTCCGAATCAAACCACTGAAATATTACTCGCCAGACCGGATACTCGGTCGAGTATAGAGTATACTCGGCCGAGTATCCTCTACTCGGCCGAGTATTCATCATACTCGGAATACTCGGCCGAGTATTCCTCGGCAGAAGCTAAACAGAACATACACTTAGCACTACTCGGCCGAGTAGGCTCTACTCGGTCGAGTACTTAGCTTAATAAAATCCGTAGTATTACAGTGTCCTTGTCGACAAACTTACATAAATGGGTCGTTAAATGTCCACCCAAACTCGCTAATTTCGTGTCGGATTCGTGTCGTGTTTTCGTGTCGTGTCATTGGTTGTCAGCTCTAATACTGCGCTATAACAATAAACAAGAGTTATGGCCAGTCACTAAATCATGTTGAAATTTACCTGCCGAAACCAATTTTTATTAATGGCCAGCTTTATGTAGTTTTAAGAACAACGTTATCCGAGAGATTAAGGTTCTACATTGATGATAGAGACCAAATATATCAAGGCCACAAGAAGGACATTGTTTACAAAGAAGCTTTCATAATTTACCAAATTAAGATGTCGTATTATATATTTTGCATGGAGTTTTTAGGGATAAGTAGTCAAAGACTATTTCGGTAAAAAATAGATGGTGCTAAGACAATAAGAACGGTAACTCTATAATTCAACTATATCTCTGAATGTTAGTATACAACTGATATAGTTAAATACCAAATGCCACAACGCTTTCATTGCTTTTTTGTTATAGAAACTGATGATTAAACTGTCCTCAACTAAATCAACTGCTGAAAATTTTGTGTGCTTCCATTGTTAGCATAGTTTGACTTTTTGTTAAATTTAATAATTTTCTATTACCAGACCATGGTAACGTAAAACAACGTTTTCAGCGGTGCAATAAAATATATACTACTAACTGACATTATTATACTAACTTGGTAACCCAACTATTTTAAAAAATGACATAAACTACTAACTGATGTTGTCACAGATAATACTACTATGTGCCCGTGCATTCTATGTAATAGAGTCAGAGATATTGCGAGATGTCTATAAAGAGCAAATACTCTTAATTGTAAATAGTCAAGGTAAAATTATGTTGTAATTTAAGAGATCTAACATTTTCTTTTAACGCACTAAATATATATAATTATGATACATGCTGTTTTTTGTAACATCATTCAGTTTTACGTAGTTGTAAGATAATTTGCAAAACTCATAAAGATATGTCTCCGTTATTAATGGTTCATATTGGTGAGCTCCACCATGTTAATAAAGAAAGCGTTTTGTATTTAATTAAAAACTGGTTGTGCCTGTAACAATGAAAAAGCTAGCAACATACTTAGAGGTTATTTGGTTACCCCTTCTAAAACACATGAATTGTAATTCATGTGATTTGCAAAATAAGTGGGTTGTTTGTTTACCCAAAATCCCATGAATTAAAGTTCCATAGGAACTCTAATTCCTGCATAATGGAGGAAGTTGCTTACCTAGCTCTCCCTAGGTAAGTGGTAATTCCTATGGAATTCACTTCCCACATTCCAACCAAACAAATTTCCTCAATTTCATGTGAATTGCAAAAACATGTGAATTGGTATTCCTTGGAACTCCAATTCCTATTGTGAACCAAACGACCCCTCAAACTATGTCACTTGATGTTATAATAATTGATGGCAAAACTTTTATGCTAAAAGCAATAATAATTCATCGGTTATCATCTATACCAATCACGATTTTTTTTTCCATCAATGACAACATAGTAGGACTTTTCTATCAACTTAAGAATATATTTTTACAGATAATCCTAATGAGAGCTCCGTGCATCGCACGAGCTTTTCAACTAGTATTAATAATAAAGTTGGATATGTTGTTGAATCGGTCACGAGTTTAGTATAATAATAATAATAATAATAATAATAATAATAATAATAATAATAATAATAATAATAATAATAATAATAATAATAATAATAAAGTTAATCAAATCTAATCAGATAAGTATTAACAGGATCGATGGTTACTTAAGATTGTGATTTGTGAATATTATGAGTATTAAAATCTTAAACGATAATGTTTACCCTTAAGCTAAAATCTAAATATATGTTTGCTTTTCTAACAATCAATCTAATTAGTATCTTGCAATCTTTCCATGCCTTTTGAGTAAATGTTTAATTAACCCACATGCTTACGAGTTACGAGTTGTACAATGAGGTTTCATACATGAAGCTAAATCATATATATATATATATATATATATATATATATATATATATATATAGAGATTGGATTTGGTGATTTTGGTTCTTATGGTGAGTTGTGAGTTGGGGGAATCTTAGCCATTAGATTAAATTAGAGATGAGTGGCCAAGATTAATCTTAGTTGTCATATAAAAGCATTGTTATTTAGTTTATTTTCTCTTTTTTCTAGTGCTACTCTTTTTTTTTTTTTACTTTAATTTTTTTTATCTTTTTTTTTACGTCGTGTTATTATGCTTTTTTTTACAACTTTGATTTTTTTTTCTCTTATGTTTTTCTCTAATTTTCTCATTATGTTACCTTTTTTTCTTTTTCTTTTTGTACCAAATTTTTTTTTGCTTGAATTTTTTTTCACTCTTATTTTTTTTTACCTCGTGTTATTATGCTGTTATTGTGCTTTTTTTTAACTTGGTTTTTTAACGACTTTGATTGATTTTTTTTTCTCTTTTTTTTACCACATGTTATTATGCTGTTATTGTTATTCCGCTGTTATTGTGATGTTATTCTGCTGTTACTTTGATTTTTTTTACGACTTTGATTTTTTTTTTCTTTTTTTACTACGTGTTATTGTGCTGTTATTCTACTGTTATTCTGCTGTTATTGTGATGTTATTCCGGTGTCTTGATTTTTTTACTACTTTGATATTTTTTACTACTTTGATTTTTTTACTCTTTTTTTACCTCGTGTTATTGTGATGTTATTAAATGTTATTGTGATGTTATTCCGGTGCCACTTTGATTTTTTTTACGACGTTGATTTTTTTTTTTTTTAACCACGTGTTATTGTGATGTTATTCTTCTGTTATTCCGATGTTATTGTGATGTTATTCCAAGTGTCACTTTGATTTTTTTTACTACTTTGATTTTTTACTCTTTTTTTTACCGCATGTTATCGTACTGTTATTTTGGTGTTATTGTGATGTTATTCCGGTGCCACTTTGATTTTTTTTTACGACTTTGATTTTTTTTCTTTTTTTTTACCACATGTTATTGTCTTTGTTATTCTCTTTGTTATTCTCATTATTGTGATGTTATTCCGGTGTCACTTTTATTTTTTTTACTACTTTGATTTTTTTTTTCTCTTTTTTTTTTTACCGCATGTTATTGTGCTGTTATTCTGGTGTTATTGTGATGTTATTCCGGTGTCACTTTGATTTTTTTTACCACTTTGATTTTTTTACCCTTCTTTTTTTTTCCCGTGTTATTGCGTTGTTATTGTAGTGTTATTGTGGTGTTATTGTAGTGTTATCCGTCTGTGATCTACAACTCTACCATCTACTATTTGTTTTGGTAGTAGTTCAGCTGATAATTCCATTTTGATATTTTTGGGTTACTTGAAACACACGTGAAAACTCATAATCTTTGGTACAATTATGACCGCTTACTTGAAGACCGTACTTGTACAAAACAATTCACTTTCTCAACTCTTGGATAGATCATCCCGATTACACAGTAAACTGTTCTCGGATAATTGGCTTAAGAGTAGTGGGTCATTATGTATAGACTATTTAGAATAGTAGTGATATTTACGAAAGGGTGAGGAATGCTAAGGAGTTGCTTTTAGATTGCCAAACAGAGTTATTAAGTCAGCCTACTAATATAATATCAATCTCATGGACCTAGACTCCAATTTATTGGATAAGTACACATTACTGAAAAATTCTGGAACATCTTGTATCAAAGGGCTATGATACAACGTATCAAACTTAAAGATTGGTCCTCTAGTTATTTCTTTGTTATAATAGCTAAAAGAAGACAACAATGAGTCACAAATGACTCATTTGTATACGATCTCAACCTCGACCAAATATTTCCAAGAGCACTCCGACAAAGTGCGGTGTACAAGACATCATCATGAGGCACCAACGTCTTAAGTAGCCTACGAACTCCAACAAAGATCATAGCACAATCGCACTCCCGCTTCGCTCTTTCCCCCAAGCTCGAAAACGTCTAATGCACTCATCCGCGCACTCCCGCTTCTTCTTCTCCGTCGACCTATACATCATAACTAACGCCTGAGCAACCGCAACTCCGAGTCAAACACACCAATTTCATCTCGGACCCCCACCACCACTGCGCTGCGCCAACCGCAATCAACATCCCGTTAAACTCGGGCGAAACCCCTCATCATCAAGCTCATTTCCGGTGAGACCAATAACTCGCCCCTTCACGCACCAATTATCAATTATGAATCCGACTCAATTCCACCAGCGGTATTGTCGCCAATTCGACAACCACTTACGCAACTCTGCTCATCCTTGTTTGACAATGTCGAGCACAACCTCAATACCGACTATCGAGCCAAACCATGGCCCAAAGTGAGGCTTAACTGAGTAAATTAAAAGGCACATAATGAAGCAATGATATGAGCGAAATCGAAGGCACGACGAGAATCATTAGAGGCTGCATACCTAATTAATAATTTTGATGATAATTCCAGGAATTGATTTTTGATTTCGAATTGCTAATAAAATCAGGAGAGTTTGTATGAAGAAGCTTTCTTGATAAATTGTGTTCATGTGCGTCGTCTTCATCTCCAATTTCCTTCAACATTTATTGGTAAGTGTCATTGGAATGTGTTTTTAGGATAGAGATTTGGGACATTATACCAGAGAATTAATAGAAGAGAGAGAGAGAGAAAAAGTAAACAGGGAGATCCAGGATGACTGATGAGTAAAAAGTCGCGCGAATTATTTATTCGTTGGTTGCTTGGTGCAATCTCAGCCATAAGATCTTTTTTTATCTTTACCATAAAAGGCACGCTTGTTTGTTCATTCAATCTCAACCATCTATTTCCTCTTATTTAATGGTTGAGATTTTCCAAACTCACAACTCACCGTAAGAACCAAACTCACGAGATCCCGCCTCTATATATATATATATATAGTAATAAGATCAAGTGAGTCCACCTCTTACATTTGAGTCCATAAGTCCCATTATGGGCCATTGGATCTTGGAAATGGAGGGCTAAGATGAGAACCCAAAAATTAAGGTTAATATTCTAATTTTGCCATCTTCCTCTAATTTTCTCATTAACTACAATAATCCTCCTCATCTTTCATTCATCAATTCATTATCACATCTCCTTATTCTCTCTCTATATCTCACTTCTCCATATTCTCTCCAAAAAAACCAAGAAAAAAAAAACCCAAAAAATCAAACAAATAAAAAACCCAAAAAATCCAATTAAATCATTTACTCATCTTTTCCTCATTCACCATCCACCTACCACCACCCACCTACCACCACAGTCGCCAACCGCCACCGCCACCGCCACCACCACCACCACCACCGCCACCGCCGCCGCCCACCGTCTTTTTTTTTTTTTAAAAAAAAACTTGATGTTTGGGTGTTTTTTTTTATTTTCTTTGTTGTTTTTTTTTCTCCTTATATCGTCTTGCTATATAATATTGTTTTAAATTTGTGAGTTTTTTTTAATTTTAATCTTAGATCTACTAAAGTAGATCAATTTTCTATGACCCGTTTTTTTTTTTTCATTTTCGTTTTGTTTTTTTTTTTTTCAATTTTGATGTTTTGGTCTTTTTTTTTTTCGGTTATTGACATTCTTACAAATTATAGTGTGATTTTAGTACTAAATCTATTAGTTATGAAATCTCATTTTTTACTTTTTTCTTGTTGATATCACTTTGTTAATATCCGTTTTGTTATATATATTTGCCAAATTTCGTATTTAAAATTTTGTCTTGGTATTGTGTGATTTAGGATCCATTAAACTTACTTGTTCGGTTAAAATTACACTTTTTTTCGTTAAAATTACACTTTTTTCCGTTAAAATTACACTTTTTTCCGTTAAAATTACACTTTTTTGGGGTTAAAATCACAGTTTTTTCCTTGTTAAAAACACACTTTTTTCCGTTAAAATTACACTTTTTTGTGTTAAAATTACACTTTTTTTTCCGGTAAAAATTATAATATTAAATCTATTAGTTATGAAATCTCATTTTTTACTTTTTTCTTGTTGATATCACTTTGTTAATATCCGTCTTGTTATATATATTTGTCAAATTTCGTATTTAAAATTTTCTTTTGGTATTGTGTGATTTAGGATCTATTAAAATTACTTTATCGGTTAAAATTACACTTTTTTCCGTTAAAATTACACTTTTTTCCGTTAAAATTACACTTTTTTTTTGTTAAAATCACAGTTTTTTCCTTGTTAAAATTACACTTTTTTCCGTTAAAATTACACTTTTTTCTGTTAAAATTACACTTTTTTCCTTTAAAATTACACTTGTCTTCATTAAAATTACATTTATCTCTACTAAGGTTATCTCCTCAATGACTAAAGTTACGCTTTTGGACTAAAGTTAGAACAATTTGGACTGAAGTTACACAAATTTGGACTAAAATTACACAATTTGGACTAAAATTACACAATTTGGACTAAAGATACACAAATTTGGACTATAGTTATACATTTGGATTAAAATTACACTTTTATGGACTAAAATTACACTTCCTTGGACTAAAATTACACTTTTGTAGACTAAATTTATACATTTGTGGATTAAAATTACACATTTGTAGACTAAAATTACACTTTTTTGTACTAAAATTACACTTTTGTGGACTAAAATTAAACTCATAAAATGATAAAAGATGCACACACTATCAATTTACTAAGTTACACTTTAGTGGACAATGATTGGAATTGCACAATCTAAATGACTCAAAATAAATGAATTGTGTAACTTTAGTTCTAATTGTGTAATTTTACTCTAAATTTAGTTGTAAATAGTGTATTATTAGTTCAAAATTATTCGTAAGTAGTGTATTTTCAATCCAAAATTGTATTTTTAGTCCAAAATTGTATAATTTTAGTCCAAATTTAGTTGTAAATATTGTATTCAATTTAGTCGTAAACTCCATTAGTTCGTCCAAATAGTCCAAATAGTCCAAATTAGTTAGTCCATATTGTCCAAAATGTCCAAATTAGTTAGTCCATATTGTCCAAATTGTCCAAATTAATTAGTCCAAATTGTCCAAATAGTCCAAATTGTCCAAATAGTCCAAATTGTCCAAATTGTCCAAATTAGTCTGTCTAACTTTAGTACAAGAGTGTAACTTTAGTCATTAATAGAGATAAGTGTAATTTTAACAGGAAAAAGTGTAATTTTAACCGAAAAAAGTGTAATTTTAAAGTAGAAAGGTGTAATTTTAAAAGAATAAAAATGTAATTCCAACAAGAAAAAGTGTAATTTTAACAGGAAAAAGTGTAATTGTAACAGAATTGAGTGTAATTTTAACATAAAAAGTGTAATTGTAACAAAAAAAAGTGTAATTGTAAGAAGAAAAAGTGTAATTGTGACAAGAAAAAGTGTAATTTCAACAAGAAAAAGTGTAATTTTAACAGGAAAAAGTGTAATTGTATCAAGAAAAAGTGTAATTCCAACAAGGAAAAGTGTAATTGTAATAGAAAAAAGTGTAATTTTAACAGGAAAAAGTGTAATTATAACAGAAATAAGGGTAATTTTAACCAAAAAAAGTGTAATTTTAACCAAAAAAAGTGTAATTTTAACCAAAATAAGTGTAACTTCAACTTTACTAGAAGTTAAAAATCAACAAATAAAGAGAATCTTAAAAATCAACAAATAAAGAGAATCAACCAAAATAAGTGTAACTTCAACTTTACTAAAAGTGTAATTTTAACCAAAATAAGTGTAATTTTAATGGAGAAAAGTGTAATTCTAATGGATAAAAGTGTAATTTTAATGGAGAAAATGTGTAATTTTAATTAAAATGTGTAATTTTAATGGAGAAAATAAATTTGAATTTTTGTAAAACACTCCACAAAAACCATTAACCTTCGGATCTTTAATAATGAAAAAAACACCAAAAATAATGAAAAAACACCAACAATAAACCAAACCGCGTCGGGTGTAACAAAACACAACAACGCCATCATCTACATTAAGAAACTTAGCATCTAAAGAAAAATACACGAAAACGAAAAAAAAAAAAAAAAAAAAAAAAATCAGATCTGGAAAACGTTAAAAATGAAACACCTAAATCTGAGAAGACCAAAAAAGCAAAAAAAAGGCTTGAGATGAAACGTCTTATTAGTGTTGTTATTGTTTGTGGTGTACATCACTTAAAAAATTTCGAAATCTGGGAAACAAGAAAAAAAATTCATAAACAAAATTTTGAAAAAAAAAAAAGAAAAGAAAAGAAAGAAACAGGGAAGAGAAGAAGAAAAAGAAAACGAAACAGGGAAGATAGAACACAAATCAACATTTGCTATTTATAAAGAACAAAAAAAGTGTAGATTTTGCTAAAGAAAATAAATCAGATAGAAAATAAACAGGGAAGATAGAACACAAATCCATAAGTCCACCCTTAAGAACAAAATTCATAAACACAAATCAACATTTGCTAAAGAAAATAGAAAAAAAAGTGTAGATTTTGTGGGTATTGTTGCGGTGACAGGCGGTGTGCGTGAGGGGTGTGTTGTCGTCGGTGGTGGCAGGCGGCAGTGAAGTGGGTGGTCGGGTTTGGTGGATGGCAGATCTGGGTGGTCGGGTTTGGTGGACCGCAGTCGGCAGGGGAGGAGAGGAATGCTTGGGTGATTTTTTTTTTCTTTTGTTTTGGTTTTGACTGTAAAAATGGGTTTTTTTTTGAGTAATTATCTGGTTTTTTTTTTTGTTTGTTTGGTTTTGTTATTTGAGAGAAAAAGGAGAGATTGTGAGATTTAGAGAGAGGGAAGGAGTTTGTGATAATGAAGAATGAATGGATTAGTGAGTAACTTAATTGCAATGAGGAGCTAATTAGACTAGATGCATTTCTAGCCCTCCATTGAGATGTAATCTCCTCCCTCCATCTCCTTCATCCAAAGGCTCATATGAAGACTTAGGGACTCAATAGATGTAAGGGACTTAGAAGAACTTCACACTATATATATATATATATATATATAGAGTTAGGATCTAATGAGTCTAGCTTCTTAGGGTGAGTCCGTCCTACCAATTTGGACCGTCAGATGCGTGAGATCCAACGGCCAAGATCTAACGCGAGTTAGTAAGGGTATTTTTGTAATTTTCTGATATCACATAAAACCCCTTTTTTTTTCTTCTTCTGTCACTAGTCATTTTCAGTCCCTTTCATATTTTCTCATTTTCCTCATTTTTCTCTGTATACTTTTTCTCTCTCCTATCAAAACCACACTTATATCTCTCATATCAAAGCAAATTTGAGACGAAAATTTCGGACTACGATTTCTACGGCTATGTGAATCTGGAATCGACGCTAACACCAGATCAATTTGTGGTTGTTGCTAAGGTTTGTCACTACTTGTATGAACAAGTTGAATAACCCTAGATTATTAAGAATTTTGGTGTATTTGAGCCATAATTTTCACACTGATCTTCAGTTTCTGGTGAATTCTTCTTAATCATCTTCAATTTTTGATTAATTCTTCTTATTGATCTTCATTTTTTCTGTTGCTTCTTCATTCTTCGATTACTCTTGAGTGTTCTTATACGATTTCGATTTTATTTGTGTATAGCTGTTTACGCTGATCTTCATTGTCATCTACAATCGTCTATGTGATTCCTTTCGATTTAGGTATTTTCTGCACTTTTTTCTATAATTGATATTCATCTCCAGTTTCGTTTTTCTTGGAATCAAGCTTTCTATATACGCGTCTTACGATTCTTCAGATTCTTCAATTTCATTACATCCTATTCTGCTCTCTTCTATCAAATTCTTTGAAATTGACGCCTCACCCTCCTTCATATGAAATAGAACATTTTTTCGCAATTCAATTACTTTGATTCGTATACTTTAATAGGCATATTGTTGATTTGATTAAGTTGTTTACGATTACGTTCTATCGATTTGATGATTTTGTACTTTTTGGAGTAAGATGATTAATCTCTTTTCTGTAATTAGGCTAGGATTTCTGTTTTAAATAGCATTTTAATTTTTTTACATTAAACTGAGATGTATAATGCGTAGAATGTATACTTTGTTACAATAATAATTTTTTTGTGTTACAATAACTATTGTACTTTGTTACAATAATGGTTTTCTCTTGTTACAATGATGGTTGTACTTTGTTACAATAATGATTTTCTCGTGTTACAATAACGGTTTGATTGTGTTACAATAATGCTACAAGTGTGTTATCATACTGTTCTTATAATGGTATAGTTGTGTTATTTTAAAGTACAGTTGTGTTACTCTAATGCGATAGGTGTGTTACTCTAATGTTATAGGTGTGTTACTATAATAGTATAGTTGTGTTATTTTAAGGGACAATTGTGTTACTCTAATGCGATCGGTGTGTTACTTTAATGCTATAGGTGCGTTACTATAATGGTATAGTTATGTTCTTAATTGTAATTTGAAGAAATCAAATGCTTCTTTGAATAGATTTTCGGTTCAAATAAGTCAATAGTTATGTTGATTTCTCCTATACTTCATTTTTGTCCCTATTGTTTAAAGTCATTACTATATATAATAACTTAATATTAGCGTATGGAGACAGTTTATCGAATGTACGAAGATCTTGCACTTGCTTCTATTTTTTAGTAACAAAATATTGACTATGGTATACTTGTGTAATAAAATTACTCCCTCCCCGAAGCATTCCTTCATTACTCCTACTGTTACAGTGGGTTAATCGTTGTGTCCTTTGTAAGCATGAGTTGAACATATGTATCTCTTCTTCCCTTGCTCTTACTCTAATTCAGTTTGGAATGTTATTCTTTGCTGGCTAGGTGTTCGGTAGGACTTGGACTCTTCTTAATCATGAGATTAGCTGGTTTATTCATCATATCAAAAGGAAGTATAGGAAGACAAAATGGGTTGAACGTAATATGCGTATTTTTGCTACCCAGGAGCAGGATACTAATTGGCTAATTACTAGGATTAAGTATCTCACTAGTATTAGGATTATGAATGCTGTTGAGGAATACCTCATTGATGCTATTGTTGGTCAGTTTGACAACATTTGCTATTGGCTTGCCTTGTAAGTTTTTCTTGACTTTTATTCCCATAATGGACGAATAATAAGCCATGCTACATTCTTATTAAAAAAAAAGTACTACCTCCGTCTAACTCATTTGTTTACCTTTTTTAATTTTTTGTGAGGGGTAGTTTACTCAAAGGTAAACAAATGATTAAGATAGAGTGTAAATAATAGAGAGAATGTATTTGTCCGATTTATCATCTTCACTATTCAATAATTCTGACAGTTGCTAATTAGTTCAACTTTATACGTAATGAGGTATGACTGCTTGTGTGAAACTTGTTCAGATTGTGCTTACAAGGAAGAGTACCAGCACTAGAATAGAGTACCAGGATGATCCAATTATACATGCTTGGGAGTTGATTAATGAACCCCGGTGCACATCTTACCCTTCAGAAGACACCCTTCAAGTGAGTTCTTGAACCACCTTACACTATAATAATTTTCAAGCTCCTATATATTGTTGCCTTCTTCAGGAAATTTCATCTTGATATGGAAATGCAGGATGGGATCAATGAGATGTTAGAATATATTAAAACAATCGATGAGAAACACCTGGCGACGATAGGCCTAGAAGGATTCTTGATTCAACATCTATCTATCTATATATCTTAAAAAGTACCAATTGTATAGTATTACCTCCAGGTCCCCCTTAGTTAATTCATCTTTGTTTTTGCATATAAAAGGCTATTAGCTCAAATGGTAGAGCAGTGTGCAAACTTTGCACAATGGTATGGGTTTGAATCCCATATAGCCTAGTTAATGTAAGAACACATTGATAGTAATTTGTGCTAAAAATTCATTAACAATAAGGAATAATACGTTGCAATTAACCATACTCAAGCATGCAAAATTGAGGACGAGTTGGTCATAAACAGAATTGGGTGAGCAAGAACGTCGTCCATGATCCAATTCCACACGTTGAAGCGAGCAAAGATTTAGAGGCGAGCATATGTATGAACAATTATGCAAAGCATGTCCTATTCGAAGTAGGATTACAAGGTTGTGTCTTTTGTAACCTTAAAGTTAAGCCTTGCGTAGTACTTAAAAATCAGGTAAAACTAGATATTACACAAAAACCCATTGGTACTTTAGAGGAACTAATTTATCATTAATGTAACACTAGTTTGTCGTTAGGGTAACACTAGTTTGTCCTTAAAGTAACACCAGTATTCAATAACCAATAACCAATATGGGACTCGAACCCACATCTTGTGCATTGCACAATGCTCTACCATTTGAGCTAATTGGCTTAAAAAAATATCAGCATTATTTGCAGATTGATTCGTTAAGTAAAAGAGCAGCATTCTTAGTGATGCACTAGTTAACCAAGTAACACAAGCTACTCTTTAATGTAACACTAGTATGTCCTTAAAGTAACACAAAATGGTCTTTAGTGTAACACTAGTTTGCCCTTGGAGTAGCACAAGTTAGTCTTTACTATCTTTATTGTAACGTTAGTAAATTCTATAGTAAATCCCAGTTATTTCTAACAAGTAATTTGGATCCCAAGCTTGGCCTCAAACTCTCAAAGTCATTCAAGATGTTCATCACCCAAAAAGATGCATACGAATTTCAATTGGTCACCTACGCGCATTTATGAGACGGTCTCATACAAGAATCACGAGAAAGTAAAACTATGTGCTAATAGTAGATTTTAATAACGAAAAGAAAATTATATGAAATGTAACATATTTTTGTTATTCTCTTCATACAAGACCAACAAAGGATCAATTTTTTTACAATTAATTAGAGGTCACACAAATTGATGAAAACACAAATTCCAAAAAGCCAAGCTGTAGTTGAGATAAGAAACTGATGAACATGAATCCCATAAAACTAAGATAAGTAATACGGAGTACAAGTTAGTACTTAAATGTAATAGTAAATTGTCCTTAAAGTAACATAAGTTAGTCTTTAATGTAACAGTCGTTTGTCCTTAGAGTAAGAAAACTGCAATTTTAAAGTCACAATAACAGAGGACATAAGTGTTACACAACCACACCAAAAGTACTGCTAGAGAGCATAAATGCTCCACCACAAATATATACGAAGTATCACCATAACCGCTCATGAATAATACAATAACATCATTCATTCTTTGGATTTTATATTGCATTTCCATCTTACAATTAAAGATAACGTTGAACTTGAAATAGAATGAGGGATGTGTGAAATTAATAATATAACATGACAATCGCAAAAAATTGAATAGTACCTGAATCGTCTATGAAAAGTAAAGAGATCCGGATTAGATAATAGGTTCAGATCGAATTTTCTAAACGATCTGCCAAATGAAATACTATCGAACAAAAGAAATCGATGCTTTGACAGTATAATAAATTAAACCTGCAATTGAAATCACAGTTATTGTCGCTCAATTCGGAGATCTCGTCGTTTAATATTGTTGATGAATAGCGATGGTGAATTTTCTCCGCAAAATTTTGTTTATTAAGAGAGAGAGGGGAAGAGAGAGAAAGACCAAAAGAAATAAAGAAAGAAAGGACGGGGTGGCTCATGGCGGAGTAATTTTGTGATAATTATGTAGGGTGACGTGGCGCAATCAGACGCATCGATTGGTATTAGATCTAATGGTGTATAATGGTAGGACGGACTCATTTAAAACTCGGACTCACCTGATCCTTTTTATATATATATATATATATATATATATATATATATATATATATATATATATATATATATATATATATATATATATATATATATATATATATATATAGAATTAGGATCACATGAGTCCACCCTATCTTTTTGAGTCCGTGAGTCCATGATACAATATCACACTTTATATTAAACAATATCACAGCTTATATTCAAAAAAAAAAAAAAAAATTGGAAAAAAAAAATTTGAAAAAAAAGTCGTGATATTGTTTTGTAATACAATATCACACGGTATACTAAACAATATTACATCTTACTTAAAAAAAAAAATTGAAAAAAAAAACCGTGATAATGTTTTGTAATACAGTATCACACGTTATACTAAACAATATCACATCTTACATAAAAAAAAAAAAAAAACTTTTTCGAAAAAAAAATGAAAAAAAGAATTCGAAAAAAAAATCGTGATATTGTTTTGTAATACAATATCACACGTTATACTAAATAATATCACAGCTTAAAATTTTTTTTAAAAAAAAAAATTGAAAAAAAAAATTCCGAAAAAAAAATTTGAAAAAAAAAAATTGAAAAAAAAAATCCGTGATATTGTTTTGTATAGTGCGTGATATTGTTTTACGGACTCATGGACTCAAATATTTAGGTGGACTCTCCGGATCTTGCCTCTCTCTCTCTCTCTCTCTCTATCTATCCATTTATCTATCTATCTATCTATCTATCTATCTATCTATCTATCTATCTATCTATCTATCTATCTATCTATATATATATATATATATATATATATATATATATATATATATATATATATATATATATATAGAGGCAAGTTCTAATGAGTCCACCTAAAATGGTGAGTCCACTAAGTCCTAATCCTAGCCATTGATCTCTAAAATGGATGGTTGAGATTTTACAATTCTAAGATGAAAACTTTAATGTTTTATAACTGAAACTTTAATTTATTAGTTTAACTTTAATTCTTTACAATTATAAGTTTAACTTTTATGAATGAAATTTTAATGCTAAAAGTTAAAACTTTAATTTTTTTGGCCAATTTCTAATATTAAAATTTGAATTTATTTAATTTTACAGATTTATAAATGTAACTTTAATGTTTTACGAATGAAACTTTAATGCTAAAAATTGAAACTTTAATTTTTTTAACTAATTTTTAATATTAAACTTTGAATTTATTTATTTTTACAGATTTATAAATATAACTTTAATGTTTTACTTAATGAAACTTTAATGCTAAAAATTGAAACTTTAATTTTTTTAACTAATTTTTAATATTAAACTTTAAATTTATTTATTTTTACATATTTATAAATATAACTTTAATGTTTTACGAATGAAACTTTAATGCTAAAAATTGAAACTTTAATTTTTTAGACAATATAAAATATAAAAATTTGAATTTAGTTAATTTTACTGGTTTATAATTTTTTTAAATTGTCATTTTTTGAATATAACTTTAATGTTTTACGAATCAAACTTTAATCCTAAAATGTGTAACTTTAATTTTTTTAGACCATTTTTTAATATAAAAATTTGTTTTTATGAAATAATGTACTTGGGACTAATATTTATTTAATTTAACTAATTTTTAACTGTAACTTTAATGATATACGAGTGAAACTTTAATGCTTTAAAATGAAACTTTAGTCCATATAAACGTAACTTTAATTTAAGTCCTTAATAAATATAATTAGTCCATATCAACGTAACTTTGAGTCCATAAAAGCGCAACTTTAGTCCATATAAACGTAACTTTAGTCCATATAAATGTAACTTTAACACATGCTGCTGAAACTTTATTTTAATAACCACCAACATCACCAACTCCAACAACCCAACCCATGACCATGAGACCACGACCACCGCCACCGCCTCTGACCACAAGCCATGGCGTCCCCCTGCAACAACGGCCATCACGCACCACTAATATGAAAAAAAAAAAAAAAAAAAAGGGAAAGAGGCGAGAAAGATCTGAAAAAGAAAAAAAAAAAAAAGAGAGAAGGGAAATAGGCGGCGGAACAACGACCACGACATGACCACCACGTCCCGCCGCATCACCTTCACCGTCGCCATATTGATATTTTGTAATTAAATTTTCGATTAAATATGAAATATCTCATATTTTTAACTGAAGATCTAAAATTTTTGACACAAATGATAAAAAAATTAGTAAATTTTCGAAAAAAAAAGGAAAGGTCGCATAAATTTATTTGTAAAATGAAAGGTCGCATAAATTTATTTGTAAATCTGAAATTTTCCAAACAAAAAAGAGAAAAAGGAAAGTTTTCGAAAAAAAAAAAGAGAAAAGAGAAATGCGGCGGCGGCTGACTCACCACCACCACGGCATCACCACTCCAAGCAGCCCCACACTTGCAAAAAACAACCAACAATCACTCCTATTCTCGGATCTAGAAAATAAAAAACAAAAAAAAAGGCGGCCGAATGGTGAAGCGGTAGAGGGGGTGGCGGGTCGCGCGGGGAAGGATTGTTGGTGGCGGCGGTGTTGGCGTGGAGGCGGCGTGGGGGGCGTGGCGGGGGGAGGGGGATCGGTGTGGGAGGTAGAGAGAGAAAGGGAGGAAGAAAGATAAGTGAGAGGTGGTAAAATGAAGAGAATTAGGGTTTTTGTGATTTATATAGGTCATTTATTTTCGTAATTGATCTTGACCATTGATTTTGTTATAATCTAATGGCTAAGATTAGGACTCATGGACTCATCTAAGTAAGATGGACTCATTTGAACCTAATTCTATATATATATATATATATATATATATATATATATATATATATATATATATATATATATAGGGTCGAGATCCAGTGAGAACCACCCATATAATGAGAACCGTGAGAACCTCTAAACTATTGGATCAGACATAATCTCAAAGACTGAGATTTGCTAGAAAATTTGATACGCTCTCCATCATTAAAAATCGGACGCCCCTTATCTCTTCTCTCTTCCTCCTTGTTCGATTATCGCGCTTTTCCAGCTCCCCGTCGCCGAGTAGCTCGTTTCTCCTTCTTCATCGTCATCAACTACTGTAATATTGCCCAATCACCGCCATTAAAAGGTAAGTTTCATGTTCAAATCTATTCAATTGGTAAGCTAGAAGATATTATTTTCGTGTTTAAGTAGTATGTAATCTTGATGGTAGCCCAACGATTTTAAGTAAATTTATATGATTGATTCAATTTTAACTTAAATTGATGCAATCTTGATTTAATTTGAGTGAAATAGCAGTAAAATTAGGGTTCATAAACAGTATAATCTGGATATTAGGCCTTTTTGGTATCGTTGTTTGTAATTATTAATCCTCTTTTTTTTCTTAATATGATTTTTTGATCAAATTTTTCATTAATATGTTGCACGTCTGACTTCAAGAAATGCACAACCTCGCTTTTCGTTTAATGCCTATTTTTTGTGTATGTAGTGGTTATTTTCGTGAATCTATTGAATACTTATATGCACCTAGGCTTATTTCTACGTTTGTAATACTCGCTTAGTGTGAAGAGCTTAAATCAAATGAGTCGAATGCCAACATCCGCTCATCTGCTTAGAAGACTGAAAATACATTGGATTAACCAATGTCGACTGTTATTTAGTGCATTTGAATGGTATATAGTTGCCATTTCTATGGATAAATAACTTATTCTCTTTATGCTTGCTCATTTAATAAAAGTCATGTCTTTCTCAAAATCTTTTCTCCTTTCCTAGAATTTGTGATTTGGTAAGAACTACATAAAAAATAGCTCTCATTCTGTACATTTCAATGTTATCAGAAAGTTGCAGGCTAAAAATACTAATTTTATGACTACCACTAGCACCTCATGTAATCACGTTAAAGTTTCGACTTATCCAGAGTATAAGATCATTTGTTTTGAATCTTTTATTTGTTTTATATTTTATTTAGTAGTTTTCTTAACTCTTTTTATCATGTGTGGCTGCAGGTCTCTCTTAGATTTTTGTACCAGCAATATACACTTGCATAGCTTGCTTCCTACGTAAGTGTGATTATGAAATTAATTACGTATTTTTACATACTACTTCTGAATAGTTTAGATGGTAATTGCTTATATTAGTCTAAGCATTCATTTATAACACTAGTCCATCAATTGATCATATGACTGTTTGCTTGTACACAATAATGTTACACTGACAACAGTTGAGAAGTTATACTCATGTTCAACTTAAACTACAATAAGACAACCTGGGTCTGAAAACTTTCATCATAAATTGAGAATTTTAAGAGCACTTTTGTTTGTAGTGCAACTAAATTATTGAGGAATTACTTTGCTAGCTTAGTGGATTTCACAATCATTGACAAGAGTTATTTTTCACATGTAAGGTAATAACCGTATTGCTAGTCTTATTTCCGTAGACCTTGACATGATATATATTTTACCCTTTGAATCTTATTGACCAATGTAGGCAGCCTAACCATATGAATTTGTGATACAAATGCAAGATATCCTCTTATCTGAACATCTAAAATTCATAAGCTATAGTGAGTTTTTTTTATTGTTGTTTGATGCACATATATTGTTTTTTTATGCATTTACAAGGTTACTTCATGCACTTATAAGACGATTAAACCTAAAACTCTTGCCAAGCAATAGGCCATTCTTTTAGGACGGGAAAGGTTTATGAGTTTGATTAGGACGCCAGCTACGCGGACCATTTCCCTTATTATCAGAACAGGTTCAAATAAAAATTAATGCTCCAACTCATTTGAGGTGATTAACGGGTCATGCTCTGGGATTGGTTGTGTTGGGGCTGGTGTCCTTTACAGTTAGTGCAAGGACTTATAAATCTCTAAAAGGATCAAAGGGTATACTTTTGTATTATAATCAGTTGGTCCACGTTTATCAATAACGGTTGGCTTGCTAGATAAGTTTGACGTTATTGTCATACAGATGGCGGTGATCAACTGGTCCCTAAAAGTCACACCTATAGGATACGTTTGAGAGATGTGACGGTATGAAAATACAGTCATGTAGATGCCAAAATTGACTAAGCAGTTAGTCCGAGTTATTTGACTAGTAATTAGTCAAAATGCGATGTTGAGATATTTTATTTAATACGGATTAAATAAAATTGGCTAAGGCGAATTAAACAGTTAATTCGTAAATTAAATATTAACGATTATATTTAATTGATGTATATTGAATTAATTATACAATATCGTCTTTGTCGGACATGTATTAATATTTCAACTAATCCGTGTTATTAGTTGATGCTTTAATAACCGATAACCGATGACGATTTATAATAAAACCGTGTCATATACATTTAGCGAATTTCGGGTCGTACCACGAGTTAAAAATAAGAGAAAGTGGAAAGCCCACTCTCCCCATTTGAAACTCACGGCCGAACCCAAGCAACAAAAGGAGAGCTTTCTCTCCTTTTGCCCTAATCATTCATTTGTGAAAAATAATTAGGGTTTTGAGAACATTGCCTCTCAAAATTCAGATCTCACATCGGAAAAACTCACATAACAACTCTCTCAATATTGCAAGTCAATTAGAGAGTAATTCTAGCACAAGGGCATAGTCTCAGACGGTCTTGGGTGCAACGATTAGGAGGAAATCTCTGTTGATTTCTGTTCTTTACGCCGCACTACAAAGGACCCGAGGTTGATTCTTAATCTTTATCGTTTCATTGTTGTTTTTCGTTTATGACAATAAATTGCATATTAAATTTACGTTATAGTCCTATAATTTAAGGGTATTATACGGATATTACCCCACAAGTGGTATCAGAGCGAGGCCACGTAAATTTTTCTATGTGTTTTTCATCAAACGAATTTGAATCGATAAATTGTTTGCATTAAAATTCGTGCGGCACAAATTTTTTTGTCTCGGCCAATTTTTTTTTGGAAAACCGTGCGGCCTTCTTGGCCTGTTTTCTGTTTTTTTGCCTTGATTTGCGTGCCACACGTTTTTTCTAGATCAGACGATCTTTTGTTTTCCTTTTGTTCTTTGCATATTGTAATTTTAATCGATAATTATTGCAATATGTTAAAGATGTATCAATTGTAGTTTCAATTCTATACGGATTAGATTAAATTGCAATTGGGTTTTAACAAATCGTTTTGTTTTGTTATTTGATGCTCACGTTTTTGAGCCGAGAAATTTTTTTTGTTGTTCTTTTGTTGCTCTCGGCATTTCAGCAGCAAAAAAAAAAAAAAAAAAAATTTTTTTTTACTGGTACTGTTCACGGCAGACGTGAAGAAAAAAAAAATTGTTTTGTTTTTTTTTTTTCGGCCAATTTTTGCATAATACGGATTTATGCATTCGCTTGATAGTGAAACGGTTCACCCACGTACAATTTAGTTACTTTAAAACGATTTAAAGTAACGGATTATCACGGATTAAAATTAACTTGACTAAAGCGGTTTTGTCACATAATTTTAATCATTAAAGGTGGTTTGGATAAATTTAACATAATTACGGAATTATGTCACGAATAAATTTAATTTAGTTGATGCATTTTATTTATCGTTAATTTGATTGTTTTGAATGCTTTTAATTACGTATTTATTTAATTTTACAAACGGTTGTAACTTAGTGTGGCCTTAGTAGAACGTGTTACCGTAATGATGGAACACGGTCTTGGTTGTATTTTGAGATCTCGTATCTCCTTATTTTTTTTTAATTACAGTTTTTATTTAGAATGTAAATAGGTTTATATTTTGTAAATTTTAATTGTAATTTTGAGAAGACTAAAGATGGAGATCGGATGCTCACTCCCGCTGCATGGACAAAGATGGAACATCAAGACAAGCTTCTCGGGTCCAACGGTGGATTCCAAAGTTGTATTATGTTCTTTTTATTAGGATAGGCCACACTAGGTATTTTTATTTACGTATTGCATTCATTTATTTATTTTATCGTAACGATAGATTGCATCATATTCCGCCTAAAACCAAACCACCTAATAAATGCATGAAAACTGTCTCATATAGAGGTCACGCGTTAGTTTTCTATGACATTCTTATGTCACACGATCATTTTAAGCCATCACCTGAGTTGATTCATTCACGTAATGCTAGATATTCGTTCACTTAAAATGAATTAAAACTAAGTTGATGGGATCTTCCTCGTATAAACGAAAATTGAGAACAGTCTTTATAGGTCAAACTCCAATGAATCCCTTCTTCGTCGGTAGGCATAATATGACCCCTTCTACGTCGGGTAAGTTGGAACCGATTGACCTATTTTATCTCAACACTAAGGTCACTCGTACGATCCTGTGATTATGGTGGACTATAGATAGGATTTACGGAAATCTATCGACCAAGAGTTTTTACGGAAGAACTAGCTAAACAGTTGGCTTATCAATTTACAGAAATTGAGTCTTGGGATCACTTGTATTATTCTTGAGGGAGATCAATTATGCAAGTGCATTGAGTCTACACGATTAAAATGAATTTTTAATAGACTTAAATCACCTCGATGAGTTTCTTATTTCGTTTTTGTTTTTCTTTCTTCTTCAGCGTAGATCACGTTTTTTAAACTGCTAATAACATAATGGCTGGCATCCTCGATGACCCAATGCCAAGTGCCACATTGGACCGTGAGTCCCGGCTTCGGATCTTCATGAATCGGATGAATCGGTCCACTAGATCGAAGAATGATGGATCAAACTTCGCGGAATGGGAGGCGGCATTACGGAATGCTGCCACTGCTGACGGGAAGCTCAAGTATCTGATTGAGCCCCTCCCGCCAGCCCCAGGCCCCACGGCTCGAGTTAACGAGGTCTCCACGTATAGCGACTTCGTCATGGAAGCGGGTGCGATTAAAAACGTACTCATTTTTGCAATGGAATCCAATTTGCAGAAACGCTTCATAGCCCAAGGTGCAAACAAGATTTTCACCACGCTCACTAAGGAATTCTCGAAAGCACCGAGAATCGTGACCTATGAGCATACCACTCGCTTCTTTGATGCGAGACTCCAGAAGGGCCAACCGGTTAGCCCACACATTCTCAGCATGATTGAGAATGTCGAGAGACTGGAGGCGCTTGATTGTAAAATCAGCGAGAACATTGTGATAGACCGCATGCTTCATTCACTCCACGATGGTTTTGCGCTCTTTAGAGCCAATTACTATATGAATGATTTGAAGAAAAGTCCCCATGAATCGCACTCCCTTCTCGTACATGCACCGAGAAGGACATGAAGTTCGGTGGGAGCATGAAACAAGATGTTCTCGTTGTGACAAACAAGGGCAAGGGTAAGGGCAAAGCTCAAGCGAGACCTAACGAGGGCAAACCGAAGTTCAAGAAGTCGTGGTCGGGTAAGAGTGGGCCTGGTGAGGCAAGTAACTCATCAGGCGCGACAAAGAGCAAAACCGAAAACATGGAATGCCATCAACGCCACAAGACCGGGCATTGGAGGCGCACATGTCCCGTTTATCATGAGGACATAAAAGCGGTCGCGTTAAACCCGTTGGTATGTCTTCTTCTTCTACTTTTATTCATATGATTGAAATTAACCACGCAAGTTACGGAACTTGGGTACTAGATACTGGTTGTGGTTCTCATCTGTGTAATCATGTGCAGGGGCTCCGAAACATCGAACCCCTCGTAAAGGGTGAGGTGGACCTGCATGTCGGGAATGGAGCACGAGTGGCTGCCGTCTCGAGGGGAACATACGTGATCCAGCTTCCTAGCGGATTTGAGTTATTTTTATATGACTGCTATTATGTACCCAGTCTTTCGAAAAACATTATTTCGGTTTACGCACTTGACAAACTTGGTTTTTCATTTGTAATAGAGAATAATTCTTGCATTTTCTCATTACACGATATGATTTATGGCAAGGCAGTCTCCATGAACGGAATTTATGTTTTAGATCAGACCACCGAAATATTACACGTAATGAATAAAAAGTTAAAGGTTGGTGACAAAGATCAAACGTATCTATGGCACTGCCGTATGGGACACATTAATGAGAAACGCGTAAAACAAATTTCATCAAAAATGGAGCTATCTCGGCCTTTGATTTTCAATCATTTGGCACGTGTGAATCATGTCTCATCGGTAAGATGACTCGGATTTCCTTCAAAGGTGTTGGAATGCGCGCTGCTGACCTATTAGGACTTATACACACGGATGTATGTGGACCTATGTCAATCACCGCACGAGAAGGCTATAGGTATTTCATCACTTTCACGGACGATTTAAGTAGATATGGCTATGTCTACTTAATGAAGCATAAAAGTGAATCCTTTGAGAAATTCAAAGAATACCAGAATAGGGTACATAACCTATTGGGTAGAAAGATTAAAACACTACGTTCAGATCGTGGTGGCGAGTATCTTTCTCACGAGTTTGATCAATACCTCAAAGACTCGTGGATTGCCTTACGCTTAACTTCACCGGAACACCTCAATTGAATGGTGTGTCCGAACGGAGAAATCGAACTCTACTTGATATGGTTCGATCCATGATGAGTCACACCGTGTTGCCCGACTCATTATGGGGTTATGCTCTTCTCTCGTCACGCTCTAATACTTAACCGAAGTCCGTCTAAAGCTCATGACAAGACTCCATATGAACTATGGAAGGGAACGGTCCCTAACTTGTCCTTTATACGGGTTTGGGGCTGCGAGGCTTATGTCAAGTGGAGACACGAGGATAAGCTCGGCCCGCGATCGGTCAAGACATACTTTATAGGTTATCCTAAAGGAACACTTGGTCATTACTTCTATTCGCCAACCGAACAACGTGTTTTTGTTGCGGCTAGTGCGACATTCTTAGAGAAGGAATTTCTCGAGAATGCAAAGAGTGATAGAACCTTCGACCGTCGGAGATTCCAACCAAATACCGAGCAACCATTGGAGGAACCAATTCCTTCAATCCCGGCTGCGGTGAATATTCCTGAGGAACCTAGGAGGTCGGGAAGAGTCTCTATTCCTCCGGACAGATACATTGGTATGGTCGAGGAACATGACATAGATGACATTCTACTCTTAACGAGTAGTGAACCCGCAACCTATAAAGGTGCCATGACCAGTTCTGACTCAAAGTTATGGCTTGAGGCCATGCAATCCGAGATGGACTCCATGTATGAGAACAACGTATGGGATCTTGTTGACTTACCTGCTAAGGTTCGTCCCCTTCTATGCAAATGGCTTTACAAGATAAAGCATTCTGTGGAAGGTCAACAAGATATCTATAAAGCACGACTAGTTGCTAAAGGTTTCACCCAAGTGCCAGGTTTGCACTACGATGAAATTTTTGCACCCGTAGTCATGTTGCGTTCCATTCGGATTATCTTAGCGATCGCCGCTTTTCATGACTATGAAATTTGGCAGATGGATGTGAAAACCGCCTTCTTAAACGGTTATTTGGAGGAAGAGTTGTACATGGTGCAACCCGAAGGTTTCATTGATCCAGAACATCCTAAGAAAGTATGCAAGCTTAAGCGTTCCATTTATGGACTTAAGCAAGCATCTCGGAGTTGGAATCATCGCTTCGACCAAGTGATTAAAGAAAATGGATTTACTCGATCGGTTGAGGAACCATGTCTTTATATCAAGTCGAGTGGGAGCAAGATTGTCTTCCTAATATTGTATGTCGATGACATACTCCTGATTGGGAATGACATACCTCTCTTAACTTCGGTGAAAGTATGGTTGAAAAACCATTTCCAGATGAAAGATCTGGGTGAGGCACAAAGAATTCTAGGCATCCGTATCTATCGAGATAGATCACGTCGGATGTTATCTCTCAGTCAGGAGTCTTACATAGACAAAATCCTAGAGAGATTCAGCATGACTAACTCCAAAAAGGGGTTTCTTCCTATGGCTCCAGGGGTGCATTTGAGCAAGTCTCAGGCACCAGAGACACCGGAAGAGAAAGAGCGCATGACACGGATTCCTTATGCCTCGGCTATAGGATCAATCATGTATGCCATGATATGCACACGTCCGGACGTGGCATATGCATTGAGTATGACAAGTCGATTCCAACAAAGATCCGGGTGAATCACATTGGATGGCTGTCAAGAACATTCTTAAGTACCTACGGAGGACTAAAGATTGGGCATTGACTTATGGAGGTGAACAAAAGCTATGCGCAACCGGTTATGCAGATGCTAGCTTCCAAACGGATCGAGATGACTCAAAATCTCGATCTGGATTCGTTTTTACTCTTAATGGCGCTGCGATCAGTGGAAGAGTTCCAAACAAAGTGTTACAAGAGATTCTACGACTGAGTCCGAGTACTATGCCGCGTCGAAGGCGCAAAGGAAGCGATATGGATGCGTCAATTCTTACAAGGACTCTCAGTAGTGCCTAGTTCGAATGACCCGATCACCATCTATTGCGACAATAGAGGTGCCATCTTCCAAGCTAAGGAGCCAAAGTCTAGCAACAAGTCTAGACATGTACAACGGAAAGCTCATCTAATCCGAGATTACGTGGAGCAAAAGGAAGTAGTGATAGAAAAGATTGCTACAGATAATAACATAGCAGATCCTCTCACTAAACCATTACGACAAGATAAGCATGAAGGGCACGTTAATTCCATGGGAATTAAACGTGTTCCTAAGTTGTAGTACTCTTTTATGGATTAGATTCATTCTCTTTTGTACTATATACGACATCATCGTTTTGATATTTATATATTTTGTTTTTCATGTGGTTTTGTACGACAATTTTGAACACGACAAAGTGAACTGAACAAACATTATATTTTTGGTCCTTGATTGCCCACGTGAGCTGATAACTCAAGGTAATTATTTTGTGACGTTGGTTGATGGTGGGTTCAACGAGCCATAAGTCAAAAGGTTGACCCACCAATCACGAGGCGATTTATACGGATATTTCGTAGGACACAATTGTGACATCGACGTGGAGTCCTAAATGTTTTATAACATTCGGTGCCCGGTCGTGGATAGGACCTTCATGGTGATCCTAAGAGTCGATTCTTTTGACTATCGACTGTCTCTTGAGACTAAGGCAGATTTTGGGTGACTTTGGTTTCTTTCTCACGGTCATCCGTAACAGGGGGCCAAGTAGATTTTTTCCGGGCCATTTCATGCGTGCTTAGATCGGAAGGAGTCGAGTTGAAGGAAATATTCACCTTTATCGTGTACTCGATATTTCTCGGGGCCACTCGAGGAGTCAGAATCGAAATGCATGGCCATGCTCGAATACGAATTCGTTTTATCAGTTGAGTTACTCTCTAGTCGGGGAAACCACTCTAGATACAGATCGATTGTAAAATACGACCTTTGCGGATCCGGATCTGCAAATTGTTTTACATTGAGTGGGAGAAATTTTAAATGAATATGAGAATCGGTTATCGCACATACACTTGTACGGACAAGTGGGAGTTTGTTGGAGCTGTGTCCTCCAGTTAGTGCGGATAACGTCATTGCACATACACTTGTACGGACAAGTGGGAGCTTGTTGGGGCTGGTGTCCTTTACAGTTAGTGCAAGGACTTATAAATCTCTAAAAGGATCAAAGGGTATACTTTTGTATTATAATCAGTTGGTCCACGTTTATCAATAACGGTTGGCTTGCTAGATAAGTTTGACGTTATTGTCATACAGATGGCGGTGATCAACTGGTCCCTAAAAGTCACACCTATAGGATACGTTTGAGAGATGTGACGGTATGAAAATACAGTCATGTAGATGCCAAAATTGACTAAGCAGTTAGTCCGAGTTATTTGACTAGTAATTAGTCAAAATGCGATGTTGAGATATTTTATTTAATACGGATTAAATAAAATTGGCTAAGGCGAATTAAATTAATTAATTCGTAAATTAAATATTAACGATTATATTTAATTGATGTATATTGAATTAATTATACAATATCGTCTTTGTCGGACATGTATTAATATTTCAACTAATCCGTGTTATTAGTTGATGCTTTAATAACCGATAACCGATGACGATTTATAATAAAACCGTGTCATATACATTTAGCGAATTTCGGGTCGTACCACGAGTTAAAAATAAGAGAAAGTGGAAAGCCCACTCTCCCCATTTGAAACTCACGGCCGAACCCAAGCAACAAAAGGAGAGCTTTCTCTCCTTTTGCCCTAATCATTCATTTGTGAAAAATAATTAGGGTTTTGAGAACATTGCCTCTCAAAATTCAGATCTCACATCGGAAAAACTCACATAACAACTCTCTCAATATTGCAAGTCAATTAGAGAGTAATTCTAGCACAAGGGCATAGTCTCAGACGGTCTTGGGTGCAACGATTAGGAGGAAATCTCTGTTGATTTCTGTTCTTTACGCCGCACTACAAAGGACCCGAGGTTGATTCTTAATCTTTATCGTTTCATTGTTGTTTTTCGTTTATGACAATAAATTGCATATTAAATTTACGTTATAGTCCTATAATTTAAGGGTATTATACGGATATTACCCCACAGGTTGCTGCCAGACCGCTATTCCTAAGGGTTTGAAAAGTTATGAAATTGGCTTAAAAGCGCTAATTAATGACACTGATGTTTTCAACTATAATCCCTGTAGTTATGGCTTTTTAGCCGAGTACACGAAATTCAAATTCAATAGTACAAATCTAAATGACGTAGGATTTTATAATAGAACTCGAGACAATGTCCCGGTTGTGCTTGACTGGTACATGGGGAAGGTCAGACTTGGGCAGTAGCTAAAAGGAACAAGTCAAGTTATGCCTGTCAAGCTAATACTATGTGCAGTGAGTTTGTGAGTGACAGTTCAAAAGGGTACCAATGTAGTTGCCTATCTGGTTATCAAGGTAATCCATATCTGGGTCCTGCTGGATGCACATGTGAGTATGACCCTCTTAAATCTTCAATTCCTAACGGTTTTTGTTTTTCTTTTAGACCATATTGAAATTATTAGTTATATTTGAATCGGTATGCTGTTAGTTAATGTGTTTCGTGACTGGCTCCTCTTGGATGCTAATGTGCAGATATTGATGAATGTGCGAATCCAAAAATGAACAACTGCTCAAATACTTGTCATAATACCGGTGGAAGTTTCAATTGCTCCTGCCCTAAAGGATATTCTGGCGATGGTATGACCAAAGGAACTGGTTGCAGAATGCTAACAGATCCTCGTAACAATTCCCAATTTGCTATCAAATTCAGCATCGGTGAGTACTTGCCATCCGTTACAGTGGAGAGGGAAACTGGACAGACGAGATTGATACATATTGGTGAATGGAGAAATAACAACAAAGCTAAGTAAGCTTGTAAATTTTTTTCTACTAGGCTATGGTGGACTGGTGGGTAAAGTTAGATACCCCTTCACATCTTCTTATCTTGTGTAGTGCTTTGATGAGACAGAGATATTGAGCATGGTGCAGTTAGAGAAAGATGTAGATGGGTTCCATCCATCAAACATGGCAAACATAGCCATGAGAGGAAGAGAGCCATTATACATTTCATTGTCGTTTTTACATTATGAATATTTACGTTTTACTTATTTTGAAAGCCAATTAAATCAAATGGCAGAGTATTGTGCAATGCACAAGATGTGGGTTCGACTCCCACTTTGGCTATAAAATACCATTCTTTCTTTTAATTTAAGATTGAATATCTTTGTGCAAAATTAGCATTTCGCTCTACCATTGAGCTAATAGCCTTTAATATACGCTAAACAAATACGAGTATGAAATAACGGGCGTATCATATGATTATGGCCGCCTAAATAAATGACATAAGAACACAAAAATGTTTCTCACATATTAGTCAGATATGTAATAGAAATACTAAATTGTCTTGAATGGCCGGTAAATACATTAAATTTCCTTCACAATCATTTCCCTTATTTCATGCACATATGATCTTATTTTATGCACATAGAACATTATTTCATGCACATATAATGAAAATTAATGTCCGTAACCAACAGTAATCATCAACATAATATAACCAACTTATGCAAGTGAAGAACTTTTTAATGCACATAGAACCTTATTTCATGCATATAGAACCTTATTTCATGCACATAGAACCTTATTTTATGCACATATTCATGCCCATTTAACACTTATTTCATGCATATATATAGAACCTTATTCCATACACATAGAACCTTATTTCATGCACATATAATCTTATTTCATGCCCATATAAAATTAATATCCTTAACCAACAATAATTAGTATCATAATAAGAACTTTTTCATGTACATAGAACCTTATTTCATGCCCATTTAACACTTATTACATGCACATAGAACCTTATTTCATTCACATATAATCTTATTTCATGGACATATAACACTTATTCCATGCATGTGTACGGGAAGCTATCCTAAAATCATGAGATTTTTTATTTAATAGGCTATATGGGATTCGAACGAAGAAGAAAAGAAGCAGGAACTGCGGCAGCCTCACGAAGAGGCGCAGCAGGTACTGCGCTCCTTCGAAGAGGCGCAGCAGTTGCTGCGTCCTTTCTCGACGGTTATCTGCTGGAAATCCGTAAAAGAGGTTTTAAAGACGGTTTTAGAAATCAGTTTTAAAATGTATTTTCGACATAAACCTTACAATTGTGATACAATAAATAAAATACAATAAATAAAAGAGAGATTTACACCCTCAGACTTACATGTTGACGAAACGAGAAGGACTAAGATATCGATTAGTGATGCTCGACGCGAATGCAAAGAAAGTGCCCTCGTAAGAGGAAAACGATTAGATTAGTTAAGTTGATTGATGTGGAGTTGGTCAAATTGGTCGGTCATGCAAACGAGGCTGGTACTCAGAAGGATCCGAGCTTACGTGGTCGAATGTTCAAGCACGTAGACGCCAAAAAGTAAGAACAAAGGTCTAGAATGCAAAGGGAGAAGAGAAGGGCGGACACTCGCGTGAGAAATATGAGGAGCGAAGGCTCCTATTTATACTAATCACGTGAAGGAATTAGGGTTTCGGAGACTCTTTGGAAGTGAATCTCGGAAAGATATGAAAAAGATACGAAAATTACGCAGAAAATGACCTGGGAAGAGGCGCAGCAGTCACTGCGTCTCTTGTAAGAGGCGCAACACCTGCTGCGTCTGTTTCCAAGGGGTTTCCTCCTGCGGAAGAAAGATTTCCGTGTTTAAGTTATGGTAGGACGGAATAATTCGGTTTTCCTTAATATCTTATGTGAATATTACGGGAAATTGTTTACCAAAAGATAAAGATTGTGAAATATGGAATAGAAATATCCGGAACATTCCAGAACATTCTGACTCGGGATTTAACGGTTCTAAGAAAATGGAGACGGTTTTATGCCCAGACTCCAAATGTACTCTAATTACTGTCAAAACGACCGTATCGGCACGTAAATGACAACTAAGAGGTAGACATTAATATTTGAGCAATCACTTGACGATAGTCTTACGAATTGTCACAAATCGTTCCGCGTACCAAACATGCGGCCCAATCATCACCGGGTGGTTTGCGGGAGGTGCAGAAATGAGGTATCTACAGAGCCCCCACTTTGACTGAGGCTTGGACAAGGCGAAAGTCAAAGTATAGCCATCAGGTCAATCAAAGATTACAACCTGACGACTATGGCGACGCGAGGCGGTTCAAGGGGTCTGAGCCAAGGACCTGTCGTCGGGAACATTTTAGAGTCTGTCGACTATCGGGGAGGGTCGTTTAAAGTCCATTAGACTACGTAAGGAGGCTCGCCAGCCATAAGAAGAGATCATACCTGAGACTTCTTGAGAGACGCTTCCGGAGGTACATGGGAGCTGTTGAGCGAAGATCAGGCGTAAGGACTAAATTAGGTGAGTAGCAGGACACAGGCGGGAACTGCTGAAAGAAGGCTGCTTGGGTAGTCTTCGAGAAATAATTGCGAGTAGCAGGATACAGGCGGGAACTGCTGAGGAGAAATCTGCTTAGGTAGATGTTAATCTTCATGTCTTGAGAGGGACAGTACGTCCTCTTACTATCGCTGGAGACATGATTGGGAATTTATTCTTCATGTCATGAGAGGGAAAGTGTATCCGCTTACTCTCGTCGGGAAACATAATGAAGGCGTGTCGAATTCTGTGAAGGAATAAATGCTCATTGTGACACGCAAAAGGTCTTGGAGGAGATAAATAATATGCAACAGTCTGCTGCTGGCTTGGAAATGCGGGTCGGAATGAAAGAAAATCGTCAAACGGACCAAAAGGATAAAATAGCATCGGGGAAGAGGCGCACCAAAGATGGGCCCATAAATAACGAACTCATAACGAATTTTTGAAAATCCGTATGGAGGGAACACAAGGAAGAGGCGCAGCAAGAGCTGTGTCTCTTGGAAGAGGCGCAGCGCCTGCTGCGTCTATTCCCCAAAGTGTTTCTTCCGCGTAAAAACGCGATAATCACAGGCTTATGTTCATTATTATTTCGAAACACAATTTCACATATTCTCTCTCAAATCTTCACCATTTCCGCCAAGGTTTGATCCAAAAGCTTGCATTAATCATGACTAATCGAGGTATGTGTCTCATTCTTGCATTAATCGTCTATATTTGTCGAATTTTGGATCGAAAAAATTAAGGTTTATGACCCAATTGATCGAAAATTTGGGGCTTTTCCCCCAAATGCATTTTTCTTGTCAAATTAACATTAGAAATGGATAATTGGTAATATTAGGAACATAACCATGTATTTGTCTCGAATTTTCGTTTAGCTTTGAGCCTTTGAGTGAATTTTGAGACGGTTTCACAGCTAAACCGTAAATTGCTTCGAAAATAGCCTTAGGATTGCCCATTTACGATGAAACTTGATATTTGGGATCCTTGAATGATGGGTAAACTTTCGACCATCTCGGAATTTTGGTTTGTGACGGCTTTTTCAGGACACTTTTCTAGGGCATAATTGCCGTTATAACGAAATGCTGCCGAAATTTCGACTCGAACCCGGAACTAGGCTTCAAATTAGGCTTGACTTGACCCAAATTACCACATGAGTGATCAGGTTGGTGAGAATGTGGCCAAAGAGAGCGAGGAAAGAGTGATTTCAGGGCTTCCGAAGGCTCGAAAATCCCTTAACCAAGGCTTGTCGTCACGTGACGCGGCCTAAATTTGCTTTAATATTGCAGGTGATGTAGCTTCTACTTCTGGGAGAGCTCCCATGGAGATAGACGTTGCTACTGTCGAGGAGGCTTTAGAGCAGGCCCTTCACTGCTGCGGCGATGGTCGCTGGGGACGAGGTCCACGAGGAGGAGGTTGTCGAGGAGGAGGAGGCCCCGAGACGGGCCAACGTTGGGCGAGGAGGTCGTCAGCTGAGAGGAGCTCCTGCGTGGGCTGAGACTTGGGAGAGTAGGCACCTGCTGTGGGCTGTAGAGGGTCACCTGTCCTACAGGACGGTGAAGAGCTTGGTAAATAGGAATTCACTACTCATTACTCATCCTCTTTCATTCATTCGTTCACATCTCTTTCGATTTTCATTCAAAACTAAAGATAGCTTTTGTTTCAAATCACAATAGGAGGCCGGGAACATCAGGTCGTTCTCGGGCTACACGACAGCGATGGAGAACTACGAGCGGCTGTCGGCGGAGGAGCGGGCCATGATCGAGCGCGGAGCGTTCGGTCCTTTGGTGCAGGCCTGGAGGGATATCGCGAAGAGGAAGCTGCGGGCTAACCTTAGCCTGGTGCGCGCTTTCTTGGACCGATTTTGGGATACGACTTCCGCATTTCAAATGCCTTTTGGTGAGGTGGGAGTCACTCTGGAGGACTACGGCATGATTTCTGGTCTGCCGTGTGGGTCTGAGGAGGTGGAGTGGCCGGAGACTGCTATGAGGGTGGACTCGGCCGAGGCGAGGAGGTTGATCGGCTGGAACTTGTCGCCAAAGGTTGTCACAGTGCCGGGTTTGGTGCCCAGCTCCTACGTTCGAGACTACTTTGCGGGAAAGATCCCGGCGCTGGTGACGATTGACGGGAGGGAGACGGCTCCTCCTCCTGTCTGGTGAAAGCAGAGGGCTCGTTTGTGGCTCGTGGTTTCGTCTTCGATTTACCTCGGAGACAAGGGTGAGAGGGTCATTCGACGAAGCTTCTTCCCTTCCTTTCGACTGAGTTACCTAGGGCGTTGGGGCCGGGTCGATCTTTGGCTTTGCGGTCCTCAACCGCTTCATGAGGGCCATGGTTCGTCCGGAGTTGATGGAGAAGGGAACTTCTCCTGGTGCTGTCGGGTCTGGACTACTGCTGGAGGTATGAACCCTCCTTTAGACCGAAATCAATTCCTCTCTTTATCAAATTACGAAAGATCATCATTAACTATATTGCCTTGCAGGCGTGGGTGTACTCCTACTTCCCGGGCCTCGCGCCCAAGAGGACGGAGCCGCTGGAGAAGGCCTATCCCGTGGTGAGGGATTGGGTGATGTGCAGAACGAAGAGCAAGCGTTCTTCTCACAGCGTCTACCGGCGGGACGTGAACGCTCTTAAGCTAGACAACGTAAGCATCTTGATTATATTCATTTGCTTCTATATTTATTTAATTGATCATAAGAATGATCCTTGTTTGTCTTATCATAGTGGGTGCCCAGACCTTGGGAGGAGTACGCTGGAGCGCCTCCTTTCGTGGCTGAGGTCCTTCGACCCAGGAGCTCGAGCCGGCTGCTGCTGAGGACGTCGATGGGTCCTGTGTGGTACTTGGGCGAGCGCTTGGCCCGTCAGTGCTCTCGGGACGTGTTGACGGTTCCCGTCGATCCTCCCAGGACGATGTTCAGGGAGCCTTCTGAGGCTGAGCGGGAGGTGGACTTGGCTGGTGCCAGTAGTGACGCCCTCCTTCTTCCTGGCGAGGACTACTCGACGTTCCTCTACGGGAGGTTGGCGTACTGACCGGTAGTGGTGAGCATCTTTTACTCTTCCTCTTGACTTGATTTCCTTTTGAGAACTGTGATGAAAGATCACCGATTAATGAGAAATATTTGACTTTGCAGGAGGTCGAGGCGGCGGGAATCGAGCCCCCAGAGTACCCCGAGACCCTCGAGTACACTGACGCGACCGGGAGGACGACGATCTCCGAGCTGCGTGACTTTGACGTAGCTGTGACGGATGCTGGCCTGACGACTGGCAGTATCTGATTCGAAGGGTGAGCCTCTAACTTTGCATAACTTCTGTGTGAGAACACATTTGATTGAGTTTGTTCAATTGTTGAGAATTTCTTTTTGGAAATGCAGGTTGCGCCGTCTCGGTTTGTGGCGTTGTGGAGGGTGGCCAACCGGCTGCGAGCTACTGCCGTCGAGGCACTTGTCGGCGGTCGAGGTCGTCAGGTATGAACCTTATGCCTATTCCATTTTTGAATTTTGATTTTCCAACTTTGCTTGAAACGATTGACATGAGCCAATTTTGTTGTTGTTTACAGGGTGACCGCGAGCTGGAGCGAGAGTTGACCCAGTCTCGGAAGGAGACAGCTCGCTTGTTGAGGGAGCTCGAGGTTTGGGACGCCGAGATTGCCGTTCTTACGGCAAGAGTTGCAGAGCTGGAGGGCGACCAGCACTAGTTTTGTGTAGCTTTTGTAGACTTGCACATTTGGACATTGATTTTGGACATTTTTGGACTTTGTTTGGGGCGAGAGTCCCAGTTTGTAGTATATTTCCCTTGTTTGGTGTATATACGACGGCCTGAGTGCCTTTGCTGCTGGGTTGTGTTGCTTGTATCTGCAGGTTAGCTTTGAACAGGTTTGGTAGATGACGGTTTACGCCGTCATGCTGCCGAAATTTACATAGAAATCACGCAAAACATACATTTGTATATACATATGGCCTCAATTAGCGCAAAACGAATGACTCAAAAGATGCAAAAATGCAAAAAAATGCAAAAAATTTGCCGGAAATGACCGGACGGTAGGGAGGGTTACCCCTAAAAAAAGAAAAAAACAGAAATCTATAAGTTAGAAATGTAGAACTGAAATTAAGAAATTGGAATTAATATATAAATGTTAGAATCCGGTAAATTGGAAATTATTTTCTAAAATAAATGAATTAAATGAGAAATGTAAAATTAAAATGAATTAAAACGAAAATTATTTCCTAAAATAAGAATGAAAATTATTTCCTAAAATGAAAATGTGTGAGTGCGGTAAAATGGCGAAAATGTCGATGTCGCCTCGAAATGCGTGCCCGCGAAATTAGGAAACCTGAAACATGGTAATCTTCACGTATTTACCAAAATAATAACCCGTAGGAATAAGAAATTATTCGTCATGGAATTAGGAAAGATCCAACGCGGAAAATCACAGAAGGGACGTTGAGGAAGAGGCGCAAAGATGAGTCCGCGTCCTTTGAAGAGGCGCGGCAGTCTTTGCCTGTTCCCAAGGTGTTCTGTTCTGACGGATTTTTGGAAATAGAAATTAGTATAAGTAGAAACGTCGATGGAGTTTTTATTCACACAAATCTTCTGCCTCTGCTTCGTCTAATTACATAAAATTCTCAAAATAATTTTTCATCATGAATACTTTGGAGATTCGTTTGAAGGAATGGACCAACGAATTTTCGAACATGGAGAAACATGATATGGGTGCTTATAATTTCGGGTCTTTGTTGAGTTTGAAACTTATCAAGGTTGTTAAACCGTTCTTGGATGCTTGTCTTGACTATTGGGACCCAAATTACCATGTTTTTGCGTTCCCTGGAGGTGACATTTGCCCATTTCCCGAAGAAATTGCTGCTATTGGTGGGTGGGATCCCGAACACTTGCCTGCCGTTCCTTCTACTTCGCAAAGGTACAAGAGCAAATTTAGAGACTTGCTTGGGTTGACTAGACTTGAGGTGGACCGTCTAGTGACTTCGAAAGGCGTGAGGATGCGGGACTTCATAGATCGATTCATCAACAGGGCCGACCCCACCGTTTCTCATGTTGCTAGGCGGAGAGCATTTGGCTTTTGCTTGTTGCATGTGTATGTCTTCCAAGGGCATGTTGATGAAGACTTGAGAGGTGATCCCCGTCTTTTGGGCCTTGTTGAGCTAATGGAGTTGCGCAGGAACCCAGCTTGCTTATGCTTAGGAGAGATTCTTTTGGGCTTGGATAATAGGAAATCCAACCGTGATCTACCGTATTTGGGGAGTCCCGTCATTCTGCAGGTAAAAGACACATTTGTTTTTATTTTCTTTTCTTTTTTTTTTTTTTTTTCTTTCTTCTTCTTCTTTTTTTTTGTTTTTGTTTTTTTTTTCGTTTTTTCGTTTGTTGTCTAATACCCGCTTTTGGTAGGTTTGGCTTATGGAACGGCTCCGATTGATCGAGCCCCCAGTTCATGTGCTTTCCTATCATGCCCGCTCGATTGCGATGAGGACGAGGCTGTATATGGTGGACTTCACTCGGGTCTGTGATTACTGGAAGAACAAACTGAAGAGTGATGATGGCCCGTTGATTAGGTGGGTCGTACCGTGGTGGCACCTCAAATCCGTCACTGGAGTGCCTTCTTTGGATCCTACTAGGTCCGTGCGCATTCCTGGATTGGAGTTTATGGTGTGCATCTTCCCGGAAAGGCTGATGAGACAAGTTGGGCTGAAACAGACGATCTCGAAACTTGATACCGTCCCGCAGACTGCTATGGCGCTTACTACAGAGAGCCGAAGAGTGTGGGCCATTAAATGGGCCCAAAGAAACATGTGGTTCTTGAATTTCTCCGCTAATGCCTTGTGGGTGTCGGATTCTTATCTGCGATGGAGAAAGGCTACTACTCCGGAAGAGCGCGAGAGATTGAGGAAGCGCGAGCCCGTTGACTACAAGGTGCGCGAGGTAGAGAAAGAGAAAGAGAAGCATCTGACAGAGGGAGAAGAAGAAGCCGGGTTTCCAGTTGTTCATCCTTCGAAGAAACCAAAGACTACTCCTGTCGCGGAAATGGTGATTAGCAAGAATGGAAAGTCTAGGCCTCGAGAAAGACCGTTGGTGATTAGGTCTGAAGTGGCGCAAGAGCGTCCGGCTCGAGGTCGTGACAAGAAATATGACAAGAATGACAAGGGCAAGGGGAAGATGGAGGAATAGCCCGAGTCTTTATTTATTATTTGATTATTATTATTATTTATTGTTGTAATAAAAGGTGGGGATTTTAGAACCCTAGCCTATTCTATTTTTATTATGTAGCTTACTATTATTATTAGAAAATGGATGAAATAAAAAAGGTTAAATGGTTATGAAACCGTTGTGATTTTCTATTTATTATTCTTGTCGAATTCCAAATGCAATGCAAATGTCCTTCTATTTACATTTTAGATATAACGGGTTGAATCCTGTGAAGGATTGCCTACGTATTCACTTAAAAAAATGAAATCAAACCCTTGCGCGTAGTTCGAGTAAATGTAAAAGAATAATTGTTCTAAGCAAGAGCTTGTAATGAACTTAGAAAATGAGCATGAGCTTTTTGCTTACTCTGAAGGTGCAAATTTAGTTTATTTGATGATATGAGGATGACAAATTTGTAAAGATGCAAGAGCACAGTGACATTAGCTTATTTTAGCTTGGCCAGGGGCCGTTTATTTAGTGCCACAAGAGCGACACGTGGGGTTACGCGAGGCGCGTTTTTGTTCCTATCCTAGGCATAGTACCGTTTTAGTTGGTCAAGGTTTGTCGGGTTCGAAAACTCATTCCCATCTAGGTTTGTGATTCTAACCGCACCCCCTGGGAGTAGGGATTTGACTAGAAATGGTCCGGCCCAATTAGGTTTGAATTTTCCCCGTGGGTCAACAGGTAGAAGAGCTCTAACCGATTTGAGCACTAAGTCTCCTTCTTTGATGTTTCTTGGCCTAACCCTTTTGTTGAAAGCTCGTTTGATACATGCTTGATATGTTTGGACATTATGCAAGGCGCGTAACCTACGTTCATCCAGGAGGATGAGTTCTTCATATCTATCCCTCTTCCAATCGGCTTCCGGGATTTTGACTTTCTAGTAAAATACGCAAGGATGGTATCTCTAGCTCGACTGGTTGTACAGCTTCCATGCCGTAGGTCAAATAGAAAGGAGTAGCCCCAGTGGGCGTCCTAACAGATGTACGATACCCCCACAAAGCAAAGGGTATCTTGGTTGGCCAATCTCTATAGTTGTCAATCATTTTCTTGAGAATTGTAACAACATTCTTGTTTGCCGCCTCTACCGCGCCGTTAGTCTGTGGTCTATAGGGCGAAGAGTGGTGATGCCTAATCTTGTATTTGGCTAGCAATTGCTCGGTCTCAGCTTGGAAATGTGATCCGTTATCGCTAATGATCTCATGTGGGCAACCATATCGACAGATGATGTTGTTTTGTATGAACTTTACCACATTTTTAGCTGTAAGACTAGTGTAGGAAGCCGCTTCTACCCATTTGGTGAAATAGTCAATTGCTACTAGAATGAAACAGTGACCTCCTGTTCCGGCCGGGGTTATCTTCCCGATTATGTCAATTCCCCATGCAGAAAATGGCCAGGGACACGTCATTGTATAGAGCAATGAAGGAGGGACATGTTGTACATTCCCGAAGATTTGGTAATTGTGGCAATGTCTTACATATTTGATGCAATTGGATTCCATTGTGGTCCAATAATACCCCAAACGTGTGATTTTCTTTGCCATCATGGGCCCACTCATGTGAGGACCGCATTCTCCGTCGTGGACTTCCTCGATCACCTTTCGCGCCTATGAATGAGCAAGGCAACGTAGGATTACACCAAGAGGTGTTCTTTTGTATAATTCACCTTGCATGAGAACGTATTGGGAAGCGAGTAGGCGTATAGCACGTTGTCCCCTCTTGTCCATATCGGGTGGATAGGTACCATTGAGCTTAAAATTCAGGATTGCTTGGAACCAGGGTTCCTGCGCGATCTCTTCTTCATCGGTGATTTGGTGGACATAAGCGGGCTCTGACCGTCGTTCGATGCACAAAGGCATTTCCACCATGTGATCTGGCATATTAATCAAAGATGCAAGTTTCGCAAGAGCGTCTGCAAATTGATTTTCTTCCCGAGGTAGGTGTAGGTAGGTTACGTGATCAAAGAATTGAGCGACTTGGTCTATTCTAGCCTGATAAGGTGCGAGGCTTTCGCTTCGAATTTTCCAAGATCCTGTAACTTGGTTGATGATCAGTGATGAATCCCCATGTACTCGGAGGTTTTTAATGCCTAAGCTCACTGCCGCTTGTAGTCCAATGAGACAAGCTTCGTATTCTGCAGCGTTGTTTGTCACCTCGAAGTCGAGTTTGACAGCGATTGGTGTATGCTCGCCTTCAGGAGAAATGAGCAACACTCCTATTCCAAATCCTCTCAAGTTTGATGCTCCATCAAAGTAAAGGTCCCAGGAATCTACATCAGTTTGGAGTATATCCTCGTCTGGAAATGACCAAGTGTCTACCGTTTGTGCGTCATTGATGGGATTTTCTGCGAAGAACTCGGCGACGGCGCGCCCTTTAATAACTTTCAGTGGCACGTATTTGAGGTCGAATTCTGAGAGCATCAGGGTCCATCTTGCTAGGCGTCCGTTGAGGACGGGTTTCTCGAAGAGGTATTTGACTGGATCCATTTTGGAGTATATTTTGACGGAGTAGCTAAGCATGTAATGGCATAGCTTCTTCGTTGCCCACACAAGAGCGAGGCATGTCTTTTCGAGTTGTGAATATTTACACTCGTACTCCAGGAACTTCTTACTAAGGTAGTAGATAGCCCTTTCTTCACTTCCTACGGTTTGAGCCAGCATGGCACCCATGGCTGTTTCGGTTACTGTGAGATATAGACCAAGAGGTTGATCTCGTTGTGGCGGCATGAGCACTGGTGGTTTAGCCAATATCTCTTTTATTCGGTCAAACGCCTTCTGACAGTCGTCCCACATGGTGTGGTCTGTTTTCTTGAGTTTCTTGAAGATAGGCTCACAAATCATTGTAAGTTTCGATATGAATCGACTTATATACTGCACCTTTCCCAGGAATCCTTTGACTTCTTTTTCTGTTTGAGGTTATGGCATTTCGATCAGAGCTTTGATTTTGGAAGGATCTATATCTATACCTCTTTGACTAACGACGTATCCCAGGAGTTTGCCAGATGTTACCCCGAATGTGCATTTCTGAGGATTGAGCCTCATGTTGTACTTTCGTAGCCTTGCGAAGGTTCGTAATATGCCCCTCTCTTTCCTTGGATTTGACAATCATGTCATCTACATATACCTCAACTTCTTTGTGCATCATGTCATGTAAGAGTGTAGTTGCGGTGCGTTGATATGTAGCTCCGGCGTTGATCAATCCAAACGGCATGACCGTATAACAATAGGTTCCCCATTGAGTGACGAAGGCGGTCTTATGCATATCTTCCATGGCCATTTTGATTTGATTATAACCCGCATATCCATCCATGAAGGATAGTAACGCGTGGTCAGCAGTGTTGTCCACCAATATGTCGATGTGGGGTAGAGGGAAGTCATCTTTAGGACTTGCTTTGTTCAAATCCCTAAAGTCAACACAAACACGGATTCTCCCATCCTTTTTGGGCACAGGTACTATGTTGGCTACCCAGTCAGAATACTCGGAAACTTTGATGAACCCGACTTTGAATTGTTTGTCAACTTCTTCTTTAATCTTGAGAGCCCATTCTGTCCTCATTCGTCGAAGCTTCTGTTTCACGGGTTTGAAACCCGGCTTAATCGGAATTCTATGTTCAAATATCCCCGTCGATCCCTGGCATGTCTTTGTAGGACCAAGCGAAAACGTCTTTGAATTCGTTTAGGAGGTTTATGAAATCGGCCCTTTCGGTAGAGCTCAAGGTAGTCCCTATCCTAAGTTCTTGGGGTTCTAGTTCGGTTCCTACATTGATGGGTTCGGTGTCTTCTATTACTGGTCCCCCTTCCCCTTCCTGTAGTATTTCTTTGGCTACGTAGGGAGGTATTTCGATCGAGTCTGGGTCTTGGTCATCCTCAGTATCATCGTAAACAGAATTGCACTCAAGATAACACAAAGAGTAAGCAGAACCTGATTTATTCATATTAAAATTTGAGTATAGTTGAAACAAAGAAGCCAACTGATCCATGGTCAGTGGCGGCAAAGGGACAGTGGTTGGGGCATTTCCCGAACTACTGTGACTACGCGAAGCTAAGTTAGGAGAAACAAAGGGAGTGGGGATGACGACAGGAGGAGACTCTCTAATGACTTCTCTAGACTCCGACTCTGACTCCGACTCCGACTCGAACTCATCGTCTTCTGGTTCTCCTTTGAACATCTCTCCTTCTCCAGTGGTGAGCTTGAAGAGTCTTCCTTGATTGTTGGTCCACTTGATTGATTTTCTCCATCCTTTCTGCTGTCTTGCGTTGGTTTCTGTGATTAACGCGGTGGGGTTGAAGCGATCGTCTTGAAGTATCATGGTAATGATCTCATCCTGCGCGGCCCTGACAAATCGATCTTCTCCAAACAATAGGCTAACGGCTTGTTCGTCTAAGCAAGGTGCTTGACGGGTTTTGACGGTAGGAACCGTTTCTGGAGGGATAAAGTAGCAATCGTGAAAGATCTCGATTCCGGCTAGCTTCCTCTCGAGATTATGCCAAGGCTTGGGAAATCCGTGAAAGAGTTCTAGACTTCCTTCTTGGACAAAGTACCCATTTAAAGTGGGGAGATAGGGTCTCATTTGGACTCCTACATGCTTGCGGTTTTGGACTTGGGCAAGCATTTCGAGAACCTCTTCTTTAGTGGGCTTGTACCCTAGTCCAAGTGGTATCCTCTTTGAGTTGCCTTCCTTGTATGGTGCAAAGGTGTTTCTTCGAGTAGGGTTCAAAGGCATTCCAGGGAAGTATCCCTGGGTTTTGAGCATGTGGTTGACCACCAAGTTGGAGTAGGGATCATAGTATAAGGGTGCCGACTCACTTTCTATGATGCTTACACTTTGGAAGCCTCCAAGTTCGTATACGGGATCTGCAAGGACTTGATTGTTCGACTTTTTTTCGATTATTGCCTTGATGGGTGACGAAGTGATCGTCACTACTTTGCCATTTAGTGGGATCTTGATCTTTTGATGGATGGTGGATGTTACCGCTTTGGAAGCGTGAATCCACGGCCTTCCCAGAAGTATGTTGAAGGAAGCTTCAATGTCCACTATTTGGAAGTTAACCTTTCGTTCAATTGGCCCTGTGGCTATGGTTAGGTTAACAAGTCCTACCACCTTTCGTCGTGTACCATCATATGCACACACACCTTGATTGGTAGGGGTTAAATTCGACTCTTTCATGCCTAACTTGTATGCCGTTTTGAGGGGTATGACGTTAACCGCGGAGCCATCATCTACCAAGGTCATTGGCACGTTCTTCTTTAGACAAATGACAGTGATGTAAAGAGCTAAATTGTGACTGGCGCCAAAAGGTGGCAAATCTTCGTCTGAGAAAGTAATAGGATTACTTAGCTTTGGTGATTCTTGGAAGACCAAGTTGACTACATCTTCGGGTGTCGAGTTATGTGCTACATTTATTTTGGCCAAAGCTTGCAGTAAAGCTTGACGATGTGGGAATGAGCTTGCTACTAATTGCCAGACTGAAAGATCAGCCTTCGTCTTACAGTAATTGCTTGAGCAAATGGTCGGTGGAGTCCTCTTCGTTATCATTTGGTGTGACAACGTTGGTTGGACCGTTTTGAGTAGTGCTTTGATATGGACGACCCGAGCGAGTTAGGTGGTCTACATCTTGGTCTTCACCATTTTGGACTATTTCTTTGACTAGGGAGTTTTCAATGAGATACTCGTCCTCATCATCGTCGGCCCAAACTCCATTGATTGCAGTTAGCTCTCTCATTCTCATGATTTCATCTTCCAGTCGTATGATGTGGTCAACTAGTTTATCAACCACGGTGACTACTTCTTGCATAGTAGCATTTTGAGAGAAGATTAGTGGCACATGTTCTTTGGGTGTTGCGTTGGGATCGCGTAAAGTTGTCACCATATTTTCTAATTCCCAAACTTGCCCATCTACACTCCTTCCCATATGATGAAGTCGGAAATGGTAGGAGAGATAGTAGAGTAGAACCCTTCATTCTCGATTGCGTAGACTTCATTTTCGATTGGAGAAATAAGGTGTGAGCAATCTAAGGTAGATTCATCACTTGTAATCACTAGAACTCCAAGAGGATTCTGAGTGTTATTGGGTTTACCTTCCGGTGGTATTGGTAATCGACCATCTTCAATCATGTCTTGAAGCACGTTTTTCAACTTGTAGCATTTTTCTGTGTCGTGCCCCTTGCCCCTATGGTATTCACAGTACGAGTTCTCGTCCCAGAATTTGGATTTCCTTTCGGGTTCGGGAGTAGGTCCAATGGGTTGGAGTTTGCCTTGCTTCATTAACCTTTTTAGAGCGTGGGAGTAAGTGTCCCCAAGATTTGTGAATTTCCTTGGTGGGGTACTTTTCTTGGATGGCTCGAGAAGGTTAACTTCATCGGTTTTGCTAGTAGAGCCGTATGAACGACTTGTTGAACCTTGATATCCTCGACCTACCGTTTTGGACAAGAGTCCTTTACGGATGTCATCTTCAATCCTTGTCCCTAGTACGGTCAAGTCCTTAAAAGTTTTGATGTTTTGGTACCTCAAATGATTGGCATAGATGGGTTTGAGATTATCCACCAACTTCTCCACAAGGGCACCTCATCCGGCGTTCAACCATTGGGTACTAGTCTTCCTCCACCTACTTAGGAAGTCGGTGAATCCTTCTTTGTCATTTTGGGTAAGAACCTCTAGAGTACGCATGTTTACTTGGATCTCGGCATTATCCGCATATTGTTTAGAAAACTCGATTGCGGCATCTTCACAAGTAGCGACCTTCTTGTGATCTAAGGAGTAGAACCATTGCTTCGGGATGGTGTCAAGAGATGAAGGAAAGATCCTTAAGAACATCTCGGGTTTGATGCCTTTGATAGACATGTAATCTTTGAAGGCACGGATGTGGTTCAAAGGGTTCTCGTGTCCCTTGAATTTAGGGATATCCGTCATATTGAAGTTGGTTGGCAATTTGGAATTGACGGCCTCATACTTGCGATTTTTCTCCCTATAAATGTCATCCCCCTTAAGGTACATCAATTGCTCCTCTAAGTATTGGAGTCTTTTCTCTCCTACAAATCATCCCCATGAGAGGATTTTCATCCTTGGATTCATTATCGGAGTCACCTAGTACTTCACTTTCATGAGGAGGCAACCTTCCCTCTACGGCATAGATACGGCCCTCGATGAGCTCAAGGCGGTCATAGACTTGGTCTTGGGTAACTTGCATTTGGGCTAGCGCGGCTAGGATTCGATCATTACCATCTTGAAGTTGGTGGAGGTTTGTTTCGCTGGATCCCGGCATCTCAAAAACTGGATAAGAGATCGGCGACGAATCAAAACACGATCCACCATTCTAACACACTTGCTAAAAGAAGAAATGTTTTTACTCGTGAAGTGGGTGTGTGCCACTTGTGTTGAGTGAGCTTTGAAGAAAGACAAGGTTTTTGAAAATGTGTGTCCTAGTCAACTATAGTGTAGTTGTAGGAGTGGACTCAAAGCGAGGTTTTGAAATGGGCTTTGTGGCCCGAATTTTGACGTGACAAACGAACAGAGTTTTGACTGGATTTTGCGCTAATTGAAGGCCTATTTCGAAATTTTGATTAAGAAAAGGGTTTTGATTTTTGAAAAATCGTCATGGTTTTGTTTAGAAATGGTGATCACGTAAGGTACAAACATTTATACAAGCATTATAACGGGATGCTGAGTGCATTTAAAAGGGTTTTGGTTTAAATGGTGGGTTGCCATACCGAACCATCAAACCCGAAGTCTGTGGAGAGGCTCGTACCAAACAAGAGTAAGGCCGATTCCTAGTCCATTTCCTCAAGTAGTGAAGGCCTTTGATACAAACAAGAGTAAGTACCATGGTATGGATGACGTCAATCGCTATCCATTCTTAGGCCCAAATAAGAATTATGACCGTTTAGACGGGACGATTGGTCGAATGGGTTGGGTTGGGCCTAGGCAGGCCGAATAAAACGGTCTAGGAAGACCGAGTTATGAAAACTGACAATTGTCTTGTACAAACTATTCCCTAACCTTGTTCAAGTTTCACCCTTGCTACACGTAAGTGTATTATCCCAATGAGTCGCCAAACCAGTGACGGACAGGGGGCCACGGGGCGCTTGGGAGAGAAGAGAAACAAGCGTTTGCATTTTTGTATGGAGTCGCCACCAATTTTTATGGGAAATTGGAACCGTTCGAATATCTCGTGTCATGCCAAGACACAAAGTAGAGACATGAACACTAAGCAATCGTTACCCTTAGCATTCTATGTCTAGAATGACTCTCGTGGATGCCAATGAACACGGGTGTTCACAGATATCTGGAGTAAGGGGTGAGGGTACGTATTAGGAAGCTCTTTTGATTGAACACCTAATCCCTCCCGCCTCGATAGCGGCCTCTACTAATGATTAGGGAAGTTATTCGTACTCGATATATCGTCGATTGTATGCATGCAATGCAACATCCAAGTTTTAATCCTATCATGTGAGATTAGACTAAGTCGGTGAACAATTAATTTAGCAAACAATTAGGTCGAAGTAGGATTTAATGTTCAATTACATGTGAAGGCATACAAATGATACAAGAAATATGATAAATACAATAGGAAAATTGCAATAATGAAAATTACATTAATTACATTGAATTAGGCGATTTATGTCGAAAATACCTTAAAAACGGATAATTTGAGAAAATGAAATAATAAAAGAATAAACGAACAGATCAGAAGGTGATAATACGATTAATAATTAATTATACGTATGTTAAATAAACTAGGTCAAGCAACAACGGAGTTCAGAAGCAGAATTCAACCGAATAAAGCAGCAGAGAGTCGTGCGCCCTTGAATAGGCGCAGCAGACGCGCGTCTATTCCCCGACTCCGAATTCTGGGCCGTGAAGCCGGAATTGCGTGTTGTTAATACTCGTTGGTGAATTTAATGATTGATTAAATTATTTACTCGGATGAAAGTGATTAATACGTTATTTACATGTGATTAATAGGTCATAAAAGCAATAAACATGGATGAGACGGAATTAAGACGGATTATTACACGAAAGAATGATTGATTAGTGACATGAGTGAATAAAATAGATTAATTATAACGAGTTGGTGACAAATATACGATGGTGACAATAATAAACAGATGCAAATATGTCAAAGATGAATTCCAGAGACCCAATATTGATGAATTGAATTTCTACAACCCGGATTGAATTTAATGACGAAAACCCGCAAATATTGATTATAAGGGATTTAAGTCGGATTTAACAATGAATTATGCGAACTAATGATGATGATTAATGACATACATGTGAAATTATTATGTGATTTTGTCGAAGAATTAACAAACAAACGAAAACAAATAACACAACGAATTACAGAGGACGAACGAAGAAGAAAGGAAGCAGGAACTGCGGCAGCCTCACGAAGAGGCGCAACAGGTACTGCGCTCCTTCGAAGAGGCGCAACAGTTGCTGCGTCCTTTCTCGACGGTTATCTGCTGGAAATCCGTAAAAGAGGTTTTAAAGACGGTTTTAGAAATCGGTTATAAAATGTATTTTCGACATAAACCTTACAATTGTGATACAATAAATAAAATACAATAAATAAAAGAGAGATTTACATCCTCAGACTTACATGTTGACGAAACGAGAAGGACTAAGATATCGATTAGTGATGCTCGACGCGAATGCAAAGAAAGTGCCCTCGTAAGAGGAAAACGATTAGATTAATTAAGTTGATTGATGTGGACTTGGTCAAATTGGTCGGTCATGCAAACGAGGCTGGTACTCAGAAGGATCCGAGCTTACGTGGTCGAATGTTCAAGCACGTAGACGCCAAAAAGTAAGAACAAAGGTCTAGAATGCAAAGGGAGAAGAGAAGGGCGGACACTCGCGTGAGAAATATGAGGAGCGAAGACTCCTATTTATACTAATCACGTGAAGGAATTAGGGTTTCGGAGACTCTTTGGAAGTGAATCTCGGAAAGATATGAAAAAGATACGAAAATTACGCAGAAAAGGACCTGGGAAGAGGCGCAGCAGTCACTGCGTCTCTTGTAAGAGGCGCAGCACCTGCTGTGTCTTTTCCCAAGGGGTTTCCTCCTGCGGAAGAAAGATTTCCGTGTTTAAGTTATGGTAGGACGGAATAATTCGGTTTTCCTTAATATCTTATGTGAATATTACGGGAAATTGTTTACCAAAAGATAAAGATTGTGAAATATGGAATAGAAATATCCGGAACATTCCAGAACATTCTGACTCGGGGCTAAATTGATTGTATTCAATGACCAAGCATCAAGGAGAGACAAGACTAGAAGGCCTTTGTACATAGCATAGAATTCATGAAGAAAAGGGAAGAAAAGAAGAAGAATTGACGCTGCCAGACAATCCGAACGGATTGTATACAATCCGCCCGTCCGTCCAGCCCAATCCGAGCGTCCCTCAAAGGAATCCGCTCGGATTCCCCCTCGCCAATCCGAGCGTCTTGCCCAAGGATCCGCTCGGATTCTCAGCCAGATCCGCCGTCCCGACTCCCATCCGCACGGATTTCAAGATGCAAAGACGTTTTCATTCTTCAAGCTACGATTAGAGAAGCCCTTCTCTCGAAAAAATACCGAGTCTCCTTGCTCAACTTAAAAGTGTAATTACTAGTTTAGCCCTTAGTTAACCCTAATGCATCCTCCCTAATTTTCACTATAAATACCCCATTAGTCTAATTAGAGGAGGATGTTCTTCTTATCAATAATTAGTGTAGTTAATATCAATCAAATCTCTCTTCAATATTGTAATCAAGTATTAATCAAGTTTTAATCCAAGTTTTAGTTCTTTAATCTCTCTCTTGTTCTTACTTTATTTTGGGTAATTGAAGATTATTTGGGTTATTATTGGGAGATTGACAACCTCTCAATCTAGGATTCAAGTACTTCTATTATTCTTGCTTTATTATTGGAATCATTAGTAGGTATAATCTCTTAATCCCTTTTTAATTATTGCTAATTACTTTCATTTATTCATCATGTTTCATTATGTTAGTATGATTGACAACCTTTCTAGCATGATCAATATGATAATGAGTGAGTAGTCTCTTAGCTAGGGTTTAATGGGTGATTAGGGAAACCAACATGGGGAATGATTCATGCTTAAATTAATATGCTTTCATATCTTATTTGCTTGCTTGTTTTGATCTTAATACATGCACATGTTATATTTGATGAAATGCTAAGCCTATGAATCCTTGCATTTACTATCATCTTCTATCCTTTCAACTTGACTTGTAAGACATAACCCAACTCGAGTCTTGTTAGACCATGCATGTGTTGAGTAGGAAAGATTAAGTCGACTTGTAGGTGTTGTACAATCTAATCGATTCACTCCCGGACCCAAACTTTCCTAGGATTGTAAGATATAACCCAACTCAATCCATCACAACAATAATTGCTTGCTTATAATTTGAGAACATGTTTGTATGATCATATCCCATGATTCCCCTATGAACCCATGACACCCTAGTGCCTTTAATCAATTGTTTACACCCCTTATTTTATTCATCTTGCTAGTTTATTTTCATTGCTATTTTAGTTTAGTAACCTTCTACATCAACCCAATTTGTGACACCCCTTAGACACTACTAGTTACAATAGAATTCTCATTTCAATACCCGTCCCTTGGGATCCGACCTTTACTTGCCTCTTTACTAATTGTAGAGTTGTTTGTGAAGTATAAATTGTGTTTTGTATCGACCATTGACCAACGACCACATATGCTTAATTGTGAACACGAAATGGCCTCGATCAAAAATGGCGCCGTTGTCGGGGACGGTGTTTAATTGATTTAAGATTTCTTTTATTGTTATTAGTTGTGTCTTTTTCACCTTGGGGAAGTAAAACTCCTCAAGGTTTGTTCTAATTGTTTTCAAGTTGTTTGATATTTTGCATGTCTAGAAGGTTACAAAGAGATTTGTTACCTTTTGACCGTGAAATCGAAAGAACCTTGACGAATAATAGGAGACTTGTTAGGAGGAATTTGGGAGGTGTTGGTGAAGTTGTTCAACCCACTAGTGAGTTTGTCAATCCTTTCGCAATAGAAGGAGAAGAAAACCCATTAAACAATACCACACAAAATCCACCTACAATGCCTAAATTCTCGTCACACTCTATACCCACCGAGGAGGATCTACCAAATGGTACTCCTACACCACAACATCTCACCGGAAACTTTATTGCCAAGTCCGCCTTCATCCAACTAGTTGAGAGGAGCCAATTCGGGGGAATGCCTAGTGAGGACCCTCATTCTCATATGGAAACCTTTTGTGATTATTGTGAAGCTATCTCTCAAACGGCGTGACTCAAGACCAAATAAGATGGGTCTTATTTCCTTTTTCGTTAATCGGCACCGCAAAGCAATGGTTGAAGGGCCTTGATAAGGCCACCCTTGGAATAGATTCTTGGAAGAAGTTGGCTCTAGCTTTCTACAAAAATTCTACCCACCGGAAAAGACTAACATGCTAAGAGCTCAAATTACGGGTTTTAAGCAAAGGGATGAAGAATCTTTGTATGAAGCTTGGGAGCGGTTCAAAGGTATTTGTCGCTCATGTTCTCACCATGGACTTAGCGAATGGTTTTTAGTGCAACAATTTTGGAATGGTTTATATGAAGATTCAAGGAACATTCTCAATATGGGATCAAATGGAATGTTCACCGAAGTTGATGACAATCAAACATGGAACAAGATTGAGGAAATGGCGGTCCATAATTCACAATATAGTAGACCTCGCAACGCTACTAGAGGAGGAAAGTATGAAGTGGACTCCGTTACTCAATTGGGTGCTCAACTTAGTGCTCACATTGACACAATCAACTTGAAGTTTGAACAAGCTATGGCTAGACTTGAGGAAAACTCAAAAACATCAAAGCATCATGTCAATGCCATGACGGCATCCTCATCAATCCCAAGTGGGATATGTGAGAATTGTGGAACCTTGGGTCATGACTCAAGTGAATGTAGGGGAACAACCGAACAAGTTAATGTTTTCCAAGCTTACAAAAGTGGTACCCCTTATTCAAATTTTTACAATGAAAACACCATGTTCCATCCAAATCTCTCATACAAAAGCCAAAATGTTCAAAACCCTCAAACAACATACACTCCACCACCCATGAGAAATCAAAATCAAAGACCCTTTTTCAATCAAAACCAAGGCTACCAAAATCAAAATCCATACAATCACCAAAATGACCAAGGTTTTGATGTCCAAAAAGCGGTCCTCCAAATGCAAAAGAATCAACAAGAATTTTTCACTCAAATGCAAAAAGATAGCCAAGCAAAAGACACCACCATCAACAACATTCTAGCTCACACCAAGATGTTGGAAACACAATTGACCCAACTAGCATCTTCAAGCTCACAAAGACAAAAGGGGCAATTACCACCTCAAAGTAATCCCCCTAGACATGAAACGGTTAGTGCCATTCACTTGAGAAGTGGTACAAGATATGAAGCACCGAAGGAGCAAGTTGAGAATGAAGTTGTGAAAGCTAGTGAAAAGGAAGAAATTGTGCAAAGTCCCAAAGAAGGGGAATCATCAAAAGAAGAAAGTTCAAAGAAAAATGAAGACAAAGCCAAAGAAAAGGAGCCCATTGTGATTAGACTTCCTTTTCCAAGTCGTCAAGCCAAGCCCAAATTTGATGATCAACTTGGAAAGTTCATGGAAATTGTGAAGAACTTAGAAGTCTCAATTCCTTTCACGGAATTAATCAATCACGTTCCGGCCTATGCAAAGTACATGAAAGATATCCTCACAAAGAAGAAGTCGATCCGGAAACTTGAGACTATCGCCTTTACTAAGGTGAGTAGTGCAATACTTCAAGGGAGTTCACCTCCAAAGTTAAAGGATCCGGGAAGCTTCTCAATATAGTGTACCATTGGCGACACGACGATCAACAAAGCCTTATGTGATCTAGGGGCTAGTGTGAGTGTCATGCCGTACTCGGTGAGTAAAAGGTTGGGAATGGGAGAGCTTAAATGCACCAATATCACTCTTCAAATGGCCGATAGATCGACGAAGACACCATTAGGGATATGGGAAGATGTCCCCGTGTGAATTGGGAAGTTTTTCATCCCGGTGGACTTTGTCATTGTTGATATGGAGGAAGATTCCAACATTCCAATCATCTTAGGAAGACCTTTCCTACACACCGCGGGTGCGGTGATTGATGTGAAACATGGAGAGCTCACTCTAGAAGTGGGAAATGAAAGCATAACTTTTAATCTTGACAAGACCATGAGAGCTCCTCGTTTGCATGAGCCATGTTTCATGATTGACCATTATAGCCGAAAAGATGAAAGGAAGAAATCGCAACTCCAATGGAGGAAGAAAGTTGAAGATGCTCCATTCAAAGAGCAAGTGAATTGTGACAAGGAGAGCTTGCAAAGCTCATCAAAATCAACCAAGGAAGAAGAAGATGGCATCATTGGCCAAGAGAAGAAATTGGGAGAGTTGTCTCCATCTAAGCAAGAGATTTTCAATGATCAACTCAATGAAGTTTGTGGTCTTTGGGACGACGAATTTGAAGGGATCTTTAATCCCTACATTGGGCATGCCATCGATCATGATCAACAACAAGGGCCACGGTCTATTGAGGACCTCTACCATAACAATGAACAAGCTTTTGATTACTTCTTCAAGGTGTTGAGCAACATCAACAACACCTTGAACATGCCCCCTTGACATCTCATCAAGAATGAGAGTTTGGTGGAGTCCTCCCTAAACCACCACTTGTAAATATTTCTAACTCCCTAACTTACTTTTCAATTTTTGTATTGCATTTTTGTCATTTTTGGATTTTATTTACTTTGATCAAAATAATTGTCATGAAAAGAGAGAAGTGAGGAAGGGATTAACAATTTTAATTGATGTGTAGTGCTTTACCTTAGTGTGGGGATGGCAATTGCCTAGGCTATTCATGCCTTAGTAGTGCCCCCACAATGAAGAACACAAGATTTGAAAGAAAGAAAGAAAGAATGATAAGGGAATGCGTTTGTGCACGGATGGAATCAATCCGTGTACACAAGGACCAATCCGAGCGGATTCCCGAGAATCCGCCCGTCTGAAGAAGATCCGAGCGTCCTGCTGAGAAGACGCCCGTCTTGGGCTGAGCTGAAATTGCAAAATTCTTGACTGTCAAAGAATCTGAGCGGATTTCGGAAAGACGCCTGTCTCATAGAATCCGTCCGTCTTTTGGAGAAGACGCCTGTCTTGCAAAATTTGAAGAAAAACAAAGAAAAATCTCTCGGACTAGAATCCGTCCGTCTCCGCACGAAATCCGCCCGTCCCATCACAGAAGAATCCGAGCGGATTCCCCAGAATCCGCCCGTCTCTAGGCGGGATTTTGAAAATTTTGAAGTTGTAGAATCCGCACGGATTGCGCCCAATCCGCACGGATTGTCCCTGCGTCTTGAAAAATCTCGACTTCTTTATAACCCATCCCACCTTCATTCATTCATTCATTCATTCATAAACACTACCCACAACATCAAAACCCTCATCCTCTCCATCTCATAAACAAAAACCCTCAACAAAATCCACCAAAATCAAATCAAACCATCCTTCAAACAACAAATCAATCACTCCATCTTCAACAACAATCAAAACCAAGAACAAAATCTTCACCCTTTGAGTCGATTTTTGTTCTCATAAAGGCAAAGCCTTTCACCTTCAAATCGATTTGGGCATTCTACAAATTGAAGATTTTTGACTCTTTACTTGGTTAGTTCATCAAATGGCAAGAACAAAGGGAGCAACAAAGGCAACAAAGGCACCAAAAGCAAAGGCTCTCTCTCAAAGGCAAAAAGCTCTACAAGCAAAGAAAGCTTTGGCAATGGTGGTATCAACACCAAACTTGGAAGTGCAACAACAACAAATTTCTATGGAAGCATCACCTTCTACTCCGGTAATCGATCAACTCTTGCATTATCCGGAGGTAACTTTCATTTCCGATACCCATAGAAATACATTTGTCAAGTTTGCTATGAAACAAATTCAATCCACCAAATTCATATGTAAAGATGCTTTGGAGAAATTGGGTGTTCTTGAACAAACAAAAGCCTTTTTCAATGCCATGGGTTTGAAGAAATTGTTTGAAATGAAGGAAGTAACATACCCCTCCCTTGTCTTGGAATTCTTAAGTTCTTTAAAAGTGACAAAAGTTGAGAATAGGGAAAATATTGAGTTTCGTCTAGCTAACACTAGTAGACGCATTACCTTTCCGGAATTGGGTGAAATTTTGGGTCTTAGCGATGAACCGAAATATTTTAAGCAATATGGGAAGTATGACCCCGAGCCTCTCTGGGAGGCAATCTCCGGGAAGAAATTTGAAGATTTTCATGCTTGTCGTGCTCTTTTGGTCCATCATCCGGGCATAAGAGTATGGCACAAAGTTGTGGGAAATACCATAATTGCTAGGAAATACACCAATCATTTCACAGGACTCGATTTTATTCTCCTTGAATCAACTTTGAATATTGGAAGAATTCACACCAAGCCTTACAATTCTTTGAGGCTATTGGTTGATAGATGGCTTCATGTTGATAGTGGGAAGAAGGGTACAACCGTTATTGTTAATGGCGGCCTTGTCACGGTCCTAGCCAAGCACTTTGATCCTAATTTCAATAAGGATAACAAGTACAAGGCAAAGGAAGGTGGCCATCTTATTGATATGTCCATCATGATTAACAAGTTTAAGTGGGTTGCTCACAATCCCCTTGACACTAAGTATGGGTGGCTTACTAGTGAGGCTCGATCATTCACTTTACCCGCAAAGATTTGCCGTCTTAGTGTCCACCGGACCAACTATTTACTTCCTCTATCCGAAGAAGCCGAGTACATCATTCAACAACAAAAGGGTGATCATGAAACTCCCTCCTCTTCCATTGTTATACCGCCTTACCCCTTTGTGTATGAAGAGTTCAAACCGCAAGGAATTGAAATTGGAAAAGACTATGTAACTCTTCTTATGCAAGCCATGCACAAGCAAGCTTATGAAGATCGGAAGAATGCTTATTTGGCTCAATATCCTCCCCTCTTACATCTAGCTAGGCAAGGACTCCTTGATCCATCTTGTCCTTTGCCTAGTTGGGCGGATAAAGAAGCCTTATTTCCGGGTTCATCTAGGGACGTGGTGGAAGACAATGAGGTTGTTGGAAATGGTGAAGAAATTGATGATAATATTGAGGAAGAAGCAAGTGGAGATGAAGAAAGAGATGGTGAAGATAATGATGAGCAAGATGATGGAGAAAGTGATGAAGAAAGTGCCAAGGAAAGTGGCAATGTGACCGCTTCTCATGAGGGAAGTGGTGATGATGATAGCATGATGGAAGACTAGCCTTGGAGACTCCTACTCTCCCACGGTTTGTCTATATCTCTTTGTATTCTATTTCATTTTGATCATTGTTGGTTTAGTCCTAGCAACATCAAAGGACTCACACCTCGGTACCATTGAGGTGTTCTTTATTGTTCCCATTTTTTTGAAAATCCAAAATGACAATCTAGTTTCATGCATAGCATAGTGTGTGCATGAACTATACCCATGCTTTGACATTAGCAATAGTGTCTTATTTGGTTTGGGGAAGTTAATGCATACACAACGGGAGGTAATCTAAATTATCCTCTCCGTCATAACAAAAACCATGCATCATGTAGTCTAGCTTAGTGTAGAATTGCATTTAGTATAGAAATCATGCATCATCTTTGCATAATTTCCATCATTTTGGCCATTGAGGACAATGCCCATATTAGTGTGGGGATGGGAATTCTAACACTTAACTTTTATTCAAAAAACCATAAAAATTGAAAAATTTCAAAAAAATCATAAAAATTTGAAAAATTGAAAAACCAAAAACAAGTTCATTTCCTTTGTATATATTGTCTTGTATATATTGTGTTTGTTTATCCTTGTTCACTTTGATTGACTACGCCACATCCGAGACATGAGGATATTGAAGACCGCATGGTATGATCTTTCCAATCTCCTTTTTCCTCTTTATGTTAATGACTATGTGGCTTTATTTTGATTGATGCGGTAAAAACAATGTGAACTTAGGACTTGCATTTAGTTTATTTGGCATACTAGTTGGTAGAATCATTTGCATTAGGATGTGTATATGTTAGTTGCATCATGGCATGTAGTTTGCATGTTAGAAAATTTTGTGAAACCGTCTATTTGGGAAGCTTGAGAAGTGTATATAGGCCCTAGTAGATGCTTTTTATTCTTAAGACTTTGCTTGTTAGAATGCTTGTAAAACACCCTAGGATGTGTCATGCTAGTATCCTTTGACCCATGGTTTAAGGCCTAGTCAAGAATACCTTGTGGTGTGATAACTCCTTGGCTACCGTTTATTCCAAGGTGACCCTTGAAACCATGCATACTTCTATCATTCATCCATGTTCTACCACATTTTTGTCATCAAAGGGAATTGGCACAAAAAGAAATCAATTTGAGTTCAATGAAATGAAAAGTGAAAGAAAGTTTGCAAAAATGCATCAAATGAAAAGAGGAGCAAAAATAGAACTCCTAAGCTTCAAATACAAGGCACCCTCGTTACTAATTGGGGTGACTTTGAAAATGTTCAAAAAGAAATGCAAAAAGTTGTCAAATATTGAAATACCAAAAATCAAAAGAAATGGCAAGAAAGTGTTCTCAAATGTCAAATGCCACAAGAAATTGGGGGGAAAAACAAAAACAAAGCAAAACTCCCAAAGTGAAACTCAAATATCTATCGATCCCTTTATCCATCATATCCATTTTTGTGCATGGTAGAGAGGGGACGACCCTTCTTCTTGTCTAGGCAAGAGGGGGAATTCCGCGATCCTCCAGTGTTTCTAACACCATAGGGAGTCTACTCTTGACAAAAGCATTTAACGATTGAGGACAAAGGTACCCTAGCTTGACACCTTTTGGAGGTGATTTATTGGTATCCTTCTAGGCTTAGTAGTTTGAACAAATTGCATCTATGAAGGATTGTGTACCCTTGAATTGCTTCCCTTGTAGATAATTTCCGCCACTTAGATGAGGAAAGTGGCTATTCTTTTTGTAGATGCATCCATTATGTGTTTGTTTTGTGTGCTTAATGATTGGATGTGTCGCCATTTTGGCAAGACCCACCTTGCCTTGCAAGAAGGCATCCTACCTCATGGTTGTCTTGCTGTGAGTTGAAGGGGCGGAGTGAGACCCGCTAATTGTCTCATATCGGCTATTATTATTAGGTTAGGTTAGTATTGGTCCTAGTCTTTGTCACCTCTTTACTCGGGACGAGCAAAGGTTCGGTTTGGGGATATTTGATGTGACCATAATTGGCGCATATTTAGCCCCCGAATTACCATTGTTTCCATGCTTTTTACTGCCTATTTGGGTCATTTCTTATCTTTAGTTCTTTGTTTTGCATATTCTTTGAGATTTTGATCCCTTGGTAGGAAAGGAGTAAGAATCTTGCATTTTCATGGCAAAACGAGGCTAAATTGATTGTATTCAATGACCAAGCATCAAGGAGAGACAAGACTAGAAGGCCTTTGTACATAGCATAGAATTCATGAAGAAAAGGGAAGAAAAGAAGAAGAATTGACGCTGCCAGACAATCCGAACGGATTGTATACAATCCGCCCGTCCGTCCAGCCCAATCCGAGCGTCCCTCAAAGGAATCCGCTCGGATTCCCCTCGCCAATCCGAGCGTCTTGCCCAAGGATCCGCTCGGATTCCTCAGACCAGATCCGGCCGTCCCGACTCCCATCCGCACGGATTTCATCACAAAGACGTTTTCATTCTTCAAGCTACGATTAGAGAAGCCCTTCTCTCGGAAAAATACCGGAGTCTCCTTGCTCAACTTAAAAAGTGTAATTACTAGTTTAGCCCTTAGTTAACCCTAATGCATCCCCCTAATTTTCACTATAAATACCCCATTAGTCTAATTAGAGGAGGATGTTCTTCTTATCAATAATTAGTGTAGTTAATATCAATCAAATCTCTCTTCAATATTGTAATCAAGTATTAATCAAGTTTTAATCCAAGTTTTAGTTCTTTAATCTCTCTCTTGTTCTTACTTTATTTTGGGTAATTGAAGATTATTTGGGTTATTATTGGGAGATTGACAACCTCTCAATCTAGGATTCAAGTACTTCTATTATTCTTGCTTTATTATTGGAATCATTAGTAGGTATAATCTCTTAATCCCCTTTTAATTATTGCTAATTACTTTCATTTATTCATCATGTTTCATTATGTTAGTATGATTGACAACCTTTCTAGCATGATCAATATGATAATGAGTGAGTAGTCTCTTAGCTAGGGTTTAATGGGTGATTAGGGGAAACCAACATGGGGAATGATTCATGCTTAAATTAATATGCTTTCATATCTTATTTGCTTGCTTGTTTTGATCTTAATACATGCACATGTTATATTTGATGAAATGCTAAGCCTATGAATCCTTGCATTTACTATCATCTTCTATCCTTTCAACTTGACTTGTAAGACATAACCCAACTCGAGTCTTGTTAGACCATGCATGTGTTGAGTAGGAAAGATTAAGTCGACTTGTAGGTGTTGTACAATCTAATCGATTCACTCCGGGACCCAAACTTTCCTAGGATTGTAAGATATAACCCAACTCAATCCATCACAACAATAATTGCTTGCTTATAATTTGAGAACATGTTTGTATGATCATATCCCATGATTCCCCTATGAACCCATGACACCCTAGTGCCTTTAATCAATTGTTTACACCCCTTATTTTATTCATCTTGCTAGTTTATTTTCATTGCTATTTTAGTTTAGTAACCTTCTACATCAACCCAATTTGTGACACCCCTTAGACACTACTAGTTACAATAGAATTCTCATTTCAATACCCGTCCCTTGGGATCCGACCTTTACTTGCCTCTTTACTAATTGTAGAGTTGTTTGTGAAGTATAAATTGTGTTTTGTATCGACCATTGACCAACGACCACATATGCTTAATTGTGAACACGAAATGGCCTCGATCACACTTGACGATAATCTTACGAATTGTCACAAATCATTCCACGTACCAAACATGCGGCCCAATCATCACCGGGTGGTTTGCGGGAGGTGCAGAAATGAGGTATCTACACATATCCGTTGTCTGCAAATTACCTTGGCTCCATTCCTTATTGTTTCTGACTTATGATTCATTCTCCCTTTCTGTTTTTTTTTTATATATTTGGTGATTATGTACTTTGAGAAGTCATCTTTGTTTAGTGAACAAACTATAAAGTTTAAGCAGTGTTTCCTTTGGACTAAAAAGTCATACTCAACAGGCTAACTGTTAACTTAAGCTAATGGAAAGAGGATGTCGCGTTCCGGGTGAGCTTCTAAAGCTTGTTATACCATAAAGAAAATAGAATGTCACACCAAAGCCGAGATGGAATGAGGGATCCTATTAAGGGTCAATATGCTTAAAAGCCATGGCAAATAGCATCAGAAATTGCATTCCTCAGAGCAAAAGCCTCAGCTTGCAGAAGCTCTCAAAAGATTAAGAATCCTTAGGAGGAAATGGGGGCTAAAGAGTACGTGTCCTGTAAAGGGATTGTTGCGATAATTTTTTAGGAGCAGACAAATGACAAAAAGCATAATTCTACCATCATTATTAGAGTAAAAAAAAGGTTCGAGAATTCATTAAACATCAAAAGACTAACGGAACACACAATTAAACCAGAAACAAAGAAAAGAGTAACAGTAAATAGTAAACGCCACAAGAGATTATAGTGATAGATCATTGATTAAGTACGTAAAATGAAGTAATGAATAGGTAATTAATGTGCAGATATCTTGAATCGAACAAAGCAACGAACACAAATGAAAGAAGTACAAACAAGAATACAACCCTAATCAACTAATTTGAATTATAAAAATCAGGAAAACTGAGGAATACAAAAAGAAAATGGGGGAATTGTGGAATTACCTAAATTGTAATATGCTCGAAATCGGAAAACTCGATGATGAAGTCAGCGGAACAGAGAAGGAAGCAAAATTGAAATCGGATATACGAAGTACTTTGGTCGAAATCACAATGATTGGCGCTCGAGATCAACGAGAATGGAGAAGGAATGAACCAAAGTTATCGCAGAAAAGAGGGTGTGATGAAGGAGGAGGGAGAAAGTTGAATGAAAAGAGAAAAAGTGCAGAACGCGTGATAATGATAATTGAAAAATGGAGAGTGAGACGGGTTGGACTAATCTCAACCCTATGTTTAATCTCAGCCCTTAAAGAGGTTCTCACAGTTCTCATTATCTTGATGGTTCTCATAGGATCCCAAATATATATATATATATATATATATATATATATATATATATATATATATATATATATATATATATATATATATATATATATATATATATATATATATATATATATATGATGGGGCATATGCACTCTCGACCAAGCCAACATATTGAGCAAGGTCAAAGATATCCACAAAGAAGTCAACGACTTAGACAAATTTAACCCTAAAACTTGACGCGACTGCAGCCGTCGGCTGTCTCCTGTGCCTCGGCTAGGACAACTAGCCAGCCGGGGCACATATCCGCGAACTCATATCCAAGACCCCTCGGCGTAGAGTCAACAGGGCCCGCCGGCCTGCCATGGGTCCCTCGGCCGAGGGTACATCAGTCTTTCCACCTGATAGCCACTTGGCCACTTGGCCACTATGTGACAAAAGGTGAAAGTCTATAAATACTCCTTAACTCTCATTGAGGAGGAGATCCACAATTTAACCTAAGAATCACTATTCATCTGGTAATATCTTCCTTATCTCTCTACAATATATATACTTCGCCAAGTAACAACAACTTATCTCTCTAAGTTTACTGACTTGAGCGTCGGAGTGAGTTCGCTCGGTCCAAAGCCGAGCCCTCGCTTTGTTCACCTGTTTCGGAGACCGAAAGGAGGATTCAACCAAGGACGTCATTCTACAAGCACGGGTGGTAACATATAACTGCTCTGGAATTACACCCGGAACAATTGGCGCCGTCTGTGGGAAAAGATACTAGAAGCTAGTCACATTCATTCCCAAACAAAAAAAAAACACAAAACAAAAACCCACCCAAAAAGCTAAGAAGATGTCGAAACAACCAGAGAAGGTGTTGGTGGAAAACGAATTTTACCAAGACGACACTTTCCACAACTCAGAAATCGGGCAGTCCCCCACCGGCCGTATCACTGATACGACGAACGGGACGCCAAAGGAACAAGATATGCTGGCCGCTGCACAACCAGTCACCATCATGGGACATGTGGTTGATGCGTGCAAACCAAGCTACTCCTGGATATAATTGGTAGTACGCCGGCTCACACTGTCACACCGACAAGAGCGGCGGAACCCGCCCAGGAGACCAGGGCCCAGAATGTGACTCCAAGAGACTTGAACGGAGCACTGGAGGAAGCTGGCCCTGTCAAGACGCCGGGGGAGCCCAGAGCGCTAGTGGTAGATCTTAGTCCTTCCCGCACTCGAGGGAGGACGGCGTCGCCGCAGTGCCGACGAGGCACCCCCCAGAGGAGTGAAAGAAGTCCGACTCACCAGAGTCGGAGAAGAAGCCCGACTCACCAGAGTCGGAGAAGAAGTCCTTCCCGCCACGGGGAGAGGAGCCGGACTAGGGATGTGAGGAGCCGATCGCCGCGTGTCGTTCGACACGTGGTCAGACAGCCCCTCAGCGCCTACGTCCTAGATACATGTCGGTTTGGGAGCAACCTGATGAGGTTTGGTGCTGAGTCTTCCCAACGACACTGCATGGGATGGCACAAAGTTGGTACAAGGGGCTACCCGACGGGTCGGTATACTGTTACGCCGACCTAAGGGACACGTTTTTAGCCCAATATTCTTGCAACAAGAGGAGGGCCGTTGAGACATCGGACCTCCTTACTATAAGACAGGAGGGAGGCGAGTCTCTCCAAAGTTATGTGAAGAGGTTCGACGCCAAGGTTCAGCAGATTCGTGAGTGAACAATGAATCGGCGGCCTTGCGGCGATGAAAGGCCTCCCAAGAGGGGACCTAAAGAATGAGCTCATCAAGTGCGGCGGCCTGAACCTGGAGTCCGCCAGGAAGATGGGCGATCAAGCCATAAAAGTGGAGGACTACCACAAAACCTGGGTAGGCCCCAGCGAGGCCGAGCACTCAGAAAGAAAAAGCCGCCGGGAGGACAACCCGGATGAAAGACGCCGTGACAATAATAGGTCACGGTCGACAGTCCGCCAGAAAACGGAAACTCGGCGGACGCCGGGGAGTTCGGGAACGAACCGCCGAGAAGCGGTACAATGATCACACCCCCTGGTCGTGTCTGCGCCGAGGTCTTCGCCCGAGCAAGAACGAGGGTCGAAGTGGGAAAGGCCTCCCGGCCGAGGAGTGACGGTGACACGAGCCAATCTTTGTGAGTACCATGGCCACACCGGCCACTTAATCGACAAATAGGCATCCGAGAACGCCATCGAAGAGCTGATCCGAAAGGGGAGCCTCGGCAAATATGTTGCCAAAGGCCAAAAGATCGACGCCGGCGGATCAAACAAGAAATCCGTCTTTGAACGGATAGGAGTGATCCATGTTGTCATCGGGGGCAACGAGAACGGTGGGTCCGCTCATGGGCACAAACGACACCTGAACGAGCTGTATCAGGCCATCAACTTTGTGCCCAATACAGCGGCTCCCGCTTCCAATATCCCCGATATAACTATTGGGAAGAAGGACTACGAGGAGTCATCGCCCCTCACAAATACCCACTCGTAGTCCACTTGGACATAGCTAACCACCTGGTGAAGAGGTGCACGATTGACACGGGCGCCTACACAAACATTATGTACAATGAATGCTTTCTCAACCTCGGTCAAGGTTGAAGACTTGAGCCCCGCACCAACCCGTTGTACAACTTTTTCCGGGGCCGGCCTGGTACCCTTTGGGTCAATCAGCCGGTGAGGTTCGGCGAGGAAGTGCGACCAAGAATGTTATGTCCGAGTTCGTGGTCATTGACGGCTCGTCCGCCTACAACGTTCTCATAGGCCGAGTCACCCCGAGCGAGGCCGATGCGAATGCCCATCCGGCTCGACATTGATGTATGTCTCGGACCGGGGGGAAGCGCATAAGCTCGTCTCAAAGAACGAAAAGGACGAGGTGGTCAATGTCCAAGTGTCCGCCAGAGGGTGCAACATGCAATCCTTCAAAGTGGCGAAGAAGTCAGAGAAGGGGAAGAGCCCATCCTTGCAACAGGAGGGCGAACGCATGGATACCACCGTCAGCATGGTCGAAGGAGCGGAGACCGAAGAGGTGGAGATTGACCCATGCCGCACCGTAACTATCGGTGTTAACCTGAGCCAAAATTCGAGCCGCCCTTCTAGATCTCGCGAGGAAGAACAAAGACGTCTTCGCCTACTCAGCGGCCGAGATGCCAGGCGTGAGCCGGGAGGTAATTGTTCACAAGCTGAACGTACTCCCCACCGCTCGCCCTGTCAAGCAAAGGATGAGGAACTCCTCAGCCGAGAAGGATGAGGCCATCAAAGCCGAGGTAGATAAATTACTAGCGGCGGGCTTTATCATGCCTTGTACCTATCCTGAGTGGTTAGCTAATGTTGTAATGGTGAGGAAATCATCGGGGGCATGGAGGATGTGCGTGGATTTTACCAATCTTAATAAAGCATGCCCCAAAGATTGCTATCCCTTGCCTCGAATAGATAGTTTAATCGACGCGACGGCAGCTACACTATCCGAGCCTCGCTGAACGCCTTCTCGGGTATCATCGGTGTTCATGGCCGAGAAGACATGCCTAAATGCGCATTCATCATCACGCTAACGGCACATACATGTACAAAATGATGCCGTTTGGTTTGAAGAACGCCGGTGCAACTTACACAAGACTGGTGGACAAAATGTTCCAAAATAAAAAAGGGCGAAACATTGAGGCTTACGTCGACGATGCTATTGTAAAAAGCAAGTCCGACAGCGAGCACTTAGCCGATTTACACGAGACATTTTGTTCACTAAGGAAATACAAGATGAAGCTCAACCCAATGAAATGCAACTTCGGTGTCCGGGCAGGTAAATTCCTCGGCGTACTTGTCAGCGCCAGGGGAATTGATGCCAATCCAGACAAAGTCCAGGCAATCCTAGACCTGCCGGAGCCGAGGAATCGAAAAGAGGTTATGATGCTGACATGGAGGATGGCGGCTCTAGCCCGTTTCATCTCTCGGTCAGCCGACAAGAGCACCCCATTCTTCAAGGTGTTAAAGGGGAATAAAGACTTCGGCTGGGGGGAGGAGCAGAGCACAGCTTTCAAACAACTGAAAGCTCATCTTCGACTCTCCCAACCCCCGTCCAGCCGATCTTTGGGGAGACACTATATCTGTACATAGCAATTACCTCGGCCACGGTCGGTGTCGTGATCGTCGAGAAAGAGGACAAGCAGCGACACCCAATCTACTTTGTCAGCCATACATTGTTGCCCGCCGAGAGAAATTACCCGCTGATTGAAAAAGCAGCCTTTGCTGTCGTCGTCGCTGCAAGGAAACTGAAACCCTACTTCGACGCACATCCCGTGACGGTCTTAACCGACCAGCCATTGGAGAAAGCATTGGAAAAATTTAAGCAATCCGGCGCAGCTCATCAAATGGGCGATAGCTATCCTGGCCGCATTCAAGACAAGCCAAGGCCCTCGATAAAGGGACAGACCGCAGATTTCCCGGCCGAGTGCACATACCAAGAAGAGCAAAACCCCAGAGTATGGGAGGTATACACCGACGGGTCCTCCACGACGAACACTCAGAGCCGCATACTTATCATCAGCCCAAACGGGGACGAGTTTGAGTACGCCTTGAAATTTACCTTCTCGGCCTCAAACAACGAATCCGAATACGAGGCGGTGATAACCGGAGTCGAGCTAGCTAGGGCTGCCGGGGCGGAGCACATCATTTTGAAAACAGATTCACTTTTAGTGGCTAATCAAATCAGAGGAGAGTACGAGACTCGAGACGACGGAATGGTAAGATACCTGGAAAGGGTAAAAGATGACACCTCAAAATTGAAATCTTTTCAGATACAATGCATTCCCAGGTCTGAGAACAACCGAGCCGACGTTCTCTCAAAGCTCGCCAGTTCAACCATCAAGAATGTCAGCCGAACCGTGCTGGTGGACATCAGGAATGCCAAGAGCATTACTGAGGCCGTCGGCATGGTGGGTAACATAGAGACCGAGACGACGTGGATGACTCCGATAATGAAATACAAATTGACAAATGAACTACCGGAGGACCGCAGTCTCTCGCAGAAGATAAAGAGGATCACAGCAAGGTACTTGGTGTTTGAAGGGGAATTGTACAGGAGGTCCGTGACGAGGCCACTCTTGAAGTGCGTCGGTCCAGCCGACGCGGAGCTAATACTGACAGAAATTCACGAAGGCATCTGCGGCCATCACATGGGGGCAAGAACACTAGCCCACAAAGCTCTCCGAGCCGGCTACTTCTGGCCCACCATGCTTGCGGATTCCAGAGCCAAAACCAAAAAGTGCAACAACTGTCAAATGCATGCTCCGGTGATACATGCGCCATCCCGAGACCTGCAGCCGGTACTTAATCCCCTTCCTTTCGCACAATGGGGGATGGATCTACTAGGGCCATTTCCAACGGCATCCGGCGGAAGAAAGTTCTTGATTGTCGCCGTTGACTACTTCACCAAATGGGTTGAAGCTGTAGCAGTACCTGCAAAGACGACGGCAGCCGTAAGAAAGGTAATCTGGGAAAATGTCATAACTCATTTTGGGTTACCCCAAGTCATGGTATTCGACCACGGCCGAGAGTTTTGGAGTGACACAATAATGAGTCGGGCGGAGGAACTTGGTATCAAATTTGCATACTCCTCCGTCTGTCACCCACAGAGCAATGGACAAAGTGAGGCGCCAATAAAACAATCCTCAACGGTTTGAAGAAGACAGTTGAAGACCTAAAGGGAAGATGGGCCGATGAACTACCCGTCCCCGTGGTCCCTGCGAACCACGGAGAAAGAAGCAATGGGGTCCCGTTCCACTTAGTCTACGGTCCGGCGCCCCGCCAATTGAAGCAACGGTGCCGACATTCAGAACGGCCACCTTTAACCCGGTTGAAAATGAGGAAAGCTTAAGAACCTCCCTAGACTTGGTCGAAGAAAGCCGAGATACAAAGACGCCTCAACTTGGCAAATATACCAAAACCGAATGAGAAGAGCTTACAACCGAAGAGTCCACAAAAGGGACTTGAAAGTAGGGGATCTAGTCCTAAGAAAGTCGGCCGCCACCAACAAAGGAAACATTCATGGTAAACTAACGGCCAATCGGGAGGGTCCCTACAAAGTGGTTGAAGAAATGAGGCCGGGTACATACCGGGTGACCGACATGGAGGGTGTGCCTCGATGAGTCATTGGAACACCGACAATCTCAGAAATACTATGTGTAGCGGCGGAGGTGTCCAAAACAATTGTTGGCACCCCAACGCATGTTTACATCTAATGAAGAATCACCCAATTTTTCCATCAAAGTGTTTATCCTCTCCGCAGTCATATCGAGGTAGACGCCACGGCCCAAGTCGGGCAGTCACCCCAAGAACGCTGTCGCGCAGAACCCCTAGTCGCCTCGGCCCACCGAAGGCCTGGCAGGGGGACACAACGGTCGATACGCCAAAGAACGCCGTCGCGCCGTAACCCCTAGTCGCCTCGGCCCACCGAAGGCCCTGGCGGGGACACAACGGTCGATACGCCAAAGAACGCCGTCGCGCCGTAACCCCTAGTCGCCTCGGCCCACCGAAGGCCTGGCAGGGACACAACGGTCGATACGCCAAAGAACGCTTGTCGCGCCGAACCCCTAGTCGCCTCGGTCAACCGAAGGCCTGGCAGGGGACACAACGGTCGATACGCCAATATACGCTGTCGCGCCGTAACCTCTAGTCGCCTCGGCCCACCGAAGGCCTGGCAGAGGACACAATGGTCGATACGCTAACATGTTCACAACGGCGGTTGGGAAGCGCAAATCCGACGCCTCGGCTAGACCGAGAGTGAAAGAGGAAGTGACCAACACGCTAACATGTTCAAGAAAAAGACGTTAAACGCAGTTGAGATACGCATTCTAGCCGCCTCGGCTAAGCCGAAGGTAAAAATGAAAAAGCGCTCAATTAATAACGCAAGAAGACAAGAAAAGACCTCGGCCAAGCCAGAGGCAAAACAAGCAAACTTTTATTAAAAATGATAACAGTTACAAGTGAGGAGAATACACGACGACGGCCGTCCCATAGGGATAAGCCAAAACGCAACCTACCAAAGTTTTACAAAAACAAGGAAAAGAAAAGCAAAAGGTTACGACATGATCATTTAAAGCGCCAAAAGATGGCGGGGAGGAAAGGCTCAATAGTTAGCCCCGACAGCTACAGACTATCCGAGATGTCGGGTGAGTCCGGTGACGGCCGCCCGTCTCCCTATGCTTGTTCTTGCCCTCCATCCAAAGGCAAGCAAAGATCATCGCCAGCATCATCTTCGGTGGCGGCCCAGGAAGGCTCGTCATTTTCACGTGCCTTTAGCCTCTCAGCCTTCTCATGGGCCTCCTTCACCTTTGCATCGTAGGCCGCCTTGGCCTCGGCCCATCCGAGCCACCTTCGCCGCCTCCGCCTTTTCCGCTCGCTTTTTCAGCGGCATCGGCCATCTCATCCGTGGTCGTTCAAATTTTTCCCACGGGAAGGAGCCTTCAGAATGAGCTTCTTGATTGCCTCCCCGGTCGCTTCCTCGGCCGATCCCTAATTGAGCGCACATGTTAGGGATGATCTCAGTTTGAAGCATCTCAATATCCTTCTCCCTTTGGGCAAGGATAGCCCTTGTGTCCCTATGTGCCTCCGACTGAGACAAGTACAGCTCCCTCCATTCTTCCCTCTTGGCAACAACGGCGTCGTAGCCGCCCTTATACCTGTCCCGCTCCTCCAAAGAAATTGGCGGAGGTGGCATCGCGGCCTCAACTATGGCCCTCTCGGCCAATAGCAGCTTCTCAGCTTCCTCCACACGCTTCCGAGCAGCAAGGAGGTCAAGTTTAGCCTTCCCGGCTTCTCCCTTTGCAGCGGAAAGATCAAGCTTAAGCCGTTCGATCAATGGCCCAGCTTGGGCCATGACCTTTTCTTGCTCTATAATGTGGGAGCCGGCTAGTTGAGTCCACTTTGCCAACCTCTTGTATATTCTTGTACCCTCTGCCACAAGCTCGGCGGGGGAAACCTTCTGGAGTAAGGAGTCAACGCTGACATTTCTATCACCCGCCTTCTCAGGCTGCTTCTCTAATTGCCGTTCAGTAAGAAAGACGGCTGCCGACGGCGGATCTACAAAAAATCCACACAGCGCATCCATGTCAACATTCATTGACACATCAGAGAGTCTGTCATCGGGAATGCATAATGAACCAGCTAAGTCTGAACCACAGGTTAGGTTCGTACCAGTCTGGACCCTCTTAGATGGAGGACCGGGTGAATCATTCTTTTCCCCGGCGACGGTAGAAGCCGGCAGTGGCTCTTTTCTCTTCTTTGGAGGAGGAGGGCCCTTCGCAACGGTCACCACCTCCTCGGAGACATCGATGACCTCCACATGCTCCTTCTGGACTGTTGGGGTTGAAGAGGGAGTTGGGATTGACGCCGTCGCCGACCTGGACGCTGCCTTTGGTTTTCTCTTTGGCACGCCTCCGAGAACCCGTGCTTGAGCCACCGCCGGATCCAGTGCCTTCAGCTGCTTGTCCATAAGTTCGTTGAGAGCCAGTCTACGATCACGCGCGTTAGCCTGAGGGTGCCGCTCAACGACGTTCCCGTCCTTATCAAGCCCTAACCTCTTCAAGGTCCTCTCGGACAGATCCTGGCCAAACCGGTCTGCAAGAAACTAGACAAGAGTTACATAAAAGAAGTAAAACAAAGCTCTAAAAACAGGAGCGTAACAGGCAAAGATGGGCCTCACACCGACCCTACTCACCCTGGTTGAGGGCCGGTATGAGGCCGACGCGGCAAAGCAGCTCATCCTGAAGAATAATCTGAGTCGGGGGCACCCATCCCTTCTCAAGATCAAACAAACGATCGCCCGCTCCTCATCCGCACCAAGAGGAACCCTACTGGCATCCATCTTGAGCTTACTGTGGGAGACCCATTTTTCACGCTCCCTCTCACTCTCGCACAGCAAGTTGACTTGGTGCTGGAAGGACCGGGGCAGCGGATAGTCATCCGGCACTTCGACATACACCCACCGCCCCTTCCAGTCCTTGCAAGAAGAAAGCTTGTCAACAGAGACGTAGCCCGGCTCCATCTGCACGCTGTACCACCCCGCTTTGCCGGGGGTCGATGCCCGAAGATGATGAAGCCGGCGGAATAAGTTAACTGTAGGGACCTCCCCCTTGAAAAGACAGAGCCACACGAAGCCAACTATCGTCCTAATGGCCAACGGATGCAGTTGAGCCACGGCGACGTTCATAGCTTTGATGATGGCCGTGCCGTATTTATTCAAAGGAAACCGGAGCCCATACTCCAGGTGCCTGATATATACGCCGATGTGACCCGGAGGAGGGCAACAGACCGCCTGACCCTCCCCAGGGATAACGATTTTGTACCCCTCACCGAAGGAGAAATGACTCTCGAAAAGAGTTCCACCGGAACAACTGGCGAATTTATTGGTCCAGGCACGGTCAGGACCAGTCATGCAGGCCTCGCCGTGATCCAGGATATGCGGCCTCTCTTCACCGGAAGGAATCCTTTCCTCACCGTCATCATCAAAGTCATCATCATCCTCCCAACCCTCCAAAACTTTTGGATCGACTTCGGGAGACGGAGACCTAGGGCCCCCAGACCTTATCGGGATGGCGTCTAGTATCTCCTCCTCATCAAGACGCGACGGGGAACCCCCCGGCGCAGGCTTACTAGGTCCGGCACCAGCAGAAGACATGTTTACAACAAAACTTACAAAATAAGAGAGCGAGAAAAATTTGTTTGTTTACCTTGAAGAAAAGCACTATCCGAAGTGACGACTCTGAAGATTAGAAGAGAAAGAAGCCCTTGAAAGTTTAAAGAGAAGAAAATTTTAGAGAAAATGAAATTGGTGGCCAATTTCAGGGACTAACTGCCCTATTTAAAGGGGAAAGCCCATGAAGAAGGACCAATCAGGGCACAACCCATGAAACGTCAGCCAATCAGCGAACAGACACGTGTCAGACATGCAACCACGGAATGTCAATCGTTGCAACAGTTGAACGTCAATCAATGCAACAGTGACCAAGCGTCTTTAACACGCCCCTTCATCTCTTTGCCTACCCATCTTCCTCAGCAAACTCTCAAGTATCTGTTCTCCGCCGGCCACATGATCAACCAAGCTTGTCAGCACCGGCTGAGGGCAATCAAAAGCACACGGCGCTCACAACCTCGGTCTCGGCCAGCACCACTTTCTTTTCCACATCTGATGTCCATTACACATCCATGTGGAGGGGGGATATGGTACGGCCTAAGCAGAGCCATGCCGAGGTAGAAGAAGCCGGGGCAGAAAAATTGGGTCTTACGCAGAATATACGCTCAACATACATCGGAGCCCATACCACGGCATAGACTACGCTGGGGGCAAATTGATGGGGCATATTCTGCACTCTCTGACCAAGCCAACATATTGAGCAAGGTCAAAGATATCCACAGCAAGTCAACGACTTAGACAGCCTAACCGACGCAGCCTGTCGGCCTGTCTCCTGTGCCTCGGCTAGGACAACTACCCAGCCGGGGCACATATCCGCGAACTCATATCCAAGACCCTTCGGCGTAGAGTCAACAGGGCCCGCCGGCCTGCCATGGGTCCCTCGGCCGAGGGTACATCAGTCTTTCCACCTGATAGCCACTTGGCCACTACGTGACAAAAGGTGAAAGTCTATAAATACTCCTTAACTCTCATTGAGGAGGAGATCCACAATTTAACCTAAGAATCACTATTCATCTGGTAATATCTTCCTTATCTCTCTACAATATATACTTCGCCAAGTAACACCAACTTATCTCTCTAAGTTTACTGACTTGAGCGTCGAAGTGAGTTCGCTCGGTCCAAAGCCGAGCCCTCAGTTTGTTCACTGTTTCAGGAGACCGAAAGGAGGATTCAACCAAGGACGTCATTCTACAAGCACGGGTGGTAACATATAACTCTCCTGAATTACACTGAACATATATATATATATATATATATATATATATATATATATATATATATATATATATATATATATATATATATATATGTTTGTAAGTATTTTCTTTGTTTTTCTTTTCTGTTTTTTTTTTTTAATTTAAATTTTAGTTTAAGGATGAGCCTTATAGGCTAATCCTCTGTATTACATTATGACTATCTGAATTAATAATTATTTAGACTCCATGACTCTTATACTGGGTGCGGTGCTGGTGCTTTTATACCTTGGCTTAGATTTTGGAGATAGTTTAAACTTGGGTTATTATTGTTATAAGCTCATGGGATCGTCCTGTTTGCCCGTGTTTGCCTGGGATTGGCGTTTTGGGTGTTAGGAGTGGTCATTGAGCTTATAACCATATTAACCTTTGAGTTTTGTAAAACTACTGTCTCCTTGGCCCTGGTTTAAGAGCTCCCCATTTTGGTATCAGAGCCATGGTAGTTGAGGATAATTATTTGTTTTGGTTAGTTATAGTGTAACACCTCTTTTACTTATGAATCTTATGAAGTATGTTTTTGGTAGTAAAAATACTATCAAGAATGATGTTAGTTATGAGGTTGATTTACCTAGAGACTTAGATCTACTTAATAAGTGGACTATTCCAGAAGTGGAAGTAAAAACCATCTATAAGTTGGGGTTTTTTGAATCATTAGGATTGAAGCAAGTAGTTAAGACTACTGAAGAATCTGTATCTCTGCATAATGAAGAGATGTTTTTGCAATTATTAACCAATAGAGACCTTGATCCTTACAGAACAAAGGACTACAAGTTTATTCATGTAGGATTAGTACAAATTGCTTTTAAACCATTGACCTTAGAAGGACTGCCTGAAAGTTTTGTTGCAGCCTTAAGGGATGGAAGAAATTTAGACTGGAAAATGTCTATTATGGGAATTATAAAATCTAGTCTGGCACATGGACCAGTTTCTTTTGATGTTTATCCTAATTTAACTCTTTCGTTATCTGATAATAATATTCTGGATGCTTTGACTTTAAATATAAAAACTCATGGTTATAATTATGCTCCAGGGTCAGAAGTTATCTGTATATGTTACAGGATTTATTATAAACCTTTATACACGATGAACCCTCATTGCAGAATAGCTGATAAGCCTCTGAATGAGACTAGTTATAGAAACCAATTTTCATAAGTCAGATATTACGACTAGAAGAAAAATTAAGTGGGAAGAAATAGACTTTCCTGATAGTTGGAAAATAGAAAGAGCTATGAAACCACAGTTTAAGGTTGACACCAACCTTTTAGATGTGCTACAGACATGTGATGGGTCTGCAGATTTGATTTTTAAAAATCAAGCAAATCTTTTGAAGGTTAAGTCTCATAGACTATCCAGATCTAGTTCAGTTAGATCTTTTATTTCTCCTTTAGATTATGAGTTGGATAGATCTGCTCCTTTTAGGGCCTCTACTTCTCAACTAGAGGAAGAAAGTGATAATTTGCAAGATATAAGAATAAAGAATTTAGAAAGGTGTAAAGAGAACATTCTCAGAGGACAAATTGATGAACCTCAATATGAGACTTTGTCTCAAGCTAGTTTTAACTGTCTTAATGGATAGAAAAAAAAGATAGATTTTGGCTTTGAAAGCAAAGCTCGATATCTTATTAAGGAAGAATTTAAGTTGTATAAGTGGGAAAAGTTTAGAACTTGGTTCCTAAAAAGCTTTACTGATGAGCAAAAGGATAAGCTTCAGGATAAGTTTTACGAAGAATGTACGCAAAGAAATGAGATCATGTTCTTTGCCCCATGGTTTTTCTCTACCTATGTAGGAACAAATTTGTCTGTCATGGAAAGACAATATAAATTGGCAGAAAACAGAACTGTTAAAATTGTTTATCCTCCCTTGGAAGGATTTAATTTGGGAACTTGTCAGTTTACTGCTTTATCCAGTGTTTATCAGTCATATGAAAATACTCTAAAAGCTACGCAGTTGAATGTGTTGACTGAACAGCAGAATTATGCTAATCTTATATTACATATTGTGGGAGAACATCTAAGTTCTTTACAGGAAAAAGTTAATAATATTGAGAAGATTGTGACTTCTTTAAAGGATAAAGTTAGTACTGGAAATTTGGGAGTAATTCCCCAGAATATTCCAAGTACCTCTAGATCAGGACCTTCAAAGGTAAATATACAAAGTCCTTATGATATACAAGATTTTATAACAAAGGCTCCTATGAATTGGGAGAAAGCTCTCAAAGAGCAAGAAGATTTAAGTAAGCAAGTTGAGTTGAAACTCAAAGAAAAGTTTGAAAAGTTATCTCTAAAGACTCTTAATGGTTTTGTACAAAGTCTTTCGGATAATGAAAATAACCGTAGACAAGTTATAAAGGATGAGTTAAACAAAATGGATACAAGGTGGGCAGATAAACCTATTCAAAGGTTGTTCTATTACAATAGGCCTTCGCCTATAGATGTTCTTCATGAGGAACAGGAATACCATTTGAATAATAGTTATAGTGGAAAATGCATCTATGAATGGAACATATCGGCTTTACAGATAAACAGATTTATAATCAGATCCACAGGATTATGATGTATAGCACTATGCGCAAAATTGCTGGTAATAGCGATGTTGTTGTTGCTAAGATGATTACTGCAGGATTTACTGGCCAATTGAAGGGTTGGTGGGACAATTGTTTGTCTCAAGAAGCTAGAACTATGATTATCGATACTAAGATTGATATGCCTGATGGTATACGGAAGAAAAATGTTGTGTATACCCTTGTAGTCAACATAGTTGAACATTTTACAGGGAGTTATTCTGATAACAATGAGAATATTAGAACCCTATTACAGAATTTAAGATGTAAAACTCTTACAGATTTTAGGTGGTATAAGGATACTTTCCTTAGTAGGGTTATGGAATTACCAGAAGCTTCCAGTGAACACTGGAAGTCTAAATTTGTGGATGGTTTACCTTATATTTTTGCTGAAAGAGTTAGGAATAACCTTAGAAATGGGTATACCTCTATTCCTTATGATAGCTATACATATGGTAGTATCATAGGAACTTGTATTCAAGAAGGTTTAAACCTTTGCAATGAGCTTAAGTTAAATCAGCAATTAAAGAGGCAGAATTTACTGGAAAAGAATCAATTAGGTGAATTCTGTAACCAGTTTGGTATAGATGTTCCTGTTCAACCTAAAAAGAAAAGGTATAAGCAAAGTTCTGGTAGAAACTTTGAGGAAAAACCCTATTATAAAAGAAGAAAGAAAAGGTTTTCTAAGGCAAAATATGAGACAAAAGCTGAAAGGAATGCCTTAAGAAGGTCTAGTAAGAAGGCCCAGAAGTATGAAAAACCAATGGTTTGCTATAAATGTAATAAAGTTGGTCATATTGCAAGAAATTGTTGGACTAAGAATAAGATTTCTAGTCTGGATATTGATGACAGCCTTAAGGATAAGTTGTATAAGATATTATTGGTTTCAGATAATGAATTGGAAACTTCTGATTCCAGTACTGATGAAGGAATTAAAATTATGGATAATGATTCCTATTTATCTGAATCATCTGAATCTTCTAGTTCAGAATGTGAACCCTGTTCAAATAATAAACCTTGTATAAGGGAAGAAAATGATTTCTATAATTTGGTATCTCAATTTGAGGATAATAGAATAAATGTCATTGATGCTCAGGATTGGGTTAAGATCCTCTAAAGTATTAAGGACCCTGAGGCAAGATCAAAATTGATTGATATAATGGGAAAGGAACCCAGTAGTTCTGGTACACAAGTTTCTTGGTTAGGAAACCAAGAAAAGAATGAGCCCTACACAATGAGTGAGGTTTTTAAGCTTTTAAAGCAAAGAAAGACTACTGGTCAACCTACTTCTTTAAAAGATGTTCTTATAGAAATGGAAAACCTTAAGGAAGAAATTAAGGTTATGAAGGAGCAGGCTAAGCAGCAAGATATTAGGATATCTAATTTAGAAGTATTACAAATCCTTGGTAATGATACTAAGGAAGCAGATGATAATTTTGTTCCAGAGAATATGGATAATAGTATAACTAAACATTTTATACAATCTGGAGGAATGGTTCAAAACGAGGAACCACAAAACCAAGTTATTGCTTTGGATAAGGGAAATGAATTTTTACAGAATATCGAATCTGTAATAAGCCAGAAATGGTATATTAAAGTCAGCTTAAATATTGGTGATTGTTTCAAGAATGATCTTATTTCTCTTGTTGATAGTGGAGCTGATTTGAATGTAATTCAAGAAGGTATGATACCTACTACTTATTTTCAGAAAACCTCTCATACTCTTTCTCATGCAGGAGGAAAAAAGCTCAACATTGAGTTCAAAATTCCAAAAGCCTATGTTTTCATAAATGGTAAATGTATTTCTTCATCCTTTATTTTAGTCAAGGATAGATTGACTACTCCAATTATATTAGGAACCCCTTTTATTAACCAAATTTATCCTATCACTTTTATTGACAAAGAAAAGATTATTGCTACATATAGACATGAACCTATTGTTCTAAGGTTTGTCACCAAACCCATTACAAAAATTTTACACCATGTCTATGATCATCTTCTTCATAAGGAGAAACAATTAAATTTTTTAAAACAAGAAGTTTCTATACTAACTCTTGATGAAAAATTGCAGAATTCGAGATTACAAGGTAAGATTACTCTTTTGGGTAATAATTTTGCTACTTCTATATGTGGTGATCATCCCTCTGCGTTCTGGGATAGAAAAAAACATGTTGTTACTCTTCCTTATGAAGGAGACTTTTATGAAAGGAATATTCCGACCAAGGCAAGACCTTGTCAAATGAACTCTGAGTATTTGACCCTGTGTCAAAAAGAAATAGCATCTTTATTAGAAAAGAAGTTAATTACAGCTTCTAAATCTCCATGGTCATGTACTGCGTTCTATGTTTATAAACATACTGAACAGGAAAGGGGAGTCCCCAGACTTGTTATTAATTATAAACCTTTAAATAAAGTTTTAAAATGGATTAGATACCCTATTCCCAATAAAAAGGACCTTTTAGATAGATTATATGACTCTGTTATATTTTCTAAATTCGATTTAAAATCTGGATATTGGCAAATTCAGATTCATCCTGATGACAAGTATAAGACCGCCTTTAATGTTCCTTTTGGGCAATACGAATGGAATGTTATGCCATTTGGATTAAAGAATGCCCCCTCTGAATTTCAAAAGATTATGAATGAAATTTTCAATGATTATGCTGATTTTATCATTGTATACATTGATGATATTTTAGTATTCTCAAAAACTATTGAAATGCATTTTAAGCATTTGGATATTTTCCAAAAAATTATTATTAGAAATGGTTTAGTAATTTCTAAGCCTAAAATGATGCTTTTCCAAACCAAGGTAAGATTTCTTGGTCATAATATTGAAAAAGGTAGTATTATTCCTATTAATAGAAGCATTGAGTTTGGTTCTAAATTTCCTGATGAAATTACTGATAAGACTCAGTTACAAAGATTTTTGGGAAGTCTTAATTATATTTCTCCTTATTACAAGAATATTGCGGATGACACAGCTTTCTTATATGACAGATTGAAGAAAAATACAGTCCCCTGGACTGATGAGCATACTAATGCTGTTAGAAAAATTAAGGCTAAAATTATATCTTTACCATGTTTATCTCTTGCAAATCCCTATTGGGAAAAAATTGTTGAAACAGATGCGTCTGATAAAGGATATGGTGGGATTTTGAAACAAATTGATCCTGCTACTAAACAGGAATTACTTGTTAGATTTTATTTTGGAAAATGGAATAAAGCTCAGTCTAATTATGCTACTATAGCTAAAGAGGTTTTAGCTATTGTTAAATGCGTTTTAAAATTTCAAGACGATTTATATAATAAGCCTTTTATTGTTAAAACTGATTGTAAGGCTGCTAAATACATGTTTACTAAAGATTTTAAACATGATGTTTCTAAGCAAATGTTTGCTAGGTGGCAATCTCATTTAGCTCCGTTTGACTTTCAAATTATTTATAAAAAGGGTGAAGATAATCACCTTCCTGATTTTTTAACCAGAGAATATTTGTAATATGGATAATTTTATGCAGATGATTCCTGGTTATCAAGGATCTTCCTCTTATAGGGGAAGAGGACAAGGCAATTCCTCTTATAGGGGAAGAGGACGAGGAAATATCCTTGTTCAGCATGGCAACAAAGTTCTTACTATGATGGAGACTGGTAATATCAGCTCTGAAATTCAACAAACTTCGGTTAAACCAAAGTCTTCATATTCAGCAACAATACAAACTGATACTAAAAAAGAAGATGAAATGCTGCTTAATAATAATGAAGAAAGAGTTATACTCTTACTTAATAAAGGTGATGAAAAATGGGAAAATGATCCCTGGTATCTACATAAGAGGTACCTAGGAGGATTGGGTTATACCCAAGAAACTTATAAACATAGACTCTTCTATGAAGAGATTCTCAAGGCCAATGGCTGTACAATTCAACATTTTCTAAACAATTCAAACAAAGAGACTTATAAGTTCTCTAAAATAATTATTGGGAAAATATTTTCCATAACTGATTGGGGTATATCTCCATTTACTGAACGATCACTTATAGTGAGGAATGTTCAGATGAAATACAATTATTGGGATTATATCCAAGCGTTTAATAAAACGTTTTTTTTTATGAAAATGAGTATTTGAGCCATACATGGTTCATTAAAATAATGGTTTATAACCATGATTTACCAAATTGGTTTATTGAATGGTGAAATTTTTATGGGGCTAACCCAGAAATTTTACCAAAATTATTTAAAGACTTATTTTGTCAATGGAAAGAGCTTAAGCCTGCCACTCAGGATAATATACTTGAGAATTTACAATTTTTCATGGACTTTTCCATACCATGGATCTGGAGAGCTGCTCCAGTAACGGGTTATACCCGAGGAATGTTATGTCTCAAATATCGATCCTATTCAAAGTTTTGGGACAAAATGATTGAGAAAGATGAGGAGGGTGAATTCCTTTCTGCCCCTACAATTAAATTACTTAAGGAGAAGATTACTCTTTTCCTTGATCAAAAAGAACAAGTTGAGGAACAAGCTGCAAGGAAGCAGAGGCATAAAGAAATTGATGTTGTTTTGAGTTTATGGGCTGATGATTCCCCAGACCTTCAAGGTCTTACTGATGAAGAAATTACATAGGCTTATCAAAAAGCCTTATGGGAAACCCTACAAAAGAAGAAAAATGCAGATAAGGCATCTACATCTGTTGTCTCAATGAAAGGATCTAAATCTGATGCATCAATGACGTCATTGCATAGTCAGTCGTCTTTTAGTATTTTACTACAGGACTCTCAAGATCCTGATGAAGATTTTATTCCGGATGCTGGCAAAAAGAAGGGAAAGGACAAATGTCTACTTCAACTTTAATTCGGAAATGACATAAGTGTTTAGGTGTCCAGGACAGCTGTCTGTCTTTTATCCTTTATTAAAGTTGCTTTTGTAAAAGCATTTATAATGCTTAATCATACTGTCTGTAATGACGTAAGTGCTTACGTCTTTTTATTTGTCTTTCCTTATCCCTCTGCCTATATAAAGAGGGTTTGTTTACTTTCTAAAGGCATCAAGTTTCCGGACGCCTTCTCTCTCTTTTGTAAAACCTCCAAAATATCAATAAATAAATCAAGTGTTATTCTTCTGAGCACGACTTAAGTTTGTAAGTATTTTCTTTGTTTTTATTTTCTATTTTTTTTTAATTTAAATTTTAGTTTAAGGATGAGCCTTATAGGCTAATCCTCAGTATTACATTATGACTATCTGAATTAATAATTATTTAGACTCCATGACCCTTATACTGGGTGCGGTGCTGGTGCTTTTATACCTTGGCTTGGATTTTGGAGATAGTTTAAACTTGGGTTATTATTGTTATAAGCTCATGGGATCGTCCTGTTTGCCTGTGTTTGCCTGGGATTGGCGTTTTGGGTGTTAGGAGTGGTCATTGAGCTTATAACCATATTAACCTTTGAGCTTCAATGACATTTATTCTATTATCCTCAAATTGAGATACCAAATTATAGAAATCATTTTCTTCCCTTATACAAGGTTTATTATTGGAACAGGGTTCACATTCTGAACTAGAAGATTCAGATGATTCAGATAAATAGGAATCATTATCCATAATTTTAATTCCTTCATCAGTACTGGAATCAGAAGTTTTCAATTCATTATCTGAAACCAATAATATCTTATACAGCTTATCCTTAAGGCTGTCATCAATATCCAGACTATATATATATATATAGAGAGAGAGAGAGAGAGAGAGGCGGGATCTCGTGAGTTTGGTTCTTACGGTGAGTTGTGAGTTTGGAAAATCTCAGCTGATTTAATAAAAAAAAATCTCGCGCAAACAAACGAAACATTAGCAAATAATAGCTCAGCCCATTGAAATTAAATAAACATCTTTCTCTCACCTCTGTGTAAAAAAAAAACCCCAAATCTCTAGAAAATCACACTTTCATTATCGTGATTTTTTTTTTTATCAAATCCATTAAATCAGTATCGATTCATCAATTAAAACAGGAAAGTCATTGGTTAGGATGTATTAGCTGAGTGCGCATTCACTTGTAAGTTAATTGCAAATCAAGTGCCTTCAATTTTTTTAGCTTCGTGATTGCTCTTAAAATGCACATGCCTTTGTCTGGACAACACTGGTTGCAAACAATGGGAATTTTCAAAGCAGTTGGACTGGATTTCAGGTATTGCGCCTATTTGGGAGCTTTCGGATTTGCTGATTGTAAATTAGCTCATATGTTTGGCGTCTATTTGTTGTTTCATGCTTTGTTCTTTGTTCTTGTACTTTTTAAGCTATTGTTTGCTCAATATCACACTTTTTAAGCTATGGAATGCATAGATTCGCAAAGGGAGCTTTCGGATTTGCTGATTGTAATTTGGGATTTTCGTCCGTTGGATCACTTTATAAGAGTGAGTTGTACACTTGTGCCTCATCGTTTGCTCTACGCCTCTACTTGATCTATTCATCCACATAATTCATTCTATATGATTTGCCCAGTTCAGCTGCAAATGGGTCAAGAGCGTCAAGTTCAGCTCAGGTATGATATTGGGTCATTCCGGTACAAGTTGGTTGGGTGTGAATTAGTGGGTGTGGATCGTCAATTAAAGCCAAAACAGTAGGGAACTAGAGTTTTGACATTCCGGTACAAGAGAGACTTGTAAATGCTAAAACAGTAGGGAACTAGAGTTTTGACATTCTATAATAAGTACCACGTAATACCTAGCGGCTTGCACGACCCATTTCACATTTTTTTTTTGTATTTTAATTTCAGTTGTTGAAGACGCTCTTAAGAAACATGTGGTAAAAAAAAAGAGAATAACAGTGAAAGAGACATAAGAGGGTGGTTTGGCATACTTGGTCTTTGAATTTTGTGTGTATCAGAAGTCGTGACAACGGTATTTCGTGAGGAGGGCATATGGGACTGACTTGGTGTCTTTTGTCATTTATTGGGCAGAAATAACATTACAATAACACAAAAATAACAACACAATAACATGCAGTAAAAAAAGAGTAAAAAAATCAAAGTGACAGCAGAATAACAGTAGAATAACAGCACAATAACACGTGGTAAAAAAAATGAAAGTAGTAAAAAAAAATCAAAGTGACACCGGAATAACATCACAATAACAGAAGAATAACAGTAGAATAACAGCACAATAACATGTGGTAAAAAAATCAAAGTCGTAAAAAAATCAAAGTGGCACCGGAATAACATCACAATAACACCAGAATAACAGTACAATAACACGCGGTAAAAAAAAAGAGAAAAAAATCAAAGTAGTAAAAAAAATCAAAATAGTAAAAAAATCAAAGTGACACCGGAATAACATCACAATAACAGCTTACAGCACAATAACACGTGGTAAAAAAAAAGAAAAAAAATCAAAGTCGTAAAAAAAATCAAAGTAACAGCAGAATAACATCACAATAACAAATGGAATAACGAATAAAGACAATAACATGTGGTAAAAAAAAGAGAAAAAAAAAAAATCAAAGTCGTTAAAAAATCAAGTTAAAAAAAACACAATAACAGCATAATAACACGAGGTAAAAAAATAAGAGTGAAAAAAAATTCAAGCAAAAAAAAATTTGGTACAAAAAGAAAAAGAAAAAAAGGTAACATAATGAGAAAATTAGAGAAAAACATAAGAGAAAAAAAATCAAAGTTGTAAAAAAAAGCATAATAACACGAGGTAAAAAAAAGATAAAAAAATTAAAGTAAAAAAAAAAAAAGAGTAGCACTAGAAAAAAGAGAAAATAAACTAAATAACAATGTTTTTATATGACAACTAAGATTAATCTTGGCCACTCATCTCTAATTTAATCTAATGGTTGAGATTCCCCCAACTCACAACTCACCATAAGAACCAAAATCACCAAATCCAATCTCTCTCTCTCTCTCTCTCTCTCTCTCTCTCTCTCTCTCTCTCTCTCTCTCTCTCTATATATATATATATATATATATAGAGAGAGAGAGAGAGAGAGAGAGAGAGTAAAGTTCTCCTAAGTCCTTTACATCTATTGAGTCCCTAAGTCTTTATATGGACCTTTTGATGAAGGGAATCAATGGGTGAGATTAGATCTCAATGAAGGGCTAGAAATCAAGCTCCCTTAATTACCTCCTCAACTCAATTAAATTTCCTACTAATCACTCCTTCCCTCATTATCACACCCTCCTCTCCTTCTCTAAATCTCACTCTCACATTCTCTCATTTTACTCTCATCAAACAAAAAAACCCCAAAAAATCTCAGAAAAAAAAAACCCAATGAAACAAAAAAAACCCAAAAAAATCTCAGAAAAAGAAAATGAAAAACGTTCCTCCTCAACGTCGCCCTCCTTCCTCCGGCAGGCCCTCCTTCCTCCGGCAGCCAGTGACCCAGCCATCATCTCCCTCCCACTAACAACCCAGCCTCCCACCAACAACAACCCAGCCTCGAAATCCTCCCGCCTCCTCTCCTCATTTCAATTTTTTTTTTCATTTTTCGTTTCAGATCTGGGCCGACGGCCATGTTGATGGTGTTTGGTTTTTTTTTTCGTTTTTCGTTTTTCCTCTTTTTTTTCGTTTTTCGTTTCAAATCCTCCCGCCTCCTCTCCCACCAACAACAACCACACAATCGTCTTGTTGTTTGGTTTTTTTTTTTCCAGTTTCGTTTAATAATTTATTGTTATTGGTAATTTTTAGATCTGAATTTTTTTTATCGTCTTTCTTTTATATTTAAGGCATGTGGATGGAAAACGCAGTAAAATATGGTTGCGGTGATCTGCATTACCTTTGGAAAACGGTTCCACTTCAGTGTCGTAACCTTGGTTTAATACCTACATTGGAAATTACTGTCATGAGTGTGTGTAAAAGGTAGTGAATATGTTGGTGATTAAGGATTGATAGTTTTCATTGTTCTGAAAAAAATAGAACTAATGTCAATTGTACAAGAGTAGTACGGAGTATTAGTTTCCTGAGATGAAACTTGTTGATCATGGTTTGTGTGTCAGCTGTATGGTTAGGCCGGTTTTTTCATGTGTTTTTGCGCAGAGAAGATTTACTTGAATTTTTGTCATAAATTTTTCAGATATAATTGTGAATTTTAAATCTCGCCTTGTTAATATCCGTCTTGTAAATATGTATTTGCAAATTTTTGTATATTAAAATTACACTTTTTTTGTTAAAATTACATTTATTTCTGTTACAATTATACTTTTGTCCGCTAAAATTACACTTTTCCTATTAAAGTTATAATTACACTTTTTTTTGGTTAAAATTACACTTATTGCTGTTACAATTACACTTATTTCTGTTACAATTACACTTTTTTTTGTTAAAATTACACTTATTGCTGTTACAATTACACTTATTTCTGTTACAGTTACACTTTTTTTGGTTAAAATTACACTTATTGCTGTTATAATTACACTTTTTCCTACTAAAATTACACTTTTTTTGTCAAAATTACACTTTTTCTGTTAAAATTACACTTTTTTCCCTTTAAAATTACACTTTTTCCTGTTAGAATTACATTTTTTTTCCTTTAAAATTACACTTTTTTACTTTAAAATTACACCTTTTACGGTTAAAATTACATTTTTTCCTGTTAAAATTACACTTATCTCTATTAATGACTAAAGTTACACTCTTGGACTAAAGTTAGACTAATTTGGACTATTTGGACAATTTAGACTAACTAATTTGGACAATTTGGACAATATGGACTAACTAATTTGGACTATTTGGACTATTTGAACTAACTAATAGACTTATTTACGACTAAATAGAATACAATATTTGCAACTAAATTTGGACTAAAATTATACAATTTTGGACTAAAAATACACTATTTACGACTAAATTTGGACTGAAATTACACAAATTTGGAATAAAATTACACAATTTTGGACTAAAAATACACAAATTTGGACTGAAATTACATAATTTACACTATTTACGACTAAACTTGGACTAAAGTTACACAATTCATTTATTTTGACTCATTGATATTGTGCAATTTCAATCATTGTCGAATAAAGTGTAACTTTAGTACATTGATAGTGTATATCTTTTATCATTTTATGAGTGTAATTTTAGTCCATAAAAGTGTAATTTTTGTCCAAAAAAGTGTAATTTTAGTCCACAAATGTGTAACTTTAGTCTACAAAAGTGTAATTTTAGTCCACGGAAGTGTAATTTTAGTCCATAAAAGTGTAATTTTAGTCCACGGAAGTGTAATTTTAGTCCATAAAAGTGTAATTTTAGTCCAAATTGTATAACTATATTCCAAATTTGTGTATCTTTAGTCCAAATTGTGTAAATTACAAATAACTCCATTAGTTAGTCCAAATTGTGTAACTTCAGTCCAAATTGTTCTAGCTTTAGTCCAAAAACGTACTGATGGGGCATATTCTGCACCCGCTGACCGAGTCAACATATTGAGCAAGGTCAAAGATATCCACAGCAAGTCAACGACTTAGACAAACTTAACCGACGCAGCGCGACTGTCGGCTGTCTCTTGTGCCTCGGGCTGGGACAACTAGCAGTAGGGGCACATATCCGCGTACTCATATCCAAGACCCCTCGGCATGGAGTCAACAGGGCCCGCCGGCCTGCCATGGGTCCCTCGGCCGAGGGTAGACCAGTCTTTCCACCTGCTAGCCACTTGGCCACTTGGCCACTACGTGACAAAAGGTGAAAGTCTATAAATACTCCTCAACCCTCATTGAGGAAAGGATCCACATTCTAACCTAAAACTCACTATTCATCTGGTATAAACTCCTTTATCTCTCTACAATATACTTTGTCAAGTAACATACGACTTAATCCTTTTAAGTTCACTGACTTGAGCGTCGGAGTGAGTACGCTCGGTGCAAAGCCGAGCCCTCAGTTTGTTCATCGTTTCAGGAGAGACCGAGAGGAAGAGTCAAGGCAAGGAAGGACATCCATTCATCAAGCTTGCGTGGTAAACAACACTTTATCGAAATACACCGGAACAATTGGCGCCCGTCTCGTGGGGAAAGATACTAGAAGCTAGTCAAATCCCTTACGAAAAAAAAAACACAAAACCCACCCAACAAGCTAAGAAGATGTCGAAACAACCAGAGATGGTGCTCGTGGAAAATGAATTCTACCAAGATGACACATTCCACAACTCCGAAATCGGGCGATCCCCCACAGCGTATCAACGATACGACGAACGGGATGCCAAAGGAACAAGATACACCGCTGCCCGCCGACCAAGTCACTATCATGGGACATGTGGTTGATGCAGCTAAACTGAAGCTACTCCTGGAACTAATGGGTAGCACGCCGACTCACACTGTCACAACGACAAGAGCGGCGGCGCCCCACGAGATCGGGGTCCAAAAAGTGACTCAGAAACTTGAATGAAGCATTGGAGGAAACCGACCATGTCAAGACGCCGGGAGCCCAGTGCAAGTGGTAGACCTGAGTCCTTCCCGCACTCGCGGGAGGACGTGTCGCCGCAAAGACCGACGAGGCCTGCCCCGGAGGAGTGAAAGAAGTCCGACTCACCGAGTCGGAGAAGAAGTCGACTCACCGAGTCGGAGAAGAAGCCCGACTCACCGAGTCGGAGAAAAGCCCTTCCCACCACGGGGAGAGGTGCTTGACTAAGGATGCGAGGAGCCGATCGCCGCGTGTCATTCGACACGTGGTCGACACGACCCCTCAACCCCTATGTCCTAGAGGTCCCGGTGCCGACTAAGCTAAAGTTGCCGCCCATATCATACAAAGGAGAAAGCGACCCAACCGACCATGCCGAGGCTTTCGAGTCTTACATGTCGGTATGGGAGCAGCCTGATGAGGTTTGGTGCCGAGTCTTCCCAACGACCCTGCATGGGATGGCACAAAGTTGGTACAAGGGGCTACCCAATGGGTCGATATACTGTTATGGCGACCTAAGGGACATATTTTTGGCCCAGTATTCCTGCAATAAGAGAAGGGCCGTCGAGACATCGGATCTCCTGACTATCAAACAGGAGGGAGGCGAGTCTCTCCGAAGTTATGTGAAGAGGTTCGACGCCAAGGTTCAGCAGATTCGTGAGCTGAACAGCGAACTGGCGGCCTTCGCACTGATGAAAGGCCTCCCGAGAGGAGACTTAAAAAACGAGCTCATCAAGTGCGGAGGCCTGAACCTAGACTCCGCCAGGAAGATGGCCGACCAAGCCATAAAGGTGGAGGACTATCACAAAACCTGGGTAGGCCCCAGCGAGGCCGGGCACTCAGAGAGTAAGAGCGCGGGAGGACAACCGGACGAAGGACGCCGTGACAATAATAGGTCACGGTCGACAAGTCCGCCGAAATGCGAACTCGGCGGGCGCCGGGGGGAGTTCGGGACCGTACTACCAAAAGCGGTACAACGGTCACACCCCCCTGGTCATATCTGCTGCCGAGGTCTTCTCCCTGAGCAAGAACGAGGGTCAGAAGTGGGAAAGGCCTCCCAAGGCGAGGGGGGACGGTGACACGAGCCAGTACTGTGAGTACCACGGCCACACCGGTCACTTAACTGACAACTGTCGGCATCTGAAGAATGCCATTGAAGAGCTGATCCGGAAGGGGAGCCTCAGCAAATATGTTGCTGGAGGCCAAAAGACTAATACCGGCGGCTCAAATAAAAAATCCGTCTTTGAACGGATAGGAGTGATCCATGTTGTCATTGGGGGCAACGAGAACGGTGGGTCCGCTCATGGGCACAAACGGCACCTGAACGAGCTATATCAGGCCATCAACTTTGTGCCCAAAACAGCGATCCCCGCTTCCAACATCTCCGACATGACTATTGGGAAGAAGGACTACGAGGGAGTCATCGCCCCGCACAGCGACCCACTTGTAGTCCACTTGGACATAGCCAACCACCTGGTCAAGAGGTGCCTGATTGACACAGGCGCCTACACGAACATTATGTTCAGGGAGTGCTTTCTCAATCTCGGTCGAAGATTGAGGACCCGAGCCCCGCACCAATCCATTGTACAGCTTTTCCGGCCGACCTGGTTCCCACAGGGTCAATCAGACCGCCGTGATGTTCGGCGAGGGGAATGCGGCTAAGAACGTCCTATCTGAGTTCGTGGTCATTGACGGTTCGTCCGCCTACAACGTCCTCATAGGCCGAGTCACTCTGAGCGAGGCCGATGCAGTAATGTCCATCCGGGCCCTGACACTGATGTACGTCTCGGACCGGGGGGAAGCGCATAAGCTCGTCTCAAAGGACGAAAAAGACGAAGTAGTCAACGTCCAAATATCTGCCAGAGGGTGCAACATGCAATCCCTCAAAGTGGCGAAGAAATCAGAGAAGGGGAAAAGCCCATCCTTACAACAGGAGGGCGACCTCATGGATGCCACTGTCGGCATGGTCGAAGGAGCGGAGACCGAAGAAGTGGAAATTGACCCAGGGCGCACCGTAACTGTCGGTGTCAACCTGGATCCAAAATTCAGGGCCGTTCTCCTAGACCTGCTGAGGAAGAACAAAGACGTCTTCGCTTACTCAGCAGCCGAGATGCCAGGCGTGAGCCGGGAGGTAATTGTTCACAAGCTAAACGTACTCTCCACCGCTCGCCCTGTCAAGCAGAAGATGAGGAACTCCTCAGCCGAGAAAGATGAGGCCATCAAAGCCGAGGTAGATAAATTACTAGCGACGGGCTTTATCATGCCTTGTACTTATCCTGAGTGGTTAGCTAATGTTGTAATGGTGAAGAAATCATCGGGGGCGTGGAGGATGTGTGTAGATTTTACAAACCTTAATAAAGCGTGCCCCAAAGATTGCTATCCCTTGCCTCGAATAGATAGTTTAATCGACGCCACGGCAGGCTACACAATGCTGAGCCTGCTGGACGCCTTCTCAGGGTATCATCAGGTATTCATGGCCGAAGAGGACATGCCTAAATGTGCATTCATCACTGGTAACGGCACATACATGTATAAAATGATGCCGTTCGGTTTGAAGAACGTCGGCGCAACTTACACAAGACTGGTGGACAAAGTGTTCCAAAATCAGAAAGGGCGAAACATTGAGGCTTACGTCGACGATGCTATTGTAAAAAGCAAGTCGACGACAAAACAGCACTTAGCCGATTTACACGAGACATTTTGTTCACTAAGGAAATACAAGATGAAACTTAACCCAATGAAATGCAACTTCGGTGTCCCGGTCGGGTAAGTTCCTCGGCGTGCTTGTCGCGCCAGGGGAATTGATGCCAATCCAGAAAAAGTCCAAGCAATACTGGACCTGCCGGAGCCGAGGAATCGAAAAGAGGTTATGATGTTGACCGGGAGGATGGCGGCTCTGGCCCGTTTCATCTCCCGGTCAGCCGACAAGAGCACCCCATTCTTCAAAGTGTTGAAGGGAAATAAAAACTTCAGTGGGGGAGGAACGCAGAGCACGGCTTTCAGTGCAATCGAAAGCTCATCTTCAAACTCTCCCAACCCCGTCCCGGCCGATCTTTGGGGAGACGCTATATCTATACATAGCAAGTCACCTCGGCCACGGTCGATCTTCGTGATCATCGAGAGAAGAAGACAAACAGCAACACCCAATCTACTTTGTCGGCCATACATTGTTGCCCGCCGAAAGAAATTACCCGCTGATTGAAAAAGCAGCCTTTGCTGTCGTCGTTGCCTCAAGGAAACTGAAACCTTACTTCGACGCACATCCCGTGATGGTCTTAACCGACCAACCATTGGAGAAAGCATTGGAAAAATTTGAGCAATCCGGCAGGCTCATCAAATGGGCAGTATAGCTATCCGGCTTCGGCATTCAATACAAGCCGAGGCCCTCGATAAAGGGACAGGTGCTTGCAGATTTCCTGGCCGAGTGCACATATCAAGAAGAGCAAAACCCCGGAGTATGGGAAGTATATACCGACGGGTCCTCCACGGCGAACGGCTCGGAGCCGATACTTATCATCGGCCCAAACGGGGACGAGTTTGAGTACGCCTTGAAATTTACCTTCTCGGCCTCAAACAACGAATCCGAATACGAGGCGGTGATAACCGGAGTCGAGCTAGCTAGAGCTGCCGGGGCGGAGCACATCATTTTGAAAACAGATTCACTTTTAGTGGCTAATCAAATCAGAGGAGAGTACGAGACTCGAGACGACGGGATGGTAAGATACCTGGAAAGGGTAAAAGCGACACTTCGAAAGTGAAATCTTTCCGATACAATGCATTCCCAGTGTCGAGAACAACCGAGCCGACGCTCTCTCAAAGCTTGCCACTCAACCATCAAGAATGTCGGTCGACCCGTCTTTGGTGGACATCAGGAATGCCAAAAGCATCACTGAGACCGTCGGCATGGTGGGCGACATAGAGGCCGAGACAACGTGGATGACCCCGATAATGAAGTACAATCTGATGAATGAATTACCGGAGGACCACAGTCTCTCACAGAAGATAAAGAGGATCGCAGCAAGGTACTTGGCGTTTGAAGTTGAATTATACAGGAGGTCCGTGATAAGGCCACTCTTGAAATGTGTCGGCCCGTAGACGCGGAGCTATCTTGACGAGAAATTCACGAAGGCATCTGTGGTCATCACATGGGGGCAAGAACACTAGCCCACAAAGCTCTCCGAGCCGGCTACTTCTGGCCCACCATGCTTGAGGATTCCAGAGCCAAAACCAAAAAGTGCAACAACTGTCAAATGCATGCTCCGGTGATACATGCACCTTCCCGAGACCTGCAGCCGGTACTTAGTCCCCTTCCTTTTGCACAGTGGGGGATGGATCTACTAGGGCCATTTCCAACGGCGTCCGGAGGAAGAAAGTACTTGATTGTCGTCGTTGACTACTTCACCAAATGGGTTGAAGCTGTAGCGGTACCTGCCAAGACCACGGCGGCCGTAAGAAAGGTAATCTGGGAAAATGTCATAACTAGTTTTGGGTTACCCCAAGTCATGGTATTTGACCACGGCCGAGAGTTTTGGAGTGACACAATAATGAACTGGTTAGAAGAACTTGGTATCAAATTTGCATACTCCTCCGTTTGCCACCCACAGAGCAACGGACAGGCGGAGGCAGCCAATAAAACAATCCTCAACGGTTTGAAGAAGAAAGTTGAAGACCTAAAGGGAAGATGGGCCGATGAACTACCCGGCGTCCTGTGGTCCCTCCGGACCACGGAGAAAGAAGCAACGGGGTACAGTCCATTCCACTTAGTCTACGGGTCCGAAGCGATCCCCGCCAATTGAAGCGGCGGTGCCGACATTCGGAAACGGCCACCTTTAACCCGGTTGAAAATGAGGAAGGTCTGAGAACCTCCCTAGACCTGGTCGAAGAAAGCCGAGATACAGCACGCCTCAACTTGGCAGTATACCAAAACCGAATGAGAAGAGCCTACAACCGAAGAGTCCACAAAAGGGACTTAAAAGTAGGAGATCTAGTCCTAAGAAAGTCGGCCGCCACCAACAAAGGGAACATTCATGGTTAATTGACGGCCAACTGGGAGGGTCCTTACAAAGTGGTTGAAGAAATGAGGCCGGGTACATACCGGCTGACAGATATGGAGGGCGTGCCTTTGATGAGCCATTGGAACACTGACAACCTCAGGAAATACTTTGTATAGCGGCGGAGGTGTCCAAAAACTGTTGTTGGCACCCCAACGCGTGTTTATATCTATTGAAAAATCATCCAAGTTTTCCATCAAAGTGTTTATCCCCTCCGTAGTCATATCGAGGTAGACGCCACGGCCCAAGCCGGGCAGTCACCCCAAGAAGTAGACGCCACGGCAGTCACTACCAGCGCAGTTGATACTCGCGAAAGCGACCAACATGCCTTAGGAACGTATAAGTACAGTTGAGACGCAATTCTAGCCGCCTCGGCCAACCGAAGGCCTGGCAGAGGAAGCGATCAATATGTCTACAGATCGAACGCCGTCGAGCCGTAACCTCTATCCGCCTCGGCCAACCGAAGGCCTGGCAGGGGACACAACGGTCGATACGCTAACATGTTCACAGCGGCGGTTGGAAAACGCAAATCGGACGCCTCGGCCAGACCGAGAGTGAAAGAGGAAGCGACCAACATGCCAACATGTTTAAAAAACGTTAAACACGTTGAGATACGCATTCTAACGCCTCGGCCAGGCCGAAGGTAAAACGAAAAGCGCTCAATTAATAACGAAAGAAAACAAGTGAAGGATTGTGATCAAAGCCCCGGCCAAGCCGAGGGCCAATAAACAAACTTTATTGAAAATGATTACAAGGAGAATACAGACGACGGCCGTCCCCATAGGGATAAGCCAAAACACAACCTACCAAAGTTTTACAAATAACAAGGAAAAGAAGAACAAAAGGTTACAGACATATCATTTGAAGCGCCAAAAGATGGCAGGGAGGAAAGGCTTAATAGTTGGCCCCCGAACAGCTGAAGCTATCCGAGATGCCGGGTGAACCTGGTGACGACCGCCCATCTCCCTATGCCTGTTGCTGCTTGCAATCAGCGACGTTAGCAGCATCATCTTTGGTAGGCGACCCAGAAACTGTCTTGGCAGCTTCAGCCTCAGCAGCCTCAGCTGCCCTCATTCTCTCAGCTTCCTCCTTGGCCGCCTTAGCCTTCTCAGCAAGGGCCGCCTTCTCCGCGGCCTCCTCTTCCTCCTTCTTCACCCTTGCCTCCTCAGCGGCCTTCGCCTCCGCGGCCTTCTCCTTAGCTTCAAGCTTGTCATCAAGCAGCTCGTCAAATTTTTGCCACGGAAAGGAGCCATCAAGAAAGAGCTCCCCTATCACTTCCCTGCGGCTTCTTCGGCCAGTCCGTGGGGCGCACATGTTAGGAAGAATCTCGCTTTGGAGCGTCTCAATGTCCAACTCCCTCTGGGCGATGATAGCTATCTTATTTTGAAGCGCCTTCCCCTGAGCCCTAAACATGTCCCTCCATTCCTCCCTCTTCTTAGCATTGAAGTCGGCGACGGCCTGAAGCTTGTTATGCTCCTCCAGCAGCTTAGCGGCTTCCGCCCTGCAGGCCTCGGCCTTGGCTCTCTCGACGGGACTCGCCTTTTCGGCGTCCTCCCTAAGTTTTCTCTCGACGGACCGCCTCTTCGACCTCGGCCTTGGCCCTCTCGGCTTCCTTCTCCGCGGCCGAGTTCAAGCTGAGCCGCTCGAGCGTGGGGCGGCTTCACCATGGCCTTTTCTTGCTCCACAATAAGAGCACCGGCCACCTCGGCCCACTTCGACGGCATCACGGAAAAACTCAGGCCCTCCGACCTAATCTGGGCGGGGGTAGGCTTCGGGAAGGAGGAGACGACGGTGGCATCTGTACCACCTGCCTGCGCAGTTCGCTTCTCAGCACGCCGTTCAACAGTGTGTCCGGTAGGCGGCGGCGGTTGATCTACAAAAAATTCAATCAAAGCATCCATATCAACATTCATGGACATACCAGAGAGCCTGTCATCAGGAACGCCTAATGAACCGGCTAAGTCGAGCCACGGGATAGATCTGCCGCTTTGGCCTTCTTGGCGGAGGACGCATTTCTTTGCCGGCCTCGGCGACGATAACGACGATAGAAGCGAAGCATCAGCGGCAGTAGTAGTCTCTTTCCTCTTGCGGAAGAGAGGAGATTCCACTGCCAAGGTGACCACCTCCTCGGTAATATCGACGATCTCCACCGTCTCCTTTTGAACTGAGGGAATTGGAGGTGGAACTGATGTTGACGCCGTCGCCGCCAAAGACTTTGTTTTCCGCGTTCGGTGCGGTATGTTACCAAAGAACCTTCGCACAGGCCGCCGTCGTATCTAAGCCCTTCAGCTGCTGATCCATGAGATCATTTGGCGCCGGTCTGCGATCACGGGTATGGGCCTTAGGATGCAAATCAACAACTTGCTTCTCCTTATCAAGTCCCATTCTCCTAAGGATATCTTCAGACAGATCCGGGCCAAAACGGTCTGCAAAGGAAACGAAGCAAGGGTTAAGTAGAAGAAATAAATCTCAGTTCAAAAAAAAAAAAAAAAAAAAAAAAAAAAAAAACAGAAACATTAAAAGCAGAGATGGGCCTCACACCGACCACACTCACCCTATTCGAGGACCGGTATGAGACCGACGTGGCAGAGCAGCTCATCCTGAAGAATGATCTGCGTCGGGGGCATCCATCCCTTCGGCATCCAATTCTTCTCAGCCTCATCGCCCGCTTCTCATCCGCATTAAGAGGGACCCTGCTGGCGTCCATCTTAAGCTTACTCCGGGAGACCCATTTGTCATGCTCCCCCTTACTCTCGCACCGCAAATTGACGCGTCTTTGGAAGGACCGGGCGATGGATAATCCTCCGGAACCTCAACGTACACCCATCGCGGCTTCCAGTCCTTGCAGGAAGAAAGCTTATCAACGGAGACATAACCCGGCTCCGTCTGCACGCTGTACCACCCAACGCAACCAGGGGCTGACGGCCGAAGGTGATGAAGCCGGCAGAATAAGTTAACCGTTGGGACCCCCCCCCCCCCCCTTGAAAAGGCAGAGTGTAATACTCCGTATTTATGGTCTTGGGGGTACTCTATCGAGTAGCCCTTACTCTGTCGAGTAAGGGTATGTTGCAGAATAAAATAGTTTCTGACCTGTTGGGCACTCGATCGAGTAGCTCGGGCACTCGATCGAGTAGGGGGGTACTCGATCGAGTACCTTGGGTACTCGATCGAGTGTCCGGTTTTACGGGGAGTTTTCGCGGGTTTTGTTAATTATGCGATTAGGGTATTTAAACCAATTCGTCTTTGTTTTAAAACACTTTTACCAAAACCTAAAACTTGTTTAAGAGAGAAAGCAGCAGTTCTTCTTCCTAATCGCATCCTTAACGATTCCCGGAGTTCAGACGGTCGATTCTCGTTGTTTTTCGTGTTGTTGGATTCCTTGCGTCGAGGGTAAGCTTTTAACATAAAGTTTTATAATGTTTTGATAAGGTAGTTGAAACCCTAATTTAGCAATTGGGGATTTTATGAGTAGGAATTGAATGGTAGTCTTTATGTGTTATGTATGATAGGAGGAGAGTTCGTAGAGGAGCCGTTTTGAGACAGCTGTTTAGATCGTCTGCGTGTTTGCTTTCCAGGTAGGATTTCCTACTCAGTATTAGTCCCATAATGGGATATTGGTGATGTGTTGTAGTTAGTTATTTGATATGATTGTGATTGTGATTGTGATTGTAATGTGGTTATGGTTGTTGATGGCTCTCGAGATGCGTTCTCGGCTGAGTGGGGTCACTTGCGGGAGTGATCTCACGCCCTAGTTTCGCCTTCTGTGGAACCCGCCACAGAAGGGATGTGCACATTAATGATACAGGGTTATCGCTCGTACGATGAGCGGGGCTTAGGTGGGAACGGCTGCGGTCCCCCACTGGCAGGGCTGGTCCAGTGGACAGTCAGTGATTGAGACGGTTGGTTGGTGTGTGTGTGTGTGTGTGCGGTTCATTGTCTGTTTGCCTTATTACTTTGTTGTCCGTATTGATTGTGTGATTAGTCTTGCCGACCCGGTGTTGTTTTGTAAAACTGCGGGGATCCATTCGGGGATGGTGAGCGGATATTGAGCGGTATAGAGATGGTGCTGGATAGGCTCGGGATGGCCACGACATGACGATAGAGTCTTCCGCTCGTAGTTTAGTCTTTATTTACATTTCGATTGAGAACAGACAGTTTGAATAATGTATTGCACTTTCAGTTTGGTTTCGAGGATTGTATTCCTTCATTAAACTATTATAATAAATGTTGTTTCTATTTTGTCTATTTGATTATCATACCTCGGGCAACCGAGATGGTGATGTCTCCATACCTGAGTGGTCCTGGTAAGGCACTTGGAGTATGGGGGTGTTACAAATGGTATCAGAGCGACGATCCTGAAACCTGTAACCAATGAACTTAATGAACATAGGGAGTCAATTAAAATGAACCCGGGGTAAAAGTTGTAGGAGCTAGTGCGAAGGCTTGGGAGACGTCCTAAAGTCGCTGGGGTCGCCCTACAAACTTTGAACCGGTCACATGGGGGAAATGTGTGTTGAGTCATGTGTGTGCTTAGTAACTTGTGCAACAAGGTGATGAAGTATGTTGATTGTTTGGTGTTGAAAATAGGAGGTTGAGCATGTGAAAGAAAATGATTATATGTTGAAACATGTTAATGAGATGATAACATGTTGAATGATTTATGATGTGGCTTTTATAGCATGATGATTTGATTTTATTGATAAGTAGAATAGATGCGTAGCATATTGATTATGATATCATGCGATTTTTATAAAGTTAGCAATGCTAGTATGTGACGTAATATGCGGGTAGCTTTTACGTATTAGTGGTACTTGATCGAGTAAGACCGACTCGATCGGATAGGTTTTTAAGCGAAATTGAGTCCGAAATCGCGTTTTGGGGCACTCGATCGAGTAACTAGGGGTACTCGATCGAGTAGAAGTCACTCGATCGAGTAGCCTATATACTCGATCGAGTGGGTTAGAGATCGAGAAGGTCTGTTTGGTTACGGGTTTGGGTACTCGATCGAGTACATAGGGGCACTCGATCGAGTAACCCGTCACTCGATCGAGTGGGTTTGGATACTCGATCGAGTAGGTTAAGGCAGCGAGTTTTCGTGTTTTGAAGTTTAGTGCGCATGTTCATGTTTACCCTTTCTTGTATACGTATAGTTTCAAGATGCCGCCCAAAAAAAAATGCCTTGTACGCTAGAGCAGAGCTTATGACTATGGATGACATCGTTAAGATGTTAGAGCACCAGGACGCTCTTACTGAGACCCTGAAGAAAGTGAACGAGGACAAGAATAAGGAAAAGGAGAAGGAAGTTGACCATGCTAAAGTCAGCCTTTATATTGCAAGGTTCAACCCAAAAGAGTACAAGGGAGTTGAGGAGCCTAACCTTCTCGATAGTTGGGTGAGGAGATGGAAAACATACTGGACTTAGTCCATTGTCCGGATGAGATGAGAGTGGATCAGGCTGCATTTTATCTGAGGGAGGCAGCTGGCAAGTGGTGGGATTCGGTGAAGGTGAGTGCTAAGGAGTTGTATACCAACCAAGGATTACCTGCTATACCTTGGGAGGAGTTTCGTAGGGGTCGTGAGGAAGGAGTTCGTACGAACATGTGAGGAGTAAGTTGAGGAGGAGTTCGACAAGTTTAAGATGACTTACGAGATGTCGTGGGTGAGTACTACGAGACAGTTCAATGAGAAATCTAGATATGCTGAGGACATGGGTTTGAGTGACGAGAATTTGGCTTTGAGGTTTGAGAGTGGACTAACCACGAAGATTATGGATAAGTTACCCGTGGGAGTCCTCACTAATGTGAAGGAGGCATATGAGAGGGCTGGGAGAGCTGAGAGACTAGTGGAGATGGCTCAGGAGAGGTCTGGTGGTGAGAAGAGGAAGTCGGAGAGCGAGGGTGGTGGCCAATCTAATTACAAGAAAGGCAACCACAATCGGTCCTAAGGGGTTTTCTTACGGATCCGGGTTTAGTCTTTGGAACTTCCTTTGGGAGAGGTCGTGGGAGTGTGAGCAACGGGAGTGACTCGCTTTAGTTGTGGTGGCGTAGGCCACAAGAGACATGAGTGCACGAGTGCACCGGATCTTTCCGGAGACTGCGCGAGCTTTGCGAGCAACAGACCGGCGGGATCATGGCCAAACCGGGGAAGTCAAAGCTACCAGAGTGGAGGCAACCGCAACGGCGGTAATTCTTATCAGAAGACACCGATGAACAACAACAACAACCAAGGGTCGGGTGCTAAGCCGACCGCATCAGCTAGTACTGTCCAGGGAGGTGGGCAGAAGACCAGTGGCAAGTTGTTCATGATGGAGAAGAAGGCAGCTGAGGAGGATGCGCACGTTATCACCGGTACATTCCTTGTTAATGGTATTCCTACGTTTGTTTTGTTTGATTCGGGGGCTTCTCAATCGTTTGTGTCTTCGAGTCATGTAAAGCGATTGGTTTGAGAGTATATGAGTCTGTTAAAGAGCAAGTATTCATACCTTCGGGTGAGTCTGTATCGTGTGGGAGGTTGTTTAGAGATGTATCTTTGATAGTTGGGCAAGTCGATTTCACTGTAGACTTGCTAGAGTTTCCTTTTAATGGTTTTGAGATGATAGTTGGGATGGATTGGTTAGGAAAGTATAAGGCTAAGATAGACTGTCATCAAAGGAAAGTGTCCCTAAGAGGTCCTAAGGGTGTAAGTGTGTCTTATCGTGGGTTTCTAGTTAAACCCAAAGTTAAGTTGATTGCAGCTGTCACCTTGAAGTCGTATCTGAGGAAGGGATGTCCTCTGATTTTGTGCCATGTGAGAGATGACCGGATAGAGAGCCCTAAGGTTGACGAGATACCTGTGGTGGGAGAGTTTGCGGATGTTTTTCCGGAGGAGATTCCGGGGTTGCCACCGAAGAGGGAGATAGATTTCACCGTTGAGTTGAAGCCGGGGACGGGGCCAATCTCTAAGGCACCGTACCGTATGGGTCCTAAGGAGATGGAGGAGCTTAGGAAGCGATTGGATGATTTGATAGAAAAGGGTACATTAGGCCGAGTGTATCGCCTTGGGGAGCACCGATTCTGTTCGTAAAGAAGAAAGATGGGAGTATGAGGTCAGCATGCATAGATTATCGGGAGTTGAACCGTGTGACGATAAAGAACAAGTATCCTTTGCCAAGGATAGATGACCTGTTTGATCAGTTGAGTGGTGCAACGGTCTTTTCTAAGATCGATTTGAGGTCAGGGTACCATCAGGTGAAGATTAGAGATGTGGACATACCGAAGACAGCTTTCACGTCGAGGTATGGCCATTATGAGTATGTGGTGATGCCGTTTGGGTTGTCTAATGCGCCGGCGGTGTTTATGGACTTGATGAATAGGATCTTGAGACGCTTCTTGGATCGGTTCGTAGTGGTGTTTATAGATGATATCTTAGTCTACTCTAAGACTAAGGAGGAGCATGAGGAGCATCTGAGGATCGTGTTGCAGACTTTGAGAGATCATGAGTTGTATGCTAAGCTGTCTAAGTGTGAGTTTTGGTTGGAGAAAGTTGCTTTTCTGGGGCATGTAATCTCTAAAGATGGAGTAGCTGTGGATCCGGCGAAGATTGAGGCAGTGACAAAATGGGAAGCACCAAAGAATGTTGCGGAGGTTAGAAGTTTCTTGGGTTTAGCTGGATACTACAGGCGGTTCGTGAAAGATTTCTCCAAGATAGCTAGACCGATGACAGCGTTGATGAGGAAAGAGAACAGGTTTCGTTGGGATGAGGGTTGTGAGACGGCGTTCCAAACATTAAAGGAGCGTTTGACCACGCTCTGTCTTAGCATTGCCTGAAGGAAGCGAGAATTTTGAGGTTTATACCGATGCTTCAAGAATGGGTTGGGATGTGTGTTGATGCAGAATGGTAAAGTGATTGCCTATGCTTCTAGGCTGTTGAAGCCTTATGAGGAGAACTACCCTACTCATGACCTGGAGTTGGGTCTTTGTGGTGTTTGCTCTCAAGATTTGGAGACACTACCTGTATGGAGCAATCTTTAAGGTATTTTCGGATCACAAGAGTCTCAAGTACATCTTCACGCAGAAGGAGTTGAACATGAGACAGAGGAGGTGGATGGAGTTGATTGGCGACTACGACATGGAAATCATCTACCATGAAGGGAAGGCCAATGTTGTTGCTGATGCTCTGAGTAGGAAGAGTGTACATTCCTTGTGTACAGCTCTATCTTTGATGAGGCTGAGGGATGAGGTAGCGAGCTTTGGGATTCATATGATGCAGAAAGGAGATGCTATGGGAGATATGACCGTGCACATGGAGTTTTATGATGATATTCGAGGTAAACAGGCTTTGGATCCTAAGATGGTGGAGTGGAGAGCTGGGGTGGAGAAAGGGACAGTGTCCCGCTTTTCCATTCATACAGATGGTAGCTTGAGGTTTGATGGTAGGTGGTGTGTCCCTAATGACGAGGAATTGAAAAAGACAATCATGACAGAAGCGCATTGCACACCATATTCAGTTCATCCGGGTGGAGACAAGCTTTATAAGGATTTGAAGAAAACGTTTTGGTGGCCTGGGATGAAGAAAGAGATAGCTGAGTTTGTGTCCCGTTGTTTGACATGCCAGAGAGTTAAAGGGGAACAGAGAAGACCACAAGGTAAGGTTCAGTCTTTGGAGGTGCCTGAGTGGAAGTGGGAATCCATTTCCATGGATTTTATTGTGGGTTTACCTAAGAGTCAACAAGGTAACAATATGATTTGGGTGATAGTGGATCGGTTGACCAAGTCAGCTCACTTTGTTCCAATGAAAGATACATGGACTAAGGCACAATTGGCTATGGCCTATCGAAAGAACGTCTTTGAAGTTACATGGAGTCCCTAAGGACATAGTGTCCGACGAGATGCGAGGTTTATATCGAGGTTTTGGAAGGAGTTGCGGAATCGTTGGGAACGACTTTGAAGATGAGTACAAAGATTTCATCCTGCGACAGATGGGCAGACCGAGAGAACAATCAAGACTTTGGAGGACATGTTGAGAGCTTGTGTGATGGATTTTGGTGGTAGGCGGGAGCGAGAGGTTGGACTTGATAGAGTTTTCTTACAACAACAGTTATCACACCAGTATAGGTATGGCACCGTTTGAGGCGTTGTATGGGAGGAGATGTAGGAGTCCGATCTGTTGGGACGATAGTGCTGAGGCAGTGGTTTTAGGACCAGAGATGGTACATGAGATGGTAGAACAGATTAAGATGATCAGAGAACGGATGAGAGCAGCCCAGGATCGACAGAAGAGTTATGCAGATCTACATCGTCGGGACATCGAGTTTCAGGTTGGGGACAAGGTTCTTCTGAAAGTGTCCCCTATGCGTGGAGTTATGAGATTTGGGAAGAAAGGCAAGTTAAGTCAGAAGTTTATAGGGCCTTATGAGATCTTAGAGCGAGTTGGGGAAGTGGCTTATCGGTTGGCTTTACCGGCTGCATTGGAGAGGGTGCATAATGTGTTTCATGTATCGCAGCTGCGGAAGTATGTGAGTGACCCGTCACATGTGTTAGAGGCAGAGAGCTTAGAGCTGGATGAGTCTTTATCATATCTTGAGGTACCTAAGCAGATCCTAGACCGAAAAGTTAGAAAGACTAGGAGTGGTGAGACAGTTTTGCTTAAGATCCTTTGGTCTAACCACGAGACCGAGGAAGCTACATGGGAGGCCGAGGACATAATGAAAGAGCGCTACCCTTTCCTTTTTGATCAGGTATGTATGGTTACGGGGACGTAACCTTGTTTCTTTTAGGGGGGTAGGAGATGATCGCGAGAGTTTTTAGGAGTTCTATACACCTTTTATATGTTGTGTCGGGATGTTTGGCTTGGGTTTGTATCATGTTTTTGTTTGATGGTTGAGTCGGGAATGTTGAGGGAGTACCTTTGTTTTTGTTGTGGTTTGAACTTCGGGGACGAAGTTCCTTTTAAGGAGGGAAGACCGTAATACTCCGTATTTATGGTCTTGGGGTACTCTATCGAGTAGCCCTTACTCGTCGAGTAAGGGTATGTTGCGAGAATAAAATAGTTTCGACTGTTGGGCACTCGATCGAGTAGCTCGGGCACTCGATCGAGTAGGGAAATACTCGATCGAGTACCTTGGGTACTCGATCGAGCGCCCGGTTTTACAGGGGAGTTTTCGCGGGTTTTGTTAATTATGCGATTAGGGTATTTAAACCAATTCGTCTTTGTTTTAAAACACTTTTACCAAAACCTAAAACTTGTTTAAGAGAGAAAGCAAAATAGTTCTTCTTCCTAATCGCATCCTTAACGATTCCCGAGTTCGACGGTCGATTCTCGTTGTTTTTCGTGTTGTTGGATTCCTTGCGTCGAGGGTAAGCTTTTAACATAAAGTTTTATAATGTTTTGATAAGGTAGTTGAAACCCTAATTTAGCAATTGGGGATTTTATGAGTAGGAATTGAATGGTAGTCTTTATGTGTTATGTATGATAGGAGGAGAGTTCGTAGAGGAGCCGTTTTGAGACAGCTGTTTAGATCGTCTGCGTGTTTGCTTTCCAGGTAGGATTTCCTACTCAGTATTAGTCCCATAATGGGATATTGGTGATGTGTTGTAGTTAGTTATTTGATATGATTGTGATTGTGATTGTAATGTGGTTATGGTTGTTGATGGCTCTCGAGATGCGTTCTCGGCTGAGTGGGGTCACTTGCGGGAGTGATCTCACGCCCTAGTTCGCCTTCTGTGGAACCCGCCACGAAGGGATGTGCACATTAATGATACGGGGTTATCGCTCGTACGATGAGCGGGGCTTAGGTGGGAACGGCTGCGGTCCCCCAGCGCGGGTAGTGGTCCAAGTGGACGATCGGTGATTGAGACGGTTGGTTGGTGTGTGTGTGTGTGTGTGGCGATTCGGTTTGTCTGTTTGCCTTATTACTGTTGTCCTGTATTGATTGTGTGATTAGTACGACCCGGTGTTGTTTTTTGTAAAACTGCGGGGATCCATTCGGGGATGGTGAGCGGATATTGAGCGGTATAGAGATGGTGCTGGATAGTCAGGGATGGCCACGACATGACGATAGAGTCTTCCGCGTAGTTTAGTCTTTATTTACATTTCAGTTGAGAACAGACAGTTTGAATAATGTATTGCACTTTCAGTTTGGTTTCGAGGATTGTATTCCTTCATTAAACTATTATAATAAATGTTGTTTCTATTTTGTCTATTTGATTATCATACCTCGGGCAACCGAGATGGTGATGTCTCCATACCTGAGTGGTCCTGGTAAGGCACTTGGAGTATGGGGGTGTTACACAGAGCCACACAAAGCCGACTATAGTCCTAATGGCCAACGGGTGCAGTTGGGCCACGGCGACGTTCATGGCTTTAATTATGGCCATAACGTATTCATTTAGAGGAAACCGGAGCCCATACTCCAGGTGTCTGATGTATACGCTGATACAGCCCGGAGGAGGGCAACAGACGGCCTGACCCTCTCTAGGAATAACAATCTTATACTCCCTGCCGAAGGAGAAATGATGTTCGAAGAAGTCAGGACCAGAACAACGGGCAAATTTGTGGGTCCAAGCACGGTCAGGCCCGACCTTACAGGCGTCGCCGTGATCCAGGACGTACGGCCTCTCGTCATCAGGATGAGCCCTTTCCTCATCATCACCGTCATCATCAACATCATCATCATCCTCCCAATCCTCCAGAACTTTTGGATCAACTTCAGGAGAAGGAGACCTAGGGCCCCCAGACCTTATCGGAACGGCGGCTAGTGCCTCCTCTTCATCAAGACGCGACGGGGAACCCCCCGGCGCAGGATTACTAGGTCCGGCATCAGCAGAAGACATGTTCACAACAAAGAAACTTAAACAATTAAAAAGTTGGAAAATTTGTTTGCTTACCTTGGGAAGAGTGTTACGCCGAGTAACGCTTCGAAGACTAGAGAGAAGTTTCGTCAAAGAAAGTTAAGCAAGAAGAAGAAAATTTTTTGAGAAAATGAATTTGGAAGGCCAAATTCAGGGGCTAACTCTCCTATTTATAGGGCAAAGCCCACTCAATCCGACCAATCAAGGCAAAGCCCATGAAACGTCAACCAATCAACAACGAGACACATGTCAAGCATGCAGCCATGGAATGTCAATCGACAAACAGTGACAAAACTTCTTCAACACGCTCCTTGATAGAATGTCAATCGACGTATCTTCTTCAACACGCCCCTTGGTATCTACTTGCCAAACGGCCCGCTGATTCAACCAAGCTTGACAGCACCGGCTGGGGGCAATCAAAAGCACACGGCACTCACAACCTCGGTCTCGGCCAGCGCCACTTTCTTTTCCACATCTGATGTCCATTACACATCCATGTGGAGGGGGGATATGATACGGTACGGCCTAAGCAGCACCAAGCCGAGGTAGAAGAAGTCAGGCGAAAAATTTTTACTTGCGCAGAATACGCTCAACACTCATCGAAGGTCCATACCACGGCATAGACTACGCTGGGGGCAAATTGATGGGGCATATTCTGCACCCGCTGACCGAGTCAACATATTGAGCAAGGTCAAAGATATCCACAGCAAGTCAACGACTTAGACGCCCTAACAGCGACGCGGCTGTCGGCTTTGTCTCTTGTGCCTCAGGCTCTACTGGGACAACTAGCCGGTAGGGGCACATATCCGCGTACTCATATCCAAGACCCCTCGGCATGGAGTCAACAGGGCCCGCCGGCCTGCCATGGGTCCCTCGACCGAGGGTAGATCAGTCTTTCCACCTGCTAGCCACTTGGCCACTACGTGACAAAAGGTGAAAGTCTATAAATACTCCTCAACCCTCATTGAGGAAAGGATCCACATTCTAACCTAAAACTCACTATTCATCTGGTATAAACTCCTTTATCTCTCTACAATATACTTTGTCAAGTAACATACGACGTAATCCTTTTAAGTTCACTGACTTGAGCGTCGGAGTGAGTACGCTCGGTGCAAAGCCGAGCCCTCAGTTTGTTCATCGTTTCAGGAGAGACCGAGAGGAAGAGTCAAGGCAAGGAAGGACATCCATTCATCAAGCTTGCGTGGTAAACAACACTGCTCTGGAAATACACCCGGAACACGTACTTTAGTCATTGAGAAGGTAACCTTAGTAGAGATAAGTGTAACTTTAATAATAGAGATAAATGTAACTTTAATGAAGACAAGTGTAATTTTAACAGAAAAAAGTGTAATTTTAACGTTAAAAAGTGTAATTTTAACGGAAAAAAAATGTAATTTTAACAGGAAAAAAACTGTGATTTTTAACCGAAAAAAGTGTAATTTTAACAGAAAAAAGTGTAATTTTAACGAACAAAAGTGTAATTTTAACCGAAAAAGTGTAATTTTAACCGAACAAATAAGTTTAATAGATCCTAAATCACACAATACCAAGACAAAAATTTAAATACGAAATTTGGCAAATATATATAACAACACGGATATTAACAAAGTGATATCAACAAGAAAAAAATAAAAAATGAGATTTCATAACTAATAGATTTAGTACTAAAATCACACTATAATTTGTAAGAATGTCAATAACCGGAAAAAAAAAAAAAGACCAAAACATCAAAATTGAAAAAAAAAACAAACAAAACGGAAATGAAAAAAAAAACGGGTCAATGAAAATTGATCTATTTTAGTAGATCTAAGATTAAAATAAAAAAACTCACAAATTTAAAACAATATTATATAGCAAGACGATATAAGGAGAAAAATAACAACAAAGCAAATAAAAAGAACACCCAAACATCAAGTTTAAAAAAAAAAAAAAAAAATGACGTCGGGCGGCGGTGGTGGTTGACGACTGTGGTGGTTTCCGGTTGGTGGTGGTAGTTGGATGGTGAATGAGGAAAAGATGAGTAAATGATGTTTTTGGATTTTTTTGGTTTTTTATTTGTTTGGTTTTTTGGGTTTTTTTTTCTTGGTTTTTTGGAGAGAATATGTAAGAGTGAGTTATAGAGAGAGAATGAGGAGATGTGATAATGAGTTGGTGAATGAAAGATGAGGAGGATTAATGTAGTTAATGAGAAAATTAGAGGAAGATGGCAAAATTAGAGGATTAACCTTAATTTTTTGGTTCTCATCTTAGCCCTCCATTTCCAAGATCTAATGGCCCATAATGGGACTTATGGACTCAAATGTAAGAGGAGGACTCACTTGATCTTATCACTATATAATATATATATATATATATATATATATATATATATATATATATATATATATATATATAGAGAGAGAGAGAGAGAGAGAGAGGCCGGATCAGGTGAGGCACCTCATTATGGCGAGGCGGCCGGACTCACCAAAATGATACATGTTGAGTGGACTGTGATATATTGCGCGCTACTGGGCTTAGATCAAAATTGACCCAATTACATTATTACAAACACACGTTCTTTCTTCATCATCAAAACACCATCTTTCTTCATCATCAAGCTACAACTCCTCTCAACCATGTTTCCCAAATCAATCTCCATAACCTAATCAATTGAAGCAATTGTTCGTAGATTGCAGCGATTTTCCGATCAATTGTAGCGATTTTCCAATCAGTTTGATCTATTCCAGCGTTTTTTCGACCAATTTGATCAATTCCGGCGTTTTTTCGATCAATTTGATCAATTGAGCGATTTTCCAATTGCACAACCTACCTGCATCCACAAATTTGGATCATTTGTAGTATAAGAGAAGCAGCATTTGAGAGGTCATACCTTATTCAGAAAGTAAGATTCTTCTGCCATTTCTGTTCTTAATTCCCATTTAGGTATAGGGTGATTGACATTTTCTGCGATTTTTGTATATCTGCTGTTAATGTTAGACAATGTGGATAGCATCTATTTTGTAGTGTCTGTAATTTGCTTGGGCCATATTTTTCTCTTTAATGAATGTGGTCAATTTAGCCTACAAAATGCCATGAGCTAAGAAAACTGAAAATTTGCTATATCAGTGATGAATTTTCCCGTGTACGGCATTCTTTGTACTCGGTATTCTTTGTACTCGGTTTGATCGACAAACAAGGTGCTTTCATCAACTCTTTTTCCTCACTGGTCTTCCCCTTCAAACTGGATTCTACGATCTAAGTGTATGATCGCGGTTCATACCTGACTACCAGTGTCAATGTGGTTCAATTGATTCCCATTAGTAGTGTTCCAAAATCGAATACACCGATGTGCAGTGCCGCCACCTGAAGCAAGAAGACCGCTTTGGTGGGGAGACCAGGCTATGGCCTTTCCTGCAGCCGTGTGCTCAGTCAGTTTCAGAAGTGGTTGTTGAGAGTGCTGATTCCATACCAATAGCTGATTCATTTCGGAAACCTTAAATCAGTAAGTAAATCATAACAAGATGTGCTTAGGAAAGCACTCTTTCAACATTAAATACCTGATTATCATTGCCTCCTGATGCAAGTTCCCTGTCATCGTGCGACCATTTCAGTCCGCAAACCTGAGGAATTACACCAGATGGTTAACAAGCAGTGATGATAATTTCAAAATTGAACATACAGATGAGCCCCTCTCATACTATACTGGAATTCTTGGTAATTTCGGTTGTTTAAATTTATCAGTTCTGTTGTTCTAGTATACGCGTGTTTGATGTTGTTTTCTGCGTCTTACTCAAAACATTTTATTGAACTATGAAGTCACGAGGCCTGCAATTGATTCACCTTATTCCGTTCGTCTGCTATGGTGTTTGTCACATTATGCAAGTCATGATTCGAGTTCTTTGTACAGGAATGCCAGGAATAGCAGCATATTACGGGTTTGCAAAAATCAACCGGTTGGTACTTGCTATGTTGTTGGAACTTGGTAAGTGCTGGAAGTGAGGAAAAGGTATCTCTATTTCGATCAGTGTGTGTTTAAAATATCAAATACAACATCATTGTGCTATATTTTACCTTTCATATGCATCTCTGAAGGTTAACTTGTTTAAGAACAAGCTCGGCTTTGACGAGGCATTTAACATTTTAAGTTTTAACTACAAAGAAGAACCAGACCAGGATGGCGCTTTAAAGAGGTCAGTAATACACTGTGACATCTGATGTCCAAGTACTTTGATTTGGATTCCGTCCCAAATATTTGTAATTTACAAGGATTACTTTTGGCGTTTGTTATAAAACAACAGTACAAAACAAACTCATTAAACAACAGTATATGTCTCTTACCATGACAACTGAATGATCGAATGATCCACTCAGAAGAATCTGTGGCACGTGATGGTTAAAAGCAACAATTTGGACCTGCAAGAAACACATAAGAGACATTTATCAGACAGCTCACAGAAGCCTTCCAGGGTAAGATAATATACTAAATAGGATACAATATAGTATCATCTAAAATGTACACATATCCTGCACGAGAGATTGCTTATGATTAGAGCTCAATATTAATTGTGGTTAATGATCTTAAGCAAAAGCCACTACTTAGCCAGCATCCAGCATAAGGAAATGACTAAATGAGCACCTTCACCTCCAATGACACTAAACTTGTTTTGTGAATCTCGGTCCTTATGTTGTGAATCCTATAGCTTGTTTTGTGAACCTGTAAGATAATTTTCTAAAACTTGGTCATTATAGGTGTTAGGAATCACCTATTTTGTTCTTTGCCTTATTTTGTGAATCTCAGTCCTTGTGTTGTGAATCCTAAAGCTTGTTTTGTGAACTTGTAAGATAATTTTCTAGAACTTGGTCACCATAAGTGTTAGGAATCACCTATTTTGCTCTTTGCCTTATTTTTGTGAATCTCAGTCCTTGTGTTGTGAATCATAGAGCTTGTTTTGTGAACCTGTAAGATCATTTTCTAAAACTTGGTCACCATAAGTGTTAGGAATCACCTATTTTGCTCTTTGCCTTATTTTGTGAATCTCAGTTCTTGTTTTGTGAATCTCAGTCCTTGTTCAGTGAATCTTAGGGCTTGTTTTGTGAAACTTGGTCATCATAAGTGGTTAAAGTCGCCTATTTTGCCCTTTTCCTTATTTGGTGAATCTCAGACCTCGTTTTGTGAATCTCAGACCTTATTCTGTTAATCTCAAACCTTATTATGTGAATGTCAGACCTTATTCTGTTAATCTTAGAGCTTAATTTGTGAACTTAGAAGCTAATATTCTTAAATTTTGTTATAAGTGATAAGAGATAACCTGTTTTGCTCTTCTCCTGATTTTGTGAATCTCGGTCCTTATGTTTTGAATCCTATAATTTGTTTTGTGAACGTGTAAGATAATGTACTAAAACTTGGTCATTATAGGTGTTAGGAATCACCTATTTTGTTCTTTGCCTTATTTAATGAATCTCAGTCCTTGTGTTGTGAATCCTAGAGCTTGTTTTGTGAACTTGTAAGATAATTTTCTAGAACTTGGTCACCATAAGTGTTAGGAATCTCAGTCCTTGTGTTGTGAATCACATAGAATGAGGGCATTCTATGTTTGATGTTTTACAGCTTAGTTTCTATTTCAGGAACTTTATAGAAGAATTTTTTGCTGTTACTTTTTAGCTTTTTTCCTTATTTGGTGAATCTCAGACCTTATTTTGTGAATCTCAAACCTTGTTCAGTGAATCTGAGAGCTTGTTTTGTGAAACTTGGTCATCATAAGTGGTTAAAATCACCTTTTTTGCTCTTTTCCTTATTTGGTGAATCTCAGACCTTATTTTGTGAATCTCATACTTTATTCAGTGAATCTTAGGGCTTGTTTTGTGAAACTTGATCATCATAAGTGGTTAAAATCACCTATTTTGCTCTTTTCTTTATTCGGTGAATCTTAGACTTTGTTTTGTGAATCTCAGACCTTGTTCAGTGAATCTTAGAGCTTGTTTTGTGAAACTTGGTCATCATAAGTGGTTAAAATCACGTTTTTTGCTCTTTTCATTTGGTGAATCTCAAACCTTATTTTGTGAAACTTGGTCATCATAAGTGGTTAAAATAAATGGGGGTATGATTTTCTTTCACATTCTTTCAAGATGGAATGAACTAAAGTAGCACATATTCAAAAAAACCGCAATTAATTTTGTTCCTCAACATGAAGGTGGAAAAAGATAAGGGAACAACTCACATGATGAAAACTAGTGGAATGATTTAATTATTTTAAAACCAATTAGCTCAAATGGCAGAGCGTTGTGCAATGCACAAGGTGTGGGTTCGACCCCCATGTTGGTTATTGACTACTAGTGTTACTTCAAAGCCTAATTGGTATTTCTCTAGTGGACTTTTTGGTTTTGGCCTTTTCTGTCATGTCCAATTGCACCCAATTTAGATAATTTCTAACATTGACTTTACAAAGGACTCAATATTGTGAAACGTGGTCATAAATGGTTGAAATTATCTATTTTGCTCTTGTTCTTATTTCGTGAAGCCTAGACATTGTTTTGTGAATCCTACGGCTTGTTTTGTGAAATTAGAAGGTAATATTGTGAAACTTGGTCATAATTGGTTGAAATCACCTATTTTGCTCTTGTTCTTATTTTGTGAATCCTAGAGCATGTTTTGTGAATTTTAGACCTTGTCTTGTGAATCTTAGAGCTTATATTGTGAAACTAAAAGGTAATATTGTTTTGTGAATCCTACGGCTTGTTTTGTGAAATTAGAAGGTAATATTGTGAAACTTGGTCATAATTGGTTGAAATCACCTATTTTGCTCTTGTTCTTATTTTGTGAATCCTAGAGCATGTTTTGTGAATTTTAGACCTTGTCTTGTGAATCTTAGAGCTTATATTGTGAAACTAAAAGGTAATATTGTGAAACGTGGTCATAAATGGTTGAAATTATCTATTTTGCTCTTGTTCTTATTTTGTGAAGTCTAGACCTTATTTTGTGAATCTTAGAGCTTATATTGTGAAACTAAAAGATAATATTGTGAAACGTGGTCATAAATGGTTGAAATTATCTATTTTGCTCTTATTCTTATTTTGTGAAGCCTGGACCTTGTTTTGTGAATCCTACGGCTTGTTTTGTGAAATTAGAAGGTAATATTGTGAAAGTTGGTCATAAATTGGTTGAAATCACCTATTTTGCTCTTGTTCTTATTTTGTGAATCCTAGAGCTGTTTTTTGTGAATCTTAAAGCTTGTTTTGTGAAACTTGGTCATAAGTGGGTGGCATGAAGTTTATTTTTCCTATTTTGTGAAACTTGGCCCTTATTGTGTGAAACTTGAGCCTCAATTTGTTCGAGGTGTTCACCCTCATTGTGTCTATACCTGATTTAGTGAAAACCTAAATCAAGGAGATATCAAACTGAAATCATTCAGGGACCAAGTAGAGTAATGAATCTGTAAGTGCTTAATACTTGGTTTGAAAAGAATGTTCAGAGTAGCGGCATCTCGTATTTCTTATTTTGTGAATCCTAGATCTTGTTTTGTGAATCCTTGAGCTTATATTGTGAAACTAGAAGGCGATTTTGTGAAACTTGGTTATAAATGGTTGAAGTCGGATAGGGCTCTAATTATGGCGAAGCGATCTGCCTCACCCGAGTTTAGACCGATTTGTGAAACTTGGACCTTATTTTGTGAAACTTAGACCTTATTTTGTGAACCTTAACCTTATTTTGTAAATCTAAGAACTTATTGAGTGGTTGTTGACGTATATTAGCATTAACAAAGTAAATAAAAATCCTATATTTATATTTGTTCATCTATATGAGACTCGAACTCACATCTTGCGCTATAGCACAATGCTCTACCTTTTGAGCTAATAGATGATATTAGTCAAAAAATTATTTATGTATTAACAAATAACAAACCTATTTATATTGTTCTCATCCGATTTTTTTTTTTAAAAGTTGCCACTGAAATCAAAAGTTTTCACCAAAATTAGTTGTCTTAATCAAACCCCATTAAGTCTAATTTAACGTGCATTATTGATCCAGGGTACCATTGACATGAATATTGAACCTCAAAGGTACCATTGACACATTCATAAAAACAGGGGTACCATTGACAAAGTGACAAACCACAGGGGTACCATGGGAAATTTCCGTACATTTAATTTACAAAATGTTCTTTGAAAGCTTAGGGTCATTTCGAATGAGCTCTCGGGTCGATTATGATACGGGTCGATTATGATACGTCTGAAGTCCTTGTTTGAATTTCGGCGAGATCTACCCAACAAATGTTCGGGCAACAGGAGTAGGAGTGGCAAGCTCTATGGGAAGAATTGGAGGAATGGTATGCCCTCTTGTGGCGATTAGTCAGTTCATAAATCGTCACATAACCTGCAGACCATTCTTCTTTTCGAGGCAATTATCTTCATTTCCGGAGTTTGTGTTGTGCTTTTCCCGTTTGAACCCTCGGTGCTGTGAGTTAAAGGATGACGTGTCGACTTTGATCGAACCTTGAATTAACTGAGCTTCATCAACAATCTTCGACGTTCATGGTCCAAGTTATAATTGCCCCCAAAAAGTTTTTTGTCGGTTTTTTTGTCGAATCGGATCATCAACGACGTTCACATCTATAGATGCGGATGTGAAACCCGCATTTAGTTTCCTCGACACGATCGAAGCTAGCTAGGATTGTATTGTAGATTATCGATCCGCGATTGCTTTAGAATTCGAGATCTTGTAGAAAAAACCATCTGTATAGAGAGGACGGACATTTGAGGAGGGATCTTGTAATTTTCTTGTAATTACCTCGATCAACTTACGAAGATGTACTTTTTGTTAGTCATCTATTTACCAATTCAATGTTCTACGATTTTGGATGGGTTTGATACCATATAGTCATGATTTGTGAACTAATGTAATTTTATTATGTAATGTCTAAAAGTGTCGGTCGGTTCATACATTCTTCCGCTCATCATTTTTGGGGGCAATTATATAAATATGAGACAGACTCTCTAGAAGCTAACTTTATCATCTATGCTCATTGAAATTAAAACAATTGAGCTCAAAATTAAAATTTAGAAAGTAGAACACTAGGAATCTAGCGAAAACAACATGACCAAAGTTCTAGAGCTAATATGTGGTCTTTGCTTCAATAGTTCAATGGTAGGCTCGTGGCAATGCAATGAAGTTTAAGCCATGCTTTCACTATATGACTACAAATTAATCGTGTGTCACGGCTACTAATAATACTCACCTACAATTAGTTACTATAGCGTTCCCGGATACAAATCGGAACTAATTGATACGTAAAGACAATGTCAAATTGGAAAGCGACAAGGGGACAAGGGAAAAGTTACTTGCTTTAATACCTGGTTTGAAGAAAACGGACAACCCAAAGTCGATGGCTTTGAGGCAAAAATCATCATCCTTATTAACCAACAAGAAATTTTCAGGCTTGAGATCTCTATGCATAACCCCATGAGAGTGGCATGTCTCCACAACCCCAACTACAATCTTAGTCAATTCATATGAATCTAATCTTATGAATTTCAGGCCGATCTTGTGAACTCGAACCCATTTTGTGAATTTTGGACATAATCTTGTGAATCTTGGAGCTAATCTTGTGAAACCTGAACCTAATTTTGTGAATCCTAGACCTAATCTTGTGAATCTTGACTTGATTTTGTGACTTGGGGATGATCTTGTGAATGTTGGCCTTAATTTTGTGAATCTAGGACCCAATTTTGTAAAACTAAGTCTTTATTTTGTGTATTTAGGACATGATTTTTTGAATCACAAAGTTGTGTCGACTAATATCAATATCCAAAGCAAGAGATCAGTCAATAACGAAAATTCACTCAAAAAACGAAAGTACACACGTAAAAACTAAATGTTAAAATAGATAAAAATGAATTTTCAAAAACAAAGGATGAAATGAAGTAAAATTTATTAATCATCTTCAAATGAATGTTCAAGGTGTTCAACATAATCAATTTTATTAGCTTTACCAAGCAAAAAAATATGATTCCAGGAACTATCACAACCTAGCTACTTCCAAAATATCTCGAATAATCTCAACGAGTCACAAATTATATAAATAAACCTTAGAATACGAAAATTAGTATGAATAACAAAAGTAGATCATCAATGGTGAAGTTAATAATAGATCATCAATGGCGAAGTTAACAAAAGTATAGCGGCGCATCACGGCGTACTTTGCCGAGTTCATAGCCACTGTCGCCGCCGCTATTGAACCGTCGCACGACGATGAATGTCAGAAACTAACAATTATCTAATACACAAATTAAGGATCAACGCAAGCAATATGGAAATCAAATAATCGGACATTAATTAAGAGAATTATGACAATATTCACACCTTTAATTAAAGCTAAATAAAATCGATTATATAAGCAAATCAACCATTTTGAAAAACACAACGAAATCGACCGAATAACATTGCGGAAAAAGCTGAAATCATAGAATCGAAATTAAATAAGAGGAATTACGGTAGTATTCGGCAACATCATCGGAAAATAATAGCTCGAAAATGCGTTGTAGGCGTCGAAGATGACTGAAATGCGATGAAAATGGTGATGAGAATAAAAAAAACTGAAGAAAATGGAGGTTGAAGATGAAGTTGACAAAGAGAGAGAAAGATGAAAGTGAAAAAAGAGTTGAGTAAATGACTGTAGAATTAGGGGAATGGGCAACGTGAGGTTTTAATTAGCGGGACGTGGCACAATCTGGTGCATTCATTTGTTTTTATCGGATGGTAGGGATGGGTCAGCACCTCACCCCTAAGAAGGGTGCCTCACATGATTCAATCTATATATATATATATATATATATATATATATATATATATATATATATATATATATATATATATATATATATATATATATATATATATATATATATATATATATATATGTATGTATATATATATATCATGATGCAGATTGTTGGATCGTAAAACAAAACAATCTAGATTTATAGGTTCGCTCAAATAATCCGAGGTAGATCACATAGGATCGTATAGAGTTGTGTGAAATTGGTCTGTAGGAGTGTTCAAGTTCGTTGTCTATGTCTGTAACTCTGATTAAAGATCTAAGTTTTGACACAAACTAATTTCTAATTTCTTCTAGCTTTTTTGTAGGGTTTTACAATCATTGGTTCTATTTTGTTGATCAAATCTTAATACGGAATATATATAACACTATTTAGTGTAAAACCAACCAACCAACCAACTAACCGTTTTATATGAGAACAACAAGGGTTACTAGTAAAGTGGGAGAGGGATTGTGAAAGGTCACAGACTTTCTAAAGACGATATACATATCTGAACCAGCTGTTTACTTGTGGTGGTGGTGGATAATAATGATGATGATCTAAGGCATATCAAACTATTCATTCAACCTTCTCAATCCAATGCCATTTGGCTGTCTACCTCGCCAACCATATGCCCATTTCTTCTCGTCAAGTGGTGTTGGTGAGTCGGGAAAAACCGACTGACTATTCAAGCGGGTACGTAGTATATATAGGCGAATAAAGTACAAATCTCTATATATATATAAAAGAGAGTTTTTTCGAGCGATGTGAGAGCGTCCACATCATCAAAAATTAATTTAGGAAAGTATCATAAATAATAATTTTTGATGTAAAAAATAAAGTGGAGAATCTTTTAATTATTATAATATATATATTTCCTAAATTATATTCAAATGATATTTCCAATTTGTATATCAAACTTTTACATTTCACTTGGCAAAAAAGTATCGCTAAAAAATTATTAAAATAATATAATTAGCTTCGTGGTAAAAAATGCTATCATTAGAGTATAGATTTCATATTATTTGCACATATTAAAACTTCTTAGTATGTAAAATTGTGTAATTTTTAGTATGTTTTGTCCCACATTGGAAAATAACGTAGGTGTGGTGAATATACTACATATAAATAGTAGAATTGTCTCACATCGAAATATTAGCATAAGGTGATGTGATCCTATGATTATAAATAGGATGCATATTTGGAACTTATGTATCCACCCAAAATTTTTTGAGTCTCATAAATATTGTTTTAAAGAGCTCTTAAGATTTTCTATCATTATCTACGATATGATATAAAAAATAAAGTGGAAATCGTTGGGAACTACCCGGGAAAGAGTTAAGAACATGAATAAGAAAAAAAAATACAAAACTAAAGGTTTTACTAATGGTAGTCTCCTTACACAGTACAAAACTAAAAATTTTACTTATGGTTATCTTCTGAATGCAGTAATATAGCGTTAATGGGTCGTTATATGTACGATATAGAGATCCCTATCTAATGATCGAGACTAAGTGGTTTTACCTTCAAAGAAAAATAATATGTATACAATAGTGGTTTTTTTAAGAAGAGACATGTACTTCTTGGTATGTTATATCTTTCACATTGAAAAATAATGTAGGCATTATGAACATACTACATCTAAATAATTAAATTATGTATCTCATATCGAAACAATAGTATACGGTAGAGTGATTCTATAAATATAAATAGGAGGCATCCTTGAAACTTAGGTATTAACCCACATTGAAAAATAATGTATATGCGGTGAATATATTCTGTATAAATAATAGAACTGTCCCATACATATAGATTTTCTATATTACTTTAAAGTGATGTTTATAATTTTGATATAAAAACTTTATATTCATTTGACAAAAAAAGTATCGTATGAAAATTATATAATTACATTGTGATAAAAAAATGCTATCATTAGAGTGTAGATTGTATTGTATTTTCTCATTATTAAATCGAGTTGATGTTAGAGTAGGGGCGAAAAAAAATGGTGTACTTAGTATGTTATTTGTCCTACATTGAAAAGTAATGTAAGTGTGGTGAATATACTATATATAAATATTAGAATTGTCTCACATCGGAAGATTACCATAAGGCAGAGTGATCTTATGATTATAAATAGAAGTCATAACCCAAAATCTTTTGATTCTCTTAAGTATTGTCAAAGAGAGCTCTTAAAAGAATTTGTATTACTGTCTCTACAATAATGATTTCTAACCTAAGTTAATCTTTGGAAAATCTTTTAGTTATTATAATATATACTCTGTATTTCTTATTTTATATTCAAGTGATGTTTCTAATTTTTATATAAATTTTTTTACATTTCATTTGGCAAAATAATGTCGGTAAAAAAATTATGAAAATAATATTATTAGATTCATGGTAAGAAATGCTATCATTAGAGTATATATAGATTTCATATAATTTGTACATATTAAAGATGGTGTATTTTATAGTATGTTATATGTCCCACATTGAAAAATAATATAGGTATGACAAATATACTACTTATAAAAAATAGAATTTTCCATATCGAAATATAACATAAGGTGAGTGATTCTATGATTATAAATAGGAGGCATCCTTGGAACTTATGCATCAACCCAAATCTTTTGAGTGTCTTTAAGTATTGTCTTGGAGAGCTCTTAAAAGTTTATATCATTATATTTTCTACCTATTATATGTCCCACGTTGAAAAATAATGTAGGTATGGTAAATATACTACGTTTAAATAATATAATTAGAACTGTGTTAAAAAAAATTATATCATTAGAGTATAGATTTATATCAATTAATTTGCACATATTTTAATTATGATAAAAAAAAATAGAAAACAAACGTATGAATATTAATAGATAATGGAACATCTGACAAAATTAAGGGGTACTACGGAAAATTTCCGTATCTCAATTATGATAAAGAAAAATTGAAGAAAAACAACGTACAAATATTAATGGAGAGTACTTGATCATACTATTAAATTTAAATATAACTATTAGATATAATGAGTAGCAATTGTCCGTATTCGCTATTCAGGATTTGGTTGGATGTCGAACTAAGTGCAAAAAAGATGGTATAATTCTGAGTATGTTATTTGTCCCACATTGAAAAACAATGCAGGTTTGATGAATAACAAATAAATAATAGAATTGTCTCACATCAGAAAAATAATCCAAGTTTGGTGAATATACTACTTATAAATAGTAGAATTGTCCCACATCGAAAGATTAGTATAAGGTGGGGTGATTATATGATTATAAATATGAGTTAACCCACGTATATATTAATCTTTTATTTTTTTGAAAGAGATATTTTAATAATATGTAAACAAATCATTAGACATAGAATGTAAACATTAAACCCTTATAACGTTTTTTTTTTTGCATTATAAATAAGTTAATTACCCCGTTGCAACGCACGCGCATTCAAACTAGTGGATAATAATTATAACTAAGAATTAGATGGAGTAATTCTAATGAGGGTAAGTACGAAAATGAAATATATTACACAACATTAATCGTTAATTTTACATCATACTCCATTTATAACCTGTTAAACCATCAATTATGAAAATAAATGATCTTATTTTTATTGTTTTATAAGTTTCTAATCGACTTGTGGAAATTGATGAAAATCTAAGCTGAAATCATACTGAACTAGTTGGAAAGCCCGTGATACTCAACTAGTTGGAAAGCCCGTGCGATGCACGGGCCTCCCATTAGGATTATCATTAAAAATTAATATATTTTAAGTTAATAAAAAAAGTCATACTATATTGTCATTGATGAAAAAAAAACCGTTATTGCTTTTAACATAAAAGTTTTGCCATCAATTAGTATAACATCAAGTAACGTAGTTATAATAATTAGTACTCTGTATAAACATCTCGCAAAATCAAATCCAAACTGAATTCCAATAGAATTAGTAATCTTTAAACACAATCAAAATATCTGTAATTCTATTACATAGAATGCACGGGCACGTATGTAGTTGTACCATATGTGACAACATTAGTTAGTAGTTTATGTCCTTTTCTTTAAAATAGTCGGGCTACTAAGTTAGTATAATAATGTCAGTTCGTAGTATATATTTTATGGCACCGCTGAAAACGTTATTTTACGTTTCCATGGTCTGGTAATAGAAAACTATTAAATTTAACAAAATGTCAAACTATGTTAACAATAGGAGCAAACAAAATTTCGGGGGTTGATTTAGATGAGGACAGATTAATTATCAGTTTCTATAACAATAATGCAACTAAGTGTTGTGGCATTTGGTATTTAACTATATCAATTGTATACTAACATTCAGAGATATAGTTGGATTATAGTATTACCATTCTTATTGTCTAAGCACCATCAATTTTTAACCGAAATAGTCTTTGACTACTTATCCTCAAAAACTTCATGCAAAATATATAATACAACATCTTAATTTGGCAAATTGTGAAAACTTCTTTATAAACAATGTCCTTCTTGTGGCCTTGATACATTTGGTCTCTATCATCGATGTAGAACCTTAATCTCTTGGATGAACGCTTCTACATAAAGCTGGCCATTAATAAAAACTGGTTTTGACAGATAGATTTAAACATGATTTTGTCATTGTTCCTAACTCTTGTTTATTGTCATGGCGCAGCATTAGAGCCGGCAAACAATGGCATGACACGAAAACACGACACGAATCCGACATGAAATTAACGGGTTTGGGTTGACATTTAAAGACCCATTTATACAAGCTGGTCGACACGAACACGACATGAGGTTTAATTGGGCTAGGTTTAGGTTGAGCATTGTACACACGGACCCGACCCGAATAACCTATCTACTAAATTAATCCCAATTTTTCTTGATCCTTACATAAATATACTTACACTTTCCAAATATTGACATGACACGAAACTACGACACAAAATTAACGGATTAAGGTTTAGGCTTGATGACCCGTTAATGTAATTGGATCGACACGAACACGACAAGCGATTTAATTGGGTCGAGTTTTTGTTGAAGAGTTTATGATCCATTTAAATGTGACACCTGAACCCGACACGACCAGATCTGTTTGTCACGTCTACGTAGCATGGCCTCGACGTATATTGTCTCTGCTTAAGAATGAAAGGAATATTTATATCAGAGGAAGTCATTACTATCCTCGGGTTCAGTACCTTTTGCCGACTTTGGAATCCGTAAGTATATTCACTTCTACTATGAATTTTCCAAGGCGATTGATAATATGACAGATCCCGTTAGATAATCCTCTTACGGAGTTAATGTTCCTCAACAACATAATCGGCATACCACACTTGGTAGAGCATACCATTATGAGTTATATTAAAAAATTCATCATGTATACTCCCTTCCCTTCTTAAACATCTTCCGCCTTGTTTCTTAGAGGTTAAACTTTTATAACTTTGACCATTAATATGTCGAAAATCATGGTCAAACTTCCGTTTTGAGGATTGTGTAGAAGCAATGAGGATGAAGTACATTTAGTGCAAAATTCCTAAAAGATAATGAATCTTACTCCCAAAGTCTACACCAACTAAAACACTCTACCAAATCCCGCATAATGAAAACAAAAAATGACTCCTAAAAGCAAGGATGACATATGGGGGATAAGACATGACGGATGTAGGTCTTCTTGTTGTTGCAGGTAAAAATTTTCAAAACCATAACCGCTTCAACTTGGAGAGATCTTAAAATAGTTTCGTTCCATTTAAATGTCATGTACTCGTATATTCTACAACTTTCTCAAACAATTCTGATATTATTCTACCTATATATAAGACTCATGGTTGGCATGATTTAAAATTCAATTTGAGCGTAAAAAATTATTTATATTCGCTACATCCAAGACAAATATTTTTTCTTATTGTAGAGTTAACAATAATTTTTTGTTCTGTTCTTCATGATTTTGGAGTATATATATGTACCTTGTGTTACAATGCCTAATTGTTAATATTTATTTTGAACCAATAGCTATAATGGAGATTATAAAATTAAATAAAGGAACTTGAGATTAACTCCTAACAATAGGGTCAAAAATAAGTAAACATTGGCAGAAAAAAAACAAGAAGTAATTAATTAGATATGAGGAAGGTCGGGAGATTATGAAAAATCTCATATTTAGGCTTTGTTTCAAAGAAATAAGCTTTTGACCAAAATTTCATTTATCTTAATTTTTTTTGTAATACTTGATAGATAAATTATTTGCCAAAATAAGAGTAGCAGTGAAAAATGAGAAATAAGTTACGTGTGTTTTTTATTCCTCCAATTTAAAATATTAAATATAGAGAACTTATTATGTACTTTTGGAGTATCATTTTACCAAAAAAAAAAAAAAAAAAAAAAACCAAATATGTTTCGTTGGTTTGCCAAACATTTTTTACTTGATCAATTAAATTATTATTCTTAATTTTCAGTTACCTTTTAAGCTATTTTTTTAGGTTTAAGTTACCTTATCATTTAGTATGACTAATGAAATTTAAGATACAGTATACGAATAATGTTTATGTTATAAATATACCATATAATTACTTACATTGTGAATTTTGAGTATCACCTACTTATACTGGGATAATTTTATTAAAATATTAAGAAATCTACTTTTATTAGGATAATTTTATTAATTTAATTTTTTTTTTCGAAATCTACTCTTGTTAGGAATTCTAAAAAAGTTGGACTCTAATATCGCTCGAAAAGTTTCTATTTTATATATATGTACTAGTTGGAAAGCCCGTGCGATGCACGGGACTCTTATTAGGATCATTTTCAACAATATGCATGTTGAACATCTTAAGAATTTTGCACTTTCCTTTAAACAAAACCTATACTTGAGTTTTTGTGGTATGAGAAAATGAATTTTTCATGAGATTTTGGGTAGGGGGCTTAATTTCACCTTTTGCGTAATTTATGGAGTTTAATTGCTACAATCTAAACCTAACTGGCGCAATCTCACAATTAGCCAAAGTAATGGGGTTCAATGACCACTGCGCGCTTTATAATTTGATTAACGATCATTATTGATTGAACATATGATTTTATAAGGTAAACTAATTGACATTTCGATAACACAGTTTTTTCCTTTACATAGTAGTTTTGAGGTTTTATTGATAAAACAAAACAAAATGACAATTCATTTGTGTTTTAATTAATTCAACACTGCGTGTTTTACATACAATGTTTACATAGTACGCGTCTTCTCTCTTTGCGTCTTTCTAACTAAAGTATGATAGTGACTAATATATATGTGGTACATTGTATACCCTTTGACTTCTTAAATCCCTTCTTTTTGGACTTCTCCTCCCCCACCTTAAAAACGTGTTTGACGTCCTCCATTATAGTCCATGGCTCTTAGAACGTTTATGACAATGAGTTTTAACTTGTGCTCCTTCAAAAGTTTCTCATTAGATCTCTCTTATTCCAAAGAGTTCTCTTACCCTCATTATGACATAGCAACACTAAATCGACCCCAAACAAACTTGACCTGAACCCGAATTGAGGACCCAAATATGACCAAAAACTAAATTGGCTTGCTTATTTAACCTGACCCGAATGTTTATTATCACAAATTGACCATTCTCTCCAAATAATTAACTTGAAAACAAACAATACACCCGAAAATAACTTAAACAAGAAATGACCCGACTCGACCTAGTCCAACCCGAATTCCGCCAAGCCCGAACAACACGAACCTGGCCTGTTTGTTACTCTACTCACCGTACTCTTCTTTTCATGCCAGCCTTAAATGGTCGTGTTCTACTCGTACCAACACCATATTTCTCTTTTCTTGTGTCTTTCTTGGTAGGCTAGCTGTACTCCTACATAATGTTACCTTCTCCTTTGGGGGTTTGCCTATTTCACCTTCTTGCGGCATGTGTCACCATCACTATAAGACCACCGTCCACATAATGTGAGACTTTCCTTCGCTTCACAATGTGTAGGGTTCTTGTGAGCTCTCGTTTATCTTCATCTACTCCTTTAATTTGACTTTTAACTTAGACTTTTTCATCAACACTTCAATCACTCCAACGCGTCTTAATTTACTTTCATATCTTCTCCTTATTAATTTGGTGGCTTGGGTTAGCTTAGTGTTAGACCCTTTTGACCCGTAGTGGGTTTAATGCTTTATTACTCATTTTCATTGCTCTTCATGATCTCTTGCCAACACTCTTGAAATCCGCCCTTAGACACCCGTCAATCGAATTTTTTAAGGCCCTCCTAATTCTCCGTGGCACAAGATCATTGTAGACGCCTCCTTTTGCGCTACTTATATTTTGGTGGGTATTGGTTAGGTTGCTTGTGATCATTTAAGGCAGTGGTTAGAAGGATGAACTTTCAAGTGTACTCCATGTACTCCTTTGGAGCGAACTATTTACCATTCAGGTTGGTCTTCTTTCTTGTGCAATCGCATAATTAAGTTGTTTCATCATCAACTCGCTAAGTCTTTCGTCTTTCTTGCTACATACTTCCTCCATTCAACTTTTATTGTACTCCTTTTTGTAAAATTTATTCCAAATTAATTATTCCTTTTCTAAATTAATTTGATAAGCTAAAATGATGGACTACCATTATTCCCCTATTCTTTTAACTATCTGTCGTTCCATCAAAATGACATTGTACCCATTCTTCCCAAATAAAGGGGTAGAGTAGTAGTTTTACATTTATCTCTTAAACTTTCCCAAAATAGAAAGAAGGACACCAAAGTGGAAGGGAAAAAATATTATTCAATTAAATTACAATGTTTTAAAAATGGTGGGATAAAATTCAATCATGAATAACATAACATGAATTTTTGTAGTGTTCTATGTTTTACAAATGGTGGGTGGGTATAATTAGACATTATCTTAAAAATATTATGGTTATTGTATTTGAGTTGATCTTAATAATATATTCTATAATAGTAATATTAATATTTGATTATTGGTATTGATGATTTATGGCATGTTGTATCGACTTATGCCTTAAACACTAAGAAATTCCACTTCGCACATTTAACTTGTATGCTTCTAGAATGGTATGATGTGAATCATAAAAATCTTAATCAGATTGTCATACCCAGATAATTGTCATTAAAGATCTATAACCTAATTCAAGATCATGAAGTAGTCATTAGCTTACATAAATTTGGTGAAGTGGTAGTATTAGTCAAACAAACGTTCTAAAAACGCAAAATTTAATTAAAGGTGTTGTCAATATTATTAATCATATAAATCCTCTCCGTATATCGTTGTTTCCTACAAAAGAAATTCACTCGGAAAACACTATGTCAATATCACAAATAGTCATGGAATATAAAGTACTAAACTGCCTCCCATTTGTTATGAGACATCTTTAACATTTTAGTTCATTTTCAACTGGAATATAAAGTACTAAACTGCCTCCCATTTGTTATGAAATATCTTTAACATTTTAGTTCATTTTCAACTTAAGATAGAATGAGAAATTAAAGTTACCCTTACTTATAAATTTATACTCACTACAATACATATACGTGTGATTTAATAAATTTAATCTACTTATATAACGATAAAATTAAATAAAATTTGTTTTGTTCTTAAGAAATCTACCTTTATTAGGATAGTTTTTTAATTTTTTTTTTAGAAATCTACTATTGTTAGGATACATTTAACAACATTTTAGTTCATTTTCAACTTAAGATAGAATGAGAAGTTAAACTTACAATTACTTGGAAATTTATACTCACTACACTCTATATATATGTGTGTAATTTAATAATTTTAATCTACTTATATTAGGATATAAAATTAAATAAAATTTACTTATTTTTAAAAATCTACTCTTATTAGGTTAATTTTATTAAATTTTTTTAGAAATCTGCTCTTGTTAGAATAATTTATTAAATTTTTCTTTAACTTATAGGATTTCTAAAAAAGTTGGACTCTCTAATATCGCATTTTTTTTTAGAAATCTACTATTGGTAGGATACATTTAATAACATTTTAGTTCATTTTCAACTTAAGATAGAATGAGAAGTAGATAGAATGAGAAGTTAAACTTACAATTACATGAAAATTTATACTCACTACACTCTATATACATGTGTGTAATTTAATAATTTTAATCTACTTATATTAGGATATAAAATTAAATAAAATTTACTTGTTTTTAAAAATCTACTCTTATTAGGTTAATTTTATTAATTTATTTTAGAAATCTGCTCTTGTTAGGATAATTTATTAAATTTTTCTTTAAATTATAGGATTTCTAAACTTACAATTACTTTGAAATTTATACTCACTACACTCTATATATATGTGTATAATTTAATAATTTTAATCTACTTATATTAAGATATAAAATTAAATAAAATGTACTTGTTTTTAAAAATCTACTCTTATTAGGTTAATTTTATTAAATTTTTTTAGAAATCTGCTCTTGTTAGGAAAATTTATTAAATTTTTCTTTAAATTATAGGATTTCTAAGAAAGTTGGACTCTCTAATATCGCATTTTTTTTAGAAATCTACTATTGGTAGGATACATTTAATAACATTTTAGTTCATTTTCAACTTAAGATAGAATGAGAAGTAGATAGAATGAGAAGTTAAACTTACAATTACTTGGAAATTTATACTCACTACACTCTATATACATGTGTGTAATTTAATAATTTTAATCTACTTATATTAGGATATAAAATTAAATAAAATTTACTTGTTTTTAAAAATCTACTCTTATTAGGTTAATTTTATTAATTTATTTTAGAAATCTGCTCTTGTTAGGACAATTTATTAAATTTTTCTTTAAATTATAGGATTTCTAAACTTACAATTACTTGGAAATTTATACTCACTACACTCTATATATATATATATATATGTGTAATTTAATAATTTTAATCTACTTATATTAGGATATAAAATTAAATAAAATGTACTTGTTTTTAAAAATCTACTCTTATTAGGTTAATTTTATTAAGTTTTTTTAGAAATCTGCTCTTGTTAGGATAATTTATTAAATTTTTCTTTAAATTATAGGATTTCTAAAAAAGTTGGACTCTCTAATATCGCATTTTTTTTAGAAATCTACTATTGGTAGGATACATTAAATAACATTTTAGTTCATTTTCAACTTAAGATAGAATGATATTATTAAAAAAAAAAAAAAAAAAAAAAAAAAAAAAAAAAAAAAACTTAAGATAGAATGAGATGTAGATAGAATGAGAAGTTAAACTTACAATTACTTGGAAATTTATACTCACTACACTCTATATACATGTGTGTAATTTAATAATTTTAATCTACTTATATTAGGATATAAAATTAAATAAAATTTACTTGTTTTTAAAAATCTACTCTTATTAGGTTAATTTTATTAATTTATTTTAGAAATCTGCTCTTGTTAGGACAATTTATTAAATTTTTCTTTAAATTATAGGATTTCTTAAAAAGTTGGACTCTCTAATATCGCTTGAAAAGTTTCTGCTTTATATATATGTATTGATTGATGATTGATTGATTGATTGATTGATTGATTAAGCAAAATTCTACCTGCGAACATAAATCGTACTCGTAATATAAAAGGTTTTAGATTTCACTACTTCTGATGTGGGTTCGACCCTTTCACTATATTGCTATTTTAGAAGTCTAGTCGAGTAAGTGAATATAATATTACTTGGCAGCATACGATTAACAGCCCGTCAAATTTGGTAATACCAAGCTTTGCATGAACCAAAAATATTGGCCTGGACCGGCCCAGCCAATGTCCTTTAAAAGATCCCCTCTACAGATAAAACCATATGCTCAGATTGAAGCGATCAATTTGCCTAAACTGACTCAAATCCACACTAAGACGTGGATTCACGAGACAATTATACATGAAGTTATAATGTAGATGTTGTATATACATGATGGGCTAGCCATACTATTCCAAGCCATAAGCCATTGTATTGGAAGGAACATAACATAAGCCAACCAAAAATATATTAATAAACACTATCAGCTTAAGAGTCAAGGTATCTCTAGTGGTATACCTGGAGTTGGCACTACAACCTTTGCGTCAGGCACTTCTTTCGACAAAAGCTCCTGCGTCACAGTATACAATTACTTCATCAGCTCTATGTATATCATTACAAGCTCCATAAATGAAACACCGGAAGACCTAAGTTACATGTACATCATCTCAGAAGTACAGCTTGCATGCCTTATCTACTAAGACACTAAAAAAAAGATAGAGAGTATTATATTTCAGTTCTAGACTTGGTCTCGGAATTGGTTCCAAACTTCCACCTTGTAATTTGGTAGTCGTCACATGGGTACACATTCAAGTGTTGTACTATGACTGGACTTCTTTGACACACAGATTATGTTGAAGTGAACTACAGAGATGAATAAAGATAATTCTAAATGCTCTACACGGTCTCTGTGATACCCATGTCCCTGAATGTCCTGGTCAGACACGAACACTTGCCCAAAAGTCAGGAGTGAAAGTAACATAGGTTGCCAAGCGATTTTGTGGCGAAACTTTAATGCAATCTATTATTCTATTCAACTACAAAATAGCATACAATGGCAGAGCCAGGATTTTAAGGCAGCGGGGGCGAAAGAGAAATATTATAAGGGGGCCTCGAAAAAAATCGAAAATTTTAACTAAAAATTTCGAAATTTTCAAACTTCAACCGGGGCGGTTGCCTCTGCTAGCGACCCCCCTCCCCCCTCGCTCCACCACTGGTAGCATATGATAAGGCCTTCATTGAGCGCAACTTTAATTTAGAGTACTACCCACCACAAACTCAAAAGCCTATAATGTCTCGTAAATTCAGTCTGATGAAGGCTATGCTATCACCGAGACGAATAGATGAAACAACACTTACAATCTGTAGTGTTTAACTTAATGCATACGGAGTATTATGAAAGACAACATTTCACTACAAATAGTAACATTGGGTTAAACTTGTTTCAGAGATGTTTAATTGAATCACACATGTACACTTAATGCATATTATGAAAGACAACATTTCACTAGAAACCCCGTCCTTGTCCTCCAACAGGGTAGATGAAAGCATGCCTATTCGAAGGTCGAGATTACCAACTTACTAGGAAACAGGTAGATTAGGACCCTGTTTATCAACTGAGAGCATTTTCAAGAACCATGCTTAGGGGCATTCTAAAGGTCTTGAGCTATAGTATCTTAGTTTTTAAGGGTGCAAGGTATTTCAAGGCGCCATGCAAGAGGGAAGGCACACTGCTTTTGCAAACAATTTTGTATTTTCACTAAACATTATGCAACAATACCCTTTTTGAATTCAAAAGAGGTGTGAACAAGTAAAAACTAGAGATAAAGGGAGGGGAATAATCAAAGAATAAAAAGAAAAATATAGAAATTACATAGTGGTGTGTGTGCAAGGCGCACCTAAGGCACACTAATGCCTCTTGGCTAGTGCCTTCGTGAACCTTTTGCCTAGGGGAGTGCTTTTCTAAACTAAGTGTAGCATCAATGTAAATTAACAACGAGAACTTTGAGAAGAAGACAAATGTAAAGAGCATAGAATCCAAAATTGTCTCATTTGCCCCTTCAATAGATTACTGAAACCATAACTTTCCTTAGTCTACATGAGCTGAATCAGAATAATACGGCTAAAAAAGTTCTGAAGGAGGAGAAAATACTAAACCTTGAAGGAGTCCTCGGTTCCTTCCGTTTGAATTATACTTGCAAGAAGCCCTTTGCTATCAAGGTCTCCATTCCTCATTGGAACGATAAACCTTCATCCATTACAAATGGAGGCTTGTGAATGCTCGATGTTAAACATTTTGTCAACTTAATAGTATATAACTTTTACCTGGCACACAAAGACTTTGCAAGCTTAACTGCATCTTCTTGACCAGAGACAAGGGTAAACTTGGGTAAAAGCTGTTTTACGATTGGTGTAATAACAACATCTGCACGCTCTTCCTTTAGGAACTCCTCATTGTAGACACAGTGCGGTTCATAATACAGTGTTAATTGGCCTTCAGCCGAGACAATGTACCTGGTTTAATTCCATGATATGAGAAATAAGTAAATGATGCAAATCTAAACATCTGCAGTAGTACTCTGAAAACTAAAGGTGTGAAGTTTCTTCAACAGGGAGAATAATATACTATTTTACCCATTCTCAGGACGCTGCCAAGGTGGACCAAGAACGGGCCCTGCAGTAGCAAGAACTCTAACTTTCAAACCATCTTTTCCCTCAACCTCAGTATCTTGACCTGGTTCGAGGTATGTTACCTAACAAGTCACCAAAAGCGAGGGTAAGAAATATAACCTGGAAAAACTCTCTATAAATTTGGGGTAACATGTCCTTGCTAATCATAGCTTGGCCAGATATCTCAAAACATAATTTACACTTTAAGAGAGGAATTATCTGGGGCTTTAAGGGCTTTAGTAATCTACGGGAAAGAGGTAAATCCCAAGCATCATTATGTGAAAGTGAAAGGAAAATTTACACTTTGGTCCTTGAGTTTCGGGCTAATTCAACTTTCATGCCTTGAGATTTGGCTAAATCCACTTTGGTGACACGAGGTTCGAGCTACTCCTAGCTTAAAATGTACCTGTTTTTTTTCCTTTCACATCCTCTGCCATCTATTACCCAACTGTGGCATTCGGATAAGTGGGACTAAATCATGATTAAAAATACATTTTTGGCTTGCAACCCTCCATTATTATGGACATCTTTATACATCATCTAATTGCAAATTTCAACAATTTGCATCTATAGTTATGACTTAATACCAGATTCGCAATAACAGTCTAGAAATAGTATTCCTTACTCAAACCCAAGTTGATATTCCTCAATTATAAAAGGAATAGCTGTAGATTACTTGACAAATGTCACTAGCAATTCCTATTTAATTGTTACTTGCGATGCATTAGTATCTACATTTTTTATCTAAAGAAAAATTAAAGCCCCAGACTGCCATTACTTCAGAAAGAAAGGGAATAATATTGCCTCAGGAAACAACCAGTAATGCAGTGTTCTGTTACCCGTCACTCACCTTGCCTCAATAAGAAACTGGTCAAGTAAACCATATACCAACTGCCAAATGCCAATCATCTAACACAATCTTGCGTTATTTTAAAGCAAATAAATTAGACCATCATGCGAGCATGCCGGGATAACTACCAAACATGAAAGGAAATCATCTACGCAAGCAGTTTCAAATCTTGCTTCTCATAACTTGCATTAACCAAATGTGAGTTCATTGAAGCCATACTTTTAATACTTAATCTTAACTCGTTCCTTCATTCCATAACAAAATCCCATCATACACAATAGTAGCAAACATTTTTCAGTATCAATGGCATGAACTAGGCCAACTAGCTAATACAAACAAGATGACTTGTCTCTGACTTACCTTACTGAATAAAGGAGCAAGGTTTGCCTCCGCATTTGGAGTCGCTACAACTCTTAGATTAGGGAACATTGCAGACAGTGGCCTCAATGTCTTCAAATGACAATGATCATCAAGACTTTGTGTTATTAGCAAACAATCTACTTCAGGAAGATCACTAAGCTGCCAACAAAAATGTGAATGTCGTTAGAAAATAAATTAGCAAAGAGGGCCATGTTTACAAAACCCCCATAACATCAATAAGTTTATTCAATAATCAATCCGCAAGATTACCTGAAAGCTTTTCAAGAACTTCTTAGCAGCATCATAGAGCCACGGAATTCCAAAATCCAGATTGCCAACCAAAATTGGGTCAACCAACAGCTTCACCCCATTTACTTCCCACAACCAACTATTCCCCTATAAACCATTAAACCAATGTCACTAACTTCATGGAGACATTTTCCATTAGTTTGTTTCATAGTGAAGTTCTAGCATAGACGGTCCATACTACTTACTACTTCAATATACTCCGTAAAACATACAACCAGTCTTGGGCGAGACAAATAATGGTGATACCATGGAATGAGGTCTTAAAGGCTTGTATTTCTCAGGTGAGGTCGTCACACCAAGTGTTTGTTTAGGTCAAACGGAAAGCGTGTATTCAATCGAATTTTTGTTTCATAGGGAGTAAGTTCTTAACCTTTTTCGTTTCATAGGAAGTAAGTTCTTAAAGCTATGAAATGAACAAATATATAGGAAGTGAGTTGTGCACAGTGCACCCCCACAATTTTGGTAGTCAAGATTTCGGAAGTGATCCCAATGGGGATTGCTACTTTCCAAAGGGAGTTTCATAATCAAATTTCCGCCAATTTTGGAAGTTATATTTGCCCATTTTACAAAGTTGTTAGTGGAGTAACCGAGTAAACAAGATTCCCTTCTAACAATTCAGGGAAAAAATCAATTCCCATCATTTTCGAATGTAAACAAAACAACTAGTCTCTACTTGTTTACCTTTGATTAAAATACGGGCAACAAAGAAGAAACAAATGATTGGGACGGAATGGGTACAAAATTGAGAAGAGACCCACCTCAAGGTAAGTAAGTTTGAGAGAATCAGTTGATTCTGAGATAGACCCAGTTGCATTTTGTTCAGAAATTAATGCTGAAGTCCTGAGTAGCCTGTTGAAATCAAAAATTGGCAAATTTAATGGCTTAAGGATTAAAACAAGAAACAATAGTGAGAAAAGAAGGTACCTTTGAGAAGAAGCATTAAGCAGTGTTGCATTGGAGTAAATGCAGGGTGAAGAAGAAGAAGAAGAAGAAGAAGAAGAATGGTTGAAGGGGATTAAGGAATGAAAAGGGTTTAAATTTGGGTAGAGTTTAGGTAAACATGAGAATGGTGTCAAGTTACAAGTTGTAGCAACCATGATTTGATCAAACTAATGACTAATGTTATGCGGTACAATATTCACTAATGTTGTTGATAATATTGGAAGTTGTAACTTGTTCATCTCATCATATGTGCTTTGGTCACACTTTGAAGAAGAGGGTGGTGTTACCTTCAACCACTTGGCATTAGGGTTACCCGAGCATTGCTACGGACCTTCGCTATTTCACCTTCCGCCTTCGCTGCCTTATTTTGACGCCTGTCCAACTTTACACATCATATCTTCAGCATTTTATATCACTTTTTCTTTTTGTCGCCCAAAAATTACTAATATCGCCCGTATAAATTACGAAATAACCCTTCTATAATTAATACCCTCGCCAATTTACCTTTATATAATTAACACCCTGTTAGTAACACCTTATAGGCCTCTAAATTGTCTAATAATCAACACTGTTTCCATTAGAATCTTCTAATACAACCTACAAACAAAAACAAAGTTGATTAAAGTTTCAAACGAATTAAAGAAAATCAATACAAGAAAATGAAGAAGCAACCTTACTTGATCGTGCAGGACACACGACATAAACAAGGAAATCTCATGTAGATTAGACAACCATGTCGTGGTCAGTGTCATGTAAACCAAACGTCGTCGCTGTGAACTGGACGTGTAAGCTACACGATTCGGCCGAGCACTGGTCTTGTAAGCTATGCGATTTTCCGGTGGGCATGTCATCTTTCAAACATGATTAAACAGTAATCACGCACTAACAGGTGCCCCACTTTATACGGTCACCAGAGTAGCGCGGAGACGGCAACCCAGTTCGAAAATCATTCCAAAATTCAACTGTCCATATTCTACGACCTCCATAGTCCATACTCATAAACTGTAAATTTTCTAATAAAGATCGAAAACGATTAATGGCCATACGATTTTTTCTTTTCTTTTTGCGTTGTCAATGGTGATGCTTAAACAACCGTATTCATTAAAAATATTTTTTGTCAAAGTTCAAAAAATGAAAAGATCGTACATCATTGATTCATATTTGTTGACATTAAACAATTGTCATTCCTGATAATTTTTTTTACGTTAAGGAAAAGATTGTATATATCATTGTTGACGAAGAAAGTGTACAATCGAATCCGATTAATTTACCTCGTTTCTTGCGTGAATTATTGTCGTTCATGATTAAAAAATTTAAAGTTATGCAATTGAGAAAAAAAAAGTTTGGATAAAAATAAGAGATGAGATAGAAATTGGAAAGTCAAAAGATGAGATGGACAAGGGGTAGAATTGGAAAGTCAATGTTAAATTCGGGTGATACTAAGTAAAACACGGGCGACAAAAAGTAGCACCCTTTTATATTCATTGGAGGGTCTATTTGCAATTATACAAAACTCAAGTAATTAATCCATTTCATTCCATAATGCATTGAAGTTTAATTGCATGGATAATAATTAGATGGCGCCCAAAATATTTCTTCACTTCTGCACTACTCCCTCTCATTTTCTATGTTCTTTCACAATTGTTTTTGGATAGAATTTAATGAGAGTATGATATGTGCATGTAAATGAAATTAAGAGAGAAAATATGGGGTCATAAGCTACTATAACCACAAAAGATAGACAAATAAGGAAAATGGAAGATTTTAGTGAATTTGTCGTTTTAAGAAATATGGAAGATGTTAGAGAATAGGAGGGAGTAGTAAATAAACAATGGCACATAATGTGATTTTTTCTACTCCTCCCGCCCTTCCCAATATACAAAAAGTTATACTTCCAAATCATGAAACTACTTCATTTCTGTTTGATTCCATACATTTGTTAAATAGATGCAAGGTGTATTTTAATACGGAATAGAACATATGGAATCTAATCGAACGGAGAAAGTAATATTTACAGTTCATATTTCCAAAAAATATCTTCTTGTTTAAATAGCACCCAAAATCTTCGTCTTTATTAAATAGCACGATTCGTATCGCCCTTGGTAATTGACAAGCTATTGTAGTCTCGTCTTGAGTACTAGATCCAGTTTTCGCCTAAATGAATTCCTTTTGAGTCTATAAAAAATAGAGTACTTGTTAGCGGAGAAGTCACAACAAAACGACATATAAATATAACTTTGTATTTGAATTATTCCATCGTACCCGCTTGTGTAAGGAACACAATATCCTGAATTCAGTACAATAAAAAAAAGAAGGAAGTAAAGTATTTAAACATTATGATAAAAATTATTAAGTAAAGAGTGATTTTTGAGTCCGTTTTTGAAATAATGCTCAAAAATAAAATAATTGTCATTTTGGGTCGATTTTGAAAATAATTATTTAAATGGTGTCCACGTAGGCTCGTTTTTTACGAGCCTGTATGGGGTTTAAACACGCCATACGTATTGGCGTGTTTAGTTGAAAGAACACGCCATTAGATATGGCGTGTTTAGGCAGTCCAAAATTACACCCAAGTCAGTGGCTGAACAAGAGAAGCAAACTAAACACGCCATTGCTAATGGCGTGTCTTATGAATAAAACACGTCATACGTAATGGCGTGTTTAAGCAGTCCAAAATTCCAACCCAAGTCCAGTAGCTGTGTTATGGGAAAGAAATAGAACCCGCCATTACGTTGTTTATTTGCCTTTGTTGAGGGATTTGACCAACTTAGATAATTACTCTTGTGGAAGTGCCGTACTTGCTACTTTATATCATAATTTATGTAGAGCAAGCAACGTCAAGTCCAAAGACATTGGAGGTCCCCTTATTTTATTGCAATTGTGGGCTTGGGAGAGGATTAGTATTGGTCGACCTACACTCATGGGACCCGTTAATGCTACTCATCATGGACCGAACTCATTAGGTTCTCAACATCAAATAAGGATTGAATCATTGGGTCGTAGGTGGGTAAGTGTGAATCGTAAGAGACCGGAAGGGGTGACCACACTAATTGGGTATAGGGATGCTTTCGATTCAATGCGACATGATCGGTTTATATGGCAACCTTACACCCGACAGATTTTGTCTTTTTTGCCCGAGTTTTGTTATGTTGACTCCGACGATTGGGCAGTGATGGCACCTATGATTTGTTTCGACATTGTTGAGTGACATTTTCCTAATAGGGTAGCTCGTCAATTTGGGTGGAAACAATATATCCCTTTAAATTCTAATACCGAACCTAACTTGCACAAAGTTGACAAAAGGGGTGCCTCTTCACGGAATTGGATAGAAAAACATCAACCCTACATATCATATTGGGTTAGGAGGGGTGATTTTCGGTTCCGTGGTGTAGAGGATGATAATGAAATGAGCTACTACGACCCTTACATGGTTTGGTACCGGGATTGCACTATTCTTCGCATGAACTCTTTCTCCCAACAAGCTACTTATCAAGCACCATTTGGAGCCATACAATATCTTGTAAGTACACTTAATATACTTGTCTTTTAATTCTTAAACAATATTTCATAAAATGTGATTTGCTTATACTACTTATTTTGTTTTAGGCGCATGGTTTCGTCAATGTCCATGATACATGTGATAAGGAGCTTCAACAAATGCCTCTTGAGGTGCCTCCTCATTTCCGCACAATGGTTTCACACATCCGGGACTACTCCTCTCAATCTCTTCAACATGTAGGCTATTCTCATCTTCTTCAACCAACCGTAGAACCAAGGGAAGAAAGTTCACCAATGGTTCAAGAGTCACTCGACTCAATGAATATGGATGACGATGCACCTTTGGTTCAATACACTAGGAGGGGTAGACGCTCTAATCCTTCTATGTCTTCCATATCACCCGTCAATGAACAAGGTACCCTGGAGCCTAGGAAAGGGTTTTGGAGTCGCCTTCGAGAAAAGAACAAGAAGAAGACTTGATGTAATAGTTAGACGATTAATGTATTTGACAATTTAGACGGTTAATGTGTTTGACATTTTAGCTGTTGTTTTGGTAAAAAACTGTCAAAACACGATATTCTATCTCGTTAGGGGTTAAAGTGACCTACTCTGTTTAGCCTTGTATCGGGGGGTTAAATTATATATGACTTATGACGGAATAATGATGTAAATAATGTAAAGGGCAAAATAAAGGAATAATGACACAAGAGATTTTGGTGACGCGGAAAACCCGATGTGGGAAACGACCGCGGGGGGAGTCGGTATCCCACCAATATTCCACTATTTGATAATTAGAGTACAAATATAATATACAACGGTCCGGATCTGATGATAAATAACCGGTCTTTTGCGTAAGCGAGACAGACGAATATTAACCGGATGTTAGTGGCTATCTATGGGTTCGTACTGTTTGTACAATTGTACGTAGGTTAGATTGGAATGTAGTATTTATGAAGGTAATAATTGGGTAATCATTGAATAATGATTACATGATTATGGTGGGATGATATTGTGGAAACATGGTAATGATTTGGTAATCATTAACCAATGGTTATGAGATATATTTGATTGTGTTCATGGTGTATTGGTGTACGTAGGATAGTTCTTTGGTATTATACGTAGCAATGGTAGGTTGGGATGGTAGGTTTTATCTCTGTAGCTTGTTGTTGAATGAATATGGATCCCTTCTCTTCCTTGCTCCCTTGTATTTATAGTGAATAAACCCTAGCCCTTGTCCTACTCCGATTATGGAAAGGGAATATAACTTCCATAATAACTCTTTCCATATTTAGCCGCCTCCCTCAATTCTCCCTGAAATCTCCCTGATGATCTTCAACACGCGGGCCTCCCTTGGCCGTTGCTCTCCTCGGCCCAATTCACCAAATCGGCTCTGATGGACCTAATCCTATGTTGGCCCGATATGTAGAAATTGACCCGAACAGTTGTATTTGCGGTCCATGGGCCCGACTCCCCTATGTATGACATGGGTCCATTTGCTTAATTAATTACCCATTAGGCCAAATAGTGAATTTTGGCCCAAACAGTTTGCCCCTAATTTCGCTTCTCAGCTTCGTTGAGGAGGGAAATTAACTCTTCAATTTCTGCTTGCTATACATTGTCATTTTGCTACCTTTCTGGATTCAACCACTGAGAGTTTGTTAGACAAGATGCTGTCATCCTGCTGGAAGATGGCACTGGAACTCTGCTAGAGAAGGATGCTAGAACTATCTTTGGAACTCATAGGATATACCGCAAACTCTCTTGAAAGAAGACTCAAAAGTGTCTTTTGGAGCATGCTAACTTTGAAACGCATTGAATAAGATGTTGTCATCCCGCTAGAAGATAGCATTAGAAGTCTGCGGGAGAAGGATGATGAAACTCCGCTGGAGCAAGCTGCTGCCAGCCTGCTAGGTGTGACTCCTGATGGAGACACTTGAGATAACTCTGCATCCCTGTTTTGTACCAATAATTCTGGTGCCCGAATCTACTCGTTTCTACTGAATCATACTCTGTTGTTTTGGCAGACCGATTTTTGTCACTCCTTAATTCTACTAATCTGCAAGCTGATATTCTGAAGATGCCGACTTGTAGATTTCTGCTAGCATATTACGCCATCAAGCGGATTTCTGCTGAAGGCTGCTCAGCTTCAACTTGGTGGATGCCAGGAATCTGATGATGAACGCTGGGTTCCTGAAGGCGGACATTGTTGGTTGTCGTTGGGAGCCAGATGGCTGACTCTAGGAACCAGATGGCTGATATTAGGATCCTGCTGGTTGACGCTGGACACCAGATGGTTGACTCTGGGGACAAGACGGCTGACTCTGGGGACCAGACGGCTGACTTTGGGAACCAGGCGACTGACTTTAGGAACCAGACAGCTGGCGCTGAGGACCAGACGGCTGACTCTTGGAACCAAGCAGCTGGCGCTGGGGACCAGACGACTGACTCTTGGAACCAGACGGCTGGCGCTGGAATCCTGCTGGCGGATGCCAGGGAGCTGATGCCCGACATTAAGGACCAGGTGGGAGATGCTGAGATCTTCTTGGCAGATGCTGGGGAGTAGATGCCTGACAGAGGAATCTTGCTGACAGCTGATAAGGAGGAATAGTTTCCACCTGCCCTTACCATTATGTTATCTGGTCACCAAGGGTGAGTCTGGTAGTTGGCACAAGTTTATTGTGCACTTGTCATGTAGGTGATACCTGCAAAATGTTAGTAATGCAATGCATGTGCATGCGAGGACCCTCTAATGTATGATAGGGGCTATAGTATGCTGTGAATGCAATGTCAATCATGCCTATATGTTTTGTCTTTGTCTACGGGGATAAGATATGTTTTTAAGGATGATAAATATACCTGCCCCTGGCCAGGGGGTAGGAGTAAGTGTTAGGTCACTGTAGGACGTACCTTAGGTAAGTTTATCGTTGTTCTAGGACTGTTGAAATGTTTTGGGGACTTGACTTTGTAAGATGCAAGTCTTGGTAAGTGTTTTCAAATACATTGTTTGTCGTGTTCCGCCAAGGAGCGATTTAGGTTAGGAGGTGGCCGTGTCAACCCAAGGGGCTGATTTAGACCTGTCGTGTCAACCTGAGAGGGTTGATTTAGACTTAGCTAGCTGCCGTGTCAGTCTGATGACTGATTCAGGCGTATGCCGCAATTTGACTACTTAACCTTGTTCATGACGCAAGGTGTGTTCATCATGTTTAAAGCCAACAGGGGCGTATCTTAGGCAAGTTTATCGCCATTCTAGGACTAGTGGAACGTTGCAGGATCCTGGTTTCTTAGAAATCCCTGCGCTCCTTATGCCTGTTTAGGTGGTTGTAAACCTTCAAGGGCTTGTATGCCTGTTTAGGTGGTTGTAAACCTTCAAGGGCTTGTTTTTGCATGCATGCTGGGGCCCTATGCCTGTCTAGGTGGTTGTACACCTTCAAGGACTTACGCCTGTTTAGGTGGCTGTACACCTTCAAGGACTTGTATGCCTGTATAGGTGGTTGAACACCTTCAAGGGGATCGTATGCCTGTATAGGTGGTTGAACACCTTCAAGGGATTCGTATGCCTGTATAGGTGGTTGAACACCTTCAAGGGATCGTATGCCTGTATAGGTGGTTGTACACCTTCAAGGTAACTGTGTTGTCCTTATTTCTGGTGGTATTATCGCTCTCCTCCGAACACCAGTGAAGGGTGTTTGAACTGTTCTTTTTGAGTTTTTGCCCCCGCTTTCTTTTAGCTTTCGTTTCGGGTTCTCAATAGTGAGTCGGCTTGTCCATTGGACTCGCTTGTTTCTCGGTCATCATGCGGAATATGTATTCTTTGCCCCCTGCATGGTTTTCACAGCTTGGGTGTGGAGGACATGCACTTCTACTTGTCATTTATTATTTCACGTTCTAATTTCCAAGGGACTTGGCTGATGACAGCATGTATTGATGTGTATTTTTCGCTTGATGAAGCTAATGTAAGAATGTGTTCTGCGATTACATTGTTTTTGTCTCCTGCATATTCAGAGTACTTAGGGATTTTTTATGTACTGCCAGATGTCAGGCAGATGTTGGGGATCAGACGCCAGAATTTGGGATCCTGCTGGCAGAGCAATCTGATACTCATTAGGAGGCGGAGTATCCTGCAAGCAAGGTGATCTGCAAGCTGCTGGCGGAGCAACCTGTCCTGCTGGCTGGGTGGCGTGATCTGCACGCACGAAGGTTATTTCTGCAAGCAGAAAGTTTGCTGTAGGCAGCGCTCTGCTCTCTTCGTTCTGCGCCCTGCATTTCGTAGGAGGACGCTCCTTTTGATTTGGGGGGAGAGTGGCAGGTTTTGGAGCCCGTGTGACTACTTCTGCTGGCAGAAGAATTTAATGACGGTCCTGCAAGAAATTTTTTGGGTTGAGTGATTCCCCCACGGTTCTGAGGGCGTTTGCCTTCAGGTTCTGGTCCCTGAACGGGGATCTGGCTGGTTTCGGATATCCTCGGTGCCCGCTTTTCGGATGTCGTATTTTCAGGCGTCAAACTTTCGGTGCCTAATCGCGACGTCGGACTTTCGGGCATCCGATCGGCGGGTGTCAAACTTTCAGGCGTCCAAACTTTCAGGTGTCCGGACTTTCGGTGTCCGGTCGGCGGACGTCGACTCGGGTAGCTAACCCGGTGTCCGGACTTTCGGTGTCTGGGCGGGACGTCGACTCGGGTAGCTAACCCGGTGTCAAACTTTCGGGCGGCCGCTCTCATAGTTCTTTGGTCTCTGCAGGATGCAGAGACTTAAATAAGTAATATTCTGGCTTCCAACATGACATTGGCTATTGTCTCATCCACGGATAGATATGGGGACCAGGATTCTTCTAGTTCTCGTTTGGACGAGCAGAGGTGGTGCGCTTAGATAGTGTTTCAAATTTGTGAATGTCTTTCGTGCTTCTCTGCCCAATCGAACTTTTGGTGCCTCCCAAGTATACCATAAAATAACGTGCATCTGCCCCCTTTCGCTTCTAGCTCCTAGGTGACGCTCTATGTCCAAGTTGTTGCTAGATTCTAGCCGCCTAGGTCATTTGGTGAAAGGATCGCTTCGACAACTACTCCATCTGCTTGCTCGGTGTCTGCCGATCGTTTCTGCGACTCCTTCCTTCCTCCTGCATCCTGCATCCTGCATCCTACTTCCTGCTTCTTGCTTTCTAAATTTTTGATTCTGGCTCCTCCAACTTCTTGATTCTGGATGCTGATGAGGTCAGCTCCCATAAAATGTTGTTGAGGCTGCTGATGTCTCCGAACTAGAGCTAAATCCTGCAAGAAGAGATCAAATAGAACTGGGTGGTGGAGCTGATATTACAGCTGCTGAGAAAAGGATCTTGCTGGATAGATCTCTCCCCTAGCTTGTTCGAATTTTTGTTTGTCAGTTTTGGGGCCTGGCCCTTTCTGTTTTGCTTTGTTTTCTTTTTGTGATGTTCCTCGAGTTCTAGCTTGGCTAGGATACTCGTTGTACAAACTGATTCATCGTCGGGTGCCGACCCTATGAGGGTGACAGATTGCTTAGTTGGCGAGTCGATTCGATTATTTTTGTCTTGGTGGTCCAAATACTGCTATATTTTGTCTGGTTCCTATCATATCATCATAGGACCAAACGAAACAATCCATGTTAGCATTATGAAATTTACTAAATTGTTGAAGAAGATTACCTGTATACTCTGAACCTGCAAGCAATGTTAGCTCTGGTCCATCTTACCCATGTCGACTGAGTTTACTGTGACCACTAGGATTTTTCTTATGGTATAGTTTCTATGTATGATGTTATGATGAGAGCATCGTGGTGGTGCTTCTGAGTGTCATGAACATCTACCTCGTCGAATGTGACAGTGGCATATTCTCATGGGCGACTCTGCAGAGGACCCTAGGAGTTCTTTTTTGTTTCTGTGTCATGCCTTTTTTGCTGCTTAGTATGCTAGGCCGCACAGTACTGATCCACCTGTTATCATGTATATTATTCTAGGACAAATAGAAAGTATAAAGGGTAGAACCTGATTTGTGGAGCCTATTTTACTGGACCTTGCCCCCACGTGATAGCAGGTGGTCCAGGTTACCATGTTCGTATTGAAAACTCTCTAGCGATTTATTTGTCTTATGGTGCTACTGGTCATGTTCCTTAGCTTTTGGAGTCGTCACTCCACCAGGTTTACAAGTCCTGCAAGAGGGTTAAGAACAGATGGAACAATACCAAAGATGTTACCTCCGCGATGACATTCCCGTAGAGATATGTTCTCCGGGTTACTGACATCGGAGTTGGGTGACAATGGCTCCAGTTGTCATTCGATTCCCGATGGTGAAATTCTATGCAATGAGGATAATTTTAGCTTCAACAGAATCAAAAGATAAGGTGTTACCTGACGTAGCCTGTAGTCTGATCAGCATGAAGGGTGGTTATATGTTGGGCCTCCAGGTTGTAGTCTGGTGACTAGCTCCTCAGGGATGTGTCTATCTGGGCCATAGATTCTTGAGGTCCCGATCCGCTGTCACCGCTAGTCCACTTGATGTCTGTACACTAACTGCTGGTGCACTGTTGTTGACTTCGGTGGATTGATCATTCTGCTCTAACAGAGGTGGTGGAACTCTAGGAAGCGGTTTGTCAGAGGACTTCAGAGGAACTCTGGGGAGTAGTTCTGCTGCAAGCATCTGGATGAATTCCAGGGATCAGATCTGCTGCCGGATTCAAGCGTCTGAGGGAAGTTACGCTGCGGACTCGGGCGTGCGAAAGAATTCTGGGAACTAGATCTGCTGCCAGACTCAGGCGTCAGAAGGAATTTCTGCTACCAGACTCAGGCGTCTGAATGAAGTTCTGCTGCCAGGTCTGCTACCAGGCTCAGGGGTCAGAAGGATTTTCGGGGGCCAGATCTGCTGCAGGTCTCTGGTAGGGCTTCAGGGAGTGGATCTGCTGCGAGGCTTCTGGAGGATCCCAGGAAGCTGATCTGCTGCTGGCTTCCGGATAACCACGGGAGCAGATCTACTGCTGACTCTATAAATAGCGATGAGATCTCGCTCGCTAGCAGACATGGCACCGGAGATTGACTTGATGACAACTTGGCTATAGAAATCGATCACCATGCCCCACGGTTGGCGCCAAAACTGTTTTGGTAAAAAACTGTCAAAACACGATATTCTTTCTCATTATGGGTTAAAGTGACCTACTCTGTTTAGCCTCGTATCGGGGGGTTAAATTATATATGACTTATGACGGAATAATGATGTAAATAATGTAAAGGGCAAAATAAAGGAATAATGACACAAGAGATTTTGGTGACGCGGAAAACCCGATGTGGGAAACGACCGCGGTAGGAGTCGGTATCCCACCAATATTCCACTATTTGATAATTAGAGTACAAATATAATATACAACGGTCCAGATCTGATGATAAATAACCGGTCTTTTGCGTAAGCGAGATAGACGAATATTAACCGGATGTTAGTGGCTATCTATGGGTTCGTACTGTTTGTACAATTGTACGTAGGTTAGATTGGAATGTAGTATTTATGAGGGTAATAATTGGGTAATCATTGAATAATGATTACATGATTATGGTGGGATGATATTGTGGAAACATGGTAATGATTTGGTAATCATTACCCAATGGTTATGAGATATATTTGATTGTGTTCATGGTGTATTGGTGTACGTAGGATAGTTCTTTGGTATTATACGTAGCAATGGTAGGTTGGGATGGTAGGTTTTATCTCTGTAGCTTGTTGTTGAATGAATATGGATCCCTTCTCTTCCTTGCTCCCTTGTATTTATAGTGAATAAACCCTAGCCCTTGTCCTACTCCGATTATGGAAAGGGAATATAACTTCCATAATAACTCTTTCCATATTTGGCCGTCTCCCTCAATTCTCCCTGAAATCTCCCTGATGATCTTCAACACGCGGGCCTCCCTTGGCCGTTGCTCTCCTCGGCCCAATTCACCAAATCGGCTCTGATGGACCTAATCCTATGTTGGCCCGATATGTAGAAATTGACCCGAACAGTTGTATTTGGTCTTCTATCCGTATTTTTATTCCTTCGGTCCATGGTCCCGACTCCCCTATGTATGACATGGGTCCATTTGCTTAATTAATTACCCATTAGGCCAAATAGTGAATTTTGGCCCAAACAGTTGTAAAACTTTGAATTTAAACCCCTTGTGCTAAACTTATGTGGCGTGTAAACTCTATTTTAATTTGTAATAGACAATGGTTTGTGTCCAATTTGCATTGTTGAGTTTGGTTTTGTTTTTTTGGCAAGGGAATGAAATGAGGACGAAGGGTAAGTGTCAGCTTTGAAAAAAAAAATGATAATACAAAGACACGCCATACGTACTGGCGTGTCTCTTCGCATAAACACGCCATACATATTGGCGTGTTTCTGTTTTACCATTCACAGTTTTGCTTAATAATGCGCCTGAAAGAACCCGCCACATACAATGGCGTGTTTCAAGAGGAAGACACGCCACGCTTAATGGCGTGTTTAGTTTGTTGCACTTTGTTCAGCTACTGGAATGGATGAGAAAAACACACTGCTTAAACACGTCATTACGTATGGCGTGTTTTCTTCATAAGACACGTCATTAGCAATGGCGTGTTTAGTTTGGTTCTCTTATTCAGCTACTGATTTGGGTGGAATTTTGGCCTGCCTAAACACGCAATATCTAATGGCGTGTTCTCTCAATTAAACACGCCAGTACGTATGGCGTGTTTAAACCCCATACAGGCTCGTAAAAAACGAGCCTACGTGAAAAACGAGCCTACGTGGACACCATTTCGATAATTATTTTCAAAATCGACCCAAAACGACAATTATTTTATTTTTGAGCATTATTTCAAAAACGGACTCGTGATTTTTCTAACCGAAAAAAGTCCCACATCAGCAATAGTATTATCAACATTTTTCCTCCCTGTAAACTCTCGATTCTCAATTGGATGGTTTTGTGATGCTTGTGATTCATAAATCATATTGTTAGGCTCCTTAAACATGTATAAGAAGGTTTAGTATTATTCATGTATCACAAGTAATGATAAATAAATGTGATATAGACTCTGTTCTTTTGGACTGAAATTGTCTGAACTGAACTTAATGGAGCTGAACTGAATTGAACTGAACTTATCTGAACTGAACTGAAATAATAATAAAAAGATTATACTAATAATAATACCAATAATACTAATAATAAATATTATAATACCAATAATACCAATAATAATAATAATAATAAACTAGTTTTGGAGCCCGTGAAAATCACGGGATCGTTAATAATTTATTGTTTTAATCAGGTTAAAGATTATGGACTATGAATATTTATTTTCCAACAAATATTTAGGCGTTATTTTAAGTTCTCTTTATTGATTGAACAAATTAGAGTGTTTAGATCGACAAAATAAAATGTCAAAGGTGTTAAGGTAGACAAGTAGAGATATTGTGATAACATAAGAGATGATAATCGTAGATAAAAATATGACAATGTGTATAGGTAGTATAAATGAGGAGGGAAGCCAAAAATTCATCATTTAAGAAAAAAATGATATACTAAATTAGTAGAATGTATTAATTATTAATAGGTATAAAGATGAGAGGAAATTAAAAAGTTTATATCATTTACATTCTTTTGTCACATTCAAATTTTTCATTTTAGGTACCATTTAATTAAATTGTATAGATTTATTTATAGATGAGTGAATGAAATCAATGCCATGTAACTATAAATTGATAATCCACGTCACATTAAAATTTCCATGTTACATTTAATTATATTTGTCATTTTAAGTACCCCTTTAATTAGATTGTACAGATTATAGATGGGGTTTTAGGGCGCGCATGAAACTTCATAGTGAAAAGAGTTACATATTCAACTAATAAAAAGTTGCTTAAGGTATTATTTTTAAATTATGTGAGTATGTATCATCCTCCTGCAATTTGAAAACACAAAAATAATAAAAAATAAGATTCTAATTAATTCAATATACAATAAAGAAAAAAGTAAAAAAATATTCTAGTTATCTATGTAAACTTTACATACCAATTTTTGGAATAAAATGGAAATTTTGATTGTTATATAATGGTGAGGGAAAAGCAAAAAGATCATCATTAAATAAAAGTAATAAAGTTAAATAAATAGGGTAGATTGATGACTAAAGTTATGAGAGGGAGATAAAAAGTTTGAATCAATTTTTTTTAATTTATTTTGTATGTTTGAGACTTTATATTTTTTAATTTTTTTTACTAATAAACATGTGACACATGATAATAAAAAATGAATTTTTTTATGACACATGGCTTAGTAAGATGACTTAGTGAAATATTTAATCTTGCCATTTTATAATATTGTACTTTACATACCAATTTTTTTAATAACATGGAAATTATGATTATTGTTATATAATGGTGAGGGAAAAGCAAAAAGATCATCATTAAGAAGATAATAAAGTTAAATAAATAGGGTAAATTGATAACCAAAGTTATGGGGGAGAGATAAAATGTTTGCATCAATTTTTTTTTTTTTTTTTTTTTTGTGTTTGCAACTTATATTTTTTAATTTTTTTTAAAAAATTTATGAATGAGGTGAAATATAAGGTTTTGTTTGTCATATTGAACTCAAAGCTGATAAGAATAGAAACTATACATATATGAAAATTAAAGGGTTAAACAAATAAAAAAATGGAAAAATAAGACAATATGCGAAAATAGTAACTTACAACATAACAATAAAGCGTTCACATCAAAGAAGATCATGACATTGAATCCTATAAAACACAACAAAATAAAGAGGTTAGACTTAATTTACTAATAGAAATGTTAAAAAAACCATAAAAAATAAAAAAATCAATACCAAGATATACACAAAAGATATGTAATTTCACTTAAAGAGATGAAGTGTATATATATATATATATATATATATATATATATATATATATATATATATATATATATATATATATATATATATATATATATATATATAATGCTATAACATTCATTAAGATTAAGAATTCAAGAGTAAGATGAAAGGTTGAAATTAGGTTACGAACTTACAATGAATGGGAGAAGAGGAAAAACAAAAGTGGAGTAAATGCATAATAAAACATCTTGAATGTGTTATTATTATTATTATTATTAGAACTTAATTAGACATGAAATATTATAGCATATTAGGAGGTTTTGAGAGTTGTCACATGACAATTAAATACTACTCAAGTTAGTCTTTTAATGGTATTTTATAGATGATTTAGCTAGTCATTTAACTATATTGTATAGATAGAAATATATTTCAACGTGGACATCGGCAATCCAAATGAATTTTGACAAAAAAAATTGGGGAAGATAATATTTTGAAAATTGTATATGTAGTTGATTCATTTGTGGGTGGAGTAAAAGAACAGGGGATTACTAATCCGATTTTGGTTTTTTTTAAAGAAGGAAAAAAGAGTGGATTAAAAAATAATTTATTGCTAGGTGGCTTTTAGTCGATGTCTACGTGACATTTATAATCCTAGTTGGCTTTTAGTCGATGTCTACGTGACATTTAATAGGTGTTTCAAGTAGCCTTTTAATAAAATTTTATAGATTAGAGTGACACGCGGATTAAGATGTGGCATTGTAAATGCATACGTGGGTTTTACTTATCCTACGTGGCATTGTCTGCGTGACTTTTTGAGGCTAACCTTTTAATAAGATTTTATAGATATTATAATAATATGAGGCGGGATCTCGTGAGTTTGGTTTTTATGGTGAGTTTGTGCTTTAAAAACTCAGCCATTGAATTAAGGTAAATCAACGGATGAGATGAATCTCAACATAATAAAAAAAGAAAAGAATATAGTCCTCTCAAAAACACTTTCGCTGTATCAACAACTATCACACGACCCTATTCAAGTTTCTATCTCCTCATTCATGGATAGGTGTCAATGGAGTAAAAATTTAGTCAACTTCCCACCGTTGCCGCCGTCGATCGTTTCTCCGTCATTTTCTTCTGGTCTTTTTCAATTAATTACATCAATCAATTGCACTTATTAATTTGAATTAATTGAATTGAAGTTGAATTTCTAGTTGCAATTTATTCGCTTTGAATCGAAGGTAGCTCGGAAGAGAATCAGCTCGTAAAGAGCTCACCAATCTCATCAATTTATTCGCTTTAAAGGAGCTTTACAGAACTCGGATTCGATGTGAAGCTTGTATTAATGATAGTTGGAGTGTGACAAGGTTCGAATTGGGTTGATGGTGATGTATGACGAAATGAAGGTGGGTGATGGAGTTTGTAGATGGTTGGTTGAGTGAGGTGTTGGGTTTCGCTGGTGGTTGCACCTGAAGGAGCACGGTGGTTCATTTCTGGGGAGCGTCGAGGGTGTACTAGCTGGTTGTTGTCGGCGATGAAGATGGAACGGCAGGTCAAAGGAGCTTGTGGTGGTTTGCTCGGGTTTGTCATCGATTGATGTCGGGTTCATATGGTGATGAGTATTGGTGAATGGAATCGGGGTTTCGATTCAAGGCAGAGGGTTGCACGAAATTGCAGCGATTGGCGATTACAGTGTTTTGCGGTGCAGCAGTGGCGGCCGGTTCATTTTTGCATTTTTTTGTAGTCAAATTGTGCGAACACTGCAAACTGAGGTCGGGTTTGTCGTTGATGGTGTGTCGAATTGTGGTCTGAGATAGGACCCAAGTGTGTGTCGGGATTCATTTGGCTATCCAAGATCTGCAAAGATAACGTTCTTGGGTTGAGTAGTTTGAACAAGAAAGACAGGCGAAAGTCCTTGAAAGGATTTTTTATCAGTTCACTTATTGTTCATTTCCTAGGATAATGCAGGATATTGATGGCTGTTGAATACCGCGGTTGGAGGCGAGAAAGGGTATGTAAGTGTTCTACATGAGGAAGCATTCGAGACGAAGGTTAATGCGACAGTTGAGGGGACGAATCCTGCGGATTTGCTGGATTCGACGGATAAGGATATGTTGGATGCGAAATATTGGGAGATCAGTATGTATGATGTATGTCTGTATAGTGTAATGTGCTTCTGGTCGGTTGTTTACTTGTTTGTAGCCGGTTAAATTAATTCATCTCATTTTCAGAGCTTTGTACGGTCCTATCGTCTTTTAAAACTCGTATTAGTCAAAGGTCAAACCAAGTATTGTCCCAAATATAACAAGTACTTGGGGTCAAAATATGACGTGTCCGTAATTAAGGGTAACACTGGAGTAACAGTACAATAGCACTTAAATAACATTAGAATAACACCGCAATAATACTCCAATAAAACACGATAACACTACAATAACACCACAATAACACTACAATAACAGCACAATAACACGGGAAAAAAAAGAAGAGTAAAAAAATCAAAGTAGTAAAAAAAATCAAAGTGACACCGGAATAACATCACAATAACAGCAGAATAACAGTAGAATAACAGCACAAATGCACAATAACACGTGTTAAAAAAAAAGAAAAAAAAATCAAAGTCGTATAAAAAATCAAAGTGGCACCGGAATAACATCACAATAACACTTAATAACAAAGACAATAACATGCGGTAAAAAAAAGAGTAAAAAAATCAAAGTAGTAAAAAAAATCAAAGTGACACCAGAATAACATTACAATAACAGCAGAATAACAGTAGAATAACAGCACAATAACACGTGGTAAAAAAAAAAGTCATAAAAAAAATCAAAGTGACAGCAGAATACATCACAATAACAGCGGAATAACAATAACAGCACAATAACACGTGGTAAAAAAAAAGAGAGAAAAAAAATCAAAGTCGTAAAAAAAATCAAAAAAAAGCACAATAACAGCATAATAACACGAGGTAAAAAAAAGGAGAAAAAAAAATAAAGTAAAAAAAATCTGGTACAAGAAGAAAAAGAAAAAAAAGGTAACATAATGAGAAAATTAGAGAAAAACATAAGAGAAAAAAAAATCAAAGTCGTAAAAAAAAAAGAGCACAATAACAGCATAATAGCACGAGGTAAAAAAAAAAAGAGATAAAAAAATTGAAGTAAAAAAAAAAAGAGTAACACGAGAAAAAAAGGAAAAATAAGTAAATGACAGTGGTTTTATATGACAGGTAAGATTAGATCTTGGCCATTCATCTCTAATATAATCTAGTGACTGAGATTTCCAAGAACAAACTCAACATAAGAAACAAAACTTACAAGAATCTAACTCATAATAATATTATTCATTAATAATAATAATATATTAATATAATATAATAATAATAATAATCTAATAAGATACATAAAAAATAAAATAGTAATATAATAATAAATATAGTAATAATAATAATATATCAGTAATATAAATGATAACATTATTAATAATAATATAATATATTAATAATAATAAATATGTGATTAATAATATTAATAATAATGAATATATTAATAAAATAATAAATATAATATAATAACTTATTAATATAATAATATTAAATATAATAATAATAATAATAATAATAATAATAATAAATATTTTATGAATAATATTAATAATAATGAATATATTAATAAAATAATAAATATAATATAATAATAATAATAAATATTAAACATAAATATAATAATATAAACAATAAAAATTAATTATTAATAAATATAATAGTAATATAACAATAATAATAATAATTACAATCATAAATAAATTAATATAATAATGATATCAATAAGAATATAAAATAAGAATAATAATATTAATGTTGAAATAAACTAATATGAATCGAATCGATCCAATCAATGGAACTCAACTTAATCGAATCAATGGAGTAATCGAATCAATTTAATGGAGCTGAATCAATCGAATCGAACTTATTAGATTTGAAATTAAGTCCAAAAGAATAGGGCCATAATGAGGTAACCTTCATAACACTATTTTCTTTATCTGGTTGAGAGACGGACTTTTTGCGTTGCCTTTTCGAACATTTTTTTTTTGTAAGTTCAATTCCACTCTTAGGCCATGTTCTTTTGGATTTCAAGTTGTTGAACTAAACCGAACCCACTTATAGAGCCGAATCCGAACTAAACTTATAGGAGCCGAACCAACTTATAGAAGTTTCGAATCGAATCGAACTGAACTTATAGAAGCTGAACTGAACTTATAAGAGCTAAGCTGAACTTATAGAAGTCGAACTGAACTTATAAAAAGTTTGCGTTTTATATAAGTTAACTTTTATTTTATACAAGTACTACAATACATTACAATAAAAAATAAATTACATATTACATTTTTTTTTCTAACCATCTATTTCCATATTATCATCCTCCTCGTCACTTTCATCTTCATCTTCATTTTCACTGACATCATCAAATCCTTTGTCTCGCCAAATGTCTTTTACTATGTTATTTCGTACCTTGTTGTAGATACCTCATTTCTGCACCTCCCGCAAACCACCCGGTGATGATTGGGCCGCATGTTTGATACGCGGAACGATTTGTGACAATTCGTAAGATTATCGTCAAGTGATTGCTCAAATATTAATGTCTACCTCTTAGTTGTCATCTACGTCCCGATCGGTCGTTTTGACATAATTAGAGTACATTCGAGTCCCGGGCCTAAAACCGTCTCCATTTTCCTCGATAACCGTTAAATCCCGAGTCGAATGTTCGGAATATTCCGGATATTTCTATTCCATATTTCATAAATTTTATCTTTTAGTAAGCAATTTCCCGTAATATTCACATAAGATATTAAGGAAAACCGAATTATTTCCGTCCTACCATAACTCAAACACGGAAATCTTTCTTCCGCAGGAGGAAACCACTTGGGAATAGACGCAACGGAGTCTTTGCGCCTCTTCCAAGAGACGCATGGGCTTCTGCGCCTCTTCCCGAGCCCTTTTCTCGCATGTTTCTCGTATCTTTTTCATATCTTTCCGAGATTCACTTCCAAAGAGTCTCCGAAACCCTAATTCCTTCACGTGATTAGTATAAATAGGAGCTTTCGCTCCTCATATTTCTCACGCGAGTGTCCGCCCTTCTCTTCTCCCTTTGCATTCTAGACTTTGTTCTTACTTTTTGGCGTCTACGTGCTTGAACTTTCGACCACGTAAGCTCGGATCTTTCTGAGTACCAGCCTCCCCGTTTGCATGACCGACCAATTTGACCAACTCCACATCAATCAACTTAATTAATTAATCGTTTTCCTCTTACGAGGGCACTTTCTTTGCATTCGCGTCGAGCATCACTAATCGATATCTTAGTCCTTCTCGTTTCGTCAACATGTAAGTCTGAGGATGTATAATCCTTCTTTTATTTATTGTATTTTAATTATTGTATCATCATTGTAAGGTTTACGTCGAAAATACCATTAAAACCGATTTCTAAAACCATGCTTTAAAACTCTTTTTACGGATTTCCAGTAGATAACCGTCGAGAAAGGACGCAAAGAATCGCTGCGCCTCTTGAAGGAGCGCGATTCTGCTGCGCCTCTTCGTGAGGCTGCCGCAGTTCCTGCTTCCTTTCTTCTTTGTTCGTCCTCTGTTATTCGTCCCAAATTCCTTTTGTATTGTTTCGTTTTGTTTCGTTTTCTTCGTCATAACAGTATATAATTCACATGTATATTAATCATCATCATTAACGTGTTTTAAATCATTCAAATCCGGCTTAAATCCCTTATAATCCGATATTTGCGGGTTTTCTTCATTAAATTCAATTCCGGGTTATAGAGATTCAATTTGTTCATATTGAGTTTCTGGAATTCGTCTTTGATATAGTTTTCATCTGTTTATTCACATGATCGTCGCATATTCGTCATTAATCCATCATATCTAACTTAATCAATTGAATTAATTTGTTGACTCGTTAATATTTTTCACTTCTGTCATTATTCCATCTTGTGTTAATTCGTTTAATTCCGTCTTATTCATGTTTTACTGTTTTCATGACCCATTCATATGTTAAATAACCTATTAATCACTTTCATCCGAGTAAATATCATCAATCGATCGTTAAATTCACCAATTAACATTAACGGCTTCACAGCCAGAACTAAGCCAAGGAACAGACGCAGCAACTGCTGCGCCTCTTCCAAGGGACGCAGCTCTGCTGCGCCTGTTCCTGGCTGAGTTCTGTCCCTGAACTCCGTTTCTGCCTTGACGTAGTGTAATTAGTTTACATATTAACTAACTATTAACCGTAGTATCACGCTAATTCCTGTTCGTTAATTTATTTGATTCTTTCTTTCTTTCTTTTATTCTTTTTCTCAAATTATCCGTTTTAAAGGTATTTTCGACATAAATCGCCTAATCCAATATAATTAATGTAATTTTCATTATTGTAATTTATAATTATTGTATTTCTTTTATTGCTTGTATGTTTTCACATGTAAATGAGCACTAAATCCTACTTCGACCCAATTGTATGCTAATTACGTGTTTACCGACTTAGTATTAATTCTCACATGCTAGGATTAAAACTTGGATGTTGCATTGCATGCATATAGCCGACGATATATCAAGTATGAATAACTTCCCTAATCATTAGTAGAGGCCGCTATCGAGGCGGGCGGGATTAGGTGTTCGATCAAAAGAGCTTCCTAATACGTACCCTCACCCCTTACTCCAGATATCTGTGAGCACCCGTGTTCATTGGCATCCACGAGAGTCATTCTAGACATAGAATGCTAAGGGTAACGATTGCTTAGTGTTCATGTCTCTACTTTGTGTCTTGACATGACACGAGGTATTCGAACGGTTCCAATTTCCCATAAAAATTGGTGGCGACTCCATACAAAAATGCAAACGCTTGTTTCTCTTTTCCTACCCAAGCGCCCCGTGGGCGGCCCGCTCCCACGTTTGGCGACTCACTGGGGATAATACACTTACGTGTAGCCAAGGGTGAAACTTGAACAAGGTTAGGGAATAGTTTGTACAAGACAATTGTCGGTTTTCATAACTCGGTCTTCCTAGATCGTTTTATTCGGCCTTCCTAGGCCCAACCCAACCCATTCGACCAATCGTCCCGTCTAAACGGTCCTAATTCTTATTTGGGCCTAAGGATGGATAGCGATTGACGTCATCCATACCATGATGCTTACTCTTGTTTGTATCAAGGGCCTTCACTACTTGAGGAAATGGACTAGGAATCGGCCTTACTCTTGTTTGGTACGAGCCTCTCCACAGACTTTGGGTTTGATGGTTCGGTATGGCAACCCACCTTTTAAACCAAATCCCTTTTAAATGCACTCAGCATCCCGTTATAATGCTTGTATAAATATGTATACCTTACGTGATCACCATTTCTAAACGAAACCATGACGATTTTTTCAAAACCCTCTTTTTAAACAAAAATTTCGAAAAAGCTTTTAATTAGCTCAAAATCCGGTCAAAACTCTGTCCGTTTGTCGTGTCAAAATTCGGGCCACGAGCCTATTTCAAAACCTCACTTCGAGTCCACTCCTACAACTACACTATAGTTGACTAGGACACACATTTTCAAAGACCTTGTCTTTCTTCAAAACTCACTCAACACAAGTGGCACACACCCACTTCACGAGTCAAAACATTTCTTCTTTTAGCAAGTGTGTTAGAATGGTCGATCGTGTTTTGATTCGTCGCCGATCTCTCATCCAGTTTTCAAGATGCCCGGATCAAGTGATGAAACGAACTTCAACCAACTTCAAAATGGTAATGATCGAATCCTAGCCGCGCTAGCCCAAATGCAAGCTACCCAAGAACAAACCTATGACCGCCTTGAGCTCATCGAAGGCCGTATCTATGCCGTAGAGGGAAGGTTGCCTCCTCTTGAAGATGAAGTACTACGTAACTCCGATGATGAATCTAGGGATGAGAATCCTCCCATAGGGATGACTATAGCTGAGAAAAGACTCCAATACCTAGAGGAGCAATTGATGTACCTTAAGGGTGATGAAATTTATAGGGAAAACAATCGCAAGTATGAGGCCGTCAATTCCAAATTGCCAACTAACTTTAGTATGACGGATATCCCTAAGTTCAAGGGACACGAGAACCCTTTGAACCACATCCGTGCCTTCAAGGATTACATGTCTATCAAAGGCATCAAACCCGAGATGTTCTTAAGGATCTTTCCTTCATCTCTTGATACCATCCCGAGACAATGGTTCTACTCTTTAGATCACAAGAAGGTTGCTACTTGGGAAGATGCCGCAATCGAGTTCTCTAAGCAATATGCGGATAATGCCGAGATCCAAGTCAACATGCGTACTCTAGAGGTTCTTACCCAAAATGACAAAGAAGGATTCACCGACTTCCTAAGTAGGTGGAGGAAAACTAGCACTCAACTAGTTGAACGCCCGGATGAGGCTACTCTTGTGGAGAAGTTTGTGGATAATCTCAAGCCCATCTATGCCAATCATTTGAGATACCAAAACATCAAGACTTTCAAGGACTTGACCGTACTAGGAACAAGGATTGAAGATGACATCCGTAAAGGACTCTTGTCCAAAACGGTAGGTCGAGGATATCAAGGGTCCACAAGTCGTTCATACGGCTCTACTAGCAAGACCGATGAAGTTAACCTTCTCGAGCCATCCAAGAAAACTACCCCACCAAGGAAATTCACAAACCCTGGGGACACTTACTCCAACGCTCTAAAAAGGTTAATGAAGCAAGGTAAACTCCAACCCATTGGACCTACTCCCGAACCCGAAAGGAAGTCCAAGTTTTGGGACGAGAATTCGTACTGTGAATACCATAGGGGCAAAGGGCACGACACGGAAAAAATGTTACAAGTTGAAAAACGTGCTTCAAGACATGATTGAAGATGGTCGATTGCCAATACCACCGGGAGGTAAGCCCAACAACACTCAGAATCCTCTTGGAGTTCTAGTGATCACAAGTGATGAATCTACCTTAGATTGCTCACACCTCATTTCTCCCATCGAAAATGAAATTCATGCAATCGAGAATGAAGGGCTCTACTCTACTATCTCCCCTACCATTTCCGACTTCATCGCATCGGCAAGGAGTGTAGATAGGCAAGTTTGGGAATTAGAAAATGTGGTGACAACTCTACGAGATCCCAACGCAATACCCGAAGAACATGTGCCACTAATCTTCTCTCAAAATGCCACTATGCAAGAAATAATTATCGTGGTTGATAAACTAGTCGATCAAATCATACGACTAGAAGATGATATCATGAGAATGAGGGAACTAGCTGCAATCAATGGGGTTTGGGCCGATGATGATGAGGACGAGTATCTCATTGAAAACTCCCTAGTCAAAGAAATAATCCAAAAGGGTGAAGACCAAGATGTGGATCACCTAACTCGTTCGGGTCGCCCATATCAAAGCACTACTCAAAATGGTCCAACCAACGTCATCACACCAAATGACAACGAAGATGACTCCACTGATCATTTGCTCAAGCAATTACAGAAAACAAAGGCTGATCTTTCAGTCTGGCAATTAATAGCAAGCTCATTCCCACATCGCCAAGCTTTACTGCAAGCTCTGGCCAAGCTAAATGTAGCACATAACTCCACTCCTGAAGATGTAGTCAACTTGGTCTTCCAAGAATCACCGAAGCTAAGTAATCTTATTACTTTCTCGGACGAAGATTTGCCACCCTTTGGCGCTAGTCACAACCTTGCTCTATACATCACTGTCATTTGTCTAAAGAAGAATGTGCCAATGACCTTGGTGGATGATGGTTCCGCGGTCAACGTCATACCCCTTAAAACGGCATACAAGCTAGGCATGAAAGAGTCGGATTGGACCCCTACCGATCAAGGTGTGCGTGCATATGACGGTACACGACGAAAAGTAGTCGGACTTGCTAACCTAACCATAGCCACAGGGCCAATCGAACGAAAGGTTAACTTCCAAATAGTGGACATTGAAGCTTCATTCAACACACTTCTGGGAAGGCCATGGATTCACGCTTCCAAAGCGGTAACATCCACCCTTCATCAAAAAATCAAGATCCCACTAAATGGCAAAGTAATGACGATCACTTCGTCACCCATCAAGGCAATAATCGAAAAACAATCGAACAATCAAGTCCTTGCGGATCCCGTATACGAACTTGGGGGCTTCCAAAGTGTAAGTGTCATAGAAAGTGAGTTGGCACCCTTATACTACAATCCCTACTCTAACTTGGTGGTCAACCACATACTCAAATCCCAGGGATACTTCCCTGGAATGTCCTTGAACCCTATTCGGAAGAATACCTTCGCACCATACAAGGAAGGCAACTCAACAAGGATACCACTTCGACTAGGGTACAAACCCACAAAAGAGGAGGTTCTCGAAATGCTCGCCCAAGTCCAAAACCGCAAGCACGTAGGAGTCCAAATGAGGCCCTATCTCCCTACTTTAAATGGGTAATTTGTTCAAAAAGGAAGTCTAGAACTCTTTCACGGATTTCCCGAACCTTGGCATTATCTCGAGAGGAAGTTAGCCGGAATCGAGATCTTTCACGATTGCTACTTCATCCCTCCAAAAACGGTTCCTACCGTCAAAAACCGTCAAGCACCTTGCTTAGACGAACAAGCTGTTAGCCTATTGTTTGGAGAGGATCGATTCGTTAGGGCCGCGCAGGATGAGATCATTACCATGATACTTCAAGACGATCGCTTCAACCCCTCCGCGTTGATCATAGAAACCGACACAAAACAGCAGAAAGGATGGAGAAAATCTATCAAATGGACCAACAATCAAGGAAGACTCTTCAAGCTCACCACTGGAGAAGGAGATATGTTCAAAGGAGAACCAGAAGACGATGAGTTCGAGTCGGAGTCGGAGTCAGAGTCGGAGTCTAGAGAAGTCATTAGAGAGTCTACTCCTGTCGTCATCCCCACTCCCTTCGTTTCTCCTAGCTTAGCCTCGAGTAGTCACGATGGTTCGGGAAATGCCCCATCATCGTCCCTTTGCCGCCATCGACCATGGATCGGTTGGCTTCTTTGTTCCAACTATACTCAAATTTTAATATGAATAAATCGGGTTCGCTTACTCTTTGTGTTATCTTGAGTGCAATTACATTTACGATGATACCGAGGATGACCAAGACCCAGACTCGATCGAAATACCTCCCTACGTAGCCAAAGAAATCTGCAGGAAGGGGAAGGGGGACCAGTAATAGAAGACACCGAATCCATCAATGTAGGAACCGAACTAGAACCCCAGGAACTTAGGATAGGGACTACCTTGAGCTCTACCGAAAGGGCCGATTTCATAGACCTCCTAAATGAATTCAAAGATGTTTTCGCTTGGTCCTACAAAGATATGCCGGAATCGACAGGGATATCGGCTGAACATAGGATTCCGATTAAGCGGGTTTCAAACCTGTGAAATGAAGCTTGACAAATGTGAACAGAGTGGGCTCTAAAGATTAAGGAAGAAGTTGACAAGCAATTCAAAGCCGGGTTCATCAAAGTTTCCGAGTATTCTGACTGGGTAGCCAACATAGTACCCGTACCCAAAAAGGATGGGAGAATCCGCGTTTGTGTTGACTTTAGGGACTTAAACAAAGCAAGTCCAAAAGATGACTTCCCTCTACCTCACATCGACATATTGGTGGACAATACTGCAGACCACGCATTACTATCCTTCATGGATGGGTATGCGGGTTATAACCAGATCAAAATGGCCATGGAAGATATGCATAAGACCGCATTTGTCACCCAATGGGGAACCTACTGCTATACGGTAATGCCGTTCGGATTGATCAACGCCGGAGCTACATATCAACGCACCGCAACTACACTCTTACATGACATGATGCACAAAGAAGTTGAGGTATATGTAGACGACATGATTGTCAAATCCAAGGAAAGAGAGGGACATATTGCGAACCTTCGCAAGTTCTTCGCAAGGCTACAAAAGTACAACATGAGACTCAATCCTCAGAAATGCACATTCGGGGTAACATCTGGCAAACTTCTGGGATACGTCGTTAGTCAAAGAGGTATAGAAATAGATCCTTCCAAAATCAAAGCTCTGATCGAAATGCCACAACCTCAAATAGAAAAAGAAGTCAGAGGATTCCTAAGAAAGGTGCAATATATAAGTCGATTCATATCGAAACGTACGATGATTTGTGAGCCTATCTTCAAGAAACTCAAGAAAACCGACCACACCATGTGGGATGACGATTGTCAAAAGGCATTCGATCGAATCAAGGAGATATTGGCTAAACCACCAGTACTCATGCCACCCCAACGAGATCAACCTTTTGGTTTATATCTCACAGTAACCAAAACAGCCATGGGTGCCATGCTGGCTCAAACTGTAGGAAGTGAAGAAAGAGCTATCTACTATCTTAGTAAGAAGTTCTTGGAGTACCAGTGCAAATACTCACAACTCGAAAACACATGCCTCGCTCTTGTGTGGGCAACGAAGAAGCTACGCCATTACATGCTTAGCTACTCCGTCAAAATATATTCTAAAATGGATCCAGTCAAATACCTCTTCGAGAAACCCGTCCTCAATGGACGTCTAGCAAGATGGACCTCGATGCTCTCAGAATTCGACCTCAAATAAGTGCCACTGAAAGTTATAAAAGGTCGCGCCGTCGCCGAATTCTTCGCAGAAAATCCTATCAAGGACGCGCAAACAATAGATACTTGGTCATTTCCAGACGAGGATATACTCCAAACTGATGTAGACTCCTGGGACCTGTACTTTGATGGAGCATCAAACTTAAGAGGATTTGGAATAGGGGTGTTGCTCATTTCTCCTGAAGGCGAGCATACACCAATTGCTGTCAAACTCGACTTCGAGGTGACAAACAACGCTGCAGAATACGAAGCTTGTCTCATTGGACTACAAGCGGCAGTGAGTTTAGGCATCAAAAACCTCCGAGTACATGGGGACTCATCACTGATCATCAACCAAGTTATAGGATCTTGGAAAATCCGAAGCGAAAGCCTCGCACCTTATCAGGCTAGAATAGACCAAGTCGCTCAATTCTTTGATCACGTAACCTACCTACACCTACCTCGAGAGGAAAATCAATTTGCAGACGCTCTTGCGAAACTTGCATCTTTGATTAATATACCAGATCACATGGTGGAAATGCCTTTGTGCATCGAACGACGGTCAGAGCCGGCTTATGTCCACCAAATCACCGATGAAGAGGAAATCGCACAGGAACCATGGTTCCAAGCAATCCTGAATTTTAAGCTTAATGGTACCTATCCACCAGATATGGACAAGAGGGGACAACATGCTATACGCCTACTAGCTTCCCAATACATCCTCATGCAAGGAGAATTATACAAAAGAACACCTCTTGGTGTAGTCCTACGTTGCCTCGATCTTTCTCGGGCACGAAAGGTGATGGAAGAAGTCCACGACGGAGAATGAGGTCCTCATATGAGCGGACCCATGATGGCAAAGAAAATCACACGTTTGGGATATTATTGGACCACAATGGAATCCGATTGCATCAAATACGTAAGACATTGCCACAATTGCCAAATCTTCGGGAATGTGCAACATGTCTCTCCTTCATTGCTCTATACAATGACATCTCCTTGGCCGTTTTCTGCATGGGGAATTGACATAATCGGGAAGATAACCCCAGCCGGAACAGGAGGTCACTGTTTCATTCTAGTAGCAATCGACTATTTTACCAAATGGGTAGAAGCGGCTTCCTACACTGGTCTTACAGCTAAAAATGTGGCAAAGTTCATACAAAACAACATCATCTGTCGGTATGGATGCCCACATGAGATCATTAGCGATAATGGATCACATTTCCAAGCTGAGACCGAGCAATTGCTAGCCAAATACAAGATTAAGCATCACCACTCTTCGCCCTATAGACCACAGACTAACGGCGCGGTAGAGGCGGCAAACAAGAATGTTGTCGCGATTCTCAAGAAAATGATTGACAACTATAGAGATTGGCCAAGCAAGATACCCTTTGCTTTATGGGGGTATCGTACATCTGTTAGGACGCCCACTGGGGCTACTCCTTTCTATTTGACCTACGACATGGAAGCTGTACAACCAGTCGAGCTAGAAATACCATCCTTGCGTATTTTACTAGAAAGTCAAATCCCGGAAGCCGATTGGAAAAGGGATAGATATGAAGAACTCATCCTCCTGGATGAACACAGGCTGCGCGCCTTGCATAATGTCCAAACATATCAAGCACGTATCAAACGGGTTAGGCCAAGGAACATCAAAGAAGGAGACTTAGTGCTCAAATCGGTTAGAGCTCTTTTACCAGTTGACCCACGAGGAAAATTCAAACCTAATTGGGCCGGACCATTTCTAGTCAAATCCATACTCCCAGGGGGTGCGGTAAGAATCACAGACCTAGACGGGAATGAGTTTTCAAACCCAACAAACCTTGACCAACTGAAACGATACTATGCCTAGAATACGAATGAAAACGCGCCTCGCGTAACCCCACGTGTCGCTCTTGCGGCAATAAATAAACGGCCCCTGGCCAAGCTAAAATAAGCCAATGTCACTGTGCTCTTGCATTTTGACGAATTTGTCATCCTCATATCATCAAATAAACTAAATTCGCACCTTCAGAGTAAGCAAAAGCTCATGCTTCTTTTCTAAGTTCATTACAAGCTCTTGCTTAGAACAATTATTCTTTTACATTTACTCGAACTACGCGCAAGGGTTTGATTTCGCTTTTTAAGTGAATACGTAGGCAATCCTTCACGGGATTCAACCCATTATATCTAAAATGTAAATAGAAGGACATTTGCATTGCATTTGAAATTCGACAAGAATAATAAAAAGAAAATCACAACGGTTTCATAACCATTTAACCTTTTTTTTTATTTCATTCATTTTCTAATAATAATAGTACGCTACATAATAAAAATAGAATAGGCTAGGATTCTAAAAACCCCACCTTTTTTTTTATTACAACAATAATAATCAAATAATAAATAAAGACTCGGGCTATTCTTCCATCTTTCCCTTGCCCTTGTCATTCTTGTCATACTTCTTGTCACGACCTCGAGCCGGACGCTCTTGCGCCACTTCAAACCTAATCACCAATGGCCTTTCTCGAGGCCTAGCTTTTCCATTTTTGCCAATCACCATTTCCGCGACAGGGTTAGTCTTTGGTTTCTTCGAAGGATGAATGACTTGAAACCCGACTTCTTCTTCTCCCTCTGTCAGATGCTTCTCCTTCTCTTTCTCTCCCTCGCGCACCTTGTAGTCGATGGGCTCGCGCTTCCTCAATTTCTCGCGCTCTTCCGGAGTGGTAGCCTTTCTCCATCTCAGATAAGAATCCGACACCCATAAAGCATTGGCGGAGAAATTCAAGAACCACATGTTTCTTTGGGCCCATTTAATAGCCCATTCTCTTCGGCTTTCTGTAGTAAGTGCCATAACAGTCTGCGGGACGGTATCAAGCCTCGGGATAGTCTGTTTCAACCCAACTTGCCTCATTAGCCTTTCCGGGAAGATGCACACCATAAACTCCAATCCAGGAATGCGCACGGACCTAGTGGGATCCAAAGAAGACACTCCAGTGACGGACTTAAGGTGCCACCACGGCACGACCCACCTGAACAACGGGCCATCATCACTCTTCAGCTTGTTCTTCCAATAGTCACAGACCCGGGTGAAGTCCACCATGTACAACCGCGTCCTCATCGCAATCGAACGAGCATGATAGGAAAGCGCATGAACTGGGGGCTCGATCAATCGGAGCCGTTCCATAAGCCAAACCTACCAAAAGCGGGTATTAGACATCGAAAAAAAAAACGAAACAAAAAAAAAACAAAAAAAAAAACGAAAAAAAAAGAAGAAGAAAAAGAAAAAAGATGTCTTTTACCTGCAGAATGACGGGACTCCCCAAGAATGGCAGATCACGGTTGGATTTCCTATTATCCAAGCCCAAAATAATCTCTCCTAAGCATAAGCAAGTCGGGCTCCCTACGCGCCCATCTCGCTCAACAAGGCCCAGAAGGCGGGGATCACCTCTCAAGTCTTCATCAACATGCCCTTGAAAGACATATACATGAAACAAGCAAAAGCCAAATGCCCTCCGCCTAGCAATATGAGAAACGGTGGGGTCGGCCCTGTTGATGAATCGATCTATGAAGTCCAACATTCTCACACCTTTTGAGGTAACTAGACGGTCCACCTCAAGCCTAGTCAATCCGAGCAAATCTCTAAATTTGCTTTTGTACCCTTGAGAAGTAGAAGGAATAGCAGGCAAATGTTCGGGGTCCCATCCACCAATAGCAGCAATTTCTTCAGGAAAGGGACAAATATCACCCCCGGGGAACGCAAAAACATGATAGTTCGGGTCCCAGTAGTCAAGGCAAGCATCCAAGAACGGTTTCACAACCTTGATGAGTTTCAAACTCAACAACGACCCAAAATTATAAGAGCCCATATCATGCTTCTCCATATTTGAGAATTCATTGGTCCATTCCTTCAAGCGGATCTCCAAAGTATTCATGATGAAGAAATTATTTTGAGAATTTTATGTAAATAGACGACGAAGAGACGGAAGATTTGTGTGAATAAAAGCTCTATCGACGTTTCTATTTATACTAACTTCTGTTTCCAAAAATCCGTCGAACAGACGACTTGAAACAGCGCGATGACTGCTGCGCCTCTTCAAAGGGACGGACTCATGCTGCGCCTCTTCCTCGCCACTTCGTGATTTTCCGCGTTGGATCTTTCCTAATTCCATGACGAATAATTTCCTATTCCTACGGGTTATTATTTTGGTAAATACGGGAAGATTACCATGTTTCAAGTTTCCTAATTTCGCGGGCACGCATTTCGAGACGACATCGACATTTCGCCATTTTACCACATGTGCACGTTTTCATTTTAGGAAATTTCGTTTCTCATTTTTAGGAAATAAATTTCATTTTCATTTTTTAGGAAATAACTTTCATCATAAATTTCAAACAGGTATATATTAGTTTCAATTTCTTAATTTCATTTCTACATTTTTAACTTATAAATTTTCTTTTTTCTTTTTTTTTAGGGGGTAACCCTCCCTACCGTCCGGTCATTTTCGGCAAAATTTTAGCATTTTTTTGCAGTCTCTCGAGTCTCTCATTTTGCGCTAATCAAGGCCATATGTATATACAAATGTATGTTTTGCATGTTTTCTATGTAATTTTCGGCAGCATGACGGCATAAACCGTCATCTACCAAACCTGTTCGAAACTAACCTGCAGGTACAAGCAACACGATCCAGCAGCAAAGGCGCTCAGGCCATCGTATATATACCAAATGAAGGAAATGTACAACAAACTAGGGGCTTGAGCCCCAAACAAAGTCCAAAAAAAAAAAATGTTCAAAATCAATGTACAAATGTGCAAAATACGACAAAAGCTACACAAAACTACTGTTGGGCGCCCTCCAACTCTGCAACTCTCGCCACAAGAACGGCGATCTCGGCGTCCCGAACCTCGAGCTCCCTCAACAAGCGAGCCGTCTCCTCCCGGGACTGGGCCAACTCTCGCTCCGACTCGCGGTCACCCTGTAAACAATAAATTGGCTCATGTCAATCGATTCGAGCAAAATTAGAAAAGTCAAAAATCAAAAACGAAATAGGCGTAAGGTTCATTCCTGACGACCTCGACCGCCGACAAGTGCCTCGACGGCAGTAGCTCGCAGCCGGTTGGCTACCCTCCACAACGCCACGAACCGAGACGGCGCAACCTGCATTTTCAAAAAGAAATTCTCAACAATTGAACAAACTCAATCAAATGTGTTCTTACACAAAGGTTATACAAGTTAGAGGCTCACCCTCCGAATCAGATGCTGCCAGTCGTCCAGGCCAGCATCCGTCACAGCTACGTCAAAGTCACGTAGCTCGGAGATCGTCGTCCTCCCGGTCGCGTCAGTGTACTTAAGGGTCTCGGGGTACTCTGGGGGCTCGATGCCCGCCGCCTCGACCTCCTACAAAGACGAATGGTTCCCATCAAATCAATGATCTTTCATCATGATTCTCAAAAATCAAATCAAAAGGAAAAATAAAAGATACTCACCACTACCGGCCAGTACGCCAACTTCCCGTAAAGGAACGCCGAGTAGTCCTCGCCAAGGAGAAGAAGGTCGTCACCACTGGCACCAGCCAAGTCCGCCTCCCTCTCGGCCTCGAAAGGCTCCTAAACATCGTCCCGGAGGATCGACGGAACCGACAACACGTACCGTGAGCACCGACGAGCCAAACGCTCGCCCAAGTACCACACAGACCCATCGACGTCCTCAACGCGCAGCTAGGCTCGAGCTCCTAGGTCGAAGGACCTCGCCACGAAAGGAGGCGCTCCGGATACTCCGCCCAAGGTCCGGGCACCCACTGTGACAAGATAAAACAAGGATCATTCCTATGATCAACTAAAACCGAATATAAGAAGCACGAGCAAATATAAGTGAGATACTCACGCTACTCAGCTGAAGAGCGTTCACGTCCCGCCGGTAGACGTTGTGAGAAGAGCGCTTGCTCTTCGTTCGGCACATCACCCAATCCCTCACCACGGGATAAGCCCTCTCCAGCGGCTCCGTCCTCTTGGGCACGAGGCTCGGGAAGTAGGAGTACACCCACGCCTGTAAAACAAAATATCAATGACGATCTTTCGTGATTTGATAAAGAAAGGAATTTACTTTGGTCTAAAGGAAGGTTCATACCTCCAGCAGTAGTCCAGGTCCGACAGCACCAGGAGAAGTCCCCTTCTCCATCAACTCCGGACGAACCATGGCCCTCATGAAGCGGATGAGGACCGCAAAACCAAGACGACCACTCCCAACGTCCTAGGGAACTCGGGTCGAAAGGAAGGGAAGAAGCTTCGTCAACAGACCTCTCGCCCTTGTCTCCGAGGTAAATCGAAGACAAACCACCAAAGCCACGGACGAGCCCTCGCTCGGTAGACGGGAGGAGGAGCCGTCTCCCTCCCGTCAATCGTCACCAGCGCCGGGGTCTTCCCCGCAAAGTAGTCTCGAACGTAAGAACTGGGTATCAAACCCGGCACTGTAACAGCCTTCGGCGACAAGTTCCAACCGATCAATCTCCTCGCCTCGGCCGAATCCGCCCTCATGGCAGTCTCCGGCCACACCACCTCCTCGGCCCCACACGGCAGACCAGAAATCATGCCGTAGTCCTCCAAAGTGACTCCCACCTCACCAAAAGGCATGTGAAACGTGGAAGTCGTATCCCAGAATCGGTCCAAGAATGCGCGGACCAGGCTAAGGTTAGCCCGCAACTTCCTCTTCGCGATATCCCTCCAAACCTGAACCAAAGGACAGAACGCTCCGCGCTCGATCATGGCCCTCTCCTCCACCGACAGCCGCTCGTAGTGCTCCATCGCCGTCGTGTAACCCGAGAACGACCTGATGTTCCCGGCCTCCTATTATGATTTGAAACAAAGCTATCTTTAGTTTTGAATGAAGTTTGAATGAAATTTGAATAAAAGAATGAAAGAGGATGAGTAATAAGTAGTGAATTCCTATTTACCAAGCTCTTCACCGTCCTGTAGGACAGGTGACCCTCTGCAGCCCACACCAGGTGCCTGCTCTCCCAAGTCTCAGCCCACGCGGGAGCCCCCTCTCAGCTAACGACCTCCTCGTCCGACGTTGGCCCGTCTCGGGGCCTCCTCCTCCTCAACGGCCTCCTCCTCGTGAAACTCGTCTCCAGCAGCCATCACCGCAGCGGTGAAGGCCTGCTCTAAAGCCTCCTCGACAGTAGCAGCGTTGATCTCCATGGGAGCTCTCCCAGAAGTAGAAGCCTCATCACCTGTAATATTAAAGCAAATTTAGGCCGCGTCACATGACGACAAGCCTTGGTTAAGGGATTTTCGAGCCTTCGGAAGCCCTGAAACCGCTCCTTTTTCGCCATCCTTGGCCATATTCCCACCTACCCGATCACTCATGTGGTAATTAGGGTCAAGTCAAGTCTAACTCGAAGCCTAGTTCCGGGTTCGAGTCGAAATTTCAGCAGCATTTCGCTATAATGGCGATTATGCCCTAGAAAAGTGCCCTGAAAAAGCTGTCAAAAACCAAAATTCCGAAATGGTAGAAAGTTTACCCATCATTCAAGGATCCCAAATATCAAGTTTCATCGCAAATGGGCAATCCTAAGGCTATTTTTGAAGCAATTTACGGTTTAGCTGTAAAACCGTCTCAAAATTCACTCAAAGGCTCAAAACTTGATGAAAATTCGAGACAAATACATGGTTATGTTCCTAATATTACCTAATATCCATTTCTAATGTCAATTTGACAAGGCAAATGCGTTTGGGGGAAAAGCCCCAAATTTTCGATCAAATGGGTCATAAACCCTAGATTTTTCGGCTCAAAATTGGACAAATGTAGACGATTAATGCAAGATTGAGACACATACCTCGATTAGTCATGATTAATGCAAGCTTTTGGATCGAACCTTGGCGGAAATGGTGAACATTTGAGAGAGAAATGAGTGATTTATGTTTCGAGCAAATGAATACAAAGCCTCCTGATTTTCGCGTTTTTACACAGGAAAATCAATTTGGGGAATAGACGCAAAGAAAGGGCCGCGCCTCTTCCAAGAGATGCGACTCTTCTGCGCCTCTTCCTTTTGTTCCCTCCATACGGATTTTCAAAAATTCGTTAGGAATTCGTTATTTGTGGGCCCATCTTTGGTGCGCCTCTTCCCCGATGCTATTTCATTCTTTTGGTCCGTTTGGCGATTTTCTTTCGTTCCGGCCCGCATTTCCAAGCCCGCAGCAGGCTGTTGCGTATTATTTATCCCGTCCAAGACCTTTTTCATTCCTTCACAGAATTCGACACACCTTCATTATGTCTCCAGTGAGAGTAAGCGGATATACTTTCCCTCTCACGACAGGAAAAAAATTCCCAATCGTGTCTCTAGCGAGAGTAAGCGGACGTACTGTCTCTCTCAAGACACAAGGATTGACATCTACCTAAGCAGATTTCCCCTCAGCAGTTCCCGCCTGTGTCCTGCTATTCGCAATTATTTCCCGAAGACTACCCAAACAGTTTTCTCCTCAGCAGTTCCCGCCTGTGTCCTGCTACTCAATATTTCTTGTTTCCCCGCGGAGTGCGACAAAGGTGTCGTTCTCCAGAAGTTCCTAAACCAATAGAGTTCCTATACCCAAGCTTTAGCTACCCTTAAGTTGAACTTACTTTAGGCCTCCTTCCCGCCAATGCTTTCCTTTAGGGTCCCACACCCTAGTACCAATCCTTACTTATCTTTTAGGTCTCACCCTTAGCTCTTATGCTTAACCTTAGCTCCTACGCACCTCCGGAAGCATCTCGAGAAGAAGTCTCAGGCATGGTCTCTTCTTATGGCTGGCGAGCCTTCTTACGTAGTCTAATGGACTTTAAACGGCCCTCCCCGATAGTCGACAGACTCTAAAATGTTCCCGACGACAGGTCCTTGGTTCAGACCCCTTGAGCCGCCTCGCGTCGCCATAGTCGTCAGGTTGTAATCTTCGATTGACCTGATGGCTATACTTTGACTTTCGCCTTGTCCAAGCCTCAGTCAAAGTGGGGGCTCTGTAGATACCTCATTTCTGCACCTCCCGCAAACCACCCGGTGATGATTGGGCCGCATGTTTGATACGCGGAACGATTTGTGACAATTCGTAAGATTATCGTCAAGTGATTGCTCAAATATTAATGTCTACCTCTTAGTTGTCATCTACGTCCCGATACGGTCGTTTTGACAATAATTAGAGTACATTCGAGTCCGGCCTAAAACCGTCTCCATTTTCTGATAACCGTTAAATCCCGAGTCAGAATGTTCTGGAATATTCCGGATATTTCTATTCCATATTTCATAAATTTTATCTTTTAGTAAGCAATTTCCCGTAATATTCACATAAGATATTAAGGAAAACCGAATTATTTCCGTCCTACCATAACTCAAACACGGAAATCTTTCTTCCGCAGGAGGAAACCACTTGGGAATAGACGCAAGCAGTCTTTGCGCCTCTTCCAAGAGACGCATGGTCTGCTGCGCCTCTTCCCAGTGCCCTTTCTCGCATGTTTCTCGTATCTTTTTCATATCTTTCCGAGATTCACTTCCAAAGAGTCTCCGAAACCCTAATTCCTTCACGTGATTAGTATAAATAGGAGCTTTCGCTCCTCATATTTCTCACGCGAGTACCCGCCCTTCTCTTCTCCCTTTGCATTCTAGACTTTGTTCTTACTTTTTGGCATCTACGTGCTTGAACTTTCGACCACGTAAGCTCGGATCTTTCTGAGTACCAGCCTCCCCGTTTGCATGACCGACCAATTTGACCAACTCCACATCAATCAACTTAATTAATTAATCGTTTTCCTCTTACGAGGGCACTTTCTTTGCATTCGCGTCGAGCATCACTAATCGATATCTTAGTCCTTCTCGTTTCGTCAACATGTAAGTCTGAGGGTGTATAATCCTTCTTTTATTTATTGTATTTTAATTATTGTATCATCATTGTAAGGTTTACGTCGAAAATACCATTAAAACCGATTTCTAAAACCATGCTTTAAAACTCTTTTTACGGATTTCCGGTAGATAACCGAGAGAGAGACGCAACAATTGCTGCGCCTCTTCGAAGGAGCGCAGTTCCTGCTGCGCCTCTTCGCGAGGCTGCCGCAGTTCCTGCTTCCTTTCTTCTTCGTTCGTCCTCTGTTATTCGTCCCAAATTCCTTTTGTATTGTTTCGTTTTGTTTCGTTTTCTTCGTCATAACAGTATATAATTCACATGTATATTAATCATCATCATTAACATGTTTTAAATCATTCAAATCCGGCTTAAATCCCTTATAATCCGATATTTGCGGGTTTTCTTCATTAAATTCAATTCCGGGTTATAGAGATTCAATTTGTTCATATTGAGTTTCTGGAATTCGTCTTTGATATAGTTTTCATCTGTTTATTCACATGATCGTCGCATATTCGTCATTAATCCATCATATCTAACTTAATCAATTGAATTAATTTGTTGACTCGTTAATATTTTTCACTTCTGTCATTATTCCATCTTGTGTTAATTCGTTTAATTCCGTCTTATTCATGTTTTACTGTTTTCATGACCCATTCATATGTTAAATAACCTATTAATAACTTTCATCCGAGTAAATATCATCAATCGATCGTTAAATTCACCAATTAACATTAACGGCTTGCAATTACGGCTTCACAGCCAGAACTGAGCCAAGGAACAGACGCAGCAACTGCTGCGCCTCTTCCAAGGGACGCAGCTCTGCTGCGCCTGTTCCTGGCTGAGTTCTGTCCCTGAACTCCGTTTCTGCCTTGACGTAGTGTAATTAGTTTACATATTAACTAACTATTAACCGTAGTATAACGCTAATTCCTGTTCGTTAATTTATTTGATTCTTTCTTTCTTTCTTTTATTCTTTTTCTCAAATTATCCGTTTTAAAGGTATTTTCGACATAAATCGCCTAATCCAATATAATTAATGTAATTTTCATTATTGTAATTTCTAATTATTGTATTGCTTTTATTGCTTTTATGTTTTCACATGTAAATGAGCACTAAATCCTACTTCGACCCAATTGTATGCTAATTACGTGTTTACCGACTTAGTATTAATTCTCACATGCTAGGATTAAAACTTGGATGTTGCATTGCATGCATATAGCCGACGATTTAGTCATATTGGGCATCAATGTAATTATATTTCTATAACCACATTAAAAAAAAATGAACCAAAAGTTTACTCAAACTATATAGAATCTATGCAAGATGGAAAACAACTCGGGAACGAGAAGTGCAAGTCGCGATAGGGAACTCACACCCAACAGACAAGAAGGAATTGAACTCTTAAAGGTGGAATTTTTGGATGAAGTCAATAAAGATGTCAACGAACAAGACGCTTTACTCAAGAGGTCAAATGAGTTCCATAAAGGCGAACACAACGGAACAAGCCAGAATAGCAAGAATGACAATTGTCGGAGATCGGAATTAGGAAGATCGGTACATCGAGAAAGGTTCACTCAATTTTCCAACCACAGAGTCATCCTACTAGGTCCTCCGAACATCAACAGGGCAACAACCAGAGGCCACACTAATCCAAAGAGCCATCTGAACCACTCATCGACAAGTCTACGCATAAGCTAATCCTTGAGACAATCCTATCCTCTACAATTAACTTAACCATTTCCCAATCAAAATGTTTCCACCAATATCCTCCACCAAACAAAATCAAAATCCAAAGTCGAAACTAGTAACAATATTATACCCTTACCAAGATTCAATATTCCCAAACGCATTCATGCTTGAAACCAACCCACAAGCAACAAGTTGCACTATCCAATCCATAATTAGCACTAACTATAAGATAAATGGGTTCATCACACAAATCATCTGATCGGTTTACTCAAGATTCACTATCCTACTTCCCAACAATATTCCAATTCCAATAGAAAGATTCCTCAAAGGATTAAATATAAGGTCCAAATTTACAATAACATTCCACCGACTTAGCTATCAATCCCCAATACCGTAAAGTAAGGATCAAATGACAAACGAACAATCCCCGAATGAACAATGCCCAAAACAAACCCAAAATAACCATAGAAATACTCCACCAAGGTAAATTAATCCCATTAGTCTCATCATCAAATCGAAACCAAAGTGAGTCTTATACCACCAAAACACGCGAACCTTAACTCGCAAGGAGACTACAACATTGCCATCATAAGAATTCCATCAAAAATCTTGCTCTCATATCACATGGTCAAATACAGACACAAACTCCTACACTAATTCCCGACAAAAAAAAAAATCAAAATACAAAAATCCTCAAATCACATCCCACTAACTCTGTAAACATGGTCAACAATGTACCAACTACACTAAGTAGATAAGGAGTTATAACGGGATAGAGAAACGGTAAAACATTTCCGAAGGGTGCATGAATCTGACAAGTCAGGAAACTAAGGAGTCGGTCCGTAAAGATAACGGTTGACAAAAATAAGAGGTATTCGAGTTAAGAAGATATCTCGGACAAGAAGAAGATACGTAAAATTTGGCATAAAAACAAGGTTCAACGAACGTTAAAGAGAAAGAAAGGAGAATAGAAGCGGCACAATGAAAGGGTTACCGCTTACCAAACACTCATCATAGCTTATGATCGATATGATAAGGTTACATCACTAAGGTGCTCAACAAAGCCCCAAAAGTCTACCAAATTATAGGACTAACAAGGACTCCACAATGGTAGGTATTCCTCAACTCAATTGGTTCCAAAAGCCAAAATCAATTCACCACGCAAATTCATTTGTTACCATACAAGTCCCAAAGTATCTCCTTTACAATTCTCGTCATTGAACTTCACTTACTATGTCATCCCCAAGTACCATGGCTTGTTTACTCCATCATCACACCACTTAATACTTCTAGTCTCCGATACCGTAAATTATAATCATATCTTTGAACTCACGAACTACATCGAACAACATTCCACCAAAATTCCCAAATTCAGATATGATCAATAAGGTTAACAAGGGCTACTCTATACTAGATTTGGTCAACTCAAAAGGTTTAACAAACTAACTAATTCCAAAGTACGATACCAATCCATTAAGCAACGTCCATATCCTATTGTATTCCTTTCAAGGCCTACCAAGATTGGGGCTAACTATCATTCCTTTCATTCTCCACAAGAAACATCGAGACTCTCAAATGAAGTAGCTTAGGTTCATTTCAACTTATGTGCTAAGGTAGTACCCACGCTCAATCACCTATAACAAACAAGCTCTCAAAAGACATAAACCCCAAGGTGTTTCTCAACTCACTAGACTCTCACATCAAGCACAACTAACAATACTAACCAAAGGGTCCCAAGTTATCTTCTCATATACAACTCAAACCTTAAATAATCAATTTCTCAACTCATCCACGCCCTCCAATGATACATTCACTCACCCCAATGTACGAGGCTCAGTTAAAAACATTCTCTCAAAACCGGGTTCTCATGAACAAGGGCACTATCCAGCGGAATAAAAGGAAGGTGTCCTCAAGGACTCTTATTATAAGAAGAAAACGAACCAAGGATGAATCAGGAGAAAGAATAGAAGAATAGTTACCTAGGCGAGAGAAGAGGAATTAGAAAGACGAATAGACAACGAGATTGAAATATTAAGGTAAGGTACACTGAATACGAAAAGAAATATCGAGAAAGTGGAAGCATCCTTCATTTGGCATAACCAATCTTCAACATTCGGCAACGGCACGAAAATTAATAACTAACAATTAACAAACCTAGCTTGTAGGATTGCCTTATCTACGTTTCTTGGAGAGCCATCTTGCAAAAGAGAACATTGGTTAGAACCTAACAAATAGCAATCACAAACAGACTACCACATAAAATCCTAACTCTACCCATCCTACCCATCTCTCCAGTTTATTATTTAAAGGTCAAGTGATTTTAGGTGGGGTGCACAAACGTGCGTCGGGAGCAAATATGCTCTGATACCAACTGTGACACCCTCAAATTGACTAACTGTTTAGTCATATTGGGCATCAATGTAATTATACTTCTATAACCACATTTCTCAAACACGTCCTATAGGTGCGACCTTTAGGGACCAGTTGATCACCGCCATATGTATGATAATAACGTCAAACTTTCTAGCAAGCCAACCGTTATTAGGTAAACGTTAATCAACTGATTAAATATACGAAGTATACCCTTGTGAACCTGTAAGAGATTTACAAATGTTATCACACTAATTTTTGGAGGATACAAGCTCCAACATCAACTTAGCCAAAAAACTTTTTGTGACACCCTCAAATTAAGCCTTAAATAATCACGTAAAATCTACAGAAAAATTGGCAGGATATGTTTGTAAATGGTTCAACTAGACAAAACCTGTAATTTTTAAAACTTTCCCAAACCATTCACAAACATCTCCGACTTAAGAGTGCCCAAAACCTGCAAAAGCTAATAAACTAATTTACATAACTATGCTAAAAACAAGGAATTATAGTGATACAAACCAAAGAAAAAGAGGGAGACATATGTCCCTTCAAAATATATACAAAACCAAAAGATAAAAGGTTTACTACAAAAATAGCCAAACTAGGTCCAAGGTCCTTTTGCTCACTAGCTCGTCTGTGTACCCCAACTAAGCATCATCAACCTGTCAATCGCATTTTATACAAACACGAAAGCCACAATTCAGTGGGGAGTAACTTCGAGTCCTCCCAGCCACGAAATGTCATATTTAATGTAACATGTAGTGTAACATGTAAACAATATGATAAACAATTTAATTATCATGTATTCTAACCTATGACCCCTAAACTAACCAAAGTAAACTATCATGTGAAACATATAACAATTAGTAATCCAAACTTTATCAATTGTAACCGGCTTACATCTCACCTATTACATTTCATAAAATCACCATACAAGAAAGGGCAATATATCAAAGACAGGCATAAGTTCTTAGTACGGTCAATAGTCACTCTGTAACTCGAGTCTATACCACGAGGTAGGGAAGGTAATCGAACCGGTATCTTGGCTCAGAGGTTCTATCAAAACATGTCCAAGACACAACACAACCCTAGCCTAAAATCTGCGCAGACCTAGACATGCGGATACACACCACCGCACCCAAGACCCACAATTTTTCTAAAACAAAGTGAGTACCCTAAGGAGTCCACCAAAGGGTTGGCTAGTACTTAAGCTGACCACTTACTATCAAAATAAGTAACGAGGTCATGCCCCAACTTGGATATAATCCCACCAAGTCAGGAACACAAAGGCTATTAAGCAGTGAACATATACTCGTCAAAGACTATAAAGACCTATCTATGACAAACACAACAACCTGCAAGAAGTATTCAATACCAATTCTAGCAATATTAACAATATTAAAGGCTTTAGGGAATCTAGGGCCGTTTCTACAATATAAGAAACTATTAAATTCAACCAACTATACATGTGAACTAAAAACTTGATAAATGGCCTAAAACAAGAAAAAGGCCGATTATCCAATTCATATAAAATTTCATCCAACCGAATTTTTACCCGCAACCCCGATCTGCGACAGTGCGGGTTAAATTGCGGTGACCAAATCACTCAATTGATGACATCAAATCGATCAAAGGGACTAAGGCTCAGTTTTCGGCACAATCATCAAAACATTGCAATTATTGCTATAAAATTCATTTTGAGCCTATTCATTACAATTTCATTTTATAATCTAACCTAACATGTGTCAACTACCATAATAAGCATACTTCATCATCAAAATTTTATTTACTACTAACCTTATTCATTTCCTAAGACTACCCACATGTTACTTTTACTAAACATATCATTAATAAACCCGATACTACAAGTAATGCATGAAAATCCGCGAAACAAGCAACGGACCAACCCGGGCCAACCCCAAGGCAGCCGTGGGCCTGCCGGGTCAGCTGGCCGTCACCCCTATCCCCCATTTCTCCATTTTTGTTCAGTTTAACACCGTCTGAAGCATCAACTAATCGTTCCCATACTAATATGTTAACTTAAACTAACCAAAAGACATGAATTAAACATGCATGCAACCATATTATCATGTGAATTTAACCACTCAAATAAAAATCACAAAAACATACAAAAACCAAAGAATGTGACGATTATTCGTCGAGTAACTCGAAATATGTTACCTTAAGCTAGAAAATGAGCAATTAGCACCTTGAATACCAACCCTAATCTGCCAACTAACCACTATCTTCGACTATATACGAGTCCCCAAACTCGTCTTCCAAATCTTCACCTAAATAAACAATAAAAACACAAAAATAAGCATAAAAACCGAAATTTTGCCCAAATTCGTCTTAAATCAACATCAAGAAAACTGAAATTAAAATATACCAGGATGTAGATCTTGAAGAGAGGATTCCGAAAATATAAATTATGCGAAAATCCGACTAGAAACGAGTGAGTTATGGCGAAAATAGCTTGTATTTTGTATAAAAATGGTGTTTAAAGGTTTAGGAAAATGAAGAATGAAGAAGGAGGTGTGTTTGGTAAGAAAAATCAGAAAAAAGGAAGGGGAAGGGGGTGTGCCGCGTGAAAGGGAAGGAAAGGAGGAAGGGAGCGGGTTTAAGTCGGGATTTTACGAGTCGGTTTTGGCTCGTTTCGATAATAATTAAACCGCATCAAATGCAAATTCCGACAAGACCAAAGTTCTTAAACACGAGATTACAAGAAAATTGAATACTCATACGACCCATTTCCAAAATCGTTTGCCCAATTTTCAATAGAGTTGTCATTTTTCCCGAAATGCCCTTATTTCAAATAAAAAGTTTTTACACTTAAAACTATTTTTAAACATTTCGAAACTATCAAAATAAATACTTTTCTTCAAAATATAATAAAATTATATTTCTTTGAATTATTATTACTTCAAATACATTAATATCAAATTTTACCTGATTAATAAGTTACTTTCGCAAAATAATAACGATCCAAAATTACGGGGCGTTACACTTTTTATAAGAATTTTTCTCATTTTTTGACCATCTTTTTAATATATAGTGACATGGAATACTTAAAACACCAACATTATGAAGTACCACTAAACAATGTCTACAAATATATCCTTTGTATTCAAAACAGTAGCATAAACAATTTGTCTTTTCATTCATTTGATCCCATGTCACCCAAAAATTTTCTTTCAATTGAACATCCCAAACCGTGTACAATATATTATTCTCATCCTCTTTTTCTTTTGTTGGATAACATTAAAAGGAACCCAGAATTTCCCCTTAAACTTTTTAAAAATCTCGTGAGTTTAAATTTTGGACAATTGTCTTTCAAAGGGTGGTGTTGTCTTTAAAACAGGATCCGATTGTGAACACTTAGCATCAGCTTTTCTTTCATCGTTCAATCTATCGTCAACCGCTTGTTTACATTTTTCAACAAACTCTCTTAGTGAAGTTTTCTGATTAACGTACTTATCAAAAAAGGAATTCAGGCTCTCAGAACGTTGAGTAGACATACCTGCAAAAAACACATCTCTCATAAACGTTGGAACTCATTGCTTGCGATCTTTATATAGTGATTGAAGCCACTCTTCATTGTGTACTTCAAATTTAGCAATCAGCTCCACCTAACAATTTTCAAAGTCCTCCTCTTTCCATGTTCTATAAATGCACCAATTAAAAGCCGCCATGAAATGATCATGTTTGGCGCCAAATTTGGTTACTTATCCAGAGTAAAATGGCGCTCAATTCTCATGTGGGGTTAGTAGTTGTGTTGATAACTACAAATAGGCCCCTAAATATATAGGATAGAGATATACTTCCTCCAATCCAATCCAAACTACCCACTTGCTTTTTGGAGGTCAAACTTTAAAAAGTTTGACCGTTAATCCACAGAAAAATATAAAACTTTGAACGATAAAATTTACATATTTAGTTATATTATGAAAATATCTTCATAAATTATATTTTTTGCATAAAAAAAATTATATACAAAGGAAGAAAAATCGAAGACCCCCAAAAGCAAGTAGGTAGTTTGGATTGGATTGGAGGGAGTATAATATTCAGTTTGAACAAGTGTCAAAAATATGGAGCGAAGGTAAAAGAGAAGTTGCAAGAGCGAAGGTACATAGCAACTCTCTAGGTTACCCCCTACACTTCTTGGGTAGTACGTCAATGTATCCAAAGTACTAGACCTCGTAAAATTGATGACCCGAAACCCGACACTTGAATTTAACCCCAACTCAAATGATAAATTTATTGGCATATTATTCATTATCTTGTTTCATGGATTTCTACACTATGAAGGACCAAATTTGCTCCAAGATATATTATGTATCTATATCTCATATCATAATCAAAATGATAAATTTATTGATTTAATCCCAAACACAATACAAAAAGGCATTTTCTTAAATTATTGTATGATCAGAATTATAATTTGTTAATTTTGTTGTATTTTCGCTATCTTTATAGTGGATTAGGCTAATCGTTTTGCCCAAACATTTTATTCTAGTAAAGCCAAATGGTCCGAAAATAAATTGAGAGGATCCAAATCCCTTCCGGTAAGCCAATCATTTTACCCAAACTATATCTGGCATAGCCCGGTACAAAAATGGAAAAACAGAATATGTATGAATGAAATTCCAGCTATGAATCACATCCGACAAAAACAAAGCAAAACCCTTTTCTTCCTCGAGCCCGTATCACAATTCACAATACAGCAACAGACACATTTCTAGGTTGAAACATTTCCACAAATTTACTTTACAAGCTCAGCTCCAGCTGAGTTCAATTGAAATCTGCGGGCGAATTCCCCTTCATTTATGTATTTTATAACTCTATTTCCGTTGCTATAGTACTCTGTATTTGTTTTCTTTCTATGCACAAGATGCCAAAGAATTACAAAAGAATATTGTTTACATAATGAATGTTGATATACTACACAAGACTTGGGGCCTGTGACTATGTGATTCATGTTTTAAAAGCAAGCTGTCTTTCCCATCGCTCAGGATCATATGGAGTAGTAGTCACAATCTTTCGACCCTCCATGGGCGGCAACTCAAAATCCAGAGGGATCTGTTCATGCCATACAATTTCATTTTCTTTATTGTACTTTTTAAGCAGCTCGGAGATTTCAGTAACTTCGCTTTTGAAGACGTCCCGCCAAGATTGGTTACCAGGCATGTCGTTCTTATTATTTAGTGCGCAGTTAAGAAGGCCAATCGCAACCCCCAACTGATTCAACTCCTTGCAGCTTTCAGCTAGGTGCCTGCGGCTTCTCAATTCATGTAGATTTCTGCAAGAGATGATAAAATCCTGCAGAGAGTAACTAAATTGTAACTGATAACTGATTGGAATGTGAACCAGCAGTAAGAGTGAAATTAGAAGAAAAAGTCGGCTGAAAAAGTCGACAACATGAAACATCTTCAACGCTTTCACACAGCATACTCATAACTCAAATCAATTGATCCAAATAGTCTTAACAAAAGTTGTACACGTTGATGATGCTTGCTTTAGCTGATAAAGTCAGGACCCCTAGGACTTTCTCTTTCTAGCCGTCACTATTTCTTCTCTATCAGCCTCCTCCTTTCCCTGAGCGCATCATGGCAAACTGGATACTCTTTCAGGTCTTCAACCAAGTGGGGACCCCTGTCTCCTCCTGTTTGTGGTGAATTTGTTAAGAGACTTATGACCGATGTAGTCTCCCTTCATTATTTATTTGGTATACCTCTGACCTAGGCTACTCAAATCATCGACCGGGGTAAGCCCTCTAGATCATATGGTTCAACAAATTTGTCTCTTTATGCATGATCCCTTGGACCTCATGTTCATGTTTTCAAGCGCATTATTCAGTATCTTAAGAAGTACCATTTCTTCTGGTCTACAGCTCAACAAAGGCCATGTTTCCTAGCTTACTACCACCAATCACTACTAATTCTGGCTCCCACTGGGCCGGATGCCCACATTCTCAATCCTCGCTTCTATCATTCACTGCCTATTTTGATAATCACTAGAGCTGCTTTTTTAGCTTCATCGAACACTTCAGAAATTCACACTACTCTATCGTGAAAATGTCTAATGTACAACATCAACGTTTTGCAATCATTATTTATTTTATGCGTAAAGTCATTCTCGGACATGTACACATTCTTCAAATTCCGTCTGATCAATACTATGCTGACACTTTCAACAAAGGTACAGTAAAACTCTTCTATGCCTTCCACTCCAGTCGTTGCGTCCATGCCTCTCCCCATCTGACCCGAAGAGGTTTGCAGACAATACATTTAATGTGAACTTGTATAATGTTAGATATGTGTATCTTATGTATCTATTAAGAATAGATAACAATTAAATATCAAAGGATTAGACATATACATTCGTCTTAGATACATGTGTATATCAGTATATGTATCTTAGTATACTATTTAAGCAAGGAGATTTAGGCATCAACGTCAAATGAAGTTGCAAAGATAACTCACCATGAATTTTTCTGAAATATCTCTGGATCCTGATTGCAAAAAACCACAAGCTTCATCCAAGAATTGTGTGACTCCATAGTGCAGTTTCGCTAACAGAGCAGGAGACATTTGCTTCTTCTCTGCCATCTTTATGGCTACAGCCTAATAAACATAACTATATCAGTATGTTTTCCCTGAACCCCTTACAAATGTCGATGTAGGAAAAAAAACGGCAATATAAGAGAGAAAGGATATACGTATCAGTGTATCACTATTATACCCTAGTCAGATTGAGGACTTATCATCAAATTTTATACACGTCGACACGCTTAAAAGCAGGTTGCCTGATTCATAATTTCATACCATGCCCCGATTATAGATACACGATTCACATCTGATAAGAGTATCTGATACATGAACTTTAATCAATGGCATGATAAAAATACGTAAGTTGAATACGACATAGTTCTACCTGAGCTTCCGCTAAGCAAAAAAGACTCATTGCAGATGACACATTGGCGGTTGCTTCAGGTGGCTTTTCTGGAGGCAATATGTCTTGTAATGATGGGAGAACGTCGGTATTCAAATAGTTGAAGACCCCAGCAGATTTTTTCAGAAGGGAGGCAGATTTCTGCAAATCTATGAGAATGCATACAAAATCAATATACTGCAGATAACAAGCAAAACTAAAGCATACTTTGGGATAAGAGGTATAGAGCGTGCATCTAGCTACACACTGACCTTCTAGAACTTCAAAAGCCAGCTCATGTAGAGTTACACCGTATAGGAAAAGAACCATTCCAAGTTCATATTTCAAACTATTGATTTGGAAATACTTTGGACCATTTAGTTTGAATGTGGAAGAAGAGCCTAGAATGCTGGTCCAGCGAACTCGCAGCTCTGAAATCCATCGGTTTGTACACCGACTGTCACTAACTGAATCAATTTGAATAATCAAGTTCTGCAGTAGAGGAAGATATTGCTCTAATCTCAGGATTTCCTGATATATTTGAAAAAATTCATCCATTTAAAGCATAATTGTTTTATCAGAACAGTGACAAAAAGAATAAAGAGTAAAGACAATCATGTGGCATAGAAAATAAATAAATAAATAAAAAATAGTTTAGCCAATTTGATCTCACTAAATTGTCATTTATCAAATACAAGTTTTGTTGAATATGTATAATCAAATACATATAAGAGAGCCAAGATCATCCTCTGATGCAACCTGATGTTTGGGACTAAAAATCATTAAGTATTGTATCAAATGCTTCCTGCATAGCCTCTTCGTCTACTATTAATATGCAAGCCTTCCTTTTTGGCTCTTCTAACAGAACAGCTGGACTGGTAATGCATGGGTAAGGATTTCATACAGTATCATTGTTTGTCGTGTCAGGCAAAAGTACAACCCGAGAAATGAAGGCGGAAGTAACGTAGGTCATACACTAGTAAAACACCAGCTATTTATAAGTGAATCTAGAATAGATGACCATTAGACAAAAGCACCACAAGTAATATGCAAGCCTCCCCTTCCCCCTTTTTGATTGTCGATTAAAGCCATGTCTTATTAATATCAGTCTTTAGTGTCCATAAGTCTAGGAAGAAATAGCAACCAACAAAGGTATCAAACAATGGACAACAAATAGACAAGAATGAAAGATCTATTTAGAAATAGCCATAAAGACCACCTGTTGATTACGGGAAGTCAACCCTCCAGCCATTTCCCTGGCTGTAGCTTCAGTGATGCGACTGGTGTCATTAATAGACTCTTCAATTAACCTACGTTTTGCACTAAGTTCTTTTAATTGAGCAAGACATGCAGAATCAAGGGCAGTGAATACGTCTTCAAACACTATCTGCGAGAACAAAAACACGTTTTACAAAAGCAGGAGTAAAATAATAGGTATTACACTTGAGACAACAAAAGGTGAAGTCTACTTGAGGAGGTGGATAGAAAAGCATAAATAGAAAGTAGGCAGAGCTTCATCTGAGCAACCATTATGTTATTTTATATACTTAAGAATCAACTCTGAACCTAGCCAAATAAACAATCATGCTAGAATATAGTGGTTACAACTTACAAAAAAAAAAAAAAAAAAAAAAAAAAAAAAAAAAAGAATTATATGAGATAGTCTTACATGTGAGACCAACCCAATCTCCATATAATTATTTGAAACCGCCTCATACAAGACTCGCTGACAAAAGTAAATTCAGAGAGCAAATAACTACTTGAAAATGCAGAATAGTTTTCAACATAAAAACCAGCATAGGTAAAAAATTCATGAGAAATACATCAAATACTATGAAAGCCTTAGCAATTCCAAGAGTGAAAATTAGGGATGTCATTGGGGCGGGGCGGTGGTGGATATAGGCTCCCCCGTACCCGTACCCACCAAGAAAAACTCGTACCCGTCCCTGCCCCACCACCCGTGGCGGGTACAAGTTTCCAAAACCAGCCCCGTCCCAACGGGTGGAAATATAAAACCATACCTGCCCCGCTTATCCATTAACCCGATCCACCATGATTTTATTCCATAAATTTTTTCGCAAATGTTGATTTAATCATTATTAATTTCCGTTTTTTTGAATTTTTCTTTATAAGTTTAGTTTTTTCACAAAAGAAGATAGTAAACAACTTTATAAAATAGCTTTTATTTACATTATATCTTAATTATAACTAAATAAGATTTAAAAAATTGTCATAAGCGCACTAATTTTTTTAACAATTGGCGGGTAGGCGGGTTTGAGGCGGGTAAGATGCAAAATCCATCCCCACCCCATTACCCATGGCGGGTAAAATTTTCATGCCCGGACCCGCCCCACAACCCGCCAAAGCTCTACCCATCCCCGCCCCAACTGGGGCGGGTGTGGGGTGGTACCCACTTGTACCCGCCCCGCTGACATCCCCTGAAAATCGCTCACAATTACTACCAATTTACATCTTAATTTTTGTTCAAAATCCCAGAACTGTATGACATAGCTTCATCTAGGACAAATTTCATAAGTGGCAAGTACTGAATCACCCTTACATAAGGTTCAAGTAATCATCAATTGCTTGATTCTAAGTCATTTCTGACCAGTAAAGCCAGCAGGACTAAGTTTATGGACATCAAATAAGGATGATGCCCCAGACAGATCAAAGGCTCTCACAAAAGGCATGGTTGGGAGGTCGGACGTATGCAATCTTACGCCCTGATTAACTAGGGATAACACATATTGAAAATTTCATCAAGAATACAATAACAACATTACCCAATGTCTTAAGGACTCTAGTAAATTGCGGGATAATGGGGGTCGTATATACGCAACCTTACCCCGGTGCCTTAAGGACTCCCTCTAGTTGCAGGATATGGAGCCTTAAGGACTTCCTTTACTTCATTATAAACCAAAACCAATGAATAATGAGTCCTCATAATACATTGAATGAGTGCTACTTGAAAATAAATGAAATGCAACCACTACAGTTAGTGAGCCATTTTCATTATATCATCAACCATTTTACTTATATAATCCACGACAAAAGCATAAAAAATGAAAATGGTGATGTTTTTTATATGTGGGATACAATGTAAAATCAGTCACAAGATATTTGAAAGCAACTATTTTCATATCGTGAATTTAAAAAAGTTGTAACTAGTACTAGTAGATTGTAAGAATAATTCATGAAAAGTTCACAGAGGTAGAAATGTAGAATATAAATAAGATGGAGGAAGTAACGATTTACAAAACACAGTTTCCATTTCAGATATATCGGTGCTAACAGGCCGACTCGTCAGAATGGAGTATGAGTCTGTTACTACCAGGAGTCGAAAACTCACTCACCAGCTGTATATCTTCACAATTCTCTCATATTCTCAACCCTAACCCCTACAGACCTAACTCAATCTAAACTCTTATATGACTGCTAAACAATAAACATGATATATTTTTCCCAGCAACCAAAAAGCCACAAAATCAATTTGCAATCGGCAAAAGACGATATTCAACAAAAAAAATAAAAAAATAAAGGATGACGCAGTTAAATAAAAACCCAACAGAAAATGAAACAGACTAAGAGAGAAAATTGTGAGAAATGAAGTAGAAAGTGGATTAAAATCAAGAAAAGTACCCTTTTGGTCTTAAGCCCTGCAAAACCATAATGAAGGAACATCTTTGTGTTGCAAGATTGCCAAGTCTCACCACAAAGACAAAGACCCAGGAGGTATTTCACATATACGGAAGAGTGAGTCTATACTGTACTATGTTTTAAGAATAGAATTCAGGAAATTGGACTCCACTCGGATTCATCCACCATTTGATCCACTTGTCATTTAGTAATTGGCGTTTTTCTCTTTTATTGGTCTTTGTGCCAAAACCAAAGGAAAACAATTGACCGAAACGGAAACAAAAATCTAGGAAATAAAACCTAAATTTGATAGATTAAAAAAATAGTACCTAAATAAAAAGTTCATAAGAAAAAAAAAATGTAAAGATTTACTAGCTTATCATTGTCCAGCAAGTCTCTCTTATGACGGGCATATCCGTCACAAGCTTGTGACGGGTCAAGTAATAGTCATGTGGGTAGATAAGACAAAATAGATTGCTACTCTCTAGGTTTTTTGCTTTCGTCTCATCTACCCCGCATGGGTAATACTTGACCCGTCGCAAACTTGCGACGGATATGACCGTCACAAATGAGAATTTGTGATCATTGTCATATCACATTTTAAACTAGTTTAATTTTAGACTACCAATTCATTTCAATGGTTTAACTTAAATTTTAACTAGTTTGACCCAAATTTTAATCACAAATTCTCATTAAAGACGGACACTATCCGTCACAAGCTAAAGATGGATAGTGTCCCTCTCACAAAATGCAAATGGATAGTGCAAGTGGGGGGAAATGGATATCCTCAGACCCCACTTGCCCTCCCACTTGCATTTTGTGAGAGGGCCACTATCCGTCTTCAGCTTGTGACAGATAGTGACCGTCTTCAATGAGACGGACTGAATTTTAATAAATCAAACTAATTTTATTGGTTATATTTTAGTCATAGGGTCATTTAAGCAAGCTACTAGCTTAATAAAGTTAGTTGCTTGGTTTAAGCTATCCTACATGGACTTGTTCAATGATTTAGCAACTAGCTTGCAATTTCTTAAATTGGAGATACTCTTAGAGCAAATCCAATGGTAAGTTAGTTGCTACTAGCTTACCTTTGTCACCTCGTTTTTGTAAGCTACAACAATTTTAAGCTACCATATACTCCAATGGTTTAGCCAATTTACAAGTAGCTTAATTGGACCCACTTAAGACATTTATCTATTTATTTATTCAATTTTCAATTAAAATTAATTTTTTTTTAATTGGATCACTATTTTCCTATTGGTCATATTTTTTTTGTGGGTCCATTTGAGCAAGTAGATCCATGGAGCTACTAGCTTAAAATTGTTGAGCAAAGCTAGTCTACATGGATAACTCCAATGGTTGAGCTACTAGCTTGTAATTTCTTAAAATTTCAAGCAAGTCCTTTTTGCCAACCATTGAAGATACTCTAATAATTTCACTTCGTGGACTATACTACCAGTTGGAATAACAGTTACTCTCAGCTTAGTATATGACCTCACGTCATGCCACAACCATTACTCCAAATAAAATCATTCCTCCTCTATTTACTGTTTCATACCGCCTAACATATTACATACGAGTACATAGGTATCTCTATTGAAATACATCATCTCAATCCCCTATTTACTAAATGAATGGGCCAATCTACGTTTTTCCGCCTAAAATATTATCTTCTAATTGGGCTTTTAATTTTGCATTCTACTATGGGCTAAGTCTAATGTAAAAAATGATTCCCAAAAAATATTATGTATAACGTTCTATTCTACTATGTGCTAAATGTAGATCATATCAATGATCTTACCAAAAAATAACGTAAAATTTAATTGCTACATATATTATTTGATTGCCAGAAAATGTAGATCATATATTATATTATTTGATTGCAAAGATAATGATTTCAGCAAATTATAACTTATTATCTTGCCCAGGGATCACTACAACAAATAAGGTAATTGGCGACCATATAAGGCGACTGAGAACAGTCGCCATTTATAATAAAGCGACTAAGGCCCGTCGCCCGCACTTCGTAGCAAGGTTTGGTCGCTTTTGGCGACAGGCGTTCGTCGCCAATTTTGGCGACTGAATTTTTTTAAAGCGGGCGCCAAATGCCCAGTGTCCGTCGCCAAAATTACATGTTTTTTTGCCTAAAAATCGTTTTTGACCTAGCCACATACGTAAAACCTGCAAATAAACCAACACTTCCAGCAGAGAACACATGGGAAGCCACCATTGCTTTTGTTGTCTATCATTACTTGTGCTCGGAAGAGATGCAAAATAAACTTGATGAGCTTGTTGTGCAAGTATAAATGGGTCATATTGAGAGTAGGTTCGAGTATGATTCACTTCCACGAGTTTGTAACGATCATGGACTCTCGTTCCAGCTACGGAATTATCCCTCCATTGAATCTTGAATAAGACGGTTTTATAACTCCTATCCCGGCCATTGTAGCACAACTCAAAGATATCCTCTAATATGCCATAATAATCATTGCCATCAAGAGAAGAAATAGTAACGCCGTAGTTGCATTTAGCCTTACTTTTGCCATAGTCAAATGTTTGAAACTTAAACCCATTAATTGAATATCGATTCCACGTCACAACCTTTCGAGAAGGACCCAAAGCCAAGCTTCTTATCACATCATCTTGAATATTTAGCTTACATACATGCTTCCGAAACCAGGCTGGAAATTGATCCTCATGCTTATGCCAAACATCCTCTCTGTTCACATTAGGGTGATCTGTAATGAAATCATCACAAATTGAGCTTCATATGGCTCCAAAACCTCACAATTAGATAGTACATATTGGTGGGCACGGTTATACTCCTTGTCATCCAGAAATCTTGTTCCCCCAACTGATGAACACCCTATTTCATCCTGCATTTGGAAACACTTGGGTATACTTGTGTCTAGTTCATCCGCTTCATCAATATTCAAGTATTTTGCTTTGGTCTCAATATGTTTTTCAAAATAAAGAGAGCAAAAATTGGCAATCTCTTCCGTTAGGTAGGCATTGCATATAGAACCTTCCACACGAGCTTTATTACCAATTTTTTTCTTCACATGATTAAGAAACCTTTCGAAAGGATACATCCACCTATATTGGACGGGTCCACCAACTTTAGCTTCATATGGCAAATGGATAGGTAGATGCTCCATCGAATTGAAAAAAGAAGGCGGAAATATCATCTCAAGTTTATACAAAATTTCTGGTATTTGGTCTTCTAAACGACTCATGTCCTCAACTGATATCGTGGAGGAACATAAATCTCTAAAAAATTGACTTATTTCTCAGAATCGCATTCCAAACGTAGTCGGAGTAAATTTTTAAAAGCCACGGGTAATAAGCGCTCCATGAAAACATGACAATCATGACTTTTCAACCCTTTCAACTTCAGTTCCTTCAAATCAACACAACGGCTCAAATCGGATGCATATCCATCGGGAAACTTCAAGTTTCCTATCCAATCGCACAATACCTTTCTTTGAGCTTTGTCAAGAGTAAATATGGCTTTTGGTTTAGCCTCATCCTTACGAATATGAAGTTTAGGACGATCACAAAATTTCTTCAATTCTATTCTTGAATTAATATCATCACGTGTCTTTCCTTTTATATCCATAATCGTATGAATAAGTAACTCAAAGAAGTTCTTCTCTATGTGTATCACATCCAAATTGTGTCTGATCAACATTGTTTTCCAGTAAGGAAGCTCCCAAAAAATACTTCTTTTAAACCAACCATTTTTTTCTTTTTCAACTCTTTAAACTCTTCTTCATCCCATCGACGTTGTTGGCAAATCACGTACAACCTCCCATATCTCATCCCCTTGGAGTCGAACCGGAGCATTGTCACGCACCTCCTTACCTTTTAAGAAAGATTTCTTGTTCTCTCTATGAATATGTCCATCCGGTAAGAAACATCTATGACAATCAAACCAACTAATTTTTTTGGAATTAGGAAGATAAAATGCTTTACTCCTATCCATGCAATAAGGACATGCCTTTCGCCCAGCGGTTGCCCATCCTGATAGCATACCATATGCGGGAAAATCATTTATAGTCCATAACAATGAAGCTCTTAGTTGGAAATTTTGCTTCTTCGACACATCAAATGTTTCTACACCAACTTCCCACAAATACTTCGTTCCTCCACCAACGGTTGTAAATAAACATCCGATGGTTTTTGGGTTATCGGGGCCGGAATAAGTAAAGAGAGGAAAATAAATTGTCTTTTCAGACAAAGCCAAGGAGGTAAGTTGTACGGCGTGGTCATTACGGGCCAACACGAGTAGTTTCTACCAAACTGACCAAAAGGGTCAAACCCATCCGTACACAAGCCAAGTCTCACATTGCGAGGTTCCTCGGCAAAATCGGGATATAACCTATCAAAACGCTTCCACTCCTCCCCGTCACTCGGATGACACATCTTTCCCGGTGTACGAGGATTTTCTTTGTGCCATCTCATTTGGTTGGCAAGATTTTTCGTGGCATACATTCTTTGAAGTCTAGGAGCTAATGGAAAATAAATTAATGTGTTTTCTGATATTGGTTTCTTTCTCTTTCCACTCCTTTTATTACCCTTCTTCCCCTTCAAAACAATATTTCCTTCACTTGTCTCATATCTATCCCTTTGACATTTCTTACATTTGTCAAGCAAAGCATCATCTTTCCAAAAAGCATACATCCTTTAGGACATGCATCAATCTTTTCATGTGGAAGTTGAAGACCTTTGACCACTTTCTTGGTATTATAGAAATTTCTGGTCATAACATTATTATCGGGTATAACATCCTCAACCAACGTAGCAATACTATCAACGGCTTTAAATGGCATATTATACTCACATTTTAAAGAAACTATCCTGGATGCAACTTGTAACAATGTCATTCTACTCCCCTCATATAAGGTTTTTTCGGAAGCACTTAGCATGTCAAAAAAGGCTTTTGCTCTTGGGTTTGGTTGTTCTTCATCAATCATTGGTACACGGTCGTCATTAATGAAATCATTAGACTGAAAGGCATCAAGTACCATTTCTCTATATGGGTTCTCATTTTGTTGGATTTGAGGCTCTTCGGGATAATATTTTTCTCCATGGGAGATCCAATTGTAGTAGTTTGGAAAAAAACCATTTGTAACAAGATGCTCTTCTACTTCAATGTCAAATAAATATTTTAAGTTTTTACATTTAGTACAAGGACACCTAAGTTTATGTTGTTCCAAATCATATGAATCTTGACATCTAGCAAATTCAATAAATCCACGAACTCCCTTTACAAATCTAGCGATAGGACGTTTCTTCTTATCTACTCTTTCTTCGTACATCCAAATACGTTCGGATCTCTTCATTTTAATCTATAAGCAATATATAGCAAACTAACCATTTTAAATAATAATATTTAATTTCAACAAAAAAAGCAATGGTTATCTCATCCTCCATTTTATGCTAATTTCAAGATTTCAATTGGGTCCTTATCACTCCAACCTAAACCCATCAATGTACGTTTCAAGTCACTAGCAAACACACATTTGTGAATTATTAATGAGAAAAAAATTCGGCAACAATTCCCCTTAGTTCTCCAAATACACAATGTGGAAAAGATACATATTCCACATATGTATTCAGAGAACATTGGAGAAATTTGCAACCAAATTCTTTTCTCATTAATAAAATCACAACTATGTGTTTACTACCTAAGTGACTTGAAACGTACAAAGACAGTCCCAAAATGGGGACTATTCAAGAATTGCTCCTAATGAGTAATTCTTGAACGGGTACTAGGTCATTATATATTAAACAAGTTGTCAAAATTATAAGGCAAATTTATACAATCCTCTAATCAAATGACATTACTAATTTAGCAAATTTATACATCATGCTCATTCTATTCAAGAAAAATGCTAATTAATTAACAAAAATGCTAATTAAATTATTCTAACTTAATTAATTTGGTTAATTATACAAGTTGTCAAAAATGCTAATTTCTAACCCTAACTCAAATTAATTAACAAAAATGCTAATTAAATCATTCTAACTTAATTTGGTTAATTATAAGGCAAATTTATACAATCCTAACATTATACTACCTTCATAAAACTATACTACCTTCAACAATACTACTTCAATATTACTAAAACTAAGCATCACTAATCAAATCACATTACTAATTTAACAAAAACCCCAATTTCTACCTTCATAAAACTATACTACCTTATACAATCCCCTAATCAAATCACATTACTAATTTAACAAAAACCCCAATTTCTAACCCTAACTCAAATTAATTAACAAAAATGCTAATTAAATTACAACTACATACAATAATAAGCATCACTAATGTATAAATTACAACTAGATACTAAATAAGGATCACAACTTAAACAAAATATGAAGGATTGAAGTAATTAAATCGATTTGAGTCGAAAACAAACCTTTATTATAAACAAAGGGTCGGTAGGGATGTAGTGTGCGGATGGCGGCGGCGAGTGGTGGCGTCCGGTGGTCGTTGTAGTTGGTGGTGGCGTCGGAACTCTTGGCGATTTTTTTTTGTTTTGTTGATAGATAGAATGAATGAGGGACGGGGTGAGAAGAATCTGTCAAAAAAAAAAAAGTAACAGGCTATTGGCGACCGTTTTTGGTCGCCAAAATGGCGACGGGTAATGGTCGCCAATTTGGCGACTGATTTCGGTCGCCAAATTGGATAATATTGCGTCGCCCGTGGATTTCATACGGATTTTTGGATAAAAAGGTATAGTCGCCAAATTGGCGACGGATAGTGGTCGCCCGTGTCTTTTTTCCTGTCGCCAATTTGGCGACTGTAGTATGTCTGTCGCCTTTTTCGTGTTTTCTTGTAGTGGATGATTATTTGATTGCATATATTATTCTGCAAATTATAGTTGCTGAAATCATTATAAGATATCAGAAAATGTAGATCATATCAATGATCTTGCCCAAAATTAACGTAAAATTTAATTGCCAAAAAATAAGTATAAAATCCTCAATCATTGCCAAAAAAAAGAATATACCGTCAATCATTGCTATATTGCTACAAGTAAAAAATCCTCGATCATTGCCAAAAATTTGGGTTCATATATTACAAATCTCGATTATATCTTTCACTAATCGAAATATATAAAATCATTGCAAAAAAGAATATACCGTCAATCATGCCAAATATTGCATGTCATATAATATATCTTCAAAAAATATCTTCAAATTACCATTACTCATAAGACCATCCCCTATATACTAAAAGAATAGGAAAAGTTTCAAATTTTCCCGCCTAAAACGCATTTCCTATTTTGATAAAATCTCTTATTTACTTTCCTATCTATACTAAATTATAAAACAAGAACCACTCATCACATATTTTCCCGCTTAACCAAAAACACTGCTTAACTCTATTTTAAAGGGAAACCTAAACCCATATTATTAGCCGTCATCCTCACATTTAATCCCAAAACTAATTTTCTATCATTGATCACCCAATTACCACCTTCTCAAAATCACATGCATGTGATATTTAATTATCAAATAAGATGGATTATTACTGATGTTGATAATTTCGGTTTTGATTAATTATTCCCCCCCAAATTTTTAGAGGTAAAGTTGCTTTAATCCTCCGTAATTTCACTACTTTACTTTTAAATTGGTTGACAATCTTTTAGAAAATTGAGTTTCTTCATCTTTATTGCATCTAATTTTTGGATATGGATCTAGGTTTGATTATTTATTATCCATGACAATAGCATAATTAAGGCTGTGATTTGATTGAGATTGCATAAGATTGATTATTGTAGGATTAAGTTCCTAATTCCTCAGATTCATCCTTACCTATTCACTCAACTTTACATGGACATCTTTAAGAAGAGTGATAGTAGTGATTGAGTTATGCGATAACTTTTTTGGGGACAACTTCATCTTGATCATGCAAACGTGCAAATTTAGCAACACCAATACACCATATGCTAATTTCACATAGTGATTTAATACTCCCTTCCTTTAGCTCTTTTATTGTGCCTTTTTTTTATTTTAGGATGGTTTAAAAAAAGATGATTGAAATACCAAGTCTACCCCTTGAATTAAAGGAAATGGGGATAACATTATTGAGAGTCCGTTTTTGAAATAATGCTCAAAAATAAAAGAATTGTCGTTTTGGGTCGGTTTTGAAAACATTTATCGAAATGGTGTCCACGTAGGCTCGGTTTTGACGAGCCTGTATGGGGCTTAAACACGCCATACGTATTGGCGTGTTTACTTCAAAGAACACGCCATTAGATATGGCGTGTTTAGGCAGTCTAAAATTCTAACCCAAAGTCAGTAGCTGAACAATATAAGCAAAGGAAACACGCCATTACGTATGGCGTGTCTTAAGAAGAAAACACGCCATTAGCTATGGCGTGTTTAAGCAGCACAATTTTTAGCCCCTTTCCAGTAGCTGGAACACGCCATACGTAATGGCGTGTCTTCCTCTTGAAACCCGCCATTAGCTATGGCGTGTTCTTCCAGTTTCCTTTTTTTTTTTTTTTCATTGCTGCACAAATTTCCTTCGTCCTCATTTCTTTTCTTTGCCAAAAAAGAAAACCAAACTCAACAATGCTCAACAATGCAAAGGACAACCCAAACCATTGCCTATTATAAATAAAAACCGAGTTTACACACCACATAAGCTTCACACAAGGGGATTAAATTCTAAGCTTTACAACTAAAATGTCAGACAAATTAACCATCTAAAATGTTAAACAAACCATTAATCCTCTAACTATTACATCAAGTCATCAAGTCTTCTTCTTGCTTTTTCCTCGAATGCGACTCCAAAACCCTCTCTTAGGCTCCGGGGTACCTTGTTCATTGACGGGTGACATTGAAGACATGGAAGGCATTGAAGACATGGCCGGCATTGAAGACATGGAAGGCATGGAAGACATAGAGTGTCTAGCCGGCATGGATGACTTAGAGCGTCTAGCCCTCCTAGTGTATTGCACCAATGGTGCATCGTCATCCACATTCATTGAGTCGAGGGACTCTTGAACCATTGGTGAACTTTCTTCCCTTGGTTCTACGGTTGGTTGAAGGAGATGGGAATAGCCTACATGTTCAAGCGATTGAGAGGAGTAGTCCCGTAGGTGTGAAACCATTGAGCGGAAATGAGGAGGCACCTCAAGAGGCATTTGTCGAAGCTCCTTATCACATGTATTATGGACATTGACGAAACCATGCGCCTAAAACAAAATAAGTAGTATAAGAAAATCACATTTTATGATATATTGGTTAAGAATTTTAAGACAAGTATATTAAGTGTACTTACAAGATATTGTGTGGCTCCAAATGGTGCTTGATAAGTAGCTTGTGGGGGGAAAGGGTTCAAGCGAAGAATAGTGCGATCCCAGTACCAAACCATGTAAGGGTCGTAGTAGCTCATTTCAATATCATCCTCTTCACCACGGAACCGAAAATCACCCCTTCTAACCCAATTTGATATGTAGGGTTGATGTTTTTCTATCCAATTCCGTGAAGAGGCACCCCTTTTGTCAACTTTGTGCAAGTTTGGTTCGGTATTAGAGTTTAAAGGGATAAATTGTTTCCACCCAAATTGACGAGCTACCCTATTAGGAAAATGTCACTCAACAATGTCGAAACAAATCATAGGTGCCATCACTGTCCAATCGTCGGAGTCATCATAACAAGGGCCAATTATAAGCGGTTGGTCCACTAACAATATCCCCTCTAATCCGTAGCCCTGACAACACTTGAACATCTTGCAAGGTCACAGTAGCCTCGCCAATAGTCAAGTGAAATGAATGGGTTTCCGGCCTCCATCGCTCAACCAAAGCACTTATTAATTCCACATTAAACTTCAACCCCACTAACCCATGAATAAAAAAAAACTGAGTGTCCCTAATGAAATTAACTACATGCTCACTTACCAAAAACCCCTTGTGCGAAACTAAGTGTGACCTACATCGAAGGGAACCAACGTCCCGCCCTTCCAATATTGCCTTGCTCCGGTGTACCTCTTGTTGTGTGAGAAGTTCCGGGTTCACCGGGCCTTGTTGTTGATGTTGTTCCATTATTCCTACACATTTAAAAGAATATTATTAGATTAGCATAAAAATAAATGTTCAAATAATTTCAAAAATTATGGTAATTAAAAAAATTAAAGACAAGTGTAAGTAGTAGAATACCCTTGTGAATTGTTAACTCTCAAAGTACATGTTTTTTTATTGTGGCCTAAACCACGACACAAACTACATGTGATCTTGTTCTTACTCTTCTCATCCATTTCATTAAGAAATCTTTTATTCTTCCGTCTTCCTTTTCCCCGTTTATTTTTCTCATCGCACACTATTTTAGGCCCATTGTAAGGACCCCAATAAGCCTCATCTTTCAAAGGGTGAAATTTAGAAGCATATGAAGCTAAGTGTTCTCCGGTAGAATAGGCGATGTCCACAAATTGAGTAGCATTTAAACCCTTCTTTTTACAAACGGCATACACATGTGAACATGGATACTTGTATGTTTGGAACTTGTTACAAGTACATGTCCTCTTGGATAAATCAACGGTGTGCAAATGGTTACCATGTGACATGGGTCGAGAACCTCTACGTGTTGTGACTTGGTACACCCCTCCGACATGGTCAAAAGCCACAACCTTATGGTATGCTCCTTTTTGGCAATTTTCCTCTAACAAGGTTGTAATCTTCGGACTATAATGAAGCCCCTTCATCAATCGTTTCCTTGCAAACTCACGTCGCTCAACAAAGTATGCATTAACTCTAAAAATACACACTTTACGAGTGCCGTTACGGGTAGAAAACGTGCTCCTTTAAGAACATTATTAAATGTCTCCGCCAAATTAGTAGTCAATATTCCATATCTATGTCCACCATCATGGCAAATTGACCACTTCTCTATTCCAATTTCAACAACATATTGTTGTGCCTCTCTATTCAACTCACCTAGGCGACGAAATCCTATGTCAAACTTCTTGTTTTGTAATTGCATTGCCGTTGACCCAAACATTTCTTTAACTACATTATTTCTAAATCTTGTATTAACATTTGAAGCCAAATGACGAATGCAAACTCTATGATAAGCATACGGCTCCTCCCACCCACTACCAACTTCACTCATTGCTTTCATAATCCCTTTGTGTATATCGGAAATGACACACAACCCACTTCTTTTGGTAACAAATACTCTTATGCAAGACATAAACCAAGGCCAACTATCGGTATTTTCGGCTTCAACAATAGCAAAAGCAACCGGGAAAATTTGATTATTAGCATCAATTGACATAGCTGTCAAAATTGTTCCCTTGAACTTTCCATATAAGTGGGTTCCATCAATGCTTAAAACTAGCCGACAATGTTCAAAGCCATCAATACATGGTTTAAATGCCCAAAAAATACGCTTGAATTTTTTCACATTTGGGTTCGTTGTTGGTGTTGTATAAAATTGAACAATAGTGCCAGGATTAGATTCTTTTAAGCCTTGCATGAAACGAGGTAGCAACTCATATGATTTATCCCAATCTCCAAATATTTCCTCAATTGCTCTTTGTTTTGCATTCCAAGCTTTGGTGTATGAAATTGTGTAACCATACTTATCTAAAATATAAGTAACAACAGAGTTTACTTTATATCCCCAATCTCCCTCAACAAGGTTACGAATCTCATGACTTATGAATGCTCGTTTCAAATTCATGTGGTCTTGAGGTACCATGTCACAAACACAAGACTCATCATGAGGACCTTTGTATGTCACAATGGTAAAAACTTTAGAATGAAAGTCTTTTTGTGTAGCCCTTAACCGCCAATTACATGGTGTAGGAATCCGGCCACATTTGAAGGTAATAGTATTAGGCTTTGATTCGGCAACTTTGAAAAATTGATTTGCTTTAACACAATATGATGTCACCTCATCGCTAAGTGAAGCTTTGTTTAGGAACATTTGTCCAACCGCAAACTCTTTCCCATGTTCATATCTTACCATATTTTCCCAAGTTTTCCAGCTATTCAATTCATCCTCATCTAATTGATCAATCTTATTAAACTCAACAATGGGAGCACTAGCAAAGACAATATCATCATCACCATCTTCTTCATTTGCCAACAAATTCTCATCAAGTATTGCCAATTCCTCATCAATCTCATCACCTTCTAAGTTACCATAAAATTACCCATCATTTACGTCATTAGTTTCAAGTGAAACAAATTGAGCAACATCATCTAGCCTAATACTTGGTGTAGGAGTGACAATTTGACTAGTAGAAACTTCTACAAATATGTCCATTGAAGGAGCATGTGAATGACGAATACTTGCCCATAACGCTTTAAAGGCTCCCTCATTATTAAGGGGAACAATTTTGAAACACCCGGCACTTGGAAATTTCATCATTACCTTCAATTGAGTACCCAAACTTTGAACACCGATTCCCTTATATATCTCTTCAACTAATTCAAGATATGTCATCTTTGTACTAGCTAGAATAAAACATTGATTCCCTCCTCTATAAGTTACACAACCATTTTGCTCCAACACTTCTCCATCCCAATAACAAATAAGAGGAAAATCACAAATTTCCATTCTATAAAAAAAAATTGAACAAATTTAGTATAAATCAACTACCAATAACCTAATTTCCCTAAAATACATACCTAAACAACAATTAAAAATCATAAATCGTTCATCCTACCTAATTAGGGTTTCGAAAATTTGGGGTTTTTTTAAACAACCTTAAATTAACACATATAAGTTGTAGATCTAGGCACAAAACAACATAATTACCAACAATGAAGACAAAATAAGCTAAATCTACATTCAAAAGATGAAATTAAATAAGTTAAAAGAATTAGATTACCTTACTAATTAGGTAGAATGTATTTGAAAAGCAAAAACCCAATATAATGCCGGAGACACGCCGGAGATTCGCCGGAGATGAGTGTGAGGTGAAGAAATAAGAAGGGGAGTGAGGTTTGTTGTATCGCACTTGAGTTTGAGAGGCGGAGATGGTGAATGGTGTGTGTTTTGTGGTAGAAAGTGACAGGGAAAAGAAAGTTGTAAAAAAAAAAAGATTCTCTTTAAACACGCCATACGTAATGGCGGGTTCTCTTTCTTTAACACAGCCACTGCACTTGGGCTGAAAAATAGAGCTGCTAAAACACGCCATACGTAATGGCGTGTTTATGTCAAAAGACACGCCATACGTAATGGCGTGTTCCCTTTGTTTCCTTATGTTGCTACTGACTTGGTGTTAAAATTTTAGACTGCCTAAACACGCCATATCTAATGGCGTGTTCTTTGAAGTAAACACGCCAATACGTATGGCGTGTTTTAGCCCCATACAGGCTCGTCAAAAACGAGCCTACGTGGACACCATTTCAATAATTATTTTCAAAACCGACCCAAAACGACAATTCTTTTATTTTTGAGCATTATTTCAAAAACGGACTCCATTATTGATGAAGATGGTGGTACCTAAACTATCTAGGGCAGTATTGAAAGTTTATAAATTTTTTCTTTACCAAATTTAGAAATAGACCAATAACTATGGGAAATTTAGGGGGGAAATGGCACAATAAAAATGGGATGGAAGGAGTGATATTAAAAAGCCTATTTTATTAAGAGATTAAATACTTTGTTGCTATAAATTCCTAGAAGACATTATTTCGAAGAGCCTTTTTGTGGTTTTATTAGGAGATTATAAATATTTCATACTCCCAAAAGGAGGAGCAGATATTTACTACTTCTACTTCTGAACCAAATAAGCAAACAAAAGTTGTATTAAAGTAGTTAGGCCAAACATATAAATTTTGTGAGAAACCGCTTTTACAAAAGTATGGCCAAACAACTAAAACTTTTCCGAAAAGTAACTTGTGAATAAACTCCTTTTAAAAAGGAAAAGTCATTTTCCATAAGCAAGGCCAAACAGAACCTAAATTTGAGTTTCATTTGATTTTGTCTTATTGGGTAAGACAATCTTAATACGGTAAATTATACTCTCTCCTATTTTATATTTTTTTCCCTATTTCCTAAAACGGATTATTCAGGTTTTCTTTCCATTTCTTATTTTGGAAACTTTTACTATTATTTTATTCATTCCTCTCTCCTATCACCAAACGCCACCCAACCCTTTTACTCATATTTTATTAATTTCTTTAATGGTTTGGCCCTATAATTCTTTATTTAACTTCTAATTATTTATCCCCTTCTCCTATCACCAAACCTCACTCAACCCTTTTATTCTTATTTTATTCCTTTCTTTAATATTGGTGCCCACTAACAAAGGGAAGAAAATATGAAATTGGAGGGAGTATCATAATTTCTCAATGACCCTACAAAATAATTGCACGTTGTACAAGTGCTTAGAGAAGTACTCCTCCTTTTTAATCGTTTGTTAACTTTTTGTTTATATATATGTTTGAATTACACAAACACTTTGAAGAGACGGTCTCTCAATAATATTATTAAGAGATCTCTCACACAATGAGGTGATGGATTCACTGAATTTTTTTTCCCCTATTATGTCTTCTACTAAATTAATAAGAGACGATCTCTCATAAGACATACTGGACCAAATGTGAAATAAATGATTCGGATATAGTGAGAAGGCACTAGATAGGTGTAATAGTCAAGGACTCCGGGATTAATAATTAAGGAATTGCAATATTTTGTCTAATTGACGTCCAATTTACTTATTCGGTTTTGAATAATCCTTTACTCCATAATTTTTATTTGAGTGTATGTAAATTTATATTTGTTGCATTGCTAATAAATTAACCGGGCATTGATAATGCAGGCTACGACTCTGCTTGGTAAAACTAAACTAACTGAAAAGGTTGCTGAAAACTGAAAACTAGCTGAATCCCGGAAAGGTAACTGATAAGGTAACTGAAAATTAGGAACTGACAAGGTAGTTGATTATATAAAAAAAAATGTTTGGCAAACTAAGGTAACTGATTTTTGATGAAATGACATAAAAGGATATGATAATTATTTAATAGTATGAATTTAAAGGGTAAAAACGAAAAATCAAACCAAATCAGGTACCTGAAATCTCAAATGCTACCCTAGGTAGCATTTCATCAGGTAACTTATTTGGTTAAATAGGCTACTTGTCAAACACTTACAAAAAAATAAGGTACTTGAAATTTTGGTCAAATAAACTACTTTGACCAAATCAGGTACCTGAAATGCCTTGCCAAACGGAGCCTAACACAAGGACTCGTGTAACATGGTTTTACAAATAAGACAAGGATACTTATGAGACAGTTTTATGATAGTATTATTCAGGGTTACCAAATTCATAATACGCCAAATTCGAATTCACGATTCGCTCTAAATAGGGAATCCGCTACGCAAAGTATTACGAAAAAAAAAAGCAATTCGCGAATTCGTAATTACTAATACGCTTCATTTACTTGCTGATAAAAACGAAAAAACAAAATAAAAAGTTCATTTTCATAAAGATTAGCATTACAAAACACAAAACACCAAAATAAGGTATTTCAAGTTTGCTACATCTTTTCCTTTCCCTTTGATGATCTTTGAAATTGATCACCACAATCAAGCATTTTCCTCAACTCTTCAAGCCTTATGGATGAATCTACTACTCATTGAAAGTTGATCATCACTATCAAACACAATTCACTGCTTTTTATATCTAATTCGAATTCGTGTTTATTAATTCGCAAACGAATTGCGAATTAATAGGTTGATCCTTTGCTAAAAAATGATATTCCATCTGTCTTATTATTTGTTGGAAAAGATTTCATATGGCTTGGTGGCTTTTCATGTACAAATATCATGAGCGGTTTGTATTTGTAAGCTTTTTATTTTCAATATTATCATAATATGAGACAAGAGTTTCAATATATGCTTACAAATGCTTGTGTAAAAAGCACAACACAGAGGTGTAGACATGATATGAGACGCGAGTATAACATGTCCTCATGAATTCATGATTAAGGTTTTGTATAAATGTATAATGATTTATAAGGATCAAATAATTTTTAGTTTGGTATGTATGTTAATTATAAGTCGAACTAGAGAATATTAGTACTCCATATGATTGCCGAGTGTTATCAATATCATAAGTTCTCTTTTTTCTTATGAGGTTGATTTTTGAGTGTATAATTTTTCCTCTTATTATTAACCGTTTGCATACGTGTTATTAAATATTAAAACTAATAAAAAATTAAAGATTATCTATATATATTTTTATGCATGCCCGTGCAACTTTGCATGGGTATTAAACTAGTTTTGATATAATTTCATTCCTTATTTAAAATTTGTCTTTAAGATTTTTGTGATAAAAAATTCGTTCTTTGTATGCTAAATCATACCTAAAAGATATGCTAATAAAAATTTTACAAACAATTTCATTAATTTTGTTTAAAAATATACACATTTCATGACATTTTTCAATTTTTTTTATTAGTTTTATAGTTAATTTTTTTTTCTAAAAATAAAAACTCTATAAATACCGCGCATTCATTGCGCGGGATCTAAACTAATAATTTTCTTACAAGATTAAATTTAATTTAAAGTAAAAATGGCAACAAAAATCATAAAAAGAATACATATGGAGTATAATATAAAACAATTTATAATATGAAAAATATCAACTACGCTAAAATGAATAAATGAATACGGCTTGTTATGAAAACATTAAATATGTATTTCCTTTGTCCGGTTATTTATCTACCTATTTCATTTTGGGTGTCTCAGTCAACCTTCTATTTTGGGAATGCTTTTGATGAACAATTTGATCACTCACACTTAATTTGGTCGACTTGTAATCAAATAATTGGTCTTGGCTCTTGATTTTTATTTTTATTTTGGTTTTTGGGTCAAACCAAAGATAAACAAATGACTGAGACAAAGAAGTACAGAGTATAAAATAAAATACTCCCTCATAATCTTGATAACATTCTCTATTCATGGGTGACACAAGATTTAAGGTTTGATGTAAATAAACATAAAGAATTGATGTGGAGTAAGGTAATTGGAGAGAGAGAGAGAAGGTATCGTGGGATATTGTTGTGGAATGTGGTGATTAAAATAAGCATAAAATATGGGTATTGTGGTGGGTGAGGTGATTAAAACAATCAAAAAAACTTTACCAAAAAAAGAAAATAGGAAAGGTATTATGAATAGACGAAAAATGAACGTAATTTATTTTCGCAGTACTTATTTTACTCAATTCAGTACATTTTACCTAATAATTTCCATTCACTTACCCTTCACCGAGAAAATGTCCATTCACCCTAATCCTCTCAGATCTCAAGAATTAAGCAACTTAATCAATCGAATTTCTTCAATATGAACTCTAAATTGAATGTAACACACTTATTGGACTCGTTAAATACCAATTATTGACCAATGTATAGCTTTCTTCCATTTCTTAAAGTAATTTACTTGGTACATTATAAATTTTGGGGATTTTAAGAAGGTATGGCCTGGTTGTTGGCTAGTAGTTAAGACGGCGCGCGTATATGGTTAGGTGGGCGAGCGGCTGGTGGATATGTCGGAGATGGCGACAGCGACTCGACGGCACGAGGTAGTGGTTGGAGCGGCGACGGTAGAAGGGGTCACGATTTAAAGGGAATAAAATTGGTGAGAGAGTATGGTGGGAGGCGTGGTGAGGCAATGATCAAACGGTGGTTTATGAGGCGGTTGGGGTGGTCTTCTGGTCAGTGGCAGCGGTGTTCAGGGTGGGGATGGTGGCCAGTGAGTTGGTAGGTGGAGGGCTAGTGTGGTTCTACTACAAGTTTTCTTCCAACATTTTTCCTTCTTTTTATCTATACAATATTATTAAAAGGAGAACTTAAAATGCCACGTATACAATGCCACCTAGCATTAACAAAAAGCCACGTCACTTACTACACATGACATGACAAATTTTAATGTGACATGGCAAATAAATATAACATGAAATATCAACTTTTTATTACATGATATTAATTTAAATATATTATTTTTCCAAAATTTATGTAACCCTTATAAATTTACATCAAAGTTTCATAATTTATAATTAAAATTGACATTTTAATTGATTTTTTTTATAATAAAACATGTTAATAGATTAATTAAAACTTTTTATATTATTTAACACCCATCATTTTTATTAAGTGTTTTTTCTATTTAATTCATTTTTTTTAATAAAATATGTTAATAAATTGATTAAAACTCTTCATAATACTTAACACCCACCAAATTAATTAATACTTTTTCCTATTTAATTAATTTTTATAATAAAATATGTTAATAAATTGACTAAAACTCTTCATATTGCTTAACCCCCACCATTTTCATTAACATTTTTTCTTATTTAATTCACCTCTTGAGTTTCTCGGCATTCAATTATTTTATTCAACAATAATACAAAATAAATTAAAAATAAATTTTAAATATTGGAATCTATGGTTGTGTAATGGCTATAAAATCTATAATAATATCTATAATAGTTTATATTCACTTCGTTTATTTATTTAATACCTATTTTCCATTTACCCATCAGTTTCTAAGTTGTGGGCTATATGTTTTATGGTTTTATTTATTTATTTGATTATGATGAGAACATATTTGTTGTTGTTGTTGTTGTTGTTGTTGTTGTTGTTGTTGTTGTTGTTGTTGTTGTTGTTGTTGTTGTTGTTGTTGTTGTTGTTGTTGTTGTTGTTGTTGTTGTTGTTGTTGTTGTTGTTGTTGTTGTTGTTGTTGTTGTTGTTGTTGTTGTTGTTGTTGTTGTTGTTGTTGTTGTTGTTGTTGTTGTTGTTGTTGTTGTTGTTGTTGTTGTTGTTGTTGTTGTTGTTGTTGTTGTTGTTGTTGTTGTTGTTGTTGTTGTTGTTGTTGTTGTTGTTGTTGTTGTTGTTGTTGTTGTTGTTGTTGTTGTTGTTGTTGTTGTTGTTGTTGTTGTTGTTGTTGTTGTTGTTGTTGTTGTTGTTGTTGTTGTTGTTGTTGTTGTTGTTGTTGTTGTTGTTGTTGTTGTTGTTGTTGTTGTTGTTGTTGTTGTTGTTGTTGTTGTTGTTGTTGTTGTTGTTGTTGTTGTTGTTGTTGTTGTTGTTGTTGTTGTTGTTGTTGTTGTTGTTGTTGTTGTTGTTGTTGTTGTTGTTGTTGTTGTTGTTGTTGTTGTTGTTGTTGTTGTTGTTGTTGTGTTGTCCTACAAAGTAAATTTTAATTTTTATATTTTTGGTTTTTATGAATTGTTTGCTTTATATTTGAATTCATGTTTTCCATTTGGTTTTTAAATGGTTTATATATGACAATGTTATTATTCGTTTGCCAAGTTGTTGCATGTTAATGTTTTACCCTTTGGTCAATATCATTTATTTTTATTATATAAACTTTTAAAGTATCATGAAATGTATGTGACTGTAGATAAGCAAAACATCAATGGGTAATTTGAAGAGGGAAGAAATACAAAAGACACAAAAATGAGGTAAAATCAAAGGTAAAGAAAATGTAAGGTGTAAACTCATAAGTTATGAATGTATTGTTTATTACTCCGTAATACATAGTCTCAAATAAAAGAGCACATATTTATGTCAAATGTCAATGGGTTGGAAAGTTTTGGATCAAATTTTGGATACCAATTTTGTTCAAATAATGATGATTTATTTCGTAGTCTCATATTTGTTTTCGTAATTGACACAAAAAATTAAAATATTTGTCTTCGTAGTTCAAACTATTTATATTTTGTAAAAAAAGACGTAATTGTCTTGTACTATATATCGTAATTTGTGCAAGAATTTGTTACACATTTATACTCAACGTTAAACATTGGTGTTCAATTTTACGTTTAAAAATAAACATCAAAATTCTAATAAAACATAATTATTTTGTTGATTAATTCGTACTAATTACTGAGTTATTTTTTTTCATAGGGACGATTCATTGGAGAACGAAGACGATATGTAGAAGTGAAATAGTAGGATTGATTAAACAAATATATATTGGAGACTAACTACAAGATTGACGACATCAACGTGAATGACTAATAATTTTGTTTTTCAAGTGTATGATTTATTTTGGTATTTGTCAGGTTTTTCCATCATTTTACCTTTGAAAAAATAGCACTCTTCACCTACTTGACTTATTTAATTTATCGATTTTGATATTTACGTTAACATGTCAATGCCCGTTATTTAAGTACACGATCTATCATCAATTATTCCGGAGGCGATCTTACTATGTGGTTTGATATTTTACAAAATTACAGAAACACTAAAAACATCACACTAAAAACAAAACATCCGGTGAATTTCACGGGTCACAAAACTAGTTCTCGTAGTACAAAGGAGTGAAAAAATAAGGAGGGTATTATGGGAAAGATGTACTACGATGAGTAAAAATTGTACTACGAAAATAAACACCCAAAATGAAATAGGGAAGATTATTAGAATAGGAGAGACTAATCAAATTAAATTAAAGTCGATAATAAAAATGGATAAATAATTGTACCCTATCAAAGTTAATGGCTAGGTAGCACCAAAACGGTCACGGACACGACACAGACACGTGACAGGGCATCCCATGAAATTTAGGACACGGGACACGTTTAAATTTAATAAAATATATATTTTATAATTATAAACCTTCGATTTTATTTTTATAAAAGTATTTGATATTAAATTTAAATAAGTGAAGGTAAAACTTGCCCTTGATTATAACTCATTTTCATTACCATCCAAACGCATCTTCTAATTAATCTCTTTCGACAGCTCATTTCTCGTTTAAAGAACACTATTCACCCCTAAATGATGTCCAAATGTCATGGACACGCGTCGGACACGTGCCCGAATAAATGTAGAAAGTTAGACATGGCTTTATAGGTGCCCGACACGGTTTGGCATGTGTCCGAGGAGTGTCGGTGTCCAACAAAGTGTCGGACACGGGATAGTTAATTAGGAGAAGTGTCCATACTACCTAGGTTAACGGGGACAGCCCACCTCAGTTTGTAATTTGATTAGCCCACACACCAGACTCACAACAGGAAATCATGCAATCAAATTAGTGATTAGTGAGAAATTGATAATTTGTCATCATACAGTTTTAAGCTACAATGACATCGCATCTCTTTCTTTATTACCAACTTTTAGCAAATTCCATGAAATATACTGGTTACATTCATACTTAACGCATTTATTTGCTAAAGTGGATTAAGTTATCAGATTCAATAGTTCGGGTTTATGTTGATCATCGTCAGATAACTATTTAGGTTCGACTCAGGTGATCATCAAGTTCAACTATTAACATACAACTTGTTTTATGTATCATATATCATCATATCATATATTCATATATTATATCAAAGCAACAATCACAAGCCTATTAAGTCGACACGTATCATAAGCTATTAGTATGCCACATTATCTACGGAAATCTGACTCGGCATAATAAAAAATAAAAAATAAAAGATTTGAATACATATACTTTTAAAAGAAACAAACAATTATAATATCATTTACTGCAATTTATACGGAATGTATCTAGAATTAAAAAAAGGCAAAATATATATCCTATCTTAGTGTAATCTTCATTGTAATGGTGATCTATTATATCTTAGTAGGTCTCTTGAGAGACCGTCTCCCACTAAATTAGTGGGAGACATAACATGGAAAATAGAAATTAAAAAATTCCCTCCCCTCATCATGTGAGAGGTCTCTCAATAACGCTATTGAGAGACCGTCTTTCTTAAGTTTTTGTGTTTTTCATATCTTCTAGATTTCAAATCTTTGCCTTCACTTCATTTCAAAATTTGTCATGCATTAAAAGTTATTACTCTGTATAGAATAACTTTGAAGTTTTCAATTTTTCGGATACAATCTGTGTAACACCCGCGAATTTCTCATGTTGACATTTATAATTTATTTAACCGTTCAATTACTTTATTTTATGTTTTAAATTATTTAATTTAATTAATTGCGTTTTAAATATAATTTTTATAAAGGCTACATTTTTATGAGCTTGCTTATATAAGAATATAAATATTTTAGTCGGATATTAATAATAGGTGATAATAATAACAATATTTCCGTCTTATGTTACCGACTAGCATAGACCGTCGCATTTCTCTTGTAAAGCTATTTTTTAATTCGGGCCAACCCGATTCCGACAACACAACACACCTACCTACTCCCTTACCCTCTACATTTATATATATAATCTTATTATTATTATTATTATTATTATTATTATTATTATTATTATTATTATTATTATTATTATTATTATTATTATTATTATTATTATTATTATTATTATTATTATTATTATTATTATTATTATTATTATTATTATTATTATTATTATTATTATTATTATTATTATTATTATTATTATTATTATTATTATTATTATTATTATTATTATTATTATTATTATTATTATTATTATTATTATTATTATTATTATTATTATTATTATTATTATTATTATTATTATTATTATTATTATTATTATTATTATTATTATTATTATTATTATTATTATTATTATTATTATTATTATTATTATTATTATTATTATTATTATTATTATTAGGGTAGAGTTCCGGTGAGAACGAGGCTTATCGTGAGAACCGTGAGAACAACTCTCAACCGTCCATCAAATAAGACCGACGGTGAGATTAGACGCGCTTCTCTTAAAATTTCACGAAAAACAAAAAATAAGATCATACATGTCGCAATATCAAGCCTACGTAACAAAATCAAACCACACGAAACAAAATCAATCGATTTCATCATTAATCTTTCCTTAATTTGTAAATTTTTGTCTTTCGATATCAAATTTAGTGATCTAAAATCGTTTGTTCATCATCAATTCTTTGTGTTGAGCGCAAATCAAAGTCAATTTGTTCAAACTTTTGCATTCATCAGCTATTCAGTTATTTCAAGATCAAAACTTTGTAAGAAAAATCGGAATTGATTTGGTCATTCATCTGGAATTATTGTTTTCTACAGTCAATATTGAGGTATGTTCATTCAATGTTATTTAATTACTTTCTGAATCGTTGTTGAATTGATTTTATGATGATGTTAAAGTTGAATTTGATTAAATTCAACTTAATTTCGGATTTGATTAAATTTAGTTAACTAGATTTAATGTACAGAACCACAAAAACATTAATTTTATAATGAAAAGTGTTAAATTAGGGTTTATAGTTTGTTTGTTTGATTTTAGGAGGATGATAAATGCAAATGTACTTTGTGGTGAGAAAAAATGTACTAAAAATAATGAGAAAGGAAAAGTGTGCAATTTGAAGTAACTGAAAAGTAATTTTGCATGTAAAAATAATGTGTTGTGTTGTGCTGTACACGTTTCATAAGGAAATGTCCAATCAGTCTTAGTGAAATGTGCATTATATATAATAAGGATGTGCAAGTAATTATTATCTTTTGCAAGTGGTCTTGCAACTGTTCAATATGTCAAATGACGGTTTGTAACTTGCTTAAGTGGTGAAAAGACACAACTATTCACATTAATTTGAATATTAATTCTAAATGTACATTATATTAATTATAAAAAAACACATTCCATCAAATAAATTGTCCACTATCTATATTCATAATTTGCATTTTCTGATAATTAGGTGCAACTAAAATATCATTAAGCACTGTTTGGAAAATGTACATTATATTATATTTAAAGGTACATTAAATTATTTAAAAAAGAACATGGAACATTATTTGGAAAATAAATGTGCTTTCAGTTTAATTCAAATGTCCATTACGTATTTTTATAGTGTGCATATACTGTTTTATGCAAGAGATTTAACTAACATAGATAACTTCACCCAATTTATTAATTACCATGATTATGTTTGTGGCAGTTGAAAAGACACAACTGTTCATTCACAAATTTAATCTCTTATCTTGAATTAATCCACTATATAAACCAAAGAATACACAATTACTTTTCCATCCTACCTTCATTTCTAAAACCTTTTCCAATAACCAAAACTTTTAATCTCTTCAGAAAAGTATTTAATTTTCTTAAAAAAAAAAACAATGGACCACTCAAAATGCATGATAGTTGCCTACAAGAATGATGCTCACAAACAAAATTTCATGGACCATTATTGGGAATGGAAAGTAAGCCAGTTTTCTTTAAACTGGTTTGATGGAGATGACATTCCTGTGGAGATGGATGTACCATCTCACAGTAGTCCTTTACATTATTTCCTTACTACTCAGCCTTTGCTCCGAATTTTGTTTGAGCGACTTGGGAGGGAGGAAAAGAAAAACATGGCCATGGTGTGCAAGGGCTGGTCAAAGTGGTTCCTTATAGGGAGGGAGCCAGAGGTAAAGGAAAGGGATTATTACCGAGGGGCGGTTCGGGGACAGGAAAATGGTATAATCACAAAGGATCATCGGCTCCTTGAAAGATTCTGCCTTTGCACGACTATGTCTAGTCGTGCAGAAATAATTAGACATCATAAACAACAAGCACGACAATTTAAAAACCGAAGAGAAGAATATGAAATTGAGGAGCAGTCTGGTGATGAGGGTTATTATGACTCCGACTGTTAGATTAGTTTAGAAATATATTAAGTTAGTTTTCTAGTTTATTGTTATTTTGTATTATCTTGTGTTTTTTTTTTTTCAGTATAAGCCTTAGTAGGCTTTATCATTTTGAAAGCCTTAAATGGCTTTTGTAAATATTTTACTAATATTAATGAAATAGTATTGTGTCTATTTGTTTGTTTCTCATCATTAGCATTCAATACATTTTATATATGCTCTATCAAAATGGACAACAATATTTCCTATGAACATTAGTAGTAAAATAAATGTTCCTTTAAAGGCATGATAATGGACATTCGAAGGAATACATTATATATGAACCTTTATTTGTACGAAATAACTTGCTTATGTGGTGAAAAGACGCAATTATTCACATTAATTTGAATATTACTTCTAAATGTACATTATATTAATTATAAAAAAACATGTTCCATAAAATAAATTGTCAACTATCTATATTCGTAATTTGCATTTTCTGATAATTAGGTACAACTAAAATATTATTAAGCACTGTTTGGAAAATGTACATTATATTATATTTAAAGGTACATTAAATTATTTAAAAAAGAACATGGAACATTATTTGGAAAAAAATGTGAATTCCGTTTAATTCAAATGTCCATTACGTATTTTCATAATGTGCATATATTGTTTTATGCAATAGATTAAAGTAACATTAGATAACTTCACCCAATTTATTAATTACCATGATTATGTTTGTGTCAGTTGAAAAGACACAACTATTCACAGAATTTAGTCTCTTATAATCAATTAATCCACTATATAAACCCAAGAGTACACAACTAGTTTTCCATCCTACATTTTCCAATAACCAAAACTTTTAATCTCTTCAGAAGAGTACTTAATTTTCTTAAAAAAAAAAAAAACAATGGACTACTCAAAATGCCTGATAGTTCCCTACAAGAATGATGCTTACAAACAAAATTTCATGGCCCATTATAGGGAATGGAAAGTAAGCCAGTTTTCTTCAAACTGGTTTGATGGAGATGACATTCCTGTGGAGATGGATGTACCATCTCCCAGTCGTCCTTTACATCATTTGCTTACTACTCGGCTTTTGCTCCGGATTTTGTTTGAGCGACTTGGGAGGGAAGAAAAGAAAAACATGGCCATGGTGTGCAAGGGCTGGTCAAAGTGGTTCCTTATAGGGAACGAGCCAGAGGTAAAAGAGAGGGATTATTACCGAGGCGCGGTTCACGGAAATGAAAATGGTGTGATAACTATCATAAAGAATAATCGGCTCATTGACAGATTCTGCATCTGTATGACTATGTCTAGTCATGCAGAAATAATTAGACATCACAAAAGACAAGAACGACAATTTTTAAAGGAAAGAGAAGAAGAATATGAAATTGAGGAACAGTCTGGGGATGAGGGTTATTATTACTCCATTTTAGATTAGTTTAGAAATATGTTGTGTTATCTTCATTTATTGTTATTAGGTATTATCTTGTGTTTTTTTTTCATTATAAGCCTTAGTAGGCTTTACCATTTTGAAAGCTTTGAAATGGCTTTTGTAAATATTTTCTAATATTAATGAAATAATATTATGACTATTTCTTTGTTTAATGTCATTAGCATTCAATACATTATATATATGCTATATCAAAATGGACAACAATATTTCCTATGAACATTAGCAGTAAAATAAATGTTCCTTTAAAGGCATGATAATGGACATTCGCAGGAATACATTATATATGAACCTTTATTTGTACGAAATAAATTGCCAATCTTTGTAGAGCATATTAGAATTGGATTACTGCATTATTGATGCAATAATATTCAATATACTTACTTAACTACTGTTGAACCAGACAATGAGTACAAGTGATGCAACTACGTCTTCTTCTACAAATAACAGCTTTAAAACACCAAGGACAATAATTGAAACATTAAGTGCACTCCAGTACATTCCATTCTGTCCAGAGGAAAAGAAACCTAAAGTAGGACAAGTATTCGAAACGCTAGAATCGTGTTATTCTACAAAGAATATTGTACAATCTGTGGGTTTACGCCAAGACTTGCAACAACAAAAAGGATTAAAGGCAATGAGTTACCAAACAGTTTTGCATTAAGGAATGTTGTCTGCAATAGGCAAGGTGTAAAGGAAAGTAGGAAAAGGAAGAGGACTGATACTGATACCAATCTGCTGAGAATGATGCCAGAATCGATGTGACCGACATAAAGCCGTATTAGGCCGATTACAAGAATTGACTGTCGTGCATTAGTGCAGTTTAAATACCAAGAAAATGGAACTTATATTGTTACCAGATTCGATGAAGCGCATAACCATCCACTTGCTTCGCCTGAATCTACAATATTCTTGAAAGGAAACCGAAAAATGACAGAGGTACAAAAGCAATTTGTCACAAAGGTAAAGGTGCTAAAACTAGGTGTTGTGAAAGCCTATAGAGGTTGGAAGGAGCTGTGTGGAGGTTACGACAACATTGGGGCTACTGAGGTTGATTTCAAAAACTTTGTCAGGGACATAAAAACCTACATTGGTAATTTTGATGCACAAATGTTTGTTGAAAATCTTATTGGGAGAAAAGACACATGCAGTTCATTTTACTTTGATTTTATAGTAGATGAAAACAAGTGCCTGGGTTGAGTGTTTTGGGCGGATCCGATCTGCATAAAGAACTACATCTTTGTTCGGAGAGGTTTTATCAGCAGATGCTACATATGGAACAAACAAGTACGATATGGTGTTTGTGCCTTTCACAGTAGTTGATCACCACAAAAGGTGCATAACGTTTGGAGTTGGGTTGATAGGTGATGAAAGTATTGAGTGTTATACATGGCTGTTCAAGACATTTTTGGAAGCAATGGGCGGGTGCCAATCGAGAATTATAATTACTGATCAGGACAAATCAATGAAGTCGGTAGTCCCGGAAGTGTTTAAGGAGTCAACACACAGACTGTGCATGTGGCACATAATGAAGAAACTAAGAGAGAAAGTCAGTTATCAACTGTTTCAAGATGAGTATTTTAAGACCAGGCTCAATAGGTGTGTTTGGAACAACCAACTTGAGCCTGATGAATTCGAAGAACAATGGGGGAAGATAATGACTGATTATCAACTTGTATACACGAGTGGTTTTCAGATTTGTACGATCTCAGGGAACAGTGGATCCCTGCCTATTTTAAAGATGTTTCAATGTCTAGCTTGATGAGGGTTACTTCTAGGTCTGAGAGTGAAAACAGTTTCTTTGACAGGTTCCTCACACCTCATTTGACCCTTGTTGAGTTTTGGGTGTGCTATGAGAGTGCCTTGGAAGCACAAAGACACAAGCAGACCAAATTGAACAGTGACAACAAACACTCTGAAATCCCACGGAAAACAAAGTCAAACTTTGAAGTCCATGCTTAAAAATGTACTCGCACAACATTTTCAAAGACTTCCAAACAGAATTGGTTGCGGCTTTGTCGATTGCCGTTTTAAAGATGTGGAGAAGATTGATGAGACAAAAATATATATTCTAACAGACTTGCGGATGCCAAATAAGTCATGGAACGTAGCATATTCACCGGATAACATGGAGATTACTTGTTCTGTTCTATGTTTCGAGAAATGGGCTTGTTGTGCGAGCAACGCCTTTGGATTCTACACAACCAAGATTTTCAAAAATACCAGAACGAGTACATAATGCAAAGATGGACAAAAGTGCAATGAGTAAGCTGTCTTTGACAAAGATGGCAAATCGATAGATGTCTCTCAAAGTTTTACGACCGGAAAAGTTTGAGTCTTGGTATGGCAAGAGGTTTATTCTTGTGTCAGCGTAGCTGAGTGTGATGATAACGACATGAAGCTTTTGATTGAAAAACTGAGAGATATTAGATTGGATTTGATTAGTAACAGAAGTGTACCAGCAAAGAAGAAAGACAAGATGAAAGAAATAGAAAAGTACGTGGGCTGCAAAATACCTGAGAAGTTGGTGATTCATGTTCCTAAAAAATCTAAAAACAAGGGTAGGACCAAGGGCAAGAGAATTGAATCACAAATGTTAAAAGCCCTAAAGAAGAGAGGAAAAGAGAAGAGGTCTTGCAAAAACATGTGGCCGCCAAGGACACAACTCTAGGACTTGCAAAGAAACAAACCATCTGACAGGTATGTATAATTTGGTTTCTTGTTAAAGCATATTACATTAATGTTAAATAATTATTAAATTATACAAGCATAGCGCATAGTGTTTACCTTCCAAAATCATCAATCTTATATGGAGGCACATAAGCTCTTTGTGAAATGAACATTATGGTTGTTCTAAAGGCACAGATGAGAATTTTAGCAATGTATATTTGGTTAACATTAAATCTATTATCAATTTAGTTGTTTTTCTCCTTATAAAATCTGATATTTAATTTACATTTTGTTGCATATTCACCAAATACTACCATGAAGATGACGACGATGAAGGAGATGAATCTGATGATGTGGAGGACGGCGATGAAGAAGATGAATCTGATAACGAAGTGGAAGGTGCAAATTTTTGATTCAAGGATAGACATCCATAATATACACTACGAGAACATTCTTAAAGGCTTGTATGCACAATTCGATTTTACTGCCAAAGTACATTACTCTTATAGGGAAAGTATATTACATTTGTATTAAAGGATCATTATTGTTGTTCTGCAAGGAACATTCTTAAAGGCTTGTATGTACATTACTCTTATAGCCAAAGTACATTACTCTTATAGCCAAAGTATATTACATTTGTATTAAAGGTTCATTATTGTTGTTCTGCAAGGAACTTTCTTAAAGGCTTGTATGTACATTACTCTTATAGTCAAAGTACATTACTCTTATAGCCAAAGTATATTACATTTGTATTAAAGGATCATTATTGTTGTTCTGCAAGGAACATTCTTAAAGGCTTGTATGTACATTACTTTTATAGCCAAAGTACATTACTCTTATAGACAAAGTATATTACATTTGTATTAAAGGTTCATTATTGTTGTTTTGCAGGGACATCATCAACTTGATTGGAATTGTTTTCCCAGTACAATAATTTTAAGGCGTTTTTGCACAATAAACATTATTGTTGTTCAAAGAAGAACATAATAAACTTTATTGAAATTTGTTTTCGGAATATAACACTCTCTTGAATTAAAATTTTTTCAAACTTCAGGTTGTACGACTGTGACTTCCTCAATATATGTTACATTACTCACACACATGTCACAAACGAAACTAAAAAAAGTTTTTACAGCTTCAATTCAGCATCTTCCTCATCTTCATCGTCATATTCTTCCCATGGCAGTGGGTTTGAACGGAAATCCATTGCCTTCTTTAGTACAGCATCAAAACATACATTGCCTTCATTTGAAATCATATATGAAATGTATTTCTTCCGAGAATCGATGGGGGAGCATCCTAGCAAAATAAAGAAAACAAGGGATTATAACATGTACAAATGTGTCTTGAATTATGTATTAAAAATAATTGTATTACTTCTGAAACTCACATCGTCTTTTTTAAGCCCACGGGTCCAATTTAGATTACCCTTAAATGTCTCCATATGTCTCATAACGTAAACACCACAATCCGTCTTGTTAGTGTTGTTTCTCCACTTCATCTTTGCAAGAAAGGTGCGATTTTTTAATGCGATCAACTTTTACCTTTGAAACACCGATGTCTTTCAAGTATTCTGCTAGAACATTATCTTTGGGGAGAAGGGGTGCAAGAAAACATTAGGACACTAATAATTATGAGGTAAAATATCACAAAAATTAGAAAATTAAGACCGACACAAATTTTTTGGGAAGGTACACTCTATGTAAAGTCATTGTACATTCACAATAATGAATAAGAACAGTATGTAGTCTTTGTTAAGCAAAAGAGAGCATAGAATCTTACAAAAGACAGTGGTCTATCGTGGAAAAATTCTTACGGTTTTCCGTCACGATGCACATTATCAATGGTGATGAACTTATACTTGTTCTTTGTCAATGACTAGTAAATGGTAATGCCTTTTATATATAATCGGGAAGAAGAAGCTGTAGATTTTAAAAGATTTAATTAGGCAACAAGCAAATTAAATATAACATGCAAAAAGAGTGTATATTGTCAATGCTAACCAAATCAATTCTATACGAGTTAGCAGAATTGGGTAAACTCTTCTTTCATTATATCCTTAATCATGATAAAATTTTCAACGGTGTCCATTCTCTATGAAGCATCATCTGTATGCAAGACAAGTAAAGTTTTTGATGTTAATCAAGGGAAAAAACATTACAAAATTTACTTGTTGAAATAAGTTTATATAAATATTTGACTTACGATACAATTTGTGGTGAAAAAAAAAAAATCGATAAGGCTCGGAAGAGTTTCTTCTAGATTCCTTGGCATTCAAAAGTTTTGCCCAACAATCGATCACATCACTCGTTAAATATTTAGATTGTCGTAGCGTTGCCATTTCAATACGCAGAAGAGAAATTTCACCCACATGCACAAGAAGTTCCCAGTTCGGGACTACCGTGTTAACTCAAAACAGGATACAGAACATTTTAAATTTAAATATTGTACATTAGTAGATATATATATATATATATATATATATATATATATATATATATATATATATATATATATATATATATATATATATATATATATATATATATATATAATCAAATCGGTATGTTTTTCTCTACTATACGACACATAATCGGCAATGCAATTAAAAACTCAGAAGAGGAGTAATAATGCATGTATCTGTGCTTAGTAAATTACGATTTGCAAGGATGCTCGGAGACTCTGGTTGACTTCTTTCATGTTCATGAACATTTTCATTGTTGATGACTTCGCCCTTGGTAGTGTCACCACCGCATCAACCGGATTATGCTCATTTATACTCTTGTCGTTTGTATTACTCACATCTGTCATGTTCTCATTCTTCTCGGAAGCATCATAGCCATCCGGTATAATATTCCCTTCATGCAACCTACCTCCATTCTTCTCTTCTTAAACCTAACAGTCTCATTGTTTTCAGGGACACCAATATCATCGGTACTCTTCTCTTTCTTTCCAACTACCTCATCTTCTATCTTCTCATCCCCAACAGTCTCATCACCCTCGTATAATTCTTCATCAGACGAATCCAGTTTCTTTGGGAAGGGCTTCTCTTGATACTGCTTCACCTTTGTTAAAACGTCATCACAAACAATGTTGCACTTGGATGAAACCAAAGTGCAAAGATATTTGATTCTCAATATTCGAAGTCCATCCATCTACAAAAGTTAAAATATCTTGAGGATAGGTAACTTATAAACAAGAATGTGCTTTTAATACTTTAAGAAAGATCATTTAATTAAACCAAAAGTACATTTACAATTATTGGATATAAATTGTTTAGAAACTTACGTTGTTTTTGTCAACCCACAAGTCAATACTAGCCCCCTTATGCGTTTCCATGTGTTTCATTGTGTAAATACCACAGTCAACAACATTTTGATGGTTTCTTCAAGGCATTTTCAATACAGCAGGCTCCATTGCTCTTACTCTTTCCTTCAAATCACCAATGTCATTGAAATATTCTGCCAAAGCATTACGCTACATGGAAAAATTCAGATCAAACTGTATAGAGAGACCGTGCAAAAAATATGACATTGTAAAAGAAAAAATAACCAATGAAAGGCAACTGAACAATTACCATATTCCAAGGTTTGTTTCCATAACGAGTTTTTGGGGTTTCATCATGCTGTTGATTATCAAGAATGCCAAACTTGTTCTTTTCCATATTGAATACGAACAGGTAAAAATGTTTGTCGGATATTATTGGGAAAAAAACTGTTTTATATAAGAAATGATTAGAAGATACAACAGACATAAAATTTGTTACGAGAGTAAATTAGCAGCAGAAAACACTTTGTATTGACTATATATATTGTTTGAGCTAACCATATCAACTTTTGTCACATCAATAATCCCAGCATGATTTAACTCATTTCTAAAATGCCTCTTGAATACTTCCAATTCTCTTTCAAATTTGAATTCTTTCCTTTGCCCTTGAAATGCTTGCTGCACACACAGAACATAATATTCTTCTATTAATATTAACTTGTATAACATAAAATTATTGTAATATAGAATGAAATAAAATTTTACATACAAATACGAGGGTTGAAGCAAAGAATCGACGTGGTGCTGAAGATTTTCTTTCAAGTTCATTGAAATTCAAGTAAGCTGACCAACAATCAACCACAGCATCTGCTATATACCGAGGTGGTTTTAGAGATGCAAAAAGATATCGGGTACCCACGACATTCTTAAACTCAAAGAGCTTCTCACTGGTTCAGACGTTACACAAAACAAGTCAGTTAATTACACATATGTACATTATCTTTATTAATAATGCACATAATACCCAAACGAAATGTACAGAATGATTAAATAAAAGAAACATAATGAGTAGAATAAAATATACCTAGCAAGAACAGTGCCTTTTCCCTTGGTGTAGTAGACGTAGTCGCAATACGATCTTTGAAACTTAGATGGCTCTGTACATGGGTCAGTGTCTCCTCTTAGTAAATCAAGTTCAGTACTAATATCTAAGCTTGGATTAGGATTGGTTGCCTTGGGTTCTTCACTATAATCTTCAGATAACATGCTACATACAAGGGTATTTATAAGATTATTCGTATTGGCTTCTTCCTCATTCTCCACATCACTATCAACATAAAGATGCTTCGAATCATTTCGTACATTTTTGTCATCATCTTTCTTGTTGTCAACATTCCCATTTTCACACTCCCCTTCTGACACCTCTTTCTTGTTGTCACACTCCCCTTCTGACACCTCTTTCTTGTTGTCTTCATTCCCATTTTCAACCTCAACTGTTTCAACTTTGTTTTCTTCTGACTCTCCTTTTGACACCCTTTCCTTGTTATCTTCATTCCCATTGTCAACTAATTCACCTTCTTTTCTCAATGCACAAGGCTTCTGGAATAGTTGAAATGTATCAAATTAAAGAACAATACACTTAAGCACCAAGTTAACATAATATAACAAAAAATATGATCAACATATTTACCTTTTTGTATGTATAAAAAATCGGCCTCTTCAATGACATGCTTTCAACCTGAATACTATTTTTTAAAGTTATGTTTACATTATTCAAAGCTTCAACAACCAAAGGATGATTATTAACATCAGTCTCGGCGGGTAAGAACAACATCTGGAATATCAAAGAACATTAATACCAACAGAACTTTCACTATCAGTGGGTGTGCTCATTTGACAAATTGAGTAAACTAAATGCATGATCACGAGCTTAAAAGATCCTGTTCTCCTTAATTATTGATGCTCCTTTTTCTAACTTAGCCTTAACAGATGATATGTTTTGAGCTAAACTAGTTATACATTTAGCAAGATCGAGAATATACTCCTCCGTGTAGTCCTTTGTTTGATAGATGATTCGACACTGTATTGTCAACCACCTCCTCCATTGGTGCTTCCAACTTACCATTTCCAAACATACCGCTTTTCATCTCATCCTTCTCTCTCGATGATAACAAACTACTAGTCCAACCTACCAACGTATAATAATCTCTTTCAATTTTTCGTTCCACATGAACAACGCGATCAACATAGATGAGCTGTAAAAAAAAAAAAAAAAAAATTAATTACAAGAGAATGAAAACGTACCTTCCAATGTTAAATTAATTTATGAACTTCAAATATATTTTTTGGGACTTTTTACCTCCAAAAACAACAGTGGCCCGCCGAAGTGAGTCTCCTTTTCCACCCACTCAATCTTGCTTTCTTGCAAACTTTTTAACAAAAAGGAACACCAATTGTAATCTTTGATTTCATCAACATTCATCAATGATTTTAAAACATGATGATTAACCAAAGGCTTTTGCATGTTTCTCATTAGCAAAGAAACAGCAAACACAACAAAGTTAACCTTGAATTCATCACCACCATGATCATGATTTATCAACCAATTCTCAAGCGTTTTGAGTGGAACTTGTCCATCTTTTATACCAAATTGTTGTTTCCATTTGCCATAAAACTCTTGAAACTCTTCCGATTCAAAGTATGAGTTTTGGATAATTCAAGCTTTTTTAGGCCTATTGAAATCCAAATGTTGATCTTACATCAGAAACCTTCAAGTACAACTTCTCCCCATCAAGAAGATCGATACAATTTTGGTATGGGTTATCTTTGCTAATTAACTTGACCCAAGCTTTAAAGGAATGGAACGAACTCTTAACCAAAACAGCCCACTAAATCCAATCTCTTCTAGCGCGCTGCTTTTCATATGACAAACGTTCAACTACCTCAACTACTCACAGTAGGAGACATTCTCGTATATGCGATTTTAAACGAAGAGAAATCAAACTTCCGCTTACACTTGGAACCCAATACCATCTTATTACTTACTTTACCCTTTTGAGGACTTTCTTTCTTTGCAGTAACAATTTGTTTATTAACAGAAACAATTTGTTTCTTAACTACAAGATCATCGTCACTTTCTTCATTTATCTTCTTTGCGAAAGATTGTATAGACTTAGATTCTTGTTAATAGTAGCGATTTACGCTTTCTTGTAAATGGAGCACACTCATTTTTACCATCGGTGGAACTTTCGGTTGGTGGAAAAATAAAAGTAACTTTTCTCCGCTTTTGATTTTTTATCTTCTGCTCCATAGTCCTAATAATAAAATGAAATTACGAAACAAGTAGAGATAATCGTGATTATCTAATTTTAGGAAATGTACATTAATCACAAATATAATGTTCTTTTAGATGATTCAGAACAATTTCTATATTAATAACAAACGGCACATTAATTTAAGCTGAATGTACATTATATTATTACCTTCAATTAAAAACCCAAATATTCACAAGTAGAGATAATCAGCAGTTACATAATTTTACGAAATGTACATTAATAACAAATATAATGTTCTTTACATATTTCAGAACAGTTCCTATATTAAAAACAAACGGCACATTATTTTAAGCTGAATGTATTATATTTGTTCCGGGTATGATTACGGAGCAGATTTGTTACCACGCGAGCTTGTAGAATGATGACTTTGCTTGACTCTTCCTTTCGGCCTCTCCTGAAACGATGAACAAACTGAGGGCTCGGCTTGGTACCGAGCGAACTCACTCCGACGCTCAAGTCAGTAAACTTAAAGGGATTAAGTTGTGTGTTACTTGGCATAAAGTATATTGTAGAGAGATAAGGGAGTTTATACCAGATTAGTATGTTTAATTGATTATTTGCGGATCCTTTCCTCAATGAGGGTTGAGGAGTATTTATAGACTTTCACCTTTTGTCACGTAGTGGCCAAGTGGCCAAGTGGCCAAGTGGCAGAGCAGGTGGAAAGACTGTTCTACCCTCGGCCGAGGGACCCATGGCAGGCCGGCGGGCCCTGTTGACTCCATGCCGAGGGTCTTGGATGTGAGTCGCGGTTGTCTCCCGGTGGCTGTTGCCGGCCGAGACCCAGGGACAGCCGACAGTGCTGCGTCGGCTAAGGCTTGTCAAGTGTTGACTTGCTGTGGATATCTTTGACCTTGCTCAATATGTTGACTCGGTCAGCGGGTGCAGAATATGCCCCATCAATTTGCCCCCAGCGTAGTCTATGCCGTCGTATGGATCTTCGATGAGTGTTGAGCGTATTCTGCGCAAGTAAAAATTTACGCCACGCTTCTTCTACCTCGGCTTGGTTGCTTAGGCGTCCGTATCCCCCTCCACATGGATGTGTAAAGGGCATCAAATGTGGAAAAGAAAGTGGCGCTGGCCGAGACCGAGGTTGTGAGTGCCGTGTACTTTGATTGCCCCGGTAGTCTTTGCCAAGCTTGGTTGAATCAGCGGGCCGTTTCGGCAAGTAGATACCAAGGAGCGTGTTGAAGAAGATACGTCGATTGACATTTTGTCAAGGAGCGTGTTGGATAAGTTTTGTAACTGTTTGTCGATTGACATTCCATGGCTGCATGCTTGACACGTGGCTCGGCGTTGATTGGTTGGCCTTCATGGGCTTTGCTCCGATTGGTCGGATTGAGTGGGCTTTGCTCTATAAATAGGGCAGTTAGCCCCTCATTTTGGCCTTCCACATTTTATTTTCAAAAAATTTTCTCTTGTTTAGCTTTCCTTTCGCAGAGTTCCTTTCTCTTTCTAATTTCTCGAAGCGTTTACTCGGTGTAACACTTCCTTCCAAGGTAATCAAACAAATTCTTCAATCTTTTTTCTTGTTAAATATTCATTGTCATGTCTTCTGCGATGCGGACCTAGTAATCTGCGCCGGGGTTCCCCGTCGCGCCCGATGAAGAGGAGGCACGGCCGCCATCCCGATAAGGTGCGGGGGCCCTAGGTCTCCTTCTCCTGAGGTTGATGATCGGTATTTGGATGGTTTCTCGGATGATGATGATGATGTTGATGGCGGTGATGATGATGGTGATGATGAGGAAATGACTCATTCCGACGAGGAGAGGCCGCATCTCCTGGATCACGGCGACGCCCAGTAAGATCGGCCACGATCGTGCTTGGACCAACAAGTTCGCCGATTGTTACATACGACTTTTTCGAACATCATTTCTCTTTCGGCAGGGAGTATAGGATTGTTATTCCTAAAGAGGGTCAGGCCGTCTGTTGCCCTCCCCCCAGGGTTGTATCGGCGTATATATGAGACACACGGAGTATGGGCTCGGTTTCCTCTAAATGTATACGTTCTTGCCATAATTAAAGCAATGAACGTCGCTGTGGCACAGCTGCATCCGTTGGCCACTAGGACGATTGTTGGCTTTGTGTGGCTATGCCGATTTAAGGGGAGGCCCCAACGGTGAACCTATTCCGCGGCTTCATCACCTTCGACCTGAATGTCCAAGGTGGCAAGGGGTGGTATAGCATCTGAGGCCGAGCCGAGTTATATCACCGTCCCCAAGCTTACTTCCTGCAAGGACTGGAAGGCACGGTGGGTATATGTTGAGGTTCCAGGGGATTATCCACTGCCTCGGTCCTTCCAGCACCGCGTCAATTTGCGGTGCGAGAGCAAAGGGGAGCGTGAGAAATATGTCTCCCGGCATAAGCTTAAGATGGACGCCTTGAAGGTCCATCTTAATGCGGACGAACGGCGGGCAATGAAGCTGTTTGAGACTGAGAAGGATGGGACGCTGAAGGGATGGATGCCCCCGACGCAGATCATTCTTCAAGATGAGCCGCTCTGCCACGTCGGCCTCATACCGGCCCTCGAACAGGGTGAGTGGAGTCGGTGTAAGGCCCATCTCTGCTTTTAATGTTTCTGTTTTCGAACCTTGATTTATTTCTTTTATTTAACTCTTGCTTCATTTCTCTTACAGACCGTTTTGGCCCGGATCTGTCTGAGGAAATCCTCAAGAAGATGGGACTTGACAAGGACAAGAAAGTTGTTGAGTTGCATCCGAAGGCCGATACACGTGATCGCAGACCGGCGCCAAACGACCTCATGGATCAGCAGTTGAAGGCCCTAGATGTGACGGCGGCCCAGGCGAAGGTTCTTTGGTAACGTCTTGCGCCGAAAAGCGCGCGTCTTCGGCGGCGGCAGCGTCAACTTCAATTCAGCCTCCAATCCCTGCAGTCCAAAAGGAGACGGTGGTGGTCGTCGATATTACCGATGAGGAGGTCACCGTGGCAGAGGAATCTCCTCTCTTACGTAAGAGAAAAGAGACTGCTGCTGCTGCCGCTGCTACTGCTACCGAGGCCGGCAAAGAAATGGGGCCAGCCGGCCCTCTGTCTAAGAAGCCCAGGACTGGTACGGATCTAACCTGTGGCTCAGATTTAGCTGGTTCATTAGGCGTTCCTGATGACAGGCTCTCCGGTATGTCAATGAATGTTGACATGGATGCTTTGTCCGCATTTTTTGTAGATCAACCGCCGCCGTCTACCGGTCCCTCTGAACGGCTTATTGAGAAGCGACTGCGCAGGCAGGTGATAAAGATGCCGCCGTCATCTCCTCCTCCCCCGAAGCCTTCCCCCCCCGTTAGAAAGATGCTTTGGCGAAGTGGGCTGATATGGCCAGTGCTCATATTATGGAGCAAGAAAAGGTCATGGCCGAAGCGCCCCACGCTTGAGCGGCTCGGAGCTTGAGCTCGGCTTGCTGCGAAGAAGGAAGCCGAGAGGGCCAAGGTTGAGGCCGAAAAGGCGGTCCTTGCGAGCGAAAACTTAGGGAGGACGCGAAAAGCGACCCTTCTTTGAGAGAGACAAGGTTGAGGCCGGGAGGGCGATGCCGCTAAGATGCTGGAGGAGCATGACAAGCTTCAGAAAGCATTTGACTTCACCGTTAAGAAGAGGGAAGAATGGAAGTCTATGTATCGGCTTCAGTCGAAGTCACACAGGAATACAAAGGCAATCCTCACCCAGAGGGAGGAGGACATTGAGACGCTCCAAAGCGTCGTCCTCCCTAACATGTGCGTCCAATACCGGGACCTGGCCGAAGAAGCTGCCAGGGAAGTGATCGGAGAGCTCTTTCCTGAAGGCTCCTTTCCGTGGCAAAGATTTGACGAGCTGTTTGATGATAAGCTTGATGCTAAGGCGAAGGCCGCGGAAGAGAAGGCTGCGGAGGAGGCAAAGGTGAAGAAGGAGGAAGAGGAGGCTGCGGAGAAGGCGGCCCATCTTTGAAAAGGCGAAGGCGGCCAGGGGAGGAAGGCGAGAGGCTAAAGCGGTGAAGCTGAAGGCCGCCAAGTCGGTCTGGTCGCCCACCAAAGATGATGATGCTTTGATGTCGCCGACGACGGCGGCGTCGAGCATAGGGAGACGGGCGGTCGTCACCAGTTCACCGGCATCTCGGATAGCTTCAGATGTTCGGGGGCCAATTATTAAGCCTTTCCTCCCTGCCATCTTTTGGCACTTCATGTCTTATGTCCGTACCCTTTTCTTTCCTTCTTTTTGTAAACTTTGGTAGGTAGTGTTTAGGCTATCCCTATGGGGACGGCCGTCGACTTCTTCCTTGTATTTCCTGTAAACATTTTTAATAAGAGTTTGTTTATTTTGCCTCTGGCTTGGCCGAGGTCTTTTTCTCATTTTTGTCTGAGTTGTCTTCCTTCGTTATTAATTGAGCGCTTTTTCTTTCGTTTCTACCTTGGCTTGGCCGAGCGCTTAGAATGCGTATCTCAACTGTACTTAACGTTTTTAAACATGTTGGCGTGTCGGTCGCTTCCTCCACCGCCCGAGGCAGTCAGATTTGCGTTCCCCAACCGCCGTTGTGAACATGTTAGCGTATCGGTCGTTGTGTCCCCGTCACTCTCGGTCTGGCCGAGGCAATCGAGAATTCTGGCGCGACAACGTTAAATATCTGTAGACGTGTTGATCGCTTCCTCTTTCACTCTCGGCCATGCCGAGCGTCCGATTGCGCTTCTCAACCGTACTTATACGTTCCTAAGCATGTTGAATCAACTGCTTGTGGGGCAAGTCGCATTTCCCTCGTCACCCCCGGCTTTGGCCGAGGTGATCGAGTTTACGTTTTGACTGCTGTTGTAAATATCTTAGTATAACTATGGAAGGGACATTTCACTTTGATAGAAAACTTGGAACATTCTTCATTAGATATAATCAAGCGTTGGGGTGCCTACAACGGTCTCGGACACCTCCGCCGCTATACAAAGTATTTTCTAAGATTTTCGGTGTTCCAGTGGCTCATTAGAGGCACTCCCCCCATGTCTGTTAGCCGGTATGTACCCGACCTCATTTCTTCAACCACTTTGTAGGGTCCTTCCCAGTTGGCCGTCATTTTGCCATGGATGTTTCCTTTGTTGGTGGCGGCTGACTTTCTTAGGACTAGATCTCCTACTCTTAAGTCTCTTTTGTGGACCCTACGGTTGTATGCTCTTCTCATTCGATTTTGATATACTGCCAAGTTAAGCCGTGCCGTGTCTCGTCTTTCTTCGACCAGGTCTAGGGAGACTCTCAGGCCTTCCTCATTCTCGATTGGGTCAAAGGTTTGCCTTCTGAATGTTGGCACCGATGCTTCAATTGCGGGGGACGGCTTCGACCCATGACCCAGTGGAATGGATCGTACCCCCGTTGCTTCTTTCTCCGTGGTTCTAAGGGACCACAGACGCCGGAGTAGTTCATCAACCCACCTTCCCTTTAGATCTTCAACTTTCTTTTTCAGCCCGTTTAGGATTGTTTTATTAGCTGCCTCCGCCTGCCCATTGCTCTGAGGGTGGCAGATAGAAGAGTATGCAAACTTGATACCGAGCTCTTCTAGCCAGTTCATCACTATGTCACTCCAAAACTCTCGGCCGTGATCAAACACCATGACTTGGGGTAACCCAAATCGAGTTATGACGTTCTCCCAGATTACCTTTCTTACGGCCGCCGTCGTCTTGGCAGGTACCGCGACAGCTTCGACCCATTTGGTGAAGTAGTCGATGACGACGATCAGGTACTTTCTTCCTCCGGAGGCCGTTGGAAATGGCCCCAATAAATCCATCCCCCACTGTGCAAAAGGAAGGGGACTAAGCACCGGTTGCAGGTCTCGGGAAGGTGCATGTATCACCGGAGCATGCATCTGGCAATTTTTACACTTCTTGGTCTTAGCTCTGGAATCCTCAAGCATGGTAGGCCAGAAGTAGCCGGCTCTGAGAGCTTTGTGGGCTAGTGTTCTTGCCCCCATGTGATGTCCACAGATGCCTTCGTGAATCTCTGTCAGTATGAGCTCTGCGTCGGCTGGGCCGACACATTTCAGAAGTGGCCTTATTACGGACCTTCTATACAACTCTCCTTCAAACACCAAGTACCTTGCGGCGATCCTTCTTATCTTCTGGGAGAGACTGCGGTCCTCCGATAACTCATTTGTCAGTTTGTACTTCATTATCGGAGTCATCCACGTCGTCTTGGCTTCTATGTCGCCCACCATGCCGACGGTCTCAGTGATGCTTTTAGCATTCCTGATATTCTACAAAGACGGTCCTAGGTGACATTCTTGATGGTAGAAGCGGCAAGTTTTGAGAGAGCGTCGGCTCGGTTGTTCTCGGACACAGGGAATGCATTGGATTTGGAAAGATTTCAATTTTCTTTGTGTCGGCTTTTACCCTTTCCCGGTATCTTACCATCCCGTCGTCCCGAGCCTCAAACTCTCCTCTGATTTGGTTAGTAACCAATAGTGAGTCTGTCTTCAACACAATGTGCTCTGCTCCGTGCTCTAGCTAGTTCGACTCCGTTATCACCGCCTCGTATTCGGATTCGTTGTTTGAGGCCGAGAAGGTAAATTTCAAGGCATACTCAAACTCGTCCCGTTTGGGCTGATGATAAGGATGCCGGCTCTGAGCATTCGCCGTGGAGGACCCGTCGGTGTATACTTCCCAAACTCCGGGGTTTGGTTCTTCTTGGTATGTGCACTCGGCCAGGAAGTCTGCGAGTGCCTACCCCTTTATCGAGGGCCTCGACTTGTATTGAATGCCGAAGCTAGATAGCTCTATTGTCCATTTGATGAGCTGGGATTGTTCAAATTTTTCAATGCTTTCTCCAATGGTTGGTCGGTTAAGACCGTCACGGGATGTGCGTCGAAGTAAGGTTTCGATTTCCTTGCGGCAACGACGACAATAAAGGCTCGCTTTTTCAATCGTGGGTAATTTCTTTCGGCGGGCAACGGTGTATGGTGACAAAGTAGATTGGGTGTTCTTTGCTTGTCTTCTTCTCGATGATTACGGCCGACCGTGGCCGAGGTAATCGCTTCTATGTATAGATATAGCGTCTCCCCGATCGGCATCGGCACAGACGCGGTCGGGAGAGTTTGAAGATGAGCTTTCGGTTGCACGAAAGGCCGTGCTCTGTTCCTCCCCAGTGAAGTCTTTATTCCCCTTCAACACTTTGAAGAATGGGGTGCTTTTTGTCGGTGACCGAGAGATGAAACGGGCGAGAGCCGCCATTCTCCCGGTCAACATCATAACCTATTTTCGATTCCTCGGCTCCGGAAGGTCCAGTATTGCTTGGACTTTCTCGGATTGGCATCAATTCCTCCGCACCGACAAGCACGCCGAGGAACTTACCCGCCGGACACCGAAGTTGCATTTCATTGGGTTAAGTTTCATCTTGTATTTCCTTAGTGAACAAAACGTTTCGCTCAAGTCGGTCAAGTGCTCGCCGTCAGACTTGCTTTTTACAATAGCATCGTCGACGTAAGCCTCGATGTTTCGCCCTTTTTGATCTTGAAACACTTTGTCCACCAGCCTAGTGTAAGTTGCGCCAGCGTTTTTCAAACCGAACGGCATCATTTTATACATGTATGTGCCGTGTATGGTGATGAATGCGCACTTAAGCATGTCTTCTTCGACCATGAATACCTGATGGTACCACGAAAAGGCGTCGAGCGGGCTCAAAGATAGTGTAGCCTGCCATTGCGTCTATTAAACTATCTATTCGAGGCAAGGGATAACAATATTTAGGACATGCTTTATTAAGATTTGTAAAATCCACACACATCCTCCACCCCCCCGATGACTTCTTCACCATTACAACATTTGCTAGCCACTCAGGGTAAGTACAAGGCATGATAAAGCCTGCCTCTAATAGTTTGTCTACCTCGGCCTTGATGGCCTAATCTTTCTCGGCCGAGGAGTTCCTCATCTTCTGCTTGACAGGGCGAGCGTTGGAGAGTACGTTCAGCTTGTGAACGATCACCTCTCGGCTCACACCTGGCATCTCGGCGGCTGAGTACGCGAAGACGTCTTTGTTCTTCCTCAGCAGGTTCAGGAGGTCGGCTCTGAACTTTGGCTCCAGACCGACACCGATAGTTACGGTGCGCCCTGGGTCAATTTCTATTTGTTCGGTCTCGGCCCCCTCGACCATGCTGACGCTGTTGGTGCTCATCGGATCACCCTCCTGTTGTAAGGATGGGCTCTTCCCCTTCTCTGATTTCTTCGCCACTTTGAGGGATTGCATGTTACACCCTCTGGCAGATATTTGGACATTGACAGTTTCGTCTCTTTCGTCCTTTGAGACGAGCTTTTGCGCTTCCCCCCGGTCCGAGACATACATCAATGTCAGAGCCCGGATGGACATCACAGCATCGGCCTCACTCAAGGTGACTCGACCTATGAGGAAGTTGTAGGCGGACGAACCGTCAATGACCACGAACTCGGAAAAAACATTCTTGGCCGCACCGTCTTGGCCAAACATCACCGACAGTCTAATGGACCCCAGGGATACAAGGCCGGCCCCCGAGAAACTGTATAGTGGGTTGGTACAGGGGCTCAGGTCTTCAATCTTCAGACCGAGATTGAGGAAGCATTCCCTGAACATGATGTTTGTGTAGGCGCCTGTATCAATTAGGCACCTCTTAACCAAGTGGTTGGCTATGTCAAGGTGGACCACCAGCGGGTCGCTGTGTGGGGCTACGACTCCTTCGTAGTCTTTTTTTCCGATGGTTATATCGGGGACGGTGGAAGCGGGGATCACTGTGGTGGGCACAAAGTTGATGGCTTGGTATAGCTCATTTAGGTGCCGTTTGTGCCCATTAGCCGATCCGCCGTTCTCGTTTCCTCCGACACCACCGATCACTCCCATTCTCTCGGAATACTGATTTCTGTTTGCCCCGTCGGAGCTGGATTCTGGGTTCCCAGCTATGTACTTGTTGAGGGCCCCCTTCCGGATCAGCTCCTCGATGGCGTTCTTCAGATGCCGACAGTCGTCGGTCTTATGGCCGGGCTGGCCGTGGTAATCGCAGAATTGGCTTGTATCGCCCTCCGCCTTTGTCTTGGGGGGTCTTGGCCATTTCTGCCCTTCACTCTTGCTCAGGGCAAAGACCTCGGCCGGTGATTTGACCAGGGGGTGAGACCGTGATACCGCTTTTGAGTGTATGGTCCCGAAATCCCCCCGGCGCCCGCCGAGTTCTGCTTCCTGTTAGATTTTTCAGACCGTGACCGATCATTGTCACGGCGACCTTCGTCAGCATTCTCCCGGCGGCTCCTCCTTTCCTAATGCCCGGTTTCACTGTGGCCTACCCAGGTCTTGTGGTAATCCTCCACCTTTATGGCTTGGTCGGCCATCCTTCTGGTGGAGTCCAGGTTGAGGTCCCCGCACTTGATCAGCTCGTTTTTGAGCTCGCCTTTTGGCAGGCCCTTCATCAGTGCGAAGGCCGCCAGTTCGGTGTTCAGCTCACGGATCTGCTGAGCTTTTGCGTCGAACCTCTTCACATAGCTTCGTAGATACTCGTCCTCCCCCTGTCGGATAGTGAGGAGATCCGATGTCTCCACGGCCCTTCGCTTGATGCAAGCGTATTGGGCTATGAAATTATCCCTGAGGTCGGCATAACAGTACACCGAGCCATTAGGTAGCCCTTTGTACCAACTTTGGGCCATCCCGTGCAGGGTTATTGGGAAGACTCGGCACCATATCTCATCAGGCTGCTCCCATACCGACATGTAAGACTCGAAAGACTCGGCGTGGTCGGTTGGGTCACTGTCCCCTTTGTATGATAGGGGCGGCAGCTTTAGTTTGGTCGGCACCGGAACTTCGAGGACGTAGTCATGGAGGGGCTGTCTGACCACGTGCCGAATGACACGCGGCGATCCGCTCCTTGCATCCCTAGTCCGGCTTCTCTCCCCGTAGCGGGAAGGGCTTCTTGTTATCCGACTCAGGTGAGTCGGGCTCCTTTCTTCGTTTCTTCGTGGGTGGCCTCGTTGTTGCCGCGGCGACGCTGTCCTCCCGCGAGGTGGGGAAGGACTTTGGTCTGCCACTGACACCACGGGCACCGCCGGCGTCCTTGCATGCTCAGCTCCTTGTATTGCTCCGGTCAAGTTGATCGGAGTCACTTTATGGGCCCTGGTCACCTGCGGGTGTCTTTGCCACACCGTCGTTGCGGCGGGGGTGATCGGCGTATTACCCATCAGGTCCAGGAGCAGCTTCAGTTTGGCTGCATCGACCACATGTCCCATGATAGTGACATGGCCGGCGGGCAGCGGTGTTTCTGGTATTATTGGCATCCCGAACGCCGGTTGAATTACCCGGCCGGTGGGGGACTGACCAATCTCAGAATTGTGGACTGTGTCATCCTGATAGAATGCAGTTTTGTCGGTCACAATTACTTCTGGTTGCTTCGACATCTTCTTAGCTTGTTGGGTGGGTTTTGTTTTGTGTTTTTTTTTTTTTTTTTTTTTGTAAGGGATTTGACTAGCTTTTAGTATGGTTTCCCCACAGACGGCGCCAATTGTTCCGGGTATGATTACGGAGCAGATTTGTTACCACGTGAGCTTGTAGAATGATGACTTTGCTTGACTCTTCCTTTCGGCCTCTCCTGAAACGATGAACAAACTGAGGGCTCGGCTTGGTACCGAGCGAACTCACTCCGACGCTCAAGTCAGTAAACTTAAAGGGATTAAGTTGTGTGTTACTTGGCACAAAGTATATTGTAGAGAGATAAGGGAGTTTATACCAGATTAGTATGTTTAATTGATTATTTGCGGATCCTTTCCTCAATGAGGGTTGAGGAGTATTTATAGACTTTCACCTTTTGTCACGTAGTGGCCAAGTGGCCAAGTGGCAGAGCAGGTGGAAAGACTGTTCTACCCTCGGCCGAGGGACCCATGGCAGGCCGGCGGGCCCTGTTGACTCCATGCCGAGGGGTCTTGGATGTGAGTACGCGGATTTGTCTCCCGGCTGGCTAGTTGCCAGGCCGAGACCCAAGGGACAGGCCGACAGGCTGCGTCGGCTAGGCTGTCCAAGGTGTTGACTTGCTTTGGATATCTTTGACTTTGCTCAATATGTTGACTCGGTCAGCGGGTGCAGAATATGCCCCATCAATATTATTACATTCAATTGAAAATATAAAATTGACAAGTAGAAATAATCACCAGTTACCTAATTTTAGGAAATGTACATTAGTCACAAAGATAATGTACTTTTAGATGATTCAGAAAGATTTCTATATTTAAAACAATACGCACATTAATTTAAAGCTGTATGAACAATATATATTATTTCCTTCAATTAAAAATTCAAAATTAACAGAAACTAGAAAGTAAATGTTAAAAGAATACTTCAGAGATATAAAATTGGGGAAGAACAATGCGAATGTGTTTCTAAAGGTAGAAAAAATAATTCATGCACATTAATCCGAATTAATTTTTAACAGTAAAGCAGTATAAATATCAGAAATCAAAACATCAAAATTATACTGCTATTGAACAATTAAGTGATCCAAATTAAATATTATATTAAGTTATGATAGAGAAGAAACGAAATTGAAAAGAAAATACCTTAGTATAACGGAGGAAATTGGGCGTAACTTCAAAATTATACTGCTGTTGAACAATTCTCCTATGATAACGTCTATACTGGTGATGTAAAACGACTGAGCTAAAAACTGGTTACTACTTTTATTTTTTTACTCCGTTTCTTTTTTCTTGTAGGTAGTTAGTTACTATTGTAATGTAACTGCTAAAAAATAAAGGAAATGATAAATACATTTAATACCCTAAAATAGTTAGTTAGTTACCTTGAAGCTTGGCCACTGCAGTCCCCGAAAGGGGTGGCTTACATGGTCCATGTGTTGGTGCGAGAATGCATGGACCCGGGAGGGGGGGGGGGGATTCAACCCCCTCGTCAACATAAAAAACAAAAAAAAAAGAACGACACCTGACGGAACAAGTAAACTTTTTTTTTTTTTTTTTTTTTTTTTTTGGGGGGGGTATAATCCTAAAACGGGACGAGAAAGAGTTTAGAGTTGGATTAAGCGGATCCTTGCTTCTCATTTGAAAGCGGCAAGACAAAAAGACACCCTAGAGGGACTGAGTGAACCCTTTTTTGCGGGGACCGGATATCCCAAAACGGGACGGGAAAGGGTTTAGGGTTTGAGTAGGCAGACCGCTACCGCGGATCCCCCTAATCAAACCCTAAACCCTTTCCCTTGCTTCTCATTCGAAGGCGGCAAGACAAAAAGACACCCTAGAGGGGACGAGTGAACCCTTTTTTGGGGGGCCGGGTATCCTAAAACGGGACGGAAAAGGGTTTAGGGTTTGATTAGGCAGACTGCTACCGCGGATCCCTCTAATCAAACCCTAAACCCTTTCCCTTGCTTCTCATTCGAAGGCGGCAAGACAAAAAGACACCCTAGAGGGGACGAGTGAACCCTTTTTTGGGGGGCCGGGTATCCTAAAACGGGACGGGAAAGGGTTTAGGGTTTGATTAGGCGGACCGCTACCGCGGATCACCCTAATCAAACCCTAAACCCTTTCCCTTGCTTCTCATTCGAAGGCGGCAAGACAAAAAAACACCCTAGAGGGGACGAGTGAACCCTTTTTTGGGGGTCGGGTATCCTAAAGCGGATGGGAAAGGGTTTAGGGTTTGATTAGGCGGACCGCTACCGTGGATCCCCTAATCAAACCCTAAACCCTTTCCCTTGCTTCTCATTCGAAGGCGGCAAGACAAAAAGACACCCTAGAGAGGCCGAGTGAACCCTTTTTTTTGGGGGGGGGGGTGGGGGGGGGGGGCGGGTATCCTAAAACGGGACGGGAAAGGGTTTAGGGTATGATTAGGCGGACCGCTACCGCGGATCCCCCTAATCAAACCCTAAACCCTTTCCCTTGCTTCTCATTCGAAGGCGGCAAGACAAAAAGACACTCTATAAGGGCCGAGTGAACCCTTTTCGGGGGGACCGGGTATCCTAAAACGGGACGGGAAAGGGTTTAGGGTTTGATTAGGCGGACCGCTACCGCGGATCCCCCTAATCAAACCCTAAACCCTAAACCCTTGCTTCTCCTTCCAAGCCGCAAGACAAAAAGACACCCTAGAGGGGACGAGTGAACCCTTTTTTGGGGGGCCGGGTATCCTAAAACGGGACGGGAAGGGGTTTAGGGTTTGATTAGGCGGACCGCTACCGCGGATCCCCCTAATTAAACCCTAAACCCTTTCCCTTGCTTCTCATTCGAAGGCGGCTAGACAAAAAGACACCCTAGAGGGGCCGAGTGAACCCTTTTTGGGGGGGGAACGGGTATCCTAAAACGGGACGGGAAAGGGTTTAGGGTTTGATTAGGCGGACCGCTACCTTGGATCCCCCTAATCAAACCCTAAACCCTTTCCCTTGCTTCTCATTCGAAGGCGGCAAGACAAAAAGACACCCTAGAGGGGACGAGTGAACCCTTTTTTGGGGGGTCGGGTATCCTAAAACGGGACGGGAAAGGGTTTAGGGTTTGATTAGGCGGACCGCTACCGCGGATCCCCCTAATCAAACCCTAAACCCTTTCCCTTGCTTCTCATTCAAAGGCGGCAAGACAAAAAGACACCCTAGAGGGGCCGAGTGAACCTTTTTTGGGGGGAACGGGTATCCTAAAACGGGACGGGGAAAGGGTTTAGGGTTTGATTAGGCGGACCGCTACCGCGGATCCCCCTAATCAAACCCTAAACCCTTTCCCTTGCTTCTCATTCGAAGGCGGCAAGACAAAAGACACTCTATAAGGGCCGAGTGAACCCTTTTTCGGGGGACCGGGTATCCTAAAACGGGACGGGAAAGGGTTTAGGGTTTGATTAGGCGGACCGCTACCGCGGATCCCCTAATCAAACCCTAAACCCTAAACCCCCGCTTCTCCTTCAAGGCGGCAAGACAAAAAGAGACCCTAGAGGGGACGAGTGAACCCTTTTTTGGGGGGCCGGTATCCTAAAACGGGACGGGAAAGGGTTTAGGGTTTGATTAGGGGACCGCTACCGCGGATCCCCCTAATTAAACACTAAACCCTTTCCCTTGCTTCTCATTCGAAGGCGGCAAGACAAAAAGACACCCTAGAGGGTCCGAGTAAACTCTTTTTGGGGGGAACGGGTATCCTAAAACGGGACGGGAAAGGGTTTAGGGTTTGATTAGGCGGACCGCTATTGCGGATCCCCTAATCAAACCCTAAACCCTTTCCCTTGCTTCTTATTCGAAGGCGGCAAGACAAAAAGACACCTTAGAGGGGACGAGTGAACCCTTTTTTGGGGGGCCGGGTATCCTAAAACGGGACGGGAAAGGATTTAGGGTTTGATTAGGCGGACCGCTACCGCGGATCACCCTAATCAAACCCTAAACCCTTTCCCTTGCTTCTCATTCGAAGGCGGCAAGACAAAAAGACACCCTAGAGGGGACGAGTGAACCCTTTTTTGGGGGGTCGGGTATCCTAAAACGGGACGGGAAAGGGTTTAGGGTTTGATTAGGCGGACCGTTACCGTGGATCCCCCTAATCAAACCCTAAACCCTTTCCCTTGCTTCTCATTCAAAGGCGGCAAGACAAAAAGACACCCTAGAGGGGCCGAGTGAACCCTTTTTTGGGGGGGGGGGGGGTATCCTAAAACGGGACGGGAAAGGGTTTTGGGTATGATTAGGCGGACCGCTACCGCGAATCCCCCTAATCAAACCCTAAACCCTTTCCCTTGCTTCTCATTCGAAGGCGGAAAGACAAAAAGACACTCCATAAGGGCCGAGTGAACCCTTTTCGGGGGGACCTGGTATCCTAAAACGGGACGGGAAAGGGTTTAGGGTTTGATTAGGCGGACCGCTACCGCGGATCCCCCTAATCAAACCCTAAACCCTAAACCCTTGCTTCTCCTTCGAAGGCGGCAAGACAAAAAGAGACCCTAGAGGGGACGAGTGAACCCTTTTTTGGGGGGCCGAGTATCCTAAACTGGGACGGGAAAGGGTTTAAGGTTTGATTAGGCGGACCGCTACCGCGGATCCCCCTAATTAAACCCTAAACCCTTTCCCTTGCTTCTCATTCGAAGGCGGCAAGACAAAAAGACACCCTAGAGGGGACGAGTGAACCCTTTTGGGGGGACCGGGTATCCTAAAACGGGACGGGAAAGGGTTTTGGGTTTGATTAGGCGGACTCGCTACCGCGGATCCCCCTAATCAAACCCTAAACCCTTTCCCTTGCTTCTCATTCGAAGGCGGCAAGACCAAAAGACACCCTAGAGGGGACGAGTGAACCCTTTTTGGGGGGTCGGGTATCCTAAAACGGACGGAAAGAGTTTAGGGTTTGATTAGGCAGACCGCTACCGCGGATCCCCCTAATAAAACCCTAAACCCTTTCCCTTGCTTCTCATTCAAAGGCGGCAAGACAAAAAGACACCCTAGAGGGGCCGAGTGAACCCTTTTTGGGGGACCGGGTGTCCTAAAACGGGACGGGAAAGGGTTTAGGGTTTGATTAGGCGGACCGCTACCGCGGATCCCCCTAATCAAACCCTAAACCCTTTCCCTTGCTTCTCATTCGAAGGCGGCAAGACAAAAAGACACTCTATAAGGGCCGAGTGAACCCTTTTCGGGGGGACCGGGTATCCTAAAACGGGACGGGAAAGGGTTTAGGGTTTGATTAGGCGGACCGCTACCACGGATCCCCCTAATAAAACCCTAAACCCTAAACCCTAAACCCTTGCTTTTCCTTCGAAGGCGGCAAGACAAAAAGAGACCCTAGAGGGGACGAGTGAACCCTTTTTTGGGGGGCCGGGTATCCTAAAACGGGACGGGAAAGGGTTTAGGGTTTGATTAGGCGGACCGCTACCACGGATCCCAATAATTAAACCCTAAACCCTTTCCCTTTCTTCTCATTCGAAGGCGGCAAGACAAAAAGACACCCTAGAGGGGCCGAGTGAACCCTTTTTGGGGGGAACGGGTATCCTAAAACGGGACGGGAAAGGGTTTAGGGTTTGATTAGGCGGACCGCTACCGCGGATCCCCCTAATCAAACCCTAAACCCTTTCCCTTGCTTCTCATTCGAAGGCGGCAAGACAAAAAGACACCCTAGAGGGGACGAGTGAACCCTTTTTTGGGGGGCCGGGTATCCTAAAACGGGACGGGAAAGGGTTTAGGGTTTGATTAGGCGGACCGCTACCGCGGATCACCCTAATCAAACCCTAATCCCTTTCCCTTGCTTCTCATTCGAAGGCGGCAAGACAAAAAGACACTCTATAAGGGCCGAGTGAACCCTTTTCGGGGGGACCGGGTATCCTAAAACGGGACGGGAAAGGGTTTAAGGTTTGATTAGGCGGACCGCTACCGCGGATCCCCCTAATCAAACCCTAAACCCTAAACCCTTGCTTCTCCTTCGAAGGCGGCAAGACAAAAAGAGACCCTAGAGGGGACGAGTAAACCCTTTTTTGGGGGGCCGGGTATCCTAAAACGGGACGGGAAAGGGTTTAGGGTTTGATTAGGTGGACCGCTACCGCGGATCCCCCTAATTAAACACTAAACCCTTTCCCTTGCTTCTCATTCGAAGGCGGCAAGACAAAAAGACACCCTAGAGGGTCCGAGTGAACCCTTTTTGGGGGGAACGGGTATCCTAAAACGGGACGGGAAAGGGTTTAGGGTTTGATTAGGCGGACCGCTATCGCGGATCCCCCTAATCAAACCCTAAACCCTTTCCCTTGCTTCTTATTCGAAGGCGGAAAGACAAAAAGACACCTTAGAGGGGACGAGTGAACCCTTTTTTGGGGGGCCGGGTATCCTAAAACGGGACGGGAAAGGATTTAGGGTTTGATTAGGCGGACCGCTACCGCGGATCACCCTAATCAAACCCTAAACCCTTTCCCTTGCTTCTCATTCGAAGGCGGCAAGACAAAAAGACACCCTAGAGGGGACGAGTGAACCCTTTTTTGGGGGGTCGGGTATCCTAAAACGGGACGGGAAAGGGTTTAGGGTTTGATTAGGCGGACCGCTACCGCGGATCCCCCTAATCAAACCCTAAACCCTAAACCCCTGCTTCTCCTTCGAAGGCGGCAAGACAAAAAGAGACCCTAGAGGGGACGAGTGAACCCTTTTTTGGGGGGCCGGGTATCCTAAAACGGGACGGGAAAGGGTTTAGGGTTTGATTAGGTGGACCGCTACCGCGGATCCCCCTAATTAAACACTAAACCCTTTCCCTTGCTTCTCATTCGAAGGCGGCAAGACAAAAAGACACCCTAGAGGGTCCGAGTGAACCCTTTTTGGGGGGAACGGGTATCCTAAAACGGGACGGGAAAGGGTTTAGGGTTTGATTAGGTGGACCACTACCGCGGATCCCCCTAATTAAACACTAAACCCTTTCCCTTGCTTCTCATTCGAAGGCGGCAAGACAAAAAGACACCCTAGAGGGTCCGAGTGAACCCTTTTTGGGGGGAACGGGTATCCTAAAACGGGACGGGAAAGGGTTTAGGGTTTGATTAGGTGGACCACTACCGCGGATCCCCCTAATTAAACACTAAACCCTTTCCCTTGCTTCTCATTCGAAGGCGGCAAGACAAAAGACACCCTAGAGGGGCCGAGTGAACCCTTTTTGGGGGAACGGGTATCCTAAAACGGGACGGGAAAGGGTTTAGGGTTTGATTAGGCGGACCGCTATCGCGGATCCCCCTAATCAAACCCTAAACCCTTTCCCTTGCTTCTTATTCGAAGGCGGCAAGACAAAAAGACACCTTAGAGGGGACGAGTGAACCCTTTTTTGGGGGGCCGGGTATCCTAAAACGGGACGGGAAAGGATTTAGGGTTTGATTAGGCAGACCGCTACCGCGGATCACCCTAATCAAACCCTAAACCCTTTCCCTTGCTTCTCATTCGAAGGCGGCAAGACAAAAAGACACCCTAGAGGGGACGAGTGAACCCTTTTTTGGGGGGTCGGGTATCCTAAAACGGGACGGGAAAGGGTTTAGGGTTTGATTAGGCGGACCGTTACCGTGGATCCCCCTAATCAAACCCTAAACCCTTTCCCTTGCTTCTCATTCAAAGGCGGCAAGACAAAAAGACACCCTAGAGGGGCCGAGTGAACCCTTTTTTTGGGGGGGGGGGGGGGCGGGTATCCTAAAACGGGACGGGAAAGGGTTTAAGGTATGATTAGGTGGACCGCTACCGCGAATCCCCCTAATCAAACCCTAAACCCTTTCCCTTGCTTCTCATTCGAAGGCGGAAAGACAAAAAGACACTCCATAAGGGCCGAGTGAACCCTTTTCGGGGGGACCGGGTATCCTAAAACGGGACGGGAAAGGGTTTAGGGTTTGATTAGGCGGACCGCTACCGCGGATCCCCCTAACCAAACCCTAAACCCTAAACCCTTGCTTCTCCTTCGAAGGCGGCAAGACAAAAAGAGACCCTAGAGGGGATGAGTGAACCCTTTTTTGGGGGGCCGGGTATCCTAAAATGGGACGGGAAAGGGTTTAGGGTTTGATTAGGCGGACCGCAACCGCGGATCCCCCTAATTAAACCCTAAACCCTTTCCCTTGCTTCTCATTCGAAGGCGGCAAGACAAAAAGACACCCTAGAGGGGACGAGTGAACCCTTTTTGGGGGGACCGAGTATCCTAAAACGGGACGGGAAAGGGTTTTTGGGTTTGATTAGGCGGACTGCTACCGCGGATCCCCCTAATCAAACCCTAAACCCTTTCCCTTGCTTCTCATTCGAAGGCGGCAAGCCAAAAAGACACCCTAGAGGGGACGAGTGAACCCTTTTTTGGGGGGTTGGGTATCCTAAAACGGGACGGGAAAGGGTTTAGGGTTTGATTAGGCAGACCGCTACCGCGGATCCCCCTAATAAAACCCTAAACCCTTTCCCTTGCTTCTCATTCAAAGGCGGCAAGACAAAAAGACACCCTAGAGGGGCCGAGTGAACCCTTTTTGGGGGGAACGGGTATCCTAAAACGGGACGGGAAAGGGTTTAGGGTTTGATTAGGCGGACCGCTACCGCGGATCCCCCTAATCAAACCCTAAACCCTTTCCCTTGCTTCTCATTCGAAGGCGGCAAGACAAAAAGACACTCTATAAGGGCCGAGTGAACCCTTTTCGGGGGGACCGGGTATCCTAAAACGGGACGGGAAAGGGTTTAGGGTTTGATTAGGCGGACCGCTACCACGGATCCCCCTAATAAAACCCTAAACCCTAAACCCTTGCTTTTCCTTCGAAGGCGGCAAGACAAAAAGAGACCCTAGAGGGGACGAGTGAACCCTTTTTTGGGGGGCCGGGTATCCTAAAACGGGACGGGAAAGGGTTTAGGGTTTGATTAGGCGGACCGCTACCACGGATCCCCATAATTAAACCCTAAACCCTTTCCCTTTCTTCTCATTCGAAGGCGGCAAGACAAAAAGACACCCTAGAGGGGCCGAGTGAACCCTTTTTGGGGGGAACGGGTATCCTAAAACGGGCCGGGAAAGGGTTTAGGGTTTGATTAGGCGGACCGCTACCGCGGATCCCCCTAATCAAACCCTAAACCCTTTCCCTTGCTTCTCATTCGAAGGCGGCAAGACAAAAAGACACCCTAGAGGGGACGAGTGAACCCTTTTTTGGGGGGCCGGGTATCCTAAAACGGGACGGGAAAGGGTTTAGGGTTTGATTAGGCGGACCGCTACCGCGGATCACCCTAATCAAACCCTAAACCCTTTCCCTTGCTTCTCATTCGAAGGCGGCAAGACAAAAAGACACTCTATAAGGGCCGAGTGAACCCTTTTCGGGGGGACCGGGTATCCTAAAACGGGACGGGAAAGGGTTTAGGGTTTGATTAGGCGGACCGCTACCGCGGATCCCCCTAATCAAACCCTAAACCCTAAACCCTTGCTTCTCCTTCGAAGGCGGCAAGACAAAAAGAGACCCTAGAGGGGACGAGTGAACCCTTTTTTGGGGGGCCGGGTATCCTAAAACGGGACGGGAAAGGGTTTAGGGTTTGATTAGGCGGACCGCTACCGCGGATCCCCCTAATTAAACCCTAAACCCTTTCCCTTGCTTCTCATTCGAAGGCGGCAAGACAAAAAGACACCCTAGAGGGGCCGAGTGAACCCTTTTTGGGGGGAACGGGTATCCTAAAACGGGACGGGAAAGGGTTTAGGGTTTGATTAGGCGGACCGCTACCGCGGATCCCCCTAATCAAACCCTAAACCCTTTCCCTTGCTTCTCATTCGAAGGCGGCAAGACAAAAAGACACCCTAGAGGGGCCGAGTGAACCCTTTTTGGGGGGACCGAGTATCCTAAAACGGGACGGGAAAGGGTTTTGGGTTTGATTAGGCGGACCGCTACCGCGGATCCCCCTAATCAAACCCTAAACCCTTTCCCTTGCTTCTCATTCGAAGGCGGCAAGACAAAAAGACACACTAGAGGGGACGAGTGAACCCTTTTTTGGGGGTCGGGTATCCTAAACGGACGGGGAAAGGGTTTAGGGTTTGATTAGGCGGACCGCTACCGCGGATCCCCTAATCAAACCCTAAACCCTTTCCCTTGCTTCTCATTCAAAGGCGGCAAGACAAAAAGACACCCTAGAGGGGCCGAGTGAACCCTTTTTGGGGGGTTCGGGTATTCTATAACGGGACGGGAAAGAGTTTAGGGTTTGATTAGGCGTACCGCTACCGCGGATCCCCCTAATCAAACCCTAAACCCTTTCTCTTGATTCTCATTCAAAGGCGGCAAGACAAAAAGACACTCTATAAGGGCCGAGTGAACCCTTTTCGGGGGGACCGGGTATCCTAAAACGGGACGGGAAAGGGGTTTTGGGTTCAATTAGGCGGACCGCTACCGCGGATCCCCCTAATCAAACCCTAAACCCTTTCCCTTGCTTCTCATTTGAAGGCGGCACGACAAAAAGACACCCTAGAGGGGACGAGTGAACCCTTTTTTGGGGGGCCGGGTATCCTAAAACGGGACGGGAAAGGGTTTAGGGTTTGATTTGGCGGACCGCTACCGCGGATCTCCCTAATCAAACCCTAAAACCTTTCCCTTGCTTCTCATTCAAAGGCGGCAAGACAAAAAGACACCCTAGAGGGGGCCGAGTGAACCCTTTTTGGGGGGACCGGGTATCCTAAAACATGACGGGAAAGGGTTTAGGGTTTGATTAGGCGGACCGCTACCGCGGATCCCCCTAATAAAACCGTAAAACCTTTCCCTTGCTTCTCATTCGAAGGCGGCAAGACAAAAAGACACCCTAGAGGGGCCGAGTGAACCCTTTTGGGGGACGGGATTAAAATTAGGGGGCTGAGTATCCTAAAACGGGACGGTGAAGGATTTATGGTTGGATTAGGCAGGCAACGGTCTGCCTAGTCCAACCTTAAACCCATTCCCTTATTTTAAGAGGATAATCTTTGAAAGAAATGCGGGTTTAAAGCTTTGGTACATCGTTACATAGTAATATGGACATTTGTAAAATGTTGAAGGTACATTATAGTTGATCAGTCTTGTAACTGGCTTTAAATTAGAAAGGGTCAATTCTAAACAGTTAAAGCTTAGGTAGATGATAATAATTTTGATTCAAATGAAAATTCATAATAAACTGCTAATATGTTCTGACAATAATACTTAATGAAAACGCATATGTTTCTAAACTTAACCGCATATTATAATTATACATAAATTAACATCAAAGTTTTTAACCCTTTCTGCGTTTACTGAAAACAGATGGATGAACACTGCTCTCACCCTCCAGCAAGTCCTCCTTTAGATGTTTCTTATAACCGTCTATTAATTCCATAGCCTTCACGACTGCTGGCCAAGGTATAGTATTTTCACCATCAAGAAGAGCATATGATTCTCGTCAAATTTGTGACACCGGTGACAAACCGACGCCCATGTCGACCTCTGTACTGTTTTTTGTCTATTAGCTTCAAGTTGTCGGGCTATTCTGTCTCTTTTCAGCCGTGATAAACTTCATCTCGTGCTTCAGCAAATGTCCACCTTTGTTGTAGTGACTTTGCATTCACTTGACTATGTCCGTTTCTCGTCTGACCCTTCCCGATGTTCTTCTAATACTTCGTTTTTACTAAGCACCTAAATAAGATGTTGATCCAGTGAATCTCTTTCACGTTTCGTTTCAGCGAGATCATACTCAACGTTAGCGAGTTTTTGCTCGATATCCGACATTATTTCCACATTGGTAACCGAACTCATATTCGTTCGGGCAAAAAATAAACGTATTTTAAAAAGAGTGACAATAAACTTAAGGCATTATGGGAAGTACCAACTTCAACCATATTTAAGGCCATCTTTGTAGGGTAAAACAAATTAACGTGGGCTTTCACATTGTATAATCATGCAAAGAGCAAACAATGTTATTGTGAAAACAGATTACAGTAAAAGGTAAAATAATCTTCTCCTGCAAATATTAAGCACATTGCCAGATTGAAATTTCTACTATACTTAATCTTGGCAAAACGTTCGAGCCACAAATGCAGTTTGATTTTCAGACCTGAAACAACTTTTAATTCGTCTGGGGACTATAGTATATATTTCTTTTCACAAGATTAAAAAACATACTGATTAATCAAATAATACTTATACATGAAATAATCTGAATGTTATATAGGCTACTATATAACATAAACCAGATCACCTTTTCAAGGGAGTGAAGACGTTTTCTATATGATTATTCCATAGATTTTGTAATTAGCACACTTGTTTAGACAGGTATTTATAGTGAGTTTTATATTTAAACTGATTTTGAAACAGTCTTGAATGGCTTTTGTAAGTATTTCTAATATTAATTAAATAGTATTGTGTCGTTTACTGTCATTAACATTCAATACATTTTTTTATATATGCTATATCAAAGTGCACAACAATATTTCCTATGAACATTATCAATAAAATAAATGTTCCTTTAAAGGCATGACAATGGACATTGGCAGGAATATATTATATAGAAACATTTATTTGTATGAAATAAATTACCAGAGCATATTACAATTCCATTACTGCATTATTCTTGCAATAATATTCAATATACTTATTTACATGAAGATATGCATTTCTTTTGCAGGAAAAAAAATAATAAGAACAAAAAAAAAAGAAAACAGAAATTAGAGTACCTTTTTAAGGCAGTGAAGACGGTTTGTATGATTATTCCTTAGATTTTGTAATTACCACACTAGTTTAGGTAAGTATTTATAGTGAGTTTTATATATAAACTGCTTTGGATAAGAATAGGAGAAGTTACAATTTATGAGTGTAGTATTATTTGTCTTTTCACATGCATTAGTTTACAACTGCCATTTGACACATGTCTCATTTAAACAAATAATCATGAATAGTGGTGTCTTTTCACCTGAATTATTTTACAACTTGCATCTGAGAGTGTAACTATTAGATGCATTAATTTATAATTATTTAATTTAAATGATACATTGTTAATGCACGTAATGGACATTGTAAATACAGTGATGGGACAATTATTTTCATGTTGTATCGAAAATTCAAAATTTACAAAAGGTACTACGTCAATATAATGAAATATCATTAACAAATAAGAGAATGTACTTATATTCTTATATTCTGAATGGACATTGAAAATCAATAGTAGATACAAGGGGTATGAGGTAAATATAAAACTTATACTCAAATGTACCTCAGCTGTTTATATATAGTATTACTCGGTTTGATTTAATAGAATAAAAGCAAGTTCGACCGCTGGTCGGGAAATTGATGTTGGGATAGAGACAAAATCTTCTTCTTCACTGTCTACAACAACAAGATTTTCTAACTCGGGTGCCAAATGATATTGAAACAGGTGCAATGTCCTCCTTGTTAAGAGATTGTCTGTCAAGTAACAAAGACACCTTCGGAAAACCACTACATTATCCCTGGTAGTCGTTCTAACCCCAAATGAAATGCTTGTCTGTAATCTGCTTTCATATTCCTCTCTTAAACGGGCTTCCTCATTGTGTAAGATAAACATCTTAGCCCAACACTTGCATACTGCTTCCATGTTATGTTTGTCAGCTTGATTAACTTTTTGAAAGATTTGTAGCATGTAAGTTTCATCTTGTAGTACTGTGTTTTTTGCATAGTTATCCTCCACCCCTGCAATTATGGCGTCCTTCCCATTGAATAGCCATCCTAGCATTGTCTTCTTTGCATCAAGATGATGTGCGATGAATTGTTTTCTGTCTTGCTCTTCAGAATTTGTTACCAATCCCAAGCAAAATAATGACATGATTTGTTCTGTAGACAGATTTAAAATGGTTATTCCAAAATGTTCATTGGACGATAGCATTTAGAACATCATACTGTAAACTTTAAAAACACTATTAATTAAACGATGAACACTGTGAGCAATATTCGAAATTGAGTAAATTGTACAATTAGTATTTTAATTTACCTATTACTCATATTTCATATGTTGTACACAATTTTCGTACTTGCCCCAATTATCCCAACACACGTAAAATCTCACACAATTGTAATCAATAAATAACATCCCATTAAACTTGACATGAACATCCAATTAAACTGAAAACGATGAAAATGTAACCAACAAAAGAGGCGTGATTTTCAAGTGATTTTGTCAATGATTTAAATCAACCAAGTATAATTACCTAAGAAATACACCAAAAGAATGGACGAAATTCAGGACAATTTAGTAAATGACCGTGATTACCTGGCAATGAAGAAGTATTGAAAACGAAGGTGGAGTATAACCAAAATTTATGGAGAAGTTACCTAATACTCCGTAGTTGAAAGAACTATTTTCTTTGGAAAGATTTTTGAAAGAAGTATTCCTTTTATCTATTTTAGATTTACACCTAATTGTGTGTTTTATAATTGAACATAAATTGGCTATACTTCCATAATAGGTATTATTAGGTCCACCCTAGATTTACGTGTGTTGGGGTTATTTGGGCAAGTAGGAAAATTGTGTGCAACATATGATATAGAAGTAATAATTAAATTAAAATACTACGTACTAATTGTACATATTTACTCAATTTCAAATATTGCTATTAGTGTATACGGAGTATATTTTTTTGTTTTCCTTAAAATGAACATTCTTGTATTAAAATGACCACGCACGATATAAATTAATTGTATCAATTGTGAGATCCTAAAGCAAGAAAGTTACAAAGGATGAAAATTTGTTTTCCTTAAAATGAACATTCTCGTATTAAAGCAAGAACATCATTGATTTTGGTGAATATTTGTTTTCCTTTAAATGGACAACTGATCATTATAGAATGTACATTATAACAAGTACCTTGGGTGAATGCACATCCAGTACAACTTCGATGTACAAACGCCAAAGATCAAAAGTACAAAAGAAAACTAATAAATCATATTCAGGAACTATTTGTGAATGTCGTTACACGCTAATGCATGTCTAATAATGTCATTTACGATGTTTGTTGTGCTCAAATGTTAGTAGCGTGCATAGGTACTTGAATCTCAAAGATTGTCAACGATCTCATCCAAAAAAAAAGAACATGAAATTAGAATTTAATAACCAACAAAATAACATTGATTTGTTCTAAATAAGTTACAATTAAAATGTAAGACTCACATCAATTTTGGACAGTCCACAGTCCCAAGTGGCTATTCCCATAAATGTTTCCATGTGCCTCATGGTGTAAATACCACAGTCAAAAATATTTCTGTTATTTCTCCATAAAAGCATTGCTATTGTAGGATCCATGCCCATTACTATATTACTTTTCTCCATAGTTGATTGATTTTCACCCAAAAACCGTGCAAAAGCATCACCCTGTAACACAATAATAAAAATTAGACGAGATGAACCATAATATACATGAATTTACCAATGCAAGTGAACGATAATAATTCATAGTTGAGGAGAATGTAAATTTACCAGTTCAAGTACACTATCACCATACTCTTCTAAGACACTCCTAGACCTGGCAAACGGGTCAACCGGGTCGGGTTCGGGTCGGGCCAGTTTGGGTCGGGTCATTTCGGGTTTCTCAAATTTTCGGGTTAGTTCGGATCGGGTCAGTTCATTTCGGGTTACGGGTCTATTTCGGGTTTGTTGGTCGGGTGTGTTTCGGGTCAAGCGGGTCGGGTTAATTCGAGTCAGGCCATTTTCGGGTCAAAGATTCTGAGAAGAGAGGCATTTCAAGTCTATTAGGGTCAATTAAAGTTATATTTGGTCGGGTCATTTTCGGGTTGAGTGGTTTCAGATTGGTCATTTCGGGTCGGGTCTGTTACGGGTCCATGAAAGCTCGGGTCATTTTCGGGTCGGATCGGGTCACTTCGGGCTTCGGGTGTCATTCGGGTTCAGCCATTCGGGTCGATTTCGGGTCTCAGGTCATCCTTTTCGGGTCGGGTTGATTTTGCCAGGTCTAGACACTCCCCCTTCTAATGCGATTGTCAAGAATAATGAGACATTTCCTTGCCAGGTCGAAAACGTACAACATCAAATGATTCTCAAGTGCAATAGGGAAGAAGAACTAGCATCAGGGAAAGAAACAATTGTAAGGTCACTGACAAATAAAGGTTAATTTCATGTTAAGTAATAGCACATTTTGAAAAATTTGACAGTACATTCACTGACTTCTATTCAAATAGACTACTACAAAGAATATCTGAATTTAATTTCAATTACTAAATGAAGTGAAGGACTCACTAGTTCAATGGATGGAAGATCAATCCACTCAAACTCATTTAATTCTACTTCGATGCGACGCTTGAAAGGTTTGTAACGATGATCATCAATAGAAGCACCTGTGTTCTTCATTAATAACAACTGCACAATGAAGATAAAATTTTAGTAATGTGAAAATGTTGGAAATAGTAAACTGAAATATATGAAAACAATGACCAAACTTACATATGTAAGTGTACTAAAAAAGAATCGTGTGGGATTGGTTGGATTCCCATCCTTTTCTTTGTAGTTTAGATATGCCGACCAAGAACCTATGACAAAGTTTGAGATATAGTGATACGGTTTTAATGACAACAGTTGATCCCAATCAAGGACATTATTTTTGAACTCAAATAACGTATTACTGCACAAAAAACAGTAATAGCATTATGATTAGCAGCAGATATGTAAAGATGAACTATGTAAATGAATATAAAATATTAAATCTTCTGTATGTAATTACCAACTGTTATCCACAGAGCCGTGGCCAATGAACACATAATTTGAAATCTGATATTGCATTGATGTCAAAGGTATGAAGGGATTCGTTTCCTCAATAGCATCAAGGAGAGGTTCACATGAAGGACTCTTACTAAAATGATATTGATTCCCTGTTTTCGGATATAAAGGTGGATGATCAGCAGACAGTTTCTTTCTTTTTTTACCCCGCTCTGGTGCTGCATAAACAGAAGAGTCCTCATCTTATGGGAACACACCTAAACTGAATGACACAGCAGCGTTTGTAGGCGCATCCTTATTCCTTTCAGCAATTAATTTTCTCACTTTACGAAGAGCCGCTATGTGTTTGCTAGCAGAAGTGGGTTATTTGTTGAAAACCTGGTCTGTTTGATATGACGTTTGAATTGGTGTTTCAGTTAAATGAGCAAGAATTCCTATCGGTGACACTTCTGCACAGCTTGTTCCTAAGGTAGCTGTTGGACCATATAGTTTATATGTTTATGTTTTGATGATGTCAAGGTGCCTTACATATTATATACTTGTTGCGTGTAATTGTTTGTTAAGTGTTTTAGCATTAACCTATTACGAGCAACCAAGAGGATTGTGACGATTACATGAGAAGTTCAAGTCTCTATTAAAGATCAAACAATTCAAAGATTCATTCAAGTATTATGAAAAGACGGAGTTCGTCTAGAAGATTAAATCAAGCTTGGATGATGATGTAGCCTATACTCGAAGATCTCCTTGAAGATTAGAATAGTATAGGTGATTATCTCGTAATGGTAATCAAGTATGAGTTTCTTAATTAGTAAAGTTATAGCTTTGCAGCTATAACATTACTAGTAAAAGAGTTCAATGTTATAGCTCTTCTACTATAACATTGAAATGCGAGTTTTTATACACGACTTTTAAGTGGTTCGAAAATTGTTTTGTAATTTCTTAAAGTTTATTTTATATGTTTTAATGAAAGTGTTTATTTTATAAAGCCCGGTTTAGTGAGGAGTCCGGTTTTATGGTTGACGTTAATTGATGGGTTTTGGGTCAACTTATGAGTTGGACTTTACTATCAATTAGGGTTTTCATCTAACCTCTCCTAAAACCTAAATTCTAATTATATAATAAGATTAGGGTTTGCATGGATTCACGAGCCCATGAGCCGTGTTATGCCGTGTTGCCTAAGAGATTAGGTAAAGATTTTATTCTATAAAATAATCTTTACATATCTTGTATATCTTACTTATATATTTGTTTATGGTAAAAGATTTTCTTGTTTTAGGAAATCTTATCATAATCTTAGAATTTATAGTAAAGATAATATTAGAAAGATTATATTCTATCTTTTAGAATATTCTTTATTATCTTCTATGGCTTTTAGGTAAGAGATAATAAGAAGATATAATTTATAATTATATCTTATTATTCGGCTATTAGGGTTTCCTTGAAACCGTGTAGCTCTCCTTCTCTTTGCCTATAAATACTTTGTTATTTACAACATCTAAAATAGAGACCTTAAGCATAAAAATTGTTTTCATATTTTAAAGAGCAAACCGTGTGTTTTTTAACAGAAATCGTTTTGCTAATTTTGAAAGGTCGTGTGTTTACAAAACTCGCATACTTGTTCTTCATTATCGTTATAAGATAATAGTGATATAATTGATTTCTTACTTGTTCATTAACGTGAACTATTAGAAGAATCATTAGTGCTTTCTTATTAGCGTAAGTTAGTCACTCGAGTATTTAACGGTACTCATTGAGTTCTGACTAGAGTTAGTTGTACGAGTTGGGTTAGTAAATTTGTAATCCGGAGAAAGGTACTAAATTTATTAATCGAGAATAGTGGACGTAGGTTTCGACTTGTGAAACTGAACCACTTCAAAAATCCTTGTGTCTCTTCTTCTTTCGTTTGTTTCGTTTCTTTTGCTTACAATCATTAGTTGATTAGTTAAAGTTTAATCAATAAACTTTAAATAATCAATTACATACGCACAATCGAAAAAGCTTTCAAAAGTTTTAAATCCTCAATTCACCCCCTCTTTGAGTATTTTGGATCAATAGACTCTTCAATTGGTATCAGAGCCTCGTGCTCTTGATTGCCTAACCGCAAAGAGGCTGATCTATATTGTTTTTCATTTATCTTATCGTTTTATATTCCGCTGCCTATCACGTGATAAATGGATTCCAAATATCTCAAGTGTCCCGTCTTTGATGGGAAGAATTATGGATTATGGAAAAACATGATGACTCACTATGTGAAAGGACACGATTGGGAGTCTTTGGAGGATTATTCAAAACGGACCGCATAAAATTCTTGTGGCATCCGAGGAAGGCACTACTTATGAAAAGAAAGAAGAGGACTATGTCGAGGCCGACTACAAGAAAGCCGAAAAGAACTCCAAAGCAATAAGTCTTCTGCAAAACGGAATGACCTCTACTGAGTTTGATCGGTTCTCCTCTTGTTCCACGGCCAAGGAGATATGGGATGGGCTCGAATTAGCTTATGAAGGTACTTCCATTGTTAGGAAGCACCGAATTGATTTGCTTATGCAAAAATATGAGCTATTCATCATGGAGCCTAATGAGTCTCTAGATAGTATGTCCGCAAGGTTTTCAAGCATCATCAACGAACTGAAAAACCTAGGTAGGAAATTCAGTACTGAGGACATTGCTAGAAAGGTTCTTAGGAGCCTTACTAAAAAGTGGCGTGCTAAGGTCACTGCAATGGAGGAATCACGAAATCTTGAAACCTTATCCTATCAAGAGCTCATAGGTGCTCTAATGGCCCATGAAATTACTCTTAACAAAGATGACGCTGAACCAAGTCGAAATAAGAGTATGGCCTTAGCGAGTGAAGAAGTTGACTCTGAATTAGAGGATGAAACTGTTCTGTTTGCACGCCGTTTCAAAAACAAAATATTTCGAAACAAACAAACAAAATCATCCTTTAACAACAACAACAAGTCATTCAACAAAAAGGTTAATGACTCAAAGTCGTCCTTCGCAAATAGAGGTTGCTTCAAGTGTGGAGAATCTGGTCACATGATCAAAGATTGTCCAACATGGGAGAAGATAAAGGACAAGACGAAACGTGAGAAGACAAAGAGAGAATTCAAGCAAGTTATGATGGCTTCGTGTTGGGGAGACCTTGACTCAGAAGATGACGAGGAATCTGAAGACGACGAAGTAGCAAACCTTTGTCTTAGCAGTGTTAGTCTTGACCTAATCTCCGACAGCGACGATGAAGGCACAAATTCTCATTCAAACTATTGCCTTCTTGGAGAATCAGACGAAGACGATGATGATGAGGTAAGTTACCTTGAGCTTAAAAAACGTGTTAGGAAATTGTCTAAAAGTGCTTTAATTGAATACTTTGAACAATCTCTTGATAAGTGTCACGAACAGGATCTGGAATTGAAAGATCTAAAGGAACAGATTCTCGAAATCGCAGAAGAGAATCATACTCTCAAGACTAAAGCTAAGAAGTTGAAATCTAAAGTTATAGCAGAGCATGCTACAACATTAGATTCTACTATGGCTGAAAAGAAGGAATTAGAGTCCAAAGTTATAGCTAATGAAGCTATAACTTCCGACCTAAAGCTTAATATTAAGCACCTTCAAGCCAAAGTTATAGCTAATGAAGCTATAACTTTAGAACTTAGAAAAGTCAGAGAACTTTTGGAAGCTAAGGTCACTTCTAATGAAGAAGTGATCTTGGATCAAAAGAAAGAGATAGATTCCCTTTCAAAGCAATTAAGAGAATTTAAGACCGATATGATCAATGTTAAGAAACACCACACCGATGTTGTGTTCATTCTTAACAAATGATTCCAAGACTTTCGTGACAACTTTAAAAAGGACAATGATGTAGATCACACGAAATGTCAAGAGGAAATTAAAACCCTAAAAGACCTTCTTCTACACGCTAGAAAGGTACATGACAAGTGGGAAGGTAGCACGAAAGTCCTAAACTTCCTAACCGAACAATCTGATAATAATATGAAGATGGGGTTAGGACATGAGTGCTACAGCCGTAGAGACCACTCTAAATGCAAATCAACACCTTCGGATTATGATTTTAGAAAAAGGAAGTATGCTGATCTTCCTGAATATTTGATTTGCAATTACTGTGGTCATACAGGTCACATCCAAATCAATTGTGTCAAAAAGGCTCATGATTTACGAAAAATGCCGAACATGCCAAAACTGTGACACAGTTTGACGAGGATAAAGAAACCCCCACTAACGAACCTAACGAAGAAAGAAATAACAAATTTCGTTGGTTCTACGACATGGCCTTTGACTACTCTAAGAAACCTAGCACCTCTCAAAGCCCTTGTAGATCTCAACCCAGTAAACCTATTCACAAGACAACTAGTCAAGAAAGACCTAGAGAAGTTCCGAGACCTAGAGAAGTGCCAAGACCTAAGGAAAACCCTAACCCTAGAATGTCTCCCAAGCCAAACAAACCTAAGGTTAGAAAGACGGTGATTAGAAGTGTTTGGGTTCGAAAGGATCTAATATTTAGAGTAACTAATCATAAGGGACCCAACTTAGCTTGGGTACCTAAAAACTGTATCTAATCCTTTCTGCGGGAAGAAGTGAAAGAAAACAACCAATGGTATCTTGACAAAGGATGTTCAAGACACATGACCGGAGATAAAAATCTGTTTCTTTCACTCAAGCCTTTCAACGGAGGAAAAGTGACGTTCGGGGACAATAAAAAGGGAAAAGTAATCGGAGTTGGCAAAATCGGAATCTCCAAGTCTCACGCAATAAGTGACGTTTATCTCGTAGATGGTCTAAAACACAACTTGCTAAGCATATCTCAACTATGCGACAAAGGTAACAAAGTAGTCTTTCATCGATAGTTGTCGCATTATTATTGAAGGAACCGATAACGTTATTCTTGAAGGCCACCGTAAAAGGAACGTTTATATGGTAGATTTAAATGCTGTGCCTACTAACTCTTTTTCATGTATGAAAGTTACACTTGATGATCCTTGTCTATGGCATAAACGGTTCGGTCACATTAGCTCACTAACCTTGAATAAACTCAAGAAGTGGGACTTGGTTGAAGGACTGCCTAAGATCAAGTTCGACCAAGAAAAGATGTGTGACACGTGTGCTAGGTGTAAACAAGTAAGATCATCGTTCAAACCTAAACGAGTAGTGAGCACAAATGAAGCCTTGGAACTGGTACATATGGATCTTTGTGGACCTATGAAGGTAAGAAGTAGAGGAGGATCCAGGTACGTCTTTGTTCTTGTAGACGACTACTCAAGGTATGTATGGCCTATCTTTCTTCATTCAAAAGATGAAACTTTTGATGAATTTGATTGTCTTATAAAACGTGTTCAAAATAAATATAAGACTAATCTAGTATCTATTCGTACGGATCATGGCACCGAATTTGACAATCAAACCTTTATAGAATATTGTCGAGTTAATGGTGTAGGACATAACTTTTCTGCACCAAGAACTCCTCAACAAAACGGTGTCGTTGAACGTATGAATAGAACCTTAGAAGATATGGCACGTACAATGCTCTTGTGTAGTGGTTTACCTCGTAACTTTTGGGCTGAAGCCATTAGCACTTCTTGCTACATCCACAATCGTGCTATGATCCGACCTATCCTTAAGAAAACCCCCTATGAACTCCTTAGAGGTCGAAAACCTAATATCTCTCATCTACGTTGTTTTGGGAGTAAATGCTTTGTACATAATAACGGTAAAAACCGTTTAAGCAAATTCGACCCTAGAAGTGATGAGGCGATTTTCATAGGATACTCGGATCATAGCAAGGCTTACAAAGTCTTCAATAAGAGAACTCTCTGTATTGAAGAAAGTGTCCATGTTATCTTTGATGAAGATAACGTGTTCGATAAGCCTTTACGGGATGAGGAAGAAGACTTGGATGAACCCGACTTAGTCTCACAAGAGATGACCCCCCGGATTTGGAATTAGAGGATAATGAGATTGAGGGAATAAACGATGAAATTGATCGTTCCTCAAAGGATAAAGGCAAAGTTATAGTTGATGATACTATAACATTGACTCAAGACAAGAACTCCCAAAACAATGTTATAGATGATGTTACTGTAACATTGAATCCAAATCAAGGTGTAGAGTCCGAGGTTATAATCGGCTCAAATACAACACCCGGATTGGATTCAGGGGGAACTTCCTCTAATTCCGAGCCAAATGAAGTAGGGCAAAGCTCAAATAATGAGGAAGAACCAAGCACTTCAACGAAGTGGAAATACAAGAACTCACACCCCATGGACAATATTCTTGGGAATATTAAGAAGGGTGTTCAAACAAGACGTTCCCTAAACAACTTTTGTTCCTTCTACTCCTTCCTGTCCATGATTGAACCAAAGAACGTCAATGAAGCTCTTGCTGAATCAGATTGGATTGTAGCTATGCAAGAAGAGCTACAACAGTTCGAAAGAAACAAGGTTTGGCATTTAGTCCCTAGACCTAAAGATCGGACAGTTATTGGGACACGGTGGGTCTTCAGGAACAAATTAGACGATGCCGGAGTCATTGTCAGAAACAAAGCAAGATTGGTGGTCCAAGGATATAATCAACAAGAAGGAATAGATTATGACGAGACTTTCGCACCTGTTGCACGTCTTGAAGCCATTCGTCTTCTGATAGCATTCGCCGCACACAAAGGAATGAAGCTCTTCCAGATGGATGTCAAGACGGCATTCTTGAACGGTTATCTACAAGAAGAAGTCTTCGTTGAACAACCTCCTGGTTTTAAGAATATCAAATTTGAGGATCACGTGTTCAAATTGGATAAAGCCCTTTACGGATTGAAGCAAGCACCTAGGGCTTGGTACGACAGACTATCTAAGTTTCTACTTGACAGTGGATTCAATAGAGGATCCGTCGACAAAACCCTATTCCTGAAAACTGAGGGCTCTGATCTCTTGGTTGTCCAAATATACGTCGATGATATCATTTTTGGATCGACCAACCGAAGCCTATGCAAATACTTTTCTGAGTTGATGACTTCCGAGTTCGAGATGAGTATGATGGGAGAATTGAAATTCTTCCTAGGTCTGCAGATACAACAAACAGATGAAGGCATTAAGATCCATCAACAGAAATACATCAAAGAGTTGATTCGGAAATTCGGGATGGAAAACTCACACGCTATGCCTACTCCAATGGTCGAGAACAAGAAATTGACATTGGATGAAAACGGTAAATCAGTTGATGAAACTACTTACCGTGGGATGATTGGGTCACTGTTATATTTGACCGCAAGTAGACCGGATATCATGTTTAGTGTATGCGTTTGTGCGAGATATCAATCGTCTCCCAAAGAATCGCATATGACGGCCGTAAAACGGATTTTACGTTATTTAATTGGAACGGCCAACTTATACCTATGGTATCCTATGGAATGCAATTTTGACCTAGTCGGTTATTCTGATGCCGACTACGCGGGATGTTCTCTAGACAGAAAAAGCACGTCGGGTGTCGCCACTTTTATCGGACCGTGTATCATTACGTGGGGTTCGAAGAAACAAAATTCGGTTGCTCTCTCAACTGCTGAAGCCGAGTATATTGCTGCAGGACTGGTATGTACTCAACTTTTATGGCTTAAGCAACAATTACGTGATTATGGTGTTGACATAGGATGTATTCCTATTTTATGTGATAATACTAGTGCGATAATAATCTCTAAAAATCCCGCACAACATTCTCGTACCAAACACATTGAAATAAGACACCATTTTATTAGAGACCATGTTGAGAAGGGGAATATAAAACTTGAATTTTGTAGTACTGAAAAACAATGGGCTGACATTTTGACAAAATCATTAGCTAGAGAACGATTTGAGACTTTACGGTTGGAAATTGGTTTAATCAGTGGTACCTAAGCTTCTATATATGTTTAATCTTTTTATGACTGACTAGTTAAGTTAAGATTGTATGACTGTGTCCGTATATTGCGTTGCATGAATAAATTCGTTTATAGAAATATTATTTTCATAAAATTCTATTTGCTATTTAGAATTTAATTAATATCCAAACTTATTTTCTCAATAAACAAACACACCATATTCTCTTATTTTTTAAAAAAAAAATCAAAAGAAAATCTCACCAAAAAGGCTCACAATACACGGCTCAATGATTCCTATATCAACCTAATTTCCTAATTCAAGTCCTATCACCATAAATTTCATCTTATTACTTTCCTATTCTTAATTAACTTCACTTACCATAAAACACCTACACTTGTTTACCCTAAAAACCTACACCTATATCTACCCTTACCCTTGACCGTCCACCCATCCCCACTTGCCTACCTCTTTCCTCCCCCAAATATTTATCATCATTACATATCTTCCTCTTTACTCCAACAATCACCATCATCCTTTTTTTCAAACCATCTTCATCATCATGAACTCATCCCATGCAAAAACCACTCGATCCTCAACCCGTCACAACCAAAACCGTCCCCTTCCTCACCAAACATCACCCTTACCCCCACATACCCCTCATTCCATGAATTGTCCTTCACCACAACCAAACCAAAACTCGCCCCTGTTTCGTAGTCGGGACGAATCGGTCTCCGAAGGAAAAAGACGCCATCTTTTCAAAGGTAAAAATAAGGTTGTTGTTGATAATGGTGAAGCGGTTGTGGAGGAACCCGAGGTGATGGTTCGGAATGGTGTTACTCGTACTCTGTTCAAAGATGCTTCGAAAGCCGCGACGAAGGAAGGATTGAATCGTGTTCGGCTTACACACGATGAAAGCATCTTGGTTAATCGAGTTTTGAGGTATTCTATTCATGGTGGTCGGTATTATCCGAAGTCTTGGTTGGTTAGTGTACCCGCTCTTTCTTTCTTTATCAATTTTCTTGATTTTCAAGGGTGGAGTCACATAAGTCGGTTTTTCGGGTCCTGTATACCCGGTTGAGGTGGTACAGTTCTTTGCTAGTGTGTCAATTAAAAAGGGAGTGTTGCATGCGGTTGTTAATGGTGTCGATGTTACCGTCTCTGTTTCGGATTTTTGCTCTGCTTTTTCGGTTCCTAATGAAGGGATTGAATTAAATCCGAGTCTTGAATGGTCTACTGTTGGAAGTGAAAAGGAATCTTTGGTGCAACAATATTTTGAGGAGACGACGGAGGGTGTCAATATCGTGGTTCGTCCTCTTTCGGCCAAAATTAAGTTTCTCTTGAATTTTTTGTGGAACACCATAGTGCCGAGAAGAGGGGGCCGTGATAAGGTGTCGAGTTATGAGGCGATTATGGTTTATTCTTGGTTAGAGGGTCAAAAGGTAAATTTAGGAAGTGTTGTTTTGCACCGTATTCTTCAAACTGGTCTTACGGTGACCAAGGATAAGTTGAGCACCACCGTTGATTTGCCTTACGGTATGTGGATCTCTCGGTTGTTGGAAATTAAGCAAGTGATAGGGCCTGACAGTTATGGTGTTAGTGCTAGAGATTGTATGTGTGACAAGTTAATCAAGTTAATGGGTCTGGTTGCTGATGGACCCGAATTACAACTTGCGAAAGATGTTGAAAAGGTTCCCGTGGATTCGGGTTTAGGAGCTGTTGAGTCGAAATTGGAAGGATTTATGAGTGGGTTAATGCAGAAATTTGAGGAGCATTCGACTAGCTTGGCCACGGCATTGTCACGAGTTGGACCATCTCGGTCCGTAGACTCGGAATTGGATGCTAGTCGGGTGTACTCGTGGATGGAGGGTGTGGATAAGAGATTGGCGGGTTTTGAAAGGGAGCTAAAGGCTATCCGTGGGGAAGTGTTCCCACATGGTGATCGTCTCACTTTCCTTACTAGTCAGGGTGGTGCGTTGGTGATGCACGGGAAAGCAATGGCGGGAGATCAAGCTCTTACTTTGGAAGCTACGAAGGCTCTTTCCTTGAAAGTCCTTAATTTTGAAAGGAGCATTGGTACTCTTTCACAGTTGGTTAGGAGTTCTTTCGACCGTCTGGATGCTTTGGAGCACCGTACCCGACCCGACTATGTGAACCCGTATAAGACACGCAACATCTGATTTCCTCTCGTCCTACCCTCATTAGCCCTTATTTTCATTAGCTTTTCTTTTATTTCATCTTGTGGTGTGTTAATCAAACTATCATTCGGCCCATTTTGGCTTACACTTGTGGTTATGGCCCAAGTGTTCTATTAAACATGTGATCATTCGGCCCATTTGGCTTTAGACATGTTTAAATCTTAGTTTGGATGTTTATTATCTTTTGGATGCTTTTGGTCTTGCATGTTATTTTATTTTCTTATGGCGTTTTTATCTCTTGTCTCGTCTTATATTATTCTAGTCATTTTTGATTTGTTCTTAACTTTTTGATGATGTCAAGAGGGGGAAAGAACGTCTATGGTAAGCATCTACCTAAGCTTGCTCCTTGTCAAGACCAATTGTCTCTTAAAGTCCTTAAAGCTTTGGTTTTGAATATAATTGTTTGATCTTGCGTTAATCTTTATTATCAAGATAATGGTATTATATTAAGGGGGAACTTTTTCATTAGTCACAATTTTAGGAGACTTGCCATCATCAAAAAGGGGGAATTTGTTGGACCATATAGTTTATATGTTTATGTTTTGATGATGTCAAGGTGCCTTACATATTATATACTTGTTGCGTGTAATTGTTTGTTAAGTGTTTTAGCATTAACCTATTACGAGCAACCAAGAGGATTGTGACGATTACATGAGAAGTTCAAGTCTCTATTAAAGATCAAACAATTCAAAGATTCATTCAAGTATTATGAAAAGACGGAGTTCGTCTAGAAGATTAAATCAAGCTTGGATGATGATGTAGCCTATACTCGAAGATCTCCTTGAAGATTAGAATAGTATAGGTGATTATCTCGTAATGGTAATCAAGTATGAGTTTCTTAATTAGTAAAGTTATAGCTTTGCAGCTATAACATTACTAGTAAAAGAGTTCAATGTTATAGCTCTTCTACTATAACATTGAAATGCGAGTTTTTATACACGACTTTTAAGTGATTCGAAAATTGTTTTGTAATTTCTTAAAGTTTATTTTATATGTTTTAATGAAAGTGTTTATTTTATAAAGCCCGGTTTAGTGAGGAGTCCGGTTTTATGGTTGACGTTAATTGATGGGTTTTGGGTCAACTTATGAGTTGGACTTTACTATCAATTAGGGTTTTCATCTAACCTCTCCTAAAACCTAAATTCTAATTATATAATAAGATTAGGGTTTGCATGGATTCACGAGCCCATGAGCCGTGTTATGCCGTGTTGCCTAAGAGATTAGGTAAAGATTTTATTCTATAAAATAATCTTTACATATCTTGTATATCTTACTTATATATTTGTTTATGGTAAAAGATTTTCTTGTTTTAGGAAATCTTATCATAATCTTAGAATTTATAGTAAAGATAATATTAGAAAGATTATATTCTATCTTTTAGAATATTCTTTATTATCTTCTATGGCTTTTAGGTAAGAGATAATAAGAAGATATAATTTATAATTATATCTTATTATTCGGCTATTAGGGTTTCCTTGAAACCGTGTAGCTCTCCTTCTCTTTGCCTATAAATACTTTGTTATTTACAACATCTAAAATAGAGACCTTAAGCATAAAAATTGTTTTCATATTTTAAAGAGCAAACCGTGTGTTTTTTAACAGAAATCGTTTTGCTAATTTTGAAAGGTCGTGTGTTTACAAAACTCGCATACTTGTTCTTCATTATCGTTATAAGATAATAGTGCTATAATTGATTTCTTACTTGTTCATTAACGTGAACTATTAGAAGAATCATTAGTGCTTTCTTATTAGCGTAAGTTAGTCACTCGAGTATTTAACGGTACTCATTGAGTTACAGCTAGAGTTAGTTGTACGAGTTGGGTTAGTAAATTTGTAATCCGGAGAAAGGTACTAAATTTATTAATCGAGAATAGTGGACGTAGGTTTCGACTTGTGAAACTGAACCACTTCAAAAATCCTTGTGTCTCTTCTTCTTTCGTTTGTTTCGTTTCTTTTGCTTACAATCATTAGTTGATTAGTTAAAGTTTAATCAATAAACTTTAAATAATCAATTACATACGCACAATCGAAAAAGCTTTCAAAAAGTTTTAAATCCTCAATTCACCCCCCCCCCCCTCTTGAGTATTTTGGATCAATAGACTCTTCAGTAGCCCTAACAATGTCATGTTTGTCCCTCACAGTCTGTTTAATGCGTGGCCAGTTACAAGATGGATCAACAATCCCATCTTCAATGGGGCTGTCAGGAACATCAATCAACAAAGGATAAGAGGAGTTTTTTAAGATGCTACACGAATTGCGGCGAACTCTAGGACGATTAACAATCTCTTCTATTGTAGGGCTGTCGAGAACATCAATTATCGCAACAGAAGAATATTTTTTGTCAACTGTTTGTAAAGTATGACAAATGCTAGGATGATGTACTACTCCTATTGTAGGACTGTCGAAACTTCAATTATCTCAGTGAAGAAGAGTCTCATGGTGAATCTTGATGGAGGTTGACAAACAAAGGTGAATCAGGACTGATTTGCACAACCATAGTGACATCTGTGTTCTTCAGTTTTAAATGTTGTTTTTTAAAAAAAAAACAAAAACAAAAAAAAACATATAAGACAGAAATATAAAGCCATTAAAAATACAGATATCCAGAAAAAACATGCTAAACATTAAGAAAGTACATGAAGAAAATACATCCTAAATATTAAGCCATAGCAAAGAACATCGAAATTATTAGGAAATAATGTGTACAAATTCCGACATATTAATATGAAGCACAAGTATCCAGAAAGTAAATGCTAAACATTAGTAACAAACTACATCAAAATCATTAGCAAACAATTCGTATAAATTCCGACATATTGATATGGAGGACACGTATCAGTAAATAAATGCTAAACATTAAAAAAGTACATGAAGAAAATACATCCTAAACATTTAAAAATATTAAGCCATAGCAAAGTACATCAAAATCATTAGGAAACAATGCGTATAAATTCCGACATATTGATGCACCCGAGAAATAATATTAGGGTGATTTATAATGAACATCTTGAACATTAACAGACTAAGGAAACTATGTAAAATTCGGCGATGAAAAGTAAACACAGTTGTTTTTATCAAATAATTAAAGGCAAAGAGTATAACCTTCATTCCGATAGAGAGCGATAAGAGTAAGTGAACGATCGAGAATGAGAAAACGTCTTGAGTACAATTTAATTGACAGGTTTATCAAAAAGTAATAAGATATTAAAGAGAAGAAGTTTAAAGTGGCGGTTTTTTTTAAAAATTGGGTCATACTATAATTCCACATGTCCATTTTTTTTTTCTTTTTTTGTTTATTCCAACTACTAGAACCATTTGAACCTCTACTTTTATATACCCATTTTATAATTAAAAACTTCAGATTAGGTCAAATTAGGATATATGTCCATTTAACACAATGGTAATGTTATAATTTGTCAATGTATTTTCTAAAAGTTCTAAATGTACTTTTTCGACATTCATAATGTACAAATTAGATCAAGTTGTTGGATTACGAACGACCACAAGATCAAAAGACATCCTAGAGGGGCCGAGTAAACGCTTGTTGGGGCGGGATTAAAACTAGGGGACCAAGTATCCTAGAACGGCATGGGAAAGGGTTTACGGTTGGATTATGAACGGCCGCAAGACCAAAAGACACCCTAGAGGGGGCGATTGAACCCTTTTTGGGGACGAGATTAAATCTAGGGGGCCAGGTATCCTAAAATGGGACGGGAAAGCGTTTAGGGTTGCATTAGGCAGACCGCTACCGCGAATCCACCTAATCCAACTCTAAACCCTTTCCCTTATGTGTGGTTTGTATAGCCGCAAGACCAAAAGACACCCAACAAGGGGCGAGTGAATCCATTTTTTGGGAAGGGATTAAAAATAGATCTTTGACAGTTTATTAAACAGGTTTTCCGTTTACACTGTATATATTATGTAATTTATGTAAACAGTTTAATTAAAATGTCCATTATCTATATTCATAATGTGCATGTTTTGATAATTAGGTGCAACTAAAATATCATTAAGCACTGTTTGGAAAATGTACATTATATTATATTTAAAGGTACATTAAATTATTTTAAAAAGAACATGAAACATTAATTAAATTGTAATGCATGTGATCGTTTAATAAGATAGAAAACTTCAAAAGTTCATTCATATACTTAGATTATGATGTCGCTATAGATAGATCTTTGACGTGATTTTAGACCTATTTCCCTGTTTTCAATGTATAATAGAAATAAATGTGTTTTCAATTTAATTCAAATGTCCATTATGTATGTTCATAATGTGCATGTACTATTTTACAAAAGAGATTTAAAAGCAGACCTGAAATGTACATTATATTATTTTGCTAATTCAGTACATCATAAGTCGCTATAATAACGTTCAAGTAAATAGCACGCCAAAAATAGACAAAAAAGTACTTTAATTAAGTGCAACAAAACATTGGTTCACAAATTCAACATTTTGCTTATGCAATTACAAATCATTACACATACTAACGTACACTAGAATTTAAAACATCATACTACATGAACAGGGATGTCATCAGACAAATTCTAACATACTGCGTAGATAATATCTGAACATTAAATGTAATCACTAGCTTTAGAGAAATGATCCTTCTTCGCATGATCAGCAACAGTTTCATGACAATCGTTGTGCTCGAACATAAGTAATGTGCATAGATATTTGTATCATAACACTTTAAGCACGCTCATTTTGCAAAACGAAGCCAACAATTAACAAGATAGGCAAAACACAATGAACATGAATTTCTTTAAAATAAGAACCAACACTCACATCATTTTTCATCAGGCCACATTTCCAAGAGATTAATCCCATAAATATTTCCATGTGTCTCATTGTGTATATACCACAGTCATCAACATTGTAGTTATTTCTCCAACTAAGCTTTGAAACAATGGGATCCATAGCCAACACAATGTTGCTAGAGTCAGAAGTTTTTGGGTTCTCACCCAAAAACCTTCCAAGAGCATCAATCTATGACAAAACATTGTAAACCAGTGTTAAGCGTGACTAATAGTCAAAAGTCAATAGAACAACAAAAATGTGTCAATTTCAAACATACTGTTAACAGTGGAGATACACCATATTTCTTGATGGCGTCTTCATCTGAGAGTGAGTTTTCAAGAATGACGAAACGCTTCCTCACTAGGTCAACCACGTATAAGAAAAAGTGTTTCTCGTGTACAATTGGGAAAAAAAACTAAAATTACAAAACAAATGACGTACAACCATAAGTACAGTCAAACTCTTCAAAGGGTACATTTTAACTAATTATGAGGCACATGTAAAAAATTAGAACAGTACATTGCAATGTAAAGTGACCTTATTTAATACAAACGCAAAGAAAATTCCCTTTGACTCAAGCAGTTGAAATAAAACAAAAGCAGAATGCAGACATGGAATGATAGTATGACTCATGGTCTATGTTCCCAACGTGTGCATATAGTTGCAACTGCTCATGCATATTAGATATTCCCCCACATTGAGAAATTACAACATTAACATTGTAAATGTTTAAAAAGTACATTTAGTACGTTTAGAAAGTACATTGAGAAATTATAGCATTAACATTGTGTTAAATGACCATTTATCCTACTTTGGCCTAATCTGAATTTTTTTAATATAAAATGGGTATATACAAGTTGAGGTTCAAATGAGTTTAGTAGTTGGAATTAATCAAAAAAAGAAAGGACTTATACGATAATAGTATGTCTCAATTTTTAAAAAATGCAATACAACAATGGCAAAGAAAATTGCAAAGTATGTCAAGCAAACAATAACAACTTACGAGTGCGATTGAAGCTATGTCTATTCCTGGGAAAAGCTGCAACTCCATTTTTACACGAGCCTCGAATAATTCATAACTTTTTTCATCACTTAAACCTGGGCTGGGTTTCGCTAATACAGACTGCATGGGAAAGTAACGAAAGAGGGAAGTACAATATTTCAAAATACATATTACACACAACATTTAAGAGTGTATGTAAATGTACTTACATGCACAAGCGTGGTAAAAAAGAACCGCTTCGGAGTACCAAGATTATTTTCTTCCTCTTTACAATTCAAATATGATGACCAACAATCAATTACAACACTCGAAACATGTTCAGACGACTTTAATGACCACAAACGCATTCGCGTTGCAAAATAAGTATTGTACGAATATAAGTGCTCACTAGAGCAAAAAATATAACAAATTACTTGTCAGGTGTGAAACACTGAAAATGACATACACAAAATGGTAATTTAGCAAGTACACATTTTAGATTACCTGCAACGATTGTTAGTGCCCCGGTCCTTTGAAAACATAATCAGCCACTTGAAGGTGCACCGCAGTAAGAGGTGTTAACACATTGGTGTCATCTTGGATAGCAGAAAACAACGGATCAAAACGAGATGACTGTTGCTTGTTGCTGGATAGAGGTATATAAGAAGGACTTGCCATGAAATGAACCCTTTTGGTAGCTGAAGAAGATTCACCAGTGACACGGCGATCCCGTTTAACCCCTTTAGCTGCGGCTAACCTTGCCTCACTCTCAGCAAAGTCTTTCTCCAACCCTAAATCGAACGAAAATTCACCAAAGTGATGTACAAATGAATTTCAACACTTAGCACATTGTTCTCTGTGTTTAGCACGAGCAAGTTTCAATTTGTATGCTTTCTCACCGCATTTGTTCTGACAAAGAATAAACCTGTTCATCCTCATCTAGTGTCTTTGGATTCCCACGGGCGGTGCACACGACACATCTTCGGTACCACCACCATATGTCAAATATACAAATTCAGTTGCTGAATGGGCCTGTTTGACACACTCTTCACCTGGGAAACATTGCAAACCAACCGCGTATTTCTCATCTAACACAACCATATCTTCCATGACTCTCTTTGTTTGAAGCAAAGTGTAGTCATTTGTAAACTCTGGACAAGGCACGTGTATGAAGGTACATATTTAGTACTATGAAGGTACATCTTTAGTACTATGAAGGTACAAAGAAAATATTTCAAAGTGAATCTTGAAAAGGAATAGTGAATACTTCGAGAATCAATGGATATACCTCCGGAGACGAGTATGAAATTGGAGATTTTGTATCAGTACTAACGTCCCTCGACACTCTCCGCACTTTTTCAACCACTTGTCTACATGGATTAGAAAATCTAATTCTTTCCATCAATCGACCTTTTACACGACCAAGACCAAATCGACCGACTTCCATCTCGACTTTTCCCTTGAGAAAAGTGCGTGATGTCAATTCAAAAGAGTATAGTAATCTCTTTCTACGAATCGTTTTTCATGGACAACACGGCCAACATAAACAAGCTGCAAGTAAAAACAGGATTATAACTGGAAAATGGCAGGTTTTAAAACCATAATAACTAACAATAAATGTAACCCAGAAGATTTGTACCATTAGAAACAGGAGAGGTCCACCAAATTGATTCTTCTTCCCCTTCTTGACCCAATCCTTTGTGTTATATCGCAAACTCTCCATGACAAATTGACACCAATCAAGCTGACCAATGGCAGACACATTCCTCAGCGATTTTAGTACATGGTGATTGACGAACGACTTCTGATTGTTGCGCATTAACAAAGACACAGCAAGCACCACAAAATTAATCTTAAATTGATCACTGTAATCATCATGGCAAATAATATGCTCTGCAAGGGTCTTGATATCCACTTGACCATCAACATGAAATTGAGCTTTCCAATGCGCGTAAAACGCATCACATTCTGCATCTTCATCACTACAGCATGAAAGTAAAACAGGTTTTCCTCCAATTGGGAGGCCAACAGCATCATGAATACAAGAAGCAGAAACACGAAAGCGCTGTTTATCAGGTAGAATGATGAAATCCGAATACGGGTTGTAGTTCTCAATTAACCAATAACCAAGGCGTAAAGGAAGCCTTGTAACCCTTAGCCAAAACAATGAAGAAAAACCAATCTCTTCCAGAGCACACCATTGATTGTAATCAAGGTATCGAAGGACATCAACAAAACTTTTAGGTGACATCCGGGTGGTAATACGGGAGAACGTTGGAGTAGGATCATCAACAGTAGGACTGAGGTTGTTCAACCTCGGAGAAATACGGCGTGTAACAGTTCCAGGGTCGCCTTTGAGCTTCAATAACTGAAAGTAGTTTTGCATGTAATATTAATCAGTTCTGTTGTGTTGTACACATTTCACGAAGGATTTGTCCTATCAGTTTTATTGAAATGTGCATGATCTACAACAATAATGCGCACGCAATTATGACCTTTTGCATGTGGTCTTAAATTGATGATACTTACATTAAAAGCACTTAAAATTCAACAAAAATGCAAAAAAGCACAAATTAGATCAAACTAAAAAACAACAAACAAATCGAAATGTATAAGCAAGTTACGAAATCAACAAATAATGCGACAAATACAAATTCCGATAGCATGCAAATGAAAACGCAAATTTCGATTTTAAAAACAATACTGAACTCAAAATTCATCAATAAATGAATAATCCGGCAAAATGAACATAAGAAACATTAATTTAGATTACAGTAGAGTTACATAAATTAAGGACGAAATCGAGAAAAGCTTGAAGCTAAACAAGATATACCTTCATGACGAAATAGGTAAGAAAAATCCAACGAAAAGACGAAAATGCAACTCCACAGAGAATAAGGAGAGAGAAATAGTTGAAAGCTTAACAAAGAAGGTCGGAATCCATGGTTGAAAGCTTAACGAAGAAGCGCGAGGTAAATTTCAGTGAAAAAGAAAGACAAAGCCCTCAAGTTTTGGTAAAGGAGCGCGCGTTATAGGCCCTTAGATTAGCCGCGCCAGACAAGATCCAACGACTGACGCGCGTTCTCACGGTTCTCACGCTTGTGCCATTCTCATATGATCCAAAATCTTATTATTATTATTATTATTATTATTATTATTATTATTATTATTATTATTATTATTATTATTATTATTATTATTATTATTATTATTATTATTATTATTATTATTATTATTATTATTATTATTATTATTATTATTATTATTATTATTATTATTATTATTATTATTATTATTATTATTATTATTATTATTATTATTATTATTATTATTATTATTATTATTATTATTATTATTATTATTATTATTATTTATTATTATTATTATTATTATTATTATTATTATTATTATTATTATTATTATTATTATTATTATTATTATTATTATTATTATTATTATTATTATTATTATTATTATTATTATTATTATTATTATTATTATTATTATTATTATTATTATTATTATTATTATTATTATTATTATTATTATTATTATTATTATTATTATTATTATTATTATTATTATTATTATTATTATTATTATTATTATTATTATTATTATTATTATTATTATTATTATTATTATTATTATTATTATTATTATTATTATTATTATTATTATTATTATTATTATTATTATTATTATTATTATTATTATTATTATTATTATTATTATTATTATTATTATTATTATTATTATTATTATTATTATTATTATTATTATTATTATTATTATTATTATTATTATTATTATTATTATTATTATTATTATTATTATTATTATTATTATTATTATTATTATTATTATTATTATTATTATTATTATTATTATTATTATTATTATTATTATTCTTATTCTTCTTCTTCTTCTTCTTCTTCTTATTCTTCTTCTTCTTCTTCTTCTTATTCTTCTTCTTCTTCTTATTCTTCTTCTTATTCTTATTCTTCTTATTATTATTCTTATTATTATTCTTATTATTCTTATTATTATTCTTATTATTATTATTATTCTTATTATTATTATTCTTATTATTATTATTCTTATTATTATTCTTCTTATTATTATTATTATTATTATTATTATTATTATTATTCTTATTCTTATTATTATTATTATTATTATTATTATTATTATTATTATTATTATTATTATTATTATTATTATTATTATTATTATTATTATTCTTATTATTATTCTTATTCTTATTCTTATTATTATTATTATTATTATTATTATTATTATTATTATTATTATTATTATTATTATTATTATTATTATTATTATTATTATTATTATTATTATTATTATTATTATTATTATTATTATTATTATTATTATTATTATTATTATTATTATTATTATTATTATTATTATTATTATTATTATTATTATTATTATTATTATGGCCGTCCCCACCCTCCTTCTTCTTTCTTCCTTTTCGAGCAAACACAGCCAAAACAACATCAATAATACAGAGACCTTAAACACCATTTCCGTCAGTTTTAAACCAAGATTTCGTCTTCATTTCTTCACCATTCCTCTTAATTTTTGTACCATTCTCTTCCTCTTTCCTCCCTCATTCTTTCAAGTTAATAAAGTCTCGTTTTTGTGTTGGTTTCGTTTTTCGCCGTCTTATAAAAGTTTCGATTTTTGCCTCAATCCTTTCGTTTTCTTGCTCCTTGATGAAGGTTTCGAAGACCCGGTGGAAGACTCAAGCTTTGGGGTCCGTTTATTCGAAGAATAAGGAGCATTTAACGTAACGGTGATAGGTTACTCGACAAAATGTCGGGAAACTCGCCCTTCCTACTCGGTTTTTATCTTGTTTATTGTAAAGTTTAAGCCTTTATATGTTTCCTCGTGTATAGAATCGATTTTTGTAGTACTTGTGGTTAACTTCTATGATTGTTGTGTTTCACTGCGCGTCTCTCATTTTTATCCGGTTTAGAGTTGGGAAATGGAGTGTTGCTTGTCTGCTTGTTGAGTAATTGGTGTTTTCGTACTTGCTGGATTTTCTTGAGTTTATCTATGCTGAAAATGATGGTTTTATTCATATCTCAAGCTTGCTCATCCTCGTTCTTAGTTTCGTCCTAAAAACTGAATCGAAAACAGGGTTATTGGATGTGGTGTTATACCGTGACTATGGTGTGAACTCTGTCTTGAGTACCAACTTTAGTTCTGGTTTGTATAGCGCCGTGAACAGTCGAAGTAGAGGTATTTAAAGGCTGAAATTTAGGCGGGCACATGCGGAGTTTTAGGGCCGAGTCATATGCATTTCTAGGACCGTTTTGGGACGGATTAAACGGTCCCTTAGGACTGTTTCTCCTGCTTGTGCCTTTACGCTAAGGTCGTCACATGTTTACTCGGTTTTGGGGGCTGTAACACGGACTGCCCACGGTCTGTTGTTGGGCTGCTCGTGGCTGCCTGTTTGGGCAATTTTTGGGTGGTTGTTTGGACAGGTTTTTGGTAGCTAGTTGTGGGTTGAATGGTGGCTGTTTTGGGTAGTAACCGGGACTGATTAGGGCCGGGTATGGCAGCTTGCGGAAGTCGTATATGGTGGTGTATTGAGGCCGTGTATAGTGCTGCCAAATGGCATGTTTGAATCGGTTCATGAATTGTTTTGGGCGCAAGTTTGGTTTATTCGAATTATTAATTTCCGTCTCGTGTTTTATATAACGTGACTCGTAAATATCGTTCTTTTACATATTAAGCTTTAATTGTTGGATTCATTTGATTTTGTTTGTTGGGCTTGATTTCTTGTACCTTTTGGACTCGATTTCTTATTCTATTTGGACCCACTTTCTTATTTTAATTGGACTCATTTTCTTGGTGTGTTTGGGTTCACCACCATTAAATTGTTGGGCTCACCACAAGTTAATGGTTGGGCTTATTTTGTCACTTGTATTGGATTTGTTTGCATTTCGTAAATTTTCACTTAACGTAAATTATTTATTATCGCTTATTATATTTTATTTTAACTGGCGTGTTAAATTATGAAGTGGAATATTTATTAATATAATAAATGTATGAAATATTTATTATAAATAGTTACTTGTAGTGAGTCATATTCTAGATAATGTCTTGTATGGTTCGGTTGTGAGAGTCTTGGTCCTATCAGATATTAGAGGTGAGCTATAAGCCCTCTAGTTGCGATATGATCGTCGGGATTGATGTTCCTATCCGTACTTATGGTGAGATGCAAGCCATAAGTATGAATGTGACATTAGTAATCACGTCCCGGACACTTGTTTGTAGTATTTGGACATGTTTTAAAGGTAACCGCTGAGCCAGATACTTTAGAGGTCGTGCCTTGGACATGTTTTAAAGGTAACCGCTGAGCCAAGGTACTTAAGGATTTGTGTCTCGGACATGCCTTAAAGGTAGCCTCTGAGCCGGATGCTTTGCTTTATGTGTTGTGACTCAAACATGTTTTAAAGGTAACCTCTGAGTCGGGCACTTGTTTGTAATATTTGAACATGTTTTAAAGGTAACCGCTGAGCTAGATACTTTATGTGTTGTACCTCAGACATGTTTTAAAGGTAACCTCTGAGTCGGGTACTTGTTTGTAGTATTTGGACATGTTTTAAAGGTAATCGCTGAGCCTGATACTTTATGTGTTCTGCCTCAGACATGTTTTAAAGGTAACCTCTGAGTCGGACACTTGTTTGTAGTATTTGGACATGTTTTAAAGGTAACCGCTGAGCCAGATACTTTAGAGGTCGTGCCTTGAACATGTTTTAAAGGTAACCGCTGAGCCAAGGTACTTAAGGATTTGTGTCTCGGATATACTTTAAAGGTAGCCTCTGAGCCGGATGCTTTGCTTTATGTGTGATGTTAATAGTCCCATTTCATGTATTCTATCGTGTTTATAGTTGTATTATCATTTATAACGTTTTGGTTGGATTGTCTTATATGTATGTATCATATGCCTTATCTATAGTTGACTACGCATGCTTTGAATGTTAGTCTCATGTCTTAATGCTTGCATTAAATAGTTATATTTATGATGTTCTAATATGTTCCTGTTTATCTGTGTTTCGACATTTTGTGGCTGGGAGAACCTTGAGTTACTCCCCACTGACTGTGGCGTTCATGTTTACATGAATGACAGGTTGTGAAGATGCTTACGTGGGGAAGACGTGTGGACTAGCGAGAACTAAACCTTGGACTAGTTGTCGGTTTATTAGGATTGCTTAGACTCACCATTTATCTTTCTGTCATTTGAGGGATATATTTTCCCTCACCTTTGATTATCACCTTTGTATAAACTTAACTTTTTTTTTCTGCATTTTTATTTATGTTTTAGATTTTAATGAACCCGCGCTTTAAACTTTAAAAGTTTTAAAAACTTCCTAAAATTCTGCATTTTATTATTGTATTTTTCTTACCGTTATTGCGGGGGTTCACAGTTGGTATCAGAGCCTTTGTTGCTCCCGACACACACACGTGTACTCCAAACTTAAATTTGAACTTGACCTTGAATAATGAATGAGAGATGGGTAGCAATTAGGACCTAAGTTGGTAGTCTCTTTGTGTATGCTTCGTGGTAGGTTCTAACATGTTTGTTGATTGCCAATTATTTTTGAACCCTTGGATCAATGACCGTGAGCTTACCTATGTGGAGATCAAGACTTGGTGCCTAGTGCCGGAAACTGAAGATTTGTTCAACCTTTGAAGAATGCTTCTTCTTCCTCGAAGATATTCCACCTTCTTTGTGTACCTTGCCTTATTCTTTACCTCTTGGTGCCTATCCTTCTTCTAAACTTTCTTTTCTTTTTCCTTGGGAGTTACTCTTGTACCCTCCCAACTTGTTCTTTATTCCTTTCTTATCCTCCCTTAACGCCTTGTAGATAATTCTCTTTCTTTTGTGGAATGTTAACTTTGGTTGAAAAATTTGACTTTTGTGGAGTTTGTTTGTGGTTGACCCATAACCCTGGTTTTGAGAGGTTGTGATGTAGGAAATACTTAGGTAGTGTGATGAGACATACTTAGTGATTCTTATACCTAGTTCCTTGATAGAGTAAGTTTATTTGATTGGTGAATTTTGTGTGTCAAGTGTGAGTTGCATATGATACTAAGGTTATGGAACTTGGCCTTGTTGTTTATACTTGGAAGTTTGAGTTGAGCTCGAGGTTAGCATAGTTGGTATACTTTTGTGAGTGTTGTGATGATTATATGGGAACCATGTTAGGTGAGAGTTGTTGCTAGTTTTGGAATCTCATTTGGGTATCCACTTTGCGGTAATGAGGATTAGTAGCCAGATTTCTTGAGATGTGATTATAAGTTGGGATCGATAGAGGTTGAGCCGAGATGAGTTAGATGTTTTGGGTGGTTGTCTCGTGATTTGGAGAATGTCACCACTTATGCTTTAGGTTTAGAGAGTATAACAAGATCTCTTTGGGATGATAGAATGTGCAAAATAACTTTTGAATTTGGATTTTGATCGAGGGTTGTACCATTTTGAGAAATTCATAGTTGACACTAGTTGGATATGAGTATAGCTTTGACCTAGATCTCATGGAGGTTGTTTGTGGATGTTTGAGGTTTTGGAGTGGTGAAATCACACTTATAGTGAAGTACCTTGTTTCAAGGAATAGCTTAGGATGCAGTAACATAAGTGTTTTGAGGAAATCCTTGGGAGTGATGTGGTTATGAGTTTTGTTGTTAGGAAGTTTTCGGGACCGTTTAGGATGATGTTGTTATTTGAGATTTGAGTACCTGGCGTTTCCTTGTTGTCTAATTCCCTTTCTTCTTTGACCATAAACGTTACCGTTCATTCCTCTATTCCTCGCTTCATCATGCTCCTCCTTT